>NC_040095.1:20000000-25000000 GCF_003369695.1 Bos indicus x Bos taurus | reverse complement strand
TTATTGTAGGGACTATATGAAGGACTGATGTAAGGTGCTTGTCTTTGTTTCACGTAATTTGGAACTAACTCAGGGTGTTGTTGTTCAGTTGTGTTCAACTCTTTGCAACCCCAAGGACTGCAGCATGCCAGGCTTGCCTGTCCATCACCAACTCCCAGAGCTTACTCACCCTCATTACTATTGAGTTGGTGATGCCATCCAACTATTTTGTCCTCTGTCATCCCCTTCTCCTCCTGCCTTCAATCATCAGCCATCAGGGGCTTTTCTAATGAGTTAGCTCCTTGCATCAGGTGGCCAAAATACTGGAGCTTCAGCTTCAGCATCTGTCCTTCCAATGAGTATTCAGGATTGATTTCCCTTAGGATTAACTTGAGTGCCAAAATTCTGGGAGGCAAAGCTAGAGAAAGTTATTTGTGAAATCAGGGAATTCAAAAGCACTTGTAAATATAGAGATTTTAAAAGTTATGCACATGCTCAGGAAATACATATGCTCAGAAAATACTTAAGAGGGTTTTTGCTCCTATTCTCTTTCACTCTGTTTCTCTAATTTGGCTTCTGGTATTCAAGGAAATCTCTATCAAAACACCAGTGGAACACAAGCTAAAGGAACAGAGAATTCAGAGACTACACATGACTAAGAACACAGTTCTGAAAAAAATAGCTTAGAAAAGTTACCTAATTAATAGCTATAGCCTACAGCAAACAACAAAACAAACTCTTAGAAGGGGAAGACTTTAGTTTCCAGAATTTCTATAATATTGAAATACCCAGTTTTCAACTAAAGTTTACAAAGCATGTGAAGAAACAGGAAAATATGGCCAATTTGCAGGAAAAAAACGAACAAACTTACTCCAAGGGACTGGAGCAATATCTGGACTTACTAGACAAATCCTTTAAATAAATTGTCTTAAATATGCTCACAGAACTAAAGGACGGAGAAGGCAATGGCACCCCACTCCAGTACTCTTGCCTGGAAAATCCCATGGATGGAGGAGCCTGGTGGGCTGCAGTCCATCGGGTCACGAAGAGTTGGACACAACTGAGCGACTTCACTTTCACTTTTCACTTTCATGCATTGGAGAAGGAAATGGCAACCCACTCCAGTGTTCTTGCCTGGAGAATCCCAGGGATGGAGGAGCCTGGTGGGCTGCCGTCTATGGGGTCGCACAGAGTTGGACACAACTGAAGCGACTTAGCAGCAGCAGCACAACTAAAGGAAGTCATGGACAAAGTGCTAAAGTAAACTAAGAGAATGTTGTATGAATAAATAGAGAGTATCAATAAAGAGACAGGAATCGCAAAAAATGAAACCAAACAGGGATCTGGGAGCCGCAAAGTATGATAACTGAAATGAAAAACTCACTAGAGCGTTTTGGTAGCAGATCTGATCAGGCAGGGAAGAGAATCAATAAACATGAAGATAGGCTAATTAAAGTTATTCAGTCTGAGGAAAAGAGAGAAAATAGAATGATGGAAAAGAGAGAAAAGAGAATGATGAAAAATAAACAGAGTACAGTATGAAGATTTCTTTAAAAGCTAGGAATAAAACTACCATAAGACCCAGCAATCCCACTACTGGGCATATATTCTGAGAAAACTATAATTGAAAAAGACACATATACCCCAGTGTTCATTGCACTACTATTTACAATAGCCAGGCCATAGCTGCCGACAGATGAATGGATAAAGAAGTTGTGGCACATATAAATAATGGAATATTACTCAGCCATAAGATGGAATGCATCTGAGTCAGTTCTAGTGAGGTGGATGAACCTAGAGCCTGTTATACAGAATGAAGAAAGTCAGAAAGAGAAAAACAAATATTGTATATTAATACACATATATGGAATCTAGAAAATGGCACTGATGAATCTATTTGCAGGGCAGCAATGGACACTGAGACATAGAGAACAGACTTATGGACATGAGGCAGGAGAGGGTGGGATGGACTGAGAGAGCAGCACAGAAATCTATACATTACCATATGTAAAACAGATAGCTAATAGGGAGCTGCTGTATAACACAGGCAGCTCAACCTGGTGCTCTGTGACAACCTAGAGGGGTAGGATGGGGTGGGAGGTGGGACGGAGGTTCAAGAAGGAGGGCAACTTGTATGTATACCTATCGCTGACTCATGTAACGTATGGCAGAAACCAGCACAACGCTGTAAAGCAATTATCTTCTACTTACAAAGAAAATAAACAGAATGTAAGAGACCCATGGGATGCCATACTAGTGTTTTAACATACACAATGGGAATTGTGGAAGACAAAGAGAAAGGAAAAGAAAAAAAAAATGAAGAAATAATGGCTGAAAACTCCCAGAATGTGATAAAAGGCATAAATCTATACATTCGAGAAGTTCAACAAACCCCAGGAAGAATCAGTGCAAAGATACTCACACCAAGACATGTAATACTCAAATTTTTGGAAGCTAAGGACAAAGAGAAAATCTCAAAAGTAGCCAGAGACTTGCATCTTGTCACATACAAGAGACCTTTGAAAAGATTAACAGAAAATTTCTCATCAGAAACTATGGAGGTAAGAAAGAAGTGGGATGACTTGTTTTTTTGATTGCACCACATGGCATGCAGGATCTCCCCTGACCAGGGATCAAATTCATGTTCCCTGCATTGCGAGCCTGGAGTCTTAACCACTGGACAACCAGGCAAGTCTGAAATTTTTAAAGTGCTAAAAGAAAACTGTTAACCAAGAATTTTACATCCAAATTAGCAAATTTTTATATCCAAATTAGCAAAACTAACCATCAAAAATGAAGCAGATAAACAATGATGTGGTTTCCTATCAGTAGACTTGTCACAAGAGAAATGCTACAAGTCCTCCAGGCTGAAATGAAAGCATCCTATACAGTAACTCAAAGTTATAACAGAGAGAGAATTCTGATAAAGGCAGCTGCACAGGTGAATGCAAAGGCCAGTGTTATTGTATTTTTGGTTTGTAACTCTTTTTATCTCTTGTATGATTTAAAAGACAAATGCATAAAAGAATAGTAATTTTAAATCTATGTTAATGGACACACAACATATAAACGCAATTTGTGAAAACAATAACATAAACAGAGGCAGGGCAGAGCTACACAGAGGCAGAGTTTATACATGTTACCAAGGCTAAGTTGGTATTAACTCAAAGTAGATTATAAATCTAGGGTGTTAATTATAAACCCCAAGATAATCACTAAGATGATATCTTAAAAAAGCATATCCAAAAGGAAACATGACATACTTTACTTCGTCTGGTTTACTATCTTCCTCTTTTACTGCACTGAAAGTTGCAGAAGGTCAGGGCCTTGGTTTTTCTTAATCTCCACTGCATCATCTGTGCCCAGAACAGTGCCTAGAACATCCGTGTGTTCATCTGTGCCTAGAACACACAGTTGATGCTTGATAAAGATCTGCTGAATGAATGAGTGGAGATTTGAGTAGACAAATAGAAAGATGAGTTTAGAATTGAAAAGGGCTAAACTGGAGACATAAATCTGAAAGCCAAAGGGGATTAAAATAGGTATTATTTTCTCTAACTTAAAAGATGTGAAAATTGGTACAGGCAGGGTAAAATGAGTATGTACAATGCATACACCATCTTCTCATTATCTGACAAGGTGAAGGAAGCCTAGCTGGCAGAAGAGATAAACATTTTCCTGGTGCAAATTCTACAGGGAATTAAATATATGAACATTTTTTTAAGAGCACACTGGGAAAAAATAATGAAACAAGGTATTCTTAACAGTGATTTTCTTATCAGGGCCCTTGATGACAGCTCAAGGTCAACACAAATGTCAACAAACTTCAGTGAGAGCATTTTGCAGTCCAACCCAAGAGGCTGGGGCACAGGGATTTCTCAAGCTCTAACTTAGTCTAAGAGTAGAATTTGGAATATCTAATGAGATAGAGATAGTCTGTCTCTCTTCTTTACTGCTTTGACAGATCATTCAGTTCAAGGCTGACCTCTATTATAATAATTTTGTACTGCTGAGTGAAGGGAGAACTGGATGCTTTGTATACCAGGAGACCAAGTTTTTAAAGCTCAACTTTTATCATGAGTAGGCTTCCCTGGTGGTTCAGATGGTAAAGAGTCTGCCTGTGAGGCAAGAGGCTTGGATTCAATCCCTGGGTCGGGAAGATCCCCTGAAGAAGGAAATGGCTACCTACGACAACCACTACAGTATTCTTGCCTGGGGAATTCCATGGATAGAGGAGTCTGGCAGGCTATAGTCCATGGGGTTGCAAAGAGTCAGACACGACTGAGTGACTAGAACTTGCACTTTTTCACTTTTACCATAAGTATCAGTATGTCTGATTGGTTTTATTGCTAAGATAAGTGGTCACTTTACCTCTTCCTAGGGGTGAGGATTAAGTGACTTGTCCATGGTCACAGGGCTAATGGCAGAGCTGGGGCTTAACCCCAGGCCTCCAAACTCCTGACTCAGAGAATATTCTATTACTCTCAATCCTCTGTATCTTTTATACTCACATAATAAAAGATACCAGGTCACATTTCTAGAATACTGTGGCTAGGATCCTGGTTTCTTAACTTTCCCCACTAAGCAAGCATCACTGCAGAAACTAGAAGAGGCTTGTTCTTGTTAGGGGTCTCTTGCCCAAATGTTAGGGCTTCAGGCATCTGTCCTAGATTTATCCTCTATCTATACAGAGGCACGTACTGGGGAATATCAAAGACAAACACGCAAGAAGATAAAGGATTCTGTATAAAATGACATAGTTTGAGCAGGCTTGAAATTTTTCAATCACTGTTTGGGATATGGAAAATAGTAAAAGGAGACTCACAGACTTCAGAAATCATTATATCCTCAAGGATCTAGTGTGATGTTAAAAACAACAAAAATTCGTTTCCACCGGTTTTATTGTATTTTGAGTAACATTTACTAGTTGCATGTAATATATAAAAGCTTGAGAGAGAAAAATATTGTGCCTAATTCTATCATCTAAAGAACCAAAGTGGGAAAGGAAAGAGAGAGAGAGGGTGAAAGGAAGGCAGACATGCAGAGATTTATTAAACTTCAGCAGTGGAGAAAGGTATAAAACAGAAGGTAAGAGCCTGCTGCTGCTAAGTCGCTTCGGTCATGTCCGACTCTGTGTGATCCCACAGACGGCAGCCCACCAGGCTCCGCCGTCCCTGGGATTCTCCAGGGAAGAACACTGGAGTGGGTTGCCATTTCCTTCTCCAATGCATGAAAGTGAAAAGTGAAAGTGAAGTCGCTCAGTCGTGTTCGAATCTTCACAACCCCATGGACTGCAGCCTACCAGGCTCCTTCGTCCATGGGATTTTCCAGGCAAGAGTCCTGGAGTGGGTTGCCACTGCCTTCTCCTAGGTAAGAGCCTGGGGATCATCTATTATCCTCATTCCACTCTGCAAAATTAATTACTCTTAATTTTACTTTTTACTATTTCTGTATATCTTCCCAGAAAAACATTATCTTTTATGTTTTAGGAATCTATGCTAATGTGTGTTAATTTAACATATGTATGTATTTTCAGAAAAAAAAAAATGCACAGACCAAAACACACTGCTCATACTTCTGCAGACTTCTTTTTTTATTTAATTTATCCTGAAGGCATTCAATAGCAGCACATAGACATTGACCATTTTTTTCCCCCTAAGTGTTCTACTGTACAGAAGCAACATAATTTTAAACAGTTCACTCCTGATGGCTATTTAGGTTTTTCACAGTTTGTTACTATTATCACCAAGACTTCAATGAACATCTTTGTAATATATAACTTAGTGTATTTTGTAAGTCTGTCTCTTGGGAAAATTACTAGTAAGGGAACCAGGTCAAAGGGAATGTGATTTTATAATTTTTTATAAATTGCCCCCTAAAATGCTTACATAATTTGCATTCTAGCAAACATCTGGAGACTACGATGTGCACAAAACTTTTCATCAAAAAGTATATGAAATTAACAGCTATGATGTAAATACCAACTATACTTACTATGAATTCCATTCATGTACCCTGTCTTTGGGATTACGATGATCTACATAAATAATTAACAACAACATAATATATCTAGAGCTCCATGTTACCAAACATTAATTCACTGAGAAAACAATTCATACTCTTTGCTATAGAACCTTCCATAAGAATGATCCTGGGAGTTGGAGGTCAGCCCAGCATCCATAATTGGAACCATACAAGAGTGTGTTGTGTGTCTCAGTGTTTGAACAGTAAGTTTCATTTTGAAATACATCTGAATCAGCTTGTAAAAATCTCAAAACAAAAACATCCATTTATTGTCTCCATGCAAGGGCTGTCCAGAAATATATCTCAAAATCATTTTCCATTTTCCTCATAAGTAATGAGAAATGATTCACAGAAATGTTCAAGTTAAATAATGTGAAAAGGTCTTCATCATTTATCTTTGGTTCATTGAAATGGAATCAAAGGTAAAAATGATATATTAAAGTTTCAGGATAAATTTTAAATTATAAAGTTAACTGTCCTGAGGATATCAAGAGAAAAGATATACTAGTAGGTAGCTGTTAAGAGAATTATTAATATCTAAATAAATATTTTAAAAAGTGAGGTCTGTGAAGTTATATCTTTTGCTTTACAAATTACGTGACTTTAAACAAATTACTTAACTCTTTGTTTTAAATGAGGTGATGCAAAAAAAGGCATTTAGTCTGGTGCCTGGTGCTTGTAGCTCCATACATGTGAACTGCTACTAATATACAGTCACTATTACTACAGTGTGAGGAGTAACTCTAAAATATAGAAAAGAACAACGTTTCCCTAAGGATACAGAGAAAAAAGGTAAAACACGATACGAAGAATTTGACGATAGGAATTTACTACCTAATTAGCACATTGATCCCCTCCCTCAAATGAAAAATGAACATGTTATCTCCAAAGAAACAGATCACAGTGCAAGCCTGTCAGATTTCCACATTATAGCTTTGGTTTTCCAAGACTTTTGCAGACTTTGGCATGGTAAAAATACATCTTGAAACCCTTATTCTAGAACTGAAGAATTTAAGTTAACCTCTTTGCTCTGGGTGAAAAATAGCATTATCCCATAGGAGCCAGAACAGAAAATCACAGGGTCTTCTGACAGGAAAGGCAAGATTGAATTTAATTTCTTTCTCCCAACTTTGCAAATTTCATGGGAAAATTCATAAAAAATAAAAATTCAAAAATATAAAACTGACTCTAAAAGGTAAAGTTGAATTGTTTACATCTTTGATAACTGATGGCAAGGTAAATCCTAGAAACAGATGGTTATTTCTTCCCAGCCTGAAACTTGCTTTATTTTTTAATCTTCTAACTACAAGACTCCTCTAAATCTGACCTTGTAATTTCTCTTCTTATCTAAAGATTGCAGATGAGGGTGCATGAAAACAGGAGTTGTATACCACCACAGCTGAGGCAAACTCTACAGAGAACTGAGGCTAACTATGCCTGTAAAGTCTTCTCAGCAAATGTTACATGCACCCTACTCCCCCAGACAGCAGCTGAAACTTACTTGTCATCCCTCTTATAGAATATTCACTTCACAGAAAGGTCTCTGCCAAAATCAATTAGCATACTATTCCGCTGTAAAGTAATTTTCTTCTTTTAAAAAACTTTTGTATTGATGCCCTTGGGAAGGTGCCCAGAGGTATTTCTACAGTGGTTTTAAACAGTTACTTAAATAAAATGAATGAGATTTTTGAACTAGTAAGAATTTCCCCAGTCCTCTAATTTTACTTCCGCTGAATGTAGAAATCCTCTCTTTGACATCCTTGAGAATTAGAAATTGAATTCTGATCGAACACCTTCATAACGTAAAACTTGCTTTAAGGGGTACCTTGTTATAGTTTTTTTTAAAAAAAGGCACTGAAAGAAAAGCTGGGAGAGCTGAAGTCCTATATCCCTCCCCATGGGAGCCACTTACTCCATTCTGGGCTTTGGTTTTCTTATTTATAAAATGGCAGAGAAGTTGTTATTTTTGACCACAAAGATTCTTTTGAGGTCTAACAGTTTGCAAAACATTTCATAAGAAAATCCTTAACAGAATTAGAGAGTCCTAATTATTAGAAGTGAGAAGGCAATGGCACCCCACTCCAGTACTCTTGCCTGGAAAATCCCATGGACAGAGGAGCCTGGTAGGCTGCAGTCCATGGGGTCGCTGAGGGTCGGACACGACTGAGCAACCTCACTTTCACTTTTCACTTTTATGCATTGGAGAAGGAAATGGCAGCCCACTCCAGTGTTCTTCCCTGGAGAATCCCAGGGACGGGGGAGCCTGGTGGGCTGCCGTCTCTGGGGTCGCACAGAGTCAGACGTGACTGAAGCGACTTAGCAGCAGCAATTATTAGAAATCTGCCTTCCTTTAACTTCTGCCAACACGAACTCTTCTCTAGTTGAGAGAGATAGAAATAAGTATATTTTCACACAGTAGTTCCTTAAAATTGAAACCTGGGTATCACATCTGCCAGAAGTATTCTATTCTCTAGGCTAAGAAGATTTCTTAGAACATATTTCTTATTTACATATTATTAGCATATCCTCCAGTGTTTTAGCAAATGATTTAACGGTTAAAAGGACAAACTTATTTATAGTATTTTCGTGGAAGAGATAAATAGGAAGTTGAAAAGTTCATTTAAAGGCTTTATTTTTGTAAGAGGTTAAATAAAGAATATTATTTTAGTAATCTGCAACTGATTGACAACAGTTGACATTTAATTAATTGCTATTTCTACGAGCCAAGGTTTTACTGTCTTTGTAGGATTTCAAAATGCTGAGATAGGGGACATTGTGTTGAAATATGGTGAAAGCCTTAGAGACCACACAGGGGAGTTCGGCTGTTGGGCCTTGAATTAAATGGGCCATGCACTGTGCAGTTTGGGATTCTATTTCTGGTTTTTGGTTTTCTTGTATCCTTCCTCACTGTTTGTCTGTTATTATTTCACGCTGCTGCCAATAGATCTGACTATAGCAACTCATCTTTCTTCTTCCAATTTCCTGCTTCTGATCTATTGTGGATTTGGCAACCAGATAACCAAACATTTTTAAAGTTGTCTTAAATTAGAGTAAATGAACTGAGATATCATTTTTCATTTATGCAACTGGTTAAAAATATAAATGGATGATTATTACTATGGATGTGGGAACTATAGACAAACTCATATTCTGCAAAGGACAGTATATAAACTCTTTTCAACCCTCTGGACAGGTCTTTGGCAATCTATTTTAAAAGTCCTAAAACAATGTATGCCCTTAATTTGATAAATCTACTAGTAGTAGTTGGAACTTGTCCTCAGAAAATAGATGGACAAGTATAGAAGGATGCATAAATAAAACTCTATATCCACCAAAAAGACATGGTTCTATAAGTTATGTGGTTGCCATATAAAAATGCTATGAAAAAATGATATTCAGATCCATAATTATCAAAGAATATGCAAGTGATCTCTAGAATAATATAAATCAGTTCATGTATTACAATCCCATTTTTAAAAAGATTATTCTACATGTTTGAATGGAAGTATCTGCAATGTTATAGACAGAATATTAACCATCTTTTTTCAGTTTATTTAGTTTTAAAATTTTATCTATTTGTATTTCTTTTTAAAGATATTAATAGTTTAATTTAAAATTGCTTTGTACTGTTGTTTAAACATGATGAATTCATTGCACAAGTTCTATCTCTTCTCTTTCCAAATATTACACTAATATGACAACAAAGACATTTAAAGATATTAAATGATAAGTGACATTGCTCAGTCATGTCCAACTCTTTGTGACCCTATGGACTGTAGCCCACCAGGCTCCTCCATCCATGGGAATTTCCAGGCAACAATACTGGAGTGGGTTGCCGTTTCCTTCTCCAGGGGATCTTCCCAACCCAGGGATTGATCCTGGGTCTCCTGCACTGTGGGCAGACTTTATCCTCTAAGCCACCAGGGATTCCCCATTAAATGATAAGGTCAAACCAAATGGCAAGAAAAAAAAGTAGATGAGCGATGAAGATGAAGAGAAAAGAGGTTGGTTTGATGCTACGAAAGCTACAGGGACTTGATAAGATTTAATAATTGGGTATGGGAGGGACAAAGAAATCAAGACTTAAACACAGAATCTGGTTGGTGGGATGCTGGTGTTGTTTGCTGAAACTGGGAAAACAAGAAGAGTAGGTAGAATAACTATTGAGAAAGGATTCAGTCTCATATATCTAATTTTGAGAGACCTATGGGATCCCCAGGGCACTGGATACACACATCTGCCATGCAGTCGACAGATGGGAGGAGGCTGTCATCTGCGGGAGAGGTAGCTGACACCACGGTTGGCCTTGCAGTCACCTGGGGAGACTTGTCTAGTGATAAGATGCCATGGGCGGAATCCTGGGAACATCAAACAGTAAGCAGTGGAGGAGACCCTAAACAAGTCACTAGAGAGGCAGTGCACGAGAGCCAGGAAGGTTAGGGGCGGGTACTGAGAAGTGAGACTAACTTCTTACAGAAAACCCGAACAAACTTTTTAACCAGCCCAATAATAACAAAAAAGGTTGGGGGAAAAAAAAAAAAAAGGGCTGGTAAGTACCACTGAATTTAATAACAAAGAAGTAATCCCATGATTATTTGTGCAGTGGTCAGAATGGAAAAAGATGAGACAGCTAGTGTAGACAGAGCTTTTAAGAAGCCTGGCAGTGACAGAATGAAACACGTGAGTGGCTAGCTAGTTGGGGACGTTGCACTGAGGTTGGAGTTTTGGTTTTGTCTTTTTAATATAGGACAGAGTTAAGTATGCTGAAGTGGAATTACATGTGGTACGATGTGAACTGATATTCTACAAAACAATCTATTTGTCTGAATAAATTAATAGTTTTCAAGTAATTACTTAATATCTTACTCAACAAAATAGCAGCAAAAGCTGATTTCTTGTTCTTTTTTTTTTCTATTTTATGATCTAAAAATCCCACATACTAAAACAGAAATTTAAAATATCCAACTAATTTTGAACTTTGGGGGAGGGTAGAGGGCAACAAATAAACCCCCCTCCCCAATACAAAACACCTTCAATGAGACTTGTTTCATCAAGACAATTTTAAAACATAAAAAAATTTCATAGCTAAATCAAATGCAAACTTATTATCCTGACAAATAAAAAACAAGTTTTAGCAAGAATGTAGCCAGAAATCGGTATTTAATGTATGTTGCCATTTCCCTCTCAGTTAGCAGCATCCTGATCTGAAGGAGTCTGCAATTTTCAAAGGGGCTAACCTTTTATCGACCATTTAAACATGCTTCATTTATTATTATCATCCAAGCACATTTTATATCTTTTGAAATACATATGTGCTAGTGTCTTTAGTAACTATATGTTTACATAACAGGCATGCTTTGTCCACCACAGCATATTTTTTAAAAACTGAAATGCTTACAAAAGCACTATTAGGTATTCAACAATTTGAATTCCCTAGCTAGGGAGATGAGGCCAAATAGTATCATAGCTTTTTTTTTTTTTTGGTAACTATTCATGGCAGAACTTCAACTACTTTCCTCTTAATGTGGTGTTCTGTGCAGTTAGATTTTCTTTCCATGTCTATCTTAGAAGGATGGATTTTCAAAAATTAAAAACATGTGATAACAGTGATTTCAGCACATTTTGTCAGGAGCAAAGAGAAAGCATCATGAACAAAGGGAAAGATTAATTAATTTAGGTACAAGCTCTGATGAATCAGGTAGAATCATCAAGCAGAGAAGATCAGGCCTGTTCCTATTTTCAGTCATTTCTTTTATACTTCATATTAAAAAACACACACACACAACTAATTCTGCTTTGAATGTAATAATCTTAACAAAACTCACTATGAAACATGCAAAGGGATAATGATCTCTGAATTTTGTGAGTTGACAATCTTCTTCAAGTGCCTGGAAGAGTTCTTGAATAAGAAGATACAAGAACTTTTGTTTCGGTAATAAAAATGTGAAAGTTTAAAACACTTTACTGTTAAAAAAAAAGACATATTTATTTAAGAAGTTGTGATGGTAACACAGGCTTAGACATTTAAATACCATAAATTAAGATGAACTTGGCATTTATTACATGAACATATCTACATGAAAACGTGGCTTGAAGCCCCACAGTCATGACCTGTCTCTTGGCGCACTAAAAGGTGACTGCAAGCTAGAGATGAGGGAAACCTTAGAAGAGATAAGCCCAAAACGTGGTGCATGTCCAAGCACACATCCAATACATATCTCACAGGTTATAGATGAAGCTTGAGGGAGAGTCCCCCAAAATGACATCAAATGTGGCAGTCAAAAAGTCCGAAGTAAATTTACATTTTTAAAAAGGAAAAAGATACTCAATGAAAGCAGAAAAAAGACAGTCAATGAAAAAAATGAAAACAAATGAAAAAATGAAAAAGAAAGTAGAAAAAAGATAGTCAATGAAAGTAGAAAAAGAACTGTTATAATAAAGATATTAAATTATATTTAACAACAACCGTGGGGGTGTCTTATTATATTTTGAAAGGTACACTTGACTCACAATCACTGCTTCAGTTTCAGGTGAGCACGCAGGTGGTAGTAAAAATCCATACAATTCAGCTTCTGGATACATTTGAAACAAATCACTTTCTCTTTGAATAATAGCTTGAACAAAGTTCCAGGTTTTCTACAGTTTACTTTTGCTCCTCAGCCCAAACTGTGTGTGTGTGTGTGTGTGTGTGTGTGTGTGTGTGTGTGTGTGTGTGTGTGTGTGTGTGTGTGTGTGTGTGTGTGTGTGTACACTCCACGCTTCTAGGCTGGAAATTTGGTCTTAACTCTGGAAGCCATTCTATCTGACCAGTTGTTCTGTTTCACTTTCTTGCCCTGAACTACTTATCAAACGTTATTAACGGTTATAAAGACAACTCAAAGCAACAGATGATTTTGTGTAGATAGGCTGGAAGACAAGTTGACTTTTGTTAATTGGGCCCTGAAAGCTTTCCATCCCACCTTGGGCAGTTTACTATTCAGCTTGCCAAACTTTTAAGTTATTATAACTAGTTTCACACAGATGCCAGACAAAACAGACAAGGGATTAATTGGAATGATCACAAATGCATTCCTTCTGAATAAATTGAAACACATTGCCCAGTGCCAAAAGACATTTAAAATAGAAAACCTGAAACTAATCAATCAAAACAAGTTTAGTTCTTGTGATGTTATAGTTGGGAGACATTTTGCTCTATAAATTAATAGAAAAATTACCTAAGGGAGGGAAAAAGAGAGAGAGAGAAGTTTGATAGCATTAAGAAGGAATTGTGCATTGTCAAAGAGAAATACCTAGGGAGACAATATCTTTTGGGGCTGGTGCTACCCCCACATTATAATCGTTATTTTCATAAGTGATAGGAGTTAAAAGTCTTAAAGAAAAAGTGAAAACTCACACTACTGGCTCAGTTTTAAAATTGTAACATTGAACAAATCAAAGTCAAAGTGTAAAAGCCCAGAACAATACTGGGAGATGAGGGCTTTGGTCAGATGTTAGACAGACTATCCAAACAGCTGGAAAAGATGTTGATTCTCCTTGGGAAATTTGTAATGTATTTGACTCATGTTTTCATGGAGCTGTGGACTGTCCTAGGGGGTTTGAAAGACAGAAAACTTGCCAAGAACTTTATCTGGAAAATGATAGTATTTTACCAGTTTTCCAATTAGACAACAAGAGAATTTAAATAACAATAACAAAAACATTCGTAATTGACGAACGTCATCTCCATAGGAATACCATTTAGGCTATATGTCCAGAAGTTACTGCATCAACTCTCTTATTCATTAATACATATTTTCTTTCTTTAAGAATGCATCCATACACAAACACAACATGAAGTGATAAAAAAAGGAGAGAGCCTTTCATTACTTGAGTTGGATAGTATGTTGGATTTTATGTTCAGTACACACACACTTTGTAAACAGCGTGTTCAATCACAAGGCTTCTTATGCATGCCTTGGCACACCTACAGCTAGTATCTGATGCAGAGAGGCCAGAAAGGGAAAATTTGGTTATTGAATTCTTGCTGATGGGATGCAATTTTTAGTTCTAAACAATCTTTGCATAGGCTCTACTCAATTTTGTAAAGGTTTTTGTTTGCTTATCAACAATTACAATATTCATGTCACCAAGTTGGCTTCCAAGATGGATTGGGAATTATCTATTATACATACTAAAAGACTTAAGGATGAAATAGTATGATGCTTGAGAGTGGCGTCAAAATAATCCAGTGTTGGGTAGAAACTACTTGGGCACACAGATGAAGTGAGACTGACCTTGAGTTGTCAACTTTCAAACCTGAGTGATAGACGCCTGATGGGTATCTGAGGTTCACTATGCTATTCTCTCTACTTTCGTGAATGCTTGAAATCTTCTTTATTTTTTTTAATAGTAAAAGAAAAAGTGGAAATAAAAAATATCTCTTGGCTTACAAATGTAAAAAGTAAATGAAGTACATTTTCCCCATATTTTCTAATTTCCTAGTGATTAATCACTTAACCACATTAATGTTTTTTTCCCTCTAAAGAAACATAGTTCCCTTAGTTTCGGTCAAACTTTCAATACCATAATTATTGTGATAATTTTAATCTGTTTCCAGAAGCACAGTAGAGTAGAAAACATACTGAATTTTGAGTCAGAAAACCCAAATTCTGAAGTTCCAGGTATGCTATTTTCTAACAACACTACCTGAAGAAGTCATTTAATCTGAAACTTGTATCAGTATCTTCTGTGCTCATCTCATATGGATTATACAAATATTAGGTTGAGCCAAATAATATTTGTGTTTTTTTTTCTAATTGTAAAAAACAGTTGAATTGTGGCAATTTCATATGTGCCTAATATAAGACATCATAATTATGATTTATTTCTTCAAGAGAATTTAGAGCCAAAGATTACTGTCATATAACTTACTATAAAGGTTTAGTGATATAATGGGTCAAGGCATTTTCTGTGGAGCACAAATTAGGAACCACTCAACAGGTAAATTATAAATAAGAATTGGTCTTGTCCTCTAACATCAGAATTGTATTGTAAGGTACAATGGCCTGAAAATACCTGAAGTAAAATTTCTAGAAATTTTTTAATTGCTTCTTACTGAATCATATTCAGCTTGTATGTACAACTGCAATGTTACTTAGAGAAACAGCTATAGAAAAAGCATGAGTACACTAAATAAATATTATTTACTAGTGATGAAAATGACAGTGATGGCTAAAGGACTTCAATTTACAAGCACAGCCGAGTGCAAACAAAAATCTAAGTATAAAGTTCCAAGAGAAAAACAGAGTATGAAAATTTATAGTAGAACGTGTAAACTTGCTTTTAAAAATGTTAGCATCAAAAAATACACATAGACTTAAGTTAACTGACGTTAAATAATGTTTTAGTTTCCATGAGGGGGCATTTAAAAATGCTTTTATAAACTGAAATGATAGTTATTTATAACATGAATAAATAACTAAGCTATTTCTAATGATTCCTCCCTTTTGTATTTGTGGGCAAACGATAAAGTCTTAAAATTTTTATGTTGATTCTGAAATTTTATTGAGGTTCAAATTTTGTGAATAAGCCACAGTTACTTCCCCACCATCACAGTCAAACTGCTTACTTTGGAACAAGCTATATAATTCTAAGGTTAAACAGTAAACACTTCCATTCCTCCAAGAAAGCCTACCTTTAGGGACTTATTAACGGAAGAGGAGCAGAGCTGAAAAGATATGGCTGGCAATGAACGTTCAAAATGCAACTCAGTGTCCAAAGTTTACAGCAAAAACCTTCGATAATTTCTAGACTACAGAGATAAGAAACACAATTCTTGAACCTGATCACAGTCTTAACACTAATAAAGCTACACAAAAGTCAATTTTTAAGTCTAAATCTTCTTTCTCTTCATTAATTTCCTATACTCTTCAATAAAATCAGAACCATGTACTCCTCTTTATGCTATAAGCTGGGACTAAACTTGAGAGCCCAATTTTTAGTATAAAATATGCAAATATTTGGGGGGGAGACCCTGTATGTAGAGAATGAGTTGCATCCCCATTATTATTTTCCAAAATTACTTACATGAAATTAGTTTGGGAACCAGACTCACAGAGTAATATGGAACTACTTGGATACATATTGACTTTAACAATTCACAATCCGATATAACACATTTTTAGTTGTTTGCCTGACAGACATAACACTAGTAGAATTTAAACTCTTAAATAGCTGGCTATTTATTCCATTAATATGATGAGATTGTGATAACTATTTTTTTCAGATCACTTAGCTAAGTCACTTAATATCTTGACATAAGCTGAGTTATAATTATTTTTATATTGTAACTCAGCCTTGTTCAAACATACCTGATGTACATCCCCACACACACAGTGTATGTGGAGTAAGACAGCCTTTGTGTCTGGTGCTGTTTGTACTCTTTCCCTTTCTCTCCGTCAAGGCTGCATCCACAGCAGTTTCTGGAGCACTGTCTCGACCTCATGCATCACTCCTCCACCTGCCACTTTTTCCGGCTTCCACGCCCCTTGTCTTCCTCTTGCCCCACTGGCTGATCCTCAGCCATCTTTGCCAGTCCCATCTCCTCTCACCTCTCATGCAGTAGTACCTCATGGCTCCCTCTCTGGGGCTTCTTATCTGCTGCCTTGGCTCCAGCTGCTTACCTGGCATTCCCATTTTGAGGTCAAACAGGTAGAGAACACTTGGTATAGCCTATACCTGTATTTCCTAGTATCTGAAAAGGAAAGCCTCATTTTCTAGTTGCTCATCTCCCCGGACTCGTCCCAAATCTCAAAACCAGACATCTAATCCATGAGAAAATTCTCTTTTGGCTCTTCCTTGATTGCTCCTACTCTGGTCTACACCAACAAGGTTACTCCAGTTTGGATTAATGCAATAGCCTGCTGACTGATCTCCCTGTTTCTAAGCCTTGTCCGCCTCTGGTCCACAGCAGCCAAGGCGAGCCAGGTGTCCTGTGAGTACACATGCCATGGTTATTCCTCTGCTTCTGGGCCTCTAAAACCTACCCATCTCAATGGGAGTAAAGCCAAGCCCTAGCATGTCCTGTAAGCCCTGCTTCTCCTCTTTTATTTCCCAGACATGACCTATTCTTACCCTCCCACTGTCCACTCTTTAGCCATAGGGGCCTTGTTGTTCTTCAAACACATCAGGCATGCCTGCACCTCAGACACTTGGCAATCGAACCTCATCTTTCTTAAGTCCTCTTCTGAGGGAGGTTTACCTTAATGATCATTCTTTTTTTTTAAACAGCACCCACCTCCCAATCTCTGAGACCCAAATCTTATCACCCTTCTTTTCTTGAACTATCTCTTTCTGATTTATTGACCACAATTTGTTAATGTATTTTTAATATCTAATATACGATAAATCATCTGATGTGTGCTATTCATTTCTTTCTGAACTCTCTCTCCCAACTACAATACAAACTCCATGAGGGCAGAAGTTTTGTTGGTTTGGTGCACTGTTAAAGATTCTCAAAGTGTTGATTACATAGTATCCAGTTAAGAATTATTTGTTGAATAAAAGAGCAAATGACAGTTTTTTGGCAGAAGAGAAACTGTAATGAGGAATCTGTTTCCAGATACTGATAACATAGCATCTGTTCCTTTGACTCCCCTTACCTCCCTGCAGCCTGGGAACATGCCTCTGTCCCATTAGAGACCTCCCCAGAAAACACAGGCTCAGAGTCTGGAGATCTTGGAGGAACCTAGAAGTCAGGTGCACAACTAGTACATCTTTATCTCTTTGTGGTCTGTCTGGGAAGCTGACTGAACATAAATAACACTATGTACAAACTAGACTCTACTTTCTCATAGAAACACAAATTAACTCTTCAACTAATTTGGAAACTGTTCTTTACAAAGAACAATTTTGTATTTTGTATTTTGATGTATAAAATAGTGTCACATACCCATCTTTTGGTAAGACATTCCAGAGCAGAGTTACTAGGTGATTTTCTCCTCCATAATCACTCTAGGGTGCAATATAGAAAGCATGTCACCCCTTTGAAAAATTTCTTCCACATATTTTAGTAGGTATAAAAAATTTCTAAACCAAATGAAGGTTCCTGTGTGCTCAATGTTTTCTGCTTGGAAACAGGGTATTTGTGAGTGAAGGTCAAAAGCAGAAATATTAGAGAAAATGGCAGCATCCTGAAAGCTACTACATCAGGTATCACATAGAGCTTGTAGGCTATCCTCTTGTCTAGACTTGTCCTAGCAAAATAAATTATAAGGCAACATTGTATGTTTGTTTATCATCAACTCAATCATTTGGATAAACATTTAAGCAACTAAATGTGATAATCACTGTTCTAAGAATTAACAAAATAATGAATAAAATGTTATGTTCTTATAGACCTTAAATGTCCAGTTTATTAATGGATTTAAGAACTTAGCTTTGTCTTTGTACACAGGATTTGAGGCAACTATAATTCTAGAGTTAATTAAAGCCTGTCTGGCTTAGGATCCTAAGGAATCCTAAGCCTGGTTGGATCCCACTCCTGACAAAATGCATCACTAGGTCTTCCCTGGGGGATCAGCCTCCTTGATGGCTCAAAGAATCCACTTGCAATACAGAAGATGCAAAAGATGTACGTTCGATCCCTGGTTTGGGAAGATCCCCTGGAGGAGGACATGGCAACCCACTTCAGTATTCTTGCCAGGAAAATCCCATGGACAGAGGCGCCTGGTGGACTACAGTCTATAGGGTCACCAGGAGTCAAACATGCCTGAAGTGACAGAGCAGATGGATTCTGAGAGTCCTTCAAGATTACTGGACATGTATTCTATATCCAGAAACAAAGCTCTGCTGTCTTCTTTATTGAAATGAAGTTTTCCTGCTCTTTATTTCTACTCCTGAGATGGTAATGGGCCATCAGAAGGTGGGAAAAGCCATTTGGTTGTGTGTACCTCAGACAGACCCAAGCAAAGGAGCTGTGAACTAGGCATCAGGGTAGCCCTGATGCCTTGACTGCGTTGAGAAAGGTGACTCTGTGGGCTTGGTTCCCAGGCAAGCAACATCCTCTACTCCAACCTGAAAATGTAATCTCTTTTGTTCTTGTTCATACAATCTCAATCGTTTCTCTTTCCCACTCTCTATATATTTCCTTCTTCTCTAACTTCTCTCCCATAACAATTCATAAAAGAAGAAAAAGGAGAAGGAGGAGAAGAAATGAGGGAGGCAGAAATGCTGCTCGAGCAGTTTCCAATTAGCATGGTCACTAACAACACCTCCAGCCTAGCCAGCTGGGGCTTGATCTCGTCACTGTCTATTGCTGGAAGGATCACAGTTTCACCTGCTCTCAAAGACAGCTTGCCTACAGAGCACTAGCAAAAGTTCCCCCTTGTCATGCTACACCTCTGAGAAGTTCCCAAAGATCATATCCTTTAGGGATATCTAAATCCTTGGTTACTGTTTGACATGGACATGATGCAGGATCATAAGATTAAGTATAAGGACTGTGAAATGCACAGTGTCTAATTTTGTTTCTTCTCACAGCATTACTTAGTGATGACTTTGTAATTATTACTGAACAGAGAGACACTTGGGGCATCTAAGCTCCTGGGCTATGGCAATGTGAAGGGTCTCATTGAGAAAGAGTCTAAAAACAGAAAGAATTAAAGAAGAGTATGCACATGACTCCTGTGGGGAAGGAACAAAGCCAGATGAGACACAACCGTCCACAGGGTTTGCAGGTGGGAGGGTGAGGAGAACATGCTGACCTGACCTGTCCGAGGCTGCTGATAGGCCTAGGAACACCCATCCAGCTGTTTGGCCAGAATCCCTGGCTCTGTGTAGGTCATCTGGCTGTGTAGCTGTAACTATAAAAATGGCAGAAAGGAAATTAACAGGCCATACCTTTTTATCAAGGAAAGCTACCCACCATCATAGACTCATGATTCCTATTAGCACTGGAAACTCAGATGTCCTGGATTTAGCCTGTGTATGATCAATGTTCTGATGTTCTGTTTATTAGAAAGAAAGAAATTAAATTCCTGATTCCTTTCTTCATTCATTCATTCACAAATATTGTGTGAACCCCTTCCATGTCCCAGGTACTGGGCTGTCTATAGCTAGCAGAAATACAAGTAAGACACCATCACCGCTCTGAGGTCTAGTGGGGTGTGAGGACAGAGGAGTTACATAGACCAGTGAGTACCAAAGGAGCTGGAGAAGTTTCATGTTAAAAAACACCCCAGTGCTGATTCTGGAAGGGCTGCGGGTAAGAGAGAATAACATTTGCAAATGCTAAGAACTAAGCAATGACATGACCTGTTTAGGAAACTACGTATCATATCACATGTTATGAGACAGACTGGCCATAGATAAGTGAGGAGGGAGCCGTGGGCCTTATGTACTGTGCCAAAGAATTTGAATTTTGATACCAATGGCTATGAGGGGTCACTTACTTTTAGGTAGAGGATTTGAGGTGATCAAATTTCCAGATAGAGAAAAATGCCTTGAGCAAATATGGAGGAGCCCTAAAGACTAGGCTAGGTGATTGTTCTAAGTGACCACTTGGTAGACTGAAGCGTCATTCACTGAAAAGGAACAAACAGGAAGAGAAATACATCCAAAGTAGACAAGCTCAAATTGTGGCATGTGGATAGGCTCGGGGGTGGTGATGGTGACTTAGAAATGTCGGTATCTAGGAGGAAGCAGTCGGAGAAGACTATGGCACCCCACTCCAGTACTCTTGCCTGGAAAATCCCATGGACAGAGGAGCCTGGTAGCGGGCAGTCCATGGGGTCGCGAAGAGTCAGACACGACTGAGCGACTTCACTTTCACTTTTTACTTTCATGCATTGGAGAAGGAAATGGCAACCCACTCCAGTGTTCTTGCCTAGAGAATCCCAGGGACAGGGTAGCCTGGTGGGCTGCCATCTGTGGGGTCGCACAGAGTCGGACACGACTGAAGCGACTTAGCAGCAGCAGGAGGAAGCAGTAGTTACAGAGTGCAAGGCAGGCATGCGGGTGCTGGACCAACAGCTCCCTCTAAGACAATGCATTTCAGCAGTAACTAACTGTGGATTTTTCCTGCTGGAATATTTACACCTAGCAGTGATTTAATTGATCTCTGGACTACAGTATTTCATTTATTCTTATTTTTAAGACAAATACAACCTAATTACCAAGATATTTACAAAAGAATTCTGGTATCTTTTCCTCTTGAAATTACAGTGTGAATATTGGCAAATTTGAGACATAGGCAAGGAAAATATTCCCCAAATAGCTATTTTGTAATTTAGCATAGCATTCTCTCACATATGATTTTTCCCACTTGGGGCACTACAAGGCTGTCAGTAATAACTTCACTTTTCAGGTTAACCTGAATGTTTTATTTAAAAATAAACTATTCAGGTTAAACTATTAAACTATTTCCCCATCAAATCTGTGTCATGAATACTTGGTCTGAGTTTTATGGAATACAGATCAATACAACCTTAGAGCTTCAGCTCACACAATTTTGCCAAAATAAACTAACCCAAACGATAGACTCCACTGATAGGAGATATCATATTTTGAAAAACACCAGCACAAAATACAAGTATTTTAAACTCAAGCTCTTTGATGATGAAATTAGAGCAGAAAAATCTTATCAAGTCTCTGCAAATGGAGTCTGAGAACAACGAATCCAAGTCAGAAGAATCTGGTGCTCCCTACCCAATGCTCCCACTGTGCCCTGCGTGACCTTGGGCAAGTCTCACCCCTCACCCCAACCTCACCCAATTTACTAATTTTTTCCTCCACCTATCACCAGGTGGAGTTTTCGAAAGTATTTCATGTTGTGCAGATGAAAGATAGAAAGTGTGCCACTTAAATGGAAAGTCTGAGGCTTTTTACTCAGAACAGGAGACTCACTAGCATACACCACACCAGAGACAAAAACTTTATCTAGTGGTTTTATTCCTCAGTAAACACTTTAATCAATAGGTCACAAGTTTCCAAACGTTTCAGTGTTAAAAAAAAAAAAGGCGGTGGGGTGGAGGGAAAGGAACCTAATGAACAATCATGTAAGTCATATGTTTTTTAGTATCTATAACCTGAGAAAATATGGAACATTCAAAAGTTACTGCCAATTCAGGAATGCTTGCAAGGGCTTCTCTCACTGAGCAAAAAGCATTTAAGGGTCTTCCATGTCTTTTAATAGCTTGATAGCTCATTTCTTTTTAGTGCTGAATATTATATCATCCATATGCACCACAGTTTATCCATTCGTCTACTGAAGGACATCTTGGTTGCTTCCAGGTTTTATCAATTAGGAATAAAGCGGCTGTAAACCTCCCTGTGCAGGTTTTTGTGTGGACAGAAGTTTTCAACTCCTTTGGGTAAATACCAAGGAGCACAACTGCTAGATCATATATTACAAGTATGTTTAGTTTTGTAAGAAATCACCAAACTGTCTTCTAAAGTGGCTGTATCATTTGCATTTCCACCAGCAATGAATGACAGTCTCTCTTTCTACATCCTCGCCATCTTTTAGTGTTCCAGATTTTGGCGTTCTAATAAGTATGTAGAGGTATCCTGTTGCTGTGTTACTGTGCATTTCCTTAATGATATAGGATGTGGAGCATCTTTTCATGTGTTTATTTGCCATCTGCATATTTCTTGGGTGAGATATCTGTTAAGGTCTTTGCTCCATTTTTAATTGTTTGTTTTCCTATTGTTGAAATTTAAGAGATGCTTATATATTTTAGATAACAAGTTTCTTTTTAAAATCAAATAGGCCTTTTGCAAATATTTTGTGTCATGAATTCGTATTTTTAACAATCACACAGTATTCACACATATTTAAAAAACAGTGGTGTCTATAATGTGAGACACACCTCTTCAGACACAGGCAACCACTTGGTTTGCAATGTTCAAACAGAGGTATGATTTTCAGCCCTAATTTTAAGCACTGTGGTATACCATCCCAGAATACAAACACAAGTTCTTGTCATAAGAGATTAATGGTTAAATCAAAGGAGCGGGATGGAGAGATGTCAGAAATTATCAGAATTTACTGCTTTCCATCTGCTCAGCCTTAGCCGTCATTTCCTTTAATTCACTTTCAATCCCATAGAGCTAAGAATGTAGGATTTCGAGTTATTCAGTAAGTCTTCAGACTTAAGGAAGAAGGCAGAACAAGGAACTAAAAGACAGTATCAGTCTCCTTTCTTAAAACAAAAGTGTATTCACTTCAAACATGTAAAGAGAAGAACACCCCAAGTCAAGGCGCTGTGTTTGCATCCAAATCACTTCCCAGGCTGACACACAGAAAGACTTCCCCTAAAATTGCCTTGCACACTGAACTAGGAGGGATTCCTGAAGGAATGACCTCAGCACCCTCACAGGGGTTCCTGGTTGGGTTCACCATGGTAGGGGAGAATCCCTTAGATCAAGAAACTGGGGCAGCAAAACTGTATCCAGAAAGAAAAGAAAAAAATCATAGAATAGAATTTTTACTCCTTTTTGTTTTTTTTTGGGGGGGGGAGGAGAGATTTTAAATATGCTAGTGAAAAAATGAGAGGCTAAATATTACTAACACAAATTAAAGACTACACAGTAATGGTGCTGTTGTTGCCTGAAGACAATCTTTCTTAGGTTTTTTCTCTTTAACCCAGCGCAACACTAGATGTAGAGGAAGCTGGAAGGTACCCTCAAGGCTGGCCCTTGTATTAGGGTGGGAACCAGTGGCAATTCCAGTGTCTCAGTCTTTCTGGGGCACATACATATCGAGGCTCTGATAAGAGTCTCCATGTAACTGATACTTTGTGAGAGGTTGGCCTGTATATTTCAGCACAATCCTGATGAAAATCATCACCCTCCGTTTAGGACTCCTTTTGAATTAGAAAACTGGAAAAACATTAATTTGCAGTCTGTATAAGAGCTCTTGGAAGAAATAATAGAGTACCTTCAAGGCCAGGCTAGGAGCCTGGATTTACTTTTTAGGAAAGAAGAAACTATTTGGGGTTTATGAGCAGGATGGGATTTCAAAGGGGAATTCTGGATCCAGGAGGAGCCGTGAAGAGGTGAGGTGAACCCAGACACTTTGGAGGCAGGAGAAGTGGGATGACAGTTACCTCTGGATCAGACACTCCTCTGTTTTACCCCTGCTGAATGTCTTCAGATTTTCAATCACTCCTTTTTTATTTTCATGGGGCCAAATGGCCTGTGCATGATTATTTCAATGAGCTAGGACTAATGTTTTTACAGAGTGCGTAGGGCTGTCTGAGGTACATGAGATGGGGTGCGATCAAGAAGAGGATTCTCTGAAGAAATGCTCTCCAGATATAAAATGCAACTCTCTGAGCTGACGGTTTCTTCTTATATAAACTGCCAGTTATCTAGCCCATCAACCTTGCAGAGAAACAAACAAAAACTCAGAGAGACAACAAACTTATGCTAGGTAACCATGTGTGCATTTTTTGTTTGTACCTTGGAAAGACTCTGAAACATGCTCTATAAACATTTCATATTTATCTCAGTTGCAATAAGGATGGCATACCGTGTAGCGTACGACATGTACATGTTTCTTAAGACAGAGACTTTCATGATCGCTGGTTGATTCACTGTTGTTTATGCAATTTTTAGGTTCTCACAGGAGAAAGTTCCACACCTACCTTGAGCTATCAGGGTGACTTTTTGTAAGTATTTTTAAAATAAAAATTTTTTTTTAAATCATTGACTCAATCCTTCTGTATCTTAAAGGAACACAAAGAACTCAGTTTGGATCCACACTCCAAGCTGATGTCACTGATTCACCAAGAACTTCTGAAATTTTCATTTGGAGGTCTCAGTTTCCTCAGCAGGTGAAGGAAGGCTGCTTCAATCAAAGTGACCCAGAAATTTCACTTTCAGTGCTCCTTTCTTTCACAAGAATACCACGAGGTGTACTCCGGCTCACTCCTATTCCCCTACAACTGCCCAATTTTGACAACCTGCATTCCATCTTGGACCAGGGCAATGGTAATTGTAAATTGGCCCACTTTCTTTAATCTAGGACTAGCAGCAAGTCATTTTTAATAACCCTTAATTCCCCTTTTTAATGAGATATCTGTGTTCGGCAGTGACTCAACCATGGACTGCTCTAGGCTAGGGGGGATGAATCACAGAAAAAGAGACTAAAGAGACCCATTAGGTAATCTCTCTCACTGCCAGACTCAGGATGACTCCCAACAATAAAACTTCGAGGACCAGTTCAGCATACTTTTTATTTGCCTCCAAGGATGGAATTGCTATCATCTGAAGAGCCCACACTCTGACAGTCATCTCCCTGCTGTTTCACGTACACCCTCTTTATCCTCGCTGCTCTTTATCTCACTCTAAAGCTCTGGGTCCACCCAGACTATTGCCTATCTGTTATATGCACACATTTTCCTTCCTGTCTTCCTGAAAGCACTAGCATATTTAGAGAATGACTGCTTTGGCTATCAAGGGAGAAACTGAACTATATAGAACAGAACTGATATTTCTTAGCCCTTGCCATAAAAACTAGAAAAAGGACTCATATCATGGACTTCATCCTCACAGGCTGCTGTCTTTTATATGCTTTCCAGTTCTTTGTTCAGTCTCATTCTCTCATTGAGAGTTCTCTGAACTCACTCCAGCTGCTCTGTATCTGGAACTGAGCTACTCACACTGAAGAAACTATTCCTGGCGTGGTCTTGTTTGACAAAGATCAACTCTGGGTCTCTTTTCCTTTCAGTCCCCTTGCCCTGCTTACTTTTCCTTTTTCCTTCTATTCTTTCTCTCAACTCATCTTCAGACATTCTGTTCTAGAGTGGTATCGTTCAAGTCAAGTCAGTGGGCTCAAGAGTAATGAAAACAGCAAAAATTTCTTGTGAGATCTCAAGTCTATTTAGTCAATACAGTGATACCTTTTAGAATATCCACTTCCCTTTTTTCTACAATTTACATTATCATCAGCATCAATCACTGATTCCCAGTTAGCACAGGTGTAAACAATCCACCTGCCAATGCAGGATACACCCAAGAGATGTGGGTTTGAATCCTAGGTCAGGAAGTTCGCCAGAGTAAAAAAAATGGCAACCCACTCCAGTATTCCTACCTCAGAAATCCCATGGACAGAGGAACCTGGTGGGCTACAGTCCATGGGGTCACAAAGAGTTGGACGCAACTGAGCATGAACACACGCATCATCAACCACTACCTCAACCTTTTTTTTTTTTGAGGTCAGTGTATCACCTTGGTAATTATTCCACATAGCCACCACAGGTTAACTGGCCTTTTCCACTTCAATTCCAGCCAAATGCACTATTTTACCTAACTTTCAGCTATGATTATTTTCCTATGTATTAATATAAATTTTTTTCTTTGCTTATGTTAGGTTATTCTACCTTCAATTTATTGAGAAAACTTATTTAGTCTGTCAAGCCTAATGTCCCTCAACACTTACTTATTCATTGTCTACATGGATTCTTGCAACTTTTGCAAAATTCAGAATTGGAAAGAACTGAACTCATAGCTAGGCCACTTCCTTTGACCTTTAATTCTGGCCAGTTGTCCTGCCAATTTTCCCTCACACACATACAACGCAGCTTCCTTTAGAGCTGGGACCTAGTTAAGGGAAGTGCCGTTTAAATAGGAGACTTTCTATTCATTTATGTAAAAAGCTTCCTACCTAAGTTACTGGCAAGAGCAGAACAACTATGTAGCCAGATTTTAGCCCATCTGTTTACAAGAGTGGGTGATGTGTAAATACCACCCTCATGATTCCAAGGGTGCTCCCAACGCTGCATGAATCAACCCCTCTCTACCACTCCCCTCCTCCAAGAACAGCAGGTCTTCCCCACTTCCTCACTGAAACATCCACTCTTTCCCCCATCTCCAATTACGCTAGGCACAGACCATTTTTTTAAACAGTATTTTCAAACATACACAAAAGTGTAGTAATTGGTACAACTGATGTCCCCATATACGCAGCAAGATCTGTCACATGTCATCCCCAAATCCAAAGGTGCCCAGATTTCGACTTCTCCTCTTCAGAGATCCAGAGGCAGTCACTGTCCAGCACGGGAATTTTCCACCGTGCCTTGGGGGCGACACCCAGTGTGACTAGTTTTTGGATCTCGTCACCACTAATCTCCCTGTAACTGCAAAACTAAGAGAACGCACGTCCTCATCCGATTTGCCAGTGCTTTCTTTTTTCTCTCATTTAAAATTCTGCCAGAAGTTGGAAATAAAAAGAATAGAGTGCCTACCCTCTTTTATCCCCAACTCTAAAATGTGTACTTTTACCTTGAATGATTTTTTTGTGTGTCTTCTGAAATTCTGACTAGTGGTCATGACTTCAACTTTCAAATGGCTTGAGGGAAGGTTTTGGAACAAACAAACATGATACTGCTAGAGAGAAAATGAAAACCAGCAAAAATAAACCAAAAAGGTAATTGACAATTATTTGGGGAAAGAACATTTATTTTTCTTTCTATTTTGACAATCTTTTGTTATTTTGCTTTTTCCTCAGCACTTTTAATAGAGCTAAGAGCTCAGAGCAGAGGTCTTCAAATGTTAATGTAAATTATGATCAGGGCTAAAACTGTGGATTGCCAGGCCCTACTCCAGAGAGTTTGATTCTACAGGTCTGGAGCAGAGCCTGGGAATCTGCATTTTATCAAGCACACCCGAGGGCTCTGATGCAGGTGGTCTGTGACTAAGCTTTGAGAAAACCTAAAGGTTTACATGAGGAACACAAAGTCCTCATGAGAGTTTCAAAGAGGGAGTGGTTGTTTTTACTTTCGGTAATGAAGGGACAGCTTCACAGAGATGAAATCTGAACTATTATTATAATTTCCATTCAGTCATTTGGTCACTGAAAAATTATTATTAGACATCCATTGTGTACCGAGTTCTGTTTCAGGTACTAGAATGAACAAGTCTTACAGAGTCCTGCCTCATGGGGACTGAGAGTGTACAGGGGCAGGATTTCAGGAGTAAAAGGAGGGACCACCATAAACCCAGAAGGCAGGGTATTAAGGAATGTTGCACTCAAGGTCTGACACTGTGGAGAACACAAAAGGAAAAAACATACAGTGGCTGATCCAGAGAACTACTCCAATGATTCTTTGCTGATTTTCTTTGGATAGAACTTGTATTGCTGCCTAAATTAATAGGAAGACATGATTGAGACATGAGAATCAATAATGAAAAATAAAGTATATAACTGAGTCTGAAATGGGGGCTACAGACTAACAGATATTAGTGACTTTTGTTAATTTTATGTTTAGGTTCATACAATTAAGAAGGCCTTTGTGGAAGAGGTAGAACTTGGAATTCTGGGATGCTGATAGAGAAGCCAGGAAGGGGACTGTGGTCCTGTTTGGACACAGTGCTATCTTGCTACTCCACGTGTGGCCCTTGGATCGGAAGCTCCGGCCTCACTTGCCAATACAGCTGGGTTAGCAATGTGGAACTTCAGGCCCTACCCAGACCTCCTGAAGGAGACTTCTTATTTTAAGGGGATCACCAGATAGTTCATATATACATTTAAGCTTGACAAACACTGCTATAAGCAGTCCAGATTGAGCCAGGCTATACATACTGAGAACAGAGCTTAGGGGTAAAGCTGAGGGCTAGAGATGTTGATGTCACTATGAATTAAGAATATAGAGATGATAACCTTTGTCATAGAAGTGGGAGATTGTTCAAAATAATGAAGGAAAAGAAACAGTAGAAGAATGGAGGCTTACAGTTTAGGAATCACTTGTAGTGAGGGTGAATGCTCATACACAGTAAGAGGGAGACAGAAGAACCAGATTTAAGAAAGAAGTGATTAGAAGGGAGACAGTGATCCAGTAGAAGTCAGTGGCAGTTGGAATGGCCAAGGCTTCAGGGCCAGAGGGGATGGGAATAAGAATGGGAACTGGAGATGCCTAAAAAGAAGTCAGCAGTTATCCCAGGGGTTATGGGAAGCAATCCCAGGAGTTTAAGTAGGAATGACATAATTTCAAGATATGGTTCAAGATAAAAATTTTAAAGGACACCTTTTCCCTAGAAGGTAGGTTAAATGGGAACTGTATTAGAGATTATGTGTAAAATCATAAATGTAGACACGGACATTGAACAGTTTCCAACACTATGTCGCCAGGCTGACAAAATTTTAACGGACCCATCTGGTGTGAGCTCCTTGTATCCATGTCTCTCTTCACGTCGACCCAGCCATGTTTTTTCAACTTGAAGAAAAGATATGTGCGTGCACACATGCATGCACCCACACATACCATCTTCCTTCCAGAGCCAAGGCTTCTAAGTTTTTAATTGGACTCCCAGCCCCAGATCTTTATCACCTGTTTTCTGAGGACCCACTCATACCTTCTGGGTCTTTCTGAGCATCTTAACATCTTCAAAGAGAATAAGAAGGATGAAAGATTTTGTGGCTACTGAATCTTCAAAGATGAAAGGTGGCTCATAGGTGGCCAAAGTCAAGTTTCCTTTCCATTCAGAAGAGAGTTTTGTGTCTTTTAAGAAATTATTTAATCTTTCTCAGATTAAGTTTGTTTCAGGTATAAAACTGAAGACAATATCCACCACTGACGATTCTGGGACTAATTAAAGAACTTGAGTGTTTTGTTGGTTTTTTTTTTGGTCACACTGCAACGGCACATGGGATCTTAGTTCCCCCATCGGTGATTGAACCTGTGCCCCTGCAATGGAAGCGCAGCGTCTTAACCACTGGACCACTAGGGAAGTCCCTAAATTAACTGAGTTTTAAGTTGCTTTATTGTAGTACCTGATGCATGATAGCTGTTCAAGAAATCTCAGTTAATAAAAGATTAGAAATATACACCATCAGGAGTAGAAAAAGAGAGTGAGCTGGTCACTTAATTAATATTTACCTGGTGGTAACTTACACTTAGCATAGAAGCAAGATTTTAAATTTTTTAAAGGTACACATTTTCCATGCCCAAAATGAACAGAGTAGTCTCCTAAAGGCAGTTTTATGGCAACTGTCTAACTGTGTCTGGATTCTCATAGTAGACTGTAGCAGGGACAGAAGTGAAAGGCAGTTGAAGAAGAAAAACCATTAAGGATAAAGAGGGTGAGAGCATCTCAACGCCAGTCCTGAGGTGCTGCTTGAAAGATGAGTTCCCTACAATTCCAGAAACACTACCAAGCATAAATAATGGTTGGCATCTCAACCTTTGGGAGGAGTGGTGAAATTTTGAAAGGCTCCAATCAGCTGAGTTAAATATGCAACGTTTATGGAGCATGTTTCAAGGTTATCCTGAGGTATCAATAAGAACTGAACACAAGGTGGCCTTGCACAAGTGACTTGCTTCTCTGAAGCAACTTTTAGTTTGCTTGTCTGCAAGGCTGATGGGCTAGATAACCTTTCAATGGCCCTTTTGGTGCTTAACAGGATCTGGGAAGAGGAATACATACTTGAAAGAGAGCCCAGTCTATACAGTTAGACCTGGGCTGGAATTCTGGTTCTACCAAGTACCAGGCAAAGCACTTAATATCCCTGGTTCTCATCATTCTCCTCTGTAAAATGGGGAAAATAAGACGTAGATTGTGGAGCTATTGAGGAATGAAAGATGTTTCTACATTATCTGGCATGTAACAGACCACTAATGGAGCACTCTCAAGCAACTCTCTGATTTGTATGTTAAATGTACCTACTGCTAATTTAAGGTATAGGTATCCCACAAGTGACTAAAAAGCATTTCTTCCGATTTTAAAAACATTTTTCCCTTACAGAAACAATTTATCCCAGGCTCCTCTTAGAATGTGAGTCAAAGTTCACCCTGAGCATCAGACAGAACTTCTAGAATAGTTAGATTTATCTACTTACTGTTTCTGTGAAGTATGACACTTTCATCTTAAACTCTTTCTGAGGAAGTGTGTGTGTGTGTGTGTGTGTGTGTGTGTGCGCGTGTGTGTGTGTGTTACTGATTGTAAAGCTTGATGGTAAGTAATATGCAGTTTACAAAGCTGTGCATGGTTTGATTCTCTGCTCCTGAGAAGCCAACAATAACTTGCCTCTCTAGGAAGACCAGTACACAATGCCAAAGGATCAAAAGCATCATTCTGAGAAGGGAAAATGTGTGACTTGTTCCACAGAATTGTGTGAATTAATTAATGTTTATAAAGAATTTTCATAGGCTTGTGCAAAAGGCACATGTACACATTTTTAAGGCTACTTGTTTTAGAAGACTACATTAGGAACAAACGGTGCAGTAATGAATATTCTGGAAAACAAGAAAATGTTTTAAAGAAAGCACAGATACAGATTAAACCCTGCTGAAAAGATGATACTTAAAATCTTTTGTAATCACTATAAAAGGACGCTTTTAGAGTATGTTTTCTTTGCAGATGATAAACCAGGTGAAATCTGGAAACAAATTTTCTAGCTCATGATGGAAAGCCCATTTCCTCAGTATAAATAAGTTTTAAATAAGTTTTTAAAAGTACCAAATCAATTTAAAGTGCTAACAGCCTTACCAGGATGTAAATTCTTAAACAATTAGCCTCATTCCCAACAGGATCAAACATAAGCAAGCAGCCAAGACAGTTTAGTTTCTAAGCTTGGTGTGTTCAGAGAGAATCTCGATTTGAGCTGATCGTGATCTCCAGATGCAATATAACCCTTCTACACACAGCTCCATGGGAAAGCATTTTCTGGAAACAGATGCACCTTGTTTAAAACCAAAGTTTTGTTTCTGAAAAAAAATGGGTACAAACAGAATTTTAAAAATCTGAATCATATTTCAAATGCCCTGGGGAGGCTCATATCACAGGGAACCCTGTCATGAATGTTTTGGTAAATGAAAAATTATTTTATGAATTGAAAAAGCACCTTTAATTTGCTGCACTGATATTTTGGTTTGGTTTTGTAATTATATGCTTGCTTTTTGTGGCTTATTGTGAACAACTTTCTGAAAAACAAAACCCTTTTACTTCTTTGAATATTTAATTAAAATATTTCCTACTTTTTAGGTGTAACTTTTACTATATTCTGGGACTAAATCCTTTCACTCCCACCCCTACTTCCAAAACAAAAAAGCTCTATTTTTGAAATGGAAGCCATTGGATTATCTAATTAAAATTACTTGAATTTACTTTATGGTTCAAATTTCAGGAACTCATTCATTCTACATGGTAGGGAATATAGATCCTATTGGATCCAAGCAGAAAACAATCTGGGGTATGGTATCCCAACTTGCTCTTGGACAGATGATTTCAAAGGAATTGAAATGAAGGGATATAAATCTCCCAGCTTTGTAACTTACCCTGGATCAGGTGGGGATGGATGGGACAAAATTGGGAACTTAGGCTTGCTTCTGTGTTGAAAATCTACTGTGGACATATTTGCTTCAACTCCAAGAAACTGAGTAATGCTTCACAGTTAAGCAGAGGTTCCCAAACTCTCTTGATTCATGAATCCCTGAGCCTTTCAGTAATTTTTTCCTAGTGTCACTAGGCCAAAATAAATACCTAACAGTTCATTTATTAAGTAGTTAGAGTCAAATAATCTGAATATTCATGTCCGAACACTGTAGTAGCAGTTTGAAAAAATAAGTCATAAATTAAAAGAATAGAAGTATAGCTTAATTTTACTCTTAAATAGCCACAGTTACTTACTAAAGGGTGTGTACGCCTACTGGGCACCACACAACTTTCAAACCTGGAATCAGACTGTACACTGCCACCTTCATTTTCTGTCACACAGTGATTCAGTTCAGTTCAGTCGCTCAGTCGTGTCCTACTCTTTGTGGCCCCATGAATCGCAGCATGCCGGGCCTCCCTGTCCATCACCAACTCCCGGAGTTCACTAGCTTTGGACACACCATCTCAAAAAATGCAGCTTTAGAAAGCTATGACATCATCAAAAGGAATGTAGCGCCATCTAATGTTGAAACTGTGAACTACCTCAGCCAGTTCACTGGGTATCTGACTGGTGTAAAATAGTATTATGCTTTCTTTAAAAAAAAGAAAGAAATTCCTTAAAATATCCTCTATGTGTTGACGGTGGCACCCTGGGGTGCCTTGGTACACAGTTTGGGAACCACAAGTTGAGAGACTGTTTTTATTTTGCTGAATTGACTAAATGTCAAAGATTTCAGTATCTTTTCAATAGACACACACACAAACACATACACACACAATGTTGAAATCTAGTTACTTCCATATACATTTTGTTCCCAGTTAAAAGCACTGCCATCTCAGGTCACATTTTTAAAGACAATAACTCTATCACAATTCCTACCCTGAGTATTTAAAGACAATATACCATTAAATTCAGCTTTACTTCCATAAAGGTGAATCTGGCCAGTGATTTGATCTCGTTTATACCATGAGAACATGCTATTTTTTCACATACCTAAAGTTTTGTGTTGTACTGTAACCTGAGGTTGAGTACCAACAATGTTACTGAATCTGCTATTGTGGGTGCCCACTTGCTTAAAATGTAAGATGTTACATATTTAGGCATAACGGCTGGCAGTAAAGGTCATAAAAAGATTATGAAATGTGTCAACAGCCTTGTGAAAAAGATGCTAAAAGCACTAATTCAGGATAATGTTAAGTAGAAATTTTCCATTTCAGTGAGACATTACTCTCCAACAAGCACTAGCTGAGGTTGCTAATGAGAGAATACGTCTGGTGCTAGTCTTTATTCCTGGAACCAAAATGTTGACCCTCTTCCTTTCTTTGCATTCAGTCTATTTATTTTCACTGGCTGCAGAGGATAAACCACTGATTGACTCATGTAATTCTAGTTTTGCTATTATTTCATGATTTCCTTTTATACCTTTAAAACCAAGCTAAAGTCATACATAACATTCAACTATCGCCCGGTCTACTTCAACTTTCCACATGTTCATTTCATACTGCTTTTGTCCTGGGTTTCCCCTCCCTCTTCAGAGTTTTATCTGTGCTCTTCCTTTCCTCTCTCTGCTACTTTCAAAAGCCTCCCACACAATCCTAGGTAATAGCAATTTGAAAGAATGCCCTTGGGTGGAATAATCAGCCATCATGGTTAGTTAGAGTCAGGTCCTGGCTCAATCTGGGATGTAGGACCAAAGCAGTCTGCAGCCCCAGAACAGGAGAATTAGAGGGAAAACTCCATTCGGTTTTGTTAAGTGTGGCATTTTTTAATCAGCATGGCATAGCCTTATTACCAATGTGGATTAAAATGAACTATATTCTAATGGCAGTATGTCTATGGTCAAGATATTTGTGGTTCACTGAGGCAAGGAAGTTCATAGGTCCTAACCCAATCCAGTGTGGGTACTGAAAAAACCACACCATTAAAGATATCACAGTGTAATCACTGAAAAGAGAGCAGCGCTGGGGCCCTTACTCTTTTCTTCAACAAGATTTGTATTTTGTTACTTTTAAACATTCTGTCATATAGTATTCTATCTCAGGAATATTTTAGCTCATATAATGATGCTTAAGAAAAAAAAGTAGCAAAAACCTAGAAGCCTTTTCCAGTGCCAACCTCATTTAGAAAGTTTAACTTCTGACTAATGCAATGATGCAATGTAACAATACCAAATTCTTTCAAAATATTTAGGAGTAAGTGATTACTCGTGGAAACTGTAATGTTTCCTAACAAACCAAGTGTTTTAGGGACAGACCACCCAAATGTATTATTATATAAAGATGTCAGTTACATAATTACATGAGAAAACAACACATTTTACTTTTTTGTTTTTTAACAACAATTATCCTCTCTGGGGAAGATGGGCTGAATTAGCTGCTTTAGCAAAGTGCCTCCTAGGGGCTCCAATTACCTCAGACACATTTAAACTGGAACCTTGATAATGTACATTTAACATAAGGAAAATGAAAATGTCTTTTCTTCTCTTCCCATCCCCCACTCCTGCCATGTCTGAAGTGACTCTGCTGAGACCACCAACAGTGAAGATGCATTTAAAAACTCCAACTCAAATTTAACCATGAACCATACACCAGCTGCCTCACTGTAAAAACTTTTAGAATTCTCTATTTGAAAGGTATTATATTAATTCCATTATTTAAAATTAACTGGAAATATTTTAAAAAGGAGTGTCCACTTTCATTTAATTCAGATGGTATTTATAAACATCTGTGTATATTAGGGGAATACAATAATTTTTTAAATGCTTACGATGTACCTTACAAAAGAGAAAAATACTTGCTTTAACTATTTGATGACTCACTACTCATATATTTCATTATTTTGAAAGACACACCTGCTAAGTATCCCATGTCAGAGAAGAGTTCTGGCAATATCCAATTTAGCAAAATAGCTAAAGATTACCCATCTTCACGTGTAGCTTATCATAGTTTATCAGGGAAATAAAGATGGCAAGGAAAAGAATGTTTTCATCAAAGTGTTGGGTGTTTCTCAGCGCGGGTGCTGCTAACATCTGCAATATGATTGGGACTGGCCTTGTCCTGGCATCCCTGACCTTTGCCTACAGAACACCAGCACTCTTCCCCAGGCATGGTGACGATCAAAACATTCCCCTACGTTTCTGAAAGTCCTGTTGGCAGGAAGAGTATTGCCTTCAGTGGGAAACCACTGACCCAAAAAGTTCCTACCAAACACAGAAACAAAACCAGAATAATGGTGAAGGCTGCTGAAGATTCTCTATGCAATTAAGGCGGGGTAGTGAGTGGTTTCTTAATAACTGTATGGAACTTGACTGCCTCATCTTTCGATTTTTGTTTGTAAGATGTTTATCTCCTGGGGGGTTATATGTTATCAACGATTCTCAAAGCCTTCCTCAGAGAAGGACATTCAGGCAGATAAGCCCAAAGGAGGAATGAGCATAGGAAACTCCTGCTTTTGGTTGACCTGGAATGTTAACTCCATGAAGCAAGGTAAATCGGATGTGGTCAAACAGGAAATGGCAAGAGTGAACATTGACATCTTGAATCAGTGAACTAAAATGGAGGGGGGGAACGGGCAAATTTAATTCAGATGACCATTATATCTACTAATGTGGGCAAGAATCCCTTAGAAGAAATGGAGTAGCCCTCATAGTTAAAAAACAGATATGAAATGCAGTACTTGGGTGCAATCTCAAAAATGACAGAATGATCTCTGTTCGTTTCCAAGGCAAACCAGTCAGCATCACAGTAATCCAAATCTATGCCCCAACCACTAATGCCAAAGAAGCTGAAGTTGAATGGTTCTACGAAGACCTACAAGACCTTCTACAACTAACACCAAAAAAGATATCCTTTGCATCATAGGGGATTGGAATGCAAAAGTACGAAGTCAAGAGATACCTGAGTAACAGGCAAATTTGGCCTTGCAGTACAAAATGAAGCAGGGCAAAGGCTAACACAGTTTTGTCAAGAGAACACACTGGTCACAGCAAAAACCTTCTTCTAACAACACAAGAGATGACTCTCCACGTGGACATCACAGATGGTCAACACCAAAGTCAAACTGATTATATTCTTTGCAGCTGAGGATGGAGAAGCTCTATACAGTCAGCCAAAAACAGAGTTGACTGTGGCTCAGTCAGCAAAATTCAGGCATAAATGAAAGAAAGTACGGAAAGCCACTAAGCCATTCAGGTATGATCTAAATCATGCAGTAGAGTTGATGAATAGATTTAAGGAATTAGATCTGATAGAGTGTCTGAAGAACTATGGATGGAGGTCTGTAACACTGTACAGGAGGTGATTACCAAAACCATCCCGAAGAAAAAGAAATGCAAGAAGGCAAAGTTGTTGTCTTAGGAGGCTTTACAAAAGGCAAAGGAGAGAGGGAAAGATATTCCAAACTGAATGCAGAATTCCAACGGAATGGGAAAGACTTAGAGATCTATTCAAGAAAATTGGAGATACCAAGAGAACATTTCATGCAAAGATGGGCACAATAAAGGACAGAAACAGCAAGGGCCTAACAGAAGAAGATATTAAGAAGAGGTGGCAAGAATACACAGAAGAATTATACAAAAAAAGGTCTTAATGACCCAGATAACCATGATGATGTGGTCATTCACCTAGAGCCAGACATCCTGGAGTGTGAAGTCAAATGGGAATTAGGAAGTATTATTACAAAACTAGTGGAGGTGAGGGAATTTCAGCTGAGCTATTTAAAATCCTAGAAGTCAATGCAGTTAAAGTGCTACACTCAATATGCCAGCAAATTTGAAAAACTCAGTAGTGGCCACAGGACTGGGAAAGTTCAGTTTTCATTCCAATCTCAAAGAAGAAAAGAATGTTCAAGCTACCGCACAACTGCACTCATTTCACATGCTAGCAAGGTAATGTTCAAAATCCTTCAAACTAGACTTCAGCAGTATGTGAATCGAGAACTTCCAGATGTACAAGCTGGATTTAGAAAAGGCAGAGGAACCAGAGATCTAATTGGCAACATCTGTTGGATCATAGAAAAAGCATGGGAATTCTGAAAAACATCTACTTTTGCTTCACTGACTACTCTAAAGCCTTTGATTGTGTGGATCACAACAAACTGTGGAAAATTCTTCAAGAGACGGGAATACCTTACCATCTAACCTACCTCCTGAGAAACCTGTATGTAGGTCAAGAAGCAACAGTTAGAACCAGACATGAAACAACAAATTGGTTCAAAATTGGGAACAGAATACATCAATGCTGTATATTGTCACTCTGCTTATTTAATTTCTATGCAGACTACATCATGCAAAATGCCAGGCTGGATGAATCATAAGCTAGAATTAAGACTGCCAGAAGAGATATCAACAACATCAGATATGCAGATGATACTATTCTAATGGAGAAAGCACAGAGTAACTAAAGAGCCTCCTAATGAGGGTGAAAGAGCAGAGTGAAAAAGCTGACTTAAAACTCAACATCCAAAAATGAAGATCATGGCATCTGGTCCCATCACTTCACAGCAAATAGATGGGGAAAGAATGGAAACAGTGACAGACTTTATTTTCTTGGGCTTCAAAGTCACTGCAGATGGTGACTGCAGCCATGAAATTAAAAGACGCTTGCTCCTTGGAAGAAAAGCTATGACCAACCTAGAGAGCATATTAAAAAGCAGAGATATTACTTTGCCAACAAAGATCCATCTAGTTAAAGCTATGGTTTTTCCAGTAGTCACGTATGGATTGAGAGTTGAGAGCTGGGCCATAAAGAAGGCTGAACACCAAAGCATTGATGCTTTTGAACTGTGGTGCTGGAGAAGACTCTTGAGAGTCCCTTGGACTGCAAGGAGATCAAACCAGTCAATCCTAAGGTAAAATCAACCCTGAATATTCTAAGACTGATGCTGAAGCTGAAGCTCCAATACTGTGGCCACCTGATGTGAAGAGCTGACTCACTGGAAGAGACTCTGTTGCTGGGAAAGATTGAGGGCAGGAGGAGAAGGGGGCAACTGAGGATGAGGTGGTTGGATACCGACTCAGTGGACATAAGTTTGAGCAAACCTGCCATCCATAGGGTCACAAAGAGTCGGATACAACTTAGCAACTGAACAACAACATCCCTGCCTCCTGGCTACTCAAAGCTCTGTGCTATGGTACTCCACTCAGGTCTCTCCTCCTGTAAGAGACAGCCCATCTCTAAAATTACTCTTTCTTTCTATTCCTGCCATATGAACATTTCTGATGCAACAGCAAAATGTTAGGCATGCAATCTAAGTCAAATTATATTATATTCTGAAAAACTGATATATTTTTTCCCCTTCATCCTCCCTTTGGCACTTTTTATTAACCCAAAATAACTTCTATTTGATGTACTTTTTTCAGGGCCTGGTGAAAGGAAAGAAGAGTTGGAAGAAAAATAATTAAAAATTTGAAGCCTATAATAGGTGTGTGTGTGAATAATAAATAGATAAGAAGCATCTGTAGTATCCCTTATTTACTTTCAAAAAAAGTTTGAGGGTCAACAAGGACATTGGGACTTGGCAGAAGAATTTTCTGCAGCCTTCTTGAAAATTCCTAGATAAGGCAGGGACACCAAAGCAGTTATCCTACTTAACTATGATGAAGAAAAAAACTCAAATAATAAACGAATTACACTTTCCCCCCTACCACTGGACCAATTGATGCTGTAAGGCAATTACTTTTTGCTCAACCTAGGAAAGCAACTCAACAAAGTTCTGCCTTTTACACTGTAAATCTAATTCATGAATATCCTACAAACTCATTCCTCCAAATAATCTCAGTCTTATTTTCATTTCCTGAGCTGAGTAGAGTCCTGCATCTGAGCTCCCCTCCTTTGGATTCCTCATTCTTCTTAGTTTTTAACACCTAATGCCAACATCGTCTTTGTTTATCATTTGGCAACGTCGTTCAAAAATCTCCAAATAGTGCAATGTTTCCCTTTGCCCTCTTAAATGTCCCCTTTCTTGGCTGTCTTTTAAGAACCAAATGGAAGGTCCATTTACTTTCTGATGCTTTCCCATACCATTTCTTTTTCTCTCTCCCTAAATCTTCATTACCTGAGAATTTTCAATAAGGATCCAAATGCCAACAGATTATATAATCATAGTATCAGAGCCTGTGAGAAAGGGAAGGGACTTCAGAGATCATTTAATCCACTAGCTCTTCAGATCTTCAGCCATTACCAAGATAGAAGGCAGATGATCAGGCAGGACTTAGCTGGGTCTTCACCTCCTATTTAACCATAACAATGCCACATTCATCTGTTTTCCTAATTATGTTACTAGGTGCAATTTTATTTTTAAAAAATAAAAACAAGGATCTCTGCTTAAAAAAAAAAAAAAGAAAAGAAATGGAAAATCACTAATCTATTTCCAAAGATGCTGAGTCCTTTAAAAAGGGTCTGATGTGAATCCAGCAAAAGTTTGTGATTAACAAAGGGTCTTTAAATGCCTAGTCTCTTAGTGGTTCTAACCTTTCACTTTAAAAACTGGCCTTGGCCACCTAGAAAAGAGATGCTGTGATTTATTGATGGATGTGCTGGAAGAGGAATAAAGAGACTCATGTTTTAATGCTGGTTTTCCCATTAGAGAGCTGCTAAGCCACTTAACCTCCCCAGCCTCAGTTTCCTCCTCTGTAGAATGAGAACTGGGCTCCACTCAGGCATTTTCTAACTTTAAAATTCTATGTTCTATGAACAAGCTTTCATGATATTTGTCAGTGAGGGACTGAGCCCAGCCTCTCCCTGCTCTCCCCATCTCTTAAATAATATATCTTTCTTTTCCAAAGAGGGAAAAAAGTTTCTAGGGACATCAGCAGAAAAACACCAGCTTTCATTCAAACCAACACCAAGAGGATAGGAATGTTTACAGACAGACTGGTTGGCCTCAGCCCCTTAGTTTCTCTCCTTTTATCTTTCTAATCCTCCTTTCAATCTGTCACCCCCTCACATCTCTTTCCTTCCTTCTTAGCACTGCTACCGCTAAGCTGAACCTACCTTTAATTGGCTACTGTGCATGAGACACTGGTTCAGCACTAGGGTGTAAAGACGAGAGAGTCACAGCCCTGTATGTATTAAAGGCCTTTTGTGTTTGAGGAGGACGACGCTAGCAAAAATATAAAGGACAGGTTAGAGATGCAAAAGAACAGAAATGGAATATTTACATAAGAGATGAAGGTATGAAACAGTCTTTGACTTAAAATCACCTAAATATGAAAACTGGCTGGGCAGTGGAAGGAGGCCTCTCAATAATCATCAACTGAGTCAATGAACACTTACTGATTGTTCCAGGTCCTGTGCTACATGTTCCAAGTGCAGAATGGAAAGGCATCGGTGCCTACACGTGCCCAGATAGGAGAGACAGACGTTGGTAACAGGTTTGGAATCCAGGAGAGAAAAAGAATACCAATCAGGAGAGGGAGCATGTTATGTGAGAAACAGCAGGGATGGGGTAAGATGAGACAGAGTAATTAAACTCCAATTAGAAAAATCAATTTATTTCACGTGACCATATGAAGAGGGTATTGGGATTAAAGGGGTATGAGAATATTCATACGAGACACAGTTAAATGAGCGTATGAATCTGCAGTCAGGAGGGAGTCAGTGACATCAAGGCTGAGATGTTGTCAGGGGGGAGCCATGGAATGGAAGCAAGTTTCTAGCAAGGAAGAATAGAGAATGAAGAGAGGGCTGCCGGACCAAACCTGCCAAGTGCCTACATTCCAGGGTGGAGAGGAAAAGAAAGCTGAGTGAAAAGAAACGTAGGAAAAGTAGAGGCATACAACGTCGAAATCAACCAACAAAAAGAACTCTGAAAGGAAAGAGGCATTCAGAAACAACCGGGAGCACAGCAGTCAAGCAGGGCTGCAAGAGAAAAGTAACCGTAAGATTTGAGAGTCAGCAATAAAAACCCGTGAGGGTGCGGTTTTGTTGCAGGAAGGGGGACCCCTTCCAGGGCCCGAAACTGGACACTTGTCTAACACTCGGAAATGAATTGTCCGAGGAGACACATGTCCTGACAAAGCAAGAGATTTTATTGGGAAAGGGCACCGGGTGGAGAGCAGTAGGGTAAGGGAACCCAGGAGAACTGCTCTGCCACGTGGCTCGCAGTCTAGGGTTTTATGGTGACGGGATTAGTTTCCAAGTGGTCTTTGGCCAATCATTCTAATTCAAAGTCTTTCCTGGTGACGCATGCATCGCTCAGCCAAGATGGATGCTGGAGAGAGGGATTCTGGGAAGTGGACGGACACACAGTGTCTCCTTTCGACCTCTCCCCGAACTCTTCGGTTGGTGGTGGCTTATTAGTTCCCTATTCCTTACCAGGATCTTCTGTCATAAAACAACGCATGCAAATGGTTACTATGGTGCCTGGCCAGGGTGGGCGGTTTCAATCAGTGTGCTTCCCCTAACAGTTTCACCTCATATCTCTGTGGGGACCATCAGGACCTTTCTTCAAGAAAACTCACAAGAAAGAGAATAAGGAGCTACACAGTAGATCGAGGTCTGAAAGACTCAAGAAACTCTCGTTCTTTCTTTCTTTTTTTCTTCTTTTTGAGTTTGGAGAAGGCTTATGCAGGCTCCCAGGCCAAAAAAAAGAAATGAGCCTCCTACAAATTCTCATCACTGTCCATCCCCCCCCCGACAAAAAATGAAAATGCCAAATATAAGGTTGTTGTTCAGGTGCTAAGTCATGTCCAACTCTTTGTGATCCCATGGACTGTAACTTATCAGGATCCTTTCTGCCCATGTGATTTCCCAGGCAAGAATACTGGAGTGAGTTGCCATTTCCTTCTCTGGGGATCTTCCCGGATCAGGGATCAAACCTGCGTCTCCTGCACTGATAGGCATATTCTTTACCATTGAGCCATCAGGGAAGACAAAACCTAAGGTAGGGGTTTCCAATCTTTTGAAACACTTTCTTCTGATCATCTAGCTACATGTGGTGAAGAGGGTCTAGAAAAATGAAATGGACACTGAGTCTGCCTGTTACAGTGCTTGGATGGACTCTCACCGCAACTGGGGCAGGCACATTTGGTGTAGCCCATCAGGGTGTTAAACAGCTCCCCTCCAGAAGAGTTGAAACTGAGAAAAAGGGAGAGGCTGATGTGACAACTGATGTAGACGTATGCGTGATAACATTTAACATACCTTGTAAAAAAGTAAGCAGATGGGTTTCAAACGCTCCCCCTATATCCATATACCAAGGTTCAACAAATGACTTAGCCACTCCCTAGGTACACACAACAATCACCCTATTTCTTCAAGGCGGTTACTTCCTCTAAATCGTTCATACCCTATTCTCTCTCTTCCCACACAGAAAACAAAAATTGCCTACCCTACTCCTAATCAAGAAAACAAAAAACATAGTCTCACCCAAACATGTCTGTCTTGATTTGTATAAACGCATTCAAATTTCTCTCTATAAACCCTTCCTCAAATATGAATTTAGTGCTGGCACAGATTTCATAATCATCACACTTATATCCAGGGGGGGCTTTGTGGGTGGGTGACCTGTGCAGTTGGCCATGGCCCTGCTGTCAAAAGCGGCCAGGCTCAGAAGCACTCTGCACTTAATGATCTGTTGCTGCCATCCTGCAGTTCTTAATTTTATCCTTGCACTTGATGGAACAATGGAGCAGGCACATGAGCAGGGGAGATACACAGAAGAAAGAAAAATCTTTACATTTTAGTACTTTTAATGGCACTTTCAGCTTGTGTTTTGAACAAAGGGATCTGCCTTTTCACTGGGTCCTGCACGCTATGCAGCCAGCCCTGTCTATCACCTTTCACGCCCAAATGGATTTTGTGTCTTTGGGTCCTCCACTTACCTCTCCACTATCCCAATTTTTCATTTTCTTGCACTGTGGACCTTAATAAATCATATATCATTTTCATCCCTGTGTCACAAGCTCCCCACATCCAACTGCCTAACAGTGCTAAGAACACTGAAGGTACTTAATACTTGTTTGTAAAGTCAATGTACCACCTCAAGTATATAATTATTAACTCTTCCACGATGGCCACAACTGCATCTTTTCTAAATTATAAAGTCTATGTGGTTCCAAGAACACTAAAGTACCTTCTCTTTCTATGAAAGGCTACAAAAATAATGACTTCTTCCCTATTTGCTTATAAGACAAAACACTTTGTATTAGTAAAACAATGATAAGTGGCAGGGTATTAGGTTTGTTTCTAAGGGCTTTATTTCCTTTTAACTTTTTGTTAAATCTGAGCATCAAAGCATTTTTTTAGTTTACTGTTCCAGCATCTAAGATTCCAAAACATGGCAACTGACTTTTCCTAAGGGTTGAACGCTGCTTCATGCAATGCTTAATTTGAGTCAACAAATGGCTGAGAGAACATCCCCAAATACTTATCTCTCAGGGGAAGCAAATGTAACTACCAGCCTCTGGAGGTCCAGAGGCAAATAACTGAGGTCAAATTTCCATTTCAGATTCCTAGCACTGTTACACCTTGTACTATTGCTGGATTCTCATGCTGGCTCATTTAAGGCTCTTTATAAGGATATGATTTATATCCTATGATTCAAGTTCATTACAGATAACTACACCCAAGATAGATGCCACAAGGAGCAAAAAACTCTTTATAGTTTCCATGGTTGGAGTCACTGGATGATAAAAAGTCACTTATATGAAAAATATGAATTAAACTGCTTAAGTATCTCATAAGACTACAGGTTTAACAATTTTCTTTTTCCCATTTTGGCAAGCACAGAGATAAAGAACTCAGAAATGTGTCCTTGGCTACTAAGAGGGGAGGGAGATCCAGGACACACATGGAATAAAGCAAAAGCCAATTTAATAATGATGTCTTTTATCCACAGATGAAGGGGAGATATCAGTTGTCCTCTAAATATTAATGGAAGGACATACAACCAAAAATCAGTGATGGAGGGGCAAAGGAAGTGAACTGGGAAGAAGGACAGCATGGGTATTTGGTATTCAAAACAGTGGAGAGTCGACAGATGAATCTGAATTTGGAGAGGTGTCATAAGGGTAATAAGAGTCTCCGTTACAATATTTTCATTAGCTCAAAGTAAGAAGTTGTTGATGTTTAACATTAGTTATAATAATCTAAGAAGGACTAAATGTACACTGTGTTGAGATATTTTAGGCAGAGTAATCAAGACACGGGGAGCATACTTTATTCACACTGTGACTAAACCTAGCACACTGCCAAAAAATAGGATTTGGAACAAATTTTGGAATAAAAACTACTCATCTGTTTTGCAAAAAGAAATCAGAAGCACATCAGCATAATCAGTAATTTTAAACTTGCCTATTAAGTCAGGACACTGATCACTAACAGATGCATATATTTGCAAATTTCTCCAACAACGTTGACAAGCTCTGCCTCACAGGTCTCTTCTTGCTGCTCGGGAATATATGTTCCTGAATCTCTAACTATGCTCATTACTAAGTGATTCTGGATATCTTTGTTAGCTTCTACTAAGCAGTCAGATACTGCTTTGTAAGGAAGACCAAAGAGGTCTTAAACCAGGCCTCTGATAGTAGTTTTCTAAGTTCAGTGGATTGAATTGAATAAAGTGGATTGGCACTAAGTAGTCAATGGAAAATGCCCTGCTTTTGGAATGGACTTAATCTGTAAAACCTCTGGGTTTGCACCTGAAGCACTCTGACAGAGACATGGATTTTAAAACATATTCCGAATGGGCAAATGAACTCCAGGTAACTCACGATACAGTTTCTGAACTTGTCCATTACGGCAGTCACAAGTGCAAAGCACCACAGTGGCTGGGGAAGGGGACATATGGGATACGTGGCTGTCGCAACTGACAGAAAAGAAAGTGAAGTCGCTCAGTCATGTCTGACTCTTTGTAACCCCATAGACTGTATCCTGCCAGGCTCTTCTGTCCAGAGAATTATCCAGGCAAGAATACTAGACTAGGCTGCCATTTCCTTCTCCAGAGGATCTTCCCTACCCAGGGATTGAAGCCAGGTCTCCCTCACTGCAGGCAGACTCTCTACCGTCTGAGCCACCAGGGAAGCCCTGGTGAAGTCACAACTGAAGACTTATGTAAAGATGCCAGTGAGGATGGAATAATGGAATACCTACATATAACTGAATGAAGCAGTATCTCTCTGCTTCAAATTCCAGCAAGAACCACCCAGGAGACGAAAACACCATAGCTACCTCCATGCCACAACCCCTCATATCCTTATAAACTGGTGATATTTATGAGTCAAATATTTCTCAATAGTGTGGATTTTTATGTACAGAACATATAAAAAATATGCACAAGAAGACCCATGACTGTGCTGAAGGTCTTGCCTGAGAATTTTGAAAAGTCCCTTCAAAATCAAACTGTTTTCTCCCAAACAATGCCTGAGCTATGGAAACAGAATTAAGCTGCCAAAGAATTCACCTGTAATGTTTATATTCTATCCTAAAGAGACGGGATATCAGTCAGAAGACATACTCTGCCGTTGGCCTGGAACTAAACTTTCAAAAATCTGAAATATCTTTATTGCGCCCCCTTCCCCTAAACAACAACAGGAAAGCAGTTAATAAAAGTATTTCACTAAAAGAACCGAAAACAAATACAAAAAACTTTGAGAAACCAAACTGTGTCAACGAATAAACTTAAATGCAAGAAACACTCAGACAGACTTCTATATCCAAAAAAGAAAAGGGGGATATCTAAATCAGTCTATAAACAATATAAACAAGTGTGAATAAAAATCTCTCATTTTCTACTGGTCTTTCTTTAGTCTCAGAATCTTACTAAAGCCTCCCTTTTGTCCTTTCATAGACAACCTTCCCTCAGTAACCCACTGGTCACTCTTCCTTGCCATCTTTTAGGTACTCTTAGGTGATTCAGTGGAGAAGGAAATGGCAACCCACTCCAGTGTTCTTGCCTGGAGAATCTCAGGGATGGGGGAGCCTGGTGGGCTGCCCTCTATGGGGTCGCACAGAGTTGGACACGACTGAAGCGACTTAGCAGCAGCAGCAGCAGATGATACAGAAAACTAACTTTGCCTGGGGTTGGTGACATTCTCAGCACTTTACATGCGTAAATTCAGTTCAACCTCATACTCGTAAAAACCTATAAAGTAGTTCTACTACTATCACCATGTTATGGATGAAGAAACTGAGGACCGGTGGGGTTGAATGAACTGGCCCAGTTGGCCTGGGAGGCAAAGGTCCAGGGCCCATGCTTTTAACCACTCACTCATGTATCACTGCCTCTCTGCTGCAGTCATTTGCACATATTGATAAATTATTTCTAAGAGCTTAGTAGTATTTTATTTAGAGAACATTCAATAAATGCTGCAAGGCAGTTAAAATTCTATATATACACATGTGGGTGTGCAGTTCTATCTGTGTGTGTAGAATGGGTCATACTTGAAGTTTTTTCAGTGAGTTCATACAGAGAAAAGAAATTCACATTTTATTGAGGGCTTGTATCGTGCTGGTTAGAGTGTGATGTCTTTTGCTAACTTAAACTTCATAACAACCCTGAGAAACACAGGTTCTCAGCATATTAAAAAGCAGAGACATTACTTTGTCAACAAGGGTCCGTCTAGTTAAGGCTATGGTTTTTTCAGTAGTCATGTCTGGATGTAAGAGTTGGACTACAAAGAAAGCTGAGTGCTGAAGAATTGATGCTCTTGAACTGTGGTGTTGGAGAAGACTCTTGAGAGTCCCTTGGACTGCAAGGAGATACAACCAGTCCATCCTAAAGGAGATCAGCCCTGGGTGTTCATTGGAAGGACTGATGTTGAAGCTGAAACTCCAATAATTTGGCCACCTGTTGCAAAGAGCTGACTCATTTGAAAAGACCCTGATGCTGGGAAAGATTGAGGGCAGGAGGAGAGGGGGACGACAGAATGGTTGGATGGCATCACCGACTCAATGGACACGAGTTTGGGTAAACTCCAGGAGTTGGTGATGGACAGGGCTGCGGTTCATGGGGTCGCAAAGAGTCGAACACGACTGAGAGACTGAACTGAAATGAACTGAATGTGTAGGTTTGTTTAAAACATATAGGAACGAAGCCTCTCTGAAGCTAAGCAAACCATTAGATGTTACACAGGCAGGGAGTGGCAAAAGAAAGCCAGCTTGTCTCATCAGCACTCTGACATCCAACACTATTTGCCCTCTTGTCATCTTCTTTAGTTTCCAAAGAGCTAAACTGCGCAGAGGATCCAATCTGAACCCAGACTGTCTAATACAGCTCATGGTGGAGCACTTAGGGGACCTTCCTCATATTTTGTCTTAACATTTTAAGAAATTTCACTAATTGTTTTAGAACACGTCTCCTAAGTACATACAGCCCTAAGTTTAGAGGCCAAGGAATTTAGAAGCCTGGTGTTATTAGTGGTCTAGTGTCTATGTTATCTTTCACAGTTGTGGCCACAACTGTTTCTGGGCTATAACTGACGTGCCATTTCACAGGTGTACCTATGGATATGAATCTTTAAATAGTTTTGTACTCGAGTACTTGAAGAGCCATTTCAAAAAACTGAAATAAAAACAAAACCAAGGATTTCAACGTTTTTCACTAAGATTCACCATACGAAGTCCTTTTGATACTGAGACCCAGTATACATGTAGGTATGTGTGAACACACAAGCATAAAACAAGAAAAAAAAATTTTATAAAACAATCTTCTCTTGCCATAACACATTTTGATATTTTCTATTGAATTCAGCTTTTCTTTTTTTGCACGCACAGATCACAAAAGTCTTTACAGGACTCCCTAATCATACTTCAACCGACAGCTTGAAAAACAGATCAAGAACACACCGTTCCTATTTTAGCTAATATTTTGTGCAGAACTGTATCAAAAAAGGCTTGTTCAGGCAAAATGAATAACATTTATTGATTTCATAAAATATGGTCATCTATCTCACCTAACTTACTTGAAATGAGACTGTCATTGCCTGTGAAGTGGGGAGTAGAAAAGTTCCCTTTTCACCACATGTGCCCTTTTATGCCTTTTGAATTTTGTGTCAGGTGAGTGTACTGCCCACTCGAAAGTTAAATGAGATAAAATTTTACCCTTCTGAAAATCAGATGGCTAATTAGGGCTGTTCTTGCATTGCTTGATTTCATCTATTCTCAGTGTTTCAAGGTTGATTTCTTAAAAATTGTTTTTTCAGAAAAAGAAGCTCTATTCAGGTCTGTGGTTTACAGATCACAATTCTCCCTGTTAAAATACTAGTCCATTTTGGGTTCTTTTCCAATCTTACGTACTTTTGCAACCCTTCTGCATTTTTCAAAAGAGATAACCAATGGTATTTCAGTACACTCGGCCAATTTCTTTACTATCCTAGAATATAATTAACAGACCACCTAGATTTGAATATATTCATCTTATTCAAATCATCTTTCAACAATCTTTGTCCCTCTTCATCTGAGCTTTCGATAGCTTTTAAAGTCAAGTTTGATCTTAGACAGAGATAAAATATTTTTACTTTGGAGTTTTAAAAGGAAAAAAAAAAAGGTAACGTTAACTTTCTGGTATGTTAGTATCAGTTATTTTTAATTTTTTAAAAATAGGGATAATGTAATTTCTAATTTTATATGTATTACACTGAAGTTACTATTTTTAAAAAAAATGCTTAATCTTCAGAACTATGCAAGAGGAAATCAGAAATTTCATTTTGCGTTGAAGTGAAACGCTGCCACTTTCCTAAAGAACATTCCTTATGAGAAAGACCCTATGAGCCAAAAGAAGATCCATAAGCCAGAGTCTTCTATTACTTCAGATTCTTTGCAATCAAAAGCAGTTCACAATGTTGGGGGTCTTGCCTGTCTTTACTATTTGAAAGAGGATGTGTAGATTACATGGAAACACAGTCACACTCAGGAGAGAGAAGGTTAAGTTCTGTAGGAAACCCAGACTTCAGTACCCATGGGTCCCAGAAAAGGGTTGAGACTGACCTCCAGCTTCAGGGCCACTGTTTCCAAATTAGCTATATTTGAGAGTCCTGCAGCTGATGTAGACATATGTATCAGAGGAGCTCAATAACTTCTATAACTCAGAAACAGGTTTTTTTGTGTGTTTTTTTTTAATGTTGAAATACTAGTTTAAATGCCAAAAACCTCTGGGCACATATGCAAACTTTCAAAACACTTCATATAAGAGAGAGAAGAGGAACCTTTAACACAGGGAAGGTGAGAAGGTATCTGAGGAAAAGAGGAGTGGCCAGTGGAAATGCGTATGTGGATTACATTTTTAAATCTATCCAATTAGGTGCTAACATATTGTTGCTAGAAACTGGATTATTAAAACTGTGATGCCTCTAACCTTTTACCCAGAGTGCTTGGCTACGTCATCTAAATTTTTAAAAATACAAAACAAACACCATTCGTAACAAAAGTTCTCTGAGACTTTTGACCTCTCTCTTTCTGGCATCATACAAAGCTAAAACTTGTTTCAGGAGTTGGGGAATGTGGCCTCTGATTACTAACCAGGGTTTTCTCTTCACACTGTCTTGTTTACTCATTTCTTTACCAAAGCCAGAGAACGTCCCTTTAGCTACTGCAGCATTTCTACCAGATGCGACAAATCACAGGGGTGTATTCTGACTGCTCTCTGTCATGTGAACAAGAGTAACACTGAAACCTTTTACCAGTCCCTGTGCTTCATCTTTGTTTTCCATTTCCCCCAAATGTTTATAAACTGCTCCAGAGAATTCTTCTTTCAACATTTTAGGCTTCTTTCCTCTCCTAGATTAAAATGCTGAAGCTTATATTAATAAAAGAAAATGCCATCATCAATTAGAAGCAATTGAGCATCACTACTGTGTATTTTGATATTGCCATTTCTGTACTGTGGCTGATTAGGGATTTGAGAAACAATTTATTTCAATGTAAGAGAATAAAACATTAGAAATTATTTCTATAGAAGTTATTTTAAGGTTCTAAAAATGATCTGATCATTTTCAGTAGTCTACCCTGGCAACAGAATTCATGTTTTGTTATAAATAAAACTTGCATCAGAATTTGTGAAATATAAAAGGTGATGAATATTTATATACACACACACACACACTCGCACACATATGTGATTCCCACAAATCTTTGACAGTCTAAATGAAAGTTCTCTTTGAACTTTTCTGTTCACCACTGCTGTGAAATTGTCTGATCACAAAGTTGCTTTCAACATAAACACTTGGGAGAATCCAGCAATACCAGCATGAGCTTCAGACCAAGTGACTTATAAAAAGTCTGCTGCCCTCATTTTCTTCCACCAATCAACCTAAAATTACCAGTCATCACCTCTCCATAAACGCTATAAATTTTCTAACATTCACTTTATTCATTTCAGACATAGATCTGCAGGTTTTTTTAAAAAAAGCATATTATTCCATTACTAATTTATTTAGTTATGCAATGTCCCCCATTCTAAAGGAAGCAAAATTTATGGCTTTGGATTATATTTGCTGGATAACTGTTTCAGGTCAAAAAAGATAGCTCTCTTGGTACTGCTGGCATTACTGCTTACAACCCAATAGGCTGTGGACCTTCTGCACAAACGGCTTTGCCTTCAGCCCAAGAGATGGAATTCGGCATGCATGAGGCTGATGTTTGCTGTAAGAATGGTAATTGCTTTACTACTAAATCTTGCGACTTCTATATTAAATCAAACTTGATGAAAAACGGATCGAAATTTGAGGCTCAGTATCAGCCTTGTTTGGCAACAGAGCCAATCCGCAGTAATCCGTGGAAATGGCAGGCAGGGGAAGTGGGGAGAGCCTCCAAGACTCATTTTAGCCGTGTTCCAACAGTTTTAGTCATCAGAGTTCCTAACAAAGGGCAGGATTGAAGGTTCTTCCTTATTTCTCAGCCCACCCTCCAGGGTCGGTGAGAAAAAGGGAGGGGAGGGGATAGGAGGGCTGACTGCAGATTTTCTTTACTCTCCCTTTACAGAATAAAAAACAAAACAAAAAAGACGGGATGGGGGAGATTAGAACAAACACATGAGGCCACAAAGGGAGGGAGACTGATGACTGTTTTGAAGTGATTTGCATCCTTTTAGAAGACCTGGAGTCAAAGGAAAGTCTTCCAGGAAAGCACAAAACACTGAAGGAGAGACTATCTATGACTATGACTAAAAAATCAGCCTGAAGAGTAGCCTTGTGGATAAATAATCCAGGCATGATAATAATCATCATTATTATTTTAATACATATATTTTATGTATATTATTTAAAATATGAAATATTTTAACACAGTTTTATGAGTGGGAAAGCAACGAGAAGTTCTAAAGTATAACAAGACTGATTTATCAACAGAAGAGCTACAAATTCAGGACTTCAAAGCCATTGCCTTAAAAAGTTCTCAAGGTAGGCAGTATTTCAATTGATACTGTCACAGTTAAACATTTTTATTTCCAATTAAAAAAATGTTTTATTGGAAATATCTATAGGGTCAGTGGGTAAGACATACACGGAAACCAATCTGAATAGCTGATAGACTCTGCCTCATCTTTGGACTCAGTTTGGAAGAGATTCAACATAATTAAATATATTCACCAAACTTGGCTCTGAATAACCACAGGCTAATAAAAAAAACAGTAAGCTGCTATGTTAGACCCAAACGGCCCAACACTCAGGACATCAAAGAAAGGCACTGGCCTCTGAAGGAATTATTTCAAATATTATTTTATTGATTTCCCAAACAACTCCAAAGAATCAGTAAATTTATAAAAAAAAACCCTTTTTTTAGCTCTAAAAAAGTCTTTGGTTAATATTAAGGAGTCCTAGAGATGTGATAAATGGCCAAATCATAAGACAAATGCCTATGCAGAAGGTTGAAAAACCCTGGAGTGAACCACACAAGATCAGGTCTCCAGCTTGAAAAGAAGTGTTGTCTTGACAAAAGGTGTCATATGATATTCCATCTGAAGAAATATAGATTTAAATATTTCACCAAACTTCACTTTGATTACCTTAAGGAAGTTGGATAATAGGAAGCTTCTATTTTCCATATGACCTATTTCTGAAATGGGTACACTTTAAAAAATGAGCACATTTCTTTTGTTGTCAGAAAAGGGATTAAAAAAAAAAAATCACACCCCCCCCCCCCCCGCCAAAGTTGTAAGCATTGGAAATAATATTCTTCATGAGCAGAAGAAACTTAATCTGGTAATTAAAAAGGTAGTAGTAGGGAGAAATCTCATGAGCCCCAATTTCAACTTCATTTCTAAGAAATCATTTAACCTAAGACAACCTAAGACACAGAAGTTAAAAGACTTGCTGAGTTAGAGGATTTGGTAAGGGAAGCTTGAATGCAGTCACTTGACCACAGGCAGTGGGGGTAATAGTGGTAAACCATTTACTTTTGCTGTGGTCTTAAAGGAGCAACTGTGCACTATCCCAAATATTGTCACTTTAAGTAGTATTTCTTCCCTGGTGGTTCAGTTGGTAAAGAATCCACCTGCAACGTGGGAGACCTGGGTTCAATCCCTGGGTTGGGATGATCCCTTGGAGAAGGGAAAGGCTACCCACTCCAGTATTCTGGCCTGGAGAATTCCATGGACTGTATAGTTCATGGGGCTGCAAAGAGTTGAACATGACTGAGCGACTTTCACTTTCACTTTTCATTAGTTTGAAAACTGATTATAGAAAGTATAGAAAATTGGTAATAGATATTTACCTTCATTTTCCAAGTTACAAATATGTAAGCCACAAATTTAAACTGAAAAGTTATATTCAACAGTAAATATTTTTAAAGTATCCCTGTAACACCCACATATGAGTTACTCTTTAATTAAGTGAAACATTAGAAAGGGAGTTTAGATTTTATATAGTCACATAAATGATTATGGGTATGAGAATCATCATGGAATTTTAGTTGGGAGATATTTTAACAATGCTGCTTTAATCATTTTACAACTGACATAATAAAAAATTCAGGCAATCACAAAACATTTAGTTTTCCTTCAACTCTGACCAAAACCTTAGTTTCACTAATCTAGAGGAAAAAAAAAAAAGCTTGATATGTGTGCATATAACATACATATCTTGCTTTCTTTAAGCTTCTTCCAAGTATATAATAATCAGTGAGTAGATGAGGGCAAGTGATACCTAAGATCACAGGACAAGTGCAGGGCCCTGAAAATGACTGACCACTTTTCCCGCAGGGTCGGCTTGGCAGGGGCGCCACCTGCACTTTGCAGAAAGCCCTGCACTCAGAAGGGTCCTGTGCTTGGCTTCATGTTCTTGCTGCTTTGAAATTCTTAATATTTAAACAAAAGACCTGACATGTTCATGTTGTCCTAGCCCACAGATTATGTAGCTGTTCTGCCACCTAACCTTTAGTAACAGCTCCTCTCTCTGCATAAAATAATTCAGCTCTAAGAGAGCTGCAAACACAATAAAATCAGGATCCTCCATCCTGTCCTCCTTCTGGCCTCTTTCACTGACTGCGGCTTGCAAAGCAGCTGACCACAGCACACCAGAGACCTCACTCAACTGCCATCTCATTTTCTCAGGTCATTATTTTTATGTTAACCTCTTTACGCTATGCCTTACCTATGCAATATTTTCTCCCTACTTTTCTGATGAGTCACATGCCTTTAACATCTTTTTTTTTGCTATGCCATGCAGTTCCCCAACAAGGATCGAATCTATGCCCCAGCAGTCAAAGTGCCGAGCCCTAACCGCTGGACCACCAGGGAATTCCCAGTCTTGTAATATCTTTTAAACTATCTTCTTGAAATATATTCCATAATGCTTTGCATTTACTGCCACCTATCTCGGGCTTCCCTGGTGGCTCAGCAGCAAAGACTCTGGCCTGCAATGCAGGAGACCCGGGTTGGATTCCTGGTTGGGATCCCTGGGTTGGGAAGATCCCCTGGAGGAGGGCATGGCAACCCACGTTAGTACTCTTGCCTAGAGAATTCCAAGGACAGAGGAGCCTGGTGGGCTGCAGTCCATAGGGTCACATAGGGTTGCACAGAGTCTAACACAACTGAAGCAACTAAGCAGCAGCTGCAGCAGCAGCAGCCGCCACCTATCTCTCCCTCCATTGCTTAAAACAAACACCTCAGAATCAAGAGTTTAACTTTATGGTTGAAGAACCAATCCCTTAAATGACTACAGGTCAAGGAAAAGCAAAGGTAACAGCCAAGAAAGTGAAGTGGCCAGCACTTCAAGTGCATCCTTCTACTTCTGCCTTAAATGCTGACATGTGATTTGCTGTTTGCCGCCTCTGCCCTGTGTTACATCTAGCTCTTTGTTAGAATGGAAACAACATAACAAGGAAAGTAATGAGTATGGAATTTTCATCAACGCATTTGACCTCAGAAGCACATCCTTGAGGCACAAGGGAGAGCTCGGGTTTGACAAAAGTTTCCCAAAATGGTGTGTGTGTTCACTCACACGCAAGCTTGTGTGCCCTGACCAGGTTATGTTTTTTAGAATTAACTTCAAATGAGCTGCAGGGAAGTGGAGAGAGGTCTGAGTGTGCCCCAGTGTTTCAGTGTGTATGCAGCTGTGAGGTTCCCCTCCTAAGCGAGAGGCACTGGCACAGAGCTGTCTCACCTCCAGGACCTAGGCAGCTCTCCTCAGAATTCTCTGGGGCGTTGGCACTGGGACTCTCTTTGCTATTATTGCGACTTCATTACCAGCTGCGTTGTCACCAGCCGACATCGACATTCCCACACCACCACCCAGAAGGGGCACGCTGTCCCAGAGTTTAAGGGGGAATCAGTGCCTTTGTGAAAGAAACCCTCCCAAAGGGAAGGCTGGAAAAATGAGCCACAAGCAGTTAACTGGGGTCTTTTGAAAACTAGTTTTTAAAAGGCCTCCTTTTCCTTCCCATTCCATCTGTTCTCTAACCCTTCCATTAACCCCCAGAGTCTCTTGTTCTTGCTCCCTTCCCCAGAATTTCAGCAAGAGAAAAAGACACTCGTACTTCGTTCTTCGTAAGTCAAGAAAATTGGTATGGACTTGAGGGTGGCAAAGACAACCCTGAGAAGGAAAATTAATAGACTACTGCATCACCTAGACAGACCAACACCATAATCAGCCATGATCCTTAGAGTAATTCTAAAATGAGAAAAACAGGCAAATATTGCTTAAATGAACAGGATTTGTAAGTACTGAAATGTTCACATAATAACTAGGCTTGTTGTCTGATGAAGAAGCACATTCCTCATGTTCCTCATTGTTTTTTAATATCTGGATTCAAACTCAACTGTACCGTTACGTTTATCTGTCACGCGAATGTGAAAATGCTAAAGGTTTTAAAATACACATGTACAGCCCAAATGCACATTTTTCCCCCTGTGAGTTTCACTTTAGAAGCTTAGTGAACTGATTTATAATTTGTCACCTTTTGTCTTTTGCAGCAGTATGTCATTAAGTCTTTAATTTGGCGTTTCCTGTAGTCTGCAGTAGGATATATGCTATTTTAAATCCAGGAATTGCAGACATAGATGGTGGGTAAAAATCTGTGAACCATAAGTAAATTCTTATAAGGAACATACAAAAAAGATTGTTCTTCAGTCAGACTTAAGCCATTACTTTTTTCTAAAGAAGAAAAGGCACAAGTTAAGAAAAAGGCACCGTCAAAGACCTTCTGGCCAAATGTGCATCTCCATGAAGTTTCCCGCTGAGTGCATATGAATGCACCGTGATCTGGGAAAAGGATCCAAATAGGATTTCAAACATCCAAAAATTTTAACTCAAACATTTAGGTATTTCACCATGCTGCTATTCATTCATTCACTGATTTTTTTTGTCTTAGTTTAAAGAGATGCTAAACAAAAGGAGGCGAGCTCTACATGTATTTACATTCCAAAACTAAGCTCCCTTCACCATCCCCCAAGTCTGTCATCCCTTCACAGCTAAACAAACCGTAAAGTCTAGCCCTAAGTTGGTGAAGAGAAGCAACAAACATGGTAAGAAGTTTCCCTCTTTTCTCTCACAAAACAAAACTAAACACCCAGAGTGATTAATCTATTCTCATTCCCCAAATTATTTTTTCCCATGATTTGCACACTAAGATAATGTATGTAGGCTAAAGTAAGGAACAAAATCAGATTCTTTACTAATTTGGTACTATTGCATTTTTTATTTCTTCACAATTTTTGGTCAATGAAATGCTTCCAGCATCTTCACTACCAAATGTAATGGAAAATATGGATATCAATTTAATTTATGAAATCGATGCATTTATGACTCTACAATATAAAACACTTTCTGAAACACCCTAACAGGATAAACAGTCTATTTTTTAAGCTGCAATGTCTCTAATTCATTTAAGAAGTACATGAATTTGTCATCTAACAGTAATGTTTTATATTTAACTATTTTATTTATAACATCATCCATATATGTTAACAGTAAGTAAACCAAGTATTGTTTTAGTAGCTTTATATTTGCTTAGAGATAAGGCTAAAGTAATTTCTCAGTATTCCTTATTTTTAAGAAGCTGTGCATTATTATTTTTGGAATATTTATCTTGGTAAATGACCTGAAAATCTTCATAGCAACTACAAGTATTCTTGACTAACGCTAAAGAGTTCTGTACCAATAAATCTACTAATTTGGGGAAGCATTTCTTTTTCTGTTTTGGCAGCACTGCACAGCTTGCAGGATCTTAGTTCCCTGACCAGGGATTGAACCCGAGCTACAGGAGAGAAAACTCAGGAGACCTGGCCACTGAAAAGTCAGGGAATTCTTAGGGAAGGATTTCTTAATAGGTCCTCAATTAGTATCATGTTGAACAACTGTTGAGTATATTGGAGCCATTAAAATACTAAATTCCCTAAATCTGAGTATATTCACAAATTCTCAAATTTAGATCATTCATGTACACACAATTCTAGAAATAAAAAAGCTGTATCCAAAAACATCAAAGAGACATTACTATTATGACATTCTACAGCTTATGCTGACATAGTCCTACATAAATGTATACAATTAATTCTGTATAAATCTAGAACAAAAACTCCTATTTCTAGTTGGGTTTTTATAAATTGAAGAATCAAGTAACAGTTTAAGCACCGTCTACCTCCTTAAAAAAACACAGCCTTGTAATTTCACTGTTCTTCACAAAATACTTAGAAAAGCATTAAAGCTCATCCACAGCACACTTTGCAATTATTCTCTCCTTCTCACATCTGAAAAGCAAATTAGCAGTTCTCAAATGTGATGCTACAACACCAGTCAAAAATGTAAGCTTTGAGCTTTGTTAAAACTAGTCTGACAAAAATTAAATATATACTGGTCTTTAGATCTAAACAAAATACAACTGAAAAATAAATCAAAAGTAAAAAGAGTTATCAAGTTATTTGGAATCATCCATCTAAAATACTAAAAATTAATCTTTAAAAATCATTGGTGCTTCTCTCTTCCCCCAAATTAGTGGAGACTGTGGGGAACTTGGACTTCTACCTGAGGAACCACTCCCCACTCTCTAGGAAGTGTTATCAGGACTGGTGGAGTCAGGACTTTCACCCAATTCTTAACAGTAACCAGGCTAACCTCCTGAAGAGTCAGTAGAGACCACATGCAGAGCAGTAAGGACAGTGAGGGTGGTATCGGTCCCAGCAAGGGGGCATCAGCAACGGTCTCCTGGGAAGCCTAAACCACATCCCCCCAACTTGTAACAATAATGAGGAACCACACCCACCCCATAGGTATTAACAAAGACCTCGAAGGCAATCTGACTTTTCAATCTCATCTATCAATAAAGAGGTAAGGAGTATAAGATGTGATAGAAACAGAAGATCCAGGGTCTCATAAAATAATGGCTAAAGAGTCAAAGATTCAAAGAAAATCACTCATCTTACCAAGAACTAGAAAAATCTCAATCTTGTTTCTTGAATAAGAAAAGACAACCAAGAGTCACTAAGACCAAGAGGGCACAGATGTTAGAATTGTCTGACAAGGATTTTAAATCAGCCACCAGAAAAACGAACTAATGAACAATATAAAGATATTTCAAACTAATGAAAGAATAGAAGAATATCAGCAAATAGAAGATAGAACCAAACAGAATTTTAGAGGTAAAAATTATAACAACAACAAAAAGCAGCAAGTAGACTCAATAGCTGGATGGGGAGAACAGACAAAAGAATCAGTGTACACTCAAAGACAGAATAACAGAAATTTCCCAATCTGAAAAGTGAAATGAACATAGGCTGAAAATAATGAACAGAGCCTCAGAAATCTGTGGGACAGTAACAGGTGTTACTGTCACTGGTATTTCAGAGGAAAAAAAAGAAGGAAAGCAGAGGGGGCTAAATTTTTTTTTCTGTTATTCCCTCAGTCGTGTCCCACTCTTTGTGACCCCAGGGACTGTAGCCTGCCAGGCTCTTCTGTCCATGGGATTCTCCAGGCAAGAATACTGGAGAGGTTACCATACTCACCTCCAGGGGATCTTCCCGACCCAGAGATTGAACCTGGGTCTCCTGCACTGAAGGCAGATTCTACATCATCTGAGCTACAGGGAAGCCCCCAAACAGGTGACACACTCAAAGAAATCCATGCCAAGACATAACATAATTAAACTTCAGAAAAATAAAGACAAAGCAGAACCTTGCAAGCAGCAAGAGAAATGAGACTTTACCTAAAGGAGAGAAATTAAATGGCAACAGATTCCTCGTTGAAAACCTTGAAGGCTAGAAGCAAGTGGCATAACATTTTCAAGTGTTGAAAGAAAAGATCTATTAAGCTAGAGTCCTGTAATCTAGCAAAAATATCCTTCAAAAGTGGAGGGGAAATCAAGACATTCTCAGATGAAGGAAAACAAAGTCTGAACAACAGGAATTAGCCAGTATGAACAACAAAAAGAAATAAGCCTTAAAAAAAAAAAAAAGAAGAAGAAGAAGAAATATTTAAGACAGTTCTATTACAAATGAGGAAGGTAAAGGGATATACAGGGAGACAGTTTCTACATTTAAATCAGTAAAATGTTGACACCAGTAGACTGTGAACCACTAAAAAAGCTATACAAATAGATACACCCCAAAACATTAAAATAAACACTAAATAAAAATGAAACTGTAAGCAATGTTCAAGTAACCTACAGGAAGCTGGTAAAAATGAAACAGTGAAACATAAGCAGAGGGATAAAGTAGAAAACAAAATATAAAATGGCAGACTAAAGTACTAACACATCAATAGTGGGAAATAAAGAAGGTGATCTATGCCCTCAATAGAGGCAAAATGGGTTTCCCTGGTAGCTCAGCTGGTAAAAAATCCATCTGCAATGCAGGAGACCCCCCAGTTTGATTCCTGGGTCAGGAAGATCTGCTGGAGAAGGGATAGGCTACCCACTCCAGGATTCTTAGACTTAATCCACCAGGATTCCCTGGAGGCTCAGCTGGTAAAGAATCTACCTGCAATGCAGGAGACCCTGGTTTGATTCCTGGGTCGGGAAGATAGAGCCTCTAGAAAAGGGATAGCCTATCCACTCCAGTATTCTTGGGCTTCCCTGTGGCTAGGCTCATAAAGAATCCACCTGTAATGTGGGAGACCTATGTTTGATCTCTAGGTTGGGAAGATCCCCTGGTGAAGGGAAAAGCTACCACTCCAGTATTCTGGACCGGAGAATTCCATGAACTGTATAGTTCACGGGGTTGCAAAGAGTTGGACATGACTGAGAGACTTTCCCTTTCAGAGGCAAAACAAGTGAGGTCTTTGTGATGAAGGACATCCTACATCTTGACTTTAGTGGGAGTTATACTTGGATATGCAGATGACACCTCCCTAATGGCAGAAAGTGAAGAGGAACTAAAGAGGCTCTTGATGAAAGTGAAAGAAGAGAGAGAAAAAGCTGGCTTAAAACTCAACATTAAAAAAACTAAGATCATGGCATCTGGTCCCATCACTTCATGGCAAATAGATGGGGAAAAAATGGAAACAATGACAAATTTTATTTTCTTGGGCTCCAAAATCACCACAGATGGTGACTGCAGCCAAGAAATTAAAAGATGCTTGCTCCTTAGAAAAAAAGCTATGACAAATCTAGACAGTGTATTAAAAAGCAGAGACACCACTTTACTGACAAAGGTCAGTATAGTCAAAGCTATGGTTTTTCTAGTAGTCAAGCACAGATGTGAGAGTTGGACCATAAGGAAGGCTGAGCCCTGAAAAACTGATGCCATCAAACTGAGATGGCTAGAGAAGACTCTTGGAAGTTCCTTGGACAGCCAGGAGATCAAATTAGTCAATCCTAAAGGAAAGCAACCCTGAATATTCACTGGAAGAACTGATGCTGAAGCTCCAATATTTTGGCCACCTGACGTGAAGAGCTGACACAATGGAAAAGATCCTGATGCTGGGAAAGACTGAGAGCAGGAGGACAAGGGGACAATGGGGGATGAGATGGTTGGATGGCATCATGACCTGAATGGACATGAGTTTGAGCAGACTCTGGGAGATAGTGAAGGGCAAGGAAGCCTGGCGTGTACATGGGGTTGCAAAGAGTTGGACCTGATTGAGGGACTCAACAACAATAAAAGTCTGCAACAGTTCAAAAAAAAAAAAGACACAGAAATACATACACATAGAATACCAATGTTAATTTCCTGGCTTTGATACTGTACTATTAATTTTATAAAACATAACCAACTGGGGAGACCAAGTGAAGGGTACTGCTGCTGCTGCTGCTAAGTCACTTCAGTCGTGTCCGACTCTGTGCGACCCCATAGATGGCAGCCCACCAGGCTTCCCCGTCCCTGGGATTCTCCTGGGAAGAACACTGGAGTGGGTTGCCATTTCCTTCTCCAATGCATGAAAGTGAAAAGTGAAAGTGAAGTCACTCAGTCATGTCCGACTCCTAGCGACCCCATGGACTGCAGCCTACCAGGCTCCTCTGTCCATGGGATTTTCCAGGCAAGAGTACTGGAGTGGGGTGCCATTGCCTTCTCCGAGTGAGGGGTACACAGGACTTATTTTTTTGTAACTTCCTGTGCATTTAGAATTATTTTGCAATAAAAATCAAGGGCAAATGTATAATAGAAAGAAAGAAAGTGAAGTTGCTCAGACGTGTCTGACTCTTTGCAACCTCGTGGACTGTAGCCTACCAGGTTCGTCTCTCCATGGGATTTTCCAGGCAAGAATATCAGAGTAGGTTGCCATTTCCTTCTCCAGGAGACCTTCTAGACCCAGGGATGGAACCCAGGTCTCCCGCATTGTAGGCAGAAGCTTTACCTTCTGAGCCACCAGTGGAAAATATGTACTATCAAGATAGAAGAAGGTCATGGTACCCTTGCAGATATACAAAAAGAAACTAATGCATGACTAACGTGTACTGGAAAGTTGGAACTACCCTCAACACTTTGATTACTATAAGACATATTAATGACAATTTTTTAAAAAGCTGTCATAATTTTACATGTCATTTTATGATGAGTATGGTATCAAATCACGTTAGTATTGTTTCCAAGAATAACATGTATAATGGGGACTCCTAAGCAAATCTACCAGTTACTTTGCAAATATTCAAGAAGGACATATTTATGCTCATTGAAACATGTAACTCTTTCCCTATATCTAAACAATATATTCACGGGGCTTCCCAATTAGCTCAGTGGTAAAAAATCCACCTGCCAATGCAGGTGACTCAGGTTTGATTCCTGGATCGGGAAGATCCCCTTGAGAAGGAAATGGCAACCCACTCCGGTATTCTTGCCTAGGAAATCCCATGGACAGAGGAGCCTGGTGGGCTATAGTCCATGGGTTGTTAGAAGGTCAGATATGACTTAGTGGCTAAATGATAACAAACAACATACAGTTACTCATATTTACTTATTTATTATTATTTTGGCCATGCGGTGCATCTTGCAGGATCTCAGTTCCCCAATCAGGGACTGAAACTGGACCACAGCAGTGAAGGTCCAGAGTCCTAGACCACCAGGGAACTCCTTAGTCATACTTACTCACATTTAACTAGAACAGTTAATAATAACATTCTATTACTCAATAATCTAGATAAAGAATTTGTGGTATCAAGAAAAAATATATACCCAAAAACATATGTACATATATCTATAGTTAACATAAATACTTGGAAAAGAAAGCATAACACATTAAAACCAGAGCCTTTTAAAAAATCGATTCGAGAAGGAAAAAATCTGTTTTTACATATATTTACCAAAGTTGATAAATGAACATTTTTCATAAAAGGATCAACATAAAATGATAACAAAAAATGAAAAAGGTAGTTTATTTGTGTGTGTGTTGTGTTACGTATACATATTTTTCTCAAATATTTTGCTCCATTTTGTTTTAACCAAAACCAATAAAGATAAAGAGAAAGAAGAGCTAAATCCCAGGCTGACATGTTATCTACAGAACAACATAATAGTACTCTCCTGCTGCTAAATGGATGTGGTCTTTGGATGAACAATCCTTTCTTTGTCAAGCAAATGGAATGTGAGAGCAGCAACTGAAAACTTGAGTTCACCTTCACCTGAGTTTTCTTATATCTGCTAACTGAACACACACATGTGATATGATTATAGAGAGACAAAGAAGGGTAAAAAAGCCAACAGTGGTCATGTACTGAAAGCATTACACATGCCAAGGACAGCAAACCTTACACCGTGGTTTATGAAGCAGATTCCATGAGGAAACAGAATTTAATTCAATTTCTTAAAATTAATTGGAACCTTCAACAGAAGATGTTAAACTCATAAAGAACCTGAGGCAAATTTCTAATATATCATGATCACATTTTCATGAAGAAGGATTTCAAAACTGTAAAATGCCATGCACCATAACACATGGGGTTCTTTCTGAATAAAAGCAATGTGAAGTGATAATCACCTTTTTTTCTTTCCTCATTTTTGTGGGAAAGATCCTATATTACAGGCAGGGTTTCTGTTTGTTTTGATAATTATGAAATCTGACCACATCAGTGAGAAAGCCATTTACCAAGGATAAACTGACATGTGTGAAATTTTGAATATTTTAAGCTAACTGGTGTCATCTTATAAGAGTAATTAATTTCTGGAAATATTTTATTTGCCATAAAAAACAGCATAGTGTAAATCTTGGCATTTTTTTCTTAAAAACATTTACAAAGTTTCTCAAACTACAGGTCTTATTATTTTGTAACGTCCCTCCATGGTAGGAACATTAGAAATACCATCTTTCTATGATATCTTAACATGTACTAAAAAGCAGAAGGCTTGACAGGATAATTTTCAAAAACTAATAAGGAAAACCCAAATAAGCAAATTTTCAGTACCAGGGTTATAGCCATTTATCATAATTTCCTATGTTAAATAAGTTTTGCACAATTTTTATTAAGTCTCTGGATTATGCTGAATTTTTAGATTTCACAACCTTGTTCCAAACAATATGTGTTCAGTAAGTAATTTTGGCAAACAATATGTGTTCAGTAAGTAATTTTAGAGTACATAAATGAAAAAAGGTCATATTCAGCAGATACTAAAAATCAAAGTGTACCAAATAAATGATGTCCCATCAAAACAGTAAAATTTTATAATTTTGAGCCTGACATTCAAGAAGGCAAAAGGAAGTTTTCTTGAGGTTCTATGGGTAAACCTCTTGATTTCCTTACAGAGGCTAAGTGGGACTGCAAGACACAGGAGTACAACTGAGACCTACCATCACCATAATTGCTGCCTCAGTCATGACACCATTCCTTTTGGAATAACACCTATTCCTAAAGAACAGTAAGACAGACACCAATGAATAAGCCATCTTAGGAAAAAGGACGGGGCTTTTGAGGGTTGTGAAAAACATGTAAGCTTAGTTACCAGAAAGCTACCATAGGAATCTTCTATGATTCCTACTGACAGATTTCTCCTACCACTGGATGCAAAGTTCTCTTCTTAAGACAATAAACGATATGAACCATAGCTTTGGAAGGCACAGAAACAACACTAAGCTTAAGGTTTTCTTTCTGGAAACAGAGGATGACCTCATTTGTGACTTTATAAAGTATATTTGTTATTATTCCTCCCTTACAATTCATTTCAAATGAGTAGGTTTGGGGGTGTTTAAAAAAATGTTACTTGGGGTTTCCTTGGTTGTCCAGTGGTTAAGAATCCACCTTGCAATGCAAGGGACACTGGTTCAATGCCTGGTCTGGGCAGAGTCCATATGACATGGAGCAACTAAGCCTACGAGTTGCAACTACTGAGCTCGTGCGCTCAACTACTGAAGCCTGAGAACCTGAAGCCCATGCTCTGCAACAAGGGAAGCCGCCGAAATGAGAAGCTCGTGCACCCCAACAGAGAGTAGCCCTTGCTTGCCACAACTAGAGAAAGATCGTGTACAACAATGAAATAAAAAAAATAAGTAAATAATAAAGTAAATACATAAATCGTTTTAAAAAATGTCACTTGACTGCCCCTGGCTTTTAGTGCTCTAAACCCTGAATAGGAGAGAACGGAAAAAGAAAATGAGTCACCCAGTATTTAGAGACAACATGACTGTGTTGAAAGTCTGCAAAATCAAGTATTTTGCCACAAAAAAATAATAAAGTTGTGCTTCTAGAAAGTTTTTGAAAAAGCTCCATCTCATCTTGTCTTAACCAGTTGAAGGCAATTGTGAGTGGTGAGATTCCTTCATATGTTAATTACTAAAACTCCCCTAATGAAATTCAGGTGTGATCCCTGAGGCTCTGAGGCTAGTTCAGTTAACTTAACTGCAGAATATGGTATTTGACAGAGGGGAATAAATTAAGAGAGGTCTACTATGAACACCAAGAAGTCTAAATTCACTATTTATTGAACAGTAGAAAAGTTACATGCTTAACTAGAATTTTAAACTATAAAACTGCAGAATACTGTCAATTACAAAAGCATGGCCCCATCACTGGGTTGGGTGACATTTAGTTTGTTTTATTCTTATTTTCACCCATTTTGAGCTCTGCTTGTCTAGCTGCCACATATAACCTGGCCATCCGCAGCAAAAGGGGGAAGTTTTCTTTTGCCCTTCCCTCCTTAATATTCTACATGACCTACTTCACAGCACCAAGTACTAGCTCCTTAGATCAAATAAGAAAAAACCATCCCCTGCATACTGAACATTTTAAGAAGAGAAGTAGTCATCATTAATAAGTATATTAAAGTACATATTCCAGTATCAACCACTTAGTAGTATTAATAACCAGTGTATCTACTGTGCAGTATTAATGTATATAAATGATAAACCATTCCAAATTTCGTAACTGCCCTCAGTCAAAAATTAAATTATTTGCAATCTACCTTATAGTCATATTATGATTGTATAGTCCTTTCCTAGTACTCAGTCCCATAATACCCAAGAGTCTTAAAAACTCTTTCACTAACTTAGATGTGTTTCTCTTTCCCATTTTGGGTGTGTCTCTTTCCCATTCAGAATTTACCTCTTTGACTCACCCTCATAAAAGTAGACTAGGTTGAGGGACTTCTTCTTTTAGTGAATTAAATAAAAATGAAATGTGTCAATATTTTCCAAGCTTCTAATGTGCTGTGCTGTGCTAGGTCACTTCAGTCATGTCTGACTCTTTGCGACCCTGTGGACTGTAGCCCACTAAGTTCCTCTGTCCATGGGATTCTCCAGGCAAGAATACTGGAGTGGGTTGCCATGCCCTCCTCCAGGGCATCTTCCCAACACAGGGGAAGGGATCGAATTCGCATCTCTTATGTCTCCTGCATTGGCACATGGTTCTTTACCACTAGAGCCACCTGGAAAGCCCAAGTTACTAATAAACTGTTATTAATAGTTTGTTTCTTTAGATTTTCACCAACATAGCAAGCTGACTTTTAATATTCTATCTCCCACACACTTAACTGACAATCTACTGAAAGAAAGCAAAGAGAAGTCTGGATGTCTCTCTCTGGATACACTGAGTGTAGCCAGTGAGAATCACTAAGAACTTAAAGGGCATGGAGTAGGCTGCACTGAATAGCTGTTTCAGAATGGCAGTTCCCGAGACAGACAGGGTTCACATCTTGCCTTTGTCTCTTGTTTGCTGTATAACCTTGGGCAATTTCCTCAAGATATTAAGTAGGGGTTATAATAGTAACCAGTTCACTGAGTTGTCAGGATTAAATGAGATCATGTTTGTTAACAGCCTGGCACAAGGCCTGGAAAATAGTTAATTTATAAAAATGGGTACTACCACCACCACTATACTTAGTGAGAAACACGCTAAAGAGAAATGACAATTCAGCTCTCAAAGAGCTAACAATCTCAGTTTGGAAGTACCAAGAGCCCCCATCATCCAGAAACACAAGTTAACATATTACGCACATAAAATCTACATAATAAACAAACATATACACAGAGTTTTTATAACCCATTCACTGAAGTGATACCAGTAATGGATTACTGGTAATCCCATTAAACAGGTTTTGGAAAATGAAGGACATGACAGGAAAAGCACTTCTATACAGCAGGAAAGTCAAAGAAGCAGGGCTATATCAGACACATAAGGGCTTCAACACAATGTTGTTAGTGATAGGAGTAATGTTTCTGAAAGTAATGTAAAAGGTTGTGAATTGGCCCAGAGACATACCATATTATCACATACTATCATTTCTTAAGAGAAAGGACATTAACCAAAAATTTGGGAAAAGGCAAGTTTGAAATAAAGAATAGTATTTTTAATCTTGAAATCATTAAAACAGAATGATGTGATAGGGATGGACTGGTGTATGTGAGAAAGCTACTTAAGAGCTGAAGCCATACACACACACATCTGAGAAAAGACAATTCCAAGAACCGTCAGCAAGTCCAAAGGTCCTGAATGGCAATGAACTTGACTTCTGTGAAGAACAGACAGGGAACCAGTGTGATAGGAAAAAAGGCAGACAGGCAGCAGTTGTAAGATTATATAAAATCTTAAGAGGACACGGTAGAGTTTGGATTTGACTCTCAGGATGGCAGTAAGGCTTGAGACAGACTTAGGCAGGGAAGTGTCATGCTTTCAAGTCAAGAATTATACACAGAAAGATAATTTCCTACCTGGGTAAAAGGTAAACAACACTAAAATGGAGGTAAAATCAGCTCTAATATTTGAACCACATCAAGTGGTTGAAAGTGTTATTCAAGGACGTGGGAAAACTGGGAAGTAATGATAAGTTTAAATGATTAGCATGATTTGGCACATGCTAAATTTAAGAACAGTGTGACACAGAAGAGGAGCCACCTGGAACCTAAGCTGAATGCAAATGGTGGATATAGAGTGGCAGCTTAAATCTATAGCTGTGGAAGCTACCACAACACACATGGTGTGTGAGATGAATTCCCTGAAACAAGGGTGTGGACTCAGTCCCCAGAGCTTAAGACTGTGATAGGGAGACATGGTCAATTTCATGCTAACAAAGGTTAAAAGTTTATTCTTGAGATACTCATAATGAGAAAAAGATTTTGTGACACACAAAGAATTTTCCAATAATCTTGAGCCACTTACTGAAACAGACATTGAAGACTATCTAGACTAAACTTAAGTCTGTGAGCGACTCTTATGCACCACTTGGGAAAGATAACCCCATGCTCACACCATTAAAGTAATCCCATCAAGTTCCCGGAACCGCCAGCTCAAATGTCATCTTGGTCACTCATTCAAAGTAGATGAATAGACAACATTCTACTTGATGATGGGAAGAGGAGTTAGAGAAAACATTTAAGTTTTATCTTAGGGAGAAACATTATAGATAGAATACATGGCATTTATGAGAAAGAGGATTGTCCTTCTATACGAGATAACATTTGCCAAGCTCTAGAGGCAATGTTCTAGGGGAACATATTATATGACTTGTTGCCTTGGTGAAATTATTCAAGTAAGAAAGTTATTTTACAGAAAATTTATTCAGAGCTGCATCATTTAAAAGCCTATCCAAATGCTTCATCCTTTCACAAAAATTCCAAAACATACCCTTATTCATGAAAACAGTGACTGACATGCTCATGTTTTCATAGCTAAGAAGAACAAAGTCTTTTCCTTCATATTTGCAAAAACTAAATGTATTTTCACCGTTACTTAGATATCTCCTTGACCCTTAGCCACAGCACACAGGCATGTGTCTGCACATGTGTGTGTGTGTGCACACACACAGACACACACACACGACTAGATTTGTAATACCAATGACCAAGCCATTAGGTGAGTCATCTTGGAAGGGTCTGTGAAACACCCAACTTCTATGGAAACTATATGTATCAAAGTTCCAATAATTTATCCTGTATAGTTATATAATGCATGATTGGCATTACTGAACTAGAGAGGTATCTCTACTTGTTAACGAGAAAGACATTTTCCACATCATATTGACTATATGAACAGATGAACTCTAAAATCTACTACCCCTCTCTCTCAAGTCTAGGGATTGAAGACATGAAGGCTTTATCCTCAAATCTAAGAGATTTAAAAGATGCTTTTTCTGGTTTTTAGGGTTTTTTTAGGTCTTATGAAACATTTGTTTATTCTTTATTTCTTTTGGTACATCTATATTGAGGCATATTAAGTGCCTGGAACAGGGACCAAAAACAGAAAATGATATAAACAAAAAATTTCCTAACAATGCAAGTAAGAGGATAAGATGAGAGAGGAAACTGTTTAGATTTGGGGAAAATTAATGATTCACAAAAATTAAACTTAAGGGACATGGATAATTTTTATTATTACTTTGATCATATATAACAAGCTATTCAGATTCCTGACTTGTAAAGGAAACCAGAATTAAACTGAAAGTTGTGGTTCCTGACATTTTTTAGATGGTCAACGTTATCAATTTTTTTAAATTGTATTCTATTTATTGGGTTGATTAGCCAGACTGAACTGAAACTGGTTAATGTTTTATTTGATAACCTGATTTGAATTCAGGTAGAGGTGTCTGTACACGTGCACACATGCCTGTTTTTTATGCATATGGAAGCTGAAGTTTACAGCTCTGTCAGGTACAAGAATATACCAACAGTGCTCAGAAGCTATGCTTAACAATTGAACATAACTGCTTTGAAATTGTATGAGTTGTTGGATATTTCATTAAAATACCTCAGAAAAAGTTTAGAACCGTATCTTAATTAAGGCACTATTCTAGTTTTACTTGAGAAACAGCAGCTTTGTAGTCTGTCTTAGGTTGTCTTGCTATTACTATTCCAGAGACCATTTCCAAAAAAGGAAAAGGGAGGGAAGGTGGAATCAGTGCTTACTCATTATAAACGTACCTCACTTGTTTTCACTAAAATTGGAGGGTTAACCCAACCCACTCCAGTATTCTTGCCTGGAGGATCCCAGGGACGGGGGAGCCTGGTGGGCTGCTGTCTATGGGGTCGCACAGAGTCGGACACTACTGAAGCGACTTAGTAGTAGCAGTAACCCATTTCATAATGGATTACTTTGACTTCTGGGATGAGTGCACGGAAGATAAATCAATGCTATCAGAACTGCCTGTATAGCTCTTGCTAACATAAATAATAAGCTACAAAAATAATATCCAACCTCAGGACCTTAATGCTCTTAACCTATCTACCTTGACTTCACGAGCCTTCAGTTGACAACATATGAGGAGAGAACAAATATCAAATTATTTAGCATCAATCTCTTCTACCACCATGAATAAAGTACATTCAAACCAAGCTATTTGTTAAAATAAAAGGATAACAGTATGCTGAATCCCTTTATGGATAACAGCCTTGTCGTGGAGAAGAGGCTTGCATAACTAAATGAAACTATGAGCCAGGCTGTGCAGGATAACCCAAGAAGGGTGGATCATAGTGGAGAGTTCTGACAAAATGTGGTCCACTTGAGGAAGGAATGGAAAACCACTCTAGTATTCTTGTCTCAAAAATGTGATGAATATTTTTTATGCAAAAAGATATGACAGTGGAAGTTGAGCCCCTCAGGTTGGAAGGTCTCCAGCATGCTACTGGGAAAGAGAAGTAGCTGCAGAGAGATAGAAGAGTCTGGGCCAAAACAGAAACGATGTTCAGTCACAAATGTGTCTGGTGATGAAAGTAAAGTCTGACGCTATAAAAAACAATATTGCAAAAGAATTTGGAATATTAGGTCCATGAAAGTGAACGTTGCTCTGTTATGTACGATTCTTTGCAACCCCATGGACTATACAGTCTATGGAAATCTCCAGGCCAGTATACTGGAGTTGGTAGCCTTTCCCTTCTCCAGGGTATCTTCCCAACCCAGGGATTAAACCCAGATCTCCTGCATTGCAGGCAGACTGTTTACCAGCTGAGCCACAAAGGAAGCCTGGGAATACTGGAGTGGGTAGCCTATCCCTTCTCCAGGGGATCCTCCCAACCCAGGAACTGAACTGGGGTCTTCTGCATTGCAGGCAGATTCTTTATCAACTGAGCTATCAGTGAAGCCTAGGTCCATGAAGGTAAATTGGATATGGGCAAGCAGGAGAATAGACATCTTAGGAATCAATGAACTAAAATGGATGGAAATAGGCAAACAATTCAGATGGCCATTATACCTACTACTGTGGACAAGAATCCCACAGAAGAAATGGAGTAGCCCTCATAGTCAACAAAAGTGTCTGACAGAATGACAGACTCAAAAATGACAGAATGATCTTGGTTCATTTCCAAGGCAAACCATACAGCATTCATAGTAATCCAAGTCTATGCCCCAATCACTAATGCTGAAGAGGCTGAACACTGTACATCAAGGCTGTACACTGTCATTCTGCTTATTTAACTTCAATGCAGAGTACATCACGTGAAATGCTGGGCTGAATGAAGCACAAGCTGGAATCAAGATTTCTGGGAGAAATATCAACAACCTCATATATTTAGATGACAGTCTAATGGCAGAAAGCAAAGAGGAACTAAAGAGCCTCTTGATGTGGGTGAAAGAGGAGAGTGAAAAAGCTGCCTTAAAACTCAACATTCAAAAAACTAAGATCATGAAATCTGGCCCCATCACTTCATGGCAAATAGAAGGAGAAAATGTGGAAACAGTGACAGATTTTATTTTTGGGGGGCTCAAAAATCACTGCAGAGAGTGACTGCAGCCATGAAATTAAGACACCTGTTCCTTGGAAGGAAAGCCATGACAAATGTAGACAACATATTAAAAAGTAGAGACATCACTTTGCCAAGCAAAGTCCAGATAGTCAAAGCTATGGTTTTTCCAGTAGTCAGGTACAAATGTGAGAGTTGGATCATAAAGAAGGCTGAGTGCCAAACATTGATGCTTTCAAAGTGTGGTGCTGGAGAAGATTCTTGAGAGTCCCTTGGACAGCAAAGAGATCAAACCAGTCAATCCTAAAGGGAATCAACCCTGAATATTCACTGGAAGATGATGTTGAAGCTGAAGTTGCAATATTTGGCCACCTGACTTGAATAGCTGACTCATTAGAAAAGACTGATGCTGGGAAAGATTAAAAACGGGAGGAGAAGGGGGCGATAGAGGATGAGATGGTTGGATAGCATCACCAACTCAATGAACACGAGTCTGAATTTTCTCCTTCTATTTGCCATGAAGTGATGGGACTAGATTTCATGATCTTAGTATTTTGAATATTGAGTTTTAAGGTGGCTTTTTCACTCTCCTCTTTTCACCTGGGAGACAGTGAAGGACAGGAAAGCTGGCATGCTGCAGTCCATGGGGTGGCAAGAGTCAGACACAACTTAGTGACTAAATAAGTATGCTGTAAGCAGGCATAATGAATTTCTACAGTAAAACCTAATTTGGTGTGTCTGAAAAGACATGTTATAAAAATTAACTTATAAAGAAATAAGCTTTTCCAATTCTTAAATATTGAAATTCTAACAAGTCAAAACATGTATTTCTTAAAAGAAAACAACTTTAAGCCTGAGAACATAAGTTAGATATGCATATCTAAAGAAACAGGATAAGTTATTTTTAAAAAGTCAGCTAATTAATTTAAAAAAATATTTCAAGTTCTGAGACATATTGAATCACAGACTCAATTATAAGCAAGCCTTTTGATAGCTTTATAGAATCAGTTCACAGTTTTATTAAACTTGCGATGGTAAAACATTAAGAATTCAATCCCAGATGAGTAGTTATGATACCAAATAAAGAAACTGTCTGGAGGAAAAACCATACAGACATAGTAATCAAATTCCCATACAGAATTAATGGGTGACATGTAAGCCAAAAGATGATTCATTTTATTTTAAAATTAATTACAAAAGTCCTTGATTATTTTAGAATGAATTACATATCCTTATAGTAGGTTTCCTTATGCCATAACAAAACTAAAGATAACTATGATATATTTGGTAATCAAAATTGTAACAGAAGGAAAAATGTGACTGTTTTGAAGAGTATGCTGCTAAGTCACTTCAGTCGTGTCCGACTCTGTGCAACCCCATGGACTGCAGCCCACCAGGCTACTCCATCCATTGGATTCTCCAGGCAAGAACACTGGAGTGGGTTGCCATTTCCTTCTCCAATGCATGAAAGTGAAAAGTGAAAGCAAAGTCGCTCAGTCGTGTCTGACTCTTAGCGACCCCATGGACTGCAGCCTACCAGGCTCCTCCATCCATGGGATTTTCCGGGCAACAGTTCTGGAGTGGGGTGCCATTGCCTTCTCCATTGAAGAGTATATACCTCTCCAAATCTTGATGAGTCAAATAAAATCTGCATTCATCTTCTAAACAAAATATCCATAAACTAGCACATCATCTTCAGAAGCCAGCACATCATTAGTAAACTGCACAATCTTTAAATATCTAAAGACAATGGAATGAAAAGGCCCACTTTTAAATATTTGAGAGATGAATATCAATTTACAACAAATTTTATTTCAGCAAAGTCATGAATATTTTTTCTCTCAATATGATTTCAATAATGAAGAAAAAGCATAAATCTATTAAACATTGATTCAATAAAAAAATTACTTGAAAAAAATTAGCTGAAGTTTCCCCCATTTACCTATAAAGAGGGGAAAAATAAAAGCAATACTGATTAGGTATAAGAAAGAGTCTGGGAATCAAAGGAAGCCATGCAATATTCAAAATGAAATATGTTTTGTGTGAATTCATGCTTCAAAGTGACTATACACTATTTGCAACATTTTCAAAATATCAATTAAAATTCAGTCAATAAATCACTTTATAGTCTTATAAATGGCACTAGTAATGGTGTCAGAATACCTTTCATTAAAAGAAAACAACAAAAAACCTTAGAAGACACAGTCCAGTTTCTACATATTCCAATACCGTCTAAGGGTGCACCCAAGAGTAGGACTCTATTTTCCTTCCAATCTATACTTTGTGTAAGCTAAGTGAGAAGCACCTGTTAAAACTGTATGATTAACGTGGCAGATGGGTAAAAGTTTTGGGAGAAGTGCTCTATTTTCAGGCCAATAAAAACTCAATTATTTCAGAATCAGAATTTATTACTAGGTTTTAAAATAATCTGAAAAATGTAATGGGCATTTTGCCAGGACAAGGCTGAATTCCAAAATTAAATGCACTTGGTGTTTCATTTCATATAGCAGATTACATATCTAAAATGACTTTAGGTTGAGTTTTAAAGATAAGCAATGATTATCTCAATAATTTTAATAAATCATAATCCCAATAAATTCAAAGACATAAGGTTCAAAGTGACAATTCTCTTTTTAAATGAAAATTTACACAAAGCGTTCATCTTCCATAAGCAAGAATATATTGGGACTTCCCTGGCAGTACAGTGGTTAAGACTCGCACTTCCACTGCAGTGGCGGGGTGGGTTTGATCCCTGGCTGAGGATCAAAGATTCAAATGCAAAAAAAAAAAAAAAAAGAATAGATTTTCTTGGTTTGCTTCTTACAATTAAAATTGGAAGTAAAACTGTGGAGACTATAAATGTCTTAAAGTAACTTTTTATTTCCCAGAAAACACTCTCTTTTAGGTTACTCAGATTCTCAATATCTTAAATGACATTGTGTCTACTAAACAATGTAAAAAGAAATAAGAACACAATAAAGGAGAAAAGGAATGATAAATCTATCTGAGTGCAGATTTCGAAAAAATAGCAAGGAGATAAGAAAGCCTTCCTAAGTGAGTAACGCAAAGAAATAGAGGAAAACAATAGAATGGGAAAGACTAGAGATCTCTTAGGGCTTCCCTTGAGGCTCAACTGGTAAAGAATTCACCTGTAATGTTGGAGAAGACCTGGGTTCAATCCCTGGGTTGGGAAGATCCCCTGGATAAGGGAGAGGCTACCCACTCCAGTATTCTGACCTGGAGAATTCCATGGACTGTATAGTCCATGGGGTCGCAAAGAGTGACTTTCACTTTCAGAGATCTCTTCAAGAAAATTAGAGATGCCAAGGGAACATTTCATGCAAACATGGGCACAATAAAGGACAGAAATGGTATGGACCTAACTGAAGCAGAAGATACTAAGAAGAGGTGGCAAGAATACACAGAAGAACTGTACAAAAAAGATCTTCACAACCCAGATAACTACGATGGTGTAATCACTCACCTAGAGCCAAAATCTTGGAGGGCAAAGTCAAGTGGCCTTAGGAAGCATCACTACAAATAAAGCTAGTGGAGGTGATGAAATTCCAGTTGAGCTATTTCAAATTCTAAAAGATGATGCTGTTGAAGTGCTGCACTCAATATTCCAGCAAATTTGGAAAACTCAGCAGTGGCCACAGGACTGGAAAACGTCAGTTTTCATTCCAATCCTGAAGAAAGGCAATGTCAAAGAATGTTCAAACTACTGCACTCATGTCACATGTTAGCAAAGTAATGCTCAAAATTCTTCAAGCGAGGCTTCAACAGTACATGAACTGAGAACTTCCAGATATTCAAGCTGTATTTAGAAAAGGCAGAGCAACCAGAGATCAAATTGCCAACGTCTGGATGGATCATAGAAAAAGCAAGAGAATCCCAGAAAAACATCTACTTCTACTTCATGGACTATGCTAAAACCTTTGACTGTGTGGATCACAACAAACTTTGGAAAATTCTTCAAGAGATGGGAATACCAGATCACCTTACCTGCCTCCTGAGAAATCTAGATGCAGGTCAAGAAGCAACAAACTGAACTGGTCATGGAACAAAGGACTGGTTCAAAATTGGGAAATGTGTATGTCAAAGCTGTATATTGTCACCCTGCTTATTTAACATATGCAGGCTACATCATGTGAAATGCTGGGCTGAATGAAGCACAAGTTGGAATCAAGATTGCTAGGAGAAATATCAATAACCTCAGATATGCAGATGATACCACCCATATGGCAGAAAGTAAAGAGAAACTAAAGAGCCTATTGATGAAGATGAAAGAGGAGAGTGGAAAAAGCTGGCTTAAAACTCAACATTCAAAAAACTAAGACCATGACATCCAGTCCCATCACTTCATGGCAACGCTGGGAAACAACGCATTGGGAAACAATGGAAACAGTGATCGATTTTATTTTCTTGGGCTCCAAAATCACTTCAGATGGTGACTACAGCCATGAAATTAAAAGATGCTTGCCTCTTGGAAGAAACGTTATAACAAACCTAGACAGCCTATTAAAAAGCAGAGACATTACTTTGCCAACAAAGATCTGTCTAGTCAAAGCTATGGTTTTTCCAGTAGTCCTGTATGGATTTGAGCACTGGACCATAAAGAAGGCTGAATGCCTAAGAATTGATGCTTTTGAACTATGGTGTTGGAGAAGACTCTTGAGAGTCCCTTGGACTGCAAGGGGATCAAACAAGTCAACCATAAAGGAAATCAATCCTGAATCTTCATTGGAAGGACTGATGCTGAAGCTGATGCTCCAACAGTTTGGCCACTTGATGCGAACAGGTGACTCATTAGAAAAGACCCTGATGCTGGGAAAGACTGAAGGCAGGAGGAGAAAGGGATGACAGAGGATGAGATGGCTGGATGGCATCACTGACTTAATGGACAGTTTGAGCAGGCTCTTAGAGATGGTGAAGGACAGGGAGGCCTGGTGCGCTACAGTCCATGGCATCACAAAGAGCTGGACACGACTGAGGAACTAAACAATAATCCTTGAAATAAAACACATTCTTCTTCAACTACAAATAAAGTACCCTCTCCAAGTACTAAATGCATACTTTTCAATCACTTCTAAAAATTAATAAAATTATTTTTATGCAGATTGATGATCAATAAGGATAATAAACATACAAATGAAATGTAAAGAGTAATGATGTTTTTTGCTTTTTTCTTTAAGAAATAGAGAGCATTTAAAATCAGTTTTATTTGTTTATTTGGCTGTTCTGGATCTTTAGTTAGAGTGTGCGGGATTTAGTTCCCAAGCCAGGGATCAAACCTGGGCCCCCTACATTTGGAGCCTGGAGTCCTAGCCATTGGACCACCAGGGAAGTCCCAATAATCTGGTTTTTTTAATTCACGCAGATTAAATTGGTCTCTCCATGAAAACTAACCACCGCACTGAAAAACAAGGCTAGAAACAATTTATGTGATATTTAATGCTTCCATTCTAAATATCATAGGTTTTAACCTGTCAAGAAAAAAAATAATACACATTCTAGAATATACTTTTAAAATTTTAGCATACTTGACCCACACATCTTGGCAACCCTTGTGAACTTAAGGACAATTGTGGTATTTAATACTGAGATGCTGAAGTACACTCAAAAATGGATGACAGTCACTTAAAATACTTCATCTGTATTTAACTTTATTTCATCAGAATTGTTATAGTCTCAAATATACTTGTAACTCAGGGGGACATCATGGCATGCTAACAAACAAAATGCTATCATTTATTCCCACTGCTTTCTGGCAATAATGCAAGTATTTTTTATGTAAGGCTTTCCAAATATTGCAGATATTACAGACCTTTCATCAAGGGATTAAATATCTATACTAACCCTTAAACTGTTACATGTCTCAGAAGTAATTTTTTATTTAATAAACTATTTTGTTTCCTGAATATACAGAAATGCAAATCAATTATACTTTAGTAGCCAACTGAATATGTAACATCTATTTAATTAATATCGAGCAATTTTATGGTTTATTATAGCAATAAATATTTTGACAAGCACATATATGAGGTTCTCATGTGAATGTAATGAAATTGCTATTATTCCTAAAAAGTTTTTGCTTATTTATATCCTACTTAGAGATACCAGGAAATTATATTTTATCCAAACACCATGCACTGCAATAATGGCATAATGAAGACATAAAACTCTCCTGGCCTAATCTGATTCTCTGCAGAGAAGATGTAGTTAGTACTTAGTAGTCTAGACAAAATATAAGGAGATTTACTTTAAAAGTGATCCTTTGTCAATACTGTTGTGAGGGCTTGGCAAAGGATTTCCAAATTAACAACACAAATGTCCTAAGCTGGACTGAAGTTTACCTGATTGTAACACACTGTTAAAAATACATAATATCCCTAACAGAAGTGCCATCAGGTTTGTCAACTATCAAAATTCATGGAAAAAGCAGTATAAAGTCATCGGAGAAAAACAAAGAAAAGAAAAATACTTATCAGCAAATGAATTAATAAACAGTAAAAAAAAAAAAAAAAACTGAAATTAAATAAGACTTTCATATTTTGGTCTCACTATGAATTTACATGTGAGATTAGTGGTAAACCAATATTTATAATTATCACTTTAATCAAACAAAATAGATTGGTCATATGGGCTCCCCTGATAGCTCAGTTGGTAAAGAATCCGCCTGCAATGCAGGAGATGCCGATTTGATTTCTGGGTCAGGAAGATCCCCTGGAGAAAGTAAAGGTTACCCACTCCAGTATTCTGGCCTGGAGAATTCCATGGACAGTATAGTCCGTGGGGTTGCAAAGAGTCGGACATGACTGAGCGACTTTCACTTTCACTATCTATTTAAAAAATCATAAACCACATCAACAGATGCTCCATGAGGATAATCAGATACTGAGATATTCATTGTCTCTGGAGAAGTCATATCTTTGCCATAAAGTCACACCCCATTTATAAAATACAAATTTTAGGAAAAATCAAAGATGTTCTACTGTTATAAAATTAACAGCCTAAGCCTTTTATAACGTCTTTTAAGACATTAGAGAGTCCAAATTCACATCCATGCTTTGTAGTTTTAAAGCATACTCTAAAATGCAATAAGCTGAAACTCAAGACACCAGAGATCACAGATGAACCACTAGGTCTCCAGGATTTCAGCGATTTGGTGGAGGGAAGAGGCGCCACTTTTGCGCCGTCCATGCACATACCTAACTACCCACCCATTGATTCCCTCGGTTCTTTTACCCACCTACCAGGCATCCACTTCTCTAACCAAACACACCCCATATTTACTGTATTCTGTGATGGAGACAGTAAGTCTCTGGGGTTCAGGATTTCAAGCAGGGAAGAAAGACCAGAAAGATCAGTAGATTAAAAATCCGACTAAGAGGAGGAAAGAAATTTGAAATCACAATATGAAAAACAAAAAGTGTAGTAGAGCTTATATACATCCTGTAAGACAATGTATTCATTCTTATGCCAGCTATAACTCCATTATTCACTCAACTTTTATATATATGAGGTTTATATTGAACATAATATAAAATGATGTGTGAAAAAAAGGATAGAATCACTCTAGGAGAACTGTTCAATTCTTTCAGAGGTAAATAAGTAAGTAAGTACAGTTAGAAATGGATAGAAATTTACTCAAAAACATTGTCCATTACATTTCAATATTCACAAAACTACTTTCCACTAGGGACGAAACCATAATAAACTATGCATGCAAAATTATAGGATTATATGGTTGAAATTGTATCCCATTTATTCCAAAGTTCAACCAAGAAATACAGATCATTTAGAGTAGATGTTCATCTTATTGACCAAACATTAGCTTTAGTCCTCTTTGTATTTATTCTCCTGTAACTCACTGAAGAGTTTTGACAAAACTTAAATTTTTATTTTTCAGTATTTCTTATGTTTAAATTTCATCATGCATTAAAATCTTATTTAGACTTGTCTGGCACCAAAGGTACATTTTTCCTGACTAATGGTATTATGCAGATACTAATCCATGTTTTAAAAGTGGCCAAGAGCCTATCAGTAATATACAATGTTCTTCTCTTAAAGAAAGTTCATACTTAAAGAGATGAAACACACCTAAAGTTCCAGTGAGCTGAGGAAATAAAATACTAGGTCAATCAACAGAACACTGACAAAAGGATCTTGACAAAACAGCTATAATTCTTAAGAGTACTTATAATTTTTGTCAGTGATTCATATGTTTCTTAGATTCATAATGAAAAAAGTTCAAGCTAAAAACTTGGATTCTATGTCTGTTGTTCCCACAAAATATTTGAGTAAGACTGATGTGACCACAGCAGAGGTGGTGACTATATATGCAGTGTTTTTTATTTTTTATTTATTTTTTTAAATCCTCAGAGCCAGTTCACCAGCACAATCAACAGAGTTTCAGTGTTATAGTGATGCTCAGCAACCTGTAAAGAACACAACGCACCTTCTAAAAGCTTATGGATTCCACTTATACAATAAAAAGAGAGGGGTCTTATCGAAATGATCCAGGGAAATTGCTTTTAAAATTGCACTTGAATGTGACTGTCACTGTTCCACTCCCAGCATGTAGAGAGCTAATAGTAAGGATGTGTTTGTTTTCACTCTGTAACTTCTACTGTCTGAGCCAGATTCTCCTTAGGACCTTATTTTATTCTGATTACTGCAACATCATTGCCAGAAAATATAGAGCAGACTTGGTCACTCCTTGGTTGAAGTCAGCCAAGAAAATATTCTGTTGGAGAAAGTAACATTCGCCTCAAAAGCTTAGAAGCCAAGGGAAAAACTGAGACACATACAAGACAAAAATATATAAACCAATTAACTTAGCCTCTCAGGAAAATCATCTTCACTCTCATCAAATTATGTATTATCTGGCAATATAAGTTGAAAATCTATTTATAGAGCAGTCAGGCTAAATGTTTTATTGGTAAAACAGAAGTAGGAAGGGTCACAGAATGCAAAATGCTAGGAAACACATTTTTTTCCTGAGGCCATTTAATATACTTTTGATATAGGTTACTTTCTTGTCAATGGTTCTTTTGTCTTTCTTAAAACTACATCTGCACAACAAGGAGGTCACCTTGAATTTCAAGTACAACATTGCCTATAAATTTAATTTAACATCATATTACCCATAATAACCATAAACAGGAGGCAGGTGTGACCTTTACTGTCAAGCTAGAGGGCCTGAGGACAGGATGGGTTAATAGACTAACTAAAGGATACAGGGTCTGAGTTGACTACAGGCTATTAAAATATTATTGAAATCATATGCTTCTTTAAGAAGTAGCACTTCTAAATCAAGAAATATCAACCTCCATTCATTGTATACTACACTGTTCAACCCACCTCTGACAAACTTGAATCAGTTCTGGATTCTGTGTTTTAACAGCTCACAGTGAGAATACAGAGCATCTACATAGTGCAACCAAGATAGCAACTGGTCTGAAATTTATGTTCCATGAACTCTGAAAGATTTGCTTGGAGAAGAAAAGGTGAGTAAGAATTTGAGGGCTATGCATAAATAGCTGAAGACTATCTAGTAAAATTGCTCAACAGAAGACTTGGTCTAGCCAGAAAATAAAGGAAGATTTTGCTTGTTTTTCTGGTTTTAAATGCAATTAGGGTTACCAAGAAAGAATGGGATTCTTTCCAATGTAGTAGACTTCATGCCATGCAAATATTCTAAGCCATGCAATGGCCTAATTGTTTGTCAGTTGCACTGTTCGTGTGTGTGTGTGTGTGTGTGTGTCCAATTGCATCTGACTCTTTGTGACCCTAAGGACTGTAGCCCACTAGGCTCTCTGTCCATGGGATTTTTCCAGGCAAGAATACTGGAGTGGGTTGCTATTTCCTCCTCCAGGGGATCTTCCTGACCCAGGAATTGAGCCCAAGTCTCCTGCAATGGCAGGTGGATTCTTTACCACTGAGCCACCTGGCAAGCCTCTGCATTATTAAGGGGACATCTAAATTGGGAGGTAGATGAATTAGTACACATAAAATGTCCCTTTTTAAATTAAAGATTATGTGATTAAAGGTCATGTAGTCTGGCAGAGAAAGAACCAAAATCAAAACTCAGATCTATACAGATTAGTTCCATCTTTTGATAACACCTGGAATCCTGGAATTCCAATCAACAGGTCTCTACTCTGCATCTCTACACTGACCCACTTGACAGACTGCCCAGCACTCTCTTTCTAACAGAGTTGATGCTGTTCGCCTCCTTAAAAATGTTTGATGACTCCTAAACCCTCAGAGGACAAGGCCCAATCTGCCTAAAGCGACCCAGCCCTGGTCTACATGGCTTCCTGCCACGCTTGTCCTCCTCTCCGAGAGTCCCCACTGCTACCGTGGGTGCGCCACTGAGAAAGTAGCTGTGACTCTAAGCCTTCCTCCATACGTCATAAAGGCAGCTTTGCTTTTCTTTCTTTTCATGTGTAATTCTATATAGTCTCATTTTTAAAAAGATTTTGTATTGGCAAACAACTGCTCCAGGTACACATAAGCATAATGGTATATCTGCTAGTACTTGCCTTCCTGCATTTAGACACCCATCCTCATCTTCCTCATTCCCTCCTGGCAAATGCCTGTTCGTCTTCCAGGGCCCTAAAACAAATGCAGCATTCTCTATGAAGGCTTCTTCAACTTCCAAGATTAAATCATTTGTTGTCTCTCTGTTCCCATTCTGTCTATACATGTCTCTCTTCTAATACTTCACACTTTCTAAAATATTAGACAAGCTTGTCTTTTCTCATATACAATTAGCTCCCCAGGACCAAGTGTATGCTTTGTGTATCTTTACAACTTCTACAATTAGCAGAGTTAAAACTCAATAAAGGTTCGAGAGAATGGTAGTCACTGATTTTCAACTTGTAATGTAAGAAATTCTAGGAGTTTCTTCAAGGTTGAACACAAGCCTGTAAAAAGTAACCACAGTCATATTGCCTCTACATTTTTGAGCAACAGTTTTTATAAACCCTGAATTAAAAATATGAGTTAGTGATTAAGAAATGAGGTAAAGAATGGAAATTTCCTTTAGGAAATGATCTTCATGGATAAGATGCTAGAAATCATGGAAATAAGAGTTCATCAATTAGACTGGCCTCTCCAAAAGTCTTTATTCAGTGCCAGCAAGGAGATTTCAGGTTCTTTTTTTTAAGTAAGACTACATTTTCAGCATGGAGGAAGGGAACATTTACCATCATGGGCTAGGAGTTGTTAGGCATATTGTATATATTATTGCAGTTAATATGACACTGCAAATAAGGCTGACCTATTGTTTTTATTAATATTTTATAAACAGTGACTATGAAACTTGGAAACATTAAAATCATTCTGTCTCTCAGTAACAGTAAATTCTATATCGTCACTCTCCTTGCACCTTGACAGATGGTTCACTCATTTATTTATTATTCATTCTATTTACTGATTTATTCATGAAATGTATTAAGCAGGTAACATGTGCTTTTGACATATAAAAGTTTCTTCCAAGTACTTGACTTGAACAGGTTGAAAATCTGCAAATTATAATCTAAGCTGCTCTGATTTTGAATTTAGAAACAGGTCATCCCAATCATGTTACATGATGAATTCAAAAGCAGAAGACATGCAATTTTTAAAGAAAAGAATTCTCTCCCTATCTGATAGACTATATTGTTTTATTTTAAAATATAGGTCTATCTTTGTTACTAAAATCTTTAATATGTTTTTTAATCTCTGTAAATATTAGTTAATATCACATAATAAGGGGGCTTCCCAGGCGGCACGAGTGGTAAGAACCTGCTTGCCAATGCAGGAGACACAAGAGACACAGGTTCGATCCCTGGGTCAGGAAGACCCCCTGGAAGAGGGCATGGCAATCCACTCTGGTATCCTTGCCTAGAGAACACCATGGACACAGCAGCATGCTGGGCTACAGTCCACAGGGTTGCAAAGAGTCTGACACGACTGAAGCAACTTAGCACATAACAAGACATTTGATAATTTCAAATCTTAATTTTTTTAAATTCACATAATTTTATTTTAAACTTTTAACAAATTTAAGGCAATTTTGGATTTAAGATGTTTTTTGGTTTTGTTTGTTTTAAAATGCACCTCTTTTGCCAAGATTTTGGTAAGCCAAATTTCAAACTAAGAACACACTTAGAAGTTCCCTCAATAATTCAGAATGATTGCAGTAAACCCAGTTAGATCACTACTTGTTAGCTCAAGGATTTGGCTATTCCACAGGTTACATCATGTTCCTGGAAACATAACTGCTGGGAATCAGTGAAAGCCAGGTTCACCATCGCTTGCCTGTACTGATTATGGCATTCCTATCGCACAACACCAGTATTATAAGGAATTTCCCTGGACATAGAACATGAAGTAGATCTTTAATAACTGGACACACCTTTAAGTCTAAGTATAACTGCATAACAAAGCAGATTGCCTGAAAATCTAAACTGGGAAGCTACTGGGGCCAAGAACCATACTCTCTTTATAACCTTTATTTAAGTTTGGTAAATCAAAAACTCCTAAACTCGTCTCAAGGATCTAGTTTTGCATCCTATTCTATTCATTTCATACAAGCATACAGTCAGGTATAGCCTATCACATACAGATTGTTAAAATGCATATAATCAAACTCATGTCCATCAAGTCAGTGATGCCATCCAGCCATCTCATCCTCTGTTGTCCCCTTTTCCTCCTGCCCCTAATCCCTCCCAGCATCAGGGTCTTTTCCAATGAGTCAACTCTTCACATGATGTGGCCAAAGTATTGGAGTTTCAGCTTTAGCATCAGTCCTTCCAATGGACACCCAGGGAAAAAAAAACTACCATAACTTGGTTATTATTTCAGTTTCGACTATTTACTCTTTAGGTCACAGAAGAAGGGTGGGAGCTGAGTAGAGCTTGCCAAGGCTGGCACTATTTACATTCAGAAACTCTTCTACATCTGCCTCCCAGTCAACAACAGGCAATGAATTTCAGTCACTATTTCTCTGTGTAATTTCTCACTGGGATACAAATAGCCAACTCACTTGAAGGACACACTAAAAACACAATAAAAGAACAGTTACCTTTCTAGGCCCAGATAATTTCTATTGATCTTCCTGTCCAACTTGAATGGTATTTCCTACATTATCTATGAGTGACTTTTCTCCTCATACAAGGATAAATATTAGTATAAGATTACATCTATAATCAAAAGAACAGTATGAAATATCTAAACTTTCACATACTATTAGGTAGCAAGCCCCCGAGAAACGAAAGGAAATAAAAGAAGTAGTTCTTGCCTACAAGGAGCATATGATTAGATTAAAATAGAGAAAAGAATTTCATCAAACTCATAGACAAAGTGAAAAGACAAACTTCAGGACAGGAGAAAATAACAGCAAGTGAAACAACCAACAAAGGATTAATCTCCAAAATATACAAGCAGCTCATGCAGCTCAATATTAGAAAAACAAACGATGCAATCAAAAAGTGGCCAGACAACCTAAACAGACATTTCTCCAAAGAAGAGATACAGATGGCTAATAAACACATGAAAAGATGCTCAACATTGCTCATTATTCAGCTCAGCTCAGTCACTCAGTCGTGTCTGACTCTTTGCGACACCATGAATTGCAGCACACCAGGCTTCCCTATCCATTACCAACTCCCAGAGTTCACTCAAACTCATGTTCATCGAGTCGGTGATGCCATCCAGCCATCTCATCCTCTGTCGTCCCCTTCTCCTCCTGCCCCCAATCCCTCCCAGCATCAGGATCTTTTCCAATGAGCCAACTCTTCGCATGAGGTGGCCAAAGTACTGGCGTTTCAGCTTTAGCATCATTCCTTCCAAAGAACACCCAGGGCTGATCTCCTTCAGAATGGACTGGTTGGATCTCCTTGCAGTCCAAGGGACTCTCAAGAGTCTTCTCCAACACCACAGTTCAAAAGCATCAATTCTTTGGCACTCAGCTTTCTTCACAGTCCAACTCTCACATCTATACGTGACCACTGGAAAAACCATAGCCTTGACTAGATGGACCTTTGTTGGCAAAGTAATGTCTCTGCTTTTGAATATGCTATCTAGATTGGTCACAATTTTCCTTCCAAGGAGTAAGCGTCTTTTAATTTCATGGCTGCAGTCACCATCTGCAGTGATTTTGGAGGCCCAAAAAATAAAGTCTGACACTGTTTCCACTGTTTCCCATCTATTTGCCATGAAGTGATGGGACCAGATGCCATGATCTTAGTTTTCTGAACGTTGAGCTTGAGGCATGTATTATAATGCTTTAAAAATATCTCAAACACCCTCATGGTATTGGAGATATCAAGAAAGTAGGTGTTCCACTTTTCCCTAAGCCCATCTTATAAGCATCTGGAAGCTAATTCAATTAAGGAAGCAATCATGATTTTCAGATTCTACAGTGGCAGATAAACCATGTGAGGAAATATTCTTTTTATATTCTAGCTTGCACTTTGCCCTTCTGAACAACTTGCTTCCAATAAAAATGAGGAGACAAGTTGAAGCCAGCAATGCCTGGAACAGACCCCTTGTTGGTATGTTCACACAGAACTGTACCGTGTCCTTCCTCTTCCCCCATGCCCTTCTAGCCATGAGCAGGAAATTTTCTCCTTTTGTTGGTTAACACTTTTCTTCATCTGGATTGCCTTCAACTATGTGACAACAAAGAACTCAAGCACCAAAATAGCAGCAGCTACATATCCTCTGTATGACAGTGTAATTTCTTCTGCCTTAAGGCTGTGTATAGCACTGAAATCATAGTCTGTTTACTTCGATCTGGTGCTACATTACCGTGGGAGGGATTTAACTCTTCCTTATAAACACATGGGGGAATGATCTCTCAGCTCTGCTTAACTTAGATAAGAAACTGTCTGGTTCTTTTTGCTTCTCAGCCAATCATGCCACTGAACAAAAGCTTACATTCTAACTTTATTAGACAAGGAAGAGTACTGTGCTGTCTCTTAAAATGCTCATCAGCAAAATTATTAGAACCAATGCAGAAAAATGTTGGTGGCTAATCACTCCAGGAAATTAATATTGAAGCTTTCCCTCTTGACTTTAGTTTTCTCTTCAGATGTTTTTGCTAGGGAATCAGCACTTCTCCATTAAAGAGTTTTACAAAAGAAATTTCAGTGAGGGACAATGCGTGTGTGGTGTTTCAAGCTATGCTGACTATCAAAACATTCTAAATGACTTTGCTCCTTTCTAAACCAGTATTCTATAATCTCTCACTCAGAAAAAGTCATCATTAACATCCTCTCTGTTTCACACACAATTACCTAGTAATCTCCATGTCTACTGGATTCTAGTAGAATGGTTGGAAATGGGCCTTAGAAAGCATCACTACAAACAAAGCTAGTGGAGGTGATGGAATTCCAGTTGAGCTATCTCAAATCCTGAAAGATGATGCTGTGAAGGTGCTGCACTCAATATGACAGCAAATTTGGAAAACTCAGCAGTGGCCACAGGACTGGAAAAGTTCAGTTTTCACTCCAATCCCAAAGAAAGGCAATGCCAAAGAATGCTCAAACTACCACACAATTGCACTCATCTCACATGCTAGTAAAGTAACACTCAAAATTCTCCAAACCAGGCTTCAGCAATTCATGAACCGTGAACTTCCAGATGTTCAAGCTGGTTTTAGAAAAGGCAGAGGAACCAGAGATCAAATTGCCAACATCCGCTGGATCATGGAAAAAGCGAGAGAGTTCCAGAAAAACATCTATTTCTGCTTTATGGACTATGCCAAAGCCTTTGACTGTGGCGATCACAATAAACTGTGGAAAATTCTTCAAGAGATGGGAATACCAGACGACCTGACCTGCCTCTTGAGAAATCTGTATGCAGGTCAGGAAGCAACAGTTAGAACTGGACATGAAACAACAGACTGGTTCCAAATAGGAAAAGGAGTTCGTCAAGGCTGTATATTGTCACCCTGCTTATTTAACTTCTATGCAGAGTACACCATGAGAAACGCTGGGCTGGAAGAAACACAAGCTGGAATCAAGACTGCTGGGAGAAATATCAATCACCTCAGATATGCAGATGACACCACCCTTATGGCAGACAGTGAAGAGGAACTAAAAAGCCTCTTGATGAAAGTGAAAGTGGAGAGTGAAAAAGTTGGCTTAAAGCTCAACATTCAGAAAACGAAGACCATGGCATTCAGTCCCATCACTTCATGGGAAATAGATGGGGAAACAGTGGAAACAGTGTCAGACTTTATTTTTTTGGGTTCCAAAATCACTGCAGATGGTGACTGCAGCCATGAAATTAAAAGACGCTTACTCCTTGGAAGGAAAGTTATGACCAACCTAGATAGCATATTCAAAAGCAGAGACATTACTTTGCCAACAAAAGTCTGTCTAGTCAAGGCTATGGTTCTTCCTGTGGTCATGTATGGATGTAAGAGTTGGACTGTGAAGAAGGCTGAGCGCCGAAGAATCGATGCTTTTGAACTGTGGTGTTGGAGAAGACTCTTGAGAGTCCCTTGGACTGCAAGGGGAACCAATCAGTCCATTCTGAAGGAGATCAGCCCTGGGTGTTCTTTGGAAGGAATGATGCTAAAGCTGAAACTCCAGTACTTTGGCCACCTCATGCGAAGAGTTGACTCATTGGAAAAGACTCTGATGCTGGGAGGGATTGGGGGCAGGAGGAGAAGGGGACGACAGAGGATGAGATGGCTGGATGGCATCACTGACTCGATGGACATGAGTTTGGGTGAACTCTGGGATCTGGTGATGGACAGGGAGGCCTGGCGTGCTGCGATTCATGGGGTCGCAAAGAGTCGGACACGACTGAGCGACTGGACTGAACTGAACTGTACTGGATTCTACTGCTGAGACATCTTAATCAGCTGTTTTCTCTTCTCCATTTCCAATTCTATCTTTCAGGTACTTACAATGTCCTATCTGAACTTTGAAAAGAGTCTATTAACTTAATTCTCTTCTCTTCCCACAAATTAATTTTCTAAATTATGAGTAAATATCATAATCCAGTTTAAAGGGCTTCTAAAAATCCCGCCATATAGAGACTCAAGTATGTATCCCAAATACACATAAGAGTTCCTGGCACAAAACAGGCACTTGACAAATATTTGTTTAATGAATGTGTGAACTCTCCATTGTTAGATGTATGGAAACCACTGTTTATTGAGCATCTGCTATGTGGCACAAAAGTCTCTATTTATTGATCTCTACCTAACTATGCCATTTTCATTACATTCTCACAAAAAGCAGGTAACAGTTTCATTTTCAGGATGAAGAGTTTGAGGCCCCAAGAGATTATATAACTTTCCCAAAGTCACAAGACTAGTAAATATCAAGGCTGGAGTTTGAAGTTAACCCTGAATCAGCTCTTGCACCTACAGCATGAAGCTCAATATACTCCCTTGTTTTAGTATTTTATCACATTTTTGACATACACAACATATATATCAAACCCGCGTTTCCTGCATTGCAGGTACATTCTTTACCATCTGAACCACCAGGGAAGCCCTATATAAATTACAGTCTTTTAAAAAAGAAAATAAGCAATGTGATTTAAAAAAAAAAAAAAGGGCAGAAGACCTGAATGGTATCTTACCAAACAGGAAACTAAGCATAGAAAAAGATGTTCAATATCATTTGACATTAGGGACTTGCAAATTAAAACAACAGGAGATAGCACTACATTATTTATTAAAAATGGGTAATGTCAAAACTCAAACACCACCAACTACTGGTGAAGATGCAAAGCAAAAGGAGTTCTCATTCACTGATGGTGAGAATGCTTAAATGTGGCATCATTTTAGACAGCAGTTTGGAAGTTTCTTACAAAATTAAATATGGTTTTAACATAAGATCCAGGAAGGACCCAGACCCTACACACTCAACTGATGTGAAAACTTATGTTCCTACAAAAGACTGCATACAACTTTAAGTATAATTGTAAAAACTGAAAGCAAGTAAGATGTGCTTCGATAAATCTGCTGTTCAGTCATACAATGGAATATTTTTCAGTGACAAAAAGAAATAAGCTATCAAAGCACAAAAGACATGGGTCAATCTATATTGCTAAATAAAAGAAGCCAGTCTGAAAATGCTACGCACTGTATGATTCCCACTATGTGATATTTTGGAAAATGCAAAAAGAGAATTTAGCAGTCAGTGGTTCTCTTCAAGAATGAGAGAGTTGAGTAAATAAAGCATGAGGAATTTTTTTTTTTTTTTAATGAAGGTAAGGCTATTTTGTGTAATACTGTAAAGCTATATAAGATATTAAGTATCTATCAAAATCCACAGAGCTTTATAGCATGAAGTAAATTTTAATGTATGCAAATTAGAAAATCAACTATAAGGATGGAATGCAGTGAGTGACTAAAGAATCTAAGTGTATTAAAAATGTATGAAATAACCTCACTAAAGGGTGCGGATGCATAAGATGCTGAATGAAGTAACTTTGGGAATAAGAAGTCTGTAAGACTAAAAGCAAAAGAAACTGTGCATAACAATTATTCTTTAGTTGATAAAGCTGTTCCTAACAAAAGTATAGATAGACAAATTTGAAACCATGATACAGGGTACTGATAGAATAATTATGTAAACTGATGATGGATGGCGGGAGACAGGTTTCTCACTGATGGACTCAGAGGATACATAAAAGCAAGGGTAAAAGGCTAGCATGATTCACATGGAAATGAGTTAGAGGTAAATCAGTGTGAATTCATATTTAGTTTAATACAGATAAAGAAGATTATATATGAAAATATCTACAGATATATGTATATACATGGGTAGGTACATACATATATATTTCCTTGTTCTGTCAACTGGGAGGGCCTAGAAGCAACAATACTCTAGTAGCAATGAGCACACTGAGTGTCCAGATCTTGGCATCTGCTCTCCAGTGAAAGGGACCAGGGGCTGATTCCAGGGCTGGAGCAGGAAATATACAAAATGAGTCTGGAGCAACTTGAAGGGTCAGGCATTCAGGAAGTGCCAAAAACCCCAGAACAGAAAAACCCCAAACGTCACAATGACGAGGGTATGTCGAAGGGACAAAAAGAGCCAACTAAAAGAACTCCCCAAGGCCAAAACTAGAACAATTTGAGCAACAAAATAAAGTAGTATTGGACTGTTATCCAAAGTATGAATATCCATGAGTCCCTATTATACAAATGAAGAGACAAAAATGAGGGAGAAGAGATAAATTTTTCCTGCAGAAGGATTCCAAGTAATTTCTGTAGGTCCTCCATTTTTTTTAAATTGAAAAATATTTGATTTACAATGTTGTGTTAGTTTCAGGTGTATAGCACAGTAATTCAGACATATGTAGACATACATATATGTGTATATATGTATGTGTAGGCTTCCTTGGTGGCTCATCGAGTAAAGAATCCACCTGCAGTGCAGGAACCAGAGAAGACTTGATCCCTAAGTCGGGAGGATCCCCTGGAAGAGGAAATGGCAACCAACTCTAGTATTCTTGCCTGGAAAACCCCATGGACAGAGGAGCCTGGCAGGCTACAGTCTATGGGGTCATACATAGTCAGACATGACTGAGCAACTAAGCAAACACAGATATACATATGTGTGTATACATGCATGTGTATATGTATGTGTCTGTATATATGAGTGTACATATACATACATGTTCTTTTTCAGAATCTCTTCCCTTACAGCTTGTTATAAAATATTGAGTATAATTCCTTGTGCTATACAGTAGGTCCTTGATGGTTATCTTTTATATCTAGTAGTGTGTCTATGTTAATCCCAATCCCTCAATTACCTGTCCTCACCCCTTTCCCCTCTGGAAATCATATATTTGTCTTCTATATCTGAGGTCTATTTCTGTCTTGCAAATAAGTTCATGTGTATCTTTTTTTTAAAGACCCCACATATAAGTGATATCATTCGGCATTGTCTTTCTCTGCTGGGCTTCCCGCACTTCGTATCTAATCTCTAGGTTCATCCATGTTGCTGGATTCTTAAGGAGGTGGAGGGTAACTCCTCCGTCAGTGTGGCTGAGCACAGAGGCTTCCTTCCAAAGAGGACGGTATGAAGAGGCAGGAAAAGAGTAACTACAGTGGAGGAACCTGACAAACGCTCCCTCAGCCAGGCGACCAAGTTCACAGCAACAATGGTAAGACGTATCGATGGTAGGCACCCTTGAAATGACGTGATGTGGCACTTCAATCTGCCTCCTAAGTCTAATCACAAGAAAAACTATTAGGGAAACACTAAGGAAACCTGTCTGAATAAAGCATGAACTCTAGTTAATAACAATGTATTAGTACTGGCTCATTTCCTATGACAAATATACAACAGGTAATATGTTAATGACAGGGGAAACTGAGTACAGGACACACAGAACATTCTGCACTATATTTGCGATAATTTTGTGAACTAAAAATTATTCTAAAATAAAATACTTATTTAAATAAATGCCTATGTATTTATTACCATATATATAAACATACTTATGAACGCACCATCCAGTCAAGAACTAGAACATTATCTGCAAACTTTCATTCATCCTCTCTGCTCTCTCCCTCTTCCCTTCTCCCATCTACCTGTCTTTCCCTCCACTTTACAAACATCACTATGCTGAATTTTGTGTTATCTGTTTCTTTCCTTGCTTTGCTATAGTCTATAGTATACATGAAAAGCTTTGTTCATGTATACTTTATGAAAATAGCAATGTACTTTATACTGTTTTCTGAGATGTGAAGGAGATAATTTATAAGAAAGTTTTTTATTGTACTGCTTATAAAAGCAAAATCTAGAAACAACTGTTCCAGAATAGATTCATGAATAAGTAAACTGTGGTATATTTACACAATTACACAACGAAATACTACACAAAAGACAAGAATACGAACTATATACAACAATGTGGGTGAACTTTAAGACTGAATGTTGGGTGAAAAAAAAGGAGAGGATTTAATTTATTGCAGAATGCCCTTTGCCAAAAGGCTCCACTCAACCTCATTTAATCTTACTTCTTCAAAAATAATTGTTGAATTAGCAAATGAGTAGATTCTTCTTACATTTGTCAAGTTCAAGCTTTATCCAAAAGGAATAGGAGATAGTATGGAAGTGGTATACAGCAACACAGTGTTGTTATGATCCCAAACCTGGGTTCACACAGAAGTTTCACAACTTGGTAGTCTTGGAAAAGTGGCTTAGACATTCCAAATCCCATTTGAAACTTGGAGATAATAATATCACACTGATATAGTTACTGTCTTTAGTAAGTTATGTTTGTAAAGCATTTAACCCAATCGTGGTTGCCATTATTGCTACCATTAATAAAAGCCATAAACAGCTCTAGGAGAGAGGGAAAGGACCTTAAGGAACGTCTGGCTCAAACCCCTCATTTTACAAATGAAGAAACTGACAACTGGAGAACTTTGGGGAGAAGCTAGAGGCCACTTGGCCCCTTGAGGAAGCAGTGTAATGTAACGGAAAGTTCACATACCATCTAGTACAACATACTCGACTTTGAGTCCTGGCTTTGTCATCTACTAGTTAAATGTCCTTAAGCAAATTATTAAAATTTCTAAACCTCAATTTCCTCTGAGGAAATTAAGAGGAAAATAAATACCTAGTTCACAGAATAGTTTTGAGAATTAAATGGGAAGCTGTGTTTACGTAGTATAAATTTGATAATGATGATAATGGTGATGTGCACACATACCCAGAATGATGCAAACTAATCAACTGGCGGAAAGTAAGTTCTGGAAAGAAGAAATGTATAGTTTCACCAAAAAGAGAAGATATAAATCATTTTAAAAGGGAGATTAAATTTTAGGAAAAGTGGTTTATAGTAAGCCTGAAGTAAGAACATAACCTTGTAAGTTATCAGTGGGCAAAAATACTGTGGGATCTTTAGAAATAAAAGATGTTTACAAAGTTAAACATTATTGTTCATCTTGCCCTCTCTTGTAACTGGCTCGTCTTTAAACTTTCCAGTGTCTTCTCTCTGATATTCCTGGAGCAGATCCTAAGGAAACAAATGTTCTCTCTGAAGCCTCTAAACGATTATCAACACAGTTTTCCTTCAGAAACGAAAACCTAAAGACTGGCAACAAATTTCAAGGTGATGAAACACCTGTTAACACACAGAACTATGCCACTGTTTAAAAAGAACATTCTATTCCCATCACGCTCTTTTCTTTACTGTGTGTTCTGTTATTTACTAAACAGGAGCTCAACTCCCATTATTAATGAAATGGCAGCATACTCAAATTGGAGTGGACCCAACAGACAGAAGTCATATGTTCTCCTACAATTGAGACCCATCAGGAAATTGAAAGCTATCAGGAAATTGAGAAGAATCAATAATGTCATTTTTCCTCCCTTTCCTCTTATTTACTGTTTCCCTTAGTATTAGTCAAAACTAGTCAAGATTTATTTATTTATTTTTTTTGGTGCCCAAACCTAGGAATAAACCAGATGAAGATTGATTTTTTTTCAAGTTCCCTTTTAAAAGTTTACATCTTCTGCTCAGAGTTTTTGGCCTGGCTGTTTTACATGAATTATTTACTAATTAAATGAATATTTCCTGACCCTACTTTATATACCAGCCACTGTTCTGGCTGACAGGGACTAAAAAATAAAGAAAAATGGAGAACCTTAGACTTGGTTATTATTTCCGTTTGGGCTATTTAGTCCTTAGAAGTTTACTGTTCTCATGGAGGTGAGACAATGAATAAACAAATGATATGTCATATGTGAGAGGGTCTCAAGTGCTGTGGAAGAAGGAAATAAAATGGAAGACAGCATGGCTGGAGTTGATGGAGCAAAAGGTAGAAAGCTGGACGGTAAAAGCCAGGGAGATGGCAAAGCCAGACCACACAGAGCTTCCTGACGTTATGGTCTGACTTAAATTTTAAAAGCTTCCCAGGGAAAATATGGCATAGAAGCCTGAGGGGTGGACATTAGGGAGAAGGTCAGAGACCATTACTATTGCATGTGAGAAATGCTGGTGGGGACAGTGCAGCTGGTCATATCCCTTCTTTGAACCCAGTCCAAAACCCACCTCCTCAAGAAATGGTTTATATAACTGTGGTCTCTAAGCCACTCACATAATCCCTCTTCCTCTTCCTGATGCTATACTTGTCGTTGCTAATTTTATGTGTATAGAATAAAGGACACTGTTGTCTCAGCCTAATGGAGACACAGGAATTATTAAAATGACCCAGTGATAGAACATCGCTACTCCTAAGGAAAGGCTTCCCAGGGGGCTCAGTGGTAAAGAATCTGCCTGCCAATGCAAGAGATGCTAGAGACTTGGGTTTGATCCCTGGGTCAGGAAGACCCCCTGGAGGAGGAAATGACCAATCGCTCCAGTATTCTTGCCTGGAAATATCCCATGGACAGAGGAGCCTGGCAGGCTATGGTCCATGGGATGGCAAAGAGTCGGACATGACTAGGCATGGAAACACTCCTAAGGAATGACAGTGGAAAATGCTTAAAAGCTCAAAGACCTAAAAACTTAGAGAAACTGACTCTTGTCTGTACAGGTACCTCTTTCTTACACCATCGTCACCATGAAGTAAAACAGTCCTGAACAGGCTGTGAGATCAGCCACAACTGATCTTGTGGGTCTTTTGATGTTTGTTTTTAGATTTGGCATTCAACAAAGTACATGGACTTTAATTTTCAAGTGACAGCTTAACCAGTTGTATTTAAAAATAGCATGAACTTGTTCATATTCTCACTTGGTTAGAAGATCACGATATACTGGCATTTATGCAGAAACACAGATATAGAAAACAAGATTCCATTTTCCACTGATGTATGTAAGATGTGAGAAAGTATACCAATGGCTTGGAAAGATATATAGTGAAGTCTCAATAACAGTTGCCTCTAGGGAGTGATGGTGGCAAACCAGAGTGGGAAAGCGAAACTAAGAGACATGGGCTTTATAGCAATATTTCACTTATTTGGGAGAACAAATCATTGTCTCACTACACAGTTAATTTTCAAAAGGATTCATGTTAGTTATCTGGCTGTTTCAGCACAACTGATTTATATGATAGCCATTTGTGTGTGATAAAAAGGGTTTGTGGAGAATTAAAGCTTGGATTTAATATTCGACTCTAACCAAATATTTGAAGTAGTTAAAAAGTTCTTTTAAAACTGTGACTTTGTGCAAAGATACATTTATAAATGTATTTTAATTCATGAAAAGAACACTGGCTATGTTCATAATATATCGGACCTTTGATAATGATGAACACATGTGTGTGCTAAGTTGCTTCAGTTGTGTGATTCTGTGACTCTATGGACTGTAGCCTACCATGCTCCTCTGTCCATGGGATTCTCTAGGCAAGAATAATGGAGTGGGTTTTCATGCCCTCCTCTAGGGGATCTTCCCGATCCAGGTATCGTACCCACATCTCCTGCATTGGCAGGTTGGTTCTTTACCACTAGCATCACCTGGGAAGCCCAATGATGAACATATATTTTCTTAAAAGATGATACTCTATCAGGCTCTGTAATGGAAGACAATCTGGCAGTAAGGCTGAGTTAACAGGAGGAGTTAACAGTGAACAGTTTTAATTGTGCTCAGGAATGAAAAAATGGTTTTGATATCAGTCAATCTAGGAAGCCCATGAGAAGAACTTGCAAGAAAGAAGTAAAATGGCCACTGGAGGATGCAAATTTTAGTAGCTGTTAAAGGTAGAGAAATCCATGACTCATACAATCATAGTTTCCAGGAGAAGTTCTTCTGAGGTTGCTTTCTTTCATGTTTAAGTTTCCAGTGTGCAATCTAATTTCCTCAGCTCTCACAATAACCCTTTTATAGCAGAATCATTTTACACAACTTCAAAAAGAAATTCTTCCTACATGAGGCAGAGAATGGCACGAAGAGGGGAAAAAAACCTAATAACTGCTGATAAAAATCCTGCAGAAGGCAGAGCATCATGAGTCTTGCATGTCCAACTAACTTATACCTTGAAGGACTATTGGGCCGGCTACATGTTAGGGGGTCTGTGGAGTAACAGACAGACAGACCCTAGGAAATACCAGGAGAGTGCAGTTTTCACTGTGTTGTCAAAGTGATCTGGGAAACACACACCAGACTTGGAGGTGCAAATGAACTTCTTTATCCCTGTGCTTCCCTGTGTTCATCATGTCCCAACTCATTCTGCCAGCTTCACTGTCAGCTTGCAGACTGACCTAAAGCAATATACCTGGTGGTTATCCAAGAGAAAAAACAAAAGCTTTACACGCATATGGCTTTCTCACACAGTATGGTGGTCAGCAGGAAGGCCACGAAACCTGAATTTACTTTCTTTCACAACTTAGACTTTGTTGTTGGGGAATGTTAACACATATGACAGGCTCCTGATTCAATAATGCAAACTAATTTCTTGTTATCATGTTTCCCTCGAAACTGTCTTAAGTGAGTTAGCATAACTCATTATTTTTTCACCCAAAGGGTTTGCCTGCTACTTCTTGTTTTTATCTCAATTAATTTTGTGTCTGCCGGACTAACACAAATTACCACTTCCCTGTCTTGCACTTTTGATTTAAAAATAAAGCTAATTTGGGAGGTGTTTAGAGCTTTATTAATATTTATATGGCCATTAATGGTGGCTATGAGGTTAGTGAGCTTCTTTTTAAAATTAGAAATTCTCCTTCCAATACTGTCTCTGGGTTGCAGCTCTCCTACTCTGACCACATCATTTTTAACATTTTTCTTAGGGGACAAAGCAGAATTTCACATAAGGTCACAGAAAAGTTGGTTTTGGTTTTCCCACCATTTATCTTGCCCATTCTACTCAATGAGTCAGACTCACATAATACAGTTCTTTCTCTCAGTCTCTTCAGAAATTCAGAGGCAGCACTTTCTCCCACAAAAGTGTACGGGTGCTGTGTAACAACCAAGCACTACTCTTCGCCATCTGCTTCCCCTCCTCCAGCCTGAACTTGGGCTGCGCAAGTCAAAAAGAAGTGCCGTAAGTTTCCTCACGTGATACTGACATACAGATGCAGGGATTATTCCTTAAAATGAGAAAAGGACACCAACGGTGTGACCCATACCAAATAACAGGTGCTACAACCCCATACTTACCCTTCTGCCAGTTCCCTCCCTCCACCCACCCCTCACCTCTGCCAAATACACTGCTTTAAGCATAGTAGGGCAACTAAGGAAAACCCTGTGGAAGGTGTGATCATCTACTGAGAAGAATGAGTCCTGAGGTTGACCAAGTATTACAATGGGACAAGAGAAAATAAGTGGATTATGTTGAGAAAATGAGCACTGAGGAAAAGCCAGCATCACAATACCTTTTTTGAGAGGATGAAGCTGTATACCAGTTTCCCTGAAATCTTATCCTGAATCTTCCACTTCTCAGATGTGTGGTCTAAGGCCTATGACTTGACCACTCTTGTGCCTTAATTTTCTCACATGGAAAGTGGGGATAATATTAGTATTGCCCTCACTGAATTTTCATGAGTTGTAAAAAGTTAAAGGGAGAAAGCATTTAGCACAGTGCCAGCACATAGTAAGTCCTCAATAAATGCTTGCTGAATGGAGACGTCTAGGCCGACGGCTTTCCCAGGTGGCGCAGGGGTAAAGAATCTGCCTACAATACAGGAGACCGAGGGGGCGGGGGGAAGAAATGGATTTGATCCCTGGGTCAGAAGATCCCCTGGAGAAGGAAATGGTAACTCACTCTAGTATTGTTGCCTGAGAAATCCCCTGGACAAAAGAGCCTGGGAGACTAGAGTCCACGGGGTCTCAAAGAGTCGTGCACGACTGAGCACGGCAGCGCCTGTAAGATACCTCTACTGACAACCACGAAATTAAACACACGGACCTAGGAGCACACAGCAGGGGAAGGGGCCTGCCGTGAGCAAGGGGGATGCAGGAGGCACCTTGCAGCATGAGTGAACACTCTTGCCTTATAAGGGCACAGATTCCCTCAGAATTTATAGATGATATGGGTAATGCATTATTCTCCAGGAATAGCGCCATTTTAGTTCCATTTTATCTGATCTTAAGTCCCCATGCCAGCAGATAAAGAACAGAATTCATAGGCAATATAGTGCATATTTTAAAAGGAAAACTTAAAGTAGAAAAAGTATATCTGCAAAGATATTATTTGTCACATCATTCACCAAAAAATTCAATAGGGGACTAATTAAAAAGTGATCATTTTGACACCCAGTTTACATCAGAAAATGCTTAGCTGTTGTAAGATTAAAAAAGTAATAGACTACAGCATTATGCACACACCACAGTTCTGTAAAAGTGTGTGTGTGTGTGTGTGTGTACACAAAGACTGACATGGAACACTCTGATAACAGTCTTGTATTAGGGCAAGTCTCAAATGGAATTTTGCCCTTCATTGGATACATGGCAACATCGGGAGATATTTTCAGTTCTTTAAGTTCAAAGAATGCAAGAGGGATGCTTCCAAACACCCTAAAATATACCACACAGCCCCACAAACAATAAATTATCCAGCCTCAAATGTCAATAGTGCAGAAAATGGGAAACCCTATATTAGGGAAATGGGATTAGAAATTCGATTCTACTCTACTTTTCACATTTTTGTTACACTGTTCCAAAATATAATTTTTTTCCAAATTTAAAACAACTATAACTACAAGAAAGCAACACAGAAACTCAATCATAACCACCAACACAGAAGGTTATTATATATATATGGGGGACATATGTCTGGATGTTGGCGTAGGGTCTGTTAAACAAATTCCTTTTAAATATTTCTTAGATTTACTGCAAGCCACATCCACAAAGGATACATACAAATTACTTATAGAAGAAAATTTGGCCAAGTTTGCTCAACCGCTACTTGCAGTTGGAATGACTGATTCAACATCTAACAGGAAGCTGGCATTCTTTGCACTGTCGGGATAGCATTTGCTAAACATCAAAATATTTTTATCACTCCTTTGAGCAAGTAGTGCTTCATGAGTGTTATTGTCACCGAGATTGACAATATATGCTGCTATTTACACTGCATTTTAGGAAGAGATGGGAAGAAAGATTTTTCACAGACAATTTTCTCCAGTATCTGTATCTCTGTGATGAAAAATGGAAGCAGAGAACTTCTACTTGTATAAATTCTCTTTAAAGACTACTCATTTTGTGAACAAAACTACTTGTACTAACATTACCTGAGTAAAGGTTTCACAAAAGTAGGGATATATGTCTTGTTTGTAGGCATGAAAGGGAGAGCATCTAGATGCAAGCTGTTTACATATGTTCACCTTTTTCTTGGCTCATTTACATAAAAAAAGATTTTAAAATAAAAAATCCAAAGTACCCATTTAAATAGATTTATTGAAGCTATAAGGAAGGTCTAATCCCAGTCAATCAAATGTTTGCACTATATCATTTGACGAGAGAAAACTCAGGTGCTCTTACTAAATATTTAAAGCAACGAATAATTCAGGTTTTTTTCCTTCACTGATAACCATGGTATTTGTAATCTCCTGGAAACTGCATATTGTCTGCCATACTGTAGAACTCATTAGATAATATGTGAATGAACGGACATTTATAAAATCATTCCATGTGCTAACCAGGGTTGTATCAAATCTCCCGACCAGAAGTCTTATATGTTTCAGTTCCCTTTCTTAAGTTTCAACTCATACATTCATTTACTCACCAAGACATATTACCCACCTCTAAGCTCTTATCACATGAGGCACATACCATTTCCATAATACTTATACTTGCTGATATATTTGTTTGTATACCTATGTCTTCCACTTAAGTGTCAGCATTTCAAGGACAAGAACCAGGTCTTGACACTTTGCCTGGAGGATAGGGAAAGGATGAGCCAGAAGACTTGCCTATGGTCACATAGTTAAAAAGTGGGCAAGCTAAGATTTGAACTGAGGACTTCTCACTCCAAACTGTTTTCTTTCTGTTTTATCAAACTACAGAGAAAATGGGAATAGAGGTAGAGTGTGGGAAGAGAAGTATAGGAATTAAAACAAAACAAAAAGTTTTAGATGCAAAGCAAGGCAAGATGCAATCATCAGGTGCTACTGACACTGAGAAACAGAAAAGTAAAACTGAAGAAACTGATAAGGACAATTAACAGGCACCTCAGAAATAGTTTCTAGAAAGTGAATTCATTCAATATTTATGGAAAATCAGTGATGACCATTTCAGCCATTCTAAGTGAATTTCTTGCAGAGATGAACTGTGTCTTTTGTCTGTTTCTGTATCTCTAATTTATAAGTTGTTGGTGAATGAGAGTACATTCCTGGGCTCACTGGAAGGGGTCTCAGTTCTATACTGCGACTTCAACAGGTAAGCCAGGTGATATAAATCCTACAGGGTGACAAACCTAGGGTGGAAGTCATTCAGTCGTGTCTGACTCTTTGCAACCCCATGGACTACACAGTCCATGGAATTCTCTAGGCCAGAATACTGGAGTGAATAGCTTCCTTTCGCCAGGGGATCTTCCCAACCCAGGGATCAAACCCAGGTCTCCCACATTGCAGGCGGGTTCTTTAAGAGCTGAGCCACAAGGGAAGCCCAAGAATATTGGAATGGGTAGCCTATCCTCTCTCCAGTGGATCTTTCTGACCCAGGAATCGAACTGGGGTCTCCTGCATTGCAGGCAGATTCTTTACTAACTGAGCTATAAGGGAAGCCTATAATAATCAACAAATTTGTCAGACTGGAACATTAACCCAAACAAAACAGACAAGAGATTCTGAGGCATATTTATTCTAATTGTGATGTCCCAAGTACAAAAAACTGGACATGTTTATCAGGATCATGCCATCTCATTGTAACGACATCTTGGATAGGCTCTTTGTAAGGGTGATACGATAATATTGCTCTTGTTAGGAGACACAACAGTAGAGTTATTAGAAAAAAAGATCCCCGAGTCACACTCTCTGGGTTTTTAGTTCAGCTCTACCATTTCCTACTTGTATGACTTTGGTATCCTCATCTATAAAGACAAATCAGCAATGGTGCTCCAGTTTTTAGTAGACTAAATGTGAGCCATGCAAAGTGGTTAGAACAGTATCCAGCACAATATATCTGTATATCTGCTTAATAAGTGTTTGCTGTAATTCTATTGTTGCTGTCATCACTGTTATTTTAAAATGGTATATTAACATAATTTCTTAAAGAATCATGAGCCTCTTTGGAATAACCTGATATTTTAAAAATTACTGAAAGTAATAAAATTATCTGGATGAATTTATTACATTTGGAAACTTTTATTAGCTCAAAGTTAATGAGGAAAAGCCAGACAAATATAGATGGTGGTGACTAATAATGCAATGATAGCAATAACAGTTTTCCCTATAAACTATAACTGTAGTGATTTTATATATGGGTATGTCTGCTATATCCTTAGATATACCAATAATTAAGTCTTCTTAATCATAGAAAGTGGCTGCCAGTTTGTAGACAATATAACTTGAACATCTTACATTTGTAAAGAAGAGCTGCAAATCATTCACAAAAGATTGCAAATTTAGCAAATGAGCTCAGGCAGGGTAAACAATAGTTATAGTCTAAATCAGATTGGCTTTTTTCCCCAAAAGCCAACTCTGTATAGAAAGCCAGACACGAGCTGCAGCAGTCAAGTGGAAACCTGAAATTCCTATAGGTTTCTCTTAGGTTTCTCTCTTTTTTTTTTTTGGTGTCCTAGTGTTCAGATCTTCTTGCAAGATCCCACTGGGGAAATTGATACCTGATAAGAAAATAGGAGCTACATACAGGCAACAAAAATACTAGATTCCCCCTCCCAGACTGCCAGTGTCTATCAGTCTTATTTTTGTTGGGCCATCTGCCCTGACACTAAGCCAGTTTTTATTTCACTGTAAAGGATTCAGGATACACCTTTTAAAATCATACTGTGGATGGGATAGTTTGGTTGCGATCAGTCACAATCACTAACAAAACAGTTCCCCATCATTGGCCTGGCCATCTGTGCTCCTAGTTCTCTCCACTCGTGGGCTTGGTTGAACAGATTTTGAACTGGCCAAGGTCACTGCACAAACAGCCTCCACAGATGGGGACAGTGTGAAAAACCTAATTGCAGCTGTGGACAAACACAAACAAGGACACACATGGGTGACAACACCCCTGTCTAGACTTAACGGCGGCTCAGTGTTACAGAATACAAATAACAAGGACACAGTTTCAAGGTAACTATCTCTCAGGGCTGGTTCAATTATTAAGGAACGCGACTGTTATGCGGTTTAAATTTCTCCACATTGACATTTAAATATCAACCTGAAAATGCCACTGGAAAAGTGGTACTTCCTATCATATATACATTTTCTAAAATTTCTCGAGAAAATAATGCCTTTCTTCAACAAAAAGATATGGCTTGAAATCAGTACAGCTCTATGACCCATGTGAAAGTCTCAAATCTGGCCCCCACGTAACAGAGAAGACAATGAGTTAGTAAAAGAAATGCAAAAAAATAAATTAAAAAATTTAAAAAAATAAAAGAAATGCAATATACTCTTTCTGCATATTTATTTCAGCCTGTATCACGATTTCCTTTTCCCACTTCCTTTTCAAAACAAACCACTTTATTAGAAATGTTATTCATTTGTTGTTTTGACAATATGTAACTTGGTACTTGTACCTTCCATTCCACACTTCTGAGAAACTCAGCAAAGCAGAATCACCCACTGAAATTGGTATCCTAGATTTTCCTTTTGAAATACATAAGGCCCCAGAGAATTGGATTCCCAATGTCTTTTCCAGATACTCAACATGTCTGGTCACTGAGGTTTAAAGCCAAACTGGGTGTGCATTACTTTTTTGAAAAGTTGTTAAATTTAAAATAAGTTATCAAGTCAGTGCTATTTCAAAAGACTGTTGATAAAAAAGAACATTTAACTGTAACCATACTGAACAGACAGTTGATTATAGAAAGACATGTCAGTGCACATATGGCAGCCGGGTAAATTATGCACATCTGGATTACTTTTGGCAAGAAACATAGCTAAGTGTCTAAAGCCAAGTTTAGCAATCTGTCACTAACAATATGTACATTTATTTTAAAATGTCAAAAGCTCAAAGTCATATTTTCTATTTTTTCATAAACTTTCCAGCTCTTCATAAGACAGCAAACAGGTGACAAAATACACTGCCCCAACTGCCAAAGTCTGTATAAATAAGGGGTAATTTTGAACTTCTCATCACATATACAAGAGGACTCAAATTCTGAAGCAAACTCATGTTTTGAGGGATATACTAAAATCCAAAGCTCAAGTAAGAGTGTTAATGTTTTACTTTCAAAGCTGGTTGAAAAACGCTTTCATATAAAAATATGGCTGGCCCCTACTTGGAGTGGTAAACAATGTCACGATCTGGGTAAAGCAAATGGAAAACGTCTGATGGTGTCTACTTATAAAAAGGAAGAGACCAATGACTCTGTGATCATCTCAGATTAAATTTTCCTTTTTCCTACTGCCAATTACTGACATCATTTAAACCCTAAAGAAATGTTTTCCTACTTTCAGTCCCCTTGATTAAAAGAAAAGCCAAGAGACATGAAGGTGGCTCAAACTAGCAGTAACAAGAAACTTTACAAGTGAAATGTGTATCAGGCAGGTGGGAATGCAGCAGTACCGGTAAGCACAGCACTGCTATGCCGCTTGCTAGTTCTCTGAACATTCCAGGCTTCTTAACAGCCTCAGCAGGAATGCCAAGATATATCGGGGAGACTGGGTGGGGCCTCATCATCCCAGGTGTTGCCTTCCAGTCTCATTTGTGCTGGCAGCAGAGAAAAACCAGAGTGGAACTATTTTATTCATGGGATGATAGCAGGAATATTCACACACCATTGTCAGCCGCTTCTCTAGCTCACTAGGTTGGCAATTTTACTGTTGATTAGCATTTTTACTGTATGCCAGATCTGCATCATTAGGTTCTTAAATGGTTTGGGGGAAAAATCTTCTGTCTCTAAATAATACAGCTTGGTATGCAAACTCTAGGCCCACTGCTGACAACCTGAGCCTGATCTATACAGTGAGGAGGATGGTGCCTGCCTCTCACCTTGTGGTGGTGAGGATTCACTGCCTAACCCTTAATAAATATTCAAAATGTTAGCTAAGATCATTATTACTCTTCTCCTCCTCCTGAAGGTGATGGACTAGGAATAATACAGCTCATAAACCACAAATTGCTAATAGAAAATGCTGTAAACTCAAGATAAAGCTTAAAAACAACTGAGAAGAGAGGAGAAGAATAAAAAAGGATTCAAATAAGAAAAGACATTTGTGAACTTTTTAATTTGTACCTGCTTTTCTGCTTTTGTAAAGTTTGATGCAGAAGAGTATTAAAATTTAGTGAGTTCAAATATCTTTCTTCAACCTGATGGATAAAAGACAAATTGCTATGTTGTTAAGAAAAGCACAAGTAAGTTTTCAGAGCTGTCAGTTTTCACCAATTCAAAGTGATTTTAATTAAATGATATTAGAGGTTCAGAGTAAATCCATTGCTTTCTTAATTTTGATCTTCTCTATTTGACTGCACAGCTTTATTTTAAAAGTATACCTGGTACAATAATGCTGAACTAAAAGTTATGTATAATTAGATAAAAGGTAAAAAGAATTTTTATTTTATATTGTCTCTCCACTTACTGAAGTTCTATGCAGAGTACATCATGAAAATGCTGGGACGGATGAATCACAAGCTGAAATCAAGATTGCCGGGAGAAATATCAACAATCTCAGGTATGAAGATGATACCACTCTAATGGCAGAAAGTGAAGAGGAACTAAAGAGCCTCTTGATGAAAGTGAAAGAAGAGAGTGAAACACCTGGCTTAAAACTCAACATTCAAAAAACTAGGATCATGGCATCCAGTCCCATCACGTCAGGACAAATGAATGGGGAAAAAGTGGAAATAGTGACAGATTTTATTTTCTTGGGTTCCAAAATCACTGCAGATGGTAACTGCAGCCATGAAATTAAAAGATGCTTGTTCCTGGGATGGAAAGCTATGACAAACTTTGATAGCATATTAAAAAGCAGAGACATCACTTTGCCGACAGAGACCTAGATAGTCAAAGCTATGATTTTTTCCAGTAGTCATGTATGGATGTGACAGTTGGACCATAAAGAAGGCTGAGCATCGAAGAATTGATGCTTTCAAATTGTGGCATTGGAGAAGGCTCTGGAGAGTCCCTTGGACAGCAAGATCAAACCAGTCAATCCTAAAGGAAATCAAAACCCTGAATGTTGGAAGGCCTGATGCTGATGCTGATGCTGAAGCTCCAATAATTTGGCCACCTGATGCAAAGAGCTGACTCCCTGGAAAAGACCCTGATGCTGGGAAAGACTGAGGGCAGGGGGAGAAGGGGGTGACAGAGGCTGAGAAGGTTGGATGGCATCACCAACTCAATGAACAGGAGTTTGAGCAAACTCCAGGGGACAGTAAAGGACAGGGAAGTCTGGCGTGCTGCAGTTCATGGGGTTGCAAAAAGAGTAGGACAGGACTCAGCATCTGAGCAACAACAACAAAAAGCATTTTCAATAAGTCCATATTCACCAGCCAATGTCTCAATGACAGCAACCTTCACAAAGGAAGCATGTCTTTTTAGTCTCTTAGTCCTTTACATCTCCAGGGGCTTTATGTCTCTGTGGGATACAAAAGGTCTAAATATACATATTATTAGGTGGATCTGATAGGTGGAATCCTAAGTACCAAAAGATTCTAAGCTCCAGTAAGTTGAAGAAAAACACGTTCAGAAAAACTGAAAAGCAGCCCCGACAGAATGAAACTCAGCACTGAATACAGAAGAGCAAGAAAAGTTATGGGTTACCATCCTACCATACTGCTTTTAAATCAGTTAAAGTCTCCTGAACCCAGATTAAGAGAATTTCTTATTTAGATGGTAAAAGCCAATGTTCACCATCTCTGCCAAGTTAGGGAGAATACAAGGGTTTCTCTCAACCTTAAGATACTGCTAGTGTCCCTTGTCAAACAAGGAACTTGAAGAGACTGACACGTTCTCCCTCAAGTAGACAGAAAGCTTTCTCATATGGAATTACATGAGATTTTGACTAATACTATTTTTTTCTTGATTCTTCTATACTGTGCATTTAAGATTTTAGTCATAAAACAGCCCAAACGAGAAAACAAATAGAAATCAGAGCAAGATAGTTTGGGTTAATAATATATGTTTCCTTATAAATAAACTATATTTATGAAGAACTTAAAAGTCATAATTATATTTAACCTTGGTTGGGAAGATCCTATGGAGAAGGAAATGACAACCCACTCCAGTACTCTTGCCTGGAAAATCCCATGGACCGAGGAACGTGGTAGGCTACAGTCCATGGGGTCGCAAACAGTCAGACACGACTGAGAGACTTCACTTTCACTTTCTAAATTATAAACTTAATGTCAGGCTAAAAACTTGAGTACCCTATAAAATGTAGTAAAATGAAGTTTATGGACTATGAAAGAATAGTCTCAAGATCTGGAATCAAGCAGCCTGGGTTTCTACACTGATTTTATAGTTTGTCTTTCAATATATTAGTTTTCTGATATCTATCCATAATAAATTACATATCTGCATAAGAGTATATGTATGGGTTGTGTATTATTTACACACACACACACCACAGGCTGGTATGAGGATTAAATAAATAACTTACATAGTTACTGACCAATCAGTTCAAGTCAGTCGCTCAGTCATGTCCACCTCTTTGTGACCCCATGAATTGCAGCACGCCAGGCCTCCCTGTCCATCACCAACTCCCAGAGTTTACTCAAACTCATGTCCATCGAGCGGTGATGCCACCCACCCATCTCATCCTCTGTTGTCCCCTTCTCCTCCTGCCCCCAGTCTCTCCCACCATCAGTGTCTTTTCCAATAAGTCAACGCTTAGCATGAGGTGGCCAAAGTATTGGAGTTTTGGCTTCAGATCAGTCCTTCCAATGAACACCCAGGGCTGATCTCCTTCAGAATGGACTGGTTGGATCTCCTTGCAGTCCAAGGGACTCTCAAGAGTCTTCTCTAACACCACAGTTCAAAAGCATCAATTCTTCGGCGCTCAGCTTTCTTCACAGTCCAACTCTCACATCCATACATGACTACAAGATAAAACACAGCTTTAACTATCTAGATCTCTGTTGGCAAAGTGATGTCTCTCTTTTTAATATGCTGTCTTAAAGTGAACATTGCTCAGTCGTGTCCCACTCTTTGCCACGCTATGGACTATACAGTCCATGGAATTCCCTAGGCCAGAATACTGGAGTGGGTAGCCTTTCCCTCTTCCAGGGAATCTTTCCAACCCCAGGATCAAACCCAAGTCTCCCACACTGCAGGCAGGTTCTTTTCCACCTGAGCCACAAGGGAAGCCCGAGAATACTGCAGTGGGCAGCCTATTCCTTCTCCAGCAGATTTTCCTTGCCCAGGAATTGAAACAGGGATCTCCTGCACTGCAGGCAGATTCTTTACCAACTGAGTTATCAGGGAATACACTGTCTAGTTCTGTCATAGCTTTCCATCCAAGGAGCAAGTACCTTTTAATTTCATGGCTGAAGTAATCATCTGCAGTGATTTTGGAGCCCAAGAAAAGAAAATCCGTCACTGCTTCCACTTTTTCCCATCTATTTGCCATGAAGTAATAGGGTCGGATACCATGATCTTAGTTTTTTGAATGCTGAGTTTTAGTCAGCTTTTTCACTCTCCTCTTTCACCTTGATCAAGAGGCTTTTTAATTCCTCTTCACTTTCTGCCATTAGAGTGGTATCATCTGCATATCTGAAATTTCCTTTAATACACATAATTGATATATATCAAAACTAAAGCCTTTGTGGTCAACTCTGAAACAGTGTAAGAACACATGTAAAGAACACATGTAAACTATCTTAGAGAAGGTGATCCTCACCATAGAATTAAACCACAATTTAAAAAAGAATCTTATAAAAATCATGTTCCCTAGGTCTATGCATTCCATTTTTAGTTGACATCTTTGTTAAAAGGTGCTAAGTTCTAATGGATCTTAGAGATATTGATACATAGCAGCAACACACAAAAGATGAAACTGAGTGAACTCATAATATTCATAGTGTTAATTGGGTTAAGAGTGGTCTTTTGTAACAGAGAAGGCAATGGCACCCCACTCCAGTACTCTTGGCCTGGAAAATCCCATGGATGGAGGAGCCTGGTAGGCTGCAGTCCATAGGGTAGCTAAAAGTCGGACATGACTGAGCGACTTCACTTTGACTTTTCACTTTCATGCATTGGAGAAGGAAATAGCAACCCACTCCAGTGTTCTCGCCTGGAGAATCCCAGGGACGGGGGAGCCTGGTGGGCTGCCGTCTATGGGGTCGCACAGAGTTGGACATGACTGAAGTGACTTAGCAGCAGCAGGTCTTTTGTGAATCCTCCAGACTGTGCATAAAATATCTGTGGAGGCAGACATCACTGTTATTCCTTAAAAGGGTTCCTCTGCTCTTGAACAAGTCATCCACTGGACTACTAGCCAACCATTCAGTCAGTTCAGTACTTAGTTATGTCCAGCTCTTTGTGACCCCAAGGGCTGCAGCACACCAAATCCTGGAGGTTGCTCAAAGTCTTGTCCATTGAGTGGGTGATGCCATCCAATCATCTCATCCTCTGCCATCATTCTCCTCCTGCCTTCAATCTTTCCCAGCATCAGGGTGTTTTTCTAATGAGTCAGTGCTTCACATCAAGTGGCCAAATTATTAGAGCTTCAGCATCAATCCTTCCAATGAATATTCAGGACTGATTTCCTTTAGGATTGACTGGTTGGATCTCCTTGCAGTCCAAGGGACTCTCAAGAGTCTTCTCCAACACCACAGTTCAAAAGCATCAATTATTTGGCACTCAGCTTTCTTTATAGTCCAACTTTCACATCCATACATGACTATTGGAACAACCATAAATTTGACAAGATGGACCTTTGTTGGTAAAGTAATGTCTCTGCTTTTTAATATGCTGTCTAGGGTGTCATAGCACTTCTTCCAAGGAGCAAGTGTCTTTTAATTTCATCGCTGCAGTCACCATCTGCAGTGATTTGGGAGCCTAAGAAAATTAAGTCTTTCACTGTTTCCATTGTTTCCGCATCTATTTGCCATGAATTGATGGACCAGATGCCATGACCTTAGTTTTTTGAATACTGAGTTTTAAGCCAACTTTTTCACTCTCTTCTTTCACTTTCATCAAGAGGCTCTTTAGTTTCTCTTCACTTTCTGCCATAAGGGTGGTGTCACCGGCCTATCTGAGGTTATTGATATTTCTCCCAGCAATCTTGATTCCAGCTTGTGCTTCATCCAGGCCCGCATTTCACATGATGTACTCTGCATATGTTAAATAATCAAGGTGACGATATACAGCCTTGACGTACTCCTTTCCCAATTTGGAACCAGTCCATTGTTTCATGTCCAGTTCTAACTGTTGCTTCTTGACCTGCATACAGATTTCTCAAAAAACGTGGTAGGAATATCTTGAAAATAACACAGAAAACTTGAAAGAAGCGACATAAAATGCCAAAATAGAAATTCATCCTGTTGGACAGTTCATCAACCTTTTCAAGGGTTAGTCCCGGAAGACAGACTCGAGTGGTGACCGTCCACTCCACGGAAGCATTCCTTAGAAAAATGAACTCAGAAACTGAGTAAACGTAATGAATTCACAACAGAGATACCTGCCCTCCAAACAACAAAGCATAAAATATTTAATAGGTATGAAGGAATTTGTTGTTCCGTATCAGACATCACTGGGGAAAACTCACTGTTTCGAGGGAAAAAATGTCTGAACATTTTCATTAAATGTTCCAGTAATGTCTCGGGTCTGTAAAAAACAACTGATAAGACAGTGAGCCATGATAATGGATAAATAGCTTCAGACTTTTTCCCAACATTCTGTTTTAAAGCATAAACCTCAATCCAGGTGTGCTGTCTTTTGTTACTTGGGAACGATAGGAGGTTTTTACCCCAAAGTTAGCAGCAGCAGCAGCAAGGTGGGAGAGGGCTGAGAAGAGGGGTCAATCCTGACCTTAGATTTTTAACTGCATTTCAAAGGACATTTTACATTTGTGCCCATTTTGGCATATTCTGGAATCTAAGAGACCATCCCTTTCAAAACATATATTAATAAAGCATTATAAGAAAAACAAGATGACAGTGTCTTCTTGAATTATGCTAATTTGATTACAATGAATCTCAATAAGCTCTGAATTAATTCTTTAAAACAACAGAATTTGTAGTATTTAAAGGGACTGACTGCCCACATAAGATTCCCTTGAATTTAATTTTATTTGTCCATTATGTATGATGCCATCTTAATGTTAATATGTCAAAAAAAAGGAAAAGGCGAACACAGTGAGTTTTTCCTAATGACCAAATTGTTGAGTTTTTCTCTTGATGCTGAATCCAATTTTCTCCTAAGCATCAGATGTATCACAATTAATGAAAATTACTCAGAAAAGCTTTTGCTTTGAATATAATATAGTGCTACTCCACAGTGTGACGTGACTAACAGTAAAGATCAAAATACTTAAGAAGCCAGACAGTAATATGGTTCCACTCACTGTATGTATTAATAATTCACTGTCCATGTAAGTAAAGAAACAACTTGAAATCATAAACATGGAAACCTTCAAGTCACCAAATGACATACACTTGAAGCTCAGTGACTCTCCTTCTGAATGAGTTTTATTTAAACTTTTATTTAGATGTATATAAGAAGATATACTAGGCCTCCATAGTTTTAAAAGCACTCAGTTCAGTTTAGATGCTCAGTCATGTCCAACTCTTTAACGACCCCATGAACCGCAGCACGCCAGGCCTCCCGGTCCATCACCAACTCCTGGAGTTTTCCAAACTCATGTCCATTGAATCATCTAACCATCTCATCCTCTGTTGTCCCCTTCTCCTGCCCTCAATCTTTCCCAGCATCAGGGTCTTTTCAAATGAGTCAGCTCTTCGCATCAGGTGGCCAAAGTATTGGAGTTTCAGCTTCAACATCAGTCCTTCCAATGAACACCCAGGACTGATCTCTTTTAGAATGGTCTGGTTGTTCCTCCTTGCAGTACAAGGGACTCTCACGAGTCTTCACCAACACCACAGTTCAAAAGCATCAATTCTTCGGCACTTAGCTTTCTTTATAGTCCAACTCTCACATCCACACATGACTACTGGAAAAACCATAGCCTTGGCAAGATGGACCTTTGTTGACAAAGTAATGTCTCTGCTTTTTAATAGCACTGGCCCACTGCAAATATTCAGCCCTTTTCCTATCACTTCCTGAAAAGATGAAATAAGACCGAAGTTCCCTCCAAAATTACTGACCTTCCTAACACTAAGTTACAATGACTATTCTCATAAAGAAAGACTGATGCACATTTTCTAAATTACACAAGTAGAATGAGCATCATTTCCAACTACCAAAAATGCTTTAGTGAATATATTATATCATAAAGAAAAATTATTACATATAAGCTAACTCACTATCAGAGTGAACCCAACACCATGAAAATCAGTGTAACCATTTAAAATTTTTATTATGATTAAGTGCTATTGAAAGTATCACTAAAGTGACAAAGGAGTGATATTATTTTTAAGTGGATTGCTAGCAATCCCTTATTTAATGCAAAGAATTCAGTGTTTTAGATTTCATTAAAATATCAAATTTAGTACTTAGAAAGGAAATGATATTTAAAATTGAATAGCAAGTAATATTTCAAAAATTTTTAATCTTAAATTATACTTTATATAAACATGTAAAATGATCAGGAAAAAGTCAGATGCTGGAATATTCAAGTAAGGATTAATGCTTATATTTTAGAATTATTTTTAGTTCCTGAAAATAAGTTGGCTTTTTGTCATCTCATCACTTCACTATGATTTCATTGAATAATTATGCATTGAAGTTCTTTACTCAAAGCATCCATTGTTGAACAGAACCAAAACCATCCAACCCAATAACCACAGAATAAAGAACTGAAAGAAAATGAATATAACCATGAATCTTAAAAGAGAACCAAGCAACAGGCAAATAGGTCCCACATTAAGTGCTAATGCAGGATTCCTCCGCCTGAAAATTATTCTTTTCGGGCAAACCTACAAAATAACTTGCAAACCTACATAATATCAACACTTTCTGAAACTCATTTCGAATAACCCCTCCTTTTATTTTTTAAATGTAATAAAATTAAGAAATGTTGATGAGGGAAGAAACAAATGTAAAAAAATCCCCCTTTCTAGATGTTCTTTCTAAATGAAGTAGGTAGACAGACAGATAATCTGTAGGAAATTGGGCAAAGGGTATAGGATAGTGATCTGAAATGTGTAAAATCCAAAATAAAATGAATTTTAAAATGTCTGTTTATTTAATCCTTTAAGAAACAACCTTCTCTGAGCATTTTCTATGAACAAGGTCCTGTATTAGTTCCTTGAATAACAAAGTATTTCTAGGAAGGTGTCATCATTTTCAATAAAACAAGATCAAGAAATTCTACACTTGAGACAGGTTTAGGTACTCTCTACAACTAGAATATTCCTGAAGATGTAAAGCATTTAAATATTTCACCAAAGCGAGGTGGAGAGTTGAGGAGAGATGTGAAAGTCGTCATTGCCAAGCAGAGAACTCACTCGGTGCTGCTGGGTGCATAGGGCACCGGACTTAGTTACTTACTCAAGCTTTTCATTTTTATGTGCGATTCTTCAAATTTGCCTTGGAAGGTGGACAATTTCAGCCTTTCAATGATTTTTTTAAGTAGGCATTTAGATAGGACTATAAAATCATTTTTGCTTGAATCATGTCCTTACCAACCCCAATTAAAAAAAGAGGCCTGAAGTTTTATACTTTTTTTCCTTAACATCACTTGAAATAATCATGGAAACATGTTAAAACCAAGTACTTAAACATTAATTTCAAATAAATATTCATGTTCAAAATTCATAAAATAGAAATATCAAAGAGGGAGTGAAAAGAGAATCCTGAGAAGTTTATTCACTAGAGCAAATTCGGCTCAGTGCTACAGAAGCACCATATCCTTTAAATGTCACAAAGGCGCAAAGGAGATGAAACAAATATCACTGGCTGGAAGACGATGGAGACCTGAATGTTTTCCATTTTCAAGACTGTAAGCTGCTTAGTCTGTTTGAACTGCCATGACAAAACACCGCAGTGACTTGGTGACTTAAACAACAGGAATTTATTTCTCACAGTTCTGGAGGCTAGAAAAGTCCAAAAATCAAGGTACCACTGTGGTTAGTTTCTGGTGAAGGCTTTCTTCCTGGCTTCCAAATGGCTACCTTCTTGCTGTACCCTTGCAGGGGTGTAAGAAGTGGCGAGGTCTCTCTTCCTCTTCCTCAAAGGCCACCTATTCCACTGGATTAGGAGACCTCACCCTTATGACCTCCTTTAAAATTAATTACCTCCTAAAATAAAGTCACACTATGGGTTAGGGCTTCAGCATATGTATTTTGAGGGGACATAATTCAGTGCATAGCTTAAAGAAGATTCACATCCTATGTCATTCATGAAAGTGTACTATTATATAAAGTTTATGTGTGTTTGGTTATTGGTTCTTTTGTGATTTCTACCGAGCCTTAGTTTGAAAATTTTAAACTAAATTTAAAAAGCAATTAAAAGTATTTAGTCTATTTGAAAGAATTGCTTCTTGTGTATTCCACTAATGAGTCAGAATGGGATTGTATAACAAACATATTCAACTTAAGAAAGAACTGAAACAGTCCCTGACAACCATTCCCTTGATGCATTTATTATGTTCTACAGAAGGAAGACGTGGGTCCCCCTCAACCAGTCCTAACTTTTCAGGGCTTCTCATGGTGTGAGCATCTCCACCCCAATGTGTGCTTCTAATCTTAAAGTTGAATATTTCTTATTCAACTTGACTCTTGAATGCCAATCAACTACTGCATCTTGTGTATAATGGAAGAAACAGGAAAATGCTCCACTATTGGGTACAAAACTATTGCATTTAAATCCTAAAACACTTTCAAAGGCAATGTTCAGGCTTAATGATTTTTCCTTATAGGCTGACTTGAAAAATTACCACAAGATGATAAGCAATAATGCTAAGCTGTATCTATTTGAAACTCACAAATACATACACATGTATGTATGATAGACATGCATATTGGAAAGGAAAAACAGTCTGATAAAAAGTTTTGCATCATTATAAAAAGAAAATCATCTCTTTTCACTGCAGTGGCTGCTCTAAGTTGAATTTATTCTGTCTGCCCTTGATACACTAAAGATACATCAACTACTCAACTACTCTCAGCTGAGACAGGAAGAGGGCACCCCACCCTTATACCGATGATGCTGTTTTTCTCCTATTGGTCTCAGAGACTACATGGCTCTTGTACCTTTAAAGTGCAGAGAAGGGAGCCGAGGCTTCAGTCGCTGCCTAGTTCTTCCTTCTGAAGCCCATTATTTAGAGAGGAAAAAATATCATATGCAAATCTCATCAAACCTTTTCATTAAATAGGATCTTAAAGAAACAGAAGTTGCTGAAGAATTGTACATGTTAAAAAGATCCAGATTGCAAGGAATTCTGCCATTTTATTTCTGACTTTGGGTGAGTGGCTACCTTTCTTAAAAACATGGGAAAACTTTAAGACATTGATGAAGACCTATATACCTCCATATCTGAGGGTGAAAATACCTAAGGGAAACATAAAGGAGATTATGTAAGCAAATGGGCTATGTCTAGAAGTTAGAAATTCACACAGTGCATTTCTTTTCCCCAGTAGTTATATCTGACAACGGGACTTGATTTATCGGGGAAGAAATAACCATGCTGTCTTTCTACTGTCAAGGGAACAAATCAAAGTACTACAGTTCATGAGCAATGCCTTCCAATTTAAAAAGAGGAAGAAAGGACAGAGCAAGGTTCACGAGTTCTGCTGGGTGTCTGCATAGCAAACCCATAGTGCCACTGTGGCCACTTTAATAACTGAGACTCATGGAACAAGAGAGAAGCCCTAAGCAATAGGGAGAGTCATTGGTACACTTCAATTTTAAATGCTTTTCTTAAATAGTCCATACTATGAGGACTGAGTACTCTGCTCATTCGACTAACTTACAGTAGGGGTGGTTGTGCAAGAATTAAATGTGCTTTGGATGGATACTGACAATGAAATGAATTTGGATATATTTACATGTGACACATATTGCTACTTCCAGTCAAAAGCTTTTCATGAGACAGTATCTTGGGAAACTATCATTTCTCCTTATTTAGAAGCTTTTAAAAATGCATTCATTCCATTAATAGGTATATGGTAAACAATGGATATTCGGGTGGCCAAATTTACAGCTCATAAGCTTCCTGAAGTAAATCATTGATTAGAATGTTAACAATCATATAGAACTATGAGTTCTTCAAAACAGTTAACAGTTATTTGAACTGTTTAATAGGGGAGCTTTTTGTTTGTTTTTCTGTTTTAAAGGGCAACAATACTTCAGACAAGGCTTATCATTCTAATCAGTCATTCATTGTTACAACACGTGGTGTGTTTAATGGAATAAGGTGGGCGTTGTGGGAATTAATCATACAGACAACAAGAGGATTGAGTGATCAATGTGGGGTAGTAATCCCCACACTCCTAGTGTTTATCCTGTAACCAAGGTGCTATGGGAACCAAGAGGCTAAGCCTCTAGTTTTTGGGAAGAGTTACAGCTCCTCCTGGGAATCAGGAAGCCTTTCAGGAGGACCACTGGAAATGGGCCAGGCCAGGAGTGAAGGGCACTGGAGACTTTGGAATGCTCTTGCACCTCAGTGACTGAGCCTGGCACTCTCAGTTTATGTGACCAAACCCACAAGTGTTCTCTGAGGCCTCTAAGGACATCATAATGCTCAGAATGGGAGCTGATTCTCAAGCCACAGATGGCTGCTGATACAAAGGCTGGGTGGGGTAAGACTATTCTTGGGCTCATCTAATCTTAGAGATCTGGACACTCCCACAGGGGTGGAGGAATAGGATAGTTTTGGGGCCACTGCAGTGGTGTTGACTTTCTTTGGAAAAGATCCAGAGGCTGTAACTTAAAGTGATCTATTTAAATTTACCTTTTTTCCTTTTTTTTTTTTTTTTTGAGGGAAAAAGTGCAGGAGAAAGAACAAGCTTTGTGTCCACCCTTCCATCTCACCACCATGCTCACTCCCATCATTTTTGCAGGAACTCTGCATGCACAGAGTTGGGGGGAGCCCTGACACTGTCATTTCCCCTCCAGAGCTAGATGTGCCTGTGGCATTCCTGCGCTGTAAGCTGATGGGGGAGGACTGAGTGCTCTCTGGAGGACAAAGTGGTAATGCTCAGAAATTTTGCAAACACATGAAGACAACATTGCCTACCTGCCAAGGGTGTGGCACCATGTTCTGGCTAAGAGGACTGCAACTGATTTCACTCATCCAGGCAAATTTTTAGGGTGTAAAGGGAGTTGAAAAACATCATCTTGGAAGCTGCTAAAGGGATAAACATGATGTGAAAATGATTGGGTGGGAGAGGTCATATTTATGAATCCTTAGTGAGGCAGTTTTATGGTTCAGATATTATTGCTTTGGCTAATGTCTGAGTGTATGTATACACAGATTTTAATAAAAAACAACCATGAAATTTGAGAAACCATTTCATTGAAATATAGAACAAATACATCTCAGATACTACACTCTGGGAAAGGCTGAATTCATTCACTTTGGGTGAAATGACACTACACTTCTACCTTGTCTCCTAACTACAGAATATGGAAACAGAAAAGAATAATGGACTGTCTTAACCCCTGATCTTCAGAGTGCTCAGTAAACTATCAGGGATTAAAATAAATCACAGAATAATCTTTGATTTTACTTAATAATATGTAACTAGTCTCACAGTTCAATTTACCATATCTATTGTTACATTAGTTTACTTCTACTGATCTCATTTCTTTTTCCTTTGGTATAGTTTAGATCAATGCTATTTAAAGTATAATCTGAAAATCAGACCAGGCCACAGATGTAACAAGTACAGAAACAGAGAATAAGAACTGAGAAGATGTTTGACAGCATTTGACATGGCTGTGATTCCCAAATATGTGATCAGTGGTCTCATCTCACAGAACATATAGATAAAGAGTATTGGTCAGTGTTGGGTTGGGGATGAGGTGGTGGGAATAAGTCTTTTATCACAAAGAATTTGATTAGCATTGGTATAAAATATCTGGCATCTGCATATAAAACATTTTAAAATTTGCTTCAGCTACTCACGTGTAAATCACAGCAAAAGTTATTAGACCAACATTTTCTAAGTTGCACTCTTAAATACAGACATCTTTGGCCTTTCTAACATTTTCTACTGCTATTTTCTCTGAAAGATTTTCACTAGGCAGGCTTATAAATTTAACACCCTGAGTACTCACCCTTTATAGTACTTAACTCTGAGTAGCTTCGGGCTCTGGGTATCACACGTAGACTTTATCATCTGGACACTTCAGACTAATCTAGGTCAGGTCTGATGTATACTTAGACGTATTATCACTTTGGAATTTATAGGCTTTAAACAAAATCTCCTCTATGACTCTTTAGTCCTAAAATTCTGTAAATGCAAATAGCCTCACCCTACTTATAAGGGCTTTAGAGAGATGTTTCATAACCTGAGACAAGCCTTCCTTCAAGACGTACAAGAAATGAAGGGGTTAGTAAATAAGTGTAATTCATGCATATGTGTTTTGCAGGGGCTTAAATGTGCTTTCATCAAATGTAAATCTTATCAGTCTTTCAGGTAAAGAGATTTCTTGAAGTGATGATTGTTCACCTTGACTGCAGGGTATTTTATGACCTCCCCAGACAGGATGGGGAATCCATGAATAGTACTGCTACCCACCTATCCTAACACTTCATGAACCATGCATGTCAACTGGTCATAAAAATTTACACTAGCCCACAAAAGCAGGAATAAGAAGAAATCAAAATGAATTAAGCAAAAGTAAGGCCTAATGATAAGTACTATGAATTGGGCCTTCATTTTTCTTTGACTTTGGTTCTCACAAAGATGAGAATCAAGTTCGTATAGGCAGGTGACTTAATGATTTGAAAAGAGGACAAAACATGAAGATATAAAGGAGAGACAAGAAATTTACAAATGCAGTCTAAATGCAAAAAATTTACAAATGCAAACTCTAAAACCAGTTGTAGAGCCAAATAATTTTTATAGTTTCACTGACCTTTTTCAAATTTTCCTCGTGTGGATGAATATATTATTTTTGTTTTAAAATTGAGTAGGCAGAAGAAAGTTGTCTGAGGGTAACCTAGATGGTACTACTCACAACTTGAGGCTATAGCTCATAGTTTTCAAACAAAACCATGATATTTCAAAACTTTAGGAGTCTGTAGTCCCAGATCTCCTTAAGAGCAAACACCAAAACCGTGTTATGGTTGGAGTCCTTGATTTCTCTACTTTCAGGAAGCAGCACCTCTGGTTTGGACAGCTACAAGGAATGGCAGAGATACTAAGGCACAACCGCATTTACCACAAATACTCCAGTCTGCTAAAATTTAAACATGTGACTCGTTTCTGTGGGCATTTACCATGTTTACAAAGCCAACAATGGAGGAAGCCAGAAATGCTGTTACCACACCTACAGCTGTCAGGAACAACACTAAATGGCTCCAAATGTTAATAAGTATAATCGTAATACTGTATTTTGTATATTAGCTGATTGACTGTACAGCTACAGAAACGTGATGCATCCTGGACACCAGCGATTAAAATGTTCATGTTAATGTGGCAGATATGTTGCCAACTAACACAGCTCTTTCCAAAAGCATGTGGAAAGATAATAAAGAATGAGACTAGGCCAACAGAGCAAAACGCAAAAAGACCAAGGGAAGAAAAAACAACTCATTCTAAAAGTGAGGAATTATCAGAAGCATATGAGTAAATTAAGGCAAAAAGAATGGGAAGGCAGCAGCACTGACTGAAGAGGTCTTACAGGATTGTCAAAACTGGGGTAGGTACACATGTGATGAAAATGACAAAAAGTGCAAAGAACTGTAAAAGAGGAACCTGTAGGACTATGTCAAGTAAAAACAAAGAAATGTGTACAAGTAGAACTCGGAAAGAAAATAATAAAAAAATAAACTATTTTGGCCACTTAAAAGTTAAGTTTCTCCCTGTCTTGGACCCATTACTCAGTAAAATGATTTTCTCAGCCTGTTCAGAGGTAGAGTAACTTTCTTGAAACCACTGAGGCAAAAATCATCCCCAATGAGATAAAAATGAGAATCTTAATTGCTTGATGTTCAAGGACAGCAGTGCACCAATCTCACTGAATTTTACACTTCTCAGTAGACAGGTTGAAGCTTTCTGAGGGCAAGTATGATTAGTCATTTACACAGGACCCAAATGGAGTCCTCTTCATATTATCGGTGCCTTATGATGGTTTGTTTAATCAAATCATTCTTAATCTCTTTTCCAATCAGCCTTGAAAATCAAATAGTTTATTAAGGCGGGCGGGGGCGGGGGGGGGGGGTCCAAATATTTACGAAGCTTGTTTTATAGCAGCAAATTCAGGATCGGACTAATGACATAAAAACTAAGCAGCAGCAAAATATTGGCTGGGAACAGAGTAGATCCTAAGAGTGGTTTTGTCAGACAAATGCAATCTCACTAAGCAGTAGTGACTCCACATGAATGATGACTTGAAACCAGTGTTCAAATCTCAAAAAGCAGGTATGTAATTTGGTAAACCGAAGCAATGCTATTCAGGGTCATAAAAGATCAATAGCCATTCTTCTAGCTTCAGCCCCAGAATCCCTGCAGGAAGCTGGCTCAGTCCACTACAGCCCATAGTCGTTTTTGCCAGAACTGAAAGCCCCATTAATGTGGCAAATAATTACAACATACCCTTCTGGCATCTATTAACTTTTCTTTAATCATGTTTTTTGTCTCTTCAATTAGACTGTAAGTCAATTAAGAGCAGAGAACTTCTGACATTTCTTCTGTGGCCATCACACCTAACTATGCAAGTATGATTAAATATTAGATAATAAATTTAGGTAATTTACCATATTAGTAGGTTACTATTAATAGGGAAAAATCATATAAGTCTCTCAATAATTATTTTAAAAGCATTTGATAAATTTCTATGTCCACTCATCATAAAATATATTTCACAATAGAAAAGGACAGCTTTTATAAGAATGTTCTTCATCTTCTACTGGATTAAAGTCATTTTTCTAAATAAATACATAAATAAATAAAATAAATAGCCTGTAGCAAACATTATAGTTAAAGAAGAAATGTTTCAAAGCCACTCCTTTATAAGTCAGAAGGAGAGGAGAACACTTGCTGTCACCAATTCTATTCAAAATTGTCCTGAAGCCCCAAGTCGGTGCAGGAAGATAAGAAAAGGGAATAGAAATAACACAGAGATAGGAAGAAACAAGCTGTTATTTGCTGATGAAATTAATGCACACAGAAAAATCACAGAATATATAGATAAATCATAAAGATGAAAGTCTAGCAAGTTTGCTGGCTACAAAAATATATAAATGTAAATTTCTTGTATTTAACAGCAACAATCAGAAAATGTCAAATTATGCACAAAGACTGGCAAAATATAAAAAGCAAGATAATTCCACATATTGACAGGGATATGAACAAAAGGTATTTTTATCTACTCTGGAAAACGTCTTGGTAGTACCTAATAAGGTTGAATATGCAGGTACTTCAAAATCCTTACATTCTTTAGGTATATACTATTATGAAATGTTTGTATGTATAGATCAGAAACACTGAGAAATGTTCACACAGTTTTTTTTCAATATCCAAACAATGTAAACAACAATGGAAAATATCCATTAAGAGTAGAGTGGATAAACAGTGATATACTCATATGATAGAATATTATATAGCAACGAAAAGGAATGAATAATAGCCACAGTGATAAACACGGATGCATCGCAAAAAATGTAATCGCGAACCAGCAGAGAATCACAGAACATGTTTCACAGTATGAGTTCTTAACCTACATAAAGGTCAAAATAGGCCCAGCACTATGTAATACAGAGGTGATAGAAGCAAGGGAATAGGCAACACAAAAGTCAAGACAGTGATTGTTTCTGGATGGGGAGGTAGTGGGACATGCAAATCAAGGGCACAGAGATGAATACGGTGTTATTCTATACTGTGGATGCAGGGATACTAGCATTGGTTATACTTTCTTTAAACCACAAGCATGGTCCTACATGTTTTTCACATTTTTAATATAGTATTTCACAATAAGTGAAGGAAGGAAAAAAGAAGAAAGAATGGGAGGAAGGACAGAAGGAAGGATAAAGAGTGGAAAAAAGGAGGAAACAGGAGGCCAATTAGAAAATCCTTAAAATGATGAGATAAAAATAAGTGTGCCATGGTACCCTCCCTGCATGAGCTATAAGGCTGCAAGACATCTTTGTAACACAACTGCAAGGAGCTATAACAAGATGGGACATTTAGACTCTCTTTACTAAAATTGATGAGTCATTTGTCATAATGCAGATGGTTTATGGCTGAAAGGCAAAATTGAAAACATTTGGGTTTTTTTCTTATTTGAAAAACAAGTTTCACTAAATTAAATTTCCTCTAAAATTTTTAAGTACTAGGTTGGAAATCAAAGGAATCCACTTTCACATTTTTTCAATTATTTATAATAAAACAAGGAAATGTATCAGACCACAGAAAATTTTTCTTCCACACTTAAATCTGGAAGATACTACTTTCTCTGTGTGACCATTTACCATAAATAGATTTAAATCCAGATTGTGCTATTGAGAGGCGAAAAAGCCAGTTAAAGTGTCAACACTCCCAACACCAGCCAAATAACCTTTTGGCAATGGCTAATACAAATGTTTTCATAACTTATGTTTTTTAAGGTCACTATTCAAATTCCATACTTCTACATCTCTGTTTTAGAGACTGTCTTAAGCTTTAGAGGGCTAAAGACTGTTCCTCAAACATCAGTTTAGTAGAGAAATTTTAACTTTGGAAATCTCCTAGAAGGCTAGAGAACTCTGCTCACATCCACGCCCACGGTGAGAGAAGGTGGAACAATGGGAGGATGAGGAAAGCTGAGATCCAGAGACTGTCTGCAGAGCATCTGTTCTAGCAGCCCAGTCGTGGGCCTTCTCCTGGACCAGTAAAACTCCATCTGGTGCAGGAAGATAACTGTTCCCCAGGTGGTGTGTCCACCTGTCAACTGACAGTTGGGCGTGTGCCATTGAGAAGGGCAGACACAATTTGGCACAGGCTTTTGGAGCATTTCTTACAACTTAATGGCTAAGCTAGACTTGAGATAAAGAGATGAGGGAACAGAAAAAAGGAAATGTGATGGGCACTGCTGGACCCAAGCATCAGCTAGGGAATCTGGGTCACGCCTAGAACAGGCGTCTGATGGGGTATGCCATGCGGGGCGGAGCGTCACAGGGAACAGTGCCAGCCTCTGCCTTTCTGGGCTTGCCAGCCCTTGGCAGGGATACTGGAAAACGAGACATCCTAAGTCAGACACATTTCCGCACATTCCTCTCCCTCCCCTGCCTCCAGCTACTTACGTGTGGCTAATGGACACAGTAGAGAAACTTTTTTTTTTTAAGTGGCAGTAGAATATGGAATCTATGCATGTATATCCCAGAACTTTTAGGGCTAAAACTGATATGAGAGTCATCTCCTTGTGAAGCTTCATGCTACATACTTATTCCAAGTGATGCCCAAAACCTATTTGGAATTCTTTTGGTATTTATCTTTAGAAGTCTTTGCATATTCTTGTGAATACCATCAGCAATGAAGATGTTTAGTTCTAAAGAGTAAATTTTTCCTAGACTATGTGAGCAGGTGCTCAACACATACATACTGAATAAAAGAACAAATTGGTCGATGCAACACACATTCATAGAACTTAGACAAATTCGTGATTACATAGGTGACCAAGAAGAAATTTTTTTTTTTTTAAAGCAAAACACATATAAAGGTTTTCTTGGATGGCTTATTTGCCAGAAGGCAGAAGACCAATTCAATGGAGTTGGCACTGCTGAAGTAACAGAGCCTCTTATGGTAATCCTGGATGTAGAGAGTATCAACCTCTTTGTCTCTGCATTACTCCTTACAGGGAAGGTCATTAAGGCACCAGGCCTCAGCAGGCTTTCCTCTCCCTTACTAGGTTGGCTTCCAGAGATATCTTTGACCAGGTCTCAGACATAACACTAATACAGACGAACTTTAAGTTGATCTTTATCTGTTAAGTCTTATAATAACATGAATATTGAAATATATTTTAAATAGGAAAATACAGTCCAAATTATACAATTTCATCTGTTATCACTTTTTCCTGTAACACAATACATCATAAAATTTAAAAGTCTGTGCTTAGAAGGGAAAAGTGTTCATACACACTGCAGTATATATATTTTTGAAGGTCTTATTGCTTCATAATCACACCCCATACACATACATATTTATATGATACAGGCATATAAAGAAAGTATTCATAAACGGTGATGGACAAACACAAAGCCATGCTTTGATGTTAAAGATGCAGCCCTTTAGTGGTGAAAAGGACATGTAATTGAATTCTTGGTAATCACTGAGAATAGTGTCTATTGTTGAACGCTCATAGAAGTCTGGTCTAGGGAATTTGCTCCATTCTAAGGTGAATTCTCCATAGCTCAACTCAAACATGAAAGACATTCTGACACTGAGCCAAATGCCTGGGCCAGAGTATTCTTTAGATTAAGACCAAACCAGCACCCCAAACCTTGTCTGACATGAACTGAAAATACTTGGGCAGCATTTGCCCCAAGTGGACACTGCTGCAGGGTCCCCCCGGCTCTCCCTCCAAGCCGTTTGGCACACATTCAGCAACTCTGTATTTTTTAAAAACTTTTAATTTTATATAGAAATATAGCTGATCAACAATGCTGTGACAGTTCCAGGTGCGTAATAAAACAACTCAGCCACACATATCCATGTATATATTCTCCCCTAAACTCCCCTTCCATCCAGGCTGCCTCATGACATTGAGCAAAGTTCCCTGTCCTATACAGTATGTCCTTGTTGGTTATCCATTTTAAATTAAGCAGTGTGTACACGTCGATTCCAAACTGTTCCCTTAACTCTGTATTTGATGGCTATCTTTTCCTAATAAAGAGCTAGGATTTACTGTAGGGGATGTTCTGATTCTCATGATCCAAAGGCCTAAAGTGTGTGTGTGAAGGTCTCTAGTACAATATGCTTCCTACACATCCTTTCCCCATTAAAAGATTGATTTGAATGAACTCCCTGATGGTCCAGTAGTTAGACTCTGCACTTCCACTGCTGGGCACCTGGGCTCAATTCCTGGTCGAGGAACTAAGATCGAAACAAGCTGTGCAGTGCAACCAAAAAAACATTTTTTTAAATTAATTAACTAAAATAAAGATTGATTTGGGTTATTAAACCTCTTCTGAAATAGGTAAGTGATTTCTGGAAACATACAAAAATGACTTAGTCTTTTCTCTCAAGTATCAATATTACATAGTAAGTGACTTCTCTATTGGAGAAGAGTTGAGAATATACCTTGATGAAAATCAAGAGTCTGCTATAAAAGACAGATTATTTTAAATAAGAAGTTAACATGGACACACGCACACATACATATGTGTATATATATATATGTATATGTTTTTTAAAAATCTGCATTCTTAAGCACAGATGTGTTTTCAGTGTGGTCTTAGAGTGAAAGTTTCTGTACACGATTGAGTCTGTGAAACAGATGAAAGGCATTTCAGATGATTACCCCAGGGATACAATGCGTCTCAGGCTTGGTGCATATATGCCATACAAGGCAAGTGGATACTTTTTTGACATTTACCACCTGCCTTAGCAAATGTCATACCAGTTAATGTTCACCAAATTTCTGAGTTCTACCATGACTGGTCCTAGGAGGTTTTTATTCAAAGTTCTTTAATAAATGCTACATTTCTCCAATACATTAAACATACTTCCATTTCTTCAAGGGTAGAGAAGAAATAAGGAACAATTCTACTCAATAAATTTTGTAAGCAATATCTGAATTATGTTTTAACATGACAATATTAAATATTTTTAGTTCAGGAATAAAACATGGAAATTCTCAGCAAATAAAATAACATTAACAAACAAGCAAACAAAAAAAGGTACTGGGCACATAATTCAGACAGGTATTTTAAATAATGATTCCCATTTTCTCTTAAATATCCTAATTAATTTTTTCAAGTATTTTTAAGAATGCTGCATTATAATAATTTTTTTTACCATTATCTAAATCTTTCATTTTACCTATCTCTAAAAGTGAATTACTGCCACCACACTATAAAGAAAAACAGCTTTGAAAACTGCCCAGTTGGAACACTATACAATGGCAGGGACTTGGTCCATATACTGAACACTACACAGCTTAATCCATTATAGGCACTGAATAAATGTGTTAATCTGCCAACATTTACTGAGCACCTACTATGTTTGAAGGAGGTGCTCTAGGCACCTACAGATATATCAGTAATCAAAACAGAGATCCCTTTTCCCAGTAAATATTTGCTGACTCAATAAAAGGTAGCTCAGCAAGTTTCTTAACAAGAACATCAACAATTTCTGAAATAGAGACACGATGCAATATCATTCAGAGAAGATAACAGTGGTATAAAATTAAAACTCAGAATTATTTTGAGAGCTAAGAAGTATTTTCTAATGTGTTGTATCCTTTAGTAGGTCACAGCACTTTACAAGATACAGAGAATCTAGGAATCGATTGCCACTTTGAGGTCAGATGAGTTGATCTAAATCCGAGCCTGTCTTTTCTCCATCACATGTCACCTGGGTGATAGAAGTCAACAAAAAAGGGAGGGGCATTCCCAGGGAGGGGCCTTCCCAGTGGCTCAGTGGCAAAGAATCCACCTGCAATGCAGGAAACATAGGAGGCGCACATTCTATCCCTGGGTTGGGAAGGTCCCCTGGAGGAGATGGCAAACCCACTCCAGTATTCTTGCCTGGAGAATGCCATGGACAGAGAAGTTTGGTGGGCTACAGTTCATACGGTCGCAAAGAGCTGGACATGACTGAAGGGACTGAGCACGCATGCATGGACCAAAAAATAGAACAGCTAATGCAAAGGTACCTTTTAACTCTGTGATTATTATTTCTTATCTAAGTGTATAAGGGTCACATTAAGAAAATGCATTGCTCTCTTTAGAATGGTTAACAATTCCCAAAATATACTGGTTTTGTATTTCCATTACCTTTTTTTGATCTCCTCTTCTCCTTCTTGTCTCTCACTTATAAAACTGAGGGATACAAATACTGAATGAATGGAGCTAGAGGTGGGTTAAAGCCAGGAAAGCTTAAGAAGGAGGTTCGGTGTTCACAAAAATTGCTCTCAGTGTCATTCTTTCTCTAATGACATCTGGACAGTAAGCTAAGCCCAAATCAGCAGACTTCCTTTTGTAAGCATAGAATACAACAGTCATTCCATTTCACAAATATATAAATATATATTTGGTTTAGTTTCTTCAATATATTCCTCAATATATTATTATTGAGTAATAATATATATATATTATAATATATATAATTATTATTATATATATTATTCAATATATCACTTTAAAACTTCAAAGTGAAAAAAAAAGTATATCTTAAAAATCAAATAAAATGCTTCTTTTTTTATATATAAAATCAAAGAGAAGAGATTGTTGTGGTAGAGTAAAACCCTACAGGAGCAGAAGAGACTAGGAAGAGGAGGCAAGAATACACAGAAGAACTATACAAAAAAAGGTGCTAATGACCTGGATAACCACCATGGTGTGGTCATTAACCTAGAGCCAGACATCCTGAAGTGTGAAGTCAAGTCGGCCTTAGGAAGCATCGCTAGGAAAAAAATGAGTGGAGGTGATGGAATTCTAGCTGAGCTATTTCAAATCCTAGAATTTGATGCTATCAAAGTGCTGCACTCAACGTGTCAGCAAATTTAGATAACTCAGCAATGGCCACAGGACTGAAAAGGTCAGTTTTCATTTCAGTCTCAAAGCAGGGCAATGACAAAGAATGTTCAAACTACTGCACAACTGCACTCATTTCACATGCTAGCAAGATAATGCTCAAAATCCTTCAAGCCAGGCTTCAACAGTACATGAACTGAGAACTTCCAGAAGTGCAAGCTGGGTTGAGGAAAGGCAGAGGAATTAGAGATCAAATTGCCAACATTTGCTGAATCACAGAGAAAACAAAGGAATTTCAGAAAAACATCTACTTCTGCTTCAAAGATTATGCTACAGCCTTTGTTTGTGTGGGTCACAACAAACTGTGAAAAATTCTTAGAGAAATGGGAATACCAGACCACCTTACCTGTTTCCTGAGAAACCTACATGCAGATCAAGAAGCAACAATTAGAACAACACATGGAACAATGAACTGGTTCAAAACCAGGAAAGGAGTACGTCAAGGGCGCGTATTTTTACCCTGATTAACTTCTATGCAGAGGATATCATGTGAAATGCCAGGCTGGATGAATCACAAGCTGGAATCAAGACTGCCAGGAGAAACAGTAACAACCTCAGATATCCAGGTGATACCACTCTAATGGCAGAAAGTGAAGAAGAATTAAAGAGCCTCTTGATGAAAGTGAAAGAGGAGAGTGAAAAAGTTGGCTTAAAATTCAACATTCAAAAAACGAAGATGCAGGCATCCAGTCCCATCACTTTATGGCAAATGGAAGGGGAAAAAGTAGAACAGAGACAGATCTTCTTAGGGCTCCAAAATCACTGTGAATGGCAACTGCAGTGATGAAATTAGAAGACACTTGCTCCATAGAAGGAGAGCTATCATAACCTAGACAGAGTATTAAAAAGTAGAGACATTAATTTGCCAACAAAGGTCCGTATAGTCAAAGCTATGATTTTTCCAGTAGTTGTGTACAGATGTAAAAATTGGACCATAAGGAAGGCTGAGCACCGAAGAACTGATGCTTTCAAGTTGCAGTGCTGGAGAAGACTCTTGAGAGTCCCTTGGACAACAAGGAGATCAAAACAGTCAATCCTAAAGGAAATCAACCCTGAATATTCATTGGAAGGACTGATGCTGAAGCCGGAGCTCCAATATTATGACCACCTAATGTGAAGAGCTGACTTACTGGAAAAGACCCAGATGTTGGGAAAGAGGAGGGCAAGAGAAGGGGGTGACAGAGGATGAGATGGTTGGATTGCATCATCAGCTTAATGGACACGAGTATGAATAAACTCAGGGAGACAGTGAAGGACAGGGAAGCCTACTGCGCTGTAGTTCACGGGGTCACAAAGAACTGGGACACAACTAAGCAACTGGACAACAAATGAAACAGCAGATGAGCTCAAGTCCAAAGACTTGGGTTCAAGTCACAAACTGGATTTGAGTAATTTATTACTTCATTACCACGACCTTCATTTATAAAATGGATAAGGAAGTAATACAATACCAGGCTTCCCCCAAGCAGTTGAGAGAATTACTTGAGAGAATGTATGTGAAACATACTTTGTGCTACACACATTATTTCAAATAATTTCAGTCTTTTCTCTGTCATCCCACAGTACTCCTTACATATTTCCCTTGGCTCTTACTGTAATATTGTAATGATTTGTTGTATCTAGGTGATTTGAAGATGGCATCACCAACTCATTGGATTTGAGCTTGAGCAAACTTTGGGAGATGGTGAAGAACAGGGAGGCCTGGTGTACTGCAGTCCATGGGGTCACAGAGTCAGACACGACTGAAGTGACTTAGCACAGCACAATGTAGTTTTTAACTATATTTCTTGAGCTAATCTATCAATTCCAAAGTCCTTTTGAATACGAAAGAAAAAGTAATAAAAATTCCAGAAGATCACTTTTGCGCTCTTATAATATTTAAGCTGGCAACATATTCCAGGAACTTGGGTGTTTTTTGATAAATCATCTATTTTCTTTCATAAACAACCGTAAGCTGTAAAATATACCAGTTTAAGCTTGATACAGAGGAAAGACAAACATTGAAAACTAATTTAGCTTTCTTAAATAACACTGACTCTATAGGGAGGACTCACAAGCATGTACACTTACACAGACACACATCTGAGTAGACATGCAGGAACAAATTTCAGAGCTCTGTCCCACTGTCAGCATGGGAATTCACCAAGGCACTCCTGCAGCGTTTCCAAAGGGAATGCATGGACACTTCATTAAGGGTTGAACACAGGGCATAAACAAGTGCAATGACTTGCTCTGCATTTGGGTCCTCTTTTACATCCAAGTCCATTGTACAAAGGTCCACCTAGGACAGGGTGTCGAAAACGGGCAGCACTGAAGAAGAACCCAGGGTCACAGAATCATTTCATAAATGTATGTAAGACTGAAGGACCAGGTGATGCTCCTCTGATTGGTATAACTCAAAGGTAAGTTAAAACCAACTTTGGAATGAACAGCTCTCAGAGATCTGAAAGCTTTCTAATACCGGGATTTTCAACTTTGCGATTTAACAACCCTGCTGTTGGCCTTTCTTGGCCTGTTGTGAAGTAAATCAGGCAAACTAATGTGGGCTAACAAGTCTTTTTCACACTGTTCGATCACCCTGCCTCTCTCTTTCTCCGCAGACATGGCCTTTCTCCCACTCTGTCTGGCTGCCCTCCTCAAAGCACACAAAATGGCCACTGTAGTAACCCTGCATTACTGTCATTAGATCACAGATTAGTCAAGTGGAACTGGCTGGGCTTCCCAAAGGAGAGCTATACTTCAAAAATCTGTCCATGTCAAATGAAGGAAAAAAAACCCTGCGTGTAGGGTCACCCAGATCAATGATCAAAAGAAACTGAGAATGAACTGGGGGTGGGGGGAAACAACGCCCTCCTTTTTATTAAACACATACACAGGTCTGATTTATGATAAGGAATAGAGAGATAGGAAGCAGTTTTTTTTTCCCTAGTATGTCTTGTTTTCTTGTTTTCATTATTTTATCAAGTAATTTGTTTCCATCAGGCCCTTCTGGTTGGTAAATTTAGGGCTTTGGGAAAGTCCATAAGGAATCCTTAAAACTTTCCCCGAAAGAAAACACACCCCAGAAAATCTTGTTTTTAGGAAGACTCAGTTCCAAAAACAATTGAAAAGCAATAAAAGTAATGCAAAGTAATCCACCTTTAAGGTTTACGAAGATTTTATTTAAATCTGAAAGTAAGAACTGGTGCGAAGAACACTCAAATAATCTGAGTAACTTCTTGGGCCTTGAAAGAGAGGAAACAAGACTGTCAATCACATCCTGAGACCACACCATGTGACCCACTATAAAAAGCAGATTTCTGGGCTCCTGTGGGGCCTCCCGGAAAGCTAGAGATCTGCAGGTAGGTCCACAGCTAGTCCAAACACCTCCCTCATTTTCATGCTTTGGCAAAGTATAACATTCTACACCTACTTTTGTTTTGCTTTTTTAAAGACAAAGCTACAAACTTAACAGTGCTGTGAAACTGACGTATTAAAAAATAGAGGCAAGGATGATCTATCTGGAACACCATCAAGAACAAGTTTTAGTGTCAAATTGTGCAAGCGAAAAATCACTGAATGATCTGATCTTTCTGGCTTCATCACAGCAAAAGAGGAAAGAACATTTTATTAGTGATTTAAAAATAGCCGTTTCTGATAAGAACTCTCTATATATGAAAGAAAGATAAATTAATTGCTTATTACTACTCTAACAAAAATTGTAAGGGTTGTCTAAGGTCCTCATTGCTTTAATGATTTCAATTTCTTTTTGTATTTATAGTTTATTCTTTGAGCACCCTCAAAAGCATATAAATATATTGTGCCTAGATGGATTGTTTCCTGTATCATCTTTGTGTATCTGATGAGCACTGACAGGCCACTGTACCAAACAGGGCTACAAGTGTCATTTAATCCTCTTAACATCTCGGTCTGGAGGAGGCGAGGAGCAACAGTTAATACTGAGTACTCTCTATGGGCTCATTTAATCCTTACTGTTCACTATGAGATAGGTTCTAAGATTATCCCTGTTTTATAGATGAGGATACAGACTTCAGTATTTGCCCAATATGACTCAACAATTAGGATTTAAATCCAGATTTTGACCTCAGAGTCTTACTGTTCGTCATCTCCAAACCCCAAGTGCAACTTAAATACCCCTCAAGTTAAATATGTGCATGTCCTCAGATCGAGTAATTCCAATTTTACATCATTATATACTTGAGAAATGCTTACAAAGATACAAAAGGAAACACGTACAAAGGTAAGCATCAACAACCTTGTTTACAATCTTAAAAATCCAAAAATCAACCTAAAAGTTTATCATTGAGAGAAAGAATGGATTAAAATCTATAGCACAGCCATGCCTTGGAACATAGACTCAATTCTGAAAAAATAAGGGCAAAGGCCTTTAAATGCATCTTTAATGATTTGTTTCTTTGGAGAAAAGCTTTGCGATAAATATATGGTAAAACTGTTTAAAACTCAGAGTAATAACCTAGAGAATAAACTTTTCAAGCTAATTTTCTTGAAATGATTGTAACAGTTTACTGCTAGTATCTTAGAAGTACTAAGTTTAAGAAAATTACATTCATTAATGTACAGTCCATATTCATTATATTAAGCAAAATTTATCAGGTTGATGTTTCTAACCTTTTGATAGTCAAAGTTTTTTAATAATGTAGCTTAGTTGAAGGCTGAGAGTTACAGATTAGAGTGGAACAGGGCTCGTGAGGAGTAAAGAGAATACTCACTGTATACCTTTTGGTACCTTCTTAAAAGTGTACTATGTGGTTTTATTAATCATTAAGATTATTAACTAAAATGAGATGGAATGGATTAAAAAAAATATTTATTATTTACTTGGCTGTGCTGGGTCCTAGTTGTTGCATGTGGGATCTAATTCCCTGACCAGGGATCGAACCCAAACCCCATGCATTGGGAGCTCTGAGTGTGAGCCACTGGACAACCAGGGAAGTCAGAGATTGAATGGATTTTTAAAGATTATATAATACTCAATGGAGATCCAAGTGAAAATGATAGACACGAATTTTCTATAGGATTTTAGCCATATAATCTTAGTTGACAGAGAATGGGTCAAGGAATCTCAACTATAATTCCTGACAAACTTGTCTATACTTGTGTTCAAAGTGAGTGGAGAAGAGTTATTCTAAAAATAATTTCAGTGAGTTCAGTTCAGTTGCTCAGTCGTGTCTCTTTGCGACCCCATGAATCACAGCACGCCAGGCCTCCCTGTCCATCACCAACTCCCGGAGTCCACTCAAACTCATGTCCATCGAGTCGGTGATGCCATCCAGCCATCTCATCCTCTGTCATCCCCTTCTCCTCCTGCTCCCAATCCCTCCCAGCATCAGAGTCTTTTCTAATGAGTCAACTCTTCGCGTGAGGTGGCAAAGTATTAGAGTTTCAGCTTTAGCATCAGTCCTTCCAATGAACACCCAGGACTGATCTCCTTTAGAATGGACCAGTTGGATCTCCTTGCAGTCCAAGGGACTCTCAAGAGTCTTCTCTGACACCACAGTTCAAAAGCATCAATTCTTCGGCGCTCAGCTTTCTTCACAGTCCAACTCTCACATCCTTATGTGACCACTGGAAAAACCATAGCCTTGACTAAACGGACCTTTGTTGGCAAAGAAATGTCTCTGCTTTTTAATATGCTATCTAGGTTGGTCATAACTTTCCTTCCAAGGAGTAAGCGTCATTTAATTTCATGGCTCCAATCACCATCTGCAGTGATTTGGGAGCCCTCCAAACTAAAGTCTGATGCTGTTTCCACTGTTTCCCCATCTACTTCCCAAGAAGTGATGGGACCAGATGCCATGATCTTAGTTTTCTGAATTTCAGTGAAAGTATTAATAAATCCAGGAAATACAGCCCTATCTCTTGCTTAAACATCTTAAAAACATGACATTTTTAACAGCACATATTTTTCAGTTCAGTTTTACTATGGCTAAGGAGGCACATGACAAAATCTCGACTAACTAGAATCCAAATAAGAACAAGTAAACAAGTACCCAAGGACTGTAATATTCATATTACATTTTAACAGATGAAACTATAAAAACAGATTATCTAGCATTTACCCAAAAAAGCAATGTCTAGAGCCTCATATGGGGTTAGTACAGATTCGACAAATATTCTATAGTTTGTACATTGACACTGCTGGAACTAATGTTCTAAATAATTAAAGGGCATTGCACACTGAGAATCATTACAGAAAAACCGTATTTCCCTAGAGCAAAAAACTATGCTGATAAAAGTTTTGAAGACAAAAAGAAAAAGAGAACTTTTTGTAAATGTAAAAAAGATAGCTATATTAATAAAAACATTTCTGCTAGCTATAACAGGTTCAAGCAATTCAGTGATTCCATGTTTTACCTTAACGTCTGTGTTCTCTTTTCACCTAAAAAATGAGCTTGTTTGCATATTAACATTAAAAAAATCATTAAAAGTTATTATTAAGAAAAAATAGAAATGTGTCAAAACTTGAGATTTAAAGACAGAACATCAAAGTCAAAATAAAAATATGGAAATTCAGTATTATTTTTTATTTCCCCAAACCTGCAGAAACATGTATTTGTAGACTTAATGAATCTCTACCCATACATTAAGTCTAAATATTTAGACTTCACTTTCCAATAAGTTTGACAAGTACCATTTTAAATGCAACTGTATTAGAACTAAGTAAAATGTAAATCTTTACATATAACAAGAAAGAAAGGTGTTCTGTCTTAAGAATTTATGCTTTTATGTTTTGGAAAATTGGGGCATTTGTCTGGGCATATGATCTGCCTTTGTATAACAATACCAGGAACAGTATTAATGATACTGCTTACTGCATGTAAGTCGTGTACGGATGTGAGAGTTGGACTATAAAGAAAACTGAGTGCCAAAGAATTGATGCTTTTGAACTGTGCCGTTGGAGAAGATTCTTGAGAGTCCCTTGGACTGCAAGGAGATCCAACTAGTCCATCCTAAAGGAAATCAGTCCTGAATATTCACTGGAAGGACTGATGCTGAAGCTCAAACTCCAATACTTTGGCCACCTGATGCAAAAGAACTGACTCAGTGGAAAAGACCCTGATGCTGGGAGAGATTGAAGGTGGGAGGAGAAGGGGATGACAGAGGATGAGATGGTTGGATGGCATCACCGACTCAATGGACATGAGTTTGGGTAGACTCTGGGAGTTGGTGATGGACAGGGAGGTCTGGCGTGCTGCAGTCCATGGGGTCACAAAGAGTCGGGCAAGACTGAGCAACTGAACTGAATTGAACTTATAGACTATACCTCTAATTCATGCATGTAGACTATACCTCTAATTCATGATCGTTTTGGGGTTATTTTTCCAAGATCCCTCTAATTATTCAATCTTCTCCTCAACGCAATGAGCTAAATCATGATGAGAGAATATCTTTCTTTTATAGCACTGTTAACAACTGAATTCTTCAACCAGCTGTTCTCTAAGGATTCCCCTGCCAAACTCTTATTTTCATTTCATTATTTCTTTGTTCTCCTTGTCTAAACTATACAAGTTACCCAGATTTTCCACTCTGGCCTCTTTCACTAAAGACTTGTTTTGGCTTGACAAATTATTAGTCATAACTACAGTCTAAAAATAAATAATATATTATAAATTCTCCATGTTAAAATCATATCATTCTATGCAGCATCCAAATTATTTCACAGTTCATACACAGAAGCTTCTTCCCATCAGGCACAACTAATTTCATTTATCACTTATGAAAATAATTCCAGTTATTTTATGGAGCTATTTACTGTCTAAACATTCTTTACAGAGCATTCTTTTCAAGCTCCATAACCTTATTTCAGGTGTGGAATGAAGTAAACTCAATCTATACACACACTAATGAGTTCAGACTCTTGAACATGTCTAATTATAAGGCTAAATATAACAAAATGAATTTCTACTTGACTCTGTTCTTTTACATCCTAGTAGTAAAAAACTTGTATTTTTTTTTTAATTTTTGGTCAAATATTTATATGAAATTTGGATTTCAGAACTTCTGGTAAAGAAATTAAAGAATGTAATAGACCCAGTCAGGAGGGATCTATGCAGTGCCTGCAAAACCAGATGCTATTTTTCTTCATTAGCCTCTTTTAAGAATACAATTCTTGTTTGTGTTGAAAGTCTGAATCTTACCTGCATTTGAACCCCCTAGATACTTCTTTTGTTAAGAAATGAATACTCAAAGTGGGTATGTGAATATTTAAATAAGAGAGTTGTGGCTGAATATGGAATTCTACATAAAGAGATATTACTAAAGAAAGAAAAAGAATGAGTCTAGACACCAATGAACAAAAGGGAGAAGATGTTCTATAGACAAATTACTCAGGTGTAGATGAGTTCATTTCTACCAGAGCCCAGGGGCATTGGAAGAGTGGCCACTTCTAAGCACTATTCAGTCTATTGTCTGTACCACTGCTCACGTCTAGCTCATTGTTTTCATCAAAGGCACATGCAATTCATAGGTAAAGAAAAAATATGAAGTGGCAAAGAGAAAATGTCTGTTTCTGAGCGGCAGAGTAGTCTTTTCATCTCAAAAGATGAAAGCAGGTTATCTTTCATTATGTGTTTTTGTTCTTACAGGAGGAAGGCCCAAAATATGTGCTTTTCATATCTGTGCTAACACAACAGAGCTTTTCAAAGTCACTGCCAGACATGGACTGGTTTTTTTTACCTGCTTTTCCATGTTTTAAGTTAAGGATGTCTGACTCATTATAAACCTTGCTGGTTCCCTAGACTTTCTGTAGTCTGGCTTCACTGTGATTACTGGTCAAAACCTTTAATTACAGTATATAGTTTGTGCAGCTGCCTGGAAATTGGTCTCAGGGTCAGTGGCTCTTCCCGTTCCCCTCTTTCCATTCTTTTGAAGCAATACTGTTGAACTGGAGGCATTGTTCCAGCTTTTGGCTGTGCTCTGTCTGCTGCACACTATGAATAGCTTTGCAATCACTCTAGCAATTGGTTCTTCAACTGCCTTTAGGTTGTCAATTGTAATTCATTGGCTCCAGGCACCTTTTCTCTTTTCATTCTCTTGAGCTCTTTTCTTATTTAATTTGCAATAATATTAGGGAATGTCTTCTTCAGACATGTCACTAATGTCTTTCTGATTATGAGGCTGGGTGTACATGTGACTCTCATACATCTGCCTATTAAAATGTTCCACTACTTCCCTTATCTCTGATATGGGATGACAATCTTTTCAGTTTCTTGTAAGGAATTTGGCTTAATTTTGAAGTCTTCTTTCTAAAGAACAACCTAAGGAAACACCATAAAATACTCTTATTGGAGTTAATTTATGTAATTAGTTATTATTTTTATGACTTTCTAAAAGTGTAATTTTTCACTTTTGTAATAAGAATTAAGTTCTTTTTATTTTATTTTTTAAGTACATGTACACATTATAAAGTTGAGCTCTTATACCAAGGAGAAATAGTTAAGAGATAAAAGGTTTTAACTATTTAAAAGGTTGTTTTACAACCCATCCTTAGACATATAAGAAAATATTCAAACTATTCAAAGTGAGTTCTGATGCTTCTGCATTATAGGAAGTACTTTTCTTTAAAGAATAAACATATATCTTGATCTACTTAGGAAACAAACAAACAAAAGACCTTTAGTGTGTTAAGTCTCAAATCTTTAGTTCTGGATAAGACCCAGCAGATTAACTCCTCTCATTAGCTGCAGCCATCCCAGGGTAACCAAAGGTATTTTTAAGCAGACACTATGTAATAATAATAATGATAATAATTATCATAATGATAATAACTAACGCTTATTGTGCTTTTTATCTTCAAAGCATCTTACTGACATTAACTATGTGTCTATTTTCAAATAAATTTAACTCAACAAATGCTTTATTAACTTTGTAAGCTTTGGAATGTGTAGTAGTGGAGTTTCTTTGCAAATGAAATAACTAAAGCTAAGAACCAGAAAGATGGCTCTGGAAACTTTTGCCTCAGAATAATTTGTTGCCTTTGCTGAATGAGGGTTAACTAAACACTTATTTTTACAAGCTACAAAATTGAAATACAGATATAAAGGGTGAAATTCACCAGTACAACCAACCAAATAATACTGCTTCAAATAACAAAGAAGTAAAATAATACTGTTAGGATAAAATCTAACTCTAACTATATTGGTTATGATTCATTATTATAAAATATTTAAATATGTATAGGAAGAAAAACTGTTAAATGTAAGAATTTAAGAAATCCTTCTAAAGTTTCACAAATATAATAAATACTTTTATTAATTTACAAAGTTAAATTTCTTTTTATTAAATTGAACTCATTGCTTTAAAATCATCTCAATTACGTTCCCATAGAACTTTACCATGTACCAGTCTCCACATGAGAAATATAAGCAGTAAAAATAGTCTGTGGTGCTAGGAAGTGAAATAAGCTCTATACAGTTAAAAGACAGGCAATAAATTAAAAACATATTAAAATAATATTATTCAGGCAAGATGTCCTCACTTTTTATGAGAGACTTGGGAAGAAAAAACAATCTGTTGTAAGCAAGGTACTCAAGTAAAGTAAATAAAGAGAAGTAGATAAAAGGACACGAAAAGGACACAAAATTCAAACTTTTGTGAATATTGTAGTTAATAGATTGATGCTTTTGAAAAGTATTAACATGATCAGAGTGGTAAGGTTTCACAGAAGATCTGGTTCATGAGCAATATTCAAAGGTCAGGGTTTAGTGCAGAGGAAAAGGAAAATTTATATATTCAAGGATGGAAATAGATGAGCCATACTGAGTAAAAGGAGAATAGGGGAATCTAGACAAAGCTGATGGCATTAAGCCAACAGGGAAGCTGATCCAGAAAGACTCAGAGGTAGTAGTCATTCAAACAACATAGACCGAGCACAGAGACATAAACCAGAAATCCTGTCCTGCAAGGAGCCTGCGAACTTGAAGGGTATACAGAAAAGTTAACAAGCAATTAATTCTAATTTTTATGATTAGGATAAGCCCAGGATGCCTTGAGGAGTCACAAGGAGGACATCTGTCTCAGACACTGGTATGCAGCAAAAGTTCTTGTGACACACAATCTTTAGGTGATTTTCCTAGGGCAACAGGAATAGTAAGTGGTACTTTGAAATGAGAGAGAGAAAAAAAGAGAATACAATTCTCAAGCACATTAACATATTAAATCTGTGGTGTTTCATTTGATTCTAGAAGGAACTAGTAGGAGACACTTGGCTTTTAAGACAGGCATCGTGAAAAACAGATAGGAAGTCTGCTCTTTTCTGGTCTGTGTTGAGGAATAGGGAGGCAGGGAGAAGCAGTGGGGATGTAAACAACCAGGAAACTGGAGAGTACTCCAGAGGCGGAGGTGAGAGAGCTGGGCACAGAAATGTCTGCTGAGGAAAGTAACAATTGAGTTCCAAAACTTGCCGCTTTACATAAAATGAAGATATACAGGTGACTGAATAAAGGAAGAAAGTGGAAAGAAATGAGACTTTTATAAAAGAACATAATGAACTCTATTTGAGCATATACTGTTATATTTTCAAATGTATTACTTTGTTATCCCACTAAGTAATTTTGATAGCTGTTGTTATGTAATGTTCTTATGTAACATATTTCTTAACGGGAATTTCTTTTGTTTTCAGCAGGCAGGGAATATTTTCAAATTTATGCTGTGAGTGCAAGAAATACAGATCTACAGAATTCCCTAGAATGGTGAGATTAATGTGGCTAGATTTAGAATTCATGAAATCAAATATACAAATTAATTTTTTTGAGAAATGCATATAAAAAGCACATGAAAGTAGATTAAATAAAATATTCTGGCTATTTCAATAGTCTTCAAGAGTTGCTCTATAATAATGACGTTTTTGTAACAAACTATTAAAATGAATGTGATTCAGGTTCTCTTGCAAGTTAGTAAACATTTTCAAGGGATCACCAAGTCATTCAGTGGAAAACTGACTTCCAAACTCTCTCCTTTCCCCAAGATTAAACTGTAACAGAATGGAGTACATCTGTAAGAGATGGATGAAAAATAAATGGATCTCATATCATTTTAGGATAAATATATGTCCCATAAGGGAGTTTTCAAACTGCTCACACAATAAGTATGTACACTGTTCTATGTGAAATCAAATCAGTATTCTAAAATGCTGCCAAGAGGCAGGTCAAGATACTTGGAAGACTCTTAAGATTTAAAGTATACGACACTTTACAATGATTATACCACAAACACGTAGAGACACACACGTTTCTCTCCATACACAGAAAGGAATATTAAATTAAGCTAGGGTTTTATGTGATTTAAACACTGCTTTGCACTTCTAATAAAAGATCTGTCATGCAAAATCAGAGATGATATTCATTACTTCATAGAGCTACCAAAAAAGAACTGCTCTCCTGTCAAACAGCATAAATATAAAAAATTTAAACTAGCAGATTATTTACAAACAGTGCCCCAAAACTTCAATCTTTCTAAACTCTCTCTGACCCTTTGTAAGAAGAGGGAAATGTACAAAATGTAGAAATAATGATCTATATAAAAGAAGTAATTATAATTAAATGTAATAGTTAAGTAATATAAAACATATACTAGCACTCTCTTCCAGAAAAAGTCTAGACTACAAGTGAGAACTAAATAAACTATTCATGACATGGTAAATACTGAAAGTACTATTCAAAAAAGATGAATGCTGCTGCTAAGTCGCTTCAGTCGTGTCCGACTCTGTGCGACCCCATAGACAGCAGCCCACCAGGCTCCCCCGTCCCTGGGATTCTCCAGGCAAGAACACTGGAGTGGCTTGCCATTTCCTTCTCCAATGCCTGAAAGTGAAAAGTGAAAGGGAAGTCTCTCAGTCGTGTCTGAGTGGGTTGTCACTGCCTTCTCCAAAAAAGATGAATATTGATAATCAAAACATGGTCTAGGGGAATTCCCTGATGGTCCAGTAGTTAAGAATCTGGTGGGCAATACAAGGACATGAGTTCAATCCCTGGTGGGGGAACTAAGATCCCACATGGTATTAGTTAACTAAGCCCAGTCACTACAACTAGAGTGAAAGATACCACATGACACAATGAAGATCCTGCATACTGCATTAATATACAACAGGGCCCCAAAAAAGCATAAAAAAGTATAATGTTTATAGCATTACAGTTCAGTTCAGTTCAGTTGCTCAGTCGTGTCAGACTATTTGCAACCCCATGGACTGCAGCACACCAGGCTTCCCTGTCCATCACCAACTCCTGGAGCTTGCTCAAACTCATGTCCATCGAGTTGGTCATGCCATCCAACCATCTCATCCTCTGTCATCCCCTTCTCCTCCCACCTTCAATCTTTCCCAGCATCAGGGTCTTTTCCAATGAGTCAATTCTTTGTATCAGGTGGCCAAAGTATTGGAGTTTCAGCTTCAGCATCAGTCCTTCCAATGAATATTCAGGACTGATTTCCTTTAGGATTGACTGGTTTGATCTCCTTGCTGCCCAAGGGACTCTCAAGAGTCTTCTCCAACACCACAGTTCAAAAGCATCAATTCTTCAGTACTCAGCTTTCTTTATAGTCCAACTCTCACATCCATACATGATTATTGAAAAAACCATAGTTTTGACTAGATGGACCTTTGTTGGCAAAGTAATGTTTCTGCTTTTTAATATGCTGACTAGCTTTTCTTCCAAAGAGCAAACATCTTTTAATTTCATCACTGCAGTTACTATCTGCAGTGATTTGGGAACCCCCCCAAAAAAATAGTCTCTCACTGTTTCCATTGCCATGAAGTGATGGGATCAGATGCCATGGTGTTAGTTTTCTGAATGTTGAGTTTTAAGCCAACTTTTTCACTCTTCTCTTTCACTTTCATCAAGAGGCTCTTTAGCACTTCTTCACTTTCTGCCATAAGGGTCGTGTCATCTGGATATATGAGGTTATTGATATTTCTCTCAGCAATCTTGATTCCAGCTTGTGTTTCACCCAGTCCAGCATTTCATATGATGTACTCTGCATATAAGTTAAATAAGCAGGGTGACAATATACAGCCTCGACATACTTCTTTCCTGATTTGGAACCACTGTGTTATTCCATGTCCAGTTCTAACTGTTGCTTCTTGACCTCCATACAGATTTCTCAAGAGGTAGGTCAGGTGGTCTGGTATTCCCATCTCTTGAAAAATTTTCCACAGTTTGTTGTGATCCACACAGTCAAAGGCTTTGGCATAGTCAATAAAGCAGAAAAAGATGTTTTTTGGGAACTCTCTTTGCTTTTTCGATGATCCAGCAAATGTTGGCAATTTGATTTCTGGTTCCTCTGCCTTTTCGAAATCCAGCTTGAACATCTGGAAGTTCATGGTTCACGTACTGTTGAAGCCTAGCTTGGAGAATTTTGAGACTACTTTGCTAGTGTGTGAGATGTGTGCAATTTTGCAGTAGTCTGAATATTCTTTGGCACTGCCTTTCTTTGGGATTGGAATGAAAACAGACATACCTGCAAATACTCTTCTATTCTTCTTACATTCTATGTACATCGTGCATGCGGGCAAGGTCAGTTGTGTCTGACTCTTTGTGACCCCGTGGACTGTAGACCCCCGCCCAGGCTCCTCAGTCCATGGAATTCTCCAGGCAAGAATACTGGAGTGGGTTGCCATTTCCTCCTCGAGGAGATCTTTCCAACCTAGAGACTGAATCTGCATCCCCTGAGTCTCCTGCATTACAGGCAGATGCTTTACCACTGAGCCATGGGGGAAGCATGTACATCACAATAATGCACTAAATTACAATTGAACAAAAATTGAGAAACGCCTAATCATAAATTTCAACTTTACTGCTGATATTTTAATTTAGAAGCTGTACATTCCTATGCTACAATTAATGAGCCATGGAACCAATAGTGATCTAACCTTATAATTCTACTTCAAATTTCTATGCTTCACACTTTTATATCCTTTTTAAAATTTTTAAAATCTGAAGTACAGTTGATTTTTGGGCTTTCCTCATAGCTCCATTGGTAAAGAATCCAACTGCAATGCAGGAGACCCTGGTTCGATTTTTGGGTAGGGAAGATCCACAGGAGAAGGAATAGGCTACCCACTCTAGTATTCTTGGGCTTCTCTGATGCCTCAGCTGGTAAAGAATCCGCCTGCCATACGGGAGACCTGGGTTCGAAAGATCCCCTGGAGAAGGGAAAGGCTACCCACTCCAGTATTCTGGCCTGGAGAATTCCATGGACTATAGAGTCCATGAGGTTGCAAAGAGTCGGACACGACTGAGCAACTTTCACTTCACTTCACAGTTCATTTACAATGTTGTGTTAGTTTTCATACTTTTTAATATTTTCTTTAATATAAATTTAATTCAGTATTTTTGATGTATTATTCCTGAAAAAGTTACGTACTTTTGGATTAAGGATATGAAAGAATATCAGATCAGATTAGACTGCAGAAAAGATAAACCATGTCTTTCATGTTGACAAAATGTGCCATTTTTAAGACACTGTAATGCCCAATAAAATGAAAATAGGATTTTAAAAAGCTGGGAGGTAAAAGAATCAACTGTGTAGAGAGAAAAAAGGATTACTTTTATTGGCTACTCTATCAACTTAACTTCTCCTAAAATCCTCCTGATCTATTAAATAACTTCAGAACTGAAGTATGCTCTCCTATGGGAGTTGTAAAACAAATTAGATACAATTACAATTCAATACAAATTAAAAAATCAACCTATTTACCCTTAAGATGATTCTTGTTTTAGAAAGCTTTATCGTTTCAGTTAGATCAGAATTTTCCCTAATGAATCAAATGGGCCACTTGATATAACTATAGAGTTTTATATTATATTTTCTACAGAGAAAAATAGTTGATATGAGTAAATTCTGGAAAACTGTGGTAACTACACCTCCCTAAAGTGAATACAACAAACATCTGTTGCAAGAACTGCTTGGCTTTCAGAAAGTATGTAAAGGGTGTCCTTTTTCCCAGTGTTTTGCTATTACCCAAAAAAAAAAAGCTTAAAAATTTTTTCTCTACTGTCCAGTCTCAAGGCATAAAATCTTAAAATTCTGGTAAGTTAAACACAGATCATTACCAAGTAGGTATATTACAGAAAGGAAAACTATGCAATGCACAAGATTGTTGCTTTCTAAATGTTGCTTTCTAAAAAAGCAACAAAATAATGGGGCCTGTTGCTCTCTATCTGTAGGTTACACCATAATTTTAACCATTGTTCCTATCTTAGTTCTCAATACAAACCTAGCAAAACTTGCACTGCAGAGGGAGGAACTAAATATATAACTTCCTGAGGATTTTCACCCTCTGTGGGAATCCTAGTGATAATTCAGTTTTCTCCTATGGTTTTCACCAGCTCCTACCAGTTTCTAAGCTCAAGAGTAAACTGATATTCTTCTTAAATGATAAATGAATTTTTACAGTTTTACTTGAGTGATAGGGTAAATAACTGCAAGTTTTTTGCAAATACATTAAGCACAAAATGCAATAATTTCAATGAGAGTAGGGAAATATAGGGTAAATAACTGCAAGTTTTTTGCAAATACATTAAGCACAAAATGCAATAATTTCAATGAGAGTAGGAAAGTATGCCTCATTTTTTGTAACTGTGTCAAAGTACTGTTCCGTGCTTCTTGGTAAACTGAATGCATATTCCCTGATCCTGAAAGAACAGAATTTTACCTAAAATACACAGGTATTTTGCAGAGTAAAACATCATCTTTTTAGCATCTGGCAATTAGTGCACACAAATTAGCAGGTAGAAATGAATAGAAATGTTTATACACAACAAAGCACAGGACATGTAATACCTTTAGGCTCAGGAAAGGAAGTAATAAACAGATGACCACTTCTCAACTCATTTCTAATAACATGTAACTCTGCTTACTTCTTAATCTTCTCTCTCCTCTTCTATTTATGCCTACTCCCAACAATTTTGAGGTTACTATTTATGAAAATTTTAAGATTTAATTTCATAATTCCATTTTTATGCTAACACAAAGGTATTAATTCATAAAACATTCCTAGGAGTATTTCAGGAAAGCATCATAATACTACACAGAGAAACCTCTGTCGTACAAGCAATGGGGAAAACAGGAAGCTTCCATTTCTTTCTCTCTCAAATTCAAAGTAAGTTTGAGCACTTCACTATGTCTCAAGTTCAAGATCTGCAATGGAATTTGTCCATGAATTCAATTAGGGCAGTCTAAAGCATAAACATGCACCTGGTGTAGTATGTGTGTGTGTAATCACAGGGAAATGCTTTACTTAGAGCAGTCTTCAAAATGGCATTTGCAAATTCCACCACAAGTGGAAATTTTGTAGAAAATTCATTTAAAATGGATATGAATAAAAAGCAAAGTCAAAGACACATATGCTCCAGTATATACAAGCTTAGAATAATTTTCAAAGTATATCTATGATTACCCTACATTCATAACCTCTTCTTCCTGAAAAAATGAATTGTCAGGCGAGTGTATTCTCGGTTCTGTCTCGTCTCAACAAAAATTTGAAGTGACAGACGTTAGATAACTGTCCTCTTCCTAGAAGAGGCAGCCAGCCAACAATCACATGGCATACTCTTAAGCAATTAATTGTTGCAAGCTACCTTTATTCAATGTAGCAGTCTTTAATTCCTATGGAGGATTACTATGAGTCATATGTTAGGTTTATGGAACATATTAGCTTCACTTTTTGATGTCTATGGAAACATATAAACAGCTTCTAATTTAAAAGCAAAATAAAATCTTTTCAGCTATAGCACATGTCTTTAAAGTGATTTGAAGTGTTACATAATATCTATTTCATATCATAACCTGTATTTATTCATGTATAAATACATCTGTGTATTACTACACATAATATGTTATTAAACATGTATTATTAATACACACAGATGTTATACGGTCTATGTATATTCTGTAATACTTTCATATATTTTCCATAGTAAATCTAAGGATATCAATGCCTTTTTAGCAAATCACCTTATAAACTAATCTAACATTTATAACTAACCAGCATTACACTATTACATCCATTTTACAGACAGAAAAACTGGTGTTAAGAGGTTAAAAAAATGTACCTGAGGTCTTAAGAAGCAATCAGGAAGGCACCACAACTACATTGCTGAAGATCTGCACATTGTTGATTGTTTGAACAGATTTGTATTTTTCTTTTTTATCTTAATCATTTAATATTATCTGTACGGTATTTCAGCACTACTTAATGCTGAATAAGGCAACTAAATATACATATAAGCTGTGTTTAATACGAAATCCCTGCCTTCTTTACTACTTTCCTAAAATAAATGAAAATACTCTGTATATGGTACCTCCTACACTCAGTATACTTCAAAGTGAATTAGGAAATCAATCCCACTCACTTCACATTAAAAAAGAATCACATTATTTGCATTTCACAGGTAAGAAAGCAGGCACAAGGACAAAGCTATCTGCCAATAGGTCCCACACAAAGTGGGAAGGAGTCTGGAGTTAGAACATGTTATATCCTTGGCTCCTCATCTGTTTTTCAGACTAAAGGGCAGTGTGGCTTGTATTACTCTAAAGTCAATAAAAAAAAAAGCACAGAACTTTTGAAGTAGGGGGAGGTGGTGGTGATAGAACATCCCGAGAATTACAGGTGAAAAGGAGTACATCAAAAGTTTAGATTTCACTGTACTTAAGGTTAACCTTCACTATCATTTAAGTTTTGAAAGCTATTCGTGTATCTTATTACTCTAGTACCATGAATCAGAAACTCTGCTGAGACTGTGGTTATCTGCCCAGAATTAGTCTCATGCTTTTATAGGAGAGATACAAGCTAAGAAATGAAATTAAATATGGAAGATAAAGAATGGGTCCATATTAAAAGGTATTCGGTAGCATGGAACTTGCAAGATAAGACATCAATTTTCAGCCTCGCTGATTACAGAATAGTACCCACTGCTTCTAGTAAGCAGTGGGCATTAGAGGGGAAAACAACGTGACATCTGAGGGCGAATGATGCATGGTAATACATATGATGCATGCCTTGAAAAGAAGAATGAACTAAGTAAGCTGGTAGGCTAAAAAAACAAAAGTTAAATAACCAGGCCTTTAGCGCTCAAAAATAGATGAGAAATATATTCAGATAAATCCTCTAACTTTTGCTAAATGGTTAAAAAAAAAAACCACCTATGATCTCGAAGTGGGGTTAGAGGTATGTGAATAATACTTTCCATAAGATTAATACAGGCTTTCTTTTTTCATAACCTAAAATTTCATGTTGAGAAGCAGTATAACCAGCATATCTCTAATTACAGGAATTTTTTCAGATTCCAGCATGGCAGCACAAGTGCAACAAACAGTCAGACCAAGAGTTGTTACCTTCGTGAGACATACCTCTTGTACTGATCGAGCAGCTGGCTTGTCTTGATGATTGGCCAATATTAAAAAGGGTAAAGTGCATAATTGTGGGTGCTGAAGAGCTGAGTGCAGTTCATTTCTAGCAGTCTCTAAATCATCTTCTGAAGAGGCACTGTCTAATACAAATATTACCCCTTGAGATCCTTGGTAGTAGCGGCTCCAGTATTTCCGGATATTATCAGCCCCTGTCAAAAACAAAACAAATTCTCTTTTTAAAAATAGCTTTCAGCAACATGAAAAATGTTCCCAACAGTAATTTCCTATTGGACACCAACATTGCTTTGAAAATTAAGTGCAGAGATCACACCTGATGAGAACAAAGGCATTAGAGCCAACGGTTAGATATGGCCTTGAAGGAGAACACAGAAGTTTAAGAGTCATTCTTCATGCCTTTCTTATCAAAATATGGAAGAAAGAATCAGGTTAAGTACTTCTTAAACGCAAAAGAATGTTTTCAGATTTGCTTAATAGTCCCGAATAAACTACCCTCTCTATAAACTGAGTCTGAGCCTAACTCAGAGAGCAGAATAACAAAGCTGTTCACCAAGGGTTCTCTCCATACCATTAACATCAGTAAGAGAACCACTTAGTGATCAGGGCAACCTTGTTTAATTTAAACAGAAAGCTATTAGCACAATACCTTATGTGCCAAAGTGCTAAACTCTTAATGAAGTAAAATCTTGGCCTTTGGCACATTTGTATAACTCCGTTTGGCAAGAATCTGCCAGTCAATGCAGAAGACATAAGAGACGTGGGTTTCGATCCCTGGGTCAGGAAGATCCCCTGGAAAAGGAAATTGCAACCCACTCCAGTATTCTTGCCTGGAAAATTCCACGGACAGAAGAGCGTGGTGGGCTACAGTCCATAGAGTCCCAAAGAGTCAGATATGACCGAGCATGCACGCATACTCATGGCCTCAGTGGGATGGATATTAATAAATAAGACAGTAAGATTCTCATCAGCCAGGGCCAAGTCTTATTCCTTATTGTGTTTCAAACATCTAGCATAATTTACAATTAAAAGTCTGATACAAGAATGAGGAAAATGAGGGAAGAAGGAAATGGAATTATATAATAATTAGGCTTCCAACTCGGAGGAAACTGGGGCCAAGAGATGTGAAGTGACTAAGCTCCACTGATGTATACAGTAAATCACAAACTTGAGGTCTGCGTCTGAATAAGTAGACAACTTGCTCAGGGAGGGCGTGGGTATTTCCCACTATATAATGATGAATAATTCCTTTTCTTTGATTCATGAATAACATGGGCAATTTGTGTGTGTGCAGCATGCATGTGTGTGTGTGTGGGGGGGGGGTGGTGGAGAGGGGGATTATATAACCAATACAAGTTATGGGTTATTTAACAAAAATTTGGTATCAAGGAATTTCACCGATTTCATACATATAATCAAGTTATAACTAGTTAAAAACTGTATTTTAGTCATCTATGGAACATCTAGCTTCTGTGGTGGATCTAGTGTGCTCAGAGTTAGGAATTCAGAGCAGAGACTGGAACTGGTGTCTATTGGCTGCCAAGAGTAAAATGTGTGTCTCTTCTCAAACCGTGTTAAGTGAAATCATTTTGGTAGCTTGGAAATGGACAGCGTAGGAGTATTTTCCCCAAGAAAAAATCAGGAAAAGCTATCTGTCAGGTCTTTCCTTCCGCTGGAGAGCCAATTTACCATGGGATGACACTGAGAAGAGGAAAAATTATAAAGGGACATATTAGGGTTCTCTGGGAGTAAGGGATGAGTCATCTGTTCAGTCTGGGCAAGTCTCTTCAAAGAGTAATATCAATCAAACGGCTACCATTTATTAACCACTTCTACATTCCAGGCACAGAGCTAAGTATTGTTGAAAAAACAGCTCAGGTAATTCTTACAACAAAATTTAAAAGGAAATTGCAACCCACTCCAGTATTCTTGCCTGGAAAATTTCATGGACAGAGGAGCCTGTGGAATTTAAAATTTTAAAATTTAAAAGGGAGGTATAATTGAATTAGGCTTTGAAACTTATTCTGAGATTCTAAAATCTGGGGTATTCATTATAATATTGTATAAAAATAACCAGGTAAACATTAACATCAAGGGAATTTGATGTTGAATAACCTTAAATATCTAGACTAGAGATCTTTTCAAGAAAATTAGAGATACCAAGGAACATTTCATGCAAAGATGGGTGCAATAAAGAACAGAAACGGTATCACCTAACAGAAGCTGAAGATATTAAGAAGAGGTGGCAAGAATACACAGAAGACTATACAAAAAAGATCTTAATGACCCAGATAACCATGATGGTGTGATCAGTCACCTAGAGCCAGACATTCTGGAGTGTGAAGTCAAGTGGCCCTTAGGAAGCATCACTACAAACAAAGCTAGTGGAGGTGATGGAATTTCAGCTGAGCTATTTCAAATCCTAAAAGATGATGCTGTACAAGCACTGACTCAATATATCAGCAAATTTAGAAAACCCGAAAGTGGCCACAAGCTTAGAAAGGTCAGTTTTCATTCCAATCCCAAAGAAAGGCAAGCCAAAGAATGTTCAAACTACCACAAGTGTACTCATGACACAGACTAGCAAAGTAATGCTCAAAATTCTCCAAGCTAGGCTTCAACAGTACATCAACTGGATTTCAAAAAGGCAGAGGAACCAGAGATCAAATTGCCAACATCCAATGCATCATAGGAAAAGCAAGAGAATTCCAGAAAAATATCTGCTTCATGGACTACACCAAAGCCTTTGACTGTGTGGATCACAACAAACTATGGAAAATTCTTCAAGAGAAGGGAATAGCAAACCACCTTACCTGCCTCCTGAGAAATCAGTATGCAGGTCAAGAAGCAATAGTTAGAACTGGACATGGAATCCAGACTGCAGGGAGAAATATCAATAACCTCAGATATGCAGGTTACACCATCTTTATGGCAGAAAGTGAAGAGGAACTAAAGAGCACGTGGTGAAAGTGAAAGAGGAGAGAGAAAACGCTGGCTTAAAACTCAACATTCAAAAAACTAAGATCATGGTATCTGGTGCCATCACTTCATGGCAAATAGATGGGAATACAATGAAAACAGTGACAGACTTCATTTTCTTGGGCTCCAAAGTGACTGCAGATGGTGACTCCGTAGAGTTTGAGAAAGGTCTGGGAGTTGGTATTGAACAGGGAAGCCTGGTGTGCTGCAGTCCATTGGATTGCAAAGAGTTAGGACTAAGAGACTGAACAGAACTGAACTGAACCTTAAATATGCAAAGATAGAGGATACAAGCAGGCTTGATGCCTATCAGACATGGTCCAACCAAGAAAACAAAACAAGGAGAGGAAATTTATGCTCAGTTCAATTCAGTTGCTCAGTCATGTCCAGCTCTTTGCAACCCCATGAGTCGCAGCCCACCAGGCCTCCCTGTCCATCACCAACTTCCGGAGTTCACCCAAACCCATGTCTATCGAGTCAGTGATGCCATCCAGCCATCTCATTCTCTGTCGTCCCCTTCTCCTCCTGCCCCCAATCCTTCCCAGCATCAGGGTCTTTTCCAATGAATTAACTCTTTGCATGAGGTGGCCAAAGTATTGGAGCTTCAGCTTCAACATCAGTCCTTCCAATGAACACCCAGGACTGATTTCCTTTAGGATGGACTGGTTGGATCTCCTTGCAGTCCAAGGGACTCTCAAAAGTCTTCTCCAACACCACAGTTCAAAAGCATCAATTCTTCGGCACTCAGCTTTCTTCACCGTTCAACTCTCATATCCATACATGACTACTGGAAAAACCATAGACTTGACTAGACAGACTAATGTCTTGACTTGACTTGACTAATGTCTCTGCTTTTTAATATGCTATCTAGGTTGGTCATAACCTTCCTTCCAAGGAGTAAGCGTCTTTTAATTTCATGGCTGCAATCACCATCTGCAGTGATTTTGGAGCCCAGAAAAATAAAGTCTGACACTGTTTCCACTGTTTCCCCATCTATTTGCCATGAAGTGATGGGACCAGATGCCATGATCTTCATTTTCTGAATGTTGAGCTTTAAGCCAACTTTTTCAGTCTCCTCCTTCACTTTCAATTTACGCTACAGATTATTTAATAAAGGGAATTAGTTTCATAAGTGACGGTAGAACTAAGAAAACAACAGTGGCACTGAAATTAGCAATATCTTAGGTCAAGTTCCCTATGTGCAGAGCCTGAGATGAGTCTCTTACACACTTGAGTATACGCAGAGTTCTGTCAGGAGAAACTGGAGTGAAAGCAGAAAGGGACCATGCAAAGATATGGTTTCAGAAATCTAGCTTCAGCCTGATCCAGTGAGGCGTTCTAGAGTGTGGGCTGAACTGCCGAAGTCACCCAGTCCAAATGGCAAGGGGGCTGGGCTGTTTCACCCCTGAATAGTCGTTGGCTATGAGCCATCTCTAGGGAACAGAGAGGGTGGTGGGGCATGATCTCATAATCTCCCCAATATATTTCGTTGAGGCAATTACTGTCAGCCAAGGGCAGGCCTCTGGAGAAGGGTACAGGTGTGAGTCATTAGCAGCCAATACCCGCAGCAGCTGGGAGATGGAGGCACTGGCCCAATAAAGGAGATCTGGGTAGGATATCAACAGCATCTGCTACAGGCTACATCCAGACATTATCCACATGAGAGAGGAACATCCATAAGCTTGAAGAACAAAAGTAGAGACAGTATTACCTGGTGGTAAATGTCTAAAACAACAAAAACGCTGTGTGCACAGGTATCCATACACAAGCTTTTTATAAATTTTACCAACAAAAATGATGTGTAGTACACAATTTTAATATAATAAGAACATATGCAACATACCTTGTCACAAGTTCCATAGAGCTCATTAGTGCTCACAGAATGCTTTCATTGATTTCACCAAACTTTTGTATCTATAGCCAACCAACAGCTGAGGTTGACCAACTACAGTTCTGAAATAACAGTTGGTTGTACAAAATGTTTACATGTATTAATTCACTAGCCATGATAGTCTTATGAGGTAGGTGTTTTTATCACTCTCATTTTATCAATAAAATGTGTCCGGTTTTATAATATGTCCAAGGCTAAACAACTAGGAATATATTTAGGTCTGGTGTGATTGAAATAGAAGGATCATTGACTGCAGAAGTGACAAAGCCAAATAAAGAACTCTACTATCACATAAGCTAAGGCAGGGTGGGAAGGGGGAAGGGAACCTGTTAGAATAAAAGGTACCTCCGTGCTTATACATATTAATGCTCAGAGTGGGAACCTGTCCAAGAACATTTCCCAACCAATTAATTGAACGAATAGTATTATTAAGTGCCTATTCTATACAAGTCACTGAGCTAGAACCTATAAGAAGTATTTAGAAAGCCATTATTCCTCTTAGCTCAAACTCTCAAAGCTTGTAAAGTAATCTTGATTACAAATGAGGCCTGTAACTGTATGAGAGGAAGAAAACATGGCCATACAATTGGAGGGTATCCAGAGAGCCAAGGGCTTCCCTGGTAGCTCAGCTGGTAAAGAATCTGTCTGCAATGCGAATTCCTGGATCAGGTTCCTGGGTTTGATTCCTGAGTCAGGAAGATCCGCTGAAGAAGGGATAGGCTACCCACTCCAGTATTCTTGGGCTTCCCTGGTGGCTTAGCTGGTAAAGAATCTGCCCAAAATGTGAAAGACCTGGGTTCGATCCCTGGGTTGGGAAGATCCCCTGGAGAAGGGAATGGCTACCCACTCCAGTATTCTGGCCTGGACTGTATAGTCCATGGGGTCACAAAGAGTTGGACACGACTGGACTGAGCAACTTTCACTTTCACTTCAGGGAGTCAAGTATAACAAAAAGAAAACCAGATGCATGTTTTAATGGAACTTGTCCAGTAGAAATACATGGAACATACCAGAACACCAACTTGTGAAGTATTTTCATCTGGCACATTTAGGAGCACATAAGTCACCTAGTCAGAGAAGGCAATGGCACCCCACTCCAGTACTCTTGCCTGGGAAATCCCATGGATGGAGGAGCCTGGTGGGCCGCAGCCCATGGGGTCACTAAGAGTCGGACAAGACTCAGCGACTTCACTTTCACTTTTCACTTTCATGCACTGGAAAAGGCAATGGCAACCCACTCCAGTGTTCTTGCCTGGAGAATCCCGGGGATGGGGGAGCCTCGTGGGCTGCCATCTATGGGGTCCCACAGAGTCGGACACGACTGAAGCGACTTAGCAGCAGCAGCAGCAGCAGCAAGTCACCTAGTGAGATTAAATGACAATCCTAAGGCTGTCCTGGTAGATGAAACAAATCCAAAGACAAATACCACAACTTTAAAAAATGCCCTGTGTATGACTTAATATATGAATACATTATTATTAAAACTGAAAGACTTTTTTCTTTCATCTTTAAGCCACATCTGCTCAATCTTAGCATTTCTGACTTTCATCACAAGCTCTGAGCTTGGAATTCTAAGTTTCATTTCAGCCTTCCACACAATAGCTTCAGTCAGCAGCAGCTTCAATACAGATCAGGGCCAGGGAAACCAGCACAGGGCGATGGGTGGGATACAGCTGGTTAGTCCAGCCGAGTGGCCTCAGTTCAGTTACCAGATTCAAGTAAGAAATGGATGTTGTCATCCACCCAGCTGCCAAGTGCTTTGAGATGTGAGCCTAACTGGGGAAATTCAGAACACCTGTTTGATGCCCACATCTCAGCCTTTCTAACTCACAAACCAAATCTACACAGGGTAATACACACAGGACATAGTATCCAACAGCAGTTAGAGCCCACTCTTATTTTAATGAGTGGAAACTGCTTGCTCTGTGTCCCTGAAATTACAATTGTTATATAAAAAGGATAAATACTAAACTTAAACCTGATCTATATTTTCTTCTTTTAAATTAAAAACCAAATGAGTGGTTTAAGCAGTAGAGGGATTGGGTGGAAGATGTTGCCAAATACTCTCATTACCCAAGTCGGATACCACCTAACAGTTAATTCTGAGAGCAATCGATCACAACAGCCTGGTTCACGGCATCACAACAAGAGAGAGAAGACGGGAGCATAAAGTCCTCCATGGCAGGTTCATTTCTATGGCACATCACAGACTTGTTCAATTAATTTCGCTAAAAGATATCAATCATAAATATTCATTGGAAGGACTGATGCTGAAGCTGCAGCTCCAATACTTTGGCCATCTGATGCAAAGAGCCGACTCACTGGAAAAGACCCTGATGCTGGCGAAGACTGAGGGCAGGAGGAGAAGGAGACAAGAGGATGAGATGGTTAGATGGCATCACCAACTAAAAGGACATGAGTTTGAGCAAACTCCGGGAGAGAGTAAAGGACAGGGAAGCCTGGCATGCTGCAGCATAACACGACTTAACAACGGAACGACAGAAACGAGAGATATCTACTCAGCATCAGATACTAACTTAGGTGCTGACTTAGCAGCAGCAGCTGGGGACACAGAAGGAAACAAAACCAGACCAGACTGTCCGTCTTCATAGCACTCACATTCCAGCAGAGCCATTCTATCATTATAGAGGTTAAAAACACCAGGGACTGGTACTCCCAGCCTCTCTCTGGCCACGTGGGCATATGAGTCAGTTCTGGTGAAATGGGACTCAACAAAAGTCTGCTTGGAGCTTCTGGAAAGATTTTGCTCCTCAACAACAAGAATGATGCCCAAAGAGAGCTGCCTCTTTCTTCCAGTGTTTAGATTTCATTAGGCAGTCAGGTGATGCTTTGAACACTGCTAGTCTTCTAACAGCTTTGAAGGACACATACCACTATTTTGAGGATGTCAGAATGGGAAGACAGAAAGAGCCTGGATCTTTGAGAACAGTGTGTAGCAGCAGAACCTATCCGCTAAATTGTGAGGACTCATTCTTTGGGCACATTAAACGCCAATTATTCAAGCCAATTTTAGAAGACAATTTTGTTATTTGTAGCATCCCCTCCCCCACAAAAAAGCTCAGTTCCCTCATATTAAATTAAGAGGCTAGGGTTAGGCTAGCTACATGGGGCTACTGAGCCGTTGAAATGTAGCTAGTGCAACTGAATAACTGAATTTTCTATATTATTTTAATTTATTTGGCTTTGCCCAGGGCACTCAGGCAGACCAGGCTCCAGCAGCCAGAGAACATTCCCAGACAAAGAATTCCAGGAGGTTTAAGCTGTTGAAAAGTCAGTCTGGTGCTCATGGAAATGGGGTGATAGGGGACACCAACAAAGCTTCCTTTAGCTACCTCCCAAAATAGCATATAAATGTCAGTTTAGGCCATTTGACTAGCTATTTCCTCAGGAGCAGAAGCCCCCCCACCCCAGATTCATTATTATGTGTAAACAAATAACCAAGACTTGATTTACTCAACGATCATATATTTTCTAGCTGAAGAAGTAGCCATTCCTCAAGACATTTTCTATAGGCTCAGGGAACAACATTCTTTTAATAATTACAAGATGTTATTTGCTATTTTCACCACATTGACATTTTCACTAATGGTGCAAAACAAAGGTGAATGAACCTGCAGGCATCCTATCATGATCTGAGGCACTGGCTGTAAACGAGTAGTCACTGTACCCTTGACCGCCATGTAAGGGTGGGGGTGGGGTGGCATGAATTTCACTTAAGAATGAACTAAATAAAGCAGTGAAAAGTCTTAGTTTTATCACATTAGCTCTTAAAAATGCCAGTTTAAAAAAAAAAAGAAAATGAGAAGCAGACAAAAAGCATTTTTGCTACACACTAAAGCACATGGTTGTTTGCAGGATAAACACTGGTGTAACTGAACTGTGAGCTCAACTGCTGCTGCTGCTGCTGCTAAGTCGCTTCAGTCGTGTTCGACTCTGTGAGACCCCATAGATGGCAGCCCACCAGGCTCCCCCGTCCCTGGGATTCTCCAGGCAAGAACACTGGAGTGGGTTGCCATTTCCTTCTCCAATGCATGAAAGTGAAAAGTGAAAGTGAAGTCGCTCAGTCGTGTCTGACTCTTAGCAACCCCATGGACTGTAGCCTACCAGGCTCCTCCATCCACGGGATTTCCCAGGCAAGAGTACTGGAGTGGGGTGCCATCGCCTTCTCCGGTGAGCTAAACTAGTTGTTCATAATTTCCTGGAACCACATTTTTACTTGAAGTTTCAACTGAAAAATTATGATTACATTCAGTCTTGAGTATCTGATAGACATTTTCTCAAAAATGACTCTGTAAACTTGAAACTTGAAGAAAAACAACTGACACTATTTGCTGTGAGTGGTAAAATCTGTTCTCAAGCCAAAACAAGGATTTTGGAAAAAGTTTTATGTCAGAGAGATCTTGACAGCCACTCAATGATAAGATTGATGATGGTATTAACAGACAGATATTTGTAATAAAATATGTCAACATCTGAAAGATCTACCTAACTTATTAATCAATATTTCCCAAATGAAAAATGTACAATGTACAAAATCATGCATAGGTAAAAAAAACACACTCAAAGCACAAGACTGATCAATGGATGTAACATAACTGAATACAAAACATGCACAGAGGTGAATTTTTCAGATACCACACTGCAAATGATGATTAAAAAATACAAAGTGAAACTTTTTTTGTTTGAGTTAAAGAATAAAATGTGAAAACATAGAGAGTCAGTTCATTCGCTCAGTTGTGTCTGACTCTTTGCAACCCCATGGACTGCAGCACCCCAGGCCTCCTTGTCCATCACCAACTCCCAGAGTTTACTCAAACTCATGTCAATTGAGTTGCTGATGCCATTCAACCATCTCATCCTCTGTCTTCCCCTTCTCCTCCCACCTTCAATCTTTCCCGAACATCAGGGCCTTTTCAAGTAAGTCAGTTCTTCATATCAGGTGGCAAAAGTATTAGAGTTTCAGCTTCAACATCAGTCCTTCAATGCATATTTAGGACTGATTTCCTTTAGGATGAAGTGGTTGGATCTCCTTGCAGTCCAAGGGACTCTCAAGAGTCTTCTCCAATGCCACAGTTCAAAAGTATCAATTCTTTGGTGCTCAGTATTCTTTATAGTCCAACTCTCACATCCTTACATGACTACTGGAAAAACCATAGTTTTGACTAGACTTTTGCTGGCAAAGTAATGTCTGTGCTTTCTAATATGCTGTCTAGGTTGGCCATAACTGTCCTTCCAAGGAGTAAGCATCATTTAATTTCATGGCTGCAATCACCATCTGCAGGGATTTTGGGGCCCAGAAAAATAAAGTCTGACACTGCTTCCACTGTTTCCCCATATCTGCCATGAAGTGATAGGACCGGATGCCATGATCTTGGTTTTCTGAATGTTGAGCTTTAAGCCAACTTTTTCACTCTCCACTTTCATCAAGAGGCTCTTTAGTTCTTCTTCACTTTCTTCCATAAGGGTGGTGTCATCTGCATATCTGAGGTTATTGATATTAGTCCCGGCAATTTTGATTCCAGCTTGTGCTTCATCCAGCCCAGCGTTTCTCATGATGTACTCTGCACATAAGTTAAATAAGCAAGGTGACAATATACAGCCTTGACATACTCCTTTTCCTATTTGGAACCAGTCTGTTGTTCCATGTCCAGTTCTAACTGTTGCTTCCTGACCTGCATACACGTTTCTCAAGAGGCAGGTCAGGTGGTCTGGTATTCCCATCTCTTTCAGAATTTTCCAGTTTATTGTGATCCACACAGTCAAAGGTTTTGGCATAGTCAATAAAGCAGAAATAGATGTTTTTCTGGAACTCTCTTGCTTTTTCGATGATCCATCGGATGTTGGCAATTTGATCTCTGGTTCTCTACCTTTTCTAAAACCAGCTTAAACATCTGGAAGTTCACGGTTCACGTATTGCTGAAGCCTGGCTTAGAGAATTTTAAGTATTACTTTACTAGCGTGTGAGATGAGTGCAATTGTGCGGTAGTTTGAGCATTCTTTGGCATTGCCTTTCTTTGGGATTGGGATGAAAACTGACCTTTTCCAGTACCTAATAAGTACTGAAATATAAGTATCAATACATGCACATAAGCTATTATATATAAACAAAAATTCTCTGAGGTCTCAATAATTTAAGAAAACACAGGGTCTAGGATCACATATAGGTTTCAATAATTATAGACTGTTGTTATTGTTGTTCAGTTGCTAAATCATGTCCCATTCTTTGCGATTCTGTTGACTGTGGCGCATCAGGCTTTGCTGTCATTCACTGCCTTCTGGTGTTGGTTCAATCAAACTCATGTCCATCAAGTTGATGATTCCATCCAACCAACTCATTCTCTGTCACCCCCTTCTCCTCCTGCCCTCAATCTTTCCCAGAATCAGGGTGTTTTTTTCAATAAGTCGACTCATCACATCAGATGGCCAAAGTACTGGAGCTTCAGCTTCAGCATCAGTCCTTCCAATGAATATTTATGGTTAATTTCCTTTACCTTTGACTGGTATCCTTGCAGTCCAAGGGACACTCAACAGTCTTCTCTAGCACCACAATTCAAAAGCATCAATTCTTCAGTGCTCAGCCTTCTTTATGGTCCAACTCTCACATCCATACATGACTACTAGAAAAATCACAGCTTTAACTATAGGTACCTTCGTCAGCAAAGTGATGTCTCTGCTTTTTAATATGCTGTCTAGATGGTTCATAGCTTTTCTTCTAAGGAGCATGTGTATTTAATTTCATGGCTGCTGATACAGTCCATAGTTATTCTGGAGTCCAAGAAAATAAAATCTGTCACTGTTTTCACCTTTTCCCCATCCATTTGCCATGAAGTGACAGGACTGGATAACAAGATTTTTGTTTTTTGAATGTTGAGTTTTAAGCCAGATTTTTCATACTCCTCTTTAACCTTCATTTAGCAACTCATTGGTTCCTCTTTGCTTTCTGCTGTTTAGAGTGGTATCATTTGTATATCTGAGGTTGTTGATATTTCTCTTGACAATCTTGGTTCTGGTTTGTGATTCATCCAGCCTGGCATTTCTCATGATGTACTGCACAAAGAAGTTAAATAAGCAGGGTAACAGCCTTGACGTACTCCTTTCCCAATTTTGAACCAGTCTTTTGTTCCGGGACGGGTTCTAACTGTTGCTTCTTCGCCTGCATACAGGTTTCTCAGGAGGCAGCTAAGATGGTCTGGTATTTGCATCTCTTGAAGAATTTTCCACAGTTTGTTGTGATCCACACAGTCCAATGCTTTAATGTAGTCAATGAAGCATAAATAAGACTTGGAATTCCCTTGCTTTTTCTATGACCTAACTGATGTTGGCAATTTGACCTCTGGTTTCTCTGACTTTTCTAAATCCAGCTTGCATTATCTGGAAGTTCTCAGTTCATGAACTGTTGAAGTACAGCTTGAAGGATTTGGAGCATTACTTTGCTAGCATATGAAATGAGTGCAGTTGTACTATAATTGACTATGCCAAAGCCTTTGACTGTGTGGATCACAAGAAACTGTGGAAAATTCTGAAAGAGATGGGAATACCAGACCACCTGACCTGCTTCTTGAGAAACGTGTATGCAGGTCAGGAAGCAACAGTTAGAACTGGACATGGAACAACAGACTGGTTCCAAATAGGAAAAGGAGTACGTCAAGGCTGTATACTGTCACTCTGCTTATTTAACTTCTATGAAGAGTACATCATGAGAAACACTGGGCTGGATGAAGCACAAGCTGGAATCAAGACTGGTGGGAGAAATATCAATAACCTCAGATATGCAGATGACACCACCCTTATGGCAGAAAGTGAAGAGGAACTAAAAAGCCTCTTGATGAAAGTGAAAGTGGGGAGTGAAAAGGTTGGCTTAAAGCTCAACTTTCAGAAAACTAAGATCATGGCATCTGGTCCCATCATTTCATGGGAAATAGATGGGGAAATAGTGGAAACAGTGGCAGACTTTATTTTTTGGAGCTCCAAAATCACTGCAGATGGTGACTGCAGCCATGAAATTAAAAGACACTTACTCCTTGGAAGGAAAGTTATGACCAACCTAGATAGCATATTCAAAAGCAGAGACATTACTTTGCCAACAAAGGTCCGTCTAGTCAAGGCTATGGTTTTTCCTGTGGTCATGTATGGATGTGAGAGTTGGACTGTGAAGAAGGCTGAGCACCAAAGAATTGATGCTTTTGAACTGTGGTGTTGGAGAAGACTCTTGAGAGTCCCTTGGACTGCAAGGAGATCCAACCAGTCCATTCTGAAGGATATCAGCCCTGGGATTTCTTTGGAAGGACTGATGCTAAAGCTGAAACTCCAGTACTTTGGTCACCTCATGCGAAGAGTTGACTCATTGGAAAAGACTCTGATGCTGGAAGGGATTGGGGGCAGGAGGAGAAGGGGATGACAGAGGGTGAGATGGCTGGATGGCATCACTGACTCGATGGACGTGAGTCTGGGTGAACTCCGGGAGTTGGTGATGAACAGGGAGGCCTGGGGTGCTGCAATTCATGGGGTCGCAAAGAGTTGGACATGACTGAGCGACTGAACTGAACTGAACTGAACTGTACTATAATTTGAACATTCTTTGGCATTGTTCTTTCTTTGGGATTGGAATGAAAACTAACCTTTCCCAGTCCTGTGGCCATTGAGAGTTTTCTAAACTTGTTGGCATATTGAATGCAGCACTTTAACAGCATCATGTTTTAGGATTTGAAATAGCTCAGCTAGAATTCCATCACCTCCACTAGCTTTGTTGACAGTAATGCTTCCTAAGGCCCACTTGACTTCACACTCCAGGATGTATGACTCTAGGTGAGTGACCACATCATCGTGGTTATCTGAGTCATTAAAACCTTTTTGTATAGTTCTTCTGTGTATTCTTGTCACCTTTTCTTCATATCTTCTGCTTCTGTTAGGTCCTGTACCATGCCCATCTTTGCATTAAATGTTCACTTGGTATCTCCAATTTTCTTGAAGAGTTTTCTAGTCTTTCCCATTCTATCGTTTTCCTCTATTTCTTTGCATTGTTCACTTAAGAAGTGAAGTGAATTCGCTCAGTTGTGTCCAACTTTTTGCGACCCCATGGACTGTAGCTTACCAGGCTTCTCTGTCCATGGGATTTTCCAGGCAAGAGTACTAGAGTGGGTTGCCATTTCCTTCTCCAAGGGATCTTCCCAAGCCGGGGATTGAACCCGGGTCTCCAACATTGCAGGCAGATGTTTTACCCTCTGAGCCATAGCTCTGTGTGTTCACCTAAGAAGATGTTCTTGTCTCTCCCTGCTATTCTCTGGAACTCTGTATTCCATTGTTATATTTTTCCCATTCTCCTTTGTCTTTCACTTCTCTTATCTTCTCAGCTATTTGCAAGGCCTTTTCAAACACTTTGCCTTCTTGCATTTCTTTTCGTGTAGGATGGTTTTGGTCACTGCCTCCAGGACAATGTTATGAACCTCCATCTCTACCAGATCTAATCCCTGAATCCACTTGTCATCTCCACTGTATAATCACATGGGATTTGATTTAGGTCATATATGAATGGTCTAGTGGTTTTCCCTACTTTCTTAAATTTAAGTCTAAATTTTGCAACAGGGAACTGATGATCTGAGGCACAGTCAGCTCCAAGTCTTGTTTTGCTGACTCTATAGAGTTTCTGCAACTTTGGCTGCAAAGAATATAATCAATCTAGTTTCAGTATTGAACATCCGATGATGTCCACGTAGAGAGTCATCCCTTGTGCTATTGGAAGAGGGTATTTGCTATGACCAGTGTGTTCTCTTGGCAAAAGTCGGTTAACATCTCCCCTGCTTCATTTTGTACTCCAAGGCCAATCTTGCCTGATTCTCTAAGTATCTCTTGACCTCCTACTTTTGCATTCCAATCCCCTACAATGAAAGGACATTACTTTTTGGTGTTAGTTGTAGAAGGTCTTGTAGGTTTTCATAGAACCATTCAACTTCAGCTTCTTTGGCATTAGTGGTTAGGGCAGAGACTTGGATTATTGTGATGCTGAATGGTTTGCCTTGGAAACAAAGAGAGACCATTCTGTCATTTTTGAAACTGTACCCAAGTACTGGGTTTCAGACTCTTTTCTTGACTATGAGAGCTTTAACATTACTTCTAAGGGATTCTTGCCCACATTAATAGATATACTGGTCATTTGAATTAAATATGCCCATTTAGTCCATTTTAGTTCAACTAACTCCTAAAATGTCAATGCTCACTCTTCCTACTTACTTGACCATGTCCAACTTACTTTGACACATTGACCTAACATTTCATTTCCCATGCAATATTGTTCTTTACAGAATCAGACTACTTTCAGCACCACCATATCTGCTACCAAGCATCATTTCTGCTTTGGCCCAGTTTCTTCATTCTTTCTGGAGCAATACTTTAGCTTTTCCCCAGTAGCATATTGGACACCTACTGACCTGGGGGGGGGGGGGGGGCTTAACTTATAGTGTCATATCTTTTCACCTTTTCATACTGTTTATGGGGTTCTCAGGGCAAGAATACTGAAGTGGTTTTCCATTCCCTTCTTTAGTGGACCATGTTTTGTCACAACTCTCCACCATGACTCATCCATCTTGGGTGACCCCCAAACAGCATGACTCCGAGCTTCATTGAGTTACCCAACCTGTGAGCCATGTGAACATTTTGGTTAGCTTCCTATGCTTGTGGTTTTCATTCTGGAATCCATGGCATTATAGTTCTTGCTTCTTTCTGCCTTCTGGATGGGGTTAAGAGGCTTGTGCAAGCTTCCTGATGAGAGCGCCTGGCTGTGGGGAACACTGGGTCTTGATCTGATGAGCAGGGCCCAGCTCAGTTCAGTTCAGTCGCTCAGTCATGTCTGACTCTTTGCAACCCCATGGACTGCAGCACACCAGCCTTCCCTGTCCATCACCAACTAACAGAGTTTACTCAAACTCATGCCCACTGAGTCAGTGATTTCATCCAACCATCTCATCCTGTCATCCCCTTCTCTTCCCAACTTCAATATTTCAAAGCATCAGGGTCTTTTCAAATGAGTCAGCTCTTCACATCAGGTGGCCAAAGTATTGGAGTTTCAGTTACAACATCAGTCCTTCCAATGAATATTCAGGACTTATCTCCTTTAGGATGGACTGGTTGGATCTCCTTGCAGTCCAAGGGACTCTCAAGAGTCTTCTCCAACACCATAGTTCAAAAGCATCAATTCCTTGGTGCTCAGCTTTCCTTATAGTCCAACTCTCACATCCATACATGACTACTGGAAAAACCATAGCCTTAACTAGACAGACCTTTGTTGGCAAAGTAACATCTCTGCTTTTTAATAAGCTGTCTATGTTGGGCATAATTTTTCTTTCAAGGAGTAAGCATCTTTTAATTTCATGGGTGCAGTCAGGATTTGCATTGATTTTGGAGCCCCCCAAAAATAAAATCTGCCACTATTTCCACTGTTTCTCCATCTATTTGCCATGAAGTGATGGGACCAGATGCCACGATCTTCGTTTTCTGAATGTTGAGCTTTAGGCCAACTTTTTCACTCTTCTCTTTCACTTTCATCAAGAGGCTCTTTAGTTCTTCACTTTCTGTCATAAGGATGGTGTCATCTGCATATCTGAAGTTATTGATATTTCTCCCAGCAATCTTGATTCCAGCTTGTGCTTCCTCCAGCCCAGAGTTTCTCATGATGTACTCTTCATAGAAGTTGAATAAGCAGGGTAACAATATACAGCCTTGACATACTCCTTTTCCCATTTGGAACCAGTCTGTTGTTCCATGTCCAGTTCTAACTGTTGCTTCCTGACCTGCATATAAGTTTCTCAAGAGGCAGGTCAGGTATTCCCATCTTTCAGAATTTTCCACAGTTTCTCGTGATCCACACAGTCAAAGGCTTTGGCATAGTCAATAAAGAAGAAATAGATGTTTTTCTAGAACTCTCTTGCTTTTTTGATGATCCAGCAGATGTTGGCAATTTGATCTCTGGTTCCTCTGCCTTTTCTAAATCCAGCTTGAACATCAGGAAGTTGATGGTTCACGTATTGCTGAAGCCTGGCTTGGAGAATTTTGAGCATTACTTTACTAATGTGTGAGATGAGTTCAATTTGAGGTACTTTGAGAATTCTTTGGCATTGCCTTTCTTAGGGACTGGAATGAAAACTGAACTTTTCCAGTCACCGGCCACTGCTGAGTTTTCCAAATTTGCTGACATACTGAGTGCAGCACTTTCACAGCAGCATCTTTTAGCATTTGAAATAGCTCAACTAGAATTCTATCACCTCAACTAGCTTTGTTCGTAGTGATGCTTCGTAAGGTCCACTTGACTTCACATTCCAGGATGTCTGGCTTTAGGTGAGTGATCACACCATCATGATTATCTGGGTCATGAAGATCTTTTCTTCTGTGTATTCTTGCCACCTCTTAATATCTTCTGCTTCTGTTAGGTCCATACCATTTCTCTATCCTTTATTGAGCCCATCTTTGCATGAAATGTTCCACTGGGATGTCTAATTTTCTTGAAGAGATCTCTAGTCTTTCCTATTCTATTGTTTCCCTCTATTTCTTTGCATTGATCACTGAGGAAAGCTTTCTTATCTCTCCTTGCTATTCTCTGGAACTCGGTATTCAAATAGGTATATCTTTCCTTTTCTCCTCTGCTTTTTGCTTCTCTTCTTTTCACAGCTATTTGTAAGGCCTCCTCTGACAGCCATTTTGCCTTTTTGCATTTCTTTTTCTTGGGGATGGTCTTGCTCCCTGTCTCCTGTACAATGTCACAAACCTCCGTCCATAGTTCATCAGGCACTCTGTCTATCAGATCTAGCCCCTTAAATCTATTTCTCACTTCCACTGTATATCATTAAGGATTTGATTAAGGTCATACCTGAATGGTCTAGTGGTTTTCCCTACTTTCTTCAATTTAAGCCTGAATTTGGCAATAAGGAGTTCATGATCTGAGCCACAGTCCTCTGCCAGTCTTGTTTTTGCTACTGTATAGAGCTTCTCCATCTTTGGCTGCAAAGAATATCATCAATCTGATTTCAATGTTGGCCATCTGGTGATGTCCATATGTAGAGTCTTCTCTTGTGTTGTTGAAAGACGGTGTTTGCTATGACCAGTGTGTTCTCCTGGAAAAACCCTATTAGTCTTCGCCCTGCTTCACTTTGTATTCCAAAGCCAAATTTGCCTGTTACTCCAGGTGTTTCTTGACTTCCTACTTTTGCATTCCAGTCCCCTATAATGAAAAAGACATCTTTTTGGGGTGTTAGTTCTAGAAGGTCTTGTAGGTCTTCGTAAATCTGTTCAACTTTACTTCTTCAGCATTACTGGTCGGGGCATAGGCTTGGATCACCATGACATTGAATGGTTTGCCTTGGAAACAAACAGAGAGCATTCCGTCGTTTTTGAGATTGCATCCAAGTACTGCATTCGGACTGTTTTGTTGACTATGATGGCTACTCCATTTCTTCTAAGGGATACCTGCCCACAGTAGTAGATATAATGATCATCTGAGTTAAATTCACCTACTCCAGTCCATTTTAGTTTGCTGATTCCTAAAACATCAACATTCACTCTTGCCATCTCCCGTTTGACCACTTCAATTTGATTGGAAGCTTTGATTCATGGACCTAACATTCCAGGTTCCTATGCAATATTGCTCTTTACAGCATCGGACCTTGCTTCCATCACCAGTCACATCCACAACTGGGTTTTGTTTTTGCTTTGGCCCTGTCTCTTTCTTCTTTCTCTTATTTCTCCATGATCTCCAGTAGCATATTGGGTACCCACCGACTTGGGGAGTTCATCTTTCAGTGTCCTATCTTTTTGCCTTTTCATACTGTTCATGGGGTTCTCAAGGCAAGAATACTGAAGTGGTTTGCCATTCCCTTCTCCAGTGGACCATGTTTTGTCAGAACTCTCCACCATGACCTGTCTGTCTTGGGTGTCCTTACATGGTATGGCTCATAGTTTCATTGAGTCAGACAAGGCTGCTCAGTAAATCTTTAATCCAATAGCCTGCTGATGGGTGAGGCTGTGCTGACTTCCTGTTACCTGTTTGGCCTGAGGCAACCCAGTCCTGGATTCCAGGCTCTATAGCAGCACTTTTGAAGACCTCCCAAACGATACAGCCAATATGCGCCTCCCTGAACTACTGCGGCTTGTGTCCCTGTCCCAGTGGCAGGGCACTGCTGACCCCCATCCCTGCACTGGACCCTCAAATACTTACATATCTTTAATATCAAAAGAGATCAGTAAGATCCACTATAATTTGGCATAAATACAGAGTTGGTTTCACATAAAGATGTTACACTGAATAATCTTTACTCTCCCCTGACCATCTCCTGTCCAAAGATAGGCCAACTGGAGCTGGGAGCAAAATCTCAAAATTAAGAGGTCCGTATAGCAGTCATACTAATCTCATTAGTCTAATTATGTTGGAATTCTAACCCAGTGGTCACATGCTTTGTGCTTAGGAAGATTCTCACAAAGTGTGTGACCCAGGAGATTCTGAGACAGGTGGTCCTCAGGCTATCTTTTGCAAAAAAAAAATTGTAAACACTATACAAGCTGATACACCAATTGCCCTCTTTTCTTCTTATCCTCAACAAACATCCTGGATGTCTGTGTTACTCTGAACACTATTTTAAGTCATTACCTTCAATGTCAATTCCTAAAAACTGTACTTGAGGACCATGTTTGCTGTCTGACAGCTGCCCTGCTCCTATGTTCTCACTGCGGTTCACACTCTCATCACTTTCTGTCTAGATCATCAGAAGAGTATTTGAACTGGTCTCCTCACTTCTGTCCTGGTGGTAATCCAATGAAATTACTAATACTTGTCCCAAAAGCTAGCTCAGATTATATCACCACTGTGCTCAAAAATACTAAATGTCTATAACTTTAAATTCCCAAACTGCTTGATTTAGGATTTACAGTTCTCTGATCTGGCTTCAACTGGCCACTCCTATGTCATTTCTCTATTACTTGCCTGTAAACCCCACAAATGCAACTTTTGCTCTCCTGAACCAGATCCAGGCTTCGCAGCTTCACCCTGATTGTCTTACCCCTCTGCCTGGAGTTTCTGCCACATCAGTTCTCCCTTCAGCTCTTGTTCATTCAAATTGCTAAACTCCATTCAAGAGCCAGATATAATAACCTATTCCACCAAGTTTCCCATGATCTTCCAGCTGGAAATAACATCTCCGAAAAATTAGCTATTTCTCTTGTTTCTGCTCATAACACTTCTGCCTTGCAACACTGTTACCTGATGGCATATATCATTTCCTGGTTAGACTGAAAGAGCCACATGGAAGTTTTGTGCATGTATGTGACTCATTAACTCCATGCTTTGACTTCATCCAACAAGAAGACTTACATATAATGGACACCCAATCAGTATTTTTTCAGTGAATTGAGTAGTCTTTTATAAAATATTTATTCAGAATTCTCAAATGCAGAATGTAGAATTTACCTTAAAAAAATCATACCATGATCTACAAATAATCTCTTTGGTTTTGTTGGTTTACAGTTATTAGCATGAAATTTTTTATGTTTCTGGCACATACCCACTTTTGCAGCAAAGTTCTCACCCAACACCTGATGTTAAAAACTTTTTAAAACATATATATATATAAAACCAAACTTCACTTTGTTTATTGCTCAGTCTTTCTCAGAGTTCTGTTTTAGTATCTGGAAATGTGAAGCTACGATGCAGCATGTGCTAAGGCACTGAACTAAAGCCATAAGAGCATTACTCTATGCTCACTGTGGTCCTTTTTGATCCTATCCTATTTGAGATCCCTTTCTCTGTTCTGACAGCCAACAGAACCAGCAACCATGAGAAATTTAAAGTATGAAGAGAAAACACTGTGAGAACAGTTCTTAGGAAAATGTTCCCTTCTGTGTTCCTGTACAAGCCAAGGGCTGACTCCCTAGAAGACCCAAAACCCCCAGGGTGAACATGATTTGCAAGACTCCAAATAGAAAGCAGGGCTTTCTATTTCAATTCCTGGGCTATTGGCATAACACAAAAAGTTAAGCACATTTGTAAATAGAATTTTGGAAATCTGGTGGCTGGACTAGAAAAGCTAGTATGGCAACAATTTTGTTGAAATTGCCATTGACCAAAGCAACCGATTGGGGAAAGCCAAAGTAGGAATGTTCTGGCTGCAGTGGAAGATGTTTGTTACATACTCAGTGTGAAATATGATCCTGTAATACTGTGGAAATGCTATTGCAATCTAACACAATTTGCTGTTTCACCCTCACCAGTATTTCTTTTTATTGCAGACTTTAACTGATCAATTACATAACAAAACTGACAGAGGTAACGTGGGGCTCCAGATTAACACAAATACACAGCCCACAGAAAAAGTTTAAAACCACAGAGGATGAGCCATTAGATAACAATAAATACTTAAGAGTCACAGATTATAAGCCTTGGCCCTCAAAGATAGATTATCAGTTTCTCTAGTGACAACTTTTCTATGATTAATTTGGCCCCAAATAAGTTATTACTATATAACCTACTCATGTAATAAAACCTTCAGAGACTTCTGCCTAGTCTACAATGCTTATCTGACCCCACCCACATTTACCCTTTCTTGACACACTCTGCCATTCTTGATGATAATGCTTACCACAAATCCTAAAGTTAAAGTTCTCCTTTGTGGACTATTCCCTTGGTTCTATTAGTTGAGACCTTATTGATTACAGAACGACAGTCAAAATCCATAAAGCAGTGACCAAAGGACAGTCTAGCCTTTAGGAGAATGACACCAATGTTCAACTTAATAATGCGCAAAAGATGATCCTTAACTTACTATGGTTAGACTTACACTTTTTCAACTTCACAATACGGCAACAGTGATATATACTCAGTAGAAATCATACTTTAATTTTAAATTCTGATCTGTCTCTGGGCTGGTGACATGCCACATGAGACTCCCTTCGTGATACTGGGCAGCAGTATTGAGCCTGAACTCCCAGTCAGATGCATGATCAGGAGAGCAAACAACTGATACACTCACAACTGTTCTGTACCCAGATGCTGCTAAGTCGCTTCAGTCGTGTCCAACTCTGTGTGACCCCATAGACGGCAGCCCACCAGGCTCCCCCGTCCCTGGGATTCACCAGGCAAGAACACTGGAGTGGGTTAACATTTCCTTCTCCAATGCATGAAAGTGAAAAGGGAAAGTGAAGTCGCTCAGTCGTGTCCGACTCTTCACGACCCCATGGACTGCAGCCTTCCAGGCTCCTCCGTCCATGGGATTTTCCAGGCAAGAGTACTGGAGTGGGGTGCCATCACCTTCTCCGCTGTACCCAGATGAGCATTCTGCTTTTCACTTTCAGTATAGTACCAAAAAGTTACATGAGATGCTCAATACTTTATTATAAAATAAGCTTGTGATGAGATGATTCTGCCCAACTGCAGGCTAATGTAAGTGTTCTGAGTGCATTTAAGGTAGGTAAGGCTAAGCTGTGCTGTTTGGTAGGTTAGGTGTAAAAAAATGCATTTTTGACAATAGAATGTTCAATTAACAATGGGTTCATCAGGATATAACTCTTTGGTAAATTAAGGAAGATCGGTACATTATAATTTGAATTATGTAATTAACAAATTAATGTGTTTTACAAATCATAAATAAATATGGACAACTGTTAGCTTAGGGATCAGATATATTCCAAAACTTTCAGAAGGTTCCAATATTTTCAGACTTTTGGTACATAATTTTCCTTGAAAACAAAGCAATGCACTGGCATTGGGTTCAATTCTGACAAGCAGGCCAGCTCTGATACAGAGTACAACAGTAGAATAACTAACTATGGACTCTGTAGCTACTGGGTTTGAAACCCAATTCTGCCACATGTCATCTTAGTGACCTTGGATAATCAGCTTAATTGTTCTAAGTCCTTTCCCTTTCAGTGAAAGGATTCTAGAGATTAAATGAGATGACTCATTTAGTATACTGCTACTGCTAAGTCACTTCAGTCGTGTCCGACTCTGTGCGACCCCATAGACGGCAGCCCACCAGGCTCCCCCGTCCCTGGGATTCTCCAGGCAAGAACACTGGAGTGGGCTGCCATTTCCTTCTCCAATGCATGAAAGTGAAAAGTGAAAATGAAGTCGCTCAGTTGTGTCCGACTCCTAGCAACCCCATGGACTGCAGCCTACCAGGCTCCTCTGTCCATGGGGTAATGGAGTGGGTTGCCATTGCCTTCTCCCTCATTTAGTAAAGTGCTTGGAATATTCCCAATGTTCCTTAAGTGTTAACTATTACTTTCTTATTATTATCTGGCCACCATTTAAGCCTGTAACATTGGAATACTGAAAAAAACCTTAGTTCTGAGATCTGGTAGTAAAAGCCTACCAGGTAGTGAAAGAAATAGGCAGAGGGGGAGAACAGATTTCTGTGTTGATATATTTCCAATATATCCAATTTTTTAAAAAATAAGCCAAGCTTTTACTGGGAATGCATACTTTCCTCTTTTCCAGTGACTTTTTAATTCTATATCCCACCCTTCCTGCAGCCCCTAGTACTTTCTATTCCTCAATTTCTTTGTCCCCCATGGCTGTCCATATTTCTTCTTCCCAAGGCCAAAATAGAGTTTTCTCCCGTTCAGATGAAAGTGCACATTCCTTCAGATTTTCAGCGCAACAGTGTGATTAATCAATTTAACATTAAGGTGACACTCTCATATACTTTATGTGAAAAACCAAATTGATCACTAATACAAACTGAGCTCTTCTGTGAGACGTGATGTTGTCTGCAAGCCTTACGTATGGAATACACACACATGCACACACACAGAGCTATTACTATCCTATACATGTCCCTCCCTTTTGCTATAAAAGAATAGATGATCACAAATCACTGTAGAGCTCAAGAAGTGTGTATAAGTTAAGGGAAGGGCTGCTATTTGTAGGAAGTGCTACTTTTGACTTTGACAAGGACTCCTTTCAAATCAAATGTAGCTGGATTATGAACAGGAACAAAAGCAAACAAATCTCAGCACAAAATGGACTCTTTTCCCCTCAGGCATTCAACTATTTATAACCTTCTTTCTCACAGTTTCTCCATAGCTTTTACATACAGATACCAGTTTCACCAGGTACTATGTCCATAGCTTGACTCATCAACTTTGCTAAAAATCCCCAAGCTCCTCCTTGCTTGGCAGGTTCACCACTGTGTCTCCAAGGGTCAGTGCAGACTCTAGCACAGGGCAAGTACTCAGTATCTGTTGACTAAGTCAATTAGTAAGCAAATGAGAATGAATATTAAGTAATTTGCCCATGGATATAAGCAGTCTCATATTTCAATATATTTAAAACACCCTTCCTTGCTCCCTCCCTTCCTTTCATAATTCTTATCTGAAATACTCATCTCTCTGAGCTTCTTTCTAAAGTACAGCAGTCCCTTTTTGTCTCTTCTCTGAAATAGGCATGCCTTCTGTGCTTGGAACGGCCAGTGTAAAGGGGAAAGCAGTGATGGGATCATTCTACTCCAAACAATTTCAAATGAATGGTCTCTGTATCCAAAGCTGGATGAATGAATCAATAAAATGTTATCTTAAGGTAATCAGACTTCCTTTTTTAATTAATACACAATTACTATATATTAAAACAAGAATAGCCCACCACATCATATATATTATTAAACAGATTTCTTCACATGCAACTATATTAGTAAATCAGTAATTGCCAACCTTCTGTCTTTGATGCTATGGCATGTCTCCAATTATGTCGAGAGGCAAGTGGCGCTCTCAAAATGAAACTAATTTTAATTAACTTTAAAATGTAAATGTGTATGGGAACAGAGGGTTACAAAAAATACAGTGTCACAACATAATAAAAAGATTAGGAATTAGTGCACTACTCAAAGAGAAGACAAGAGTCTGAAACATAGCCTGAAGCAGAGCGTTTCATCTCTAAATAGTTTCCCAAAAAGAATACACTCAAAAAAAAAGAAAAGAGAGAGAGAGAGAGGGATAGTGCAATTTAAATCATCCTAAGCCTACTATGAGGGCTTCCCAAGTAAATAAGCCACCTGCCAATGCAGGAGATGCAAGAGATGCGAGTTCAATCCCTAGGTCAGGAAAATCTCCTGGAGGAGGAAACGGCAGCCTGCTCCTGGAAAAATCCCATAGACAGAGGAGCCTGGTGGGCTACAGTCCATGGGGTCTCAAAGAGTCAGATACGACTGAGCAAGCATGCATGCACACACACACACACAAACCTATTATATTCTATCTAGACTGGGATAGTTAAAGACTGTATTTGCCAGAAAACAGAAAAGAAATATTTATTAGGTATCCATTATGGTCCCACAATGCTGAATTTTCTTAAAGCTCTGATTTAGGTTGGGACTTACTTTTTACAGTTGCCTAATGAGGACATATCACTCCTTTCATGCTCTTCTTATTCTAGGTACGTGAAAACAATGAAAAGGGTAAACACACAGAAAAGTACACTGATCTACTGATAGGATCAGGATCCTTAAAAAAGAAACAAACTTATTTTCAACACATTTAATATAGACTAGTTGGTATACTTGGAGAAGGCAATGGTACCCTACTCCAATACTCTTGCCTGGAAACTCCCATGGGTGGAGGAGCCTGGAAGGCTGCAGTCCATGAGGTCGCGAAGAGTCAGACACAACTGAGCGACTTCACTTTTACTTTTCACTTTCATGCACTGGAGAAGGAAATGGCAACCCACTCCAGTGTTCTTGCCTGGAGAATCCCAGGGACGGCAGAGCCTGGTGGGCTGTGGTCTATGGGGTCGCACAGAGTCAGACATGACTGAAGTAACTTAGCAGCAGTTGGTATACTGAATGTCTCCTATAAGAAAATGGCAAAGCCAACAACAACAACGACTGTCCATCTCACCTTGATTCTTTGGTTTGTATTCTTCAAGATTTCTCTCTTCCTTAATTAGAAAAATGATGGTCTTGCTATAAACATCAAGAATCAGGTTATTTCATCAAATACAGACACACACACACACACACTCTCAGTTTTAGAACACAAATCAATCTAAGGTCATACATCCTTATAAATAACGGATGTTTAAGCAACTATGTCTGTACAACAATGGGAAGCATTAAGAGAAATGACCCGTATTTTACATTTCCATAAATTCAGGGGCTACGTTTTCTCTTTTTCATACTTGCCATAACAAAGTCATAGGTAATCAATAAATGATTTTTGGATTTACATAAAGGAGAGCTCTGTTAGGAGAAGCATACAGTTGTCCCTAAATCAACAGCCAAAGCCTTACAGAAACATTGATGGTAACCCTTTAACATCTGTGGTAGGTAGCCTCCGAGATGACCCCTAGTGATCCCTACCTTCTGGTATTTCTCGTTTGTGTAATCACAGCTCCTGGAGTGTGGGCTGGTCTAGTGCTTCACTTCTAACCTACAGAATGTATAAAGGTGATGTGATGTCACCTCCATGATTAGAATACAAAATATTATAAATTTTGTCTTAATAACAGATTAGTTCTCCTGCTTTCTTGCTTCGGACTCTTTAGTGAAGTAAACTGTCGTGTCGGAGAGTCTCATGCAAGGAACTGAGGACAGCCTCTGGCCAACAGGTGGCCAGGAACTGAGACCCTCAGTCTAATCACATCCCAGGAACTGAAATCTGTAAACAAAATTCTAGCTTAGAGGAGGATCCTTTTATGACTCATATCCCATTATATGTATATACCATATTCTGTTTATCCATTCATCTGCTGTTAGATATTTCGGTTGTTCCTAACTTTTGGCTACTATGAATGGAGCTGCCCTGAATGCTGATGTACACGTGTTTATTTGAACACCTGTTTTCAATTCTTTTGAGTATATTCCTAGGAGTGGAATTGCTGGGTTATATGGTAATTCTATGGTTAACTTACTGAGGAAAAAGTGTGGTGTTTTTTTTAAAAGTCTCTAAGTAACAGGTAACTAATGTCAAGTGAAAAATTAATTTGCAGCCATGCACAGAAAATTTCAATATGTGAACTAATAAACTAAAGGATGAAAAACTTAACAACTTAACTTAGATCTTACTTGCAAGTCATTATTGCTCTAGTAAACAGCATCTACTACATTCCCAAAATACTTCTTTCACAGGCAAGATTTTAAAAAACCGTTCTGAAGGGTTCATGCTTGTCATATGCTGTGCTATGCAATACTACCCAGACAAGAAAATGAAAAAGACATGGTCTCTGCCCTCACAGTGCACAGATCTCCAATTCAGAATTATCGCTGCTCATATTCCACAGAACTCTTTCTTCTCACTTTTCACATCCTCCTTTGGAACATCTTTACTCACACTGTCTCAGCTACCTCTAATAGCATAAAAACCACCAATTCAAATGCTCTCATCTAATTTTCTCCTAAACATCAGTACCCTTACTTCTTACAGTCTATCTGTTTCCCTTCTATATGTTTCCCAGGTATTTTAAACTCAACTTGTCCCCAAACGAACTCATTCCTACCATGCATTCTTTTCCAAACCAGCCTCTTTGATTCCCTGTCTGGGGACTGGCAGTCAACCAAACTAAGAATCTGAAAAGTCATTCTTAACCCCTTATTCCTTATTCCTAAATAATCAGTCATCAACCACCAACATTTACCCCCGAGTGTAACTAATAAGCTCTTGGAGACTTTGAAATCCACCATGGATTCTTCCTCTGGCTGTCTTTCCAACACTCCAACCATGGCATACCTAGAAAAATCCAATGTATGTTTCAAGTCTAAACCTAAACATCATCTCATGGTGAGGGCTTCTTTAATTTCATTTTAACAAAATTGCTTTCACCATCCTTTGTGATCCTAGAGCAACCTATATATCCTTTTAGTGCTGGGATATGTATAATAATACTTGTGTTTTGAACATTTTCAATTCTTTATGACTGCTCCATACCTCTCTGTACTTATGTTCTGAGGCCAACTCTTCTAGATATTTTAGTGAGCTTGTTTAGGAATAAGCATACAATCTTCACTTGAAGTCATGTCTGTTGAATTAAAAATAGTCATCTGATTTAGACTGTTCATTCAATCAACCAACAAATATTTACTGAATGACTTCCATGTACCAGACTCAGCATGGAACAATGAATATACAGTGGTAAACTAGCTGGCCATGGCCCCTGCCTGACTCATGAGCTCACAGTCCAATGGGTCACTGAGTTGATAATATCTTTATGACATCATGTTATTTAGGCTTTAACCTACTTCTTAGGAACATGCTATTTCCCATAAGAATATACTTACTCTTCTGTTTCTTAACATAGTAATAAAAATTGGAAAGTTAAATTTCTTTTCAATGAATTAATTTTATTTCCAGCATCATTATCACTGCACTAAAAACAAAATTCCTCCTTGAAGTCTCAAGACATATGACTGTATAATATTTTAAACATTTATAGGATGCCTGAACCATCCAGAACACAACTAAAAACTAGGAGCCATGGGGCAGCCAACAGAAATGTCCTCAAATTAACATCTTTAAGCTCACATGCTTAACACTCTAAAAAGTCCCTCAGGCCCACAAAGAAATCTTGCCTAGAAAAAAATATGATCACACTTAGCTTCTTGGCTTTCTACTCAGAGCATATTAGAAGTAGTAAATCATTATGTGAGAGATGGAGGAGAGATAGAATCCACCAGAGACAGGCACGTGGACAGTAGCAAAACAGAAATAGTTACAAAAGAGACTAAATCAAGAAATTATAAAAAGAAAAAGAGAAGATGAGATCAACAACAACTAAAGGAGAGAAAACAAAGGCAAAGAACAAATAAAAAACAGCAGTTCAGATTTAATGCAGCATGGAATAGCCACTCTGCCCTTTGACCATACTGAAGGGTTTCTGATGTTTATCAAGTAAATGACGGCTTATATTCCTAATACTTTCATTTACGGAAATACTTTACAATTACGGAAAATTTTGAGCATATACCAAGTAATCAGAAAAGTATGATGAACATCATCACTCAGCCTGGACAACCATCAATTCTGTCCAAACCAGTTTCATCTAATTCTTCCTATGCTATTTTAAAGCAAATTTCAGATACTACATAATTTCATCTGTAAATATTTTAATATATATCTCTACAAGATATAGGTTCTTTTTGAAAACATAACCAAAATACCATCATTACATCTAAAAGAAATCAACAAATCTTTTATATAATCAAATATCCAGCTGTTCAAATAACATTTTAGTAATAACGATATAGCTCCAGGTATCTCCAAAATGTCCAAGTGACAGGTTATTGTGAAAGGCATAGTCTACTAGGATTTCTTAGTCTTAAAATCAAATCATAAGGTTTTTAACCCATTATCAGTATTAAAATTCTTAAAATATTACATGAAATATGTGTTTATGGTCTTAATTAATGTCATTGGTTAAATGTCAAGAGAGAGAAAGTGCTCTGAGAAAGTACCCTTTGTTAATGTAACAGCTAATGAAGATGCAACATTACCAAATCATAGTACTGTGTATTTTAAACTTGTTTCTTTGAGCAAGGAAGTCCTTTTTATAGAAAAAAATCATCTGTTAAGGTAATTTTGTTTACAGTCTACAATAGCTCTTTCACATTGGAAGAATGATAATTTGATTAATTATTGTTTCAGAGCCATAGACTAGTTTCCTGAAAGAACTGGCAGAGAAGGGATATTTACTTCTTGGGAATACTATAGGTAATCTTGAGAGAGTTTCATGTCAAAATTAAGCTGCATCAGTACTGAGATATAATTATTCAAAAGGATCACAAAATCAAAAGCAAGCTGGATAAAATGAGTGTAATAATACACATACCAAGAAACCGATAATTTATCTTTTGTAAACCATGTCTGGGTAGGAAATTAAGCAACCTGAGACGGGTAGATTGTCATTTATTCTAACAATTAACAGCTATGGTTTTGAAGGAAAAGTAAATAAATGGGAGTCTTGATACATGAATTGGGAACTGGAAACATATGCATTACATGTAAAAATAATCTACGCATGTAGAGGGGAGGAGGTGATTTGCTTGGCATAAAGCTCAAAACATTATTAAACTGAAATCTGAGAGAGTAAATATGCCTTGATAAAATCTTACCTTCTTCCTAACAAGGATGTCCATCAGAAAAATGACAAATGTACTCAAATATTATAACTATTGGGATGTCTAGTGAGGCTTGGGACATAGTCTCCCATTTCTAGTCATCCCCTCTATCAGTAAGCAGTTTCTGTTTATCCCAATATACCAAAATAATATAATTTTCCTTGTGTCCCAGGATGTGGAATACCTAGGTGAAAAAGAGTTTATCCTGCCATTCAAGTATCCTGATGCTTTAACCCAATTAAACCCTCCTAACCTTGAATCTTTCCACATCATTTATGAGAGCTTTACAGTGGCCCAAATGCCCAGCTCACATTTTTGCCTTAAACCCATCGTATTTCCCAAATGTGACTATCTCTGCTAATGACTGGTTCCTCTTCTGGGAATCTCCTTTCTCCCTATCTTCTTATCTCCGAGTATAATCCATCCTCAAGTCCTGCATTACATGCCACCTGCACTACAGCCGTTCCTTGTACTGCATTTGTACATAATCCTTTTGCCCACCGAAGAGCCCCAGTAGTTTATTATCTGTGAATTTTGGCTGGCTGTTTTTTGGCTGCACAGTGCAGCTTAGAGGATCTCAGTTCCCTGACCAAGGACTGAACCGGGATCACAGCAGGGAAAGCCCAGAATCCTAACCATTAGGCCACCAGGGAACTCCCCCATACCTACAGTTTTTAATGTCATGTGTAGCTGTCTATTTTATCCTACTGTTACTTACACACACAGTTTTACTTTTCTAACTAGAATTAAAATTCTTTGATAGCTAAGTGTACTTTGATAGCTAAAACTCTTTCAGCAAGTGTACTCCAGCAAACATTTCTGAGTACTTTCTAGGTGCCAAGTACTACACTAGGTGCAGAGAATATAAAACTAATGTGGCTCCACTCTCACCAGATTTATGTAGCACCGTTCTCAAAGTTGTAGCCAATAAAATAGGGCAGAAAACTGATGTCAAAGATGTAACACTGGAAAAGAGACAAAATAGTCATTACTTGCAGATGATTACTGCATACCTACAAACCTTAGAGAATTAACTGGAAAACTTAGAACTAATCATATGACTCCATAAGGTGATTAGAAACAAAATTAAAATGTTTAAAGTATCTTTTTACTACTATGTTAAAAAACAAAATTTAAAAATCCATGCAATAACAATAAAATATGCTTATTTGGGGAAAAAACTTTAAAATGTGTATGAATCACACACACACAAACATGCTTGTATCATATTTCTAGATGGAAGGACGAAATATAATAAACGGTTCGATTCTTTCCAAATTTACTAATGAGTTTAATATATTACCAATCAAAATCTCAAGGGAATTTTTCAATTTCAGAATTTACCTGGAATAACTGGCATATTAAAATAGCCATATTTTAATGCCAAAATGATACAGAAAATTAAAAAGCACATAGAAACAAAAAATATTAATCTGAGTTATCAAAAAATGCAAACTAAAATTATGTAGTACCATTTTTCATTTATCAAACTGTCTTAAGTATATAAATGATGGGAATTCCCTGTTGGTCCAGTGGTTAAGAGTTCGCTTGTCAATGCAGGTGACATGCGTTTGATCCCTGGTTCGGGAAGATTCCACATGCCGTGGAGCAACTAAGCCTGTGCAGCACAACCACTGAAGCCCACGCGCCTTAGAGCCCGTGTTCCACAAGAGAAGCCACCAAGATGAGAAGCCCATGAACCCCAGTGAAAAACAGCCCCCACTCACTACAAGTAGAGAAAGCCTGCATGCAGCAACAAAGACTCACACACCCAAAATAAATAAAATTTAAAAAAAATCTAAATGATGACCTGCAACGGTAGGAAAGATGCAATTACAACACAGAATGTATTCCTAACAGGAGTGTTTTGATTCTGAATTTTGTTTTTAATATCTAATCTAAAAAATATTCAGAAACTCATTACAAAGTCAGGATAGATATATGCCAGTTGTTGTTATTATTCAGTTGCTAAGCCGTGTCTGACTCTTGGACTGCAGCACGCCAGGCTTCCCTTTCCTTCAGTTATCTCCGTAGTTTGCTCAAATTCACGTCCATATATGTCAGATCTATACCAAAATACATAGGACAACACAAGAAATATATGGCACGTCTACCAAGGAAATAAAAAGAGTTATTTTATTACTCATCATTAGAAATTATCAAACCACACTAAAGAGTCCAAATTATCTACAAATCAGTTAGTATTAACAAATGTACTGAGAAAAATGAGTCAAAAGGGCAGAGTGGCAGATGCTGGCAGTACCACACAAGCATTGTTCATCTCCAAATACTTGTCCAGGCTTGGTAGCAAGCATGTTCCTTTTAGCAGTCATCCTGTCAGAGCTAGGTGCCATTAAATACATGGCTGCTATCAAGTCCTCATTTCCGATAAATTTCCACCTTATTCACCTTACTGACAATTTCACAGCAATATCAGAGAACAATGCATTCAAGTCTAAATTTAATTATGACCATCAAAGAAGAAATGGTTGATATTATTCTAGAGAACGTAAAACCAAAAATGGTCAATTATGCTAGACTTCAGAATTTCAATATAATAACTGTAAGAGAAGGGAAGGAAAAAAACCAGTTCATGATCAGTCATCTTCAAAAGGAAGACAGATTAAAGAAGGATGAAATTATAAGAAGGGTAAAGAAGACTAAAGGGTAAAATGAATTTATACTTGCAAAACTGTTAAGAATAGATAAGTAAATTAAACAAAACAAAGCAGAGGGCATAAAAAGAATGATGTTCAGTCTGGAAAGAATTAAGAGAAAGGTAAATTTGAAGATAGAAAAGTATCAAGCATCTTTAATTCAAGTCTACAGATCCAGACAGATAATATACCAAGATAGCAGAAACACTGAGATGTCATGGCAAAACTACTCTAACCTTTGCTATGTAACCATGGAAAATGGGAAAGCTACCAGAAGATCAGGGATAGGCACGTACCACCTCAACTTCTTAAAACGGGATCATCATGAACCATCATGGGGTCACTAAGAATAAGTCTTCCAAAATAACTCTAGTTCCTTTAGTTCCTTTTGGACTGGCTTGTCAGGTTGGTACATTTTGGGAATACCATAGTATGAGATCATTTCAGCAAAATATTTAACAAGTCTCTTGCATCCTTGGACAATAAAGAGAAAAGTAAATCAGACGACAGTAGTTAGGCAGCCTGGTAACTGATTTAACAGCCATACCTTAAAATTCATGGATCTGTGCCAGCATGGAAAGAGTTGGGTCTTCTATGATTTGCGACCAACCTTGGTTCTCACAGCACTTTACACATAACTCTATTATAGCAATTATCACACTGCATTATAGTTATATAATTACATGTCTATTATTCCCTATAGCCTGTAAACTCCCTGAAGAAATGACTGCTAGTCATCTTGTTATCATTAGCAGGGAGCATGAGAATGGCACACAGTAGACAATTTGATACATTTTCTAAATCTTAATTAAATAAAAACTTTGAAGGTATCATTTCAAGATTTACAGATGGCACAAAAGCTAAAAGAAACTGGTAGTATTGTGGATGACAGAATTTAAAAAGTCAAAAAGCTCTTGACAAGCTGGAACAATGAGCCAGTGCTTACACAGTGAAACTTAATAGAGATATAAGTAATGTCTGGAACTTGGAATTAAAAAAAAAAAATCAAATGTGTGTGTGTTAAAAACAGAAAAGACCTGACTTAAACAGCTAGGTGTCTCAACAGCAAACCCAATATGAACCAGTGGGTGTGCTGTGGCAGGTATTACTGGCTTTGAGAGAAATACGGTGCCTGAAAGGAGAAAGGTGAGAGTGTCACTGGTCAGACGGCATCTAGAACATCACAATTCTGGTCACATGTTTGACAAGTGACCACCCACAAAGCCACACTTGTCCAGAGGAAGGCAACCAAGACGGTTATGGACCTGGAGACCATATAATGTGGGAAACAGCTCAAGACATGAAAGATTTAGCTCGGAAAATGATCTTTCACAGTGTATACGATAGCAAGCTTCATGCTCCTGAATTAATGTCTGGGAGGATATAGTATTTGTTGAGTATGATTCCACAAAGCTGAACTGGGTCCGTTTTAGCAAAGAAGTAGAAAGCTAGATTTTAGTAAATTATAATTATTTGCAATAAATAAAACTCTTCAAGTACGGCATATCAACATGCCTTGAGACTGATTTTCTCACTGCGGGAGTACTCATTTTGAGACAGTACAGCCACACCTCAGGGATTTGAAAAGAGCCAATTCCTACCTGGTATAACAAGTTTGATTAAGTAAGCCCTCATTTAACATGTATGGTTTCATGTTCTTTTCTAAGATGAAAGCTGAAAAGCAGAGTACCATAATAAGCCTCAAATGACGTATGAGACACATTTCTAGAGGAAACTGCGTACACAATTTTTCTGACATTGTTCTTGAGAAGGATGACTAGGGGCACTGTAGCAAAGGTACCCATAACCCACAGTGATGACACATCATCTGTGAGACACTGTTATGTCTTGTGTGGGTCAGACTCTCTAACATGCCAGTAGGTAGGGGAGACCAGGAGCATCACTCTGTTACGTAGATACACTGTAAAAGTTTACAAAAACATAGGCAATCAAGAGGAATGAATTTCAAAACTCTAACCATACCCTCCCTCTTTTGTACACTGACTCCCAGACTCACTCACTGACTTAGAACAATGTTTCCAACAAAATTTAAAAACAAATCACTTTAGCTAATCGACTAATGGACAATATATATTTAATAAGCGATTTTTCAAAACATCCGTCAAATACCTTCAATAGTCAGTTACATCAGAGATGTGCATCTACATAGTTAAGATTAATTCAATTTCAAGCAGAAGTGTAAAGTAAACTGAAATGTGACTTTACGTCCAGGGCAATGTAAGCAAGTCAATTTTTCAATGCATCTTAACTAAATGTAAAATACCTGTTTTTGTGACAAACAAGTCTGTGCCATTAATCATATGCTTCCAGCTGCAACAATTCACATTCAAATTAAAACCATGAAACAGCATCACAGTGTTAAGATTCACACAAAGTGATCTCTTAACAGATTGTGAAGAAAAAAAACATACATTAAAAGAAGAATCTGGAGAAAAATGTTACACAATAAAAACATCTGAAAGAGCTTAAGCACACAGGCAGACAGAATTCAGGTTTTTGAGTTGCATAGGAATAAATGTTAAACAAAACTCAGAGCCTGCTCTTAAACAATGAATACATCATAAAAAATACTTCTTTTTATAGCCACAGGACTGAGAGTTTTGCTGTTTATATCTATCCCAGCATACAAATCCATAGTACTGCCAGGACTGTCCCCTCTGATTTTACTGGGAAACCAGACAGAAGAGTCTGCCTGGGTTTCTTTTAGTTTAGTTCAGCTTGTGTCCAAAACTGGCCCAAGAATCATCTCTTCAAGTCACTACTCTCCTGCCTGCCAGTTACACAGCTCCAAACATTTCCCTTCCAGCCACAGATATTAAACTGTTTTGTTGTTTTAAAACTTGATTTAGAACTGCATTAGACAACTTTTTTTTGCTTCAGGCTCCCCTAGGTCAGCAAGCTGCAACAATGTTCAAACAGCCTAACAGTGTCCATTGCACATTAAAAAACAAGGATGGTGCCAGGAACCAGAACAATGATATATTCTAGGTTAGCCATGTCAGGCATTTTCCAGTCCCAAAAGCAGGTTTCATATGGTCAACACGTGAGCCCCGGATGTACATGGCTGTCCTGTACTTGCCCCCTCGTGTCCTCCTCTGGTGACCGGCCGCACTGAACTCCCCGGACAAGTTTCCCAGGGATGTATGCTACGCAAGCGAGTCACCGCTCCTCTGAGAGCCCGTGCTTTCTACCTCGGGTCTTACGCTGTATTACTATAGGGCTTTACACTTCTAGGGCATCATCTGACAAGCCACATATTTTCCCCAGTTCTCAGCTGACTTTCCTTTAAAATGGTACCTCAGCCTAGTCTATTAGAGAAAAGCTGTTAAAAAAAGAGAGTGTGGAGAAACAGAAAGACCAAACTTTGAAAACCAACAGTACAAATAAAAATCTTAATAGACACACTGTCAAAGCAAGATTAAAGATTTAGCTTCACCAATTAACAAATCAAGATGAGATTAGGATAGTTATCAAGGTATGAGATATAAAGACATGAGAAGAACAAGAACTTCATCTCAGAAGCTTCTGTGCTCTCTTACCAGGTTTTTCTTATCTTCTACTCATTATTTCTTTGCTCTCTTGTCCTCTTTCAGTAACATTTTATCCCAGATGACAAATGAAGGAGTATGTAACATTTTAATTTCTTAACAGTCTTTATAGAATTTTCCCAAAGTAATTTAACCTGAAGTTTAAGTTGTATAGGATAGTTGCACACGGTAGATTTCAGGGATACTGAACCCAAGTTAAATGGACTAGCATCCTTTCAAGAAAGAACACTTTAAAAAAAAAAAACAAACTAAGACAAGGAAAGAAGCAGAACTTTGCACCAAGATTTATGGAAGAGAATTTTAGAATCAATTTATGCCTCAGAAATGGTCCTGACAGTACTTACCTAAGTCAAATAACTTAAAATGTAGCTGAACTTAAAACGTTAAAAGAGAATTTAGAGAAATATTTTACAAAACCAACCATTCTTTCATAATACCAAAAATGATTTTTTAATTGACGTATAAATGCCTTATAATGTTGTGTTAGTTTCTGCTATACAATGATGTGATACTACAAATGCTATAATACAAACTGTGTTAGTCACTCAGTCATGTTTGATTCTTTGTGACCCCAAGGACTGTAGCACATCAGACTCCAGGCAAGAATACTGGAGTGGGTAGCCATTCCCTTCTCCAGGGAATCTTCCCAACCCAGGGATTGAACCCAGGTCTCCCACATTGCAAGCAGATTCTTTACCATCTGAGCCACCAGGGAAGCCTGCTAACATGTAAATCTTTACTTTTAAACATAGCTTTCTTAAAGCACAGTACAACTATATGTTTTAAAACAGCAAGCTCTTAGTAATATTTTAAGGACAGATGACTAGATGAATAACATCTTGATTTTTGCAAAAGTACGGTGTCAAAGATGATAACTATGGTGAGGTGCACGGTGGTATCAAAATCATATTAAAATACTCAGTATCATTTTAGTAGATAATTCTTTTCAATAGTATATTGTACATAAATAATCAAGTTATTTAGGTCCTTTCATCTGGGTTGTATTCAATCCTTCCTGCATAAGGCAATGCAAAAAAAATTGTCTTTTTATCTACTAAAAAAGTTATCTAACTTTTCAAATAGTCTCATTTAATTAAGTCCTGTCTTGAAGATTAGGGGAGGAGGTGGACCATTAGTCTCTAACCATTAGCTTTGGTAGCAAAAAACTTTAAGACCTGTTAAGTTCATACCCTCACTCTCTATTCCAAGGGAAAAAAAAAAAAAGTTTTTTTTTTAGTTGATCAGTTCAGAAAAGGGCAGAATTAGCTGGAAAAGAGAGTCCCCAAATAATTAGCACCTCTTTCAGACTAGAATGAAAAAAAATATTAAGGGAAAGTGACACACACAGTTTCTTGATGTCATTGTTTCCTTTTCATTATTTATCTGCTGACCTGAAGAGAAACAAAATTCAGAAATCTGAAGGAGAGAGAAGACAAGCAGTGGGAAGGTTTAGCCAAGCAGAAAGCTCTAAGTTATTTAAATTCTGGGGAATAACAGGACGCTGGGCTGGAGGAAGCACAAGCTGGAATCAAGACTGCCAGGAGAAATATCAATAACCTCAAATATGCAGATGACACCACCCTTATGGCAGAAAGTGAGGAAGAACTAAAGAGACTCTTGATGAAAATTAATGAGGAGAGTGAAAAAGTTGCCTTAAAGCTCAACATTCAGAAAACGAAGATCATGGCATCCAGTCCCATCACCTCATGGCAAAGAGATGGGGAAACAGTGGGAACAGTGGCTGACTTTATTTTTCTGCAGATGGTGATTGTAGCCATGAAATTAAAAGACACTTGCTCCTTGGAAGGAAAGTTATGACCAACCTAGACAGCATATTAAAAGCAGAGACATTTCTTTGCCAGCAAAGGTCCATCTAGTCAAGGCTATGCTTTTTCCAGTAGTCATGTATGGATGTGAGAGTTGGACTATAAAGAAGGCTGAGTGCCAAAGAATTGATGCTTTTGAACTGTGGTGTTAGAGAAGACTCTTGAGAGTCCCTTGGACTGCAAGGAGATCCAACCAGTCCATTCTAAAGGAGATCAGTCCTGGGTGTTCATTGGAGGGACTGATGTTGAAGCTGAAACTCCAATACTTTGGCCACCTGATGCAAAGAGCTGATTCATTTGAAAAGACCCTGACGCTGGAAAAGATTGAGGGCAGGAGAAGGGGATGACAGAGGATGAGATGGATGGATGGCATCACCGACTCAATGGACATGGGTTTGGGTGGACTCCGGGAGTTGGTGATGGACAGGGAGGCCTGGTGTGCTGTGGTTCATGGGGTCGCAAAGAGTCAGACACAACTGAGCGACTGAACTGAACAGGACTAGAGAACACTTCAGGCTCCTACGCAGAGTCAGCAAGATTATACCTGAAACAAAAACAGCCACTATGAAGGACAACTGTAAAGCTCAAAGCGCCAAAACATCAAATCTGCCTAAAAGAGGACTAGGAACAAGCACTTAGCCTTAAAAAGATGAAAGAGACAAAGTTGCTTGATACAAACACACATGAGCCATTGCAAAGACTGATAATAATTACGTATGTAGGATACATAATAATTAAATATGTAGGGATCTGGACATCATCTACGTATTTGTTACACCTGAGTATTTTGCCCATTATTCCTTCATTTTAGGAGAAGCATGGGACTGATGCAGGCTCATTCCTCTCAGCACCCTTGCATACATGGTGCCTTTCAAAGATCTGAAGGAATAAAGAAAACTTTGAAGAAATTTTAAAACGTAACTTAATAAAAAAGATTCTTGTTTTCACTATTGTTCTTCTTTTAATCCACAATATGATTGCTGGGACACCTGTGTCAAAAATTTCCCAGTAGAATTCATCTGATATTTTTTTTTTTTTTTGAGTCCTCATGCAGATACGTAGCAAAACTTTAAACCTCATGATGAGCTGCTGCTGCTGTCGCTAGAGTCATGTCTGACTCTGTGCGACCCCATAGACGGCAGCCCATGAGGCTCCCCCATCCCTGGGATTCTCCAGGCAAGAACACTGGAGTGGGTTGCCATTTCCTTCTCCAATGAATGAAAGTGAAAAGTGAAAGTGAAGTCACTCACTTCACTTGTGTCCGACTCTTAGTGACCCCATAGACTGTAGCCCACCAGGCTCCTCTGTCCATGGGATTTTCCAGGCAAGAGTAGCACACATAATAAATTCAGAAGGAGAAAACGTGATAGAACCATTAGAAAACCAATCTATATTTATCCATTTTGGAGGATGGAGAGTAACTGTCATTTCAATTCTTGAATTTCAGTTTCTGCTGCCTGTCATCATCACTCTTACCCAGAATCAAGAGGACTACAAATTAAAATCTTTTCTGAGCTTCTTACAATGTTTTATGGACACACAGAGAATCTAAAATGAATAAGGAATTTTGCTTTAAGCCTGTTCAGAGATACACTTAAAATCTTTAGATAATTTTCCAGATTCTAAGATTTAAGGTACAATCATTTTAGATCTAAATACATGACCGACCATTTAAACAAATTTTCACCTGCTGGAGAAGAGACAATGGCCCCACAACTTGATAAATATTTGCAAAACAGACAGCCATATAAAAAGGATTAAGAGCAAAGACAGCCAACATTTTAAAAACATAAATGCATCTATTATCCACCTTGAGAGCCCTGTACCCACCTGACAACTAAGTTCCCGAGAAACTGCCTCTGCATTTTTAACTTTTCAGCTAATATTAGATCCACCTTCACTTACTGAGATTTAATCTAATTAGTAAGGGGGAAAAGTTATTGATATTGAAGTCTACTTAGAGAACTTTAGAAGAAAAAGGAAAACCGAGACAAGAAAAGACTGGCACACTGCCTCTCAAGTATGGAATGTTCAACAGCATGGTTAAGCACATCATCAGCCCTAGCTTATCACCAACTATGGTTTTGAGGTAAAAGGGTTTTATAACTACGCACGTCAAATTTACAATACACCATCACCTTAAGGAAAAAGAAGGGAGGCCATGGTGGCTCACTGAAAGCAAAGTCCAGAGAGAAAAAAATATATTATGTTCTACCATCTTACCGTATTATACATAGATTATTATAGATAAACATATCCACATCGATCTCAACCAGACATTTTGCCAAGATTTGCAAAAATGAAACAGGGAAAATACAAATGAAAATAAAGCCAAAATCAGTCTGGTTAAAAAATTTTAACCAGAAGTGCCACCTGGAGAGCATGAAATCAGTTTAAGAAGATAATTTGAAGCAGTGAAGATTTCTGAACCAAAAAAGGTATTTCACACAGATATAAAGTGTATTTTTAAAATACCAATTATTCTAACGTGGTTTGGAATCAGATGCTTTCCAACACATTTGTTCACCTTAGTGTAATTGTTATTCATTTTACCCCTTAGCCTCTGACTTTCTCTAAGACCTGCATCTTGCTAATTTCAGAATCACCAACCTGAAGATTGTTCATAGACATAACTGCTAAGATTGGGAAGAGTCTATTTTATAACTAAGGTTTTGAGTATCCCTACAGAATGAACCACAACTGGTTTACTCTGAGGAATCTTTCACTCTTTGTGTAACAAACACGTCATAGTCTTCCCTTGATTAACTGAGGGCTGCTCTGTATAGACATGTATCAATACAAACACGTCATAGTCTTCCCTTGATTAACTGAGGGCTGCTCTGTATAGACATGTACCAATCTATCTTCTTTCATTAGCACTGTGATTTTAAAAATCTACACACTAAACAGATGGATTTGATAACATCTTGATCTAACAGTTTAAAACACTTATATTTTTAATCCCAACAATCCAGCTATATATGATTATACAGTATTGGATAGTTTTCTAAGTCTTTTCCGGTCACATTTATCTTTTTTTAAAACCAGGGATGCTAGCCTATTTAAAATAATTCTTTACTGGAAAGCAATCAAAGGAAAGGGTCATAAGTCCTCCGCAAAACATACTTCCAATGATTTTTAACCTGAGATGACTGAAAAAATGTCTTTTAATTTCTAAAGGTATAAACTATTTTTAATAGTCTTACTGTGGTATCAGTTCAGTTCAGTTGCTCAGTCGTGTCTGTGTCTTTGCGACCCCATGGACTGTAGCACACCAGGCCTCCCTGTCCATCACCAACTCCAAGAGTTTACTCAAACTCATGTCCATTGAGTCGGTGATGCCATTCTCCTCCTGCCTTAGATCCTTCCCAGCATCAGGGTCTTTTCAAATGAGTCAGCTCTTCGCATCAGGTGGCCAAAGTATTGGAGTTTTTATGACATACAAAAAGTACATATATTTAAAGTATACAATTTGATAAGTTTTGACAAATGTAATTGTCTGTGAAACCATCACCACAATCAAGATACTAAGCATATCTATCACCCTCCATAATTTTCTTATGAGCCTTTTAATCCCTCCATTTCTCCCCTACCCTTGTCCCTGTCCCTAGCCCTCAGAAAATCATTGAAATGTTTTTTTGTCATTAAATATTAGTTTGCATTTTCTAGAACTTTATATAAATTTATTCCAGTATGGGAATACTACTCTACATACCCCATTTTGTCTGACTTTTCTCACTCCACATAATTATTATTTCAAAATTTATCCATGTTGTGGCATGTGTCAATGGTTCATTCTTTTTTATTGCTAAATACCATTTCATTGTATGGATATACCATAGTTTATTTATCTATTCACCAACTGATCAATCTGGGTTGTTTTCAGTTTTGTCCTATTACAAAAAATTCTGCTGTAAAAATTTATGTACAGGATTTTGTATCAACACAAGTTTTCATTTGTTCTAAGAGTAGAACAGGTTAGGAGATTAGTTTGCATTTACCTTAAGAGACTGCCACACTGTTTTCCGAACTGGCTGTATTATTGTACATCTATATTGACACTGAATGAGAATCCTAGTTTTTCTACATCTTTATCAATACTTGATAAAGTTAGGCTTTTAAATTGTAAACATTTTAATATGTGTGTGGTGATTTTAATTTCTATTTCCCTAATGACATAACATTAAGATCTTTGCATGTGCGTATTTACATTCTTTTTATTTTCTTTGATGAAGTATATATTTAAATTTGTTGCCCATTTTTAAGAGTTTGTCTCTTTTATTATTAAACTCTCAGTATTCTCTATATATTCTGGATTGAAGTTATTTATCAGATATATCATTTCCAAATAATGTTCACCTAATCTTGGCCTGTATATTCACTAATAGCATCTTTCATAAAGCAGAAGTCTAACTAATATGAAATCCAACATACCAATTTTCTTTTTATGGATTATGCTTTTGGTTTCTTACCTAAGAAATCTTTGTCGGATCCAAGGTGATAAAGATTTTCTCCTATGTTTTCTTCTAGAAGTTTTATAGGTTTAGGCCACATATTGAGGTCTAGGATGCATTTGATTTAAATCTCTTGTACATGGTATAAGGTTCACGGGGCTTCCCTGGTGGCTCAGACAGTAAAGAATGTGCCTGCAATGCAGAAGACCTGGGTTTGATCCCTGGGTTGGGAAGATTCCCCTGGAGCTATAAATGTCATGTGTCATTATTTTTGTCTATTTGCTATAAAATGGATTTAAATCAGAAAACACATTATACATGGTCATGCATGTAAAAATTTTATGTGTATTTCCAAAGAGCATACTTTCTGTATGAGAGTAAAAACTATATAATTTTCAATGAGATCAAATTTGTTAATTGTCTATTTAAATGCTTTAGTACATACACTTAGTACATGTACTTGGTCTTCTGAATAAAGCATGGCTAAATTCCTCTACTAATTACAGATCTGTTGACTTTTTCTTATATTTTTCCTAGTTTTAGCTTTATAGAATTATGCAGTTAAATATATTAAGGTCAATGCTCAGTTATTTTAGTATATCAATATAAAATATCTCATTTATTCTCATTTATGTTCTTTGCTTTAAATTTCATTTCATCTGATACTAAGATTGTTCCTAGTACTTTCTTTTCAATGGCCTATTTTTAGGGTATCTTTTCTATCCTTTTATTTTTACCTTACTGCATCTTTTTTTTTTTTTACTGCATCTTTTTGTTATAGAATTATCTCTCATCATCAGATAGAGCTGAATATTTTATGATCAGTGTTTTATATCACCCACATTATAAAAGGAGAATTAAACCTATTTAATAGTTATTGCAAATACTAATGTATATATGCTGCTGCTGCTGCTAAGTTGCTTCAGTCATGTCTGACTCTGTGCGACCCCATAGATGGCAGCCCACCAGGCTCTGCTGTCCCTGGGATTTTCCAGGCAGGAGTACTAAAGTGGGTTGTCATTGCCTTCTCCCATGTATATATAGATGTTTTCTATTTATCACAACCTTTTGTTCATTATTTTGGGTTTCCCCCACCATTCATGCGTTTTGTTCAATTTATCAAATCTTCTTTGCTTTCTATCCTTGGAGTGAATTTATTTCTTAAACTAAAAAAAAAAATTCTCATAAAAAAATTCACACAATATTCAAAAGCAAAAACCTATTTGAACACAGTAAACTCTAACTCCATTCTGTAAGATAACTTACGTTAGCTGAATATGTAACCTTTCAGATTATTTTTTAAGTACTTTTGTATATATCATTCTACTTTTATTGTTACAGTGTTTATCCTTAATTTTAAATCCTGAATTTAAACTTCATCAACTCAGTGGATGTGAATGTGAGCAAACTCTGGGAGACAGTGATGGACAAGGAAGCCTGGCATGCTGCAGTCCACAGGGCCACAGAGTTGGATAAGACTAAGCGACTGAAAAACGGTATTTAAACTTTGGTTTTTCTTTGGTTTATTATAATCTTACTCTAAATATGTAAAGAATACACTCTAATGGTTTTTCCTCTTTACTGGATGGCAGATGACTGCCATCTCCCATACTGAAATGAGAAATAATGCTATTTTTTTGTGATGATGTGTGTTTCTATGATGACAACAGTTTCTCCTTCTTTATGCTACATCAAGGTATGGGCACTCAGAGGGCTCACTAAATTGCAGTACTGTTTTTCATAGTAGAGGCTTTTTAAAAAAATTATTTCTTTGATTATTTTATTCTCTCCAGCTTCTCTTTACTTTCCTTTTAGAGCTCTTCATACAGAGATGTTGGAATTTCTGTAGCTAAGCCCTTTGTCTCTTAAATTTTCCTTCATACTTACAAAGTATTCCTTTTAGAAGGCATTCTGATGACATTTCCTTGCTCAATCCTTAGTTTCACTAATTAATATCTTAGTTACAAATTGACATTTTAATTTTGAATTTTTAAGTCAAACTTTAATCTCCCAAGTTCTACGTTACATTCTTTTTCAGGAATACAAAACCTTTCTCCATCTTGCTAATATCTTCTTCTGATCATTCCATTACCTGTAGGTCCTTGGGCATCTTTTCTTCTGACTTTTGAGTGGGTGTCTTTCTTTCATGGTGTTGATTTCCCTCATTTGTGGTGTGTCATGATTATATGCTTATTCTTTGCCTGAAAATCTGTTTGCCAGCTCTTCTGTTTACCACTGCCTGTTTCTAGTGATTAACAGGGGACAAACGGCTTGTCTCCCTTGTGTGTGGGCTTTCTAACCCACCTGGCAGTCAGTGCATTACTTGGGCACTGCTCCGCCACACTGAGTCTAGCACCCACACTCAAGGATTTAGTTTGTGGGTAAACACAGCTGCCATCCACTATCTAACACAAAAAGAAAAGAAAAATAAAGGCAGAGCTCCAAATGTCAAGTCCCAATTAACAACTCTGATAAGCTCTCTGATTAATAATCCTGATGAATTCCCCTTCTATTTCATATTTCCATTGTCTGTACCTCAAGCTTTGTCTTGCTCTCCTTTTCTATTGCAGATTTAAATCTATCTTTGCTATAGATTTAATTTATTATTATGTGTTTGTTTTCTAATATTTTTGTCATTTCATGAGATTTTGGCAAGGGAGGGAGAATAGACACAACAACAAAAAAAATCAACCTTTAATTTTCAATCATAAAAGCCCCCATAACTGTATTAAAATAATTAATATGATAAAAGTTTCACATTATTACCTCTCACAAGAATGCCATGAATATCAGCAAATTTCAAGACTAAAATGATCAAGCATTTTCAATAGAGTCTTTAGACAATACTTTGGATCTTAAAAAGTTAAAAGAAACAAATCTGTGACACCTCAAAAGCAAATCTAACCAGTTCAATTTCATTTGGCTCTGGCATATATCAGAGAATCAATCCAGCCTGATAAGTGATGAATAGCTACAAACATATTACCTCTTCAACAACTGTCAAGTTGACATTCCAATTGTAGGAATCTAGTAAAGCTATTTAGTTTTTCTGAGAACTTTCATAATTGCTATAGCCAACATCTCTCTCTCTCATCAAAATATCCAAAGAAATGGGCTCATAAGAGAGAGCATGTATGTGTGTATATGGCAAGGAAGAAATTGTATCCTCAGGGCCCAGAATGTAGTTAATATTCATTAACAGTTCACTGAAATGAATTCAACAACAACAACAACAAAACATTTTGCCTCTGAAGGATCTAACTTTACTCTAGCATCTTAGGGCATAATTGGGCAAATTTCCCTTCAGCTTATAACTACGGATATATTTTATACTACATACAACAAACCCTTAAGATTACTGTTGTTCTTTTCAGTTCCTCAAAAATTTATAGTCTGGTATGGCAAATACCAGTATTGAGTACAAGATGCAAGTAGGCTCATATAGAAAGGACAAAGAAGACAGAGGGAAAAACAGTCTAGGAACAGATGGGACAAAAGTCAGAGATGACAGTAGGCTTGGTTTATGCTGGGACAAGACTGAACCAGTCCCACTGTTAGCTCCTTGACTTTCATCTCATCTGTTCCTTTCCCTAGACTGTCTTTCTGTTATGTCTTGTCCTTTCTGTACAACCACATGGCATGTTGTGCTGTTATAATACTTCTCACGCATGCATGCATCCTAAGTCGCTTCAGTTGTGTCCCACTCTTTGCAACCCTTTGGACTATAGCCCACCAGGCTTCTCTGGCCATAGGATTTTCCAAGTAAGAATACTGGAGTGGGTTACCATGCCCTCCTCCAGGGGATCTTCTCGACCCAGGGATTGAAACTATATCTCTTATGTCTCCTGCATTGGCAGGTGGGTTCTTTACTGCTAGTGACATCTGGGAAGCCCAGCACTTCTCATAACAGACCATAATGCTTCCCAAAGTCAAGACCACAGTGACAGCACCTTTGTTAAGTTACTGTTAGTTATTTTGTGGACGTTTGGTCTGCCTCACACTACTTTTTTCATACAAAAAGAAAACTTTGAGATTTATTAAAATGCCTACTGTACAAAAAATAATAATAATTGACAAAGTCAGGGATAAAGGAAAGTAGAGGAAATAATCCAGTTAGAGACTGGCTCTATGGTTCTCAGAGACTGAGGCAAAGTAAATACTGTAAGTTTTTATATAAAAAATAAACTAGTTACGTTATACCAAAAAACAGAACATTTATAAGTATCTCCGGCTGCTAGAAAAGAAAGTGGTGTTGGAAAAGTTAAATGCCTTGCCCAAGGTCCCCTGGCTTCTTTCGTTAGAGGAAAATACTGGTCTCTTGACTTCAGTGTTATTGCTGCAATATCACACTGAAACCAAATACACAGTGAAAATTAGTTGCTATTATGGCAACCCCTGGGAGAAACAGAGATACCTATTCCCCTGTGAGGGATAAGAAATTAAGCTAAGAACCCAACACAATGTTCTGTGAGGAAGCTGGGTAGAGTGAGAAGATATGAAATGACCTGATCACCCTTAAAGAGGAAACAGTGGTGAGGCAGCAACCTCAGAGGCACATAAGATCCCTACTGCCAGAGGGAGTGGGAGGTTTAAAAGGCTGGGAATCCAGTTTCTAGAACATTCTATATATACACAGAGTCTTAGAAGAAGCAAATCGTTAAGTACTATACTAAACTATGACTGAGAAGACAGATTTTAAAAAACTTCTTAGGGCACAGGTCCAGAAGAAAACAAAAATTAAGGTCAAGTCTACATCAGCCAGTAACAGACTTCTGGGCCCTTAGATTCATTTATTTGGCTCTCCTGACTGTTTGGCTCAGTTTTCCCTTAGCAAGTGTAAAAAATGCTTGAACACCACCACCCTGGGATCCTGTTCAACCAATTCAGATAGCTGTGGCCTTTTAACTCACATCCAAGTGACTTGGCGTTGTCCCAATATCATTTCCCCTAGTAGAGCCTAAGCGAGAGAGTACACAGCTCAGAGAGCCAGGAGTTAACTGGCTGTTCCCATTCCAGAAAGGTCTGGTTCTTTTCCTAGATAAGGAAACAATACTATATCAAGATGTTTCTATCATTCAATATTACATATCACACTGGATCCACAACTATAAAAAGAGAATTAGTGGCAATACCACTGTCTATTCTTAAAGCATCTCTCTTGAGGCGCTTTAGGCAACTGAACTTTACTTTTCCAGCCCAATCCCTTGGGAAATAAATAGTGATGATTTATTAAAACTTACATCTTACAGATAACAAAGACCAACAAAAAGAAGTTGAAATGCAGAAGGGGACAGAGTGTCTTGAGGCTACACTCTACTTGTTGAATCACACTTCTTCCTTATACAAAAGATACAGAACATGCACATTGACTCATATGGAGCTGACTGTCACTTACTTCACAGCACAGTGCTAAGGGACTCTGTGGACCTGGCCATATTTGGGCCCCCACTCTGTGCCGCTATGTTCCTTTGCCAGGGTCATGGTTTCCTGCCTTTTCTCCCATGAAACCTATTTTTGAAGATGTCTAACACAGTTTTTGAATGGCAAGTTGTTTCCTCCTATACCAGCAAAAATCTAGGCAATTCCAATCATCCTTTACAACAATGTGGCCATAATAACCTCTTCAAGTTAGTCTGCCTATAATCAGTCTTTTTAAAAAATATACAACCGATTTATTGGTTTATATTGCCTCGATTCCTCCTGTCTTTATAGAATAGCATGACCCTCAGAGCCAGGGGGTACATTAAATTTATACTTATTGAGTTGCATTATTTTTTAGTAGGAAGGAGGCAGTAATGGCCATATAGAGGGAATAATCATAATATACAAAGAACAGTGAGAACGCATCAGATAAAATTAAAGAGTGATTACTCCTTCCAAAGTAAGTTTTCGTAAAAGATTCTGAAGGAAGACAGCTTTATTTTGGTGAAAGACATCGAACGGCCTGGGTACAAAAAGCAGAGATTATAAGAAGCAGGCAGTAGTGCCCCCTGGGTTGCCTGTTAAGAAGTCTGCCTTGTACAGTTTCTGGAGAACTTTAGAAATGCAAATAACCTGGACAGATTAACAGCACCCCAAGATAACTAGCAGGATACAAAGAAACAGCACCTTTCACTATGAGGAGGCGTATTCCTTCAGGCAAACAAAGAAACAGGACAGAGTCAACATCTGTTTCATATAACAGCTTGGCTGCTGAAAGAAGCAAACTTTAAAAAATGGCTTAGCTGACAACCCTCAAAAACCATTCAGTCACTATTGCACCGGCTGAAGTAAATGGGTAGATAAACACAACTTGCACTTTCCATACTACCCTCACCGCCTTCCTCTAAAGAAAAGAAAATGCAGACAAAAGCCTCGTATCTTCCCTTTTGATTGGCAACTAACAGCAATGAATCCTGAAGTGTGAAAGATAGCCAACTGATTTTTAGCTTTGCCCTGCCTTCCTCAAAGTCAACTGGGAAGATAAGACAGCCAAAGAGTATATTGGGTGGGGACCGTGGCCAAGATAGGGGGATGGGGAAACAATTCAGACATAACTCATTAGAATATTAAAGGGAAGAAAACAAGTCATTCGGCAAAACCAACCATTTTTTGGTTGGTTCCAGAATTCAGTTCAAGAAAGAAAAAGCAATTATGATGTCTGGAACCTTATCAATAAGTGGTAACAAACCAAATGTGTTAAGAGATGAAATTTTCCTCTCTGGATTCTATCAATTTGTGAACAAAATTTCAGAATCAAGAGAAAGCCATCTAAGAAGGTATAAAAAACTATTCATAGATTTAAGAACTAGACATTTCTAAGATGAAAAATTATCAGTGCTGTGATGTCACTGCAGTGACCACTGCGTCCAACTCAGTTAAACGCCAGATGCTTTGCTTACCTTAGTAATGTGGTTACAATAGATAAGTCAAACAGAATGAAATCAACTGAGAGGCACTAAGACAGACAAGAGATTTTTCTGGTGGAATCTGAAAACAGAAAAAAAGGTGATTAGGTGGAAAAGGACAAAAACATTTACTACCAACACATGTGCAGTGGCAAAAAATATGCTGGGCAGATAACCAAGAGCCCAATGAGGTCCCTTTCAGTGACTTTCAGGCAGAACACCATGCAGGAAAAGATCACTTTGTCGATGCGGGAGAGAGAGATGACCACAAAGGAAAAAGCAATCATATGTGATTTGTTTTATATTCAGAGAACTTGGGATGAAAAAGGCATTATTTAAAGGTGCTTTTGTGGGGTGTGAGGGAGTGAGGGTATAACTATAATAACAGTAAATCTTTCAGAAATGTTAGGGCCAGACAGTCTCTAAGTACTCAACCTACATTAACTAATTTGGTCCTCACAAGGATTACATGATATAGGGACTATTAGTACTACAATTTACAGATAAGGAAACAAAGATACAGGAAAGCAGACTTATCTGGAACCATAGAGAATGGCTGAGCTTAGAAACAAGTCACCAGGAGGAAGGAAAATCCTTCAAAAGATTAATCTTTCTGTCTATCCAGGATCCTGCTTGGTGTCTTACACAACACCGAGAAAAATAAAAATAATAGAGCAAGACAAGCAGAGTAATTAATTAAAACTAAAGGAGAAAGGATTTAGATTAGTTTAAAAAAGACTTTCCAAATTAAAAAATATGCAGGAAAAAAAAGTTCACTGAGAGATACTACAGAATGACCTCCATAGGGATCAGACCTGGATAGTGTTAAAAAAACGAATCCCTTCAAGTATGGAAGGGATTAACCCAGAACTTTGTTTTAGGCCTATCAGAAATATTTGACTGTAATTCAAGAAGAGAAGTTTAGTTCACGTTAAGAGTCTCCCCTTGTGTTGATTAGTCAATCTATGCAGGGACTATGCTTGTGTTGACACTATCAGTTCAGTTCAATTCAGTCGCTCAGTCGAGTCCGACTCTTTGCGACCCCATGAACTGCAGCACGCCAGGCCTCTCTGTCCATCACCAACTCCCGGAGTCCACCCAAACCCATGTCCATTGAGTCAGTGATGTCATCCAACCATCTCATCCTCTGTCGTCCCCTTCTCCTCCTGCCCTCAATCTTTCCCAGCATCAGGGTCTTTTCAAATGAGTCGGCTCTCCGCATCAGGTGGCCAAAGTATTGGAGTTTCAGCTTCAACATCAGTCCCTCCGATGAACACCCAGGACTAATCTCCTTTAGGAGTCCTGACTGCTTCAGAAGGCAGTCTTGAAGAAACCAGAAGAGGAAAGCATGACTACAGCACTAGAGTCACAATTAAAATGGAGGAAGAGTTGACTTAACCTCTAAATAAAGAGAGTAAGACAGAAAATGAATACTAAAAGCAGCTGCAATGATTAGGGATAACATCCTACAGTTTTGAGCAGAGTGTTCATGTGTAATCAATACAGTGTTAATGAAAATAATACCAACATGTGAAAGCTTTAAATTGTTCATATAATTGTGGTAAGAACAGCAGCGGACAATACCTGGGAGCACTTCTCTTGTGCCAGGCACTGGGTAACATGCTTCATGTACAGGGTACCGTGGTTAAGCACAAGGGCTCAGATCGACTCCCAGAAATCCTTCTCCAAATAACTTTGAACAAACCACTTGCCCTGTGTCTAGGTGTCCTGCGTCTCACTATCTGTCAGATAATAACAGCATCTACTCTCTAGGCATGAAGTTGCAAAGATTAAGTGAGAATGTGTGCGGAGAGAAAATAGAAGAAATTGTAGAGTTCTAGAATAATCAGTACAGCCTGATGAGTGGGACAGGTAAGATGAGGAGAACAGGTCATTCTCAACATAGTGTAAACAGGACTCACCCATCATACCACCAGGCTGGATCGTCTCTTTGTGTCATCCTTTATATTTACTTCCCTCTTAATTTCGTTACTTTCCAAATTAATTTCAAATATTGGTTTTCACAAATGTCTTTATCACTGAACCACAGGTCTCTTTAAATATCATTTATCCCCAGTCCCTAGAATCATGCTTGACACACAAATAACTGTGCTAGAACGACTGCATGAACAGCAGGAAAAGATCACTTGAGAAAATTGCTATGAATGAAATTTATAGGAATTTTTAGGTGCCAGATATAAGAAATATCCTCATAAAAGAGAAAATTGATAACAGCATAGAATTCTCTCTGATATAAATTAGGTAGTACACACACACACACACACACACACACACCAGTGTGTTTGTGAACATAAGGTTTGCTATTTATAGTAAGATCTACCAAAAGTGACTTTCATTTAACTCCATTAGTCATTGTTATTTCATTCTAAACCATTTCTTACTAGATAAGGAACACAAGTTCACGCTTCTTCCTATTTTGAAGAAGTAAAAAAAGTAAGAGAGGTTAGGAGCAAGTGATTGAAAACCTTGGAACCATGCGAAAAGGGTAGAAGAGGGAATTAGAAGGGAGAAACGGGCTGGGCCAATCTCCTGAATTAACCCTAGGAGAAGCAGCAGAGCATTCCAAACTTCAGCACAGTGCGGGCTTTTAGTATCTGCCTACCTTTACACCTAGCTTCTTGAATTTCTTCCTTGATTTCAGAATCTTCGCCTGGATTGACAACCTGGTTGAATTCTGATTAACCTGTCTTCTGAGTAAACTCTCTACTGGTAAATAACATTGATTTTAAAATTCTCAACTCTTTCCTCTTGAACTTAGAAATTCTTGGGTCAAGCAACTTCCTCTCAAACAATTTAATTTTAGGAGGTCATAACTTTCCCTAAAGGCCTCGTATCTTATATTGGGATGAGCCTCTTGGGGTGTAAGATTTACTTAAATTCTATGAAAACTATACTCTCTATGTATGTTAGTCTGCTTTTCATGCATTCTTGGCTGATCTAGGGCCCAGTCCTACCCCAGGTAGAGGAGGTGCTCAAAAAAAATTTGTTGAGTAAAGGAATTAGTGAGTGAAAAGTCAAGCCCTGAACTTCCTCCACTGCTTGCTTCTGAGCACACAACAGAGGATACACAAATAGATTCTATGCAGAAAATCGCCTCCTTGAGAGCCTCTCACCTGAAAACAGCTATTAAATTTTCAGGGATAGAAGAATCTGTGCTTAAGTGAGTAATCTGCTCTTCAACACCACCTGCCAAGCACCACACATCACTAGCCTGAAACTGATGTATGGATCCCAACCCTGAAGCTCTGTCATGTACCTACATCTCTCCATTTCATCATGCAAGAGGCACAGCTAGAGTATTTCCACCAAACTCTATAGTATCCTCTCCACTGTAATTTCCATTTCAGTAATTTCCAGGGCATACACAGTTCAAATGACAACCTACTCCAGTATTCTTGCTTGGAGAATCCCAGAGACGGGGGAGCCTGGTGGGCTGCCGTCTATGGGGTCGCACACGACTGACGCAACTTAGCAGCAGCAGCAGCACACCGTTCTTCCAACAAAATTAAACTCTGCTTGGGAACAGATGGATTCCCGCCTTATACACCCCTTTCCTCTAACTTGATCTTTTGAGTTGTACTGAGTTTCAATGGCACAGTTAAGATTATAATAAATTCTGCACTTTTAAAAAATTGTTAAGATGCATTTTTATATCATCAAAGTAAACATCAATAATAAACATCTTAATCAATAGTTTCTTACATCTGGAGGGTATTTAATAAAAATTTTGCATCTAGCCTAGTAATAATAATATTATTAAGTATCAGTAATATTTAAAAATAATAGAATTCTCAAACCATTCAATTTGATTCCATGGATGTTTATACTATGTTCTCTGAAGCCACTAAGTAATATTAAAATATTTAATAAAGTCTTAAAATTTTTGCACAGAAAATTTTTCTATTATAAAAACATTCATGTTTATCATTTTTTCAGTCAAAATGACAAAACCAATGTCAAAGAAAAACCAGAATTTATCAACCATAGTTTAAATATTAATACTATAAAAGTCAAAGTGGCTATAAAACAGACTGACAGAAGTAAACCTGGAAAGATCAGCCAATACATCATTATATAAAAATAAGAAGGCATAAAAATACTATTAGGAATGCATAGGTCTGGGTTTTAATTTCATCAATCTAATAAAAGGTCACAGAATGAGCATTAAAAAAAAAAAACAAAAACAGACTAAGGTCAATATCACAAAGTGGTTAAAGAGATGGAAGAGAACTCTCTTCTAAGTCATTAAACTCACCCATACCATACTGAACTCCAGAGGACTTATCATGTTCCTATGCCATTAGAGAACGTAGCAGGTTCATTGAATTGACTGATTTCTTTGTTAACCTACTTACATGGGTTAAGACCCTGACTGACACAAAATACAATCAAAAAAATCCCAGACAGAGAGTGCAATGAAAGACTGAGTGATGTATAGTTTGGGGTAAAGCCTATCCAATAAATGTGCTTGACCAACAAAGAACCTATTGGCAAAGATTTATTATCAGAACAAACACATTCTAAAAAGATCTAATACAATAAAACCTGCAATATGAATACAAACTACTCTAAAATACAGTTCTTTGCCTAATGTATAGCTTTTTTCCATGATTATACTAAAACTCTCTTCATTTTTTCACTTCAAGAATAAATTTAATAAGAGAAGCAAAACCAATGAGTATAGAGTATAAAATGGCACTGGTAGCGTAGCGCTACATAAACAAACATACATTTATGTCAATTAGAACTCTTCAACCACCTTTAATATATATAAAGAAAAAATATTTCTAGGAAACGTATTACCAAGAAAAAGGGTAAAAATAAGTCACCTTCTAGAATAAAACATCATCAACATGTTTTAATTATATGCAATGCATTAATATGAACTTAGTAGAAGTTAGAGTCAGACATAGAAAAAATATATGATATACCTCCAAGTTCTTTTACATTCAAGATGGCATTCTGGAATGGCACTGCTTTTATACTAAAACCTACAATTAGAAAACAATAAACAAAGAATTAGCAACTTAACTTTTAAAAATGTATAGGATTCTCAAATTCTCTTTTTGGCAGATGAAGAACTATTTTTCATAGCTCATATTTACACCAGAAACACATAATTTTCAAGATAAATTATAATCTAGTATTATCTTCTATCATTTTGCAAAATATAGCTGTATGCTACAGCAAAATATAACTCTTTTCTTCCAAATCCTGCCTCATTCCTTCATACATAATGGGTCTTTGTAAATTTTACCAGTTGTGAGAAAGACACTTGAAAGTATAGAGAAACTCCAAAGAAGATATTCAACCATAATCTTTACATCTAATTCCTAAAGTTAATCTTCCCTCACATATAACTTAGCAACCCTAAAGTATCTAAATTATAACCATCTTATATTGGAATTACATATTTAACCCACTCTAGTACTCTTGCCTGGAAAATCCCATGGACGGAGGAGCCTGGTAGGCTCCAGTCCATGGGGTCGCTAAGAGTCAGGCATGACTGAGCGACTTCACTTTCACTTTTCACTTTCATGCATTGGAGAAGGAAATGGCAACCCACTCCAGTGTTCTTGCCTGGAGAATCCCAGGGACGGGGGAGCCTGGTGGGCTGCTGTCTATGGGGTCGCACAGAGTCGGACACGACTGAAGCGACTTAGCAGCAGTAGCACTATGTTAGTATTTTCTCTCGAGGACATGGTTAAACTCATACATAAATTTTTGTTAGATGTACAATCATAATTACCCATTTATGCATTTTATAATGCATTTAATAAATGACTTTTATTATCAAAGTATATTCTGCATATAGTGCTATGATTAATTCTGTATTTAGACTTAATTATCATAATCTAAGACAATCAATTCAGGTGTAAGGTGAATGTACATTTACCTATACACACACATACACAAATACATATACTGAATATTTCTGAAATGATCCATAAGAAACTGGAACATATAATGGGAAAGAACTAGGTATAAATCTTAAATAGGAGCGATTCTTCAGTTTCATTTAAATGTTTTGCACATACAGGTACTTCTTTTTCAATTAAAAGCTCTACTACTTTTTTTTTTAATTTTTTAAATAATTTAAAAAATATTTTAAAAATATTTTTAATTGGAGGATAATTGACTTACAATGTTGTGTTGGTTTCTGCCATATATCAACATGAATCAGCACAAGTATACACATGTCCCCCCCAACTCTTGAACCTCCCTGCCACCTCCCACCCCACCCCACTACTCAAGGTTGTCACAGGGCACCAGGTTTGAGCTCCCTGCATCATACAGCAAATGCCCACTGGCTATCTATTTTACATATGGTAATGTATATGTTTCAATGCTACTCCTTCAATTCGTCTCACCTTCTCCTTCCCCGACCCTGTCCACCATTCTGTTTTTTATGTCTGCATCTCCATTACTGTCTTGCAAATAGGTTCATCAGTACCAGGTTTCTAGATTCCACATACATGCATTAATATATGATATTTGTCTTTCTTTTTCTGACTTCACTCTGTATACTAGGTTTTAGGTTCATTCACTCCATTAGAACTGACTTAAATGTACTCCTTTTCATGGCAGAGTAATATTCCATTACATGTATGTACCACAGAAATAGCTTCCTTATCCATTCATCTGCCAATGGACATCCAGGCTACTTCCATGTCCTAGCTATTGTAAACAGTGCTGCAATGGACGTTGGGATACAAGTATCTTTTAAAATTATGGTTTCCTCAGGCTGTATGCCCATTAGTGGGACTGTTGGGTCTTAATAATTCTAGTTTTTTAAGGAACTTCCATACTGTTCTCCATAGAGGCTATTTCACTTTTCCATCAACAATGCAAGAAGATTCCCTTTTCTCCACACCCTCTTCAGCATTCATTGTTTGTACATTTTTTGCTGACTGGAGTGAGGTGATACCTCATTGTAATTTTGATTTGTATTTCTCTAATAACCAGTGATGTTGAGCATCTTTTCTTGTGTTTAATGGCCATCTGTATGTCTTCTTTGGAAAAAATGTCTGTTTAGGTCTTCTGCTCATTTTCTGATAGAGCTGTTTGTTTTTCAGGTATTGAGCTGTATGAACTGCTTATATATTCTGGAGATTAATCCTTTGTTGGTTGTTTCATTTGCAATTATTTTCTCCCATTCTGAGGGCTGGCTTTCAATCTTGTTGTTTCCTTTGCAAAAGCTTTTCCTTACAAAAGCTTTTAAGTTTAATTAGGTCTCATTTGTTTATTTTTGTTTTTATTTCCAGTACTCTAGGAGGTGGGTCAAAGAGGATCTTGCTGTGATACATGTCAAAGAGTGTACTGCCTGTTTTCACCTAAGAGTTTTATCGTTTCTGGCCTTTAAGTCTTTAATCCATTTTGAGTTTATTTTTGCATATGGTATTAGGAAGTGTTCTAGTTTCATTCTTTTACATGTAGCTGTCCAGTTTTCCCAGTAATGTTTATTGAAGAGGCTGTCTTTTCTCCACTGTATATTTTTGACTCCTTTGTCAAAGATAAGCTGCCCTTGGGTGAATTGGTTTATCTCTGGGTAAAAGCCCTACTAATTTCTAAAGCTTACTGAGTAATTCCTGAGCACCCAATCGATTTAAGGCATTAAGCATTATTTAATATGTACAATTACAAGACAAATAAGACACAGTCATCCTTTCAAGAAACTATCAACAAGGTAGAAGGAAAAACATACAAATACTTTCATTGAAGCAAGTACTAGAAAAGTTAAAAAGTGCTGGGAAAGGTAAAAAGATGTAAATTACTACATGTGTAAAAACAATTCTTTTACATGGTTTTGTTTTACTTTATACATAAACAAGTTAATATGTGTCTTATTATATACTCTATTATTACCACTCCTCTGTTGTATATTGCCCTAGAGCTTTAAGATTCTATACATCACCTTCTACCAAGGAGTCAGAAGCTCTATGACTGCGGTCAACTTACTAGCCTTGGTTTTCATTGTTTGAAAACCAGGATGATAGTATCTACGTCACAAAGCTGTGATAATGTGTGTATTATCTTTATCATAGAGCTTGGTACAAATAAGCATACTACATAAAACTGCCAACTTTATATTTCAATTGACGCCATGTTGATGATTTTATCATTAGGTACACATATTTTTTGCCTACCTGAATATATTACAGACTCCTGAGACAGAAATTCTGGTGCTCATTTATTTATTAATCTAAGTACTTAGTTGGAGCCATGAGTGTTATCACTGAACAAAAAGTACCTTTGTTGGAGTTTATGCTCAACTGGAGTGTAAACAGTTGAAATTTGTTGTGTTGTTATTGTTGTCCAATCACTAAGTCAAGTCTGACTCTTGGCAGTCCCATGAACTGCAGCACGCCAGGCTTCCTTGTCCTTCACTATCTCCCAGAGTATGCTCAAACTCATGTCTGTTGAGTTGGTGATGTCATCCAACCATCTCATCCTCTGTTGCCCCCTTCTCCACTTGCCCTCAATCTCTCCCAGCATCAGGGTCTTTTCTAATGAGTTGGCGCTTCGCATCAGTGGCCAAAGTACTAGAGCTTCAGTATCAGTCCTTCCAGTGAATATTCAGTGTTCATTTCCTTTAAGATTGACTGGTTTGATCTCCTTGCAGGCCAAGAGACTCTCAAGAGTCTTCTCCAGCACCACAGTTCAAAAGCGTCAATTCTGTGGTGTTCAGCCTTCTTTATGGTCCAACTCTCACATCCGTACATGACTACTGGAAAAACCATAGCTTTATAGAACATAAACGTTTGTTGGGCTCCCTAAGAATCTTTCAAAACGTACTCTTTCAGAGTGGCTTTCACGCAGACAGACACTGTGGGCATAGCATTGTGGTTAATGGTAGATGCAGTCACTGAATCTTAGCAAAATAGCAGGAGGAGTAGGAGGCAGTGCCCTGTGGCTGACACACTGGCATGTATCTTGACCTGTAGGAAAGCCTCTCCAGGTGTCTGGCCTCTGGGAAGTTAAGGAAACTCAGTGCCAATCACAATACTCATGCTGCCACTGAAATCTGCCCACGGGAGACTTAGATGCTTGAATTTATCTGCCTACCTCACAGGGGTGTTAAATGGATTAAAAGGCAATGATTATGAAATCCTGAAAACAAAAACCCTATGTAAGTGCTAAACAGTCTATCAGTGGTTATGTTCAGGATAAACTCGAGTGTGAATTTTCCAGAGAAATGGGACAAACCCCAACTTTGAAAAGGAAATAGTTATGGAGCATACTAGCAAAGTTTAATCTGCTTTGATTCTTAAAAGCTGACAATATGCAGGCACCCAGAAGGAAGTAGTATTTTTTCGCAAACTGCCACACCCATACGCAAAATACAACTTTAGAAATTTACTGATCTAACAGGCAGATTATATGACGATTCCCATCTTGAATCCTTGCACAGACTACAAAAATGTCCTCTAGCATTCACTTTAAGCAAAGTAAACCAGCAATGTTATTTATAGGCATATAAATGTTCCTTCAGAATACTCATAAATGTTTTCTCTTCACATAGAACATGTGTGGCTAGATTTATACTGCAAAGGTATATGTAGTCTTCCACTTTGCTGTCTTCCTATTATTTTTACAATATAGCTGTGGTAATTAATGTTCAGAGGATAAAGCCTAGATAACTAGTCCAGAGAATGTACTATTCATAGAAGAGAAGCAGTATTTTTCTATGTTATTCCTCCTGTTTGCAAGGATTAAGAAGAATTAAAATGTAAGGACACATTTTTGGTTCACCAAAACAGCAATCAAGAAGAACCATCAGATCAACTGTATTTTATTCCTTTACACTGAATTGGATGAGGTCAAGAAGGGAAATTAGTATTTAGTAGAGATACAAAGGTCAATTCATCAAAACACCTCTTTTGAAGGATCACTCTGAAGAATAAAAACCTGTGGATTGCATAGGCTCCACAGTAAGAATATCTGGGTTCGAATTCTGGGTCTACCATTACTAACTGTCTGAGCAAGTTATTAAATCCCTCTGTGCCTCAGATTCCTCATTTGTAGAGGAAAACAGTACTCAGTGCTATAAAGTGTTGTTGTTTGTTTTAAGAAGTAAAACCAAAAATTGCGATTACTAATGGTCATCAAATGACCACTGATAGCTTTCTCCCAATCAAAATCATGTGTGGCCTCAAGCTCAGGTATATTATGAAAGCAGTGGTAAGAGTTACTGAAGACACAATCAAAAACAAACATTTATTGAGGACTTCCATAGACTAATATTTGTGGTCCTCCACATTTCTTTCCTTCTCAATCAACCAGTCACCAAAGCCTTTCAGTTTCATCTGCCTAATAGTTCTCAAACTTGCCTACTTCTCTCCATCCTCACAGCACAACTCTGATTAAACCATCCAGTAAGCCTCCTAACGGAACTCTGTTATCAGCCTCCTCCATCATCCTCATACACCAGCAGAAGTGTTTTCCTGAAATGAACCTCTGTTCACACCATCCACCTAGTTAAAAGGGTCTGATAGCTTCTCACTTCTCAGGAGATAGTTCAAAATATCTAACAAAGCTCTATCAGATCCGATTCTTCTTTCCTTCTCTAAGCTTATTTTGTACCATCTCCCCCTCATTTATATTTGGTTTCTAAAACAAGCTATACTCCCTCCACCTCAGGGCCTTTGCACCTACTGCTGCGTAAGTGTGTATTCTTTGCTCCTCTGGGAAACTAGTCACGCTTCAGGTGTTTGAACTTCACTTTGTCAGGCAAGCTTTCTCTTTGCGTTCCTAAAATAGGTTGATTTTTTTTGGATCCGTGTGCTTCTACATGACTTTCACATTCCTAATTACGTATCAGTTTATTTATTTATGTCTGTTCCCACGATAGACTGAAAGGATTCTTAACAGAGACACAATGTATGGTGTATCTTGTATGCCAGTGCTTGGTCATAACAGGATCTCAGTATTTGTTTAAAGATCTGTGTGAAGCGTTTATATTTGTCAGCCCTCCACTTCCAAGGGTTCTGCATCCACATATTCAACTAACTGCAGATCAAAAATATTTGGGGAAAAAAAATTCCAGAAAATTCCAAGAAGCAAAACTTCAATTTGCTGCACACAGGCCACCATTTACATTGTATTAGGTATTATCAGTAATGTAGAGATAATTTGAAACATACAGGAAGGTGTGTGTAGGTTACATACAAATACTGTATTTTTATATAAAGGATTTGAGCATATTCAAATTTTGGTATCCATTGTAGGGGAGGGTGGTCATGGAACCAGTCCCCCTCAGATACCAAGAGACAACTGTATATCCTAATTTAGCTGTTATGACAATCCCTAAGTTAATGAATAACTACTGTTGCAGGAAGAAAATGAAGCCTAGAAGGGTTATGGACCTAGACAAAAGGGCTAAGTGCTGCATTTAAAACCTGACAGGTCTCATCAGTTCACCAGAACTCCACCCTATAGCACTTCCTCCACATACCAACAAGCTGATGTATTTTATACTATTTTGTCCACAGTTTTGAACCTAAAGATTGGTGGAGCTGATTGGAAAAATACACATATACCTAATGAGCCCACTAATTTATTTTCCCTCTTGTTTTATAAATAATCCAACACAAGGAATCTCTTTTGATTCTTGTGTTCTCAGGTCTGTACTACATTGCCTTATTAATGGAATAAAAGTAATAGTATGAGTTTAGAGAGTAGTTTTTATTAGATATTATTAATTAAACCATGACCTTAGGAGGTGAGGGGGAATGTTCACCTGACTCAGTCAAGACAGGGTGCTTGCTCTGTTGCTTCTTCGAAATAACGAAAGCATTCCTCTGATGCACTTTTCTCAAGGAGGCAGTGAGTGGATGGGACAAGACAGGGTCCTAGAAGTCCTAGATGACAGCTCTTAGACTCACCAGCCACTTTTTCCCATTGATTCTGAATCCCCGCTCTAACATTTCGATTCCACTATTTGTATTAAACAAGGAGGAGGGAAAAACAGTAACAACTGAGTCAATCATCAATGGCCTCCAGTATTTGGCTGAAGGGCTCATGGGTAGGTCTCCTGACTCCATTCAAACAATTTGATGGCTGAAGCCTAAGTTACGTAGTCATTTTTTCCTGGCCTATTTAAGCTACATTAGTAAGACTGAAACCTCCCCTAAGATTTAACCCCACAAATTTTAATAAATATATGACTTAGTAACTCTTTGGGGAAATAATTGTTTGCATAGACTCAGTTTTTGTCTTTGAGTCCTTAAATCCAAAAAAGCCTGTGATACAAGGGAGATGGATTTGAAAATTTTTATGCAGGGAAAGCATTACTGAAATCGTAACAAAATTAGGTTTGGGAAGGAGGTTAGTCTATTTTTATCCATTGTGTGGAACACATAAGTATTTTACTTGGACCTACAGCCCAACCTCCACCCTTCCCCCACCTCCCATAACACATACGCAAGTCTGCACATTTGTACACAGATACTGTGTGTGCTTCTCAGATCCCTGGATCACTAAAGAACTGCTCAAGGAAAGACATTCTACAGATCTGGTAGCCTTGACTTGAACCAAGGGACATGATTAATGGCCATGGTAGTTTTGTGATGTTTGGACAATGGTCTAGCGAAATTTTAAATATGATTTCAACAACATAAAAGGAAATTTAATCTATCAGTACTTATAAAACACAATCCTTTAGCAGATACAAAATCTGACTTTCTAATTTATTTCCTAACACGTATGCACAAAATACTAAAGTTATTAAAATCTTCAAATTTTCATAAACTTTCTATATTTCTTTCAAATTATAATTATTTTGTATTTTAGCTGAATGACATAACACTTTACAAACTTTCAAGTGCAGCAATATACATCCCTAGAAGAGATTTTTCAACCTTTTTCAATTCCAAGTGTTCAATTTTCTCTAGATTATTCTCTGTGTTACAACAATATATTATCCTAAACCTATAGACTCCACTCCTCTGGTTTAAAAAAAAAAAGTGAATACTGTGTAATCTACAGGTTAACAGCCCCTTTTATCAGCAAATGCTTCGTGCTGTGATACAGTCTAGGAATTCACTCTGGACAAATGCTTCGTGCTGTTATACAGTCTAGGAATTCACTCTGGACAAAGTTCACTTTTGCTTCTAGACCAATGTGCAAGCTACTCAATTTTTTCCCCTATATCAGCAGGACCTGCTTTTTGCAGGATTTCTTGGTCCTTTGAGTTTTGACAATTTAAGTATCTTTTAAAAATTATGTCAAAGTAAAAGACTGCTGAAGTTAACAATCCAGCACAGTTTGGATTCCCTTGACTTATGAAGAAAAGGCAGGGATTCTTGCCTTGCTGAATTAAATAGACATATCCTTCTTGTGATGTGTTTTCATTTTAAGAAACTAATTCTCAATTTATCTTTTCAACTGTTCCAAACTCTCCCAACAAATATTTCATCTTTAATTGGCTTGATAGAATCAAAACACTATAAAATAGAGAAATAATTTAGTAGAATAAAATTTCACACATAATTCGACCATACCAACAAAGCCTATTGTTATTTTTTACATTTTTTTCCCATTTTCAATTTAAAAGCAGTTTTCCAAGGTTTAATTTTCAAAATGTAAATTTAATTTTCTTCTACAGAAGGCTGTATATGTTTCTCAATATATGATCATTTCAATCGATGTACCACAATTTAATTAACAGACTCCTTTGATACAGAACATTTAAATTACTTTAAAGTTTCAGTTATACAAAATGTTGCAATCATTTGTTCATATAGTTTCTCTGAAATTACATGCTTACCGTAAATTCTCAGTTGACACTATTACTAGGCCAAGGGATGTAAATATTTTGGTAACCTTTAATTTATATGAATAACTGCTTTCCAAAAAAAGAGGGGTAGGCAACACCAATCACAATGTCACCAGTAATTCATGTGCATACAAAGGTAACCACAATCTTCATAGCACTGGGACAAAATTTAATGAAAACTTTGGTAAATTTAGCTATAAATTAACATTTTAAAGGAGATCAGCCCTGGGAGTTCTTTGGAAGGAATGATGCTAAAGCTGAAACTCCAGTACTTTGGCCACATCATGCCAAGAGTTGACTCATTGGAAAAGACTCTGATGCTGGGAGGGATCGGGGGCAGGAGGAGAAGGGGACGACAGAGGATGAGATGGCTGGATGGCATCACTGACTCGATGGACGTGAGTCTCAGTGAACTCCGGGAGTTGGTGATAGACAGGGAGGCCTGGTGTGCTGCGATTCATGGGGTCGCAGAGTTGGACACGACGGAGCGACTGAACTGAACTGAACTGAACATTTCATTTCTTTTCTAGTAAAATTGACTTCTGATAAAGCTGTACCTTTCTGTTTCCCATTAATTCTTTTTATGAATTTCTCTTTGTGAACTTAGCTTAATTTATCATTTAGATTCTCAGTACTATTTGAGAATGTGACTGAATTCTCTAAATGGGACAGTCATAAACTCTCAATAGCAGTGCTTTCACTTATATTTTTCCTCTGAATTTTAGCTTTCCAGTCTTTCAAAATTTTCATATAGTTAGGTCTCTTGCTCCTTCACTGTGTACATTATTCTCCATAGGCCTCCTGTGACTGTTTCCCCATCTCCACATCGAGTGTTCACATGGACGTGTGGCCTTCTGACCTCCACCACTGGGTTCTGTCATTTATTACAGGACCTTTCTTCTACCTCCTTCGTTCTTCTTCCACTACATACATATACAACAAAAGGAACTGGAAGTTGAGTTTGAGCACAGCAGCAACGTCTATCTGGACTGGGGTTCTGTGGGTCCACTGATAACTGAAATCATTCTTATTCTCCTCTGCCTCCACCCCTCCTTCCTCTGTCACCACTAGTTTCTCCAACATCTTGCCCACCTTCATTAGCTACAATAAACACACAGACTCAACCAACAAGCATCTACCCCTTCTCTTCTACATCCTCACCTCACACCTCACGCCCAACTCTGCTCTCCCTTAACCATTACAAGGCCCTCCCACTAAATCCAGGGAGCCTCACCTTTGTCAAGAAAAGTCTTCTCTGGGCTCCAACATTCTCTTACGTGCTTCTCCGTCCTCTTTGTACCAGCAAGCAGAGCTCTTTCTTCCCGTGTCAGTGTTACCTAGCACAAGCTGTGTCTCTATGCTTTACCACTTTACCACCTGTCATTGTTGTTCGGTTGCTAAGTCGTGTCCGACTCCTTGCGGCCCTATGAACTGCAGCACACCAGGCTTCCCTGTCCTTCACTATCTTCTGCAGTTTGCTCAAACTCATATCCATTGAGCTGGTGATGCCATCCTGCCATCTCATCCTGTCTCCCCCTTGTCCCCCTGCTTCAATCTTTCCCAACATCAGAGTCTTTTCCAGTGAATCGGTTCTTCATATCAGGTGGCCAATGTAATGGAGCTTCAACATCAGTCCTTCCAATGAATATTCAGGGTTGAATTCCTTTAGGATAGACTGGTTTGATCTCCTTGCTGTCCAAGGGACTCTCAAAAGTCTTCTCCAGCATCACAGTTCAAAAGCATCAATTCTTCGGTGCTCAGCCTTCTTTATGGTTCAACTCTCACATCTGTACATGACCACTAGAAAAACCTCCGCTTTGACTATATGGATCTTTGTCAGCAAAGTGATGTCTCTTTTTTAACATGCTGTCTAGGTTTGTCATAGATTTTCTTCCAAGGAGCAAGCGTCCTTTATATTTCGTGGCTGCAGTAGCCTTCCAACAGTGATTTTGTACTCCCCCCAAATAAAATCTGCCACTGTTTCTACTTCTCCCCCATCTATTTGCCATGAAATGATGGGACCAGATGCCATGAATTTAATTTTTTGAATGTTGAGTTTTAAGCCAGTTTTTTCACTCTCCTCTTTCACCCTCATTAAACAGCTCTATAGTTCATCTTCACTTTCTGCCATTAGAGTGGTATCGTCTCTCACCTCTTAATAATGTCCCACTTGAAGTTGTGACATTTGTTTATATGTGGACCTTTGGATTTCCATATACTAACTTTTAGGGAATTTGTTTATCCATCTGAATGAATTCAATATTTGGCTAACATTTGTCCACCATTCTGTCTGCTTCTAGTCTTAAAGACAATATTTTCCAAAACTAATGATTGAAGTTATCCTTCAAATTTTCACATCTCCAAAATTATCAACTCTAAATTCACATTAGCCATCTCTTAATTTATTGGTGTAAAATTGCAGATTTCATCAAATTTTATACATAGAAAACATAGCAAACATACAAAGTTCTACTTATCCCTTGCCAATCTGGAAGCCCTTTCTTTTTTCTTGCCTGATGCACTGCCTAGAATCGCCACTACAATGCTGAATGGAAGTGGTAATAACAGACATCCATGTCTTATTCTTTATCTGACTGGGAATAAGTTTTGTATTTCATCATTAAGTATAACAATAGCTATAGATTTTTATAAATGGCCGTTAAGAGTTGAGAAAATTCCTTTCTGTTCCAACTTTGCTGAGAGTTTCTTTTTTTCTTATCAGAAATCAATGTTTTTTTATCTCTTGAGATGATCAATATCAGCTTACTGATAATGTAAGTTAAATTTATTTATTTTTGAATGTGAAACCAGTCCTGTATTCCTGGGATAAATGTTACTTGGTCATGATAATATTAAAGGATAATACCTATTAATATACTACTGTTAGATTTTATTTGCTAGATTTTTGTTTATATTTCTGGCATCTGTGTTCATGAGGAATATGGTATGTTACATTTCTTGTAATATTGTTGTCTGGTTTTAACATTAAACTTGCTGGTCTTATACAAGGAATTTGAAAGTTTTCCCTCTTCTTCAATTTTCTGAAAGACGTTATGTAGCACTGGCATTAGTTCCTCTTTCAAATGTTCAAGAAAATTTACCAGTGAAACCAACTAGTTTTTTTAAAAAAAACTATAATTTCAATTTCTTTACTAACTACAGATCTGGGTGTTCTATTTATTCTTGAATGAATTTTGATGATTTATCTTTCAAGGAATTTGTCCATTTATGTTGTCAAATTTACTGGCATAAAGTTGTTCATAATATCCTTTTTTTAAAAAGAGATATATACATATATTTTTTCTTTTGGACGGTGCTGGGTCTTCACTGCTGCACGTGGGCATTCTCCAGAGAGTGGGGGTTACTCTCTGTTGCGGTGCACAGGCTTTAGGCACACAGGCTTTCAGTAGTTCTAGAGCGCTGGCTCAGCAGGTAGTTGTTTTGTGGCATGTGGGATCTTCTTGGACCAGGGATCAAACCCGTGTCTCCTGCATTGGCAGACGGATTCATTACCACTGAGTTGCCAGGGACGTCTCCTGTTCATAATATTCTATTATCCTTTTAATATTTATAGAATCTACCTTGATGTAACCTCTCTCATTTCTGATGCTATAATTAGTGCCATCTTTTTTTTCCTCATCAGCTTGGCTAGAGTTATTATAAATTTTATTGATCTTCTCAAAGAACCAGCTTTTGATCTAATGAGTTTTCTCTATTGTTTTTCTATTCCACTGATTTTCACTTTGATCCTTATTATTTCCTTTCTGTTGCTTACTTTGGGTTTAGTCAGTTCTTCTCATTCCTTAAGGTGGAGGCTGAGGTCACTGATTTAAGGGCCTTCTTTCCTGATTTAGGGGTTTAAAGCTATGAAATGCCCCCAGTGTCCATGCTTACAGACATCTCATAAATTTTGATGTGTTATATTTCCATTCTGTGTAAAATACTTTACAGTTTCTCTTTTGATTTCTTATTTGATCCATTGATATATAGAAGTAGTTCAGTTTCCTAATTGGAGAAGGAAATGGCAACCCACTCCAGTGTTCTTGCCTGGAGAATCCCAGGGATGGGGGAGCCTGGTGGGCTGCTGTCTATGGGGTCGCACAGAGTCGGACACGACTGAAGCGACTTAGCAGCAGCAGCAGCTTCCTAATATTTGGAGACTTTTCCAGAGATGATCTTGTTATTGGTTTCTAATTCAATTCCACTGTGATCTGACAACGTATTTTAATCCTTTTTAATTTACTGAAACTTGTTTCATGCCCTCAAATATGGTCTTATTTGAGAAGACGATTCTCTGTTGCTCTTGGGTAGAGGGTTCTATAAATATTAATCAGGTCAAGGTTATTGTTGTTCAAGTCTATTACCTGTTAGCTGATTTTCTTCATATGTGTTCTATCAATAATTTAAAGTATTGAAATCTTTGTAATTGTGGGTTTTGTCAGTTTTTGCTATGTGTATTTTGAAGCCATTATTACATACATAAATGTTTTAGCATCATTATGTCCTCTGATTCAGACCCCCTTCATCATTATGAAATGAATTTCTTTATTCCCAGAATTACTCTTTGCTCTAAAGTCTAACTTGTCTGACATAATACAGCCACACCAACTTTCTTTTGATCCCTAGTAGCATGATATATCGGAGAAGGCAATGGCACCCCACTCCAGTACTCTTGCCTGGAAAATCCCATGGATGGAGGAGCCTGGTAGGCTGCAGTCCATGAGGTCACTAAGAGTTGGACACGACTGAGCAACTTCCCTTTCACTTTTCACTTTCATGCATTGGAGGAGGAAATGGCAACCCACTCCAGTGTTCTTGCCTGGAGAATCCCAGGGATGGGGGAGCCTGGTGGGCTTCCATCTATGGGGTCGCACAGAGTCGAACACGACTGAAGCGACTTAGCAGCAGCAGCATGATATATCTTTTTCCATCTTCTTACATTTAACCTACTTGGGTCTTGCTTTTAATCTAATCATATCGTTTTCAGTCTCTTCATTGAAGAATCTAAACCTTCTGCATTTAATTTGATGACTGATGGTCAGATTTGAATGTATCACCTTGCTATTTGTTTTCTATCTGTCCCATATATTCTTGTTTCCCTTTTTCCTGTCTTTTTAAAACTATTTTTTGTAATTCTTTCTTATCTCATTTATTGCCTTACTCGCTTTCACATTTTGCTTGTTACTTTAGTGGTTGCTTTAGGCTTCATAACATACCTTTAATTTATTATAGTCTACCTTCAGTTCAGTTCAGTTCAGTCGCTCAGTCGTGTCTGACTCTTTGCGACCCCATGAATTGCAGCACATCACGCCTCCCTGTCCATCACCAACTCCCGGAGTCCACCCAAACCCATATCCATTGAGTCGGTGAGGCCATCCAACCATCTCATCCTCTGTAGTCCCCTTCTCCTGCCTTCAAGTGTTATTAAACTACTTCATATGTAAGAACCTAACAGTAGTATACTTCCCGTTTCCCCCCATGACTTTTACGCTATTGTTCTCGTGCATTTTACATTTATATGTTATAAACCCCCCAATATATTGCTACTGTTTTTATTTATACAATTAATCTTATAAAGAGATTTGAATAAGAACTAAATCTTATACAATTATCCAGTAATTACAATTTCTGCTACTTTGCTTTGTACAGATCCAGGTTTCCATCTGGAATTACTTTCTTCTGCTTGAGGAGCTTCCTTTAGCATTTTCTTACAATGTTGGCCTTATAATGTAGGTCTGCTAGCATTAAATACTTTCACTACTTTTGCATCTGAAAAAGTCTTTATTTTTACTTTCTTTTTGAGAGACATTTCTGTTGGATGTAGGCTGATAGTTCCCCCCCTTTTGTAGTTTAAAGACGCACTCCACTGCCTTTTCCCTTGCATTGGTTCCAGTCAGAAATCTGATGTCACTCTTATCTTTGTTTCTGTGTGATTTTTTTCTCTGTTGTTAAGATTTCCTTTTTGTATTACTCAGCATTCTCCAAAGAAACAGAACCAACAGGATGTGTGTCTACACACAGAAAAATGTTTATAGGAATTGACTCATAACGTCATGGAGGCTGTCAAGTCCAAAATCTGCAAGGTGGGTCAGCAGACTAGAGACTAAGGAAAGAGTTGATGCTGCAGTTTAAGTCCCAAGGCCAGCACAGACTTCCTTCTTGCTCTGGGGAAGTCAGTCTTTTGATCTATTCAAGTCTTCAACTGATTAGATGAGACAAACTGCATTATATAAAGAACTTTACTCAAAGTCTGCTGATTTATATATTAATCTCATTATATATATACACATATACATAAACAAACACACTCACAGAAATATCCAGAACGTTTGACTACATATCTGAGCACTGTGGCCCAGGCAAGTTGACACATAAAATTAACTATCACAAACTATCACTGGCTTTAGTAATTTCATGAAGACATGACTTGGTGTACTATCTCTTGTGCTTGTGGTTCGATGAATGTCTTAGATTTGTTATTTATCTTCAAGACTGGTAACATTTCATTCACCATTTCTTCAATTATTTTTTTCTATCCCTTTCTCTACACCCTCACCTTGATACATTAAAATATTAGGTGTTACTCATATATTAGGTGAATTGAAGTTGTTCTATAGGTCACTCCACTGCGAAAGGAGTAGGACAAGGCTGAATTGTCACCCTGCTTATTTAACTTATATGCAGAGTACATCATGCAAAATGCCAAGCTGGATGAATCACAAGCTGGAATCAAGACTGCCGAGAGAAATATCAGCAACTTCAGATATGCAGATGATACCGCTTTAATGGCAGAAAGGGTGAAAGAGGAGAGTAAAAAAAGTGGCTTAAAACTCAGCATTCAAAAAATGAAGATCATGGCATTCAATCCCATCACTTCATGGCAAACAGAAGGGAAAAAAGTGGAAACAATGACAGATTTTATTTTCTTGGGCTCCAAAATCACTGCGAATGGTGACTGCAGCCATGAAATTAAAAGACGCTTGCTCCTTGGAAGGAAAGCTATGACAAACCTAGTCAATGTGTTAAAAAGCAGAGACATCACTTTGCTGACAAAAGTCCCTATAGTCAAAGTTATGGTTTTTCTAGTAGTCATGTATGGATGTGAGCATTGGCCCATGAAGAAGACTGAGTGCTGAAGAACTGATGCATTCAAACTGTGGTGCTGGAGAAGACTCATGAGGCGTCCCTTGGACTGCAATGTGATCAAACAAGTCAATCCTAAAGGAAATCAACCTTGAATATTCACTGGAAGGACTGATGATAAACCTGAAGCTCCAACATTTTGGCCACCTGATGCAAACAGCTAACTCATTGACCCTGATGCTGGGAAAGATGAGGGCAGAGGGAGAAGTGGGCAGCAGAAGATGAGATATATCCTATCTGATGTCTCCCTTTCTCCCTCCCACCACTGCCTTACTTAATGGCTAAGAGTTAAATTCCTGAGCACAGTATAAATGGTTTGCCAAGATTTGGCCACTGCCTATCTCTTGTGACTCCTGACATTCTACAAACCATGCATTGCAGCCACATGGAAATGTGGTTCCCAGGAAGCAGCAACCTGTTTCAGGCCTCTCTGCCTTTACACAGACTTCCCCTCTGCCCCCCAAATCTTCTTTCTTCTTCTACCTCACTCTCTTATTCTTACCGCTTGGACAAGCCATGCATCATCCTTTCCTCCCACCAGTCCAAGCAAAACTGATCACTCCTCCTCCTTTGTATATTTCTAGACACAAGCTTAATGTCTATGTGGCCAGTAGACTGACTCTCTGGAATGTTAACTAGAGTTATCCCCAGTTTCTAACCCTGGATCTAGCACATGGTGCTTGCTTGAGCTTGTGTCAGTGGCTAAGTCATGTCTGACTCTTTTGTAACCACATGAACTGTAGCCTGCCAGGCCCCTCTTTCCATGGGATCTCCCAGGGAAGAAAACTGGAGTGGGTTGCCATTTCCTTCTCCAAGGTAGGTGCTCAAAGTAAGCTGTCTGCATGAAAAAATCTTTTAAGTTTTGCAGACAATGTCTCAGCCCACTCCTCCCACAGTACCTCTGTTTTTCATTTCCTTCAACTATTCTTCCATAATTTCCTTTAATTAACACCTGTCTTTCCTTTCATTTTCAGGTGAAAAAGAGGAAGTATTGGGGGAGTGACAAAAGCTCTTGGTAGCACTTTGAGCTGGATAATTCCTTCTGGTGGGGGCCCATCATGTATACTGTAGGATATTTAACAGTATCCTTGGGTTCTACACAAAAGAAGTCAGCCGCACCTTCCCCCAGTTGTAAGAATCAAAATGTCTCCAGACATTACCAAATATCCCCTCAGGAGCAAAATGTGCCCCGACTGAGAACCACTGCCTAGACTGACTTTTCTAGGCCACCTCAGTGAACATGGTAAGCCTGACTGATGGTCCCTGTGCCCACCATCTTCCAAGGAAGAAGACTGAGATTATCACTTGTACTGTGTAGGGAGTATGTGACCAACACAAGCAGGTTAGGGTGACACCTCAAGGGAGAAGGACACTCAATGGGTCTGAGATGAACCCATCTGTCACAGTACTAGGAGTCTAGGCTGCAGAGTTATTTTCTATCAAGATTCTCCTGGCTTGATTTATTCAGTGGCACTGAAATGACCAACTAGAGGGATGGAAGGTACAATTTGATGCTATTAAAGCCTCCTTTAAATATAGTTTGAAAAATAAGAGTAACTGAAAATAAATAATAAACTCACTGAACCATCTCAGTGAAATGAGGGGATCCCACCAAAGCACAGGAAGCAAAAGAGAGCATCTCAGGGGAGAGGAAGAAAAGGACGAGGACCCTGGTGCAGTACCCACCTGTTGTTGACACAACGCTGTCAGGGCTTTCACTGCAGAGCTTGGACAGCAGGCTTGTCTTGCCAGAGCCCGTGAGGCCTATGCAGACCAGGTCATACTCTGGGCGTGCAGGCGGCGGACCCTTGCAGCAGAGTGCTCTAAAACACTGCCAAGAGAGGGGAAATATGGCTCTTTAATAAGACTGTAGGGGCAAAGCATAGTCACATTTTAAATGATCACATATTGAGAAGTAACCAAATAACCTGTTCATTCTAAGGTGGAAAGGGGACTCGACGGTGAGAGGCCCGAGGATATCGCCTTGACTGAGCAATCAAAATTAATATCCCAGGAATGAGACCCACAAGGACTTGCAGACCCCCTCCTGCTGTGATGCGGGCACTGCAAGGGGCACCACGTCATCGCACAATTTTCCCGTCAAAAACGCACCACCAGCATCCAAGCACCAGGAGGTCGGACACCACCATGAGGAGCATTCCGCAGGACAATTAGCCTGCCTGCTTCTAACACTTCAAAGGAAGGCTGAGGAACTGTTTCAGGTTAAAGAAGGCTAAAGAGACGTAATAATCACAATGCCTCCTGGACTGGATCCTGGATTAGGTGGAGGAACAACACCATAAACCAATATTGTTGGGCAACAGATAACAGCTGAACAGAGACTGAATATTAGAACCTGCAATGACAGTATTGCATAAGGGTAAATTTCCTAAATTTTATCATTGGACTACGGTTACCAAGTGAATATCACTGTCCTGAGAAAACAAATTCTAAAGTGCTTAATGATGAAGGGTCTTGATATCTGCAGTTAACTAGCTAAGAACATTTCTAAATCTCTACCTCCATCACCACCTCCACACCTAGATGGTGAGGAATGTAATAAAGCAATCGTGGTAAAATGTTAATGACGGAGGAACCTGAGTGGAGTCTAAAGGAAATTCCATGTACTAGTCTTACAATGCTTTAATATTATTTCAAAAGAAAATTCTTTTAAAATCATTATATCCAGTTCCCACATATATCACTGTCATCCTGACTTTTGAAACACTTTGTGCGTGCTTAGTCACAAAGTCATGTCTGCTTGTGACCGACTATAGCCTGCCAGGCTGCTCTATCCATGGGATCCTCCAGGCAAGAATAGTGGAGTGGGCAGCCATTCCCTTCTCCAGGGGATCTTCCTAATCCAGGGATCAAACCTGGGGTTTCCTGCATTGCAGGTGGATTCTTTACCATCTGAGCCACTAGAGAAGCCAATAATGGGGTGACTGGGCTTCATCAAGGCTATCATCTAAATGAGATGAGAAACTGGGAAAAAATATGCTGAAAAAGCAAAGTGACAGAAAAGGTTCCCTTACTGGTCAATTTTAGTAAAAAACAAAAAAAAAACAACAACAACAAAAACACTGACTTCTTAAATCTGGACAAAGAAAATCACATACCACCCTTGGAACTTCAACTAGGCCTTCCTAAACCACCAAACAGAAGGAGTTCCACTTTTGGGAAAAGCAAATGAAACAAAACTCCTCTTCTGACACAACCTAGAATTTTGCTTCAGGTCAAATGACCTCAGGGTACTATGAACTAGTGCTTGCTCTGCAACAGCTAAAAGACTAGGATTTGGGAGACTGGAAATCATTCATGCAGTTTTTGGTCTTTCTACTTAATTGACATCCACTTATTAGAAGCCACCTAGTTTATAAAGTGTTTAGGCCCTGAAAGATGCATGAGAGGAAGGAGGAGACAGGGAGATGAGACAGATGCAGATCTATTGACTTCTTGGTCCCTTGGAGATCATGAGAGAAAAGACCTATAAAAAGTCTGTGCTAATTCTTCTTATGCAGATGAAATATGAGGTCTAACGGGCTGTCATACTCTTACAAATCAAGCTTGACTATGTCTCACCCTCACTTCTCATAGTCAGTAAGTCCAATCTGTACGACCTCTGAAATAGCTCTAGAATCTATCTGCCTCCCTCCAGCCCAGGTCATTGCTGCTTGGACATCAAAATCCTCCAAAGAGTCCTAGTACATTCACCATTGCCCCCTCTATTCTCTTATGCGGCTCTCATTATGATCCTGGTGGTCTACAGGGCCCTCCATGATCTGCTTCACCCAAGCCTCCAGCTTCATCTCTGTAACTCTCCATCTTAATCCTCTACCTCCACTAACACTGACCTTCTGGCATCGCACAGCATTCAACACATGCCACTCCCTTTTCCCCCAACTTTTGGCGCGGTGAACGCTTCACTGACTTTCAGGTTCCAGTTAAAGAACCACTTCCTCACCACTGCCTGCTCTGATGCTAAGAGCATGTGAGCAATTTGTGTCAAGCTCTCAGAGCACATTTGCTGTGAATTCATCACACAGACAATTAGCTTCTTATCCATCACCAGACTGTGGGAACCATATCTGTCCATTTTCATCTCAGTATCCCCAGTGCTTAGTGGAGACCACAGCATAGAATCCACTTTCAAAGAATAACTACTGAATGGCATTTAAATATCATCTAAGAAAGGAGAAAAGAAAATGTAAACGTTAACAGGAAGCTTGATCGATTCTCTCTGGGCACCTCATACTTCAAGAAAATAGTCTTAACATTGAGAAATACTAGACTTTTTCACTTCTCTCCAATGCCAGAAGTTTTAGTCCAGTTCCTAAAAGAGTGATTTTGACGTGCAGGACCTACTTTCTTGGTATGATAGAACTTCTTTTTGTCCTAAATTCACTTTTCCTTCTTTTTTAAGAAGCTCTGCCTACTTCTGGTAAATTCTATGATCATCTAACCCATGTTCTTCATGGATTTATTAAACTCTAATCATATTTCTTCTCAGTCTTTTCAAGTCTGAGAAGTCCTAATTATTTCCGTCTGCCTTCATATAGCAAACCCCTCCCACTCCTCAACCAGATTAGTAAATTTTCTCTGGGCTTACTTGAGCTCAATTTCATCTCTCCTACAAGATTAATGACTAGAACTACAAAAAGTATCCTAGATGCCAGTACATCACATCGCAGATTCGTAGGAAGGTTGGCTGATAATGTCAGACTTTTTGCAAACTTCTTCTTACCCATAAAAGAAAGAAGTCCCCTGGACTCATGATGAGAGTTTTCCTGAGAGACAGATATATGTATGTATGCATTCCCTCAAAGACTGGCCAGCAGCCATGCACTAAGAAGAGCTCTGCCAAGTTCAGCTATGACAGATAACACCACTAGTCTCTCTTACTGGGTTGCTTTGATCTTTTTGGGAACAGAGGGGAGAGACCCTATTCCTGCTCTGAACACCCCCATTTGTGCTCAGCTCCTCTACTGAAATTCCCCTGAACTATCTCTTAAAAAGAAGACTGGCCTACGTACCCTGGCCCAAATGGTCATCAATCTTAATCTTTCATCTTTCATCAAGATGAAATTGCAGGTGACTGATAAACTACTCAATCTGATCACACAGGCCACAGCCTCGTCTAACTCAATGAAACTAGGCCATGCCCTGTGGGGCCACCCAAGACGGACGGGTCATGGTGGAGAGTTCTGACAAAACATGGTCCACTGGAGAAGGGAATGGCAAACCACTTCAGTATTCTTGCATTGAGAACCCCATGAACAGTATGAAAAGGCAAAAAGATATGACACTGAAAGACGAACTCCCCGGGCCAGTGGGTGCCCAACATCATGGAGAATAACTCCAGAAAGAATGAAGAGACAGAGCCAAAGCAAAAACAACACCCAGTTGTGGATGTGACTGGTGATGGAAGCAAGGTCTGATGCTGTAAAGAGCAATATTGCATAGGAACCTGGAATGTTAGGTCCATGAATCAAGGTTTCCAATCAAATTGAAGTGGTCAAATGGGAGATGGCAAGAGTTAACACTGACATTTTAGGAATCAGCGAACTAAAATGGACTGGTGGACTGGAGCGGGTGAATTTAACTCAGATGACCATTATATCTACTACTGTGGGTAACAATCCCTTAGAAGAAATGGAGTAGCCATCATAGTCAACAGCAGAGTCCAAAATGCAGTACTTGGATGCAATCTCAAAAAAACGGAATGATCTCTGTTTTCAAGGCAAACCATTCAATGTCACGGTAATCCAAGTCTATGCCCTGACCAGTAATGCTAAAGAAGTGAAGTTGAACAGATCTACAAAGACCTACAAGACCTTCTAGAACTAACACCCAAAAAAGATGTCCTTTTCATTATAGGGGACTGGAATGCAAAAGTAGGAAGTCAAGAGACACCTGGAGTAACAGGCAAATTTGGCCTTGGAATACAGAATGAAGCAGGGCAAAGGCTAATAGGGTTTTTCCAGGAGAACACACTGATCATAGCAAACACCCTCTTTCAACAACACACGAGAAGACTCTACACATGGACATCACCAGATGGCCAACACCGAAATCAGATTGATGATATTCTTTGCAGCCAAAGATGGAGAAGCTCTATACAGTCAGCAAAAACAAGACCGGGAGATGACTGTGACTCAGATCAAAACTCCTTATTTCCAAATTCAGACTTAAATTGAAGAAAGTAAGGAAAACCACTAGATCATTCAGGTGCGACCTAAATCAAATCCCTTATGATTATATAGTGGAGAAATCGATTTAAGGGACTAGATCTGATAGATAGAGTGCCTGATGTACTACAGAGGTTCGTGACATTGTACAGGAGACAGAGATCAAGACCATCCCTAAAAAAAGAAATGCAAAACAGCAAAATGGTTGTCTGAGGAGGCCTTACAAATATCTGTGAAAAGAAGAGAAGAGAAAAGCAAAGGAGAAAAGTAAAGATATTCCCATTTGAATGCAGAGTTCCAAAGAATAGCAAGGAGAGTTAAGAAAACCTTCCTCAGTGAGCAATGCAAAGAAACAGAGGAAAACAATAGAATGGGAAAGACTTGAGACCTCTTCAAGAAAATCAGAGATCCCAAGGGGACATTTCATGCAAAGATGGGCAAAATAAAGGACAGAAATGGTATGGACCTGACAGAAGCAGAAGATATTAAGAATAGGTGGCAAGAACACACAGAAGGACTATACAAAAAAGATGTTCATGACCCAGTTAATCACGATGCTGTGATCACTCACCTAGAGCCAGACATTCTGGAATGTGAAGTTAAGTGGGCCTTAGGAAGCATCACTATGAACAAAGCTAGTAGTGTAGGTGATGGAATTCCAGTTGAGCTATTTCAAATCTGGAAAGATAATGCTGTGAAAATGCTGCATCAATACATCAGCAAATGTGGAAAACTCAGTGGCCACAGGACTGGAAAAGGCCAGTTTTCATTGAAATCCCAAAGAAAGGCAATGCCAAAGAATGCTCAAACCACCGCACAATTGCACTCATTTCACACATTAGTAATATAATAATCAAAATTCTCCAAGCCGGGCTTCAACAGTATGTGAACCATGAACTTCCAGATGTTCAAGCTGGTTTTAGAAAAGGTAGAGGAACCAGAGATCAAATTGCCAACATCTGCTGGATCATCAAAAAAGCAATAAAGTTCCAGAAAAACATCTATTTCTGCTTTATTGACTATGCCTAAGCCTTTGACTGTGGGCATCATAATAAACTGTGGAAAATTCTGAAAGAGATGGGAATACCAGACCACCTGACCTGCCTCTTGAGAAACCTATATGCAGGTCAGGAAGCAACAGTTAGAATTGGACATGGAACAACAGACTGGTTCCAAATAGGAAAAGGAGTACATCAAGGCTGTATACTGTCACATGGCTTATTTAACTTATAGTACATCATGAGAAACGCTGGGCTGGAGGAAGCACAAGCTGGAATCAAGATTGCCGGGAGAAATATCAATAACCTCAGATATGCAGATGATACCACCCTTATGGCAGAAAGTGAAGAAGACATAAAGAGCCTCCTGATGAAAGTGAAAGAGCAGAATGGAAAAGTTGGCTTAAAGCTCAACATTCAGAAAACTAAGATCATGGCATCTGGTCCCATCACTTCATGGGAAATAGATGGGGAAACACTGGAAACAGTGGATGACTTTTTTTTTTTCCTGGCTCCAGAATCACTGCAGATGGTGATTGCAGCCATGAAATTAAAAGACATTTACTCCTTGGAAGGAAAGTTTGACCAACCTAGATAGCATATTAAAAAGCAGAGACATTACTTTGCCAACAAAGGTCCGTCTAGTCAAGGCTATGGTTTTTCCAGTAGTCACATATGGATGTGAGACTTGGAGTATAAAGAAAGCTGAGTACCGAAGAATTGCTGCTTTTGAACTGTGGTGTTGGAGAAGACTCTTGAGAGTCCCTTGTATTGCAAGGAGATTCAACCAGTCCATCCTAAAGGAGATCAGTCCTGGGTGTTCATTGGAGGGACTGATTTTGAAGCAGAAACTCCAATACTTTGGCCACCTGATGAGAAGAGCTGACTCATTTGAAAAGACCCTGATGCTGGGAAAGATTGAGGGTGGGAGAAAAAGGGGACAACAGAGGATGAGCTGGTTGGATGGCATCACCGACTCAATAGACATGAGTTTGGGTAGACTCTGGGAGTTGGTGATGGACAGGGAGGCCTGGGGTCTGCAGTTCATAGGGTTGCAAAGAGTAGGACACGACTAAGTGACTGAACTGAACTGACTGCCATATATTGCCCAGTTTCTATCATTCATATGCCAATATTACTCAACATATTTTGGAAAATGTTTCAGAATTTTATCTTCATGTTCTTTTTAAATTCCAGAGTGTAAAAACTTTGCAGCCAAACCCAGAAATATCTACATCATCTGCTCATTTATTCTAGGTCACCTAAGATGTGTTTGACATAAAAGGCAATTGAGGAGTGACATTCTACTCTACTCCTGTCTTTTATCTTGTCTCTCTATCCTCTTATGATGCCATCTCCACCCCATGTTTTCAGCCTGGTAAAGACACCTAATATAATATTTCCCCTCTCCCCCCAATCTCTTTCTTGAATTTCAGTCTCTGTATTTTAACTGTTCTGAAAGAATTCAAACTAAATCCGAATAAAACCACCCACCCCAAAAACACAGGCTATAGAGATAAGACATTTTGGAACATAAAAAGCATAAAGGTTAAACTGACAATTATTATAAGACTCTTTGGGTGTTTATTTGAAATAAATAAATCCAATGGTTGACAGGGAAAGTGTCAGATTTGAAGCCAACAAAATAAGACGCTTAAAACTATGTTACTTCAAATGGGGGAAGAATGTTCATGTTTTTTGAGTCAGTCCCTAAAAACTACAGTTTTCACTTTAATACTTAATGAAGCTTTGGATCTCGTAGTCAATTTACTTAAAATTACTCATTTTGGCCTCTAGACTATACTGTACCAAAGTTCATTGTGTCTGTCTCGTAAAGCAGCCCGTGCATTGTTAAGAGTAAGCCCCTTTCAGTGGCGTACAATGCTAAACACAAAGCTGTCGGCTGTCCTGACAGCACACAGAAAACTCAGGCTTCATTCCCAGGCCAGACACTGAGGCATTGTATGATTCTGTGCAGGCCCATAAACCTAGCCGGCTTCAGTCTCCCCATGATTAACCAGTAACGTTTTAATACTATCAGCCACTTCCTTTCTTTAGGAGGATGTTATAAGGCATTAGTTCAATGCATTATGCTACAAGACGGTAACATACAAGTAAGTAAGTGTATTTACTACCTTGCCTCATCTCACTAAGATATTTTAGATGATTGTCATCTCTCTTGGGTAAGGGCCTGGCAGTCCACCATGCAGCCCAGTCTATGCTACTTCCCTTCCACCGGCCCACAGCTGCATCCACATGCTCCATGCCATCCCAGTCCAACCAAAGACACTAAAAGACACAAAGCTTAACCTTCACTTGCAGCAGGGAAGTGAACAGAGAACAGGGTGAGTCCGCATAGAGGATGCCAGCAGACAACCAAGGTCATGGTCTCTTGCTTAGACTGCTCAGTTCGTAGGTCTGTTCACATAGGGTCGGTTATGACTTGTTCCTTTCCAAAAGAACCAAGTCTCTCTCTCATCATGTTAAGAGGTTGTTTCCTGCCAGCTTAAGTTCACAAGCTTCTACCAACACTGTATGTGAGAAACGGTGAGCCAATGTCTTGAAGAGGGCCAACACTGAATCACCAGTAGTAACTCTGTGTTGTAGACTCTGGACAAATTGTATAAGCCTGTGCCGAAAGGCAGATTAGCCAAAAAGCCTAAGCCAAAATATTCAAGAATATTTTCTTGAAGGAGGATGATCACATACATGTATCAGGAAAGGAAAAAAAAAAAAGGCAAAAGATTAAATCGCCAGGGTGAAGAGTTGTATTTCAGCCTGGTGGTCTAGCACCAAGGCAGCAAGATTATCTTAAAATATCCCCATTTTTGCTGGGGACAGTACCAGACACTGGTAAACTGGCAGAGAACTGTACACGGCAGGACTCACTGAACAACTGTTCAACAACCCGACGCTGTAAAGCACTAATGAAGCACTTACCGTGTCTCACTCTTCCCTCTACAGCTCCACCTTAATGACACCAGCCATCCTCCAAATCACTCTCTAGTCCCTCAAACAGCCTGAGCACTTCGTGTTTCTATGCCACCCGGGTCCCGTGTACTTAGAAAGAAAGGCTCTTCCTCTTCTCTACTTGACAAATTTCTGTTCAAAGTTCTGCTCAGATGACATCTCCTCCAGAAGGTCTCCAATTCCATCAGAGAGAACTATTCCTTTCTTCCACTCCTTGGTCCTTTAACATACTTCCAGCGCTGTGGTTAGTATTAGGCCACATATATTTTTTTCCTGACTTCTGCAAGAATTATTAGGTAACAGATTTATGCACACTGACCCAATAATCCCTGGTCTGATTACTCGGTCAAAAAGTTTAATTTTACAGCCACCCAGGGTGGCCAGGCACCAAAGCAGAGAGGCAGAGCTGTCACACAATTCACATTTCTAGACAGAGTCCTGCTCGAGATCCTCCCCTCTGGCACTGGCCCTTGCACTGCCAGATCTCCTACCATCCCGTCTCACTTAATCCCTAGCCTCTGGGGACATGGCATTTGCTTCAAGTGATGCTCTGTTTTTCATCTGGACTACCTGACTTTATTCTGTACATGATTTCAGTTTGATTGAGGCTCTGTAGAGTTCCTGGAAAGTTTTCTTCTGTCAGTGTTGGGGCTTCCCACAGCTATACAGTCACTGCCCAAGCCCCATACTATCTCCTCCTTATTTATCAGTAAAACAGGTCTTGCCAAACAAAACCCAGAGGTTTCCTAATGAATATGTGTCAGATTAACAAAAAATTAGTTAATTGGTACCTAAAAGCAAGAGAAAAGTCACCCATAACTTGAAATGGATATATTTCTTAGGTGGTTTTGTTTCAAAACCAAAGAGACACCTATACATTCTGACTTTTACCAACTCTCACAATGACAAAAAAGATTTTGAAAAGAAGTCAATTTCTAGAATGTTTTCTAACACTAAACACATTCACTGAAAAAAAATATTAACTGTGTTAATATACAAAATATTATTTTTAAATATTTCCCAAGTCTATAATAATAAAATATGAGTCTATCTTTTGAAAATACAACTAAATGTTTATACAGCTTGAAAGAACTGCTTAAACTCTGAAAAAGACATGAGGAAGAATTGTGTCCTAATAACACAAGAACAAAACCAAAGGTGATCGGTACTATATTAAGCACAAGATATAAATGATTTGTGAGTGTTAATTCACTTACTCTTAGGAACAAACCAATGAGAAAAGTACTTTGCACTTCCCATTTTAAAATGGGGAAAGGGAGGCCCAAAGAAGTTAAATATGGTTGTTTAAGTGGAACCAGGATTTGAACTCTGGCAGTCTGGCTCCAGAGGAATTTTCTGAGTGATGGGAATGAAAAGCCTCTAATACCCGAGGGTGTGTCATACAGAGGCGAAATTAGGGGCGTTCTGTGAACAGGGCAATGTACAGATACAAAACTGGGCCAGATAGTTTGTAAGAGACAAGAGTTGGGGCTCCAACCAGGGCCATTCGGCTCCAGAGCTCTTACTCATGTCCTCTTGGCCTTGGTACGGCCACGTCTGGAGTCAGGGATGTTGTCCTGAGGGAGTGAAGGGAGGCTTTAACAAGCCTGCCTGTGTAACTGGACAGATGCCTGGCAAAGGAAGGGGAAGATGTGAGTCTCAGTGATGCTTCCTTCTTTGCACTGTCCCATTCATGGCTGAAGTACCTTTGATTCCAGGCAGAAAACTGCATCCTTCTTCCAGGAGAGTTAAAGGAACTGGGTTCCTTCAGGCTGACTTTAGGGAGCAGAGAAGGAGGGGGAGCTGGCTGGGCTGGAAGAAAAGAGGACGCTGGAGGGCTGCTAGCGTCTTTTTCCTGCTGTTTGCTTCTTGCATTTAACTCTTTTTTTGTCCTATGGAAAGGTCAAAGCCTGTCTCTGACGAAAAGCCCATGCTAATGGCAGAGATTTCTGATTCTGAGCATGGTAAATAAGGGGGAAAAACCTCTAAAGGAAGAGTCTTCAAATTTTCTCCTTTAAAATATATGTGCATGTAAATTATACTTTAATAAAGTAAATAAAACAAGCAAATACTACACAAAATAAAACATGTCAGGGAAGAGTATAGGAGAAAATACATGAATAAACTGGGCTGTTTGGAAATTCACGTCAAAGAGACAGCCTATATGAACATGCAAGCTCTTAGCTAACCCTTTCTTTCCATATGCAAGAAGAAAAATGAATTTCAAAAATGCTCTATGTCTGGGACTACATAGTAGGTCTTGCAAAAGATGTGAGAAGAATATAAATTCAAAATGGCACCCTCGGCTACAGAAATAATCAGCAGGGTGACAGAGTACTGTGAAGAGGCCCTTGATCACCAGGCAGATCCCAGCAGACGACTCCTCTCCATGTTACAAGGGCAATCCACTTTTTGAGGTGAAAAATCCTATGGCCCTTTAAGACCCTGGTTGGGGAAAAAACAATAAACTGTTTTTACATAAGATGGGTCAAACCTTTCGGCCATGCAGGCTGCTCTGAGCTCATAGATGAAGGCTTTGGCCCAGAATTGTCTCGGGGCTGAGGCTTCTGTCCAATGCATCACACTGCCTCAGGACACTAAGCCTGTCTTTGCCTTCCCCTTTGTATTTCTCAATCCACATTCCTTTTTGGGGTGAAATACTCCATTATTTCTGCTTTGTTCTGGGCTGTCTCCTGTCTCTGTCCCTATTAACTCGTGGCAACAAAAGAAACAAACAGAAGCAGGGGATTTCATGCTTAGCAGCTACAGACATTGGCCTCACGGCTTTGCAGAGGGGCAGACATTTGAGACTTTGAATGGAAGAGAGTGCCGCGGCGTTGAACCAGACCAGGGGCCCACGTGGCTCCCAGTCTGAGCATCAGTCATCCTGATCAGTGGCATTCACGAGTCCCAGTACACGGATTTCCAGATAAGCCTCAAGTCGAGTTTTAAAAGTTAAGGCATGTATCTGATAATTAGACTAAAGGCACTCTAATTCAAGATTCTCCTATATTCTAGCAATCCATAAGTTCAGGTCTTCTCATGTAAGAAATAGATTAGGGGGATATTTTTCTATAAATAAAAATGAAGAAACTCAAAGAGGAAGCTAAGTAGAAAATAAACATCTTTCTTGTTTTTAAGATGTAGTTTTTCTTTTACAATGGCTAGACAGAGTATCTAATTTTTCTAATGACAGAATTATCCAATAAAACTAGCAGTAAATTCCCCAGGTATGACTGTGTGTAGTGATACAAGCTAAATGCACATTCATAGATGTATACAAATCAGGGCTTCACCTGGGTCATTTTCAGACAATTAATTATGTTTTCCCCTAAAAAAGTAAAGAGATACAAATTTAGTTGAACATGAAAGAGACAGTAACACATTTTGTATTGAACCTCTTTTTTGGTCACTTTCTAAACAGTTTTTCTAAATGAAAAGTAGGGCATAAAAATACACTCACTAGCAAAAACACGTTTACTATTCCTTAGCAATGGCATTTTTATAAACTTTGTACACTTAGGAAAAATCAGGGGACGCAAATATTTAAAAAGAGCTAGAATCCCTAGGTAGATCTTCAAGTGGGTTTACGGGTCATCTAATAATCTCCCAGGAAAAATCCCAACAAAGCAGATTCTCTCTGCTCTTCATGCTTTTGGAATGGGAGATGGGAAGCCTTGGAATAGTCAACAGGAGGACAAATCAAACTAAAGTTGTTTTCCTTGTAGACCTGAACAGTGGAAATCCTATTTCATATTTTGGAACCATACAGCATTCCTTCACTTAACAACCTTCAGGCTCCAAGAAGATGGAGCTCAGCCCCACAGAGCTCTCAGTCACCAATTCCTCTAAATCTGCCCAATTTGGTCTCTACCATCTCCCTGTTCCTTTCCAGCCCTAAAGCCACTATCAGGGTGTCACCATTATCTCCTGTCTCTTCCATAATTGGTGTCCTTACTTCGGGTCTTATCCAACTCTGTCTGTCTGCTGCTGCTGCTAAGTCGCTTCAGTCGTGTCCAACTCTGTGAGACCCCACAGACGGCAGCCCACCAGGCTCCTCAGTCCCTGGGATTCTCCAGGCAAGAATACTGGAGTGGGTTGCCATTTCCTTCTCCAATGCATGAAAGCGAAAAGTGAAAATGAAGTCGCTCAGTCGTGCCCGACTCTCCGCAACTCCACAGACTGTAGCCTACCAGGCTCCTCCATCCATGGGATTTTCCAGGCAAGAGTACTGGAGTGGGTTGCCATTGCCTTCTCCCCAACTCTGTCTACAAAATGCTAATAATGATCTTCCTAAAGCACATCAATCATTCCCATGATGTAAAATCTTTCCATGGTTACCATGTTGTTGTTGTTCAGTCGCTAACTCGTGTCCAACTCTTTGCAACTCCATGGACTCAGCACACCAGGTTTCCCCGTCCTTCACTATCTCCCAGAGTTTGCTCAAACTCATGTTCACTGAGTCGGTAAAGTCATCTAACCATCACGCCCTCTGTCACCCCCCGTTCTCCTCCAGCCCTCAATCTTTCCCACCATCAAGGACTTTACCAGTGAGTCAGCTCTTCACATCAGGTGGCCAAAGTATTGGAGCTTCAGTATCAGTCCTTCTAATGAATATTCAGGGTTGATTTCCTTTAGGATTGACTGGTTTTTCCTCCATGCAGTCTGAAGGACTCTCAAGAGTCTTCTCCAGCACTACTAATAGCTGTCAGGAAAATGACCAAACTCCTTATCTAAGCAGATAGGCTCTCTATGATCCGGACTTTGCTTTATTTCTGGCCTTCAATGGTTGTTAGAGGGATGACATGACATAATGTTCATAATGTTTATAAAGTATCCAAACCAGGGTTCAACATAGTCCTCGTGCCAACCACACAGACTTATTTGCAGTTCCTGACCCAGCCTCCTTCATGCTCCAGGTCAAAGGAGTTGACCCTCTGCCTATACATCATTTTCCACTATCTCTCTCTGGCTGGCACATAGCTATCCTTTAAAATTCAGCTACATGATCATTTTTTCCAGGAAGACTTCTACAACCCTTAATCTGATTGAGATGACCTTCTTTAAACTCTCTTAGCACCTTTTCTATTCCACTGTCCTAATATTCACTGTTCTATCAAATAAAGGTGATCTTTAGTCAATGTTCCCCCACTGGGCTTGGAGCACTTAGAAGCAGGTTCCACTTCTGATTCAGTTTTGGACCCTAAGTGTCTGGTACAGCATTTATCACGTGGTAGAATATGCTCCCCAGTAATTCACCACATGGTTTGATTAAATGCATGGTCAGACAAGCCCGACATCCAAACCTATTACAATCTGAATGTTATTTCACCAATACTTGTTTCCTAATCTAGAAAGCAAGGGTCATCTCAAAGGATTGTTGGGAGGAGTAAATGAGATTCTATATATAAAATACTCAGAACAGTATTCAATAATACGTATTATTATCACTGTGATTGTGGTTACTAGACTTTTCACTTAGAATAGTGCTTTCTTAAAAACTGATTTTGTGACCACCCATCAGGACTCTTCTCACAGTGTACAATTCAAGATAACTCAGGGTCTGGATTTATTTCATTTGGTCAAAGATCTGATCTGATATGGTAAGTATGAATGGTGGCTAATCACAAAAACAGTCCTTTTGATTTGCTATAACAACTATTAAAAGAGATCATACATAATATGATGCAGAGTGGGGCCATCACTAGATTTTTTCTTCCTGAGAGGAGAAACAGCTTTTAAACATGACTGGTCTATCTTAACAGTTAAATCAATTCTCTTTGATTATGAAATCTCCTGCTATGTCTATGCAGACCTAGACAAAAGCACACTATTGGCGAGGGGAAGGGGGTGGTGGTGGTGTCTCTAATTCTTGAGCATCCTCCAATCAGGTTGCTTTAACTGCTGACAAAGACAAATGTTTACTATGGTCTAACTCAGAAGAGTCAATACAGTGAACTAGATGTTCTCTCACCTCACACATCAACACACGTGTCAGACAGACTCTGATTGCAAAGTCTGTTACTCGTGATGAGAGAGGCAGAGAGGGCACAGCTGGATATTTCAGATCCACAGCTGAGCTGGCAGCAGTGGTAGTTCAAGCCACCTTCTCACTTTAGAAGCTGGAATGAATCTGAGAGAGTTATTTAAAGGTGTGTTTTATTAAAGAGACACTTTAGAAGACTGTCAAACCTCACAAGCAAAGGCTGAAGACACAGATTCAAGCAGTTCTACCTGGGGTCATCTATGAAATATCAATGGATTTCTTTCCACCACAAATAACTGATCAAAAATGAAATACTGACAAACACAATCTTCTGTTCCCTCAAAAGATTAGAAGTAGCAATGTGGACTTAATTTATATCATAAACATTTTTACTGTTTGCTTTTATTCCCTGGAATCAATACAGGCAGATACCTTAACTTATGTTCCTGTGTATATTACACAGATGGTACAGGTGCTATATCGCAGGCTGGTGAAGACATTAGAGGGATCCCACAGGCCTGACATATTTAACTGGGGTCTTACTTGAAGTCTCAACAACATCAAGAATTTTTTTTTTCTTCAAATAAAGCACTCACTCTCTATTGAAAGGAGATCGCAAACTACCAGGAAAACATGATACTTGAACATCGTTAAGTGTTTTAAAAAGGATGTCCTCCTTTTTCTTTTGTACCAGCCAAGGTTCTAGTTGCAAATACCAGAAAAGTGATTTATTGGAAGGTTATTGATAATTCACAGAACAAACCAGAAGACTAAAAAATTGCTAGAACCAATACAGTCTATAGTAACACTGCAACAACCATTAATTAGTACAGGAGTCACCACTTGTACTAACAGCTTGAATCCTGTACTGAACTCCACTGCAGCCTAAGAATGATCTCTAACTACTCCAACTGAGTACCACTGAACATTAAGCTGTAGCATCCAACTGGCGAAGCCGTGGTTACATTCTGGGGTCCTGGCTGCCAGGGCTTCTCCCCACCCTTCAGCACTGAAAGAAGTAAGCCCTGATTACAAGCTCTGGCGGGATCTGTCCCTAAATATTCATTTTCAGGGCAGCTAAAAACAACATCAACTACACATTTTGTTCTTTGGCCCAACAGACAATAGACTTTCTCCATTATAACAATTTGGAGACATAAATTAGACAGAACAATGTTTGTTGATCTTCCAATTCCATGGACTTATTCTGATGGAATACACCAGTCCTGGGCAGAGGGCAAGATGAAAGCTAGTAGAAAAATCTAAGCCTGGATTTTCCTGAGCAAAATGTTATATCCTCTCAGTGTCCCATTTGTGTGCTCTTATTGAATACACAGCTTTCCAACATGCATTCTCTTCTTTCAGTCCATCAGTTCAGTTGCTCAGTCATGTCCAACTCTTCGTGACCCATGGACTGCAGCATGCCATGCTTCCCTGGGCATCACCAGCCTCCGGAGCTTGCTCACACTCATATCCATCAAGTTGGTGATGCCATCCAACGATCTCATCCTCCGTCACCCCCTTCTCCTCCTGCCTTCAATCTTTCCCAGCATCAGGGTCTTTTCCAAGGAGTCAATTCTTCCCATCAGGTGGCCAAAGTATTTGACTTTCAGCTTCAGCATCAGTCCTTCCAATGAATATTCAGGACTGATTTCCTTTAGAATGGACTGGTTGGATCTCCTTGCTGTTCAAGGGACTCTCAAGAGTCTTCTCCAACACCACAGTTCAAAAGCACCAGTTTTTCATTGCTCAGCATTCTTTATAGTCTAACTCTGACATCCGTACATGACTACTGAAAAATCCACAGCTTTGACTAGTCAGACCTTTGTTGGCAAACGTCTCTGCTTTTTAATTGCTGTCTAGGTTGGTCATAGCTTTTCTTCCAAGGAGCAAGTGTCTTTTAATTTCATGGCTCCAGTCACCATCTGCAGTCATTTTGGAGCCCCCCAAAACAAAGTCTGTCACTGTTTCCATTGTTTCCCCATCTATTTGCCATGAAGTGATGGGGCCAGATGCCATGATCTTAGTTTTCTGAATGTTGAGTTTTAAGCCAACTTAAAACTGTCCACACTTCTACCTATAAATTATATGTAAAAAGATGGGGGCTGGCTACATCTGTGTAGGAAGCTGATGCCTGATGGCTCTTATGTCCAAATTTGCATGTTCTTGCTTTCTTTTCAACTTTAATATCTTGTAGGAGGAAAATGAGACAATGTGTGTAGCACCTAGCTTTTGTTCATTAAGAACAAAAACTCAATCAGGTAAGCCTGTGCTATTGCTTGTCTAAGATATAGATCCCCTAAGGATATATGACTGAGCTTTAAAAAAAAATCAGACCACTCTGGTTTTCTACATTTATCTAAGTAGTTCTTCAAATCTCTCTTTTCTGATTTGCAAATCACACCATAGTTGTGAAGCAACTGTTACAAAAAAATACTAATCAGAGACATATAAAAAAACCAAAACCCAAAACAAAAAACACAGCAATCATATTCATGGTTAGTAAAAAAAATTTTTTAAATCACAGTCTTTAGCTGACAAATTCAGCTTTCCCCAAAAATATAAAATCTGAAAGATTATAGTAAACCATCATGTTAAAAAATTAAACAAAAATCAAAACGAAAAACACAGTAGGGGGAATGAGGTTGGAAAGAAAAGGATTAGACAAAGTTATGTGCTTAAAAATAGGTCATTATGCCTCATTTATTTGGTGAATCTGTAGAAATTTTATGACATTCATCCAAGGAATTATGACTCCACCTGAACAGACTATCCCCTCCACATTTCTCCAAAGAAGGAAAGGGCATACACTCATGACTATTTGAACTGTTACAATCGATTTTATAAACACTACAACAGAGGATATAAAGGTCCTCAAGGGAACTGTTCATGGACGAATGAGAGAGAGTGTTGGCAGAGGTAAAATATTAATCACCAAAAGAGTACAGAAAATGTATCTGAGATGATCAGGGCTCACCTGGGGACCACACAAGGGGAATAAGATATCACCAGAAAAAATGCAAGTATTCTCTGCTATGTAAAAACCTGAAACAAAGAATTTCAGTCATAATAAACTCTGCATCTATTAAAATAAGACGCCACTGTCATGTAATCTGGGGGTAGCGAACTAAGAATAAAAAAACTGCCTTGAGATTTTCTTAACACACAAGACTTTCCAAGCTATTATACAATAAAAACCACAGTTCTCGCTGAGTGGTTCTATTAATTGATTCTATTAATGTTTTCATATTTTACAATTCCTTACAATTTACAAATCTGTCTCTGCTCACCATGAAAGATAAAAGATAGGGAATCTTAAAACATAAGATTTTTTAAATGATACATTACACAATGTTAAATTCCATACATTTTATTACTTTTTTGTATTATAAGCCACATCTAGTCTTTCATTGAAAGAAACGAGAAGACAATAAAAAGATATTGAACAGATATCAAATGAAATTTGATCAAATAGTGGCAAGAGATATCCTCTAAATTATATCAAATTTAAGCTAAGGTAGATACTTCAAACTTTCCAAGACTGATGGAAAGGCAAGAAGAATTAGAAAGGGACACCCTAAAGACAGCACTAAATAGTGTGATAATCTTTGACTTGCCACAGGATGTTGTTTCGGCAGCAATTTCACCTGCAAACTCAAATATTCAACGGAATCTCAACTTGATAACTTTATACAACACTTTCATTAAAAGCCTCAATATTCAGTGCATCAGTTCAGTTCAGTTCAGTTCAGTCGCTCAGTTGTGTCCGACTCTTTGTGACCCCCATGAATCGCAGCATGCCAGGCCTCCCTGTCCACCTCTAACTCCCGGAGTTCACTCAAACTCACCTCCATCGAGTCGGTGATGCCATCCAGCCATCTCAACCTCTGTAGTCCCCTTCTCCACCTGCCCCCAATCCCTCCCAGCATCAGAGTCTTTTCCAATGAGTCAACTCTTCGCATGAGGTGGCCAAAGTATTGGAGTTTCAGCTTTAGCATCATTCCTTCCAAAGAAATCCCAGGGCTGATCTCCTTCAGAATGGACTGGTTGGATCTCCTTGCAGTCCAAGGGACTCTCAAGAGTCTTCTCCAACACCACAGTTCAAAAGCATCAATTATTCGGTGCTCAGCCTTCTTAAGTCCAACTCTAACATCCATACATGACTACTGGAAAAACCATAGCCTTGACTATATGGACCTTTGTTGGCAAAGTAATGTCTCTGCTTTTCAATATGCTATCTAGGTTGGTCATAACTTTCCTTCTAAGGAGTAAGCATCTTTTAATTTCATGGCTGCAGTCACCATCTGCAATGATTTTGGAGCCCAGAAAAATAAAGTCTGACACTGTTTCCACTGTTTCCCCATCTATTTCCCATGAAGTGATGGGACCAGATGCCATGATCTCCGTTTTCTGAATGTTCAGCTTTAAGCCAACTTTTTCACTTTGCTCTTTCACCTTCATCAAGAGGCTTTTCAGTTCCTCTTCACTTTCTGCCATAAGGGTGGTGTCATCTGCATATCTGAGGTTATTGATATTTCTCCTGGCAATCTTGATTCCAGTTTGTGCTTCTTCCAGACCAGCGTTTCTCCTGATGTACTCTGCATATAAGTTAAATAAACAGGGTGACAGTATACAGCCTTGACGTACTCCTTTTCCTATTTGGAACCAGTCTGTTGTTCCATGTCCAGTTCTAACTGTTGCTTCCTGACCTGCATACAGATTTCTCAAGAGGCAGGTCAGGTCGTCTGGTATTCCCATCTCTTGAAGAATTTTCCACAGTTTATTGTGATCCTCATAGTCAAAGGCTTTGGCATGGTCAATAAAGCAGAAATAGATGTTTTTCTGGAACTCTCTTGCTTTTTCCATGATCCAACGGATGTTGGCAATTTGATCTCTGGTTCCTTTGCCTTTTCTAAAACCAGCTTGAACATCTGGAAGTTCATGGTTCACATACTGTTGAAGCCTGGCTTGGAGAATTTTGAGCATTACTCTACTAGTGTGTGAGATCAGTGCAATTGTGCAGTAGTTTGAGCATTCTTTGGCATTGCATTTTTTTGGGATTGGCATGAAGACTGACCTTTTACAGTCCTGTGGCCACTGCTGAGTCTTCCAAATTTGCTGGCATATTGAGTGCAGCATTTTCTCAGCATCATCTTTCAGGATTTGAAATAGCTTCACTGGAATTCCATCACCTCCACTAGCTTTGTTCGTAGTGATGCTTTCTAAGGCCCACTTGACTTCACATTCCAGGATGTCTGGCTCTAGGTCAGTGATCACACCATCGTGATTATTTTGGACGTGAAGATCTTTTTTGTACAGTTCTTCTGTGTATTCTTGCCACCTCTTCTTAATATCTTCTGCTTCTGTTAGGTCCGTACCATTTCTGTTCTTTATCGAGCCCATCTTTGCATGAAATATTCCCTTGGTATCTCTAATTTTCTTGAAGAGATCTCTAGTCTTTTCCATTCTGTTGTTTTCCTCTATTTCTTTGCACTGATCACTGAGGAAGGCTTTCTTATCTCTTCTTGCTATTCTTTGGAACTCTGCATTCAGATGCTTATATCCTTCCTTTTCTCCTTTGCTTTTCGCTTCCCTTCTTTTCACAGCTATTTGTAAGGCCTCCCCAGACAGCCATTTTGCTTTTTTGCATTTCTTTTCCATGGGGATGGTCTTGATCCCTGTCTCCTGTACAATGTCACGAACCTCATTCCATAGTTCATCAGGTACTCTGTCTATCAGATCTAGTCCCTTAAATCTATTTCTCATTTCTACTGTGTAATCATAAGGGATTTGATTTAGGTCATACCTGAATGGTCTAGTGGTTTTCCCTACTTTCTTCAATTTAAGTCTGAATTTGGCAATAAGGAGTTCATGATCTGAGCCACAGTCAGCTCCCGGTCTTGTTTTTGCTGACTGTATAGAGCGTCTCCATCTTTGGCTGCAAAGAATATAATCAATTTGATTTCGGTGTTGAGCATCTGGTGATGTCCATGTGTAGAGTCTTCTCTTGTGTTGTTGGAAGAGGGTGTTTGCTATGACCAGTTCATTCTCTTGGCAAAACTCTATTAGCCTTTGCTCTGCTTCATTCCGTATTCCAAGGCCAAATTTGCCTGTTACTCCAGGTGTTTCTTGACTTCCTACTTTTGCATTCCATGCATACAAATGTCAAAATCATCATATTGTACAACTGAAACTAATAATGTTTTACGTCAATTAGACTTCAACGTTAAAAGCCCCCAAATCTATTTTACTTCCATTGACAACAAGACTTCAAAAAGAAAAAGACTCAGAAAACAAAGCAATTAATTATACTTTAAACATGTTCACTCTTCAATTCTAACACAACTTCTAACAACTTAATACTCAAATTATCTAGCTATAAAAAGTATATTAATTAACAGGCCTAGCTAACCTTGCCCCATTTCTTCCTCCCTTTCTCTGTTTTCTTTTAGAGCAAAACTCCTTGAAAGCACTATCTCTTTTTCCCTTCTATCCTGAACCCACTCCTAACATGCTCTCTTCTTTTTAGGTGAAAGTGAAAGTGAAGTCGCTCAGTTGTGTCCAACTCTTTGTGACCCCATAGACTGTAGCCTACCAGGCTCCTCTGTCCATGGGATTTTCCAGGCAATAGTACTGGAATGGATTGCCATTTCCTTCTCCAGAGGATCTTCCCAACCCAGGGCTCGAACCCGGTCTCCTGCATTGTAGACAGACACTTTACCATCTGAGCCACCAAGTCTTGTTTAGGTAATCATTACTAAATTCAGTGATCAAATCTCAGGCTTTGTCTTACCAGTCCTTTCTGTTAACATGATTTTCACTGCCTCCTTCTTAAAATTTTTTCTCATTGAACTTCTGACCGTCACTCACTTCTGGATTTTCTCTTATTTCACTGGGAAAGAAGTTCCTTGTCAGTTTCTTAATCTCATCAACCACTTACCAACAGAATACTTGGGATGACCTAAAGCCCCTTCTATCTACACTCACTTTCTTGTTGACCTCATCCAGACTCATGCTTTCCCATCTCTCCAGATGCTTTTAACTCCCAAGTTTGTACCTATACAATGGACCTCTAAACGCACAAATACTAATGCCTTCTCCACAGTCCTCCTCCAGGATACTCAGTAGGCCTCCTGAACCTAACATATCCAAAACAGAACTCATAACTCAATTTTTTTCTTCTGCTTAGTTCACAGCAACTGCGTTGTTTTTGTTTTTTTCAGTTGCTCACACCAAAATCCTGGAATGATCCTTGGCATCTCTCTTTCCTCTTAAACCACATGTTCAATCCATCAAAAAACTCTGTCAGCAACAGCTCCAAAGTATATCCAGAAACCAATACGTCTTACCACCTCTACCCTTTCCACTCTAAGTCACCACCATCTTCCGCCTGGGTTACTGCAACAATCTCACAACTGGCTCCCTGCTTCCTCTCTAACCTCCTTATAGTCGTTTATAGCACAGTAATCAGAATGAACCTGTTAAAATATGTCAGATCACATCTATTTTGCATGCAAAATCCTCCAAAGGCCAGTCCATCTCACTCAGGATAGAAGTCAAAACCCTTATAACAGACTACAAAGTCCTATAAAAATCTGCCACCAGCTCCTTCCTTCCACCCTTACCCCCAAATGTTTCTATGGCATTATGATTATGCCATTATGATTTCCTCCTGCAGTCAGCTGCTCCAGGCAAACTGGCTTCCTTGCCATTCCTGGACTACTCTAGGGATAGTCCAACTTCACAGCCTTGCCATTTCCTCTGCCTAGAAATCTCTTGCCCTAGATACAGACTTCCTCCTTTGTCTTGTTTGTGTCTTTACTCACATATCACCTCTTCAGTGAGACTTACCCTGATCACTGTTTTAAAAGTACATCCTCTCTGCCTCACAGAATTCCCTACTCCCTTACATGCTTTATGTCTTTTTTACAACACTAACTGTCTTCTTAGCTATTCAATAACTTACACATTGGTTTACTGCCTTGTCCCCTCATAAGACTATCAGTCTCATGAGGGCAGGGATTTTTGCAGGTTTTGGACTGATGCATCTCCAGCAACTAGAACATGGCACAATACTTAATAAATATTTTAAACTATTGAATAATTTGTTGAATGGTTTTCACAGATCCTTCATAACCATACTGGATTACACTCTAACCTCTGTTCGGACTGAGGTTGATGGAATTTTATATTCTACTGATATCTTTCTTGAGTGGAAGGAACTCATTCTTTTAAATCACATCCTATTTGTTGTGACACGTCTTATAACTTTGACTCTCACCAAGCTTAGTCTTCCTCTAGAATTATAACACTGAGTTAACAACTGTGACAGAGAAGGGGAGGCTGAGGCAAAGTCCCAGAGCTGCCCAACCTTTATAAGGCGGGCACAAGAGGACCAATAGTATGACAGGGAAAAAACTAGGAGTGTAATGGAACTCAGGTAAGTGCTTCTTGAGTTGGGAGGAGATTATCAACAAGATGACTGCTGCTAAGTAGTTACGTGAGAGCAGAACACACGGATAACCCCCGAAATTGGGAATGTAGAGGACACTGGTAATCTCGGCGAGCACACTCATAATGAAGGGGTGGAGATGGAAATCCTGTGTATATACTTTGGTTCAACAACCTCCTCACCTGATTTGTTTCACCTGATCCAACCTTCCATTATCATTGCTTTGACTACGCAGATGATTTCTCAATTCCATGCCCAGCTTCAACATCTTTCTAGAGGACCAAACCAGTATCTAAACTTCCTGTTAGATGGCTATACCTAGATATCCCTTAACAAACAAAACCCCAAATTTACCAATTTATAATTTACTACCAATCCTCCAACCCATTTGTCCCTTTTTCCTGTATTTCCTACTTTAGTAAATGTCATCTTCATCAAACCCAGCATTCAAAGCTAAAAATCCTGTAACATCCTGTATTTTTTTCTCTCTCACACTGCTCATAATTCATAATGACCTCTTAAATATTGATGTCCAACTCTTTGCAACCTCATAGATTGAAGCCTGCAGGGCTCTTCTGTCATGGAATTTTTCAGGCAAAAATACTGGAGTTGGGTTGCCATTTCCCATTTCAGGGGATCTCTCTGACCCAGGGATCGAACCTGTTGTTTCCGGCTTGGCAGGCGGAATCTTTACCACTGCACTACCATATGTACTGTTTTTGCAATAAAGCTATTATTTCTTGACAAAACTGTGACTACTTCAACATTACTGTACCAAGCACATCACAGGTACTTAATCAGGTATTTTTTGAGTCACTCAGGGAGTTCATATGGCTCTATTATACATTGCTCAGACATATGGTTATAAAATCAATTTTCACCTTAACAATGATTAAATTAAAAAAAAAAAAAAAGACAAACTGAATACTCTGGGGCTGAGCTTTAAGAATGATAATAACACAAATAAAAAGATCCCAAAACAGAAAGTACCACTGTCTGGGTTTGAGTGTTTGCTGAGAAATTATGGCCATGATCACTGACTGTAGAGTCCCGACTGCCACTCACTAGAATTACTGTTACTGATGATGGCTTCCCATAGTCTCTTGTTGTCCACTCAACCTTCTTAAACAACATATTTTCTCTTCAGAACTTACTCTACATGGTCTAAAAGCTATAACTCCAATGAAAGAACCTGAGCATTGCTAACAAGCAGACAAAATACATCACATAAATCATTAGTTTCTTCTTGTCAGAGGCAAGGACCCAATGAGACATTCACCTTGGACAAGAAATGGTAAGTCATGATTAGGAGAATATCAGCAAGTACAAGTGATAATGCAAACCTAAGCCTCATGGCTCCTCCTCTCCTGCAGTTTTCTGAGACATAGCAATATAATCTTGACCTTGATAGCCTCCATAGGGCCTTGTCAGGAGGAGACAGAAAAGACCTCAAGAAGTATTTTGGCCCCAAAACATTTTTGAATCAAGTTAGAGAAAGTTATGAAACTCACAGTTGTCATACTTGACTTGCATCCAGAAACACAACTCAAATGAAGCATGTAGCCTAAATGGTTGATGGTTTTCAGCTGGATGTACTTTTCAACCACCTAAAATGAAAAATCTCTCTCTAATCTCACCCTAATAAAAATCTTTGACCTGGGGAGAAAACGGAAAAAAAAAAAAAAAATTCCTATATAACTTTATGGCAAAGTGAGAAGAGAAAAGTGGATAATAGAAAGTAGAATGGCTTTAAACAGTTTTGTAATTTTAATCACTGATATTTATGGATTAAATATCATCTGGAAGGTCAAAACCTGGGAAGAATCTACTTCAGCATACCTGATCCATCATGCACACAAAATGAATCATCTTTTATCTAGCTCGTATCACTAGAGAGTTTTACTTTTAGATGAACCAATTTCCCAAAGGAACATCTCATCATGCTATTTAGAATCCCAAGGGGCTGGCTTCAAGAGTGCAATGTCCCAATCTCTCTCTACTAGTGGATTGAATGATATGAAAGCCCCTCGTGACACACCAAGGATGTTCATTTACTCAGAAAATAAATCCATATTCTTTTTGTCCAAAAGGCAAAGTATCGTTCTCAATTCTCAAGGTCTAGAATTTCCCTAACTCCTTCTCCCCCAGGCTCATATTATACTCTGTACTCTTACAGAATTTGGTTCATGGTGCTAATGTTCTACTTACTACATTGAACTAGAGGCAAAATGCATACTGAATGACTGCCTCCCCCATTACCTATTAACTCTAAATCATTCTTTATTCAACTCTGGTTATCATCATGCCTGTAGATGCCTTTAAATGTGTAATAAATTAATTTTATCAATGGATAAAATTAATTACAACTGGTCTCAAGCAAATTGAATAGATCCCTTAAATAGTCCAGAATTCCTAGATTAATGTAAAACATAATTTTAGTCTCATTTTTTCAGGTAGATTCTCTATTCAGCTATATATATTCTAATCAACAATCCTCTTACATGTTTCAAAAAGATCTGAAGATATTCTTTGTCTTGGACATTGAAAAGGGTCCTGGAAAAATAACAGATGCAGAGATGTTCATTTAAAAAAAAACAAATACATATGCTGATTGCTCTCTGGGAGAAAACTACACGTTGTCTGAACTATTCTTTTTACATAAGGAAAAAGAAAGATAACACTGCTTGGAAGCTTCTGGAACCAGGAGTCTTGAGTCAGCTGTACATTCCTTATAACAACTCCCTTATCTTCAAATTGGAGAACTCCTTTCAAAGCCAAGTAACCTGTGCAGTTCTACCTGGGCAGCAAGATGTGAGAGAAGGTTGTTTTCAACAGAAAGAGTAACTAAAATCCTGTATTCAGACAATTATCAACAAAAATGTGCAATAAAATGAACTCAACTTTTGTCTTGTTTTATTCCTAAGGAATCAGGCAGAGCTAACATAAAAATTTTAAAAGGATACAAAACATGATGATGATGATGATGATGATGTAAATATCTACAAAAACACAACTACTCACAGGCTAAAGAAGGAACTAATTTCCTATCCTCATTAATCGAAAATTTGGCCCAGGCCCTGGTATTTTAGAAGAACTTCTATTATCTCTAGTCCAGTTACAGACATGTAGAGATACGTATTTTATTTTCTTCTCATTTTTTTCTGATGTTTAAAGTAATCTTTGCAAATAATACACCCAAACGTATATGAGAGAAAGTGTACGTCCTTCTATATTCTAACCTCCTAGAGATTACTGGTATTCAATGCTTCAACTTTTTAATGCATATACTAGTTTACATGCATCTTTCTTCTTCTTTTTTAAAAAAATGGGATCACTGTATACAACTAGCACACAACTAGCTCACAGTTTTTTTTAATTTATCAATCTTCTGTGTCATAATATAGTTCTGATTCTTTTTAATATTAGCATAGAATTTCACTATATGACCATCCCAAAATTTAACAAATCTCTAACTGGTGGCTGATATACATTTTAAACTATGCAGAATTTAGACTTTTAGAGCTATAAAAGACCTTAAAGAGTATCTTATGGAATCCAAAAATGTCACTCTATCGATTAAAAAAAATGACACCCCAATATACTGAAGTATATTAATAAAAAAGATCACAGGTTTGCTTGGTAGCAGACAGGGGAACATAAACTACAATTTTCCCCACTATTTAGAAGTTGAGAGCTCAAAGCCTAGAGAGCCAGGCTTATGGGTTTGATTCCCAGCTCCATCACTTACTAGTTGAGCCATATCCTTTGTCAAAGGATATAACCTCTCTGGGACTCAGTTTTCTTATATCAATGTGACAATAATGCATCTGGTGTCAAGAAAAAATTGATTATAACATAAAATACTTAGAATACTACCTTGGCAATAAAGCAATAAGCAAGTGCTAATTATTACTGTTATGAGCTGAATGCTTATGCCCCCGCCTCTCCAAATTCATATGTTGAAATGCCAAACGCTCATGTAATAGTATTAAGAGGCAGGCCTTGGGGAGGTGATTAGGTCAAGGGTAAAACCCTCAAGAATGGGATTAGTGCCCTTAAAAAAGAGATGCCGAGAACTCTTGTCATGTCCATCATGTGTCTATGAACTAGGAACCAGGCCCTCACCAGACACTGAATCTGCTAGCACCTTCATCTTGAACTTTCCAGCCTCCAGAACTATGAAAAATAATCATCTTTTATTTAAGCCACCCTGTCTATAGTACTTCATTATAGGGACCTGAACTAGGACAATTATTACTGTAGCTATTAATATTGTATCATTCCATTTCATGCTTTACTTTATTAAATAAATAAGATTTCTGTTCTTGGCATAAGCAGAAAACTGGTTCTTATTTAAGATTTTAGTATTTATATAATCATGCTATTTCATTATTCTTTATTAAAATATGAAAATACGTAACAGCTACAGTGAGATATATTAAGACTTATGAAGAAATTAAGCATGTCCAATTGAAACAACTCTTAACGGATAGGTGGACATTTATTTATGTTACAGTTATCGGTTACCTATCTCCATCTCCTTGGAATGAGAGATGGACAAAGAAAAGGAAATCAAAATCAATCCTACTGTATTTTCACTCATGTGAATTTTACAATGAAGGGTGAGAACTTTGAGCTCCAAAGAACACACGAGTAAATATACACTGATTCTTGAGCAGAAAAAAACACCTGCTCCAGGTGGTGGGCTAATATTTGAGGGCAACAGATACGCTGGTTTTAATTTTCTGTGACTTCTAATATTTTTTCCTTAATATTGGTCATGTTACTGGCTTTCTGCTGTTTTATTCTTTATTTTTTACTTAAAACACATTACACTAAACTGTACTAGCAGAGCCCAAATTATTTGAACATCTTTCAACAACAGGAACAAAATGTTATATACCTTTGAGGCAGCCCTTAACAATCCACCCAGAGAAGCAGAGACTTCCAAAGGTAAAGCAATCCATGGCATCCCAGCCCTCATCCTGATGCAGCTAGCTCCCTTTCAGTATCCCAGCTAGCTAGAGACAACATTTTCCTCTATTGTTCAAAGTCATGGATTCTTGGGTCATAGGATACTCTGCACTTTCATATGATCCAAGAGCTTTTTTTTTAAAGCAGTGAAGTGAAAGTCGCTCAGCTGTGTCTGACTCTTTGAGACCCCACGGACTATACAGTCCATGGAATTCTCCAGGCCAGAATACTGGAGTGGGTAGCCTTTCCCTTCTCCAGGGGATCTTCCCAACTCAGGGATAGAACCCAGGTCTCCCACATTGCAGGTGGATTCTTTACCAGCCAAGCCACAAGGGAAGCCCTTTTAAAGCAGAGTTCATTTTAAAAATAGAGCCGATTTGGAGTATGTAGCTCACCAGAATGGCACAAGAGAAGTTAGCATGTGACACACAACCCATTTGTTGAAGTTATAATATATAGAGTATCCTGGCTGGTCTGAGACTTAAGAGGACAAGTATATCTGAGTACATATTTAAAAGAACTCTTCTTTCTTTTAGACTTGAACTCATCCCATTCAATTTAAAATCATTTTATCTTTTTAAAATTTAAATTTGAATCTTTAAGAACAGATGGACATTTTCATAACTTCTTTTCCAAAGAAATCTTCGACATTAAAAAGTCAAGAAGTACTCAGGTCAAAGGTTAAAATAATTTAATATCATATTTTTCAGGTCTATATCACTTTATCAGGTAAACAACCTTCAACTATTAAAATTACCCAGGTTGAACTTCAAAGAATGTAAACATTCTTTTGAAATCACAGGAATTTCCACCTTAAATATAGATCAAAGAAATAAAAATAAAATAGCTGATTACCATACCGATACTACTGGCCTAGCTTTGCAGTGTGTAAGCTCTCTAAAAGACTTTTTGAATTTATTTTTATTAATAGTTTTAAAAAAATTTTTATTGGAGTATAGGTGCTTTACACAGAGAAGGCAATGGCACCCCACTCCAGTACTCTTGCCTGGAGAATCCCATGGATGGAGGAGCCTGGTAGGCTCCAGTCCTTGGGGTTGCAAAGAGTCAGACACAACTGAGCGACTCCACTTTCACTTTTCACTTTGATGCACTGGAGAAGGAAATGGCAACCCACTCCAGTGTCCTTGCCTGGAGAATCCCAGGGACGGGGGAGCCTGGTGGGCTGCCGTCTATGGGGTCGCACAGAGTCAGACATGACTGAAGCGACTTAGCAGCAGCAGGTGCTTTACAATGTTGTGTTAGTTTCTGCTAAAAGTTTTTGTTGTTGTTGTTCTTTTAATTACAGAAAATGGAAAGAAAACAAGCACAAAACTGGAAAGGATCAGGCCTGGGTCTCACTCCATCCCATTCCCCAATAAGGGAATTTCGACTGTGTCCCAGAGTGACACAGCAGAAGAAATCACCAATCCTCAGCTGATTCCCTGTTTGCTGGCAAATTCCTCCTTATCTCTCTATCCATCAGTTAATGTACATTGAGCAATTCAACTGGATCCCATCTTTGTCCCACTTAGGAAGACACTCTGAAAATGTGCTGATGAAAACATCAGTAATTGGAAGGGTAAGGCAGAAGGAAAAAGAGAGGAAACACTAATCTGGCAATTCATGGTAGAAAGGCAGAAGGAACATGCCTGGGTGTTCTCCAGGTAATGAGAAACAGCTCACGAATGCCAAGGAAAGAAATTTAAATGACTGCTCTTTTAACAAGCCTTTCAGGTAAATGTCTTCAGGCCAGTGTCACAGAAAAACCCCTGAACGGGAGGGGCTGCCCCTGCTTCATGATCACACTAGCTCTGAACATAATTAAAACTAATCCTTTTACCTGCCTACATTTCTTACAAGCAATCTGTCTAGAGCAGTACATAAAAAAGGTCTGGATGTTTTGCACCAACAAGATTCAATCAGTACTTCAATATTGGAGGGGGGCAGGGGGATGCAAGTCCAAACAGCAGCAGCTCATGCACTTCTTTAGAACATTCAGCTATTTTAAAGGGCTTAGAACACACAGAGCATAATGTGGATGAAGATGACAGGCCTTCATAAGGGGCACTGGATCCAAATTTGCTCACTTCCAGCTTTGAGAGACAGCCCAGACATGAAAACCCTGGAGAAGGAAAAACTTATGCCATGACTTGCACTGAACAGTCTGTAGAAACAACAAATGTTTACAAACCAATTTCAGCTCAGTCGTGTCTGACTCTTTGCGACACCATGAATCGCAGCACGCCAGGTCTCCCTGTCCATCACCAACCCCCGAAGTTTACTCAGACTCATGTGCATCGAGTCAGTGATGCCATCCAGCCATCTCATCCTCTGTCATCCCATTCTCCTCCTGCCCCCAATCCCTCCCAGCATCAGAGTCTTTTCTAATGAGTCAACACTTCGCATGAGGTAGCCAAAGTACGGGAGTTTCAGCTTCAGAATCATTCCTTCCAAAGAATACCCAGGGCTGATCTCCTTTAGTATGGACTGGTTGGATCTCCTCGCAATCCAAGGGATTCTCAAGAGTCTTCTCCAACATCACAATTCAAAAGCATAAATTCTTCAGTGTTCAGCTTTCTTCGCAGTCCAACTCTCACATCCATACATGACCACAGGAAAAACCATAGCCTTGACTAGACGGACCTTTGTTGGCAAAGTAATGTCTCTGCTTTTGAATATGCTATCTAGGTTGGTCATAACTTTCCTTCCAAGGAGTAAGCATATTTTAATTTCATGGCTGCAGTCACCATCTGCAGTGATTTTGGAGCCCAGAAAAAGTCTGACACTGTTTCCCCATCTATTTCCCATGAAGTGATGGGACTGGATGCCATGATCTTCATTTTCTGAATGTTGAGCTTTAAGCCAACTTTTTCACTCTCCACTTTCACTTTCATCAAGAGGCTTTTGAGTTCCTCTTCACTTTCTGCCATAAGGGTGGTGTCATCTGCATATGTCAGGTTATTGATATTTCTTCCGGCAATCTTGATTCCAGCTTGTGTTTCTTCCAGACCAGCGTTTCTCCTGATGTACTCTGCATATAAGTTAAATAAGCAGGGTGACAGTATACAGCCTTGACGTACTCCTTTTCCTATTTGGAACCAGTCTGTTGTTCCATGGCCAGTTCTAACTGTTGCTTCCTGACCTGCATATAGGTTTCTCAAGAGGCAGGTCAGGTGGTCTGGTATTCCCATCTCTTGAAGAATTTTCCACAGTTTATTGTGATCCACACAGTCAAAGGCTTTGGCATAGTCAAGAAAGCAGAAATAGATGTTTTTCTGGAACTCTCTTGCTTTTTCCATGATCTGGCAGATGTTGGCAATTTGATCTCTGGTTCCTCTGCCTTTTCTAAAACCAGCTTGAACATCTGGAAGTTCACGGTTCACATATTGCTGAAGCCTGGCTTGGAGAATTTTGAGCATTACTTTACTAGTGTGTGAGATCAGTGCAATTGTGTGGTAGTTTGAGCATTCTTTGGCATTGCCTTTCTTTGGGATTGGCATGAAGACTGACCTTTTCCAGTCCTGTGGCCACTGCTGAGTTTTCCAAATTTGCTGGCATATTGAGTGCAGTACTTTCACAGCATTATCTTTCAGGATTTGAAATAGCTCCACTGGAATGCCATCATCTCCACTAGCTTTGTTCGTAGTGATGCTTTCTAAGGCCCACTTGACTTCACATTCCAGGATGTCTGGCTTTAGCTGAGTGATCTCATAACATTGTGATTATCTGGGTCGTGAAGATCTTTTTTGTACAGTTGTTCTATGTATTCTTGCCACCTCTTCTTAGTATCTTCTGCTTCTGTTAGGTCCATACAATTTCTGTTCTTTATCGAGCCCATCTTTGCATGAAATGTCCCCTTGGTATCTCTAATTTTCTTGAAGAGATCTCTAGTCTTTCCCATTCTGTTGTTTTCCTCTATTTCTTTGCACTGATCACTGAGGAAGGCTTTCTTATCTCTTCTTGCTATTCTTTGGAACTCTGCATTCAGATGCTTATATCTTTCCTTTGCTCCCTTGCTTTTTGCTTCTCTTCTTTTGACAACTATTTGTAAGACCTCCCCAGACAGCCATTTTACTTTTTTGCATTTCTTTTCCATGGGGATGGTCTTGATCCCTGTCTCCTGTACAATGTCATGAACCTCAGTCCATAGTTCATCAGGCACTCTATCTATCAGATCTAGTCCCTTAAATCTATTCCTCACTTCCACTGTATAATCATAAGGGATTTGATTTAGGTCATACGTGAATGGTTTAGTGGTTTTCCCTACTTTCTTCACTTTAAGTCTGAATTTGGCAATAGGGAGCTCATGGTCTGAGCCACAGTCAGCTCCCAGTCTTGTTTTTGCTGACTGTATAGAGCTTCTCCATCTTTGGCTGCAAAGAATATAATCAATCTGATTTCAACTCCACGTCCAAGGACCAGTGGCTGCGCGGGTGCAGGAGGGCCTAGAGGAGCTACTCCACGTTCAAGGTCAGGAGGGGCGGCAGTGAGGAGACACCCCTAGTCCAAGGTAAGGAGCAGTGGCTGCACTTTGCTGGAAAAGCCGTGAAGAGATACCCCATGTCCAAGTAAGAGAAACCCAAGTAAGACAGTAGGTGTTGCAAGAGGGCATCAGAGGGCAGACACACTGAAACCATAATCACAGAAGACTAGTCAATCTAATCACACTAGGACCACAGCCTTGTCTAACTCAATGAAACTAAGCCATCCCGTGTGGGGCCACCCAAGATGGGCAGGTCATGGTGGTGAGGTCTGACAGAATGTGGTCCGCTGGAGAAGGGTATGGCAAACCACTTCTGTATTCTTGCCTTGAGTACCCAATGAACAGTATGATAAGGCAAAATGATAGGATACTGAAAGAGGAACTCCCCAGGTCAGTGTGGGCCCAATATGCTACTGGAGATCAGTGGAGAAATAACCCCAGAAAGAATGAAGCTATCGAGCCAAAGCAAAAACAATACTCCGTTGTGGATGTGACTGGTGATAGAAGCAAGGTCTGATGCTATAAAGAGCAATATTGCATAGGAACCTGGAATGTTAGGTCCATGAATCAATGCAAATTGGAAATGGTCAAACAAGAGAGGGCAAGAGTGAATGTCGACATTCTAGGAATCAGCAAACTAAAATGGACTGGAATGGGTGAATTTAACTCAGATGACCATTATATCTACTACTGTGGGCAGGAATCCCTCAGAAGAAATGGAGTAGCCATCATGGTCAACAAAAGAGTCCGAAAGGCACTACTTGGATGCAATCTCAAAAACGACAGAATGATCTCTGTTCATTTCCAAGGCAAACCATTCAATATCACAGTAATCCAAGTCTATGCCCCAACCAGTAATGCTGAAGAAGCTGAAGTTAAATGGTTCTATGAAGACCTACAAGACCATTTAGAATTAACACCCCAAAAAGATGTCCTTTTCATTATAGGGGACTGGAATGCAAAAGTAGGAAGTCAAGAAACGCCTGGAGTAACAGGCAAATTTGGCCTTGGAATACAGAATGAAGCAGGGCAAAGGCTAATAGAGTTTTGCCAAGAGAACGCACTGGTCATAGCAAACACCCTCTTCCAGCAACACAAGAGAAGACTCTACACATGGACATCATCAGATGGTCAGATATCTCAAGGGTCACCAAATAAAAAGCTGAACAATGATTACATTGACAGCTTTTTCTCAGTTTCCTTGGCTTCATCTTCAGTTCATATGTGGCTCACCGAAGAGAATACCAGAGTATGGCCCAAGTCTTAACTTTAAAATGAATCAATTTTGAGTTTCTTCTTTCTAACTCAACATCTCTCCACTCACCACCTCTTCATGGTAGAGGCAAGCTTTTGTGCTTTCAGAGTCTGCAGAAACCCCAAGTCACCACAAGCTATCTGCTTGATCTTCTCATTTTGTATCTGGGGCTCCTTAAAAAACGTCAAGCCCAAAATTAAACATCTCCCTCTCTAACTCTCACACTCCCAGTCTCTCTCTCTCTCTCACGCACATGCACACACACACATTAAAATCAGGTTAGCAAGATACACAATGAGTGCAAAATTCAAAGCAAGTTGAAATTCCCTCACAACCAAAAACATGGGTACCAGCTAGTATGTTTGGTACAAATGAATGATAAAGTTGAGACTCCTGAAGTCACATGAATGAGTGCTCAAGTTTAATGACTCCTATCTCCTTAAAAGCTTTATGACTTAACTTATATTTTCGGCAGGTACAGCAAAGTAGCACACTGCCATGCTATGCGAGAATCAAGGCAGAAAAACTGTATTCGTGTGAGGCAGTGGTGTGGGAAGGAAGCTAATGGCTTCCCCCAAATAGACCCACCTCCTCATCTCTGGAACCCACAGAAGTTATGTTACACAGAGAGGGGGCAATTAAAGTTGCTAATCAACTGACCTTAGAGAGGGCTGGATTCCTCTCTAAAGTTGCTGGATTCCTCCAGGGAGACCCAGCATAATCACACTGGTCCTTAAACAAGGGAGAGAGATGCAGAAGTATGAGAACCAGAGAAACGGCACTGTGAGAAAAACTGAATAGTCACTGTCGGCTCTGATGATGAAAAGGGAGCAAGCAGTTTAGGCAACCCTGTGGCTGTGGTTTAGTCACTAAGTTGTGTCCAACTCTTGCGACCCCACGGACTGTAGCCTGACAGGCTCCTCTGTCCATGGGATTCTCCAGGCAAGAATACTGGAGTGGGTTGCAGACTGAGCAATCAGGGCAGCCCCTAGATGCTGGAAAAAGTTCTTCGCAGAGCCTTCAGAAAGGAATGCGGCCCTGCTCACACCTGGATTTTACCCTGAGGAGACTCATTTTGGACTTTTCACTTTCAGAACTGTAAAGTAATCAATATGTTTTTTTAAACCACTAAGTGTATGGTAATCTGTTATAGCAGCAGTAGAAAACTAATACAAGTGAAATGCTGAAAAATAATAATGATCCAGTTCTTATTATTTTAAAAAAAAAAATTTTAATGTAATTATCCTTTAAGTGTTTACAAGTGAGAATGTTATATTGAGGGTTGTAAGGTCTTGTAAGGTCAAATTAATATCAAGAATATTAGCTTTCATGAATGCAAGTCAACAGGAAAAAAAAAAAAAAACCAACCCTTAACATGTTTCTGATTTAAAAACTAATGTACCAGAAGTCATAGAGAAGCAGTTTTCCATTCTAAGAATAGGAAGTGTTAATGTGAACTAAGCCCCCATTCTCTGCCATGGTTTCAAGAGGTTCTCTATTTTCCAAGGACATTCAGCTCATGTAGGAACACTCTGCACACACATCTTCCAAACAATCCTAGGTTTTTTCCCTCATCTTGCTCTCCTGAATCTACAACAAGCTCCTGCTCCCCACTCTCAAATACATAACTTTCTCTTCTTCCCCTTTCTCTACTGCTTTTATACATACATACCTCTCATTTGTTGGTACAAAGCTCAGGAGACACAAGTTAACTTTAATGCTTTAATATCGATAAAGAGAAAATATAATTTTCCTTAATCAACCAGATATAAAGTTTTCCTTGGTGGATCAGACAATATAAAAATCTGCCTGCAATGCAGGAGACCTGGGTTCAATCCCTGAGTAGGGAAGATCCCCTGGAGAAGGGAATGGCAACCCACTCTAGTATTCTTGCCTGGAGAATTCCATGGACAGAGGAGCCTGGTGGGTTACAGTCTATGGTGTCACAAAGAGTTGGACACGATTGAGTGACTAACACTTTCACAAAAAATTTTTAATACACTTCGAAACCAAGTAGAGTAACATCTAACTTCTCCTTGTCACTTAACCATGAGCCTCAACTATACATTGCCAAGAACACAGAAAGGGGAAAAAGGCATCTGGGTAATCAAAGCAGATACACCAAAGTTTGAGAGCTATAAAGTTTATGTACTTCATTCACAGTAAAATTCCTCAGGCTCTCAGTTACAATCTAATGACATTTGTTTCAGATATGGTTCTAACAGATTAGCATATCTAGGTTCCTAGACTTCAACAGATTAAAACCAAGTAGAGGATAAAGGACAAGAAGAGGTCAGGGACTATACCTTCAAAAAACAGGAGAGAAAAGATAACACCTGTTTACTGAGCATCCACCAAATACCTGGCCTGTACCCAGCACTTTGATAGATGGTCTGACACTTACACAGGAGGGAGCTTGGACTCCATGGAGCTAAATTAACTTGTCCAGAATCAGAAAAAGGGATACACACCAAGAGGGGGAAAAGACTACAATCTGATTCATCAACTAATTTTCTTGCCTCAACCCTATCACCTCAAAATCGACAGCAAACACTGGCGGTTGACAGTAAAGGTGTGAGTAATGAGTAAGGATACAACTGCAAGACTTCAACAAGAACACCAGTATCGAGGGTCACATAAAAGCTGAAACAGCAGCCATACATTACTAAAAATCTAAAGTCATCCCTATACAAAATATTTTTTCAAAACAGGTAAAATCATGACTCTCATGGGGATATAAAATAAACAATGTCTCAAAGATTCGATTTAACTCATTAATTAATGAGAGAACTGAAAAAAGATGCTACATCCAGTTCAAAGGAGAAGACAAAGAAGCACAATTTTAGTGTAGGAAAGGAATGTTGAAACCAAAGCGCAAAGACCGGTCAACTGCGTTCCCCGGGACATAAGTAATTTGCATTTCTATGGAGAAGAATTATTTGCACAGCTTTCAGTTTTCTACAAGTTAACTTCTAATTCTACGGAGGTATAAAATAGCCTCGTCAAAGACAAAGACTCAAGCCCTACAGATCGAATAATCCCCAGACATGACAGCAACAGATTCAAAGGATATCCAAAAGTCTTTTTTGCCCATTTCAAAGTACATTTTTCTTACACCAACCTTGCACTATAGTAAATAACTGATAATTGTTTATCTTCAGTATATTCTACTTCCAAAAATTAAATATGTGATAAAAATGTTTAAAGCTTTACATCTAATCGGTTGCCAATGAACTTCAAAATATATAAATCTGCCATATCCAATGATGCTGGATCGATGTTAAGGCACTTGAGAAATATATGTGAGGTGGGATGGGGGGAGGAGGGAGTAGTGAGTGTCAAAGGATGACTTTTCTAAATGTTTCCTAGCATCACAATTCTCATTTAACATAACAAATTTAGGACAACTGACTGTTCAACATCATTTTATCTCTTCCTGAAGAACAAGTTAAACAAAATAGTACCTTGTTCCTATTTCCTAATACAGTAAAACCAAGTATAAGCAAATATCCAATGATTTGCATACAGCCAATTCTATGAAATGATTTTTGGGTGGTCTCCATGTCATTTACACAAGCCTCTACTTACCCTCAGTAATACAGATTGTAAGACTCTTAAAGATAAATTTTAATCATGGAAATTTTTATGTATATGTAGAATCATCAACTATGATGATTCATTCAATACACAAATCAATGTCCCTAGAACTGGTTTGTGGACTACCGCTGATCAGTAAGTAAGTTTTCAGTGATCCATAGTGAACTGAGAAGAACAGTTTATTTTTCGTGAATTAATCTTTCTCAATTTCAAAGGATTATTTATTCAAAGATTTTAATCTTGCTGCTGGGGGTGGGAGTGAAAGTCTTTTCTGTCCGGAAATAAAACAGTCCCTAAGTGTTTTCCTCATGTCCACACTGGCAAAAGAAAGCTCCACATTTGCATGGGCACGTACATACACACACACACACACACACACACACACACACACACACACACGGGGTGAGGGGCGGTTTAACATTACAATTCTCCAAACAGAAAAATCCAGAAGCTACTAGGCTTACCAGGTGATGCTAGTAGTAAAGAACCCATATGCCAATGCAGGAGACATTAAGAGATGCAGGTTTGATCCCTGGGTCAGGAAGATCCCCTAGAGGAGGGCATGGCAACCCACTCCAGTATTCTTGCCTGGGGAATCCCACGGACAGAGGACCCTGGCGGGCTACAGTCCATGGGGTAGCAATGAGTTGGACATGACTAAAATGACTTATTAGCATACAGGCAAGCCAAAAGGTACTACCTAAGCAACTCTGGAAAGCTGAGAGGTAATGAGTGTATTGCTGATACAATTTTCATTTGGAGAAGTAAATCAATGTTTCTATTTTTTCAAATGTTAACCAAAACACAAAATGTCCTGCTGTAATAATTGTATTAATAACAGTAAGGGTGAAAATAAAAAGAACTAAAGACTGAACTTTTCTATTCACAGCTATGAGCACTATGATGAAAAAAACAAATCACATACAGCTATTATCTTAGCCCAACTCCACTCTATTCACTCTAATTCCCAGACTGGCAGAAATTCTGCACTGTCTATGTGTTCAAGAGTTAGGCCTTTCACTTTTCTTTCTCGCTCAACACTTCTGAGAACTTAGTCTTAAACTGTCATAAATGAGCTAAGATTTTGGCAGATGTACACTGCTTTGAATTGCTCTCAGTACTTGTATTACCTAAACATGAATTTGCATTATCCCCTTGCCAATTAAACTATCTCCAGACTGTGGCCTTCTTAAAATCTCAGACAAATTACCAAATACCTGGTTTTCCTAGAAACTAACAATAATGCACACACCCTAAATTTTTGATAACAGTAAAAGAGTTTCAAGTCACGTTTTGTTCTTTTTCCCTTTTTATACTTCAGACACAGAGTGAGATTTGACAACTGAAAACTGAAAACCTGAAAGTTCCCTTAGTACTGTGCATCAAAGGCCATAATTAAAGCAGTGATTCTGAACCTTTTCTATGTTAGAACAAAATTCATTATTTAGTACTTAAGACCCTGCATTCAAGGCATTTGCACAAGATTTTTCATGGAAGTACCTGGACAGATGTAGAGTTATCTACTTATAATCACCTTTGCTATCAATTCCTTTTCACTTTTCTACCGCCTCCAAATCCTAACTGCTTTGGTGTGAAAAGCCCTCACTCTGGGTGAAGGACTTGCCAAGCACTTTAGGAGGATTATCACAGTTAATCCTGGCAGTGTCCCTGGGAGGTATGCCCTTGAATCCGTCCCTGAAACAGGAAGGATGCTACAGCTCAGAGGCTTCAATTGCCCAAGATCACACAGCTAACACAATCTTGAATTTGAAAACAGGTCTTAATCTGCTTTCAAAAAAAAAAAATGAACTACTTACTGCACTGGGGGGCAGAAAGTTGTACTATGTGCTGGTCGTGTGTGCACAGTTGCTCGGTCATGTACACCTCTTGTCAACCCCACAGACTGTAGCTCACCAGGCTCCTCTGCCCATGGAACTGTCCAGGCAAGAATACTAGAATGGGTTGCCATTTTCTCCACCAGGAGATCTTCTCAACCCAGGGACTGAACTCACGTCTCCTGTACTGCAGGCAGATTCTTTACCACCAAGCCATCGGGCAAGTCACTACTATGTGATTCCTTCCAAATAAAACAAAACTTGAGGACTGCCCCTGAAACTCCAAATACCAGATGCCCCAGAATGACTGCCCATCCTCACCAACTGGCCCATCTGATAAGAACTGAAGGGCAGGAGTTGGATTACAGGATATAATCTTCCAGGAGCTGAGGGGTATGTCACTTAAACTATTATTATACCTGGGACCCAGTGAGAAACTGAACTCTGATATCTAGCATGTGATTAATTGCCCAACAATCTAGAAAGATGGTACTGGTGAACCTCTTTGCAGGGCAGTAATGGGGACGCAGACAGAGAGACAGCAGACTTGTGGGCACAGTGAGGGAAAGAGAAGGCAGGATGAATTGAGAGAGCAGCATGGAAACATACATTACCATGTGTAAAACACACGGCCAGTGGGAGTTTGCTGTATGATGTGGGGAGCTCAAACCTGGTGCTCTGTGACAGCCTTGATTAGTGGGATGGGGTGGGGTGGGAGGTGGCAGGGAGGGTCAAGAGGGAGGGGACATATGCATACCCATGGCTGATTCATGTCGATATATAGCAGAGACCAACACAATATCGTAAAGCAATTATTCTCCAATTAAAAATAAATAATTTTTAAAAATACAAAAAAAAAAAAATTAGCCAAAGAATGAGAAGAACATTCCAGAGAAAAGGAACTGTAGTTTTGTAAGCTCTGAGGAAGAAAAGAATCCAATTTGTTACAGAAATTGAAAGGCCTACATAGTGGAGAGGTGGCCAATGGGGAAAGAGGGAGATGAAAATGCCAGGGGAAGGGCAGCCAGACTACAAACACACCTCAGGCACAACTCTTTCAGTGACCCCTGAAGACAGATGAGGAGTGCCTATGCTCAAGACATCAGATACAGAACAGTAATGATGATGATGATGATGATGATGATGATGAATATCCAAACCCCACACCTGAAAAAATAAACAGTTTGGGGGGCAATTTTTAAAACTACAATAATTTTTCAAAATTCTCAAGTGACACCCATTTGGAACTGGAAAGACTCCTCTAGTCCAACCACCCCCAAACCCATCAAATGAGACAGAGGAGGTCCATGCATAAGACACTGTTGTCCTCTCTTGACCTCCTTTTTCAGAAAAACCTTGCTCCTTCACCAGGGCTCTTAGTACCCTGTATGACACGATGAGAAGACAGAGGGACTCAAAAGCCACTGTTCGGTAGGTGCAATGGATGTGACACACTACTTTCAAAGCTCCTTTCAACAGCAGTTGGGCAGGGGGTTATCCGTATGCACAGGGTAAGTAAAACGCAAGGGAAGAATGTACCTGCATTAAAATCCTTCCGAAACAGACACTTTACTCTGTCCCCAATGTTACCTCTTCTTAAAAATATGCAAGGCACAAGCATCTAAAGACACCCAGAACATCCCTCTATTCAGTCTTCTGTTGTGTGGAGCTGCTCATACTGCACAGGTACTTTCTGACTGCACTGCCTGTTGAGAAGCTGAAAAATGATTAGTAAAGTAAGAGAAGACTTCTGATTAAAGGGGCAGGTTGAACACAGTCATTTAGTTCCACCTTCTCTTGAAACTACACTAAAATGACTGAAAGAGATGTTTCAAAAAGATATTAACACACTTAGATAAAGAAAATAACTAGAACACTTTGGAAGCCAGGAAGCAGAAGAATGAGTGGCAACTGTGATCCAGGAGAACAGAAGAATTTACTCTTATAAGCAGTGGGGGGTGGGGAGACACAATCCAGTTCACTGGTAGAACTCCCAGGAAGCTCAGGAATTGGTAATCTGAGATCCCATATGTATAAATGGGAGTAAGAGTGCGCTTGGTCACTCAGTCGTGTCCGATCCTTTGCAACCCCGTGCACTGTAGCCCACCAGGCTCCTCTGTCCATGGGATTTTCCAGGCAAGAATACTGGAGTGGGGTGCCATTTTCTTCTCCAGGGGATCTTCCAGACCCAGGGATTGAACGTGGGTCTCTAGCGCTGCAGGCAGACTCTTTACTGTCTGAGCCACCAAGGTAGCCCATAAATGGGAATAAAGGTAGAGCTAAAACCAGGGGGACTGGTTCTAAGCCCTTTAAAAAAAGAGCTTAGGGTTCTAGAGCCTTCTCCTCATTCACACTGCCTGCCCACCTGAGTAGAAGACTATACATTCATTCCCTAGAAAGGATGAAACAAGGCACCTGAACTGGAAGTCATGAGGCACAGTTACAGAAGGGTGACGTGCAGAGAATGAAATGAAACTTTAATGTCGTGAATACTGAAAACCCCAAGCTCTTTGCCCCACATACTTCCCAGGGCACTGAGAATCAGACTTATTCTCTAGGTAGAAGCATGAAAGATCCTTGGGAGTATCTGATCAGCCCAAGACAGAAAAGCTAAAGTTAGGATTACTGGAACCTCCAAATACCCCTGTGGTGAGATACACAGCAGACAAGTCTCATCCATGCACAAAGAAGTTTGAATTAGCTCTATACACACCACTTATAGATGTAAGTAGACAAGCAAGAATTGCTAGGCATCTAAGAAAAACCCTTAATATGACAGGAATCTAACCAACAGGGGTGGGGCAAGCAACTTAGGATAGGATAAATAGAGCTATACAAGGAGATGAAAATAAGTATATGTAACATTACTTAACAGTCTAAAGCTAAAAGATAACTGCATTCATGATAGCATAACAGCAACGGGATGCTACAAAACAGAGCTCTTGAAATAGGGGAGGAAAAAGTGTAATAGGAAATTTAAAACTCAGTAAAACATGTAAAAGATAAATCTGAGAAAATCTCCAAGAAAAGAGCACCAAAGGACAAAGTGATGAAAACTACAAGATAAAAGTGACAAAAATTAGAAGATCACTCTAAGAGGGCCAACAAAGAAAAGAAAAGAAAAGAAAACATTCAAGGAAGTTCCACAGAACTTAAGTATTTGCATTTTTGAATTCAAAGGGCCTGGCATATTTGGCTACAAAAAGAGTCACCAAAGGACACCGTGAAATTTCAGAAGACTGGAGTTTCCAAACAGGATTAAAAGATAAACAAACAAGAAACAACAACAACAAAAAATCACCACCACAGAAAAACAGATCAGATACAAAGAATTCAGAATCAAATAACACTGTTCCTCTGGAGAGCAACACTGGAGGCTTAGAAGCCAATGGAGCAATGCTCTCAAAACTACAAGGGAAAATCATTTCCAACCTAAAATTCTACACCAAAAAGACCATCAATCATGAGGTTGATAAGCCAAGTGTCCAAAAATTGACCTCCAATGCGCCCTGGAGTACGCTAAGAAGGGGAGGGACTTAGAAGATGGCAGGGATCCTCAGGATGAGAACGGACTCCCCGTGATAATGCACAGGTCTGGGGGTGACAGCCATGCAGCATCCTGGACAACAGCCAGTTCAGAGTGGAGCGGATGTGAAGCTCTGGGAGAAATGTCAGCAAGATGATGAACTGGTAGAATTGTATGCTACCCCTATTTGATGTGATTAAAAGGAGATTTACACAACTGTGGGCAATACAGGGGAATGAACTGATAAGAACACAGAAAACTAAGTGACAAAATATGAGAATTACCAACTCCAGGAAAAGCAGAGTTGAACCAGAAGGAAAAATAATCGTCACATACTACATGCCAACTGTGAACAGCATGTACTGTGAACGTGTGGATCTACTCAAAACCAAACAAACTGGGAGGGGGAGGAAAAAGCTAAATCCCTCTCTTGCCAAGGGGGAAGCCAAGAAACAACACCTAAAACAGAGAAGTCAAGAGGCACAGTATTTAGAATGATGGAATTAAGTACCAAAAAAAAAGGAAAAAACTAAATAGTTAAAAGCAGTGAAAGCTAGACACAAGTTAGAGAGGACTGGAAGGGGAAGGAAAGAAGTCACCACTGGTTTTCATAACACTTATAAAATCATCTGACCCTTTATAAATTATTTGTAGAGAACACTGATAAAAATTAAAATAATAAAAAGGCAAGAGATATGGAATTCAATATTCACTTCTGTATCCCTTATATTATTAGAAAACTACATGTGCCTGTGTATCTCACCACAGGGGTATTTGGAGGTTCCAGTAATCCTAACTTTAGCTTTTCTGTCTTGGGCTGATCAGATACTCCCAAGGAGTAAGGCAGATGCCTTTTTCCCCTTTCTGTGTTCTTGGCAATGTATAGTTCTATCAATTAAGGCCTAAGGTCCATCAACAGACCCCATGCACTGAGAGCCCTGGCAATTTTCCTTCTCTATGTTCCAGAAAGTAGTGCCTTAGACAGTTAGACTACTGGAACATCAAAGACCTGACGTGAATTTTAGGTGGCACTTAAATGAAACATGTTTACATTCTCATCTTAAAAATATATAAAAGACCAAAGATAACCAGAAAGGTTAGGAAGGACATCAAGATTAGTGGCCAAATGAGGAATATAGTCATCTGGAGCAAACGTGCTTAACAGACAAGAGTAATTTGAATAAGTGTAAATGCTGAGTCACAAATCAGGGATAATGATTATTGGTTGACTATAGGAATGTGTTTGGCTACAAGTAATAAGCAAACTCACTTTCTGGTGCTTTAAACCAAAGATCAGCAAACTTAAAGGACCAGATAGTCAACATTTTAGGCTGTGGGCCAAAGTGTCTCTGTTGCAACTACTCAACTCTGTCCTTACAGCATGAAAGCAGTCACAGACAACATCAAACAAACTGGGTATGGGTGTGTCCAAATAACAATTTATTACAAAAATAGGCAGCTAGCTATAGAAATTTGCCAACCCCTGGTTTAAACAAATAGGACTCACTTAAAAAGAAGTTGGCCTTTCCTCTAAGGTTGCAAGAAGGCTATGGCAGCTCCAGATGTCAAATCTATGTTCAAAGTGAGAGCAACAGTAATGGGGGGATGGAGGGTGGAGGAAGGCTAACTCAATCCCACCTATCCCTTTTCATAAGAAAGAAAAGGTTTTCCCCAAAGCATCTCAAGCAGACCCCATCCACCCCACACCCTACCATGATCATTGGTCAGATGATTAGAATCAAGCAACACAGACAGGACACAACACCAAAGCCATAAGCATCAAATCACGCTTCATTGGCTAGGCCTAGACACATTGCTACCTCAACTAAAACTAGGGTTCTTTTAGCAAGAATCCATCAACAGTTATTGGGTATATAGTTATCAGTATCTGTTGCAACAGACTTTATTTTTTCTATTTCTATTGGTATAATCTGCTCAGAGAAAATGAAATGCACTCTCTTAGCTTTGAACTAATTCTCAAATAGAGATTGAGAAAGATAAAGCATGGTTGATTGGGGGTGGGGGTATAAAATAACCAAGTAAGAGCAAATCTACCTCTAGCTTACTAAAAGCAGTGATTAAGCAGGAACATAGGGAATGAGAAATGTGAGAGGCAGCCAGGCTTTGTCCTGAGCAAAAACATTTAAGGTAGCTATGCCTCTGTTTCCACAACCAGAAAAATGATGTTGTTCAAGGAGATGTTCACTAAGGTCTAACGAACATCCTCAAACTCTAACAGCCTATGATTCCTTTAAATATGTTGTCTGATCAAGCAAATACAGCATAAAGTATATGGTCAAATTTTCATTCTGAAATAGTAAAACCCAAAACACATATCTGGAGGATTCCCAGAAAGAGTAGAGTCTTAATTTAAAGAAAAAGAATTTTATTCGAATAACTTTCACACATTGTTGAAAGATTGGCATTCCATTCAACCCTTCCAATTTCCAAGAAAACACATGTGTAAGATGGGTAGTTAACTTTTTTAAAACACTATAAATGTGTCTTGTAAAAATTATACTGTTTCTTACAACAACCTTAAAACAGTTCTCAAGTCAAAAATGGTAACTGTTCTAGCTCTACTACTAACTTAGGTAACCCTCAGTAACCCTTCCATTGCCACAGCCCTGATTGTTGTTGCTGCTGTTCAGTTGCTGAGCCACGTTCTACTCTTTGTGACTGCAGCATGCCAGGCTTCCCTGTCCTTCACTGTCTCAAATTCATGTCCATTGTGTCGATGATGCCCCGATTAAGTACTGCCAAAGACAAGGCGGTGGTAATTAGATTCACTTGAGACACTGCTCAAATGATCACCCTTTTAACAATGATTTGGAAATCAATCAAAGTAGAAACAATCATTGACGTTCCTTAAGAAATATGCTTTGTAAAAGGAATCCTTTTAGCCATTTGAGCAAAACAGGAAGAAAAAAAGAGGGGGGCGGGGGAGAAGGCAGGAACAGAGAGAGAAAAGGAAACAAGAAGTTTTGGAGGAAAATTCTATTTAGGAAGAATATTCTCATATTTGGGCAGGGATCTTCTAGTTTTATATTCACATAACAGAGTTAACCAAATTCTTTTCAATAAATTGGTCATAATTCATTTTTAAAATACACTGCAAACTGAATGCTCAAACACTAAAAGAAATTAATATAGAAAAGTATTACTTAGTGCATTTAATTCAACATTTAAAGGCTTGAAAATGGGCAAAACTGAAAATTTGATTACTTTATTGTACTGAAGAGAATGTACTTTGTTGAGAAGTAATTTATTTGAGCACTAATTATATCATTTTTGCTACATCTGGTAAAATACCCTTAGTACTAAATTTGAATACATACACGAGCAAGAAGCCTTTGCAAAGAGCCTCAAAGAGTCTATCAAATGATTACTGTGTGGCAGGAGCAAGGCGGGTCGGGGGGTGGGGGAGAGGGAAGAAGGGATGGAGGAAGAAGGGGAAAACCACGGCCACTGCAATGTAGGGGCTACTGGAGGTTAGCAGGAAGCCTGCAGTCCAGTACTAACGTAATAGAGAACGCTTTATTCAGTAATGGATATCACATCTCGCCTACCACCGAAGTAGATAAGAGATACCCTGGGAGTGAGAATTCTGCAAGGACTCTGCCCTGGAATACAATAGGCAGCAGTTCTCAGTCCTAACATACCAAAGGGGTTAGCAGGGGTTTCCCCAAATGCCCATTCTCAGACAGATGAAAGAACTTCCTTTGAAAAATGCTGGAGCTTTTCACCTCTGCAAAGCCTGCTTCCCTATATATTGTCTGCCATGGCTGTCTCGGCATTTTAATCAACCCCCAGCCTCTTCACCATTTGTCATTTACACTAGCATACAATAAGAAAATACATTTTCAGACATGTCTCAGCATGTTGGGGATGGAATCAACTCTCATGCCTGCATGTGCTTCAGATGAAAATGTGCAAAATACATCGCTTAACCTATTTGTGCACGAAGACACACACAAAGCTTAACCTGAAAAGTCCTGAACACTCCATGTGGGCATTTCTGTCCTTCAGGAACATAACATCAGTGATTGAGAATTTCAGAGGGTTTGGGTCATATTTATTTATTTATTCTAAACCCTCACATCTCTCACTTTCCACGCAGGAACCGGTGACTCTAGTATAGCATAGTAGCTGTGACCCCACATTGGAAGGAGGTATGATCAAAGGCAGCCTGGCCAGACTTGGGAAAACATTTCCACCAAGAATGGACATACTGCCTGTCAAAAGGTTATTCCCACTGCGTTGGGGCAGCAGATCACATTACTCCACAGTAACGACATGAAAGGGCAAAATCTGGCTCGAGTCACCCACATACATGTTTTTCTTTCCAACAAGGGCAAATGGGAGACACCAACCTGAACAGAACATCCTTCTTATCACTTGTGGGGGTGGGGGTTGGGATGGGGGTGGGGATGGTGCCTTTCCCTAATCAATACAGCCCCCTAAGCCGCAGCCACTATTTAATTCCTTTTATATTTTTCTTTTCATTCAGAAACAGCTCACATTCAGCAAGACCTTTCTCTTAAACTTTTTTTTTTTTTTTAAATCTGAGCAATCACAAGCTATATTCTGTGGAAGACAAAATAACTTTGGAGGCGTAAATCTTAATGTCAATGACAGGAAGGCTTTGGTGAACCATTACCATAAATCTGACAAACGCTAATTTGATGGGTGGCTGTATCTGTCTGCTGCACGGCCAGTCTAGACAGTCTATTGAGAAATCCTAAAACACAACTGTTTGTTCCCTGTAACACCATCTGGATATGGCAATAAGCGCCGACCCAGCGCCATTCACACATGGATCAAAGCACATGCTAATGCTATCATGAAGTCATACACATAAAAAATTCAATCTGAGAACTCGAAGCAATTTTCCTAAGTCTTCAGTGAAGAAACCCCAGACTTAGTGAGACTCAAGCTAAGTGCATGGAGGGGGGAGAGGGGGGAAAAAAGGAACCGAATATTTAATGAGCTTGGGCGTCCAGAGGAATGTTAGGCCACCCATTGTATTGGAAAAGGCTCATGTCACACTTCAGTCATGGTACCCGTCAGGGTGCCCCTTTACAAAAATTGATCTGAGGACCTTTGTAATTACCTGTTTCAGCCGGGGAGGGGGAGCAGGCATGGTAGATTCAGGACAAGAAATAAAAGAAGGGATCCAAGGTGGAAATCTAACATTATATTATATTGGTCTGAGCTGGCAGAAAATTTCAATATCACACGCAATATTAAAAATCTTTCTCATTAAACCTCACTGTGGCATTAGATCAAAGAATCAAGGGCCTCCTATTGAATTCCTTTAAATGTTACAAACATAAGAGCAAGGCTGGCTGTGCATAAAATAGAAACAAAGCCAATTTTTTTGTGTGTCCACTCTCATCCTGTAGCTGGCTGGAGAGAAACACTGCTTGAGAAATCTCTATTGCCCAGTCAAATGGGAAGAATTCTGACTTCTCTTGAGATATTTAACAAGGCAGAAATGAACCAGTCTGGTCTTCAAGAATTCAAGAATTCTCTCCAACAGGAAATTTTCAGTCAATATGTTACTCCTTCAAAACTTTAAGCTACTCTTTCAAAATGTATCACTCAACAGCACCACTTCAATTGCAAACCATCCAGGCGCTGTTTAATCCCTGCCACCCTGTGAGCCAAACTTCCCAGGGAGATAAGAAATTCTGCCTTACCCAGAGTTTCATTCCACTGTGTACTCCTATGAGAAACTGATTTATTTGCTTCTTGGCTGGCTTGTATCTGATGGAAGAACGTGACTAAAACTATCTTAACGAATTTGTTATTACTACATTCATCTGTTTGCTGGGAGACACTAAATATGTTATGTCTCCAATTTTCACATACTTTAGCATAAGCTACACACAAATTCCCACCAACATATTTTATTTTACAGCAGTTATAATAGTTGTTTCTACATCATGTGGGTATGTATGTGTACATATGTACGTACACACGCACACACACACCATAACTGAACCTGTAAAATGTACTGGTTATGTCATGGGGTTAAGAAGATAATAACAAAACCTGTCAGGAATTACAAGTTATCACAGGTTGTCGTTCATGTGGCAAACTTCAACCTTATATAGTAGTTAAGCAAAGAGTTGGACATGACTGAGCGACTGATCTGATCTGATCTGAAGACCACTGGTGTATCTACACAAGCTAAGCATAAAACAGTAACTGAAACACAACACTTACACTCAGGAGCACAGAGACGTTTTCTCCTAAAGCCTTTAAAGGTAACAGAAAATAAAATGTTACATTTTTCACTTTTCAAAGTGTCTTTAAGTTTTTTTCTTTAAATAAAAAAAGCCAGATTAAATCTATAATCATTCATTTTATAATTCTAGATACAAATTCAGTTTTTAAAAGAATAATAAAATGTAAGATAAACTGCAAAGCCATAGTTTTCTTAAAATTCAGTTCAGTTTGAAATTGAAGACTTCTCCCAAAAGATTTCACAAAACAAAATGCATTTTCTTCTCCAATGGACTACTAGTAACATAATGCTTTTGTTTCTTAAAAAGAAAAACTACTAATTTCATCCTCCCATAGTTTATGAAATCTTCCCGAAAAGTCTCTTAAAATTTAAAAGATTCAGGAACTACATTAACTGCCAATGGACTGTGCAACTTTCCATTTATATGATGATCATATATTGTTATTTTCTATTCAACTTAGAAGAGAGAGTTAATTATTACAACATAATCTGGATCACAAAGAGAAAGAGAAGAACAGCTATTTCTCTGTAGTGCGTGTTTTGATAAGGGACTTATTTTTTAAAAAAATCTAATATGAGAAGGTAACTTACCCTTCCCCCAAAACTGCCTCATTTCCTAAACTTCCATATAAACTAAAAACTATAAAGACATTAGTTTTGGGGGGGTCTACAAGTTGGTTAATATACACCAAGATGTCTTAATAGGATTAAAAAGTATTTCATTTGCGAGGCATATGTGTAGACCCAAGGAATAAAAAGAAATCACATGTATACACAAATGCACATCTTGGATGATCCACCATAATGATCGGATGTTACCCTAGATAAAATTAAAGAGAAAAAAAAATCAAGACAAAATAAGTGAGAAATTATAGTCCTTCTGGTTAACCATTTTATACATCTATATAGACTGTTTCTACAAAAATAATAAAAACCTATATGCCATTCCCCATGCTGCACTGACTAAATTACAGCTGATCATCGTGTTGTCTACCAGTAATGGCTTTCTTTCAGGCGGTGGCTATAATTCTGTAAGTTTAAAGAGAAAAAAATAAAAAAACCACCCAAACATTGCTTAATGTAGCTAATCAAGCATTTTCAAAGTTAGACTGGAAATGAAACGTTGGGCAGCATTTGCTGTGATTTTTAAATACTGCAGTGGAACAGTACTGCCATCTACTGCCAACCGTGTTAACAGTGCCTCCTGCTGAGCACCCTGTCCCCCAGAGCAGCCTCCCGTTAGAGCCGACCCGAGGAAGCCTTCAAGAGACACTTTGTGCAGGGAACCAAAAAGGAAACTGGAGAAGCAAGATGGCTCACAGTTTTACCTACGACTTTAAAAAAATAACATCTTCTCTTTGCCCTTTCAATGTGTAAAGAGCTGTAATTTTTGGTTAATTCTTGAAACTTTAAAACATAGAGACGTACAGACTAACACAGTAACTAATACTCGGCCAGGAAGAGGTGTGTGCCTGTATTTATGAAATGCTCATGCTCCAACAGCTAATACTTTTCAATACCATAAAACGTCATTTCCCTCATCCCTCATGCAGAACCAGTAGAATAGACCTTCTAAAGAAAGCAGATTACAAACCAGCATAAGCAAGCCTGGATGTGAGCATTCATATGTCAACCATAAATGCATTTAAAAGCACTCCTTACTACTACCAAGGAATCAGTCCCTTTATTTGGGGTTCACTATGGGTCCAGGTCTAGCCCTGGATTCCTCTGGGAGGGAGCACAGTCCATAAACCATGGTGCATGCTGAAATCCTAGATTTGACAACCTAAATTGAAACTCATGCATATCAGACAAGACTACAGTGGCATCAACATCATGCAAGAGCTTTTGGCACATCTATCTCAGATAAATTCCTACCTAGATGCTTTATACAAAGCTCTACCCATTTTTTAGCAGTTTAAAAGTAAATGTCAAGTGGGGAAATATATGAGGATTCCTTAAAGCAACCTGGACCCATATGATGTAACAATCAAGAAGATGGCCAGTATTCTATCAATGTACAAGGAGACTGCATTCCATTAATGACCGCTAAAATATATACATTTCTGAGCTATAGATTTTAACATTCTAGAGAAAAACTGCTACTGCTGGCTTTCCCCCCACCCTTTTCTTTAAGACTGTAATCTGAAGACACAGATTACAGACACAAAACATGTAAATGACTGATTTTTAAAAGGATTTAGTCTCCACTAACATAGCCCTTTTAGGCCACATAATTGCAGAACTCCAAAGAACCACAAAATAAACTGAAAACCCCAGACATAAAGAGATCCACTTATTAATTAAAAGCAGCTCTCTTGCGCTATTAAAATAAGGTTGGCCATGCATACTTTATTGCTGTCACAGTCTCAGATGAGGCAGTATTCAAAACACATAAAAGTAAAGTTGAATAGTTCTCTATGTAGGGAATAGAGTTAAGTCATGTCTGCTTGCACAAAACTGTTTTGCAAAGAAGCCATATATAGAGGATCAGAGTGGAAGGGAAAAAAAGATTAAAATGCAGCAAATCTCAAATTCAATGCTCTTCTTTGGTAGGGACAGTGAGGTGTGCTCTGGACAATGTGAGCTGAACCAGGAAGGCCTAACACTTTCCCTGCTGTAAAAACTGGAACCAGGAACCAAGACAATCAGCACAAAGAGAAGGAACTCTAAGTTTTAAAATTACCTGTTAATTAAATACAAGTTATTTGGGGACCTTTCTTTTAAAGTCTTGGTTTTGTTTTTAAACCAATACAGTCTATATCATACTAATAGTCTATGGAAAAAAAGCAGTAGTCTCAGGAAGGAAGAAAAGAAAGAGAAAGAGAGGGAAAGAAGGAGAAGGAAAAAGGAGAAAAGCAGGGAGAAAGAAGAGAAAAGGAAAGAGGAAAAAAGGAAAAGAAAAAGAATGCTAATGGTAACGACTGATGTTTTATAAGGTAATCTTTAAGAATTTCCAAAAATTGCATTAGAAATATTATGACCAAAAATCCATTCCTCCATATCGACTGTGGTTTGTTTTTTTCTTTCAGAACTATGTGTGACCGTCTAGCAAAATCAAGAACTTAATCAAAATTAATCTTTCCATATTTAACCTTCCTTCACGAAGAGGATAACTTCCCAGACATCTTGGAGGAACAGCCACCCTTTTTTTGCAGTGCCTTCACTGAATGTTAGAACATACCAAAATTATTTATGAGCTTTCAAAGTATGGAAAGAAGAAATTCCTATATGGGATTATAAAAACAAAAACACTATCACCTTATTTTATGGGGTACTAATAACCATGTAACTACTTCAACTGTATGGTAACTGCCATATAATTACAAAGCCTAGTTATTTATGTCCTGCAGATTATATGGTACTAAAGCAAGTTACCTGTTAACCATATGTAGACATTTGTGGTCAGCAGATGTGGAAAACAGTTTACTATAAAGGTCAAAATTGGCTTAGAAACTGACCCAGCAAATAAATATGATTTCTTTATCTTCCCCTCTCCATTTTGTTTGCTTTTGCTATGGATGGAAGGAGAAAAAGTAGAGAGAAGTTTCCTCAGGAGATGTATAGCTTCCTAGAGTCAGTGGTTTATCTAAGGGGAATCTGCTACTGAACTTGATTCAGCTGGATTTTCCCCCTGGAGCACGTCCTCACTGAACTTTCTGTTTGACATGTTTCATTACCTTGAAATTTTCTGGCATGGAATTCAGAAATTAGTGGCCTCAAGTTAGAACTTTCTTCTTGCTTGATTTTTCAATACAATACTCAGCACCTTCACCTCATCCTGCGTTTTAAGGTACCCAAGGTCCCCAGAGCCTCAGGAACCGCGAAGGAGTTCCACTTTGCTACACGTTTATTTACTAGTGTAATTAAATGGGGTTTACTCTGTAATTGCACAAAAAGTGAGCCCCATTTCATTTCACTCTGAAATTAGCAATGGCCTCCAGCAAGAGATAAGAAACAACGCACATCACATAATTTACTATTCTTTGTTTAGTTTGGGGAACGAACTAATGATGGCCAATAAACCGTGCAGTCTGCCTGAAATACCCGCCTTGCTTTGGTGAGATCCACAGCGCCGACTCCAGCCCCAGGACTAAAATTGATAAGTCCTAGGAGTGAAATCAGTAGACACGCGTCTTCTTTTTTCTTTAATTCTGAATAAAATTCCGCAATTCAGGGCAGTGAAATGCACTCTCCAGCTGCCCCCCACCACCAAAATCTATCATTTTCTTCCTGCTGAAAGTCTAATTTCTTTACCCAAATTGCTTCACCATATGGAAGAATCTCTCTACTTTTATCTTCACTTTATATCACCATTTGAGCATATAAGAGAATTTTGTATTCAAAGTTGTTTTCTTGTTTAGTAACATTAAGACCCAAAATATGCACCTCAAGAATTGTGGTACGTTTCACATAGATCAGAAGACAAGCATTATGGAAATGAAATGATTTTATGACGGCTTTGTTTTAATGGGGGTTTTACACAGGGGCTTTCCTGGGAAGATGTCCAGGCAAACTGTGTCCAAAGCCCAGAATGAAGGGAAAATTCACCTTGATGCAACAGTGCTGAAGAGGGATTTGCTGATTTGTCATTTTAAATGAAACACAAACTTTAATTCCAGCCCAGTTAAGAGTATCCCTTTGTCCTCTTCCTTACGGCATCTTTCCTTCTTTCTTTCAAATCTTACAACAGAAAAAACACCCAAGTAAGAAACTGGTGTATGAATACACATTCACCTCCCACAAACACATGCAAATACATACACACACACAAACACACACAGTTTCAAACAAGACTTAATAAGAGTCCAGCTAGTTTAAGAAAAAATATATCTAAACAAACCCAGTCTTCTTAAGCTGAATTGCGCACAAAGAACTAGATATAAACGAGCCACATTTAATTAGAATAAACTATCCGTCAAACTTAAAACAGGACCCTTCCCCTCCAAAAAAAGTCATGGGGATCCAGAGAAATGATTTTTATGTTGTTTGCCCAGAAACACACACATACACACACAAACACACACTCAAGCCTCCCTAGTAAGGGTTTTCGTTTAAAAGTTTGGAACAATTCTCAACAATGAAAAGGCAAGAGAAATTCAAGTGACTTGGAAAACACTCCTCCTATGCCAAATAAGCATAAACAAAATAAATTCTAAAAACAAACTTTAAATACTAGAGGATGGGAAGTAAAAATGGATCACGCTGGACTGAAAGATCAATCTTGAAAGTATAAGTAAGCAAGTTCCTCCTTAACCCCAGTGAGTCTCACATTTCTAAAAAGGCACAGTTCAGTTACTAGAGCTATCCTTTGAGCAAAAATTTAACTTAGAGAGATAGCATAATTAAGTCAGCTCCTTGGCATTTTATTTTTAAAAGTGATACTGATTATTTTTACCTAAATGGTTTTGAAGTAGAGGATGACAAGAGAGTGGTACCACACTTCAGAAAAAAAAAAAAAAGCTCCCCCAAGCCCTCACATCTGATGTTCAGCTTAGTAAACAGTTTGGCTAGGGCTCACCCCATCAAAAGCCAAACACAACCAAAACACCAAAAACACTTACGTCCCCTATTTGGACACGATGGTGTTTGTCCTACAACAGTCATCATGGAGTTCTAGAAACTTCTCATCTAAGTTAACACTGACACTGCTGGACAGTAATAAATCAAATCTATGTATGTCTTACAAGCACATAAAATCATCAACTTAAGTGGTATTAAAGTATTTGTACAGTTTGAAGGTAAAGAATGGAGAGGATAAGATGGACATGATATGTATTTCTTCTTTCTCATTCCACTCACTGCTTCCCTTTCTTATCTTCCCAAAGAGAAGGAGCTATAAGGAAACTTTTAGCCCACCCATTCATAGTGGGATAAAACTGGAGAGCACTAGTGAAAAATGCGGAGCCCTTCCCCATTCTTTTATCTCAAACCTTAACCCACATTTACTTCATGAGAAGAGATAGGTCATCTAGGAGTCAAGTGGGGCCTTGAAATGATCATGCATTATGTTATCAAATGCTTCCCTTGTGGCTCAGCTGGTAAAGAATCCTCCTGCAACGCAGCAGACCTGGGTTTGATCCCTGGGTTGGGAAGATCCCCTGGAGAAGGGAAAGGCTACCCACTCCAGTATTTTGTCCTGGAGAATTCCATGGACTGTACAGTCCAAGGGGTCGCAAAGTCAGACACAACCAAGCAACTTTCACTTTCACTTTAATTATCAAAAGACAGTGACCATGGAAGGTAAAAGTCTGCTATCCTATTCATATGAGGACAGTAAGCCATCCTCCCACCATTAAAAAACAAACAAAAAAACTACCTAGTTTTAGAAATAAAATATAAATCATTAAACAATTTTATATTCAAATGGTTTGATTAAAAGGATTCTGTAGGAGATGCTTATGTTAAGATTAAAACAGATTAAAGAATGAAAATTCTTAATAGAAATTTTCAATACTTTAATGGTAACATTCTTGAGGCATTTTAGAGTTCACACAGTAAGAGGCCATTAATGCAATTCCAAAGGTCACTTTAGAGATATAAAAAGGTGTATAGTTTGATTGATAATTGATATGAGCTTATTTAAAACACTAAACTCCGTTTTATAGATTATCAGGGCTTTCAGATACAACGTGCCAACTGCATTACTAAATATGAAGATAACAGACTCAAGCCATTTTCAGGTCTTAAGTCAAAGTTTCAAGAAAATAACTCCAAATACCATTCCTTGAGAACTTAATTATGTACAAATTAGAGAGCATAAAAATATCTGCAACACAGTCCTTTCAAAAAATGCATCATCTAATGAGGCAATAGACCTAAATTCCAAACTTAATACCAGGCAACATGGACCAAATGCTAACACTGAGAATAAACAGCAACTATAAAAGCACAGGAGGGAAGGGCTGCTCTGGACTTGAGAACTGGGGGCATCTCGGGAGAGGATTACAGGAATGCTGTAGCATTTGGGAGGTACCTTGAATATCGGGTACATTCAGAGTAAACAGTAAGGCATAAATACACGTGAAAGAATAAAATTTCAGGGCAAGGTCCAGACACAGATGCAATCAGAACTCAAACCGCATTAGGATAAAAAGTGTGTTTGTGCAACACAATGAAGGGACACAATCACCTTTAGATTTTAGGAGACTGAGTCTCAGCAGAGTGGAGTTAGAAGGAGAGCAAGATGATCGGGAGAAGGCCAAGCTGTAAGAGACATGGGCTGAACACCAAGAGAGGTGGTGGGGACCCTCCACTACTGAAAGGACATGGCATCTCACTGGACAGAAACATGAAAAGGGCTGAGACAGGGATGACAAGGAGAGGGTATGGAAACCAAGTGCGATAAGGCCCAGGAAATGGAGCTGAAGGAGGGAAGAAGGAAAAGGAGTCTGATTTTGAAGAATATGAATTTGAGGGGCCAGCAGGACAGATGTGTACAAAGAGTCACTGGGTGGAATGAGAGATTAATTACTCGACTGATGGATTTCACATCTGCCACTCTCCAAAAGAATTTCAAATGACTCAAATACATGAATACAAACAATTATATGGAAAGGCATAAGTAGCTATAAATCAACATCTGAGCTCAATAGTTAGAGACTGGACTGTGAAACTCAAGAGGGATCTAGGGACTGAAATAGAAAACTTGGGACATCATTAGTGTAAAGATGATAGCTGTCCCCACCCCTTGAGAGTACGGGTGGTGAGACAGAGAGGGGGGGATTTATTTACTTATTTATTTTACTTTTAGAACACAATTTCATTGTTTGAATTTTTATCAACAGGCACACAATATTTTCTATGATTTTTAAGTCAATATTTTTTAAACAGAAAAAAGAAACAAAAAGATCGAAGTCATAAGAACAGACAGTATCAGGGATATACTCAGATATCTAAGAGGCACATATTATATACAAAAAACAGGCTATGCACTGTGAGAATACATCAGCCTAGGCACTGTGGGAGAAACACAGGTGTCAGAACCAAACAGGATTCAAACCCCTGCTCTTCCACGGACTAATATTTATGTGGGAAAACTCCCTAAATTCTCTTAAGTCTCTCCTCTAAAAACAGAACTTAAAATACATCACACGGTTGTCATAAAGATTAGAAAAGTCAATATTTTAAGCACATAAAGGACAGGATTTTGCACAATTAAGACTCCCTTCAATTAAGTACTCAGTTATGATTCTCTTCATTGTCATCATTCTGTCAAGTTGGGGAAACAAAATTTAAGAGCCAGATGGAAAAAAAGAGGCAGAAAAGAACTGGTTACAGAGATTACAAGTAAAAAAGATAGTACCACATCATGGAGACCAAGGGAGAAAAGCTAAATTCCTCTACACATCAATTCAACATAAAATGACTAACCATCAAGATATACTGGAGTGGAACTATGCCAAAGGCAGTGGAGTAGACTTTTTGGCAACCAGGAAACAGGTCCTTGCTGACTCTACACATGGACATCACCAGATAGTCAACACCTAAATCAGATTGATTATATTCTTTGCAGAAAAGATGGAAAAGCTCTATACAGTCAGCAAAAACAAGACTGGGAGCTGACTGTGGCTCAAATCATGAACTCCTTATTGCCAAATTCAGACTTAAATTGAAGAAAGTAGGGAAAATCACTAGACCATTCAGGTATGACCTATATCAAATCCCTTATGATTATTCAGTAGAAGTGAAAAATAGGTTTAAAGGACTAGATCTGATAGACAGAGTGCCTGATGAACTATGGATGGAGGTTTGTGACAATATACAGGAAACAGGGAGCAAAACCATCCTCAAGAAAAAGAAATGCAAAAAAGCAAAATGGCTGTAAGAGGAGGCCTTAGAAATAGTGTGAAAACAAGAAAGCGAAAAGCAAAGGAAAAAGGAAAGATATACCCATTTGAATGCAGAGTTCCAAAGAATAGCAAGGAGAGAGAAGAAAGCCTTCCTCAGTGATCAGTGCAAAGAAAAAGAGGAAAACAATAGAATGCAAAAGACTAGAGATCTCTTCAAAAAAATTAGATACCAAGGGAATACTTCATGCAAAGATGGGCTTAATAAAGGACAGAAATGGTATGGACCTAACAGAAGCAGAAGATACTAAGAGGAGGTGGCAAGAATACACAGAAGAACTGTACAAAAAAGATCTTCACGACCCAGATAATCCTGATGGTATGATCACTCACCTAGAGCCAGACATCCTAGAATGAGAAGTCAAGTGGGCCTTAGGAAGCATCATTACGAACAAAGCTAGTGGAGGTGATGGCATTCCAGATGACCTATTTCAAATCCTAAAAGATGATGCTGTGAAAGTGCTGCACTCAATACGCCACCATATTCGGAAAACTCAGCAGTGGCCACAGGACTAGAAAAGGTCAGTTTTCATTCCATTCCCAAAAAAGGCAATGCCAAAAAATGCTCAAACTGCTGCACAATTGCATTCATCTCACACACTAGCAAAGTAATGCTCAAAATTCTTCAAGCCAGGCTTCAACAGTATGTGAACCGTGAACTTCCAGATGTTCAAGCTGGATTTAGAAAAGGCAGAGGAACCAGAGATCAAATTGCCAACATCCGCTGGATCATGGAAAAAGCAAAAGAGTTCCAGAAAAACATCTGTTTCTGCTTTATTGACTACGCCAAAGCCTTTGACTGTGTGGATCACAATAAACTGTGGAAAATTCTTCAAGAGATGGGAATACCAGACCACCTGACCTGCCTTTTGAGAAACCTGTATGCAGGTCAGGAAGCAACAGTTAGAACTGGACATGGGACAACAGTTCAGTTCAGTTCAGTCGCTCAGTCGTGTCTGACTCTTTGCGACCCCATGAATTGCAGCACGCCAGGCCTCCCTGTCCATCACCGACTCCCGGAGATCACTCAAACTCACATCCATCGAGTCGGTGATGCCATCCAGCCATCTCATCCTCTGTCATCCCCTTCTCCTCCTGCCCGCAATCCCTCCCAGCATCAGGGTCTTTTCCAATGAGTCAACTCTTTGCATGAGGTGGCCAAAGTACTGGCGTTTCAGCTTTAGCATCATTCCTTCCAAAGAACACCCAGGACTGCTCTCCTTCAGAATGGACTGGTTGGATCTCCTTGCAGTCCAAGGGACTCTCAAGAGTCTTCTCCAACACCACAGTTCAAAAGCATCAGTTCTTCGGCACTCAGCTTTCTTCACAGTCCAACTCTCATATACATATATGACCACTGGAAAAACCATAGCCTTGACTAGATGGACCTTTGTTAGCAAAGTAATGTCTCTGCTTTTCAATATGCTATCTAGGTTGGTCATAACTTTCCTTCAGACTGGTTCCAAATAGGAAAAGGAGTACATCAAGGCTGTATATTGTCACCCATCTTATTTAACTTCTATGCAGAGTACATCATGAGAAACGCTGGGCTGGATGAAGCACAAGCTGGAATCAAGATTGGTGGGAGAAATATCAATAACCTCAGATATGTAGATGACAACCACCCTTATGGCAGAAAGTGAAGAAGAACTAAAGAGCTTCTTGATGAAAGTGGAAAAGGAGAGAGTGAAAACGCTGGCTTAAAGCTCAACATTCAGAAAACAAAGATCATGGCATCCGGTCCAATCACTTCATGGTAAATAGATGGGGAAACAGTGGAAACAGTGTCAGACTTTATTTTTGGGGGCTCAAAAATCACTGCAGATGGTAACTGCAGCCGTGAAATTAAAACACGCTGACTTCAGATGCTCAAGCTGGTTTTAGAAAAGGTAGAGGAACCAGAGATCAAATTGCCAACATCTGCTGGGTCACTGAAAAAGCAAGAGAATTTCAGAAAAACTCTGCTTTATTAACTATGCCAAAAGCCTTTGACTATGTGGATCACAATAAACTCTGGAAAATTCTGAAAGAGATGGGAATACCAGACCACCTTTCCTGCCTCCTGAGAAATGTGTATACAGGTTAAGAAGCAACAGTTAGAACTGGACATGGAACTTGAGACAGGTTCCAAATTTGGAAAGGAGAACATCAAGGCTGTATATCGTCACCCTGCTTGTTTAACTTATTGAAGAGTACATCATGCAAAATCCCAGGCTGGATGAAGCACAAGCTGGAATCAAGACTGCCGGAAGAAATATCAATAATCTCAGATATGCAGATGACACCACCCTTATGGCAAAGAGGAACTGAAGAGCCTCTTGATGAAAGTGAAAGAGGAGAGTGAAAAAACTGGCTTAAAACTCAACATTCACAACAACTAAGATCATGGCACCTGGTCCCATCACTTCATGGGAAATAGATGGGGAAACAATGGAAAAAGTGACAGACTTTTTTTTTTTTTTGGCTCCAAAATCACTGCAGATGGTGACTGCAGCCATGAAATTAAAAGACGCTAGCTTCTTAGAAGAAAGCTATGACCAACCTAAACAGCATATTAAAAAGCAGAGACATTACTTTGCTGACAAAAGTCCATCAAGTCAAAGCTATGGTTTTTCCAGTAGTCATGCATGGATGTGAGAGCTGGACCATAAAGAAGGCTGAGCACTGAAGAATTGACGCTTTTGAACTGTGGTGTTGAAGAAAACTCTTGAGAGTCTCTTGGACTACAAGGATATCAAACCCGTCAATCCTAAAGGAAATCAGTCCTGAACATTCATTGGAAGGACTGATGCTGAAGCTGAAGCTCCAATACTTTGGCCACCTGATGAAAAGAACTGACTCACTGGAAAAGAGCCCGATGCTGGGAAAGACTGAAGGCAGGAGGAGAAGGGGACCACAGAGAGCGAGATGGTCAAATGGCACCACCGACTCTATGAACTTGAGTCTGAGCAGCTCCAGAAGTTGTCATGGACAGGGAGACCCTGTATGCTGCAGTCCATGGGGTCACAGAGAGTAGAACATGACTGAGCGACTGAACTGTGATCATGTCACAAGACCAAGCAGGGTGAAAGTAGGAACCCTGAAACAAATTCAAAGGAGGAGAAAACAGGGGAAACAGAAATAAAATTTTCTGAATTGATTATTTCAAAAGACTATTAAAAATGTTTCACCATATAATACCCGTTTAGAAGGTTTAAAAAAATCAACATGAGTAAAATCTTTCTAATTTAAATCCGAGTCATGTAAGGGAAAGTCATTCCACATTCATATGCCTTCAGCTGAAGCACACATCCAGGATCTTTTTCTTCTTCCCCTCTATCGTCTCAAACAACATGCCAAGATCACCTACAATACCTGAGGAAAAGGACACTAGTTCTGCAGCACCGAGGCCAAGCGGTCAAGCTCATCTTCTCCCTTCGAGCACCAGGGAAGAAAGAGCATGCTGACAACAGGGTCCTCGGCAGTCTGCTGGAGCAAAGTGTACTCACACCCTCCTATACTGCACAAGGCCACGTGACCAAGACGAAGCCAAGCTTCACTGTGTTCCCTAGGCCTTTTCAAGACTACTGCCTCTCTTCATCCTCACATGCACTCTAGGAGGTCAGGAACACTATGAGCACCTTCTGAAAATGAAACAAAGAAGGCAACTTCCTCCAAGTCATTGAGTCTTGGAGAGTCCGGCATGTGTGTGTGTTCAGTCATGTCTGACTCTTTACAATCACACAGCCTTCCAGGCTCCTCTGTCCATGGAATTTTTCAGGCAAGAATACTGGAGGGGGTTGCCACTTCCTCCTCTAGGGATCTTCCTGACCCAGGGATCAAACCCACATTTCTTGCATCTCCTGCACTGGCAGGCGGATTCTTTTTCACTGTGCCACCTAGGAATCACGCTGCCTCAAGTCACTTCCGGGGCCCAAAAAGGGCAGTGGGGGGATTGGGGAAGGGGGTCAGAGGAACACACAGATGAGGAGGCCCCTCTACACAGAGGGCTCTGCCTTTCAGGCCCATATCAGTGGGGGCTGGGCAGAAGTTTGCTGTGCCCTATACATCTTGGGTGCCAGGTGTCATCTTCTGCCCCAGAAGCAAGAGAGATCTGGGTGGTCTGGGATCACTCTCAAGGTCACCAGGGCAGCTATTTCCAGGCACCGTCAACAAGCAGATATGTCACTTCAGACAGCTACACTTCGGAGCACATTAACAGCTGTGAATGTGCTCCCAATCAGTGACAAGACGAGAAAACCCAGAGTCAGCACAGAAACCTAGAACAACAGAATCGCCACTTCTGAGCTACAGGTACAGAGCAATAGCTGATCCCTGAGTGTGTAGAAGCAGGTAAAATTTTCTTCTGAATAGCCTGTTTTCTGAGAAGGAACATAAATCAGCAGAAGCAGGAGATAACAGGCCACAAAAAGTAAATCACAACATCTTCTCAAACCAACTCAGAGATTAGACAGAGACTGAGAGAGAAACTTGGGACCAACATGTCAGCAGCAAAAGAGAACCCTAAGTGCCTTATAGGGGGATTAGAAGAAAGAAAATTACCAGAGAGCTCATTTCTAAGAGCATCTCGTTCCAAACATATTCTGCTTCCAGTCCCTGCCTCACATAATCTGAACCCTATAAAAGAAGGAAGAGGGAAAAATATCCAACAAAAGCATGCCAGTATTGGCTAGCCCTGACAAACCATTCTGTGGCAGACCACACTGTATCCCAGAACACAGCAATCTGACAAAGCTTCCTGAGACACATGTTGCTATAGCATCGACTGGAAGCGTTGATCCAAAATGGTGATTAAATCACTAAATTCTGCATGAAGCACAGGGCAGAACAGGTCCAATATTCAGAGTTAGCTCAAATAGGTTAATGCAGTCAGAAAACTGGGCAAATCTCATCTTTTGTGATTAGCCATAGGGTGAACAGCCAGATTACGGCACTGCATATGCAAAAGCGTCTCACTCCATGGAGATTACACAGCTCTGTGAGTAGAGCAGACACCAGTGAACTGTGTGCTTTACATGAGTGAACTGTATGAAGACAACAAGAAAGAGACTCTTCAGAGACTTCAGTTCAAACAATCTTTTCTAGCAGGATTTCTGGTTCATTTCAATTTTCCAGAAAAATAAATGCCACTCTTCCATTTCTTCCTCTGTCCACCTTTGGAATCCATCTTTCTTTCTTTCTTTTTTTGGGGGGATGTTTGGATTTCTTCTGCGTGCTAATAACATCCTGGTGTTTCTCTCTATTCTACATACTCTTGCATAGAAATATCTGGAAAACTTTTATGTACCCACTATTATAAGTATTTACAAACTTAGAAACACACTGTTTGAGGAAAGTAATCCAGTTAAACTCTTTTTCCAATATTCAGAGTGTGAGTTACAGAAGTTAAGTAAGCATCTTAGCTCATGTCCAGCAGATTATTAGACTGTAATTGGTCTTTTTGACAGATAGATCCTTTCTGCTCTCTGGTAATAATTCCAGCTTTGGTCCAATGGATGAAAGGGACCAGAGAGAAAATGTCTAATTAGAAAGTGATTACACACAGAGCTACTTTGAGAAGACCTTGAAATCAAAATAAATACAGAATTAGGACCAATTAAAACTTGAACCCGTTGAAAATGTTCTGTCAGAAAAACAGAAACTACACTCATTTTGACAGAGAATGTCACTTGAAGAATGAGTTAAGCACGGATGGGAGAATTGAGAAAGCCCAGAGGAGGACGTTTGGGCCACAGATGACATAATCACAGGAAGCAGGGCACCACTCTGAGAAGCGCATGTTCCCCGGCACAGCCGGGGGAGGGACTCCTCAGAGCTGGAAGTCAGACCTCTGAGGAAGGAGCCCTGCCCAGCTCCCAGGGGGTACAAAAAGAGTAGTTCTGGGAGTATGTAAAGAGCTGGATGTGAGACAACCACCGCTGCTAAGGTGACTCTAAGTGCAACAGCAAGAAAACAAAAGGGACCAGTCCCTCCTCCAGCCGTGCTGTCCTCCTCTAGCTCCAAGAGACGAGCTGCAGGGGCAGAAGCTACCAGGGAACACCTGGCAGACGCAAGCACAATCCTACAAAAGGGCAGGAAGGGGCTGAGAGGTAAGAGCTTAGCAACAGACCCAGGAGATGCACTGCTGAGATCCAGGGATGCTCCTCACATTCAGTGTCCCAAACACCAAGGGGACATTAGCCCAAGACAACAACAAAAGAGAAAGTCAATGAATAAAGGATATAAGGTGCCCCCCATTACGATTTAAGGTTTTCTCAGGTTTTACGATAAAAACTTATAGCCAACTTAAGAGTTCTAATCTCTTCCCCAAGTCACTTATTTGTTCATCCTGTTCCTTGAGGCCATATAAATACCAGCACACCTTCTCTTTAAAGAAAAATATTCCCCTTAATGAATTTCTGGCTTCAAGAAGACAACTTCACTAGTATCATGGATCCCATTTTAAGGATTCTAAGAACTCTTCAGTCAACTGTTGTTTTTTTTTTAATTCCCCAATCTCGTTTCAATGAGCTATGCATTTAGAAAGGGTATGTCAAAGTACTACTTTAAAAGAAGTAAATGTACCATCTCTAAAAATAACTTGTGTACTGTTTGGAGAAGCAGTTCAAGAGGTTTTTCAGAGGCTTAGTCCCATCCAGGTTTGAGGGTAGGGGTGCATATGTAACACTCTTGGCATGCAAACGCCCTGCTTGTCACCTTGGTTGTCAGTGGTCACACACAGATTTTCTTACTCTTCACTGTTCTACCAGGTCGTCTCAATTCACCAAACATTCCTCAAGCTTGGGCAAGATTTCAACTACAGTGATGCATCTCTTAGACTGAATGACCCAACTATAATCTTCCTAGGAAAACATCCTTCGGCAGAAGCAAAAACTGGTCATGGCAGCTAAGGCTCTTGAGTCATAATAGGGTCTCTTTCCTATTAATATATTTGTCTTTCCTTTCTTTTTTAAATACATATATTTTTCTCTGCCAGCTCTAACGTACACCAAGAGACCGTGACATCCCAAGTATTTGACTGAGTGTGCCTGCCCCCTGGTGGGTGGCAGGGTGAAGGACACATTAGAGGAGATCCTATGGCCATGTATTATTAATACAACAGAACCTGAGACAATTAATTAAGAGGGATGAACAAGAAAGCTCACACATTGAAATTCCCTTTATCAGAGGCATATGAAGAGCTGGTAAAAAGAGGGAAAAAATGTAATGAAATATAATAAAAAAGAAAAAATTACTGAGACAGTGTGAGAAACAAGACTCGGAGATCTTAGTTTGAGACAAACTGACCGGGATCCCTCATGCTGAATTATGGTGTGGGTAGGTGTCTATGTGTACTTATTGTCATTCTAAATAATTAAGTTCCAGTCTTAAGGATAAGGCCAGGCACTGATACTTTAAAGCTCCCAAGTGATTCCTGGGTGCAACCAGGGTTCAGAATCACTGACCAAGAATGTGTCCATTAGAATCAGACTCTATCCTAGACCTATTAAATCAAAATCTCTGAAGGTGGGCCCTATATTCTATATTTTCCAAAGCATCCCAGGAAGTTCTTAAGCATACTACTCTGTAGAAATTACTTTTTACACAAAAAAGGTTAGGAATAGGTAACTCCTAGTGCTAGAGGTGAAAGTTACCTCAAGGCAAACTGACCGTGGAAACTGAGACAGGCTTCCTCTGAGGTCCAGAACTCAACAAAGGTCTGATGGAAAGACTGACTTCAGAAAAAGTGAGATAAACTCAACTTACAACACTACAGACAGGAAAGGCCCACAGTGCCTACATGGCTTTTGGAAGAGATTCTTAGTGAGGCATCTCCTTAGTTTACCCTCCTTCAGCCTTCTACACTCCCACCCCTTCCTCGCTCTTCACTCTACTAGATTCCTACTAGAGCTAGCACCTGGGAAGAGGCACCAAGCAGCTCTTTTTCACTGAGTTACCCTTGGGAAATAATTATTTGGCAAACAGACACTCCTTGAGGCATTGTGGGTTAGTCAGAATCTGCCTACCTGCTCCCCTTCTCCCACTAGGCACATACACATGCAAAGCAAAGGAGGCTTCCAGGCCCTCCTCTTTGGTAGAGCGGCCTTGGAAAAGAACTCCCGAAAAGGAGTTGGGGGTGGGCTGAAAGTGTAAGTCCAGACGAGTGGGTTTAACCAATTAATAAAAGACTCAAGGGGGCTGAATGATGCTCATAAATCATTTACATTGTCAAGAAGAGTTCTAGGACCTTGAACGAGCTTTCTCCTTTGCAATATCCTAGTGGTATTTGGTCAATATTGATGAAAGCTTGGGTTAAGTATTATTAAGTATATGCCACATATACTTATGGCATATATTAAGTATATGCCACCTCCTAAACGGAATCTCGCTTAGGACAGCTGAATAAATACAAACAGTTTGCATTAAAAACAAAACATAAAAATGAAGGAGCCTGCCTAACTCATGGAAGTCCTGCAGAAATTCTTGGATAATTGTTAATTCTCAACTCCAAATTCCCATCAGGATCAACCAAAGAGATGTGCCCACATTTGCAGAGAGTGCACCTACCACACACCGAGCTATGCCTGCTAAAGTGCTGTTTCACTTCGACAGCAACCTTGACGGGGAGGAGCTGGGTGTCACGTGGTTTAGGCAACTTGCCCCCAATCCTGCAACTCTCGACGCAGAGAGAGAAAACTTGAGCCCATCCTTATCTGACCCCAGGGATCATTCCTGTTCCGCTCTCAGGCTTCCTCTGCGACAGGGTCTGAAGTGACTCTGACCTCCACTCTCACTCCTGACTCACCACTCTCCCACTTAGGTCAACTGTCCACTGCAACAGCAAACCTGGGCTCATGAACTCCAATACCTTCAGGGCTGGCCAAGACAGCTCCATCTGTGAAGCAGCCGCAAGACAGAGTAAGGGATAAGAGGGACCCACGAGAACTGGGGGAACAGGAGCATGTGTGACCCTCCTGAAGGCATTTAGACTCCATTTCCCACACTGCGCTGGCTAGTATACATTTTGGAGTTGGTGCTGTGTTTAAATCTACCAGAAAACAAGAGGAAAGGTGAGCCACAAAGGCACAAGGCAGCAAGGAGGAGGCATCCTGAATGGCATTTCCCAGCCATCCACTGGATACGCACACCCAGATGTCTCCATATCACCTCAAATGCAATGTGACTAACTTTTTCTTAAAAAGTTACTTTTTAACAAGTCAGTTCTTTCTCTTGATGTTCCTATTTCTCTCAAGAAAACGATCATGTCCCCAGCCACCTGGACTTGGAAAAAGCATCGTCTGAGCCCTGTCCTTCTCTCTGTGGTAGCACCAAGGCCTCTCTGTGACCCTGTCCCCTCCCTCTGTCCCTAGGCTGGGACCTTACTGCCTCTTACCTGTTTTCACATGTCCAGCATTTTCCCTTTTAATCACAGTGAAATAAACACTTAAATGTGTACTGTCCTTTGCAGTTACAAATGTGCTTTTAAACACTGCTTCATTTCAGTTTTATTTTGTGTGAAACAACAGCTTGGTAAAGTAGTCAAGGAAAATACTATTCATACTTTACAGAAGATAAAGTAACACTCAAAGGGTTCAAGTGACTTGGTGACTGCCTCCAGAACAATGTGACCTTGGAAGGTTACCTTCCTGAGGTTATTTACCCCAGCAGTCCCTTCCTCTCTACCTCTCTCTCTCTCTGCCTCCCTCTCTCTCCCTCCCTCCTCTCTCCTGGTCTCCAGAGCTGTGTAAGCCAACTGCTTGGGAAACACTTCCACCTAGATACCCCAGACACTTGAAACTCACCATTTCCAAAACTACATACATCCTTCCCTCTTCTGAAAGTGCTACTCTCCTGAGTCCCCCAGTTCATGAACAAGTATCATCCACGATCCACCTGCTGCCCACACTAGAAACTCAAAGTCCCTGACTCCTCTTCCTCCACCACTCAGCCAGTCACCAGTTCTGTCTCTATGGTGACAAAACCATTTCTTGAAACCAACAGTTTCTCTCAGTTCCACTGCTCACCACTGCTACAATGACCAACCCACTCTTGTCCACCTCTCTGATGACACTTACCTGAACATCCCCTGTCCATTTCATTCTGCTTCTGACCACATTTCCATGTCGCCTCACAATCCCCAGAATAAAAACCAACTTCTGAACAAGAATGACAGAGTTCTTCCAGTTTTCTGGCCGCTGTCTCCCTGACTTAGCCAGCTCAGGCTCCCCTTATAAAATACCAAAGACCGGGCAGCTTAAACAACAGACATTTTCTCTCTCACAGCCTAAAAGGCCGGAAAGTCCAAAATCATCAATCAGGTAGGGTGTGGTTTCTGATGAGAATGCTCTTCCTGGCCTGAAGACAGTCACTTTGTCTCCATGTAGCCATTTGTTTGGGGGGTGAGGAATGGAGCACAAGAGAGCTAGCTAACTCTCTCTGCCCTCTGACATCTCTTCTTATAAGGGCATTGATTGTATCAGATCAGGGCCTCATCCTAATGACCACACTTAACCTCAATTACCTCCTTATAGGCCCTGTTTCCAAATACAGTCACATTCTGAGATATCGCGATTTAGAACTCCAATGTATGAATTGAAGGAGGCATATAACTCAGCCCATAATATCCCCCTCTAATCTCGAGAAGACTTGGCCCCTTGGCAGTCTACACGCCAACCACATGGACTACTTACTGGGATCTTATTTCCATGCCTGTGCCCAATTTACTCCCTCTCTGGGACCCTCTCATCTTCCTCCTCCTGTTTCTTCCTCCCATCTCATCCTTTAACCCTCAGCCTACCTAAGTTCGTCTAGAAAGTCTACCCTGACCGGCAACCCCATTCCCCCTCTGGAATTAGGGATTTCCCCTATGTGTTCTCAGAACACTAATGACATGTGCCCTTACTTATCCATGAAGGCAGGTACTATGCCTCATTCCTTGCTGGATCTGTAACATACACCAGACAGTACCCTTTCAAAAGGTATCACTGTCCAGTACCAGTCTCAGGAAGGGAGCAAAAGAGGGCGGAAAGGAGGGGCCAGAGTGAGGGAGACTCGTCACCGTCTACAGAAGTCCACTCTTCAGCTTGGCATGTGCAGTCACCCTCTGCTGGGCCTCAAGGCCCTAACGTTAACAAACTTTTTACCCAAAGGGAAAGTGGGGGGTGGGGAGTGGGGAATAAATTTGGAGGTTGGGATTAACGTATACACAGTACTATACATGAAACAGATAGTCAACAAGGACCTACTGTATAGCACAAGGAATGCGAATCAATACTCTGTAATAACCTTTATGGGAAAAGAATCTGAAAAAGAAAGGATATAAGTATACATATAACTGAATCACTTTGCTGTGCACCTGAAATTAACACAACATTGTAAATCAACTACACTCCAATATAAAAGAAAACCTTTTTTAAAAAAAAAAACAAAACACTAATGTTTATATTTTAAAGTCTACATAGAAAAAAGCAAGGCCCTATGCTTCCTTTTGGGGGCAAAAATAGAAGAACCAGAGCAGAAGTGAGAGAGAAACAGGGCTGGAGTGGGAAGAGTGAGAGAGAGAGTGTGTGTGTGTGTGTGTGTGCGTGCGCGCACACGCACATCCCATGGACATGAACCGCCAGGTTCCTCTGTCCATGGAATTCTCCAGGCAAGAATACTGGAATGCGTAGCCATTCTGTTCTCCAGGGGATCTTCCCAACCCAGAGATCGAACCCAGGTCTCCAGCACTGCAGGCGGATTCTTTACCGTCTGAGCCACTGGGACCCTCCAGGAGAGGGAAGAGGGGGTGAATGAAAAGAAGAGGCTTGGAATTTGTTTTAAAGTACCTCAAAGTTCCATTCCATGTTCAAGACACATCTTTTCTACACTGACTTCCTTCTACTCCCACCAGAACCACAGCTACAGTCTACTCTCAGATCCCTTTCAGCTCCCTGTCCTTGTCCACAATGGCCTCCACAATCCACAATGTCCAGCCCTACCCTTTTGCTGCTGCAGCTGTTTTCAAAGTCCCTGGACTCCTGGGTTCCCAAAATCCTTTTAGAGGACTTGCAGGGTCCAAGTTATTTTCCTAATAATACCATTATGAAATATGATTTTCATAATACATTATTTACCTCTTGCCCTGTGTTAGCATTTGCACTGATGGTGAGTAAAACTGTTGGCCTCTTAGCACAACTCATGGCAGTGGCACCAAACTCTAGAGCAGCCATTGTATTTTTCTCTGCTATGCGTTGGCAAAAGTAATGTCAGTTCCACTTACGAATAGCCTTGCTGAAGCTGTAAACATTATTAATTGTACTAAATTCATTGTCTTAGACTTTGAAAGGACTTTTGCTCACATGCGATTTTTAAATTATGTTTAATTATTACATGTTACCTTTTAAAAAATTAATTGGAAGATAATTGCTTTACAATATTGTGTTGGTTTCTGTCATACATCAACATGAATCACCATAGGTATACATAAGTCCCCTCCCTCTTGAACTTTTCTCCCACCTTCCACCCCTCTGGGTTGTCACAGAGCACCTGATTTCAACTCCCTGCATCATACAGCAAATTTCCACTGGCTATCTCTTTTACATATAGTAATTTATACGTTTCCATGCTACTCTCTCAATTCATCCCACCCTATCCTCCCCCACTGTGTCCACAAGTTCTCTATGTCTGCGTCCCCACTACTGGCTTTTAAATAAGCTCATCAGTACCATCTTTCTAGATTCCATATATAGGTGTTCAGTTCAGTTCAGTTCAGTTCATTTCAGTCCCTCAGTCATGCCTGACTCTTTGCAACCCGATGGACTGCAGCACACCAGGCCTCCCTGCCCATCATCAACTCCTGGAGTTTACTCAAACTCGTGTCCATTGAGTCAGTGGTGCCAAACAACCATCTCACCCTCTGTTGTCCCCTTCTCCTCCCGCCTGCAATCTTTCCCAGCATAGGGTCTTTTCAAATGAGTCAGTTCTTCGCATCAGGTAGCCAAAGTATTGGAGTTTCAACTTCAGCATCAGTCCTTCCAACGAATATTCAGGACTGATTTCCTTTAGGATGGACTGGTTGGATCTCCTTGCAGTCCAAGGGACTCTCAAGAGTCTTGTCCAACACCACAGTTCACAAGCAGCAATTCTTCAGCATTCAGCTTTCTTTATAGTCCAATTCTCACAACCATACATGACTACTGGAAAAACCAGAGCTTTGACTATGTGGATGTTTGTTGGCAAAGTAATGTCTCTGCTTTTGAATATGCTGTCTAGGTTGGTCATAAATTTTCTTCCAAGGAGTAAGCGTCTTTTAATTTCATGGGTACAGTCACCATCTGCAATGATTTTGGAGCCCAAAAAATAAAGTCTGTCACTTTTTCCATTGTTTCTCCATCTATTTGCCATGAAGTGATGGGATCAGATGCCATGATCTTAGTTTTCTGAATGTTAAGTTTTAAGCCAACTTTTTCACTCTCCTCTCTCACTTTCATCAAGAGGCTCTTTAGTTCTTCTTTGGTTTCTGCCATAAGGGTGGTGTCATCTGCATTATCTGAAGTTATTGATATTTCTCCTGGCAATCTTGATTCCAGCTTGTGCTTCATCCAGTCCAGCATTTCATATGATGTAGTCTGCATATAAGTTAAATAAGCAAGGTGACAATCTACAGCCTTGACGTACTCCTTTTCCGATCTGGAACCAGTTGTCTGTTGTCCCAAGTCCAGTTCTAACTGTTGCTTCTTGACCTGCATACAGATTTGTCAGGAGGCAGGTCAGGTGGGCAGGTATTCCCATCTCTTGAAGAATTTTCTACAGTTTGTTGTGATCCACAGTCAAAGGCTTTGGTGTAGTCAATAAAGCAGAAACAGATGTTTTTCGGGAATTCTCTTGCTTTTTTGATGATTCAACGGATGTCAGCAATTTGATCTCTGGTTCCTCTGCATTTTCTAAATCCAGCTTGAACATCTGGAAATCCATGGTTCACATACTGTTGAAGCCTGGCTTGAAGAATTTTGAGCATTACTTTGCTAGCATGTGAGATGAGTGCAGTTCTGTGGTAGTCTGAACATTCTTTGGCATTGCCTTTGTCTGGGATTGGAATGAAAATTGACCTTTTCCAGTCCTGTGGCCACTGCTGAGTTTTCCGATTTTGCTGGCATATTGAGTGCAGCACTTTCACAGCATCATCTTTTAGGATTTGAAATAGGTCATCTGGAATTCCATTACCTCCACTAGCTTTGTTCATAGTGATGCTGCCTAATGCCTACTTGACTTCGCATTCCAGGATGTCTGGCTCTAGGTCAGTGATCATACCATGATTATCTGGGTGGTGAAGATCTTTTTTGTATAGTTCGTCTGTGTATTCTTGCCACCTCTCCTTAGCATCTTCTGCTTCTGTTAGGTCCATACCATTTCTGTCCTTTATTGAGCCCATCTTTGCATGAAGTGTTCCCTTGGTATCTCTGATTTTCTTGAAGAGATCTCTAGTCTTTCGCATTCTATTGTTTTCCTTTATTTCTTTGCACTGATCACTGAGGTTCACTGATCACTGCACTTTCTTATCTCTCCTTGCTATTCTTTGGAACTCTGCATTCAAATAGGTACATCTTTCCCTTTTCTCCTTTGCCTTTCACTTCTCTTTCTTTTCACAGCTATTTGTAAGGCCTCCTCAGACAACTATTTATCCTTATGGCATTTCTTTTTCTTGGGGATCGTCTTGATCACTGCCCCCGTACAATGTCACGAACCTCCGTCAATAGTCCTTCAGGCACTCTGCCTATCAGATCTAATCCTGTCACTTCCACTGTATAATCATAAGGGATTTGATTTAGGTCATACCTGAATGGTCTAGTTGTTTTCCCTACTTTCTTCAATTTTAGTCTGAATTTGGAAATAAGGAATTCTTGATCTGAGCCACAAGTCAGCTGGTCTTGTTTTTGCTGACTGTATAGAGCTTCTCCATCTTTGGCTGCAAAGAATATAATCAATCTGATTTCCGTATTGACCATCTGATGATGTCCATGTGTAGAGTCTTCTCTTGTGCTATTGCAAGAGGGTGTTTGCTATGACCAGTGTGTTCTCTTGGCAAAACTCTATTAGCCTATTATACAGGTGTCAATATAAGATATTTGTTTTTCTCTTTCTGACTTATTTCACTCTGCATAACAGGCTCTAGGTTCATCTACCTTATTAGGACTGACTCAAATGTGCTCTTTTTTATGGCTAAGCAATAATCCACTGTACATGTGTACCACAACTTCTTTATCCATTCATCTGTTGATGGACATCTAGGTTGCTTCCATATCCTAGCTACTGTAAATAGTGCTGCAACAAACACTGGGGTATATGCCTCCTAATTATTATGTTTTATCTTTACTATTACCTTTCTATTATTTTATGACGAAATGGAAGATATGCATAGAGCATTTTTGCTACATAAAAAAGTACGAGGGTTGTAGCAAGAAAAGTTAGTTAATGAACTGAACTGGCTTTTTTCTTTCATGGAACTCCCTTTTTACTGAAAAAAATCACTAACAAAGTATAATTTTCCAAACTTGCATATTTCACAAACATTTTCTGAAAAATAAATGAAGTAAGCTTGTCAATTCAAGGAAGACAACTGTTAGTATTTTGCCAATGATAAATTTAAGCTTTCAAATGAAAATTAAATTTTTGGAAAACCTTTATCTGCCACCATGAACTTGACAAAATCCCAATACTGAAATCCTTTTCTAATGAGATCACTGGTGATATTAACAAATGTGACTTTTTAAATATATTGTGTCAATTCTGGAATCTTGTAACTCAATGAATCAAAATCATGCATGGGTGAGATATCCTTCTAAAACAGACCAGTGGATTTTCAACAAAATAGGCTAGAATAAGTTCACGGATTGGTTTCAGGTTCAGCATTGCAGCTAACCTTTAAGAAACTATCCTTTGAGAATGGGCTCAGAATCACAAAATACTCATGATTGTTAGAAATAATATCAAAATTCTCCTCCTGATTGCAACTTTATGTCTTCATGAAGCTACATTTTTTTTTTAAATGTACTTCAACCAAAGAAACCTACTGCAATAGATTAGATGCAGAAGCACACATGAGAATCTAACAATCTTCTATTAAGCCAGTCGTTAAAAGATCTGTAAAAATCTGAAATAATACCACTTGTCTTGCTAATTTTTTTCATTTGGGAAAACAGCTATTTTTACGGAAAAATGCCATTCATATTAATAGGTAATAGTTTATTACTGCTATTTTTAAATGAATTAGTAAATAAACATTTTTAGAGTGTTTCACTTGCTATTTAATAAATGATAGCTATGTTTAATAAACATAAACAAAGCTCTTTATAGGCCTTAATAATTTTCAGTGATGTAGAGAGGTCCTGAGACCAAAAAGTTTGAGAACAGTGATATTATTGTATTTGACTTTGGCTGATCTTTCCATGCCACATGCTAGTGCTAAGTCATTTCAGTAATGTCCTGACTCTTTGTGACTCTATGGACTGTAGCCCACCAGGCTCCTCCGTCCATGGGATTCTCCAGGCAAGAATACTGGTATGGGTTGCCATGCCCTCCTCCAGGGTATCTTCCCGACCCAGAGATCAAACCCATGTCTCATGTGGCTCCTGCATTGCAGGCGGGTTCTTGGCCACTGAGACACCGGGGAAGCCCTTCCTTCCATGCCACATCAGATCCTATACACTGTCCATGAAGCTTCCCTACCCAGTGGTGCTTCCTCCTGGGGCCCTACTAGTTTCAATGCCACTATTTTAATACACTCATATTAGTGAGTTAGACTTTTAAATGACAATCTTCTGGTGTCCATGTTTAAGAATTTTAGGAAATCTGTTTTCTGATAATTGTTAACACACCTATCCCTTGAAAATGAGAACATAATACAGCAGACTTTATTCAGAAAAAGAGTAAAATGCACCCTCTAGTGGACATGTAAGCTCACAGAACACAAAGAAACTTTATTTGGAAGAGTTCTGGTCTCACTCCAGAAAATTCACAATAATAAAATTGCAATATATAAATATAGGGAAATTATCAACCTTAATTTTTTGACGACACGTCTTAAAAAGAACTATGAAAATATGAAGCCAAATCTGGATCAGACTTAATAATTAAATGCAAATGTGAATTTGAAGTCACATTGCTACATGCTTAGTGAAAAAGAAAAAGTAACCTCTCTTGAATTCTTATGAGTTGATTATAAATAAACTATCCAAAATAATCTGTTTAAATTATGCATTGTTTATTAAGTAATAATATCTTAAAATATTTAGAAATATTTAACACTGATGCATAAAGCTAACTTATTATTATTAGTCCAACCTCCAGATATTAAAACTACTCTCAACACACAACCTCAGCATTCCAATGACCTGCCAAAAATCTGAAAAGGGCTCTTTGAAGAATGAGAATCAGTACTTGGGGCATAGCTTTATTTAACTTAGTATGTTAACGTTAATAAAAGAACTTAATTCTTTGCATCTTTCTCTGAAATTAAGAGTGAAAACATATACAACTTCATACTTTTTACAGTTAAAAATAATGTAATGACATAGAATGATGTCTAAAATATATAGTTTAAAAATATGAAGTTATAGAATGAGTAGCATGATTTACCTTCTTAAAAATGTACACATGTACACATGTTTAAGCACAGATACATGTTAACAGGAAATTAACCCTAAATATTCATTGGAAGGACTGCTGCTGAAGCTGAAGCTCCAATACTTTGGTCACCTGATGCCAAGAGCCAACTCATTGGAAAAGACCCTGATGCTAGAAAAATGTGAGGGCAAGAGGAGAAAGAAGGGGGACACAGAGGAAGATGGTTGGATGGCTTCGAATTTGAGCAAACTTTGGGAGACAGTGAAGGACAAGGAAGCCTAGCATGTTGCAGTTCATGGGGTCGGAAGGAGTCAGACATGACTTAGTGACTGAACAAATACGTTAAAAGCTTGTTGTTTTTAGTTGGTATGTTATGTCTGACTCTTTCATGACCCCATGAACTGTAGCCTGCCAGGTTCCTCTGTCCATGGAATTTCCCAGGCAAGAATACTGGAGTGGGTTGCCGTGCCCTCCTCCAGAGGATCGATCAGACCCAGGGATTGGACCCAAGTCTCCTGCATTGGCAGGCAGATTATTTACCACTGAGCCACCACAGAAGCCCATGTTAATAGTTTACCAAACTATTTCTGAGCAGAAATGTGTATTACTGGGAAAAGTAATAGAGGAGTTCTTTTTTTTTTTTTTTTACTATACTTCTATACTGTTTAAATGTTATGCATTTTTTTAATTCAAAATATTCAAATAGGGAGCTTTTAGTAAGGTACAGGCATTAACAATTGATTCAAAGCATCTCATGGAATGGAAATAACTAGTTATTTCATCAACTAGGTACTAGAAGGTTTAAGTAGTAATAAGAAAGTTGATCTCGCTGTTTTTTAAATCATGAGACCAGTATTTGGAAAAGATTTTTTTTAATGCCTTTATCAATAAAACTTCTGATGTCTTGATCCATGGATGATGATAAGCTGTGTTGGTACAATCTGCTCTGCCACTTTTCAAAACTTTGGCAAGGACAGTTACTCCTTTCCAAAACAAGTTAGTCCTTTTTTAAGTCTCAAATTCTATGACCTATGAAGTGCTGAGATATAATACTATCACAGTCATGAAATTATTCTCTAGCTTTAAATAAATAATAATTGGAGTACAAGAGATTAGAGTTTTAATTAGTGTGAAAAAGGGGTGTTGTTTAAATGGATGTATGCCATGGGCAATATATGATTACATTATGAAACACTGGTATATTATAAAGGCCCATAGAATTTCATATAAGTGATGACAATAGAAATTTATTCTTGGTCAGGCTCCTCCTCCTAAGTTGTTGGCTTAGAGATATTGTGTGTTCAGATTAAAAAAAATAAAGGCCGTTGGAACAAGTGGATCATTTGTCTGTTTCTACCTACTGCTCCAATTGTAATGGGTAGAGTATATTCCTTAGTGCTTGTGGTTTGGTAATACCACTGGTTTTCTTTAGTTTTCAGTCAACCCTACTAATGTCAGTTGAGATTAAGCATGCCAATTAATTATTCACTTAAAGGACTACATTCAGTAGGCTGCTATGGCTGAGGCTAGCTCTAGAAAACCAGTGGTATTACCAAACCACAAGCACTAAGGAATATACTCTACCCATTACAATTGGAGCAGTAGGTAGAAACAGACAAATGATCCACTTGTTCCAACGGCCTTTATTTTTTTTAATCTGAACACACAATATCTCTAAGCCAACAACTTAGGAGGAGGAGCCTGACCAAGAATAAATTTCTATTGTCATCACTTATATGAAATTCTATGGGCCTTTATAATATGCCAGTGTTTCATAATGTAATCATATATTGCCCATGGCATACATCCATTTAAACAACACCCCTTTTTCATACTAATTAAAACTCTACTCTTACTTGTGCTCCAATTATTTATGTTGAGACATTTGTCTCATTTTACTAAAACCCTCTGCCTATGCTTAAAGAAACATCAGATCAGATCAGATCAGTCCCTCGGTCGTGTCCGACTCTTTGTGACCCCATGAATCGCAGCACGCCAGGCCTCCCTGTCCATCACCAACTCCTGGAGTCTACCCAAACTCAAATCCATCGAGTCGGTGATGCCATCCAGCCATCTCATCCTCTGTCGTCCCCTTCTCCTCCTGCCCCCAATCCCTCCCAGCATCCGAGTCTTTTCCAATGAGTCAACTCTTTGCATGAGGTGGCCAAAGTACTAGAGTTTCAGCTTTAGCATCATTCCTTCCAAAGAAATCCCAGGGCTGATCTCCTTCAGAATGGACTGGTTGGATCTCCTTGCAGTCCAAGGGACTCTCAAGAGTCTTCTCCAACACCACAGTTCAAAAGCATCAATTCTTCAGCGCTCAGCCTTCTTCACAGTCCAATTCTCACATCCATACATGACCACAGGAAAAACCATAGCCTTGACTAGACAAACCTTTGTTGGCAAAGTAATGTCTCTGCTTTTGAATATGCTATCTAGGTTGGTCGTAACTTTTCTTCCAAGGAGTAAGCGTCTTTTAATTTCATGGCTGCAGTCACCATCTGCAGTGATTTTGGAGCCCAGAAAAATAAAGTCTGCCACTGTTTCCCCATCTATTTCCCATGAAGTGATGGGACCGGATGCCATGATCTTCATTTTCTGAATGTTGAGCTTTCAGCCAACTTTTTCACTCTCCTCTTTCACTTTCATCAAGAGGCTTTTTAGTTCCTCTTCACTTTCTGCCATAAGGGTGGTGTCATCTGCATATCTGAGGTTATTGATATTTCTCCCGGCAATCTTGATTCCAGCTTGTGTTTCTTCCAGTGCAGCATTTCTCATGATGTACTCTGCATAGAAGTTAAATAAACAGGGTGACAATATACAGCCTTGACGTACTCCTTTTGCTATTGGGAACCAGTCTGTAGTTCCATGTCCAGTTCTAACTGTTGCTTCCTGACCTGCATATAGGTTTCTCAAGAGGCAGATCAGGTGGTCTGGTATTCCCATCTCTTTCAGAATTTTCCACAGTTTATTGTGATCCACCCAGTCAAAGGCTTTGGCATAGTCAAGAAAGCAGAAATAGATGTTTTTCTGGAACTCTCTTGCTTTTTCCATGATCCAGCAATTTGATCTCTGGTTCCTCTGCCTTTTCTAAAACCAGCTTGAACGTCAGGAAGTTCACGGTTCACATATTGCTGAAGCCTGGTTTGGAGAATTTTGAGCATTACTCTACTCACGTGTGACATGAGTGCAATTGTGTGGTAGTTTGAGCATTCTTTGGTATTGCCTTTCTTTGGGATTGGAATGAAAACTTACCTTTTCCAGGCTTGTGGCCACTGCTGAGTTTTCCAAATTTGCTGGCATATTGAGTGAAGCACTTTCACAGCATCATCTTTCAGGATTTGGAATAGCTCCACTGGAATTCCATCACCTCCACTAGCTTTGTTCGTAGTGATGCTCTCTAAGGCCCACTTGACTTCACATTACAGGATGTCTGGCTCTAGGTCAGTGATCACACCATCGTGATTATCTGGGTTGTGAGGATCTTTTTTGTACAGTTCTTCTGTGTATTCTTGCCATCTCTTCTTAATATCTTCTGCTTCTGTTAGGTCCATACCATTTCTGTCCTTTATTGAGCCCACCTTTGCATGAAACGTTCCTTTGGTATCTCTGATTTCCTTGAAGAGATCTCTAGTCTTTCCTATTCTGTTGTTTTCCTCTATTTATTTGCATTGATCGCTGAAGAAGCCTTTCTTATCTCTTGCTATTCTTCGGAACTCTGCATTCAGATGTTTCTATCTTTCCTTTTCTCCTTTTGCTTTTCCCTTCTCTTCTTTTCACAGCTATTTGTAAGGCCTCCCCAGACAGCCATTTTGCTTGTTTGCATTTCTTTTCCATGGGGATGGTCTTGATCCCTGTCACCTGTACAATGTCACGAACCTCATTCCATAGTTCATCAGGCACTCTATCTATCAGATCTAGGTCCTTAAATCTATTTCTCACTTCCACTGTATAATCATAAGGGATTTGATTTAGGTCATACCTGAACGGTCTAGTGGTTTTCCCTAATTGCCTCAAACACATTAGAAATTTGTGGGATTTTGAGCACTGGCAGAGTAAGTTTAAAAACTAGTGAGGATAAGAGTGGGGAATAAGTGGAACCAGGATTCAGTGATCAATCATCTCCAAATTGTATATTCAAGTTTTACATGGGGAATTGCTCACTTATAAGGCTCCCTTATCATTGGCCTGCATCACAACGATACGAATATGTGTTGGGCTCTGAGGTAAAAGAAAATAACTGTTCAGTATACATTTCAAGTCACCATAAGATCATCAGAAACATTTTTTATTACTTTTAATACTGCCTCTCAGCCTCTCAATCTAAGATGAAAGAATCTCTAAGGGTTTTACCATGACGGCAGGGCTTTTTAAGAAGATGGTTATTAATGCTGTATATAAATTGCAAAGTTGCTAAGCAAGTAGATCTTACATGTTTTTACCTTTTACCATTGTAATAATGCGAGGTGATGGATGTGTAAATTTCACACACTAAACATATCAAATCATCACACTGTACACTTTAAACTTACAATGTTATATGCCAATTATATCTCAATCAGGCTGGAAAAACATGTATAAGAACATGGAAATAAATTATCTGAAATTTAACTAAAATAAGAATAAAGGCCTACAATAAAACGGCAAAGTAAAAACAGACTTAAAAATGTGCTCTACAAGAAAATGACCAAAAGGACCCCAAAAGTGTCAAAAAGGGTAAGGTAATGTGTGTGAGAAAACACATCCTTCATCAGAACTAAAACTAAGGGCAGAAGATCAACCAAAAGACTCTGGGGGTTGACAGAGATTACCTTTCAAGAGTGAAATTTGTGAGAAGTACAAGGAATTTCATGACTGCCCACTCTACCCCCCATACAAATGTAATAAAACTGTAGCAGTCTCCTCCACCTGAATCCCTTTCCTAATAATTAAAGAGCAATAGGTTCCTGTTGGAAAACTAAGACTGAAGTCAAAAAAGCAGGGAGTGTTTTGCTGGAGGCATTTAAAATAAGACTACTCAGACATGCACAGGGAAACCTCTATCCTGGTTAAGTGTGATCTTTTATTATGGCAAGTAGCATGTTGTGTTTTCTGAGGGCACAAGAGCAAAGTCACACTTCACCTTAATTTTTCAGAAATTCTCCAAGCTGAAAAGTGCCCCACCAGAGCTTGCTGAACCCAAGAATCTTACAAAAAAAAAAACAAAAACTTTAACCACACACATGGCCACTTAACTGGAGAATGCAGCTTGCGGCCATATGTGGTCATGTGGCACCAATGGAATGGAAGTGGAAGGGATGTGTACAACCGCCAGGGCACTTGCATATTTATAAGGGAATTCACTGCCTCCATTCCCATTCTTCCTACTCTCCCCATCAGTAGAGACCAGAACTCAACCAGTGTGCTGATGGCACGTGATTTGACAGGTAGATCATTATAAAGGAGTCAGGTGCCCAGGACCCAACTGACCCTCAGGCTCCTCAGCTCTCCCAAATGGAAGGGGCCAGGTCCCGCAGATGGCGTCCAGGTAGACAGCCACTGCTATTAGGTCTGGTCACTGAGGCAGGGATGGGGGGAAAGGTTCACCGCTGCTGCCTCAAGGACTGGGCCTGGCCAGTGGGTGGCCCTGGCGAGGGCTCTGGACTCCTTCAGGACACAGCCCCAAGCCTGTTTTGTTCCCTGAGCTGTCCAGCTCACCTGCTAGCCTGAGGCGGGGTGAGCTGGAGGGCCCTGGGAGAAGGCCAGGATCCGCCTCTTACCTCTCTCTCTGCCTGATGACCATCACGCCTTCATTGACAGTCGCTTGCTTGGAGGAGGGGCCCACTGCAGTGCTGACCAATGGGTGAGCAGGACCACCAACAGTCGCTCCCTGACCACTGCTTGCTTGGGGGAGGGGCCCACTGCAGTGCCGACCAGCAGATAAGCAGCACCACTAATGGACTCACAGTAATTGTTGCCTGGTAACAGGGCAGGCACCAACCTCCATGTGCTAACGTCTGTGCACAGCAGTGCTCTATTACATTATGTCCATTTAGAATAGCATAACAGGATTATTAATAAAGTTTCCTTGCATACACAAAGCATTAAATAACACAATTCTCAAAAATAAAAATTCATTAGGAATACTACAATTGGAAACCTGGCACACCAAATATAAACTGTAAGACCGTTGCCATCTGAGAGTACTGTGTTAGTTAATTAAGATAAATGGAGATGATCTTTAGCAGGATTTGTCTTGAATGTGCCGAGTCTTCAAAAATACATTTTTAATCAAAAATTGATCCATCTATGGAAAATAAACAATGGGAAACTGATGGATAGTTCATCTGTTTAATGTATAATGGGACTGAGCAATTGACTGATCATGAGGGAAAAAAGCAAAGTTGCCTCACACCTTATTCTGAGCTAAATTCCAACTGGATTCCAATTTTAAATGTAAAAAATAAACCACAAGAGTACCTAATGGGGAGGAGGAGTTCATCTATATAGTTGTAGGGGTGTGGAAAAGCATCCAGCCCTTCTTTCCATATTACCAACTCCCAACATCCTTCCTGTCATTATGGTTACCCCACCTGTAAGGTTAAAATCGCAAACCAAAATGAGAAAGCAAGAAGAAGGAACAACCAGGCCACTGAATCTTTTATATCCAAAGCTAAGCCCAGATGTGGGGGTGAGTGGCCCTTTCTGCCCTGGAAGCACTGTATGTGACCACTTTTCCAGTGCTCAGTGCCAGCTCCAAATTCTGAGCCTGAAACACTTTCAACCCAAACCCTAGCTCTAAAACAAGCAACAACAAAACAAGCAAGCAAAAACAAAACAATAAAAAGAGCCAAGAACCCAGGAACTATTAGAACACTGAGGATGCTGACACTAAATGTCCCCTTCCTGACTTCTAAAGCCAGCCTGCAACACAAGACGGAAGACTGAACCGTGGCCCAAAGGGTGCTCCATTCTTCCCACGTTACCCTACCAGAGTCTTTTTCAAGAAGATGGGGCATGAGAACAAGCAGTTATCTCTAAAGCGATCTTAAGTTCATATTCTTCAGCAGTGCTGACTCAAGAATTTGACCTTGACATAAAGCCAACTTCATAGACCAATCGTCTCTTCAAAGAACAAGAAAAACCTTGAGTAAAGGTTAAATAAAAAAAGCTTTCCAAATCACCCTCAAGGGAAACAGATCAAGTTGCTATAATAAAGAATAAGGCAATCAACACATTTCAAGAGCCAAAAAAGTATTCTTAGAGATATGAAAGCTTAACCCCAAAGAGACTTACTGTAGCTGTCTAAGATTTGGGGCCAGATATTTATGACTGGCAAATGAAAGCGATAAAATTAACTAATTTTAAAATGCAAGTGTTATAGCTATCCAATCTAATCCACAGTGATAATCCCAAGGTAAAGGACTAGTGCTACTTTATAGATGTTGAACTAAGCCAATGATTCTTCTAAAATGATGAAAGGAGTAAATGTAGAATCAAGATTGAAATCCAAGTCTTCTAACCCCAAGATCAAAGGTTCTGCACCATCTTATAGCACCCTCCCTGGTAGGAAACAACATTTAGGTCAATTTGTAACATCTGAAGGAATCACTAGCACTAGCATTTGGTAAAAAACTGAACTAACTTGGGGCAGTGGCAAAGGAAAAGTCTTCCATTCCTACCATTGTTCTTCATATTCTATAATCCAGAAGCAACTAACACTATTATCCAAGACATTAATTTCTGTAATCAAAAAATGTTATGTGCAAACTCAATTGAGTATTTCTTTTTTAACCCTGATATTAGTGCAGATAAGGCGATACACTTAACATCTACATGGGTAAAAAGTCATCTGGGAAAAAAAAATGCTTTCAAAGTCTTTGGTTTCTCTGGGGTTTTGGGAGTCTGAGTCCCCATGGCAAAGACTGCCAGAGGTTCCACAATACTTATTTTCCTCTCCTTCCTTAGTAAGAGAACATGGCCCTGTGGGGAAAATGCTATACTTTTCAGCTTTATCTGTGGTTGTGTGACCATACATTCTGAAATATGGCAATTAAGCAAAACTAGGATGAAATTCCATGATGTTTCCTTTTAAAAAGGGGAAATACTATTCTTTGCCTTTCTTCCCACTGCCTGAAATGTGGGCATGATGGCTTGAGCTCAAGCAGCCATTTGGGACAACAAAGTATAAGCCATGCTTTGGCAGATAAAGCAACAAAATAAAAAGAGACTGGATTCTGAAAGATCAGGGGGCCACTATATCAGCTCTAGACTATTTACCTCCAAATATGTTTATAGAAATAATTTTCTACCTGGTTTAAGCTCCTTACACTGGAGAGTAGAATCTAATTCTAACTGATCTAGCACCTATGATTTTTACTGCTTTGCAATGATTTCAAGAATCTCAATTATCTCAGGTCATTAAATTCTCATCTTTAATTTACTTTCTATCTAAAAATAAACTTCCCAAAAGCACACAGTATGACCATATCCATGTTATAGAGTAGGGGACTCTGCCGCAATATTAAATAGCATCAAAAAGCCCTACTTTGGGATAGATTATGTATTCTTTGTGCGTGCTAAGTCACTTCAGTTGTGTCTGACTCTGTGTGACCCTATGGACTGCAGCCTGCCAGGCTCCTCTGTCCATGGGGTTCTCCAGGCAAGAATACTGGAGTGGATTGCCATATCATCCTCCAAGGTATTCTTCAGTCACACTCAATGACCTCCATTTATATTCTTTCTACAACACCTAACATATTGCACTGTTTGCCATTACCCCTCTTCTCCCTGTCAACTAGATTAAGAACTCTCACTCCAGTACTCTTGCCTGGAAAATCCCATGGACAGAGGAGCCTGATAGGCTCTTGTCCATGAGGTCGTTAAGAGTCGGACACGACTGAGCGACTTCACTTTCACTTTTCACTTTCATGCATTGGAGAAAGAAATGGCAACCCACTCCAGTGTTCTTGCCTGGAGAATCCCAGGGGCGGGGGAGCCTGTTGGGCTGCCGTCTATGGGGTCGCACAGAGTCGGACACGACTGAAGCGACTTAGCAGCAGCAGCAGCAGCTCACGAGAAATGCCTAGCACAGTGCAGACACTCAGAAAACATTTGTGATCTGATTGAATAACTCAAAACTGGGCCTTTACAATGGGGTTCCTTATCATAACTGGAAATCCTCTCAAAGTATAGTTAGATGTGGTACTGACTTGTGAATTTATCTAGTGGTTTCCAACCAGGAAATGTTTAAAAATAACAAATCTCTGGATCCCGCCTGCCCAAGATCACTGAATCAGAACCACTGAGGATGGAGTCCAGGCACTTGCAGTGTATACAAACTAGACCTACACTACTTATACAACAACTCACTTCCAAGGAAGGAAGGAAAGGAGAACAATAGAGTAACTTGAAAACCCTCTGTGTTTCAATGTTAGCATATGAAATACAGTGGAAAACTGCCTACTGCCTTTTATTGCCTTATGTTCTACTTCCCCTAGCGCTGGTTTTCCTGCCTCTATAAAATGCTATTGCCATTTTATGAATTTCTTTGAAATAGTTCAAACTATGAAGATAACATTGCTAAAATTCATTTTCTCTAACTCAATATTTTTTCCTTAAAATTCAAAATGTCATCAATTATTAGCTACCATTGTCAAAGCCTCCACATTTAAAAATAAAAGTCGGCATTTAGGTACTTTTTTAATAAGCACATTCCACATTTTATTTTACATATCTAAGTAAAAGTTGCTTCTTCAGTGTTGTCTATAGTCATCCAATATTTTACTGACTGGTATGGACAGAGAAGGCAATGGCGCCCCACTCCAGTACTCTTGCCTGGAAAATCCCATGGATGGAGGAGCCTGGTAGGCTGCAGTCCATGGGGTCGAGAAGAGTTGGACACGACTGAGCGACTTCACTTTCACTTTTCACTTTCATGCATTGGAGAAGAAAATGGCAACCCACTCCAGTGTTTTTGCCTGGAGAATCCCAGGGGCGGGGGAGCCTGGTGGGCTGCCGTCTATGGGGTCGCAAAGAGTCGGACACGACTGAAGCGACTTAGCAGCACGGACGTAGAAAGCATTTATGGGCCTTTTTTCTCCACCACAAGCTATATGAGTAGCATTGGAAAGATCTTCTAGGAAGTTAATGTGTCTCTTAAAGTATTCATCTGATAGAAAACTCAACATATTATGATAACACAATTAAGAACTATCAATCTGAATAGTTAGAAGTTGGTCTTTTGGAATGAGTTTTCTTTCTTTCAGGCCAGCAATTCTAGTTAAAATGCATCCAGTCCCATCAGTAATCCAATAATAAATTAGTCAGGCCACATTAACAAAGTCTTCAAACTTCTGAATTGCTGGTGATACCTAATACTATTCAAAGTCCCAATCTTTGATTAATCTATTAAAAATAAGCCTGCAAAACTAACAGTAGTCATGGGTGGCCATCTAAATACAATTAACCCAATGGTTGTGTTAGTAAAAATATCATCCTACATTACTATTCAGAATTGTAAGGAAATGAAACACTCTGTAGATATTTACATATTCTTCTAAAAGCACTTTACTTGGCTTTATTGTCTTTTATTTCCTCATCTATGGAATGGAAATAATTATACCTACCTCATAGGATGGTGTTTTCCTTAAGATCACATGATTTTTAATACGCTTCTCAAATAATCATCTCAATAAACAGCAGGATAATAATAGTATTATTATATAATTTGCTGCCTTTCTTTTTATAATACCTCAAATGTATTAGTTTGGGTCATCTTAAAATAACTATTTATCAACTTTATGCTCCATCAGATTCCTTATGTAATACCAGCATTGTAGACAAGCTATACTGCAAATACCAAGGTTAAGAAAAAAGCACTGAAAAAAAAAAGAGTTCTGAATTTTCTCCTCAGCAGACTGAATTTGTCATCAAACTCTCCCAAACCTCAGGACCAGACGGCTTCACAGGTGAATTTTGCTGACCATTTAAAGGAGAACTAACACCAGTGTTTCTCAAACTCACCCCCCTCCCACCCCCCGCCAAAAAAAAATCAGAGAAGGGAATACTCCCAAACTCATTTTATAAGACCAATATTATCTGGATACCAAAACATAGAAAAGGACACTACAAGAAAACTATAGGCCGATATCCCTGAAGAATATAGGTACAAAATTCTCAATAAGATACTAGCAAACCAAATTCAGCAGCACATGAAAACAATCACTTATCAAGTGAGATTTATACCTGGGATGCAATGATGGTTCAACCAACACAAAATTAGTGTGACATATCACATTAACAGAACCACATGATCATCTCAATAGGTACAGAAAAAGCATCTGACAAAAGTCAACATCTATCCATAAAAACTTTTAAATTCGGCATAGAAAGAACACATCAACATAATAAAGGCCATATATGACAAGTTCATAGCTACATGATACTCAGTGATGAAAAGTCAGACACTTTTCCTCTAAGATTAAGAACAAGACAAAAATTCCAACTAACCACTCCTATTCAACACAGTACTAAAGTATTAGCTAGAACAAGCAGGCAAGAAAGAGAAAAACAAAAGAATATCAGAATTGCAAAGGAAAAAGTATAGTCTATTTTTGGATGACATGATTTTAATATATAGAAAATCCTAATGACTCAATCCAAAAAACTGTTAAATACTGTAATTAATGAATCAGTTAAGTTTCAGGGTACAAAATTAATCTGTAACAATCAGTAGCATTTCTATCCACCTACAGCCAACTTTCTGATAAATAAATAAATCAATCCATTTAAAGTAGCATCAAAAACAATAAAATACTTAGGAATAAATTTAACAAAGGAGGTAAAAGATCTCTTTTCTAAAAATGAGATGTTGATAAAAGAAACTGAAGACACAAATAAACAGAAAGGGTGTTATTTGGATGGTCCACCATTTCTTAAAACCAGATAGGCCCAGAGTCAAATATATGCTCCTCAAAGATCATTTTCTAGTTCCCAGTTATTATATTTCTCTATCAGTCCTATTTCCAATGAGAAAAACCCGTCCGAGTTTCAGATTCATGGCATCCATCACAGTGGCTGGGCCTAACTTCCCTCTCCCTGTTTTACTAAACATGACACATGATCATTTTTCAGTTGACACAGCCACACTCACCTAACTGGGCTTCTTAGAAGGCGCTGCTGACTGTAGAATTTCTAGCAATCATCTAGCCACCAGGAGGGGATGGATCTAATAGGGAGTAAAACAGAACTGAAACGGGGGTACGCAAGTAACCTCTGACAACCTCCCTATACCTCTGAATCCAGACAGCCTGAAGCTACAGTTACCCCTTCATCCTAGGCCAGCTTACAATTTCTGGCTGCAACCAAAAAATTCTCACTAATAAACTCCCCTCAGAGCTTTCCAATGAAGGTAAAGCTATAACCATTCCAACACTTGAAAATCTATTTGCCCATACTTCACAATCTATTAATTATACAAATGAAGCTCTGGATCCAAATCTCTAAAGGCACACAATCTTACAAACTTAAAAATAAGTGCCCTTCACAGTATGAAAAAATATCATCTTGCAAACATGGCTACAAGGAAATATTTAATCATTTAGCTATTTTAAGAACGTGTTTCCAAGTATTAACAATAGTAGAATATTATTACCTGCTAAGAGATAGATTCAGAAAGATTTAAAATAGGTGGCAGGCCATTACTGACCATATGACAACTCATTTCTATAAAACTATTATTAGTATCATTAAATTGCCCCACTCAAGTCTTTTGAGAAAGTATGCATTACAGAATATTTCTGAAAATGTGCCACCTAGAAAAACCTAGATTTAGACTGTCATGAATACATGTAATCTAGGATAACTCAATTATTGTTGCAAAGTCGCTTCAGTCATGTCCGACTCCGTGCGACCCCATAGACGGAAGCCCACCAGGCTGCCCCGTCCCTGGGATTCTCCAGGCAAGAACACTGGAGTGGGTTGCCATTTCTTTCTCCAATGCATGAAAGTGAAAAGTGAAAGTGAAGTCTCTGTGTCAAAACACTGGAGTGGGTTGCCATTTCTTTCTCCAATGCATGAAAGTGAAAAGTGAAAGTGAAGTCTCTGTGTCGTGCCCGACTCTTATCGACCCCGTGGACTGCAGCCTACCAGGCTCCTCCATCCATGGGATTTTCCAGGCAAGAGTACTGGAGTGGGTTGCCATTGCCTTCTCCAACTCAATTGTTAACCTGTTACAAATACAAATACAGCACATTCAAATCAACAACCTGAAATTATCCACCCTCTCTTATTCTCCTCATAAATAGAGACTGTTTTATAAATAAATCCTTGCAGTTAAGATTCATAAAAAATAGGGGATACTGAAAAGGTGTGACAATAAGTGTGTAGTATAAACAGAAAAACACGTATATGAAAACTGAGAGTAAAGTGTTTGAGTTTTCTTATAATACTAAGATTCCATGGCAAGGGTCACTGAATTACAGCCCCTCAGCCAAATCTGGTCTGCTGTCTGTTTTTATTTATCAAGTTTCATTGGACTACATACAGCCATGCCCATTTGTTTGGCTTTGTCTTGGATGCTTTCACGGTACAACAGCAGAGTTGAACAACTGCAAGAGAGTCCACAAAAACTAACATAATTACTATCTATCGGACTCATTATAGAAAAACGTGAGGTCCTCTGCTCTATGGTTCTATTAGATTGGTGCAAAAGTAACTGCGGTTTTGCATTGTTGAACTTTGCCGTTTGATATTAGAATACATTTCTAAATACAAGTGGTCATGTTATACATCATTTTAATGCACATTTCTCGCTTTTTTTTTTTTTTTTTTGCTAATGACTTACTAGTTGTTGTGTATTTTATACTTATTTGAGGCTACAGAAATGACGTTAGACAAAAAGCAAATTCAAACGATTTTTAAAAATTCAAGTTGTAAAGCATCAGAGACAACTTGTAATATCAACAATGTATTTGGCCCAGGAACTGCTAACGAACACACAGTGCAGTGGTGGTTCAAGAAGTTTAGCAAAGGAGATGAGAGCCCTGAGGATGAGAAGTACAGTGGCCAGCCACTGGAAGGTGACAACGACCAACTGAAAGGATCGAGAAGAAGCTCCAAAAGCACTTCCTAAAGCCAAACCTGCACCAAAAAAAAGTAATGGTCACTGGTGGTCTGCTGCCCGTGTGGCCCACTACAGCCTTCTGAATCCCTGGCAAAACCAATATATCAGAGAAGTTCAGCAAATTGACGAGATGCACCGAAAACTGCAGGGCCTGCAGCTGGCAGTGGTCAACAGAAAGGGCTCAGTTCTTCTCCTCAACAATGTCCAACCACACGTTGCACAACCAACACTTCAAAAGTTGAACAAATAGGTCCATAAAGTTTTGCCTCAGCCACCATATTCACCTGGCCTCTCCCCAACTGACTACCATTTCTTTACGCATCTCCACAACTTTTTGTAGGAAAAACATTTCCACAACCACCAAGAGGCAGAAAATGCCTTCCAAGAGTTTGTCAAATCCTGAAGCAAGGATTTTTACACTACAAAAATAAACAAACATTTCTCGCTAGCAAAATGTGTTGATTGCAACAGGTACTATTTTGATTAATAAAGATGTGTTTGAGCCTAGTTACACTGGTTCATTGCAGTACACTGATTCATGGTTCAGAACTGCAATTACCTTTGTACCAACTTAATAAGTCTTTATTGACCATTTACTATGCTCTAGGCCACCCACTCCAGTGTTCTTGCCTGGAGAATCCCAGGGGCGGGGGAGCCTGGTGGGCTGCCGTCTATGGGGTCGCACAGAGTCGGACACAACTGAAGCGATTTAGCAGCAGCAGCAGCAGGCCATCAGAATAGAGCTGGTGGGGCACTATGGCAACAGAAAGATGTATGAAAATAAGAGACAGCCTCTACCTACAGGCAAGAATTTAAAAGAAGATGTAATACACATCAAAGTCCATCTCAGGTGGGCCGTAACTAGGAACTAAATCTCATTCGGATAGAGGAAGGTTCCAAACTCAAATGCTTACTAAGACAATGAGGAGCACAAAAGAAATGGAGAGTGATTCCCATGATGAACCTGAAGGTCTGTGTTCCATCCAAAGGGGGCAGCAGTCACTCACAAATGGAGACTCGCCCTTAATCAGCCTAATAATCTTTCCACAGTTTTCTAAAAGCAGCCAGAGCTGAAATTGTTTGTGGAAATTTTTTTATCTTTAACGCTGACAACATTTTAAGAAATTTTAAGAAACTGTAAATAGTACGAAGGCCTAGCAAAACACATTAGAGGCCAGTAGGCACATTAGAGGCCAGTAGGCCACAGGTCTGACACAAAGGCTAAGAACTAATGGCGGTCAGAGGAAGGCTGGACAAACGCGGGGTAGAATTTAACCAATGGACAAAAAGCAGGTATCTGAGAAGAGAAGTTAGGTCCAGATCTCTCACTCTTAGATCTGGGATGAGTCATCTTCCCTCTCTAGGCCTCAGTTTCCACAAAAAGACAACAGAATTAAGCGACTGGAAGTTCCCTTCATCCATACACATTTGTCCTTCAATAGAGACTTCCTAAAATATTATCCTTAAAAGGGAAAAACTCTAGGTTTCACCCATATCCAGTAATTAACAGAAGACTTCACAAAATAAAAACGCCACCTAACTATACTGTGAATGTTGAGAAATAAGACCAGTCTGCATAAAAATAACTGACAAATGCATGTACTTCATGGTCCTGGGTCATGAGTAGTTTCATGAATTTTTACCAACTTTCTCATGTCAAATATCATTAAAGCAAGGCACACCCAAACAACATCACAACCACACAGAAAGAAAGGGTCTTTATCTGTAAGGAAGTATTAAATAGAACTACTGAACGAAATGAATGTATTTTAATACCACTCCCTAAAATATGGGAAAGAATTCTCTCCTGTCTACACCCAAGAGTTTTTTTTTTTAAGTTGGGATCACAAAATCAAACACAATAAAGGTCAATTTGAGAAATAATCTAGACTAGCAGCAATATCACCACTTCCTGTTATAAAAAGAGCAAAGAGCTTCTGAATCACAGAGGCAATTTAGTAGGAAAACTCTCCAATCAGGCTTTGGAAACTGAGTTCAAGGTGGCCATTATCTGCCTCTGCCCAGCCCTGTCCCTCCCCATCATTTTCCTCTGTTCATGATTTCCCTAATTCCACACATCATTTTAACAAAGAAAAAGGCAGCCATAAAAATGTCATCAGACAGTGAACCATCAGAATTAAAAATTATAGCACTGCTGGTGTTTTTAGTATTTTTACAATTTAAAATTTTGAAATGAAAAATATAATTTCAACTATTGCTACTACTAGTCTCAATGTTAATTTTCAATGCAATCTACTTCTAAAATGAATAAGAAAAATGCTGAGTCCAAATAAATTTTTCTTTATGGATTCAAATTTAATTTGGGAGTAGGAGAATTTTCTTCTGCCTACTTGTAATTATGTTTGAGGTTGCCTTTCATTAACTTCAATCTCCCCCCTGCTGTCTTTCTATAAATATAACTTTCAGATAGCATCCCATCCCTTTACTCAATCTCTCTCAAATAAACTCTCAAAGAAATCTTTAAGTATCTCATATGATCTTCAAAAGAAATGAGTAATTCAGGACACACAAGCAGTCACTGAATCTGAGGAGGAATTATGCAAAAAACTCTCTGGAACAGTCCGTGGTCAACAAAATAGTCATATCTCCATCTTTTTGAATTAGGCAGATGTTACACTAAATAACAAGTTTTAAATTCTTTCTTCAGATTAAATGAGCAGAGAAGCTCTTTGAATACACAAAAGCTTAAATTTTAAAATCTTCTCAAAGAGACAAGGTGATGCAGTAACCAAAAAATTGAACAGAAGCTGGGTGATCTGGGGCCAGGTGCTGAAGCTGCTGACTGGCTATGCCGCAAGTTCTAAAAAGCCTCCTGGGTCCTGAGCAGACATCTCTGGGAAAAGAGGATCTGGATTTATGAAGTCCTTCCATGACTGTTCTATTAATTCTACAATGAAGCCCCTTCTGGTAATACTCTATCAATTCACACGGAACGTAAAAATAGGTCAGATGGACTGTCAACACCACACTCCTTGGCTCTTCATTTTTATGTCACCCCAGGGAGACATAAAATTGATAAATTGGTAACTGACCAATTTGTAACTGATTACTGTAATTGGCTCAGTAATTGATAGATTTCTAACTTAATCCCTTGCTGCTGCTGCTGCTAAGTCGCTTCAGTCGTGTCCAACTCTGTGCGACCCCATAGACGGCAGCCCACCAGGCTCCCCCGCCCCTGGGATTCTCCAGGCAAGAACACTGGAGTGGGTTGCCATTTCCTTCTTCATAACAATATCCCACAAACAGTAGGCGTGTCCTAGAAAGTTCAGGGATTCTTTGAGGGACCATTTCCTGAGCCAAATCTTCTTATTGTACACTCATTCAAAGTTAACAGATAAACAAGATCTACAAAGATGTTTCCTCATTGTTTTGAAACTAATAAAACTCCCTTCATTTACTCCTATTTTTTTCTCTGTCAGATGAAAATATTTCTCTCCAGATAAACTCCATAAACCCTTCTGCTTTCCCTTATTTACTTTTTATTCTCTAATTTGAAACTAGCTTCTTTAAGATCATTCAGTTCAGTTCAGTCACTCGATCGTGTCCGACTCTTTGTGACCCCATGAACCACAGCACGCCAGGCCTCCCTGTCCATCACTAACTCCCGGAGTCTACCCAAACCCATGTCCATTGAGTCGGAGATGCCATCCAACCATCTCATCCTCTGTCGTCATTATGATCTGCAAATTCTCAAATTCAAGTCTTTTCCTCAATCTTCACTTTCTTGGATTCATCTGACTCTAATTACTCATTCATACAACAAACAAATTTTTCTTGAGTGTGGACAGGCAAAAATCATGCCCAGGGGCACTGCTTATGCCTGCTGCAAAAGACACGAAACCAGTCCTCCAGACCTTACAACCCAGTCATCCAAAAATTTCTAAGATACGAACAGACACTCTTTTCCTTGAAACACTAGAAATGACTGGGCTGGCCAATAAGATGTAAGATTCCAAATGCTGACTGGATGTTGAACAAAGTAACCTAGACCATTGTAAGAGTTACAAGTTAATACTGACATCATTTACCAAATTACCTAATTCTAAAACTTCAGCCTTTGCTTTCCATATCCAATTAGAAATAAGATCCAGGCTGTTCTTTCAAACCTACCTCCCCACCGACTCAATCATTACTGGTCCCAGCATCTCCCTTTTGGCCAATGTTTTTCTCATGTACACACTCCCTCCAGGGAGCAGATCCACTTTCAACACTTAACCACTTTTAAGCTGCCACTCCCAGATCTCTTGCCATAGCTCCAACCTCTCCTCCAAGCTTCAGGCTATCAGAGCAAATACTGCACATATAAAGAGACTTCTCATGGAGGCCTTGAACTGAACATGTCCAAACTAACCTCCTCAAGCTCCTCCTATAAACAAATAAGACTGGTCACATTTATCTCCTAATACATATGTATTTTTTAATCTGCCCCCTTTTCTCTATCCCTGCCACCACAGTCAAATTCAGGTAACTTTTCTCTCATCCCCAATGTCATCACCCAGTTCAGGCACTCAACACATCCCACTTGGCAAATGTTTTCTCCATGAACCCCTGGCTTCTGTCCTCTTGCCACTCCTGTCATTTACATATTCCTGAACACTATGGCCTGAAGAATCTTTCCAAAATATCAGGTGGCCCATTGAATACGGCCTAACGCTCAAATTCTTTGGCCTGAATCCTTGGATTTAGAGTGACCCCAAAGTTCTCTGCGCACTAAAACCAGCTGGGGACCTAAAAAGAGATCTCAGGACTATGTGAAAAACTTTTAGCTGTCTTCATGGAAGAAGATATTCAGATGACATGGGGAAAATTAAACTTTGCAGATAATGGGGTAGTCACATAGAAAACTTTGTGGTGAATTTCTCCCTATCAGATCTTTACATCCATATCCCCCACATTCCTGTCGGGCACACACCCATCAGGACAATCAAGCTGGCTTCCTCTCATTTGGCCTGCCTGCCCTATTTTTGGCTCACCCTGGTGCCTTCTCCTAATCATATGATTCCATTCAATAGCCTTCCAGCCCCAGCTCTCTTCCTGTGTAATATCTTCATGGACCACTCTCGTCTAGATATCTCATCTTTCTCTACCCAGGCACAGAATTTACCTCATTCTCATTTGGCAATGTATAATATACCATCTACTCTACTGGGTCCCCCTCTACTATTTCAATCCTGTGATAACTGAACCATGATACTTTTTCCCTCGTCTGTATTCATTTTGTCCAATACGATTACAAGGTCTCTGCAGTCAGGGAGCATGTCCTAAGTACTTGTCTCGGAACTCTGCTATCAAGCCTAGAAGAGTGGCTTATATACAGAATGTGTCTGATACAAACCAGTCAACAGTTGAAAAAATCAATAGATGAACTCTGAAACAATCTCCTATATTCTCAGATTACTCATGTCATCCTAAAATAAATGATCAGAGTTAAAAGAGAGATATTCCTATCATCTAGTAGTAGGGCCACACTCTGGTCCTTCTGGAAGCCAGGGAAATCTGTGTATCTGGAAAAAAAAAAATAACCCATGGAAGAAAGCTTTTCTTTTAATTCTCCCCATGTCATCTAAGTATCTTCTTCCATGAAGACACTAAAAGTAATATTAGTCTTATAAATGTATTCAAGCAAATTACACCTGGTTTAGATTATAACTCAGTTATATAAGTATTTAAACATGTTTTCTCTGTCCTATTAAATCACTTATCTTCAACAGGGTAACACTGCCTCCCAACGGAGTGCAAGAGGTCCTCTCGAGTGCCTGTGTGCCGAGTCACTTCAGTCACGTCTGACTCTTTGCGACCCTATGAACCTGCCAGGTTCCTGTGTCCATAGGATTCTCCAGGAAAGAATATGGAGTGGGTTGCCATTTCCTTCTCCAGGGGGTCTTCCTGACCCAGGAATTAGACCTGCATCTCTTACATCTCCTGCTTTGGCAGGCAAGTTCTTTACCACTAGTACCACCTGGAAAAGGTTCTTGGGTGGGGGAAAAATATCTCTTTTAACCTACAAAGCAAAGATATATATACAGCACATAAACTCATATACAGTATCTGTGGTATTAAGGGGAAAAAAGTATAAAAAGGCTTTTGGAAAGGGGAAAATAATGAAGAAACTGTTAAGAAATTCTGTTTTTAAACCAAATAGATTGTCTACTAACTTTGCTAAAACTTTACAATTCTCTGTCAGCACCCAAAGACTATACAAATGCCCATGAACAAAATCTAGAAGACAATTTACAGGAAAAGTATTTCTGTGCTTACATGGTCTCCAAAATTTCTTTTTTATCTTTGATGTTGTTAAATATCAATTTTTTCCCCTGCTAAAGGGAGGATACCATTGGGTAGACATAAAGGTGAAAAGAGTTTCCTACTAAAAGTGACCTGGAAATTAAGGAATTAAAGCATTTTTTTTTTTTTTTTAAAGAAAAATGCTTTAAGAAATACATTATCAAGTATGTGTGAGAAAGCAGCTAAGACTGAATTAAAATTGAATAGTTATTTATATCGGCTTCCTGTTTAGTCTTTTGACAAAGTTCAGCCCTGTATTTTATAGCCAGCCCTGGATAAGGTTTCCCAGAATAACCCTGATGTGGGGTCTGCTGGTAGGGAGGACCCCAGAACTACATCCTGCAATTCACACCCTATGAACACAGTCTGCTAAACTCAAAAACTTCAAAACAAAAAAATAAAACGTCACTGTCCCATTTCCTCTGCCAAACCCTGCTTTGAAACTCCAAAACACAAAGAGGAGGAAGAAAGGAGAAAAAAAATTAAACATGTTTAGAAACAAAGGCAGGTTGTGAGAAACTTTGAGTCCTTTTTTTCTTTTTTTTTCAAATTAAGCCATAAATTCCTCTGCACAATCTGGAAAATGGACTACTTGAGACTATGAGAGAAATAAATATCACAGTTTTGACATATTCAGGGTGTGAATGCAACATTTTTACCTAATATCAATATGTGATTCAACTGTTTGTCAGGTTGGGCAGTCATGCAAATGAAGATCTCAAAACAGAGACAAAAAATAAAATGAAAACCTGACAAGAGCAGAACTCCCACAACTGGGGCATCAGAGTTGGTGAATATGAAAGAAAAGCGATAGAAGATGATGGGGCTTTACAGGATAGACGACAAGACTCCCGGCTTTAGAAGTGGGCCCCTGATGCACTTGGGCATATTTGTTAAAAAAAAAAAAAAATGGGGGGGAGGAATAACAAAGGGAATAGAAAGCTGATGGTGAGAAAGTAGTTTTCACCCCTATGGCTACGCCATCAAAGATGGCGATTTTCTAGGAACCCTACAGGAAAAGATAATTTATTATCCATCTCTACATTGCCAACCCCAATGGGCCTGAAAATTTTTACCCCTTTGCTTACTGGATGCTGTTCTGCATTTCCACAATGAAAACCACTTACTGTTTCTAAAAAAATTTTTTCCAAGCTGTTAACTCTCTTTCATCTCCTATTTCATTGGCCAGTCCTTCCCCATATCCTTCATGGTCTCTTCCTCCTCAACCATTACTCGCCTTAAGGTCTCCTCTGAGGCTCTTCTAATCGACACACTCCCTCCACCAAGCCTGTCTGCCTCCTACATCCAACCATGACCTTTAAGCTGCTGTCCCTCTTGATCCAGCCCTGGCCACTCTCCCAAGCTTCTCTCACTGCAAATTGTCCCTGTACACATCAGTGTACTTGGACATTCCACAGAGGCCTCAAAATTCAACATGTCCAGAGCTAACCTTCCCAAAACACATTCTTCCTCTTGTATTTTACATTTCAGTTCACAGCACCACCTACCCCAGTTTTTGAGTCAAGGAATCCTGCTTAAAACTCACTGATACACACTTTATTATTTTTATGTCTTAGAAATTTCTTGACTCAGTTTGCCCTGCCCTAGTACAAGGTCCTTTCTATCCCACACCCAGATTGCCCAAGTACCTTCTCCTAGAGATCTCCCTGGAGGCAAGGAGATCCTCCAGGGAGATCCACCTCCAGGGAGATCTCTTTCCCTCCAGGGAGATTCTAGAGATCTCCCTGCCTCCAAACTTAGCCCTACCCTAAATCCCACAGCTGAAGCCCCTGGATCAGGCTAAAATGCAAAGTGATTGATGGGTTTTGAGGAGGGGAGTGAAACCATTCAACAGATCCCTGATACCTCCCAAGATAATGGCATTACAACATATATGTAGCACTTGTTGTCAGGGACTAATCAAAACCCTTGCTGTATATTAAGACTTTAATTCTGTAAGGTTGATGTTATTATCACCCCTATGGTATGAGTGAAGGAACCATGGAACAGAGAAGTTAAGTTACTTTGTAACTTGGGAAAGAAGGTGAGAATTGAAATTAAGAAAACACTTACAGAGTCGGTGCCCTTAGCAATGATGCTCTTCTCCAGGCCTGGAGTCACCTCCCTACAGCCCTCTTTGGCCACTTCCTGTCATGCATCTCTCACCAAGTAATACCAAATTGTCCATGGAGCCTAGTGGCTCAGCGGTAAAGAATCGGCCTCCAAAAGCAAGAGCTGCACGAGACTTGGGTTCAATCTCTGGGTTGGGAAGATCCTCTGGAGAAGGAAATGACAACCCACTCCAGTATTCCTGCCTGGGAAATCCCATGGACAGAGGAGCCTGGCAGGCTAAAGAAAGTGAAAGTCACTCAGTCATGTCTGACTCTTTGCGACCACATGGACTATACAAACCATGAAATTCTCCAGCCCAGAATACTGGAGAGGGTAGCCATTCCCTTCTCCAGGGGCTCTTCCCGACCCAGGAATCGAACCCAGGTGTCTCGCATTGCAGGAGGATTCTTTACCAGCTAAGCCACAAGGGAAGCCCAAGAATATTAGAGTGGGTAGCCTATCCCTTCTCCAGCAGATCTTACCAACCCAGGAATCGAACTGGAGTCTCCTGCATTGCAGGCGGATTCTTTACCAACTGAGCTATCAGGGAATTCCGGGCTACAGTCCATGTAGTCACAAAAGAGTCAGACACCACAGCAATTAAACAACAACAACAACCCTCCACACAGCAAGCTGTGTGTACCTTTGCTTATGCTACTCCTTACAGGGTAACAAGCTTTCCAAAGGTTTTTTACCAGGCAACCTTTAACACATTTCATACCTCAGCTCCATCAGCAGCATCTCCAAACAGCTCTTCCTGAACCTCCAGCCACAATGACCGGCTCCCTCTCTCCCATCACCACCATGTCCCCAACTCTGCCCATACTTCTATATTAGCATTTACATTATCTTGAAATTATTTATGTATCTGTTGCTCCTGGAAACCATCTCTCATTCATCCCTTAATCTATTCCTGATATGTAAGATACACTGAAAAATTGTTAAGACGTGAACGCTGAATGACAACCCCAATAGAATGAAACTAGAGAGTTTACAACATTAAGAATCGTCTTAGGAAAAAAAAAAATCCTTGGTGCCTCTGCTTTTCAGCATTTCATATTTTGCCAATCTATTCATTCAACATTTCCTAATAAACATACATACACATTTCTCAGCAGTTTCACTTGCTCATTTGAAAACCCTACGGATGATATTCTACCTGATAATCAACAGCTTCTCATTACCAATGTTCAAGCAATGGCCACAGGTAACAAATTAATAAAGAATTGCACAAGGGCATGCCCAGCCACTTGGGGACAATCAACATCACTGACGTGTTTGCCAAGAATGCACTCTATCACGAGAACTTAAATGTTTTCTAGTTACGAACTTCAGACTGTTAGCAGGAGGCCACACAGATCACTCAGATCTTCATTCTTCTGTTCGCTGCACAAATAAGAAACTGCAGGCCAAAAAAAGGAGGCCCTGAGTTCCCTATGACTTGCTAGCCACAAAGGTCAGGTGAAAATCTTCCCTCCTTGACTTGTGGTCCAGATTCCAGCTGTATAATTATTTCTCAGGATCTTATGAGTTACAAAAAATGAGATGTTCTAAGTAAGGCCTTCTCCAGGTCAAGAAAAAAATAGCCAAACTAAAGCTAGCTTTTCTTAGATCTAGCAGGAAACCTGGAAGACAATGCAGACTTAAAGAAAAAAAAAAAGGTTTTTCATTGTCAAGTGTTTCCACCCTGTTTGTGCTAAGTCACTTCAGTCAGGTCCAACTGCTGAGACCCAACTGTAGCCCCCCACGCTCCTGTGTCCACTGGATTCTCCAGGCAAGAATACCAGGAGAGAGAAAACACAGCCTTAATTCCATGAGAGAAATGTTGGAAATCTTGAAGAGGAGTAAATGGAAGCCACCCGAGAAAGCTCATGCATCGTCTAATTACCAGAACTGCTTAAACCTTCCACTTAAGAAGAAAGATCAGCATGTATATTCCTTATATCCTAAACATTAGTCTCATTCATTTTTTGGATACATAACACAAGAAGATTACCAACCCTACTTCAAGAAAGATACTTAGATTTCAATGAAAGATACTTTCATTTCAAAAATGTTAAAAACAGTCCTTTTAGAACACATCCAAAAAACTACTAATTCTTCCTTCAAATCAACTTCTATAATTATTATTTCTTATCCATTCTTAAAATAAAATTTCTGGTCTACCTTTTTTAGTCTTACTTGTTACAAATGCGCCTTGGCCTCTGAAGTTTGAGAGGTAGAAGATATACAGATAAAGTATGTGTGTGTAAGAGAGGGACAGAGAGGAGAGAGGACTCATTAGAGGGCAGGCATTGTATGAAGTCCTTCACATGTACAGTATCACCTCTTCTAATACTCAGTGGAGGTAGGTGTGCTATTTTCTCCATTTTACAGACAAGGAAACTGAAGCACAGATTAACTAAGTGGCCTCCTCTATCGTTGCTTGGTTTACGCCTGCATCTTCTTCCAGGTTCTTGCAGTAGAATTTCTCCGACGATCCCCGCCCCACACACTCTTTTTGTTGCTGCTTTATAATAATCAGTGCTCTTAGGGCTACCCGATATTCCTGCATTTACTTGTCTGCTTGCTACCTGTGTGTTTCCCCTACTAGAATGTAAGTTCCATGAAGCCAGAAACTGTGTGTGACTCATTAATAAAGCTCAGTGTTCGGCATATACCAGATCCTCCATAAATACTGGCTGGACTTTTCAAAGGCAATGAGTCTGCCTTGCTCATTTCTGAGTGCCTGGCACCGGTTGAGTATTTGTTGAACTAACAAACTGTTCGAAGGAAATAAGTCATGGGATTAGATGAATTCATACCCAAGTCAGGATAACAAGGGAAAAAGGCCGAGCATGGAACCCTGAAGGACTGGTTATACTTAAAGAACGAGTGGCAGAAAAGCACCCAGTGGAGCAGACAAAGAAAAGACAATCGAAGAATTAGGAGGAAAATGAGAACAGCTGTACCATGGAGGCCAAAGAACAGATTGACCGTGTCAAACGCTGGTAAACAGGATGGGGGCTGAAAAGAAGTGGCTGCATGGAAGACTAGCTGGACAGGGGTGGGAAAGCCACGGTCCAGTTGCAATTGGTTAAAGGAGAAGTAGAAGCAGCAACAGACTAATCTTTCAGAGGCGGGTCAGTAAAAGGCAGAGAGAGTTAAGTGAGCAGTGCATGGAAACAATAGGGAAGGTGCTGAAGGCAATAGATAAGGAAAGACTCAAGAAAAATATGAGGATATGAAAATAACAGAGAAAAAAGTCCGAGGTGGGACCAGAAGACAACAGTGAGCCAGTCAGGCAGGGAAGAGAATGGTGAAAGGTAGAAATAAGCAACAATAAACAGAAACACACGGGGGAGAGAAAAACGGAAGGCTTCCTATCTCTAGTTTCTCTGTGAAGGAGTTCGTGAGTCTGCTCACTTCCCCAGCACAAAGGAAGAAGGAACGCTGTTGACGTTCACAGATAATAAGAAAAGATCTTGAATAGCTGCAGGGGAAAGAAGGCCAGCCCTGGTCATCCAAGGAGTGCAGAAGATTGCTCCAGAGCCACAGAGTATCCAGTAGAGCTTGTAAATCATCAATCTGTATCAGAGTCAGCCTGTGGTTTCTGGTGAGCAGAACTTGGCAGTCTTCCAGGAGCAAAACAGACCAGGAGCAGAGTGGCAGGGATTGGGGGCTGGACCTGTAGAGAATATATCTGACGACCATGGGGAGTCCTAGCTGGTCTGGAAAATAAAAGCAGCAGGTGGGGGGGTGGGCACTGAAAAAAACTGGACAACAGGGAAGAGACCACGTTTTTGAAATCAAAGGATGAGGAACACATGTGATTCAATTAAGTAGATACCTGACTTTGCATTCTCTGAAGTGGAAAGAACAAGGTCCAGTAACTTCTGCGGTCCCCAAGCAGAAGAGGGCCTGTGACTCTGGGGGCCTTGGGGAGAGAAATGTAGGGAGACGAGGGTAGCAGGGAAAGGCCAGAGACATCTCAGATGGAGAGCTGGCTAGGGTGACAGAGGGACCCTGGAGATGGAGCAGAGTCCAGAGGCAGTGGGGAGAGACGCACATCGGCTGTGGAACAAACTGGACGTCCCTCCACTGGGCAGGTGCTCCCACACCATACTGGCCCTGGAGGGCACTAGAATTACAAATGGGCACACAAAAGGTTACTGGGGCCGCGGTTCTAGTCTATCTGAAACACAGTTCATTCTCTGAAATGAAACAAATTATAAAACACAAGTGACCTCCAACAGTGACAAAGTTAGCTTAGTTTTACTATACTTGGTAATCTAACTTCAAAGATGTTTTCAACCAAAGGCTGTATTAAATTAAATCATTCTTTTTTCCAAATTATTGACCATGGCTTGAAAAAGCAAAAGAAACCTAACACCACCAATTTGCACAGAAGCCTAGGAAGTGATTCACTTAAAACCCCCTCCCAATTTAGGCAAGAGAAGAAAAGCAAACAATGATGTAAGGCTTTAATTAGTGCCTCGCACTTTTTATTACAGAACACATACTTCAAAAGTTCTAAGGTGGCCAAAAAGACTCCCAAGCATACTCTGAACTGAAGTAAAAAAGATACACATCTACAGGCTTCTAGCAGACATTTAAGTATTTTCACTTAATTATCCCATACTTCCCTGAGGATGTTTTTTCACATGCATAATCACACATAGGAAAGCCAAACTCCAAAGTAATGGACTATTAACACTGGTCAATACAAAAGTCTGTGATGCTTTCACTGCAGCACCTATAGGTGGTAAAACAAAACCAAGATGTCTGATAAGATGCAACAGAAATTTCTACAGGAAAGCTTATCTGCACCCTAATGTTTCAACGTTTTAATGTTTTATATGGTATTTCAAACTTTTTTGGTGTAGAATATTTATTCCATGAAACACTCAAAACTTAGGTCAGTGGGAAACTATTCTAATCAAAGAATTACATTTCTTGTTTTGTACTTACGACTGTGTTAGTAGTACTCAGTATTACACAGTAACATTCCTTTAAGAGAATGCTATCAGGAATGTTATCGGGATCACTTAAGAAGTTTTTCCTAAATACCTTAGACCTACAGACTCAGAAGCTCCAAGGATAAGAATTCCAACTAGTAGATTTTTATTTTAAGCTCCTTGGTGTTGTATGTTTCACTGTGTCTAACCGTGCTTTCCTGGTTAAGAACACCTACAACAAATGAAGTAAGTAAACCCTAAGTGTCCCCAGTCAAGAATATAAGCTACTCTAAAGCAGTGGTTCTCAACCTTGCCTGCACATTAGAATCACCTAGGGGAACATTTAACCCCCAATGTCTCACCCACACCATAAACTGATTATGTCAGAATTTCTTGAGGGTGAGTCTGTTCACCAGCCTTTTTAAAGGCTACTCAAGCACTTCCAACAGTCGGTCAACACTGACAAGGCTCTGAGGCAGCAGAGGGTAACCTCACCCTCTGTTTAAGTGCACACTAATGCCTTATAATTTTATGCAAAGAGCTGGCCCATGCAGCTATCTGATGAATAAGTGAAAAATAGTAACTTATAATTCTCTGAATTTTTCCATATTGGAATAAAACAAATGGTACTCCACATTATCATCAAAATACAGGCTAGTGTTGAGAAGCTACAGCCCTTGGAAGAACAGGAGCAACTGTTTGGATCCTTCAGCAGATCTCAGAAACCAAACCAAACCAGATGACAAAAGCGCTAAGAAACTCCTGAATGCTCACAAAATCCAACAGAAGAGCTTCACCATGATGCCAGGCAAAAAATGTAGCAGTTAAGAAATATTTTCTTTAAAGAAGGCTTGCCTCCGTTAAGTCATTTTGTGTAAAGTAACAGTTCATTTCTTCAGATTCTTTCAGTTACAAAAGAGAGAGCATCAGGAAATTTCTAAAGTCCAGGCATTTAGTTGCTTCATGTTGCTCTTTAGAAGGAATATATTTTGCTGCTTAGAAGCTCATCTATGCTCCCTGAACTTGCTGAGGTTCTAGTAAACAAGTCTTCAACAAAGACACCATCCATTTAACTAAGTTCAAGCCTTCTCTACCAGTTTGGCCCCTGACAGGCTCTGTGTCAGGATAAAGGTGAATCAGGATTGGTTAGAGTTACATAAAGGATCGGGGAGCAGGGTCACATCCACTCCCACATAGTACCAAGAACAGTGCCCAAGTGATCAACACTGCTGCTGCTACTGCTAAGTCGCTTCAGTCGTGTCCGACTCTGTGCGACCCCATAGATGGCAGCCCACCAGGCTTCTCCGTCCATGGGATTCTCCAGGCAAGAACACTGGAGTGGGTTGCCATTTCCTTCTCCAGTGCATGAAAGTGGAAAGTGAAAATGAAGTCGCTCAGTCGTGTCTGACTCTTAGAAACCCCATGGACTGCAGCCTACCAGGCTCCTCCATCCATGGGATTTTCCGGGCAACAGTACTGGAGTGGGGTGCCATTGCCTTCTCCAAGTAATCAACACACATCGACATAATTAACACCAGCAGGGGAAGTGGGTAGGATAGTTAAGAACTTATTAAAAATGAAGCATCACCAAACGAAAATCTAAGTTCATTCAACTCAACACAAGCAGGTTTTTTTGCCAAGCCACAAGAGAAAACTGAAGTAGATTAAATTATAGTTGATTATATAACTGAGATATGGGATCAGTTTCTGTAATGTGTCCTACTTTTATACAAACTGATCCCGTGTCTCAGTTATATAATCAACTATAACTTAACCTACTTCAGTTTTTTCTTGCCTAGAGAACTCCATGGACAGAGGAGCCTGGCAGGCTCCAGTCCATGGGATCACAAAGAGTTGGACATGACTGAGTGACTAACACAGAAAAAGACAGACAGGACACATTAAAATAACTGTATCAGTTCAGTTCAGTCACTCAGTCGTGTCCAACTCTTTGGGACCCTATGAATCGCAGCACGCCGGGCCTCCCTGTCCATCACCAACTCCCAGAGTTCACTTAAGGTTAAGCAAACAGTGAGATTATCAACATTTTTCTAAGATGAAAGAACTTCCCCAAATTCTGACAACCCTTAAGCTAAGAGAACTTCCTAAATTTGGGGAAATCATAATTGTTTACGATTACCAACACATGCATTCATGTGGGCTAAGTCGCTTCAGTTGTGTCCAACTCTTTGTGACCCTGTGGACTGTAGCCCACCAGACTCTTCTGTCCACGGAATTCTCCAGGCAAGAATCCTGGAGTGGGTTGCCATGCCCTCCTCCAGGCGATCTTCCCAACCCAGGGATTGAACCCACATCTCTTCCACCTCCCTGCATTAGCAGGCGGGTTCTTTACCACTGGTGCCACCTGGGAAACACATTTGTTAAAAAACAGGTCAATCTAGAACTGGGCAATGGAGACCAGGGGAAAGGCAGGGGGTATAATATAGTCATAAAAAACTAGACTATCATGCACAACTTTTCAACTGAAAAAGTATTTGCTGTTGTCTCCTATGGGTTAAACTAGGGATTGTCAAACTATGTTCCCAAGGAACACTGATGCTCTGAGTCTTGAAGAGAAGTGTTCCACTATCCAAAATAAAGATCCCATGCCAATTAGCAGTAGGGAAAAGTTAACAAGATTGTTCTCAATTTCAAGATGTATTAACCTTGCTAGGTACTTGCTATATATGGGCTTCCCAGGTGGCTCAGTGATAAAGAATCTGCCTGCCAATGCAGGAAAAACAGGTGACATGCATTCAGTCCCTGAGTTGGGAAGATCCCTTCGAGGAGGAAATGGCAACCCAGTCCAGTACTCTTGCCTGGGAAATCATGGACAGAGGAGCCTGGCGGGCTATAGTCCATGGGGTTGCAAAAGAGTTGGATACGACTTCAGCAACAACAACAACTTGCCATATACAGCCTGTCTACACTAGTTTCTATTATATAAGGAATCTGATTTAACATAATTTGTTATTTGAAGCTTACTTTTCCCCAACATTCTGGAGTGTCATAGAAAGAATGTCATAACCTCTAGGGGCTTTGTTACTACCAAGTGATTTTGAGAACCAATTAGAGCAATAGTTTGGAATTTGCATGTTCTTTTCTGACTAATCTTAACATGTAAGTTATAAATGACTTGACAGGAGTAAGGGAACACCATCTAAATTAAAGACCCTCATGATGCTTTTTGCATGAAAGGTTCTTGCAAAATATTTCTGACCTACGTTGCCCAGTTTGGTGCTTGACACACAGTAGGTACTTACTAAAGTGGTTTACTCCTACCAATGGAGATATGTGAATATACACTTATGTCCTTAAGTTACTTGGCCTGCACAGCCTTCCCTTCCTCATCTGGAAAAGATCAAGATGGTGGAGGGTGTGGGTAGGATGGGGGGAGTTTATTGTTGTCACAAAACTGTTTCTGCAAAATGTAACAGAAACTTGTGATTTGCAAATCATACTAGTACAGGCTGCTTTTTGCATTAGAGCACATTGTGATCTTCTATTTTGGAAAAGCAATATCTAAGTTGCTTTCCAGTCTTCGACAGCTCTTTGCCTGCTTCTCAAAAGCCTCACCACAGCTGTCATGATGTGCATGTGTTTCTATCATGTCTGTTTAGGGACAGGATCTTGAAAGAAAAGTGAACTGTGATCTTGACTGAGCCAATTATAGACATGGCCTTATAACATTGTTTTCACTATTTCAATCTTCAATTTTAGGAATTTATATTCCCAGAAAAAGACTAGTTATTGACATAGACACATATATAATTACTTTAGATAATTTTCCAAACTCTAATCCAAATCATTTTTCTTATTCTTGCACTTACTCTTTGTTCTAATGGCTGGAAAGCCAAGTGTTAAATTAATTAAACAAGCACGCCATTAGACTGAGGTAGCTTAAATGTCTTAGTAGCCTCCATGTACTATGCTGTGCTTAGTCATTCAGTGGTGTCTAACTCTTTGTGATTCCATGGACTGTAGCCCGCCGGGCAACTCTGTCCATGGGAATTCTCCAGGCAAGAATACTGGAGTGGCTTGCCATGCCCTCCTCCAGAGATGTTTCCATAAGCAAGCCCAAACCTAAGCCAGAAATGCTTTAAAAAAAAAAATCCTAAGGTCAGCTGATCATAATCAGCCAACTAGGCTTTCCCCCAAAATACAACCACTTAAACTATAGGCAATCAAATAATTCCCGTTTAAATTTATTTCTGCTTCTTCTCTAAAAAAGCCTTCCCCCTTGTTCCTGTTGCTCCTAACTACTTCTAGTTTGGTGCTGCCCAATTCAAATCAGTAATTTCTCAAATAAACTGCTGCTGCTGCTAAGTCGATTCAATAGTGTCCAACTCTGTTTGACCCCATAGACGGCAGCCCACCAGGCTCCCCCGTCCCTGAGACTCTCCAGGCAAGAACACTGGAGTGGGTTGCCGTTTCCTTCTCCAAGTAAAATATACTGGGGAGGGAAAAAAAACGTTCATATGGTCCCTACCTTTGGCTCAGTAATTTCACACCTAAGGGCTTCCCTGGGGGTCCAGGGATTAAGATCCTGCCCACCCACTGCAGGTGGCTTCCCTGGCGGCTCACACAGTGAGACTCGGGTTCAATGCCTGGGTTGGAAAAATACCCTGGAGAAGGGAATGGCTACCTACTCCAGTATCCTTGCCTAAAGAATTCCATGGACAGAGGAGCCTGGCAGGCTACAGTCCATGGGGCTGCAAAGAGCTGGACATGACTGAGTGACTAACACTTTCACTTTCACTTCCACTGCAGGGAGTGTAAGCTGGATCCCGGGTCAGGGAGCAAAGATCCCTCATACTGGGCAGTGGGGACAAAAAATTTAAAAATATTTAAAAAATAATAATTTCACACTTAGGAACTTGTATTATATAACAATTCATAGATGTTTATATTAGAAATGAGTTAAGGCCTACCCTGTCCCTAAGCCCACTAGGTCAATCCCACTCTAGACCAAGGCCCAGTAGACTGACCAGAGCCAAGTGCTTCACCCAGGAGGGACTCAGCCAACACTCAACTTGCGACCTAAACTAGAAAAAGAACTGAGCCAAATTCCTCACTATTAGGAATTGCTATTTGGACATTAAATCATTTTCACAGGCTTTGGATCTAAGGAGATATGAGCCAGGGTCAAGGCCAGTTATGGTGTGGACCCAACTTCAACATAAATAATAAATAAGCAGCTAAATTGTTTGACTCATTTTTGTCATAATCATGTATCTAACTACAAATTTTAAAAATGCCAAAATTCTTGGCAAGAAATAACTCAAGTATCTGGTTGCTTGGCAGTGAAGAGGCTACTGGTTTCCTGTTGGTAAAAACCGACCCCCTTTCTAAGCCCACACAAAGTTATGGCCTCCAGCAAAACAGGGATAGGTACTTGTTTTTAGACCACAATTGTTGGTTTCTTCTCTTCCACTGGTTTCTTTTCAGAGCTGTATATAAACACAGGAGTATTGACTTACATTATTTGCTGCCACAACAATAACACCTTGTATTTGCAAAACATACTTAAGTGGAGGTAGGGGAACTGTTCGTAGACATCACTAGGTCAGCCAGACTGTCAGAACCACAGGCTGCTGGTGCTCAGCACACTTTAAAAATCAAGCCATCTTCCTACTGCAGATGGATACTCACAGAGAGGCATCAAGTTTTCATTTTATTCATGTACTATATTTCTAGCTAGTCCCACTTAAAACAAACAAAAAAAAGGATTTGATACACTTACAATTAAGGAGAAAATTGGGGTGCTGGGGAAAGAACAATTACAAATAGGTGTACTCTAAGAGCGCTTCCCTTGTGGCTCAGATGGTAAAGAATCTGCCTGCAATGTGGGAGACTTTGATTCCTGGGTTGGGAAGATCCCCTGGAGAAGGGAAAGGCTCCCACTCCAGTATTCTGGCCTGGAGAATTCCTGTATATTCCATGGAGTCGCAAAGAGTCGGACACGACTGAGCCACTTTCACTTCCCTTTCATACTCTAAGAATATCTACCTCCTCTTGGAAGTCCTGGATCACAGACTGAACCTAAATCCAAATGCAATTCCCACTGTCTCTAGAATGTGAAGTGAAGTGAAGTTGCTCAGTCGTGTCCGACTCTTTGCGACCCCATGGACTGTAGCCTACCAGGCTCCATCCATGAGGTTTTCCAGGCAAGAATACTGGAGTGAGTTGCCATTTCCTTCTCCAGAGGATCTTCCCGACCCAGAGATCGAACCCGGGTCTCCCTCATTGCAGGCAGATGCTTTACTGTCTAAGCCACCAGGAAAGTCCCTGGTGGGCTTCTAGAATAGCTCTAGAATAGCTCCAGAATATACAAACTCCCATGGCACTTGAACTCTGGCTTAGGCCAAAGTCCCCAAGGCAGCTTAAGATTCTCTCAAACAATGGAAAGGCACTCAGATCAGAAGTGGGGTGAAGGGACAGGGGCTTGAGGTGGAAAGCCCAGATTCTCTTTAAGAGTCAGGGATCAAGCCAGAGCTGCTGAGAAGCATCAGGACTTCAGCCCCAAAGCACCCACCTAAAGTGCCCATGAGCCAAGATAAGGTGGGGAGAGGGAGGCATCATGGTACAAAAGGAAAGCCATGATGCCAGAAGTAGCTGTCATGGGCTATGCAGGGAATACAGCTTCTGAGACAATAAAAACCATATAGACCAGTCCCAAGGAGAATGACAACACTGAATTCAGTCCAGGCAGCGACCTTAACCCCCAGTTTCCAGTGAAGACAGTTCCCAACTCCTGCCAAGCTCTGCTCTCAGCTGTGAGTTCAGGACAGAGTGGTCTACAAGTGATAGGGTGATCATACAGAGGGAGCCTAATAGAGTGCACCCAGGCTAGTTGGGAGCCAACCTCACACCCAGCAGGAATGTGAACAAGGAGCAGACAGCCTGCTATGACCAGGGAGTACTCACACATCTGAATAGGTAGGACCACACTCCCCCCACCTCTCCACCTCCAACACACACACACATACTCACACAAACACACTCTTAACCTGAGGGTCGGCTGCTGACAAACAGTTCTGTTATCAATCCCTGATTATTCATGCCAGAGGAATAGATATGTAAGTAAACTAAAAAACCGCTGATCATCCTAAATCATTTCTTTCCAGGATTAAAAATGTGACTTTGCAGCAACTCAATATTTCTGTTGACTCACTTACGTCTCCTCCTTCCCAATACTGATAATAGTTGAAATTCTCTCAAATGAACTGCAAGGGAAATCTAAACATAGGTTAGAGGTGAGTGAGAGAAAGAAAATAGCCCAGCATTTTAACAGACTTTCATAGTTAAAAGGTTATACATAGGCAAACATTCAAAAATCAACAGTGTATCTTATACACTACAAGGGAGATAAATGACTACAATAAATTTTCTGTATCACAGAGAGAAAACAAACATATAGAATGACCATGTAATCTGCTCTCTGACAAACTGGACAATCAATAATGAATAGGACCACAGTATGTTCCTACAACATCGTAACATAATTATAACGGTGCCTTTAGTTAACAAAAAGCCTTCTCACTCCAGGTCAGCAACCAGACTATAATATAAGGGAAATACCAAACATTAACCAAAAAAAAAAAAATCACAGAAAAGACTGTCTCCCCAGAACACCCTTAGAATTTCCACCTCCTTGACTGGTACAAGTGACTCAGTTAATATACAGGCAAAAGAACGTGGCAAGTGATTTCACACTGCAGAATGAATTCTAGCATTTCCCCAAATGCATCAGCATGTGTTAGCTTTCAAGTTTGACACAGACCTCTGCTCAAGGCCTGGAGGGGAGGAAAGGCCTAATGTGCTATCAGCCCTCCCATCTCGAGATCCCCAGTGTGGCCACATTTAGCATCACCCCTTCCGAATGTGCACCCTGTGTTCTGCACACTTCTTCCTATAATCTTCCCACCCGACCCAGAGCTGCCCCGAATTACAAGACAAACTGCATTTCTCTGCACAGAAAGGAAAGAAGAACAGGTGTGGTTCCTCCAACCCCAATCCCCATGGTCCATCCTTATCTTGGGAGAGCTGGTGCTCTTGCACAACCCACAAAGATTTACTTTGACCATGGTAATTACACAGATACAAGCTATCATTCCCTCTTTCTTTGACATCAGATTCATTACAGTGAATTCCAGAACTCCAAATTGTTTTTTCTAGATATATCTAATGGTCAACACCAAAATCAGATTGATTATATTCTTTGCAGTCAAAGATGGAGAAGCTCTATACAGTCAGCAAAAACAAGACCAGGAGCTGACTGTGGCTCAGACCATGAACTCCTTATTGCCAAATCCAGACTTAAATTGAAGAAAGTAGGGAAAACCACTAGACCATTCAGGTATGACCTAAATCAAATCCCTTATGATTATACAGTGGAAGTGAGAAATAGATTTAAGGGCCTAGATGTGATAGATAGAGTGGCTGATGAACTATGGAATGAGGTTCGTGACACTGTACAGGAGACAGGGATCAAGACCATTCCCATAGAAAAGAAATGCAAACAAGCAAAATGGCTGTCTGGGGAGGCCTTACAAATAGCTGTGAAAAGAAGACAAGCGAAAAGCAAAGGAGAAAAGGAAAGATATAAACATCTGAATGCAGAGTTCCAAAGAATAGCAAGAAGAGATAAGAAAGCCTTCCTCAGTGATCAATGCAAAGAAATAGAGGAAAACAACAGAATGGGAAAGACTAGGGATCTCTTCAAGAATATCAGAGATACCAAAGGAACATTTCATGCAAAGATGAGCTCGATAAAGGACAGAAATGGTATAGACCTAACAGAAGCAGAAGATATTAAGAAGAGGTGGCAAGAATACACAGAAGAACTGTACAAAAAAGATCTTCACGACCCAGATAATCACGATGGTGTGATCACTCACCTAGAGCCAGACATCCTGGAATGTGAAGTCAAGTGGGCCTTAGAAAGCATCACTATGAACAAAGCTAGTAGAGGTGATGGAATTCCAGATGAGCTTTCATCATCCTGAAAGATGATGCTGTGAAAGTGCTGCACTCAATATGCCAGCAAATTTGGAAAACTCAGCAGTGGCCACAGGACTGGAAAAGGTCAGTTTTCATTCCAATCCCAAAGAAAGGTAACGCCAAAGAATGCTCAAACTACTGCACAATTGCACTCATCTCACACGCTAATAAAGTAATGCTCAAAATTCTCCAAGCCAGGCTTCAGCAATATGTGAACCGTGAACTTCCTGATGTTCAAGCTGGTTTTAGAAAAGGCAGAGGAACCAGAGATCAAATTGCCAACATCCGCTGGATCATGGAAAAAGCAAGAGAGTTCCAGAAAAACATCTATTTCTGCTTTATGGACTATGCCAAAGCCTTTGACTGTGTGGATCACAATAAACTGTGGAAAATTCTGAAAGAGATGGGAATAGCAGACCACCTGATCTGCCTCTTGAGAAATTTGTATGCAGGTCAGAAAGCAACAGTTAGAACTGCACATGGAACAACAGACTGGTTCCAAATAGGAAAAGGACTTCGTCAAGGCTGTATATTGTCACCCTGTTTATTTAACTTATATGCAGAGTACATCCTGAGAAACGCTGGGCTGGAAGAAACACAAGCTGGAATCAAGATTGCCGGGAGAAATATCAATAACCTCAGATATGCAGATGACACCACCCTTATGGCAGAAAGTGAAGAGGAACTAAAAAGCCTCTTGATGAAAGTGAAAGTGGAGAGTGAAAAAGTCGGCTTAAAGCTCAACATTCAGAAAACAAAGATCATGGCATCCAGTCCCACCACTTCATGGGAAACAGATGGGGAAACAGTGGAAACTGTGTCAGACTTTATTTTTCTGGGCTCCAAAATCACTGCAGATGGTGACTGCAGCCATGAAATTAAAAGACGCTTACTCTTTGGAAGGAAACTTATGACCAACCTAGATAGCACATTGAAAAGCAGAGACATTACTTTGCCAACAAAGGTTTGTCTAGTCAAGGCTATGGTTTTTCCTGTGGTCATGTATGGATGTGAGAGTTGGACTGTGAAGAAGGCTGAGTGCCAAAGAATTGATGCTTTTGAACTGTGGTGTTGGAGAAGACTCTTGAGAGTCCCTTGGACTGCAAGGAGATCTAACCAGTCCATTCTGAAGGAGATCAGCCCTGGGATTTCTTTGGAAGGAATGATGCTAAAGCTGAAACTCCAGTACTTTGGCCACCTCATGGGGGGAGTTGACTCTTTGGAAAAGACCCTGATGCTGGGAGGTATTTGGGGCAGGAGGAAAAGGGGACGACAGAGGATGAGATCGCTGGATGGCATCACTGACTCGATGGACGTGAGTCTGAGTAAACTCCGGGAGTTGGTGATGGACAGGGAGGCCTGGCGTGCTGCGATTCATGGGGTTGCAAAGAGTCGGATACGACTGAGCAACTGATCTGATCTGATCTGATCTGACCATCCTCTTTTGAGTCTGGTCTCTCACCTTTGGTGCCCCAGGAAATAAAGATTTGAATAAGACTTAGAAGTTGCACTCATATTAACCCAATTCAAAGACTCTGAATGCTCAAAGTAGACACAAATATCAAAAGAACACAGAGTTCTGGTCAAGCTGACTTACTACTTAATGAAGAAATAAAAATCTTCCTGATTTCAACCCATTTTTAAAAATTTATTTAATTGGAGGCTAATTACTTTACAATATTGTGATGGTTTTTGCCATACATGGACATGAACCAGCCACGGGTGTACATGTGTCCCCAGTCCTGAACTCTCCCCGCCATCCCATCCCTCTGGGTTGTCCCAGTGTACTGGCTTTGAGTGCCCTGTTTCATGCATCAAACCTGGACTGGTGATCTATATCACATATCATAATATACATGTTTCAATGCTATTCTCTAATCATCCCACCCTTGCCTTCTCCCACAGAGTCCAAAAGTCTGTTCTTTATATCTGTGTCTCTTTTGCTTGCTCTGTCTCACATATAGGGTCATCGTTACCATCTTTCTATATTTTTCCATATATATGTGTTAATATACTGTATTGGTGTTTTTCTTTCTGGCTTACTTCACTTTGTGTAATAGGCTCCAGTTTCATCCACCTCATTAGAACTGATTCAAATGCATTCTTTTTAATGGCTTTCTTATCCATTTGTCTGCCGATGGACATCTAGGTTGCTTCCATGTCCTGGCTATTGTAAACAGTGCTGCAATGAACATTGGGGTACAAGTATCTCTTTCAATTCTGGTTTCCTCGGTGTGTATGCCCAGCAGTGGGATTGCTGGGTCATATCTATTTTCAGTTCTATTTTCAGTTTTTTAAGGAATCTCCACACTGTTCTCCATAGTGGCTGTACTAGTTTACATTCCTACCAAGTGTAAGAGGGTTCCCTTTTCTCCACACCCTCTCCAGCATTTATTGTTTGTAGACTTTTCGATAGCAGCCACCAGTGTGAAATGGTACCTCATTGTGGTTTTGATTTGCATTTCTCTGATACTGAGTAATGTTGAGCATTTTTTCATGTGTTTGTTAAACATCTGTATGTCTTCTTTGAAGAAATGTCTGTTGAGTTCTTTGGCCCATTTTTTGATTGGGTCATTTATTTTTCTGGTATTGAGCTGCATGAGCTGTTTGTGTATTTTTTAGATTAATTCTTTGTCAATTGCTTTATTTGCTATTATTTTCTCCCACTCTGAAGGCTGTCTTTTCACCTTGCTTTTAGTTTCCGTCATTGTGCAAAAGCTTTAAGTTTAATTAGGTCCCATTTGTTTATTTTTGCTTTTATTTCCATTCCTCTAGGAGGCAGGTCTTAGACTATCTCGTTGTGACTTATGTCAGAGAGTGTTTTGCTATGTTTTCCTCTAGGAGTTTTATAGTTTCTGGTCTTACCGTATCAGAAATTTAGAGAAGAGCTAACAAACTGTGGTGTTGGAGAAGACTCTCAAGAGTCCCTTGGACTGCAAGGAGATCCAACCAGTCCATCCTAAAGGAGATCAGTACTTGGTGTTCATTGGAAGGAGTGATGTTGAAGCTGAAACTCCAATACTTAGGCCACCTGATGTGAAGAGCTGACTCATTTGAAAAGACCCTGATGCTGGGAAAGATTGAGGGCAGGAGGAGAAGGGGATGACAGAGGATGAGATGGTTGGATGGCATCACTGACTCAATGGACATGGGTTTGGGTAGACTCCGGGAGTTGGTGATGGACGGGGAGGCCTGGAGTGCTGAGGTTCAAGGGGTTGCAGAGTCAGACACGACTGAGCGACTGAACTGAACACCTATCCTACTCAAACTGTTCCAGAAAACTGCAGAGGAAGGTAAACTCCCAAACTCATTCTATGAGGCCACCATCACCCTAATACCAAAACCAGACAAAGATGCCACATAAAAAAAAAAACTACAGGCCAATATCACTGATAAACATAGATGTAAAAATCCTCAATAAAATTCTAGCAAACAGAATCCAACAACATATTAAAAAGATCATACATCATGATTTCAACCCATTTTTGAGAAAATTCTTTATAAAATGCACAGAGTATTTTCCCTGTCTTAGAGGGTCAGGGTACTCTAAACAGGATGAAACTCAGGTCATGGTCAAGCTTGAGATACCAACAATGACTCAAAGGTCATCCTTCTGGACATAGAATCATAGACTTGAATGAAACTTTCTGATGCCATAGTCAAACTTGTTTTAACAAATGGGGATGCCAAGCTCAGAAGTGAAGAAATGTGCCCTCAAGCATATAATCATCACTTTTCCCTATAGTTCCAATCTGAGTCATCAATTAAGAACATCTCCCTTTTCTCCCAAGCTCAGTACCTGGAATGAAGTCCAGTTAATGAGTAAATCCCAGGATTTTCTGCATAGGCCTTGGCAATATGAGCAAAAGAAAAAAGTAGGTTTTGCCTGCTTCTTATCTCACCTCGTGGAGGGTGAGAGGTCATAGGAAGCAAGACTTGCTCATATTTGCTAGGAGCTAGGGGCTGCAGACGGAAAACAGTGTTTCCAAGGTCAGAAGGTAACACCAACATGACTGTTATGGTCTTTGCAGGCCGGGACCGGGGGACGAGAGTCGACGAAAAGAAAGCGATGAAAAGAAGGACATGGGGGACCCAAGTCTCGAGTGAAACAAGGGTGCTTTATTCATGGCAGCGTGTGCTTATATATTGTTATACAAGGAAACTTTAGGCAAAAAATAAAGTTGAGCAAAAACACTGAAATCAGACGTATAACTGCAGTAACTAAGAGAGTAACAATCGTCATAGGGCCATAACAACAGTAACTAGGGGAATAACAATTACAGGGCCAGAAGACAATCGATATCCTGATAAATAGGAACATGACTAAGTAGTTTTACAGAAAAGTAAAAGGTTACTGAAAGGAATCCATGTATGCGTTCCATCTCATGACCTCAGTCCTGAGAACTGCATGCAGCTCTGCTCGTTCCTGTTTTCCAGGAACTGATAAGGAACAGAGGGCCCTTGAGAAACAGAAAACAACATATAGGATTCCTTAAAATCAAACGTTCCCTGACACATGACTTCCCTACAGACCCAAGAGCGCCCCACTCTTGGGTGCCACTGGATCATTAACACCAAAGTCTTGCCAACCACATCCATCCTATGTGAGAAGCCTAGACCGTGATGTACTGAAGAAGGTAACACTTTCTTCCTTGCCACCCACACCCATTCATAGACCTCATTTTTAAATGCCTAATGTTTATGGTTCATAACCCAGTTTCCAAATCCAGTTGGACCATGTGAATTAACAAGGTAGATTTGACAAGATGTCCCACCGTGTTCAAATTCATCAAGCTAACTCAGAAGGACCTCCGAAAATAATCAGTTGTATGACTGTTGGCATAACTGACACCATCAAGGGCCTGTGCAGTTCTCCTGTCCTTCCACCGACCCTACCTAGGACTGTATTATGTGATTGTTAAGGGCTTTATAGTTAACAGATACTGTTTCAAAAATCATTGGAACCAGGTGACCTGTTAGTTAGCATAGAACCTATGGTTACGGAACCATAGGTTAGCATAGAACCTATGCTCTGTTAGTCTCCAAATAATGATAAAGCCCTTTACTCGCATACTCTAAGCACCCACTCAACCATCTTAACTTAGGACTGCATTTCCAGTTTATAAGCACGTACCCCCACATGCTGGGTTAACTATAATACTGTCCCAGTGGCCTCTCAGTAGTGCAGCATGCAGCCGGGAATGCCTCCAATCATTGTACACCTGATCCAGATCCCATCCTGTAAGTTACCCTGTAAGAAACTGATCCATTGATTACATGGAGCTGCCTGCCTAGTTTTTCTCTCTCAAGCTACCTTCTCAGTTCAGAGGGCACTTTTCATTCTTCCATTCTCCATCAGTAGATCCCACAATGCTCAGGATACTGTCTAACCTCTAGAATCTCGCACTTGACATACAGTGGAGACTCAATAGATATTTGTCAAATTGAACTAGTCCTATGTTGGGTATGGAAATACTGGGACTAAATATGCAAAAACAAACCAGAATTTCGGTAGTCTAGGTTTTAATTTATTACATTTGTAATCATACAGCATAGGTACTGAAAATATTCTTAGAGAATCTCTAGTCTTTCATACAGCAGAAAACTGAGGCTCAGGACAGGTAAATGAGTATCTCGTATCTACCTATTGCACAGGTTACAAAGCTGGATCACTCTTTCTCGCATGAGTGTGTGTGACATACACATACACCCATGACCACCACCTCTTTTTGAGGGGAACAGGAAGAGTCATTTGCTCTTATCATCTAGGAATGGATAAGCAAAAATTCCTTATATTCCTATATAAGACTAAAATTGAGGTTTCACATTAATGTGTCTCAGAGGATAATGTGCTATGTTTAAATTAATAGTGTAATAAATTAATACTTACTGTGCTACATTTATCTATGATAACGCATATTTTCAATACAAGGTCTTCCCAGAAACTCAGTAAATCAGTAAAGGAATATACACTCTGAGATGAATGTTTATATGCATTTTAAGGACCATTTCTGTTCAGGATCTGTTATCTCAACCTCTCTCATTTAAGAAAATTTTTTTCCAACAAACCTTTCTATACACAAAACATCTGTCTCCCACACACAGTCCTAAATGTGGATATTCCTGCCTCTCTTCAACAACCATTTTTTCCCCTAAGACTTAAGCCACCATCAAGCTTCTGGTTTTAATGCTGCTTTACAAATGAGGCTAGACTCATAAGAAGTAGGATTAAGGGTGATTTTTAGTGAGAATCATTCAAATTCATCATTTTCATAAGAGAACAACAAGGCCCAGATTATCAAGTATTTTGCCCAACATTATTCAAGTAAACAGTAGAGCTTAAATCAGAACATACCTTTGAATCCACAAAGCTGCCTGCTTTTATGGCACTGATTTTTAGACTCTCAAAGCACCAATACTGACAAACTGTCTCTTCCCTAAAACATAACCAAACCCCAATTACCTATTTTCATTCCTTTGTTAGTAACCATATTGCTAGTTCATATCCCATGTCTAGACTGCTGTGTTTTATTCTTTCCTCTTGTAACAGCAAACAATTTTCTCCTCTCTATTAAGTAAAATAATGGTAAAGTATACTGATCTTTCCTCCTACAAGCAAAGCTGAGACTCCTTCTTGTATTCTTCATGTGAGCTCATTTAAATGAACATTTTCTGGTTCTAAATCTGTTAAAAGTTTCATCAAAGTTCTATCTTAGCTTACTTCACCCACTTACATAACATTCAGTTTGTTATCTTTTCAAATTAAAAGTTTAGACAGGAAATTAGAGGATGAAATTTAGTGAAATGAACAGGCACTTCCATTTCTCTTGCCGGGTACCAGCAACAGAAAGTAGCATTTGGAAACATAATGGACATAAAGGGAGTCTCCGGGCAGTAAAATTTTTGGCTTATCTTTTCATCTTGGTTGAATTCATGTGATGGGGTGGGAAAACAGGATAACAATATAGCAAATTTTCCACATTGCTGCCTACAATTGTTGGGGAAACATTAAGGCAGAGATTACGGGGCCAATGGCACAGCACTGTTATATGTTTTTCTTTTTAAAACATTAATCATAGGCTAAAGTGATTTATGTATTTGTAAAAAAAATAAAATTACCCCCAAATCATAATATTAATGGCTTTGTGGTAACCCAGCTACAATTAGTAATTTTCATTTTGAGCCTGCACCAGATAAAGCTGAAGAATAGTAGCTGAAATGTCCCAGTTAATCTATCATTGTCATTGTTAACAAAACAAGATTAGAGAGCATTCAAATATAATGAAGCAACGTTTAAAATTTTTTCAACCCCCATAGCAATGACAGGAAAATAATCTCAATTTTTAAAAGATAAAGACCGAAGGGAAAAGGCAGTATTTTAATCATGAAGTATAAGATGAATGTATACTTCCTAGCCCATTGTCCAGAACCTGCCAGGCCCCACAGAGAAAGGAAACAGGAAGGTGAACCAAGACACATAATGAACCAATGGGGCAAAGGGTGAAACAGCAATCCTCTATACCTGGAGGCCTTCCAAAATCACATCCATCCATACATTCATTCATCTGACAATTTCTAAAAGCTTACTCTGGGTCAGGCAGTATTCTGAGCAACAGGGATAGATAGTGCAGTGAACCAAGAGAGACAGAGGCCTCTGTCTCCTTCACAAATCTCCAATTCCGACACTGCCTTTAGGCTCTAAGAATGTACTTCCAACATGGTACCTCCAAATCACACATCTAAAGTCAAGATAATCTTCTTTGCTTCCCAAATATTCCTTCTGTGTGTTCCGTGTATCAGGCAAAGATATCATCATCTACTCAGTATCTCCTGGCCACTGTTAAGTCACGTTTAAACTCCAACTTGTTGTAATGATCCACACTAATAAATAGAACTGTCAGTCTCTAATTAGGATAAAAAGCTCTCTTAATATCAGATTTTAGAAACATTACTCATTTTTTTAAAACAAAACAAAGGTCCTCTTAATTCTTGGATAATTTTGCTTTTATTCTTTTCTTCTCTATGTATCTTTTCCATATACCAAAACTTCTATGCTTAAAAATATTTTATTGATCACTCTATCATGCTTCCCTACAAATAAACTATGTAACTAACATCTTAAATTTCAAACTGACCACAGGTTTTTGCTTTTTGTTGTTGCTGTTGTTGGTTTTGGCCACATTATACAGTTTATGGGATCTTAGTTCCCCAACCAGGGATTGAATTCAGGCCCTGGACAATGAGACCATGGAGTCTTAACCACCGAACCATAAGGGAATTCCCATAAACTGAGCATAGGTTTTAAATGTTTAAAAATGTTTTTTTATGGATTGAGTTCATAAGATTATTATTGGTCCACAATTGATCAAAACAAATATGTAATAAGTATTGATAAATCTATTAAAATATGAAAAGTAAAAATTTTTGGAAATATACATCTTTTAATGGAATGGGTAGGCTATATGTTTCACAGAATATAGAGGATTATTAGTTATTGACAGAATGAGAAATATAGCTCAACAGCAATTCTATTTCTATTTTTCATATTTTTATATACAGATAAGCTTTGAGGGGAGAAGGCAATGGCACCCCACTCCAGTACTCTTGCCTGGAAAATCCTGTGGACAGAAGGGCTTGGTGGGCTGCAGTCCATGGGGTCGCTAGGAGTTGGACACGACTGAGCGACTTCACTTTATTTTTTCACTTTCATGCACTGGAGAAGGAAATGGCAACCCACTAAGCTCTGAGGAGCTTATTCTTATAAATAGGTGGGCACAGAAGATTTGCTACAGTGATTTCACTTGATTCTTTCAACTCCTCCTACTCATAAGACAAAAATCATACTTCAACTTACTGATGTTATTTTTAGCGACCCAGCTGGCAATTTGAGTGTATTTGCCTTCAATGTTGTCAAAAGCAAAAAACTGACAATGACTTAACTGGTCACCTTAGACTTATTCACTGTCTTAACACCAACACCATAGTTTGAATTTTCCCTTTGTTTTATGCCCCAGAGGTTTTCATACCTGAAAAAGACTCAGGAGCGAGATCAGTGGCTTCTCTCCTAACTGGAAGGAGTGCAGTTGTGAAAGGGGGGATGTCAGAAGAATTTATACAGACAGACACCAATTTCTTCAACAATCATCTCAATGCCACAAACCTCTTGGAATGTCTTTGTGTATCCCAAGGGCAGGTATTACCAATTCCAACCCACTGATTGAAGCTCTGTTCATTTATTCATTCATTCATTCCACAGATAAGTTCTGAGCACCTGCAACACGTCAGACACTTATCCAGATACTGGAGGTACAACCGTGAACAAAGCAAGTGAGACTCTCTGCTTTCATGGATCTTTCAAGTGGGAGTGCACGACCTGTGAGATGTGTGATTGGTGCCACATCCAAAGCTGCCTGAGCCTACTGGAGTCTGGGCAAAGCTCTCTGTTCTACCCAACCCAAAGTACCATATACCCATGTAGTCAGCACATACTTATTGAGCATTTACTGCATGCCAGAGCCCTAGCCCAACTCAAACGAATACAGAGGACACAGACTGATTCTCCAACATGCAATAAGCATAAAGCCTCCCATTCATATTCTCTTTGTATAATATTTTAAGTCAATGTTCAAATAAATTTGAGTTCTACATGGCAAAGACCAAATGATCCCCAGAGTCAAGTACATTCTCCTCTATAAACATAATATTAACCTATTGGCTCTGCTTAAAATCTAAAACACAATTGTGTTTCCAAGTCATGGATGTGAGTAAACCATACCCTTCCGAGTGGCTGCATTCTAGAAAAAGTTTTAATCGTTGACAAAATTCCTATCAAGAAAAAAGTACTAGTCCTAAGGACTAAACTAAACATGTGTCAAAAAAACAAAGTCAATCACCTTTAAAAAGAGACAACATAGAAATACTCATTTCCTAGGGGGAAATTTTCCATCAACCAGATATACTCTTGTTAAAGACCATCATGTCATTTGCATCAGGAAATATTAAACATTTTAAGTTCCTAAGTTAAATGACTCTAAAGTCTATCAAGAACAGAGCCTCTTCACCTAACCACCAGTTGATAATAACCAAAAGAAACTTTCCAAAGACCTTTATAGAGAACGATCCTCATGTAACTAGTCAATTTTCTACTGTCTCTTTTTTGTTTTGCCTTTTAAATCAGAATATCCACAGTCAAGAAATGAGAAATGTTTTATTTCATATATAAAGCTGAGTTAAGAGAGAAGACAGAATTTCTTCTCCACATGTGAATAATAGACTTGTAGTGACAGCCACTATTTCATACTGTTAAGCCTTGAAAGCAAAGGCAGCTAGCAGAGTGAGGAGGAGAATCTATAGAGAACAGGGCACAACCTGAAGGCTAACTCGTAACTCTGCCTTCAGCTGCACAACAGCCTAACCAAGAGAACAACCTGGGATAGAGTATATTGTTCATTAACACTGTAACTCAAATGAAGGAAAATGCTCTCTAAGGTTCCATCTAGATCAAAATATTCCAAGTCAAAAAAAAAAAAATCGAAACTTCAGCAAGCTTTCCCTTGCCTGGCTGGAGGGTAATAAAGTGTGCTGGTTGAGGATTTAAAATTCAGCATAAATCCACTCAAATTCAAGCTCCAAATCCTGTCTCCACCACATGGAAAAGACATTTAACCACATTATGCCAAGTTGTCTCTATGAAATCAGGGCAATATTAATAATAGTGCCTTCCTCACAAGACTGTAGAGAGTTAAATAATTTACCTATAAAGGCCTTAGCACTCTTAGTAAGTGCTCAGTAAATGTCAGTCGTGATAATAATGATGGTGATAAAGAGCCATCAGGTGCTGGGGATAAAGGGAGAAATAGAGTGACATGGTCACTGCCCTTGCTGAGCTTACAGTGACAGAAAAACTAACAACAAATTCTAAGGCTGTGCAACAGTGACTTTGGCTGGTTAAAGACTCTAGAGTGCAAAGAAAGGGAACACAGAAAAGAGTATTTAATCCAGGTGTTGGAGGTCATGGAGGGCTTCCCAGAAGAGGTGGCAGCTCATCTTTCTAGGATGAGAGGACAGCATGTACAAAACACTGGGAGTAAAAACGAGAGAACAGACCTGGAGATGCAAGCAGATGAGCATGTCTGAAATACACAGAGGGAGGGAGGAGGGAGGCTGGAGGGAGAAGAAGAAGTCTAGAGAAAAGGCTAAATGGATAAGTAGGGCCAGTCCATGAGGGCAGCTTATAAACTCTGTTAAAGATTCTGGGCTTTAAGAGCTAAGGGAGGCTGCTGAGAAGTTTACAACATAAGCACATCTGCATTTCACAGACTATGCTGATTAAAGAAGGGAGGATTGAGAGGAGGCAAGACCAGAACGAGATGACCAGCTAGGAAGAGGCTGCTAGGGTTTTCTAGGCAAAAAAAAAAAAAAGGTGGTGCTAGAACCTGGGTAACAGCAGCAAAGAGGAGAGATGAGGAGGATGGGAGAGGTCCCAACCTAGGGAATGATAAGATGATCAGGCAGGAGTCCAGTTCCCGGCGTGGCCACTGGATTGCCTGTTGCTCCAGTCACCCAGAAAGGAAGCACAGGCCGTGAGCAGGTTGGGAGTAGAAAGAGAGTGGGGCTGGCAGAGGTCAGACGCGGTGTGAAGGGCCACCCAAGTGGAGCTGTGCTGGAATCACAAAGGTCTGCAGCAGACAAGTCTTGATGATGAGGGGAAAGGAAACATTCTACATTCCCCAGAAGAATACACCTAAACCAAACAGATTTTATCTTGCTCTTATACAGGCTCCAATTTCTAAAGATGACTCAAAAAACATGGCAGTCCTGTCCATCTCACACATTTCATGGTGTAACTCTCTTGCTGTATAAATGGAAAATAGGATGAATATTTGTAGCTCTCATCAAGTTTGTTAAACCTTAAACTTTAAATCCCCCTGCCAGGGAAGTCAGGAACATTAGCTAGATATTCTTGTTCTTCTTGAGAATATTATTTTGTTTATTAAAGAAAGCAAACAACCATAAACTCTCACTTTCTAGATTATAATGCATATAACCCTCCACTTCTACCCTCCAGAATAAAATTGTCAAAATACAAATGTACACTAACCACGTGTGCATGTGTCTGTGGACAAAAGTATATATAATATGCTGATATTCATAAATAAAATACTAGACTTGATCCTGCAGCATAAAGCCTCAGTTATCCATCTAACTAGAAGCTGAACTTGTCACAATCATGAAATCACACTTGCTGCCGCACTATGTGCTCATTCAACACGTGCTCTGGCAATGGCAACAGGCAACCTTCCTCAAAGTGTGTTGCCGTGCCTGAAGCTGAAGCGCAGATCAATCTGCTTCAGCTTATTTCCTTTTAACACAGCAAACTGTCCCCCAATGTATTTCTTTGTAAGACAGCAAACTGTCCAATATCCATTCTCTTCTCCCCTTCAGAAATAGAACCCCCCGAGTCTTAGCTCCTTACCAGAGGCCCCATTTTCAAGTCTCCTCTACAGTGATGCAGTCATGTGACTCAATTTCCAGGACTTAGGAGGTGAGGGGAAGTGTTGTGTAGTACTTCCAGGTCATGCCCATAAAGGAACTACTTGGCCTCCATTTCCTCTTTCCCAAAAAACTAACAGACATAGGAGTGGTGAGCTGTCTTCAACCTGCATAGGAACAGAATAATCTAAGCAATAGAACACACTAGAAGGAGCCTGAGCCATAAAGGACTCATGAAGCAAAGCATAGACTCCAAACTGACTACCAGCTTAGATTCTGATATGAAATAGATCTTTTTACGACCCTGTTATTTTAATCTTTACTAAAACAGCCAAACCAATAACTTAACTGGTTTCTATTCCACTAAAGTCTACTATCATGCTGAATTTCTTTAATTAAGGTGTGGCTCCTTTTGCCTTGGAGCTCTTTATTTATCATGACTGCAGACATTTCAGGATCCCACACAATTTACAATAAATATTTAAGCTGGAGTCTTCAAGGACATGAAAACCAAGTATAGTCATGGTCATATATTAAACCTGCTCTTTAGTTTGTTGCCAGAGCAGGGATTTGCAGATCCCATGTTGGAGAGTGTCAGTCTATCTGGTACATATTTTACCTTGGTGTCTTACAGAACAATAACATCCTAAACCCAGCATCAGGACTTGCCTATCTTGATTTCCTTTCCCTCCAGGAATGATGACAGATTCTACCAAGTTCTCTATACTTCCCTCTTTGGTGTCTGTGATACACAGAACTCTGCTTCCTGTCCCCTCCTCCACAGATGTCCACGTCCTAATCCCCAAAACCTATGAGTATGTTACCTTACATGGCAAAAAGGGGGGTATCACAGGTTTGATTAAGGATCTTGAGATGGGAAGGTTAGGCTGGATTATCCAGGTGCACCCAATTTAATCACCCTTATAAAAGAGAGACAGGGGAATTAGAGAAGATGTGATGACATAAACAGAGATATGACAAATGAAGCAGAAGTGAAGCCACTGCTGGAAGGGGACCATGAGCCAAGGAACACAAGCGGCCCCTAGAAGCCCCAAAGGTAAGGATCGGATTGTCCTCTAGGGCCTCCAGAAAGGACACAGCCCTGCCAACATCTTGATTTTAGCCCAGTGAGACCCACTTCAGACTTCCCACCTCTAGAACAAAAGAATAAATGTATGTTGTTTTAAATTTGTGGTAATTTGTCTCAGCAGCAATAGGAAACAAACACAGTGTCCTTACATGTAGCACTATACGTTGCAAAAACTCAAAGTTTAGGACAGGATTTGTGCAGGCTTAAAAAGCTAGTTGTAATAATATATATTACTAATAGTATCATTAATATTTAATATAAGACTGCTTTGCCATTTATTGTTATCAGTAATGAAAGCTCTTGCAGCCCTCTCCTTAAAAAAAAAAAAATCCAGAAGTTGAGTATGAGCATTGTGGCAGGTGCAAACATCATAGCTAGACAAAAGGAAAACCACTACTGAGTGAATCTTTACATCAGGAAGAATCTAGATCTCATTTTTACAAGCTCTGTTATAGTTCTAAAGGATGAATGTTTGTTTGCTAATAAAACAGCATTTGATACTTTCTGCAACGTCAAAAGAATTCAAAGTGGTTTTAAAGTTATTATTATTCATCAAAATTTCTAACTATGCATGGTATTTACTGCTATTATTTAGTTCAAATAGCATTCATCACTAGATTGAACTTGAGTTCATGCAGGAGCTGCTTAAAGAAAGGTGCAACAATCAGCCCATGGGGTCCGTGTGCCTTAAACAGTACCGTCCTGGATGGGGCACGATTAACTGACCCGGCCCCATTCATTTTGCCCTCTGAGATTTTGGTTTTGACCAAGGGGTTCACACTCCAACACGGAAGATGGTTAGATGCTCCAATGACCACTCCAACCCTCACCGAGCTTCTAGCCATCACCAGCTGGTTGTCCACCACTGTGCTTCTGGCTCTGTTAACAATTACAGTTCCCAATTCAGAGACGTCTGGTGGCGACTGCAGGTCCCTTTGTGGGTGTTATGCCTGACATTCCAAAAGGAAGTCCTAAACTATGCCCTAGCATGCCCTCTAGCCCAGAGTTAATCCACACCTGACTGCCAAAGGTTCATTTCAAGATCACATTCTCAAGTATGGCCTGTTGCCATTGCTCGAATTTCATAAAATCATAGACCCACAATTGTAATGCAAACTCTTGGCCTGAGCTTACTTCCTCTTCTTCCTCCTGACCAGAACCCAGTGAGTGTTGTTTAATACTCAGAATAGTCTAGATCCATATAACAAGGCTTCTTTTGTTTCAAAAACTAAATTACCTCTTTGTAAGACATCACCATATCACATTTGTGAAACACACACTCTGTCCTGTGCTACATGGCACAGGAAAGAGAGTTATCTCCTGGGACCAGATGCTTGGTCTAAAGATTTTTTTCTGCTGTGCACAGTTTCAATTCACTTTAGAATTTAGGAGCCCTTACAACTCCATCAGCAACAGTGTGTAAGTTTCCCTACCCATACCTTAAGGTCCCTGCCTAGAAAATTGAGTTAGGATTTTTCTTTAGCTTCCTAAATTAAGACACTCTAAATATGCATCATTTTCTTTCAATGTCTAGAGAAACCTTTATCCACTCCAAACACTGGAGAGAAAAGTGGATGGCATGTAGAGGATATCCTTTGTTGTTTCCAAGTAATGGTTTTGATTAAACTTTGTAATGTTTAAGGTTCAGGATGTCTCCACCTGCACACAACACATTTACTTTGAGACCTTGGAAGTTTTCAGCGTGTCTGTCTTGTACACATTCCATTTTGGTCTTGGCATATTTCAGATTATGGATGCCAAATAAGTAAGATGCATGGCTTTCCTCCTCTTAGTTTTTTAAGAGCTTAATCAGCTGTTTGGGGGGCAATGTTAGAGGCAGATAGAAACAAAAGGTCAACTATCTGACACCATCTCTCATCTCAGACACTCACTTATAATCTTTAGCTTCCTCCTTTACTTTGTTTTACTTAAAACTTAGCATCTGTTTTCAATGGGTACTAAGCTTTTCACGTGTAAACTTTATTTACATTTTCCTAACATTTGTTCCCCTACCTATTTTAGACTGCTTGGGCTGCCATAACAAATTATCATAGAACGGCTGGCTTAAACAATAGGAGCTTCTTACTGTTCTAGAGGTTAGAGGAGATCAGGGTGCTGAAACAGTCGGGTTCTGGCAAGAGCTCTTTCCCCTGCTTACAGGGAGCATGGGCACCAGAGGGGGAACCTGACAACACTGGGACTGCTGATTCAGGAACTGTGCTTAGTCCTTCCTTGATTACCTAGCCTCTGGCCTGGGCCCATGCAGGTGTCCATCTCTGCTTATTTAATGAAACTCTTGCTGTAGACTAATGCTAGGGCAGATGAAAACTGTCCCTAAAGGAGAGTACTGTGGAGTGATTTGTGTTCTCACCCAGAATTCGTATGCTGAAGCCCTAACACCAGCGTGATGGTGTTTGGAGACGGGGCCTTGGGGAGGTAATTAGGTTTACATGCAGTCGTGAGGGGATGGGAGTAGCTCTTAGAAGAGGCATCAGAGAGTTTGTGCTCTCCCTTTCTCTGTGCTGAGTCAGGAAGGCAGCCTCCTCCAGATTATTCAACTGGAGAAGCACAGCTGGCCAAGAGCCTCCAGCTGCCACACCTGTAGGTCCACCCATCATGCGTGCTGAGGCTGCACTTTTGCTGGGCTGATACCAGCCAGTGCCTGGGCACACTGGTATGCGCCTGGGAGGTCCAGAGTCAGGCCTTTCCTGCCCATTGCGGGGCTCCTCTCAACAGGCAGCTTTGTTCACAAAGGTCCAGTCAGCCCAAACAAGACTTTCTCAGAACCCTGTGCATGCGTGTTCAGTCGCATCCAACTCTTTGTGACCCCATGGACTGTAGCCCACCAGGTTTCTCTGTCCATAGAATTCTCCAGGAAAGAATACTGGAGCGGGTAGCCACTCTCTTCTCCAGGGGATCTTCCCAACCCAGGGATCAACCCCTATCTCCTGTGTCTTCTATATTTGGCAGGCAGATTCTTTATCACTGTGCCATCTGGGAAGCCCCAAGAGACCTGATGCAGCCAAATAAATATTTAAAAAGAAATAAACATCCTTCCATTTCCTGTTTATTCTCAAAACCCCTTCCCTAGCCCTTCAAAGGGAAAAAGTCCAGATACTTTGTTGTTGAATCTTTACAGTAGAAAAATCCTTTAATGGTGATCTATCAATACATAGACACAACCCCATATTTCTGAATTATGAAATGGGCTCACAATACTTGAATCAAGTGACAGATGGATGAAAAAAAATCCAAACATACTAACATTTTCTGTATTTTTGTGTTGTCAAATATACATACAAAAAATATATAAAGCAAATAATATTGTTTAAAGAATAACTCTACAGCCAACTCCATGGGCCCACCATTCAAGTTAAGAAGCAGAATATTAGTAAAACTTTTATTAAGGTCTTTTTTCTTGCCTCCACTCCCCTAGAGCAGAATTTCTCAACCTCAGCACTGCTAACATTTTGGGTCAGATAAGTACTTAAAGTGCTTACCCATTGTATGGGTAGATGTTGAGAAACACCCCTGGCCTCTTCCAGGAGATGCCAGAATTATGCCACCACCGCCCTCAGTAATACCAACCAAAAATGTCTCCAGACATTGCCACATAGATTCTGGAGGGCAAAATCACCCCCTAGTGAGAACTGCTGCCCTAGAGACAATGACATCTGAAACTCTGCTTTTCTTTACAGTTTATCTATATGTTGTTGCTGTTGTCAGTCATGTCCAACTCTTCTCAATTCCATGGACAGCAGGACTCCAGGCCTCCCTGACCCTCGCCAGCTCGTGGAGTCTGACCCTTACGTATGCATCCTAGAAACAATGTATTGCTTAGTTTTGCTGTTTTCAGACTTTGTAGAATCAAATCACACTGCCTATATTTTACTGTGACTTTTTAAAGTCAACATTATATTTGTAAAATGTAACCACTGTGTATTATATACTGTAGTTCATATACATTATTTTTAGTTTATAATGTTTGCTACTATATGGTATCCTAGGAAATTAATGAAAACACCACAATTTATTAATCCAATCTATTACTGACAGGCATTTGCATTATTTCTAATATTTTCCTTTTACGGTAACTTCTGCTAGGAACTTTCTCTGCATAGGTCTTCCTATAATTACACAACACTTTCTCTACAGTACATACCGAGGAGTAGATTTGCTTGGGTCACAGAACATTCTGGCACTCAACTTTATTATTTTGTGTATATTGTGTATAAATCCACACACTCACCAGCAGCAGAGTACAATTCCCATAGTTCCACGCTCTCTGTAGTATTCGGTTCTTGATTTATATTTTCATGACATTTGGTACCACAAAAATACACATTGCTTACCGTGTAAATGCCAATTCTACAGACAGCAAATGAGATCTGGATACATTCAGACATTCTCTACAAGATTAAAATAAGAGATTACAACTAAATGTTCGTCCCATAGAACTGACTTCTCTTGTCTTGCTTCTTTCTCCCCTCATCATTTTCGCTCAAGAGAATCTTTCGTCTTTTGACAAGTGCTTTGTGGGCAACTGGCTCAATTTCCTCCTCCTGCTTTTTCTAGGCCAGCTCAAATAAAGCAGAGATAATCAAATGTGTGCAACATAGTGCTTTATCATGGGACTGTAAAGCAGATACTTCAATCTCCAATTCAGTAGTATAATTTAAGGAATGTAATTTATTGTACCGGTTTGATTTCATTTCTTTAAATCCTGCTCTAATATCTAATTTTCAATGATTAATTCTCTGACTGCTAGAAGTAGTTTTATAAGCATTTTTTTTTTTAGTTCAATTCTTACTAGGATCATAGACATCTACAATGTTTATAGAAAAGTAATCTTTGTGGAAAAAAAGGAAAAGCTTGTGGTTATATTCTAAAAGTTTTGAATGGGCTGGATTTATGAATTTAGCAAGACAACTGAGGTCTTTTGCTTCAGAGTATCAGTGACAGAACTCAGTGGAGGGTTCACAACCTCTCATTCCCTAATCAAGTTCAGACGCCTAAAACTCATCATGTACACTCACAACTCTATGAATAGCAAACATGAGTGTTGATTTATTATCTTTCCTTTAACTGGAGGAATATTTTTCGCACATTAAATTGGTATGTAGTCAAAACAACTAACTTTATACAGTCCAACATTGTTATTATGGTTTATCGTTGGCAAGCAAAAGCTTCTCTGTGAAGCTTATAATGGCCTAAATCTGGCAATCATGGTTGTATCTGCTGCACCAAGGAAGCAGGGACACAAGATCCCCGATTCTCACCATAGCCCAAAAGTCTTCCAAAGAGGTGTTCCTTCTGAAAGCAAAAAAGTCAATCAAATAGATTCTGCAAAATGATCCAGCCTCTTCAGATGCCCATAAGAAACTAATTCTGTATGACTAAAGGAACTGGTAAGGAAAATACTAAAAGCCAAGACTATCTTGCATGGACATTCAAAATTAAAATTACAGCAATGTAAAAACCAAACTCATGAGGTAACTGGTTGTGTGAAGTTCTTAAACTTTAAACTTTCAAAAAGTTCCAAACATTCATGGGTGCTATTGTTCAAATGAATGACTAATGACTTAGTATCAGGGATCATTTCTATAATTAGGATATCACTACCATCATGGCCCTATTGGGTTTCTTCATTTTGAATAAAATACACTATGAGAAACACCCCAGGGTAATGCCACTGGCCTCGTTGGAGCTGAATGAGTGAATGCTCCTTACCTCACACGTTTATTCTCCCTTTAACCTTTGGCAACTACCCCAATTTTTACTTTTCTACAAAATGAATTATTTAACAACTCTCCCAGTAAACTGGAAAGGTTATTTTCCTCAAGTAAAAGATAATTATCTTATTTTACATCACCTGGAACAAAAGGGTCTATTTCCCCACCGTTCTTCGAACTTGGCACTGTCTTGTGACCAATTTCTCTGTAAGATCCCTGGATCAGCAAGATTGCCTGTAGTAGGAAAAGGCAACCCACTCCAGTATTCTTGCCTGGAGAATGCATGGACAGAGGAGCCTGGTGGGCTACAGTCCCTAGGTAGGGTTTCTAGGGCCGGAGAGTCAGACATGACTGAGCATGCACGCACGTATGTATAAAGTGAAGGATGCACGAATTGAACTGACTCTAAGGACTCGTTTTCTCTTCTACATTTCCTGTTTCTCTTTCCAGTCTGCAGCTGAGACTTCATGTAGTCCCAGTAGCAAACTTGGATTGGGAGGTACCCTGAAAATGAATAATACGGGAAGTGGAGCCCTGGGGTAAGTGAGCCTGGAGATTCAAAGGACACTGGAGCCGCCATGCCAGCCTCCTCTAGACTACGTACCTGAAGCAGAAAGAAACCTCTAACTTGTTTAAAGACCACTGAGCATCTCTCTCAACTGACTAAACTTTATTGGTACAGGGCAACGTTCAGTTTTAACAAACAGCTGTCCCCAGTCCCTTAAACAAAGAGCCCCAGCACTTGTCCTTAGAGCTCTTTTTAAGAGCTTCATCTTTCACAGGGGAAGACATGTTTGTTCTTCAGCTACTAAAAACCTACTTTCCAATCCTTCTTCCTTTTCACACTCCCAAAATGTATAAGTACTGTTTCTGGGATTGCCAAAATTGTTACCCTTGAAAACCCTCAACCTATTTTGTGTGATTTTTTTTTTTTTTTCTGACTAGCCTTACTGCCTCCTTCTCTCTCTCTCTCTACTCTCTAATCCTTACAAATACGGCATTATCCCTGAATATCTGACCTCAGATCAAGCAGCCCATCTACTGCTCAAACTTCAAATTCATTCTAATAGTACTGTTTTTGAGAATAGACTTCTTTAATTAGAGGGAGTCAAATAAAAGAGATATTTAAAAGCACAACCAAACTTTTTTGGGTCATGCTATAGGAACTGGTCATAAATTTTAAATGATTAGTTCATATTCTTTCCCTATATACATGCTCTGTTAGCAAGAACCCATCTTATTTTAACTATTAACCCACAGCCTGGAATGAAAGGTGAGTAATCATCCACAAGGAAACAATGGATCTTTACCTGAGATATACTCTGACCCAGTAACCTCTATATCAGCATTCTCAAATCTCCATCTAGACTTGCCTGAGGAAGAACTAAAGAGTACTATTTCAAAAGCAGTAATCTTCAGAATAATCTCATCTTCTTTGCTGCCTCATCTGATGAAAGTATGAAAAAGAAGTGCTGTCAAGAGCAAGCCACAGACTGCTTAAACTCTGGTAAGACAGGGCTACAAAAACAAAACAAAGTCTAATCCAGAGAAAGAGAAACTGAATATTCAATTTGAAATTAATACGATTACTTACAGTTTACTGTTGTTTCCCCTAAGAAATTTCAAAAGGAAAGCATGAAAATAAAGGAGAAAAAAACACCTTCAACAAGATGGCAGAAAATACTATACAGTCTGGAGAAAAACTTATTTCAAAGTATAACAAATTTCTGTTCCATCAGGGGATGAAAAAACACACCAATTTTCTTTTTCTAAAAGAGCTGCCTTTAAAATATTTTGATGTACCATGCAAGCCCTCAGTCTGATACAGACCAAGGCAACAGTCATGTTGCTTTATTTTCTCCTCTGTAAATCTGCACATGATGAAATTAAAAGGTTAATATAGCCAAGTCAATGCTCTGAGCATCAGAAGTGTGTGTTAGAACTGGGGGAAGGAGAACAGTAAGCCACCTTTAAATGAGGCCCACGCCTGCATCACCTACTTCCAAGTAAAGCTAAGATCTAGCATTTTCTTTCTTTTTAATTTTTTTTCTTTTTCATTTTTTTAGCATTTTCTCTTGACAGCATCCCAAAACAAGTGGGCTGAAGGCAAAGGTGCGTGACTTGGGAAACCGGAGAGAAGCATGTTCAGTGCGTTCCTAGGTGCGTGGGTTCTCCCAAGCGCTGAGGGGGTGGGATCTTCCAAGTAAAGGTTACATCTGTCATTATGCTGTAGTCACTCCTCCAGACACAGAAACAAACACTCGGGAATGCCACCGACTTCAGAACCAACATCTCCTTCTGTTAGAGCAGTCACTGAAGACATTAACAGTGAATTATTTAACAGCTCCCTTGGCACACGCAAAAGGCTACTTTCCCCACTGGAAATAAATTAACTTTTTTCAAAAACTCAAACTTGTATTTACAAAATAAAATGAATTTTTGTTTACAAAATGTGGAGGAGTTTGCTCTTCAGCCTCTGGTATGGTTTCCTCAGATTAGGAAAAATGATCTTGAAAATCAACCTGGAAAGAAACATTTACATCTAAAGCCAAACTAGCAAAACTGGTCTCTCAGCATTTTCCAAAATGTTTTCAACTGTAACAGTACCACCATCATCCCAACATCATCTCTACTTCCCAAGCAATCTACAACTGTCCGGAGATGAACTACATAAGGGTTTAACCAATAATACAAAGAGGAATCACTGTCCTCACCTGTTAAAAAGTAACAATCTTCAGCACATGATACCTTTGTGAAATTCAGTTGCAAAGATTTGAAAAAAACAATCTAGTAGAAATAATCTCAGGGATTTGAATGGTCATCTACCAAAAATAATAAAACATAAGCATAAACAGTCATATCAGAATCTATAGATTTCATGTCAGCAAAATTTTAGCCAATCTTCAGCAAAGCAGCACTAAAAGTCATGTGTAATATCCAAGGAAGAGCAGAACTTTGGCTCAATTTCGAATAAAGAATATTTCTCTTTCTAAAAATTCTGATTAAAGAGTATTAGGAGTTAAGAAAAAATACCCTTCTAATTTACCACATTATAATAATTAGTTCAGTTTACCTCAGTAGATTTATTCCTTTTACTTTTTATCATGAACTGGGGATAAAGAAAAAAGACATTTAATCCAAGGAAAAAAAAATCTGTTGAACATCACTAATGTGTCAGGCGTTACTAGGTGGGCAGATGTTAAATATACAACGACAAATAAGACCAAAGCCTGGTCTTCCAGCTCAGGAAAGAGCAGTCATTTAGCAGACCTGTGATATGATAAACACGCCCAGCAAATTAAGCCGTATGCAATGCACAAAGAGTTTCAAAGAAATACAGTAGGGGCACCCTTACAGGAGTGTCAGAAAGACTTCGTGGAGAAGGACCACTGCCCCCAGTAGTCTTTAAGATTAGGAGTTAGGAGAAAGGGAGTTAACAGAAGAGGAAAAGATCATTCCAGATGAAACTGATAACAGGAGTAAAAGCAAAACTACCACAGGATACACAAGCATTTGAGGGAGACTGGTGTATGTCATAAAGATCCTCCTGTACCTTTAAAATAATCACTTCTCAGTCAGTTATTGATACTGTTCACTGTCCCCACTATATAAAATTCATTCATGTTAAGATGCTTAATTTTAAATTTTATTATTTTAAGATTTATCTCTAACTCCCTGCCCGCCGCCCCCCGAAAAAGTTTCATTTGTCAGGGAGCAAGCATGATGGTCAAGTTATAAAGCCTACTCTGCCTCCACACGCTCGCAGATAAAAAGGCCCGTAAGCAAGATAACCACAGCTGATTAAATTAGCAGGCTGTCCATTCTCAGCCTTGCCAACAGTCATGTTAGGGCCCAGCAGGAAGAGCTAGGTTAAGCTAAACCAATCCTTGTTACTCTCCAAAATATGAGTGGAAAAGTACTGCGAAAATAAAGCAGTTAGCAGTAGGAATTGAAGCTGAGAGACCACAAAAAACAAAGGTTTTAAGTAACTTCATGACCATGAAGAATCAAAGGAACCTAAATGAATGAGCAAGCCAAAAGTATCAATAAAGGAAACTGTACAAAAAAGGTATACAAAGCAAAGGAAAAGAATACCCCTGGAAGTAAAGTCAACAGAAGTGGACCCAAGAGAGACAGGTATGTGAGGAATGGCTGAATGTAGTTGCAAAGAAGTGTGTATCCGAGGGAAAACAATGGTATGCTCTCCAGGTTCCTCTGCAGACAGGTATAGCAATGTAACAAAGTCCTGGTCAATTAAATATAATCGGAAAGTCCCAAAAGTCTTTTATGAGGGAGCTACACTCTTCTGCCCTTTCTCCATCCTGCTGCCTAGAATACAGTAGTGATGGCAGGAGCTATGGCAGCAGTTTTGAACCATAAGCTTAAGAGTCCACACACAGTGGATAGAAGCATCTCAGGGACCTAATGACTTCTGGGCTTACCTGCCTGAGAAAAATATAATAATAAACATTTATCTTGTCAAAGCCACTGTTTTCCATATGTGGGTTTTTCCAAATATCTTTTGATACTGCTAACAATTCCACAGTGATAAACAGAACAGATTGTGTATCATTTCAATACCTTTGGACCAGGAAATTTTTACACCCCGTTTTACATCCCTGGATATGTTCCAGCGTCTCCTGGTTTATAGTCTATGGGAACCTGAATTGAATCTGTATGCTGCTGTTGTATGAAAATTATATTTATGTTGAATTGGTTCACAGTGCTTTTCAGGTCTACTATATCCTTCTACTTTTCTGTCTATTCTATTAATTTTTGAGACTTTGATACTGAAACTCCAACTAAAAATCTTAATTTATCTACTTAAAAGAAATTATAATATATAGAACTATATGTAACTTCGTTCTGTATTTTCCAAGTTTCCAAAAAATGTGTTATCATACTTTCATAATTTTTTTAAAAAGCCACTATTTTCCAAACAATTCAATCCTAGTTTATATAGTGGCGGAGACAATGTCATCTTAACAAGAGAGATAGTCCCTTAAAACAGTTAAATGGAAGTGTGGTGTGTTCTGATTTACAGTGGTATTATCCCCAGTTTAGAGATGGGGAAACAGATACCAGCTAGTAATGTGACAGAACCTGGATTTGAACCCAAATCTTTGGGACTTTTAAACATACTTTTTAATCATTAAGAACAAATGAATGCAAATGAAGTCAAGCAAATTGTAAAGCTGATGCACAAGTATTTTGTGGTTCAACAAATATTCTGACTGCCAGTAAAAATTCATGATGTATGCAATGTCTCTAACCTACTACAAATATTTCTGTCGAGTTCCTGGGATCTTCTAGTGTATCTAGGCAGAAAAGGCTTTTCCCAGCACAAGTATTCTTTCTTTTGGGATAAGGATATATTTTAATGAATTAATTCATTTTAATTGGAGGATAATTACTTCACAATATTGTGTTTTTTGCCAAACATCAACATGAATCAGCCACGGGTGCACATGTGTCCATCCATCCTGAACTCCCCTCGCACTTCCCTTCCCACTCCATCCCATGGGTTGTCCCAGAGCACCTGCTCTGAGTGCTCTGCTTCATGCCCTGAACTTGCACTGGTCATCTATTTCACAGATGGGAATATACATGTCTCAGTGCTACTCTCTCAAATCATCCCACCCTCACCTTCTCCCACACAGTCCAAAAGTCTATTATTTACATCTGTGTCTCTTTTACTGCCTTGCATATGGGATCATTGTTACCATCTTTCTAAATTCCATATATATGCGTTAATATACAGTACGAGAATGGAGAACTTCCAGATGTTCAAGCTAGATTTAGAAAAGGCAGAGGAACCAGAGATCAAACTGCCAATATCTGTTGGATCACAGAAAAAGCAAGAGGTCCAGAAAAACATCTACTTCTGCTTTACTGACTACGCCAAAGCTTTTGACTGTGTGGGTCACAACAAACTGTGTTGTGGAAAATTCTTTAAGAGATGGGAATACCAGAACACCCTACCTGCCTCCTAAGAAATCTGTATGCAGGTCAAGAAGCAACAGTTAGAACCAGACATGGAATAATGGACTAGCTCCAAATCAGTAGTGGAGTACGTCAAGGCCATATACTGTCACCCTGCTATTTAACTTCTATGCAGAGTACATCATGCAAAATGCCAGGCTGGATGAAGCACCAGCTAGAATCAAGACTGCTGGGAGAAAAATCAATAACTTCAGATATGCAGATGACACCACCCTTATGGCAGAAAGTGAAGAGGAACTAAAGAGCCTCTTGATGACAGTGAAAGAGGAGAGTGAAAAAGTTGGCTTAAAACTCAACATTCAAAAAACTAAGATAGATCATGGCATCCAGTCCCATCACTTCATGGCAAATAGATGGGGAAACAATGGAAACAATGACAGACTTTATTTTCTTGTGTTCCAAAATCACTGCAGATGGTGACTGCAGCCATCAAATTAAAAGACGCTTGCTCCTTGGAAGAAAAGTTATGACCAACCTAGACAGTATATTAAAAAACAGAGATATTGCTTTGCCAACAAAGGTCCATCTAGTCAAAGCTATGATTTTTCCAGTAGTCATGTACGGATGTGAGTTGGACCACAGAGAAAGCTGAGTGCTGAAGAGTTGATGCTTTTGAACTGTGGTGTTGGGGAAAACTCTGGAGAGTCCCTTGGACTTCTAAGAGGATGGACAACCAGTCCATCCTAAAGGAAATCAGTCCTGAATATTTGTTGAAAGGACTGATGCTGGAGCTGAAGCTCCAATACTTTGGCCACCTGATGTGAAGAACTGACTCATTGGAAAAGACCCTGATGCTGGGAAAAATTGAACGCAGGAGGAGAAGGGGATGACAGAGGATGAAATGGTTGGATGGCATGATTGACTCAATGGACATGAGTTTGAGCAAGCTCTCGGAGTTGGTGATGGACATGGAAGTCTGGCGTGCTAAGGTCCGTGGGGTCGCAAAGAGTCAGACATGACTGAGCGACTGAACTGATACTATATTGGTGTTTCTCTTTCTGACTTCATGAAGTCTGTATAATAGACTCCAGTTTCATCCACCTCATTAGAACGGACTCAAATGCATTTTTTTTTATAGCTGAGTAATATTCCATTGTGAATATGTAACACAACTTCTTATCCATTCATCTGCCAATGGACATCTAGATTCCAGCACAAGTATTCTACTCTAAGGACCTAGGAAAGGGGATCTGGGCACCAGAAACTGAACACAGGCGCCAGCCGCTTCATGCATGGCAGAAGTCTGCCAAAATTCTGATTGCTACGGAGAGAGACAGACCTCTAAGAGTACAGAAGATTCTGGGAGACCATCAGTGTATTTTTTAAGGTGGTAAGAGGTCTTGCTCACTAACTTTAAGCAGAAGAATTTTCCATAAGCTCAGCCTTAACATTGCAACTTCCAGGCCCCTGATGCTACTAGGATGTTTCACTGCTCCCTGTGGTATGGGTAGGAGCCTTTTGAAAGGCTCAGGGACTTCAGATGGGCAAGATGACAGTATCAGTGTACTGGACATTAATCTCCCTCATTAAGTAAATATGTATCTGTACTGGGCATCTCCTTGGTGCCAGGCAGGGACCTCCTTGCTGAAAACTAAGCAATAAACAAGGCTCAGGAGACTGCACTCTAGTCAGGGGTGGCAGGTAAAAGCAAAAATAAACCAAGGTAGATGATGATAGGTACTATGAAAAAAAAAAGAATAGAATGTGCAGGGGACAGTGGATTGGGGGTATTACTAACTATGAAACCAGATGTGGTAATTCTAACAATAAAATAAGGAATCTCAGAAAAACTTTCAGCAACTTAGCTTAGAGAATCCCTGGTATAAGCAAATGCAGTATTCTATCTTGAAAAGTCAGAGCACCTGACACTCAATTCAATAGTCTGTGTGTATTAAGAAGTGACCAGGGAGTCATGAAGAGCACAGCTTTGGGTGTCAGACTTTCTCAAATCAAATCCCAGGCATACAACTTACTATTTGTGGGGCCCTGGGCAAGGTACTTCGGAGAAGGCAATGGCACCCCACTCCAGTACTCTTGCCTGGAAAATCCCATGGACGGAGGAGCCTGGTGGGCTGCAGTTCATGGGGTCACGAAAAGTCGGACACGACTGAGCGACTTCACTTTCACTTTTCACTTTCATGCATTGGAGAAGGAAATGGCAACCCACTCCAGTGTTCTTGCCTGGAGAATCCCAGGGACAGGGAAGTCTGGTGGGCTGCCGTCTGTGGGGTCGCACAGAGTCAGACACGACTGAAGCGACTTAGCAGCAGTAGTAGCAGCAGCAGCAACAGCAGCAGCAGCAGGGCAAGGTACTTAACCTCTAATCATCTTTATTTGTCATTGGTAAAGTGACGATAACCGTAATACCTATTGTACAGGGTTCTATGAGGATTAAATGAGTTACAAAAGGAAACACAGTAAGTTTCAAATTGGTGTTTATTTTTTTTAATTGAGTGTTTACTGGGTTCAAGGCACACAAATTCCTCTGAGCATCTGTATTAAGGGGCCGAGCGCACTGGGGGCCCCAGGGATGCATTCTGCCATCAGCTTCTCTGCACACTCTGGATTCAGGCCTTATTTCATACCCCTGGTGTCTTCCTGTTGCTTCCACGTTCCAGAACTGTGACTTCTCATTCCAGAACTGTGACTTCTCACAGCAAACACTGAAAACTAGGACTCCAATCCTGAGATTCCCCAAAGAAAGAAATGTTCCCAAAGCAGAGAGCTCGGCTCCCAGCAGTTTACTCACACAAACCTGGCACCAGAGGCAAAAAGGAAACCTATTTATTTAGCTAGATCTCATATTAGTGTCCAGCCAGGCAACTGCCATCTACATTTAAATCAAAGAGATTTTAGTCTACCTTATCTAAAAGTTTATTATTCAATTATCACATTTTAATATTCAATATTATTAATATTTCATGATATTGTTTTATAATGATAGGTATCCAGTTTTCAATGTATTGCCCACTAGACACTTAGGAGCACCACTGTAGAATTATGCAATTCTGTAACTACACTGTAATAATGTAGAACCATTAGGGAAATTATATATACATATATTTTTAGGGAAATTATATTTTTTAATTCTTCCAAAACATGGACTTTTCCCTCTCTCTCACTTCCTCCTTTACCTTCTCTCTCATTGCCTTCTGGATATAATCAAATAAATACAACTTTTTAGCACTGCCCTTCTGGTTAGAAAATCTTAGAAATTATCATTTCAATTCTGTCTTTGAACATTTTAAGCTTCTACCTTGAGCACGATGCCATATATTGTCAAATCTATATATAAAATTCTCAAAATGTTTAAAAATAGTCAAGCCCTTTCACTAGGTCAATAGCTCCATATAACTTATTAAAACTGTACTGCCCATAAAGATACACTGGTTACAGGAGAGTGTGTGGCCAAACTGTTTAAAGGATCAAAAAACCTTTTATTGGTTTATGAATTAGACAATCTAGACTTGCCCTCTGGTTTTTCTGACTAGAAAGGGAAGTGAGAGCTCTGAGTTTAGACCAACCTGGGTTCAAATCATCCAGGGCATAACCTTATAGAACTTACTGAGCCACACTGAACTGCAACAGCTGATTCTTGGGCAAGAAAAGAAAGAAAGACTACCAATACCACTAACCTTACTGGATTACGTAAGCAAGATTCAAGGGCTTAGCAAAGACAAAGCATTGTCTCAAACTCACTGACACCCAGACCAAGCCGCCCACGTCTACTGCGGGGACATGGACAAGTTTCACCAACAGGTCCTCCTCCTGCCCTGTATACTCCAGGCTCCTTGCAGCAGCCACAGCAAGATTTCAAAACACAAATCAGGTCCTTTCACCTCCTGCTTAATCAGGTCCACTGGTAGTTAAAGAGTAATTTTAAATGGAACTCAACTTTGCTACCACAACCTCCCAGCCCTACAGAATCCTGTCCAGCTCCCCTCTGGGTCCTAGCCTCAGGATCAATTTCTTTGAGCTACTCAGCATCTGACACCCATAAACCTGATACTCACATGAACTGCCATACCATTTTCACTTGCTGGAGACAAATGACCCCATTTGAAATGGTTAGGGAACTACTTAGGGTCTTCTGTGAAATCTCAAGGCTACCTGTGCCCAGCTTGGGCTTGCTGAGATCCCACTACTTTTGTTCCCTAAGGACCAGTCTACTTCTCTTTTCAAGAGACACTACTTTTCCTAAGTCTTGTAGATTTTCTCCTTATCTCTATAGTCTGGCTGTTAAGTGGCACAAGCCCTCCCTCCTTTCCTTGCTGTTCACATCCTTGCTTCTCCAAAGGTGTGCACACGGGCCCTTCTGATGCATCTCTTTTACTGTAATTTCTAAAGAGAACAGACATGTTGAATTTATAGTCAGTTTAGACAGCAGGCTGTCTTACCAATGTTAAGTCCTCAACTCCATAAATATGAACTGACTCAATTTATTTAGACATTCTTTATCTTCTCTCAGCAATATTTTGTAGTTTTCAGCAGACAAGTTTATTCTCAAGCATTTTCTTTTTTGGTGATGTTGTTAATGGAATTATTTTCTTAATTTTTGGATTGTCTGCCTTAGTATAGAGATACAATTGATTTTTTAAATATTGATCTTGTATTTTGCAGCTCTGTTAAAAGTGTTTACTAGTTCTGATAGTTGTTATGAATTCCTTAGTATTTTCTACTAAGGATTCATCTGTGAATAAAGTTTTACTTCTTAAAAAAATAAAAATAGATTTAAAAATAAAGAGAACAGACAGAGCTGGGGCAGTTGGCATAAAAATCTAATAAGGCAAGTCCGCAGACTCAGAGCCCTTATTTCTCTGATTGGTTAAGCGTCTTAAATTCCTACCCTCCCCCTGGGAGGGTAGATTGATCCAAACTTCTCTTCACTCTCAGGCCAGAAGCTGGAATCACAAACACGGTGAGGAGCTCACCCAAACCCACTCATTTTGAGAGAATAATCAGCATTTCTGCAGGCAGAGATCCTAATCAGTCAAGTGTTCCTTCAAGATGGTGAATAATTTCTAGTAAAAGCAAATGAAACCATACCTGTTGAAATGGAATGCAGTCAAATATAATGTGATTTAGAAGAAGGGCTATGATTATGTTTTAAGTCACAGGAAGGGGAAAAAAAGACATTTATTAGGGTGCTGGGTGTTTTACATTCTCATTCATTCCTCACAACTAGAGCAAGGCAGGTATTTCTAGATCTAACTATCAGATGGAAAACTGTGGACTACCAGTATGTGGCAAGTAAGTAGCTGAACTCAGATTTCCACCCACATCTGATTCTAAACCTGTGGTTTTCAAGTCTGCTCCCCAGGGAGGATTCCAAAGAGGCAGCTAGATATTCGAGAATTTTTTTTTTTTTTTAAATTTTTGTTATCTTAGAGGCTGAAATGAAAAAATACATACCCAAATGTACTGTACATTAAATTTTAACACACCGGAAAATATCCCACATATTAACTAGGGCTGCCAGAGTGATCTTCTTTTGGCCCGGGCAGTGAGGGTTGGGAGAGGGGGGCTAAAATAAAATCTATATTCTGCCTTCTGGTTGAAGAATAATTTAGAATTGAGCTCCAGTACTTTGGCCACCTGATATGAAGAGCTGACTCATTAGAAAAGACCCTGATGCTGGGAAAGACTGAAGGCAGGAGAAAGGGATGACAGAGGATGGGATGGCTGGATGACACTGACTCAATCAATGGACATGAGTTTGAGCAAGCTCTGAGAGCTAGATAAGGATAGAGAAGCCTGGCATGCTGCAGTCCATGGGGTTGCAAACAGTTGGACATGACTGAGCTTCTGAACGACAACAAAATTTTAAAATCTGTAATATTTACAACTATGATTCTATTAGAATCTTGCTTTTCCTTAACATCGCACAAAAAAACAAACTGCATAACTGAATGAACTAGAAGATGAACCTTCAGTTCTCATCCATCTAAATGGATCAAAACAAAATTGATCTGAATCTAAATTCAGTTGTTTATCAAAACAACTTAATTGTCCTCACTGATAATATATAATACATATATTAAACATGTAAGTAAATATCAGCATAAATTTGTAAAACTCAAGTATAAAATATCACATCTGTGCTGTATATCTAAGTTCTGCATAAAACTGGTTGGGAAAAAAAAAATTCCAACAATTAAATGAAAAGACATTTGAAATCCACCTCTATACATCACAATGATTTCAAATAACTCATGGTAAAGTGAGGAGAGATTGCTTGATATACTAGGTCCAACTGATAAGTAGGCAGAGACTTAAAAGGAACTCTGCCTCTACTTCATTTTTTATAACATAACGTCCCTGACAGGTGGGGAACAACTTCTACCTTGACACTTCCGATTTAAGGCACATAAATAAATCTTTAAGAAAGTTTCTCCTAACCCTGAACCAGTACCTGCCTTCCTATAATTTTGACCCTCTCATTGCAATCTGCCTGGTTATTCAATACAGGATACTACCCTACATCCTTGTTATAACTGGAGCCACTGATCACACTGTCTCCTTCTTTAGAGGTATCCCACAAGTACAAAATCAAAACTCTGATGTCAATGAAAAATAAAATGAAATACTGCCTCTCTTCAAAGAGACAAATCCTACTTAACCAGTCCAGAGGCTGGCAAACTGCAATCCATGGGCCAAGTCTAGCCCACTGCCCATTTTCACTAATACAGCTTTCTTGTAACCCAGTGACACCCATCTATGTGTTATCTATGGCTACTTTTGTGCAACAATGGCAGAGGTGAGTAGCTGAGCCAGAGACCTTATGGCCTGCAGAATCGAAAATATGTCCTAGCCAGCCCTTTATAGAAAAATTGTGTCCACTGTGATCTAACCCATCCATCATCCAGTGTTTTCTCACAAGCAAAGAACTGTATTACATTCAATGTTACAGGCTACAGTGCAATCACTGAAAGATTTATCCCTGTAGTATATACGATGCCCAAGTACCTACCAAATTAAGCATTTCTCAGTAAGTATTTGTGGAATGACTTCTGGGCTGCCTACGCTATGGTTTTTCCAGTAATTATGTATGGATGTGAGAGTTGGACTATAAACAAAGCTGAGCACCAAAGAATTGCTGCTTTTGAACTGTGGTGTTGGAGAAGACTCTTGAGAGTCCCTTGGACTGCAAGGAGATCCAATCAGTCCAACCTAAAGGAAATCAGTCCTGAATATTCATTGAAGGACTGAGGCTGAAGCTGAAGTTCCAATACTTTGGCCACCTGATGTGAAGAACTGACTCACTGGAAAAGACCCTAATGCTGGGAAAGATTGAAGACAGGAGGAGAAGGGGACAACAGAGGATAAGATGGTTGGATGGCATCACTGACTCTATGGACATGAGTTTGAGTAAGCTCTGGGAGTTGGTGATGGACAGGGAGGCCTGGCATGTTGCAGTCCACGGAGTCGCAGAGTCAGACACGACTGAGCAACTGAACTATGGGGCAGATCTAGCCCAGGGTTTGGGCTGCAGCACCAACCTCAGATAACTGTGCCTCCCATCCCCACTACCGCCCTGTATGTGACCCATCAGGACCTGCCTCCTCCCTGGAGCTGGCCAAGGGGTTCCTGCTGGACGGGTTCACAACCTACCTGGGCTTCCATGCTACATGCTGCTGAAGATAGTGGGCTCACCTTCTGGAAGCTACTTGTTGCCACACTCCGCCTTTTGGCTGTTGGCTGCAGAATAGCCTTGAATGGTCTCTGAATGGGCTTCCCTCCTAGCTCAGTTAGTAAAGAATTCACCTGCAATGCAGGAGACCCAGGAATTTCTGCTGGAGTCCATTATGCAATCCTATCTGGCTCATTAAAAATCAGATCGGATTCCTAAAACATGTTTTTCTCCTGTCATTATTCTGCTTAAACCTTGAGGGGCTTCCATGGTTCTTGAGAAAAAGTCTAAATCCCTGGAATCCAAAGGTCTCCTTAATCTCAGTTCAATTCAGTTGCTCAGTCCTGTCTGACTGTTTGCAACCCCAGGGACTGCAGCATGCCAGGCTTTCCTGTCCATCACCAACTCCTAGAGTTTACTCAAATTCATGTCCATAGAGTTGGTGATGCCATCCAACCATCTCAACCTCTGTCGTCCCCTTCTCTTCCTGCCTTCAATCCTTCCCAGCATAAAGGTCTTTTCCAATGAGTCAGCTCTTCACATCAGGTGGCCAAAGTATTGGAACTTCGGCTTCAGCCTCAGTCCTTCAATGAATATTCAGGACTGATTTCCTTTAGGATGGACTGGCTGGATCTCCTAGAAGTCCAAGGGACTCTCGAGAGTATTCCCCAACACCACAGTTCAAAAGCATCAACTCTTCAGCACTCAGCTTTCTCTGCAGTCCAACTCTCACATCCATACATGACTACTGGAAAAACCATAGCTTTGACTAGACAGACCTTTGTCAACAAAGTAATCTCTCTGCTTTTTAATATACTGTCTAGGTTGGTCATAACTTTTCTTCCAAGGAGCAAGCGTCTTTTAATTTCATAGCAGCAGTCACCATCTGCAGTGATTTTGGAGCCCCCTAAAATAAAGTCTGTCGCTGTTTCCATTGTTTCCCCATCTATTTGCCATGAAGTGATGGGACTGGATGCCATGATCTTAGTTTTCTGAATGCTGAGTTTTAAGCCAACTTTTTCACTCTCCTCTTTCACTGTCATCAAGAAGCTCTTTAGTTCTTCTTCACTTTCTGCCATAAGGGTGGTGTCATCTGCATATCTGAGGTTACTGATTTTTCTCCCAGCAATTTTGATTCCAGCTTGTGCTTCATCCAGCCCAGCATTTCTCATAATGTACTCTGCATATAAGTTAAACAAGCAGGGTGACAATATACAATGTTGATGTACTCCTTTCCCGATTTGGAACCAGTCTGTTGTTCCAAGTCCAGTTCTAACTGTTGCCTCTTGACCTGCATACAGATTTCTCAGGAGGCAGGTCAGGTGATCTCTTCTCTTGAAGAATTCTCCACAGTTTGCTGTGATCCACACAGGAAAAGGCTTTGGCGTGGTCAATGAAGCAGAAATAGATGTTTTTCTGGAACTCTCTTGCTTTTTTGATGATCCAACAGATGTTGGCAATTTAATCTCTGGTTCTTCTGTCTTTTCTAAATCCAGCTTGAACATCTGGAAGTTCACGGTTCACGTACTGTTAGAGGCTGGCTTGGAGAATTTTGAGCATTACTTTGCTTGCGTGTGAGATGAGTGCAATTGTGCGGTAGTTTGAACATTCTTTGGCATTCCCTTTCTTTGGGACTGGACTGAAACCTGACCTTTTCCAGTCCTGTGGCCACTTCTCCCTTAATCTAGCCCCACCCGTCTGTCTGTCCCATTATCTCCATCACACCCAACAGAATCCTCCCTTCTGGCCAGGCCAGCACCCCCTGGTCCTGGGACCAGCAGAACTCTACCCAGTTGCTTTGTCCATATTGTTCTCCACTTGGAGAGCCCCACACAATCTGCCCTTTTCTCTCTATCTGTCTAAATATCACCTTTCTAAGCTCAGCCCAAGTACTTCCTTCTCCTGCTCACATTTGTCACCTTTTATCTGTATCAAGAACAGCAAATAGGTTTCACTACATATACCAGGCCCAGACAATGGAAAATACATTGCATGGAGAATTCTGAGCCTTCATCCCTGCTCAGAGGGAAAGGGTTCTGTGATCAACAGTGGTTTCTGCCAAAGGCACAAGGGGGAGAAGTGACAAGATATCCGTTACATATCTTTTCCGCCTTTCGGCTGCTGGCTGGAGCTGCCTAGGCTGTACGGCAGCTGCCCTCGCTGGCCCCGTTGCTCCTCACAGGCACTGTCAAGCGTCTCAACCACCGGCCCAACTGCATCCTCCTGGCCATTTTTCTCGTCCACTACGTGCACTGGGCCTTGACTTGCCTGTGTCTGAACCAAGGAGGAAAGTCCGCCCCTTTTTACACCTTTCTATTGGCATTTGTGTTCTGCATCTGTAACGGCTACTTGCAGAGTGCACCCCTGAGCCAGTAGGCAGATGACTGGTTCACTGACCCCTGATTTCTAACAAGTTTTATCTTGTGGTTGATGTGCTTAGTTACTCAGTCGTGTCCGACTCTTGCAATCCCATGAACTGTAGCCCGCCAGGCTTCTCTGTCCATGGGGATTCTCCAGGCAAGAATACTGGAGTGGGTTGCCATGCCCTCCTCTAGGGGATCTTCCCAACCCAGGGATCAAACTCAGGTCTCCTACATTGCATGCAGGTACATTCTTTATCATCTGAGCCAGCAGGGAACCCCAGTGGCTTGTGCTTGATAGGCATACTGATAAACATCCATTCAGATCTTGTTCTAAGGAACTTCTGGAAACCAGGAGAGACTGGATATAAAACACTGAGGCAGGGCTTGTTTGAATACATCATTGCAGTCAACTCTGGACTTGTCGACAGTGCCACTACACCCTCGCCAGCTGGTCCATCCAAGGCTGGGCTTTGGCTCTGTTCACTTTCTGTGTCCTGTTCACCAGGGCTCAGCAGCATCACCAGTGGTATCATAAGAAATCTGAAGATTTCCAAAATACAAAAAAATTATGATTCTGTTTTTAAGTTTGTTGTCAATGGAATTATCTTCAACTTGAAGCTTTTCGATGATGCCTCTCTTGGCATTATATAAATAAATGTGTATCTCTGTAATTTTTCTGCTCCTTCATCCTCTTCAAGATTTGCTCTAAGAGTTCTTTTCCCCTAGCAAATTTGTAAGCTACCTAATAACAATCTAATCAAACTGAAATTGCAGATTAAAGTATGATGCCGCATACCAGGTCAGGAATCTGGAACTCTGTAATTGAGGCTGACCCTCCACTGATTTGGGGTTTGCCTCTGTAGACCAAAACATCTCTCTATGCCTTACAAATCCCCCAACAGCAATGGGTTTGAGGTCAAAGGTGATGTCACCCCCTCCCCAGTCCATGAACGCATGTTCCGTCTTTGTGCCTCTCATCCCACTAGGTGGGAGAGACCTGGGTGCCCACAGTGTGCCCATAGCGTCTCACTATTGGGTGCTAGGCAGGCAGAGAAGGTGGGTGTAGAGAAAGGAGGGGCCCAGCGAAGGCTGGTGCAAAAGACTTCTAGCACCTTCTGCAGCCTGGCCCACCAGGTGACCTCACTGGCAGGACAGGGCACTGGGAGCGTACCTGAGGAGCAAGTTGCCATGTCCCCCACAAAAGTGACTTGTTGGAGGCCCTCGGCTGGGAGTTCACAGGTGCCACAGGGCAGCCCTGCCATCTTGGATCACTCACCATGAGCCATCATGAATTCCTGGCCTGGGATGGTTTCTCTTCCTCCTTCCAGGCAGAGTTATAAAAAATTTTAAGGCACTTTTTAAGTTCCTCTCAATATTGCAAAGCTGTAACTTGAAGCAGAATTTCTTATTTTAGATGCACTCAAAAACTCCATGGAGACAAATGGCAGTAATAAAATGGACTTATTACCAGATATGTAAAAAAAAAAATCTCCTCACTAGAAGGCTGTTGACTCTCCTGGCCCCTCTGTGGAAATCTAACAAACACATGGAAGAACCCCCTCCTCTCCTGGGACAGCACCGCCTCCACTGCTGCCACATTTACAGAGGTGGGAACTGAGAGAGGAAGTGGAGGGAGCCCACGCTTGCGAACGATGCCTGGTGGCAGAGGCCTTCATGACATCGTGTCCTGGACATTCTCCTGCTGCCACCTTTGTGCAAGAAGCAGGTTCTCCTGCCCCCCCTACACCTCAGGCCCCTCATCAGATCCCTCCATCCTTCTCCTGGCTCACTTTCCTAAACAAGGTTTCCTTCCCCACGAGTCTTCATGCAGAAATTGTATTCTCCGAGTTACAGTTTTCAGAGTCTCTTAAGGTTTTAATTACACAGAAAACCTTCCCTGATGTTTAAAAAAAATGGAACACTTTGGGGGAAAACTTTATGAGCAAATAAACTTTGGCACTTTTTCTGACTGAATAATTACTTGAAACCATAAAACAATAAATATTTAGGATCTCCTCTGAAAACTAACAATTCTGAGCAAGTCCTGACTAATTTGGGCCACTGGGTTCTAGAAGGCACACCTGGCCAGAAAGATACTTGTCCGTGAGTCAGAGATGTTCACTGTGAGTTTTACTTCTGTTAGTGCTTTATTTTTGAGTGACCAAAAGTCTCGGTTAATTCAGGATTTGATGCACAGTTACTACTTCATGGCATGCACTGGATGGCTGACATAGGAAGAGATCTCCATCTATCTTGTCTGCCAGTTTTCTATTTGCTAAAAACTGTAACATAGCAAATCATGACCAATTTGTTATTGGGTTAATTATAATAATCAAGGAGATTAATAAAATTACTATTAAATGAATAAGCATTTGTGGCGTGAGGAAAGTTAGATAGGAAGAGGAACGAGAAGATGGGGAAGGGGTCGGGGAGGGTAGAAATAGGGCTTTACTTTTCCCAAAACTCATCTGGGTATATATCCTTCAAGGAATTACTTTAAACCCCTACAGATCCCTATTCTTCTGTAACTAGGTATTTGAACACAGGGCTGCACATCTGAATTAAAGTGAGGACCTAAAGTCACTATGTTTTGTTTCAAGCAATCAATAGTGACTGAAATGTTGTTTAGTAAAGAAAAATCCTTGTTAATTTTGAAAATCCAAGAAAATGCTACCCACCCTTTTTTAAATTGAAATGTCTTTATTTTGATTTAATCTACACAGAGACTTTCTAAATTGAAGTATAGCTGATATACAATATTATGTAAGTTCAGATCACATCAGTCGCTCAGTCATGTCAGACTCTTTGCGACCCCATGAATCGCAGCACGCCAGGCCTCCCTGTCCATCACCAACTCCCGGAGTTCACTCAGATTCACGTCCATTGAGTCAGTGATGCCATCCAGCCATCTCATGCCCTGTTGTCCCCTTCTCCTCCTGCCCCCAATCCCTCCCAGCATCAGAGTCTTTTCCAATGAGTCAACTCTTCGCATGAGGTGGCCAAAGTACTGGAGTTTCAGCTTTAGCATCATTCCTTCCAAAGAAATCCCAGGGCTGATCTCCTTCAGAATGGACTGGTTGGATCTCCTTGCAGTCCAAGGGACTCTCAAGAGTCTTCTCTAACACCACGGTTCAAAAGCATCAATTCTTTGGCACTCAGCCTTCTTCACAGTCCAACTCTCACATCCATACATGACCACAGGAAAAACCATAGCCTTGACTAGACGAACTTTTGTTGGCAAAGTAATGTCTCTGCTTTTGAATATGGTATTTAGGTTGGTCAAGTTACAGGTGTACAATAAAATGATTCACAAATTTCAAAGATTATACTCTATTTACATAATTATAAAATAATGGATAAATTTACCAAGTTGTACAATATATACTTGTAGCTTATACACAATAGTTTGTAACTCTTACTCCCCTACTATCATGCCCCTCCCTCCTTCCCTCTTCCCACTGGTAACCACTAATTCGTTCTTTATATCTGCACGCACCTTTTAAAGAATATTGCTGCTGTTGTTTTAAAATCACTTACACAATAATATAAAAACTGCAGCCTGAGTCCACAAAAATGACAGAGAACAGCTCCTCTTCAGGCTCATGAAGTAATCCTGCCCACAGCCCAGGATCAGCTCACAGGGGCCCTGAAAAAGTCAGGAAACCCAAAGGAAGCCCAGGAATGATGGAATAATCCTGTCTCAATGACCCAGTCTTCAGAACACACATCTTAAACCCAATAAATCATGGGGAAAATCATGTTACACTAAGAAATATTACTGGTGAACACCAGGGATGTACAATATTTCTATGTAAAGTAAAACAGAGAGGAAGAGAACTTCAAACATCACAAGAGGCTTTCTACATCCAGCACAGTAATGTGGAAAAAAAAAAAAGCACATTCAGGAAACATTCAAAATGAAAACATTATCCAATAAATCAGGCCAAGGCTCTGCTGTCTATAACATGCTGCCTCTCAGGAAACACTCGTAAGGGAAGAAAAGTTCTCAAAAGCAGAAATTTGACTCTCAACCTGTTTGAGACAAAAGGGAAGTTGAGAGTTCCAAGCAACAGTGCAGTCTACAGTAGGACCTCAGAAAACTTGCCCCCTTAAAGTGAGTTGCCGCATTTGGCCACACTCATGTAACAGCAGAACCAGCCTGTGGCAGGACTTGGGCCACCCTCTGCCATGCCAGGACCTTTCACCCCTACAAATGAGAAACAGCTGCTACTCAACCTATCAATAAGCAGCTGCAATATTTTTTCCCCCCTAAACCTCCTGCAAATACAATAGAGAGAGTCAGACCAGAACAGCCCGCTGGAGTTAAGGAAGTGGAAAGACCTTCCTAAAATATCTCTCCATCCCTCTTAGCTGGGAGTAGGATGCACCCCCTCCTCCTGGCAGCCAGATTCTGCCATGTGACCTGAAGCCCTGGCTATAGTTAATTGGATCGAACTGGACCCAGAGCCAAGCTGAGCCAACCAGATTCTCTCCTTCTGGAAATCTGATACTGAGTTATGAGAAACTAAATAGTCTGGTTTGGAGGTTCTTAAATTGGTTTTTTGCCCCCTGGGAACACTGACAATATCTGGAGACATTCTGATATCATGGCTGGGGTGGGGGAGAGGTTGGGTGTTGCCAGCAACAAGGGCACAGAGGCCAGGGATGCGGCTAAACATGCTCCAGTGCACAGAACCAACAAAGAATCAGCAGCTGCAGTATTTTTAACCTAGTTACTCTGCACTATGTTTATTAGGTAGGGGCAGAAAGATTTTTGAAAAGCTGGTATTAGAAAAAGGAATAGAATCAAAATGGGGTCTTTTTGGTGACAATAGTATCTTAAGTTCTTGTTTTATGTAGAAAGTTCCAGTAACAGCAAATATTTATCATGCTCATGGTACTAGGCTCTCTACTGAATGCTTTCATATTAATGGATTTTAACTCAACTCGGAGTGGTACGTAGTATTATGCCCATTTCGTATATGAGAAAACTGAGGCACAGAGGCCACACAGCAGGTAAGTGACAGAGTTAGAATGCAAATGCAGGGGGTCTGACTCCAAGGTCAGTGCCCATAAATATTACTCTGTGCAGCCTCTCAGCCCAACCTCTGACTTAGTAGCTGTCTTGTGTACCCATGTCGGGCTCTGGGGACACAAAGAAGCCCACAGTCCAGCCCTGCACTGTGACACACTGTGTTCGGTCCAGTATCAGAGAACCAATGCAAGGCTGTAGCTAGCGCATCAGCACCTCTCTGCCAGTGTGCAGTGGGGACCTTGGTGAGCTGGCTGGGGGCTGGATCGCAGGCATGCTTGCCCCCTTGGTCGGGCACCTCTGTGTAGTCAGTGTCCAGTGAGCTTACCGGAGCAGCCCTGGAGGGAGCCTCAATTCAGGCGTGTCAGTGGAAGACTGCAAATAAGAAGACTTAGAGTAGAGTGAGAGGGAAAAGATGAACTTTCCAACCAGAAGTTATGTGTGCAGCACTACACTCTGTGGTCACTTCAGACAGAAGCCAGGCTCACACAGTCTTCGCAGCTTTACTAACAATTCATCCAGATTACTACATGATTGTCTGGACAGGAAGCTGCTCTGACAAACCAGCCCTGAGCAAGTTGCCTTCACAAAACCAAGAAGCTGCCTGAGACTGACCAGCTTTTGGTCTACTGGAAAGATCTGGGCCATCCTCAGTTTCTGGACTCAGCACATTTGACCCCCAGTGCTCTGCCTTGGGAGTCTGGTATGGGAAGGTTGGAAGGACCTAAACTGCACGCCGCCTCCTAGGAGACACAGCCCGTGAGAGAGAGTCAGATGCTGACAGACCCCCTTAAAATTGCCCTGTCCCTTGGTCCAAAGGGACCAAGACTCCTTTGGAAGCACTACTGCTCTTAGCAGAAGAGTAGCCTGAGGGCCTCAGGAATCAAGTAACTGAGATATATGTGCATCTGAACACAGGGAGGCCTGGCGTGCTGCGATTCATGGGGTCGCAAAGAGTCGGACATGACTGAGCGACTCAACTGAACTGAACAAGGACCCCCTCCTTGCAGCACAACCAACTTAAGCCCACTTTCTCCCATCTGCCTGACCAGGGAGCTGCTACATCAAATTATTCCGGAAAAACACCCACCCAATTCCACCATCTTCCATGTTACAGTTATTCTTATCCCACACTCTGTGGAGGCTCTGTGCCTCCTCTCAGCAATCCAACCTCTCACAAGTCCAGTCCCTCTCCAGCCTCTCCACAGAGCCCTCTTGACATAGTGGTGTTGGTACAGGGGGTGGTTCCGGGGGCAGTGGTAGAAGTTGGGATGGTGGGGTAGTTAATGTGCATTAATTACGCAGTATTGGTTAAAAGGGAGGGCTTCCTGGGTTCAAAGCTGAACTCCTCTACACCCACAAAGGCTTCCTAAGTGCCCCCTATGGCCTAACTCAGTCCCTGGAGGTCACCCTGGAGGATGTCCAGAGCCCTCCTTCTCCCCTACTCCTTTCAAGACTCAGGGCAATGAGCTCTAACATCTAATACTGTCCGCCTTTCCTTGTCAAGGCGGCCAACCTTCCCCTCTTTCACCAAGGATTTCTGAGTCTGCCTCAGCCTCTTGCTCCAGCCCAAGTCCTATCGACTTTGTCAATCACAAGAGCGTGCTACCCAGCACCCTGGGTACATTTCCTCTTCTGCTTCCTAAGCTCCCCATCTTTCCCAAGGCCAACCAGTCACACATTGGAGCCTTCTCTCCAAAAACTACTCTATGTCTGCAATCTTAAATTCATATACCCTACTGTCTCCCACAATGAGTTTTCTCTCTCAGTTTTGTGAACAGTTATTCCAAATAACACCTATAGTTCAGTCCCATCAGCACTACCCGTCCTCACATCCTCTACTCACCCTTCCTTCCTTTCCACTAACTCGGAGCTCACAGTGGTCTATCACTTCCACCAACCTCTTGCCCATGTCCTAAATTTCCTCTATTCCATTATCCACCCAGTAACTCACCCTGGAAAAAGCCCAACTTTTATCAATCTAACTGTCCACCTCCTTGAAATCTTCCTTTCCAGACAAAGTCTGGAAGAGAAAAAAACAAAAGTACCATAGACATCAGATTTTTGTCATTGTCTCCACATTGGTCATGACCATTGGTCATGGTCTCCACACCACAACCAATGCATCTGTGTCCTGGGCATCACTGCCCTGGTCTTTCATTGCAGCTACTTCAGCTCCAACCCATAGGCAACCATATTTCAGTCACACTCAGCAAGACGACCTCACGTTCCACTTCATCGGCATTTAACCATCTCAAGTTCAGCCCCCTTTAGAAAGGAAAGCAGTCCCTCCATGTCCCTAGTCGCCTTCCACTTCCAGCCCTTGCCTCCTTCTCATCCACGGTGAAATTTCTGGACAGCCTTGACTACAGCGGTGTCATTTCCTCACTTCCCACTGGGCCTCTGAGAGCCTCTGGCCAAGGTCACCATGCAGCCATCTTCTTCCATGATCTCTGGGCCACGGGAAACACAATTGGCTACTTCCTTCTCCTGGAAAGTCTCCCTTCTCAACCTGTGAGATGTGACACTCTGCAGGTTTTCTCCCAACCTTGCTGCTCTCTTTCTCTCCCAAGATTCCCTTCCTTTTGCTGATCCCACGAAAACCATGTGCCTCCTATGTACCGGCCCTGAGATAGACACTAGACTTCCTCGGGTTCTCCCTTCCATACTGAGCACAACCCTCCCTGCGTGAGCTCAGACGTGCCCACGGCTTCAGTTACCATCTAAACGGTTAAGGATGTGAGGTCAGACATTAGTAAGACCTGGGTTCATATTCTGGCTCCATCACATTGCAGGCGTGACATAATTTCTCTAAGTCTCAGTTTCTAATTTCTAAAAAGATAAAGGCAATAAATCATGCATGAAAAATACTTAGCACTGTGCCTTACAATGATAATTTAATAATATAGTTACACACACATATATATGGCTTTCCAGTTGGTGCTAGTGGTAAAAAATCTGCCTGCCTATACGGGAGACACAAGAGATGCAGGTTTGATCCCTGGGTCAGGAAGATCCCCTGGAGTATGAAATGGCAACCCACTCCAGTATTTTTGCCTGGAAAATCGCATGGACAGAGGAGTCTGGTGGGCTACACAACTCATGGGGTTGCAGAGAGTTGGACATGACTGAGCGTGCACACACACACACACACAGCAAGTAACAATAATGTTACATACTGCTTTTAACTCATCCAAAGCTCACCTCTAAGCTCCCACATAATTCCGATTCTTACACTGAATCTCAATTTGGACTTCCCACAAGCCGTGCAAACTCTGACCTCAAAGCCTTCACTTGCCTCTCCATGTGCTATTCCTTCAAGTGTCACCTACCACAGTACATGACCTGTTTTGCCCCCGTGATGTCTATGGTGGTTCTAAAACATGCCCATAAATCCTTTGACTTCCTGCCACCAAGAGGTGGTGCCTGTCTCCTGCCCTTGTGACTGCTTTGATGAACAAGTGCCATATAAGTGATGCTGCACGACTGCTGAGACCAGGTTAGAAAGACAGTAGCTTCCACCAGTTTCTCCTGATACATGTACTCTGTGAGCCTTCAACCTGGATGTAAGCAGTGCAGCTCCCTGAGGCCTCATGTAGAAAGATACCTGAAGAGAGATGCCCCAGGAGTCCACACTTTCCAATCCCCCAGATTTGCATGTTGCCAGACCAGCATTCTAAGAAGTCTTGAGATGCTCCCAGCCACCATCCGATGGTAACTTAATAAGGAATCCTGAGCAAGAAGAGCCTAATTGAACCCAATTCAACTCCAGATTCATGAATTTAAAAAATGACTGTTATTAAGCCACTGTTTTAAGGTGGTTTGTTACTCAGTAACAGATAACCAGAACAATGCTCAAATCAAAAACCTGAAAATTATCCCTAAAATCTCCTTTGTTCTCATCTTCTACAGTCAGTTACAAAATCTTGGCAATTCACAGATGTTACCTAAATCCATCTACTTTTCTGCATCCTTCCTGCCTCCATCTGGCTGTGAACACCATTATCTCACTCCTGAATCAGGATAGCATCTTCCAAACTGGGCTTCTGCTTCCCATCCGCTGCTTTTTCCAGCGCTTGTCCACACTGAAGACTGACCTGACCATGTCACCCTAGGCAAACTTTAAAGGTTCCCACGATGTGACCCTAGGTGGACTCTGCAGCAAAGTGTACCCAGCTGTTCCTGACTCTACTCCAGCCACACCAAGCCCTGGGAGTTCCTTAAAGCAATGGGGTTACTCACCCCCAAGTCCTTGCAGGGATGCTGTCCCTTCTGCCTGGCCCTGGCCCTGCCTGTTACTGGGCCAACACTCCTCAACTTCAATGTTGCAGATTAAAAATGACTCCTCTGAAAAGCTCGCTTTGGCCCTCAAGTCCAGGTTAAGACTCCCTTTCATATACTCTATTAGTAACCTGTATTTCCCTCTGAGTAGAATATGCCATTCCAAAACATAATTGCTTAGTTTTCATCTCTACAAGAGTATGAGTTCTTTGAGGGCAAGCCAATGTCTTATTCACTTGTATATCCCTAGTGCCCGGGACAGCACCAGAATACAAAAGGCTTATAAAAAATTAGAGCTGCTTGAATAAATGATAATTATGTAAAGGCAAATTTATGATCACTCACTTAAAGAATTAGAAAGAATGGAAAAACAGACAGCTATTCCAAGAAGGAAACAAGATGATTGAGGAAAACTTTGAAATAAGAGAAACACTTTGGATATCTAATTGATCCCACCTTTTTATAGATGAAGAAATTGAAGGCAGTGACATTGACTGGTTTGCCCAAACCATACATTGAGTTCCCTGTAAAGCAGGAATACCACCAGGTCAACTGACCTCCACAGTACCTCTTCAGCAAGACAGGATTTTCAAGTGAAACCACACAACCGAAGAATATGGCCAACTAATTTCTTCAAATTAAAAAAAAAAATCTGCCTTATGATCCTCCTATATTATATTGTTCTCATGCCTGAATATATGGAAGTAGCTCTGGGCAACTTTAAACTTCTTTGGGGTACACACACATCAAAATAAATTAATGACTGACAAAGTAAAGACTATTGGTGAGGATACGAAATAACTGGACCTTTTACACTACTGGTATAAGTCTAAGTGGTAAAACTACTTTGGAAAATGTTTGGCAGTATTTAATAAACCTAAACATATGCATGCCCCATGAACCTGAAATTCTACTTTACCCAACAAAAATGCGTTACTTCCCCCAAAACCATAACAAGACTGTTTGTAGCAGCTTTATTCCAAATATCCCCAAAACTGGAAACAATCTAAATGGCCATCAACAATAGAATGAATAGTTTAGTAATAATATTCATACAATACTAATTTGCAATCAGAAAAGAACTGATTTATGCAACACGGATGGATTACACAGGCATACTGAGTAAAAGAAATTACACACAAAAGAACACCTAGCTGTGATTCCATTTATATGAAGTTCAAAATCAGGTAAAACCAATCTATGTCAATACTGCCTAGGAACGAACACCTAGGCAGGATACCCTAGAGAGCCTTCTGGGTGTTACATATCCACCTGGGGGTGGTTACAAGACACAGGTACATATAAAGTCATCTTCATTACTACTGTTTACTCACTAAGTTGGTCTGACTCTTTGTAACCACATGGACTGTAGCCTGCCAGGTTCCTCTGTCCCTGGGATTTCCCAGGCAAGAATACTCAAGTGGGTTGCCATTTCCTTTTCTGGGGATCTTCCTGACCCAGGGATGGAACCTGCATCTCTTGCATTGGCAGACAGATTCTTTACTACTGAGCCACCGGGGAAACCCATAAACTCATCTAGCTGTACCTTTAAGACTGTACATGTTACTGTGTGTAAATTACACTTCAATTAAAAAGATAATTTGGTGACTAAAAAATGTGATTATAAAAACATAAGTGAACATTCATTTTATGTAACAGCTTATATTCAAAAAGTCCAGTATATACAGTCTCATTCAACCCTCAAAAAAGTCCTTTGTGAAAGTTTTTTTGTAAATAAGATTCTCATTTACTAGTCATAATTACTATCTTAAAAAAATACCTGAATCAGAACAAGAAAAAGGAAATAAAATTTAAGTGATAGTAAAAATTAACTTTAACATTCTTCTGGGGACTAGAAGTCCCAATATAAGTAATTTGCAGAACAGACCAAAAAATAAAAAAACATACTTTACCCAAGGTCAAAAACAAATCTTTTGTGCCCAGCTCTTAAAATGTACAAGAATGTGTTCCTACATAATGTTTAGTTACATTATTTCACAAAAATTGTACTCTGCCATTTTTGGAGAGTAAAAAAATCCTCACAGTGTCACTGAAGCAGGGTTGGGGGGGGGTGGTGGCAGGGAAGGGGAGGATTGCGGAATCAAGTTCAAGGACATACAGGAGGAGAAAGACTCACTTTTATCTACACTTGCTCCCCACTTCTGTTGATGCCATTATATGGACTCATACCAATCCGTATAGAAAGTATAAAGCAATTTTTTTAAAAAAGCACTTTAGCACTAAAAAAAAACATAATCAATAGTCATCAAAGAGGTTTGGATGCTATCTGAATCTTTCAAATGAGGAATTGTGGTTCGAATTAATCTGTCTTAGACCAGGTTCTCAGCATTTGGGTTTTAGAAGTAAGTACATTCTAAATATTAATTCATACATACAAACTTGAGGATGTTTAAGGATTCACATCCTTTTATTCTGACAGGTAATAACACTGAGATAGACAAAGAGATACTGTTGTTCATTATCATGAGAATAGACAGCATATTCTAACATCCACAAAAAGTTGGAAAGATATAACCTCATATTTTTAAGTCTATAAATTAAACATATGATGACTTTATAACATTCTTGACTTTTCCTTTCTGCTATGGACTGACATTTGGAAAACAGCTTATATCATGCAGGCAATAGGTGGACTTTCTAGGAAATCAAATACAGGGTTTCAAACTTTTCTTCTCTATCACAATAATGAAAACACATACAGTAAGATTACAGATGTGTTGCCAACCCTCATAACAACTGAGACAGCTGGAGTTACTCCTGACCCTCAGTTTCCTCAACCATAAAACAAAAACCCAAATTCCAGCACCTCAGAGGGTCACTGAAAGGACCAAACAAACGGCGAATGCACATTAAGCACTCTGCAGGATCTAGGGGATTCTCTGGTAGCTCAGCCGGTAAAGAACATGCCTGCAATGCAGGAGACCCCAGTTTGACTCCTGGGTCAGGAAGATCTGCTAGAGAAGGGATAGGCTACCCACTCCAATATTCTTGGTCTTCCCTGGTGGCTCAGCTGGTAAAGAATCCACCTGCAATGCGGGAGACCTGGGTTAGATCCCACAGGATCTAGGGGACTTCCCTGGTGGTGCAGTGGTAAAGAACCCGCTTGCCAATGCAGGAGACATGGCAGGAAGATCCCATGGAGAAAAAACAGCAACCCAGTCCAGTATTCTTGCCTGGGAAATCCCATGGACAGAGGAGCCTGGTGGACTAGAGTCCACGGAGTCACAAAAAGTTGGATATGACTTGGTGACTGAGCACGCATGCACACAGAACCTAGGACAGAGTAAATTCTCAATCATCATCATTATCACCATTTGACTATTACATAACTTTGATTTAACAAACAGTAGCTGATTATATCCATGCATGGTTTATTACCTTATTTAATCAATAAGTCAAAGCTTTAAAATGTAGATACCTTTTGATTCTACATAAAATCTACTCGAACTTGGTCATAAAAATATCCCAAAGGATTAGAAACACTGCCAGTAATAATCTCCCTTTTTGAGATGCACTGTGAATATTTGCATATTAATGATTATACAGTAAAGAAACCTGTTTGATTCTGTTTGACCTAGTTTCCAAACTTACTTGGCATCAAAATCGCTTTTTGAAACCATAGGACTACTGCTCCTTATAATACACTATCATAAAATATCCAAGAGCTTATAAGGAATGTCCATTGCAGCATTATTTATAACAAATGCCAACACTAAAAAAATTGAAACTTAGAATAATCAGTGATAAGGTGATAAGTTAATAAAATTATGATTCACTGAAATGCACATAATAAAATTTCATTAAACAATGTATACGACTCATTGTGTGGTACTAAAAACAAGTAAACACACACAATTATGCCTCAAAACCAACACCTTTTCTTTGAGCTTCCCATAAAATCCAAATAAGATCTCTACATATAAAGGCAGAAATGGTAATATCTAAACTAGAAATGTAAAATAAATATCTATTAATACAAACAGGAATATTTATTAATCTTAAAAACATTACAGAAATAAAACAAGTTTCAAGACAATAAGGGTGATATGTTACAATTTTGTTAAAATTATTAACCACAAAGAATACCATATTATTTACACATATATGCAAATATAATAAAAATGCAACAACAACAACAAAAAACCCAAACATGAGAACAGTGCCCACTTGCTTTGGGGTAGTTGTCACCATGGAGAAGGATGAAGAAAGCATGGGAGAGCAGAAGGCTTTCACCTTAAAGTTTCTTTTTTTAAAAAGCAACCAGCATTTTGAAGTTAAAATGGCAAAATAATAACAGCTTTAATCAGGGAGGTAGATACATAGAAGTGCGTTCTCATTTTCTGTACTTTTCGGAACATTTGTATTTATTAAAGATAAAACTGTGAAAGAATCATATTTTGCTTTAGCTCCTGACTCCATGTACAGACTGATAAAGGAACAAGTGCAGGCCTTCTGCACCTCAGCCAATGGTCCTGGGATGGCTCCAGACTGTCAACTGCTCCACCAGAGAGCCTGGAGAAGCTGCTCTCTTTCGGTGAAAAAAGAACTCTCGAGAATCCCTCTGGGGGAGACATGGCCACAATTGCTAGGGTCGAAGTCCTTGACCCGGAGAGAAGCAATCCAGAAGTCAGAACCATTCCCAACAAATCTGGGTACAAAGGGGCCTGATAAATGAAATGCTCCTGCAAAATCATGTGCATCTGGCTGTGAACCAAAGTGCAGGGCATGCTTATGCACCAGGGTACGGCGGCAGGGTGCAAAAGGTGAGCGAAGTCTCTCACCTTAAGGTATAGACACGTGTACTTCCTCAACTGCGGCACAGCTGTCACTGAGTTCCCAGGGGGCTTCTCACAGGTGATGGCAGCAATTAAGTAACCTCTCAATTTCCAGTCCTGTGTCTGAATCATGGCCCCTCTCACTCATCCTCTTAGCTGTTAATTATCACCAGTTACAGCAGTACTGAATAATGCTTACATGCATGGGCTTGGAATCCCCAAGCTAGCTGGTACCCTAGCCCTGACACTCGGTTACATGATCCCAGCCATTACTCCACCTCACAGAGCCTTAAGTTTCCTCTTATTCTAAGTCAGTATGTCTATCAGTCAGCAGTATCTAGTCAACAGGACTGCTGGAAGGATTAAATTGGGTAATGCAGGTAAAAACACTCTGCACAGTACATGATATATACTTTCGTATTCACCCTGCATGAGACTCAATTCCAGTGATAAAAGGATAATCAAGATAGTCAGGGACCCTACACTGATACAAGTTACAGATTCAGATAATGAAAACATCTGCAAAGCACCCCAAATTAAGAGTTTTAAGATGGCAACCACAGAGCATTCAGCCACACATGGGGGCCCTTCTGAGCCACATGCCCATGAAGCCAGCCCTGCCAGAAGCAAGTGTTCACTTTGCTGATACTCAGAAACGAGGGTCAACAAGAACTGGGTTTCTTAGATTCAACCAAACACCAGAAGCATTTGGGGAGATGCCAGGGGAAGAGCCACAGCATAAGTAAGGAGGCCACAGGCTCCAAAATAAAAGCCCATTTTTAACTCAATTTGTGAGAACTATCAGCATTTGTTAACCAAAATGCAGTTACCAAACTTTCTCTGAAAATCTTTTCTTCCTCGAAAGCAAACCCTTTAGCATCAGGAGACTCTGCCCAACAGAAATTCAAAAGCAAAAGGCCACTTGGGCCTAGTGTCTACTAGGCAAAGCCCCACTTTACTTGTTTAAGGAGCACAGAAGATTTCAATTAAACTGCCAAATAGATCCTGAGTCTCAGGGACCTCTTCAAAAAGACGACTGGGGCTTGTGACTCTGAAGGTGTCCTTGAAGTGACACTAGGGGGCGGAGAACCAAGGTTGCCTGGAAACCCACGTGTGGTTATTTGATAAAACATTAGATGGTGAAGGTCACCTAGGTGCTCAGAGTCAGGAGATCACCGAGTGGAAGGCTCAGGACACGACACAGTTCTCTTTCTATCCAGCCTTCCTTTTAACAGTCATTTAGCAGAGACAAGTCTTTGAGCACAGGGGAACAGCGACCAGCCTGGTCCTGGCCCCTGGTTTCTTGACTGGAGAAGTAACATGGTAATTACATAAAATACACTGTAAAACCTTCAAGTGCATTCCAATAGCTTTAACACCAAGCTGGAAGGAAGGCAGTGAAAAGGGAAGGTTCTGGGACCACAGTCCCAGCTCTATTACTTGTTAGCTGTGTGAACTTGGGGAAATTACAAAACCTCTCTCAGCCTTGGTTTAATGCATTACATGTGGAAAGCATTTACATTATCCAGCACCACAGTATGGGCTCAATAAACGGTAACTATTTTATCCTCATAATACCTATGCTTAACTCCCCCACCCTCAGCATGCCTACAAGAACACAACTTAGGCATCCTTCAGAATGCAAGCTCCCAGAGGACATGAATCAGGTCCCCATATGTGCTCTCTTGGGATTCGTGCTACAAGCCTGGAACCATAGACAGTTGAGAACCAGAGTTAGTGCCTTATATCACAGTTTCTGCCTCACGGTCTCGATATTTTTGAAACTTTTTTGCTAAAAGAACCAGTTATTGTGTTCCCTTTTTATCTTATGATTTAGTAATAAAAGAACACCTATGTGACTGACTAATTCAGCTGCAGTTAAGATTAAAAATATATGGCTTATATTATCACTTTATACATAGAACACATAAGTTATAATGTTCATAGTCATTCACAGTTAAAAAACAGCACACTTCTAAGACCACGGAACATCAGATAAAGTCATAACTGTGCCTTCACTCCTCTTTTAGAATAGGCTCATTTACAACTTAGTAGAACCTCAGAGTTCTGTGCATCGATACACCAAGAGCTTCTGTTCTTGGTTGGTTGATTACTTGGTTTGTATTCTGCAAATAGTGATAGGTTTGTGCTGATCATCTATCTTCTTTCACCTGATCTTCCCTATTGACACACAAATTTTTATATGACAGGTATAGCCTGTGACCAAGAAACTAGGCCAGGTTAACCAACCTATACAGAAAAAGAAATCTAGAACCCTGGCCTTATTAGATCCCAAACCCAACATACAGGTGAAATGATCATTATCTGATAATTAGCAGCTAAAGACGCATTTTTAGATGTCACATTTTCAGGCCCAGCTTTGCATTTCAGTTCACAATGAAACAAAGAAACACACAGAGATAACCTACCAGAGAGCCAAGGCGCACATCACAGGCTGCCTCCTCCCCCTCCTGCGTATCTGTCCACTGCCACAGGCTCCTGCTGAGCCACCCACACCCCTCCAGTCCTACAGCCAAGGCCATCCCAGCGGGGGCTCATCCTCCATGCCTTTCAGGGTCATGCACAAAGCAGGGGTCCCATAAACATTTGTTAGATGCATTAAGGAACATATTTTATTCTTTACAGGTAGTAAACAATCCTCAAGGAAGTCTTGTAACTTCCTGCTTGCTGATGACATTAAATCTCTCCATATACTGAGACTAATTTAAAAGGTAGCCCAATCTTTAAAACTGGGCAGTCACAGTCATTCTATAGGAGGCATAAGAATAGTATGAGCAACATTAGCACAGTATATTAACATTCTACATCTGAAAAGCAACATGCTGTTTATAAATCACTCTCCCTCCATCATCCCATGTAATCATCCCTGGCATTACACAAAGCATACCAAATTTTATTGATGTTATTTTGATCACAGGAGGGGGGGAAGAGGTAAAATTCAAGCCAATCAACATGAGTCAGGACACAAAGAATATTAAACCGAGAAGAATCTAGAAGTTGATTTTGTCCAACCTTCCAGGAAAACCTGGTAGACACGTTTTCCATTATAGCTGAACTATTTTCTCCTTATTCAGAAAGTTCCACACACTGTCTTACTAGTTCTACCTGTCAGAAGAAAAACAGGAAGATGCTGGTACTGCCCACTGGAACAGCAACAGAATCGTCACCTACAGACCTGACAGGTGTGAACATGGCATTTAAAACCCATTCCTAAAATGGGAAAAAGGTATATGGCCTGTCAATACTGAGATTTTTATATTTAAATACTGGAAAACAAATACCTTGATAATCTTAAAGTTAAGAGTAAAAGATACATTCTGCATTCCCCAGAGTAAAATACCTAATCCAAACAGATGTTATCTTGTCTTACTTTAGAAACTGGAGAGAAAAGCTGTCTCTTCTCTCTCATATTCATTCAACAAATAAAGATAGGGTACAGGGTGATACATGTAATTACTGAGGATACATAAATTACCATTATTGTAGTTCCCTAAACTGAAATCAATCAAAACCTTATCCTAAATAGAAAGGCACTATCCCTGGGCTTCACCTTATTTGTCACCTCTAATTCATAGCATTTCCTTCAAGTTAAGAAATCAACAGTAGCCTCTAAGTTCAGAGAGTTTTATCCTCTGCTTTAATATTCACAGTCTTATTTAAAGCACCTCTTTCTCTCATTTCTCTTCCTTCCATGTTCTGCAATTAAAAAAGGTTAAGTAATGCCATCCAGCCCAAAGAACAATGGACAATCCATACACACACAGCTCCCTCTTCTTCCAGCAGCAATAAGAAGAAAGTCAAACACCGATTAAAAAGAAAAGAGAAGAAAAGACGGCATACACACTATTCCTGTCAAGTGCATGTAAAGTCCACAAGTGCAGCAAAATCTGAAGGGTCAAACTAGAAGTGAAAGGAGTGCATTTTCTCTGGAAGGTAAGTAAAAGAACTTGGGAACTGATTTTTAAAATATGATGCCAGTCAATGAAATTGATTTTCATTTTTCAGAAACTGGTTTTTAATAAACACCACATAAAAATTATGGAAAAGCAAATGAGTCCATCTGAAAGGCAAGAGGAATGATGTGTGGAACATCATTTTCTCTGAGAACTAAGTAAAATGTAAACACAGAAGACCACCTGCAGAGGCTTTTTCCTTTAATGTTTAAGGATTTCCTTAAGTCTTTTCACAGCGGATACTTGACACACTCATCAGAACTGACTTATTTCCTTTAAGAGTTTTTTCCTCACCACCAATGATTAGCCAAGTGATTTTTATGGGACTGTTTCACTACACTTGTGAATTTTTTAAAAATCATAGCTAAGGTGACAAAATAATGTTTTTTTTAAAATAGGAATGCATAGGGTATATGCGGGCGTGGCAGGTAAAACAAAAAAAGCCATGTCAAATTTGGAGCCCATTGATTTTGACACACAACTTAGGAAACTGAGGAAGAAAGAATCTGCTTTTAAGGTAATCTAGAGCACCACAACCGTTCCCCATCAGGAAATTAACCTGAGTAATTAACCAGAGTCTTCCAATTGTTTTCCCCCCACTAACAGCTGTAGTGGGTTTGGCACCTTAAAGACAGGTTTACAATGCAATTTGCAACTTTAAAACTCACTCAGCAAATAAAATAGCAAGTTCCTTTTTAGGAACTACTTAACTCAGCATTCAAAATCAGCTTTCATTAGTATAGGTAAGGCAGCCCTTTCCGATTCCATAACCATCCTCAACAAACTTTGGCTTTAATTCTGGCAACTGCAAGACAGAACCTACGAGACAAGCTACAAAATAATCAGTTACTTAATTCAGAAAATAGTCTTTAAGAAACATCTAACAACTCTTTTACCCTACATAGCACTTTGCATTTTAAAGAACCCCCAATCAGATAACCTCCTTAACTGGCTACACTGTGAGCTCCGAATGTCTCTCTATCACAAAGACAGAGGAAGTTACTGACATCAACAAAGGAAGAAAACAGAATTTGAATTCAGTTTTTGACTCCCCTCAATGCACAAGGTCATGTATTAACTGCAGTCACCACCCCTCCCCACAAGCCCATCAAACCAGGAAGATTTAGGGGAAATAAGCCCAAATACAAGATAGCATCACAAAACCAGTCCTTGTCCAGCGTTTCTTGACTATGAACGCATTCACAGTCTTTCTTAGTACAGCATTAGTGTAATTCCTAGAAGGCACTGGCAAATCTCTGCCAGGCCAATCTGCAGGCAGAAACCAACAGCATGTGTTCAACAAGATGACAGGACGGTCAATGTCTTTACCGTTTACTTCAACTCTGCATTGCAACAGGGGTTCTAGACAAAAAGGTAAACCTGGTAATTGTTTAGGATTGAACACAGCCAACATTAATGAGGATCCCTGCGAACACAAACATGCATCTCTGGGGAAATAATTTCTCGAACAATATGCGGTGTTTTGCATAATTATACACACACACACATAAATCAAGTGCATTTTTAAAGTAATGTTCAGCCCCAACACTGAGCTGACACTTTTCCCACCTAAACTTCTCAGCACAAGCCTGGCCTAAAAAGCACAGACAGGGTCCAATCTGTGCACCGGGTAAGAGACAAGCATCCACGGCAGAGACGGCGAGGCAATGAATGCCTGCCTATCCAATCCTTTCTACCCACGCTGCGATGTAGTTTAGTCCCGTCTACTATATGGTAATGTGCTTTTAAAACCTCGCGGCGACCGAGGTCATAGCTTTAGAGATCTAATAACAACCAAATGACCGGAGCTACCGGGCACTTAGTAAGCCATTCCGGTTATGGCTCTTTAATAGTACCTGGAGTTCTGCTAAAGGCAGAGGGGAAAACTCCTGCTTCCTGGGAAAGAAAGTCTCTGCAGGAGTACACAGAGAAGCAAAGAACCGACCACGGGCAAAAGACGCCCCACCGCCGCTGCCCCATCTCTCGGGGAGCGCCCGTGCGCCCCTCGCCCCACAGAACCGCTGGCCCGGGCCGCACCTTTACCTGTCAGTTCCACCACTCCCTGGGAGCTGCGGTCGCACCGCCTCAGCTGCCACCCCTCCGAGTCCCGGCACAGCTCCAGAGCTGGCTGCGGGAGAAAGAACCCCAAAGGCATCCCATCCCAAAGAAAGAAAGCAAAAAGGCTGTTCCTCCAGGCGGAGGGACATCGGGCACGTTGAGGTCCGAGGGGCGACACGCCACCCCTGTCCCGCACCTACCAGATAATCCATGTACAGAAACGCCTCACTTATCCGGAGATCAGACATCCGGCAGCCTAAAGCATCCGGAACGGCTCCGAACCCGGAAAAAAAAGCAGCGTCTCTGGCTGCGAGCAAGCAGCCCCTGAAAAAGCCAGCAACAACGAAAATAGCCGAGAGAAGTCGAGGAGCCGAAGATTACACAAGGGGCGCGGCGATTGGCCGGGCGGGCGGGCAGAAGGAAAGGAGAGCGTTCATTGGCTGTGGCGTCTATAAAAGGCAGGCCACTGCGGGTGGCAGGGGAGAAGCGCGGGAGCGGCCGGGGCGCTGGTTCCTGTGAGGAGGGCGGAGGGGCGGGGGCTAGGGCTGCGAGGGCGGAAGAACAAACCGGGAAGAGCGGAAAATCAGCCGGTGCTGTCGTCGCCGGCGTTCTGTGTGCTTCCGTGGCCTCCGAGTTGGGTAAATCGGAACCGAACAGTGTTCCATAGGAGGAGAGCTGTAGGAAGCTTCCCCTAGTAGGAAGCTCGCGTTGAAACGTGGGAGGTGTAGAAGCCACAGATACTTAATGCCCCTCTCCGGAGCGATTTCCCGAAGGCCCTGTGGCCTTGAGACTGCACGACTGGGATGACTGGAATGTGTAAGAAGGTACTCTGAACAGGCAAGCCTGTGACTCGGGGGCTGCCCCTCCCCACTTTCAGGATGTGAAGCGAAGGTGGACAGCTCCAGCTTGATGTCCTGGGGGTATACAGAAGCCCCGCCCGCGGCTAGAGCTAACCTGGGAGGTAACCCTCTTATCAGAACGTTAGATTGCCCCCCGGAGAATCTGCTCTTCACCGACGGAAAAGAGCAAGAAAAAAAAGTTAAGGGACTGTGTATAAGTCGGTTGTAGACTCAGGACTCTCGGGAAGCATCAGTTGGTCAGTTCTTTGCGTGTTTTGTGCCCAGTTACACGGTACACCATTCTACTACCCCTGTGGGGAATGAGCAATAGGATGAGAAGCGCTCTGAAAAGACCCGAGTAATAGTGTTTGGCACCCGATGTCATTCTAAGCAGTAAAAGTATCTATCAGCAGCTACATTTGACGTGTGCACCTCCTGGTAAATAATGTGAAAACTGGCACCAGAATTTAAATATTGCATTCGGCGTGGAGGGAAAAAGCAGTTCAGGCTATGAACAACTAAATCTTAAACAAAAAGAGCCTTGAGTGTTCTTATCCTGATTCTTTTCTGATTCGGGCTTTTCTTCCTCCAAGTGTGTGTCTAAATTATACTTATGAAGAAATTACAGTGAGTTTTTGCTATGCAGAAGCTAACGAGATTCAGTAGCATCAAGCCCTCAGATCCAGTTTTGATTGATCTTGGCCTGGTGTTCAGTCAAAAACATGTACGTTAATAAGATTTTTGACGTGGATTCTGGAGGTGATTATCTACTGCAAAACTACAGCACAACTGGTTGAAACTAACTGCAGAAATTAAAGGCCTCTCAAACTTGCTAACAACAGTAATTCAAACAGACAAGAAACGGATCCTTTTTTTTTCTTTCTCTCTATGAATTCAGTTCAGTTCAGTTCAGTTCACTCAGTCACGTCCGACTCTTTATGACCCCATGAATCGCAGCATGCCAGGCCTGCCTGTCCATCACCAATTCCCGGAGTTCACTGAGACTCACGTCCATTGAGTCAGTGATGCCATCCAGCCATCTTATCCTCTGTCGTCCCCTTCTCCTCCTGCCCCCAATCCCTCCCAGCATCAGAGTCTTTTCCAATGAGTCAACTCTTCGCATGAGGTGGCCAAAGTACTGGAGTTTCAGCTTTAGCATCATTCCTTCCAAAGAACACCCAGGGCTGATCTCCTTAAGAATGGACTGGTTGGATCTCCTTGCAGTCCAAGGGACTCTCAAGAGTCTTCTCCAATACCACGGTTCAAAAGCATCAATTCTTCGGCGCGCAGCTTTCTTCACAGTCCAACTCTCACATCCATACATAACCACTGGAAAAACCATAGCCTTGACGAGACGGACCTGTGTTGGCAAAGTAATGTCTCTGCTTTTCAATATGCTATCTAGGTTGGTCATAACTTCATATTGCAAATAAGATAAAAGGCTTCAGTTAGCAAAGAAAACTTTCAGTCCATTGTCTTTCTAATAAGTGATGACTTCACTGTCACGTGAGGCTCTTGAGTGGGCTGTAAGTTTCTATGCAAGGAAAAAGGACCACTCAGGAGCAGTTTGGTTCTACCTTTCTTTAAAAGCTAACTTTAATCAAGAAAAAGAATCCTGAAAAGATCATCAGGATAAAGAAAGTTGATGCTTCCTCTCTAAGAATGAGCAAGCAGGGAAATGAACTTTTCAAGGAAAAGTTCCAGAGACTGCACCATGATTCTCACGCTGTTCCATACCACTTGCATATTCATTCTTTGTGTGCTGTGTGATGTATTAAAAGACTCATACTGGCTTTTGGAAAAGGATCCATGTAAAAACCTGAAGCTTCAGAACTCCATATGGAGCACATTTTCCCAATTATGTGTTAATCTGGGGAGTTAATGTACACCCTTGTGTAGAGGCAGGAGGCTAATTTATATTAGTATAAACAGATAATACACTGCCTGTTACATGAAACTGTGGTCTTACCGGATAGTTGGTAGCAGTAATCACCCCAATGAGTGCTTTTTAAAAAGTGTCGAGATACTAGAATGCATGCATTCAACCTAATCCACTATAGACCAAATACCAGGCTGCAATCTTGAGTAAGACATGATCTCATTAAGGTATTACTGCTTTGGTCTCAGTAAAAAGGATGCTTTTCCAGATGCCCAAGAAAACATGGATAAATTTATGAGGCAATCGCATTACTACACAGGTTCTCAAAAAAGAAGTCATCACTGTTGCTTATCAAACTCGGAGAAATTCTTTTGACAGTCTGTACTCCACAATTCCATAAATATGGCTGGCTGGCCAGATTTGGAAGAAATTTTTACTGAAGTGTTACTTGTTAGAAACAAAAGTACAGTTCTGCAGCTTGGTCTCCCAAATTCTGTCATCCAGAATAACCAACATATTAGTGGCTATTCCCATCTTTTTGTTGTTGTTCATTTGTTTGATATAATATATAATAACTTATAGAAGAATACTGTTTACTAGTTTTTTTTTTATCGTACACACTCCGTATATTAAATTCACCATATCATGAAACTCTCCATAAATGTTTAAATGGCTGTAAGGCTATCACATAAATGCACTATGTTAGCAAATCCTCTCTTAGCTACTACTGCTATAAACACTGCAGTGAATGTTTGCATATAAACTCACATCTCTTTAACCTAGAGATAATTTCTAGGCATGGAATTACTGGGACAAAGAGTATATGAACATTTTTAATATTCATTTTTGTACTAACTTCTAGTCTTCTTTCCCCATCCCAGCTGCAAAGCAGGGAGTGCTTATCTTGCTGCATTCTTGCCTTGACTGAGTATATTATTGCTTAATAGCTGAGAGATCATATCTTTCATAAGAATAACAAACCATGGACATTTGTTTTTCAGAAAAAAAGGTGAGGTGTCCAGACACTAAATTCCCCAGAGGTCATCAGACACATTGTTTGCACATTTATTGCCTCCAGTAACTCCTGTGACTTTAAAATTCTCTAAGCTCTTTCCCCTTCAAGTGGTGGTCTTGACACCTCACCTCTAACTTAGCCAAGTCCCCTTTCTCTGTTTCCTAAACCTCAACAAAGTACCACTGTGTCCTAAACAATGAACCTCAGAGTAGGACGCCCCCACATGAAGCTGATAACAGAAATGGATTTCACAAAAGGTAGAAATCACCTTTTCCAAAAAAAGGATTTGCTGGGTCTTGGAGTATTAAAGCAAGATAAGGCATTTGATGTTTTTGAACTGTGGTATTGGAGAAGACTATTGAGAGTCACTTGGACTGCAAGGAGATCAAACCAGTCCATCATAAAGGAAATCAGTCCTGAATATTCATTGGAAGGACTGATGATGAAGCGCCAATACTTTGGCCACCTGATGCGAAGAACTGACTCATTGGAAAAGACCCTGATGCTGCGAAAAACTAAAGGCAGGAGGAGAAGGGGATGACAAGAGGATGAGATGGTTGGATGGCATCACAGACTCAATGGACGTGAGTCTGAGCAAGCTCCAGGAGTTGGTGATGGACAGGGAAGCCTGGTGTGCTGCAGTCCCTGGGCTCGCAAAGAGTTGGACATGACTGAGCGACTGAACTGAAAGCATTTAAAATGAAGAATCACTACTTAAAGTGGTAAATAATTATACTAGGAAAAGGTAACTAGACTTCACAAGCAACCACTATTCAAGCACCTAATACTAAGAATCTATGTAAACTTTTCCCCATACCTTCCCAGGATTATTTAATCTCTTAGACTTAGTATTGCACTGTTGACTGTTTTCATTTCCTACTGACACTGTAACAAGCTGTTTTAGTCACTAAGTCGTGTCTGTCTCTTTGCAACTCCATGGATTGTACCCTGCCAGACTTCTCTGTCCATGGGATATCCCAGGCAATACTAGAGTGGGTTGCCATTTTGTTCTCCAGGGGATATTCCTGGACCAGGGAATGAACCCGTGTCTCCTGCCTTAGCAGGCAGGTTCTTTACCACTGAGGCACCAGGGAAGTAGTCCAAAAGACAACTGTTTTTGTTACTCAGTTATTAACAACTTAACACAAATGTATTCTCTTCCAGTCATGTCCGACTCATTGTGACCCCATGCGTTGTAGCCTGCCAGGAGCCTCCATCCATGGAATTTTCCAGGCAAGAATACCAGAGTGGGTTGCAATTTCCTTCTCCAGGGGATCTTCCCAACCCAGGGATTGAACCCAGGTCTCCAGCATTGTAGGCAGACTCTTTGCCATCTGAGCCACCAGGGAAGCCCTCTTCCTCTCCAGCAGAGGGCAGACAGAATGAAAACCACAATCACAGAAAACTAACCAATCTGATCACATGGACACAGCCTTGTCTAACTCAATGAAACTATGAGACATGCGTGTAGGGCCACCCAAAATGGACGGGTCATGGTGGAAAGTTCTGACAAAACGTGGTCCACTGGAGAAGGGAATGGCAAACCACTTCAGTATTCTTGCCTTGAGAACCCCTGAATAGTATGAAAAAGCAGAAAGACAGGACACTGAAACATGAACTCCCCAGGTCAGTAGAAGCCCAATATGCTACTGGACATCAATGGAGAAATAACTTCAGAAAGAATGAAGAGACGGAGCCAAAGCAAAAACAAGACCCAGTTGTGGATGTGACTGGTGATGGAAGTAAACTCCAAGGCTGTAAAGAGGAATATTGCATAGGAACCTGGAATGTTATGTCCTTGAATCAAGGCAAACTGGAAGTGGTTAACCAGGAGATGGCAAGAGTGAACATTGACATTCTAGGAATCAGCGAACTAAAATGGACTGGAATGGGTGAATTTAACTCAGATGACCATTTTATCTACTACTGTGGGCAGGAATCCCTTAGAAGAAATGGAGTAGCCATCATAGTCAACAAAAGAGTCCAAAATGCAGTACTTGGATGCAATCTCAAAAGCAACAGAATGATCTCTGTTCCTTTCCAAGGCAAACAATTCAATATCACAGTAACCCAGGTCTATGCCCTGACCAGTAATGCTGAAAAAGCTGAAGTTGAATGGTTCTACGAAGACCTACAAGACCTTCTAGAGCTAACACACCAAAAAAGATGTCCTTTTCATTATAGGGGACTGGAATGCAAAAGTAGGAAGTCAAGAAACACCTGGAGTAACAGATAAATTTGGCCTTGGAGTACAAAATGAATCAGGGCAAAGGCTAACAGAGTTTTGCCAAGAGAACGCACTGATCATAGCAAACACCCTCTTCCAACAACACAAGACTCTACATGTGGAAATCACCAAATGGTCAATACCAAAATCAGATTGATTATATTCTTTGCAGCCAAAGATGGAGAAGCTCTAAAACAGTCAGCAAAAACAAGACTGGGACCTGACTGTGGCTCAGATCATGAACTCCTTGTTGCCAGAGTCAGACTGATATTGAAGAAAGTAGGGAAAACCACTAGACCATTCAGGTATGACCTAAATCAAATCCCTTACGATTATACAGTGGAAGTGACAAATAGATTCAAGGGATTAGATATGATAGACAGACTGCCTGAAGAAGTGTGGACTGAGGTTTGTGACATTGTACAGGAGGCAGGGATAAAGACCATCCCCAAGAAAAAGAAATGCAAAAAGGCAAAATGGTTGTCTGAGGTGGCCTTACTAGTAGCTGAGAAAAGAAGAGAAGCTAAAGGCAAAGGAAAAAAAGGAAAGATATCCCATTTGAATTCAGAGTTCCAAAGAATAACAAGGAGAGATAAAAAAGCCTTCCTCAGTGATCAATGCAAAGAAATAGAGGAAAACAACAGAATAGGAAAGACTAAAGATCTCTTCAAGAAAATTAGAGATACCAAGGGAACATTTCATGCAAAGACAGGCACAATAAAGGACAGAAATGGTATGGACCTAACAGAAGCAGAAAATATTAAGAAGAGGTGGCAAGAATACACAGTAGAACTACACAAAAAAGATCTTCAGGACCTAGATAACCATGATGGTGTGATCACTCACCTAGAGCCAGACATCCTGGAATGTGAAGTCAAGTGGGTCTTAGGAAGCATCACTACAAACAAAGCTAGTGGAGATGATGGAATTCCAGCTGAACTATTTCAAATTCTAAAAAATGATGCTGTGAAAGTACTGCACTCAATATGCCAGCAAATTTGGAAAACTCAGCAGTGGCCACACACCTGGAAAAGGTCAGTTTTCATTCTAGCCCCAAAGAAGGGCAATGGCAAAGAATGCTAGCAAAGAATTCTCCAAAGCAGGCTTCAACAGTACATGAACCATGAACTTCCACATGTTCAAGCTGGGTTTAGAAAAGGCAGAGGAACCACAGATCAAATTGCCAACATCCATTGGATCATCGAAAAAAGCAAGAGAGTTCCAGAAAAACATCTATTTTTACTTTATTGACTACGCCAAAGCCTTTGACTGTATGGATCATAACAAACTGTGGGAAATTCTTCAACAGATGGGACTACCAGACCACCTTACCTGCCTCCTGAGCAGTCAGTATGCAGGTCAAGAAGCAACAGTTAGAACTGGAAATGGAACAAAAGACTGGTTCCAAATTGGGAAAGGAATACATCAAGGCTGAATATTGTCACCCTGCTCATTTAACTTCTATACAGAGTACATCATGCGAAATGCCGGGATGTATGAAGCACAAGCTGGAATCAAGATTGCCAGGAGAAATATCAGTAACATCAGATATGCAGATGATACCACCCTTATGGCAGAAAGTGAAGAGGAACTAAAAAGCCTCTTGATAAAGTGAAAGAGGAGAGTGAAAAAGCTGGCTTAAAACTCAACATTCAAAACACTAAGATCATGGCATCTGGTCCCATCACTTCATGGCAAATAGATGGGGAAACAGTAGAAACAGTGACAGACTTTATTTTCTTGGGCTCCAAAATCACTGCAGATGGTGACTGCAGCCATGAAATTAAGACGCTTGCTCCTTGGAAGAAAAGTTATGACCAACCTGGAGAGCATATTAAAAAGCAGAGACATTACCTTGCTGACAAAGGCCCATCTAGTCAAAGCTATGATTTTTCCAGTAGTCATGTATGGATGTGAGAGTTGGACCATAAAGAATGTTGACCACTGAAGAATTGATGCTTTTGAACTGTGGTGCTGGAGAAGACTCTTGAGAGTCCCTTGGACTGCAAGGAGATCCAACCAGTCTGTCCTAAAGGAAATCAGTCCTGAATATTCATTGGAAGGACTGATGCTGAAGCTGAAGCTCCAATACTTTGGCCACCTGATGTGAAGAACTGACTCATCTGAAAAGACCCTGATGCTGGAAAAGATAGGAGGCAGGAGGAGAAGGGGATGACAGAGGATGGGATAGTTGGATGACATCACCAACTTGATGGACATGATTTTGAGCAAGCTCCAGGAGCTGGTGATAGACATTGTGCTGTAGTCCATATGGTTGCAAAGAGTCGGACATGACTGAGCGACTGAACTAACTGTGACTGTATTTAGCGCCTACCCAGATATCCACAATAAGCTTCCCATCTCAAAATACTTAATTATCACACCTGAAAAGTCACTTTTGCCACATAAGGTAACATTCACAGGTTGCAGGTATTAGAACCTTATATCTTTGGAGCCATTATTCTGTCTATCACACTGATCTTATGCAGAAAACACAAATACTTCCATGAAAGTCTAAAGTGACAAGCACAATTTACTAACAACTAAGAAACCAGAAAATTTGGAATAAATTCTCAATTTCATAAATTAATTACTTAAAGCTTTTGGATGCAGCCCTATGGTTTTTTCTGACTCTATATCCATCGTCCAGGTACCTCTCATCTGACATTTTAAGTTTATCTTCCCAAAGCATATCATCTTCCTCTATTACGCCTTTTAAAATATAGCCTTGAGATGCAGTTCACATACCGGGGTTCAGGATGGGGAACACATGTATATCTGTGGCGGATTCACATTGATGTATGGCAAAACCAATACAATATTGTAAAGTAATTAACCTCCAATTAAAATAAATAAATTTATATTAAAAAGAAGTGGGAAAAAATAAAATGTATAATTAAGTGGTTTTTAGTATATTTACAGATTTGTACAGCTATCACTAGAGTCAATTTTATAATACTTTCATCACCTGTAAAGAAACTCTGAACCTTTTAGCTATCACCATTCACCTTCTACTCCCTGAAAACCATAATTCACTTTCCGTCTCTATAGATTTCTCTATTCTAGAATTTAATAGGAATGGTATCATGATGTAGTATACGGTCTTTTCTGACTAGTTTTTGTTTTTGTTTTTTTTTTACTTTACATAATTTTTTAAAGGTTCATTCATGTTGCAGCATATACATTCCTTTCTATGGTCAAATAATATTCCACTTATGGCTATAGCACCCTTCACTTATCCACTCACCCACTGATGGACAGTTGGTTGTTTCTACATTTCAGCAATCATGAATAATGCTGTTCCTTTATTATACTTTTGGTCTCCACTTTTGATGACATCAATATTAACTTTTCTTCAGACCTAGTCCTCTCATTTCTTTTCCTTCCTTACCAATAGCTAAACTTTCTACTTCACAGTAACATTGTTTTAGACCAGTTTTTCTAGCATTGGTCAAATATGAATGCTATTTCCTTCCTTTAATATTTAATTATGAGTCCTTATAAAGAATTATTTGCTTCTCATTGTCTGATTAGTTCTTCACTCTCCACAACTTTTGAACTCCATTGGTCCATTTTTCTATTCTAGATAGAATGTCAGAAGGATAAAATCTCTGAACATATTTTTTTTTCTGAACATATTTTAACAGTACAATGTTTATGGTGGTTTTAAACCTTCTGTGGGAAGAAATGTCTTAATTTATCTTGCATCACAGAACAGTATGCTAAGTTCTTTGAAATTCACTGAATAACCAAGATCCTAAGCCCTCCTTGGTAACCAAAAAAATTGGGATAGTAAGCCAGAAGAATCAGCTATGTACCTTCAACTGTAACATACTCTTTGTTCTCTGATAGTGATTTCAGAGAGTTAAAAAATGTCCTTTGAAAAACAAAAGTGCTTTGGAGACTGAAATGAGTCACCTGCTTATTCATATTGGAAGATCAATTTTGGCTTTAATAACCAAACCCTAAAAACCAACTACCACTGGATTAGAAATCTGTTTTAACAAAACAGATAACATCCTTTAATGCTTTGGAATAAAAATTTTTTTTAAAAGGCACATAACATCTTAAAATTTACAAAATTTTACCAAAAAACAAAGTAAGATTCAAACATGAAGAAATAACCATGATAATAACAACTAGCACTAATACATCATTTATATGATGGCTATTATAATAAATGCTTTACTTATCATGGTTTTTGATGGGAATACTTAATGTCATCCAATGTTCATTTTCCCTAAATTGTAACAGGTCCTTAGTGCACCCCAATCTATCAAGAACATATTAGAACATATAGTCCAAGGTGTGTGTGCTAAGTCCCTGCAGTTCAGTTAAGTCAGTTCAGTTGCTCAGTCGTTTCTGACTCTTTGCGACCCCATAGACTGCAGCATGCCAGGCTTCCCTGTCTATCACCAGTTCCCAGAGCTTGCTCAAACTCATGTCCGTCGAGTCAGTGATGCCATCCAACCATCTCATCCTCTGTCGTCCCCTTCTTTTCAATGAGTCAGTTCTTCAGATCAGGTGGCCAAAGTATTGTCACTTCAGTTGTGTCCAACTCTGTGTGACCATATGGACTGCAGCCTGCCAGGCTCCTCTGTCCATGGGATTCTCCAGGCAAGAATACTGGAGTGAGTTGCCATTGCCTTCTCAGAGGATCTTCCCGTAATAAAATGTAATATTAATTCCCTAGGGACCCTAATAACGTTATAAAGATCTAGCCATTTCTTTAAAAAAAAAAAAACAGAACTTATTTGACAAATTCAGTAAACCAAATTGACCTGCCTTCCCTCGTGATACTTGTCATCTTAAAGGTTCAGTCACAGCTTTTACAGACGCATGCTTGATAATCCATATCATTCTTGTCAGTGATAGACACTGTTTTCATTGTTTCATTTTGCTGAATTTCTTCTCTTCCCAGGTGGCTTTGGAGGAACCGTGTTTCATGTTGAACCGTGTTCAACCTCAAGGTTGGGCCCTTGGGGAAGCAAATGCTAAGATTGATTTATAAATACAAAAGGTTTACTAAGATTGATTTCACACCTGTGAAAGAAAAGAACTGCCTCTGGAGAGGGGCGGGGAACCAAAAGAACATTATACATACCTGGCAAAGTCTCTACCAGTCTTACTGGGAACTCCCAAGCAACAGTTGCCCAGTAGAGGAGTTTAAATTGGGCAGAAATGGCTAGACCCTTATACCGCCACTTTGTTTAGTCACTGGGTGGGGCCACCCAAAGAAAGGAGAAGTCCAAGAAAAGCACAACCTGGACTCCAAGGCTGAAGCAGAGTCCAGAAGGGCTGACCACTGGAAACTGTCAGCTAATCACACACCAGACAACTGGGCAGTACTTTACTGAATGTTGTATCTCCATGTCAGCCACAAGTGTATGCCTGAACCTCCCTCAACAGCCTGGCTTGGTGCCTTGTCTATAGCTCTTGCGCAATGGAAGACTGGTGGATTGCTAAGTGTATGGACTTCACTGTTTACTACAACCAACCCTGTTGTGTTATTGTGTCACTGCCTGAGCATACCCTGTAGTACCTCCTAAGGTGGTCAGCTGTGAGAGTAGAAAGAAAAATTAACAAGCCCACCTGACACCATGAAACCTCATAGCAAAATCACAGATGAAATGACCTTCCAGATACCACATATTAAGTAGTTGAGGTGAGGAATTTCCTTCCCTAATTCCAGAATATCTCTTTTTCCCTTAGATTGCTGTAGAACTAATAAGACCAATTCCTCCACGTCTATTTGCCAGTAAGAGAATAAAACATCCACAGAGAGATTTAGAGACACCAATTTAGGAGAGATCAACCATTTTGTAAAACAGACAGTGGAGAGAGAAGTGGCAATTATCATGGCAGAACAGAGGGAGAGCTGACTGACAAATAAGTTCTAGAGTAAAAAAGCCCAGCAAGAAGCAAGCTGATTCCTGTTGCCGAACTCCCACTAGCTCAGGAATAAGAAGCACCTAATTCTAAACTGAGAGACTGAAAACACAGAACAGCTTTGAGTCTTAACAAGCTCCAACCCGCGGATCTGCCTCACTCCATTAAGTCAGAGCACCACCCCACTGGAGTGGAGTGGAGTGAAAGAGCTGAGTGAAAGTTTACTTCTGAGGTTAAACTGGAGAGAGCTTGACCCCAGAGACACCAGATAAAACCTAAAGGCAAAGAGTAAATTCAGTACAGCTGGAAGAAAGCCGAGGCAATCAACAAAAAGATAAGGGGCAAGCAGTGGAATGAAGAAAATTAGCATATCAACATGCAGGCCTAAAAACCAATTAGATTTTTCTAGACATAAACAATGGCCATGGTGGGAAGAAAGTATCAAATAATTCTAGCAAACATTCCATAATCCAGAACATTTCCAGACCAAGAAGACCACAAAATGCCCAAAGCAATGAGTGGAAAAAAAGACATTATCATTAAAGAAATAGCAATTTAAAAACCTTCCTAAAGAAGCACCAAATGGGTTACCATCAAGTTCTACCACACATTCTAGCAACAAAATATTCCAACCTCAGAACTATTCCAGCGCTGGTTTCTTCTGAGGCCTCACTCCGTAGCTGGAAGATGGCTGCCAGCTGCCTGTGCTCACGCGGTTTCTCCTCTGCGCAGGCACACCCCTGATGTGGGTGGGTCTCTTCCCTGAGTCCTAATCTCCTCTCTTTACCAAGTCTCCATTCACACTGCCATCACCGACTCAATAGACACGAGTTTGAGTAAACTCCGGGAGTTGGTGATGGACAAGGAGGCCTGGTCTGCTGCAGTCCATGGGGTCGCAAAGAGTCGGACATAACTGAGCGACTCAACTGAACTGAACTAATTCAGACTGGATTAGGGTCCACTCCAACCGTCTCGTTTTAACTTAAGGGCTTTATGTGCATATCTAATCACTTCAAGGTACTGGAAGTTAGAATTTGGACATATGAATTTGGGAGTAGGGGTAGGCAAGTCAGCCCATAACAATATTCCCAGTTGAAAATCTAAGAATAAAAGGGAATTTATTCAGATTGTGAAGGTTATTTACAAAAACTTATGCAAACATATTTAAATGATTAAACATTTAAAAGCCTTGGCTTTAAAGTCAGGAAAAAGACAAGGTTGGCAATTATCTTGGCTTCTGTACTACCTTATACTGAACCTCCTGGAGAGAAAGCTGTTTATACAAAAAGCATAAACATAAACAATAAGATGGAAAGAATAAAGAGCTCATCTGCACATAGTGGTTATGGGGGTAAAACACAAAGCTACATATTAATTATTAAAATAAAAATAAAACCTTGTTAATCCTTGAAAATCTATATAAAGTTATATTCCTAGTTACTTAGCCACAAAGTTAAGAGATGTATTTAAAAATAACCTTTAAAATAGACCTTTTAAAAAACCATTAAGTATTGGAAATGCAAGTGCAAATGAACAGAAATAAATGTTCTAGTCAAAGAGAAATAATAAAATATCCCCTTTAAATCACTAAAAAAAAAATGACCTTTTAAAAGCACCTAAGTATAATTCTTACAATTGATACCATCCAGGGTTCCAAAGAGTCGGACACAACTGAGCAACTTCACTTTCACTTTTCCCTTTCATGCATTGGAGAAGGAAATGGCAACCCACTCCAGTGTTCTTGCCTGGAGAATCCCGGGGATGGGGGAACCTGGTGGGCTGCTGTCTATGGGGTCACACAGAGTCGGACACGACTGAAGCGACTTAGCAGCAGCAGCAGCAGGGTTCCTGGACTCCCTAATCAATAGAAATTGATATGAGGCCAGATAAGAAATTCAGGCAAACATATATTGGGACTCATGCTGCAGTATAAGGGAAGAAAAATAACAATTCCGTGGGCTCACTCCCTGGGGGTGAGTGTGAGGTGAGCTGGTTTCTTATACGGAGTGAGGTGTGGGTCCAGGGGTTGGGTGGTGGCGGGTAGGTTGGGTGGTTTGCCCACCTCTTTGTGGTGCTGTGTGCAGGGTGCACACATAATATCCTGCTTTGTTCCCAGCTCCTCCCAGCCTGTCTCACAACTATAAGATTTTGAGAGAAATTTAAATCTTGCATGTTTATGATCTTCATGAATGGAAAGACTTGTAGAGATGTGACTTCTCAAATTGATTTATAGATTCAAAATAATAACATTCAAAATCACAGGAGACATTATATTTGCTCCTTAACTACCCTTCATCTAAAGAGAGTTCCCTTCTTTTTGTGAGTGAAGCACTAATCCATATTTATATACTGGCATTTATCATACTGCTTTGTGTATAGTTGTTAACAGTATAGATGCTATGGCCAGTCTGCCTGGGTTTGAATCTTGGCTTTACCTCTTTCTAGTTCTGTGACTTCAGGCATGTTAGGTAACTTTTCTGTAATTTATTTACCCCGTTTTATAGGTAAGGAAGCAAATGCCAACATCACTGGGCTATTAGGATTAATAGTTAATGTTATGCACTTAGAACAGTGCCTGGCACATAGTCAGTGTTATGTAACTGTTGGATGATGCTGTTTCTGTTCTCTCTCCCACTAGACTGAATTCCTTGAGGAAGGACACAGTGTCTTATTGGTTTGTGCATCCTCAGAGCATACATCAGTGTCTGGCACATGTGTGCGTGTTAGCTTCACAGTTATGTAACCCAAAAGAAATTGGTAATGGGGGGTTGGGGTGGTCCATGTGCCTAAAGTGTGTCATGTTTAAAGAAGCTGAATTCAGTAGCCTAAGGCATTTGAAAGGGGAGATCATTCTCAACTTGAGTATTAAATGCCCAAAGCATGATCAAGAGCAACACTTGTGAAAATACCCTTCTAATTACGTCTTTCCTCTGAGTTATTTAGAAGCCTTTGTCAACAAAATGCCTGAGATTCTTGTAACACACCATTATTTGGGTACTGCATGTGTAAAGGGTTGAGAGGATCAGATTCCTCAGCTTATGGCATCACATACTATTATTACTGGTCCATTCAGGGTCCCTCTCTTGATTTACTCGTTATCCCAGTAAAGTGGTTATCACTTCCCAAATAGGCAATTATTCTAATGTTCCTAACATGTAACTCCTACTTTGTCATCTTTCAACTTTCTCCATGATGTCCCTGACTGAACAAACATTTAATGTAATCAGATCCACCAATTTTGGGCCTTAGGGCTGGTGGTTTTGAAATTAAAAAGTTCTTTCCTGCCACATAGGCAAGAGTCTACATCTTCAATGACTTCAAGGCCTTACCTTTCACTTTAGGGTCTCTTATTAATTTGGAATCTATCTTCTGTGTGTGGTGTTAGGTTGAAATGTACCTGTGTTTGTCTAGTTAACAGGTCTATCTGTTAAACAGCAGTTAATCACTATCTGCTAAACAGCTCATTCCTTCCCCACTGATGGGTGGTGGTATCACCTTTAAACTACATTTAATGCATCTTAATGACAGCTCTGTCTCTAATTTCTCCTCTGTGTCATTAATCTCTTTATTCTTGAGCCAATACAGAACATGTCTCCTTGGCTTCTTTTTTTCCCTCACAACCATTCCTTTAATGGATGTTGGCTTTGTCCTCTAAACAGCAAAAAAGAATTTTTGGAGAGGAAGGAATAAGGTATTGGATTTGAAAGTTCAGGATTCTCTTTGGCAGGCTGATGGAGTCAGTGAGCACCCGTTTATGTTCCTTCCACATGAATTGACTGTGGCACAACCAGGTCTCCTTTTCTGCTTTTACCTTCCCCCCACCCACTAGTGTGTCTTGCCACTCCATAACAGCCTCCATGGCCTATAATAAAACAAAGGGAAAAAGAAGACGGTTGAGATTTCATTTTTCTTTCAAAATAAGTTATTTTTAAGTTAAATTGTCCAGAAAGTTACTTTTAAATCAATTACTTAAATCCCAGGTCTTTTTCTTAGAAGGAAAAGAAGACATTGTGAAGAAACCCTACATAAACATTAACTAATTGTTAATTACTTCACTATCAATTAATTAACCTGTATCTAAGGAACTGGGGGCTTCATGAGGGCCAGGTTTTCCAGTGCCTTCCACCCTGTCATGACCTGTGCCTGCACATTCCTTTTAATGCTGCACACAGACTGATACATCGTAATGCTTTGTATGTGAGAAGTTTTCCTTCAGATTGGAATTTAAGTTTCTGTGGTCTTTTTTCGTGCACTCAAGTTGTTTCGAGGACCCAAGATAATGAGAGCTGGAGGAGGAGACAGTACGGCATGCCCTCTGCGGAGGCATCTCATTGAATCACTCTTTGTCAACTCTCAGCTGAGGGACAACCTTCAGTGCTATCTTAAGTGAGTTCTGGGACATGTTTGTTCAATCTTGGCCTCTTTTTATTCACTCTGTGCTTGTGTATGTTCTAGCCACATCATGGTTGACCAGTGGAGTGCGTGTAGTGTTTCTGCACCTGCTGGCAGAAACAAAGGAAGAATACCACGCCAGGTGTTATATCATGTTTTTCTGCTGCTCAGACTGCCTCCAAGGAAGTAGTTCAGAAAACAGAAGGATATTTGAGATTGGTAGACATCATTCTGGCATTATAAAGGGCATCATAACCTTGCAGCCTGAGCGATTTAGCCCCTTTTATTAATAAGCTGAAAGAAACTGTGGGCCAAGGCATAGTATGATTTCTTGGGATTTCAAGGGGTCCAAAGAGCAATGGCTGACTTATACCATCATCATTACATACGGTGGGGCAGTCATTTCATATAATTCTGATTCTGGTAGCTAAATGGTTAAGCTCAAGCTTCAATAGCATATATGTAGAAGTAAGTTTCAGTCAGGCACTTTATTAGGTGTGTGCCTTCAAGAAGGATCATTCATCTCTGAGACACAGTTTCCCCATCTTTAAAATGGAGATAAAATATAAATAACTGCCTCAAGTTTGCTGTGAGGATTAAATCACAATGCACTGAATACTCAGGTGCAGGCTGTTATCTTTCTCTGTCTTGAAAGTTTTGTGGGAAGCATGTGTATTTCATGAACAGTGCCTTTGACCTGGTCTGAAGAAATAGAAGCATCCTGCTTCTTCCGCCACTGACCATTTAGGATCTCAGGAAAATTACTCAGCTTTGGAGTTGCAATGTCATCTTTAAAATGTTGATGAAATGAAAGAAACTAAGCAAACGGATAAACTAAAGAGCAATGAGGAGGTGACTTTTGCTGATTGTTCTTTGGCTTTCTCTAGTGTGGCTCAAAATAAAATGTTGATGAAATGAAAGAAACTAAGCAAACGGATAAACTAAAGAGCAATGAGGAGGTGACTTTTGCTGATTGTTCTTTGGCTTTCTCTAGTGTGGCTCAAAATAAAATCAAAAGTTAAGCTGTGGAGTCCAGTAAAAGCAGGCTGGCTTTGTGTGCCATGAAGATCAGTATTTTGTGTCATTTATGTGAAAGCAGTCAAGTGCATCAGAAGACCCTAACCTGCAACTCAAACACAGACACATTCTATTTGGCTGCTTGGCCTCACTGGCTCACTTGCATTGGTGAAAACCACATCTGCACTCCAGTGAGTGAACAAAAACTTGTGTGTTACATAGTGGACATAAGACTGTGTCTCTCTGTGACAGTTGCCCATGCACACAAGTGCAGGATTACTGCACTTCTCTTTGTAACCAATATATCTATTGTGAGCATTATGTTGAAGTGAAATACTGATAATTATAGGAAAGGGCTGTGTGGCTGTGTTGGAAAAACTACGTTGTCTCAAACTCATAGTAACCTATTTTTATAAATGTCCTCTATGCAAGGTTTTACTTTGATAATCTCTAAACTACTAGATTAGTGTTCCAGAGCACATACAAAGTACTAACACATAAGCAATGCTTTAATTCAATTTATCAAGGAAAACTAGGACTTCCCTGATAGCTCAGTTGGCAAAGAATCCTCCTGCAATGCAGGTAGACCCCTGTTTGGTTCAATTCTTGGGTTGAGAAGATACCCTGGAGAAGGGAAAGGCTACCCACTCCAGTATTCTGGCCTGGATAATTCCATGGACTATATCTACTTTTGTCTTATGCCAATAATCCTCACTGGTCCCCAATTTTTAGGACATATTTAGAAGGAAAAGAAGAAAAGTAGCAAATGTCTCCTGAGGCATGATAGCCCTGAATCTTAATTCACTAATGATAAGTGATAACTTAGTTTATACCTTTTCAAAAGTTTTAGAGCCCAGAAATGATCCTCTTCAGTAGGAAGGCTGGAGTCTCAGATAACTCCCTCATGTCATAGCATGACAAACAATTTTGTTTTTCCACAGAGGGACACTTCAATAAGCCAACTATTTATTTATAGTGAGAAAAGGAAATTCTAATCATATTGAAACCACGTGTAGCTCTTACTCAAAATTAAGAAACTGAGTCGTACTTTTTTTCTCTCAGTTTTAACATTCTTATGAGAAATCATTCACAGTCATTAGATGCTTGGTTATTGCGATGGGTGGGGCTCTGTTTCTTTGCCAAGATCTCTCAGGAAAAGGCCACAATAACTGGATGTATAGAGGACCGTCAGTCACAGATGCCAATGGTATTGTTCATAGGGTGTTTTACAGCACAAAGCAATAACAAAATATTCAGCTCTCAGGATATCAAACATCATTTTATGAAAATGATTTGACACACCACAATCCTAAAACTGGATAAATTACTCTCAAAATCTTTAAGAATGTGTGAACCCAAGAAATGCATATGACAGCACAAGTCCATTTCATACAAGAAAGCCTCTATTAAGACTTATTAAGGACCAAAGCCTTTGTCTTGACTCTAGGATAATAGGGTTGGTCACTTTACATGGTTTCTTTTGTCGTTGTTGTATTTTTCAGGGTTGGGGAAGTGACAGTAGTATCCTCAAATCTTACCTTTCCTTGGGGGCTCCATTTGAGTTACTAAAATTTCCTGTTATTTTGTATAAAATGCAGCACAGGCTGAGGATAAACAAAACAAAACTAAACTTTGTATCATTGTCTGAAATTCTAAAACAGAAATGGTCACTACTGGGTCATGCAGTTTGTTTCATACCCACAGTGATAGGCTACATTTTATAAAGACTCAAACAGTCCTTATGTTGAGAAAAGCAGGAAGGGCAATCATGACTTGTTTAAACGTGCAGGTTGATAATGAGTGATGTCCCAGCCTTCACAGCATCACAGATATAACCCTTGAGACAGAAATAGAAATCTGCTTGTATATGAACAAGATGCTGCTTTTGTAAGGGACAATTTAGGCCACGGTGCATTTTTAGTAAATTAACAGATGTTTTTGATAAATCTGTAACTCAGAAGGGTTCATCAAGTTCACTTGGTTTGACAAGTAAAAAATTAAGCAAGTTAAATCAGTCTCAGGAGAAAGAAATACTGTGTAAGCAATCCATCAAATGACCAAAAGCTAAAGCAATCCCTTAGGAGACAAAATGCTTACCCTACCTGAAAGTGCCTTTGTTCAGAAAGGATTTCTATTGGAAGAACCACAGATATGAAATTTTATATGAAATTGTGATAATTTTCAATTTCCATGTCTCATAAAATAGGGTAGTTTAATTCTTGATGCATACATTTCATCTGATCCATAGCATCAACTACTTGGGAGAAAACAACAGTTAAATACTAAGATGCGCTGTAGGCTCACCAAAGGTCCATCTCCTGCTTTTAAGAGAATCTTCAGTAACTTGGATTTGGGAAACAAATTCCATGCAAGTTTAAACTCACAATTCACCTATTATTGGCTGGGCAATTTGGAGCAAATTATTTAATTTTTCCATACCTTAATTTTCTCATCTGTTCAATGCTAATAATAAAAACTAGCACCATAGAGTTACTTGGATTAAACTTAACCCATGTATAAGCTTTAAAGCACTTCAGATGGTAGGTATATGGTGCATAGTAGTCACTCAAGGCAATTTTGTCACCCGTATTTGTCAAGGATTAGTTCATATCCTCCTCTAGGAGTTGGGTCCTAGCAGAAGGGTAATTAAGATCTAGATTGCACAATAAAAATAAACTACTTCTGAGGTCTAAAATTCAAACACTGGTAAAGAAGTAGAAGAGGAACTAAAAAGCCTCTTGATGAAGGTGAAAGAGGAGCGTGAAAAAGTTGGCTTAAAGCTCAACATTCAGAAAACAAAGATCATGGCATCGGGTCCCATCACTTCATGGGAAATAGATGGGGAAACAGTGGAAACAGTGTCAGACTTTATTTTTCTGGGCTCCAAAATCACTGCAGATGGTGACTGCAGCCATGAAATTAAAAGACACTTACTCCTTGGAAGGAAAGTTATGACCAACCTAGATAGCATATTCAAAAGCAGAGACATTACTTTGCCAACAAAGGTCCGTCTAGTCAAGGCTATGGTTTTTCCTGTGGTCATGTATGGATGTGAGAGTTGGACTGTGAAGAAGGCTGAGCACCGAAGAATTGATGCTTTTGAACTGTGGTGTTGGAGAAGACTCTTGAGAGTCCCTTGGACTGCAAGGAGATCCAGCCAGTCCATTCTGAAGGAGATCAGCCCTGGGATTTCTTTGGAAGGAATGATGCTAAGGCTGAAACTCCAGTACTTTGGCCACCTCATGCGAAGAGTTGACTCATTGGAAAAGACTGTGATGCTGGGAGGGATTGGGGGCAGGAGGAGAAGGGGACGACAGAGGATGAGATGGCTGGATGGCATCACTGACTCGATGGACGTGAATCTGAGTGAACTCCGGGAGTTGGTGATGGACAGGGAGGCCTGGCGTGCTGCGATTCATGGGGTTGCAAAGAGTTGGACACGACTGAGCAACTGAACAGAACTGAAAGAAGTAGAACTCAAAAGATCCTGAGATAGAGAACTTGGTTCAGAGGAGGGTGTGGGACATTCTAAGTGACTTGAGAAGGCAGGATGGAACATGACCTTTAAGACCCAGCATGACTGGAATAGCAAAGTCAGGTTGTGAGCCACCCTGTGCAGATAAGATGTGGCTAGTTGAAAGAGGCTTGGATTCCATGATTGAGGAGATCAAGCTCTGACAGAACCCTATCATAATTTCCTCAGGGGCTGTTCTAAAAATAGTATTGGTTCCAAGAAAACAGGGAAGACTATAAGAGAAGAGTTTAGAAGCAGATAGCTCAGTTAAAAGGTACTGAGGCCAATCTAAGGATGAGTAGATAAGGCTCAAGACCAGGGTAATAAGCGTGAGTAGAAAAAGGCAGCAACTGTTTGTTATGGGGGGGGGGGGGGAACACAAGAGGTGTTTAAGGGATTAAATTGTGGGGAATAAGGAAGAGGGGAGGCAGAGCTGGCTCTGGAATCTTGAGGATGCCTCCATTATCTAATATTGTATCCGGATAAGGGAGTAGCTGGCAGATGGTAGAACACACTCTTGCAGAGCACTGGGCAGGTTAGGAGCTGGCCTTGCCCTTTGTATCTGGAGGATTCAAAATCATCATTTGTGAAACTGAGAGTGAGAAGAGTCTCGACTTCGGAGTATTGCAAGGGACTTTCCTTTGGACTTTTCTGTTGGAGTGACACTCAGTACAGCTGTTTGTAATTAGAACCACCTGAAGGATGAACCGCTCCTGAGGGCTGACACAAGGCAGGACAAGAGCTAGGAATGAGCTTTGGGAAGCAGGATAAAAAGCTTTAAGACCCTGTCCTTGGGGTAGACTTTGGTGCCTATTTTACCTTAATAATTGGACTGAGTATCACTTTGAAAATGAAAGTCGCCTAGTCCTGTCCAATTCTTTTCAACCCCATGGACTATAGTCCATGGAATTCTTCAGGCCACAATACTGGAGCGGGTAGCCATTCCCTTCTCCAGGGGATCTTCCCAATCCAGGGACTGAACCCAAGTCTCCATTGCAGGAGGATTCTTTTTTTTTTTTTTTAAGATTCAATATTTTTTATTTATTTTAATTAGAGGCTAATTACTTTACAATATTGTATTGGTTTTGCCATACATCAACATGAATCTGCCACGGGTGTACACATGTTCCCAATCCTGAACCCCCCTCCTACCTCCCTCCCCGTACCATCCCTCTGGGTCATCCCAGTGTACCAGCCCCAAGCATCCTGTATCCTGCATCGAACCTGGACTGGCAATTCATTTCTTATATGATATTATACATGTTTTAATGCCATTCCCGAATCATCCCGCCTCCCTCTCCCACAGAGTCCAAAAGACTGTTCTATACATCTGTGTCTCTTTTGCTGTCTCACATACAGGGTTATCATTACCATCTTTCTAAATGCAGGAGGATTCTTTACCAGCTGAGCTAACAGGGATGCCCAAGAATACTGGAATGGGTAGCCTATCCCTTCTCCAGGGGATCTTCCCGACCCAGGGATCAAACTGGGGTCTCCTGCATTGCAGGCAGATTCTTTACCAGTTGAGCTACCAGGGAAGCCCTAGTATCACTTTATATTCTATTAGATGGTATTCCACAAGAGTTAATTTCATTTCCCCCCAGATTTACTGAAAGATAATTGGCATATAGCATTGGGTGAGTTTAAGGTGTACAATGTGATAATTTGGTGCACATATATATTGTGAAATGTTTACCACAATAATGTTAGTTAATACATCCTTTACATCACATAATTATTAATACCATTTTGTTGTTATACACTCTTTCAAATATATTATATAATACTGTATTGTTAACTATAGTCATTATGCTAAAACTTCAGAGAAGGCAATGACACCCCACTCCAGTACTCTTGCTTGGAAAATCTCATGGACGGAGGAGTCTGTTAGGCTGTAATCCATGGGGTCGCTAAGAGTCAGACATGACTGAGCGACTTCACTTTGACTTTTCACTTTCATGCACTGGAGAAGGAAATGGCAGCCCACTCCAGTGTTCTTGCCTGGAGAATCCCAGGGACGGGGGAGCCTGGTGGGCTGCCGTCTATGGGGTTGCACAGAGTTGGACACGACTGAAGTGACTTAGCATAGCATGCTAAAACTTATAACTGAAAGTTTGTACCATGTAACTAACATCGCATTTCCTCCTCCCCTCAGTTCAGTTCAGTTCCTCAGTGGTGTCCGACTCTTTGTGACCCCATGGACTCAGCGCACCAGGCTTCTCTGTTCATCACCAACCCCTGGAGTTTGTTCAAACTCATGTCCATAGAGTCGGTGATTTCATCCAGTCATCTCATCCTCTGTTGTCCCCTTCTCCTTCCGCCTTCAATCTTTTCCAGCATCAGGGTCTTTTCCAATGAGTCAGTTCTTCGAATCAGGTGGCCAAAGTATTGGAACTTTAGCTTCAGCTGAATGGACTGATTCAGAACTGATTTCCTTTAGGATTGACTAGTTTGATCTCCTTGCAGTCTAAGGGACTCTCAAGAGTCTTCTCCAACACCACAGTTCAAAAGCATCAATTCTTCAGCTCTCAGCTTTCTTTCTAGTCCAACTCTCATATCCACACATGACTACTGGAAAAACCATAGCTTTGACTAGATGGGCCTTTGTTGGCATAGTAATGTCTCTGCTTTTTAATATGCTGTCTAGGTTGGTCATAACTTTTCTTCCAAGGAGCAAGCGTCTTTTAATTTCATGGCTGCAGTCACCATCTGCAGTGATTTTGGAGCCCCCCAAAATAAAGCCCTCAGCCTCTGGCAAATACCATTCTATTCTGTTTCTGTGAGTTTGATATTTTTAGAGTCCACATATCAGTGAGATCATGCGGTATTTGTCTTTTTCTGTCTGCCTATTTCATTCAGCCTAAAGTCTTCGAGGTCCATTCATGTTGCTATCAATGGTAGAATTTCCTTCTTTTTCATGGCTGAGTAATATTCCATTATGTGTGTGTCATATCCAAAAAATTATTGCCAAGACCAATGTCAAGAAACTTTCCCCCTGTGTTCTTGGAATTTAATGATTTCAGGGCTTATGAGTTAATTCAATTTTAAGTACTTAGAAAGTACTCAAATACAATTTATTGCACCATTATTTATAATAGCTAAGACATGGAAGGAATTTAAGTGTTCACTGATAAATATATAAAGAAAGTGTGATATATACAATGAAATATTATTGATCCATAAAAAAGAGGGAAATCTTGCCATTTCCAACATGGATGGCCCTTGATAGCATTAAACTAAGTGAAATAAGTCAGATGAAGAAAAATAAATATGGTATGATCTCACATATATGTGAAATCTAACCAACTAAACTCCCTCCCCCCCAAAACCCACTGAACTCATAGACACAGAGAACAGTTTGGTGGCTGTCAGAGGCAGGGGATAGGGGTGGGTGAAATGGATGAAGGTGGTCAAAATGTACAAACTTCCAGTTATACAATAAACTGAATCATAGAGATGGAATGTACAGCATGATGACTATAATTATAATACTTGTATATTTATATGTATAATACTTGTATATTTGCATGTATATTGAAAGTTGCTAAGAGAGTGGATCTTAAAAGTTCTCATCAAAAGATAAAAAAATTTATAACTATGTGTGGTGATGGATGTTAGCTAAACCTACCATGGCGATCATTGCACAGTATATACAAACAAGGAATCATTATGCTGTACACCAGAAACTAATGTGTTATATGCCAATTATATCCCAATCTTAAAAAAAAAGTGGAGTAAATGTGCAAATGGAAGAACTTCAGGCCTCAACAATATTTATGCCATAAATACACACACACACAGACACACACACACACACATACTGCCTATTCTTCTCAATTTTAGGAAGACCATGAAAGAGTAGGAAGAGCCTGAACAGATCAACCTAAATTCTCTTCCCACTAACAAATTTAAAATTGTTCTGGGTTCCAGTTTCCTTAAAGAATAGAAAATTGAACAATTTTACAAATGTGGAGTTTGCAATAACTTGCATACTCTTTTGGGGGACACTGTGAAGGAACTTGTGACTGATCCTGCAAATGAACTGCTCCAGCTATATACTGGCTAAAAAATAATTTACCCTCCTGTGTTCACTCTCTGATTCCTCTGCCTACTCCTATCCTGCCATGGCATAGTGTGGCAATGGCTGTATCCCTCCATATTTACTTCTCTTGTTGGCAGTCTCCCTGCCTAGTTCAGCCTTGCATTGGTCTGTAGTAACATTGGTTCTGTCCTTTGTCCCTTCATGCACGGAGATGGTAATGGCTTCCTCTGTAGCTAGTTCTGGTATAGCTTCATCCCTTGTTGATTTACCTAACCCTGCCCACACCAGAGTAAATAGTACCTTCCTTAAACACTCTTTCAAACCCTGAGTCTGGAATCCATGTCTGTCTCTTACCATCTCCAACTCTGATGCTGTGGCTGACTTGCAGAAGAACCTGGCGCCTTTCACCACAGAGCTACACATGCCTTTGGCCCAGGATTTGAAGAAGCTGAAGGATCTGGTAGGAGCTGGAAGAAGGGAGTTTATGAAGGCAGGAAAGGCAAGTTCCTATCCAGAGCAGTTATCCATTCCATTGAGAGCAAAGCGCTGCAACTTCTGTGATGGAAGTGATCCAGTGTAATCAATCTGCTCCCAGATGGCTAGCTAGTTCTCCCTTTCCCCTCCTGCCCCCAGGGAATGGTGCCATATCAGGACTTGGCATGGGTTTCTACTGATGGCAGATTGGGCCTCAGCAGCAGCTATAGCCAGATCAGCCTGGTGAGAAGAAATACATGTTGTGATCCATATATAAACTTCATCCCTGTCTAGTTCAGAATTCATTGAGCAAGGAAAACAGTGACTGATAGCCCCAAACAGGCCACCTTGCCCACCTGATTATTAAAGTGCTCTACTTACAAACTTGCTCTTTAGGGAGCACTGGCATGAGACTATGTTGACACTCTGTGTGCCTATGGTGTGGTCACATCCTCGTTTCCCAGCCGTCTTTGTCAGCAGCCTCCCAATCGTATTCCTTCCCACTGATTATCCATCTAAACCGTTAGCCATGGCCCATAATCTTAGAGAGTACGTCTATACTGCTGGCCATCTTTCCTTCCAAACAAGATGAGCAACCAGATGCATGGCTCTCAGGTCTGCCAGTTGGGAGTCAATCAGAGTTATCTCGGGCAGGAATGTAGTGATGTAATCATTTACTTTGGTGTGGTATTGGAAAATCATGCAGAATAATCTGCATTTTTTTCTTCTTTGCTCAACTATGTTGAGTTCTCCCCCACGAGATTTTAGGTATGTGTTATGAGGAAGAAGGCTGTATGGCAGCCATGGGCATCTGTACCACTTACGTAATTTGTTGTTGTTGTTTAGTTGCTAAGATGTATCCAACTCTTTTGTGACCTCATCGACTGTAGCCTGCCAGGCTCCTCTGTCCATGGAATTTTCCAGACAAGAATACTAGAGTGGGTTGCCATTTTCATCTCCAGGGGATCTCTCTGGACCAGGGATTGAACCCTCATCTCTTGCATTGGCATGCAATTCTTTACCACTGAGCCATCAGGGAAGCCCACTCATGCAATTTACCTGGGTGTTTAAGACCACTCTGACTGAAGAGTCTTCTCCTGAGCTGGGGCATGGGGACTTCTGGAAGTGGCAGGAGTCTTCAGTTCTGAGTTCCTCAGATTACAATGTCCAGTGCTTACCATCCTGATCCTTGGAGGGGTGAGGAATGGGAATGCTTCCTTAGCCATCAACACCCTCTACACCCGCTAAACCCCTGTTGTTATGCAGCCCCTTCCCTTAGTCAAAGCAGAAGTCTATCTTCTGAACTGCTGGTAGAAGAAATTCCCAGCTGCTCTTTGTCACAGTAAAGGTGCTGCGGGTCGGGTGTCTCAGAGGTCTCACTCTGCAGCAGTTTCGCTCTGTCTCTCAGCTCCAAGGAGGAGGAGACTTCAAGCCACATCACAGTGAAATCTCTCAGCCTTGGTTTGTTCTTCAGACATAGCAGTGCTGTCACTCGGCCCTTCTTAGTCTAATTTATGTAGGATCACATTTTGTTTTTGGTTTTGCTTTCATTTTGCAGTATTTGTTGTAGCAAATCCTGACTCGTCTTTACATGAGTCTGACGTGTAGGCGGCTGTTGGGTCTGGCCAGTGGCTGGAGGTGTTGCCTGAATGGACAGAAAATGTTCCCTAAATGGAGAGTGAGGACTGTGTTCCTTATACTGGGGACTGTGAAACTTACACTGAGTTTAGTAGGACTCACTGCCGCAGGAGGGCCTGGTCTGCAGGAGATGGAGATGGCCAAGAGCTGGGCTTGCTGGGATTCTCCTCGTAGAATCTTCTGTCTGTCTTAAGATGCCAAAATGCAGAGCCCTGGATTTGCAAGGTCGGGGGTTGGCTGGTGCGGCAGGTGGAGTGTGAGATGGCTCTGCTGTTAGGTCACTGTCAGGGCCTGCTCCCAGGAAAGATGAGGATAGACTCTGGGAGAACCACTGTCACATTTTCGGCATCCTGGAGTCTTCCCCTCTGACGTCCACTCTTTCTGGACCTGCTAAGTTAGTCTCAATTTGCTTGGCACATTTTCCTTTAAAAAATCCTTGAAAGGGACTGAACAATAATCAGACAGCAGAGACACTATGGCTGTCTAATTTTTAATTAAAAAAAAACACTTTAAGCATTTTGGTATCTTCCAGATTGTCTGGAGTGCACATGTATTACTTTTGTAACTTCTCCAGGAAGATCTAGTTTCAGCCAGGGCTAGAGTTTAGGCTACAATCAACTTCTTGGCATCAAACACCCCTAGTCTATTTATCTCAATGAAGAATAGGAAAATGTGCCCCATATTTCTTGCCACTGTACCCTCTATGTTCAGATTTCTCCCCAGGAGCCTTGGTTGGTGCATTAATCTTGGTTTATCCCACTATAGAAAGACTGCTTCCATATTCAGTCCTAGTTCCTGTTATCCTATATGTCTTATCACCAAGGTGACTTTGAAAGTAAACCAGACTAAGTCTAAACAGCCCAGGAAAGAGTCATGGCTTACTCCTTCACTACATTCACTTTGATTAAATATCTTGATTGTTGTCACCTGTTTAACTTGTAGAACAAAGAACAAAATACTTGAGGCATAATGAGAGGGCCCAGAAAAAAAAAAATCCCATAGATTTAAATTATCACAACATTAATTCTGAAGGAGAGAACTATCGAGAAGGATATAATTATGTCTATTTTTAAAGCTCATGGAAAAATTCTTGCTGCATATGTGGTATGGTAAAACAAAATGCAGGCATGGAAAAATGACTGATTTTAAAAATAGCAAAATACTTGAGAGCCCAGCTTGGAGTCATTAGAGGTAGTACAGCTGGGTCAGTTTATAGGCTTCTGTTTTTAATTTGCATACGTACGCTAGTGCTTGGCCACAGCAGGCAACCCACTGCCTCATCAGACTGATTAACTTTTTATTCACTCCACAGATACCAAAAGGTGTTGGCACTTGAGTGAGGCAGTGCTTGGCATTGTGCTAAGCCTGAAAAGCGAGAAGCCTTTAACACTCCCACACCAAGGAAAGCTCAGAACTTCTGACAATGTTTTCTCAACACGAAACTGAAATTCTTCAGAGTTCTGCTAATGGAAAAGAAACTCCCACCCCCACCACAAGAATAGTGTTAGTGTAATAATATTTCCACTGCCCAGACTGAGTTGAAGGTCCATATTGTGGAGCCCTGAAATGGAAAAACTAAGTAGGGCCCCCCATCTTCAGTCACATAGAGTGGTAGCTGTGCTTGCTATAGACTGAATGTTTGCATCCCTTCCAAATTCGTGTGTTGAAATCCTAACCTCCAGTGTGGCAGCGTTAGGAGCTGAGGCCTTTGGGAAGAGATTAGGTCACAAGGGTGGAGCCCTCAAGAATGAGATTAGTGCCCTTATAATAAAAGAGATCCCAGAGAACTCCCTCAACCTTTCTGCCATGTGAGAACATTGTGAGAAGATGGTTGTCTACAAACCAGCGAGACAGCCCTCATCAGACACTGAATTTCCCTGCACTTTGATCTTCTAAGCCTACAGAACTGTGAGAAGCAAACGTTTGTTGTTTAAGCCACCCAGTCTATGGTATTTTGTTACAGTAGCCCAAATGGACTGACAGAACTCAGTGATCTTCTTGGTGAAGGAATCATGGTTTTGTGGTAGAGTGCCAACTATTTATTCAATAAACACAGAACATCCCTGAAGTCTAGGTTCTGATACTGCTGTAAACAGGGTGATGGCTTCCTGGAGAATCTTTTGTCTTGCTTATAAAAATGAGATTAAACATTTAAGTTCTCATCCTCAACAGAATGAAAAAGTAAGAGGAAGTCCAAGATTAAAAGCCAAGTAACTGACAGAGAATTTCAGGGAAAAAATAAAACAGATCAAAGTAGTTAGGAATGGCATCATAGATTGATAGTCGCTCAGTCATGTTTGACTCTTTGTGACCCCATGGACTGTTGTAGCCTGCCAGACTCCTCTGTCCATGGGGACTCTCCAGGCAAGAATACTGGATTGGGTTGCCATGCACCCCTCCAGGGGATCTTCCCAACCCAGGGATCGAACCCAGGTCTCCCATATTGCAGATGGATTCTTTACCGTCTGAGCCACCAGGGAAGCCCATGGCATTATAGAATTGGGAGTTAATTCATCACTTACTTAACAGGTATATTTGATGGACTAGACCTTCCAAGGACTCAAAGGTAAATCAATCCCAGATCCTGGCCTCTTGCTACTTAGTTTTGTTGTGTGTCCACTTGAACACACCTGGATTGTAAAATTGAGAGAAGGCAATGGCACCCCACTCCAGTACTCTTGCCTGGAAAATCCCATGGATGGAGGAGCCTGGTGGGCTGCAGGGGGTCGCTAAGAGTCGGACACGACTGAGCGACTTCACTTTCACTTTTCACTTTCATGCATTGGAGAAGGAAATGGCAACCCACTCCAGTGTTCTTGCCTGGAGAATCCCAGGGACAGCGGAGCCTGGTGGGCTGCTGTCTGTGGGGTCGCACAGAGTTGGACACGACTGAAGCGACTTAGCAGCAGTAGTAGCAGCAGCAAGTGTCATAAAGCAGATACAGATAAAATTCTTCCTGTCATAAAACTTTAGATTTAGAAGAATCCTCAGAAATAGCCTAACCCAATCTCCTCCTTTACAAAAAGAAAACTAAGAGTTTGTCACTTGCCCAACTTATGCTGTTAAGTTTGGGACTGAGCTGGGATTTGGACCCTGGTCTAGACCTTGAAGGACAGGTGGATCCAGGCAGAGGGAAGAGTATGGGCTCAGGCAGGGCTGATGTTCAGTCAAACCAACGCCTTGCCTTCCTGCTGTTGTCTGTTCTTATTGATGGATGTCCCTGTTGACTCGTTAACAATTCTGAATGTCACCCCTGGGCATGGGCACATCTCATGTCCTGCTCAGCTGAATCAGTAACAGGAGACAGAGTTTTTAATAATGAAGTACTAGGAGGCAATTAATCTCTTAGCTCTGATACCGAACTTGAGATAGCACAGCTGTCTCTAAAGATATCACAAATGAAGAAGGGATGAATGTACAAAACAGTCCTATTGTTATGTTATGAAGCAGGGCAAATGAATAAGCAGACTCCAATACCATGACTCAATTTGCCAAGTTCAAGAATTATGTTAGGTGAAGTATTCATAAGTGTTAAAATAAAAAAGAAGGACAAGGAAGTTTCTTTTACTTTTGTGGTCATCAAGACTTTATTCCAGGGAGGAGAGGAAGTTGGGAAGGGTAAGAGATACACAGTAGGCTTCCAGGGTGTGATGATATCTCTTTCTTCAATACTAGTAACTGTTCATTATAATATACATATCTATCTGTTTCTATGCATTATTCCATATGTTCCACTTAATAATAAAAATTTAAGCTGAAGGAGAACAAGGCTTGGTTTCTAATCTAGAGGCAAGGAAAGTAATGTGGAAAGCATCAGGTTCACTGAGCAGTTGCTTGTGTTCAGAACAAAGGAGCCTGGGAACAAAGTCACTGCAATGGCATAAAACTGAGAGCATGAAGATTAGCTTTCAACATCCTTGCGGATATTCCTTGCCAGCCGGTTGTTGACAAGAGCAAAATTGGTTCTTGCCTGACATGAAGCAAAGGGGACGCCTGGTTATTGCATGTCCAACACTGCTTGGAGATACGGCCAACCAGACTTAGAGGAAAAATATACAGTAAAGATTTATAAGAATGAATCATTGATATTCTGGATCATTGTTTTTTGTTTTTTGTTTTTTTGCCATTGTATCATTTTTATGTTCACAGTTCAGTGGCTTTAAGTACATTCATGGTGTTGTGCGATCATCACCACCATCCATTTCCAGAAAAGTTGTCAGTTTTTAAACAGTAAAATATGGGCAGAGGATCTCAACCTGATATCCTTTTGGACAGAGGGAAGCAGTGGGGAACTTCTAGTGGTCTGAGTACCTCAGAAGGGAGACAGCAGTGATGTGGGGGTAGGGTTGGGGGTGTTTTTCCTAAGACCTGACGGTTTCAACTGGTGTCGTCCAGCTCCTCGCCCGCCACACACACCAATGTTCATGAGCAGCCAGGTGAGGACACCAGATGATCACCAGGCAGCCTTTCTCCAGTGCTGCTGCTGGGCACAGTGCTACAGGATGTCATGGGCTGGTCCGAAAGCAGGGTTGTCCACAGCAGCGTGACAGGGAAGGAATTGCTATGCTTCCTGGTGCCTTGCAGCCCTCACAGAACTCTCTTGTTTGGGGTTTGATTCTGCATAGCTATTCTTTTGATGTATAATCTACAAAATTATTGTAATTTTGGAGCCAGTCATTCAGACCCTCTCAGTATCCAATCGCAGAATCAAAGATGGTCACGCGGCCTGTGAGAGGCAACTCGGCAGGGGAGCTAGGGCTTCTGTCCTGGTCTTATGTTTCCCACACGGCTGCTGACAACAGACTGATTCTGAGACTGCAGTCCGCCAGCTTGTTTGAAAGTGGGAAAAATGCTGAGATCCTACAATAGTATCCACAGCCCTGAGTTAAAATGTCCCTACAGAACTTATAGCCAAGATCATTGTGATACATGGAAATTATATTTATGCCCTTTTATCCATTCTCAACCTCTTCTCACTTCTTCCTTCCCTTCTATGAACCGTGTTCCCACATCTCCATAATTTTTCACCCTCTGGGTTCCCAGGAACATTGCCCTCACCCCTCGGTTTTCACAACTCCCCATGAGAGTACCCTGGTTAGGACCATATTTCTGAAAAATCATATGATTCATATGGCTATTTTCCTGAATACCTCTCCACTATCAAAATCCTATACTACCATCCTTAGTTCTAGAGGGACCTATATTGACTTCCCAGGATAAAAATTTTATAAACTAATCATTAAAACAGGACTGCATTATAACTTTAGAAAATTCTACACACTTTTACCTTTGTGGGCCCTTTCCTCCATAAAAACATTGAAAATCATATTTCATACCTTCATTGGGAGGAAGATAAAAATAATTCAGATTGAATTATTATTTCTTTCCTGTAACTTTAAGAAAAATGAAAATGAAAACATTTTCATGTGTCTCTGCAGTATTATAGGCCCCAGGGAATAAGCCAGCCTGTTAGTGCAGCCTGAAGATTGGCCAGGTTATATTGACTTATCAGATTGTGCTAGGTTATCACTTAGAATGCTCTTGGTTGTAAAGGGCTTAGACAGTTAAGGTAATTTATAGGCTCACAGGACTGGAAATTTGAAGATGGAGGTGGCTTGAGGCCAGGTGTCTGGTCTTGTGAAGTTTTCATTCTTCAGATAAAGACATAGAGAAAGACCATATCACAGATCTTCCTTTTTACCTGTCTGGTGGTCATTGCCTTTCCCATTCATCTTTCTGTCAAAGCTCACCTCCGTGATGGATGGAAGCTGAAATGCCAGACTTGTGCTTTCTCTCTGGAGGCTAAGTTTCGGCTTTGTTGCTGTTGTTGTTCAGTCACAAAGTCACGTTCAACTCTGCAACCCTATGGACTATAACACGCCAGGCTCCTCTGTCCTCCACCGTCTCCCAGAGTTTGCTCAAATTTGTGTCAGTTGAGTTGGTGATGCTGTCTAACCATCTCATCCTTTGTTGCCCTTTCTTCTGCCTTCAGTCTTTCCCAGCATCAGTGTCTTTTCCAGTTAGTCAGCTCTTCGCAACAGGTGGCCAAAGTGTTGGAGTTTCAGCTTCAGCATCAGTCCTTCCAATGAATATTCAGGGTTGATTCCCTTTAAGATTGACTGGTTTGATCTCCTTGCTGTCCAAGGGACTCTCAAGAGTCTCCTCCAGCATCACAATTCGAAAGCATCAATTCTTCAGTGCTCAGCCTTCTCTGTGGTCCATCTCTCACATCCATACATGACTACTGGAAAAACCATAGTTTTGACTATATGGATATTTGTCATATCCATTGTGAAGTGATGTCTCTGTTTTTTAGTACACTGTCTACCTTTATCATAGATTTTCTCCAAGGAGCAAGTGTCTTAATTTCATGGCGGTGGTTATTGCAACTTTAGTGAAAGTGAGCTGGAGGCTTTTTGGACAGGTTTTCTGCCCCTTAGGTGTGCCCCTTAGAAGTTCCCACATCTTCTATCCTACTTTGTGATATGATGCACTCCTACAGCTGTCCTGAAGTCATGAGACACCACAGGGACAACACTTTCAAGATGGCAGAGCAAAAAGACCCAATTCTGGATTCTTGATGGCATTGTTGAATTACATAACCCACCATGAAACTATCCACCACTGAACGCTTTCATTAAGTAAAAGAATAAACTAATTTATGCAACTTTTAGCTGGATATTCTACAACTTGCTGCTTTTTATAGATAACAAGGAAAATTTACCAGAAATGTTCAGATATTGATAAATGCTGTTGGGACAATAAATATATTAGAGAGTTACTTCAAATTGTATAATTATAGAAGGATCTGTCAAATGATATGAATCTGATGGAGTCAGCAATACAAAGTTCTGGGTGGCAGGGTACTTTAGAGCAAACAGTAATTATTAAAGTCCTAAAAGGGTAATTGTTAGGGTAAGTTTGAAGAATAGACAGAAACACTGACTGGAGTGCAATAAATAAGGGGGTGAGCGACAAGGTGAAGTCAGAGAAGCAACAGAGGCCATTTTGCTTTTTGACTGAAGTTTCAGGAGACAGGTAGTTTTGATATAATGGTACAATTTTGCCTCTGGGGTTGGAGGGGGATATTTTAAGCATATTGAATGATAAAATCTCATTATGCAAGTGACTGCTTAGTGCTCATATTAAATGTGGTGGTCATACCTGTCTATCTCTTTTATACTCACCAACCTTCAACTCCGAAGCTCCTGATTTTCAGAGAACTATACTCCCCTCCCATAGGGTTAGCATACAAGCAGCTATACTGTATAAAAGAACCCTGTCTCCCTGACTGTAGTTGACTGGACCAAGGATGGGTACCTAATCTAAGCTGAGCTAAAGGCCTTTCTCCTGGGGACTTTGGGAACTGGGAGCAAGGGACCAAGTTGGTGCCTTGCAAGTGGCTAAAGTTGTAAGGTTTAAAGCTTGAAAGAAAGATGTAGGTATGTCTTGATCATATGGGGAAAAAACCTGGTGTCTCTCCTAAGACGAGGAAATAGGGAAAAAACAACCCTAATGGAATTCAAGTTCTGGTAGCTTTCTAAAGCCTGGCGCCATCTTTCCCATCAGTTTTCAGTTTGGCCATTCATTTGTATACCTTGGTTAATTCTAGGCATACTTTTATGGGGAAGATGATGTCAATAATGTCAAGTGTGGGGTGTTAAAATATAGAATTAGCTGGATAAAGTTGAGGTAGGGAACAATAATGATTCAGAGATCCTGGGCTGGAACATCAGAGTTCCCCGTAGGTAGCAGCAAAGCAATCGATTCATTGCCTACAGTCTGAAGGACCATGAGCCTGTAAAGTTTTCAGTAGACCTCAGTATTCAGCATTTATTTTGTTCTCTCTTTAGGAGAACTAACTTCCAATTAAAGCCGTGATCTGAGACTATACTATTGCTAAATTGTCTTGCTAAATAGCACCAAATTCTTAACAGCACTCTAAGATCAGGGCCCTAATTTAGAAACTTTGAGGATGTTGAAATCTTATTATTTTCCTCCCTTTGTTTCACTACATCTCTAACTTGTAAATTTGGTCCCACTGCCTGGGACCTTCTACGAAAAAGAAAGTTCCTTTCTTCTACTAACTTTATTATAACTCCAGTTCTCCTTCACCCCTCAATTTTGAGCTCACAACTTAAAAGTTTCCTGAAATTCAGATCTGGATTAGGTATTCCTTTTATGAGCTCTTATAATGATGTTTTTCTAATATCACATAGTGCTATAACCTTTCTCTTGTCTTTCTATAGCACTAAACTCTAAGCTGAGAGTAGGCAGATGGTAGGTGTTTAATGGAGTCTTGAATGAATGGATGAAAAGCTATTGTGAATACCAAAGTAATATAGGCAAAATATTTGGCATGTGACCAATCAATAATTTTTTTGTTTCTTATTAGAGCCAACTCATTGGAAAAGAGCCTGATGCTGGGAAAGATAGAAGGCAGGAGGAGAAGGGGATGACAGAGGATGAGATGGTCGGATGGCATCACCGACTCAATGGACATGAGTTTGAGCAAGCTCCAGGAGCTCCAGGAGATGGTGAAGGACAGAGAACCCTGGTGTGCTGCAGTCCATGGGGTCCAAAGAATTGGACATGACTGAGCAACTGAACAACAAAGTTTTCTTTTATGATTCATTAGAATAACCCTAGAAGCTAAGAAGAGTAAGGCATGTTTCAAATTGCACTTCAGTTGGTGGCTCTAGGAGCCACACAGAAAATGAACAGTTTGGTCAACCATCAGAGCAGATGCCCAATAAATTAGAACAGAAGAGCCTGGCTATTTACCTTGGAGAGACTATTGGTCTTGCCCCCAAAATATAGCTTAAATTCAGTTATTAATAAACTGAACATAGAATGAATATATCTATGAAACATTATAATTAAGTTGAATACCCCAAGCGGAAAATGATGTACCAGTGATATTTTAAACTATAATCTAAGCAATTCATTGACACTATTTGTTCTGATAAGATTGTACTTATAAAGTAAATAATAACTTCTATAAATTAGCAATAATCTTTTTATAAACAATATTTCCAGTTATATAAACCATAACAAAATCTAAGAATAAATTTAAGGCATAGAAGCATATAAAAACTATGCAACTTTACAGAGGATCATAAAAATACTTGAATAAATAGAGAAATAGCATATGCTTTTAAAGAATCCGTCAATGTTATAAGATGCTAATTCTCCCCAAATTGTTCCATAACCAGTGAAATTCCAAATAAAATACCAAAATTTTTTTTATTCACCAGTAATGTAAATACCAAATGTATGTGTAAACGTACAGCTCAATGAATTTTTCATTATTTTTAAACTGGTCTAAGTTCAAAGTTTGCCTGAAATAAAAATGGAGTGAAATATCCCCCAAAATTTCAATGAAGAAAAAGCATTAAATTTTTAGAGCTGCCACTTCAATATAGAAATTGGCAGAAAATAATATAGAAAACTGAAAAACAAGTTCAAGGAATATATACAAGTAAATGTGATAAAAGTAGCATTTCAAATTAATGAGTTAATGAGGGAGTCTCTAAAAGTGATATTTTAAACTACAATCTAAGCAATATGTTGACACTATTTGTGCTGCTAAGACTGTACTTATGAAGTAAAGTAATTAATAGCTTCTATATATTAGCAATAATCTTTTTAAAAACAATACTTCCAATTATATAAACCATAACAAAATCTAAGAATAAATTAAGATGCTAGAATGGTTGTGATATAAGTATCTACTTCACCATATGAATTTGAAAAATAAATGCAAATAAATGAAATCAGGAGAGAGCAAGATTAATAGGACTTCCCTGGTGGTCCAGCGGTTAAGAATATGCCTGCCAACACAGGGCACAGGGGTTCTAGCCCTGCTCCAGGAAGATCCCACATGCCGCAGAGCAGCTAAGCCCATGCTCCACAACTACCGAGCCAAGTGCCTAGGGCCTGTGCTCTGAAACAAGAGAAGCCACGGCAGGGAGAAGCCTGTGTGCTACAACAAAGAGTATCCCCTGCTTGCAACAACTTGAGAAAGCCTGAGGGCAGCAACGAAGACCCAGCACAGCCAAAATAACAATAAGTAAATAAATATATTTTTAAAAAGAATAATATATAGCTGAAGACTCAAGATAAACTCAAGATAAACATGACATTTAAAATAGAAATCACAATGGGAAGATCAATATATTTGTCTACGTACATTTACTACTTCTCTGCAGTGAATACCATAAAGCTAAAAGGCAAATGACCAAATAGGGAAAAGTCTTTGCTATCTTTGTGATATCTGAGCAGATGTCTTTGATAGGAATGTGGTATGCTCTGTGTGGATTCTAGAGTCAGGTTGCTTGGGTTTGAATATGATATATCCCAATAGCCAGCTGTCTTACATTGGGTTTCCTAGATTCTTAAACAGAATATCTAAGGATATTCTCTTCAGTGAAACCTGGAGGAATGAGAGAAGCAGGATATGACAGGGGGAGAATCCAAGCAGAGATGAGCATCCAGGTAAAGTATCACCTCAGCCCAACCTCAGCTCAACCCCACAGGAAGCTCTGGAGCAAACACGGTGCCGTGGAGCTCTCTGGCCTTAAGGCAAGTGGGTAGAGCCTTTGAAGCCCTTCCCCATCAGTCACTGGCTGCAGGCCATCCTGACAGATAGGCTCCCTTTGACTGAGGATAATTTTCCAGAGAAGGGTACAGCTACCAACAACCATAGCTGCTAGGCTCTGGGTACACTAGATGGACAAGTGAGTTGGGGAATACCACTAGAAGCATCTTCTGTAATAACTAAGTCATCCTGATTTACTTACTTAACTCTTAGAAGCTTTTGTTTCTTCGCTTATAATGGCAAAAATTGTATCAATGCCTTAGGGTGCTAGGGGATATGATAAACAGTTTATATTAGGAACTAGCCTAACAAAAGCACTTAAAAGTTAGCATTTAGAGAGATTTACAAGTCTAAACATTCACTAATAAGCTAAGTGGGGAAATTGCAAAGACCCGGCAATGCATGAGCAGAGAAATCCAATTGTCTAAAATATGGAAATGTTTTTCTCACTGTAACTATAGTGCAAATTTAAAATGAATTACCATTTATTTTCTATCAAAGAGACAAAATCAAAGGTAATAGTGCTGGCAAGGTGTCCATGTGGGAATAGAGAGTAATCTCTTACATTCCTATTAGGATCATAAAATGATCAATTGATTTTTGGAGGGCATGTTGGAAGTCCATCTGAAGCTTTATAATCATGCATACCTTTCCAAAATGTTCATTCCCTCTCCCAAGAATTTATTTGTAGAAAGCTTGGCCAAATACCTAAAAATATAAAGAGGTTCATAGTATTATTTGAGTACTGAAACACTGGCATTGACCTAAAGAGCTAATAAAATGGAAAGGGATGTATAACAATTATACATTATATACATTATATATTATAACAATTATAGTTACTATAGAGAATTATGGTACAAAAATATATTTATTGATGATGAAATAAGTCCAAATTTTAATTAAAAAAAAAAAAAACCCACGAATTAAAAGCCTATGTTCAAACATTAAAATTCAATTTTTAAAAATTTGGAATTATATACACTAGTGGTGATTGGCTTTGAGTGATGAATTCTTTTTAACCTTCTTTGTGCTTCTCTGTATCTTTCTGATCTTTCTAGAGTGAATGAGTAACACAACAATAACTCATAAGCCTCAGGCTTCTTAGGAGCTAATGCCTTGGTAGGGGTGCAAATAATCCATGTTTGAAGATGGCATTGAAGCACAATTTCTAGTTATTGTTGATTTGTTGCTGTTTCTAACAAACATAAGTTCATAAGTTTATGCTTGAATCATACCTAAAGAAAGAATGAAAACCAAAAAGAAATTCAAGCAAACAGATTTCTTTTTCCCCACATAGGTAACCATTAATTTTTCTGATGCAGTTGATCCTTGTCTGAGTCAGATAAATAACTTGTTCAAAATGGAATGAGTTAAGGTGCATCCTGAACTTTTTTTTTTTTAATTTAATTTTTTTGCAAACAGATTTCTAAAACATATAAATACAAATCACTATGAACAAAGCACTCACATTTTTACTCAAGGAAGAGAAAGAGGATCTTTTCTTTAATAGAGTGGTTGGTAAGGGAAACAGCTTTGACTGTGCTTTGAAAGTTGATTTACACTCATTTAATGAATTATTTCTTGAATGCACTCATTTTATTCTGTCTAGAGACACCCTTCACATTTGGCTGATACAGCATACTGTACCAATCAGAACCACCACAGGAAACAGATGGCACAATCAAACAGGGTAACTGAGGAGAGGTTAATGAAGGGACAGTTTACAAAGATGTGGCCAAGGCTCAGGAAAAAGCAGATCAGGGCTAGAACTTCAGAGAGTGGTTATCATCCCTAGGTTGAAACAGCAAGAGGGAGGAACTGTTATCAGAATCTGGAGAGGGTCACTTGAGAGAAGCAGTACTTGGTGGAACAAAAGGCCCCATCCCATTTATGCAGGGCAGCTGTCCTTCAATTGTTGCCACAGCATCTCAGGCGGTTTCGATGTCAGGGCCCCTCCCTATCAACGCCAGTGTCCACAGTCATCATGGCGAGAGAAGAGAGAATACAGAGTAATACACAGCGGCTCTTCAGTACTGCTGACCAGAAGTGAGGCAGCACTCCTCTCATTTCATTGGTCAGCGCACATCATGTGGCCTTGCTCAATTGAAAGGGAGTAGGGAGACGATCCTTATAGGCGCCCAAAAGAAAGGAGAACTGAAAACACTGGTGAAAAACACAGGCAGTTAGTCATCCCTCTTCTTTTTGATTATGTGCATTTTTCTATATGAGAGACAAACTCCTAACCAACCTTACAATGCTGTCTAGAGTTGTGCTGCCCAGTACAGCAGCCACCAGTCACATGTGGCTATTGAGTCCTGAAAACATGAATTGAGATGTGCTCTGTATGTAAAGTATACTTAGGATTTCAAAGACTTAACACAGAAAAAGAGAATGAGATAGTTCTTCATTGATTACTATTGATCATATGTTGAAATAATAGGTTTGATATATTGGGTTAAATAAAAACACATTATTAAAATTAACTTTACCTATTTTTATCTTTTAAAATGTGGTTTCTACCTGCTAAGTCGCTTCAGTCGTGTCTGACTCTGTGTGACCCCATGGACTGCAGCCCGCCAGGCTCCTCTGTCCTTGTGATTCTTCAGGCAAGAATACTGGAGTGGGTTGCCCTTTCCTTCCCCAGGGTGGTTTCTACAGAATTTTGAATTACATATATTGCTTGTGTTATATTGCTATCCAACAGCCACTGCTCTAGAAAATTCTCTCGGTTCCCAATAGGGTTCCTAATAGAAATTTTAGCTTTGCTAGAATTCTCCATAGACTGAGTCATTACTTTAATTGCCCTTGGAATAAGCAGCTCAGGTTTTTTCTTTTGTTTTAGTGTCTAATTTAAATTTCTTTATAAAAATTTAGAATCAGTTTTTTTCCTCTCCTCCATAAAGGCAAAGCACAGGTGGTTCATAGAGACCATTATTTTATGAGGAATTTTTTATAAGATGTGTTTAAATGTAATTCAGTTCCATTAAAACAAAGGAGCCATTCAGCACAAGCACTGTCTTACTCATTTTGAAGACAGACTATATAGTTTTTTATTTGGAAGAAGGGTACAGAGAAGGTAAATTAACCTTACGTTTTTCAATGTATTTACAGCTGAAGTAAGAAGCTCTCAAGTTTTCTTGGAAATTTGGTGCAACAATAACTATTTTATGACCTGTACCAAAGATGCCCCCTCTGCCCTTCCAGTCCCCTCCTTTCACCCTGCACCCAGCTGTCTGCCCTGGAGGCTGACCGGCTTGGTCTATACCAGGAGGTCAGGAATAGAGAATTCTGGATGGAGACTGTAAGGAGGCAGGCAAGTGGGCTCCCCCGCTGAGTCCCCAGAATTGAGTCACAGAAAGAGCATCACCACCAATAAGGTGGGAAGAAAGGGTTTCAAATAGAAGTTAGAGCTTCTACAGACCATGGGAGGAGCTGGGATGTGAAGGTCTGGAAGGTGAACCAGAGGGTCAGACAAATAATCACAGTCACTTTAGCCAGGTTCACAGCACCACAGAGCTGGCAGAAAAGCCTGAGAAACTGCTGTGTGTGGGAGGTTGTCAAACCGGGATCTGGAAGAGGGAGGTTGTGAAGTCTTGAAAGTTAAAGTCACTCAATCGTGTCCGACTCTTTGCAACCCCATGGACTATATGGTCCATGGAATTCTCCAGGCCAGAATACTGCAGTGCGTAGCCTTTCCCTTCTCCAGGGGATCTTCCCAACCCAGGATCAAACCGGGGTCTCCTGAATGGCAGGCGGATTCTTTACCAACTGAGCTATCAAGGAAGCTTGAAGTCTTGAAAGCTGCTGCCAAGTGCCTGGCAGGGGCCTTGGGTCTGAGTTGGTGAGCAGTGTCACCCATTGGGAATATGGCAATGAAGGCAAAGAGGAGCAATTGGGGCCTGCTGGGGATAGACGTGGCTCTCTGTCACCATGTCCACCCAACATGACCTTCCAAAAAGTGACAGACTTTCCTTCCTTCATGTTCACCTTCCAAATCTTGTGCCTGTTCCTTCCTTGGTCAGCTCTCACCTGGAACCTTCCTGGGATGGGGATTCTGGGTCCCAGCCTTCAACAGGAGCCGAGGTACCAAGCTGAGGACTGTCCAGCACAGGCAGATTGTGTCTGAGACTGAGCACTGTGATTGTCTTTAAGAGCCTCCTTTTTGTGATTGCAGATTCCAGTGCTGGCTCTGCTCATCCTTTAGGGGCTCAGAGTGGTGGAAGCTCCACTCCTCTACCCGGGGGTAACTGCCCTGCCCCTTGTGATTCTCTACTTCTCCCCACTCCTTCCAATGATCTTGACCTGAGTGTGCCATCTGCATTCCGTTGTGAACTTGACATCCAGTGCACTGGTATCCTGTGGGAGGGAGGCTATGGCCAAACAAAAAGCCTTTGACTGTCTTGGTCCATAATGAAAGGATACAGAAGAACAACATTTTGAAAAGACATTTACTCAAATCTGGCATCATAAGGCAGAGTTTTATTATTTTCCGTCTGATATTTTATGAAAGCCTTTACAATGTCTTGTAGGAATAGTAAACTCTTTATAGTAGGACTAAGGTAAGAAAGGGAATTATCAGGGTGCATTTTTATATATTTGTATAGTTTCTTATATATATATCATATAGCTTATTATACATACAATATGGGCTTCCCAAGTGGCACTAGTGGTAAAGAACCTGCCTGCCAATGCAGGTAGACATGAGACGTGGGTTCGATCCCTGGGTTGGGAAGATCCCCTGGAGGAGGGCTCAGCAACCCGTTCGAGTATTGTTGCCTGAAGAATCCCATGGACAGAGGAGCCTGGCAGGCTGCAGCTTATAGGGTCACACAGTTGGACATGACTGAAGCGACTTAGCATGCATACATATAATATAGATTCTTTGGCAAAGAAATAGCAATATTTCAACCACACATTAAGCTCGACACTCATCAATTATTGGTTTTCTAAATTTTACTTGTACTTCTTTTGCATGAGAAGTTGAAAGACTCCTTTGTTTCCCTGCCTGTACAATGTGGCAGAGAAGGCAATGGTAACCCACTCCAGTACTCTTGCCTGGAAAACCCCATGGACGGAGGAGCCTGGTAGGCTGCAGGCCATGGGGTTGCGAAGAGTCAGACACGACTAAGCGACTTCACTTTCACTTTTCACTTTCATGCATCGGAGAAGGAAATGGCAACCCACTCCAGTGTTCTTGCCTGGAGAATCCCAGGAACAGCGGAGCCTGGTGGGCTGCCATCTACGGGGTTGCACAGAGTTGGACATGACTGAAGCGACTTAGCAGCAGCAGCAGCAACAGCATACAATGTGGGGCTTAGATGAAATTAACTCAACTATTCCTATGCACTCACATTCTTTAAATCTATGATGTTTCAGTCAAGTTTGTGGAATATCAGTGTGGTTAAAGTGTAGAGACTTTTCTGAAGTACTGGAATATCTTGTGAAACAAATTTCACCTTCCCATCTGACTCAGAAAATCAGACAAATATTTTTATCAATTCCTTTTTAAGTGTGAAAGAGTGCACGTTCCTAAAAGTACCACAGCCTCAGTCAGAGGTCAGCAAACAATAGCACAGGGACCAAATGTAGCCTACCACCTGTTCTCATAAAGTTTTATTGAAACACAGCCATGCTAACTTGTTTACATATTATCTGTGGCCACTGCCTTCTCACTACAGAGAAGAGCTGAGTTGTTGCAATGGAAATTATCTGGCTCACAAAACCTAAAATGTCTGCTATCTAGCTCTTTACAGAAAAATTTTGCCGATTTGTAAGTATCTTTCTTTAAGTAAGATTCCCTATGTTTTTCAGAAATGACGTACCCTAAAATACTAACAGTGGGTGATCTAAGATACAAATAAGTGTACAAAGAAATGTCTGTTTTGAAATGTGAACATTGTAACCCTCCATATGACACTTCTGAGGCAGCCCGGCAGCCCTACCATCTAGTCTCAACTCTGTTCTTAACCAGTAAAACAATCTTGTGCAAGTTACCTGTGTTTTCTCTTAATTGTAAAATCACATAAGATAATATGTGGGACAACTTAGATTTCTATCCAAAAGGAAGGATCAGTAAACATTATATCTGACATGCAGAAAAGGAAAAACTCTAGCTCTATGGCATTAGAAGGTTGGGAAATGCATTATATGGGTATAGAGTTTGAAACGCAATGGTCAGAAAATTATTAAACAGTCATTTTTTCCCCCATTGCCTTCATGAAGCCACTTCTTTAGCATAAACTCTTGGATTTCTCAAGCAGGTGACATATCGGGATGTATGCATGGGAGTGAGAAGCAGAATTTAGAATGATGGCAGCCTGGCATCAGTATGCACTGGGATCCTGGCCAGCAAGGTTTCAGGATGTCATCGCTCTCAAGCTACAAAGACCTCTGCTATGGGCGCTGTGGAAGAAACCTTCCAGCTGTGGATTCACGGGGACTTGATCTCTAAATGAGGAACAGACAACCTGCTGAGGAATGCCTGTGTTCCTGAAATGTCAAAGCCAGAACTAGAAGGATTTAGACACGCAATGCAGGGGCAAGCCTCAGGAACATACTAAGGCTTTAAAAGCTCATTTTATGTATTTATTTTCAGAACAAAAGGGATTTTAAAAATATATCATCACAAAGAAGTCTAACATCTCTCTTCTAGCTCTGCAGGGTTCAAAGTCCAATAACTCACTCCTGTTTCTCTGCCTGAGCTGGAGTTTAATAGCTAAGAAGAGAATCTTAATGATTAATCAGCCCATGCACAATTCCAGAACAAGACAGGGATGTTATTGTCATGTTATAGATGAAGAAACCTAGGCCCGGATGTATCAAAACAGCTGTTTAAAGTCATATAATTATTTGTGCAGAGTGAAAATGAATTTCTGGGTCTCTGATTCCTGCTCAACTCTTCTTCTCTCAAACTACCCTGCTTCTCAAGAACCCAGAACCTGGGAAGACCATGCTGGGTCTGCCTCTGATCCCTTGGCATTGTCGGGAACCTCTCTGTGTCTTTGTTTTCTCTTCTGTAAAAATGGTCAGGATGCCTGCTTACTCTTCCGCATAAGGATGCTGAAGCTCAAATGTGATCACTGACATGAAATTGTGACTCATGGACTTGGCAGGCACTTATTTTCCTATATAAAATCATCCTCTTCTTCCTGTTAACCTAATGTCATTCCAGCAACCGTCTGCCCAGGTGCAGGGAATAAATCATGATTAAACAGTGACAGTTGCGGTGGTCCCATTCCTTATGCCAGTGATTGAACTAGGAATTGTCACGTGACCCAGAATTGGTCAAGAAGACCTAGAGAAAATCCTGGAGAGACGTGTGGAAAACTTTGAGGAAGTCCTGTGTTACCTGATAAAGGTGCAAGTGATGTGAAGAAAAGTTAAGAGTCTTCAAAAAAAAAAAAAGAATGACCTCACATGAGATAGAAGCCATCACTTGTTCAACAAATATTTATGGTGTACACACCATGCATTAGGCATTGGGAATACAACAGAGAATGGACAGACCAAAATACCTGGCCCAGTGGAGATTATATTTCAGAAACAGGAGACAAAGAAGCTAAGTACAAAATGTAGTTTGTTGGTGATAAGTGTGAAAGAAACAAATGCAGCAGGAATGGAGACATGAGAGATTGAATGGTAGAAAGTTTAGATAGGATGGTGAAGGATGCCCTCACGAAGAAGATAGCTTCTGAATAAAAGGCAGGAGGAAGCAAGGGAGTGAGCTGTGGCGGAACCTGGAGTTAGAGCAGCACTGGACGAGGGCACAGCCTAGCAACAGAGGGTGGAAGTGTGGTCAGCCGTGTGGAGAGCCAGGTCATGTGAAGCCTTGAAGCCACTGTGGATCTTTGGCTCTTACTCTGAGTCACATGGGAATTCATTGGCAGGTTTTAAACAGAGAGACCATGTGACCAGATCTTCATTTTAGCAGGATTGTTCTGGCAGCTCTGTGCAAACAGGCTAGAGGGAAAAGGGCAGAAATGAACCACTTAGGAGGATGTTTTAATAACATAGGTGAGAGCTGTGGGTGGCTTCAGCCACAATGCTGGCGTGAAAATGTAAGAAGTGGTCCAGATTCTGGATATATTATGAAGATGGAGTTGGCAGAGTTTCTTAAAGATCAGAATGGGACTTAAAGGAATTAAGAACAACTCTTGAGGTTTCAGTTTGAGCACCTGGAATACAGAAGCTGTCATTTGCTGAGTGGGAAGGACATGTTTTGAGGACTGTTCAGGAGCTTGTCTTTCATCTTGTTTGAGATGCTTATTAGTTATCAAAATGGACATGTCATGTAGGTCACTGGTTAACAAGTCCAACAAATTAGGCACTAATTAAATGGAAAAAATTCCATAAATGAGTCACAGGTGAGCATCTGTCACTGTGAGAAAAGCAGGATACTGTATTCAAGTCTGAGTTTCCTCATCATTGAAATAGGGGCAGCAGCCTGTGTTCTGCAGATTTAATAAGAAGGTATAAATAAAAGTGCCCAGCACTGTGCTTTGAGCAACAAGCAATAGTCCTCCATTCTTCTGCCTAGATGGAGTCATTGAGGAATTAAGCCACTTGATCTACCAATTAATTTTCTTAGAATATCTGAGCATGATGGGATTAATGATTTACAATTCATAAATTTTGATACAACTCATACCACATAGGACTGGAGTAAAGATTTAATTTTTTTCTATTTTATAGAAGAAGAAACAGATTCAGAAATTTTCCCAGAGTCACACAGCTAGTACCATCTGTGAAGATCAGTTTTCCATTATTTTTAAACCTAACAAATTGAATATTTAAGGCTATTCTTGAATATCTTTACTATTTTCTAACACTGATTCTAAGACATGAACATTTTCCCTCCATGTTAACAAGTCATTTTAAAGAAGAGGTTCTCAAGATTTACTTTTCAGAGAACACAGGTGTAGAATAGGGAATTCTTATGTATGATAGCAACCAATACAGCAAGTATGAATGTTTCATAATGAATGATGGTAACTCTCTGGGTTCACACCTATTAAATAGATCCTCTTGAAAATTCCTTAGAGATTATCTGATATTTCTACTCTTACGTTGATTTAGAGGGAGAATGGCTTCACTGGTAGCTCAGCTGGTAAAGAATCAGCCTGCAATGCAGGAGATCCCGGTTCAATTCCTCGGTCAGGAAGATCCCCTGGAGAAAGGATAGGATACCTGCTCCAGTATTCATGGGCTTCCCTGGGGGCTCAGACAATAAAGAATTCGCCTTCAAATGCAGGAGACCTGGGTTTGATCCCTGGGTTGGGAAGATCCCCTGGAGGAGGACATGGCAACCCACTCCAGTATTCTTGCTGGAGAATTCCATGGACAGAGGAGCCTGGCAGGCCACAGTCCATGGGGGCACAAAGAGTTGGACACAACTGAGTGACTAAGCACTCACAGAGGGAGAGTTATAAAGCTCTTATTTCGTTGCTTATTGATCAAAGAGATATTATCTAACTGTGGTTTGATCATTCAGTGCTAGGAGCTATGAGAAAAAATTTAATATAAGGACAATGTTACCACACCTCTTGGATTTCGATTTAATCCTGAGTCCATCCTGAGGTCCAGAGGGCTGTTGGTGCTTTGATAGTCATTACTTGGATTAGGAAATTGTTGTTGAACCGTGCATGACAGGTAAACTGTGACCATGAAGGTAATGGTGGGGATCAGATGCACTCAGAGACTTGTACTCTCAGGCTAAATTATAAAGCAGGCAAAGCATGCAGTGTTCTCTCCTTTCCTCCACCCCCAACCCCATGCACATTTCTGAATCTTCTACAAATCACTTTTACAAAGTGATCTTAATTCTACAAGCATTTAGAACTTCAGCACATTGTTAATAAAATGAAAGAAAATACACAAACCTGGAAGAAAAATATCACAAAGAAGAGTTAAAGTCCTTAAAGGAGAATTCACATATACAAATCCACAAGAAACACTGAAATCCCAAAAGACAAGGAGGCATAAAAGCCTCAAACCAACAACTGACAGAAAATACACGCTCTAATAAACCGCACAAAATGTTCAGACTCACTACTAACCAACTACAGAGACTTCAAGTGAAATAAACAATCACTTTGCACCTATCAGACTAACCAAGGTTTAAAAAGTGTTCAGTGCTACATCTGGTGAATACGGTATTGGTGGTGGCATATATGGTAAAAACGTTCAGGGAAGCAATTTGGCAACATGCAATGGCAGCACTAACCATGCATGCATCCTTGGATCCTGTAATTCTATTTTATACACGTTTCCAATCATTTCTATAAATACCTTAAGACTTAAGGAAAAGGATGTTCAGTGAACTTATTTATAAGGAAAAATTGGAAAAGTTAAATATCCATCACTTAAGTTTTAAATCATGTTTTTTGTTGTTGTTTAATCACTAAATTGTGTCCGATTCTTGTAGTTCCATGGACTGTAGCCTGCCAGGCTCCTCTGTCTATGGGATTCTCCAGGCAAGCATACTAGAGTGAGTTGCCATTTCCTCCTCCAGGGGATCTTCCCAACCCAGGGTTCAAACCCGAGTCTCCTGTATTGGCACTAAATTATGTTTAACCATATGGTATATTCTATGTCAGGCTTCCTTGGTGGCTCACTGGTAAATAATCCACCTGCCGATGCAGGAGACATGGGTTTGATCCCTGGTCTGGGAAGATCCACTGGAAAAGGAAATGACAACATACACCAGTATTCTTGCCTGGGAAATCCTAGGAAAGCCCATGGACAGAGGAGCCTGGTGGGCTACAGTCCATCGGGTTGCAAAAGCTACTTAGCTACTAAATAACAACGTACTCTGTGTCATCATGGACTGCCTAAGAAAAGCATATAACATAGTGCAGAAATTGATGTTGATAAATTGAGCAAAGGTGGGATATAGGCTATCTTATATAGAAACATTATTTTACATAGGTATTTTATAGATTCAGATATCTTACACAAGATGATCTGACCTATATAAACTATATATGCACTGAAGATTAACTTTTATTGTTTTTCCTTTTCGTGTTTACAGTGACTGATGTTTAGCTGTTTAATAACAGGCAATTGCTTGAGTGTTCTGTGCTGAGTGTTTTACAGACACTGACATTTAAACATTAACCATGGGATGAGATTTTATCTCTTTTTTTTTAATCCTTCAGCACAGATCGCTACAAATGGGATGACTAGGTCCTATCCTTTTCTTTCTTAAACAGCTTTAATGAGGTATATTTTACATTTCATAGAATTCACCCATTTCAAGTGTATAACTCAGTGATTTCTACTAACTTTACTGAAAGGTGCAGTATCACCACCGTCCAGTTATAGCACATTTTATCCCCACAGTAAGATTCCTTGTGCCCATTGGCAGTTAGTCCCCATTCCCACTTCCACGCCCAGATAACCACTGACCTACTTTCTGTTTCTATGCACTTGCCTTTCCTGGACATTTCACACAAATGGAATCATCTAATATGTGGTCCCTTGGTCTTTTGTATCTGCCTCCCGACTACCCTTTGGATAGAATGCCTCTTCTGCCCTTATTTTCAACCTGGCCAATCTCTATTCCTCCTTCAGATCCCACTTGAGCATCACCTGTGGGAGGCTGTCCTCTCTGAGTCTATCCTCTGCCCTCCCTGGAATTAGTCACACTTCCCCCTGAAGAGCTAGTTGTGTAGACACACTCCAATCATGGTGTGTGTCTTGGGAGACACACATGCCAGAGCCATCTTGGAAATTCCTTCAAGGCAAGAACCAGGTTTCCTCTGATCTTTCCTCAATGCAGGATCATTTGTGGCCCTGCATCCCTTCTTGAGCATCTATTAGGTATAGTGTCCCCGGAAGATGACAGGTAACACGTTTTCTCCTCTCAGACCAGGACAGAGGTGCGAGGCCAGTGGGCAAAGTCTGCTCTTGATGTGATCACATGTTTCCCTGGCATTTAACCTGCTCCCATACAGGTTGCTGTATCAGGAGCAATAATTTTTGTTGCTGCCATCTAGGGCACTTCTGATGTTATTCCCAATGTGCTGTGGCTCCTGACATCCTCTGCTAGGGGAAGGGAGGAAAAGCATAAAATCTGCTTATTAGTCTTTATTCTTTGTCCCCCTTGAAACCAAAGGCTGGGTAGGTGCAGGTCTGGCCTGATCTGGATGTTAGAATTGGGAGAAGCTCCTGGATTGCCTTAGCACCAAGTGCTCTCTTTTGTCCGATTGCTGGCCCAGCCACTCTTGCCCAGGTGCACACAACCACTTGGGTGGGTGGCCACCCCTAGTGATTTTAGCTTACAGAAGAGTAGAAGTATGTGAATCTTGTTGCTGCAGGAAATCCAGTTATTCTCCTAGTTCTAAAATAAAATCTGGCGGATGTTTGTTAGAGACCACATTCTTACTCTTCAAAGGAAGGAAGAAAGATTAAATGTTATTTACATACCTGTAATTGGGATAGGCAGACATGTGGGCTTTGCGATAAGCAATGGTCTGAAGAATTTTGAAGGAGAGGCAATCAAGGAAATTGCAACTCTTTGGGCTCAAACAGAAACATCAATTAGAGAAGAAAGTTGAAACAGAGAGAACGCCTGTCCTCTAATTCAAGGCTGATGGGCTTCCTACGTGTTTTAGACTAGAACAATTCACACTTGGAGAGGGCTCTGAGTTCTTTAACGCTGCAGGTATATTAGGCATAATTAAATATGCAGTCACTTAAGGATGTTAAACTTTTTCCTCTTTCAAAACTCTATGTTAGGGTTTAAAAAATGATAGTGGCCATGGAGTCCCAGCAAAAGGCATTGAATTCTGTCTCTCTGGAAGGGCCTAAAAAATATTGCTGCATCTGAAAGAAAATCCTGTTCAAGTTTAACACTTTGACCAGCTTAGATTGTGGCTCTATTGGAATATTTGAACCCAATACTCAATACGAGATGTGTGCAGGCCTCTTCTTATGGTAAATATCTTCTCCTCTGTTTCAAAATCAGAAAAAAAGAAATCCCATCCTGAGGGCTCCATTCCTGGCATATTTATGCCCCAGGCAGATTGAAAGTGTAAAACAGACTTTTCACAAATGAAGAGGCATCATGCTTTTCAGCCCAGGACAAGAAACTTCAGCTGTTGCCAAGACAACTTCAGGATTCTGGCTCCTAGGCTGGCTGCCTGAGAACTGTCTCGGAGCCCCAGCCTCCTGCGCTGTCACTCACTGTCAGACCGAGTGCAAAGGCCCTGGGAGTGAATTCATGGTGAGAACCAGCCTATAAGCTTTTCAGAAACAACGAGACCATCTCCAGATTATCGAAAAAGCAGGTGGAGTCTCTCAGGAGCAAAGTATATATCCATGATTCCTTTTAAAAATAACTGAGTGATACTAGAGTAATGAATATAGTTCATTATACATTTGTCACAACTCATAAAATGTACAACACCCATAAAAAGTGAACGGTTATGTAAACTCTGGACTTTGAGTGATCGTGAGTGGAGCAAATGCACCTGATCGTGAGTGGAGCAAATGTTGATAATGGGGGAGGCGGTGTGGGTGGGGATGGGAGGTATGTGTGAAACCTCTGTATTTACTGCTCAGCTTTGCTGTGAACCTAAAACTGATCTAAACAATAAAAAGTGTATTATACCTAGATGCACACATAAATGGAATCTCTTGGAGGGTGGGGCAAGTCCAAAGGGCTTGTGCAGGAGAGTTGCGTCTGTTTGTAGCACAATAAACAAAGAAACACAGTGGGTATGAAAGACCCAAAAAAGTCTCTGTTGCTGAGAAGAACATGGCGCTGCCGTCTGGGGGAGAAAATCATCTGATTCATGCAGGTTAGAAAACTAGCAACCCTGGGACAGACTGTGTTTCTTGTTTATATTCCTGGATGAAATGTGGAAACATGCTGAGATTTGTCAAGGTTACCAAGGAGAGAATATGGCCTTAAGAAAGTTGATGTTTTATATAATGGTCTAATTAATGCTGATATCTGTCCATCTTGGCCCCCTACTTGGAGCCAGGAAACCTTACTCCCCTGAGTCTATCCAGATTTCAGACCCCAGGGGCTATTGTGTAACCACTGCAGGAGCATCTGTAGCTGCTGCTGTTTATTTAGTGCCCCTCCCCTTCTCTTTTCTCACCTCTGGGAATAGTTTTTGTTGCAACTACTGTTGCCCTTGCAAAGCAATGTGGGTATGTAATGCCAGGGAGTAGAGGGGATAATTGTCAAAGTGAAGATGAGTGGTCCCCCCAACAAAGCAATCATGGGAAACCTGGGGTTAAAGCCACACAGGCTCACATTCTCATCTTGCCACCCAGAGGTCTTTTTTTCCCACTTAAGTGGACCAATCCAAACCAGTATCTCTGATCTTGACCTTGATAAGCCAAAACCATGACCATGGAGTAAGTACATGTTGATAATAGAGCAGAGCAATTAAAATGTTGGGCTCTTAAATTAGACTGCAAAGGTTGGAAGTTCAGTTCTCCCACTTACTAGCTGTGTGGCCTTGAACTATCTACTTAACTTCTTGGACCTTCAGGTTCTTTATCTGTAAAATGAGGATAATAATAGCACTTATCTCATTGTGAGCTGCTGTGAGAATTAAATGATGTAATCTATGTAAAATGCTCAGAACAGTACCTAGCACACGGCAATCACTGAAGTTGGCTTTTTGTTGTCCTTCTGGCTTTCTGGCTCCCTCTTGTTTAGACCTGGGCATAGCGATCTCATTGCTTGCTATAATGCACTTGGGAAAACAAAATTTAAGCCACAAGACAAGGAACAATGTATTCTGGTACAGTGGGTACTAAGTTTCAATTTCATAACACAACTGAAAAAACAAAGTTAATAAAATGGTGATATTTTTCTAGATGCTTGCCACAGCAAAAATATAACACAATAAATTTGAATCTCTTTAACACCAAAGCCTGCTTTGTGAAACATGTTCCATGGCCATGATTAAGATCAAGAAGGTTTAGGTTTTAAAACTCTGTTCTATAGTATTTTTTAAAAAGGATAGTGATAGTAGTAAGTCCTATTAGAGAACTTTAGCTCAGTTCTCATACTGGTTTTGTTTTCAGATTATAAGGAGGAGGAGATTGTCCTTGACCGACTTCCTTGTGCCAAGACAGCGCCTAGACAAGCTTATGAGTTGTCTCTGAGCCCAGTGGACTAGTCACTGGGAAACTGTAGCTCTCCTTTTCCTTCCCCCATGTGCTTTCCTTGCCAATCAAGGGGGGGAAAATGGCTTCCTAGATCATTATCCACTGGTTTGGGGGTAGAGATGGAGTGGGGTGTCTTAGATTTGAGTCAGTTTTTATATTTGTCCAAGAAGTTGTTATTTTTATTGTGGTATTAGGTGCCTTACAGGTACACATGCTCGTGTTGAGTGATACTTGTTTAAAAACTATTTCATTATACTAATCATTCTATAATAATGGTTTAAGATGTTTCTGAAGTTACTAAATGATTAGAAATCAAATCCAACTTATACCTAGGTAAAAGACGATCTTCTGCTGTGCTTCAAAGAAAGTCATTAAAAATAGACATGGAATTATTTATAGCAATGACCAAGAGAAGTTTCTCTGATGATGAAAGTTTCTATTATCTGTGTTGTTCAATATGGTAGCTTCTAGCCACATGTGGGTATTGGGTACCTGAAAAGTGGCTAGTGTGTCTGAGGAGCTCAATTTTTAGTTTTATTTAATCCCAATGAATTTAAATTTTAAAAGCCACATGTGGCTAAGCCTACCATATTGGACAGTATACATTTAAAACATGATTAAAAGTCAGTTGACCTCTTGAAATCTCATTTTCTTAAAGTGCTAAAGGTTTAAATTGTCAATGGTTTTCAACATTGGCTACATAACAAAATTGTTCAATCAGGTTTAAAAGTACTGATACTTGTGTCTCTTATTCCAATATGATTTATTGTGCAGTAGGGCATTAAGACATTTTAAGAACTACCCAAGTAATTCTAAAGCACAGTCAAGGTTAGGAACCACTTCTGACCTACATTGTCTTTAAGTTGTATTCTAGTTTTACATTTAGCTGCAAATTATACCTAAGTTAGAGTTTCTTGATTAAATATTTTAAAACAATATGAGCTTTGATTTTAATTGACAACTACATTGCAGGATAATTCTTTTTTTGATTTTTAGTTTATATTGGACAATAGTTGGTTGACAACATTGTGTTAGTTTCAGGTGTACAGCAAAATGATTCAGTTACACATATACAAATATCTATTCTTTTTCATTTCTTTTCCCTTTAGGCTATTACAAAATATTGAGCAGAACTCCCTGTGCTATACAGTAGGTCCTTGGTGGTTTACCATTTTAAATAATAGCAGTGTTTACATGTCAATCCCAAACCCCCAACCTATCTCTCCCCTCCCCTCCCCTGCCCCCTAGTAACCAAAAGTGCATTCTCTAAGTCTGTGAGTCTGTTTCTCTTTTTTAAATAAGCTCATTTGCATCATATTTTGTAGATTCCATATGCAAATGATATCACATGATATTTGTCTTTGTCTGACTTAATTCAGTTAGTATGATATACTAAAGTTAGAAGTTTATAAGGCAAATAAGATACTTGTCACTTAAGCTTGATCCATTAGAATATTATATATGGATATATATGCTTTTTACAAAGGCTGTCTCTCTTAAAATTCATCTGAAGCTTAATTGTTTGAAAACATCAAGCCAGGTTGATTTGATATAAAAACTCTTCTTTGGAGTTTTTCCTAATTGATACAAATGGTAGTTTCAAGCTATAGACAAGGAGGAGGCTTATGTGTATATACTTGTTTGGGGATCTGATTGCAGCCTTGTGTCAAGGTTTGGCCATCTGCCCATAAACCTGCATGGGGTGACCTCACTGTGTAATCCAAGTTGCAAGTTCATGGAGACCTCAGTGGGAGGTCTTCAGGCAAATCACTTGGAGCACTACATAACAACTGCTGAGTTTGTATCTTCCCTGGGATTAGGAAAACAAAGTTTCTGGCCAAGCCATTCTCTCTCTAAAGTTACTACAGAAATGGCTCCAGGAAGTGTCAGGACTGTTGTTCTCAGGACTTTTAAAGCTTCAAATAAATGTGCATTTCTTCTAGCTAGTATATGCCTCAAACAGTGGGTATTATATACAAAAGTATTCACTTTACAAGAACTATTCAGTTTTAAAACGAAACTCAACTAATTGATATTGCATTTATGTGGGAGAACATTCTTGCCTGGAAAATTGCCTGGGCAGAGGAGCTACAGTCCACAGGGCTGCAAAATATTAGAGATCAGTAAGAAGATAGAGCGGAGAAGGCTCACTTTACTGGTTTGCTTTTATTTACCATCATCTTCCCCTGGAGAAGGAAATGGCAACCCACTTCAGTATTCTTGCCTGGAGAATCCCATGGTCAGAGGAGCTTGGTGGGCTACAGGCCATAGGGTTGCGAAGAGTCAGACACAACAGAGCATGCACCATTGTTGTAAAATAAGAGAACAGAAAATGGACCAATGGAATAGAACAGACTCTGTACATCTCTATACATCTGACGTAACAGACATGATGCTGCAGATCATGAGAGAAAGGACTGCTTGGTAAATCTTACCAGAAGAATGCTTACCTATACATAAAAAGTAAAGTAAAATTAGATCCCTACCTCAAATCAATAAATAGGTCAATTCCAAGAAGATTAAAGGACCAAATGTGGAAAAGTAAAACTTCACAATTAAAAACAAATGTAGGATATAAATTATCCTCCATCCCTTGAGTCAAAAGATAAAACAAAAATGCCAGTGAAATCACTGAAACTTGCCTGCATGAAATTTAAAACATATATTTTAAGAGAGCAAAACCAAGATTTAAAAAAACTCAGATTGGAAAACATATTTCAATATATCGTGATAAACTTGAAGACTCTTTCAAAGCAAAGAGACCTAAAGAAAAATGAGCAAACAAGCTATTATTCACAGAAAAGGGCATCATAGTTGCAAATAAACATGTGAAAAGATGCTCAGCCCCTCCAGCCATCAGGAAAATTTATTTTGAAAGTAATATACTATTTCACACCCATCAAATTAGCAAACCGTATAAAGATTGAAAATATCAAGAAAACAATTGGAATTGTCAAACCCTGCTTATGGCAATGAAACTGGCATAACCTCTTTGGAAAGTAATTTGACAATATTTAGGACAGTTGAAGATTTGCATACCCTTTAGTTCAGCAATATGGTTTGCAGCATGTATTCTACAGAAAGTTTTGTACATGTGTGCAAGGAGATATTTATAGAAATATTCATTGCATATTCCTTAAAAAGCAAACATTTAACCAAAAATGCTATAAATTGGAAAAATAATAAGCCAGTTGTAGTATAGTCCTACACTGTAGTGAACTAAAACTGTGGATATCGGACTGCTCTGGTGGTCCAGTGATTGGGAGTCTGCCTGCCAATGCAGGACACAGATTTGATCCCCGGTCCAGGAAGATCCCACTAAGATCCCTTAGTCACCGAGGGACAACCAAGCCCATGTGCCACAATTACTGAACCTGCTCTCTGGAGTCTGTGTGCCACAACTGCTGAATTCTGTGCACTCTAGAACCCATGCTCCACCACAGGAGAAGCCACGGCAGTGAGAAGCCCAGGCAATGCAACTGGAGAGGAGCCGCTGCTCACCACAACTAGAGAGAGTCTACACACAGCAATGGAGACCCAGCACAGCCAAAACAAAGGCTTAAAACTGGAGATATCAATATGAACATGTCTCAAATAATGCTGGGTAGAAAACTAGTTACAGAAGGATATCCAATACGCTATTGCAAAATTCGGGCTTAAATTGAAGAAAGTAGGGAAAACCACCAAACCATTCAGCTATGATCTAAATCACATCCCTTATGATTATACAGTGGAGGTGATGAATAGATTCAAGGGATTAGATCTGGTAGACAGAGAGCCTGAAAAACTATGGACAGAAGTTCATAACATTGTACAGAAGGCAGTACCAAAACCATCCCAAAGAAAAACAAGAAGGCAAAGTCGTTGTCTGATGAGGCCTTACAAATAGCTGAGAAAGAAAAATAAACGATCCAATCAAAAAATGGGCCAAAGAACTAAATAGACATTTCTCCAAAGAAGACATACAGATGGTTAACAAACACATGGAAAGATGCTCAGCATCACTCATTATCAGAGAAATGCAAATCAAAACCACAATGATATACCATCTCACACCAGTCAGAATGGCTGCTATTAAAGTTAAAAAAAAAAAAGTCTACAAACAATAAATGCTGGAGAGGGTGTGGAGAAAAGGGAACCCTCTTACACTGTTGGTGGGAATGCAAACTAGTACAGCCACTATGGAGAACAGTAAGGAGATTCCTTAAAAAACTGGAAATAGAACTGCCATACAACCCAGCAATCCCACTGCTGGGCATACACACCGAGGAAACCAGAATTGAAAGAGATACTTTCACCCCAATGTTCATCACAGCACTGTTTGTAATAGCCAGGACATGGAAGCAACCTAGACGTCCATCAGCAGATGAATGGATAAGAAAGCTGTGGTACATATACACAATGGAGTATTACTCAGCCATTAAAAGAATACATTTGAATCAGCTCTAATGAGGTGGATGAAACTGGAGCCTATTATACAGAGTGAAGTAAGTCAGAAAGAAAAACACCAATACAGTATACTAACGCATATATATGGCATTTAGAAAGATGGTAACAACGACCCTATATGTGAGACACAGCAAAAGAGACACAGATGTAAACAGTCTTTTGGACTCTGTGGGAGAAGGCGAGGGTGGGATGATCTGAGAAAATAGCATTGAAACATGTATATTATCATATGTGAAACAGATCGCCAGTCCAGGTTCAATGCATGAGACAGGGTGCTCAAGGCTGGTGCACTGGGATGACCCTGAGGGATGGGATGGGGAAGGGGGTGGGAGGGGGGTTCAGGATGGGGAACACATGTACACCCATGGCTGATTCATGTCAATGTATGGCAAAAACCACTACAATATTGTAAAGTAATTAGCCTCCAATTAAAATAAATTAATTCATTTAAAAAAAAGAAAAACAAACAACAACAAAAACCAAATAGCTGAGAAAAGAAGAGAAGTGAAAGGCAAAGGAGAAAGGGAAAGATACACCCATCTGAAAGCAGAGTTTCAAAGAATAGCAAGGAGAGATAAGAAAGCCTTCCTAAGTGAGCAATACAAAGAAATAGAGGAAAACAATAGAAGGGGAAAGACTAGAGATCTCTTCAAGGAAATTACAGATACCAAGAGGGTATTTCATGCAAAGATGGGCACAACAAAGGACAGAAACAGCAAGGACCTAACAGAAGAGATTAAGAAGAGGTGGCAAGAATACACAGAACTGTACAAAAAATGTCTTAATGACCTAGATAACTATGATGGTGTGGTCATTCACCTAGAGTCAGACATCCTGGAGCATGAAGTCAAGCGGGCATTAGGAAGCATTACTATGGATGTGATGGGATTCCAGCTGAGCTATTTTAAATCCTAAAAGATGATGCTGTTAAAAGTGCTGCACTCAACATGGCAGCAAATTTGGAAAACTCATCAATGCGCACAGGACTGGAAAAAGTCAATTTTCATTTCAATCCCAAAGAAGGGCAATTTTAAAGAACGTTCAAACTGCCATACAATTGTGCTCATTTCACATGCTATCAAGGTAATGCTCAAAATCCTTCACATTAGGCTTCAATGGTAAATGAACCAAAAACTTTCAGATGTATAAGCTGGATTTAGAAAAGGCAGAGGAACCAGAGATCAAATTGCCAACATCCACTGGATCATAGAAAAAGCAAGAGAGTTCCAGAAAAACATCTACTTCTGCTTCATTGACTGTGCTAAAGCCTTTGACTATATGGATCACAACAAACTGTGGAAAATTCTTAAAGAGATGGGAAAACCAGACCACCTTATCCATCTCTTGAGAAACCTGTATGGAGGTCAAGAAGCAACAGTTAGAACTGGATATGGACTGGTTCAAAATTGGGAAAGGAGTACATCAAGGCTGTATATTGTCACCCTGCTTTTTTAACTTCTATGCAGAATACATCATGCAAAATGCTGGGCTGGAGGAACTGCAAGCTGGAATCAAGATGACCAGGAGAAATATCAACAATCTCAAATGTGGAGATGATACCTCTCTAATGAAAGAAAGCAAAGAGGAATTAAAGAGCCTCTTGATGAGGGTGAAAGAGGAGGGTGAAAAAGCTGGCTTAAAACTCAGCATTCAAAAACTAAGATCATGGCATCTGGTCCCATCACTTCATGGCAAATAGATGGGGAAACAGTGGAAACAGTGACAGATTTTGTTTTCTTGGGCTCCAAAATCACTGTGAATGGTGATGACAGCCATGAAATTAAAAGACGCTTGCTCCTTGGAAGAAAAGCTATTACAAACCTAGACAGTGTATTAAAAAGCAGAGACATCACTTTGCTGACAAAGGTCCATCTAGTCAAAGCTAGGGTTTTTCCAGTAGACATGTATGAATATGAGAGTTGGACCAAAGAATTGATGTTTTTGAACTGCACTGCTGGAGAAGAGCTCAAACCAGCCAATCCTAAGGAAATCAACCCTGAATATTCATTGGAAGGACTGATGCTGAAGCTCCAATACTTTCAACATCTGATGTGAAGAGCTAACTGATTGGAAAAGACCCTGATACTGGAAAAGATTGAGGGCAGAAGGAGAAGGGGGTGACAGAGGATGAAATGGTTGGATGGCATCACCAACTCAATGGACATGAGTTTGAACAAACTCCAGGCGATGGTGAAGGACAAGGAAGACTGGTATCCTGCAGTCCATGGGTCACAAAGACTCAGACGTGACTTAGCAACTGAACAACAATTTTATGTAAGGCTTAAAATAAGCAAAATGATGCTATTTATTGTTTTCAAGGGCTTATATATTTAGATAGTTATAAAATTTTTTTGTTTTACATACTTCAGGGAATAAAATGAGATTCAGGAGAAAAAGATCACAAAGAGTCTAATAAAATATTCAAAATGTTTTATTCATCAAGCAGAATAGTGGGTTCAGTCAAAATGTTTCACCAAGAAATAAAGAACAGTTGGTTATCTTCCAAAGAATACTGACTGACAAGATTTTGGTGATTAAAGGAAAAAATTACAAGTTAAACTCTATGATATCAATACTATAACTAATGTTTAGTAAGTTTATGTGTGCAATAGGTGTGGATCTTGGCCCCAAACTCAGATGAACAGGAAATAATTCTTAATTTTAATAAAGATCAACATCTTTTCTATTTCAGACAATTATTTGGGCCTTGTCATGTATAGGAAAGAGGATGACATTTAGTTTTGGATCTGCTGTATTCTGGAGAGTCTTACTTTTTCTAAGGGAGCTTACATTGTAGAAAGTGACGGGGATTCGAATATGCAAATCCAAAGTATTCCACTTTGGCATAGGGATTATTTTGAGGTACAGGCAATTGAGAAATGACAGGCACCGGATAAGCTCTACCTTCTCCCTTTCTGTCTAAACTTAGGGCATGGATTTCCCTTTGTGAAGTTGTTCTCCTTTCTCTCTTCTGTACCAGGAAGAAGAGATCCCTCATCACTGGAGACAGCATAGACAACTTGAATCTGCATATACAAACTTTACTGAAATAACCTTCATCTTCACTTAGTTCCCCCTATATAGATTGTCCAAATTTACAGCCCACAGAAGCCCAAACCCCTCTACTTTGTCTTGTCACATCTCTTTAATTTATTGCTCTTGGACATCGTGGTATGTAAGCTCTCATGTCCAATAACTTTACTGGGTGTTTTCACTTCCTCTTTATAAAGCCTTCCCATGCTGCATACATATATTAATTAATATCAAACAAAATTTTTATGCTTTTTCTCCTGCTAATCCATCTTTTGTCAACTTTATTTGCTGGGCCCCAGGTACTAAACATAAGAGGATAGAGGAAAAAGTTTTTTCCCTTTCTCTCCAAAAGGAAAAGGACAGGGGAAAAAAAAAAAGTAGCTGCTTAGGCTAATATAGATGGGGAAACAGTGGAAACAGTGTCAGACTTTATTTTTTGGGGCTCCAAAATCACTGCAGATGGTGACTGCAGCCATCAAATTAAAAGACGCTTACTCCTTGGAAGAAAAGTTATGACCAACCTAGATAGCATATTCAAAAGCAGAGACATTACTTTGCCAACAAAGGTCCGTCTAGTCAAGGCTATGGTTTCTCCAGTGGTCATGTATGGATGTGAGAGTTGGACTATGAAGAAAGCTGAGTGCCGAAGAATTGATGCTTTTGAACTGTGGTGTTGGAGAAGACTCTTGAGAGTCCCTTGGACTGCAAGGAGATCCAACCAGTCCATTCTGAAGGAGATCAGCCCTGGGATTTCTTTGGAAGGAATGATGCTAAAGCTGAAACTCCAGTACTTTGGCCACCTCATGCAAAGAGTTGACTCATTGGAAAAGACTCTGATGCTGGGAGGGATTGGGGGCAGGAGGAGAAGGGGACAACAGAGGATGAGATGGCTGGATGGCATCACTGACTCGATGGACATGAGTCTGAGTGAACTCCAGGAGTTGGTGATGGACAGGGAGGCCTGGCGTGCTGCGATTCATGGGGTCGCAAAGAGTCAGACACGACTGAGCAACTGAACTGAACTGAACTGAAATAGTTATCTGATCACTAATACTAAAGAACTCATTTAAGAAAAAGTACATATATTGTGAGACAGCTAAAAATATATTTACTTCAACTCTACATCTTGTCAGAAACTTTGCTCCTATTAGGTAATAGGTAACCAATGCTAATCGTTAAATCTGAACTAAGTAACAAAGGTTTTGGAAAACAGGTTTGCTATAGACTGAAGCTTGTGTCCTTCCCTCATCCCACTAGTTTCATATATTAAATTCTAACAATCAATATGATGATGTTGGAGGTGGTATCTTTGGGAGGTGATTAAGTCATAAGGGTGGAACCTTCCTGCCCTTATAAAAGGTCCCAGAGATTTCCCTTCCCCGTCTGTCATGTGAGGTTACAGCAAGAAGACAGCCATCTATAAACTAGGAAATGGGCTCATCAGGTACCAAATCTGCCGGTGTCTTGACCCTGGGCTTCCCAGACTCCAGACCTGTGAGAAGTAAATGCCTGTTGTTTTTAAGGCACTATAACTGTTTTGTTATAGCAGCCTGAGCAGACTAAAATATAGATGCATTGCAGTATCTTCAGATCCAGCTAAGGCTGTTAGAACTGTGAGGTCCTCATTCAAGCAGAGCTAAGGGGTGGATGTGGTCTGCTGTGGGCAGACCTCACAAAGATAACTGAGGCCCCAGATCCTAGAAAGTTTTACTGGCTCATCATCCTCTGTGTTGCCTGGTCTCAGCTTGGCTTCTCCATGGGAAGTAGACTTCTGGTTCTCTCTTCTGACTCTCTCTGTTCCCTCTTCTCTAGCCTAACCAAAAAGCCAGAACCAGGTTCATTCTATGGAGTTGAGAATATTTAGGAAGCTTTTGGTACCCCATATTCTCTCTACCCACTTGTTGATATCTACAACTCTTTTATAACAAGGAATACATTCTTTAAATTCAAAACTGGGGATGTCTGTAAAGATCTGGCTAAAACTTCTTACTCAGAGGCTGAAATTTCCTACTCAGCCAACGATTCTCAAAGTATGGTCTCCCGATCAGCAGTACCAGCATCGTTTGGGTACTTGTAAGTAATGCAGGCTTTTGCCATTCCTCCTCCTAGAACTCCTGAATTAGAAACTCTGGAGGCGAGGCCCAGCATGCTAAAATGTTAGCACAACTGAACAATCAAACGAATGACTAAGAACAGAGCTTCCCACACCTTCTGACTCCAACTTAACTGGTGGTGAAGCTGACAGACGAAACAGAAGAGCCTTGGAGCCTGGAAGAGGAGGTGTAAAAGGCACAGAACTTGAGTCCCATGGTGTTCAGGGGGAACCACAGGAAGCTTAAAGGTGCATCCTGTCCTCCGTGGCTGCCCCATGGAACAATGTAGAAGTCAGTACTGCCCCTTGGCAGTATGCTAAATACTTGTTGACTGATTGACTAAGCACTGATGACCTACTGTGTGCCAGGTTCAAGAGAAAACAATGAATAAGTGTGATCCCTGCCCACTCAGAGCTTAGAGTCTAGTGGAAAAGCAAATAAGTAAACAGTTACTCATGTTGTAATTTCTATGAAAGTGTGTTAAGTGCAATGGAAGCTGATGAAGTACTCTTACCGAGGACATGGGGTGTGAGGAAAGTTCTGGAGACCTAAAGCATGAATAGGAGTATGTCAGGGGAAAGCAGTGGTGCTTAGGTTTTAACATTCATTGAATTTCCCTTTTAATAAAGGAGCTGTGTTTCCAGATAACTTTTGAGCTCTATTGTTCCACTCAGAACATTAAAAAAAGCCCAATATGTTGCCTAACTTGTCAACAAGTGAAATATAATGTCCATAACAAAATATATCAGCTTCTGACTTATTCAGGACTTTTGAGGCCATCAGTTTGGCTAGATAACCTTTCATCAGGGAAATCACACTACAAATTTAGATCTGAAATTGTATAGGAAATATCACTCACCAAAGTTACAAAATGTGATGAAATATTACAGAATCTCTTTGCATACAAATTACAAATCACTGTTGCTTGTTTGATCAGTGTTTCAAGAAATAAATGATTGTATCTTTAATTTGTTAAAGGGGATTTTTGTTGAGTGACTTTTGGACATTTACTGAGTGTCTACTACTTGCCAAATGACGAAGGGAGTTGGTAGTTATATAAAAACAGTATTATCAGTAAGGATGAGGCCCAGTGTGTAGCTTAGACACTTAAGCTTCCTTTTAGTTCTCTTCCTATGGCTCTTTTCATGGTAATTTCTTCCAAAGAGAGATTTTCCCCTCAGTGGACATCCTCAGTCAACAGAACACCTTGCTCTGAATCTCTGGGTCTTGTATCTATCAGATGCAACACCCATTTCTAAAGGCCTTTGCTGTACACTGTTGATGATCTCCAAATGAAACATTTATAAATACTTTGTTTGTATCCATCTTTTATATTTCCATTACTATATTATATTACATATTTATTTTTAAATTGCATGTGGGGAGATTTTCTCTACACATTTCAGTATGTATAGTAGGGCTCAACTTCACTAGAAGACAAAAGGAAATCACCTGTCTGTCATTTGAGTATTTTTGTAGAATCACTTTGAAAGTTACAGATACAAATGCAGATATCTCTATGTTGTTTCACAAATCATGACCAACTTGATAAAACTCAAACAAAACAATGGATGACAGTTTCTCAGTTCACGTGGTAGTTACATTCTGGGAAATCTGAGTAAATATTAAAGCCACATACAAACGCCTTCTTTCTTTCTTTCTTTTTTTGAATGTAAAGGAAAACATAAGTCTTTCACCAAGATAATTATAAACGGGTTTTTCAGCAACAGAAACATTCTCAGGACATTTCAAGTTCCTCTGGGGTTAGTATCTGTTGCATGGGACTATCTCTTAACTACAGGCAGGCTAGCATCCTTGGGCCATGACCCACAATGAAAGACTCCCCAGAGTTTCCAAAATGCTTTCCAGGAGACAATGTAAGTCACCTTCCCCACACACCTTGAGAATTGTTGTTCTAAAATCTAGAATCTATTTGAATGTTATGCTCCCCTTTCTCAACCCAGGCTTGCAGCTAGCTGGGAAAATAGAAAACATCTGAAACTCATTTCACACAGATGTCTTTGACTGCCAACTTTACATCTAGCTTTCTTCCAGGGATAATTTACCTTCTGTTGGAATAAATGCCTGGTCCAAGAGAGAAAAATTGTGTTCTGAAATGGAGCAGCAATTTTTGTCATAGGAATTTTGCCAGCAGAACCTGCCAAGTGGCCTCTTACCATTTGGTCTACCTACTGGGCAGGACACGCAAGGGCCAGAAGGTGGGGTTTTGCACCCTTAAACCAAGACTAGGGGTGTAGGCCTGACCATCTGGGCAGCAGCAGGAGCCTCAGAAAGTTGCTGGCTTCTGGGAGGAAGACCTGAGCCCATGCAAGCTCCCAGAAAGCAAAGCTGTAAACTGTCCCTAAATCTGTGCTCACCATTGGGCCCAGCAGGGCCAGCACACTCAGGTCAGGATAGCTCAGGGAGGAATTAATATGGGGATTGTTTACAAAGGTGTGGACAGGGTGAGGGAACCCCTGGGGCCGGCGGGGAGAGCCCAGGACTCTAAGGACTATTAGTAACCCTCGGCCTGAAGGGGCAATGGAAGGAGGAGCTCCTGAAGCCTGGAAGGAAAAGGTTGCTTGGGGCAGCTGCTTTGAAGACTAGAGTCCTCTGTGGAAGTGTGCAGTCTGTCTAGATGAGCCTACATGGAGGGAGTTGGGGAAATCTCCTTCCTCCCTCTGGTCACATCCGAGGATGATGGACCCACTTGAAAGCCCAAGGGCAAGGGAGCCTGTTGTAGTTCATGGAGGTCCACCTCCTGAGCAGCGAGGGGGTGGAGGGTTGACTTGGAGAGCCAATAGCCAGAGATGTGTTGTGCTGGCCATTTGCTAACTTCTTTGATGGATCTGTTAGAATGCTGCTGCTGCTGCTAAGTCAGTTCAGTCGTGTCCGACTCTGTGTGACCCCATAGACGGCAGCCCACCAGGCTCCCCCGTCCCTGGGATTCTCCAGGCAAGAACACTGGAGTAGGTTGCCATTTGCTTAGAATGCTAGTATATTGTGAATTGATACTCTTAATCTTTCTGCTTAAAGGTGAATGTATTTGTTGTTGTTTAGTAGCTAAGCTGTGTCTGACTCTTGCTATCTCACGGACTATAGCCCTCCAGGCTCCTCTGTCCATGGGATTTCTCAATTAAGAATATTGGAGTAGGTTGCCACTACTTTCTCCAGGGGATCTTCCCAACCCAGGAACCAAATCCACATCTCTTGTGTCTTCTGCATCGGCAGGCAGATTCTTTACCACTGAAGGGCTTCCCTGGTGGCTCAGCTGGTAAAGAATCTGCCTGCAATGCGGGAGACCTGGGTTCTATCCCTGGGTTGGGAAGATCCCCTGGAGAAGGGAAAGGCTACCCACTCCAGTATTCAGGCCTGGAGAATTCTATGGACAGTCCATGGGGTCGCAAAGAGTAGGACACAACTGAGCAACTTTCACTTTCATCAGGGAAGCCCACTAAAGGTGGATGTGTTAATCCCCCTCTAAGATTCACAGACATGGCCATAGACTGAACTGCCTAGTGTACAATTACTTTCAATAAAGAAAATGGAGAAAATTGTGCTTAAGATTACTACGGTCGAGAAGACAAGAAGCAGAGTTGGCTACACCCTGGTTCCCACCAATATTTGGCAACTTGGTGTAGAAGAAAGATCACAGACTTTGGAATCAGATCTGGACTGACAGTTGGCTCTGTATGGCCAGCAGAAGGTAAACTTGGCCAAATGCTTCACTTCTGAAGTGTTTTCACTTAGTCTCTTTTTCTGTATAATGCAGATAAAGTGTTAATGAAATCTATCTTACATTGTTATGCAGATTAATAAACATGTGAATGAGAAATGGAATGCATATAAAGCACTTGCAGGTCGTGGGTACCTGAACAACCCTAGACCAGTGGTTCTCAAAGTCTGTATTCAGGTCAGTTGTACCAGCATCACCTGGGGACTTGAAAGAAATGCAAATTGTTCGGGAGCAGAGCCCAGCAATCTGAAGGTGAGCATGAGAACTATTGTGCTAGATCTGCTCTGAGCTGATAAAGAAGAGGCAGGGCAGGTTTTGCTAGATGTGTTGCACAAGGGACTCCCGAAACTGTTGTCTGAGCCCCTGGGATTGAGCCCTGCAGAGAAACCTATGGTGAGTGTCTCCATTTTTTGCCCTCCAGTCCTTGGGGAAGATCGATGTTTGGAGGAACCCATCTGTCTTTCCTCCACTCTGTCTGCTTCCTTTTCCTCACTCTGATTGTGTGTTTTTCGTACTCTTAGATTTCCAAAACCATGGAAAGTTGCTTCTGTTTGACTTTTTATGTGATAAGCTGATCTGGGAGAAAGGAAAAATGTCGTTTTCTTTCTGTGACTGGGTCAGTCTAATTCTGAGGTCTAGTGAAGCTCACTGTGGCCACATATCTAAGCCACCTCTGCTATTCCACTTCTACCCACAATAATGTTAATATCTTGATCTCTGCTTAACTTTTGCATGGCAAAAATTGGTTCTGGGAAGGAAGAAAATGAGTTTTTTAAAAAAATAATTATACCCTGTGATAGCCTCCAAAATCATAACATCAGGTATTCACACCCTCCCACGTAATTCCAACGTGTCAGATGTGATGATATGTAGCATCCAACATTAGTTTATAAGTAAGCCAGAAGGAAAAACACCAATACAGTATACTAACGCATATATATGGAATTTAGAAAGATGGAAACAATAACCCTGTGTACGAGACAGCAAAAGAGACACTAATGTATAGAACAGTCTTATGGACTCTGTGGGAGAGGGAGAGGGTGGGAAGATTTGGGAGAATGGCATTGAAACATGTAAAATATCATGTATGAAATGAGATGCCAGTCCAGGTTCGATGCACGATACTGGATGCTTGGGGCTAGTGCACTGGGACGACCCAGAGGGATGGTATGGGGAGGGAGGAGGGAGGAGGGTTCAGGATGGGGAACACATGTATACCTGTGGTGGATTCATTTTGATATTTGGCAAAACTAATACAATTATGTAAAGTTTAAAAATAAAATAAACAAACAAACAAAAAAAAAAAGACTCTCTCCTAGATCACTGACTTTGTGGGTAGACAGCTGTCATGTGGTGAGTAGTCCCAGGGAGAAGCCCATGTGACAAATAGCCACACGAGTGAGCCCCGAAGCAGGAACTTCAGCCCCACTTAAGCCTTCAGAAGACCATAGCCCTGGCTGACAATTTGACTGCAGCCTAATGAGAGACCCTGGGCCAGAATAATGCAGCTAAGCTGCTTCTGGATTCCTGGTCTTCAGAAATTTTGTAGAATAATAAACATTTGCTGCTTTCAGCTGTTAAATTTTGTGAGTATTTTGTTATACTGTAATAGATAACTACATAGATTTTAGTACCTGGAAGTGAAATGCTACTGTAACAAACACCTAAAATTTAGGCGTGGCTTAGAATCTGGGCCTTGGACAGGAGCTGAAAGGAGTTTAAAGAATGTATTGGTGAAAGCCTAAAGAGCCTTGAACAGACTGTTAGCAGAATTTTGAGCAGACTCCTCGTTGGGGTTGAAAAGAAAGGGAGGAAAAGCTTGCTGAATTCTGGAGGGCAGTGGATCCTTATCACAGCGGCAGAAAATTTAGCAATTTCATTGTCTTTATCAATGTGGGAGGCAGAAAATGTATCTAATGAACAGGGAGCTGTAACTCAGGAGATATCTAGCCAGAATGTTGACAGTTCACCTGGTTTCTTTTAGCTTTTTATAATAAAATTTAAGAGGAGAGAGATAGGCTAACAGAAGAGCAATTAAGCAAAAAGAGCCAGGACTCACCAGTTGTAAAGATGCCAGCCTTTACGAGCAGCAAACAATGTTAAAATTAAGGAAGGTCTTCAGAGCAAAGGTCAAACCCAGGGCACCATCGTGATTTAAAGATGAAGCTGAAGGTGTGACTATAAAATCCTTTGTTATGATCTCAGAAAGATCGCAAGTGGCACCTCAGAACTATAGGTTAGTCATGTAAAAGGCTTTCTGAAGTTTTTTAGGGCACGGCTTCCAGATCCTCTCAAATAATAGAGCATCAGGGAGTGGCTACTGCTGTAGTATTCTTGCCTGGAGAACTTCAGTATTCTTGCCTGGAGAACTCCATGGACAGAGGAGCCTGGGGGGCTACAGTCCATGGGGTCACAAAGAGTTGGATATGACTGAGCGACTAACACACCCCCACACCCCCCCACACACACATTGAGTAGCTTAACAGCATTGCTCCGCAGCAGAATCACAAGATGGAAAAAGGGATTATCTCATAGAGATCTCTGAGTATGGCTTTTGTCTAATGCATTGACCTGATAAAATTTCCAAGAGATTTACCATTTTTTAAAGAATTATATCAGCAGAAACATTGACAACTAGAACTAAAAGGAACAGAAAGAGCATAAAATGAAAAGAGGCTTTTCCCGCTCCACCCCCCATTCTACTGCAGGTTTGGAAAATTATTCAGCTGCATACATGTACCAACTTTCATGAAAAAGAATGGATGGTTTGGAAAGTATAAGGAAGAACCACAGAGAATCGTTCCTGGAGAGTCGGACATGACTTAGCGACTGAACAGCAACAACAAAAGGAACAGGACTGAGTCCTAAAAAGCTTCCAGTATTTGCCTGGCTAGACGTCAGAGAAGGTGTGGGGACTCCTGCGTGCCTCCCATTTCCTTATGCTTCTAATAGTGATGCCTGTGGTGTTTATCCCATGCCTGTTCACCATTGTGTGTTGGCTGTGAGAAGGGCAAATGACTTATCTCTTTAATTCACAGGTTTTTAGATTAAGAGAAATGATACTCAAGGAACTGAACATTAAGAAATATACCTGAGGAGCCTCACGTGAAGCTGGATCTGATTTAGATGTCATGCTTCTGAACTTTGAGTTAATGCTTCAGTGGGATGAGAATGTTAGGAGTCATGGGATGGGATGAGTGTATTATATGTGTGAGGGAAGACATGAGTCTCTGGGACCCAGATGGCAGATGGTCAAGGTGGTCTCCTCCTGGTTTTCAAACCCTTTTAGAGCATCCTCCCATACAGTGCCAGGATTCATCTGAGGGAAGCCAGCCACCATATAATGAATAGCCCTACAGAGAATCTCAGGGGATGAGGGACTGAAGCTTGACAGCAACCACATGAATAAGGGACTTCCTGGCGGTGGTCCAGGGGCCAAGACTCCATGCTCCCAATACAGGGGGGCCCGGGGTTCAATCCCTGGTCAGGGAGCTAGATCCTGCATGCTACAACTAAAGATTTGGTATGTTGCAGCTAAGGCCCAGCACAGACAAATAATTAAATATTTTTTAAAAACCCAAACATATATAAGCTTGAGCAGATTCTCTAGCTCTAGTCAAGCTCTTAGAGGTCTTCATCCCTGCACCACCCCACCACCAAAAAAAGTCTTCAGCCCCAGCTGACAGCTTGATTGTAATTTTATGAGTCACAACTAACTCCTGGGTCCCTGGCTCTATAAACTGTGTGAAGACAATACATGTTGTCTTCGGTTCCTAAATTTGGGGGTCATTTTTAATGTAGCAATAGATAATTGAGACACATCTCCAATGCATTCAGTGTGCTTAAACACCAATAAGATCTCACAAAACAGCAATTTTTACATTTGCTTGGATAATTAGTGTGTATATTTTCAGAACAAGTCCTTCATGTATGAAAGAACAGAAAGGGCTGTTTTTTTTCCTTCAGTAGAACCCCTCTGACAGAAGTAAAAACTTGAACCTGGCAGTATTCCTAGCAGATATTTGCACTCTTATTTTGTACAATTCTAAACAGACAAAATCAACTGGAACATTTTCTTTAATTTAGAAACAGTACCAGTTGAGGTTTTTATTATAATTATTTTGGCCACACCACACAGCTTGCAGGATTTTAGTTTCACTACCAGGGATTGAACCTGGGGCCTCAGCAGTGAGAGTCCTGAGTCCTAACCACTGGGCCACTAGGGAATTTCCCCAGTTGAGTTTTTCTTTTTCTTTTTTGGAAGGTTTAATTATTATTATTATTATTATTTTTTTTTTTTAATTGAAATGAATCCGCCACAGGTATACATGTGTTCCCCATCCTGAACCCTCCTCCCTCCTCCCTCCCATACCATCCATCTGGGTCATCCCAGTTGAGTTTTTAATGAAGGACTTCAGTTGGGCTGGCTTTAATTTTAGCAATATGAATGTTCTTAGAATTTACCCAAAACTCTAAGCTATAAACTCAATTATCTTTCGTTTTTTTTTTTTTTCTTTTGAAAGAAAAGCCTAGGAAGTTGGTGGAAATTTTATTCTGTTAGGGTTTAATTTTTGTGAAGTTATCTTTAAACACCCAAATGAGCTCTAGACGTTGAGGATAGAAAGTGTCACTCATAACTTCTATTTGCCCATGTTTTATCAATTGTGCTAAGCTCTTATGTGAATTTTGACACTGTATTTTGCCAGTTACTCTTATAGAGAATGGTGGAAAAACCAATGAATTTTTAAATGATCTGACTGTAGCAAAGAACCTGCCTGCCAATACTGGAGATATAAGAGGCATGGGTTCGATCCCTAGGTCTGGAAGATCCCCTGGAGGAGGGTATGACAACCCACTCCAGTATTCTTGCCTGGAGAATCCCATGGACAGAGGAACCTGGCGGTCTACAGTCCATAGGGTCTCAAAGAGTCGGATACAACTGAAGCATCTTAGCACGCACTCCATAAAGCATATGCACATTCATCATAATTCATCATCTGTCTTTCACATTCTCTTTTCTACCTAGAACTAATTTGTCTAATCAACTGGACATCTTTTGAAAAACAAGCCGTTTCTATGTTTTAAAGCCTTCTCTTCTAGAACGTGTAAGAGCTTGCTCTCAAACTTCTTGAAAATGAGACACCCTCTCTGAGGATAAAAGTCTGGAAGCACTTAATGAGAAACAATTGGAGAGCTGTCTATTCTGTTAGTGCATTCCATGGGAATGTTACACTGTCTGAAAAGAAAGCTCTGCGTGGGTAGCAGTCACTTCTACATGGACAACACCAACAACACCGAATGGCACTTCATTTATTAACACTAAATATCTAGATGATCAACTGCTTTGGAAAAATAAGGACAGTGAGATAGGTTGATATAAACCTAAATAACAAAGATCTTAGTTGGCCAAAAACTTTCCACTCTCATAATTCATACGTATTAATGTGAAACAAAAGCCCCTAAGGGCCAAACTTTCACAATAAAACTATGAATCCTTCCAGGATATAGTCCTGCAATTCAAATATACAATACAGGATTGTTAACCAGAGTTATATACCATACTGTACCTGGGTTCGATCCCTGGGTCGGGAAGATCCTCTGGAGAAGGAAATGGCAACCCACTCCAGTATTCTTGCCTGGAGAATCCCATGGACAGAGGAGCCTGGCGGGCTACAGTCCATGGGGTTGCAAGAGTTGGACACGACTTGGCATCTAAACCACCACCACGTTACACGCTCAGATTTATTTGCAACTGGAAGTTTATACCGTTTGACCATCTCCTCCCATTTCCCCCATCCTCTGTGGTTTCTTCCTGAATATTTTGAGGTATTTTTTATATTAAAAAATATGGTAATATGTGACATCCCTGGGCATGAATAAACACTTCGCTGTTTCTTAGAATTTAAGCCTCCTCCTGACTTTAAAATATATATATATATATTTATTTATTTATTTGGCTGCACTGGGTCTTAGCTGCGGCACATGGGATCTTTTAGCTGTGGTATGCACTCTAAACTGCATCATGTGGGATCTAGTTCCCTGACCAGGGATCAAACCCAGACCCCCTAAATGGGAGCATGGAGTCTTAGCCACTGGACCACCAGAGAAGTCCCTCTAGTTTTCTTTTCTTTCTTCGACTTTCTTCACTCATTTCTCTTTTTCTCTTCCTGGACTGCATCATCATCCCTCAGTGGGATCTGTATGGGATGCGCTCTGGGTGATGCTGGGTCAGGAGGGACTAAGCAGGAAGGGAGACATCATTAAACAGGCTGGCCCTTCCCTAGGCTCATAGAGGGGAAGGACAGAGTATGAATCTGAGAAGTCTCCCTGGGTTCCCCTGAGTGGGAACCCAAGGGCTGAGCCCCTTGAGTCTTAGGAAAGCTGCCACGAGGAGAGACTAGAGCTCTGTTTTCAGTTTTGCACTGTGCTTTTAAACTTTCCTTGACTCTGACCAAGTGTATATGGATGGCCATATTGGATATTGACAAAGGGCTCTTAGGGTTTCTGATCAGGTTCCTTCTAGAGCATTTTCCTCTGGCAAAAGACTTTTTTGTGGAAAGTATTTCCTTTGGGAAAGCTTTTGCAGCCAGAAGCAATGAAGAGGGCACAAGGTGAGGAGATGGATACTGAGACCCTGGTCGCTGGACTCTGAAGTTACAGTTCCTCTGAGGAGCTACTTCAGGTCCTGGTTTATCACAGAGCAGCGATGGGGATGCTGGGGAAAGCCCCAGGACTGATTTTCAACATACCAGATACTAACTCAAATTACCATCGGGAGCAGCAGGAACTTGGGGCTCTCTGAACTTGGCTCAGCTTGTCTGTAACAGTCAGGACAATGGTGCAGGGTGTGGCTCCGTTTGGGGTTTAACCTGCAGACCAGAGGAAGGAACCATGAAAGGCTGCTTATGTTCCTGTGGTTTGGCAGAGCTGGCAGCTAGGCCATTGGATAAATCACTGGGTGTTTGTTTCGGAATCTCTGCAGTCTGGCTGGCCTGGTTACTTTTGAGCTGCCTGGACGAGAGGTGGTAGGTAGATAATCAAAGCTTGTACTTGGATAATAACAGCCACTATGTTTTCAGTGCCTGCCATGTGTTCAATGACACATTAGGTGCTTTACACACACAACCTTTGTAACCTTATTGCTAATGGCATTCTCATTTGTGAAAATGAAAAGCCAGGCAGTCCAGAGAAATTTAGTGGTTTGTTCAACATCAGGTTTCTAATAGGGTCAACATTTAACTTTGGTGTACAGGCATGCCTCAGCAACGCTGAAGGTTGGTTCCAGACCACTGCAATCAAGTGAATTTCATGATAAAGTGAGTTACCGTGAAATTTTGGTTTCTCAGTGCATATAAAAATTATGTTTACACTATACTACAATCTATTAAGTGTGTGATAACATTATTTCTATAAAACAATGTTCATATCTTAATTTTAAAATATTTAATTGATGAAAAATGCAAACCATCAGTTGACTCTTCAGAGGATTGTCATCTTTTTGTTTGGTGAAGGGTCTTGCCTCGATGTTGAAGGCTGCCGACTGATCAGGGTGGATTTGCTGAAGGCTGGAGCGGCTGTGGCAATTTCTTACAATATTAATAATATGACAGTGACGTTTGCTGTACCAGTTGACTCTCGCACAAACAATTTCTCTGTGACATGCAATAGTATTTGATGGGATTTTACCCTCAGAAGACCTTCTTTCAGTATTGGAGTCAATCTCTCAAGCCTTGTTGCTGGTTTATCAACTAAGTTTCTGTAATATTTGGAATCCTTTGTAGTTATTTCAACAATCTTCACAGCATCTGCACCAAGAATAGATTCCATCTCAAAAAATTCATTTTCTTTGCTCATTTATAAGAAGAAACTCCTCATCTGTTAAAGTTTGATCATGAGATTGCAGCACTTCAATCAAATCTTCGGGCTCTGCTTCTCTGCTATTTCCACCACGTTGGCAGGGGCTTCCTCCAATGAAGTCTTGAACCCCTCAAAGTCATTCATGAGTGTTAGAATCAACTTCTCCAAAATCCTGTTAATGTTAATATTTTGACACCTTCCCATGAATTACAAATGTTCTTAATGGCATATAGAATTGTGAATACTTTCCAGAAGGTTTTCAACTTACTTTGCTGAGATCCATCAGAGGCATCACTACATCTGTAAGCTAGAACCTTACAAAATGTATTTCTTACATACTAAGAGTTGAAAGTCCAAATGACTCCTTGATCCATGGGCTGCAGAATGGATGCTGTGTTATCAGGCATGAAAACACATTACTCTCATTGTACTTTTCCATCAGAGGTCTTGGGTGACAAGGTACATTGTCAGTGAGCAGTCACATTTTGAAAGGAATCTTTTTTTCTGAGCAGTGGGTCTCAGCAGAGGGCTTAAAATATTCAGTAAACCATACTATAAATAAATGAGTGTCATCCAGGCTTTGTCATTCCCTTCTATTCACAGAGCACAGAAATAATAGATTTAGCACAGTTCTTAAGGGCCGTAGGATTGTTAGAATGGTAAGTGAGCACTGCTGTGCTTCCCTGGTGGCTCAGTGGTAAAGAATCCACCTGCCAATGCAGGAGACGCAGGTTCAATCCCTGGGTCAGAAAGATCCCCTGGAGGAGGGCATGGCAACCCACTCCAGTATTCCTGCCTGGAGAATCCCATGGACAGAGAAGCCTGGTGGATTACAGTCCATGGGGTCGCAAAAGAGTCGGACACAACTTAGTGTCTAAACAACAACAGCAATGAGTGAGCATTGGCTTCAGCTTAAAGCCACTGGCTGCATTAGCCCTGACTAAAGAGTCAGTCTATCCTCTCAAGGTTTGAAGCCAGATGTTGACTTCACTTTTCTGGCTATGGTATCTTCTTCCAATATAAGGTTGCTTTGTCTACACTGAAAATCTGTTGCTTATTATAGAACACCTTCATTAACGATCTTAGCTAGATCTTCTGGATAACTAGCTGTGGCTTCTGCATCAGCACTTGCTATTTCATCTTGCACTTCTGTTATGCCGATGGCTTCTTTCCTTCAATTTCATGAACCAACCTTTGCTACCTTTAGACTTTTCTTCTGCAGCTTCCTCACCTCTCTCAGACTTCATAGAATTGAAGAGAGTTAGGGCCTTGCTCTGGATTAGGCTTTGGCTAAAGGGAATATTATGAATGGTTTGATCTTCTCTCCAGGCAACTAAAACTTTCTCCACATCAGCAATAGGGCTATTTTCCTTTCTTATCATTCATGTGTTCACTGGGCAGACTTTCAATTCCCTTCAAGAACTTTTCTTCTGCATTCACAGCTTTGCTAACTGTTTGGCATAAGAGACCTAGTTTTTGACCCATCTTGGCTTTCAACATGCCTTCCTCAATAAGATTAACCATTTCTAACTTTTGATTTAAAGTGACTCTTCTTTTACTTGAACACTTAGAGGACACTGTAGAATTATTAATTGGCCTAATTTCAATATCATTGTGTCTCAGGGTATAGGGAGGCCCAAGTAGAGGGAGGCAGATGAGGGAATGGCTGGTTGGTGGAACAGACAGAACACACGCAATGTTTATCGGTTAAATTTTATCTTAGATGGGTGGGATTCATGGTGCCCCAAACAATCCCAATAGTAACATCAGAGATCACTGATGGAAGAACACCACAGTAAGTATAATAATAGTGAAAAAGTTTGAAATATTGTGATAATTACCAAAAAGTGACATTAAGTGAGCAAATGCTGCTGGAAAAAATGGCACTGATAGACTTGCTCAATGCAGGTTTACTGCAAACCTTCAGTTTATAAAAATCGCAATGTCTGTGAAGCACAATAAAGTAAGGTAGGCCTGAACAGTTATTTTTGCTATAATGCATATGCATTCCTAAATAAACCTCACAGCTGTCAAAAGACTGAGCCAAAAATAGAGCTTAGGGGAAAAATGGAGTTGGTGCTAGAAAATTTTATAATTAGAAACTCAAACACCCAATAGCTACACAAGCAGAAATGTGAGCATATCCAGATCTCAATGTTTGTACCTGATACCACAGACAGTCCTTTGAAGCCTTACATTTTGGAGCTCAGGCTTCTTCCTAGGGATGCATGACCTTGGGGCCCTCGCTGCCAGTAGAGAACACTTGCATCAACATCAATGATCTGTTTCAGGGTTTTAATATAGAGGAATGCATCCCTGGAGTGCCGGGGACCAGCCCCGGCTGATCCAGGGTATTCGAAGGAGAGACGGCATAGGCGAGGATCAGGATACAATAGCTTCAATTAGATATTAATTAAAGATATAAAGAGTAATAGAATAAGGATAGCTCAGTAGGTAAATTCAGTGGAGAAAAGAGGCTGAGTAGCTTGGTTTACGCGGGGGACCAATAAAACTTCAAGACAAGAAGTTTGCACCACTTACGTAGGCCGCAGGCGTCCTTCCGTTCTCCCGAAGGAGAGGAGACTCTGAGGCCTCCCCGGTCGGATCTTAGAAGCCCAGGCATAATTAGTAAGCATGGCGGGTTCCGCGCTCCAGATGGAGACTCAGCCAGAGTGAGAGAGAGAGCGACATGGGGAGACCAGTATTTCGAGAAACTGATCCCAATTCTTTATTTTCCATGGTCTACTTTTATACACTGAGATGTTATGCAAAAGTCACGTGGGGTCAGCAGTCCTGACTTTTATCAAAGTCAGGTGCTTCATACAAATGTATACAGAGGTCTTAGGGGTGTTACATCATCTTCTGGCCAGGGGGGCCTGCTGACAATTTACGACCCTCTCCTTGTGACAGTGGTCAATCAACCAGGACACTTATTTCTCCAGGGCTGATTATTCTCAAAACAGACGCCACCCAAATAAAGTTACATTCCTACAGGGTGAGGGTGTAGTGGGTTTTAGTTAAGGAAAGAATTTACTTAGCCTAAGGTCTAACGTGATTAATATCAAAGGTTAATTCTATATATTCATTAATGTGTATAAGGGCAGGGGATATGGAGACTTAGCAACAAACATTGGCTCAACAAATGAAAAACCCTTCACCAACACAATTTCTAATTAGCCCACTATACTTATAGTTTTCTAACTTTTCTAAGGAACCTGTTTTTAGAGGGTTTAAAGCATCTTGTGCCTCTCAAGATTGGTTGGGAGGCTGTGAGCAATCACATGTGGCCGGACAAGCCTGTCAGGCAGGCTAGAGAACCTTCAGAGGAGTTTGTAGGTTAAAACACTCTTATCACGCCCAGGAATTATTATTAACTGGAGCTCTAGGTTAACTCCTTCTCCAAAAGAGGTGGTGGGGGACAGCCCCCCGTAAAGTCAGAGGTGTAGGTAAGAGCACAAAGTAGTAAAGTAGGCAGGCTCTGGTTATGGGGGTAGATGCTCGAGGAGTTCCAGGGGGACTCCTGAGGCTCGATCCTGCCTTTGCGTATGTCGAGCCTCCTTCCTCATGACCTTTGTCACGGGTGGAGTACCTCACTCTGGCCCCCAACATCGGAGCATCTTCATCGATACTCACTGCTTCATCAGATAGTTTAATATCATAGAAAACTTAGCAGTTTGAGAAACCACTACTTTATTGAAGGTCCTCACTGTATAGACATACAGGTTTTTACTAAAGTCTTTCTATATTTCTAAGACTTTCTCCCTAAATGTAAGAAAGCTCACCCTAATTGCCTCAATCTGTATATTGGCAAAAATCACATATTCACCAAAGTAACTTCTGCATCACATTCTTCACTCCTCAAATTGCCAGTCAATTAGGAGGTATGTTGCATCAAGGAAACAAATACTGTTTCAGGCTGAAAATTCCTGCTTCAAAGCCCCTGAGATTTCTTCCCTGTTCTAGAGAGGCCTCATTGGCCTTGAGGGACATTTACACTGGCTGAAGCATTTCTAACTAAGGACTACTTTTTTTTCTCCTCATACAATTTTCATATCTTGATCAGATCATACCTAACAAAATTAACAGTGGTTTATTCATTTCACTTAATACTCAGCCCATGTTAAAATTTTTTGATGGTCTCAAATGTTTATAGCTGGTTTGTCCAAATTAGAATCCGAAGTCCAAACACTGCACTTGGTTGTTTATTGACTATATTTTTAATTTTATACCTTCTACCCATTTTTAATATAATTCATTTGTTGAAGAAACCCGTTCTCTTATTACAGCATAGCCCACATTTTGAATTTAGCTGATTGCTTTCTCCATATTTATCACTGGTAAACTGGTTGTTTCTCCCCAGGTGTCACAGTGGTAAAGAATCCACCTGCCAAAGCAGGAGATGCAAGAGACTCAGGTTTGATCCCTTGGTAGGAAAAATCCCCTGCAGGAGGACCTGGTAATTGCTCCAATATTCTTGCCTGGAAAATTCCATGGACAGGAGAGCCTGGTGGGCTATAGTTCATGGAGTCACAGAGAGTCGGACACGACTGAGCATGAAAACAGGCAAACAGGTTGTTAGACCCTGAGATTTGGTTTAGTTTCAGGTTCAGTTTTGCTGGTAAGAATGCAGCATAAACTGAACTTTATGGTTCCTATGGCCTCATGTGTTGAAGCACAATGTTAGTGATGCCAAGGCTGATCAACGTAATACGAGGTGTCATCTGGATCCCTCCATTATAAAGTCTCCAGCAACTTACAGCACTTCATGATTTATCAACCACTGATCACTCCCTAGATCCGCTGTTTCACTGAGATTGAAAAATGGCAAATTTCTATCATTCCTTCTCTTTTTATTAGCTAGAATTCTTTTTGTGAAGAACTGGACCTCATCAACTCTTGGTGGTTTAGTCACTAAGTCCTGTCTGACTCTTCTGCAACTGAAGCCTGCCAGGCTCCTCCGTTCATGGGACTTCCCAGGCAAGAATGCTGGAGTGGGCTGTCCCAGGGGATCTTCCTGACCAAGGGATCCAACCTGTGTCTCCTGCACTGCAGGTGGATTCTTTACCAACTGAGCCACCAGGAAGCCCTCATCTCTTGGATGGGCTGAAACACAGGTCATTCAGGAAAAGTGAAGTCTCGATTCTATCCTTTTATCAATTTTGAGAGCAAAGAGCTGGTAACCCAGATGACTAGAACCAGTGAGTCTTTCTGTGAATGTCATTGTAAACTACTAAATTTTTATATAATGACTTTTTAATCACTGATGTTCTTTTTCGCTCAAATTGTCTCAACTTTGCAGCAGGAGCCTTTTCAGTTTAGTGTTTGTGTGCCTTTGATAAGGCCCCTTCAGAGTCGGAATGTTTCTTTGTTTTCTGGCACAAAATCATATCTGACCCATTTTGTAAATGTCCTGATGTGGACTTGAAATCCACTATTTTCTAAAGGAGCTTCTTTTAGTGGAGAATGGTATCTAAAGATCATATTCTGGTCATTAAAGGCGATATTACTCTTGAACAAGAGCTGGATGCAACTGGATAAATTTTCCAACTATACTGATAAAACTTTTGTAATTCCTTCAAGAGAAAATAGCTTTATTGCCAATCTAAACTCAGTAGTCTTGGCTCCATTTTCTGTATGAAACAAAATTTTTCCTGCTTCTTTGATAATACGAGTCTTAGGAATACAGCTAGGTTTAGCCAGACTGATAGGGAAGTGATAGGAAGTACTAGGAAACTACCTTAAGTTCCAAATGCTCAACTATGAAATTTTGGACTCAAGTTATGCTTCAAATTTTCTTTTTATTTTTGAATATTAACACATTTAAAGAGTAAACATTTGTTCCTTTCTTGGTTGGAACATTAATATATTTTCCATTTTATAGATTATTTTAGCTTCATAGATATTAACTATTTTGATTTTGTTCTTGGTTCAGAAATCTGTTCTTTTTATTTGTGGCAGTCATTTGCAATTCTTCAAATTAGCATGTGAAAAAAATCCAACTCCAACTTTATTAGTAACCAAATGATATGCGAATTAAAACAAGTGCATTTTTCTTACAACAAATTAGCAAAGCCTTAAAAAAATTATTCTTCATTCCAGGAAGATTTACAGTCTCACTTTTTAGACCTGTGCTATTCTTATGATCCCAGAATTTGGTTCTTTTCTTTGTAGGGTGTCTTCTACCTCCTTCTTTTCCAACGCATCACAGTTCCCCTCCCCCAAGCCCTCTCTTCTGACCTGACAGGCTTGAACTATAATCTAAATAGAATTCATGGTTCCACTAGTTCTTTCTGTAAAGGGCCAGATAGTAAATATTTTAGCCTTTGTGGGCTAAGCTGCAAAATAATTGAGACTTATGTAACCATTTAAAATGTAACCATTAAAGAAGTAAAAACCATTTGTATCTTGCAGGGCTGTATAAGAACAGGTGGCCGGCCAGACTTCGCCCTCAGGCTGCAGTTTGCCAACACTGGCTTAGATCCTCCTGTAAGAAAGGAGTAATGCCCAGTCCTGAGGAGTATTATCCAACAACCTTGAGCAGTTAGCTTCCACCCTTGTTGTTGTTGTTTAAGTGCTGTGTCATGTCTGACTCTTTGCAACCCCATAGACTATAGCCTGCCAGGCTCCTCTGTCCATGGGATTCTCCAGGCAAGAAAACCAGAGTGGGTTGCTATTTCCTCCTCCAGGGGATCTTCCTGACCCAGGGATTGAACCTGAATCTCTTGCATTGACAGATGGATTCTTTATCACCTCAACTTGAGCCCTGATGACAGTATGTTTGGTGGCCTCCAGGCAGTAACTGAGCAAGGTGTAGCGTCTCACTGACAGCCAGCAAGGAAAAGGGACCTGAGTTCTCTAGCTGCAGGGAACTGAACTAGACCAGCAACCTGAACGAGCTCAGAAGTGGCTGCTTCCCCGGAGCCTGCAGGGAAGAGCCCAGCAGCCACGTGGTCTCACGAGATCTTGAGCAGCCAGCCAGTCGAACTCATCCAAGCTCTTAAATAAAGAAATAGGAGATAATTACCGGGTGTTATTTTCAACCACTAAGTTTGTGGTAATTTGTCATATAGCAATAGCAAATGAATACACTGGGAATTGGTGTTTGCAGGGGACAGTCTCTATAACCTAGAGCAGCCTTGAGGGTGGGGTAGGGTGTGAAACCAAGAATGGAGCTGAGAGCAAAGAAGCCAATGACCCAACAGACCACACAGTTTTGTTCATACATCCTTAAAGGCTTTGGCATATATGGATCACTCTGTTTCCTCAGTGATGATGAAGAGCTCATCAACTAGCAAGAGAGGCTTCATTTATCATGACCATATGATGTTAGAAAATTCAGCTAATTTTTGTGAGTCTTACTGGAGAAGGATTTTAATAACTGATGAGGGTCATGTCAGCCTTTTCTTGATACTGGCTCTCTCCTTCTGTTTTGATGTTTGTGATTGCGGAACAGTTACTAAGAGGTGGGGGCTGCAGAAAAAAGCCCAGGACCATACAGACGAACAGCAGTGAGTATTCCTGACGGGAAGCTTGGTAACCAGCTGCTGCTACCTGCAGCAAGGACCTGTGGCAGCACAGGGAGTGATGGGAACAGCCAGAGGTCACTCAGATAACAAAAGACCAGCTCCCAAACGGTGGCTTATAAAAATCCAAACAGAACCTAGAAGTCTCACTGCCTAAGCTTTTAAAATTCCATTGTTTCATCCAGACAGAAGCACTTAGAGGAGCAAAATGGCTAATTTCAGTATACATGTAGAGAAAGCAATGTCACAATAGAGCAAAGCTTTAAGATCCTGTGATCAAAGATTTGTGAAACTGATGGCTAACACAGAGGAGGATAATAGCCATTTAGAATGCATCTTGAGTGCTCCTATGAGAGGTGCAATCTAATTGTGGTGTAATTGCCAGCTACTGATATTGGTTTTTATTCCTACCGTTTGTGCTATATGAAGTCTCTGTCTGTTGGTGCTAGAACTGTATAGATGACCAGGGCTGGGGTAGGGAACTCTGAGGCAATCATTGAAAGCAAGAAGGCAGATGGAATCGAACATGTTGTGTATCAGAAAGTTTAAGCATTTAGTTTCTCTAATAACCAGTTCAAGCCTAATTGTACAGAATTCTGAGACCTCGTTAATGAAATACAGTATAATGTTTATACTATTAGCAGTAATAGTATCATATTGATTATCTGATTTTAGAGTAAATAATTGAAGGGAAAACACTTAGGGTTTATTCTGCTTTATTGTAGCAACTGTTGTCAGGAAAAAGAAAAAGTCTTTTTTTCATTAATCTCTTATTTATGGAAGAATATTGCTAATGAATGTAGAAGTGATGATTGGAATAGAAAAGAATAAGTTTGCAGGATATAATGAAATAATTGATGCAGGCTAGAATCAATAATGAATGCTAAAACTATTAGCAGAAGGACTGAATTGATAGAGAGCTAGGTATTCACTTGGTACAAAAGGACCACCTCGTAGATGATTTGCTAATAGCAATTGGGGTGGAGTGCTTTTTACAATAGACAAGTATGGCTATTATCACTTGGTAGTTGAACTTACTATTCAATTGTCCCACAATTAATGAGGTCTCAAGGCTCTGATAATGCCTTATAAATGATATGTTATCACCTGCATTCTAATTAACAGTGTTTAAATGGAAGTTGAATCTGAAGGCTTGATTAGATTCAAGTTAAAGGAATACACAGAGGAGAACAAATTAAGTGACACTACGAGGAAACAACTGGATACATTCAGAATGTGGGACGTGAAGAAAACTGGTCCACTCTCTTTTTAGAAAGTCAATGGCAAGAAAAAAGGAAGGAGCTGCTAGATTAAGAAAATAGAGGCATAACCAAGTTCAGTGCAAGATCTTTCATTGGATTTTGGTTTAAAATAATCTTTAAAAACACTTTAAACTAATGGTGACATTTGATTATGGATTATTCCAACGTCAAACAGGGTCCTTGCAGGAAACAAATCACAAACTCAAAGAACTTACTAATAAAGCACTTAATGACAAGACTATTGAGAGGTGTGGTCAGGGCTAAAGGAATCAAAAGGATGCTGAGCTACCCAGGGTTAACAGGGAAGCTATTGCCAGCTACTTTTAGACCTTAATAAGCAAGTGTGGGTGAGTTCCAAGAGCCCAGTCACAGGTGGAGCTAGGGCAGGGGATGATGCTTCACAGAAAATTCAGTAGTAGGTAGTCAATGCCAGACGAGCAACCTGGCAGTGTGGAGCAGAGAAAAGGTATCCCAGCTTATCTCTGCACCATCATCTTCTATTAGTGCTTCTGTTAGCCTCTGGTATCTGTGGGCAACTCCCATTGGCTGAACCCAGTTGGGAGCCTGGCTGTGAAAGTCTGTACAAGTCAGCTTCTTGGGGCTAAGAGCACAGACAGTGGATAATGTGCCTGTAGGTGAGGATCAAAGGGACAATAAGGCACAGCTGGGGAGTAGAGTAGAACATTCTTGTTAATTGTTAGATGATAATAATGCTGGGGTTATATATGAGAATGCCCTGAGTTTGGGGTGTTTTTTTTTTTGGTTTAGTTTAGTTTTTTGAAAAGTATTAAGGGAAGAAATGTGATGGTGATATATTTACTTTGAACTGGTTCAACAAGATAGATAAATAGATACTTGAAGCAAATATGGAAACAAGCTCATAGGATTTTCTTCTTTATTGCTACCAGCTTTGTGCTCTCAAGCTCCAATTGTGTCAAGCCTGAAAAGAAACAGTCCTTTCTCTCTATTCCCATACCCAGTATCTGACATATGGTGGATGCCAAAAATTGAATTTCGACCCAGACATCTCTTTCTCAATGATAATCATATTTCCTGGCTATCCTATATGTATTTCTATTATAAATGCACATATCACAATGATACATTTTGTCTTTCCTACAGTAGGGCAAGTTCCTTGATAGCAAGGGTTTTGTTTTATTCATCCTTGAGCACCTATTGTATGCCTTATGATCTCCTCTAAAATATGATATGATTTGGTCCTATCACTCACAGAAGAAATGCTGTAAGAGGGGACAAGGTTGAAAGAACAGAAAAAGTCGGAACAGAAGTTACATCAGGTGATAGAGCCTTGATATGGATTGAAAGTATGTTTCCCCACCAAATTCACACACTAAAGCCCTAATCTCCAACATGATGCTGTTTGGCTGCTGTGGCTGCTGCTAAATCGCTTCAGTTGTGTCCGACTCTGTGTGACCCCATAGACGGCAGCCCACCAGGCTCCCCCGTCCCTGGGATTCTCCAGGCAACAACACTGGAGTGGGTTGTCATTTCCTTCTCCAATGCATGAAAGTGAAAAGGGAAAGTGAAGTTGCTCAGTCGTGTCCGACTCTTAGCGACCCCATGGACTGCAGCCCACCAGGCTCCTCCCTCCATGGGATTTTCCAGGCAAGAGTACTGGAGTGGGGTGCCATTGCCTTCTCCGGATGTGCCGGTGCCAGCCGGCAAAGTCAATCAGGTCCCGAGAACGTGCACGGCGGGGCTGAGAAAGGAAACTAAAGCAAGAGACTACAACAAAAATGGGGTCGAGAGGTTCAGACACGTCTCCACGAAGGGATGCAGTCTGACACCAACTTTATTCAGCATCTTATATTTATACAGAGGAGCGTGAGAAAGACAAGACAGTTGACATTTTTTCTTGGTTGACCTATACATCTTACAGTCACAAGAAATCTTGAGAGCATGGGAATGGCACCCTGTTATTATTTCTTACACCAGATAACATTTCCCTGTGCGTGAGAAGTTTGCACAGAACTCCAGGTGTCTGCAGTAAATAAGCGCCTAATCTCTGGGGTGGCGGGACAGAGAGCTATGTTTGCAAGCAAACCCTCAAGGACTGAGGCAGCTCCCAGAGCTTGTGTCCTTCGGACAAAGAACCCCGTTCTCACGGGCAGCTCCCCGCATGGATGCTGTTTGGAAGTGGAGGTAATTAGGTCATGGGGTGGAGCCCTCATGAAGGAATCAGTGCCCTGTGAGAAGAGACATGAGAGAGATGATCTTTCTTGACCATACAAGGACAGAGCAAGAAGGCGACAATGTGTGGACCAGAAAGAGGATTTTTACCAGATGTACGATCTACCAGCACTTGACCGTGGATCTCCCAGTCTCGAGAACAGTGAGAAATACATGTCTGCTGTCCGAGCCACCCAGTGTGCGATATTTTGTTATCGTGGCCTGAGCTGATTAGGACACACCTGACTTACTGTCAAACATGACTGCCACATATGATCAGTTAATCTACATCAAAGGAGGCAAGAATAGACAATGGAGAAAAAAAGTCTCTTCAATAAGTGGTGTTGAAAAACTGGACAACTACACGTAGCAGAATGAAATTAGAACATTCTCTAACACCATATACTTAAATAAACTCAAAGTAGATTAAAGACCTAAATGTAAAACTGGATTCTGTAAAAACTCCTATAGGAAAACATAGGCAGAACACTCTGACATATATTGCAGAAATATTTTTTTTTTGATCCATCTCCTAAAGTAAATGAATAAAAGCAAAAATAAACAAACGGGACCTATTTAAATTTTAAAACTCTGGCACAGCAAAAGAAACCATTGCAAAACAATTAGACAACCTACTGAATGGAAAGGTTATTTGCAAACGATATGAGTGATAAAGGATTACTATTCAGCATATACAAACAGCTCATACAACTCCACCCCAAAAAAGCAAACAACCCATTTAAAAATGAACAGAAGATCTGAATAGACATTTTCCCAAAGAAGAGATACAGATTTCATGGCCAACAGCACATGAAAAGATGTTCAGTGTTACTCGTCGTCAGGGAAATGCAAACCTAAACCACAGTGAGCTATTGCCTCACACCTGTCAGAATGGCTATTAGAAAAAATGTCTGTAAGAACATGGAGAAAAAGGAACCCACATATACTGTTGGTAGGAATGTAAATTAGCACAGTCATTGTGGAAAGCAGTATGAAGCATTTTTTCCTCAAAAAAAAAAAAAAAAAAAAGGAAAATAGAACTATTACATGACCCAGCAATTCCACCCCTGGGTGTATATCTAAGAAAAACCACTAATTCAAAAAGATACATGCACCCCAAACTTCATAGAAATGTTATTTGCAATTGGCAAGATATGGAAGCAACCTAAGTGTCCACCAACAGATAAATGGATAAATAAGACATGGGGGGTGTGTGTGTGTGGAATACTACTCAGTCATAAAAAAGAACCTGGCCATTTGCAGCAGCATGAATGGACTTGGAGGGTGTTATGCTCCCAAGTGAAATGTCAGACAAAGACAAATACTGTACGATATCACTTATGTATTACACAGTATGATATATACATAAAATACAACAAGCTAGCAACTAGAACAAAAAAGAAGCAGACTCACAGATACAGAGCACAAACTAGCAGTTATCAGTGGAGAAAGGGAAGAGGGACAGGGCACTATGGGGGTGGTGGGGTAAGAGTACAAACTATTCGATATAAAGTAAACTACAGGGATATACTGTATAATATGAGGAATACAGCTAATATTTTATAATAACTATAATTGGAGTATAATCTTTTAAAATTGTGAATCACTATATTTTACATTTATAATATGTAATATTGTACAGCAACTATAATTTTTAAAAAGTTTAAAACAATAACTTTCATAAAGGAGAGAGAAATCCAAAGGACAGAGCTTCAGAGGGAGAGAGGATGAAGGACAAAGCTTGATTAAATGGATGATTCTCAGTGAAGTTCAGTCTAGGGTTGTAGGCTGTGGGAAGGCAAATAACAGCAGGGCCTCCGCTGGAGCTAAAGCCTCCAGGAGATCTGGGATGTCCACTAGTAAGGATGAGCCAGGCAGTGCTCGGTCATCCAGAGCAGTTAGCTCATACGCAGAAGTGAGGCCCAGATGTGAACAGACTTTAGGGTCCAGGAGCCAAAACGAGCAGGTAGAAGAGGCAGAGTGCAGAATCCAGACAGAAAGGCTGACAATGAGATCTGAGATTCTGTACAGGCAGGTTTAAGAGAAAACCAACTATAGACTGAAGGAGATTGTCATTTCTGGAAATTCTAGTTAGTGACTCACTCTGAACTCCAACAGCATGATATCACTTGAAAGGTACTTCTGTTATAATTACATACACATTTAATAAGGGCCTAGCTACCCTTTTACACATACTATATAAACTCATACTAATTCCATGAAGGTAGGTATATTATTATGCCTGTGTTTCAGATAAGAAAAATAAGAGGTAAGAATAATTTAGGTTAAGCTGATCCTCTACAGGCTGATCTTACAGAAGAAAGGTATTGGATTACTCCAGATTTCCATGGAAACTGGTCAGGACTGATTGCCTTCACCCATGGGCCATAGGTAAACACAAGTCTTATCCTTTACTCCTTCTTACCAGGAAGAGCTGGTGCCTACCCAACCATGAATGTTGAGGTAATGGATCCTACCACTGGCTTGTACCCCAGTTCCCTGATCTTGCAGACAGAACAGCTGGTGCTACCCTAATCACCAATGCTGAGCTGGGAGGACAGAGCTGGAGGCAAGAATCTACTCTACCAGACTGCTGCTGTATTCCAGTCCCTGATGACCCAGAGAGGAGCCTGGGCTTTCCTAACCATGCAGCTCGAAAGCTCCACAACCCAGGAATAAGCAGAGGGCCCCTCTCCTGAAATCTGAAATGTAGATCTGCCAGATTGCTGTGCGATGTCCTAGAGGGAGTAACTAGAGACCCACACACATAGTCGTTTCCCTGTTTTCTAGTGTTTCCCAGTGGATACTGCTTCAGAAGTTTGGCCATTTGTCCCCACCACCCCACCTCTTTTTTTTTTTTTTTTTTTTAAGACAAGCTAAAGCATGGAGAAGAATTTTCTAAAATTACACAGCCACTAGGTGGTAGAACTGAGAATTGAACTCAGGCCGTCCAGTCTACCATCTCTTGTGCATGACTTCCAGTGGGTTAGGGATGCTTTTGTATTGTATGTCTCTGCATTTCCCCATGATATGTAGCACAAAGACTTGTGCATACTTTCTCATTAAATACTTGAATGACTGTAACAGCGATATGAAATAATAAAAGAGAGAGAGCACTGGTTTAATAAAAAAATCTCTTGTAAAACTAGCCCAGCAAAGTCTCTACACATAGGATACAAATTTTTTGCATTTAATCACTAACTTGTTTTGAAGTTGAATTCAAATTAATAAATGCTATTGCATCTATCAGTTAAATGAAAGACCCAATAAACAACCAACTCTACTTTCCAATAAAGAGGAAACAATCCTTTAAGGAATCAGAGGTCTTGAGAGAGTGTATGATCAATAGGCTTTTAGAGTCTTAAGAGATGATCAGGCAAGAGAGTAAGATAGAATTGGGATCGCTGGCATAAGACTTTCTCACAAATGTGTCTCTCAGTGGATTTAGGAGGAATGATTTGGACAGAAGAAAAGAAGAGAAAATTTGCTTACAGGCATAATGAAAAAAAAAAGCACAAATGCAGAAACGAACGCAGAGGTATTGCAGGCCAGTGAGGAAGGATCATGATCTAGATTAGGGAAACATGTCTGCAAACAGTAAGAGAAATTAGAAAAAACATGATATGATATACTATATGGTTTCAAACATTATCAGTGGGTACTTGAGCTAGAAAGTAATATAATGCTCATAAGTATAATGAAAGAAAGCAATTCTTTGGAAAAATTAATCTGGTAGTGATATATACAGTAGAGGACCTTGGCCAAGGTGACTGAGTAGGAAGACCTTGAGCTTATCCCTCTCATGTGCACACCAAAACTACAAACTTTTTAAAAGCAACTGGACAGGGAGGCCTGGCTTGCTGCAATTCATGGGGTTGCAAAGAGTCGGACACAACTGAGCGACTGAACTGAACTGATTGATGAGAAAAACAGAATCTACCAGAAAAGATGTTCTACAACTAAAGATATAAAAAAGCAACCACAATGAGATGAGTAGGAGAGGCAAATTCACATGGATCTAGACAAGATCCATGTCTGCAGAGGGAAACTCACAAATGGGAGAATACTTACAACTGCAGATATTCTCCCAAGGAGCTAGGGGTCTGAGCTGTACATGGGGCCCCCCAGCCTGGGGGTCCTACGAGGGGAATGTGAGCCCTAGGACATTTGACTCTGAAGGCCAGCAGCAGGGCTTATTTTTGGGAGTTGCAGCGGGCTATGGAAAATAGAGGCCTCACTCTAAAAAGATGCGCACAACATCTCGTATGCTCCGGGACTGGGCAGAAACATTAATTTGAAAGGAGCCTGGGTCAGACCTAATTGCTGATCTTGGAGACCCTTGCCCTGGGGACATAGACACTGGCACCAGCCACTCTGGGGAGCTCCTGCTACCACATGGACATGGGTGCAGGCAGGTGCCATTTGCAATCCTCTCTCTAGCTTACTAACCTCAGGATCCAGCCCTGCCATCACCCACCAACCTGTAGGCACCAGTACTTGGGTAAGTCAAGTAACTAGCCAAGGAGGGACACGGTCATGCCCACTAGCAGGCAGGTTGCCTTAAGTCTCCCTTAGCCCACAGCCATCCCTGGACTTGGCCATGTCCACCAGAGGCCCAGGACACGATCCATACATATACCACACTGGGAAATCCAGGGTGCAGGCAATAGAGCCAGGATCCCCAGGGCCCTGCGGTCAGAAACCCCAAGACCCAGCTCCACCCACCAGTGGGCAGGCACCAGCCCCAGGACCTGCTGGGCCCCAGACCTTCCCACCAGCATGTGGACACCAGCCCTAGGATGACTGCAATCCACAGCCTGCATTGGCAGGGTTCAGCCCACCCACCAGCAGACCAACACTAGCTCTGAGACACCAGGTGCCTGTCAGCCAGCCATCCTGGTACCCAGCTCCACTCGCCAGTGAGCTGACACAAGCTTTAGGACAGGAGAGAGAGTCCAGAAATAAATTCACACACTTAACAATTAATGTACAGAAAAGAAGGCAAAAGTATACAATGCAGAAAAGCCAGTCTCTTCAATAAGTGGAGCTGGGATGATTAGATAGCTATATGTAAAAGAATGAAATTAGGACAATTTCTCATACCATATAGAGAAATAAACTCAAAATGGATTCTAAAGACCTAAATGTAAGACTGGATACTGTAAAACTCCTAGAGGAAAACATACACTGAGTACTCTTCAACATAAATCATAGCATATCTTTTTGGATCTGTCTCCTAAGGCAAAGGAAATAAAAGCAAAAATAAACAAATGGGACCTAATTAAACTTAAAATCTTTTTCACAACAAAGGAAATTATCAACAAAACAAATAGACAAACTACTGAATGGGAGGAAATGGGAGGAAGTCTTATCATTTGCAAACGATAAGACTGCTAAGGGGTTAACAAATGTATAAACAACACATACAACTCAATGCCAAAACAATCACAAACAACCTGATTAAATGGGCAGAAGAACTGAATAGACATTTTCCTAGAAAAGATATATGGATGGCCAATAAGCAAATAAAAAGATGCTCAATATTGCTAATTACCAGAGAAATGTACATCAAAACCACAATGAGACATCATCTCACAGCTGTCAGAATGGTCATCATCTAAAACACAATTAAATTTGGTGAAGATGTGGAGAAAAGGGAGACCTTGTATACTGTTGGTGGTAATGTAAATTGGGGGAGCCACTGTGGGAAACACCAGGGAAATTCCTCGAAAAGCTAAAAATAGAACCACTGTGTGACCCAGCAACTCCACTCCTGGGTACCTATCTGAAAAACCGCACGAATTCAAAAAGATACCCACACCGAAACATTCATAGCAGCATTATTTACAGTAGCCAAGATGTGGAAACAACCCAAGCATCCATCAACAACCAATGGACAAAGATGTGGTATATATACAGAATGGAATACTACTCAGCCATAAAAAGAATATAATTTTGCCATTTGCAAAAACATGGATGGACCTGGAAGGTATTATGCTGAATGAAATAAGTCAGACAGAAAGACAAGTACGATATCACTGATCCATGGAATCTAAAAAATAAAATGAATGACTGTAGAAAATACAAGTAGATTTCTAGAGAACAAACTGGTGGTTACCGGTGGGGAGGGTGGGTGGGTGGAGGGGCAAGATACAGGTGAGGGATTACAGATACAGACTGCTGTGTATAACGTAAATAACTCACAAGGATATACTATACAACACCAGGAATACAACCAATATTTTGTAAAAACTTTAAATGGAGTATGATCTGTAAAAATATAGAATCACTAAGCTGTACACCTGCAATTAATATTTATATTATAAATCAATTACACTTCAGTTAAACATTTTAATCTAATAAAAGGGTTAAAATGAATTGGAAGGAAGACCATTTAGAAGGGTTTTTGTAGACTTCAACTACATGATATTCTGAACTGACACAGATTTCCTCCCAGTACCAAAACTCAGAAGTAGGGGATCAGATAGTAATGGGTGGTGCACAATGGTGGTAAAAAAGAACAATATGAGAGATGACATGAAGAACGGGATAAGGGAGGATCAGATTTAAGATGCTAAGGTCCTTAAATGTAGCATGTATAATGGCCTGAAAATACAGTACTAAAAGAATAAAAAGAAAACACATTTTCTAGTCCAGTAGCAGGAATAAAGAAAAGAATACAAATGGAGGTGAGGAATAGTGCCCTCTGGAACACAACAGGATATGAACCATACTTCCTTATAAGTAATAGAAGTATTAAATACAGGGTGGGATGGACACATCAGTTTCAGAATAGTAGTATATTCTGGAATTTTTTCATACAAGGAGGGAGAGAAGAAAATGGTATTAGGAGAGGGTTGAAAAAGGCTTCATTTCTACCTGTACTATTCTTGGTTTCTTGAAAACATCTGAAGCAAATACCTATATCTCCCTATTAAACCTTAAGAGGAGTACATAGATTCATTTATTAATTACGTGTTGTATAATAAATATTTGAAAAGCTATTGAAGTGAACTTGAATGAACCTGAGGTGAAGGGTCTAGTTTAGCATGGACCAGAGCAGCCTTCTAACCAAACTTACCTTTTGCCCTTCCACCTGTAGCAGAAATCCTCTACATAATATCCATGAAGCTGAAGCAACAACGAGATAAAAGAGTGCACAAGTCTCAAAGAGATGTACTTTCTCACATTTGTTACTAATGGTTTAAGATAAGTCATGCTCCGTATCATGAAAGACAGAGGTTTGTTCTGTAATCTGTTTATAGTGCCCTCTAGTGGCACCTCCGCACCTCCTCTAATGCAACAGCTTGCTTTACATGTTGCAAGTTTGTATACGTTTTCCAACATAGCCACAAAACACGCATCGGATTTTGTTTTCTTCTTTTAAATTATTATTAAGCAGATATATGAGTAATTACAGAGTTATTGGCTTTAATGTTATTGTTCATTAATAATGGATAATTATGAAAGAATCATGCTTCTTTTTTGTTGGTTAAATCTATTAAATTTGTATTGGTGAAATATTAGCAATATAATACTTTAGAAATGTATTTCATGGGAAGTCCCTAGAGAAATGTCAATGCCCTCATTTTCAATAGTATATTTCAACCTTAAGATAAATACTGAAATAATTTATATGAAATAGTTCTGATGAGGTTTTCTGTATTTATCAGAGTTGTGGTTGTTCTTTGGTGATATTAGTTGATAGCACTATAGGGTTATCAATCATGATTTCAATTATTATTTAAAACTTGGCTGCAACATTGCTTCTTTAATTTGAATCTAGCATCTTCTTGGCCAGTGTTTTTAAAATGCATATCAGACTTACCAAAGAAGTTTTATTAAAATATAGATGCTCAGGACTTACCCCAGACTTACTGTCTTTACTTAATTTTCTTCATATACTCTTCATAGAGTCTTAGAAAATGCTCGGTATGTCATTGGCATATTATGTCTTGGTACCTTGTTTCTCAAGATTATTATGTGTAAAAATGAGGTTCATCCATTTTTGCAAATCAGATGAAATATGTACTGACCTTGAAAATTGGCTAAATATTGTCCTAATAGACATTTTATCCAAAATGTTTTTTAATTACCTCATTATTTTTATTTTACATGTCACAAAAACAACCAAATTTACTTATAAATTGCAATATTCTTATTATAAAACTCTCAAAAGACCTTTTACTTTAAAAATCACCAATAATACATTTACCACAGCTGTTGTAAGTCTTTATCATCTACAAATAGATTATTTTACTCTAACTCTTCTTGAAAGTTCTGTAATCAGCTACTGATCAGAGTTTGTGTCTTCAAACAATGACCGTCTCAGAACCCCACAGAAAAAGACTGTACCAGGTATGTTAATGATACTTCCAAGAATAGACTTTGGGGTGTAGACTTCTGTTGGCATTGATCAGTCATGTTTTAGTCTATCACTGAGGACTGAGCTGAGATTTCCTGAACTCTTTAGCTAAGAACAGATGGCATCATAAAACTGCTAACTAGAGATACAACAGAAGACTTAATTACCTGGGATGAATGAACTCCTGAAGCATGATGGTGGTTATATGTTTGGAATATTGTTTTAATGCTATACTTTCTGAATATAAAAGGAAGCCCTTCCATCTTTATCTGTATCCCATAACAGTTTAATAGACTTTTCTTTTATAGAGTGAAATAAAACATTTTAAAATGGTATATTATTTCTTGCTGAACTCCCCTCTCCTCTATTACTTAAATTCAGAAGATATTGTTGAATATCCTTACTTTAAATAGCAATAGACTTATTTTCAAAGGCTCAATGAGAATCCAGCTTTCCAGATGAATGGATAAAGAAATTGTGGTACATATATACAATGGAATATTACTCAGCCATAAAAGGGAACACATTTGAGTCCGTTCTAATGAGGCAGATGAACCTAGAGCCTATTATAGTGAAGTAAGTCAGAAAGAGAAAGATAAATATCATATATTAACACATGTATACGGAATCTAAAAGATGGTACTGATCAACATGTTTATAGGGAAGCAATGGAGACACATACATTGAGGCTTATGGACACGGGCAGAGGGTAGTAAGGAGACGGTGGGAGAATGGAGAGAGTAGCATGGAAACATATACACTACCCTATGTGAAAAAGATAACCAAGGGGAATTTGTTGTATGATTCAGGGAGCTCAAACCAGGGCTCTATGACAACCTAGAGGAGTGGGAAAGTGTGGGAGGTGAGAGGAAGGTTAAAGAGGGAGGGGACACATGTTTATCTATGGCTGACTCATGTTGTTGTATGACAGAGGCCAATACAATATTGTGAAGCAATTTTCCTTCAATAAAAAATAAGTAAGTATGGGGGAAAAAAAAAAAACAAAAAGAAAAGAATCTGGCTTCCTTTAACCAGCCCATAACTAGAAAAATTAATTATGCAATCAAAGTCTTGCCTGGAATGTCATATTTGGGAGAGATGCCACTTAATCAGATATGACTAAAGACTTTTGGGGAGCTAAAGTCATCTTTTCCCCAAAAACTGGTCTGTTACCTGGCTTAAAGGACTATCCTTCAGGAGAGTAGGAAAGGTCACTTCTGGGCAGGCCAGGAAGTTTGAGGAATTGGAGGGACCTGAAGAAGAGAGGAATTTGCTCACATTTATAGGTGTTGCCAGTGAAATTTGGAGGAGAGAGATTTTTCAGCTTGGCTAAGAGTCTAACCCAAAGGAAATCAATCTTGAATATTCATTGGAAGGACTGATGATGAAACTGAAAGTCCAATACTTCGGCCACCTGATGCATAGAACTGACTCTGGAAAAGACCCTGATGCTGGGGAAGACTGAAGGTGGAAGGAGAAGGGGACGACAGAGGATGAGATGGCTGGATGGCATCTCTGACTCGATGGACATGAGTCTGAGTGAACTCTGGGAGTTGGTGATGGACAGGGAGGCCTGGCGTGCTGCAGTTGATGGGGTCACAAAGAGTCAGACATGACTGAGGGACTGAACTGAAGAGTCTGACCTCCAGGACATCCTTTTAAAAGCCCATCTAAGACTATTTAAAGAGTCGGACGCGACTGAGTGACTTCATACACACACACAAGACTCTTTATGATACTTTCAGGAAAGCAAACTTAGAAGGTCTGTGTGATAAATTAATATATTGGTTGCTCCTATGTACCAATAAGTAATCAGGCAAACCTATATGGCTTTTCTTATTGGTCTAAATGCTATCTGTATTCTCTGCATATTAATATTCTGATTAAATTTTATGGTTAAATATGCTATTACTAGCTCTAGTTATTTTTTTCTGGTCATGAACAGATTATTAAATTCGATCTAATTCTTTCTTTATAAATCACTTACTGGACAATTTCTTGGTTCACTATTTAATATGAACTGAGACAGAAAGAAGAATGCAATCTTTAAATCTTCACCACTTAATTCATAGCTTTCTTTGGCAGGGGGGCAATGCATAATGCATAAGGGAGGATGGACGGTGGTTAGGGGGTTAATGGAGTCTAGGATATCCAAGAACAAAAGCAGAGAAGGTTCTATTTCAGAAATAGGATACCAGACTCTTGACAGCACGTCACTTTCCTTTTTCTCTTCTGCCACAATTGGAGAAAGGAATATTTCCAATTTTACACTTAATTCTGAGAAAACAGTATTGTTGCTCTGTAGGTATGATTTACCCCTAATAATAATGATTTGAGGTAAAATGATAGGTGGTATTATTGCTGCTACTATAATAGGTGGACATTTAATGATTGAATTGCTATTTAATAAGGTATCTGATTTTTATTAAAAAGTAATTATTGATACATAAAAATAATGATTTGAGGTAAATTTAGATTTTTACATATAAAATTATCTATTATTAATTTCATATTTCTATTACTATTTTCTGTCAAATTCCAAAAAGGAGAATTGGAGAAGAACCAGTGTAACTAAGTTTGGCTCTGTTCCCTAGGCCTCACAGCATACTTTCGGCCCTGCCAGCCTTAAGTATTTTCACATGTTTTCTTGGTGGTTTTGCTCACTTAAAGCACAATTGGTTCCTTTTAATTGAAGTGTAGTTGACAGATTAGTTTCTGATGTACAACATGATTCAATATTTGTTTACATCAACACAACAGATTTTAATTACTCTTTAGTAGTTCATATTATGTACTAGACTCCAAGGTAAATATATTTTGTTCAGGACAAAACCAATGAAATGACATTTAAATATTTTGAGAACGGAAGCCATACGTTCTGGAGGCATCTGCCCCGGTGGGCTTTTCTTCTCCTGGGGCACGTGTTCTAGTTCGGGAACTGCAGTGAAGAGGCACGTGATAAGGGCCCTTCTGAAAGGTTGTGAACGAGCCCTTACTAGATTAGAATTGGTTTTGTGTGTGCATTTTAAACATATTCTCCCTTATTTATTTTCAAAACTTTTCAAGAATTTCTTCTATCATCATTGCACTTCCAGGCATAGTCCTGTAATCTCAGTGAGGTGGTTGGGTGTATAGAGAGCAGATGCCTCCTCTGTGTAGCTCGGACTCTAGGACTCCACCCTTCAGATCCCAGCTCCCTACCTGCATGGAAGTTATTTCAATTCTCTGTACCTCGGTTCTCTAATCTGGACAATGGGTTTGGTTATAGTACTTATAGGATTGCTATGAAGATTAAATAAGAGAGCTGCAAATGAAGAGCTTCGTATATGGCAAGCACAAATTGAAGCACTTAGAAATTTGCTGGTATTAATACTGCAAAATTATTTCTAGCCACTGAGAAGACTTCATCCTCTCACAGAGCTCCAAAAGAGGTATAATAGAAATGGAAAACCACAAGATTAAAAAAAAAACGGCATGGCGGTAAATGTTGGGTTTGGAGGTCAGTTATATTTTCTGTGTGCTTGTTAGAAACTGGCAACAAAGTTTTAGAAAAATGAACTTTTGTCTACAGCAATTACAGGGTAACAAGTGATCGGCATTCACTTTTCCCTCTTCAGTGTTAGTGGAGGCTCCATGCCTGGAAGCTAGAGTGCCCTGTTCCTCCGTGGATTTGCTGTTGCACTCGGCACTCCCACACCCTCTCAGCTGGAGGGAAAACCCTTTTCAGACAGGACCCTGCTGCTGAGGGTTGTGTCACAGTAACTTTGGACCTGACATGGAGTTATCTGCAGCTCTTCCTGGGGTCTCACAGGGGCCCGTTGCCAAGGTAACACCTCTCTACCCCGATCCTGCTGCTGTGGCCATCCTTACCAGTTCATCCTCTCCCCACCAGACACCACTACTGTAGCAGCTGGACCCCAAGGGGACACAGATGGTCTGTCAAATTAGGGTTATCCAAAGAGAAGGCAATGGCACCTCACTCCAGTACCCTTGCCATGGAAAATCCCATGGGTGGAGGAGCCTGGTAGGCTGCAGTCCATAGGGTAGCTAAAAGTCGGACATGACTGAGCGACTTCATTTTCACTTTTCACTTTCATGCATTGGAGAAGGAAATGGCAACCCACTCCAGTGTTCTTACCTGGAGAATCCCAGGGATGGGGAGCCTGGTGGGCTGCCGTCTATGGGGTCCCACAGAGTCGGACACGACTGAAGTGACTTAGCAGCAAAGAGAGCAAAGGTGTGGCTCAGACAGTAAAGAATCTGCCTGCAATGCAGGAGACCCAGGTTTGATCCCTGGGTTGGGAAGATCCCCTGGAGAAGGGAATGGCTACTGACTCCAGTATTCTTGCCTGGGGAATTCCATGGACAGAGGATCCTGGTGGCTACAGTCCATGGGATCGCAGAGTCAGACACAACTAAGAGACTAACTAATACTTTCACTTTCAAAGAGGTCTTGTTTTCAAAAGGACCAAATATATAGCAGTGGGGGATGCATGAGAACCATAGTCCCAGCAGGAAAACCCAGGACTGGCAGCAACAGGGGTTTCCTCCCAGGCCTGATCAGACAAGGGCAGAGGGGTGACTCAAACCGGGAAGGATGAGTCCTGTCCAGCAGGTCCCCTTCAGAGATACAGTGATGTTTGGTGAGGTGCATAGTCAGCCTGGGTGCCCTCTGGGTGACCTTACAGAGACAGCTGGGGAATCCACACCCCAGCCTTCCTCCCAGCTCCTCCCTCTGATCTCCTGCCTGTTGGCTCCTATTGGTTGAGCCCAGAGGGAAGCCCAGGAGCCTGGATGCCTGTTGATGTAATCGCTACTGCTCAGCCTGATGGAGGGAGAAAGATGGAGGGACAATCGAAGATAACTTGGCACATTCGGGAAAGAAATGAGGAAATAAAAAACAACAAGTATTAATTTTAGCACCTTACTTAAAATTGAGCAGGTGGCTGTGTACTGGCCCCACCTGGTATTCTTCATGCTGATTTAGAAGATTTTAGCTTCTGAATCACCCGTGTTGTTCTTGTTCAGTTGCTAAGTCATGTCCGACTCTTGTGACCCCATAGACTGTAGCCTGCTGGGCTCCTGTGTCCATGGGATTCTCCAGGCAAGAATACTAGAGGGTGTTGCCATTTCCTCCTCCAGGAGATCTGCCTGACTCAGTGATTGAACCCATGTCTCTTGTGTATCCTGCTTTGGCAGGTAGATTCGTTACCCCTGGGGTCCCTGGGAAGCCCTCTGAATCACCCAGGGCAGCATTTCTTTTCCCACATAGTAGTCTTCCTCTAAATGACAGTTAAAAAAAATTATTTGGCCAGGACTACTGCACTCAGTCTTGAGGCTTTCTCCTTTCAGGACTAGATGATGGTCCTTCTAGACTTCCAAGCCCCTGGGCTCAGAGCCTACGTGGGAGCTTCTGGCTCCCTTGCAAGTGTAGCTCCGGCTCTGGCCACCCAGGTTCTGGGCTCTTTTCCAGATCTGCCCCATCTTGTCTCCAATGCCTTCAGATCCTGAGTGGATTGCCTGGCAGCTAGAGCTGATGTCCTTACGTTTGTCTTCACAGTTCTGGTGGCAAAACGCTGACCCCTAGGTCTTCCTCCCATGGCCTTCTGATTCCAGAGGAGCCTCCTCTCTTGGTTGCACTGAACAGCAAGGATCTGCAGGCTGCCTTCTCAGGCAGAGTGAGATCCCACAGTGACTCTCAGTAGCTTATCCAGGGTGCTCCCACATGACCTGGTTTGTCTTATTTCTTTCTATTGCTCCCCCCTCTGCTGCTTTCTGCAACAGGTTTGCAAAAAGCAACCTTCTTTTTTGTTTTAATGTCTGCTGAATGTTTTTGTCCATATCTTCAAAAGATGTTAAGCAACTGCCCATAAACTACAAGACATTAGTTGAGCTGGATTCATCCTTCAGATCAGATCAGATCAGTCACTCAGTCGTGTCCGACTCTTTGCTACCCCATGAATTGCAGCACACCAGGCCTCCCTGTCCATCACCAACTCCCGGAATTCACTGAGACTCATGTCCATCGAGTCAGTGATGCCATCCAGCCATCTCATCCTCTGTCATCCCCTTCTCCTCCTGCCCCCAATCCCTCCCAGCATCAGAGTCTTTTCCAATGAGTCAACTCTTCACATGAGGTGGCCAAAGTACTGGAGTTTCAGCTTTAGCATCATTCCTTCCAAAGAAATCCCAGGGCTGATCTCCTTCAGAATGGACTGGTTGGATCTCCTTGCAGTCCAAGGGACTCTCAAGAGTCTTCTTCAACACCACAGTTCAAAAGCATCAATTCTTCGGCGCTCAGCTTTCTTCACAGTCCAACTCTCACATCTACACATGATCACAGGAAAAACCATAGCCTTGACTAGATGGACCTTTGTTGGCAAAGTAATGTCTCTGCTTTTGAATATGCTACCTAGGTTGGTCATAACTTTCCTTCCAAGGAGTAAGCGTCTTTTAATTTCATGGCTGCAGTCACCATCTGCAGTGATTTTGGAGCCCAGAAAAATAAAGTCTGACACTGTTTCCACTGTTTCCCCATCTATTTCCCATGAAGTGATGGGACCGGATGCCATGATCTTCGTTTTCTGAATGTTGAGTTTTAAGCCAACTTTTTCACTCTCCACTTTCACTTTCATCAAGAGGCTTTTGAGTTCCTCTTCACTTTCTGCCATAAGGGTGGTGTCATCTGCATATCTGAGGTTATTGATATTTCTCCCGGCAATCTTGATTCCAGCTTGTGTTTCTTCCAGTCCAGCGTTTCTCATGATGTACTCTGCATATAAGTTAAATAAGCAGGGTGACAATATACAGCCTTGACGTACTCCTTTTCCTATTTGGAACCAGTCTGTTGTTCCATGTCCAGTTCTAACTGTTGCTTCCTGACCTGCATACAAATTTCTCAAGAGGCAGATCAGGTGTTCTGGTATTCCCATCTCTTGAAGAATTTTGTGATCCACACAGACAAAGGCTTTGGCATAGTCCATAAAGTAGAAATAGATGTTTTTCTGGAACTCTCTTGCTTTTTCCATAATCCAGCGGATGTTGGCAATTTGATCTCTGGTTCCTCTGCCTTTTCTAAAACCAGCTTGAACATCAGGAAGTTCACGGTTCACATATTGCTGAAGGATTAGCAAAAGGCCTTTTCTCCTTGTGCCCTGGCCAGGCCCTCCAGGGTCTACTACCTAAGGGCATTTCTTTAAACCACCTCCCTCTCTTTGGAGAGAGGTCTTAGCATCTTTCCCCACTGCTGTCAACTGCAGGCCATTCTGAGCTAGCCAATCCACTACTTTTTCCTGGTGTGAAAGGATGTAAGAATTTTTCCAACTGCTGATAAATCTAATGCTGATTCTATTAATCAGCTGCAGGAGGTCTGTGGGACTACAATGTAAAACTTGTGAAATAAAAATCCAGATTTCTGTATATGCTTTCTGTCTTTAGGCTCTCACGAAAGCAGACCCTAAAATGAAGATTTGGATAGAGGCTATTAATTTGAGAGGTGACCCAAGGAAAAATGGTGAGGGAGTGGGTAAGACAGAGGAGGGGGAAAAAAAAAACTAATACATACATGCATTTATGAGCACATTACTGCTGTGGGTGGGGGCTTCCCAGGCGGCACTAACAGTAAAGAACCTGCCTGCCAATGCAGGAGAAGTAAGAGATGTGGGTTTGATCCCTGGGTCTGGAAGATCCCCTGGAGGAGGGCATAGCAACCCACTCCAGTATTCTTGCCTGGAGAATCCCATGGACAGAGGAGCCTGGTGGACTACAGTCCAGAGGGTTGCAAAAGTCAGACAGGACTGAAGCCACTGAGCACGCACAACTGCTGTGGGTATTGGGGTGTAATCCTCCTGGGGGCCTCTGAGAAACTACACAGAACATACCCCAGAGCTGTCCTGCTGAAAGAAGACAAAGTTGGGGTATTTATCTACAAACTCCTGCCCCTCTTCTGTTGAACGTGGATCCCGGGGTGTTAATTTCCTTGCAGCCCTGCATACAGGTTCCCCCTGGTCCAGGGAACATCCTCAGGCCGAGAAGCAGAGTCTATCAGCACCAGGGGAGCTGTTTGCAGGTGAGTTCTGGGCTGGGCACTGTCAGCATCGGTTATTGTCTTCTTTCCAAGAAGCACAAACAAGTGTTCTTCTCTAATGCCCAACTTAAAAATATGTAGCACGTTCATCATTTGAAGCTTTGAAAAATAAATATGTTTGCCCCACTTTTCCCACCAGCTGCCTCTCATGCAACCCCATGGACTGCAGCATGCCAGGCTCCTCTGTCCTTCATTATCTCCTGGAGGTTGCTCAAACTCAGGTCCATTGAGTCAGTGACGCCATCCAGCCATTGCATCTCTGCTGCCCTCTTCTCCTTTTGTGTGTGTATATATATATATATATATACACACACACATACACACATATATATGGAGAAGGAAATGGCAACCCACTCCAGTGTTTTTGCCTGGAGAATCCCAGGGACGGGGGAGCCTGGTGGGCTGCCGTCTGTGGGGTCGCACAGAGTCGGACACGACTGAAGCGACTTAGCAGCAGCAGTACACATATATATATCCTGACCACCTGTTCCCTTACTTTAGAGCAGTCCTCAGAGCTTTCTGAAAGACTGTCTCCCAGGTTATAATCCTCAGGTTGGTTCAAATAAAATTTTCCTTTTCTTTCTTTGATTATTGAGTAATTTTTTTGGCCCATGTTAGTGTTTAGATGTTGCCAACATTAGTTAGATCATGGAGAAAGCAAAGGAGTTCCAGAAAAACATCTACTTCTGCTTCATTGACTATGCTAAATCCTTCGACTGTGTGGATCACACACTGTGGAAAATTCTTAAAGAGATGGGAATATCAGATCACCTTACCTGTACCCTGAGAAACCTGTATGCAAGTCAAGAAGCAACAGTTAGAACGGAATATGGAACAACTGACTGGTTCAAAATTGGGAAAGGAGTACGTCAAGGCTGCATATTGTCACTCTGCTTATTCAACTTATATGCAGAGTACATCATGAGAAATGCTGTTCTGGACGAATCACAAGCTGGAATCAAAACTGCTGAAAGAAATTTAACAACCTCAAATATGCAGATGATACCACTCAAATGGCAGAAGGTGAAGAAGAACTAAAGAGCCTCTTGATGAAGATAAAAGAGGAGAGTAAAAAAGCTGATTTGAAACTCTACAGTCAAAAAACTAACATCATGGCATCTGGTCCCATCACTTCATGGCAACTGAAGGGGAAAATGTGGAAGAAGTGACAGATTTTATTTTCTTAGGCTCCAAAATCACTGTGTACAGTGACTGTAGACATGAAATTAAAAGACGCTTGCTCCTTGGAAGGAAAGCTATGACAAATCTAGACAGTGTATTAAAAAGCAGAGACATCACTTTGACTATACAGACCTTTGCTGGCAAAACTATGGTTTTTCCAGTATTCATGTTCAGATGTGAGTGCTTGTGCTTAGTTGCTTAGTCATGTCCGACTGCTTGCAACCCCGTGGACAAAGTAGCCTGCCAGGCTCCTCTGCCCATGGAATTCTCCAGGCAAGAATACTGGAGTGGGTTGCCATTCCCTTCTCCAAGGGATCTTCCCAATCCAGGTATCAAACCCAGGTCTCCTGCATTGTAGGCAGATTCTTTACCACCTGAGTCACCAGGGAAGCCCCAAATATGAATATGGGGGTACTGAGGATTGAACCCAGGGTCTCATGCATGCCAAGTATGTACTCTACCACTGAGCTATATCCTCAGGCAGACTTGACCATAAAGGAGGCTAAGCACCGAAGAATTGATGCTTTCGAATTATGGGGCTGGAGAAGACTCTTGAGAGTCCCTTAGACTGCAAGGAGATCAAACCAGTCAATTCTAAAGGAAATCAACTCTGAATATTCCGGACTGATTCAGGACAGAATATTTGGAAGGACTGATGCTGAAGCTGAAGCTCCCATACTTTGGCTACCTGAAGTGAAGAGCCGCCTCACTGGAAAAGACCCTGATGCTGGGAAAGATTGAAGGTAAAAGGAGAAGGGGTCAGCAGAGGATGAGATGGTTAGATAGCATCACCAACTCAATGAACATGAATTTGAGCACACTCCAGGACATACTGGAGGACAGAGGAACTTGGTGTGCTACAGTCCATGGGTTGCAAAGACATGACTTAGCGACTGAACAACAAATATTTAGATAATAAATGGAAAAAAAAAAAAGGAAAAAAATGAATTGAAAAGCCAGATGTTGAAATGAAAAGGGACTAAAAGAAAGATTGCCATAGCTGACACAACTTTAGCCCAAGCAGTTTAACTGCAGAGGAAAAGAAGGACAATCAAAACAGGCACAGTTCCCCTACACAGGAAATAGGGAGGTGATAGGAAAGAGACATAGGGTTAGGAAACCCTTCAGGGGTCCCATCAAGGGACAGAGTTAGCTTAAGACAGCTTAAATGCCATCTTAAAGGACTCAAAGGAGTCAAAGGACTCAAAGGAATGGATGGAAGGGACAGACAGCCTGCAAGCTGCCACTCATGGGCTTCAGACATTCATGTGTGCTTAAATCAAGCAAATAAAGCCCAGTAAAAATATCCACTGATGTTCCCACTCCCCAGCCAAATGAGAGCAGACATCAAAAATCCATAGAATTAGATGGGAAAGCCATTGGGTTCCATGCCTCATTTCTTTGTGTTTAATACCTGCTAATTCCAACTCTTTATCCCTCCCTCAACTCTCTTCCCCGCTTAATAACCATAAGTTTGTTTTCTATATCTGTGACTCTAAGTTCATTTGCACCCTTTTTCTTTGTTGTTGTTCAGTCGCTCAGTCGTGTCCAACTCTTTGTGACTCCATGGAATGCAGCATGTCAGGCTTCCCTGTCCTTCACTATCTTCTGGAGTTTGCTCAAACTCATGTCCATTGAGTCGGTGATGCTAACTAACCATCTCATCTTCTGTTGCCCCCTTCTCCTTCTGCCCTCAGTCTTTCCCAGCATCAGGGTCTTTTACGGTGAGTCAGCTCTTCGAATCAGGTGGCCAAAGTATTGGAGCTTCATCCTTAGCGTCAGTCCTTCTAATGAATATTCAGGGTTGATTCTAAGTTCATTTGTACCATTTCTCTGAATTCTGCACATAAGGGATGTTATATATTTGTCTCTCTTATAGACTTCACTCTAATGACAGTCTCCAGGTCCGTTCATGTCACTGTAAATGGTATTACTTGTCCCTTTTTATTGCTGAGTAATATTTTGTTGTACAGACGTACTGCACCTTCTTTGTCCATTCCTCTGTCAATGGACATTCAGGTTGTTTCCATGTTCTGGTTATTGTAAATAGTGCTGCAAAGAGCACCAGGGCACATGCATCTTTTCAACTCACGTTGTTTTTTTTTCTTCCCCCCAGATATATGCCCAGGAGTGGGATTGCTGGATCATATGATGGCTCTATTTTTAGCTTTTAAGGAACCTCTATACTATTCTCCACAGTGGCTATACCAATTTATATTCCCACCAACAGTGTAGGAGGGTTGCTTTTTCTCAGTCTCTCTAGCATGTATTTTTTGATGATAGCCATTCTGACCACTGTGTGGTGGTACCTTATTGTAGTTTTGATTTGTATTCCTCTAATAATTAATAAAATTGAGCATCTTTTCATGTGTTTTTTTTTTTTTTTTGGCCATCTGCATATCTTTGGAGAAATGTCTATTCAGATCTTCTGCCCATTTTAAAATTTTTTAATATTAAAATGTATGAGCTATGTGACATTTTGGAGATTAATCCTTTGTCAGTTGCTTCATTTGCAAATATTTTCTCCTATTTTGAGGGTTGTCTTTTCATTTTATTTTGGTTTCCTTTGCTGTGCAAAAGTCAGTTTAATTAAATCCCGTTTGTTTATTTTTGTTTTTATTTTCATTACTTTAGGAAGTGGAATGAAAAAAATCTTGCTGTCATTTATATCAAAGAGTGTTCTGCCTTTGGTTTCCTCTAAGAGTTTTATAGCATCCAGCCTTACATCTAGGTCTTTAATCCATTTTGAGTTTATTTTGGTGTATGGTATTAGGCAGTGTTTCAATTTCATTCTTTTACATGTAGCTGTCCAGTTTTCCCAGCACTATTTATTGTAGAAACTGTCTTTTCTCCATTGTATATTCCTGCTTCTTTTGTTACAGATTAGGTGGTCATAGATGCATGGGTCCTAAGTTAATTTTTTAAATCAAGTTTTCAACTGGTTTGTATCAGAGATACTCACCTCTCTCTCAAATCTACACCTTTTCCTACAGAGAATCTTGTTTGTAGCCCAGGAAGAAAGACAAGTTAGGATATTAAAGTCCACAGAAGTATGAACTGAAATGTGGGGGGCTAGGAAGGCTTGGGATCGGGGATCCACTTCCCAAGGCTGATTACTGTAGAAACAGGTAACCAGCATTCCAGGGATGACAGAAAGAAGAATATCACAGGGACCCATTTTTCCAAGATGGACAAACTAAAGGATATAAGAAGAAGTGAGGAGAAATGCCTGTTTCATATTATTAACTAAAAGTATACATATATATATTTCATTTAAATACACAGATAACTCACATGCGAAATCTAAAAAATACAACAAACTAGTGAATGTAACTGGAGAAGGCAATGGCACCCCACTCCAGTACTCTCACCTGGAAAATCCCATGGACGGAGGAGCCTGGAAGACTGCAGTCCAGGGGGTCGCTGAGGGTTGGACACGACTGAGCGACTTCCCTTTCACTTTTCACTTTCATGAATTGGAGAAGGAAATGGCAACCCACTCCAGTGTTCTTGCCTGGAGAATCCCAGGGATGGGGGAGCCTGGTGGGTCTATGGGGTCGTCTATGGGGTCGCACAGAGTCGGACACGACTGAAGTGACTTAGCAGCAGCAGCAGCAGCAGCAGTGAATGTAACAAAAAAGAAGCAGACTCACAGATAAAACGAACAAACCAGCGGTTACCAGTGGGGAGAGGGAATGGGAGGGCAAGATAGGGGCAGGGGAGTAAGAAGTACAAACCATTATATAAAAAATAAGCTACGAGGATCTATTGCACAGCACAGGGAATAAAGTCAGTATTTAGTAATAATGATAAACATAGTATAGGCTAAAAAATTGTGAAATCATTTATATATTTGTATATCAATATATTGTGTATCTATATTGTACATCTGTAATTTATATAATGCTGTACATCAACTATAGTTCAATAATTTGTTTATACTTATTCATACTTCAATAATAAATAAATACATAAATACACACAGATAAGAGACTGAGGAGTTTCCATTGCCAAAAAATTTAAACATGCAGAAACACCAAAACTTGCTGTAACTTGGCCCCCATTTTCAGATCTTCAAAATACTCTTGCGTTTTATACATCTATGGTTACAGAGTTAACTATCTATTGAAAGTCTGGAGCTTTTCACATCTTAAATAAATGGTGTCATTCTGCACCTATTTTGCAACATATATTTTCATCTAATATTTCTGGAACATTGTTCCATGACTTTCACAATAAAACCCAAACCAAAATACACCAGAAAATTCAGCATGGTATTCCACAGTATGAATGTGCCATGACAAATGTCTTCAGTTTCCTATTGATAGGCACTTAGACAATTTCCAAGACTTCACTTACCAGTACTGTGGTGAACGTAACTGCATGTGCCTCTTTGTACAAGTGGAACAAGTATTTCCGCAGGGCAGAGTGTTTTCTATCACATACGATTTCTAGCACAGACAAGCCTGTCTGTAAGGATCTAATTTCTACTCTGTCCCAGTCCAGCTGTGTGTTGACAGTTTACTTAACCCCTCTGGACCCTCGTTTTCTTATTTCCTCAAATTAGGGTAAAGATAAAATGTCTTCACAGGATTCAAGTGAAGATTAAACTAGCTGATATAACATCCCAAGAACAGTGCCAGAGACATCTTGAGGGCCATAAAGCATTCAGTTCAGTTCAGGTCAGTCGCTCAGTCATGTCTGACTCTTTGCAATCCCACGGACTACAGCACGCCAGGCCTCCCTGTCCATCACCAACTCCTGGAGCTTACTCAAACTCATGGCCATTCAGTCCGTGATGCCATCCAACCATCTCATCCTCTGTTGTCCCCTTCTCTTCCTGCCTTCAATTATTCCTAGCATCAGCACCCTTTCAAATGAGTCAGTTCTTCGAATCCAGGTGGCCAAAGTATAGGAGTTTTAGTTTTAACATCAGGATGAATATTCAGGACTGATGAATATTCAGGACTTCTGATGAATATTCAGGACTGATTTCCTTTAGGATGGACTAGTTGGATCTCCTTGCATTCCAAGGGACTCTCAAGAGTCTTCTCCAACACCACAGTTTGAAAGCATCAGTTCTTCAGCACTCAGTCTTCTTTATAGTCCAACTCTCACATTCATACATGATCTCTGGAAAAACCATAGCATTGACTAGACGGACCTTTGTTGGCAAAGTAATGTCTCTGCTTTTAATATGCTATCTAGGTTGTTCATAGCTTTTCTTCCAAGGAGCAAGCATCTTTTAATTTCATGGCTCCAGTCACCACCTGTAGTGATTTTGGAGCCCAAGAAAATTCTCATAGTTTCCATTGTTTCCCCATCTATTTGCCATGAAGTGATGGGACCCGATGCCATGATCTTCGTTTTCTGAATGTTGAGTTTTAAGCCACCTTTTTCACTCTCCTTTTTCACTTTCATCAAGAGGCTCTTTAGTTCTTCTTCACTTTCTGCCATAAGGGTGGTGTCATCTGCATATCTGAGGTTATTGATATTTTTCCCGGGAATCTTGACTCCAGCTTGTGTTTCATCCAGCCCAGCATTTCTCATGATGTACTCTGCATATAAGTTAAATAAGCATGGTGACAATATACAGCCTTGACGTACTCCTTTCCCGATTTGGAACCAGTCTGTTGTTCCATGTCCAGTTCTAACTGTTGCTTCTTGACCTGTATACAGATTTTTCAGGAGGCAGGTAAAGTGGTCTGGTATTCCCATCTCTTTCAGAATTTTCCAGTTTATTGTGATCCACATAATCAAAGGCTTTGGTGTAGTCAATAAAACAGAAGTAGGTGCTTTTCTGGAACTCTCTTGCTTTTTCGATGATCCAGTGGATGTTGGCAATTTGATCTCTGGTTCCTCTGCCTTTTCTAAATCCAGTTTGAACATCTGGAAGTTCATGGTTCATGTATTGTTAAGCCTGGCTTAGAGAATTTTGAGCATTACTTTGCTAGCATGTGAGATGAGTGCAATTGTGCAGTAGTTTGAACATTCTTTGGCACTGCCTTTCTTTGGGACTAGAATGCAAATTGACCTTTTCCTGTCCTGTGGCCACTGCTGGATTTTCCAAATTTGCTGGCATATTGAGTGTAGCACTTTCACAGCATCATCTTTTAGGATTTGAAATAGCTCAAATGGAATTCCATCACCTCCACTAGCTTTGTTCATAGTCATACTTCCTAAGACCCACTTGACTTCGCCTTCCAGGATGTCTGGCTCTAGGTGAGTGATCACACCATCGTGATTATCCAGGTCATGAAGATCTTTTTGCTATAGAACATTAGGTCTTGTTGTCACTGAGATAAATTTACAATTTAAGTAGATGATTCTGCAGAGGTAGTCAGAGACTGGCCATGCAGGCTCTCGTTGTTCAGCACTCTCAGAAGAACAAAAAATTCCTTCCCCTGACACAAGATGTGAAAGGAGAGGTGGCTACATTTATTTTAACAATATTAATCTGATCTTATTTGCTCTGCAGCCAATATATGCCAGGCCCTTTGTTATCAGACATCTCAATGAATTCTCAAAACAACCCCCAGGATATGCTATCTTATGCCCATTTTACAGATGAGATAAACAAGACCCAGAGTATTGGGAACACTATTTTTCTTCTTTAAACTTACTTTCTCTATGCATTTACACATACCCATACATATATACACACAGAGATATACATGTGTGTACATGTGTGTTGATCTGTGTATGTGAATCAGATCAGATCAGTCGCTCAGTCATGTCCGACTCTTTGCTACCCCATGAATTGCAGCACACCAGGCCTCCCTGTCTATCACCAACTCCCGGAGTTCACTCAGACTCACGTCCATCAAGTCAGTGATGCCATCCAGCCATCTCATCCTCTGTCGTCCCCTTCTCCTCTTGCCCCCAATCCCTCCCAGCATCAGAGTCTTTTCCAATGAGTCAACTCTTCACATGAGGTGGCCAAAGTACTGGAGTTTCAGCTTTAGCATCATTCCTTCCAAAGAAATCCCAGGGCTGATCTCCTTCAGAATGGAATGGTTGGATCTCCTTGCAGTCCAAGGGACTCTCAAGAGTATTCTCCAACACCACAGTTCAAAAGCATCAATTCTTCAGCGCTCAGCTTTCTTCACAGTTCAACTCTCACATCCATACATGACCACAGGAAAAACCATAGCCTTGACTAGATGGACCTTTGTTGGCAAAGTAATGTCTCTGCTTTTGAATATGCTATCTAGGTTGGTCATAACTTTCCTTCCAAGGAGTAAGCGTCTTTTAATTTCATGGCTGCAGTCACCATCTGCAGTGATTTTGGAGCCCAGAAAAATAAAGTCTGACACTGTTTCCACTGTTTCCCCATCTATTTCCCATGAAGTGATGGGACCGGATGCCATGATCTTTGTTTTCCGAATGTTGAGCTTTAAGCCAACTTTTTAACTCTCCACTTTCACCTAAGTGCAATTATAATATGTTACCTGGTAGGTCAGAATTTTTGCGAAAAAAACTCTATTATTTCAGTGTTTCACCCCCACCCCCACAAAGGGAACAGGGATTCTCTGACCTATGTATTTGAGTAAAGAAATACTCACTGGAAAATAGTGAGAACAGAGTGAAGATATCCTTCTACAAGGTCTAACATGACCTAGAACTCTAGCCTTGAGATGGATGGGCTCAATGTGGGGTCTTAGAATTCCTGACTTACCCCTTTGCAGTGCTGTGGGCTGTAAAGCTCTAGTTAAAGCTCAGAGAGGCCAGGACTAAGGTATTAAAGGAGCTCAGGGTTTGCTAGGTTACTGATTTTGTTGTTGTTGTTCAGTTGATAAGCTGTGTCTGACTCTTTGTGACCCCATGGACTGCAACATACCAGGCTTCCTTGTCCTTCATTATCTCCCAGAGTTTGCTTAGATTCATGTCAATTGAGTCGGTAATGGTATCTAACCATCTCATCCTCTGCTGACCCCTTCTCCTTTTGCCTTCAATCTTTCCCAGCATCAGAGTCTTTTCCAATGAGTCAGCTGTTCATATCAGGTGGCCAGAGTATTGGAGCTTCAGCTTCAGGATCATAGCTAAAAGATACGCTGGGCCTTGAGGCCTCAGAAACAAGCATAGGTTTTCCTGATTTGAAATCCTTGATTCAGACTATCATGAGGATAAGAGGATGAGGCTAGAATTGAGCAATCATGCCTGGAGTCCTCTGTACAGAGGAGCCTGGTGGGCTACAGTCCATGGAGTCACAAAGAGTTGGACATGACTGAGCACACATGTCCTAGAGAAATTCAAGGCTAGGTTGCCAGAAGGGACAGACGTCTGTGCAAGGTTGGGTTAATGTTGTAGAACCATGGAGAGGTGGAAGCAGAATTTGCAAGTCTGGGTAGAACACAGTCACCTTCCTTTGGCTTTGCCCCAGAGTGTGGCAGTCACTTGAATCTTCTGCTTCTGTATCCTTTATTTAATCTGCCGGTTCTTAAAGCAAATCTGCTTTTTGAGGGCAGTTGCTTTTGGGCAGTGTAACCTAGAAACCTGACTTAAACAGAATCTCATTTTGTCTGCCGATTGGCCTTCACTGAGGTTCCCTGTTAATTTCTGCTTCCACAGGCCACTGGGATGAAAGTCATTGGGCTCCGGCTGTCATTCCTCTTTGATCACTTAAGAATCCCTCTGTAGAGCTGCTGTTTACCTACTGTGGCTCTTTAATCTTCCAGAGGCAAACATGAATAGAATGATACTTTGTGTGATCTCAGAAATGAATAGATCTTTCCAATATTGTATGAAGAATGATTTCTTTGTTGGCAAAGTAATGTCTCTGCTTTTTAATATATTGTCTAGGTTGAAAAGGCAAAAAGATATGATGGTAGTAAAGCTGGAGAGAATTGATTTGGAGAGGTTCATGGAGGGCTCAGGTTCCGGGCTGTCCTCACCAGTGGCACACTTCCCAGGAGGACTTCAGAGCAGGTTTGGAGCTGGGGCTCTTAGGAGACACAGTTCAGGGTAATGTCCTGCTGACATTCATGCCCGATCTTTTTCATTTCTCTTTTTAATTCTTTTTCACTTATTTTATACATTTCTTTATTTTCACCTGTGCTGGGTGTTTGCTGCCGTGCAGGCTTTTCTCTGGTTGCAGTGAGTGCAGGCTACTCTCTAGCTGCAATGCGTGCGCTTCATTGCAGTGGCTTTTCTTGCTGCGGAGCATCGGTTCTAGGGCACATGGAGCCTAGTTGTGGCTCCTAGGCACTAGAGCACAGGCGCAATAGTTGTGCTGCATGGGTTTAGTTGCTCCACAGCATGTGGGATGTTCCCAGATCAGGGATCGAACCTGTGTTTCCTGCATTGTCAGGCAGATTCTTTACTACTGAGCCACCAAGGGGGAAGCCCTCATTCTTCACTTGATAGATCTCCACAGTTACATTTAGCATAGGATTTCTCTTCCTCATTTCAAAACATGCCTAATTTTCAAAGAATTCCCATTCGTCTTGGAAAACTGGTATGTTTTCTTTTTGCTCCAGTGCATCAGTAGCTGGTCCCTGGCTACTGCCTTTCTTTACTAAAAACTGGTACAACCCAAGTCAAGGAAATTTTATTCTGAGTGTTTATCACTAGTCTTCTTTTTCATCATTTGTCTCCTGTGCTTATCTGAGATTTTAAGAAATGAGTCTTTTATCTTCACATAGCCAATGCTTTTCCTGGACCTGGCACATAGTAGGTATTCAATCAGTGTTATGTCACTAAGATACACTGGAATGTTAGAGGCCCCCAAACATGGAAATATATTCTATAGTTTATTTTCTCTGCTGCTCACAGAGCCAATCAAAAAAAGTTTATTTTTAACTGCTTCAATTAAAATTAATTCAATTAAAAAATTCAATTACACCTTTACATTTTTTTTTTCTCTTCTGGTTAACTTAGCAGGAATTCACATTTCCTCCATAGAATAAGAGGATTATTTCAATTAATGTTGACCATCTCTTGCCCTGGCTTCCCTCTTCCACCTTGTCTTGGGGGAATTTTCTTGGTGGTTTTTTATCCCTTTCAGACTTACTGTTGTGGATGGTGGGGGGTTGGGGGTGAGCACTGGTAGAGCTATGTAAGGGGAATAGTTAGGATAGAGATTTTATGGCTCTGACTCTTCCCTCTTTTTGAAGAGGATGTCAAAAAAATCTATTAATTAATTATCCTTGTGACAAAAGAGTAAAAGCCTAGGTTAACTCAAGAAGAGACAAGAAATTTATTAATAGGGTCCCAAGGAAGTCATGGATGTAAAAGAAGTCAGATCTCTGGAAGGAAGCGGAAACAGGTAAAGGGAAAGCAACAATACCAGCCCATCCTCCTGCCCTCTCCTCTAGTCTCTGTATAGACTGGCTTCCTCTTCTCTTCAGTCCCCATACATGGCCAAGTATGGCCACTGAGTTAGTTGGGTTCTCTGGGAAGTAGACATTGAGATAGAGTTAGAAACATAAAAGGCTGGCTGGGATGAAATGCCTGTGAAGAAGAGGAGGAGGAAGGGAGATGGACAGGGAGAGCTTTCACAGCCTGGTGGAGATCTGATACCTATCACAGGAGAGTGAGGGAACAAACAGGATGGAGAGCCTCAGACTGTGATGCAGACATGATGGGCGCTCCAGAGCGAAGATGATCTGTAAGAGATGTTCCATGTGGACAGAAGCATCCAGGCTCTAGACACCCCATAGTCCTTAGTCTTGGGGGACAGGGGAGGAAGGAGGGGGTTGTCTGGAACAAGTGGGGCCTCAGCTCAAAAGCCGAATACTCTCACAATTCTCACTCCTGGAAGCCGTCAGCTAGCCCCACGCTTGCATTTCCCAAGTCTACTCCTTTCTTCACTGGGGAACTGAATGGTATGCTTCTGTGGCTGCCACAGCTAACAAAAATCCCAAAGTTTCCTTGTCATTGTAAATCAAAACTGAGAATATTTCTGAAGGTTGTAATAATTTTCTGCTCTTGGTAGCCCTGGGGCCATTGCATCACACTAGGCTTTTCCTCAATCCTCAGCTCTGTAGTAGTCTATTTTTTGAACTCTCCTGAAATCATTTCCTAAGGGGAATGTGACTGACACACATAAGGCAGCGACTTGGGACAGTGTTTTGGAAATCTGGGGAAAAGTTTCAGTGGGTAAATGTCAAGGGGTGTGTGTGTGTTTGAAGGACGGGTAGGAAGAATGAGATGCAGGCAGTGAAGTTGTAGATAGGTTCCTTGCAGGTTATAGTCCTGGAGGCAGTAGATTATTGAAGTCTACACTTTTCAGGGGTTGGGAAAAGCAGTGTACAGTGTTGTGAGAAATGAAACAAATACATTCTATAAAAGCACATGCTGTAACTACTAAGATGTTATCACAAGGAGGTACTTAAGAGATGGCCAGATTATTGCAATGAGATGCAGTGACCCAGTAAAGTTAATGTTTTGTAGAAGTAAAGGAAAGCAATGAACCCTTGAGTATGTGCCACTCAAGGAGACAAGACTGTTGACTTTGCTTCCATCAAGCTTTGAAGCCCATGAACTGGCCATGAGATAGTGCATCTTGCTCTGGGGCTTAGAAAAGACGTCTTCAGAACAGCGTCCACTGTGAGCATTCCTGCAGACACACAGAGAGGTAAAGAAACCACTGGGGTTTGTTCTGCCCTTTGACTATTGCTGACCAATTGCTGTGGGTGGTGAGTTGCTATGAATTTTAATTAATACCAACTGGGTCTTACTATCAAAGCACTAAGCATGCCTTCCCCACATGTAGACAACCTACACACCCAGTTTCTCAGCTGTCTCTCTAGTTCCACCTGTGACCAACAAGCTAAGCACTTTATATGCGTACAGGCCACCTTTTATTTTTATGTAAAAGTATTTACAACTGTGTCTGCTACCTACTGGATGCTCCATATATGAACTCAATTGGTGTTAAAAGAACCCAATGAGTTGGATACTAAGCTATTAATAGATGTTTAGGTCCTGAGTGGAGTCAGCATTTGAACTCAGGCAACTAATTCTGTAGCTTATGCTCTTGACCATCATGCAACACTGCCTGTCATGAGGTTTGAATGGATGCGCCACATGAGCACTCGAGCAGATTGCATCAGTTGGGTAAACCTACATTCTTCCTCTAAAAGGGCCTCCAAAGAGGACTTTCTGAGTCTAGGCCATAAAAATAACACCTTGAGTTTTTTTCAACTACAAGATCTTAGATCTTAGCATATTAAAAGCAGAGACATCACTTTGCCTACAAAGGTCTGTACAGTCAAAGCTGTGGTTTTTCCGATAGTCATGTAAGGATACGAGAGTTGGACCATAAAGAAGACTGAGCACCAAAGAATTGATGCTTTTGAATTGTAGTGCTGGAGAAGACTCTTGAGAGTCCTTGGACAGCAAGGAAATCAAACCAGTCAATCCTAAAGGAAATTAACCCTGAATATTCATTGGAAGGACTGATGCTGAAGCTGAAGCTCTAACACTTTGGCCAGCTGACGCAAAGAGCTGACTCATTAGAAAGGTTCCTGATGCTAGGAAAGGGCAGGAGAAGGGGGTGACAGGATGAGATGGTAGGATGGCATCACCAACTCAATGGACATGAGTTTGAGCAAATTATGGGAGACAGTGAAGGACAGGGAAGCCTGGCATGCTGCAGTCCATGGGGTCGCAAAGAGTCAGACACAACTTAGTGACTGAACAACTGTTCTTAGTTGTTTGCTTTGTAAGCAATATAGAAAGTCTGATCAAGTATATTCCTCTAGAATTCTCATTAGAGCCAGGAAAATAGCATAGGAAGCTACTATGGATTTGAGGAAACCTAAGAAGATTCTTCTGCCCTCAAATATATCTCTAATAGCTTGGATTGTGTCCGAAATGCCCCTTCTTGGAGTCAGTCCAGGACTAACTAATCAGGGATTTACTGGGGTCTTGAGCACCAGAATAAATTCCTCAAAGCTCCTTTACCCATGTGTTTGCTTTTTAAAGATTAACAGGAACCTACTAACACTAGCTCTAGAAATAAAGTGAATTTTATCCAAATGATACAAAGTATTGTTTAACAAAATATTAACACAAGGGCAAGAAGTGACTTGGGAATCGGTTCTTAGCAATTTTTTGGTTTCTAGGGAAGTCCTAATTCCAAGACAACTATTCTCTCTGAGGCTGCATGAGCACTCTTCTCTGCAGTTACCCACACAGAAAGGAGAGCAAGTCAGACACAAGGACTGGCCCTCTCTGCCTTGGACCTGTCATGGCAGGAAATGCCCGTTCAATGCCATGCACACCTCGGCCCAAGGGCCGACAAGGGCCTGATGTCTCAGAATCCCAATGCCACGCCCCCTATAGAATCTGATTGGCTCACCTCTTGTCAGGGACACTCTTGGAACACTCACCTGGCCTGGGAATGGGGCCACATGTAGCTGCTAGGCATGAGTGTGAAATGGACAGAAAGGCAGTTGCTAGGGCTGGGAAACAGAGGCACAAAAAAGAAAATGCTTAATGTTTTGGAGAACACTTTGGCAAGCTGAGTAGAAACAGCATCGTACCTAAGTGTGTCTTCTTTTCTCCATCTTTTTTTCTTTTTAACTTGAAAAAGACCTTATAAATTTAGTTAAGTCCTTTTTTCTGTTTTTCCACCTGAGAACTGAGGTCCATGGATGTGATGATGACCTACCTGGGGCTACAAGGCTGGTTAGGACTCCTGGCTTCTGTCTCTGCCACTGACTGCTAATTCTTCACTCTACCCTTTGCTTACGGTCTCCAATCCTACATTTTCTTTAACCTGACATCCTTATCTGACCTTTAAGTTAAACTACATTGTGGAAGAAATAATACCTCTCTCCCCCTGCCAAGAACCATTTGGCAAGCGGTATTTCCTTGCGATTTTCCTCAGGTTAAAAAAGCAGACTTGAGTTTCTCAAGCTTGGTAGTTCAACAACTAAAAAGTAATGTTAATAGTAACAAAGGGCTTAAGAGCAAATTGTGGAAAAAGAATAAAAATCATTTGATCATAGCTGATAAAGACACTCTGGAATGATAGGAAAGCCTTAGTATATCTCTCCCAGGGTCTGGCTTGATCTGAACCTTATCTGTACAGAATTAGTGGCTTGTATAGTTATCTAATAACATCTCACACTTGCCAAGGCCTTGATTAATATTTAAAGAAACATGGGCTTTTAAAATAGCCACTACTGAGTTGAAATGGATCCGTTTCTTTCTCCAAAGAATTCTAATCCTATTGTATATTACAAATAATAATATCTAATATTTATTGAACACTTTCTATGTGCCAGGTTCTAGTCTAAATGTTTTATATCTCTTTGCTAATCCTCACAACAACCCTAAGAGAGATATGTATTTTTCCCATTTTCCTGGCAAAGAAGAAATGAAGCCTTAGAGAGGTTGTGACTTGCCCTAGATCAAACAGATAGTGTGAAGGGCAGAGTGAGGATTCAAATTTAGGTCTTTATTTTCCCTAAAAACTGTTCCTTTAATCACACTCTTTAGGTACATTTATATAGAATCACTGGAGAAGGCAATGGCACCCCACTCCAGTACTCTTGCCTGGAAAATCCCATGGATGGAGGAGTCTGGTAGGCTGCAGTCCATGGGGTCACTAAGAGTTGGACACGACTGAATGACTTCACTTTCACTTTCATGCATTGGAGAAGGAAATGGCAACCCACTCCAGTGTTCTTGCCTGGAGAATCCCAGGGACGGGGGAGCCTGGTGGGCTGCCATCTATGGGGTCGCACAGAGTCGGACACGACTGAAGTGACTAGCAACAGCAGCATATAGAATCAGCATAGTTTATACTTGACAGTTTTCAATCAGAAAGCAAGGCTCCAAAATTTATTCTTCAAAAATTTCCCAATCCTTATCCCACCTCCCAACCCAATACAAATGATCTAAAAGCTGCAAGGGTTAGGAAGGATAGTGAAATGGGCTCAGTGATAGTGAAATGAGCACCTTTATTTGGAACACAGAGTCAAAAGACAAGAGGAATGAGTTGCTCATTCAGGATTTCAGTTATTAGTATGTTTTATGAGTGTAACTCTAATCTCTGCCACCAGAGGGCAGTTATCTCACAAAAATATGAAACCACTTCTGGCTTCATTTTCAGACTTTCACGTCACAACCACGTCTGGATTTAGTTTTACAGCTCAGTAGAAATTCCGGGATCTCTGCTTCTTTCCAGTCTGAAACTAATATGTCATGTCTTGCTTTTTTGGCCCAGCAACTAAAGGAGCTTAGTATATCTTAGAAACCGCCTCTTCAAATGGGAATGTTAACATGAGCCAAAGACAGCTGCTTGGTTGGTCCTATTTTGGAGGTAGAAACTTTACACCACTCAGTGACAGTCAAAAGCACCCTCTGTGTCCAAGATTTTAGAATATATTCCATTTAAAATATCATCTGGGCTTCAGTAACATGTATTGGCCTAGAAAATTAGATTTATATACTTTTTCATGAGGATTCTAAAGAGTAGCTGAGAAAAAGGATTAAAGTGTTTGACTGACAACAAATAACTTCAAGTGTCCAGTCTGTTTATGATTTAGAGAGATCACCAGGAATACTTCCTTTATTGATCACTTAGCACAATGCCTTATAGTGAAAATGCTTTATGGCCAGAATCAGATTCAATCTTACCAATGTCCCTGGGAGGTACATTCTGTTGCTTTTGCAGGTTTTAGAGATGAAGAAATTGAAACATACTCAGGTGAAGCTATGTGCCAAAGAATACATGCTTAGTCTGTTTTATTAACCACCATGAAGTAGTGGATCTACTGGAGATGAGATGGGCCCAAGTACAGAGCCTTGGCTCCAGGTTCAGGAGTGAGGTCCACTGGTGCTCAGAAAATCCACGTCAGGAAAAGGAGGATGAGGCAAAGGAGGCATGAAGCTACCTGGCTGCTCTCTCTGGCTGCACCACAGGCTCCACCACTAAGTCAAAAGGCACAGCTGCTTGAGCAATGGTTACAGATCATCATTCTATGGCTGGCAAGGATCCCAGGTGCTGTTTTAAGCCAGAACTCAGACAGCTTGGTAGCAACCTAGCTAGAAGGTAGAAGACATAGGAACTAGGATCTATGTCTACAGAAAGAACCGGTAGGCTCCACCTGAGTCTCCTGGACCCAGGCACCAGCTAAGATTCAGAACAACATCCAGGCCTTAAGAGGGCCTGTGGAACCTGGCAGGAAAAAAAGCCTCAAAAGGAGAAACTCGTGGCCAACATTCAGCCTTATGAATTGGGCCAACTCCAAGGGGGGTTGATGCCAACTCTAATTTGGAATCTGGCTGGAGACTCAGAAGGACAGGCAGACTCCCGGTTGTTGGCTATGCCACAGGCTCTGAGAAGGCCAGATTGATGTGAGTCCCTGTGGTAGCAAGCTGAGGCTGTTGATGAGTTGTTGGTTATAATGGGCCTGGGAGCAGAAGCAGGGTCAAGCCTCAAAGTGGGTACCTTGGTAAACCCAATAGGAGGGACTCAGGGAAGGCAGAGTGAACACAGTAGGGACTCACTCCTGGTCCATCCTCTCAAACCCTCTTAAATGGCTTCTATCTCAAATTGTAAATTCCTTCATGGCCATAAGGCCAACATTCCAGAGCTGACTCCAGCCTCCAAGATGCAGCAAGGTCGAATCAAATTATCATTCAATTATTTTTAGGGTTCTTTCAGGCATGTGTCTATGTTCTAACTCGGTTGTCACTTTTATCTCTTTGCAGACTGCTGATATCATCCACTTCTGTCTCACTACTGCTTCCTTGGATAGCAGAGGCCCTCTGCACTTGTTTCCCCAAAGCCTGGTACAATCTCTGCCTTAATTCTCTCAAAGCCTATTTGACACCAGGCTGAAACACTGAACAAAAACCTTACTCATGATTTGAGGATGGCATAAGAAAATCACTTTGTTTAAAAGGAATATTTAGGATATTGGCCCTTCAGGTCTCAAACTCCATCAACCATGGCCCATCAGGGCCCCTTGCTAACCAGTTCTCTCCTTTCCATCAGACTAATGGTCACTTTTCTTAAGAAAACATTATTAAAACAAAACAAGCCTTCCAGACCTTATGTCAGCCTCTAGTGAATGTGTTCCATCTCCTCCCAACCCAATTCCTTGAAATTGCAACATGCACTCCCCAAACAACTGCAATTCAACCTTTGCCCGATTTTGCCTCTGACTCTCCCTCATTAAATCAGACACCCTCACTGCTAAGTCTGTGCTTCCATCCTTATTGTTCTTAACCTTTCAGCACTTGACACAAGCCATGCTGTCTTGTCTTGGTACATCTCTTGTTCCTTACCTACTCAACATCTCTCTGCTGCCACAGAAGAAAAACCAGTGGAGACCATCATAGTCTCCTACAGAGGGATAACTCACCCTACAAGGATGATGAACTACCTTGCTTAATAATATAAAAAGTTAAGTAAGTGCTTTCCAAACTGGCTGTAAAATCAATTTAGTGAGTTGCAAGTCTCACTGTTAAGCTAAATGGAATCAAACAGAGACCATCAGAGTGCATTACATGTAGTAAAGCTAAATGTTTTGTACCCAGTATGGGTATATGTGGGCTTTCCAGGTAGCTCAGTGGTAAAGAATCTGCCTGCTAATGCAGGAGCTTTAGGAGATGTGGGTTTGATCCCGGGGTCAGGAAGATATCCCCTGGAGGAGGAAATGGCAACCCATTCAAGTGTTCTTGACTGGAGAATCCCATGGACAGAGGAGCCTGGAGAGCTACAGTCCATGAGGTCACAAAGAGTTGGACATGACTGAGCATGCACACACATGTGTGTATGTGTGTTCACTGGTGATGATATGCTTCTTATTGTGGGTATAGTCAGAAAAGAGAAAAGGGCACTGATTCGGGTCTTTGTGAAGTTAACTCCTATATTTCAGAATAGAATCTAAATCTTAATTTGGAAAAAAAATCCTCAGTGGGCCTTTTGACTACAAAGAGAAAGATTAGTGTTTACTCTAAAACAAGAATTCTGGTATCACTCTTAAAGCAACTGGTAGATATTTGAAAACAAAAATGACATACAAATCTCTTCTGATCTGGTCCCTGCTCCCCACCTCTCCAGCCTCATTTCTCCCACTTCCTACTCTGTGGCCTGCGTTGTGGTCACACTGTGTCCTTTGTCCTCCAATCACAGAATTTTCCTCTGGCTCCAGGCCCTGGAACATGTCATTCTGTTGCCAGGAACACTTGAATTCCCAAAGCTCCATTTATCCCCCTCTATCATCTTCTTGTCCAGGCCATGAGATTACTCTTTCTAGGGAACATTCTCAGACTCTAAGCCTTGTTGGTACTGAAATCCCCTCAAAGAGCCCCTGACACCACTGGGGTCTGGATGAGCAATTCATGAAGCCAACTAGGACTGTATCCTCAATTTTTTCTTTATTATTGCTCCAGCCTTCTACCCCCAAAAGTCTTTAAGACATTTTCCACTTGATTTCTCCTCCCTCTCCCCCATGAAATTTTAATTCCACAGATATTCTTTATGACTGTTTATGTACCTGGGCCTTTTGGAAGACCATAATCCATTCCCTAGAGCTAAGATTTGGTATAATCTTAGATAACATGAATTTTTTGTTTGATTGATTTGCTCCATAAGAACCAATTTTTGCCCCCTTGAGGGTGACATCACCTCCATTGAGAATGCATGGAATAGGATAAGAGAAAACTCTATGTGTCCTCTTGACAAGGCTAGGACAAAAATAGTTCACATTCTTTTCTGATGAGAGGCTTATGTCAAATGCTCAAGAGGTTAAGGAAGATAAGGTTAAAGTATAGATTTGGCAATAAGGCTGACTTTGACATCAATCCAGGGCAGAGTTATTTTGCAATAGCACAGAGAGTGATCATTGAACACAGGCTACAAATTCAAGGAGCTGGGCTGGGAAGGGAATAATTAGCTAGGGGGTGACATAAGGCTAGTAGGTGTTGTTTTGGTTTAAAAAGATGGGGTACAACTGACTTTATGCTGATGGAGAGGGGCCTGTGGACAGTGAGGGACTAGAGAACATCAAGAAAGGGGTAAGTGGTTGAACAGAAGCCTAGAGGAGGATAGAAGTGCAGGATTAGGGTCAAAGGGCAGCAGGGGAAACAGCAGAAGTAGAAGCCTTGGGTGTTTGCTCCAGAAATGTGACTACTCCCTTTAAACCTCAGCAACTCAGTCATACAAGCAACATGGAAACATCACTCATATCTAGTCCTCCTCACCTATTTTAGAGATTCTTAAAGGCAAGAAACCATAATTGGATATGTTTTTCTCTGTCCACCCTACCAGCATCTTTCTAGTATTTTTTTTTTAGAGAAGTTTTAGCTTTTTAAATAGACTTTTCTTTTTGGCCTTCCCTGGTGGCCCGTGGTTGGGAACCAATGTAGGGGACATGGGTTTGATTGCGGTCCAGGAAGATTACACAAGCCATGGGGCGATGAGCCCATGTGCCACAACTCCTGAGCCTGCGCTCTAGAGCCCATGCTCCACAAAAGAGAAGCCACCTCTGGGAGAAGCCCAAGCACTGCAATGAAGAGCAGCCCTCACTCACCACAGCTAGAGAAAGCTGGAGTGCAGCAATGAAGACCCAGCACAGCAAATCCACAGGCTTACTTTTTACAGCAGTTTTTCAGGACAAAGGTTGGGAGGAGGGGAGGTGAATAGATGGAGCACAAACTATTTTTAGGGCAGTGAAACAACTCTGTATATTACTATTTTGGTGGATACACATGATTATACCTTTGGGCAAATTCATAGAATGTGCAACACAAAGAGTGAAATCTAATGTAAATTATGTATTAATGTAGGTTCACTGATTGTAACAAATGTACCCTCTGGTGGGGATGCTGACAATGGGAGATGCTATGTAAGTGTGGGGGCAGGGGATATATAGAAAATCTATATACTTTCTTCTCAATTTTGCTATGACTTTTTCCAGCAATTTAAAGCCAAATCCTTAGTACCTTATACATTTCCTGCCACTGGTAGTGAGTTCTGTTTTTGACTTACCACTCACAGCAGCATCAGTGAAAACATCTCTCAATATTTTGTGAGCCAGAGGACATTAAGATTTCAAAGAATACATTTTTCCATTGAGGGTCATCAACCTGTAAAATGCAAGTCAAAAAAGCTGTGTGTGAACAACATAATTAAGGCATATTTTAAACTATATACCAAAATATCCACTCAGAGTTTTAGGGTATTATAAAAGAGCTAAAGGAAATTGTTCCCTTCTGTTTTCTAATTTTTAATTTTTTAAATTTAAAAAATTAAAAATTTTGTTTTTTAATTTTTTAGACTTTCCTAAGTAAAAGTGTTAGTCACTCAATCATGTCTGACTTTTTGTGATCCCATGAACGATAGCCCACCAGGCTCCTCTGTCCATGGGATTCTCCAGCCAAGAATATTGGAGTAGGTTGCCATTCCCTTCTCCAGAGGATCCTCTCAACCCAGGGATCAAACCTGAGTCTCTGGCATTGCAGGCAGATTCTTTACCATAAAAAACTAAAACTAAAAACTAGTTAGGTTTATTTTTAATTCTAAGAAAATGGACATGTGTTTTAAGGAAAGGTCTTCTGGAGTCTACCTATTCTAGAGAATACCAGCCTCCATGGAGAGGAAGTTTTCTATATTTTAAACCCTCTTGTGTATGTTCATTACAAACACACTATAGAAGTTAAAAGCACAAACGTGTTTATAGTGATGAACAAGTCTCCCTCTAGCCCCTGCCTTCTGATCACTCTGCTACCATCCCAGGAGGCAACTTCTGTTCCCCATGACATAACTTTCAGATTATATTTCACAAGCAAATGCCTATTTTAAAAAAAAGACAAATACAGCACATTATATGCTGTTCTGGACTTTCCTTTTGTACTTAACATGTCTTGGAGATCTTGCCATAGCAGTGGATAAAGAGTTACCTCATTCTTTTTCAATCTAAGTTTAATGTTAAGGGGGTTACAGTTAGGAAGTATGTTATTTATTTTTGCCATTTCAACAGCAGAGCTGCAACTAGATTAATCCTTAGTTTTATGGGCTTTAGTGTCAAATAGTTAAAAAGCATTAAGCTTTTTCTCTGCCCTGGAGCTCTATTTTCCTTGCTAAGATTCTCTGTTCTATGCCTTTCAACCCCTTCTGAGGTTGGACATCACTGTCTGGCTCAGTCATTTGATCTAATTTTTCATGAGTCAAATTTAATAAACCCAGATGGCCTGGCTCAGATGTCACTTAAGGATAGAAGATTAAAGGATGAAATGAAAATAAATGTATAGGATAGAGGGCTGAGGGCTTGTTGAATGTTTGAGATTTTAATGTGCCTGTGTGTGTGTAATTGATTCCTAATCAATTTAAAGCTCAAGTCACCTCCCCCTGATTTTGTGCCTGGAGACTAGGATTAGAGCAGACTTAGTTCATACAAATAAGTGCTCATCTGTAGATTGTTCTGATCCCTCAGTTTGCTGTAGTTCACAAAGACAGAGCACTCAAATATTTCTCAAATATTGTTTCTGACTCTCTCTTTCTCTCTGGGTAAGCGAGGCCGACATACTTGCCAAGGATAACTGAGAACGTAAGGGCAATCCTTGACTCGGCAGCTCGAGCAGGCTGTGTGCTAAAAGCAACTTCGAAACACACCCTATAAATAGCCGTTCATTGTCAGCAGGAGCGAAAAGACAAGAGGGAGCGTGCGGCACTGTGATTCAGGTCTAATTAAAGGGTTGCTCTCGCGGGGTTATAAGCGAAGAGCAGCTCTCCTCTGATAATCTAGTTGGAAGGCAGCGGCGAAGCTCCACGCGGACATTGGACGGGGAGGACGCTGCTGGATGCCGGCTTTGCCTCCACTATGGCAAAAATCATCCTGAGGCACCTCATCGAGACTCCAGTGCGATACGAGCAGGAATTCGAAGCTCGAGGTCTGGAAGACTGCAGGCTGGATCACGCTTTATATGCACTGCCGGGGCCAACCACGGTGGACCTGGGGAAGGCCAGGGCGGCCCAGGCTCCTCCAGTGGATGCCGCTGAGATGCCGCCCCAGAGAGGCGAATCCCGCTTCCAAGTCCTGCTGGACGTGGTCCAATTCCTCCCCGAAGATATCATCATTCAGACCTTCGAGGGCTGGCTGCTGATAAAAGCTCAACACGGAACCAGAATGGATGAGCACGGCTTCATCTCCAGAAGCTTCACCCGACAGTATAAACTGCCCGACGGCATTGAAACCAAAGATTTGTCGGCGATCCTCTGTCACGATGGAATTCTGGTGGTGGAAGTAAAGGATTCGGCTGGGACCAAGTGACATGGTGTCGAGAGGAAGATTCTAGTTTAGCCCATGGTATCACGGGAATGTGTGTATTATCCACGTTTGAAATGATTTTTATGAAGATTAAAAACACAGACATAATTCCTGGTATGTTGAGGTTGTCTTTGTTATTTTATTACGAAAGGAAAGTTGTTAAATATGTTCCTACAGCTCAGGTTGATGCTATTCTTAACACCTGAAACATTGACAGTTTAGGAGACTGTAGTCGATAGTAGAAACGATTCAGAATTATTTCTTCCTTACTTCAACAATGCCAGAGAAGCTTGCATTTGTAACAGTTGATGGCAAAAGAGCCACACCAATTTAAGAAATTCTTATCCATTTTATGAAAGTGTTTTATAGTGCTAAAAAGAGCTGTGATCTCCTCCACTTAATGAGCTTTTCTTTTCAGTGTATTTTATTATAGCATAGCTTTGTAAATATAGAATATGAAGGTTAAAAAATAGTACTGGAAAATTGGATCTGAAATATATTTATGAGTCACTACATTTGTTACTGTTTTAAACTTACATTGGAATTTTCAGATATAAATATGATTTTTAAAAGTTCCAAATATGTACCTCATTAAAAAAAAAAGCTAAGGTGAATCTTAGCTGCAGCATTTTTTAAAGCATAGTGTATGTTCTGTGGATATTTATGAAATATTAAGATGCACTGTCATACTTAAATTAATATGAAGTTTAGGAAACCACTTTGAAAAGTACAATGACTGAATTCAAGAAAATTTAAACTATGCTCTTTAAATGTTACTTAAAATGTTAGATTTCAGAAGATGGCAAAATGCACTGCATCTGTTCTCACTGCATAATCCTTAGCTTTAAACAGCTTGGCAGGCAATGAAAGTTCTGAGGCCCGAGCTTACATGGGTGTCTGAGTTTATACAGAACGTTGGCTGCTTCTATTTCCCCCAACTGCTGCTTTGGCCCAAAGGAGCGGCTGAGACATTGGTGGTTAGGAACAATTGCCTTCAACAGCTGGTCTGTGACATTCCAAGGATTTGCTATCTCATTCTCTACATGTGAAGTACTTCTTTGGGGGAAAGTAGCTGCCTTTACCCCGGACCCCATGTGAGGCTGAGGACAAGGCTATGAATAGCAGAGGAATCTGGGTGTGGAAAACATCAGCGTAGCTGCTGACTGCTGATAACCCCCGAGCTCCTCTCTGGTGCTTTGTTTGTAGTTTACATGCAGATGCGAGAGGTATAAAACAGTAGAAAAATAAATCAGAAGCTATACAAGTCGTTTTGAAAACAGAGATGTTGGTTTATAGTTTAAATTGAAAGCATTTTGAAGTTAGGTGTTTATATGAAGTTGGTAATTGTGCATTCAACTCTAGGATCACAAATTTTGTTCTTTGACAAAGTGAATGTCATAGACCAACTCTGCTACATAACAAAGTTAATAGTAATTAATGGATTACATCTACTAATATGACTAGGACTGGGATGCCCTTTGTCCCACATTAGATTATTCTTTTCTATCATTGGGCAGGATAGTGTGAAAACAAGCTAGTATTTTGAGAAACAAACACAAACATCCTCTCGTTGGCCTTGATCTCACTCTAGGTAAGGTCTTCTGAGAAATTTCAGAAAGTGAAGTTCTTAGCATGAGGAGCCACTGATAGGAAATGTTTCCTTTAAAAGTTAAGATTAAACACTTCATTCAATTAGCATTTATTTTTCCTAAGATAAATTTTAAAGTAATGCTTTTTTTTTTTTTAATTTGGGAGATATACCAAGCACTATAAAAAATAAAAACCATTTATTATTCTTCTACTACGATGAGATAGCTACTTTAAAGTTATAGTTCAGAATTCTCTTATACATAAATACATGTATCACTTTTCTCAAAATTAGGATTATATTTGCAAAGGGTTTGATATCCTGATCGTACTGGTTATTGTCTGTTGCCCTTCCCACCTCCCACCAACCCAGACCATCCTCTGCCCTACTCAGCCCCACTCTGAGCCCAAGCAGGCCCACCCTGATGGGCGTGTCATTCTAGTTTCCAACTGGGTTCAGCCAATAGGAGGCACTGACTGCAGATCAGAGACTGGAGAGAGGAAGTTGGTGGGCAGGAGGGGTGGAAGAGGAGGGCATTTCATTCTCCACTGCCAGCTTGCTGCAGATGAGGCTCTGGCAGGACCTGCGTTCCCCAGGACTGGAGGTCTGGAGGGACAGCTTCTTTTCCGAGACGTGGACTTGTATCAGACACCAGAATACCAACGCTGTTTCTTCCTTATGCCCCTTCAACACTTGGGGTGGTGATGTCTTCTGCCATTTCCTGTTCCTGGTACTTCACAATTCCCTATTGGTTCCCTTTACTCTGCTTGCTCTCCCATAAATGATTCCTTCATTAAAGACCCTTTCAGGTGATAAAAGAAAATTTCACATATTGAGGTATGAGGAAGTCATTCTGGCTAATACGTGAGTTGACTTGAATTTTAACTGCTAACTAAAACAGCCTGTTTTACACCTGCTTTAATTATTAAAGAAAAGGGCACACTGACCAGAAGTAAAGAATGTCTATATTAAAAATAAAGAGCAAATGAATCCCTTCCTGGGACGCCAGTGCTGCTCCTCCTTCCATGGTAAGACTCCCTTCCTTGGTGCAAAGGCCATACTGACTCACTATGTGAATGCTGACTTGTTTGTCTGAAACCTTGGAGTATGCATGCATGCTAAGTTGCTTCAGTCGTGTCTGACTCTCCACAAACGTATGGCCTGCAGCCTGCCAGGCTCCTCTGTCCATTGAATTCTCCAGGCAAAAATATTGGAGTGGGTTGCCATGCCCTTTTCCAGGGGATCTTCCCAACCCAGGGATTGAACCTGAGTCCCCTGCATTACAGGCAGATTCTTTACTGTCTGAGCCACTAAAGAAGTTAATGCCTGACTTATTTAATGTTCTTGGTTCTGACAAGATATAAAACTATGTTGACAATCATGTGTCTCTGGAGCAGTTCCTCAGAGCTGAGAGGCTGTCTTCCAGGCGATAGTCCTCAGTTTGGCTCAAATAAAGCTCTTTTTATTTTTTAAAAAATCATTTCTATTCCTATTATAGATTACTTATTGATTATTTTCATCCACACAGGAGATGGAATTCTGACTGGTCTTGTTTGTTTTTGCCAGAACCCTGATTGTTTGACTTCTTAAGTGATTAGAAAAAAAAAAAATAGTGCATTACTTTTTTTTGCTAGAGAACATTAAGTGATTTGTAATGGTTACACACAATTCCAACACAGATAAACAATAATATTATTTAACCACTCCTTCTCATTACTCATCCCAACAGGAAGCAGATGGCACTGTCAAATTGGAATAATTCAGATTAGAATAATTTATTTATAAAGAGATAAATTACAGAGGAGTGGGCAGGTTGGCCGTGAGCCACAGGCAGCACCCTACCCTGAGGGTAGCAGTGTGGAGCTCTTAGGTTCCCTAGGTCCAAAGGAGTGAGAGGAGGAAGCAGGTCTCAGAAATCAAAAAGAAGGTCAGATAGAGAACTCCAGCTCTGACTTTCATCTTGAGGGACACAGTCAGCCAAGGTGACCTCATATGCACCAGGAAAATAAATACCTTCTCCCTCCAATCTCCTACTGGGGCATCCTATTGGCTGGACGTATCTGGTAGCCAGAGGGCATGGGTGTCCTGTAGATACAGTTCAGCAACCTCCCAGGGCAGAGAGCAAGGTGGAGAAAAGTGGAGGATGACTCCTAGGGACCAGGGGGAAATCGCCAGCTCTCCACTAAAGTGAGAACTGTTCTATAGCTTTTAGGAAATCTTTTCTACAAAAAGACTGAGATACTATTTGGGTGCCTTCAAGTTGCAATACAATTTGGCATGTGTAAGCCCAGAATGGTAAAGGTGAGGAAATAGGGAGAAAAAGGCAAGAAAATATGAGAAACAAAGTGATGTGATGTGCTGCCATGCTGGCCACTGTTTCACAATGACCTATAAAGAGACTGCAGCCTCTGGGCAGGGGTGTTGGCTAGGCACCTGGAACTTCTCTAGAAGACCTTCAGGAGGAAATGGAATCTTAGAGCACTCCACAGGGAATAAAGGAGAGGGAAACTGCCCTGTTCCCTACTATTTCCCATATCTCATAAGTCAAGTTCCAACTCACAGGGAGTAGACTCTCCTGAACTCTGAGTTGTATCATCCAGCCCCTTAGTGACTGCTCAGAAAATCAGACCCATGCCACACAGTGTGACATTTCATCCATTCTGGGAACAGAAGGATGACTCAACCTGGGTAGGGCTCAGTCAGGGAGAAAAGAGCAGATTCAGGGCTTCCGCCTGAACAGCAGCCACCTAATGAAGTTTAGCAAAGGCTCTGGCAAAGGTGGCAGCAGCATGGCTTGGGAGGCAGGCGACAAGCTTCAGAAAAAAGAAGGCAGAAGGTACACAGGGTTTGTATTCAGAACAGTCTCAGACCCAGAACTGCAGGAAGAGGGTGTCAGGCAAATCACAGTCTTAGAGCATCTACACTGACTTCAAATTATACACTCTAACATCACCTTACATATAATATTATGTATTATATATAATATTATATTATATATATATGTTATTATATTATTATATATTATATATAATATTATAACATTACCATATATAATATATATGTGCTGATGTTATATATATTATATATGTATAATATATATGGTGATATTTTATATATATTATATGTATAATACATAAATTATATAATCATATAAAATATAATTACATAATATATAAATTAATTAAAAAGACATATATCTCCATGTATATGATATATGTGATAATTATATATAATTTATATATATTATATATATATTTGTTATATATATATTTGTTTTGGGGTTTGTTTGTCTGTATCTTTTGACCATACTACTCGGCATGCAGGGTCTTAGTTCCCTGACCAAGGATAGAACCCATCCCCCCTGTAGTGGAGGCATAATATCTTAATCACTGGATCACCTCATATTTTGATCTAATTTTTAATCTGCAGTGTAAGTCCCCTTAAACTTCTCCAGGATTTTTCTTTTTCTGAAGATGGTGAACCAGTCCTGAAAGTCCAAAAGTCATTGGAGGTTTTTATCCCACTGACTGCCCTTAGCTTATTTCTCACCTACTTGTGATTATCTGGAAATTGCTATTAATGGTCTTAGCACACCTGAAGAGGGATTTTTTAAAAACACAACGACTTCAGGTAAAAAAAAGATCCAGAATACCTAAGAATCATTTACACAAGCTTAACAAAAATATGAGCTTCCCTGGTGGCTAAGCAGTAAAGAATCCGGCTGTCAATGCAAGAGACACAGGTTTGATCACTGGGTCAGGAAGAGCCCCAGGAGAAGGAAATGGCAACCCACTCCGGTTTTCTTGCCTGGGAAATCCCATGGGCAGAGGAGCCTGGTGGGCTATAGCCCGTGGAGTCACACTAAACTACAGCTAAACAAAAACATGCTTTTCAATAATAGCCACTGTTCTCTTCAAAGGCTCTCAAATAATTAGTTGGAAACAAGAATTAAAATGTTGATTCAATATGCTGATTTATAGCTTAGACATAATTTGAAAATAACTCTGTTTTAGCAATTGAGTTGGCTAGATGTTCTCCGCAAAATAACAGAACAGTATTTAAATTTGAAAAATGAAGAATTCTAAGCAACTAAATAAATAATTCTAAGTAACTATTTTCTTTTATGTTTCCTCAGCATTGTTTACTATATAAGAGCACGTATATTTGCATGTATATATTTACAAAATCCTGTTTATTAGTGTTTTCTAACTTCAAGGACAAATACAAAAAAATATACTGAGGTAATATAAAATGGCTTCTAGAATACCATTCTTTGTAATTTGTTGAGACTTTCTCTATGACCTGGTATGTAGTAATTTTTCTTAAATGCACTATGTATACTTGGAAATAATATCTGTGTATATTTTCTATTTGAGAATATATATGAATAATCTCCTAAGGCAAAGGAAACAAAAGCAAAAAGAAACAAATGGGACCTAATTAAACGTAGAAGCTTTTGCACAGCAAAGGAAATCATCAACAAAATGAAGAGACAATCTATTGAACGGGAGAAAATATCTGCAGATGATACAACTATTAAGGGGTTAATATCCAAAATGTGTAAACAGCTCATGCAACTCAATATAAAAAAACAAAACCCAAACAACCCAGTTAAAAATGGGCAGAAGACCTGAATAGATATTTTTCCAAAGAAGACATACAGATGACCAACAGGCGCATGAAAAGATAATTAACATTGCTAATATCACGGAAATGCAAATCAAAACAATGAGATGTCACCTCCCACTTGTCAGAGATTCTCATCAAAAAGACCACAAATAACAGATGTTGGCAAGGATGTGTCCACTGTTGGTGGGAATGTCAACTGGTGCAGCTGTTGTAGAAAAACAGATGTTCCTCAAAAAAGCTAAAAAGAGAATTACCATATGATACAGCAGTTCCACTCCTGGGTATATATTTGACCAAAACAAAACACTAATTTGAAAAGATGCATGCACCCTAATGTTCATAGCAGCATTATTTACGACAGCAAAGATATAGAAGTAACTTAAGTGTCAATCAACAAATGAGAAGATAAAGAAGATGCAGTATATATACACAATGAAATACCAATCAGCCATTAAAAAAAAGAATGAAATTTTGCAATATGCAATATGGGTGGACATGGTGAATATTGTACTTAGTGAAAGAAGTAAGAGAAGGAAAAATACTGTATATTATCATGTGTATGTGGGATCTAAAAAATATGCCAGAATAATGAATATAATGAAACAGAAACACTTCCTTCTATTATCGAGTAATATATATTGAGATTGCATAGTAGAGAATGAAAACTTGCACATATCACATAGCAGTATCCATTTGAAAACATAGCTGAGTAATTAAGGTTTTTATATTTGACATTTCCCCTTGGTTTTCAAAGCTACTTTTTCCAAATAATTTTCATCAGAACTTAAGAACACTTGGGAGCTGCTCTACCTAGTGTTAAAACATACTGTCATGCTACAATAATTAAAATACTCTGTTACTGCACAAGAATAAATGAATCAGTGGAACAGAGTAGGAAACACTGAAAAGAACCCCACTGTAAAAATTTAGTTTGATAATGGCAGTTGATAAAATGAATAGGAATATGATACACATATGTACCTAAGATAACTATATAGGTATCTAGAAAAATTAAATAAAAAGCTTATTCCTATGATACAGTACAATCAAAAGAAAAATTACAAATGCATTTTAGAAGTACTGAATATAAAAATAAAATGGAAGTACTAAATGGAAAAAACAAAAACATGCCGTAAGTATCCACTGTGTTGGTTATTCTATTGTTCTCTTGTCTTTCTCTGCCCTGTTCTGTGGCCTCAGGGCACTGCTCTCTGATTTCAAGTTCAGTTTACCCAGCTGAAGGCGCCAACAGACAGCAGCCGGCGGAAAGACAGGCAGATTGAAGTATTTTCTTCCCTGCCTCTTGCTGTTTTGATTCCAGGTTGTGGCTGGGATTGCCTCCCTCTGTCAGCAGCTCTGATCAGACTGCCTTTTCTCCTCTGGCTCCAGCCCATATAGATACTTCTGTTTTCTTTCCCCTGTTCCTTTAGGATCAAGGGGGTAATGACTTCCCATTGTTACTGGTCTCTCAGTTCATCAGTCGCTCAGTCATGTCTGACTCTTTGCAACCCCATGAATCACAGCACGCAAGGCCTCCCTGTCCATCACCAACTCCCGGAGTTCACTCAGACTCACGTGCATCGAGTCAGTGATGCCATCCAGCCATCTCATCCTCTGTCGTCCCCTTCTCCTCCTGCCCCCAATCCCTCCCAGCATCAGAGTCTTTTCCAATGAGTCAACTCTTCGCATGAGGTGGCCAAAGTACTGGAGTTTCAGCTTTAGCATCGTTCCTTCCAAGAAAATCCCAGGGCTGATCTCCTTCAGAATGGACTGGTTGGATCTCCTTGCAGTCCAAGGGACTCTCAAGAGTTTTCCCCAACACCACAGTTCAAAAGCATCAATTCTTCGGCACTCAGCCTTCTTCACAGTCCAACTCTCACATCCATACATGACCACAGGAAAAACCATAGCCTTGACTAGACGGACCTTTGTTGGCAAAGTAATGTCTCTGCTTTTGAACATGCTATCCAGGTTGGACATAACTTTCCTTCCAAGGAGTAAGTGTCTTTTAATTTCATGGCTGCAGTCACCATCTGAAGTGATTTTGGAGCCCAGAAAAATAAAGTCTGACACTGTTTCCACTCTTTCCCCATCTATTTCCCATGAAGTGATGGGACGGGATGCCATGATCTTCGTTTTCTGAATGGTGAGCTTTAAGCCAACATTTTCACTCTCCACTTCCACTTTCATCAAGAGGCTTTTTAGTTCCTCTTCACTTTCTGCCATAAGGGTGGTGTCATCTGCATATCTGAGGTTATTGATATTTCTCCTGGCAATCTTGATTCCAGCTTTTGTTTCTTCCAGCCCAACATTTCTCATGATGTACTCTGCATATAAGTTAAATAAGCAGGGTGACAATATACAGCCTTGACGTACTCCTTTGCCTATTTGGAACCAGTCGGTTGTTCCATGTCCAGTTCTAACTGTTGCTTCCTGACCTGCATACAGATTTCTCAAGAGGCAGGTCAGGTGTTCTGGTATTCCCATCTCTTGAGGTATTTTCCACAGTTTATTGTGATCCACATAGTCAAAGGCTTTGGCATAGTCAATAAAGCAGAAATAGATGTTTTTCTGGAACTCTCTTGCTTTTTCCATGATCCAGTGGATGTTGGCAATTTGATCTCTTGTTCCTCTGCCTTTTCTAAAACCAGCTTGAACATCAGGAAGTTCATGGTTCATGTATTGCTGAAGCCTGGCTTGGAGAATTTTGAGCATTACTTTACTAGCATGTGAGATAAGTGCAATTGTGTGGTAGTTTGAGCATTCTTTGGCATTGCCTTTCTTTGGGATTGGATTAAAAACTGACCTTTTCCAGTCCTGTGGCCACTGCTGAGTTTTCCAAATTTGCTGGCATATTGAGTGCAGCACTTTACAGCATCATCTTTCAGGATTTGAGATAGCTCACCTGGAATTCCATCACCTCCACTAGCTTTGTTCGTAGTGATGCTTTCTAAGGCCCACTTGACTTCACATTCCAGGATGTCTGGCTCTAGGTCAGTGATCACACCATCGTGATTATCTGGGTCATGAAGATCTTTTTTGTACAGTTCTTCTGTGTATTCTTGCCACCTCTTCTTGATATCTTCTGCTTCTCTTAGGTCCATACCATTTGTGTCCTTTATCGAGCCCATCTTTGCATGAAATGTTCCCTTGGTATCTCTAATTTTCTTGAAGAGATCTCTAGTCTTTCCCATTCTGTTGTTTTCCTCTACTTCTTTGCATTGATCGCTGAGGAAGCCTTTCTTATCTCTTCTTGCTGTTCTTTGGAACTCTGCATTCAGATGCTTATACCTTTCCTTTTCTCCTTTGCTTTTCGCTTCGCTTCTTTTCACAGCTGTTTGTAAGGCCTCCCCGGACAGCCATTTTGCTTTTTTGCATTTCTTTTCCATGGGGATGGTCTTGATTCCTGTCTCCTGTACAATGTCATGAACCTCATATAGTTCATCAGGCACTCTATCTATCAGATGTAGTCCCTTAAATCTATTTCTCACTTCCACTGTATAATCATAAGGGATTTGATTTAGGTCATACCTGAATGGTCTAGTGTTTTTCCCTACTTTCTTCAATTTCAGTCTGAATCTGGTAATAAGGAGTTCATGATCTGAGCCACAGTCAGCTCCTGGTCTTGTTTTTGTTGACTGTATAGTGTTTCTCCATCTTTGGCTGCAAAGAATATAATCAATTTGATTTTGGTGTTGACCATCTGGTGATGTCCATGTGTAGAGTCTTCTCTTGTGTTGTTGGAAGAGGGTGTTTGCTATGACCAGTGCATTTTCTGGGCAAAACTCTTTGCCCTGCTTCATTCCATATTCCAAGGCCAAATTTGTCTGTTACTCCAGGTGTTTCTTGACTTCCTACTTTTGCATTCCAGTCCCCTATAATGAAAAGGACATCTTTTTTGGGCGTTAGTTCTAAAAGGTCTTGTAGGTCTTCATAGAATCGTTCAACTTCAGCTTCTTCAGCATTACTGGTTGGGGCATAGACTTGGATTACTGTGATATTGAATGGTTTGCCTCGGAAACGAACAGAGATCATTCTGTCGTTTTTGAGATTGCATCCAAGTACTGCATTTCGGACTCTTTTGTTGACCATGATGGCTACTCCATTTCTTCTGAGGGATTCCTGCCCGCAGTAGTAGATATAGTGGTCATCTGAGTTAAATTCACCCATTCCAGTCCATTTTAGTTCACTGATTCCTAGAATGTCTACATTCACTCTTGCCATCTCCTGTTTGACCACTTCCAATTTGCCTTGATTCATGGACCTGACATTCCAGGTTCCTATGCAATATTGCTCTTTACAGCATCGGACCTTGCTTCTATCACCAGTCACATCCACAGCTGGGTATTGTTTTTGCTTTGGCTCGATCGCTTCATTCTTTCTGGAGTTATTTCTCCACTGATCTCCAGTAGCATATTGGGCACCTACTGACCTGGGGAGTTCCTCTTTCCGTATCCTATCATTTTGCCTTTTCATACTGTTCATGGCGTTCTCAAGGCAAGAATACTATCCTTAGGTTACCTAGGGGTTTTCCAAAGGTCACTCTTAACATAACAAAAAATGTCTTTTGTCTCTCTCTTTACTTCAGAAACTCCAATGGATCCCAGGATGGAATATATGTTTCTTACTAGAAATCTCAATATCACAGTGCCTCATTTTTGTCGGTCCCTCAGCCCTGCCCACATCCATGTAAATACTCATTTTATTATATTTTTTTTAAAAATCCAAGCTAAGTATGCTTTTTGTGTCCTTTCACAACTCTGAATGGTGTATCCACCTATATATTCTTCCTCGGGCACAAGAAAGGCCTCTTGTGCCCAAGGAACTAAAAAACAACAAAAAATAGGAAAACATAAGAGGAAATTGCAAGGAGATCCAACCAGTCCATCTTAAAGGAAATCAGTCCTGAATATTCATTGGAAGTACTGAAGCTGAAACTCCAATACTTTGGCCACCTAATGCGAAGAACCAAGTCTTTGGAAAAGACCCTGATGCTGGGAAAGATTGAAGGCAGGAGGAGAAGGGGATGACAGAGGATGAGATGGTTGGATGGCATCACCAACGTGATGGATATGAGTTTGAGTTAGGCTCTGGGAGTTGGTGATGGACAGGGAAGCCTGGTGTGCTGCAGTCCATGGAGTTGCAAAGAGTTAGACATGACTGAGTGACTGGACTGAACTGAACTGAAGAAATATTTGCATTTTGGGGGGATTTTGTCTAGTCAATAAGACTAAAAATTATGATGATATTCAGTGTTGCTCAGTATGGTAAACAATACTTTTTGTTGCTGATTTGTAGCATAAATTAGAACAATCTTTCTGCCAGAGAGTATGTTAAGGCTTTTAATATAATTTTAGAAGTAGAAGAGCAAGAATTAAAGAATTTACTCTGTTACAATAAAATTATACAAAATTTGTGAGGCATTCTATAATTTGAAATGTTGAAAATGTAAGAAATTTGTTAAGCAAACTAAAGTCTATTCAAGTTATAAAATACTATCCTGCTAATAAAAATTATTTTCCAGAAAAATACTAACTGAAGTGGAAAAATACTCACTAAATTTAAGGAGGAAAAGCAAGTTACAAAAGGTATACATGGGGGGAGGGGAGAAAGGCTCAGAAGGGAGGGGCTATGAGTATAATTATGGCTGATTCACACTGTTGTACTACAGAGACCAACACATCATTATAAAGCAATCTTCCTCCAATTAAAAAATAAATTTAAGAAAAGGTATATAAATTTTTCACCTTTTTTTTGTGGGGATATCTCTATGTCAAAAAGCTTTTGTTTAGGATGTGATTTTAATGGAAGTATTGTACGTCATAATAAGGATATGCCAAAGCTTATTGTATGCAGAGAAGAATCAAAGTTTAAGTTTCAAAATGCCAAAAGTGGAGAGGGGTCAAGATGGCGGAGTAAGTAGACATGGAGCTCACCTCCTACCATAAACATATCAAAAATATATCTATATGTGGAACAATTCTCACAGAAAACTAACTGAAAACTTGCAGAAAGCTGGAAGAAAACAACCGAGGCTGCAAGAAAGATTCCCCCCCACACACATGGCCATCCCCAGGTCCAGCTGAGTAAATGCTCCAGTCCTGCCCATTCCATGCCATAGCTTTACGCTGGATGTAGGACAGCCAGGTCCTGAGAAAAGACTTAATCTAGAGATGCAGAGGTGACCTGGGAGGTGATTCAGGTGGGGGGGCCGTGGCAGCCATTCTGGCACTCACTCAAACAGCACCACAGAAGTAGCCCAGCCTTCTGACAATGGCACAGCTGCTTCAATTCCTGCAACTGCAATGCTGCAATCTCCAGGCATGGTAGAGCAAACAAACACTCAAGCCTGCTCACTTCATGCCACAACCTTGTACTAGATCTGGGACAACCACAAGGGAGAAGACATGACTTTGGGCTGTGTGTGAGTGGAGGTGCAGACACATATACAGAAAGCACACTGGACCTCTGCAAGCACACAAGCCCCACAGGCTTCAATACCCCCTTCCTCGGAGGTAAAGGACAAGGCCCCAGTGTGGGGAGAAGGAAAAACACACTTAAAAGGAACAAAACCTGCTCAACCTTCAAGGCTACCACTCCAGCAACTTGGGAGCAGACCCTACTTCTGGTAAGATGGTGAAGCCACTAAACAGAGAGGAAATCCTATCTCACACCTTGTGCAGGTTTTAGCTCCTTCAACACAAGCCACACCCCCTATCAAGGTGATAGTGACCAGCACACCTGAGGAAGGATGTGGCTGGCATTCACATAAAATTTCTTGCACCAAAGACACTGGACACATGCAGTCTACAGAGAAATGTTCCCACATAAAAACACCACAATAGATGACTGTTTCACTTATATTTATAGAGACAGAGAAAGTTAAGAAATAATATTCTCAACTGAAAGAGCAAGAGAAAAGCCCCTGAAAAAATAAAAAAAGATAATCAGTCTACCAGACAATGAATTTTAAAAGTTCTTAACAAAATACTTATGAATTAAGAAAGAGAATTTTTATAAGCCCAGATCATTTTAATAAGGAACTAGAAACTATATAGAAGACCCAATCAAAAATAGATAATTCAATTTCTGAGATAAAAAGCACTCTAAGAGCAATGTATAGCAGGCTAAATGACACACAAGAATGCATAAGTGATCTGGAAGATACAATAATGAAAATCACCCAATCAGAATGGCAAACAGAGAGACAAATGAAAAGAAAGCAATGTAAGAGGGCTATGCTGCTGCTGCTGCTAAGTCGCTTCAGTCGTGTCCGACTCTGTGCGACCCCATAGACGGCAGCCCACCAGGCTCCGCCGTCCCTGGGATTCTCCAGGCAAGAACACTGGAGTGGGTTGCCATTTCCTTCTCCAATGCATGAAAGTGGAAAAGTGAAAGTGAAGTCGCTCAGTCGTGTCCGACTCTTAGTGAACCCATGGACTGCAGCCTACCAGGCTCTGTCCATGGGATTTTCCAGGCAGGAGTACTGGAGTGGGGTGCCATTTGATATAAAATGTGCCAACATTCACATTATAGGGGTTCCATAGGAGAAAAGAGAGAGAAGGGGGTCAAAAATGTATCTGAAGAAATTATGACTAAAAACTTCCCAAATCTAAAGAAGGAAACAGACACCAGGCACAGGAAGCACAGAGTCCCAGATAGGATGAACCCAAATGATGGCACACCACTACATATCATAATTAAAATGGCTTAAATTAAAGAGAGGATTCTAAAGGCAGCAGTAGAAAAATGAAGAGTCATATACAAGGGAATCCCCATAAGGCTACCAGTTGATTTCTCTGCAGAAACTTTGCAGGCCAGAATGGAGTAGCATGACATATTCAAAGTCCTGAAAGGCAAAAACTTGCAACTTAGGATACTCTACCCAGCACAATTATCATTTAGAATAGGAGAGATAAAGAATTTCTCAGACGAGCAAAAACTAAAAGAATTCAGCAATCCTAAACCTATCCTAAAAGAAATGTGGAAGTAAGAATCTATTCAGTTCAGTTCAGTCGCGTCCAACTCTGCGACCCCATGAATCGCAGCACACCAGGCCTCCCTGTCCATCACCAACTCCTGGAGTTCACACAGACTCATGTCCATCGAGTCAGCGATGCCATCCAGCCATCTCCATCCTCTGTCGTCCCCTTCTCCTCCTGCCCCCAACCCATCCCAGCATCAGGGTCTTTTCCAATGAGTCAACTCTTCACACGAGGTGGCCAAAGTATTGGAGTTTCAGCTTCAGCATCAGTCCTACCAATGAATACCCAGGACTGATCTCCTTTAGGATGGACTGGTTGGCTCTCCTTGGAGTCCAAGGGATTCTCAAGAGTCTTCTCCAACACCACAGTTCAAAAGCATCAATTCTTTGGCGCTCAGCCTTCTTCACAGTCCAACTCTCACATCCATACACGACCACAGGAAAAACCATAGCCTTGACTAGATGGACCTTTGTTGGCAAAGTAATATCTCTGCTTTTCAATATACTATCTAGGTTGGTCATAACTTTCCTTCCAAGGAGTAAGCGTCTTTTAATTTCATGGCTGCAGTCACCATCTGCAGTGATTTTAGAGCCCCCAAAAATAAAGTCTGACACTGTTTCCACTGTTTCACTGCCTATTTCCCATGAAGTGATGGGACCAGATGCCATGATCTTAGTTTTCTGAATGGTGAGCTTTAAGCCAACTTTTTCACTCTCCTCTTTCACTTTCATCAAGAGGCTTTTTAGTTCCTCTTCACTTTCTGCCATAAGGGTGGTATCATCCGCATACCTGAGGTTATTGATATTTCTCCCGGCAATCTTGATTCCAACTTGTGCTTCTTCCAGCCCAGCATTTCCCATGATGTACTCTGCATATAAGTTAAATAAGCAGGGTGACAATATACAGCCTTGACGTACTCCTTTTCCTATTTGGAACCAGTCTGTTGTTCCATGTCCAGTTCTAACTATTGCTTCCTGACCTGCATATAGGTTTCTCAAGAGGCAAGTCAGGTGTTCTGGTATTCCCATCTCTTTCAGGATTTTCCACGGTTTATTGTGATCCACAGAAAATCTCCCAAATATAGGCAAATATAAAGTAAGGACTGAAGATTACTTAAGCCAATATGTATATTAAAAGACAAAAAATTATAAAAGCAACCATAACTACAATAAGGGCTTCCCTGGTGGTTCAGTGGTAAAGAATCTGTCTGCCAATGCAGGAGACCCAGGTTCGATCCTGGGTCCGGAAGATCCTCTAGAGGAGGAAATGGCAACCCATTCCAGTATTGTTGCCTGGGAAATCCCATGAACAGAGGCACCTGGTGGGCTACAGTCCATGCGGTTGCAAACAAATCCAACATGACTTAGTGACTAAACAACAACAGTAACTATAATCAAGAGTAAAAGGATAATAAGCATTAAGATGTAAAATATAACACTCCAAACACAAGATGTAGGGGAGGGGAGTAAGGAATGTAGATCCTTTAGAATGTGTCATGGCAAATAGATGGGGAAACAGTGGCTGACTTTATTTTTCTGGGCTGTAAAATCACTGCAGATGGTGATTGCAGCCTTGAAATTAAAAGATGCTTACTCCTTGGAAGGAAGGTTATGACCAACCTAGATAGCATATTAAAAAGCAGAGACATTACTTTGTCAACAAAGGTCCATCTAGTCAAGGCTATGGTTTTTCTAGTAGTCACGTATGGATGTGAGAGTTGGATTATAAAGAAAGCTGAGTGCCGAAGAATTGATGCTTTTGAACTGTGGTGTTGGAGAAGACTCTCGAGAGTCCCTTGGACTACAAGGAGATCCAACCAGTCCATTCTAAAAGAGATCAGTCCTGGGTGTTCATTTGTAGGACTGATGTTGAAGCTGAAACTCCAATACTTTGGCCACCTGATGTGAAGAGCTGACTCATTTGAAAAGACCCTGATGCTGGGAAAGATTGAGGGCAGGACAAGAAGGGGACGACAGAGGATGAGATGGCTGAATGGCATCACCGACTCAATGGACATGGGTTAGGGTGGACTCCAGGAGTTGGTGATGGACAGGGAGGCCTGGTGTGCTGTGGTTCATGGGGTCACAAAGAGTCAGACAGGACTGAGTGACTGAACTGAACTGAACTTAAATGATAATCCATTTAAAACAAGTAGATACAATTTTGGGTCAATATATATGAACTCCATGGTAACCACAAATCAGAAACCTACAATAGATACATAAAAACAACAAAAAAAGGAACTCAAGCATACTACAAAAGAAAACTGTTAAACCACAATGAGGGAAACAAAGAAGAATTACAAAAACAACAGGAAAACAAGAAATAAAATGGTAATAAGTATATACTTATCAATAATTAGTTTAAATGTCAATAAGCTAAATATTCTGATCAATAGACTTAGGATGACTGGATTAAAAAACAAGATACCCCAATCTGCTATCTATAGGAGACTCACTTCAGGGTGAAAGACACATGCAGACAAAAGTGAGGGAGTGGGAAAAGATATTTAATGCAAACAGAAACAGCAAGAAAACAGGAAGAGCAATACTCATATCAGACAAAACAGACTTTAAAAGGAAGGCTATAACAAAAGATAAAGGAGGCATTATATAATATAAAGTGATCAATACAAGAAGAGGATATTATATTCATTAACATACACGCATCCAACATAGGAGCAAAACAAATACAGACAATAAATGGAAAAATTGACAGGAATACAATTATAGTAGGAGACTTTAATACTTCTCTGAAAATGGACAGCTTTTTCAGACATAAAATCAGTAAGACAACAAAGATCCTAAATGATGCAATAGAATAGTTGGACTGAATTGATATCTATGTGAGGCTACATCCAAAAAACATAAAAGAATACACAGTCTTTTAAAGTGTGTATAGAATATTTTCTAGGATTGACCACATACTGGTACACCAAACAAGCCTCAACAAATTTAAGACCACAGTAATTTTTGGATCACAGCGATACGAAACTAGAAATCAACCACAGAAAGATAAATGGAAAAACTTGCAATGATCAGACTTGCAAATGATCACAAGGAGACTAAACAACATGCTACTGAAACATCAGTGGGTCAAAGAGGAAATCAGAAAATGCCTTGAGACAAGCAACAATGAAAACACAACTTCCAAAAATCTGCGGGATGCAGCGTAAGTGGTTCTAAAAGGAAAGTTCACAGTGATACAGGCCTTACTCAAAAAAAAAAAAAAAGGAAAGAAAAATCTCAAAACAACCTAATCTACCACCTAAAAGAATTAGAAAAAGAAGAACAAAGCCAAAAGCCAGCAGAAGGAAAAAAATAATTAAAGGAGGAAATGAATAAAACAGAGATTAAAAAAACAAAAACATTAATGAAACCAAGAGCTAGTTTTTCGAAAAAATAAAATTGATAAAGCACTAATAGGATTCATCAAGAAAGTCAAAATCAGTAAAATCAGAAATGAAAAAGGAGAATCTAGAACCAACAACACAGGAATACAAAGGATCGTAAGAGATTACTATGAACAACTATTTGCCAATAAAATGAACAACCTAGAAGGAATACATGGCCTATCAAGAAGGAGTCAAGAAGAAACAGACAATTTGAACAGATTGATCTTTAGAAGCTAAATCAAATATGTAATAAGACAATATTCCAGGAAACAAAAGTTTAGGAACAGACAGCTTCACAGGGCAATTCTACCAAATACATAAAGAAGAACTTACACCTTCCTTCTCACACTATTCAAAAAAATTGTAGAGGAAGGAATACTTCCAAATTCACTTTACAAGGCCATTACTCTGATACTCAAACCAAATACACTACCAAAAAAGAAAATTACAGGCCAATATCTTTAATGCGTTTAGACATAAACATCCTCAACAAAATATTAGCAAATCAAATCCAACAGTACATAAAAAGGATTATATACCACAATCAAGATAGATTTATTCTCGGGTCACAAGAGTGATTCAATACACGCAAAACTGTTTTATTAATTCAATGAATATGTCCCATCTTTATTCTGTCGAGGTATTCTGAAGAAATCAGAATTTTCAGAACCAACAATCTCAGCAGGATATGATCTATAAGATGCAATAAGCACAAATTTTTAAAAGTCTAGTTTTCAGTGAATTTGAAAACTATTTTCCAATTTGAACTGGAGATGCAAGCCCAGAACTTCATTTAAGCTCAGGGTTTATTACTAGGGGAAATCAAATAAGCCATTTTGGTTGAATGGCAGGCTAGAAAACATATCCCTTTCTTCAATTCCCCTTGTGGATGTGACTGGATAGGGCAACCACCATCTCATCCTCTTTGAAATGCTACAATGGGGTGGCCATACTCTTCAGAGAAGCTGCCAGGCACATACCATTCTCCCCAAACACTGCTTTTCAAAAGGGTGGGATTTCCCTGTGCTCTTGTCTCATCTCCCCAAGCCCAGTATTCTCAAATTCTCCAAGCAACATACAAAGGCTTGGAAAACTCAGTGTGGCTTTAGTTTTCTGTTGCTATCGAATGGGATACAATTTCTCATGGAACTGTTTTTGTTGTTGTTTTTTTTTGATTTGCTAGGAAATTTTAAATAGGCTCCTTTGATGCTAAGTTTATAGAAAAACTTTATTCCTGGGACAAGGAAGAAATAATGAAACCTGTAAGGACTGTAACTTCTTGGCAAAAAATAGCTAGGAAAGTAGACCATTTGTTTGGAAGCAAACAAATGGAAACAGATGGGGGTTTGAGTACCAACTCTGCAACTTTCTAGACCAGTCATTTTGGTCAGTTTGCTTAACCCCTCTATGCTTCAGTTTCCTCACCTGTAAAATGGGGGTAATTATAGTACCAATCACATGTGGTTGTTTTGAAGATTAAATCAGATGAAGATGTAGGGTAACAAATAGGCACGGTCCACCCAGACCTAAGTGGTTTCTTGGTAAGACTTTCAGTGCTAAAGCTGAGACATTCTGGGCAGACTAGTATGGTTGGACACACTATAAAAGATCAGGTACTTATACAATGCCTAGTATCCATAAATGATAGCCATTATTTTATGTATTACAAATATCTTTGAGAATTTTCTCATGGGCATGTTATATAAGTTAATTAGACACATCTCACTTTATGCTTTATAACAAAAGAAGACTCTTGAGAGTCCTTTGGACAACAAGGAGCTTAAACCAGTCAATCCTAAATGAAATCAACTGTGAATATTCACTGGAAGGACTGATGCTGAAGGTGAAGCTCCAATAATTTGGCCACCTGATGCAAAGAGCCTGTTCATTGGAAAAGACCCTGATGCTGGGAAAGACTAAAGGCAGAAGAAGAGGGCAACAGAGAATGAGATGGTGGGATGGCATCACCAATTCAATGGACACGAACCTGGGCAGACTCTGGGAGATGGTGAGGGACAGGGAAGTCTGGCATGCTATAGTCCATGGGGTTGTGAACAATGGGACAGGATTTGGCAACTGAACAACAACCAAAGAAATCAGCCCTGAATATTCATTGGAAGGACTGATGCTGAAGCTGAAGCTCCAATACTTTGGCCACCTGATGTGAAGAGCCAACTCACTGGAAAAGACCCTGATGCTGGGAAAGATTGAGGGCAGGAGGAGAAGCAGGCTACAGACAAGGAGATGGTTGGATGCTATCACCAACTCAATGGACAGGAGTTTGAGCAAACTCTGGGAGACAGTGAAGGACAGGGAAACCTGGTGTGCTGCAGTCCATGGGTTGTAAGAGTCGGACATGACTTAGAGACTGAACAACAACAACAATATGACCCCCAAAAATGCTTCATTAGTGGATCATAATTATTGTTCTTTTTAAAGGTCTACTTGGTTATTTCTAAAGTCCTACATTTTTTTTTTTGCTTACTGAAGCCAAGTCTTAAGAAAATCTTCACATTGCTCTGTGAAGTAGTATGTAAGTACATATTTCTTCAAAAGTGCATTTGTGGCAAGGTAAGAAGCTTTGTCATGATAAGACTTGTAGAATAACCTTTTTAGTACAATAAATAAAATGTCATTCGTTGCGGGGACATCAAGCATTCGGAGACAATATTCCCATCCAAAACATTTCTATTTAAGACAACCTGCTGAGCATACTTCTTTGTCAATTCTCTCCTACCTGTCAATCTAATTTAGTGACATAAACTTCTCTTTTGTCCTTAATTGCTGGTATTGTAGAGACTAGGCAGGAACTTATCAGGTGACATCAGACTGCAGCAAACTTCTGACTGACCAAAAGCACTTGGGATCACATTGGCATATCAGGGGAAAGGAATAGAGTCATTGTTTTCTAAGTTTGTCTGGTTTTGAGTCCCCTGGGAGGGACTCCTATTGAATGTCCAGATTTCTGGGTTCCTCCAATAGAGATACTGATTCAGATGTGAGGTGGAGAGCCCTTCAGCCTGTAATTGATTGGTCCCCTGAGATATTTATGATGGGACAAGTTTGAAAATGGTTCTCAACCAGGGATTGTTACTATGCCTGGGGGCCTCCAAACACTTAATGCCCTGGAACCGAGGATGCCAAGCATCCCACAGTGATTGAGCCAACACAGAACACAAAACAAACCCTGGAAAAGAACGACTGTACAGAATTTTAAATGGAACTCAACACTTCATTTAGGTACTTCATTAATGTCTGTCAAGTTAACAAAATGATTGCTACCCCAAGAAGTTAGATTAAATATAGGCTGACCTAGTAATTTTCCAGCAGATGATAACCTCCCTCTCTTTGAGGGATAAGGGAAAATTACTTTCATACAAGCAATTATTTTTAAACTGATTTATTTCTGTTCCCAGGGTTTCCCTGGTGGCTTAGTTGATAAAGAATCTGCCTGCAATTCGGGAGACCTGGGTTTGATCCCTGGGTTGGAAAGATCCCCTGGAGAAGTAAATGGCAACCCACTCCAGTATTCTTGCCTGGAGAATCCCATGGACAGAGGAGCCTGGTGGGCTACAGTCCATGGGATCACAAAGAGTTGGACACAACTGAGCAATTAACATTTCATTTTCATTTCATTCTTGTTCTTATTTTCTTCAAACATTATACAATGCTATGTTTTACATATAACACCAGGAAAGACTGTACTATTCTTTTCAGAAGGAACATTTTGAAAAAAAAAGAAATAACCACATGTAGAAAGGTATGCTTTCGCAAGTCTTATTCTTCATTCCCTTCCTATTCGACATGGCATACATAGCACTTGCCCTTCTATTTACCTGTTTATTCTTTCTGCAGTGGTTCCCAGGTATAGTTCTCTACACCTGGAAGGTTTCATTTTCCCAGGGTTCTGTCTTCTCCTATTAATATTTTGATTATTCTTGATTTTTTTCTTCCACAAATGCTTTCAGTCCCTCTGCCTCCTTTCTACTTGATAGTACAAGTAGAAATACATGTACTTGTACTCCATCTACTCTTTCATCTTCTCTCTAGCGTTTACACCCTCCTGCCTTCTGACCTAGAGTCTCGCGCCTGTATCATTCCTTTGACGTTACCAGCCAGCCACCTGGTGTAGGATGACCAACTGTCCCAGCTTGCCCAGTACTAAAATCCTTAGGTCCCAGGCCAACCAGGATGGCTGATCACTGTGCTTAACCAGTAACCTGGGGAAATAATACATTGACAGGGACGGAGGGAAGAGTAACTGTTTTTGGTAGTACCGTGCTGGCTTACTGTATTTTAAAATTAGTGATTGTTGGAAGAGAATGCAAATACAAATAAAACAAATAGGGGTCAGAAGCAATTTTAATTAGCAAGTCAGATGACTTGAAGGACCAGAGAAACCACGTATGTGAGTAAAAGAGACTGAAGATCAGTGTGAGACTGAGTTGGTCTTTAGAGCCAAAGGTTGTGAAGCTCATGTGCAGCCTGCCCCTGGAGAAAAGAGGACAGTTTTGGCACTGAGATGCTTGAGATGAGTAAAAATTTATGATGTAGTCTATTCCAGAATAACTGACAAATTAGGAGGACCCACTGACAAAGCAGCAACATGGCTCTTCCTTCTCCTGGGAAGCATTGTGGAGGCTGAGTCTCACAGTTTGAATTGCAGGATCAAGGAATTCCCACTGGGGAGCTGATTGAGAGCTCTCTTAGGGGCTCAGCAGACATCCTTGTGTGGCTTTCTCTAGTGCTCTTGCTCAGAGCTAATTAGAGAAGTTAGGGGTTGTAATTCCTGACCAAAATCAAGCTTCACCACCCATAATTCTACCATTAAAAGGACCATTCCTCTTTTTACCTTCAGACTGCCTTTGAATGTGCCAGTATCCTTAGTCAAAGGCCATGCTGTGACTCATCTCTATTGCAGTGCTAATTGATGCCCCAGGGTTTGTTTTACTTTTAGGAGTCATAGAAAGATCTGTCAGCCCTATACTTCCCCTATGAGAGAGGATTCTCTCTACTCGGTGCACACAATGTGTATGACAAATCGGACAATTCTGAATACATAACTTGTTCTTCCATAATTAATCCATTCTAGTGCAAGGCACATAACTGAGATTCTTAACAGATGAAGGGAGTGAAATCCACAGCTCTAAATACTTCTGGGGAAAGACTCAACCATTGTATCTTGCCTTCATTCAGCAAACTGCTTACTGAGCATTTAGTATGGATTGAGTACTCTGCTTGATGTTGAAGATAAAACAATGAAAATGGTATAATTCTTGACCTCAAGGCACTGATGCTATGGTTTTTAGAAAGTCACATACATATGAATAATAAAGATGACAGGTGCGAGAGTCAAAGCATATTCAGGTTACGAGGATGGTACAAGGAAGGGCATGGTTCATTCTGCCTGGACTGGGGGACGGTGACTGTAGTCATTGTACTGGTTGAGCCTACTAGCTCTGGTGGAGAAGGTCTGTGACTGGGATTGATTTATTCATCATTGATCTCTACTCAAGTAGTACAGCCTAAGGGTCCAGGCCCTGAATGATCCGGCCCCTGACTCCCGCTCCAGCTGTATCTCCCATGCTCTGCTCCCCTTCTGTCATGCTGAGTTAAGGCTTTATCCTGAAAGCAATGGGGACCCAGAGGGGAGGTTTAAGCAGGGCTGTGACATGGTCAGCTTTGTGTTTTAGAAAGAAAGAAAACTCTGGCTGCAGCGTGAAGGATGGATTAGAGGGGGGAACCTGGAGCTGGGACGATCGCTCAGATTAGCAGTCATTCAGGTGAGAGAAGGCACACGAGAATCACCTGGTAACTGTCCAGGATCCACCCCAGATCATCTGAATCAGAATCTCTGGAGATGGGATCCAGACATTAGTAGTTTTAAACTGCCCCAGGTAGTTCTGGTGAGAAATGAAGTTGAGAATCAGTAGCATACGATGGCTGCAGAATGGAAAGAGGGCATAGATACACAGGCTTTAAAGGCAGAGGAACAAGATCACTAAGTAACAGTGCAGAGGTCATGAAGACAGGGAGGAATTGAACTACTCACAGCTTCCGCTTGGAGTCATTGAAATGAGAGGTAGGGTGACTGACCTTTCCAACTTCCCAGGAGTACGTTGATTTCAGTATGGATGCTTCTTCATCTTAGGGCAGTGATCACCCTACAGGAAGGATAGTGATAACTTTTACCAAAATAGGTAACAGAGATCAGAGTGTGATTGGGAGAAAGATGGTTAACTTTCAACATGGGTGACAGCTGCTAAGTACTGGTGACTAAGGCTGTCCTAAAGCTCACAGCTGAGGATCAAATGAGCTAAATACCCCACATTCTAAATGACTAGAATCACAGCTGTTGGGGCCATCCCCTCCTTAACAGGGCTTGCTAGGAACCAGGAAGTAGAACCAGCACCAACACCTCACACCCTAATATAAGATGAGGTTGAATGGGAGAAGGCTGTTGCCTTTTGTAGAAATACACTACTCATGCAGAACTACTTATCCCCCAGAACAAGGTCAGGGTGGGTCTGGGCTGCTTCTCATCCTCAAAGCTGAGTGAGGGAGCTGACAGGAGGACTGCTCACAGGTGTGAGTCTCTGCGGTTGCTGGCCCCTGTCTGGACAGTTACAGGCTCTTTGTCCAGCCCCTGTGCTACCAGGATCAAGGAAAAGTACATTGGGAAGAGATGCTATGGTGGGGGACTGCTGGGTGAAGCGGGGTCGAGACTGTCCCCCTTCAAAGACCGAGAAGTTTGGAAGATGAATCCTATGATACGCCTGAAGACACAGGAGTTGGCTGTGGTGAGTGGATCATGTCTGGAGTGTTGGTCTTACCTGGGAAAGCCCAGCACTGGGCGAGGAGGGATGGGATATGTGGCTGTCAGCTCAGGGGCTGGGCCTGAAGTCAAGAATGGAGCCCTCTCACGAGGCACCCCTAACAGCTAGAGTTGCTGCCCAGGAGCAAATCCTTTGTCAGGCAACTTTGTCAGCCTTCATCTGCCCACGCTAACCACAAGGACAATACAAGGCACTCTCCCTTCTTCAATCCTGTACCCTGACTTTTACCAGCGAGCATCTGATGGATTCATTGCAGAATCCACCTGCAAAGCAGGAGACCCCAGTTTGATTTCTAGGTTGGGAAGATCCGCTGGAGAAGGGATAGGCTACCTACTCCAGTATTCTTGGGCTTCCCTTGTGGCTCAGCTGGTATAGAATCCACCTGTAATGTGGGAGACCTGGGTTCAATCCCTGGGTTGGGAAGATCCTCTGGAGAAGGGAAAGACTACCCACTTGAGTATTCCAGCCTGGAGAATTCCATGGACTGTATAGTCCCTGGGGTCGCAAAGAGTTGGACATGACTGAGCGACTTCACTTTTCATCTGATGGAAAAACATGGGCAGGTGTGTGTGGACCAGACCACAGTCACAGCCCTATCTGCTGCAGGAGAGGAGGTGGAAGAGAAGAGAGACAGTGATTCGATGTGAAACTAGAGCTTTGAAATTAAAATCACTGAGTCTTGGGGAGAGAAGTCATTTTAACAGCTGGAAGTAACTGAGGGAACTAGAAAGTTAGAGCATTGGGCTAAAGTCATTAATTCCATGGAAAATGGAATTTTGACAGCAGTTACTGCCACGCCATGAGCAACTGTGGAGAAGTCAGATAGGGAGAAACTGAAGCCTACCAACAGCGAAGTGGGCCCTTCAGGTGACCTCAGCCCCACGGGCAACTTGAATGACCTCTTGGGATATTCTGAGACAGAACATAAGGCACTCCTGAATTCCCGATCTTCAGGAATGTGAGATAATAAATGTTGTCTTAAGTTGCCAGTTTTGAGATTATGTGGCCATAGATAAGGAATAAGAGTTGCCCTGAGTTGGGCTGAGGAGGCCAGGGCTGACTTGCTGACAAGTCAGGTACAGACGGCGCCTCAAAGCAGGATCTCTTTGGACAAAGCTGTTTTCTTGCCTGAAGAGGTCAGACAGCTGAAGGTGGTTTTCCAACAGTATTCTCACCAGCTGGGTGATTTAAGGCCTTTGGAGGGTTCTGGGCCACTCATCACAGCATTCACCATAAAGTGTTCAGTTTGGGGCTTCTATGGGCCTCCAGAAAGAAGCTTCTGGAACACAAAAAAGGTGTTGCAAGCTAGGAATCAGAATGAGAGTCTGGGAGTCTACCATGTATCTTTGTTACCACTGTTCTTTCAAATGCTGGGATTTCCTGGGGTTTCATTCTCGACTTCCTCTACATCAAAGCTCTGAGTAGAAAAACCAAGGAGACCAGTGTCTACAAAGCAAGGAGGAGAAGAGACAGAGGAAGAATGTGGTGATTGCTGAACTTAACAGTTGGAGTCTCGGGGATAGAAACAGACGGCAGACTCCAGGGGAGAGACAGAAAATACTTCATGAAGTGTTGTGGCCTGGGATGAGGGGGCGCCCACCGCCAGACCCGCAGCAGGGACAGCAGGGAGGACATGCCATGCTTGGAGAGGGGAGCTCCGTGGAGAAAGCTGTCCGTCAGGAGCTGTGGTCCCGAGAGGGACACAGCGAGCCGAGGATGCTAGACAGGGCCAAGGGAATACACACTGGCTTTACTGTCCTCCTGCCCTCTGGGTTTTCACTAAACCTACCTGGGAGCCAGATGGTCCAAGGAGCCCATTGGTGCAGCTCAGCCAAGTCCACTCCCTGCTGGCTGCCCCTACCTTGGGCACAAGGAAGGGCGGAAGGGGGTGGAGGGTGGCTGTGCAAGGACAGAAATAAAGGTGTTGAGCAGATGAGAATTTGATGCACTCAACATCATCTCCCTCTCCCAAGTGATTTAAAATAATTGCAAATGCTCAAGTGCACTGGAGTTTTAAGGATGATATCTGAAAGAAATTACTACTCTCTTCTCCCATAGTATCCTTGATACACTGACAGATCCTCCATAAGGAGGTATCATTCCTAGGGTATTACTTTCCTAGCAAATTATTTTCAGCTCTATTTCTTGACTGTGAGTCAAGACTGTCCTAGAGTCCAGCAAGACCACTGCAGGTAAACAGGAAAAGGGTACAGGAGAACTTTTTTACAACTGCATGTAAATCTGCAATCATTTCAAAACAAAAGATGCAATTAAAATCACGTTTCTTTATTTATATCGAGCTCATTCCACTTATGATAATTGAACTTAAAGCTTTAAAAGTGATGCAGAATTCCCCAGGAGTTGCTGAGCTAGTTTGTATTCTAATTTCGTTGGAAAGAAAATTTTGAGTCACCTGATCCCTATAATTTGGAACGTGCTTCTCTCAAACACATTGTTGCCGCCTTGAGTAAGAAAGAAGAGAGGGGCCTGAGGCCTCAGAATGCCAGTGATCAAAATAGACCGTAATTGAGTCTGCCTCACATGCACACTTGGGCCTAGTTCTTGCACCGATATAGTGACAGAAAATGGCACAGCAGGCTGTGCTCCTACAGATGAATCTTAAAGTCCTTAGGTGTTGTATCTGTGAATCTCGTTTTGTTTTGGTTTTTAGATTGCCAGAGTGAAAGCCATTAACAGGGACAAATCTCCAGTGATAAATAAGCCACAAGAATATAAATATACAGCATAAGAAATACGGTTAATAATATTGTAATAACTTTATATGGGGACAGAGGTTTATCAGACATTATGGCAAACATTTTGTAATATATACAAATGTCAAATCACTATAAGTACACCTGAAGCTAACAATATTGTGCATGAACTCTATTTCCATAATAAAATCTTTAGATGCTATTGGTCTTTCAGAGGTTTTTGGTTAGTGGAATTAACTAGCTTATTTATCATTAGAATAATGTAATAATTAAAAAACCAAATCTATGTCAACAAGCTTATTTGGGGAACAACAGTGGCTCCAAGATTTCAGAGAAGAGGAAATTAAAAACCTGATCCCAGCCGAAGACATTTCTAGATTGAAAGTGCCTGATGTCTAACTCAACTGAAATGAGTGTTTGCGGTATGTGTAGAATAAAGTTTCCTTGTACTTTTCTTTCTTCAGGTTTTTTAGCGCTATGATGTTACATTCACAGACTTAATATGAAATGGCTTGGTAGCCTAAGGTTACAGAACAAAAACACTAACTCTTGGTCCTGTTTTTATAACAACTGTCACTGACAGTGCGTATTCTTTATTCCTTTCCTTGAAGATTAAGGTTTAAGTGGTTTTATCTCCAGGTAGGATGGGTTTCATACAGGATAACTCTGGATACCTTTTTCTATATATAATTGTTTCTGTCAGGACTGAAAATTTATTTTCCATCTCCTCACAGAAAATAAGATAAGCTCCTTATTAATAGCACCTAGGCCAGGAAATGCAAGGGCATTATAATAATTCTAACCTCATTATGGTCTTAGTGAACAGGTGTAGGTTCAGGCCAAAACTGGAAATGAGGGATTATAAAGTGCATACCTCAATCAATTTCCATGAAGTCATTACTTAGTGTGAGATAAATTTAATGCACATCACTGCCAAATGCAGCCGTGTTTGTGGAACAATGGAAAGTCATTACAGCACCACTTCATAGCAGAAATTGTACTATCAAGGCCCACAGATATCACCACTAAAAATGGTTCCTAGACATTTACACTTGATCACCCAAGAAAGAGTAGTTGACGAAGGCTAGCAGAAGGTCAGGTCTAAGGCAAAAACATGGTTCCTTTATGAAAGAAACTGCTTTGTTGTATCTGTCCCCTTAAATGGTCCTATTAATTGCACCCTTCGAGCAAGTAGGATGGAGACAAATTTGATTTTGTGGAATTGAAAACAAAGGGTCTAGTACATCCAGATGGCTGTTTTGTCAGACTCTGTTAGCTATAAACACATTTAGAGTTGCTGCTATCATTTATCTTCAACTCCTTGTAACTTCTCATTATCAAAGTGAACTGCGGGGCGGGGGTGGGGTGGGGGGTGGGTGGGGGGCGGATGAAACTTCCTGGGCCTCTTCTCAGTTCAGGAAATCAGTCGGTGGCATCATGGAAATTTTCCTTTTTAATTCAATCCTGATTTAGGTTCAGAGCCTAAATTGAGTCGTTGTTCTGTACTTGTGTGTCCTTGGGGAAGTTACATGACTTTCCTGAGTTTCTATTTCCTCATCCATAGAAGGAAGGTTGTGGGATTCAGAGCTAATGTATCTAAAGCACAGAGAACTTCAGTGCGGCACCATCCTCCTTTAAATGATTTTCCGATAATAAATCTGAGACAGATTGTTAAAACAGCTTTTTCTGGCCTCCTTCCACGTTTGAGACACATGCCGGAAACAAAGCCGAACACTTAATTAGGGCTTGTTTTTTCAGAGATAAAAGACTAGATAGTGCCCTCTAGTGGCAATAGGCAAAACGCCTGAAGGACATCTATTTTTCACTTGGATTCAGACGGAAAAGACGGAAACACAAAGAATGCAAAACTATGGGGTCAAATATAATCAATATTTGGACAGGATTTTAACTATCACACCATCCTATAAAACAATGGAATAAAGGATAGCCTTATCTATTATAAAACAAATGGCAGTTTAATCATCTGAGCAACAAAACAGAGTCAGAAACTATCTTCTTTCTCAGTCATATGTGACCACTTTAATACACTTTTGCATTCCTGACTAGTATTACATAAAGAAATGGTTTCAGTTGTTCAGCGGGATGAATGAACAGACTTCTTTCCGAGTTCATATAGTCATACAGAACTGAACATTTCACAGGATTTCTGGTAGTGTCTGACAGTTTACAGAAAAGGACATGTGCTATAGAATCCTCTCCAATTCTTAGAATTCGCTCTCAGCGCTAGGCATTACAGAACTTCCCTTAGCTGGACATTAATGGAGTTGTTCCCATCTAGCTCCTGAATTCTCGCAATCTCCACATCTACCAACGCTAGTGCTTTTGCAATTCAATCAGGGCAGTGTCAGCAAGTGGTTAAAAGCATGAACTCTGAAGCCAGACAGGGCTTCCCTAATGGCTCGAGCGGGTAGAGAATCTGCCTTCAATGCAGGAGACACAGGAGATGCAGGTTCAATCCCTGGGATGGGAAGATCCCCTGGCAGAGGAAATGGCAACCCACCCCAGTATTCTTGCCTATAAAATTACAGGGACAGAGGAGCTTGGCGGGCTGCAGTCCAAAGAGTTGCACAGGACTGAGCACCCATGCGCATACATACTGCAGTCAGCATGGGTTCAGCTCTATGCCTCAGCTTCCTGAGGAAAACAGGGGTGTTAATACCAGCTGCTTCACAGCATTGTGGCAAGGATTGATTAAGCTCATATGCGGAAAGAAATTAGAACAGATCCTGGAATTATTCTTATTGCCCAGTTCTTAAGTACCCCATCCTTCTCAATATTACAGAAAATGTATCAGAAGATCCAGGCCTGGCCCTTGAAGAGTTTATGGTTTACATGGGGGGAAGGCTGTGCTAGAGGGGTGGGCCTTTCCCCACTTCTTGGTTGGCAAGGGGAGGGCTTTTCCTGAAACATATCCAGGGTCACTTATGCCCTTCTCTCCACGAGAAGTGGAGTGACTCAGCTGGAGTGGGGTAACCTTGGGGGCAATCCCATGAGCAAGAGACACATTTTTCTAATGCAGGTACATTAGAGAGTCACTGGACTCTCACTCTACAGCACATCCTCCAACTTAGCTTGGTCAACAATACTGGTGTTGACCGGATTCTGCCAGCCAACCATTTGGTGTAGCTCTCCATTTGTTCAGAATTCAGTCTGAGAACTGGAGAGCTAGTTTTTAAAAATATTTGTTTACTTATCTATTTGTGGCTGAACTGGGTCTTTGTTGCAAGTGGGGGCTACTCTCTAGTTGCATGGGCTTTTTACTGTGATGGCTTCTCCTGTTGCAGAGAACGGCTCTAGGGCATGCCGGCTTCAGTAGTTGTGGCACGCGGGCTTAGCATGCCACACGCTACACCGCGTGTGGAATCTTCCCAGACTAGGGGTTGAACCGTGTCCCTTGCACTGGCAGGTGATTTTTAACCACTGGACCACCAGGGAAGTTCTGGAGACCTATTTATTAAGGCGACCCCCTTGGAGACCCCAACAGAACATACTGACCCATAAAAACAATTTAATGCTAACCTCTATGGCATGGACATACAAACCTGTCCAGAAATGAGAGTCTGGTATAGTCTGAAGCAACAGAAAGAGGTTCATGGAAATGGGACTTACGTTGGCTCTTAAAGAATGGGATAGAATTTGGGTGGGAGGGAGGAAAAAAGAGTCCTTCTGCTAGCAGAGCAAATTTTTCCTAAAACTTGCAGCAATTTGCACTTCTGTGCCATCGGAATAAAATATAAAATAGTGGTTAAAATTAGAAAGTCATTTCCTGTTTGATGACTACATGGTGCTACAGCCAAGCTAGGGCAGAGAAACAGGTGATGTAGTTCCTCAATGCCTGATTTTCCAATCACATGTCACCCTAGTGCCAGGAAAGTTCTAAGGACTTTATACAAGCCAATCACTTACTCCATACAGCAACCCTGAGATCCAGATATTATGTTTTCCCCATTTGGTGGCTGAGGATATCCAAGCATATACAATGTCTTGCTGCACAAGACATTACTGCAAACTAGTGGCTTTAAAACAACACATGTTTACTACCCCACAGTGGGTCAGAAATCAGAAGATGGCTCAGCTGGGTCCTCTGTAAGGTGCCATCAAGGTATCAACCAGGGCTCAGTCCTCATCTGGAAGCTTGACTAACCACAATAACACATTTAGTGAAGTTACTCAGTCATATCCGACTCTTTGTGACCCCATGGACCGTAGCCTACTAGGATCCTCCGTCCATTGAATTTTCCATGCAAGAGTACTGGAGTGGGTTGCCATTTCCTTCTCCAGGGGATCTTCCCGACCCAGGTATCGAATCCAGGTCTCCCACATTGCAGGCAGATGCTTTATCATCTGAACCACCAGGGAAGCATAGTAATTTGTTCAGCATCAGTAAGAAATAGAACCAGGACTTGAACCCATGCGGTCTGACCCTAGACACCACTCTCTCACATCTCTCTGCTTTGTGATTTCTCAGTCGGAGAGAGGGGCGTGGGCTGAGCCTTCCTTATGAAGGTGATCAGTAAAGAACCAGCCTGATCAGGGTGAAGGTTTAGACCTTAGAGGCTGCAACAGGAGGCTAAGAGATAGGTGGGGCTGGTCAATCAGTTTAGTTCAGTCTCTCAGTCGAGTCTGACTCTTTGCAACCCCATGGACTTTAGCACGCCAGGCCTCCCTACCATCACCAACTCCCAGAGTTTCCTCAAACACATATCCATTGAATTGGTGATGCCATCCAACAATCTCATCCTCTGTTGTCTCCTTCTCCTCCCGCCTTCAATCTTTCCCAGTATCAGGGTCTTTTCCAATGAGTCAGTTCTTCTCATCAGGTGGCCAAAGTATTGGAATTTCAGCTTCAGCATCAGTCCTTCCAATGAATATTCAGGCCTGATTTTCTTTAGGATGGCCAGATTGGATTTCCTTGCGGTCCAAGGGACTGTCTTTCCTTGCAGTCCAAGAGTCTTCTCTAAACACCACAATTCAAAAGCATCAATTCTTCAGCGCTCAGCTTTCTTTATAGTCCAACTCTCACATCCACACATGATCTCTGGAGAAACCATAGCTTTGACTAGATGGACCTTTGTTGGCAAAGTAATATCTCTGCTTCTTAATATGCTATCTAGGTTGGTCATAACTTTTCTTCCAAGGAGCAAGCGTATTTTAATATCATGGCTGCAGTCACCATCTGCAGTGATTTTGGAGCCCCCACAAATAAAGTCTGTCACTGTTTTCACTGTTTCCCCATCTATTTGCCATGAAGTGAAGGGCCCAAATGCCATGGCCTTAGTTTTCTAAATGTTGAGTTTTAAGCCAGCTTTTTAACTCTCCTTTTTCCCTTTCATCAAGAGGCTCTTTAGTTCTTCTTCACTTTCTGCCATAAGGGTGGTGTCTTCTGCATATCTGAGGTTACTGATATTTCTCCAAGCAATCTTGGTTTCATCTTGTGCTTCCTCCAGCCCAGCATTTCTCATGATGTACTCTGCATATAAGTTAAATAAGTAGGGTGACAATATACAGCCTTGACGTACTCCTTTTCCTATTTGGAACCAGTCTGTTTTTCCATGTCCAGTTCTAACTGTTGCTTCCTGACCTGCATACAGATTTCTCAAGAGGCAGGTCAGGTGGTCTGGTATTCCCATCTCTTGAGGAATTTTCCACAGTTTGATGTGATCCGCACAGTCAAAGGCTTTGGCATAGTCAATAAAGCAGAAATAGATGTTTTTCTGGAACTCTCTTGCTTTTTAGATGAGCCAGTGGATGTTGGCAATTTGATCTCTGGTTCCTCTGCCTTTTCTAAATCCAGCTTGAACATCTGGAAGTTCACAGTTCACGTACTGTTGAAGCCTGGCTTGGAGAATTTTGAGCATTACTTTACTAGTGTGTGAGATGAATGCAATTGTGCGGTAGTTTGAGCATTCTTTGGCATTGTCTATCTTTGGGATTGGAATGAAAACTGACATTTTCTAGTCTTGTGGCCACTGCTGAGTTTTCCAAATTTGCTGGCATATTGAACATAGCACTTTCACAGCATCATCTTTCAGGATTTGAAATAGGTCATCTGGAATTCCATCACCTGCACTAGCTTTGTTTGCAGTGATGCCCACTTGACTAAGGCCCACTTGACTTCACATTCCAGGATGTCTGGCTCTAGGTGAGTGATCACACCATCATGATTATCTGGGTCATGAAGATCTTTTTTGTATAGTTCTTCTGTGTATTCTTGCCACCTCTTCTTAATATCTTCTGCTTCTGTTAGGTCCATACCATTTCTGTCCTTTATTTTGCCCATCTTTGCATGAAATATTCCTTTGGTATCTCTAATTTTCTTGAAGAGATCACTAGTTTTTCCATTCTATTGTTTTCCTCTATTTCTTTGCATTGATCACTGAGGAAGGCTTTATTATCGCTCCTTGTTATTCTTTGGAACCCTGCATTCAAATGGGTTTATATTTCCTTTTCTCCTTTGCCTTTTGCTTCTCTTCTTTTCACAGCTATTTGTAAGGCCTCCTCAGGCAACCATTTTGCCTTTTTACATTTCTTTTTCTTGGGTCTCTTATACTTCTCCATCAGCGGCAGACAGACTGAAAACCACAATCACAGAAAACTAACCAGTCTGATCACATGGACACAGCCTCGTCTAACTCAATGAAACTATGAGCCATGCTGTGTAGGGCCACCCAAGATGGACACATCATGGTGGAGAGTTCTGACAAAACGTGGTCCATTGGAGAAGGGAATGGCAAACCACTTCAGTATTCTTGCCTTGAGAACCCCATGAACAGTATGAAAAGGCAAAAAGGTAGGACACTGAAAGATATACTCCCCAGGTCGGTAGGTGCCCAATATGCTCCTGGAGATACTGGAGAAATAACTCCAGAAAGAATGAAGAGACAAAACCAAAGCAAAAACAACAGCCAGTTGTGGATATGACTGGTGATAGAAGTAAAGTCTGATGCTGTAAAGACGAATATTGCATAGGAACCTGGAATGTTAGGTCCATGAATCAAGGCAAATTGGAAGCAGTCAAACAGGAGATGGCAAGAGTGAACACTGACATTTTAGGAATCAGGGAACTAAAATGGACTGGAATGGGTGAATTTAACTCAGATGACCATTATATCTACTACTGTGGGCAAGAATCCCTTAGAAGAAATGGAGTAGCCATCATAGTCAACAAAAGAGTCCAAAATGCAGTACTTGGATGCAATGTCAAAAGCAACAGAATGATGTCTGTTCGTTTCCAAGGCAAACCATTCAATATCACAGCAATCCAAACTGTGCCCCGACTAGTAACGCTGAAGAAGCTGAAGTTGAACAGTTCTATGAAGACCTACAAGACCTTCTAAAACTAACACCCAAAAAAGATGTCCTTTTCATTATAGGGGACTGGAATGCAAAAGTAGGAAGTTAAGAAATACCTGGAGTAACAGGCAAATTTGGCCTTAAAGTACAGAATGAAGCAGGGCAAAGGCTAATAGGTTTTGCTAAGAGAACGCACTGGTCATAGCAAACACCCTCTTCCAACAACACAAGAGAAGACTCTATACATGGACATCACCAGATGGTCAATACTGAAATCAGATTGATTATACTCTTTGCAGCCAAAGATGGAGAAGCTCTATACAGTCAGCAAAAACAAGACCGGGAGCTGACTGTGGCTCAGATCATGAACTCCTTATTGCCAAATTCAGACTTAAATTGAAGAAAGTAGGGAAACCACTAGACCATTCAGGTATGACCTACGTCAATCCCTTATGATTATACAGTAGAAGTGAGAAATAAATTCAAGGGATTCGATCTGATGGACAGAGTGCCTGAAGAACTATGGACGGGGGTTCGTGACATTGTACAGGAGGCAGGGCTGGTCAATGGAAGGGTTGAAAAGCCAGGTACCGGAGTTTAGATTCAGAGATAAAAAGAAAAAGGGAGATTAATCCCATGATGTTCCTGCTCAAAAACAATTCTATATTGCTCATCATATTAACTCCAAAGAAGGCTTCAAGGGTTTCAGTTTGGCAAAATGGACATTATGCATTTATGAGGGTACGACAGAAGAAAACTGAAGTGAAAGTGAAAGTCACTCAGTCATGTCTGACTCTTTGTGACCCAGGCCAGAATACTGGAGTGGGTAGCCTTTCCCTTCTCCAGGGGATCTTCCCAACCCAAAAATCAAACCGAGGTCTCCCACATTGCAGATGGGTTCTTTACCAGGTGAGCCACCAGGAAAGCCCGAGAATACTGGAGTGGGTAGCCTATCCCTTCTCCAGCAGATTTTCCTGACCCAGGAATAAAACAAGGGTCTCCTGCATTGCAGGCAGATTCTTTCCCAACTGAGCTATGAGGGAAGCCCTGACAGAACAAAACTAGACCCTGATCCTCTGCATCAGCTGGGCCACCGATGGGTAGGGCTTGTGAAACATGTCCTCATTCAGCCTTGCCTTCCAAGCATCTGCCTAGAAGACAAGCAAGGCTGGAAGTATGAGTTTGAGATTTAATATGTTGATATATTTAAGAACTGAAACCATGACATGTGAAGCTCCCTGAAAAATAGATTGTAGAGGAAGCAGAAGAGAAATACTGGTAGAAGAAGGAACATGGGCAGCCCAGGGCTGTGGAAGTCAGTTGACCTGTGCAATGTAAGACTTTCCTGGTCAGCTACTTCAAAGTAGTGGTAGAAGATGAGGACAGGTACAAGGCCAGGAAACTGAATAATGAGTTGAAAATCATAAAGGAGAGGAGATGAAGCTTGGCTTCTTCCCGTACATCATTAGTGCATCAGGTAAGGAAACGGACAGCTGGTTTGTGTGATGCTCCATACTGTTCACTATTCTTCTGGGGCACTGTTCTTGCTGCTGTTTAGTTGCTAAATCATGTCCCACTCTTTGTGACCTTACAGACTATAGCCCGCCGGGCTCCTCTGTCCATGGGATTTCCAAGGCAAGCATACTGGAGTGGGTTGCCATTTCCTTCTCCAGGGGATCTTCCTGACCTAGGGATCGAACCTGAATCTCCTGCTTGGCAGGCTGAAGGTGAATTCTTTACCATTGAGCCACCTGGGTTTTAAACTAGCTCTGATGATGCTGGTGATGGTGGTGAACAGGCACTTTTGAGAAGTTTGGCAATAAAAAGAAATCAGGAAAGAGTAGCAGATTTTTTCAAAGATCTTTTAAGATAAAAGGATTTAACAGAATGCCCAACTCATGGTATCATATATGTTTAATTCTTCCTATATAAATGCCATGATTATGTTATCAAGATCTTAGTTTCAGTCCAAACCCCACCAGAAAAGCAGAAACCATCATGACTACTTGAAACTGGGGGATTTAATATGTGTAACTTATGTAGGTGATAGAAAAAGTTGAAAAGCCAAATAGAGGACAGTGGGACAACTTAGAAATTAGCAACAGCAGGAAGCCACTTCTTTGCCAAGTCTGTGATTTGCAGGGTCAAAGAGAAGAGGCTGCTTTACTGGACTTCAGAGACCAGTTTGACCTGCAGAAACTGGTAGAGGTGGGCCTGTGGGAAAGTTTGACAAAGAATAGATGCAACTGTTGCCACAGCATCCTCAGAATGGGGGCAGGAGGAGCCTCTAGCGTTTCAGTTCTCCCATTCCAGTCTCCCTCTAGCTCCTCCCATGACCGAGTCCAGTGGGACATTCACTGACAGGGAGCCTGGGAAATTCATCCAGGAGGGGTCAGGCCCCAGGACACAGAACGAAGCCGGGGACTGGCCAGGGGGAGGGGGCAGCTGAGGGCAAGCACATCCCAGTCCTGACCTGTGCTCATGTAACATCTGGCCCATCGTGGGGATGGTCTCTTCCTTACCAAGGAGCTGAGGCTCATCTAAGGGTGACGTCATTTCTATGAGAAACAATTAGACTCATTCTTCAGCCTCAATTCCAGAAGAATCAAGGCGCCTATTGGTGCCTCTCGGGTGGGCACACGGTTTCTCCCAGATGGAGGGAGGCCAGCTGAGAGGTAGAGAGTGAAGGGTCAGGGAGAGGATCCCCCTTTAGAAGCTGTGAGAAACACTGTAGTGGGGAGCAGAGTGGGGCAAAGCTGGGTGTGCTGGAGCTGAGTTGTGATAGGAATAGAGACCTCTACCTTATAAGCCAGAAGGTTTATATGTATCCATACTTCCTCTTTTATTTTCTTTCTGTGTTTCGATAAATTAAGAAAGACATCTGAAACCCCTACATGTGATGGTGGTATTGAGGAGATGGGTGGGGTGGGTGGAGTTTTGTTCAAGCTTGTGCCACAGCTTTAGAGGGCGGTGGATTCCTGGGGCTGGTGGTCATGGGAGCTGAAGCCCAGGGGGAAGTGAAATCCAGAACAGAAGCTCCAGGCAGAGGGAGGCAGTTGGCTGTGTGCCTGACAATATAACCCTGTGAGATGGTTGGAGAGTATCACCAACTCAATGGACAGGAATTTAAGCAAACTCCAGGAGATAGTGAAGGACAGGGAAGCCTAGCGTGTTGCTGTCCATGGGGTCACAAAGAGGTGGACAGGACTTAGCAAATGAACAACAACAAAGCTTAGTGATTTGGAGTTTTCTTGTTTCATTTTCTTTTTTTTTGGCCACACCTCCAACTTCCCCAGACAAGGATAGAACCTGTGCTCTATGCAGTGGAAGTGTAGAGTCTTAACCATTGGACTGTCAGAGAAGTTCTATTTGGAGTTTTTTTTTAATAGCTAAGAGTTACTGAGCACTAACTCTATGCCCTTTTATATATACTGCCTGTATCAATTAATTTAACCCTAATAACAACCTTATGAGGCAGATTACAGATGGGGAAATCAAGGCTTAAAGGTTAAGTAACTTGCCCTGGGTAAATTGTTGAGCCAGGACTGAATTTTAGGCAGGCTGTTTCCAGAGTCTGCATGTTTAACCACTTTGAGAAAATCTGAGAACATTGAAAAACAAGAGAAGATGTCTCTGGGAAAAGAGGGAAGATTCTGGAAAAGATAAGATGCGGGAGGGAGCTCTTAGAAGAAGATGGGAAGGGCTGGAGAGGAGAGGACAAGTGAGTGGTTCTATGAGAAAGTCTACGCTGCCCTGAGATTACATCAGCCAAGCTGGAACATTGTTGTACAGTCTGTGTCTGACGATTCTAATAGCTGGATTCCCTGTGGATCTGTGGTCTGTTGTGTCTGCTGGTTCTTATTCAGGGCCTTGTCTCCTCATGTTTCTGGCACTCATTGCAAGGTGGAGTTGTACTTTAAAAAATAATTTATGGAAATATTTTTAAGTCTAGGCTTGTGTTAATTATCCTCAAAAAAAGACTTTTGTTTATTTCTGGGAAATGCTGGCAATCTGGGATCAGCTTACTTCAAGTTCAAGGCCTGAGGTTTTTCTGAACCACCAGGTAACTATAAACCATGCCTGGTATGAGCTGGTTTATTTCTGAATTACTCTTTCTCTGGTGGTTGTGGGAGAGGTCTGTTGGGTCCTAGGCCATAGCAAAGGATTACTTACCATGGAAGAAGTGTTATTAAAAACAATGAGAAAGCAGTGAATGGATTGCTGTACATTTATCACCAGTTGGTTCTGCATTTCCTCTCAGACCTCTGCTTTCTCTTTCGTATCAGCCCTTGTTGATTGTTGATTCTGGGCTGTGGACTGAGGCAGGTGACAAGGGGAAAGGTCAGGGTGGGGTCACAGTCAGTAGACTCGACAGAGAACTATAGAAATGGTTGAGTGTAAATTCAATGCTGAACTTTTAGAAATACCCCGAACAATCTAAACCCACTCTCTGATTCAGAGAGTCAACATGAGTCCTGAGGGTGCCGTGGGCTGTGACAACTCCCACATCATGAGGAGATAATGAGGTGGGGAGAGGAGGTTAGGTGGTCCTTGCTGAAGCACAAAAGGGCCCAGGTCAGTGGGCTCCCTGACCTTGCTTTTCCAACCAGACCTTCTCTTGGCTGCAAAGGGAGCTTGCCCAGGAGCCGAGGAGGGCAGACTAAGTGCTGTGACTCAAAATTGGAAGGGGTGGGGATGGTCAGGGTCTGGGATTTGATTTTATCCTGTTTTTAAGCTAATAACTTTGCTTTAAAAAGCTAATTTGGGTAAAGAAAATATGGGGTGTATACACACACACACACACACACATATACACACACAATGGAATATTACTCAGCTGTAAAAAGGAAAAAATGCCATTTGTAGCAATATGAATGGACCTAGACATTATCAAACTAAATGAAGTAAGTCAGAAAAAGAAAGACAAATACCATATGATTTCACTTATATGTGGGATCTAAAAAAATCATACAAATGAACTTATTTACAAAACAGAAACAGATTCACAGACATAGAAAACAAACTTGTGATTACCAAAGGGAGAAGGTGGGGAGCTGGGGATTGACACACACATATGCACTACCATATATAAAACAGAGAATCAACAAGGACCTACTCTATAGTACAGGGGACTCTACTCAGTATTCCATCATAACCTATATGGGAAAAGAATCGGAAAAAAGAATCAACGCATGTGTATATATCAGTGAATCACTTTGCTGTACACCTGAACTAATGTAACATTGTAAATCAACTATACTTCAATGTGAAATAAAAATTGGCAGAGGGGAGATGGTCATGATCAGGGATTTGATTTTATCCTATTTTAAGCTAACAAATTAGCCTAAGTATTTCATGAATGCTGGTGGAAGACATTGACTTGTGTTTCACAGAGATGGGACTTTACTACCCATGGCATAGCATGGCCACTACCATACTGGCATGGACTCTTCTTGCCACTGGCAAGTCCCTTGGGGGTAACAGAGGGGCCTGGCATGGCCATCTGCAAGGGCAGTGAATGGTGCAACAGAAGATAACCCTGAGCTTGGGAAACCTGCTGTTTAAGAACCAGCAGTGAACAGCCTCCCCTTTGCCCCAGGGGGACACTTGGTCTCATTCCTCAAGGTTCCCCTTAGCAAACAACTCTGAGAAATGAACTGGGAAAATCGTGGCCCTGCTTCCTCCACATGCCAGCAAAAATGCCCAAGGGCCTTTCAGGTTTCATGGTAAATTCCTTTTCAGACAGAGGTGCTATGGGGGATAACTTAAAACGTGTATAACCTTAAAAAATTCTTGCTTTCCATTTGCAGTCTCTAAACTTGGGGGTGAAAGCCCCAATTGTTCGGGTTCTGCTACTTGTGGGATCCCATCTATCCAGTTAGCACAGCCTCCTCTACTGTTCTCTCCTGAAGTTTGCTGCCTCATTTCAACGCTGTGCATGTTTTCAATCATGTTCTTTGCATGCTCTGCTGATTTTGAAAGCAGTGTGCACAGTGGCATGTTTGCTGATCTTGGCATTAAGAAAGCTGGGTTTGGGTCCAAGCTCTACCATTTGCCAAACAGGGGACCAACATGGCTGTCAGGCAATTCAAATGGGGTAACATAATACCTTGCCTTTGTTTAGTGAAGTACACGTCAAGATGTTCATTTTGAAAGTCTAACTTCTCCCAAAACAAGTTCCGCTGCATTCTTTATCTCACTTAGGGACACCATCTATCTGTCCAGATTCTTATCTTCCATGCCTCTGCCTCAGGCTTGCAAGCTTTACCTTTTAAGTAGTATTGTTCTTTTCATCCTCTACTCTCTCTTCTCACTGACACTGTTCATCTTGATCATGTTTCACCTGGAATCATTCAATAGTTCCCTCAGGAGCTTCTGGCCTCACGTTCACTATCCTTCAATAGAACCATCTTACTACTCACTGCCTGGTCTTTTCATTTCGCTCATTTCAAATACCTCTCATCCTTGTCCAGTCAAATCCCCTTACAGAATGCTTTTTCCTTAAGTCCTTCTGTCCCTTACCTTGTATTATTGTTACTTACTTCTTGTATTTCTTAGCTCCCAGCATGGTGTTTTAAATCATTGAGTCTTTGACGTTCTTCCTACCTGGAATGACAATCCTCTCTATCTAAGCCCCATTCCTTTAAAAACTCAGGTCTTCTAATAGCCAATGACATGATACAAGGAAAGGAAATAAGGAGTATAAAATTGGAACTGATATTATAACCCAGGAAAACTCAAAACAATCAACAGAAAAATTACGATAAGCAATAAGAGAATTCAGTAAGGTAGCTTGATCAAAATAGTACCCAGAAACATCCATCAAATGGGAGATGGAATGTTTCAATGTATTATGGTACATCCATATGGTGTGATGTGATGGTGCAGTCAAAGACGACAAGGGCATTTCCTATATCCCGACATGGAAATATTTCTAAGATATGTTGTTTAAAAAAGTTGCTTTACAATGTATATAATATGTCACCTCTGTAAAGAAGGAGGAGGGATAAATATATTTGTGCAAGGAAACTCTGTATGCAGGTCAAGAAGCAACAGTTAGAACTGGACAGATCCACTCACAGTCTGGAACAGACTGGTTCTAAATTGGGAGAGGAGTACATCAAGGCTATATATTGTCACCCTGCTTATTTAACTTATATGCAGAGTACATCATGCAAAATGCCAGGCTGGATGAAGCACAAGCTGGAATCAAGATTGCCAGGAGAAATATCAATAGCCTCAGATATGCAGATGACACCACCCTTATGGCAGAAAGCGAAGAAGAACTAAAGAGCCTCTTAATGAAAGTGAAAGAGGAGAGTGAAAAAACTGGCTTAAAATTCAACATTCAGAAAACTAAAATCATGGCATCTGATCCCATAACTTCATGCCAAAGAGATGGGGAAACAATGGAAACAGTGAGAGCCTTTATTTTTTGGTATCCAAAATCACTGCAGATGGTAACTGCAGCCATGAAATCAAGACACTTGCTCCTTGGAAGAAAAGCTATGACAAACCTAGACAGCATATTATAAAGCAGAGACATTACTTTGCCAACAAAGGTCCATCTAGCCAAAGCTATGGTGTTTCCATGTATGGGTGTGAGAGCCGGACCATAAAGAAAGCTGAGCACTGAAGAATTGATGCTTTTGAACTGTGGTATTGGAGAAGACTTGAGAGTCCCTTGGACTGCAAGGAGATCAAACCAGTCAATCCTAAAGGAAATCAGTCTTGAATATTCATTGGAAGGACTGACGCTGAAGCTGAAACTCCCAATACTTTGGCCACCTGATGTGAAGAACTAACTCGTTGGAAAAGACCCTGATGGTGGGAAAGATTGAAGGCAGGAGGAGAAGGGGACGACAGAGGATGAGATGATTGGATGGCATCACTGACTCAATGGACATGAGTCTAAGTAGACTCTGGGAGTTGGTGATGAACAGGGAAGCCTGGTGTGCCACAGTCCATGGGGTTGCAAAGAGTTGGATGCGACTGAGCAACTGAACTCCAAAATCACTACAGATGGTGACTGCAGCCATGAAATTAAAAGATGCTTACTTCTTGGAAGAAAAGTTATGACCAACCTAGATAGCATGTTCAAAAGCAGAGACATTACTTTGCCAACAAAGGTTCGTCTAGTCAAGGCTATGGTTTTTCCTGTGGTCATGTATGGATGTGAGAATTGGACTGTGAAGAAGGCTGAGCAACAAAGAATTGATGCTTTTGAACTGTGGTGTTGAAGAAGACTCTTGAGAGTCCCTTGGACTGCAAGGAGATCCAACCAGTCCATTTTGAAGGAGATCAGCCCTGGGATTTCTTTGGAAGGAATGATGCTAAAGCTGAAACTCCAGTACTTAGGCCACCTCATGGGAAGAGTTGACTCATTGGAAAAGACTCTGATGCTGGAAGGGATTGGGGGCAGGAGGAGAAGGGGATGACAGAGGGTGAGATGGCTGGATGGCATCACCGACTCGATGGACGTGAGTCTGAGTGAACTCCGGGAGTTGGTGATGGACAGGGAGGCCTGGCGTGCTGCGATTCATGGGGTCGCAAAGAGTCGGATACGACTGAGTGACTGATCTGATCTGATCTGATCTGAGCAACTGAACTGAACTGAACTGAAGGAAACTCTTGAATGATAATAAGAAAGTATAAAAGTTCTTGCTTTGGGGGACTTCCCTGGTGGTCCATTGGTTAAGAATCCGCATTGCAATGCAGAGGACAGGAGTTCAATTCCCAGTCAAGGAAATAAGATCACACATACTGCATAGCAACTAAGCCCTCGGGCCACAACTACTGAGCCCGTGTGCTCGGGAGCCCATGTGCCACAACTAGAGTCTGTGTGCCACGACAAAGGATCTCACATGATGCAAGGGAGATCCAGCATGCTGCAACTGGGGCCCAATGCGGCCATATTAATTAATTAACTAAAAGTTTTTGCTTTTGAACAGGGATAGTGGAGAGGGTTGGAAGGAGACAGGACAGTACAGGGGCAAGACTTCCCACCACACACTTTATATTGTTGAGTTTTGAATTAGATGAGCTTATTCAAAAGACTCAAAACAAAAACAAAAAACAAAACCTCAAGCAGTATCCCTGCTCCTTTATGTCTCCTTCACATGAGAGGAAGTCCAGTGCAGTGGCCAGGAGCAGAGGCTTGGTGTCCAACATGTCTGGATCTAATCCCATGCCTCCACTTAAAACAACTTTTTGACTGAGGAAAGTCATGTGTTCTTTGAGTCTCAATTTTCTCCTTATAATTTGGGAATAACAGTCCTCAAAGTAACACTTCTAGATGCATATTGCGATGATGTTTGCAATGTAATTAACATGGTACTTTAAATAAAATCAGCACTTGGCATTTTATACATACATATTGACATATATCTACATAATATACACCATATATACACACACAGTTAATCCTTGAATAACACGGGGGTGAGGGGTACTGAAACCTCACGCACTCAAAAACCCAAGTACTGCTATCTCTGTTTGAAAAACAAAGGAATTGGTAAATGGCTCATCTAAAGTTGTAACAGTTTAGATAGAATCAGGACTCAAATCCTAGATCTGCTGATTCCAGATACGGTGACCACTAATTGAAAACAAACTTTCCCCCACATTTAAAGATATGTAAAATGGCCAAAAAAACCACACACACCAAATTTATCGTTACCAAAGGGGGTGGTGGAAGGGTAAATTAGGAGTTTAAGATTAGCCATCTGCTATATATAAAATAGATAAACAACAAGTTCCTACCATATAGCACAGTTCAGTTCAGTTCAGTCACTCAGTTGTGTCTGACTCTTTGTGACCCCATGGACTGCAGCATGCCAGGCTTCCCTGTCCATCACCAACTCCCGGAGCTTGTCCATGGAGTCAGTGATGCCATCCAACCATCTCATCCTCTGTCATCCCCTTCTCCTCTTGCCTTCAATCTTTCCCAGCATCAGGGTCTTTTTCAATGAGTCAGTTATTCACATCAAGTGGCCAAAGTATTGCAGTTTCAGCTTCAGTCTTCCCAAGGAATATTCAAGACTGATTTCCTTTAGGATTGACTGGTTTGATCTCCTTGAAGTCCAAAGGACTCTCAAGAGTCTTCTCCAACACCACAGTTCAAAAGCATCAATTCTTTGGTACTCAGCTTTCTTTATGGTTCAACTCTCACACTCATATATGACCTCTGGAGAAACCATAGCTTTGACTAGATGGATCTTTGTTGGCAAAGTGATGTCTCTGCTTTTTAATATGCTAAGTTTGTCATAGGTTTTCTTCTAAGGAGCAAGTGTCTTTTAATTTCATGGGTGCAGTCACCATCTGCAGGTATTTTGGAGCCCAAGAAAATAAAGTCTGTCATTGTTTCCATTGTTTCCCCATCTATTTGGTATGAAGTGATGGGATTGGATGCCGTGATCTTAGTTTTCTGAATGTTGAGTTTTAAGCCAGCTCTTTCACTTTCACCAAAAGGCTCTTTAGTTCCTCTTAGCTTTCTGTCATAAGGGTGGTATCATCTGTATATTTGAGGTTATTGACATTTCTTCTGTAAATCTTGATTCCAGGAACAATATTCAGTGTCCTGTAATAAACCATAATGTAAAAGAATATGAAAAAAATATATTTATATAACTGAGTTATCTTGCTGTACATTAGAAACACAACATTGTAAATCAACTTGCATAAAAAATTAAAAAAATAAGGATGTATAAAATGAAAATATAGATACTATATTTTGGGGAGAAAAAATTCAGATATATAAATGGACCCTTGCAGTTCAAATCCATGCTTTTTGAGTCAACTGTACACACACGTGTGCATGCGTGCACACACACACACCTATACATATAAAATACATACATGTATGTTTCAGGAGAAGCATAGTTCATGCTACACAGCTTCTCTTCAACAGGGCACAGACGTTCTCTCTCCAGCCAGGATTTAGGCAGGTAAGAAGTAACTTGGGCTTCAAAACACGTGGCTGCAAACCGGAAGGCAATAGAGCACATGTTGCCCTTAGAAACACGTTACTAGATTCACATGTCTTCAAAATAGGGACATTTTACATCCAAACCAAGATTTCTGGCTTTTTAGAAAAATTAAGGCATATGGAAATACGAGGCCTGTATTACAGCAGACATGTTTCCAAGAGGCAGTGCTGAGTGTCAGCGTCCCCTTTAGAAGAAGTGAGTTCCCCTCATTTCACCATAGGGCCCCAACTTCTAGCACTCACCACCCCAGCCCGGACCAGTCCCATTTACACTACTTCTCTGTCTCATGCAGGTATTTAAATCAATGATTTCTCACCTAAAATGTAATTTATCTCTCATACTTCAGCATCTATGTTTCACATTTAAACCATAGGTCTGCTCTGTACCCACCTCAGGTAAATTAGATTAGTGGATTGGCACATAGTTTTACCCTTGTATTATAAAAAATGGCAACACCCTCCTAGACTGCTGTGCTGTTTAAGTTCTCAGGGAGATAAATGTTCTATTTCAAACATATTCATTTCCCTTCCAACTTACTTCCTCATCTTAGAGACATTTGTAGTGTGTTTTGATAGGTATCTTGGAGGAGTTAAGATATTGTGAAAACTGATCCCGAATAAATTTTCACTTAGGTTTTGTTTGGCTGTGTATCCTTTAAGTTTGCTTATTGGTTTATTTCTCTGAATGTTAGATTTTCCTGCAATTTCTGACGTCCAGGCAAAGGTGGATGAATGTAGTTCTGAAATGACCATGAGATACCTAGACAATCAGAATTAATTGGCGAGAGAGACGGACATGGCTACTCCAGGGAGAGCCACCATGGTTTGAGGAATGCAAAGGCTTCTCTCTATAGGATGACTTTTTTCTTTCCTGAGCTAAAGGATGAAAATGGAAAACTCTTCCTACTTCTATTCAGGAACTGAAACTCACCATATTTCTTCCAAACATCTCCTTTGATTCTCCTAAGTTGGCTAATGGTCTCTTTGTTTATATTTAAATGCTTATATTTCCTATGTTGTTCAGTTGCTAACTTGTGTCCGATTCTCTGAGACCCCATGAACTGCAGCACACCAGGCTTCCCTGTCCTTCACTATCTCCCAGAGTTTGCTCAAACTCATGTCTATTGAGTTAGTGATGCCATCAAACTATCTCATCTTCTGTTTCCCCTTCTACTCTCACCCTCAGCCTTTCCCAGCATCAGGGTCTTTTCCAATGAGTTGGCTCTTCCCATCAGGTGGCTAAAGTATTGGAGCTTCAACTTCAGCATCAGTCCTTCCAATGAATATTCAGGGTTGATTTCCTTTAGGATTTACTGGTTGGATCTCCTTGTGGTCCAAGGGACTCTCAACAGTCTTCTCCAGCACCACAGTTTGAAGCATCAGTTCTTCAGCACTCAGTCTTCTTTATGGTCCACCTCACACAGCCATACATGACTACTGGAAAACCATAGCTTTGACTGTAGAACTATATATTTTCTGTTTGTTTAGAGTCACTCAGTCGTGTCTGACTCTTTGTAACCCCATGGACTTCAGCACACCAGGCTTCCCTATCCATCACTAATTTCCGGAGTTTACTCAATCACATGTCCATTGAGTCGGTGATGCCATCCAACCATCCCGTCTTCTGTCGTCCCCTTCTCCTCCTGCCTTCAATCTTTCCCAGCATCAGGGTCTTTTCAAATGAGTCAGCTCTTCGCATCAGGTGGCCAGAGTATTGGAGTTTCAGCTTCAACATCAGTCCTTCCAATGAATATTCAGGACTGATTTCTTTTAGGATGGACTGGTTGGATCTCCTTGCAGTCCAAGAGACCCTCAAGAGTCTTCTCCAATACCACAGTTTAAAAGCATCAATTCTTCAGTGTTTGGCATTCTTTATAGTCCAACTCTCACATCCATACACGACTACTGGAAAAACCATAGCCATGACTAGACGGACCTTTGTTGGCAAAGTAATGTTTCTGCTTTTGAATATGCTGTCTAGGTTGGTCATAATCTTCCTTCCAAGGAGTAAGCGTCTTTTAATTTCATGACTGCAATCACCATCTGCAGTGATTTTGGCGCCCCCCTCCCCACCCCCGCAAAAAAAAATAAAGTCTGTCACTGTTTCCATTGCTTTCCCATCTATTTGCCATGAAGTGATGGGACCAGATGCCATGAACTTAGTTTTTTGAATGTTGAGTTTTAAGCCAACTTTTTCACTCTCCTCTTTCACTTTCATCACGAGACTCTTTAGTTCTTCTTTGCTTTCTGCCATAAGGGTGGTGTCATCTGCATATCTGAGGTTACTGATTTTTCTCCCAGCAATCTTGATTCCAGCTTGTGCTTCTTCCAGCCCAGTATTTCTCATGATGTACTCTGCATAAAAGTTAAATAAGCAGGGTAACAATATACAGCCTTGACGTACTCCTTTCCTGATTTAGATCCAGTCTGTTGTACCGTGCCCAGTTCTAACTGTTGCTTCCTGACCTGCATACAGATTTCTTAAGAGGCAGGTCAGGTGGTCTGGTATTTCCATCTCTTTCAGAATTTTCCGCAGTTTATTGTGATCCACACAGTCAAAGGCTTTAGCATAGTCAATAAAGCAGAAATAGATGTTTTTCTGGAACTCTCTTACTTTTTTGAGGATCCAGCGGATGCCGGCAATTTGATTTCTAGTTCCTCTGTCTTTTCTAAATCCAGCTTGAACATCTGGAAGTTTACAGTTCACATATTATTGAAGCCTGACTTGGAGAATTTTGAGCATTACTTTACTAGTGTGTGAGGTGGGTGCAATTGTGCAGTAGTTTGAGCATTCTTTGGCATTGCCTTTCTTTGGGATTGAAATGAAAACTGACCTTTTCCAGTCCTGTGGCCACTGCTGAGTTTTCCAAATTTGCTGACATATTGAGTGCAGCACTTTCACAGCATCATCTTTCAGGATTTGGAATAGCTCAACTGGAATTCTATCACCTCCACTAGCTTTGTTCGTAGTGATGCATTCTAAGGCCCACTTGACTTCACATTCCAGGATGTCTGGCTCTAGGTCGGTAATCACACCATTGTGATTATCTTGGTCGTGAAGATCTTTTTTGTACAGTTCTTCTGTGTATTCTTGCCACCTCTTCTTAATATCTTCTGCTTCCCTTAGGTCCATACCATTTCTGTCCTTTATCGAGCCCATCTTTGCATGAAATGTTCCTTTGGTATCTCTGATTTTCCTGAAGAGATCTCTAGTCTTTCCCATTCTGTTGTTTTCCTCTATTTCTTTGCATTGATCGCTGAAGAAGGCTTTCTTATCTCTTCTTGCTATTCTTTGGAACTCTGCAGTCAGATGTTTATATCTTTCCTGTTCTCCTTTGCTTTTCACTTCTCTTCTTTTCACAGCTATTTGTAAGGCCTCCCCAGACAGCCATTTTGCTTTTTTGCATTTCTGTTCCATGGGGATGGTCTTGATCCCTGTTTCCTGTACAATGTCACGAACCTCATTCCATAGTTCATCAGGCACTCTATCAGATCTAGGCCCTTAAATCTATTTCTCACTTCCACTGTATAATCATAAGGGATTTTATTTAGGTCATACCTGAATGGTCTAGTGGTTTTCCCTACTTTCTTCTATAGGCACCTCAAACTCAATGTCCAAAACTGCACTCTCATCTTCGAAAGCCAAACCTGCTCCCACGTTCGTCTCATCTCAGCAGATGACTCCTCCATCCACTTGGTTGCCCAGGCTCCTCGCAGTTCTAAGTTTCACAGGACCATGTCAGTCTTGGTCACCACTAGCACAGTGAGTGGCCCACACATAGCAGATGTGTATAGGTACAACAAAGGAAGGAGGCAGATTGGGTCCTTAGGTTTCTGACTCCTGTCAATCCTCTTGGAATAAAAGCCATTCTCTACCCTCCTCCTATCCCATTTTGGTCTGAATTGATCAAACCAAGCACTGTTTGCTTTAGAAATACTTCCCTAACTATCATCCCACCTCCCTCCATGATCTGCTAAATGCTATAATTTTCTGCATATGCTCTAGTCATAGTTCATAGCAGATGGCTTCCACGACGAGTTCATCCACCAACTCCCCAAAGGATGAAGTAGGTATCTTCTTTATATCCTACTGCCTATTTGCTTGATGGAAGGAAGCAAAGAAGGAAGGACAAACTGATAGGAATTCTACGTTTAAAAATGAGTATGGGGCTTGGAAGAAGTCTATGGCAGAGACAGATGTGAATTATCCATGGTGATGCCACTGGGGTGATTGCTTCTGCTCTGGAGGATGTGTGAGGGACACATTCTTCCATGTCTGTAGGAGTTGAGATGGAAGGTGGTCTCCAGTAATGAGTAACAAGGACTGGCAAGAATGTCCCTATCTAAAAAACAATTGCTTTGAAGAAGTGCTACTCCAGGGTAGCCAGATCTTCTGATCTCCCTCTCTCTTTTTTTTTTTTTCCCAAAAGAAATCAGAAATAAATATATTTCTGAATGAGAAATCTCCTACATTTTAAATGCTGGTCAAACTAAAGACAGGGAAGGCAAAGGCAACCCACTCCAGTACTCTTGCCTGGAAAATCCCATGGATGGAGGACCCTGGTAGGCTGCAGTCCATGGGGTCGCTAAGAGTCGGACACAACTGAGCGACTTCACTTTCACTTTCATGCATTGGAGAAGGAAAGGGCAACCCACTCCAGTGTTCTTGCCTGGAGAATCCCAGGGTTGGGGGAGCCTGGTGGGCTGCCGTCTATCGGGTAGCACAGAGTCGGACATGACTGAAGTGACTTAGCAGCAGCAGCAAACTAAAGAATGTGAAAGTTGCTCAGTTGTGTCCGACTCTTTGCGACCCCACAGACTATACAGTTCATGGAATTCTCCAGACCAGAATACTGGAGTAGGTAGCCTATCCCTTCTTCAGGGGATCTTCCCAACCCAGGGATTGAACCCAGGTCTCCTGCATTGCAGGTGACTCTTTACCATCTGAGCCACCAGGGAAGCCCAAGAATACTGGGGTGGGATTGAACCAGGGTCTCCTGCATTGCAGGTGGTTTCTTTACCTGGTCAAGGTAAAGAAAAGGTGGTTTCTTTACCTGACCAGGAAAGCTGGTCAAACTAAACATTAGGCCAGATTCAGGCTTTAGCTTGACAAATTGTAATTTCTAGTACAACATTGAAGAATGTTGACTTTTAAACCATCAGATTGTGGGGAATTCCCTGGTGGTCCAGTGGTTAGGATGCCATTCTTCCACTGCAGGAGGCATGGGTTCGACCCCTGGTCAGGGAATTAAGATTCTGCATGCCACGTGGCCAAAACCAAAATGAAACACTATCAATTTTTGTATATATTGAAAATGAGACAGAGGCCACATTTGAAAGGGAAAAATAAAAAAGCAAATGGGGAAATCTATCTATAAGAACACCCTCATCAGTTGATAGCTGAGTTAACTTAGGAAACACATGTTCGAAGAAAATGGAAAATTTATAAAAGGTGTCATTGAATTGAATATTGAATCAGGTTCTTGATTTGATTTTGGAGTAGGAATGAGCTGTGTATGAAAGAGGTCCAGTACTGAAAAACGAGGGATTTGTTCAATAGTTTTTTAGGTCCTTGTGTTATATTCAATAACACTGCAGAAGAAGCAAATACCGTAGAATCCAAATACAAAAGTGTATCTAAGTCACTGAGCTCTCTGCTTACCTCAGGAATGAATTGCACAATTTGGAAAGCTGATTTTAATAAAGAATTGGACTATGTTTACTGCTGCTAAGCTGCTAAGTCGCTTCAGTCGTGTCCGACTCTGTGCGACCCCATAGATGGCAGCCCACCAGGCTCCCCTGTCCCTGGGATTCTCCAGGCAAGAACACTGGAGTGGGTTGCCCTTTCCTTCTCCAATGCATGAAAGTGAAAAGTCAAAGTGAAGTCGTTCAGTTGTGTCCGACTCTTCGCGACCCCATGGACTGCAGCCCACCAGGCTCCTCCATCCATGGGATTTTCCAGGCAAGAGTACTGGACTGGGGTGCCATCGCCTTCTCCATGTTTAAAATTATATTAAAATTACTTTTATGCTTTGAATATTATAAAATACCACACGAACTAAGTACTTCATTAAATCCTATTGCAAACCTATGAATTGGGTTGTTTTTATTCTCATTCTTTCACACTAAGAAACAATTGATCAGAAAGGTTTGTTCATTCATTCATTCATGTCACAAATATTTATTTGATTTAATATACTGGGCATACAACGATGAACAAAGCAGACAAAAAAATCCCTGCCTTCATGGAACTTATTCTCCTGGTGAAATCAAGTAGTCACAGAGACATAATAATTAGCCTTCCTTTCAGACACAGAGCTGTCCTTGAATCCAGGCCTCCTGTTAAATCTTTTACAAAACATCTAGCAAGTGGTCAGTACTCTTTAGCAGTAGCAATTTTGAGGAGCCAGCAGGGGGCAGACATACGACAATGGAAGTTCTCAGGGCAGCTAAGTAGCCTCTGGCCCTCTCCCCAGCTTCATGACCTCAGCAGAGAGCCCTCCATGCCATCTGTGACAGTGAGATTACATCTGCTCTGTTTATGGAAGAGCTTCTGTGAAAATACATCAGCAAATAAGATTTTAAAGGATGCGAGTGCTTGTAAAATCCTATGTATGTATTTGTGTAATGCTTGATACAGTAAATGAAGAGCTTCTAGGTAAATTGTAAATACAGTGTTTTATATAATATTATACAAGTAACCGGATACAAACATAGATTAGCCAGCTGTGAAATTTTCAGCAATCTCAGAAAATGTGGAGTGGTGTTCTAGGTGGTTGAGTTAGCTTTAACGATGTTGCTTTAAATAGGTGTCATTTGGGACTTCCCTCAGGGTTCAGTGGTTAAAACTCTGCACTCCCACTGCAGGGGGCTTGGGTTTGATCCCTGGTCAGGGAACCAGATTCCACACGCTGCAACTAAGGGTTTGCATGCCGCAGCTAAAGATCCCACATGCTGCAAGGAAGATGGACGATCCCATGTGCCACAACTAAGACCTGCAGCCAAATAAATAAATAAAAATTATATATATATATATATCACATCATCTAGTTGCTCAGTAGTGTCCGACTCTTTGTGACCCCATGGTCTGCCAGGCTCTCTGTCCACGGGATTCTCCAGGCAAGAATACTGCAGTGGGTTGCCAGTTCCTTCTCCAGGGAATCTTCCTGACCCAGGAATCAAACCTGGGTCTCCCACATTGCAGGCAGATTTTTTTTTCACCATCTGAGCCACCATAAACATATACATATATGGGTTCCCCAGGTGGCGTTAGTGGTAAAGAACCCGCCTGCCAATGCAGGAGAACTAAGAGACGCTTGTTCCATCCCTGGGTTGGGAAGAATTCCTGGAAGAGGTCAAGCAAGCCACTCCAGTATTCTTGCCTGGAAAACACCATGGACAAAGGAGCCTGGTGAGCTACAGTCCATAGGGTTGCAAAGAGTTGGACACAACTGAAGCAACTTAGCACATGCACGTATTTATGTGTGTGAGTGTGTGTGTTCAGTTGCTTCAGCTGTGCTTGCATCTTTGTGATCCCACGGATCGTAGCCCACCTACTCCTTTGTCCATGGGATTTTCCCAGCAAGAACACTGGAGTGCATTCCATGCTCACCTCCAGGGGATCTTCCTAACCCAGGGATCAAACGTGCATCTTTTGCACTGCAGGCAGATTCTTTACCACTGAGCCACTGAGGAAGCCCATAAATACATTTAGCTGTCCTTAGAAACATTTAGTTTCTGCCAGCAGTTGAAAGGCACAGGCAAATAGAGCCAGACACAGGAAGAGCTACTGAGAAGAGCTGACTTCCAGGGAGATAAGAAGTGGACATCCCCTCATTTGTACACTGAACAAATATTTGTGGGTTTCCTACCATGTCTGTTTTGTTCATTGCTGTATTCTTAGTACCTCCAAACAAACTTGCTGCCGTGACTATATTAATGTGTTTATATTAGGTAGTAAGTGCTATGATGAGAAGTAGCACAGGATGAAAGAAGGAGATGGGGAAAGGGGAGGTGATATTTACCAGAGTAACTGAAGACAGCTGCCTCAATAAACAAACCCATGCAATGTCACTAGCTTACCCAACTAAGGTTTTTTTTCCTCTCACAAAATCCAATTGCAGTTGGTGACTCAGGGGACCAAGCTCCCTGCCTCTTACTTACAGGTTCTCCAAGGCAGGAAAAGAAAGGAGCGATGGAAGATTCACGTTGATTTGGAATGAAGTGAAGGTGCAGTATGGTGGCCCTTTGGGGAAAGAGGAACCCAGACAGAGAAAACAGCAAAGAGAGTAAAGCTGAGCAAAGTGGGAAATCAACCACCCTTCTTAGATCTGTAAGAAAAGTGGGGTCACAGGGCAAACTCCCCAAATTGGAGAGACCCACGGGAGAATATAGAGAATCACAACTTCCTAGAGTAGAAACCTCTGCAGGAACCAGGGCTGGATAGGAAAATCTGAACTGTAATTCAGGAATTGCTGAAGGCTTAGTGTGGACAACTCTGAGAGTCACAAACCCCAGGGAGACCCAGTCATCAGGGCATCCCACACATCTGTGAGTTTTACCTCTTGGATCTCTACCACGTGCTCACAGTGAATGTCAAAGAGTTGTTCTGGCAGGGAAAAAGGAACCACTTTGAAATATTCCAGAGCATTCTGTTCTTCTTCACAAGAACTTTCCTCAGGAGAAACTTTTACCAGAGCCTAAGCTGCTTGGGCTTTAATGGAGCCCAGCTAATCTGGGGGCAGGGAAGTGCCCAATTCCAGCACCCTCTAGCCATCTAGCCTCACCTAAGAGAAGCACATGTGAAGTTCACAATCCAGAGACACAACCTCACCAAAAGCTTGGGACCTAATCGTAGACTAAAAGGTTTCCCAGCCCCCTACATCTTACTATATATCACTAAAGGCCAATACATCATGCCTGGCAAGCAAGAAAATATTACAAGGCATACTAAAAGGCAAAAATATAGTTGGAATAGAGAAAGATCAAGCATTAGAACCAGATTCGTATATGGCCAGGATGTTGGAATGATCAGATTGGGAAATTAAAACAACTATGATTAAAAAGCTAAGGGCTCTGATGAATAAAGGAGACAGTATACAAGTACTGATGGGCAGTGCAAGCAGAGAAATGGAAATTTGAGGAACTAAAAGAAATGCTAGAGCTCAAAAACACTGTAAAGAAATGAAGAACGCCTTTGATGGACTTATAGTAGATTGCACTTGACTGAAGAAAGGAAAGGGTGCATGGGTACAGCTTGTAGGAGATGAAGCTTTTCATGCCCTTGAACTTGTCTGCTAGGTGGGGCTATTGATGATGCACTGGAAGGGGTAGGGGTTCTTCCTGCCACTTGGGGCCAAGGGGCCGAGCGCCATGCACAACTTGTCCCCATCTTTCCTCTTCCCATGCTTTCCAACATCATACTGGAAGTCCTAGCTAAGGCAATGAAGAATAGGAAAAGTTATACAGTTTGGGAAGGAAGAAATAAAACTGTTTGCAGAGGATATGATTATTTATGCATAAAAATCCAGTAGAATCACAACAAATTCCACCCCACTATGAAATCCATAATACATTATAGCAAGGTTGCAGGATGCAAGGATAATATACAAAAGCCAACTGTTTTCCTATACACACTAGCAATGAACAAGTGGAGCTAAAATTAAAAGACAATGCCACTTATACTAGTACCCCCTCAAAGTGAACTACTTAGGCATACATATAACAAAACATGCACAAGATGTACATGGAGAAACTATAAAAACCGAGGAAAGAAATGAAAGAACAATTACACAAATGGAGAGATATTCCATGTTCATGAATAGGAATACTGAATATTGCCAAGCGGTCAATTCTTCCCAACTTGATCTATAGATCCAATGCAATTCCAATCAAAATCCCAGCAAGTTATTTTGTAGATATCCACTAACTGATTCTCAAGTTTATACAGAGAGGTATAAAACCTGGTATAGCCAACACAAAGTTGAAGGAGAAGAACAAAAGTTAAGATTGCTGAAACTACTCAACTTCAAACCTTACTCTAAAGCTGCAATAATCAGTACAGTGTAGTATTGGTGAAAGACAAAACAGACAAATCAGTGAAACAGAGAGCCCAGTAACAGACTCATAAATAGAGTCAACTGACCTTTGACAAAAGAGCAAAGATAGGTTTTTCAATAAATAGTTCTGGACCAACTGGACAGCCACATGCAAAAAAAAAAAAAAAAAAAGAATCTAGACATAAATCCTATACCCTTCACAAAAATTAACTCAAATGGATCAGAAACCTAAATGTACAAAATGCAAAATGATAAAAATCCTAGAAAATAACATGGAAAACCTAGGTGACCTTGGGTATGACAATGACTTTTCAGATATAACTTCAAAGGTGCTATCCATGAAAAAAAATAATCGATAAGTTCAACTTCATTAAAATTAAAACTTCTGCTCTGTGAAAGATTATATCAAGAAAATGAGAAGACAAGCCACAGATTGGGAGAAATAGTTGCAAAAGACACAGTTGATAAAGGACTGTTATCCAAAATATTCAAAAGATTCTTCAAAATAAAAAATAAAAAGTAACCCAATTTAAAAATGGGCCAATGTATAGAACAGTCTTTTGGACTCTGTGGGAGAGGGAGACGGTGGGATGATTTGGGAGAATGGCATTGAAACATGTATAATATCATATATGAAACTAGTCGCCAGTCCTGGTTTGATGCACGATACTGGATGCTTGGGGCTGGTGCACTGGGACGACCCAGAAGGATGGTATGGGGAGGGAGGAGGGAGGAGGGTTCGGGATGGGGAACACATGTATACCTGTGGCGGATTCATTTTGATATATGGCAAAACCAATACAATATTGTAAAGTTAAAAAATAAAATAAAAAAAAATAATAAGGAAACTGGCAAGCTGTTAAAAAAAAATTTTAATGGGCCGAAGACCTTAAGAGACACCTCACTGAAGAAGATATACAGATGGCAAATAAGAGCATGCAAAGATGCTCCATATCATATGTTATCAGGGAAGTGCAAATTAAAACAACAATGGCATACCACTACAAGCTTATTCAGTTCAGTTCAGTCGCTCAGTCATGTCCTACTCTTTGCGACCCTATGAATTGCAGCACGCCAGGCCTCCCTATCCATCACCAACTTCCGGAGTTCACCCAAACTCATGTCCATTGAGTTGGTGATGCTATCCAGCCATCTCATCCTCTGTCATCCCCTTTTCCTCCTGCCCCCAATCCCTCCCAGCATCAGAGTCTTTTCCAATGAGTCAACTTTTTGCATGAGGTGGCCAAAGTATTGGAGTTTCAGCTTTAGCATCATTCCTTCCAAAGAAATCCCAGGGCTGATCTCCTTCAGAATGGACTGGTTGGATCTCCTTGCAGTCCAAGGGACTCTCAAGAGGCTTCTTCAACACCACAGTTCAAAAGCATCAATTCTTCGGTGCTCAGCTATCTTTGCAGTCCAACTCTCACATCTATACATGACCACAGGAAAAACCACAGCCTTGACTAGATGGACCTTTGTTGGCAAAGTAATGTCTCTGCTTTTCAATATGCTATCTAGGTTGGTCATAACTTTCCTTCCAAGGAGTAAGCATCTTTTAATTTCATGGCTGCAGTCACCACCTGAAGTGATTTTGGAGCCCAGAAAAATAAAGTCTGACACTGTTTCACTGTTTCCCCATCTATTTCCCATGAAGTGATGGGATCAGATGCCATAATCTTCATTTTCTGAATGTTGAGCTTTAATCCAACGTTTTCACTCTTCTCTTTCACTTTCATCAAGAGGCTTTTTAGTTCCTCTTCACTTTCTGTCGTAAGGGTGGTGTCATCTGCATATCTGAGGTTATTGAGATTTCTCCTGGTAATCTTGCTTCCAGCTTGTGCTTCTTCCAGCCCAGTGTTTCTCATGATGTACTCTGCATATAAGTTAAATAAGCAGGGTGACAATATACAGCCTTGACAAACTCCTTTTCCTATTTGGAACCAGTCTGTTGTTCCATGTGCAGTTCTAACTGTTGCTTCCTGACCTGCATACAAATTTCTCAAGAGGCAGATCAGGTGGTCTGGTATTCCCATCTCTTTCAGAATTTTCCACAGTTGATTGTGATCCACACAGTCAAAGGCTTTGGCATAGTCAATAAAGCAGAAATAGATGTTTTTCTGGAACTCTCTTGCTTTTTCCACAATCCAGCAGATGTTGGCAATTTGATCTCTGGTTTCTCTGCCTTTTCTAAAACCAGCTTGAACATCAGGAAGTTCACAGTTCACGTATTGCTGAAGCCTGGCTTGGAGAATTTTGAGCATTACTTTACTAGCATGTGAGATGAGTGCAATTGTGCGGTAGTTTGAGCATTCTTTGGCATTGCCTTTCTTTGGGACTGGAATGAAAACTGACCTTTTCCAGTCCTGTGGCCACTGCTGAGTTTTCCAAATTTGCTGGCATATTGAGTGCAGCACTTTCACAGCATCATCTTTCAGGACTTGAAATAGCTCAACTGGAATTCCATCACCTCCACTAGCTTTGTTTGTAGTGATGTTTTTTAAGGCCCATTTGACTTTACATTCCAGGATGTCTGGCTCTAGGTCAGTGATCACACCATCGTGATTATCTGGGTCGTGAAGATCTTTTTTGTACAGTTCTTCTGTGTATTCTTGCCACCTCTTCTTAATATCTTCTGCTTCTGTTAGGTCCATACCATTTGTGTCCTTTATCGAGACCATCTTTGCATTAAATATTCCCTTGGTAGCTCTAATTTTCTTGAAGAGATCTCTAGTCTTTCCCATTCTGTTGTTTTCCTCTATTTCTTTGCATTGATAGCTGACGAAGGCTTTCTTATCTCTTCATGCTATTCTTTGGAACTCTGCATTCAGATGTTTATATCTTTACTGTTCTCCTTTGCTTTTCACTTCTCTTTTCACAGCTATTTGTAAGGCTTCCCCAGACAGCCATTTTGCTTTTTTGCATTTCTTTTTCATGGGGATGGTCTTGATCCCTGTCTGCTGTACAATGTCACGAACCTCATTCCACAGTTCATCAGGCACTCTATCTATCAGATGTAGTCCCTTAAATCTATTTCTCACTTTCACTGTATAATCATAAGGGATTTGATTTACATCATACCTGAATGGTCTAGTCGTTTTCCCTACTTTCTTCAATTTAAGTCTGAATTTGGCAATAAGGAGTTCATGATCTGAGCCACAGTCAGCTCCTGGTCTTGTTTTTGTTGACTGTATAGAGTTTCTCCATCTTTGGCTGCAAAAAATATAATCAATCTGATGTCGGTGTTGACCATCTGGTGATGTCCATGTATAGAGTCTTCTCTTGTGTTGTTGGAAGAGGGTGTTTGCTATGACCAGTGCATTCTCTTGGCAAAACTCTATTAGCCTTTGCCCTGCTTCATTCCGTATTCCAAGGCCAAATTTGCCTGTTACTCCAGCTGTTTCTTGACTTCCTACTTTTGCATTCCAGTCCCCTATAATGAAAAGGATATCTTTTTTGGGTGTTAGTTCTAAAAGGTCTTGTAGGTCTTCATAGAATCGTTCAACTTCAGCTTCTTCAGCATTACTGGTTGGGGCATAGACTTGGATTACTGTGATATTGAATGGTTTGCCTTGGAAACGAACAGAGATCATTCTGTCGTTTTTGAGATTGCATCCAAGTAGTGCCTTTCGGACTCTTTTGTTGACTATGATGGCCACTCCATTTCTTCTGAGGGATTCCTGCCCGCAGTAGTAGATATAATGGTCATCTGAGTTAAATTCACCCATTCCAGTCCATTTTAGTTCGCTGATTCCTAGAATGTCGACATTCACTCTTGCCATCTTCTGTTTGACCACCTCCAATTTGCCTTGATTCATGGACCTAACATTCCAGGTTCCTATGCAATATTGCTCTTAACAGCATCAGACCTTGCTTCTATCACCAGTCACATCCACAGCTGGTATTGATTTTGCTTATTAGAAGGGCCAAAATCCAGAACACTGATAACACCAAATGAGAGTGAGGATTTGCAGTAACAGGGACTCTCATTAATTGCTGGTGGGAATGCAAAGTTGTACAGTCACTGCAGAAGACCATTGGCATTTTCTTACAAAATTGAACATACTTCAGTAATCACATTACTTGATATTCACCCAAAGGAGTTGCTAACTTACAGCCACACAAAAACCTGCACAGAGATATTTACAGCAGCTTTATTCATAATTGGCAAAACTTGGAAGCAGCCAAGATGCCCTTCAGTAGGTAAGCGGATAAACTGTGGAATACCCGGGCAATGAAATATTATTCAGTGCTAAAAAGAAATGAGCTACCAAGCTATGAAAAGACACAGAGGAATCTTAAATGCATATTACTGAATGAAAGAAGCCAATCTGAAAAGGCTCCATAACATGTTTCCCACTATATGACCCACTAGAACAGGCAAAACTTTGGAGCAGAAGAGATATTAGTGTTTACCAAGGATTAGGAGGGAGGGAAGAGGGAAGGGATTAGCAGGCAGAACACAGAGGAGTCTTGGGGCAGTGGAAGTATTCTATATGATAACGTAATGGTGGATACATGTCATTATACATTTGTCCAAACCCATAGAATGTACAACACCGAGTGAATCCTAACAGAAGCTCTGGACTTTGGGTGATGGATGTGTCCATGGGGAGGCTGTGTATGGGGGTGGTAGTAGTGTGGCAGGCTGTATATGGAAAAATCTCTTTACTTTCTGCTCAGTTTTGCTATGAACCTACTACTGCTCTAAAAAAACAAAGTCTACTGAAAAAAAAAAAGCAAGCATGCTTGTCTTGTTCCAGAAATAGCAAAGAAACCACTGTGGTTTCTCTCCAGTGGAAGAGAGGGGTAGAAAGAGGGGCAGGAGCCCAGCCACCTAGGAAAGAAGTGTGAAAATGTCCTTGTTTGGAGCCATTTAGTATTCCCTAGTGACTTGTTTTTCGAAAAGCATAATGAGATGGAAATAGTTGATGGTTATAATGATGATTCTGTAAATTTAGTTATGAATAATATGCTTCATTTTCTAGAGAAATCTCTTTACAATGTACTACTGTATCTACTTCCTTGAGTGAACATTTATAAGTTTTTAATACTTGAGTATATTTTCTAGCTATCCACAGCCTTTAAGGGGTGGTGTCTTTCCTGCTATTAGGGTGCCATGGAGCTAGGAACCATGTCCCTGTCATTCATGACCCCTAAACATTTGCTCCTGCACTGGTTCCGCAAACAACCTCTGGAATCCAGCAATTCCCCAGCCATGACTCTACAGAGAAGCCCAACCTGTCTATAAATGCCATCCTCTCAAATTTCAGCAACATTCACACCTGAAACAGATTTTCAGTCTTCCTCCCTATTTGAAATCCCAAAGCATTGCAAGTTTCATGCTACTTTAATAACTCTTTAATCTAAAAGGTTAACTACCAGATGAATAGTAAAGGTGAAACAGAATATATTTAACGTAAGTATTTTGGATTAGCTTCTCAGGAGCTAATCAGTAAAATAAATTGTATTCTCGATGTTTCGTACAGGTTGACGTCATGATTCTGACCACATCAATTGCTGACATCAAAATTCAGTGACCTCTGTTGCTTGCTGTGAGAACCATCCTAACCCAGAATTTTCAGCTACAAGTGGTGTAATTCAGAAGTTGCTTACTGAACTGAATTAAGGGTTTGTATTAGGGATAAATACTGTGGGAGTAACTCTGGTATACTGGGTTGGTGGTTTTGTGCAGGAAGCTTAGAATTCCACAGCTCTTATAATGATTGTATACTCTTCTGGCTTGTTTCCCAGATTTTCTTGAAAAGGGTCAGAAGACAGGATGAAATTAATGACATATGAATGCTAACACCCAATTAGAGGTATCTTCAAAGGAATAATTAGGCTAGACTTAATAAGAGGGGATTCTGAGAAGAAAAAGCTTTAGGCAAATTATACTCTGAAAGAAAAGAAGATGTGAAATAAGGCAACTCTAGGAGATTGGAGTTGATTAAAACTTCAGGAAGTGATTTTATCTACTTACCTTAAAAGTAATATAAACATAGTGAGACAAATGAATGGAGAGGGGTGGTCACTGAGTCCAGACTAGGAGCAGGGGTCTGAGCACTGGTACCCTTCCTCCAGCACATATCCGGGGACTGTAATTTTAGGACCCCTATTCTCTTTATGATGGAGAAGGAAACGGCAACCCACTCCAGTATTCTTGCCTGGAGAATCCCATGGACAGAGGAGGCTAGTGGGCTACAGTCCATAGGGTCGCTAAGAGTGGGACACGACTGAAGCAATTTAGCATCCTGGTGGCTCAGACGGTAAAGTGTCTGCCTGCAATGCGGGAGACCTGGCTTTGATCCCTGGGTCTGATCCCTGGGTCGGGAAGATCCCCTGGAGAAGGAAATGGCCACCCACTCCAGTACTCTTGCCTAGAAAATTCCATGGATGGAGGAGCGTGGTGGTCTACAGTCCATGGGGTCGTAAAGACTGAGTGACTTCGCTTTCTTTTCTTTCTTTCTTATGAAGGAGGACGAGGTTTTTGCTTTTCAAAATAACAACAGCAGCAGCAACAGCGGCAGCAAACACTTAAACTGTGCTTCCCACCTATAATGCTAGCTCTCCGTTTCATTTTCCTCATCTGTAAATAGGGATTCCACGATTATCAAATCCCCACAACAAATTCCGGAGTGCAAAAAGTGACTTGCTCAAGGTCATACAGGCAGGGATTATCAGAAGACAGATCGACCCCAGTAGCCTGGGGCGGAAGCTTCTCTCATTCAAGCGTTTTAGGAAGGGGAACGGACACAGGCAAAACGCAAGCTCTCTCAGCACATTTATTTTAGTGTAAACTCTCCAATGCCTCCCTCCGCCGCACCACCCTTAGCCTCTTAATTGCTGAAACGCAGCGCCTTCCTTACTTTGGTCTTGTCACGCTCCTCTCTTTTTTGACCAAAAACCTCCAGTGGGTAGATGTTAGGGAGCTGCTCCGTCAGTTTACAGCGCCCCTCCCCGCCTCGCGTCTTTCTTAGCGCAATAGCTAACATTCATTGAAAATCCTTCAACAGACGCGTGGGTTTATGTCATTGTATGAGTATTCACTGAGCGCTCAGAGTGGGAACGTTAATCAGCAATGAAAATATTAACTTATTTCTAGGCTATATATTTTTTTTCAACTTAAGAGCCTAAAAAAGAAAAATCTCAGTTCACTTCCGAAAAGAAACCTTCATCCTCAAGCTCTCACCCCTGCGCCTCACTGAACGGCACTGGCCACAAGGGGGCAGTGGCGGCCACGGAGTCGAATCTGGGGATGTGTGCGGCGGCTCGGCCATCGGTTGCTCTCGCCTGGCGCGCGGCTCTCGGCCTTGGATTAGCGCAGCTGGGGACGTGGGAGGCCGCGGGCCCCGCCCCCGACCGGCGGCGGCGGCGGCCCAGCGCGGCAGTCTGCGCTGCAAGCGGAGCGGCGCGGAGGGCGCGACCAGCGGGTGGGGGCCCAGGAGTGTGTACTGCCTTCCGGGCTCCTCTCCGCGCGCTAGGGCGCGGGCACCACCGCGGGCCCCTCGGGCGGGCGCCAGGCTCAGGGCGCCGGGGGTCGGGGAGGCAGCCCATCGGGGTGCCGGGACCATGGCGCTGCGCGCCCGGGCGCTCTACGACTTCAGGTCGGAGAACCCGGGCGAGATCTCACTGCGGGAGCACGAGGTGCTGAGCCTGTGCAGCGAACAGGACATCGAGGGCTGGCTCGAGGGGATCAACAGCCGCGGAGACCGCGGCCTCTTCCCGGCCTCTTACGTGCAGGTGATCCGCGCCCCCGAGCCCGGCCCGGCGGGCGACGGCGGCCCGGGCGCCCCGGCCCGCTACGCCAACGTGCCACCCGGGGGCTTCGAACCCCTGCCTGCCGCGCCGCCCACCTCTTTCAAGCCGCCGCCCGAAGCCTTCCAGCCCCTGCTGCAACCGCAGCAGGCGCCGCCGGTGAGCACCTTCCAGCCGACGGGCGCGGGCTTCTCGTACGGCGGGAGCGCCCTGCAGCCGTCGCCGCAGCAGCTCTACGGCGGCGGCGGCTACCAGGCCAGCCAGGGCAGCGACGATGACTGGGATGATGAGTGGGACGACAGCTCCACCGTGGCTGACGAGCCGGGCGCACTGGGGAGCGGCGCTTACCCGGACCTCGACGGCTCGTCGTCTGGGGGCGTCGGCGCTGCTGGCCGCTACCGCCTGTCCACGCGCTCCGACTTGTCGCTGGGCTCCCGCAGCGGCTCTGCGCCCCCGCAGCACCATCCGTCAGGGGCCAAGAGCTCGGCCACCGTGAGCCGTAACCTCAACCGCTTCTCCACCTTCGTCAAGTCTGGCGGGGAGGCTTTCGTGCTGGGTGAGGCATCGGGCTTCGTGAAGGATGGGGACAAGCTGTGCGTGGTGCTGGGCCCCTATGGCCCCGAGTGGCAGGAGAACCCCTATCCCTTCCAGTGCACCATCGACGACCCCACCAAGCAGACCAAGTTCAAGGGCATGAAGAGCTACATCTCGTACAAGCTTGTGCCCACGCACACGCAGGTGCCGGTGCACCGGCGCTACAAGCACTTCGACTGGCTGTATGCGCGCCTGGCCGAGAAGTTCCCGGTCATCTCGGTGCCCCACCTGCCCGAGAAGCAGGCCACCGGCCGCTTCGAGGAGGACTTCATCTCCAAGCGCAGAAAGGGCCTCATCTGGTGGATGAACCACATGGCCAGCCACCCGGTGCTGGCGCAGTGCGACGTCTTCCAGCACTTCCTGACCTGCCCCAGCAGCACCGACGAGAAGGCCTGGAAGCAGGGTAAGAGGAAGGCCGAGAAGGATGAGATGGTGGGCGCCAACTTCTTCCTGACCCTGAGCACGCCCCCCGCCGCCGCCCTCGACCTGCAGGAGGTGGAGAGCAAGATCGAAGGCTTCAAGTGCTTCACCAAGAAGATGGACGACAGCGCGCTGCAGCTCAACCACACAGCCAACGAGTTCGCGCGCAAGCAGGTGACCGGCTTCAAGAAGGAGTACCAGAGGGTGGGGCAGTCCTTCCGCGGCCTCAGCCAGGCCTTTGAGCTGGACCAGCAGGCCTTCTCGGCCGGCCTGAACCAGGCCATCGCCTTCACCGGAGATGCCTACGATGCCATCGGCGAGCTCTTCGCCGAGCAGCCCAGGCAAGACCTGGACCCGGTCATGGACCTGTTGGCGTTGTATCAGGGCCACCTGGCCAACTTCCCCGACATCATCCACGTCCAGAAAGGTAAAGCCTGGCCTTAAGAGCGGATGGTGTGGGATGTGTTGTTCAGGCTGAGAGGGTCACTTTGACAGAAGTCCCATTGTCTGTTTCAGATTAATATCCCACAGGTCGGGATCCCGGCAGGGATGTGGGCAGCCAGGCGGTGCCCCAAGGGTAGGGCAGATGGTGGGCTGGTAGCTTCCTCCTTAAAATATTTCCAGACAGGCTTTTCCAGACAGGCTGCGGGTACTCTCTTCAGAGGAGGTTGAGAGAGCACTTTTGACGACAGTGCTGTCATTTTAGAGTTTGAATAGTTGGGTAATGAGCTTCTGGGATCGGTCATCTTGTGTTTAGGGTAGAATCAGAAGGGGACCCAAGCCATGTTAGGCATCCATTTGAACACTGGCAGTGTCACTTAGCCGTGGGTTTCGGGAAGTGTGGAAATCAGGGGCAAGAGTGGATATCTGCAGATAAAGGTAAGTCCTGCTTTCGCCCCTCTGCTCGTCTCAGCCCCTGCATTGGTAGAGAAATTAGGGTCAGTTCTCTGTAGGTACTACTTAAATGGGGCGGCATAGGAATTTCCTGCACAGGCTTCTTGCTTGCGACCTTTGTGAAATAAGGTAAAACACTCAGCCAAATTTCAGGAAGTTTTAAGAAAATTACTCTCTTTAAGCTTGGTCATTTTGAATTTGGTGTCTACTAACCGACTGAAATTAAGATGTAGAATGTATAGGATCTGAGTATTGTGTCTGAGAGCAGTGTTTCTGGTATCTCAGCGAGTTAGCTGCCCAGCTGTCGGAGCTTGTTTTATTTAGTCGTCGTTAGTGTCCCTAAAGACTGAAGTTTGCAGATTGTTTTCTTAGAAAATAAATTAGAGCAGAATTAGAGCAGTAATTCCTGCCTTAACCTTACTCGCTGGCTTGCATTCTGATAGCCTGCCTGGAGAGAGGGAGAATGGGGAGGGGTTGGAGTGGGGAGGCAGCCTTGCTGAGAAGGTCTTCGGTTCAGTGTGGGGGAGGGGAAGAGGACGTTACTAACCACCTTCCTGAGGGGGTGGAAACCTCCTTGGGCCAGTGCCTCTGGCCCTGGGTAATGAGTCGCTCGCTGCCCTTTCAGGTGGGACTGCTCATTTACAAACAGCCCAGATCTTTAACCTGTTCTTCCTGGTATTAAGCTAAAGTTTGCCTCTCTTAATTCTCTTTCTGTTCCCTGGAAACACACAAAGTAAGTTTCTTCCTTGTCATGTCAGCCCATCAGAACTTTTGGAAAAGCAGCTTCCTTTCCCTCTGCTGCACTCCTGCCTCTTCCGAGTAGGTGACAGGCTTCTAACTCCCCAGAGCGGGGTCCGGCAAACTTGCTGATGCTGGTGTAGTCCCTGCTAAAATGCACTGCCCCAAACATCTGCGATACTAGATTCAGTGGAGAAGACTAACTTTTTTTGACAATTTACATCTTATAAGTGCAGTATAAGGTTAAATTAGCTGTTTGGGCAGCCATATCACTATTGACCTGCGTTGAACCTGCGTCTTTGTTCCCTGTGACCCCCCTTTTTTGCATAAATTGCTTTGGATTCTTGATATTTTAGTCGGTGCTGGTGCAACTGACTCTTTGAGCCTTTAATGCGGGATCTAACATTTAAATTCCACTGTGTTACATCATTCTGGATCCAGTGCTGGGTACCTTTTTACATGTTTCTGTGAGTTTATGCAGATTGTTGGTAAACAGTTGAAAGGGTGGAGCCAGGTACAAATGCCTGCAGTCACACACAGGTGGCTGGCTACTACAGGGCAGCATCAGTTCATTCAGTGGTTTTACTGTCCACACACTCAGCCTTGCTGAGTGGCTCTGCTGTCGAAGTGATTAGAAAATACTTGATGTTTGCTATAAAGTCTATTTTGAGTTTATATGTAGTCTGTTAAGCCATGTACATAGTTTATTTTTTCTTTTTAACACTAGAACTAAAATCATCTCCTATTGGGATTTGAGAGACTTCCTTCATTAAAACCAGTACCATTTTTACATTGTTTAAACAATTCAAGGGCCCTAAACATAATCTTCAGGAACTTCAGAAAGAACATCAGTTGATATTCAACATGGTTTGTTTCTGCTGTAGCCTTGGTGTGTGATGTACAGGGAGTGTGTGTCCCTGGATAACATGTCTTTAGAATGTACTGCCATTTAAAGCTATAGCGTGCAGTGCATAAAGCTAAAAGCATTTGTTTACAGCCAGCATTTATCAAGGATGCTAGTGTTGGCCGTTTTAGGAATACAGATGAGCTTTAAGCACGGCTGAAGCTTTTTGAACATGTTCTGGATGTTCACATGATTGTATGGAGCAGAAGAAACATCCCCCTCCCACCCCCACTACACAGTTGCTGTTGGGACGAATCTTCATCTCAGCACTTGGGAATTTTGTTTGCAAGTTGTTTTTTCCTTCAGGATCTCAAAACATAATCATATTGTAGACCTTACTGTGACTTTTGAGAGAAGAGTCAAAAAAAAAAAAAGTGAAAATCTTGAAGCAGTTTGTGCGATCTTTTGTTGTGAGTATTTGGCCCAAAGTTTTTATTAAGTCTTTGTTGTTTCCAGTAAGAGAAAAGTGGTTTTATCCCTTTTACATTTTACATGTTCTAATCATATATTACCCTGGAGAAAAGCTTGGCAACCCACTCCAGTATTCTTGCCTGGAGAATTCCATGGACAGAGGAGCCTGACAGGCTACAGTCCATAGGATTGCACAGAGTCGGACACGACTGAAGCGACTTAGCACACACGCAATCTTATATTAAGAGACCCACATTCAGTTGAGTCAGAAAAAGATTAGAAAGTACTTTTTGATTACTAAAGCAGTTATGAAGGGGAGTTAATTAGTTGTTTTTCTCCCTTTGTCCTTGGGGGGAGAGGACGGGACCATTAGGCTCCTCTGGAGCCTTTTTCTTATCCAGGAGACTGCTGCCATCAGCCAGCTTTCCCAGAGTTTTGGACCTGAGTTCTTCCATGCTGAGTCTGTAAGCCACACGTAACTCTCTAAGTTAGTTACAGTTCAATAAAATTTTAAAAATTCGGTTCCTTAGTCATACTAGCTATACTTCAGGTGCTTTATAGCCAGCGGCTATCATACTGGACAACAGAGATGAGGCCTGTTTCCTTCCTTGCTCGAGGTTCCCATTGGACCGTGTTGAGCTGGACTCTTGGCCAGAGTTTAACTGTACATCCTGTCATGGGTTTCTCTGGCAAATCGATGATCTTTTCACATACTTCCAGATAGTTTTCTTTTCTCGATCACCTGGCATCCCCTCTCTGTATGGACTTAAGGAATAAAAAATAGGCGGGGAAACAGGTCCTGCTAGATCCTTCTCTACAGAACATCCCGGGTACCCAACCATTGAGTAATACTTGTGCAGTGGGAGGAAGTCCACCGGTTTTGCAGCCTGCCTTCATGCCCCATTCAGAAAACCCAGCTGGGTTCCGGATGGACATTTGAGGCTCATAAGGAACCATCTCCAGAAAGAGGGTGGGAAACGTGAACACCCTGCAGTGTGGTCAGCTGGGGTTCACTGACCATACTTAGCACTGAAGCCACTGCTTAATCATGGTTTTAGCATAAGTGCTTTCTGCAAAAATGAAGAGAGCCTTGTGTTTCCTTCAGCGAAAAGGGAATGTTAGAATTCTGATTTTTTTTTTTTTTAATCTACTGATGAAGTCTTAGATAAACAGACCTATTTTGGTTCATGGAGTTCAGTGTAGGAAGAAGGCAGTTTTCTGTAGTCTGAGGTACAGTAGATGGAATTCAGAACTTGAATTTTATTCATATTTTGCTTTGTTGTCACAGGAGCCCCTTAAATTCTTTGTTCATGGACGGTTCATTGATTGCTGATAACCAGCCTACACAGGTCTATCAGTGAGCTTTGTAACCCTGTGCTCTTGATTTTCTTTTCTTGAAACGGCAGCCTCTTATCCCCTTCTCTTCATCGTCCCTGCCTGCTGTATGCTTTTATAATGCCAGTGTTAGTGAGTTTGGTGTGGTGTGTAGAATATATTTCACTATCAGTTTCTTAGCATATTCAATTCTGTTTCCAAAGATACGATTAATCTCTGGTATTTAATGAAGCTTAATCTGGAAGGCAGCGAGTGATGGTGGTTTAAAAGCTTTGGGCTTATCTCTTGGGGAATTCTGTGAAAGGGAAAGACTGTAATGTTAGATGATGAGAAATGTTGGTTTCATCTTTGTTTATGAATCTGGACTAGATAGCCAGAGGCAGTGACTTAAAGGGAAATTGTATTCCAGAGAAAAGGTATAAAATCATGTAAAGGTGATTGGTTGGTATAGTCTGAGTATGTGAAGTGGGGATGCAGAACCAGACAAATAAACAGGCAGTCCTGTTTTCTGTGCTCGTAAATTAAACATGCAGGGTCTACTTCACTGCCCTCTGTAAATGGTCCAGACGGAGCTTCCTTTTGAACAAAAAACAACCCCAGGACCTCAGGAATGATACACCAGTAGTGAGCCTGTCAGTCTTGTGGGTAGAATTTCACCATTGTGCTTCCTGTCAGCACAGGGAGGGTTGGTCTTCTGTCCCCCAGACATTAATTAAAGATAGCCAGAGTCCCGGCAGGGCACTCGAGGTGAGGCTGGGCCACAGCAAGCCCTTCCCTCTCTGCTCCCCATTCTCCTGTGTCTAAACATAGCCCTGAGATGGTGGTGCCAGAAATACAGAGAAGAGGTCTATTAAGCGGGCTGTTTACAAGCTCATCCTTACTTTGAAACGTCTGGGCTAGCAACTGAGGTCATTCACCGTTTTTGCTTTTGTCTCATCTATAACTGTACCATTTTTCCTCTCCCATCCACTCCTAGTTATTTTTTAAGGAGACTTCAGTTCCAGCCTTAAGATTTGGCCCAATCTATATTTTCTTAGTGGAGACAAATTTGCCTTTGGGGTTTTTGTTTTACATGACTGAATCCCTTGGTTAAAGCATCAGTGTGACTGGCCACTGAATGTCTTGGTCACCATCTAGGTGGGGACACTACTCACATCACCTTGTCATTGGTTTTTCCGACTTCTTTTTTGAGCCGTGAAGCCCTCTACAGAATCCTATCAGGAAGTCTGGTCCGTTAGGCTGGTCACTGTAGAGCCCAGAGGTGGCATGGACCCGAACTGCCACTCACGGTCTTCTGAGGAATCTTGGGCTCAGCTGGACTGTCTGTCCTCTTGAAGTGTCATATGCACAGCCTCCTATCTGGTCATTTTTGAATTTTCAAAGACCGTGTGGAACCTAAACAACCCTTACCAACATGACACTTTTCTTTTCAGGCTAAATAATCTGCTGTCTCTTGAAGTGTTTTTTAAAACTAAAGTTTCATATCAAATTAGACTTAATTTGCTATCTATTTATGATGATCACACACACACACACACACAAATAGCACACTAATGCTTAGCTCTGTTTAGAGACACTGTGCCCAGAAGACCTGAACTGTTTGTCATCCCATGTTTGCAGAGCACAGACTCGATTTGTGTCAGCAAGAGGGACAGACAGGACTCTGATCCTCATGGAGGTTTTTGTTGTTGTTGCAGTGGGGGTGCAGAGCAAGTCCCATCACGGAGTTTTTTGACTGGTGGCAGGGAAGCTGTGTTCCAGGGTGCTGAGAGTCCCCGGGGCTATACAGAGCAGATGGGGTTGGTCTGGGTCTGATGGGGGGCTGAGTCAACTCTGGAGCCCCACAGCAGAGTCCGGTCACCATGGGCCAGCCTGACATCTGGGTGACCAGATGTGAGGGGATCCTCGGGCAGCTGTTTTAACCTCTGTGAGCCCCGTTTTCTCCCTGACAGAGGGAACACTTCCTCATAAGGTCATCATGAGGACCAAATGTTACGGTTCTTAGTAGTTGCTCACTAAGCAATTGATTTTGCAAAGTATAAAGATACTTTTAAGATGGGAGATACTCTCCCTTAAAAGACAATTCCAGAGATCTTATCATCCCTTCAGGTGGCCTTTTACCGCCAGAATTGCAGACAAAGTGTAAAACCCCATAGAGTCACAGGTACAATAGTTGAGTGCTGTATTTTAATGCAGCTGTTGTTTTGCACACCAGGAAAAATGGTGACTGGAGTAATCATTGGTGTTATTGGAGTCACCAGTTTGCTGTGGTTCACATTAAGGAGTTTATGTAAATTGTCTCTTGTCAGCCTCTCTCTTCCTCCAGATTCCTGTGTCCTTGCACAAGCGCTGGCGTTTCTGAGCCTCAGTTCTGTCACCTGAAACCCTGAGGGTCACGGTTTCCTAGATGTCGTTTTGTTGGTTAACTCTTTTAATAGCATCGCTCCTGCGTTGAAAACAAAATATCAAAAAAATAATAATAATAAAATATTCCAAAGTATATAGTGAACATTTTGACCTTGTTTCAGGCTAGTTTCAAGAGCATTCTATTTGTTTATGTGTCTCTGTAATCTCGGGGCATGAAAATCCTTTATGGGTTGGCATGAAAGAAGAGTCACGCACATTTAGTTCAGATCAGCAAACAGGCATCCAGGTCTTCCCCTGCCAGGTGTTGCGAATGTGAAAGTGATGACTCCCTGGCCTCCAGCCTGTGATGAGAGCTCCCAGGTGTGCTGACGCCAAGGCGTGCTGGGTGGCTGGAGCAGCTTTCCTCCGACCCAGATGAGGGTGTAATTAATAGGGCCACCAAAGAGAGAAGGTGTGATGGGCTGTTTTCCCTCCTACAAGCTGTAGTTCACCTTGAGTTCTAAGTACTGTCTCCTCTTCAGACATAGAGCCAGTCTTGTATTGTTGATCTTGCATTTGTAGCTCGGTTAAGCTTCAAGGTGGACGACTTTTAGCCCACATGTCATTTCTTCTCCCTTTCCTTGGAACTTTGTATCTCTCACTGTGATGTGACTTTTTTCTTCTGATAAAGAAGTTTTATTTGTTATTTAGCAGGTAGGGAGGCACTGGTTAGGGAGGAGAGCTTAGCATCATTCAGTTTATTCATGGGATCCTCTGAAAGGTAAACCTGATCTTATTCAACAAATATTTAAGTGCCCATCAGACACTAGTAAAGATGCTACAGTTGCACCAGAAGTCAAAGCAAAGATCACCACCCTTGTAGAGTTTGCATTCTAGCAGGGTGGAGACACAAAGAAAAAACACACACTGAGTAATTATAATGTGTGTCCAAGTATGATATGTGTTCAGTTCAGTCACTCAGTCATGTCTGACTCTTTGCGACCCCATGGACTGCAGCATGCCAGGCTTCTCTCTCCTTCACCATCACCCAAAGCTTGCTCAAACTCATGTCTATTGAGTTGGTGATGCCATCCAGCCATCTCGTCCTCTGTCATCCCCTTTTCGTCCTGCCTTCAATTTCTCAGCATCAGGGTCTTTTCCAGTGAGTCACTCTTCGCATCAGGTGGCCAAAGTACTAGAGCTTCAGCTTCGGCATCAGTCCTTCCAGTGAATATTCACAGTTGATTTCTTTCAGGATTCACTGGTTTGATCTCCTTGCAGTCCAAGGGACTCTCGGGGAACCGCACCTGCACCCACAGCAGCCTCTCTGGGTCACCCCTCACGACCCAGGCTGGCCCCCACCTCCAGAGTGCAGTGGGAAAAACACCTCGGTCAGAAAGAATCTGGCGACCGGGCCCCAGGTGTGCCCACCACCTGCCTCAACGCCACAGTCTGGGCCTGTCCCCACCTCCAGAGCAGGGGACCTTGGGGCCGAGGGGGAATGAACGCTCCTAAGAGTGGCACAGAAGTAGGCTAGACCACCAAGCCACAGGCGCTCTGGGCACAGAAGACCCTCTCCGTGCCCACCACGGTGGCCCAGCCCAGGTAAGGCTGAGTCAGTTGGTCTCTGCGGCCGGAGGGGCACAGGGCGATGCTGGTCGACCTGATGAGGCGACCCAGGAGCTTGAATCTGGAGCGCAGTGACAGTCACCCACCTCATGGTATATGTTAGGGGGAAAATAGATGTGGAACAGAACAAGTGGACTTGCGGAGGCAGGAGGCAGAATGAGGTACGTATTGAAAAGCATGATCATCGAGAAGATGAGATTTAAGGAGGTGAGGGAGGTAACCAAACAGGTATGGGGGCAGAGTTCTTCAGGCAGGAGATACAGCTGGGGTAAAGGTGCTAGCGTGGGTGTGTGCTGGGCCTGCTGAGGAACGGCAGGGAGACAGGTGATGGGTGCTAAGAGAGTCTGAGTGGGAGGGGAGGGCCCAGAAGGTTCGACTTACAGGGCTTCCTAGGCCATTAGGATTTGGAGTGAAAGCCCTAGTTTGACGGGAGCCATTGCAGGTTTTGAGGGAAGGAGTGATATACCAGTAGACCTTTTAACAGACTTACTCCACTTGCTGTGCTAAGAAGAGAATGGGCAGGGATGAGGCAGGGTGGGGAGGTCAAAGGTAGAAGCTGCTGCTGCTGCTCCTGCTAAGTCACTTCAGTCGTGTCCAACTCTGTGTGACCCCATAGATGTAGCTAGGGGCCAGTAAATCTGATAATGTGGCTGAGAGATGATGAGATAGTGAGGTTTCACTCTAGATTTATTTTAAAGATAGAATCAGCAGGTTTTCCTAAAGGAACAGATGTGGCACCTGAGAGGAAGAGGAGACGTCAGAGTGAGTCTGATTTGGGCTTCATCAATGCTAATAATGGAGTTTCCATCAGCTGAGATGAGGAAGGCTGTGAGTGACACAGGGGTGGGGATGGGCTATTAGGACTTGAGTGTAAGCCTTGAGGGTGGACAGGCTCCTGCATTCTGTTCCACATCTCCCCTACCCGGCGCATTCACAGTCAAGCCCCAGGTCAAGTTCCTGTCCTTGGAGTATCCCAGCCCTTTTCTAAGTCGTCTTTGCTGATAGAATGCTGACTGGTGTGCCAGAGACTGTATGTTGCTTGGTTAGTGTGCAGGGATCGTGTTTTTACGTTCCTCAAGTATAAAGTTCCACTATTTCATACATGCATAGTAAGTATTTAATGAATGCTTGTTGAATTAATGAAGTAGGCACTCCAAAGTACTTCTTGGTTAATTTTGAAATAGATTTCTTCTGTAATTTATAGAATGTTTTTGTTTTTCTATTTATGTGATGATGGATAACAGGATTTAAAAGCGTACAGGAAATAAAGATAGGATTTGGATGTGTTTTATGGGTGAAGTCATGAACATGTGAGCAGTTTAATTCTTAGACTTAAGTATCTACAAAATGACTTTCCAAAATTCACTGGAGTGGGGAGGAGGAGAGGAAGTTTGAAAATGCTTCATTTTATGTGCCAGAAGAATTATGTACCTCATGATTGAACTTTATATTGATTCTTGGTGTTTAAACTCGTGTATCGTATGTTTCTCTCCTCTTTGGTAAGCTTTCATGATACTACTCTTTCCCTGGGGTCCCTTTTGCTTAATTCAAAACATGTGAATTAGAGCCTGTGTGTTCAGGGTGTTGAGTGACTTGGATGCACAAACCATTGGGTGTGGGTGTTGGGCAGGAGGTGCCTGCCCTCAGGGAAAATGCAGTTCCATGAGGGAGGGAGAATGTGTGTGCAGAAAACTGAAATGAGAGGTGGATCTGACTTAGTTCCTGTGTAATAATAGTGCATGAGAGTCCAGGGTTGTGTTAGAGGTTTGAGTGGTAGCATTGGTTTTCCCTTTGAAAGATAGTTGTATTTTGCCTTTTGGAGGAACATTGATGGACAGTGCATGGTTGATCTGGAAATGCTTTAGGATAGGTTTGATAAGCATATAAGAGCTGATAGGCTCCATGCCCAGAGCTTAGGTCACTGAGGGAGGCTGACAGGTGAGTTAGCTGTCACTATACAGTGTGACCCATACAGGCACGGTAGCACATGCCATGGTGTGAAGTAGGACAGAGGAGGTGTGGTTAACTATGCAGAGTTCAAGGGTGGCTCCTCCCTGTCTCAGCTGAAGAAGAGTTTTGAAAAGCAGTTGGGAGTTTGCCTGGTGGGCAGCGCAGGGAAGGGCATTCTGGGCAGAGGGAACCATAAGTACAAAAATCAGGGACTAAACCCGGCTGCCTCTCACATCAGCCTTGGCATGGTTGCAGCTGGACATAGGGCCCCTTCTGGATGCACTGAATCTGAAAGGCAGGAACATGTAGCCTAGACACTGGTGTTCTTAAGAAAGGTCCTCGTGGTTTTGATCCTGGAGGTGATGGAGGGAGCCTCATGGAAGATCAACAGGGGTATTGATGTGATCGGGCCTGCAGTCCTGGTGACGGGTGTGAAGGGTGGCTTGGGGTAGGGCAAGATGGGAAGTTCTTGGAATAGTTCGGGCAAGACATGGTGAAATACTAACCTGAGAGAATGTCTTTGGGGGTGGGGAAGAGGAGACAGAAGGAGGTGTTGGCCAACAGGAGTGGGGGAAGGGGCAGGGAGAATAAAATGCCCTGCACACTGAGCCTGTGGAGCTGCCAGCAAAGATGCCGGAAGATGCATCAGGGTCTGCAGCCAACAGGTCAAACCCACCCAGGTGCCTGTTCATTTATAGCACTTGAGCTTAAGGATGTTTTATATATATATGTATATTTGTTTTAATGGTTGTATAAGCCTCAATTTTGCCTCAACTTGCAAAGCATCAAATATTTACTGTCTGACCCTTAAAGAAAATGTTTGCTGACCCTTGACTTGGAGGTCAAGCAGGTTAGGGAGTTGATGTATGTGTGGCTGTTGCTACCATTTTTAAGTACTTACTGCGTGAGCAGCAGTATTCCGGGCAGTCACATCCATTGCATCTAATTCCATTCAGGGGTGGGTGTGGCAGCAGAGTGGTCGTGAGCCTGGACCTCAACCATATGGGGCTGAGTTCCCACCAGCAGCTTCGCTCAGCCTCAGTTTCTTTGTGTGACACCTGGAATAACCATTTTCTATGGCAAATATGTCTCTAAGCAATAATGATTAGCTGTTGAGTTAGTTTGCCAGGACTGCTGTAACAAATTACCACAAACTGGGTGGCTTAAGAAAAGTATAAGTTTGTTCTCTCCCAGTTCCGGAGTCTAGAAGTCTGACATGAAGACATCGGCAGCGCCGCTCTCCCTCCAAAGTCTGGAGGATCCTTCCAGCTTCTGGTGGTTGCCGGCAATCCTTGCTGTTCTTGGCATGTAGACTCATGGCTCCAGTCTCTGCCTCCATCTTTACCTGGCATTCTCCCTGTGTGCTCATCTCCTTCTTTTAAGGATTCTACCACTTTGGATTTAGGGCCCATTCTTCCAGTATGGCCTTGTGCTTCCGTGCTCAGTCACTCAGTCATGTCCGACTCTTTGCAACCCCATGGCCTGTAGCCCGCCAAACTCCTCTATCCATGGGATTTCCCAGGCAAGATTACTGAAGTGGGTTGCCATTTCTTCCCCCAGGGATCTTTGATCAAACCTGCGTCTCTTGCATTGGCAGGTGGATTCTTTGCCATTGAGCTACCTGGGAAGCCCAATCCAGTGTGACCTCACCCAAACTAATTATGTGGGCAAAGACCCTGTTTCCAAATAAGGTCACAGTTACAGTTTCCAAGTGGATGTGAATTTTTGTGAGGAGATACTGTTCAACCCAGTATAGCTGTTTAACTCCCCAACTGGGTGCCAGGTGAGGCTCAAGGAAGTTGAGTGATTTCCAGAATCACGCAGCTAATAAGGAGACCTAGGATTTGAGTTCACTTTTAGCCCTGACCTGAGGTCAGTACTCTTTATGCTACAATAGGTAGGATGCCTGCTAGAAAATTGTTTTATCCTATAGGCAGTCAGCAGCCACTAAAGGTTTGAAACTAAAGAGTGACTTCTGAACTGTGATAAAAGTAGCAAATGTACATTGAGGGTTTTTGTGCATCAGGCATGGTGCTTTGCACTGGATTATATCTATTTAAACCTCATGGAAGATTTTGAGGTAAATTCTCTCGTATCCCCACTTTGCCGGCAGGAAGGCGGTGAGCCATAGAACCTAATGGTGAGCTCTTGGCATGCGTCCCCCGAGTGCAACCTGGTTCCCAGGAAGCTGCTCCTATTGGCTGAGTACAGACCTGCAGAGGCTTGTTAGTAGACCAGGCTCGAGGCAGGCTTTGAAAGAGCAGGTGAACTGAAGACACCTGTCAGGGAGAGTGGTAGGACTGGTGAGGGGTGGCTCTCTTGAATCTAGAGTTATTGTTTACTTGCTAAGTCATGTCCAACTCTTTTGTGACCCCGTGGACTCTAGCCTATCAGGCTCTCCTATCCATGGGATTTCCCAGGCAAGACTACTGGAGTGGGTTGCCGTTTCCTCCTCCAGTGGATCTTTCCGACCCAGGGATCCAACCCACATTTCTTGCATCTCCTGCATTGCAGACAGATGCTTTACCACTGAGCCACCAGGGAAGCTTGAGTCAAGAGTTACCTTTGAAGTATTAAGTTTGAGTGACAGAAAGTAGTGATGCCAAGAATAGAAATAGGTAGGTTTAAGAAAAGAAAGATTAGAGGGAAAGAGAAGGAATGGGGATGAAGGGATCCTTAGAAAATCCCATTTTCTGGACTTTTTATTATATTTCGTTATATTGACATTTGTGATTTTCACAAAAGCCCACCTATTGCCTGCAGTGAGAAATCTTTATAAATGCTAGTAAATGTCAGCATGGGTAATCTATAAGTTTTCATGTGTTTTGAGTTATATTTTATGTCTTTTAAAATACTGTATTTCTATTGGTAGATTGTTTTGACTTCAGTTGTTTATTTATGATTGGTTCAAGAAGTCTAGATGTGGCCAGTGGAAACCTGGTCCCCGCCATTGGCAGAAAGCAGGGACACCCCAGGGCCAAGAGTGTGCTTAAGTTTAAAACTGTTGATTTAGGAATCTTCCCCAAAGTGTAATGATTGTAAAGTGATGTGAAGTGCCGATCATAATGGCCACAGCAAACAGCACTGTAGGAAGCCATTAATGCTGGGCTGCTCACCACTTAGTACCCACTGTAGCTTAAGTAGCAGCTGGTAACGCTGGGGTTTACAATTACATTTCTAAAGTTAAAAACTAGATATTATTTGGGAAGAATACTTGAAAGAAAGAAAAAGATCCTTTGAAAACATTGTTCTAACTGTAGTAGTAACTGCAGCCCTCTCAGAAGCGGTCCTGGGAACCACGGACCTGGCTTTGGATGTGTACCTAACATGTCTGTCTCTTTTCTAAAGGGCCAGTGCCACCTCACTCTATTCCTTCCCCCATAGAGAAGGGCCTGTCTGCTTAGCAGCTTCTGTTAGATTTATGTCAGTCTGTGTGCGTGTGTGCTCAGTCGTGTGACTCTTTTACGACTCCATGGGCGATAGCCCACCAGGCTTCTCTGTCCATGGGATTCTCCAGGCAAGAATACTGGAGTGGGTTGCCATTTCCTTCTCCAAGGATCTTCCCAGTCAAAGGATTGCATCTGCATCTCCTGCATTGGCAGGCGAATTCTTTACTACTGCACCACCTCTTAGCTTGGGCCTCCCTTTATCTTCCTAGAAAAAAAGAAACTTAAGGTTTTACATTTGGTTAAAGGTAGTTTCCAAAGTCCATTTTAGTCTTAGGTATAGGTATGTTTTGTTGTATGTCAAAGGTCATTTAAATCCAAAGTGCTTGGCAGCTTGCAAATATCCCTAATGCTGCTTTATTTGTACAGACCTATACCCATGTGTGTATATCAGGAAACAAAAGGATTAGGAATTAGGAACTACCCACTGTGCACCTCAGGCATCAAGTGTATTCTCTGAATTTTAACCACACTATGGATTCTGTTTTACAGCATCAGTTGTTTTATTCGAGTTTTATTGTATGTTCATGATTATCAAGAATATTCCTTCTACCTTATTTTATTATGATTCTGTGGGTAGAAAACCTTTAAGAAAGAAAATGATACATGTTTTTTAATCTTCAAATTTTGGTCTTTATCTCTCTTTGCTTGGCCATAAGCACATCAACGTTTTCACCATTGTATCCAGAGTCTTCTGAAATAAAAACACTATTTTTACAGTATTCTCTTGAATCTATCACCCTAGTATCTTTATCATGTATTTAACACTTAATATAAGCTGAAACACGAGAACCTTTATTATATATAACATTTCCTAGCTGTGAACAGAACAACCTATGCTACCAAATGAGCCACAAGAGATATAATCATATGATTTCCATCTTCATTTCTGGACAAGGTGAGCTGTATGGATGTATGTACATAGTGAGTAGAAGTAATCCAATGTTTTAAGATGTGGTGCACGGCAGTGAATGTTTTCATTCATACTAAATGTCATCCTTCCTGTACACTTCTGCTGATTGCTGAATGGAGCTAAAAGAGCTGCTTAATTAGGAAATAATAAGACTTTTACCAGAACAAACAGCTTCTTATTGTATCTTCAGGACCCAAACTTAGAGGCCTGAGTTCTTTAAGGTTCTTTAATTTTTTTCATCATCAAGCAATCAGGTCTTTGTTGTTGTTACTATTATTTTATTTTTTTTGTAATTTATTATCCTGGTCCTGACCCTCTCTCTTTTTTTTGAATGACTCAAAAGTTCTCATTGTGAATTGAAATTGAAAGTGAATTTTAAATTACTTGTATCTTTGAATTTTGATAGTTCTTGGCTCTAGGGACATTTTGTCCCTTCAAAAAGTTGCTCTCACCGTCGAGTTCAGTGGTACTATTTGCACGCTCTCAAGTTTATTTACATGGTCCAAATCTGGAGCCCACTTAGTCAGACTTGATGCAGGAATAAATAGAATTGTGAGGGCCTGGAGGCGGTTCGTGCGTGCCTGCTTGGTTGCTCAGTCGTGTCCTACTCTTTGTGACCCCATAGACTGTAGCCCTCCAGGCTCCTCTGTCAATGGGATTTCCTAGGCAAGAATACTGGAGTGGGTTGCCCTTTCCTTCTCCATGGAGGTGATTCATGGGTTGCTTATCCCAACATGAGGCTTCTGGAGGCTTGGGGTGGTGTGGTGCCCTGTGTTCTGGGCCTGGTCTGTGGGGCTTTGAGGTCTCAGGCAGGAGGCAGCCCCAGTTGGGCAGGTACAGGGAACTGCGTGGGTTAGGAAGCAGACCAGATTCACATGTAGCTGACACCTTGTAAAGTTATTTACCTTGCTTAAGCCTCTTGTCCACCTCTGAAAACAAGAGTCATCCTTGCTTTTCTTTCCAGGTTAAAGATAAAAAAAAAAACAACAGCTAGACATGCGGAGTACAGACCAGAGCTTTGCATAGAGCAGGTGCTCACATGGGACTTGTGTTCCCTGGATGGATAGCCATCCTATCCTGCCCCTTTTATGTAAATGTCAGTCTTTGTTTTGGGAGCTATTTTACTAATAAAAAAAATAAATAAAAAAGTAAATATTGGAGCAGAGAGAGGGGAAGAAGAGTCAACGAGTGGGTGGATGGAAACCGAAAGGAGGGAGGAAAGTTTAGGGGGAAGGAGTTACTGGGGAGTTAGCAGGGACCCAGGGGTGGGTACCAGTGATGGGAGGGTAGGAGCGAAATAGGCCACGTTGGCCAAATTAGCATTTTCTTTCAACAGTTCACAAGTACCAGGGAATGAAGAAAAACAGGTCTAGCTCATGCAGCTTCTGTACAGCTGTCCCTGTGCCCTTCAGCCCGTCTCCTGTTCTGTTCCTCACTGCCTGCGTTTTCTGGGCCAGGGCCCCAGGAAGACAAAATCTTGTTAATGTTCTTGGCACATTCATGATTTCAAAATTAAATGAAGCGCTTACTTTTCTCTTCTAATTCTTTTTTTTTTTTTAAGGAAGAAAATGTAGCCTTTGGATCCCTGTTGCTTAGTGACTGAACCTTTTGTATAATTGGTCTGAGGAGGGACAAAGCATAGGAGGATGAGAGATTTGGTTAAGGAAAGGAAGGCAACGTTCAGGTGCAGAGACTAGTGGGTTGGGAGCTTTTGGAGCAGCCAGCAAGCCTAGGGGGTAGGGTGGGGCCTGGGAAGGTGAAGGTGGAGGAGAGGGCCTTAACCAGAGAAACTGAAGGGAGGCCAGATAAACTCAACTGAGTTTAGAGCCTCCCTGGTTAAAATGTCTGAGGCACTGCAGTATGTGAGTGGGTTGGGTTTTTTTTTTTTTTTTTTTGCCCCTTTCTGGTTTTGCTGGGTCAGAAGTTGCCAGGGCAGTGCTTTCTTTCTGCAAATCAGAAGGAGATGATACAGCAGGGTTCAGTGTAGTGTAACAGTATCGGCTAATGTGCTTTATACTTCAGCTCATGGAACCGATCAAAATTGACACATGTAACACGGAATGATCAAATCTGTGAAAACAGGGTTGAGCAGCCGTCGTTGCTTGAGGGCAACAGAGAGCCAGCTGGTTGACTGTCGCTAACTGCCATCCTGTTCTCTTCTGCCCTGGCATCACTGTTCGCTCTCTAGGGCTCAGACATCCCTTCCAGAGCAAGGCAGTCTCTGGCCAAGCCTGAAATCCTACCGCATTTTCTACATGTATGTGTATTACTTTTTAAATTGCAAGGGAAAAAATAAACATTATATTTTTAAAAAGAAAACTGCGTACAGTTTCCAAACATATTTCCCTAAGCAATTGCTCTCAAAATTTAAAGAAGTGAAGACTGTTCCTGACTGTTGGCTATTCTTCACATGTTCTCTTTGACTAGATGATACCAGAGCTTCAGTGCTCTCATTCTAGAAAAACCAAAATGGCAATGAAATGCTTCCTGAACAGTTTTACTGATGTACATAATTTAATGGCATGCTGTGTAAATAATGTGATGCTTTTGAAAATGGTGCTGACTTCCTGGATTGTAATTGATCTATGAGTTTGAGCCCTTTAAGGTTATAATAATAATGAACTTAATCATGTGATTGGATTCTTTTATGTGTCATTATTTTGTGTTCCCCACAAGTGTGCATAATATCATTACTCTAAAATTGAGTGCATGTGGGTTATTAATTAGGATGCTCCTTCTGACCTGAGCATGCTTTAAAATTATGCTCACATTGGTAAAATGCCCAGAGCATGGGAGGAGAGGAGTGGGAATGAAGTTATGACATGAGTTCTGCTGGGTTTGGTGATGGGAAATGGGCAAAATGCCTTTCTCTGAGCCTGAGTAATTTCAATAAGTATCAAAATGAACGCAGTTAGGAATTTTGCATGTACAGAGTCAGCTAAGAATGCCAAAAAAGTCTGGGAGATTTGTTAATAGCAGGTCCTAAAGCAAAGTTGAAATACTGGTTTAGTTTTCCTTTTATGACTCCAAATGTAGAAAGGGAAGGACCCTTTTCAAGAGAGTGGAGCAGAGGCCCTGACTGGAATGTTAAGTGGAGAGTGGCAGGGCTGGCAGGCAGGTAGGAAGGGCAAGTTCTTTGCTAGGAATTAGCTGTGGGACTTTGGGCAAGTCACAGCTTCTTGCTAGAGAGACTGAAAAAAACTGTACCAAAACCTCGTTTAACTTTCACAACCTTATAGCTCATTGAAAAAAAAAAATCGGAGACCCAACTCTGCCCTTCTTACCAAAGGACTCAGTTCTTCCAGCTTCCCCAGTGGTAGTGGTAGAAGTCTGTCATGGTCCTGCTCCATCCTTTGGAATAAAGGTTTAGGCTGATCAGTTCCTGAGTGAACTTTCTATCCTGTGGAAATCCTTTAATAATTTGTCCAACTATTTTAATAGTTAGATTGAGTGCTCAGCTGCAAGTTCCTTCTTAGCCTGGAAGCCTTTTTAGGAGGGGTGACTCTGTATTATGAAAAGACTTTTTGGGGCCCATGGACTGTAGCCCACGAGGCTCCTCTGTCCATGAAATTTTCGAGGCAAGAGTACTGGAGTGGGTTGTCATGCCTTTCTCTAGGGGGTCTTCCCAACCCAAGGATCAAACCCGCATCTCTTATGTCTCCTGCATCGGCAGGCAGGTTCTTTACCACCAGCGCCACCTGGGAAGCGCATCTCTGTATTCCTTTCTGCCTCCCCACCCCAGAGATTCCCTGGGGAAGAAACACCTGAAATGTGTCCAACTCAGCCCAGTGTCCTGCATGGGAACTAGATTGCTTTTGCCTGTTGGGGAGCACAGTCATGGGTGTGATGGAAATACATTGCCCACGTTCATGAATACCTTTTCCTGTATTTCTAATACCCTTTAAGAATTTATTTTTAGTTGTGTAACTTGGGGAGGCTGCACCATTTTTCATGTATTACCTTCTTGTTATTTTGTCTTGCTATTGGCTATAAGTATCTTAATGAAGAATGTGTTCATTGTTCTGTAATGTCAGCCTCTTCTTACTTAATATCAGAATTTAATGATTGCCTCTCTTTTCTTGATAAAATCTTATTTTGTCCATATATAACCCCATATAATGTTTGTCTTTTAGCCCGAGAAATAATTTTGTAGTTATGTACTTGTGTTCCTACTCTGAAATATGTTTCCTTCTGATCCCTCCTATTTTTAATTTTCTTTCACTTTAAAACAGTTGCCCTACCCATGAGTTTTATGGGTCTTTCGTTTAATCCAGAAGCAACCACTTTTCACCCTAGGCTTTATTTTATAAGTTCTCCCCCTTATTGTTTGATTTTCCTTACTGTTACAAAAGCAGGGTGACAGTGTGATGTTTGTGACAGCAGAGGCCTGGTAGGGTTAGATTCCTCCTAAATTAGCCACTATCAAAGTACAGCTTTTGGGGGAGGGGAGTTTGGGGGTCAATGGGTACGTGTATGTGTGTGGCTGAGCTCCTTCCCTGTTCACCTGAAGCTATCACAGCATTGTTAATCGGCTCTACCCCAATGCAAAATAAAGTTTAAAAACAAATACAGGTTTTGAAAACCTTTGCCTGTTTTTGTATTGACTGCGTGGTAAAAGTATGCATTCCTGTTGGTCTTTAGATTCTGGGCCATGTTTCTAGCTTTTATTTACACTCCTCTTGGGTTTGGTACAGCTGAGAGAGTACTTAAAATATGCCGCAATGTTTGTTACAACTCTGCAGCTGGTTACATTGTACCTCTGCAGTTGATTCTTAGCTACAAGTTAATATTTTAAGCTATCCTAGAAGTAACAAGTCTGTAGGGATCTAACCCTGCCCCCAATAGTTTTCTTTCTCCAACTCTTCACTCTTTAGAAGCTAAACCTGATTGAAAATGTGGCTCTCTCTGCCTTGTGATGTTTAATATTTTAGATTTGGAAATATGGGAAGCGTAGATGTGTGTACAGATAATTCCCAGTTTGAGAACTGGCAAATAAACTGCAAGAATACACCGTCTGTGACAAAACGTAAGTCCTAGTTCTAATAGTAAAACTATTTTACTTATATCTAATGGATGTTTGTAATACATTTCTATTGGACAAGTATGTTCCCACTTTGACCTCGAGAGAAGCCAGAGTTTAGAAGTGCAGTGGGTAGAAGTGGGGTAGAGGGGAGCTTCAGGGAAACTCCAGAAAGTAGTTCTGTTCATCAATTCCCCAGTGGTTTTTTCTTTTTTTTCTGTATACTCTCAGACAGTAAACTAATTAACTTCCATAATTAGCTTATTGAATGATTTGACTTTATCTTTCTCATAAGAAAACACACTAAACCCTTAGTATTTGTTAAAACTGTATGGGAAAAACTAATCAGAGGCTTGTGAGGTGAATATTTAAACGCAGAATGGTTTTCTTCTTGAAGGAAATAATTTTTTAACTGTCAATAATATTTTACAAAAGATAACTTACTTTTGGGGGGCTTGGGGTTGAAGGTCTGTGGGTTGTCATCCTGAAATGTAACAGCCAGATGCTTAGAGAACTGGATTGCTGTCAACTCGGGAACTCTTTCGATTTTTCAAAAAGTATATTGCTGTCAGCCTGTTTTTTGTTAATCATCTTTCTTCAGAAGGTGGATCTGGAGGGAAACCAATGTAACTACATTTTAGTTAAAAGACGTTGTGGTTTTAAAATTTGCTCCAAATTCATGGGTCCAATTTTGTGAAGACATAATCTTCCTTGATTACACCGAGCACTCCCTCTTCTACCAGTTTGTACATTTATAGAATGCTGTTCAATACCTTCATTTTCTATCTTGTGTAGGTCTTTAATGGTTTCAGGCATGTAAATCTTGTCACCTCAAAAAACAATTCGAGTCCCTAAAATAGGAACCTTGTCTCTTTCTGATAAACATATTTCACCTGTTTCCTTGCTCCTTGCAATCCTGATGCATTATGCTAATAGATTTGAATTGTATTAAGTGCCTTAAACCAAAATTCCAAGTGAAATTGCCCTTTGGGTGCTTCTCTTCAGTGGTTTGTTCTGTTCTTCCTATTTTGCAAAATAATTTTTGGCTGGGCTATCCAGCTGCACTAGAGCAAACAAAGGCAAAGCCCATCCAGGGATTGTATGTTACTATTTTTGGTGATAGTTCTTGACTTATATAATTTTCCAATAGAATCTAAGTCGGTGAGAAGGGGGGAGGTGGGGGGAAGACAAAACCTCCCACCCCCCCATGTAAGTTTGAGTTTAAATTTTCAAAATAATGAAATATGTGCTGCCTTTTCGATTTTTTTTTGTAGCACCCTAATTGTATGCTTCAAAGATAAGAAAATCAGACATCTTATAAATATTAAAAGGCTTTACAGGCACAATTAATGAATTGAATGAGGCTACTAAGATTCCAGAGGGAAATTTTCAGCACCTATATGGTTTATTTTACATGCTCACAAGGTCTCCTGATGTGCACGTCAGAGTAAAAGCCAGGGACCAGCAAGGAAGGTGAAAAGAGGGAAGGGGAGGGCAGGAGCCCCTGCCCTTATCCCCAGCACCCTGCTTACCAGCCCACTGTGCCTTTTTGTCTCTTCAGTCTCCAGTTTCTTTTCTGAATATTTGTGGTGTTTGCTTTGAAGTCAGTTCTGTATTCAGATCCCATCTCTCCCACCTCTTACTGGGTTACTGCTAACTTCGGGCCTCAAAGAATGTGGGTGGCTTTCTCAGTTTCCTTGTTGTAAAACAGCAGTAATGTCTGTAGCAGAGTTGCAGCAGGGTTAGAGTTGGTACACAGAACGTGCCTCGCATATTTGATGACTGTTTTAGGCAGCTCCCATTTACTGTTATCTCTGCTTATTCCTGCCCCCACCCTGGCACCCTTCGTCCTCAGCACTGCCTGGCACAGAGCAGGTCCTCCAAGCGTTTTCCCTTGTGACATGATTACATTCTCTTGGAAGAAGCCACAGTCAGTTGCCATGCAGAATTCCATGCTTTGCGGCTCTGTCACTTCACGCCATGGCTGTGCGCTGGCCCTCAGTGTGCTTTCTCAAGGTGTCTTCCTTGAGAGTTCCGGAGGGTGGGGACTTGAACACTTGGTGTGAGCCCCGCCATGTGCATCCCCCTTGCCAGCTCTGTGCTGTCCTTTTGTGTGTGTTAAGTTGCTTCAGTCGTTTCCAACTCTTTGCAACCCCACGGACTGTAGCCCGCCAGGCTCCCCTGTCCATGGGGATTCTCCAGACAAGAATGCTGGAGTGGGTTGCCGTGCCCTCCTCCAGGGGATCTTTCCCACCCAGGGATCTAACTCATGTCTCCTGCAGCTTCTGCATTGCAGGTGGATTCTTTACCGCTGAGTCACTGGGGAAGCCAGGCCCTCCACAAATGCTGGTAAATGAGCTGAGATTATTGCCCCAGAAACCCAACTGTTCAGGGCTCTGTGTTATTTACAAAATAAATTCATAGCTGGGAGAAAAGTGAGTCTTCGATTCACAGATCCTTTTTAGAATGTACACTCAGAAAGCTTGAAGGCGACAAATGCCAAAAGGTCTTTAGGCCTTGGAGAGAGTTAATACTTGTACTGTGTCCAGGAGTTTTGAAAATGTATTCTGATGTGATTCAGGTTGTGAAAACGTCAGGCTTGTTCATTTGTAAATTGGTTTTTACGGATGCGTGTCTGCAGGCCTGTGTCATAGAATGTCGTTTCTGAGAAGATGGTGATCTCATCTGGAGGCTGACGAGTTGCAGGTTCGTTGACCTTGGCACCGCTCAGGGCCAGGTTTCTGAGTTCCTCTGTGCTGGACTCCAGTGACTAGAGCAAGTGACCCTCACAGCATATTCCCGGTACCCAGCTGCTTCACGGCTGCCCAGGGATCTGTGCAGGGCAGGGCTCCAGTGCCTGTCCTCCATGCTCAATAGCAGGCACCTCGGCCCTGAATCACACGAACAGTCAGATCGCCTGAGACTCTGCTCTCTTGAGGCCTTGTTTCAGCTTCCCAGGTGGCTCGGTGGTAAAGAATCCACCTGCCAAGCAGGATACACAGGTTCCTTCCCTGGATCAGAAAGATCTCCTGAGGAAGGAAATAGCAACCCACTCCAATATTCTTGCCTGGGAAATCTCATGGACAGAGGAGCCCAGCGGGCTATAATCCACAGGGTTGCAAAAAGAGAGTCGGACATGACTTAGCAACTAAACAATAACAGCAAGCTCTCTCTCAACCATTTTCAATGTAAATTTCATAGTTTCATATTCTCAGTCATCTTTTAGGTAATTTTTTCTTTTCTTTTTTAGTTTTCTGTCTCATGCTTTCCTAGTTTATTCAACTTCAATTTTTATATATTAACGATGACACTTGTACAAATATAATGAACATAAGTTCGCTATAAGAAATTATTCTTTTCTGTCTCTAAGGAGGAGGAGCATTCTCTGTTTAGTGTAGACCACAGGCAGGCAGGTTGCATTGCTTCTTGAGTCTTGTCTGCTGTGGGGGAGATGTTAACAGGGCCATTCAAGGTGATGGCTACTTAGGGGATTGGGTAGGGGTCTTCCTGTAGCCCAGTTAACATGGATGACATCTCCACTGTGTGGTCACGGGGGAAGCAGGGTATTCTCTCTGCTCCAGGGCTCTCCTGCTTTTCAGGTAAAGATTTTTAGAATAAATAAATGAAAATATACAAACATACATACATTTATATCTGTAACATTTGTTGTTGATGAGTTTTAATTTCTCAGGTCTTTGAGTTGTGCAAAAAAAACAAAACAGTCTTTAAGGATTTTATTTAATAGTAGGTTTACTCTATTTTGTAGATTTGAAGAAATTTAGATACAGGGCTTTTCCCCTGTATATTTCACCATTGGCTAAAACAACATTTCCACAACAAAGCTGCTCAGCTTCCCCTCTGCCTTCTAAACAGGTTCCCTTTCCCTCCACTTAGCATCATCACATCCTCAGACCAGCAAGCCTGGTGCCCTAAGTGTTTCTCTCGTCTTTCATTGTGGTTCAGTAGAATGGATGCATGTGGGGTCAGGAATCTGGATTCTTGAGCTGGCTGTGCTCAAGTGATTTGAACTTTATCATCACTCATTTTTAAGAACACATGAATAGTCTTTATTTTTCCTACCTCCTATGCATCCTCAGGCTTTTGTGCTTTTTTTTATGACTGTGCTTCTAGGGGAAGATCTGCCCTCCTGTGGCACTTGCGACAGAAACCGTCCTCTCCACCCCACCCCATCCCCAACCCCCCGGCCCGCATCCTCTGGTGATGTTTCTTGGCCGGAGGCTATGACACTTCTGGCTTCATTCCCAGGTGACTGTTAGGGCAAACTCAACACTCACTGATCTTTACAGCCTGTAAGGAGAAGGAGGCATATGTTTACTGCACAGGGCCATTATGCTACAGGTATGGATCTGGTAGAATGTGCAGTCAGAATCAGGCATGCCTGCAGTATGCTCCACTTTAGAGATGACCTTCTTAATGTATGTGTATATAGTGGTGTTGGTGGCTCAGACAGAAAAAAAAATCTTATCTGCAATATGGGAGACCCAGTTTTGATCCCTGGGTTGGAAAGATCCCCTGGAGAAGTGAATGGCTATCCACTCCAGTGTTCATGCCTGGAGAATTCCATGGACAGAGGAGCCTAGAGGGCTAGTCCATGGGGTTGCCAGGAGTTGGATGTGACTGAGTGACTAACACACACACACACATACAGAGTGGTGTTACACTTTGTCCCTTAAGAATGTTAAAATCGCAGAGTTTCTTGGTTTGTCTTTTTAGGAAAAATTCCTTGCAGTTTTTGTCTATAGTATATAATATCTCTGCTGTTGGAAGAGATGAAACATACTATTTGGTCAATGGCAAAGGCTAGTTTTGATAAGTGAATTTGTAGCAGTGGAGGTGTTTTCAGAAACTTTACCAGATTTCTTCTTTTTTAATAAATAATTATAGTCACCCCTTTAAATGCCAAAGGACTTCAAAATAGTTCAGGCAAGTATTTATAATGCCCAACATTCTGTTTACTATGTAGCTGTAACACTGGGATACATATGTATTTTTTATTTTTTTATATGTATTTTTTAATTAATTTTTTTTTTAAACCACAGGAGCTCTTACCAAAGTAAAGGAGAGTAGGCGACACGTGGAAGAAGGGAAGATGGAAGTCCAAAAGGCTGATGGCATTCAGGATCGCTGTAACACTATTTCTTTTGCTACTTTGGCTGAAATTCACCACTTCCATCAAATTCGAGTAAGAGACTTTAAATCACAAATGCAGCATTTCTTACAACAACAAATAATATTTTTCCAAAAAGTGACGCAGAAGTTGGAAGAGGCTCTTCACAAATATGATAGTGTTTAATGACTGGACGTTGGATTGTGGACTTTTTTTTCAGTTCAAGGATAATTTCTACAGCAGAATACAAACTGCTATCAAAGAACTATTGCCAACTATCAGCAGTGGTACAAGGATGGTTTTGTGTTCAACTGAAACTGGGCTGAATATATAATTATGTAGGAAAGAAGCAGTTAATATGTTTATATAATAGAAACAGTACCACACATTGTAACTAAATTATACTCTGTATGCCTACACTACCATTGTAACTTTTGGAATAATGAGTATACTATTTGCCTTATTGCTTTTTGAAGTATGGGTATTTTAGTGCATACTTTGTAGACCTCAAAACCCATGAAGGGTCTCAAAGAAGCTGGCTGGTTAAAAGCCTGCTGTGGATGCCTTTTTACTCTCATAGATTGGGATTACCTAAATTCAGCCTATTCTCTGTTTACAAACTCCAACTAGAGCAGCTATGCGACTTTGTGCCTTTAGACTCTTGGTTTTTTCATTTCTCCACCCCGTACCCTCTTTTTAAAGCAACCACAACTTTTCTGATGGAAAGAGTGAAAGGCCAGTGCCCGTAATGACGAACTGCTGGGAACCTCCTGTTGGCGCTGGGGGCAGGGCGGGAGGATCAGCTGTCACCAGCTTGCCCAGCGAGTTTTGTCTCCTGATAGATGCTGGCGAGCACAGCGGAGGGAGCCTCACGTTCACCTTCAGACAGGGTGTCTGTTAGGGAAGAAAATGGTGCCACTCTGCTCCCTTAGATGCTGCAGTAGCTAGTCTCTTCACTCAAGTGTCCTGGAAACTTGACGTGGAGATTTAATCGAACATGTCTTACAACCCGGAGAAGGGGTCTAATCTGTTGGGGACACGAGCACAGAATCAGTGACAATACACACTCGGTTTTAATTCTTATGAGAGTTTTCTTTTTTTTCTTTTTTTAGCTTGAAATTTTTCTTTTTAATATTCAGTGTGTGTGTGTGTGTGTGTGTGTGTGTGTGTGTTTTAATGGATCTACACTGTTAACTGATTGAGACTCCACTGTGATTCACTTGTTTACTTAATCAGAAACTTTTTCAGGGATGTCTATAAAATTCAGTGTTACACGTGATGAAAAGTAATGTTGGTTGATCTAATGAGGGACCAGAAATAATTTCTACTATTCCAAATGCTGATGGAAAAAAGTAATTTTTTTCTTTAAGTATTGATAAGCCCCCAGGACATTTAACCTTAAAAATTACTTTAAGTGTATTCTTTTATTTCTATAAGGGAAATACAAATGGCTGATAAATACCAAAAATATTCAAAAGCAGCTTAATCTAAAAAGCACAAAGAGATTTTGGTTTGAAATACCAGAATCTCAATGTTTTTATAGTTGCTGAGCTCAATAATGTGATTCTTGAGTTTACAGATTGTAAAGCTGTCACTGAAAGGTTAAACTGTCTACTGTTTTTAATGAAGTCAAACTTATGCTGCCTCAGAAATCCCTGGGTATTCAAGTGGTAACGTAGAAGTAAAGAGGTCAGTTTGAAATGTTGGTGAGTCACATTGATTAAAAGAAAAGGGTCAATTTGCAGATAGTCATACAAAGTGAAGGTTATTGAAATGATTTCTCAATAGCACATTTACTCTAAAAAGTAATCTCACATGGGTTGAATTTTTAAGATCAGATTTGATCAAAATTTTATACCTTAGGTAACTTAGAGCCAGATTTAACATCATGTGGCTTTGTCTCTACTACCGACATGTGGAACTGTAACCAAATATATTGTTCTCTAAAAAAATAACTTTCTCCTGTTGATTGCAAGATACAGTTCTATAAATGAAACCCATATATATATATATGTTAATTTTATTGCAGAAGTTTAGAGATGATAATGATAGCATTTAATTTAAGTTTGAGTCTGTATTGGACAAATAAGCACTATGCTTTTCAAATGATTGGAAAATCATTTTTATTTGCCTCCTTTTTTTGACAGTGGTTTGACTTTTTGTTTGTTTAAGTAAAAATCACTAAACTTGTGCAATGGTAGCATGGAAATTATCTGAGGTGTCTTGTATGATTGTGCTTTGGCCAGGGTGGACATAGTTCAAATTGTAAGAGCTGAAGATAAAAGAGGAAGAAGGTATAGGTTCATGCTGCCTATTTAGAAGAGAACTTTCATTCTTCAGAGCTACATAACATGATAATGCCACTGATTCATAAGGGGTTTAAATTAATTCTATGGGGTAGGACACCAGAATCATTAGTGTTCATTTTCATCTAAGGTTTTTATCTCTCTAACGTTCTTGGTCCTATTGAAACATTTCAGTATACAAAAATACTGCGATGTTAATACCCAAGAGAAAAGCCATCATAATGTGTATGCTGGTCATTTTGATCAGTGTGGTACAATTTTTTAAAAATAAACTATCATGCCCTTCATGCCATTATTTGTCTTTTTTTCTATAATTCATAAGTTTTGATTCAAATATGTATTTAGAACAGGGTGTGCACTTGAGCCTGGCTTTGCTATTTTAATTAGAAACAGTTGTAGTTGTTCATGTGCTGAAACTGTAATGCAGCAAGACTGGTTCTGCAGCTGTGCGCTGGGACTCTTACTCTTCTAGGCTCTCTTATCTGAAGGTATGTTTCAAACCTGGAATAAGGGAACACATTGGAAAGTGAAATGGAAAGCCAGTGCTCACTGGCTTGAATGGAGTTTAACTGGGATTTTCTTGGGCTTCACTAGTACTGTTGTCTTACATTTATTCATAACAATACAGCAGTTTCTTAAATGCCAGTTTTTAATTGTCTTGAATTTTGCTGCTGTTCTCATCATTAAGGACTTGAAAAATGTTTTGGTCTCTCAAATGAAGCATGTAAAGTTTATATATAAACCTTTAAATGTCATTCTTTCCTAAGTTCATTTTTTTCTATTAATTTACTAAGCCAGTTAATGCTTATGCTTTTATTGCATAATGCTTATGCAATAAGCTTATGCTTTTAATGCTTATCCATTTATGCTTTTATTTCCTCAGAATTGAGTAACCATGGTTGATACTTTTAAATCCATAGGCATTATCCAGTATTCTCATTTCCAACCTTGTCTTTGGCGCACAGACTAAGTAAAACAGAGTATTATTTATTTCTAGACTAAAAATATCAAATATTGTTTTATTTCCTTCAAAATATTATGATTAATGCAGATCAGCCATGTTTATCTTTTAAAAAATAAACAAAGGTTGCTTTATTTCTCAGCTTCAATGGAATATTATAATTATTTTTTTCTCCAGTAATCAAGGAGGCATTTATTTAATGTGAAAGACTTAAACAGAAAAATAGAAGACTGAATTCACTGTCTTAAGTGTCCATCTGCAGTTGCCATATAAATTGTTCATGAAATTTTGTACTGTTTGATTAATTTAAATCCGTAAGCCATTTGGAAGTCCCACTGAATATCTGCTTGTGTTAGTAACTTCAGTAACTATTGAACTTATAACAATAAATTGTGAGTGAGGTGTTTTGAAATAGTAGCTACTGTGTGTCTAGCACCTGACACATAGTAGGTGCTTAAGTAGTTATGTGTTTTCTCTGTTGGGAATTGTCACTATTGGTTGCCAACGGCAAGCCAGCTCCAACTAGCCTAATCCGAAATGTGAAGGGTTGCGATGGGTACAGGGACCTGGAAATCCCACACAGGGCCAAACTCCCCATCTAGAACTAAGCTTGCCATCCATGTGGGGCTTTGTAATCTGTCAGGGTCTTATCTGTATGGGTCTATTTTATTTATTTATTTTCCTGTGGCTTGGCTTTCTCAGCCTCTTCTGATACATCTAAAATGGCCAAGCTATCTTGCAGTTCACAGATTTCCTTAGATCAGTGGTGGAAACCTGACCCAAGCTGGAGACGTCATCTGTGGCTCAAGATTGGAGGGTGGGACATGAGAAGGAGAAGGTCTCTTAAAGGGTGTTTGAAAGAAGAAAGGAGGCCACAGGAACTAATGTGAAATTCAGCATTTAATTCCTCTTGGTCAGGGTCAGAATTAGCCATGACAAGTTCCCCTTGGTCACAGGTAGAAGCAACACACGATTTTCCACGTGGTAAGTTCTGATGAGTCTGAGGAGTGGTGGAGTAAACTTCTAGGCAGAGTACAGAAGGGTGCTATCAGGCTCCTGGAAAAACCCAACTCGGGGATTTGCCTCTATCCCGGGCCTCTGACTTTGTGGGCAGGTAATCTAGGATTGAGTCATAGCTAAAGCCTTTCTAGGGATCACGAGTTCCTCCTACTTGGTCTTGATTTCCCAATCCCATTATTCCTGTGGCAGAGATAGAGCTTCCAAAAGTGGCTTGTTTTATTAAGTTATGTTTAGCCACTCAGCCATGTCCAACTCTTTGTGCCTTTTTGGACTGTAGCCTGCCAGGCTCTTCTGTCCATGGGATTCTCCAGGCAAGAATACTGGAGTGGGTTGCAATTTCCTTCTCTAGGGAATCTTCCCAACCCAGGCATCAAACCTGGGTCTCTTGCATTGCAGGCAGATTCTTTACCTGCTGAGCCATTGAGGAAGTTCCATTTCCTTGGATGAACTTGTACCAGAAGCCAGCGTTACCTGTGAAGCTACCCTAAAAGGAACTTAGAAAGACACAAGATGTGTGACATTCCTTTGCTGTGCATCCCATCAGCATATGTGGAAATGATTTCTAAGTTTGAAGTGGCCAGATGCATCAGATCTTATTTTCCTAGTGGTTTAAATTTTCAGTTACTCCAAGAAATAGCTCTCAGGACTTAGTAATTGCTGAGTTGCTGGACTTCTCTGCCAACATAATGGGGAAGCTGACCCAGCATGTCTGTGAGAAAGAGAATGCATTGGAGCCAGAGGTCATATCCTAGCTCCTCTCTGAATGACCTCAGGCAACTCACCAACCCATCTCTGAGCTTCTATTTCCTCCATTGTAAGACAGGCCTACTTAGATTTTATTGAATTATTGACAGTAGTGGATTAACCAGTATGTACAGTCCTTCACCATTCAGCGTATTCCCTCTCTAAATAACAACCATGGGAAGTGATAAAAACTCCAGAAGTAGGTACTTAGTAAATGATAGTAATGTTCCCAAATGCTGTGTGACCTTGAGGTAGTCACTAAACTTCTCTGAGCCAGTTTTCTGTCTGTGAATAGGATAGACTGCTTCACAGAAATTGCAAGAATTGAATGACACATAAAGAGCCCTGAGCCCAGTGCATGGCAAGAGTAAGAATGATAGATGGTGATTATGTGAGAAGGGATGAGATGTTTTAGGGACCTCGTATAAGCTATAAAGAACCCACACCCCAGTCCCTGTCAGACAGGAGTTCCCACTGTCACCTTGTACCTGTCTTGGCCAGCTCTCCCCCATCCAGCTCTGGCTCAGGTCTAAACCCCTCTCTAGGTTCCCAGAATCCTAGCACAGCTCTGCCTAACAGCATAATTCATTGCTTCTCGGACTCTAAATTCTTCCTGCTGGGGTGGGCAGGGGCTCAGCTCTCTAGAGATCAGCCCTTGTCCATAAGGCTCCCTACTTGGTTTTAAAGAGTTTAAATACCAGTATGTTTACAAAATTGTCCTGTAGCTCTTACCAAGATGAAGAAGACAGCTCAGAATTCTGCTTTTGTTCACCAAATTAATAACAATTTTATTGATGTCTGCTGTGTTCACACCCTAAAATTATATACTTGAGGCCTAGGATGAACGAAGAAGGGCAACATGCTCTGTGTTCAGTGTCTCAGCCCTGACCTCATGCACATTTAGACACATTTCTAAATGGCTGTCATTGTGTTCATTCTGGGAAGTTGAATTTAATACCTTCGAATGACTTTTGGAGCAACCGTGCCCTGTATCAAAGAAGACATCCATGTAACCAAGTTTGGTTAGACAACTTGGTAGTTCAGCTTTTGTTCAACCTCACAGTTTTAGGAAATGCAAAGTTTTTGTTTTTAATTCAGAATGGTTCACTTGGGGAGAAGAATGTTTTTTAAAAGTTGGAGTATGGTTTAGTATTAGCAAATTAGTTTCAGCTTAAATCCTGCAGTGTTTCAGTGTACCTGCTGATGTGCAGAGTCTGTAGTTTTGATCACTTATGTCCTGGTCTCTGTGAACTCATTTTGAGTCACCTGGAGTAGTGAGGTGCTAGCTGCATATTCAGTAGAAAGCTGCAGCCACGTGAGACCAAGTCCATGTCCTTTATCTGAACCCAAATACCTGTGGGAAAGCAAAGCCTTCCCTTGGGGGAAGCGGGGGGGGGGGGGGGGCGGGCGGGGGGGCTTCTTAACAAGTGCTGCTTTTTAATGGCTTCTATTCTACAATCCATGGAAAGAAAATACGACATTTTAGGTATCCATGCTGATAGGTGATCCCATGATAAATTGCACAGTTACCTGAAGGATAACTGTTTTAGATGTTTGATAGAATATCTAAAAAAAAAATCTAAACATCTAAAAAGTGAAATATCTTCATATACTAACATAGAATTTTCTCAAGAAAAATTACATGACAAAAAGAATGTGTTACCCTTTGAGTAAAAGAGGAAATTCTATTTGGTTATACATGCCTGGATTATTTCTGGAAGCAGAGACAAGCAATTGGTGACAAGAGTAATATTGTTTGCTTTGGGGTCTGGGAACTGGATGACAGGGGTGGGAGTGAGTTTTTTTTGTTATATGACTTTTTATATCTTTGAAAGGTTGAATGTATTTTCTATTTTAAAAATAAGGATAAATTTTAAAGTTGACAGAGGTACTAGTCAAAAATATATATATATATACAAAGGAGGTTAGAGCCACCTCTGAGACCTGGAAGCAGGTTGTCCAGATGTAGAAGGAACAATCTCCTGTGGACAATGGACTCACAATAGTGAGCAAATTAGCCTTCATTGTGATAGTCCTTGTTGAAATGCAACAGCATTACTAAGTATACTGTTACCAGCATGGGTAAAGTAAACTAAAGAGTGAAAGTGAAGTGAAAGTCGCTCAGTCTGTCCAGCTCTTTGCGACTCCATGGACTATACGGTCCATGGAATTCTCCAGCCCAGAATACTGGAGTGGGTAGCCTGTCCCTTCTCCAGGGGATCTTACCAACCCAAGAGCCTAACCCGGGTCTCCTGTATTGCAGATGGTTTCTTTCCCAACCAAGCTATTAGGTAAGCCAGACTGTGAAGCGAGGTAGGGCCAAACCATAGTCCTGTTTTCTGTAGTCCAGTTTGCTCTCCTGCCTTCCTCCCTGCCCAGTGAAACCTTCCACAATGCGCCCTTGCGTCTGGTCCCTTCCCTGAACCCCTGTCACTTTTGTGATGACATTTAGCAAATAAGCATGCATGGATCCTGGGCTGAGATGGATTTCTTTTTCCTGCTGCTTACATCTAGAGTGTCTGTTATGCTCTAGGGGTGGTACTACTACTGGCCATTAAGTACTTTATCTACAGAACTGACTTAAACAAAACCATTTTGCAAACAAGGATACAGGCTTCTAGACGTTCTGTGATGGTTACACTAACCAGAAAGAGGCAGAGTTGGGATCCGAACCCAGGTCACCTGATTCCAGCGCTGCTTCCAGTGGCTCAGAAATAAAAAACCCGCATGCAGCGTAGGAGCCGCAGGAGACACGGGTTCAATCCCTGGGTTGGGAAGAGTCCCTGGAGGAGGGCATGGCAACCCACTCCAGTATTCTTGCCTGGAGAATCCCCATACACAGAGGAGCCTGGTGGATTATGGTCCATGAGGTTGCAAAGAGTCGGCCATGACTGAGGCGACTTAGCACACGTGCACTCACCTGACTCCGGGATCACCTAACCCCACAGCTCGGTCCTCCTGTTTGAGAACAGAGGTGCAACTACTTGAGCCTAGGAGGAGTAGGTGTGATATTCCCCTTGAGGACCCACCCTGTCCTCCTCCTGGGGGCCCAGCAGGCAGCATGCAGGGCCCAGGCAGTAAATGCGGGAGAGGGGACTGTGCTTAGAGAACGAAAGATGTCTGGGACTGGCCCGGTTCACGAATTACACCAAATTGCATTTTAGGAAAAAAGGAAAGGCCAAAAAAATCTTAGCCCTCTGCCTTCACACTACCAGCCTAAGTGGTTAGCCTACTTGTGAGGGCCGTTTTCCACAAAGACAGACCTGTGTTCTGGTTCCAGGAGGAAGGAGCCTGTGGCCGCAGGAGGAGGAGGCTGGGGAATGGCAGTGCAGTCAGCCCAAAGCAGCGATGAGCCATCGTTTTGCCTGTCAAATCCACAAACGCCAGGTTGCTGCTGTGTGTTTTCCCTAAACACAACTGGCAGAGTTTCCCTAAACACAAAGGCACAAGCTGAGCTCCAGAATCAAGAGGAAAACTGGCCTCCTGGCCTCTGAGTGTTGGGGCAGAGGGTCTCATGGGTCAACACTGAGAACTCAGTACAATGGAAGCTGTTTGGAGTATGAAGCCCTAAATAAGATGAGGAAGTCACCACTGCCCTGCTGTGTTTTTTTACTCCTTCAATAGGAAAACTTTGACTGGAACTAGACTGCATATCCTCTCCTGCTCTACTCTATGGGAAACCAAACCCTCATCAAAAGGTTGCTGTGAAAATGTAGTCACCCCAACATCACCACTTACTTTGGAAAGCTTGATGAATCCGTTGGCACAGTAGAGATATCCTGGCTGTTTAATATTTACTGAATGCCTATTTTCTAGGTATTGTGCTAGGCTCTAGGAATATAGCAGTTAACAAAACCAACCAAAATCTCTGCCCTCACGTATTTACATTCTAGTGGGGAAGACATAATAATCCAATGTATTAGTGAAATACGGTATATTTAGATGATGATAAGTGGCATGGATAAAAATAAACTGGGGTGGGGGTGGGGATAAGTAGAGGTGGGAGAATTTGTTATTTTAAATAAAGAGGTCAGGACAGGCCTCCCAACCTGAAGTAAAGACCTGAAGGACTGGAGAGTAAGCCCAGTGGACACCCAGGGGAAGAACGTTCCAGAAATTCAACAGCAAATGCAAAGGCCTCAGCATGTTTGAGGATTTGACAGTCAAAATGATGACTGATCACCAAGGAAGGCAGGGTGGGGTGGGAGTGAGAAGTGGGGGGAGGGGTAGAGGTAACACAGGGCTGAGTAGGAGGAGATGAGGCCCAGAGGTGTGGATTCAGGTCATAGGTGGCCATATATAGGCTGTTGTAAGGACTTTGGCTTTTCCTCTGAGATGGGAGCCAATGAAAGGTTTGTGGGAAAAGAGCATGACCTGCCTCATATTTTGACAGGGTGACTTTACCTGCTTGCTGGGAGCAGCAAAAGCAGAAGCAGGGAGACAAGTTGGGAGGCTTTGTGTTAGTCCAGACACAATGGGAGTCGGACATGACTGAAGCGACTTAGCATGCATGCATGTATTAGAGAAGGAAATGGCAACCCAGTCCAGTATTCTTGCCTGGAGAATCCCAGGGATGGAGGAGCCTGGTGGGCTGCCGTCTATGGGGATGCACAGAGTTGGACACGACTGAAGCGACGCAGCAGCAGCAGACACAGTGGAGGCCACACTAAAATGGAGGCAGTGGGAGATGAGGACAGTTGGGTGGAGACCCCTGACCGGGGTGCTGTGTCCCCACTATGGAACTTATGAAGCACAGGTACAGTGCCTTCCTGGTTTTCTGTGGCTCCATGGCTGATGACCACTCCTTCCAATTAGATAACTTCTTACTCTGTAATTTCACAGTCCGTCTTGCTCTGATTCAAGAGCCATTCATTCTCCTTAGCATGACTCTTCCTATTAAGTATTGATTTTGTAACTAAGCTCTCAGAGAATACCCTATGGAAGTCCCTAGGGGCCCCTTCATCACTGTCCCCAGGTATAAGAACCTGAGAGCTCTGACACAGAATATTAACTTCCATGGTTCTGTATGCACATATCTGTATTTCAACAGTAGCTTGACTATCCTGGTCACAGCCTGAGAATCTTGTCTCTCTCTTGGCATGGTGATGTCTGCCTGGTTGCCATGGAGGCTACCTCTGACCAGTACTGGGATCTCCAGCACAGGGGTTGAGGGCCCAGTGCTTGCCTCTCCATCCACCCTGGGGACCTCCCAATTGCTTAGTCAGGATGTTGCCACATGATATTTGCAAACTGAATAGACAACTTTAACAGACTGTTCACAGTCCTTCTCACTATGCATCTGCAAACGCATGAAGATGCATTGCTGTTCATGGTCGGGCCTGCACCATGACCAACACCCGCTGGGCGCCCAGGGTGCCCCTGTGGTACCATTGTCTGTCCTTAGTGAGACTTTTTATTGAAACTTCCTTTGGCTCCCATTTGTTCATCTGTGTTTTGTTTTGGTTTTTTACCATTTTCTTTGAATATCACAAATGAATTGATAAAACTTTAAGGGGTTCCTGCGTAGTCTCTCCTACTTTCATTTATGGTATTTTTTGACCCTGGCTTTACATTGGCATCACTTCAAGAGCTTTAAAAAAAAAAAAAATATATATATATATATATATATATATATATATTAAAATGCCTGGACCCCACTCTAGATCAATTGAATCGGAATCTAGAAAGTGAGCTCCTCAGATGATTTTGATGCACAACTTGGCTGTCTTTCTTCCAGTCAATATAAACAGGGCCTGGCACCGGCAGGCTGTTGCAGCATCTTATTCACTAGGCTTTCAAATGTACCCTCTACGTGAGGCCTTACAGAGAGTCAGATACAGGGAAGGGATTGAAAGAAGAAACCGTTCATTATATAAATTTCAAATCTGTTCCATTCCCAGAACACATGGTCTGTCATGAACTGTGAATTAATACATAATGTTATTTCATTGTGTTTCGTATGTGTTAAAATGAATGATCTGTTAAATATAGAATATACCATAAAATCTTTTTCCTTCTTTAATCCATCAGGGCTTTGGAGAATTAGGAGTGGCTTCGGCCTGCAGAGCAGAGTGCAGGGCAGGGACTTCTGGGAGCCAGGTCTTCCTTTTCCCACCCAAGATTGTGCAGATCCGCTAATTCTCTCTTGAAAGGAAGATTTTTATGATTCTGTCATGAAGGTGGGGAAACTGAGGTTCAGAGAACGTAACAAAGCTAATTATGTGAAAGTCCTTGTGTAGGGTTTTAAAGTTGACTGGTTTTTTCAAATGCCACCTGGATCACACACCCACAGTGGACCTCATACCAACCAGCCTTGTGTAAGCTGTTGCCTCTACTGGGACGGGCTTCCAAGTCTTCTTTGTCTGGCTGAATCTCACGCCTCCTGTGGGACTGGATTTAGGCTTTGCCTCCTCCTGGCAACTGTCCCTGTCCTGCCTTCCCACCCTCTCTTCCTGCATGAGAACCTCCTGTGCCCCCAAGGTACCCAGTCTTCCCTCTGCTTTGCCATGTCTTGCACTGAATGATATCCTTTTGCTTCTTCTCTTCCTCCTCTAGTCAGCCAGCTTTTCTCTGTATTTTCCAGGGTTTAACAAGTGCTTGGTGTATTTATAGGTCGATTATAAGAAGGAAATTAGACTGGGTGAACCCAGAGTACTATAATCTCAGTGTTGTGTGTGTTCTATTTGTTATGCATTTACGATTAACTGAAATCTCTTTGCTATATTCTAGAACCTCTGTTCTATTTAAAATTTTTTTTATTTCATTTTTGGCTGCACTGGCTCTTCGTTGCTGTACTCAGACTTTCTCTAGTTGCGGCGAGCTGGGGCTGCTCTCCAGTGGCAGTGCATGGGTTTCTCATTACGGTGGCTTCTCTTGTGGAGCAGAGGCTCTAGGGCATATGGGTTTAGTTGTTCCGCAGCATGTAGAATCTTACCCACCCAGGGATTAAACCCGTGTCCCCTGCACAGGGAGGTGGATTCTTAACCACTGGACCACCAGGGCAGCCCTCTCTTTTCTATTTTAAATTGATGGGCAGGCCCCTGCCAAAAACAGAAAGAGAGAGTACCTCGTGGGGAGCAGCTTGCTCTTTGGTGAAAACCTAACATCCTCAACATCCATGGTAACAATGCAATATTTTGTCAGGCTTTTATTAATGGGTGTGAAGTTTGCTTGGGCTTGCCTAGTGGCTCAGAGGTTAAAGCATCTGCCTGCAATGTGGGAGACCCAAGTTCGATCCCTGGGTCAGGAAGATCCCCTGGAGAAGGAAATGGCAACACACTCCAGTATTCTCGCCTGGAGAATCCCATGGACGGAGGAGCCTGGTAGGCTACAGTCCACAGGGTCGCAGACAGTCGGACACGACTGAGTGACTTCACTTTACTTTACTCACTTTAAATTTGCTTACAATTTTTTTTTTTTGTCACAAATGATGCTGCAGTGAGCTCTTTACTTACTGTATTAATTTCCTATTGTTGTTGTAACAAGGTATCACACACTTGGAAGCTTAAAACAAATATATTGGAACTTCCCTGGTGGTCCAGTGGGTAGAATACCGCCCCGAAATGCAGGGGGCCCAGGTCCGATCCCTGGTTGGGGAACTAGATCCCGCATGCTACAACTAAGGAGTTGAGGAAATAAATAAATAAAAATAAATAAATATATTATCTTACAGTTCTGGAGGTTAGAAAACAAAAATAGATTTCATTGAGCTAAAATTAAAGTATTGGCAGGGCTGCATTTTTTCTATGGCGACTCAAGGGAGAATCCTTTTTCTTGCCTTTTCCAGCTTCTGAATATCACTGCCTTCCTTGCCTCCTGGCTTTCTTCCATCTTCAAAACCAGCAGACATTGAATGAGTCTTTCCCACACCAGCACCGAATCACTCCTATACTGACTCTTGTGCCACCCACCCCTTATCCACATTTAAATAACCCTTGGGATTTCATTGGGCCCACCTGGTATCGTCCAGGAGCATCTTATATTAAGGCAAGATGATTAGCAACTGTAATTCCATTTGCAACCTTTATTACCTCCTGCCATGAATATGACATACTCACAGGTATTCAGGTTCTAGGGATTAAATTGCTAGGCATCTTTGGGTGACCATTATTTAGCTTAACATAGCCACATCTTTGAACATTTATATGACTGTCTTTGTTGAATAAATTAACTAGAAATGAACTTGCAGAGTTGGGGATTGATGGGAGACACACAAAATTTTTCTTGAATTATTTCGTTTTTTTTTTTTTTTCTTGTAGGATCTTAGTTCCCCAACCAGGGATATTGAACGCAGGCCCTTGGCAGTGAAATCCCTGAGTCTTAACCACTAGACTGGGAATTCCTAAGTTCTGAATCTTTAATGTTTAAACATTTGCCAGTCTTACTCTTAAAAGTCAATTAGTACTCCAGAATTTGAAAACTAAGGAAATCTGACATGTACATTGACATTAAGAAGCTGATGAGACACAAAAGTGTTTGTGATCCAAAACTTGATTGAGTTTGCATTTTGAAGGTCTAATGCAAGTGTTTTCTTCATCTACTTAATCTTTGAAACTGTGCTTTGCTTAGGTTAATATTTAAATAATTTTGCATTCTCTAAGTACCATCAGTTGATGACTAAAGATGTGGCACAGAATCAATGAGAAGCGAAATACCCTGTGTTGAACATTTTCTTGCTAGCAATTCATAAAATAGAATCCGAATCCACTAGTTTATTAATTTATTAATTAGTTCATTAGTATTTAATATATTCTTAATGCACACCAGGCACTGCCTGACCTCCAAGAATTTCCAAAGCAGTGAAGGGGATAAGACACAAGTGCTGGTACATGGCAGATGATTTGAGGATGGACTGTACTTGTGTAAAATTCATCCACTGAAATTTATATGATCTAACATTATAATAGATTACCTTTATTTTGGAAAACATTATGATTTTTAGTCAAATAGATAAATGAGCAATATATCGATATAACATGTAGTGGCCAAACTTTTGTCTGAGTATAAAAATTTAAGTCTCAAAGAGTAATCTAAAAATTTGATTATCTGAAATAAGCCAGTCATAAAAAAACAAATTCCACTTATAAGAGTTACCTAGAGTAGTCAGATTCATAGACATGGAAATTAGATTCGTGGTTGCCAGAGCTGAGGAGAGGGGAAGATGGGACTTGTGTGATGGGTGGAGAGTTTCAGTTTTGCTATTAGATGAAAGGATTTCTGGAGATCAGTGGTAGAACACTGGAAATATACTAAATTCTACTAAACTGTACACTCAAAAATTATTGAGATGGTAAATTTTATGTGTTTTACCCATGATTTTTAAAAATCTAAGAGATGATTATCTACTAAGCAGTCATAGGAGGAAGTTACTGCAAACATTTATTAAGTGCCAACTGTGTTGGGTAATTCCATGCATCATTTGTTTAATCCTCCCGACAATCCTCTGTGGTAGATATTATTAACTTGCCCAGAGTCACACAAACTGGGATTTGAACTACATTTATCTTTCTCCTGTGTCCTCATGCCTAATCACTCAAGGTGCATGAGTGAGATGAAAGTGATTTACACTGAGAACACTATCCCAAATATTCTCTAAAGTTGTTGTTCAGTCACTAAGTTGTGTCCGATTCTTTATGACCCCATGGATTGCAGCACACCAGGCTTCCCTGTCCTTCACTGTCTCCCAGAGTTTGCTCAAACTCATGTCCAATGAGTCAGTGATGCCATCCAGCCATCTCATCCTCTGTCACCCCCTTCTCCTCCTACCCTTAATCTTTCCCAGCATCAGGGTCTTTTCTGATGAGTCGACTCTTCACATCAGATGGCCAAAGTATTGGAGCTTCAGCTTCATCAGTCCTTCCAATGAATATTCAAGGTTAACTTCCTTTAGGATTCGCTGGTTTGATCTCCTTGTTGTCCAAGGACATGGTAGACATGGTCATGTTAAAAGTGACACAGGGCACACACTTACTGAGCTGAAATATAAAATTCCTAGAAACATTCATTGGCTTCCCCAGCTAAGGTTTATCTTACTAATTAATAGGATGTTAATTCCTTTTCTTTCTTCCATCCTTTCATTCTTTCAATATTAGAGGAATGTCTACATCATGGTCACACAGAGCAGTATAATAATAGTATAAATATAATGTATATATATAATTAGAGCTGCCTCTGCCCATATCATTCTTTCATCCAGAGAGGGCTGGGAAAGATCTGTAATGGATGAAGGGCTTGCCCCTCCTGTTCCTCTTCTGACGTGGGCCCTGGATGACATCACATAAAAAGGTATTTCCTGCTTGGTCCTTATCTCGAATGCTGACTAAATTATTAGCCTTACTTCCTTTACTTATGTGTAATGGAATTTAGGAATAAAAGTAAAACCACTTCCTATTGGAGTTTATACTTAGGTCCCTTAAAGTTCATGTACTTGGATGCCTTTTTCGTCTCTGGGAACCATAAAGTTGTTTGGTGCAGACAATGAACAAGCCATAAAATGTCATGCTGAAATTCAGTGGGAGTCCTGGATTAACTACTACTCATGTACTAGTGAATGTCTTTCTGACCCCAAAACTTGCTGAAGATTGGAAAGGAGTAAAAGCATGGAGGTTTTAAAATTAATTTTAAAAGACGGCTGTTTAAACTAATCACCCCCATGTGGTTCTTGGATGGTGCCCTATGCAGTGTGAGGTAACGGGAAACGCACCGGACTTGTATTCTCATTTTGGCAAGAGAATGTGGAACTGCTGATCCCAAAGGGAGGCGTGGCACTGAGTGACAAATCTGTGTGAAATGTAAGCCTTCAGGATCCCGATCCCGAAAGGAGAGATGGTGATGTCTGAATTTGTGCTCTTCATTAGGAGACCAGTTGGATATCGAGTAGCCACTACCAAGAGGTGAGCTCTGAGAAGTTTACACTTTATCAGTTATTAATGTCCATATTAAGATGGCTCTATGATAAAGAGTCAAGCTAGTAAATCACTAAGCCAATTATCTCCTTTACCCCTTTTTATGAGCAGAAATTTTCCCTTTGTCTCCTAAAACTTACTTCATTCATTGTCAAATGCTGAAATAGGGTGCTTTTTCTGAAACACATATGGAGAATGTCATTTGTTGAATTCATGGTCTTGAGAATGAAAAATGCTCTGGGTCTTCTGACTATTGACTTTTAAATAGAGCTTGTGTGTCATTATTATTCCCCTTATCAACAGGAAGCAGATATACAAAGGACAAAATCTCATACAAGGCAGCAAGTTTTAAAAATTTATGTATTTTTTTCATCAGACCATGCTTATTTGGGGGAAGCTTAGCATTCAGTTTGGATTTTTCTGAAATGAGGTTTTTGTTTTTCTGATGATAAAATTAGTACATGATAAGTAATACCTATTAAGTATAGGGAAGTATTACAAAAATAATTGCTCCCATTAATTAAGCAGTTTTCCTTTACCCATGGAACTCCCTGCTAAGTGCTTGGCCTCCATGAGCTCATTCCATCCTAAGAGCCCTTTCCTGACAAAGGTGCTCAGGCAACAAGAGTGAGGTAACTCTCCAGAGGGGCTTAAATCCAGGTCATCTAACTCAAGGGACACAGCTTTATACCTGGGTTGGGAAGATCCCCTGGAGGAGGAAATGGCAACCCACTCCAGTATTATTGCCTGGAAATCCCATGGATAGAGGAGCCTGGAGGGCTACAATCTATAGGGTCACAAAGAGTCAGACACGATTGAAGTGACTTAGCATGCACGCATGCCATCTAACTCCAGAGCCTGTGTTCTTAATGATAATATAATCTTCGCTGTTTGTTTCTGGCCTGTTTTCTAAAAATATGATAAATATATAGGCAGATCAGTTGTGATATTTAAATATTCTTTATATCATTTGAGTAGAATGTGATGGTTATGAGAAGGGACTGGTAAGAAAAGGCACTGTTTCTTCTCCTCTGCCTTTTGGATACACGCTCTCAAGCTAGGACTCCACCTGACCCTCTGCTTTGTGATCCGAGCAGTAGTAGCTCTAACCCTGGCAGGACTGGTTTGATCTCTCGGGAGACCCCTTAAGAGCCACTCCTACAGTTTTTTGTATGGATCTGATTCTTTATATTTCCCTTTCTGTTTGAAATAGCTTGAAAAGCTTCTTTTCTAGAGCTGAACCCTGGACTAATAATGACATATCTATTACATGCATTTTATAATACATGAAATTTTTATAATTGAAACGAGATACAAGTTATTTTTTCAGGTTAATATTTTCTCAGAAGTATTGAATAAATTTTACAACGAAGTATTTACTTTTTGGTCTGAGCCACCAGGGAAGCCCTGCTATTCCTTTATATAAATGTAGCATCACTTATCTTCTATTCCTTTATTAATGGACATTTAGATTCTTTTCAGATTTTTACTGTTATAAATGAGTACTTTTTGGACATAGTGCATTCGTTTTGTATTGCTGTTATGACAGATTACTGTAGATGTAACGGCTTAAAACAGCATGACGTTTGGGAAGCCAGAAGTCCAAAATTACTCTTACTGGGCTGAGTTCCAGGTGTTGGGCAGGACTGCATTCATTCTGGAGGTTCTAGGGGAAGAGTCACTTCCTTGCCTTTTCCTCAGTCTGCCCACATTCCTTGGCTCCTGTACCCTTCCATCTTCAAAGACAACAATGGCTGGTTGAATCCTTCTCATGATGCATCAGTCTGACACTGACTCTCCTGTCCCCTTCTTTTGCTTATTCAACCCTAGTGATTACATTGTGTCTACCTAGGTAATCTATGGTCATCTCTCCATCTCAAAGTCATCTGCTCAGCTCCCTCAGTCTCACCTGCAGCCTGATTCCTCCCTGCCATATAGCATAACATATTCACAAGTTCCAGGAATCAGGATGCGGGGAATCATTTGGGAGAGCCAGGATTCTGCCTACCATATGCAGGAATTCTGCTCTGAGGAGTCTATCCAGCCGCAAAAAGCTGAGATGCGGATAAAGGAAAATTTTAAAGGCTTCTGACATGTCAAATATAATTGTACCAACTTATATCCCATTGGAAAGTTTTAAAAATTCCCATCTCATTCTCATCACAGTGCTGCTAGCCTGGAATATTACTGTCTGGCATAGAAGATTAATATACACAACACCTGCATGTCATGGAAAATTCAAAAGGTACAAAAGAATACACAAAAGAAGTCTCCTGCTTACCTGTATCCTCCAGAGGCTACCACTGATGCGTTTCTTATATATCATTGTAGAGATAATCTGTACATATATAAGCATTCATGTAGAGTGTCTCTCCTTTTTATATACATGGTAATATACTATGCACACTCTTCTGATCTCCTCATAGATTTTTGAATTAGGATTGGTGTGAGTAAATAGATATAATATTATAACGTATATCTCTGATCTAGAATATAATATTTCTGATCTAGAAGTTACTAAAGGTTCTAAAATAACCACAATTAAGATTTATTTGGGGGCTTTCCTAGTGGTCCAGTGGTTAAGAAACCACCTTGCAATGCAAGAGACACAGGTTCAATTCCTAGGTGGGGACCCAATCTCATGTGCCACAACTAAGACCTGAAGCAGCCAAAATAAATAAATTTTTTTAATGAAAAAGATTTATTTCAGTCAATGATGGACCATATAGAGACCCTGTCTCTTACTTACAAGCATGAGTGCATTAGGATTCTACTTTTTTGTAGGTGCAAAGGCATATTGAAGGAAATTCAATCTCTGAAGAGACATATGCAACTCCAGCATTAGATCTTAATGCTGTATTTATGCTATGAAAATGGATGGTGTATTCTGTAATGAGAAACCTGTAGCTGTTTCAAGCTACAGAGAAATTTATGGTATAATATATAAAAATGTGAAATAAAAAAGATTTCTCTACTATGAATTCATATTTTCATAAAGAATTATTGTCACCATTATGTAATAATCTCTTTCTGAAACTCTCTGTAACATTCCCCAATTATGGTTTAGAAGGTAATAATTTTAATGGAAGCAATCTATTATTAATATCAAAGAAATTCAACCCAGCTTCCTTATATTCAAATAATAATCATTTATAAAACACAGAGAAAAATATCATTCACGAGAGTAGCAAAAGCTTAACATATAGGAAAAAACATTAAACACATCAAAATAAGCTATGAAATTTTATGAGAGTATTATAGATTATAATGAATAAATGGAGAGAGAGAATTTTTTAGAAAGTATAGTCTTAAAAATCATAAAACTTGCCTCTAGTCTCCACATTTAATATAAACACAATCAAAACTCCAGTAAATTTTTGAAGGAAATTATTAAAATGATGCTAAACTTAATCTAGTAATTAAAGTGTGCTATTCTAGAGAAGAAGAGTACAAAAGAAATTTTTCGCCTTCTAGATATTGAGCCTTATTATAAAGTTATAATAATTACCATAGTATGACATGAAGGCAGAATTAAACGGATCAATGGAACAGAATATGATGTCTAGAAATAGATTTTAATTTTAATGGAAACAAGTAGATGCAAAAGAAGGCCCTCAAATCATTGCAGAAAAGACATAATTATTCATAAATAAATGGGGACAATTTGCTTCTTGTTTAAAAACAAATTATATATATATCTATATAGATATATATAGATATATATATAGATATATATATATATATATTTTTTTTTTTTTTGCATTGCAGCACAGGGATATGGGATCTTAGTTCCCTGACAAGCGATCAAATCCATGCCCCCTGCAGCGGAAGCATGAAGTGTTAACCACTGGACCACCAGGGAAGTCCCCAGAAAACAAATTATAATTCTTACAACAAAATAATAAATTCATATATATCAGATTTCTTTACAAAGTGAAGTCACTCAAGTTGTGTCCGACTCTTTGCAACCCCATGGACGGTAGCCTGCCAGGATCCTCCATCCATTGGATTTTCCAGGCAAGGCAAGAGTACTGGATTGGGTTGCCATTTCCTTCTCCAGGGGATCTTCCTGACCCAGGGATTGAACTGGGGGCTCCCATGTTACAGGCAGACTCCTTAACATCTGAGCCACCAGGGAAGTCCTTTCTTTACAAAACATAAACCATAAACATTTAAGGTGGACATTTACTGGAATTTCTTTTTATAATCTTGAGGAAGGGAATAATTTTGCTTCTTTAGTTTTCTTCTCTTTTAGGATTTTACAAAATACTCTCCACCCCACATTCTTTCTTTAGATTTGTCAAACTTGTGCAAGTACAATCAAATTTTGCTGATTTGGGAACAAAGGTGACTTAGCCTTTAAGCAGAAGTATGGATGCGCGTGTGTGTGCGTGTGTGTGTGTGCGTGCATGCACATGTGGTGGGGAGAGTTGATACTATGCTATGGCCCTCATGAATTGTGTGTGAGGACAAAGTCACTGGGAAAGAATTAGAGTGAGGTTTTTCTGACCCAGGACAGGTTGAGGAGGGGCGGGGTGTGAAAGATCTGTTGGAGCTGTTTGTACAGTGAAGGCAAATCAGCGGGGGACCAGAAACAGCCAGAAGGTGTCCTGTGCATTTTAGACTAGGCAGATTAGGGACTTTCCCCAGCCCTAAACTGCCTTGGCTGGGAGTTAAAGATGGTTCATTTTGTCCTTACAAAAACATCAGGGCCATGTGATGGGAAGGACAAAAGGATGGCACTGGAAGGATGTGCCTTGCTTTCCACTGCACATCTTACTCTCTTTATAGAAACCAGAGCTGCTTAAGTAGTTCACTCTAAACCACCAGAGTATCTGCTAACGAGCAAGTGGTACAGACAAGATCACAGACTTAGCAGAAGTGGCTATTGGCTGTAATGAGAGTGATGGCACCCCAGAGGATACTCAGGAAGTATCTCATGTTGGCCCAGCAGCTCAAAGTACCTTGGCGTCCACTTCTTGCCTGGTCTCCTGGGGCTCCCTCCACCCCTGTGGAGACTGCTGGTGTGCCAGCTGTGCCTCGGGTCTCTGCGTGGAATGTTCTGTGTTTGTGGGGAATTGCTGCTGGAAGGGAATGTTGGTCCCTGAGTTTGGGAACTTCTTCTGTGTGTAACGAGTGTCTGCCTCCTAATGTACTATTTGCTTTTAAAGTTTCCTTAGAAACCTTGCATATAATACTTAATTCACCCTTGGCTCTGTCCTGACACTTATTTTTTTGTGGAAGTCACAAGGACTGTGCTTTTTAATTGTGGCCTTTTGTTTCTCTCTGCTTTCCCTCAGTCTCCAAAGTGTGACCATTCAAGAGGGCCAAGGCCTCATTTGTCACGCCAAGATTTGTGTCTGTGCTCTTGGCAGGACGTGTTGTTAACCTTTAAGTGCTACATCTCTGGAGAAGAAGGATGTGCTCCAGTGACACACTTTATGTTAGAAATTTTGTTAGCGGTGGTAGAAATAATATCAGCAGGGGACTTCTCTGGTGGTCCAGTAGCTGGCACCCTGAGCTCCCAATGCAGGGGGCCCAGGTTCAACCCCTGGTCAGGGAACTAGATCCCACATGCTGCACTGAGGAGTTGGCACACCATAACTAAACATCCTGCATGCTGCAACCAAGATCCAGTGCAGCCAAATAAATAATTTTTTCTTTTTTTCAGAAAAAAGAAATAACAACAGTACACAAGCCCAGTTCTGTGGCAGGTGTGGGCATCCCTATGCTAAGCCTTGGAGAAGCAGAAGCTATGCCTTTCCCTGCCGCATCACCTGGCCTCCATCATCTAGGCCCTCAATACACACTCCCACTTCTGTTGTTGTCCTGTCCACCTTCTCCCCTCCCCAAACTGCTGCACAACCATTGCCCTCCTCATTCCCAAAGGAGAAAGAGCTTTGGGTCTGAAGGGCAGTGCCCAAGAAACTGCCCCAACCTCTTTTATAGTTCCTGCTTCTTGTATATAACCCAGCCCTGAAGAGACTAGACTTAGTGTGAGTCCCAGAGGACTTAGCTAAAATAAACTTTGATTCCAAAATAATTTGGGTGTTCATAATGGTTAGAGTGCAGAGAGGCCTCAATCATCATCAGTTGTCCTTCATTTCTTGTGGCTGAAAACCCCCAGAGTTAAGTGGTACGTTTTTTCTAAATGAAAACTGTTTTCTTTTTTCCTGATTGTCTATATAATATGAAGTCACTGTAAAAACTTCAGAAAATATTGAAAGATGTAAAGAAGAGGGTACCCCCCACCCCCACCCTCAAATGATCTGGTTAAAAATTTTGGATCAAAATTTCTAAGCTTTTCCTATGCATGCACATCCATTTATACTTAAAAAAAAATGTGACTGTATTATTCATGATGTTTTGTAAACCAAAATGTATTGCCACACAAAACCAATCTAAAACTTAGAGGTATAAAAGAGCAACCATTTATTACAGCTCATGAATTCTTTAGGTGAAGAGTTCAGAGGACAGCGCTGGGATATTTTTCCTCTGCTCCATGAAGTCTAGGACATCAGCTAGGAAAACTCAAATGGCTAGGGGTAACTGGAATATCTGGGGAATGGAAATACCTGGAAGCTTCTTTTTATACTCACAGAGTTAACTCAGTTGTGATTGTCTGTGAGAATACCTGCATGTGACTTCTCTGTGTGGCTTGAGCTTCCTCACGACATGGTAGCCCTCAGGGTAGTTGAAGCTAAAGACTGATCTAATGACTGATGTCTTTATAAGGAGAGAAATTGGAACGAGACACACAGCCACAGAGGGAGCATGCCATGTGAAGATGGAGGCAAATATTGGAGTGATGTATCTATGAGTCAAGGAATATCAAGGATTGTCAGCAGCCACCAGAAACTGGGAAGAGCTGAGGAAGGACCCTCACCTAGAACCTTCAGAGAGCATGTTCCTGCTGACACCTTAATTTTGTATTTCTGTTCTCTAGAGATGTAAGAGAACAGATATCTGTCATTTTAAGCCACCAGAGTTTATAACAAGTACTTTGTTATAGCAGCCCTAGGAACCAAATACAGTTACCCATATTAACATAGATCTGTTGTCATCATTTCATAGGTACACGGTAACCATCATTTCAGTTCAGTTGCTCAGTCGTGTCCAACTCTTTGTGAACCCGTGAACAGCAGCACTTCAGGCTTCCCTGTCCATCACCAACTCCCGGAGTTTACCCAGACTCATGTCCATTGAGTCAGTGATGCCATCCAACCATCTTATCCTCCGTCATCCCCTTCTCCTCCTGCCTTTAATCTTTCCCAGCACCAGAGTCTTTTCCAATGAGTCAGTTCTCATCAGGTGGCCAAAATATTGGAGTTTCAACTTCAACATCAGTCCTTCCAATGAATATTCAGGATTGATTGCCTTTAGCATGGACTGGTTGGATCTCCTTGCAGTCCAAGGGACTCTCAAGAGTCTTCTCCAACACCACGGTTCAAAAGCATCAATTCTTCAGTGCTCAGCTTTCTTTACGGTCCAACTCTCAATCCATACATGACCACTGGAAAAACTATAGCCTTGACTAGACGGACCTTTGTTGGCAAAGTAATGTCTCTGCTTTTGAATATGCTATCTAGGTTGGTCATAACTTTCCTTCAAAGGAATAAGAGTCCTTTTAATTTCATGGCTGCAGTCACCATCTGCAGTGATTTTGGAGTCCCCAGAAATAAAGTCTCTCACTGTTTCCGCTGTTTCCCCATCTATTTGCCATGAAGTGATAGGACCAGATACCATGATCTTAGTTTTCTGAATGTTGAGCTTTAAGCCAACTTTTTCACTCTCCTCTTTCACTTTCATCAAGAGGCTCTTTAGTTCCTCTTCACTTTCTGCCATAAGAGTGATGTCACCTGCATACCTGAAGTTATTGATATTTCACCCGCCAATCTTGAGTCCAGCTTGTGCTTCATCCAGCCTAGCATTTCTCATGATGTACTCTGCATATAAGTTAAATAAGCAGGGTGACAATATGCAGCCTTGTTGTACTCCTTTCCCTATTTGGAACCAGTCTGTTGTTCAATGTCCAGTTCTAACTGTTACTTCCTGACCTGTATACAGATTTCTCAAGAGGCAGGTCAGGTAGTCTTTCAGAATTTTCCACAGTTTGTGGTGATCCACACAAGTCAAAGGCTTTGGCATAGTCAATAAAGCAGAAATAGATGTATTTCTGGAACTCTCTTGCTTTTTTGATGATCCAGCAGATGTTGGCAGTTTGATCTCTGGTTCCTCTGACTTTTCTAAAACCAGCTTGAACAACTGGAAGTTCATGGTAAACATACTGTTGAAGCCTGGCTTGGAGAATTTTGAGCATTACTAGCTTGTGAGATGAGTGAAATTGTGTGGTAGTTTGAGCATTCTTTAACATTGCCTTTCTTTGGGATTGGAATGAAAACTGACCTTTTCCAGTCCTGTGACCACTGCTGAGTTTTCCAAATTTGCTGGCATATTGAGTGCAGCACTTTCACAGCATCATCTTTTAGGATTTGAAATAGCTCAACTGGAATTCCATCACCTCTACTAGCTTTGTTCATAGTGATGCTTCCTAAGGCCCACTTGACTTCACATTCCAGGATGTCTGGCTCTAGGTGAGTGATCACACCATCGTGATTATCTGGGTCGTGAAGATCTTTTTTGTATAGTTCTTCTGTGTATTCTTGCCACCTCTTTTTAATATCTTCTGCTTCTGTTCAGATATCAGATCAGATATGTCGCTACAGTTGTGTTGGACTCTGTGTGACCCCATAGACGGCAGCCCACAAGGCTCCCCCATCCCTGGGATTCTCCAGGCAAGAATACTGGAGTGGGTTGCCATTTCTTTTCTCCAATGCATGACAGTGAAAAGTGAAAGTGAAGCCACTCAGTCGTGTCTGACTCTAGCGACCCCATGGACTGCAGCCTACCAGGCTCCTCCATCCATGGGGTTTTCTAGGCAAAAGTACTGGAGTGGGGTGCCATTGCCTTCTCCACTGTTTCTGTTAGGTCCATACCATTTCTATCCTTTATCAAGCCCATCTTTGCATGAAATGTTCCTTTGGTATCTCTAATTTTCTTGAAGAGATCTCTAGTCTTTCCCATTCTATTACTTTCCTCTATTTCTTTGCATTGATCGCTGAGGAAGGCTTTCTTATGTCTCCTTGCTATTCTTTGGAACTCTGCATTCAAATGGGTAAATTTTTGCTTTTCTCCTTTGCTTTTCACTTCTCTTCTTTTTTCAGCTATTTGTAAGGCCTCCTCAGACAGCCATTTTGCTTTTTGCATTTCTTTTTCTTGGGGATGGTCTTGATCCCTGTCTCCTGTACAATGTCATGAACCTCCGTCCATAGTTCATCAGGCACTCTATCAGATCTAATCCCTGAGAAATCCCTTGAGAAATAGATTCAAGGGATTAGATTTGACGGTAACCATAGAATGCTTCAGTTCAGTTCAGTTCAGTTCAGTTGCTCAGTCATGTCTGACTCTTCGTGACACCATGAATCGCAGCACGCCAGGCCTTCCTGTCCATCACCAACTCCCGGAGTTCACGCAGACTCACGTCCATCGAGTCAGTGATGCCATCCAGCCATCTCATCCTCTGTTGTCCCCTTCTCCTCCTGCCCCAACCCTTCCCAGCATCAGAGTCTTTTCCAATGAGTCAACTCTTCACATGAGGTGGCCAAAATATTGGAGTTTCAGCTTTAGCATCATTCCTTCCAAAGAAATCCCAGGGTTGATCTCCTTCAGAATGGACTAGTTGGATTTCCTTGCAGTCCAAAGGACTCTCAAGAGTCTTCTCGAACACCACAGTTCAAAAGCATCAATTCTTTGGCTCTCAGTTTTCTTCACAGTCCAACTCTCACATCCATACATGACCACAGGAAAAACCATAGCCCTGACTAGATGGACCTTTTTTGGCAAAGTAATGTCTCTGCTTTTGAATATGCTATCTAGGTTGGTCATAACTTTCCTTCCAAGGAGTAAGCGTCTTTTAATTTCATGGCTGCAGTCACCATCTGCAGTCATTTTGGAGCCCAAAAAGATAAAGTCTGACACTATTTCCACTGTTTCCCCATCTATTTCCCATGAAGTGATGGGACCAGATGCCATGATCTTTGTCTTCTGAATGTTGAGCTTTAAGCCAACTTTTTCACTCTCCTCTTTCACTTTCATCAAGAGGCTTTTTAGTTCCTCTTCACTTTCTGCCATAAGGGTGGTGTCATCTGCATATCTGAGGTTATTGATATGTCTCCTGGGAATCTTGATTCCAGCTTGTGCTTCTTCCAGCCCAGCATTTCTCATGATGTACTCTGCATATAAGTTAAATAAGCAGGGTGACAATATACAGCCTTGATGTACTCCTTTTCCTATTTATCATCACTTATTTAATCAATCTTAAATAGGTCTAAGAAATATAGTTCAATAATTAGCATGATATTATATTCTATACAATAAAGTGGGTGACTCATAACCTCTCTCACAGACTTCATATCTTTCCTCCACAGGGCCTAGCTTTCATTAAATATCAATTAACTTATAAACACCAACAAGAGAGTACCAGGAAATACAAAGTTGGATCACCTACCAGCATTATATTAAAGGATGCCCAGTGTTAAGGATATTAAAGTTTTCAAGACAGTCCTGTCCCTTCTGGAAACCTTCTTGGTTAGGTGACTCGAGGGACAGGTAAAAACTTCAACCTAACTGAGCACTCCTATAAAACATCAAATATTTTAAAATGAAAGTGATTATAGTACAAAAAGGTTAAATCCCATTGCTCTTACTGATGTGATACTTCCAGTTCCCCAGCCACAAAAGCAGTTTTAAACATCTAAGCCTCTTTGCCAAGCGTTAAGAAATGACTCAGAAATGTAATCCTGGCAGACGACTACGGAAACGTACCCCGCGCATTCTAGACCTTTCCTGCCGCTTCTTTATGGCTCCTGGGTTGGATGAGGCCTCCTGCGTTTTCCTTCTCAAGTTCAGTTCTCTGTTTGTTTCTTGGCTCATTTGTGACTTCCTCTACACAGAAGGGCGGGCATGGGGCAAACCTGGAGAGGAGCCACGGTGCCCCTCCGGTCTCTGACGGTGCCAAGTCAGAGCAGCAGGCTAAGTGCTTAGCTCTGAAAGTTGCGTGGCTGCAAGCCCTTCCAAGCTCCTCTTTTCCTTTCTTCCACAGACCATGAGTCTTCTCCAAAAGTGCCTGTAGAAAAAAATAAAACCTTTTTTTAACTCTAAGATGCTTGGCAGTGCTTTTTGCCATTTTCTCAAAGTCTTTAGCCGCTCTGAACATAATAGTCTGGATGACTAGAGCGCAACAAAAACTGCTCTGAATTCTTGGTTCAGTATGGAAATCCAAAGAAAACTGTGCTGCTCTCGTAGGTGCTCATTTCAGGCTAGCTGATTGGAAGAGCTTGAAATCTTCATGTTTTCTGACTATCTGGGAGGTGGTACCCTCAGGAAATGCCCCCACAGAGATGTCTCCATTTCCTTTGGGACAAATGGACATTGTGTCTACTACAGGACTTCCCTGTAGCTCAGATGGTAAAGAATCTGCCTACGATGCAGGAGACCTGGGTTCATTCCCTGGCTCGGGAAGATCCTCTGGAGAAGGGAATGGCAACCCACTCCAGTATTCTAGCCTGGAAAATCCCAAGGACAGAGGACTCTGGCAGGCTACAGTCCATGGGGTCCCAAAGAGTTGGACACGACTGAGCAACTAACACACGCACACGTATCTGAGTCACCTTGCTGTACAGCAGACATTAACGCAGTAAATCAACTATATTTCACTAAATTTTTTTTAAAAATTAATAAAAAGTAAAAGTCAAGAAAACAAAAAACAAACAAACAAAACAAAGAATGCTTGCTGGCACTGTGACTGCTGCAGAAAGTGCCCCTAGCCAGGCTCCCTGGGTTTTTAAAGTTGTGGTCACTAGTGGAGATGGACAGTTAGTGGCCCCAGTCCTGCAGGGTCAGGTGGCTTTCTTCCTCTACTGGTTGCAAAAGCAGGATGGAGCAGTTTAGGCAGCTTATGTGTTGTGGGGGAGGGGGAGACTGAGGGCACTGCACATTTGCCAGTTCTATCCACCCCACCTGCCCCACAAATGACAGCTGAGTGCTTGTTGGTCTCCTACTGTGCACCACACTCTAGGATTTTCCAGAAAACTAACCTGGCTGGAGGGAAGTCTCTGAATGCCTCCTCAAGATCTAGTTTTCTTCCTTTGCTAATAGAACCCTAATTGTGTGTGTGTGTGTCGAGGGTGAATAGAGAAAAACACCAACCTGTTCAGCCCTAGGTGGTTGATTTATTCATGAGGCCAGCTTCCTCATCCCATAGAGGTGGCTGTGTAACTGTTGAGAAGAGTCTTGACCTTAAGGATAACAGGCTACAGTTTTTAAAGCTGGTCACAACAATACTTTCAGCCCTATCTGCTCCAGCACCTTGCCATCCCCAGCCCCTCCAGCTTTGTCACTGCTGGATGAACTGAATGTGGTGGAAGTGCTCCTGAGTGACTCCTGGAGCAGGGTCATGAAAGGTGCGGCTGCCTCCTGGCTCTGGCTCTCTTGGGACACAAGCCTTTGGAGTCCTGAGGTGTCCTGTGAAGAATCCAACTACCCTGCAGCCACCGTGCTGGAAGGAAAGACAGGGATGCCCAGTGAACCCGGCTGTCTGAGTCTTCCTAGTCCTGATCCCGAACATCTGAGAGGACCAACCTTAGGATGATTCTAGCCACACACCCCGATGCTTCGAGTCAGTCAATTGAAGCAGTAGTTGGGGTGCAGCAGAGATAAGCCAGCTCCCCATGTGTACAGTCCTGACCCATGGAATCCATAAGCATAAGGAGTGGTTGGTCCATACCACTAAGTTTAGTGGGGATATATTATGTTACCATAGTGACTGGAGCACAAGGCAACTATGGGATGCAGATATTCCTGAGGCTTGGAGTCCTTGGGACCCCTTTCAGCAGAGTGGCCAGTGGGAATGAAGCCCTTTGAGAGTTTCATGATTCCCCATCTGAACTAGATAGTTGGGTTCGATCACAGTAGACCTCAGCCCCCTGGGGTCATCAGCCTTTACCCTGATGGTATCAGTGAGCACCAAGAACAGAATAGTTTGCTGATGCCTTTTGGCTCCTTCACTCCATCCTCCCCTTCTGATCTGCCTGACCTCATGTAATTCATCAGAGTAGAAGTGTGAACCTCAAACATGGCTGAACAATGCAAGGATCATTCCCCTTCCTCCTAATGGGGCCACAGCAGCCCTGGGTCCTGGTGTTTATTTGGTGGGGAACAAGGAGCTATGTTGTTTTAAGTGAAGATTTGATTCTGAGCTTGAGTTTAAACCTCAGTCCTCTAACTCCATCAGATCTTGGCCACGACACCTCAGCAAGTCATTCATCTTCTTAGAAAGCATTTTTCATCTGTAAGAAGAGAGATGAGAAAACCAGCTCAGGGGATACAGAGCAGCATCATAGATCTAGGACTTTGCTTTTGGTAGGGCCTCATTTTTATGGAGAAGAAAATTGGAGCCCAGAGAGATTAAGCAATTTGCTTAATATGCCATAGTCATACAGCTAATTTATGGCAGAGCTAGGATTAGTATTTCAGTCCCTGTTGTTCTTTCAGCTACATTAAGCTGAACAGAGTAACTCAGGAGAAGGGATGCAGGAGACTAAGGTGGATGTAGGGATGAAGTGGGATTCAGTATAAGCTGAGGGCTTGGCATCCCGAAGGCCTGTGAAAACTGAGACAGGGTGGCTGAAGTTGTAAAGGCCAGGAGGAAGGCGGAGGAGTTACCCATAGTTCTTTCCTTCCATCCACTTCTGGGTTTTGTGTGTAGGAGCTAAGAAAGTGGTCGCAGCACCACGTGTGACTGTTGAAACTCCCGTGAATTCTGAGAGCCTGTGGTGTGAAGAACTAAACTAGGTCAGATCCAAGCCTGACACAAAGCAAAAAGAATGCCACAGATTTGCAACTGAGGTTGCAAGTTAGGACACAAAATGCCCTGTTTGCTCCCAGACTGTCTGGGCTCCACCTCCTTCCCATTTGTAATTAAAGCTCTTCAGGAAGGGCTGGGTCCATTGCTTTGGAAAATCAATGTGCTGTTTCTGGAGGTCCCCTAAGTGCCATGCCTCCCAACTTTTCAACCTTAGCCCATGAATCAAGTCTGATGACTTAATTTACTGTTGAAACAAACACATCCATTGCAAAGTGATACATCACAGACATTTCCACTTCTCACTTGCCAGGGTAGTTGCCCCAGAGAAGAAAGGAGAATTAATCCTTTCTCTAAACAAAGACATTCTCCCCGTGGTAAAACCAGAGAAGGAGATAGAATCTGAGTGTGTTCACTGGCTTTAGGCATGCAGATGCCAATCATTTCCTCCCCACCCCCAGGCCCCACAGCAGAGGCCCCAGAGCCCTAACCCACCCTGTCTCCAATGCAGCAGCTGGTCAGCCCTTGCTAAGCCTAGCGGATTCTCCAGCTGTGTGTGTACTTGGGAATGGGAAGCCACAGGCAGTGAGCCGAAGGCCATGGAGACCAGGGAGTTGAAGTTGCATTTTTGACTAATCTCCAGAGAGACCAGAATAAATTAGATGTATAGCAGCAGTAAGAGCTCCTCCTGCCCCAGGGAGAGAGACGGTGATGGAGAGAAATGACCTGGTCCCAGGGGCTCCCCTGTTGACTGTGTGGGGCCTGCTGTACTTCCTACTCTGGTCCTGCACGATGTCCCTGAACCCTTAGAATAATTTTCTCCTCGTTTCTATGAGCAGGACAGGTTTCTACCTCTGAAATCAAATGCTTTTCTTACTTTTAATTTTTATTTTTTAAAATGATTATTATTTTTGGCCATGTCACATGGCATGCAGGGATGAAACTCGTGCCCTGTGCTGTGGAGGCACAGAGTCCCAACCATTGGACAGCCAGGGAAGTCCCTCAAAAGCCTTTTTTAAAAAAAAAATTATTAAATTACCTAATGTGCAATGCCAGACACTGTGGGGAGAGTCAAGAATGGTTACATAAGGTAGCTAATTGATCCCTTTGAAATAATCTCCATGTCTTTTGTTCCTTTCATAAGTACACCCACACTCATCTACCATTCTATTTCACTTGCCATATTGTTTAAGCAGCTAATTATTTACTAATTATTCAAAGTTTGTTGATCTTAACTCTCTAATTGGACTGAAAATGGCATTTCAAAAAAACATGTCATAAATATTTTTTGCACCCCCTAACAGTGCCTGGGTCAGTATCAAATATACTTTAGCCAATAATTACATTATTTTTAATATTTTATTTGCTTAAAATAATAAAGAAACTGATTATAGAATCGGGAACCAATCCAGCTATTTGTTTACTTTAAAAGATGCAAATTTCACTTATTCCCTTCTTCATCCATTTATCAGTCACTCATTCACTTAAGCCATCTGAGTAGCTTGGGTTTAGAGAGCTTGGGAGAAGCTAAAACAATTCAAACTTCCTACAACTCCCCAAGCATAATGTGATATAAGGGCCTGTTTAGTAGGAATACAGAGGAAGGTACCTGTGTGAGGACTTTAGGAATAAAATCCATGACACTTAGAGACTAGAAGGACTGTGGACTAGAAAGGAAAATTAATCAAAGATGAGAAAGAATCTTAGATTGTTCCCAAGAGGACTCACTAGCAAGGTCCTGGGTATGGGTGATGGGGGAATGTGGCTGGCCTTCACTGTACTGCAAAATGCATCTTCCTCCCTTTCAAGAAATAATTTTTTTTGAAAAACAAAGAAACAGTAGTTTCTAAATATAGAATTTGAGCAAAAGAAATATGTTGTCCTTCTAACAAGATATGTTTTTGCATTTGCCAGATGGACTCAATATTCATCTGTCAATAATTCATTTGTCCACATGTAGACACATTTAATTATTTAATGAGTTCATACAGTCTGGCTCAGTTTACACTGGCTAGAACACATGCACAGGCACACACGCACACACACAGAGTTCCAAGGCAGGCATTTGTTTGATGGGGATGATAAAAACTGGTCAACAAAATAAAAAGCATTTACAGAACACTTCCACAAAGTTCAAGTTTAACAGATATTGTGTATATGTCAGTTGCTCAGTTGTGTCTCTTTGTGACCCTATAGACTGTAGCCCGCCAGGCTCCCCTGTCCATGGAATTCTCCAGGCAAGAATACTGGAGTGGGTTGCCATTCCCTTCTCCAGAGGATATTCCCAACCCAGGGATCAAACCCTGGTCTCCTAAATTGCAGGCAGATTCTTTACCATCTGAGCTATCAGGGAAGCCCTTAACAAATATTCAGTTCAGTTCAGTTCAGTTCATTCACTCAGTCGTGTCCGACTCCTTGTGACTCCATGAATCGCAGCACGCCAGGCCTCCCTGTCCATCACCAACTCCTGGAGTTCACTCAAACTCATGTCCATCAAGTTGGTGATGCCATCCAGCCATCTCATCCTCTGTTGTCCCCTTCTCCTTCTGCCCCCAATCCCTCCCAGCATCAGAGTCTTTTCCAATGAGTCAATTCTTCCCATAAGGAGGCCAAAGTATTGGAGTTTCAGCTTTAGTATCAGTCCTTCCAAAGAACACCCAGGACTTATCTCCTTTAGAATGGACTGTTTGGATCTCCTTGCAGTCCAAGGGACTCTCAAGAGTCTTCTCCAACACCACAGTTCAAAAGCATCAATTCTTCGGCCCTCAGCTTTCTTCACAGTCTAATTCTCACATCCATATATGACCACTGGAAAAACTGTAGCCTTGACTAGATGGACCTTTGTTGGCAAAGTAATGTCTCTGCTTTTGAATATGCTATCTAGGTTGGTCATAACTTTCCTTCCAAGGAGTAAGCATCTTTTAATTTCATGGCTGCAATCACCATCTGCAGTGATTTTGGAGCCCAAAAAATAAAGTCTGACACTATTTCCACTGTTTCCCCATCTATTTCCCATGAAGTGATGGGACCGGATGCCACGGTCTTAGTTTTCTGAATGCTGAGCTTTAAAGCCAACTTTTTCACTCTCCTCTTTCACTTTCATCAGAGGCTCTTTAGTTCTTCTTCACTTACTGCCATAAGGGTGGTGTCATCTGCATATCTGAGGTTATCGATATTTCTTCCGGCAATCTTGATTCCAGCTTGTGCTTCTCCCAGCCCAGCGTTTCTCATGATATACTCTGCATAGAAGTTAAATAAGCAGGGTGACAATATACAGCCTTGACATACTCCTTTTCCTATTTGGAACCAGTCTGTTGTTCCATGTCCAGTTCTAACTGTTGCTTCCTGACCTGCATACAAATTTCTCAAGAGGCAGATCAGGTGGTCTGGTATTCCCATCTCTTTCAGAATTTTCCACAGTTTATTGTGATCCACACAGTCAAAGGCTTTGGCATAGTCAATAAAGCAGAAATAGATGTTTTTCTGGAACTCTCTTGCTTTTTCCATGATCCAGCGGATGTTGGCAATTTGATCTCTGGTTCCTCTGCCTTTTCTAAAACCAGCTTGAACATCAGGAAGTTCATGGTTCACGTATTGCTGAAGCCTGGCTTGGAGAATTTTGAGCATTACTTTACTAGCGTGTGAGATGAGTGCAATTGTGCTAACAAACATTACCCTCTGTCATTTCTCCTTATTGTTTGTTGTTAAGTTGCTAAGTCGTGTCTGACTCTTTTGTGACCCCATGGACTATAGCCCACTGAGCTCCCCTGTCCATGGGATTTCCCAGGCAAGAATACTGGAATGAGTTGCCATTTCCTTTTCCAGGGGATCTTCTCAACCAGGGATCAAACCCCAGACTCCTACATTGGCAAGCGGATTCTTTACCACTGAGCCACCAGGGATACCCTTCCCCTTATTAAGTTTGGATTTATATCTGTGTTTATGCAGATTTTGAAGGATTTATCCACTTTTGAAGGATTGCCGCATTTAGCAGAGGGTCTCAAAGGTTTATTTTGATAGTACTTATTTAAAAAGTCTAAAATTTATGGATTAAGAAAGAGATGGAATAATTGGCTCTTAAGCAGGACTACACTTATTCTTTTGCTCTCTTACTTTTGTTAGGAGCTTACTTTTATAATTTATGATTCATGTTCATGATTTTAAAGCTTCTAAGAGCCAAGCACTTCTAGGCGTTAATTATCTTATTCATTTGACATCTAGGTAAAGCACATACCTTCTCTTTGGGTAAAGACAGGGAAAATATTTTTTAAAAGTGTACCGAGATTTTAAAGCAATGTATTTATTATCTCCAAGTCTCCTTGCAAGTGTAGATTTGCCTGAAAATTATAAATGCAGAAAAAAAAAAATGACCACTTTTTTTCATTTTCTCCAAAAATATTGATTGAGCATATCCTACATGCTGTTATAAGACAATGGTTGAGAAGAGTGAGGCGCTGTCTCTGACTGCAGGGAACTCACGAGCAAGGCATTATGCCAGGGTGGAATTATGATATGTTTCTTGGGGACATTCAAGAACCAATTTCCTCTGACACACTAGGAGACAGCTTAAGACTTTTGACTTTTGCTTTGGGAGAAGTGAAGTGAAGTGAAGTTGCTCAGTCGTGTCTGACTCTTAGCGACCCCACGGACTGCACCCTACCTGGCTCCTGCGTCCATGGGATTCTCCAGGCAAGAGTACTGGAGTGGGTTGCCATTGCTTTGGGAGGAACTATGCTCAAAAGTGAGCACTGATTAAAAAAAAAATAAATAAAAGGTGCGTACTGACTGTCTTAAGTGGTATGAAGCTGGGGCCAGGGATTCCCCAGGAAAGCGCCATGCAAGGGGCTTAATGGAGGAGAGAGGTAGGACTCAGAAAAGGAAGCGTTGAAGCTAGAAAAGCAGAGAGAAAGGATAAAGGTCTATCAAAAAACTGACCCCTAGTCCCAAGAAAGCAGAGGGTCATTTAAAGGGCATTGTGAGAGATCAAATTAGAATGGCCTGTTCAGCTGACAAAGATTGTGTTGTATCTTACAATTCCATGGCCTTGAGTCCGCTGCAGTTCTCTTCTGTATCCTTTCTGTGCCAAGGCATAACCTGAACAAGCCCTGAATAAAGAGAGTCATATTTGGGAAGACCTAATCTGGTTCCACTGAGTGCAGAAGATCAGAATGAGAAAAACACTAGAGGTGGGGAGCGGGGACTAGTCAGGAACAATTGTCTAGGAAATGAATGAGTGCTTTAGGAATCTGGTTGGGACTGGGGTTTTACCATTTTACTCTGGGGTTATGGATTCTAAAACAAGACCATGCTGAAAGGGAGATTTAAAGAAAATGGCCTGGCTCAGGTTCACTTGAGCATAAATGATGACAAATATCTCCTCGGCTTCTTTCCAGGCTCTCCTCTGTGCTGTGGGTTTACTGCCTGCTCCCAGGGCTCCTTTCTCAATCTCTTGTACCAGAGACTGGGGTGTATGGACTCCCTCCTGCTTACCAGCAATCAACAAAGAAAGATACCCTGTCTGGTAAAGGCTAGCGAGGCTTGTGGGCAACTGGCCATTTGGGGATCTCTTGTCCAGATGGAGCCTCCTCCACATGATCTTCCCCATCAGAGTCCTCTGTGTGGGTGGTGGTGGGTGTATTTAACCCAATCTCTCTTTAGTTGCTGTCATAACATAAGGAAACACGCAAGTGCCAATGCCCATTTGGATCTAAAGATGCCAAGTGCGCTGTGTTGGGGGAGAAACCCAGGGACACCACCACAATCACCTCCAGCTGTCACTACTCACCAGACTGACCTCAGGGCCACTGCCAAGGGAGAGGAACTTCAGCTCTTCGTAGAACACCATTCGGGAATCTGAGAGCCAAGAAATCCAACTGTTGTTCAAGTTGCCTGTGAGAGTTTGTGTCTGCCCCCAGCCCAGACCTGGGCACAGGGCCTCCCTAGAAATGGGAAGTAGAGAACTTTGTGGAATAAAACTCAGGTCATGGCTAAAACTCTGTTTTCAAAGCTTTAAAGGCTTCTGGTTTTCTTGTTAAAAATTTTGAAAGTGAACAGGTCCCTGGAGCTAGGCATCCTAATCCTATACCATCTACTATATTTTTTAAAATCTCTCAGGCAGCAGCAGCTGCCTGTGTCTTAAGTTGAAATTATTTGTGACTGAGTCAGAAATCACAAGACATCCTGTGAGCATTAGAAAAGTTCATGACACAAAGTTATATGGTTTCAATGGTAGTGTGTTTTTCTAAAAATTCTATTTATATCATTTTGTTCTAAACATAGAATCTATTTAGAAGTTGAAAAAAAAGAAAACCCAAATACATAACTTACTATCACTGACTTTAAAAGAAACAAACCAGTCATGGTATCTGGTTGTAGGGGGAAAGTGTAGTAACACCATCTAAATTTCTTCTTTCAAATCTCATCTGTCCTTGAGAATTTGGTTCAAGTCCCTTCTTTACAAAGCCTTTCCTTAGTCAGAACAGCCCATAGCTACCTCTTTCTTTTCTGAACTGCTATAAAAATTATAGTCAGTACCATACAATTTAATCCTTCCTTTTGAACCATATCATTCACCATTATATGTGTTGCTCCTGTTTCCCCAACCAGATGGCAAGATATTTTAGAAAGCATAGCTCCTGTTAGGCCTCTTGGTATCTCCTAAAAGCTGAGCATGTTCCCAAAAGCATCATAGGTATTTGATCAACACTTGAAATAAAGGGGCTTCCCTGGTGGCTCAGAGGTAAAGAATCTGCCTGCAGTGAGGGAGACTTGGGTTTGATCCCTGATTGGGAAGATCCCCTGGAGAAGGGAATGGCTACCCACTCCAGTATTCTTGCCTAGAGAATCCATGCAAAGAGGAGCCTGGTGGGCTACAGTCCATGGGATTCCAAAGAGTCAGACAGGACTGAGCCACTAACATTTTCACTTTTACAATTAAAAGAAAACATTGACGATCTAAGTGGGCCTCCTTTCAGGTGCCAGATCTGGCTCTGGGTCTTACCTGTACTGCAGAGGAAGCTCAGACTCAGTGTGGTCCAGGGCTGGACACGCAGAGGCAGGTCGTGATGATGTCAGCTACTCCTTGTTGACAGCCACAAGTGGCAGGGGGACATAATGGTTAAGAACAGTCAGCAAACCTGGGCTCAGATGGTATATTTCCCACTAACTAGCTATGTGGCAGACTTCCCTGGTAGCTCAGCTGGTAAAGAATCCACCTGCAATGCAGGAGATCCCAGTTTGATTCCTGGGCCAGGAAGATCCCCTGGAGAAGGGATAGGCTACCCATTCCAGTATTCTTGGGCTTCCTTGGTGATTCATATGATAAAGAATCCACCTGCAGTGCAGGAGACCTGAGTTGGAAAGATCCCCTGGAGGAGGGCATGGCAACCGACTCCATGGCAAGAGATTCTACAATGGAGAATAGAGTATTTTCCATCATCTTACCTGGAGAATCCCCATGGACAGAGGAGCCTGGTGGGGTGCAGTCCATGGGGTTGCAAAGAGTTGGACAGGACTGAGTGACTAAGCACAGCAGAGCACAGCTATGTGACATTGGACAAGTTACTTTACTAAATTGTATTTTCCTTATGCATAAATTAGGAGTAAAAATAGTACTACCTCATAGCATTTTTTGCATGAATAAGATAAGTTATGTTGAACCATATGTCCCACCTCACCAGTTGGGTACGTTGGTAATGTAATTCCACCCACTGGCTCTGAATATGCTACTTGAGGGCCCACTTGTTCAGATTAGGAACATTGATAATCCTATTACTTCCCTGTGGACCCACTTCCAATGACCAGCCTGGAGACTCAGTAGAGCCTACTCAGTCTCAAGGGTCAGCCCTGGATCTTCTTACCTTGCTGGGGTTTCAGGCTCTCAAATGACCTCAGCTGTAGCCATGTCACTGCCAAAGCCTCATGGTGGCAACCTATTACAGGTTGGGTGATCCAGAGCAGCCCCTTCATAGCCACAGTCCTCCCTTCAAGAGCTTCTCAGCCAGTAGGGAGGCTGTTTCTGGGTTCCTGATGTTACAACTTTTTAATAGAATGTCTGTTAATTTCTAGAGTTTACTGTGGATCAAGGGGAATAGTCATCCATATATAACCCCCAATGGTGGCTTATGGAGCTAAGAGAGGAAGGGGTGTATGTATGGGTATGTGTGTGTGTGTGTGTTAGTTGCTTAGTTGTGTTGGACTCTTCACAACCCCATGGACTGTAGCCCACCAGGCTCCTCTATCCATGGAGTTCTCCAGGCAAGAATACTGGAGTGTGTAGCCATTCCCTTCTCCAGGGTATCTTCCTGGCCCAGGGATTGAATCCCTATCTCCTGCATTGCAGGCAGATTCTTTACCATCTGAGCCACCCAAGAAGCCCAAGAGAGGAGGATACCTAACCTAAAAGTTTGATCCAGTTCAAGGTAAAAAAGCCACAATTTCAGTTTCAGTCAAGTCTTTGTGTAGCTGGGTCCTGGCCATTAGGGGTTCATGGCCTTATTGTTTGAAAGGATTATTAACAGGCCAGCTTTGTGAGCACTGAGGGTCTATGGGGGACAATTTGGGACATGGAAATATCAACAAGAACAACAGCAAAAAGCTGTCTCTAGCTTTTTCACAGTTGGGGAATCATTATAGATTGAATGGTACTTAGGAAAGACGTTTCTCTTCTTTAGGATTGAGAGGTTTGTATGTGTGTTCCAATAACTAACCATCAGAATGAGGAGGCCCAGCTTTGGCTCACATGTGCGGGTGGTCTTGGAAGACGACCAAACCCCCAGTACTAAGGCCCATCCCAGGCCATGCTGTAGAAACGCCTCAGTATGACTTGAGACTGCATTTCCTGCACCAGACAGGCCAGATGGGGCCCGGCACATTTCTCTATGTACCTGAAGTCTTGGCTATTTACTTCTCATGGATAAAATGTGAGAAGGTCAAAAGGTAATTTGATGACCTACATGGTCTGATAATACCAATAACCTCAGATATGCAGATGACACCACCCTTATGGCAGTAAGTGAAGAGGAACTAAAAAGCCTCTTGATGAAGGTGAAAGAGGAGAGTGAAAAAGTTGGCTTAAAACTCAACATTTGGAAAATGAAGATCATGGCATCTGGTCCCATCACTTCATGGGAAATAGATGGGGAAACAGTGGAAATAGTGTCAGACTTTATTTTTTTGGGCTTCATAATCACTGCAGATGGTGACTGCAGCCATGAAATTAAAAGACGCTTACTCCTTGGAAGGAAAGTTATGACCAACCTAGATAGCATATTCAAAAGCAGAGACATTACTTTGCCAACAAAGGTCTGTCTAGTCAAGGCTATGGTTTTTCCAGTGGTCATGTATGGATATGAGAGTTGGACTGTGAAGAAAGCTGAGGGCTGAAGAATTGATGCTTTTGAACTGTGGTGTTGGAGAAGACTCTTGAGAGTCCCTTGGACTGCAAGGAGATCCAACCAGTCCATTCTGAAGGAGATCAGCCCTGGGATTTCTTTGGAAGGAATGATGCTAAAGCTGAAACTCCAGTACTTTGGCCACCTCATGTGAAGAGTTGACTCATTGGAAAAGACTCTGATGCTGGGAGGGATTGGGGGCAGGAGGAGAAGGGGACAACAGAGGATGAGATGGCTGGATGGCATCACTGACTCGATGGATGTGAGTCTGAGTGAACTCCGGGAGTTGGTGATGGACAGGGAGGCCTGGCGTGCTGTGATTCATGGGGTTGCAAGGAGTCGGACACGACTGCCTGACTGAACTGAACTGAACAAACTGAACACGTTCTGACAAACTTACTGGTTTCTGCTCAGGAGAACTGAGTGGGGAATTGGCCACACAGGGTCAGGCAGAAGAAAGGCTCAAAGGTTGTGTATCTTTTTGTGCTGAGAGGGTGAGGTGGGGTGGGTTGGGAGCCACTGAGGCCTGGTCCCATCCCCTTGGTCTTCTGTCACACTAGCTTCTGTGATCTTGAATAAAGGGACATGGGATTTGCCCTGAAATAGATGACCACTGTGCACAATTTATGGGGCCTGGCTTGTGAAGGATTGATAGGAGAGCATTCCTAGAGTGAGGGATACGTTATATGTTAAGGATGTGACTGTAGCAGGAGCATAAACAAAGGTCTCATGACCTAGGACTCTGGAAATGGCCAAGTTTAGTGTCAGGTTATAAGTTCTTTTACACTGCAATGTGCTTTAGCCACTCCTAAGCTTTCTACTGGAGAAGGCAATGGCACCCCACTCCAGGACTCTTGCCTGGAAAATCCCATGGATGGAGGAGCCTGGTGGGCTGCAGTCCATGGGGGTCGCAAAGAGTCGGACATGACTGAGCGACTTCACTTTCACTTTTCACTTTCATGCATTGAAGAAGGAAATGGCAACCCACTCCAGTGTTCTTGCCTGGAGAATCCCAGGGACGGGGGAGCCTGGTGGGCTGCCGTCTATGGGGTCGCACAGAGTCGGACATGACTGAAGTGACTTAGCAGCAGCAACAGCAGCAGCAGCAGCAAGCTTTCTACATCTACAGTCTGGCTGTAAGGAAATAAGGAACATAGCAGGTCAAAAGTTCATCCACATCACCCCTCAGTGAGGGCAGCAGCAAATCCAGGAAAGCTAAGGTGGGAAGGAGCTTATGATGGAGAAGAGCAGTGGTGGGTATGTGAACTGACATATCTGTACGTGGCACAAGTAGAGCAGAGGAAGGGCCCCTTGCTGGGGAAAAAGGAGGGTACACTGTAAGGTTAATGGCGAGCTAATCTGACTCTCTCTGCACAGGGCCTCTTCTAGGGAGGAAGCCCATTTGCCCAACTCCAGGTGGTAGGGTTGAAGCCTCACCCATTCAGGCAAATGTTCCCCTTGAATATCTAAATGTTGGCAGAAGAGCCAGTCAACCTCTACTCTCATAGTGAATTTTTAAAACCTGAGAACTGGGTCTCCCCTGGTGGACCAGTGGTTAAGAATCTGCCTGCTAATGCAGGGGTCATGGGGTCCATCCCTGGTCCAGGAAGATCTCACGTGCCCTGGGGCAGTTAGGCCCATGCACCACCACTACTGAGCCCATGCGTGCCTGGCGCCCATGCTCTGCAACAAGAGAAGCCATTGCAATGAGAAGCCTGTGCACCAAAACTAGAGAAAGCCTGTATGCAGCAACAAAGACCCAGTGCAGCCAAAATTAAAGAAATAAAAAGAAAAGAAATAGTAATTCTAAAATCTGAGAACCCACTGCCCTACCCTGTCATCAACTTTTGGTCTAGATCATTGTCATTCATGCAATATTTTTAATAATTTTTAGTCTCAAAAAAACAAAAGGTAATTGTTGATTCTTATGTTAAAATAAGAATAAGGGGCTTCCCTTGTAGCTCAGTTGCTTGATCCCTGGGTTGGGAAGATCTCCTGGAGAAGGAAATGGCAACCCACTCCAGTATCCTTGCCTGGAAAATTTCATGGACAGAGGAGTCTGGTGGGCTGCAGTCCATGGGGTCACAAAGAGTCCGACACAACTGAGCGACTAACACTTATGTTAAAATTAGCATATAAACAAGTGGTTAGGGAAGCAACTAATAGGTAATAACAAGCCTTGTCAAATCAAAGATAAAACCTGTCTGGCCTTTAAAAAAGAGGGTAGCTCTTATCAGAACAAAAGTCTATTCTCCAAAATATTTTCATCTCTGTAGACAGAAGACTGTCGATAACTTCTTTGTTGTTCAGTCACTCAGTCATGTCTGACTCATTGTGACTCCATGGACTGCAGCATGCCAGGCTTCCCTGTCCTTCACCATCTCCCAGAGTTTGCTGAAACTCGTGTCCATTGAGTTGGTGCTGCCATCCAATCATCTCATCCTCTGTCGTTCCCTTCTCCTGCCTTCAATCTTTCCCAGCAAATTCTAAAAGACAAAAAAATCACAAACAAAACTAAAACAATAAAACTCTTATTGTGCTGTCTCTGTGAGGTGCTACTATAAACACTGGACTCTGTGGGCCTTTTGTGTTGGTTTCATCAGTATTCCAACCGATTTTATTGTATTCTCTTTCAGTCCGTTTAGTGATGAATATTACTGTGGGTAACATCACCACTTATCAAGAAAGAAGGAATACAGCTCCGTGCTTTCCATTCATCTCATAGCCAGAGACAGCAAGCTCATCCCTTATAACCATCCTCTAGTTCTTGTGCACACTGATAACCCCCGCTGTTATCTGGCACACAGCCACCTAAGGGACAGTTTGCGTGTCCCTGCCTCCCTTCCAGTTAGGCATGGCCACACGACTTCCTTCTGGCCAGTGGATTGGGAACAAATGTGATGAGTCCATCTACCAGGATGTACCCTAAGGGAAGGAGTATGCCTCCCTTTTCCTCTTCTCCTTTCATGGTAGTGGGCCCCCTTGGACCACGTGTAAGAAGGCAGTCTGTTAGGGATGAAATGCAGCAAAAGCCAGGGAACCTGGGCTTCTGACACCAGCATCCAGTGTCAGAATTTCCCGCACTTCCTTGTTTCACAGCACACTGTCTCAGGAATTCCTTCACAGCGTCCCTAGGCCAAAAAGAAAGGCCTAAAAATAAAAATTCTATTTATTAAGTAATGATATGCAAACAGTTTAGTGTGTACTTAGGTTCTAGCAACATGTACACCATTTGAAAAACCAATACAAATAAATTCAACGAAAAAAAATGTTCTTGGGAATTCCCTGGCAGTCCAGTGGTTAAGACTCAGCACTTTCGCTGCTGTGGGCCAGGGTTCCATCCCTGTGGTAGGGGAACTAAGATCCCACAAGCCACATGCAGTGTGGCCAAAGCAAAAACAAACAAAGTAAGTGTTAGTTGCTCAGTCATGTCCGACTCTTTGTGACGCTATGGACTGTAGCCCGCCAGGCTCCCCTGTCCATCAGATTCTCCAGGCAAGAATACCGGAGTGGGTAGCCATTCCCTTCTCCAGGGGTTCTTTCTCACCCAGGAATTGAACAGGGGTCTCCTGCATTGCAGGGCCATTTTTTACCATCTGAGCCACTGGGGAAGCCCAAACAAACAAAAAAAACCCATGTTATTTGGTTCTTAAATAACCACCATCACTTACTAGTGAGATGTGTGCCCCTGTGGGGCACCACACGACTTCTCAAACCTTGAATTCAGTTTGGGCACCGGTACCGTCTTTTACTTGTATTTATCAGCTCAACAAATTACCACCATTCAGGTGGCTTCAAACAACAGAGATTTATTCTCTTATAGTCCTGAAGCCAGAAGTTGGAAATATGGAAGAAGCAGGGTGATGTTCCCTGCAGAGGCTCTGGGGGAATTCTGCTCCTTGTCTCTGACAGCATCTGGTGCTTTCCTGAGCTGGAAGTTGTATCACCCTGATCTCTGCCTGTGGTCACATTTCCTCCTCCTCTCTTTCTTTCCTCTGCATGTCTTTTATAAGGACACCTGTGACTAGGCTTGAGACCGACTCCTGGTTGAGATTCACTGACAAAGACTGAACTGTTGGTCAACTTTATTCCTGTCTCATGTTTATTGGCAGCAGGTGGTACTAAAATCAGGGATAGTTTAACAAGAAATCTCTTGAGGCAGTTGGAAGAAAGAGCAAAGAGAAGGCAACAAGGGACAGTCAGGCTGACCTCACCTCCTGAGCAGCTGCCCTGTTGTCTCAGGCTTGGGTGGAGGGTAGTAGGGGAGGGGAGCCCATGTCCCGGTGCAAGGCCTCATCCTCAGTCCACCATGTCTTCAGCTTTGTTCAAGAGTCAAGAATTGTGCAAAGCAACTGCTGTCTCTGCATGCAGCGAGAAGAGTTAAGACAAACAAACAATCTCCAGAAAACTGAAGGTGAGGAGGAGTGAGAGGGAAACTGTCATTCATCAATGTTCAGAAAAAATCAGTGAGTCACCGCCATGTTCCGTTTTTTGTTTTTCCTTTTGAATGTTAACTTTATTTTGAACTTTTTATTTTATATTCCAATATAGCTGATTAACAATGTTGTGATAGTTTCAGGTGAACAGCGAAGGGATTCAGCCATACAAGAATTCATTCTCCTCCAAACTTCCCTCCCATCCAGGCTGCCACATAACATTGAGCAAAGTTCCATGTGCTATACAGTAGGATGTCAACTTTGGTTTTGATTTCAAAAAGCAAGATAGATCCTCAGACTTCTCTTAAAGTGTTTTTGCTCCTCTTAACCTACCTCCCACCCCCACCAGTATGCTTGTCAGAGAGATTAAACCAAGAGGGTGGCATTCCCCAATGTGGTGTTTCTACAGTGGGGTCTGTCTTCCCTTCCTGCTTCCCAAAGCTCTTCTTGGCTGCTGGACTGGCCTGTGGTCAAAATAGGGGGTGACCATTAGCTGGGAAGGTCTCTGACCTCTACAGTCCCTTCTCTTTCTTGGGTAATGCAAATAGTACTGCAATTGGCAAAGCCAATTCCAGAATCTTGGTCTTCCTCTTTTAAAATGCAAATGCCTGTGAAAAAGAGGATAAAATCATTTACCCATTTTAATACTTCTCTTAGGATATTGTTGTTATTCACTCAGTCCTGTCCGACTCTTTGTGACTCCGTGGACTGCAGCCCGCCAGGCTTCCCTCTCCTTCACCATCTCCCAGAGTTTGCTGAAACTCATGTCCATTAAGTCAGTGATGCCATCCAACCATCTCATCCTCTGTCATCCCCTTCTCCTACCTGCAATCTTTCCCAGCATCAGGGTCTTTTCCAATGAGTCAGTTCTTCGCATCAGGTGGCCAAAGTATTGGGAGTTTCAGCTTTAGCATTATTCCTTCCAATGAGTATTCAGTGTTGATTTCCTTTAGAATTGACTGATTTGATCTCCTTGCAGTCCAAGAGACTCTCAAGAGTCTTCTTCAACATATATATTTTTTAGGATATAATCCTATTTTAAAAAAAAAAAACTGTAGCAAGATGAATGATGTCATTAGAGGCACGTCTGCCTGAGGGCCAGTGCTCTTTCTTTCCTCCACTATCTCTACCAAAAAGACCTTTCAGGAATTAAGAAAGCATTTCTGGTGGACTTAAAAGGTCCTGGGAGAGGTTCAAAGCCAGCAAGAAAACAAACAAACAAAAGGCCTTTCCTTTGGAACTTTGTTCAGGACTGGCCTGTTTGGCTAATTTGGTTGTTGTTTGCCCTCCTCAGGACAACAAGTAGGAAAGAGCTCTTCCTTCAACAGTGAGAGATGATGGAGTCTGGTTGATTAAGAAGTGAAGAAGTCAAGGTCACATTTTCTGCTTGCTCTGTCCCATGGCAGTGTAAGCCAGCTGTGGGAGAGTGCTCCAACTTAGGGACCAGATGTCCTGGGTCCTCAGACCTTTCACAGCCACTACCTGCCTGTTTTATGGTCTTAGCAAGTCACAATCTACTTTGTACATCTGTTTTATCTGTAATTGGAACAGATAGCATCTACTCTATCCTCTGTACAGATTTTTATGGGACTGCAACCATCATAGTGAGGAAGTGTAATAGGGACATCTGTGCTCCTTCCCCTCCTGTTTCTGCAGTGTGTCCTGAGTAGTGTGTACTACTCAGTAGTATGAGTGAATCGTAGGAACTGGTGACTGGAAACAGCCACAGATCAGACCCAGATGAGTAGATTGCAAAGGGGTGAACCATGGAAACATCTGTATAGTCAAAGCTATGGTTTTTCCAGTAGTCATGTACAGATGTGAGTTGAGAGTTGGACCATAAGGAAGGCTAATTGCCAAAGCATTGACACTTTTGAACTGAGGTGTTGGAGAAGACTCTTGAAAGTCTCTTGGACTGCAAGGAGATCAAACCAGTCAACCCTAAAGGAAATCAACTCTGAATATTCATTGGAAGGACTGATACTGAAGCTAAAGCTCCAATACTTTAGCCACCTGATGCGAAGAGCTGACTCCTTGGAAAAGACCCTGATGCTGGAAAAGATTGAGGGCTGTAGGAAAAGAGGGTAACTAAGGATGAGATGGTTGGATGACATCACCAACTCAATGGACATGAGTTTCAGCAAACTCTGGGAGATGGCAAAGGAGAGGAAAGCCTGGCATGCTGCAGTCCATGGAGTCCCAAAGAATTGGGCACAACTGAGTGACTGAACAACAACAATGGAAACATCCCATTATCCATTCATCATTGCTGTATCTGTCAATGTATGTATCAATGCATTCGTTTGACACATATGAAGCACATACCCAGGACACCCCAGGTACCCTGAGTCCCTTTGTATCTCTGCTCTGGGCCTGTTTGCTACACTGTAGCAGTGCTAAGAGTATGAGGACAGTCTTTGTTTTACCTTTTCCTTCAGGACATTCTGGCAGACTTTTCTGTCCTTATAATTAGACCAGACACTACATGTGGCCTGGGGACAGGAAGAAGCCTGGCCGGGCAGGAGAGTTTTGACCACCCTCCTGTCCTGCTCCTATGAGGTAGCCTTGCTCCAGGACCATTGCTGCTGCTGCTAAGTCGCTTCAGTCGTGTGCGACTCTGTGCGACCCCAGAGACAGCAGCCCACCAGGCTCCCCCGTCCCTGGGATTCTCCAGGCAAGAGCACTGGAGTGGGTTGCCATTTCCTTCTCCGATGCATGAAAGTGAAAAGTGAAAGTGAAGTCGCTCAGTTGTGTCCAACTCTTCACGACCCCATGCACTGCAGCCCACCAGGCTCCTCGGTCCATGGATTTTCCAGGATGAGTACTGGAGTGGGGTGCCATCGCCTTCTCCACCAGGACCGTTAGTGACTAGTAACTGGCAGCAGCACCAGAAAGGGGAGGAGTACTCAGGACTGGCAGGGGAGGGGAGCCGGCAGATGAATTTCACCTGGGGCCATCCTGCCACCTGGTTTCCACCTCTGCCTTCTGTCCCTCTTGACCTTGATCTCCTCAGTCTGCTTATTTCCTTCTCACTGATCTGTCAGCTGAGATGTGGTCCACTTCCCTATTCCCTCTTCTGCCTGCTCCAACATGAGATAATAAGAATGACACACGATTGGGAAAAAATTGCAAATTTTTTTTTGCCACATTGCTGGCTTGTGAGATCTTAGTCTCCCAACCAAGGATCAAACCTGGGCCCCAGTAGTGAAAGCCCTAAGCCCTAACCACTGGACTGTCAGGGAATTCTCTGCAAATTACTTTTTTTTTTTTTAGGAAAAAAACAAAAACATATTAGGAACTAGGAATTTGGAGACAGATTTTGGGTGTGGCTGTAAGGCATAATTGGAGTTTTATAAAACTCCCTATTCTTTGTTTGTTAGCCAAGTTTCTGAAACTAGCATTTCCATTTGATAGACAGTAATCTTACTCTTCTCACACCCAAGACTCAGTGCTCCCTGAGTGAGCAAAGCTCGCCCCACTAGAATGGCCATCACCTGAGGCAGAGCCCTGGCAGTGATAAAGCCTTAAGAGATCTTTTAATACAGGGAGATGCAGAATTGGAGAGGCGATTGAGGCATCAACCTATAGGTCAATCTAAAGACAAAGGTTGACTTGAGCCTACCTGTCTGGGAATCATATAGGCAGTAGACTGTGGAGGCTGGGCCCAGGTGAAGGCCAGTGGCTCCAATACAGAGGGTGGGAGGAGCAGGGAAGGTGGTGGGGCCCCTGCGGAAGTGGTTGTGATCTGGCAGGCTTCTGGAGCCTGCTGATATTGAGATTCCAGGAGGTTTTTCTTATCCTCTTTTGTCTCAAATTCTGCTGGCTGAAATAAAAAGTGTTCTAATAGTAAAGGGAGCTGGCAGGATTTGGAGAGAAAATCCATGGAAATGGTTCCTGGTGCCATTCTCACTTAGTAACCCATTATTATACATAAAGTACAATATGTAGTGTGCATGTGTAATTTATTATATACAGTATGGAGTAGTAAAATACATTATTTACCTGCATGTGGCACATGTGATCAGAATTACCAGGCTGAGAACTACTTAAAAGTCATTAAATTTTTTATTCCAAAGACTGTTGTTTGAAATTTTGAGAAGTCTTGGGATATCAGAACTTGTATTTTATCTGAACCAAAGACTCCGCCAGCAGGCCTCAATTCTCAGAGGCAGATGATGTAATTTAACAGAGTTTCAGCTGTTCTGCTGCCTTTAGTTCTAGCTCTGGCAAGTGCTTCGGTCCAGAAATCAAAGGGAAAAGGATGAGAGAAGAAGCAAGGCAGAGATGCCTAGGGGGCAACTGGCCTCAGTGGGCCTTTTCTTTTGCTCCCTAAAAAGCCAGAGAAAAGTCTTCCTTTCTTACTAATCCATAATCATCAGGCTGAATCTAGAGAATGCAACTGAGAAAATCAAGCTGTAAGCAAATCTTGGGGATTTAAGTCTGTAAGTATTTATTGGGTGTCTTCCATGTGCTAAGTGCTAAGGTTACATGATGAGACCTAGCCCTGCCCTCAGGTAATTTGTCATTGATTTAAGGGATATGGTGGTGGTTTAGAAACTAAGTCCCATCTGACTCTTATGATGCCATGCACTGTAGCCCACCAGGCTCTTCTCCCATAGGATTTCCCAGGCAAGAATATTGCAGTAGGTGCCATTTCCTTCTCCAGGTGATCTTCCCAACCCAGGGATCGAACCTGGGTCTCCTGCATTGCAGGCAGATTCTTTACTAACTGAGCCACCAGGGAGGCTCCTTGATTTAAGAGGAGTAGAGAGTAAAGCAGAGAGAACAGTTGCTGAGGACCTACTTCATTCATTTATTTAACAAAAACTTCTGAGTGTCCACCGTGTGCTTGTCCTAGGCACTAGAGACACAGGGAAAGAAAAGATAGATGTGGTCTATCAACTACATATTGGCACTTGCCAAGAGCACTTGGCCAGGGACTGAACAACAGCAAGAACAAGGGCACTTGCCATCTGCCTCTTTGGAGATTGAGCCCCGTGCTGCTGCAGCTGCCGACCTTCAACATCCCCTGAGGGGAATTCAGGGTGGAGAGTGAGGCACTCTGTACTCCAGGGAAACTGGTGGAACAAGTCTTCAGATAGAAATTTTCAGGAACTGATTTCATGATCCCAGTCCTCGCATCTCTTCATATCTAGAAAAGCACTAAATCCCTTCAGGGTGACATCAGTGACTAGCAGAAAACCTTTTGTAAAATGAGTACTTGATTGCATTGAACTCCCCCCTTCATCAAAATCTTATGTATTGATCTTCCTCCACTGCCTGTTTGGAGCAGTCTCTCAGAGCTATCTGAGGTTAACTTGCGACTCTCACGTTGTGCATTGACAGGTCCTTCCTCTCCTGAAGGTTTTATTCCAGTGGAGCAGACAAACAAATGCATTTTCAAAATGCCATGCTTATAGAGATCTCTTCAAGAAAATTAGAGCTACCAAGGGAACATTTCATGCAAAGATAGGCACAATAAAGGACAGAAATGGTATGGACCTAACTGAAGCAGAAGATATTATGAAGAGGTGGCAAGAATACACAGAAGAACTATACAAAAAAGATCATCACGACCCAGATAACCATGATGGTGTGATCACTCACCCAGAGCCAGACATCCTGGAATGTGAAGTCAAATGGGCCTTAGGAAGCATCACTATGAACAAAGCTAGTGGAAGTGATGGAGTTCCAACTGAGCTGACCTTTTTGTTATCAACCCTCAAGTTACAGCATTTGTAGGCATCTTCCTTTTTAGGTTTGCATTCCCCAGAAAGATCCTCTAGTTGACTGGGAGTGTTCTAGAGGTGGTGGGAGAGGCGCCTTAGTCCTGAGTGAAAGTGCTGCACTCAATATGCCAGCAAATATGGAAAACTCAGCAGTAACCACAGGACTGGAAAAGGTTAGTTTTCATTCCAATCCCAAAGAAAGGCAATGCCAAAGAATGCCCAAACTACCGCACAATTGCACTCATTTCACACCCTAGTAAATTAATGCTCAAAATTCTCCAAGCCAGGCTTCAACAGTATGTGAACCATGAACTTTTAGATGTTCAACCTGGTTTTAGAAAAGGTAGAGAAACCAGAGATCAAATTGCCAACATCTGTTGGCTCACTGAACACACTGATCACACACTGATCACAGCCTTTGACTGTGTGGATCCAACAAACTGTGGAAAATTCTGAAAGAGACGGGAATACCAGACCAGCTGACCTGCCTCCTGAGAAATCTGAATGCAGGTCAAGAAGCAACAGTTAGAACTGGACATGGAATAACAGACTGGATCCAAATCAGGAAAGGAGTACATCAAGGCTGTGTATTGTCACTCTGCTTATTTAACTTACGTGCAGAGTACATCACGAGAAATGCTGGGCTGGAAGAAGCACAAGCTGGAATCAGGTTGCCAGGAGAAATGTCAATAACCTATGCAGATGACATCACCCTTATGGCAGAAAGCAAAGAAGAACTACAGAGCCTCTTGATGAAAGTGAAACAGGAGAGTGAAAAAGTTGGCTTAAAACTTAATATTCAGAAAACAAAGATCTGGTCCCATCACTTCATGGCAAATAGATGCGGAAACAGTGAGAGATGTTATTTTTTGGGGTTCCAAAATCATTGCAGATGGTGACTGCAGCCTTGAAATTAAAAGATGCTTGCTCCTTGGAAGAAAAGCTATGACCAAGCTAGATAGCATATTATAAAGCAGAGACATTACTTTCCCAACAAAGGTCCATCTAGTCAAAGCTCTGGTTTTTCCAGTGGTCATGTATGGATGTGAGAGTTGGACTACAAAGAAAGCTGAGCGCCTAATAATTGATGCTTTTGAACTGTGGTGTTGAGGACACTTGAGAGTTCCTTGGACTGTAAAGAGATCCAACCAGTCAATCCTAAAGGAAATCAGTCTTGAATATTCATTGGAAGGACTGATGCTGAAGCTGAAACTCCAATACTTTGGCCACTTAATGCGAAGAACTGACTCACTGGAAAAGACCCTGATGCTGGGAAAGATTGAAGGCAGGAAGAAAAGGGGACGACAGAGGATGAGATGGTTGGATGGCATCACTGACTTGATGGACGTGAGTCTGAGTAAGCTCTGGTAGTTGGTAATGCACAGGGAGGCCTGGCATGCTGCAGTTCACAGTGTCACAGAGTTAGACACGACTGAGCGACTGAACTGAACTGAACTGAATGCTGACAGTATGACAGTTTTTCAAAAAGTTAAACATAGAATTACCATGTTGTCATTGTTGTTCAGTTGCTCAGTCATTTCCGACTCTTTGTGACCCTATGGACTGCAGCATGCCAGACTTCCCTGTCCCTCACCATCTCCCAGAGTTTGCCCAAGTTCATATTCATTGCATCTGTGATGCTGTCCAGCCATCTCATCTTCTGATGCCCTCTTCTCCTTCTGTCCTCAATCTTTCCCAGCATCAGGGACTTTTCCAATGAGTCGTCTGTCAAAAAGTACCATATGGTCCAGCAATTTCACTTCTGGGTATATGCCCCAAAGTATTAAAAGCAGAGATTTAAACAGATATTTATGCAGCTATCTTCATAGCAACATTATTCACAATAGTCAAATGGTGGAAACAACAGTGCCTTTTGCTGCATGAATGCATGAATGTGGTATAATATATATATACAATAGAATATTATTCAATCTTTAAAAGGAATGAAGTTCTGACACATGCTACAACATGGAAAAACTTGAAAAACATTATGCTAATTGAAAATAACCCAGACACAAAAGAGTAAATGTTGTATAATGATTCCACTTTATATGAGATAACGTAGATTAGGTAAATTAGTAGACACAGAGTGTGTAATAGGGATTGCCAGGGGTAGGAGGAGAGGGGTTATGGGGAGTTACTGTTTAATTAGTACAGAGGTTCTGTTTGGGAAGATGAATAAAGTCTTGGCAATGGATAGTGTTGATCCTTTCGCAACACTATGAATGTGCCTAATGCCACTGAATTGTATAGTTAAAAATAGTTGAAATGGTAAATTATATATTATGTATATTTTACAGTATGTAAACTAACAGAGAAACAAAAAAATGCCATGTTGATAAATTAAGGAGGGCATGAAGGTGACTAGATATTGACTTCAGGTTGGGTGGCCACCCAACCTGGAGGTACCAATCCACCAGTACCACCCGATCCAAGGAGGTGCCATCTGAGCTAAGATTTGAACATCAAGAATAGAAAGAAAGCAATGGTCAATCAGAAGGAATAGCATACCTAGAAGATAGAAACAACCTATTAGACATGTACACACGCCCCTTCTGAGAGTAATTTCTGTACCTAAGAGGGAAGAAATCAGTCCTGAATATTCATTGGAAGGACTGATGCTGAGGCTCCAATACTTTGGCCACCTGATGCGAAGAACTGACTCCTTGGAAAAGACCCTGATGCTGGGAAAGATTGAAGGCAGGAGGAGAAGGGGACGACAGAGGATGAGATGGTTGGATGGCATCACCTCCTTAATGGACGTGAGTTTGAGCAAGCTGTGGGACTGGTGATGGACGGGGAAGCCTGGCGTGCTGCAGTCCATGGGGTCGCAAAGAGTCAGACACGACTGAGCAACTGAACTGAAGGGGGAGGACAATGACTAAAATAGAAGTGGGTTTAGGAATACTGTACAAAGAAAAAAAGAATACTGTACAGAGAAGGAGGAAATGCATTCTGCCTCAGAAAGTTTGAGGTGGATTCATGGACACAGCGTTTTACTTGGGACTTAAGTCATAGACAGAGATTCATGGGGAGAAAGGCTGAGGAAAGTGTTCTAGATGGAAGGAGGAGTATGGGCAAAGACGCAAAGTTGAAGTTTAGACTTTTTTTTAGGTAAGAAGTGGATTTATTCAGATAGAGAGAGAAACACGCCCTACAGACAGAGTGTGGGCCATTGCAGAGGGCGAGTGCAGCCTAGACTCTTTTTTTTTTAAAGAAAAATTTCATTTAAAGCCTTCAGAAAAATGTAGAGCTGTGCTTTTTTGCAACAGAGGCTGTGTACCTGAAATGCAAGCATGTATGAGCCATGCAGCAGTCATACTCCTAGAGGCCAATATTGCTCAAACTACTTAATTTTTCATACAGTTTTGTTGCAGAAAGGGGGGCCCGAAAGTGGGCTCTTGTCTAACACTTGGAAATGAATTGTCTGAGGAGACACATGTGCTGACAAAGCAAGAGATTTTATTGGGACGGGGTGCCCAGACAGAGAGCAGTAGAGTAAGGGAAACCAGAACTGCTCTGCCACGTGGCTCACAGTCTCGGGTTTTATGGTGATGGGATTAGTTTTCAGGTTCTTTTTGGCCAGTCATTCTGATTCAGAGTCCTTCCTGGTGGCACATGCATTGCTTAGCCAAGATGGATGTCAGCGAGGATTCTGGGAGGTGGTTGGGCACATGGTGTCACGTTTCAACCTTTCCCAAAATCTTTAGTTGGTGGTAGCTTGCTGGTTCTGTGTTCCTTACCAGCACCTCCTGTCGTAAAACAACTCATGCAAATGGTAACTATGGTACTTGGCCAGGGTGGGCAGTTTCAGTCAGTGTGCTTCCCCTAACAATTTTAAAATTTGAAAATTTTTAATTGAAAAGCTACTGTTATGTCACAGTAAGCATAGATGTGTTATGGAATGTAATGGGATATTTACATAAATTTTATAGGTATTTCAGGTTTGAGATGGCTGTCTGGCTGCACACAGGACTTTTATCCATGTGTATGTAAATATCTACTTTCCTCTATTTTTATGGAATATTTCATTGAAAAAGTTAGAGAATGACTGAATTGTAGGTGATACCCTTACATAGATAGTTATCAGTTAATTATTTCTTCATGAACGTTTTTCTGTTATTAATTCACGTATTGTAAATATGATTGCTAAAAGGTCCCCCTCTCAATTTTGTCTTGTTTTTCTTTCTCTGTACCTCCAAGTCAGTTCCTCTAAAAGTTTATCCAGTATTTGGTTCCAATGATAATCATGGAGTCTGACCCATGGCTAGCCTTTGCATTGTTGAAGATAACTTTATAAGGACCCGATAGTGGCAGTGGGTGTGTTGGCTCAGTTCAGAGACATTCACTCAGTCGTGCTCTTTCTCCCAACCAGGAGAGTCCTATAATCCACATAGACTCCCCATCCGTCACACAAGCTTTCCTTATTTTGGCTGTGCCATGTGGTTTGTGGGATCTTAGTTTCTCCACCAGGGATTGAACCCAGGCCCACAGCAGTGGAAGTGCAGAGTCTTAACTGCTGGACTGCCAGGGAATTTGCAATTTAAGCATTTCTAAAACTGAAATACTGTTTTGAGATAATTGTGTATTCACATGCAGTTTTAAGACTCAACACAGAGAGCTCCTATGTACCCACTCCTCAGTCAGTTCAGTCAGTTCAGTCACTCAGTCATGTCCGACTCTTTGCGACCCCATGAATCGCAGCACGCCAGGCCTCCCTGTCCATCACCAACTCCCGGAGTTCACTCAAACTCAAGTCCATCGAGTCACTTTCTCCTAATGGTAACATTTTGCAAAGCTATTGTATGACATCACAACCAGAGTGCTGACATTGATGCAAGCCATCCATACTTTTCACATTTCCATGCTTTCATTTGTTCTATGCAATTTTTTCACCCATGCTGGTTTGTGTATTCACCATCACAGTGGGGATACTGACAGCTCCAGCACCACAAGGATCCCTCATGTTGCCATGTGCAACCACCATGCCACCTCCCTCACCCCTACCTCCACCCATCTGTCCTGGCAACCACTAACAAATCTCTTCCATTTCTGAAACTGCGTCATTTCAAAAATGTTATCTAAATAAAAGGAGACAGTGAGTAATCTTCTGAGACTGGCTTTTTTTCTTTGAATGCCGTGTTCTCAGTCTCTAAGTTGTGTTCAACTCCTTGCAACCCCATGGACTGTAGCCCGCCAGGCTCCTCTGTCTATGGGATTTCCCAGGCAAGAATACTAGACTAGGTCACCATCTCCTCCTCCACGGGATCTTCCCGACCCAGGGATCAAATCTGCCTCTCCTTCATCTCCTGAGTTGGCAGGCAGATTCTTTACCACTGAGTTACCTGGTAACCACACATAGTAAACAGTCTTAATTCCATTTTTTTTTGGCGGGGGTTGGGGGGTGCTCCAAAGTCATTGCCGATGGTGACTCCAGCCATGAAATTAAAAGACACTTGCTCCTTGGAAGAAAAGCTATGACAAATCTAGACAGCATATTAAAAAGCAGAGACATTACTTTGCTGACAAAGGTCCATCTAGTCATGGCTATGGTTTTTCCAGTAGTCATGTATAGATATGAGAGTTGGACTGTAAAGAAAGCTGAGCGCAGAAGAATTGATGCTTTTGAACTGTGGTGTTGGAGAAAACTCTTGAGAGTCCCTTGGACTGCAAGGAGATCCAACCCATCAATCCTAAATGAAATCAGTTCTGAATATTCATTGGAAGAACTGATGCTGAAGCTGAAACTCCAATGCTTTGGCACCTGATGCAAAGAACTGACTCATTGGAAAAGACCCTGATGCTGGGAAAGATTGAAGGAAGGAGAAGAGGGGGATGACAGAGGATGAGATGGTTGGATGGCATCACCAACGCTATGGACATGAGTCTGAGCAAGCTCCAGGAGTTGGTGATGGACAGGGAGGCCTGACGTGCTGCAGTCCATGGGGTCACAAAGAGTCGGACACGACTGAGCGACTGAACCGAACTCCATTTTTGGATGTTTGCTGACATTTCCTGCCTCACCCTTCTCTCTGCCCCTTACATCCTGAAACTGGGCAAGCTGATTAGAAAGCCCAAATTCTTTCCTTTGGTGCTGATGGGAGATTCCAACCATGTGACCCCTACTGTGTGGGGGATCCCTCACCCCAGCTCTACCCTTATAAATAATAACCACAATAAAAAACCCCAAGCCAATCTTCTTTCCCTGCCTTCTCAAGTCATTTTTGGGCTGCTTGGTAAGCCCATCTAGCTGACTCTTGATAACCATAATATGTGAGTCATAAATCTTTCATACCCCCTTGATGTGTGTTTAGAGTCATCAGTATCAACGTTTGAACTGCATTTTGTATGGGAGTCCATCTTGTTTCTGCAGGATGGCTACCGCAGCATAATTTCCTGGACATTCATCCAAGTGGTTGCATGTATCAATAGTTTGTCCCTTTTTATAGCTGAGTAGTTATTCCACAGTCTGGATGTACCTCAATGTGTTGAAGGACATTGTTTGGTTGTATGTTGTTGTTCAGTTGCTAAGTCGTGTCCAACTCTTTGTGACCCCAAGGACTGCAGCACACCAGGCTCCTCTGTCTTCCACTATCTCCTGGAGTTTGTTCAGATTCATGTCCATTGAGTTGGTGATGCCAGCCAACCATCTCATCCTCTGCTACCTCCTTCTCCTGCTTTTGCCTTCAATCTTTCCCAGCAACAGCGTCTTTTCCATTGAGTAGTCTCTTCGCATTAGGTGGCCAAACCTATATTGGTTTTTATAGTTCTTAGCTATTATAAAGTTGCTTTAAACTTCAAGTGTGTGTTTCTGTGTGAACATAAATTTTATTCCTCTAGAATAAATGCCCAGGAATACAATCGATGTTTCATATGATATTTACATGTTTATTTTGTTTTTTTAAGAAATTGCCCAACTATTTTCCAAAGTGATTGTTGCCATTTTACATTCGCACCAGCACTATACAAATGTCTGCATCCTCACCAGCATTTGAGGGTGTCACTGTTTTTCATTTTACCCATTCTGATTGGTGTGTGATGATATGTCTCACAACCTCTGTGATGATATTAATTTCCATAAAAGACTGAAAGAGCATCACATTCCCTCTGTCTGCCCCAATCTACACAAGTATCAAACTCAAGAGGCTTGACTATGGGTTGTTACAATGCCAGGTATAAGGCCGAGTCTCTGGAGCATCCCACCATGAAATATGGATTCTAAGCTTTATCAGACACATTTACCACCAGGAGCCACTATGAACAAGAAGTCTGCTTATACTTATTATTTAGTCATTACTTAACATTGTGATTATTGTTATTATTGCCTATAGTGAGATATTTCTAATAAGGACCATTCAGGTTATCGTCTTGGTGGAAGAGCAATTGAAGAGAGGATTTTTTTTCTAATTTTTCCTCTTGCAAGCTGAGATTTTAAACTTGGGTTTATTAGCAAATGCACTGGGCTTTATGTTTGTCATAAATATGGGAACGCAACATCCACTTAATTTCAAGGGTGCAAGAAATGGTGAAGCCTATTTCTGTTTTCCCAGAGACGTGTGCCATGGGCCCTCTTCCTTCTGTCCCATGGCACTGGCTGTGACAAAGGCTGTCTTTGTTACAGTTTTCACCAGGGCAGACACTGACTCTGGGGAAAGTGATGGAAGCAGTCTGACAACATTTTGCTCGGTCAGTGACATTCCACACACTGGCCCCAGCCACTGGTTTTCCAAACCTGAGGACTCCTGGTCTCAGCATATGGTCAGAGAACTTTGCTCTTCCTTTGGTCATCTCACCCCACTGCAAATCTTCCCTTATGGATTTGTTACCGAAAGCCTGGCCTCTCTGACGCTGATGCCAAATTAAATCTCAGAGTTTTAGGTCAAGTAGAAAGGATAGCTTTATTGCTTTGCCAGGCAAAGGGAGACACAGAGGGCTTCTGCCTTGAAAACTATGTGTCTTCCTAGGGAGAATTTGGTGGCGTTTAACAACAGTGATTCAAAGATGGGGTCTCTGATAAGATGTTTGCATTCCCCTCAGGTGGTAAGTCTCCAAATCTTTATGAGCCTCCCTGGGTCCTTTAATCTTGCCTCAGGTGGTTTCTCGGCTGCTCCTCCCTTGATTAGTAACTGTGGACCTCAGGGAAGGTCATGGAGGCTGGAGTCCTGTCCACAAGGAACAGGGGACAGAAAGTCTTCCACCTGGGAACCACACAGGGCCCCTCCCGGTTTCAGATTCAACATTCCTGGCCTTGCCAACTAGTTATTGGGGGTAATGTGGAAATTGTTACAATGACTGGAGCTTTTGATGGGGGTTACCCAGATGCCTTCAAGGGCAGATGGGCTACAGTGTGTCATGCAGGGGCTGTACAGAATTGGGAAGGCTTGGGAGTTGTTGTTCAGGCACTCAGTGGTGTCAGACTCTTTGCAACCCCATGGACTGCAGCATGCCAGGCTTCCCTTTCCTTCACCATCTCCTGGAGCTTGTTCAGACTCAAGTCCATTGAGTTGGTGATGCCGTCCAACCATCTCGCTCTCTGTTGTCCCCGTCTCCTCCTGTCTTCAATCTTTCCCAGCATCAGCGTTTTTTCTAATGAGTCAGGTCTTTGCTTCAGGTAGCCAGAATATTGGAGCTTCAGCTTCAGCATCAGTCCTTCCAATGAATACTAAGGATTGATTTCCTTTAGGATCGACTGGTTTGATCTCCTTGCAGTCCAAGTGACTCTCAAGAGTCTTCTTCAACACCACAGTTCAAAAGTATCAATTCTTCAGTGCTCAGTCTTCTTTATAGTCCAACTCTCATACTGATACATGACTACTGGAAAAACCATAGGTTTGACACTATGGAGCTTTGTCGGTAAAGTAATGTCTCTGCGTTTTAATATACTGTTCTAGGTTTGTCAGAGCTTTTCTTCCAAGGAGCAAGCATCTTTTAATTTCATGGCTGCAGTCACCATCTGCAGTGATGTTGGAGCCCAAGAAAATAAAGTCTGTCACTGTTTCCATTGTTTCCCCATCTATTGGCCATGAAGTGATGGGACCAGATGCCATGATCTTCGTTTCTTGAATGTTGAGTTTTAAGCCAACTTTTTCACTCTCCTGTTTCACATTCATCAAGAGGCTCTTTAGTTCCTCTTTGCTTTCTGCCAAAAGGGTGGTGTCATATGCATATCTGAAGTTATTGGGTGGGGGAAATTTCTGGCCTTCCTTTGAAAATCCTGCTAGGGTTAATGTAGTTTCCTTAGAAAAAGAGATGTTTCTCCTGCAGGAAACAGTTGCCAAGAGCACTAACGTTAGATTTGTTCTGACTAAGATAGTGGAAGGCAGCCCTGCCAGCCCACTGGCCATCATGATTTTCAAAGCTTAGAACTGTTATATATATTAATATGAAAATTAAAAAAAAAAAACAAAAAACAGGAAGGAAAAAGAGCTTTTGAGCTGTTATCTGTGATTTTCTTGCTGCTTCTGGGACTAGAAATAGAAAATATTTCTTGCAGTTTTCTCTGGAGACAAGAGAGCCTCACACTGATGAGACCAATAGACAGATAAGAGAGATTTGTGGAATTTAGTAGGGTTGGGGAGCCTCAGGGACTTAACTTTTAGATAAAGGGTTTAGAGTAAGAGTTTTGGCATGTGGTCAATGAATGGTAATCTCTAGTTATAGTGAGATAAGTTACCACTTGTATAACATAGATCTCATTCATTCTAAGAATTCATAAATAAGGAAAAATAATGATACAGGTTTAAAAGACATAGACACTAAAAATAAAATTAACTGACCATTTCCCCTGTACCAAGCACAGTGTTGATCTTCATAACAATCCTTAGAATAAGATATAATTGTCTCTATTTTACAGATTGAGGACACTGAGGGTCAGAGAGATAAAGAAACTTGTCCAAATCACCCTTTCAACCAACCAGTAAATGGCTCTATGAACCCTGGTCTTACTACTTGGATTTTTTATGGAAAGAAACAATATGGATGGAGTGGATATTCAGGGCTCTGGGACTTCAGTTAGAAAGGCTTGGGAAGAAGGCTGACCTAGTCTAGATCTATGTTGGTCTCACAGTTTGATGACCTATGTTCTGAACCAAAGTTGAACTAGGTAAGAGATTGTTGTCTCACATCTGGATGCCCACCAGATAAAGAACAAACCCTAGAGCAGAGTCTAGATGGTTCTTTGTTGTCTAGTTCTTGGTTATGGTTCTAACCCATCTTCCCCATCATGTTTACCCACCCCTAGTGAGGTATGAAGTTTCTCAAGACTTTGTGTTAGGCTGACGTTGTTTCCCTTTGCTCAGTTTGGTTTAGTTCAGTCGCTCAGTTGTTTCCGACTCTTTGTGACCCCACGGACTGCAGCCCACCAGGCTTCCCTGTCCATCACCAATTCCTGGAGCTTGCTCAACTCATGTCCATCAAGTAGATGATGCCATCCAACCATCTCATCTTGTGTCGTCCCCTTCTCCTCCTGCCTTTAATCTTTCCCAGCATCACAGTCTTTTCCAAGGAGTCAGTTCTTTGCATCAGGTGGCCAGAGTTCTGGAGTTTCATCTTCAGCATCAGTCTTTCCAATGAATATTCAGGACTGATTTTCTTTAGGATTGACTAATTGGATCTCCTTGCAGTCCAAGGGACTCTCAAGTCTTCTCCAACTCCACAGTTCAAAACCATCAATTCTTTGGTGCTCAGCTTTCTTTATAGTCCAACTCTCACATCCATACATGACTACTGGAAAAACCATAGCTTTGACTAGATGGACCTAGTCAAAGCTGTGATACCCTGGATCTGCCTGATTGATACATTTCTACCCATTTAAACACAGACAGCTTGGGCCATCTTTTCTATGAAGATATTCTGTCCTTACCCCGTCACTTCCCATCTGCCAGACAGAATTAGTCCCTCCCTTGTCTGTGTCCTCAGAGCCTGGTTGCATGCTTCTGCCAGAGCCACTAGTCCTAAGGGATCTGTTGTTACTAAATTCTTCTGAATATACAGTGCTGTCTTGTACCGGTGCTACCTAGTTTAGGCTCTAACCAAATATTTCTGGACTTTAATCAAGAATGCAAAATCCAAAGGCAAAGAGCTTCTGTTATTCACATCTCCATCAATATGGGTACTTTGCCAATTAGCATAGTTCATGTCAGAATTTTTTTTTTTTTTGGTGAAATTGGTGGCATTTGATTAACATGATGAAAGTTAGAAATGGAATCTCCTTGAAAATAAAAAGATATTCAAGATAAGCCCATAAGTTCAAATAGTTTAGAAACCTTCCACTCTTGCCTGAGTAGGACATACATATTCAGCTAAAATTACAATCTGCACCCTTAGAATGATCCTCAGGAAAGCCTTTACTTTGTCTTGGGTCCTGTCATGAATTTTGGAGGATTCTGGTTGCCCCATGATGGCTATACTGGTGATAGATTTCTGCCTCAAATACTGGCAATTGTTTTGAGAGAATCTTGCACACAAGGTTATAGAAACTTCTTATTAATAAGTGTCTATAAGAGCAGCAGAATTTTGCCGGTGGCTTGCTTTGATCATAACCAGGTAGCAAAGTTGTAGAGGAGAGTAGCTGACATTCTTGGTTTAACAATTCCTAGGTGGCTCACATTTTAATACCAGTAATCCTGCTCAGGTCAGTTTGCAAGACCTACTCACTAGAGTAAGTTTCTCAAGGACAGAAACTCACCTAATTTACTTAAGTATCTGAAATGTTTGAAAATGAAAGGCATCTGGGAGATGGAGTTTAGATGCCAAAATAAGAGCATTTCAGGGGAAAATCGGAGAAGGCAATGGCAACCCACTCCAGTACTCTTGCCTGGAAGATCCCATGGATGGAGGAGCCTGGTAGGCTGCAGTCCATGGGGTCTCTAGGAGTAGACATGACTGAGCGACTTCACTTTTCACTTTCATGCATTGGAGAAGGAAATGGCAACCCACTCCTGTATTCTTGCCTGGAGAATCCCAGGGACGGGGGAGCCTGGTGGGCTGCCTTCTATGGGGTCGCACAGAGTCAGACATGACTGAAGCGACTTAGCAGCAGCAGGGAAAAATGGCAGAGCACAGTTGAACTGAGAAAACACAGGACCCATGATTGCCATACTTAAAGGGCAACTCTCTTCCCAGTGCCTGGTTATGAATTGCACACCCAGTGACTGAGGACCCAAGCAGCTTCCATAGGACACAACTTACAAACTGACTATTAAGATCCATAAAGATCATATTCCCTGAACCCAAAAAATGACTGGGAGATTCTTGAAGCAGGGCTTCCAGCTCAGAATCTCCTGGGGTCCTTGTTGCAAATGCAAATTCCTCGTCACTTTCCAGGCCTCTTGAATAGGCACCTGTTCCTATGGGGTCCAGGTGTCTCAAGTTTTAGCAAATTTTACAGAGATTCTTATCTATTTAATAATAATGAACTTAGCTGTTCATGAGAAATAAGCACTACTACATTGATGAGTCACATTGATTATAAAAACGCATTTTGCTTGGTTCAGAAACATTAAAATGTGGGTGAAATGTGATCTCGGAATAAAAGCAAAGTAGTATCATGTCTTCCTAGATAATACATTTGTATTTTAACCGGGCCCTTGCCGCCTTAACGAAGATGAGTCTTCTTTTTCTGTCCTCGAGCAGACCAACAGGAGATATTTGAGGGGTGAGGAGTCTCTCCAGGGTCCTTCACATCACATTGAGCTAGTTGTATCTTTGAATTGCAGTGTCCCTTTACCCTGCACCCCATGTCCTTAGACAAGAAGGAGTTTCCTTCATTTTGAGATTTAATATTGAGGCATAGAATGTGAGTAACAACCAAAGCCCCCTTCTAAGAAAGTCAGTGGTCAGGCAAAACATATAAGCAGTGTTCCGACTCTTGATGAAACCGCAAGGCCTCTCTTTCCTGTAGGCTGTCCTACAGAGCCTTTCAACAGATGAGTACCTGACCTAAAGATTCCCTTTCCTTTCCTTTAAAATTCATAAAGGCGTGACAGACAAAACAGAGCAGAGCATGGAGTGCAGATGAATCTATCCACCTGTCATTCTGACATCTCCTGTTTAGTGCCTCAGGGAAATCACACAGGAAAATATCACAAGGGAAAATATAGTATTCTTTAGAAAATATTTCTTTAAAAAGGCCGGGAGGCCATGTGTAAAATAGATAGCCAATGGGAATTTGCTGTATGGTTCAGGGAACTCAAACAGGGGCTCTGTATCAACCTAGAGGGGTGGGATGGGGAGGGAGATGGGAGGGAGGTTCAAAAGGGAGGGGGTATATGTATACCTATGACTGATTCATGTTGAGGTGTGACAGAAGACAACAAAATTCTGTAAAGCAATTATTCTTCAATAAAAAACTAAATAAAAAAAAATGGACGGGAGGAATGGTGTACTTCCCCTTCACAAGCAAAACTTTTCTAAATTTCCAGTGTTTTAACTCTTCCAGTCAGTCAGTAGCATGTGTTGAGGATGTCCTATGTGCAAAAGACCAAAATAGACTGTGGGGAGGGTGGATGGGATGGGGGTGCTAAAGAAATATATAGATAATATTGCCTCAAGCTTAAGAAACAGAAGTTCTAGCTTAGGAGACAAAAACATCCCACAAGCAAGATGATTATATCTCTGAGTGAAATTCTGGAAAACATTTGTTCTTATTTCTGTGTGTTAACTTCAGAGAAGGCAATGGCACCCCACTCCAGTACTCTTGCCTGGAAAATCCCATGGACGGATGAGCCTGGTAGGCTGCAGTCCATTCGGTCGCTAAAAGTCGGACACGACTGAGTGACTTCACTTTCACTTTACACTTTCATGCATTGGAGAAGGAAACGGCAACCCACTCCAGTGTTCTTGCCTGGAGAATCCCAGGGGCGGGGGAGCCTGGTGGGCTGCCATCTCTGGGGTCACACAGAGTCGGACACGACTGAAGTGACTTAGCAGCAGCAGCAGCTGTGTATTAATCTGCTAATAACTCTGCCACACAGTTGGATAGGAAATGGCAACTCACTGGAGTAATCTTGCCTGGAAAATCCCATGGACAGAGGAGCCTGGTGCGCTACAGGCCATTGGGGGGTCACAAAGAGTGGGACATGACTGAGTGACTGAGCATGCACAGCTAGGTAAAGTCAGCCATGGAGGAAATGCTCGAGATGAGGTCTATATCAGGCAGAGAGAAGGATCACGGTGGGAACACATTCCAGGTGGAGCATTACAGGTTCAGGTGAAGGTCTGAACTGCACTGACAAGGTGGGAAGAGTGAGCAGGTCAAAGGGCAGCAGGCAGCGGTGGCGTGGATTATGCTCTGGGGGGCACCTTGACCTGGTGCCTTCCCATCCTTTGCCACTCACCAGCTGGGTCACATTGAAGGGATGACCTTCCTGAGCTTGTCTCCTTGGTTCTAAAAATGGGATGACTAGATCTGCCTCATAGGGTCAGTGGCCTTGAGAAGGAAAATAACATGCTATGCCAAGTAGCTAATAGACATTAAATAAATAGGCAATTAGCCTTTGAAGTAGCAAATGATTAAATGTGGAACTGGTGAAATGAGAGAAGGAGCTGAGGTCACTGGAAAAAGTAAAGGGAACCCCATGAACCCCAAATGTTTAAACATTGTAGTGTTTTCCCAGGGGATTAAATCCATACCACTGTAACCTTTTTTTACTTTTCAGATATTAAACTCTGAAAAAATAAAAACAAAAGCATGACACATTGCTCACCATGGCACAGGTGGAAATACAGAGCAGTCAAAATTACGGACAAAGACAGGTTTCAATTAATAAGCTGACTTCTATTCTATGGCTGCAGATTCTAAGATTTAATTAGGAAGCAAAGATGAAAAAGACCCCCCCAAAGCAATAGCAATGCCTACATTATTATTTAAGTGAGTGATTTCTAAGGACAAATGGCACATTTGAAAGACTCTATCATCTGACATGGGCTTTTCATGTTAGGGTCCAGTGTACTATGGACACTATATATGACTCTTTTTCCAGGTGGAGGAGAAAAGAAGGTTTACTCTTTCAGTTTTTCCATCACTGTTTTATAGAGAGCTCTATCAGTCTGAGAAGCAGATGTCACACCCAAATTAGGATGATTTGGAAAGGGCTTATTTGCAGAAGTGTGGTCATAAAGAAGCAGAAGAGATAGTACAGTGGCCCAGGGTGGCCACCAGCAGCTCTCTTTCCATCTCTAGGCCTGTGACTCTGGGGGAGGAAGAGAGTCGTGGGAGTAGTGAACTGCCTTGAGAGAAGATGTAATCTTAGTTAAGGGACAGTCTGCCAGAGGTGACCTTGCAGGAGAAGAGCCAGGGGAACAAATACTGAAGGGGAGCAGAATATGCCTCTTTGTCATAAGGTTTATTTTGAGCTGATTGTCTTGAGAAACAGCAGACACAGAAGTAGGAGTTATCCTTTTGTAAGGAATATTTGCATTTATGAAGGAACTCTCCATTGTAAGGGTATCTCCCTGTCTCTCTGAAATAGGAAGAGATGGATGATTCTGAATCATAATGGAGAAAGTACCTGCTTAATTCTGTATAACAAACTATACTCTGCTGACCTTATTTTTCTAGGTAACCTCCCAGGACTGGCCTCCTCCCACATCTTTCTTTCTTTTGTCTTTAACTGAAGATGCAATTTAAGCTGGAGTTCTAAGCCACTTTGGAGAGTTATTCCTCTTTCACTGGGTACTCCCAAAAGAGTGGGGTGCCATTGCCTTCTCCAACATGATGTATACAAGTTATTAAACTTCTATTTGTTTCTTCTCTTATTTGTTAATCTGTCTTTTATTACAAGGCAGGCAGAGAAGGGGATGACAGAGGATGAGATGGCTGGATGGCGTCACCAACTCAATGGGCATGAGTTTGAGTAAACTCCAGGAGTTGGTGATGGACAGGGAGGCCTGGTGTGCTGCATGCGGTCCATGGGGTTGCAAAGAGTGGAACACAACTGAGCGACTGAACTGAACTGAACAAGCGTCTCAGCCAAGAACTTAGAAGGATAGAAGAAGGTAAAACTTTGATACATGAACTTTGTGGTGGGTTGGGGGGCATAATTCAATCCATAACAGTTGGCCATAGTGTTTACAGCAACTTTAAATGACTTCTATGAACATATAGGTAATTGGAATAGCTCACTGAACATCCAGAACCTCTCATTTTGATTTTATTACGCATCACATTATTCTTCCAGACATCTTTTTCTGGTATTGGATGTCCATCTCTACCCCTCTGACAACAGGGCCCTTGAGTCATGGAGATTCTGACCTGGGTTGTTGACTTCCAGATATCTTATCCAGTGAACTTCAATCTAATCTGCAGCCTCATTCAGCCTTATAGTTTTCAATTCTTAAACAGCAGCATGCGTAAACAAGTTCTGTTTTTACTGGATTTAATTTGAGTTGAGTTTCTGTCATTTGTGTCCCCAACTTCTGACTAGTCCTGACTAGGGATAGAGGGCATTTATTTGTGAGAATTTTGTTCTAGTTAACTAGAAGCAGGAAAAAAAAAATTAGAAATGTCACTCAATTGAGATTTGAGGTGAGTTTAATAAAACAGCAATCAGCCTATCTCTATCACTAGCAGATGGGTCTACCCCTTGAAGAGACTGATAGAGCCAGGGAGGAACACAGGGCCCCTGTTTAGTGATCTCTGCAGTCAGTCATGATGTATCTCAACATGGACCTTTACAAAAATATCAAGTACAGCATCACTGTTCACATTTGGCATTCACAGGATCACTTAGGTATCAGGCAAGGATTAATCCTCGATCCCCCAGGCTGGCTTGTTTCCCCACTCTCCTTGTTCTTGATGAGATGGGTGGGTTGCAGCCAGAGGCTCTGGAGAAAACTGGCTTTGTCAGTCCTCTAATAAAATGCCTTGAATTTGTTGCCTTGGAGGCTGCAGAGAGCTACTCTGCTAAATTATTCACACTGACTTTTACTGGATACCTTCCTCCCATTTCAATTACTTGGGATTTTTAATAGAAAATTGGTTGTGGGAATTTGACCACTCCAACTGCCTGGTAATAATCTGATCTGAATAGTAAACTCAGCATGGATTGATTTGGGGACAAGCCAGAGCATTCTCAAAAGAATTTATGAAGATCGGCCCTCCACTACTGAGAAAGCTAGGAATCTGTTTATACAAAATGAGGATATTTATTGGTGAGAATCTTGTGCTATTTATATAGTAATAGGAAAAATTAGAAGGGTCACCCTTCATCAAGATTGGAGGTCAGTTTTCTAAACTAGCAGTAAGCCTTTTCATAAATGCTTCACCATTGTCTAGTGGGACTATGAAACTGCTCTTGAACATCTGTATTATAATATAAAGAAAGTTTGATGTCCATACACGAGCCATATACATAATGGTTGAAAGCTTGGCTGGTGCTTATTCTGTGTCATATACTGTGCTCTGTTTAAGTTCAGCAGCTCTTTTAATCCTGACAATAATACCATGAGATAATGGCTGTGTTATCCCCATTTTGCAATTTAGAAAACTGAGCCTCTAGGAGATTATGTGATGAGGTGAATTTACATATTAATAGCTTCTAAGTGGTGGTTTGATTTCAAAGCCTGGTTCTTCATAATAAGCTGAAATACTTTACAGTTAGGCCATGTTTGTAGCAGACAAAAATAAGTATTAAATTCTATAATTGATTTGCTTTTTCACTTTGTGTGTGTGTGTGTAAGCCCCTTTAGTCATGTCTGACTCTTTGCAACCCCATGGACTGTAGACTGCCAGGCTTCTCTGTTCATGGGAATCTCCAAGCAAGAATACCGGAGTATGTTGCCATGCCCTCCTCCAGAGGATCTTCCCAACCCGGGGATCGAACCTGTGTCTCTTACCTCTCCTGCATTATTATAGTCAATAGTAATTCGCCATAGTCAATAGTAATTGTTCCTTGACTTTTCTTTCATCAAGATCAATACAAGAGATACAAAAAAAAAAAAAAGATTTTGGATCATCCCAAACACATTGTGTTATATTTCACACGTGGACTCAGTATTACTTAATTCATATCTGCAGTGCTCACCTCCTGTTGTGAGAACTTGAGATATCTAAACTTGAGGGTCTCAACTGTGTATCACAGGTTTGCAGATAAGTCTAGATGGTCAGTGGGGTGGCAAGACTCATCCTTTAGGGCAGAGAGAGTTCTCTGCACAAACTTGGCTCAAGGATGAGAAACCAACATCAGGAGAAAGCTCAATTACAAGTTTTGAGACCTGCTCATTTTCCAGATCCCCCAGAATATGTGCCAGAGTCCTTGGGAGATGAAGTAATAAAGTGTAAAGAACCAGGGGCCTTTTTACTCATCTCTGTAGGAGCTTGAAAGCAAAAGGCAGTGCTGTACTTCAGTGACGGGACTGTTGGGGCCTATGACACAGAGGCTGGCATGTCTCTGGAATGGGGCAGGTGGGATCTGTTCTAGAGCTGACACTGAGGGAGCAGTCTCCCTAGTAGAGAAGGAATCAGCAGGTTACACACTGCAGCTACAAAAACTTGCAGGATTAACCAACAAGGACCCTACTGTAGAGCACAGGGAACTATACTTAACATTTTGTAGTAACTTATAAGGGAAAAGAATCTGGAAAGGAATCTCTCTTTATCTACCTGTCTGAATCACTGTGCTGTCCACCCAAAACTAACTTATTTTGAATCAACTGTACTTCAATAAGGGCTTCTCTGATGGTGCAGTGGTAAAAACTCTGCCTGCCAGTGCAGGAGACTCGGATTCAATCCCTGGGTCAGGAAGATGCTCTGGAGGAGGAAATGGCAACCCATTCCAGTATTCTTGCCTGGAGATTCCCATGGGACAGAGGAGGCTGGCGGGCTACAGTTCATGGGGTCGAAAAAGAGTTGTACACAACTGATCTCCCACCCACCCACGCCAACCCTCCCCCAACCCCACACACACTTCAATAAAATTAATGAATTTTTTAAAAAGAACTTGCAGGAAGGATGGTGCGTTCTATTCATAATCCAATCATGTCCATACCTACACTCACTTCATGTACCTAGGAATTTCCTCAGCTACTTGGGAGAATTGAGGCAACTAGACTCCCCAAACATGTGTGAATGGTTTAGAGCTAGAGAAATACTGTCCTATTGACATTAATGAGATTCTGTTGGTCTTAGGAAATGTAGATCAATGCAAATTAATAAAATAAACTTTAAAATGTTTTTGAGCTTTTTGTTATTGTTGTTGCAAAATATGCAAAGAAAGACAAATATCACTCTTACCTGGGCCTCAGAGGGAAACCTTGGCTCTTCAAAGATCTCATCTGATACACTATTCTTCTCCACGATTTTAACATCTGGAACTTGGACTAAAATTAGGTCATACAGACATGTTTTTAAACCTCAGCCATGAATAAGCAGATCTTTAAAAGTTCGTTATAAAGAAATATGGTTAGTAAAGATCTCAGTGTTAGTGGAAGGATTACAGCCATCTAGTAGACCATTGAGCAGCTTTTAATCTGAAAACACATTGACTACATCCATCAATGTCATGCTCGTCTTTTTACTAGATCAAACTATCTAAAAATAAATTAATCATGCTACATAGCATCAATTAAATACCACACTCTGCAGAAGCTACGTAAAATAATATACTTTGAATGGTCCTAACGGTACTTGATGTTGAGTTCTCCCAGTATTCAAGTGATCTCCTAGATTCTCTCCACTGTGTGACTTTTCATCATGGGCGATTTAGAGAGACTTGGGCTCCAGTGGATCATCATTAGCAAGGCATCGTCTCCTGAGTACTTTACTCAAGTTTCACTCTTACTGTCATCAAATGCCAGACAGGGGGTTTATTTTCTGCTAGGATACAGAAGTGAGAAGACAAGAATTCCACCCTGCATATCATGTGTTCTGGAGCTCCTGAAGCAATCCAGAGGCTTACAAGTACTTTATTTTAGAGCTTCCAGGACATTTTGGGGGCTTCTCAGGTGGCTCAGTGATAAAAGAATCTATCTACCAATGCAGGAGGCAAAGATGCCGATTGGATCCCTGGGTCAGGAAGATCTCCTGGAGAAGAAAATGGCAACCCACTCCAGTATTTTTGCCTGGGAAATCCCATGGATAGAGGAGTCTGGTGGGCTATTGTCCATGGGGTCGCAAAGAGTCAGACACAACTGAGCAACTGAGCACAAGCATGCAGGGTATTTCGGAAGAAAATTTCCAAGACCTCAGTGCCACTATTTCAAAATCGAACCATAAATTTATGATAGTGTGGCAAAAGATTCATCGAAATGTCAGCTTCTTAGGCTGTTTTTCAATTTCCTGTTTAATGGGAACAAAAACTGTCTTTGTCAACAAGGAGACTTTAAGGCTTATGTAATAATGGAAACTAAAAATCCAGAGCAGACAGATCTAAAGCAATAGAAAAATTCCACTTAAACTTGATCTCCAGCAGTTTCCATCTCCAGGATGAATGGAGGAAAAAATAGCTGTCAACATTGAGCTCCCTCACCACCCCCAGGACATGTGGCTTTTCAAAGTCTCTTGTGAGCCAAGTCAGTACAGATTGATTCCTGATAGTCATGAGAAAGCCTATCAGTTTTCCCTCTGAGGCTAGGGTGCCAGAAGCTTATATGTTCAATTAAAACAGCCCAAATTGGATGTTATAATGAATATGTATTTTTGAGCACCTGACTTCCTTTGGAGCTATGTCTCATTCAGTCTGAGGCCATGATATTTGTTGAAAAGTTCCCCATCCTGTATTCCTAGGGGTATGTATGTGTGTATTAATTATCTATTGCTGTATAACAAATAACTCAATAAATTAAAAGAATAAACAGTATCTCATAGCTTCTAAGTATCAAGAATTTGAACGTAGCCTATCTTTGCCTCAAGATCTCTCACAAGACCGGGATAATTTGTTAGTCATTGTTAAAATCATCCTAAGGCTCAATTAAGGGGAGATCTGCTTCTAAACTCACCCACAAGGTGGTTGGCAGGGGTTGAGTCCTTGCTGCTCTTGACAGAGCCATCAGTTTCTTGCCAAGTAGTTCTCTTCATAGGGCAGTTTACAATATGGCAGGGCAAGTGAGATGGAAGTAACATAATCTCGTAGGTGACATCCTATTACTTTTACTTAATTCTATCCATTAGAAGTGAGTCCAAGGACTTCCCCTGTGGTCCAGAGGGTAAGAATCCACCTTGCAATGTAGGGACACAGGTTCAGTTCCTGATTGGGGAACTAAGATCCCACAAGTGGCAGGGCAGCTAAGCATGGGGGCCCGACTACTGAGCCTGATTGTCACTGAAAGGTCCCACATGCCCCAAGACGTTATGCAGTTAAATAAATAAATAAATATTTTTTTTAAAAAGTGAGTCCAGTGTATGCTTAAGAAGGAGAGAATACATGAATTCAGGAAAACTAGGAGATAGGAACCAGAGGAGGCCACCCTAGCGGCTCTGTACCACAGGGCTGTGCTGACAATTCTGGGAAATCATGTGACATGTTCTGTTTCTCTGGCTGCAATGATTGGTTCATCAATGGATACTTGATCCAAGTCAGGCCAATGAGACTAAGCCTGGAATTCTGGCCAGAACTTTTGGGAAAGAGACCTTCTCTCTCCACTGGTGTTGTTTCTAAGAAATCAGCCTGGACCTTCAATGGCTATCTCTGTCACCATCTTGGGAAAGTATCTTGAAAATGAAGCCAAAACAGAGGAAAAAAAAAACCAGAAGACAAAAGTGAGATATTCTTGGTGTCATTGTTTGAATACCTTGATCTAGATGCATTTAAAGACAATTTTATCCCAAGATTTTCTATTATATGACCCAATAAAAACCTTCTTTTATTTATTTGTTTGGGCAGGATCTTAGTTGCAGCAAGCAGGATCTATTAATCGAAGCACGGGGGTCAGGTGGTAGGGGGAATCTTTTAGGTGCAGCATGGCATGTGGGAAGTAGTTCCCTGACCAGGGATGGAAACTGGACCCCCTGCATTGGGAATGCAGAATCTTATCTGCTGGACCACTAGGGAAGTCCCGAAAATCTTCTCTTTTTGCTTAAGCCACTTTGAACTGAGTTTCTGTCACTTGCTCCATACAGTACGAAAAGATACTCTAATTGTTTTTAAAATTCTCTGTCTGGTACAAAAGAATCAGCAAGATCTTAGAGCTGGGCAGGGATGACAGACCAAGTCACTTTTTGTATTTGTAGTAAATTATTTGCTCAGTACCTTAAATTTATTGGGCCTCGACCAATGAGAAAATTTTAACTCATTTGCCCTAAGTCCTTGTCAGCACAACAGCAGATTGAGTAGTTCCCTGTTGCCCTTCAGATGCTCAGTTGGCTCCTTGTGTCTGATTGAACTTGGGTTTGAGAGATAGCACTACTCCAAGTCAATTTTTCTCAACCAGGGTGATTTAACAAGGCTGGAGACATTTTTGGTTGTCACAACTGAAGCGGCAGATTGCTACTGTCATCTAAAGGGGAGGGGTCAGGAATGCTGCTAAGCTTTTTACAATGTGCAGGACTGCCACCTCCCAACAACCCCAACAAAGAAATATCTTACCTAAAATCTCTGTGGTGCTGAGGTTGAGAAATCCTTCTCTAAACCACCTCTGGGTAACCTAGCAAATCACACTGAAAGACTGCATTAGCTCGTTCCTGGTTAAATAATACTACAAGAAGGTTCAGGCTTGAAGATGTCAAAACGTGCTCACTCGGAAGAGAGTCTGTCTTTGTCCTGCCTCCCATGGTGGACCCTAAAGCTTGAAAAGTAATGCAGCAGAGAGTGTGTTCTTAATGTTTCTTTTAAAACTGTTTAAAAGGATTCCTTCAGTTCAGTTCAGTTGCTCAGTCACGTCAGACTCTTTGTGACTCCATGAATCACAGCACGCCAGGCCTCCCTGTCCATCACCAACTCCCGGAGTTCACTCAGATTCACGTCCATCGAGTCTGATGCCATCCAGCCATCTCATCCTCTGTTGTCCCCTTCTCCTCCCGCCCCAATCCCTCCCAGCATCAGAGTCTTTTCCAATGAGTCAACGTAGGCATGTATTTACATCCTCTGTTCTTTCCTAATAGAAAGATTTCCATTCCAGGGTGATCTGAAATGCTGAATAAGGAAAGAAAATTACTTTTGATCGCTGATGGGATCTGGTGCCGCATCCTGCTTACAGATTCAAATCGATACCAAGATCCTGATTTTAAAGACTAAAGGCCTTTTCCCCTAGCTGGAATATGGGGCAATTAGTATTTTAATCTATGACGCTAGGATTTGAATGGAAAAACCAGGACTAAAAACATAATCCTATTCTTTGTACTAGTAAAATATTTAGCTTTTGTATGATCAGATGATGGTTAGGTTCTCTGCTTCCTTCCTTTCCCAGGGATGTGTTTTAAGCCCCATGTAGGATGGCCATGAATAGAGACATGCTTTTTTATTTGCTTACTCACTGATTCAATAAATGTTTGCCTGTTTCCCACAGTGCCTAGCACGCAGTGAGTATTCAATACCCTTTACATTGTGCTTTGTGATAAGGGATTCTTCAATTGCTAATAACATGTTCTTTTGCTCCCTCTTGCAGGCTGGAGAGTTAACAGCTGGTTTCCAAGGTCCCAGGGCTTCCTTGTGCAGTGGTGGCTAGTTGTATCAAGCATCAGAGTGCACATGAGTGAACCAATGGGTCTAGAATCCAGCTAAAGCCCTCCTCCCCAAACTGTGTGCTTGACCCAGAGCTGTGTTCACTAAAGACACTGCCCATTAGCCAAGCCATGTTCTCCATGGAGCTACATTCCTCCAAGAGGAATGCCCTTGACTTCAACAGAATTGAGTGGCCATCATGAGGACTCCTACCTACGTTGCCCTCAGGATGTCTGACAGAGACTTTTCCACCTGCATGCAGATGTCCATGAGCCCCTTGAGCTTGAGCCTTATTGCAGGTTTCCATTATCTACACCTACAGTCTGGATTCACAGGCAGTGTAATTTTCAACTCAGCAGGGTCTTATTAAATCCTACTACCTGACCATAAAAATATAGCAGGTGCTTATTAGGCCCTGACATATACTGAAATACAAATTACATGGACACTTTGCTAAGAGCATGCACCTGTATTTTTGACTTGAAGCCCATGTTGCCTTTGGTTTTATTGCAGGTTAATCATTTGGAAAATAGAATTGACACATTGTGATTCCCCTCCTGCAGTTAATTGCTACCTAAGATCCCAAGAAGGTGAGTGAGAAGAAACCACCCTGAATCAAAAGGTGAGGTCTGGGAATTCCCTGGTGGTCCAGTGGTTAAGACTCTGTGCTTCCATCACAAAGGGGTGCAGGTTCGATCCCTTGTCAGGGGAACTAAGACCCCATATGCCAGGCTGAGCAGCTTAAAAAAAAAAAAAGTGATGCCATCCGTATTGACTCAGATCTAAGAAAGGCACTTGAGGACATTATTAAGCCAACTATTTATTATATTTGACTCCTTAGGAAAACTAAGAAGGGTTTTCCTTCTTAGTGAATGATACCACCAACCACCCCAGTCCTCAAGCTGGAAACCTGGATGTCATCCTTGCCCCTCATTTCTCTCTCCCCTGCAGACTTGAAGAGTGACCAAATTCTGTCACCTCTTTAACAACTCTTACCAACTTTGCCTTTTCACCTCAAGACCTCACTGCCTTAGTCTAGTGGTCACCATCTGCTGGCTGGTCTTTTACAGTGAAGTGTAGCCCTGCTTCCAATCCCTTCTCGGGGCAGCTGCCCCAAAGACTGTGAAACTGTAAATCTGATCATGCTGTTCCCCAGCCCGTGCTGTTCCTTTCCTCTGATGTTCTTTTCTTCACACTTGTGCTTCTGATGAACATCTAGCTCTTCAGCTTTATGAATCATCTCATGTGAGGGTTTTTCTTGCTAACATCTTCTGCTCTCACTTTTCTAGGACTGGCTACTCTTACCTTTGCCCCATGCTGTATCCTGAATACACTTCTTCAGCCCACCTGTGTCCTCCACACTGGAAACTTTTTCAAGGCCAGGATGCCTTCAGCCCATGGTGTCTTAATGGCCACTGGGCACAGCAGTTGCTTATTAAATGCCTGTGGGTTACAAGAATGCTGTTTTGTACTTTGCTGTTCCCAAAGCACTTTGAAAATATTGCCTCACCTAAAACACTTTTTTTTTTTTCCTGAGACTTGCATCCTGTCTTTTGAGAAAGTCCCTCAATATCTTTGAACCTAATGCCCTTATGTATCAGGATATAGTCATACTTACTTGTTAATTAAAGTCCATGTTCTACTTCCTGTCTTGAAGCTGTCTCTAAAAAGTGAGAGAAAAATGACCCTTTACATTGTGTTGTGGGTAACTGCACAATTACAAGTGCAAGTGCTTGTGACAAAACTGAAAACTTTATATCACCATTTAGTTCAGTTCAGTTCAGTCACTCAGTCATGTCCAACTCTTTGAGACCCCATGAACTGCAGCACGCCAGGCCTCCCTGTCCATCACCATCTCCCGGAGTTCACTCAAACTCACGTCCATTGAGTCAGTGATGCCATCCAGCCATCTCATCCTCTGTCATCCTCTTCTCCTCCTGCCCCCAATCCCTCCCAGCATCAGGGTCTTTTCCAATGAGTCAACTCTTCACATGAGGTGGCCAAAGTACTGGAGTTTCAGCTTTAGCATCATTCCTTCCAAAGAAATCCCAGGGCTGATCTCCTTCAGAATGGACTGGCTGGATCTCCTTGCACTAACCAAATTCAAATTTCAGTTTCCACTTTTCCAGTCACTCAGATTCAGGTGTTGTCTGTGTAGAATATCTATCATTGTATTTTTTTGAATGAATTTGTGTACTAAATTATACAGTCTAATAAAGCCAAAGGACCAATGAATTTTTTGTCACTGTATTAGTCTTTCACACAGATAAAGCCATCTATAATGTGATTATTATAACCACTGTCCCCACGGTGCTGCATTTATCTTTAGTGAGTCTCCTTCTTGCTGAAGCCAGGAGATAATTTGATTAGAACATTGATCAAACAAACAAACAAACAAAAAGAACATTGATAAAATGCTTATTGTGTGTTTTCCACAGCAACTATAGTGATTTGTGTTATCCAAATTATATAAGGTTTGATTCTCTCTGAGAGAGTTTGTGAATATCTAACCCTTGTAATATATTAGGACTAAAATACTAGTCCAAATTACTGAAAGATAAGACTAGGAACCAGGAGGATAGAAAGGCAAGATCACTCTCAGTTGCGAGATCAATCCATCCTTGTATGGAGGAAAAGTAGACTTTCCTTTAAGACCGAGTAATAAATAACACCAGTCAACTTTCCTTGTTAAACACCTTAAAACACTTCATTTGATCCTTTAGAAAGCCCCATGAGGTTAGCATTTATAATCATATTTTATAAAGGAAGAAACTTAAGCACACACACACACAAAGCAGAGTCAAAGGAGTGGCAGCAAAAAAAATTTAATTCAGAGAACTGATTTCTGATTCCATTCAGTCAACCCACTCTGTAAATTAGGCAGTGTCTGATGATAGCATTATCAGGTCTTACCTGGACAGATGAATGATTTGCCAAATCTGCTCCAGTTCTGCTGTGCTTTAAGACCCCTAATCCCTGTTCTATGAACATGGCTGGGAGAATTGATGCCATAGTCTGGATTAGCTCTCCCTCTGAAGTTAGACATTCCCAGTCTGCTTACACAAGATGGATTTGAGTTTTGGAGAAAGGTGCAGTATGTGTTTGGGTTGGGGAGGAGGCGGGTAGCGGGTGGGAAGGGAGACAGTTTGGGAAACCTTGCATCCTCACTGTTCTTCTTAGAGTTTCTTCTCATTTTGAAAGCTGACTTCCCATTTCTTTGTGTCCTTAGTCAGTCTTGTCCGACTCTTTGCGACCTCATGGACTGTAGACCCACAGGCTCCTTTGTGCGTGGGGTTCTCCAGGCAAGAATGCTGGAATGGGTTACCATTCCCTTCTCTAGGGGATCTTCCCAACCTAGGGATCGACCCTAAGTCTCCCATGTCTTCTGCATTGCAGGCAGATTCTTTACTGTCTGAGCCACCAAGGAATCCTACCATTTCTTTAGTCAGTAAAAAACAGTTCTCTGAGGATCCATGGACTCTGCTGGAAGCAAAGTGCCACCTCTGACTGACCATCCTTGAAAGCAGAACCTCATGGCCTTTAGAAAGACATACCAATCAAGACCTGGTGAAGGAAGCAGGGCTCAGACTGCAAATCTATTGCTTCATAGTCACTGGTGAGCACTTTTTCCAGGCACCCAGAAGAGTACAGGTTCCCAAGCCTCTCTTCATGGGACTTGGAATCCACTGGAAAATTCCACCACCTACGGAGGCAAAAATGAAATTTAGAAAACTAGTAATTCAAAGCAAAACAAAACAACCCATCTCCCTGAGGGTATTTGAATTTAGCTTGTGATGAAAATAAGGCCATTTCAGTGACATCATACAGCCATGTTTATCTTTTCCTACCATCTCTGACTGGAGCCAGCTCAGTGCGTGGCCCTGGCCAAAACTAACAGCTGGGCGTCTTTTGTAGCATTGAGAAGCCACGCTTTTATTTAGTGCTGAGAAATCTCTCTAAGGAATGTTTCACAGAACAGTGCTCAGTGTCCTCTTCTTCTCTAGGGAAACAAGTCCAGGATGGCGTTAAGGGTGATCAGTTATCACAGAGTCAAAGTTCATATCATTAAATCAAGTTATTGTTTCTGTGGATATTTCACTTAGTGTGTGCTTAAAAGGACTCCAGATAAAGCATCGTGACCAATTCCTCTTTCACTTCTCTCTCTGCAAAAAAATAAAAGCTAAATATTATAATCCACAAGCTTGAATCTATTCTCTTCTATACAAGACTATTATTAATGTAACTTTTATTGAGCCCCTACTGTATTTAAGGCTCAATTTTGGATGTCATGCTAAATGGAAAGATGAGAAAGACAATCTTTCTCCTCTCTAGAAGATATTGGGAAGATATCACCACATATAAAATATCTGAACAAACCTTGTGATAATCATCACTAGTTGAAGAAACCTCTAGGAGTCAGAGAAACAATCTGAGAGAAGAGATTTGAACTGGACTTAAAAATGTATAGGACTTAAGAGGGATAGGATATATGTATACTTACTGCTGATCCAGGTTTCCTGGCGGCTCAGTGGTAAAAGCATCTGCCTGCCATGTAGGAGACGTGAGTTCTATCATCCATGGGAAGATGCCCTGGAGAAGGACATGGGAACTCACTCCAGTATTCTTGCCTGGGAAATCCCATGGACAGAGGAGATTGGTGGGCTACAGTCCATGGGGCTGCAAAAGAATTGGACTTGATTTAGCAATTAAGCAACAACAACAATAGCTGATTCACGTTGTCCCATAGCAGAAACTAACACAACATTGTAAAGCAATTATACTTCAATTAAAAAAAGTTTTTTTAAATGTGCAGGACCTTCCTGAGTAGCTTCAGCAGAGTTGTACATGATTGATTACACTGTATAACACTTGGGGAAACAGCCACATTCACCGTAGCTATTCATTGTCAATGAATGTTGTGGCCTCTAAGTTTTAGCTGCCACTGAACAGGGCCAGCGCAGATACACTGAACATATTAACAGAGACCAGAAAACTTCTCACCTCTACCAGCTCTCCTATTGCACAGAGTGGAGTTAACCAGAGATCCCAAGAAGGCTCACATGTTCTTACTCTAGTCTCTACAAAGGCTGAGTGCAGCTCAGAGTGGAGAAGGAAATGGCAACCCACTCCAGTATTCTTGCCTAGAGAATCCCATGGACAGAGGAGCCTGGTGGGCTGCTGTCCATGGGGTTGTATAGAGTCAGACACGACTGAAGCAACTTAGCATGCATTAAAGCGTTGGAGAAGGAAATGGCAACCCACTCCAGTATTCTTGCCTGGAGAATCCCAGGGACAGAAGAGCCTTGTGGGGTGCCATCTATGGGGTCGCACAGGGTTGGACACGACTGAAGCAATTTAGCAGCAGCAGCAGCAACAGAACAGTCTTGGGAAGATGCTGGTCACTGGTCCAATGGGCACCTGGTCCCTGGAGCACATTCCTCTTGTAGGATCCTGTGTTTAAACAGACAACCACCTCCTTTCTCTTTCTACTTCCTGGGCTATGTTTCTTGTAGCTCAGCTTTCCAGAGATGTGCAGAGGCCAGAGGAGTGGATCCAGCCAAAACATGTCCTTGGCAGAGATGCCAAGATAGAGTCTTGAAGAGCAAAGGAAGTCTAGCAGATAACTGGCTTCCTCTGAAGGAATCCAGAGGGTTATGAATACAGCAAGCTGTTGGCACCAGTGGGGGATGGAAACTGGGTCTTGCAAACTGAATCCCAGCTTGTCTGTGTATCTTGGTGGCCTGGAGGCAGTCAAACCTGGCCCCTGTGGAGGGTGAACAAGAGCTGGGTACAGGGTGCCATGGGCGTTCCCTTTCGGTGGTGTGGCCTTTCCCAGGAGTCCAGCCAAACCACAGAGAAGGGGGCTGAGTCACACAGGAAGCTGAGCTGTGTGCTCTGACCACCAGAGGGGCTGCTTCAGGCTAAGGAGGGATAAGGAGATTTGTCCTGGTTTCTTTAAAAAGAAAATACACAAGTTCTTTCTATTTAGCCAAGCCTCAGGCAGATAAGAAAAATCCCTTCCAAATTCAGGGCAGTGTCTTTCTGACTGAGGAATCGCTTGGTTTCCTAGCTAAAGAAGCTATAAACTTCAGACCTGGTGAACTTGAAGCTGAGGAAATTTTGGAAGTTTGCAAAGTTTAATGCATGCCCCATGTGTGTCCTTTGCCCTAGATAAGTAAAATCCTGCCTCTAGTTGCAAACCGAAGGACTGGGAAGCTTGCATTTTGTATACCAAGCAGGGGTGGTGGCTTTCAGAAGACGTAAATGAAATTCAAGACATTCACTCACTTCCCCAAACATATTTAGATCCTGAAGCTGAGGCCCTGTGATACTTCAGATACTAAATAGTTCAGTGACTTCAGTGGTCACTGAACGCCTACCTCAGCTAGTTGCGTGATAAATTGTTGCAAGACCCTTTATATCTCTGAGCTTCCGTTTCTGCATTTTCTAAAGGGTAAAATGGACTGATTGAATGCAGTTGGAACTGAGAGTTCATCCGGTTTTGTCTGGGTTGAACACAAGACCCCCACGAGAGCTTCAGGAACAAGTGACAGCATCTGCTTTTATTCTACTGAGGCTTAGTGGTTGAGAACCTAGGCTCTGATGCAAGACCTTCCTGTTTGAAACCAAACTCTGACACTCATTTGCTGTATGATTTGGCAAGTTACTTCATATCTTTATGCCTCAATTTTCCCATCTAAAAAGGAATATAATAATAAGATATTCCTCACAGGTGTTATAATCACATTAAGCACTTAGAATCTCACCTGCATGGTAGAAAGATTCAACAAATGTTGGCATAGTATGCATTTTACATTTTAAAAGTGATCCTTTGGAAGACCTGCCAGCTTAATAGCTGACAGCTTCCCTGGGGCTTGAACATAAATTTTCTACATGTCTTGGGATAGTAAACTACCTTCTTTTAGAGTAAAAAAATATTTACCAAGTCTTCACTTGGTACAAAAGTGCAGAGAAAAGGTAAATACTTTGCCTTCATGCAGCCATTAATGGGAGACAGGCATTTTATCATTGGTTTACTTGTCAGTAATCGTACAAACTACTATGAACAAAGGAAGTTGTTAGTCTTTGGAATCCTTTTCACTTTGCTTTCATGGCAGAATCTCATTTTGATCCTGACAGCAATACTGTGCAAAGCAGGCAATGTTTAGGAGAGTGCTTTTCAATACTCAGTGGCTTGAGGCAATGGCAACCCACTCCAGTATTCTTGCTTGGAGAATCCCATGGACAGAGGAGCCTGGTGGGCTGCAGTACACGGGGTTGCAAAGAGTCGGACACAACTGAGCGACTTAATGTAATGTAATGTAAGAAGCCAAGGGAGGTGAAATGAAAGTAAGGGTCTCCCCGCCCTTCCTCCAAGTACACATGTACACACTTCTTCCAATCAGTATATGTCTATTCTAACTATTTGAACTTCCTCAGGAGGTTGTCATTAAATCAGAGTTCTTCTGGGTATAGAGGGTGGTATTCTCAAGTGGCACAGTGGTAAAGAATCTGCCTGCCAATGCAGCAGACACAAGAGATACAGGTTTGGTCCCTGGGTTGGGAAAATCCCTTGGGGTAGGAAATGGCAACCCACTCTTGTATTTTTGCCTGGAAAATTCCATGGACAGAGGAACCTGGTGGGCTATAGTCCATGGAGCCGCAAAGAGTTTGACATGACTGAGCACAGCAACAGCAATGGAGGAAGAAATCCAGGATCTGTCTCCTTTCTGCAAATTAGGACTTCTGAGGATGGCCTTGGCATAGAACTGGGACTCAGGAAGGGGAGGCAGAGCCTCGGGCCTCTTTCTCATGAAGGTATTTGCTTCCCTTTGGGTTTTATTTACTTTTTTTTTTTTTTTAAGATTTAAGCCTGTAAACAATTTAGTTCACAGTTCCAGAGGATAAAGCCATTTCTGAGCACCTACTTCACTCAGAAACTCCACTCAGAATTACACATGTAAAACCCTTTTAACACTGGGGTGAGAATCGGGAATCCAACTCCAGACTGGAATAAAATGCACTGCAATTCTGAAAGACAGATAATATATTTTAACCCGTTTTACAAATACACTTTGTTTCAGTTCAGTTCAGTTCAGTCGCTCAGTTGTGTCCAACTCTTTGCAATCCCATGAACTGCAGCACGCCAGGCTTCCATCACCAACTCCTGGAGTCCACCCAAACCCATGTCCACTGAGTTGGTGAAAAAATAAATTATTGACCTGATTCATAAAATAAGCATTTTTAGAATAATTATTGCTTATCAGTGTATTCATTTCAGCACACTGGCAATTTACTAATTACATTTAGTTTAGAAATTTGCTACAAATAGCATCACAAGCTATTCCACTTTAAATTTTGCAGTTTTAGAGCAGCCAGAAAATAATTTCATAGTGATGAATTTCTGAATTTTTGTGTCCAGATTATCATTTTCTTCCTTATTGATAGTCATAGTGTTTTTGAGAGTCTCAGAAAACATGTGGGTTGATTTGGGCCATTTGGTGGAGAGTATTCTCCAAGTGGGAAGTAGGGCTTATCATAATCAGAAAGCTTAATTATTATCATTAGCATAATAATGGATAAGACTTTTACGTCCATCATCTCAGAAGTCTTGGCACTAGAATCTAAAATCGACAGTGTAGCCCTGCAGAGGCTCCTTAATTTAAACAAGACACAGAAGCCTTCGTGGTATGAGTAGATGAGATCTCCAGGCACAGGCACAGGGGTCCCTGCTCCTTTCTGAATGTCCTGAGAGATTCTAACATTTCCAGTCTATCTGTCACTTCCCTGTGGGCCTGGAAGACATGCTGTCCCCCATCCAGCCAGCCCAGCAAAACCCAGCCTTTGTTTTCCCTCTTGTTTTTAATAGACTTCATTTTGAAAATACTGGCATCTGTTCAATGTGAAAAGGGAAAATTTCAGAACATAAATACAGATGACAAAACAACACAAAAGCCACACAGTCTCTAAAGCACCTGCTTCGGTTCCCAAGTCTCCCGGTAAAATCAGTGCTCTGGTCTTCTGCCCCCGACGGGGAGGAGTGGCACCACATTCCCAGCCCTTTTCCTGGTATTCTCTTTTCTTGTGGTTGCCTTGTTTTGTGTTACTGAAATGACCTCATCACACTGGGCTCAGAAGGTCATCAACTGCAACATCGATTTCAGGAATGGAAAATACCCGCCACTGATTGATGAGGGTGGCATATGCAATGGCTGCTGTGTGCTCAGCCTGGATCTCCCTTCAGGAAGAGGCGCTACTGGGGCGGTTAGATGCTGAAGCACTGGGCGAGTGAGTCCTTATGGGAATTACTCTCTACCAATGAGAGCCACAAAAACAAGACCAGGAGCTGACTGTGGCTCAGATCATGAACTCCTTATTGCAAAAGTCAGACTTAAATTGAAGAAAGTAGGGAAAAGCACTAAACCATTCAGATATGACCGAAATCAAATCCCTTGATTATACAGTGGAAGTGACAAATAGATTCAAGGGATTAGATATGCTAGGCAGAGTATCTAAAGAACTATGGACAGAGGTTTGTAACATTGTACAGGAGGCAGTGATCAAAACCTTCCCCAAGAAAAAGAAATGCAAAAAGGCAAAATGGTTGTCTGAGGAGGTCTTACAAATAGCTGAGAAAAGAAGAGAAGTGAAAGGCAAAGGAGAAAAGGAAAGATATATCCATTTGAATGCAGAGTTCCAAAGAATAGCAAGGAGACATAAGAAAGCCTTCCAAAGTGAGCAATGCAAAGAAACAGAGGAAAACAATAAAATAGGAAAGACTAGAGATCTCTTCAAGAAAATTAGAGATACCAAGGGAACATTGCATGCAAAGATGGGCTCAATAAAGGACAGAAATGGTATGGACCTAACAGAAGCAGAAGATATTAAGAGGTGGCAAGAATACACAGAAGAACTATACAAAAAAGATGTTCATGACCCAGATAACCATGATGGTGTGATCACTCACCTAGAGCCAGACATCCTGGAATGTGAAGTCAAGTGGGCCTTAGGAAGCATCACTATGAACAAAGCTAGTGGAGGTGAAGGAATTCCAGCTGAACTGTTATAAATCCTGAAAGATGATGCTGTGAAAGTGCTGCACTCAATATGCCAGAAATTTGGAAAACTCAGCAGTGGCCACAGGACTGGAAAAGGTCGGTTTCATTCCAATCCCAGAAAGGGGCAATGCCAAAAAATGTTCAAACTACCACACAATTGCTTTCATTTCACATGCTAGCAAAGTAATGCTCAAGATTCCCCAAGCTAGGCTTCAACAGTACATGAACCAGGAACTCCCAGATGTACAAGCTGGATTTAGAAAAGGCCAAAAACCAGAAATCAAATTGCCAACATCTGCTGGATCACAGCAAAAGCAAAGTATTCCAGAAAAACATCTATGTCTCCTTCACTGACTACTCTAAAACCTTTGACTGTGTGGATCACAACAAACCGTCGAAAATTCTCAAAGAGATGGTAATACCAGACCACCTTACCTGCTTCCCAAGAAGCCTTTATGCAGACCAAGAAGCAACAGTGAGAACTGGGCATGGAACAACAGACTGGTTCAAAATTGGAAAAGGAGTATGTCAAGGCTGTGTGTTGTCACCCTGCTTATTTAACTTATACACAGAGTATATCGTGTGAAATGCCAGGCTGGGTGAAGCACAAGCTGGAATCAAGATTGCTGGGAGAAATACCAATAACTTCAGATATGCAGATGCCACTACCCTTATGGCAGAAAGTGAAAAGGAACTAAAGAGCCTCTTGATGAAGGTGAAAGAGGAGAGTGGAAAAGCTGGCTTAAAACTCAACATTCAGAAAACTAAGATCATGGTATCTGGTCCCACCACTTCATGGCAAACAGATGAGGAAACAGTGGAAACAGTGAAAGACTTTGTTTTCTTAGGCTCCAAAATCACTGCAGATGGCGACTGCAATGTTGCTTGCTCCTTGGAAGAAAAGTTATGACAAACCTAGACGGCGTATTAAAAAGCAGAAAGATTACTTTTCCAACAAAAGTCCAAATTGTCAAAGCTATGGTTTTTCCAGTAGTCATGTAAGGATGTAAGAGCTGAGCCATAAAGAAGGCTGGGCGCCGAGAATTGATGCTTTTGAACTGTGGTGTTGGAGAAGATTCTTGAGAGTCCCTTGGACAGCAAGGAGCTCAAACCAGTCAATCCCAAAGAAAATAAACCCTGAATTTTCATTGAAAGGACTGATGCTGAAGCTGAAGCTCCAATACTTTGGCCACCTGATGTGAAAAGCCTGCTACTTCTCCCCTTGCCCTGTCCTGCTGCCTCATCCCTTACAGATGGGTTTCCAGTAGTTCTCCACAGTAAGCTGCCTGCATGCAGACCATCTGACCTGTGGCAGACAAGGCTGACTTTGTGGGTTTAAGATCACAGCCCCATGCTCAGAAGGGCCTCACACTGGCTTAATACTCTCCTCCAGTCATCTTGAAACTCAGCAATTTTTGAATATTGGCCCCTACATTTTCATGCACTGGGCCCTGCAAATTATGTAACCTGTCCCAGTGACAGTGTTCAAGGGAAAATCTACCTGGAGCAGTTATGTTGAGAGGGAATCTGCAGTGTTCCTGGGCTCCGTGGGAGTGAACTCTATGATGGATGGGCTGTGTCACCGTGGGTCTCAGGAGAGGAAGGAGCTGTGTTGGCACTAACTGCTTTCTGCCCCTGATTTACTGAGCAAATCCTAGCCAAGCGAGGGACTTAGCTGAGCGTTTCAGTCCTCTCTGACCGCTCACTTATTTCTCTTCTCTGGTCCAAGGGAAGCCTGGTTTTAGGCTTTCTAGGTCTTCTAGCTTTTGATCACAGCTCAGTCTGGGGCTATGCTCTTCTCCCCAGCCTTTTTTGCCAGCAGGCACACTCACACACAGGCCTGCACTAGGATGTGTGTTTCTAAGTCTACCCATTTCAACATTACACTTTCACAACAGAATCATGCCTCACCTGTTGAAGAACTGGACACATGACATTCTGATGAGATCGTCTTAGTGCAGCCATTTTGACTCTGGGACTTTTCAGCTTGGGGAACTGAAATTAATTTCAGTAATTAAACATTCAGTGAAAAAAGCCCTGAGTAATGTGCGAGACAGAAGCATCAAGTCATCTCTCGTTTTCTTTTCTAGTAGCAATTTGACAAAATGACTAAATAAATATGTCCCTTGTTCATATCTCAAGGCCCTACCTTTCCCCATCTCTACTTTGGTTCTCATCCCAAACCTGCCTCCCTTCCCAACCACAATCCTTACTCTTGGAGTTGCATCAAAAATAAAGACACAAAAATTAGAACAACAGCTTATTACTACTGAGTGAAGTGTCCATCTAAACAGACAACACATCTAATTTTAAACTGGCAAAATATATATAAATATATAATTATATATTTATTAAATATATAAATATATTATATATATATAATTTTAAATTATATATAATTATATAATTTAAAGCCTAGGACATCCCTGGTGGCACAGCAGATAAGAATCTGCCTGCCAATCCAGGGACCTGGGTTTGATCCCTGGTCCAGGAAGATTCCACATGCCATGAGCAAGTAAGCCTGTGAACCATGACTACTGAGCCTGTGCTCTAGAGCCCACAAGCTGCAACAAATGAGCCCCTGTGCTGCTTCTGAGCCCAGTTGCTGCAGCTACTAAAGTTCACGTACCTAGAGCCTGTGCTCCGCAACGAGAGAAGCCACCAACATGAGAAGCCTATGCACTGCAACGAAGAGTAGCCCTGGCTTATCACAACTAGAGAAAGCCCACAGGCAGCAACAAAGATCCAGAGCAATCAAAAATAAATTAATTAATTTAGAAATTAAATCATAATTATATAATTAAAATTATATAATCACTTGAAAGAATACCTGACATGTGTAATAAGCATGTATAACATATTTGTATGCATTATAAATGATATGTAATATATTTACATATAATTACTCAGTTAACCCTCACAACATATTGGTATCAATAAATTGGTACAAAGAGGTTACACAGGCACTTCCTTGATGACTCAGTGGTAACAAATCTGTCTGCCAATGCAGGAGACACAGGTTTGATCCCTGATCCTGGGAGGTCCCACATCCCTTGGAACAACTAAGCCTGAGCACCACAACTACTGAGCCTGTGCTCTGGAGCCCCAGATCCACAACGAGAAGGCACCACAATGAGAAACTCACGTGCTGCAGCTGGAGAGTAGCCCCTACTCTGCTATTAGACAACAGCCTGAGCAGCAGTGAAGACCCAGAACAGCCAAAATTAAATAAATAAATAAATAATGCACTTGATTAAACCTACTAATTGACAGATGTAAATAGAATTCATTGTGGAGCAGCTGACATGTGGCAATTAATAAATTCACTTTGTCCAATCTGGAAAAGACTAAGAAATGAGCAAAACATCTGTGAAGAAGAAACACCATAGCAATATACCTACATGTTCGAGGACTGAGAGAAGAATTTTGAGACTTTTGAGCCCGGAAATGAAATACAAAGTCACAACTATCAGAGAGGAATCTTTTCACAATAATTTTCTTATGAGTTGATCATAAATAAAGCTTTCTTTTTGGCCGCACCATGTGGCAAGTGGGATCTTAATTCCCTGACCAGTGATTGAACCCATGCCCCCTGCATTGAGAGCATGGAGTCTTAACCACTGGACCACCAGGGAAATCCTTGAATAAAGTGTTGATACCAGAACCCTTTAATCAAATGTTGCTCGGGTCCCGAAGAGTGGATTCAGATTCCTAATTGAAAGAAGTTTGCTTATAAATTTAGATTTTGCTGGTTGATACCAGCAATGAGGAATGGAGTGGGGTGGGGTGAGATGGGCTAGGTTCAGGAATAAGGGTAGATAAAAGCTTTAGTACAAACAGTGCATAACAGACAACAGGTTTCAATGAAAATGGTAAATGAAGAGATATGCAGGGGTAGAATAAGGGTCAGGATAGTTGACATCCGGGAGAAATATCAATAACCTCAGATATACAGATGACACCATCCTTATGGCAGAAAGTGAAGAACTACAGAGCCTCTTGATGAAAGTGAAAGTGGAGAGTGAAAACGTTGGCTTAAAGCTCAACATTCAGAAAACAAAGATCATGGCATCTGGTCCCATCACTTCATGGCAAATAGATGGGGAAACAGTGGAAACAGTGGCTGACTTTATTTTTCTGGGCTCCAAAATCACTGCAGATGGTGATTGCAGCCACAAAATTAAAAGACGCTTACTCCTTGGAAGGAAAGTTATGACCAACCTAGACAGCACATTAAAAAGCAGAGACATTACTTTATCAACAGAAGTCCATCTAGTCAAGGCTATGGTTTTTCCAGTGGTCATGTATGGATGTGAGATTTGGACTATAAAGAAAGCTGAGCACCGAAGAATTGATGCTTTTGAACTGTGGTGTTGGAGAAGACTCCTGAGAGTCCCTTGGACCTCAAGGAGATCCAACCAGTCCATCCTAAAGGAGATCAGTCCTGGGTGTTCACTGGAAGGACTGATGTTGAAGCTGAAACTCCAATACTTTGGCCACCTGATGCGAAGAGCTGACTCATTTGAAAAGACCCTGATGCTGGGAAAGATTGAGGGCAGGAGGAGAAGGGGATGACAGAGGATGAGATGGTTGGGTGGCATCACCGATTCAATGCTCAAGAGTTTGAGTAAACTCCTGGAGTTGGTGATGGACAGGGAGGCCTGGTGTGCTGCGGTTCATGGGGTTGCAAAGAGTCGGACACGACTGAGCGACTGAACTGAACTGAGTCATCTTTTTAAAAAAGTAAATCTGTGTCAAAACAGCCTTGTGGAAACACTGTTCTTTGGCTCTGGTCCCTCTAATTACAGAATTATGTGCGGTTATTGTGTAAAGTGCCTAGCATGGTCCCTGGCCCTCTGGAGGGTCTCCACATTCTACATAAACCTTTTTAGTTTTTTGGCTGCACTGGGTCTTCTGCTTTGTCACTCGGGCTTAGTTGCCCTGCGGCATGTGGGATCTTAGTTCCCCTACCAGGGAAAGAACACACATTGGCTTGAGGCATTGGAAGGCAGATTCTTAACCACTGGACTACCAGCAAAGTCCCTACATAACTTTTTTTTTTAAATATAAATTTATTTATTTTAATTGGTGGCTAATTACAATATTGTATTGGTTTTGCCATACATCAACATGAATCCGCCACGGGTGTACATGTGTTCCCCCTCCTGAACCCCACTCCCACCTCCCTCCCCATCCCATCCCTCTGGGTCATCCCAGTGCATCAGCCCCAAGCATCCTGTATCATGCATCAAACCTGGACTGGTGATTCATTTCGCATATGATAATATACATGTTTCAATGCCATTCTCCCAAATCATCCCACCCTCGCCCTCTCCCACAGAGTCCAAAAGACTGTTCTATACATCTGTGTCTCTTTTGCTGTCTCGCATACAGGGTTATCATTACCATCTTTCTAAATTCCATATATATGCATTAGTATACTGTATTGGTGTTTTTCTTTCTGGCTTACTTCACTCTGTATAATAGGCTCCAGTTTCATCCACCTCATTAGAACTGATTCAAATGTATTCTTTTTAATGGCTGAGTAATACTCCATTGTGTATATGTACCACAGCTTTCTTATCCATTCATCTGCTGATGGACATCTAGGTTGCTTCCATGTCCTGGCTATTATAAACAGTACTGCAATGAACATTGGGGTACATGTGTCTCTTTCAATTCTGGTTTCCTCGGTGTTGTATGCCCACAAGTGGAATTGCTGGGTCATATGGCAGTTCAATTTCCAGTTTTTTAAGGACTCTCCATACTATTCTCCATAGTGGCTATACTAGTTAGCATTCCCACCAACAGTGTAAGAGGGTTCCCTTTTCTCCACACCTACATAACTTTTTTAACATCTTCTATTCTACAGCTATCTGCAGAGCCAACCCAACTCAGAGGTGAGAGGCTTGTTCTGATTGGTCTGCTGCTTTACCTTATCCAGCAGGAAATCCTGGACTGCTCTCCAGTTTCTGCAAGACTTATTCCAGTTTTCAAACTGCTGGATTGGAGAGACAAACTGATGTAGTTCCCTATTTCACAAAGTCTGACAAAACTGGCTTTATGATTCTTACACTTGATGTGATTGTCCATTCATCAGCAAGACAGGCTCTCTTTACAATTTTTGACATTCAGTACCTATTGATATTCTAACTCTACATGAAGCTTTTTTGAAGAATGGCTGCTGGATAGATAATATGTTGACTTTAATGACCTAAATATATCCCTGCCAGGGTGTATTTTCAGATAAAGTCAGTGATGCCTTCTGAAAGGCTTATGGATTTTGCAAAAACTGTCATTCCCCCCACCCACCTGGCCCATGGTATAGGAAGGTTTAAAATAAAAAGCCTTGGCATTGGGGTCAGACAATCTGAGTTTGTGTGGTGTTATTTTTCTGACATACCAATAAGTTTTATAAACTTACAGAACCACTCTTGAAGCCTCAGTTTTCATGTCTAAAGATGGATATGATTTTACTCCTCATATTTAATGACACATAGGTCAGTTCAATAGTAGTATATCACATCTTTAAAGTGTGGTGAAGAATTTTCCTTTTAGGAGGAAAGCTGTATCTGTAAGACTGACTCTTGGGGTAAAAATTATTGATCGATGACTGGCACTGACAGCTAAAATTTATATGTACTTACTGATGTTCTAGATGAATCATGTCATTTATCTAAATGAATAAGTGTTGCAGAATAGGTATTTTTATTGCCCACCATTATAGATCAGAAAAATAGAAATGTAGATAGAGTCAGCAACTTGCCTAAAGTCACCCAGAAAGAATGATAGGAGCTGGGATTTGAACCCTGGCCTCAGCTCTTGACAATCCTCTTTTCTTTTTTTTTTTTTACATTTTGAATATTTAATTGCTCATGCTTTAAAAAATCTTACGTAGAGTACTGGCTTTATTCTTTGTGTTGTACAATATATCCTTGTAGTTTATTTTACACATAATAGTTTGTGCCTCTTAATCCCCTACCCCTTTATTGTCCCCTCCCCACTGGTAACCACTAACTTATATATTCTTTATATCTGTGAGTCTGTTTCTTTTTTCTGTTATAATCACTAGTTTTTGCATTTTTAAGATTTCACATGATAAGTGACATCATACAATATTTACCTTTCTCTGTCTGACTTATTTCACTTAGCATAATACCTACCCTGGTGGCTCAGACGGTAAGGAGTCTGCCTACAGTGCAGGAGACCCGGGTTCTACCCCTGGCTTGGGAAGATCCCCTGGGGAAGGAAATGGCAACTCACTCCATTATTCTTGCCTGGAGAACTACATAGACAGAGGAGTCTGGAGGGCTACTGTCCATGGATTGCAAAGAGTTGGACGTGACTGAGTAATTGTTGCTTCACATCACTCATCTCTTGAGCGTCTGAAGTGTGGCCTCCCCTCCCTACCCGGGGTCAGCTATCAGAGCAGGAAATCTGCCCAGACATAAGGTCTGTTCTTCAAATATCTTTTTGCCTTTTATTTATTTTTGTAAGACTCATTTTAAACAGTATCTCAATAGAGGGGAATATAATGTGGAGAAAAATCATGTTTACATCTTGGAAAATCTAACTGGAAAGTGAAAATTTTAAAGTCCTGACATGAGTTTCCTAACTTGGACCTCTTGAGGGTGACAGTGAAAATTTGCTCCCAGGAGTCATGATGGGTTGGCCACCAGAAGCTTTCTTAAGGGGGGAAATAAAACTTTAAAACCAGGAAAGTGGTAGGTGAACATTTTAAAACTCCAGTTTTTTTTTGCAGGCCTTATCATCTTAAAAAAAAAAAAAAATGAAACAAAAAACCCCCCAAACAAACATTCAGAAAAACTAACACATTAGAATCTATATATATATATTTATATTTTATGTAAAATATCTGCCCTTAATTTGTGACTTATTGCTGATGTATCATAGGTGCTCAGTAAATACACTTTAAATGAGCAGATGGATGAATGAATTTGGCAAAGCCGATGTCAATACCAGCATTGGCCAAAATAGTAATTTCTAATATTTACTGATGACTTACTATGTAGCAAGTAGCTTAAATATATAGCACACCTCATTCATTCAAACTTTCAAGCAACCCTTGGAAATAAGGGTTACTTTTATTTCAATTTTGCAGATGAGAATACAGGAACCGGAGATATTTCACAACTCACACAAAGTAAATTATACACCCAAGATTTAAACTTGGGCCCAATGGCCTGGGGCCTATCCTGAGATCCACCAAGACTGCCCCCCACCCCCACCTCCCAAGAAACAAAGTTAATCTGGGCCTTATTTAGTTTTGCTTAGTCACTCCCAGAGGAGAAGTAGTCAGCAGGATTTTTTGAGGGGCCTCTCAGAGGTTAATGATGAGGCTGACCAATGAGGTTATGTAAGGGCAAGATGACGCTGAGCAATGAGTGAGAATGGGCTGGGGGCCAGGCTGAGGACTAAGGGAGTTGTCATTTCCTGCGGCTGAAGGAGGTGGTGCTCCTTTGGCAGAGCTCCTAGGGAGTCCGATTGGAAATAAGCCTTTAATAGTGAATGAAATTGGGAATATGGTGATGATAGGTCTCAGTTTTCAGAATCTAAATTCAATACGAGGTCCAACATGTACCCTGGTAGAATGAGCAGAGGTAAAAGAAGCCCAACCTCAAGCATCTCCTTGAATTATAAGGCCCAGCCTTGGGAGAAGAGGGTCACTAATGTCAGTAGAAGTAAGGTCTCTTCTCTTAGGTCCTGGCCCTCTGGGAGGTCCTGGATTGCCCATAACAATCCTGACAAGGTACCTGCCAGCAGGGAACTGTCTGGATGAACTTTTAAAAAGATTCATAAAGTCTCCTAGTTTCTCCTTGACTGTCATAATGGCAGAAAGGAACTAGTGTTGACAACCCAAGCGAGGGTGCTCCCCAAGCCCTCTGGGATGGTGTGGGATGGGGACGTGTAATTAAAACATAGAAATCGGTCCATCAGAATCAGGTTTATTTTTTTAAAAATCAGGCAAAAATAAAAAGAGTTCCAGAGTCCAATGTGTATCCACCACTCTGCTTTTTGTCGTGAGACTTTATCCAGGAGTTCAACACCACCTTTCTCCTCATCAATGTCAGAGCAGGGCAGCGCCGGTGAGCCCTGCCACAGGTATGGCCTGCACAGAGTCCCCTTTGGCTCAGAATTACTGTTATGTCCTGATATATAATTATAAATAATATTATTATTATATACTGGGATGTCCCCTGTGGCTCCATGGTAAAGAATCCGCCTGCAATACAGGAGACATAGGTTCAATCCCTGGGTTGGGAAGATTCCCTAGAGAAGGAAATAGCTATCTATTCCAGTATTCTTGCCTGGAGAATTCCATGGACAGAGGAGCTGGTGGACTATAGTCCATGGGGTGCAAAAGAGTCAGACACAACTGAGCCACTAAACAACATTATATATTATAATATGTTATCTATGAAATAATATATATATATATATATATATAATTTTATTAAATTTACAAAGTATAAAATATTATATATAATATTATATATGTATATCGGAGAAGGCAATGGTACCCCACTCCAGTACTCTTGCCTGGAAAATCCCATGGACGGAGGAGCCTGGTAGGCTGCAGTCCATGGGGTCGCTAGGAGTCAGACACGACTGAGTGACTTCACTTTCACTTTTCACTTTCATGCATTGGAGAAGGAAATGGCAACCCACTCCAGTGTTCTTGCCTGGAGAATCCCAGGGACAGGGGAGCCTGGTGGGCTGCCGTCTATGGGGTCGCACAGAGTCGGACACGACTGAAGCGACTTAGCAGCAGCAGCAGCAGCATTATATATGTATATATCCCTCAAATCCAGTGGGCATAAAAGAGACCAGAGGCTTTCAGTACTATTTTTTAAAAAGCAGAACTTTTTTTCCTGAATGAAATCATGTCTGGGACCTCAACACAGAAAGTAAAAGGGAGTTCTCTTGAAGCACAGGTCAGGGGTCAGGTGAGGTGGGGAGAAGGGAGTAATAGGCAGGGCTGGAACTGGTGACATCCCAGGAGGGGCACCCCTGAAATGACAACGGAGAATGAAAATTCTCTGAGGGAAGTCTCATCCTTTGTTTTGGACTCCCGCCCTGTATCCTCAGGCCTAGCCCAAGACCTGGCTTGTTCAGTACTTGTTGAATGAAGTGGGGAAGAAGGAAGAAACAGGGGCAGCCACACTGTTCACTGGCAATAGGGCAGGGGCTTCAGGGTGGGCATGAAGAATGAGTTAAAGAATGGGAGAAGCCAGTGGGCAGGCAACAAAACCCATTTTCTATCCACTGTTTGTTATTCTTCCTTCTGTTGCTGATAACTGTACTGATGTTCATCAACTGGTCATCTGTGCAAGTATTTGTCCCTGAGCCTCAAGTTTTTCTTTTCTTCTTTCCTTTTTCTTTTCTTCTCTGACCTTTCTCTTTCTTTCCTCTCTCTCCCGCCTCCTTCCTTCTCTCCTCCCTTTCTTCTTTCTTTTGAGAACCAGCTCTCTGGATCCTTCACCATCCCAAAATGCCTCTTGGAATTCCTGCCAGGAGTCCCATGAGAAGAATGCAGGGTAGTTGTTCCAAGTCACCGCACCCTTTGAAATGCTCTGATGAAATCCTCACAAGACCCTATGAGGCATTCCCCACCCCCTCATGAGGTATTTTTTTTTTTTTTTGCCAGATCTTCCAGAAACGTTTTAATAAAAATTGGCCATTTCCAAGAAATACCCACTGCATGCCCACCAGGGAAAGGGAACCATAACAAAACAGAAAATTTACCATATGGCTATGATTAAAAGAAAAAAAAAAAAAAAACCTAGCACTCACTCAAGCACACCATCAAAGTCCAACATTAATGTCACATTCTTTCTTACGGGCTATGATTAGGATTCTGAATAGACACTGAAATAATACAAATGCTGAACTATTCAGGTCAAAGGACTCTACAGAAGCATCTGTACTCAAAGGCATTCCAGTTTGAAACTCAATTTCAGAATAAGGCATAACAAATGAACACAAGACATACAGAGTAAAAAATGGGGTCATAATTCCCAACATTCTCTGAACCCGATGGAACAAATCTAGGGGTCTTTTTTTTTTTTTTTTTCATTAAACAATTGCCAAGACTGGAATCAAAGATAAATAGAAGGCACAACAGTTTTGCTCTGGTTTTGCGTTACTTAGATTTGGAAATTTTTTTTGTTCTTTTTTCTTTTTTTACAAATACAAATTAAACATGAAAAAAACTCTACTTCAAAAAAGAAAAAACAGTTCAAGAAAAGCTTATCAGTTGCATTCTAGACATTTAAACCTATCTCACAACTTAAATTCCAATGTCAAAAACAGTAGATTTTAGAACTGTTTTGTGATCATGTTTTAAAAGAAAACTCGAACACCTTTTATTCAGTTTTTAACCACATCAACGAGAATCAAAATTGTCAATTTTTCCAATGGCAATTTCTCCACACCAGAAGATAGTCATGACTCTCAAAGAGGAAAACAATTTGGGTTTCTCCGGTCTTCAAAATGTTTATCAAATCCTGTAGTTCTCACAGGCTTTTGAAATACATAGAAAGTAAGTAAGAAATAGTCCAATGAATGAAACATACCAAATGTCAGTAAGAAGCAAGACACATTCCTTTGGGGAAACTGTTAAAAAAAAAAAAAAAATCCAGTCTGTATATGCAAATAAAGCAAAGAAATTCAGTCTTATTTTTCTTCTTTAAAGATCCATTTTTCCTAAAATATTCCACAAAATTGGAAGTGAAGGACTAAAATGTGGGGGGCAGGGGAGAGAAGGAGCACACACCATTAACACAAAAAGTAAAACTGTACAAACTTAAGCAGTTTATGATAGACTAGGATCATATTCCAAGATACCAAGGTTGGCTGAAGAAATTCATCATTCTGTGGGAGCTAGTTTGTACTGCTGCCTGAAGACTGGTGAAGAGCAATTCACTGCCTTGGAGCAATGCTCCTGCCCACTCCAAATCCTGGTTTCTGCACCATGCCTCCACAAGGTGGGCCTCTCATGCCACCACCCAGCCCACCTCGAGGGCCTCCAGGCCCCCGCAGGCGGTTATCCCGGCGGTCCCCTTCACGGGCAGCTCGAGTCTTCTTTTCTTCCACATTCAGATGGACCTCTCCTCTGAACATGATGGGCCTGTTGCTAAGCACCTTCTGAACAGGCTCAGAATCATCAAACACAACAAACCCAAAATTGGATAATTTCCCACCACTGTTAATGCGCAGTTCTACCACATTCCCATAATTTTGAAAAAAGTCTTTAAGCTCTGATTTATCCACCTCATGAGGCAGGTTGCCAATGGAGAGCTGGTGACTGTCAGGGTGTCTCACAATTCTTTGGGGTTCCATATCACCTTGCTCACCAGCCTCACGGACTGGTCTGGGTCCCCTCTGGGGAGGAACATTTATTCGCTGTTCATCATGAGGTATTTTTAAAGTAAACTGTCTGTAGCAAGTTTCTGAGAAATAAAGGTGAACTTTTAAAAATTATTGTCTTCAGAAACGAATATTTCATTTGATGGTATCTAGCTGAGCGACTTCCTTTTCACTTTTCACTTTCATGCATTGGAGAAGGAAATGGCAACCCACTCCAGTGTTCTTGCCTGGAGAATCCCAGGGACAGGGGAGCCTGGTGGGCTTCCATCTATGGGGTCGCACAGAGTCGGACACGACTGAAGTGACAGCAGCAGCAGCAGCAGTAGCATTCTGAAGGGGTGTGATGAGATTTGCATTGATTCTAGGTGTTCAGAGTTAGTTTACTAGTTTCTGAGAAATAAATGAATAAGATGAAACCAGTTTACAGCATGGTAAGATTTATCAGTGGGCTTGCAGAATCCTTCAGTTATGTGTAAGTATTTTCTTGGTCTTACTGCCAAAGCTAGAGTGGTGATTTAGCTGGGTAACCTCATATGAGGAGTGTTTGGTTGGCATTTTTTCTTCACCCACCAAATCATATAAAGGATTTTATGCTCCAGGAATGTAGGCATTTTTGTCTCTTTTATTTGCTGTTGTATTCTAGGCACCTAGAACAACACCTTGTAAATGGTACACACTCAATAACTAGTTTATGAAAGTATGAAGCATGCTACTCTGCAAAAGCCTTTGTGAAATTCAGGCCCATGGGCCAAAAGGAATCAGGTATCAACTTCTTTGACTTTCCAAACTTTAAACATTTTTTTTTCTTAGCTGTAGATACATTTACCCATCTATTCCACATTCTTTGACATAAACAGGACACAAAGACCAACTTCTAGATCGAACTCAATACAAAAAAACCCAAAAAATCCCAAAACTCAATAGAAATGTTCATTCCCTGATAGTATGGAATAGAGGGTCTCAGTGTCCAAGTATAAATATGTCTGCTTAATATTCAAAGTTTTGCACATTGTCACATAATGGTTGTTGTATTTTTAATATCCAGTGATTGCTTTTTGCCATATTTTCTCAATTAAAAATTAAATCACAGTTAAAAATAAATTTGCACTTAATAATTAAGACTACACCAATAGCGCTTGAAAAAGAGTAGTATATATGAAAAACATTTGATTTGTAATAATGCTTGACATGTATATAGATCCATGGTGTTGACTAAAATATATAGTCACAACCTTAAAGTAGAGAGTTATTTTATTTGGTGGGAATGTTTAGGACTCAGAACCCAGGAGACAGCATTTCAGTAGCTCTGGGAAAATGGCTAAAAGGAGGTAAAAGGGTGAATCAGGCCATATATATATATATATATATATCAGTTTGCAACGAAGGGAACAGGCAGTCTGAACATCAAAGATTATAGTGAGGTAAGAAAAATCAGATATTAAGTTAAGGAATTTCAGTGTATGGGAAGTTGCAAGCCTCTGGGCTCACTGAGTTTATTCCTTTCATATGTACCTCAGGTATATGGGGCCAAGTCCTGTTTCCTCGTTCACTTTAAGGGTGGTAGACATGGCAGATGGCTGATTCTTGCGTCAGGCGAGTGTATTCTCCTCAGTTCTGTCTCGTCACAACAAAGATTTGGAGTGACGGACATTAAAGCCCTCAGTGCATCCCAGCTCTCGAGTCTTGGACAGACTACGTTATGGCTCTCAGGTCTCAAACAGACGTGTTACAGCGCTTAGACAGATCAGTGTTACAGCTTCGTGTCACAGCTCTATTTTATTTAGAAAATAGCAGGAAAATCCATCCTTGAGGTGTGAGGGCATGCCGACCTAAAGATGCAGGGAGAAGAGAGTGGGGGAGCGTGCCAGTGCATGGGAGAGAGAGCGGGAGGGAGGGAGAGAGAGAGAGCCCTTTGGTTCCTCTTTTTATATGCTTTTTCCTCCCCTGGGCCTGCCCTAAGTAAATTGGGCTAGCCAGGAGTGCTGTTCGTTCTACCTGAGGTCCTCACTCCGGTCCTCCTTTGTTCTATTTTTGCAGGCTTTTCTCTTCCTTGTCTTTTAGCCACGGCCATTTTGGACTCCTGTTTGCTATTCTAACCCTAACTTGCATTCCCCCAGCTCCTCAGCAATCGCTGTGGGGGTGGCGGTATCTGTTTTGGGAGCCCTCATTCACATTTGGAGGCCAGAAATCAACGATGGCTGTGACATTTCTTGTATATCAATATGGCAGGGGATAGTTTCATTTCACAGTGGACTACCCTCGTCCCCTCTCCCATCCCCTCCAAATCTATGGTGGAGCGGATATAGATAGATCATATTACATTTACAAATTACAGCTAATTTTGGTTAGTTTACATAAATTATTTTTAAGGAATTAAGTCTTAGCAATACTAGTAGTCTCTGGTGGCTCAGATGGTAAAGCGTCTGCCTACAATGCAGGAGACCTGGGTTCGATCCCAGGAAGATTCCCTGGAGAAAGAAATGGCAACCCGCTCCAGTACTCTTGCCTAGAAAATCCCATGGATGGAGGAGCCTGTTGTAGGCTACTGTTCATGGGGTAGCAAAGAGTCGGACACGACTGAGCGACTTCACTTTCCCTTTCTAATACTAGTAGTAATAGATGAACACGCTACAGCTATTCACTATCCTAAGAGTGAAATTTTGGAGGAGTAAACTCCTTGAGATAGGAGGAGAAGGGAAGGAAAACAAAAGACAGCCTTTCTCTTTCTGGTTTTCCCCATCATAATTAAGGACACAGGACATGCATCTCAGAGAGCACCGTCCCCACCCGGGTCCTCTATTATTGTCTTGAGCCACCGACAGGTGCCATCATTTTACTCACTCAAGAGGCCTCCCTTTCAAGAATATACATTGCTTCTTGGCCTCTGCCTTCTCCCTGGAAGTCCTGGGCAAAGGGCCAGGAAAAGAATGTGATTGCTCAGGCAAAAATCAATGGTCTGGCATTTCTTCTCCTTGGGTGACTCCACTCTACTCAAGGAATAAACTGAATTGGCACTAAGCTTGGAAAGCAGCACATCCCCTTTGAATTTACTCCCTGATTTATAAGCCATAACCTCAGGGACAAATAGCTGGAGGGCCTGCCAGTATATGTGAGCCAGCTGCTCAACTGATGTCACAGTGCTTCCCTGGCATCTGAGAACTTGTGTAAAAAAAGCCCAAACCACACAAAGTATTTAATATTAATGTTATTCCAAAGATGAAGCAGCAAAAGTATGAAGAGTTGATTTCCCCCAACTTTCTTCAAGTTTCAGAGCCTAGTGTGATGATGGCTTCTGTCAAGAAGGGAAGTCAGGGAATATCCAAGGCAGAACTTGCCACAAAGATAACTGACTTTTTATCTGTACCTGAACAGGGTAACGGTATGATCTCTTTAGGAATGGGGTCCAGCTGTCAACTACAAATTGGCACTTATCAGTGATTGAACAACAACAAGGGCACTTGCCATCTGCCTCTTTGGAGATTGAGCCCCGTGCTGCTGCAGCTGCCGACCTTCAACGTCCCCTGAGGGGAATTCAGGGTGGAGAGTGAGGCACTCTGTGCTCCAGGGAAACTGGTGGAACAAGTCTTTAGATAGACATTTTCAGGAACTGATTTCATGATCCCAGTCCTTGCATCTCTTCATATCTAGAAAAACACTAAATGCCTTCATGGTGACATCAGCTCCTTGTGCCTGCTGCTGCTGCTAAGTTGCTTCAGTCGTGTCCGACTCTGTGCAACCCTATAAACGGCAGCCCACCAGGCTTCCCCGTCCCTGGGATTCTCCAGGCAGGAACACTGGAGTGGGTTGCCATTTCCTTCTCCAATGCATGAAAGTGAAAAGTGAAAGGGAAGTCGCTCAATCGTGTCTGACTCTTAGCGACTCCATGGACTGCAGCCCACCAGGCTCCTCTGTCAATGGGATTTTCCAGGCAAGAGTACTGGAGTGGGGTGCCATTGCCTTCTCCGTGTGACTAGCAGAAAACCTTTTGTAAAGTAAGTACTTGATTGCATTGAACTCCCCTTTCACCAAAATCTTATATATTCACCTTCCCCCACTACCTCTTTGGAGCAGTCTCTCAGAGATATATGACGTGCTCTCTCCTGGGCTGCAGTCCTCATTTTGCCCCCAATACAACTTAACTCGCAAACTCTCATGTTGTGCAACTTTTTAGTCCACAAGTCCAGAGATTAAATCCATGGATGACTAACAGATCAGATCAGATCAGTCGCTCAGTCGTGTCTGACTCTTTGCGACCCCATGAATCGTAGCACGCCAGGCCTCCCTGTCCATCACCAACTCCCGGAGTTCACTGAGACTCACGTCCATCGAGTCAGTGATGCCATCCAGCCATCTCATCCTCTGTCGTCCCCTTCTCCTCCTGCCCCCAATCCCTCCCAGCATCAGAGTCTTGAGGATCCATAATATTCTCATTTGATTCATAGAAGAGGCTGTTACAGTCCATGAGGTCACAGAGTTGGGTTCAACTGAGTACACACTCAGGATGCGGAGGCTGTTACTTGTTTGCCTGGCCTCCCTTCCCCCTTCTTCCTTACTAACAGAATCTCAGCTGAATGTTATCAGCAGTGCACCCAGCTGAAAAACCACATTTTCAATCCTTCCTTTACACAGGTAACTATGCCATTTTGAGGTGAATATGATACTGTGATACACAGGTAACTATGCCATTTTGGCCAGTGAGATGTAGGTGAATATGATACTGTGATTTATATAAAGAAATATGTTAATATGTTTGGTTCTTGCCTGGGAAATCCCGTGGACAGAGGAGCCTGGTGGCCTACAGTCCATGGGGTCGCAAAGAGTCGGACACGACTGAGCGACTTCACTTTCATTTTTACTTCACTTTTCATCACTATTTCTGGCACAGAATTCCTAAAACCCCTGAAATTTCCTACATGATAAGAGCGATAAAGGTGTCTTGATATTCAGAAGAAACTCCCTTCAATGACACCTGAGTTTATTCTAACGAGGTGACTTTTGGACCATACCTAAGTGGTTGCAGGAGAACCAACTCTGTGATTAGAGGGTTGGAACTTTCAGTCCCACCCTGTACTCAGGGGAGGGGAGAAAGGCTGGGCCATTGAATCCATCACAGATAACCAATTATTTAATCAATCATACCTAAATAATGAAGCTTCCACAACAACTCACAAGGTAGGAGTTTGGAAATCTATTGGTGCAGTGAGCACGTTAAGTGGTAAAATCAGAGTGAAACCATGCAACTCAGATTAGGACTTGAACCCATGGTTTGTTTTGTTTTTTTTTTTTGCTGTGTTGGGTCTTGGTTGCTGCACATGGGCTTCTCTAGTTGCAGAGAGTGGGGGCTACTTTCTAATTGTAGAGAGTGAGAGCTACTCTCTAGTTGCAGTGCGTGGGCTTCTCACTGCAGTGGCTTCTCTTGTTGCAGACCATGAGCACATGAGCTCAGTAGTTGTGGAACATAGGCTCTGTAGTTGTGGTGCACAGGGTTATTTGCCTCGTGGCATGTGGGATCTTCCTGGATCAGGGATTGAACCCATGTCTCCTGCATTGCAAGGCAGATTCTTAATCACTAGACCACCAGGGAAGCCCAAATCCATGGCCTTTTCACTGAGGACATACACTTGGTCTTAGGACTTAATGAAGCTTAGGTTCTTGATATCTCATCTCACAGAGAATTCAGTGAGAGACAAAGTGGTAGGTAAGAAGTGGATTTATTTAGAGAGAAACACACTCCATAGAGTGTAGACCAGCTCAGAAAGTGAAAGGCCTAGAAATAAGGCATGGTTAGTTTTTATGGGCTGGGTAATTTCATAGGGAAGCCTGGCATGCTGCAGTCCATGGGGTCGCAAAGAGTCTGAGTGACTGAACAACAACAAAATTTCACAGACTAATGATCAGGAGGATTATTCCAACTATTTTGGCGAAGGGGTGGAGATTTCCAGGAATTGGACCACCTCTCACTTTTTGATCTTTGATGGTCAGCCTCAGAACTATCATGGTGTTGATGGATGTGTCACTTAACTTATGCTAATGTATTACAATGAGTGTATGAGGCTCAAGGTCCACTAGAAATCAAGTCTTTCACCATCTTGGACCTAGTTGGTTCTAACCAGTTTTGGTCATGCTCAAAGACTCTTGAGAGTCCCTTGGACTGCAAGGAGGTCCAACCAGTCCATCCTAAAGGAGATAAGTCCTGGGTGTTCATTGGAAGGACTGATGCTAAAGCTGAAACTTTAGCCTAAATAATGAAGCTTTGGCCACCTCATACAAAGAGTTGACTCATTGGAAAAGACCTTGATGCTGGAAGGGATTGGGGGCAGGAGGAGAAGGGGATGACAGAAGATGAGATGGCTGGATGGCATCACTGACCCGATGGGCAAGAATTTGAGTAAACTCTGGAAGTTGGTGATGGACAGGGAGGCCTGGCGTGCTGCGATTCATGGGGTCGCAAAGAGTCAGACACAACTGAGCGACTTAACTGAACTGATGGCTACCCAGTGGAGAAGGAAATGGCAACCCACTCCAGTATTTTTGCCTGGAAAATCCCATGGACAAAGAAGCCTGGCGGGCTACAGTCCATGGGGTCACAAAGAGTTGGACACGACTGAGCGACTAACACACACACACATGGCTACCCAGTGGCTCGGAGGTAAAGAATCTGCCAGCAATGCAGGAGACACAGGAAACACAGAGTCAATCCCTGGGTCAGGAAGGTCCCCTGAGGGAGGGCATGGCCATCCACTCTAGTATTCTTGCCCAGAGAATCTTGTGGACAGAGGAGCAAGGCGGGATATAGTCCACAAGGACACAAACAGTTGGACACAACTGAAGCAGCTGAACATGCACGCGTGCGTGGTTATGTCATTCTTTTAAAGGCTGTGCCCTGCCCGCTTCCTTCCTGTTCAAAGACCAACATAAATCCAACCTGGGTCAGTTTCAAGAGGGCACAGCAATTCCAAGACCCTTTCCCCACATCTTGTCCTACGTACGTCTTCCATCTGGCTGTTTCTGAGTACGATCCTTTGTAATAAACTCATAATCTAGTAAGTAAATTGGTTTCCTGAATCATGTGAGCCATTCTAGAAAATTAACTGAACCTGAGGAAGGGGGCATGGGAACCTCCAATTTATAACCAGTTAGTCAGAAGCACAGGTGAAAACCTGGACTTAGGACTGGGATCTGAAGTGTAGGAATCGGGCAGATGAGCAGTCTTGTGGGGCCAAGCCCTTACCTTCTAAAATTTGATGCTTTCTCCAGGTGCATGCTAAGTTGCTTCAGTTGTGTCCGACTCTGTGCGATCCTATGGACTGTAGTCCGCTCGGCTCCTCTTGTCCATGGGATTTCCCAGGCAAGAATACTGGAGTGGGTTGCTGTTTCCTTCTCCAGGGGATCTTCCCAACCCAGGGGTCAAACCTGCATTTCTTGCATCTCCTGTATTGGCAGGCAGGTTCTTTATAACTAATGACACCTGGGAAGCCCCTATCTCCAGGTAGATAGTGTCAAAACCAAGTTAAATTGTAGGACACCCAGCTGGTGGCACAGAATTGCTTGATGTGGGAGGAAAAAACCTCACATGTCTTGTATCAGAAGTGTTATGAGTGTGGTAGTAATGTAAAAGTGAAAGGGAAACACAAGGGAGAAGTGAGTTTTTCCTAAACAGTGAAGGTTATTGATTGGGGCTCTTTCTAAAAACTCTAATATAAGGACTGACCCAGCCATACACCTTTTGGTTCTTGGTTCTTCCTCTTCTCTTCTAACATGATAGCCAGAGTGGCAGCTGCCATCCTGAGACAAGAGGAGACCATGAGGTTGTAAGGCATCTTGTTGTTTAGTTGCTAAGTTATGTCTGACTCTTTGCTACCCCATGGACTGCAGCACGCCAGGATCCTCTGTCATCCATTTTCTCCCAGAGTTTGCTCAAATTCATGTCCATTGAGTCAGTGATGTTATCTATCTCATCCTCTGGTGCCCCTTCACCTTCGGTTCTCCGTCTTTCCCAGCATCAGGATCTTTTCCAATGAGTCAGTTCTTTGCATCAGGTGGCCAAAGTATTGGAGCTTCAGCTTCAGCATCAATCCTTCCGGTGAATATTCAGGGTTGATTTCCTTTAGGGTTAACTGGTTTGATCTCCTTGCTGTGCAAAGGACTCTCAAGAGTCTTCTCCAGCACCACTTGAAAGCATCAATTGTAAAAGCACACCTAGGGTAATAAAGCAGATGGAAGAAACGTGGGCCCCTGATAACATAGCAGAACTTCCAAAGCACCCTCAGCCTCTCATTTCTGGACTTCAGGAGAGAATGTAAATTCCACGTGGCTCAATCTTGTGGACCAAGAGCATTGGCATCACCTGAGAACTTGCTAGAAAGTCAGGATCTCAGGCCCCTCCCTGCTGCTGCTGCTGCCAAGTCGCTTCAGTCGTGTCCGACTCTGTGCGACCCCATAGACGGCAGTCCACCAGGCTTCCCCGTCCCTGGGATTCTCTAGGCAAGAACACTGGAGTGGGTTGCCATTCCCTTCTCCAGTGCATGAAAGTGAACAGTGAAAGTGAAGTCGCTCAGTTGTGTCCGACTCTTAGCGACCCCATGGACTACAGCCCACCAGGCTCCTCCATCCATGGGATTTTCCAGGCAAGAGTACTGGAGTGGAATGCCATTGCTTTCTCCGTGGCCCCTCCCTAGTCCAGCTCAATCAGAACCTACATTTAACAAGAGGCTCAGATGCTTTGCATGCACACTGAAGTCGGAGAAACACCAATCTAGATGTAGTTGGTGTACATACCTCAGTTTCTCTGGTTATGAAATATAAAAATAATGCATCCTATGTGCCAGTACTAAAACATAATTATATAATCATAGGACAGAACTAAAGGGGCCTGAGTTCAAAGAAAGGAAGCTATTGTGTAAATTAACTTATGTTCCAGCTACTGTACTTGGCATCAGAGATATAAAGATACTCTAGCTCTCAAGTTCATAATCTAACAAGGGAGATATGGAAGGCATTGTAATACAATAACTGTTTAGAGGCAACAAGAGAGATGTGCCCAGGTGTTTGGGGAAAACAAATGAGGAGTCTAAGCCTTCCTTCCTGGGCTCTGGAGCAGGTTAGAGAAATTACCAAAGTCATTATGAATCATCTTGCTTCTGTTCCCAGTTTCAGGGCTGTAGAGGCCATCCTTTGTGTACTTAAGTCAGCCTATACCAGCCTCCTTGGGCTGCCCAGGTGGCTCAGTGGTAAAGAATCCGCCTGCCAATGCAGGAGATGCAGGTTTGATCCCTGGATCAGGAAGATCCCCTGGAGAAGGAAATGGCAATCCACTCTGGTATTCTTGCCTGGAGAATCCCATGGATAGAAGAGCCTGGTGGGCTACAGTCCACGGGGTCGCAAAGGGCTGGACACGACAGAGCAACTTAACAACAATAACCAGTAGCCTTTCCACCTCCCTGGAGGAAGAAATGATGCTTAGAAAACACAGATTTTAACACTAATGTCTTCACATTATGCCACCTTTAGTTTCTCAGTTGGTTCCTTGTCATCCTTGGTTCCATTCACAGTTGAGGAAAATGCAGACACTGAATGTGAATGTAATTCTAGAAACTCAGAGTAGGTGACAGATTAAGCCCTTATGAGGGTTTAGCATTCATTGACTGCTGTAATCATCTCAATTTTGTCGATCATTGATTAGCTATTTCTCTTCATGTGTTTTTCCTGCACAATCTGAAGTTAGAAATCCTTTAGATGTTTAGAATATATTTTCCCCCTTCGCTTTATATTTCTTTTTTATATTCTTCATTATATTATTCAAAATGAAATCACATTTTTGGATATTTGTGGTTTGGCTGGCTAGTTGGGAAACTGTTTTCTGGCATTCATTAATGCTTTTCTTTTTCTTTCCATTTAAAGAACATTTACTGGATTTGGTACTTGAAGAAAGAAAGTGCCAGATTAAGAAATGAGATGGAGAATAAATGCCCTATGCTTGCAAAAACTGAGAAAAACTTTTTTCCCTTCCAATTTTTATGGATTTGACAGTACTGGGTGAGGGAATACTGTTTCCAACAAAATCCAAATTTTTATTTCTCTCTCCAAGAGATATGGCTTTAATAGTTTTCTTTTTTCCTGCTGCTTTTTTGAAACACTTTTCAAAATAGGACTTTTTTTCTAGGATCTGATTTTCTTCTTCCTTAAAATAGACAAAAATAGCCTTGGTGGTAAATACCATCATGGAAGTGAAACAGACAAAGATTCAGCTTCCCTCATACTCGTGGTCTGTCTACTTCTCTAGACAGTGCCTGCGTTCACAGCTCTCTGTTTCCCATTGCCCTAGGTTAACTGCAACAAGGGGAAGACAAGGAGAACCTTGGGATATTTTTATATTCTCCTCTATCCCGAAGAATTCACAAGCCAGCAAGTATTCAACCAGTGCTAACTAGAGGGTATTGCCAAGCATAACAGACTATACACAAATCAACAAAGCCTCCCTCATATTGCAATCCCAGCAGAAAATGATGCAGCAAAAGCCATCTGCACTCCTTGGTTGCCTGCCACCCAAGTTCTTGTTCCAAGCTATGTATTCAGCCAGTTCGAGGATGCCGCTACCTTTTCCTATGTCCAACAGGAGGTTTACAACCACAGTCCTCTCCACCCAGAATGTGTTATTTGGCTCTATCAAACGCAAGAGGAAGTGCCCTTCCCTGTACAGAAATCCAAACATAGAGTGAAACCACAGCTTGTTTTCAACAGGCCTCCTGTTATGAGCCCTCCCGGCTGCACTGGCCTTTCTGCAAGGGAGCTGGGGACTGGTGGTTCCAAGCAGTGGCCTCTGCCTCTTCCTGAGGATGCCGCTAACGATGGTCTTGAGATCATTAGTCATGAGCTGGATATTCACCAACATGGCTCACTGAACCAGGTCACACTTCATCAGATGTAAAATTCTGATGTGCTATCACATTACTTGTTTGCAAACTGTGCCTTAAACAAATATGCTCATAATATATACAACAATATAGTTCTCTGAGTTAGTGCATTATTTATAGTATCATTTACTCAATGATTGTTTATTATGTGCCAGGATCTCGGCTATGTACAGCAGTTACCAGTCAGAAATGAGATGGCATTGCCCTAGGTAGGCTAAGGTAAACCTCTGTCTTACCTCTCTCCACTAAACTACAAGTTCAGTGAGTGTTGACTGGTATATAGGGAGTATTGGGGGAATGCGAAAGACAGAATAGTTGGTTCCACTTGTGCAGGAGGGTTGCAGTCAGCACATACAACACCTTTTTGTAAATTAGAGCCTCATCCTCTGGGATCACGTATTTCCTACCCCAGAACATGGAATTTGGCGAGTGGAGTGTAGGCTGGGTTTACCCTACACTCGCCCCCACGACAGGTCCTGATCAGGATAATTTTCTTTAGGGGTGGTGCTTAAACTCAGTCTTGAAAGATATGGAGGTTCTACTGAGAGGACAAGTATAAACAGGCATGACCATGGAGCAAAGCTGAAGCGATATGGCACAGTTATATCTGTGCCACAAAGAGATGTGGCACCACTTGGCACAGTCTGAGAACTACAAGCAGTTGAACTTGGAGGAATGGGGCATAAAAGGAAGCAGAGATAGGCAGAGGCCTAGTTGTAATCCATTTTGTGTTCCAAACTAAGAGGCAAGATCTTTATCTTGAAGGTGGTGGGGCACCACTAAGGGGGTTCCGAGAAAATGAGTGAGATGGTCATGGTACTCATCCTCATGGCAGCTTCAAAATAGGTTGCAAGGATAGAAGATGGGGTAGGAGACCGTGAAATAGTTCAGGAGATCAAGACTGAGTCTGAACTTCCAACAGGCAGCACGGATGGAGAGGTGAGCATAGATTTGAGGGAAGAGAAGGTGGTGGAATCTTCAGAACTTGGGAACTGGTTGGATTCTAGAAGATTAAGGAGATCCTGGTGTCAAGGATGAATGGCTCCCAGGCGTCTTGTTTGAGATCCTGGATAGCCGCTAGTACTTTTCACTTAAGAGGGATGCAGGAGCAGGAGATGGGGCTTAACCAGTACCCTCAAAGGAAGGATTCAGGGCACTGTCTTACTAATGGCTACCACCTATTTATGGTACTGCTTTGGCACCAGTAGAGGTGTGGCAGGCAAAGTGCAGAGGAACTTATCAGTTCCTACTTCATGTCACAGATAACTAAGGAACTTTTACCCAGATCAGACTCAGAACTTGAGCTGCCTACTCTGTCATCACATGGAGAAAAATATCCTTCCAAAACTATGGCTCCATTGGCTCTGACCAGTCTGGAGAAGGCAGTGTCTGCCATTGCTCATAGGGGATGGTGGGATGGTGGGTCAGCTTAACATAATGCATCCCCCTGGAAGGGAAGTCTCTGAAGCACATGATTTGACACAAATCAATACCATTGACTTGCCCTACAAAATAGGAACCCCGTACTCTTTAGCAGTAATAAAATATGCTACTCTTCAGCTGCAAGTTATGCATACACTTGTGGACTTAAAAAAGAGGTCAGGACTAAAGTTCATATACCTTATATTTCTTCTTCTAAGTTCTCAATTTAATGAGGGTGTATATTTTTGATCTTATTATTATGGAGGGTTTTAAACATATGTGAAAATAGAAAGGATAATATTAATATAATATACCCATCCATTTATCCATCACCCAATTTCAACAATTATTAAGTTATAGCCAATCTTTTTTTTTTTTTTTGCCACATCATGTAGCATGTGGGATCTTAGTTCCCAACCAGGGATAAAACCCATGCCACCTACATTGGGAGTACAGATTCGTAACCACTGGACCATCAAGGAAGTCCCTATAGCCAGTCTTGTTTCCTCTATACCCCTGTCAATATCCCCCCATCCCTAGATTATAGACTATTTTGAAGCAAATCTATTGTAGATATAAATATAATACATTTGTAGCATATAAAATATTACATATATTATATTTCTAAAATATATTTTTACATGAGCCTTTTATTTTGGAAGTTTTAAATCCAAAGAATTCAATTTCTTTAATAACCAATTTCCCCTATTATTAAAAGTTTACACTAGTAAGTTATATTTGCGATAATTAACAAACTAGCATTGATGCATTACTAACTATAGAGTTCATACTTTATTCAGATTTCCTCTGTTTCTCCCTAACATCCTCTCTCTGTTCCCTGAGCCTTTCAGAGATACATTTCACTCTGCATTTGAAAATCTTTGAGGACTTAGGACTTTGACTCTCCATTTCATTGACTATGTGTAAGTTTTTCAGGTCTAAGAAGCCCGCTGCACATCAAGCATTTATTCCATCTCTTTCTCCTTCCTCTCTCCCTCTCTCACACCCTAATGGGATATGGATGTGTAGCATGCAGGACCGTGGTGGCTTAGAAGCACTGGGACCTTCGCTACCCTAGGAGCACTTTAGGCACAGGCCACGATGGAATTAATGCTGGGACAAACCACTGAACAGAGTCTAGGACGATGGGGAAGCAGGGAATTCAGGAAGAAGCAATGTACCTTTAAAAATACATTTGTGAGTTCACCACATTAACTAAAGGCTTCCCTAGTGGCTCAGATGGTAAAGAATCTGTTTGCAATGAGGGAGGCCCAGGTTTGATCCCTGGGTCAGGAAGATCCCCTGGAGGAGGGCATGACTACCTTCTCCAATATCCTTGCCTGGAGAAAGGACATGACAGGGGAGCCTGGTGGGCTACATGGGGTCGCAAAGAGTCATACACGACTGAGCAGCTAACACATTCACATTGTTTCACACATTAACTACATAAAATGCAACTAAAGTCACCCAGGCTGTTTGGGTCAATGTCTATGTCGGCTGTTCACGGCTGTGACTCAGAGGCCCTGTGGAGACCTGGGGAGGGGCCTCTGGCTGTTCGCCCCTCCTTGCTGCAAAGCCACCTGGGCAATGGCCATTTGTTCTCTGCTGGCGTCACAGGAAGTCAGTTCTCTTTGGAGGTGTTTGGCCTGAATCAGTGGTGTGTGTATGGTGCCACGTTTCTGATGCAATCAATGCCTGCCTCCAGCCAGCCTGTTGAACAAATCTAAGTGCTTTGGGAGGCTGGCTCAGGGCCAGAATGGCGTCACTGCCCATTAATAGAAGTTGATGGAGCTCAGAAAAGTGCTTTAGGTCTGGCAACAACCTAATTCCTCCTACTCTGTGTCTGCCTCCAGGCAAATATATAGAAAAATCAATTTAGGAAGGCTTATTTTCACCACTTTGTGCTAATTTAAGCATTGATTTGCCTAGTTACTGTTGGATTAAAAAAAAAAGTTTGTGACACATCTTGTTTTTATCCAATTTATGTATTCTTTTATAGGCTCTGCTTCTTTCCAAAAAGAATTTTGAGAATTTGAGATGATTTATCACAAAGGACATTTATTATTAGCATATACACTTCCTCTGTGTTTCCTTGATGATGTTCTACTTATATAAATATAGTTGATGATGTAAGAGCTTATTTATTTATCTATCAAGCATATGGAATACCATTATGGATACATTCAGAGTATACAGAGATTTATATCATATAAAAAGATAACATGAATTATAAATAGATGATAAAGAGAAAAGGAAACAGAACAGAACAGAAAGCATAGCTGGAAAGTAGAAATAAACAGAAATTGACACCATGAAATCCTCCAAATGGGTCACTTATCAGTCAACAAGCCTCAGAAAAGCCATGAATAAAGAGAAAACATGACCATTCGGTAAACCATAGTGGCAATATCTGAAAATAAACTGCATAACTCTTCCTGATACCCAGGTCAGAAAGAAAACACTATGTAATGAGTATCCTCAAAAATATTCTTATTAGAGACTATTGTGGGTTGAGCTGTATGATCCTCAAATTTATATGTTGAAGTCCTAATGTCCAAGTGTCTCAAAATGTGACTGTATTTGGAGATAGGGTCTTTTAAAAAGTAACTAAAATGAGATCATTAGGGTGTGCCCTTGGGCTTCCCTGGTGGCTCAAACAGTAAAGAACCCGCCTGCAATACAGGAGACCCAGGTTCGATCCCTGGGTTGGGAAGATCCCCTGGAGAAGAGATTTTTGACTGGAAAATTCCATGAACAGAGGAGCCTGGAGGGCTACAGTCCATGGGGATACAATGCAAAGAGTCTGACACGACTGAGTGACTAACACACTAATTCAGTATAACTGGTGTCATACAAAGAGGAGATTAAGACATACATAGGCTCAGAGGGAAAAACATGTGAAGACAAGAAGTAGCCAAGGAGAGAGGCCTCTGAAGAAACAAACCTTGCCGGCACTTTGATGTTAGACTTCTGACCCCCAGAACCGTGAGGAAATAATAATAATAATAATAATAATAATTCTCTTGTTTAAGCTACCCAGTCCACAGCACTTTTGTTATGGCAGCCTTAGCAAAATAATACAGAGACACAGTAAGTGTGTTTCCTAAGGGATATCTCTAATGGCGTCCCTCCTTGCAGGGTGATTACATCACCCCACGGTACAGAGACTCCTCCGTTCCTACCTCCCACTCGAATTCATGTAACTGTGGTGGCAACTTTGATGTTCTTATGTGATCTGGCCATGCTGGCCAGTCTGGCAAGGCAGACAGTCAAGGCAGACAGCTAATCAGTCTGGAGGCAGGCATCTGATCCAAGACAGTGCTATCAGGGCCCTTTCCTGGAATTTTTCTACTGGGAACTGAGAGAACTTAGCATTAGTCAGTCTTCTCTGATGGCAGAAGCTATGAGATGGAAGACTTGTTAGCTGTCAGTGGCCATATTTTCTCCCAGGTGGGAGATGCCAGGCAGAGACAGGCTTAGCATTATTCTACTTTCTAGTTTATTTTTTCATTCAATAATTATTTATGTCACTATGTTCTAGGTACTTGTTCAGTTATTCCTGAAGTTCATTAGCATCTGTGCTTTCCTGGCAACTTAGTTGTTGCTGCCCTTTTATTGATTTAATCAACAGTAAAACCCCCCTCCATTATTCCTAAGCCAGAGCAAGTGGATTCCAGTCACTTAAAGCCAAAGTAATATATTGCAATTCCACACATTCTCCCCTCCCCCCAGTCACAGTGAATTGCTGGTAGCTCCTTGAACAAGTCCTGTTGTCTCAGGATTAACAAGCATCAGGTGAGAGATAATCATGTTTCTCAACATAAAAAAAAAGCAAATTTCAAATACTAACTATGCCGATTTCCTTGTTCAACCTGTAAAAATCCATCTTTTTCTCCCAAATATCTGAGCTCAACTGGATATTCCTCTCCTCTTTCAGATTTGAAAAGAGATTTTCAAATTTGAAAAAATTTGAGATTTTGAGGGGGTGGTTACAGAGGCTTTTACTCACAACTAGGTGACTATGTCAAAGAGTAAGAAGTACCTAAACTCTTTTATAACCTCTCCCAAAGCAGAAAGGATTGGTAGTAACAACATTAAGGGCTTCCCAGGTGGCTCAGTGGTAAAGAACCCACTTGCCAAGCAGGAGACATGGGTTTGATTCCTGAGTTGGGAAGATCCTCTGGAGGAAGAAATGGCAACCCACTCCAGTATTCTTGCCTGGGAAATCCCATGGACAGAGGAGCCATGGGGTTGTAAAAGAGTTGGACACGACTAAACAATAGCATTCAGTCATGAACTCAACATTATACGTATTAATGGATTTTTCTCCATCTAGTAAATCATTCTCTGTTCTTTAGTCTTACCGTTAAACAGAAAGTGGGTGCATTATCTTCTATTTCATGGGGAATTTATCTTTTAGGAAAGATGCACAAATTTTTGTGTAATTCATTTATTTTCTCATTTTGTAGATTTTATATTTTTCCCAAGACAGAGTTGAAAAATCGTTAACTCTGTGATGAGGCTTTCAGCCATAAACAGAAAATGGGTACTCAATCAAGTATTTCTTAGTTCAGTTCAGTTCAGTCGCTCAGTCATGTCCAACTCTTTGCGACCCCATGAACCACAGCATGCCAGGCCTCCCTGTCTATCACCAACTCCCAGAGTTCACCCAAACCCATTCCCATTGAGTTGGTGATGCCATCCAACCATCTTATCCTCTGTCATCCCCTCCTCCTCCTGCCCTCAATCTTTCCCAGCATTAGGGTCTTAAGACACCTTCAAATAATTTAATAAATGTTTTCTATTCTGAAAACACCAAAGCCAAAGATCTAATACTTAGAAAAGAATGCTCTTTTGTTTTCATTCAGAAAAGTCCATGTTATCTCTGTTTCTGTAGTGGAAACACAAGATCTTTAGCAACCCAAGTTTAGATTCCACCATTACTTGGTAGAAGGGAACACTTTGCTAAGTAAGTCATTAGACCCAGGGGCCTCAGTTTTTCTCCTCTATAGAATAAGAATTATTTATAAAATTTCTACTTTGCAGTATAATTGTGATGCCAATGATAGTAAATTACTGTCACAAGTGTCTGGCACACTGTAGGCATTCAAGAAATTGCATTATCAGAACTTCCCTGATGGTCCAGTGGTTAAGACTCCACACTTCCAATGCAAGGATGCAGGGCAAGGGTTTTATCCTTGTTCAAGGAACTAGGATCCCACATGCTGCTGTAGGGTAGCCAAAAAAAAAAAAAAAAAAAAGAAAGAAAGAAATTGTATTATCATCCAGTTCAGTATATAATTGCTTATCTCTCATTTTCAATTGCCTTGTACCCTTAGCCTCTAGTCTTTCTTTTATTATTTTCTTTTTATTATTTGATAGATATAATTTCTGGGCTTTTGGTGACATAAAACTATTACCAGGGCATTTTTTGGCTTTCATAAGGAAGCTCGGAGGTAAAGAATCCACCTGCAATGCAGGAGACACAGGAGACTCAGGTTCAACCCCAGGGTCTGGAAGATCCCTTGGAGAAGGAAACAGTAACCCACTCCAGTATTCTTGCTGGGATAGAGGAACGTGGTGGCCTATAGTCTAAGGAGTCACAAAGAGTTGGACACGACTGAGCACACAGCGATGGAATAGAAGGAAGTACAGGTGGGAAAAGGCAGAGAACATCAAATCATTCATTTGTCCATAGACAGTATTTATTTATAGCAAGTCAGCAGTATAAATAGTTCATACCACTAGAACAGCATCAGGTTTTCAAACCAAATTATGCAAGTCAATGCCTTTCAGCTAAAGATTAGCAGGAACACATCTGCTGGGTTTCTTACTTTTTGCTGGGGAGCAGCCTGTGCACCAGTAAGAGAGGGTTAGAAAGGAGTTGCAGGATTTGGGCATATGTTAGGTGACATGCAGAAGGCAAAGGAAACAGGGCCTGTGTGTAGATTGGAAGCTGTCAAAAAGAGGGGGAAAACTACAACTGGGTGTCTTAAATCCTATCTAGGAAGAGGGAAGACTGAGGTTATAATTACTAAAGAGCAGTAGTCACTCAGATAAGCAAGAATAGGGGGATAGCTGATTATTTTTTGTGATTTGAACAATGTTCATATTTATCACTGTTCAGACATGACAAAGAATGGTCTTTAGTTGGCTCCATCACAGTCAACAGAAGGGCCTTGTCTGAAGCTGATGTTCTAAGAAGTTGTTTGCATTCAACAGTAGAATACATGGCCTATCTGCAAGTGCCAGGTTGCTTCCTAACAACCATGAAATGTTGCTGTATGTGTCAGGCCAGCTTCCATATGTCAGGCTGCTTTTCTCATTCTTGGGTGTTAACATGCTATATAATAGAATTTAGGTGTGGATAACAGGCACTGCTCCATTTTAAGAGAATAGGATTTAATACAGGGAATTGGGTGCTTACAAAATTGTTGGGTGAACTGAAATAATGGTTCTGGGCTTAGGATCCAGCAGCAGTTTCAAGAATCACCCCATTGAACTGGTCCTCCAGGGGAGCTGCTAACCACTTAATTCCCCAGCTTCCTGGTTGTCCCTGATAGCTCAGTTGGTAAAGAATCTGCCTGCGATGCAGGAGACCCCGGTTCGATTCCTGGTTCAGGAAGATCTGCTGGAGAAGGGATAGGCTACCCACTCCAGTATTCTGGCCTGGAGAATTCCATGGACTATATAGTCCATGGGGTCGCAAAGAGTCAGACGCGACAGAATGACTTTCACTTCATTTCACTTCACTTCCGGGTTGTAGCAATCGCCACTGAAGTTGTTCGGTCTAAGAATATGTGCTCTTCAGAGATCAGGACACATTGCTGCAAGGCTCAGCTTTGAAAAAACATCATATCTGCTAGGTGAATTCTAACTCATCTGAACCCTGCCTCTTGTCTCTAGCCATGCTGGTGACCAGAGCATGGGTACTTCTGCTACCTTAACCATGGGACAACGCAACTCTTTTGCAGCAACCTTTGCTGACGGAAGCAACACAAATTGCAAACAGCCCATTTTCATTATCATGTCCAATTTCCAGATTTCAAGTCAGCAATCTGATTGCTTGAACCAAATCATATCCAGAACTCTAGCTGCAAGGGAATTTAGGATAGTGTTTGGGTTTTCTAGTCTCTGCAAGAGGAAGGCATATTGGAAGGAGGTTGGAATGGAGGTTGGTTTCCAAGTCAGTTTATTCATCATAAACCCTTACAATAAAGAGGCCTTGGATCTAACCCTAATTCAGTCACTTATTTGCTATGTGAAGTTAGAAAAGCATCATTGCCTTTCTGGGTCTCAGTCTTCATGACCAAGTTACTGTGGTTGATATCCAAGTGTCTTTCTGATTTTAGAATTCTGTGACTCTATTATAAATTATTATATTTTTTAAATATTAAAATATTTTCTTAACTATATCATTTTGAAAAGCATTGTCTGTACTTTTTTTTACATAGTTTTTTTTTTTTTTCTCACTATTTGTTGCAAAATAGGAAGTTCACCAAGATGATTGGTGGGCCCAAATGATTTTTACCTTCCAGTATTCTTACCCTCCCATATTGACTAGAGCTGGTCCATGTAGCAGGATATTGTGGAAATAGCACTGTAGGACTTAGGGTTGTCATAAGAAAATTGCTGCTTCAACTTTTGCTCCCTCTTGGATGACTTACTCAGGATTAAGCCAGCTGTCATGTCATAAGGACACTTAGCCAAAACTGTGAGGAGATCAGGTGATGAGGACTGAGGCCTCCTGACTACAGCCAGCATTGATTTGCCAGCCATATGAGTAGCCACTCCTAGAACATGAATGTCCCAGCACTGGTCAAGCCTTCACATCACTGTCACCCTGGCCAACATCTGGACAGTGACCTCACGCAAAACTGTTGTTTTGAATTAATTGATTTTATTTTTGGCTGTGCTGGGTCTTCGTTGCTGCCTGCAAGCCTTCTCTGGTTGTGGTGAGTGGAGACCACTGTCTAGTTGTGATGTGCAGGCTTCTCGCTGTGGTGGTTTCTCCTGTTGTGGAGCGCGGTCTCCACACGCCAGCCTCAGTGGTTGTGGTGCATGGACTTAGTTGCCCCACAGCATGGGGAATCTTCCCAGACCGGGGATTGAACCTGAGTCCCTGCATTGGCAGGCGGATTCTTAACCATTAGACCACCAGGGAAGTCCTCATGTAAAACTTTGAACCAGAACCATCTGTCTAAACCACTCTCAAATGCCTAACCCACAGAAACTGTGTGAGATAATAAATATTTAATGTCATTTTAAGCCACTAAGTTCTGGAGTAAAGAGTTAAATAGCAACAGAAAACTAATATATTCCCCAATTAGTATGCAAAATAGCATAAGAATTACGGAATTATTTCTTAATCTCCAACATCAAATTTCACTTGCTTATCCATTTTTTAATATAAACCTTTGAGGTTATATCTCTAGGACTTTGAAGCCATTAAGTGTATAAATCATAATTAAAACTAAATAATCTTTTTCTGAAATTTTAATGCAGTAATGGGTAGACAGGAAAAGAGCTTATTGTTTATACACTAAGTAGCAAATATTTTCTAGGGCAAAATGCCAGGCACTTGAAACTTATCACAGGGTTAATACATTTTTTTGAAAATAAATCTAGTAGAACACAATAAATAGTTAAATGACTCTCACAGCCATCCCAATCAACTCTGCAAAATGACTTTTAATTAGTGAACAAAGTACGTGGTGTCTATCGGTTAACAAGCATTTCAGTATGATAATAAAAGATAAAAGTTGCCTGTAGCTGAATTATTTTTTGTTTCAATCTAAAAGGTAAATAAATTAACTTTTTGCTATTTATGATAGCTTAAAGTTTCATTGAACAAAGAATATTCCAACAAAACTTACTCCATAATTTTTCTCTAAGTTTATTTTTAATTAATGCTCTCTTTTCTGAATTGTGCACCCATGTCTGATAAAAGCATAGTTTCTTAGAATAGTAATCTTCCACTTACTGTTACAAATATGAGTGCATGAGTTTTGGAGACTATATTAACTAGAAGTTTCAGTAACAAGTGCCACAAACTTGTATAAATTAGTTTGAGCAAAAAGAGCAGTTTACCAGACAGTCACGGCATTCTCCTGGAATTCAAGTCACAGCCAGGTCCTGATGGAGCTGGATCCTAGGGTACCGACCAGCCAGGACTGGAAAGCAGCCAGCTCTCCCAGCCTCGCCTCTGCCTCTCTGGGTGCCAGCTTTGTCTTGTGGCAGACTGGCCCTCTCTTTGTGGTGGAAAAAACAGTTGTTGGCACTTGCCGAGTTTTATATTTTTCTGCTTCAGTCACTGGAGACTTGCTCAGTTCAGTTCAGTCGCTCAGTCGTGTCCGATTCTTTGTGACCCCATGAATTGCAGCACTCCAGGCCTCCCTGTCCATCACCAACTCCCGGAGTTCACCCAAACTCATGTCCACCAAGTCGGTGATGCCATCCAGGCATTTCATCCTCTGTCGTCCCCTTCTCCACCTGTGCCCAATCCCTCCCAGCATCAGAGTCTTTTCCAACGAGTCAACTCTTCCCATGAGGTGGCCAAAGTACTGGAGTTTCAGCTTTAGCATCAGTCCTTCCAAAGAACACCCAGGACTGATCTCCTTTAGAATGGACTGGTTGGATCTCCTTGCAGTCCAAGGGACTCTCAAGAGTCTTCTCCAACACCACAGTTCAAAAGCATCAATTCTTTGGCGCTCAGCTTTCTTCACAGTCCAACTCTCACATCCATACATGACCTCTGGAAAAACCATAGCCTTGACTAGACAGACCTTTGTTGGCAAAGTAACGTCTCTGCTTTTGAATATACTATCTAGGTTGGTCATAACTTTCCTTCCAAGGAGTAAGCGTCTTTTAATTTCATGGCTGCAGTCACCATCTGCAGTCATTTTGGAGCCCCAAAAAATAGTCTGACACTGTTTCCACTGTTTTCCCATCTATTTCCCATGAAGTGATGGGACCAGATGCCATGATCTTAGTTTTCTGAATGTTGAGCTTTAAGCCAACTTTTTCACTCTCCTCTTTCACTTTCATCAAGAGGCTTTTTAGTTCCTCTTCACTTTCTGCCATGAGGGTGGTGTCATCTGCATATCTGAGGTTATCAATATCTCTCCCAGCAATCTTGATTCCAGCTTGTGCTTCCTCCAGTCCAGCATTTCTCATGATATACTCTGCATATAAGGTAAATAAGCAGGGTGACAATATACGTACTCCTTTTCCTATTTGGAAGCAGTCTGTTGTTCCATGTCCAGTTCTAACTGTTGCTTCCTGACTTGCATATAGGTTTCTCAAGAGGCAGGTCAGGTGGTCTGGTATTCCCATCTCTTTCAGAATTTTCCACAGTTTGTTGTGATCCATACAGTCAAAGGCTTTGGCATAGTCAATAAAGTGGAAATAGATGTTTTTCTGGAACTCTTGCTTTTTCCATGATCCAGCGGATGTTGGCAATTTGATCTCTGGTTCCTCTGCCTTTTCTAAAACCAGCTTGAACATCAGGAAGTTCACGGTTCACATATTGCTAAAGCCTGGCTTGGAGAATTTTGAGCATTACTTTACTTGTGTGTGAAATGAGTGCAATTGTGCAGTAGTTTGAGCATTCTTTGGCATTGCCTTTCTTTGGGATTGGGATGAAAACTGACCTTTTCCAGTCCTGTGGCCACTGCTGAGTTTTCCAAATTTGCTGGCATATTGAGTGCAGCACTTTCACAGCATCATCTTTCAGGATTTGAAAGAGCTCAACTGGAATTCCATCACCTCCACTAGCTTTGTTCGCAGTGATGCTTTCTAAGGCCAGCTTGACTTCACATTCCAGGATGTCTGGCTCTAGGTGAGTGATCACACCATCGTGATTATCTTGGTCGTGAAGATCTTTTTTGTACAGTTCTCCTGTGTATTATTGCCACCTCTTCTTAATAACATCTGCTTCCATTAGGTCCATACCATTTCTGTCCTTTATTGTAGCCATCTTTACATGAAATGTTCCCTTGGTATCTCTAATTTTCTTGAAGAGATCTCTAGTCTTTCCCATTCTGTTGTTTTCCTCTATTTCTTTGCATTGATCACTGAGGAAGGCTTTCTTATTTCTCCTTGCTATTTTTTGGAACTCTGCATTCAGATGCTTATATCTTTCCTTTTCAGCTTTGCTTTTCGCTTCTCTTCTTTTCACAGTTATTTGTAGGGCCTCCCCAGACAGCCATTTTGCTTTTTTGCATTTCTTTTCCATGGGGATGATCTTGATCCCTGTCTCCTGTACAATGTCACAAATCTCCTTCCATAGTTCATCAGACACTCTATCAGATCTAGGCCCTTAAATCTATTTCTCACTTCCACTGTATAATCATGAGGGATTTAGTTTAGGTCATATCTGAATGATCTAGTGGTTTTCCCTACTTTCTCCAATTTAAGTCTTATTTAGCAATAAGGAGTTTGTGATCTGAGCTAGATCTTGTTTTTGTTGACTGCATAGAGCTTCTCCATCTTTGGCTGCAAAGAATATAATCAATCTGATTTCGGTGTTGACCATCTGGTGATGTCCATGTGTAGAGTCTTCTCTTGTGTTGTTGGAAGAGGGTGTTTGCTATGAACAGTGAATTTTCTTGGCAAAACTCTGTTAGTCTTTGCCCTGCTTCATTCCATATTCCAAGGCCAAATTTGCCTGTTACTCCAGCTGTTTCTTGACTTCCTACTTTTGCATTCCAGTCCCCTATAATGAAAAGGACATCTTTTTTGGGTGTTAGTTCTAAAATGTCTTGTAGGTCTTAATAGAACCATTCAACTTCAGCTTCTTCAGTGTTACTGGTTGGGGCATAGACTGGATTACTGTGATATTGAATGGTTTGCCTTGGAAACGAACCGAGATCATTCTGTCGTTTTTGAGATTGCATCCAAGTACTGCATTTCGGACTCTTTTGTTGACAATGATGGCTACTCCTTTTCTTCTAAGGGATTCCTGCCCACTGTAGTAGATATAATGGTCATCTGAGTTAACCCATTCCAGTCCATTTTAGTTCGCTAATTCCTGGAATGTTGACGTTCACTCTTGCCATCTCCTGTTTGACCACTTCCAATTTGCCTTGATTCATGGACCTGACGTCCCAGGTTCCTATGCAATATTGCTCTTTATAGCATTGGACCTTGTTTCTATCACCAGTCACATCCACAACTGGGTATTGTTTTTGATTTGGCTCCATTCCTTCATTCTTTCTGGAGTTATTTCTCCACTGATCTCCAGTAGCATATTGGGCACCTACTGACCTGGGGAGTTTCTCTTTCAGTATCCTATCATTTTGCCTTTTCATACTGTTCATGGGGTTCTCAAGGCAAGAATACTGAAGACTTGCTCCCTGGGTTCAAATGCAAGTTCGCAGTGAATTCGTCAGGATTGGAGTCGTGTTGTTCAACATGGCAGCTCTTGCAGTAGGTGGGGAGGGAGGAAGTTATCCCAGAACAACGGCAAGCGGGAAAGACAACACAACACAATATGCCCCTGTGTGTTAGATTCCTCAAGCTGCTGTAACAAAGCACCACAAACTAGGAGGCTTACACATCAGAAATGTATTGTCTTATGGTTTAAAGTCTGAGTTTTTTGTGTTTGTTTTTGTTCTTTAATTGATGGCTTGTGGAATCTCCCTGGCCAGGGATTGAACTGGGGACTGAGCCCAGGTCCTGGCAGTGAAAGCTTCGAGTCCTAACCACTGGACTGCCAGGAATTCCCCAGGCTGGTTTTTTTCTAAGGGCCCTGAGAGAATCTGTTCTGGGCCTCTCTCCAACTTCCAATAGTTTGCTGACAGTCTTTGGCATTCCTTGGCTTGTAGAAAGAAATAAAGAGAGCGCTAAGTCATGTCCAACTCTTGGGATCCCATGAACTGTAGCCTGCCAGGCTCCTCTGTCCATAGGATTCTCCAGGCAAGAATACTGGAGTGGGTTGTCATTTCCTTCTCCAGGGGAACTTCCCAACCCAGGAATTGAATGCAGATCTCCTGCACTGCAGGCAGATGCTTTACCGACTGAGCTATACAGGAGGTAGCACCCTAATCTTGCCTTTATCTCCCTGTGTGTGTTTTGAGTCTAAATTTCCCCTTTTAATAAGGATACCAGTCATACTGGATTAGGGGCCACCCTAATGGAATGACCTCATCTTAACCAATTTCATCTGCAATGACCCTTCTCTCAATGTCACATTCTGAGATACTTGCACATGTAAATTTGGGGAAGGAGAGACCATTATTCAACCTATAACATTCCACTTAGGGCAGCATATCGTGTACACGGTATCTGAGAACAAAGAAAAGCAAGGACACAGAGAAGTAAACCTTGAATTATAAAACCCTTCAAATTTCATCTTCCAAGAAAGAAAGTAGATAATAAACCTGCACCCTGAAAAGGAAGCGGAGGATGTTTTTATGGTGATGAAGTAAGTTTAGACTGGGAGAGATAGAGGTTAATATGAATACCTCATGCCTGTATACTCACTGGACATACGGACCTGCACGGATAACCCCATTTTCTTTCTCAGGTTCATCATCCCTTCAGACCTCCAGTTGCCCAGGATCAGGGGTGAGAAGAGGGGTGCAAAATGGGGCATCAATGGAAACAAACGGAATAAAGAACCCAGTTTCTACTGTCTAGTAAACCCAAACAAGATTGGAAAGTAGGGAGAGGTGGAGAGAGGGAAAAAGTCAAATGCAGCACCCCACTTTCCCCTCCTACCTCCGTGGGGTGCGGTGAGGGGTTTGTAGTTTGGAGTTGAAAGAGTGATGCAGGGAAGAGCCGCTCGTGACTCCACGCTGGATCTGTTTCTCTGACTTTAACCTTTTTCATTGCTTTTGTTATATAACCATACATAATGGCCTGCCTCAAAGAACCCTGCCCGTCTGCCTGAAGAGATGAAGACATCCCCTCCCTGAAGTAGGCCATTCCAGAAGATATTTGCAAAGTAATCGTCTTTACTTCCTCAACTCCTCCCTTTCTCTGTTCTATGAAAGAACCTGGCATCCAGACCCCAACAAGAATGGCTACCCACTCAAGTATTCTTACCTGGAAAATTCCGTGGACAGAGGGGACTGGTAGGCTATAGTCCATAGGATTGTATATAGTTGGACACAACTGAGTGACTAACACTTTCTCGTTTAGTACTTATTATGTGCCATGTGATAGCCTGAGTGCATTAATCTGCTCAAAAAAATCAGTGGGTCTTACAAATATTATTTCCATATTACAGATAAAAAGACTAATGCTTAGTGAAGTTGAGAAACTTGAACTAAAACCTAAGTGTGGGCGAATTGTATGCTATGTGAATTATTATCTCAATGAAGCTGTTATAAAATAAAATAACATGAAACAAATCTGCTTGATAATAAAACCTATATACCATATATCATAGGCAAAATCTGGCTTAGCTGGGGCAGTTGCTAGTAGCAAGAAAAGTGGATTGCTCTCATTTACATTTTTCTTGTTTAGAAAAGTATAATATATCTCAAGACAGAGATTTATTAATTTGGTTATACAAAGTTCCAAGGCCAGGACCTCCTGTATTCTGGGTGATGTCTTGCATGGAGGGTTACCTTGTCTCCTCAGAGCACAAAGGCCAGATCAAAGCCTGCTTCGCTAATGAGGGGAAAAGGAAAATATGGTATCTATTTAGACATTATTAATACCCATCATTGTTCAAAACCATGTTTTATGTGATTTTGATGAAATCTTAATTTATTCCCTTGGTTGGAGCCACTGGTACATCTTTGAGGAGGAAATCATTGAATATACTAGGAGAATTCATTCTGTTTTCATATGCCACTAAAGGCAAATAATTTATCACCTTATAAGATTTCTGAAAAAATATTCATACCGATGTTTTCTAAGTTTTTTGTCAATAAATTTACAAGCATGATGACCCCTTTGTTTCATAATTTATGGTAATGGATTCAAGTTTTTATTTCATTTTATAATATATTCTATTAGAGAAATTACTTGACCTGGGCAGTCAAAGTGGATATTTGTTGAAATGGCAAATTTGAAAGCCTTGTGAGAGTTTTGTTCATAAGCCATGAGATGAATGAAGGCAATATTTCAAAGTCCTTTAATTATCTCAGATGATGTGATAAGGCAAATAATATACTAACTGCCAAAGCAAAGTCATACATTGGGATGAAGTCAGTTGCATATACAATGGATTCCTTTCTCTTGAAAACCATGGTTTAGACACATTTCAGTAACTCTCTTCTTTAGACACAAGCAATGAACCACAGAGAAACCATGAGGTCTGCGATTCTGCAGGGGGCACTTTCAAAAGGCTGACTTGCTGCCATGGAAGGTCACCCAGGGTATTGAGCAAAGCGGAAAATGTAAATTGTCCAACAATGTGTACAGTGTCGACCATTCACAAGGGGAGAAAGATATGATATGGTACATTACAATTTAAAACAATACTATACTTCATTATAAACATAGAAAGGCAATTCTGAGAGCCTAAAGAAGCATTTAACAGTTGTTGCCTATGGAATGAATAAATTGGGGATGACAGTGTTTTTTACATAATATGGTTGAAAAGATTTTGTGGCAAAGATATTAGGAATATTAAAATTAACAAAATAAAAATAAGACAAAAATAGTGAGTTTCTACTCTATAAAGAACAGCAGGCTGGGAAGAGCTGCTAGGTTTGTGCCTTGGAATTGGACCTCAGCAGCCCATCAATCACTTGCTGACCCACCAGCACTTAGCGGACTGCTCTCTGGCTGATGCCATTATGTGCTGGTTGATCCCTGTTGACCCTTGTATCATGCTCTGAGCCACGAGGAGATGACAGCACACTACGCCCACTCCGTATCTGTCTACCTTTCTGACCCAGTAACAATTTCACATTTAAAAGACTAATGGGATGATGCTGGTAGCTACTGTTAGAATGAGTATCCTAGCATTTAAGCAGATATTTAAGCTCACTAAAGCTGAAGGAAGAAATCACAGATGAAAAAGAGATTGAGTCAAAAGAAAAATCATTGCAGTCTTCAGTGTTGTGATAACCAACAAACAAAAAGCAGATTTTGGAAAAGTAAAGTTTTGACCTTCTCCTGAACCTGCTATCCAGTAATCTGGAATACTGAAAACATGTATTCTTGGAGACTTGTAGAATGCTTTTTGATTTATTTTACTTCACTGTAAATAAGTATTAAATGGTATTCTTTTATTTTTTAAAAAATTGCATTTTCATGTGGGAAAAGAAACATGTGTTCTAAATACTCTGAATTTTCTCACAAATACCACTTCATCCTTAATATTCCACCTCCTTCCAGCTGTAGATTTTATCTACTGGTTGAGAGACAACAAATGGTATAGTTTTAAAAATCAATGTTGATGGATTCCAACATGAAATGAAAAGATGGGTATTTCCAGTGAATGATTTCAAAGGTATTAAAAACAACATTTGACTTTATGTTTTAAAAAATAGAGTATAAAGTTTTGAAAAATTTGGCAAAGCATAGGCTGCAAAGTAGATATATCTACAAGCAAATATATTTGCCAACTGTATTTCCTAGTTGGGATGGTTTGCTGTACCCTGTCTGCTTTCTCAGATGTGACAGGTCCATAGCAGAAGCCTCCTTTCCAAACTACAGTAGAGAAAACTGGACTCTGGAGACGTGGCCTCCTTTCTGTATTTCCATCCCGTAAGAATGCTATGTTTATTCCACTCCAGGGCCTTTGCACTTACTCTTCCTTCTGTTTGGAATGCTCTTTCCTAAGATTTGCAGCTTGCCTTTGTTTCACCATGTAGGTCTGTGATTGGTAGAATCACACCTAGTGTGGGAATGGTACCTAGTGATGCCCACATCCTAATCCTTAGAACCCTACACAGCATAAGGGACTTGGTAAATGTGATTAAGAATCTTGAGAAGATTATCCTGGATTATTTCAGTGGGTCCAAGGTAATCATAAGGGTCCTTTATAAGTGAATGAAGGAGACAGGAGAGTAAGTATCAGAATCAGAGATTTGAAGGTGCAACTCTGCCTTCTGCTGACTTTGAAGTTGCAGGACGAAGCCACAGTAAAGGAAAGAGTACACCTTCTAAAGGCTGGTGAAGGCGAGGAACTCGAGCCCTCAGAAGGAGTGCTGCCTTGCTGACAACTTGGTTTTAGCCCAGTTACACCTGTGTTGGACCTCTGACCTCCAGAACTGTGAGACAATAAATTTATGTTATTGTTTTAAGTTATTAAGTTTCTGGCAATTCGTTACAGCCGCAGTAGGAAACTAATACAAGGTCTTAACCCAGATGTCAACTCTTAGAGGGAACCTCTTCATGCCTTAACGAAATAGTCACTCTTTACCATACTATTCTCTTTTAGACTCTTCATAGTATACTTATCAGTACCTGAAATATTTTAGACGATAAGCACTTTAAAAGCATTTTTTTCTTTCTATTAGTATATGAACTCTTTAGGGACAGCACTTGCTCATCCAGCAACTCGAATAATATCTGATGCATTGTGGATGCTTATGAAAATGTGTAATGCTCCTTCCTTTACAGTCTTCCTCTCTCCTCCTTTTTAAAAATTCACCTGCGTTGGGTTTTTGTTGCAGTGTTCAGACTTTCTGTAGTTGCGGCTCACAGGCTTAGTTGCTCTGTGGCATGTGGGATCTTAGTTCCCCGAGCAGGGATCAAACCCACGCCCCCCGTAATGGAAGATGGATTCTTAACCACTGGACCCACCAGGGAAATCTCACTCCTCTTCCTCTTCTTTTCTAGAATATGCCTGTGGGGAGAGAAAAAAAAAATTTTTTTTTTTTTTTTTTCATTTTAAATTTTTGTGCTTATTGCAAAACAGTTTGGAGCCATTTCTAAACACTGGATGCTGGGTGGGAGTGAGTCCCCCAGATACCCTCCCCTCTCCTGCTTGTCTTTCTTCCCAAGGTTGGGAATGAGTCAGGTCAAGCAAATTATTCCAGAATTTCATCAGATTTGTTTAAGCCAAGAGGGAGGCTGAAATTTCAAGATTCAGATCTCTAGTAAATTTCCTGAAGGATATAACTTGGGCCTGAGCTTGATGTACTTCCAGATTTGATATTATCGTTCATTTATGACTAATTGGAAGCTCTCCGTGGGCATGTACCATGGAAGAGGTTGGTGGGCGGGGTGAAAAGGCATTTGTCAAATACCTGCCCTTGGCCCACAGGATCCTGCCACTCTTGGCCACTGTGGACTTGACTAGCCTTGCCTTCACCCACTTTCGTCCGTATAGGTTATGTTCTCAGGCTCCCCGGAATCCTCACCGCTTCCTGAAATACTGTCTTTTCACACCCTGTGTCTTCCTCATGTTGTGTCTGAGCCTGGAAGGTCTGTCTCCTGGTTCACGTGGCAAAGTCATGGATGTCCTTCAGAGACAGATCTCCTTTTCTGTTCTCTGCCGCATCTCCCCTGGGTAACCTGCATTGACTAACAGCTATTCCAGACATACATAGCCATTGTTGATGTCTTGTGTAGGGATGCTGTCTCGTGCACTCTGGAATCCCTAATGCCTGGCATAGGGACTGACATGGTCATTTGATGGAGGCAGGAATCTCTGTCTTAAATTAGACTGGACCAGAGCCATTCTCATTCATCTCTCTATCTCAGAAAAGTGAGTGTCCCAGTATGCATCAAATATATGTTTAATGACTAGACTTGAGCTAAATGGTATGAGTGGTAGAAACTATTATTCTTATCTTGTAAGATTTTAGTTTGGCACTTAGCTACCTAAAGGGCTTCTCTGGTAGCTCAAATAGTAAAGAATCTGCATTATGGGAAGCCTGGGTCCAAACCCTAGATGGGGAAGATCCCCTGGAGAAGGAAGTGGTAACCTACTCTAGTATTCTTGCCTGGAGAATTCCATGAACAGAGGAGCCTTGCAAACTACAGTGTATGGGGTCACAAAGAGTTGAATATGACTGAGGGTCTTACATAACCACTAGCTATCTAAAACATTTCTCAGATTTACAGCTAGCTGTGGCCAAATGACCAAGTTGTGGTTTATGAAATGTGAGCAGATGTGTCATATGGAAACTTCTAAGAAGATTCATCAAGAGAATGACATATGCCCTTTATCTCTTCCTGGGGTCCTGTCCCCATTCTCTTGTCTGGAACATGGATGCCTCTAATCATGCAGTGTCAGAATCCCAGTGCGGTATCCTGGGGCTAGTAATGGTAGAATACTGTTAACACCCCCAACCTGGGACAAAAGAAAGGAATGATCATTGGTATCTGAAAGAAGATGGCTGTGTAGAGAGGGACATTCCTTAGGTGCTGTATTAGGGAGATCATCAACCAGCCTATAGGAAGACAGCTAAGGGAATAAATACCTGACCTCACTTTTCTTCATCCTCAAGTCCCTGTTCCCCATAAACTGAACCAAATGAAAATTTTAAAGCAAGGGAGCCCGTTAATGTAAGGATCTCCATAGGCATAGCAAGTGGAGAAGGATGGAGAGAGGATTTGGCTGGGTAAACAGAAGATATTCAGCACACTTGGATAGATTTCTTTTCCCTTTTAAAAATAAGGGAATAGGATGAATAAAATCTCTACTATTTTTTCTGGTCGTTATATTTGGAGTGGATTTTCTGCATTAATTGGTTTCACTTTTGCAGACCTTTATGCTAAGGCTAAAGAGCAACCGCAGTCAGACACTCCAGAGTAGCAGATAGTATGACCAATGTTTCAACTCAAAATCGTATTAGTTGGTGACTAATACGTTAAATGGAAAAGTCAAGAAACAGATCCTGATACATATGAACCATTCATTTTATGACAAAAGTAACACTGTAGAGCAGTGGCAAAAGAATAGTCTTTGTAATAAATCAATTGTATGTCTTTATGGAGAAAATATCTTACCTTGTACCCTATACACAATTCCATACTATTGATCTAAATGTAAAACAAAACAAAAAATAAAATTTCTAGGAAAATATAGGAAAGAATCTTTATGGTATTGCTGTAGAGCAAAAGAATGGATAGAAGATTAGAACAGCACTCCCCAAATAGTCATAAACCTAAGAGAAGGGTTCCTCTTTATCAGTTATTATAAGAATGACTAACATGACATAGTCCTGCAATGATGATTTCATAGTTGTCATTACATAATGACAATAACAAGAGCTGGTAAGGATGTGGAACAACTAGAACTCTTATATACTGCTAGCGAGTGTGGAGATTGGTACAGTCACTTGGAAAACTGTTTTCTAGTAACTACTAAAGTTGATCATATATAATAGCTATGACCCAGAACAACTAGGTATATCCACAAAGAAATGCATGCCTATGCTCACTTAAAAAGCAAAGACGTTACTTTGATGACAAAGGTCCATCTAGTCAAAGCTATGGTTTTTCCAGTAGTCATGTATGGATGTGAGAGTTGGACCATAAAGAAGGCTTAGCCTTGAACAATTGGTGCTTTTGAACTGTGGTGTTGGAGAAGACTCATGAGAATCCCTTGAACTGCAAGGAAATCAAACCAGTCCATCCTAAAGGAAATCAGTCCTGAATATTCATTGGAAGGACTGATGCTAAAGCTGAAACTCCAATACTTTGGCCACCTGATGTGAAGAGCTGACTCACTAGAAAAGACTCTGATGCTGGGAAAGAGTGAAGGCAGGAGAAGGGGACAACAAAGGATGAGAAGGTTGGATAGCATCACCAACCCAATGGACATGAGTTAGAGTAAACTCTGGGAGATGGTGAAGGACAGGGAAGCTGGCGTGCTGCAGTCCATGGGGTGGCAAAGAGTCAAACATGACTGAGTGACTGAGCAACAACAGTGTTCACTTAAAGACATATATATTCAAGGATATTCATAGCAGCATTCTCTTTAAGAGCCAACAATTTAAAACAGCCCAAGTGGATATCAACAGTAGAATGGATACATGACTTGTGGTGAAAGTTAAAAGTGTCAGTCGCTCAGCCGTGTCCAACTTTTTGCGACCCTATGGACTATAGCCCACCAGTGGTATATTCATATAGTGAAGTGTTAGTACAGAGCCATGGGTTCAGGATGGGGAACACATGTATACCTGTGGTGGATTCATTTTTATATTTGGCAAAACTAATACAATTATGTAAAGTTTAAAAATTAAATAAAATTAAAAAAAAAAAAAGAAAAAAAAATGATTAATCACTACCTGCAGCACCGAGGCTGAATTTCATGAAAATTAGACAGAAAAGAATATACTAAATGATTACATTTTCAGACTTTAAAAACAGGCAAAGCAGTAATCAATGGTGTCAGAAAGCCGAGTTATGTTTCCTTTTGGGGAGATCTAGGAATTGGGTGGGGTATGAGGATAAGTAACAGAAGCTAGTAGATTTTCTTTTCTTGATCTTGGTCATGGTTCTACAGGTATGTTAACCTATGGAAGCTCTTTGAATTGGACACTAACTTATGTTTGTTTCTGTAAACAGAGACTTACTACACCAATATGTAAGTATTATCATTTAATACAGCTTCTTTTCTTTTTAAAAAAATAAAAGCAGGGTAGGAACCCAAACACCAGCCCTTTGCTGTTCAACACTAACATAAAGATCAGAACAACAGCATGTCTGTATTGCCACTGAGGAATGAACAGCAGTGAATGATTTCAAACAGGTTTTCTTTGAACAGGTGTTCAAAACCAGAAAGGTTTCTCAAGTCATTTCTAAAGCCAAATTTCACTGTAGTCTGGAGCCCTTGGTATCATGTCAGGAATCATACACAATGAGATCATTTTCTTTTGCCCACATTTCTGTCTGGTAAAGAAAATAAATCTATTTGACAGAACAAAGAATTGCCTCAGATGGAAATACGTTGGAGAAAGGGCAGCATTATTCTCAACTCTATATGACTCAGAAAAAAACAATATGAGGTTTAAATAATGAGTTCTCGGTTCTGAGAAAGATTAACACTTTACCTACTCTTTCAGGAATTAGTCCATTTATTAAGTAAATTCCAGCTACTTCCACCAAGTCACTTAAAAAGTGACTTACTAGAAAGACACATCAGCATAAACTAATGATAAAAATAACAATGATAACAAAAACAACCAAAACAAGAGCCATGTTGAAGATGAGGAGTGGGAGGTGGCTTTACCATCAAGTCTCTCTACACCAAATTTACTCCAAGTGTGTGCCACATTTCATTGTTATTGCCCTAGTGGTCAAGGTGAAAGAGAAATTTAATAAATTATTAAGCCCTTTTTAAGAAAAAAGAAAGAAAGAAAATGAAGGAAGTATGCTAGTCCAACATGAGGAACAAACATTCCCAGCATATTACGAGAAATTAATTAGGAAATTGTTTATATAATAAGGTTTTTAAACATTATAATAAAAACTGTCATGATAGGCAGTTTTATATCTATATGAAAACATTCTTAATTATCTCTGGCAAAAGGCAAAGCCATAACATTAAACCATGATTTTTTTTTTTTTGGCCACACCGTGCAGCTTGTGGATCTTAGTTCCCCAATGAGGGATCGAACCCCCAACCCCACCCGCTATGAAAGCGCAGCGTCCTAACCACTGGACCATCAGGGAGGGGATTCCCCTTGAAGCACGCTTTAAATAGACTTTATTGTTGCAAGGGAGGCCCTACTGAGCAGGGCCTTATAAACAGATACATGTGGTCCCAGGATGTCACTGTGGAAAAATCAAGACGTCATGATTGCAGAAGAGGTCACTGTAACAGAAGGACGTGGTCCAGGGGAGGCCGGCCAGGAATGCAGCAGACATGATCAGGAAAGGCCGGGGTGGTCAGGTCTCGGGGTGAGGGAGAGGACAGCTCCCATCACTCCCGCTTCTTGTAGTTCTCCAGGTGTGACAGGACCCAGCCGGAAGGCAGGAGGAAACACAGGAAGCAGGAGGTGAGCCCAATGGCGATATCCATGGTCCCGAGCTGCTCCCGCGGCGGCTTGGAATGTATCTGGGCACGCGGCACTGGGAGCCGCCGGGCAGGGCCTGTCAGGCCTCTCAACAGCAGTGGAGTCAGCACAGACATTAAGGCACGGAGTAGACTGGAGATAACGCGCATAAATCATGATTTCTTGAAGGCATAGTATAATATATGTGCTCCTAATGATTTAACTCGGAGAAGGCGATGGCACCCCACTCCAGTACTCTTGCCTGGAAAATCCCATGGACGGAGGAGCCTGGTGGGCTGCAATCCATGGGATCGCGAAGAGTTGGACATGACTGAGCGACTTCCCTTTCACTTTTCACTTTCATGCACTGGAGAAGGAAATGGCAGCCCACTCCAGTGTTCTTGCCTGGAGAATCCCAGGGACGGGGGAGCCTGGTGGGCTGCCGTCTGTGGGGTCGCACAGAGTCAGACACAACTGAAGCGACTTAGCAGCAGCAGCAATGATTTAACTTGGCATTGAAGTGATTCTGCAGTGTCCAAGGGGAAGTGATGAATTTGTGTAACCAGTTGCCTTGGCTATACCACTTTGGGGCAAAAGTAAAGTAAGCCAGCAAGGTTTGTCTGGCTCCTCCCTAGCCAACTCTGCAGCATCCCGTCAGCTGTTGTGCCCTCCCATATGGCCCTCTCAGCTACCATGGGACTCCTGCACCCAACTTTCCTCCTCTGTGGCTTCTGGTGGTGATGTGTGTTTAGGTACGCATCTCCACTGGAGACATCAGTGGCACTGAGCTGGGATAGCCCTGCTTCAAAGCCTTTGTTACTGATCTCTCTTTATGTCTTCCTAGGTTGGGCTGAGGTGGTCTTAGCCCAGTTCCATCCATTCTGGGCTCCAACCCATTTCCCAATCCCAATCAGAAGGCATCATAACTTCTTCTTGTGCTCTCCTCTGATAAAGTTGCCACTGTGCTTCCAATATGGTCACCTTCTTACTTTTTTACTGTCTCCTCTCCTTCGGGATCTAGTCCCTGGGGGCAAGACCAGAAACATTCTGATTTGGACCAAAGTGTGGGGGTCATCATATTTCAATCTGAATCAAGTTGTATACCAGACTTGATTTCCCTGGAAAACCCTTTCCCAGGGTGGAGGGTGGGGGAACCTCTGCCAGGAATGCCCAGGTACATGTGAAGCCAGGGAAAAACCGATCTGAACTGGAACAGAGGCTCCAGCAGTAACAGCATGTCCCTAATACCATTCCTCCCAATGTTTATGTCTGCTTCTTAGATCTTGTGTGAAGCCAGGCTCTTCCGGAAAGCTCACATTCCTCTTCTGACCTTGCATCATCCCAGAGCAGCAGCTCTATTTAAATAACTATAGTCACAATTGCTTAATGTCTGATTCACCCTGGGCACTTCGGGACCCTATTTCTGCTTTTCACAATCACTCTGCAATGGAAGTGCTGTTATCCAAATTTTAATAAGGAAGAGATTATTGCTGACTCACATTGAAACAGGAGTGAAGGGGACAGGGCACAAACTTAAAAAGAATGACACAGCCCAAGAGCATGACATAAAATGATTAGAACCAAAAAGGACCAAAATGGTGGACAAGTCAACTTTCTCTAGACCTTAAGCCTCAGTATATACTCACTGTGGGCTTCCCTGGTGGCTCAGATGGTAAAGAATCTGCCTGCAATGCCAGAAACCTAGGTTCAATTCCTGGTTGGGAAGATTCCCCTGGAGGAGGGCATGGCAACCCACTTCAGTATTCTTGCCTGGAGAACCCCACGGACAGAGAAGCCTGGTGGGCTACAATCTATGGGGTTGCAAAGAGTCAGACCTGAGTGAGCGACTAAGCATAGCACATTCGCTCATTGTAACACATCAGCAAGCTAAGTGACACATTCGTCAGTGCCATGACAGTTCCAAGGTCAAGCATTAAAGGTCAAAAAGTGGGCAGTGGCCCAATTCCTGGAAACTCCCACCCCTTCCGCAAAATAGTTGGAATAATCCTCCCACTCATTAGCCTATGAAATTACTCAGCCCATAAAAACTAAGCATGCCATATTTCGGGGCCTCTTTCTTTCTGAGATGGCCCACACTCTGCCTGTGGAGTGTGTTTCTCTCTAAATAAATCTACTTCTTACCTATTACTTTGTATCTCACTGAATTCTTTCTGTATTGAGACACAAAGAACCTAAGCCTCAGTAAGTCCAGACACTAAGTTAGTGATTCTAATTAAAAGACTGTGGTTTTAAGTCCCAATCTGGATTTTGTCTAGCTTCAAGTCTCAATTTGAGGTGCATGGTAATAATATAATAGCTCAATTTTTAATTTTTTGAGGAATTCCCATACTGTTTTCCACAGTGGCTACACCAAATTACATTCCCACCAACTGTGCACAAGAGTTCCCTTTTCTCCTCATCTTGGACAACACTTGTTATTTGTTGTCTTTTATTAATAGCCATTCTGATGGGTGTGAGGTGATATCTTGTGGTTTTGATTTGCATTTCAAATCACTGATTTGTAGATGGTAACTAGACTTACCATGGTGATCATTTTCAAATGGATAGAAATACCAAGTCACTATGTTGTGTAACGAGAACTACCATAATGCTGTATATCAATTACACTTTAAAATCAACCAAGCAACCAAACAAACAAACTCAAAGAAGAAGAGATCAGATTTTTGGTTAAAGAGGTGGAGATCTGGAGGAGGAATTGAATGAAGGTATTTAAAGGTACAAACTTCCAGTTATAAGATAATAAGTACTAGGGATTTAATGCACAACATGATAAAAACTAAAATAATGCTTCTGTTTGTTATGTGAAAGTTGTTAAGAAAGTAAATCCTGAATTCTCATCATAAGAACATTTTTTCTATGTCCTTAATTTTGTATCTGTATCAGATGATGGATGTTCACTAAACTTACTGTGGCAGTCATTTTATTATGTATATAGGTCAAATCATTATGCTGTATACCTTAAACATATACAGTGCCATATGTTATTGATATCTCAGTAAACTGGAAGAAAAATAAATAAGTAAAATATTATGCACATCAAAATAAATTAATAAAGATGAAGTGGTTAAGTAGTGAGGTTCAGTGACTTGCCCATGGCCATGGTGAGTGAGTGGTGGAGCTATAATTCAGTCTCAGATTTGTGGGAAACAAGCCTAGCCTTGTCTTGATGAAAGCAGGTCAGTATCATACAGTCCCTGGAACTAGAACTTTCTTATGAACTGCTCTTTTAAGACGCATTCTAATAATTTAATCTTCTCTGATTAAGAGACAGATTTGCACTCCCAAACAAACAAGACTCCTCCTGAGTCTTGGCATAAAGTCTGTTCCTGGCCCTCTTGCCTTTGCGCATCAATTTCATGCCTTGATCATTTTCTAATTGAGGGCAGCTTCCATGTCTATTATGTTAAGTATATATTCTAGGATTGATCAATTAAAATTCCTTCCTTTTGCATGGTTCATCCTTATAGAAAACCTGGGCCTATTCAGGCTGAGAAGGACTCTTCTCCCACGTGTAATATTAGCACCCCTGCCAAAGTCCTTTCCCTGAAATCCACACTTCTTTGTATCTCTCTCTGCCCTTTCCGCACTCCCAGGTCCATTTAGGAATTCCTCACACCTGTCCCTGGGGTAGAGTATGTGACTGTCTTCAGATCATGTGACTGATTAACTCAGCTTAGGTCAGGGATGCCATTCTTGAACTAGATTGAGTCCTAGGATTCTTTATAAGAGTGCTGGGGCAAAGAGACTGTCTCTTCTTTTGTTGGCTGGATCTCAACAAGGAAGCATGTAGCACAGGGAGTTGCTTATGGTCGGTCATCTTATGACTGTGAGAGGATTCAGTCTTAGAATACAGCCAATAACATAGAAGATGGTAGAGAAATAGAAAAGAAACACAGTGACTAAGGGACTTCCCTGGTGGTCCAGTGGTTAAGAATCCACCTTGCAAACTGCAGGGGACCTAGGTTCGATACCTGATTGGGGAACTAAGATCCCATATGCTGCAGGGCACCTAAGCCCCCACACTGCAATTACTGAGTCCACAGGCTCTAGAACCTGTGACCTGCAACAAGAAAATTCTGGGTGCCACAGCTAGAGAAAACCAGTGTGCCACAACATAGAGCGAGTGCAGCCAAAAGAAAAAGAAAAAAAAAAAACAAAAAAAACAGAGAAAGGAAGAGACTGACTGAGCTCTTGAGAAGCAGCTTGTCTGAAGCAAATCCTCCCGTGGAGTTTTCAATGGTGAGCCAATAAATTTCCTTCCTCATTTGGGCCTGGTTGAGCCAGATATTCTTTTGCTTGCAATACAGGCATCTTAAATGTACATTATTCAACAATGAGTCAAGTTTTTCAAATGTTTCTCTCACTACATAGTGGGCTTCTTGATCCCTAAGAGAAAAGTGGTTGACTGAATGAGTGGGCCAAAGAAATAAGGAAAGAGAGACCATTTGTTCATGTGTGTTGAAGACATTTACCAATTCTTCAGGCTTCCCAGGTGGCTCAGTGGTAAAGAATCTGCAAAGAATCTGCCTGACAATACAGGAGCCTCGGGAGATGCTGGTTCAATCTCTGGGTCAGATCCCCTGGAGGAGGGCATGGGAACCCATCCCAGTATTCTTGACTAGAGAATCCCGTGGACAGCAGAGCCTGGCAGGCTACAGTCCATGGGGTCACAAAGAATCGGACATGACTGAGTGGCTGAGCTCACACACTTAGCAACAAAGCACTTGGGAAATGGATGTCCTGGGAGCCCTCTGCAGGGGTGTTGCCAATTCACTCCAGACTCAGAGGAACCTCAACAGCCAGAATTCTGCTCCACAAATAAAATCATGCGGATGAAGATGGTTATGGTTTAATTAGGTGTGGATCTTCCATTCTCTATTTTGTGGCTCTAATGAATTGCTGATGATTTTAGGTGCATTATGAGCACCCCTAGGGATGTCTCAGGTGGCACCAGTGGTAAAGAATCTGCCTGCCAAGGCAGAAGATGTAAGAGACATGGGTTCGATCCCTGGGTGGGGAAGATCCCCTGAGGATGAAATTGCAACCCACTCCAGTGTTCTTGCCTGGAGAATCCCATGGACAGAGGAGCTTGGTGGGCCACAGTCCATAAAATTGCAGAGTCAGACACGACTGAAGTGACCAAGCACACATGCACACACATGAGCATCCCACCCCCCACACCCATCCAAGGCAGCATTTTCAGTCAAGAGTGTCAAAATGAAAAAGTGAAGTTGTCACTGAAGCCCCAGGAGAAAAGTAACTTGTGCAGGGAGAGATTTCTTGCTGTTTCTCTTGGTTTTGCTTACCCGGGCCTTTGCCCCTCCCACCTTCACACCTCAAAAAACCCTCCACCTTTACACCTCTCTTCCCCTTTCACACGCCTCTCCCCCAGCACACACAGAGGAACAGCTTTGCTCTGTGGGAAATGCTGGTCAGGAGGAAATGCCCTGGTTTTGGCCTTTGCTTTCACAGCATCAAAGGTCAGGAGCAGTAAGCACTGTGGAGGAAGCATTGCATGCATAACTTTGAGTTAGCAAATCGGAACTTGGGGTTTTCAGACAGTAGCGAGGAGACAGAAAGTATTGCTTAAGAATCAGATTCTAGGCCTGGCTCTTCCACCATTTTTGAAACACTTGGCAAGTCCTTACACTTCTCTGGACCTTGACTGTTTCAGTAACAACACAGCGAGGTTCTGGATGATGAAATGAGGCAAAATGGCCATTGACACCTCCATATATCCTGCTGGCAAAAAGCAAAAGGACAAAGCCATTTTTCTAGTTCCTCCAGGGTTTGTCCCACCAACCCCAGTAGCTGCCAGGGGGCTTGCCTCCTGAATCCCTTGTCCCACTCCCATAGATGTCCAACAGCCTCCCCCTCCTCACTCAGGGTCTCATTTCCAAGAGGCTCTTACCTCCTGCCATGCTGTCTCATCCGGGAACAGATAAAAGGAATCTTCATTTGGTACATGCCATGGTCTAATGTTTGTATTCCCCTAGAATTCATATGTTGACATTCTAACCTCCAAAGATGATGGTACTAGGAAGTAGGGGCCTTTGGGACATGCTTAGGTCCTGAGGATGGAGCTGTTATGACTGGCATTAGAACCTTTTAAAAGAGGCTCCAGAAGATGATGAGAAGATACACGAAGTCTGTGACCTAGAATTGGGTCCTCACCTGACCGTACTGGTGCCCCAGTCCCAGATTGCCAGTCCCAGGACCTGTAAGAAATGCATTTCCATTGTTTATAAACGACCCAGTCAGTGGTATTTTATTCTAGCCACCCAAACTGACTAAAGCAGATGCCCAAATTGCAAGAATCACAACTAAAGGACCATGTGAAGTGATGTCACAAAGAATTATACACTAGCAGAAGAGTACTATCCATCCTCCATTCTATCAACAACCATTCACTTGTTAAACAAATATTTAGGTTGAATTCATTCACTCACTCATCATGTGTTACACTGCCAAGATCTTGGGGTTCAAGAGTAAATAAGGTGTGCATGCGTGTGTGCTTAGTCACTCAGTCATGTCCAACTCATTGTGACCCCATGTACTGCAGCCCGCCAAGTTCCTCTGTCTGTGGGGATCCTCCAGGCAAGAATACTGGAGTAGGTGGCCTTTTCCTCCTCCAGGGGATTTTCTCGACCCAGGGATCAAACCCAGGTCTCCTGTGTCTTCTGCATTGCAGGTGGATTCTTTACCCACTGAGCTATTGGGGAAGTCCTAAATAAGGTGTGGACATTCCTTTCTTGTCATTTAGTTTAGTGGTAGATACATATTAATAAGTAGCCATAAAAAACATTATAATTAAATCAAATTTGACAGAGAAGCCATGAAGTGCTACGGCAGTACACAAGAGGGGTAACTGTGTCCCTAGACTTTCCAAAGGAAATGAGGTATAGTAATGAGCAGCAGGAGTTAGCTGAGGGAGAAGGGCTGGGTGAGGGGCTAAAGAGAGTAATCCAGGCAGGAACGGCCTATATGAAAGCCCAAAGGGGAGAGAGGACCCGGTGGATTACAACAGCAGGTGTATGAGGATGGGGTGTAAACTGGGGGGAAGCTTGAATCCTGTGGTAGTAATAAGGCATCTCTGTAGATTCTTGGGGGCTTCCCAGGTGGCTCAGGGGTAAGGAATTTTTGCCTACAAATGCAGGAGCCTCAGGAGATGTGGGTTTGATCCCTGGGTCCGAGGATCCTTTGGAGGAGGAAATGGCAAGCCATTCCGGTATTCCTGCCTGGGAAATCCCATGGACAGAGGAGCCACTGTCCATGGGGTTGGAAAGAGTTGGACACAACTGAGCAACTGAGCACACATGCACTTAGATTCTTGAGCAAGGGAGTAGCACGATAAAAACGCTTTAGGGAAGCAATTAGTCCATTTCCTATATTCAGTGTGCATCAGAGATGACAGAAACCAGAGGCAGGGAAAGGAATTAGGGAGTATTGGCAATAAAGAAGACAAGGGCTAGAGTGCCATCCATTAAAATAGAGAATAAGGAACTGAAAGCCAGACTGTCTCTCAGATGAGCCTATGCTGCACCAGGAGAGCTGGAAGAGAACTCTGCTGAGTAATGAATGAGTTCAGGAATTGCCATCCATTGGGTGGAATCTACTCTACATTCACCTGGACTTATTTATCATCCAGGCTTTCAAACTATGTCCAAAGATCCCTTGCATTTCCCAGAGGTTCTTTAGAGACCCCATTAAGCCTGGATGGTTCTATATTGATCTCTTCTGGACAAATGGAGATTTGAAAATCACTAGTATGCTTTTTCATAATGTACATGTTCTGTCCGAAGCCATTGTTCTTGATACTTGTTATTCATAATTTTTGGTATATGTGTGTGTCCAGGCCACCATTCTCTCTTGGAAGTTTCTTAGCAATATCCCATCCAAGCCCCTACTAATGACATGATCACTCTTTTTCTTATATTCTGTTTTCTGTTGTTCTTCCTCTCTACCTAGTTCCAGAACCAAATAAAACCCTTAGCATCCCTCCCCATTTTTACTCCCTTGAAACTCTTCTCTAGGGTGGAAAAAATTTATTATTGTTATCAAAAACAATCATAATAAAGCATGAAAACTGACTGATGAAGTTTTAGTTCGGTAAAACCTCTTGAGAAACAGAAAACAAAACCAGTCTTTTTCCTTGACTAAAATGACCGTTTGTCATAGGAAATAACAAATCCTGTGCTCTGTGGGAGGAAGGGGACAGAGATGAGGGAGATTGAGGATGTTGAGGCACAGGCCTTGGTCAAAGAATTTATTCAATGAATGTCAAGTTCATAGATTCTTCCACTCATTCTACAAACACAAACTCTGATCTCCAGGAGGAGTATTTAATTTGCCTCCTGAGTTGTTACTTGGCAATACCAACAAAGTTACCACACAAATGATGTCTGGTATCTATCAGCTGGCTTGATTTCCTGAATTACTTGAGTTCTTCAAGTGAATGAGAATCAAAAGGCTCTTGGACTTAGAAGAGGCCTTTAAAATGACTTGAGGTCAATTGCCCAGGAAGATCCCTCCCAAGTGCTGTGAGTATGTTTGGACGTGTCCAGCCTCTCTGTCTTTGGACAACTCTACTAGTAAGCTCTTCCTGATACTGAGCTGATATTAACCACCCCATAGTTTCTCTCTATTGTGTCAAGAAATCCAGCATGGGTTGGGGACTAGGAGGAAACACAGAATTATTCTAACTCCTCTTCTTGTTGGCAATCCTTTGAATATTGGAAGACAGAGTCCAAGTTCTCTGGGTCTACTCTTCTCCAGGGCCCCCCAACTTCTCCATGGAATAGGGTTTTCAGGTTCAAAATTATCTTTGACCTTCCCTCATTAAGAATCTTCACTTTTCCTGCTCTTAAAAATATGCTGCCTAGAACAGAAATTCTGTATTGCCCAAGCATCTGTAGCTTTATCTAAAAAACTAACAAAAATGTTTATATAGTTATGGTAGAGAGCCAAGCCATGCTATCAATAGGGAATTTCCTTTACATTGATTCCAGTCTATTATTAATCAGCATCCTTTGTGTAAATCCATCCAAACTATAATTAATCCACTTAGTTTAATTTTTATCTTGTGAATAATTTTCCCTCTTGAACAAAATAATATCATGAAAATTTTCTCAAGTGACTTGGAAAACTCCAAAAACAACAAGGCTGTGGTGTTTTCTTTCTCTGTCTATCCAGGAAACTATCACAGAAGAAAATACGTTCTCTGTGAACTCCTGCAGTTTCCTAGTGATCATAGCTCTTTCATCTATGTGTTTATAACTCACCTTAATGATGCTTGGGAACCTCCCACTGAAGAATAGAAATTTTTATTTTCTAAAAGAATCTTACTCATTAACTAAGGTAATGATAGTAATTGAAGCAGATAAATCCCTCTCAGTGGCTTAACCCAGTAGCATATATTTCTCATGTGAAATCCATAAGGGACATTCCTGATTAGTGAGCGACCTTATTTTCAAACAGTAATTCAAGGCTCTTCGTTCCTTTTCTCTTATAGTTCCATGATTTGCCTAATGCAAAGGATAATGCATAATTAGATAAAAAAAAGTTTTCGGTAGAAATAATGAGAATCACAGATTGACGGGGAAGAAAAAAAACCCACAAAAAAAGCAAGGATGGAAAGATGTGTAGAGGATATGTCACACTCAAAGTAGGGTATACAAGGAAGGCTTCTAGATAGGAACCGTGCCTTCACTTGTGGGTTGAGGGTATGTAATGACACAAGGAGGGAGCCAGAAAAATATACATTCTGACCCCTGACCCCTGACCCCTGACTTTCTTCCCACAAGGATCCCCCTTGTCCAAGCAGAACCATTAGCCAAAGGGCAGGGGAGCTCACTGATGCTTTCCCAACAGGTTGGCCTTCGGGACACAAGATAGGAGGAGAAAGGTACAGAGGGAGTATGCAGAGTTAAACAAAAGACAGCAGCACAAAGTAGCACAACCCAACTTATGTTTTGCAGAGATTAATTTGGTAGCGGTGGAAACAAAGATTGGAAAGGGGAGATACTGGAAGCAAAAAGACTCTTAGGGAGGTGAGGGCCAGGACAGGGTGAGGTAGGATGAGAGGCAACGGCTAAATACTAGAATCAGTGAGTGGTTGGATATGAGAAGCAAGAAAAGAGTTGGAGGAAACTCCAAGGCCATGGTTTTAAAAGGAAAATGGTGAGTTCACTTGGGGACACGTCGAGTATAAATTGCTGTGGGACATCCATATGGAGATGTCCTGAGTCAGCCCAGCCCCATGGGAACTGATTTTATTGTCTGGGTCTGCTGCATTCTGGAAAGCTCTCACAAATGTCAAGACAGTAAGGCCTGGTCCAAAGTGAAATCATAGGTGCCTATTTAAATCATCTTTTTCTTAACAAAAAATTTCTGAGGAGCAAAAGATATTTTATATGAACTCCATGTCTTTAAGAGTTATTTATTTTGTGCTATATTGAATTGGTTTCCAGAAGATGCATGCTATAGATGACTTCAAGGCAAATTTGCTACCTGAAATGTAAATGGAACTTAGAAGTGCATGTTGGAGTATCTCGCAGAAGGATGGAACTGAATCAGAGCTTGTAGAAGTTAGCTTTAGTCTCAAATACATGTTTTAAAGCACAGATAGTTTCAGAATTTATTGCTTAAAAACATAAAAATCAATGTAACAGTTCACCAGGCTCAGAATCTTGCTTGCCAAATATTTGTCTAAAATAAAAATCACTTTGATATCATAACAGATCCAATATTCAAACTTATTCTTGACTGAATGTTGAAATCAACTTTTAAGAAATATGAAATATAATTCTAAATTGAACCTAAGTAAACAAATCTGGAATGTAATGTAGGTGGCCTTAATCTGTGGGTAGTCCCACAATTCCATTCATTTATTTAATATTTTTACATTCTACCATCTATAATAATTATCTTCCTAAAGCAATGTGGTTGATTTTAGGTTGAACCATTTTAAATAGAATATGCAACCATTTTTCTATCTTCATATTTATACATTGAAATAAAGTAGTTAGTCTTATAAAAGTTGGCTTAAAGCTAAACATTCAGAAAATTAAGATCATGGCATCTGGTCCCATCACTTCGTGGCAAATAGATGGGGAAACAGTGGAAACAGTGTCAGACTTTATATTTGGGGGTTCCAAAGTCACTGCAGTTGGTGATTGCAGCCATGAAATTAAAAGATGCTTACTCCTTGGAAGAAAAGTTATGACCAACCTAGATAGCATATTCAAAAGCAGAGACATTACTTTGCCAACAAAGGTCCATCTAGTCAAGGCTATGGTTTTTCCAGTGGTCATGTCATGTATGGATGTGAGAGTTGGACTGTGAAGAAAGCTGAGTGCCGAAGAATTGATGCTTTTGAACTGTGGTGTTGGAGAAGACTCTTGAGGGTCCCTTGGACTGCAAGGAGATCCAACCAGTCCATCCTAAAGGAGATTAGTACTGGGTGTTCATTGGAAAGACTGATGCCGAAGCTGAAACTCCAATACTTTGGCCACCTGATGTGAAGAGTTGACTCATTGGAAAAGACCCTGATGCTGGGAGGGATTGGGGGCAGGAGGAGATGGGGATGACAGAGGATGAGATGGCTGGATGGCATCACCAACTCGATGGACATGAGTTTGGGTGAACTCCAGGAGTTGGTGATGGACAGGGAGGCCTGGCGTGCTGCAATTCATGGGGTTGCAGAGAGTCAGACATGACTGAGCGACTGAACTGAACTGAACTGCAGGCACTGTAATACCAATTACCACAGATCCAAAAAGCACTTCAAAAATACAATGACTTAAAATTGCAGATAAGACTCAGAATAAAGTAGGCAGCATGTGATATTTAATCATGCATATGATGTCTCACAACTCTAACTGGTGTTATGAACATTTACTCTGACATCATTTTCAGTAAAAGAGTCACATTTCAAGGATGGTTGATTTTTCAGGGTCCTCAGTAAATTGGAAGTTGTTCATTTCTTCTAAAGTTTCTTTGAAAATGAATAAGTATGAGATATTTGGGGGGCCTCAGTTAATGCTGCCTTAATTATTGGCTATTCTAAATAGCATAGGCTGGGCTATGCTGTAATAACAACCCTAAACACTCAGTAGTTTAAAGCAATGTTCATTTCTCATTCAGGCATTACGTTCATCACCCTTCAGAAGAGGACTCTGCTCCATATGTGTACTCAGAGAGCTAGGCCAGTAGGCCCTTCACTAACTGGACGTTGCTGATGACGATGACATCAGGAATAATCACTGGTAAACTTCTTAAAGATTTCCACTGGAAAGACGTACATATCACTTCTATTTACATGTCATTGGTCAAAGCAAACCAATGTTTAAAATAACATAGTTTAGACATAAACTCTTTAGACATAAACTGATGGAGGGTAGGTAAGAGTAATACTACTCATGCCCAGAGAAGGAGAATTGGAAATATTAGTGAAAAGCATCAGGGTCTACCATGTCACCCTTTATTTGAAATTTGCTTTTAGTTTCAAAAGTGAGTTGCCACGTCAAATGCAATTGGAGGGAGCTAAACTTGCTTGCATGTGGGGGTTCCTGGATTTCAAAGACAAAAACAGTTCCAGAATTAACATGAATTTGGTCATCTTGACGTAGATTGGCCTGTCCTGAAATCTACCTGGCAAGGAAAGTTGCAGAGATAGTAGAAGCATAACCCTCGTGAGCAATGGGTTTGTGGCCATCAGATAAGTCAGAGTGAGAAAACATTCCTTTTGGAGGAGTAATCTGCCTTCTAATCCCTCTTCTCCCCAAAGCTGTTCATTCTTGAACATCTCTAGCATTTTTACATTGGGAACGCCTCATATATTTGTTGCTTAGGGAACTACTTCCTGCCAAATGGTTTCAATTTTCTTTTTAACTCCTCATTTTTTGGTATGATATGTATTTAGTTGAGTATAGTTTGGGAGGACATTAATCTGAGCCATTCTAGTTTCTTATTTTTCAGTTCATTATTTTTATTTTGGATCAACTGACTTTTTCCTCCTCTGTTTTCACATTTTTTTCCCCCTTAAGTGGCTCACAATGTTGATTCTTAGGATTTTTGAAGAATGTAATAATTTGGCATTGATCACACTGTCTCCAGTTGGACCCAAGCACACATTGGTTTCCCTATCACTCTGATTTTTTATTTAAATCTTTTCTGAATCTGGGTAGGGTACAATCGAAGGGTTTTGTTGTTGTTTGCTGACTTTTTCCTCTTTTTTTAAACAGGCCATCTCCTTTATGGAATAGCTTCTTCCAAATTTTATACAATCAAGGAAGTCCTTTAAACTGTTCTATAATCTGGAAACATCAGAGCTTGAAAGAAACCTAAGCACTTAGTTTGCTTTGAGGACAGACAGGATGAAAGCTTAACTAGGCAAAGAGAAAAAGCTGGCCTCAGGACAGAGTCTGAGCCAAATCTTTTTCAATGGTTACTTCCACCAATGGGCTATGGAATTGCCAGCTTGCTGGCTCTTAGTGATTTCTGGAGAAGAAAGAGGGAAAAAGATGAAACTCTATGCTCATAGAGCTCCTCCTTCCCTCTTCCTAAGGATAAATTATTTAAAAAGCTAGCAGTCCTTTCATTCAGTCAGAGGGAGTATAAATAAAAGCCCACGTGCTAATCACCCATAGTTTGAGATTTATAAAGCAAATTAAAGTCTCATTAAAAAATGAATAATTGTATTTTTTAGAGCAGTTTTAGGTGCACAGCAAAACTGAACACAAAGTACAGAGTTCCCATGTATCCCCACCCCAACCCATGCACAACCTCCCCTACTGTCCACATCCCACACCACAGTGGTGCATTCAATTACTCCTTCACTGAAGGAATATGTCCTTCCTTTCTTTATGCAGATCCGAGTTTCTGACCTGTTATCCTTTTTCTCACCTTAAAGAACTTCGTCTAACATCTTGAAGTCAACTTTACTAGCAAAACAGTCCCTCAATTTTTATTTGAGAAAGTCTTAATTTCTCCTTCACTTTTGAAGGATAATTTTGTAGGGAATAGAATTCAGTGTTGATGGTGTTTTTCTTGGAACATTTTAAATATTTCACTTCACTCTCACACACATATGGCTTCTGGTAAGTCAGATATAGTTCTTAGTTTTGCTTTCCTATAGGTAAGCTGTTATATTTCTCTGGCTTCTTTCAGTAAATTTTTTCTTTGATTTTTTTGGTATTTCAGTATAATGTGCCTGGGCATAGTTTTTTTTGTATTTATTCTTTGGTATTTAGTATATTTTAGTATTTAGTATTTACCCTGAGTTGTGTTTTCTGAGCCTCCTGGATCTGTGGGATGGTGCCTAATATTAATTTGGGATTAATACCTCAGTTACTGCTTCAAATATTTCTTTTTTCCTTCCTTGTCACTCTGGTATTTGTATTATGTGTATGTTACATCTTTTGAGGTTGTTCCATGATTCCTGGAGATTCTGATGATTTGTTTTTCTTTATTTCTTTTCTCTCTTTGCTTTTCAGAGCCCATATTCCAGAATTCTGTGTCTCAACTGCCCACTGATTTCCCTTCATCCCCACTCCTCTAGTGCAGCACACACTCAAGGATAACTCAGCCAGTGCCTGGTGAGGTGTTGGCATCCACATGTCTAGCTTTCCCTTTGGGCACTAAACCTCCTCTCTGTTGTCTTTCCATTTGGAACGTGGCCTGGGAAGCCAGAGTTGTTCAGAAAATGGGTTCCATATATGTGTGAATCTAGGCTCCTTTAGTCAATACTTCAGTGAGCTTAGGTGGTAAAGAATCTGCAATGCAGCAGATTCGGTTTCAATCCTTAGGTCAGGAAGATTCCCTGGAGAAGAAATGGCAACCCACTCCAGTTTTCTTGTCTGGGAAATCCTGTGGACAGAGGACCTTGGTGGGCTACAGTCCATGGGGTCACAGAATTGGACACAACTGAGCAACTAAGGCTGTCTCCTTCCAAGGAATCCAGGGCTTCATTTGGACCCATTATAGCTCCTCACACTGTCTTCCTGGCAGAGGCTCTGTAACACCACTTCCTTGAAGAGATGAAGCCAGCTCAAAGCCAATTCAAAGTTCTAAGTGTTTTTTGCCATGTTCCAGTTGAGTCATCCAGGTCAACACAAGGCTATCCCAGCCCAGGATGTTGAAGATGGCATTTTAAGTGCAGCTGGAGATTTCACAAATCCAGAAAATGCTGGAGAAAAGGACTAAGAGAGCAGCCTAGAGTGGGTCATGTGAATAACAGCCCTTCTTGATCGTTGTTCGTGCTTCCCAACCAGCCAGGGACAAACACAGGAGAAGTTCAGTGACCTTCTTAGGGTTGCTCAGCTCAAAATAAAATGGTTGGGCTTCCTGAGGCACATTTTAAAATTTATTTGTTTCTTTAATGACCTATTGACTACCTCCTGTTATTTGAACTGCTACAATTTTCCAGCATTGATCAAATTACAATTGCATAAGAAGAACCATAAGATTATTTTTACAGTCTCAAAGTAGAAAAGAATTTCTTCAATAAGACATGAAAGAATCAACTGTAAAAGTAAATATTATTAATATTTATGGAGGGATCTTTTTGGATATAAATTAAAATTTTTTAGTATAGTCAAGTTTATCAAAGAGAAAACACCAGCTACTGACTGGGAGGGATTAACTGTCCCTCGTAATCACCAAAGGAAATATATCCAGCGCCTAAGAAGAATTCCTATATCAATAGGAAAAAATACTCAAAATATTCAATAGAAAAATAGGCTAAGGATATAAACCAGCAGTATACATATGAGGAACCCAAAATAAGAAATAAACATGAGCAATGCTCCATCTTACTAGAAATCAAGAAAATGCAAATTAAAACAACTGTGAGATCTCGATTCTCCAGAGTATCACCTATACTTGGGAATGTTAAATGTATCCTTCTTTTGTCAGTCTGCTTAGTGTGAAATGGTAACTCTTAGGTAATGCTGGAAGGGTGTGAATTGGTACAACCAATTCGGAGAGTAATTTGATAACATAAAGATGTGTCTACCATTAGACCCATCAATTTTATTCTTTGCATCTACTTCTCAGAGACTCTCTGCATGTATACAAGGAAACACAGGTAAGAAAGTTCATGTGTGGCATGTTCATCATTGTGAAAAGCTGAAAGTACCATAAAGACCCATCAACAGAAGAATGGGTCAGTAAACTGCGATATATTCACACAATGGAAGCTTCTATAGCAGCTGCTGCTGCTAAGTCACTTCAGTTGTGTCCGATTCTGTGCGACCCCATAGACAGCAGCCCACCAGGCTCCCCCATCCCTGGGATTCTCCAGGCAAGAACACTGGAGTGCTTTGCCATTTCCTTCTCCAATGCATGAAAGTAAAAAGTGAAAGTGAAGTCGCTCAGTCCTGTCCGACTCTTAGCGACCCAAGGGACTGCAGCCCACCAGGCTCCTCTGTCTAATATGAATGAAATAAAGCTACATGTATCTATAGGTGAGCTTTTCTGATGGCTCAGCGGTAAAGAATCCATCTGTAATGCAGGAGATTCAAGAGACTCAGGTTCAATCCTTGGGTCAGGAAGATCCCTTGGAGAAGGGCACGGCAACCCCCTCCAGTATTCTTGCCTGGGAATCCCATTCACAGAGGAGCCTGTCTTTGCAGTCCATCCGGTTGCAAAGATTTAGACACGTCTGAAGTGAGCGTGCATGCATGTATCTATAGGGACAAATCCCAAAGACTATTGATGAGGAAATCAAGTTTCAGATGGGTAGCATACAGTTGATATCACTCCTATAAAGGTTTTAAGCATGAAAAACCATAGTAAATATTGTTAACAGATGCATATAAAGGTGGTAAAAACATTCTTGAAAAACACAAAATTGAAGATAGTGTAGGCTTATATGAGGAGCAAAGGAGGAAAATGGTATTGGAAGAGATACACAGGAGGCTTCAACTATATCTGAAATGCTTCTTTTCCCCTTAATGTTTTGCTGCAATTTGTTAAATGGTTTTTTGGGTTTTTTTTAAGTTCTGAAGCAATCTGTATGGTGGATACATAGGTAAAACGTTATTCTCTGTACTTCCTTATAGTTTGAAATATTTCATAGTAATAAAAGAGAAAGAAATATCTCCAGTGACAATGTGTAGATTATTTTGGAGGAGTAAGTCCGGGGAGGAGGAGACCAATTAACCTGGTTGAGAAGCAGTGGCAACAAGATGAGTAATTGTAAAGGGCCCAGATTATGGCGGAGGAGTGGGGATGGAGGGGAAGACACTTCAAAGGTGGAATCAACAGAGCTTGGGTATTCATCAAATGTGGGAAATTAGAGAAAAGGAAGAATCAAAGATGACCTGAGAGACTCAAAACTTGAAAGGCGAGTTGGCTGATATTGTTGAGAATACAGGAGGAAGGCAAGCAGGGGTTGGCAGAGTTGGCAGGTTGGGTTTGAGGGGTCCGTGGATCATTCAGGTACAGTTGCCTGGCAGAATCGCAGGCCTAACCTCGGAAAGGGCTTCAACCAAGTTCAGCCCCATATCTTATATGTGCCCAGGCACTTATGTATCTACCTGTACACATGAGTCAGGAGTTTCTTCACGCTGCCCCTCTTGCTTCTCTGATGGTTTCATGGTCATATCATCTCCCTTCTCTTTGGCCATTACTGGTTTGAATCTCCATTCCAGTGCCATATACTCTGACTGCTCTTTCTCTCCCCGTCCCTTGACTTCTTGCTGGTATCTCCTGTAGCCAAACCCACCAGAAGCCAGAGGGCAAGGGAGGTTGGTTGATACAGGCTGTAAGAATCAGCCTCCTAGGGCTCAGAGCCGGATAGAGATGTGTGGAGAATTGATCCTTGGTCGGATGTGAGGGGATACCAATGGGGACTAGCTCGGATAGCCATGTTTGGCCCAAGATTGAGAAGATAACTCAATCCCTGTCAGGAGGAGGATGCTATGCTATGACTCCCTCAGCCTAGACTATGTGTCACAGGCCAGGGGAAGAGGCTTATTATCAGAGGTAGGAAATTAGGAAACTTGCTAAACATTGAAAATCTACTACAAAATCCAACTGAATAATTCATTAAAATCATGTATGCAGATGAAGTAGGAAAACCACAGAAGTGCTTACTTTAGAAGAGAATGTAGTGAGGAGAGGAGATGGACCAAGTCAAGGACAGACCCAGCTAAAGTACTGACATTTAGGAAGAACTCCCAGAAGAAGTGATATCCACGGAGTGAGAACAAGGAGCCAGAGTGACAAGAGGAACATGCGAGTGTGGTGTCACTAAAGCTGAGGGAGCAGAGTTTCAAGGAGAAGACAGTCAGGAGTGTAAAACGGGAAACCAATAACACCAGTGGAAGCGTATATGTGGGAAGGGGAAGACGAGGAGGAAACACCTCAGTTAGAGCTTTGGAGGTGACCAAATTCCCTGAAAGGAAAGGAAGAAGAGAGTCATAAGACAATGGTGAAATGATAACATGGATAGTCGGGAAAGAACAGAAAATGTCAACTCAGTACATGCAACCCTAAAACAGCTCTGCGGGGAATAAGATTTGGATTACATCTGATAATTACAGTTGTTTTAAAACAGAAATGAATCCTTATACTACTTTCAATTACATCTTTACGTGGACCCATTAGATTCCAGAGCCTCCCGTAACTTTCTCTGTTTTCAAATTATAGCCCATCAAACTGTCTTTCTAGGGATCCCTAATGATTCAACTGGTAAAGAATCTGCCTGTAATGCAGGAGACCAGGTTTGATCCCTGGGCCAGGAAGATCCCCTGGAGTAGGAAGTGGCAACCCACTCCAATATTCTTGCCTGGAGAATTCCATAGACAGAGGACCCTGAAGGGCTACAGTCCATGGAGTCTCGAAGAGTCAGACATGACTGAGAAACTAACACACACACAGAAACTGTTTTTCTAGGGGTAACAAGGAGGTCAGGAGAATACCCACTCAGTGGCAGAGTGAGGCATGGAAGACAAGGGTGGTGACAGAGAACAGCTTGGGTCACACAAAACCCAGACCTCAGTTCGGGTTCTGCCATGACTGCACTGCTAATCACAGGGCCACCCGGCCATGTCCATAGGCCCTTTAGGATTGGACTGGGTGCTCACTAGCACTACTTTCAGCCTGGACTGTCTGTGGCTCTGATCCTGGGGGTCAGAGAGGAAAGCCTCTTAGGGTTCTGTGAGAGCAGCATCGCTCAGTCAGCGAGGGTGCTCCAGGGGATAGGTCTAGCAAAGACACCTGAAGCATCCCATCTTCGGTGCTCACAGGAGGCTGTCTGATGGGGACTCTATGGGAGGCGCTCTCCTCAAAACTCAGAACAGATTCTAGGGCCCTTCACCAGCTTCTCTTTCCACAGGTCAACCTAGGGCCAAGGTGCCTGCTCTGCTGGGCAGGAAGGAACCCTTAGAAGGCAAGGAGCTGGCTCAATGCCTAGAGCATGTGCTCAGAAAATGGGTAGGGTGTGGACCTTTGCTGGGTGGAAAGTCTGAGGCTGGGTGGTTGTGCTGGGAGCCAGAGCACTTTGGGAGAAGCTGCCAAAATTATTCAGACAAGCACTTGGGGGAATTTCAGTTGTCCCCAAAGTACCTTTTAATTTTAAAACAATCAGGAGGCAGGTCAGAGGGTTTTTCATCACTTGGCAGTGAGTGCTGGTGCCTGGTCTTAGAGAGCCTGTGCTATGTTGTTACAGGCTCCAATTAGGTGTGAGAAGAGGTGGCTGCTGCTGCCAACTGGGGAGGAGCCAGGCAGCTTGTCATCTCTTGTCTCATAAATACAAGGGACTCCAGCACCGAGCCCAGAAAGACCAATGACACCATCCATCATGCAAAACTTTCCAAACACTGGCGGAAGCTCACAGGTCCTGCAGCACCCAAGGGTCTGAGATGACACCACTCAGAGATTTCTGCAAGTAGAGATGCCTGTGACACAGACAATATAAGAAGACAGCCCTTTTCTAAGTTCCACCAAAAGGAGGTATGAAAAGAGAAGTCTATCAGCGACTTTGGAGCAGAGACAGAGTCTCAGGATACAGCAAGGCAAGGAACTTCATATGAAGGGCAGCCCCCAGCACCTTTTCAATAGCCTGTGAGGCCCCACGACTGGGCTGTTGGGCCTGGTCCTCACCTCTCTCTAATTCACTCTGTGCACTGTCTTTCCTCCTTGCCTTGTTTTCCCCTTTTATCTCTAAAGCAAAAAGCAAATTTCTCTCCGTGTTCAATGAAGGCTAGTTTTACTTTATTCTTTGAAGTGCTATGGCCAAAACACACCCAGGCCCTCTGGGTTCCCAAAACATTTCCAAATAACAGCTATCAAGATTATAAAAATTTCTCCCATCTCTTAATATAAGGTTCTCAAGCAACTTACAAGTATTGCCTAACAGCAAGTCTTCTCAACCCTGGCTTACATCAAGAGAAAGTGAATGTTTTGATACTCGGAGGCAAAGTCAAAATAGAAATGCATTTTCAGCTCCTCAGCTGGTTTCTCGAACACACAGTGTGAATATTGGGGAAAGCCTCCTGAGCAGCTTACAAACATCCAGATCAGAATGTCCCCTCAGACACATGCTTCCAGGGCAGGAGAAATTCCATCTCACCTCCCATCGCTCCTTCTCTCACTTCCTTCTGTCTCAGGAAGGGCAAACCCAACCGCAGGTGACCAAGGCCACAGAGCCAGGGGGCTGTCTCTCCAGCCCTGCAGCTCCCTCTCACCCCCAAGCCACACTCTGTCTCTTGCCTCTACTGGCAACAAAGCAGATCCTCTGATGTGAGCCCAAAGCACAGCCTCTCAGCGCTGGAGGTCCTTAGCGCAGTGAGGACAGAGCCCCTGCGAGCGGGCAGCATAGGGACAGGACAGGCAAGACCCCAGGACTCACCGACCACCACCTCTTAGCCTGAATTTGAGGAAATGGTGTCACTGTTTTGAAGTCTGTCAAGAGAGTGCCTTAAGTACTTTGATAATTTAAAATCCTAATTGACTTTTTCCTTCACATCAATTGTGGGGAAGTGATACCCTAATCCAGGATGGGGTTACTTCTCTCCCTTTGATCAGCAGCCTGGGGCAAGTCTCTTCTCATAACTCTGGGTTTCAAGTCATCAATTTGCAGCGGATCTTGCAGAATCCTATGGAATGTTAATGTGGGAATGCCTGCATTTCCTGGTTGCTTGTCTTCACCACAAGCCTTTAATTTCCTGGTTCCCCATTCTCCTTTAACCCCATCCCTCCCCAGACCAGTGCAAGCATCTGAAGGTAAATAGATCCATCAAGGGAGCTCATAACCCTAAACATCTCCATGTTATTGAAACCGGTAAAACAGGCTAGTTAAACTTTCCCAACGCTCTTCCCCCAAACCAAAAAATATCCCAGCTCTGTTTGTTTTTAATGTGTCTATTTCACTTGTTAAAAATAGATGTTCCTGGATCTAAGATGTATTACAAAAATAAAACACATTTGTAAAACCGACAAAGGACTTAATGCTGAGAAACTGCATTTCCATCAGTCTGAACAGGACAAGTGCAAGCAAATTCAGTATTAAACTGGTTGCCACAGCTTGATGATGATAACCTCAAAATGCTATGGTTGTGACAAATGGATACAGACTTTCAGTTATAAGGTGAGTAAGGTCTGAAGATGTAATGTGTGATGTAATATGCTGACCAAAGTCGACAAAACTGTATTGTATAATTGAAATTTGCTAAGAGAGTAGAGCTTGAGGAAACTCCAGAAGATAGTGAAGAACAGGGAAGCCTGGTGTGCTGCAGTCCATGGGGTCACGAAGATTCGGACAAGACTTAGTGACTGAACAACAACAACAGAGAATAGAACTTAAATATTTTTACCAAAAAACAAAGTTAAATGTGTGAGGTGATGAATTTGTCAATTAGCTCAAAGAGAGGGAATCCTTTCAGACAGTAAATGTGCATCAAATCATCACATTGTTCACGTAAATATCACATTTGTCAATTATACCTCAGTAAAGACCCTGATCAGAGAAGGCAATGGCACCCCACTCCAGTACTCTTGCCTGGAAAATCCCATGGATGGAGGAGCCTGGTAGGCTGCAGTCCATGGGGTCACTAAGAGTCGGACATGACTGAGCAACTTCACTTTCACTTTTCACTTTTATGCATTGGAGAAGGAAATGGCAACCCACTCCAGTGTTCTTGCCTGGAGAATCCCAGGGATGGAGGAGCCTGGTGGGCTGCCATCTATGGGGTCGCACAGAGTTGGACATGACTGAAGCGACTTAGCAGCAGCAAAGACCCTGATGCTGGGAGGGATTGGGGGCAGGAGGAGAAGGGGACGACAGAGGATGAGATGGCTGGATGGCATCACTGACTCGATGGACGTGAGTCTGAGTGAACTCCGGGAGTTGGTGATGGATGGGGAGGCCTGGCGTGCTGCGATTCACGGGGTTGCAAAGAGTTGGACACAACTGAGCGACTGAACTGACTGAACTGAAAGTTGGGGGGAAAAGGTTATGAATGTGTGCTTGTTTTCACATACAGAATAGTTTAATCTGATCTTCTTCTAAACAATTTTGGGGGTAGAATGGGTTAAGAAAGGAATGAAACTTGTTACTGACCTTGTCCAGTTGGTCTCCAACAAGCCCAGTGTCCTTAGAGCTAACAGAACGAGACTGGGTTTGATTCAGAAGCAAAGTTTTACTCTTTGGTCATGGAGTGGGGAGGTGTTAGCTCATGCTCTGGAGTATAACACTCTCCACAGGCTGCTGTTGGTGGGCTGCTTTATAAGGTTCTCCTCAGCAGGAAGGATGGAGGTCTGCTCCGCTGGTGTGGTGCTCACAGCACTTCAGACTGAGGTGCCACAGCGTGTCTGCACACCATCTGCCAAAGCCATTTTGAACTGGGGTGCCATGGGCAGCACTTCATGCAGCTGAGGAGCTGAGGTGTCAGGATGTCAGGGTCTACGAGGGAAACTCCAATCCGACTTGTTAGGTGCAAGGCCTCTGCACAGAACCCCATGCAGGCAAGTGAAACTAGACTTAACACAAAAGCAGTGGTTAGATCCTCTCACCTGTATTCCCTCTCATTCTCTCTACGGTCCCCAGTGGGCTTTGCCAGTGACACTTTGCCTCTATCAACGCCCTTCTGTTTCCTCAGATCTTCTCTACAAAGTTTATTGTCAAACATGTTGTTCTTTTCAGAATGTGTCATTCAAACCAGACTGATAAAAATAGAAATATGTATCTTTTATTATAAATGAGATTGTTAATTTTGAAAAGTAAAAAAAAAGAGTCACTTAGTGATTTTAATTAAAGCAACCACCATCTGGTGGTTTTCTCTGGGAGTCACCAGAGCCAAACCTCTCATAAAATGACCTATAGCTGACCTCCTGTATCCTTATTTTAGAACTATTCTTACAATTCCTACCCAGTTATAGACCCTACTGGCATTAGAGTGGCCCGCTCTTATGAACAGAAAAAAAATCTAGATTCTTAAGAAAACTAAAAATGCAAATATTTTGGATCCATTGAGTGTTCAACTATGATTAGTGACAGGCACTAGTTTCTACCTCTAAGAATCATGACTTTACTGCTCCCTGAAGTCCTTGTCAGATATGCGAAGAACTGGGGGATGAATTTGGTAGGACATGTACTAACTCTTGATGCTCCTCCCAGAGTGATTTCTAAGAAATTTCCAATTAGAACACCTCTGAAGAAGAAATGTTTGCACCTCAGTAAGGCCCAGAGGTTCAAATCAGTGAAGACTCGAGTGACATAGGTTGAGTCCCTGGGTAGCAAACTCAAATGCAGAGACCAGTGTATAGGATGTTTCTGAAGGCCTGCTCTTGGGATTGACAGCTGCAGAAGAAAGGAGAAGAAATCCGGACTGGGCACCGGGAGAAGCTGAGCTTCGATGCTGGATTTCTCAGTGGAAGACAATAAACCCTGCACAGAGTTCTGAAGATGGAATCATATTCAGAGGGCCCTTCATTGAGAAGAAGAGGGAAAATACTGTATACCTCCTAATGGATATGGTGTATGGGTACTAGATTATTGGTTATGGGCTCCCCAGGAAAGAGTAAGGATGTGTGTGTGTGTGTGTAGGTCTCTCTTCGGCTGAGGCCTTCCCTGCGGGGACAGACAGCCAAAGGCAGTCTGTCTGTAGCGCTCCCTGTAGGAATAAGTCTTTCATTCCTGAGATCTAAACGGAGCATCACAGCACACTTGATGTTGTGGAAGTGAAGGACTTCCACATTGAATGACGGGGAAGTGAAGGACTTAAGGTGAAAGGAATGGGCTCTGAAAGCTGGTAGAACTGTTCGTTTCTTGCCTTTCAGGGAAATACAAAAGGAAGAATGCACTCAGAGTCAGGCAGTCTTTCACACTACACAAGGTATTTTTTCACAAGGAACACTCTATTGCTTATTTAGCATGGCTGGTGGATATTCTTGGTTTTCCTGAACTGTGATCAAAAAACTATAAATATTTTTATCCAAATCTAGATTCTTTAAAAAAGTGGGGGGCAGGGGGCAGTGAGGGTGGGTGATAATTAGCCTGTTCCTAGAGGACAGCCTTAGAACCCAAAGTGAGGCCAGGAGGCATTCGTCTTTCACAGGTAGTGTCTGGTCACTTTACTTGGGCTAATTCAGGCTTGTCAGGGGCGCAGTTTGGCAATTCATGCAAATTTCTCAATATGTTATGGTACAGCTCTGTTGTATGTAACCGAATATGTTTGGAGGTGTTTGAATGCATTTTATTCATTTGCTTTTACAAAAATTTGGTAGTTCTTATGGCCTTTTTGTAGTTTTTTTTATAGCTTGGAGATCTGTTTATTTTTTTCTAAACAAAAGAAACCATAGATATTTTATAGTGTGTATTTTCTCATTTAATTTTGAAGTCTCTGCGATCTGGTTCATTTCTGCCTATTCTCACTCAAGATGTCTAGTTTATGCAACTAATCATATTTAACCATGTACTGGTCATTATATTCAAAAATAACTTAGGAATGATCCTTCAAGGCTGTGCTTCCTTACACTATTCAGGTGATTGTAAACTCACTCAAGGACTGGTGTACTTCTGGCTTTTCATTTGCCTGAAGGCACAGGCCTTTAGATCCTAGTTCATTATATTTGGTGAAGAAATGAGACTCTCCAGTTTTGGTGGGACCCTGGCCTTGACGTCTTCCTTTTGCTTTTTGAGGCCACCAAAACAGCACCTCAGCTTTGCATATGTCTTCAGGTTTGACAATTGCAATTGGGGTCAAAGTAGCTTCCAATGCCCAGTTTACCTCTCTGGATTTGCCTTCTAGATTTTTGCAGATTAAGTCCTCATGATCTTGTTAGCTTTCAAGTTTATAAGTTAAAAAAATTAATGATACCCAGTTTTTTTGTTTATTTGTTTTGCTTGGCTTTTCTTTTTCTTTCTTCTTCTTCTTCTAGCTGTTCTTCTTGGAAGGGAGGAAGCCTCTGATATGTCTTATCTGTGGCAAACCCTGTGGCATTCTTTATGAGAATTCAAAGGATATCAGAAGCATCTTATACGGTATCTCAAATTTGCAAGCATATTTTGTTGGTTGAAATTGAGTCAAATAGAGTCAAATATTGGCATTGCATGTTCTAAGAGCTTAAATAAATGTCAAAATTTTTCATTAAGCATGGACCTGATTTTGTAATCACATAAATATAAGATGTTAAATTATAATTTCTCTAAAACTAACAGGGTGTGATACACAAACTTTAAAAAATAAACCTATAGGAATATATGCATCATCAATGACATTTTCATTTTTAAGTTATTTAGAATTTACTGGAGGTGGGATGAACTTTTGATAGGTTATTTGAGGATGAGAAAATTAAAAAGAGGAAGTCAAGTATTTTTTTTTTTTTTCAATGCAGGAGAGGCAGTTATTTTCAGTGATAGAAAAAAATTCAGGTCTTCCTTATAATTATTGAGCTAGCACACAGTAATTACGTGAGAAAAGCCTCTCAGAGATAACAATGCAATTTAAACTGTCCAGTTTAGGGTTATTTTCCTTATTTAAAAAGTGCCAAGCACAATAAATGTTGAATAAGTTTCAAAAGAATAATGAACTTTCATCTCTCCCATCAAGATGACTCTAATAGACACATGAGTTTCTTACTTCAGGAACTAGTTACCCACAAATGAACCCTTATGACATAAATGAAACCTGAAACTCTTTAAGTGCTGGATTTATTTCCATGAGACCAATTTAAATAAAAAAGATTCATTCTCTCAAATGAATGATTCCGTCTCCCTTGCAATGCTGTGGTTTATAATAGAGTTATTATTAGCTTTGACCACAATTATGTCACTGTGACAACCTCCCCACCTGCTTGGACCAAGAGTGATCTCCCTATCTCTGGAATGCTGGTTGCACTTACTCTTCATACCACTTAACTGGCACTTAGCATTGCTAAATGTTACTTAGCCTTTTATATGCATGGCTATCTTCTCAAGGAGACTGAACCCTTGAAGGACAAGAATCCTGCCACATCAGACCCTGTTAAATAGTTGGTCCCTGAACTGCCTAGTCCCAGAGCTTCTATACAGTATGCTCAATACATGTTTGTTAATGATCATTATGCATCATATTTGACTTGGGTGCGAAATGTATTAATATCTTATTCATTATGTTCCCTCAGATCCTAGCACAACGCCTGACCCAGAATAGAAACTCAAGAAAAGTTTACTGAATGAATGAACAAGTGAATGAAGGGATGAGTCATTAAGTGAAAATATGGTGCTTTATATTATGAACTGAGAAGTTCAGTGTCTATGACATTCTGTCCCTGATCTTCTGCTCTACTTTAGAGGAAGACTATGACCCATTCCCTGGGATTTGGAGAAAACAAGACATTGTGAAACTCTATTTGACCATAATAAGAGACAAGAGTCAAAGCGGTATAAAGAAACAGCTTTAATTACCATACTTCACATCTAAAAAGTATATCCGCACTGGGTTAGCATTGAATAGCTCCTTTGCTAAAGAGAGTATTATTTTCTTAATTAGATGTATTATTCTCTAAGATTCCTTCTAGCTCAGTGTGTTTTGTAGGGAATATATTATAGATTTTGGAGTTTGATGGTTTGAATGTCAAATTCTAGCTTCACTTTTCCCACAGTTGACTTTGAGCAAACCATGCAATCTGCTGACGCTCTGACCCCTTCCCAATTACTCCTGTGTAGACTGAGATGTATAATTCCTGCCCTGTTTCTCAAAGCATAACCTTGAAACTCATTGGGAAAATGCATATTAAAGTACATTAATTATTAAACTATTCAGATATAAGACATTAATTGATAGTTAAAGAAGATAAATATCTTCCCAAGAGACTATAGGGTTCAGCAAGCTGAGAATTTCCTGAAGGGTGTTTCAGAGAACACCATTGTTTTCACAAATGGTAATAGCCATGACATGACAAAATCATTTCAAACAAGCATGGGAAATTCTATGCTAAACAAAAGTAAGTGTATTCTTTCATTGAAGGACTTATTAGAACTGATAACATGGTCATGTGTTTTGTGATTCTCTATTTCCCAATCTTAATAGACAAGGTATCTTACAGGATTAGGATCCCTGAAGTACAACTTGAGAAAGGCTGAGCTAGTTTAAAGGCTAGATCAAATCTCACAGTACTCTGTCAGTGCTGCCCCAAGTACCCAAATATCTGAGAAATGTTTGTTTCTTATCTCTGGTGAGAAAAAGAGCTTATGAGAGGGTATAAATCAACACATGCTTCTTTCATGAGGAAAGTCTTGCTACTAGAAAAAAAAAAGTCAGTTATCTGAGCTTTGCTGATTTATTTTGGTGCAGGCTCCTTATCAGCTTGCACAGCAGCAGTGGTCCTGCCCTACTCCTTGAGTAGCATTGCTGCAATTAACTGGATGGGGATGAGACTTTAGTGAAACGTAGAATCAAAAGAAGAAAAGCCCTTTTCATACCTTGCAGTTGGTAGCAGATGTGAAGTCTGGTAGCTGTGCAATTCGTTAAGCCCCAGGCTCTCAGACTAGGGGAGTAAGAGAGCAAGTTACCCTTTGATCCTCAGGTAAATTGGCATACTGGGCAAACCTACTCCACTTTCTCATCTAAAGCTAATGTCACACTCACTGGCTCCAACCCTTCGTGATCCCATTAGAGAAATGACGATCTCTGCTAGGATCCTTTCCAGACAGAAGCTGAGCTAACTGGGATGTTCGAAGAACAGGTGAATTAACTTCTCAATGACCCTGTTCAAACACTGAGACAACTTTCTCTGAACACCCTTCCGGGGGGAGTCTCCTTGGGAAACAAGGGACACAGTCAAATGGGGAAAATAGAGGAGAACTTATTGAAGGGATGGTTTACAAAAACGTACTGGATTAAAAGTGACAAACAGAATATTTCCTGCTGTGTAAACAAAGGGTGTCACAGTCATCAGAAACTGCAGCCACCAAGGATGGTGAGCTGGGGAGCCCTGAAGAAACTCAGGAAGGCAAGGATACCCGCCATTCAGTAGCCATCAGAATGTATCCACTCCCTATGGTGAGCCCTGAGGAAACTCAGGAAGGCAAGGATACCCGCCATTTAGTAGCCATCAGAATGTATCCACTCCCTGTGGTGAGCCCTGAGGAAACTGAGAATGTAAAAACAGGCTACTGGCCCCAGACAAAGGAAAGCGACTTAGCAGCAGCAGCAGCAGACACTTGCATCTTCCCATACATAGAAAAGGGATAAATTCCCTACGTTGGGATATCTGATTTTCTTTAACTTACAGTAATCTTTTGATGTTCTGACTCCCTGCTCTTTGTTGCAAAACTGTCATATAACCTAGCTTTCCCCCTCGCCTCCTTAGGGTAACTTGGGATGCTGCCCCTCTGACTCAAAGTGCTAAAAATTCTCACCAAATAAAACATAACTCTCAACTTCCAGATTGTGACTGTTTTTTAAGTTCACAAAAGAAGACAGTATCTTCTTTTGCTAGGAAGGAAGGCTGTCTGCCCGACAGGAGCATGGCCCAGGTGGAGGAGCTCAGTCTCTGGTATTTTAACTAAAAGGCCTCACCTGTTTGATTTCTGTCTTATTTTTAAGATAACGTTGATTTCATACTGTTTTCATATACTCAGACTCCCCATTAAACACACATCCCTGGTAGAAATCTACTGATCTTGACTTGCCAACTACTAAAAGCCCTTTGCTCTTTGGGATTATCACAACATGATTCTGTTGAGGACACATGGATATTAAGTGTCCCAATTAAATGTCTGTGGATTTAGGAGTGAGCCTGTGGATTAGGGTCATTTGAGCAAGTGAAGCACCTGGCTGTGTGGAGAGCAAGGCTAAGTAATTGCTCTCTGTGTATAACCCACAGAGCATTTACTGCAGTTGGCATGATTCTTGGCTGCCATGTTTGACTGGGAGCTACTTGAAAATAGATACTCTGTATTATCTCTCTCTGTTTTACTTCTATTTTTTCCTATGGTCACTGTATGAACAAATGCTGACTTCCTGACAAACTGGCCAAGAATTCTGTATCTCAGTGAGTGTTTTTCTTTTAAACAGAATTACCTTTGGAGGCAGTGTAACGGTTCTGACAATGTTGTCAATGCTAAAAGATCTTTGTCTATTTCAACCTTATCAGTGATCAATGCAAAGAAATAGAGGAAAACAACAGAATGGGAAAGACTAGGGATCTCTTCAAGAAAATCAGAGACACCAAAGGAACATTTCATGCAGATTCTTTACCACTGAGCTACCTGGGAGTCCCAGTGCATGTTACTAGGAGCATTTAGCTAATCTGCTTTATAATGTTTTGTTCCCATCCCATCTGCTGTGTTCACTGCAGACTGACAGAGTCCAGGAGCCACATCTGAATCTAGGACAAGGCATTGTTTGCTGAGCATCTGGTAGAACTTCCCTATCTTCTGCTTGGTGGAATCCTGGTGACCAGCTCACATTCCAGGAAAGACAAGATCCCATGACACAAATTACAATATCAGAATAACTTTGTTTTCATTCCTGATTATAAACAGCCTGTGTCTTAGTCCATTCAGACTGCTATAACCAAAAAAAAAATCATAAACTAGATGGCTTAAAAAAAAACATTTATTACTCACAATTCTGAAAGCTAAGAAATCCAAGATCAATGTGCAGGCAGATGTGGTGTCTGGTTAGAGCTGGCTTCCCTAGACAGCTTTTTTTTTTTTTTTTGCTTTGTTTTGTTGCTGTAACCTCAGAGGGCAGAAGAGGCAATGGGGCTCTTGTAGCTTCTTTCATAAGGATGCTAATCCCATTTATAAGGGTTCTCCCCTCAGGACCTGATCACTTCCTAGTGGCTCTACCTCCTAATAGCATCTCCTTGGGGATGTGTGAATTTAAGTTTCACTATGTGAATTTAGGGGGACACAGATATTCACACTGTAGCACCCTGGCTTTTAATAGTTAAGGGAAAAAAGAACAGATTGATCTTTTATTTCCCAGGATCCTGGGGTCTAGGGTAACAGGGAGTCGATCTCAAGGCCTATTTCTGTGGGTGACCTGTTCCCTCTACTCAGACAAAGTCCTTCTTTGTGTTCTTCCTCTGCCTCCCTCCTCGTGGGTCCCCCCTGGAAGGTGAATGTCCTGAATGCTTTATTCATGGCCATGCTGCCTCTTTGAGGAGGCTTCTAAGAAGAACAAGAATCACGGTGGGCTGCTGCTGTCCTAAGGTTGCTGGGGAAGCTTCTGTAGGACTCCCCCAGGCCCCCTGTAGGTGATCACCCCTTTGATGTCACCTGCCTACCAGGCATGACAGCAGAGAGGGGCCAAAGCACAGTACATGCATATAATACTAGTTAAATAGTCCACAAGACCAATTAGCAAACCACGAGTCATTCTTCATGCCCAGCCCATCCTAACTCCCCTGTAGCGACCACATTCAACAATTTTAATGCTTTCTTTTGATATTTGCCTTCACATCTCTGAACATGCTTATATTGTTACTTCTCTATTCTCCATAATGAATAAACTAAAAAATAAATCAAGATTTAACTTTTTTTCACAGCATCACCATGCCACCCCTTTCACAGGCCCATTTCCTATCTCCTTTTACTCTTAAAATAGTTATGTCTAATGTTGAAGATATCAATAGTCAGTGTTTATACAATTATAGCTATGTAAACACTAGTTATGCAGATGACACCACCCTTATGGCAGAAAGTGAAGAGGAACTAAAAAGCCTCTTGATAGACGTGAAAGAGGAGAGTGAAAAAGTTGGCTTAAAGCTCAACATTCAGAAAACGAAGATCATGGCATCTGGTCCCATCACTTTGTGGGAAATAGATGTGGAAACAGTGTCAGACTTTATTTTTTTGGGCTCCAAAATCACTGCAGATGGTGACTGCAGCCATGAAATTAAAAGACGCTTACTCCTTGGAAGGAAAGTTATGACCAACCTAGACAGCATATTAAAAAGCAGAGACATTACTTTGCCAACAAAGGTCCATCTAGTCAAGGCTATGGTTTTTCCAGTGGTCATGTATGGATGTGAGAGTTGGACTGTGAAAACAGCTGAGCGCCGAAGAATTGATGCTTTTAAACTGTGGTGTTGGAGAAGACTCTTGAGAGTTCCTTGGACTGCAAGGAGATCCAACAAGTCCATTCTAAAAGAGATCAGTCCTGGGTGTTCTTTGGAAGGAATGATGCTAAAGCTGAAACTCCAGTACTTTGGCCACCTCATGCGAAGAGTCATTGGAAAAGACTCTGATGCTGGGAGGGATTGGGGGCAGGAGAAGAAGGGGATGACAGAGGATGAGATGGCTGGATGGCATCACCGACTCAATGGATGTGAGTTTGAGTGAACTCCGGGAGTTGGTGATGGACAGGGAGGCCTGGAGTGCTGCAATTCATGGGGTCACAAAGAATCAGACATGACTGAGCGACTGAACTGAACTGAACTGAAACACTTGTTTATCACTGAGCCAGGTTGGAGACTCTTAGAGCTTTGCCTGTCTTACACGTTTATTTTTTGTTTTCCTAGAAGTCAGTGATTGTCTTTGTTTTGTCATTTGCTTGCTTTTCTGTGTAGTTGTCATTAATTCAGCTCCAAATATTCTGTAGTTTAAAAGTAGTTTAAAAGTTCTCAATATTTTCAAATATGTCAGATTTCAGTTTTAACTTCTTGAAGATGTATCTCCCAGATAGAACATTCTAACATGCTCTGTGTTGGCCTGGTTGCTAACTCTAGTACAGAATTGTCATCTTGAGAATGTCTCATCACAATAATCCTACAAATTTCTTTTGCTTCTCTCTTTTGAGGCTTTACATGTTTGAAAATATTTTTATTCTACCCTCACACTAAATTGATAGTTTAGCTGAGTAAGAGATCTCTCACAGTTTTAAAGGGAATTTTCTACTGTCTTTTAACTTCTACTAAGAATCTTTAGCAAGTGAAAGCAATTATAACAGTTGATGCCTTACATGAGAATTATTTTGTTTCTCTGGAAACTGGTGAGCTTTTTTCCCCCTCAATGTTCTGAAATTTAATAATGATGTGCCCTGGTATGTGGATCTACTTTTATCCACTGAACTTTGTATTCAAGGAGCCTTTCAATTTATAAACTCATGTCCAAATTTACTTATTCTCTTTATTTCTTTCCCTCAGTCTTTTTCCATTCTCTTTCATAACTCTTATTGAGATGTTAGAGCTCCTGGATGGATTCTCTAATTTTCATATCTTTCTTTCCCATTTTTCTTGACTTGATTTTCAAGTCTTCTAATGAATCTTGCATTTCCACTAACACAGTTTTAACTTCTAAAATCTCTGTCTTATTCTATGATCATCCCATTTCTATGGCATCTTATTCTTATTTTATGAAGTTATAACTTTTTTAATCTCTCAGAGAATATTAATTTCTTAAAGAAAGTCTTCATATATTTTCATAGTTTCCATTTTTTCCAAGTTGCTTTTGTCTTTTCCTATTTTTTTTTTTTTTTTTGGTCAAGAACTGAAAAGAGTCTAAGATTTTACCCCACTTGTAGGCTAACAGGTCAGCCTAGCACAGTTGCAGGGGTGCTGGTCTTAGCACTGCCCTGTGGGAAATTATGCTCAAGAAACTGATGTAAATGCTGAAACTCTGGCTGCAGCATTTCTAGGAGTAACAAAGTCCCTTGTCTCTGACCCAGAAGTCTCATGAATTCTGCCAGCATCCCTGCAACTGTGCTAGGCTGACCTGTTAGCCTACAAGTGGGGTAAAATCTTAGACTCAAATATCTGATGACCCTTGGATTATGTTTACGAACTTCCTTAATGATATAAGCTTAGCTGCCTGAGTTTTGAAAGCTTCTTTCCACTGTGGAAAGAAGTGGAAAGAAGGCTGTGGGGGATAGTGCAATAGGAAAGAAAGTTTCAACATTTAGAATTTAAGCTTCTATGTAACCCCCCTTTTTTGGTATAGTTTCTTTGCTTTCAACTATGCTTAGTGTCCCTCAGCCCAGAGGCCCTTTATTTTATGCTCTGTAAGCTGCAATTGAGCCCATGAAATGTGGGTTGTTCAAACTGAGATGACTTATAAGTGTAAAATACTCTCAATTTCAAAGACTTAGTACAAAAAAATAAAATATCTCATTAACAATTTTTATCCTGATCATGTACTAAAATAATATTTTTAATACATTGTATTAAATAGAATATATTATTAAAATTATGTTTATATATTTTTTCACTTTAAAAGAAAGGGGCTACTAGAAAATTCTTAGAATCATGATGTTCTTCTTCAGTACTTTTTGGTGATATATAGCACTTTTGGTGACATGTAACTGAGCTAATCAGGGGAAGCCAATTTTCAGGGATATTTAGGTCTTGCATTCACAATTACCCAACAAGTCCTTCTTCTGTAGTAGCGTCTTTCTCTTGACCACTCCTAGGAAATCGTGTTTGATTTTAGGGACTCAGGTATTTTGATAGGCCCTGCACAGGATAATCTAGGAAAATTGTTCACCAACAGGTCTATAACCTCAATCACACAAAGTCCATTTTCTAGGTAAGGTAATATATTCACAGGCTCTAGGAATTAAGGTGTGGATGACTTTGGGTGCCATTATTTTTTCTGCCACATTATCTTTGTGTCCATTTTACCAACGATGAAAACTGAAGCATAGAGCTGTTAAACTCCCTGTTAAATCGGCGCAACTAGTATGTCTTAGAGCTGCGTTTTCAACCCAGGCTGTTTAGAACCAGTGCCTATGCTCCATCAAGACTTGGATGACTGGCTTATTGTTGTTGTTTAGTCTCTAAGTTGTGTCTGACTCTTTTGCGACCCCATGGACTGTAGCCCACCAGGCTCCTCCATCCATGAAGTTTCCCAGGCAACAATACCGGAGCCGATTGCCATTTCCTTCTCTGTGGGATCTTTCCAACTCAGGGATCAAACCATCGTCCCCTGCACTTGTAGGCAGATTCTTTACCACTGAGCAACCAGGGAAGCCTGGATGACTAGGAGTTAAAAACAAATCAGGGAGACGGGGGGGTGGGAGTGTGGGGGTGTGTGAAGAGGTGAATGAGGTCAAAAAGCAGCAGAGGGAAAAGTCATCTTTTGGCAGAGGACTTAAGTATATAAACTGTCTTCCTGTTGAAGGTTTATCTCTAATATTTTTAAACACCTAGATAATGAGAACAGAAGAAACATCCTTTTGTTGCTATTAAGTTGCTTAAATCACATAGAGCCCTTTCATGATGACAAGCATACGGGCTCCAGGAAAACTGGTCAACTGTGGGTCCGTTTGAAATTGATAATTCCTGACTCCATTGAACTGGGGACAGAGGGATATGTCCCTTGTGGCTTTCCTAACTCATTAGTTTGATGAAGCCTTTGTTCCAGAGCTGGGAAAAAACTAAGGAAGGATATTCTGAATGTGATTGGTAGAAAACTGGATTGGGAGTCCATTCTTCTAGGTTTTCAATCTGCCACTGACTAGCTGGACTAGGAGCAAGCAGCTCCCTTTCACCTCTCTGAAGCCCAGTTTTCTATTTGAAATGAATATATGTTTAGATATTTTTAAAGTTTTTATTATGAACATTTTTAAAGATTGAACAATAGAAAGGATAATATAAGCATGCATACACTCACCAACTATATTTAATAATAGTTGTTAACATTTCTTCTCTATTTAACTATATATATGTATGTGTGTGTGTGTGTGTGTGTGTGTAGGTGCTAACATGTTTTTCTGTATTTGTTTAATTATATATATTTGTATATATAAGTGTTAACATTTTTTCTATAGTTGTCTAGCTATACATATTTATATATATACACACACACTCTCACACATGTGTGTATCTATGTGCATATAGACATTTAATTTTAAAAGTAATCTTCACTGAACTACTTAAAAGTGAGTTGCAAATAGCATGATATTTCACCACTAAATAGTTTAGCATTCCCCCATAAGATGGAATAACCCAACCTAAGCACAGTATCATCATCATGCTTGTGGAAATTGATAATTCCCTTAAAATCTTATATCCAATCCATATTCAGATTTCCCCCTTGTCCCTGAAATGTCCTTATAGCTATTTTTTTAAGGAAAAAAAAAAAAAAGAATTCAAAGTTCATGTTAGTAGGTCTCCTTTAATCTATACCATGATTTGTAAGTAGCATTATTTTCCTGACTTACGCATTCTCATCCTGGACAGTGCTTCACTCTAATGATTCTAAATGGGGAAGGACAGGGTCACCCTTAGATTATGCAGGGGTCTCTCTTTAGGGGTAGGGGAGAACTGAATCAAGGCTGCCTGGGACCCAGGCTGGGCTTGGGACAACTTGCCAGAAGCACTGTTGGCCTAGGCCAGTCCCAGGTCCCAGAAGGGGACTTAACAGATTTGAGGAGGAAGATGCTTCAGGACAAGATGCCGCCTGGAGTGTGAGAGCTGGGACAGGGCCCTTGCCTGTCCAGGCCAAGGGCAGCACTGGAGGCCTGGATGGGATGTGGAGAGAAACATCACTATATAGTGAAGAAGAATAAGTACTATGAGTATAGCTAACATATCCTGGGGTTGCTTTCTCAAGCACCACCATAACAGGTATACCCCATCCCCATGCCCCTTCATTCATTCACCAAGTATTCATTAAGCACCAGGTTTGTGCTAAGCACTGTTCTATGCACCATTCTAGCCCCAAATACCTGTCCTCATAAAACTCATTCTAATGAGGGACAACAATACAGTGAACACAGTGAAGTTGCTCAGTCGTGTCCGACTCTTTGCGACCCCATGGACTGTAGCCTACCAGTCTCCTCCATCCATGGAATTTTCCAGGCAAGAGTACTGGAGTGGGTTGCCATTTCCTTCTCCAGGGGATCTTCCCAACCCAGGGATTGAACCCAGGTCTCCTTCATTGCAGGCAGATGCTTTACCCTCTGAGCTACCAGGGAAGCCCTGGAACAACAATAAATGTAAGTAAACACACACAAACGTACAACACACATATGCACGTTTTTAGAAAATACTTTTATTTATTTGGCTGTGCCAGGTCTTAGTTGTGGTGTCTGGGATCTATTTTAGTTGCAGTGTGTGGGATCTTTAGTTGCAGCATGTGGGATCCAGTTCCCTGACCAGGGATCGAACCCTGGCCTGCTGCATCAGGAGTACAGAGTCTTAGCCATTGGACCACCAGGGAAGTCTCACATACACACAGTTTATAGTGAATAGAGGTAAGGAGTGAAAAATGTGTGGTAGGCATGAAATATGGGAGTGACATGTTACAGTTTCTGATAATGTGTTCGTTATCTGTTGCTGAATAACAAATTACTCCAAAATTTAGTGGCTTGAAACAACAAACATCTATTATCTCACGGTTTCCAAGGCTTAGGAATCCAGGCATGGCTTAGCTGTGTCCTCAGGCTCAGGCTCTTAAGGCTGTCCTGGGGGTGTTGCCGAAGGCTGCAGTCATTTGGGGCTTGGGTCAGGGAGGAGCCAGTTCCAAGGTCACTCATGAGGTTGTAGGCAAAGTTTTGGTTTCTTGTAAGCTGTTGGACTAAATGCCTTAGCTCCTTATCGCCTCATGGCTAGAGATCTCCCTCAGATCCTTGCCACACCAACCTCTCCACAGGGCAACTCACACCATGGGAGATGCCTTCCAGCAGAGTGAAAATTGAGAGAACAAGAGAGGCCAAGCAAGGAATCCCAGACAGTCTGTGACCTAATCTCAGAAGTGGCACTACCCACTCTGAATTCTGTTCCTTAGGGGTGAGTCACTAGGCCAAGTCCACATTCAAAGGCAGGGGATTCTACAGAAGAACGAAGACCAGAGGGTAAGCATCACTGGGGGCCATTTGAGAAGCTGCCTACCACAGCTAGGGTGGCCAATGGAAGCCTCATTGAGGTGGCAATAAAGACAGGAAGTAAGTGAGAGAGGGAGAGGAAGAACAGCATACCTGGAGGAAGAGCACTCCAGGCGGAGTGAACAGAACATGCAGAGTTCTCCAGGCAAGCGCAAGGCTGCTATATTTCTTTCTGTAAAAATTATCACCCGGATGGTTTCCAAGGTTCTTCCTGAGTTTAATATATTTTGATCCTAAATGCACTAATCAATAAGGTCTCTCTATCCAGTGAACACATATCATCTCCCATTTGTTAATTTCTATGCAAGGCCAAGAGTGCCAACAATCCTGAGTTCAACAATCACAAATCAAAGGAAAGCTTCTCAGTCTTGCACGTAGACCCTAAAGCTTTGTTTCTGAGAGGATGGTCTGCAATTTTGATTATCCCTCAGCACTTTCCTTTAAACTCAGAAATTGTCGAGAAATCAAGATGTTCTCAATCTATCAGGAGTTGTTAACCTAGAGACTGTGCGTAGAGTTCAGAGTGTAGGAACTTGGATGAGGAAAATGTACATCTCTGTTTTTACCAAGCTTTAACTTCTATTTAGTCTGTCCTTCCGTTTTGAGCATCTGTGTGATAACCAGCCTCCCATACGGCCTCCACCTCACTGGTGTTCACACCCCTGTGCAGTCCCCTCCCACAGGGGTCAGGGTTGGTCTGTGTGACCCATGGGATACAGAAGTGATGGCATGCTACTTCTGAGATTAGGTTGTAAAAGCAGCTTCATCTTGGACCCTTGCTCTTTCTCCATCACTCACTCTCAGGGAAGCCAGCTGCCATGATTTGAGGATAGGTGACAAGGAAAGGAGACACCCAGCCAAGAGCTGCTGAGGACCTAACACCAGCCATCAGCCACATGAGTGAGCTTGGAGGTAGATCTTCTGGTCTTCAGATGACACAGCCCTAGCCAACAGCTTGACTGCAACCTCATGGGAGACTCCGAGTAGGAGCATCCAGAATCTCCTCCTGGATTCCTGACACTCAGAAATGGAGTGCAATGTTATTTGTTATCTGCTGAGTTGTATTATGCAGCAATAGATAACCAATTAAGTAGGCAGCATACAGTCATATTAGCAGCACCTGGGATTTTGTCTTCAATTGAGATCACAGTTACTTTTATATCATAGGCTTCCCAGGTGGCTCAGTGGGTAAAGAGCCCACCTGCCAATGCAGGAGACATAAGTGATGAGGATTCAATCCCTGGGTTGGAAAGATTCCCTGGAGAAGGGCATGACAACCCACTCCAGTGTTCTTGCCTGAAGAATCCCAATGGACAGAGGAGCCTGGCTGGCTACAGTCCATGGGATCACAAAGAGTTGGACACAACCGAAGCACCTTAGCACAAACTTGCATAGTCATTGAAGAGAGAGCCAATATATCATCATGACTTCAAAATTATAGCAGAACATCTTGTATATTTTAATAAAGAAGCATGTATCTTACTTTATCACAACTCAATATTTTTATAATTGAATTTCAGTATAATTGGTGTCCTTTAAAATCCTATGTGTGCATTTAACTTTTTGCATTTAAAAATATTTTTCTGAGAAGGGGTCAATAGGTTTCACCAGACAGCTGAAGGGCACAAAAATGTTTAAGGATTCTGGATTTGGGAGTTTGGTTTCTCCCTACTGATGTACAGGGAAACTTGCTACTTCCTACAAATAAGTTCTGCATGGCCAAGAAGGCAGGATCTTCCAGATGCCCGGCTGGCTGTCTACCAGCATGGGATGTACATGGTCAGTGAAACTGGTCTGCTGAAGCCATAATCAGCCATAATCAGCAAACCTGGGCTCCTCCAGCACCAGAAGCTCCTCCTGCCCAGGGTTTGCATCAGACACTGCTCTACCCTTTTTATCTAGTTTCAGAACTGAGTTTTCAGTGGCTGCCAAGCCTGAAGCATGCACAACACAGCAGAATGCTGTCACTGTGCTGACAGCCATGTGAGAGTCAGCACAAAGCGCTGTGTGCTGAGGGGCAGGAGGCCAGGCTCAGCAGAGGCAGCCAGAGGTGGGAACCGTTTGTGGAGCTGCTGTCAGACCATTTCCTCTCCCCTTGACTCTCGGGAGTCCTGGAGGAGAACGGCCCCAGGGGCAGCCTCCCAGCCCTTCCTGCAGAGGGAGGGGCACCAGGACTTCCATTTCCATGATAAGAGTCTCCCTGCTCTTAGAGCTCCTGGGTGACAGAGCTAGAAGAAAGCTGGAGAATGGTGGCCACTCTCTGGTCTCAGTCCCATTTTAGAGATAGGGACACAAGAAAAGAGAAATGTCTTCTCAGGACCACGTGGTTCATTTGCCAAGAGGCAGGTCAGAATGTTAGTGTCTTAACAGACTGTCTTGTTGACAGTTGTATTTCTAAGGCCTGGCAGGGGGCTGGACACATGAAAATGTGCTGAAGGAATGAGTGAGCAGAACCCAACCTGGCTCTTCTTTCTAACCATCGATCGTTTAGACACTTTCACTCAAGAAAATGGAAAAAAACAGTGGACCTGGGTGAACGTCTTCATTTCAATTTTCTCTTTGCGCAAATAAATGATAAATCATTCTCCCATCTCTCTCCCTCCTTTCTTCATTTCAAAATCTAAAAAACACCCACGTTTTGGCAAGCTCCTAGGTCACAAGAGTGCGATTTGTTGTTCATTTGATAATCCTAGGGTCGTCATTACTTCAGTTTGAAAATGAAGCTATACTCTAGGCTGATATAACACACCTGGCCTGGGGTGAGTGGGAGGGAAGGGGGAGGAAGACCCACTCAATGTGTGAAAATATTAATTGCTCAGTTGTGTCTGACTCTTTGTGAACCCATGGACTGTAGCCCACCAGGCTCCTGTGTCCATGAAATTCTCCAGGCAAGAATACTGGAGTGGGTAGCCATTTCCTTCTCCAGGGCACCTTCCCAACCCAGGGATCTAACCCAAGTCGCTTGCATTTCAGGCAGATTTTTTACTTTCTGAGCCACCAGGGAAGCTTAGCCCTGTCTGAAAAGACCTACATCTCCACTACTGTGCCTTACACGCAGCACAAATAATAAGTGTTCAATAGAGATCTGCTGGCTTGCAGACTGACTGACTGATGAGTGAAAGTGAAAGTACCTACAAGCTGAGCCCTGGTGGTTTCCACAGCCTCCTCCATCTTCTCCTTGCAAAACTGCCAAGTGCTAAGGGCCTAACTGATCCGAGATAGGGCTTATATCTCAAGTGTGCCTTTCTGGGCTCCAGTAATGAGGAGACAGGGGTGCAGGAACGGTTCTGGATTGCAGGTATGTATACACCCCACCAATATGTACCTCTCTAGTCAGATAACAGCAGCTGGTGGACTCTATCAAGTCTTGACAGCCAGACTCAAAGCTGTGACATCATGATTTCAAAACTGAGTTTATCTTTTCCATCTGGCGTTGCAGATAGCAGGGACTAGGTCTTGGTGTTAGAGAGTCACATTGTCACTTTCAAATGCTGTCCCTGCCAAAAGTATACCTCATTAACAACAAACAAAAACTTTTAAAATAAATTTTAGAAATATACTCATTCATACACATTTTTTTATCTAGAAATATTTCATGAAAATCAAATAACAAAAAAATCAAACAAGAAAGGAAGTATATTCTATTTTGGCTTGTTTCCTTTTTTCCAGTCTTCTCCAAATACTTGGATGCATGCTAAGTTGATGAGTTCATGGATTGGATACTATACATGCTTTGAATTTTTATAAAATCCTTAGGAAATTATACCAGATAAAATTTTTTCCTTCTTGTGATATATTTGAGAAGGAAAGACAGGAGGCAAATGACTCTAAATAGTTAAAGGTATTGTGATTTTAGCAATTCACATCAATAAATATTTGACACTCCACTATATACATAGCATTGAGCAGTGTCTTAGAGAGTCAGAAATGAACACAGTAAATCCCCATAGATAAGGCTCTGTGCCTTGGGATACCTATAATCACAGTACACACAATAGATAAAGTGTATGCACAAATAATGATAATGCATGCAAGAAGTCCAAGATGCAATAGAAGACTCCAAACAACATATTTGGAGAGACAAAGAACAATTTTGGTGAATTGAGAGGGTTCCAGAAAATGAAAAGTGAGATGGAGCAGATAGTGAATGTAGGAATATAGAGTTAAGAAAGCGAGGACAAACTAAATGAATAGCAGGAGCAAAAAAGAATTGTTTCTCTCCAAATGGGGAGTCTGAAACTCAGGTCTCCCATTCAGTCAATCAATCAGTCTCTGTCTTTGTCTAATTTATCTCTACTCTCTCTCAGTGGGCTCTAGAGATACAGAGGTTGTAGATTGAGTGCACAAACTTGAGTAGACAGTGCCCGTGTGCTTAGTCGCCAGGCTCCTCTGTCCATGGGATTTTACTGGCAAGAATACTGGAGTGGGTTGCCATTTCCTCCTCCAGGGCATCTTCCTGACCCAGGGATCGAACCCGCATCTCCTGCGTCTCCTGCACTGGAGGCATATTCTTACTACTGAGTCCCTGGGGAAGCCCAGGTAGAGAATGAGGTGAAGGTTAACATTGCCAATGACCAGTGGTTATTTGGAGACCTGAGAAAGATTGAGGATCCTATGACCTCGTTCCTTTCCACCTTAGAATTTCTCTCCTTACATTCCCTAAGAGATTTTCCATGTTCACGTTTCCTTAATGATAATGATAGATGTCAAGATGAAATAAGGCCAGTAAGTGTATCTGAGTACTGTGCTTTTGCCTTTCAATTAGGCACCTAAGTACATCCACAAATCAACTCTTACTCAGAAGAATGGCTCTGTAGAAGGTATTGTTGTCGTCCTTAATCTCTTAGCCCCCTTCTTTGAAATGACTCTCTGACCTTCTGCCGTTTGCACTTTTTCTTGGCAAGTTTTCTTCTACAGTATCTTTCCTGTTTTCTCTCTAGCCATTATGTTATCTGTTTTACTGATGAATACTATTTCCTCCCTATCCACCCATTAGCTTACTTCAGCTTTATTTTACTCTTTCTGACTATTGCCTCTTCACAAACTTCCCACACGAGGTCCCCTTTGGCACTTTTCCAGCCATTTTCCTTCTTAACTCCTATTTTGTTCAGAGTTCATAAAAATACATATGTAGTGTATATACAACACCCGTTCCCAAGGGCAAGCTTTACAGGAAGCATCTCACAGGCCCCATTCATCAAATTCCACACTGTAACCTGGCCTCAAATGCTTAAGTATTACCCTTTTAATAGCAGATTCTATTTAAAGCTTTTGGAGCAGCGTCCTGAGAATGGAACCTAACTCCCTTTCTCCCTGTCCCTCTCTTCCTTGTCAGCTGTCATAATGTGTGTGAAAAGGCTTTGAGAACATTGAAGCATGTACTGTGGTTGTTGTCATTGCTGTTATTACAGTGTGTTTGCTTATGTCTTCAGTGAACAAGAATTTATTGAACATCTACTATATGTCAGGCATTGGAGATAAAATGTGAGCAGAAGAGAATGGTCCCAACAAAAAGAAAAAAGGAAAATTACATAGTTCCTATTCTCCTAGGTCTTACAGTCTAGAGAAGAACATGGGTGTCATTTGAATAGTTGTGTGACTAGGTTTATAATTACCACCAGGTTTGATGCCGTAAAGAAAAGGTTTATCATGCCATATAGTAGGGGGTGGGCAACTGATCTCACCTTGGGAGGAGTTGGAGTCACCTGCTACATCCTGGGGGATAATGGGGAGTTAACTGAACCAAAGCAGGTGGTGAGCAGCACCCCAGGTACAGCGCACCTCAAAGTGGGAAGCAGCAGGGTTAGTTGTTTCAGGAACTGGAAGAAGGTCAGTGTGATTGGATGGGAGAAGGGAAGGTCAAGGAGGGATGTGGTCTGTGATGAGATTGAAGGGAAAAAATGGTTGGGCCAAGTTTCATGAGCAACACTTAAAGGTTTAGCTCAGTTCAGAGAGTTATGGGATGACAGTAAAGCATTTAAACAGAAAAAAAAAAAATTCCATTCAAAACTTTTCTCTCTGTATACAGTGGAGAATGGATTGTATTGTAGGGAAGAGCAGGGAGTAGTCAATTCAAGGAGTCTGGGTGGAGGGGAAGGGGATGATAGGTGAGAGAGGTGGTAGTGATTTAAGCTTAGGTGGTGGCAGCAAAATTGGAAAGAAGTGAGGAGAGTTGAGAAAATACTTTGCATGTAAAATTGTCAGAATGTGGTGAGAAAATGAATGTAGCAGCAGCAGAAGAATGTGAAATCAAGATTTGCTTTTTTAAAACAAGATTTGCTACTAGCTTTTCCACTTGGGCAACTAGATGTTCATGGAATCATTTACTCAGCTCTTCATCCATGCAGTAGTAAGTGAAGCCATTCTGAAACAGCATCTCTCCCCCACACCTTAACACACAGCCTAAGATTATGAGTGTACAGTGGTCTTGCTGAGCAGCTCTGTTTCACAGTGGCTGAGAAATCCATGATGTTAACTCCAAAGACACTAATGGACAGGAGCCTGAACTTCAGAAATGAGACAGCCTCCATTCAACTACAGATCAGCAACCTGTTAGGCAAGACCTCCTAAACCATAGTCTGGTCCAGTCAGTCCACAAACACCATATGATGCCTGCTCATTGAGCTCTTTCTCAGTCCACAAGCCCCAGTCCCCATTAGAGCCACTGAAGGATCCCAAGTCCATGTCTCATGGTGAACACCTGGTAAATTTCCTGTCCGGAAAATTTCCTACCTCAGAGCCCACATAATAATTTCCTATCTCAGAGTCCCAGTCCCTCCTCTGTTATGACCTAAACCACAAATCCCTCATCCCAAATGCTTTGTAGGACAAGAGTTCATTTGCCTCTCTGCTGGAGCAAAATACAAAAGAACAGGTTGTTGCCGGAGGTGTGATGCCCAATCAAACCTGGACATTTCTCTTTCTGAACCCTAAAAGGTTATTCTTTCATTCTTTTTGGACAATAGAATGGGATTACCTTCAAGAGGATTCTAGTCTGCAAGCATAATAGATCTGCTTACAACTCCATCTCTGTGATTAGAGATGGAAGAAGAAATACCTTGAGTTATTCTCCCAATGCTGCTTGAAGATCCTCTGAACCTCACTTCCTACAGTTCAAAACAAAAACTGTTTAAGTTCATCTTCAGCAAAGCATTCTGCTACACCTGTTACATTGTCAATGACATTGTCAATGAAACTTGCACTGTGAAGAACGTATCTAGTTGTCCTCCAAAATCCAGTCTCCCCCTCTACTTAGACGTATGACCAGACTAAATTCTCAGTCCCCACTGTAGTCATGTGACCCTAGGTCCAAGTTCTCTCCCAAGAATGTGAGTCATAGTGATTTGCTCTACTTCCAGGTCTGGACCATAAAATCCTCCCTCTGTTGGCTGATGCTGCATTTGACACTGAAGGTGACTTTGGAATCCACATTTGGAAGATGGCAGAGAAGACAGCAGCCTTGACCCTGAATGATTATAGAGGATAATGGGTTTCCTGACTAAAACACACATACCATGACTATTATATGAGAAAGAAATAAGCTTCTTTTCTTTAAGCTACAAAACTTTTGAAGTGCAACAAGTAAACAGAACATTTTTTGCTCTGAAGTGACTCATTCACTAAACCATGAGCTTCTTAAAGGCAAGGATTACACTACACCTGATTCTTCATTGAATCTATTGCCCCTAGCACAGTGCTTGACAAATAAGAAGCTGTGTAATAAATGTATTTCAAATAAGTGGTATTGTTTAGGAAACATTATGCAATGGGCTTGCAAGTTTGCTCACATGGCAACTCAGTCATACAGAGAGATGTACTTCTAGGCATAATCTTTCTCAAGATGGTTCCCCTGCTTGATAGTTGGGGTTTACAGAAAAAAGAAAGCTAAATGTCCAATCCAGTGAAACTCCTGTCTATTGCCATTCTTAATTAGCCGCATTGGATAAAGATTAAACTTTGAAGATAATTGCTCTCATTTATTCTCGCTTGAGTGCTTTCCCAGTGGCTCAGCAGTAAAGAAATCCCTGGTTAAAAAAGATCCCCTGGAGAAGGAAGTGGTGATCCACTCCGGTATTTTTGCCTGGGAAATGCTATAGGCAGAGGGGCCTCATGGGCTATAGTCCGTGGGGTCACAAAAGAATTGGAAACAACTTAGAGACTAGAAAACAAATTCTCACTGGACTTTCTTCCAGATGGCACATCTGTTGTGTTTACATTTGAGTAAAAGGGTCTCAGACCTACCTGATGCCCTCCCAATCCTGGGTGGCCTCGGCTGTGGAAGATCTGATTGTGGTGTGCCATTGCCGAATGTTCTCTCAGTTTAGTCAGAGGCCTGGGTCCACTTCTTGTTGATTCGACTCCCTTGCTTTTTGCAGGTGAGACTTAAACTCTCTGAGTCTCTGTTATGTCCTAGAACCCTGACCCAGACTTTCTAGATTCTCCATCCAAATACTGACCATTTTACTCAGCTGCTCTGTCTCTTGTTTCATGGGGTCCATTGCACAGAAGCCTCTTGCAGGTTCAAAACAGGAAATGATACAAAAGAAATGCAGGACCAGTATGTCTGACAGTTTTCCTCTCCTGCCTTCCCTTCCCTCCCTTTTCCTATGATCACTTGGGCCAAAAAAAGCTAGACTTTTCCTCCTCCTGCACAGCAAACCCTCTTACCCAGTGAACATCATATACCCAGTGAACACATCATAGCAAAAAATGTGTTTGGCCCCAGAACATATTTATTTCTTAGTGTAGAGACATGTGCTCCAGGTATGATTCTAGCTATGTGAAACTAGAGATAAAGTATTTGAGAAATCTTTTCTCTGACATAAATCTGATCTTCAAATATTTTTAGAAAATTCTATATTGTCACCCTACTTATTTAACTTATATTCAGAATACATCAAGTGAAATACCAGGTTGGATAAAGCACAAGCTGGAATCAAAATTGTCGGGAGAAGTATCAATAATCTCAGATATGCAGATGACACTACCCTTATGGCAGAAAGCAAAGAGGAATTAAAGAGCCTCTTGATGAAAGTGAAAGAGGAGAGTGAAAAGCCCGGCTTAAATCTCAACATTTAAAACACTAAAATCATGGCATTCGGTCCCATCACTTCATGGCAAATAGATGGGGAAATAATGGAAACAGTGAGATATTTTATTTTCTTGGGCTCCAAAATGCCTGTGGATGGTGACTGCAGCCATGAAATTAAAAGACACTTACTCCTTGGAAGAAAAGCTATGACTAACATAGATAGCATATTAAAAAATAGAGACATTACTTTGTCAACAAAGATACATCTAGTCAAAGCTCTGGTTTTTCTAGTAGTCGTGTATGGATGTGAGAGTTGGACCATAAAGAAGGCTGAGGGCTGAAGAATTGATGCTTTTGAATTGTGATGTTGGAGAAGACTCTTGAGAGTCTCTTGGACTGCAAGGAGATCCAACCAGTCCATTCTAAAGGAAATCAGTCCTGAATATTCATTGGAAGGACAAATGCTGAAGCTGAAGCTTCAATACTTTGGCCACCTGATGTGAAGAACTGGCTCTTCAGAAAAGAACCTGATGCTGGGAAAGATTGAAGGCAGGAGGAGAAGGGGGATGACAGAGGATCAGATGGTTAGATGGCATCACCAACTTGATGAACGAGTTTGAGCAAGCTCTGGGAGTTGGTGATGGACAGGGAAAGCCTGGCATGCTGCAGTCCGTGGGGTCGCAAAGAGTTGGACACATCTGAGCAACAACTGAACTGAATTTTCAAAGTCAGTTGCTAACAAGTTTGTAAGTTTGGTGAAACTCAAGTAAGTAAGTCTCTTAAAAGATAAAATGCAAGTCATGTTCATGCTTCCCACATTAATTTTACACTAAGTCCCCTTCAAAATAATTAAATAAATTATTTTTTTAATAATTAAATAAATAAATAAATAGGAAACAGATAACTTGGTCTGACTAGAGAATCACATACTGGAAATAAAAAAAGGAAACTTCTGTTAAAATTATATCTGACTCCAACTCCATTTGGGGCTTAGAACAACATGAAATGTTACCTTGTAAAAATCAAATCTGTAGAAGGTGAGAGAAACATGATTTCATCTACCACCAATGTCTTTATCAGCTGTGATGTTGACATAGGCGTCTTGCTTAATAACCAGCTGTCTCTCTTAAACTATAGGGAATGCAATTATCTTTTCAAAGAAACCCACTGGCTCTGACTTCTTCCCAAGTTTGGACAGTGGATGCCCTGAAAATAATGAACGCAGAACACAGACAAGAAACAGCTATTTAGTTCATTAAAGACAACTTGAATAATCACATGACTTGTTTGCCTTTCTCTTGTCAAAAAGAAGTTTACGTTTAACATAATTATTCATGTCAGACAATCTAAAGCAGACATCTTAAAGAAGGGAGACTAAAATCTAATAAAGATACTAGTGTGTATTATTCATCCTGACATCATAACAACAAAAGAGCTTTTTTTTTTTAATTGAAGTATGTAATGTGAAATCTTCACAACAACCCAATGAGGTAGTCACACTTGTTATTTAACTTCTGTAGGTGAAGAAACTGAGGCTTGGAGAAGTTAAACGTCTTAGTCAAGGCCCACAGGGAGAAAACAAGTAGTAAATGGAGCCGGGACTTGAACCGAAGTCCTTCGCCTCTTAGGTCTGTTTTCATTTCACTCACTATACGCACCATGAGTCCCCGTGCCTGAATGTTATTCCCTCTATTATTATTATTATTATTGGCTGTGCTGGCCTTTGTTGCAGTGCACGGACTTCTCTAGTTGCAGCATGCAGGTTTAGTTGCCCTGCAGCATGTGGGGTCTTAGTTTCCTGACCAGGCATCGAACTCGAGTTCCCTCCATTGCAAGGCAGGATTCTTTACCACTGGACCACCAGAGAAATCCTTGAACATTACTCCTTCTGATTTCCAACATCTGGAGTCTCTTTTTTCTCTCAAGAGATCATGACATTTAATTGGCCAAAGCCCTCAAAAATGGATGGTGGTGCTATGGAGACTTCCTTGATACAGGAATTAGCTTGTTAGTAAATTAAATCAGCCTGTAAAATAATCTTACTCTTACTCTATTACTTTAAGTCATCTGCTTTGTTATGATCCGAGTTTTAGCTTAATGAAAGAAAAAGTTGAATTAAAGTTCTTTTTGTTTTGTTTTTTACTATAACACCAGAGGCATAGGTGGGAGACGTTTGCCATAAGCTTCAAATGGCTCATCTGCCTCATTTGTGTGCAGAACAGACGACTCTAGTCTTTCCAACATTTTTGCAAGAGAACACTAGAATGGAAATATGAAGAGATCTCTTCCCTCCGAGCTTCACAGCTCTGCCAAGGCAGGAGCAATATGGGAGCAACAAAATATAGCAGAAAACTCATTTTTATATTAACCCATCTGTCTGGGTTCTGTTTCTTTTTCTACATAATAGTTTGTAACAGTGTTTACAATATAAACTGTCCAAGACCACAGACCAAACATTAAGAAAAGAAGAGAAAGAGGAAGGAAGAGAAAGAGATATATTTCTGTCTTTAAATACTCTGAAAACCTTTGTAGAGGGAAAGACTCTTCAAACCTTGCGCCTGGCCTTTCCTGCTCATTTTTTTTGCTGAGCCAGGGCAGCTGTGCCTTACTCACACCCTTTCATTTTCCTCTTCTTGTATTTTCTCCAGACAAAGCATCCATTAGTCTCTCTGGTGTGTGTAATCTAAGGAATAATTCTTTTTGTTTTATTATTAACTTAAAACATAACCTCTAGCTCATGTCTTCATTATTTGAAACAATTTAACTCTAGAACCAATCAAATAAAGCCACCTAAATTCAACCAGTCATTTGTGAAAGGGCATTAATAAATTTGAATGTTAACCAACCAAAGCTATTTCTTCCACACTCCTGCATCAGGTCTCTCTGTCACTGAAGTGTCTTAGCACTGCCCCATGGACACCTTCCAATTAGCATGGCTTTCTAGAAGTCTTTAGCCAAAGGTTTAAACAGCTTATGTATTATTTTGCACATTAGCGGAGATTAGCTTCAATAATCACAATTCCCATTTGCTGTGGAAGCCTGGCAATTAATTCCCAGAGCAGGCTGAGCACAGGACAATAGGTCCAAAAGTGTCTTTAAAGAAAATATAAATAGGTTTAGTCATAATACAATAATCAAACCAAACATGCCAGTTGGTCTCAACATCTCTCTGTCTTCACTTTTCCAATCCTCAGTTTATATGTTTACTATGAGGACAAGCAGATAATTATGAAAATAGAGATTACTGTATAGGGATGGGAACAAAACCTAATTGGTATTGAAAAGTCAAGGTGGTCAGCACCATGGATCATTACCTGTCAGTTACCATATAGGTCTGGGATTCTGAGGGTTGAGCAGGAGAGCTTGCTTGGGGAACAGGAAAGGGAACTATAAGGGGAAGGGGAGGTTTCTAAGATTAGCCTATTTCCTGTCTCCAGTCTTTGTACTCATTATTAGTTTTCTCTGTTTAGAACCAAAAAGCAAATGTCCAAAATCCCTCTACTTGACATATCTGTATGACTTACGAGAATATTACCATAATGATGAAGAAACTCTACTTTTCTTCTGAAAAGCGTTTGATAAAAAAGCCGCAAGACTGGCCTCTTACTGGGTGAAGATGAAGAATCTCCTTTTCAGCAACTTACCACCTTTTTACTTAAGAAACCTCCAGGAGTTAAAATTCAGCTGAGCACAACAGATATCCCCTACTGCCATTGACGCTGTAATTGCATTTCCTGGGACACATCTTTCATCATTGTCACAGCAATTTGAGAATCTAAGTAAATCAAGGAAACAGTCATGAGTTGCAATTCAGAAGTCACACTGGTATTATTCTTGCTTCCAAAGCAGCTTATAGGATCAAAGATTAAGAACATGGTTTTTCTAACTTCTGATGGAAAAAGAACCTCAATGATTAAGCTCCACATTAGGAATCAGGTGCAGAGAAATGGAGCTACTGTCTTTTGGAATGGAATCTTTGAGAAGGCCAATCTACATGGTCATTTGGAAGGAACTGAACAGCATTTAGGCCCAGTGTGTATGTGTGCTAAGCGGCATCAGTCGTGTCTGACTCTCTGCAACCCTGCAGACCATAGCCTGCCAGGGTCCTCTGTCCATGGGATTCTCCAGGCAAGAATATTGGAATGGGTTGCCATGCCCTCCTCCAGGGGATCTTCCTGACTCAGGAATCGAACCTGCATCTCTTAACGTCTCCTGCATTGGCAGGCAGGTTCTTTACCACTAGCACCACTTAGGAAGCTCTTAGGCCTAATAAGGCAGATTAAACTTTTATAAATGCTATTATAATTCTCTAATCATTACATTTAGCCAACTGATATGAAGAACTGACTCCTTAGAAAAGACTCCAGTGCTGGGAAAGATTGAACGCAGGAGGACAAGGGGATGACAGAGGATGAGATGGTTGGATGGCATCACCGACTCGATGGACATGAGTTTGAGTAAACTCTGGGAGTTGGTGATGGATAGGGAGGCCTGGCATGCTGCAGTCCATGGGATCACAAAGAGTCAAACATGACTGAGTGACTAAACTGAACTGAATCATTACATTTAATAGTAGGGGACTAGAATCATCCATAGTTTAGGAATTTTAAAAATCTACTATTTAAAGGGTATTGGTCAGCTTGGGCTCTATTACAAAATAGCACAAACTGGAGCTTAGAAAAACAGAAATTTATTTTCTCACACTTAGGGAGGCTGAAATTCTGAGATCAAGGTGCCAGCATGGTCAAGTGTTGGTGAGTGTTCTCTTCTTGTCTTGCAAATGGCCACTGTGTCCTCACATGGCAGAGAGAGCAAGTTCCTCGAAGAGCACTAGTTCCACCAGACCAGAGCCTCACCCTCATGACCTCATCGAACCTTAATTACCTCCCAAAGGTCCCATCTCCAAATACCATCCCACTGGGGATTACAGCCGCAACGTGTGAATTTTAGGAGGATATAAGCATTCAGCCTATAACAGAGCAACATGAAATTCAAAATTTGGTCACATGGAATAGTGAGAAAAAAAATTTAATACCTATAGTCTTTAGAACCAAGAATTTATGTGTGCCTCCTTATTTTGTGATTCTAAAATCTACAATTCCATTACCTAGAGACATGTTCATACTTCACATATCTAAATACGGAAGAAAGGAGCTAAACACACAAGAAGCACCATCTGCTGAATCAACCAACTTAATGTTTGGGAACTGAATCATCTCCAAATTATGATTAAAAGAGAGTGCAGAAAAAGGAATGAATAACTCAGCAGCCCAAAATTTAAAGAATATTTGGGCAATTATTTATTCTGTCTCAGCTTCCTCATCTGTAAAATGGAGAGAATACATACCCTATCTATTGTACAAAACTTACGTAAGCGTTAAATGAGGTGTTATTGAAAAGTTTGCCTGAATAAGTGGATATTATTGTACTATTAATGTTGCAAATAATTATTTAGTTGCACATATCTTGCATTCTGCTGTATTCAAGAAATGCAAAGCTAAGTAAAACAAGAGTCCCTACCAATAAGGAGATCACCATCTGGTGGCAAAGATGAATCCGTAAACAATGTTAAACACCTGATTAAGGTACAATGTAATAAATGTTATAGTAGAGCTGTGTATGAGATACTATAGAAGTATCACATGCATGCTAAGTCGCTTCAGTTGTGTTAGACTGTGACCCCATGGACTGTAGCCTGCCAGGCTTCTCTGCACATGGAATTTTCCACACAAGAATCCTGGAGTGGCTTAACCCAGGGATTAAACCCCTGTCTCTTGAGACTCGTTCATTGGCAGGAAGGTTCTTTACCAATAGCACCACCTAAGAAGCCAAGGAAATATCACACTGGAGGCTTAATACAGGATTCAGAAACTAGTTATTTGGCATGAACATCTGGCCAACCATTTGATCAGATCTTTCAGTTGGCTCTCAAATTTCTTGCATATGTTCTTCTTGCATGGACTAGACTGGCTGCATGGATTTTTGAAGCTCTACTATTTGAGGCAATTAATGTTTAGGGGATTGTTATGTCCTCAGGATAAACTGAAGCTTTATCGTTGGCTCTATTTAACCTTGGTAATGTTCTGTACTACTTTGATATAGTCACTTTTTACAACTTTCTGTGGATCTGTTAGCATGGTATATCTTTTTCAATACTTTCACTTTTAACCATTTTATATCTCTATACTTCAAGTGGGATATAATGGATATTTCTTGTTAATCCAAAGTGGCAATCTCTACCTTTTAAAAGGCATGTTTAGACCATTTATAATTAATGTGGTTATTGACATAGTTGAGTTTAAATCTACCACCATGCTATTTGTTTTCCCTTTGTCCCATCTATTCCTTGTTCCCTTTTCCTCTTTTTCTACCTTTTTTGAATTGAATATTTATAATTATTTAATTTTATCTTTTATTGGATAATTAGATGTACTCTAGGGCTTTTGTTTCATAAGTTAGACAAGGCTGTGGTCCTAGTGTGATTAGATTGACTGGTTTCCTGTGAGTATGGTTTCAGTGTGTGTGCCCTCTGATGCCCTTTTGCAACACCTACTGTCTTACTTGGGTTTCTCTTACCTTGGGTGTGGGGTATCTCTTCATGGCTGCTCCAGCAAAGCGCAGCCACCACTCCTTACCTTGGACGAGGGGTATCTCCTCACCACCGCCCTTCCTGACTTCAATGTGGGATAGCTCCTCTAGGCCCTCCTGCACCCGCACAGCCACTGCTCCTTGGACATGGGGTTGGTCCACCCGGGTCATGGTGGAGAGATCTGACAGAATGTGGTCCACTGGAGAAGGGAATGGCAAACCACTTCAGTATTCTTGCCTTGAGAACCCCATGAACAGTATGAAAAGGCAAAATGATAGGATACTGAAAGAGAAACTCCCCAGGTCAGTAGGTACCCAATATGCTACTGGAGATCAGTGGAGAAATAACTCCAGAAAGAATGAAGGGATGGAGCCAAAGCAAAAACAATACCCAGCTGTGGATGTGACTGGTGATAGAAGCAAGGTCCGATGCTGTAAAGAGCAATATTGCATAGGAACATGGAATGTCAGGTCCATGAATCAAGGCAAATTGGAAGTGGTCAAACAAAGACGGCAAGAGTGAATGTCGACATTCTAGGAATCAGTGAACTAAAATGGACTGGAATGGCTGAATTTAACTCAGATGACCATTATATCTACTACTGTGGGGCAGGAATCCCTCAGAAGAAATGGAGTAGCCATCATGGTCAACAAAAGAGTCTGAAATGCAGTACTTGGATGCAATCTCAAAAACAACAGAATGATCTCTGTTCATTTCCAAGGCAAACCATTCACTATCACAGTAATCCAAGTCTATGCCCCAACCAGTAACACTGAAGAAGCTGAAGTTGAACAGTTCTATGAAGACCTACAAGACCTTTTAGAACTAACACCCAAAAAAGATGTCCTTTTCAATATAGTGGACTGGAATGCAAAAGTAGGAAGTCAAGAAACACCTGGAGTAACAGGCAAATTTGGCCTTCGAATACGGAATGAAGCAGGGCAAAGACTAATAGAGTTTTGCCAAGAAAAATGCACTGGTCATAGCAAACACCCTCTTCCAACAACACAAGAGAAGACTCTACACATGGACATCACCAGATGGTCAACACCGAAATCAGATTGATTATATTCTTTGCAGCCAAAGATGGAGAAGCTCTATACAGTAAACAAAAACAAGACTTGGAGCTGACTGTGGCTCAGATCATGAACTCCTTATTACCAAATTCAGACTTAAATTGAAGAAAGTAGGGAAAACCACTAGACCATTCAGGTATGACCTAAATCAAATCCCTTATGATTATACAATGGAAGTGAGAAATAGATTTAAGGGACTACATCTGATAGATAGAGTGCCTGATGAACTATGGAATGAGGTTCGTGACATTGTACACTTGACAGGTATCAAGACCATCCCCATGAAAAAGAAATGCAAAAAAGCAAAATGGCTGTCTGGGGAGGACTTACAAATAGCTGTGAAAAGAAGAGAAGCAAAAAGCAAAGGAGAAATGGAAAGATATAAGCATCTGAATGCAGAGTTCCAAAGAACAACAAGGAGAGATAAGAAAGCCTTCTTCAGCGATCAATGCAAAGAAATAGAGGAAAACAACAGAATGGGAAAGACTAGAGATCTCTTCAAGAAAATGAGAGATACCAAGGGAACACTTCATGCAAAGATGGGTTAGATAAAGGACAGAAATGGTATGGACCTAACAGAAGCAGAAGATATCAAGAAGAGGTGGCAAGAATACACAGAAGAACTGTACAAAAAAGATCTTTACAACCAAGATAATCACGATGGTGATTAGATGATGACCTAGAGCCAGACATCCTGGAATGTGAAGTCAAGTGGGCCTTAGAAAGCATCACTATGAACAAATCTAGTGGAGGTGATGGAATTCCACTTGAGCTATTTCAAATCCTGAAAAATGATGCTGTGAAAGTGTTGCACTCAATATGCCAGCAAATGCAGAAAACTCAGCAGTGGCCACAGGACTGGAAAAGGTCAGTCTTCATTCCAATCCCAAAGAAAGGCAATGCCAAAGAATGTTCAAACTACTGCACAATTGCACTCATCTCACATGCTAGTAAAGTAATGCTCAAAATTCTCCAAGCCAGGCTTCAGCAATTCATGAACCATGAACTTCCTGATATTCAAGCTGGTTTTAGAAAAGGCAGAGGAACCAGACATCAAATTGCCAACATCCGCTGGATCATGGAAAAAGCAAGAGAGTTCCAGAAAAACATCTATTTCTGCTTTCTTGACTATGCCAAAGCCTTTGAGTGTATGGATCACAATAAACTGTGGAAAATTCTGAAAGAGATGAGAATACCAGACCACCTGATCTGCCTCCTGAGAAATCTGTATGTAGGTCAGGAAGCAACAGTTAGAACTGGACATGGAACAACATACTGGTTCCAAATAGGAAAAGGAGCACGTCAAGCCTGTATATTGTCAACCTGCTTATTTAACTTATATGCAGAGTACATCATGAGAAACGCTGGGCTGGAAGAAACACAAGCTGGAATCAAGATTGCCGGGAGAAATATCAATAACCTCAGATATGCAGATGACACCACCCTTATGGCAGAAAGTGAAGAGGAACCAAAAAGCCTCTTGATGAAAGTGAAAGAGGAGAGTGAAAAAGTTGGCTTAAAGCTCAACATTCAGAAAACAAAGATCACTGAATCTGGTCCCATCACGTCATGGGAAATAGATGGGGAAACAGTGGAAACAGTGTCAGACTTTTTTTGGGGGGGCTCCAAAATTACTGCAGATGGTGACTGCAGCCATGAAATTAAAAGACGCTTACTCCTTTGAAGGAAAGTTAGGACCAACCTAGAGAGCATATTGAAAAGCAGAGACATTACTTTGCCAACAAAGGTCCTTCTAGTCAAGGGTATGGTTTTTCCAGTGGTCATGTATGGATGTGAGAGTTGGACTATGAAGAAAGCTGAGGGCCAAAGAATTGATGCTTTTGAACTGTGGTGTTGGAGAAGACTCTTGAGAGTCCCTTGGACTGCAAGGAGATCCAACCAGTCCATTCTGAAGGAGACCAGCCCTGGGATTTCTTTGGAAGGAATGATGCTAAAGCTGAAACTCCAGTACTTTGGCCACCTCATGTGAAGAGTTGACTCATTGGAAAAGACTCTGCTGCTGGGAGGGATTGGGGGCAGGAGGAGAAGGGGACGACAGAGGATGAGATGGTTGGATGGCATCACTGACTCGATGGACGTGAGTCTGGGTGAAGTCCAGGAGTTGGTGATGGACAGGGAGGCCTGGCGTGCTGCGATTCACAGGGTCGCAAAGAGTCGGACACGACTGAGTGACTGAACTGAACTGAACTGAGTCGGACACGACTGAGTGACTGAACTGAACTGAACTGAGGGCTTTTGTTCTACTGATTACAGTTAAAATTGGTCACTTCAAGTGATATTATACTCCCTCACATTTAGTAAGAACCTAACAAAATTATATTTGTTTCTCCCATTCTCTCCTTTGTGCTGTGATTTTTATACATTTTATTTCCATACATGTTATAAACCTCACAAGACATTGTTATTACTTAAAGCAAAAATAGTAAGAATATGTTTCGCTTTAAAAAGCAGGTTATCTTATAAAGAAATTTCAGTAATAAAATAGATTTTATATTTATCCATGTAGCAATCACTTCTGGTGCTCTTCATTCCTTTATAGATCTAGGTTTCTACCTGGTATCATAAAGACTGTCTCAAATTTCTTGTAGTGTTGGTCTGCTGGTGATGAATTCTTTCAGCTTTTGTGTATCTGACAGGTCTTTATTTTGCCTTCAATTGCCAGGGATATACTCACTGACTGAAAAACAAATATAATAGGTTGATAGCATTTCCCCCCAGTGCTTTAAAGATGTTATTCCAAACAGTATGGAGGCTCATCAAAAAAATAAAAATAAAACTACTGTATGATCCAGCAATTCTGCCGCTGGGTATATATCCAATAAAAGTGAAAGCAATAACTCAAAAAGATAGCTGCACCACAGTGTTCACAGTAGCGTTGTTTAAAATAGCCAGGATACGGAAACAAACTAAATGTCCATCAAAAGATGAATGGATAAGGAAGATGTGGTGTACCTATAGAGCATACTACTACTCAGCCACAAAAAAATGAAAACTTTCCATTTGCAACAGTATGAATGGACTTGCAGGATATTATGCTTATTGAAGTAAGTCAGACAGAGAAGGATAAATACTGTATGTTGTTATTTACATATGGAACCTAAAAAATAAAACAGTACTGAATATAACAAAAAGGAAACAGAATCCTAGATATTGAAAACACATTCATGGTTACCAGTGAGGAGAGGGAAAGGGGGATGAGCAAGATGGGGGTAGGAGATTAAGAAGTAGAAACTATTCTGTATAAAATAAACGACAAGGATATGTGGTACAGCACAGGGAATATGGCCAATATCTTATAGTAAGTATAAATGGAGTATGATCTTTAAAAATTGTGAATCATGATGTGATATGAAACATATATGACATTGCAAGTCAACTTTATCTCCATTTAAAAAAAAAGAAAAAAAGGGATGTTTTCCCATTATCTTCTAGTTCACATTATTTCCAAGAAGAAAACTGATGTTATCCTTATTTTTGTTCCTCTGTAACTTGTCTTTTCTCTAGTTGCCTTTATGATTTTCTATCAGTGGACTTAAACAATTTGATTATGGTGTGCCAAGGTAAGATTTAAAGTGAAAGTGTTAGTCACGCAGTCGTGTCCAACTCTTTGTGACTCCATGGACTGTAGCCTACCAGGCTCCTCTGTCCATGGAATTCTCCAGGCAAGAATACTGGAAAGGGTAACCATTCCCTTCTCCAGGGAGGGTCTTCCTGACCCAGGGACTAAACCTCAGTCTCCCACAGTGCAGGCATATTTTTTACCATCTGAGCCACCAGATGACCCAAGGAGATCAAACCAGTCAATCCTAAAGGGAATTAGTCCTGAATGTTCTCTGGAAGGACTGATGTAGAAGCTGAAGCTCCAAAACTTTGGCCACCTGATGAGAAGAACTGACTCATTGTAAAAGACCCTGATGCTGGGAAAGATTGAAGGTGGGAGGAGAAGCGGACGACAGACAATGAGATGGTTGGATGGAATCACCGACTCAATGGATGTGAGTTTGGGCAAACGCCAAGAGATAGTGAAGGACAGGGAAGCCTGGCATGCTACAGTCCATGGGGTCACAGTGTCAGACTCAATTTAGCAACTGAACAACAACAACAGCAAGGAATAGATGTGAGCTTTCCGGGTGGCTGAGTGGAAAAGAATCTGCCTGCAATGTGGGTTCAATCCCTGGGTCAGGAAGATCCCCTGGAGAAGGAAATGAGAACTCACTCCAGTATTCTTGCCTGGGGAATCCTATGGACAGAGGACCCTGGTGGGCTACAGTCATGGGGTCACAAAGAGTCGGACACAACTTAGTGACTAAACAGCGACGACAAGGTACAAATTCCTTCAGGCTTCATCTGCTTGAGATTTCTAAGTATGTGCTTGATGGTTTTAATCACATTTGGAAAAGGATTGACCATTACTTCTTCAGATAGTTTTTCAGTCTCACTAGCACTCAAATGGAGACTTTCACAATCCATGTATGGTCATTGCCTGAATTTGTCCCACAGTTCAACAACTCTGTTTATTTTGCTTAGTCATATTTCCTGTTTGCTTGTTTGTTTCTTTTTTTAATCTTCTGCAGTGTCAATTCTGCTAGTGATCTCATCTAGTATATTTTTTGTCTGAGGCATTATAATTCTCCTCTAGATTTTCTATAATTTAGGTCTTTTCAAATTTCTTCCATGTCTCTACTTAACATGTTTAATCTTTTTTCCAGCTTCTTGAACATATGAATCACAATCATAATTGTCTTAATGTCCTTATTGATTGGATCTATCACCTGTGTCTTTTCTGGGTCAGTTTGATTGATTTCTCTCCTTATTATGGGTCATATTTTCTTGTTCCTTTTCATGTCTAATAATTTTTTATTAAAACCAGATATTGTGAATTTTACCACATTGACTTCTGGATATTTTTTATTCTTGTAAATGTTATTGAGATTTGTTCTGGATGCAATTAATTTCCTTGGAAATTATCTAACCCTTCAGGTCTTACTCTCAAGCTTCCTGGTCTCAACAAGAGCTGCCTGTACTCTAGGATCAATTTTTCTCTGCTACTGGGGTGAATTTCTTCATAATTCTCTAAATTCTATGTTAACTTTGAGGTTTGCACTAGGGCTGTTGCCAAAAGGTACTCTTTTCAGGCCTATGTGAAGTCTGAAGACTATTTTCTCTAATCCTTTCAGGTAGTTCTTCTCCTGATTTTGGGTAGTTTTTGCACGTACACACATTGATTAATACTCAGCTGAATCCTCAAGAAGGCCCTCTTCAGAAACCTGGAGTTGTCTCTGCGCAGCTCTCTTTTTTCCTTAGTTTCTGTGGATCCTGAACTCTGTGTCCTCAATTCAGCAAAACATCTGGGCTCTGCCTAGGTTTTATCTCCCTGTGCTGTAGCCATGTAGTGGAAAAAATTGTGAGCAATCTTTGAGTTCATCTTGTTTGTTTGCCATCTCTCAGTGATCATTGTCCTTTGCAGCCTGATGTCCAATATCTTGAGCACTGTTGTTTTATATATTTTGTTCAGATTTTTTCTACTATCTCTGTAGGAGGGTAAGTCTAGTTGCTGTTACCCTGTATTGATCAAAAATGTAAGTCCTTGCAGAATAGATTATAATCCTTTTGATGCAAATAGTCATGGTGCCAAACCTTGCCACAGAATTAGAAGACAGAAAACTTGACTTAATTTTACTACCAAAGAACAGAGGAAAGGAAGTTAATCCTCCTTCTCATCCTCTAAGCTTGTCCTAATGAGCCGCTGAGCCATCAACAAGTCTGAATGAACAGCTGTTATTATAGTTTCCTAAGAGCTCTGAACTAGTGTTGGGTAGTATTGTTAAGGATTATCATTCTAGTCTTGGGAAGATATCCAGGGACAGCTGGTGTCCCTTTGTGCCCCAAGAAGTACATATAGGAAAAGCATTCGAGGGGAATATGTTCCAGAGACACTGTCTCCAGCACTTCATGGACAGGGAGGAAGCCCCGTTGGCCAGCTGTATCAGACCAAGTAGCTTCTAAAACTCTAGCCTATTTTAATTTTCCTATCTTAAATGCCGAGACAATGTCTACCCACTTTCCTAACCACAAATGTTTTTCATTTTCTAGTTCTTGTTTAATAAACACTTTGCAAATTAGAGCTTCAGTGTAAAAAGTATTTTGAGCAAATTAAGCGGAACAAAGTGTAGTTTTGGAATGTTATTAATCATACAGGAAGGGACTAGGTAGAATATTAAGAAATCTACAATGTGCTTTGATGAATATTCCTGAATAAACTCACAGTCCTTGTTCAAGACACCTGATATCTTCCTTCTTTGTGTACATTGATTCTTGAAATAATCTCTAAAAGCCTCTTTAAACTCTAACATTCTATTTTTCTCAGACATTTTTTTAGTCTAATCAACTTATGAGGAACTGAAATATAAAGAAGCAGAGCTTAAGAGAATCTCAGTAGTAGAAAGAACATTAGATTTAAGAACCAAAAAATCTTTTTGAGTCAAGAATCTATACATCTAACTGTGCAAACTCAAGGTGGGGGGGAATCACTTAACCTCTCTAAGTTTCATTACTACCTCTATTTTTTGGTGAATAGATATCAGTCCAGACTCATCTATGATGTGAAAATAAATCAAATAAACATGAAAGCACTTTTGAAGCATAAAGTACAATTGCCCAAGGCCACAAAAGAAATTACTAAAAGAACACAAAAGAAATATATATTAAGGATTCTAAACACCAAAACATCTAAACAACATTAACATTTTAACTCAGTTGTTTTTATGACTGCAAAAAAGCATACAAGGCTAATAAATTGAGGGATGATATGCTACATTGTGTGGCCTGTGGTATGATGTTCAGTGATATCCCGATGGCCAAATACTTACCAAAGGACAGACAACCAGTGACACCATGGCAGTGACATCATGATGTGATACTGTTCATGACATAATAACCTTTCATCATTTGTATGTTGGGCTGACTATGTAATATTGAGTTGCTACTGTCTAACTCTAGAGTCAGATATAGCTTAGCAACTGAACAACAACTCTACATCATGTGATAAAATCTTGGTTGTGTGATCATTGTTTGGTTTCTGAACATCTTGAACATGCTAAGATCTCCAGGAAATCCGATCTTCTGACTAATATTTTTTTATCCTTAGTCATGCCAGCCTCTGCCCTCACTTTCCATATGACTAAAGCAGAAACGTCTTAATTTTCAACTACAAATGGATCATGAAACACATTTTTCCTACACCTTTTTCCGCTCTCATCCTCCTGACCAGAGTAAATTGGTTGGAAATAAAGGACATGCAAAAAAAGCTAATGTTTGGTCTGAAGAGGGAAAAAGTGAAAGTGATCAGTGTTTCCATTGTTCCTTCTTCACCTGCTGGTGAGGGAGGGATTCTACCCTAGAGTCATGAGGATGTGGAACACGTGATACCCAAGACCAGAAGCTCAATGGCATTTTACTGTCCAGGGAAGGAAGGCACTGTGCCACCAGAGCGGACAGGAGTTGTGCTTGGGAACACAGTGAACCAGCAGGGGCTGGGTAGAGGTGGGTAACGAGAGGGTGAAGTGACTCCTGGTTTTTATAAGCATATGTGATTGGCCTGTTTGAGTAATTCCACAGGCTGCCAGGGAACTGAAGCCTGCTACTCATGGTAAGCAGGCACTGTGCCTCATCCCTGGGATAAGGAGGCTTGTTTGGCTAGGAGAGCCTATCTGAGGGAGCAAAGTGGTTAGGGGGATACAGTGAGGCCACTGGAGGCCCTCCCCTCTTAGAGGGCCGCACATAGCATTAATTTTAGGCCTATACCACAATAGAGATTGTATAAACACACTCACCACTGTGGGTAATGAGGCTCATCTCCTGTAACTTTCAGGCCATTCCCATAATCCATCACCTCTTACCCCTGCTCTTAATTCAAACAATAAGTCCTTTCAAAACTGAAGATAAAATTAGGAATGCGGGAAACAATGTTGGGGCTGTTCCCAGCCTTGCTCCCTTGTTTAGAAAACTGTAGAAAGACCAGGGGGCCTCCTTGATGGCCTGCAGCCTGTGGTTGCACTGTCTCCAGAAAGGTTCCTTGTGACTGTTCAGACATGTGACTGTGATTCCTCGCAAGCATACCAGGGGCTGGCCTGGCTCCGTTTACTGAAACAAGGAAACAGTCAATTGTGCTTGTCAGTTGCTGTAGCTGTAACTGGGGACACTAGAAGCCCAGGGATCACACTTAAAGAAAATGCAAAGTCTACAGGTAAATAAGGCATTTGCAGCTATTATGGAAAAGAAAAAAATTTTAGCAAAATGTATTGAGATTAGTTATAATTAGAGATGCACATAAAAAGAGATATCAGTTCAGTTCAGTCACTCAGTCGTGTCTGACTCTTTTCCCTGTCCATCACCAACTCCTAGAGGTTACTCAAACTCATGTCCATTGAGTAGGTGATGCCATCCAGCCATCTCATCCTCTGTCATCCCCTTCTCCTCCTGCCCCCAATCCCTCCCAGCATCAGAGTCTTTTCCAATGAGTCAACTCTTCACATGAGGTGGCCAAAGTACTGGAGTTTCAGCTTTAGCATCATTCCTTCCAAATACACCCAGGGCTGATCTCCTTCAGAATGGACTGGTTGGATCTCCTTGCAGTCCAAGGGACTCTCAAGAGTCTTCTCCAACACCACAGTTCAAAAGCATCAATTCTTTGGCACTCAGCCTTCTTCACAGTCCAACTCTCACATCCATACATGACCACAGGAAAAACCATACCCTTGATAGAAGGACCTTTGTAGGCAAAGTAATGTCTCTGCTTTTCAATATGCTGTCTAGGTTGGTCATAACTTTCCTTCCAAGGAGTAAGCGTCTTTTAATTTCATGGCTGCAGTCACCATCTGCAGTGATTTTGGAGCTCAGAAAAATAAAGTCAGCCACTGTTTCCACTGTTTCCCCATCTATTTCCCATGACGTGATGGGACCGGATCCCATGACTTTTGTTTTCTGAATGTTGAGCTTTAAGCCAACTTTTTCACTCTCCTCTTTCACTTTCATCAAGAGGCTTTTTGGTTCCTCTTCACTTTCTGCCATAAGGGTGGTGTCATCTGCATATCTGAGGTTATTGATATTTCTCCTGGCAATCTTGATTCCAGTTTGTGCTTCCTCCAGGCCAGCGCTTCTCATGATGTACTCTGCATATAAATTAAATAAGCAGGGTGACAATATACAGCCTTGACGTATTCCTTTTTCTATTTGGAACCAGTCTGTTGTTCCATGTCCGGTTCTAACTGTTGCTTCCTTACCTGCATACAGATTTCTCAGGAGGCAGGTCAGGTGGTCTGGTATTCCCATCTCTTTCAGAATTTTCCACAGTTCATTGTGATCCACACAGTCAAAGGCTTTGGCATAGTCAATAAAGCAGAAATAGATGTTTTTCTGGAACTCTCTTGCTTTTTCCATGATCCAACGGATGTTGGCAATTTGATGTCTGGTTCCTCTGCCTTTTCTAAAACCAGCTTGAACACCTGGAAGTTCACGGTTCACATATTGCTGAAGCCTGGCTTGGAGAATTTTGAGCATTACTTTACTAGCATCAAATACTGAAAGATGATGCTGTGAAAGTGCTGCATTCAATATGCCAGCAAATTTGGAAAACTCAGCAGTGGCCACAGGACTGGGAAAGGTCAGTTTTCATTCCAATCCCAAAGAAAGGCAATGCCAAAGAATGCTCAAACTACCACACAATTGCACTCATCTCACAAGTTAGTAAAGTAATGCTCAAAACTCTCCAAGCCAGGCTTCAGCAGTACATGCACCGTGAATTTCCAGATGTTCAGGCTGTATTTAGAAAAGGCAGAGGAGCCAGAGATCAAATTGTCAACATCCGCTGGATCATGGAAAAAGCAAGAGAGTTCCAGAAAAACATCTATTTCTGTTTTATTGACTATGCCAAAGCCTTTGACTGTGTGGATTACAATAAACTGTGGAAAATTCTGAAAGAGATGGGAATACCAGACCACCTGACCTGCCTCCTGAGAAATCTGTATGCAGGTCAGGAAGCAACAGTTAGAACCGGACATGGAAAACAGACTGGTTCCAAATAGAAAAAGGAGTACATCAAGGCTGTATATTGTCACCCTGCTTATTTAACTTATATGCAGAGTACATCATGAGAAACACTGGCCTGGAAGAAACACAAGTTGGAATCAAGATTGCCGGAAGAAATATCAATAACCTTAGATATGCAGATGACACCACCCTTATGGCAGAAAGTGAAGAGGAATTAAAAAGCCTCTTGATGAAAGTGAAAGAGGAGAGTGAAAAAGCAGCTTAAAGCTCAACATTCAGAAAACGAAGATCATGGCATCCGGTCCCATCACTTCATGGGAAATAGATGGGGAAACAGTAGAAACAGTGTCAGACTTTATTTTTGGGGGCTCCAAAATCACTGCAGATGGTGACTGCAGCCATGAAATTAAAAGACGCTTACTCCTTGGAAGGAAAGTTATGACCAACCTAGACAGCATATTGAAAAGCAGAGACATTACTTTGCCAACAAAGGTCCTTCTAGTCAAGGGTATGGTTTTTCCAGTGGTCATGTATGGATGTGAGAGTTGGACTGTGAAGAAAGCTGAGCGCTGAAGAATTGATGCTTTTGAACTGTGGTGTTGGAGAAAACTCTTGAGAGTCCCTGGGGCTGCAAGGAGATCCAACCAGTCCATTCTGAAGGAGATCAGCCCTGGGATTTCTTTGGAAGGAATGATGCTAAAGCTGAAACTCCAGTACTTTAGCCAACTCATGTGAAGAGTTGACTCATTGGAAAAGACTCTGATGCTGGGAGGGATTGGGGGCAGGAGGAGAAGGGGACAACAGAGGATGAGATGGCTGGATGGCATCACTGACTTGATGGATGTGAGTCTGGGTGAACTCCGGGAGTTGGTAATGGACAGGGAGGTCTGGTGTGCTGGGATTCATGGGGTCGCAAAGAGTCGGACACGACTGAGCAACTGAACTGAACTGAACTTACTAGCGTTTAAGAGGAGTATATTATCAGCTAAATGATAACATGGTTATATAAATGATAATAGGCTATGATAGGCTAAAAGACAATAAAATTAGCATCATAATATCTGTGGTATTTACACTGAATTTAAAATACCATAATTAATTGAAAAATTTTTTCTGTTTACAAAAGCAATCATATTGTCTTATTTTTTAATAAGTTTTAAGTGTTAAATGATGACATTTCAAATATACTGCGAAGTATAGAAAATATTAACAGATACTTATGTACAGATCTCCTATATTAACAGATGTTAATATTTCACTTTATTTGAAATGTTTTTCAATTTTCTCTCTTTTTAAAAAAGAAAATATTAAGCACAAATCTTCCACCTCTCTCCCCATAGGTAACTGCCACCCAAAAGATAGTATGTTCCTTTTCACATATATATATATATTTATACTTATATTATGTTAATATATCCCTTAAATGATGTATATACCATTCTTTTATATGCTTTAAACATTTATATAAATATTAGAAAACATATAGTTTTTTACATTGCCTCTTGTAACTTTCTTTCCTTAGCAACACGTTTTGAGATGAATTCATGTTTATATTTGTAGATCTACTTTGTTCATTTTAGCTTTCTACAGGATTTCATTATATGAGTAAATCAGTTTATAGGCTCACTGGCCTTCTGTGATATTGTGATTTGTAATAAGAAGTACATATTTGGTCTTTGTCATTGTTTCTGGAGCAGAGCTCCTAAATCATTTGGAATTTCTTAAACATTGAGAACATAAATGTGTCTTTTGTTACATCAGTGAGATGACTTTTGGAAAGCCTCTCAGGCTGGGTTCAGGCAACTAGGAGAACCAACCTTGTGATTGGAGGGTTGGAACTTTCAGCCCCACCCTCTGACCTCTGGGGAGGGGAGAGGGCCTGGAGGTTGAGTCAATCCCCCAGTGGCCAGTGGTTCAATCAACCATGCCTAGGTAATGAAGCCGTCAATCCCCCAGTGGCCAGTGGTTCAATCAACCATGCCTAGGTAATGAAGCCTTCATTAAAACCCAAGAGGAAAGGGTTTGAGAGCTTCTGGGCTGGTGAACACATGTATGTGGGGAAGAGCAGTGTGTCCAGAGAGCATGGAAACTCCAAGCTTTCTCCCCATACTTGTCTCGTGCATCTCTTCCATCCAGGTGTTCCTGAGTTACATCCTGTAGTAACAAACCAGCGATCTAATGAGCAAAATTTTTCTTTGTGTTCTGTGGGCCACTCTAGCAAATTAATCAAACCTCAGGAGGGGGTTATGGGAACCTCCAACTGAAAATAACTTCTTGGTCATGAGTGCAGGTGACAACCTAGACTTGTGACTAGTGTGTGTATGTATGTATGTGTGTGTAAGGGGAGAGTTCCACACTCCCTTGCTGAGTCTCATACGGTTATTTACACCAGGAGTTTCTGGAGTGTCTCCTGTCCTGCTCCTTATTTTGGGTCCCCTCAAAGCACAGGAGCTCATCCTTGAATCAGGGGACCCTGACCCCCATGGAAGTCATGTTCCCCTGTCTAGAACCTTGTTTCTTAGATCTACTGCTTTCTAAACTCTGACATTGGAGAGGGAGCAATCCTTCAGTCCTTGCTAAGACCAAGCTGTGTGGTGTTCCATGAGGAAGTGGAAAAACGTTCCCCCTTCTAAACACTGTCCCCCCTGGGCTTGGGTGTTACGCTAGTCATGCCTGAGCCTCACAAGTATGACAAAGCCTCCTAAAACTGACCTGTTTGGTTAATCTTTCTAGTACCTCTCTCCGCGAGGCCCAGCTAGGGAGCAGTCAGCACTTTTCACACTGTCCTCTGTCCTCTCTGCCTCTCCCAGGCTGCTCCCAGCATCTGTGCCGTGACTTCCTCCTGACAGCCCCATTCTCGACACAAAGAAACTTATGCAAACACACTTCAGGGGCAGCCAGCCCCACACAACCTGATAGATCTAGATTTCTCTTCAGGTTCAGGCAAGATCCCTGCTCTTTGTACAAAACACACACACACACACACACACACACACACACCATACCACACCACACCACTCTATATCTCCAGTCTTCAGCTTCTTCCTTTCTACTGGCTCTTTCCCTTTATATTCCCACATGCTTAAAACTCTTCCTTCCTGAACTAAAGCAAGACCTTCATAGACCCATCTTCTCTATAGCTGTTTCTGTCTTTCTCATCCTTCACAGTCCACTTCTGTCTTTTAAGTGAAGTGAAGTCGCTCAGTTGTGTCTGACTCTTTGCGACCCCATGGACTGTAGCCTACTACGCTCCTCTATCCATGGGATTTTCCAGGCAAGAGTACTGGAGTGGGTTGCTATTTCCTTCTCCATCTTTCTTTTAACTTAGTATTAAAATCTTATGATTGTTACTCCAGCCATATTAGTATTATTTAAAATTTTACAGTGAACGTATATTACACTTTAAAAAATTATCATCTCTGTTATGGGTTGAATTGTGTCCACCACTCAGCCCCTCAAAAAGATACCTTTGAATCCTAACCCCTAGTACCCCAGAACATGATCTTATTTGGAGATAAGGTCTTTGCAGAGGTAATCAATTTAAAATGGAGTCATTTAGGGCAGTCCCTAATGCAGTATGACGGTTACTCTTATAAAAAGAGGAACTTTAGACATATACATATACGTAGGAAATGACATGTGATGATGAAGGCAGAGCTTGGGGTGACACCACAGAAGTTAAGGAACACCGAAGATTTCTGGCAAACCACTAGAAGTTGCGGGAAGCATAGTACAAATTTCTGCTTTAGCCCTCAGAAGGGACTAGTCCTGCTGACACTTTGGTTTCAGACTTACAGCCTCCAGAAGCAAGAGGTTTCTGCTGTTTAAGCCAAGCGGTTTATGGTTCTTTGTTAAAGCAGCCCTAACTTGGATGGAACCAATCTGTTGTTCCATTTCCATTTCTAAATGTTCTTCCTGACCTGCATACAGATTTCTCAAGAGGCAGGTCAGGTGGTCTGGTATTCTCATCTCTTTCAGAATCTTCCACAATTTATTGTGATCCACACAGTCAAAGGCTTTGACATAGTCAAGAAAGCAGAAATAAATGTTTTTCTAGAACTCTTGCTTTTTCCATGATCCAGCGGATGTTGGCAATTTGATCTCTGGTTCCTCTGGCTTTTCTAAAACCAGCTTGAACATCAGGAAGTTCACGGTTCATGTATTGCTGAAGTCTGGCTTGGAGAATCTTGAGCATTACTTTACTAGCATGTGAGATGAGTGCAATTGTGCAGTAGTTTGAGCATTCTTTGGCATTGCCTTTCTTTGGGATTGGGATGAAAACTGACCTTTCCCAGTCCTGTGGCCACTGCTGCATTTTCCAAATTTGCTGGCATATTGAGTGCAGCACTTTCACAGCATCATCTTTCAGGATTTGAAATAGCTCAACTGGAATTCCATCACCTCCACTAGATTTGTTCATAGTGATGCTTTCTAAGGCCCACTTGACTTCACATTCCAGGATGTCTGGCTCTAGGTCAGTGATCACACCATCGTGATTATCTGTATATTGTTACCCTGCTTATTTAACTTATAAGCAGAGTACATCATGAGAAACGCTGGACTGGAAGAAACACAAGCTGGAATCAAGATTGCCGGGAGAAATATCAATAACCTCAGATATGCAGATGACACCACCCTTATGGTAGAAAGTGAAGAGGAACTAAAAAGCCTCTGGATGAAAGTGAAAGAGGAGAGTGAAAAAGTTGGCTTAAAGCTCAACATTCAGAAAACAAAGATCATGGCATCCGGTCCCATCACTTCATGGGAAATGTATGGGGAAACAGTGGAAACAGTGTCAGATTTTATTTTTGGGGGCTCCACAATCACTGCAGATGGTGACTGCAGCCATGAAATTAAAAGACGCTTACTCCTTAGAAGGAAAGTTATGACCAACCTAGACAGCATATTCAAAAGCAGAGACATTACTTTGCCAACAAAGGTCTGTCTCATCAAGGCTATGGTTTTTCCTGTGGTCATGTATGGATGTGAGAGTTGGACTGTGAAGAAAGCTGAGGGCCGAAGAATTGATGCTTTTGAACTGTGGTGTTGGAGAAGACTCTTGAGAGTCCCTTGGACTGCAAGGAGATCCAACCAGTCCATTCTGAAGGAGATCAGCCCTGGGATTTCTTTGGAAGGAATGATGCTAAAGCTGAAACTCCAGTACTTTGGCCACCTCATGTGAAGAGTTGATTCATTGGAAAAGACTCTGATGCTGGGAGGGATTGGGGGCAGGAGGAAAAGGGGACGACAGAGGATGAGATGGCTGGATGGCATCATTGACTCAATGGACGTGAGTCTGAGTAAACTCCGGGAGTTGATGATGGACAGGGAGACCTGGCTTGCTGCGATTCATGGGGTTGCAAAGAGTCAGACACGACTGAGTGACTGAACTGAACTGAACTTGGATGGAGTCTCTCACCTATCTCTCTCCACTGCCTCACCTGCCTCACACTCCTCAGCTCGCTGGGGATTTAACTGATGTCTCTGCCCTCTATTTTGCTGTAGCTTTCTCATCAAAACTACCAACCAACCACCTTCTTGTTGCTGGTTCCAACTGAAAATTCTTCAGCCCTTTCCCAGTCTCTCTGCAACCTTTTACATGTTTATCTCTTTATCTCATCCTTCTTCCTAAAACACTATCTTCTGGTTTTCATGTCACTGCACTCCTGAGTTTTTCTCCTACTTCTCTTCTTTATTAGTACCCTTTGGGTTTTTCCTTCTTTTACCCATTCTTTTGATGGAAAAGTTCCTCAGGGATTTATCTAAAGTCCTCTTATTTTGGCATGTCATTGCCTCTCTCTGAGGCTGGTGCCTAAGTCCAGGTCTTAATCAGATTTAGGTTCAAACGTGGCAAATTTCTACCAGGAGACACATAATGACCAGTTCCTTCTCTCTTTATAGTGCTTGCCGCTATTGAGGAACACAAACAGATTCATTATTTGATTAGAGGTTTGCAAGATAATATCCTTCAGTTCAGTTCAGTCGCTCAGTTGTGTCCGACTCTTTGCGACCCCATGGACTGCAGCATGCCAGACTTCCCTGTCCATCACCAACTCCCAGAGTTTATCCAAACTCACATCCATTGAGTTGGTGATGCCATGCAACCATCTCATCCTCTGTCGTCCCCTACTCCTCCTGCCCTCAATCTTTCCCAGCATCAGGATCTTTTCAAATGAGTCAGCTCTTTGCAGCAGGTGGCCAAAGTAGTAGAGCTTCAGCTTCAACATCAGTCCTTCCAGTGAACACCCAGGTCTGATCTCCTTTAGGATGGACTGGTTGGATCTCCTTGCAGTCCAAGGGACTCTCAAGAGTCTTCTCCAACACCACAGTTCAAAAGCACCAGTTCTTCTGCACTCAGCTTTATTTATAGTCCGATTCTTACATCCATACATGACTACCGGAAAAACCGTAGCCTTGACTAGACAGACCTTTGTTGGCAAAGTAATGTCTCTGCTTTTCAATATGCTGTCTAGGTTGGTCATAACTTTCCTTCCAAGGAGTAAGCATCTTTTAATTTCATGGCTGCAATCACCATCTGCAGTGATTTTGGAGCCCAGAAAAATAAAGTCTGACACTGTTTCCCCATCTATTTCCCATGACGTGATGGGACCGGATGCCATAATTTTAGTTTTCTGAATATTGAGATTTAAGCCAACCTTTTCACTTTCTTCTTTCACTTTCATCAGGAGACTCTTTAGTTCTTCTTCACTTTCTGCCATAAGGGTGGTGTCGTCTGCATATCTGAGGTTATTGATAATTCTCCCAGAAATCTTGATCCCAGCTTGTGCTTCCTCCAGCTCAGCATTTCTCATGATGTACTCTTCATATAAGTTAAATAAGCAGGGTGGCAATATACAGCCTTGACATACTCCTTTTCCTATTTTGAACCAGTCTATTGTTCCATGTCCAGTTCTAACAGTTGCTTCCTGATCTGCATACAGATTTCTCAAGAGGCAGGTCAGGTGGTCTGGCATTCCCATCTCTTTCAGAATTTTCCACGGTTTGTTGTGATCCACACAGTCAAAGGCTTTGGCATAGTCAAGAAAGCAGAAATAGATGTTTTTCTGGAACTCCTTTGCTTTTGATGATCCACCGGATATTGGCAATTTGATCTCTGGTTCCTCTGCCTTCTCTAAATACAGCTTGAATATCTGGAAGTTCACAGTGCACATATTGCTGAAGCATGGCTTGAAGAATTTTGAGCATTACTTTGCTAGCTTGTGAGATGAGTGCAACTGTGCAGTAGTTTGAGCATTCTTTGGCATTGCCTTTCTTTGGGATTGGGATGAAAAGTGATCTTTTCCAGTCCTATGGCCACTGCTGAGTTTTCCAAATTTTCTGGCATATTGAGTGCAGCATTTTCACAGCATCATCTTTTAGGATTTGAAACAGTTCAACTGGAATTCTATCACCTCCACTAGCTTTGTTTGTAGTGATGCTTCCTATCATTCTTGTTTTATTAGCTGAAATAATTTGATATGGAGAAACTTTCATTTATCAATTATTTGGTTACTTGAGGAATAATTAATATAGGAAAGGGAAAGTAAATGCCTGATTTCTTTACTGTAAAGTTTTCAAAATAATGAGTTGCTTCCCTTTTTATTATTAGAACCTGCAAAGGTGACAAATGTGTATGTTTTTCATTGTGAAATCATAGATTTAGACTTATTTGATGTATTTTAATCTGCTTCAGATGTTCTTTTTTTTAAAATTTTTTAGTTGAAAGATAATTGTTTTACAAAACTTTTCTTCCAGATCTTCTTATTGATGCTAAATGTATTCCCTCTCTTGTCAGTGGGAACCCATCAAGGTAGCTCCTGGATTCCTTTCTTGTTGCCCCAGAGTCTTTGCTTACTTTCTGCTTTGAGGAGATGCTATAGACTCCTCTTGTAGGTTTTCTGCCCTAGACTTGGTTTCAGTCACTCCCCAAAAAGCCCTCACATTTTCTTTTCTGGGAACATATGAATTTCACAATAAATAAAAGAAAGTTTCTGAGAAGAATGCATTCTTTCAGGAATAAGAGCTGGCTAGAAGAAAGGAAAATAGAGTACTTATCTAATTTGCTAATCTTGTTAAGGCCTGAAATGAATGTTGAGAATGAGAGAAGAAATATTATTTAAGTATAAAAAAGGGCAATTTGGTGTTTTTTTGTGCTTTATATTATTGTATACTACTCTTAAGTTCTCTTGTTTCAAAACTGCCTTAATTAACTACATTAGGCAAAATTGCCAATCATGCCTGACACAAAGTTTCCTCAAAATGGAATACCACCTTTTTTGCTGGTCTCATAGCATATTGGAATAATGTTTTATAGCTAGGTAAGGTGAGGAGAAAAATTTCTGGCTAGACAAAGCAGAAATGAAGAGTATAATTCTCAGAAGTTTTCTTACAGGGAAAAAATGAACTCTCCTCTGTCTGTTCTTTTCTGTACTGCCTGGAAAGCAGAACCAGTGGCTGGAACTTTAGCAGCCATCTCAGGCCATGAGGTACTAATGCATGTTGAGGATGACAAAGCAACAAAATAGAAGAATCCTGATTCCTGATACTGTAGAAATTTTTCTTCTGTAGAGGGCCAGGTGGTAAATATTTTCAGCTTTGCAGACCTAAGCTCTTTGTCACAAGTAGTCAATAATGCCCTGTTAGAGTGAAAATGGCCACAGGTAATATATAGTGAATGAATTCCAGTGTGTTTCAATATAAGTTCCAATACCACTTTACTTATGGACACTGACATTGAATCATACAATTTTCATGTCACAAAATTGTACACTTTTTTTGGAAAATGGTATTGTCAACTATTTAGAAATATAAAATCAATTCTTGAAAGTAGGCAGTGGGCCCGCATTAATGGGGGTGGGGTTTGCCAACTGCTATAGCCCACTACGGTTCCAAATTTCTCATCTTTAGGCTTTGTTTATAGGAGAGAGACTTTTATACTGTTTCTGGGAGATGGAGTTTGTTGTGACTCAGCAGAACTAGACTGATCATAAGTAGTTGGTACAGCCCCCAGGGAGCTCCATCTGCACACATCCCATAGCATCCTGCTCCAGTTCTGAAGAGTATCCCCTCTTCAGGACTAATATCGCCTGATAGTGCACCTTAGCTAGGCTTGCTCTTCCTTTCTCTCCTGTTTCCCCTACTTTTTACTGGACTTGCTATGTGTTCAGTCATGTCTGACTCTTTGAGACCCCATGGACTGCAGCACATCAGGCTTCCCTGTCCATCACCAACTCCTGGAGCTTGTGCAAACTCATGTCCATTGAGTTGGTGATGCCATCCAACCATCTCACCCTTTGTTGTCCCTTCTCCTCCTGCCTTCTATCTTTTCCAGCATCAGGGTCTTTTCCAATGAATCAGTTCTTCACATCAGGTGGCCAAAGTATTGGAGTTTCAGCTTCAGCATCAGTCTTTCCAATGAATAATCAAGGTTGATTTCCTTTAGGATTAACTGGTTGGATCTCCTTGCAGTCCAAGGGACTCTCAAGAGTTTTCTCCAACACCACAGTTCAAAAGCATCAATTCTTCAGTGCTCAGCTTTCTTTATGGTCCAACTCTCACATCCATACATGGAAAAACCACAGCTTTGACTAGACAGACCTTTGTTGGCAAAGTAATGTCTCTGCTTTTGAATATGCTATCTAGGTTGGTCATAGCTTTTCTTCCAAGGAGCAAGCATCTTTTAATTTCATGCCTTCACTCACCATCTGCAGGTATTTTGGAGCCCAAGAAAATAAAGTCTCTCACTGTTTCCATTATTTCCCCATCTACTTGCCATGAAGTGATGGGATGCCATGAGGCAATGATCTTCATTTTTAGAATGTTGAGTTTTAAGCCAGCTTTTTCACTCTTCCTTTCTCTCCTGTTTCCTCTACTTTTTACTGGACTCATTATGGGAGCACTTCCTTATGGTCACTTGTAGAAGGACTGGGTTCAGTGTCTGCTTCTGGCAACTCCAGTCTAAGTCTGTAGTCATTGTCATTGCTCAAGGAACACTTACTTCAGGCTTTAATGAAATGAGGAAGTAGTAGCTTGCTCCTTATATAAATATAACCCCAGTTCCAGACATAGCTCTTTCCCAGTATAGCAAATGACTGAGACCAGGGGCTCTGGAGTCAGCATGCTTGCATTAAAATCCTGCCTAGCCTTTCTGAGCCTCAAGATTCCTCATCTTTAAAATGGAGCTAACAAAAAAGTGTACTATTCAGCACAGAATAAATGTTCCATAATAACAGCCAGGACATGGAAGCAACCTAGATGTCCATCAGCAGATGAATGGATAAGAAAGCTGTGGTACATACACAATGGAGTATTATTCAGCCATTAAAAAGAATACATTTGAATCAGTTCTAATGAGGTGGATGAAACTGGAGCCTATTGTACAGAGTGAAGTAAGCCAGAAAGAAAAACACCAATACAGTATACCAACACACATATATGAAATTTAGGAAGATGGTAACAATGACCCTATATGCGAGATAGCAAAAGAGACACAGATGTATAGAACAGCCTTTTAGACTCTGTGGGAGAAGGTAAGGGTGGGATGATTTGAGAGAATAGCATGGAAACATGTATATTATCATATGCAAAACAGATCGCCAGTCCAGGTTTGATGCATGATACAGGGTGCTCAGGGATGACCTTGAGGGATGGGATGGGGAGGGAGGCGGGAGGGGGCTTCAGGATGGGGAACACATGTACACCCATGGCTGATTCATGTCAATGTATGGCAAAACCAATACGATATTGTAAAGTAATTAGCCTCCAATTAAAATAAAAATAAAATAAAAACAATTAAATTAAACCTGGGAAACATAATAGTAAAAGATTTGGAAAAAAATTAGAAGACTCCAGAAAAAAATCTGTATTTTTCATGAAATAAAAATGGAAATTAATGCTGTAAAAAATACTCCATAAATGTTAGTTATTATAAATATCAATATTTACAGGTTGTCCAAGGTATTTGGATGTGCTTTTCTTTCTTTTTTTTTTGCATGCTCAGTCGCTAAGTCATGTCTAACTCTTTGTGACTCCATGGACTGTCGCTCTCCAGGCCTCTCTGTCCATGGGAATTCTCAGCAAGAATACTGGAGTGGGTGCCATTTCCTTCTGCAGGGGATTTCCTGACCCAGGGATCGAACCGCATCTCCTGTAGGCGAATTCTTTACCACAAAGTCATCAGGCCACATCACTACTACTTGCAAATTCTAAGAGCATTTTCTTTGTAAATAATAAAGAAGCAGTGCTTTCTGCTCCGTGGGAAGCTGAAAACCAAACAAATGTTTTCTTTGTAGGTAATACTGGAAGATCAGTACTTCTAATTATAGTATAAATATAAAGTAAGGGACACAATCCTGCTCTAAAACTTTAGCGTTAAGTTAGACAAATGGCTGTGTGCTGAAACCAGGCACACCTGAGCCAGAATCCCAACTCCTGGCCATTCACTGGTTCCCCAGAGCTGTTATTACTGATTCACCCAACGGGGCTGCCAATACTTCTCTCCTAAGGCTATTGTGCAGATTAAACCGCACTGTGCACATAAAGCCCTTAGCTACTCCCTATAACTTCATATGTAGCGGGTACTGGTCTATTATTACCCAGAGCATGATATTCCAGACAGGAAGTGCAGAGATTCCAAATATCACTCAGGTACTTTTGCCCTGAGGACAAACGTGGCAATGGTGCCAGTTCCTGGAAGACTTTGTGGGATCATCACCTAGCTCTTTCCTTGGCCACTGAATTCAGCCTTCTTGGGTCAGTTTGCTCAAAGCCAACCCCACCATGAATGAGAGGGAAAATGAGCAGCTTCTCTGCTGCTGAAATAGAGAAAGAACAAATCTTCTGACATACTTTGCTCTGGTGGCTCCCAGCACGTCTGCACTTCAGCACCAGCCACTCAATGCTTTGTGGGTGTCACTGCACAGCAGGTTTTAAGTGCCAGTATTTGTGCATCCTTTCTGGGGCCCCCCCTGGTGGCGACAGTGCTCACAGAGCCTGCAGAGCAGGCTTCAGAGTCAAAGGGAAAACAAATCCCTTCTGTACAGACCACGAGAACTTCATCAAGGAGCCTTTTTGCTCTGCTTGGGAAGGGAGGAGAATGAAAAATGGGAAAACCACATGCTCAAAGGGATTCAATCAATATTTGCAGGCTGCCTGACTCACCAGCTTGGGCTGACCAAATAAGAACTTGCCATATTTAAGTCTTAAATAAATGATCAATAGTAGGATTGTATTTCCATGAACCAGAGAATTCTAATTTAGTGGCACAGATTTTTTTTTTAATTGAAACTTTTTTTTTTTTTTTGCCACATCCAGCAATTGCTATCAGATGCTGAATGTCTGTGGTCACACACTCAGCTTCCTGTTTATAAATGCGCTCTGTTTTCTGTGAGTCAGCGGTTTCTTGTTCTACATGGAGGTATAACCGACCACGTCAGGCCCAGAAGGTCAGACGAGCTTTGTGAATGGCCCAGTGTACATGGGCTTCTGTGCATCAGGCCTTGGGGACTGTGCAAACAGATACTTACACTGTATGTGGCCGGACACAAGCTGAAATAATTCTGCCCAGTGAGTTTGGTTTTGCATCTGGTTTGGAGCTGAACTATCATTAAAGATAACCAAAGCCGGATTCTAGTTAAAGTGGAAAGGGCAGATTTTAATCAGTAATATACGATCATACTAGGGAGAAGAATCCAAGTTAACTGAACTGAACTTCAATTTGTTCAGAGGTGACTGGGTGTTTTAACAGCAGAATGACTGGGTGGGGAGGAGGGGTGGTGCTCAGTAGAATCAGGGAAGTGAAAGATCACAGATGCGTGGTTGCTGTAGCTGCCATTAGATCAGCAGCGTCTGTTAGCTGACAGTTATATCAGAGTTAGAATTCTGTCCTCCCACAAAGACTGGGAGACAGAGGCCCTGTTCTTCCTGATGATCACATTGTAAGGAATGGCTTCCAGGTCCTTGAGAAGGACACTCGTGAGTTGTAGGAGACACGTGTGTATCTCAAAGGGACAGAGGAAAGGTTCACAATGGCAATCCCTTTCCAGTAAATGCTCTAAGAAAGGGTGGTCAGGGCTCAGTCTCGGGTGCTAGTAGCTGGAACAGACAGTAAATTCTTGAGTTTCCTCAGGCAAGCACTTTAAGGGCAGCGAGAGTCATTCTGGTAGTGTGGCCTTGAGCTGTCAGAATTTTTTTTTTCAAACTGTTCATTTTAGATTGAAGTTTAGCTGATTAACAATGTGGTGATAGTTTCAAGGACTCAACCATATATATGCATGTATCCATTCTCCCCCAAACTGCCCTCCCATCCAGGCAGCCACAAAACATCGGGAGGAGTTCCCTGTGCTATACAGTAGGTCTACATGTGGACATACACCATTTTAAATATAGCCGAGTATACATGCCGATCCCAAATTTCCTAACTATCCCTTCCCCCGGCGTGTTCGTGTCTGTTCAGGTTTTTTAGGCCAAGGCTGAGGCCCAGCTGAGAAGAGGGATCAGAGGAGTCCGCCTCGAGTCAGTCAAGGAGAGAATCTTTGTCTCTGTGAAGCCCAAGGTCTGTGGTTTGTGCTTTACTACCTCCTCTGGCAACACTATTTCCCTACCTAAAGTCAGGCCTCCTGTCCCCCTCAGTGGCCTTCTAGTGGGGTTAGAACTTCACGTGTCTAATCGCCTTAAAGAGCATCTGGGTTCTGGACTTTTCCCACCTCGCTTCCCTCTCCAGCCATGGCCCTGCTGCTCTGTCTACGAATGTGGCTTTTCTTCCTCTCCCTTTACCCCACCGGGTAAGCCAGCTGCATGCCTCCTTCAGAGTTCCATTTATTCTTCCCCTCTTCCCTGGAAAAGCCTTGCCTGATCTCCAAGAGCTGGGTTTGGAATCCCCACAACTATCACACCGAATTTTAGTGTCTGTTTCAGTGTCAGTTTTCCCCAACATTCTGTAAGCTTCAGGAAGGCAGGGACTGGCTTCAGTTCATCCTTATCCCCCAGAACTTAGCAGCAGCAGGTGCTTCATAAATGCTTGCTGAGCAAGCGAGTGGGTACTCCTTGTCCTTTGATGCCTCCTGCCAGGACCCTGTTCTTAGCAGGGTTTGAATCCCAGCTTCATCACTTACTCGCTGTGGGACCTTGCTAAATCACTCTGTACCTAAGTTGTTTCATCAGTAAGATGGGTTCATGACAACATCCACTTCACAGGATTGTTGTGAAGATTTAATGTTATATGTGTACAGTGTTCAGAACAGAACCTAGCACCATGGTAGTGCAAGATTGTTGTTCCTATTGTTCCAAGGATGCAATCTGATACTCTCTGCCAGTGGTTTGTTGAATGAATGGCTGAATGAATTGATAAACATCCAGCATGTCATGTCCTTGCTTCCTCTCCCCTCTGGACAACATTTCCACTTTTGCCTTTACTGCTTCTGTTTTCTAACTCAGAGGAGTAAGCTAGAGGGATCTGGAGCCTTCTCTCACCTAAATAAGGGAGACAAGCCTGTGAAGCGAAAGTATTGCTGTGGCCATTGTGGAAAATACAATCTATCATGACCCAGAACCTGAAGAAGAGGGTATAAAGCATTAAACAATGAATTGGAAGAGGCCAGATGAAAAGCTAGATTTCTGCCTTTCTGAGGCAGAAGCTTCCCAATGAGGGAAGAAGATGTAAAGAGTGAGCTATGTGTGTGGCTCCATGAGAAAGGTGGTGAGAACCCTAGCTTCTCCTGAGTAAAAAGCCTGCAGTGAAGGGGGGAAGAAACGCAGGACAGGAGGGTACCAGGGCAGAGGGGAGCTGGGTCTTTCTGCCCAGATGTAGTTCAGGAGATGTTGGTCCACAGAAAAGATGCTGCTCCATAAAGAAGCTCTTGACCACCACGGTGACTGAGTGGTAGAATAAGAAAGACTGAATGTAGTGTCTGGGGACATGGGCATTGGGCAGCTGTAGGAAATCCCACCCCACCCCATCCTGACCATGGAGAGCACTGCGAGCTCTCTCAGAAAGTATCTTCTGGGGTCAGGGTAATGTAGCCTTATGCCCAACTGAACTAAGGACCTTAGCAGTGAAGCCCAGCTCATTGATAGCTGTTTCTCATGCCCGTAGAGAAGGCAATGGCACCCCACTCCAGTACTCTTGCCTGGAAAATCCCATGGATGGAGGAGCCTGGTAGGCTACAGTCCATGGGGTCGCGAAGAGTCAGGCACGACTAAGTGACTTCACTTTCACTTTTCACTCTCATGCATTGGAGAAGGAAATGGCAACCCACTCCAGTATTCTTGACTAGAGAATCCCAGGGACAAAGGAGCCTGGTGGGCTGCTGTCTATGGGGTTACACAGGGTCGGACATGACTGAAGCAACTTAGCAGCAGCAGCAGCATGCCCATAATTGTAGCTTTGCAGAGGCAACTGTTTTGAGGTTTGCTTTGCTGTTTTTAAATTAGCAACTGATTTATTAAGGTTTCACATTTAAAAACCTGGCCCTACCTTTAGCTTTTAAGAGAAGTTTGTGAATAAAGTTTGCTGGTCTTGCAAATATTATTCAGGTCATTGTTTTGGGGGAGAAATTTGCTTAATGTTTGGTTCCCTTTATGAAGCTAAACACATTCAAATATTTCAAATGATGTTATATTTTAATATGTTTATTTCCACTTCACGAACTTTCTGCTTTATTTCCACTTCAATTTTCTAACGTCCCAAGAAAAAACAGAACAGTAAGATTTTCACTTAAAAATAATGTTATCACTTCTTAGACTTCTGGCTAAGATCAAGGGTAGAAGTAATACACTAACACTGTCAGTCAACTATACTTCAATAAAATATATATATTAAGAAAAAATAATATATTAAAATCAATTACTCAGTTATAAATTTCAAATTGGAGTTATAAGGCTGATCTTTTATTCTAATAAGCCCAGCTCCTAAACATTATAAACATTTGTATGCATTAATATAAAACATCAATATTATTGCTTGGTATCCTTAAACATTTTTGTATGCAATTCCAAACCTCCCTGTTTCCACTAAGGAGACTACTGTACCTCCCCACACTATATTTAGGGATAACTTTCTCAGTTTGCTTGTCTTTGAATTAGACCAAACTCAGATGACCTGGCCAGGGGCATGAGACCCTGGCGGAATGTATCTTATCCTACTTCTAGTTGCTACCTAATAGATATCACAACTTTAAGAAGATGACCTCTACCCTTTAAGGTCAAATTATAAACTTCCTAATTCTGTGATCTGCTCAAAGAGATTGAGATTCACACTTGGGATTATCGGTTGATTAAAGTCCCTTGAAAAAGACATGTATGTATATTAAGAAGCAAAGAAATGCAAAAACCCAGAGAGGAACTTGCATTCTTTCATATCCATAAGCTCTCCAGACCCTAAGATCATAAAAATGCTCTCTGGATGAATTTTGCACAGCTATCTCAGCTTCTCTGAATTGTCAGTCAGTCCCTGCAGGACCATTCAGCTGACACGGGGAGATGAGGTTTCTCTCTGTACATGCTGTTCTCTACTGGGGATCACCATGGAGCCCTGAACCAGGGCCTCTGCTAAGCTGTCCTGTCCAGGAAATTTTGTGTGAATTAGCAAAAGACACCTCTTCTTCCATACAGAACTGCCCCCAGCAAGGGCTCTAACCTGGAGAGTGAACACAAGGAAGGTATTTCAGCCTCATTTGCCTCTGGTTCCAGGTACTTTGTGAAGAGCAAACAATACAGTTGTCCCTGGCAGCCCTACACTGCCTCTCTAATTCCAGAGCTGAAGATCGCTCTTGCACAGGAAGTTAGGAGAAAAGAGTAGCCCACCAGGCTCTTCTGTCCACAGGGATTCTTAATGCCTTCCTCCAGTTCCAACCCACAAGACTGAAAACATCCACAACTGCCAAGTTATCCTGACTAGCAAGCATAATATTTCTTCTACAGGAAAGAAATCTGGGCTCAAAATCCAGGTTCAGTGGCAGGGAGATAAGGTCGTCTTTGCAGACTTACCACAAAGGAAGACTTCTAGGATACATTCCTTGCCATTTCCGGACCCGTTTCCACACCTGTGAAGCAGGATAATCTCTACACTAGTGCTTCTCAACTGTTGTTCTGCATTAGGCCACCCGGGAATCCTGTTGAAATATAGATCCTTTTTAGTGGGGAAGACTCAGAGCCTGGGCTTCTGCACTCCTAGCTCAATTCAGTTCAGTCACTCAGTCTTTGCAACTCCATGGACTACAGCACACCAGGCTTCCCTGTCCATCACCAACTCCCAGAGCTTGTTCAAACTCATGTCCATTGAGTCTGTGATGCCATCCAACTATTTCATCCTTTGTGTCCCCTTCTCCTGCCTTCAATCTTTCCCAGCATCAGGGTCTTTTCTAAGGAGTCAGTTCTTTGCATCAGGCGGCCCAAAGTACTAGAGATTCACCTTCAGCATCAGTCCTTCCAATGAATATTCAGGACTGATTTCCCTTAGGATTGACTGGTTTGATCTTGCAGTCTAAGGGACTCTCAAGAGTCTCCTCCAACACCACAGTTCAAAAGCATCAATTATTCAGCACTCAGCCTTCTTTAAGGTCCAACTCTCACATCCATACATGACTACTGGCAAAACCATAGCTTTGGCTGCTGCTGCTGCTGCTGCTAAGTCACTTCAGTCGTGTCCGACTCTGTGTGACCCCATAGACAGTAGCCCACCAGGCTCCCCCATCCCTGGGATTCTCCAGGCAAGAACACTGGAGTGGGTTGCCATTTCCTTCTCCAATGCATGAAAGTGAAAAGTGAAAGTGAAGTCACTCAGTCATGTCCGACCCTCAGCGACCCCATGGACTGCAGCCTACCAGGCTCCTCCGTCCATGGGCTTTTCCAGGCAAGATGTACTGGAGTGGGGTGCCATTGCCTTCTCCGATAGCTTTGGCTAGATGGACCTTTTTCAGCAAAGTAATGTCAGTTCAGTTCAGTTCAGTTCAGTAGCTCAGTCATGTCCGACTCTTTGCGATGCCGTAGACTGCACCACACCAGGTTTCTCAGTCCATCACTAACTCTGGGAGCTTGCTCAAACTCATGTCCATTGAGTCGGTGATGCCATCCAACCATCTCATCCTCTGTCGTCCCCTTCTCCTCCTGCCTTCAATCTTTCCTAGCATCAGGGTCTTTTCAAATGAGTCAGTTCTTCACATCAGGTGGCAAAAGTATTGGAGTTTCAGCTTGAACATCAGTCCTTCCAATGAATATTCAGGACTGATTTCCTTTAGGATTGACTGGTTGGATCTCCTTGCTGTCCAAGGGACTCTCAAGAGTCTTCTCCAATACCACAGTTCAAAACCATCAGTTCTTCAGTGCTCAACTTTCTTTATAGTCCAACTCTTACATCCATACATGACTACTGGAAAAACCATAGCCTTGACTAGATGGACCTTTGTTAACAAAGTAATGTCTCTGATTTTGAATATGCTTTCTAGGTTGGTCATAGCTTTTCTTCCAAGAAGGAAGCATCTTTTAATTTCATGGCTGCAGTCACCATCTGCAGTGATTTTGGAGCCCAGAAAAATAAAGTCTGTCAGTATTTCCATTGCTTTCCCATCTATTTGCCATGAAGTGATGGGACCAGATGCCATGATCTTAGTTTTCTGAATGTTGAGTTTTAAGCTAACTTTTTCCCTCTCCTCTTTCACTTTTATCAAGAGGCTCTTTAGTTCTTCTTTGTGTTCTGCCCTAAGGGTGGTGTCATCTGCATATCTGAGGTTATTGATATTTCTTCTGGCAATCTTAATTCCAGCTTGTGCTTCATCCAGCCCAGCATTTCGCTTGATATACTATGCATATAAGTTAATTATATGCATTGCTAAGTGTTGCTTATTGACCTGCATACAGATTTCTCAGAAGGCAGGTCAGGTGGTCTGGTGTTCGTATCTGTTTAAGAATTTTCCACAGTTTGTTGTGATCCACATAGTCAAAGGCTTTGACATAGTCAATAAAGCAGAAATGGATGTTTTTATGGAACTCTCTTGCTTTTTCAAGGATCCAGCGGATGTTGGCAATTTGATCTCTGGTTCCTCTGCCTTTTCTAAATCCAGCTTGAACATCTGAAAGTTCATGGTTCACATATTGTTGAAGCCTTGCTTGGAGAATTTTGAGCATTACTTTGCTAGCGTGTGAGACGAGTGCAATTGTGTGGTAGTTTGAGCATTCTTTGGCATTGCCTTTCTTTGGGACTGCAACGAAAACTTACCTTTTCCAGTCCTGTGGCCACTGCTGGGGTTTTCCAAATTGTCTCGCATATTGAGTGCAGCACTTTCACAGCATCATCTTTTAGGATTTGAAATAGCTCAACTGGAATTCCATCATCTCCACTAGCTTTGTTCATAGTTATGCTTCCTAAGTCCCTCTTGACTTCACATTCCAGGATGTCTGTCTCTAGGTGAGTGATCACACCATCGTGGTTATCTGGGTTGTGAAGATCTTTTTTGTACAGTTCTCCTGTGTATTCTTGCCACCTCTTCTTAATATCTTCTGCTTCTCTTAGGTCCATACCATTTCCGTCCTTTATTGTGCCCATCTTTGCATGAAATGTTCCCTTGATATCACTAATTTTCTTGAAGAGATCTTTCCCATTCTATTGTTTTCCTGTATTTCTTTGCATTGATCACTAAGGAAGGCTTTCTTATCTCTCCTGGCTATTCTTTGGAACTTTGCATTCAAATGGATATAGCTTTCCTTTTCTCCTTTGCCTTTCACTTTTCTTCTTTTCTCAACTATTTGCAAGGCCTCCTCAGACATCCCTTTCACCTCTTTGCATTTCTTTCTCTTGGGGATGATCTTGATCACTGCCTCCTGTACAATGTCATTAACCACCGTCCGTAGTTCTTCAGGCACTCTATCAGATCTAATCCCTTGAATCTACTTTTCACTTTCACTGTATAATCGTAAGAGATTTGATTTGGTCATACCTGAATGGTCTGTTAGTTTTCCCTACTTTCTTTAATTTAAATCTGAATTTTGCAATAAGGGGTTCATGATCTGAGCTACAGTCAACTCCCGGTTTTGTTTTTGCTGACTGTATAGAGCTTTTCCATCTTTGACTGCAAAGAATATAATCAATCTGATTTTGGTATTGACCATCTGGTGATGTCCATGTGTAGAGTCTTCTCTTGTGTTGTTGGAAGAGGGTGTTTGCTATGATCAGTGCATTCTGTTCGCAAAACTCTGTTAGCCTTTGCCTTGCTTCATTTTGTACTCCAAGGCCAAATTTGCCTGTTACTCCAGGTATCTCTTTACTTCCTAATTTTGCATTCCAGTCCCCTATAATGAAAAGGACATCTTTTTTAGGTGTTAGTTCTAGAAGGTCTTGTGGGTCCTCATAGAACTGTTCAACTTCAGCCTCTTCAGCATTACTGGTTGGGGCATAGACTTGGATTACTGTGATATTAAATGGTTTGCCTTGGAAATGAACAGAGATCATCCTGTCATTTTTGAGATTGCATCCAAGTACTTCATTTCAGACTCTTTTGTTGATTATGATGGCTACTCCATTTCTTCTCAGGGATTCTTGCCCACAGCAGTAGATATAATGGTCATCTGAGTTAAATTCACCCATTCCGGTCCATTTTAGTTCACTGATTCCTAAAATATCAATGTTCACTTTTGCTGTCTTCTGTTTGACCACTTGCCATCTCCTGTTTGACCACTTGCCATCTCCTGTTTGACCACTTCTAATTTACCTTGATTCATGGACCTAACATTCCAAATTCCTATGCAATATTTTTCTTTATAGCATCAAACTTTACTTCCATCACAGTCACATCCACAACTGGGTGTTGTTTTCACTTTGGCTCCATCTCTTCGTTCCTTCTGGTGTTATTTCTCTACTTTTCTCCAATAGAATATTGGGCACCTACCGACCTGGGGAGTTCATCTTTCAGTATCATGTCTTTTTTGCCTTTTCATGCTGTTCACGGGGTTCTCAAGGCAAGAATATTGAAATGACTTGCCATTCCCTTCTCCAGTGGAGCATGTTTTGTCAGAACTCTCCACCATGACCCGTCTGTCTTGGATGGCCCTACATGGCATGGCTCATAGTTTCATGAGTATTGTAAAGTAATGACTCTGCTCTTTAATATGCTGTCTAGGTTTGTCATAGCTTTTCTTCCAAGGAGCAAGCATCTTCTAATTTCATGGCTGCAAGTCACCATCTGCAGTGACTTCGGAGCCCCCCAAAATAAAGCTTCTCACTGTTTCCATCATTTCTCCATCTCTTTGCCATGAAGTGATGGGACCAGATGTCATAACCTTAGTTTTTTGAATGTTAAGTTTTAAGGCAGCTTTTTCACTCTCTTCTTTCACTTTCATCAAGAGGCTCTTTAGTTCATCTTCACTTTCTGCCATAAGGGTGGTGTCATCTACATATATGAGGTTATTGACATTTCTCCCAGCTATGTTGATTCTAGCTGCATTCCTAAGAAGCCCCCAATTGTTGACAGAGCTTCCAGGTCTTGAACTTCACTTTGAGTAGCAAATGAATATGGACAATTCTAAGGCTGCTATTTTATGGTTACAAACTATCTGGTGAGAACAACCACCTAATTGCCTTATGCTGAGGATCAGCACTACAGAGTTAGAGGTGGCTTTTTAGTTAAACTCCATATCTAACAGTTGCAAAGCAGAAATGTTTATATATATATATATTTATATATATATATATGTTTTTTTCTTTTTTAAGAAATTTATTTTTAATTGAAGGATAATTTATAATATTGTGTTGGTTTCCACCACACATCAACATGTATTAGCCATAGGTATATATGTCCCATCCATCCCCATCCCACCCCTCTAGGTTGTCACAGAGCCCAATTTGAGTTCCCTGAGTCACACAGCAAGTTCCCACTGACTGCCTATATTACATATGGTAGTGTATATGTTTAATATATTTTTGAAGTCTAGTCCTCCTCTCCATTTTTTCTTGGTGTTCCAACCTCCCCAACCCTAATCCCACTTTTTTAAAAAAAATATACCATTTCACGACATTTGTGGCAAACAGAGAAAAGGACAGTGTTTCCAGAATCAAAGTTGAAAGCATGAGGAAACTTCAATAAAAACATTTTGAGGAGGGTAAAAATGTGTTTTCTGATAAACTTTAAATGATGCTTTTGGAGACTGGGGACGGGGCACTGATGAGTATTTTAGAGAAAACTGGGTAGTTGATGAAACATCTTAATAACACATGACATTAAACACCAAGAACACATGTCCTGTTATCTGATTCAGAAAGTGTGTTCTGACCCAAATATTTGAAATAGTGGTTGTCTCAGAACACCCATGGCAAAAAGTCCCTGTAAGGTTAGTTTCATAGAAGCTGTGAAAAAAAAAAAAAAAAGGCTTTTTTATGAAAAAAGCTTTCATAGAAGCTTTCCCCAGGGGTAGAGGGTGGAAATGCACTGTTCTGTATGCAGGCTCCCAGACACATATAGTCACACACACACATACACACTCTACACTACACACACATACAGCACACTTACACAAAACACCATATAGTCACACATTTTAAACTGGCAGAAAACTAAAATACTGATCAAAGAATGTCTTCTAATAGAAGCTTCATTTGCTTCCTCACAAAATTGTTAAATCTCTCTTTAGCCCTTTCTCCTGACACCCCAAGTGACCCTGTGTGCTGCCAAGTACCCCAGGCTTCCTTCTGAAAACCTAGACTTGGCCGATGATCCCTGGCAGACTGAGCGGCCAGGGCCAGTTTGCATGCCCACCGTCCCGCTGGCAGCCCTCCGCAGCAGCACTGCAGGAAAAGGCCAGCAGTACAGCCGCACCTCTCCCCCTGCTTTGGGTTTTGTGGGTCTTTGGGCCAGGATTTGGTATTCAAGCTAGTAGGCCCAGGGCATCTTGTGGGGACAAAACCATCCCATAAAAGCTGAGCTGTCTCCAGTCACCACCAAGACAGATCAGAATGTAAGTTATCTGCTCTTTGGCAGTTTTTGTTTAAGTTGCTAAGTCATGTCCAACTAATTGCAACCACTTGGACTGTAGCTCACCAGGCTCCTCTGTCCATGGGGATTCTCCAGGCAAGAATACAGGAGTGGGTTGCCATTTCCTTCTCCAGGGGACCTTCCCCACCCAGGGGTTAAACTTTCATCTCCTGCACTGGCAGGTGAATTCTTTACCACTCAGCCACTAGGAAAGCTGTTATGTAATGATTACTGACACATCCCGCTGGTTTTATCAGCTTCTCAATAATAATGTTGGATCTGACCCACAGGGTGAAATGACCTGGGCCCACATTGCTGAGGGTAGCAGCTCTTAGTCTTTTGATGTGATTCTTGACTGTCTGTCTTTGAATTCCAGCCCACATGTTGGGGGGAAACAATCTCCTGAGCTCAGAGACCCTCTTGTCCCCAAAAGGTGACAACTGTACCGCAGTAACATGTCAAGAGATATTAGTATCCCAACCCTGCATTTTGGGGAGTGATTTGCACAGTGTTTGCTGCAGGGGTGTGGTGGAGAGAGGGTGAATAGGTCTCAACTGGAAACTGTTCACCCTAGGGTTCAGACATGCCTAGACATATCCAGGGAACTTAAACAAAATTGCAAGGAATATCTGGCACATTTTCTTCCCTCCTTCCTTTGCATGAGAGACAAGAACAATTTGGGGTGACTCATGTTATTTGGCTTAACTACAATATATCAGGGTCAAGGGTAGGAAAGGAACTATTTTGAACACAGAAGTGTTGTTTTCACTCAGATTGTCCCATGAGACTAAAGTCCCTGTGAATTCTGACCCGTGTGCTGCGGGGAAGAGCCCTGGGGCCACGATGCATGTAGACTTGTTTGGGAGTCTAGGGCAGCACAGTGTGGGTAGGAGGCTGGGAGCCTTGTGCTGGCGTTTATTAAATGTGTGATACAGAATTCATGTACCTAGATCCTGACACATGAGAAGTGCCCAGTTAAATACTGTTTTTTAGTATCATTTTTCCCCCTATCTTCACAATCACCCCATGAGGTGGATATATTATTCTCATTTTACAGATTGCAGCAAAGTTAGGACATGCCTGGTGGCTCAGCAGTAAAGAATTTACCTGCAATGCAGGAGATGTGGGTTTGATTCCCCAGACGGGGAAGATCCCCTGAAGATAGAAATGGCAACCTACTCCAGTATTCTTGCCTGGGAAACCCCATGAACAGAGGAGCCTGGTGGCCACAGTCCATGGGGTTGCAAAAGAGTTGGATATGACCTAGCAACTAAACAACAACAACAGCAAGAGGTTAGGCAATGCTCCCACATGATACACCTGATGTGTGCAGAAAAAGATGCTAATTTCTATGCTCCTATCCATCAAGGCAAATTCTGTGGAACTCATAGCAACCTGAACAGTGAACTTTGTTCATCAACGGATTCAAATACATCAAATGGGCTGAAACAGGTATGTGGTCAAGCCAACCAAGGCTGGGAAATACTACCTCTATTCTGGGTGGTCGTAGTCCAGTGATAAATCCAGGGAAATGGAAAAGAAGAGAAAGTGGATGGTGGGGGAAATAGGCAACGTGCCATATAGCCTGAAATAGGATCCTGCCCTCTCTAAGTGCAAAACTAAAGTAAACTTCGGCTTCTCTCTAAAAAGAGAAGCAAAAGTTGAACAGCTAGAGACCAAAAGTGACCATGAAGAATTCTGTTGGCCTCAAGAAATGTATTTGTATTGTTTAAATATTCCTCTTATTTTCAGTCTTTCCTTTGCAAAAAGTTTAAAATTGATTCTAGAGATAAAACACCAAATGAAATGGAAAATTGTATTTTACAGTAAATCAAGTGGAAACTAATCTCATATCCTAGACCTTTTGTTCTTTTTCTTCTCATTTTTCAAGCAAACTATGAGAAATGGATTGTGTAACTTTGCGGGACTTATTTATTGTTAAACCAGGAAATTCTTGCAAAACTACAGTATTTAAAGGAAGAACATATTACACAAATGCTAAAAAATGAGTATGAAAACATTTCTATTGGGAAGGTAAAATTATGGGAAAGAATGTTTGAGATTTTTAGAGATTTAGGTCAGCATTTAAATAAACATGTTTGTCATGATCTCTTTCCTCTCCAAGTGGGAATCCTTCATCTCTTACTCTAATTTCCCACTGTCCTAAAATGTTTTACCCAAAATATTAGTAAGTGTGCCATCTATTTTCTGCTATGAGTCAAATTATACAGGGGGTTGTTTATTCTCCCATAAATCTTCCTTAGGGTCTAGAGGCATTGACATTCACAAATGGGAATAACTGCCCTGGAGTTACTCCTTCGAGACGTTGTGCCACATAGCTGTCCCTTCTATTGCTGTCATCTATTGGGGTCACAAAGAGTCGGACACGACTGAGCGACTGAACTGAACTGAACTGAACTGATTAACCCCCTGGTTCCCTCCCAGGTTTCACTGACATCTTCAGCACGTAGCTCATTGTCCTTCCAGCACCAGTCTGGTGTTAGTGACCTCATCCTTGTTGATTTCAAGTGACCACATGGGCAACTCATCCTTCACCTTGCCGTCCATTTCCTGGAACTCCTCAAATACGGTGGCTGACACATTTGTTCCACTTAGTCCACATAATCCCACCACACACTGTGGCTCTTGTCATCTCTTATAATTGTTTTAACCCTGTTAACCTACTATCTCACCCTCAGACAGAACTTCTTATATTTTCAGCTATATCTTCTCTTCACTCCCTGATCACCTGAACGTCAGCCTCGTGCAGATCATTAGTCCCTGGATCTCTTTAATCTTCTTCCAGTCTACTAGCACCTTCCTGGCCTCATTCTTAAACTGTTTAACCCCAATTCATCCAGCACCCTTTTACCCACACTCCAGAGTCCTCAAGCCCTGTCCTTCCACTGCCTTGTGTAGAAAATCTGAACAGGGTCACAATCCTCCCATGTGAGTGAGATGGGAAGGGAGTAGAATAAGTACAGATGTGTAAAAGAAACACACCAGGGGGACCAATTTGGAAATGACTGAACTTGTTCCTCTGAAGAAAGTGTTTGCTACCTGTATTGGATGTTAGCCCAGGAAAGGCGTGAACACAAGAGACAGTACCCAGGAAGACGATATGGGCCTTGCTTGGGCAATTCAAGAAGAGTGTGATAAGGGGACTGTTTCCAAAGTTGAGCAGAATACAGGGAAACCACAAGTGATAGCGAAGTGCTGTCAGCTAGCTACAAAGGGCACTTACTATCCTTTGGCCTGAAGGGGCTAAGGGAGGAAGTCCCATGTAGAGCCCCAGAGAAAAAGCTGTGTGAAGAGGGTCATAGCAAGGACTGCAGCCAGATGGCCCACAGGAACCCTACAGGGAAGAAGCAGGGAATGAATGCCTTGACCTCACTCTCCTCCCACCCTCCTCCTTCTTTGCTCAGGCTCTGCATCAGCTGAGCTAACCAGAAGTCAGAGGGTGAGATATATGGGCTCTTGATGTAGCCCATATATCTTATCCTCCCTGGGAACAGAGCAAGGAGGAGAGTCTATATGGAGGTACAAAATGGAAACTTCTCACAGCCACCAAAATCCTAATTGTCCACTTCTTCTCCCTCCTCATGCAGGCAATATTCATGGGGACTCAATATTATATTGTTAATTACCACTAGGCCGTATAACATAATGGATCCGAATAGCTAACACTCTTTGAGGACTTACCATGGGTTGTATACCTGAGTAAGTATGTTCCTAGATTGACTTATTTAATCTTTGCAACAATTCTGAGGTAAGTAAAATTAATTTTCAGAGGTTTATTCTTAAGAAAGAATAAAAATTTGCCCAAGTTGCTTCTGAGATAAGTCAGTATTGAAGAAAAAATACTCAGAAAAATGCCTTAGCATATAGTAAGTGCTAGTGGACTTCTCTGATGGTTCAGTGGGTAAAGAATCCACCTGCAATGTAAGAGACACAGGAGACAGACGTTCAATCCCTGGGTCAGGAAGATCCTCTGGCGGAGGGCATGGCAACCCACTCCAGTATTCTTGCCTGGAGAATCCCATGGACAGAGGAGCCTGGTGGGCTACAGTCTATGGGGTTGCAAAGAGTCACACACAATTGAGCACATACACAGAAAAATTTGAGCTGTTATTCTTAACATAAAACTATTCTCCTAATAGGTCTTCTCAGGTGGTTCCAGAGTTAAAGAACCCATCTGCCAATGCAGGAGACATAACAGACTTGATCCCTGAGTTTGAAAGATTCCCTGGAGGAAGGCATGGCAACTCACTCCAGTATTCTTTCCTGGAGAATCCCACGGACAGAGGAGCCTGGCAGGTTACAGTCCCCAGGATCACACAGAATCAGACACGACTAAAGCGACTTAGCCTGCCCAAATGCCTTCTCCTAATCACCCTCATCACAGCAGTTCTGTGAGAAGTATTGTTACGATCATTTTCATATGAAGAAAACAAAGCTCGAGCAGGCACATCACCTGCCCCAAGTCTTCTGACAGCAGCCGGGCTTGTTGTGCTGCATCACAGCTTTTGTTCATTGTTCGCACTGCCCATCTGTGAGGCGAAGCTCATGGTCTCTTTTCCAGGCTAGTCTTTTGCCAGTCAGATACTGACAGACGAGCATCCTAGTTACATGTCTTTTATTCTCTCTGGAGTTATTCCCAAACTCTGAATGATGTTTTCAGAAAAAGTAAGATGGGTTTTTAGCCACAGAATGCTGTTGATATTTCCTTGATTTTGATTCTAATAGATGCTTAAATCTGCAACACTTGGAAGATTGTTGGTGGCGGGGGTGGGGGGGGGGCGGCAAACTTTGCTCTTTATTTTACTGGGAAAATGGTAAATATGCCCACTTGGCTCTGATCATAGTAGAAATGAAAAAAAATTTCAACCATGGCCAACCCTCCATAACCTAGCTTCTACTTTCTAAGGTGAAATAAGATAATACAGAATGTTCACTCAGATTTGGCCCTTCCAGCCGCAAGAAACTTTCCAGCTGTTGGGACCCAGGACCTCTTGATTTAAAATGCATAGAATTCCTGCTTCTAAAGCCAGTCAAATCCAGCTGGGACATTTTGTTTAACCCTTAGCTAGCCAGGAGAAAACCAGTGCCAAGTCTGGTTCACAACAAGAGCATGCTTATTCTTTGTTGGTACCGACAGCAGGCCTGCTGGACTGTATAGAGATAAGTCTGATATATTTTGAACTCTGTCATCTTGGACAAGGTACTTAACCTTTGCTGGGTCTCAATTCCATTCATTCAACCACTTGTTCAAAGAACTTTTTGACATCTAATTAGATGATAGTTATAGAAAGCCAGGTTAGAACCAAATGGAGCCTTTGAGCACAGCTATATAGTTTGTACAAGATGATGACAGAGGCTACAAGATGATGACAGAGGCTATTTCCAGATCTGTTGACAAGTGGGAGATTCCATTATTGAGACAGATTGGTAGGTTTCTGTCTTTCTATCACACAAATCCTCCTGGACCTGTTCTTGCTCCATCATGGCACTCTGAGTGGTGGGGGTGGTGGGGGGGTGGGGGGCGGGTGGGGAACAACAGTGATTAGTTTGCACAAGGTTTCATCTGCCTCCCGATTCCCACCCCCCTGGTCTCTCTGGGCTTTGAAACTTAGCACGACTCTGACCACCCTCCTTGGAAGAAAAGCTATGACCAACTTAGACAGCACATTAAAAAGCAGAGACATTATTTTGCTAACAAAGTTCTGTCTAGTCAAGGCTATGGTTTTTCTAGTAGTCGTGTATGGATGTGAGAGTTGGACTATAAAGAAAGCTGAGCAATGAAGAATTGATGCTTTTGAACTGTGGTGTTGGAGAAGACTCTTGAGAGTCTCTTGGACTGCAAGGAGATCCAACCAGTCCGTTCTAAAGGAGATCAGTCCTGGGTGTTCATTGGAAGGACTGATGCTGAAGCTGAAACTCCAATACTTTGGCCACCTGATGCGAAGAACTGACTCACTGGAAAAGACCCTGATGCTGGGAAAGATTGATGGCGGGAGGAGAAGGGGATGACAGAGGATAAGATTGTTGGATGGCATCACCAATTCTATGGACATGAATTTGAGTAAGCTCTAGGAGTTGGTTATGGATAGGGAAGCCTGGTGTGCTGCTGTCCACAGGGCCACAAAGAGTTGGACACAACTGAGTGACTGAACTGAACTGACTGAACTGACCACCCTCCATCATCTCTTCTACTTGCTTGCTAAACATCTCCATAGCAAAATCCCTTCTTCTCAGCAAAGCAAAAGTCAAATGGCAGCTGAGCCAAAACAGTTTGAAGGTACAAGCAAAACCCCATCTCCTTATTCTTTGAATGGCTCATCCCTCTAAACTAAGATACTTCATAACAGATGCTGCTGCTAAGTTGCTTCAGTCGTGTCGGACTCTGTGCGACCCCATGGACTGCAGCCTACCAGGCTTCTGCATCCATGGGATTCTCCAGGCAAGAACACTGGAGTGGGTTGCCATTTCCTTCTCCTCATAACAGATGAGTTTTCATTAAAGCGTTAACATATTTCTCAAGGGATGTAGAATGTCAATAGGACATCTGAAATGGGGTTCAGAATTAAGAGCTCTGCATGCAACTGAATCTGCTTCAAATTATACTCTGCAAAAGACAAAAATATAGCCCTATGTGTCTAAAAATATTTCTTAGTAGTTGGCCAAAAATGCATTTATTCTTGGATTCATAAAAATGCAGGCCATGTGAAATATGTGGGGGGCATGCACTCTCAAAAAAACCGACCAAAGGAAGAGAACAAAAAGTTAAAATAAACTTTGAAAATCCTTTAGTGAAGGGAAAGAGAGAAGGTGGAAATGGTAAGGCATTGGGGTATGACTGGAAAGAGGAACGGTGAAGATTTGCCCTTGGGGAAGATGACATGTCTGAGGACCCGACTCCCCCTACCCCTCAACTCTCCCCCATACACCCCAGGAAGGTCCTGAGCAGCTGTAGGCCAAGCTCCCCACTCTCATCACTTAGGGGAGACTAGAAAAGCCAGAGTGGAGGGCCCATAACAACCCCAAATATTAGCATTGTGATCAGCATAGTACTTTTCAAAGCATCTAGGATTTGGAACCAGCTTTTTTTTTTTTTTGCTTCCAATCCAGAGTAAGTCTGACTCTAGGTGAGTGATCACACCATCATGGCTATCCAGGTCATTAAGACCTTTTTTGTACAGTTCTTCAATGTATTCTTGCCACCTCTTCTGCTTCTGTTAGGTCCTTGCCATTTCTGTCCTTGCCATCTTTGCATGAAATATTCCCTTGGTATCTCTCATTTTCTTGAAGAGATCTCTAGTCTTTCCCATCCTATTGTTTTGCTCTATTTCTTTTCATCATTCACTTAAGAAGGCTTTCTTATCTCTCCTTGCTATTCTCTGGAACAGTGCATTCAGTTGGGTATATCTTTCCCTTCCTCCTCTGCCTTTCACCTCTCTTCTTTTCTCAGTTATTTTTAAGGCCTCCATACTGGGGATGATTTTAGGTGTGGTCACTCACCTAGAGCCAGACATCCTGAGTGTGAAATCAAATGGGCCTTAGGAAGCATTACCACAAATAAAGCTAATGGAGGTGATGGAATTCCAGCTGAGCTATTTCAAATCCTAAAAGATGATGCTGTTAAAGTGCTGCACTCAATATACCAGCAAACTTGGGAAACTCAGCAGTGGCCACAGGAGTCAAAAAAGTCAGTTTTCATTCCAATCCCATAGAAAGGCAATGCCAAAGAATGTTCAAATTACCCTACAATTGTACTCATTTCACATGCTAGCAAGATTATACTAAAAATTCTTCAAGCTAGGCTTCAGCAGTATGTGAATTGAGAAATTCCAGATGTACAAGCTGGATTTAGAAAAGGCAGAGGAACCAGAGATCAAATTGCCAACATCTGTTGGATTATAGAAAAAGCTGCTGCTGCTGCTAAGTCGCTTCAGTCATGTCCGACTCTGTGTGACCCCATAGACACCAGCCCACCAGGCTCCACCGTCCCTGGGATTCTCCAGGCAAGAACACTGGAGTGGGTTGCCATTTCCTTCTCCAATGCATGCAAGTGAAAAGTGAAAGTGAAGTCGCTCAGTCATGTGTGACTCTTTGCGACCCCATGGACTGCAGCCTACCAGGCTCCTCCGTCCATGGGATTTTCCAGGCAAGAGTCCTGGAGTGGGTTTGCATTGCCTTCTCCATAGAAAAAGCAAGGCAATTCAAAAAGAGATCTACTTCTGCTTCATTGATTACGCTAAAGCCTTTGACTGTGTGGATCACAACAAATTGTGGAATATTCTTAAAGAGATGCAAATACCAGACGACCTTACCTGGCTCCTGAGAAACCTGTATGCAGAACAAGAAGCAACAATTAGAACCGGACGTGGAATAATGGACTGGTTCCAAATTGGTAAAGAAGAATGTCAAAGCTGTATATTGTCACCCTGCTTATTTAACTTATATGCAGAATACATCATGTAAAATGCTGGGCTGGATGAAACTCAAGCTGGAATAAAGATTGCTAGGAAAAATATCAACAACCTCAGATATCTAGATGATAGCACATTAATGGCAGAAAGTGAAGAGGAACTAAAAAGCCTCTTGATGAAGGTGAAAGAGGGGAGTAAAAAAGCTGGCTTAAAACTCAACATTCAAAAAACTAAGATCACGGCACCCAGTTCCATCATTTCATGGCAAATAGATGGGAAAAAAGGGAAACAGTGATGGATTTCACTTTCTTGGACTCCAAAATTGCTGTGGACTGTGACTGCAGGCACGAAATTAAAAGACGCTTGCTCCTTAGAAGAAAAGCTATGAGCAACCTGGATAGCATATTAAAAAGCAGAGACATTACTTTGCCAACAAAGGTTCATATAGTCAAAGCTATGGTTTTTCCAGTAGTCGTGTACTAACGTGAGAGCTGGACTGTAAAGAAGACTGAGCGCACAAGAATTGATGCTTTTGAACTGTGGTATTTGAGCAGACTATTAAGAGTCCCATGGACTGCAAGGAGATCAAACCTGTCAACTCTGAATATTCATTGGTAGGACAGATGTTGAAGCTGAAGCTCCAACACTTTGCCAACTGATGTGAAGAACAAAGAACTGACTCATTGGAAAAGACCCTGATGCTGGGAAAGATTGAGGGCAAGAGAAGAAGGAGGCGATAGAGAATGAGATGGTTGGATGGCATCACTGATTCAATGGATATGAGTTTGAGCAAGCTCACGGAGATAGTTAAGGACAGGGAAACCTGGTGTGCTGCAGTTTATGGGGTCGCAAAGAGTCAGACACAATTTGGTGACTAAACAATAGCAGAAGAGAAAGTCAGTTTTTTACAAAATACAATAAGAAATAAATTGCTGAAAAATTAAATTAAAAGGACAATTAAAATTAGTCCCTATTTTTATTACTAGACTCAAAAACCACAAAACTACATTTCAAAATTATAAAAAGAATTTGACTGTGTAGATCACAACAAACTGTGGAAAATTCTTCAAGAGATGGGAATACCAGACCACATCCCTGCCTCCTGAGAAACCTCTATGCAGGTCAAGAAACAACAATTAGAATCAGACATGGAACAATGGATGGTTCAAAATTGGGAAAGGAGTGGGTCAAGGCTATACACTGGCATCCTGTTTATTTAACTTATATGAAGAGTGTATCATGCAAAATGTCAAGCTGGATGAGCACAAGCTGGAATCAAGATTGCTGGGAGAAATACCAATAACCTCAGATATGCAGATGACACCACCCTTATGACAGAAAGTGAAGAGGAATTAGAGAGCTTCTGAAGAAGGTGAAAGAGAAGAGTGGAAAAGCTGGGCTTAAAATTCAACATTCAAAAAGTGAAGATCATGGCATCCTGTCCCATCACTTCATGGCAAATAGATGGGGAAACAATGGAAACAATGACAGACTTTATTTTCTTGGGTTCCAAAATTACTGGGGACCATGAATACAGCCATGAAATTAAAAGATGGTTGCTCCTTAGGAGAAAAGCAATGACAAACCTAGACAGCATATTAAAAAGCAAAGACGTTACTTTGCCGACAAAGGTCCGTCTAGTCAAAGCTATGGTTTTTCCAGTAGTCATGTATGGATGTGAGAGCTGGACAATAAAAAAGGCTGTGTGCTGAAGAATTGATGCTTTTGAACTGTGGGTGCTGGAGAAGACCCTTGAGAGTCCCTTGGACAGCAAGGAGATCCAACCAGTCAGTCCTGAAGGAAATCATTCCTGAATATTCATTGGAAGGACTGATGCTGAAGCTGAAGCTCTAATACTTTGGCCACCTTTCCTTTTCCTCTAGGAAAGAAGGGAAAGAAGCAGATTAAAAGGTAGAAGGCCTAGACGGGTAAGGTGCAGGCCAAGTCCCACAGGAAGCTCTGGAGACAGTGTAGGTCCCACCTCAGAGTTGTCCTGATCAGGCATGAGGGAGCTGCAGTATTTATACCCCCATAGCTCAGTCACTGGTTACAGGCCTCCCTTGTTCCAATTTTCTATGTGCAGGTGAAGAAAACCCTGGCATCAGCTTGAGGGCTGCCTTCAACCAATGGTCCAGTTTCAGGCTGTTGGGATGAAAGCACCCAGAGAGCCTGGCAGAGAAGAACAGTGAAGGACTCATGGGCTGGAATACTGACAGGGCCTCTTACACTAGAGCAGTAATTTCCAAACTTGTTTTTTACTACAATTTTTTAGTAGAAACAAAACTCTTCTTGGAAGTTCAATAACTAATATTGATAAACAAAGAGTTGCAATGGTTGAAGAAAAGGAGAGTGGACCCTGTCTCCTCCTTAATCCTCACTCCCTCCCTCAGGCTCCAGGCTCCACAGACTTAGAGCTGCCTAGAAGGCTGTTGGGACACTGTGATCATCTGCCTAGGGCTGCCAGAACAAAGCATCACAAAATGGGTAGGTTAAACAATATGCTGAACTGAAGCTCTGATACTTTGACCACCGGATATGAAGCGCCAACTCATTAGAAAAGATCCAGATGCTGGGAAAGATTGAAGGCAGGAGGAGAAGGGGATGACCGAGGACAAGATAGTTGAACAGCATCACCGACTCAATGGACATGAGTTTGAGCAGGCTCTGGGAGATGGTGATGGACAGGGAGGCCTGGCATGCTGCAGTCGATGGGGTTGCAAAGAGTTGGACACAACTCAGCAACTGAACAACAACAAAACAATATAAATGCAATCGCTCAGTGTTCTAGATGCTAAAAATCCAAAATCAAGGTGTCAACAGGATCAGTCTTTCTCTGAAGGCCCTAAAAGGAAGCACCTTCCTTGCCTCTCTCTAGCTTCTGGTGTTGCCAGCAATCCTGGGCACACCCCGATGTCTAAACGGCTGTGTCTTCACATTGTCTTTTTTGTGCACATGTGTGTGCTCGTTTCCTCTTCTCCTCTGTCCATGGGATTTTCCAGGCAATAGTACTGGAGTGGATTGCCATTTCCTTCTCCAGGGGATCTTCCTGACCCAGGGATCGAACCCGGGTCTCCCACATTGTAGACAGATGCTTAACCATCCGAGCCACCAAGGAAGTCCTCTTCTTAGAAGGACATGCTGGATTAGGGCCGATACAAGAGGGCATCAGAGGGCAAACACACTGAAACCATACTCACAGAAAACTAGTCAATCTAATCACACTAGGACCACAGCCTTGTCTAAATCAATGAAACTAAGCCATGCCCGTGGGGCAACACAAGATGGGCGGGTCATGGTGGAGAGATCTGACAGAATGTGGTCCACTGGAGAAGGGAATGGCAAACCACTTCAGTATTCTTGCCTTGAGAACCCCATGAACAGTATGAAAAGGCAAAATGATAGGATACTGAAAGAGAAACTCCCCAGATCAGTAGGTGCCCAATATGCTACTGGAGATCAGTGGAGAAATAACTCCAGAAAGAATGAAGGGATGGAGTCAAAGCAAAAACAATACCCAGCTGTGGATGTGACTGGTGATAGAAGCAAGGTCCGATGCTGTAAAGAGCAATATTGCATAGGAACATGGAATGTCAGGTCCATGAATCAAGGCAAATTGGAAGTGGTCAAACAAGAGATGTCAAGAGTGAATGTTGACATTCTAGGAATCAGCGAACTGAAATGGACTAGAATGGGTGAATTTTACTCAGACGACCATTATATCTACTACTGCAGGCAGGAATCCCTCAGAAGAAATGGAGTAGCCATCATGGTCAACAAAAGAGTCCGAAATGCAGTACTTGGATACAATCTCAAAAACGACAGAATGATCTCTGTTCATTTCCAAGGCAAACCATTCACTATCACAGTAATCCAAGTCTATGCCCCAACCAGTAACACTGAAGAAGCTGAAGTTGAACGGTTCTATGAAGACCTACAAGACCTTTTAGAACTAACACCCCAAAAAGATGTCCTTTTCATTATAGGGGACTGGAATGCAAAAGTAGGAAGTCAAGAAACACCTGGAGTAACAGGCAAATTTGGCCTTGGATTACGGAATGAAGCAGGGCAAAGACTAAAAGAGTTTTGCCAAGAAAACACACTGGTCATAACAAACACCCTCTTCCAACAACACAAGAGAAGACTCTACACATGGACATCACCAGATGGTCAACACCAAAATCAGATTGATTATATTCTTTGCAGCCAAAGGTGGAGAAGCTCTATACAGTCAGCAAAAACAAGACCAGGAGCTGACTGTAGCTCAGATCATGAACTCCTTATTGCCAAATTCAGACTGAAATTGAAGAAAGTAGGGAAAACCACTAGACCATTCAGGTATGACCTAAATCAAATCCCTTATGATTATATAGTGGAAGTGAGAAATAGATTTAAGGGCCTAGATCTGATAGATAGAGGGCCTGATGAAGTATGGAATGAGGTTCGTGACATTGTACAGGAGACAGGAATCAAGATCATCCCCATGGAAAACAAATGCAAAAAAGCAAAATGGCTGTCTGAGGAGGCCTTACAAATAGCTGTGAAAACAAGAGAAGCAAAAAGCCAAGGAGCAAAGGAAAGATATAAACATCTGAATGCAGAGTTCCAAAGAATAGCAAGGAGAGATAAGAAAGCCTTCTTCAGCGATCAATGCAAAGAAATAGAGGAAAACAACAGAATGGGAAAGACTAGAGATCTCTTCAAGAAAATGAGAGATACCAAGGGAACATTTCATGCAAAGATGGGCTCGATAAAGGACAGAAATGGTATGGACCTAACAGAAGCAGAAGATATTAAGAAGCGATGGCAAGAATACACAGAAGAACTGTACAAAAAAGATCTTCACGACCCAGATAATCACGATGGTGTGATCACTGACCTAGAGTCAGACATCCTGGAATCAAGTGGGCCTTAGAAAGCATCACTACGAACAAAGCTAGTGGAGGTGATGGAATTCCAGTTGAGCTATTCCAAATCCTGAAAGATGATGCTGTGAAAGTGTTGCAGTCAATATGCCAGCAAATTTGGAAAACTCAGCAGTGGCCACAGGACTGGAAAAGGTCAGTTTTCATTCCAATCCCAAAGAAAGGCAATAACAAAGAATGCTCAAACTACCACACAATTGCACTCATCTCACATGCTAGTAAAGTAATGCTCAAAATTCTCCAAGCCAAGCTTCAGCAATATGTGAACCGTGAACTTCCTGATGTTCAAGCTAGTTTTAGAAAAGGCAGAGGAACCAGAGATCAAATTGCCAACATCCGCTGGCTCATGGGAAAAGCAAGAGAGTTCCAAAAAACATCTATTTCTGCTTTCTTGACTATGCCAAAGCCTTTGACTGTGTGGATCACAATGAACTGTGGGAAATTCTGAAATAGATGGGAATACCAGACCACCTGATCTGCTTCTTGAGAAATCTGTATGCAGGTCAGGAAGCAACAGTTAGAACTGGACATGGAACAACAGACTGGTTCCAAATAGGAAAAGGAGTACATCAAGGCTGTATATTGTCACCCTGCTTATTTAACTTCTATGCAGAGTACATCATGAGAAACGCTGGACTGGAAGAAACACAAGCTGGAATCAAGATTTCCGGGAGAAATATCAATAACCTCAGATATGCAGATGACACCACCCTTATGACAGAAAGTGAAGAGGAACTAAAAAGCCTCTTGATGAAAGTGAAAGTGGAGAGTGAAAAAGTTGGCTTAAAGCTCAACATTCCGAAAAGGAAGATCATGGCATCCGGTCCCATCACTTCATGGGAAATAGATGGGGAAACAGTGGAAACAGTGTCAGACTTTATTTTTTGGGGCTCCACAATCACTGCAGATGGTGACTGCAGCCATGAAATTAAAAGATGCTTACTCCTTGGCAGGAAAGTTATGACCAACCTAGATAGCATATTGAAAAGCAGAGACATTACTTTGCCAACAAAGGTCCGCTAGTCAAGGCTATGGTTTTCCTGTGGTCATGTATGGATGTGAGAGTTGGACTGTGAAGAAGGCTGAGTGCCAAAGAATTGATGCTTTTGAACTGTGGTGTTGGAGAAGCCTCTTGAGAGTCCCTTGGACTGCAAGGAGATCCAACCGTCCATTCTGAAGGAGATCAGCCCTGGGTGTTATTTGGAAGGAATGATGCTAAAGCTGAAATTCCAGTACTTTGGCCACCTCATGTGAAGAGTTGACTCATTGGAAAAGACTCTGATGTGAGAGGGATTGGGGGCAAGAGGAGAAAGGGATGACAGAGGATGAGATAGCTGGATGGCATCAGTGACTCGATGGACATGAGTTTGAGTAACCTCTAGGAGTTGGTGATGGACAGGGAGGCCTGGCGTGCTGCGATTCACGGGGTCTCAAAGAGTCGGACACAACTGAGCGACTGATCTGGTCTGATCTAATGACTTCATTTGAAGCATTAGGGGTTAACACATCAACATATGAATTTATTTATTTATTTTTTTAAACATATGAATTTAGAGAGACGTAATTCTGCCCATAATAGACACTATTTCTAAAATCCTTCACATCATTAACCTTCAGTGTCCAGTGTTTCTGTATGAAGTGATTAAGTCTTCTTCAGTGGTATTTGCTGAAGTATTTTAAGTGTTAAATTTCGGTGGCTTGAACACTGTTCCTCAGAGTTAGCATCCTTAGTGAATCCCAGGAGCACCGTCAGATAGCTACCTCATTTACATCCAACCCAATAGCCAAGGAAGAAGTCTAGCAGTCAATCATGTGGACTGGGAGAAGCCAAGCGTTATTCATTAACACTAGCAATATCACAAGAGGCAAGGGGGCAAGAATCTCTTTCATCTCATATGATCTTTAAATCACCGGAGGAGGTGTTCAGGTAGTTTGGAGAGGATGTTATTTCCATCTTTCAGATGAGAAAACTGAAAGTCTGAGCATGGCTTCTCCAAGGCCACATTGGAACCACCCTCCACTACTTACTAGCCAAGCCTGGCACTTCTTTTTTTTTTTTTTTAACAAAACCAGCTTACTTTGTCTCTTCCAGTTAATAAGAAAAGGCCTTTTACAGAGAGAAGTCTGCAGTTAATGAGGGGAAAATGATATAATATTTTTGACTAAATCAAACATCCCTTTGGAGGAAAAGTAGTTTATATCTTTATATTTGGTTAAAGTGTAAATTGAAATTGCATGAACTTCAATAAGGCTTACCGTATGCCAAACACTATTCTAAGGGGTTTACATGTATTAATTCTTTTAATCCTCACAAAAGCCATTGGACTAGATACCATAATTATTCACATTTTATGGACGAGGAATTAGAGATGCAGAAAAGGACTAGTTTACTAGAAAATAATTCTTTCCTGCAAGTACTTCAGGGAATCTCAGCTAATAATAACATAAATAACAGTAAAGATATCTTCTATTTATTGTATATTTTACATACAGTTTTCATACTCTATCCTCATAGTAATACTGCAGTAAGTATTTCCAAGTCCCTTTCATAGATGAATAAATGAAATCTCAGAGTTCAAGAAACATGGCCACGATCCCATGGCTTATAGGTGGTAGATCTCAGGCAGGTCTATCCAGTTTCTTGGTTCTACCTTCAGACCCTCCCACACAGTTGCTCTGACAAAAGTGGCTTTATCTTATAATTTAAGCCCTCTGGGAGATGGGTGCTAGCCTCAGGCCCCAAATACCTCTGAGACAGTAAGTAATGCATTCCTTTCACAAAATTATAAAATTCTAAGAAATGAGTACTGTAGCTAACCATTCACATACTTTCTAAACACACGTAAATAAGTCATCAGCAACTTTCTAGTTTATTTTTTACACAATAGGCAGCAACAACCTATCAAGTTGGCATCCAAGTATGTGAAATCAGTTATGCTATAATTAACTGAATAACAAGCACAGCCCATTACCTGGTAGATTTTAATATGCTTATAGAGGAAATTATAATATGGCAGTTGCCATAGTAGCAATATGTAAAATAATAAGTAGAACAGTTTCTAGTATATAGTAGGCATGCAATAAATACTATTTAAATGCTTTACATGTATTTACTCATTTTATTCAAAGATTCTTACAAATACTGAAATAGCTGATGTGGTTATTTTCTTCTTCATTCTCTTCTCAATTCCTTTACTTGCAATGACTTTAGGGCTAGACTTTGGATATTTTCATAAAGTACCTTACCTACTAGGCATCAAGAATGTTCTGAGTAACAGTACTGGAAATGAGGTGGGTGAGGACAGGAGTAGAGATAGAGAGATCTTTGTCTTAATATTTTTGGATGACTTGAATAGTTATTTCTTCTATGTTTTCATATAATTAGACAGTGGGAAGGCCAAAGGGAAAGGGGTCCAAGTTATTAGGAGAAACATATCCAGCTAAAAGCAATGGGTCAAACTTCATTCGGTCAGAAGCAGGCACAACAATATGGTCAAATGACAGTTTTGTAGAAAATGAATATTCATGACTCCAGAACTCTTTCCCCACTTGGAACAAATCCACCAGGTAAAGAACTGTGATATGCTTAGAAGAAAGAGGCACTCCCAGGTCTCCTTGGTGTGGTCACTGTCTCCTGGAATGGCCGAGGTACCAGCAGGTACCCCAGAGGACACTGTCTCCTTCCCCATCCCAAGTTGCCAGGCGGGCCACTGTGCTTCAGAGTGAGGGATGGTGTAGCAATAGGCTGCATCAGAGAACAATAAAATTAGTGCAAGGAGAGGAAGGAATTCCTGGACTTGACATCTGGCTCCTTGAAAGTCCCTAGGAAACAGTTCTACACTCACTCCCTAGTTTTGCAAGAAGCTAGAGGAATTGAGACTGGTATTCCAGACTTTCTCCCAGGGCCCAATGCTGGCCAGTGTATATTTGATCAAAGTCTTTGGCCTGCTCAAGAGTACCTACTAGTAGAAACCTCAGATTATTTGAAAATTTTGCTAAGGCTAAGCAATGCCCTTCATGAACAAAACAAATTCTTTGACCTTCTAATAGCAGTGGGATTACTACTTCAAAGCTCAGTCTAAATATTAGCAATTGTGACAAAAGTTATTTATGTTTCTTTGAAGATGTATTTAGAAATCTGTAAGATTTTCTTTTTTCTCTTTTTATGCTGAGTGGAATGACTGAGAACACGGTAGGAATCTAACAAACATCATTCAATGATGACTTGCCTACCAAAGGGTTCTGCTTCCCCAGTGAGACTGAAGGAGGAAACAGACAGAACAGGCTCCATTGAAAGCAGGACTCCATCTTGGGCCGGACTGTGGGCTTTGAGCTATATGCCCAGGATCTATGGAAATAACATACCAACTGGAAAACCAGACCCCCCAGATGGAAGACCCCATGGCTTGTACCTAGACTCTCCGTTGCCTAAAACGATACCCTAATTATCTGTGTAACCGAATAGAATCATAAATTCTATTATGCTTATTGGGGTATGACCACAGGCCTATTGATAATTGTCATATGAATCACGGGTTAACTTTGTATGTTTCTTTTCCTTTGTTGAGACTAGTTTCAGGGGACTTGGGGAGGTGGGTTTGGGCACGTACACTTAGGGTATATAAGGTTTTCAAAAATTGGTCGGGGTCCTTGGCTAAGAGGAGACTCTGCCTTGGGCCCGCCAATGTAATAAACTGCACTCCACTATCTGTATTGTCCTTCTGAGTGAGTTTGTTTGCCTGAATGCTTGGCTACAACAAGATGAAGGTCAAGGATCGAAATTTATTTCAGAAGAGGCTTCTGGGGAAGGATTTTTCCTGAAATAAGCTGTTCCTGAAGTTAGATCAAGGTGCTCTGTTTTGAAGTATTTACTTATGATAGACAAGAAAACTCAGATGTTTTTCTCTCATAAGACATTATGCAATTCCCTTACCCCTGAATCTGCCTCTACTCCCTTCCTGCCACCAAACCAATAGATAGAATTAAGTCATAACATAATTGGGCTTTCCAGCTTTACATAGCATATCCACAAACTTCCTTCTCTGAAAGTTTTGCTTCCCCTTCCTCTGCTTCCCACAGCAATCTCTGACCTTTTTACTTCACTTCATTAGGTCAACAATTTCCAGGACCTTCTCTGGTTTATTTTGGGTGTATCCTGGAGAAGTGCTCCCAAATCAATAAACTTTCTCTTATCACCTTTGTATTTCACCCTTTGCAGCAATAATGGTCATCATATCTCCAGGTAATGCACGAGTCTTCCCCTGCAGAAACCAGACAGACACTGAAGCAGGCGGTGGCCTAGTGCAAACTCAACTAAGTAGTAGCCCCAGCTGCAGCTACTGTGACATCTACAGTTAGAGCAGATGAGTGTGTTTTCAGGCTCATGGGATGGAGTTAGACATTCTTTTTGATCAGAAAAGGTTAGATGCTTCACATTTATGTGGAATATACAATAGTATGTGTCTACTGTCTTTCCCTAGGTCTGTGTGAACTCTCTCACTCTCTCATAAAAATACAGTCTGGAAAAACCTGGATGTCCCACTGAACTCCATTTGGTCTACTCTGTTGATGGAATCATATTAATCAGACTAGAGGAGCACAGTGGCTGCTTAGTTCATTGGAGGCCTTGGTGAGACACACACACTCTAGAGAATGTGAGATAAATCCTTTGCAGATTCTAGGGAGGGCCACATCAGTAAAATTTTTAGGTTCCCAGTAGGAAATGGCAAACCATTCCAACCCATTCCAGTATTCTTGCCTGGGAAATTCCATGGACAGAAGAGCTTAGTGGGCTACAGGTCATGGGGTCACAAAGAGACACGACTGAGCACAGTACCACCACCAACATTATATAAGTGTTATGATACAAGCAATATGTATCACCTGCTCCAGTACTCTTGCCTGGAAAATCCCATGGACGGAGGAGCCTGGTGGGCTGCGGTCCATGGGGTCGCTACAAGTCGGCACAACTGAGCGACTTCACTTTCACTTTTCACTTTCCTGCATTGGGGAAGGAAATGGCAATTCACTCCAGTGTTCTTGCCTGGAGAATCCCAGGGATGGAGGAGCCTGGTGGGCTTCCGTCTATGGGGTCGCACTGAGTCGGACACAACTGAAGTGACTTAGCAGCAGTAGCAGCAGCTACTGCAAAGAAGAGAGAGAAGGCAGGGAGAAAGGAAGAAAGGAAGGGAGGGAGGAAGGGACAAAGGAAAGAAAAGTGAGGTAAGGAGTAAACGGATATCATTATGGAGGAGAAAGAAATTACCCTCCATCCTTCTAGGTTCTTCTGACAGGCCTAAGAATTAAATTGACACAACCAGATTGAAAAGAGAACATCAAACAAAAATTTAATAACACAGACACGGCAGAAACCCAGAAAAACTGAGTCGTTTACCAAAATGGCTGAAGCCCTCACCTTAAATTCAATCTTCAGCTCAGGGCAAAAGAGCATGCTAAGGGTAGGCATTTGGGACTTCAAAGGGGAGCAAGACAATTTATGTGGAGATGAAAAAGCAAACGTTTACAAAACAAATGTTTGTCAAGCCAGGCAGAGACAATGGGATACAGAAAGGAGCTTTTACAAACAGACTTTGCTAGGTTCCTCCCTGTCTGCACGCCTAGTTCATACTATAGTTATCTATGGTGATAGTTCCCTCCCAGGAACAGGTCTTCTATCTACATTTTTTAGGCAGTTAGGGGGAAAGTCAAAGGTTTTTCCTGAGGCTTTTGAGTCCAAAAAATAATCAGGCTAAATTAATCCTCATGGAAATGAGACATATTTGAGGGCAGCAAATTTTCTTCCCCTACACTGGATATGATGATAAAACATAGAAGAAAAAACCTCATGTTTAAACTAATGTTTAATGTTGAAAAGATGATACAGACCAGGAAGGCTATCCTGAAGATTATCAGTAGAGAAAATAATCCCTCCCCTTAAAAAAACTCACCAAATGTGGTTTATACATCCTATGGATATTATTCAGCCTTTAAAAAGAAGGAAATTCTGACATATGCTTTAACTTGTATATGCGAAGTGAAATAAGTCTGTCAAAAGGACAAATATTGTATTCCACTTATACAGGATGCCTGAAATAGTAAAATTCCAAGAGACAGGAAGTGGACTGCTAATTACCAAGGCCTTGGGGGAGGGGGGTGGGCAATTTTTGTTTAATGAGTATAGAATTTCCATTTGAAAAGGTGAGAAATTTCTGGAGAAGGATGGCAGTGATGGTTACATGATAGTGTGAATGTTCAGCATTAATGTCATTAAAATGTATACTTAAGATGGTTAAAATGGTAGATTTTTTTGTTATGTAAATGTTACTGTTAGGTAGGTAGAATAGGGAAAAGGAGTTCAAAATGGCGGTGGCTAAAAGACAAGGAAGGTCCGAGGACCAGAGTGAAGACTTCAGGCAGAACAAACAGCACTCCTGGCTAAGCCCAATTTGCATAGGGCAGGCCCAGGTGGAGGAAAAAACATATAAAAGGAGGAGCCGAAGCGCTTTCTCTCCGACTCTCTGTCCCGCGTGCATGCGTGCACCCGCGCACTCTCTCTCTCTCCCTCTCTCTCTTTCTCCCTTTCTCTCTCTCTCTCTCTCTCCTGCTATCTTCTAAATAAAATAGAGCTGTAACACTGATTTGCCTAAGAGCTGTAGCACGGTTTGTCCAAGACCCAAGAGCTGTGACGCACCGAGGCCTTCAATGTCCGTCGCTCCAAATCTTTGTTGTGACGAGACAAAGAACCGAGGAACATACACTCACATGACATTACCATCATTTTTTTTAAATCTAGAATTTAAACAAAATCTTCCCCAATATTCACATAATTCAACACTCATAAGTTCAGAAAGCAGATCCAGTCCTGCTGAATTCTGAGATGGACTGAATCTCATCAGTTACCATGTGGATTTAGATGAAAAAACTTTACTTCGGGGAGGGACAGGGCAAAATGTGCCCTCCTTCACTGGCAGTCACTCTCTGAAAGGTAGTAGAGCCTGAGGATGCATTTCATTCTGTGAGCCCCATGATAGAGAGCTGGGGGCCAACGAACTTCACCTTTTTCCTCTTCCCCAAAGCCTGCCTTTCTCAGAGACATAACATCAAAATGTCTGTTGTTTTGTTTTTCCTTTAAAGATGAGCCTTGATGCAGGTGTTTTAATGTCATATCTTAGTCCCTAATCCTGAACCCAGTCTCTTGGCCTCTGGCTCTCATTTAAACTCACTGCAGAGTAAAATTTTTTCTCTTTCTGTGAGAAAGAGCGTATTTTAGATATTGCTTTATTTATGATTTCCCCTCTGTGTTTTGAGTTTTCAAAACTGGAGTTTGTTTTTTTTTTAATCAGAAGTCTATACAATTTCTAATTTGAAAAAAATAAGCAACAAGCAATAAAGGTTTACTGAACAGCCCAGAGAACTATAGTCAATATCTTGTAATAACCTATAATGGAAAATAATCTGAAAAGTAATATGTGTGTATATGTATAACTGAATCACCTTGCTGTGCACCTGAAACATTAATAAGTCAACTATTCTTTTTGCAACCCCATGGACTATAGCCTGCTGAGCTCCTCTGTCCATGGAATTCTCTAGGCAAGAATACTGGAGGGGGTTGCTATGCCCTCCTCCAGGGGATCTTCCTGACCCACGAATCGAACTACGGTCTCCTCTATTGTAGGTGGATTCTTTACCAGCTGATCTACCAGTGAAGCCCATTTGTTTAACTGAATCACCTTGCTGTGTACCTGGAACATTGTAAGTTAACTATACTTCAATAAAATAAATATATTAAGGAAAAAAGTTTTTTTAAAATCAAAAGTCTATAAAAAATAATTACACACAATAAACCTTGAGAATATACTCTGGCTAACTCACTGTAAAAAAAAAAAAAAAAGTAAAACTGAAAAAAACAATCTTCTAGCTTCCAGAGAGTATACTTTCTTTTGCTAGTGAGGAATTAAGGTTCTGTTTTCAGTTATACAAATTAACCATGACCTTGAGAAGACTGGAATGCAAAAGTAGGAAGTCAAGAAACACCTGGAGTAACAGGCAAATTTGGCCTTGGAATATGGAATGAAGCAGGGCAAAGACTAATAGAGTTTTGCCAAGAAAATGTACTGGTCATAGCAAACACCCTCTTCCAACAACACAACAGAAAACTCTATACATGGACATCACCAGATGGTCAACACCAAAATCAGATTGATTATATTCTTTGCAGCCAAAGATGGAGAAGCTCTATACAGTCAGCAAAAACAAGACCAGGAGCTGACTGTGGCTCAAACCATGAACTCCTTATTGCCAAATTCAGACTGAAATTGAAGAAAGTAGGGAAAACCACTAGACCATTCAGGTATGACCTAAATCAAATCCCTTATGATTATACAATGGCAGTGAGAAATAGATTTAAGGGCCTAGATCTGATAGATAGAGTGCTTGATGAACTACGGAATGAGGTTTGTGACATTGTACAGGAGACAGGGATCAAGACCATCCCCATGGAAAAGAAATGCAAAAAAGCAAAATGGCTGTCTGAGGAGGCCTTACAAATAGCTATGAAAAGAAGAGAAGCAAAAAGCAAAGGAGCAAAGGAAAGATATAAGCATCTGAATGCAGAGTTCCAAAGAATAGCAAGAAGACATAAGAAAGCCTTCTTCGGTGATCAATGCAAAGAAATAGAGGAAAACAACAGAATGGGAAAGACTAGAGATCTCTTCAAGAATATTAGAGATACCAAGGGAATATTTCATGCAAAGATGGGCTCGATAAAGGACAGAAATAGTATGGACCTAACAGAAGCAGAAGATATTAAGAAGAGATGGCAAGAATACACAGAAGAACTGTACAAAAAAGATCTTCATGACCCAGATAATCATGATGGTGTGATCACTGACCTTGAGCCAGACATCCTGGAATGTGAAGTCAAGTGGGCCTTAGAAAGCATCACTACGAAGAAAGCTAGTGGAGGTGATGGAATTCCAGTTGAGCTATTCCAAATCCTGAAAGATGATGCTGTGAAAGTGTTGCACTCAATATGCCAGCAAATTTGGAAAACTCAGCAGTGGCCACAGGACTGGAAAAGGTCAGTTTTCATTCCAATCCCAAAGAAAGGCAATGCCAAAGAATGCTCAAACTACCACACAATTGCACTCATCTCACATGCTAGTAAAGTAATGCTCAAAATTCTCCAAGCCAGGCTTTAGCAATATGTGAACGGTGAACTTCCAGATGTTCAAGCTGGTTTTAGAAAAGGCAGAGGAACCAGAGATCAAATTGCCGACTTCCGCTGGATCATGGAAAAAGCAAGAGAGTTCCAGAAAAACATCTATTTCTGCTTTCTTGACTATGCCAAAGCCTTTGACTGTGTGGATCACAATAAACTGTGGGAAATTCTGAAAGAGATGAGAATACCAGACCACCAGACCTGCCTCTTGAGAAATCTGTATGCAGGTCAGGAAGCAACAGTTAGAACTGGACATGGAACAACAGACTGGTTCCAAATAGGAAAAGGAGTACGTCAAGGCTGTATATTGTCACCCTGTTTATTTAATTTATATGCAGAGTACATCATGAGAAATGCTGGACTGGAAGAAACACAAGCTGGAATCAAGATTTCCGGGAGAAATATCAACAACCTCAGATATGCAGATGATACCACCCTTATGGCAGAAAGTGAAGAGGAACTAAAAAGCCTCTTGATGAAAGTGAAAGAGGAGAGTGAAAAAGTTGGCTTAAAGCTCAACATTCAGAAAATGAAGATCATGGCATCTGGTCCCATCACTTCATGGGAAATAGATGGGGAAACATGGAAACAGTGTCAGACTTTATTTTTTGGGGCTCCAAAATGACTGCAGATGGTGACTGCAGCCATGAAATTAAAAGACGCTTACTCCTTGGCAGGAAAGTTATGACCAACCTAGATAGCATATTCAAAGGCAGAGACATTACTTTGACAACAAAGGGTCGTTAGTCAAGGCTATGGTTTTTCCTGTGGTCATGTATGGATGTGAGAGTTGGACTGTGAAGAAGGCTGAGCACCGAAGAATTGATGCTTTTGCACTGTGGTGTTGGAGAAGCCTCTTGAGAGTCCCTTGGACTGCAAAGAGATCCAACCAGTCCATTCTGAAGGAGATCAGCCCTGGGATTTCTTTGGAGGGAATGATGCTGAAGCTGAAACTCCAGTACTTTGGCCACCTCATGCGAAGAGTTGATTCATTGGAAAAGACTCTGATGCTGGGAGGGATTGAGGGCAGGAGGAGAAGGGGACGACAGAGGATGAGATGGCTGGATGGCATCATTGACTCAGTGGACATTCGTCTGAGTGAATTCCGGGAGTTGGTGATGGACAGGGAGGCCTGGCGTGCTGCGATTCATGGTGTCGCGAAGAGTCAAACACGACTGAGCGACTGAACTGAACTGAACTGAGAAGACAAATGGACAAACTCCTGAATTGCTCAGAGCAAAGCAGGTAGAGGGAAGCTGTGCTGGAAAACAAGCATTCTTTCTTGAAAGTGATCCCCCATCCCACCCAGAGTGTGGTCTCTTCTTAAACGCCACTGTAGAACCTGTTTCTTAAACCAGCTTTCAAACTCAGTCTCCCAACTTACAAGGTGGAACTTTAACTTGTACCCAAAATCTTCTTTGTAACACTTCTGAAATTTTGGTCTTAAGCTTTACTGAATTGAGAATCATTGCCTAAGTAATAAATCAGAGAAAACAGACATATGTTACCTGGATAATACTAGACTGCTCATGGTGTAGCAAATAGAATTAGTAAAATCAGGATCCTTTTCCATTTGCTGTTTATAATAATGACTCTGGCTTCAATTGTTTATATACATGTATACTTATACACTCATGGGAAATTAACTTATCCTAGAATGATCATACTGAGTGGTGGTATCTATTCATCTTGTCTACCCAGCAACCTTTCACATCTCTTCCTCTTTAGTAACACATCTGCTCCCCTAATCATAATGTTCCAATCGCCAGGCAACAGAGATCAGCTCAATGGACAACTATTTACTTATCAGTCGTATGGTGGTGGTGATTTAGTCACTAAGTCATGTCCAACTTTTGCAGCCCCATGGACCATAGCCCACCAGGTTCCTCTGTCCACGAAATTCTCCAGGTGAGAATACCGGAGTGGGTAGTCATTTCCTTCTCCAGGGGATTTTCCTGACCCCGGGATGAAACCCAGGTCTCCTGCATTGCAGGCAGATTCTTTACCAACTGAACTACCAGGGAAGCACCTTTTGCTGCACAACAAATTTTCAAGACTTTGTGACTTAAAACATAAGTAATGATCTATTATAGCTCATGGGTGCTGTGGGTCAGGAATTTAGACAGGGCAGAGCAGGATGGCTCATCTCTGTTACACAGTCTTTGGGGTCACAGCCGGAAGAACTGAAGTCTAGGGCTGAAATCAGGTGCAGACTCACAAACATCTCTGCATGTTGATGCTGATGTTGCATCTCCATGTGGCCTGGGCTTCCTCACAACATGGAGGCTGGGATCAAAAGATGAGTATCCCAAGAGAGAGAGCGTGGATGCCAGCCATAAAGTGTTTCTGACGTCTTTTTGATATTCTTTTGATGTCCTGTCCTCAAGAGTTCCATGTCACCATTTCTAAAGTACTCTGTTGGTTGGAACCATGACAGTCCCCACCCAAATAGAAGAAAGGGAAATATAGGAACCCCCACCAATCCCTGTCCCCTTCTCTCACTTGGTAGAAGGAGTATCAACTATGTTGTAAGATGCTTATCTAGAATGAAGAATGAATGTATTGATGTGATCATCATCTCTCCAATGAAAACATCATCTGCCATGGTTGGGTATGTGACACGAGCAGAGCCATTCCAAATATTTCCCTAAGAGTGACAGATGCTGAAAGAAAGAAGCTCCCTTTTCTTGGAGTTTCTAAGCAGAAGGGTGTAAATCAAGGGCAGCAGAAGTCAACTTCTCTACCATGTAGAAAAAGTCTAAATGAAAAGCTAAGATCAAGTAACAATAAGGCAAGAAGAGAAAGGATCAGAGAAAAAAAGTTCTGACGGCAATATCATTGCCCTCCAGAATCTAGCACTGAGTGAATGACTGGCATATCGGTGTGGTCAATAATATTTAGTGAAAGAATAAAATGAAAGTCTTAATAATGAACTATTAGCCATGAAAAAGAACAAAATAATGCCATTTGCAGCAACATGGATGGACCTAGAGAGTATCATACTAAGTGAAGTAAGTCGGACAGAGAAAGACAAACGCCATATGATATTTCCATTCATTTGTGGAATCTCATTTTAAAATAGATGCCTCTTGAGAAACCTGTATGCAGGTCAGGAAGCAACAGTTAGAACTGCACATGGAACAACAGACTGGTTCCAAATAGGAAAAGGAGTACTTCAAGGCTGTATATTGTCACCCTGCTTATTTAACTTCTATGCAGAGTACATCATGAGAAACGCTGGGCTGGAAGAAGCACAAGCTGGAATTAAGATTGCCAAGAGAAATATCAATAACCTCAGATATGCAGATGACACCACCCTTATGGCAGAAAGCGAAAAAGAACTAAAGAGCCTCTTGATGAAAGTGAAAGAGGAGAGAGGAAGAGCTGGCTTAAAGCTCAAACATTCAGAAAACGAAGATCATGGCATCCGGTCCCATCACTTCACGGCAAACAAATGGGAAAACAGTGGAAACAGTGGCTGACTTTATTTTTCTGGGCTCCAAAATCACTGCAGATGGTAATTGCAGCCATGAAATTAAAAGACGCTTTCTCCTTGGAAGGAAAGTTATGATCAACCTAGACAGCATATTGAAAAGCAGAGACATTACTTTGTCAACTAAGGTCCACCTAGTCAAGGCTATGGTTTTTCCAGTGGTCATGTATGGATGTGAGAGTTGGACTATAAAGAAAGCTGAGCACCGAAGAATTGATGCTTTTGAACTGTGGTGTTGAGAAGCCTCTTGAGAGTCCCTTGGACTGCAAGGAGATCCAACCAGTCCATCCTAAAGGAGATCAGTCTTGAATATTCATTGGAAGGACTGATGCTGAAGCTGAAACTCTAATACTTTGGCCACCTGATGTGAAGAGCTAACTCATTTGAAAAGACCCTGATGCTGGGAAAGATTGAGGGTGGGAAAAGAAGGGGACAACAGAGGATGAGATGGTTGGATGGCATCACTGACTCAATGGACATGGGTTTGGGTGGACTCCCGGAGTTGGTGATGGACAGGGAAGCCTGGTGTGCTGAGGTTCATGGGGTTGCAAAGAGTCGGACATGACTGAGAGACTGAACTGAACTGATACTGATAAATGAACTTTTACAAAATGGAGACAGACTCACAGATTTTGAAAACCAACTCATGGTTACCAAAGGGGAAATGTGGAGTGCGGGATAAATTAGGAGTTTGGAATTAACATACACACATTACTGTTATATAATAGGCAATCAACAAGGACTTACTGTATAGTGTAGGGAACTCTACTCAATATTGTGTAAAAATCTATATGAGAAAAGAATCTGAAAAAGCATGAATATATGTATATGTTTACCTGAATCACTTTATTGTACATTTGAGACTAACAACATTGTAAATCAATAAAATTAAAAAAAAAAAAAAACACCTCAGCATTACTTGTTAAAAAAAAAAAAAGAAGTCTTGATAAACAGAACATATTCAAGATATCTAAAACCACTAGAAATGGGAGCTCAAAATTTTGAAGATAACTGACCTATGTTTTTTCCCTGAGGCATGTGGTGATTATCCACATGTATCCCTTCTCCTTGAGGATGGATGAGTCTAATATTACCCAACCTCTGGGACTTCTCTGGTGGTTCAGTGATAAAGAATCCACCTGCCAATGCAGGAGATGTAGTTTCGATCCCTGGTTTGGGAAGATACGTTGGAAAAAGAAATGTCAACCCACTCCAGTATTCTTGCCTGGGAAATCCCATGGACAGAAGAGCTGAGTGGGTATAGTCCATGGGGTCGCAAAGAGTCAGACATGACTCAGTGATTAAACAACTACAAACAAGCCAACCTCCAAGGATGAGACTTTCTATTCTTTCCACCGTCAGCTAGGTACTACCTCTGCAGCTAGAGCACAATTAATTTTAGTGACTATTGCTGCTGGCCAAGGTAGTCTTTCTAGAAAAAACAGCCTTACTCCATTTGTCTACAAATGGGGCATTTATTGCTGTATCCTATAAATCTTCCTACTTTTATATCCTCCAGTCATTTTAAACTGGCTGTCTCCTTACCCGTGTGCTACGGATTTCCACTTAGAATTTTTTCCCAGTGATTTTAGAATTCCACCCTTAGGGTGGTTTTGATACACATTTCAGATGAGAAAACTGGCAAATATATGAAACCATCTGCAGGAGAATCACTGTAAAACCTTATAAACTACATAAGGGCTGAGATGCTGCAGTGCCCTCGCTACTGAATTAGAATATTTGGGCTCATTGCATGACAATTATATTTCTAGAAAGCTCCAGAGATGACTCCAATACATATCCAAGAACCACTGGGATTTGCATTGCACTTGGGATAGAGGTAACAAAAGAGGTCCATGTTCCCTCTGTCCCCAAACCTCTAAAACAACTTTTAAAAAATTTGACCATCTATTTATGTATTTACTCATTTATCTTCATTTAGTAGTATTTTATTTTCACTTTTTTTCTTCTGGTTTTGAGATATAACTGACCTACAGCACTGTATAAGTTTGAGGTGTATAGCATAATGATTTGACTTACGTGCATCATAAAATGATGACAATAAGATTAACAAACATCCATCACTCATACAGATATAAAATTTAAAAAACAGAAAAACATTTCTTGTGGTGAGAATTCTAATGATTTACTCTCATAATAACTTTCAATATATAATATGCAGCCGTGTTAATTGTATTTATCGTGTTGTACATTACATCCCTAATGCTTCTTTATCTTATATCTGGCATTTTGTACATTTCGACCACCTTCATGCAATTATCCAACCCCCACCTCCCTGTAGTAATATAAATTTCTATCTTTCTCTATGAGTTTGTTTACTGAAGTACATTATGTAAGTTTCAGGTGTACAACATAGTGACTCATAATTTTTAAAGTTTACACTCCATTTATGCTGTGCTGTGCTTAGTTGCTCAGCTGTGTCCAACTCTTTGTGACCCCATGGACTGTAGCCCACCAGGCACCTCTGTCCATGGGGATTCTCCAGGCAAGAATACTGGACTGGGTTACCATTCCCTCCTCCAGGGGATCTTCCCAACCTGGGGATCAAATGCAGGTCTCCCGCATTGCAGGCAGATTCTTTACCCTCTGAGCCACCAGGAAAGCCTACAGTCCTTTGATAGTTATTATAAAATATTAACTATAATCCCTGTGCTGTATAACATATGCTTGTAGCTTATTCATATTTACGCAGTTGTTTGTACCTCTTAATTCTAACACCACTTTTGATGTCAAACTCTTAGAAGTACAGTTTACAGGGATTTGGAAGAGATGTTTTACCCCTTCCCACCTGAGCTTCCATTGAAAGGGGCAGATCTCATCATTTATTTCCACAAAGGAAAGTAACCTTCTTCCCCACAGACTGGGGTAGGACACGGAGCTGGGAAGACTGTGTATTGCAGGACCAGTGGGGACAATGGGCTCTCATAAGATCTGTGGCAAATCTGAGTAATTTTGTCCCCGCCCCTCTTCCCTCTACAGGGCCAGCCTTTAGAATCCAATCCTAACGTCCCACATTCCACCAGGGAAGGTAGAATGAAGCCTGAAGCAGATGCATATTAGACAGAAATGCAGCCCTATAGCCAACTTTTCAGAATGTTCCTTAGGAGACACTGGAAGAAAAGCCCTCAGCTGGCCAGCTTGCCCTAATCAGGCAGAGGAGGAAGAAGCATGGAAACTCCAGAGCATAAACTGGAAGAGCATTTCATTTAAAACACTTCAGGCTTCATTTTAATTTCATCTGATTGAAAAAGGGCCAACTGGTAAATAGACAGGTTTTTTTAATTTCCCTCTGAATATGGCCAATGAAACTGTGGATTTGGAATGACTGTAGGGGGCAGTGGGCGTGTTGCAGTTCAACAGGAACAGTTTGCACAGCTGCAAAAGGGAGTTTTCTGTGTGCTTGCTCCAGTCTGAGCAGGAGGGAGGTGAGGGTTTGACATCAGCGGTGCCTCTGAACATAGTAACCAGGTCCCACGCCCTCTCCCAGTACTCATGGAGCCCCCCAGCCCACTGTATCTTCTCCCCTCTAAACACTGAGCTTCTGAAAGGTGCCAGAGTTCTGCCTGTGAAATGGTGGATTCCAGCCTTTGGGCAGGGATGAGAGGCATGTTCTGACACATTGCCAATCTGACTCTGAGAGAACTGAACAGATTTTGTGGTGGCTGGAGTTTTGGCATAAGACTTTTATTTCCATCTTGTACTGCTATGAGCTGATTTAGAAAGTTTCTCTTTCTTAAATAGGAATGTATTTTAGATGTGCAAAATCTGGTTACCATATTCCATGGGCCTATTTGCCTCCAACCAACTTTGAAAACCTACTTTGTCCTAATTGTGCCAACTCTTAAGCCATCCACAATGTTGAGTGTCCCACAAATCCACATCTTGAAAAGCAAAGATGATTAGTCTAAAGCATTTTCTTTTGTGTGGAGATTTTCACATTGACTAGATTGTCAATGATGTTCATGACATCACGGAGATGATTAGGTCTAACTTGGCAGTGGGCATGGTGGCAAGAAGGGAGCTGTTCCCACTAAATCGTGTTAACAGTATGAGCATACACTTGTCATACTGGTCTCTTAGCTCCCAGTTCATCACTTTTCTGTTATGGTTCTGCCACTAATATTAGTGATCTTACCAAGTTATTTAACCTGCCAGGCACTGAGTTTCCTCATTTGTAAAATGAAGATAATTTCTTCCATTACTAAGTTGTTATAAAATGAAATTGTGGATGTGGAATGTTTTTAATGAGTTCAGAATGCTACATGAATGTTTAAACAAAAAACAGGGATAGAGAAATGGAGATTGTGAGGGAAATTCCAAGAGAAGCCAGGAGTTCAAAACACCATCTGCCAATTGAAGTGCTGACTGAAGGTGATTTCAGATTTCCCAATCCTGTGGAGAAATGGAAGACCCACTTAGACATGTCACAGGAGGGGCAAAAGAAAGATGCTTCGGTGGATATTGCTTTTTTATGGCTTTTAATTTACGGAACTAACAGACCAGGGAATGGAACATGATGTCCGTGCCTGTGGTCCTGCCTGCTCCAGTTCACTCCATCCCCTGCTGCCAGACCAGAAACAACTCTGATCATAGAAGTCAGGAATGCTAGACGGGAAAGGAGCTGTGAGGTCATATAAGTCGGTTGATATTGTGTAATTCTCTTATTCTAGACCTAAGTGGCTAGACACCTACAATACCTCAGACAGTTACTATTTCTATGATCCGTACCCAGTTTTCTTACTGTTTTCCTTCAGAAGTCCCATGCTCCAGTCAAACTAGAATACAGTTTATTGCCTTAAAATTCTACACTTCTTCACGACCAAAAAAGGTGGGGAGGGAAGTTGACAAAGCAGGAACAACATGGGCAAGAACACAGAGGGTGATACAAATATATTTAGGTGAGGTCAGAGATGTAGACTGGGCTTTGAGTATGATTTAAATAGGGGGAGAAGAAAGGTAAGGAGAATTATGGACACACAGAACTTCAGAGCAAGGGCTCAGAGCCTATTTAGTCCAATGATTTTTAAACTATGTTCTGCAGATTGTTGGGAGTTGTGGGGAATAGTTCCCTCTTCCAACTCCAGGCGTCACAGTGAAAGGCAGTGTGGAGTTGGGGTAAGAACAGTATGTGAGAATCTAAACTCTATATTGTTTGTCAATTAAAGTGACATATATTTCTTAATCTGCTCTACTTATAAGCTTTTACAAGAAAAAATGGTTTTGCATCAAAGGCAGACATAGATTATAGAATAAAAGTAATTGAGCTGAAAAGGACCTTTGTCATGACTGGAGACATTTTAGTAAAATAGGAAAACTTCACTTGTATCTCAGTTCTTCTTACCCAGTAGATCTTCTTTGAAGCCTCCCTTTCACAAATTTCCACCTTTCTTCCATTCCTGATTTAATGTTCAAATATAGTGTTTTAAAAAAGGTTGAAAACGTAGATGTAAAAACAAAATTGGTAAAGTAGGGAAATGAGAGAAAAAAAGTAGCTTCCAGATGAGATAAAAAAAGATAAAATAGGATACATTCCACAATGCAAGAATAATTCAGAGATGCTTCTCAGAATGTAGACAAAGTGGGAAAAATTCCTGCATTATTGGACTAATAACTGAATAGGATGGTTGGAGGAATAAGGTATTTGACCAAAGAATTTGAAGAAGATAAAGTTTCTCTGTACCATTAAAAATAAATGAATAAAAACTTAATTTAAAAACTATCTTTTATGTCAGTTCAGGCAAACAAGCTAATACAGGGATCTATATAGACACAGACTTAGAGAGGTTATTTGTAAGTGGAATATAGCTATATCTCTATCTATCTATCTATGGAAAATGGGAAGAAGGAGAACCACAATCCTGCAGTGGCTAAAACCAAAACCACATCACAGAAAGTTTATCAGGATGAAAAAGCAGAGGGTTTTGTCCCAGATGAAGGGACAAGATAAAACTCTGGAAAAACAACCAAAATGAAGTGGATGGAGATAGGCAACATTCTAGAAAAAAAATTTAGAATAATGATAGCAAAGATAATCCAAGATCTCAGAAAAAGAATGGAGGCAAAGATTGAAAATATGCAATAAATGTTTACCAAAGATCTAGAGGAACTAAAGAAGAAACAAACAGAGATGAACAATACACTAGAAGGAATCAAAAGCAGAATAATTGATGCAGAAGGACAAAAAAGTGACCTGGAGGACAGAATGATGGAAATCACTGCTGCAAAACAGAATGTAGGGGGGTAAAATGAAAAAAATGAAGACAGCCTAAGAGACATCTGGGACAACATTGAATGCACCAGCATTCACATTACAGAGGGCCCCAAAGAAGAGAGAGAGAAGGGACCCAAGAATATATTTGAAGAAATAATAGCTGAAAACTTCTCTAACATGGGAAAGGAAATAGTCAACCAACTCCAGGAAGCACAGAAAGTCCCAGATAGGATAAACCCAAGGAGGAACACACCAAGACACATACTAATCAAAATGATGAAGATTAAAGACGAAGATAAAATATTAAAATCAACAAGAGAAAAAATGACAAATCACAAGAGAACTCCCATAAGGTTTTCAGTTGATTTTTCAACAGAAACTCTACAAGCCAGAAGAGAATGGCATGATATATTTAAAGTGATGAAAGGGAAGAACCCACAACCAAGAATGCTCTACCCACCAAGACCCTTCTTCAGATTTGATGGAGAAATCGTAAAAGCTTTCTAGACAAGCAAAAGAGAATTCAGCACCACCAAACCAGCTTTACAACAAATCTAAAGGAACTTCCCTAGGCAGAAAACACAAGAGAAGGAAAAGACCTACACAAAATACACCCACAACAATTAAGAAAATGGTAATAGGATCATACATATCAATAATTACCTTAACTATAAAAGGATTACAAGCACCAACCAAAAAGCATCAACTGGCTGGGCAGATGAGAACATGTGCATGTATGCACTTCCACTTAATGCATCACTCTACTTAACCCCCAAAATTGTATGTAATTATTTTATATTGTTAAGTTGATCATGTTTCCATATGGCTTGCAAGTGCAATTATCTTTTATTTTTTGTCTGACTATTGATTGTGAAAACTGATAAGCATCTTTTACTATTGAAAAAATAAAATAAACAATGTTTTTCTAATTCTGTGATATTTTTAGTGGAGAGAGGAAAGAAGATGGGACTAAATGCCAAGTTCAACTAAAATAGCATGACACTTTCCCCTCACCCTGAAGAAATTTCCTCCCAACCACACACACACACACACACACACACACACACACAGACTAGTGATATAGCAGTTGCCTTCTCCAGTGATCCAAGACAGAGAAGTAACAATGCCTTTTATGACTTGGCCTCAGAAGTCATGCCATTAGAGTAAATGCTTCTTTTCTTTCTGTGTTCTGAATGAGGATGTACACAAGGCAATTTTTCCAAAATGGACAAGTTTTATATATATCTAACCTTAGCTGTCCCACCCCTGAAGTACCCAGTTTTATATTTAACTCTTTATTCTTTTTAAAGCAAAATGTGGTAGTAGAGAAGAATCTGGGGGAAATTCTTAACAGACACATCACCCTTTCCAAACAATATTTTCAAGTAACTTCTGGACAGAAGATGAGGGTCATTAAAAAGTACTAGAATTGTCATATTCACAACCAGCAATCCATATTTGTCAAGTAGAAATTTGTCTCTCATCACCAGGATTGAACACATGCATATTGTTGCTGTTATTCAGTAAGCTAAGAACAAAGCTAGTGGAGGTGATGGAATTCCAGTTGAGCTATTTCAAATCCTAAAAGATGATGCTGTGAAAGTGCTGCACTCAATATGCCAGCAAATTTGGAAAACTCAGCAGTGGACACAGGACTGGAAAAGGTCAATTTTCATTCCAATCCCAAAGAAAGACAATGCCAAAGAATGCTCAAACTACTGCACAATTGCACTCATCTCACACGCTAGTAAAGTAATGCTCAAAATTCTCCAAGCAAGGCTTCAGCAATACATGAACCATAAACTTCCAGATGTTCAAGCTGATTTTAGAAAAGGCAGAGGAACCAGAGACCAAATTGCCAACATCTGCTGGATCATTGAAAACGCAAGAGAGTTCCAGAAAAACATCTGTTTCTGCCAAAGCCTTTGACTGTGTGGATCACAATAAACTGTGGGAAATTCTGAAAGAGATGGGAATACCAGACCAGCTGACCTGGCTCTTGAAAAACCTGTATGCAGGTCAGGAAGCAACAGTTAGAACTTAACATGGAACAACAGACTGGTTCCAAATAGGAAAAGGAGTACGTCAAGGCTGTGTATTGTCACCCTGCTTATTTAACTTCTATGCAGAGTACATCATGAGAAACGCTGGGCTGGAGGAAGCACAAGCTGGAATCAAGATTGCTGGGAGAAATATCAATAACCTCAGATATGCAGATGACACCACCCTTATGGCAGAAAGTGAGGAAGAACTAAACAGCCTCTTGATGAAAGTGAAAGAGGAGAGTGAAAAAGTTGGCTTAAAGCTCAACATTCAGAAAATGAAGATCATGGCATCTGGTCCCATCACTTCATGGGAAATAGATGGGGAAACAGGGGAAACAGTGGAAACAGTGGCTGACTTTATTTTTCTGGGCTCCAAAATCACTGCAGATGGTGACTGCAGCCATGAAATTAAAAGACACTTACTCCTTGGCAGGAAAGTTATGACCAACCTAGATAGCATATTCAAAAGCAGAGACATTACTCTGTCCACAAAGGTCCGTCTAGTCAAGGCTATGGTTTTTCTAGTAGTCTTGTATGGATGTGAGAGTTGGACTATAAAGAAAGCTGAGCACTGAAGAATTGATGCTTTTGAACTGTGGTGTTGGAGAAGACTCTCGAGAGTCTCTTGGACTGCAAGGAGATCCAACCAGTCCATTCTAAAGGAGATCAGTCCTGGGTGTTCATTGGAAGGACTGATGTTGAAGCTGAAACTCCAATACTTTGGCCACCTGATGCAAAGAGCTGACTCATTTGAAAAGACCCTAATGCTGGGAAAGACTGAGGGTGGGAGGAGAAGGGGACAACAGAGGATGAGATGGTTGGATGGCATCACTGACTCAATGGACATGGGTTTGGGTGGACTCCGGGAGTTGGTGATAGACAGGGAGGCCTGGTGTGCTGTGGTTCATGGGGTCTCAAAGAGTCAGACACGACTGAGTGACTGAACTGAACTGAATTGAAGTTGTGTTGACTCTTTGCAACCCCATGGACTGCAGTACACCAGGCCTTCCTGTCCCTCACTATCTCCCAGATTTTGCCCAACTTCATGTCCGTTAAATCGGTGATGTTATCCAACCATCTCATCCTCTGCCACCTTCTTCTCCTTTTGCCTTCACTATTTCCCAGCATCAAGGTCTGTTACAATGAGTCAGCTCTTCACATCAGGTGGCCAAACTATTGGAGCTTCAGCTTCAGCTTCATCATCAGTCCTTCCAGTGAATATTCAGGGTTGATTTCCTTTAGGATTGACTGGTTTGATTTCCTTGCTGTCCAAGAGACTCTCAAGGGTCTTCTCCAGCACCATGGTTTGACATCAATTCTTTGGTGCTCAGCCTTCTTTATGGTCCTATTCTCACATCTGTACATGACTACTGGAACGACCATAGCTTTCACTATACAGACATTTGTTGGCAAAGTACTGTCTCTGCTTTTTAATATGCTACCTAGGTCTGTCATAGCTTTTCTTCTGAGGAGCAAGTGTCTTCTAATTTCACGGCTACAGTCATATCTGCAGTGATTTTGGAGCCCAAAAAGAGACAATCTGTCACTGCTTCCACTTTTCCCCCATTTGCCTTGAAGGTATGGGACTGGATGTTATGATCCTAGTTTTTTTAATGTTGAGCTTTAAGCTAGCTTTTTCACTCTCCTCTTTCACCCTCATCAAGAGGCTCTTTAGTTCCTCTTTGCTTTCTGCCATTAGAGTGGTATCATATTTACCCCTGTTACTAAAGATGAGATCTGATCTTACTTACAAAGTTTTAGTTACAATTAGTATCCACAGTGGTACAATTTTAACACCACTGGGTATCAAAAAGGATGACCAAAACATAGACAAGAGATGGAATATGGTATCTGGACTCCAAATAGTTTCCCAATGAGTCCTGTCTTTTTGTAATTACATCCTTGTGTAATTATCAGGATTTGTCTATGTGACCAGTAGAATATGTCAGAAGTGGTAGTGTATAATTTATCAGGCTAGGTCATAAAAGATATTGCTTCTGTCTCTCTTAGATCACTTACCTCGGGAAAAGCCAACTGCTATGTCATGAGGATACTCAAGTGGCTTCTGTGGAGAAGCTCATGGCAAGGAACTGAGGCTCCAGCTAACAGTCTTACTCTCCAGCTCCAGTCAAGTCAGCATCTTAATTATAATGTCATGAGGGATCATGATCCAGAACCATCTAGCTAAGCCGCTCCTGAGTTCCTGACTCATAACAGTTGTGAGGAAATAAATGTTTGTTGTCTTAAGCCACTAAAGTTTGGGGGTAATATGTTATATGCATGCATGCTAAGTCACTTCAGTTGTGTCTGACTCTTTGCCACCCTATGGACTGCAGCTTGCCAGGCTCCACTGTCCATGGGATCCTCCAAGCAAGAATACTGGAATGGGTCGCCACACCCTCCTTCAGGGGATCTTCCTGACCCAGAGACTGAACCGAGCCTCTTATGTCTCCTGCATTGGCAGGCGGGTTCTTTACCACTAGTGCCGCCTGGGAAGCACTAATTTGTTAATATAGAGGGGCTACATGCTCAATAAAAAGTATTCTCACTTTGTTTCTGGGATGTGACCCAGAGTAATCTTTAAAATTCATTTTAAAAGGAAAAAGTCATTTGCAAAGCCATCTATGAAGGCAGAATAACACATATTCAAAATCTGACAAAAATGGCACACGATAAAGAAAAGTATAGATTAAGTCTCACTTAAAAATGTACAGGCAAATATTCTAAATATTATATGAGAAATGGAATACAGTAATATATTTTAAAAATACATCTTAATCAATTAACTCATCCCAGGAATTTTGGAAAATCAATTAATAGAATTCATTGTATTTTATATTGAATGAAAAAACTATATAATTATCTGGATAAATGTCAAAAGACAGTCAGTGAAATTAAACATCTATTCTTGGTAAAATATACATGTGTGGGCTGTGTACTTAATTGGTATTTAGTTGCTAAGTCGTGTCCGACTCTTGTGATCCCACAGACTGCTCCTCTGTCCATGGGATTCTCCAGACAAGAATACTGGCATGGTTGCCATTTCCTTCTCCAGGGGATCTTTCTGACCCAGGAATCAACCCGGATCTCCTGTATTGCAGGCAGACTCTTTACTGACAGAGCAGTTGCAAATACATAAATATAATGAATTTTTAAAACCAGATATAGAAGGAAGTTTCCTTATTTGACAACATTTTGTCAACAGATAACACATACTTAACAGGAACTACTTTTAGTGTTGTACATTCCATCAGAAATAAGGTAAATATGATCATTTATATTATACATTTTTGTGAAGGTTCTAACAAATTCAATAAGACAAGTTGAAATATAAGGAAAGAAGAGACAAGTGGTCATTGTTTGTAATACAATTATACCTCAAAAACAACTAGAACTAATAACAGAGAGTTTAGTAAGACAATCATATAGCAAGATAATATTTAAATATCAAACAATTATTAATATAGCAGAAATAATTTAGGAATTACTAAATATTTATATTTTCCTAAGATGTCCATAAGAAAAAACTTTACTGAAAAACAGGAAGGATTTAAATAAATGGATTTCTATATTGTAATGGACATGGGTTTGGGTGGACTCCAGGAGTTGGTGATGGACAGGGAGGCCTGGCGTGCTGCGGTTCATGGGGTTGCAAAGAGTTGGACACAACTGAGTGACTGAACTGAACTGAACTGAATATTGCATTTCTGTTTAGGAAGATTCAATCTCATATAAATTTCAATTCCTTTTAAATTAATTTATAAATTTACACAATTCTAATAAAGTTCTAATAGCAGTTTGAAAGAATCAAAAAGTTAAAATCAGTTACATTGATTCTAACTTTCATTTGAAAGAATAAATACACAAAAAAATTAATGAGTGGAAATCTGTCCTTCTAAATATCAAGACATACTTTAAAGCCACAGCAATGAAAACACTCTGGGTTTGAATTAAGTATGGAAAAAGAGACCAATGAAACAGAATATAGGGTCTAAGTTAAAATCCACACACATATAATTTGTTTTTATATTTAAAACCTACAGATGAATTTTAAAATAACTGGAGTATTTCAATGTTTCACATTTCATTATGTAGCATTGAAATGATGGTTATATACTGGGTAAAGAAATATGTTAACTCCATTTTGGAGAAATATTTTTTATATGATGAGAGAATATTCATAAGTTCTTTTGTTTTTACATTTAGAAGTACTTGAAGGAAATGTAGAAAACTTTTATACTTTTGAGGTAGAAAGGGCTTTTGTAAGCATGTCACAGAGCCAGAAACATTAAAGCAGAAAATTAATTTTGTGACTTTTGCTTTTACAGAAGTACATAAAATTTTAAATCAAGTCTTTCAATATGAGAAACTAATAAAATGCATTATAAAATATTTTCAATGTATATCACAAAGGTTTAAGATCTATAAAATATATAGAACTTTTATCTATCAGTTATAAAACATAAGCAAAAGAAAAATGGGCAAAAATTAAGCACTCAGTTAGATAAAATACAAATGATTACCACTATCTGAAAAGAAACTGCTTAAATTCAATAATAAACAGAGAAATGCAAATTTTTTAAAGCAAGATTGAAGATTTATTTAAACCTTTCAGAGCAATTGGAGTGGTAATATTCAGCGTCCAAAGGTATGGCAAAAATGGGTACTCTCATTCTACTTTCTAGTAGTATAAACTGCTGCAACATTTCTAGAAAATAATCTATTAACAATTTGAAAGATTTCTTGTACATGCCTTTGAGCTAATATTTCTAATTCTAGTGGTTTATCCTAAAGAAATTATAGGACAGATGTACAAAGATATACTGTATAAAGATGCTTATTGTAGTATTGGTCATAATAAAAGATGAATGGCTATAAGTAAATGTACTGATCATAACAAACACCCTCTTCCAACAACACAAGAGAAGACTCTACACATGGACATCACCAGATGGTCAACACCAAAATCAGATTGATTATATTCTTTGCAGCCAAAGGTGGAGAAGCTCTATACAGTCAGCAAAAACAAGACCAGGAGCTGACTGTAGCTCAGATCATGAACTCCTTATTGCCAAATTCAGACTGAAATTGAAGAAAGTAGGGAAAACCACTAGACCATTCAGGTATGACCTAAATCAAATCCCTTATGATTATACAGTGGAAGTGAGAAATAGATTTAAGGGCCTAGATCTGATAGATAGAGCGCCTGATGAACTATGGAATGAGGTTCGTGACATTGTACAGGAGACAGGAATCAAGATCATCCCCATGGAAAACAAATGCAAAAAGGCAAAATGGCTGTCTGCGGAGGTTTTACAAATAGCTGTGAAAACAAGAGAAGCAAAAAGCAAAGGAGCAAAGGAAAGATATAAACATCTGAATGCAGAGTTCCAAAGAATAGCAAGGAGAGATAAGAAAGCCTTCTTCAGCGATCAATGCAAAGAAATAGAGGAAAACAACAGAATGGGAAAGACTAGAGATCTCTTCAAGAAAATGAGAGATACCAAGGGAACATTTCATGCAAAGATGGGCTCGATAAAGGACAGAAATGGTATGGACCTAACAGAAGCAGAAGATATTAAGAAGCGATGGCAAGAATACACAGAAGAACTGTACAAAAAAGATCTTCACGACCCAGATAATCACGATGGTGTGATCACTGACCTAGAGTCAGACATCCTGGAATCAAGTGGGCCTTAGAAAGCATCACTACGAACAAAGCTACTGGAGGTGATGGAATTCCAGCTGAGCTGTTTCAAATCCTAAAAGATGATGCTGTGAAAGTGCTGCACTCAATATGCCAGCAAATTTGGAAAACTCAGCAGTGGCCACAGGACTGGAAAAGGTCAGTTTTCATCCCAATCCCAAAGAAAGGCAATGCCAAAGAATGCTCAAACTACCGCACAATTGCACTCATCTCACACGCTAGTAAAGTAATGCTCAAAATTCTCCAAGCCAGGCTTTAGCAATATCTGAACCGTGAACTTCCTGATGTTCAAGCTGGTTTTAGAAAAGGCAGAGGAACCAGAGATCAAATTGCCAACATCCGCTGGATCATGGAAAAAGCAAGAGAGTTCCAGAAAAACATCTATTTCTGCTTTCTTGACTATGCCATAGCCTTTGACTGTGTGGATCACAATAAACTGTGGAAAATTCTGAAAGAGATGGGAATACCAAAACACCTGATCTGCTTCTTGAGAAATTTGTATGCAGGTCAGGAAGCAACAGTTAGAACTGGACATGGAACAACAGATTGGTTCCAAATAGGAAAAGGAGTACGTCAAGGCTGTATATTGTCACCCTGCTTATTTAACTTCTATGCAGAGTACATCATGAGAAACGCTGGACTGGAAGAAACACAAGCTGGAATCAAGATTTCCGGGAGAAATATCAATAACCTCAGATATGCAGATGACACCACCCGTATGGCAGAAAGTGAAGAGGAACTCAAAAGCCTCTTGATGAAAGTGAAAGAGGAGAGTGAAAAAGTTGGCTTAAAGCTCAACATTCAGAAAACGAAGATCATGGCATCTGGTCCCATCACTTCATGGCAAATAGATGGGGAAACAGTGGAAACAGTGTCAGACTTTATTTTTTTGGGCTCCAAAATCACTGCAGATGGTGACTGCAGCCATGAAATTAAAAGACGCTTACTCCTTGGCAGGAAAGTTATGACCAACCTAGATAGCATATTCAAAAGCAGACATTACTTTGCCAACAAAGGTTCATCTAGTCAAGGCTATGGTTTTTCCTGTGGTCATGTATGGATGTGAGAGTTGGACTGTGAAGAAGGCTGAGTGCCAAAGAATTGATGCTTTTGAACTGCGGTTTTGGAGAAGCCTCTTGGGAGTCCCTTGGACTGCAAGGAGATCCAATCAGTCCATTCTGAAGGAGATCAGTCCTGGGATTTCTTTGGAAGGAATGATGCTAAAACTGAAACTCCAGTACTTTGGCCACCTCATGTGAAGAGTTGACTCATTGGAAAAGACTCTGATGCTGGGAGCGAATGAGGGCAGGATGAAAAGGGGAGGACAGAAGATGAGATGGCTGGATGGCATCACTGACTCGATGGACGTGAGTCTCAGTGAACTCCAGGAGTTGGTGATGGACAGGGAGACCTGGCGTGCTGCGATTCATGGGGTCACAAAGAGTCGGACACGACCTAGCGACTGAACTGAACTGAGTCCTATCAATGGAGAGTTAAGTATGTCATTGTCCACCCACATTTATACACTGCAATTTTTTTTTTAATGATGTAGATCCCACTGACATGGAAAAATGTCCCAATACCTTAAAATGAAATAAAAATTAAAGTTACAGAGTAATATATATGTATAGTATGATCCCATTTGGGCTTCCCAGATGGCACTAGTTGTAAAGAACCCTCCTGCCAATGCAGGAGACATAAGAGACAAAGGTTTGATCCCTGGGTCAGGAAGATCCCCTAGAGGGGGGCATGGCAACCCACTCCAGTATTCTTGCCAGAATTCCATGGACAGAGGAGCCCTGCAGGTGGGCTACAGTGCATAGGGTTGCAAAGAATCAGACACAACTGAAGCAACTTAGCATGTGTGCATGCATGATCCCATTTACATTTTCTTAAATATGTGGATTTGTGTGCATGCATGCATGCTAAGTCATTTCAGTCCTGTATCTGATTCTCCGTGATCCTATGAACTGCAGCCCGCCAGGCTCCTCAGTCCATGGGTTTCTCTAGGCAAGAATATTGGAATGGATTGCCATGCCCTGTGGATATGTTAGCATAAAAACATGGAAGAATATATGTCAAATTGTTCACTTACCTGTTAGAGATTTAGGACTAGAAAATGACCATTTCTTTCTGTTGTATTACTTTAATCTTTACAGTTGAAACAGATTTTTCAAAAAGATAAACGTCAGGAAAATAAAGTATTTGTGACAATAACTCCTTGGTTTTATGCATAAAATGTTGGGCATTTGCTGGATCTTCTAATTCTTTATTTGCTAATTATTATATCTACTAGAACCTAGTGAAGACTGTCATTATTAATGAAAATGGAAGAGGTCAACCCAGTTACAGGGATTTCTCACTTAATCTGTATGATCAACAACCACACAATCACCGTCCAGCTGTATCACATCCTGTTCTCTGAGAAGAGTCTGCATGCAATGAAACCACTAACTGTGACTTTAAATAGTAAATCTTATCAAAAGCTACATGAGGTGAGGATATGAAAGTCTGGTCTTGCACCTGCTGACACTGGAATGTGTGACTGTGATCATCTATGGGGGAGTCACTCTGAAATAAAATGCCATCTCTGGAGGGAGAAAGGCACAGGCAACGCAGCTCTCCATCAGTGAACTTCACCACCGTGGGTGTACGGGCTCAGTGGCAGGACACCCAAAACCACCAAGGCCAGCTGGCCAGAATTCAACACTGGGGCCAGCAATCCATGTTTCAATTTGAGGTCCTAGAGCCAATGGCCACCCAGTTATTGCTGCAGAACCAACTGCCTGGCAGAGAGGGGTTTGTTTGGAATCACAGTTGTGCCCACCAAGGGAAAGGGATGTGAATTCTCAGTTCAGAGCTGGGTCCTGAGAGGCCCACTGCAGGTGGGGCATGAACTGGGGTCTGAAGAAGAGGTTTCATAGGGAAGTCTCATTGGCTCAGTTCCTCCTCCTAGTTCCGAAGTCACTTGTGAGAGGGGATGCAGCTGGGCTCAGGCTTGAAAAGGCAATGTGGCCACAACCCCACCCTGGTTGTAGAAAGAGAATCAAGAAAGAACACACCAGAGCTACCTAACAGCCTTCGCTATATCCTTGGAAACTTGATTTCCTAGAGTAGGAAGGTACACTCAAGTAGCAACTGGTCTTCTTTCCTCAACTTTGAAATTCCTGCCTTCTCTCAAGCCTCTGCCTCTGAGTTAAGAAAGAGGTGTCCAAGTGATGAGTATCGCATTCCTATTGACTTCTCCCACATGGAGGCCTGCTGTTTCCAAATCTTGCTCCTTATGTCTTGTTCCAGCAAGCTGGTCCAGAAATAGAAGCCTGTTGAGTTGGTAGTGGATACTTGCATCTCAAAGGCAAACTTTTGAAATCTCAGTGGCTTCAGAGAGCTGTGGCTTATTTCATGCTCAGATGAAGTCTCATGTAAGTTGGAAGGCCGTCCTCTGCCTTGCAGCTTTGCCATATGTTCCAGCTGATCTCTGAGTTCTCCTTTGTGAGCACATGAAGAATGGAAAAGGGACACTGACCTGAACTCACTAGCTTGGATGAGGCTCCTCCTCCACTTCTACTCACAGTTCAAGCCAAATGGTCTCGTGATTCCAACCTAACTACAGAGGAAGCTGGAAAGTGTTAGAGGGACACAGGGAATACGCACTGTGCATCAACTGTCTCTGCCATATTCATCATGTTGGAAATGCTTTACGAAATCTCAAAGTGGAAGAGCAGAGCGGTAGAAAGAGCCCTTGAGTGACACTCCAGGCGCAGTGTTCCAGAGCCATTTCTGCCACTGGTTAGCGGAGGGAACCCTCTGCTCTTCTACACTTCAGCATCCTCATCTATAGAAGATGAAGTGGGGTTGCATGTCCAGAGCTATGCCTACATCCAAAGACACAATTCCACAAAGCTTGTGAGGATGGTACATGGATGATCACTGAGATTTTCACCAAAGATTCCACACAGAGAAAGCCCTGAGGGAGAAAGCTGTGGTGGCTTCTAACCTTCTTCCAGGGCCTGCCCTGCTTGCTGTCATTTACAAGGCTCAGTTCTCAAGGGCCCAAGAGTCATTGAACTCAAACTTTTAGAAGCTCATTGAAAAACAGTAGAGGCCCTTATTTCTAACAAGGTGGGCAACAGATCTCTATTCATATCATTAAAACATGTGCAGGGATGGGGGAATGCATTAGCTAAGAACATGGCCAATGGAGCTAGATGGCCCAAGTTCAAATTGTGGCTCTCATACTGTCATGGTGTGGGTTCTCCAGGAAGCAGACTCTGAGTCAAGGGTTTTAGAATGCTAGAGAGTTATTAGGGAGTGTTCCTGGAATCAACCACTATGGAAGGAAAAGGAAATAAGTAGGACTGGGTTAAGGGAGAAGTTAAGCTGCAGTGTAATCTCAGTGAAGGCCTGAGTCAACCTTTCAGGCTTCTGAAACTGAGATGGACCTTCAGCATTATCCTGAGATGAACTGGGGGTGGGGATTACCTTTGTCTTCCTCTGTTAATCAATCACTGGATACAGGCTGCCCGAAGAAGCAAGTATGGCCCCAGGCTTGATGGTTCTCTTCAGCAAAGGCCTTTCCCAAAAAGGGCTGACAGCTAAGGGCTGTCTGCAGCCACACTCTCAGCAGCTGGAGGTGCGAGTCCTTCACCTCTGAAGAGGGAGCTGAGCAGTACATCTCAACATCCTTATAAGTACTCATTAGTTACATGACCTTGAGCAAATTAGTCTCTTTATACTTTACAAAGGAGAAAAATGAGATACTATTGGAATATGTAGTTCATTATGCTAGTGCTCGGTCATGTCTGACTGTTTGTGACTCTATGGACCGTAGCCTGCCAGGCTCCTCTGTTCACGGGATTTTCCAGGCAAGAATACTAGAGTGGGTTGCCAATTCCTTCTCCAGGGGACCTTCCTGATCTGGGGATCGAACCCATGTCTCCTGAGTCTCCTGCATTGGCAGGCAGATTCTTTACCACTGAGCCTCCTGGGAAGCACAAACTTCATAGAGTATGATAATTAAACAAGTTAAGACATGTAAGACATTCATGAAGTACTTGCTATGTGCCCAGCACTGTTGCAAATGTTAGTTATCACATGCCTGTCATAAAACTGCACAATAACAAGAATGTTAACATTTGGGGATTAATTGGAACTGTGGAATCTTATGGGAGATGAGAAAAAGGGGAGACGTCCCCACAAAAATCTATCTGTGACCCAGCCCATTGTTGATTCCTCAGAGGCCCAGACTCTCAGCCAAAATGGTTAGCATGAAAGACTTCAGATCAGTTCTCATTCATTCCTAGGCTTACAAACATCAAAGCTCAAGGAAGTAACTTCACCTCAAAGGTCCTTTTTAATGCTTCTGAATGTGAACAACTCTCACCTCACTCAGTACCACAGAGAAAATGTTCTCTCTCTCCTAAGGAAGGCATGTAAGAGCTCTGCCTTTTGAGCTTAGCCCCCAGATTCTCTGGATTCTTCAAGTAATGGAAGAATGTGTCAGATCTCCTGAAGGAATCCCAGCCTCCACTCTTTCAGGGCTGGAGGAGACACTGCTCAGGGAGGAACTGTCCATGTGGGGACCTAGCCGGCAAAGATTCCGCCCTCATCTGCATTTGGTATGGGCCATTTGTTTAGGAATAAAATTCTGACTTGTGGGGAAAAAAAAGCTAAGGCCAGAGAATATGGAGTCTGCAGGAAACAAAAGGCAAAGGGCATGATGGGATGAGTGTTCAACCTTCCTCGTTGAAGTCAGACAGATACCTGGAAAGGTAATGGGAATTTTCCTTCTAAGGCTGGGAGGGTCTCTCCTTATCTTCTATAAACTATTAATATCCCCATGGCAGTGTGAACTAGCCTCCACTTCTCTTTTTTTAAAATGTGGATGGAAATAAAGAAAGGAAGGTTTCTGTGCTGGATTCGCTTTCTTACTGCCTGCCTCTGAGACTGTTAGTCTAAAAAGTTCAACCAGCTTCTCTCATCCATAGCCTACTTTGCCATCAGGGCGGGTCAGACGGAAATTTGTTCTACATGGAAACCTCCAATTATTTTCCCTTCTTTTCACCAATAAAAAAAATTTTTTTTTCCCTACCCCAACCCAACCACTATTTTCCCTTCCCCTCCTCCAAACCATTCTTCCCCCACCCACTCCTGGACTAGCTGCCAGTGTTGGTTCCAACTCCCTACACATTTCAGTAGAAACAGAACAGTTGTTTTCAATTACATTCCAAAGCACAGGCGAAGGTTTCTGCAAGCAGCTTCCTAGTTCTCAATTGACCGTGGCAATAGCAGCCTCAGAGAAGAAAACTCTTTCCAGGAAGAATGCAGACCTCACTTACTCAGAAAGCAATTTGAGGCTTGTTTTTCCATTGCGCACACACACACACACACACACACAATTATTGGGGGCTTTCCGGTGTTCTCATAAGGAAGGGTTTCTCAGCAAAGCACTTCATCTAGAAGCAAGTCCATCAGAGAACAGGATGGAGGGGCCATAAGATAGTTTTCTGGCCTCTGGAGCTGGAGGAAATGCAAGAAAAGCAGGCATGAAGGCCAAGGTCTTTCATGACTGGACTGTAAAATGCAGGCCAAAGTGGGGCCCTCACAGTTTGCAAAGCTAAGCTGCTCCTTCATCTGTAACATGAAACAAACCTTGGAGCAGCCAACCTAGGGTAACAGGAGAAAATGAGAAATCAGAGTGTTTTAAGAGCTTGATGATACAAGTCTGGTACTGGGGTTCTAGGCCTGGTTGGGCTACATGCCATCTGTCTTGTACCTTCCTTGTGTTTCTGTAGAGCCATTTCCCCACCCTCTCCACCCTGCTGTCTGTCCGGGAAGGTTGCTGTCTATGGACTAAATCAAAGGCAACCTGGCCCTCTGGTTTCCCATTGGGTTCAGTGGATGGCAGTCAACTGGCAGGAGGTCAGAAGGGAGGAGGCAGGGATAAGTGTGTGTCCGCACCGCCCCCTCCACCACCCCCCAGGTTTCTCCCTTCCATTCTCTGAGGTTGGCTGCTTCTCACAGCCAGGGAACCTCTCTCTCCAACTCTAGGAACCACTCTTTCCTTTGTCCTTCCGGCCTGAGGGGTTGCGATGGCTACCTGTGGTGGCAGGTCCTGGGCGTACGGAGCCATACTTCTTTTTTCAGAACCCTGTCCACATCTCTGTAGAGTCCGTTGTTAACTGCTTCTCAGTGACCCAGTTTGGGTGTGCCTTCTGGGACCTTGAAGGTTTTATTACTAAATTCATCGTTATGATGTTTTTCAAGGCAGGAACTCTGAATTTCCCAGGGCCCCTCAGTATAGTTTCATAGAGGAGAATGATATATGAAAGCAGTGACTTTTCATTCTTCAACATGAAAACTGAGTCCCAGAGAAGTAAGTCATTTATCTGGTCTACATCCCTTAAGCCATATTCTGAAGGGGATCTTGGCAGCTACTGGGGAGAGGATGGAGAGGCTGAGAAGGTGACATGAAAGCCCCCACCAAGGCTTCCAGAGCAGCTAAATGTTATCTGTTCAAGAAAATTTTAGGTGGATATTCCAAAATATTCGAGAATAAATATTATCATTGAAGAGCACTGTTTGGTAAGCAGAAGAGCCCACATGTAGACTTTGAAATGAATGCAACTCTGGATGTTATTTTAGTTGTTGTTGTTCAGTCACTAAGTCGTGCCTGACTCTTTGCTACACCACGGACTGCAGCACGCCAGGCTTCCCTGTCCTTTACTATCTCCTGGAGTTTGCTCAAAACTCATGTCCATTGAGTTGATGATGCCATCCAACCATCTCTTCCTCTATCACCCCCTCCTTCTTTTGTCTTCAGTCTTTCCCAGCATCAGGGTCTTTTCCATTGAAAAGACCTTCAGCTCTTCACATCATGTGGCCAAAGTACTGGAGCTTCAGCTTCAGCATCAGTCCTTCCAATGAATATTCAGGGTTGAATTCTGTTAGGATTGATTGGTTTGATCTCCTTGCTGTCCAAGAGGCTCTCAAACGTCTTCTTCAGCACTACAATTTGAAAGCATCAATTCTTCAGTGCTCAGCCTTCTTTATGATCCAACTCTCGCATCCATACATGACTATTGGAAAAACCATAACTTTGTCTATACGGACCTTTGTTGGCAAAGTAATGTCTCTGCTTTTTAATATGTTATTTTAGTAGTAGAATGCTTACTCCAATAAGAGCCAAAGAAAGTGCAGTAGGAGTATTTTGCAATGCCAGCTCATCATACTGGCATTTTTTTTTTGCCAAGTAATTCTCAGTTCAGTTCAGTTCAGTCACTCAGTCGTGTCTGACTCTTTGCAAGTAATTCTACCCTACTGCTAGTCACAGCTAACTGAATTCTAGTGGATACCTGACTTAGGAAGAATGACTGTATAAGTTAGACTGAGAAAGCTCCTTTCTCTTGAGAATTTGAGCCAGGTGGCCCTGGATTGTAGTCAGATGACATTATGACCTGATGCAACAGTCATGTAGTCTGGGGATACAGGAGAGGCTCAGGCTATATGGAGGCTCTGGCTAGTTGAAGCCATGAGGAAATGAAAACTAAGACCCTTGTAGCAGGCACCAGTCCACTGCCAAGGAAATAGAGCAGGTTCATAGAGATCATCTCTCTTGTTTCCTCCATGTGGTCTCTTGTCTCAGTTTATATTTCTCTAGACCTTTGATGCTGGTTATTTTTCCTGCCATTGGGTTCTAAACTTTCTCTCTGAATTTTTACTAACAAATGCCCTTTTCTTGTGCTAGAATGAGAATTGGATAGATAGATAAATGTCTATAGGCATATATACATACATACATAGAGGAGAAAGGACAAACCTTTCTTACAGAAGAATTGCAAATAATATATGAACACGAGCCTTCTCTAGCAGATGGAACTCAACTTCCCTATCTCTAAGTGTGAGCTGGACTTAGGGACTCCCTTCTAAAAAAAAGTATGAAAAAGGAAAAATAGTAGCTTCACAGTGGAGAAATCTATCAGCACTTTAACTAGCTGATCAAAGTTAATATACCAGTGGTAAGTCATGTGGATATCAAGTACGCCCTAATATTCAACACTTGAAGGGAAGAGACACTTCACCTCCATGCAGTTCTTCCCCCAAATCCATAATTCCAATCAAATAGCGAGAAAACATCAGATAAATTCAACTTGAGAAACATTTTACAAAACAACTGACAGGTTCTCTTAGAAAACAAGGAAAGACTATTAAGAAATTGTCACAGATGAAAGGAGACCCAGGAGACATGACAACCAAAAGGAAAGTGGTCTCCTGAACTGGATCCTGTAAGAAAAAAGGAACCTTAGTGGGAAAGCTGGTGAAATAAAGTCTGTCATTTGGATAATAGTGTTATACCAATGGTAGTTCCTTAGTTTTGACAGAAGTATCGTAGTTATATAAAGATATTAACCTTAGGAGAAGCTGGGTGAGAGTACCTGAGGACACTCTCTACTATGTCTGGAGCTTTTTGTAAATCTATAATTACTTCCAAAAAAATAGAAAAGAAAAAAGATGACTGAGAAGCTCAGTGGATGTCCAGGAGCACCAGAGAACCAGGCATAGCTACAGAGCCAGGATCTGCTGCCAAGCCCACATAGCAGAACTGGCCAACAGACTGCACGGCCCCCTCAGGGCACAGGCTCTGCAGGCTCTACCACCCACACTATAACACCAGGCCCTTTCCTCGCTCACTGCCGCCTCTAGAAACAGATGTGGCTTCCGCTACCACCATCTGTCACCACAATGAAGTCCAGGCAACCCAACTCCTCCCATTGCTGGGCTACACTTGCACAACCACCACAGGGGGGGACTTCAGCACCTGACATTTTGGCTTCTATCCCTCGGTGGGGTTCTACTTCCTAACATCAGAGGTTTCCCAGACATAGGAAGGAGGTTCCAATGCCCAGTGGCCAGAAAGAAGGACATAGGTCCACTGTGGTGACTGAGTCCATAAAAATGGAGTGGTCAGACAAGGCCCCTGGGAAGAAATAGTATATAGATAGGGCATTATTAGAGTGAAACTGAATTTGAAATAAAACTCAGCAGCTTCTGGCACTCAGCCCTGTGGTCAAGGCGTGATTCTAACAAATAAAAATGCATGCTTCTCAGGCAAACACTGTATTGAACAAGCAGTACACAGAGTGTCAGCAGAAAACAATTTCATTTTTGTCTTTCACTGTCCCCTTCAATCAGCTCTGTGGGGCCATGTCTGCTGATTTTTATGCCAGAGCATGGAAAGTCCTTAAGAATTCTCTGGTCACTCTTGAGTAATACACACAATTCTAGGGTCACTTCAAGTCATAAATCATAATTTCAGATTTGCTTCCAAATGTGTCTAGTCTTACATAATAGTTGAAATTTCAAATTTGCCTTTAAATTGTGGCTTCTCCCCCTCTGATGCTGTGGGTCTGAAGTCAAGGAAGTAAAGGGTCTGTCTGCTCTCTTATCTGTGCTTCCTCTGGCTTTTATGGTTTCAATCCCTGCAGAGCTGAAGTACACTCAGAGTGAATAGGTCAGGGGAGAAGAAAAGTTTCTACTTACCTGGTACTGTCAAATTTATCTACAGATTCAATGAGACATGTATCAAAATCTTTTCTGCCTTCTTTGAAGAAATTAAAAAACTGATTTTAAAGTTCATATGAAAATTAAGGAGCTCAAAATAGGCAAACCAGTCTTGAAAAAGAATAAAGTTTGAGACCTCACTTCCTAATTTCAAAACTTACTATAAAGCTATAGTAATCAAGACAGGGTGGAACTGGCATAATGGTAGATATAAAAATCAATAGAATAGTATTGAAAAGACAGAAATAATCTCTTACAATCAACTCACTTTTGAAAATGGAGTATAGACAATTAAATGGGGAGCTAAAAGTCTCTTCAACACGTGGTGCTAAGTATACATTCAGTGTAGAATGAAGTTGGACCTACACTTCACACCATATATACTATGTATAAAAACGAACTCAAAATGAGTCAAAGATCTAATTTTAAGACCTAAAACTATAAAACTCTTACAAGAAAGCACAAGCATAAATCCTCATGACTTTGAACTAGGAAATGTCTACTTAGATTCTGCACCATAAGTACAAGCAACAGAAGAAATAATAAATTTTTTAGATATCATCAAAATTAAAACATTTTGTTTCATAGGACACCACCAAAAAAGTGAAAAGACAGTCCACAGAAAGGGAGAAAAATTTTGTATATCACATGTCTGATAAGGATTACTACCATAATATATAAATATCTCTTACAACACAAGAATAAAAATAAAATGCCATTAACAAAGGATCTGAGTAGATATTTCTCTAAAGAAGACAGACAAATGGCCAATGAGTAAATGAAAAGATGTTCAGTATCATTAGTCATTAGGGAAATGCAAATCAAAACGACAATGAGATAACCACTTCGCACCCAGTGTGATGGCTAAAATCATAAAGGGAAATAATAAGTATTGGTGAGGATGTAGAAAAATTTGAACTCTCACACATTGCTAGCAGGAATGTAAAATGTAGTAGCCACTTTGGAAAAGTATAGCAGTTTCTCAGAAGATTAAACATCGAATTACCATGTTACCTAGCAATTCTACTTTCATTTCAAGAGAAATGAAAACATATCAACACAAACAGATTCATAAATATTCAAAGCATTATTTTTTACAATAGCCAAAAAAGAGGTGGGAACAACCCAAATGTCCATTAACTGATGCATGGATAAATAGCTCAAATGGTGAAGAATTTGCCTGCAATACAGACCAGGGTTTGATCCCTGGGTGGGGAAGATCCTCTGGAGAAGGGAAACAGCAAACCACTCCAGTATTCTTGCTGGAGAATCCCATGAACAGAGAAGCCTGGCAGGCTACAGTCAGTAGAGTCAGACACGACTGAGCAACTACCACACACACACATTCATACACTGAAACATAGACAGCCATAGAAAGGAACTGATACGTGCTACAACATGATGCACCTTGAAAATATTATGCTAAGTGAAAGATGCCAATCTCAAAGGCTCAAATACTGTATGATTCTATTTAAATGAAATGTCTAGAACAGGCAAATCTATATAGACAGAAAATATATTAGGGCTGGGGGATTTGGGGATAAGTGAAAAGTGATTGCTAATGGGCACAGGGTTTCTTTTTCAAGTGATGAAAATATTCTAAAGTTGATTGTACTAATGGCTGCATAGCTCTGTGAATATACTAGGAACTACTGAATTGTATAATTTGAGTGAATTGTATGGTATGTAAATAATATCTCAATAAAGCTGTAATTTTTAAAAAAGTGCCAGTGTAGTCTGTGCTATGTGAAGACCTGCAATACTGAAATGAAATGCAGAGGAGTTTTTTTCAAATATTAAAAAATGCACTAAATCTTGGTCTTGCTACAAGTTGTGGTGGATAATTTATTGTTTCTGAGATCTAATACAACCAGCAGAGAAACTGTAGTCTAGAGTGAGGGGATTTTCAACTAGAAGGTGGTTTGGGGAAAGCCTAGCTTCTCAGCATGAGGCCAAAACAGCCAAGTCTCCCAACAGCACAAGGCCTCCTGGCTCCCGCTTGCAGGCACACAGCAGTGTCCCAGCAGACCCGGGTCCTTTGGGAAACAGATCCTGGAGGCAAGTAACCCAGAGCATAACTGTGTGCCTAAGGGTTGTGCAAGAGCCAAGACCCTGAGAGTCCATGGTCCTGGGGCACACAATACAAGGACAATGTGAACTATCATCTTAGCCTAGGATTCCTCCAAAGCAAAGGGTCCTCTGTGAGACGGACAGGGCTAATAAACAGGACCAGAAGTATCCATGTCAGTGTAAAACCTTCAGGACATTCTGAGAAGCCTCACAATGCATTTTATAGCTGTTTACCCCTGAGATGAATGCAGGAAGTGCTTTTTTGTCAGCTCCACTTGGCCAATGGCCAAGGGCCATTCTGTGGAGAAGTAACTCTCCCTCCTTCTGGGTTGTGCAAGCCTAAGTTCCCACAGGCATGCTGTGGAGACCGAGGGTAGAAGGTACCAGGCACACCATACACTCATTTTTAGCTGTAAACAAGTTGAGAACAGTGCTTACGAGATGTCTGATGCAACCATCAACTAAGTTCTGTGACGTCTCAGAATCAGCTACAGAACTTTTAAGGTCCAGTGAAACATGAAAATGTGGAGTCTTTATTCAAAAATTATTAGAATTTCCAGATGGTGACAGCAGAGCATTAAGCCAAACCCAGGGTTCTTCTGAGAGTGGACCTTGTGTGACTGCACTGGCTGCCCATGGCCAGGAAGCTGGCCTTGTCTGGACTCTAAAGTAGCAAACTACCCTCACCCCAACTCCCACCCTGGCAATACACACACACACACAGAGACACACACACACACACACACAACCAGGTACTCCTGACATCCCCATAATAAACACCGACATCAAGGAACTGAATTTCCCTGTCCCTGCCTCTCCCTCAGCTCTGACCACACACCCATAAGCAAGGCCTCTGCAAGGGGGTTCCTGACCCTGGTGTATGCTAAGATGTTTCCAGGCCCAGGTCAAATCTGGACAAAGGAGAGAATTTTTCATGAAGCTGTTTATTTTTTTTCCATAAGATTCTTTAATATAAGATTTCTTCCTTACTTGAGAAATGAAATTATGGTGATAGTAAACAGCACTTTTTTTTTTTGGCTATAAAAGGATATTAGTTTTTTTGAGTGTCAGTCCTTTGCAGTTTTGGACTTAAGAAAATTACTGGCTCATGAATACCTGGAAATACTGGGTTGGGAGGAAGAAGAGAAGATAGGTGTTCAAAATCAAGAGGTTGGTTGATGTAAGGATTTGATGCTACTTGGATAGACAGAGAACAGTGCAGGGTATTTTATCAGCAACCCAGCATCCCTTACAAGAGAGGGAAACATCAATACCTCCAAACTCAAGTCTGCCCCTTGTGAGTGTTCTTGATGTGCTTTTCCTTCATCCATTTTTCTTGCCAAGGCTCTGTGTAAGGATGAAGGAAAAAGCCCTGTCTGTCAGTCCCTTGGACTGCAAGGAGATCCACCCAGTCCATCCTAAAGGAAATCAATCCTGAATATTCATTGGAAGGACTGATGCTGAAACTGAAAGTCCAATACTTTGGCCACCTGATGCAAAGAACTGACTCATTTGAAAAGACCCTGATGCTGGGAAAGATTGAAGGTTGAGAGGAGAAGGGGATGACAGAGGATGAGATGGTTGGATGACATCACCGACTCAATGGACATGAGTTTGAGTAAACTCCAGGAGTTAGTGATGGACAGGGAGGCCTGGCGTGCTGCAGTCCATGGAGTCGCAAAGAGTTGGACATGACTGAACCACTGAACTGAACTGAACTGTCAGGTAGAGTATGAGCATTTGGAAGCTCTTAAAAACACCTCATCTATCCTTAGATCACCCACTTGGAATTCCACTGCCAGTACTGCACTGCTTTGAGTAGAATATGAGCCTCTGGTTTACTCAAGTGGCTTAATGTGTTAATTCTTTAAATATGCATTAAAACCCTAGGCAAGAAGATTCAGTAGCACTTAGTATAGTGCCTGATGCATTGAAGATACTGCTCACATATGATGATGAGGATATTAACATCAGGTGATTATATCATTAAATCCTAACAAAACCCAGAGAAATAGGTGCTAATATCATCCCCATTTTTTGGCTGAGGAAACTGAAGTTCAGAGAGACTGAATAAGTTACTCAAAGCCACACTGCTTGGGAGCAGAGGGCCAGGATCCAAAACAAATCCAAAGTCTATTGTTAAACCCCCTTGCTATGTCACTAGTCCTGTGAGAACATGAGTGGGGCACCCTGAGGGGCAGTGATGCAAGGTTGGAGGCTGATGCCAACCACACTGAGAAGTGTGGAGGTTGGTGCCAGCAAGCTCCATAATTCTTGCTGCCCCACTGGGTGTGCAGCACTTACCTAGTTCAGTTCAGTTCAGCTGCTCAGTCATGTCCGAGTCTTTGCAACCCCATGAATTGCCTAAGAGGGCTTCAAATGAAAGCATAAGGTCCTGTCCTCACCTCTTGTTTCTCTTTGCCCTTCTTTTCTGTACCCTTTTTTCTCCTAGCATTCCTTGTGTGATTCTGGCAGAGCCAATACAGGAAACAGACCAAAAATTTCCTTTTAGGACAAAATCTTTTCATCTTCAATATCTAGAAGCAGTATCTAGCATTTAGCATCTCACATACAGTAGGTGCCTAATAAATGTTTGCAGATCACTCTGAGAAGGCAGCCTCTTCCAGGTCCCCATGAAATATCCAGTGGTGTTCTTGAGCAGCCTGGCAAAGTCCCTGTCATCCAACATGCCACACAGTGGGCTCCATGCCCACTTTTATTCCCACAAGTCTCCAAAATGAAAGGTTGTTGCTGAACCACAAAGACACCGGGATTCTTGGCCTCCAGAGAACAATTCAACACAGGGCCAGTGACAAGGCTTGATGGCTCAGAGCTTTTGTGTAATAAAGTTTTATTAAAGTATTAAAGAGATAAAGAAAGCTTCTGACATAGACATCAGAAGAGGGCAGAAAGAGTGTCCTCCGCCCCCGCTAGTTTTTAGCCGGATGTTATATAGCTACTAGCAGTCTGCAAATTAGAGAAAGGAAATGTCTCAAAACTCAGAGAATGGCACCAGGCCCTTCACCCACAACATGCATTTTGAGATAACATTGGCACCAGGTGAGTCATCCTGGCCATAAAACGATTGACATGAATCTTGAAGAAAGGCAGATTTCCAAGCAAATATATAGTTTCATTAACATAGATTAGAACAATGCATGAGTTAAACATACTGGTTTGTCAAGCCAGTTCTGAGTTTTAGGCAGAACTGATTTGAAGACCAAGTCTAGGGTAAATGCATAGTACATTAACATAGCTTAAGACTAACTTTTCCATAAGAAAAATGCCTTGGTTAGCTCCTCAAGGCTTGAGAAAAGTTAAGTTCAGGTGGAGCCAGGTGTCATCATGGCAAACACAGAATTTTAAGAGAAACCTCTTTTTAAATTTGTATAGAGAAGGGGAAAAAATCTAACACTTGTTTGTTTCCTCCTGCTGCGTAAGAGAGAGATTAAAAAAAAATGTCTGACACTTGCAGCCTATTTCCTCTGCTTGGAGACCCCTGGCCTTCCTGCTTGTTACCCTCTCAAAAGCAAACCTCATTATTAATTACAATGCCTCTGAAAGATGCAGGAGGTATGTAGTGCATGCCCCATTCCCAAATTCAGGGCATGTCATCTGATATGGTCCATTTCCTCCCATTACCTACCATCCACCCTCCAAATGTGTCTACTTCAGCTTCAGAAATCTAAACAAACAGTGTCATCTCCACTTAATTAATGCATGACTCTAAGGAAGTACTCCCAAGTGTTTGAACAGCATCTCTTGATGCTGTTTGAGCACGACTGGCTTCCCTGGTGACTCAGATGGTAACGAATCTGCCTACTATGCAGGAGATGTGGGTTCAATCCCTGGGTCAGGAAGACTCCCTGGAAGAAGAAATGGAACCCATTTCAGTACTTTTGCCTGGAAGATTCCATGGACAGAGGAGCCTGGTGGGCTACAGACAATGGGGTTGCAAAAAGTTGGACGCGGTTGAGTGACTAACACTTTCACTTTTCTGAAAGGTTAGAATCTGCCAAAGCCTCCAGATAAGGAAAAATATTAGACCCTCCACTCCCAGTCCACCTCAGAGAAAATATACCTTCTCTTAAGCAAAATTAGCCACTCTTCTGATACTAACCCTTAGTATCCACTTATTAAATCACCAGTCACTTGTTAAAATGAAAGTGAAAGTTGCTCAGTCGCTTCCAACTCTTTGCAATCCCAAGGACTGTAGCCTGCCAGGCTCCTTTGCCCATGGAATTATCCAGGCCAGAACACTGGAGTGGGTAGCCATTCCTTTCTCCAGGGGATCTCCCAACCCAGGGATCAAACTTAGGTCTCCTGCATTGCAGGCGGATTATTTACCATCTGAGCCACCAGGGAAGCCCAGTCACTTGTTAAGAAGCATTGAATTCATCATGACAGAATTGAGACTATGCAGTTATAGTACTGCATATGCGAGAAACCTTTTCGGACTGATTTAATACTAAACAAGGCTTTGCCAAAATGTTTCATTTCATGTTTTATTTGAGCCAGCACCAAATGATAGGCATTGTTTCCTTTTAATTGAACCCATATGCAAATCGGTAGAATACTCCAGATCCTCTGGAAGAAATCTTTCCAAGCTCTATTTGAATTACTTGATTTATGACTGAGTCTTGACATCTGGATCTCACACGGATGTTCTTATTCTAGCAGGCACACTCACAAACAATATGAATTATCATTTTAAAGCAGTTGTGTGTGTCTTATTCCAAAATGGACACCAAGTTTGTTTGGAGTTGCAGAGTTAACAGGAAAAAGAGGAGGGAAATCAGGCTTTTTTGTTTGGTTTGGCTGGTAGTCCTAGCTCCAGAGACTTTATGGCTGAAGCAAGGAAGAGGCCAACATAGTCATAGAGCCAAGTATGTCCAGCTCTTCCACAAAGAACAGGTATTCTCCTTCCCAGTCAAAGGAGAGCAAAGGCTCACTTACTGTATGCAAAGATACTCCTTGGCCTTTTCTTTCTATGTACAAACTCAAGCACACATTGCCATTCTGCTTCTGCTGAGTGTCTGACTACTTAGAACAGACCTAAGAACAATCCTATGTTGTACAGTGATCAAACCAACCTTGGATTATGACTCTCATTCCTCCTTTTTTCTAAAGGGATCAAGTACAAAAAACACTTGGGAGGTCTATATAAAATTCAGGAATCCAGAAACTGCAGGAGAGAATCACTTTTGGGAGAAGAGCAGAGAAATCTAGTAGAGGATGAAATGATTAGATAGCATCTCTGACTCAGTGGACATGAATATGAACAAACTCTGGGAGACAGTGGAGGAGAGAGGAGCCTGGTGTGCTGCAGTACATGGGGTCACAAAGAGGTGGACATGACTTAGTGTCTGAACAACAACGACAAAGAGAAGCCTAGTTCAGCAGCAGTTGTCCATGGCCAGGGATGGTGGCAAAAGCTGTCTGTGGCATACATCTAAGGATCTAAGACAGGGTAGTTGTCTCTAGGCCTACATATGCTATGGTGGTGGTGGTTTAGTTGCTAAGTTGTGTCCAACTCTTGAGACCCCATGGACCATAGCCAGCCAGGCTCCTCTGTCCATGGGATTCTCCAGGCAAGAATATGGGAGTGGGTTGCCATTTCCTTCTCCAGGGAATCTTCCCAACCCAGGAATCGAACCCAGGTCTCCTGCATTGCAGGCAGATTCTTCACCAACTGAGCTACAAGGGAAGCCCCTACATATGCTATACTTCCATTTATTCTGTAGTTTGTGAAATCTGCTTCCACAAGAACAGTTAAAATTGGGTTGGGAGAGAAAAGCAACCTAGAAGAGCAGAAAAGGGAGAAGGTAAGGAAAAAGCCTTTTCTATACGGAACATTTTAGGGGCATCAGACTTTTGGGGACACTCTGACCTCATCTTTACCTTTGTAAATATCCTCCCCCCTCCCCCCTTTTCTCTCTTTTTCTCCTGATGTGTTCCACCTGTTATTACAAGGAAGCTTTTTTCCTTAGACAAAAGATTATAAAGAAATGAGTCTGGTCAAGTTTTGTTTGGTTTTTAATATTCTCTTTAAAAATGTTCATGTTTGCCTTTAGCCTATCACAATTTCAAACACACTATGGAATTTTTACCCTTCCATTCCATTTTTAGAATACAGTTTTTGCCTAGACTTGGTAATGGATCTATTAATCCTTCACTGGATATAAAGGAAAACTCCACATTTATGACTTTAACCAGGGTTCTCAACTTGGCATTACTGACTTTTGAGGCCAGAAAATTCTTGTACAACGTTGGATATTTAGCAGCATCCTTGGCCTATGCTCGCTAGATGCCATCAGTACCAGCTGTAAAATCCAAAAATGTTTCCTGATATTGCCAAATGTCTCTTAGGAAGAAATTCCTCCCCCCACCCTAGAAACACTGGCTTTAAGAAAATCATTAAAATATGAAAAGGAGATATTAGATACCAATTTGAAAACTCAAAATCTTCATTTCCCAAGTATTTCAATATTTCAATACTTGAAAACTTTTTTAGTAGATTTTATTCATTGCCTGTCTTATGGCCATTTCCCAGCCCTCTGTAATTACATGGTGGGCTGATTCATTGATCTTTTCTTAAAATTTTTTCGGCCCTGCTGAATGGCTTGTGGAATCTCAGTTACCCCAACCAGGGACTGAACTAGGGCCATTGCAGTGAACGCACTGAATCCTTACCACTAGACTACCAGAGAACTCCTGGATTCACTGATCTCTGAGCTGGCAGAATCCTGTCCCAGCTCCGGAAGAGACACCAATCATGCAAATCCCCTTTCCCTTTGCCAGTGGTTGGTCAAGGGATGGGAAACATGTAGCTCAGTTCTAGACAATAAGAGATAAAAGTGGGGGAAATGCTTGGGAAGGCCTCAAGATTTTAAAAAATATCAATAAATAACAATAAATAAGATCCTCTCTAGAAAAAGTCTTTCGGCCATCTCTCCTTTTCACCCACTAGGATTTTTGCCTTTGAGTGGGGCTATATTACTTGGAGCTTCAGCAGCTATCTCACAGCCACAAGGAACTAAATAAAAGGCTGAAATGCCAATAGCTTGAGGAAGGTAAAGTAGAAAGAACAAAAGAGCTTCAGTCCTCGATGTTGTCTTTGAACTGCTGAACTGGCCTTGGAATATCCACCTTAGGCTGCCTGTTAGTTGAAATAATTCAAAATTTTTATTGCTTAGCTAAACCAACAATCGGCACACTACAGTCTGTGGGTCACATCCAGGAACTAAGAATTGTTCTTACAGTTTTAAAAGGTTGTTAAAAAATAAAAATAAACACCCATATGTGATCCACAAAACCAAAATATTTTTACAATATGGCCCTGCACAGAACAAGTTCGCCAGTCCCCAACCTAAATCCCACTCATAGCAGATGTCTGATGATTTGCTACCCAAAGCATTTCTAACTAATAGAAGTATTGATGTATCCATTTTATAGCTGTGGAAACTGAAGCTGGGTTGGCCAATTGTAGGCTCAACTAGGCAAGTCAAATACAAATTTGCCATTATTTCAATTCATTGTAAAGTTAAGCCAAATTGAGGCATCACAAAAGCATTAAACCTATTCCTTAGGGCTTCAAATAATGTTTGTACAACAGGTTTGATGTTACAAATCAGAATAGACAAGGCCTCTTGATTAAACATAATGTGTTCAATGAATACCTTCAAAAGGGGCCAGACTGTCCCACTATCTAGAGCACCAAGGCATTTCCTGCATTAGGAAATCAAAGCTGGAGACTCCAAGGAGGAAAAGTCATTACAGAAAAACACCAGAAACAAACTCACAGATACGATCAATTCCCTCTTCTACTTGCTGACACAGTTCCTTCACTTCCTCACTGACTCACTCAGAGAGTGAATCTTCAAGGAAAAACATTCAAAGCCTTCCTCCACTAACTATAGCTCCTGTGTTAATCTGCAGTCAGGTCAGCACGTTCTGTCATGTAAACAGTGACAAAATCTTAAGCACACTCAGAGCACTGGGTCTAGAAGAAGGCACACAAAACTTGTGGACACCCCCTAAGGTGAGTGTTGCACAAAAGTTACAGTGAGCACCTGCCAGCATCTAACCATGGAGCTGAAACTGAGCACCAAGGGGTGCAGAGCCAGGCTTTTCTAGGTTGATCCAACCAGCATTTCTCTGCCTTGGTATCCCAGGACCTGGCACACAGCAGGCGGTCAGTGAGGAACGAGCGCCCTGAGTCTACACCCAGTACTGCTTGTGCTTTAGTGCTGGGTTGGTTTGTCTGCAGAGCTTGACCATGTCAGGATCCAAATTCATCCATGTCTCCCATGGAGCACATCTTTCTGCTGGCTCGGAAGCTGGAGACTTCTCCATGCGTTCACATGGTGGGGCCCTGAAAAGACTGACTGGAGCACTGCCAGAGCTTCTTGGGAGAGGCGTCACTGTGACGGTGGGAACCGTTGGGCTCCTCTCTGGCCTAGGACCTGCGGTTGTGGGTTCTAGGTTGATCTGGGGCTTAATAAGAGGTGTTGCCTTCTCTGCCTTCCGGCCCAGCAGCCAGACACATGAGGCCACCACGGTTACTATTAGCAGGAAGAGCACCACTGACAGTGGCATGATGACCATCAGAGGGTGACTGCTCTCCCTGGTCTGGGTGGGGGCCCCAGGGCTGGCTCTGGTGGCATCTGGTGACCAAGTGACTCTGGTGGGAGAAGCCATGACATCCAGAGTGGGCTCTTCACCACTGTGTCGTCCCCAGGGAGCTGCTTCCGGCCATCTGGTCTGGGTCAGCTTCCCCAGAGTTCCTGTCTGTGTTGTGGGTTCTGAGGAAACCACAGGCTTTTCCTGAGAGACACCGATAGTCACAAGGTTATCAGTGACTAAGAAGGAAACATTGGGGGTAAAAGTCTGCGAAAAAAAGGGGTCAGGTGGCACTATGGTGAAGGGGAGACACCCTGTTGCTGGTTGGACGTGGTCTGCCCTGAGCAGAAACGTGAAAGAGTCACTGAGGCTGTTGGGGCCCGTTAGATTGGCATGCGGCTCAAGAATCAGCAGTCCTTGGTCAATATCCCTCTGAGTGAACAGAGTAGCATCTTCCAAGGCAGTGTCCCAGCCTGCTCTTCGTACAAGTCTGCTGTGGACAGGGGGTTCTGTCACTTCAAATGTGGGATCACTGTTAGTCCTGTTAGCAAGCTCAGTAGCATCAAGGTCCTTTCTTGACAGCTGATGGGCCACTCTGTTGGCAACTGTCAGGCCTGACGACACCCGCAGTAATGGCTGCACTCTGATGCCCAGTGTTTGTCCTGTCAGGTTGCTTTCTGAGGTAAACAGTGAGAACTGTAGCTGGTCCTCTGAGGCAGTGAGGTTTGTCATGTGGTAAGAGAGCTTTCCTAAATTCAGATCTTCCTGTCCAAAACTGACGACCTCCTGGTCTTCAATGAGCAGATGACCATGCTGGAGGGGCCGCATAACCTTGTAAGTGACGTGTGGGCTCCTCCCATTGGTCACTGCTGACAGGTGAGCGCCAGTGATGGTGACACTTGTCTGGCCTTGTGAAAGAAGAAGGTCAGTGAGGTTCACAAGGGTGATGGAGACGGGGATGACATCCAGGTGGAAGAGCTTATAGAGTGGGCGGTGTTGGCCATCGCTGACACTGAAGTAAAACGCCCCAGAGGATGGGCTTCCATCGTGTATGAACCACACCTGAGAGTTATCAATGTCGGCTTGTGTGAAGTGGTGAACGGGTATATGCGGATGGTGCGCCATTGCCAAAAAGCCATTATTAGGATCACGGATGACCACATACCTGATCTCTTCTGGAGGACTATCTAGATCTTCCACTTTTAGGTTTTCAGGTCCTAAAACGAACCTATTGCCCTGCAGAACTTGCAGTCGAAGCCCTTTTGTCTTTAATTCCGGTGCTTGGTCATTTATAGGAGTGATGGTGATGTTAAACATCTCTTCATGAAAGTCGGCCTCTGGCTTCATGGTGGACTTGCTCTTTTCATTGGGCCAAACAGCAAAGGTAAAGTTATCAGCCAGTGATTCAGAGTCATCGTGAAGGTATGTGACTCCAAATGTATTAATTATATATTGAGAGAAATTGGGTTTTCTCTTGGTAATATTTCTCTCTCCAACCATAAGAGTTCCATGGTGAGGAAGAGATGTAACTTGGAACCAAATTTCGTATAAAGAACGCTGAGATTTGGGCAATTTAAGTAAGAGATTGGACGCATCTAACTTAGATTGGTCAATGAGAACTTTGTCTCCCTCCTTGACAACAGCTCCTGTTAAAAACACATGTAAAGAACAAAGTGGCATTTCATTAGAACTTTCAAATGATCTCACATTTGCCTGTCCCAGTGGATGATCCAAAACACCTTAGTATCTGAATTAGCATTGCTACCCAAGGCATACTAAAAAAATTAATTTTAAATACACACGCCCACACTATGAAGTCAGTATTTCAAGTAAGAGAGTTTTAAACCTTGAGATTCGTTTATAACAAGTCCATCTCCTAACTTTCCCACTACTGGACTTTCTCTTACCATAGAAACAGGTATAGCTTTCAGTATCTCTTTCTTTTCAAGAATTTACCCTTTTTGTTATGTTCATTTTCCATCAACAGTTTTCAGTCGTGGGCATGGTGAAGTCCCCATTTGGAAGTACAAATAGGAATTCTTGAAAGCTAATTTTCCATTCTTTCCCCACTGAAACTATTAAGGCTCAGGAGAGGAAAAAGCAGAGGCCCAGAGAAAAAGCATACATAAAGAAATAACACATTTCATAGACATAAAAGTTTTATTTCAAAGATTGATATCATGGCATTGATGATTAAAAAGGGAAAGATTTATTCCCCAAATGTCCCTGTTCTAATAAGTGGAGATAAGGTATTGACTTTATCAGTAGGATAAGGTGGAATTACCTGTATTTGCAAGCAGACGACTCTGCCGACCAGGTTCGTTAATTTCATACGAAATAGTTATATGAAACTCCTCAGGGACTAGAGCTGCTGGCGGGGAGGACACTGTGAACGTGAAAGAGTCTTCCGCGGTCCAGCCCATGTTTTCCCAGTCCATATGCTGGTATAATATCAGCTGTTCACTCACCTGGCCAGATATTAAGAAAAATCAGCCCCTGATTTCAGGGATCATATGAGAATAAACATATATCCCAATTGGAAGAGATATATGTTTTTTCAGGGTTTATTCATCCTCAGAGTATTACACATTTCCATGCAAATTTAGGAACGTTAAAAGTGTGGTAACGTATTTGTCAAACCTAGGTGATTCTATTACCAAAAGAGAAAGAAAAGCACATTGATTTTGAGATGACTGATGCCTGCGGTATCTATATTATAGCAAGTTTATAATGAACCTTTACTTCCATGTCAGCATCATAACTACCAACTCCCAACCAATCTTGCTTCATATGTATTCCTACTTTTCTGCCCAACAGATTATTTTGAAGCAAAACATAGACAGCAAGTAATTTCATCTGTAAATGCTCTAGTAAGTATTAGTAAAAGATTTTTTTTTTCAAATATTCAGTTACCACCCATATGGCATCATTTAATATGGTCCCCTGGTACCTATAGTTCTTATGTATTTGCAGTTATATCTAGAGCTTTAATAAGAATCAGGTTCAATTTTGCAGTAAGAATGTTTTACATGTATATTTCCTCTTGCATTGCATCACAAGGCAAAATAATGTCGGGCTTCTTCTCTTTTGGATATGTTAAGATTGATAGGTGGCTTCAAGTGTTGCCAGACTGATCCAACTATCTTTAAGCTCCCCATAAGTCTATCAACTAACAGTTTTACGTGCTCATTGATGCACCTGCCTAAACTCATTATTTTCATGGGTTTCCCCAGTGGCTCAGACTGTAAAGAATCCACCCGCAATGCAGGAGACTCAGGTTCGATCCCTAGGTCAGGAAGAACCTCAGGCGAAGGGAATGGCTACCCACTCCAGTATTCTTGTATGGGGAATCCCATGGACAGAGGAGCCTGGCAGGCTACACAATCCATGGGGTCAAAAAGAGTCAGACACAACTGAGAAACTAAGCACATTATTTTCACAGTGACAAAACACTGATATTATTCATCATTCCTTCTTCATTCTTATTTGGAATTCTTCTATAAAAAACTTTCTCTTATCAGCTAGTTGGCTGCACTGATATACAGTACAGGCAAGACAAACAGGATAAGTGTTTTATTCTTTTCCTTGTAATATCATTTTCAGAAGAATGAGTCCCTTGGCTCCACTCTCCAAACACTGACCACTGGTTTTGTTTTATTTGCTTGAGAATCATCATTAATTCATGAATTTTAATATATGGTGTATATCATTCTCTTGCAAGTATAACTCCTACTGATTTTTAAGTTTTCCCATCTTGCTTGAGATAGTTTTCAAGATTTAACTGAAGTCCTTAATGTCTGTGACCTATCACTGTCCTTTTTTTGAAAAGCTTTTTATTTTATATTGGAGTATAGCCAATTATCAATGTTGTGATAGTTTCCGGTGGACAGCAAACTCAATCATACATATACACGTATCCATTCTCTTCCAAACTCCCCTCCCATCCAGGCTGTCACATAACACTATCAAGGTCCTTTTTATATCAATTGATGGAGATGGTCCCAACCCAGTATCTTGTTGATACAACTGCATAAACTCATTATTTTCATGGGTTTACCATGAAAATACCATGCGAGCAGCCCTTCCTCCAACAACAGTGACTATAACCAAGAAGGGAAGGCTAGAGATAAAATATTCAACCCTGAATTCCTAGAGGTCACATCTTTTTCTGACCTGCTATCTATTACAATATCTGAACTTACAGGTAGGTTCTGCCAAAGTACTTGACTGTCCATGTCAAAAGTTCTGAGGATAAACTATCATATAATTTACAGAGAAATTTTCAACAGTCAGTATTTGGAAATATGGTCTTCCATATCCGTGGGTTCCACACCCAAAGATTCAACCAACCATGGATCAAAAACATTTGGAAAAAAAATTCCATAGAGTTCCAAAAGTCAAAATTGTTATGTGTTACATACTGGCCATGATTTATAAGGCATTTATATTGTATTAAGTATTGTAAGTAATCTAGAAATGATTTAAAGTATATAGAAGAATATGTGCAGGTTATATGCAAATACAATTCCATTTTATATATGGGACTTGAGCATTCTTAGATTTTAGTATCTGCAGTGGTGGGGGATCGGAGAAGGCAATGGCACCCCACTCCAGTACTCTTGCCTGGAAAATCCCATGGGTGGAGGAGCCTGGTAGGCTGCAGTCCATGGGGTCACTAAGAGTTGCATACAACTGAGCAACTTCACTTTGACTTTTCACTTTCCTGCACTGGAGAAGGAAATGGCAACCCACTCCAGTTCTTGCCTGGAGAATCCCAGGGATGGGGGAGCCTGGTAGGCTGCCATTTATGGGGTCGCACAGAGTCGGATACGACTGAAGTGACTTAGCAGCAGTGGTGGGGGATATAGGGAGGGATGGTCCTGGAACTAAAATCCTACAGATGTGTAAGAATGACTGTAATGTATTAATTAACAGAGGTGTGGTAATGCATTGCTTTGACTCTCTGCTCATGACAGTGGGTGTATCTAGAACCAGAAAGGCTTTTGGCTAGTGAATTTCATGGAATAAAAGATCTGTGTTCCCAGAGTGGCCAAAACTGCTGATGAGGATTTTTTTGTTTCTCGTCCTATTCAAGGATAAAGCAAGTAAGTGCTGTCACTTGGGGATAAGTAGGGAGAAGAAAATATCATCTCTCAACATTTCCTAATTAAAAAAACAAGGTGACTCATGAGAAATTGGACTTTCTCCAAAGATAGTAATTTCTGCTACTAACTAGTAACTGAATACCCTATTAGTTCCTGGGGAATAAGTCAGTTTTATTTAGTAGATCTACCATTTCTATTCCTAGTTTAAGATTTATGACAAAAGGTTAGTTATCAATATATTCCTCCTCCTAGAAGTAGGTGACTGTGCCATGGATTTTAGACCAGAGGATGGTTTCTGAAATGTTTCCATTCTGCTTGAGAAGTATAATATTATAAGGCAAACAAGATCCAGTTTCTTAATATGAAAATTAACAGACTATTAACCAGGAGGAAGGTTTTTGTGGATGTGGGTCATTCATGGCCACTGTTTCTTTGGTATGAGTGAAAGTCAGCTCCCCTAAAAAACATATAACAAATTGTTAGAATAATCTAAGATCTTTTGATGTCTATTGTAAGGAAAATGATTTTCCCAATGAAAGAATGGTTTTCATAAATGGGAAGAATAGACATGAAGGTCAGAAATCTTCTGAAAGAAGTAACTGGCAAAGAGTCTTAAACATAGTTCCGTATTTCAGGTGCCTAATGTAGGAGAGGTCTGTTCTGAGTTCTGTTTTTGAAACGCATTTTAAGAGTAAGAAATTGTAGATAACAAAGTGACATTTTACACTGGAGAGAGAGAGAGAATGGAATTAGATTCATCTTGAGTGTGTGAGCTTCCAAGACCCGAGAACAGGTAACTGAAAGGGCTGAGCTAGAAGTCAAAGGAAGTGAGGGCACCTGTGGAATGTCAACTTGCCAGTCATGCCTTGAAAGAGGATAAGAGGGTTGAGGTGATGTTTAGAAAACAACTTTGGCTTCACCAGCTTTAAAAGTCAGGTTCTAAGGGGTGTGTGTGTGTGAGTTGGTGTATTTGTGAGAGTGCCTGTGTGTGTGTGCATGCTGAGAGAGGGCCAGGAAAGGAAGAATAAGATCAAGACCTTATGAGAAAAAGTGCAGGGTCAACCTGAGGAGAGAAGGTTCTCAGAGAAGATTAGGAATTACTTGTTATCTCAAATAGAAAGCAGCCTTAGGAACAACTTCCAACAGCTCTGCATATTTCCACTGTGTTAAATATAGACAGATAAGCCACTTAGCAAAGTACCTGGGCTCTGGGATTAAGGGGAGGGGAAAGGGGTGTTTTTGGTTCCTATGGATTTAGATTAGCCCAGATATTTTCTCTTTTACAATCTTTCTGGTATGTCATTAGAAACTGAATGGTGTATAATTTCAATATAGAAAGAAAAATAGAAAATCAGAAAAGTCAGGGTTTCCCTGGTGGCTCAGTAGTAAAGAATCCGCCTGCCAATGCAGGAGACACAGGTTCCATCCCTGATCCCGGAACATTCCACATGCTACGGAACAACTAAGCCCGTGCGCCACAACTACTGAGCCTGTGCTCTAGAGCCCTTGAGCCCAACTATGAAGCCCAAGCGTCCCAGCTACTGAAGCCTGCGCACCTTAGAGCCCATGCGCTGCAGCAAGGGAAGCCACCGCAGTGAGAAGTCCGTGCTCCACAACTGGAGAGTAGCCCCGCCTGCCGCAACTAGAGAAAGCCCACACAGCAATGAAGCCCCAACACAGCCAAAAATAAATTACAGGCACCATTGTTTTAAAAGAGAAAAGAAAACTCACCATCTGGCAACCAACTAGTAATAAACGCTTCAGGTAAGAATCCTAAAATGACTGCTGAAACTAGTGAGCTAAATTATGATGAGAAACAGGATATTTAGATGGTTCCAAAGCATCTCCTCATAGACACTTACTAATTTTCCCTTCACAGTTGAGAAACCTGAAAAACAGCACCTGACCAAGTGATGAAAGAAAATATCGTCAGGGACAGGGCAAAGCGGGCGCCGGGCAGGACACTCTGGGAAGAACCCGGCTTCTCTTGTGGTGCTCTTGCCCCAGACAAGAGGAAACATCAGATAAAACCAAACTGAGGGACTTCCTACAAATAACTGGCCTGTTGGCCACAGAAAACAGCAAGGTCACAAAAGTCAGCATGACTGTGGAATGGATCCAGATTAAAGGCGACTAAAGGCTCCTGACACCTATTTGCTATGTTTTGTGCTGTGGGTTTTCCCCTCTGCCATAGAGCACATTCACTGAAACAACTTGTCAAATCTGAGTAAGGTCTATAGATTATAAAACAGCATTACTGTTCATTTCATGTTGTTGAAAATTAAACTGTGGTTATATAAGAGAATGGCCTCTTGTTTTTAGGAACTATACAGAGCTAAAAATAAATGTACTAAATATAGAGGTAAATAAATACAAATATGTTACTAAATATAGTGGTAAGGGGGGCATCATGTCTGTAACTGGTTCTCAAAACTCTCAAAATATCAAAAGTGTGTGTGTGTGTGTGTGTGTGTGTGTGTGTGTGTGTGTATAGGGAGAATGATAAAGGCAGTTAAAAGGCAGTTAAATGCTAACATTTGGTGAATGTGGATGAACAGTATAAGAGAATTCTGTATTCTATTGTGATTTTTTTCTGAGTCTGAAATTATTTCAAAATAAAAAGCTAATATAACAATTTAAAAAAGTAAATCCTGGGGTGTTTTACTATATCAGCTTCAAGAAGGGATCAACAGTGCCTTTTCTCTGATGACTCCGTTTATGTAGAATGGGGCATGTGCCTTGGCACTCTGAAATCAACAAGAGGTTGTAGACTATCCCAGCATGCACCCCACCTCCAAACTGGTCCATTTCTCTAGGACTTTACTGAGGTTGTATTCCTCTCCGAATGGGTGGATATGTGGCTCCAAATCCTAGACCTTCTCAGAGTAGTGCTTTTACTAGAAGGGACACTAGGATAATACCCTTTGGATCTCTGAAATCTAAACATTCTGGATCTCATAGCCTTGATTCCTACAGAACCACAAAGAAAAACATTTATCAGAGACCAAAGAGACAGATTTGGCTGTAAGAAGGCTAGGGATTCTATTGGTTTTTGTGTGATGAGTTAAAGTTTGCAGCTGAGAGGCTCCTGAGATGCTCAAAGAAGTTGGAATTTCAGTAACTCCTCTCCCTCCCCGCAGTGACAGGGCTAGCTGGGAGCAGAGCGGGGGCCAGAACCCAGATGTCCAGGCTTATAGATAAGAGCTCTTTCTTTAGAGCCATATTACTGGCAACTTTTTGCCCCCAACTACTTGAACCATCAACTCTCTTCCTCCAAGAAGGAAAAGGATGTTCACTAATATAAAAATGGAACCACAGGAATGTAGTAAAATATGAACCCTGGATTGATCAGCCGCTGTGAGGTGCTTAGTTACTCAGTTGTGTCTGACTCTGCAACCCCATGGAGTATAGCCCACCAGGCTCCTCTGTCCATGGGATTTCCCAGGTAAGAATATTGGAGTGGGTTGCCATTCCCTTCTCCAGGGGATCTTCCTGACCCAGGAATCTCCTGTGTCTCCTGCATTGGCAGGAAGATTCTTTACACTGAGCCACCGGGGAAGCCAGATTGATCAGACCCAAAGTCAAATATAAATATTACCAACTGCCAGCTCTGTGTCTTTTATGCAAGTCATTTAATCTCACTGAGCATCCATTTATGCATTAAAATACAGAATCATATCTGACTTGCAGATATGCATTTGACCTAATTGGTCTTTTGCCATATCAATGTTCAAAATGGTGGGCTTTGGGCATTTCTAGGGCTTTCAAGAAAGGATCTAAGCCCTAACTAAACAATTCCTTACAGATGGAAGGCTATATTCATTTTTTATAGTGAATCATGGCATGAGAATATTAAGCAATCAGAAAGTTCTAAAATATGCCTAAATAAATAAATATTTTCTCATAAAACAAAGGAAATTGTAGGCTGGAATTCTGGCACATATTTTGGAAGCTTACTTTCCGTTGCTTTGTAAATAAACATTAGCTCACCATTCTATGGGCTTCCCAGGTGGTGGTAGTGGTAAAGATTGAACCTGCTGATGCAGAAAACATAGGAGACATGGGTTCAGCCCTTGAGTCGGGAAGATCCCCTGGAGGAAGAAATGGCAAGCCACTCCAGTATTCTTGCCTGGAGAATCCCCTGGACAGAGGATCTTGGTGGGCTACAGTCCGTGGAGTTGCTAAGAGTCGGACACAACTGAAGAGACTTGGCACGCAAGCATGCACCATTCTACACTTGGTGATTCAATAAATATTTGTTTAACAAACAGATACACTACTTACAAAGTGTTTTACAAATTTTAATTATAAAGTGTACATTTATATCATGAAGCAGTAGAAATAAGGCAATCCAAGACATCTTACCCATTTATTTAATAAAAACACATTGACAGTACCTAACTTTAATTGTGCCCTAAATATATGCCAGGCATTCTGTTTGGCTCATATGTAACTCATTTTATTTTTGTTTTAGGAGGGATTGTTATATTCATTTGACAGATTAAAAAAACAACTGAGGCTCAGAAAATTTAAATAATTCACTAGCCAACAGGTATAAGAACTCAGTTTTTAATTCAGTCTTGTGTGACTCCAGAGTTCATTGTACCTATGTGTGGAAAGCTCAGTGTGTGCTAAGTCACTTCGGTCATGTCTGACTCTGAGATCCCATGGACTGAAGCCCGGCAGGCTCCTCTGTACACAGGAGTCTCCAGGCAAGAATACTGGAGTGGGGGTTGCCATTTCCCCCTCCAGGGGATTTCCTGATTCAGGGATCAAACTCCATCTCTTTCCTCTCCTGCATTGTCAGGTGGGTTCTTTACCACTAGTACCACTCGGGAAGCCCAGAAAGCTCAGTGGCACTATAGTAAGCCAGAAATTCACAAGTTAGGCTCTCTAACCCTAAGGAATTCAGGAATGTTGAAAGTGAATTGGTAGGTATGATTAGGGCAGACAAGTGCCATTTTGGTCTGGCCTGTCTAGGACACAGTCAGTAATCTCACCAAAAAATCTCTATCTTGGGCAGATATTTGTAAGGAAAGGAGACTACAGGAATCCAAACAGTTCAAAAAGATTAAATCTCCAAGGTTCCATGTAGGTTAATAAAAAGTCCTAAAGGCTAAGACTGGGAAAACAACAAGCTCCTGTGCTCCTGAAGGATGATCTCAGAGAAATGACTCCTTTTTGTGAGCCCTTTCTTGTTGCCACCAGGACTGGGACCAACATGCCTGCAGTGAACAGCTAGTTGGGCATAGCTGTTCAAAGGTTCCCAGAAGAGGTCAGAAGTCTGGGGCAGCTCAGGATGAACCAGCTTAGAGGGTGCCCAGGTATCAGGCATGTGTAAGTCCCAGGCATGACTCTCCTTACTGGAAATGGATAGAAGAGGCATTTTAGGAAACTTAAGTTCCTAAATGGTGATATCTGGAAATCTCCAGCTAGAAATGGGCAACTGAAAACCAGGCCCAAACAATTATCCATGCTCCTCTATACTCTACATAAAAATATTACAACAAAAAGCTCTTCATGGGAGCCTAGCAATATATCCATCTACAGCCCTACCTGACAGAGAGGTCCAAATCCACATTTATATGGAAGCAGACTTGCTTCTTTTAAAAAAAAGCAGACTCTTTTTCTCTGGAGAAGGAATGGCTACCCACTCCAGTATTCTTGCCTGGAGAATTCTTTGGACAGAGGAGCCTGATGGGCTACAGTCCATGGAGTCGCAAATAGTTGGACACAACTGAGCGACTAACACTTTCAGACACAGATTTGGGCTTCCCAGATGGCACTTGTGGTAAAGAACCCACCTACCAATGCAGGAGATGTAAGAGACTTGGGTTTGATCCCTGGGTTGGGAAGATCCTCTGGAGAAGGGCATGGCAACCCACTCCAGCCTGGGAAATTCCATGGACAGAGGAGCCTGGTGGGCTACGGTCCATGGGGCTGCAGAGCCAGACACGGCTGAAGTGACTCAGCACACACGCACAGACGTAGATTTTCATGGGCCTTATACCATTACAAGCATGGAGTCCTTTAATAAAACTACCAAGTGAGATCGTATGGGACACCTCGCTTTTATTCTATATGAACATACTAGGCTAAAAACACCCACCAAAAATATCAGGGCCAAAGCTCTTGAACCTGTGAGTGTTACCTTCTATGGCAAAGACTTTGCAGATGTGACTAAGTCAATCTTCCTAAGACGGGAAGGGTATCCTGGATTATTCAGGTGGGCTCGAACTGCAATCACATGAATAAGAGGGATGCAGAGGGCTAAAAGATACAGACAGAAGAGGAGAAGGCAATGTGACCACGAAGACAGAAATTAGAGAGATGCGGCCACATACCAGGAAAGGCTGGCAGCCACCAGGAGCAGGAAGACAGGAGTGGAAGAAGTTCTCCCCTAGTGCCTCCAGAGAGAGCATAGCCCTGCCATTGCCTTGACTTCAGTCCAGTGAAATGGAGTTCCAACTTCTGGCCTCCAGAACTATGAGACAGTAAATTTCTGCTGTTTTAAGCCACCAAGTCTGAGGTCATTTATTACAGCAGCTTTAGGAAGTTAATAAAAGGAGAAAAGCTCAACCATGCTCACTGAAATGGGAATTAGTTCTCTCTGCTTTTTTGATTATTCAAAGCCAGCTTCAAGTTTGAACAATGAATAGGTGGCTAAATGACAATGCAATACAATAATTTCCATGCATGCAAAAATATGCTAGCACATAATTCAGTGAACTGCAAGGGCCAAATCAAAATTGCTAAAACAAGAAACTGGAAAATGTTCAAAATGTCTACTGAGTCTAGTTGCCATTAAGCTTGTCACTGAAGAGACCCCAAGAAAGCAGGGGTCAGGGTGGGGCAAGAGTGATCACTAACACAAAGAAGCTTATCCTTCCCTGCACAGAAAATAAAAGAGCCAAAGTTTAACCATCCCATTACACTCTCCATTAAGTTATAATAAATTAGCTTCTCTCCTATGGGAAATGCGTTCACAATGTCTTAAAATGTACACGCTGATTTCAGAGTCTAGAAGGGGTTATTAGACAAAACTCATAACCCAGAATCGATTGTATCATTTTCTAAATGTGGACCTGGAATCCTGTATCTGTGCTGAAGCAGCAGGCAGAGATGAAGATGGATGATCTACCCATAACAGCATAATGGCTGAAACGCAATTACTGGGCTTTATGGAAAAGAAAAAAGGCCAGGCATCATAAACCTCAAAACCAGAACACTTTGCTTTTTAATGATTTCAAATTATCTAAACAAGCACTGGAATGAAAATCACTCAATTAGCCTTGTGCTCTACTAGTAAGAGAATTCTTTAGAGAATTCAATTCTTACTTTGTACATTCTTTGAAATGAACAATAATTTCTCTACGTTTGTAGAAAGGTTTTATTTCATTTTAAAATTTGATGATTCACCTTCTCTGTGTATTTGTATGTTTAATTCTTCAGGATGTAAGATTTTCAGCACAAATTTTTGTGGTTTAGCTATTTGCTCTTGGGCAGTTGTAAAATTACGCAAAAACAAGAATGTTACTGTTTATCTTGGTAGGTTGATATGGTATGGTTTGAAAATCATTAATTTATTCCAGGATAAGAAAGTATTTTGAGCTATTAACTAACAAATGTTTTCCCCACAATTACTCTTCCAAAGGGTGATATTAAGCAAGAAATGTCTTGATTTCTTTCATTAGCTGTAACCATCCAGAGCCATTAATTTAAATGGTCATTTTTGTTTATCTATCAAAAGCCAGACAGGGTATAGGTTTTACATGCAAATGATACAGTGTTTCTGCCTCCCCTAGCTGAGTGGTAGAGAGCTGGAAAGAATTTATCCTTTAAGGTAAAGGTGTGAAAAAAGACTCAGCCACCACCTGTCTGAAGCCCTCTCCGCATTGGACCCTTAGCAGGTTATGGGCTAGAACTAACTCTTGAAATTAGAAAAAACTAATCTAAAAAGTCAAAAGGCAACTGAAGCCATTATATTACATGAACATGGCTGAACAGCTCTGAGCTCCTTTTATAATGAAAATTGTTTCCTCTGTAACATCTCTTCTCACCAACCAGATTGAAGAGGACTAATCAAAGCACACAATAAGTGTTCAGTTAAGGTCCTTGTTCAATAATTTCAGGGAAAAGGTTTTAACCATAGTCGCTACCTCCAAAACCTATCCCACCCTCTTTTTTACTTTTTCTGGAGCTGCTGGGGAGGAAACTGAACCATCATAAAATGGCTGAGAATTTGACCAAGGTCCTGTATGACAGAGCCCATAAAACTATTGATTTTTTTTTTTTTATCGTTACCATCTTTCTAAATTCCATATATATGCGTTAGTATACTGTATTGGTGTTTTTCCTTCTGGCTTACTTCACTCTGTATAATAGGCTCCAGTTTCATCCACCTCATTAGAACTGATTCAAATGTATTCTTTTTAATGGCTGAGTAATACTCCATTGTGTATATGTACCACAGCTTTCTTATCCATTCATCTGCTGATGGACATCTAGGTTGCTTCCATGTCCTGGCTATTATAAACAGTGCTGCGATGAACATTGGGGTACACGTGTCTCTTTCCCTTCTGGTTTCCTCAGTGTGTATGCCCAGCAGTGGGATTGCTGGATCATAAAACTATTGATTTTATAAAGGGATTCATAATCTATTTGCATGTGAAGAAGAAGACAGGATCTGAAAAGAAGAAAGTCAGGGAGGTAAACAGTAAGTTTCTTTCTCTTCCCAAGTCACAAATCAAAATGTGCATTTTTGAACACATAAGCTAAACAGAATTGGAACGCCTTCACCTAAACACCAATTGCAGTGGATTTTTTGATGATGCTCTACTCTTTTTCAGTACTAACTTTCTTTGTTTTGATGTCAGGACCTTTTTTATTTTTATATTTTTTTAGCTTTTTATTTTATATTGGAGTATAACTGGTTAACAATGTTGTGATAGCTTCAGGGGGACAGCAAAGGGACTCCGCCATACATATCTCAATATTAATGTTCTGCTCTAATGTTTCCTAATTTTATTTTTACAATAAGCACGTGTTATATAAAAACTCAAAAAACCCACACACACTGAAAGAGCCAGAGTTAGCATTTGGGTTTATATTCTTGCAGAGTTTCCTTTGCACATTCTCCTCTCCTCCATAAGTACTGATGCTCTTTGTGACTAAAGAAGCGGAAGGGGAGTCAGGGTATTTTGATGAAATTTATTCACAGAAGCTTAGAAACTTAGCCAAACACATCCTGCAAAAGACACCAGGTTTGTTCAGCTGCTCCCAGCTTCTCTGGTGAGGCCTTCCACCGGGTCCTCCTTGCCCTGACCCTCTGGGGTGGGATCCTTGGCGCTGCCCCACCCTCAGGCCTCAGTCTGCCTCCAGCCTGTGCTCTGCCCAAGGATGCAGTGCTGCTGGATCCAGACAGGAAGCCCCTGACATGGTCCCCAGCCTCCTCTTCTTGTCATCGCTCAGGGAAATGTGTTCCAGAACACCAGGGACTCTTCCACAAAGGGAATCAGTGAGTGGGTGACAGGATGAAGCAAACGCCACGTTCCTCTCACGGCCTCATTTCCATTCATGGAATCACCACAGCCCATTAGGGGAGATGTAGCAGCCAACTCCAGTGTCCCAGAAAATGGCCTGCCCCATGAAATTAGTCCTTTGGCTACCAGAGGAAAGAACTTCTCGCATTTTCAAGGACAAAAAGATAATCACAACAGCCTTAGCTACTATTTATTTAGCATCTGCTACATGTGGGGCAGTGTGCTAAACATTTTGTATTTACTTTCTTGTGTTAATTCATTATAAACTCTAAGAGGAAAGTATGGACTAGCAGATAGGAGCATGACCTATAATCGAGACCCTGAGTTCCAATCCTGACTCTGACACTTGTGAACTGTGTAGCCGCGGGCAAGTGGCTTAACTTCCCTGTGCTTTAGGATCCCAGCCTGCAAAGCAATATAATTAGTAATATAAAAAAAATCTGTGAAACTGCGGCACTCAATATGTCAGCAAATTTGGAAAACTCAGCAGTGGCCACAGGACTAGAAAAGTTCAGCTTTCATTCCAATCCCAAAGAAGGACAATGCCAAATAATGTTCAAACTACCACACAGTTGTGCTCATTTCACATGCTAGGAAGTAATGCTCAAAATCCTTCAAGCTAGGCTTCAGCAGTATGTGAACCAAGAATATCCAGATATACAAGCTGGGTTTAGAAAAGGCACAAGAACCACAGATCAATTTGCCAACACTTGTGGGATCATGGAGAAAGCAAGGGAATTCCAGAAAAATATCAATTTCTTCATTGACTATGCTAAAGCCTTTAACTGTGAGGATCACAACAGACTATGGAAAACTCTTAAAGAGATGAGAGTACCAGACCACCTTACCTGCCTCCTGAGAAACCTGTATGTGGGTCAAGAAGCAACAATTAGAACTGGATATGAAACAACGGATTGGTTCAAAATTGGAAAAGGAGTATGTCAAGGCTTTATGTTATCACCCTGATTATTTAACTTCTATGCAGAGTACATCATACAAAATGCCAGGCTGGATAAATCATAAGCTGGAATCAAGATTGCCAGGAGAAATATCAACAACCTCAGATATGCAGGTGATACCACTCTTATGGCAGAACGTGAAGAGGAACTAAAGAGCTCCTTGATGAGGGTGAAAGAGGAAAGTGAAAAAGCTGGCTTGAAACTCAACATTTAAAAGACCTAAGTCAAGGCAGACAGTCCCATTACTTCATGGCAAATAGAAGGGGGAAAAGGGGAAGCATTGACAGATTTTATTTTCTTGAGCTCCAAAATCACTGCAGACAGCAACTGCAGTCTCGAAATTAAAAGACGCTTGTTCCTCTGAAGAATAGCTATGACAAACCAAGATAGCATATTAAAAAGCAGAGACTTCACTTTGCAGACAAAGGTCCATCTAGTCAAAGCTATGGTTTTTCCAGTAGTTACATACAGATGTGAGAGTTCGACCATAAAGAAAGCTGAGTGCCAAAGAATTGATGCTTTCAAATTGTGGTGCTGGAGAAGACTCTTGAGAGTCCCTTGGACAGCAAGGAGACCAAACCAGTCAATCCTAAAGGAAATCAACCCTGAATATTCATTGGAAGGATTGTTGCTGAAGCTGAAGCTCCAATTCTTTGTTTGGGCACCTGATGCAAAGAGCCGACTCACTGGAAAAGACTCTGATGCTGGGAAAGATTGAAGGCAAAAGGAGAAGGGAGCGACAGAGAATGAGATGGTTAGATAGCATCATTGACTCAATGGACATGAATTTAAGCACACTCTGGGAGATAGTAAAGGTTAGGGAGGCCTGGTGTGCTGCAGCCGCAAAGAGGGGTTGCAGAGTCAGACAAGACTGAGCAACTGAACAATAACACAACTCAGCAGAAAGCTGAGAAAGTTGCCATTCTAATGGCATCCTGGGACATAGGTAATTTTCAAAATGGTTTCAACTGTCATTACTACTATTTCCCCCCATTTTACAGATGAAGAAACTAAGGATTAAAAGATACATTATAACTCACAGAGTTAATCCAGGTCTTCCCACTTCAGAGGCCAAGGCTGTGTCCTCAGTCATAAGTGGTCAGTAGTGGCTCAAGGAGCAGCAAGAAGGCACCCGATTCCTACATGATATGCTCTGTCCACACTCTTATACCAAAGACAGGGAGTATGGGCTGCTGTGCTGAATTCCCACAGACTCTAAAAGTATCTTAGATGCTGTTTTGGGGAAATAGGAATCATCCCAACCGGGAGTTACCTGCATAAAGGCCTGATGCCTGGTACACAACAGAAGGGTCTCCCCATTGTCCTCTGATTCAAAGCACTGGGCAAAGGCCACACTGGCATGTTGGGTGCATGCTCTGGAGAGGAAATGGCTGTGTGGAGAAGAGGGATGTTCTCCTGGTCCATTCAAGGAGAACACACCTTTCTCTCTGACCACACCTGACTTGTGATGTTGCCCAGGCTGTGCGTCCACACTGCAGCCTGGCCCTGCCTCCACGAGGACCACCAGCTGGGTCTAACACCCCTCATCCCAACACCACTGTGCAGGTGCTTTCCAGCCCTGAGCCCCACGGTAACACACCACCCACAGACAAATACCTGTCACTGATGATACAAACAGCTGCCACTGATGATACCAATCAATCAAGACTTTTTCTGCCCTACTAAGTTGGCCTTCTGGGCTTCCCTGGTGGCTCAGACGGTAAAGAATCTCCTCAATGCAGGAGATCTGGGTTTGATCCCTGGGAAGATCCCCAGGAAAAGGGAATGGCAACCCACTCCAGTATTCTTGCCTGGAAAATTCCATGGACAGAGGAGCCAGGTGGGCTACAGTCCATGCGGTTGCAAAAAAGTTGGACATGACTGAGCATGCACGCACTCCAATCTAAATTATTATATATTTGCAATGAAAGCAGTGGAAATTAAAGCTTGAAATGATCACCATCAAAAAATAATTTTTTAAAGAACTAGGGCTAGAGTCAAGGCATCTTAATAGGACTGTCATCATTCTTGCTAGTATTCAAAATACTAGCAAAAAAAAAAAAAAAACTAGGCAAGTTTTGATGCCTTTGGGCGCATTAAAAGTTCCCCCTCACAATGTAGTTTTCATCCTTAATTTCTTTTTTCCTTCCTCCAGAGTACAACTGTGAACTAGAGAATTTATACCTCCTCTTTTCAATGTCCCTTTCAGAACTTCTGCTAACCTTATGATCTGTTCCCTTCAATGCATCCCAGACAAAAGTAATTGCAAAGCAAAAGCTAAATTCAATTCTGCTACATCACACTGGAGAAAAATGGCTCAACAGTTAAAGGCAGATTTGTGGTTCACTCTGGCTATTTCCTCTAAACTTGACAAGACTTTTTTATTCCTTAGTCATGTAAAGCTACAGCCAGATCAGCTACCATATCCCTGTTCCCATTGTTTAAGAATGGAAAAAGAAAGTTGAATGACGTGCAACAGTTATATTCAAGAAGACAATTTGGAAACAAAGATTTTTAGAAAATGAAATCACACATAAGCAGTCAGATTCCTAGGGTGCAAAAGTAAAAAAAAAAAAAATCAAATGACTTGAAGGCTTATACATTTAAATAAAAAGGCACCTACATAGATGCTGGTGGTAAGAAGTTGGAAACAAATGGCTCTGGGTGCAGATTAAATACACACACACATTTTATACACATACATATTTACATGCATACATACAACTGTAATATATGAAATTATGTATATCAGTTCATATATTAAGCATAAATGTACACAGACATATCCTGCAGGATTTACTCTTGTAACTCTGCTTTGGGTTCCCTTTAAATTCATCTTTAGTGATAAAAGGATTCCCTCTTATTTATTAGACACGAGGTTTGAATTTGCTTGGTGTTTTCCGCCAGTTGTGTTTTATCCTGTGTTCACCACAAAGTGTCCAGTTTTAAGACCAGCACAGCTGGAATGAGTACCTGCCTGGGCAAAGGGGCACCTCTGCTTGACTTTAACAGGATGAGGACCAGCAGCGAGGGGCCCGCTTTGCACAGACACCGAGCCCAGTCCAGCTGCCCATAAGTACATCAGGACTCACCAGATTCTGCGTAAACACGGAAACGTCCTCCGTGCTGTTGTCAGAATTGACACGTAGCAGCCTCCCGAGTCTAGGGGAACGTATGACGGTAAAGGTTATAGTTCTGTTTCCTGCACTGTCCACATCGTTGGTCACAGCTCGCAGGTCACGAGATGAAAGGGGCTTCACGGAACCTAAGTGAAGATGAAAACATGCATGTAGAGCATATGAAGGCTATGGTTAATGACTTTTAAAGACCCCTGGGAACTGGAAAACGCGTAGTTATGTACAGGAGACTAGCTAACTTTAACTTGAAATTGGGCTATGAGGAGCTAGTGATCCATGAGGCATCTGTTTGTGGATGTGCTTTGCTACTAGGGCTGGAGATGAAAGGAAAATCCCACAAAAAGACCCCCTCAGCCCCCACAGTCCTGTGTGTCTAACTGATCTCAAGAGAAAGAAGGCATGGCCAGGTAAGTGGCACCCAGCTCAGCTCTGGGCACAGGAAGGGGGAGTCGACGTTGTGCATGGACAGAACAGGAGACAGCCCCCTCCCCGGGAGGACAGGCCCATCCTGGCCTGATGGCGGCTGTAGGTGCTCCATGGAGTGTCCATCTGTGGACACCTGAGGGAGAGGCTGGCTCTGGAACAAATGTGAGAGGTCCCAGAGGACCCCCAGACATGCACGCTGCATGCATAACATGGGGAGGGAAAAGCCTGTGTGGATATCATGGGAAGAAGAACCAGTGTGAGAGGTCAGTGTGCCAATGTGACCTCATTGATAATCAATGGCCAGAGAGACTGGGGGACATGCAGGTTAGAGCAGTGCTTCTCACATGCTCCGTACTGAAGGATCAGTATTTCCCCCTAAATCCACTGTGGGCCAATAATTTTATAAAACACAATAAAACATTGCAACAATGTCAAATTGCTATAAAATTTTCTAAACACCTCCTTTCACTTTCCATTCTTATCACTTTACAGACCAGAAGGACCACAGCTTGAGGATTACAGGGCTGAAGTACATATCCCTTCACTTTGCACGGGATTAGGGAGTAATCCCAACCTGATAGGATGGCAGATCTGAGAGAGATTTATGCAGTCCACCTGGCCCAGAATTTCACCTTCTCTCTTCTGTTTTAGCCCTCGCTAAAGGGCCTTAGCATCAGGTCTTGCACAGGGGCCTTGCACTAGCTCTTGGAGTAGGCACTCGATAAATTGTTTAACTAAGCCTCCTAAGTGACATCCACTGTGCTTTCATTACTCAGCCATTATAGCCCTGGAGAGTGAGGGCCACCAACTGCAGTATTTAAACCATGTTAGGCGCTTAAAGGCAAGACCTTGACTATAGCTAATACATGGGGAAAGCCAGCTTTCAGTAAGATTTTCAAACATGCAAGGAATGTTCTAAGGCTTTAATTAACTAAGGTTCCCTTTAAAATAGCAGACAACAAAACAAAAAATAAACAAAATTTCCTCCACTCAGCAAAGGAAACCATCAACAAGATGAAAAGGCAACCTGTGGAATGGGAAAAAATACTTGCAAACCACATCTCTGATAAAGGGTTAATATCCAAAATATACAAGGATCTATACAACTTAGTAGGAAAATCCCCAAATAACCCAATTTTAAAATGGGCAAATGACTTAAATAGACATTTTTCCCAAGAAGACTTACAAATAGGCAACAGGTACACGGAAAGGTGTTCATCAATGCTAACCATCAGGGAAATGCAAGTCAAAACCACAATAAGATATCACCTCATACCTGTCAGGATGCCCATTAACAAAAAGACATGAAGTAACAAATGCTAGTGAGGGATGTGCAGAAAAGAGAACAGAACCCTTGTGCACAGCTGATGGGAATGTAAATTGATGCAGTCACCATGGAAAACAGTACAGAGTTTCCTTAAGAAATTAAAAGTAGAACTACCATATGATCCAGAAATCCCACCTCTGGGTATGCATTCAAAGGAAACAAATTCATTATCTCAAAGGAAAATCTGTACTCCCATGTTTGTTGCAGCATCATTCAAAATAGTCAAGGTATAGAGACAACTTAAATGTCAATCAGTGGATTAATAGATCAAAAAAATGTTGTAAAATGTGATATATATACACATACATACATATATACACACATACATATATATACACATATATGTATATATACACACACACACACATACACATACACTGTGCTGTTCTTAGTTGCTCAGTCATGTCTGACTCTGCGACCTTATGGACTGTAGCCTACCAGGCTCCTCTGTCCATGGGGATTCTCCAGGCAAGAATGCTGGAGTAGGTTGCCACGCTTTCCTCCAAGGGATCTTCCCAACCCAAGGATTCAACTCAAGTCTCCCATATTGCAAATGGATTCTTTATTATCTGAGTCACCAGGGAAGCCCAGTTATAATTTGTATGCCCTGCCTAATTTGAAAAGTCAATCTTTAACTCAATCATTTTATTTATTTATTTATTTATTTTATTTTTAAACTTTATAATATTGTATTAGTTTTGCCAAATATGGAAATGAATCTCCACAGGTATACCTGTGTTCCCCATCCTGAACCCTCCTCCCTCCTCCCCACCCCATACCCTCCCTCTGGGTCGTCCCAGTGCACCAGCCCCAAGCATCCAGTATCGTGCATCGAACCTGGACTGGCGACTCATTTCATACATGATATTATACATGTTTCAATGCCATTCTCCCAAATCTCCCCACCCTCTTCCTCTCCCACAGAGTCCATAAGACTGATCTATACATCAGTGTCTCTTTTGCTGTCTTGTACACAAGGTTATTGTTACCATCTTTCTAAATGCCATATATATGCGTTAGTATACTGTATTGGTGTTTTTCTTTCTGGCTTACTTCACTCTGTATAATAGGCTCCAGTTTCATCCACCTCATTAGAACTGATTCAAATGTATTCTTTTTAATGGCTGAGTAATACTCCATTGTGTATATGTACCACAGCTTTCTTATCTATTCATCTGCTGATGGGCATCTAGGTTGATTCCATGTCCTGGCTATTATAAACAGTGCTGCGATGAACATTGGGGTACACGTGTCTCTTTCCCTTCTGGTTTCCTCAGTGTGTATGCCCAGCAGTGGGATTGCTGGATTATAAGGCAGTTCTATTTCCAGTTTTTTAAGGAATCTCCACACTGTTCTCCATAGTGGCTGTATTAGTTTGCATTCCCACCAACAGTGTAAGAGGGTTCCCTTTTCTCCACACCCTCTCCAGCATTTATTGCTTGTAGACTTTTGGATCGCAGCCATTCTGACTGGGGTGAAATGGTACCTCATAGTGGTTTTGATTTGCATTTCTCTGATAATGAGTGATGTTGAGCATCTTTTCATGTGTTTGTTAGCCATCTGTATGTCTTCTTTGGAGAAATGTCTATTTAGTTCTTTGGCCCATTTTTTGATTGGGTCATTTATTTTTCTGGAGTTGAGCTGCAGGAGTTGCTTGTATATTTTTGAGATTAGTTGTTTGTCGGTTGCTTCATTTGCTATTATTTTCTCCCATTCTGAAGGCTGCCTTTTCACCTTGCTAATAGTTTCCTTTGTTGTGCAGAAGCTTTTAAGTTTAATTAGGTCCCATTTGTTTATTTTTGCTTTTATTTCCAATATTCTGGGAGGTGGGTCATAGAGGATCCTGCTGTGATGTATGTCGGAGAGTGTTTTGCCTATGTTCTCCTCTAGGAGTTTTATGGTTTCTGGTCTTACGTTTAGATCTTTAATCCATTTTGAGTTTATTTTTGTGTATGGTGTTAGAAAGTGTTCTAGTTTCATTCTTTTACAAGTGGTTGACCAGTTTTCCCAGCACCACTTGTTAAAGAGATTGTTTTTAATCCATTGTATATTCTTGCCTCCTTTGTCAAAGATAAGGTGTCCATATGTGCGTGGACTTAAATAGGAGGACCTATCTGAGTCACCAAGGAAGCCCAAGAACACTGGAGTGGGTAGCCTATCCCTTCTCCAGGGGATCTTCCCGACCCAGGAATCAAACCCGGGTCTCTTACGTTGCAGGAGGATTCTTTACCAACTGAGCTACACAGTGAACACACACACACACACACACACTCTGGAATAGTATTTAGCCTTAAAAAAGAAGGAAATCCTGTCATTATGGATGAAGCCAGAGGGCATTAGGCTAATGTGAAACAAGCCAGACAAAGACAAATACTGAATGGTATCACTTATATGTGGAATTTTTTTAAGTCAAACTCAGAAACAGAGATTGGAAAGTGGTTGCCAGGGGCTGGGGGTGAAGGAAATGGGGGAGAGTTTGGTAAAAGGGTACAAACTTTCAGTTATAAGATAAATAAGGTCTGAAGATCTACTGTACAGCATGGTGATTATAGTAAATAACACTTCATTGTACAATCGATACTTGCTAAGGGAGTAAAAGTGAAAAGAAAAAAGTAAACATAGGAAGAGATGAATGTATTCATTAGCTTGATTTGGGAAGGATCTTTTCACAGTGTACACATATACCAAGTCATCATTATATATTTCAGATATCTTACAATTTTTGTCAATTATACCTTTATAAAGCTACCAAACAAAAGACTAAAATAAGATACAATAAAACAAGACAAGATAGACATAATAAAGTAAAATAAAATATCTGAGTTTTCTGGGGATAGGCACTAGGCCCTGGGGTCCCTGAGAGGAGGCAGAAGTACCTGGAAATATAAGCCTCCGGAACACAGTTCTGCCCCAGAGTCAGGACTGCCTTGGTACACACACACACAAGTATGCTTTAATTGCCTCCTGTATTGCTATAGTTCTTGCTGCTGAAAGTCACTGCTACCTTTTAGCTTCTGGAACTGGGGACCCAGGCAATGAGGTCATCCTGGGGAGGCCAAGAAGAATTATTCTGTACATTCAGTCAATGTTACACTGAAGTCATAACTAAGGCCAATTCTCTATTACCTGTCAAGCGAGGGTCCCCCCTCTTGTCAGGTGGATTCTATCTCTTTTGTGTGCAGTCTCTGGCACCCCAACATCCAACTTCTTCTCATCTTCAATTTTTCTTTGGAACTTTTAACACTGTGCTTTCTTAATTATTTCCTTAATGAAATCAGACTCTTATCTTTTCATTTATCCCTTCACCTCAAGGATTATCTTTGGCAGGTGAAGGGGGTGTTGGTGGGAGGGCTCTTTAAAAAAAAAAAAAAAACGTTTTATTTATCTTTAGTTGAAGCATGTGGGATCTAGTTCCCTGACCAGGGACTGAACCTGAGCCTCCTGCACTGGAAGGGCAGAGTCTTAGCCTCTGGATCACCAGACAGGTCAATTTCAAAAAGTCTTTTTGGGTAGAGGGCCCACCAGAGATGTCCCAGGTCAAGAGTACTTCTTGCCCAGCCAGAGTATATTAATCCCTCATTCCCTCGTCCAGCTTCCTAACCCAGGAGGGTGTCCAGTTCCTAGTCAGCAGTCACCCAGAGCATGCTCAGCCAGCAAGACTAGCTGGCTCCCTGCTGCAAATGCCTGATGAGCATCTCTGACCACGCAGCCCAATTCACCAAGAGCCAAACATCACTTTCCCCCAATCCCACCTTCTTTCATCCAAGCATTGATATTTTCATCAGTTAGCTTCAAGCACTTAATTTGGGCAAGATTTCACTAAAGTCCCACCTAAATTTATATTCTATAGAAGAACTGCCCTACCAGGAGTGTGGTAATAAAAGGGCACTGTAACCATATCTGTTTGGCAAGCTCCCACTCTACATGTACCTCATGGCGATTTCAAAAGCAAGTTGGCATGTTGAAGACTCTAAGTCTTGGAGTAAAGATTTCTTTTTGCCCTTCTTTTAAGTATAGCAGTTCTCAAACATACTCATATCCTATGTTTGCTTCATGAAAAACAACCACCACCATAACAGCAAGAGTTTCATGGCCCCTTGGGCTAGGAGGTCTTGTGCATTCCTTCAACGGACATTATCAAATGCTGTGTATGCGACAAGCCCTCTAATAAGGAACGGAGATATACCAGGAAACAGCACAGACCCAGTCCTGCCTTTTCATGTAGATGTCATGATAACTCCTAAGATGTATGTATTTTTTTCCTCATCGCTAAGAAGGGATGATAAGGTTAAGCACCTTGCCTAATGGTTAAATGTAGATCTCACTGACTCTGAAGTCAGTATTATTAGAAAGTTGGCACTCACCATATTGCCTATATCATACTATTGAGTTGGCAAAAATGTTCATTTCGGTTTTTCTGTAAGATGCTACAACCGAAATGAACTTTTTGGCCAATCCAATACTTTGAGCTCAGTTAAAATGATCCCTGAGTTAGGAAATGTGATGAATGATTCAGGAAATCTGATAGATGCAGCTCTCCACCTTCCAGACACAGCCTGCCTCCTCCCTGGGCTTTGCCTCTGCATCATGCTGTCCTCACTGGTAACCTCTCCCCTCTCTGTTCCCACCATCACAATGCTGCTCACTCTGCAGAGGCAGCTTAAGACCCATCTGGCCAACAAGACCTCCCTCCCCATTGTTGCCTATGGGAAATTTTCCTCCCCCAAACTCAAGGAGTTCACCAGGCTGCACCCTCACTGGACACTTAGGATAATATATTTTGCATGATTACTATACTCCTGAGTGTAAATCTCTTATTTCCCCAATGAGTTAAGTCTTTAATTTTTGCCTTGAGGACTGACAGTCTTTTCTTAAAGCTCTTGGTTATCTCCCACTAAGTCTTACAATATTCAATTCAGTGTTTCAAGACCATCTGACTAAAAGATTTTATAAATCTCTGCTCCAAACCCTTTAGCAACATGCTGTGACTTCCTTCTGCTTTCTTCTCTCCCTCAATTCCCATCATGCAGGACAGATGGTCCATTGGTGAGACATGATTCCCTCCATAGCATAACCAAACCCCAAGGGGACTGAGGTCACACAGTTTGCTATGAATATCCTTCACTGCTCAGTTACTTAACTCTAGGTCTGTGCAAGCTTATATTCCAAACCAGTTTGACAAAACTCTCAAGGTCAACACCCGCCTCTACACTCTTTGTAAAAGAGCCAGGTTTAACTTAGATACACAGAAAGACTAGAACCTAAGGCCACAGTATGTTCCAACATGCTATAACTAAATATAAACACATTCAATGGTGGCATTCAAGGTGAAAAACTGGTTACAAAATTCCTTTCTGGGGAACAATTTTTTCTGAAAGAAATAGAATACATGTATAAGTATACACACACCTATATATGTATGTGTATTTGGCGTGCTGAGATTCATGGGGTCACAGAGAGTCGGACATGACTGAGCAACTGAACTGAACTGATACTTATATACAAAATAATAAAGAAAATATACATTAAGTTTACTTTCTTAGTTGACAACCAAAAAGTCTGTTTAGAACTACAGCTCTTCCTATTTTAAAATAATTGAGTTAAAGATTGACTTTTCAAATTTGGCAGGGCATACAAATTATAACTGGGCTTCCCAGGTGACTCAGTGGTAAAAAATCTGCCTGCAATGCAGGAGATGCCAGTTTGATCCCTGGGTCAGGAAGATCCTTGGAGAAGGAAATGGCAACCCACTCCAGTATTCTTGCCTGGAGAATCTCATGGACAGAGGAGCCTGGCAGGCTACAGTCCATGGGGTCACAAAATAGTCGGATACGACTTAACAACTAAACAGTAACAACAACACAAATTATAACTAACCTTCAAACATTCACTCAGTAAGTATTTTTATAACTATTTTGGCTTACCCTACAAATTCTCACAAGTCTCAAGCCAGGGCCGCTTTTTAAGGCAGTATACAAAGGAGGCAGAACAGCATGGCCCAAGTCTGCTGGGGTGATGATGAAAAGCCAATTGGTATGAGCTCAGTGGGAGTGATTGAAAAAAAAAATTGACTAATGCTGGGCTATAATATTTTAATAATCCAAGAGAGTAAAACATACAACATTTCCACATAAGCACTGCTGCTTATTAAATTGCTCTGCACCTTTTCCTGGTTGTGTGTATCAATCCATCAATAACATTAAGAAGGGGACAAACGAAGCAGCCACCATGATGGTCTTATTCTCAGGGAGCTGATATTCTAATATAGAGGCAGTCCTGGAACACAGGCACACACAGAAAGAACAGATACTGTGATCCGAGCACAAGGTTTGGGGGTCATGTCAGCGCTTCGTCTCGAGGCTTACGATTCCTATCAGTTACCTGACTTTGAACCTGCCCACGTCTCAGTTACTTATGTGCCAAATAAAGATGATCAAAATTTGCTTTTAAACACATTATTTTGTTTAAATCTTTATAACAACCCAGTTCAGTAGATTAAAAAGATACAAAACACTATAAAAACACAGGTATCAATAGTATCTATTGATACTGTCCTATAATAGAAATAGATTTTCTCCTATTACAGTTCTATGAAGTCCATAGCTCTATAAAAAGGAATAAACCGTCTCCAATATTTCAGAACATATAGGTCAACTTGAGTCTGACAAGAGCTACAGTAGCTGACAGCTGACACCTGGAGCCACACCAGAGGTGGGACACAGAGAGTCCCCCAACTCCTTCCCCTGCCAAAGGGCTGGCTAATAGATGGAGGAGGCAGAGGTCACTCAAGGCCTGCTTTCAGCATCAGGCATCTGTCATCATCACCCCTGCAGCTTTACACAGCATCAGGGACCAATATCCTCAGGAGGCTGCAGCAGAGCCAGGCTGAGCAAGACTCAACTATGCCTCTGGAGAGAGGATGAGGCCGTGTGGTCTTCAGAACCACAGCCCACATCCAGGAATTCTGATGCAGAACAGAGGGGCCACTGCTACTTGGGGACATTAGGGTAGGAAGAATGCCAAGAACAACTGGACCAAGGGACCCATAATGTCCATCCCATCTCTAAAATCTATGACTCCCTCATTCTCATTCCACACCCACCCAAGCTCAGATCAAATGTTAAGAATCAACTGATGGAAACGTACACGAAAATTCATCTTCCTTCCTACTGACCAGGGGCTGGAGTTGGATATAAGTCATGGTCTGGGGATAGAGAACGACAGAGAACCAAGAATAACAGATCTAACAGGCTAGGGGGAGCTGGAAAAGGAAACAACTCACTTTGGCATCTGAGGATAATGTAAAGTTCTGGCGGAGGGTTCTTAGATACAGGATGCAGGGAGGCCAGAGTAGGGCAGATGCAGTGCATGTCGGAAAGGGAAAGGGGATGGTTACTCAGGGCTGTGTCCACGGTTACTCTATGTTTTGCAGAGTTCCACAAGGGTGACAAGAGATATTTTAACATGTTTTTTTTTTGCTAAATTAATATTCAGTAAAACAGGTGCCAGAAACTTGAAACTTTCTAAGCTACAGTGGCTATAACTCCCCTTGAATCTAATAAAACTGTCTTCAGTCACAAACCAGGGTTTAGCGAGAATAGATGAAAGGTATTTAATCTTTTGCAGCAACCAGATTTACTCTAAGTTTAGACCCTCTCTTTAATAGATGGCTGTATTTTTTTTCCAAAATATTAGGGTGTAGCAGTTTGCTTATTTTTTAAAACACCAAATGACACTCTAATTGCCTTGAAAAAGGATAGAAGCATTGCACTTTTCAGAGAAAAATTACGGAATATGAAAAGGTTTTAGAAGAGAAGAATCCAGGTTAACATATCTTCAGTTAGATTTTGATAAAGATTCTTTTTGTGAGCTCAAATGCTTAAGGCACCTAAAAATTTCAAAAAAAAAATTTTTTTTGAAAGTTATGAACAGTGATTTTTCTCTAGGTTTATTTAGAGGTATGTAAGCTTTATCTTGGAGAAGGCAATGGCAACCCACTCCAGTACTCTTGCCTGAAAAATCCCATGGACAGAGGAGCCTGGTAGGCTGCAGTCCATGGGGTCGAGAAGAGCTGGACACGACTGAGTGACTTCACTTTCACTTCTCACTTTCATACATTGGAGAAGGAAATGGCAACCCACTCCAGTGTTCTTGCCTGGAGAATCCCAGGGTTGGGGGAGCCTGGTGGGCTGCCGTCTATGGGGTCGCACAGAGGTGGACAGGACTGAAGCGACTTACCAGCAGCAGCAAGCTTTATCTATTTCCTGGTTGCACAATCAAGGTATATCATCTCTTTAAGCCACAAATTCTGCCAACTTGCTGTGAATACATCACCTATCTCACACAGATATAACGATTAAAAGACTAGTACACCACTAGCCCCATGATTGCAGTCCTGGTTGTACTTCAGGACCACCTGAAACTTAAAACAAAATGGTGGCCAGGACCTAGTCCAAAGATTCCCATTCAATTGGTGAGGCTGAGACACTGGTATTTTTTAAAGCTTCACAATGGTTGAGAACAACTGGCTAGAGTAACCATGGAGTGACCATATTATTAAAATGATCAATGTTTATATTTTACTGATAACACTGCTGCTGTTGTTCAGTCGCCAATTCACGTCTGACTCTTTGCAATCCAATGGACTGCAGCATTACTGATAATGTATATCAGTTAAACAAGTTATAATACACAGGGTTTTTTAAAATTGTAATGTAAAATGTTATTATTTCCTGTGCCATCTACCTCAGCGCTTTTGGAGGGAAATAACAAGCTTTAAATTTTTTTCCTCCTCTTTTATTACCCTCGCCATTGGGTAAAACCTTGTTCTATCCTTGCAGTGAGGGTTTTGAGTCAGAGATGCTCACTTACATCTCTCCATCTCAGCCAAGCTGAAATTTTTGGCAAAAACCAGTTCAAAGGCTGCAGGGCCTCAAAGAAAGAACCGCTGGTCCCCTGATACACAAGGTTTTTATATTAAAAAAAAAAAAAAAGAAAACCTCAAGATCTAGATACTCATTACAGAAGCTCTCCTGCTTCTTTAAGGATCCTATATGTGAACCATGAACTTCCAGATGTTCAAGCTGGTTTTAGAAAAGGCAGAGGAACAGAGACCAAATTGCCAACATACGCTGGATCATGGAAAAAGCAAGAGAGTTCCAGAAAAACATCTCTTTCTGCTTTATTGACTATGCCAAAGCCTTTGACTGTGTGGATCACAATAAACTGTGGAAAATTCTGAAAGAGATGGGAATACCAGACCACCTGACCTGCCTCTTGAGAAATTTGTATGCAGATCAGGAAGCAACAGTTAGAACTGGACATGGAACAACAGACTGGTTCCAAATAGGAAAAGGAGTATGTCAAGGCTGTATATTGTCACCCTGCTTATTTAACTTCTATGCAAAGTACATCATGAGAAACGCTGGGCTGGAAGAAGCACAAGCTGGAATCAAGATTGCTGGGAGAAATATCAATAACCTCAGATATGCAGATGACACCACCCTTATGGCAGAAAGTGAAAAGGAATTAAAAAGCCTCTTGATGAAAGTGAAAGAGGAGAGTGAAAAAGTTGGCTTAAAACTCAACATTCAGAAAACGAAGATCATGGCATCTGGTCCCATCACTTCATGGCAAATAGATGGGGAAACAGTGGAAACAGTGTCAGACTGTATTTTTTTAGGCTCCAAAATCACTACAGATGGTGATTGCAGCCATAAATTTAAAAGACGCTTACTCCTTGGAAGGAAAGTTATGACCAACCTAGATAGCATATTCAAAAGCAGAGACATTACTTTGCCAGCAAAGGTCCGTCTAGTCAAGACTATGGTTTTTCCAGTGGTCATGTATGGATGTGAGAGTTGGACTGCGAAGAAGGCTGAGCACTGAAGAATTGATGCTTTTGAACTGTGGTGTTGGAGAAGCCTCTTGAGAGTCCCTTGGACTGCAAGGAGATCCAACCAGTCCATTCTGAAGGAGATCAGCCCTGGGATTTCTTTGGAAGGAATGATGCTAAAGCTGAAACTCCAGGACTTTGGCCACCTCATGCGAAGAGTTGACTCATTGGAAAAGACCCTGATGCTGGGAGGGATTGGGGGCAGGAGGAGAAGGGGACGACAGAGAATGAGATGGCTGGATGGCATCACTGACTCGATGGACGTGAGTCTCAGTGAACTCCGGGAGTTGGTGATGGACAGGGAGGCCTGGCGTGCTGTGATTCATGGGGTCACAAAGAGTTGGACATGACTGAGCAACTGAACTGAACTGAACTTAAGGCTAGTACAGGAAAAAAGTGTACATGGACCATAAAAACTGCTTCCCCCATTGCCCTTCACCAGCATGCCCTCTTCTGAGGAACAGGAAAGAGGAGGGACAGGGGTGGGGGATACCCAGCCTTACTTCTGTTAAATTCCTGCAAAGAGACAATCCTTTTTGGGACTTTATAACTGTTGTTAAAGTCATTCTATAGTAAAAGATAATACTTTATACCATGCAGGTAGAACTTTCTATATTTATAAAGATATTATATTAAATGATATTTCAATTTATTAATTGAAAAACACTTAAACCCAAACACTCAATGAAGTTAAAATCTTACCTGGGAAGATGCTCAGTCCTCTGTTTACTTCCAAGCTAATGATCAGAGCTCGAGCTGTGATGCTAAAAATTTGTCGTGGTGCAAAGTTCAAACCATCAGTAACCTGAAAATTAAAACCTCCTGACATTGCTCCTTCAAAAGAAGAAATTACACTCTGGTCAGTCTGGTCATTTTGCAAAAGCCACCCACTTTCACCTTCTCTCCCACCTAATCTCCCTCCAAAGCTACTCCTATCAATTTGAGAGTTAGTTACTACGGTCACCAAGATCAAATCAAATACTGCCAAAACACAAAATGAAAAGAATACCAATAAAGGTCTAAAATGCATATTCCCACCTCATCCTCTCCTGAAAGTAATAAAAGAAAGCAAAGGTGTCACCTCCAAGAAATTAAAAAAAAAAATTTCAGACATGTTGATTACCTGTATTTTATTATCTTGGAGTCAATTTATACCAGTAAAAGTAATACAAGGATGCCACACACACATGCATCCCTTAGCAGTTTCTGAACTATTGATAACACTTGATGATAATGAAAATCAAAACTAGAGGGAATTAAATAACACAGCCCCTCCCCCCAAATACTTTCCCATTATTCATCTATCTCTGTTTCCTGCTAAGAGGGGAAAGAGAAAAAATGGAGAAAGACTCAGCCCCAGTTTTGTTAAATTCCTGCAAGAAGACAATTGTACTCTCATACTTCTGTTAAGAGATCAGTGACATCAACAAAGTTATAAATTAACTTATGTGTGAAATAGAAGTTGGGCCGGGCCCCCTATTGATCCTGTTCCCCCGAGTGCTTTACCGGTCTGATTCCCAAAACACCAGGCAAGATCATCACGCAGAGAGCATGACAATCACAGTCCCCTTGCCTTTTGAAATAGTTCATCCAGGAGTAAATGTGCAGCCCACAGGTCTCTGCATCATGTAATGGGTAGAAATGCCCTCCTCGTTGCCCTCAGGGACATGTGGCAAGGAACAAAGGAGGCATGATCAGGATCTGCAATTACCTACAAGTACTCCCTTAATAACATGATTTAATAAAAGGCCGGTTGATGACTTAACCTTCTCTTAAGTCTCTGTTATTTAAGCAAACCCAGAGAGTTCTGACTCCTCAAAATAAAAGGTTACAGCCTTTAAACATTTTTTCCAATACACTGGAGTCACCATATTTAAAAAAAAAACAGAGGAAAAGAATTCTGGGTCTGCTTAATTTAGAACAGAGGCGCACAGCCAAATATTATTTTTGTTTGTTTGCTCCTTTTTACTAGAAATAGCACTTTGAAAGCTGTATTTAATTAAATGTGAAACTATGGAGAAAATGTTTTCTGCTATTAGGCAGTTTGAACATTTCATGAATTCGGTAACAAAATGTAAATGGAATCCAAAGGAATTATAGCAAAACGAATACTAGAATAGTGTACTAGGTACACTGACTAGCATACAAATTATGACCAAAGAGACAGAGGGAGGGAAACATGAAAGTGACCTGTGGATTTTATTGTATAACCTTAGATTCTCCTGACCTAACAGTACTTTCAGAAGGGCAACCTCAAATCATTTATCCCCCCACTTCTTGGCTGTATCGACCTACTTAGGTTGTTATGTGGAATAATGAATTAGATTAATGGCGGAGCACTTTGCAGATATAAATGCTGAGACTAACTAAACCTAAGCCTTTGTTTGGGGCTGCTGAGGGACAGATGTAGCAGGGAGAACCAACTGGTTTCAGCAAGTGGCTCATCTGCAGCTGGGCTCCTGCCACTTTGAAGGCTATTACTGCCTCCAGGTCCATTTAGAAAATGTGATGGATTGACTCTCCAAAGAGCTTGACTTTAACTCTCCTTTCTGCTTTTTTAGGAGAAATTATTTTCTCTATTTGCCAAAAGCAAATATTGACCTGGTAGTTGACAAACAAATCAATCCAAAGAGCTAATTTATATTTCAATCCTTCACTGCAAAGAGTAACTTCAGCTCTTCAAACTACTCTGCCCTTCTATGGGTGGCAGCTACTAGAGAAAGCCCAGCTTTAGAGTCGGACCAGTTATATCTTTCTGGGCCTCAGTTTCTTCATCTCTATAACGAGATCGTTTACTCCCAATCACTCAGAAAACGTTTGCTGATTAAATGAAATGGGTCCTGTCATTGTATCTCCTGCAGTGCCTAGCACATGCCAGACAATCAGTAACTCCTTCCCACTGCACACTGCTTAGTCTTAGAAATTCTAAACTTTCTCTGTGCAAGTCTCTAAAGCAGGTCTCACTATTTTGAACATATGACAATCCTTTCATAGAGATAAAAAACTTCTAGGCCCTTGCCTAATAATACCTGGATTTTTAGTATCTAGTAACCAAAACCACACATAATTGGCAGAAACATCCTATCAATTCAATGCCCCTTTAAATGAATTTTTTTATATTAATGAGAACAACTGCATACAATTAAAAAATAAAACACATGTGGAAAAGATCATTCAGTCTAGAAACAACGCTTTTACACATGTGGGTAGATTTACGATTTTATTGCAATAAAACTAACCCCCAACAGGTCCCCAGGCTACAGGTTTGGAACCACTAGATAAGAGCAGTCACATAGTAAATGCTTTTCAGGTTATCTGGGAATTCTTTGTACTTAACTGCAGAGATAATCAGGAAATTACTACCTTTGAGTTTAGCAGATTTTTATCTTTGTTTTCTTTATTTTCAAAGAAGGTAATTAAAAGTGGCTGGAAAGATACAGCTTTTAGCTTTACCATCATGCACCCCAGGCTCACACTCCTCCTCCCCCCACTTCCTCCTGTGGCTGAGAATGGGCAGCTTGCCCTCTCTGACCACTGTCAAGGGCAGCCAGGAAACAGAGGCCAGCTAGATCACCCCTCCTGCAGATGTACAGTGGTGATGTGGCTTATTGATTTACTGATGACCAGAGAGAAGAAAACAAAGCCTTTTAATATCAGGGTCTCTTAGATTTACAGTTATATCCATTCATTCATCCTTATATTCATTAATTTAATAAATGCATTTGTTGTGTTCACCAATGTATTCCAGCATTTGGAACATTACCCGGCACATAATAGGTATCAATAGGATTTCATTCTTACAACAAATTTTTATTAAGCACCTACTACGTTCCAGTCACTGTTATTAGGTGCTGAGAATGTAAGAGCAAACAAAAGAAAGATCCTATTCTTCTAGCCCTTATACTCTAGTGGGGAAGACAGACAGCACACAAATGAACGAATCAGTCTATACTAGAACGTAAGGTAGCCAGAATAAGTGATAGCGATAAATGGAAGAGATGTGATTTCAGCGGGCGGTCAGGAAAAAGATCTCTGAGAAGGTTACATTTATCTATTTTATATATAATGGATAAACAATAAGGACTTACTATATGGCATAGGGAACTATATTCAATAACCCATATTGCAATAACCCATAACGGAAAAGAATCTGAAATGTACATATTTCACCTCACATGAGAATGTGAGTAAGCCAAGTATGAGTTATAGGTACCCTCTGATGTTTGCTATTATTGGCCTTACTCAAATGTAAGCTTAAATGTACTGGCCTTACTAAAATGTGTCACTTTTTAAAAAAACTATACAGTCTGCAAGGTTTTTAGATGGCTTGTGGTTTTCCGTCAGCAGCTATTAGGTGTGACTACATGTTAACCTTTGACTGAAACGCACTTTAGTTTCACATTGCTTTGCTCAGTTACCTACCGTTGTGTACAAACACTAGCTGGCCCTCATTGATCTGAGCCTGGGTGAAGTTCTGAATGCTACGGCCAGGAATGGACTTGAGAGCCAAATGTCCATTGCTGGGTGGAGAGACCAAGTAGGCCAGGTCCTGTGGGGAGGAGTCCCCATCCACTGCACAGAGTTCATCACGGGTAATCTCAGCGACAGAATTCACCCACACCTTAAAAAGAATCACAGATCTTGTGAGCACAAATTCCAATCACATAACACCAGTAAACTGAATAGCTATGAGACACCGGCCCCTTGCACAAAGACTTAAAAGAAAAAAAAACTAGAGCAACTCACTCACGTTTTTAAACCATGATGAGTCTTAATTCAAAACAGACATATAATTAAACGCCAGATGAAATGCAGAGCATGTTGTAGTGTTTATTTAATTTATGAGATTTCAATAAAAAAAAACAGGATTCATTGTTATTATTCAAAACTAATTATTGAAACTGCATATGCATTTATGTAAAGTACAAAAGCAATAAAAGTTGATGGTTACTAAGTGCTGTCTGTGTGGCTGGTATATGCTAAGCATTCCATATGGAATCTCAAATAATCACAGAAACTACCCCATAGGATTGACTTAAGGATTTCTATTCATTACTTTAAGAAGCAAATGATTTCATTCACTTTTAAATATTTGAGGGCAGAACACAAACAATACCTTTTTTAAAAATTCTCCTTTATCCTATCCATCTTGCCGGGAAACAAATACCTAGTCCCCATGGCCTTGCAATGTTTACTCTGCTTGTGTGCGTGTGCCGTTGCTTGGTTGTGTCCAAGTCTACAGGACCCCATGGACTGTAGTCTGCCAGGCTCCCCTGTTCATAGGATTTTCCAGGCAAGAATACTGGAGTGGGTTGCCATTTCCTTCTCCAGGGGATCTTCCCAACCCAGGGATCAAACCCAAGTCTCCTGCCTGCATCTCCTGCATTGGCAGGCAGGTTCTTTCCCACTTGAGCCATCTGGGAAGCCCAGGTGAGTGCTTATTGCAGTTGTTTCTGAGTAACAGTCTCTATTTTTCCATTTGTATTTAAAATCTGTTTACATTATTCAACACATCATCCTTTTTTGAACATCTGCTATATCCCAGGCAATGTTCTGGTGCTTGCAATACATCAGTATACAAAAGAGTCCGGTCCTCATGGAGGATACATTCCAACAGCAGAGGATAAAGGGATACAGGGAAGAAATGCTAGGAATAATGAAGAAATAAATGACACAGTCTGTTAGAGAGTCACAGGCACTGTAAACAAATTTTAAATGAAGCAACATGAGATGCTCAGAGGTTAGATAGGAGACTTATCTGAGGAGAACTGGAAGGAGGTGAGGGAGGATCCATGGGGACACATGGGGAAGTACAACCAGGAAGAGAGCTCAGCCCTGCTTGCGGGCAAGCCTCGGCCGGCTGCGGAGCAGCAGAGGCCAGCGCGGCGGGGCCAGAACTAGCAAGCTGAAGAGTAGGAGGCGGCACATCGACACGGCTGCCAAGGTCAATCCTGCAGGCTCTTGAAGGCCACCTGGGCTTCACTTGAGTGCAACCAGGAATTACCATGGGGCTTTCGGTAAGTCATAACCTGGGCCAGCTTAGTGGTAACAGACCCCTGTGGCCTTGTGTCAAGGACAGAGTGTGGGAGGCCAAGGATAGAAGCAGGACAACAGTTAGGAGACGCGTGCTATAATCCTGCAGAGAGAAGAGAGTGGGGGGCACTGGAGAGGAGGGAAGAAGCGGGGAAATTCTGGGTGCTGTTGACAGTTTCTAACAAGCTAGGTGTAGTAAGGTGCAGAAGAAGGAAGACGGTGAAAAGGACCTGGTTTGGGTCTCAGCAACTAGAAGGACCAAATCACCATCAACCGAAATGAGGGTAGCTGCGGCAGGCGCAGATCTGGGCAGCAAGAGAAGGCGTTCAGTTTTGAAATCCCCAAAGCCCCAAAAGTCACTTCAGTCGTGTCCGACTCTTTGCGACCCCATGGACTGTGGCCTGCCAGGCTCCTCTGTCCATGGGACTCTCCAGGCAAGAACACTGGAATGGGTTGCTATTTCCTCCTCCAGGGGATCTTCCCGACCCAGGGATTGAACCCGTGTCTCTTCTGTCTCCTGCACTGGCGGGTGGGTCCTTTACCACTGGGGCCACTGAGTTTAAAGTGCTTGCTGAGACATCACATTACATCTCATGGAATCGTGCTGCTTGGGGTTTCTCTAATCCTATGGTCATGTGACATTTCACCAACACTAAAGGCGGCGGCTTTATCACTAAATAGATTTTCACATTTCTCTCTGTATTTATAAAGTCCTCCCACAAAAATACTGTGCATATTTCTAAGCTTATGTGTCATTCTCTGCTCTCTGACAAGAACCTTATCCTCTTCTACACTTGTTACCAACTCTTTAAAAATTCAATCCTAAACTATTTAGGAGGTAATTGCTCTGGTCTAACAGGCTGTTCTCCTCAGTAGAAAATGCAGTTTGTGAAATTAACTATGACTAAACAGAATTTGAGAAAGGGAGATCAGAAACTACACGGGATTTCTACATTTTTCTACCAGAAATGATATGCCACTTTAGCTATGAAACTTTGGGCACATTTCTCAATTTCTCTGTGCCTCAATTTCCTCATTAGTGAAGTAGGCATAATAGAATTATTATGTATAATGAGTGATATAAAGCATGTAAAGTACTCAGAACAAGTTTTACCTGGCACAGAGTAACCATCCAATAAATAATAGCTTTATGTTACTCATCTTTCTTCATCAGATTTGGCTCTGAGAATGGATGTGATTTTTAAATATTACTTAAAAGTCACCTGGAGTATAATATCACTCTTGACACTATTCTTTTTTATTTTTTAACTTAAAAAAAAAATTGGAGTATAGGGACTTAACTGGTGTTCCAGTGGTTAATCACCTTCCAACACAGGGTTTGATCCCTGGTTGGAGACATGATCCCGTATGCCACGGGTCAACTAAGTCTGCATGCGACAACTACTAAGGAAAATCCCCCACCCACACACACACACACAAATTTAAAAAGAATATTGGAGTCTAGGAGATTTACAATAATGTGTTACTTCCTGGTATACAGCAATGTGATTCAGTTATATATATGTATGTATTTTTTCAGATTATTTTCCACTATAGCTTATTATAAGATATTGAACATAGTTCTGTGTGCTATGCAGTAAATCCTCGTTATCTATTATATGTATAGTAGTTTGTATCTGTTAATCCCATACTCTAATTTACCCCGCCCCACTCTTTCCCCTTTGATAACCTGAATTGGCTATTCTACAATATGCACCGCACATTCTGTTTCATCCCACAGCATTCCTCCAGAATTTGGGATCGTAGTTTGTCTGTTTAATGTTTGTGTTGCCAATGGATGCTCCTATGTCTTGGCATTTGGAATATGCCCACAGAGGATTTTTCAGCCCCAAACTCTAAGAACATCAATTTTAACAGCTACCAGAAATACTAATCAACCTAATGTCAAATTGTAAGTTTTGGCTTTCAGTTAATCCATGAAAAGGCTCCAGTTTCTATAAAATATACAAGCTGGACTGCCTAACAAAATTCTAAGCCCAATCATCCTAGTCTTGCACTTTTTACATTTTTAAATCCATATATGAATCTTATCTTCATTTCCTCAGGAACTTGATCTGGAAATATATGCCATTTCTCTTCCTGTGACTCGTAGATACTCGTTTTTTCCAGTGGTGCACACAAAAGCTGGATGAAGCATGTTTTCCACTGTAGTTACTATTCTGTGAAACACTGTTGCCCCTCTTGCCTCTAAAATATATCATCTTCCAAAACCAATGTAAAATCTGCCACTCAAAACAAGAGCTAGTAACCTCAGTTCTCCATTTCCACTCAAACAAAATTTGCTTCAGTTAAAAGTCCCATTGCTTTTGATGAGACCTGATTTAATGCCTAGTCTTCGGTAACAGAAACTTCAAATGGGCGGGGACAAGAAAACAAAGTCTCCAAACTTGATTCAGATTGCAGTGTGATCCAAAGCCCAATAAACAATGGCTTAAGGAATAAATATCTGAAAAAATTAACATTTGAACCTGGAATGATGTATTTTTTTAATTCACTTTTAAACAGGATGTTAGATTTAGAAAAATGATCTAATATATCCAAATTATGATCCAAATACTTAAAAACCCAGGCCTTTGTTTTGAGTTTCAAGAGGGATGTGAAATATTTGTGAATGGACTATCCCACTCTTTGATCCTTCCAGGCCTTCAGGCCTCCAAGTCACCGTTTTGGACTTTGCTGCCTTCATTGCTCCACTGTCCATAGCTCTCAGAGATCTTTACAGTGATGGCAAGTGCTTATCAGAAACAAGCAAATAGTTCTATTTTTGGTATCAACAACAACAACAAAACAAAATGTACAGTATCATTGAAAGCAAAAAGTGAAAAATAGAAAAACGAAGCCCCCTTGTGGACACCAATACATTTTATCAAGCATGCATGAAAATCACTGGTCATGCCTGAGTACAAAAGTACTCAGGAGAACATACGTCAGAGGGAAATGCAAAGGATTCACCCCACGCAGTCTAATCAAATTCCAGCTCCAGTTTGTCATGCTGAAATGACCTCCTGTACCACCACTGATTGGTCATGCGCTTCAAAGCAATGTTGTTTAAAGTACTTCAAGAGAAAGGAGTGTGCTTGGAATGCTGGGACTGAGTGGTGAATGCTCAGATTCCTGCCTCTGAACTCCCATCCAGAGTCTGAGATGCCCTCAGCAGTTCTACCCTGTCCGCCTGCTATCTCCTCCCACACAGACTGTAGATGACTCTCCGTGCCACCTCCTCTAAGCTCCGATGATAAGTAAGGAGAGTGAGCGGTCATGTGGGATGGTCTGAAGGTCTTGAGAAAATGCTGTTTGAAAGTCAAAGACAGCAAGAGAATCTGAAGACTCCGATGGTTAATTTTATATGTCAACTTGACTGGGCCACAGGGTACTCAGATATTTGGTCAAATGCTACTCCGCGTGTTTTTACGAGGATGTTTTTGGAGGAGGTAAACATTTAACTGAGCTGAATAACACAGATTCCCCTCTCTCAGGTGTGTGTGTGTGTGTGTGTGTGTTAATCACTCAGTCGCCTCCGACTCTGTGTCACCCCATGGACTGTAGCCTGCCAGGCTCCTCTGTCCATGGAATTCTCCAGGCAAGAATACTGGAGTGGGTAGCCATTCCCTTCTTCAGGAGATCTTCCCAACCTAGGGATTGAACCAAGGTCTCCTGCATTGCATGCAGACTCTTTACTGTCTGAGCCACCAGGGAAGCCCCATCTCAGGTGAGAGGGCCTCACCAATCAGCTGAAGGCCTGAGTGGGACAAATTGGCTGATACTTCCCTGAGTAAAGAGTATTCTTTCCTGCCTGACTGCCTTTGAACCAGGAAAGCCTTTACATGGGGCTTCCCTTGTGGCTCAGCTGGTAAGAATCCACCTGCAGTGAGAGAGACCTGGGTTTGATCCCTGGGTTGGGAAGACCCTTGGAGAAGGGAAAGGCTACCCACTCCCATATTCTGGCCCGGCGACTTTCACTTCACTTCACACTATTGGCTTTCCTGCATCTGCAGCCTGCCCCCTTGCCCGTAGATCTTGGGACTTGGAAGCCTTCATGATCACGTAAGTCAATTCCTTATAATAAACCAACAAATAAATACAGACGCACACTCACCCTATTGGTTCTCTTTCTCTGAAGAATGCTTCATAATACAGAGGCCTTATTAATTCACATTTAGGACTGTTTTTGTCCCAGACTCTGCCACTGTCTAACTTGATTATTTTGGGCAACTCACTTCATTTCTGAAGCTTTCTCTCTTTTTGAAAATGGAAATAACAGTAAAACTCACTTTATCTACTTCCTCAGGTCTTGGGCTTCTTAACTATAACCATGAAGGGAGACAGTAGAGCATCACGGTTACAAGTAAAAACTTACATCCTCACCTCTGTCACTACTGTCTACCAGGGGCTCTTCCATTTCTGATCATGTGCAAATGTCTGAGTCTCTCTGTGCCCCAGATTCCTCATCCTTAAAATAAAAACCATATCCCATAGAGTTGTTGAAGATTCGATGAGTAAATAAATACAAAATGCTTAGAACAACGTTAGAAGCAGAATAAGCACAATGTAAGCATCAGCGACTGTTGTTGTTGCTCAGTCGCTCAGTCGTGTCCGACTCTTTGCGACCCCATGGACTGCAGCACACCAGGCCTCCCTGTCCCTCACCATCTCCCAAAGTTTGCCCAAGTTCATGTCCATTGCATTGGTGATGCCATCCAGCCATCTCATCCTCTGACAGCCTCTTCTCCTTCTGCCGTCAATCTTTCCCAGCATCAGGGAATTTTCCAATGAGTCAGCTGTTCACACCAGAAGACCAAAATACTGGAGCTTCAGCTTCAGCATCAGTCCTTCCAACAAATATTCAGGGTTGATTTCCCTTAAGATTGACTGGTTTGATCTCCTTGCTGTCCACAGGACTTTCAGGAGTCTTCTCCAGCACCACAGTTTGAAGGCATCAATTCTTTGGCGCTCTGCCTTCTTTACGGTCCAGCTCTCACAACCATACATGACTACTGGGAAGACCACAGCCTTGACTGTATGGATATTTATCGGCAATGTCTCTGCTTTTCAACCCACTGTCTAGGTGTGTCATAGCTTTCCTGCCAAGAAGCAATAGTCTTCTGATTTCACGGCTGCAGTCAACATCCGCAGTGATTTTAGAGCCCAAGAAAAGGAAATCTGTCACTACTTCCACCCTTTCCCCTTCTGTTTGCCATGAATGGGGCCAGATGCCAAGATCTTAGTTTTTTTTAAGTATTTAGTTTTTAGCCAACTCTTTCACTCTCCTTCACCCTCATCAAGAGGCTCTTTAGTTCTTTGCTTTCTGCCATTAGAGTGGTATCATCCGTGTATCTGGTGGTGTTGATGTTTCTCCCGCCTATCTTGATTCCAGCTTGTAACTCATCCAGCCCAGCGTTTCTCATGATGTGCTCAGCGTATAGGCTAAACAAACAGGGTGACAGCTGACAGCCCTTGTTGTACTCCTTTCTCAATCTTGAACCAATCGGTTGCTCCATTCAGGGTCCTAACTGCTGCTTCTCGACCTGCATTCAAGTTTCTCAGAAGACAGGTAAGATGGTCTGGTATTCCCATCTCTCTAAGAGCTTTCCACAGTTTATGATCCACACAGTCATAGGCTTTAGTGTAGTTGATTAAACAGAGGTAGATGTTTTTCTGGAATATTCTTGCTTTCTCTATGATCCAGCAAATGTTGGCAATTTGATCTCTGGTTCCTCTATCTTTTCTAAACCCAGTTTGGACATCTGGAAGTTTTTGGTTTGCATAATGCTGAAGCCTAGCATGCAAGATTTTAAAAATGACCTTACTAGCACAGGAGATGAGTGCAATTGTTTAATGGTTAGAACATTCTTTAGTACTACCTTTCTTATGATTATGTAAATTATAGTTATTATTACTGCTTCCCATGCTCTGAAATCTAGGAAAAGAAAAATCACTGCCTGAAATAATTCCCTACATTTGAAATTTTCCCTAGAGAGAAGTAACTAGTAACCATAGCTCTGGGGAAATTATTATTTTGTTGGAAAAAGTACTCCCAGAGCTTTACTATTTTGATGAAATGCATACACTTTATATATTAATTTTCAGAAAGTGAACAAGCCTAACATGTGGCACCTCTTTAATTTTATTAAAAGTTGTCAATTTTGGAGAACACTTTGCAATATGTTCAACACACACAGTTTTTCCAGGAAGTTTTCTGTGTTCATTTGTCATTGCTATTACACATTGTCATGGATATGCTAGAGAGATCATACTTCAATAAAAAAAAATATTAGGGGCAAAAATAAAGGATATCTTAGATGTCATAAACTGCCAACACAGGCTCTCAAAATTAGCTGCCTCTTGGCTCTTTTTCATCAGGTCTAAATTATACTGAGATTGATAGCAGACATTATAATTATATCATAAAATTTTAGGGCTCAAGATTTCCTTCTTCTAAAATCTTTAAACTAATTTCATTCACATTATACTATATATAACAGAAAAGGAAGGTTGTCATTATATACTCTGGTCTACATCCCTTTTTTCCCTAATATTTAAAATTTTATAATTTATGATGTTCTTCCTTTTCTGTATATGCCCTCCTCACCATGACTCTGGGCTATAGAGCAGTACCTAAAGTGAATCAGCCATGTTTGCAGACAATGTACCTAGTCTGACCATTCCTGTCTCCTTTCTTGCTGGACGGTACAGGCAGATGGGCAGCAAATGGGCAGGCAGGGCTGAACCAGCAGGCAGGCCTATGATGACAGTGTTCACAGGGAGACTTTAAAGCTGACAGTGACATTTTATGCCCCCTCCCCTGAACACAGAGACTTCTTGCATGTCATACCCCTGATGAAGGGGTATCTGGCGGTGGGGTGGGGTGGGGGGTTGTTACAGGCTGAATTAACTCTGTTACATCCCTCCAGTATCCACTTCCAGGTCCCTGCTAGACAGAAGTTTCTACAAATGAACTTCTAAGACTTGACTCAACCTGTCAAAGGTCAGGTGTTCCTAGGAACAGGAAGAGTAATTTTAAAAAGTGATTTGCCTATATCAAAACATTTAGATTTGCTAGATCAGTGGCATACAATGTTCTTTAACACCCAAAGAGAGGGATACTTTTTACACAACAACCTAGAACATATATGTGTATTTGTATGTGTGTGTGTTTAAAATGAAGCAAAAGTTTCATATAACAATCCTGCCCTTGCTACACACAGTGCATTCTGATGCTACCTGTTCTATTTGATTCTATTTAATTTGTTTTTAAAATGTTGGTCCTGTTCCATTCAATTAATTTCACAGACTTTGAACAGTCTGAAACCTGGAGTTTTAAAACACTGTACCAGATCATTCACATCATGGATAGCAGAGTGGACTCTGCTCAGACCATCTGGGCTTAAAACTCACTCTCTTACTAACTGTATGACCCTGGTCAAGTAACTTAACCTTTCTGCGCCCAGATCTACTGCAATCCTCATTGTACATCAAGGACTGTGAGCACAATGAATGAGAAGTCACATGTGATACGTCTATAATGTAGCCTGGCAGGGGCTCAATAAATGCTGGCCCACTTCCCCATCTCCTCTGAAGCCTAGTGGAATTAAATGGTCTAGTACAGGGGGTCCTTATGCCCAGCACTCAGCTCTTACCATGGAACCTAATGGCTGACCACTCTCCTCCCTCCATCTGCTCCAGTCACTCTGAGCTTCTCATGTTCTCAAACACTCCAGACCTGCTACAGACTCACAACTTTTGCTCTAGCTGAATCCTTTGCTTGTGCTCCTAACATTCATATGGTTTCTCTCTCCCCTACCTGAGCCCACTCACTCTGGCTTTTATTCAGAAAAAGTAGGCTTAAGACTGCCTTTCCTTAGGAAGTCCTGTGTGCAAATCGGTACTTCACTGGCATCTGGGAACTCCGTTATTAAACAGTTTCCTGTACTGATACAAACCTTTTCCTAAAATAATAAGAGTGTGTATCTAAACAGCACAAACAATGTAATTTGCGCTGGACCCCTGCTTTCCTCCTGGGAATCTGGGACTTGGTACATACTAGGTAGAGGGCGCCTGCTTTTATTGAGCTCCAGCCCCCAGTAAACATCTTGGGTACTCAGGATCTAATCATCTTCCCTGGCAGACAGCACTTCCTGCACATCATCACAATTTGCTGCTAGAAGAACTGAGTGCATCCCGTGTGACTTCACTGGGAGAGGACTCTTACAGCCTGACCTCCTTTCCTCTGGTCTACACCCCATGTGCCTTTTCCCTGAGCAGATTTTGCTTCATATATCTCACTGAAATAAATCTTAGCCATGATCTGACTCTATGCTGAGTTCTATGAGTCCTTGCTAACCGCTAACCAACAAACCTGTAGAGGGCTTGGGAACCCCTGACACAGAGGGCTCCGCTCAAATGTCCCTTCCTTGGTAAGACCTTCCCTCACCATGCTCTCTGCAAGCTCATCATTCTCTGACCCCACGGCGCCCTGTCCCCTTAAGTGCTCTGTGAAAACATACCACAGTTCATCACTCTGTTTATCACATACTGTCAAGGTCTTCTCCAATCAACAGAAGCTCCATGGAGCACTTAGATAGTCAAAATTTATTGCCCTTATTACTTGTCAGGGACTGTGCCAGACACTGAGGCCACCACAGGAAAGGGCCAGCAAATTCCCTTCCCAATGGAGCTTACGTTTACGGGAGGAGACAAACAATATTTGTTTACTACAAAGGAGAATACAGCAGGGTCAAGAGACAGAGGACGGCACACTGCTCCTTCGGCTGGGTCGTCAGGGAAGCATCTATGAGAGGAACATGTCTAGAAGGTTGGGTGACCAGGGTCCAGCTAGGCTTCCAGAGCAGGCAGTACACCCATGCTTAAGGAGTCCTGGCACTATTAATATGTTTTGCACCAGATGACTGGTAATCAGTGAAATCTAGAAAGCCTCTAATTCACAATCATCACAATTTAAACAACAACAAAAAAAATCATTTTTTGGCAAATAAGCCTAAACACCTTGATATGGAAAGATGTTCATTGATAGAGCACCATGACCACCATTTACAACTGCAGAAAAAAATTCTTGAAATTTCTTCCATTTTAAAATAATCAAGCAAATCCTACCAAAATGATTTCTACATGTGTACATGACTAGTTAATATGTCTTACAGTCATACCTAGTCACCTCCAGATTTTAGACACACTGACTTTAAAACCAAAACTATTCATATGTTTCCCAGAGAAAAGGTTCCCCCAGTCTAGCCTGGAATGATTCCATCCAACAGAAAATGGAAGCTCAATAGCCCCTTCATCCATCCAAGTGCAGCTTCACCCGGAGAGCGTCAAACAATGTTTACAGTCATAAAAACCACAAGATGTTAGAGCTGGGTGGGACTGCGAGATGATCAAGCAAAACATACACATGCATAAACACTCACACACCCCACCCTGAAACATGCTTATGGTTTTGCTATTGAGGAAGGTGAAGCCCAGAGATGGTTCAGTCGCTAAGTTGTGTCCAACTCTCTGCAACACCATGGACTATAGCACACCAGGCTCCTCTGTCCTTCCCTATTTCCCAGAGTTTGCTTAAATTCATGTCCACTGAGTTGGTGATGCTATCTAACCATCTCATTCTCTGCTGACCCCTTCTCCTTTTGCCTTCTATCTTTCCCAGAATCAGGGTCTTTTCCAATGTGTCGGCTCTTCACATCAGGTGGCCAAAGTATTGCAATTTCAGCATCAGTCCTTCCAATGAATATTCAGGGTTGATTTCCTTTAGGATTGACTGGTTTGATCTCCTTGCTGTCCAAGGGACTTTCAAGAGTCTTCTCCAGCACCACACTTTGAAAGCATCAATTCTTTGAAAGCTCAGCTGAGGCCCGGGGAAATTTTGCTTAAATTGGGCAGTTTACAAGCTTTCAACTCTGGTCTCCTAACTTTAATCCAGAACTTTCATGGCAGAAATGAGTTTCTTACTAAATAAATAAAAAATAAGTTCAGAAAGAGCCAGTGTCAAATGACTACACAACTCAAAACTGGGAAGTTGCATCTTTCCTGGCCTGGATCCAGGCTATCAAGGGGGACAGGCAGGAATAAAGGCAATGGCCCCCTGCTCCCAGCTATTATTATTATTTTTTGAGAAAAACACTGGAATCAGGGATGGGGCAAGAGGTTTGAGCAAACCACTTGAGCAAGCAAGGTTCCCAGCAGACTATATTTTCCTAATTTTAAGAGAAGACAAAGTCTAGGGTACACTTTTTTCTCCTCACAATTTAATGTTCTGAACATCTTAAATTGACAAGTACATTTAAATATACTAAAGCTATTATTAAGTTGATAGTGCCTCTTACAATTGATGGTACCTCAGAACTGAATGCCAAGCCCACAGCGGGGCTTCAGTTCCTTTCCATAAGGAAGCCTGAGAGTTCACTACCTAATTCCTTGGTCCTCCTCTCTCCCAGGCAACTCTAGCTCTTCTCTTTCTAGAGCCTCGGTCCCTCCCCTGGATCTTTCTCACCCCGCAGTTCAGCATCACTCAGCAAAGTGCTCAGATCCTCTGCCGAGGCTCCTGAGCACACGGAGGTGTCAATACGCCTGCTTCAGACTTATTCCTGTAAGTCCACTTTAGTAGGAACAAGGGGAAGAAAAGCTCTGGAGATTTTTCTTCACTAATAAGACAGCCCTTGATCACAAAGACACACTGGGAGAGCTTGAGTCAGTCATGGGTAAGAGGGGAAGTGGCAGAGCACAGTGGTGAGACAGTCAGGCTTGGGCATGCTCGGCTTCAAGTCCACACCTTCCCTTGAGACTGCTCAGAGCCTCAGCACTCCCATCTATAACAAGGGTATTAATCACAGCAGTTCCTTTGTAGGGCTGTGAAAATGACACCAGCATGGAAGATGAATAGTACTCTACTCAGTAATAAATGCAAACTTTTACAACTGTGTTTAATAACGATTGACTCCTACAGTTCATCACACTAGCCCACAGCCTACTTCTCAAATCATTTTGCTGAGAGTGGGTCAACAGGTACTAAAATAAGTCTGGAGAGAGGGAGAAAGGAAGCTGAAAACAGAGGGGGAGGCCCACACAGTTGACCGGTTGGAACACATTATCCCCAGGTACCTGGGCAATGACTGGGAAGTTAACTAGAAGATAAAGGAATGGGTTCCAAAGGTCTAAAAACGCCATCATCAATTTTTCACTTAAAATGTAGAGGCTGCATAACGAACAAGCTGTAATAGAATTAAAAGCACTAAAAAAAAAAAAAAAAAGCACTAAAAAGCCTATTCCCAGATCCAATTATTGTGAGCAAATAAAAACAAAAACTCCAGCGATTTTTAACAATGCAAAATTTTCTATTTCGATTAGCCCCTGGTGGGTTCCTGGGTATGCCGGCATAATCATCCAGCTGGTGCTGGAGTATCTTATAAATCAAGGTCAAAGGCTTCTTGTTCCTTATTTCTTTGTTGTTCTCTTTGCTTTCTTCCTGTCCCTCTCTGTCACCTGCCAGGACACCACTCTCCAAAGATCCTTTTTCTCTTTGTGTCAACTACCAGCTAGATATTATGGGTATGTTGCACCAAGTTGTAGCTTGGTGGACTAGATCCTTTGTCACTTAGAAAATAACATTTTAGATGACTGGTTTAGAACAGCACAAGCCAAAATCAACATAATGTCCTGGTATGACTAACCTTTATTTAAAACCAGCTGGAATATGTCAACTATACATACATAGTCATATATCTTATTAACATCATAAATAATACAAAAGAAAATCAAGCAGGTAGCCCTGTATTATTATGGTAAATCCAAAAGCATGGAGCACTTACCTGGAGGATTTTATTGGCTGTTATTACTGGAGCCTCATCATTTACTGATTCAACAGTCACAAAAAGAGTTTGGGGCAAACTCTGTTTTCCAAGCTCTGAGCTATTTGCAAAGATGATGAAACTGTCAAGAAGTGCTTCGCTACCATCATGCACATAGGAAATCAATTCATTTTCTACCTGTAACCAACAAAAAAATTCACCACACTACTGGATATGTAATTTAAAACTATGACAAAAATGCTCTAAGAGAAATCCTGATATTTTATATCTCTTTAAAACACAGAAGCATGTGTTCATCCCATAAAATGTGATTCTGACAATCAGAGCGCAAATTCTGATGCATGGCATAATTTTGATGAAGCACTGCAGCATCCCAAAAGTAAGTTTAAGGATGAACAGAGTGATTGAGCAACATGGGGTAATAAAGAAAATGCTGGACTGGTTCTCACAAGGCCTGAGTTCAAAGGCTATTTCAAACCCTAAAATGTGTTGTAGGTGACACAGTCTTCCCTTTCTTCCAACAGATCACCCATTAAAATTCAGACTCTGCTTGTGTATTTAGACAGACTAATTTTTGAAGTTGTAGACAATTCAGAATGTTGGACAATTCAGATTATTGGGCTTGGGCTCTTAGTTTGCACCCACTGGTTGGATTTCTGCTCTTTGGGGACACGTGGACCAGTGCAACTATTGCGTGCATCATGCCTGCTCAGACTCTTTAAGTTTCCCCAAACTGCTCTTTTCTGAGCTAAGTATGCATTATTCTCTTAACTGCTCTTTGTATGTGAGGTTACACCTGCTACCTCCTCCTCCTGCAGAATACAATCATTTTTTGGTGCATCTCTTAACAGCTACTAAAAAGCTCCTGAGGACAAAGTATAATGAAATACATTGTAAATAAATTATTTTATCAAGCCAGATTTCTCTCACTGTAATAACCAAAATGCAAATGTTTACTTTTATCCCTGGTTGATTTCATCTTTCTAATTTTCATTCTGAAATGGTTGTCCAATGAATCAGTTATTCCTCTTGGATTTGTGATAGCCACAGATTTACTCAGAATGCCTTTCATGTCTTTAAGATTCTGATGGAAGTATGGATCAAAACCAGACACCAGGAGAATTTTAAAGCTAGACGGGAACTTGGCTTCAGTGAACCTGTGACCCCAAAATACAACAGCAGAGAACTTCCAAAGCCCAACAGGAGTAGCTGAACTTCCAAAAAGTCTCTGGGGTTGTGTTTGTTTTGATAAAATACAGCCAACATTCTTAACAGTTCAACTTTGTCCAGTTCTATGGCGCACTTCCTTTGAGCAAAGACTTTTGATCTCTCAGAGGTGTCTCTGACAAGAGTTGAAAAGTTCACGAACCGTCTCAAGGGAAAGTTGTAGTCACTTGAACACAGGTGCATGAAAGTTTCTTTGGAGTTCCATGGGAAGAGAATTCCAGACCGTAGGCCTGACCACATATTCCTGGAACATACTGTTTTAAGCTATTAAAAAAAAAAAATGTGGAAGATGGCACTGATCAGAAGGCAGGAGAAATTCTAACCTAACATGCTGTAGGAAGATAGCATTTAAATAGACATCACCTTCTCTGTATCCTTCCTGCAGAAATACATCATTTCCTCAATGGAGTGGTACTCTCTCAAATTACCACGTAAAATGCCAGTGTGCACGTGCACGTGCTGTCACCTCAGTCGTGTCCACCTCTTTGCGACCCCTTGGACTGTAGCCTGAAGGTTCCTCTGTCCATGGGGATTCTCCAGGCAAGAATACTGCAGTGGGTTGTCATGCTCTCCTCCAGGGGATCTTCCCAATCCAGAGATCAAACTCGCAGCTCTTACATTTCCTGCATTGGCAGGTGGGTTCTTTACCAGCTGAGCCAGCTGGGAAGCCCAAAATGCCAGTTAGTAGGTATTAATCTAAAGGCAAGGAGGGTTTGATGGGAATGTATCTATTCCTAGTTCTAATGCTAGAAAAACTTCTGCTGACTTTCAGGTACTTAATAAACTCGTAGAAAATGTTAAAAGATCAAAAAGCATTTGGTCCCCTGTCACCAGTCATGTTCAGGTAATATTAAGTTCCGCCCTTCACAGCAGGCTTTCCAGGTAGCTCAGTGATAAATAATCCACCTGCCATTGCAGGAGATGTAAGAGACGCGACCCCTGTTTTGACCCCTGGGTTGGGAAGATCCTCTGGAGTAGGAAATGGTAACCCACTCTAGTATTCTTGCCTGGAAAGTTCTGTGGACAGAGGAGCCTGGCGAGCTACAGTCCATGGGGTCACAAAGAGTTGGACATGACTGAGCATACAGAAAAATAACAACGGTTCACGTTCTCCCTCCCGCATTGTTCTGAACCTCACTAGGGGTCAAAGATAAAGTCAAAAGCCCTCCCATACTGGACCTCCCTAAATCTCACCTACGGCCCCCCACCCTTGTGTGAAGCTCCACACACTGAGCTCCTCCTGCTCCCCTCACAGAGCTGTTCACTTGCTCTTCCCTCTGCCTGAATGCTCTTCCTCCATATCCACCAAGCTCACTATCCATCACGTCCTCCAGGTGTCTGCTCAAGGCTGCCTCAGGCCCCCAACCACTGTATTTGAAGCTGAGCATCAGCACACACAGACACACAAACACCACTGATGTTCCCAGCACTTCCTATCTCTCTTTCCTGTTCTATTTTTCTCCATAGCACTAATTTCATTCAATTATTGTATTTATATAAAGTCACTTATTTATTTTATTTATTCTCTCTGCCTCTTTCTTTCCCCACCAGGAAAAAAGATCCACAAGGGCAGGGCTTGTTGCTGGGTTAATTCACTGCTTTACACTCAATGCTTATAACCAGCATACCTGACACATAATGGACACTCAAAAATTATTCACTGAATGAATGAAGGGCAGAAATGGCCAAGACCGCTCCTTCTCTGTCACTGAAGGTGATAGCCACGAGTTGTTAGGTGTCACCATAAGTTAAAATGACCATGTCGCAAACCCTGGAGATCTCAGAAGGCATAAAAGAAGGGAAAATGTAAAGGTCTTGAGAAATGGAGGATTTCCTGTCACATCAGTAAACAAAGGATGTCACAGTGATGTTCTGGCTCTCCAAATGTGAATTCCTGAGCCTTATGGGCACTCAGGAAGGAGAAGAATACCCACAACCTGGCAGCCATTAGGCTGTAGCCACTCCCCACAGTGAGCTCTGAGCAGCTCAGGATATGAAAGCAGGATACTGGCTCCAGATAGCTGAGGTGTATGTGAAAGGAATGATTCGAGTGAGCCCAGGCTCTTTCATCATCCCATAAATAGAAAAGTGCTAAATTCTTTAGCTTGGTTAATCTGGTTTTACTTCATTAACAATAACCTTTTGATGTTCAGACTACCTGCTCTTTGTCGCAAACGTCTATATAACCTGATTCCTACCCCCACCTCCTTGGAGCGGTTCTCTCAGGGTCACTTGAGATGCTGTCTCCTGGGCTTGAAGTCCCAAAAACTTCCACCAAATAAAACACAACTCTCAACTTTTAGATTGTGACTATTTTTTAAGTCAACAGGGTCACCTGAAGATCAGGAACATATAATCTTGACTGTGACCAAGGCTACGCAGCAACATGGATGCTGTAGGGAACACACACGTGATGCATACGTCAACCAACCACGCTTAAATATACACTTCTCTTAATACAAGGCACAGACGGTAAGGAACTGGTTAAGACAGAACCAAAATTTAGTGCTCAGTCTCTCACCCGGAGTACATGGGGTGAAGAGAATTAAAATTCCATTCACATGAGAGCAGGTGGTTATCTTAGGTGGTTTGTCCAGCCTTTGGGAGGGAAGCTATGATTAAGACATGGTTGCACGGAGTCAGTGAAGAATCACCTCCCCTGGGTCCCCAGTTGAGAGGCACCGAGTTTTTCCACCCTCAGCACTCTCCACTTCTCCCCATGGCTCTGAATACCACCTGATTGAGTCTAACCCTCTTGACGTGTGCCTCAGGGCTCTCCAAAGTTGGCCCCTAAGCACCCTCCAGCACACTCTGTCCATCTGGGAGCCTCGTGAACTATTCCTTGGCCCCTAGAACACCATTCACTTCAATGCCTTCACGTCATTGCCATATAGTCCCCTTTTGCTCGCATTTCTTTGCTTTCTCTCTCCATCTCTATTATCTCCCAGCTCCTTCTCTCTATCCTAAAAGTCTAGCTTAAACTTTATTCCCTCTGAGAAGCCTTCAATTAGAGTCAAATGTGACCATTCTGCACACCCACAGTATCATTGTTAAAGTGCTACATGAAAGACAAGAAGAGTACAGCTTATATTAAAGTTCATGTGCCTAACTCCCCCACAGCAGTTCTTGAAGGCAAAAAAATATGTCTACTTATCATGGAAACCTTACACAGTAACTTGAACAGAGTAAGTTTTTAGTAAATGGATTCAAGTCACTTGATGAGGTGAAATCCTTAGAAGCAAAATGAAGCAGCAATATGCATTCTTAGCTAACTGGACAAAGGTATCCAAAGATGCTAGATAACTGCTCATGGTTTCCATCCTGAAGACAGTGTGTTCCTAGGAGCTTATAAAGGAAATAATGGGGATCTGAAAGATACTTCGAGATTTTTTTTTAAATATGGAAATTATTCTTTTATTCATGGTAAGGAAGCAAACTATCACAGTAATAACACTCTAATAACTCACTGAGGATATTTAAGCAATGACTAGATGACCTCTCTATGGAGGTATCATGGAAGGGCTTCCCCATCTGCTGGGAGGTTGGACCAGATATCTTCTAAGGCCCCATCACTTCCCAAAGTCTGTGAATCCAAGTGATAAATAGCCAATTTTTTTCTTATCCAACATATCCAAATCCAAATATATTAATTGAGAGTTATTACCTGTTTCCTGGTAAATTTCATCAGCTTTACTCTTGGAAAATGAGAATTTTCAACATAACCATGTTTCGGTGGTTTGAGTAGAACAAATTCACAGTCAAGTCCCTCAAAATGCTTGCTTGGAATTCTGAAATAGTCTTCTGGAAGTGCCTTGGAGCCACCTTCCTGGACTGTGAAATTTTGTACTGCCAGAGGAATACGTTTAGGGACAATATCCACCAGGATTTCAAGTCTGCTCACAGCTTGGAAGCCACTCATAACATCCAGTATAAAACGGTCCTGTTGTTGGTCAGGCATTGTCTGTACATAATGGATGTAACCATCATCAACATCCTGCTGCGTAAACATCAAAGGGAACTTCTCCTCTGTACCCACGCTACCCTCCTCCGGTAAAGACCTTCGAAGGTATCCATGCACTGGCGGAGTTCTAACAATGAACACTGCCTCTGAAGGAACAGGGTGTTCGTGCACAGCCTTGAGTGCACATTAACAACACAGAAATACAAAAAGAAAAACATTAATCTATGGAAGAGTCAAGACCCTTGATGAACCAAATTTTTTCTATTAATGTTCACAAATGGCTTAAGTTATAATCCAGGTTAAGACACAGTTTAAGCCTGGGTCTGTTCTGGTAACCATGCTAATATTTCGAATTTCAGTCCTGATCACAAAGACAAAGCAACATTTGAACAGTTACTAATGTATTATCAAGACATTGTCCACAGTGGCAAGAAACCTAGGACTCAGAAAATAGAGCTGAAAGAAATAAAATGGTATCTAGACAAGGTAGTAGAAGAAGTAGCAGTTAAAGCACTAAAATTGCAAGCCTTTAAAGGAAAGTCTATTTTTAAACTAGCTCAGCATTTTAAATATACATTTAATTTACTGATTCAGCAAAATTCATCTCAAAACTTTCTGACAGATTTATAGTCCATGAACTATGTACACCCCCTTGTGGTGAAACTTAAATTCTCTAAGATCCTGAAAAATAATTGAGAAAAAAGGTGGTGGGCTCCATATTCTCTTGGTCAAAACTCATTATTCAGTAAATTGCTCTAATTTGAATTCATTTCTGCTGCTGCCACTGTTCAGTCGCTCAGTCGTGTCCGACTCTTTGCAACCCCATGGACTGTAACCATCAGGCTCCTCTGTCCACGGTATTCTCCAGGCAAAAATATTGGAGTGGGTTGCCATGCCCTCCTTCAGGGGATCTTCCCGACCCAGGGATTGAACCCAGGTCTCCTATACTTCAGGCAGATTCTTTACCACTCACCCACCAGAAAAGTCCAAATTCATTTCTACTTGATGTTATTGGCTGTATTTAGCAAGCAGGAAAACTCATTTGCAGTCCTGAGGGTAGATTCAGAGTAGCTTGCCTTTGTGGCCAACTGTCATAAATCAGTTTACATACCCTGCACAGATTACTCATTCTCCCCTAACTGATCAGCAGGGCTGTGCTGCTAAAGGCTCTCCAGTCGGAGTCTCAGGAAACCAGGCGGCTTCTGGTGTGAAGTCTCACCCCTGGCATTCCCCGGGTCTGGGCCAACTTATCCATCAATTTCAAGAAACTACATAAGGCCACATTCAGAGCTAAAGAAATAAACTGTGTAATATAGTATCCTCATCTGTTTTAGGAATCCTTTTTATGTCAGTTAAATTACACTTTTATGCCCTGCTTCACCACATTACAAATGTAACTCAGATCAAATCAAATATTGGCAGTGTTGCCACGAAAAATGAAAAAAGTAATGACCTCTTCATTGACTATAATATATACATTCCCTCCTCCTCAGGTTATTCTACATTATAAACATATATGCATACTCATGTGATCATGTGCACACAGCTTTAAAATGAAGGGATTTTAGGATTCGTTATATTCCATTTCCAATAGAACAATTAGCAGTATCAAAATCATGGAACCGTCTGGCTTTTCTTCTCAATGGCATCTGCATTTTTAAAAAGTCATCCAAATACCAGGAGAGAAATCATCATAAAAATAGCTCTCAGAAGCAAACAAAGAGATCATTTGTCCCTGTGGTTCCAGAGGGGGAGAATGCTAGGAGCTAGGACCACCACCTACCTGAAGCCTTCCTCTGCTCAGTTTTACCGGTTTTCCTTCTTCAACCACAAGAGTCTTGCTGTGCAGAATTCGCGTGTGATGTTGGTGGCTTTCTGAGTCCACCTGCACGTAGACTCCCACATATAAATGTGTATCTTTAACTCGCACCGTTAGGTTGAACATATCGAAGCTTCCACTACCGTCATGCCTGTAAATCACACACCCTTGCTTCAAGTCATGCATGGAAAATGAGCCAGGCGCTGAGCTGCTGACCAGCACCCTGCCGTGCTTTGGGAGCTGCACAATACGGAATTCGACCTCGTGGTCTGTTCTGACATCTTGGTTTGTGGTGACACTGAGGTTGGCTGTCGTCAGGCTGCTGTCTTTGCCTCTCTGTACGAGCAGCCCCGTGTTGTTGACTACACGGATGTAGGGGTCTGACACGCTGACCTCAAGGAGGGATGATGTGTAGTGGACACCATCCGTCACGAACAACACAAAGCGGGCTGAGTCTGCACCCCGGTGCCTGAAGAGCACACGTCCTTCCCGCAGGTCCTCTTGCCTGAACTGGTAGAGTTTCTGAGTTGGGTCACTGGCTTGCACCAAGTCCCCATTTGGGATGCCCCGCCGGATGTAGAGCAACTGCCCATCGTCAAAATCTGAGTCAGGGTCATGGTAGCAGATATCTGAGAGGGTCAACAAGCGCTGGCCGTTCCGCACAACGTGAAAGACCTTATCCACCATGCGCACTGGTTTCTCGTCATTCTTTAACTCCACAGAAATGGTGACTTTGATATCCATAGACAGATGCTCCATGTCAAGATCCCTGAACGCTCCCTCTTGGACTGGTCCTGCGGTGGAGGCCACAAGGAAGAATTCATCACTCTGGGTCTCAGAGTCATCGTGCTCATATATCAGCCGCTCACCCAGGATGTCTTGATCCATGAAGGCAGTAATGTTGTCCTGATTCCCAGGAGAATCTGAAGAGCGAATCAGTTTCAGCTTCCCGTGTTGCGGACTCTTGGTGACTGTATATTGGAAAGTCCGATTGTCCAAGGTTTGAGCAAATAATTCTGACTTTGTGATTAATTTCCCTTCTCCTTCTTTTACAAGCAATCCTCTGTTTGTTACAATAATGTGCCTCCTCTCTGCTTTAAAGTTGATTCTGAAAGTATAACCTTTTGATTCTGTGTGTTTTGCAACCATCAAGAACCTGAAACTATCTTGTGAATGTTCCCTGGGCCTCTCCTGTGGTTCATAACTTATCTTACCATCTGTAATATTTTGTTGGCTGAAGACTGAGTTTGTCTGTAGAACTTCTGTGCCAAGTAGCAATTTTCCTTTCTTAGGTGGGGTCAGTAACTTAAAATGCAGTTCCCGCTCAGGTACTTCCACTCCCTCTGTCACGGCCTGTAAGTGATCAGAATTCAATACGTGCCTCTTTATTTTACTGATCTCAAGGGCAACATTTTTCAGAAGGGTAAACTTTAGCCACTGTATCGTAATAGGAAACACCAGCTCTTCACTGCTTTTTCCTTCTATGTCAACTTTAAATTTAAAGTGATCCATAACATTTTCTAGTTGCAAATCTTTGAATGTAGTACAGTACCGGATCTGACTCCAATCAACAGAACGCTGAGAAAAGGTACTGATTTGTTTCCACTCGCCACCTGGCCCTTGCTGCTGAATTTGGCCAAAGCGAGGCGGATAAGTGATAACATAACGGGTGTCCACCTCAGGGCGTTCACCATTAACCTCCACCGACAAGTTGCTCTGAGTAATCAGAACTGAACCACCCTGCTGTACGGCCACACCGGTCCGATTGGCCACTGCCAAGTCCCAAGGAATAGCCATGACCCGCAACACCACCGTACTGCTAACCAGCTCTCCATCATTTGCTCTCAGAAGGATCCGGGAGTTTGGATGGCCTCTGTGCACACAGAAAATGTTGCCATCTCTTAAATCCCCATATGAGAAACCATTAATGGCTCTCCCAGGATCATTGATGTTTTCTAAAAACCCAGCATCCGAATTGAAGTTGCCAAGCACTGAGACACTAAGACTCGAGGAATCTGTGTCTGGGTCTGAAACATGTATGATATTTGGAGTCAGTCGTTTCTTAGAATTCTCAAACACGAGAAGCAAGTTTCCTTCAGGGAGCTTAAGGTTTGGGGGATCATTTACTGGAATGACAACAATGTTAAACACATAAGAAACATGTCCTTGCAGATACAGTGGCACTTCCCTCTTGCTGTTGGAAGAGACTGAAAATGTGAAATAATCCCTAGGTTCTTCTGAACCGTCATGGACATACCAAACGTTCCCTTGCTCCAAATCCAACAGAGTGAAAACTTTCTCCGGTCCTTGCTCGGGGGAAACATCTAATCGAAGGAACCCATAAACAGGCATCTCCTTTATTTTAAAGAGTATCTGAGACTGATGGATACCCAAATCCTTCAGCTCCATATCCACCTTCATATGCCTTTGTTCCAGTAAGGCTTGCCCACCTTCTTGGACCTCCAAGTTATTCAGGACCAAGAAATAGCTACGCACATCTTGAAGACTAGGCTTGCCCGCCTCAGAGTCAGCAGTGGAAAGGGGAACTTCTGCCAGCAGCAGTTTCTCCATGGTTGTTGCAGAAGGGTTTTCATTATCACTGCCCTTCATTTTACACCCAGCAGATATATCTTTGGAAACAAAGGCATCCTTTAATGCTCTCTTTTCTGAGTTGGCTTCCAAGCCTCTCAAGCACCCTTTAAAAGAGATTCCTCCAGCAGATTTCCCAGGCACAGAGGCAAGTCCTAACCTCTTAACTTCTTCTCCCTTGTGTCTATCAAGACCTCCCACGAAGAGAGGGCCTGCAGATACAAACAGTTTGCTCTGCAATGGCAGGTTTGCCCTTACTCTTTGTTCATCCACCATCAGGCCCAGGTATCTTTCAGTGAATCTGAGTTGAATATCGTGCCACTGGTTGTCACTAACCAAGCTAAAAGAAGAGAGCTGAGTATCACTCCTATCCCTTCCTACATGAGCCTTCAAAAAACCTTCAACTATTTCCAAAGCAACAAAATCTCCTTCCCTACCTGACTGAAATAAAAGCAAGGCTTGTTGAGTTCCAGTCTGCAAAGCAAATTCCAACAGCCCGTCCCGCTGGACCTTCCACTCTGGGAAGGTGACATAGGATCTGGAGCTAAAGAAATTGATGGCTTCATCCTCCCCTGCAAAAAATTCATCACTGCATCCTAGTGACACCTCATAAACTTTCTTAAAACCAGGGTAAGATCTAAGAGAGGAAAGGATTTCCCTCTGGTTAAACACCACATCCTCCATACAGCCACGGAAATTGGGGAGCTGTCCATCGAGATATGAGACTTCAAGTCCACCGTGGCCCGCTATGTAGATTCCATGCTGAAAGTGCAAATTGTGCATCCCACCAGTGATCCGGCCAGTCATCTCATAATGTTTGTCAATAACCAGAGAGACATGATCCTTAACATAGTACAGTTCCACTAAATGCCAAGCCAAGTCATCCACACGAAGTCTTTGCTCAGAAAGACGCACTAGTTCACCTGTCCCCAAATTCACTCTCACCTGAAAGACAAACAATCATAATTAAGCAATCTCATCTCATAGTGTTTTATTCAGAAAATATGGCCATTCACAAAGATAAAGAAAGAGAAACCTGGACATGCAAAGCCCTTCCCACACTTACAGACTACATATTGAAATTAAAATGTTTTGAGTTGGAATATTTACGACATACTTGTAAAATTGGGGAAGATCTCAACCCTTACATGTGGCATCTGATTTTATTCTAGTGAAATAACAATAATCAAGTGTTTTGTTCTCTTTCTCTCACTGTTCTTCCCTCCAGTAATTGAATCATTGTACATTTTTAAAGATTAAAAAAAATCTTACCTGTAAGTTTCCTGATAGAATTTCTACTATACAGTAGTCATTTTCCCCAGCTGCAAGAAAAAGTAATCCCTGTGGTTTGCTGGTTTGAAATTTTAATTGAAGAGATAGCTCAGAGGAAACTTCTATGATATTGAGCCCCACGTAGCTTTCACCATAAAAAGATGCTGTAGGAAAAAAAGAAGTCAGTAAACTTATTACACAATGACTGTTACACTTATATTGCCATCTCCCTGCAGGAGAGACCCTGCCGAAGACAGCTGCCGTACCCAAGGCCACACCTGCTTCCTGGGGTAGCCCACAGATCTATCGTGAGGGTATAAACGCTGTGTTCTCTTATTCCAACTCAGGACACTTCTGACAGATCAGTCCCTCTTCAGAACTCTCAAGAGGGCAGAGTCTTCTACTGAAACTGAATTGCAAATCTGCTCCTCTATCTACCCAATTCTGCTTCTTTCCCTTCTAAAGGGGTTAATCCCAAGTCACTGATGGTGAACTGGTGTTATAGTGAAAGGGAACACACTAGCCAGCTCTGAAATATCAACCTATGAGAAATATAGGGCAAGCAGTAGCAATGAGACGGAGAAGGCGATGGCACCCCACTCCAGTACTCTTGCCTGGAAAATCCCATGGACCGAGGAGCCTGGTAGGCTGCAGTCCATGGGGTTGCTACAAGTCGGACACGACTGAGCAACTTCACTTTCACTTTGCTCTTTCATGCATTGGAGAAGGAAATGGCAACCCACTCCAGTGTTCTTGCCTGGAGAATCCCAGGGACGGGGGAGCCTGGTGGGCTGCCTTCTATGGGGTCACACAGAGTCAGACACGAGTGAAGAGACTTAGCAGACTTAGCAGTAGCAATGAGAACAATGGAGTTGGATGTCTATTGATAAGTTTGAATGAAGCTTTGGAAAAAATAAGGAAAAACTAGGAGAGATTAGCTGACAATTACAAGGCAGGTGTGAAGGCCAAAGGGCTTCCCTTGTAGCATATAAAGTCTTTCTCATCTCCTACAGCAGGTGGGCAGGGGAAGTTGAGACTCTCACCCAGAAAATGGCATTGTCAGCTTCAAACAAAGTTCAAGTTCCAATCATATCAGGCTGCCTCTGACAAGTCCAAGGCTTTGTTTGGGAAAGAATGGAAACTTGACTTATGGGATGGGGACATCTGGATTGATGCTGAAATACTCTGTGTCCCTAGATCCCTCTCAACACTCTGATCCTGAAGAAAAGACCCATTCCCCGATTAAAGTGATCCTCCCTTTGCTGAAAGAGGATGCAGAGACCTCTCCCCACAAATAACATGTAACCCCTGAAGACACACCCCCATCTCTCATCCTGACCACTAGACCCAAAACAAAGCCTAAGTCACAACATAACTCTAGTATGAAGACATGACTAGACCCTACAGGAGCTGCAGGACCTATCCAGAAGGTTAGTGCCAGCAGCCAGGAAACGCACGTGGGACCAAGGATACCTAATCAAGGGGGCAGGAATATAAAGTTAAATAGGCAGAGTTTATAGCAGTTTTGGGGGCACATCCCCAGGGATGCAGGATGTAACCTGCTGGCACAGACGGCTGTAAATGATGTGGACTCACAGCTAAGGTAGATCCTAGAAGCACAGAAAGTGCGATGACCCAGCCTGAGACGCACATGACAGAACTGCCATGATGGATGGATGGTGGAAGCGGAGATTTAAGGGACAGAAGTGGTACATCCAGAATTGAGCATGGACAGGACCAGAAGTCCTGAGCAAGCTGCACGACATGGTGGCCTGGAACTTGATGTCATCACCTTTCTTGCATCAGCACCTTTTCCTCAGCTTGTGAGTCTGGTTGCCCAAGAAGGGAGAAACCCCTTACTGCCAGCTGATGGAAGGACCAAACACCGAAGCTTGGTTCACGGCTGAGTCAGCATCATCATGGGCACGCAGACCGGAAACGGATCCCCACTGCACTACAGCTGCTCTTAGGCGTGGCCATGAAACCACCAGTGCGGGAAAATTCTCCCCAAGGTAAAACTATGGGCAGTACATCTAATCATTTGGTTTATATGGAGCCAGAACAGCATGAGGTTGGAATAAAGACTGATAGGTAGCAGCAAACAGCCTGGCCAGGTGGGCTTCCTAGGTAACCCAGCCTGCTTCTCCTCTTTGCTCCTACAACACTGTGCATTTGTTTATCCTAGTGTTTGCCTGGATAGATATTCATCTATCTCCTGCACCAGTCCATGAGTTTCCTATGATGAGGGACTACATCTCTTTTGCCTTCTTCTCTCCAATACCTAGCACAGTACCTGGCACCCAGGTGGTATAACAGAATTTTGGTACCCCATTTAGATCTCTTTTAACAGGTTGGTACATCCATCCCCCAGCTGATGAACTCTGTTATCCAGAAATTTAAGTAAAATCATACCCTCTGTCCTGGAGGGCAACCTCTAGCCAGTGACTGACTGAAAGAGGTGTTTTGCTCTTCATATTCCAGAGCTGAGATGAGACCACATCTTTGCTTGGTTTCTTTTCCTGCCCTCTCTGCTTCCATCACTTCCTTAAAGTTCTCTCCTGGTAGCACCCACTCAATTCTTCATTCCCACAAGAATCCTCTCCTAAGCCTCTCTCTCTAGGGAATCCAATCCAAGCTAGGTAGGTATCAGGCAATCATTTATTGAACCAAACTGAACTTAAACAATAAACCTTCATTTTATAGTTGAGTCAAGTCAGGCCTAAAGAAGCTTATGGACTTAGGTAAAGTCAAAGTTAATTTGAAGCAGAGCTAAGACAAAACCTAAGCATAACCAACCACCAAGCCAGCATTTTCTGTTTGTTTTTTTTTTCACCAAGGTACAAAGTTGATACAGAGATGAACAGAATCTCTTTCAGACTTTCTCAGATATGCAGAAGCATCTTTTTTCCTCATTAAAAACAGCCATTAATAATTAAATTCAATAAAACTAGAATATAGGGACATAGTCATAAAGTTGAAAGAAGCAATTACAAATCCACAAGCTTATCCTTCTGGCTCTCCCGTTACTGAAACCCCCCACTCCAATTTTCGACAGACTTAGAGGGTGTATTGTTAAGTTTTCAAAACCAGGAAATGTTTTCTAAATCATAAAATCTACTGCTGAGAATGACTAAGTAACCTTAATAAACAACATCCCTATATTTTCCCATGTTTCACCTCTGGCACTGAATCAATCCCAGTCTCAGCTGGTGGCTAGAAATTTCCATTGCCTCAAGGGAAAAATAAGGAAGCAGGTTTCAAACTTCTGGCCTGACAGCCTGAAGCCACATACTTCCAAGTCAACCCTAACTTTTGTGGTCCCTAGTAAGTGCCTCAAAATCAGAATAAAAAGCAAGTAAAGCACAAGTAAAACTGGTTTTACTTGTGAGAAAAGTAAAGGCAATCTCTACTTGCAGTGAAGGGAAAGGTGTGTGTGGGTATTTTACAGGAGGGTAGCGAATCAAGTTGAACCAACAAGTCAGAGCATCTTCCTGATTTTGTGTCCTTAAATAAATGGTAAAATGTTTTGAATAGAAAGTAAAGTTTCGCCGTGAGGTAAAATACTTTGTGTGGAAGGTTTCTGTAATTTCTCCCAGGTAGGTGACTATATGATTCATTTTACCTACTTTAGAATTGGTTTCCATTCCTTCTTTCAAACTATATCTTCCTGGATTTTTGTTTGATTTTGGTTTTACGTTCAAGTTTTTTGGCGTTTCCTGTGCGCCAGGTACTATGAGGGGTTGGTTGGAGAATTAATAAGACAAAGGAACTCCCAATCTATCACAGGAGAAAACTGTTTAGAAAAAAGAGGGTATCCAAGTGATAGTAGAAAGTACTAGAACAGAAGCTTGGCTTGAGCCCAGTGGGATATGAGAGAAGGAACAATCCATTAAGGTCTCTCCCTGGCAGATGTAAATATCCCATCCCATGTGCATATTCTGTCCACACAGACCGTTTGGTCCTGCGAATTCAATGGCGATTGAGAAAGACTGTATATCAAGCAATTTACAGTTGCCTGATTATTAAGCAGGAAATTCAGACCACAACAGAAGCACTGGGGCTTGTCAAGGAGGGTAGACGGAGGAAAGGTGTTTCAGGCAAGGCACTGGCTTCTAGGAAGAGCCGGTGAGGGGTGGAGGAAAGGAAGAGGAAAGAAGAAAAGTGGGGAGAGAGAGAAGAGAGGAGACTGCAAGGAACCAGAAGCCCAGTGTGGCTGAGCCAGTATAAGGAGTGGGTATCCAGGATAGAAGCTGCAGAGGCACAAGGGGTTAGGGGGCAAATACCACTGCATCCATCTGAGGCCTTCCCTGAACTTTCAGTTCAAAGTCCATGTGCACAGCCCCCCCGACACACACACACATACACGCACACACACATGCATGCTTACAAAAGGAGACACCCAGTCCCAGTACCTGACTACTCCCTTCAAGACTCCTACTTGAATCTCTGATTATCTTCTCTATTTGTTTTCTGGGTTATTATTTGGTCCCAACACCACACCACTCCAAACAGAAGGTAAGACTCTGAGGCCAGGAGACTTTGTTGATCTTGATCACAGCTCCACCGTGTACACAGCAGTGCAGGGCACATTAGGCACTCTGTAAATGATGGCTTAGAAGCCAAGCTGAAGAGTTTAGACTATCCGAAGAGGGCCATAAAGGAGTTACACAGGGACACGACATAACCAGATTGCAATTTAGAAGAGGACTCTGGCTGAAATGCAGAGAATGGACTCAAGGGGACGGTAGGGTGGGGGGAAGCAAACAGAGGGGAGAGGTAGGCAAGTTAAAGAGATATTTAAAAAGTAGGACTGTCAGGAGAGGAAAAGGGAGAGGCCAAGGGGGCAATCCAGATTTCTGGCTGAGTAGCCAGTTATTAAGTGAGGGAACCTGAGACAGGAGCTTTAGTTTTCCTTTGTTTTGTTGTGTATACATGACGGGAAATTCTCAATACACGTTTAGGGAGCAAATAACTGACTGATCACCTGGCTCCTGACTTACAGGGGTAGGTGACTTACAAGCCATAATAAGAAGGTTGAACCTTATTCTGCAGATAGTAAGGAAGCATTATGGTTTTCAGTTGGAAAAAGACATATCAGTTCTGTGTTTTAGAAAGATCAGTCTGGTGACTCTGCAAGGGCAAAACAAGAATAGGACGGAAATTAACCAGGAAAGTATTTTAAAGAAAGATTTCAGAACTGTTTGCTTTCACTGAAATTAGAATTGTCTTTTCATAATACAGTATTTTTGGTAACTTTATATCATAACTTTTTATGTACTGTGTTTCTTCTAAAATGTTCTATAGATGATACGGCATAAGTGTAAAAACTTATTTTTTAAATTAAAATAAAAAACCACCAAAGCAAACTTCTCTGCTAGAATATTTGCATTATACAGATTCCTAAGATGAAGTCCTAAGAGAAGGGCTGAAGTTATAAAACAGCTCTTATTCATGCTGTATCATTCGAGTGGAATAACTTCACTTGGAAAGGAAAGCCACATTTTACCCCACAAATGCATCCGTAAGAGCCTTGACAGTGTTTCACCATGGTATTGACGGCCCATACTTTATCAAACTGATGTCGAGTATTTATTCAAGAGATCACTAACTTTATGCACTAGCTCCCCAGGTGGCGCTAGTGATAAAGAACCCGCCTGCCAATGCAGGAGATGCAAGAGACGCTGATTCGATCAGTCAGGAAGATCCCCTAGAGGAGGGCATGGCAACCCACTTCAGTATTCTTGCCTGAAGAATCCCATGGACAGAGGAGTCTGGCAGACTACAGTCCATAGAGTCACACAGTCTAATACGACTGAAGCAATTTAGCTCACATGCGCACAACTTAATCCACAGCACTCTAAGAAAGAAGAAAGCTTACAAATGTGAAAAAAATTAGCACAAATATCTAACATGCCCTAGAAGGCCCAACCTCCTTTATTCACTGAAAGCAAATCCCAATAGGGAAAGTTCCAACAGTCTCTCCCACAAGGGTCAGGTCCACTAACATTTAAGTTAAGAAAGAAAATCAATGAGTGAATAGATATTTGCTCCACGGCTGCAGGCAGGGCAGCTGACCGGGTGTTCACTAGGCTGGGAGGGTGGGACGGGCCCCTGGCTCCATATCTGTATACCAAATGTGTTGCTGACACAGTTGGGAGGGTGGCGGAGAAGCAAGTAGTAGGCCCAAGGCCACTGTGAGGATGGAAATCTTAGGTTTCCAGGAAGAGCTGGAGCAATCCACAGTCCTGGAATCCTGGCTATTGCAGAACATGTCGCACCAGCCTCTCAACTTTCATTCATTCCCCAAACATCGGTCCCCATGCCCACTGTTCAGGTTGCAAGAGAAAACCAGCACTTGCCCTGCCCATACCCCCTCTCAATGGGGCGTTCTCTAGGCCTGCTAAAAATGGTCATAAAGATTGTGTCCCCCACAACTGCAGGGGGAGCTAATCCTGTAGATGTTGTAGATTCCTACAGAAACCCCTAGAATTGAGGTAGTGGTCATCCTGGGCCCCAGCCACCTCGGGCTGAGCTGACAGCTCCCTCCTTAGTGACCGCTGAGCTTATGTCCTATCCTGAGTGACACTGAAGACATTTCTGTGTCTGCTCCCCCGCTGTCTAGGAGCTCTCTAGGCCCAGCCACAGGCTCTACAGTGAGTGCTGGAGCCAGGCTCGCTCTGCTCATGGACAGAACCTTCTCTAAAGCTCCCAGCTCCCTTGCTCTCTGATGGCACGTGCCTTCTCCTGACAATCAGAATCAAATGGCCCTCGGAACTCTGCTCAATGATATATGGCAGGCTGTATGGGAGGGGAGTTTGGGGGAGAATGGATACATACATATATATGGCTGAGTTCTTTTACTGTCCATCTGAAACTATCACAACACTGTTAATCAGCTACACTCTAACATAAAGGGCTTCCCAGGTGAGGCTAGTGGTAAGAACCTGCCTGCCAATGCAGGAGACATAAGAGACATGGGTTTGATCCCTGGGTGGGAAGATCTCCTGGAGGAGGGCATGGCAACTCACTCCAGTATTCTTGCCTGGAGAATCCCATGAACAGAGGAGCCTGGAGGGCTAGTCCATGGGGTCACAGAGCTGGACATGACTGAAATGACTTAGCACTCATGCATACTCTACTATAAAAAGTTTAAAAACAAACAGAATTAAATAGCCCTTTATATGATCTCTTACTAGTTCAGACACTACCTCTATAAACTTCCTATTGCTGCTGTTAGGGCTTCCCTGGTGGCTCAGCTGGTAAAGACTCTGCCTGCAATTCGGGAGACCTGGGTTTGATCCCTGGGTTGGGAAGATCCCCTGGAGAAGGAAAAGGCTACCCACTCCAGTATTCTGGCCTGGAGAATTCCATGGACTGTTTAGTCCATGGGGTCACAAAGAGTCAGACACAACTGAACTGCTAACAAACTGCCACTAATTTAACGGCTTAAAATGACACACATTGATTGTCTTAAAGAGTTCTGGAGTTCACTGAGCTAAGTCAAAGTGTTTGAATGCCTGCATTCTTTCTGGAAGCTCTGGGGGAGACTCTGTCTCATTGCCTTTTCCAACTTCTAGAGACCATCACATGTCTTGGCTTGTGGCCCCAACCAGATATCATACCACTCTGACCTCTGCTTCCATCACACCATCGCCTTCTTTGATTTTGACCCTCCTGCCCTCCTCTTATGGCACCCCTATGATCACCTTTAGGGCCCGTTGAGATAATTCAAGATAATCTCTCCACCCTCAAAATCCCTAATTTGATAACATCTGCAAAATCCCTCTCACTATGTAAAATAATATAATCCATGTTGAATGAATTAAGACGTGACTACCTCAGCAGGAGTATCTGTAGTATCCCCAATCTGCTTACCAGACAAAAGTGACTTCCTACTGTGATGAGACTCCATGAGGACATAACACCCTGTGTCATATAAACACTGAGAGCAGCATTTATCTAAGCCTTTGTCAGCCATAAATTGACACTTGCCATCTACCTCTACAAGGACTAAATCAGTTGCTACTGCAGCTGCTGATTTTCAACAAAACACCCTCTGCAAGGAGTTCAGGGTAGAGAGTAGAATTGAGGCATTCTGTGCTCTGAGAAAAAGGTCCTCAGATAGTTAGATATTTTCAGGAGACGATTTTATAAGCCCATTTCTTGAGTCTCCTCACATCTAGAAAAGCACTAAAATGCTTCATGGTGACGACTGCTCCTTGTGACTAGCAAAAATCTTCTGTAGAAAATAGGTGCTTGAACACATGCACTCCACCTTCACCAAAATCACGTATATACTGACCTTCCCCACTACCTCTTTGGAGCAGTTTCTCAGAGCTATCTGAAATGCCGTCTCCATGCTGTCTCCTCATTTTGCCCCAAATATAAAACTTAACTTGCAATTCTCACGTTGTGCATTTTTCAGTTGGCATCTTCAATTAGATTCTTCAAAACAACAGCCTGAATCACCCAAGGAAGAAAGATAAACTCACATTACACATCTGGCTAAGCAAGAATATATTCTTCAAAGTGCCTGAAAGCAGCTTTTGGTGAGACCTCAGTATCCGATATTCGTCACACAACTACAGTAGAGGGTGAAGAACAGTATATATGTTAAATTATATGCTATAGAATTCTTCACTCAATGTATGCTCAGTCACTCAGTCATGTCCAGCTCTTTGTGACCCCGTGGACTGTAGCCTGCCAGGCTCCTCTGTCCATGGAATTTTCCAGGCAAGAAAACTGGGGTGGGTTGCCATTTCCTTCTCCAGGGCTTCATTCAGTAAATCTCCTCTATCCATATTCTGTACCTCTCAATGGATATCTAACCTATTGGGTCTTTCTCATGCCCAAGCTAATCGCACAGATGAAGAGACAGGAGAGTCATTACTAGGAGAGAAGGGAAATGAGCATTTATCCAGTAGTTTCCAGGCTGCCATGTCTTGCCTGTGTGGTGGTCTTGCCTGTGTGCGTGACCAGTCACTTCAGTCATGTCCAACTCTTTGTGACCCTATGGGCCGTAGCCCACCAAGCTCCTCAGTCTGTTAGGGGAAGCACACTGGCTGAAACCGCCCACCCTGGCCAGGCACTATAGTAACCGTTTGCATGAGTTGTTTTAGGACAGGAGGTCCTGGTAAGGAACACAGAACTAATAAGCCACCACCAATGGGGAGAGTTCAGGAAAGGTCAAAAGGAGACACCACATGTCTGATCACCTCCCAGAATCCTCCTCTCTGGCATCCATCTTGGCTGAACAAAGCATGCACCACCAGGAAGGACTCTGAGTCAGATGATTGGCTAAAGACGACCTGAAAATTAATTCCATCACCATAAAACCCAAGACTGCAAGCCACAGAACAGTCTTGCTGACTGGCAGAGCAGTTCTCCTGGGTTCCCTTGCCCTACTGCTCTCCACCCACGTGTCCTTTCCCAATAAAATCTCTTGCTTTGTCAGCAGATGTGTCTCCTCAGACAATTCATTTCCGAGTGTTAGACAAGAGCCCACTTTCCGGCCCTGGAAGGAGTCCCCCTTCCTGCAACAGGTTCATGGGATTCTCCAGGCTAGAATACTGGAGTGAGTTGCCCTGCCTTCCTCCAGGTGATCTTTCCAACCCAGGGATTAAAACCCTGCCCCCACCCCTGTGTCTCCTGCATTACAAATGGATTCTTTGTAAAGAATTCTGAAGAAGCATTTATCATCCCAGTTTTACAAAAGCAACATCAAGACCAAGACAAGTAATTTTCCCCAAGTCACTCTGAGAATAGGTGATGACACCCAGATTAAAGCTCAAATCCACCTAATTCCAAAGCCATAGGCTTCTCATCACCCCACAGGGACCACTCAGATCCCTGGCCGTGACCATCACCACCTCACCTATCCCACAACACCATTCACTGCCCACTCAGATCCCCCTGGCCTGCAGCCAGCACCTTCCCTCTCAACCATACACCAAAGCCATAGCCACAGTGGCCTCACACTTGGACTCCTGTACCCTCCGGTTGCTCCCTGCCCACCAGGCAGGAAGAGGCCGGGAAGCAGTCAGAAAAAAGAATCTGGAAGAAGGAAGATGAAGAGGAAGGAGCTCGCAAGTGCCCCAAACAGCAGAAGTGACTGCGCAGTGTCAGAGGAACTTTGAAGCAGGTCCGCACAGGGGTGAGAGCCAGGCGTGCGCCAGTACAGGGCCGGGTGCTGTACATCACTCCAGAGCTCCTTGCGAAATCGCCTAAAGTGAAGTAAAGAACCATTCCGAACTTAATCCGAAGACTACAAAGACTGGTAAGGCCTTTGATTGAGAATGCGTTCTCAAGTCTTGAAGAATGTCTTTTGTTATAAACTGAATTAAATTTCAAGGAGCTAGAGAGGGCGGGAAGGCCCCAGTGGAAGGCCCCAGTGTCCAGCTCAATGATGTCAAAAGTCACTGTGCTTTTACTAGTCATCTTTGACTTCTGAAAGCCGCCAAGGAAATGTAAAGCACCTCCAGCGAACGGGGTCCAGAAAATGTCTGCGGACGTGTGCGGGAACTTAGGGAACGAGAGGGCAGCCACCCACAAAAGAAACTCGGCGAGCAGTTCAAGGCCTCTTGAGGGTCACGAGCAGTCAAGGAAGGGCCTGGGTAGGGGAGGGCTGGAAAGCCTGAGAAGACAGGACAGCAGGAAGCCTTCCGTCTACTCCTCCGAGTGCCGCCGAGAGTCCGGCCCCAAAGCCCAGACCCGAGGCGCAGGGCCCGCCCCCGGGGCTCGCGAACTCGCCGGGACCGGAGGGGCCGGGCCGCGCGGGGCGGGAAGTCGGAAGTTTTCCGCGGAGACGACGCAGCCACTGCGCAGGGCCGAGCGGTCTCCTCCCGGGGCTGCCCGGCTCCCAAGGCCCCGCCTGAGAGTCCAAGTCGCGCTCGCTGCGGGACTGGCCGGGCCGCGGGGTCTCCCGGGGCCCTCGGATCACAGGGGGCTCCCGCCCGCACCCTCCGCCCCGCTCCCCACCGCCTCTAGCGGGCTCCGCGCGCGGCCGGCCGGGGAAGGGACGGGGAGGGGAAGTGGCGAAGTTGGGGGCGCCTACCTCCAAGCGCCCTGTGCGCCCCGCAGAGCCCCAGGAAGGCGGCGAGCAGGACGAGGCGGCGGGCCCCGAGGCTCCCCATCCCGCTGCAACACCCCGGTAGCGTCTGAGCTACCTGCTTCGGCCCCTCCCCGCCCCCGGCCGGGACCCGGAGCCGGACCGGGGGGCGCCGCCCCCAACCAGCGCGGGGGCTGGGCTGGGGCGGGGAGAGCCGCAGGCAGCCCGCAGCTGTTGCGCCCCATCACGCTCCGCCTGGCGCCGGGGTGCACGGCGCAGACACGCGGCGGGGCCAGAGCGCCCCGGCAGACTCGGTACGGAGAGAGCACGAGTCGCCCGCCCTGCTCGGCGAGTTCTGCGCTGGAGTTGACTGCGTGCGGGCGCTGATGAGAAATGGAGAATGGAGGGGGAAGCATTCCTGGTGGAGGTAGGACCTTACCGAACACGACTTTAAGGTGCCAGAGTGAGCGCCAGCTTATTGCTGAATCCCCAGTGCTGACCTGGTGCATAGACACCGGCAGATGAATAAGAATTAAACACAAACTGAGCGTGTTACTTCCTTCTGGAAATGGAGATTGCACCAAATCTCTAAGGCCCTTCCAGCTTTACCATTCTCACTTTCGAATTCTAAACAAATGGAAATGCTATCCACGAGGAATGTGAGTGTTAGCACAGAGAAGGGTCCCGCCCCGGCCTGGCTGTGTCCTAGGAAGAGCTGGAGGTGTAGCTGTGCCTGGGGTTGGAAGGCCAGGCTGAGCCAGGCATGCAGACTTTCTCCTGGCAGGCTCAGGTAACCACAGAAATGTAAATGCACAAGCAGTGCAGAGCGAGATTGCCCAGGGACCCAGAGACTGTCACCAGTGTCCCCAGGGAGCCTCTACTCAAATGCCATCCCTGGTTAAGGACAGAAGCTTGGTTCCTTAAGAGACCTGAGGGCAAATCACGGTTCAGATATTATTAGGTGACCTTGGTCCGTGACCTTGAACAAATATCTTAATTGTCTCAACTTCTGTCTCCACTCCTGTTCAGTTCAGTTCAGTCGCTCAGTCGTGTCCGACTCTTTGCGACCCCATGAATCGCAGCACGCTAGGCCTCCCTATCCATCACCATCTCCCGGAGTTCACTCAAACTCACGTCCATCCAGTCGGTGATGCCATCCAGCCACCTCATCCTCTGTCGTCCCCTTTTCCTCCTGCCCCCAGTCCCTCCCAGCATCAGAGTCTTTGGTAATGATGCCGATCCCATAGGTGGGTTGTGTGGTTATTCCAGCCCCTGAGGACTGAGTGTTGAGCATGGTGTCTGGCTTGTGGTAAGAACTCACTGGGCAGTCTTGTTATACCCAGGACCCCAGCCAGGCCCAGGGGCTTCTCTGACCAGTTTGGAACAACTCTGGCTAGACACACACTCCTGAGAGTGAGCCATCTTTTCTCTTTCCTTCAGGATGGAGGGCCGTCTCATTTTCCTTCCATGGGCTTAGCCATATGTACTATTGAAGACAAAAACAAGACCAGGAGCTGACTTGTGGCTCAGATCATGAACTCCTTATTGCAAAATGCAGACTTAAATTGAAGAAAATGGGGGGGGGGGTGGAAATCAGGTAAATCAAATCCCTTATGATTATACAGTGGAAGTGACAGATTCAAGGGATTAGATATGATAGAGTGCCTGAAGAACTATGGATGGAGGTTTGTACAGGGGGCAGTGATCAAGACCATCCCCAAGAAAAAAAATGCAAAAAGGCAAAATGGTTGTCTGAGGAAGCTTTACAAATAGCTGAGAAAAGAAGTGAAAGACAAAGGAGATAAGGAAAAATATACCCATTTGAATGCAGAGTTCCAAAGAAGAGCAAGGAGAGATAAGAAAGCCTTCCTCAGTGATCAGTGCAAAGAAATAGAGGTAAACAACAGAATGGGCAAGACTAGAGATCTCTTCAAGAAAATTAGAGATACCAAAGGAATATTTCATGCAAAGATGGGAACAATAAAGGACAGAAACAGTATGGACCTAACAGAAGCAGAAGATATTAAGAAAAGTGGCAAGACTACACAGAAGAACTGTACAAAAAAGATCTTAATGACCTAGATAACCATGATGGCGTGATCACTCACCTAGAGCCAGACATCCTGGAATGCAAAGTCAAATGGGCTTTAGGAAGCATCACTATGAATGAAGCTAGTGGAGGTAATGGAATTCCAGTTGGGCTATTTCAAATTGAAAAAGATGATGCTGTGAAAGTGCTGCACTCAACATGCCAGCAAATTTGGAAAACTCAGCAGTGGCCACAGAACTGGGAAATGTCAGTTTTCACTTCAATCTCAAAGAAAGGCAATGTCAAAGAATGTTCAGCTACCACACAATTGGACTCATCTCACACACTAGTAAAGTAATGCTCAAAATACTCCAAATGAGCCTTCAGTAGCACATGAACTGAGAACTTCCAGATGTTCAAGTTGGATTTAGAAAAGGCAGAGGAACCAGAGATCAAATTGCCAACATCTGTTGGATCATAGACAAAGAAAGAGAGTTCTGGAAAAATATCTACTTCTGCTTTGTTGATTATGCCAAAGCCTTTGACTTTGTGGATCACAACAAACTGTGGAAAATTATTCAAGAGATGGGAATACCAGACTACCTCACTTGCCTCCTGAGAAATCTGTATGCAGATCAAGAAGCAGCAGTTATAACCAGATATGAAACAACGGACTGGTTCCAAATAGGGAAAGGAGTATGTCAGGCTATATATTGTCACCCTGCTTACTTAACTTCTATGCAGAGTGTGAAAAATGCTGGGCTGGATGAAGCACAAGCTGGAATCAAGATTGCCGGGAGAAATATCAATAACCTCAGACATGCAGATGACACCACCCTTATGGCAGAAAGCGAAGAGGAACTAAAGAGCCTCTTGATGATAGTGAAAGAGAGTGAAAAAGTTGGCTTAAAACTCAACATTCAAAAAACTAAATTCATGGTATCCAATCCCATCACTTCATGGAAAATAGATGGGGAAACAATGGAAACAGCGACAGACTTTATTTTCTTGGGCTCCAGAACCACTGCAGATGGTGACTGCAGCCATGAAATTAAAAGACGCTTGCTCCTTGGAAGGAAAGCTATGACCAACCTATGCAACATATTAAAAAGCAGAGACATTACTTTGCCGACAAAGGTCCATTTAGTCAAAGCTATGGTTTTCCCAGTAGTCATGTATGGATGTGAGATTTGGACCACAAAGAAAGCTGAAAGAAAGTGAAAGTGTCAGTCGCTCAGTCATGTTTGACTCTGCGACCACATGGACTGTAGTCTGGCAGGCTCCTCTGTCCACAGGATCTCCAGGCAAGAATACTGGAGTGGGTAGCCATTCCCTTCTCTAGGAGATCTTCCCAACCCAGGGATTGAACCCAGGTCTCCTGCATTGTAGGCAAATTCTTTACCATCTGAGCCACCAGGGAAGCTTTGATGCTTTTGAACTGTGGTGTTGGAGAAGACTCTTGAGAGTCTCTTGGACTTCAAGGAGTTCAAACCAGTCAATCCTAAGGGAAATCAGTCCTAAATGTTCATTGGAAGGAGTGATGCTGAAGCTGAAGCCCCAGAACTTTGGCCACTTGATGCAAAGAACTGACTCATTGGAAAAGACCCGGATGCTGGGAAAGATTGAAGGCAGGAGGAGAAGGGGATGACAGAGGATGAGATGGTTGGTTGGCACCACTGACTCGATGGACATGAGTTTGAGAAAATTCTGGGAAATGGTGAAGGACACGGGGAAGCTGATGTTCTGCAATCCATTGGGTCACGAAGAGTCAGACACGACTGAGCAACTAAACTAAACTGATCTGAACTACTGAAGACGCCGTATGTCATCCATGTTCATAATCTCCAGCATCCCCCACTTCTCCATAGTCAAGCTGATTTTCCTGGGGCTGCAGACCTTGGGCCAGGTTGGTGGGAGTGGTAGTTCTACCTCTAGATGTCTCACGGCTTCCATTTTCTCTCCTATAAAATGCAAAGATTGGTTAAATGATCTGTAAATTCCCTCCAGGTTCAAAATTTTGATTCTGATTTGTCATCTTTGGCATCAGGATAGCTCTGCCATTTAAATAGAGCCCTTTTAATTAGTGCACAAAGAATCACGAAATGTTTGAATTTCTTTACTTCAAGCTGCTGCTGCTACTGCTGCTAAGTCGCTTCAGTCATGTCCGACTCTGTTCGACCCCATAAACGGCACCCCACCAGGCCTCGCCGTCCCTGGGATTCTCCAGGCAAGAACACTGGAGTGGGTTGCCATTTCCTCCTCCAATGCATGAAAGTGAAAAGTGAAAGTGAAGTCGCTGAGTCTTGTCCAACTCTTAGCGACCCCATGGACTGCAGCCTACCAGGCTACTCCGTCCATGGGATTTTCCAGGCAAGAGTACTGGAGTGGGGTGCCATTGATTGCCAGTAAACTTCGAGCATTTAATTTAGAAAAATCATGCAAAGTGTCAAAAAGAGACTAGGAATTATCTCCCTATAGATCACCACTTGCTCCTCTTCTTTAAATTAGTTCTAATCTATCACATAAGTTCTTCAAAGATTGAATGAAGTCTCCAGCCAATTTCTGTAGCGGTGAAGTTGGCTCTAGAATGATGAGAAATTATCATGCTCACTTGTTACGGAAAGCCCCATGATAAATATCGTGACTCTAAGGATGTTTATAGTGTCTGATCAGGAAACCCACCTATGTAATCCACCTATAATCACTCAGATCTAACTATCTAGTCATTTTGACTGGCATTCACCTGCTATGCCCCGGCAACATCTGAATTATTCTGTTCAGATGTTAACCTGAACACTGTTCTCTGAGGAATGAAGATGTGGAGAACAGAAAATGAATTTAGAGATGGACATTCACTCAACAAATATTCATTGAACTCTTCCAAATGGAAAAGGCGCAGAAAAGATGTCATTCACAGAAATGAATTAGAGCCCCTGCGTCCAAGGAAGTTACAATAGAGAGGAGTTGGGACTTCCCTGGTGGTTCAGTGGTTGACTCTGCACTTCCATTGCAGGGGGCATGGGTTCAATCCCTGTTCAGGGAACTAAGATCCCATTTGGCAAAGCCAAAAACTGAAATAAAATATAAAAATATTGAGAGGAGTATAAGACAAGTATAGCAGTAATTTTAATAAGGGTGCATTAGAAACTGGGCTTCTCTGGAACTGTCCAAGCCAAACATCTTTGATGATGTGACCGGCTTGAGCAGCCATGTCTCATTTACATGACCACCTTCCCTTTGACCCCCACCCCACCATGACTGGGGCAGGGTGGGTTTCTCGTCTAAGGAGTGTGGACCCCAGAGAAAAGAGTGTCAAAGCTGATTCCTTCTCAAAACTTTCATCCTAGAAGCATTAAGAATGAAATGATTGGTGGTGATCTCAGACCAGTAAGTCATGTGGAGATGGCACCTTAGTGAGCTCCAGCCATGTCCTCAAAGGTTTGGAGGGACCATGAGTCAGGAGAGGAAGCTGTTTGCCTCTTTCTAGGTCTTTGCAGAGAGAGGATCGGCACCGGGTCCCAGAGAAAAGCTGATTATGAGGGACAGTCAGAAAGACAGACTGTAAGTTGCTGCCCATTGGCTTTCTTAGTCCCATGAAACCCAGATGTACTTCCTAAGTTTTGTTTCCATGAGATTCTTCTGAGTTCTTTTGATAAATCCACATTTTACTGAGTTAGTATATAACTCTAACTTCACAAATTCACGTGTACATAAATGATAATTTTCTACATTTTTTTAGAACTCAACTTGATTTCTGTTTTGACCTCTCAATTTGCTGTGGACGAAAAACTATTTCTCAGTGAATTGAAGTTTTCTCTCCTGCGTTGCCTTGGGTTGTGTTACACGGTGTTGTGTTGTGTTGAAGTGCCATAGACCTTATGTAGTGGCCAAAACAGGAATGACTGAGAGAAGGGGTGTGGCAGCTCTCTGTTTTTGGATGCCTGCACAAGGACACCCATGATGTTTTGCCATTTGCAACAACATGGAGGGACCTGGAGGGCATTTGCTTAATAAAATAATTCAGACAAAGACAAATGCCATACACTATCATATATGTGGACTCCAAACAATAAAGCAAATGAATGAGTATAACAAAACAGAGACAAACACAGATACAGGGAACAAACTAATGGTTACCAGTGGGGAGACAGAAGGCAGAAAGGACAAGAGAAGGCTAAGGGGTTAAGAGGTGTAAACTACAATGTATAACGTAGATAAGCTACAAGGATATATGGCAGGATATAGCTGATATTTTATAATAACTATAAATGAAGTATGGGGCTTCCCTGGTGGCTCGGTGGTAAAGAATCTGCCCATAATGCAGGAGCTGCAGGAGACCTGGGTTGGATCCCTGGGTCGGGAAGATCCCCTGGAGAAGGATTTGGCAACCTGTGCTAGTATTCTTGCCTGGAGAATCCCATGGAGAGAGGAACCTGACGGGCTACAATCCATAGGGACACAAAGAGTCAGACATGACTTAGCAACTAAACAACAACAATAAATGAAGGATAACCTTTAAAAATTATGAATCACTGTTTTTGTACACCTGTAACTTACATGATATTCTACCTCAGTTAAGAAAAAGAAAGACCTCCTCCAAATAAATAATAAAGAAGTTTACTCTGCCACACTAGTTTGTCAGCAAGGAACAGCATCCCATTAGAAGGGCCTTGGGTAGAACAAAAGGCCATATATGATGAATATGAGGGGACCAAGAACCATTTTGGGCACTGGAGCTTGACTTTGAAGCATGGGTCACTGGAGATGGCCTAAGAGCCCAGGAAGAAAGAGGACATGAAGGCCTCAAGATCTGTCTCTGGAGAGGGTGAGGACTGAAGACAGTGGCAGCAAGTTAGTAAAAGGGGTGGGGGATGCTGGTGGTATAACGAATTTATCTTTACAAGACCTTCATGTTTCTCTTGGTTCTCATTTCATGTTTTGCTGTCAGCAATGAAGAGCTTAACATTGAAGGAATGTAAAACATTTTGAAATAACAGGACTTGATACAATGATGGAGGTCAGGCTCTTTCAAAATTTAAAAAGACTGAGCACCCTGGGCTGGTGGATCTCTGAGGCCCCTGTCAGCTCTTGCAGTCCATGATGCCTTGAACAAATGAACTTTTCTGGAGGCCTTTCAGTAACACAGACCACACAAAGATGACTCTGGTCTGTAGCCATAATGGGAATTCTTGCAACCTTCCCACAACTGATGAATCCTCTGCTTCCAATGGCCAGATTTTCTTACAAATTATATAAGCAGAGTGGCAACATACAACCTTGATGAACTCCTTTCTCAATTTTGAACCAGTCCATTGTTCCATGTCAGGTGAGGACAGAATACAGCAGCAACAAGTTCATAAAAAGAGTGGGAGATGCTGGTGCTATAAAGAATTTAGCTTCACTCAGAATCAAGGCTCCATCAGGCCACCGACCAAGAGACAGGGGGTTCATACAGCCAGCTCTGAGTGGTAAGCTGCTCCCCACAAGGCTCCGTGTAGAGTCAAGCCCCACATGGAAGCTCTACACTGAGTCCCAGGGTGGGGGGTATGGCCATTTAATATGTCCGCAAGATGCCTATGGGCTTCGCAACAACTGGAAAATCACCCACTGAACAGCCCCAGGGACTCAGACATAATACCGACAGGCACCAGGCCTCATTAGGGGAAGATGTTTCTGCTAAACTTGCATTTCTAACACAAAGCTGAGTTCTGGTAACCCTAGTGAAAGAAATAAAAGAAGCCACAGGAAACTATTTTTGGCTATCTGAGAACAAAAGTTGATTTTAAATTGTTGAACTCTGCTTCCCCAAGAACAATTGAGTGCTGCGTTTGGCCTCCCTCTTGCACAAGTTACACACGTGGCCGACTCCTTCCCACCTTCACCCCACAGTTGGGTGAGACTTGAAAAAAACTAAGTGCTAAAAAGATCCCTCAGCCACTTGACTCCTCCAGATCCAGAGCACTGAGGGTTTTCAAGTCAGGAATAAAGAGCATCACCAGCTTTTCTGAGCCCCTTCTCTGTCCACCTGCCCTTGACCCCGTGTGTCTGGTGCCATCGCAGGAAGTAGAAACAGCCAGATGTTCTGTATCTTCATATGGTGTTAGTCCAGGTAATGGGCTAGTGACAGCTGACTGTGGAGGAGACTGCAAGTGAGCAGTCTCACAGAGTCACCAAGAGAACCAGGACATCTTGCTTCATGGAGAATGAGGGAGTCGTCAGTGTTCATCAGGAGGGCTCAACAGTGCTAAAGGCATCTAGAGCAGTGAAGGATAAAGGTCATGCAGTGGTTTTGACCACTGGGATAAAGCTAATGTTTTTTTCTTTTGGCCATGCTGCACATGTTGCAGGATCTTAGTTCCCCAACCAGGGATTGAACCTGGGGCTCCAGCAGTGAAAGCGTCAAGTGCTAACCACTGGACCACTAGGGAATTCTCCATAAAACTGACCTTGATGAGACTAGCTCAGAGGGAGACAGAAATTGTTCAAGCCTGTATGGATGGGACACAAAGAAGAGGAGACATCACATGCAGATAGCACTTCAAAGGGTTTGATTAGAAGAGTAGGAATGAAATTAGATTACAGGATGAGGCGGTCATAATATCAAGAAAGAGATTTTTAGGATTAGAGTTTGCTTTTAGGTGATGAAAAACAGAAGAAGAGATTGAAGATTACAGGAAAGAGAGGGGAAGCTGGCAGTAGGTCCTGGAAGGAATGGGGTTCACATGTGAGTGGAGGTTTGTCCTGAACGAGAGGAGAGGAGGGGATGGTGAACTTGGGTACATGGCAAGTTTATATGGGTCAGAGCACAGGGAAGTGAGCTTGGTAGCCTTGATTTCCTCTATGAAATGGGATAAAAGATGCCTACTAAGTATAGATTGGTTCAACACAGGTCTGGAAGGTTTGGAATTATCCTTTTTAAAAAAAAAATTATCTTCCACCTGGTATCCCCTTTGGGAATCATAAGTTTGTTTTCTTTGCCCATGAGTCTACTTCTGTTTTGTAAATAAATTCATCTGTGGCATTTTTAGATTCCGCATGAAGCGACGTCACACAATATTTGGAATCATTCTTGATCTGCTCCTCCTTCCCTTTCCTTTGGTTGTGCAAACTTGTTTATAAGTAGGTTGACCACTGCCCACTCTGTGTTCAAGAGAGTCCTGGTTTACACCTGTTGTCCGGATGTGATTTCTCACAGTATCCATTCACTCTCGACAATGTCCTAGTTGGAATAATAGTTTAGACAGATTGAGATTCGTGTTTTTTTCAATCTGCACAACTGTGTCATTTCCTCCTGTGGTACAGAGCCCTACATCTGGACACAAAGCAAAATGTAGAATTGACTATACTATGTTTTAGTATAGGGTTGGGATGTTTCTCTGTTGGTGAAATGGAAGGCTGGGCATTCAAGAGATTCGAAAGTTCTGGGAATTGGACAGCATGGAGATAACGAAAGCCATCTGTGCTGTTTCTGTGAGACACAGGTAAGAAGACGGAAAAGTTTGCAATTTTAAGCATCTCCCAGAAGAGAAACTGCCTTACAGGGTGCTTTTGACCTGTGCCCGCTTCCAACCCTCTACTACTTCCCTCTCATTTACTCATTCTGGGAAATAAGACAACAGCCTTGGAGTTTACAGTGAAGACTGCACTGTAGGAAGGAGGGGAGGGAAGTGCCTGGAACTTGCATGAACACCACAGCCCACGTCCTTAATACGTTAGCATCAGAGACTTTCTTTTATTGTTGTTGCTGAGTCACTAAGTTATATCCAACTCTTTGGTGATATCGTGGACTATAGCCCGCCAGCCTCCTCTGTTCATGGGATTCCCCAGGCAAGAATACTGGAGTGGGTTGCTATTTCCTTCTCCAGGGGATATTCCCAGGGATCGAACCTGCATCTCCTGCATTAGAAGGTGGATTTTTTTACCACTGAGCTGCCAGGGAAGCTCAGACTTTCTTTTACGTACTGATATAACCGAAGGCCTGCCCGCCGCCACCTGAGAATTGCCTTATGCATCAGGAGGGGTGTGGGAATTTCATGATGCACAAATGGGACTGGAGGAACTTGTGATAGGATGGGAAGAGGAAATCTGGAGGTTACCAGGGAAGGGGAAATATTGTCGTCCTGAATGGCAAACTCCAAAGGGCCAAATATGGAAGGAATGGCAATTGTGTAGTCAACCATTAGCAACCTTCACTTTACCAGACTTCGCTTTCTTTTTCTAAAGAGCAGTTTATGAAATTTGAAACTCAGAGGGACAATAAAACATCAAGGATGTCTGGAGTGGATTCCTAAGGAAAAGTCAACCCCATAGCAGACAACACCCTGGGTACATTCCGTGCTCTGGACCTTGACACTCCCTGTGTCCTCTGCCAGCGATGCTCCTGTGTCCTCCTGGTCCATCCCTCTCTGTCTGCAGGTCTCTGCTTAAATGCCCTCCAACTAGGGGGGCCTTCTATAGCCACCTGTGGAAAATAGCTCCTCAATCTCACTTCCCCTGCTTTTTCCCCATAGCATTTATCACTGTCTAGTATGTATGTGGACTTATTTCTTGTCTGCCTTCACACACTATAATGTGAACCCTGTGTGGCAGAGACTTGGTTTGGTCCCCTGCAGTAAGCCCACTGTTTGGGCCATCATAGGTTTTTAATTACTGTGTGTTGACTAAATGAAAAAAAAAAAAAAAAGTGAATGAGTGGTTACTTTGAGTTTTAATGCAATGTCTGTTTTAATGGATTTTGATAAGTCTTCATGATCAAATGGGAGAGACATTCTATGAGAGTGACTCAATCTTGATTCTTACAATATGAGTAGATGAGTGGCCTCTATCTCCCTTCAGGTAAATCTGTTGGCTAGGTGAGCTATGCTCAGTTTCTTGGGATCAAGGGCAAAAGGCCCTTTAAATATTAATATTTAATCTTTAAAGACCAAGAGCAAAACAAAACTCCATGGAGCAGGCAGTATTGTCAAACCCACATTGCCAATGAAGAAACTGACACTGAGACGTGGAACGGTATTTGTTCAAGATCATCCAGCTGATGAGTCTCAGCCCTAGGATTCAAGTCTTCTGACTTCAAATTCCATCCTGTTCCTGTAGCCCAACATGCCTCTCCTCCTGTAACACAGAAAAGACTTTGCGGGGAGGAGTTATCTCCTTTCACTGCCTCCACTTTCTCACCTCCCAGACTCCTTTTAGCCAACCCCAATCTGGCTTCCTCATCTCTGCTCCCCTGCACCTGGTCCTATCCTGATCACTGGTCACCTCATCCAGGGGCATGTCTCCGTTCTCATCTTACCTGATTTTCAGAAGTGTTCAAGGTAAGTACTCCCTCCTTGAAACCCTCCCCTTTCTTGGCCTCCATAAAGCACAGACTGCTGGTCAGCCTCCTACTTCAGTAACCATACCTCCACAGTCTCCTTTACCAGCTCCAAGCCATCTCTACAGGCTGCAAAACCTTAGAGTTCAACCCTGCCTCTTCTTTCTTCTCTAGCTACAATCCCATGGTATTAAGAATCGAACTGGGGTCTCCTGCATTGCAAGCAGATTCTTTACCAGCTGAGCTACCAGGGAAGCCCACTACATGGAAATGACTCACAAATTCACATCCTTGGTTATGAACTTCACCCTGGATTTCAGCCTTACTTTCATTCCAAAAACCTTATTATGGGTTAAATCTGTCTGCCCTTGCCTTCCAAATCCATATGTTGAAATTCTAACCCCAGTGTGATAGTATTTGGAGGTGGAACCTCTAGGAGGTGATTAGGCCAAGAAGCTACAGCTCTCATTTATGTAATTAGTGCACTTACAAGATGAGACATAAGGGCTTTTCCTCTTCTCTGCCATGTGAGGATACAATGAGAAGACAGCTAAGTGCAAACCACAAGGTAAAGCTCTCACCAGACATTGGATCTGCCAGCACTTTCTTCTTAGACTCCTCAGCTTTTGTAACCATGAGAAATAAATGTTTGGTACTTCACTCATCCAGTTTATGCTATTATAGCAGCCCGAGCTAAGACAAGCCTGCTTGCCATCTTCTCTTGAATGTCTAACAGACATCTCAAAATTAACAGGACAAAACTAGAACTCTTTATTTTACCACCACTGCAATCCTATCCCTCATCTCTGTAAATAACACTACCATCTATTCAGTGGTTCAAATCCAAACCTTAAGCATCAGTCTTCATTCATCTCTTTCCTTCATATCCAGGGTTCTTCATTTCTACCTCTGAACGTGACCTAAATTAACCTGCTTCTCTCCATCTCTCAGTTCAGTTCAGTCGCTCAGTCATGTCCGACTCTTCGCGACCCCATGAATCGCAGCACACCAGGCCTCCCTGTCCATCACCAACTCCCGGAGATCACTCAGACTCACGTCCATCGAGTCAGTGATGCCATCCAGCCATCTCATCCTCTGTTGTCCCCTTCTCCTCCTGCCCCCAATCCCTCCCAGCATCAGAGTCTTTTCCAATGAGTCAACTCTTCACATGAGGTGGCCAAAGTACTGGAGTTTCAGCTTCAGCATCATTCCCTCCAAAGAAATCCCAGGGCTGATCTCCTTCAGAATGGACTGGTTGGATCTCCTTGCAGTCCAAGGGACTCTCAAGAGGCTTCTCCAGCACCACAGTTCAAAAGCATCAATTCTTTGGTGCTCAGCCTTCTTCACAGTCCAACTCTCACATCCATACATGACCACAGGAAAAACCATAGCCTTGACTAGACGGACCTTTGTTGGCAAAGTAATGTCTCTGCTTTTGAATATGCTATCTAGGTTGGTCATAACTTTCCTTCCAAGGAGTAAGCGTCTTTTAATTTCATGGCTGCAGTCACCATCTGCAGTGATTTTGGAGCCCCCAAAAATAAAGTCTGCCACTGTTTCCACTGTTTCCCCATCTATTTCCCATGAAGTGGTGGGACCGGATGCCATGATCTTCGTTTTCTGAATGTTGAGCTTTAAGCCAAATTTTTCACTCTCCTCTTTCACTTTCATCAAGAGGCTTTTTAGTTCCTCTTCACTGTCTGCCATAAGGGTGGTGTCATCTGCATATCTGAGGTTATTCATATTTCTCCCGGCAATCTTGATTCCAGCTTGTGTTTCTTCCAGTCCAGTGTTTCTCATGATGTACTCTGCATATAAGTTAAATAAGCAGGGTGATAATATACAGCCTTGACGTACTCCTTTTCCTATCTGCTGCCCTAATCCATGTCACCATTGTCTCTGTCTTATACCCCTAGAGTCTGGAGCAGTGCTTTGTTGACTGGTCCAGACATAGCTGATAGTAAATATAGGGTGAAAAAATGAATATGAACTTTGTTTTTCAATTTAGAGTTTATTGGAGAATACTCGCCATCCAGGAGTCATTTCACAGCAGAATTCAGAGACACCCAGGAAAATTTAGAAGTCAGTACGCTCTAATACCCCCAATGTCAATCCTGCCCTTACTCCCATGCGACCCTTCTACTCCTTAGCTGTCTTCATGATGTCTCATAGACAAAACCTACTCAGAAGAAAGTAGATGAAATTTACCCATACAAAAGTGCAGATCGGTGATAATCACTTAAGGACTCATCTCCCAGAGTATTTGGAAGTTCAGTTCAGTTCAGCTGCTCAGTCGTGTTCAACTCTTTGCGACCTCATGGACTGCAGCACACCAGACCTCCCTGTCCATCACCAACTCCCAGAGTCCACCCAAACCCATGTCCATTGAGTCGGTGATGCCATTCAACGATCTCGTCCTCTGTCATCCCCTTTTCCTCCCACCTTCAACCTTACCCAGCATCAAGGTCTTTTCAAATGAGTCAGTTCTTTGCATCAGGTGGCCAAAGTACTGGAGTTTCAGCTTCAACATCAGTCCTTCCAATGAACACTCAGGACTGATCTCCTTTAGGATGGACTGGTTGGATCTCCTTGCAGTCCAGGGGACTCTCAAAAGTCTTCTCCAACACCACAGTTCAAAAACATCAATTCTTCAGTGTTCAGCTTTCACTATAGTCCAACTCTCACATCCATACATGACCACTGGAAAAATCAGTCTTGACTAGACAGACCTTTGTTGGCAAAGTAATGTCTCTGCTTTTTAATATGTTGTCTAAGTTGGTCATAACTTTCCTTCCAAGGAGTAAGCATCTTTTAATTTCATGGCTGCAGTCACTATCTGCAGTGATTTTGGAGCCCCCCAAAATAAAGTCTGCCACTGGAAGCAAGGCCATTTAAGGAAGAAAATATTAAAGCAGACATGAGCCAGTGGGGATTTTCCTCTATTTCCTCTCAGAGACAGCTCTGGAGACTCAGGACCATGTGACACACTTCCTTTAGCCAAGATTAGACTCAGGATTAGTCCATCAGCACAAGTCACGCACAAGTCCCCTGTAGGCCACAGAGTTACAGGAAGAGTTCCTAAAACCATGGAAGATGGCATTCTGCATGACCTCATGAAAAACATCTGCTTTTCTCTTATTCCTCTAGTCCTGTAACCCCATCATCTCTCTTCTGAGTCAGCAATTGGGTGACAGCTTCTATTTTTATGTCATGGGAGAGAAGGACAGGAATCTAGAGGGAAATCAGACACGAGAACGTATAGGCTGAGGAGTGAATTTATTTTTCTATTCCCCTTCTACTAATACTTGTTAGAGTGTCTGGATTAAAAGCCACAGTCCTCAGGCCCTATGCCCTACTGCCCCCATTCCCACAGCTCTGTGTCAGGCATTTTGCTAGAGCGTCACAAGGCATCTGCATCTTAAGCTGCTCGTAAAGTGTCATCTGATGAAGCAGCAGCCTAAGACACAGCTTCAACATACCCACAGCATCTGTTCAGGGAGACCACCGCTCTGTGGCCCCTCACTGAGGCTCTCCTAGGCTTCAAGAGATCCTGCTGATGGAGGCTTACTACATCACTCACTGCACAGATATGGGGGAGCCCAGGGTCCCCCTCCTCAGGAAGCCTGTATTCCCATATGAGACTTCTTAGACAACTGCATGTCCCCAGAGCTGCCATTGAGGGCTACTTGCCCTGCTGTAAATTGGCCCTAAGACCCTTTTGTCATTCAGCAAACTTCTGGTTCTTTTTGGATGGATACCAGAAGCTGAGGGCTGCCTTGGTAGCTCAGATGGTAAAGAATCTGCTTGCAATGCAGGAGACACCGGTTCAATACCTGGGTCAGGAAGATCCCATGGAGAAAGGAATGGCTACCCACTCCAGTATTCTTGCCTGGAGAATTCCATGGACAGAGGAGCCTGGTGGGCTACAGTCCACAGGATCACAGGATCAGAGTCAGACACAAGCGACTAACACAGCATAACAGAACAACCAGAAGCTGACTCTCCAGTGGTTCTGAGTGGGTGCAGTTAGATTTTCCCTCCACCAGAACGCCACTACCAGGTAGTAGAACAATGAAAGGGACAAATTCCACTGAGAGTTACAATTCAATCCCCAATTTCTATGTGGCAGAAACCCCACGCTCTGCTCTGGCCACATTATCATGCTCACATAAAAGGCCCAATCCAAGGTGCATGAACGCCCATCTTTGTGGTCAAATCCAGTGACAAAGTCCTCCTTATAGCCAGAAGAGGCAGGGACAAAGGGGTTTAGGTCTGGAAAACAGGTGTCAAAGTCCTGGGCTTGTCAGATTCTTAAACATCATTCATTCAAGGACAGCGAGTCCTATACAATCCTCCCAGTCAAACCTCTCACACCATGAATGCCACTACTTAAAATTATCTCACATTCCTTATGCTAATTCACATACCCTCTTAGGTCTTACTTCAGTATGAATACTTTAAGAGCCAAGAGATCAACTTGAGATTTAGATTGCTATTTAGGATTCGCTATAACTAATTAATAATCCTGTGAGTTTCAAAGATGGTTAATCACTTCTTTGATGAAGGGATAAAGACTGGAGTTAACTTGTACATAAAAGTCATACTCTTTATACAAATTATTCTAAAGTAAATTAATCCAAAGACAATATTAAATTGACTCTAAAATAGAAGTAAACCCTAATGCTCTCACTCAAGGACACCCCTCATCCTCCTTCCAATATAAATCAACTAGCAATCAATAGTTCTCTCTCTCTCTCTCTCTCTCGCACACACACACACACACACACACTTCAATGCCCTTCTCTGTTTGCATTGGAAGAAACTGAGAAAACTGGGCAATAGCTGTGCCCTTTCTTGAAGGTACCTATTTTTCAGGCTCAGCAAAAGTTGGGATTTAGACCATTTACTGTCCATGAAGCATTTCTCAGAAACCATCAGGAACCTGAATACAGGGAGCATGACTGGAAGGTTCAGAAAAACTATTTGGTCTTTGTGTGAGTTTAGGGTTTCAGAGTCTGCTGATGTTGCTGTGGAAATGGCCCACGTGAAACTTGCCCTGGGTGAGCCTAGGACTCTGTGATGGAGGAGCCCCAGCTTCCAGGTAGGCTGTAACACCTGGGCCCGAAATAAAGGCTCTTGGTCCTCCTCCCAGACTCAGTTGCCAAGTGCAGTCCCCACCAGACCACTGTGTGGGGCTCACACTCCCTCCTCATCACTCCTGCACACCTTATACTTTCCTCTCATCAGTCCTGCTTGGTCCTGATGACCTGAGGGCCCTCATATTTATTAGACAGTTAGGTCTAATAGCCTAGATAGCTTCACGGCATCCTGCATAGTGTAGGGGCTTCACAAATACCTTTTTCCGTTTTCTCTATAGCTCATACATTCATTTATTCAATGATGTTTAAACTCAGGGGGGAGTATTCAAAGTGACTTCAAAGGGAAATTTCAAGGTGGATTAATTTTCATGCTAAGTCACTTCAGTTGTGTCCGACCCTGTGTGACCCTGTGGACTGTAGCCTGCCAGGCTCCTCTGTCCTTGGGCTTCTCCAGGCAAGAACACTGGAGTCGTTTGCCATGCCCTATTCCAGGGGATCGCATAGAGTCGGACACGACTGAAGTGACTTAGCAGCAGCAGCAGCATTCCGGGGGATCGTCCTGACCTAGAGATCAAACCTGCATTTCCTATATCTTCTGCATTGGCCGGCAGGTTCTTTACCATTAGCACCACCTGGGAAGCCATTAAATATAGTAGTGTGTATCTGTTAATCCAGAACGCCTAACTTATCCCTTTCCCCGTTTCTCATAAGTTTGTTTTCTATGGCTGTGAAACTGTTTTTTTGTGCTGTAAATAAGTTCATCTGTATCATGTTTTAATATTCCACATTTAAGTGATATAATATGATACTTGTCTGATGTACTTAATTTAACATGGTAATCTCTAAGTCCATCCATGTTGCTACAGATGACATCATTTCATTCTTTTTTATGGATAAGTAACATTAAGGTGATGTATAGATATATCACATCTTCTTTATCCATTTACCTGTCAGTGGACATTTAGATTGCTTTCACGTCTTGGCTGTTGTAAATAACAGAATGAGAAAACAACAGAATGGGAAAGACTAAAGATCTCTTCAAGAAAATTAGAGATACCAGGGAACATTTCATGCAAAGATGGGCACAATAAAGGATGGAAATGGTATGGACCTAACAGAAGCAGAAGATGCTAAGAAGAGGTGGAAAGAATACGCAGAACTATACAAAAAAGATCTTCATGACCCAGATAATCACAATGGCGTGATCACTCACCCAGAGCCAGACATCCTGGAGTGTGAAGTCAAGTGGGCCTTAAGAAGCATCCCTACAAGCAAAGCTCGTGGAGGTGATGGAATTCCAGTTGAGCTATTTCAAATCCTAAAAGATGATGCTATGAAAGTGCTGCACTGAATACGCCAGCAAATTTGGAAAACTCAGCAGCGGCCACAGGAGTGGAAAAAGACAGTTTTCAATCCAATCCCAAAGAAAGGCAATGCCAAAGAATGCTCAAACTACCGCACAATTGCACTCATCTCACATTCTAGCAAAGTAATGTTCAAAATTCTCCAACCCAGGCTTCAATAGTACATGAACTGTGAACTTCCAGGTGTTCAAGCTGGATTTAGAAAATGCAGAGGAACCAGAGATCAAATTGCCAATATCCATTAGATCATAGAAAAAGGAAGAGAGTTCCATAAAAACATCTATTTCTGCTTTCTTGACTATGCCAAAACCTTTGACTGTGTGGATCACAACAAACTGTGGAAAATTCTGAAAGAGATGGGAATACCAGACCACCTGACATGCCTCCAGAGAAATCTGTATGCATGTCAAGAAGCAACAGTTAGAACTGGACATGGAACAACAAACTGGTTCCAAATGGGGAAAGGAGTACTCAAGGCTGTATATTGTCACCCTGCTTATTTAACTTCTATGCAGAGTACATCATGAGAAACACTAGGCTGGATGAAGCACAGCTGGAATCAAGATTTCTGGGAGAAATATCAATAACCTCAGACATGCAGATGCCACCACCCTTATGGCAGAAAGTGAAGAAGAACTAAAGAGCCTCTTGATGAAAGTGAAAGAGGAGAGTGAAAAAGTTGGCTTAAAACTCAACATTCAGAAAACTAAGATCATGGCATCTGGTCCCATCACTTCATGGCAAATAGATGGGGAAACAATGAGAAGAGTAAGAGACTATTTTGGGGGGGCTTCAAAATCACTGCAGATGGTGACTTCGGCCATGAAATTAAAAGTCACTTACTCCTTGGAAGGAAAGTTATGACCAACCTAGATAGCATATTGAAAAGCAGAGACATTACTTTGCCAACAAAGGTCCATCTAGTCAAAGCTATGGTTTTTCCAGGAGTTATGTATGGATGTAAGAGTTGGACTATAAAGAAAACTGAGCGCTGAAGAATTGATGCTTTTGAACTGTGGTGTTGGAGAAGACTCTTGAGAGTCCCTTGGACTGCAAGGAGATCCAGCCAGTCCATTCTAAAGGAAATCAGTCCTGAATATTCATTGGAAGAACTGATGTTGAAGCTGAAACTCCAATACTTTGGCCACCTGATGTGAAGAGCTGACTCATTTGAAAAGACCCTGATGCTGGGAAAGATTGAGGGCAGGAGGAGAAGGGGTCAACAGAGGATAAGATGGTTGGATGGCATCACCGACTCAATGGACATGAGTTGGTGATGGACAGGGAGGCCTGGTGTGCTGCAAAGAGTCAGACTAAGCGACTGAACTGAACTGATGAACACTAGGGTCCATGCATTTTTTTAAATTAGAGTTTACATCTTTTCCAGATATGTGCTTAGGAGTGGGATTGCTAGATCATATGGTAACTTCATTTTTAGTTTTATGAGGAACCTCCATGCAGTTCTTCATAATGTCTGCACCAATATACATTATCACCAACACTGTAAGAGGGTCCCTTTTCTCCACACCCTCTTTGGCATTTGTTATTTTTAGACCTTTAATAATATCCATTCTGACTGATACGAGGTGATACTTCCTTGTACAATAGCTCTGATTTGCATTTCACTAATAATTAATAATGTTGAGCATTTTTTAAGCCTGTTGGCCATCTGTACGTCTTCTTTGGAGAAATGTTTATCAGATAAAGACAGTTTTAAAGGAATATGGTTCAGCCTGGAAGCTAGTCTACCCCTTTGCAAACTTGTCTTTTGGACAGATAATAAAATAGTAATAATAGCAAAGAACAACTAGTATTTTTTTAGATTGTTTACTTTTTGTCAGGTACTGTTGTAAGTGCTTTACCTATTTAGTCCACATTATAACTTTATGAGATAAATACTATTGACGCCCCCATGCTACAGATCCAGCAGTTCCTAGAATTCTGTTGTTAGAGACTCATTTACTAGACTTAAGCCACATCCTCTTTCAGGCAGTTCTCTCATTTTAAATGTGCATATCCCTCAGCATGATGATGCCCAGAAGTATACCAGATGAAAAAGGGAAGCTTCATGTAAATTAAGGGACAAAATGCCTCACCCCCTAGTAGTCTGCTCTCTCTGGTGGAACTGGAGGAGGAGTTTTGAAGAGAGACAGCTGCAGATAAAGAAGGCAGGGTGCACATCTGTATCATATCAGACTGGGAGCCCTGTATCTGGGCTTTAACTGAGAAATTGCTGCAGATGTTGGCCAGAGAAACTTTGGTGTCTGTGCAGTTGTTTATTGAGCCCAGGCTAAAGAAAGAGTTTAGGGAAAGAGAATCTGAGCCTTGGAACAATGGTCTGACTGATGTCTAGACCCAACATTCAAGACACAAATGGTTGTCCATAGGAGGGCGATTTTTCCCCTCCCCAGATATTTTTTGTCATGACTGGGTCAAGGGAGGGGGCAGTGAGGGCTACTGTCACTTAGTGGTCAGAGGCCAGATATGCTGCGACATGCTATGATGCAGAGGGTGGCTGCCTTGCCTCAAAGATTGGTTAAAAGAGCACCAATGCTAGTACTAAGAGACGAGATTCTGTATCATTTCAATACCTTTCAGTTCAGTTCAGTTGCTCAGTCGCGTCCGACTCTTTGCAACCCCATGAATCGCAGCACACCAGGCCTCCCTGTCCATCACCATCTCCCGGAGTTCACTCAAACTCGCGTCCATCAAGTCGGTGATGCCATCCAGCCATCTCATCCTCTGTCATCCCCTTCTCCTCCTGCCCCCAATCCCTCCCAGCATCAGAGTCTTTTCCAACGAGTCATGAAAATTTTGCACCTTGTTTTATGTCCCTGGATATGTTCCAGTGTCTCTCAGTTTATAGTCTATGGGACCTTGAGTAGAATTTCTATTCTTACTGTTGTATGAAAATTGTATAAATCTTTATTATGTTGAATTTGTTCATAGTGCTTTTCATGTGTATTATATCCTTCTACTTATACTACAATACCCATTCTATTAATTTTTTTTGAGAGCTTGGTATTGAAACTCCAACTAAAAATCTTAATTTAGCTACTTGAAAAATAATTGCAATTGTGATATGTAGTAGAACTATATGTAAGCCTGCCCTGTATTTTCCAAGAAGTGAAGTGAGAGTCTCCCAGTCGTGTCCAACTCTTTGTGACCCCATGGAAGTCCATGGAATTCTCCAGTCCAGAATACTGTTCCCTTCTCCAGGGGATCTTCCCAACCCAGGGATTGAACCCAGGGCTCCCGCACTGCAGGCTGATTCTTTACCAACTGAGCCACAAGGGAAGCCCAAGAATACTAGAGTGGGTAGCTGATCCCTTCTTTAGCAGACCTTCCCAAACCAGGAATCAAACTGGGGTCTCCTGCATTGCAGGCGGATTCTTTACCAGCTGAGCTACTAGGACTATCAGATCAGATCAGTAGCTCAGTCGTGTCCGACTCTTTGCGATCCCATGAATCGCAGCACGCCAGGCCTCCCTGTCCATCACCAGCTCCCGGAGTTCACCCAGACTCACGTCCATCAAGTCAGTGATGCCATCCAGCCATCTCATCCTCTGTTGTCCCCTTCTCCTCCTGCCCCCAATCCCTCCCAGCATCAGAGTCTTTTCCAATGAGTCAACTCTTCGCATGAGGTGGCCAAAGTCCTGGAGTTTCAGCTTTAGCATCATTCCTTCCAAAGAAATCCCAGGGCTGATCTCCTTCAGAATGGACTGGTTGGATCTCCTTGCAGTCCAAGGGACTCTCAAGAGTCTTCTCCAACACCACAGTTCAAAAGCATCGATTCTTCGGCGCTCAGCCTTCTTCACAGTCCAACTCTCACATCCATACATGACCACAGGAAAAACCATAGCCTTGACTAGATGGACCTTTGTTGGCAAAGTAATGTCTCTGCTTTTGAATATGCTATCTAGGTTGGTCATCACTTACCTTCCAAGGAGTAAGCGTCTTTTAATTTCATGGCTGCAGTCACCATCTATAGTGATTTTGGAGCCCCCAAAAATAAAGTCTGCCACTGTTTCCACTGTTTCCCCATCTATTTCCCATGAAGTGGTGGGACCGGATGCCATGATCTTCGTTTTCTGAATGTTGAGCTTTAAGCCTTAAGCCTACTTTTTCACTCTCGTCTTTCACTTTCATCAAGAGGCTTTTTAGTTCCTCTTCACTTTCTGCCATAAGGGTGGTGTCATATGCATATCTGAGGTTATTGATATTTCTCCTGGCAATCTTGATTCCAGCTTGTGTTTCTTCCAGTCCAGCGTTTCTCATGATGTACTCTGCATATAAGTTAAATAAACAGGGTGACAATATACAGCCTTGACGAACTCCTTTTCCTATTTGGAACCAGTCTGTTGTTCCATGTCCAGTTCTAACTGTTGCTTCCTGACCTGCATACAGATTTCTCAAGAGGCAGATCAGGTGTTCTGGTATTCCCATCTGTTTCAGAATTTTCCACAGTTTATTGTGATCCACACAGTCAAAGTCTTCTATATGTAAACTTGCCCTATATTTTCCAAGTCTCCTGTAAATGTTTTATCATACTTTCATAATTTAAAAAATAAAAAAGAGACAAAAAATTGAAAAAAAAAAAAAAAAAAGTATCACCAGGGCTGAGGCTGAGAAACCCTGCAATACATTTGGATCTGCGTCTAAAAATTCTTGTCTGGGCTTCTGGGTAGTGACGACTCGGGGCGCCCTCCAATGGCCTAAATAATGATCCTAAATACCAGTGAGTGTCTCCGAGTTTCAATCCTTTTCCCACTGTGCTCAGCTTTCTTTGAAAGAGCTAGAAGGCCTGTCTTGTCCTTTACGTGGCTGTCCTCATCTCCCAGGCACATGCATTATGAGAAAGCAAGGAGCGTGAGACCTCTTCCTTCATGATGAAACTCTGCTGGTCTTCCAGTCTTGTAACTTTATGGAAACAGCTTGGTGTTGCAAAAGTTAGTTCCTTTCCCAGAAGAGCAAGCAACAAAAGCAAGGAACTCTTTCTTTTTTGTGCCAACTAATTACACCTCTATTTGTATTTTCTCTGTCTTGGCTCTTTCAACTTCTTTTCATCTCCCAAGTCTGTGTGGACTTGTAATCCCATGATTAGCAGAGTGGTGTCTATTCATTGCTTTCCTGGGAATATTCATGAGGTTAGCTACAATGACAGAATCCTGATGTCTCAGAAGCTGATGAACCTCCTGACTTGTGCATACATCTCAAAGACATTTTGCTGAAACTGATCTTTCATTCTCCAAGCAATGAAGAGACATTAGGAAACCCTTTTCTTTCTTACTCCTATAGTTTTTAAGCTGTTAGATAATTACTTTGACCCTTACCTTGGGTCAAATGCCAAAATTATTGGGAAAGTGTAAGCCTGAGAATCATTCTAGGTTATTCCCCTGACTGACACTGTGTGAAGCAATTTGCCATCCCACACCCCAGATCATGTCTGCATGTGCCAAGCTAGGTCTGCACTGACTGTCGATCAAACCACTCATCCCAATTGAGTGAGGGGAGGGGCAGTGCTTCCTGGCTCTTAGGAAGCTAATTCTTTGGACCAAGTGACTAGTAACACACCCACTCCACAGACACTGGCCCACTCAGCCACAGCCCTTGGCTGGCCTGCCTCTCCTGTTAGCCACGTGACTCCTGTTCCACTGGGGGCTGTGGTAGGTCTGGTGAATGATTTGTCAGCCCCTGGGAAGCTCTGAATCCATCTCCTTAGAATGCCTCAAAGATTCTTTGTTCTAAGTCAGCCTTGAAAAGCAGTGACCAGTAGAGTTCTTTATCCTGCCAGTAACCTGATCACTGACACTTGAGAGGAAACCTAAGAATTCAGGAGCATTATTTACTACCTTGTGAAGTATAAATCATTGTGCTTGCTTGAAACTGCATGTGTGTGAGAGAGAAGGTCAAGGTAGGCTTAGGTTCAAATCCTTTACCTATTTTCTCAAGTCTCCTCCCTTGCTCAAGCGTTAACTCAGCACAACCACTGATTCTGGGAGCGAACGCACCCTTCCCGTGAGAAAATTCTGAGAAACCATTCGTCGGGCATGCTCTGTCGCATCAATGCACGCATCTCCATTCTTTCCTTGTGGCAGCAGGTAGCAAGAAGCATCTCAAGTTCTCCAGGAATCCAAGGCTAATAAGGACGAACTTAGAAGTCATCTTAAAAGAGGATAGACCTAACTGCAGCTTTGTCACTGAAAAAATAATTTCTTGACTTTCTAAAAAGCAAAGCTTGTGCCACTTGAGGGCGCCATTGGGTTTTAAGAAAAGAGCTTTCTGTTACCTTGAAAGAGCCCAGACACATGTCCAACAAGTTCTGCGAAATAAAACTAAATTTAGATCTCACTTCTAGGAAAAGGAAGGGAAACAGTAATCTACCTTTTATTTTAAAGAGAGATTAACCCAAATTCAGTTAAGTTCTAAACTCCCTTTTACAAAGCTTCCTTTCCCCAGCCAAATGAAATAAAAAGAGATATTGTGTTAAAAGATGCCCTGTGTATTTTTGTAGAAGAGACAGTTGCTTAAGATCAACATTCCAGTGTGAAGTGAGAGAAATAGTGGGAACAAATTGCATAATAGGAACCTCCTGGCTTTAAACTGGAGACCTAAGCAATTTGGGTTCCAAGGGGAAAAACTTTGCTTTACTTGGGTGTTTGAAAACTCCCAGAGAAAAGAAAAGCTTACATGTAACCCCAGTTTCCTTATCAGGGTTTGTCTGCCTAATGCAGGTCCCACTTTCAGCTGAGAATACTAGAAATAACAGGGAAAGCTGAAATTTCCAAGCTGGGGCTACAAAGGGCTCCTGTAGGAAGGGACAGGTAAAGGCTCTAAAATGAATTTTTAAATTCAATCGAGTATAAAACAGTGTTAAATGTGGATTTTTAAGAATGAGACATTTACTAGGCAAATAATCTAACAGAGCATTAGACAGAACATCATCAATATAAACTGGACTTTCCTCTCCCTGTCTTTCACCAAGCCCAATCTATTCAATCTGTGGTATTCAGTGAGAGCTCCATGGTTTTAATAGAGCCTTCTTTTATTTTTTCAGATAATCATCTCATTGCTTAGATTTTCTCTTGCAACTGTATTGCTCTGAATGTTTTATATATGAATCCAGCCTCTCCCATTGGACTATGCTGCTGCTGCTGCTGCTAAGTCGCTTCAGTCGTGTCTGACTCTGTGTGACCCCACAGACAGCAGCCCACCAGGCTCCCTCGACCTTGGGATTCTCCAGGCAAGAACACTGGAGTGGGTTGCCATTTCCTATAAGACCCTTGAAAACAGAGGACAGATATTATATACTTGTAACTCCTATTGCCCAACCCAGGAACGTTTCAGGCACATGATACAATACTTTCTAATTTACTGAGTTATCTCAAAAGAAATAAGAAGGTAGGGAAAAAGTTTCTTTCTATTTTCTGGTCTTTAAAGGAAGAGAAGGTGGTTTCTATTGCTGACAAGGCCTGAGAATGTCAAATATCTAAAAATAAATATGGATTAAAGTTTAAAAACACACGTATACATTACATTCCTTGAGGCTTTTAAGATAAATTACCGCACAGGCAACATAGCAAACCTAGATGTGTTTTAGGAAAACTAATTGAGTATATTTTAAAGTTTTATCGTAAGAGGAGATACAACATCCAATATGCAGAGTATGTGCTAAGTCGTTCAGTCGTGTCCAACTCTTTGTGACCCCATGGACTGTAGACGGCTAGGCTCCTCTGACCATGGGACTCTCCAGGCAAGAATACTGGAGTGGGTTGCCATGCCCTTCTCCAGGTGATCTTCCCTACCCAGGGATTGAACCTGAGTCTCTTATTTCTCCTGCATTTGCAGGCGGGCTCTTTACCACTAGCACCACCTGGGAAGCTCCCCCGTATGCATTATTGTTTATGAAATGCTGACTCTGCAAGCCACTTTATATTTACTACCTTTAAACTCCAGGAATCTTGCTCAGAGAGAATTAATCAGCTCATCAAAGGCCTGGAATGAATGGGTAGTAGAACTGAGGCTCAAGCTCTGAGCATGTGAATCAGAATTCGTGGTTCTGCACTACAGCAGGTCTAGACTCTCTGGGATGATGACTGTTGATTTTTTCATCAGCAGGCTAAGGACATAGCAAGAGCTGGGGTGTAAGAGGGATGTGATATGGCTCAAGCCCACCTCTGCCAACTCAGCATTCATGGGAACCCTGGTGTGATTGAAGTCTGGAGACCCAAGTCTTGGGATGCTGCTGTGTGACCAGCAAGAGGCTTCCTGTCTTGCTACCATCTCATCTCATTATTAGCAAGCTGCCTGGACGGCTGGGTTGCATTCAACCCCTCCTTGCATTTTCAGCAGGGCTTTGTCCATAACAGACATTCAGTATCAGTGGAGTTGAATCTTCAAGAGGGAGACTAGGGAAGTCTAACTTCAGTGCCCCAGTAGGGACTAGCAGTGGATTCAGAGGCAAGGCAGAAAGAGTCTTGAGAATTTATCAACCACTCTGCGTGAATGTGAGGAAGACTTACATGATTCTAGGTTCCTATGTCCAGGGGGGGAAATATTAAGAAGAGAGGTGGTTAGAATGGGATTGGTGTTAGGGGCATGATAAATTTGGAGTGCTAAAAAGTCATCAGGTGGCATTGTCCAGACACAGTTTAAAATTGTGGGAACTGGTACTTGAGAAAGAAGCCAATCAGAGATGTCCATTTGGGATTGTTCTTGCCCATCTTGTTGGCCGTGGCTTATAAATCATCCCCAAATTGATCACTCTTTCCTCTGACACTGTTACCCTGGTCCAAGCCACCCCGATTTTTTACAGATGTGTCTTACCAAGTGTTCTTCTTGTTCAGGCCTTTGGCCTGCTTCTGACCTGCCTGGACATTGCCCAGACTCCATGCCTGCCTGCAAGCACAAGTCAAAGTGAGTGGCCCTTAGAAGTCTTGAGCCCTTGGAAGTCTGGTCAACCCCTCAGGGTCTAACGAAATCCTATGACTCACAAGGTGAAACAAACAGCACTGTAAAAAGGTTAAAGTAAAACCAAAGCTGCATTTTTGGCTGAAAACTGATGATGGGATTATAAGCAGGAGCCCCAGAACTGCAATCTGAAGACTCACCCATGGAGTAGACACACTGCTCAGGACCTTTTCCCAGTGGGGACTGCAGATTGCTATTAATGAGGGACTTCCCAGCGCTATTCATCTCGATGTTGGTCGACCTAATTTTGTGATATCTGTGCTGTTACTGTTTTCTATTGTTTCTATTTTCCTTTTCTTTTAATGATTGTATACTTAAGTTAAATAATCCTCTATTAAATATTGAAATTGTTTATTCTGTGTATGTTGAGTAGTTTCTTTTGTTAACGAATCCTTCAAACCTAAAACAAAAATAAAACTTGCAGTAAAACAACTGGTTTGGCTGTTTGTTTTTGCGACATCCCATCCCTCCCATCTATTCTTACATCAGGCAAGGTGGTCCTTCTGAAACATAATTCGGATCACCTTCAGCTAGAACCCTGCAACGAGTAAAAGCCAAAGTCTTCACAAAGGCTTGCATGACCCCACCTGACGGGTACACTTAATTCTCAGAACTCATCTTCTTCTGCTGTCTTCCCTCGTCCTTCAGCTCCAGCAACATCAGCCTTATGGCTGGACCACAAGCCCCACCGGGCTTACTCCTACCCCAGGAACTTTCCCCTGGCCATTTCCTCTGCTTGGAGTGCTTTCCCTCCAATGATCCTCATGGTTCACGCTCTTCCCTCCTTTAGGACTTTGCTCCAATGCCATCTCCACATTAAGACTTCCTCCAGCCTCTCTTGCAAATGACAGTTAACCCCACCCCTTACTGGTTCTCCTTTCCCTGCTTTAGTTTTCTCCCCAGTGCTTATCATCTTCATTTTACATATTTTCTTTAATTGTTTATTAAATTGTTCATTGTTTATCTCTTACCACCAGAAAGTGTCTGTGTGTGTGTTTCAGCAAGCATTAAGAACAGTACCTAGTACATAGTGAGCAGGTAGTAAATATTGGTTGAACGAACACTGAGTTATTGAACCTGTGCATACTATTAGTTGGAGCCATGAGATTGCCAAGGGCAAGAAGTTAACAAAGGAGAAGAGGTTTGAGAACCAACCTTGGGCACAGAGTTTCACCCAGAGCTATGCAGCTGAACTGGGACATATGCCCATCCACTGACTCCTGGACCAGTCTTTGGCCAAGACACCAAACAGCCTTGCCTCCCAGAGATTTGGAGCCCCAGTAAGATTGACAGAAGTAGAAGAAGAGAACCCTGGTGATCACATTTCAGGTCCCAGATGCCTGTGAAAAAAAAAAATAGAGGATTATTTTTCAGTTTGTGGCAATGGGCACCACTAAGGATCCACTGATTTTGCTTGTGGAGGCTGAACCAAGGATTATTTTATTACCAGTATAGCCTTGTTGTACCCCCAGGAGAAACAACATTTACTTTAAAATACGGCAGGAATAAAACTAGTCCCCAGATGGTAACTGTCACCCAAACTTTAGTTAATTTATTGAAACATGTTAGTAACTTACTAAATTGTACCCTGGCATCATGAGAAGCCCAATGTACTTTCTCCAGGAACTTTAATTGCCACCAGAGATGTCTAAAAGACTGCGGATTAGTATTGCTTGATGATGTGGTGACTATCCTGTTTCCCTTGGCTTTCTTCTAAAACTCATCTGGTTATTTCCCTGGAAATTTGACTGTATTGTCAAGGTGGTCATGTGTCTTGAGTCATGAAAGGTAGCCCATTGTTCCCTGGCCAAACCCACATGATTATTTCATAAGATGTCAGTCCATCACTGAAGCCCTGAAAAACTGGTTCATTGAAAGAGAGCTGTGTGGTTAATTGCCTGTGACCCTCCAGACACAGCTGTCAGGCTTGGTGCTCAGCCAACCAGCAAAATTCCACTGCAAGTATCCTCTGATTAGCTCTGCAGTGAGGCAGGAAATTGGAAAGCCAAAGAGTAGAACCAGATCAGTGGAAAATAATTGCCCATTCATCAGTGAATCTAGACATGAGAAGAACTCCAGAGAGCATCATTAGAAAAATGGCTACATGTTTGCAAACATCAATACCACTTCTACGCGCCAACCTTCATAAATGCAATGACCTTTGATGTGATCATCACAACCACCACCATCATCAATATCCACAGAGGCAGAATGTATTCATTACATTCCCACCATCTGTATAGTGCTGTTCTGACCACCCACCAAACATTGTCCAATGGCCCCAGCCCTTAGATGTTCACTAAATAATCTATGATTGTTGCCTGAAGCCAAAGCTGCTTTTCACAGGGACCAACTTCCACCTGGCTGATATGTTTTGTTGCAATTGTTTTTTAACCTTTTCAATAACACGATTCATGTTTTTATCAGACACAGGCTACTTTGGATTCCCTGACCAAAAGGAGTAATAACATAATTATTTGAATACTATTTTCATGAATATAAGTCAATTTATTCCTCACAATAACTCTTTGAGGGGGCAGGTGTTGTTTTCCTCACTTTATAAATAGTGAAACGATTTCAAATAAGGTATGTGACTCATGGATTTATAATTTTGGATAAGTGGTAGAGTGCGTATTTGATGACTGACAGAGAAAATAAAATCTCAGAAAGCCGTAATCTTTTCAAAGATTTGAAAAGAGCAAACCCTTGAAGTCTTAACTTGGAAAGATACAGTGTGAGAGAGAGAGAGAGAGAGAGAGAGAGGTGAGCAGAATGAGAATGCAACAGAAAGAGAATGAGAATGAGTTCATGTGTGCTAATTCAGAAAGGAGACTGAGCTCAGGGGAATGAGAAACATTTAAGTGCCCGGACAAAAAAAAGACTCATCATAGGATCCCTAGAAGCAGAGTCCAGGGGACTGTGCTGAAAGAAAACATCAAGTGACCTGAGGAGCAGATTAACAATATTGTGATAGTTTCAGATACACAGCAGAGTGGCTCAGCCATACATATACATGTACCCTTTCTCTCTGAAACTCCCCTCTCATCCAGGCTGCCACATAACATTGAGCAGAATTCCCCGTGCTATACAGTAGGTCCTTGTTGGTTATCTGTTTTAAATATAGCAGTGTATACATGTCAATCCCAAACTCCCAAACTATCCCCTCCCCACATCCTTGCCCCCTGGTAATTATAAGTTTGTTCTCAAAGTCTGTGAGTCTGTTACTGTTTTGTAAATAAATTCATCTGTATCATTTCTTTTTAGAGTCCGTGTATAATGTATGTCATATGGTATTTCTCTTTCTCTGTCTGACTTACTTCACTCAGTATGACAGTCTCCAAATCTTGAGATACTCATTACCATGGTGAATAAGACTCAGCCCTGCCCTGTAAGAGCATCAGGAAGATGCTTGATAGAAACAACTTAATGTGATAAATCTGCAGTAGACATCTGGGTAAAATGCTTGAGAAACCAAGAGGCAAATGAGATTAATGAGTGCCTCTCAGAGATGTTGCCACCAATAAGCCCTTTCATGGATCTCTGAAGGAAATCTCTGGATAAGAAAGCCCTGGGTAAGCTCCTCAACATCTCACCACCCCATACTGAACAGCAAAAGGCTTAGATTCAACAACACTGGAGCTTAGTTCGGATAATACTCTTTGGATGCATCATTAATATCCAAGTGTTTCCTGAGGATAAATACAGGTAAGAATCAATACTCACTGACTCCTGGGCTTCCCTGAAAGCCAAACTCCTCTGGGATTGTTTCCTTTTCTTTTCTTCCTCTTCTGATTCACATTTCCAAAATGGACCAGGGCTATTTTTTTTTTTTTCTTATTACCTGTGACTCAGCACTGATTCATTTCTTCACTATTTTGTATAATTTCCGTTGTTATTCTCTTTAGCTGAATCTTATCGACTTCCTATAATTTTTTGAAGCTTAGATTTCCCTTCCCAGGTCACTTATTCAATTGCTTTAGAAATATGGGATCAAGTTTGAATACTGCCATATAAAATGAAACTTCAGATCTATGAATGTGTGACTCACTCCGGTTGACAAATTAGTTGGTACCCAGGCCCCATCCCCTCACCTCCTGCTTTCCTTCATGCTCCTACAGCTAAACAGGCACCATTAATGTTTTGTGGGGGGTTGGCATAACTAATTATTACACTGGGAGATTTTTTAAAATGAAAGAAGGCACTAAAGTCATCAATAAGCATTAACTGAGCTACAACATGTATGAAATGGGACCATCCTGGACAAACCAAACTGTAGCATCATCCAATTTGTTACATCTTTGTAGGCATTCCTTGGGCTGGCCGTCATCTTAGCCAGTCAGATGACTCCAGGGCAGTAGAGAAAATATTTTTCCTTTTCTACACAGTTAAGGCTTTCCAAGAAAAGGAAACTAAAATTTGGGTTAAAAAGCAAACTTTGGAAGCTAAAGAGTGTTAGACTTAAAACTGTTAGCTCCCATTTCTAGGATAACTAAATTTGTCTCTCCAGGAGGCTTGCAGTCTAGGGTAGGGACTGTCCCCTTTACTTCCTAAGACAATTGGTTTCCATTCAAAGGATTGTACATAACAAGAGAGTCAAGGCTTTTCTCCCTCTCTTAGAAGCAGCGTTTCGATTAATTGCTTTTTTCCTGTGTATAGGTCAGACTTTCTTGTTTCTCTATATGTCTCATACATTTTGTTGAAACCTGGACATTTCCAATAATATAATGTGGCAGCTCTGGAAATCAGATCCCTACTCCCCTCCACCAGGGTTTGTTGTTGCTGCTTGTTGAATTTGTCTTGTGACTTTTCTGAACTAAGTCTATAAAATATGTATTCTTTGTCAAGGATTACCACTGAGGTCTCTGCTGCTGCTGCTGCTAAGTCACTTCAATCGTGTCTGACTGAGGTCTCTACTCAGCTTCATAATCAACTAATGACTGAATGGAGAATTTCTTAAAGTCTTAAATGAATCTCCAATCTTTGCCGAGGGCTTCTGTGTGCAGGTTGAAGTTTGTCTTCCACATTCAACCAGGCAGCGTGTGACTCCGCCTTAGCCTTTACTCCTTACTTATACAGAGCCTCAAGGTCAAACAGAGGTGAGGGCACAGGATCTTCCAGCATCATTCATAAGTGTGTACACGGCCCCACATATGCACATGGATAATTCATTCTTCAATGAAGAACGCAAATAAGGTAATTCATTTAAGCTTGTGTTTAATCTATTGTTTGTCTTGTTATCCATCACCTGAGGCACCTGTGAAGTACCTGTATTTGTTTCTAAACGTTTTCAACAAATGACCCAGAGAAAGGCTTTTAGCCTTGGGTGCTGCTGCTGCTGCTGCTGCTGCTAAGTCGCTTCAGTGGTGTCCGACTCTGTGCGAACCCATAGATGGCAGCCCACCAGGCTCCCCCGTCCCTGGGATTCTCCAGGCAAGAACACTGGAGTGGGTTGCCATTTCCTTCTCCAATGCATGAAAGTGAAAAGTGAAAGGGAAGTCGCTCAGTCGGGTCCGACTCTAGCGACCCCATGGACTGCAGCCTACCAGGCTCCTCCGTCCATGGGATTTTCCAGGCAAGAGTACTGGAGTGGGGTGCCATTGCCTTCTCCGACCCTTGGGTGAGCTCAAGTCAAATAAAAGTCTTCTGATTAGGGTCTTCCAGGGAACCATAAAGCAAAGCAAGTCATAACAGTTCTTTGGGAATGAGGTTTTGAAAGAGCTCAAGCTCCATTCTGCTGTCCCTAGTACCAGGCATGCAGACTGTGATTTTTCAAGGCTACCACCAAACTAGGGAGCATGGGATGAAAATAGGGCACATTAAATGCCACAAACATCACTTTTCTTACTGAGATTCAGTCATTTTTATCTACTAAATGATCCACAGGTTTCTGTAAGCTTTCAGTTAATTTCTAGATTTCTGAGAAAGTTGATTTTACCCCAAATTCCAGCAAGTTATTTTATAGATATCAACAAGCTGATTCTAAGTTTAGATAAAGAGGCAAAAGACTCAGAATAGCCAACATGTTACTAAATGAGAACAAAATTGAAGGAGAGAGGCTACCTAATTATAAGACTTACTATCAAGTTACCAAGACAGTGGTGTATTGGCAAAATAACAGACAAACAGATCAATGGGATGAAGTAGAGAATCCAGAAATAGACCTATCAACTGACATAAACATAGTCAATTGACCTTTGACAAAGGAGCAACAGCAATACAGTGGACCAAAGACAGTCTCTTCAGTAAATGGTGCTAGAACAACTGGACATCCACAAACAGAAAAGATGGCTCTAGACCCAGACTTTACATCCTTTACAAAAATTAACTCAAAATGGGTCATAGACCTAAATGTAAAAGATGAACTATAAAACTCCTAGAAATAATGTAGAAGAAAACTTAAATGACTTTGCGTATATTGATGCTTTTTAGATACAATGCAAAAGACACAGTCCATGAAAGAAATAACTGACAAGCTGGACTTTGTTAAAATTTAACTGCTTTCTGAAAGATACCATCAAAAGAATTAAACACAAGACACAAACTGGGAGAAAATATTTGCAAAAGACATCTGATAAAGAACTATTATCCAAAATAAACAAAAAACTAAAAACTCAACGATAAGAAAACAAATAATCTGATTTAAAAATGGGTCAATAGTAGCCTTTCAATTTTGTTTATAGTGATCTTAATACTAAAAATATTTTTTATTGAAAGGAGAAATATGTCAATAAGAATGATTGTCATACTATTAGAAAAACAGCAAAAGACATGTGAAAGTGAAAGTCTTAGTCCCTCTGTTGTGTCTGACTCTTTGCAAGCCCATGGACTGCAGCCTGCCAGGCTCCTCTGTCCGTGGGATTCTCCAGGCACTAATACTGGAGTAGGTTGCCATTCCCTTCTCCACAGGATCTTCCTGACCCAGGGATCAAACCCAGTTCTCCTGCTTCTTCTGCATTGCAAGCAGATTCTTTACCATCTGAGCCACGAGGGAAGCTTTAATAAAAGAGAAAATAGAAATAGCTAGTAATAACACTGAAATTTTCTCCCTTATAATTAAAATAGATTTTAAATGACTGGTTAAAAGAATACAATTTTATTAGAAAAATTGAAACATAATAGTACAAGGAGAAATTGACGATCACCTGAAGATAACCATCATTAATGTAGTGGGGATCATTCTTGAATTTAACTCATTATGCATATACACCTATACAATGAGTATAGGTGAATTTAAATGAGTACTCTATGTACTTTTAAATAAAATATATGGACACCTTAAAAAAGTGGGACAAAAATCTTGATACCTAACCAAAGAAAATGTCCACACAGCAAATAAGTGTATGAAAAGATACTCCACATCCTGTGTCATGGGGTAATGCAAAGTGAAACAGTGAGATACCACTATATACTATTAGGCTTCCCTGGTGGCTCAGTTGGTAAAGAATCTACCTACTATGCCAGAGACCTGGGTTTGATCCCTGGGTCAGGAATATTCCCTGGCGAGGAGAATGGTTACCCACCCCAGTATTCTCGCCTGGATAATTTCATGGACAGAGAAGCCTGGCAGGCTACAGTCCATGGGATCAAAAAGAGTCAGACACGATGAACACATACATTCATTAGACTGATCATATCCAGAACACTGACAATACCCAATGCTGGTGAGAAGGGAGAGCAACAGGAGGTAGAGCAATATTAATATGCTGCTGCTGCTAAGTCACTTCAGTCGTGTCCCACTCTGTGCCCCATAGATGGCAGCCCACCAAGCTCCCCCATCCCTGGGATTCTCCAGGCAAGAATACTGGAGTGGGTTGCCATTTCCTTCTCCAGTGCATGAAAGTGGAAAGTGAAAATGAAAGTGAAGTCGCTCAGTCGTGTCCGACTCTTCGTGACCCCATGGACTGCAGCCTACCAGGCTCCTCTGCCCATGGGATTTTCCAGGCAAGAGTACTGGAGTGGGGTGCCATTGCCTTCTCCAATATTAATATGAGCAACTCTCAATATTAATACATTGCTGGTGGGAATGGAAAAACATGCAGCCGCTTTGAAAGACGCAGTAGTTTTGTCTTTAGAGGTTTCTCACAAAACTAAACTACCGTAGTCCTCCCTATCTGGGGTTTCTCTTTCTGTTGTTTCAGTTACACATGTTCAACCATGGTCTGAAAATATTACATGGAAAGTTCCAGAAATAAACAATTCCTAATATTTAAAATTTCAGGTCATTTTGAGTAGTGTGATTAAAGCTCGGTCCCACCCAGAACATGAATCATCCCTTTGTCCAGCATATTCTCCGAGCATATCCTGTACATTAGTCATTTAGTAGCCTTCTCAGCTGGGGCTTTCCTGGTGTCTCAGGGGTAAAGAATCTGCCTGCCAATGGAGGAGATGTGGGTTTGATCCTTTGGTCAGGAAGATCACTTGGAGAAGAAAATTGCAACCCACTCTTGCCTGAGAAATTCCATAGACAGAGAAGTCTGGTGGGCTATAGTCCATAGAGTCAAAAAAGAGTTGGACACAAATGAGTGACTAAACAAAAATAAGTCTTCTCAATTATCTCAGCTGCTCTATCACTGTGATTGTATTATTTTACTTAATAATGGCCCCAAAGAAAGGGGGTAGTGATGCTGGCAATTTGAATAATATGCTCAAGAGATGCCATAAAGTGCTTCCTTTTACGTGAAAATGTAAAGTGATTTTTAAGTGAAAAGGTGTAAACGCTCAACTTAAGAAAAGAGAAAATATTATGCACTGAGGTTGCTATATGGTAAAAGTGAATCTTCCATCAGTGAAGCTGTGAAGGAAAAAGACATTCGTGCTGGGTTTGCTGTTGAACCTCAAACTACAAGTTATGGCTGCAGTGCTTGATAAGTGCTTAGTTAGGATGGAAAAGGCATTAAGTTTTAAGATATTTTGAGAGAAAGAAAGATACATTCACAAAACTTTTATTATAGTATATTGTTATAATTGTCCTAGCTTATTATTAGTTGTCATTAATCTCTTACTGTGCCTAATTTATAAATTAAACTTTATCTTAGGTATGCATGTGTAGGAAAAACAGTATTCACAGGGTTCTGTATTATCCAAGGTTTCAGGCATACACTGGGAGTCTGGGAACACCTCCCCCACAGATAAGAGAAGACGACTGAATTCTTACAATACTATCCAGCAAGCAAATTCCCTGGTATTTAACCAAAGGAATTGGAAATTATGCCCACAGAAAAACCTGTGCACAGATGCTTATAGCAACTTCATTCGTAATTGCAAAAACTTGGAAACAACCATGATGTCCTTCAATAGGTGAATGGATAAATAAACTGTGTTAAACCCAGACAAGAAAATACTATTCAGCATTAAAACGAAATGAGTTATCAGGCCATGAATAGACTTGAAGAAACTGTAAATGCTTTATTACAAAGTGAAGGAAGCCAATCTGAAAAGGTTACCTGCTATATAATTCCAACTATATAACATTCTGGAAAAGACAAAATTATGAGGACAATTTAAAAGTGAACAACAAATTAATAATTCAAGAAAAGTAGTATGCTGACTGAACAAAGTCTACAGATTAGGAATGAACAGCCGAGAGGTAGGTTATAATCTCTAGTGTTATGTGACAGTGGGACAGAGTGGGAAACATTTAAATAAGCTTGGATTAGAGCCTTATTACAGGGGGAAAAATGTGGATTTCTAGGCTTGGAAATGTGTGCTTAAATTGATGTACACTGGAAAACCACTGAATATTTCTGAGCAGAAAAGTGGAGTGATATGAATTCAGCTTGTTGTTTGTTGTTCAGTCACTCAGTTAGTCATGACTGACTCTTTGTGACCCCATGGACTGTAACCCACCAGGCTCCTCTGTCCACAGGATTCTCCAGGCAAGAATACTGGAGTGGCTTGCCATTTCCTTCTCCAAAGAGTTCTGCTGGAAAAAGACTAATCTAGAGACAGAGTAGAGAATACGTAGGAAAAGTTTCAGGGAAGGAGAGTGGAGGGCAAGTAAACCACTTTTAAGTCTACAGCTGAATTTCAGGTAAGAAATCTTGTGCAGGATTTGGGTAGAAGTTTCAAACAGACATTCAATAGCAAGTTAGCACAAGGCTCAAGAACATGCAGATGCATCAGTACAAATAAAACACTACACTCCTTTTGGGGAAAAACCTACATAAGATCCAAGTCACCCTGAAAGTTTAAGCACTAAATGACAAAAACAAGTTGGATGTGAATTGTTAACAAGTTTTGGAGCTGTGCCCCCTGCCCAGCCATGGTGTGGAAAGGCAGGTTTCACTCACTTGACCCTGTCCCCACACAAGTGTACCAAAGAGCCCATGGAAAAGAGCACTAAGGAACCAAGCAAGCTAATGATGAAGCATGATCCCTCTAAGTGAGAAATCAGTAGTGGTGGAGCTGGGAGAGAGATTTCATAAAACTCTTACCTTCTGCATAACCCTATTCTCTTGTTCTGTTGACAAAGTTGATGAAGTTCAGAAGTACCCAAAGAGTCAAGGCAGGTTCCAGTTAGCTGTGAAGCATGATCTTTAGTTCCTTCTCCCAGGATTCTCAGACCCAGAGCTCCCCACACTGAAACGCACCTCGATTTTCTGTGTTCAAGGAATTGTCATCTCAATGCTTTTTCACTTTGCTCTTCTTCATCCTATCCTCTCTCTCCCAAACAACTCACTTGATCTCTGCTCTGTCCTTTCATACTTTGATTCTAGATCACAGGATAAACCAACCAGTGCAGACACTGGTGATGCCCAGGGTCTCGCATCTGCATGGGCAGTGGTCGCCCCATCCGCCGTGCCCACTTCAGGGACTCCCTCCCTGCTATTCTCTGCCTGGGACCTTGTCCTGTGTTTGCTCAGCCTTTGCACTTGGTGTCCTGGGTTGTCCAGAGATCAAACACCCCCCGGGGCAACCCTCACAACCGAAGGATGGATGTCAGAGGAAGTCCTTGGTTTTCACTTAATCCTGATGTGCATTTCTCACAGTTTCTTAGACAATCTTCAGCTAGAAGGAGCCCAGGTTACCAGTAGCAGTAATTCTCTAACATGATTTTCATTGACTTTTCCCCCTTCACTGTCTGACTTGCTCCTCTATCTCCTTCTACCTTCCTGGAATCACACCCCAAGTAAACTGCCTTCATCAGAGTCCTTTTCTAAGGCTCTGCCTTGGGGGAAAACATACTCTGTCAACAGGTCATTGTGATTTTAGGCTGCACTCTTTAGATTACACTTGAGTGCTTACAGGTGCCTTCTCTGGAGGAAAAAAAAAAGAATAATTTCTTAATTTTATAAAGGAGTGACAGTTGAGTTGGTGATTTGGGACACAATTATAGAGCATAAAGGAGACACTTTGAAGTATATGGCACCTATAAATACCCCCAAACACAACACATAAACCTATACTTACTTATGAGGTTTTGCCCCATATGAAGATGAGAATTTCCATACTTAGATCCACAACCACAATGAAACAAATTGAGGTTCCATGCATAAACAAGCTGTATTGTTCATTAAAGATATAAATTACCTCTTTCCATGGGGATCAATTTGAACTACAAATGTGGTAAAGGCTGAGGAAAGTCAAAATTGGCACTACTAAATACAACCATTGATTGATGACCTCCTATGAACCAGAATGGTAAAGCAGCATTCAAAATATGCTTACAATCCCTATAATTTAACTTAAATGGAAAAACTTTTAAATGCCCTAACCATCTTACAATTTTCATGACATCAATGTAAAGAACTCTTGAATTTAATAAAGAAATAAATTGCATTTACATTTAAAATGTATTATACCCAATGCAGGGAGAAAGAGACACTAATGATCAGAGTGTTAGCAAATGTTTCATTTCCCTTTGTGTAAATTTATATTCCTACATTTTACATCAGTTTTTCAATCCTTTAGAATGCTGTGTTATATTTATACACCGAACAGCTGGCATATAAAAAAAACACCATGCCAGGCCCACAGAGATGAGTTGGATATAGTTCTGACCTTCCACGACACTATGGTCTAATAGGAAATTGAGCTAGTACAAAGGATTAGATTTTCAATCAAACTTACATGAATCAGAGATCTTACCCAATATCAAGCTTTATTAATAATTCAAGAATACAAATTTCAGAAAGCAGAGACCAAATAGAGAGAGGTCTGGGCTCTCAAGATATGTGCTTTCAGGCCCAACACCAATAAATCTACTAAGCAAGAGCTGTGGGTTGCCTTACATAGCAGGGAGCATGGGATTATGATATATCTTCTTTGTATACCCAAGAAAATTGTATAGCTGATAAGACATTTTCCAGGGAATCATGCTTCATAAACCTATAGATCCCAGATATGTTTCCCTAGGCAAAACAAAGACATTCTGCTAAGTGAAATCTATAGGGAAAAGATGCTCCTTCTAGGAAATACCATTAGTCTATTTCCCAAAGATCCAGTTACTTTGCTGACAAGGAGATTCAACCAGGTCATGCCTTCCTTCCTTCCCTTGGGAGCATCTGCCAGTAACAGGGAGAGAAAATGCATCACAGGCCAGCTGCTTCAATTCCTTCCTCCCCAGGGAGAGAGGATATATGCCCAAATGATGACAAGACCCAGTAGAAATCTGTAACTGTGTTAAGAGATCAGGCAGAGGTTGATAGAGAATTCAGAGGATGGTAGAGCGCTGAAGACTCAGTACTGTCTGTGAGAGCTCAGCATGCACATTTTACAGCATCTGAAATCATGCCTCCTACTTATAAGATTCATATCCAGGGAGCCATAGAGACCAGTTGGGTCCAATATTGGAGGATCTGAAACAACCAAATGGAGATATGAAAGTCCAAAATATTCAAGGGCAGGAGACTGGGGTTAGTAGTTAAGGGGTTGAAAGCTATGGTTTGAAAGGCGTGTGCTGTTAGAGTGTGACGTTCCTTAGGTAACAACTTTAAGAGAGTTGTTCCTTCTCTCCATCTCCGCTTCTTGCTCACTCTCTTACTCTCTCCCTCTGCATACTTTCTTCTCCCCTCCTGCTATTCTCCTTCTCCCTCTTTAATTCAGTATAAGTAGGGGTTGTTGTTTAGCCGCTAAGTCGTGTTGGGCTCTTTTGTGACCCAGGAGACTATAGCCTGCCAGGCTCTTCTGTCAATGGGATTCTCAAGGCAAGAATACTGGAGTGAGTTACTATTTCCTTCTCCAGGAGATCTTCCCAACCCAGAGATTGAACCCATGTCACCTGAGGTAGCAGGTGAATTCTTTACCACTGAGCCACCAGGGAAGCCCAAGAGGTAGGGGTAGGCATAAATAAACATACTTTATGCTGCTGCTAAGTCACTTCAGTCGTGTCCGACTCTGTGTGACCCCATAGATGGCAGCCCACCAGGCTCCCCCGTCCCTGAGATTCTCCAGGCAAGAACACTGGAGTGAGTTGCCATTTCCTTCTCCAATGCATGAAAGTGAAAGTGAAAGTGAAGTCGCTCAGTCGTGTCCAACCCTTAGCGACCCCATGGACTGCAGCCTACCAGGCTCCTCCATCCATGGGATTTTCCAGGCAAGAGTACTGGAGTGGGGTGCCATTGCCTTCTCCGAATATACTTTATACTATATTATAAAAATATTTCTATAATATGGATTCCCTGGTGATTCCCTGGGATTCCCTGGTGGCGCAGATGGTAAAGAATCTGCCCGGCATGTGGGAAACCTGGGTTCAATCCTGGGTCAGGAAGATCCCCTGGAGAAAGAAATGGCAACCACTCCCAGGAAATAGCAACCCACTCCACTGTTCTTGCCTGGAGAATCTCATGGACAGAGGAGCCTGGTGGGCTATACATTCCATGGGGTTTCAAAGAGTCAGGCACAACTGAGCGACTAACACACACACTTATAAATATTTAAATCTACTTCTTACAATACAAACTCTAAATTATATATGTACAGATGTGTTTCTATATAACAATTAATATTGATTTTAGCAAATACTTATTGAATATCCCCTATGTGGTGTCAGGCACTATTCTCAGTTCTTGTGATATATCCATGCACAAAATAAACAAAAGCCCTTCCATTTCGGAGCTTACATTCTATCAGGAGGATATAGATAGCAACCAATAAACATAAATAGCCTATATTGCTTGTTAGGATTCCCTTGGGCTTCCCTTGTGGCTTAGCTGGTAAAGAACCCACCTGCAATGCAGGAGACCTGGGTTCGATCCCTGGATTGGGAAGATGCCCTGGAGAAGGAAAAGTCTACCCACTCCAGTATTCTGGCCTGGAGAATTCCATGGACTGTATAGTCCATGGGATCAAAAAGAGTCAGACAAGACTGAGCAACTTTCACTTTCATTGCTTATTAGAAAGTCATAAGAACTAAGGAAAAAGGAATAGGACTGCTGAGAGGGAACAGGCTGAAATTTTAAGTAGAGAATTCATCCTGCTATTAGAGGAATAATGGGGTGAAGGCAAGGGGCAGATGATAGAATCTTATAGACCATGTTGAAAGCCTTGGCTTTTCTTCAGTGAGAAAAGGAGAGTCTTTAGAAGGTTTTGAACAGGGTAATTCTGTCATCTGATCTATGTCTGCCATGTTGAGAAGACTGTGGGGCTCAGGAGAAGCAAGGATACCAGTTAAAAGACTATTACAACAAGCCAGACAGGAGATGAGGGTGGGGGGAGCAATGGGGGTGATAAGAAATGATCAGATACAGATATATTTCAAAGATGCAGCCAACAAACCAGCTTCCCAACTTCCTTGGGAATTGCATTTCCAGACAAAGACAGGGACTCCGGGAACCTTTCTCTGAGCAGAAAGGATGCCTGAGACTGTGCTCCTGTGAATGCTGCCTGGGAGGAGGCGAATATTTTCTCCTATCCCTGCATCTGGCCACAGAGAAGAGGTTGAACATGTGGTGCATGGATTTGCAGGAGGTCCAAACTGGAGAAAACTTGGAGCATGATGTTGAGTATTTCACAAGCCTCCCACATTGACAGGAGGAAACTGGGTTCCAGAGGGACAGCGGCTTGGTCCAGGATCACTCAAGCGCCACGCCTAACTGTCTCCTCCAATTTTGTGAGAGCTTGGCCTTTGGATCACACAAGCTTAGACCCAACATCTGGTTTCATCATTTTCAAGTTGTGTTTCCATGGGTTAATTTCCTCAAACCTCTCTAGACTTCAGCTTTAGCATCTGTAAAATCTAAAATGTATCAGTGTAAAATTGATCATGATTGCAGTCTTTTCCCGAGGTTGTTGAAGATGATTACATGTGATCATCATTATGTGAAATAGCCTAGTGCCTAGTAGACAGGGAGGGGGAGCTGTTACTATTAAAATGAGTGGCTGAGCCCAGATTCGAGCACAGTTGGCACCAATGAGACTTTCTACTATGATATAGTCACTAGAAGCAGGGCCAGCAGGGATTTACAAGGAGTAATTGCCTCTTTCAAGAACTACACAGGCCCAGTGGGGAGAGGGGTCTTTTCTGTGCATCACTCCCTGATCCTGAGACATCATCGCTGCTGTACACTGTACATCGCTCCACACCTCATCACAAGTGCCAGAAATCTTGTTGGAAGGAGCTGTGGCTGAGGGAGTCATCCTTGGCTGCATCTGAATAGAAACTGAGACACAGAGGAGGCTGTGCTTCCCAGGCGTCCACTATCCACTCCCAGAGGATGAACCTTGTTCAGATGGAGACAAAAATCAAATGCAGCATCAAAGACCAAAGAGGTCAGACTGTGCTTTTTCCTGCCCTGGCAACAGTGAAAGGACCCTTTCATATTTATTGATCCAAAGAATGTTTCCTGAGTGCAAACAGCAAGAGAACATACAAAGGAGGTAGTCCTTTAACAATGGGGTTCTAATCCTTAGATGAACAGTAGAATCATCTGGCAGCTTTGTATAAAAATTCCAGCATACTGCCTCCACTTTAGACTTCCTAAATCTAAATCACTGGAGATGGAGCCTTGGCCTTAATATTTTTCACGTGGTCCAGATGATTCTAATGTACAGCCTAATAGTCTGTATTAGAGAAATAATTTTATAGACCTAATGCTGCCATTGAATGTAAAAGCACCTTTTGGGTCTATGTTAGTTTCTTATTGCTGCTATAACAATTGATTATAAATTCAGTACCTCAAAAAAAAAAAAAAAAAAAAAACAACCAGAAATGTGTTATCTTACAGTTCTGGACGTCAGAGAGCTAAAATGGGCCTTAATGAACCAAAGTCAAGGTGCTAGCAGGGTTGCATTCCTTCTGTAGGTTCTGAGGGAGCAGTTTGTCTTTCATCTTTTCCAGCATCTAGAAACCACTTCAGTTCCATGGCTTATGGTTCCTTCCTCCATCTTGAAAGCCAGCAGTGCATAGGGTCTTCAAATCTCTTTTTCTCTCTGCTTCCATTATCACATTTACTTCTCTGATGCTAATAAGGACCCTTATCATTACACTGAACCCATCTGTATAATCTAGAATAATCTCTCCATCTCAAGATCTTCAATTTAATCAATTTAATCTCATCTGCAAAATCTATCTTGTCATATAAGGTGATGATCCAAGGATTAAGAGATGAACATCCTTGGGAGTTCCTTGTTCTACCTGCCACAGAATCTTTTAAAAATGGAGAAATGGTAGCAGGGAGGTAACCTCAAAGGGAGGTTACCTTTGATTGCACAGCTGGGTAAATTTTTAAATCTGCTTAGACTCTGAGAATAAGTAGTTTTTACCTAGCTACCAATTTACCTAGCAATCAAAGGTAATGAGACTTCCAGAATTACCCTATTACTCAGAAAAAAAGCAGAGAGATTTCAGGTGACAATTTTGTGCTGACTCTCACCACTGCTCACTCTTTCAATTCTTGCCTCCCACCAAACTCCCCAGTGAAACTTTAGAATTCTCTGCAGGCTATTAGACAAAATCCTTAATGATTTGTATTAAGTAGATTTCTACCTAATAGATTCTGAAAAAATCTTTCAGAAGTAGATTCTGGAAAAAAAATAGAAAATTATGATTCCCTCACTTTTGTCAAGAAAAACATCCTTTAAGACTTCCCTGGTAGTCCAGTGGTTAAGAATCCACCTGCCGATGCAGGGGACATGAGTTCAAAGCCTGGCCCAGAAAGATTCTACATGCCATGGAGCAGCTAGGCCCATGCACCACAGCTACTGAGCCTGCACTCTAGAGCAGCAACTACTGAAGCCTGCATGCCCTAGAGCCTGTCCTCCACAACAAGGACAAAGAGAAGGCCCTGCTTGCTGAAACTGGGGAAAGCCCGCATGCAGCAGTGAAGACCTAGAGCAACCAAAAATAAATAAATATTTTAAAAAGAAATAAAATAAAAAGAGACAAATAATAAAAAGAGAGGAAAGCCCCTAAACATGGGAGCATGTTGAGCACTTGAAGCCCGGCCATCCATTTCTTTTCTTAGCCTCAACATGCATGCACCATGTATGTATATTTTCAAGTTGACACTACTCTCCAATTGGAAATCCTTTTAAAGAAGAAAGGAGACTGTTATTTTCTCTCTAATTATGGGAATAAAACCTTGCAAACAGGTGTCATGAGGCAGAAACCTTTTCAGAAAATTCTCGAAGATGAGCATCCCATTTTCTCTGCCATTTCTAAACAGCCAGGGGTTGAGGGATTCTCTTCCCCTTGAGGTCCTACCTTGTACTGTTTGCAATTCCAAAGGAGATTTGGGGGTTGACCAAAAAGATCATTTGGGTTTTTCCTTAATATCGTACAGAAAAATTCTAACAAACTTTTTGGCCAACCCAATACTTTAATAGATTACAGATTGTTTTCAGTAGCTGACCTAGACACAGCATCATCACTTCCTGATTATATTGATATGTTTCTATTATTTGCTTATTTGTGTCTCCAGAGACAATTCTTTTTTGTCTTATTGTAAACAGCATAGCAAGGACTCTGTATTAAATCATAATTATTTACCCATGCAGTTCAGGCACCTTTGTCCCTGGGGAATCTGGTGACGTGAATTTACAGGAACGTCAGGGTATTTCTCACCAACAGTTTCCTGTTATTGGTATGCTTTTGTTTAGTTGTGATCTTTTTTTTTTTTTTTTCCTTTTCACTCCTTCGGTTTCTCAAGGGAAAAATAAACAGGCACGTGACAATTATCACAGTCGTGGGATATCATCTGGGGACCTCACGTATGTGTTTTCATCGGGGACTGGGCACTCTGGCAAGGCCAAGCACTGTGGGATTGTCTAGACAGACAATGAGTTATCATTCATTTGTTCTCTTGGTTTTCCCACATGCTTCAGATAGCTATCTTAGTGAATGTGTATTGCATTATGTAGAACTTCCCAGTCTAGAAAGAGCCTGTACAAAAATAGAAAACATTATAAGAGATTTATCAATGAGAAATAATCGATTTTCTGAGTTCTGAAATATAGGAATCCAGTCTGATATTTTCATCTGCCAAATAACAATGGAATTATTCTCATCAATAGAGATGAGAACTCTCATGAGTTGAAGCATCCATGCCAATTAAAGTAGAAAACTCTATTATCTAGTTACTGATTGAGACTACAAAACTTGGAAAGCTTCGACATGTACCTAAGTTTTTCAGTCTTCTTATTACTTTAGTACACATTTATCATGATTTTTAATGTCCATTTGAAATTGAAAAGCAAGAATTCTTATCCTTGAAAACATTCAGGAAAACAGAGCTGGTTTTATAAATCCTCTTCTCTATACCAATATGCTTACAAAACACAAACTGAAAACAGACATAGCAAGTGACTTTCTGGAGTTTTCTGTTCAATACAGTGGCCGTGAGCCACATACCACTACTTAAATTTAAATTAATGAAAACTAAATAACAGTAAAATTTCAGTTTCTTTGTCATTCTAGTCACATCTCAGTCACTCAATAGGCATATGTAGCTAGAGGATATTGTATGGACAACCCTGACTATTGAACATTTCTATCAGCAAACAAAGTTCTATTGGACAGTTATGATCTAAGATGGGATTCAACTTGCATCAAAATCCAATAAATAGAAAATTAATACCTTTCGAGGTGAACAGTTACTAGTGGAAATTGCAGCTAAACTTTCCTTAGGTTTGAAAATGATGCACTTTTTAATTTCCTCCAGTGAAAGGAACCCTCTTAAACCTAACATCTTTATATTTCTCTGCCCCCTTAGTTTTTGTTCATTTTCAGAAACAAGTTAATAAAGTCTATAGATCTGGTAAAGCTGAAAAATGAATCAGGAAATATAACAAAGGACTGTGGAAGCATCATCTTGTCCAGGGACAGCAGTGTTTACTGGACCAGCTGATAATTTGCCTGCTGCTTGTTCATTTTCCTTTCCTTCCACTCCTTTAAAACGCCACACTGAAGTGCAGATTTAGGTAGGCATCAAAGCACGTGAATATAGAACTCAATTGTTTGGAAATTCCTTTTATGATCTGTTTGCTCTTAGCATCAAGCCCCTTTTATCTGTAGTCTCTCAAATTTTATTACCCATCTCCCCACTCCCAGAATTACCTTCAACCTCTTGATCACTTAAATATGCTAAAGAGATGAACTGGGACAGAGTCTCCAGCTCAGATTTTGAGTCCCGTATCTGCCACTTATCTGGAGCTCTCTGACCTTGAGCAAGTTACTTTTTCCTGAGTGATGAACTTCTCACTCCTACAGAACGAGGGATGCCACTAAGCATATCTGCTCCCCAAGGTTGCTGTGAAGGCCCCACAAGCTGCTGGCTGTGATGTCACCATGTAAGAGGTAGAGTCAGTGCCTATGATCACTGGTTATCTTGGGTCACAGCACCTGGGAGCCATGTGGAAGGACAAACCAAATCATTGATTCTTTTAGGGTTTTTAGAGTTCCAAGAAAACTAGACTTGCTGATTGGTCACCTCCGGGGATCCTTTGTCAGCATTTTCCATCTTGCTTTAGAGATGAGGAAGTCAATGTTCAACACTAAAATGCTTGTCCAGTTCTCCATAAGTCTTGGCCAGTCAGTGCCATTGGACATTGGACACTGAATTTCCTTATCAGAAATTCCTTATGTTGAATTTATATAATCTAATTAAGTCATCTAATCTGGGTACTGTTTCCAAAACTCTTTCCCATAAGTAATATAAATGCAAGCATAACAGAATAAAAGAACAGAGGGAAACCATCTACCCAAATAAAGTATTTAGAATATAAAGAGCTGATTCTATTTTTCTACTTAAGCTTCACTGGAAGATTCTTTTCCAAGCAAAGAAAAACTTTGCTTTTGTTCTACCCCCTTTGTCCTGGTCATCTCAGATTTGATTCTAGGGAGAAGGATTTCCTTGTTGATGAAAGAATGATTGATTTTTAAGTTCATGAAATGGAACTCCTGCCAGGACTCTACCAGCCAAGGCAGTTAATGCAACAAACCGCTGAGCAGGCTGCCAGTAAGCCCCTGCTGTCCCCCCCACTGTTTGGGGATTCACTTGGTCAGGGTGGTGTGAAAGCTCTGAAACCATCATAGTGCCAAGTTCCCTGTTGGACATTTGAACAGGGCAGTGCTCTGCAGTTTCAACAGTTTCTCTTTTGCAGTGTAAAACTGATCATTTGGAGGTAATTAACCTTGCTAGTCCTCATTTTTTTCATCTGAAAATTGCATGCCTTACCTGGGATACTGTGAAGACTACGCACAACATCCTATTTCGCACGTCAGCACGGTGCTGGCAGAAATGCATCAAATGTGAGTGGATCTTATCCTCCCTTTTGTATTTGCATCAATTCAATTTAACCAGTATTTATTCAAAGTCCCAAGACCCAGCTAGCACTGGGAGGGATGCAATGATAAACAAAATGGTCTTCACTCTTGAGTGGTATACACGCTAGGAGGGCTGATGAAACAAGCACATGAATGACTGTAACACAAGGGAAAATATGAGACCTGCATAACAAGGCAACAATCAAACTTCTAAAGAAGCGCAGAGGAAGGAGAAAGTGATTCATGCTGGGGAGATCTCTTAAGATATCATGGAGGACATGGCATGGGCTCTATCTTTAAAAAAAAAATCATAAGAGATCCACTGTGTAGATGAGGAAGAAGGGCATTCTAAGTGAAAAAAATGGAAAGAGCAAAGCATGGAAGGCGAAAGTGAAAGGTTTTAGGAAAGAATGGTTGGCCCAGGGAGTATGAAAAGGGCTGTACATGAGGGGAACTGTGAGAGGTCAAGCTCAAAGAGAAGGCAAGATTGTATGGCCTTGAATGCCATGCAAAGAGTTTAGATCTTGTGACCAGGGCCAGGGTGTCTGCCCTTTTCCTGTCACGGCACACATAGAAAATAACCATGTGTGTACAGCACACTGGAGTGAGTGGATGAGACAACCTTTGGCTAGAGGCCACAGCCTGGAGCTCCCCAAAGGCCAAGGGATCACTATCTCAGCAAACCTATAATTGACTTATAGCACAGCTGGATCCCATGGCACATGGACAGGAAGTGGGGTAGGAGATCTCGGCTCTAATCGATGGGAACTAGGGAGGTTTTCTGAACAGGGGAGGTTACAGTACCAGAACTTAGCATTAAATAGTCAACTTTCCAAGCCATAGGTACATATGTCATGGCTGAAGTCCAGAAATGGTGAACGTCTGCAGAGGAAAAGAAATCATTCTACACTGGATTTCTGTTTAACTTTCTATTTGCAAAGCTCATTGTTCAAATAAAGATACCTGACCCAATGGATATCTTAATATTTGAATTGCCATTCACATCCAACTTCTTATTGGGAAATGCAAGGCTTATGAAATTAAAACATGTTCATGCCTGAATGGCTTAAATCAGCACATTGGCCTTCCAAAATAGGAAGGTTACAGCAATAAACTTGGTAAGTGTTTTTCCTAACTGCAAATCTTTGCTTAAATGTGGTTCTTTGGCTGCAAGATATATTCTCAATTTTTCTGGCGTTTTTCCTTAGAGAAACTTTAAATATGTACACAAAACTATAAAGGAAATTATAAAGGAAAAAAACTTTGCAAGTAGCCTGAAAGGATTATCCAAGTTTTGCTTTTTTAATTGTTAAATGTTATCCTTAAATGTTAAGTAACTCTTGTGCCTGGCTAGGTTATTGGAAAGTTCTCCAGAATTCCTATGAATATTCAGTCATTTTATTTTTCCTTTATGTCATGTTCCACTTGTATCTTACAGGAAAACCTGACATACATAAATCTAATGAATCAAAGATGGAAAAGAAAATTGAAACCCCAAATTAAAGCAGGAGCAGTCATATTTTATTTTGTCTATATGTTATCTTTAATGATGGAGAAGGCAATGGCACCCCACTCCAGTACTCTTGCCTGGAAAATCCCACAGACAGAGGAGCCTGGTAGGCTGCAGTCCATGGGGTCCTGAAGAGTCAGACACGACTGAGCGACTTCACTTTCACTTTTCACTTTCATGTATTAGAGAAGGAAATGGCAGCCCACTCCAGTGTTCTTGCCTGGAGAATCCCAGGGACAGGGGAGCCTAGTGGACTGCCGTCTATGGGGTCGCACAGAGTCGGACACGACTGAAGTGACTTAGCTTATCTTTAATGAAGATGATGAAAACTAAATTAAAATGTGTTAGTCCTGAAAGATAAATAACACGTATGACAATCTCTTTTATCTTGTTCTCTCTCAAGCTCTCACTTTAATTTTCATCTTGTTCTCTCTCAAGCTCTCACTTTAATTTTCGTGGAAGGAATTTAAATTCCTACTTAAATGATGCTATCTTTAATTGTTTTATCTCAGATCTCAAAGATAATTTTAAGTGGGTTTGAATTGCTAGACAGAGTTAATATGAGTTGCCAGACTATAAACAAATATACTAATACACACAAACATACAAAGACATAAACATGCATGTCTTGTGTATGTACGTGTATCTATATATGCTGCTGCTGCTAAATCACTTCAGTCGTGTCCGACTCTGTGCAACCCCATAGACAGCAGCCCACCAAGCTCCCCCGTCCCTGGGATTCTCCAGGCAAGAACACTGGAGTGGGTTGCCATTTCCTTCTCCAGTGCATGAAGGTGAAAAGTGAAAGTGAAGTCGCTCAGTCGTGTCCGACTCTTACCGACCCCATGGACTGCAGCCTACCAGGCTCCTCCGTCCATGGGATTTTCCAGGCAAGAGTACTGGAGTGGGGTGCCATTGCCTTCTCCAATATGTATATATAAATGTGTATAATTGTTTTGTGCTGGAATCAGCCCCCACTGGCCCAATGAGACCTGAGAATATGTATCTCCTCCCCAACCCCTAGTCCTATGACATCAAATTGGTACCATGAGATAGACCATGGTGGAATATTTATATCATGGAAGTCAGAAAACACTATAAAATGAGACTTTCCCCCCCAGAAACCCTGTTATTAAACATTTGTCAGCATACCTTGAGTGTATATGTATACACATGTGTTTATGCACAAAAATTTGCATCTGTGCATCTGTGTATATACATACACAAAGACATATAAGATTAAGTAGCATAAGAAGAGATGAGAGGATATAAGAGAAGAGACTTCATTATCAGGAAAACAAGCGAGCACTGACAAGAAGGTGGCAAAGCACAGTGTGTATCCAGGATCACAGAATCTTATGTTTTGGTCAGAGTGAAAAATGTGTGAGGAAGAAAAAAGTGGGAGGTCAGGCTGGAAAGGTTTCTTGGAGACTGGATATAAAAGGCACAGAAAACTGACATACTAGACGCGAAAATTCCCAGCATGTCTTAAGAATGTTACTTGTGTAAGTAATCAGAAAGACAGATTGAAAGGAGCGGACATCAGTCAGAGAACTAGATGTTTGAATTAATGATTTTGAAGGTACTTATGAGTGATTAGATCTGAGGTGGTGGGGCTTCCTTGATGGCTCAGCAGAGAAAAGAAACCGCCTGCAATCAGGAGACACAGGAGATGCAGGTTCGTTCCCTGGGTTGGGAAGGGGGGTAAAGAGAAGGGGAGAAGGCATCGTAGATGAGGGGAGGGCAGAACTGAGAGGCCCTGGTGTTGGAAAGCTCGTCTTCATGGCTAGAAAGTGCCCCAGGATGACAATCCAAAGGAAGCCTATGAGCCAAGAGCCCAAGTCATGAAATGGTGTCATAGTTGAACAGCATGATCTTTAAAGGTGCAGGGGTTTTGCCTCATATTCACAAGCAGAAGAGAAGTACTCCAGGGCATCAGGTTGACAAGATTAGAAGGTGACTATAACCTCTAACTTTCCCAGCCTATATAATTCTAAAGATACCTTCAAGATGCCTTTGATTTTGCAGGTGGTTAATGTTTTTGTGGTCTTCTCTACTTTTTAGGATACTGATTCTCCAACTACTTGTATTAACCCAGCCAGAAAATGAGCTCCTTCTCTGAGTTCCACCACGTAAAACTTTACTCTCCCTAGGGATTTGAGAGCATGATAGACTTTCCTAAAGATTTGGGGCCTGTTTGGAAGCAAGGGAGAACACACTTACAAATAAGCAGCACAAACAATTGCAAATTAAATCATAAGCATCACTGTCCTTGAAATGTCCCCAGGCCAACCCAGCTGTGAGTTGGAGCTTCATGCCACTTCACCTTACCTGGCCTCAGCCTCTCTCCATCTCATTGGTTCCTCTCTCTCTTCTCTTCTCTCATCTCTCAAACCCTATCCAGTCTAAAAAAATATATTATTTTAATTGCTTAGATCAACTTGCTAACATCTCCATTTTCCAAATGGAAGATAGAAAAGATTCACTGGCAGTTGAATAAGTAGCCCAGTATCACTGAGCTGAAATCAGATGACCCTCTCTCTCCTCACCTAGAAAAATAAGAAAATTCCTTTTCTTCTGCATGCAGAGGAATTGTTCTCTCTTCCCTAAAGCTATCAGCCCTTCCAGGTTATAGGGATTCCACATATTTTTGCAGGTTGATTCTTCCCCAAGGGAAATCCTGGTGTCAGATGTTAAAATACAATAGTAATCCTTTATTCCATGTCATCACTCTTATTTGTAACACTATCTCTTACCATTCTTTCATCCTAATCAGGCTAGTAGGTGGCAGTCCTGCAGTGCAGGTAATCAGTGTGCTCTGGCCACATCAAGAACTAGAGAAAAAAGCCAGATTGTACTAAAAAGGTCACAAAGCCTTTACGTAACTATCAGTTACACAATCTTTTAGGAAAAGAGACTCCATATGGCAATTTTCTGTCCAAGTCACTATAATTTTTACCACCGCCACTGAGTGAAACCAAGCTATTATAATTGCCATCACTTATCCGGCCAAAGGCCAGCGTTTGAGCCAAATGAAAGGCAAGCTTGTATGAGCTGGACAAGAGGAAGCCAGCTGATGATGTACATGAACTCTGCATGAATGCCTATTGGTACACTATCTCAATCAAATCCTTTCTTCAGGCAATCAAGGCTAGAATCACTCATGAGAAAGTGAATGTTCTCAAATGTGTGTGTATATGCTCAATCATGTCCGACTCTGCAACCCCATGGACTGTAGCCCACTAGGGCCCTCTGTCCATGGGATTATCCCAGCAAGAATATTGGAGCAGGTGGCCATTTCCTCCCCAAGAGGATTTTCCCCACCCAGAGATGGAACGCGTGCCTCCTGCAGCTCCTGCATTGGCAGGCAGATTCTTTAGCACTGCACCATCTGGGAAGTTCTGAAATGGCTTTAATGTAATTTTGGCAGTTTCTATCACCTTTTTCACCGATTGCCTTTCTTTCTTACCCCCAACTTGAATCCTCCATCAACTTCCTAAGTTGTTTCTTCTGTTTACTTATAGGGTGTAAGTAAACTTACACCCTGTAAATTTAATTTAGAGCCTAAATTACTGTAGGCTCTTATTATTTAAATAGAAGGCAACAAGGTCTAGGCATCTAAGTTGGGTGGATAATCCAGTGATCAAATCTGTCAAAGTGGTCCTCCAGTTTAACTCAGTTGCCTTGTATCTGCTGCCTAGACTGTTTGAAGATGGCTTCTCTGAAAATGCAAAATTAAGATTTGTATCCAACATCCCACACACAGTCTCTGATCCTCCTCAACCCCCCCCCCCCACTTTATTTCAGCAACTGAAGAGGCTGCCAGTCCCACTGGGACTCTGAAAAGTTTCTTGAGGTATAATTTTCAGTGCTTCCCCTAAGACCCATACCAAGTACCTCTTACTTCATGGCCTGAGGCTTCTCTATCATAGCAAAGCTGGATATGGACAGGAGCAAACACAACCTAGAAATGTAGGAGAGGTTACCCCCAGGGATTTCCTGTAACCGATGGAGAATGGAAGCTAATGGATAAGTGCTTCTGACAATTGTGTTGTCTTATAAGAATACTGTTCTGAGATATATTTAGTAAGATTTCTAACGAGGCTGTAACAGAGGACTAATTGCCCCAAACTGGACAACTTAAAAGTGAAAGTGTTAGTTGCTCAGTAGTGTCTGACTCTTTGCGACCCTATGGACTGTAGCCCACAAGGCTCCTCTGTCCATGGGATTCTCCAGACAAGAATACTGGAGTGGGTTGTCATTCCATTCTCCAGGGGATTTTCCTGACCCAGGGATCAAACCCAGATCTCCTGCAATGCAGGCAGATTCTTTACCACAAAGCCATGGACAAAGGACCAATCACCCCAAACTGGACAACTTAACCCTTCTAATAATGCTTTTTCCTGCTTCCTGTTTTCTTCTCTACACCTCTCTCTTACTCTCTGAGAATACTTAAAAATATCTACATGTAAGACTCTACTTCAGGCTCCCCTTTAGGGGAAGTGCATCAGTTGTAAAGCAAAACACTGTACCTCATAACTGGTTTTAGGATAAGAATTTTGTCTTCCCTAATATTATGCTTTCATATGTACAGTGTTCTCAATGAATGGATGTGTGGTGGTACAGGTCCTCAGATCCAGCAGGACTGCTGCTGCCAACTTAGCCCTCAAAGTCTGAGTTACTAGGAAATAGCCCATTAAGAGCTGAGTAATCAGACAATATGAATGAATTGCATCTTCATTACTGTATGAGATGACATATGGTAAGGTATAGTATGGTACGTACAGTTTTTAGTGAATTGAAGAACATTATTTTATTCTTAAAACTATCATTGGTGATATGAAGGGAAGGGATTACAGAAATACTTTCATTTTCACATGAAAGTTTTGAAATAATCCAAAATGTGTATGAATTACAGTATTACTTTTCATATTTGCCCAAGATATCTTTTTTCTACTCCATTATTTTCAATCTTTTTATATCATTTTATTTTAGAGTATGACTTTTGAAAGTAAATAGATTTTGAGTTTTTTTTTTTTCCTAATCTAATAACCTCTATATTTTTAATGGAGGGGAGGAATCCACTTACATTTATTAAACTTACTGGTATATTTGAATTTATTTATTCTATTACCTTTAACATTTTTTTCTAGTCATAAATTCATCCAAAAGGCAGAGATAATTCTTTAAAAGGATGGTAAAGTTTCCTTCAGTCATTCTCTTTTTTCCTCATTAAGTTTCAAAGTTACTGGCCGCATTTTTACTTTTCGTGGTTATTAGGTACGTATATTTTTAAAACTATTTAAATATTTCTTCCTGAAGTTATTCTATCCTCATTCTGAACAAATGAAACACCTGAACATACTTGAGTTACTTTTTCAACATTATTTTGTATTATAATATTGTTGGGGCTTCCTTGGTAGCTCAGTCGGTAAAGAATCTGCTTGCAGGAGACCTGGGTTCGACCCCTGGATCTGGAAGATCTCCTGGAAAAGGAAAAGGGCACCCATTCCAGGATTCTTGCCCAGAGAATTCCATGGGCAGAGGAGCCTAGTGGATTACAGTCCAAGGGGGTCACAAAGAGTCAGACAGACTGAGTACAAAACCACCACCACCATAATATTGTCAAAATTTTGTTTTACCCATTTTAAACACACGTACACACATACTCACACATACATGTCATTTTTATGTCAATTTTTACTAAAATTTACCAATGTAAAAAGTTGATTTCTGTGTTTACAGATGTATCTTTAATTCCATGCATTTTATTTGAGTTTGCTCTTCCTTTTGTTGAAGTAAATACAATAACAGTTTTTTCACTATAGATGGTAAATTTCTTTAGTTTTGTATGTCAGAAACTACCATTATTTCATCCTTAGCCTTGAATAAGAGTTTTGGATATAAAAGCTGATTATTTGGACATAAAATTTTGATAATCATTTTTCTTAGAATATTTATGGTTGGTTTTGTTCCAAGTTCTGGTTGTATCTATCGCTGCCAATAAGAAATCTGCCATCAGACTAGTAGCTATTCTTGAGAATAATCTGTCTTTTCATTTTGAAAACTTAATTTTTTTTCTCTTTATTTCTAATGTTCTGCAGTTTCACTGTAATATATCTCAACGTAGGTTTGTTAGTTTCATTTTCACCTTTTGGAGTACATTTTCAATATGAGAACTCATGTTCTTTTTCAGTTTGTCTTTTAACTCTTTATTTACAACTTTTGTACAATTCTTGATCTCTTCTTCTAGAATGCCAATAAAGGAGAGGCTCAGAGTCTCCAATACGGGCACTTCACTGTTCACTAAGGTTTTTATTTGTCTCCAGGTTTCATTGACTGAATTTCTCAGGGTTGTGCTGTGCTTAGTCACTCCATCATGTCCAGCTCTTTGTAACCCTATGGACTGTAGACAACCAGGCTCCTCTGTCCATGGGGATTCTCCAGGCAAGACTACTAGAGTGGGTTGCCATGCCCTCCTCCAGGGAATCTTCCCAACCCAGGGATCAAAGCCAGGTCTCCCACATAGCAGGCGGATTCTTTACCAATTGAGCCAGCAGGGAAGTCCAAGAATACTAGAATGGGTAGCTATCTCTTCTCCAGGTGATCTTCCCTAGCTGGGACTTGAACCGGGGTATCCTGCATTGCAGGCGGATTCTTTACCAGCTGAGCTACCAGAGAAGCCCAAATTTCTCAGTATCACCCACTAATTCATAATTTTATCTCTGTATCCAGTCCAAAGTTTACTTCATTTACCAAATATTTTATTTAATAACTATATTTTATATTTCCAAGATTTCTACCTGGTTTTTTAAATCATCTATTCTTAACACATTTCTTTCTGTTCTATTTGCATGTATGTATGTATTTCTGTGTGTAATTTAAAATATCTATTGAGGTCCTCAGGTTTGATAAAATTAACTTCATTTTCAGAAAATTCATGTTCCAATGATTGATTTTATTACATGTTTTTCTTAGCATGTATTTTGGAATTCTGGTGTGCAGGCATAATTCTGAGTGGAAAGTTTTAAGAATCTGTTTGTGGGATTTTTCTCTCTCTCTTCCTTCTCCATGCTCCCTTCCCTATTTAGTGGTTTCATAGCTGACTCCCTCAGGTGCCACTGGCCTTGCACTGAACCTCGCCAGGCACAGAGCTTGCACAAGGATGGTTTTGGAAAGAACTGCAGATCCATCTACCCACCCAAAGGGCATCTTGGTTCATAGGACTACATCAGCAGGATTTCCTTCGTTCAGAAACTTCCCTAAACCACAGCTTCTGGCAGAGGTCTCAACCTCCTTTCATAGCTGCAAAACCTCACCCTCTCTTTTCATTTCAGGGGAGTCTGAATCCTGTCCCCTCTCTTTTAAAATACTTTTTTGTTCCCATTATCCTTGTCAAAGCTAAACCTTCAGTTCCAACTCAAAGCTCAAAAAGCTCATAGCTTTAGCCGTGCTCACCACATTCAAATGTCTTCCATTTCATGAGAATTGTTCATGAGGGTATTTATCTTGTTTTCTAATCTGGCTATGTCTTTTTTATTTTCTCAATATATGTGTTTGGCATAGAAGGGATTACTCAAGCATGAACTTCTTGAGCCATTTTGCAAGAAGTTTTTTATTTACTTTTATATGCAAGAATAAAAAATACACTTACTTTTGTTTTAAAGTAATGTAATCCTCTAAGACCTTACCTCTATTTAAAAAACATAAAATGGGAGCTCATTTTAAATTGTGAAAAATAGCTATAATTTTAATGTGTTTTTATTCTGTTAAACTGTTTGTTATCTCTGGAGTCATTTTTAAGATGTTGGTGGCAATGTGGTTTTACAGTAATTTTGGTTCTTGACTATTAAGTTATAAGTATATTCCATTTTCCAAAAAAACAAACATCAAACATAAGATAAAAAACCATCCTGGCAATATATTCTGTATGGACTAAATACTAGACTGAATACAGTAAGTGTAAAGTTAATGACTAGTTTGGAGAGCCACAAAAATATATGCCAAGATTCTCCATTTAAACTGTAGGATAGAATATTTGAAATATGCCTATCTATAGATCTTTGGCCCAAACTTTTTAAAAGGCAATTTCTTTGGCAAACACTCCATTTGAAAAATAAAATAAAAAACACTCAAAATATAAAAGTCTTCATCTTTATTTGATCCTAAACATATATAAAATTTTTACATTTTTTTCACTTTGCTAACTCTCATTTTTTGTGCAAAGTGCTAAAACAAACAAGCAAACAAACTCTTAATCTAACAGCAGAATTTTGAACCAATGACACCTGTTCCCTTTTCCATGGAAAATGTTATTCCTCTCCAGGATTATTGCTTTCTCTACTATGGCTGATTGCTCACTCTCCATCTCCCTATTCTGGAATCTTGCTAAAGAAGACTCTGTATTGTTTTGCTCAGATACAATAAAATTTAACAGCCTGCAGGGTAGTAACTGGAATATCACTAACAGGCAAATCTGTGGTCATGAAGCACCCCCAAGCCAAATATCCTCAGCACTCCAAATATCAGGTCACCTCACCCTGACACAGTTTCTGGTTGGGTGTGCTCCTCAGTGGGTCTGCTGGTCAAGGCCACATTTCTACATAGATTATGAACAAATAGTGTGGAAAGGTTCACCTGCAGACTCCTGCCTTCCCAGTAGAGGGGTCACTACTGGCATAAATTTCTACAGAAAGAAGTGATTTTACAGACACTATTTAACTCCTCACTGCAAAGTCTGGGACATCTCTGTCCTTGCCCATCTCACAGCCTTGTGTAAGAATCCAAATGCTGTTATATTTAGAAGAGCTTTGAGGACTGAAAGTTCTCTATACATGTAAGGGTACTATTTGTGTTTATCCAGATCTGGATATGAGGTCATCCCATCCCATAATAAACAGCCTGACAGCTCAAACTTCCTGCTGCTGGTACATCATCATCCTCATTGTTTCATTACTGGGCTACAGCTACCTCGAAAAAGCTAACAAACAGTTCTTCACCTTCATTTTGTGTCCATTATGCTGATATACAACTGAGTTCATCATTATACAATTGTGCACAAAATTTTGTACAGTTTATAACTGATGGCTACAGGAGAAAAATCGCCTCCTGTATATCGCACTGAAGAGTTTGCACAATCTGCCTTGAGCCTGCCTCTACAGTTTCACATTTTTTTCTAAAACTTTGTCTTAAATTCCTCCATCCCCTAGATGTATTAGCTATTAGACCTACTTAATATACCCCAGACATGTCATGATCTCACAAATCTCCATGCTTTTGTATACACTGTTCCCTAAGTCTCAAACTTCTTTGACCTACATAGTTCCTCATCCAACTGCTACATGTCTCAATTTTCCTTCTGTGAGATGCTTCTTTGAGTCCGTTGTAGACTGGACACACTTCACTTCAGGGTTTATCCCACTATATTATCCTCTATGTGTAATAGTCTGTCCCCTCTCTCTGTAGATCCAGGATCTGATTTATGAAGGGCAACTAATAAACTTACTGAATGACTAAATCAGCTGAATTCCTTCATTCAAAACTACTGCTCTTATTGTTCTTATTGCTCATCTAGTACGTGTGAAATGTTGGACCACATATAACAAGGATACAAAATGACTTCTCCTGTCTTTAAAGAGCTTATATCTGTTCAGAGTGGTAACACATCCAAATCAAGGCAAATCTTCAAACCTGTCTCACTGTCCCAAGTCCTCTCAACAGAGGAATTTTTCTATTTTTACTATGTGGACCCTTCGGATGTTCCATCTCGAGTTTCTTTTACTTGGCCTAAAATTAAATGCAAGTAGTCCTGATGGAATTGTGGTGCCTTTTCTCTGGTTCCTGTCTATTGTTTCCCAAGAGCCCATGAGTATTGTGGTGAGCTGTCTCAATACCCAGGAGATGCCACACAACACTAAAAAATATTTTTTGATTGTGCCTAAATAGCAAACAGCAATGGACTCCCCAGCCATCTTCCTGCCACCTCAGAAGTTGCCTTTAATTCTGAAGAGTGATTTCCGTTTTGCATTTTTCCCTTTCAGATTAATAAAATCCCAAGGACCTGAGCTCTGATGAACTACCTATGGAATTTCCTTTTAGTTTATTTTTTTCCTCAAATTCAAGACATTTTATTTCACTTCCTCTCTGATTTTTTTCCCACAAATATTTTTATCTTTTTTGTAGTTTATCCAAACTTAATAGGCCTGCACACTGGTGATATGGAAAGCTTGGGTTGGCAAAAGATACTTTCTGGTGGTTGAATGCAGATTGCCAAAGAACACCCACGAGGCAGATACATTACAAAAGTAATTCCTCCCAGCTGATGAGCTACACAAAGGCGCCCCCTCCAGGCAGGGGAATTTCCAAAAAAGACACCCACTGGGGCAAATGATCACCAAAAGGCAGCCATTGGATCACACTGGCTACAACTCGGTGAGCAGGCGTGGGTTGTGTGAAAACCCCCAGTACCCTCTAGGCGGGCTGCTCATCACAGGTTGAGTTCCCTGGGAAGACAACTCCAAGATGGAGATGAATGAGCAGGTGGTTTATTAGGGAGCACCCTTGGAGTAACACCTGTGGGAGGGAAGGGAGGAGGGGGAGAGGAGGGAAGAAAGGGGAGGGAAGGCAAGGGACGGATTAGACAGAGGGAGAAGCTGACCTGTGATGCAGTCACCACAGAAACCTCAAGGGAGCCTGCTGGGAGCTGTGAAGCCAAGAAGAGCATTCAGAGCTGTCTAAGGTTGGGGCAAGGGGACTGGGTCTTTAGACTCCCATGTTGGCTAGTCTGTGGATGCAGGCAGCCCCCTCCCCCCTGAAAGACTCTCCCTGGCAGAGTCAGTTGTAAAAGGAAGCTGGCAGCTGAGAGCATAGCTCTGTTGGCAGTAAGCCCAGCAAATGGGCACCTGATGGAGACTCTGGGCAGAGTGCTGGAGTTGCCAGCACAGATCTGCACAACAGTGTTCATCCTTTCAGCTCTGATGGCCCTCCAGCATGGCTCTCCACATTAGCATCTCCTCACCTTGTGTGATGGTGTCAGCAGATTTGTCAGTACAATACAGTCAGACCCGATGTTCTCTGAGATCTTGAGGAGAATGGAAGAAAATGAGGTAAACCCATATGCCACCATCCTTTTCAGCTTTGAGATCTGTTCTTTAGATGGCCCCACCCAGGTATCAAGGACCTATGGAAGGTGCAGTTCTTCCTTACACAGAGAAAAGATGTGTGAATTGAAAGATGGCTCTGGTCACCTCTCATTGCCACTGTCAACAATAACCAGGCTCTTCCTTTGATCCCTGAATCCTAGTTAACACAGGGCATGGCCAGGGCATGTGAATTCAGCCTTCTCCAGGAGAGGCAGGGTGGTTTTCATGTCTTGCCAAGTGAGGGTTGGACATGGGGTCTCATAAGAGAGTCTTTGGATTCTACAGGGTGCTTGGTGTTAAGGGTTTATGTTGAGAAGGTAAATGCCAAAGAAGGAAAGCCTGCTCATACCTGCTATCTCTTCACTAATTGAGAGAGCGGAAGTTCCAGTACCTTTTCCCTTCACCTATCACTGGCGAGCTACTGTCCATGGGGCCACAAGATTCAGACACGACTTAGCAACTAAACAAAAACAACAACAAATCCCTGCTCTTAGTCAACCACACCCTACACTTGTAAAATGAAGTTGAAGAGAAATCCACAAAAGGAAAACTTTGCTTTATACAATTTTCCCTGATGAAGCAAACCACCTTAAAACTAAAAATTTAACACACATTAATGTGAAGAAAGCTGAGCGCGAAAGAATTGATGTTTTTGAACTGTGGTGTTGGAGAAGACTCTTGAGAGTCCCTTGGACTGCAAGGAGATCCAACCAGTCCATTCTGAAGGAGATCAGCCCTGGGTATTATTTGGAAGGAATGATGCTAAAGCTGAAACTCCAGTACTTTAGCCACCTCATGCGAAGAGTTGACTCATTGGAAAAGACTCTGATGCTGTGGGAAGGATTAGGGGCAGGAGGAGAAGGGGACGACAGAGGATAAGATGGCTGGATGGCATTACCGACTTGACGGACTTGAGTTTGAGTGAACTCCGGGAGTTGGTGATGGACAGGGAGGCCTGGCGTGCTGTGATTCATGGGGTCACAAAGAGTCAGACAGGACTGAGCGACTGAACTGAACTGAACTGAACTGAAGTGAATCCTTACTATATGCCAAGCACTGGTCTACTTCCTAGAGATAAATGATGAGAGAAAACAGTTAGATGGAATTTCTATCTTCATGGAGCTTATAGTCTCAGGAAAAGATCTAGTGTGTTCTTAATTGCTAGATAATCGCATCTCATAAATGACTGCAGAGAAACTGCATATATTTGGACAGCATATCAGAAAGTAATTTAGCCACATCCCAGCTGTGGATGTGACTGGTGATAGAAGCAAGGTCCGATCCTGTAAAGAGCAATATTGCATAGGAACCTGGAATGTTAGGTCCATGAATCAAGGCAAATTGGAAGTAGTCAAACAGGAGATGGCAAGAGTGAACATCGACATTCTAGGAATCAGCGAACTAAAATGGACTGGAATGGGTGAATTTAACTCAGATGACCATTTTATCTACTACTGTGGGCAGGAATCCCTTAGAAGAAATGGAGTAGCCATCATAGTCAACAAAAGAGTCCGAAATACAGTACTTGGACGCAATCTCAAAAATGACAGGATGATCTCTGTTCATTTCCAAGGCAAACCATTCACTATCACAGTAATCCAAGTCTATGCCCCAACCAGTAATGCTGAAGAAGCTGAAGTTGAACAGTTCTATGAAGATCTCCAAGACCTTTTAGAATTAACACCCAAAAAAGATGTCCTTTTCATTATAGGGGACTGGAATGCAAAGGTAAGAAGTCAAGAAACACCTGGGGTAACAGGCAAATTTGGCCTTGGAATACGGAATGAAGCAGGGCAAAGACTGATAGACTTTTGCCAAGAGAACTCACTGGTCATAGCAAACACCCTCTTCCAACAACACAAGAGAAGACTCTACACATGGACATCACCAGATGGTCAACACCAAAATCAGATTGATTATATTCTTTGCAGCCAAAGATGGAGAAGCTCTATACAGTCAGCAAAAACAAGACTGGGAGCTGACTGTGGCTCAGACCATGAACTCCTTATTGCCAAATTCAGACTTAAATTGAAGAAATTAGGGAAAACCACTAGACCATTCAGGTATGACCTAAATCAATTCCTTATGATTATACAGTAGAAGTGAGAAATAGATTTAAAGGGCTAGATCTGATAGATAGAGTACCTGATGAACTATGGACGGAGGTTCATGACATTGTACAGGAGACAGGGATCAAGACCATCCCCATGGAAAAGAAATGCAAAAAAGCAAAATGGCTGTCTGAGGAGGCCTTACAAATAGCTGTGAAAAGAAGAGAAGCAAAAAGCAAAGAAGAAAAGGAAAGATATAAGCATCTGAATGCAGAGTTCCAAAGAATATCAAGGAGAGATAAGAAAGCCTTCCTCAGCAATCAAGGCAAAGAAATAGAGGAAAACAACAGAATGGGAAAGACTAGAGATCTCTTCAAGAAAATTAGAGATACCAAGGGAATATTTCATACAAAGATGGGCTTGATAAAGGACAAAAATGGTATGGACATAACAGAAGCAGAAGATATTAAGAAGAGGTGGCAAGAATACACAGAAGAACTGTACAAAAAAGATCTTCATTACCCAGATAATCACAATGGTGTGATCACTCACCTAGAGCCAGACATCCTGGAATGTGAAGTCAAGTGGGCCTTAGAAAGCATCACTATGAACAAAGCTAGTGGAGGTGATGGAATTCCAGTTGAGCTATTCCAAATCCTGAAAGATGATGCTGTGCAAGTGCTGCACTCAATATGCCAGCAAATTTGGAAAACTCAGCAGTGGCCACAGGACTGGAAAAGGTCAGTTTTCCAAACCATTCCAATCCCAAAGAAAGGCAATGCCAAAGAATGCTCAAACTACTGCACAACTGCACTCATCTCACACGCTAGTAAACTAATGCTCAAAATTCTCCAAGCCAGGCTTCAGCAATACATGAACTATGAACTTCCAGATGTTCAAGCTGGTTTTAGGAAAGGCAGAGGAACCAGAGATCAAATTGCCATCATCCGCTGGATCATCAAAAAAGCAAGAGAGTTCCAGAAAAACATCTCTTTCTGCTTTATTGACTATGCCAAAGCCTTTGACTGTGTGGATCACAATAAACTGGAAAATTCTGAAAGAGATGGGAATACCAGGTCACCTGACCTGCCTCTTGAGAAACCTATATGCAGGTCAGGAAGCAACAGTTAGAACTGGACATGGAACAACAGACTGGTTCCAAATAGGAAAAGGAGTATGTCAAGGCTGTATATTGTCACCCTGCTTATTTAGCTTATATGCAGAGTACATCATGAGAAATGCTGGACTGGAAGAAGCACAAGGTGGAATCAAGATTGCCGGGAGAAATATCAATAACCTCAGATATGCAGATGACACCACCCTTATGGCAGAAAGTGAAGAGGAACTCAAAAGCCTCTTGATGAAAGTAAAAGAGGAGAGTGAAAAAGTTGGCTTAAAGCTCAACATTCAGAAAACGAAGATCATGGCATCTGGTCCCATCACTTCATGGGAAATAGATGGGGAAACAGTGAAAACAGTGTCAGACTTTATTGTTGGGGGCTCCAAAAATCACTGCAGATGGTGATTGCAGCCATGAAATTAAAAGACGCTTACTCCTTGGAAGGAAAGTTATGACCAACCTAGATAGCATATTCAAAAGCAGAGACATTACTTTGCCAACAAAGGTCCGTCTAGTCAAGGCTATGGTTTTTCCTGTGGTCATGTATGGATGTGAGAGTTGGACTGTGAAGAAAGCTGAGCGCCAAAGAATTGATGCTTTTGAACTATGCTGTTGGAGAAGACTCTTGAGAGTCCCTTGGACTGCAAGGAGATCCAACCAGTCCATTCTAAAGGAGATCAGCCCTGGGTGTTCATTGGAAGGACTGATGCTAAAGCTGAGGCTGCAATACTTTGGCCACCTCATGCGAAGAGTTGACTCATTGGAAAAGACTCTGATGCTGGGAGGGATTGGGGGCAGGAGGAGAAGGGGACGACAGAGGATGAGATGGCTGGATGGCATCACCGACTCGATGGATGTGAGTCTGAGTGAACTCTGGGAGTTGGTGATAGACAGGGAGGCCTGGCATGCTGCAATTCATGGGGTCACAAAGAATCAGACACGACTGAGCAACTGAACTGAACTGAGATATCTAGGCAAAGTTTTAAAAAGTGGACAGTTAAAATGAAATTTAAAAAACGACTAAGAGTTAAGTCAGCAAAGAATAGGATCAGGGCATGGAGAAGGCAATGGCACCCCAGTCCAGTACTCTTGCCTGAAAAATCCCTTGGACAGAGGAGCCTGGTAGGCTACGGTCCGTGGGGTCATTAAGAGTCGGACACGACTGAGTGACTTCACTTTCACTTTTCACTTTCATGCATTGGAGAAGGAAATGGCAACCCACTCCAGTGTTCTCCTGGAGAATCCCAGGGGCGGGGGAGCCTGGTGGACTGCCGTCTATGGGGTCGCACAGAGTCGGACATGACTGAAGTGACTTAGCAGCAGCAGCAGCAGGATTAGGGGTACACTATAGACAAGAGAACAGGATACCCTAAAGCCAGAGTGACTAGAGAGAACCCTAATGACCTAAGTGTAGCCCTGGATTAAGTTAGACCTGAAAATAACCAGAGCTATTTTTCTGGGCTTCCCAGTTAGGAGAACCAACACATTCCCTTTTTTATTTAAATGATTTTATACTGGGGTTCTGTCACTTACCACCAAAGCATAGTGAAAGAGCACAGTAGATACATTGTCTTCTACAAGATGAATTGATTGGCCTGTTGACCAAACAGACTTTTTCTGTCAAAAATGTGTACTTATACACTCAGAAACTGTTATATAGTCAACCAATGAGTTTGAGTTCTAGAAATAAAAAGATTATATAGGGTTGGGAAAGAAATTAGTGCTAAAATATGGCAATGCCTAGTGCAAATCAAAGTAGTGGAGGAGCCAGAACAGAACCAAACTGCTTGATTTCAAGATCCATCTCTGCCACATACTAGCTGTTGACCCTGGGCAAGTTACCCTACTTCACTGTGCCTCAGTGTACTCATCTGAAAAATGGGTATAAAAACAGTACCTGCCTCATGGGCTTGTTGTGAGGCCTAAACAAATTAATACATATAAAACACTTTAGAACAAGGCTTGTACAGAATAAACATTCAAAAAGTATAAGCCACCATTGGTATTTTTATTATTAATGTCTCTGGGGTCGCACAGAGTCAGACACGACTGAAGCGACTTAGCAGTAGCAGTAGCAGCAGTAAGCAGAAGCCACTTGACAGAAAGGAGAGTGAAGCAGGCATAAACGGTGGAACAAGATGAGGAACAAAGTGACCACAGAGGAAGAGAAAGGAGTTGTCTCTATTTCAGATGTCTCTTTAGCGCCCATAGGAGCAGCCGTACTTTATAAGACGTCTATTTCCTTAAAATAGCCACCCTGACTTCCCTGGCGGTCCAGTGGTCCATGACTCCATGCTTCCACTGCAAGGAGCTTGGGTTCAATCCCTGACTCGAGGAACTAAGATCCATATGCAACATGGCATGGCCAAAAAATAAAATAAAATAAATTAAATAGCTACTCACTCACCCACCAATTTTTTAAAAAAATTTTGAACCACTTTGATTGGATTTCTGTTCCTTGTAATCAAATAAGTCTAGACAAAATCATGGCATTTGAAGTACATGGTGCAGGCCAGACCAGGTGACACTTCCATATTCAACACCACTGACAGCTCCCCCAGCAGATCATGTACGTGTACTCTCTCCATCGAAATCCATCTTACTTCTGGGAAAACTATTCAAAAGCAAGTATGTCTCAGATGGCAGGCTCCAGCATGATGTCAGTTGTACAGACACTTGCCCGCGCTAACCAGGAAGCCCTGGCCTGGTCCTACGTTAGGACGAGAAGAGGGAATCCTCTTCATTTCTACCTTAGAAGAGTAGGTAAAAATCACTTCCTTTGTTGGGATCAGGCATCCAGGATTGCCCTGCGAGTCCAAAGTGTTTCTAACATTCTCCTCCCTAAGTTCTATTCATGGAAAACCCTGGCCGGACTCCAGGTCTGTGTTACATTGTTTGTGTGGAATGAGGATGTGCTCTGCTTTTTCAGAATAACAAGCCCCTGTTTTCGAGTCATTAAGGAAAAAACTTTTCCCACAGCATAATGAGTAGAGTTCACTTTAACACCCCCAAGATGTGTCATTCCAAAGGACACAAATCAAATGCCCCCTAAAGCCACACACACTCCAGCTCCCTTGTCAGTGAGTAAACAATGTGTCTGAGAAGATTTACCCCAATGCCCTCACACTCTTCCCCAGGAAATGTACTCCCTCTCAGACCTTTACTCCTTACTTAAAAACACGCAGAAACCTAAATAAGGGCAGCCAAGCCAGCACTCAGAGGAAAGAAAATAGACCGTGGAAGAGGTGAAAACATCTGGCCCAGTTTTTTCCACCTGAGTTTTCACCCATCAAGGAATCAAAATTCACTTTGATTCTGAATTTCAGAATTACAACCCTGACATATCAGAGCAGTCTCAGTGACGGCCACCAACCTATAAAGATGGCAATACATAAATATACTCATCTCCCCATCAATTAGAGTATTTATCTGAAAATGGAAAATTAATCTTGCTTGAACAGGAATAGCTAACCATAGTTCATTAATTTTTTATATGTCTTTTTAATTGAAGGATAATTGCTTCATAATATTGCTTTGGTTTCGGTCATATATCAACATGAGTTAGCCATAGGTGTACATATGTCCCCTCCTTCTTAAACCTCCCTCCCATCTCCCACCCTATTCCACACTTCTAGGTTGTCACGGAGCCCAGGTTTGAGTTCCCTGAGTCATACAGCAAATTCCCATTGGCTACCTATTTTGCATACATTAGTGTATATGCTTCCATGCTACTCTCTATTCATTTTACCCTCTCCTTCCTCCCCAACACCCATGTCCATAACTCTGTTCTCTATGCCTGTGTCTCCACTGTGTTAGTGTTAGTCGCTCAGCCGTGGCCGACTCTTTGCGACCCCATGGTCTGCAGCTCACCAGGCTTCTGTGTCCATGAGATTTTCCAGGCAAGGATGCTGGAGTGGGTTGCCATTTCCTTCTCCAGGGGATCTTCCCAACCCAGGGATCGAACCCAGGTCTCCTGTATCGCAGGCAGATTCTTTACCAACTGAGCTGGCAAATAGGTTTATCAGTACCATCTTTCTAGATTTCATTCATTCTTTTTTTATTGAGGCATAATCGACATACAACATGGTATTAGTTTCAGGGGTACAACACAATGTTTCAATATTTGTATGCCTTGAGAAACAGTCACCACTGGTTTAGTTAACATTTTTTTCTTGTATTGAGAATTTTACCATCTACTCTCTTAGCAACTTTCAAATACAAATAGTATCATTAACTATAGTCACAGTGCTGTACATTAATCCCCAAGACTTATTTATGTTATAACAGAGACTTTGTACCTTGGCTCAGACAGTGAAGAACCCACTTGCAATACGGAAGGCCTGAGTTCGATCCCTGGGTCAGGAAGATCCCCTGGAGAAGAGAATGGCAACCCACTCTAGTACTCTTGCCTGGAGCATCCCATGGACAGAGGAGCCTGGCAGGCTACAGTCCACGGGGTCACAAAGAGTTGGACACGACTGAGTGACTTTCACTTTGTACCTGTTTACCACCTTCGCCCGTTTTGCCCTCTCCCCAAAGCACTTCTCTATCTGGCAACCGCCAATTCATTCTTTTTGTCTATGAGCTTGGTTTTTTCTTGTTATTTTTTAGATCCCATGTATTAGTGGGCTCATACAGTATTTCTCTGACTTATTTCACTTATCATAGTGCCCTCGAGGTTAATCCATGTTGTCACAAATGGCAAGATTTATTTCTTTTTTATGACTGAATAATATTGCATTGTTTATCTACCACATTTCTTTATTCATTCTTTCATTGATGTACACTTAGGGGGCTTCCATGTCCTGGCCATTAATGCTGCAATAAGCTTGAGAGTGCAGATATTTTTACAAGTTAATGTTTTCATTTTCTGCAGACAAATACCCAAGTGGAATTTCTGGCTCTCATCAATTCTTTATTGCCTGAAAACAATTGCACAAACAAAAGAAGACAATGTTGAACAGATGTGGTACTTTACAATGAGTGACAATGATCACAGAGTTAAGAGAAATCTTGCATCTGCTCTGGAAAAAATCCTCAGCCTTGGACACATCAGTTCCCTTGGGTGTGGACACCTCCCCCTGGTTATTGCCTTTACTCACTGTAGGTGTCAGAGTCAGTCTTAACAGGGCACTTCCACCTGCAAAAACCAGGTGTTCTGGTCCCTCAGTGATGCAATCCTGGCTTTTCCTGTTACTTCTGGGTGTCGTGGCCCTCATGAAGACTTAGAGATGGACAAGTGGTGCTTTTCAGGGCCTCAGGACAAGGGGGTGGTCACCTTCCCGAGCATATTTCCTAAAAGTAGCAGCTTCTTGAGATTTTTAATAGGTGTTATGTTGACCTAATTGTTGTAAGACAATGTGGAAAAAACAGTAAAGGAAGCAGCATGGGGAGGCTTATCAAAATACCAGTGATCACTTCTTTAACACTTACTTTGACCTAATTTTAGATTTACAGAAGAGTTTCAAGAATGGAAAATAGTTCTCATATACCCTTCATCCAGATTCCTCAAAGGTTAACATTTTTATCACTTTTACTTTATCATTCCTGCTCTCAATATGTATGCATATTATATGATTTTCCTGTTTGAGCATAAGTTGCAGCTATTTAGGTAGGGTTGAAAGGAAGAGGTTTTTAAAAAATATACAAGATGAAGAACAAAAAGTCACTGATGTTAAATAACTGGATTTTCTTGAAGACAATTTTGTCTTAATGCAATTGTAAATAATAAAGTTTTTTTCCTTTGACATCAAAATATAAAGTCATTTAAGAAAAAAAAAGAAATTAGTGGTTAGATTATAAGATGGGTCAAAGGGTGACTGCTTCCTGCCACACACGACAGCCCTTGCCCCCATGCTGGTCTCATCTGAGCCTGGTCATGCCTCTGCTCCATTCATTGAGAAGCTTCAACTAACCCACGAAGACACTTGAGCAGCACAACCCATGAAGACATTTGGTGCTTCACCCAAGAGTTCTAATAACACAAATGATCTAGAATAGTCCTTATTTCCTAACACCCCAAGACCACAGGGTTAGTTTCTTGGTTCCTGAAAGCACTCTTTCTTCCCCCAGCCCTATTCCTACCTGTTATCTTACATAACTTAGTTATTTATCAAAACAATTCTGCCCAAGTTAATCAACATTTCACTGGCCACACTGAGCTTTGAATGGCTTTGACTACATTCAAAAATGAAATCCAGGCTTCCCTTGTGGCTCAGCTGGTAAAGAATCTGCCTGCAATGCAGGAGACCTGTGTTTGATCCCTGGGTTGGGAAGAACCCCTGAAGAAAGGAAGAGTTACCCACTCCAGTATTCAAAAAAAAAAAAAATGATGAAAAATCCCATGGATGGAGGAACATAGCAGTCTACAGTCCATGGGGTCGCAAAGAGTCAAACACGACTGAGCAACTTCACTAGCCAGCAAAAGTGAAATTCACCTAAAAGGAGGAATGTGTGTCACCACTGAACTCTACATTAAAACAGGCCACAAAGCCTGAGGGTGATAACCCCAAAAAGGAATCAGAGAAGCGGCACTAGCATAGGAACAGAACAACTGTAGCTCTCTATCCCAGCAAGGATGTCTGTTCACTCCTGTCTCCTGCACCTCCCGAGCTACCCTGCATCCTCCAAACTGACTGACTCAGCAGGTGTTCTGATTTTCCATCTTGTGAGATACGCCATATCCTATCAATGAATTACACTTTTGTTGAGGTTGGCCAAAGTCAGCTTTTTCAGTTTTGTTTTGTTTTGCTTGACAACAACCAAGAACCATAAACAACCACATAGGATTCCATTGTGCACTGGTGTGTTTCAGTTCTGTCTGTCCAATCTCCACTGTATCTCTCTCTCAGTTCAGTTCAGTCGCTCAGTCCTGTCCGACTCTTTGCGATCCCATGAATTGCAGTACGCCAGGCCTCCCTGCCCACCACCAACTCCTGGAGTTCACCCAAACTCATGTCCATCAAGTTGGTGATGCCATCCAGCCATCTCATCCTCTGTCGTCCCCTTCTACTCCTGCCCCCAATCCCTCCCAGCATCAGAGTCTTTTCCAATGAGTCAACTCTTCCCATGAGGTGGCCAAAGTCCTGAAGTTTCAGCTTTAGCATCATTTCTTCCAAAGAACACCCAGGACTGATCTCCTTCAGAATGGACTGGTTGGATGTCCTTGCAATCAAAGGGACTCTCAAGAGTCTTCTCCAACACCACAGTTCAAAAGCATCAATTCTTCCGCACTCAGCCTTCTTCAAAGTCCAACTCTCACATCCATTCATGACCTCTGGAAAAACCATAGCCTTGACTAGACGGACCTTTGTTGGCAAAGTAATGTCTCTGCTTTTGAATATACTATCTAGGTTGGTCATAACTTTCCTTCCAAGGAGTAAGTGTCTTTTAATTTCATGACTGCAATCACCATCTGCAGTGATTTTGGAGCCCCCCAAAATAAAGTCTGACACAGTTTCCACTGTTTCCCCATCTATTTCCCATGAAGTGATGGGACCGGATGCCATGATCTTTGTTTTCTGAATGTTGAGCTTTAAGCCAACTTTTTCACTCTCCTCTTTCACTTTCATCAAGAGGCTTTTTAATTCCACTTCACTTTCTGCCATAAGGCTGGTGTCATCTGCATATCTGAGGTTATTGATATTTCTCCTGGCAATCTTGATTCCACCTTGTGCTTCTTCCAGCCCAGCGTTTCTTATGATGTACTCTGCATATAAGTTAAATAAGCAGGGTGACAGTATACAGCCTTGACGTACTCCTTTTCCTATTTGGAACCAGTCTGTTGTTCCATGTCCAGTTCTAACTGTTGCTTCCTGACCTGCATATAGGTTTCTCAAGAAGCAGGTCAGGTGACCTGGTACTCCCATCTGTTTCAGAATTTTCCACAGTTTATTGTGATCCACACAGTCAAAGGCTTTGGCATAGTCAAGAAAGCAGAAATAGATGTTTTTAGGGAGCTCTCTTCGTTTTTCCATGATCCAGTGAATGTTGGCAATTTGATCTCTGGCTCCTCTGCCTTTCCTAAAACCAGCTTGAACATCTGGAAGTTCACAGTTCATGTATTGCTGAAGCCTGGCTTGGAGAATTTTGAGCATTACTTTACTAGCGTGTGAGATGAGTGCAATTGTGTGGTAGTTTGAGCATTCTTTGGCATTGCCTTTCTTTGGGATTGGAATGAAAACTGACCTTTTCCAGTCCTGTGGCCACTGCTGAGTTTTCCTGATTTACTGGCATATTGAGTGCAGCACTTACACAGCATCATCTTTCAGGATTTGGAATAGCTCAACTGGAATTCCATCACCTCCACTAGCTTTGTTCGTAGTGATGCTTTCTAAGGCCCACTTCACTTCACATTCCAGGCTGTCTGGCTCTAGGTCAGTGATCACACCATCGTGATTATCTTGGTTGTGAAGATCTTTTTTGTACAGTTCTTCTGTGTATTCTTGCCACTTCTTCTTAATATCTTGTCTCTCTCTAGGGCTCTTTAAAGATGGGGATCATCATCCACTCTGCTTCTGTTGGTGCTATGGAGGATGAATACTTCCCCAATCACATTGCCTGACTGCTCATAGATAAAAGGTGGGCTAAGAATTGGACATGACTGAGCGATGTCACTTTCACTTTTCACTTTCATGCATTAGAGAAGGAAATGGCAACCCACTCCAGTGTTCTTGCCTGGAGAATCCCAGGGACGGGGGAGCCTGGTGGATTGCCGTCTATGGGGTTGCACAGAGTCGGACATGACTGAGCGACGCAGCAGCAGCAGCAGCAGCCCTAAACTAGACTTCCTGGACTTTCTCCTTTTTTTAAAAATGACTATATTTTTAAAAGGCATTTTTTAAAAGCTCACATCTTAAATATTTATTGTATTATTTTTGGCTATGCTGCGCCTGCTTTTCTGTAGTTACAGAGAGCAGGGGCTACTCTCTAGTTGCTGTCCCTGGGCTTCTCACTGTGGTGGCTTCTCTTGATGAGAAGCAGGGGTCTAGGCCAAATAGTTGCAGCATGGTTAGTTGCAGCTCCCAGGCTCTAGAGCACAGGCTCAATAGTTATGGCACAGGGGCTTAGTTGCCCTGAACCATGGGGGTTCTTCCCGGGTTCAGGGATCAAACTCACATCTCCTTCACTGGCAAGCAGATTCTTTACCACTGAGCCACCAGAGAAGCCCTTCCTTATTTTTTAAACTGAATTTTGCTTTAGTATAAATATATTGAATCAGAGTCCATCTCAAATTCCTCCAGTTTCTGCAAGACATGAAACAATTTCATGAAAATGGGGTTCAAAATCTTCTAATGCCTGGTCTCCAATCCCTCTGCAGCTCTGATTCATTAAATAACTAGAAAGTCAACCATGACCCTGGATTTCCAAGGTTGTTTTCAAACCAAGAATTCTGTTGTTGCCAAGACTAGTGGGGGTTTCTGAACTGGTCAACATTCCTTGAGTTTCCTTTGAGAGGTGAAAAAAAAGCCAGCTTGAAATGCATTATATAAGTGAGAAAGATATGAGCAAGTTAAAGGGAAACTACAAAGGAAGCGGGCCAAGTCCCAAAATAAAAGGCAGGAATAGACAACCAAAAATAGTACACAGGGAAGTGTACCACATCTGTAGGGCTCCCGTGCATTCTCCTGAAGCATTGTCCCTTTTTTTTTCAGGAGCATGCTAATAATTGTTTGGAGACTTAAATAGAACACTATTATTTGTTCTCTAAAAATAGTAACTTCTTTTGTAGAATTGTGAGAGTTTCAGGTGATATTAATTGAGTTTCATTCATTGCTACTCACTTTTCACAGGTATATTCAAGTTTGTTAAGGAGTCAGTTGATTTTCTTCAGTCTATGTATTCACTTTTAACAGAACGTGTGAAATATTTTAAATATTTCAGTCTTGCTGCAATTAATCTACATCTGAGATACCCAAAAAGTGAGGGTGGCTTATATAATAGCACTTAAATTATCTGCTTTGTTGGATAAGCTTAAACTAGGCAGACACAGGGGCTTCCCTGTGGTTCAGTGGTAAAGAATCCACCTGCCAATGCAGGAGATGCAGGTTCGGTCCCTGGGTCAGGAAAATCCCCTAGAGAAGGAAATGGCAACTCTCTTCAGTATTCTTGTTTGGGAAATCCCATGGACAGAGTATCCTGGCAGGCTCCACAGTCCGTGGGGTCACAAAAGAGTCAGACACAACTTAGCAACTAAATAACAATACAGGTACAGCGATAGGATAAAATGACATACAGAGGACTTGTGCACAGGTCCTTAGGGCTTTGTACATAAGTCATTACCTACACTCTGCCCAGAAGATACTGGGAAGACATGGTTGAAGAACACATCTGAAGTCAATAATTAGTGAATATCGCAGTGAGCCAATCCTGGCTCACTCAGATCAAAGTACTTCCAGAGTACTTTAAGATAACAAAAATAATTTTCAAAATGGCTAACTTTGTATATTTAGCACAAAGCCAGAGAAACCATACTCGTTGCTTACTTTCTCAGTTTTGCTTACTTTTTTTTTCTTTTTTTTTAAATTTTATTTTATTTTTAAACTTTACATAATTGTATTAGTTTTGCCAAATATCAAAATGAATCCGCCACAGGTATACATGTGTTCCCCATCCTGAACCCTCCTCCCTCCTCCCTCCCCATACCATCCCTCTGGGTCGTCCCAGTGCACTAGCCCCAAGCATCCAGTATCGTGCATCAAACCTGGACTGGCAACTCGTTTCTTACATGATATTTTACATGTTTCAATGTCAGTCTCCCAAATCTTCTTACCCTCTCCTTCTCCCACAGAGTTCATAAGACTGTTCTATACATCAGTGTCTCTTTTGCTGTCTTGTACACCGGGTTTTTGAAGACATCAAATTTATATTTAAATTATGAAAATATATAGTACACATCCCACCATTAATATAGGTGCCATTCCTCCTGGGTATAGGGTTTATCTTGATCATTCAGTCAGTTGTCAGATTATTATGACAATTACTTTTTCCCTTAAGAGAAATATGTTATGATAGATTTTAAGAAAATGAAATCTCATACTAAGAACTGCCTATGTAGAAGTCATTCACAACTTGTTTAATTATCACTTCCAAGTTGTTAATTCCTGTTTTCTCTAGACACAACAGAAACAGGAAATATTTACCAACTTCACAGGTGTCAGGAAATGCTTTAAAAACTCTGGTTGCCTAACCCCCTGTTTAAGCAGACAGCATTTCTGTGCATAGGTGCAGAAGGTATATTGTAATTTACAATGTCTACTATAAGCCAGAGACCTTTATCTATATTTTTTAAGTATTCACTGGATTTGATTCTGTTGGACAAAGATTTGCTCCACAAGAAAAGTGCAATGTATGCTAATGTGCATTGTAGCCTTTCTAGTATTTGTAAGAAAACTACAGTTCTCCACATTTACTTGCTTTGAAATCCTATCTCCCTGTTTAACATAGTACCAGGATGACAAAGTACATCTCAAAACAACTGAACTATAGGAAGATGTTCTTAGTTCACCATGTATGTAATAAACCACTAATTTGTTTTCATTTGTTTAAATTTGCCACAATTTAAATTTTCAAAAATGGAAAGAAATGAAATCTTTTTCTCAATTATAAAGCTAACTGCAAAATTCTAGAAAATGGCTAAAATTGTAAAGAATAAAATAAGTATCATTGTTAATATCTCATTTTATATACACTTGTATTTTTTTCACAAAGATTATATTATTTATATAGCACTGTTGCATACTTTTTTAACATAATACAAAGTGCTCTCAAGCAACCTTCTCTTAATATTCTCACAGGAATCACACATACTTCCATTCTCTCTGGATAACATAGAATCTTGACATCCTCGGTATCTACTAAAGGATGCAGGTAGGCAGGTCTCTCTCTGGGATGCACCTGAACACTTTGCATTTCTACAAGTTGAAATAGAAACATACCAAGAGGCTGTTGCATTTTTTTCTCAAACTGGTTTATGCCCATTATCATGGTTACATAATTTAGATATTAAAATATCAATAAGCTAGCAGCACAAAAAGAGGATTGTTGTTTCTATAAAAACTAAGGTGAATGTTTCAGTCTAACCTGATGAAGGTATCACTTTAAAAAACAGGTGCAGAGAAGTAGTCATGAAAATCTGGAAGGAGCTTGCATTCCGACTGTGGATTCGACAAGGAAGCCCGCGTGTGCTCCACTGCTAGCCACAGCACCTGACCAAATCCCAACACCAACTACGTTGTCACCCTCTGCTTTGCAGTGAACACGTCAATCACTGCATGAACCTCATCATTTCCAGTGTCTAAATCAGAGTCTGTGCTTGGCTCCACTGTCATTTCTTTAATCAGTACCCTATATATGACCTCTTCACATCTTTCACAATTTTTCAATATTGTAGAAACTGCCACATTAGTCTTAAAAACATTTTTGAAAACTTGAAATTATTTCCTTAGAATAGACTTGGATAATTTTTGCATGAAAGTGTGTATATCTTTTAAAGCCTTCATATGTGTGTGTGTGTGTGTGTGTGTGTTGAGGTGTGTACGTATTTTTAAATATGAGATAGGGGCTTCCCTGGTGGCTCAGTGGTAAAGAATCTGCCTGCCAATGCAGGGGATGTGGGTTTGATCCCTGGATCAGGAAGATCCCCTGGAGAAGGAAATGGCCACCCACTCTAGTATTCTTGCCTGGGAAATCTCATGGACAGAGGAGCCTGGCAGGCTATGGTCCACGGGGTCGCAAAAGAGTTGGACATAACTTATCAACTAAGCAACAAGGCCAACTAAAGATTTTAATGTTTTCATTTCTAAAAATCAATGGTTAACTGTGGTACAATGACACTTTACAATAGCAGAGTTTTTACCACCAAGCATGACATTTTATCCCTGAAATTACTTGGATCTAGGGAGTTTTATATGTAAAATAAAAGATTTACACTAATTCTTAAGGCCCCTCTTCTCAACCCCAATATCTCAGATTTCCACATACTGCTGTATTTTCTAGGGGGCTTGGAAGTGTATAAATATATCTACTTTACAAAAGTTATGTCTCAAAACTCTATATAAATGGAATTTTCTAAACTGGATTCAAGTAATCACATTAAACCATACCATCACTCCAGAAAGCCTTTATCTCCATCTCTGACTGATAATCACTAGCTTAGAATGCTGTCTCTTTAATCTTGGGGGAGTGGGGGACAGAAGCAGACATACTCTGCTAGTAAGTAGGGTTTCTCTTCTCTAGTTGCAGACTAACTGCTGTTCTGTCCTTCCCAAATGACTTTCTGGAAAAGTGCTCACCTGCATGCAGTTTTCAATGCCCTTCATTCACACTTCTGCATTGACCTCTTCATGGACTTTGCTCAGCTCTGGCCACCAGGGACTCTTCGGGTCTGCTTGATTGTCCCACAACGCATGGCACCACTCATCACTCCTCTAGGCCACAGGCTCCTTGATTACTTTCTGAGTCTTTGGTTCTTCCACCTCTACCCTCCCCCCATAATCCTCTACTTGGCCCTCACAAGTCTCCATGATTTAGCTTAAAGTTTCTCTGACATTTCAATATTCTCAGCAACTTAAATAGTTAAGTATCTTCAAGTAAAATACTAAGTGAACCAAGTGGTGAAGAAATATTGCAACTTATTCTTTCATAAGGCCAGCAATGATAGCTTTTGATAGCCCCTTAGTTTATCTCACTTCTAGGCAAATCTAAATTTCCCTGTATCAGTGATTCTAGAAGTGTGGTCCCTGGATCAGCAGCATCTGCATCACCTGGAAACTTGTTAAAATGGAAAATCCTTGGGCATCACCTCAGATATACCAAATCAGTAATTTGTGCTTTACAAAGGATTCTGATATGCAGAATATCAGATATGCAGGTGAAACTACCCTTTTCACAGAAAGAGAAGAGGAACTAAAGAGCCTTTTGATGAAAGTGAAAGAGGAGAGTGAAAAGCTGGCTTAAAACTCAACATTCATAAAACAAAGATCATGGCATCCAGTCTCATCACTTCACGGCAAATAGATGGGGAAACAATGGAAACAGTGACAGACTTTATTTTCTTAGGCTCTGAAACCACCACAGATGGTGATTGCAGCCATGAAATTAAAAGATGCTTGCTCCTTGGAAGAAAAGCTATGACAAATCTAGACAGCATATTGAAAAGCAGAGACATTACTTTGCCAGCAAAGGTTCATCTAGTCAAGGCTAAAATTTTTCCAGTAGTCATGTAGGGATGTGAGAATTGGACCATAAAGAAAGTTGAGTGCTGAAGAATTGATGCTTTTGAACTGTGGTATTTGAGAAGACTCTTGAGAGTCCCTTGGATTGCAAGGAGATCAAACTGGTCAGTCCTAAAGGAAATCAACCCTGAATATTCATTGAAAGGACTGATGCTGAAACTGAAGCTCCAATACTTTGGCCACCTGATGCAAAGAACTGACTCATTGGAAAAGACCCTGATGCTGGAAAAGATTGAAGGCAGGAAGAGAAGGGGATGACAGAGAATGAGATGGTTGGATGGCATCACCAACTTGATGGACATGAGTTTGAGCAAGCTCTGGGAGTTGGTGATGGACAGGGAAGCCTGGTGTGCTGCAGTCCATGGGGTCACAAGAATCAGACATGACTGAGCAACTTAACTGACTGACCAAAGGATTCTGATGCACATTAAATTTTTTATATTTATTTTTAATTGGAGGATAATTGCTTTACAATATTGTGTTGGTTTTTGCCATATGTCAACATGAATCAGCCATAGGTATACATATGTCTCCTCCCTCTTGAACCTCCCTCCCACTTCCCACCCCATCCCAGCCCCCTAGGTTGTCACAGCACCAGTTTGAGCTCCCTGAGTTATGCAGCAAATTCCCACTGGCTACCTATTTTCCACATGGCAATGGATACATTTCCATACTACTCTCTCAATTCATAGCTCTCTCTCCCTCCCGCACTGTGTCTACAAGTCTGTTCTCTTTGTCTGATACACATTCAATTTTGAGAACCACTGCTCTATAACATATACACTCTAAACTCTAGCCTTAATTTAATGACTAATGTTAACTGATTAATAATCAGAAATAATCAATTCACCCTCTAAATATCTGTGTGATATTGAACATTTATGGATTCTTCTCTCCTAGGAAGCTCGGGATAAATGGAAGGGATAATGTGTAGGATGGAAACAACAGTCTTCCCAAATTGCCTCTCACAGAAAATAATGCTCCAGTCTGGCTACCAAGTGATGTTCCCAGTGCCTGGGGGAGACAAACTCCCTGTCTCTGTTGCCCTGGGAAACCCTATTTGTCATACTCACTGACTCTAACATATGCCCCTGTTTTTTCAATCCCGAAAGGCAGAATAAGTTTGCCATCAGGGAAACAGAGGAGCTGGCAGATGAAAGGAAATGAGAAGCCATCTACTCCCTCAGTAGCTGTGGCTCTGCTGGAGGCAGAAGGCCCATCACCTGCTTCATTCATTCCTCCAATTCATCCATCTACTCATCCTCCTTTCTTCCCATTTATCCTTCCACCCTCCTGTCTACCCATCCACCCTTTCACTCATCCATTCATCCACTCATCCTAGAAATATTTATTATGTGGAATATGTGCCAGCTTGGTTTCTCTTCAAAATCAAATGAGGTTGGGCCTCATTGGAGATCACTGAGCCATGGCATTTTCTTTTGCTTCTGGGGTGACTCCCAAGATAGCCTATTGGGATGGAGGAAGAAAATCTCAGAATTTCTATTTATATGTATCTCTTATCCTTTAAAAAATTTTTAGTTTGAGTGTACATTTTATGGCTTCCCTGGTGGCTCAGATGATAAAGCATCTGCCTGCAATGCGGAAGACCAGGGTTTGATCCCTGGGTCGGGAAGATCCCTTGGTGCCGGGAGCCAGCGTGAGGAACTCCGCCTGTGGCAAAGGTCATGAGGAAGGAGGCTCGGCATATGCAAATGTGCGATGGAACCTCAGGAGTCCCCCTGGAAATTCTCGAGCATCTACCCCCAAAACCAGAGTCTGCCTACTTTACTGCTTTGTGCTCTCACCTACACCTCTGACTTTACGGGGGGCTGTCCCCCACCACCTCTCTGAAAAAGAGTTAACTTACAGCTCCAGTAAATAAAGTTCCTGGGCATGACAAGAGTGTCTCAACCTACAAACTCCTTTGGAAGTCCTCTAGCCTGCCTGAATAGGTTCTTCCGGCCACATGTGATTGTTCAGAGCCTCCCAACTGTGAGAGGCATGAGATGTTCTAAACTGTCTAAATACAGATTCCTTTGAGCAGTTAAAAGATTGATTAGAAATTGTATTGGTGAAGGGTTTTTCACTTGTTGGGCCAATGTTTGCTGCTAAGTTTCCATATCCCTTACCTACTGAGTCCCTGGCAGTGTATTGATTAATATAATTGGTGTATAGGAATGTAAGTAGTAGCTTTAATGTTTGTAACCTTGGACCCTTGAGTTAATTCTTTTTCTTGTTATAGCCTACCACACCTTTGCCCTATAGGAATGCAACTTTATCTAATGCTTTTGGAGGGTGGTACCTGACTTTAGAATAATCACCTCTAGAGAAAAATAAGTTTTCTGAAGAAAGGATCTTAAAATGTTAACAGTCCTCTTGGCCAGAAGATGATGTAATTCACCTAAACTTTTGCATATGGTAAGTTTGCAGGAAGAAAGCCTGGCTTACTGCTAACTCTACCCCTTTCCCCATTATTCTCTATGCACAACTTAAGGTATTAAAAACTACTTTGGAAAATAAAGTGCAGGCCTCGTTCACTGAAACTTGGTCTCCCCATGTCATTCTTTCTCTCACCTTCTGGCTGAATATCCATCTGGGGCGTGGAGGCTCGTCAAGGCTACTAATTTTGCCTGGGCTTCTAAGATCTGACTGGGGAGGCCTTAGTGTCTCCTCTCCTTCAGGAGAACAGGAGGATGCCTGCGGCCTACGTAGGTGACGCAAATTCCTTATTTTGGAATTTTATTAGCTTTCCACGTAAACCAAGTTATTCAGCCTCTTTTCTCCACTGAATTTTCTCACTGAGCTATCCTTATTTAACCACTCTTTATATCTTTAATTCTATTGTATCCTGATTGCCAAAGCCGTCTCCCCTTCGAAATCCCTGACTCCTCCGGGGCTGGACCCCAGTATCTTGGAGAAGGAAATGGCAACCCACTCCAGTATTCTTGCCTGGAAAATTCCATGGATGGAGGAGCCTGGTAGGCTACAGTCCATGGGGTTGCAAAGAGTTGGACACGAATGAGCAATTATATACATTTTATAATGAACATAATGCACTAATACCATACTAAGTTTATACATAGTTTTGAGCAGTTTTGCATGCTCAAAAACTGCAGTAAAAATATGCAAAATCCAAAGATTTAGGAGACCACTGCTATGAAGAATAAAGTCAGAAGATGACAGAGCAATTTAAGATAGACAGGTACTAGTGTTTGGAATGAAGAAAGCAAAAAGTACTCAGTAGCATGAAGCTGGGTAGCTGGAAAACATGCCTGCAACTAAGACTGGATCAACCCACCTCTGTTTGTGTCTGTGGTCACATACGTGGTTGCTGCAGACTCAGGAGCAGAGGCAAGCCCTGCCCTAGTCTAGCTCGTATTCCACCATTCACTATCCCAAAGGGGCAACTGAACTGTGTCCTGGCCTTCAGTTCAAGATGGCAGATCTTTAAGTAACCTTACCCCTTGAAAGCATATTCTGAAACTTCACTGCACACTGGTGAAAGTAAAGGTTTTTGATGCTTTCTGCTTTGCTTAATAATAATATTTATACCTATATTAATGTAACATTATCTCATTCACATCCAGTTTCTCCCCTCTTTAAAAAAGAATTAATTTATGCAAACTCAATATTTTTCCTAACGCAAACATAGTTTTTTCAGCACTGTATCAATTCACTTAAAATGTTTCTGTAATTTCCATATAAGACTGAATGAACTTATACTATTCTTTTTTAATTTTATTGAAGTGTAGCTGATTTATACAATGTTGGGTTTAATACTATTCTTGATTTTGATATTCTCAAGCTTCAAAGCTGTATGTTACTCTACTCTTTTATAGGCACTGACGTGTTTGTCTTTGCCTAACTGAAATGCTTGTAACCACTGTCAAACACCAATAGAAGTGTTTTCTTGTTTGTTTTTTGTTTTTTCTCGGTGAAATGTGTTAATATACAAGGACCAACTCTTTTAGGAAGCTGTAAGAAGGCAAAGGAAAAATTTTTGACAGAAGATGCTTATCTGTAGGAGAAAATTTACATGAGAAGCCTGTCCTTTAATGTGCATTAATGAGTTATTATTCATTGAATGAATCGTTTAAATATTTTAATGATCAATGAAGTCATGAATGGACTCAGGAGTGACTGTTTTGTTTTTTTTTATTGATCAATTGTAAACTTGTCTTTTTAAAAGAAATCCAAACAGCTTATTCAGCTTACATTAAAAGAGCCTCACACACACATTCACAACTCTGTAGGCAAACTTCGAGAATAAAATACAGGCAAATAGTGAAATAATCTTAAATAATTCTTCACTCCAAATAAAATACTTCTGCAAATATTTCCTAACAAAATCTAGTACAACAGTCCTGTTTGTGCTAAGATCCTTCCAAGGGTACTCATAATTCCACTTATCACCCAAGTTTAAAGAAAAAAATACATTAAAATGAACTATATTTTAAAGTTGACATTTCCTGCTAAAATTGACTCTTTTCCAAACTTAATAAAAAGCATTTTCTACTTTAAATTTAAAGCTCATCTAAATCATTGCACTTACTTTTAAATAAATTCCCTCATGTGTTTCGACATTTTATAAATCCATGGGGACTAAATTTTTCCAGGTTTCTCTTATACTTAATGTTAATATTACTATAATTATCGATAACAAATTTACCATGCCTTGGATGTTTGAAAAGCTTAGAGAATTATACTTTTATTCTAACCATTTTAAACAACGATATTATGCTTATTTTCTCAAGAGAGTGATAAACATGGGTATGGAGGATGACTTGTACTAACAAGTGTTTAAAATATATATATAAATATTTACCTTCACACTTCTCCTAAGTGGGCAAAATACTTCCTTACTCTCAATCAGAGGTGGCATTCTTTAAAACCATTTATGGAGTGTGTATTTGCCCTGTACCCAAGAACCATCCCTCAGACGCAGTAAACTGGGAACTACATTAGCCATCCTTTGAAACCTGCCTCAGTTCAAGGCTGCTGCTCAAAGTCCCACAAGCTTCAAAAGTCCCACTTCCTTCAGGGATTGTTTTGTTTTGACTTTTTCCAAAGTGAAAAAAAAAAAAAAAAAAAGCACAAGTAAGTTCTACTGAAGCTACCAAAGGAAGACCTAAATATCATACCCTCCCAGCCTGCACCCCCACCTTCTCTTGCTCTTAATTCTCTCCAGCCCATATCTGGACATTAATGTACATCGAGTCAGAGAGCCATAGACTGGCTGTGGTCTTCAGCTTTGGCTAGCCTTCTCTTTGGCTGATTTCCCTCCAAGTTAAGGTTATCCAAATTGCATCTTTAGTTCTTCACTATGACTAAAAACACATATTTAACAAATCTATATGCATTCAAATATTTAACAAATATCTAAAAGAGTTCAGTCATATGCATTTTATGGATTGTTAGTAGCCTACTTTTTTTTTGTGGACCCACCCTAAATCACACTTGGTCTCCAAAAATCATATGTCCATATACTATAATACAGAGAATTCCTAAAATGTTGGCTGTGTGTTGAATGATTGTTAAAACAGGGTCTTCTCTCAGAAATCCCACCCAGGATCAGCGTGGATTTAACCACTTCATTACAGGAGATGGGGCATCATTCTCCTTCACAAGTTCTTCTCTCACAGCATTGCCGTCTCCAGATGCCACGTCATGCTCTGGAATTAGAAGGAATACAAATCATGTCCAAATGTTTATAACTCCAAGATTAAGTAAAATTTTGTCTTATTTTTGTATTATAATACATTTACAGTGAAATCTATAATAGATTTGAAAAGTCTATTCCATGTTCACCTACCCTCTACCAATTAGCATTTCCTTGAATTAAACATCTTTGCTCACTTGATGTCACCTGACATTAGTCCATACATTTATTTGTCTTTTTTTCCCCCTTGTATTATCTCACTGTACCACTAGAATATCAGCTCTATGACGGCAGGGACTTGTTTTGTTCACTGTTGCAACAGTCCTTGGAACATGGTAGGCACTTAATACTTACCAAATGAGTAAACGGTGTTAAGTATAGATCTCTAAGTAAGATTCTTCACTATCTAATATGGAAGAGGAATTAGCGTACCGATGTGGCTCTAGAATGCAGAAAGCATACCAAAGGGCCTTTTATAAACGTTTATAGAAATAGTCCTTGCTCTACCTAACAAGTTTCTAATATTTAGAATTTTTTAAATGTTTCTGCTTCTAAGAGTAGTGAAGTGTGTTTGCGTCTGCAGTGTACATTCTGAAATTGAATGCTATTAGGAGGTTAGGATGGTCCAGTAGATAAATGCATGTAAATTCACTACCCCCTACAAAAAAAAAAAAAAAAGATGCTTGTGAATTTCCAGTCTTGGAAAGTCGGAGAGCTAATTACTAAACAATAAAAACAGCAATGACAAACGAAGATGAGAAACCAGGAAGCCCACTTGCCAAGGATGCTGTGACCAACAGGTAGAAAGTTAGAAAAGACCACTTCATTCAATCAAGGTATAAAAGGCTCCTCCGGAAGTCCCTGTGTTGAGGAACCTTGGCGCCATTTACAAAGACTGGGCCCAAACAGACTTGGGCAGAGATGATGTGAAACTCATGGCAAGGACTGAGGCCCCAACCAAGCCCCATCCTATAAACAGTAGCACTTAAAGCTCATTAAGTTCCATGTGGAGATGCACAACTGAACAGAAGGGCTCCTGCACATCCTTACCACGAGGTTTTTAGGATATTCTGCACTCCATCCTCAATCTAAGATTTACAAAAGTGAAAGTCATTCAGTTGTGTCCGACTCTTTGAGACCCTATGGACTGTACAGTCCATGGAATTCTCCAGGCCAGAATACTGGAGTGGGTAGCTGTTCCCTTCTCCAGGGGATCTTCCCAAACCCAGGGATTGAACCCAAGTCTCCCACATTGCAGGGGGGATTCTTTGCCAGCTAAGCCACCAGGAAGATTTAAGAAGAGGACACTAATAGTCATCTTTAGTTGCTCCTTTATCAAAGGAAACACCTTAGGTCAGAAAATGCATTTTCCATAAATTTCTAATAAGAATCTTGATATCTAATTGAGTATAGAAATATTTTTTATATAAACCTTAATGTAATTTTCATCCAGCAAAATACAGTTGACCCTTGAACAATGCTGGTATTAGAGGTGCCGACCCCTGAGCAGTGGAAAATCCACCTACCACTATGTCTGCCCCCCAAATAAAGTAACTGGTAAATGACTCACCCAAGGGCAGAAAGCTGAAAGAGTTTCAATAAAAGCAGGACTCCATCCCTAGTTCTTTTGACTCTGTGGACTGTGATCTCTAATTGAAAACAAATGTCCCCCCACACTTAGTTAATTTAAAGATCTGTAAAGCGAAAATATAGGTACTATATCTACTGGGGGTAAAATGTGTGCATAAGTGGACCAAACAGTTCAAATCCATGTTGTTCAAGGGTCCAGAGTATCTTTTTCCGAGGTAACTATACATTGGTCAAGATTTTTGCAGAATCTGCAAGCGAATGAGAGAAAGTGACAAGCTCAAGGGAAAGAGACAGCACACTGGTCCAGAGAAGCAGAAGACGTGCTCCTGTGTGTGCAGCAGGAAGCACTGAGGGGAGAGAAGAGTTCCATCACTGAGGACATTCCAGAGGAGTTCTAGAGCATTGCTCCCAGAAATACACCCCAAAGAGTGACATAGATTCACCAGATTCAATTCTCTCTTGGTGAGAAAGGTCAGGAGCAATCTTAATGAGAGTAGAGGGATTCTGTTAGTAAAGTTGTTCCTTCAGTGTTGTTTGTAGCCTGTGGTTTTAAGAAAGCAAAATAAGACAAAAGAAGCTTCAAGTATTTGAGGCAACTAGCAGTGCTGAAACAATAAGTTTCAAACGTGTGTGCACGCTATGTCGCTTCATTCATGTCTGACTCTTTGCCACCCTTTGGACCATAGCCCACCAGGCTCCTCTGTCCATGAGATTTGTCAGCAGGACTACTGGACTGGGCTACCATTTCCTCCTCCAGGAGAACTTCCCCATGCAGGTACTGAACCCCTGTCTCTTAAGTCTCCTGTATGGGCAGGCAGGTCCTTCATCTGGGAAGCCACTTGGGGAACCTGGCAATTGAACCATTTGAAAAATGTCAGAAGGTAGACTGGAGGTTGCTAGGGGCTGACGAGTGGGGGTAACTACTTGATGGACACTGGTTTTATTTGGAGCTGAGAAAATTTTTCAAAAACTAGATAGAGCCTGTGACTTCCTAATGCTGTGAATGTACTAAATGCCACTGAATCATTCATTTAAAAATGGTTAATTTTATGTTAGGTGAATTTCACCTCAATAAAAAATTGTTCAGGACTTAAAACTCAATTTTCTTCCATATTATTTGTCAAAGACTATAGGGACAACTCGTAAGTTTTAAAATGTCAATATTGATCTTAATTTCCAGATCAGGTATTCACAAATATATTCATGCAATAGGTTTTTTTTTTAAGGTTTCACTTTAACGTTTAAGGCCATAGCCACACTTAATAATTCATGTAAAAATACATTTCCCATTTATTTTGAGGTACTTAATTGAACCCACATATAAGAAGGAGGTAAAGCTGAGAAATAAGCACATTTGTCAAATATTTCAAATTTTAATTAATTTGAAGTGTGAAGAACCAGAAACAAGAACTGAAATAAATCTGGATTGTCAACTATTTATATCTAAGGGATAAAAATGTATAGTTTGTGGATACTGGTAGTTGCTGTGGCTACATGTTGCTTTAAATGAGCTACTTCCAATTTAACCATTTATTCTACAAGATAACCAAATATGCACTTACCATCATCTTACAAGCTGTATTTCTCACATTCTAATAACTTGTGTAAGAAAAACATAAGCACTAACAATCAGCATGTGAGTATTATTACATTGTCATTCAAAGGTTTAGAGATGATTCCCAAATTTTAATCATAGATACTGTCTCTTATTCTCTCCAAAATCCACAAAAAGACATGCTTGGAATTATTCCACTTAAATACTTCCATTTGGTTTTTAAAAAGAAATGTTTTATATTTTCTATGTTGGCTCTTAAGCCTTATCCAATAAATTCCTCAGAATACTCTTTCACTGTTAAGTTGGGAGAGAAGTAGCTTTGTCTAGTACACATATAAAACAGATCACCAAAGAATTTAAAGAGCTTTGTATATCTTGGTTATTTTTATTACCTTTTGGGTAATCAATCATATTTATCCTCACTATACACTGGGTAAACTTTGTGAAAAATTGTACAATCTAAAAATTATTAATGAATCTCTTTGTAACATTGCAGCAAATTTCAACAACCACCTACCTTTCCCGTAAGTAGAATAAAAGAAACAAAATCATTTAAACCAACTTCTTGTTCTACTCATCCATAATTTTTCTTATTCAAACTGAAAATGAGACTATTGTTTCAATGTTTACCTGGGAATCAGTTCTTACCTGTGTGTGATACAAATCTCTGGTTGGTAGCCTTGGCTACTGAATATTGGAAGAAGGGAAACTTCAGGCATTTGCCGGTCACCCTGTTGCATATGCCAGACTGACAGCTGCAAATCTGTTTGCATTCCATCCCGAAGGTGCCGAAGGGACAATCTGAGGACAAAGGGAAGCTTGAGAGAGGGCGCTCTTGATGTACACAAGCTTCCAACTTCACAGTCCTTGTGTGCACAGCCTCAGTAATTGAACAAACCTCATGAATCTTGACTATCAGATAAAGCCCAATTATCCGAAACTCCCAAGCTTTGAAAATATGAAATGTGAATCCCACGCTTAAAGTCACAAATGTGAAATCACACACTAAGACCAGATAATGGATTCCTTAGTTGTAGTGCCTTGCTGTGAAGTTTAGCTGAAGACAGATACACATAACCAATATCTCTGAACTGGTTTTAATTCTATCTACTGTCTGCTTAGAAACCAAAAGGCAGGGTCTCACTGGGCTACCTCTGTGACAGCTCAGTGAAGGTAGGCAATTGAAAAGACATGTGTATCAGCTCCTCACAGAGTTTAAAAGATATGATGCTGTCTTTGAATTCTCTGTAGCCACAGGCAATTTACTGTTCTAAATGTCTAGGAAAGGACTTAAACTAACCAGGGGCTAAGAGGGCTGTCATCTCAGCTCTTCATCAAGTGACCAATCCTCAATCTGCTCCAACTCTTATCAACTTCATTATCTATCAAAACGACAGTACAAGCATATTCAACTCCTCCAGATGTTAAGAGGATTCACTAATAAAGTCCTCTGCAGAGCTAAAATACAATATGCTAAATGAGAAGAAAGCTGAGAATATATTCATATACCTACCCAAATCTGGAAGCTTTTAGAGCTTCGATGTTCCCATACTTAGACTAAAACATACTATATTGAGAAAAAGAGAACAAATTCATCATTAAAAATGCATGTTTTTTATGATGTGAACAGCATCTCAATAGAACAGCCAGCCTGAACAGCCAAGCAGAATAGATGCAGAATATTTATTCTCCCGGCACAAGAATGTCCTTGTAAATGTACAATCACACATGGGTGAAGAAACAAATCATGAGGCATCTAAGTCTTTGGCAATTTAATACTGTCCACAGAATAATCAAGATGAAATACATTTTTAAAGAATTTATGACTGCTGTACTCTGCATCCTTCAGATTAGAGAAGCACCTGGTTTTAAACACTAGCCTCTCTGCTGGGGAAAAAAGAAGTCCTTAGAAGCGATACTGAAAAAGCCTCTGGCAGAAAAGCACGCAGGATTAGGCTATGACTGTGTCTCCAGTGATACTGAAAACTAAAACTTGAGCCAAATTCTCAGTTATGCTCCTACTGTATCCCCCAATGTACTGAATAGTGCTGGGCACATAGTAGGTGTTCAATAAATATTGCTATATGGGCAAAGCAATGCAAAATATCTGAATATTTAGAAAACATCCAGATACGCAGCTATAGTACACAGTTTTCACAGAGGTGTTCTGTAAAAAAAGTTGAAGGACAAAATTTTGCCCATAGCAAAATACAATGTCTCTATGTAGCTGTTGAGGTTCACACAGCTTCACTATTTCCAGCAGAAAGAAAAATGTTCGTAACCAGACCCGTTTGCAGTCTGAAGGATGTCTAAGAGCTATCCTAAACAGCTTTTTAAAATATATCTTATTAACAGCTACCTCGATCATTCAGTGAATATTGGAGTGCTAAAGACTCCAGATGCCTTACAGCCTGTTTCTTTACCCATATGTAATTGGACATTTACAATCACATATACAGAGTCAGTTTTTATGCCAAGAGAAAAAGCAATACACAGCATATACTTGCTATATAGTAAGTATGATTGCGTTAACCACTTCCTCCCTAATTTCCTTATGTGAAGTACTCTTTTCTTGGCCGATAAGCCCTGTAATTTACAGAAATCACAGATCCCACTCAGCTGAAAGAAACGTCTGTGAATGTCCACCAAAGAAAATGTTTCCTCAGTATTCTACTTTTCATTGGTTATAAACAAAAATAAACTAAGCAAAAAACTAAAATTCTCCTTAAAGTTCAACCATCTATTTCCTAATCTTTAGTATGTTTTGTGGCTTAAAAGTTAATCAACTTATATTTTTCTAAAAGAATTCATGAGATTAGCTCAATACTGGATGATTATTATTCATAAAAGCTTACAATTGTATTAAACACATTAAGAATTATTTAGAAACTTAGTCCCTTTAATTTTAAAAGCTTCTTTGTACTATAAAACTGATGTATGGAGCTATCACATATTTACTGAACCTTAATAATAATCCTTAAGGAGATCATGAGGTATCCATAGAGTATTTTTAAATCTTCATTTTTTCATTTCTAAACATTTTAAGCTATAGTCACTAAGTTTGAAATAAATTCTGCAAATGTTGAACTACACTGTTTAGCTATAATTTCAACCTAATAAAGTTTTTCTTTAAGTCTTTTTCTTTACAGAGTTCCAATTTTTTTCTTTAGGTGCTATTTTTGCTTGTTTTACACTGTTATTTTTCTAGGTTTGTTTGATACCTCAGGGTATCCTCTTCCAAGAACGTGACTCCTTTTGCTAGATGACTTAAGTCATCCTATTTCACAAAGTGCATTAGTGTGCATCAGAAATACTTGATCGTGAGAGGTGCCCTCAACCCTGTGGACTCTCTTAAGATCAAAGAATAACTAAATCCCAGGGCTAGCCACCACTCCAAGAGGTTATCCAGTGCAGACCTCTGTAATCACTGCCTGTAGAAGAGAGACCACCTACTCCAGCCATAACAGATTACCTGTCAAATTTCTAAAGTCTTCCAGAAAAGGAAGCAACACAATTTTCCATTGCAACTTAAAAAAAAAAAAAATCTCTTAAACATCATGAGTGAAACGCTGTATTTCTTTCTGGGCTTCCTTGCATGCAGGGTTCAGCCGCAATCTGCAAAGTTATCTTTCTCTCTCCCTATGACAGCACCTGTGGGGGGAACCTGGTCCCTAAACCCACCTGCATTTTCCCTCTTTGCATTAGAAGGAAAGACTCCTCTCTTCCCACGCTGGCTAAAAGCCTGCAGGGTGCCCTAGGCAAGGGGCAAGAAGCAAGGGGTCGCTCTTTACCTTTGCAGATACCAAACTCGTCACCAAAATCATCCTCCTCATTGTAAAACTGACACCTCAGCCCGGGGCCACACTTCACGCCATCCATGCCCGAGACTGTGCGGTAGCAGGTTTCTCCGAGCCCCGCGGCGCACACCCGGCAGCAGCCACAGTCGTCTAGCACTGTCCTCTTACAGCGCGAGCTGCTTTTGCACTGGCTACTGTCACAGCGCTCGGGGCAATCCACCGCGTACTTGCGGCTCCAGACCGCCGCCAGGTGCGCGGGGACCAGCAGCGTGGCCAGCAGCAGGAGGCGCTTCATGTTTCCCGCGGCTCGGGCTCCGCTTCCCGCGGCTGGGTCTCTGCTGGCGGGAAGCCGCCGTACAAAGTGGTAGCTGAGCGTCTGCCTACACGATTATGAGTTTTATACACTGGGTTGCCCGCATGCTTCCCCGTCATCAATTTCCTCAACCCAGCAGCAGCGCTGTCCTCCTGCCAGGCTCTTGTTTTAGTTTATGAAATCCAGGATGAAGGCTGGATTAACACGCTGCTGCCATCCAGGAATTGAAAAGCCTGAGCTGATGTCATCTGTTATGTTTAGATGGTTGTTTTGCATGAGGACTGAAAAACTCGCTCACATCCGTCTCAAGGGCTCAAGGACGTCTGTGAAGGGGGAATAAAGAAGGTTGCACACCCTCCTCCAGGACAGGAATTGTTCTGACACCGGCACATCAGTTGAGGTGTTGCTTTGTCTCAGAGCCTCTGCAGTCAGGAGGAAAATTACATCGATGTGAATCATCGATGTGAACCGAAGACGCTCCTTTTTAAATAAATAAATAAGCATTTGGTATTTCCCTTCAATAAATAGCTATGAGATCATTTGGAAGAAAGGGTTATAGTGTGCCTTTTCAATACTGAGAAGAAAGAAAATATTTTGAAAGGGATTTTTTTTTAAAGACACTCTCTTCCTTCCTCCCACCCCTCTTCAAATGTTTTTTCTAAAACAGCTCATATGACAATATCTAAGTTCATCATGGATGTAGCTGTATTTTCTAGTGAAACGTGGAACTGCCGCAGAGAATTTCCTTTCAGATCAATACAAAAACCACAAGAGGTAAGACGCTGCTGGCACTGCTTCTGGTTTACTCAATTCTGGAAAAACTTACCAGCTGGACTTCTCCTGAGTCAAGACTCACTGGGGAGAAGGCTCATCCATCACCAAGTCTGCTTGTCCAATGACTGAGCCCACTCGGAGCCCTTCCCCTCACCTCATGGCATTGATCAGAATCCTCACTAAAAACCACCAAACAAGGCAGCCAGCCCAAGGAAATAAATGAGCCAGCAGGCAAATTGGAATGTGGTCCAGGGAGGCAAGTCACAGAAAAGGGAAAACATAACCCATCAGGGAACAAGGTCTACATGCTATGGAGGGTCACAGTGCTTAGATCCCTCCAGGAAAGATCAAGTAGTCCTCTTAGTACATTAACTGGATCAAGGCCTCATTAAGCAAGGTTTGTGGGACAGGAAAAAACAAAGTGAAAGAGGAGAGAGGAGAGTTCTTGCACCAGCTATGTGTTGGATTCTAAGCGGCATCCACCTATCGAAATAGACAAAATCCCACTGTCATCTAGTAAATATACCAATAAGGTTGACAGCTCTCGATTTGTCACCATGTAGTGATAGGCAAGCCACAGGGCTCCTCTCAGCCTCTGCCTCCCTTTTGAGAATTGACGGTATGAATCCAGCTGATCGCTTAAGCTTTTGTCCCTTATAGAAGATAAGGCAGAATTCATTGGATGCAACTTGATGATCAGCCTTCGAAAGTGCAGCTTTAGAAGGATGTAGGAGAAGGCAATGGCACCCCACTCCAGTACTCTTGCCTGGAAAATCCCATGGACGGAGGAGCCTGATGGGCTGCAGTCCATGGGGTCGCTAAGAGTCGGACACGACTGAACGACTTCACTTTCACTTTTCACTTTCATGCATTGGAGAAGGAAATGGCAACCCACTCCAGTGTTCTTGCCTGGAGAATCCCAGGGATGGGGGAGCCTGGTGGGCCGCCGTCTCTGGGGTCGCACAGAGTCGGACACGACTGAAGCGACTTAGCAGCAGCAGCAGCAGCAGGGGACAGAAGGTGCAGGGAACTGAGAACACGGGAAATGAAAGCATGTGACTCAGCTTCCAAATTTCCCAAATTTTTCATGACAATCCAGTTTCAAATATTCTACCTTAATCTCCTAGAACGAAACATAGACTTGGCAAATGGCACACTGATTAATTGTTTTCAATAGTGGGTAACATCCATTGAGTGCATGGTCTGTGCCAAACACTGTTCTGAAGCATTTTACATGTATTAATTCACTTGATCCTCACCACAACGCTATGAACTAGGTACCATTTTCATGCCCATTTTATGAGTGAGGAATCTGAGTCAGAAAGACACTGAATAATTTGTCCAAGATCCCTGTAATGTCACAGGTTGAACTTGAACCATGTCAGTCTAATGTCAAACTCACATTGCCAATTACAACATGATCATGCTTCCATGGCCGATGGTCTGATGGCCTTGTTCACAATTTAGGCTGATCCTGAGAAAGGGTTCTTGTTCAAACTTTGCTGAACTCTATTTTTGAGAAGAGTGGTTAATCAGGATAGTGGTTATTAATAACACCTAACTATTCTATTGATATAAAGCTTATGATGTATCAGACATCATGCTAAGCTCTTTATGGAAGTTACCACACTTAATTTTCAAAGAAACTTCAAGAGCTAAGTGCTATTCTTAGCACCATCTTAGAGATGTGAAAACTGAGGACTCATGGAGTTACGTAACTTGTCCAAGGTCACACAGTTAGCAAATCATAAAAACAGGACTCCAACCCTAAGGCAGACCATCTCCAGAAACTAGGACAAAGATTGTAAAGTCAAAGACACGTAGATTCCAAACAGGTGACCCAAGTGGGTGAGGTGGTAAGCTACACCAGGTGGCATGTGATACAAGGGAGGGGATTTGCCCACCTGCAAGCACATGCCTCCTCTAAGGGGAGAAGCCACTCCCTAGGGTTGGCTGACAGCTGCCATGTAAGAATATGCATTGTGCCCAATCTTCTGATTTCTTTAAAGAGAAGGTAGAATCCAGACTTTTGAATGTACTCCCCTAATTTTTAAATGTTAGCCAGTATTTCATTCAAATTAGAAAACATCATCTGTGCCTTCATTTCTTTTGGACTGGGTCCAGTCTGCACACTAATTTGGTCTAGCTATAAATTTTGGACTCTGTCAGAGTCGGATCCAAATCTCTACTCTGCCACTCACTCCCTAAATATAATTAGTTTAATGTCTCTAGGCCTCCATTTCTACATGGCACACAATGGGCTAATAATACCTTCTTAATAGGGTCAATGTCAAGATTGATAAGTGATGGAAAGTGTCAGTCAAGTAATATGCATTCAATAAACGATGGCTACTCTTCAATTTAAAAATACAGCCATCACAAAATTGGCACTGAGTTTTAAAAAAAAGTAAGAATCTTCTGATTTTTATAGGAATTTAAAGAAGAAACAACAAAGGCCTTTGAATGTCCAAATCCCAAGAGTTGAGGGGAAGAAGAGGAGCTCACAGGAAACCAACCACCTTCTGCATTTCTCAAAATTGGTAATACCTTTAGTGAATGATAACAACACGGAAAGAACATATCAACTGAGGATACCAAATTCACAAATAATAGCAAACTGTAACACAATACACAGAAGAGTAAAGAAAATATGCTCAACAGAGCTCACAGATGGTAAAACCAACTCAACAAGTGGTACCTAACAGCTCATTTTGGGGGCTCCTTCAACTCTTTCCAAGACCCCATAAAAACTGTTGGTCCCAGCACAGTCCCTAAGGGATTTTTGTCTAGCTACATTTTTGTCTCTCCCAACCCTGAGCTCAGATCAACCAGTCTTATGAGGAAACTAGCTATGACCATGAAGAGTTAGGAAATCAGAGCATGAGTTAACAAGAAGCCATCTGTAATCTGCAGAGGGGGAAAATAAGATGAAGGCAAAGCTGGTGATGTTGAGGATAGAAGTCCACCTGGCAGGCTTCCTTTGAGGTACAGCCAGCAAATCTCTAACCTTATTGTGTACGTCGGCTGTCAGTGAGGTCAGGAGGAATCACATAAGCTTTCACAGCTCTGAAAATGCAAGTTCAAGCCATGGTGGGTCAAACAGACCACTTCACGATCCAAAGGACAGCATGTGGCCTTCTGCAGTAGGGGCTGGAGACACAATAAAAACCATATAACTATTCAACTCAATACACTTTGTGCATTTAAAATACCATTGTGATTTTTTTTCATTTTTTTAAATTTAAATTTATTTTTAATTGGAATATAATTGCTTTACAATATTATGTTGGTTTCTGTCATATATCAGCATGAATCAGCCACAGTTATACATATGTTTCCTCCTTCTGGAACCTCCATCCTACCTCCCACCCCATCCCACCCCTCTAGGTTGTCATAGAGCACTGGATTGGAGCTCCCTGCATCATATGTGATATTATGCCAAGTAGAAAAATAGGCCTAGGTAATGTGTACTGGCATTTTGTGTTTGACATTGCACATTATAATTGCTTGTGATTATATCAAGCATCTTTTCTGGATAGCTAAAGAGAGAAAGGCTCTGAGAATATTCCAAAGCTCATGGTCAATTCAAATTTTATCATGCTTATTATTGTACATGGCACAATAATAATTTCACACAAACTTCTTTATCAGATAAATTTGATTTAAATTGAGTTACAGGGACTTCCTGGTGGTTCACTGGTTGAGAATCTGCCTTGTAATGTGGGGGACATGGGCTCGATCCCTGGTTGGGGAAGTAAGATCCCACATGCCACTGGGCAACTAAGCCCATGGGCCTCCACTACTGAGCCCACACACCATAACGAAAGATCCTGTGTGCCGCAACCAAGACCCAAAGCAACCAAATAAATAAACATTTTTTTTTCATCTAAATTGAGTTACAGAGATAAACTGGAAGATTAATATTGACATATACACACTACTATATGTAAAATGGGCTTCCCTGGTGGCTCAGTGGTAAAGAACCCACCTGTCAATGCAGGAGATGCAGGTTTGATCCCTGGATCAGGAAGATCCCCTGGAGAAGGAAATGGCAACCCACTCCAGTATTCTTGCCTGGAGAATCCCATGGACAGAGGAGCCTAGTGGGCTACAGTCCATGGGGTTACAAAAGAGTCAAATACAACAACTAAACAACAATATATCAAATAGATAACTAGTAAGGACCTACTGTGTAGCACAAGAAACTCTACTCAATACTCTATAGTTGCCTATATGGGAAAAGAATTCAAAAATGAGTGACTATATGTATATGAATAACTGATTCATTTTGCTATACATATGAAACTACACAGCACTGTAAATCAACTATACTCCAATAAAAACTTTTAAATTAAAACAAAGTTTTTTTAATAAAAATAGAATGAATTGCAAAGGTGAAAATTTTGAAGGTGAAAATTTCCAAGGAGCAAGTGGAGGAATGTAAGTGTCTGAGGCTTTTTTCTAGTTTAGTTTTGTTTTTTGTTTTTGGTATCATCTGAAAGTTTTGCTGCTTTGACACCAGCTGATGGCAATTTTGCATGTGTCTGTGGTGAGATCTAGCATATGATTAGAGTTTATACTTAATAAATATGTGAACATAGACAGTTGTTTCCCAGAACCATTTTCAGAGAGCAGTAAGTTAAATATGGCCCCACCATGTTCCCCAGGGGAAGCAAAGTAAGGCCAGGTTCTTGGACAGGGTGGAATGAAGTAGAGATGGCAGAACAGCTGAGGGTGGAATGGGATCTGAGGAGAGAGGTTGGTAACATCACGTGAGCTCCAACATAGCTAACCAGCTTTGTCCTCCTGACCTGAAGCCTTGAGTCTGGGAGCACCACATTCTGGAGACAGCTCCATCACTACCAAACTATGTGACTTTAGGCAAGTCACCTTAAACCCTGCATCTCTCCTTTCTACCTCAGTAATGAATTAAGAAGACCAAAAGGAGCATTGTGACTATTAAGAAGAGTCTAAATTTCTAAAGATTTGTTTCATTCTTTTAAAACAATCTTATGTCTTGGAGCAAATATTTTCCCAAAAGAAATATCTCTCCAGTTCTCCAATTTTCAATTCTTAATAAAGACAATTTTAATAGCAAAGAGGGATTTGATGTTACAGGCAATTTTCAAAACCTACACCTGCTTAGGGGAGTAAAGAGAAGTGCACTTTTTAAATTTGGCTTCCTGCCTGCAAGGGGCCCTCGGATTGGCCTTAATGAGCAAGCAGGTCAAGGCTGTAGGCAGGTGGGGGACAATCATGGTTGCTCACAGCAAAAAGCCCTGCAAGATCAGCAAGTGTGGGGAAGTTTGAGAAGGTAAGCCCAGGACACCTACAGTTTCTACGGCAAACCTTGACCCTGAATCTCTGGGAACCCCTCAAAGAAACTTGAACACCATATCCAGAGCTCTGATTCCAACGGAGCCCCCTGAGGAAGCAGGCACAGAATCAGGTCGTTTTTCTAACCCTGACCAAATCTAGAAACTTTCACTGTGGACTCAGACTGGCAGGATTTCTTTTAAAGTGAGAAAGTCTAGACTCGGGGGCATGTGAGGAGCTCTCACTGCCCAGCTGCCTATGTCTTTGCCCCCAATTCTGGAAGGTGCCAATATGAGGAGTCGAACAACTAGCCCTTTCTCCAATCAGGGTTCTGAGCCTATGATCCATCTGTAAGATGTCATACAGTGTCCGTCTGCCTCCAAATATGAACCCACAGCTAGAACCACTGGACGCTTCCCGGATACCAGAAGAGAAGCAGTGTGAGTGCCAAAAGCAGCTCTCCACTTGGAGCCAGGAGATCCCAAGTTTGAGTCTAGCTCCACCATCAGTCCTGGTGCAAGACACCAACCAGCTTTTCCTGATGTCATTTTTTCTCAGCAAAATATAAGGGATAGGAACCCTGTTGTCTATTTCTTAAAGCAATGTGGTAAAAGATCAAAGATAATGTAGATGTGAAAACATATTGTCAACTCTAAGTTATCTGTACTGGTGTGAAATATTGTTACTTATTTATAAGATAAATTATATACCAGGAAAGAAAATAAGCCTGGGGCTGTCTACCTCAGACCTCACCCCTTCCTCCATTCTCCTCACGTTCTTCAAGGTGGTACCATTTTTCATTCTCTCAGTCTCACAGAATGATGGTTAAACACCCACTTTCCGGCTTAAAAGGAGCCCACCACTTCTCCCTACAGCCTCACCCCATCCGGAGTGGGATGACTAAACAGCCCACAAACTGCTCTTTTAGACCTAAAGAAGTTTTTTTTAATTGCTAGTTTCCTAAGTGACTAAAGAAATAGTTTAGGCATTGGAGATCATTTACACATTAGAACTATCTGACATAAGAGAAAGTAGGTTTAAAAAGTCATGTTAGAAGTTATTGCTAAGACATTTGGAATCTTCAGTAGGAATTTTGGAAAGACTAGGACTTCTGATTAATACAAGAGTCATAGGAAATGATTCTGCTACTTTGCTTCTCTAACAGCATGGCACTTCCTTCTTCTGACCTTAAACTGATCCCTTCTATAAGCTAATAAAATATTAATAGGACCAGCCTGGCCAGACTCATCAGAATTTATCTCGTGATGAAGCGCCCTAGCTGTTACATGACATATGGGTTGAATAAATAATTGCGTGTTTTATTAAAATGTAAAGGTAAGTACTGGAAAGAGAGAAACAAGAAGCACAACTTCCACACCTTTTATTTAGAATTTTGTAAGGAATTAACAATTTCAGACTCTCTTATCTGGTATAGAAATATGTTGGCTCCTTTCTTCCTAGGATGTTCTCAAACCACACAGTGACCCTTTTTTTTAAGTGTTTTGCTTTCTTTTGGCTACTAAGGAGTTCATGAAGTTTCCAAGCCTACAGTCTGAGAGCTTAATGTACACTAAAGATACTTCAGATAGGAGCTGGTGCATCAAAGCACTGTTTCCCAGACCACCTGCATCAGAACATCCAGGTAGCTTGTCAAAATGTCACAGCCAAGGCTTCTAATTTCATTGGTCTGGGGTAAGCCTAGGCATAAAAATTTTTAACAAGTAAGCCATTTGTTTCTAACAAACTGAAAAATTTGAGAAACTTCTAAACTAATTGTTTCTCCTAAATTACATCCCTTCACGTTAGCAGAATTAGTCCATAATATTTACTCTGGAGATATCTGACAGGAAAAACCTATCTTTGAGGGCTTGACCTATAATTTTTAACTATATTATGCACTACAAATATTTTAGCATATTTTACTAAGACATATATCACATATTAACCTGACTGAAGTTGGGATATGGTCTTTTTAATGTAATTGGCATTGCTTACACACGTTCATCAGAACTAGCAGAAGGAGTGCCAGTCACTTGGAAGAGATTCTCATAGACAAATAGTGAAGCTAGTTTTTAAGAAATGCTGCATTATTGATCATCTCTGTGACATGTAATTCAGAAGGACAAGATATAAATGTAGAGTCATTTAGGAATATTTTAACCAATTTATTGAATTTATTTTCCCTCTTATGAATGTTCAAAAGTTCTAAATGATAGAAATCTATGTCCACGATTTTACAGTTATTGTCATGAGTGTGACAATGCTTCCCTCAGGGGCTCAAGAAATGACATAGGCTCTAAAAAGAAATATGCAAACTTTAGGGACAGTCTCACACACACCAACCCAGGGACAGTGAGACAACCATCCCCACCCCCCAGGTTCCTCCCACCCTGCCGAGGTCTCAGGCAGCCGTGGCTGCAGGTATGCTGGTTCGCTTCACCCTCCTCTAAAGTTAAACACTAGAAACAGCTCTGGCATTGCATCATGAGCACATTAGTGGGAGAGAGTTATAGGATCACTCTCTGCCCTGTGTCTTCTGTCACCTCCATTCCCTCCTGTGCCAAGCCTGCTTCTCTGGTGACTCCTCACTCCACTGTTAGGAATTAAAGGGAGGTAGAAGCAGTAGATTTATTTCACCATATAAAGCAGTGGCTAAAAACATACACTTTGGTGTCAAATCACTTGAATTTGGGCTTCCCTTATAGCTAAGTCGGTAAAGAATACCTATGGCTGATTCATGTTGAGGTTTGACAGAAAACAAAATTCTGTAAAGCAATTATCCTTAAATTAAAAAATAATTTGTTTTTTTAAAGAAGGAAAGAATCTGTCTGCAATGCAGGAGACCCGGGTTCAATCTCTGGGTCTGGAAGATCCCCTGGAGAAGAAAATGGCAACCCACTCCAGTATTCTGGCCTGGAGAATCTCATGGACAGAGGAGCCTGCAGGCTACAGTCCACAGGGTCATAAGAGTCAGACACGAGTTAGCGACTAAACCACCACCACTTGAATTTAAATCCTGAGCACACAGCTTTTCCACAGTAAAAACTGGAGCATAGCATTTCAATCTCTAAGCCTTGACTTCCCCAGGTGCAAACACACATGAGAATAGCTACTTCCTAGGGTTAAACGGACACACCCAGCCAGCACACAGTAAGCAGGGAGCTCTCAAAATATGTTGAGGCCTTGGGCTGGGCCTCCCCCAGACGGCCTCTCCATGACCCCAAGATTTCTGGTCTCTCTGGAGCATCCAAGAGGATGTAAACAGTGGGAAAAGAAGGGGCAGAGAAGATGTCCAGCAAGTTACAGAAGCTCAGGTTCTGTCTCTACCTACTAAGGGGATATGGATGAAGCTTGATTTATACAATAAAAAGTCAATTTAAGCCCAGATTGTTAAAATGGTTTATTTTTATGGACACAATCTCATGCATGTGGAAGGAGTCTTCAGCATTGGTCCAGCGCTCTGGCGGATCTGCAAAATCCACCCTCGAGGCTGAAGGTCAAGACAGCCAGAGTGGGCCTTATTTATAACAGTCCAACAGTTTCCAGGGCAGTGAAACCACAACAAGACTTGGTATAGGATGACTCACAGGGACTCACAGGATCAGAGAAGTCACAGAGGATCAAAGAATGGATGAGCCTTTCAGCTCACTGCCCCTCTGAAACCAAATGGTGCATTTTGCAAGGCTCACTATAATCTGTTCCAACTAACTTTCAGGGATTGAGTCTAGAGGAAGAGTTTGCAGGAGATTTTGTTGCTATAGCCACTTGGATCTCTGACAAAGTGGACTTCAGTGCAACAATAAAGAGCCGATTTCTCACAATACCCACCCCCAAACAAAATGAATGGAAATTGAAACTGTATTGATGCGGAAGGGATTAAAGACATAACTGAACAACTTGCAAAGTGATCAAAAATAAATATGGACATAACTGAGCAACTTGCAATGCACTGCAAATAAATATTACTAATTTATTCAAGGGCACTTAGGTAATTATTTTGTAAAGAACACATCTATTTTGCTTTTCTGGTTGAATTCTTTGTCCCATGATGATGTCTGCCCACCAGCCACAGGTGAGGTGTCACAGTAATGTCACACTTCTAGATGTAGATGAAGTGGGCAACATTCAAGATGAGGCCCACTTTGCAAAACAACATAGATGAGTACCGTACTGTCATCTTGGCCTCATGACACGACATGACATGACAAAATTAAAGGAAATTTTGGCTGGAGAGTTGGGGAACTGGGGGAACTCTCCAAATCTCCTGTGGGAATCTTGGTGCCAACCATACTACTCTATTGGTTCCTGCCTCAGTTTCTTGTAAACAAAGACAGCTGGCAAAGCTGTACACACACACCTGATCTGACAGAGCAGAGTTCACTGGGGAGGTGGGAACCGTCTCCCCATGACCCATCCTAGAGCCACGCATGGAGAGTCAAACAGAGTTAGACTTTGGGCCCCATGATTAGGAGGCCCCAGCTCTTTACCTGATGTAATCAGAGACTTGATGCAAGAGTGACATGGCATGTCAATACCTTAGCTCTGTCCCACCAGCTGGGCATTCACACTGGGGGAGAGGCTGGTCTTTTCTGGCATGATGGGGGCTTTGGGCTTTGAAATACCACAAGCTAGCTGCAGAACTCCCCTCCCAGCATTCATGATTGAGGAAGAACTAGACCATCTCCTAGCACAATTAGCGGCTGACTGGGGCTGATTGACATAAGCACTGGGGCACCAGGTTTCCATGGAGAGAGGCCACCTCTTTCCTAGGGAGGCCAGGCTGCTCACCTCTAACAAATGATCTCTTACCTCTAGCAGGTATACGCTACTTTATTCAGCACATGCCTACTATACATGCTGCCCACCTGGGCCCTGTCTGTGGCCAAAGAAAGAATTCGGAGTTTCCTATAAGAGCTCAAAGGACTATGTGGCTTTTTCTTCCAAGGAGCAAGCGTCTTTTAATTTCATGGCTGCAGTCACCATCTGCAGTGATTTTGGAGCCCCACAAAACAAAGTCTCTTACTCTTCCCATTGTTTCCCCATCTATTTCCCATGAAGTGATGGGACCAGATGCCATGATCTTAGTTTTTTGAATGTTGAGTTTTAAGCCAGCTTTGTCACTCTCCTCTTTCACTTTCATCAAGAGTCTCTTTAGTTCCTCTTTGCTTTCTGCCATAAGGGTGGTGTCATCTGCATATCTGAGGTTATTGATATTTCTCCAGGCAATCTTGATTTCAGCTTGTGCTTCATCCAGCCCAGCATTTCGCATGATGTACTCTGCATAGAAGTTAAATAAGCAGGGTGACAATATACAGCCTTGAGGCACTTCTTTCCCAATTTGGAAATAGTCTGTTGTTCCATGTCTAGTTCAAACTGTTGCTTCTTGACCTGCATCCGGGAGGTTTCTCGGGAGGCAGGTAAGGTGGTCTGGTATTCCCATCTGTTTAAGAATTTTCCGCAGTTTGTTGTGGTCCACACAGTCAAAGGCTTTAGTATAGTCAATGAAGCTGAAGTAGATGTTTTTCTGCTTAATGAAATTAAAAGATGCTTGCTCCTTGGAAGAAAAGCTATGACAAATCTAGACAGCCTATTAAGAAGCAGAGACATTACTTTGCTGACAAAGGTCCATCTAGTCAAAGCTATGGTTTTTCCAGCAGTCATGCATGGATATGAGAGTTGACCGGTGAAGAAAGCTGAGTGCCGAAGAATTGATGCTTTTGAACTGTGGTGTTGGAGAAGACTCTTGAGAGTCCCTTGGACTGCGAGGAGATCAAACCAGTCCATCCTAAAGGAAATCAGTCTTGAATATTTGTTGGAAAGACTGATGCTGAAACTGAAGCTCCAATTCTTTGGCCACCTGATACAAAAAGCTGACTCATTGGAAAAGACCCTGATGCTGGGAAAGATTGAAGGCAGGAGGAGAAAGGGATGACAGAGGATGAGATGGTTGGATGGCATCACCAACTCAATGGATATGAATTTGAGCAAGCTCTGGGAGTTGGTGATGGACAGAGAAGCCTGGTGTGTTGCAGTCCATGGGGTCATAAAGAGTCAGACACAACCGAGTGACTGAACTGAATTGCTGTGGTTTTTTTGGGCATTCCAAGTGGTGCTAGTGGTAAAGAACCTGCCTGCCATTGCAGGAGATGTAAGAACTGTGGGTTCAATCCCTGGGTTGGGAAGATGCCCTGGAGGAGGGCATGGCAACCCAGTCCAGTATTCTTGCCTGGAAAATCCCATAGACAGAGGAGCCTGGCGGGCTACAGTCCATAGGATTGCACAGAATCAGACACAACTGAAGTGACTTAGCATGCACGCGTGTGGTTTATTGCCACTTATCCCACCCACGCCAGATTCAATCTCTGCCTTTTTCCTGCCCTTTCCATCACCCAGGCTCCCTTGCCCTTTGACTTCTGGTTGGGTTTGGCCTCCGGGAGACACCTACAGAGGATCACAGCAGGAGAAAGAGGCCATGGCATTTCCTCCCTCTTCCTTTCCTACTCTGGCCTGCATCTGTGGTGGGGGCGTGATGCATCCCGCCCGCAACTGCCTGCATCCCGCCCGCACCCGCCCGCACCCGCCCCCGCATCCACGCCCGCAGTTCCTGTTAGGCCCCCTCTCCAGAGCTCAGCTCTTGTTGGGCTCTTAGGAGCAGCAGCGGCAGCCTGCATGTCCCTGGGGGCCACCAGTCCCTTGACCCTGCCCTGTGAGTCATCCTTTCACTGAAGTCTCTTCATTCAAATCACCTATGACAGTGTCAATAGTTCAGTCCTGTCTGGCACTTTGTGACCCCAAGGACTGTAGCCTGCAAGGCTCCTCTGTCCCTGGAATTGTCCAGGCAAGAATACTGGAGTAGGTAGCCATTCCCTTCTCCAGGGGATCTTCCCCACCCAGGGATCAAACCCGGGTCTCCTGCACTGCAGCAGATTCTTTACCATCCGAGCCACCAGGGAAGACCCATTGAATCACCTGAGTCAGATTCTGTTTCCTGACAGGATGTGATTGAAACCGATATCTTTCAGCAATAACATCCTGTGATTCTAACACTTGTAGCCCAAGAACACACTTTGATGAAACGACATTCTGAAAGGAGTATATTATGGTACCAGAATTATGGCTTCTAACTCAGGTGGGTTTTCTTCTGCCCTGTGAGTAAGTAACCCTGCCTGGCTATCTCTTTACCTCAAGACTTTATAAAAGGATCTAATTATATCAAGTTTACTAAGCAGTTACCTTTAAACACACACACATATATGCTATGCTATGCTATGCTAAGTCACTTCAGTCGTGTCTGACTCTGTGCGACTCCATAGACGGCAGCCCACCAGGCTCCCCCGTCCCTGGGATTCTCCAGGCAAGAACACTGGAGTGGGCTGCCATTTCCTTCTCCAATGCATGAAGGTGAAAAGTGAAAGTGAAGTCGCTCAGTCGTGTCCGACTCTTACCGACCCCATGGACTGCAGCCTAACAGGCTCCTCCGTCCATGGGATTTTCCAAGCAAGAGTACTGGAGTGGGGTGCCATTGACTTCTCCAACACACATATATAAACATATATAAATACTGAAGTACTATTCCTGGTGACAGTTCAGGTAAAAACTTTGTATTCACTAATGAACTGGATAAAACAGAAAGTTCCCATAGTAGACGTGCCGGAATTGTCCCTTGCCTCTTACATGCATTGTCCACATGCTGATGACCCTTCTGTGTACATTCTGTGTTGATCTTGTTTTGTGTCCAGGACTTGATTCATGGTCTATAAAGTGGATTTCAGCAGGGACTAATCCTTCATTGCTAAATTGCTGTGGAGTCTTGGCTTTGCTCTGACACACTTGGCAAAATACAGGCTGCCTACTTCTCTTATTCCCTGTTTTCCCATTGGAAGAGTAACCTTTATTTAATAAGTTTAAAATATAGTTCAAGATGCCAACTGTTGCCAATGGTTATTATTACGACTTTAAAACTTGAGAATGAAGAGATTTTCCCCCAGAAAATTCTTTTTAAATAAAATACAGGTTTCCCATATGTTGGTTTTTGACCCAGAGATTTTGCATCAATTTTCCTAACCCTTTCCCTCAAGAGGTTTGGCCATTTGGATGCACACAACCTTTCTCATCGCTAGTCTCTTTTCTCTCTGAATCTCTTCTGATGCTTTCACAAAATAACATTGCAAGAAAAAAAACTGAAGAATGAACAGTGAGGAGTGTTCCTGATGTCTGGGAGGGAAAACTGACAAGTTCACCAGGAAGGTTTTCCTTCTTCCCTGAATTATAAATTATTGAGAGCTTTTCAGTTGGCACTAGAGGTAAAGAATCCGCCCACCTGCCCATGCAGAAGATATAAGAGACACCGGTTCAATCCCTGGGTGGGGAAGATCCCCTGGAGAAAGGAATGGCAACCCACTCCAGTTATTCTTGTCTGGAGAACCCCATGGTCAGAGGAGCCTGGCGGGCTATAGTCCATGGGGTGGCAAAGAGTCAGACACGACTGAAGCAACTTAGCATGTATCATCTGGAACACCTTGCCCTTTGATTTAGATCCCACAACAAGCAGCCTTGGCTTTGATTTGAGTCCGTCTCCTTGCATGCAGTCAGCTGGGGCTGCAACTTGCTGGGTTGGATCCTGTCACATTTTTGAGACTTCTAATACCATGAGACTTTATTCCTACAGCAGTTAATAACACAAGGAAAGCATCACTCAGAGAAGGACCTTCTTCCCTAATAGCAGGCTACCCCACTGCCCAGCTTCCTACACCCTTAGTCCACAGTACCTGGAAATGGCTTCTGTGTGTGTCTGTGTCTGTATCTGTGTGTGTGTTGCTGCAATTGTAAACCGGAAGTCCACACTGCTCCTGCAGTCCTTGCCCTTTTTGTGTTCTTTGCTCCTTCATAGGGGTATTTAAGCGAGTAAATCACTCTCTGATTAAAGTCCAAAGTTTAAAATGTTTTTCTGTCCACCTCCCACACATCCTAATTAAACACACTAGGCAGAAACGCATATGCCCTGGCACTTGTAGTGTGACAGTTTGAAACATCCCCCTGGCAGCAGCAGTTCAGGAATGCCCAGCTTCTCAATTACCCAACAATATGCAAAACACAGCACCAAAAACTCATTCCTAGAGTAGGCAATGCCTATGTGATGTGACAAGGAATATTCTCTACCACCCCTGATAGCTCATCATTAGAGATGCCTCCTCTGAATATTTAGAGACTTTTTTAAAAAAAATTTAAGAAACATTAAAGAAAATGAGAACATACTATAAAGTAGCAACATCTTAAAATATTCTTGAGCTATCAGGTATTTGTGGGTATTTGCTGACAATAAATCCTTGCAGATAAAGACTGTTAAGAGAAGTAGGAATTCTGAGAGTGGAAATGAAAGGCTCCCTGTGGTCAATTTTACCTGCTTCAGAATGTGATCTTGGCCAGTTTGGATAATTCTGGGTTTTGTCAAATTTTATAAAGCATAAACAGAACTAAAAAGACATATTTTCAAACTTCATTTTGTTTATTAAGGGAGAAATGGGCAGAAGAGAACTTTGAAACATGTTCTTTCCTGTTGACACATGTTCAAAGAATGTCTGGAGGAAATACTAAATTAAAAGACAGACTGATTCAACTATTGGCATCAAATCACTTACAATGAAATATGGTTGCTATCTTGAATATAAGAGAAAAGAAAAAGAAGCTTCCCAATGTTATAATTTTGTTGATGAAGACAATGAGCCACTGAACAGCAACAAAACAATGAAAATCTTAATTTAGACTCCATTTTATGTAATTTTTATTTTATCATTGTGAGTCCCTTGGACTGCAAGGAAAATCAAACCAGTAAATGCAAAGAGCTGACTCACTGGAAAAGACCCTGATGCTGGGAAAGATTGAAGGCAAAAGAAGAAGGGGGTGGGAGAAGATGAGAAGGGTAATACCATCACCACCTCAGTGGACATGTGTTTGAGCAAACTCCAAGAGATAGTGGAGGACAGAGGAGCCAGGTGTGCTACAATCCATGGGATTGCAAAGAGTCGGACAAGACCTAGCAACTGAACAATAGCAACCAGTGTTTAGGACTCCATGCTTCTTCTGCATGGGGTCATGGGTTCAATCCCTGGTCCAGGAACTAAAATCCCACACGCTACGGGGTGCAACCAAAAACAAACAAAACACAGTTCATCTATCAACTGCAGGTGTCATACCTCCTTAACCTTCTACTGTGGAACTACCCAACCATACATCTAACTTCCTGTTTGCTTGCTCAGAGTCTACTTAAAGAGTTCTGCTGCACAAAATCACAGGACCCTGGTGGGCTAGCCCACCCAGCTCCAAGGGTGGAGGAGCCTGGAGGGCAACAGTCAGTGGGGCCTCAAAGGCCTCGGCGGCAACTGAGCAACTGAAGACAATGACTGTAAAGACCTTTCACAGCAAAGTGATGTCTCTGTTTTTAAAACACTGTCTAGGTTTGTCAAAGCTTTTTTTTTTTTTTTTTAAGAGCAAGTGTCTTTTAATTTCACGGCTGCAGTCACCGTGCACAGTGATTTTGGAGCCCAAGAAAATAAAATCTGTCACTTTTTCCACTTTTCCCCCTTCTATTTGCCATGAAGTGATAAGAACTAATGCCATGATCTCAGTTTTTTGAATGTTGGGTTTTAAGCCAGCCTTTCTACTCTCTTTCACCCTCAACGAAAGGCTCCTTAGTTCTTCACTTTCTGTCCTTAGAGTGGTATCATCTGCATATCTGAGGTTGTTGATATTTCTCCTGGCAATCTTGACTCTAGCTTATGATTCATCCAGCCTGGTATTTCACATGTTAAATAAGCAGAGTGACAGTACACAGCCTTGATGTAATCTTTTCACAAATTTGAACCAGTCTGTTGCTCCATGTCCAGTTCTAACTGTTGCTTCTTGACCTGCATACAGGTTTCTCAGGTAAGGTGGTCTGGTATTCCCATCTCTTGGAGAATTTTCCACAGTTTGTTGTGATCCACACAGTCAAAGGCTTTAGTGTAGTCAATGAAGTAGAAGCAGATATTTTTCTGGAACTCCCTTGCTTTCTCTATGATCCCACAAATGTTGGCAATTTGGTCTCTGGTTCCTGTGCTTTTCTAAACCCAGCTTGTAGATCTGGAAGTTCTCGGTTCACATACTGCTGAATCCTTAAAGCTTAAAGGATTTTGAACATAACCTTACTAGCATGTAAAATGAGCACAATTGTATGAAAACCCCTTTGCCATGACAAGGCTGTGATCCGTGGAAGGCCCTAACCACTGGACTGCTAGGGAATGCACAATAGGTGGGCCTTGTTAAATGACTATCTTGTTCAGACTGGAAAGAGATCAGACATGTCCAAAAGAAAGCTAGTAGATGTGGCTAAATTGCAAGGCCAGTGATTAGAAATTCCGATGAGAATAGGAAGCATGTGTTTTGGACTTTAGAGAAAAGGAGAGGTAAACAAAGGAAGTTGTTCATTCGAAGGAAAAAGGATTGACAAAGTTCAAGATTAAAAGAAAGGGCACAATCATTACATTGTTGTTAAAACCCATCCACTGACTTGTCAGCCAACAATGAGGATTTAGTTTTAGTAGAGTATGCTTTTGCTGATTTATATCTTCTCAGCTTCATGGTCTTTTTATCAGTACTGGCTATAGTTTTGCCATTAGTACATCAAACTTATTGACTTGCAAAAACATGAAATGTGCTTTATTTTTATTCTGTAATCACCAAGATTTTTTAAAATATTATTTATATGCTAGGTTGTTAGTGAGGAAATGTAACTAAAGCATTATTTTGTTTATACTTACACTGATTTATCCATCATCAAGTTCATTCATTATTACTCTTATCTTCTTTGATGGATCTGTAAGAGCTCTTCATATAGTAAAGATATCATCTTTTGGGGAAATGTTTTGTCATATGCCTTTGGATATTGCCTGTGGTGGTTTTTGCTTTACCAAAGTATTTTACAGACTCTAATGTATTGGTGATTTATTTTATGCTTTCCTCTCTCAAGTCTTATTTTTAACTTATCATTTCACTTAATGCTCATAATAATTTCATTTTTTCATAGAAAAATCTCTGATTCACCTGGAATTTATTTGTGATAAAGAATAGGATCGGTATTTAAGTGTCAGTGGTTGTGGGGCAGGAGGGATGTGCTAGAGTGTGTGTGTATGTGTGTTGTTTGGTTAATCATTCATCTTCAGAAAAAGTATTTTTAACACACAACTGTGTGAGTTTCTACTTGAATTCATTGTCAGTGAAAAATTAAGGAATATGGAATCAGTTGATTTATTGAGTTTCAGCTTGGCCACGGCATTTATTGTATTAATGAATGAATCCCTTATTAATGAATCTGATCATCTCCACTAAAATACTTACTATTTTACTTGCTTTGACTTTAGTTTATGATTTGTTTAAATAACTGAATTGCTTTCAATATGATAAGAGTACTCATTTTAACAGATCTGTTTCTATTATAAAAATATGAGATGTTCACATCTCATATCACAGCATCTGAGATGTTCAAATATAAATGGAAGTGTTTCATTGTAAGGCTTCCTTTCCTCCACTGACTGCTTCCTTCTTTCCTCTACAATAGTCATTTATTTCCTCCCTTTCCCTTCCTGCTTTCACATTTCTTCTGGTCTCTGTCATCGAGTTCTTTTCCTGGCATCTTTATTTGACTACGTATCGACCCATTTTCTCCCTAAAGCTTCACCAGGGTCATCCAAGCCCTCCATTCCTTTGTTCAAGACCAGTGTTCCTACAGGTCTGTTGCTGGAAGAGAGATCAGGGCTGCAAACCTTTCTTTGGCAGTCCTCCCTGTTGAAAACTTTCACGTGTGAAAATCTTTTAGGACAAACTTTGCATACAGTTGGAGTGATCTGCCTCAGGTCCAGTGACATCACAGGATTTTCAACTCAGTGAAAATGAGCATCAAACGCCATCCTGAAGAAGAAAAGGAAAAGAAGAGGTATCACAAAAGGACAGCTTAAGGCCTGGAGAAAAGATTGAGATAAGGACAGTGTCTGACCAGGCAGTCAGCTCCAGGTGCACTGGGAAATCCCCATTTGCCAAATTCTCAAGTTGTTTTCATGTGGTTATTCCTTATGCCAAGATCCTGTATTCACCCACTGTACTTCCTATCCACTGCCGTTATTTCAGGGTTGATTTGGAGAAGAGTAAATGAGAAAGAAGTTAAAGGACCATTATGTTCCTTAACTCAATGGTGACTAGGAAACATATTTAACAAAGGAAGATAATTAGTATGTGACATGTTCTGACTAAAGATTAAGGCAGAGAAATATAACACAAATTTACTTCTAGCCTACTTTCATCACCACCATCATTCCACCAAGGGGAGAGAATAGAGCAGTTCTCTAAAGTATCTCAAATGAAGTAGCTTAGGAAAAAGGGCTCCATACGCTCCAACCCAGCTTACCCAGTTTCTCTGCATTGAGATTAAGACCAGGCTCCAAGTCTGAATCAAGGGATACTTTGTTGTCTTTTGCAATTACTCTCAAGTTCATCCATTTTAAAGAATCTCGTGGGAGGAACAGCTGTAATCTGAAGTAGGATTTATCTTCTTGGGACCTTCGGATATAATGTCATCATACAGCACCCCAAGAGCCCTCCCTACTGCAATTTTCAAAACTGCCATAGTTTCATCATAATTGTTAGCAGATGCATTTATCAGACTAGCTAAATCATTACTGGACAGAAACCAAGGCCCAGGGGTGATGGTCATAAAGGAAGGACCCAGAAGAATTCTGCCAAATCGTGATCTTGAATGCCTGGGGCAGGGGAAAATTGGATAGCCATGGGAGTCTTGGAAGCCTTGGTGTTGGAAAACTTTTTGAAGGAGGCCAAAAGGGAAGAGATGGGGAGAGCTTGGAAGAGACTTGCTTTGCAGTTGTGTCTACAGAGCAGTATTCAAACTACCCAGGGGGAAGACCAGGTGTGTTTTGGAATTTTGTTTGATGATTTGTTTGGTTTTCATTTCAATTCATTGTGGACTGTACAATAGAAATATGTAGAAAAATTAAAAATTTAAAAGGCATATAAAATGCATGCCCTAGTTTATGATTAGATTGGACAGATATTATATTGCATTTCATGAAATAAAATAAATTAGTATAGTCATGATAAATGGCTGTAACAACTTCTAAACTCTGACTCTCAACTTCTGCCTTCTTCTTGCCTGGGATGGATACTAAACAGGTCACAGACCAGCACAGGTCTGAGGGCCATGCTTTGAGTGACAAAACTTTAGAGGGAGTGGCTAATGAAGTGATAAAAGCCCACTGGGGAGAACCACATGTGGCCTTTGGAGTTTCTAGACAGCTGTTCTATATGAGTCTCTCAAAACATAGAAGGGTCAAGAGAGAAGAGGGATGGAGGAAAACAAAAACCCCAAGCTCAAAATCAGCATCCCCAAAAGCAGCGAATAAGGACAGCTGAACACAACACAGCGAGGAAGCTCAAGGCCGCCGACCCGTGAGCGAGTCCAGCACAAAGCACTGCCTCGCACTTGCTCAGCCCAGCACAGCTGCTGCAAAATCCATCCAAAGCAAACACTGCTCTCCCCGTAGCAGACTCAACAGAACAAAAACCAACACCCAGAAATAAATTAGATCTCAGAGCTCATCATGTTACACAGCCCACTGTTCTCAAATCCAAGATCCTGAATGGTATAATAAATGATCCCACTGACCCACACATCGGTCTAAAGCCCAAACCAAGTAACTCTTGACTATAAACTGACATGATTCACAGAATTTTCCTGGTCAGCTACAAGAGTTATGAGACTGTCCTCCCAATTAAATTACACCTCACCATGTCTAATTGCAGTGTATACAGCTAAATCCTTTTTTCCCTTTGCACAGCCAGCTTGCCTCTTAGAGCATCTAAGCCACAGAACTTCTCAAAGCCCGGCAGGCATGTGGTCAGGTTGAAAGCCACATGCAGCCTGGAGCCAGCACCTAAGGGTTTAAGAACAAACTCTGCCACCTGCTAGCTCGGTACTTTCCATCAAGTCTTTATCAACAAAGCAAGACTAATATCAGTGACTTCCCTGGGAACTGAGTTGAAAATGCCTACCTGCCGGGGTCCAGCCCCGGCTGATCCAGGGTATTCAAAGGAGAGACGGCATAGGCGACCTATTTATTTAAATATTTATCAAAGATATAAAGAGTAATAGGATGAGGATAGCTCAGTGAGGAAATTCAGTGGAGAAAAGAGGCTGAGTAGCTTGGTTTACGTGGGAAACCAATAAAACTTCAAGACAAGAAGTTTGCACCACTTACGTAGGCCGCAGGCATCCTTCCGTTCTCCCGAAGGAGAGGAGACACTGAGGCCTCCCCGGTCGGATCTTAGAAGCCCAGGCATAATTAGTAAGCATGGTGGGTTCCACGCTCCAGATGGAGACTCAGCCAGAGTGAGAGAGAGAGCGACATGGGGAGACCAAGTTTCAGTGAACAAGGCCCGCACTTTATTTTCCAAAGTAGTTTTTATACCTTAAGTTATGCATAGAGGATAATGGGGGCAGGGGTAGAGTAAGCCAGGCTTTCTTCCTGCAAACTTATCATATGCAAAAGTTTAGGTGATTTGCATCATCTTCTGGCCCAGAGGCCTGTTAACATTTTAAGACCCTTTCTTCAGAAAACTTATTTTTCTCTAAAGATGATTAGGCAGGCGCCACCCTCCAAAAGCATTAAAGTTGCATTCCTATAGGGCAAAGGTGTGGTGGGCTACAACAAAAAAGAATTAACTCAAGAGTCCAAGGTTACAAACATTAAAGCTACTACTTACATTTCTATACACCCATTATATCAATCAATACACTGCCAAGGACACAGTAGGTAAGGGGTATGGAGACTTAGCAGCAAACATTGGCCCAACAAGTGAAAAACCCTTCACCAATACAATTTCTAATCAATCTTTTAACTGCTCAAAGGACTCTGCATTTAGACAGTTTAGAACATCTCATGCCTCTCACAGTTGGGAGGCTCTGAGCAATCACATGTGGCCGGAAAAACCTATTCAGGCAGGCTAGAGGATTTCCAAAGGAGTTTGTAGGTTGAAACACTGTCACACCCAGGAATTATTAACTGGAGCTGTAAGCTAACTCTTTTTTCAGAGAGAGGTAGTGGGGGACAGCCCACCATAAAGTCAGAGGTGTAGGTGAAAGCACAAAGCAGAAAGTAGGCAGACTCTGGTTTTGGGGGTAGATGCTCGAGAATTTCCAGGGGGACTCCTGAGGCTCCATCCCGCCTTTGCGTATGCCGAGCCTCCTTCCTCATGACCTTTGCCATGGGCGGAGTTCCTCACGCTGGCTCCCGGCAGTGATAGAATTCCAGTTGAGCTATTCCAGATCCTGAAAGATGATGCTGTGGAAAGTGCTGCACTCAATATGCAATATGCACTCTATATGCAATATGCCGGCTCCCGGCACCTACCAATTTGTAAAAACGTATGTGATGCTAGTCCTTGCTACACAGAAATAAGCAGCTGAGAGATGTTTTTAACCATGCCCCACTCCACCAGAAATGAAGGAATAAAGTTTTGCCTTTTGCACAGTTCATTTCTTCCTCATAGTTAAATCACTTCCACGTGTCACATGATCTTGCTTAAGTTCCCAACATCATCGTGATAGAGTTGAGGAGCTGGCATCATCACGTCCACTCCACAGCTTGCAAAAGCGGCAAAAAAATGAGGGCTCCATCGAGGCACACCAACAGTGACAAAGATGACTTGAAAAGTAACAGGAACTTATGGCTATTTCCTTTATTAAGCTTGTGGCTTTTCTTAATCTGGCTTCTCCTTTTCTCACCAGGTCTATGAGACAGGAAGTCACCACTCTGCATTGGGTTTGTTCATTCTTCTTATTTACTATGCAGGAGAGCTTTACTGTTGCTGCATCCTGATAAAGTACAAACAGGATATTTCTCATATTTTGTGCTCTGGTGGTATATTTATTAACATACAACTTATTTTAGATCAGGCAATTGATTTGACCCAGCGTGTATGCTGTGTAACTTTAGGCAAATTACTTAACCTCTCTGAGTCAATTTCTATAACTGTAACACAGATATGGACCTGCCTTCCACACAGACATAAGACATGAAAACATATAAATGATCATGTAAAGAGAATTTTAGGAATATTTAAGACATTTGTTAAATTTAATGGAGAATATGCAAGCATAATAATTATTAGTATTATTCCTACTGTCTTGCTAGAAAACAATTCAGTAGGAGTCTTTTGCAATCTGACAAGAATAATAGCTCTGGATTTCAATTTATTTTTGTAAAAAAATAAAAGATAGAATGCAAATATTTCAGAAGAAAGAAAATAAGATCTGTTAATTAAAGGTTAATTTTGGTCAGTGTTTTTAGAACGTGCTTGGGATCTTGTGCGGTGCCTGATTGGCCTGTCTCTATTCATTTAATAACATCTGCCCTAGTGATCAGCACCCAGCACAGACAGAATCTCACAGAAGCTTAAGGCTAATATCTTTTGTAGTAAAGGAGAAAGTACTATAGAAAGGCTGGCAATGCATTTCATCTGTGCCTGGGGTAAGTGACAAAGTGCAGTCCTTGATTTTGAAAAGATATTATTATTAAGACCCTGGATAAACACATGGTCATTTTCAATTAAAAATGAGTAAAATAGAGACTCAGAATTTAAAAATATGTTGCCAATGTTCCCCTTTAATAACATTATGAAATCTCCCAAAAATGTAACTAAAATTTAACCAAATTTGGCCACATTTAGAGAAAATGGCATGTCTAGGAATAAGCTTGCTACAAAACATATGGGTTTCTCTGGATGATATTCAGGCTTTAGCTAAGATTTATTGTAAGGCAACCATGATCTGTGCAAGGTTCCATGTCTCTCTATGTAATAAATCTATGTCCAAATGAAAAATAGAAACTAAATATGATAGGCACCATTTTCTGCCAGGAAAAATAGTAAGTATTACTTTAGAGCAATGAACATCTTTGAATTCTGTCTGCAACTACATTGAGTTCTTATGGTTTGGATAATTTTTATTCTCTCAACATTTATAACATGAGTACTTATACAGATACTGAAAATGGTTAACTCTGGAAATGAGTTCTTTATGGCACACATACCTTGTTTCAAAAAGTCCTAAAAGCATAATTCTGAAACTCCCTAAACTACATACCTTTAATCTTAGGTGTGAAAAACTTTTCACCACCAAAACGCTTGTGGTGAGAAGGCTAAATTTGCAAAATCAAAACTCAACCTTCAGACTCTTCTTCCTTTGCCAATACAGTCAGACTATTTCATCTGGGCTTCTTAGATCTAAGCTACTAACATGACTAAGTTTTCTTCTTTTTTTCTATGTTTCCTACTAGCCGGGACTTACATGACTCCAGAGTGTAAGTATCTCCTATACCTACCACCTGTCAGCATTCAATGAGTTCCTAGTGATTGTGTTATCACATTATAAATGAAAATAATGTTTATATCCATGTAGATCCCAATAAACTATAATGTAGCATGCAATTGTTCATCAGTAAAATCATAATCACTATTAGGTGACTGAAGATTTTTTTTTTAATCTTAGAAAATGACATAATGACTGTCAAAAGAATTAAGAGAAATAATCCACTTAGATCTCTTCCATTAACTCTTGGTTTTCTTCGGCAGGTTTCAACATGGAGATTATTGGAGGGAGAGAAGTGTCCCCTCACTCCAGGCCGTTTATGGCGTCCCTGCAGTATGGCGGCGACCACATCTGCGGGGGAGTGCTGATCCATCCTCAGTGGGTGCTCACAGCAGCCCACTGCCACTTGCGGTGAGTATTACTCACTGTGTTCCCTCAAGTTGCCTAGAAAAGAAGCTGGCCTCTCACGGGAGAAAATTCGATCTACCCTTGTGCGTGCTAAGTCACTTCAGTCGCGTCCAACTCTTTGTGATCCCATGGACTGTAGCCTGCCAGGCTTCTCTGACCATGGGATTCTCCAGGCAAGAATACCGGAGTGGGTTGGCATTTCCTCCTCCAGGGGATCTTCCTGACCCAGGGATCAAACCTGCACCTCTTACGTCTCCTGCATTGGCAGGAGGGTTCTTTACCACTAGCACCACCTCGATTTACCCTTAGCTTCTGTGATAACTGACCAGTTGGTGGAGCCGATTTTACCGTCTCACACATCCTTGATTCTGCCCGAAGTTCTACCTTTCTGGGAGATCTAGACAACCTAATAGACAAATTCAAATCCTTCATGTAATACCAAGGAACACAGCAACAGTTATAACTGAAGCAGCAATGTTCCTGACCTTGTTAGGGGAAATCAGACATCCTGACTTTGCACCCTATTTTAAAAATGGGTTATAATAACGGTAGTACATAACTGCTTCATGGGGTTTTGAGGATTAAATATTATCTATTTAAATATTTTAAAATACTTAACAGATAAGTTGCAATAGATTGGCTTTGCTTATAGACTTTTAGACCCTTACCTTAACTCCCCTGCTCAATGCCTACCCCAGAGGCCTGAGTTCACAGTTTAGGAATCACAGCTATAAGGGGCAACAATTTCCCTGCTGCTGCTAAGTCACCTCAGTCGTGTCCGACTCTATGCTACCCCAGAGACGGCAGCCCACCAGGCTCCCCCGTCCCTGGGATTCTCCAGGCAAGAACACTGGAGTGGGTTGCCATTTCCTTCTCCAATGCGTGAAAGTGAAAAGTGAAAGCGAAGTCGCTCAGTCGTGTCCGACTCTTAGCGACCCCATCGACTGCAGCCTACGAGGCTCCTCGGTCCATGGGATTTTCCAGGCAAGAGTACTGGAGTGGGGTGCCATTGCCTTCTCCCTAGGTGAAAAAAAAGAAAAAGTCTATATGATTTACACAGAAAAAGAGGAGATGAGTACTTTTCTGGGATACCTAAAATGAAAGTATTTGTAGAGACAGACTATAAGCTCTCACTCTAGGATTCTCTTGCTGTCGTTCGGTAGCTAAGTCGTGTCCCACTCTTTGCAACCCCATGGAATGCAGCACGCCAGGCTTCTCTGTGCTTCAGAGTTTGCTCAAATTCATATCCATTGAGTCAGTGATGCTGTCTAATCATCACATCCTCCACTGGCCCTTTCTCCTCTTGCCTTCAAACTTCCCCAGCATCAGGGTCTTTCCAATGAGTCAGGTCTTCGCATCAGGTGGCCAAAGTATTGGGAGCTTCAGCTTCAGCGTCCGTCCCTCCAGTGAATATTCAGGGCTCATTTCCTGTAGAATTGACTGGTTTGATCTCCTTACAGTCCAAGGGACTGTCCAGAGTCTTCTTACTTCAGCTAAAAATATCCAAAACCCTTCTTGGGATGCTGCAAACATCACCAAAGGAAAAGCAATAGAAAACTACTTTGGTGTTTGTTGTTTTATTTGCTTGTTTTGGTTTGGGGGAGTTGTTTTTTGTTTGTATGTTTCTTCTTTATCTTTCTTGCCTGAATAAGCTAAAAAACAAGAAAAGATAAGCCTTCCCCTTTCCTTACAAACATGACGGCACTACACTTAAGAACCTCTTAGCCATAAGCATTTACTCTCTAGGCATCAGTTATATTCCTAAATGAAACAACGGAATTGACCTTGCTTTCATGTACTGGGGATTTTGTTTGGTGGCCCCCATTTTAATGAGACTATTTGAAGACAAACAAGAAATTTTGAAGCCTGAAAACTGTATGAACCTCTGTTTTATTTCTAAATAGCAAGCCACTAATTTCTGACTTAACATGGCTACTTCATTTAAGCGGGGTTCTCGCTGTCACAGAAATAACACCCGTGTCCACATCACTCTGTCCTTTCTAGGGCATTTGTCCCCTGGGTACCAGTTAGGCAAAGGGTGACCATCGATAAATGTTCATTCAATTTCAAATACGCACACTTCAGATATGCTTGTGGTTACACATTCAAATGAATTATACCCTCCCAGACATGGAGCTTGATTTATTATAAATGCTGAACAAATGCTGGATAGAAAAAAGGGAAATAAATTGGAGAAGAAGGGTTTTTTGGTTTTTGCTAAGCTCTAAAAGCACATTATGTGACATCCTTTGTAAGCCGTAAAGGGCTACCCAAAGGAGAAAAGTGAGAGTGTTAGTCACTCAGTCATGTCCGACTCTTTGCGACCCCATGAACTGTAGCCCACCAGGCTTCTCTGTCCATGGAATTCTCCAGGCAAGAATACTGGAGTGGATAGCCAACTACCCAAAGATAAATAGTATTATTAAGTTGAATTCTAAATTTTGGCAAATGAACTTGATTCAGTAGAAATACATTCACAAATTGAAAAATGGGGAAAAAAGAATCTTGGAATTAAAGAAAAAAACAAAACAACATTGCTAAATATTGTTTTAAATGGCTGGAGTTTAAAGGAACTCCAGAATATGTGGCTCAGATTTCCTCTACAGGACACTTGGGTGTAAAAATGTAGGCATATTGGTGCTTGGAAAAATATTAAACTTTATGAAATCCAAAATATTTATGAAATAGTTCAATGGTGGCTTCCCACAAATGTACTCCCAAGTATCCTGTGGGAATAGCTTAGTAACACTAGACCCTTCTCTCAGCAAAATGATGAAGGAGGCCAAATCTGGGGTGTTCTCTTCTCACTACCCATCCACACTAAGTTCTTCACTTAGGCCCCTTTGTTAGTTGCCATGCTGATTATAAAAGGAAACTGGCAAAAAGAAAAAGGTGTCTTATATCATTTTATTTTCAGCATTTCAATTTATCAGAAGCAAAACTCTAACCAAGTCTTGTCTACTGTCTTCCTGAGTCTCTTCCAATGCCTTCTCCCACTGAACACTTGCCCCATCATGTCACCTGCTTAATGAAAGTCACTCCGACTCTTTGCAACCCCATGGACCCCACTATAGTCCATGGAATTCTCCAGGCCAGAATACTAGACTGGGTAGCCTTTCCCTTCTCCAGGGGATCTTCCCAACCCAGAGATCAAACCCAGGTCTCCCACATTGTGGGTGGATTCTTTACCAGCTGAGCCACAAGGGAAGCCGTGTCACCTACTTAGCCAGCAAATATCATAGATAGAACCCCACCTCCACCCCTTCCACATGCCCTCATTCCATTGCAAATCTCTCAAGGCTCCCATAGTAGAATGGTTACAAATTCAGACCTTGGGTTCAAACTAATAGAGCTTTAATCCTACTTTCTCTGCATCCTGGAGCCTCCGCTTAGTATCAGTGGGACTTTCTCAAGTTTGTTAATGTGTCTGACGGTCAATTTCCTCATCTGCAAAATGGGGATGATCATCATACCTCCCTCACTGGGCTATGGTGAGGTTTAAATGAGGGAAAATATGTAAAATGCTTAGCACAAAACCCGACACACTAAAATAATTTAATAAATGTTATCTAATGTTATAATGTTATATTGGACATGAATCTGAGCAAACTCCAGGAGACAGTGGAGGACAGAGGAGCCTGGTGTGCTTCAGTCCATGAGGTTGCAGAGTTGGACATGACTTAGCAACTGAACAACAGCATTATATTAATATCTGTGTATCTGTATCTTCCATGGCAATCACTCAGGAACAAATTTCATGATCCAGTCATGTTGGTGGAATAAACCGTAATAGCCCGTCTCTGACAGCCTGGTCATTCCCTCCTCTCTTATGCAAAAGACCTCAAAAAATTAGGAAACCTACATTCACTGTCACACCCAGAGGAATGGGTCTAAGCAGAAACACTGCTCAGTGCCAAGGCAGACTGGCAGAGGAAGTAAGAGGCTTGAAGGGACTTGGCATGAGGCTTATAAAGTTGCCATGCAGCCAAACACCTCCAGATGATTCTGAAGCTGGTCTTTGGACCACCCATAGGGAAACACTGTGCTGTGCAAATGAGACGCTGGTATTGTTGCTTCTCCTCCATGGGAATTCAAACCTGAATTTAGCTAAGGAGGTGGGATTCTGGGACTCAGGTAACTCCAGGTATCCTGTGGGCAGAAAATATTGACCTTTGTAGTACAGATTACAGTTGAACTGTATCTAGCAATGGAAAATTCAAAAAACATTCGTGGTCTGCTTGAGTTGTTTTTGGTATTCACATGTCCCAGTGGAGACAAAAAGTAAACAAAACACTTCAAAGTCATTAACGGATCAAGGACATTGATAAAAGATGAAGGAAAACCAGACATTTTCTCTGCACCCTTCCCCTAGTCAGAATTCATCTTCCACATCCCACATTAATATCACCCTGCCTTTCCGTGTTAGTTATTTATGTACATACCTGTCTTTTCTGTTTTATCGTAGCCCCAGGGATTTTATATTATCCTTCCCCTCCACAGCTTTGGATTTAGCAGGTACACTGAATTTGAGTTTGAATCAATCCTAGGAAATCCAATCCACATCCTTTGAGAAATTTCATCCCCATCCTGATTTTGCAACAGGCGAATTTTTCAACAAATAGAGCTGAAATTCCCAAAATAAACCAAAATAAACTCTTTTGGTAGAAACCCCAAAGTGTTAACTCCCAGCAGTTAGAGCCCTACCATACACAAACGCATTTAAGCACAGTCATGCACTGATTCCCCAAACCTGAAACAAACTTTTCTTCCTTTTTTTGTATGTTTCTGTGTTCTTTTTAATTTTTGCTAATCTTTATTCATCTATATATATGTGTGTTTGGGCTTCCCTGATAGCTCAGCTGATAAAGAATCTGCCTGCAATGCAGAAGACCTGGGTTCAATTCCTGAGTTGGGAAGATTCCCTGGAAGAGAGCATGGCAACCTACGCCAGTATTCTTGCCTGGAGAATCCCCATGGCAGGCTACAGTTCATGGGGTTGCAAAGAGTCGGACATGACTGAGCAACTAAGCACAACACAGCACAGCATATATGTGTGTTTATCAGATATGTGTGTTTTTATTGTAATCTGCCCTGACCCTTTTCCATATGACAATAAAATAGTTACATACAAATAAATAGAATTCTTTTTTATTACCTTCCTTGTTCCAAAAAAGGATTCAAAGATGGGTGTTTCCTGAGAACACGCATAAAAATGGGACATTTTTGTAGAATGCAAATGGTTCCAAAGTGTAGTGAAAGATTAGTCACTCCAGTCATGTCTGACTCTTTGCAACTCCATGGACTGTAGGCTGCCAGGCTCCTCTGTCCATGGGATTTCCCAGGCAAGAATACTGAAGTGGATTGCCATTTCCTTCTCCAGGGGACCTTCCCAACCCAGAGATCAAACCCAGGTATCCTGCATTGCAAGCAGACTCTTTACCATCTCAGCCACCAGGGAAGTCTGGAAACAGCTCGAAGGTGTTGTTGAAAGTTCAAAAATAATTTTCTATTTTCATAATGATGTGAATATAATTTTACTCAACATACAATAAATCAGATCAACTTTTGAAACATTGGCATACTATAATTGTATATGACTGGAGAAGGCAATGGCACCCCACTCCAGTACTCTTGCCTGGAAAATCCCATGGGCAGAGGAGCCTGGCGGGCTGCAGTCCATGGGGTCGCTAAGAGTCAGACACGACTGAGTGACTTCTCTTTTACTTTTCACTTTCATGCATTGGAGAAGGAAATGGCAACCCACTCCAGTGTTCTTGCCTGGAGAATCCCAAGGTCAGGGGAGCCTGGCGGGCTGCCGTCTATGGGGTCGCACAGAGTTGGACACGACTGAAGCGACTTAGCAGCAGCAGCAGCAGGGATTTAAAAAAAATAAAGTATTGTTTCCATCATCTGACTCACCAGTTTTATCCTCTAAATCTCCACCATGGAATTATCTATGGCTACTAACTCTAAAGTACCTTTATTTCAGATGATTTTTCACCTAGGGGAAAGTTTTCCTTTCTTGTCTGAATCATCTTTCTAATTGAGTGGACAGAACATATGAGAATGGATCTTAATTCTCCCTATTGCCCTGAGATAAGATTTAGACATACCAGATTAGCAAGTGTAGAGTTGACTTTGTTGTTGTTTAGTCACTAAGTCATGTCCAACTCTTTGCAACCCCATGTACTGTAGCCCATCAGGCTTCTCCGTCCATGGGATTCTCCAGGCAAGAATACTGGAGTGGGTTGCCATTTCCTTCTCCAGGGGATCTTCCCCACCAAGGAATCGAATCTGCATTGGAGGCAGATTCTTTACTCCTGAGCCACCAGGGAAGCCCAGAGTTGAGTCTTTTCCTTTTAGTTATTAAAATATTTAATATTGGGAAGGTGAATAAACTTGAATTCGGTCACTTAAGATTCTCCTTCTTTCCCCCCACAGTACAGCACTAGCTGGGGAATTGGACTGGGATGGATTTGGCCCTTGTTTTCATCCTTTCATTATTGGGCCCATGACCTCTGTCACTCCAGCTAATCCTGCACAGGTTACCTTGAAGCTGGTCCTTATTCCTGTATGTATGTGGCTTCTCCACCATTTCTACTTCCCACTGGAAGATTGGGGAATCATTCTGTGTGTCTATTCTTTTCGCTTTTTTTAGGTTTGCCAAAAGCCAGTCTTCCAAAGTGGTTTTAGGAGCACACTCTCTCTCAAAGAATGAGGCCTCCAAGCAAACATTTGAGATTAAAAAATTCATACGATTCCCAGGATTTGCATTAGCCCCTAAATCAAACGATATTATGCTGGTTAAGGTATGTAGCATTGCATTCCTTCAATTTCTCCAACATACCTCATAGTTCAGTTGTTAAATCATCTAACAAAGCATTTTGTTAGCGTTCTCCCTCTGTTCAAGGTGATGTGTTGTGACATATTCTATTAGGGCTCATTGTACTCCATTTAATGCCTTGAAAGAAAAAAGAATGTATCATAAACACGCCTGGGCTATGTTTATACAAGGAAAAACAGCTCTGATGTTCACATTCGTGGGAGGAGAACATCCCAACAGGCTCAAGGATCCACACTGCAAGCTTTTTCTCCCAATGCTTTTCTCATTAGCAAGTGAAAAGTACAAGTCACTTATACAACAGAGCCAAGCAAGTGACTTCAGGGACACAGAAGTGAGTTACAACTTAGTCTAGACCATACTAAGTCCAGTCCAAACCCAGTCTAGACCATACTCAAGGGTCCTATCCAGCAGGAAAGAGCCCAGCCCTCAAAGTCATGACCTATGGATGTTATTCCACAGAAAATCATCCAATGCAGAGCAAAGGCCAGTTGGCTTGAGACTGGGCAAAATTCCTGCTCTATGTAAGCTTCCTCCCTGAGCATCACTGAGCTCTAAAGGGAATGAAGAGTGTGTTCAGAAAAGCAACAACCACAAATGCAGCTGCGGGCTACCACCAAAGTAGATTCAAGAAAAAGGACGCCCTCAGAGAACAGAGGGACCACACATACATCACTCGGACTAATCACAAAATACTACTGGGGACAAACGATCGTTTATTCTCTTTTCAATCTGTCAGCTTCACACGGCCGCAATACTCAACAGACATGTCCAACTGCTCCACCCAAGGGCTAAAAATGATATTAAAGCTGGAACAAAATGCCAGGTTGTTGGCTGGGGAGCCACTGACCCAGAAGGCTTAAGCCTTTCTGATACCCTGCGAGAAGTCACTGTCACTGTTATAAGTCGAAAAACGTGCAACAGCCGAGATTATTACAACCACAGCCCTGTTATAACTAGAACCATGCTATGTGCAGGAGACGCCAGAGGCCAGAAGGATTCCTGTCAGGTAAGAATCCCTCACTCAAACAGGCATTGCAGGGTGCTGAGCTACAGTCAAGCTCTATCAGCACACAGGAGGAGAGGCGTGGCGAGCACAGCATCACAACTCCGCAAAGGCGCTCTCCAATCCTGCACAGCCTTCACTGTGCTTTCTCATCTGCCACTCCAAATAAGCCATAGAACTTGTGAAACACACAGTTAGCACTCATTAATGTTTGTTAAGCAGGGTCATGGACTATATCTGATAACTTCTACAGGCTTCCTCTGAGGGGTACTACCTTCCTTAGAAAGCCTACCAACCCTGAGATCACAAGTGGTGACTAGAAAATAATCTCTCAATCCCTGACCCACCCCAGTTTTAAACTAATCAATATCTGCATGCACGCTCAGTCACTTCAGTTGTGTCCTACTCTTTGCCACTCTATAGACTGTAGCCCAGCAGGCTCCTCTATCCATGGGGTTATCCAGGCAAGAATACTGGAGTGGGTTACCATGCCCTCCTCCAGGGGATCTTCCAGACCCAAGGATCGAACCCGTGTCTTCTGTATATCCTGCACTGCAGGCAAATTCTTTACTGCTGAGCCACAGGGTAAGCCCCTAAACTAATTAATAGAGAGGTCTTATAAAATTCAAATGCAAAAAGCTCAAATGTATATTCAATATTCTGTGTTTCTTAAATAATGTTGACTGCTGACTAAACAGTCATGTTTTTCAAATTCTTTGTTTCTTGAGGCATTACAAAAAAAAAAAAAAAGGACTTCCCTGGTGGCTCAGTAGGTAAAGAATCCTCCTGCAATGCAGATCAGGTTTAATCCCTGGGTCGGTAGGATCCCCTGGAGAAGGAAATGGCAAGCCACTCCAGTGTTCTTGCCTGGGAAATCCCATGGACAGAGAAACCTGGTGGGCTATAGTCCATGGGGTCTTAAAGAGTCAGACACAGCTGAGCGACTAAACCACCACCATGTTAACAGGTGACGAAGGCTACCTAGCACAGATGGATTACTTAAAAAAAAATTCACATCATACTATATTAAGCATTTTTAAGGGGAGGATCTGATGATCTCAAAGATCATGTGTGACAGTAATACCCCAAGATTGTCACCCCCAAATCTCTATTTTCATGGCCAACCAAGCACAAAGTACTACAGTTTTTGACCTGCATGGCAGCAAAGGCAAAGGCTGCTCTTTAGATTCAAAACCCAGCTCCGTATCTGAAAGGCCAGGCTTCCTTCTCTATTACCTTGTCACTTTCCTTGACGGAACTTTTGTTACATGTTCTGTTGTCAGAGTGAGTCCTCAAGAATCTGTTTATTGGGCAAGTATTTACTAAGTGTTGGGTATGTGCAGAGCCCCGTGTTCAATCATATGACAATGGGGAAAAATAATAATAGACAAGGTAGAGTGCTCACCACCAAGACATTTACTCTAATACATTGCTTTTTTCTGTCAGCCTCAATAGCAACTTGATTTCAAACCCATGAGCACCGAAATGAAATTCTTAATTTTAAAATTTCTTTTATTTCAGTGGATTATTTCAAATTTCCTTGTCTCCCATTTCTTAATGAATAAAGCTCAACAATCCCAGCGACTCTTAAAAGACATATATACATACATAGTCTTTGAGACAGGGACATGGACAAAGAGAGGCAGAGAGACAAATGGACAGAACCATTGTTCTGGATGGAGAGAGAGATACAGAGAACCTGTACAGCTCAGGGGCTGTAGCAGGCACTCTGCAGGACACAAAGAAACCAATGACCCAGATTAATAATCATTTGATGGTTATTAACAGTTGATGGTCCAAAAAGTTCAACGTCTTCTTGCCAAATATCTGCCCGTTTTGTTCTTTCCAGGGTGACTCAGGGGGCCCCTTGGTCTGCAAAGGTGCCTTTCATGCCTTAGTTTCTGGAGGTCCCAAATGTGGTGATGCCAAGAAACCTGGAATCTACATCCTACTAACCCGGAAATTCCAAGCTTGGATCAAAAGCAACTTGGCCCCATCTCATGCAGACTAAGACTACAGATGATTTTCTTGGCTCTATCAGCTGCTTGTTTTCATTTTTGTTTCATTAATGTGTTCTACAGGCTAACTTATCTGCACAGGTACTTGAATGTAGTTAAAGTGGAGAACAGTCAAGGTCCACTCCTGACCTGTTAGGACTGATTTTGTTGAGGAATCAAGTTCTTTTTCACATGTACCACTGATGTATTTCTTCTATGCTGCTTTTATTCTGAATAAAATTTAGAATAGACGAGTGTCTATTCATCTTATATGGAAATAAGATACAAAGAATGATATGTCCTGCAACTCAATCTACAACCCCACAAAGTGCAAAAAGATGATTAAAAAAGACAGTTGTGGCATCACCTTCAACCATGTTTATGTTGTTATTTCTGCTGTATCATTCTTAAAGCTGTATTTTTAAAATTATTGGTGTTGTTCAGTTGCTAAGTCATGTCTGAAGAAACACTAAATTCAAACATCCCAGCTCAAGTGAAGGAAAAAATCATCAAGGTTTATACAAATATTTAAATAGTGCTTATTAGTTTTATATCACATTTTCTTCCAAACAGGATTTAAAGCAACATATAAAAATACCTGCAATTAAAAAAATGTGAAATTGTAAACAATTTTCCCTTAAAAAAATAGAAATACCATGTGACCCATCAATTTCACTTTCAAATCTTTGAAGAAAATTAAAACACTACCTCAAAAAGATACATGCACCCCATGTTCATTGCAGTCATCCCTCATGATGCAGAAGTAAAGAATATGCCTGCCAATGCAGGAGACTCAGATCAGGAAGACCCCCTGGAGAAGGAAATGGCAACCCATTCTAGTATTCTTGCCTGGAGAATCCTATAGATTGGCGGATTCCAGTCTATGTGGTTGCAAAGAGTCGGACACAACTTAGCAAGTAAACAACAACATGTTCATTGCAGAACTATTTACAATAGCCAAGACATGGAAACAACTTAAATGGCTATTGATGGGTGATAAATAAAGAAATTGTGGTTTATACACACACACATAATGGAATATTCAGTTCAGTTCAGTCGCTCAGTCGTGTCTGACTCTTTGCGACCCCATGAATCACAGCACGCCAGGCCTCCCTGTCCATCACCAACCCCCGGAGTTCACTCAGACTCACGTCCATCGAATCAGTGATGCCATCCAGCTATAAAAAGTAATGAAATCTTGCCATTTTCAAATACATAGATGGACCTTGAGGGTATTATGCTAAATGAAATGTCAGACAGAGAAATACAAATACTAAATGACCTCTCTTATACGTGGAATCTTAAAAAAAAGATCATAGATACAGAGAACAGATTAGTGGTTGCCAGAGCTGGAGGGTGAGGAGTAAGAGAAATGGGTGAGGAGGGTCAAAAAGTAAATAAATGCAATTAACTAGCTAATTAATTAAAATGAATTTGGTGAAGCAATTGAGACAAAGAGGAAATGAGAGTAAGAAAGAGAAGATGAACATAGGAATGTTGTTAATACTCAGAGTATCACAATTTCCTCCCTACACTTTTGCTAGAAGGAGCCATATTTGGCCTTATGAGTTAATGTAAAGAGATCAACACAATCAGTTATATGAATTACAGTATCCAGGAAATAAAAATACTGTTTTTCCAGAAGTAGAGCCTCTGCTGCTGGAAACAGAACTGTCTTCCATAATCCCCCAAAGGCATCAGGATAACCTGAGAAGATGTTTTGGAATATAGACTGTTCTGGCTCCTTACCTAGAGATTCAGATTGAACAGGGTTGAGGTGGGCCTGGAAATCTGCATTGTTTAAAAGCAATGTAGTTGATTCTAATAAATGCTCAAATTCGAAAGCCACTGATAATGAACATCGTTAATAACATCTTACAAAAAAGAACAGTAAGTCTCGTGGCATTTTTTTTTTTTTTTACAAATCCTTCAATATGAATTGACACTTGAAGAGCAAAGCAATTCAGTAGGGGCACTTGAGGGTCTCAGCTGTCCTTGATTGTGGTGGTCCAGTGATTACGGTAATAACAATTTCTATTATGAATGAGTGGTAGCAGAGCATGGGAGCATAATTCAGGCTTCTCCTTCAATGGTCAGCAGCCAAAGGATTCATCTCGGCCTTTACATTTAATCTGGGTTTCAGAAGAGAAATAATGCTCTTTTCCATGTGACGTCATTGAGTTTTCTTACATTCATATAGAAATAGATTATTTTATGCTTGTTTGTTTGTTGTTATGGCTTTTAGGAACATTAACCAGCACTATTTGACTATGAATACTTACAAATGGAAGCACTGTTTTAAAAAACAATCTAATTAAAATTATAGAATTACTTTGAGAAAAAGTAAAAAAAGATTTTTAAAAAATTATATTTTAGCATCATTTTGATTCATTGAAAGTAAACTGATTATGACCTAGAAATTCAAGACTATATTTCATAAGAGAAAGAGAAGGGGGATTTATAGAAACTCTGGACTCACTGTTAAAAAAATAATTGTCTCATCTAAATTTCAAATCCATGGAACATATTGTTGTAAGTCTCTTTAATATAACAAAAGGACTGTTGAGATTTCCTCGGATTGCAGTTGGTGAGTATCCTGATAATTTGTTGCTAAAAATCTGAGAGTTGTGTTTTGATTTTAGACTCCATGCTGTTCACATCCAATAGTCCAACCAGATCAGATTGCCAGAGAGGAAGTTTCTTTCAACAGCTATGGAAGGTCTGGTGACTCTGAAATTAAAAGATAAACAGTTTATTTTGACCAGCAGCTGATGATGGAGCCCACAATTGAAAAGTATCCCTCATCCTTTCAGGGAAGTAGTATTTTATTAAACATACCAAAACCTTCCCAAAATAGCCTAAAAGAATATGGCATTTTAGTGTGGGGAATTCTGTCTTTGAGGGCTTATTTGATTCCATCTATGGCCTCAAAAACAAGTTGAGAGTCAAAAAGAGGCATATTTTAAAACTGCTCTTATTTAAATTTTTTTAATTCTTTAATTTAAAATTTAAAAATTTTTAGACTGCTCAAGGGTTTTAGGGGAACATATTATGTATTGCCACTCTGAGTTATCCCACCTTCTCCTTTCTCCGTGACTATGGACAGAACACATTTGCATTCCTCACAGACACAGGAAAATGCATCATGCTTTATTTTATGTCTATCCAGTTTTAATAAAAAGTGACAGCACTGAAAACAATTAGGTCCAAATATAATCAATATCAATGCAGGTGAGCAATTAAACCGACATAGGACTAGGGAGCAGAGTTAGTCTCTCTCACAGTTTTTGCACAAAATAAATTCCAGCTCACCCTGAAATAATCAGAAGAACAGTACTTCAGAGCTTGATTGTTTCAGAAAGTTATCTCATTAAAGGACAGCTGCTCTCAGTCCGTCAGGCCCCTCTTCCTCTTTGACAAAGCTCTCCATCTGGGAAAGGACACACATGTGATGAGGGAGAAAACAGACCGTCCGAGGGCAACATACTCACATCTCTCAAAAAGCTTACAGTTCCACAAGATCACTGAGACACACGTGAAAGCTACCTAGGCGTTGTCTTATGAGTTCTTTGAGTACCAAGTCATTCTGGCTCAACAGTTGTGTTCCTAGAATAGTGGTCAAGATTCAGCCCTGTTTTCAGGTTTTCACACGTTGACTTCCTGTTAACTGTTTCAGTCTTTTTGCTGAGTCATACCAGTCAACTCTAGACTGACATACCCTCCTCATCACCTTTTATCCTCCACAAGAGGGTTATGTTCATTTTCCAGCTTTAACAGAAAATGTCTATGTAACAGCCTATTAGAGGCAGCATATGGGGCTTTACTGAGGCATCTCCTGAGAACTTAGAAGTAGAATTAAATTGCCCTCTGAGAGTTAAATTTTAACAGAATTAAAATTGTAAACTCCATACGTACTGGGGTAGAGTGGAAATACACAAATCACTCTGAAGAGACAGTGAGGTTCACAAGTCTACAAGATAGGCTGTAATCAGCTTGAAAGTGAACATCTCTCAAGAACGTCCCAATCAGGAGAGGAGGACGTCTGGGGATACAGGGAAGACAGGGAGATGAGTCCTTACACCTGCCTTCTGATCCCACAGCAAGCCAATCCTGTCTTTAGCCTAATTCCACTAGGCATTCAGATGATTTACCTGGTCTTTTTCTAATTCCATGCTCACCAAGCAAACTTCTGTGAGCATTTTGCTCCCTGAGACAGTTATTTCTTATTGCAAAATAATAATAAACACTTTGTTTTCCTACATCTATGATTGTTTTTTTTTTACCTTTAAGTTAAGGGTATTTGAATTTCTCTTTAAGACTCATATCTACTTTCAGTGTACTTTAAAAAAAAAATCAAGTTTCAATCCCTACAGTAATGAAGATCAACCCTGAATCTTGATAAATTTGCCAACATAATGAATTTTAACTACCCCATGAGACGTTTCAACAGATCTACAGCCTGCCTTTCCCTCAAAGAGTACTCAGGCCATCCCTGCTCTGGCCACAGATACTCACATTTGGAGTATCTCTACATACACATTCCCATTGGTACTCTGATCATCCAATAACCCCCAGAAAGTGTTATGGCTTTTTTTACCTGTGTTTTATCTGGTTTCTTCAGTAGTAGGGCCTGCTGATTTGCTACTCAACAGCCATCTCCTTATTCCCTGGTAACACACCTCAAATTTTATTTGGAGTCACAAATGTACATAGCTAAAAGATGGTCTTTTCCAGGCTGTCTCACTGTTAGTAATGGTCCAGGAGATGTAAGTAAAAATCATTGGCTGAGAGCTTCCAGAAAGTTACTTTATTTTTTTCTATTAATTTTTTTAATTTAAATTATTGTTGATTTACAATGTGTGTTAGTTTCAAGTGTACAGCAAAGTGATTGAGTTATACATACACACACAAACGCACATAGAACTTCTTTTTCAGACTCTTGACCATTATAGGTTGTTATAAGACATCGAATATAGGTCCCTATGTTATACGATAGGTTCTAGTTGCTTACTTATTTTATGTGTAGTAGTGTGTGTGTGTTAATCTCAAGCTCCTTTTCTCTTTGATAACCATATGTCTGCTTTCTCTGTCTGTGAGTCTATGTCTGGTTTGTAAATGAGTTCATTTGTGTCATTTCCTTTAGGTTTCACATATAAATGATGTCATATGATATTTGTCTTCCTTTTTCTGACTTATTTCACTTAATACGATAATCTCTAGGTCCATCCATGTTGCTGCAAATGGCATTATTTCATTCTTTCTTATGACCAAGTAACATGCCATGACATATATATATACCCATCCTCTTTATCCATTTAACTGTCAATGAACGCTTAGGTTGCATCCATGTCTTGGCTACTGTAAATAGTGCTGCTATGAAAGCCGAGGTTCAGATACCTTTCAAATTAGAATTATTGTCTTTTCTGGATATGTGCCCAGGAGTAGAATTGCTCGGTCATACGGTAACTCTCATTTTTTGAGGAAGAGTTCTTCAAAGAGGCTGCACCAATTTACACTCCCACCAATAGTGTAGTAGGGTTCCTTTTTCTGTATACTTTCTCTAGCAGTTATTAATTATAGACTTTTTAATGATGGACATTCTGACTGGTGTGAGGTAATACCTCATTGCAGTTTTGATTTGCATTCTCTAATAATTAGCAGTGTTGAGCATCATGTGCCTGTTGGCCATCTGTATATCTTCTTTGGAGAAATGTCTGTTTATGTTTTCTGCCCATTTTTTGATTTTTTTTTACATTAAGCTGTATGAGCTGATTGTATATTTTAGAAATTACTCCCTTGCCAGTAGCATCATTTGCAAATATTTTCTCCCATTTCATAGGTTGTCTTTTCCTTTTGTTTTTTGTTTCCTAAGCTTTTTCATCCAAAACTTATGGGACTCAACAAAAGCAGTTCTAAGCAGGAAGTTTATACTGATACAAGCTTACCTCAGGAAACAAGAAAAATCCCAAACAACATTTGAACCCAAGAACCTGTTTCTTTGAAAGGATAAGCAAAACTAATAAACTTTTAGTCAGGAAGTTCCTTTAAAGAAAGCTGAATCAGCAGGAAGGAGTGTCCTTTTCCCCTTCCTCCTTCCTACTGCCGGGATTGTAAATGTGATGACTAGAACTCCAGCAAAAATCCTGGTACCATGTGGCAAACTTGAATAGAGACCAAGTGTTGGTGACAGCGGAACAGAGAGGAGCCTCTGTACCATTCCTGTACTCTTTACCTGAGAACTTCCTTTACATGAAAGAAAACAACATTTATATTAATCCACTATTATTTGGAACTTTCTCTTACATACATCTTTATGCGTGCGTGCTCAGTCTTGTCCAACTCTTTGTGACCCCATGGACTATAGCCCGCCAGTCTCTTCTGTCCATGGGATTTCCCAGGCAAGAATACTGGAGTGGGTTGCCATTTTCTCATTCAGGGGATCTTCCTGACCCAGAGATCAAACTCATATCTCCTGTGTCTTCTGCATTGGCAGGCAGATTCTTTGCCACTGAGCCACCGCGGAAGTCCATTATACATCCTTGACCAATCCTAATAGATAAAATCAGAAATCTAACATTTCTGTCCCTGGTATATGCTCCAAACAGTGACAAGCATGTGTCTTTATGCCCTTATGCCCATATCCTCAAAACTTCCTAATGATTTTAGCCCTATTAAAATAAGAATTGATTCAGAAAAGTAACTTTTAAATGTTATAATCAATAAATCACTTCCTTCTTGTTGTTTCATCCTGTGGCTTAACATGGAAAAAAAAATGCCCTGACTTATTTGAAAAGATATTTTTATCTTAACCACATACTGCTGCATGGCAAACATTCTTGTTCCTACTATAAAAATAATACATGGTACTCAATCTGTAACACTATTTTCTCCTTTTGTGTATATTTTGTAAGTAGATCTTGTAGAATTGCTTTTTAAGTGCGATGAAAATAATTTTCTCTGACATTTGAGATTATTATTTATTTTATTATTTCACAACCATTTGAAATAATATAGCAGCTTTTCCATCCGAACTACAAGAGCAACTCCACGGGAAGAACACTGGATATAGTAATACCATGAATATTAGCCATGTTGTAGAAAACGTAAGCAGGCTCACATGTAGTCATACCAGCCAACAGTGCAGAGTGGCCACGTTAATAACCGATCCAAATACACTTCTGAGTCCTCACTATTGAGCATTCAGAGAGATTCATTCATTCACACAACAAACACTTATCAAGCATCTCTATTAACTGAGCGGGCTACCCTGATAGATCATTTGGTAAAGAATCCGCCTGCAATGCAGGAGAACCCAGTTCGATTCCTGGGTCAGGAAGATCCCCTGGAGGAGGGATAGGCTACCCACTCCAGTATTCTGGCTTGGAGAATTCCATGGACTGTATAGTCCATGGACTCGCAAAGAGTCAGACACGTCTGAGCGACTTTCACTATTAACTGAGCAATGTGCTAATCCCTGGAAATACCAAGAAGAAAAGACAATTCCTGCCATGTAGGAACTCAGGGTCTAACAAGCTAACGTGAACATGCAAATAAATATGCTATGTTCCAAAAATTATTATACAAGTGATTTGCATAGAGTAGTCATAATGGCAACATGTATCAATATAAAACACCTGTAATACAAAAATTGTTCTAAAGAAAGCTCAGTCAAGTGTGAGTCATTCAGAATTCCTGCAGGACGATTTCCTCTTAACACTCTTGTCCAGTACAGATGAGGCCTGATTCACTAGCAGTTTGTCAACGATTTCCCAAGGTAGAGGGAAGGAAATATCTAAATCACCAGTTTTGTACTCCCACCTCTGACTAGACAAAAAAAAAAAAGGCTACAGCAATTGCTGTGGTAAAAATCATGTCATTGAAAATAAAGGTGAACTCATTTGCTCTTTGTGAGAACTCAACTCTCTCAGGACCTAACCCAGCATAGAGATATCTACGACTAAGCCATGTGAGCAAACACATCTCCGGAGGAAATGGTACATTTCTCTCAGCTAGAGATGATTCAGCTTGCTCTATGAGTCAGGAATGATTATTTATCTGCCCTTTTAGAAGCGTCAATGACCAAGGAAGGGAAGAAAAATTTTCGAACCCCAAGTTGTCATAGGAATTCTTAAGATGGAAGCATCATAAATTTTAGCCTTGCACGTAACCTCTGTTCTCTTAATTATTTTTTTAAAAAAAAACTTAACAGAACAACATTAAAACAGAAGTGAGCTAATATATTGGTTTCCATGAGCCACTGCCTTGCTTTGCCACACTGGCACACCTCATAATGTGATCTAACCACATTAACCTGCACAGAATACAGGTTTGTGTTTGCTGAACTCAGCTGTGTTCAGACAAGGCCTCCATTCTCTTTTCAAATCTTATCTCTAGATGTGTGCAACTAAAAGTATTATATCTGAAATTAACTATCCAAATCTTAATTAGGAAAAGCATATTTCAAAAATTATTTTGGATGAAAACAGTATAAGCACATAAATCTTATTAGAATTTATGCTGTAGAATTGACTATACTCCTAGCTCCATGAGAGCTGGGACCCATAACTGTTTTGATCACCACTGTAGAGCCAGAATTTACCATAAGACCTCGCATGTGGTGGTTGCTTAATAAAAATTTGTAAGTATATGGGTGAGTGTGTGGATGAATGGATGGATAAATGGAAAATTTTATTGTAATGGTGAATGATTGAAAAAATGAATGACAAATTGATAAAACTCTACTTTTAGAACCTTTTAACAATTATTGTTATAATTAACAATTATATAATTATTGTTAATTATAATTAACAATATAATTATCATATGCTTGAAGTTATTTTTAAAAATTCTTCATAAAGGTGAGGGGTAAGAGGCAGTGAAGTAGGTGACTTAGAAAGTTCAATTATTATTTGATAATTCTTGGAGCACTATGGTAAAAAAAAAACTATATAAACATTGAATATTATTACCTAATTAAAATTTCAATGAGCCAAACTTTATATTAGACTTGGTAAGTTTTGTCATTACTTTGTAGGAAGGAAAAAAAATGTTGCAAAGGCACTTAGTATGCCTGGTCTGAAAGAGATTACTTTCACAGTTACTTGTTTTGGCCTTGTCATCATTGTCTAAATACTACTCAGCTTTTGGCAATATTGAACTTTAAAGGAGTAAATCATTTCATTAATTTTAATAAGATGCTTGTTCTTGTCAGTTCGTTGCATAAAAGATTTAGAAATGTAATATTTTCCAAATCTGTATAAAATTATACTTTCAAAGGAGCCTGATGAACTTGATGTAATTATTAAAATACTATATTATTAAAATTGTATCAGAATGGATACAACTTGCAAATTTTGTTAATGGTGGTATTGATGCAAGAGATGTCAGACAACTTGCTTCCAGCCCAAATTTGAATTTCCTGATTTTATTTAGGAATTGGTTGTCAAGAAGGTTGAATTCCTGAGTTCCACAGAGAAATGGTTTATTTTGACTTTTCCCCTTTCCCAAGTGTCAATGTGGCTTGCTTATTTCAGGAGGATTCTGTGATACTGTTAATTCTGAATACCTATTCCTTACCTACCCCAGGGAGATTTCCATAGAAATACTAGTAGCTACCTCAGAAAAATAGTCCCTGGGACTTCCCTGGTGCTTCAGTGGTTAAGAAGCTGCCTACAGGGAACATGGTTTTCAAAACTAAGATCCCACGTGCCACAGAGCAACTAAGCCCCTGTGTCACAGCTACTGAAGCTGGTGTGCCCTAGAGGCTGTGCTCTGCAACAAGAGGGCCATAATGAGAACGCACCACACCACAGCTAGAGAGTAGCCCTCACTCACGGCAGCTAGAGAAAGCCCACAGGCAGCAACGGAGACCCAGCACAGCCAAAATTAAATAAAAGAAAAAACAGCCCTTAAATTTTGGGGTTGAAATTGTGGTTGCAGATGAGGAGAATGGGGAGAGGCAGAAGGAACAAGAGGCATGGGGAGCCCCAGCCAAATGCTGGAAGGCTGCAATCCTGCTCTGGACTTCCCCCAAAGCAGATCCTTAGGTACAGATTTGAATGTGAGGTATCATGATGTATAAAAAATATATATTTGGTCACTCACATAACCAAAGTATATTTCTAATATCTATTTGGTCTTCTCCATGGTTTCTGGCTCACAGATCCCCAAAGTCTTGGAATGCCCTTAGTGATAAGAGCAATGGGAGCATCTTTTGTTACAATATTTGGTCTCCTGTCTTCAGGTCCTGGGGCTTCCCTCATAGCTCAATTGGTAAAGAATCCACCTGCAGTGCAGGAGACCTGGGTTCAATCCCTGGGTTGGGAAGATCCCCTGGAGAAATGAAAGGCTACCCATTCCAGTATTCTGGCCTGGAGAATTCCATGGACTGTTAAGTCCATGGGGTCATAACGAGTTGGATACTACTGAGCGATTTTCACTTTCACTTCAGGTCCTGAAATTGCTTGGGAGCCACAAAGATAAAATGGGCGTCTGTCATACTATTCATAACAAGCACCTTTCCTCCATAATGGAGTTTACATTAATAAGATGACTTTTGGAAAGTACCTAAGGACTGATGAGATGACTTTTGGAAAGTACCTAAGGATTGGGAGCTGGTTTTCAGGGGAACCTACCATGGGACTTTCAGTTCTGGCTCCTGATTTCTATAGAGGTAAGAGGAGTTGAAATTTGAATCAGTCACCATAGCCAATGATTTAATCAATCATGCTTGTGTAATGAAGCCTCCATAAAAACCTGAAAGGAGGTGGTTCAAAGAGCTTCCAGGCTGGTGAAATAGAGCCCTTCCACATGCCACTGTACCAGCCCCAAATTCCACAGGAACAGAAGCTTCTTTGTTCGGAACCTCGCCTTATTGTATCTCTTCATCTGACTGTGAATTCGTATCCTTTAGTATTCTTTGTAATAAAGCGACAATTCAGTGAGTAAACATGTTTCCTGAATCCAAGAGCCACTCTCAGATATTAATCAAGGGAGTCATAGGAATTTCTGATTTATAGCAAGTCAGTCAAAAACACAAGTAACAGCCTGGAATTTCAATTCGCATCCAAAGCAAGGGCAGTCTTATGGGACTGAGCCCTTAACCTGTGGAACCTGATGCTCTCTCTGATAGACAGATACCATCAGAATTGAGTTAAATTGTAGGACACCCCAGCTGGTATCAGAGCATTTCTTGGTGACATAAAAGTGAAAAAGAAAGTGAAAGTTGCTCAGTCGTGTCCAACTCTTTGCAACTCCGTGGACTATAGGCTGCCAGTCTCCTCTGTTCATGGAATTCTCCAGGCCAGAATACTGGAGTGGCTAGCTCTTCCCTTCTCCAGGGGATCTTCCCAACCCAGGGATCAAACCCAGGTCTCCTGCATTGCAAGCAGATTCCTTACCATCTGAGCCACCAGTGAGGGAGACCTCTCCATACATACACACTGAAACTGATACCAGAATTTCAGTGTGCAGGTAACCTAGTTATGAGACACACCAGGAAACCACCAGGATAGTAGAGGAGTGAGAATAAACAGGTAATAAAGGGTACTTTTTTGTGCTGATTACCAGTATGGGCAAGGGAACTCAATTCCATGGGGGAACTGGGAGACAGTGCAGAACACACCTCAGAGTTATTCCAAATGTGGGGCTGGAAGCTGGGGTATTAGCCACCAACTCACCCACTGTCATTGGAGATGTTGGAGAGTTACTCCAGGGTCATTAATGTTCCTGCACTTCCAGACTTCCCTGCTCATGGGCTGAATATACTTTCAGAGCTACAGAATAAAGCACCCTGAGACAGGGTTCAAGGTTTCTGAGAAAGCAGCCCTGGGAATACGGAAGTGACAGCCAGGGGACATGGGCACCAATAGTGTCTATTATAACTGCCTTGGAGGTGTTCATCAGGTTCTTGTCAACAACAAATTGTCACTCACCAAGAGCATTTGCCAGCGGCTGAACAACAACCACAAGGGCATTTGCCATCTGCCTGTGCTGCTGCAGCTGCCAACCTTCAACACTCCCTGAAGGGAATTCAGGGTGGAAGGTAAGGCACTCTGTGCTCCAGGGAAACTGGTGGAGCAGGTTTTTAGATAGTTAGATATTTTCAGGAACTGATTTCATGGTTCCAATCTTGCATCTCCTCATACCTAGAAAAGCACTAAATCCCTTCATGTGACATCAGCTCCTCAGGACTAATAGAAAACTTTTTATAAAGTAAGTACTTGATTGCATTGAACCCCTCCTTCACCAGAATCTTATATATTGACCTTCCCTTACTGCTGCTTTGGAATAGTTCCTCAGAGCTATCTGAGGTGCTATTTCCAGGCTGCAGTCTTCATTTTGCCCTAAATAAAACTTAACTAGCGACTATCACGTTGTGCCAGAGAAGGCAATGGCACCCCACTCCAGCACTCTTGCCTGGAAAACCCCATGGGCAGAGGAGCCTGGTGGGCTGCAGTCCATGCAGTCGCTAAGAGTCAGACACGACTGAGTGACTTCCCTTTCACTTTTCACTTTCCTGCATTGGAGAAGGAAATGGCAACCCACTCCAGTGTTCTTGCCTGGAGAATCCCAGGGACGGGGGAGCCTGGTGGGCCGCCGTCTCTGGGGTTGCACAGAGTCGGACACAACTCAAGCGACTTAGCAGCAGCAGCAGCAGCAGCATCACATTGTGCATCTTTTTAGTTGACATTCCTCAATATTGTTCTTGACTGTGCTTCCTACCATAAAGCCTTGGCTAACTGACTCGCTCTCCCTTGGATGATGAGTGAATTGACAATGAGGTGTATGATGACTTATATGATTACACTTACTACTTCTAGGTAACAATTAATCATAAAACAGTCTTTAACTTCATTAACCAGGGCTGAGACTTTCAGGCACTGTATCAGCTCTAGATTGAAGAAGACTTTTAATATCCTAAGAAATAGTTAACATACTCCAAGGTAGTTTCAGCAAGCAGGCTCTACTTGAAATTACCAAGTGCCTAATGATCTTCTATGCTGTTCTGTGCTTAGTCATTCAGTCGAGTCCGACTCTGAGACTCCAAGGACTGTAGCCCACAAGGCTCCTCTGTCCATGGGGAATCTCCAGGTAAGAATATTGAAGTGGGTTGCCATGCCATCCTCCAGGGGCTCTTCCCAACCCAGAGGTTGAGCTGAGATTGAACCATTGCAGGCAGATTCTTCACCCACTGAGCCACCAGGGAAGCCTAATGATCTTCTACCTAAGTCCTGTTGGTCATGCCCAGTGACTGCTACTTGCATGCAGTCTTAGGTCACAGCCAATAGAGACTGAACGGTGCCAGGCCTTGGTCTAAGAGGTTCACTTATACTGATTCAGTGAGTTTTTACAATGACACCATGATGTAGATGCTATAATTATCCTCATTTTTAGATGTTATACAGACACTGATAATTTGTATAAGGTCACACAGGTGGAAAGCAGTAGAACATAGATTCAGTCTCAGATTATCTGACACCAGAGACCACTTATTGTATAAACTCCTTCCTAGAATCTGGCGAGCAAACTCACGCTCTGATATGCAGCTTTCTTCACTACCAAGCACAAGTCACAACTTCCCCTAAGAAGTTTCCTTCAGCCAATCATGTTAACTATTTTAAAGTCATGCACTCCCCTCCCCACCAACACACACATTGCTGGAAGAACTGAGGATTCCACATTGTAGTAAAACATTGTGCTTCCCAGGTGGCTCAGTGGTAAGGAATCCGCCTGCCGATGCAGGAGACACAGGTTCCATCTCTGGGTGGGAAGACCCCTTGGAGAAGGAAATGCAACCTACTCCAGTATTCTTGCCTGGGAAACCCCATGGACAGAGGAGCCTGGCAATCTACAATCTCATGGAGTCGCAAAAGAGTCAGACACGGCTGAGCAACTAAACAACAGCAACAATAGAACATGACTCCAGAGAATTAGTGGTACTTACCATATGGAATTCACACTAAGACCGAAGAAACACATCAAGGTACCACCCACTCCAGATGTAGTCTGGAGGAAAGGGCACAGAACTCTGGAAACCAGCAAAACGTGAGCTCTGACCCCAGCTCTGCCAGGAGCTCTGCAACCTTGACCAAGTCACTTCATTTCTCTGGGCTTTCATTTTTTTTCATCTGCCACAAATGATTTGGACTAGAAAAGCTATAAGGTTCCTAAGAACCCTAAAAACCCATGACCCAAGTTTCAGAAACGTTTCTCAATTACTAATGCTACATGGAGACAATATTTTAGGTTCTTCTTTATTGAGCAGTTGACACAAGCCTACTGTTGGAGTTCCCTCCCTTTCAGATGCCACATCATTTCCAAGCCACAGCCACAGATGGCTGTTGGGTATCAGTATCAGGGACCAAATTGAAGAAGCAGAACCCTAAACAGCAAGTCAGCAACCACACTAGGCTCCTCACCCCAGTTTCAGTTTCACAGGTTTGGCAGCCCCTGATTTCTCTTACATTAGGGGAGCACACGGAAAAAGTATCTCAGCAAATTCATTTTTCTTTTCATAATAATATTTGTTAGTATCTAAGGAAATGGGAACCAGATGACAGGTCCTAAACATGGTCAGACGAAGCCTTAATGAACTCAGAAAGTAAACCTTGTATTAAGTAGGTTGTCTCTTTTTTGTTATTAACATTTTAGCATGAATATTTTTGCACATTTGCAAAAGCAGAGAGAGTGCTATAGTGAGTCCTCATGAATCCATCATCCGACTTCAACAATTCTCAGTTTATGGTAAATGTTGTTTCATATCTGTCCCATTCAGTTCCCCCACCTCTGAAATATTTTGAAGTAAATCCCTGTCTATGTCTTGCCACCTATAAATATTGCCATATGTATCTTCAGAAGACAAGGTCTCTCTTCAAAAGCATAGCTATTATTGTGGTTTTTAAAACTTTTTAATTTGAACATTTTAAAATTTAACATTAATTCATTAATGTCAAATTACATCCAGTCAACATTCAAGTGTCACCAATTGTCTAGTTTTTTAAGCAAGCAACTTAGTCAAGTTAATATCCAAATAGCATTCATATATTGAAATTGATTAATATGCCTCTTTGGTCTCTTTGCTAAGTTGCTTCAGTCATGTCTAACTCTTTGTGACCCCATGGACTGTAGCCCTCCGGCTCCTCAATCCATGGGATTCTCCGGGCAAGAATACTGGAGTGGGTTGCCATTTTCTCCTCCAGGGGATCTTTCCGACCCAGGGATAGAACCAGTGTCCCTTACATCTCCTGCACTGGCAGGCAGGTTCTTTTCCACTAGCGCTACCTGGTCTCTTTAAACATATAGTTTTCCTGCCATTATTTTTTCCCCTTGTAATTTAATTGTTGAAGAAACTGGGCCATTTTTCTGGTACAGCTTACCAGAGTGTCTCTTGATTATTACATCTCCACAGAAGATCCCCTGGAGGAGAAACTGGCAACCCACTCCAGTACTCTTGCCTGGAGAACCCCATGGACAGAGGAGCCTGGGGGGCTACAGTGCATAGGGTCTCAAAGAGTAAAGCACAGCTGAAGCAACTCAGCACACACAGCGTCATTTAGCACGTCCTCTCTCTCCATTCTGTTTTCTGTGAATTCGTAATAAGATCTAGAGGCTTGATCAGATCGAGGTTCAGTTTTTATTTCTGTTAGGAACAAAAAGTACCTGTCTTTCTTGTGGTGTTAGCAGTTATTAACCATTGTCTAGATCCATTAATTCACTAGAGTGCTCCTGGCTAGTGGATCAGTCATCATTTCTAGGCCTTTTCTGTAGACATAGATAAGAAGGGAATTTGTATGTTTGCTTTAAAACACACAACCAGTTAACACCAGTACTTACTACGTGAACTTAGGTACACAGGATATGTACTTAAATTCTTGGATTCATAGCTCCTTTTTCTTATTCTGAAATCTCAGTTCTCAACGATACTAAAGGACATTCACTGGTTCTTTCACAAAATATACACATAATCTGTATTTCACAAAATACACATATAATGACAATACACCAAAAATATCATTGCTAAAAACAGTTTAAGGGTTTTTTGGCTTTGTTCTGAAATTGTTTGTTTATTTTGCAGAGCTTTTTTTCCTAGGGTATATCTCACTAAGAATTCACTGACAAAATCCTGCATTATACAGACAGTTAAAAGAGTTTTTATTTGTGTGGTTATGCAACCAACTTTATACACAAATATATTTGTTTCTTATTGCTTTCAATTATTAGAAATTGTTTTTTTAATTGAATTTTGTTTTTAATTATATTGAACATTTATATAGCTTCAAAGTCAAATCTGCAAAACGAATATTCAGAGAAGTGTAACTTTGATCACAGTCTTATTCCTTTCCTTTCTAATAGATACTATATTCTTATGAAAACTTGTTTATTTATCCTTCTATTTTTATATGATAGCATACTTTGCACATTTCATCCCCCTTGCTTTTCTTGAAGTGAACACAGTATTCCAAAGATTACATCCTAGCATTATACTGAGATAGTCCTCATTTCTTTTACAGCTACATGGTACACCATTGTATAGATATACCAATATTTATTCAATCAGTCCTCTACTGATGGACGCTTGGACTATTTCCAGTCTTTTCCAATTCCAAATAACTCCATAATAAGTAGGATGTCTCTTCTTTCTGTTTTTTTTTTTTCTTGTAAGATTCATACAGAGAGTTGAGGGAGAAATTCTCCCTGCCTCTATTCTCAACACTTTGTATCGTCTTCATCTTTATGTCCCTAAAACCTGGTACAGAGTCTGACACATAGTAAATGCTCAATAAACTTTCGCTAAGTAAAAAGCACAATCATTCATGTGTAAAATCTATAAATATACCAGTTAAGTTCATGAATGAAAACTGGGAAATGTTGCTGAGGTAAGTATAAATCCTATAGGTTAGTGAATATTTTATGTATTCAAAGACTTCTTATCTATTGATGAACTATGAATTTAAAAACTTCTCCTAGCTAATTTATCATGAGGATCCATTTTTAAAAAGATACTCTCAGTGAATCAGAGAATCTCGTGTTTGCTTTCTGGAATGGTTTTTGATCAAGAGGTTGGAAGTGTTGATAACCAGTGTGAAAGAGAAGAGTCTGGCTTCTGGGTGGTTGTACATGTATACAAGGAGTACCACCAAAGAGTTAATGATGATATGGTTTTCTTATTATACTATTATTAATGCTTCTTAATTTTATTATGCTGTAATATATTTGTTTCTGTGAAGTCTGTGTTCCCTACCAGAATGTAAGTGCTTTGTGGGCGGAGATCACATGTCTGTCTTGTTCTGAGTTCTATCCTCAATGCCATGCACTAACCCTAACACATGGTAGATATTCAATTAACATTCCATGAGTAAGTAAATGAATCCAAGGTTTTAACAGGAAATACCTCTCTTTGGTGCAAACCAAAAAGATCCTGGGTAGCAAATCTGAGTTTAACCTTTAGTTTTAGCTGTCTTCCTCTGACACAGCTCCAGTGAGAAAAGAAAGGCTGCCACCTCATTCCTGGCAAGTGGAGGTGGAGTCCAGATTTCCCACTTAGGCTTCACTGATGCCTGAGCAAGGGACCCCTTCATTACACTGGGCTGGGGAGCCAGTTCTGGCTTCCCACGAGATCCCCACTGAAACGTGTCTGCCTTAGAGGGTTAGGACTGCTCACTATTGATCCCCACATGCCCTCTACTGACACCTCATGGGCACGGGCCACTCACTACCTCTCAGTGGGAATGAAGTCCCAGCTCCCTACTCAGTTTTCTCTGTCACCACTCCAGGTAGGAGGAACTTGAGAAAACTTATTATAGACTGGGTAGAAGTCTAAGATTCCCACCTGGTTTCTGCTGGCATGGCAAGGGACCCAGAGTTTTTTTGTGGAGGTTGACTTGAGTAGTTTTCTTCCCCCTCCACAAGCTTTCCATCTTTCTAGGCTGCTCCTTTCCTGGCCCTTTGACTAGAGAGAGCAAGCTTTTGTTGGGGCCTTCTTTTGTCCGCACACATGGGTGTTTGCAGGTTGCCAGCTCACTCAGCTACCAGTCTGGGATAATAAGGGCAGAAAGAAAACCTGAAGAACTCACCACTGAGTTCTTTGGATCTCCAGGTCCTAAGCAGTCTGTCTTCTTCTCTCCAACTTTCAGCGTCTCCTTATGCTTGTTTCTTATATAATATCCAAGAAGGAATAGGATAAAGTACGTTTACTATGTCTTCCCAGAAGTGGAATTCTGGCATTGCACCTTTTACTCCTTTTTTCTAACACTGATGTGTTAGGCAGTATTTTATCACTATGACATTGCACGTATCCTCATCTATTTATTTGCTAGATCGATGAGAATTTATTGAATTCTTACCACATGTTCAACACTGAATCAGTCTCTGAAGTTAAAAGGAAGAACAAGATCACATTTTCTCAGTCCACTGGAGGACATAATATAAAATGAAGCAGACTATTTTCCAGTAGTCACATGTGGATGTAAGAGTTGGACCATAAAGAAGGCTGAGCACTGAAGAATTGATACTTTTGAACTGTGGTGTTAGAGAAGAGTCCCTTGGACTGCAAGGAGATCAAACCAATCTTAAAGGAAATCAACCCTTAATATTCATTGGAAGGACTGATGCTGAAGCTGACTCATTAGAAAAGACCCTGATGCTGGGAAAGATTGAAGGCAGAAGGAGAAGGGGATGACAGAAGAGATGAGATGGTTGGATAGCATCACTGACTCAATAGACGTGAGTTTGAGCAAGCTCCAGGAGATGGTGAAGGATAGGGAAGCCTGGCTTGCCACAGTCCATGTGAGTCTCAAAGAGTCAGACAGGACTGAGTGACTGAACAACAGTAATAGTGATCTACACCAGTCCAAGTTCAATGCATGAAATAGGGCACTCAAAGCCAGTGCACTGGAACAACTCTGAGGGGTGGGGTGGGGAGGGAGGTGAGAGGGGGGTTCAGGATGGGGGACACATGTACACGCATGGCTGATTCATGTCAATGTATGGCAAAACCCACTACAATATTGTAAAGTAATTCAGTTCGGTTCAGTTCAGTCACTCAGTCATGTCCGACTCTTTGCATCCCCATGAATCTCAGGACACCAGGCCTCCCTGTCCATCACCAACTCCCAGAGTTTACCCAAACTCATGTACATTGAGTCAGTGATGCCATCCAGCCATCTCATCCTCTGTCGTCCCCTTCTCCTCCTACCCCTAATCCCTCCCTGCATCAGAATCTTTTCCAATGAGTCAGCTCTTCCCATGAGGTGGCCCAAGTATTGGAGTTTCAGCTTCAGCATCCGTTCTTCCAATGAACACCCAGGACTGATCTCCTTTAGGATGGACTGGTTGGATCTCCTTGCAGTCCAAGGGACTCTCAAGAGTCTTCTCCAACACCACAGTTCAAAAGCATTAATTCTTTGGCGCTCAGATTTCTTCACAGTCCAACTCTCACATCCATACATGACCACTGGAAAAACCATAGCCTTGACTAGACAGATCTTTGTTGGCAACGTAATATCTCTGCTTTTGAATATGCTATCTAGGTTGGTCATAACTTTCCTTTCGAGGAGTAAGTGTCTTTTAATTTCATGGCTGCAATCACCATCTGCTGTGATTTTGGAGCCCAGAAAATATGCTACTTGGAGGCAAACCATTCAATAAAGTAATTAACCTCTAATTAAAATAAATAAATTAAATAATAATAATAATAGTGCTATACAAAGTGCTACAGGAGACCCAGGAGAAGTCAATTCATTGGAATGGGGTAGAGATGAAGGTGGAGTAGGTTCAGGGAAGGTTCCACAGAGGAAGAAGCTATTGAATTAGATTAAAGAATGAGTAGGAGCTTTCCAGGTAGATAAGAGGAAAAAGTTGTTACAGGCAAAATTAACAGCATGAATAAAGGCACAGAGGCAGAAAGTGGGGAACAAGTAGCTCCTTGAAGGAGGAGCATGGGATAGAAGAAAAAAAGTGATGAGTGGAAAATAGATGGGAGAAAGATCATATATCATGTCACAAAAGGCCAGAGCCACAGTTCTTCTCAAGCAAAACTCATGCAGGCTGTACTACATGGATGGCAAAATACACTTCCTGTTCAGATGTGGCAGAACTGAGTCTCCTTCCATGCTTGGTTGTTATGAATTACCCTCTTTATCCAGCCAAAGCACATTTCTGTCAGCAGTTTGTCAGTTCCAGGTTCCCCAGGCATTGCCACAATCATATCCCAAAGAGAGAGGAGCCCTGTGTGTCTCTCAGCCAATTAGTGGTCCACTTGCGCCTGCCAGCAATTTGAAGCCTCAGAAACATTTTCCCATGAAGTTTATTTATGTTGCTGCTGCCCTAAAAACTAAAATGATAGAACAAAAGATCAAGAAAGAAAATAACAATATTAAATGGAAGGAAGACCTTAAACAAAGGCTCCAGACTTAATCTTATTCCTAATGGGAGGCCTGCATATAAAGGAAGTGGGACTGAAATTGACGGGCTTTGGCTGGAACAGCATGTTTGTCTGACAGGCTACAGGAGCGGCAGCTGTAGTCAACCGGAGGATTTGGCCCTTTGATGACAATCAACAATTCTGTTGGGGACTCTCATGGACAGGCTGTCCCCTATTGTGGTGTGTTTCATGATCCTTTGACCTTAAGCTTTAGTAGCTCTGTTGTGTCCAACTCTTTGTGACCCCATGCGCTGTATCCCAGCAGGCTCCTCTGTCCCTGGGATTCTCCAGGCAAGAATACTGGAGTGGGTTGCCATTTCCTTCTCCAGGGGATCTTCCCCAACCCAGAGATTGAACCCAGGTCTCTTGCATTGCTAGCAGATTCTTTACCATCTGAGCCACCAGGGAAGCCCAGAGTGAAGATATAAGTTAAGACTCATGGTGACCTTAAGGCAGGACCACAAACTTCACTCCTATTAAATTAAGTTTACTACCCATGCTATGAGGGGGCAGAAAACAGAACTTACAGAATGTTTTCCCAAAGCTTTTAGCTAAACTTCTAACTTATGACAATAGATATATAATATATGTAGTTGAGTGTCCAAGTTCATAGTTTAGAAGACGCAAGATAAAGAAAGTATTTATCCCTATTTTTGTATTTATCCTTATTTTTGCTTGAGCTGTTCTTTCTTCCATCTTGGTGTTCCAAGATTCCTTCTTTTTATCATTTCCTTTCTGTTGAGACAACTTCCTCTAAGAACAAACTATCTTAGTTTTCCTTCATCTGAAAATGTCTCGATTTCTTCTTTATTCATGAAAGACATTTTCACTGGATATAAGGTTCTGGGTTGACAATTTTTCTTTTTTTCAGCATTTGAAAAATGTTGTGCTGCCTCCTTCTGGCCTCCATGTTTTCTGACAAGAAATCTTGAGTCATTTGAATTGTTTTTTTCCCCTAAAGGTAAGATGTCATTTCTCTTACACTGTTTTCAAGACTTTTGCTTTGTCTGTAGTTTTAGAAGTCTGACTATGATATGTCTCGATGTAGATTTATTTGGATTTACCATGTTTAGGATTGACTCAGATTTAGATTTATGTCTTTCAGCAGATTTGAGAAGTATTCAGTCATTTTTTCTTTGAAGATTTTTTTCAGACCCACTTTCTTTCTCCTTTTTCCAGAACTCCTATGACATGAACACTAGATCTTTTTGGTTCCACAGGTTCCTCAAGTTCTGTTCCTTTTCTTTTTTTCCCAGTCTATTTTCTCTCTACTGTTCATATTAGGACATTTCTGTTGTTCTATACTTCAGCTGACTAGTTCTTCCTTTGTCCCAGGTGTGGGGAGGGAAACACTGCCCCTTCTCTAGGGCACCAGCCTGGGCTCTAGGTGGAAACCAAGGCAGAAGATCCTGGGCCTGTGAGTCCCAAGGGCAGCCACACTCAGTAGCCAGTTGACAATCACTCTTCATGTTATAATTCTTTTCTTACCTTTGAATCATCAGTTATATCTTTTTAAAGGATACAGCCTGGCCCAGCAGTTCTATGAAAAATTAAATGAAAGGGTATGTCCACATGTGGCCCAGTGAAATAAAAGAGCAGCAATACGAGGATTTGGGGAAGGGGCATCCAGAACTACATGCACAGTAGCCAGAGGCTAAGCAAAGAGGCACCCAGGTGACGGCAAAGACACAGATGCGGCGGGATGGGGCTTGATGAAGTCACAGCCACCAGTCAATCCCCTAGAATCCTGAAAAGAGGAAGTGGAGGTCCTGCTCTCACTAAGTGGTTGCTAAGTCGCTTCAGTCGTGTCCAGCTCTGTGTGACCCCATAGACGGCAGCCCACCAGGCTCCCCCATCCCTGGAATTCTCCAGGCAAGAACACTGGAGTGGGTTGCCATTTCCTTCTCCAGTGCATGAAAATGAAAAGTGAAGTCGCTCAGTCGTGTCCGACTCTTCGCAACCCCATGGACTGAAGCCTACCAGGCTCCTCTTCCCATGGGATTTTCCAGGCAAGAGTACTGGAATGGGGTACCATTGCCTTTTCCGTCACTAAGTGGGGATATTCACATTCACATAGAGGCAGGCTTCCCTGGTGGTTCAGATGCTAAAGAATCTGCCTGAAATGTATGAGACCTGGATTCAATCCCTGGGTCGGGAAAATCTCCTGGAGAAGAGAATGACCACCCACTCCAGTATTCTTGCCTGGAGAATTCCATGGACAGAGGAGTCTCACAGGCTGCAGGATTGCAAAGAGTCAAACAGGACTGAGCAACTGAGCATATATACTCAAATGAGTGAGACAAAAGAGTTATTCAGTCCACACCCATTATATAGATAAGTAAACTCAGACTTAGGTGTGATAACAGCAGTAACAGCCTTTAATAATAGCAGAGCTGGCATGTGCACCGTGTTGGACTGACCTCAAAATTTATATTATGTTTACTAAAGGAGAAGGGGTGAATTCTTGGGAGATGTGTTGTGAACTTGGCAGACTGTTAGACTCCAAGAATAGAATGAGAGGAAATTTTATGAAGTGGACACTCCAATCATGCTATCTGTGAAGAAGATGCTAAAAGCCTGCAAGTGGAGACCCAGAGGGTTGGGAAGAGGCAGAAATATCTTTGGCCAGAGAGAGCTAAGTCATGTGATCACTGAATGTCGGCAGTCATATGTGTCACTTCAAAAATGATTGTAGTACATTAGGCAGCATCCATTGAATGTACTCAAAGTTCAAAACTTTATAGCGAAACTGAGAAAGTAAAAAAGCACACTGTTCAGCAAGATTGCTGCTTGGCAAGTGTACCCACAAGAGTTTTTATGGCCATGTCTCTGCTTAACCTAAAACTAGCCATGAACCATAGCTTCAATGTAGACAGAAAATTTCTTTGAGCCACTTAGTGCCCATTAGACTGTGCCAGCATCCCAGATACACCACTTCCTCTGTGCCTCAGTGTGCTGGTCTGCCGGCAGAAGAGGAAAGCAACCCCACCAAATGCTGGGGTGATGCCTCAGTCTTTGCGATTATCCCAGATCTCACAAGTATGGTGTAAGTGCTGCTGCTGCTGCTGCTAACGCGCTTCAGTCGTGTCCAACTCTGTGCGACCCTATAGACAGCAGCCCACCAGGCTCCCCCATCCCTGGGATTCTCCAGGCAAGAACACTGGAGTGGGTTGCCATTTCCTTCTCCAATGCATGGAAGTGAAAAGTGAAAGTGAAGTCGTTCAGTTGTGTCCAACTCCTAGAGACCCTATGGACTGCAGCCTACCAGGCTCCTCCGTCCATGGGATTTTCCAGGCAAGAGTTCTGGAGTGGGTTGCCAGTGCCTTCTCTGATGGCATAAGTGCAATGCCCCTGAAAGCAGAGTCAGTGGTGTATTTGTAAATGGTTAGCAACAGGCTAGCCCTTGGGGGAGGAACCCTAATTTATAGTGTTTGCCAACTTCAGCTGCTTTCAAACAACCAGTATGATATCACCAAACATGAAGTTGGGAAGAGATGCAGAGTAGCCTATCATTATACAGCACAGATATGATTGATATAAAACACCTCAAAAGTACAGTCGCTCAGTCGTGTCCAACTCTGCAACCCCATGAATTGCAGCACGCCAGGCCTTCCTGTCTATCACCAACTCCCAGAGTTTACCCAAACTCATGTCCATCAAGTTGGTGATGCCATCCAGCCATCTCATCCTCTGTCATCCCCTTCTCCTCCTGCCCCCAATCCCTCCCAGCATCAGAGTCTTTTCCAATGAGTCAACTCTTCGCATGAGGTGGCCAAAGTATTGGAGTTTCAGCTTTAGCATCATTCCTTCCAAAGAACACCCAGGACTGATTTCCTTTAGAATGGACTGGTTGGATCTCCTTGCAGTCCAAGGGACCCACCCTCAAGAGTCTTCTCCAACACCACAGTTCAAAAGCGTCAATTCTTCGACACTCAGCTTTCTTCCCAGTCCAACTCTCACATCCATACATGACCACTGGAAAAACCATAGCTTTGATAGATGGACCTTTGTTGGCAAAGGAATGTCTCTGCTTTTTAATATGCTGTCTAGGTTGGTCATAACTTTCCTTCCAAGGAGTAAGCTTCTTTTAATTTCATGGCTGCAATCACCATCTGCAGTGATTTTGGAGCCCCCCCAAAAAAAGTCTGACACTGTTTCCCCATTGATTTCCCATGAAGTGATGGAACTAGATGCCATGATCTTCATTTTCTGAATGTTGAGCTTTAAGCCAACTTTTTTAACTCTCCTCTTTCACTTTCATTAAGAGGCTTTTGAGTTCCTCTTCACTTTCTGCCATAAGGGTGGTGTCATCTGCATATCTGAGGTTATTGATATTTCTCCCAGCAATCTTGATTCCAGCTTGTGCTTCCTGCAGCCCAGCGTTTCTCATGATGTACTCTGCATAGAAGTTAGATAAGCAGGGTGACAATATACAGCCTTGACGTACTCCTTTTCCTCTTTGGAACCAGTCTGTTGTTCCATGTCCAGTTCTAACTGTTGCTTCCTGACCTGCATATAGGTTTCTCAAGAGGCAGGTCAGGTGGTCTGGTATTCTCATCTCTTTCAGAATTTTCCACAGTTTATTGTGATCCACACAGTCAAAGGCTTTGGCATTAGTCAATAAAGCAGAAATAGATGTTTTTCAGGAACTCTCTTGCCTATTTGATGATCCAGCGGATGTTGGCAATTTGATCTCTGGCTCCTCTGCCTTTTCTAAAACCAGCTTGAACATCTGGAAGTTCACGGTTCACATATTGCTGAAGCCTGGCTTGGAGAATTTTGAGCATTACTTTACTAGCGTGTGAGATGAATGCAATTGTGCGGTAGTTTGAGCATTCTTTGGCATTGCCTTTCTTTGGGATTGGAATGAAAACTGATCTTTTCCAGTCCTGTGGCCACTGCTGAGTTTTCCAAATTTGCTGGCATATTGAGTGCAGCACTTTCACAGCATCAAATTTCAGGATTTGAAATAGCTCAACTGGAATTCCATCACCTCCACTACCTTTGTTCGTAGTGATGCTTTCTAAGGCCCACTTGACTTCACATTCCAGGATGTCTGGCTCTAGGTCAATGATCACACCATTGTGATTATCTGGGTTGTGAAGATCTTTTTTGTACAGTTCTTCTGTGTATTCTTGCCACCTCTTCTTAATATCATCTGCTTCTGTTAGGTCCATACAATTTCTGTCCTTTATTGATCCCATCTTTGCATGAAATATTTCCTTGGTATCTCTAATTTTCTTGAAGAGATCTCTACTCTTTCCCATTCTGTTGTTTTCCTCTATTTCTTTGCATTGATTGCTGAGGAAGGCTTTCTTATCTCCCCTTGCTATTCTTTGGAACTCTGTATTCAGATGCTTATATCTTTCCTTTTCTCCTTTGCTTTTCGCTTCTCTTTTTTTCACAGCTATTTGTAAGGCCTCCCCAGACAGCCTTTTGCTTTTTGCATTTCTTTTCCATGGGGATGGTCTTGAACATCATAAAATGATTACGATGTGATAGATTTAGAGTATTAATTACCCTTATTTTATATAATTTGTTTAATTGCAAGTTTATCTAATTTAATTTTTAATATTGACTGTGTTTAACAACTGGCTTACAAATTTCCTGAAAATTTAACAGTTGGCTCTTGTGAGTTGGTATAAGCCAGAACCAGTATCGTACTGAGCCAATGTTTCCTTTTATGGATAAGTATTGAGTGAAAGGTGAACTTGTAAAAGGATGGGCTTTTACATAGGGGTAAATTATCCAAGGAGGTAACACACACAAAAAAAGAAGCTGTGAAGCAGTCTTAGGGGTTTTGTTTTTACTTTTTACTTATTCTATGTCAGAATAGTTTTGCTCTATCATTTTACTTAATGATTTGTCAAACTGTGACTTCTCTATTGAGCCCTCTGTGGAATATATCAAAGGCCTTCCACATTTCCATCATAATAAAATATAATGGGTACCATCTTTATAGTTTATCTGTCTCATAGACAACATGAATGGGGGACGGAGGATGGATGGGGGAAGATTGTAGTTGAATAAGATGAACTGGTGGTTTAGCACCACTTCACTGCCAACAAACCCTATATTAAATTTAATGTGGCTCTCAAAGATAAAAGCGGCAGACGGGACACATGTAGAAATCAGCAGGATGTGTTAGAGCAGTTAAAGATCAAAGATATGGCTAATCCCTGCCCCTGAGGATTTTGTGCACGGATGTGTCCCCAGTGCCCAACGCACTGCCAAGCAGAGGCACAGTGGTACCTGAGGCTCTCTCACTGGCTGTCGGTTCTCCATCCTTCAGGAGCAAGCTCAGCACCCCCGATGCAAAGAGAGCTGTCTAAAGAAGAAACTGCCAGGCAAAATGAACTTACCCTCTGGAAATTCAGCACCCTGTTGCATTATTCAGAGTTCTAAGGGAGACCTTCTTAGGAATATATATATTGTTGGAAGAGTTACAAAGTTTATAAATTGTAGACTTCCAAACTTCCGAGTTATTAAAGAAAAGTAACTCACTACCACTTATTTTGTAACAACCAAATATCAAACTCAGGTCAGTTTCTCCTTAACTTGATAATGGCCTCACCCATGATGGATTAAGTTTCTCTGAGAAAATCTTCACCTAGGTATACAGGATTGAGTATATTGAAAGTGAGAGTGTTAGTGTCTCAGTCATGTCCAACTCTTTGCAACCCCATGGACTGTAGCCCACCAGGCTCCTCCGTCCACGGAATTCTCCAGACAAGAATACTGGAGTCAGTAGCTATTCCCTTCTCCAAGAGATCTTCCTGAGCCAGGAATCGAACTCAGTTCTGCTTTACTCTGCAGATTCTTTATTGTCTGAGCCACCAGGGAAGCCCTTACAGGATTGCTGACCAACAATTAAATCTAGCCATCATCGGGCCCCAAAGCTTCAGAGGAAATAGTATTTCTTATCAGAAGTTACCTCCTCATAGTCTGCCTTTTCCCCCTGGACAGCATCCCCTTCCTTGAGCTCCTGCCTATAAATTTCATCTGATTTTCACAATTTTAGTGAGTCTGCTGTGAAACATTTAGACTTCCAATAACACTCAAAAAATTAAAAATAACTCCTTGACCACATACTTTTCATGTTCCACAATAAATCCTCACTTAAACATACAGAATATGCAATTTATGGCAAATCACATTGTCACATATCTAAACCTAATTTGCCCAGGAATCCTTAAATCATCTTCCTTCTAGACACTCATGAAACTAACATTTGGAAATAAGAAAGTCAAAGAATGGCCTATCAAACAAAATTTAAAATATTTCCCATTAGAAAGGTATACGACTCAACAGGGTGAAATTTCACAAATGAGACTCTCAGCACAAAAGGAAAAGGCAATAAATATTTCTCTACATATGTAAAGCAAGGAGAACAGAATTTTAAGTCTCACTTAGCTTTTAAGCTGATGCATAGCTGAAGACAATAATATACCCAGGAGCCAGCATGAAGCCATCTTTCCAAGGTGGGACATTATAGGAAACTGAAACATTAAGTGTAACCTAAGGCATCTGTGAAAGACAAAGCTGTTCTTGGGATAATAGAGACAACACATTTTCAAATATTGAATAGAGCAAGATGACCAAAACCTTGAAATGTTCAAGGAAATTCACTTTTATTACATAATGTAAACAGCTTCACAAGGGAAACACACATAGAATACTTTCAGCAGGAAAAGAAAACTTTTTATATAAATTATAAGCAGTTATGAAGCTTATTTTCACAGAAGCATAATTTTAATCTAGTTACAGCCTTTTCATGTGTCATTATTTTATAAACTCTTCACCATGCAACAACAAAGTCCACCTAGTCATCATTGTAATGACTGTCGTAGGCTGGGTTCCTCCAGAACAGATGCTGAGACAGACGTGAATGCAAATAGCTTCTTTAGGAGGTGATTCCAAGAAGCAGTCAGAAAACTGAGCGAGTGAGACAAGGAAAGGTGGCCAGGAGCAGGCTATCACCCCAGGCAACCAGGGGTCAATCACTGGTTCGAGGGCTGTTTCCAGTGGGTGTTAACTCCCCAACGCTTTGAGGCTGCCCTGTTCAAAGCTGAGAAGACCGCAACAGCTGGAGGAAGCTCACAAGTAAAGATCTGTAGCTCTTTCTGCAACTGAAAGTTTTGGGGTAGAGTATATGAGCTGGAAGCCTTGAGGGTGTGTGGCCAGGACCCAGGAGCATCAGACACAATAATGTGATATCTCATCACGTTGCTGTGTCGTTGTTTTTCTATTTGCTTCAAGAAACACAGATTTAATTGTCCAAGTTTCAGGAAGAAATCAGTCAATGTAACATCCATGTGAAACTTAGAATAGGTACCTGGGGAAACAGATACGTTAAACTGCTTTGTAATCGATGTGCTGGAAAGCTAAGTACATCATTACTATTCAAAAAGTGTTCAATCACTTCACCCTCATTAAGACAATTATTATTTAAAAAAAAACAGAATACAGTAAGTATTGACAAGGATATGGAGAAATTGGAACCCTTGGGCATTACTGGTGGCAATGTAAAATGCAGTTACTATGGAAAACAGTATAAATAATTAAAAAATAGAATTATCCATATAATACAACAATTCCACTTCTGGGTATCTACCAAAAGAATTGAAATCAGGGACTGAAACAGATAATTCTGCACCCATGTTCAGTTTAAAAGAAAGAACCCAAGTGCCCATCAGTAGATGATTAGGGAAGTAAAATGTGGTATACACATATAAAGGAATATTATCCAGCCTTGTAAAGGAAGGAAATTCTGACACAAGCCACAACATGGATAAACCTTGAAGATATGCAAAGTTAAATAAGCTGGTTACCAAAATACAAATGTTGTACAGTTCTACTTATATGAGGTACCTGGAGTGTAGGGCTTCCCAGGCGGCTCAGACGGTAAAGATTCTGCCCACAATGCGGGAGACTTGGATTCAGTCCCTGGGTTGGGAAGATCCTTGGGAGAAGGGAATGGAAACCCACTCCCGTATTTTTGCCTGGAGAATTCCATGAACAGTGGAGCCTGACAGGCTACCGTCCATGGGGCCACAGAATGTGAGGTACCTCGAGTAGTCAAATTCATAAAGACAGAAAGCAAACCAGTAGTTTCCAGAGGCTGGGGGAACGAGGAGTGGGGAATGACTGTTTAATGGATATAGTGTTTCAATCTAGGAAGAGGGAAAAAGTCCTGAAGGTGGATGATACTGGAGGTTGCACAACAATGTGAACATATTTATACCACTGAACTGTACACTTAAAATGGTTATAATGGTAAATGCTATTTTATTTATATTTTACTGCAATATTTTTTAAATCTTGCAAATTTTTAAGTTTTTCTAAATAAAAAATTAACTACTATTCTATGCAGCAGTATTGGTAAATTTTTCCAAGATGTTCATCAATTTTCTCAACATCTTCCAAGCTGTATATACTTAGTTTCTGGAAATTAACATCTGCTGCTGCTAAGTCGCTTCAGTCGTGTCCGACTGTGTGCGACCCCAGAGACGGCAGCCCACCAGGCTCCCCCGTCCCTGGGATTCTCCAGGCAAGAACACTGGAATGGGTTGCCATTTCCTTCTCCAATGCATCAAAATGAAAAGTGAAAGTGAAGTTGCTCAGTCGTGTCTGACTCTTAGCGACCCCATGGACTGCAGCCCACCAGGCTCCTCCGTCCATGGGATTTTCCAGGCAAGAGTACTGGAGTGGGGTGCCATTGCCTTCTCCGTATCTTCCTCTAAATGAACAGTAGGTGTCTCCCTTACCCTGAAACACGGACTGCTGCAATTATGTTAGAAGCTTCGGCGATTAAAGCAGCCGTGGTCTTTGCCAGAGCACTGTCAGTCAGTTGTAACTAGGCCCGGGAATCAAGTCACTCTATGGAAACTCCCCTATATGCCAGACTATTGGGCAGTCACCCCAAGAAGCAGAAAGTCGGGCTTCTTACAGGCCCCCCAGGCAGCTGCCCAGCCAGTCACCACCAGAGGTTTTCCCCTATCCCCTGAGCCCAGGGTCCTCTCCACACTTCCTCATAGATTCCCACACTTCATGGAAAAACAGTCACAAGGAAATTGCAAATTGGTATGTATTTGTCCAAGATGACATTCTGAAAATTAATTTTGCAAATTCTCCTCTAGTCTCTGAGTCATTGCCAGGACTTCATGTCTAACTGTCCTCCCACTAAAGAGACAGAAAATGTAGCCGCAAAGTAAATAAATGGATTAGAGTGGGGACAATCCACAGAGAGGGCTTCCTGGTGACTCAGTGGTAAAGAATCTGCCTGCCAACGCAGGAGACACAGGTTCAATCCCTGGGTTGGGAAGATCCCCTGGAGCAGGAAATGGCAACCCATTCTAGTATTCTTGCCTGGGAAATTTCACAGACAGAGGAGCCTGGCAGTCCATGGGGGTTATGAAAGAGTCAGACACAACTTAGCGACTGAATAGTAACAATATCCACATGGCACTGAGAGAAACAAAGACAAGATCCAGATTTTCTGCAGTCCTCCAGCCTTTGTACACTCAGACTGAGCTGGATTGACCAGCTCCCTCATTTTAGGGAGCTAGTTTTAGATATCACTGTTGTTTAGACGTTGGGCAAACATCACTATCGCTCAGGTATCGCTGTCGTATATACGGCATTACTGCACAGTGATTAAGAGAATGGGCTCTGGTGTCGGCTGGATCTGCATTCCAGGAGCGCAGTCAATGAGCTCTGTCATTTAACCTCCCTAAGCATCAGTGTATAAAGAGGGTAGTTGAGAAAGCTGCAGGAAATAATCACAGTGGCAGACTTCTGCTTATATATTAGTTAAGGATAATTAGTTCTTTCTTGTAATTCAGCTATATGATAACTGCTGTTCCATCTCACTCTTTAAAAACGGTGCCAGCAACTTAGAGATGAAGCTGGCTCTCCTGGGAGAAATATCTGGCCTGGAGAGAGTCTGTGACTAAACCCTTTTGGAGTCAGAGCCAAGCCTGGGGTGGATCAGCAGAGCCTGGAGCCTCTCTTAACCCATGTTTGTCAGACAAAGACTGAGGGGAGTCACCGTGCTACAGGTCAGCTGGACAAGTCCTACACACACACGGGCAGAAATTTAGCTCATACCCGAGTGGTCTCCAGGAGGACACAGGCTGGAACAGGGGCCAAAAGCCCCTTTCATTTAGAGGTTTCAAAAACAGTAATATCGTTTACAAAGGGGATCATAGATGGACAAAAGGCACGGTTTAGGAACATGTCCTTAGATGGGGACATGTTCTATCAAGTCTCTGATCCAGTGACTCACCACCTTTAAGGGCAATGGTCAGTTCTGGGGTCAGGCAGTCTTGGGCTCAAATTCTGGCTTGTCAACTATTAGTGATGCACCTTTGGACAAGTTATTTACCCAGCCAGGTTTCAATTTCCTCATCCATAAATTGAGAATAAACAATTCCTCTTTCACAACAATAACAGCAAATGGTGCCACTCTGTAGATGTTCCTGTTTAACATCCTGGTAGAATTACCTCATTCACTCTTTTCTCAGCTTGGTTGAAATTTTTCATTTTAACAAAAGACATCCTAATGCAGCCCTTTGTTTTCATAATTAGTCACACATAATTATGGCACACACATCTAACTTTCACTCCACACCACCATCCCCCTACACCTCACCCCCATCCCACTGCCTAGGGCACTGTGTGACCCTACCCCATCCCCTTCCAAATGTCAATTAAGAAGATAAAGAGGTCTCAGTCTCCATTTACCCTCAAACACCTTCTTCAGAAGTAACTGAATCTGATCTAATAAAGTAGCCTGGTGGCCAAAACAAAAACAATAACCCAATACCCAATAATTAGTTCTATTCTCCCAAGCATTAATATGGCTTTCATTCTTCAAACATTCTTACTTTAATAAGATGGGATATGTCTAACTCAAACATGGAGCTACCACTCCCTGCCCAACATCTGTGCTTTCAAGTGGTTCAATTCATGGTCATAAAAACTGTGTCTGTATTGCTTTCAATGAAGCTATAAAAAGTCAATATAGTATACATCTCTTCAAATTCACCCAGACCAAAAATAAAAAATCAGCCATCTCACAGACTACCAATTAGAAAAAAAAAAAATCTAAGTGCAAATAGAAACAAGATAAGCATTTGTTTCCCAAGAGGTCCCAGTGGTAAAGAACCCGCATGCCATTGTGGGAGATGCAAGAGACACAGGGTTCGATCCCTGAGTGGGGAAGATCCCCTGAAGAAGGGAATGGCTATGAACTCCTGTATTCTTGCCTGGAGAATTCCATGTACAGAGGAGTCTGGCGGGCTACAGTCTATGGGGTTGCAGAGTCCGACACGACTGAAGGGACTTAGCATGTCAAATGGAGTTTAAAGTTTTTTTTACGTTATAGCTCATTGTAATTAGCCAAACTTTCCTGCTTAGTGATACAGGATATTTGGTAAACTGACCAAGTTCAACAATACATCTCCCTATGAATGGCAAGAATATACTAAAAGGTCACTCTTCTGTCAAAGCTTCAAATAATACAGAAAGCAGAGGAAAACCATCGAAGTCTCTGTTTTTTTAATGTCCAAAAGTATAAAGAATAATATATGAATCTCTATATATCTATCACCCAGTCCCCATCACCAGTTAATTATCAAATGTTGCCAATTCAAAAACCTTTGAAAGGTAAATTTATACCATCTTATATGTCATCTAAAGTATGCATTTTCACAAAAAATAAAATAGGCACCTGGTTGTTTTAGGGCAGCTGAAAGACTGAATTAAATCTCAGAGAAGGAAAGGAAGGCACTACATGTGCTCTGGTGAAAAGTAAACCTAGGAAGTGTGTTGCCTTGAGCTAAATCCCTGGTCTCCAAGTGCTTAGAGAGGCCAGGGAGGAGGGTTATAAAGTCCTAACCCTCTTTGTTCCTGGGAAACAGGTCTCAGGCAGCTTCAGCCCAGCCAATCTCTGACTCACTGGCAGCAGACCCTCCTCCTCCTGACTCCATCCATTCCCCATGCCAGTCTCAATAAAGAAGAAACCAGTCTCCAGGCGGCATCTGGCCAGGAGTGTGATCTGGAGATGATTCCAGATTAGCCCAGGAGGTCCAGCAACATTGCTGAGTGCCCTCTATGTGCCAGGTAACACTTCACCGCAGCACTTCTCTGTCCTGACTGCTGCTTTATAATCACCTGGGAAACTTTGGGGGAAATACCTGGGATCACCCCAGACTAAGTATCTCAGCCAGAACCGTTACTTCACAGCAGTCCTTCCAACAGTCCAATGAGCTAGGGACCTCTGAGCTCAGAAAGGATGTGGATGTTAAATGGCAGAGCTGGGATTTAAAGGCAGGGCTCTCTTGTTTCCAAACCCTGCTGTCCTCACTGACCACAGCACTGAACATCAGTGTTTCTAAGTCTTTCTTTAGGCCATAGGATCCATTCAGGCAGTAATTCCCAGATCTAGCTCATGGCAGGTACTTTATACGTATCTTAAATTGAATGAATAACTAAATGGATATTTCATGTTCTAGAAATTGAATAAGAGTTGTATGTCCACGTAACCCAGATCAGTGAAGGCAGGAGAGATAAACTGGGAGATTTATCTATACACACTACTCTATATATACAATAGATAACTAATAAGGACCTACTGTCTAGCACAGGGAGCCCTACTCAATACTCTGTAATGGCCTATATGGGAAAAGAATCACAAAGAGTGTGGGAGTGTAACAGATTCACTTGCTGTACACCTGAAACTAACCGCACTGTAAATCAACTATACTCCAATAAAAAGTTTAATCAACTATACTTCAGTTTAACTAATGTAAAAAATGAACTTCTTTTTTTAACAAATGTAAAAAATGAACAAATAAATAAATAAATTAGAATAGAAAAAAGAAAGGAAAGAAAACTGCCGAATGAGGGACTTCCTCAAAAAGCTAAACACAGATGACCATACAACTATGCAATTTCACACCTAGGTATATACCCACATGCAAGGATTCAAACAGATACTTGTACATCAGTGTTCATTGTAGCAGTATTCACAATAGCCAAAAGATGGAGACAACCCAAACGTTTATCAGCAGTGAGTGTGTGTGGGCTCACGCTTTCAGTTGAGTCTGACTCTTTGGACCCGAGTGGACTGTGGTCCACCTGGGTTTTCTACCCATGGAATTTTCCAAGAAAGAATACTGGAGTGGGTTGAAATTTCCTACTACAAGAGATTGTCCCGACCCAGGGATTGAACCTGCAGATCCTGCATTGGCCGCAGATGCTTTACCACTGCGCCACCCAGGAAGCCTGACCATCAACAGGTGAATGGATAAACAATATGTAGCATATACATATGCTATACATATGTATACATATGATATACATATGTAGCATAACAAAGAATGAAATTCTGATATTTACTACAACTGAACTAATCTTAAAGACATCATACTAAGTGAAATAAGCTGAATAAAAGGACAAATATTGTATGATTCCCCTTACCTGAAATATCTAGAATAGGCAATTTAATAGAGACAGAAAGTAGATTAGTTTCTGGAGGCTGGAAGGAGAGGAAATAGGGAATTAGTACTTAATGATTATAGTTTCTATTAAAGGTGACCGAAAAGGTTTGGAAATAGATACTGGTAATAGGTTCACAACATTGTGAATATAATTAATGCCACTGAATTGTCATTTCAGATGGTTAAAATGGCAAATTCTATGGTGTATATATATTGGTTTTATATACATGTGTATATATATACATATATATATAACCACAATTTTTAAAATTAATAATTGTATATTAAAAACCATTGAATTGTAATATTTTAAGTGGGTGAATTGCATGATATGTAAACTGTATCTAAATAAAGTGACTTTAAAAAAGAAACGAAGTGAAGGGGGCTTGTCCCCGTGGTCACAGTAGATACAGCAATGGTGAGGTGGTGAGTGGTCCGGTAGGGTGACATGACACGCACAGCTGACGGTTGGGGAAGCGGGGGGAGGAAAATGATCTGTAGCTTGATTACCTAGAAAACCTACCACACAGAAACCTCTGACCCTAGACCACATCTAAATGACCGAATTACAACTAGAAAGATTTGGTGGGAACCTCATAAAAGTCTCTTCTCACTCTAAGAGTTCCCTCAAGGTTCACTCTAAGTCCAAAGTTCAAATGATCGAATAAGTTACAATTACCCTCTTGCAGCTGTCCCACTTCAGGGAAATCCCACTCCCACACGTGTCCCGTACTGGGAGGCAAAGGACAGGCTGCCCAGATCCCACGCCATAGGGTAGGAGAAGCAAAGGCGCCCACTTACCACCACCAGTGGGGTCCCCAGTGTTTCAGATCAGTGAGTCTCAGGCAACTCTAAATCCTACTTTGTGGATCTAATTTGTAAGGCCACTCCCAACTCCTAGCGCCACTCCCAACTGTCAGCTTGAGTTTCCAGAGGCAGAAGTTACGTGCTACCACTTTCTTAGAGATGAGAATACTTGAGAAGGGGGTAGCAGGTGGTGCGGAAAGAGAGGAAAGGAATGTTGAGGAGAAGCACCAATACAAGGGTGAATGGCTGGACTGGAAACTTGGCATCAAGCACAACTGATTGCTCAGACTCTCTTCCAAGAACCGTAAGAATTAGTGCTTCAGAGAATACTTATCCATTAGATTCCATCTCCTCCTAGTAAATAGATTTCCTTAAAAGACTTGAAATCTCCTGCACTTCTGCATCGTGCCCTAGATCTCAGCAGCAGCAGTGGATTCCAGTGGTAGGAGGCAAAAGCTGTGTCATGCAGACATGAAGCAAAGTGTTTTCAGGTGGTGCCTGATGTGGTACAAGGCCATGCAGAATTGGTCTCCACAGAGTAAGCTGAGAAGAATAAGTGGCCAAGGTTCATGGATTACATGAGGTCAAGGGGATCTGTGGAGACACACAAGAATTGTCTAATATGGCAATATTTTTGTGATCACTTTCCATGTTATTAATATTTAATTTTTGCACAGAATGGTTGTACAGATTAATTAGAGCCTACATACTCTAATTAGAGCCAATGTACAATATATGTCAAATAATGCTGCCCACCTACTCAAGGATGCTCACATCCTAATGCCTAGAGCCTGGGAATGTGAGTTTACAAAGCAAAGGGGAATTGAGGTTTTAGATAAAATTAACATTGCTAATCAATCCACCTTAAAATAGGGAGCTTATCTGAGTGGGCCCAATGTAATCACATGCTTGCTGGCTCAGTCGCTAAGTTGTGTCTGATCCTTTGTGACCTCATGGACTGTAGCCCACCAGGCTCCTCTGTCCATGGATTTCCCAGGCAAGAATACTGGAACAGGTTTCCATTTCCTTCTCCAGGGAATCTTCCTTACCCAGGAAATCAAACCCACATCTCCTGCATTGCAGGCAGATTCTTTACCACTAAGCCACTTGGGAAGCCCAGGGTAATCACAGGGGTCCTTAAAACTGGAAGCAGAGGCAGAAGACTCAGTGTCAGAGTGATGCAATGTGAGAAAGACTCCACCGACCACTGATGGCTTTGAAGCTGGAAGCAGGCCACAAGCCAAGGAATGCAAGCAACCTCTTGAAACTGAAGAAGGCAGAGAAATGGATTTTCTTAGAGCATCCAAAAAAGAACGCAGCCCTGTTGACACCTTAGCCCAGGGAGAGCCACATCAGACTTATGACCTACAGAACTATAAAATAATAAATGTCTATTGTTTTAAGTCACTAAGTTTGTGGTAATTTGTTACAGCAACAATGAGAAACTAATACATTTCCGCAATATGTTAAAGTATGACTTGTTGGGTCAAAGATCATGCAAAATTTAGTAATCCCTTTATATGTGTTGCATTCCAGGAAGATAGTAGCAGTTTTAAATGCCATCAACAAAGAGAATTTCCAAAACCAGAGAGTATTTTTGTTTTCTAATTTTTAGTAATTGACAGGCAAAATTTGTACCTAAATGTTTTAAATTCATTCTTATTATTGATTACTTATGATACGTGTTTATTGATTCCTCCATAGATTAGGAATATAGCAGCCATTTTTATTTCTTCTTTTGTAAATTACTTGTTCAAATTCTCTGACCATTTTCCTTTCCAGGTATTCATCTTTTCTTAGTGCTTTATAAAAATAGGCATTTGTGTCACATAGGTTGAAAATGTTTGTAATTTGGCTTTATGCTTGATGTGTCAAGGTACAGAAGGTTCAACTTTCATATCATAAATCAAACTTTTACAGTTTCTGCCTCTGATGTCATATCTCAAAGTCTCTTTCTCCTTTCTACATGTACAAATATTCATCTGTATCTTCACTTAGTGCTTTTATAGCTTGAACAATGTGCATTAAGAATATAACTCAGTTTCCCCTCAGTGATTACCCAGCAATCTCAACAACAAAAGGATCAACTTACCCACCAGAGTAAGTTTAAAGATGCTATTTCAAAACAATTTCTGATATAGACTTGAATCCTCAGCTTTTTAAAATAAACTCATATTTGAAAGTGAAAAGTTGCCCCAAAATAGCAATTTTCTATTTAATGTTCTCAATTTGTGTATCACAGTCTCATGGATTCACATTTACCCTTTAAGGTAGGAAAGGTCTAACCCTGAAAGAAATGTGAAACAAGTAAGTAACCACACCATCTCTAAAATAAAGTTATGTTTTCCAGTTATAAAACACGAAAGTCTTTAGCCACAAAGCAGAGAAAGAAAAAAAGAAAAAACCCACATCCTTTGTGTTTCATTATATATTACTATCAGTACCTGAAACTAGTCTCCATATGTGAATAACAGGAGCCATGAATATTCCTTTTCCTTTCTCTTTTCCTCCTGCCATTTGTCTCCTTCTAATTCCTGGAGGTAAGACATATTTTCATATGCTTTTCAGTTTTGCTTATAAGAAAATTGAATTTTATATTGGTTTACTTTTTGTTCAATATTGTGTAAAAGTAAAAAAGAAATCATAACTTAATTTCTAATACTATTTCATGTTACTTTTAGTCTTTGCTATTGAAATGGCATATTGCTTTTTAAAGTGAAAACATGACCTATTGTGTTTACAGCAAAAATATGAAAGCATAACTATATCTGGAGGGTCTCACAATTCAGGCCAGATCCACAGAGCAAAACTGGCTAGTGAAAAACCAACAAAGCCATTAAACTTGGGATGGATAGATTGTTTATCAACTGGAGAGCTTAGTTACCCTCTGTCTGGTGGCTCAGACAGTAAAGAATCCACCTGCAGTGCAGGAGACTGGGTTCCATCCCTGGGTTGGGAAGATCCCCAGAGAAGGAAATGGCAACCCACTCCAATATTCTTGCCTGGAGAATTCCATGGACAGAGGAGCCTGGTGAACTACAATCCATGGGGTTGCGAAGAGTCAGACACAACAGAGCGACTAACACAACTCATAACTCTCAGATAAATCTTAAAATTTTGGTTTTCAGAATGAATTATGTTTATTTCCAGTAGTAGGAATAGTAAAGAAAGCAATAAATCAATGTAAAATAATCCAATGAACTATATATATGTGTGTGTCAACATTTAATAAAACTTACAGTTAAGTATATTCTAAGTGTTTGACATACACTCTTCTTATGTATTATTGTTATCAGCCCAATTTACATACGAGGAAACTAAGGCACAAAGAGGTTAAGACAACTTACTAAAGTCATCAGCTAGTAAGTAGTAGGTCTGGGATTTGAACCCAGAGTTCATGTTCTTAACCACACATTATGATATCTTATAGCTCAGTGATATCTTCAGAGCTGGGATTCTTCATGTGGGATCCATGAGCTCCTTCAAGGGCATGAATGGGCACTAAGAAGTCTGTGACTCTCCCAAAGTGAAAGAAAGAAAGTGAAGTCACTCAGTTGTGTCCAACTCTTTGCAACCCCATGGACTGTAGCCTACCAGGCTCCTCCGTCCATGGGATTCCCCAGGCAAGAGTACTGGAGTGGGGTGCCATTTCCTTCTCCAGGGGATCTTCCCAACCCAGGTCTCCCACATTGCAGGCAGACGCTTTAACCTCTGAGCTACCAGGGCAGCCCGTGACTCTCCCAAAACTGTATGCAAATATTCACACGCTTATCTGTGTCTGTACTTTATTCAGATTCTCAAATGGCTCTACATTTCAAAAATAACAAAGGTACTTCAGACAAACAGCTCTTCACAATGGATAGAGTATATTTTTTTTCATGATGAGGAACTGGATTAGAAGACTGCTTTACTATTTATTAGTTGTGTGAACTTGGGCAAGGTAATTGCTCTGTCTAAACTTTACGTTCCTTATCTCTGCATGGGAATAATAACACCCACCTTGCATTGCAGCAAACATCAGAACCAGAGTCTGAAACTTACCAGTGCCTGGTAAATCACAGATGCTTTCACTATTATTGCTACTATAGTTGTTGCTCTTTCTTCAAATTTAATACAATTTACCAAACCATCATTCCCAACAATAAACTCATCATGGAACACTGAGATTTTTAAGGTCAATAACACAGTGTCCAACCCCAAACTGAGACAATGAAGCCTGTAGTAGGAAATGAACCGCTGAGGAATGGCAGGAAAAGGAGAATGAGGTTTCTCCCCCATCAGCTCTTACTGTATGATATTGGGTAAGTCTTTAATCTTTTTGCTTTTTGAGCATTAATAAAAGAAATTCTATTGCCTGACAGTTTCTGCCTCCCAGGGATAGGAAGGAGATGGATACTAGGTTAAAGGTGATCTGAATTCTTGAGGAAGAGAAGTAGTGTTTAAATTCAAGATACTATTATCCGAAGCTATCATGGAAAATTGTAAAAATTCCGAACCACCTGGACCACTTTGATCTTCTCTCCCTGGACACAAAGTGCATGTCTAAGCACTCATTCTGGATCTGTTCGTTATTATCAGAACTTTCTCAGGGGGACACATAACTCGGTAAGACAGGATTTCACTCTGGATCACTTTTACAGTTTTTCCAGTATCCTGCGAGGGAATTATAGGAGGAAATGAAGTGGCCCCTCACACAAGACGCTACATGGCTCTAATCAAAGGGCTGAAACTCTGTGCAGGGGCTTTAATCAAAGAAAACTGGGTGTTGACAGCCGCTCATTGTGACCTGTAAGTAATTCTGAGCTCCTCTCACTCTCAGACAGTTGGGGGCGGGGCGGGGGCAGAGGCTGTCAGATGACTCTGAAGTCCAAAACCAAAACTAGGTAGGGATGGAGAAGAAAGTGTGCAAGTACATTCAGTGTTATATGCTATTATTATGTTTATCTCTGTAAGCAAAGGCCAGATCCTGTAGAATAAAATTGAAGTGTAAGACTATTTTCTCATAGTATTTTTTTAACTATAAATAGCAATATTATTAACATTTTGAAAATCAAAATGGTGGAAAACAGCACTCCCAATCTTATCAACTTCACATAATCACTGTTACTATTTTGATATATTTTATTTCAGGCTTTTTTCACAAATGTATTTCACATAGTCGAGCAAGTAAAGTGTTCTCTATGATTACAAGTGATTTACTTACTGTGATCTAGTTAGTCTTATCCCATGTTGCTACATATTAGATTGAACCATACATTACTGATATTTAACTGCTTCACTTTCCAAAACAGTCATTTCCTATGGTTCAAACTAATTTTTCCCTAATTGTGATTTGAAAGTCAGAATAATGTTTATCACCTGGATATGCTGCTGTTTTCTTCATCAGTACTTGTTGTTGGTAACTGGAACCTACTATTTCCCTGCTCACTTTAGCATAAATTGCATGAATAAAAGAAAAGATTTAACTAGCCCCCCACATAGAAGATCCAAGGAGATCTGCGCTCTATTGTGTTAAATGAGAATTTATCAAGGGAACTTCAGCACAATGTACACTGTAAAGATCACCATTGGCTTGATTAATAGGCCCACTTAGTGCAAAGTCTGTCCAGCAAATCAAGAAAAGCTTGTGCCCTTCTCTCCCAGATTAGCTATCATTAGGTTCACAAACTAGACTTGGGGGCTAGCAGTTTATTTCCTTCTGTGTGTGTGTTTGGATTCAGTTCAGTTCAGTTCAGTCGCTCAGTCGTGTCTGACTCTTTGCGACCTCATGAATTGCAGCACACCAGGCCTCCCTGTCCATCACCAACTCCCAGAGTTCACCCAAACTCATGTCCATCAAGTCGGTGATGCCATCCAGTCATCTCATCCTCTGTCGTCCCCTTCTCCTCCTGCCCACAATCCTTCCCAGCATCAGAGTCTTTTCCAATGAGTCAACTCTTCGCATCAGGTGGCCAAAGTTATGGAGTTTCAACTTCAGCATCAGTCCTTCTAATGAACACCCAGGACTGATCTCCTTTAGGATGGACTGGTTGGATCTCCTTGCAGTCCAAGGGACTCTCAAGAGTCTTCTCCAACACCACAGTTCAAAAGCATCAATTCTTCGGCGCTCAGCTTTCTTCACAGTCCAACTCTCACATCCATACATGACCACTGGAAAAACCATAGCCTTGACTAGACAGACCTTTGTTGGCAAAGTAATGTCTCTGCTTTTGAATATTCTATCTAGGTTGGTCATAACTTTCCTTCCAAGGAGTAAGTGTCTTTTAATTTCATGGCTGCAATCACCATCTGCAGTGATTTTGGAGCCCAAGAAAATAAAGTCTGACACTGTTTCCACTGTTTCCCCATCTATTTCCCATGAAGTGATGGGACCAAATGCCATGAACTTCGTTTTCTGAATGTTGAGCTCTAAGCCAACTTTTTCACTCTCCTCTTTCACTTTCATCAAGAGACTTTTTAGTTCCTCTTCACTTTCTGCCATAAGGGTGGTGTCATCTGCATATCTGAGGTTATTGATATTTCTCCCGGCAATCTTGATTCCAGCTTGTGCTTCTTCCAGTCCAGCATTTCTCATGATGTACTCTGCATATAAGTTAAATAAGCAGGGTGACAATATACAGCCTTGACGTACTCCTTTTCCTATTTGGAACCAGTCTGTTGTTCCATGTCCAGTTCTAACTGTTGCTTCCTGACCTTCATACAGGTTTCTCAAGAGGCAGGTCAGGTGGTCTGGTATTCCCATCTCTTTCAGAAGTTTCCACAGTTTATTGTGATCCACACAGTCAAAGGCTTTGGCATAGTCAATAAAACAGAAATAGATGTTTTTCTGGAACTCTCTTGCTTTTTCCATGATCCAGTGGATGTTGGCAATTTGATCTGTGGTTCCTCTGCCTTTTCTAAAACCAGCTTGAAGTTTTGTTTTTTGCTTTAGTTCTTTATTTGGCTGCATGGCATCTTTGCTGCATCAAAGAGTATCTTTCATTGTGGCACGCAGACTCTCTAGTTGTGGCATATGGTCTCAGTAGTTGCAATGCACAGGCTTAATTGCTCTGAGGCACGTGGGATCTTAGTTTCCCAACTAGGGATCGAACCTGCATCTCCTGCACTGCAAGAGAGATTCTTTTTTTTTTTTTTTGCAAGAGAGATTCTTAACCACTGGACAACTAGGGAAGTCCCCTAGATTCAGCTTTAAAATTTCACTATTATGTCAAGATTCATTTCTTCAGTTCTACATATTCAGATCTAGGCTCTTTTCCATCTTTGTCATCTTTGTGAGGACAAGCAAGTTATACTATCTCCCCCAAAGAAATAAACTCGCTACTTCTGCTCTCATTCTTTGGTTTAGTCTCTAGTCCTTGGGTTGAGTTTCTTCCACTAAGTGTTGATTCCACAAATCCAAGGCAGATGGAGAAACTGGCAGCTCTTCTTTCCTCAGCAGCCCATGTGGTCAGCACCCAAGCACACCTCTCCAGGCCTTGCCAACCCAATGCTCCTGCTGCTGCCAAAAGGCCTGGGATTCCCCTCCTGTTGCTTCTTCCCTGAAAAGACCTGAAGTTGAAGCATCTAAGATAACACATGTCATAGGAGTTTTAGGTAAAACACCTAAAGAAAAAAGCCTCATAAATGCCCCCTAACTTGCTGTGCTTATTTATATATAGAAAACCATGTAAAAGAACTGATCGGATTAATAAATTAAATTCATACTTAATTTCATCTGTTCTGTCACATAAATTATATCATCCTTGCTTTTTCCAGGAAGGGCAATCCTCAAGTTATTCTTGGGGCCCACTCTACATCCCATAAAGAGAAACTTGACCAAGTATTTTCCATTAAAAAGGCAATTCCCTACCCATGCTTTGATCCACAGACATTTGAAGGGGATCTTCAACTACTTCAGGTAAACATGTTTTTTTTTTTTTCAATAACTATTTTGAAATTGCAAAATTTTGAAATTTGGTCGGTTTAACCTGAAACCAGTTTTACACACTGGCCTCATAGCCAAGACTGGCTAATGCCAGGATGTAGGTATAAGAAGCACAGCAGGGACCCAACATAATTACACAAATGTTCACCTTCTTGGAAGTCAGTTCAATTTAAAAAATATTGACAAAAGTCCTACTGTGATAAGACCCGTCAATCCAAAGTGATAATGCCACCAGCAACTCAATTACAGTCAAACCAAGTTGCACTTGTTGACTCTTGCTCAGCAAGGGCGACTGTACACCGTTAGGAATCATGGAGTGGCTTGTAAGAGTGTTAGATGGGACTTATCCCAGGATTTGGGCTCATGTCAGATGAGAAGGAGTATTCTAGGAAGTAGGAGTTTGCTCTGAACTGACTATTGTCAGGAAGTGGGGTAATTCTATGATGGAGCACCTCAGTGAATCTTACTTACCTAGGAGGCTAAATCTGTGATTGATAAGAAGCAGCGGCCACTCATTTTAGCCATAGGGGGCATTTGGTCATTTTTGTGGCAGGCAAAATGACCTTACTTTTGCCTGTACTCAAACATGACTGCAAAGTGGCCTGGAGCCTTGCTCCTTTCTTTAGGCTCACCTTGTCTGATATTAAAAGCAAAAGTATTAGTTGCTTAGTCGTGTCCAATTCTTGTGATTCTTGTGACCCTGTGGAGTGTAGCCCACCAGGCTTGTCTGTCCATGGAATTCTCCAGGCAAGAATCCTGGAGTGGGTTGCCATTCCCTTCTCCAAGGGATCTTCCCGACCCAGGGATCAAACCCAGGTCTCTTGCATTGCAGGCAGATTCTTTACTGTCTGAGCCACCAGGGAAGTCCTATCTGATATTGGTGGTCTATAAAAGTGTTCATGATCAGTAGGAAAAGTTGTGGCCCATCTGTAAGTGCCAGTAAGATTTTCTCTCTTCATAAGATAAACAGGTGCTGTTCTCAAAGTGTTCACAGTTTCTAGTGAGAGAGACAGACAAATACATCAACAGTTCTGATCTGGCTGTGATGTATTTGTCTTAGTGATGTATTTGTCATCAGTGATGGAGATCACTAAGAAGGGGGCTCTGAGGGAACACGGGCCGTGTCCAGGCAGTCAGGGAAGCTTTCTTAAAGAAGGTACAGGAGTCAGGAGGCAAAAAAGAGGAAAGGGCCTTCCAGGCAGGAAGTATAAGAGGAGTCTTTAATGGAAAATGCATTTGGAGGAAGAGGAAAGAAAGGGAAGTTATCATGAAATTTAAGAAAGAGGGAACCCAGACATCGTAATAGGAAGAAGTTTGAACTTTATGGGGAAGGAAATGGGAAAGTATTTTAAGCAGGGCAGTGACATGATCAGACTTGTTATTAGGAGGATTACCTGACTGCTATGCAGAAAGTATGATAGAAGAGGCAGAATTGGGCAGAGTGTGCAATTCACACTCTTCCTAAGAGGGTTGAGGAGAAATTTCCCCAGCAAGACTTAAGAGGAAGCTCAAGGAATCCACACGTTCCCATATTAGGAGTAAAGAGAGGACCTAGAGCTTTGTATGCTTATGGCAAACTCCCCACACTCCCTGCCCCCCGTACTTATCAGTGACCCTCACACTTTCTGCCTTGAGACTCTGGGCCCTGCCTCTCTCTCACCGTCTACTCTCCTCCCCGATACTCTAATTCCCTCCCGTCCTGCTTCCTGCACGGGGCAATGTAACTCCCTCTCCCGCCCAGTAGAGGGCGCTACCTGGCCTGCTGCCCTCCTGCCTTTTTCTCCACCTCAGGGCACTTCTGATATATTAAATACTTTAGATTGTTTGTCTGTCTCCCTCAGTGCGATGTCAACTTCAAAGAACAGATATTTTTATCTTTTTATTTCTCCCCTATACCAGGGAGTATAGTGCCTAGTACACAGTAGACCTTCCATAAACATTTCTGAATAATTTTGGATAAGGAATGGAATTAAGCCAGACAGTGGCAAACCCATCAAGGGAAAAGATTCTGAACTCAGGTTTCAAGAAAGTGGTAGCAGTGGTCAAGTCTCCTTTAGGACTTAAATATCTTTACAAGAGTGTGCGGTGAGTAAGGGGTGCGAAGAAGAGTCAGGAAACCCCCTCTCGCCTCTGACACTGTGGCCAGAAAGGTGAGGTTGCTGGAGAAATCTTAAAGAGGGTGTCAGGACCTCCCCATGGTTAACCTTCCAGTGTGAAAACCTACTGATGTGCCCATCGCTGGTCTGTGTGCCTGACCCCAGGAGTGCTGTCTACAAGTATATGCATCCTGACTCCAATGCTGATCCATTCATTCAGACCTGAAGTCCTTTCTGGGGGTTCTGCTGCCTCCTTGTCAATCCAACCAGATAACAAGTGTGAAGACTTGCCAGAGTGTGAGCAGGACAGAAAGACAGGTGTTGCACATGGGCATTTGAAGTTCTGTGGAAAGAGTTTAAGCGGTGGCCATTTCTTTTTCTAAATTCTAATGGGGCGGCGCGGGGGCACATCATCGACTCAGAGGGGGCACTGAGGAAGTGGGGACTGTCTAATGTCAGGAAGTGGGGCCTGAAAGTAACGCAATGATAGGAGTGTGGCAGTGGCCTCTGCTGTTGTGCTCCTGTGTTTTTAGAAGGTCTGCAATACTATGACTCCCTACAGCTTGAGGCAAGAAGGAAAGAACTAGAATTATCTTCCTCTACTCTCTTCTCAACTTCTATCACACTCCCGACTCTCCTGACCTTGAATTTTCAGAAGAAAAAGAGAGAAAGCAAGGTAGTGAGGCAAGAAGAGGGCGTGGCGAATGAAAGAAAAGGGCAAAGTGTGCGTGAGCCCTCGAGGGCAGCGCAAGTGGTTTGCGCTTGCTCAGAAGAGGGGAAGCCACGTTTCCACTGAAGTGGAAAATGACACTGACCCCTTTCCCACCCTGCCCCACTGCACCTGGAGCTCTGGTTTCCTTTCATTGGTCTTAATATCAGTCAGTTCACAAACTTAAGATCACCTGAATAAAATAATGATTGAGCTCTCCAACACAGCTTTTCAGCCACAGAACTGTCAGCCACCACCAATAAAATTTCATCATTGATGGGTCAACTGAAGTTTACTAGACTATCCTAGCAAAACATGCCTGAAAAGGTGTGCTGTGACTTTAAAAAACCAATAACTGATGGTCAATTCGGTTGGAACATGTTTTGATTTATATTCTTCATAAGAACATGCTAAATAAGCAAGTTATCTATTTAAGTCAGAGCTGTTTTCTGGGTTTGGTTATTGTTGTCCTGGCCTTAAACTGCAGCTTCTGTCTCTTTTCTAGCTGGAAGGTAAAGCAACTATGACCAAAGCTGTAGGAATACTTCAGCTACCAAGAACAGAAGACGATGTCAAACCCCACACCAAGTGTCATGTGGCAGGATGGGGAAGCACCAAAAAAGACGCATGTCAAATGTCTAATGCCTTGAGAGAAGCCAACGTTACAGTGATAGATAGGAAAATATGCAATGATGCCCAGCACTATAATTTTAATCCAGTTATTGATCTCAGTATGATCTGTGCTGGTGGTAGAAAAGGTGAAGATGATTCATGTGAAGTAAGTAAATTAAAATTTTAACCATTTTGGGCAATGGGAAATCAGGTTAAATAGCATGCCTAAGAAGAACAAGGTGGACTATTGTTAGTGAAACCTACCATCCAGGGAAACTCCTCTCATTACCAGTGATCAGGATCGCACTTAACCACCACTTATGGTGCTATGGGCTTCCCTGGTGGCTCAGATGGTAAAGAATCCGCCTGCAGTGCAGGAGACCTGGGTTTGATCCCTAGATTAGGAAGATCCCCTGAGGGAGGGCATGACAACCCACTCCAGTATTCTTGCCTGGAGAATCCCCATGGACAGAGGAGCCTGGCAGGCTACAGTCCATGGGGTTGCAAAGAGTTAGACACAATTAAGCAACTAAGCACAGCACAGCACGTGGATTCTGTCCCGCTGATCATGACAGCTGGCATTTATCAGATGCCAAGAACTATACTAAATTGTATACTCTATGCCAGTTGATCCTTAAATAGCCCCATGGGATAGACACTATTATTATCAATCCTATTATATAGATGGGGCTTCCCTGGTGGCTCAGTGGTAAAGAGTCCTCCTGCCTTGGGTCAGGAAGATTCCCTGGAGGAGGGCAAGGCAACTCATTCCACTATCTTTGCCTGGGAAATCCCATGGACAGAGGAGCCTGACAAGCTACAGCCTATGGGATCAAAAAAATGTCAGACGCGACTTAGCGACTAAACAACAAATTTTACAGGTGGGGAAATTAAGACATAGAAAGTTACTTAACTTCCCAAGTTAGATAATGGCAGTCAGTAGGGGGGACCTGGACTTGAACCCAGGCCACCTGATGACTCCCAACTCTTGCGTTGTTCTGCCTCTCCATGTGCCAAGAATGGGCTTAAGTAGGGTTCGGCCTTATTTAGAACTCATGTTCCGGAAGTGGTTTGCAGGGTCAGAGAGAATATGAAATGAGAACTGATGAACCCTGGAAAAGAGCCCTAAAATTTGTTTGAACTCTCACAAGTACTCCTTGGTCTGAGATGGCTTACCCTGTGTCCTTCTTCAAAGCAGGATATAATTCAAATCCCATCTTGTGCCTCAGGCAGTCCCAACATCCAGTCTCTTCCCCTAACATCTACTGACCAAGAAAAGGGGATACAGGGCGACTGAGGGAGACAGTTATTTTCACTGTTAAAGGCTTCCTTTGCTACTCTGCCTTTGTTTTACCGATGAAAATAAATTTTGCACATCTCCAGAACTGTCTTTTGCAAAAGGGAAATGATTGGAAAATATTAACAGATCTGTGTAATTGATGCTGAGGGCAGACAATTAATAAAAGAGATATAAATTAGCCTTTAAGGAAAGAGAGAAAATGTGTGAGTGAATGAGTGAATGAATGAATGACTAAAAGGGTGATTAAATATCCTTGGAAAGCACTCCTGTCTAAATTTGTAACTTTCTGTTTCAGGGGGATTCTGGAAGTCCTCTGATATGTGATAATGTTTTCAGAGGTGTCACTTCCTTTGGCAAGTGTGGTAATCCCCAGAAGCCTGGCATCTACATCCTCCTTACCAAAAAACACCTCAACTGGATAAAGAAAACCATTGCAGGAGCCATATAACATTTCTACTTCAAAGTAGAAAATCGAAGTAACCAAGTGAAAGGGTCTTAAACTTGACCTGTCCGAAGAAGCATCTTGCAGCCCTCTGAACTTCACATACAAAATGCCGCCTGTCTAAAATAAATTCAGCAATGAAAGAAATGACCTCCTGCTGTCACTCTTCCCCGATCAGCAAAGACTGAGTCATCACATGTTCTCTATCCATGGTGAGAGACGTCCCCTGAGAAAAAGTTCTCCAATTCCGTGACTTTTTGTTCTATTCAGAATTTGGACTCTCACTTTTGAGTTCATTCTTAAAAGGAAGTCATTCTCGAGAAAGTTAGAATATTCTCCTTTCTTCCAAATGAAGATCCAAAATATTTCTGCTCTTAGAAATTCAGAGCCTGATATTGTATTCAGTGTGAGAGTAAAGACAGAGATAAGGAGGGATTATTCACTTCTTACTGTATGCTTCTGCATTGCTTAACTTCTTACCAAAATTCTAATTATGAATACAGTGGGAAAGACTCAGTGTGTGTTTTAGATAGTGGGAAAATTTAGAATTTGAGGTTAGACATAATTCAGGGAAACTGCATCATTTATTAATTACAAGTAGACTAAAATTACATAGATGAGTAGGCTGCAGTCCAGCCAGTACTTTGGTATGTATTTTGCTTTAGCTAGACAATTTATATTTGCAAGCACTAAGCTTAGTTCTATGTTATTCTTGATAGACTGTGCTATATAATAAATAAAGATGGCTTCTTTATTGCCTACCATTTATAATCACATCTTTTTGTTGCACTGTTTCTCCAAAGAGCTAATTTATAAATGCTCATTCTGTAATAATTCTGGCTGACTTATCCAATTTAATTCCTCACACATTTCCTGAGGGCCCACCATGTGCCAGGCATTCTGTCCAGATTTATAAATATTAAGACGTGACCACCACTTTCAACATGTTTGAAGCCTAGTAGGAAGCAAGGAGAAATCCATAAGAATGAGGACATCTGCTTTGGGTTCTAAAGAACACGTAACAGAGTAAGGCTATCTACTGTGTTGAGAAGTGATGGGGGAAAGATAAGCAATATTTCACACTCCCAGAAGCCATCCCAATTATCTCTCAGAGTCTACCTCCTGAGATTTGCGCTATGTTTAGACAGACCAATACAAATGTTGGATTCCCAACTAGAATGCCACAGACATCATAGCAGTCTGGTGGGAGGATCACTGGTCTACAGGTCGGACACCGGCTCCATCACCAGACAGTGTAAGACCTTGAGCAGAGTCTCTGCCTCCATTTTCACATCTATAAACTGAAAATCTGTGGAGGGACTTCACTGGTGGCTCAGTGGCAAAGAATTCAAGCTCCCAATGCAGGGAGCCCAGGTTTGATTCCTTGTCAGGGAACTAGATCCCACATGCTGCAACTAAGACTCGGCATAGCCAAATAAAGAAAGAAACAGACATTTCTGTGTATCCAATGAGAAAATTCCAAATACCTACAAGACACTCGGTCCTAAGCAACCTCCCCACTGGTGACACTGAGACAACTTGTACAAAAGTGAACTGTACTGTCCTTAGCAGAAACCCAACTATAGAAGCAATTCATCTGCAGCGCTGATCGGTGGAATAAACAGAGCAATGAACCTGGGCCAGAGGCCCTAACTCCACTCTGCCTCTAACTCACTGCAGGACTCTGAAGAAATCATTCAAGCTCTCTGGCCCCCAGGGTCCTCAATTTGTCATGAGCAGAGTGGCCGATAATCACCCAGATCCAAAAATGTGTAAATAAACTATCCTCTAACGGAGGCCTTTGCACAAACATTAAGAACAATGAACTTACCACAGTGTACAAGGCCCTGCACAAGCTGGCGTCTCTGTACTCACTTCACTCTGGCTATGCCAAGATTCTTTCCTCAGTCACACACACACACACACCAGGATCTGTGCCCTCACACACACTCTCACATATGTCCCCACCCCCACAGGCACTCACACTCACACCCACTCCCCACTGGGTTTTCTCAGGTTGGCTTTAATGTTGGCTGCTCATCCTTTCAGAGTCAGACCCTCTCTTAGTATTCTCCACTTCAGAACCCAGTTTTGTTCCTTTCAGTTCAGTTTAGTCCCTCAGTCATGTCTGACTCTTTGCGACCTCATGAACTGCAGCACGCCAGGCCTCCCTGTCCATCACGAACACAACAATTTAAAATAATTTCATATGTTTATAAATTTCTTTCTTAGTAGACTATGCTCCATAAGGCAAAGATTAAATATTTATTCACCTTTATGTCTTATCTCCAGCATTTAGCACTGTGTCTGGCACCTCAGAGGTGTTCAATTAATATTTATGTAGTACATTAATTAATATGATTCCAGGCCTTGTCCTCAACAGCTGATTCACTTCTCTATGACCATGGAAAGAGGACAGCAAATTCAAATATAAATGTGTATAATAGCATGCATTGCTCTTTTGGAAAATATTAATTCATTGAGTTATGTAGATTTTCCAAGTTCTGACACATTCATTGCACAATATTTTAAAAAAACATTTGTTAATATCACTACCATCTGATTGGGCAAGTCCTTAAGTGTTGGGAAGATGTCAAGCTTGTGAGAGCAGATACAAGTGTTTCTAAAATTCTAATTTTATCGTTAGCAACAAACATTGTCAGTTGTTTTCTCTAAAGTGACAGTTTCACTTCATTCATATTTGAGAAATTGTCATTAAATATCAAAGTCTGAATAATCATATTTTGTCTGTCAGCATTCTTTTTTTCTTAACTTGACTGCAGTATAGTTGATTTACAATGTTGTATTAGCTTCTTCTTGTTTAGTCACTCAGTCATGTCTGACTCTGCGACCCCATGAACTGCAGCACGCCAGGCTTCCCCGTCCTTCACTATCTCCCAGAGTTTGCTCACGCTCACATCCATTGAGTCAGTGATGCCATCCAACCATCTCATCCTCTGTCGCCACTACTGCATAGCAAAGATGAATCAGCATTCTTTCAGATAAAAAAAGTATTCCATGAAAGAGATAGACCAGTTAGCAACTCAAACAATTACACTAGTGTTTTTCATCAAAGCAACCATAGTACTTTAATGTGCAACCAACATGCTTCATACATACATTGCACACTTCCCACATCACAGAGAATATTAAGAAGACATTTACTACAGGGTAAAGTGTCAATTTTTTTTAAATTTTGCTGTTTCTGCTGTCTCATCAAAGACATTCTTCATTGAAACTGTTTTTTTCTTCTGAGAGTGTCTGACAATGAATAGAATGACTATTGGTACAGTCTGATGCTACTGCATTGATTTGTGCTAAGACACCAGCAGTTTTCCCCATCATTGCCTTTGTGACATTAGTGAAAATGTTAACACACAGGTATAGAAACAAGAACATCTTAGCATTATTATGAAAATTAATTTAATCTCACAGACCCCTGAAAAAGTTTCAAGAACACCCAGGGGTCCACCAACCACACTTTGAGAACTACTGGCTTACAATATTGCAAAGGCTCACTCATAACTGGAATAAATTAAACATTTTCCCAAGAGTATAAACAGGTAGCCTTAATTTACAATTTTTTTAATTTATACTTATGGGACTCCCAGGGTGGCACATGAAAAGAAACTCAACATTAGTCACTAGTCATTACAGAAATGCAAATCAAGACCACAATTAGAAACTTCTTCACACTCACTAGAATAGCAGTTGTAAAAAATTATACTAATAGCAAATATTGACAATAGTTTAGAAACCTGGAATCTTCATACATTGTTAATGCAATATAAAATGATTCAGCCACTTTAAAAAATAGAAGTTCTTCAAGATGCTAAACACAGCTAAAATATGATAGTCATCCCACTCTTAGGTTTATGCCCCATCCCCAAAATGAAAACATATGTCCTCACAAAAACTTGTACATAAATGCTCACAGCAGCATTGTTCATAATAGGTAAAAAGTAGAAACAACAAAAAGTGTATCAGCTGCTGAGTTGGCAAATAAAATATATTTCCATGTGATGGAACATTATTTGACAACAAAAAGGAATAAAAAGCATCATGCTAAGTGAAAGAAGTCAATCACAGAAGACCACATATTGTGCATTTCCATTTATATGAAATGTCCAAAATAGGCAAGTCTAAGAAGCCAGAAATTAGATTAGAGGTTGTCCAGGGCAGGGGAGTCAGGGAAAGGAGGGTAATGCAGAGTGACTGCTAATGGCTATGAGACTTTCTTGGGGAATGATAAGCATTCTACAATCAGATTATGGTGATGGTTGCACAACTCAAAATAGCTTAAAAGCCAGTGAATGATACACTTCAAAGTGAACTTGATAGTATGTAAATTATATCTCAAAAGCTGTTAAAAATCATCATGAGGTATTTCCATGGGTGGTCCAGTGCTTAAGAGGCCCACCTGCCAATGCAGGGGGGCACGGGTTCCTCCCTGGCCTGGGAAGATCCCACACGCTACAGGATAACTAAGCCTGTGCTCCACAGCTACCGAGCCTTCCCTCTAGGGCCTGTGCTCCGCAAGAGAAGCCACTGCAAAGAGAAGCTCCTGCAAAACCCCACATGCAGCAAGAAAGCCCTAGCACAGTCAAAAACAAATAAATATCTTTTTAAACATTACCATGTGTCGAGGGAGGGTAAGCATATTCACATTAAAAGAAACAGAACCATCAATGTTTCCTTTAGGAAATTTTCAGTAGCTATAGTCAATTAAAACTTGACTTTTTTAGTCTGCATTAAAATTATTCACCAAAACCAGAAGCAGGGTATCCCCCTATTTTACTGAAAATGATTCACCTTTGATGCACCAGTGATAGCTGAGAAAAGGAAACACAGGGGTCTCAGTGGGGTTTCTTTCTAAGGTCATGTGATTTCTGAAAAAGCAAGCTCTGAGTTTGAAAGTCTCAGGGTGTTGGGATGGCTGGTTAACAGCCAACACCCTGATCAAACACATTACTATTTATGTAGTATAATGACCACATCCTCAGCTCAGAAAAAGAGCTAATGACATTTCTAATAGAAAGCATACCGAATACTGTTCCTTCAGAGACTGAGACTGATCCTTCTCAGAGTTGTTCTCCAATATCGGAACAAAATAGCGATGTCTGACTCCCATTATCCTTTCTTAGCTAAATCCAGAAAGAAGGAAGGGAGGAAGGAAAGAAAGGAGGAAGAGAGGAAGGGAAGGAGGGAGAGAGGAGAAATTCAGATACTCTCACATGTCTAAAGTGGTAAAATCAAACCGTCAGGGGAAGCACAATCAGAGGATGGCCTGGAAAAAACCAGTGCTCCCTAACCCCACCAGCCTCTGTCCCCACCTGCCAGGTTCCAGATAGGGGCACAACAAACTACCTCCACAAAGTGGAGAAGGAAAATCCAGGCAGGAGCTTATGAATAAATAAGATTCCCTCCTACATTTCCATTTGTCCTTGGCCGATTCATTCTTGCAAAATCCTAGGCAATAACTAAAAAGACATTTGGCTAGTGACCAATTTTTAGGTGACTGATTTTAAATCTCTGATTAAAGACTATAAAGGGCTTTCATTTATGATAGGTAATGGATAGAGAAGATAATGTTGGTGATGATGAAAACTAGAATGCTCAAAATCTCAGCTGAAACGTTTGAGGTCTCTTCTTGTATACTATCTTCTGATGGCAACAAGGCCCCATAGTCCCTGCCTCCCTCTCCCCACAGAGGTCCTCGCCGAGGGGGGCACACCCACTGGTGAGGAGTGGTTACTCACCATTCTCACTTGTGAGGTTTCTTTCCCTAATGCCTAACTTTGAAATGGGAAAGAAAGAAAAGAAAGGAAACCACATCCTTTGTACTCTCAGTATATAAATAAGAGCTAGTCAAGAACTGAAAACACATTTCACATTGATTGATGTGGGGACACCAGCCACAATGAGGAACTCCTCTACCTTTCTGGCAGCCACTCTCTCAATTGTCGTTTTTCTCCTAATTCCTGAAGGTAAGACTGATCCTTGTCATTTCTACTATAATAAATTAAGTAAAATAGAGTAGACTTTTTGGCAATATTAACTAAGTGTTCGAAGAGGAGATTTTTTTCTGTAAGTCCTAACATTCTTCCAGGGATTCTACATATATCCTTTTTTTTTTTTAATTTTTATTCATTCATTTACTTGGTTGCACTGGATCTTGGTTGCAACATGTGGGATCTTAGTTCCCAGACCAGGGATTGAACCCGTGCCCCTGCATTGGGAGCACAGAATCTTAACCACTGGGGCATCTGGGAAGTCCCTCTACATGTATCTTTATTTTAGAAGGAAAAATCCTTCTTTCTTCTTTATAATTCCTTTATAAAAGATAATGGAACTACCAGTGCTGCCAATGTGTGGCTTGAAAATTGCCCAAAAGGACTCTGTAAAAACAAGTAATCAAACAGACACAAAGCTCTTAAATTAGGAAAACAAATAGCATCTTTCAGGAAAGGAACAGTGACACCTCAGCCTTTCCTGCTGCAGAAAATTCATAGATAGTTTTAAAGATAAAATCAACTGTACTTCAATAATCCATCAGTCTTTAAAAAATAAAAACCTGACCTAGATGTACCCCCCACGTCAAAATGATTCAAATATTCATCATTATTTCTCTAGGCTAGTATGTCCTTGGGAATACATTAGGACACTGGGACCATCGACTCTTTGGCAGTGCTGCGGTGTTTTGTATCAAGTGTATTCTCTGATGCGCTAAGTAGTAACCAACTAGCCTGATTTTATGTGAGCTGCACAGTCATTAGTTTAAAATGCTGTAATAGTCATGGGATTATCTCTAGAAGGGTAATAGGGTACAATAGCCCCGAGTAGCTCTAGGTATTCTTTAAAATCTTTCTAGGCACCGATAACGACTCTGGGGCTAGGCTGAACTGTGCCAACAAGTGTAGAGCTTGGGTTTTCCCCACAGTCTGGCAGTTTTTGGAGGTGGAAACGATGGACAAGGGCTGATGGAACCTATCTTACCAAAAATTCCTGAGGAAGATCTCTGCTTTATCTTGCAGCTAAAAATAAGGAGAAATTTTAGAAATAATAAGGTTGCAGGACATTAGAAACAGAAGAATGGACAGAATACTATTAATATAAGCATGGCTTCCCTTGTGGCTAGGACGCTAAAGAATCCACCTGCAGTGCAGGAGACCTGGGTTCGATAGCTGGGTTGGGAAGATCCCCTGAAGGAGGGCATGACAACCCACACCACTATTCTTGCCTGAAGAATCCCCATGGACAGAGGAGCCTGGCAGGCTACAGACCATGGGGTCACAAAGAGTTGGACACGACTAAGCAACTAAGCAGCAGCAAAATATAAGCATGTCCCAGCGACTATGTTAGAGCATGTTATTGTTGTTTGTTCCCCCAGTGGGGGAAGCCCATGTCATATGAAACACTGAAACCAAGCAGATTAAAAAAAATCCAATCATATCTTTTCTTCAAAGGAAACAGCAAATGCAAATTACTCTGTTTCCTTCAGTCAGAGAGAGTAGTATCGGTTCCCAAATGGAACAGACACAGCAAAGCATGATTTGATCCTCTAGACAGGTTGTCTCAATCTTTCTACACATTAGAATCCTCTGGAGACTTTGAAACAATATTTACATCTCAGCCCTGGTCCTATCTGATTTTAATTTGATTCTAGGTAGGGACCAAGAATTGCTAGTTTTTAAAGCTTTTCACCTGTTCTAATTCCTCTTCCCGAATCCTAGTTTGCGGGAGATGGGGACTTTTTTCTGTGCTTACCAATCACAGGACTCTGCAAAATGAAGTATTGTACTGAGTTTACAATTTCTACAGCTCAGACAGTCCAAAGATGCATCTTTGGAATCCATCTCTTCATGATATCAATCAGGAAAATTGAGATGTAGGTGAAGTTCTATTTGTTTCACTAAGTTCCTTATCCTTTTACTTCTAGAGGCTAGGATTTCCCCTTCCCCACTCCCTTCTGGAAATGAGAGCCCTCTGGACACCCATTTTCCCTGCCCCTCTCATCATTTACATCTCATTGTAAATCTGGCAATAAGTTGGCCATATTAATAGAGAAACAGGCACTGTACCCTACTGAGAGAACCATGAGTCCTAGTCAATGGTCAGTAACAATGCTTGAGAAGGATCCAAGAACATCTGGTGTAGGAAGGTGGCGCTGAGAGTATATCAAGAGGGCACAACAACCTTTCAACCAACTGGGATGGTTTGCCTTGTGCTTCCATCTCAGTTCAGTTCAGTCGCTCAGTTGTGTCTGACTCTGCGACCACATGAACTGCAGCATGCCAGGCCTCCCTGTCCATCACCAACTGCCAGAGTTCACCCAAACCCATGTCCATTGAGTTGGTGATGCCATCCAACCATCTCATCCTCTGTCGTCCCTTTCTCCTCCTGCCTTTAGTAATGTCTCTTCTTTTTAATATGCTGTCTAGGTTGGTCATAACTTTCCTTCCAAGGAGTAAGCGTCTTTTAATTTCGTGGCTGCAGTCACCATCTGCAGTGATTTGGGGCTTCCATTTCACTTTTCGCTAATATTAAATCTCTACTCTTGGTCTATAACCAAGGAAATTTGGCTAAGGCAGAATTCTCTCCTTATAGCATCTTCTCACTTCTCTTCATGGCTTAGATTAAACCATGTGGTTCAGTCTGGAGATTGAAGAAGAGTTTCAGGTGCAAAAGATAGTCTCTCAGTTTATGAATGACAAGGGTATAAATTTCAATAAGGAAAAGACTCATGACCAAAAAACTCATGGGTAGGGTCACAGCTAAAAGGTGCTAATGTCAGTTTGTAAGCTGTGGTGTTTTGCAAGAGCTCGGGGTGAAAAGGCTGGTTTTCAAGCTTGTAAAAGCAACTCTGCTTCCCCCAGATTAATACCTAGCCAGAAAAGGGGAGGGATGGGCAGACACCAGCAGTTCCTGTAGCACCAGTTACAGGTATAAACTCATGCACAGTTGTCTGCCCTTTGCAAGTCCTGAGGCCTGAGGCTAGTGGTTGTGACAGATTTCCAGCCTGATAATCCCTGGACCTGCTAATGGCATGACTCCTGTGGGTGAAAGAGCGAGACCTCTCAGATTCCAACAGGAATGGGATTTACATTCAGGTATCTGATCCGGGCTCTGCCGGTGGCTCCACGGTAAAGAATCCGCCTGCAGTGCAGGAGCTGCAGGCAACACGGGTTCGATCCCTGGGTCAAGAAGATCCCCTGGAGGAAGGCATGGCAACCCACTCCAGTATGCTTGCCTGGAGAATCTCATGGACAAAAGAGCCTGGCAGGCTACAATCCATAGGGTTGCAAAGAGTTGAACACGGCTGAAGAGACTTAGCAAGCATGCCCACATCTGAAATTGACATGAAGGGGTGGAGTATGCTCTCATCCCTCCTCCTCTCTATGTGGGAAAAGCATGTCTAGCCTTAGAAACGTGATTATAAGTAGAGCTCTTTAGGGTGGTCACTGATATGACTTGTCTTTGTCTTTTGAATAGATCTCTGTGAAAAAATTATTGGAGGAAATCAAGTGACTCCTCATTCAAGACCCTACATGGTGCTACTTGATGGGGGAAACATCTGTGCCGGAGCTTTGATTGCCAAAGACTGGGTATTGACTGCAGCTCACTGTTCCCTGTAAGTTCTTGGGTTTAAAAAAAAAAAAAAAAAAACTTCTGTGGAGACAGTCTAACTTGGAGGAATATAAACAAAGAGAGTAAATATCATTAAAGCCACAGGATCTTCACAGCATTTACATCTTTGGCAGCTTGCTTTAAAACCCCAAAAGGGAGTTGAGGCCAGACTCAGCCCCAGAGAATCAGACCAAAGAGGAAGCAGCATCCAGAGCACTTTTGGAAGATCTCCTCTGGAGCCACCAGGCTCAAGGGCTACAAGTCTTGGCTTCTGGTCTTGACCTGATGATGGTGCAGAAGGGTGAAAATTTTCAGTGTGCCCTCAGGGACCTGAGCACCACTGTCAAGTAGAGAAAGCTTCTTTTGAAAACCTTCCTGTTTTCTTAAAACTTCTCATACCTTCAGCCATTTCATAACCATGGTCAACCACAGCCTTCAAACCTCTTTCAGGGCTAGTCTTTTCTTCCCTCCCTAATCAAGCCTCTAAACTTGGGCTGTCCATTATGATAGCCACTATTATGTTGGTTACATGAGTTATCTATAGTTATATACATTTGCATTCACTAAAATTAAATCAAATGACAAATTTAGATCCTCGGTCTCACTGGCCACATTTCAAGGCCTCGGTAGCCTACCTGGGGCTCCATATTGGACAGTGCAGACTTATAGAACATTTCATCATCAAAGTATACTCTACTGAAAGCACTGTTCTAAGGTCTAAGTGAGACTAATATCAGCTGTGTAATGGAAAAACAGCAGTGTGAATATATTGTTGGTGTAGTTTATACTAAGTTATGAATGATAATGGCCTTCATCATTAATATATCAGAGAGTTTCTTGATTTTATTAACCAAAATGAATCTTCAGCATGGAGTAAGAAAAGGAAGACCCGAAGGGGCCCCCCTTTAGACCACCTTTCCCTCAAATATACATACTCAGTGCCATGCACATCGGGTCTTTCATTAAGCAATCTATTTTTGAAAGTTTGCCCACTTAAGATAAGTTTGTTGTCTTCTTACAAGGATTTCTTCAGTGCATTAGTTCTACAGCTATTGAGTGTCTTTTGCTATTGTTGCTAGACCACTGAGACTTCTGTTTTCCAGTCATCTGCAACTGGATTCTCTATTACAACCAAAGGAAGGTTGAGGGGACAGCAGTATAACTCCAACAAAGATCCCAAGACTTGGCTTAGCTACCATGGAATTCTCTCTTTTTTTTTAATACTTATTACATATTTAATTTTTGGCTGTGCTGGGTCTCCGTTGCTGCGAGCAGGCTTTCTCTAGTTGCGGCAAGCAGGAGCTACTCTCTAGTTGCTGTGTGTGGGCTACTCCCTGCAATGGTTTCTCTTGTTGTGGAGCACAGGCTCCAGGGCCCAAGGACTTCTGTAGTCATGGTGCACTGGCCCAGCTGCCCCGCAGCATGTGGAATCCTCCCAGACCAGGGATGCAATCCACGTCCACTGCACTGGCAGGCAGACTCCAACCACGGGACCATTGAGGAAGTCCCCCATGGAAGTCTCTTATCATTTGATTTTCAATGAACCAAGTTTAGCTTGTTATAAATAAGCTGCAGGTCAGCATGATGATAATGATAATGATAAATTCATAAACAATTCACTTTTATTCTTAAAAGTGTACATTTTTTTCTGAGTCACAAACAGGTATTTCCACAGCAAGCACATTTATAGATGGGACAATGAAACTGATCAGCCCATAATATGCTTAGCTCCTGCTTTAAAGAGTAAACCAAATTAACGGTATGGTGTATGTTTTCAGGAACCAGAAATCCCAGATCATTCTTGGGGCCCACTCAAGAAACAAGGAAGAGCCTGAAAAACAGATTATGTTTGTTAAGAAAGAGTTTCCCTATCCATGCTATGACCCGGACACACATGAAGGCGATCTTAAACTTCTAAAGGTACAAACCTTTGATTATACTTTTGAGTGATTCAAAAGTCATAGAAGCTCCTACAATCTGGCTTCTGACATGGAAATCTTTTTTAGTGGCCTGATAACTGTATAAGAGGGTCCCTGGCAGTTGGGCTAGAACTTAAATTTAAAAAGTGACATTTTTATTATCTTGTTCTGCTAACTCTTTTTGCTTGCCTTCCAACAGCTGAACAAAAAAGCAACACTTAATAAAAACGTGGCTATCCTTCAGCTCCCAAAAGAGGGCAAAGATGTGGAACCAGGAACTGCATGTCGAGTTGCAGGGTGGGGACAGTTTTACAATAATTCCCCTGTGTCCAAGATTTTGAGAGAAGTCAATGTCACCATCATAGACAGAAAAATCTGCAATGATCAATCACACTATAATTATAATCCTGTGATTGGACTGAATATGATTTGTGCTGGAAGCCTCCAAGGTGGAAAAGACTCCTGCCATGTAAGTAAAATAAGATCCCAAACTTGAGCTGTTGGGTTAAGTCATGCAGATATAGAGAATGTGACGTCATGCTTTGCATTGGCTTCTACAGGGTCCTAGTGCTTTTTAAAAGAAGTCTGATAAAACTCCAGTCAAATAAATTAATGTTCTCAGCTCAGATGAGTTGTTCATCAAAAATAACAAGTTCACTGCTAGTGCCTGGGTTGAACTACTTGCATATTCTTGATTTTATATCAAAAACCACTAAGAAGCAATTTTTTCTCATTTTTCATATTAATGTATATAGATCTAACCTGAAAAAAATATGTAACACTCAGGAGAGCTGAAGTCCGGGTACATCTAGGGCCTTCAGTACCTCTCCCCATCTTAGCACCCCCTAATAATTTCACTGCCATTTAGCCAGGTAAGTCTGAAATGCCTGCATTCCCAAGACTGACTGAAGATCTTGGAGTAAACTGCATAGCTTCCTAGAGCTGAGCTCGACCTTTGGAAACAACTTCCAAGCACTCCATACCAGAGAACATGCAAGCCTCCCTCTCAGTGTGCCCTGAGAAGGGCTGGGACAGGTCTCTGCTTAAAGATAGGAGTAGAAGAACATTTGACTAAGGTTTAAGCCCTGAGCACTGGTTTGTCCCTTCTCACCTCACTGGGATGGAACTGTGCTCTCAGAACCTTTCGTTTGCATAACTCCAGGTACAAGCCTCAATGACTCTTCATCCAGCAACACCAGTCATCCCTAAAGCCACGGCAGGGAAACAGCCAATCAGGTCCCTAGACTTTAAATATCTTTAAATATGCTGATCTAGAGTTCCTTGGGGCTTCCTTTGTGGCTCAGCTGGTGTAGAATCCGCCTGCAATGCAGGAGACCTGGGTTGGATCCCTGGGTTGGGAAGATCCCCTGAAGAAGGGAAAGGCTACCCACTCCAGTATTCTGACCTAGAGAATTCCATGGACTGTATAGTCCATGGAGTCACACAGAGTTCCTTGAGAGAATGCAAGGTCACATACCTGGTAGTGCAGTCACAAGAATAAAGCATGACTTACAGCTAACTGAAGCCTCCCTCCTAGTGGAACCAGGCAGCTCTGAAGTGTAATCCCTGACTTCCAGGAGCATCCATCTAGCATCAGATGCTCAAGAGACTTAGGAGGAAGAGCGAAAAATAATGCAAATTCCACAAGAATAGTACTTTTCCTCTATTTTGTTCACTGATCTAGTCCTAGTGTCTAGAAGACTGCATGGCACCTGGTAGGTACTCCATGAATATTGACTAAATGAACAATGTTTGCTAGGGAAGAATGGCATTTGTGGGAGTTTGAAGGAATGGACCTCCAAGGTCTAATTTTAATATTCACTGAGCCTATGATAAGGTGATAGACACAAGCTTTACCATGTTATTTTCTCTTCAATGGTTACTGTATTGATGAATTGATGAAGTTTGAGTCTTTCACATTCCATATGCTCTTAAGAAGTATAATTTCGTTCGTTAAATGTTTGTTTCTCATTAAAAAAAGAGAGAGAGAGATTCAAGGGAGCAATTTCTGTTTGAGAAGGTGAAGAACAAGTTGCTTTGGTTTTGTTCCTTTGAGAAGACAACTCCCAGAAGAACTAGAAAACATAGCTTTTATTCTTTGCCTCAATGGCCCATCTGCATTTGACTGTTTTATGCCTTGAGTTACTCAGCATTTTGAGAAAATGACAAAAAGGAGAGTTTCTAAAGCAGAGAGTTTGTCTCAAAATCACTGGATTCCACAAATAATAATTCAAGTTTCATTTCAATTTTCACTGCTTTGTAAACAAATCAAGAAAAAAAATTGACTATATCATTGAATATTCCTCAACATTTTGGTTTTTTAAGCACTGATCATCAAGTAAGTCAAGGTTGGTCTTAACTTCACGTTAAATGCTTCACATTGAATGGCATTTCTTCCATGCTGCTAGTGGTCACACTTGATGCTGATCTCCACCATTCCTCTTGTTTTCCCCAAGGGAGATTCTGGAAGCCCTCTGATATGTAAAGACACTTTCAGAGGCATCACTGCCTTTGGCATTCCGGGGAGATGTGGAGACCCTCGAGGGCCCGGCGTCTATACACTTCTCTCAAAGAAACACCTCAACTGGATAGTTAAGACTATGAAGCAAGCAGTTTAAATACTTGTATTTCATTTGCTGTTACTTTTTAAAAAAATTGTCTTGAAGTATAGTTGATTTACAATGTTGTATTAGTTTCAGGTGTACAGCAAAGTGAATCAGAGTTACACATATATCCACTCTTTTTTTAGATTCTTTTCCTATATAAGCCATTGCAGACTATTAAATAGAGTTCCCTGTGCTATATAGCAGGTTCTTATTAGTTACCTATTTTAAATAAATTGATAGTAGTATGTATATGTCAGTCCCAATCTCTCAATATATCACTCCCCCCATCCCTGATAACCTTAAGTTTGTTTTCTACATCTGTGACTCTACTTTTGTTTCATCAATAAGTTCATTTTACCCTTTTTTTTCGATTCCACATACATGTGATATCATATGATATTTGACCTTCTGTGTCTGACTTACTTCACTCAGTATGACAATCTACATCCATATTGCTGCAAATGACATTACTTTGTTCTTTTTTATGGCTGAGTAATATTCCATTGTATATATGTACCACATCTTTATTATCCATTCCTCTGATGGACATTTAGGTTGCTTCCACGTCCTGGTTATTGTTAAGCGGTGCTGCAATGAACATTGGGATGCATATATCTTTTTGAATTATGGTTTTCTTCAGATATACACCCAGTGCTGTCGTTTCTTAATTTCATTATAAATAAAATCAACTTCTATCACTGTACTTGCCTCCTATAACATATAGCAGGCAGATATCCACCAGAAAAGTGGAACAGAGTAATATAGAGACCTTGGGATAATGCAAAGGACAGATCAAGGGACCATGGTCACCTGTGTCATCCATGTGACAAGTGACATGCAAATTTGACTTGAATTATTCACTTCACTGATTCAATGGGCTGGGCCCAGCAGGAGAAACACTAAGGTCAGTCTGTCTAGTAACAAGTACAGTCAAGGCCCAGCAATTCTGCAAGAAACAGAAGCAGCCAGTCTGGAGCATTTGGATTAAAAGGAAATATTTGCCCTTCACAGGCCATTGTTCCACACCAACACCTGCTTCTCAGATTTATATACAAGAACCTGAGTCCATTGGGAGAAGCAGAAACAGGAAATGTCTTAGAGTATTTTTCAAAGCAGGCAAGAAATGGAAATTACAATTCTAGGGGATATTAACAAGGCACTTAGCTAGAGAAAGTCAGCCTCTTTTCTCAGTAGTTTGAATTTAAGCCTTGGGTTAGCTAGGTGATTTCTTGATTCTCCTCGTCCTTGAGCCTGGGTAGGTACAATCAACATGGTTATGGTGGCTGCCATCTCATACTAGGGAGTGAGTGCTAAATCATGGTCTGAAAGTTTCCTTTGGGAGAGAAACCAAGATGTTCATTCAGCATGCTGAACATAGTGGATAGTCATCAGCCCAGTAGCCGCATCAAGATTATATGAACAGATTCCTTTGATTTCTATCAGTTCGTTTTGGAATATAAATCTTATGTGTGTGTATGTATACATATGTAAACATATACATATAAACACATGGTATGTCCAAACTGAGAACATACAGCAACACTATGAGACAGCTTCTTAAAACAAACGAGGGGACAGAGCTTATAGACTGACCAAAATACTGGCCCACTGGTTTTCAACCATGGCTGCCCATTAGACTTAACAGGCTCTTTAAAATGACCAATGTCTATGCCTCACTTTTAGAAATTTTTATTTAATTTGATGAGAACCAGGACAAAGTGTTCTTTTTATAAGTTTCCCCAATGATTTTAATATGCAGCTGGTGATAAGAACCCTTATATTAGAAATGAAATCTCATGCTGATATCTAAAAGAGATAAGAGAGTTACTAGGATGATATTTTAGATGCCTGTTACAAGCTGTGATTAGGATTTTAATAGCAATAAGAAGGCAGATGGAATATTCTCTACTGGCAACATTTATTACAGATTCTGAAGTTTGCTTAAAAATAGTTGCATGAAACTCTTGTTCATTGCTGGTGGAAGTGTAAATTGGTAGAGTTTCTTAGGAAAAATGACAATGTCTATTAAAACTGAATAAACACATATGCTATGACTTAATAATTCTTACTCTTGGGTATAGACCAAACAGAAATGAGGGCTTTTCCCCACCAAATACGTGTTTGAGAATGTCCATAGCAACTTTATCCTTGAAAGTTAAAATTAAAAATAAATGTCCATTTTTATAGAAAAACAATTGTTGTATATACAATGGGATATTATACAGCAATTAAAAGACCAAACTATAGTTACATGCAGCAACAGTAACTACTCCCACAAATTTAATGTTGAGTAAAAGAAACCAGACTCCACATAAAAGAATATTTACTGTATTATTACATTTATCTGATGATTGGCAGAAAAAAAAACTAATTCATGGTAGCCAAGGTTGGAATAATGGAGGGGTGTTGACTAAGTGACACAAAGAATCTTCTGGGGTAAAAGAAATGCTCCCATGTTGATCTGGATGATTTACTCATAGATCTTGATCTTAATCTGTTCATAAATTAAATACATTGAGCTATACACTTAAGATTTATATGCTTTATGTGAATTATTACTCAATAAAAATTTTATACTACACAATTTTTGTAGCTAAAGCTTCTGTTTTGTGTATTGTCTGAGTTCATTTTTTTCTTTACTGAAACCACATTCCAGACTTCCATAAAACTAACAGCGGTAAAAGATATATTGCTGTTTTTCTTAAATGAGAACCTTGTTCACACACCAGTATTAATTGAGAGAAGTAATCTTTGGTCCTTTGGTCATGTCATAGTCTCATGAGATTTTTAAGAGAGATGTAACCATATCAGAATGGTGGGGGACACTGGAAATGGTCTCACCATTTTGCTCCTTTCCCTGCTAAACTTTTTCTAATAGTTTATACTTGGCTAAATAAGATCAAAGAAAGCCATTATCTTAAAAAAGAAGACTGTGCATTACAGGGATGTATCATATTTGCACTTTTTGGTGACCTAAAATTTTGTAAGGTAAGAATCACTAGCACTGCCAAGCAGATTTTCTGAGTTTAAAAACAGGGTAAAGAACAGAATACATTGTCAGTTTGTCAGGAGAGTCCCACCACTCCTTGTATTTACGATTCCACTTTTCAATTATCAAGGCTTTTATTTGGTATTACTTTTTTGAAGAGAGATATTAAAGGAGTGTGTGTATATTGGTAAAAGCCATTTATGATAAAGTAAATAAATTAATCAACATATGTTAGTTGACACACGCAAAGCATTGCAGAAGACACTAAAAACATATAACATGTGCTCCCTCAACTCCTCAATATAATTTTGTGAAAGAAATAAGCATGCTAAAGCTTAAATAAACAAAGATTCCCGTACTAATAGAAGATTTTTTAAAACAACTAGAATAGTTATATTAACACAAAGTAGGTGACACAGGCTGATAGATACCAAGAGTTCAAAGCCAGGTAACATTATTTCAAAAACACTTCCTGGAGAAGATAGGACTTAAGTGAAGGTACAGAGCAAAGGAACTGAGGAGCAGGAATTCCAGACTAGATGAGAGCTCCAACAAAGGCATAAGGCAGGAAATCATGACAGCCCAGCGATAACACAGGAGGTGAGTGAGGGTTAATGTTAAAAAGAACAGTGGCTTGATGGAGCTTGAAGAAACCTTAGCAGTCATCAAATCCAAAGCCCTATTTGCAAATGTTGTGGCATACCCAAGGTCACTCAGTAAGTTTATGGCAGAGCCTAGTTAAGTATAGGTCCCCTAACTTCAGATTCTGGGCTCAGGACTCCAAGGTTGAGGTCAAGAGGGATTAGATAATGGGGAGTCACTGAGAGTTTATGAGCAGGGTACTGGGAGGATCAGCACAGTACTTTTAGAAATTAAACCTATCAGTGATGTGGAAACCCACTAAGAATAAAGACAGGAAACCAGATAGAAGGCAATTGCCACAAATTGGTCATCAGGTGTGTAGGACGTTACTGCTGCTGCTACTGCTGCTGCTGCTGCTTCTGCTGCTGCTGCTGAGTCACTTCAGTTGCATCCGACTCTGTGCAACCCCACAGACGGCAGCCTACCAGGCTCCCCCATCCCTGGGATTCTCCAGGCAAGAACACTGGAGTGGGTTGCCATTTCCTTCTCCAATGCATGAAAGTGAAAAGTGAAAGTGAAGTCACTCAGTCGTGTCTGATTCCTAGCGACCTCATGGACTGCAGCCCACCAGGCTCCTCCGTCCATGGGATTTTCCAGGCAAGAGGACTGGAGTGGGGTGCCATTGCCTTCTCCAAGGACGTTACTTGGGTGAAACAAAAGATAGAGAACAAGGAGTAAACTGAATAATCAGGAGGCTCCCTGAGTGATGGGATGACTAGGGTAAGATGAGATCATGAAGAGAGAAAAGGGAGTCCCAAGGAAGTCCTTGTCAGAGAGGAAATAATCCATATGCTTAATCCATATTAAAGTTACTCAGTCATGTCCGACTCTTTGTGACCCTATGGACTATAGCCCACCAGGTTCCTCTGTCCATGGAATTCTCCAGGCAAGAATACTGGAGTGAGTTGCCATTTCCTTCTCCAGGAGATCTTCCCACCTCAGGTATCGAACCCAGGTCTCCCACACTGCAGGCAGACTCTCTACCAACTGAGCCACCAGGGAAGCCTTATGCTTAACACAGAGGAGCACTTTAATCAGTATTTAAATGAGTAAGTTGTGCTTATTCAAGTGAATAAGTTGTGTTTTTAATGTATTGAGTTTGAGCTAAAGACAGAAAAGGATCTCAATGAAGAAATAACCAAGGGACTTCCCTGGTGGTCCAGTGGTTACGACTTCAAGTTCCCACTGCAAGGGCATGGGTTTGATCTCTGGTCAGGGAACTAAGACCCATGCATGCCATATCATGCAGCCAAAATAGGAAAAAAAAAAAAAAAATATATATATATATATATATATATGTATATATATCCAGAGATCTAAGTATAAGGCTGGAGCTTGGGAGAAAAGTGAAGGGGGAAAGAAGAGTTTACAAATTGTTGCAGTAGATATTCTTGTGACTATAGCAGTGAAAATGCATCTCTAACACGGAGGAGACAGAGAAAGAAGAAGAAAAGGGGAGGAGGAAAGCAGAAAGATAAGCACAGAATGAGAGACAATGTCTGGAAGTTGTGGTGGGATGAAACAGAGCAAGTAAAGTAACCTGAGAAAAAGGTCAGGGGAACAGGCATTCACCTCAGGAAAAGCACCATCTTGTTTGAGCCTCATGACAATGCCATGGAGAAGGCAAGGCCAATATCATTATTCTCATGTCAAAATGAGGAAGCTGAAGCCGGGAGGGGCTGAGTGACTAGCAGCAATTCCATATGCAGGCTGTGCCATCCGCTGCGGCAGAAAAGACTCGCATCTGGTCTGGACTCAAAGCCAGGTGTAGCACTCGGCCTCGGTGGTCTGTGGGAAGACAGACAGACAGCTCGTGTTCCACGTGTCAAGGGCTGTTGCCTAGGACTGGGAAGCAACCTAAGCTGGGGGCCATGAATCCCATCCCAGGATAAAGGGCTTCTCCAAACACCTGCCACATTCAGGGCTGGCGCTCCCACTGCACCTTTGCCAAGAAAACAGTCAGCGTGGGCTCTGGGGAACACCCTAAAGTGGCCAAGTTCTGCTTCACTGTTGCCCCTTCAGGGTGTTTCCCCTTGTATTAGATCCCTAGGGCTGCTGTAATAAATTACCACAAGCTGCATGGCTTAAGACAACGGAAATATATTCTCTCACAGGCCAGAAGTCCCAAATTAAGGGGTTGGCAGGGCCGGCTTCCTCTGGAGACTCCATTCCCTGACTCTTCTGGCTCTGGCAGCTGTTGACCATCCCAGAATGGTGGCCACATCACTCCAGTCTCTGCTTCCGTGGTCAAGTCGCCTCCACTTCTGTGTCTGTTCTCCGCTGTGTGCCTCTTATAAGACACTTGCTGTTACATTTAGGGCCCATCCGGATAATCCAGAATGATCTCATCTCAAAATCCTCAACTTTAATTACACCTGCAAAGACCCTTTCACAAAATAAAGTTCCATTCCCAGGTTCCAGGGACTTGACTTGGATAGCTCTGAGGGGACCAGCTTTTAGTTCCCCACAACCTCATGCCTTCTACCATTATTAGTTCTATCTTCTCTACTCCACCAATTCCCAGGAATTCCCTTGGCCATGTTCCTACCACACACCCCATCCCTCTTCTTATCCTCCCCTAAAAGTAATCCCTTTAGGATGTTGGTTTCAAGAAGCTAATCAAATAAACTCATGCAGCTTCATGGAAAAGGACACAAAAATCTGTCCCACAAAGCAAACATAAGTCTTTGTGTGAAATTCTGAGGATAATAACCCTCTTTCCAACTGACCATTTCTCAAAGAACATTCTGTGGGACAATAGTTTTATATGAGGTTGTTAGGTATTTAAAAATGAAAAGAGTCTTTAATAATCATCTTAATTTGAGAACTCCAAGTTAAGGAAATTAAACAGGATTCCTTATTTCAAAACTGCTATATGCATTACAGGGCTTCCCTAGTGGCTCAGTAGGTAAAGAATCTGTCTGTAATGCAGGAGACTCAGGTTTGATCCCTGGGTCGGGACGATCCCCTGAAGGAGGAAATGGGAATCCACTCCAGTATTCTTGCCTGGAGAATTTCATGGACAGAGGAGGCTGGTGAGTTACAGTCCATAGGGTTGCAAAGAGTTGGACACAACTGAGAGACTAACACTTTCATATGCATTATAAATATTTGGGAGAAGAGGCTATAATAGGCAGCATTTCTGAAACTTATTTGGTCCTTTTGACTTGAGCATCTTAAAGGACTAATGTTCCTCAGAAAATATTTTGCAAAACCTATCCTAATCCAACAATTCATGATCAAATCTTTACACCAAAATAGACAAAGCTGACTCCATGAAAGAAAGCTGGGACTAGGACAAAGTAGGAAAGAAGGAGGGGGATATGTTTCTGAATAGGTAGGTATTTGGGGGCACAAATAAAATCATATGAGATGGGTGGTCACCCTCTCATAGAGCAGTACAGCTTACAACTCAATTGAGAGCTGGAATTTCAGAAATAATCTTGTTCTCTGACACAAGATTCTCAAGAGCAAAGAGTGTAGCTACACTTTCCACTCCTAAAGGAGACATTGCTTAGATACTTAGGGCTTTTTCCACCTACACACAGAACTCCCAGTGCTCCCCTTCATGCAAACACAGACACACAACACACAGAGACACGTCCCCAAGGATACATGGGATTGGCCCTAGGCATGTTGGTGCATAAAAAATGTTTAAATTCATTGATATAACGCCATCCTTTTAATTTAGAGTTGAAGAAAAACTTTAAGAATATCAAACGCTTTGTTCAAGGTCACACAGCCGGTTAATGACAGAGCCAGAACTGGAATCCAGTTCAAAGCTTTAACTGTTTACCATGCTCCAAACCCAGCACAAAGAAGAGATTCTTTTTCTACTAAAGGCCAGTATCCATTATTATGCTGGGAAAGATTGAAGACAAAAGGAGAAGGGGTGGCAGAGGATGAGATGGTTAGATGTCATCACTGTCTCAATGGACATGAATCTGAGCAAACTCTGGGAGATAGTAAAAGACAGAGGAACCTGGCATGCTGCAGCCCATGGGGCTGCAAAGAGTCAGATAGGACTGAGTACGTGTGCACGCGTGCGCACGCACACACACACACACAAGCCATATAAATGAAAAACAACTTAATTTAGTTAGGAAAATATAGATCATTATACCAATGCTTTAAAATTAAACCTAAAAAGAAAATTGTATTCAATAAATATCAGATCAGATCAGATCAGATCAGTCGCTCAGTCGTGTCCGACTCTTTGCGACCCCATGAATCGCAGCACGCCAGGCCTCCCTGTCCATCACCAACTCCCGGAGTTAGTGATAAATACTCATGCATTCTTTATTATGTGCATTAAGATGAAAAGGAAGGAGGGAGAGAAAGTGGAAAAAGGAATAACAGGGGGAAAGTCCCAAATCTTTTATAGAACAGACTTTGAACAATATCTTGACTTAAAAGATGGACAGCTACTTCCAGAACTTGTTAGGAAAATGGCCTTTGGATGGAAACAAAAGCATTATTGAAATACTTCTTTCACATTCACAACAATCTTAGTTTACTAGATAGAGGGAAATGCCACCTTATTTCAGATGAAGTTCTTCAGAATTTCCATCCCCACGTTCCAAGAGAACTGTTACTGAAAGCATGGAAAGGTTGGTTTTCTTTATGCAGCAACAGCCATAAATGAGCCCATGCATTGATGCATGTGTGATGAACTGATGGAACTTAGTCAAAGGCCAGATCTCACTTATAAGCCAGAAAGTCAGCTACCACTGTTTCAAAGCTTAGAAATTATAGCCTTGGTGGGGTGGAGGTGGGGAGGGGGGTTGAGGGGAGGGTTGGAGGGGAAATTATAAGGCATCTTTCTTCTATAGTCAGGTGGATGAGGACCTCTTTAACTAAAATTTTCCTCCAGAGAATTATGACTGTGGGTAACAGGATGAGAATTACTAAAAGCATGACCATAATTGAAAATAGCTTCTTTCCAGCTTTTTGACCACAATTCATTGTCAAAACTACATTTCATGTGGTGACCCTATACATAGACATGCAAATATACTGATAACAATGACAAAAGTTTCATAAAATAAAACCCACTTTTCCATTTTTCCATTCTATACCATTCTATTTTTATTTTAATGCTGATCTTGACCCATGATGGAAACACTGACTCACAGTAAAAACACATAGAAGCTGAAGACCTCAGCAGCCACACCATGTGGCATTGCCCACTGAAGGGTGTTCATGAAGCAAGATCTTGAGATGTTCCCATACAAAGATTTCCCAAAGAACTTCAGTTCAGTTCAGTTTAGTCACTCAGTCTTGTCTGACTCTTTGCGACCCCATGAATTGCAGCACGCCAGGCCTCCCTGTCCATCACCAACTCCCAGAGTTTACCCAAACTCATGTGCATCAAGTTGGCGATGCCATTCAGCCATCTCATCCTCTGTCGTCCCCTTCTCCTCCTGCCACCAATCCCTCCCAGCATCAGGGTCTTTTCCAATGAGTCAACTCTTTGCATGAGGTGGCCAAAGTATTGGAGTTTCAGCCTCAGCATCAGTCTTTCCAATGAACACCCAGGACTGGTCTCCTTTAGGATGGACTGGTTGGATCTCCTTGCAGTCCAAGGGATTCTCAACAGTCTTCTCCAACACCACAGTTCAAAAGCATCAACTCTTCGGTGCTCAGCTTTCTTCACAGTCCAACTCTCACATCCATACATGACCACTGGAAAAACCATAGCCTTGACTAGACAGACCTTGGTTGGCAAAGTAATATCTCTGCTTTTTAATATGCTATCTGCTGCTGCTGCTGCTGCTGCTAAGTCACTTCAGTCATGTCTGACTCTGTGTGACCCCATAGACAGCAGCCCACCAGGCTCCCTTGTCCCTGGGATTCCCCAGGCAAAAACACTGGAGTGGGTTGCCATTTCCTTCTCCAATGCATGAAAGTGAAAACTGAAAGTAAAGTCACTCAGTCGTGTCCGACTCTTAGCGACCTCATGGACTGCAGCCTACCAGGCTCCTCTGTCCATGGGGTTTTCCAGGCAAGAGTACTGGAGTGGGGTGCCATTGCCTTCTCCAATATGCTATCTACATTGGTCATAACTTTCCTTCCAAGGAGTAAGCATCTTTTAATTTCATGGCTGCAATCACCATCTGCAGTGATTTTGGAGCCCAAGAAAATAAAGTCTGACACTGTTTCCACTCTTTCCCCATCTGTTTCCCATGAAGTGATGGGACCAGATGCCATGACCTTAGTTTTCTGAATGTTGAGCTTTAAGCCAACTTTTTCACTCTCCTCTTTTACTTTCATCAAGAGGCTTTTGAGTTCCTCTTCACTTTCTGCCATAAGGGTGGTGTCATCTGCATATCTGAGGTTATTGATATTTCTCCCGGCAATCTTGATTCCAGCTTGTGCTTCCTCCAGCCCAGCGTTTCTCATGATGTACTCTGCATAGAAGTAAAATAAGCAGAGTGACAATATACAGCCTTGATGTACTCCTTTTCCTATTTGGAACCAGTCTGTTATTCCATGTCCAGTTCTAACTGTTGCTTCCTGACCTGCATATAGGTTTCTCAAGAGGCAGGTCAGGTGGTCTGGTATTCCCACTTCTTGAAGAATCTTCCATAGTTTATTGTGATCCACACAGTCAAAGGCTTTGGCATAGTCAATAAAGCAGAAATAGATGTTTTTCTGGAGCACTCTTGCTTTTTCCATGATCCAGTGGATGTTGGCAATTTGATCTCTGGTTCCTCTGCCTTTTCTAAAACCAGCTTGAACATCTGGAAGTTCACGGTTCACATACTGCTGAAGCCTGGCTTGGAAACACCAAATGATTCCTCTTGGAGATTCCCAACACACATAATGTATCAAAGGCTTTGAGACATAATTAAGAAAGAAAAACTGTTCTTATTTAACTCAGAATTTCCAAATTTATCTGACCATATGATGTACATTTGTAAAACAATCTTCCTGCTAAATACTTTGGGGAAATATTGTACATAGAAGAAACTACTGAGTTAGAGATGAAAATTAGTGTCTAAAAGTTCAAAATTAACTGCATCTTCTCTAACCAAAAACATTTTGCAGGAAGGAGGAAGGGTTAAATATACTCTCTGCTGTCTAATATAAAAAAAATTCACAAATCATTAAAACTAAAAAGTATAACTTATTATGACCAGATAAATGAAAAAATAATAAAAGCACTAATACCTTTATTCTGAGCATCAGCAAATTCATGCAAAAGTTATCTATCAGTACTCCCACCTAAGTTTTAAGGCTTGATTTAATATGTTTCCTTAAACTAAAAAGGTCTGGTTACTTGTAATCACTATATGCCAAAGACCACCTCATGCTTCTCCTATACCCATTCTGGCACTGAAGTGGCTCTGTCAAGAGCTGTCTGTATTTTTATTCACCAAGTCACACAGTATAACAGCTGAAGGACAGAAAGTTATTTTGAGGCTAACCAGAGCTCCAGCCAGGCTGAGCAGCAGAAGCAGGAAGACTCTCTGTTGAGGTGTTTTGTCACTGCCAAATAACATTCTCAGAATCTCCAGAGAGTCATGGCATCATCACCACCTAATATCGTATATATTTGACTTTTGTCTATCTTCTCCCACAGAAGTATAGGCTCCATGAGGGCAAGGATATTGTCTGTCTGGTTCACCTGTGTATGCCCAGCACCATCAAAATTGCCTGGTACATAATAGATGCTTAATATTAATAAATAAATGTTGAATAAATACATTTCAGGGATGATCAGAAAATGAGTGGCAAGAGGAAGAAGACAGAATATATAATCAGAGGTCTACAAGAGACTGGATGTCAGTGCCCTGTTCCTTCAATAACCAACACTTCTATTTTCCTCAGCCCCCCTTAATATTTCAGATTGCACACAAAGATAGTTTAAGACTCTTGAGAACAAGGCCCGAGTCTTGTTCTCCATCATGGGGTCTTGCTCTCAAGAAGTAGCCAGTAAGTGTTTACAGAACCACACCAGGAAACAACATCAGTCTGTCTTGAAAGGGCAGAGGCTCCCCCAGAATCTCATGCTCTGGAATGGTCTCCCCGCATGAATAATGTCTCACCCTTTGCATATTTTCTTATCTTCCACACATTTTAGCACTGCTGGTTCTTCTTCCAAATAGGGTAAAATGAGTTACAATGCTAACTCCAGAGTTCAGAAACACAGTTTGAAAACTTCCCACAATTATCACTTCATTATCCCTACACATATGCAAAAAAAAAAATGACCATTGTAAGTGATGAACAATCTTAGTCAAATTCAGAAACACTCATCTATCCCTGAGATGCGGTAAGTAGGGTTTTCCCCCCTAATAAAATATATACTTCAAAGAACCAGAAGAAGAAAATCTTCCATTCATGGCTTTTTCCGCCAATAACAGCTCACCTTGCAATAGGTACATGTCATTTTACCTACCTATATACTTACCAAAAAATCCACGTGACCTGGCCAGACCAGGACAGGTCCACATAGTCACATCATTCTTGGGAGAACCTTGGCCAGTTGCAATCTCCTTTGTCTTAGGTAGCCAGGTTAGGGAACAAATCTGTAATAATGATCCCCAAAATAAAGAATTATGGCAATTTCTGATTCATTGAATGCATTTTAAACTAAGTTTAGGCAGTATATTCTGTCCACATCTACTTCCAATCTACATATAGGGTTAGGCTATTAGAGGAATTACGTTAGTTCCAGGTAAGTTTATCCCAAAGCAACAAAAAACTAAATGTACAAAGAGACTTAGGCACGATGAACCTATGAATTGAAGTGGACTACGATTATTTTATTTTCTTGAGCTCCAAAGTTACTGCAGCCAGTGACTGAAGCCATTAAATGAAAAGACACTTTCTCCTTGGAAGTAAAGCTATGACAAAACAAGACAGTGTGTTAAAAAGCAGAGACATCACTTTGCCGACAAAGGTCCATATAGTCAAACCTATGGTTTATCCAGTAGTCATGTGTGGATGTGACAGTTGACCATAAAGAAGGCTGAACATCGAAGAATTGATGTTTTCGAATTGTGGTGCTGGAGAAGACTTTTAAGAGACCCTTGGACTGCAAGGAGATTAAACCAGTCAATCCTAAAGGAAATCAACCCTGAATATTCATTAGAAGGACTGATGCTGAAGCTGAAGCTCCAATACTTTGGCCACCTGATACAAAGAACTGACTCATTAGAAAAGACCCTGATGCTGGGAAAAACTGAGGCAGGAGGAGAAGGGGATGACAGAGGATGAGATGGTTGGATGGCATGATCAACTCAAAGGACATGAGTTTGAGGAAACTCAGGGAGTTAGTGATGGACAGGGAAGTCTGGTGTGCTGTGGTCCATGGAGTTGCAGAGTCGGATACAACTTAGTGACTGAACAACAACAGCATGATCACTGTCCAGCCAGACTGTTCCCAATTTTCACAGTTAAAGCAGAGCTGAGAAAGAAAATGGAAAAAAAAAAAAAGATACACAAGTTAAATTAACTTGCAACTCACAGGTGAAAAGGGTTTTACAAAAGGAAACTCTTAGGAGCTGAAACTCCTATAGACTCAGCAGCTAAAGAGAGGTGTGTCTGGGTCCTATGCTCTATTGTATATTAGTTTCACAAGATTCTAGAAGATCAGAATGAAGGTGAACTCCAGGAAAGACATTTACCTGTGAGTCTGTGCTTGGGGTTTGGATGCTCTGCCCAGTACTTATGTCCAGGATGTGTAAGCGTCCATCCTTCATTCCTCCTCCAACAGCGAGGACTTCAGTCTGCCAGGGACACCAATCAATGGCCTTTAAAGTTCCAAATAATCACACAGGCAGGTCAGCTTTGGAGGTGAACTCATGAATGAGATGCACACATATAACCAGAGGTTCCAGAGGTGTGCCCCCATGGCAGATCTCCAGAACCTCTGATCTAAAGGCAAGAGCTACTGCCCTCTCCAGAGATTACTTCTCATGGACTAGAAATCACCTATTGTCGTCTTCTTCAAATTTAGGTAACAAGTGCAAGTATTTCAAACAGAAAAAGTACACAATACTATGTTTGAAAAGCTACATTCAACATATCCTCTGGGGCAAAAAATCTGCTGCTAAAATATTTGACATGTACCTCTAGAATCTGATTACAAAATGCAGTCTTCCTCTGGTTTGTCTACCTGTGTCCTTAGGTTCTAGGTCAGAGAAGAGAACAGAAGAGAACGGAGAGCTATACCTGCTTGCTCGCAACACAAAAAATCTTATGTTTCAAATCCTAATAAAAGGTTGCTGCTACGAGCTGTGAAGGACACCAGGATTTGTGTCTTTTGGAAGAGAGGGATTCGATCCAGGGCCAGAGACAAGGCTTGATCACTCAGAGCTTTTGTGTAGCAAAGCTTTACTGAAGTATAAAATAGACAGAGAAAGCTTCTGACATAAACATCAGAAGGGGACAGTATCAGTGCTCCCTTGCTAGCTTTGAGCAAGGTGCTTTGTACCTGTTAGCAACTTGCTAATCAGATAAAGGAACACCTCAAAACTGAGAGAGCTGCACCAGGCCCCTCTCCCACAACATGCATTTGAGATAGCACTGACACAAAGTGAGTCATCCCCAGTCATGAAGCAACTGACATGAATCTTGAAGAAAGGCAGATTTCCAAGCAAATACATTTCCTTAACATAGCTTAAGAGAATATTTCCATGAGTAAGACATACTGGTTTGTTGATCTATTATCAGTTCAAGGTTTGAGTCTTAGGCAAACCAATTTGAAGAAAGACAGTTCAGTTCAGTTCAGTCGCTCAGTTGTGTCCGACTCTTTGCAACCCCATGAATCGCAGTACGCCAGGCCTCCCTGTCCATCACCAACTCCCGGAGTTCACTCAGACTCACGTCCATCAAGTCAGTGATGCCATCCGGCCATCTCATCCTCTGTCGTCCCCTTCTCCTCCTGCCCCCAATCCCTCCCACAGCATCAGAGTCTTTTCCAATGAGTCAACTCTTCGCATGAGGTGGCCAAAGTACTGCAGTTTCAGCTTTAGCATCATTCCCTCCAAAGAAATCCCAGGGCTGATCTCCTTCAGAATGGACTGGTTGGATCTCCTTGCAGTCCAAGGGACTCTCAAGAGTCTTCTCCAACACCACAGTTCAAAAGCATCAATTCTTCGGCACTCAACCTTCTTCACAGTCCAACTCTCACATCCATACATGACCACAGGAAAAACCATAGCCTTGACTAGACGAACCTTTGTTGGCAAAGTAATGTCTCTGCTTTTGAACATGCTATCTAGGTTGGACATAACTTTCCTTCCAAGGAATAAGCGTCTTTTAATTTTATGGCTGCAGTCACCATCTGCAGTGATTTTGAAGCCCAAAAAAGTAAAGTCTGACACTGTTTCCACTGTTTCCCCATCTATTTCCCATGAAGTGATGGGACCAGATGCCATGATATTCGTTTTCTGAATATTGAGCTTTAAACCAACTTTTTCACTCACCTCTTTCACTTTCATCAAGAGGCTTTTTAGTTCCTCTTCACTTTCTGCCATAAGGGTGGTGTCATATGCATATCTGAGGTTATTTATATTTCTCCTGGCAATCTTGATTCCAGCTTGTGTTTCTTCCAGTCCAGCGTTTCTCATGATGTACTCTGCATATAAGTTAAACAAGCAGAGTGACAATATACAGCCTTAACGTACTCCTTTTCCTATTTGGAACCAGTCTGTTGTTCCATGTCCAGTTCTAACTTTTGCTTCCTGACCTGCATACAGATTTCTCAAGAGGCAGATCAGGCGGTCTGGTATTCCCACCTCTTGAAGAATTTTCCACAGTTTATTGTGATCCACACAGTCAAAGGCTTTGGCATAGTCAATAAAGCAGAAATAGATGTTTTTCAGGAACTCTCTTGCTTTTTCCATGATCCAGCAGATGTTGGCAATTTGATCTCTGGTGCCTCTGCCTTTTCTAAAACCAGCTTGAACATCAGGAAGTTCACGGTTCACGGTTCACGTGCTGAAGCCTGGCTTGAAGAAAGGCAGATTCCAAGGCAAATGCATAGTTTCATTAACATAGCTTAAGAAAAGCTATGTTAACATTTCCATAAGAAAAATCACACTGTTTAGCTCAAGGCTTGAGAAAAGTTAAGTTCAGGTTGAACCAGGTGTTGCCATGACAAGACAGGATTAGAAGAGAAAAGAAAAAAAAAAAAAAAAAACTTCTGCCACTTGCAGTTTATTTCCTCCTGCCACCTGGGGACCTCTGGCCTTCCTGCCAAGGCTGTTAACCCTCTCACTAATACAGTTTAGAAAATAAAATTGCCTATTCTTTAGTTATAAATTACTATTGCTAATTCTGATGTTTTCACTTATACAGTTTCCCATGTTTAACATTTTTTCAAAATTATAATTTTTAATTATCCCACAATATTATATCATGTTATTATACTCTAATTAATGTTTGTTCTAATGCTACACTCAGGTTGATTTTTTTTCACTTGTTTTTTGTTCCAAATGGCAATATTTTTTTGGCTGCACCACGTGCAGCTTGTGGGATCTTAGTTTGCCAACAAGGGATCAAACCCGGGTCCCCAGCAGTAGAAGCGCAGAGTCCTAACCACCATACCACCAAGGAATTCCCTGATGTTCATCTTATTTTCATTTGGTTTGCACTGGGTTGGGTTGAGCTTTTTGGAGAAAGTTGTGGGGCGGGAGAGGAGGGGGTTGTATTGTTTGTTTTTATAAACAATACTCTAATGAATATATTCTGGCATATGTCTTTGTTTCCAATATATTATTTTTTAGGTAAATTCCAAGCTTCAGAAGTGCTGACATAGATTTTTCCAAATAGTAGTAACTTTTTACAACACTAGGATCAGATGAGTACACTAATCTCATCCTCAGTTTAAGCTCATTTATCATTAAAAATTAATCTCCCATCCCACTTGCCCATCTAGAACTTTGCCAACATCCTCCATCAATATGTAGAATCTCATTCTCCTCCCTTTGAATGTGGGAGGGCTTGGGACTGGCTTGCAAACAACTGAATGCACCAAAAGTGTCACTACATGGCTTCTGGAATTGGGTCATAAAAGGTGATGCTGTTGCTGGAAGGGGGAACCCTTCCAGGGCCTGAAACTGGGCTCTTATCTAATACTCAGAAATGCATTGTCCGAGGAGACACATGTGCTGACAAAACAAGAGATTTTATTGGGAAAGGGCACCCGGGTGGAGAGCAGTAGGGTAAGGGAACCCAGGAGAACAGCTCTGCCAGTGGCTCATAGTCTCTGTTTTTATGGTGAGGAGATTAGTTTCTGGGTCGTCTTTAGCCAATCATTCTGACTCAAGAGTCCTTCCTGGTGGTGCACACCTTGTTCAGCCAAGATGGATGCCAGAGAGAAGGATTCTGGGAGGTAGTCGGACCTGTGGTGTCTCCTTTTGACCTTTCCTGAACTCTTCCAGTTGGTGGTGGCTTATTAGTTCCGCCTTCCTTACCAGGACCTCCTGTCCTAAAACAACTCATGCAAACGGTTACTATGGTGCCTGGGCAGAGTGGGCGGTTTCAGTCAGTGTGCTTCCCCTAACGAGGCCACTTGCACCTTGCTCTCTGAAGCACTGGCCCTCTTGCCCTGAACCACGAAGTCCACCTCCCTTAAGGCAGCCACGTGGTAAGGAAGCCCATGTGGTAAGACTACCCAAATGATGTAGAGAAGCTCTGAGACCACATGAAGAGGGAAGGATGACTGGCCAGGCAACACTGCCCCAGCTCCTAGCACTTCCAGCTTCAGTCACTGTCTGACTGCAACCTCATGAGAGATCCTGAGCCAGAACTGCTCAGAAGAGCCCTTCCCAAAGTCTGACCCACAGAAACCATAAAAGATAATAAAATAATTATGCTAAGCCAGCCACTAGGACTCAGGGTAATTTGTTACATAATAATAGGTATCAGAATAAATATAATTAGAAACCACAGACAATGAAATATGATTGTAGTTCATACAAGAAAGACAGTGAAGAACTCTAACCAGCCAAACTTCATTCAAACTAAAGACCTTGGCCTTGTATTATGAATAAATGTACAATTTAATTGTGAAATTAAAACTGAGTTGAAATAAAATATTTGTTGAATAAAATAAATTGAAATTAAATATTTACAATATATATGTTCTATATCTTATCTATATCTGCCTTAATTGTCTTTTTCAAATAACCATTCTATTACACCCCTTGCTGGGCTGAATAAGAGAGCTATTTCAGTAAACACAAAATTTTGCATCTAATTTGAAGAGGCTGAGAAATTCTCTTGAGCCTAGGAACCTCAGTTTTATCACAGGATGAATATTAGTATTTTTTATATTTATTAGTAATCATTCTCTTCAGTACCCTATTTCTAATTAGCTTTTACTACAACCAAGCTGTTTTGGCAAAACTAGAAGCTCCATCATGGGCAGAATCACACAGATGTCAACATCTGAAGTCTGCTCTTACATTAATTGGCTAGCCTGCAGTGCCTGTGAGAACATTTACACTAGTGACTGTTTCTATGATTCCCCGGGTAGTAGATGCCACAAGGCCTGACTTGTTCAGGTTTCCAGAAACTCTATTGTCAACTTAAAAAAAATGCACAGCAGGAAGAGTTGTAAGTTTTACATGGGGCAAAATGAGGATGATAGCCCAGGAGACAGCAGCTCAGATACCTCTGAGAAACTCCTCCAAAGAGGTAGAAGGAAGGTCAGTATATATGTGATCTTGGTGAGTACATACACTCAAGCACCTATTTTCTGCAGAAGGTTTCTGCTAGTCACAAGGAGCAGTCATGACCATGAAGGATTTTAGTGCTTTTCTAGATGTGGGAGATATAAGAATTGGGCTCAAAAAATCAGCTCCTGAACTCTCTGAAGACCTGTTCTGCCTGCTTTCCCCAAGAACACTGTTTCATTTCTGTTCTTCACCCTGAACTCCTTTCACAGTACACTAAGTCGCTTCAGTCATGTCCAACTGTGATCCTGTGGACTGTAGCCTGCCAGGCTCCTCTGTCCATGGGATTCTCCAGGCAAGAATACTGGAGTGGGTAGGCATTCCCTTCTTCAGGGGATCTTCCTGACGTAGGGATCAAACCTGGGTCTCCCACTTTGCAGGCAGATTCTTCACCATCTGAGCCACCAGAGAAATCCTTCAGGGGGAATTGAAAATTAGCAGCTGCAGCAGTACATGATTTAATTCTTATAGAGGCAGATGGCAATAGCCAATGGCAAGTGCCAGTTTGTAGTCGACAATATCTTAGTTCAATTCACTGTATTTCTGATACGACATCTAAGAATATAAGCAGCTCCTTGCAGGAAGCAGCTCTCTGCAAGAGAGCGTTTGCCTGTCACTTTAGCAAAGCTATATTTTAACTACCCTTTATACCAGATGATCCCATGCTTAACCACCAGCTCAAGCATACCTTTCAAAACTGTTGAATTTCTTACCTTGACTGCTGTAGATTGATGTATGACTTTTAGTGGGGGACCCTGTGCATTTGCACCTGGATCATAGGGCCATATAGTTAGCAGTCCATCACTACAGCCACTGGAAAGCAGCCTGCCACCCGGTGCCCACTTCAGACCACACACAGCTTGTGTGTGTTGAAGAGTTCCAACATGGTGTTGGGCTACCCGAACGTCGTGATGATAAACACGGCCCAGTCTCGATCCACTGCCAAGAGGTAAAGGGGCAGGTTAGGACAGAGAACTTGAGCCCTACTGCTGTATAAGCATAACATGAAGTACTGTTCATACTCCCGAAAAACCCCTTAGGATAGATTCAAAACATAGACATTTCTTGACTTAATACGAGTGGAGTATTCTGTCTGGGTGATTCTTCTCACAAGTAGATTTGTCTGACAGTTTCAAATCTGGATATTAAAAATATATCCTTTGATAGATATCTCCAATGGCTTCAATATGATACAGACAGGCATGGAAAAATAAATTTAGAAGATTATCATATTTTCCCAGATAGTAGTTTATGTATTGGACACAGGAAATATTACTTTTCTGGAATTCAATACCTCATATTATCTCAATGAAATGGTGTATATACCATATATATGTTAGACATAGAAACGTATTATTTCCTTTTTCTATTAATCTGCAAATCTACTTGTTCATTCTACTATCATATAAAAAGATAATAAAACTATCTGCAAGTCACAACAAACTGCAATATGATTCAAAATCACTGGATCCAAATTTGGATCCAAATGATGATAAAGGTCCTATCACTCAAAGATAATGAGTGATACTGATAATAATTTCTGCACTAGTTTTCTCCAAGGAGAAAATAAATAAGTGCCTACAATTATTTCTTGAAATTTCTCAAAGTCCAGTGTCAGATTTTTAAAAAACTACTTAGGCTCAGCCCTGAATAGCATTCTGATGAACTATATAGACTCTGCAGCCAGACCACTTGGTTCAAAGCCTGACTCTTCCCCTTATGCTAACCACATGACTTTAGGCTGCTGTCTCAGTTTACTCCTCAAAAAAAGAGGGTGCGGGGGATATAAACCACTTTTTAGTATTATTGCAGGGATTAAAACACAGTTATACACAACAAGAGTTAGCACAGTTCCTGGCACAGAGTACTCCAAACATTTTGAAAGTGAAGTCGCTTACTCGTGTCCAACTCTTTGCAAACCCATAGGCTGCAGCCTACCAAGCTCCTCCGTCCATGGGATTTTCCAGGCAAGAGTACTGGAGTGGGTTGCCATTTCCTTCTCCAGAGGATCTTCCCAATCCAGGGATCAAACCCAGGTCTCCCGCATTACAGGCAGACGCTTTAGCTGCTATTATTTTAAGAAAATATTTTGCTCATATTCCTCATGGATAATGAAACTAAACTTACACAGCATAGATTGTAAAAGGAACCCAAGTATAGAATTGATTTGGCTGCAACAACGCCTCAGGGTAAGTATTTATTCCTTTACAAGGGCATTTTGCGTAAGTAGTTTTAGGTTAAGCGACTTAGCAGCAGCAGCAGCAGTTTTAAGTTTGGCTATAATCACAAAGTTTTGAAATCTCAATTACATCTGAGCTACTGAAAGAAATTATAGAAGGCTCTGAGTTTTATTTAAGAAATACAGTGTGAAGATGAATGACTTATTAAATAAATATTTAGACTGATTATGTGGGCTCACAGGAACAAGTCATTTAACTTTTCTAGTCAAAAAGAAGCAGTTAGACAACTAAATCAGTAGTTCTCAAAAGTGAGGAAGCATCAACATCACTTGCGAAATTAGAAATGCATATTATCAGCCCAACATCAGACCTACTGAATCTCAAATTCTCAGAGAGAGGGCAGCAATCTGGGTTTTGAGGAGCATTCCAGGCCATTCTGACACAGGGTCAAGTTTGAGAATCACTGAACTGGTTATTCTATGAGGTTCCTTCCAGCTCTAACCTCTGTGGGTTTGTGAATTGGAATTATGCCCCCAGAAAGCTTAACATATTTCACATTAGTGATACTGACAGCAATAAATACTGATTTCAACAAAATATCCCTCTAGCAAGTATACAGAGCAACTTTCAGCTTAAACCGAGTTTTACATTTTACTTTAACAATCATTTCACCTGTGATTTTGAACCTCACAATCCCAGTACGAGTACACGCTGCAGACACAGAGCCACCATGGTACACGTGGCCACTGGACCACTTATAGCATCAGAAGGTCTGAACAGCTGACAGTTATGGTAGGATCATGACTGTTACTAATCATGTCTGTTTGGTTTTACTTTGGTTTCAAATTTTATAGTTCTGTTCACCTGTAATCAATTGGTGATGCAAACATAATCGGTTCCAATAAGATGCTTCTCACCTGCTGAGGATATAGTGATTCCAGCTTAGAGCCCCAACTACTGACAAATGGCCAAGCATATTTCTCAGTCGCTTTTTAGTGACCAAATCCCATAACTGAAAAAAAATGAAAAAGCATGATTAATTAGCATTTTCACAACCCACAATCTTCTCAAAGGGCTAACAGCCAGTTAGTCTTGATACAGCCAGCCCTCGTGCTAAGTGAAAGTTCAGCACCTCTAACCCTAAAGCAGTTTTCAATGCTGTCTGCATATGTGGATCATCTCGGGAGCAGAGTTCGGGTGCTAGACATTCTGATTCAATGGTGGGAGTAAGATTCTGGGCGTACGGCATTTACTTTAAAGTTTCTTAGGTGAATTCAGTCAACTGCAAAAGGTTGAGAATCACTATTTGACACTTCTAGTTCCTTCAAACTATGGGAATTCCAAAGCTGGAAATCCACCTACAGTTATCAACAAATAAAATTTGAGTGCCTACACAATTTCTAGGGTCAGGAATTCCATTTACTGCTAAGAGACTCCTTTCCTGCCAGCTAAAAATGATATTCTAACTCATATTAAGAATGAAAACTTTGGCATAAGAAGAAATCATGACAGGACCCTCATAGGCTCATTACAGAGATGAAAAAAACAGTAGAGCCATCTGTGGCCCTCCAAAGTCATTGGGCACCCAAGCAATATTGTTTATCTGTTGCTAATAAACAATAATAATAATACATGAGAAATTAGATAGATTGATGAAACTTGCTAAGCTCCCATTTTAGAGAGCCTATTAGAAAAAAATTCACTACTTTTAAGTAACTCTACTTCTGATTTTGGCTTTAGGTAAGAAAGGAGGACTGGAAGATTATCTATTTCAGTTTTAGGATTTCTCTTCAGAGTTCTAAAAACTGGGGATCTCATAAGCCCAACTTTAGTTTGAGAGAAAAAAGTGAGGGGATAAAAGGAAATGTGACACAAAGAAAGATTGTGTGAAAAAACAAAGCAGAGTATGCCTACATCCTCATTAAACAGCATTCAGGGAAGACCCCAGAATGGCATATCCTCTTACGCCCCATAGCTTCAAGTACCACATCTACTATAAGTTTCTTTATTTTATTAAATAGTCGATCTGTTATTAAAAGTAAATCTTAGGGACTTCCCTAGTGATCCAGTGGTCAAGACTTTGCCTTCCAATGCAGAAGGTATGGGCTTGATCCCTGATTAGGGGGCTAAGATCCTATATGCCCTGCAGCCAAAGAAACAGAACATAAAACAGAAGCAATGCTGTACCAAATTCAATAAAGATTTTTTAAATGGTCCATATAAAAAAAAAAAGCTTTAAAAAAGTCAACTTTGGTTATCCCGCCACTATAGAGAACACACTGTGAGACAGAAACGCTGCCCAGTACTTGTATTTCTCCCTCGCTGGTACCAACAGCCAGGCAGGTCCCCTCTGTCATCCAGGACACAGAAGACACGTAGTTACAAGGGAGACTGAAGTACATATTTTCAATTCTGTTGTGATTATCCCCATTCCAGACGTATACAGAAGATCCAAGGGCTATGGCAATAAGATTTTGAAAATTCCAGTCCAGGATATTCAGATCTATAAGAGAGCATTTCAGATTGGGGTGATTATACAGCCAAATAAAATTATTTTCAAATAAACAACTTTACTTATAGGTAGAGGAGAAAGATTAATGATTTACCCACGGTCAGCTGAAAAACAGAATCATGGATCCAATCAGATCATTAGAAGTTCAAAAATGAAAGCTGGAATAGAATCTTATATCAAGATACACAATAATGCTTGTATCAAGATAAGCAATAATGCTTATCATTTATGCTCATATATATTTATTTAGAAGCATTTAAAAAACTTGTCAGTTTCATCTACCATTATAATTAATACATGGATTTCATCTAACAGATCATTAAAGTTTAAAAGCACGTAATTCTTATGGAAACATCCTTGGACCTAGACTATACAGATGAGAGTTGCCACCATCATTTCTAATCAAAAGACAACCTAACTACAGTAAATCTAGAAGAGGTGATCTCTGGCTTATTTATGATACCTGGAAGTTCTTAGTATTCTCTATCTTACACTCAAAGAATTACATGAGTGCTCAGAGAAACCGTATTTGTATGACCACATACTAAACCATATCTGATCTTATTTCTTTTTTTTTTTAATTTTATTTAATTTTTAAACTTTACATAATTGTATTAGTTTTGCCAAATATCAAAATGAATCCACCACAGATATACATGTGTGATCTTATTTCTTATAAGACAGAAACTCCTATCCTGATTGACACACATCAATATGAAACTATGAAGCTCACCAGTTCCACTAGAGCAGTCTAAGCTCCCTATAGCTCATCCCTCCCACCGATGCAAACTACAAACTCTAAACAAAATTCAAAAAACAAACAAACACCTGAGAACTCTGGAAAATAAGCAAAAGCAGGTAAATCAAGTTAAGGAAGTGAAAACTTGGGGAGGCAATCCACCCAGGGGTGAGTTTTCCACTTTTCTCCTTACACAGCTTTACACTGATGGTGGGGGGGTGGGGGGAGCAGGCAATCATAGAATAACAGTAGCAGTTCAAACTCCAATAGAAAGCCTACCTTGTTTCTGGTCAAATAAATCAGAGAAAGGAGCTCGAGGTGGCCAAAGTGTGAGGAGAAAGCCTGGGAAGGGAGAGGACCACAGAAAGGCATCCTCTAATTGTGAGTGTATGAACCCACACACACCTCAGCCTAACCCGAAAGTGCCTAAGTACAAAGAAAAGTTGTATTATCCAATCTAAAAAACATGGAGGAAAAATTTTTTGAAGAAATGGACAGAACCTTAGGGATTGGTGGAATAATATCCACAGATTTAAAAGTGAAAATGAAGTCGCTCAGTCATGTCCCACTCTTTGCAACCCCATGGACTGTAGCCTGCAGGCTCCTCCATCCATGGGATTTTCCAGGCAAGAATACTGGAGTGGGGTGCCATTGCCTTCTCTAGGAGATCTTCCCGACCCAGGGATTGAACCCATGTTTCCCGCATTGTAGGCAGACAACAACATATCTAATGTATATGTAACTGGAGTCAGGTCTTGGAAATAAGAGAACAAGGTTTCAAATGAGTGCTCACCAGAAACCATAGAGGCCAAAAGTCAGTGCAACATCTTTAAAACGCTGAAAATATATCTGGCAAGCCAGAATTCTGTATCAAGCAAATATTTCACAATAAGGGTAAGAGAAGCCTTCAATAAGAGACCTGATCTGCGAATACTAACAGAAGGTTTTTGACTGAAAGTAAGTTATATAGGAGGAACATTTGGCTCTTTGGGAATGGAGGGGAATGTTATAATTGGTAAATATTTGGGAAAATATAAGGACCATTTTTCCCTCACACAAATACGTATGGCTTTTTAAACTAAAACTTTTAACAATGGTGAAGTTGTCAATGCACATAGATTTAAAACATAGACAACTAAAGTATTCTCCAAAAAAAGCTGAGAGTTGGGGAAACACATTACTGCAAGATTTTTACATATTGTATAAAATATGCAGCAGTAATTCTAGGTAGACTCAGAAAATTCAGACTGCATTGCAGTCCCTAAAGCAATAACTAAAAACATAATACAAGGAGATATAGCCAGAAAGCCAACAGATCAACTAACGTAGAATTCAGAAAGAAAAGATGTCCGAGGAATGAGACTTGGTACACTTTGAAATTTAAGAGGCCAAGAGACAGAAGAGGAGGGAAATCAGCAAAAGAAAAAAAAAAAGACCAAGAAAGAGTTAACAGAAAACTAGGAGGCAAACAAAGACAATGGGATATCAAGGAGAAGTGAGTGACCAATTGTCTCAACTGTGGTTGACAGAGTTAAGTAAATGAGCTCCACAAAGTGATTGTTAGATTTAGCAGTGAAGAATTTTGGGTGATGTTACAAAGAGCAGTTTCAATGGAATGGTGAGATTTAAGAACTGACTAGCAAGGCTTAAAAACAAAATGGGGAGAGAAAATAACAAACTGTGAATTATGGACATCTTTTGACAGCTTTCGCTGTCAAAGGGAGACAAAAGGGGTAATGAAGGGGAAGAGGGAAAAAAAGGTTTTTGTTTGTTTTTCAATATGAGTGGTGTGCTTTTTCAACATCTCTTGAAATGAATTCTTCAGTTTTCATTAGTCATGGCAATAAATTCTCTTAGAGAAGAAGGTATAGGAGAAGAATGATGGGGGAACTGTTCCCTTTAATGATTTTGTGTTTTTCCTGCTCATTCCTCTCTATAAACGTGCCCCAGAACCAAACCTCATCCCTCTGCTCTTTCTCCCTCACCAGAAGAGCTCACCCTAGCTGTCAGCTTCAAACATAGTCATCTGACCTATACTCCAGCCTTTCCTCTCTTTCACCAACCTCATTTATAATGATTTCCCAGAAACTCTTAAATGTCTCACTGTTCCCTCAAATGTAATACTGCAAGAAAAGTCTTCCCTCCTCATACCATTTTTCCTGCTAACTTGTCTTTTCGGTGACACCATCCTTCTCCTGATCCCTCCTCCCATATATTTTTCCTCATGCAGAGAAAACAGTCCCTTACTTTTTGGTAACTCTCCTACTAAATGCATTCTGCATACTCTGCCATGAATTTTCCTTTGATGTTTCACCTAGTTGAGAATTTGCACAACAAATCTAAAAATCTGCTTCAGACTTTGAAATTTCTCTATAATCTGCATCCACCCCCTATTCCCCACTCCCCAAAGTATCCTCCTCATTGCCACTGATTATTATTAATTACCAACATCCTGCCTTTGTTCATGTTGCTAACATTGCTGAAAATGCTCTGTCTTCTCTTTTCCACTCTTCCAAGCATACCCATCTTTTTAAGACACATCTCAAGTCTTAGTAGCTCCACAAAGTCTTTCCAGACAATTCCAAAGATCACCAAACTATATACAGTCTTACAGCTTCTTATACCCCACAATGTATTATTTATGTTGTGGCATGTTAGTAGCAGTTCAGCGTGGGTTAGTCTCATTTTCCCAACTAGATCACAAGCTAGAGACATAAGAAGAAACTAGGGACAAACAGCCAACACAGTTGTTTGACTGGTAAGATTTATCCATGTTTAAAATATAAGCATAAGAGTAGGTCATCTATACAGTTCATTCTATTACAGTAAAACAAAATGTGTGCTTCTTGTGCCCCACCAATGGGGCACAAGACAAACAATGCCCATTCCTGAACATGAAAATTCTACAATGAAAAACTCACGATAGTAAACATATTTGGATGGTACACCATTTAAGCATAAGGCACAAGGCCATTTGCTTCTTCCAGAATCAAATTTCAAGTTTATGCTACAGCACAGGATACATTCTGTCATTTCAGTGTTTTAATTCATGAGCTAAACAATAACATACAATAGTCATTTCGAAGACCTGTAAGATGAATCTTCACCTCTGGTTGGAGTATGGAATAGTTTATATCACTGAATCTTTGGAAGTATCCATCTCTGACTCCATCTCTGCAGCCTGCAAGAAACAAACAGTTCTACACTATAATCCTGAAAACAAAATATTAATCCTTGCAAATATTAAGAGATATTGGAGTGAACAAGAACGTGGTCATCATGATAAAACTGAATTACAAGCTGCAGCGGGAGGAAAGGAAGAAACAGACTTTAAAAAAAAATATTCAATGACATTTCTAATAAAAAGCACATGAGTACCAGACCTAAATGTAATGACAGAGCTTGTGGGGAGCACACAGAGACACTACATCATGCTTTGAATATTTGTTCTGTCACTTGAGATTTTAAGACCAAAGTAATGGTCATGTATCCATGTGTCTATAATATCAAAAATTCTCTAATAGACCTAAGCTCTGTTCTGAGTCTTTGTCAATAAAACTGTTGATTCATTGATTTTACTCTTTTTCTCACTGTTTTTGTACCACAGCATGCAGTTACTTTAGGCTAGTGTTACCCATGACTATCTGAATTTAAGGTTATATCTTGTGCTCAGTTTTACTTCTCATCAAAAGACCCCACTAAGTCTAAACCACAAGCCACTGTCTTTTCATCTTTCCAACCACCTGGCTTACATCAAACTGAGAATGACATGATCAACAGGAAATGAGCCCACCCAGGTGACTTGTAGTCCCTATGACCACATAGCTTCTGATAAATGAAAGAGAGCTTCACAATGCCACACCAAGAAGCCAGATAGTTACTCATAGACTCAGTGCTAACCATGAAAACCTGCAGTTGTGAGAATTACAAGGTTACTAGAAATATATACCCAAGCACTGCCAATAATGGTTCAAAAAAATCAAGTACAAACTGTTAGTTACAAAATAAATAAATCATGAGACTCTAATGTACAGCATGTTGAAAGTTGCTTAAAAAGTAGATCTTAAAAGTTATCATCACAAGAAAAAAATTCTGTCACTATATCTGGTGACAGTTGTAAACTAGATTTATTGTGGTGATCATTTGTAATATATACAAATATATCATTAATGTTGTATACCTGAAGCTAATATAACATTCTATTTTTTTTTTTAAAGTAATACCCAAAGAACCAACAAAAAACTTCTGGAACTAATGGGTGATTATAAAAAGATATAAGATTAATATACAAAAGTCAATTACTTTCCTATATACTAGCAACAAGCTACTGGAACTTTAAAAGCACAATACCATTTACATAAGTCCCCCCAGATTAAATACTTAAATATAAATCCAACAAAATATGTACAAGGTCTGTATAAGGGAAAACTACAAAACATTAATCAAAAAAAAGCTAAATAAATGAAAAGGTATTTCATGTACATGGATAACAAGACTGAACATTATTAACATTAGCTCATCCCACCTTGATTTATAGATACAATGCTCTACAAGTTAAAATCCCAGCAAGTTACTGTGTAAACATTGCCAAGCTGGTTGTAAAGTGTATGTGGAAAAAAGTCAACACAATAAGGACCTCCACTATCTGACTTTAAGACTCACTAAAAAGCTACAGTAATCAAGGCATCACTGATTCAATGGACATGAACTTGGGCAAACCCCAGGAGATGATGAGGAACAGGGAAGCCTGGTATGCTGCAGTCCATGGGGTCGTGAAGAGTTGGACATGACCTGGCGACTGAATAACAGCAATCAAGATAGTGTAGTATTTGCAAAACAACAAATATATTAGTGGAAGAGAATAGAGATCCCACAAATAGACCCACAAAAATAGAGTCAACTGATCTCTGACAAAGGAGGAAAGGCAATAAAATCGAGAAAATTAGTTTTTTCAACAAATGGTGTTGGAAAAACTGAATATCCACAGACAATCTGGAAAAAAATAACTGAATCACTTTGCTGTACACCTGAAACTAACATAAAGTTGGAAGTCAACTATGCCTCAATTTTTAAAAAAATGTATCTAAACACAGACCTATTGGGGGAGAATGGATACATGTATATCCGTATGTATCACTGAGTTCCTTGTGGTCCACCTGATACTATCACAACACTGTTAATCAGCTGTATGCCAATACAAAACAAAAAGTTAAAAAAAAAAACACAGAACTCAAAAATTAACTCAAAATGGATTGTAGACCTAAAAGTAAAACACAAAGCTATAAAATTACTAGAAAGTAATACAGGAAAAAATCTAGATCTCCTCAGTTTTGGAAATGACATTTTTTCTTTTACCATGCTGCACAGCTTACAGGATCTTAGGTCCCCAACCAGGGATTGAACTCAGGTCCATGGCAGCGCAACTGCTGAGTCCTACTCACTGGACTACCAGGGAATTCTCTAGCAGTGACTTTTTAAATATAATACGAAAAGCATGATCCATGAAAGAAATCACTCATATGCTGGATTTCATTAAAATTAGAAACTTCTGCTCTCCACAAGACATGCCTAAAGAATGAGAAGATAAACCACAGACTGAGAAAAATATTTGCAAAAGACATATGTGATAAAGGACTCTTACCCAAAATATACAAAGTAACTCTTAAACCTCAACAACAACAAAACAAAAATTTCAATTTAAAAATGGGCAAAATATCTGAACACCTCACCAAGAAAGATGGTAAATAAGCATAAGAAAAGATGTTCAACATCTTTTTCATTATATTTCATTAGAGAATTGCAAGTTAAAACAATGAGATACCACTACACATCTGTTAGAACAGCCAAAATCTGAAACACTGACCACCACCAAATTCTGTCAAGGATGTGGAACAACAGGAGCTTTTATTCATTGCTGGTGGGAATGCAAAATGATACAGCCACTTTGGAAGATAGGTGGGCAGTTTCATATGAAACTAAATATGCTCTTATCATATAATCCAGCAACTGCACACTTTGATATTTACTCAAGTGAGTAGAAAGCTTATGTCCACAGAGAAACCTCTACACAGATATTTATAGCAGCTTTATTCATAAATGCCAAAACTTGGAAGCAACCAAGATGTCTTTGAATAGGTGAATGCATAAATAAACTGTGGTACATCCAGACAATAGAATATCATTTAGTGCTAGGAAGAAATGAGCTGTCAAGCCATAAGAAGACACGGAGGAAGCTTAAATGCACACTACTCAGTGAAAGAATCCTATATGAAAAGGCTACATACTGTATGATTCCAACTAAATGACATTCTAGGAAAAGTAAAACTATGGAGACAATGAAAAGTTTGCCAGGGTTAGAGGAAGAGAGAGAGATGACTAGGTGAAGTATAAAAGATTTTTAGAACAGTAAGGCTCTACTATCTGCTGTTATAATGGTGGATATGTATCACTACACATTTGTCAAAATCCATAGAATATACACCACCAAGAGTGAGCCCCAGTGTAAACGATGGACTTTGGATGATAATAGTAGTGTCCATGAGGTTCATCAATGATAACAAATGTACTAATCCAGTGTGGGATGGTGATAGTGGGGAAAGCTGTGCATATGTTAGGGCAAGGTATACACAAGAACCCTGTGTTTTATGTTCAATTTTGCTGTGAATTCAAAACTTCTCTAAAAAAATAGGATGGATAGAGAGATTAATACACACATACATACACAGAGGTAGATAGATCTCCTAGGATATCAAAATAATAAAGGCATATTCTCTCTGCTTTTATAGAATGTAGGTGGTAAAGAATACGCCTGCAATGCAAGAGACCCACGTTCGATCCTTGGGTCAGGAAGATCCTCTGGAGAAGGGAATGGCTACCCACTCCAGTATTCTTGCCTGGAGAATCCCATGGACAGAGGAGCCTGGTGGTCTACAGTCGAAGAGGTCACAAAGACTTGGCCACGACTGGGCAAATAAGCACACATACAGCATATCATTTCTATTCTACATCACATATTCAGCATGTTACAGAAACATGAACTTGTTACTGATCAGATCAGAAGAAAGTGGGAGAGCTAAGACAAGACATGTCTCCAGATATTTTGCTTTTAAGAAAATATAATCATAAAGAAAAGAATAAAGAAGGAAAGGATATGATTCACTCATTCTTCCAACTGTATATTCCCAAACCACCCAAAAGAATATTCAGCCAGCCTTCAACTTTTGTGCCTATTTCTATGATCTAACTGTTTGTCCCCTTTATACTGCTGGGAAACAAAGGAATGAAAAGCATGCATGCACAAAGTTATCTTCTCCCAAAGGAAATGTAACAGGCAAGTCTCCTTGACATTTATGAATTAATTGAACCACTGGTTCTCTTAAGTTTCTCTCACAGAGCTAGACTCCTAATCAATTATTTTCCAACCATGATAACAATTTCATGAATGACAAAAAGACTTCCAAGATGGAAAGGGGAAGTAAGAAAAAGAACACGTGGAATGCAGGGTAAATGACATTGGGAGCATTAAATGCAGAATGGAAGGAAGACCTTCTAGAAACTGCCACAGGAGCAATATCTCTCCACTGCATGGCTGCAGACCTGCCCTGATGCACTCATGACATCACCACCCAAAGATTGTACCAGCTTTGGGTCCAATAGGTATATTTACAAGTCATAAGAGGTGCCCACTGGGTTCAATAGGTATACTTGCAAGTCATAGGAGGTGTCCACTGTGAGGTTTCAGAGTCTTATCAAATATAGACAAGGCATAAAGAAATACTTCACATGCACAGTATCTGGATAAAATTTATCCCAGTGATCCATTTTCCTAAAATTAGTTATCTGGCCTACGTGGAATGCATTTCACATTTTAAATCTCCTTGAGAGAATTAAGAATAGAGCCCTACATAGAATGTTCCTTTCAATTAGTCTCTGCTTCCAACAGCTCTCCCTTTCAAATCTTCTTCAGTGTCACCACCAATGATCTCTCTAAAGCACAGCAACAGATTTGCAGTCAAGTCAGAGGAAGGGTCACATGGGTGTACTGCCTCTGCCTTCTATTTTCAACCTCACCAGAATGACAGCTAATGGCTTTGTAAGGTGTGGAGATATAAGAACAAAGAGAATGGGAGTGAATAGAGCAGCAAGAAGAGACTGCAATAATTTTCTGCAAAATGGGTAAAGGTTTGATAACTGACCAGGAGGAACATGAAAAATGAAACTCGAATGCCTATAGAGGGGCCATGGTAAAGAAAAGCAAGCTGTTTTGTCTTGCAGAAACCCCACAAGGGGTCAGGGCTCAGAGACAGCGAAAGTTTAGAAAGAGATGAGTTGGTTGAAAGATGTCAAGTTCACACACACACACACACACACACACACAGACACACCCTGTACACATGTGCACAGGTCAAAAGAAACCAGGTGTTTATTCTCTGAATAAACAAAAAATGACAACCTCTTAAGAGCATGAGCAAAGATAGATTGTGTGAAAACTGTTATTCTGATTTTAGTAGCCCACAATTCTTTAGTTTTATTTCCAGAACACCACACATTTCAGAAAGCTTTAACTCTGAAAGAGTGAAACCAAAACTACTGGGGGAAGGGCTAACCAAAGAAAGACAACTCAGGAAGAACAGCAATACTTTTAAAGCTTTATATGAAATTTTTCAGAGAAATAAGAGAAAATAGTATGTACATGAATGAAGCATGAACAGGATGCTGGAAAGAGAGAAGGAAGGAAGGAAAGAGGGGGGAGGGAGGACAGACAGGAAAGAAATGAGGGAGGGAGAGAGGGAGGAGGCAAAGGAAGGAAGGTGAGGGGAGGGAGAGAGGCCTGACGATGTCCAAGAAACTCTAAAATTAAAACTGCTAAAAAAAAAAAAAAAAAACTGCTGCTGCTGCTAAGTCGCTTCAGTCGTGTCCAACTCTGTGTGACCCCACAGACAGCAGCCCATCAGGCACAACCATCCCTGGGATTCTCCAGGCAAGAACACTGGAGTGGGTTGCCATTTCCTTCTCCAATGCATGAAAGTGAAAAGTGAAGTCGCTCAGTCGTGTCCGACTCTTAGCGACCCCATGGACTGCAGCCCACCAGGCTCCTCCGTCCATGGGATTTTCCAGGCAAGAGTACTGGAGTGGGGTGCCACTGCCTTCTCCTAGGATAGCCAAAATAAATTTAAATGGCAAGGCTAGTACACAGAGTGAGGGAACCACCTAGAAGTAGAAGGATAGAAAATGAGATGAAAAATAGAATAGAAAAAAATAAGAGAATTAATCCAAAAGGAGCAACAATTACAGCCAACATTTCAGAAAGAAAGAAACAAAGATGAAGAAATTACTAAAGAATAATTCAAGAAGCTTTCCAAGAATTAAAAGATACAGGCGTCCAAGACTGAAAGATCCACTAGAGTTTGTCGTTTACAGTGAGGCTTTACTTTTAATATACTCGAACCTTTATCATCATGAAATTTTAAAACAGTAACAATAAATTTTTTTCTATATGTATTCAGAGAGAAAAAGCAGGTGGCATAGAAAGGATAGGAAGTTACAGCAATATATGACTGGCTCAGCAGCAACAACGGGTGCTGGGAAAAAATAAAGCAATACCTTTTCCACAAAGTTCTGAGTAAGACTAGCCAAACTATGAATCAAGTGTAAAACTGGAATAAGCACACTTTCAGACCAGCAAACCCAGAAAGAGCACAACATGGCTGCCAGGGAACAGTGGCTCTAGCATCGGAGAGGAGAAGTCCCAGAATTACAGCCGTGGCACTGACCAAGAGAGTGGCCTATTCAGCAGGTTCTGGGTAGGAGGCCACCAAGGAAAACAAGGACCCATGTGGGCAGGTACATGGAAAAGGTTACTGATGGCTGTGGAACAAAGCATGGGAGCGTTTAGGGAACACAGTCATAATATCATAGGTATCTAATAAATGAAAAGAGAAAGCAACTTTTTAATTCCAGGAAAAACAAAGAGTTAAACTAGAAAAGAGGTACAGTTAGAATACACTGTTTGGCTTGTCAGCAAATAATAATTGTATAGTAATATGATATAAATATTAAATACTAATTTTACTTTGTTAAAGTGTAACACAAATAGACTGAGAGAAGTGAATGAAACAGGAGGAGAACTAAGTTCTTACTATGCTAGAAAGTTGTAATTAAGTCTAAAATTATAAAAAAATAAATTAATAGTTTACAAATATTATTCAGAAATTAGATGTAAATACCCGGGGGCATAGCTGGCAGAGCTAAGGTGGTTGCCTCTAGGAAATGGGGAATAGAGGTCGGGGTAGTTAAGACAGAGGATTATGAGAATTATCCAAACTTTATAATTATGCTGATTTTTGTTCTAATGTAAAAATAATATATTTTAAGATAAAGAAGAAATGAAGGATGCGGGGAGAGAGGAGGGTGGGAACACAGGACAGATGGGAAATCTTTGGCCCACACCTTTCCAAGTGCATTGGGATCGCTCACAGAACTGCATGCTCCCATTAACCTGCTGAGCCACGTTCTGGGTTGAAAATAGCTGATTTAAGCATTTCTGAAAACAAACACAAAGAGAATACTTATTCAGAAACATTTGTGTACATCTCAGGTGTGTTACATGGTGTAGAAGTAAAACTGATAATTCACTGGAAAGTTAAAGACTACACACTGTCAGACCAACACTGCAATCGTTGCCATTATTTATTAAATAACCACTGTGTAATGAACAGAGTACTGAACATTTTACTAATATATTATTTCTTTTTTTAATTAATTTTTATTTAAGTATAGTTGCTTTATGGGCTTCCCTGGTGGCACAGTGGTAAAGAATTTGCCTGCCAGTTCAGGAGACGCAAGAGACATACATTCGATCCCTGGATAAGAAAGATCCCCAGGGGAAGGAATTGGCAACCCACTCCAGTATTCTTGCTTGGAGAATTTCATGGACAGAGGAGCCTGGTGGGCTACAGTCTATAGGGTCGCAAAGAGTCAGACACGACTGAGAGACTAAACAACAAAATAGCTTTATAGTGTTGTATTAGTTTCTTCGCGGGGGGCGGTATTAAACTAGTTATCTTAAAGGTCCTTTTCAACTAACTCCTTTTCCCATGAGAAATGGGAACATCAACTCGCAGAGAGGTTAAGTCAATTGTCTAAATTTAAATGAGCACAAAAATCAAGTTGCTATTTCTCTGGGCAAGTATACAATGAGCCCTCCTGACATTCTTATATCTGTGCGTGTGTGCTAAGTTGCTTCAGTCCTGTCCAACTCTGTGCAGCGCTATAGACTGCAGCCTGACAGGCTTCTCTGTCCGTGGAGATTCTCCAGGCAAGAATTCTGGAGTAAGTTGCCATGCCCTCCTCCCAGAGATCTTTCTGACCCAGGGATTAAACCTGTGTCCTTACATCTACCTGCATTGGCCGGCGACTTCTTTACCACCAGAGTCACCTGGGAAGCCCCTTTCTTACATCTAACTTTGATCAAAAACAAAGAGGCAAATTAGTAAAAAGGGGAAAGAAAAGAACTTATTCTAGAAATATAATAGTGAATAGTCAAAATAGAGAAGATTCTTTTTTTCTCCTTCTCAATGATACATTTAATCACTGGATATCACTTTGATATTTTGGCTTTCTTCCCAGATATTACGTCATATAATAGGCAACGGATGTTTAGGTATTCAAAGTAGAAAAATTAAATATAAATAGAGTTTCACAACTGCAGAAATATGGGCAAATAATGCATTGTTGTGGTCTACCAGATACCTTCCCCCTGGCTTCTGATCATCAAAACTATCTTCAGACATATCAGATGCTCTGTGGGGAGCAAAATCACCCGTTTGAGAAGAACTGGTATAAAATACCATTTCTAAATGCCCTGCTGGCCAGTAGCTCAGTGCAACTCTTCACAGATTCATTCTTCAGAATCCCGTAGAGACAACAAAGCTGACCAAGGCATTTCCCAGATAGTGTGCTTGTGCTCTATGCACCCAGGGATACCCTTCGCTGGGTGAGATCTACTATTACTTTAATGAGCAACTTGGCGTACAGCTGGCTGGGTATGAGAATTCTGAACATCTCCATAGCTACTCAGCTCTCTCTATAGAAATACCCTCTGGATGACCTCTGAGGACCACAGGAAGACACCTGTTCACCGCCAAGATGAAAGACCTCGCTTTACATTTGCACTGTTTTTGCTGCTATTGGACTCCCAATTAGTCATGACAATAAATGCTCTACATAACGTAGTAAAACAGCTTCCATTATCCCCTGCCCAGGTTCTCCAGTGAAACTGGGATGATATTCAGGCTGGATAACAATCGCTGTAATGATGGTAACTTGCCCACACTATCGTGACCCCGCCAACAGAGCCACCAACTTTGCTGCTACCAGTTACCAGACAGCACAAGGGGAAGGAAAAGGGAAGTCCTGGAAGTCAGGGCAGTAAAAACTCCAGTCACCAGTAGAGGGTGGAAAGGACAGTGCTAATAGCCTGGCCTGGGCATGAGTTCAAAAGCACACATAGTTCCCTCAAAGTAACTCCCTGGCCATCTTACCCTTACCCAGCAACAAGCAAATAACAAGTGACGTCACTCAGTCATGTCCGACTCTTTGCGACCTCATGGACTGTAGCCTGCCAGGCTCCTCCATCCATGGGATTTTCCAGGCAAGAATATTGAAGTGATTTGCCATTTCCTCCTCCAAGGGATCTTCCCGACCCATGGATCAAAGCCGGGTCTCCCACACTGCAAGCAGACTCTTTACCATCTGAGCCACCAGGGAAGCCCCACCCAGCAGCAAAGCACCTAGCAGAAGACTTGCTCTAATACAATTGTTTGCAACTGCATATGAGTTCAAATAATTAAATTTCACATTCACAATATTTTATTGTTCCTCCAGCAAAACACATATGCCAAACACAGGAAGCACACATCAAATGACTTTAACTTTGCCTAAATTGAGAATTTATGACATTCCTAGTTCAGTTTTCTAAATGAAACATTGATTCCTTCAGAGGCTCTTCACTGGTTTCAATAAACCTAAAATCATGCTATCGATATTTAATGTGCCCAAAGGACTTAGGGTGGACTATGATATTAGAATCATAATCAATAAGATCCTTAAAATAAAGTTAACTTCGTAGAGAAATTAAAAAAAAAAACACACAAAGACTTAAGGGAAATTTTGAAAAGACCATCTTATAGAGGAGGAGTCAAATCGACCTGCCAAAGGGCAGATCATATTACCACACACTTTCCAAAGAGTTGGGAAAAGACCACACAACACAACTTTGCACCGAGAGGAAACATACATAGTATGCATAATTTTATTCTTTTTTTTTTTTTTAACCACACTGCTTGGCATGCAATATCTTAATTCCCAGGCCAGGGATCAAACCCACACCCCCTGCATTGGACGCCAGGAGTTTTAACCACTGGACCACTGGGGAAGTCCCTCTGTTTTTAATCTTTACCTTTTGGATGGTTAGTCTCATTTTCACTTTTTTGATTGATGCTAATTAAACTTTTTTTGTGTGTTAATTAACAACCCTGTTTCTTTTTGGAAGTGTCCTTCATACACTCATTTTTCCTATCAGGAATCCATCCTTTCCTTATTGATTTGTAAGAGCAGCTAAGCCAGCTTTTATCTCATGTTTTGGACTCAGCTATTTGAGCTTCTCAAGATAAGAAATCTTTGGTTTTCTCTCTTCACCCACCGGGTCTTTTGAAGCAACTTTATCCTTCCAGCCTCTGTTCAGTGCATGAGGGGCCTTGCCAAACTGGAAAGCAGAGTTATTTGTTCCAGAACTTCCTTTGTTGGGGGTCTTCAGTGGTTCCTTGTAGGATCCTGCCAGAAAACATTTAGCTTTGAATTTGGTTTTTAAAGTAATAGCTCAGTTGGTAAAAAATCTGCCTGCAATGCAGGAGACCTGGGTTTGATTCCTGGGTTGGGGAAATGCCCTGGAGAAGGAAATAGCAACCTACTCCAGTATTCTTGCCTGGAGAATCCCATGGATAGAGGAGCCTGGCAGGCTACATACAGTCCATGGGGTTGCAAGAGTTGGACACAACTTAGAGACTAAACCACCACCATAATCTCTTAAACCTTTGGTGGGAGGTCAGCCCTTGGCATGTATAGAACAGAATGTGAATATGTAGGCCCTCATCTCTCCAAAGTCCTAGGCGGGGTGGGGTGGAGGGGCAGCACAGGGTCAAGGGTACTGGGTTCATGAGTGAACACTGGGTGAGAAATTCCCTCTGTGGCCTCAGAACCAGGAGGAAATGTCAAGATTAAAGACCTGTCTCCAACTGCAGCAGCAGCAGCAACAGAAACACTTTAACTCTGCATGGAAAGAACACATTTGCACATTTGAAGAATGGATACAAACAGTTCAAAGCTTAAAATGATGATGAGAAGAGTAGCTGGTTTGCACAGGTGGTGAACATCCTGCCAGGAAGTCACTACGGATGCTTGCCTTTCAGTCACTGATGTTCACTACATGATTATAGCGAAACACTTCGCCTCTCCCTCTTCCTAGCGCACAAAGATATAAAACTAGTTTGACAAGGTGACTTTAGTAAAATACTTCCTAAGTTACTGTCATGGAAGAGCCAATGTTGTTTACCTTGTTATTATCCATGTCTATTATCTTCTCAAGACTGAGAAAGCCCTTTACCAGACTTTTAACTGCAATGAAAACCTTGACAAGTCATCTTCTTAAGTTAAAAATCTGCTATATCACTTGCTCATCAGAGGAACCAAGGGACAACTGGATTAAGTATTTTGGCCTTTTGCCATGTGACAGTCTCTTCTCATTCAGACAAACATGTGCCGGATAAGCTGTCACTGATGTTCCTAGAGCCCAACCCCTCAAGTTCTGGGCTATCCAAAATCTAAGAGGAAGGAGGAATCCAAAATCTAATTTCAACCGCAAAAATGTTCTGCAAATGGAACAACAGACTGGTTCCAAATAGGAAAAGGAGTACATCAAGGCTGTATATTGTCACCCTGCTTGTTTAACTTATATGCAGAGTACATCATGAGAAACGCTGGGTTGGAGGAAGCACAAGCTGGAATCAAGAGTGCTGGGAGAAATATCAAGAACCTCAGATATGCAAATGACACCACCCTTATGGCAGAAAGTGAAGAAAAACTAAAAAGCCTCTTGATGAAAGTGAAAGAGGAGAGTGAAAAAGTTGGTTTAAAGCTCAACATTCAGAAAACTAAGATCATGGCATCTGGTCCCATCACTTCATGGGAAATAGATGGGAAAACAGTGGGAACAGTGGCTGACTTTATTTTTCTGGGCTCCAAAATCACTGCAGATGGTGATTGCAGCCATGAAATTAAAAGACGCTTACTCCTTGGAAGGAAAGTTATGACCAACCTAGACAGCATATTGAAAAGCAGAGACATTACTTTGTCAACAAAGGTCCGTCCAGTCAAGGCTATGGTTTTTCCAGTGGTCATGTATGGCTGTAAGAGTTGGACTATAAAGAAAGCTGAGCACCGAAGAATTGATGCTTTTGAACTGTGGTGTTGGAGAAGACTCTTGAGAGTCTCTTGGACTGCAAGGAGATCCAACCAGTCCATCCTAAAGATCAGTCCTGCGTGTTTATTGGTAGGACTGATGTTGAAGCTGAAACTCCAATACTTTGGCCACCTGATGCGAAGAGCTGACTCATTTGAAAAGACCCTGAGGCTGGGAAAGATTGAGGGCAGGAGGAGAAGGGGATGACAGAGGATGAGATGGTTGGATGGCATCACCAACTCAGTGGACATGGGTTTGGGTGGATTCTGGGAGTTGGTGATGAACAGGGAGGCCTGGCGTGCTGCGGTTCATGGGGTCGCAAAGAGTCAGGCACAACTGAGTGGCTGACCTGAAACTGAACTGAAAGAGGAGAAGAAGCAGGCTCTCTGAACCTCAAATGAGAAAGAAAATGTTGCAGTTGAATGCTAGTACTGACCATCATCCCAGCTATCAACAAAGAGTTCACATCCACTAGCCTAAGGAATCCTGGACCTCTCAGATTTTGTCCACAAAGCATGACAGCAAATGAACCTCTCTACAAACATCCCTTTTAGGACGGGAAGGTCCTCAGTGTTCACCGTTCTGGAACAAAAAGAAAGAAATCCCACCAGCAAAACAGCAAGAAAACAATGTTTTTGATTAATATGCAGTATAAACTTAAATAGAAAATAAAATAGACTTTATTATAAAATTATTTTGTCTGATTATCTCTTAGAATTCTAAATTTCTCATGCAATGCCTTATTTGAAAATAACTAATTAATTAAGGACCTATGAAAGAAAAGGGAGCCACTTTAGTCAGAAATTCCTCTGAAACAATTAGCCAGAAATTCCTCTGAAACAGCATTAAAATCACCCCTCAGTTTAAAATATCTTTCAGAAGATAGCCATTAGGATGACCTTCCTCCAACCCTGTATCTCCTGTTGCTTCAGCCAGCTATTTTCAGTATTGGTACTTACTATTACATGAGAATTTCATTGATTTAAAAAAGATTTGGGCTTCTTCTCAATCTGCAGGACTATGGTGCCTCATTGTGTCTAATGTCATATTTAAAACACAACATACTTTCTTTTGGTTTTGTTTCAGCCCTCCCCTTCCCCTGCTCCCTTGGAAATTTCTTATTCAAAAGGAGAAAAAAGCAGTTGACTAAATACAACACTAGGTATTTCTGTAAGACAGATTCTCTCAGAAGTATATCTTTTTTTAAGATTTCAAAACTGGCTTGTGGCATTTCTATTACCTCACCTGGAGTCAAGGTCTCTTTCTCAGGAGTCATCTTCAGCACAGTTTCTGGGAGGTCAGCAGTTGAATGCTCTTCCCCAAAGGAAAGGGCTGTCACATCCCCAGCTTGGCTCTGCCGCCATCTTGTGGTAATCGGGCTACTGGCAACAGGAACTTCAGCTGATAGTCTCTTTGCCAAGTTGCTGGTGAAGTTAGAGTATGTAGTGTTAACTACATTAAATACCTATTTAATAACAAAAAGATCCATGATTTACAGTACTCTCAATGATACAATCATTAAGATTCCTTAAAAGAGAATTATAAACAACTCATCTAGTACAACACAAAATGTATGTTGATACATATACACGAAATTTTTAATTTTTGTGACCTGGGAAAATGTTATTTTACATATGCATATAAAATAAACATATGATTACATATTTTAACATAGACACACACACATACTCAGAGCCTCTGCTGAGGGTCTCAAGACACACCAAAGCAATTGAGGGAGTGATTATGCTTATGTTTATTACTATTACATACAAATATAAAATATGAATAACACTATATACTGAGCATATAAGATGCTTACATAAAATCGTAAAATTTCATAAAATCTGAAAATAAACAGCAGTTTTCTAGTCCAATCCATTTCACAGATAAGAAAACTGAGGCCTAACTTGCACAACTTCTGTCCATGCTTTCTGAGAAACAACAGGAGTTTGGTAGTTACAGATCCTTTAGTGGTGAGCCATGCCCTGGAGCTATGTGGAATTAAAATGAAAATGAATCATTTTTTAACAAAATGACAGGCATATTAGGTTGTGCCTGCTAAGTTGTTTCGGTCGTGTCTAACCCTTTGCAACCCTATTGACTATAGGCCCCCAGGTTCCCCTGTCCATGGGATTTTCCAGGCAAGCCAGGGGATTTTCCTGACTCAGGATGGAACCTGTGTCTCAAGTCTCTTGCATTGGCAGGCAGGTTCTTTACCACTAGAGCCACCTGGGAAGCCCCACGTTAGGTTAATATGCTGTGCTTAGTTGCTCAGTCCTGTCCAACTCTTTATGACTCCATGGACTGTAGCCCACCAGGCTCCTTTATCCATGGGGATTCTCCAGGAAAGAATACTGGAGTGGGTTGCCATGCCCTCCTCCAGGGGATCTTTCCAACCCAGGGATCGAACCCAGGTCTCCCGCATTGCAGGCAGATTCTTACTGTCTGAGCCACCAGGGAAGCCTAAGAATCCTGGAATGGATAGCCTTCTCCAGGGGATCTTCCCAACTCAGGTATCGAATCGGGATCTCCTGCATTGCAGGTGCATTCTTTATCAGCTGAGCTAAAACGGAAGCCCATATTAGCTTAATATCCTTCTATAAAGGGCTCTTACAGAAATTTAGAAAATTTGCCATCCCATTGGAAAAACGAGCATGAGACATAAAAAAGCAGTTCACAAAAGAGATGTAAATGCTCCCAAAATATTCAAGCTCATTTGTAATAAAAAAATGCAAATTTAAAACAATAATGAGATGTTAGCAATTTTTTAAAATGACATTTCCTAATGTTGAAGGTTCTAGAAACAAGCACTGGCATGCAGTACTGGTGGAGTGTCAATTAGTATTTGGAAAGGACAATTTGGCAATGTGTGTTAAAAGCCCTTTATTATGTGCGTAACCTCTACTGACCTAGCAATGTCATCTCAAAGAATTCAAGGAAGAAACCAAAGATTGCAGCATCTATTGAGTGCTTACCACTCAATACAAACCCATGTGTTACGAGCTTTATACACATTCGTATATAATCCTCAGAAGACTTGGTAAAGCAAGTCTGTTACTTATTCCCATCTTACCAATGATGAAACTGAGGTTCAGAATTTAAGTGAATTGCCTAAGACCACAGTGAGTAAATGGAGATGCTATACCCTAACCTTCTCTGACTCCACAGTCCACACTTTCAACTGAGAACACAAGGATGTGTACTGCAGTATATAAGGGAAAAAGATGAGGGGACTCAGTGTTCACCAGGGGAGAACTGATCAGGCATAGAAGGGAATACCCTGCAGTCATTAGAAACGATGACACACATTAGGGCAATGCAAATCAAAACCGCAGTGAAGCACCACTTCACACTCACTAATATAATCAATAAATTTATCTATCTATAACCGTTGGTGAGTATGTAGAGAAATTAGAATCTTTGTACATTCCTTATGGGATTGCGAAACAGTACAGCTGCTGTGGGAAAAGTTTGGCAGTTCCTCAAAGAGCTAAACCGAGAATCACCATATGACCAGCATTCCACTCCTAGGTATATACTCAAAAGAAATGAAAACAGGTACTCAAACAAATACAGATGTACGGATGTTCATGGTAGTGTTACCAACTCCAAGCTCACTCTGCTCGCTGCCAAACAACAGGCCAATGAATCTGAGAGACGAGGTGTTGAGGAAAGGAAGAGACTTTAATCAGGGAGCCAGCAGACCAAGAAGATGACAGGCTAGCGCCTCAAAATAACCATCTTATCGCGTTCTGGAAGCCAGGTTCTTTTATAGATCAGAGATGGGGGGAGGTGAGGAAGCAAAGTAAAAAAGCCGTTAATCTTGCAAACATCTCCTAGAATGGCAAGCCTCAGGCAAGGGATGTGTTAATTTCTCCGTTCCTGCCATCCACAGGTGGACAGGGTTCTGAACAAAGGCACACGTTAGTTTAACAGTCAGGCAGAGGGGCAGGATTCTGAGGCAAACCATTCTGTACGATATAATAATAAATGGACAGGGAAGCCTGGACTGTTGCAGTCCATGGGTTCACAAAGTCAGACACGACTTAGCAACTGAACTGAACTGAATAATAGCAAAAGCAAAGAAAAGCAAGTTAAAGAAACAATTCTATCATAGAGTCAGAACTGGCTTCCTCCCTGCACCACTGTATTATTCATATTAGCCAGAAGGTTGAAATGGATAAACAAGTTGAGGGCAGAAGTATGTGTGCAATGGAATACATACATATTCCTATACAACAACATATATATATGAATATTACTCATATAAAAAGAAATGAAGTACTCATAAAATGCTACAATGTGGATAAACCTTGAAAATACTATAAGTGAAAAAAGCCAGAAACATATTGTATGATTCCATGTATGTGAAATATCCAAAATAGGTAAACTCCACAGAAACAGAACACAAATTAGTAGTTTCCATGTGTTGGGGGAAGGAGGAAATGGGGAGAAACTGCCTAATGGTTATGGAGTCTTCTTTTTTCTTTTTTTGAGTCATCCTTTGTGATGATGAAATTATTTTGGAAGAAGATAGAGATGGCGGTTGTACAACACTGTGAATGTACTAAAGGCCACTGAATTTTTCATCTGAAAATGTTTATTTTTATGTTTTTATATTTTATGATTTCACTTCAATTTTAAAAACCTTTCAAGTAGAATAAAATTCAATAAAACATGAAAATGCTTACACTCTACTAACAAGTGAAAAAAGGACACTATACAAGAGTATTCCAATATGGTCCCACTTCCTATTTATAAAAGAAAGATAGGAAGAAAGAAAACACGCGAGAACATTTAAGGCAGGGAATATTGGTTTTGTTTGCTTTTTTTAGTGAGTATGTGTGAAAGTGATCATCCTTCCCAACCGCAGACAGGCAGTCATTTCATCTGGCAAGAAGAATTCTCTCCCCAAGGCATCAAAAGGACACCTTCCCCAGAAAAAGAGAAGTCGGGAGCCTGAGGCCTCTGCTGCTCTGAACAGTGTCTATGAACAGTGTCGCTTGGGGTTGATTTTTTTTGCCTTTCAATTGTTCTACCCTTGTAATTGTTTTTGAATAGGAACAGGAAAGCTGAAAAGCAGGAAGGAGGGAGCCCGGGAAACATAAATCAGGCGTCTCCCACTCAGAAGTCTAGACAAGAGGGCAACAGGGAAGGAACTGGCAGGAGCAGACCCCCAGGGAGAAACGTGGCCCACTCAGATTTTCCTCTTCCTACTTCTGGGTTACTGTCCTCCAAGGAAACCACAGAGTCAACTCAACAACTGGAGAGGCTCAGGCGCAGGCACAGGGAGAATCTCTCTCTGACTGTAAGGCTCCTGTCTCAGCCAACAAAGACAGGGGGCTTCCCTGGCAGCTCAGTGGTCAAGAATCCTCCAGCCAATGCGGGAGACACGGTCAGATCTCTGCTCCAGGAAGATTGCACATACCGCAAAGCAACTAAACCCATGCACCACAACTACTGAGCCTGTGCTCTAGAACCTGAGGGGAGCCACAACAATTGGAGCCCGCTCGCCTTAGAGTCCGTGCTCTGAAACAAGAGAAGGCACTACGATGAGAAGTCCGCAAATGAGAAGTCCACACACGGCAACTAGAGAGTAGCCCCTGCTCACTGTAACTGGAGAAAAGCCCGTGTGGCAGTGAAGACCCAGCACAGCCAAAAATGAATAATTAAATAATTTTTTTAAAAAAAGAAGAAGAAAGTCAAAGGGGCACATTGTCCCTGTTTTAACAGAAATTGAGACTTTTCATCAATTTCCCTATTTCTTAAAGTCTTCAAATGATTCAAAAATTTTCAAATGCCATGGGAAAGCAAGCCTGTGGGCCCTGTTCAGGCTGTGGGTTAGGTCTGCAACCTCTGCAAACACCAGCCAAGCCACCCTCTCCCTTCTTGGTGGCAAGAAAGAGAGCAGCCACCATATCTGAAGATTAATCTGCACCAAACATGATGCTCTTGATCCAGGGTTTTCTTGGAGCCCCAATTTAAATATATAAAAACAAAATAATCCTGAGTTTAGAAGAGGGAAAATAAAGAAGGATTTGAATATGTCAAATTGAATATGAATTGACTATGTCATGTGAATATGAAAAGAATACGTCAGCTAAGAAAAATGATTAAGAAATTTCACACTGACACTGACACTGAGCCATGTTTCTCTGACTTGTCCACTGTTACTCTCACCATACAGTTTCCCCATCTGGGATGCTTTTCAACTGTTCTCTGCAGGAGCAAATTCTAGCCTTGTAGCTGGGGTCAGCCAGAACTCCCCGAAAGTGTTGATTCAGTAGACTGACTCAAGAGATCCACACTCATCAAAATGGATGGGCACCATCCAATCCACCAGGGGCCCAAATGGAGCAAAAAGACAAAGGAAGGGCAAACTCTCTTGCTTCTTGAACTGAGATGTCCATCTTTTCCTGCCCTCAGATATCAGAGCTCCTGGTTCTTAGACCTTCAGACTCCTTGACTTATATCAGCAGTTCCCTAGTTCTCAGGCCTTTGGACTTGCAATGAATCATCCCACCAGCTTTCCTGGTTCTAGCTTGCACATGGCAAGGTTATGGGGTTTAGCTCCCATAACCTCATGAATTTCTTATCTCTATCTCTATTGGTGTCTGTGTCTATGTCAATGTCTATGTCTCTGTAATATATCCTGTTGATTCTGTTTCTCTAGAGAATCCTGATACAATAGTGGCCCCCTAAGATATGCAGGCGGAGAAGGCAATGGCACCCCACTCCAGTACTCTTGCCTGGAAAATCCCATGGACGGAGGAGCCTGGTGGGCTGCCGTCTATGGGGTCGCACAGAGTTGGACACGACTGAAGCGACTTAGCAGCAGCAGCAGCAAGATATGCAGGTCCTAATCCCTAGAACCTCTGAATGTTCCCTCCTATGACAAAGAGGTTTTGCAGATGTGTTTATCAAGGTCAGGATCTTGAGATGGGGAGATCATCTTGGATTATATGGGTCACCCCTCCCTCTAGAAGGAGGCAGAGGGAGACTTGACCACACACAGAGGTGGAGAAGGCAATGCGACCACAGAGGCAGAGGCTGGAGCATTGCTCAACCAAAAAATTCTGGCTCACCAGAAACTGGAAGAGGCAAGGAACAGCTCCTCCCCTAGTGCCTCTGGAAGAAGCAAGGCCCTGCTGACTCCTTGGCTTCTGCCAGCGAAACTGACTCTGGACCTCTAGCTTCCATAACTGTCAGAGAATACATGTGTGCTGTTTTAAGCCACAGAATTTGTGGTAATTTATTACATCAGTCATTAGCAACTAATACTTAGCACTCCTTATGCTTCCGTGGCTCACTGTGTGTGCTTCCGATAGAGCCAAGCCACATTTTATGAATAATAACAGCATTCATTGAGTGCTCAGTATGTGCCAAGCACTGAGATAAATGCATTAAAGGATTTTTCTTTAAAACTTCATCACAACGCAATGAGATAGGTACAATTATTTCCCCCATTCTCCAGAGCTGGAAAGTGAAGGTTAACAGGCTTGAACAAGATAACTTGAGCAAAGACACAGCGCTGACAAGTAGGAGATCCAGGATTCAGGCCACCGCAGTTGTACACAACACGACAGCCCCTGCAGCATGCAGTGCTCATAACCGACCAGGGCAACCTGCGGTTTCAACTCACAAAGCCATTCCGTCTTCAGTCCCCGTGCTTTTAACATCTCTGCTCATGCTGTAGTCTCAGTGTTTGTGTCTCTCCCCTCTTCCTCCACAAAATCATATTGAAATCCTAACCCCTAATGGTTGGTGTCAGTAGGTGGGGCCTTTAGGAAGTGAATAGGTCATGAGGGCAAACTGAAAGCAAAGTTAGTCGCTCAGTCATGTCCAACTCTGCAACTCCATGGGGTGTAACCCACCAGGCTCCTCTGTCCATGGGATTTTCCAGGTGGGAATACAGGAGTGGGTTGCCATGCCTTTCTCCAGGGGATCTTCCCAACCCAGGGATCGAACCCAGGTCTCCTATACTGGAGACAGAGTCTACCATCTGAACCACCAGGGAAGCTCAGATGGTAAAGAATGGGATTCGTGCCCTTAGAAAAGAGGCCCCACAGAGCTGTCCAGCCGCTTCCACGGGAGGGCACAACAAGAAGTCTGCGGCACAACAAGAAGTCTGCGGCCCAGCAGACAGCCTTCAGCTGGCCACACTGGGACCCTGACCTCAGACTTCCAGCCTCCAAAACTGTGAGAAATAAAATCCTATTGTTTATAAGCTGCCCAGTCTGTGGTGTTTTGTTACAGCAGCCCACACAGACTAAGACAGCTCATATTTCACTTTCCTGATTATTTTTATGTCTTCCTACTATATCAGCAGTTCCTGAAGACCAGAGACTGTGTCTTTTCTCTTACTAGCCTCAGATTACAGGATATTTATTGGCATCTAGGAGTGCATGAACAAATGAATGAATCTCTTTCCTCTGAGGCAATTAATCCTGAAAAGGCACAAGGGATTTAAGAAAGAATCTAGAGGCAGGGAAATAAGCTATCTTCTTTCTTTCTTTTCCATTAAGAATGATTTTCAAATTGGACAGCATATAATAAACATTTCTGCAGAAACTGGAGAGTGAGATAAATTAAGCAGTAAGTACTCATCTGAGCATTTTAAATAAGTTCAATCTCTGGGACCAGATAAATGAAACCTCAGAACACTGGCAACACTTCCAGAATGGACACTGATTAGTGATCTATGATGACAAATGAGAAAATGCCCCCCAAATTTAGATAGACAAATGTTTTTCATGGTTTTCCAATAGGAGGAATAAGTCACTAGAAATAAGTAGTTTGCAGACAGCAGTCTGGAAGGCACAAGTCTTACTGGATCCATGTGAGCCTGAATGAATCCCCTGCAATACACTACAGGGGGCTGTCCCTGGCCTAACTCTGCTCAATTTGTTATTAGTGGTCTGAATGGGAATTTATCAAAACTATTTTTCCAAAGTTGAGAAGAAAGTTAAAATATTAAAAATATAAAGCCTGGGACAAAGACCAAAGTCAGCAAAACTCCATTCAATAAGAATATGTGAAAAATCTTCCCATTTAGATTGTTTTCACTGCACAGGCCTAACGTGGGAAAGAACTGATAAGAAGTGAAAATGACAGGCAGTATTAACCAACCACCTCCAGAATATGAGACAACAGCATAACGCCATTACTTTGCTTAAGTAGTGCAATTTTAGCTCTTAGTAAGGGAAAAACAGTGTCCAGGAAAAAAGCAGGCAAGATCTGATTATCTCTGCACGAGTCAGAACTCATCTGGAGAACTGCAGCCAGTCTCAGAACCATTCTTTTAAAAGGAGATGGACAAGCCAGGATTCAAAACTTGATTTTATTTGGAGGAAAGAGACCACAATAATAGGAGACCAGGGAAAACACAGTAACAGAGCGACACACAAATGGGGTGAAGGCACCTGGGGCACCTCGTCCAGAGGGAAGGAGGCCCAAAAGGAACTGTATTCTTTATTTTTTATGGGTTGTGCCACACAGCTTGTGGGATCTTAGTTTTCCCACCAGGATTCGAACCCGCATCCCTGCATTGGAAAGTCCTGGAACTGTCTTCTTTAAAGGGAAGCAATTTATGAAATAAAAGAAAACATGTATTTTTATACTGCTCTCCTGTGACAAAACTAGGACCGACCCCGCGAAACTAGGCCCCTGATGCGTGGGAGGAGGCAAATCTATATCCGACACAAATGACTATTCAAAGAGTTAGAACTCAAATCACTGGTAACATTTTGAATATATAGTTCTCAGGCAGCCCCTCCATGAAGGAAGGACATGTGGTTTTTAAGGGCACAGATGAACATTTTTTAAGAGTTATGTATTTTAATGTGTGTTTTTTAATGTTTTAAATTTTTCAAAGTTGATAGAAAGTTTTCCCTTATGAAAATTAATTCGAGTAAAATAAATGACGATTTGAACCAAAAAAAAAAAAATTAAGTCATTAACAAATGGTATGCAGACAGGGCAAAAATCAGAGATGGTATGCAAACAACTATAGCTTAAGAAACACTGCTGTAGACTGTGGTATTTCATCTTCAATGTTTTTAAACTTTTGTTTCAGGATCTATCTCCTGCTGAGGAAATGCCTGTCGCATAGTTTTAAATGACTCAAGTATTTATTAATAGAGAGGAAGAGGAAGATAAGAAAAATAAGACAAAGAAGGGAAAAGGGATGAATGACTTGATAGTCCAAGCACATCAGTGTGGCTTGTTTACCTTTAGAGTTCACATCATATTGACACTAAATCGGGAGGAATGCAGGGCACCAAGGCCAAAAAATAAATAGGATAGAGAGGTTAAAAATAAGGTCAGGAAGTAACAAAATGAAACAACTAGGAAAATAGAAACAAATACATATCTAGTGATAAATAATCTGACACACAAATATTCAGTGGGCGGGAAAAACTTAGACATCCCAAGGAAAGACATGCTGGTGATGTCAGGATCTTTCTAGAACCCAGTGGCAGAGACAAAAGTAGTAAAGATGACCCAGCAACTCTCCAACATATCCCCCCAACCAGCCTTTCTTAGCCTCTGAATGTCCGCCCCTACCACCACCCTCACCACCACAAGCTCAACACAGCAGTCCACAGGACATTTCAAATTCAGGGCCTCAATACTATTTTAGCTTAGTCGTGAAGACCAAAATGTTTATCTTCTCCTTCTTTAACATCCAGTACCTCCTTGTCCTAGGGAGCAACACTACCCAAGCAAAGACTGTCAAGATGAGACATCCTTAATTCTGTCTTGCCAACACCTGCCACTAGGGGCTCCAGAGTGTCTTTAGCATCTATGCCTTCCTTTCTATGTCCCTGACCAAGGTTGCCTTTCTTAATGTTATCGTCTCTGACTTGTTGCTCTGCAGACTCTGACCCCTTCCAGAGAACTTCAGTACACATGGCCAAGGTTTCAGCTGTTCTTCTCCACTCCCTCCCCTCTTCAGACCCTTACAGTGATTTCTTATAAAACTAAATGTCTCCTGATGAATAAAACCCCTTCACCAGAGTGGTGCTGCTGCTGCTGCTGCTAAGTCGCTTCAGTCATGTCCGACTCTGTGCGACCCCACAGATGGCAGCCCACCAGGCTCTGCCGTCCCTGGGATTCTCCAGGCAAGAACACTGGAGTGGGTTGCCATTTCCTTCTCCAATGCATGAAAGTGAAAGTGAAGTCGCTCAGTAAGTGTCCAACTCTTCGTGACCCCATGGACTACAGCCTACCAGGCTCCTCCATCGGGGTGTAGTACTGTCATATTCACCAGCAGTCTGACCTTTCACATTTTCTCCTAAGTAAGCATATTTTGTCTATTACAAAAAAAAAAGTTTAATGTCTTTAAAATAATTTTGCTTATGAAGTTGAAAGTCCTAAATTCTAATTTTAGCTGTCCCTCTTACTAGTTCTGTGATAATGAGGGAGCTATTAACTTCTTCATATTTCAAAAAATTATTACATAAGGTCTGTAAAGATCTTTATACAACACATGATTCCCTTTAACATAACTATATACATACTTATGTATTAAATATAAAAATTGCTTTCTACAAATGTTATTAGAATCATGTGTAGTATAAAGCTCTTACAAACGTTAAGTCATGTCTTCAGCACTTGGTTATTTGCTTCCTTATAATCATTCCCTAGTTGTTACATGTGTTTTGTGTCCAAACTTGATTCCATACTTGTGTGAAGCTGCCTGCGTCACTTACACTTTATGGTATCTTCTACAGTGCCTGAGTTGATTAATTAACTGAATCAACTGCTTTAGCCCATTCTTAACCCAGTAGCTTCCTTTAACCTTGACCTTCAACTTCATCAATCTCTTCTCCCCCTTTTGGAAGCCTTCCTAGATCTTCTGAAAGAGTATTGGTGGGTTTTCTAACATATGATCCCCTATGAAGAGAAATTTAAAATGTGGATTTATCTATAATCTGAAAATGGTCTCAGTATTGATAGAACATGTAAGCAATGATGACAGATCCCCAGAAAGCTAAGAGATGATGAAATCAAATATATACAGAGAAAGACTCTGCCAAATGAAAAAAGGAGAAATTGTTAAGATCCGGAATCTGTGTTCACCACTGTCTAGGGTGGAAATTCTCCAAACTGTTGTCTTAAATGTTTGGTTAATCGGCCTGTATGAATACTTATATATCTTAAATATATATCTATATATGTATATATCATGCTCCCAAGCCTTAAGAATCATAAAATTAACAAACCTACTCTGATCTGATTTTGTCCGTGACAAGAGACTTACTTAAGCTTTCAAAATTGTTTCCATATAGAGTGAATTTTCTAGGCAAACTAACATAAAACATCAGGTCTGCACAATTGTTATATTTCTGGTTGTAAAAACTAGCATGGTGGCTTCTACAGCAATGTCTTGCAATAATATTGGCCTTCTCAAGTCCTTTCAGCTTCAGATCACTCAATGGGAGATTCTCAGAAAACAATGGACTAGAAGCTATCATAACGATTTTATTAAAATTACCACCCTTTGGGGCCCTGGCTGGGAGATGGTCAGTCAACATCCTTTCCAGAGTTCTCCCTCTGTCCCCCGTCTCAAAGCACAGTTATAATAGGATGGATTTACATGATTCAAATTATATCAGGTTCTGTGAATTAAATTTTAAAACTGTTTGCTTAAATAGTCTGAGGAGTTAACGTAGCTGCTGTAGATACAGAGGCATGAAATACGTTTAGTGTGGAAGATAAAGGGAAATGAAAGAAGCCTGTTGCTCTGTAAACCAGAAAAAGATTAAGGTCTAAAGTTTCTCAGACTTAAATGTGCTCTTGAGTCATGAGGGGATCTTGTAAAAACACAGACCCTGATTCAAAACAGGCTGGGATGAAATCTAAAACAAGCACCCAGGTGATGGCAGTGCTACAAACAAGGACCAGAGTTGGAGGAGGAAAACCAGAGAATTTAAGCTATAGATAGCAGTGTTCAGATGTAATATAAACACAGGGGCTTTATCTTTTTCAATGACTCAGCTGCTGCTAAGTCACTTCAGTCGTGTCCGACTCTGTGCGACCCCACAGACGGCAGCCACCAGGCTCCCCCGTCCCTGGGATTCTCCAGGCAAGAACACTGGAGTGGGTTCAGAACACCAAAATAATATTATCACAGTTAAGTGATAGAATACATTTTGTGTACATTTTTAGTTTTTACTAGAAATTTTATTTACAAGAGATTAGTTTTCTTTTGTATCCATTCTTATCAGGGGCCAAGAGTGGGAGTGAAGTGGTTTATGGTCTCTGAAGGTTTAGGTGCCTCAGCTGTGGGCATTGCTCAGCTGCCTCCAAACACACACAGCCCAGGAGCAGGGCTGGCAGCCACTTTAGCATTTCCTCTAAATCTCCAGAGATCTAACAGCAATAGGAAGGGACTCTCACAAGCTTCTCAAATCATTCCATGCACTTTCCTAGCACTGTCTGCAAATTCACCACATCATCAACAGTCAGGCCCCCCCAGCAGAACAAAGCAACTTCATTCAAAACTTGCTATGTGTCCTAAACAGGGCATTTTTTAAAATGGCTAAAGGAACCACGGCTTTCAGGATATGCAGCCTTCAATTCCCTTTCCATATTTGCTCCTAAAATTTTCAACAAAGTTAGGCTTCCCATAGAAGGTGGCAGCCACAGAAAAAAATGAAGACAAAAGATGAAACAACTAGATGATACACCCAAGTAGAAAGGTGGGGGGCGGGGGGTTGGGGGAGCAGTGTTTGCCTTTTGTATAGAAATATCTTCCCTGGTAGCTCAGTTGGTTAAGAATCTGCCTGCAATGAAGGAGACCACCAGCAATGCCCGAGACCTGGGTTTGATCCCTGGGTTAGGAAGATCCCCTGGAGAAGGAAATGGCAACCCACTCCAGTATTCTTGCCTGAAAAATTCCATGGACAGAGGAGCCTGGTGGGCTACAGTCCATGGAGTCACAAGAGTCGGGCATGACTTAGCAACTAAATCACCACCACCACCATCTTATTTAATTGTTAAAGTCCTGCGTTATTATAGAGTTAAGTTTTTCCCCATCTAGAGTTTGCAGCCCATTGGTGAACCTTAAAATCATTTTGAAATCAAAAGCAGGCTGTTTTAAAAACACAATAGACCAGGATGTGCTGCAGTTCAAAGGGAAAACCTCATTTAATAGAACTTCTCAGTTACACCTGTCTGTGTATGTACTGAGTTATACCATAAAGTGCATTTCTTACTATGCACCATAACCAAAAATTTGAAAACTCACTGAACTATAGTTTGTTTTATAATAGAGGAGGGTTTTTTAAAGACATCATTGTTTTTCATCTGTTTATTTTTACTATATTCACCTGGCTCTGCCTTAGCTGGATGAAGTCAGAGCAAGTAGCTTTTTCAGATATTTCACTGCCCTTTCCACTATAAATTCCTTGAACTTACAGTATGCTTAAGCCATAAGACTTTATATACATATAAATACCAAATTCCTACTGATTAGGTGACATACCAATAGACCAATTTAATTGCCACTCTGAACTACTAGGTATTATACACCCAATCCGCTACATTCAAGCCAACTGCTGGAAGCACTTCACAGCTTTTAAGATACAAGGGCACCATCTTCTGGTGAAATATTTTCTTTGTTGGGCAGATATGAAAGAGCTACCAAAAATGTCATTTTTCGAGCAAAAATGACAACGGACATCGTATATACATTGATACTTTTAGAGCTTTTTACTTCATTTAGGAGTTTGCTCCATCTCTGAGAAGGCGCTTTCTATTCCCCAGCAGTGACAGGAGCTAGTCTGTCCTTCCTGACTTTCCGTTAAGCGGAGCTGGTTTCAAGTTTCAGCTCCTCCTTGAATTCCAGCTTGCTGAGACTTTCCTCTAGAATCATCCAAAATGGAGCCTCTCACAGCCTACCCTTTGAGATGTTCAGGGCCCAAAGCAAAGGCATTTGCAGTCTTGCTGTCTATGGTTCTGTGCACAGTAATGCTATTCCTCCTACAACTCAAATTCCTAAAGCCTAAAATCAACAGCTTTTATACCTTTGAAGTGAAAGATGCAAATGGAAGGGTGGTTTCTCTGGAAAAGTTTAAAGGCAAAGTAAGTTACACCTTCTGATTTTTCTGTTGTTTGTCCATGTTCTCTGCTTATTGTCTTAACAGTCCATTTTTTACTGTTATATGTTCATGTTATAATTTAGTCCTCAGAGAAATTAGTATATCACTTTAGCCATCAGTGCTCTCATAGTTTATATGCTAATTGATAACTGATTATCTTAACTATTTGCTTTAAGATGTTTTAAGTGCTGGATTAATACTTTATATTATTTAGGAAATTCTAATAGTAATGTGATTATGGAGTATGCCATATAATGTGAATATGAAAGTATTAACTCCACAATCTAACAGCATTAAAAAGCACCCTATCAATAATCATATTTTATCTTTTATTTAAAAAAAAAAAACTTTCATGAGTACCTAGGGCTTTATTAATGGTTGTGATCTTTCAGAGTTTTAACTCAGGCATTCGGGTTATGATTTTCAGTAGAATTGGGGACATCTACTGTATCGAATAAATTTCATAAAAATATGAAATAACCATCTATCAAAGGTTGTATTCCTCCAAAATGGTTTAGGGTTTTAACTACTTGCAGAGTTTTTTTTTAATCTTTTATTTGCTTCACTTTCCGGTTGGATTTTTTTCTTTTTCCGGGAGGTTGCACTAGTTGTAAACGTGGCTAGTGACTGCCAACTCACAGACAGAAATTACTTAGCACTGCAGGAACTGCACAAAGAGTTTGGACCATTCCACTTCAGCGTCTTGGCTTTTCCATGCAATCAGTTTGGAGAATCGGAGCCCCGCCCGAGCAAGGAAGTAGTATCTTTTGCAAGAAATAACTTCGGAGTAACATTCCCCATCTTCCACAAGATTAAGATTCTAGGATCCGAAGCAGAACCTGCATTTAGATTTCTTGTTGGTAAATATCTACCTTGCCTCACCAATTTAATGTTTTTAGTTGCTTTCATTTTTAAAACAAATGTACCAGGACCATACTTTCCTATTTCATTTTAAATGTTTTAGTGGGAAAGTTTTATAAAACTATCAAAGAGCTAGATTCTCATCCTCTGTAACTTTCTAGAAGTTATGCTTTCCTAAAATCAATGTTTTAACTTCTTGGATGGCAAAATAAATCTACTACAGTGTATTTGTTCCTTATTATTTTCCCAAAGAATATACTTTAAGCTGGCTACACATCTTTTATCAATATTGCTGAGCATTATTAGTTAAACTAATCTTTCTGGTTAATTTTATGTTGCCTTATCTGAGATATTATCCTCAAGGGTGAATAACATCTCAGATTGCCAGGTGGTTTTTGGTAAAATTCAAAATAACACATCCTGATTTTTTTTTGGAGGAGGGTAGTGTAAGGCTACCTCTGTAACTAAGCTAATTATGGAAGTCTATTTAAAGATTTTTTTCAGCATAAAGGGAGTGCAGTATTGTGACTAAGGGCTAAGCTTTAGCCCCAGCATACCTGGGTTGAAATCTCTGCTGTTGCCTTTGCTGTGTGACTCCAGGCATGTAACTTAACTTCTCTGTGTCTGTTTCCTCCTTTGTAAAATGACATCAATAGTATCTACCCCTTAAGATTGTTTGCAGGGTTAAGTGTGTTAATAATAAAAATAAAGTACTTACTTACAGAGCTTCCACTGTGCCAGACCCTATTTTAAAGGACATTCAGCTCATGTCCTCTCATCTAACTTATGTGGATGATTGCCTCAGTCATTTCCACTGCAGGTAATTTGAATTTTGCTAAAACCATGACCTTAGCCAGGCAATCAATCTTCCAATCCAACAAACTGGCTAATGATATTCTATAATATTTAAGTAAGAAAGCAGAATCTTCCAAAAACACGGTATTCAAATTTCTAGGGAAAGTCAGCATAATACCTAACACCATCAATAACAACAAAAGTGAGGTCTTTATTCCTTTTATTTCCAGGATACACTGAGGTGAAGAAAAGCCAGAGCATGTGTCCGTGTAGTAATCTCTCAATTATAACAGCCAAATACTTGAGCACAATAGCTCCTAGGTTCTTCCCCTTTGTCACTAAAAAAGAAACTCCACTTACCCTGTGTAATCAAAAAGGTAACAGTGATTTAAGGTTTCACTAAAGTTAGATGAAGCTCCAAAGGCAAAGACTATGAAATGATGGCTAAATGAAAATTAGATCTTTTTAAGTTGGCCAAAATAGATGTGATCACAAACAAGATGGCTCTGTACAGGTGTTCAGGTTGTTCACTGAACAGGAATAAGGGGTCACATGGAGGCTGAAACCCAGGCAAATGAAACATATGTGCCTAGGGACTGTTCCCACCTAGAAGGGTATCTTTTTCTAATTCACACAAAGATGAGTGTTATCTTTTAAAATACATTTTCCTTTATAGAAAATGTCTATTGTTCAGAATGATTATAAGAAGACTTTAACCAATAATATGATGCTCCTACCAAGTCAATTATGTTTGAGCTAATCAGCAATACTCCTAATAATGAAATAATCAGTGTAAATCCTTGGCACAGTATGCAAAGTATAGCACACATAAGTAAACATTAGGCTACTTTTTTATTTTTTTTAACCTATGCTCCCTTATTGGTTCTTTCCCCAGCATAATAAACAAAGGATCGCCCACCTTTAAAAACTCTAAGCAGTATGTTCCTTCTACCTACCTCATCACTAACATCTTGAAAGAATAGTTAACATTTGGTTTCTCTGCCTCCCTGTCTCTGCTTTCTTCTTAGAGCACCGTGTTTGATCTCTCATTCCAATGACCCTCCTGAACCTGGTGGGTCTCAGTGCCTATGACTTCTACTCCAGCTCCTTCTCTTCTTTCCAGGTTCCTTTATTCCATCCACCCTTACCTCTACTGATCCTCAGGATTCTGCCACATCCACCTGGGCTCTCCTTACTCTGTCCCCTTTCCCTGGGTGAGCTCTAGCTCCTAAGCTCCAAAGCCTCCTCTTATGGGGTGTCCCACATAACCTGAATCCCCTCATGCACAAAAATGAACTTGTCGTCTTCCTCCTAATATCTACTTGCTTTGCCTTGTACCCTATTTTAAGAGCATGAGCTCTTCTAATAGAAAGGACTGGATATCAATCCGGACTCTACCATTCACTAGCTATGCGACCATGAGTCTAGACCTCCATTTTTCTCATCTGCAAAATGGGGATAAAAATAATAGCCAAGCTTTACAGAGTTGCTATACAGATTAAATGAGAGGTCCATTTAAAGCACTAAGCATACATTACTAGGTATATAATAATTATTTATATTTTTCTCATGAAGTGAAGTGAAGTCGCTCAGTCATGTCCAACTCTTTGCAACTGCGTGGACTATACAGTCCATGGAATTCTCCAGGCCAGAATAGTGGAGTGAGTAGCCTTTCCCTTCTCCAGGGGATCTTTCCAACCCAGGGATCAAACCCAGGTCTCCCACACTGGAGGCAGATTCTTCACCAGCTGAGCCACAAGGGAAGCCCATTTTTTCCCTTCATACTAGTCAATAATAATGCACACAAATCCTGTATGATATAAATAGAAAAAAGTTCTACATTTCTTGCCTAAATTAATATGTATCAAAAGGATGTCTACAGTTATTTAGCATTCCTTACTAAGTAATACATAACAATATCAAAAACATACACTTACTATGAAAAATAATCCATACATTCATGTTACCAAAGACCATAGAGCATCACTTTATCTTAAGAAAAAATGTTAAGCAACTGAAAGTTTCAGCTAGTGATAAGGTAAATTTTTTAGTGGTTCAGATCAACAAATCTAGCTGATTTCATTTCATGATTCTAGTTCAGTACAATCTTCAGTGAAATCACCAAGTATATAGACATCTGATTACACAGACTTTGAGTTTGGGTGTTTTGCTTTTTGTTTAGTTTGGTTTTTGAAATGATGACAATTCTAGAACTTGATTCTATAAAGTTGTAATTTATTCAAATACTAATAGAAATGAAAATCTTGACAAAGAATAAAATTTTACTCATGAAAATATATTCTGATATTTTAGATTCTTCAAAGAAGGAACCAAGGTGGAACTTTTGGAAGTATCTGGTCAACCCTGAAGGTCAAGTTGTGAAGACCTGGAGGCCAGAGGAACCCATTGAAGTCATCAGGCCTGAGATAGCAGCTCTGATTAGACAAATGATTATAAAAAAGAAAGAGGATCTATGAAAATGCCATTGAACCATTATATGGCAATAGTCAGAATACAAAAATGTCTCCATGGGGGTTTGGTCCCCTTTTAAATTAACTCTGACAATTAAATATGGAACTGAAGGATAACTTTCCTTTTATGTTATCTTGTTAGTGAGTGGTAATGAATGTCCACAGTATAGATGTTACCTAAAGCAAAAATAAACAGCAGCCAACGACTCTAGATGAAATATATTAAATACTTCATCTGACCACACTAAATAATTCAGAATACCAATGTGCTTCAGTATCCTATTGTTTCACTTGACATTTTCTAGGATTGTACGTGATGGAAATGTCAACACACTAGACCACTGTTTGAATTCAAGATACTGTGTGACATTTCCAGAGTAACTGTAAATGATATTTTTATGTAATGAAAGGCAAAATAAACATTGAAAATGTGAAATATACATAGATTCTAATCCTTATGTTTTTTGTTTCATGTACAGAATTTTGTTTGTTAAGTATAGGGTCATGGTATGTTTTACTATATCCAGCCAGATCAATGTCATTTAGTCATAAGAGTCATGTCTGACTCTTTGCTACCCCATGGACTGTAGCCCACGAGGCTCCTCTGTCCATGGGATTTTTCCAGGTAATAATACTGGAGTGGGTTGCCACTCTCCAATCCAGCCAGATCAGTTCAGTTCAGTTCAGTTCAGTCCCTCAGTCGTGTCCGACTCTTTACGACCCCAAGGACTGCAGCACACCAGGCCTCCCTGCCCATCATCAATTCCCAGAGTTTACTCAAACTCATGTCCATTGAGTTGGTGTTGCCATTCAACCATCTCATCCTCTGTCGCCCCCTTCTCCTCCCACCTTCAATCTTTCCCAGCAACAGGGTTTTTTCAAATGAGTCAGTTCTTTACATTAGGTGGATAAAGTATTGGCGTTTCAGCCTCAGCATCAGTCCTTCCAATGAATATTCAGGACTGATTTCCTTTAGGATGGCCTGGTTGGATTTCTTTGCAGTCCAAGGGACTCTCAAGAGTCTTCTCCAACACCACAGTTCAAAAGCATCAATTCTTCGGTGCTCAGCTTTCTTTATATTCCAACTCTCACATCCATACATGACTACTGGAAAAACCACAGCTTTGACTAGATGGAACTTTGTTGGCAAAGTAATGTCTCCACTTTTTAATATGCTAAGTTGGTCATAACTTTTCTTCCAAGGAGCAAGCGTCTTTTAATTTCATAGCTGCAGTCACAATCTGCAGTGATTTTGGAGCCCAAAAAGATATAGTCTCTCACTGTTTGCACTGTTTCCCCATCTATTTGCCATAAAGTGATAGGACCAGATGCCATGATCTTAGTTTTCTGAATGTTGTTTTAAGCCAGCTTTTTCACTCTCTTCTTTCATCAAGAGGCTCTTTAGTTCCTCTTCACTTTCCGCCATAAGGGTGGTGTCATCTGCATGTCTGAGGTTATGGATATTTCTCCCGGCAATCTTGATTCCAGCTTGTGCTTCATCCAGCCCAGCGTTTCTCATGATGTACTCTGCATAGTTGTTTATTAATGACATTATCATTTAATATCAATATAAATGACATAACATTTGAAAAAGGCTTGATCATTTTCAGTATTTCTTATTTTCCAGAAGCAACTCAAATTCCACAATTAAAATATTAACACTTGAGTCAATCTGTATTTCTGAGTGAAAATTCCAAGTGTAAGAAAAAAGCCATAAGTATATGATCATTCAGCTTGATTCTTTCAGGTTAATTTTGGTTAATTCCTTACAGGTTTTGGTTAATTCCTTACAGGTTAATTTTGGTTGCTAATCTGGTCAAACTAGATTAGCCATTTGGAAAGAATTCAATGGTACATCATTCTCATGGCTATAATAAGAAGAATCAACTCCAAACAGTCAAAATGGTTAATGTAAAAAAGGAGTGAGTGTAATTATAGGAGAAACATCAGCAATCACTGAGTCTGTTGAGAATCACAACACATCTTTTCTTCCAAAGTCCTGATCTTTATGTTTTGTCAGCCTTCTAATTACTAACAAAGCAACCTTCGCCCCATGAAATTAATCTTATTTCATAAAGGAATTAAACAGGAATAGTGAATCACTGCAGATGGTGACTGCAGCCATGAAATTAAAAGACGCTTACTCCTTGGAAGGAAAGTTATGACCAACCTAGATAGCATATTCAAAAGCAGAGACATTACTTTGACAACAAAGGTTCGTCTAGTCAAGGCTATGGTTTTCCCAGTGGTCAGTATGGATGTGAGAGTTGGACTGTGAAGAAAGCTGAATGCAGAAGAATTGATGCTTTTGAACAGTGGTGTTGGAGAAGACTCTTGAGAGTCCCTTGGACTGCAAGGAGATCCAACCAGTCCATTCTGAAGGAGATCAGCCCTGGGATTTCTTTGGAAGGAATGATGCTAAAGGTGAAACTCCAGTACTTTGGCCACCTCATGCGAAGAGTTGACTCATTAGTAAAGACTCTGATGCTGGGAGGGATTGGGGGCAGGAAGAGAAGGGGATGACAGAGGATGAGATGGCTGGATGGCATCACTGACTCAATGGATGTGAGTCTGAGTGAACTCCGGGAGTTGGTAATGGACAGGGAGGCCTGGCATGCTGCGATTCATGGGGTCACAAAGAGTCGGACACGACTGAGCAACTGAACTGAACTGAGTGGGGGCAAAACAATGTGAAAAAATTTGGCTAAGAAGAAAGACCCAATCTAAATAACTGAATTGACTCTCCAATTCTGACCTGATGAGTGAAAGTGAAGATTCTTTTTCATGATGAAATCAGCAATGCCCACCTGAGTATACAATTCTGCTACAGCACTTACAAGTTCTTAAACCAAATATATCCTGGAATACCTTCTGCTTCAACATATATGTCCAACCCCCAGCTCTGAATGGATTTAGTAAGCTCTCAGGTAGGGGTGGAGTGTGGTTCCCCTCAGGTCAAGGGGATCTACCGGAGTACCTAAAGAATGGCAGTGTGTAAGCAAGCCTGCTTCTCCCTCTCACCAGCAGCAGGGCCTTCAGCCAGGGCACTACTTTTCAGTTTTCTCACCTGTAAATTGGTTATGGTGGGGGTGGGGGGAGTCAAACTGAACAAAAAGCCCCTTCCAAGTTACCAAGGTGTGTCAACTGATCAGAAATCAATACTAACCTATTGTTGAAGAAATGGAAACCACCTAACCAGTCTATCCATCCTTTGCAAGTGTGCCACCAAAAGCCTTTAAGCAATTTGAATTCTGGCCTCTAAGCAAAACTTTCTTTAGCCCTCAAGTGCTGCTGCCAGAACATCCTTGCCACATACTCCCACTTATGACTTCCATGAGTTCACAGCAGTGCTGTGAGACTGCTGGGGTGTTTATGCGCTCACATCAGGGTATGTGCAGCACTGCAGAGGCTACACCGACACCCCACTGCCAGACAGACCAGAACTGTCCCGGAGAACACAATTCAGATGTCCATCCTGCCCCAAACCACTAGTTCTCTCCAAAGGCATATAAAGTGGGTTTTTCACTTATGTATCTCCTGATTTGCTTGCCTTATTAAGTCTGCAATCTCCACTAGATTAGACTTCTCTCCTCTCACCACTCTGAACATGCAGGGAGGGCAGGTGGGGATTTGAATGTGTGACATATGGGTGTCCATTCAGGGTTATCGCATCCAACCAGGCCGTGCTGTGTGCTCAGTCACTTCAGTTGTGTCTGACTTGATGTGACCTATGGACGGTAGGCTGCCAGGCTCCTCTGTCCACAGGATTCTTCAGGCAAGAATACTGGAATGGGTTGCCGTGCTCTCCTCCAGGGGATCTTCCCGACCCAGAAATCAAACCCACATCTCTGGCATCTCCTGCATTGCAGGTGGGTTCTTTACCCACTGAGTCACCTGGGAAGCCTGTCCAACCAGGCTACATGTGGTAAAAGGGAAGAGAGCCATTTGCTCATGTGTTGCTGCCCAGACCTTAAATGTCTCATGAACACTGCCAGCAAACACACAGAGGAAAAAAAATGCATCTTTCCTGAATTGAGCATAAGCTCTATCTCAGCATCAAAAAGTCTGGGACATAAACTGCTACAGGCTGCCTGATTGAGAAGGATAACAGAAAAATAGTAGGTAAAAGAGTATTCAGTAGTTGCTCTTCTGACACAGACAAAATCTATTTTACTTTTAGTGGTTATTAATTCAATGACTTGAAGTTAGTTTCAGTTTGTTTGGGAAGTGGAGAGGAGTACTTCCTACTAACTCCTGATCTTCATCTAATAGCAGCAGAGTGTGCTGTTACATATAGCAGAGTGTGCTGGAGATTTGAATAAATATGAATTGGCCAGAAATATTCCCTAGAAGTTGTATTTCATTTTTGAAATTTTATACTAATCATAGTGTACCTACAGCATGTATATATGTACATAAATGTAATTCTTAATAACTATAGTTAATCACAATGGTGTGATCACTCACCTAGAGCCAGACATCTGGAATGTGAAGTCAAGTGGGCCTTAGAAAGCATCACTATGAACAAAGCTAGTGGAGGTGATGGTATTCCAGTTGAGCTATTTCAAATCCTGAAAGATGATGCTGTGAAAGTGCTGCACTCAATATGCCAGCAAATTTGGAAAACTCAGCAGTGGCCACAGGACTGGAAAAGGTCAGTTTTCATTCCAATCCCAAAGAAAGGCAATGCCAAAGAATGCTCAAACTACCACACAATTGCACTCATCTCACATGCTAGTAAAGAAATGCTAAAAATTCTCCAAGCCGAGCTTCAGCAATTCGTGAATCATGAACTTCCCAGATGTTCAAGCTGGTTTTAGAAAAGGCAGAGATCAAATTGCCAACATCTGCTGGATCATCGAAAAAGCAAGAGAGTTCCTGAAAAACATCTATTTCTGATTTATTGACTATGCCAAAGCCTTTGACTGTGTGGATCACAATAAACTGTGGAAAATTCTGAAAGAGATGGGAATACCAGACCACTTGACCTGCCTCTTGAGAAACCTATATGCAGGTCAGGAAGCAACAGTTAGAACTGGACATGGAACAACAGACTGGTTCCAAATAGGAACCAGTCAAGGCTGTATATTGTCACCCTGCTTGTTTTCACCCTGCTTGTTTAACTTATATGCAGAGTCCATCATGAGAAAAGCTGGACTGGAAGAAGCACAAGATGGAATCAAGATTGCCGGGAGAAATATCAATAACCTCAGATATGCAGATGACACCACCCTTATGGCAGAAAGTGAGGAGGAACTAAAAATCCTCTTGATGAAAAGTGAAAGAGGAGAGTGAAAAAGTTGGCTTAAAGCTGAACATTCAGAAAACGAAGATCATGGCATCTGGTCCCATCACTTCATGGCAAATAGATGGGGAAACAGTGGAGACAGTGTCAGACTTTATTTTCTGGGGCTCCAAAATCACTGCAGATGGTGACTGCAGCCATGAAATTAAAAGACGCTTACTCCTTGGAAGGAAACTTATGACCAACCTAGATAGCATATTCAAAAGCAGAGACATTACTTTGCCAACAAAGGTCCGTCTAGTCAAGGCTATGGTTTTTTCCAGTGGTCATGTATGGATGTGAGAGTTGGACTGTGAAGAAAGCTGAGCACCGAAGAATTGATGCTTTTGAACTGTGGTGTTGGAGAAGACTCTTGAGAGTCCCTTGGACTGCGAGGAAATCCAACCAGTCCATTCTAAAGGAGATCAGTCCTGGGTGTTCATTGGAGGGACTGATGCTAAAGCTGAAACTCCAGTACTTTGGCCACCTCATGCGAAGAGTTGACTCATTGGAAAAGACTCTGATGCTGGGAGGGATTGGGAGCAGAAGGAGAAGGGGACTACAGAGGATGAAATGGTTGGATGGCATCACCGACTCGATAGACATGAATTTGAGTGAACTCCGGGAGTTGGTGATGGACAGGGAGGCCTGGTGTGCTGTGATTCATGGGGTCGAAAAGAGTCGGACACGACTGAGCGACTGAACTGAACTGAACTGATAGTATATATGGGCTTCCCTGGTAGCTCAGTAAAGAATCCACCTGCAATGCAGGAGACCCAGGTTCAATCCTTGGGTCAGGCAGATCCTCTGGAGAAGGGAATGGCTACCCACTCCAGTATTCTTGCCTGGGAAATCCCATGGACAGAGGACCCTGGTGGGCTACAGTCTATGGGGTCACAAGAGTCAGACAGGACTTAGTGACTAAACCACCACCATGTAACAAACATACAGTGGTGACTCATGAACGCTTAACAACCAAATCCCTAGTGGAGGAGTTCCAAGTGCGGCATTTCCAATTTCTATGGCGTGAACACTTGCACATAGTCAATTTTAATCTACTAATTGTTTCATAACTGGCTTGTAAAATTTCTGAAAATTTAGCAATCGATTCTCACCAACTAGGACAAGCTGGCTCTAGCCCAAAAAGATTTAAATCAGACTTAATCAGGGTATCATAAGAATCTCCAAAGAGAAAAATCTGAAGCAAAAACATAACATATATACTCCTTCTTGTTATCACATATATACTATTTTGACAGGTTATATATAAATGTGGATGTATATGCAGTTACTGAACTATGAAAAGCTGCTAACATTTTAACTGTATACTCACACTATAATGACCTAACTGGACTGCAGGTAATTTCAAGTAGGAAAACACTCCAGTAAAAAATAAGAAAAATATATATATACAAAATCTAAGAAGGAAAACAAAAACTACTTGTCTATTTTCTTTAAACATAATGGCTGTTTCAAGACTGCCCATCATGAGCTGGAAAATCCTGAGTGATCCCTGTACAAAATCACGTGTAGTCCTGACAACATTTCCCTTTGAAAGAAAAATGTCAGGTTTGGGTGAAGCTAATATGGTGACACTCTATATTTATCCCTCAGCTTGACTTCATCTTCCCCAGGGAACAATAAAATCCTAACTGTTACACCAAGAAACTAATACATCACACTTCTTTCCATTCTCCACATACCCTCTTCCCTCTGAATAGTTAAGGCCACACTTTGCTGAGGGAAGCCTTCTCTTTTGGGGGCAGGGGCTGCTGGGGGAGGGCAAGTAAAGAGTAGTGAGGAGCTAGGGCATTTTCCAGAGGGAGTGATGGGAAGCAATTACATCCCCAGCACCAATGGGGCTGCCGCAAGAGAAAACACCCAAGAAAAAATACTTTGAACCAGTGTTGCCTGCCTCCCTCTTCTTTTTCAACCCTCTTTCCATTCTCTTCCTTTGACATCCCAAGTGTGACCCCTCTCTTTCCTTCTCATTTCTATGGCAAAGTTTTCTTTTTGAATTTATACATACAATCAACTCCTTACCCACTGATCTCATTTATTTTTACTGCACTCCATTCTTCTTTCTCATGGTCTCAGTAATAAGAACAACTATGTCTTCTGTTTATTCAGTATCAATGTTGGCATTTTATGTCTTGCTCTTTACAAAAATTTTTAAAAAGTGAAACACAAAGGACCAGCCTCCTAAATTTAGTAGGTTTTATTTTTTATCAACAGATCAGTGATTGTCTATAGAAAATAACATATTGAAATTTAACCTTAGAAAAACAAGATGAAAACAATATTTACATGTAAAGGATACTTAAATACAAAGATGCTGAAAATGGAATGATACTAGGCAACAACAAAGAGATAAGATTTAAACGTAGCAAAACACTTAAGAGTCAAATCATAGGTATCTATTTAACCCATGGTTCTAAAAACATTTACATTTAAATAAGAATTTAGATTATTTTACCAATAACTTATAATCCAATGCAATAAAGAATGTGATGTATTTCTCACATCTCATTTAGGGTGAAAATAATTGACCAAACCAGCAAAGTCAGTTCCATGAACTTGCTGCAAATGTCCACACGACCACAGTGTGTCTGGGACCCAGCACAAACCTGAAACTGCTCCATGGGTCAAAATGTGCTCCAAGGGAATGAGAAAATATTTAAAGTTATATTTAATGGTCAGTTCTCCCCCTTCACAAACTAAATCTCATGCTCTTTTCTAAACACTGTATGAGTCTGTGATTTTACAGAAAATGACGACTGGAGACAAGTCTTCTAAACAATTCACCCCAGCCCCAGCCCCCCTAAATCCCCAATTTTCTTCATATTCAAGTGAAAATGTTTTAGTTGACTGACTCATTTGGCAAGTTACCTAAATTCTTCCTTTAGCTGTATACACACATGGTAACTGAGACCTACTCTAATGTCAAATTAAGAAACTAATCATTCAAAAGGAATATTGAAGACTTAGTTGAAAATTGGAGGAAACATTTTAGTTTTTCCATTCCAAATTGTCATTATATTCTAAATTTTATACTTAAAATATATAATTTCTCAAATACTTTAATACTGTCTACAAGTATGCAGACTCCAGAATATTATCTGAAATTTTTAACATAATTAAGTAATAGTTGACTATTATTGAGTAGTTCCTTCATCATTATAAACTGTTCATTGTATTATAACTAAAAGTCGTAATAAGCATTATGTAAAGAAGGCCCTGGCTCATGGCAAAAAGTACACATACACACACACATATTACTTAGATTTAATTATACCCATTACTGATGCTCATTATACATGCAATAAGATAGCAGTTGCATGTTAGCTGATGGCACTCACATATTCAACCAGCTAACAATACACTGCCAACCCATCACACATAGGTCACCGGTGTACTTCGTTAACAAGAAGAATTTATCCAGAAGCAAGTGGCAGGGCAGTTGTGGCTGCTGAATTGACCCAAAGCAGCCAGCTAACAATACACTGCCTACCTGATTCAGGTCACTGCTGCTCATCATGGCCCATGAAGTCACTGAGGCTAAATTTGTAACATGAAACAGTGGCAGAACTTTCATCTTAATAGTCACATTTTAAAAAACTTATAGACAAAACCTGTTTCTCCAAAAATATTATAAGAAATAAAATCAATATTTTTTCATCTATTCAAAAACTTAAAAAAAGAAAACTTTCAAAATACTTCCACTTAGGTTTATAAACTAAGGCTCAGATATGAAAATATGTTATGGCTTACAAGTGAATTAAGAAAGTTATAATTAACTACAGTTTTTCCAATGACTTTTATTCACAGACCAAAAGGCCAGTCGTTTGTATTAAATAGTAAAATACCTAGGAGTCATGGTTATCCAAAATCTGGGCATAAGACAAATCTTCAGCTACGTTCAGGAAAAATAAACATATGAGTATTCAGGGAATTTAAGGAATTAAATGCCATTTGTTTTCTGATACAAAGGATATTAGTTATTACATTCTGAAAGTGCATTCTGAAAGTTATGTTTTGAATTTATTGTGTCACCAATGAAATACAGAAAAATGTTAAGGTCTAGAAAACCCTAAAACTGGTGGATTTGAAACTATAATCGATGCGTAAAGACTAAAGGAATGTGAACTATTTAGAGAGAAAAAAAGTGAATCCTGATAAGGAGGAATCTAAAATCTAAATCATATGCATGCGTGCTAAGTTGTTTCAGCCGTGTCTGACTCTGTGCGACCCTATGGACTGCAGCCCACCAGGCGCCTCTGACCATGGAATTCTCCAGGCAAAAACACTGGAGTGGGTTGCCATTTCCTTCTCCACCGGATCTTCCCAACCTAGGGATCGAATCCGCGTCTCTTTCGTCTCCTGCATTCTTTATCTCTAGTGCCACCTGGGATCCATAAAGTAAAAGAGCTATTTATGTGTAAAAGTTAAGATGAAAATCTTTGGATTTGTTTTATTTTCACACTGATTACAAGAGAAGCTGAAAACCTTTGCGTTCAGACTTTCAAGGTGAAATTTAACTGGATCAACAGTTAAATTACTAAGCTAGGACGGTGAATACAATGGCACCCCACTCCAGTACTCTTGCCTGGAAAATCCCATGGATGGAGGAGCCTGGAAGGCTGCAGTCCATGGGGTCGCTGAGGGTCGGACACGACTGAGCAACTTCACTTTCACTTTTCACTTTCATGCATTGGAGAAGGAAATGGCAACCCACTCCAGTGTTCTTGCCTGGAGAATCCCAGGGAAGGGGGAGCCTGGTGGGCTGCCGTCTATGGGGTCGCACAGAGTAGGACACGACTGAAGCGACTTGGCAGAAGCAGTAGTAGGACGGTGAATTTATGCACTTCTCCTCTTGACCACAAGATGGCACCATTTCCGGTTCTTTGGAAGGCAAGATTATGAATGCAACAGAGGGGAGTGCAACTAGCAACTGTTAAAAAGAAATTTTAACAGCCAGCTAGAGATGCACTGCCTACCTGACACATTCAAGCTTCATTTTTTTTTTTTTTTCTGTAGAGGCAAAAACTGAAAAGTACCATTCAGATACAAATGATTACCGTTATTTGGCAGATATCTTCAATTTCTTACAAAAATGTTTTAGATATAGACTCTGAGGTTAGTGATGATATGAGACGTACAAATTTTCTACATTTTCAGATCATTTCATACGTCCAACAAATATCTTTTTAGCAAGAATTAGTTTGTTCAAAGTCATATTTAAGACAGAGAGCTCGATTAAGCACTGGACACTCACCTTGGGAGAAACTTGACCTCTCCTCTGCTTCATGTCTTTGTCGAGCACCCGCATGACATCCTCCTTTGAAAATATAGGCAACATATTGGAATACAAACTATTTAGAAAAATCATAATATGAGGTGTGAATGTTTCTAGAGCCTCCGCTTGTCAAATTACATTCACTTTTAAAGCAAACAACCATCTCCAGAATATAAATTACACAATTCAATATTAGATTTAGAGTTCTGAACCACCTCTTGGTCCTAGACAGGTATTACAAACAGTGACTTCGACAAGAAACCCCTTTAGGAAGCTGGGGCGAAGAAACAGAGGGGCGTTACTCACCCACAGAATCTCTTCTTCAGTGCGGACCCTCCTCCGGGCGGCGCGCTCCAGTTTCCACTCCATCTCTGGAGGCGTTTGTCCTGCTGGCTCGAGTGTAGCCTCTCCTCGACCGCTTTTGGTTTTGTCCCCCAAGAATAAGCCAGTCTTGACCCTTAATCGTCAAACCTCTGGAGTCTTGTCCCCTAGGACGATCATATTTCACTCCTAACCTCCATTTTCCTCCCACTCCTCCCACCTCTCTTAGAGCTTGGTCCCCAGAGTACCGTTTAAAAAGCCTGCTGGGCGGCCGCCGGAGCGGGAATTCCCCTACCCGACTTCTCATTGGCCAGAACTGCGGTGACGTCAGACTCCGGGAGGGATTCCCCCTGCCCGCGCCTGGGTCCTCCCTCCCTCCCGGCCGCGGCCCCGCCCCGCAGCCTCCAGCTCTTTGTCCGCGGAGGCGCGCTCCGAAGCGCCAAGCTTTGCCGCGAGCCGTGGCGGGTCTGAGCTGCGGCGGGCGCGGAGGGCTGGAGAGCCGCAGGAGGCGAAGGGGTTGGCGGGCAAAGAAGCGGGTTCTGTGAATTAACGTTCTTTCCATACTAGAAACAAAAATGTTTCGTAATAACGGGCCCTGCACTCTTTTCCTCGGCCCCCACTTATTCTCCAGCCCCATCATGCTGCCTTTGAGGCATCGGAGGGGTACAGTAACTCTGGCCGCCTCTGTTTGGGCGATAATCACCGTTGTGTAAGCAACTGAGTTTAGGCGTGTTCCCCCAACGTGTTCATCAGCTCTCCCTCCTTATTCAAACTGACTGGAAAATGTGGCAAGATTTCTATGCTGATAAGAAAGGGGGGAGCACTGACGTATTTATTCAAGAAATTCTCCTTTGCTCTAAGTGGTCAGCTTCTCTCACTTGATCTTATGATCTTTCTTCCCAAACAACGGTTATTGAGTTGGTGAAAGAGCCTGTGACCTGATAAGGAGTGAAGACCCAGCAAGAGAGCTGAGGAGACTAGGGAATATGTGATAAAGAAGAGGATGATATTGGGGGTTGAAGGAGGGGCTTGGGGAAAAACGAAAAGGAGCCAGATGGGCTGTGCAGCCTCAGCTGCCACACCTGAGCTGCCAGGCTGCCAGGAGAGGAGAGCTGTCCATATGGCAGGAGGGGAAACCGTCTGGGAAACCTCTGACAGTCTGAAAGCCTGCTCCCCACTCCCCTTATCACCTACCTCCTCCCTGCCCCCCCCCCCCCAACTGACAATGGACTGAAAGTGTTAGTCACTCAGTTGTGTCAGACTCTTTGTGACCCCATGGACTGTAGTCCACCAAGCTCCTCTGTCCATGGAATTCTCCAGGCAAGCATACTGGAGTGGGTTGCCATTCCCTTCTCCAGGGGATCTTTTCCCTCTAATACAACATATGAGTTTATCCATTTGAGGGGGTGGGGAGAGTTAACAGATATGATGATAGTCAAAAAGGTCAGTGATTTTTAAAAAAAATCTAAACTCAGTCTCCTGCTTTCCTCCACACTGAAAGCAAGAGAAACAGCACCAAGGCTAAGACCCAATCTTAAGACAATTTTCTATCCACAATGATAAAGGTTAGGGGAAATGCTGCACAGGGTAACAATCTTCAAATGAGATTCATCAAAATTCTTGCTAGTCAAATAACCCTTGGATTAAAAGATCTCTAAACTTCACCCACAAGAATTCTACTTTCCTTTCAGTGCATTCAAAGGATACTCATTCCAACTTCCAGTAAATCCTTTCAGCAAACAAGGAGGCTAAATAAAGTGAAATATCATTGGATAAGAGTCAGATGTACTGTGGATTTAAAAGATTAGTTTTCAATACCAACTAAAAATAGCAATACATTGGAAATAGTATTAAAGGCTTTTTATCTTTGGTCTATTTTAAATACCATTTTACATTTACCCATTTATAAGAATGGGTACAAACTTGGGAGTAACAACCAATTCAGTTAATGAGCTTATAAATACATATAAATTGTGATTTTAGACCCCATGTTTTTTACAAGTACTAAGGATAGCAAATTATTCATTTAGAATTCAGGTTTCTATGAGTAATACCTTCATAAATTCCATTGTAGCCACTAATTCCATGGTATATCTCACAGCCTCCAAATACCTTTTCCCCCTAATGTAAAGTAGAAAAATATTAGTCAAAATTTTCCTTTTAAAAGCTATTGTGCATTTTAAATATTCAGATTGAAATTTAACTTCAGGATAATGGAAACAGAAAAATCACCATTTAGCAAATATCACACTATCCCAGTCAGAAACCATGAATGCTAAAATTGGTGTGAATATGAGGAGGATGTTTTCTTCCTATGATTAAATACAAAAATTATGACTTTTCATTGGACAAACCTGGCAGACACTACCTTCACTAAGTAATCTCACCATTAATGACACATAAACCTCATGTGCCTCTTGATGTTGTGTACTTGGAAGGGGACAACATTACTTCTGTGATATTCTTGCCCCCCAAAATTGTAACTTCAATAATGAGAAAATACTAAATAAACCCAAATTGAAGGACATTTCAAAATAATTGGCCAGTAGTACTCTTCAAAAGTGTCAGACAGGTAGAAAGACTGAGAAACTGCCACAGGTCAGAAGAAACTAATTAGACATGACAATTAAATGCATTATGAGATCCTGGATTGAAATCTAGACGGGCGGGGGCGCGGCGGGGGGGGGGGGGGCGCGGCGGGGGGAGGGGCGCGGCGGGGGGGGGGCGCGGCGGGGGGGGGGGCCGCCGGTGACGAAAGTACATTTGTTGGATACTTGTGGAAATGTGAATAATATCTTGTTGATTAGTTAATAGAGTAATAGTAATGCTAATTATCTGGCTATAATCATTTATTATTGGTATGTTTAATGTTAATATTTAGGGAAGTTGAGTGAAGGACATAATGGGATTCTATCCACCATTTTTGTAACTTTTTCTAAGCCAAATTAGTTCAAAATGAAACCTTAAAAATTTTTTTAATTAAACATCATGTGGTTATACAAATAGAAAAAAACTACGGTACAACTGTTTAGGAAATATATATCTATATATACATACTCTATAAGCATTTTATCTTAACTTTTTGTCAAATATGTTTTACGAATAACGGGCTAATTCAAATGTTCAGGGCCTGTGTAATTTACTATCCTCAAAATATCTTTAGGAGTGGATTTTGAAGATAGATTTGTAATAATGAGAAAGGCTGTGAGGAAGATCCCTTGGCAAAGGCCAGAGTCCACCTCCAAGGATGTGGAATAAGAAGGTGACGGGGAAAACAGGTGGTTTAGAGAGGCACAGAGAAGGGCGAGAGGGAAGAAGCTTTTCCGGGCTCATCTCTTGCTGGTGCTCTGAGTCTGAGCAGGGTTCTACCGATGGGAAGGAAAAGGATATCCAAGCTTCCCAAACGCAGCGGGTTTTGTTACTTACATGATCACATTTTCACTCTAAATAATAACAACGTTCACTATCTCAGAAATGTACAATATACAAAGTAAGCTCCCTTCACCCGCTCTCCCAAGCTACTATTCCTTTCCTCAAAGCATCGTCAAACCTTTTCCAACGTATTTACAGACTTACACATAAATAATCCGGCTCTGTGAAGCTTTCTACATAGATGGGATCTTACTATGCTTATCTGTTTCGCAACTTGCTTTTTCTACTTCACTGATTTCAACTGCTTTCCCAGAAACGCAAACCGGAGAGCTCCCCCGCCCCATTTCCAACGGTCTGTTGGCGCGGCGCTCGGACCGCGGCTCCTCCCGCGCGGCTGGAGGCTGGTAACGCGTCCACAACCCAGCTCGCGCTCCAGCGCCCGCGCGCCCGCCCCACCCGCCCTGCGCGCGCGCGCCTTACGGGACAGGAGGGACGGTTGGTGTTTGCGCCAACGGTCCGGGGACACAAGCCACGCCGGGTGAGGGGAAAGCCTGCGTGGGGCCGGAGAGGAGGGGGACGGTGGGTGTGCGGGTGCGAGACTGGATGAAGACGGACTTCAGATCTCTCCATTATGGAGGAGTGAGGGGAAAGGGAGGAAACTAATAAACTCTCCGAGAGTGCTTTCTCCCCAAAATACATAGCTTAAAATAGGGCGGGGGAAGAAATCAGTGTATCCCCTTATAATTCTGACTATGAGTAGGACTCTAAAAACGTAACCTGTGAAGGTTCTAGCTCTGTAAAAGCGTCAATCAGAAGAGTAGCCAGTAGAGTCCGTCACCTCTAGTTACACGACATTTTTCAATTAGCAGTAAAAGTACATGCATGTTGTCCCGTTACTGAATGATTTCTTAAGAGTCTATCCCTTTAAAATGTTTTTCGCCATCCATACCCCAGTTAATGACGATGGAGAGTAAAGTCGGTAGCTGAAAGCATAAAAATCACATCCCTTCCCCTCCAACCACTTAACTCATTTCCCCCTTCTCTTTCTCGGCAGGGTAGCTCTTACATAGGGTATTAAGTTATTTCCCCACGAATTTAAGGGATGTAAAGTTAACTATCAAACCAAAATGAGAACAAATCTGTATAAAACACAACAGATGAAGTCAGGCATATGAACATGATACCCCCTCAAAGAAAAGAGGGCTCATAAAGGCTCTAGATCTGAAAATTCTTTTATTAGATATCCTACCAGCACTTCAAATACAACATAATCCAAAACAGAATTGAGAATCTTTCCCTATTCCCATCCTCCCCAAATGACCTCTTCTTTTTGTTTGCACCTTGTTCCCAATATTGCTATCTTCCTTGTGGAGCAAAGTCAAAGTCACCCTTAACTCTCCCTTTATCATGTACTGAAATCTGCTATCAAAGACAGGTTTTTTCCTCTGTAGTGTTGATTCCATCTGTCCTCCTTTTGAAGATTACAAGAACCTAACTGATAATTCAACCTCTAGTCTACTCCACCTCCCTTCATGTCACATGTTTATTTGTACCCAGCAAGTACCATGCACTAGGCAAAGCAGTGGAGACCCAGAGACAAAGCTTTTAAAGGCAGTAAGCATCATCTTGAGCTAATCATATTTCTCCCTTGCCCCAAATCCCTGAAAGGATCTTCTTTACACACAGAATTAAGCTCTAAATTTTCTAGCTCAAATACAAGTCCTCTGTGATTCTAACATCTCTTTACCTTTCTTGCATCATCTCCCACAATTCCACCAAAATATCTCTAGTCCTCCATGCTGTGGGTAAGGCCCAGCACTGTCCTGCCTCCAGGCCTTTGCTGAGGGAGCCTCACCTTAGAGCTCTTTCCCCCTATCTTCTCCTGGCAATCTGATCATAAAATTTCAGTTCCCATTTCCCAAAAGCCTTCTCAGATCTTCTTAGATGGAATTTTTTCTCCTCCTTATGTTCCCATAGCATATCTTTTGTACTGCTTGTCTACTTAATTCCAGCTTTTACATATAAGTATGTGTGTATGTTCTCCACTGTATTGTAACCTTCAAGTATTCAAGAATCTTGCTTTTTCATCTCTGTGTCCTCTTTAGAGAATAGCTCACTGCCTTGCACGTAGTAAACTTTGTACATCGTTGTCATTCAGTAAATGTTTGCTGAATTGATTTGCAGATTTGAGATTAGGATCTTTCCCAAATCATGGAACTAGGATTTGTTGTTGTTGTTTAGTCCATAAGTCATGTCTGACTCTTTGTTGCCCCATGGACTGTAGCCCAGGCTCTTCTGCACCCGTGGGATTTCCCAGGCAAAAATACTGGAGGGTGTTGCTATCTCCTTCTCCAGGGGATCTTCCCAACCCAGGGACTGAACACCAGTTACCTGCTTGGCAGGCAGATTCTTTACCATTGAGTCACCTGGGAACTAGGACAATAGAGCCACAAAAGAAAGACCTTCCTGCTGCTGCTGCTGCTAAGTCGCTTCAGTCGTGTCCGACTCTGTGCGACCCCATGGGATTTTCTCTGGTCCTCTGTCCATTGGATTTTCCAGGCAAGAGTACTGGAGTGGGTTGCCATTGCCTTCTCCTAAAGACCTTCCTACTACTTGCTAATTGTGTGACTTGAAAATGTTATTTGGCCCCTGTAAGTCTCAAGTTCCTCATCTGCAAAATGTGATAATTATTTTCTACTGTACTGATTTATGATGAGAATGAAGAGAAATCATATAAGGCCTCTAAGATAATAATTTTTTTCTTTTGAGATAAAGTAATGGCACTTAGCTGTCTAACTTAAAAGAGTGTTTGAATAATACATCTCTATAAAGCACTTGTCAAGAGAAGACTATCCTTGGGCCCAGAGCCTACACATAATAGATGTCTGACACATAGCAGATGGTCAATAAATATTATGTGAGTGAATACATTCTAAAATTCCAACCTCATTATCTAAATAGAAATATCCTAAATCAAAAGGAATCCATGTGGCTTCTCTGGTTTGATGATTATATCATTAGAATACTCATATATTCCAATTCTGTGCTCACCATGCAACCTTTTGATTTAAGACTTAAGCTTAAGTTTGAGAAAAACTACCCCTGACAGGGACCTGCCCTACTCTAGACAGTTACATATCTACAACTGGAAATGAACTGAATTCTGATTTGAGCTGGGGTAATGTAAATTAGTACCTCATAATTGTTCTGAGTTGAGAACATTTCCGGAGAAGTAGAATAGAAACTGGATGGGTGAAAGGACAGTGGACTTCTAGTGCAAGCTAGACACTCTTGTCCTGCCATTAACTTGCAGTGTGATTTTAGCCAAGTTACTCCTCTCCCAAAAGTCTGATTACTTATAAAATTAGGAGTTCTAATATTCTTTCCACGTCTGTATCATCAGATCAGATCAGTCGCTCAGTCCTGTCCGACTCTTTGCGACCCCATGAATCACAGCACGCCAGGCCTCCCTGTCCATCACCAACTCCCAGAGTTCACTCAGACTCACGTCCATCGAGTCAGTGATGCCATCCAGCCATCTCATCCTCTGTCGTCCCCTTCTCCTCCTGCCCCCAATCCCTCCCAGCATCAGAGTCTTTTCCAATGAGTCAACTCTTTGCATGAGGTGGCCAAAGTACTGGAGTTTCAGCTTTAGCATCATTCCTTCCAAAGAAATCCCAGGGCTGATCTCCTTCAGAATGGACTGGTTGGATCTCCTTGCAGTCCAAGGGACTCTCAAGAGTCTTCTCCAACACCACAGTGCAAAAGCATCAATTCTTCGGCGCTCAGCCTTCTTCACAGTCCAACTCTCACATCCATACATGACCACAGGAAAAACCATAGCCTTGACTAGACGGACCTTTGTTGGCAAAGTAATGTCTCTGCTTTTCAATATGCTATCTAGGTTGGTCATAACTTTCCTTCTAAGGAGTAAGCATCTTTTAATTTCATGGCTGCAGTCACCATCTGCAGTGATTTTGGAGCCCAGAAAAATAAAGTCTGACACTGTTTCCACTGTTTCCCCATCTATTTCCCATGAAGTGATGGGACCAGATGCCATGATCTTCATTTTCTGAATGTTGAGCTTTAAGCCAACTTTTTCACTCTCCACTTTCACTTTCATCAAGAGGCTTTTGAGTTCCTCTTCACTTTCTGCCATAAGGGTGGTGTCATCTGCATATCTGAGGTTATTGATATTTCTCCCGGCAATCTTGATTCCAGCTTGTGCTTCATCCAGCCCAGCAATTCGTATGATGTACTCTGCATAGAAGTTAAATAAGCAGGGTGACAATATACAGCCTTGACGTACTCTGTATCATACTGTTCACCAATTAACAACTAAAGTAGGCACTAACAACTTGGTAATACTCTGCTTTAAGTCACAACTAGAGTAGAGACATTACTTTGCCAACAAAGGTCCATCTAGTCAAAGCTATGGTTTTTCCAATAGTCAAGTACGGATGTGAGAGTTCGACTATAAAGAAAGCTGAGCGCCGAAGAATTGATGCTTTTGAACTGTGGTGTTGAAGAAGACTCTTGAGAGTCCCTTGGACTGCAAGGAGATCCAACCAGTCAATGCTAAAGGAAATCAGTCCTGAATATTCACTGGAGGGACTGATGCTAAAGCTGAAATTTCAATACTTTGTCCACCTGATGTGAAGAACTGACTCATTGGAAAAGACCCTGATGCTGGGTAAGACTAAAGGCAGGAGGCGAAGGGGACGACAGAAGATGAGATGAGATGGTTGGATGGCATTACCAACTCAATGGACATGAGTTTGAGCAAGCTCTGGGAGTTGGTGATAGACAGGGAAGCCTGGCCGGCTGCAGTCCATGGGATCAAAAAGAGTCTGACACGGCTGAGCAGCTGAACTGAACTGAGTCATCATCTCGCCATCTCTGACCATGCAACTCGAATGCCAATAAACTGATTAGGACTAGAAACCCTAACATTTATCTTGGAAGACATTCCCCCATGGGTCTCCTGCATTCCTGCATGTCTTGTTGAATATGCTAAGGATGGGATGCAAAGTCTGAATGAATGACTGGTAAACCATTTCTCAGAATTTGCAACAAGCAGTCTTGAGGTATGGGGTAACCTCTCCATCTGGAACAAAGAACAGGCTTTCTTCTGCTCACTGTAAAAGAAACAGATTCCCCAACTAAGTTTCCCTCTTCTCTAATGCAACCTACTGTGGGGAAAGGCATCTATTTGGACCCTTCACATCATCCCTGTGGGATTTGGGGACAAGGTGAATTGATGTAAATATGATGTTCATGCCTCTTGCTGTGTTGTGAATAACAAAGTCCTTTGTTCTTAAGAAAAAATTATAGCTATGTGTGGCAATAGATGGGGCTTCCCTGGTAGCTCAGCTGGTAAAGAATCTGCCTGCAATGCTGGAGATCTGGATTTGATCCCTGGGTTGGGAAGATCCCCTGGAGGAGGGCATGGCAACCCACTCCAGTATTCTTGCCTGGAGAATCTCCATGCACAGAGGAGCCTGGTGGGATACAGTCCATGAGGTTGCAAAGAGTCAGATACGACTTAGTGACTAAGCACACACAGCATAGCATGGTGACAGATGTTAACTAGATTTATTGTGGTGTTCATCTCCCAACATATACAAATACCAAATCATGTTGTACACCTGAAGCTAATATAATGTTATATGTCAGTTATACTTCAACAAAAAAATTTTTAATTAAAAACAAAATCTTTTGTCTCTGCCAGCACCCATGCAACAGTAATAGGCTAATTTATCAGATTTAAATAGGATAAAATAAAATTGAAGACCTCTACCCTTAAGTGATAAGTTAATATGAGAGCGGAAAACCAAGTTTCATATAACCATAGATTTTTTATGTTTGCTCTTCTGTGTCATTTTCATAGTCCAAGTTCAAGACATCTGCAGATGGCTGGAAACTTAGATGTTAGAGAAATTTAGTTAGCCCATGGTGTACTAACAAGATCAAAATTATTATTTCAATCTCTGCATAATTTATTTAGTTTACTAGATTTATTTTTTAATTATTTTTTAATTTTATAAGTATTTGGATACCTACATTAGAAGTCAGTTAACACAAATGTGACAGATAAGAATTTTAAAGGCTCAACAATACAATGCATTAAAAATTTGCATTCTAAATAGATGAAACTTGTTCTATGGTTAAAATTTTCAATGTAATTCCAGCTAAGCCATTATATCCTCTTATAATCCTAATTAAAATAATGTGTTTAAAGGACCAACCTGGCCTATTATACTCTAAATCTTCTGATTTAAGTTTTTAATTTTATTTATTACATACATTTTAGTAAGAATGAAGTACGTTACACTCAACAAAAACATTCTACTTGATTTATTTTTGTTTAAAATTCTGTATTGTTCTACTTAACAAATTAAGGCATTTCCAGAGACTAAAGCTTGGTCTTCCTTTGTCTTCTTGGTTTTCCTTTTTCTTAGTAGCTACTATTAGTTCATTCTTAGTAAGCTTTTGAAATGTTTAAATAGCATGCTGATAATCAGTTGAGAGGCAGGGCAGGACCTAAAATTTGAAGTTTTTGCCAATTTCTGTGTTGTAAATATTTCCACCATTGCCTCTTTCAGGTTACCAACATGACACACAGCAATGGGAAGAGGAGAGCACTGCAGATCAGCTCCAGCCCACCACTGCGGGGGTTTCCTCTTAACACTATACCTACTCTCCACAGGTAATCTCAACCTTGTTCATGGTGTCAGTTACCTATACCTAATCCAGACAAACAAGCTTCACAAGCACTTCAGACTTTTACTAAGAGCAGACTAAAGACCTTCCCCCAAAATCTTGGCCTCCTGCAATATTCACTGACTCAGTGAATGTGCTGTAATCCATCCAGTGATATAAGCCAGCATCCTTGATATCTCATTCCTTTTCTTTGTTTTATCCACTACCAGATCCAGTCAATTTTACCTCCTAAATTTTACTCACTTTTCACAACCATCTTCTTAGTCTGAGGTACCATAAATTCTTTTTTTAATTGAAAAAAAAAAGATGATAAAATCACAAGAGTAAACTAAATGTGAAAAAAGGCTTAAAAATTACAATGAATTTGATGCTCTTTCCCTAACTGGATGTATTTGCATTGAAAACATACAGATAGTTTGGAATTTTAATCTTTAAATGATCCTTTTCATTCATTCTCTTAGAAAAAGCACATGTAAGTTTTAAGAGGTCTTGTTCTGCTAATATCAAGAAATGAATAAAGCAATTTATGGATCATCTGCAACCTAACAAAGTGAAACCTGGGACATAGAAGTGAATGTTGCTCAGTCGTGTCCAACTCTTTACGACCCCCATGTACTGTATGGTCCATGGAATTCTCCAGGCCAGAATACAGGACATAGAAGATGAGAGAAAAAGGCTAAAGGTTTCCAAAGGAAGAGATGATGGAAAGTCTGGGATTTGAAGTCCTGTGGTTCAAATCTATTATGAGACTATGACAAGAACCCACCATTCTGAGATGTCTTCAGCAAAGTGTGTGAGCATCTTCCTCTAACCAAGCTCTTGCTACAAATCTGTAGAGATGCAGCCATAAGTGATAATACCTCTGGCCCTAACAATAGCCATGACTGTCTGGCTATTCTCCCATATCCTTTCTTCTTCTCTAACCCATTTTTTGTTATAGTAAAGTCAGAGTGATCCCTTTTAAGGAGAGATCATGTCACTCCTCTGCTTAAGTCTTCCTAAGACCAGAATCTTCACAAGGCCAACAGTTCCTCTATGATCTGGCCTCTGCTTTTCTCTCCAGCCTCACCTGGAACCATACACCCCTTTGCATTGTATTTGCAGTAACTTTTCCTTTTCTTAAAGAAACCATATTCCTTTCATCTTGAGGTTTTCATATATTTCATTCCTCCTAGTGCCCCTAGGCATTATGTACATATGTATATATGTACATAAATGTAATTCTTAATAACTATAGTTAATCACAATGGTGTGATCACTCACCTAGAGCCAGACATCCTGGAATGTGAAGTCAAGTGGGCCTTAGAAAGCATCACTATGAACAAAGCTAGTGGAGGTGATGGTATTCCAGTTGAGCTATTTCAAATCCTGAAAGATGATGCTGTGAAAGTGCTGCACTCAATATGCCAGCAAATTTGGAAAACTCAGCAGTGGCCACAGGACTGGAAAAGGTCAGTTTTCATTCCAATCCCAAAGAAAGGCAATGCCAAAGAATGCTGAAACTACCACACAATTGCACTCATCTTACACGCTAGTAAAGTAATGCTCAAAATTCTCCAAGCCAGGCTTCAGCAATACGTGAACTGTGAACTTCCTGTTGTTCAAGCTGGTTTTAGAAAAGGCAGAGGAATCAGAAATCAAATTGCCAACATCCGCTGGATCATGGGAAAGCAAGAGAGTTCCAGAAAAACATCTATTTCTGCTTTATTGACTATGCAAAGCCTTTGACTGTGTGGATCACAATAAACTGTGGAAAATTCTGAAAGAGATGGGAATACCAGACCACCTGACCTGCCTCTTGAGAAATCTGTATGCAGGTCAGGAAGCAACAGTTAGAACTGGACATGGAACAACAGACTGGTTCCAAATAGGAAAAGGAGTTCGTCAAGGCTGTATATTGTCACCCTGCTTATATAACTTATATGCAGAGTACATCATGAGAAACGCTGGACTGGAAGAAACACAAGCTGGAATCAAGATTGCCGGGAGAAATATCAATAACCTCAGATATGCAGATGACACCACCCTTATGGCAGAAAGTGAAGAGGAACTCAAAAGCCTCTTGATGAAAATGAAAGTGGAGAGTGAAAAAGTTGGCTTAAAGCTCAACATTCAGAAAATGAAGATCATGGCATCCGGTCCCATCACTTCATGGGAAATAGATGGGGAAACAGTGGAAACAGTGTCAGACTTTATTTTTCTGGGCTCCAAAATCACTGCAGATGGTAATTGCAGCCATGAAATTAAAAGATGCTTACTCCTTGGAAGAAAAGTTATGACCAACCTAGATAGCATATTGAAAAGCAGAGACATTACTTTGACAACAAAGGTTCGTCTAGTCAAGGCTATGGTTTTTCCTGTGGTCATGTATGGATGTGAGAGTTGGACTGTGAAGAAGGCTGAGCACTAAAGAATTGATGCTTTTGAACTGTGGTGTTGGAGAAGACTCTTGAGAGTCCCTTGGACTGCAAGGAGATCCAACCAGTCCATTCTGAAGGAGATCAGCCCTGGGATTTCTTTGGAAGGAATGATGCTAAAGCTGAAACTCCAGTACTTTGGCCACCTCATGGGAAGAGTTGACTCATTGGAAAAGACTCTGATGCTGGGAGGGATTGGGGGCAGGAGGAGAAGGGGACGACAGAGGATGAGATGGCTGGATGGCATCACTGACTCTGAGTGAACTCTGGGAGTTGGTGATGGACAGGAAGGCCTGGCGTGCTGTGATTCACGGGGTCGCAAAGAGTCGGACAGGACTGGGCAACTGAACTGAACTGAATGCCCCTCCTCCTCAACCTAGTTAATTTCTTCCCTGATTCCAGAGTTCAAACATAACTTCCTTTCTTAACTTTTCAAATCATATCCCAGCCCCTAATTTTTGATGCCAGAGCACCCTCTTCTTCTTCTGATTAGGATTTATCATAATTCACCCCACTTCGAAGGAAGTGGTAAATATATGACATTCAGCTACAGGAGATCTTGGACAAGACCTCTTATTTAATTTCTCCTGTCCAGGAGACTTTGGACAAGATCTTGGCTTCAATTTTCCCAAATACAAAGCAAAGTTTAAATTAAAGCCTCTACCTTAGGTACATAGCTCTGATTTCTATGATTCCAAGTAAAGGTTATTCCAGGAGGTTGTATAATATAGATATTAAGAAACTGGACTCTGGAGTCACCTTGATTCCAATACCACCCTCTTCTTTTTAATAATTTATATATTATGATCTAAGTATGATGTTCTGAAATAAAATAAGTTAGAAACATTCACATTCCCTTTCTAATCAATTTTTTAAGTGCCCCACATCAAAATTTTAAAACTCTGCATTGAACACAGCCAGGCAGAAAAAAATCAGACATTCTCATGATAATGGATTAAATTAAAACTAACATTGTCTTTATTATGCCTAATCATCAGGTATTTGACCTAGCTCAAATCAATAAGAATGCATTTGCACTAAATTAAAATGAAATTTCTTCCTGAAGGTGGCACTGTGAACAAGGAAAAGTAATAAATCCACTAAATTTTTCAGGACTACAGGACTATCTTATTAGGTTAAAAAAAAAAAAAGCAACATAATATGCATCCTGGTACCTTTGACTTCTAACTCGCCATTTTCTTTTCACTTTGATTCTTTAAATTCATTGTTAATTGTAGGTGTACCCATTAGCTTTTTGAGTAAGTTTTTAAATTGATATTTCCTTAATAAAAAAACAACTAATAGCTGAAATTTATTGAATGCTAACTATATTCAGCCACTGTACTACAAACTTCAGCAGTGAATTAAAGGAAGGAGGTTTTGGTTTGGTTTGGTCTGTACCACGCAGCATGTGGGATCTTGGTCCCCCCACTAGGGATCGAACCTGTGCTTCCTTGCAGGGGAGCCTAGAGTCTTAACCACTGGACCACCAGGGAAGTCCCAGGAGCTCTTCTAAAGTAATATTTAACTCACACAGCTCCAACCTACTTGATTTTGCCAGGGAATTGAAGCATTTATAAACTTGTTTCTCTGCTTACCGCCTCCCGCCCCGGGACAACACGTAAGGAGACGAGGTAGGATGTTTATCTTTATTAACAGGAGATTTGACTAAATAAGAGCCTTTACTTTGTTACCTGCTGCCAAATAAAAGTGAAGATCTCATCAAGGACATTTTCTGTTTCCTGTTGTTAAACACCAGTTGACATGCACCAGAATCAGACCTACTTTATAGCAAGGTATAAGCCACCTAAATTATTTTGTCATCCAGTGTAGGAAGGTGTGAGTCCTAAAACCTAAAAGTTTACTGTTACCTTACTGCCAAGAAGCTAGTACAATTTTAGAACAACCTTCAAAGTTTAAGAGCATAATTTGAGTACATGGATTGGCTGTGTGCCACAGGGGCTACCATTCTTAATTTTTCTTGAGGTTTTATAGCTTTATCTCCTAGATATTAGTTTTTCAAATTGCTCAGAAAACTTGAATTGTCTCACTATTATGGAAAACTTGCCCCTCAGCTGAAGCACAAGACTGTTAGACCATCACACTTAAATGAAACACTTCCAACTATACTTATCCAATGAGTAAATATACCTGTGTAAATACAGAAGCATTTAGTTAACATTTCAAACAGTTCAAATTAGCAACTTGGTCATAATTTCAACACAATTATGTTTACATTTCAGTAATACTATACACAATGACCTGATTTACTAGAGTAAGGCAGAGGAAAAGCTTCTTAAATTCTTCACGGGACTAGGAAACACACAATAGCATACAGAGTCTCATGGCTGGCAATTCCTTTAAACACTGATGAAAATCAGCATAGTTACTGTAGGCAGGACTAAACTCTGGCTGCTCTCTAGTTCTCTGAGAGATCATGATTATGTTCAACTCCTGCTCAATAGACAGCACACACTACAGGGTAAACAGAGAACTGAGTTCATTTCTGCCCTTGGAGAGCTCTTGGACTAAAAGTGAAGAGGAAACAAGCACAGTAATAGTTTTAATACTGACAGTCTGCAAGAGGGGACACATGAAAATGCAAGGTGTTGTGGGATATTCATTTATATAAATATATTGTCGTCTGTAAGCTTCCTAAGATTAAATAATTTCAATTCCTATTTCTCAGTGCTTTGTTTACTGTGCTATTCTGAAGCCTCAGGTTTCAATATTTATCTTAGATTATAGAACTCAAAACTGTCCCACCATTATAAAGCCTGGAAAATCTGAATTTTGGAAGAAATGCCTTACTTCCCTTGATTTCCTACCGTTTTGTTCACTTTTGAGAGAATTATAGAAATGAGCGTAATCCCATATATATTTTTAAATATCCAGCCACAGGGTGTTGATTAAATAAGCTATTCCACATATATATAATGAAGTGAAGTCATTAAAATGTTTCAGAGATGAAAATCATGAAAGAATCATCACTGCCATTCAGTTCAGTTGCTCAGTCGTGTCCTATTCTTTGCAACCCCATGGTGTGCAGCACACCAAGCTTCCCTGTCCATCAGCAACTCCCAGAGCTTGTTCAAACTCATGTTCATTGAGTCAGTGATGCCATCCAACTATCTCATCCTCTGTCATCCCCTTCTCCTCCTGCCTTCAGTCTTAACCAGCATCAGGGTCTTTTCCAATGAGTCAGTTCTTCACATCAGGTGGACAAAGTATGGACCTAACAGAAGCAGATGATATTAAGAGGCGGTGGCAAGAATACACAGAACTATACAAAAAAGATCTTCATGACCCAAATAACCACAGTGGTGTGATCACTCACCTAGAGCCAGACATCCTGGAATGTGAAGTCAAGTGGGCCTTAGGAAGCATTACTCTGAACAAAGCTAGTGGAGGTGATGGAATTCCAGTTGAGCTATTTCAAATCCTAAAAGATGATGCTGTCAAAGTGCTGCACTCAATATGTCAGCAAATTTGGAAAAGTCAGTAGTGGCCACAGGACTGGAAAATGTCAGTTTTCACTCCAAAGAAAGGCAATTCCAAAGAATGTTCAAACTACCACACAATTGCACTCATCTCACATGTTAGTAAAGTAATGCTCAAAATTCTCCAAGTCAGGCTTCAACAGTACGTGAACCATAAACTACCAGATGTTCAAGCTGGGTTTATAAAAGGCAGAAGAACCAGAGATCAAATTGCCAACATCTGTTGGGTCATAGAAAAAGCAAGAGAATTCCAGAAAAACATCTACTTCTGCTTTATTGACTATGCCAAAGTCTTTGACTGTGTGGATCATAACAAACTGGAAAATTCTTCAAGAGATCAGAATACCAGACCAGCTTACCTGCCTCCTGAGAAATCTGTATGCAAGTCATGAAGCAACAGTTAGAATGGGACATGGAACAACAGACTGGTTCCAAATCAGGAAAGGAGTACGTCAAGGCTGTATATTGACATCCTGCTTATTTAACTTCTATGCAGAGTACATCATGTGAAATGCTGGGCTGGATGAAGCACAAGCTGGAATCAAGATTTCCAGGAGAAATATCAATAACCTCAGATACACAGATGACACCACCCTTATGGCAGAAAGTGAAGAAGAACTAAAGAGCCTCATGATGAAAGTGAAAGAGGAGAGTGAAAAAGCTGGCTTAAAACTCAACATTCAAAAAACAAAGATCATGGCATCTGGTCCCATCACTTCATGGCAAATAGATGGGGAAACAATGGAAACAGTGAGAGATTTTATTTTTCTGGGTTCCAAAATCACTGCAGATGGTGACTGCAGCCATGAAATAAAAAGATGCTTGCTCCTTGGAAGAAAAGCAATGTCCAACCTAGACAGCATATTAAAAAGCAGAGACATTACTTTGCCAACAAAAGTCTGTCTAGTCAAAGCTATGGTTTTTCCCATAGTCGTGTATGGATGTGAGAGTTGGGTCTAAAAGGAAAGCTGAGAGCCAAAAAATTGATGCTTTTGAACTATGGTGTTGGAGAAGACTCTTGAGAGTCCCTTGGACTGCAAGGAGATCCAACCAGTCCATCCTAAAGGAAATCAGTCCTGAATATTCATTGGAAGGACTGATGTTGAAGCTGAAACTCCAATACTTTGTCCACCTGATGTGAAGAACTGACTCATTTGAAAAGACCCTGATGCTGGGAAAGATTGAGAGCAGGAGGAGAAGGGGACGACAGAGGATGGGATGGTTGGATGACATCACCAACTTGATGGACATGAGTTTGAGCAAGCTCCAGGAGTTGGTGGTAGACAGGGAAGCTGGCGTGCTTCAGACCATGGGGATGCAAAGAATCGGACACGATTGAGTGACTGAGCTGAATTGAACTGTGGAGATGGTGGCAAAACCCTTGAATACACTAAAAAATGTTAAGTTGCACATTTCAAATCAGTGAATTACATAGTATGTAAAATGTATTACAATAATTCTGTTGAAAAAAAAAAAAGAATCCCTTGGTTCAATCAGCTATTTTTGGTGATGTGGATGATAAGGGCGAGAGTTGGGTGATAGCCTAAACCAAACAGAACCAGTCCTGTGTCCTTAGATCTCTTCCCAGAAAAGGGGAGTCATGATGTGCTTGGAAGCAACCCTAAGAGGTATCTTCTACATTAGGAATTTCCATTATAAAGAAATAAATGAAAGAGAAATCCTGAAACCTTGAGGGTTAGGCATGATCTTATAAAAGTGCTCAAAACCATCATTATCCCTCACAGAACAGTGTATCTGTATTTGCTTTAAACCATGACATGACTTAAAAATAATTGAATTCTCCACATCCTATACCTAAATGCAATTTCTAATTATTACTTGGCTATCCATATAAATCCTAAGTAAATCTGTGGTGTTTCTTTTCCCTTGCATCAGTACAATATGAATAAATGTAAATAATTGTTATGTCTGATTTACATTGTGTTTTGTTAAGCAGCTAAAAGTAAATATTGAAAATAGAAGGAAATGGCAACCCACTCTAGTATTCTTGCCTGAAGAATCCCATGGACAGAGGAGCCTGGCAGGCTACAGTCCATGGGGTCACAAGAGTCGGACACGACTTAGCGACTAAACCACCACCACCACCATGCAAGTTTGAACAGCTGTTTGCCTAAAGGAAGGCTATAGATCTTAAAGTGCAGGGCTAACTGAATCAAAGCAAATTACTATCCTAAGTATGCAGATTTCCTTACATTGAATGATACTCAATTTTCTTTGTTTGTTTGTTTTGTTGCCACACCTTGCAGCTCCTGGGGATCACTGACCAGGGACTAAACCCTGGTTCCGCACAGTGAAAGTCTTAACCAATGGACCACCAAGGAATTCCCAATGGTACTCAGTTTTAACCATCCTATTTCATGTAAGTTTTCATTACAAATGGTCTTAGATTAATTCTAGATGTAAGTGGCAATACAATATGAACAACTAGATGAAAATAATACACAGGACCTCATAAATGAGTGAATCAAAGTTCACTCCAGGAAGAAAGAGGTACTAGATGAAGATGGATTCGTTAATACGAGAATATATTTTTTTCAAAGAAAGATCTGTTAGGTACTTGGGATGGCAAGAAAAACTCAGTTAACCCAGTGAGTTAGAATAAAAATGTAGAACTTTTAAATAACATTTTAATAGGGCTTATGGTCACATGATAATACATTTTTAAGCTTTTCAGAATTGTGGGACATTGAGATATGCATAAAATGTTCTCTCTTTTTAAATCAATGCATCTTTTCCCAGGGGACTAAGATGCCTCCAGGACCTGGGCAAATTTCCTTCTATAACTCAATCTGAGATACCTTGAGGCAGGGAATTCCACTGGGAAGGAAGAATTGGATTCAATTTACTGTTTCTGGATTTCTTCCCCAGGATTGCCTAGAAGAGTTAAGAAACTGTTGTGAATGTCTCCAGCACTCAATAAAATTGCTCTCTAGATCCCTACATTTGACAAGTAGGCTCCAGAATTCAGCCGTGAGCAAGGACACCACATTTGCTCTCCAAATGCAATCTATGCCCACACTTTTGACATTAACGCATACCTATATTTTTACTTCATGGGCAGTTTTCTCCAGTTGGAAGAAGAGAGAAGAAGGAGTTAGATTCCAGTGAGAAGGATTTTATACACCTTGCTGGCTTTGAGATTTAGGGGCCCACATGCAAGAGCCAGAATGACAGCTCTAGGAGTAAAGACAAGTCCCCAGTTTGCAGCAAGCCAGGCAATACAGACACTGGCCCTGCCATCATAAGGAACTGGATTCTGCCAACAATCAGACTGAGTTTGGAAATGGAATCCTCCCAGAGTCTCTAAATAAGAATCCAGCCAACACCTTGATTTCCAAGAAATCCAGAGCAGAGAACCCAGCTTAGCCATCTCTGATCTACAGAACTATGAGATAGTAAGTTTGTGTTGTTTTAAGCACTAACTTTATGGCAATTTGTTACCGCAGCCATAGATAACTAATACAAACAGATAACTATAGTGTTTGTCAGGTAACAGGCACTGTGTCAAGCATTTGAGATGCATCACCTGGATCAGTCTCACAATGTCTATTGTCCTGGTTTCAAAATTGAGCAATAAGACCCAAGTCACCGAGCTGGCCAGTCCCCTCAGGACCATGATAGGAATCAACCCTCTCTATGTGACTGCAGAACCTTTGACCATTTCTATACAATGGCCCACTGCTGCTATTCAATAATCATGTGTATAGAGGATCCAAGTTTTAAATACACACAAACATACTTATACATTCACATATGTATATATATTAAAAATTTCTGAAAGAAAATATACCAAAATATTCAGAATTGTATCTTTAGATAGTAGGATTATCACTTCTTACTTCATTATGGTTTCCTGTTTATCTGAATTACTTTACAATGAGCATATTCTACTTGCATAACATTTTTATTTCCTTTTTTTTTAGTTAAAAGATGAAGGTGAAAATTTATTAAGGAGAATCCGACCTGAGTACCAATCATTTCTTTCATCTTATTCCCAGAGACTCCCACACTTAAAGACTCATCACATACCCAGGTCTCGGGCTCTAGCTGCAGCCCTCCAAGTGCTTCCGTCCCTTTCAGGCTCCCAGGTCCGCAAAGGAAGGCCAAGAACTATCGTGGGTCCTCTCTGAGGATGGAAGCCCATCTCACTCCCTGATAGGGGGCCCGAGCTCTGGTGTCAGAGTCTAAGGGACACATTTCTCCTGTCTTTTCTCTTCAGGTTTCTCTACATTAGTGACACCAATCAAACCTCTGTGATAGATCCTGTTAGACAGTCTAAGAGCTTTCCCCAACTCCTTTCCCTCTTGCCTACCTGTCACTATAGTGGCTAGGAGAATGAGAAACTAGATTCCCCAGCCTCCCTTGCAAGTAAGGGTAACTGTGTGCCTCAGGTCTGATTTTGAGACTAGAGTGAAAACCCACCCGGGAGTTTCCTGGGAAATGCTTTTTTGCTTCCTTAAATAAAGAGACAGAAGCAATCTGTGAAGCTTTCTACCCCTCCTTTCTTTTTATCTTTAATGCAGACAAGATGCCTGAAGCTACAGCAACAATCTTGTGATCATGAAACATCAAACATGAAGACAAATGTCTAATAAATTAGTGGAGCATAAACCATAAAGTCTGGTTTGTTGATAGCATCATTAGCAGATGTTAGCAACTCCTGTCTCACCCGATTATGTGTGAAAAAACAAACCCTTATCTTAAAACCCAAATGTGATTACCTCCATTCTTATCTCAACTGCCTGCTACAGACATTAGAGTACTGGTGCTCTTTTCTGTTAGATGCAGAAATGAGAGAGAGAACTGGGAGAGGGGAAGAGAAAGAAGTAATTGGAGAAAATCCGTTTGTGTTTTCCACATATAGATTGCTTCATGTCCCTAATTTTGTCCTGTCCCATAAAATCCTATGCTGAAACCGAGACATCATGCTTATCACTTATGACACAGATTACAGCCCACAGCATCTATTTTAAGGAGGAGACAGTAAGATTGACATTTAAATTCAGTCATGTGACCTACAGAATCATCCAGCCAATGATTCTACTTATATTTTGATTCAAATAAATTTTTTCATGAATAACTGATAAAATGGAATGCCATTTTATTCCTGTAGCAAACTAAAGGCCATGGGAGTAGTCTGTCTACTGGAAGTGCCAGGACTAAGAAGATACATTGTCTGGACACTTTAACAAAATAAAACCAATTACAAGTCTATTATGTAAATTGTCTGTTATGTCAGATGAGTAATTCTAAATAAATGGGATAAAATATTCCTTTCTGAAAAAAGCTTTTGTTGGTTGGTCTAAGTTCTATAATCTATGATCATTGTTGACTTTTAATACTACAGATGGAAGCTTCAAATCAACACACTTTTATTTCTTATTCTCTTAGAAACACTGATAGTTGGGAAAAATCTCCATTATACAGTCAGTCCTCAACAAACAGGGTCTTAACTACATGTCTTTGAGAGAGAAAGTTTCTCATGTTTTAAGCTTTGTGAACTTATGTTAGTCAGAGTTCATGTCACTCATTCCTGTGATATATCATTTTGTTGCATTTCAACAGGAGATTAAAATTGAACAACACTGGCAAAGTGAGCAAGCAAAGAAATGTAACTTATTTCAATTATGTCATGTTAAGTGGCCAGTTGGAATTTTCACATATTGCTTTAAATTATAAACAGTGAAAATCAGTGTGAACTGCAAGGTATATTGATTTTCATTTGTTAAGCGAACATTGTGGCTTGCACATGAACTATTTTTATGCATTTGAATCTTTGTTATTGAAATTTAGTCTCTTGTTCTTTCAACTATTTTTATACAATTTTTCAAAGTTATTTTCCATTTACCATTATTACAAAAGATTGACTTTATTCTCAGTGTCGTATAATCCTTGAGGCTGTCTTACACCCGAAAGTTTGTAGCTCCCTTCCCCCCACCTCTTTATTCCCTCTCTCCTACTAGTTTGTCTCTGTATCTGTAAGTCTGCTTCTTTATTGTTGTATTCATTAGTTTGTTGTATTTTTTAGATTCCACATGTAAGTGATATCATACAATATTTGTCTTTCTCTGTCTGATCTGTTTCACTTAGCATAATGCCCTCCAAGTCCATCCATGCTGTTGCAGATGGCAAAACTTTATTCTTTTTAATGGCTGAATAGTGTTCCATTTGGAGAAGGCAATGGCACCACACTCCAGTACTCTTGCCTGGAAAATCCCATGGACCGAGCCTGGTAGGCTGCAGTCCATGAAGTCGCTAAGAGTCGGACACGACTGAGCGACTTCACTTTCACTTTTCACTTTCATGCATTGGAGAAGGAAATGGCAACCCACTCCAGTGTTCTTGCCTGGAGAATCCCAGGGATGGGGGAGCCTCGTGGGCTGCCATCTATGGGGTCGCACAGAGTCAGACATGACTGAATCGATTTAGCAGCAGCAGCAGCAGTGTTCCGTTAGGGGCTTCCCTAGTGGCTCAGATGGTAAAGAATATGCCTGTAATGCAGAAGACCTGGGTTCAATCCCTGGGTCGGGACGATCCCCTAGAGAAGGAAATGGCAACCCACTCCAGTATTCTTGCCTGGAGAATTCCATGGACAGAGGAGCCTGGCCGGCTACAGTCCATAGGGTTGCAAAGAGTCAGACACAACCGAGTATTCCATTGTATACACGCTCTCACATTTTCTCTATCCAACACTTACGTTGTTTCCATGTCTTGCCAATTGTAAATAATGCTGCTGTGAAAAATAGGGTGCATGAATCTTTTTCAGTTAGTGTTTTGGGGTTTTAAAAGCATATTCAAGAGTGGCTGGGTCATATGGTAGTTCTATTTGTAGTTTCTGAGAAACTTCCATACTGGTTTCCATAGTGTGTGAGTTAGTCACTCAGATGTGTCTGACTGTTTGTGACCCCATGGTCTGTAGCCCACCAGACTCTTCTGTCCATGGAATTCTCCAGGCAAGTATATCGGAGTGGGTTGCCATTTCCTTCTCCAGGGGTTTCCATAGTGATTGTACCAATTTACATTCCCACTAACAGAACACAAGGATTCTCTTTTCTCCACATCCTCCCAGATTTGTTATTTGTATTCTTTTTGATGATAGCCATTCTGACAGGTGTGAGGTAATATCTCATTATGGTTCTGATTTCCATTTCTCTGTTGATTAGTGATGTTAAACATCTTCTAATGTTCATATTGGTTGTCTACATTTCCTCTGGAAAACGCACAATATATTCAGTTCTTCTGCTCATTTTTTTCTTCCTAATTTCTTATTACCATAGAAGTAACATAACACATTCCTACCCATTTTTTAATCAGGTTACTTTTTTTTTTTGATGTTGAGTTATATGAGCTGTTTATATACGTTGGATATTAATTCCTTATTGGTCATATCATTACTCCAAATTTTAAATTCTTTAAGTATCATTGTACTATCTAGTTATCCTTTAGGTTATATATAGACACAAAAATATCATTAGTTAATATTATAAATTAATGACATTATAATCCTTCAACTGAAGTGTTACATATTATTCTTCTATGTGAACTTTGAGTTAATTAGGAGAATTAGGACTAGGTCCTGATCCCTCTGCGCACGTTTAAGGGTCAGTTGAATTGAGCTTCTTTAACACATTTCATAAATAATTTTATTCAGACTCTTCATGCTTATTTTCAACATCAAATCCTTCATTCAAGGTATTTAATTCATCACTGAAGCTACCTTCTGTGTTACTTAACATCATTTGTCAAAGTACATTATTGTCACTTCCAACTTTTTGAAATACAGCCCTTTTTTGAATGTAAGATAAGATTTTTATTATTAAAAACTTAATCCTAAATCACAAGAATTATTTTCATGCCATCAGGTCAGCTGGTTTTTGTTTGTTTTAATCTTTTTGAAAGTTATCTTTAAAAAATTTCTTTACAACAGTGGTCCTAGGTCCAAGCATCAACATCACCTTGCAACTTGTAAGAAATTGTCATTCTCAGACTTTACCCAGATTCACTAAATCAGAAACTCTGGGGAGGTCCCAGCAAACTGGGTTTTAATAAGCCCTGTAAGTGATTCTGTGGAAAAGGGAATGGAAACCTACTCCAGTGTTCTTGCCTTGGAAATCCCAAGGACAGAGGAGCCTGATGGGCTACAGTCCATAGGGTCGCAAAGAGTTGGACAGGACTTAAGCGACTTAGCATGCAGCAGCATAGCTGATTCTGATACATGCTACAGTTTAAGAACCACTACTTTACAACAACATCTAACTGTTGCAAATATGAAGTCATTTCCTTAAAAATAATTTAGCTAAAGTGTGTGTGCCTCTTTTTTCAAACTGATTGTGCTGCTATAGAAAGTGTTCGAGAAACACTCCAACCATGTTATCTAAAATAATGATTCTGGTTACATCCTATCCCTAAACTCTGCTTTATTTTCTGTATAACAAGGTCTTGGTTTTGTTCATGATTGACTCCCCAACATCTTGAATGGTGTCTGGTCCTATTTGAAATGAAATTATTGTGATAATTTCAGGCTAACATGTCTTCATGATCTAGGCTAGATCACACAGCTGAACATAAGCTCAAAGAATCATGGAGAAAATGGCTAAGATTTGGTTCAAAGCTGTTCTCACTGATGTTTTCTACTAAACCAGCAACAAGCAGTAACAAGAATTCATACCATGGAAGGAACATAAGGACATATATTAGTGGGCACAGCTCCCTTCACTGCTAATATAAGCACTCAGTCATTGGGTGGTTAACATCCCAAAGAAGTAAGGAAAACACCAGGTCAAGGAAGCTGTGGTGTGTGGGCTCATTCAGCTCAGGGAAGGGCCCCAAACCACCGACCACCTTACACGGAATTCTTGATAAGCCTTATAATTTTTTAAATTCGAGGCATAAGACAAGTAGAAAAATACATATAGTTTTTTAACTTTTCTGTCATTGAAGCTAATGCATTATGAAAATACTAATTGAGTGGAGAGGAAAAGAACTTTTAACAAGCTGACTGTTTCTCGAAACAAGTTAAAGCGTTTTGTTTTTGTTTTGTTTCCTCTGATGCTGAACTGCAGTGACTTCATATTTAAGCTGATACAAAGAATTCTGAACCATCCAGTATATTTTTTGAGTCCGTTTGTTAGACAAAGTATGAGGAAATGTGCTCTGTCACCTTTTTGTTTGTTTTCCAAATGGCCATTTCAGTGTAGATAACAGTACACAGGATAAACTGGAGAAGCAGGTTCTGCCACCCCGCCCAGCTCACCTGTTTGTTACCTGATCACTCCATTCAGAATAGCATTCAGGTGGCAGAACCAGCTATGTGGTGTAACAGGGTTGGAAACATGCCCAGGCTGAGCCCCCAAAGACAAGAAGTAGCCCTCATGATGAGGACTGTGGAGGTGGGGACAAATCACTGCTTGACATACTCCACTCACAAAATTTCACAACAGAATAGGAAAAGGAATGGCACTCAAAAGGGAATAAACAAAAGGCAAAGTGAAGGCATTGGTAACACCCCCATTTTTCTTAGAAGATGAAGCCAAGAAATATGAAACATGAATGTGTACCCTAGTTTTATCCATGGAATTCAAATAAATAGTTTTACCAAGATTTCCACACTTGATTTCTACCAAAAAAAATAAAAATGAACACGTTAAAATACATTCTTTTTCACGTGGGATATGCCATTTTCTTTAAATGTTTTTTACTAAGAAAGCTTGCTTTTTCTGTGGTTATTCTGTTTAGACAAGTAAAACTATATTATTCATATAAATATTTATCATAAATCTTACAAAATTATAAGAATAATCATTACAAACAAATGTGTTTAGCACCTGTTTTTGCTAAAACCCATTGACTCAGAATCTGCACTTACCTGTTCTATTGCTTGCCCTGAGACAAGTGATTAGAAATTCTTAATCCTAACCTCTCCTAATTTTTTATTCCTTCAGCTACAATGAAAAGTTTCAATAGTAGCGAAATTAAATGTTCTTCATGGATCAAGGGAAATGAGTGATGTATTGAAACTGTTCACCCAAAGACCTGGCTTCTGGACCTACAATCTTTGAAAAAAGTAGTGAGAACACTCAGAAGGTTCGCATGACGCCTGTGATTGTAGAAAATTACTTAATTTCTTCCAATCTCCTTTTGCTTCCTGTAGAAGTAGGGCATTATGTAATTAAGAACAGCTAAGATCACGACTGCAGCCATGAAATTAAAAGATGCTTAGTCCTTGGGACAAAAGTTATGACCAACCTAGATAGCATATTCAAAAGCAGAGACATTACTTTGCCAACAAAGGTTCCTCTAGTCAAGGCTATGGTTTGTATGGATGTGAGAGTTGGACTGAAGAAAGCTGAGCGCTGAAGAATTGATGCTTTTGAACTGTGGTGTTGGAGAGGACTCTTGAGAGTCCCTTGGACTGCAAGGAGATCCAACCAGTCCATTCTAAAGGAGATCAGGCCTGGGTGTTCCTTAGAAGGAATAGAAAACTAAAGCTGAAACTCCAGTACTTTGGCCACCTCATGCGAAGAGTTGACTCATTGGAAAAGACTCTGATGCTGGGAGGGATTGGGGGCAGGAGGAGAAGGGGACGACAGAGGATGAGATGGATGGATGGCATCACCGACGTGATGGACGTGAGTTTGAGTGAACTCCGGGAGTTGGTGATGGACAGGGAGGCCTGGCGTGTTGCGATTCATGGGGTAGCAAAGAGTCGGACACGACTGAGTGACTGAACTAAATTGAAGTGGTTTTTAGGTCCCCTTCCAGCTCTGAAAAGTACATAATTCAAAGCTGCTAAAAATAAATACTTTAAAATTGACTGATATATGCACACACACACATACACACGGTTTCGCTGTGAAAAGGGGAGGGACTATACAGTATTTTACAGAACTTTACAGTGCATCAGTATCAAAACGTTTTACGTTCTTGTTCCTGGAAAGAAAAAAAAAAAAGTTTCAGGGTGGTATCGATCCTGCAGAGGGAGTTCTGAGAAACCAGGTTTCAGCTACCCGCGTTTAGCTTCCAGGCGCTTCAATCTGCATAGAGGCAGTGTTTCGGAGGACCTCATACCAGCTCAACTGGGGATCCAGCGGAATTTGTAACCCCCGTTGGCGGTCCGGATGGTGAAGGCATTGCCCTGGGGGAAAGCAAGGGTGCGGATGGTGCTGTGGCTGCGGATGGGGGTGCTAAAGGAGCCGCCCTCCTCGAGCTCACTGTGGCTCAGGTTCAGCGTGCTCAGGCTGCAGTCTGTGCGCAGCCCCGGGAAGGCGCCGTGCAGGTTCCCGGGCCTGCGGTCCAGGCTCTGGGGCTCGGGCTGCAGCCGGAGCCTCTTGGGATCGCGGCTCTGCAGAGCTTCATCGCAGCGCTCGGAAATCTCCCTCAGAACGGCGTCCACTTCCGCGCAATCCTGTCCCGCAGCGCTGAACAACTCCTCCAGGCTCCTTTTGGCCGTCGCCTTGAGCAGGAAGGGCTCGGCTGCCGCCCCGGGATCCCGGGAATGGGTGATCATCAGCTTCTACAAGAGATGAGGAGGAGCGCCGCCCTGGGACCAGCCAGACTCGCCTCTGATTGGCTCTCGAAGGAGGCCTGGGCTAACTTCCAACAGCGCGACTCGGCAGACCCCTGCAAGTGACTCAGAGAGCTGCCAGCGGTCCTCTCCTTCCCTCGACCCTCTCCGAGTCCCAACACTGGGAGCAGGGTGGGGGTGAAGGGTACACAGGAGTATTTCCGACTTATGCAGTGTTCTACACGCCCGCGCCCCACTTACGTCCAGCACCGAGGCCAGGTGCCGGGTCCGACTGGCTAGTTCCTTCAGTTGCAAATTGCGCTCCTTCAGGGAGGCGATTTCCTCCTGTTTCTGGGTCAGCGTCGCGTGCAGCTGCAGGAGGGGACCCAAACATCGAGTTGTAGGCTCCCGTGCTCTCTCTCGTCTGTACACTCGGCAGGAACTGAACCCAGATCCTCACGTCTAATCAGAAACTTGGGGGCCCAAGAACGTTTACACTGGTGAGAATAATCAGTTTTTATTACAAAGCACTTAGAATGTTTCTCAGTAAATCGTCCGTATAGTGATGAGGAGTGCTGACTTGGGCAACAGGCAGATACAGATTCTGCCTCCGAAGTTCAATCTTCTTGTACCTCAGTTTCCTTATCTGCAAAGTGAGGCTGGTAAGAGTATCTAGCTCAATGTCTGTGGGTATTAAATGAGGAAAAGTAAATGGGTAAGCGCAATACTAGGCATATGGCCCTCAATAAATATTGGTGGCCCTAATAAAAATCCGGTGGGTAGGATTTCTCCCACTTAGGGACGTTGTAAACTGAGCCAGTGGAGGAATAGCAGCTACTTGGACTGATCCACTGGTTCTAACGTGCCAACGGGGCACATTTCTGCACCTGCAGCCTCCACTTCGTCCCCGAGCACCATGCCCTGCCCCTAACCCAGGATTCCTAAACGCCAGCCCAGTGTCCCTACTTGATTATTCTCGATGAGCGCGTCCCCCAATGCCCTCTGGTTCTGGTCGGCCACCTCCTTCCAGTACTGCTCTGGCGGGGGCACTTCAGGTGGGCTCAGCGGCGGGGAGAGACAGGGACCAAATGGCAGGACGTCGCTAGGAGAGAACGGGAGATCTCCACCCGCCAGGGAAGGCGACATCAAAGAGGATGAGTCTGATGAAGAGGAAGAGAGGGAGCTGGGTTTGCAGCCTCAGACTCGCGCCTGGCTAACTACAGGGGCAAAATGTCACTATGGGTGTAGGGTTTATATAGAGATTTTTCTTTATTGATAAATCAACCCTCACTCTGCAATCCCCACGATTCCCAGGCCCTTCTTGATATCCTGTACACTTTCAGCAGGTGCTCAATAAATGCCTGTTGAGACGCTCTACACTGAACCTCCACAGTGGCCGGGGCAAACTTGTCTGAAGTCACCCAAATCCACTACTCCGCACACTCCTGTCACCCAGGCTCTTCCTAGCCACGTCACAGCTTAAGGCTGGGCTCTCTTCCAGAAGTTGCACTGGCAAGTGGAGAAAAGGCTATCTATAGCGATCCAGCGATTCATCTTCACCATAAGGAAAAGGGAGGGGATCCCCTAAATATGGAAGAGCCTGACACTTTGATGAGTTGCTGGCGAGTTGTTAATAGGTACACAGTTTACCACCTTCAGGGCCACGAAATTCGAACTTGTAGGATTTGAGGGGTGGAAGACACCCCCGCTTTAATTTTACTGCAGAAACTGCACTTGCCTGCAATGAGATTATCCACAGTGTCTCTGAAATCCTGCAGATCGAAGTCCGCTGCCGTTTGCAGGGAATGGCTCTGAAATAAACCAGAGGTGAAAACTAGTTAATGTTAAGCCTGGGGGGTCTAGAACACTTCCTAGACGGTCAGCTAACCTCTGGGACTCGGTGGCAGGTCTAAGCCCAAACGCATTCACAGTGGAAACTTATACCTGAAAATCAAAGTCCCGCCTGAGGCGCGGAATCCAGGAGGCTTGCACTGCCATGGTGGGGAGAGGGACACTCCAAGTGGGGACCCTGCTGCGAGGGTCCTGCCAGGCGCGGAAACTGTGTTCAGCTCACCTCCGCCGCCTAGTGAGGCCGCAGACCTCCAGCTCAGACTTACCTCTCACAGACCAAGGGGCCACAGCTCTAAGAGCTGGGAGCACGGTGTGCAAACACTCTGTCCTTGCTCCCAAGATCTGCCAGCGTGCAGGGGCATCCAAAACAGTAACTCCAGGCCAGATAACCCGAGAAGGCTCAATCACAGCTAAACCACCCGTCCCCACCAAGAAAAGGAAAAGGTCGGCTAAGACATGATGGGCTAAGGATGCTATGTGGAAAGTGCCTCTGTTCAGCATGCAGCCGGCGTGGTCCCTATTGCTGTTTTGCTTCTCAAAAAGTTGGAGTTGACTTTTCCCCGTCCAGCGTGATGCACCTCTAACATTGTGGACTGGACGCTCTCCTGGGTTCCTGCAATGTGCCTGGGTGAGTGAAACCAAAGGGTACGGTAAATGCTGGCTGCCAGGAAATTTCTTATTCCCTTAATTCGCGGACAGAGCTGACAAAACTCTTATACGCTGATTTTCTCTGTTAATTCTCACAGCAGTTCAGGAAGCTAGCAGAGATCAAGAAGTGATTCCTCCCCTGATGGAGAAGCTGAACTCAGAGAAATCGAGTTGCCCAAGCACCCAACTTTGAAATAGTGAAACTGGAGCTTCTGCTCCAGAATGCTGGTGCCTATTTCAAATCCTCTTTCCTCTACCCCTCGTTGCCTCTAGCTTCTATTTCTTTTTCTTTTTTTTTTTTTAGGAAAGCCTGGCTTCCAATGAAGAGCTCGGGGAAGGGGAAAGAGGTCCCTCAAGGGGCATGATCTGAGATGCGTCCAATACGCCCACCAGAAATATCTGTTCTAATGATCTTTGTTCTATCATCTTTTTTTTTTTTTTTTTTAATTCCTCTGGGTTAATCTTACTCGTCTCCCAAAAGCCCATCTTAACCATTCAGATACTTCTGAGAAGAGGAGCTTAATCTGAAGTTGAAGTGTGAAAGTGAAAGTCACTCAGTTGTGTCCCGCTCTTTGCAATTCCATGGACTACACAGTCCATGGAATTCTCCAGGCCAGAATAAGTCAGAGCTTAATCTGACTCTAACTTCAAAGAATGTACAAGTTATCCATTTCCTTCAGGGAAGAGAAGTCTAGCACCAATTGAAATCTGAGATTGTAAAGGGAAGGCAGCTTAGCAAGGAAGGACTGAGGGCCCCAGACAGATCCTGAAGCACAGATTCTTCCCTGGTTGAAAGAGTCAGAAATGAGGCATTTTCCAAGGGCTAAAATGTCTCCCTCTTAGTAGAGAAAAGCTCTTACCACAAGAAGACTGGAGGCCACCTAAGGGAATGGTGCCCAGGAAATGCTTTCTCCTGTGCTATCCCAGGTCTTGGCCCATTCTGGACCCCAAACACTTCTAGAGCACTTCCTCTCTGTGTCCACTTTCCCCAACAGGAAGGAGAAATATAACCAGAGTGTGTACTGGCCAGAGGGTTCCCCTGGAGAGTCTTCCTCTGGGGATGTATCTCCTTCTGCACCAGCTCTGCCTTCCCCAGGACAACTGCTGGATCTCTTGGGCCATCTGGAAAGAGCTCTGCCCTTAAAACTCTCTGAAACTCAAAGGAGACATGGGCTGACTTTGGTTCGGTTCGTGGGCTCTGGTTTGTGGGCTTAATCTTTGGTGCATGCTGTGCCAAATCGCTTTAGTCGTGCCTGACTCTGTGTGACACTATGGACTGTAGCTTGCCAGATTCCTCTGTCTATGGAATTCTCCAGGCAAGAATACTGGAGTGGGTTGCCATTTCCTCCTCCAGGGGATCTTCCTGACCCAGAGGTTGAACCTGAGTCTCTTATGTCTCCTGCATTGGCAGGCGGGTTCTTTGCCACTAGTGCCACAATCTTAGGTAGTTCAATGATATTTCTGTGGTTACTCTGTTACTATCTTCCCAATTAGATAAAAACCTGGCACTTCTCCAACACAAACAGCAGGGGGAAAAAAAAACTAAAACAGAACATGATGTCAAATTTAAGTTCTGTATATATAAGCCAAAATTCAGCAAAAGCCTGCTTTTTCTCTTGCAAAATAAACATGTTGGAGTAAGGGAGTTATGTAACCCTCCGGGTCAGTTGAATGATGCTCCTGTATTGTCTTTTTTTTTTTTTTAATCTGAGCATCCAGACTCTAAGAGAACAAGAGAATAAATAGCTTCTGCAGGGCAACGCCCACTTTTCCTGCCTTACTAGTCTCTACTCTCAGTGGCCACCTACCCCAAGTCTCCCTGGGCTCTGCCCAATTCTAAGAGGCACTTAGACCCTGGGACACTTTGTTCCACCATCCCAATCACAGTTCTAGGAGGTGGTCATATCCTCTGGAGAGTTCTATACTCTCATGTCCCCAGCACCTGCTGCCAGGAACCTGGAACTGGCTCTTCTTGTAGGTGCCATCTAGCTAGGACCTCCTGTCCTTCTGGGCACTTCATATCCCATCAGTGAGCCAGGCTTCTGGTCTCAGCCCTGGTGAGTGGTAGGAATGAGATGGAAGTGAGAGGATAGGTTTTCTTGGGGGAAATGCCTCTTTCCCTCATGGGAGTGACAGTAGCCTTTGCAGAGGGTGAAAAGGACTTTTATAAAGTGCCCATCTGCTGAAGGGCCATCTCTGTAGAGAACAACGTTTTCAGTCAGATTTCTTCAAATCCTTTGTTACTCTTCTGGCTTCCTCCAAATGTAAATTCTCTTCGTTTTTTCCGGTCTTGATGGAGAAGTTATTCTCCAATCTCCACACTCCTTAGACATCCAGGGAATGAAAATAGTTAATGAATGACCCGGAAAGGCATGTTGGAAGGACAGAGAGCACGCGCTGATCTGGTGCCCAGAGCGCAACTGTGCTCCCACCCACCCACCTGATCTCTCGGTGTGCAACCTCCGAGTTGCTCTACCGCAGCTCCAAGAAATAGATGGGGAGGAGAACGGGAGACCCGTCTGGCAGGGGAGCCCTCCCTGTGCAGAGTTGGTCAAAACAGCTCTGAGAATGGAGCCACCGTTAACATACTAGGAGGGAGGAGGGAGTTCCTATTCTCGCGGTTCGGATTCCTGCAGGACATCTCTCCCTGCTAACCAGGTGTTCCTGTGCTCTCCTCCCCAAACGGCTCTTTAAGGAAACTCGGGAAATAGAACATTGGGCTGAGAGGCAGGGGGCATTCCACCAGGGGAAGTACCTGTGAGGCGGCTGAGTCACCACCAGGCGGCGGGTCGGACCCAAGAAACGAGGAGCAGTCAGCGAGGTCCTGCAGGTCTATGGTGGTGAGCGCTGCGCGGCGAGAACCCGAGACACGCGCCGGGCGGACCCTGAGCCTCCCGCAAGGGCTAGCCGCGGGCATCGCCGCCAGACATTCCGAAACCCCAGGTTCTTTTCAGCCTCGCGCGCCCCACCCACCCGACTTGGGGAACTCGAGGGGTCGAGCAGGGACCACCGTGCTCACCTGGCAGTGCAGGGGTCTCGGCGTCTGGGGGATCCTCGTACACCGATACCCGGTTGCAGCCGCTGCTACCGGGAAAGAACTTCCGCGGAGGAGCGAACTAGCCGGGCACAGAAACGGTGAGCGCGGGTCAGCCCTGGGGCCGGGAGCGTGCAGACCCCGCCCGGCCCCGGCCCGTTGGCCCCACCTTCCTCTCCGGCTTCCCGGGCTTGCTGATGGGCCGGCCTCGCGGATCCAGCATCCTGTTGGGGCAAATGCTGTCGAAGGCCCGGCGACCCGCCGCGGTCGCCCCGCACTCCTGCATCCTGCCTCCGGGTCCGCTTCAGGCCCGGAGCCCCGCGCCGACTTCTCGGAGGCGGCGGCCCGGGCCGGGATGGCGACTCTACACCCAGCGCTCGGGAGGCTCTGAGGCCGGCCAGAAGTCGGGGAGGCGCGTGGTCGGGGTGGGGCAAAGGAATTACAGTGGAGGTGAGGAGGGAGGGCTCGGTGGAGAGGGGGGGACGCCGCGCGGGAGGGGCGGCTCGCGCCGGAGCGCCAGAGGTGGCGCCTTCAGCCCCGGACAATCTGCACTTTGGCGGAGGCGTTAAACCCAACCTGGCAACGCGGCTTCCCCCGGGAACTGGAGCGCGGGGCCGAGGCCCGCGAGCGCCCTTTAGGCTGGCATTGGCGCCGCAGCCTCCCGGCCGCGCCAGACAAGAGAGAAGGGGAGGACATCCCCTACTGGTCCCTAACTCTGGGTACAGCCTTCCCGCCTACGGACGGCGGGAATGGGAAAGTCAACGATTCTGATTTCATTTTCTTCCTCCCCCAGCCACAAGGCACGAAACAAACTTGGAGCGTCCATCGCCAAAGCCAGAGCCCAGCATTTGCCCCGCCATGTATGTAGGATTTGGTGGGGATGTAGAATTCCAGCGGGGACTCCCCAGAATAACCCCAGATTACGGAAGGGCTGGAGGAGAGCCGTCTTGGTGCTGACTTTACTTTGTCTGAAGCCTAGAGCCCTTCTCCAGACCCGTACCCCGCACTTTCTCAGGCAGCAGCACCTGAACATAGACTTTACAACAGAGGGTCGCATGTCTCTACAGCCCCAAATCCCCTAAAACCCAGGTCTCTCCCACGGAAGCCCCAGCCACCTCTCCAAGCACTTGGCCACTTTTCGTACACCCTGCTTCGACTGCTCTGCGGGAGTCTTGGCTCCTCTTTCCCAAGCTGGAAGCCTCTCCCAGGAAGGGGCATCTTCAGCTGCTTGGGTGAGAGGTCTCTCTCAGGACCACTCTTAGATCCATCTAACTTGAACAATCATCTGAAGTTGAAATCTTTGTGACCCTCCATTGGGCGCCTTGTTGATGTCTTATACCTCACAGGAGTAATGCAAGATCCTCTTTTAAAGGGCATGATCCTCTTCTATTTGCACCTGTTATCTGGATTCCTACACAAGATTGCCCTAACAGAGATGGAAAGCAACCTAATGATATAATTAGAAGAGACTTAGAGACTGACCCACCTATAGATGCAGGAACCCAGTGAGGTCAGCCAGATAGAGGTGGTGTGGTATTGCTGATGGCGAGGAAAAAGCTCTGGCTTTAGGGTCGGAACCCAGGCTCCGCCAGATCCATGAACCCTAGTTCTTTTGAAAAACCATTAAACCAAAACACTAACTTCAAGAGAGTTGCTGTGAAGATGAGACTGTTTATGTAATGTGACTGGCACTTGGTGTGGATAAATTAATGCTGTTTTGAGAAGCCTTTTCAGCTGCATTTCCAGCCTCCCACAGCCTGTTGCCCAATTTGTCTCCTACTTCCTCTGGTTCCCAAGTGGCCTAGCCACTAGCTAGTCCATTCCCAGTTCCTATCCTTAATGACTTCCCAGTTTGTAAAAGGATTGGGGAAGCTCTTAGCTGAGTTTCGGGGAGATCTCTACATATCCCAAGATCCAAAACAGGCCCATTTTCTATCATGAGTTCCAAGCTGGCGTAGAAAAATAAGGGTATTCTATTTTAATATGTGCAATAGATTTTCTGTGGCAATGGGTGCTGGAATAGCATGATTATCCTGGTCTCGATGATTTCTGGCACCAAATCACCCATATCAGTCTCAGCTGAGTGATGGAGTAAATGCTGGTGAAGACAATTGCTCAAGTCATTCTTTTGCAGAGATACCCAACACCTAACACTCGGGCTTAGGGGTCCAGATATATTGGAACTTGGAAGAGATGGTATGATTTTTCTCCTCCTCCTTTTCACCATCACAGACCAGCTTTTCCTCAAACAGCTTGGGGATTACCACTTCCCTTTCCCTGAGCCAAGGAGAAAGTTCCTGGAAAGCACAGCATATCAACCTATCAGGAGAGAAGAGGTCCCAGACGCCTAACGCCTAACGTCAGGTGCTTCTCTCTCTAGAGTGTACATTGGTGCCTAAGAAGAGCAAGGAAGTGTCTCTAAATATGTTTTGAGTTTGCTTTTTATTTATACCATTTGTCATACATTCAGATTTATTCTAAATGCAGTAGAATGACAGTCTATTCCCCCCAACTTGATTTTTTCCTACCATATAGAAAATTTGAAAAACAATGAACAATGGTAGCATTAACATTTTCCTATATTTGCTTTATCTCTATTTTGTTTTCTTTCTGTGTAACCTCCCTTCCCATCATTGTGTAGGCTGCACCAGCCTTCTTGAAGATTTGCTATGTACCAGGCAAGACCTGTGCTGAGGGGCGTGTAGAGAACATCTCATTAAATCTATACCTCAACACTTCCAGGTAAGTGTTACCGTTATTCTCCTTTTTACAAGAGAGACTTAAGCACAGATATATGACTTGCTTAAAGTCACCCAGCAAATTGATCTCAGAGCCCAGATGTTTAACCACTACTTTATATTACCTAATAAGAATCTAGTTTAAGCTTCAAAACAGCCCTGGTGACAGTTGGCCTTTGGGTTCAAGTTAAGAAATTTGCAGGAGGCTATAGATTCAGGGCCTACAGCAGATTCCCAACAGTGAGGATGAAGATGGTGGGACAGCTGTGGAGTCAGAACTCCAGCAAGCCTCTGTCCCATTTTTTTTAACTCGCTTTTCCGTCTGTAAAATGACTCCTGCAACATGACCAGAGGCAGGGACTGTACTGGCTCTCCAAATACATTCTCCATAGTCCCTATTGAATGGAGGGTATTGAGCAGATCACTTGTCCCACATCTGCCTTGGGAAGAGACTTTTTTGAGCATTTTCAGAAACCTGTAAGTGAGAGAAATTGAGTGTTGTGGCAAAGGGTGGGACTCTGGATTCAGACCCCTGCTTTCAAATCCTGGCTGCTCCACTGTTGTTCAGCCTCTCTGTGGCCGTGTCCTTCTCTGAAAAATGGGATAATAGACTCCGCCTATTGTTGGAGGCATTGAGACAACAAACGCTGAACACTGTGCCTGGTACATGTAAGCGCTGTTACTATTGTAATATTGTTACTGTGGGTTCACATGTAGCAGGTATAAGACAAGCGGTGCGATGGCAGGATAAATGGATTCAATTTGTAGTGGCCACCACTGCCTGCAAAGCCTTCATTTTTCCTTATCTGGCATTTACCAGGGTAGCTCTCTTACTTGCTAGTGGCACTGCCTGGTCCCAAAGTTTGTCAGTTTGGCGTCTCCGGGCACCAGCAGTGTGCTTTTCGCCCTCCCCCTCCCACCCCCATAAACAACATGGGCTGCAGTGCATTTTCAGTCTCACACCCCACCACACCCTTTGAATCTCTAGGAGTAAGCAGTCTTCAACTTCCTAACAAGAGGGTCCCTGGTTTCAGGCCAACAAGTGAACCTGACTCGCCTTGTAACTGGCTACAGAAACCTCAAGGGACCTGGTGTTTCCAAACAGAGATGCCCCAAGGGAGGAAGGTGCTCTCCTTAGTTACTGACCACCTCTATTCTCGCCTTGCTTTCACCTTCCCTCTTCCGGACAAATGCTTGCATTTGTAATATTCAGATAAACCACCAAGACAGCCTGTTTATTGAGGAGAGATTTGCTTTTCTCTCCTGTGCTCTTAGCAAAACAATGAGATGCTACTACCTTACACTATACAACCTGCAGGATGACCTGGAGACTAAGTGGGACCCCTGAAAGCCCCTCGTTGGGTCAGTACTGTACTCTTTCAGCGCAATGGGAAAGGTCCAACAGCCAAGAGGGGATCAAAGGAGACCAAGGGTCTACTTTATTTCAAGCTCGAGGACAGGCAGCACTTCTCTCGGATCTGGAGGGGCAACATATGAGTCAGGGAGGTTCCGTTTATGGCCACCAGAAGCTGCAGCTTGCCCAGGCAGTCCTGCAGCGCCGCCTCAGGGTGCCCGCCCAGGCGCAAGTCCATGGGGCGAGGGAGCTGCAGCATACGGTCGGCCAGCGCCAGGCAACAGATGGCCAGCAGGGAGGGGGTGTAGCTGGTGAAAGCGTAGTCAGCCAGGCTCAGCTCCGCCACCCCGCGCGCCAAGGCTTGCGCTTCCAGGGCTTCGGAGACCTCGGCCTGCCCGGCCTCCACGCGCGCGTGCGTGAAATGCTCCAGGAAGAAGCTGATGGTGGGAGCGCCCAGGCTGAAATGCAGTTTGTGCAGCACGATGCATTCGAGGTTGCAGAGCTGCTGCCTGGAGAAGGCACCGCAGCACAGGGCCAGAAGCTGCTTCACGCGAGGCGGGTGCACCTCCACCTGTAACACAAAGACACTCAGCCCTAGTTGTGCAGCATCCGGGGCCAAAGCCCTCCCCCGCCCCAGGCGAACCAGGACTCCCCCCATCCCTTCCAGAGAGATATGTGGGGGCTTCCTCTCTCCATACTTCCACTGTAGTTGTCTGGGGTATATTTTCTGCGCAGTTTCTCTAATTACCGTCGCGCAGAAAACAGGTTTGAGAAATTTGGCAGATTTCCACCCCCACCCCCCCACCGCCCCCCGCCCCGCGACTAGAATAGAGAGGCTACGGAGAGCTGTGGAGACTTGGCTTTTTTCTTTGGGTACTGAGTGAAAGGATTGTTCGTTTGGCCGGGGCGGGGCGGGGGGTAGTTGTGAAGTTAAGGCTGTGGGGTAGGTAAATGTGCAAACCTCTGCCAAAATGAGTTCAGGGAGCCTAGCGTTCAGTCTAGTGCACTGGAGAGCCCGAGACCCCATGAGGAGGTACCTGTTTGCAAGCGATGAGCAGAGAAGTGACCCCGAGCAGCTGGAAGCAGTCTGCAGCCACGGGCGTGGTGCTAAGGAAGCGGTCCAGAGTGTTCACCGTCAGGCACAGCGACTCGAAGGAAAGGCCGAACTGGCGGTGCACGGGGATTAGCCAGCTGAGCAGCTTACAGCGGGACTCCGCCGTCACCTGCCAGAGGGAGGAAGGAGGCGGACCCGCTGAGCCTAGGGCTCAGAGAGACTGTGGAAGGGACAGGGCACCAAGACCCGGAGCGTCCCCGGAGGGAGGCGAAAAACAAAGGAAAAGGCCAGAGGTGCTGGAAACTGGGAAACAGGTGCGCAGCGCCGCTGAGGAGAGCACAGGCGGGGCTGGGCGCCGGGACGCCTGGATTCATGCCTGGCGCTGTGCCCAGTGCGGATACACGTTACCTCGTGTAATCCTCTCAGCAATTCAAAGGGTCCCCACACTTGGCAAATGAAGAAGCAAGCTTCAGATTGTTAAGTAACTTGCCGGGGTGGGTAGGAGTCCGGACTCGAACCTAGAAACTGTCGTAACTCCTCTGCATTCTACCGGGTCCCTGCTATCCAGTTTGGAGACCTCGGGTCTGTCACTGAGGCCGTCCAGGCCCCCCTTTTCTCCATCTGTAAAATGAGGCTGATGGCCCGGCCCTTCAAAGCTCTTTCTCGCTCCGACCCGGGCGGAGGGAGGGAGAGAAGCAGGGCTGGCGAGGGCCGGGGCGCCGCGGAGGGCGGACAGAACAGGAAAAGAAAGAGCCCGGGAGAGGAGGAGGAGCGGTGGCGGAGAGCTGGCTCCGCCAGCACCTCACTTGTGGCTGCCGCGCCAGCGACTCCCGCGGGTGGAAGCGGCCTTCCCGCGCCTTGCGGAAGGCGTAGCAGCTCTGACCGTAGTCGCGGAAGGTCTGCAGATCGAGCTGCGCCAGCTGCTGGGCGGCACCCGGCACGGGGCTGCAGTCTCGCGCGGCGGGGCTATCTGTGCCATCCGAGCCGGAGCTGGGGGACTCGAACAGGTCGCAAACGCCAGAGTCTCCCGGGAGTGGGCTTATGTTAAGCGGTTGCAGCGGCTGCTTCCTTCGTAGGCGTGGGCGCCGGCTCTTCTTCACCGGGGCGCGGAGGTTCCGGGCGTCCTGCCTCGCAGCCCAGGCGGCGGGGCTCATGGGGCTGGTGGGGCTGGTGGGGCCGGGGGTCACCATAATGAAGTCGGACGGCCGTTCTATGACTCCCGGGCTGCGGAGAAAGTGGACCCGCGCGCCCGGGAGTGCAGATACCAGTCCAGACTCGCCGCCAGCCCGTAAGTACTCGGCCTGCGCGTTACCTCGGCCACACCCCTGGCCTCTCACTGGCTGAGCCGAGAGCCCCACGGAACCCGCGCTTTCCCGGCTAAACACCCGCTCGCGAGCGCGCAGCTGGCACATTTAGCCTCCTGCGTCTGCACCGGGGAGGGGTAGCTACCGCGGGCCGAGCGCTCTCGCCTTGTGCCCCCGGCCCCCAGCGCATCCCTTGTTACCTGAGCAACTGCACCCGGCTGCCGGCGGGATTTGCCCGCGCCGCGTGGAGTAGGAGTAGAGGCGGGGCGGCGGTGAGGCCAAGTGAACGCAGAATCCAGCTGAGGGGCTCTACTGTGCGCCCCGGAAAAAGATTTCCCCGAGGGCATCTCAACTTGACCAGATGGTCTCGACACGTGCGAGCACCTTCTATGCTGTCTCTAATCCAGGTCGGTAATTTTGTAAAGGTCACACTTCCCAGCTCCAAACGAAGCCTCCAGCTAGAATTCGGTCAGCACAGAAGTTTTCTTCAGTGACTCATACAAGCAATAATGATAATTCAATTGCTTTTGTGATTTTCGTTTTAGGCAGGCCCGAGTAGTCAGTATCTCTCCTTTCGCCGGGCCGGGAAGCAGAGCCTCCGAAGGTTCCTGGGCGCTGCTGCTGTATCTCCAGGGGCCAGTTCAGCCAGTCAGCCAGCAGGTATTCGCGCTCCTAACAGAAGACTGCCCGAGGAACCTCCAGCAGCGCGTCCACCGGCCCTGGAATACTTTCTGCGTATTTTCTCCCCAAACCAAGTAAGCTGCAGCAGTTTAAGAACTGAGTATTCTCTGGGGGTTGCATTTCTAGCTTTACTGAATTGCTCACAGCCTGTTAGGTTTTAGATCATTAACTTCTGACCCTCTGCCCCTGGAGGCCCAATCTTTCTTGGTTATAACGTGCTTCCCGTTTCTTCTCCTTCAAAATGGAAGTTTTCTTTGAGGAAGCTTCCTTCAGAAGCTTAGAGAAGAACTGAGGTTGGGGAGGCTAGGAGCGTCCTGGCGAGAAAGACTGGATTAGACGGCAGCTTCTTGTCCTGGTAGAGAGGACAGTGCTTCTCTGGCCTGAGTGAATCTTCTTAAGGGGCTCAGATCCTTTGGGACAAGAGGCACAAATAGCATCTAGTCAGCCTTACAGGCATCTCCCAGTGGCAGAAAGCCTGCATACCCTCTGGCTGATGAATTTTGCAGTGCTTCAAGAGATGAGTTACTAGGTGCTGTATTGAGAGCAGATTCTGCCATTTTCATTCCAGAAGAAAGCTAACAGATATATGTAATCAAGGTGTAAATCCTTGTTCCCAGAAATATGTGGGGTGATGTCTTCTAGAGATTCAGGTAAAAGAAAAGGGACAGGTTTCAGGTTCTGGTCAGTGTTACTCCTATTTCCTAGCAAGGTCTTTAGTCTTCAGACCTAAATAGTGTCATTTATAACATGAGAGATTAGTTAAGACTTGCATTTCAAAATGCAGATGCCAGGCCTCCTTGTCTCCTCTCAGGCTGTTGTTGGGGAATCTTTTTTAGAAGGAGCAATTAAATCTTTGGAGAGGAGTCAGGTATCAGACTTCTTCTTTGAGAGGGTGTCTAGGAGAAGAGGAAGAACATAAAGATTCTGATTCTTTACATTGGCCCAGATGGCCATGTGGTACGGGGGGAAGAGCACATGGTCCTAGGGTCAAAATGGTTGCTCCCGTTTATTGGTCATCTTGGAGCAGTTGCTTACCTTCTCAGAGCCTCTGTTTCCCCATCTGTTAGATGTGGGTATTAATACTTGCCTTAAAAGTCAAGTGAGGAATTCCCTGGTGGTCCAGTGGTTAGGACTCTGCTGTTGTTCTGCTGGGGTCCTGGGTTCAATCCCTGGTCAGGGAACTAAAATCACGCAAGTCATGTGATGTCACAAAAAAAGAAAAAGAAAAGAAAGAAAAACAAAAACATTTGAGACTTTCCTGGTGGTCCAGTGGTTAAGACTTCACCTTCTAATGCAGGTGCGGGTTCAATCCCTGGTCAGGGAACTAAGATCCCAAAGGCTCTGCAGCCAGAAAACTGAAACCAAAACAATATTGTAACAAATTCAATAAAGACTTTACAAGGGGTCCACATAAACAAACAAACAAACAAACAAACACAACAACAACTGACAAAAAAGAGTCAAGTGAAAAAGGTGAGAAAACGCAGTCCTTTTTTGAATATAAAATAGTAGGGTCATCTTAAAACTGTCCTTGGGGAGTCAGTACTATCACACTGGCAATACTCTGAAAAGCAGTACCACCATTTTATCCACCTGAGGACATGAGATTAATGGTACCTGTTGAAATGCTTTGTCCTCCTAGAGAGTTTGCCTGTTATTAGAGTTAACTGGTAATAGGGGGTGCCTGAGCTTTGGCCTGATGGCTGTACTCCTCAGGCCATGCCTGCCTGCCAGGCATGTATTTGTGGGATACCTGCCATGCCTGGTCCAAAACAGTGAGCAAGGCTGCCCAGGCCCTGCCCTCACAGATTTCACACTCCATCTGGGTAACAAAACCACTTGTCTTCTTTTAAAATTACTAAAGTGTAGTAAGGGTGACATTTGAGGATCGCCTGCGTGTGAGGTGGACAGATGAAATACAGGACTCCCAGTTAAATTCGAATGTCAGATGAATAAATGTGTAGTGTGTCTCAAATATTGCATTGTACATAGTTATATTGAGAAATTGTTCGTTCTTTATCCAAAATCCAAATATTGCATGGGGTTTACTTATGCTAGAAGAGTATTTGTTGTTTAACTGACATTCAATTTTAACCGGACCTTCTAACCTCTGGCAGTCCTGCCTGGAGCTGTGGAAGCCCATGGTAGAAAAAACTGGTCTGGACTGGAAAGGTTTCCCAAAGCAAGTGGTGGTTAGGCAAAGATAGAAGGATGCGGGTGGAAAGAAGATAGAAGGGAGATTTGGCCGCAAGTATTTCAAATAGAGAAGCAGGATGTGGGAAGGTCTGGAAGAATGATTCTGGAGACATTCTCAGGCCTATCAGATGCAGAATGGCTGGAACACAGAGTTGGGGGGAAGGGAAGAGAATAGGGGAGATAAGAGATAGTAGCTAATATTTATATAAAACTTTTTATGTGCCAGGTACTGTGTTGTGTGCATGCTCTCTCTCTGTATCTATCTATCTATATATGCATATATAATACTTACTCTTCAAAACGCTATGAGATAGAGTATATTATTATCCTCATTTTACAGAGAAGAAAAACTGAAGCATAGACAGAAAGGATCATGAAGATAGTAAATGGCAGAACTAGGATTCAAATGGAGACAGCCTAACTCTTTGCTCCGTAATCACAATGCTCTACTCCTTCAATGGGCTTCCCTGGTGGTAAACAATCCGCCTGCAGTGCAGGAGAGACGGGTTTGATCCCTGGGTTGGAAAGATCCCCTGGAAATGCCAAGGAAATGGCAAGGCACTCTAGTATTCTTGCCTGGGAAATCCCATGGACAGAGGAATCCTGGCAGGCTACAGTCCACAGGGTTATAAAAGAGCCAGACACGACTTCGCAACTAAACAACTACAACTTCAATAGCAAGATCATGCAATTCCTTGTAGTCTACGTTAAATGTTTAGACTTTACCTGGAGCGAAGCCACTGAAGGTGCTTGACCAAGGAAGAGACATGATCTGCCTTTTGTTTTAGAAAAATATTATTCTGATGTGTGGGAAATGGATTGGAGGAAGCGAAACTGGAGGCCTTTAGGTACAGTAATTGTAGTTCAAGCTGAGGGTGTTCTATTTTTCCTATGAAGAGTCTCTAAAATTAATTTCTGCTTGTTAATCTTTCTGGGACCTGGGCCCAGTACATCTTAAGGGCATTAGGTAAATCTAAATTACTTTAAAAACGTAAAACCTAATTAAACCCAGGCTGCTATGATGAAAACTGCTTAGCCAAGATTTGACCCTGCTTATTTTCAGGTGTTGTTTATGAAATTTGCAAGTGAGTATTAATATAATGGAACCAATCTTATCTTTTTTTTTTTCATTTTAGCTTCCATCAAAGCCCCTAACCTCACACTGCCCCAGGTCTAGGATGGGAGACTGAAGGGGGAAGATGGCATTTCCTGGCAATACCTTGTTTCAGCAAACAAAGCAAGTGGGTTGCTACTTAGATATGGACAACTTTGTTAGCACCTCACATGAATCTTAAACTCAGTTTTGATGTCACTAAAAATATTCTCCAGGCAAGAATACTGGAGAGGGTTGCCATTTCCTTTTCCAGGGGATCTTCCTGACCCAGGGATCGAACCCATGTCTCTCATGTCTCCTGAGTTGGCAGGTAGGTTCTTCACCACTAGCACCACCTGGAAAACCTTAAAAATATTGGCTTAAGACTATTTTCTATTCATGTATGTAAGTGCCCAAATTGAGAAGTATTTAAGGTACTTGAAACCAGACAAGTTTTGCTGGTATTTAGTAAACAAAGGGCAGGAATTTTCAGCACCTTTTAAAAAATCCAGACATTTTACTAACACGTCTAAATGTCCACACCTGTTACCTGCCTTCTTGGTGCTTTGCCAGTTACCAGTTCATTAAGGGTTTAGTACACATGCTCAAGTGCTTCTTTCCTCGTGCATGCATGTACTCTTTCTCCCAATTCACATCCATCTGTGGCAATCGGCCCGGCACAGGTGGTAGCATATAATGGTTAATAGCTTTTGATTCTGGAGTCCAACTCGTTGGATTTGAAGCCTTGGTATGCAGTGCACAAACTCTGTAAAGAGGGGCAAGTTATTCAAAACCTCTTTATTCCTCAGCTTCCACAGCTGTTAAAAAACAATGAGGTAGTCAATTCTAGTGTGATTTCAATTCTTTTAAATGTTGGGATTTATTTTGTGGCCGGAATGTGATCTATCTTAGTATGTATTCTATGGGAATTTGAAAATAATGTGTATTTTGCTGTTATTGGTTTTATTGTTCTATCAATGTAGATTCTGTGTTTGATGGTGTTATGGAATTCTATATCCTTGCTTATTTTCTAATTGTTTTATCATTTGGTAATGAAATGTTAAAGTCTCTTAAAAAAAAGTGGTAGTAAGAGTATCCCAATACTTAAGTTCAATACTGTGGCCACTTGATGCAAAGAGCCAACTCACTTAAAAAGACCCTGATGTGAAAGACTGAAGGCAAACGGAGAAGAGGGTGGCAGAGGATGAGACGATTAGAGCATCACTGACTCAATGGACATGAATTTGAGCAAACTCTGGGAGATAGTGGAGGACACACAAGTCTGGTTTTTCACAGTTCTTGAGGCCACAGAGTCGTACACAACTTAGCGACTGAACAACAGTATGTATTAATACTACATTCTTTTGTTCCATCATTATCATTAAAAATAAATGGCATGACATTTGCCACTTAAATAATTTTAAGCATTAAAAAAATTGTTGTGAGGATGAGATAAAGCATATAATGTGCTCATTTAGTGCTCAATATGAGTTACCTGCTGGTATAATTATGAATTTTCCTAGCTAAAGTATGTGGGTTATTTTGCCATCCAGGTTGGCTGAAGAAAATAAAACATGTCATTCAGTGTGTTGATACATATATGTATTACATATATATACTATCTCATATATAGCTGACCTATATGTTGATGTATGTTTATAGTTGCAAGGGGCAAGGAGGCTGCTATTCATATTACAGTTCCACTGGACTGCATTTGAAATCTGAGGCTGATCTTTGAAGTGCTGAATTAGAGATATAACCCTCTAAATAAGCATCACCTTGGATAACATTTAAGAAGTTTTCTTCTGTAAAGTGTATGTCATTTTGCCACATACGAGAAGGAAGATGTAATATTGAGGTGGGTGGTCTCTAGCAGCAGCCTGTGCTTGCAGGACCTGAGTCAGAAGTGGGCATTGAGAACAACTGAAAGAGTAGTATAAATCTGTTTTTTAAATGGCATTTTTCATACACAGATGAATGGAAAGTTACAAAGCGGGGCCCTTAGGAGAGGCCTGAAAGGTGGCGATAGCTGTCATATGTGGACATTAGACAAGAGCGGGTAAGAATAAGACAAGGCCTGGGTATTCTGGGAGCAAAGTTGTATTGCTTCATATCTGGGGCTTTTGTTTTGGATCTTGGATTATATCAGCAAACAGAACCGACAGACATCCCTGCCTTTGTGGAGCTTATACAGGATGGCGGTGCAAGGAGAGACAAACGGTATAGGGACGGGGCATTAAGAGTTGCAGGATTAAACAAGTTGGTCACGTAAAGCTCATTGGGAGGCTTGGAGCAGAGACCTCTAAGAAGTGGGTGGTCGGTCAGAGGGGAATGGAGGGGAAAGCACCCTAGCCAGATAGGATAGCTGGTGCAAAAGGCCCTGAGGTATGAGCAAGTCCCACGTGAGGAGGATTAGCGAAGAGCCCAGTGTAACTGGAGTTGGGGTGAGGGGATGAGCAGGTGAAGTAAAACTGGGAATAGAGCCACGTCCTGTAAGACCCTGTTATTGCCAACATGCACTGAGTTCTCATGCTTTGTTAGGTTGAACTTCTATTTGTTGTAGCATTTAACCATTGCCTGAACTGTATGAGCTAGGTACAGTTCCTGTCCCCGTTTTCCAGATGAGAGAATCTTTAGAGAGGTTAAGGAGCTTGCTTAAAGATTCACAACTAGTAATGGAATACCAGGCCTTAAACCCAAGTCTGCGACTCTAGATTGGACATTCATCCTGATGCTGTTCTATATTTATTTATTGTTTGTTTCCTTATTTGTTTTAAAGATTTTTTTGATGTGGACCATTTTTTTTAAAGTCTCTATTAAATTTGTTACATTATTGCTTCTGTTTTGTGTTTTGGTGGTGGTTTGTTTTTGGCCACAAGGCTTGTGGGATCTTAGCTCTCTAACTGTGGTCGAACCCGCACCCCCTCATTGGAAGGCAAAATCTCAACTCCTGGACTGCCAGGGAACTCCCTGTTCTATATTTACTAAGCACTAAGGGAGAACTTAGAGCAAACTCTGGGAGATAGGAAAGGATAGGGAAGCCTGCTGTGCTGCAGGGCACGGGGTCGCAAAGACACAGCTTGGCGACTGAACAACAATAAGGGAGAACTAGGAGAAGGCAATGGCACCCCACTCCAGTACTCTTGCCTGGGAAATCTCATGAACGGAGGAGTCTGGTAGGCTACAGTCCATGGGATCTCGAAGAGTCGGACTCAACTGAGCGACTTCACTTTCACTTTTCACTTTCATGCATTGGGGAAGAAAATGGCAACCCACTCCAGTATTGTTGCCTGGAGAATCCCAGGGACAGGAGCCTAGTGGGCTGCGGTCTATGGGGTTGCACAGAGTCAGACACGACTGATGTGACTTAGCAGCAGCAGCAGGGCTTCCTAGGTGGCTCAGTGATAAAGAATTGACCTGCCAATGCAGAAGACACAGGTTCAATCCCCGAGTTGGGAAAGTCTCCTGGAGAAGAAAATGTCAATCCACTCCAGTATTCTTACCTGGAAAATCCCATGGACAGAGAAGCCTGGTGGGTTATAATCAGCGAGGTCACAAAAGAGTTGGACATGACTGAGCGAAAAAACAACAACAAATGAAGAACTAAGAGAAGACTTTGAATGCACCCTGGGCCGCTGCTCTAAAGGAGAGCTTCCTTCTCTCCAGTGGGGCATCCTGTGTTAACATAAGCTCAGGTTTCTCTGTTGGATAGGGCAGATCTATCATATCTCTTCTTTCTCTACCACACAGAAAACAAAGAGGGTAGCAATTAGTGTCTTCAGTCCCTGGAGAAACAACCACCTGTCCCAAAAGTAAAGCAAAGCTGGTCCTGTTGAAAAGCAACAAAGAGGAAGGCTGAAGGGCACAGTATGCAGTGCACCTACTTGGATGTCAAATCACAGGCTGCAGATCGAAACAGAGCAGCTGGTGAAGGCCACCTCATCACATGTTTCTCAGAATTTATGAGAAAAGGCACCGAGGGCCTGCAGGTAACAAAGGCACTCAGCGTGCAGCAGGTTAGGCTGCCCTGTTGGGAGCACCGGCCAGTCTCTGAGTGAGTTCAGCTATGCAGATTTGAAATGAATGGACCACATGGATGGATTTTCTCCCCATGTGGCAGGTCTGGGTGTAAAAGTTATATCCCTCAGGAAAAATGTTTTCTACTACTTTTGGTGAGACTGACAAATTTTCATTTTTATTTGGCATTATAATCTGCATTTCTGTATGTTGATTTTGTCTGCTGTTTATGTATCAGCTTCGAGGTATACACGTGTGAATCATTTGTGGAAAATCTGGCTTTTGTTCCGGACATTGTGCTCTCAATGTGTTCCAGACATTTTGTCTGCAGACGTTGTGTCCTATATAGTAACATCAGCTTGTAACTTGAGGATAAACAACAAGGTCCTAATGTATAGCACAGGGAATCATACTCAGGATCCTGTGATAAACCATAATGGAAAAGAATATTTAAAAAGAATGTATATGTGTAAAAAAATTTGTAATGCAAAGACCAGTTAGAGGTTGTCTTTTTGGTGATATGTTCAATACAAGTTTCACATAGAACTGTGAAAACTGTTTTTCTCCAAAGTAACATGTTTAGAGAACTTGCCTAACTTATTTTGGAGATATACAGTCATTCTTAAGTAGCTAGGTTTTCCAGGAAGAGGAGAGACAGTAGCATGTACTCTTTCCTCTAATATGGCTGATACTGACCAGAAATGCTTTTCAGCTCATCTCCCAGTGTTCATTCAGTGTATGCCCTGAGCCTGGCCTCATGCTTTCTCATTAATAACACTTATTATGTGCTTCTGATTAGAAAAGTAATGCATGTTTATTGCAGTACAATTAGAAAAATCTCATAATGAATAGAGAATTTTATGATTACAATTTTATAAGAGAAAACACTGACATTACAGTATATATCTTTCAGTTACTTGTGTGTAAACATCTAAACACATACATACAATACATAATATGTTTTTATATGTACTTTTTATTAACAAAATCAAGCTCTTCATACATATATGTGTGTGTATATATATACACACACACTAGGATATACTATGTCAGTAAAGTTCAGTCGCTCAGTTGTATCCAACTCTTTGTGACCCCATGAACCACAGCACAAGGGGCCTCCCTGTCCATCATCAACTCCGGGAGTCCACCCAAACCCATGTCCATTGAGTCGGTGATGCCATCCAGCCATCTCATCCTCTGTTGTCCCCTTCTCCTCCTGCCCTCAATCTTTCCCAGCATCAGAGTCTTTTCAAATGACTCAGCTCTTCGCATCAGGTGGCCAAAGGAATGGAGTTTCAGCTTCAACATCAGTCCTTCCAATGAACACCCAGGACTGATCTCCTTTAGAATGGACTGGTTGGATCTCCTTGCAGTCCAGAGGACTCTCAAGAGTCTTCTCCAACACCACAGTTCAAAAGTATCAGTTCTTCGGCACTCAGTTTTGTTTATAGTCCAACTCTCACATCCATACATGACCACTGGAAAAACCATAGCCTTGACTAGACGGACCTTTGTTGACAAAATAATGTCTCTGCTTTTCATATATATATATATATATAGAGAGAGAGAGAGAGAGAGAGAGATTTCAATGTTGACCATCTGGTGATGTCTATGTATAGAGTCTTCTCTAATGTTGTTGGAAGAGGCTGTTTGTTAAGACCAGTGCATTTTCTTGGCAAAACTCTATTAGTCTTTGCCCTGCTGCATTGCGTATTCCAAGGCCAAATTTGCCTGTTACTCCAGGTGTTTCTTGACTTCCTACTTTTGCATTCCAGTCCCCTATAATGAAAAGGACATCTTTTTTGGGTGTTAGTTCTAAAAGGTCTTGTAGGTCTTCATAGAACCGTTCAACTTCAGCTTCTTCAGCGTTACTGGTTGGGGCATAGACTTGGATTACTGTGATATTGAATGGTTTGCCTTGGAAACGAACAGAGATCATTCTGTCGTTTTTGAGATTGCATCCAGGTACTGCATTTCGGACTCTTTTGTTGACCATGATGGCCACTCCATTTCTTCTGAGGGATTCCTGCCCGCAGTAGTAGACATAATGGTCATCTGAGTTAAATTCACCCATTCCAGTCCATTTCAGTTCGCTGATTCCTAGACTGTCGACATTCATTCTTGCCATCTCTTGTTTGACCACTTCCAATTTGCCTTGCTTCATGGACCTGACATTCCAGGTTCCTATGCAATATTGCTCTTTACAGCATCGGACCTTGCTTCTATCACCAGTCACATCCACAGCTGGGTATTGTTTTTGCTTTGGCTCCATCCCTTCATTCTTTCTGGAGTTATTTCTCCACTGATCTCCAGTAGCATATTGGGCACCTACTGACCTGGGGAGTTCCTCTTTCAGTATCCTATCATTTTGTCTTTTCATACTGTTCATGGGGTTCTCAAGGCAAGAATACTGAAGTGGTTTGCCATTCCCTTCTCCAGTGGACCACATTCTGTCAAATCTCTCCACCATGACCCGCCTGTCTTGGGTTGCCCCACGGGCATGGCTTAGTTTCATTGAGTTAGACAAGGCTGTGGTCCTAGTGTGATTAGATTGACTAGTTTTCTGTGAGTATGGTTTCAGTGTGTTTGCCCTCTGTTGCCCTCTTGCAACACCTACCGTCTTACTTGGGTTTCTCTTACTTTGGGCATGGGTATCTCTTCACGGCTGCTCCAGCAAAGCGCAGCTATTGCTCCTTACCTTGGACGAGGGGTATCTCCTCACCGTGGCCCTTCCTGACTTTCAATGTGGGATAGCTCTTCTAGGCCCTCCTGCGCTGGCGCAGCCATGGCTCCTTGGACGTGGGGTTGGTCCTCCCAGCCACCACCCTTGGCCTCGGGCTTAGGGGCGTGGGGTAGCTCCTCCCAGCCGGAGCTGACTGTGGCTCAGACCATGAACTCCTTATTGCCAAATTCAGACTTATATTGAAGAAAGTAGGGAAAACCACTAGACCATTCAGGTATGACCTAAATCAAATCCCTTATGATTATACAGTGGAAGTGAGACATAGATTTAAGGGCCTAGATCTGATAGATAGAGTGCCTGATGAACTATGGAATGAGGTTCGTGACATTGTACAGGAGACAGGGATCAAGACCATTCCCATAGAAAAGAAATGCAAAAAAGCAAAATGGCTGTCTGGGGAGGCCTTACAAATAGCTGTGAAAAGAAGAGAAGCGAAAAGCAAAGGAGCAAAGGAAAGATATAAGCATCTGAATTCAGAGTTCCAAAGAATAGCAAGAAGAGATAAGAAAGCCTTCCTCAGTGATCAATGCAAAGAAATAGAGGAAAACAACAGAATGGGAAAGACTAGGGATCTCTTCAAGAAAATCAGAGATACCAAAGGAATATTTCATGCAAAGATGAGCTCAATAAAGGACAGAAATGGTATGGACCTAACAGAAGCAGAAGATATTAAGAAGAGTTGGCAAGAATACAGCGAAGAACTGTACAAAAAAGATCTTCACGACCCAGATAATCACGATGGTGTGATCACCCACCTAGAGCCAGACATCCTGGAATGTGAAGTCAAGTGGGCCTTAGGAAGCATCACTACGAACAAAGCTAGTGGAGGTGATGGAATTACAGGTGAGCTATTCCAAATCCTGAAAGATGATGCTGTGAAAGTGCTTCACTCAATATGCCAGCAAATTTGGAAAACTCAGCAGTGGCCACAGGACTGGAAAAGGTCAGTTTTCATTCCAATCCCAAAGAAAGGCAATACCAAAGAATGCTCAAACTTTGGCATTGTTTGAGCTGCACAATTGCACTCATCTCATATGCTAGTAAAGTAATGCTCAAAATTCTCCAAGCCAGGCTTCAGCAATATGTGAACCGTGAATTTCCAGATGTTCAAACTGGTTTTAGAAAAGGCAGAGGAACCAGAGATCAAATTGGCAACATCCACTGGATCATGGAAAAAGCAAGAGAGTTCCAGAAAAAACATCTCTTTCTGCTTTATTGACTATGCAAAGCCTTTGACTGTGTGGATCACAATAAACTGTGGAAAATTCTGAAAGAGATGGGAATACCAGAACACCTGATCTGCCTCTTGAGAAATCTGTATGCAGGTCAGGAAGCAACAGTTAGAACTGGACATGGAACAACAGACTGGTTCCAAATAGGAAAAGGAGTTCATCAAGGCTGTATATTGTCACCCTGTTTACTTAACTTCTATGCAGAGTACATCATGAGAAACGCTGGACTGGAAGAAGCACAAGCTGGAATCAAGATTGCCAGGAGAAATATCAATAACCTCAGATATGCAGATGATACCACCCTTATGGCAGAAAGTGAAGAGGAACTAAAAAGCCTCTTGATGAAAGTGAAAGTGGAGAGTGAAAAAGTTGGCTTAAAGCTCAACATTCAGAAAATGAAGATCATGGCATCCGGTCCCACCACTTCATGGGAAATAGATGGGGAAACAGTGGAAACAGTGTCAGACTTTATTTTTCTGGGCTCCAAAATCACTGCAGATGGTGACTGCAGCCATGAAATTAAAAGACGCTTACTCCTTGGAAGGAAAGTTATGACCAACCTAGATAGCATATTGAAAAGCAGAGACATTACTTTGCCAACAAAGGTTCGTCTAGTCAAGGCTATGGTTTTTCCTGTGGTCATGTATGGATGTGAGAGTTGGACTGTGAAGAAGGCTGAGCGCCGAAGAATTGATGCTTTTGCACTGTGGTGTTGGAGAAGACTCTTGAGAGTCCCTTGGACTGCAAGGAGATCCAACCAATCCATTCTGAAGGAGATCAGCCCTGGGATTTCTTTGGAAGGAATGATGCTGAAGCTGAAAGTCCAGTACTTTGGCCACCTCATGCGAAGAGTTGACTCATTGGAAAAGACTCTGATGCTGGGAGGGATTGGGGGCAGGAGGAGAAGGGGACGACAGAGGATGAGATGGCTGGATGGCATCACTGACTCAATGGACGTGAGTCTCAGTGAACTCCGGGAGTTGGTGATGGACAGGGAGGCCTGGCGTGCTGCGACTCATGGGGTCGCAGAGTCGGACACAACTGAGCGACTGATCTGATCTGAGAGAGAGAGAGAGAGAGAGCTTGGTATCCTAATGTATTCATTGTCCTAACAACTAAATCTGCTCTTAATGACTTAACAGAAAAAAGCTTAGCTTCTTGCTTTTAGCATAGTCCTTACAGATCAGGCAGCTGTTCTGGTCAGCTTTCCTCCAACCCTATAGTACAGATAGATTGATCAGAGCTGCTTCTGCTTTGCCAGACACCATCTCTGGAGCTCTGTGCTTCCAGCCATGTGTTTAGGAGAGTGAGCTTAACAAATTTGCAGTGGTTTTTTACTGCCTAAGACTAGAATGTGATGCATCATTTTGGCTCAAATTTCCACTGATGAGAAATCTAATCATATGATCCCAACCTAACCCAAAGGAGGCTGGTCTATAAGCTCTTTCTTTGTAAGCTCGGAAAAAGGAAGCAGTGCAGCCCACATATATTGTCTGTGTCCCATCACATAACATGGTGTCATGGCATTTTCCTCCAAATCATGAAATATTCATCAAGATCATGATTTTTAATGGCCTTAGAGTTTCCCTTCAAATGGATATAGCATTCTTCACTTAGTTAAGCATTCCAGGATGTTGCGTGTACAATGACATACAGCTCTCACTCCAAAGTGATTTCCTGAAACCAACTAACCTTAGGTTTTGGACATTTAGTGTGTTGGCATTTATTTAGATAAGATACTCATGTTAGAGATGCAAAAGAAAATTTCTCTCTACCTTAGCACAAACTATACAGTTCAAAACCGTAAACAGAAGGGCAAAGCTACTTTCTATATCCCCAAGTGTCCCATCTCTTCTGTGTATAGAGTGTTGCCTTACACCCTCCCATTTTCCTCTACTATCATTTCTCTTCATTCACACCCTTTTATTTTCTTCTTTCATATGCAAATTTCCACCCCCCACCCCCCCACCCCCGCCAACCCCACTCCCCAAACCAACTCAAGGGGCTTCCCTGGTGGCTCAGACAGTAAAAAGTCATCCTGTAATGCAGACCAGGATCAATCCGATCCCTGGGTTGGGAAGATCCCCCTAGAAAAGGGAATGGCAACCCACTCCAGTATTCTTGCCTTGAAAATCCCATGAATAGAGGAGCCTGGTGGGCTATAGTCAATGAGGTCACGAAGAGTCAGACACGACTAAGCGACTGAGCACACATGCCAGATCAACTCATCTTAAGTTATGCTGCTTGATGTTCCCCCTTTTGTGCTATATTTCATCTCCCTCCCCAATCCCTCTCAACCCTCTTCCCCTCCAGGGATGCCAGGGCTCTGCCCAACAGTATTACCACTCCCCTTATGCCTTTGTCCACAGGGACTTAGGATGAAGGGATATAATGTTAACTAGCTGAGAAAGAGAAAGGACTTGTGTAACCAAGCAAAATTGGACTTGCTTAATACCTCTCAACAGACTGTGGTTTGAGGTAAATTAATAATTCTATTTTACAATTAAATGTGAAATATGTGGGTCTCCACCAGTCTCTAAATTCTTATACATAGAAATTAAGGAGCCCCTGTGACCTTTTAGTAGGATATTGATCATTTGTTTTGGAATACTTTATCTCATAATGACTGTATGCCAAAATCCATACAGCTTTTGAATATATTAAATTGGCCTACTAAAAGGTGTCAATTGAAAGAAAGGCACAACCCAGAAGTTGAGAATTATGTTTTATTCAGGGATGTTACTGAGGAATATAGCCCAGAAACAGCCTCTCAGATAGCTCTGAGGAATTGTTTTAAAGACGTATGGAAAGAGCCAGGAGTTTTTGCTTCACAGAAAAACATGTAGTCTAATATATAAAAAGATGACTGCTAATTACAAAAGAACACATATCTCAAATTAATAATTTTAGTGCTTTTCTGTGTATCTCTCTCTCTCTTCAGTTGCTAAGTTGTGTTTGACTCTTGCAACCCCACGGACTGTAGCCTGCCAGGCTCCTCTGTCCATGGGATTCTCCAGGCAAGAATACTGGAGTGAGTTTTCATTTCCCTCTCTGTTTCTATGTATGGGAAGATGCAAGAGTTTGAGCTCATTGAAATTGTTCCTTTGATAGCCATCGTAACCATCTAGGGCCAGTATCCCGTTTTTCTCCATCCTAAACTCCCTTCAGGGTACACTGAGGAGGGCAGTAAGGCAGTTGGGGTGGGGCTGCAGCAGCTGATGGCTTGATGGCGCAACACTCCTTGTTTTCTGAAATAGCAGACAACATTTTCTTTTTGTCCACATAGGAAAACCCAGTGGATGGACATGGACAGACAATCCTGATTCTGTCTGGCTTTTACTTCAGAGGGTCCAGATACCCGCATTGGACCCACAGTTGCCACACTCACCTGACCCTTTTCTCTTCTGTTATCTAGAGGCTAGAATAGAATCTTTTACAAACATACCAACTAGAAAACTGAGGGGAAAATATATACAGAGAATTGATGTTGTGAAACTAGGAACAGATGCATTTACACAGCACTGATTCCTTCTTCTACAGATTCTAGTCTAAAGCTCTACTACTGACTATTTGTGTGACTTTGTCTTGACCTGGTTTTGGGGACTCTTGACTGGATAGAAATTTAATTTGGTACCATTGTTTAGTAAAATTCCAATTTACTCCTAGATTATATCTTAGTGTTTTCCAGGTATGTGAGGTCTCTACGCTAGACTGAATTTTACTTGTTAGCTACCATACCCATGAATACTGTTGTATAGCAATTCTCTTTCTATATGGCCTCAGAAATTCACAACCTGAATATCAGGGCTACCCAAACCTAACTTTAAAATCTCTTTCCTTACTCCTTTCAATAGTTCTTTACGACTGTCACCCCAGAAGCCCTGCCCTTACTGGTGGACCTATTTTCCTTGGCCTTGTGTGTGGTTTGTCTAAATTAATATGACTGTGACAGTAACGAATCTGCCTGCAATGTAGGAGACCTGGGTTCAGTTTCTGGGTCGGGAAGATCCCCTGGAGAAGGGAATGGCTACCCACTCCAGTATTCTTGCCTGGAGAATTCCATGGATGGAGGAGCCTGGTGGGCTACAGTCCATGGGATTGCAAAGAGTTGGACACAACTGAACAACTAACACTTTCACTTTCACCAGCTAGTTCTTAAGGGTGGTACTTTGGTGAAGTTGTTCTCTGTATGTCTGATTCTTACTTGACGCTTGGATTGGTCTCTCTAGTGCCTGAGTGGCATGGGCTGAGTTGACCGGGCTCTGTTCATTGGAATCTGCCTTTTGTATGTTGTTGTTGTTCAGTTGCTAAGTCATGTAGGACTCTTTTTGACTCCATGAACTGCAGCATGCCAGGCTTTGGGGTCCTTCATATCTCCTGGAGTTTGCTCAAACTCGTCCTTTGAGGCACTGATGCCATCCAGCTATCTCATCTCCTGTTGCCCCCTTCTTTTCTGGCCCTCAGTCTTTCCCAGCATCAGGGTCGTTTCCAATGAGTCCGCTCTTCACATCTGATGGCCAAAGTATTGGAGCTTCAACTTCAGCATCAGTCCTTCCATTGGATATCCAGAGTTGAATTCCTTTAGAATTGACTGGCTTGATCTCCTTGTAGTCCAAGGGACTCTCAAGAGTTTTCTCCAACACCACAGTTCCAAAGCATCAATTCTTCAGTGCTCAGACTTCATTATGGTCCCGCTCTCACATGCTTACATGACTACTGGAAAAATCATAGCTTTGACTATAAGGACCTTTGTTGGCAAAGTGATGTCTCTGCTTTTTAATATGCTGTCTAGGTTTGTCATAGCTTTTCTTCCAAGGAGCAAGTGTCTTTTAATTTCAGGGCTGCAATCTCTGTCTACAGTTGATTTTGGAGCCCAAGAAAGTAAAGTCTGTCACTGTTTCCATTTTTTCCCCATCTATTTGCCATGAAGTGATGGGTCCAGATGCCATGATCTTAGTTTCCTGAATGTTGAGTTTTAAGCTAGCTTTTTCACTTTCCTCTTTTACCTTCATCAAGAGGCTCTTTAGTTCCTCTTTGCTTTCTGACATTTGGGTGGTGGTATCTGCATATCTGAGGTTATTGATATTTCTCCTGGCAGTCTTGATTGCAGCTTGTGCTTCATCCAGTCTGGCATTTCACATGATGTACTCTGCATATAAGTTAAATAAGCAGGGTGACAGCATATAGCCTTGACATACCCCTTTCTCAATTTGGAAGCCATCTTTTGTTCCATGTCTGGTTCTAACTGTTGCTTCTTGACCTGCATATAGGTTTCTCAGGAGGCAGGAAACGTGGTCTGGTATTCCCATCTCTTGAAGAATTTTCCACAGTTTGTTGTGATCCACACAGTCAAAAGCTTTAGTGTAGTCAATGAAGCAGAAGTATATGTTCTTCTGGTATTCCCTTGCTTCATCTTCATCTCTGTGTTCCTGCCATGTTGATTGTTTGGCCTGAGGCATTCCAGCACAGGAGCCTACAGGCTGTGGGGTGGGGCCAGTCTTGGCCTCAGATGACTAGGACAGTTCACACCAATGAATACTCCCTAGTACCTCTGTCACCGGTGTCCTTGCCCAAACAGTGAGTCACAGCTGCCTCCTGCTTCCCCAAGAGACCCTCCAAGATCAGCAGGTAGGTCTGGTCCAGGCTGCTATGCACTGTTTTTTTCCCCCCAGGTCCTGGTGTTGATAGGAGCTTGTGTGCATCCTCCAAGAGTGGAGTCTCTGTTTTCCCCAGTCCTGTGGAGTTCTTGTGATCAAATCCTGCTGGCCTTCAAAGCCAGATGCTCTGGGGGCTCTTCTTCCCAGTGTCAGACCCCCAGACTGGGGAACCTGATGTGTGTGGCCCCAGACTTTCACTCCTGTGGGAGAACCTCTGCGATATAATTGTTTTCCACAAAGTCCTGTGGATCTTAAAAGTTCTCATCATAAGAAAGAACAAAAAGGGATAAAAAAAGAAAAAAAAGGAAAACAATTTTTATAGCCATAGTGATAAATATTAACAAGACTTATTGTGGTGATCATTTTGCAGTGTGCAGTTGACCCTTCAGCATTGTAGGGTTGGGGCACCAACCCTTCCCCTTCCTGCCATGCTACTGAAAATCATAGATAACTTTACTAATAGCCCACTGTTGATTGGAAGCCTTATTGATGATGTCAACAATCGATTAACATATTTTGTATGTTATATGTATTATATACTATATTTTTACAATAAAACAAGATAACAAAAATGTTCTTAAGAAAGCCATAAAGAAGACAAAATAGATTTAGAGTCTGTTTCACTCTAAGATCCCAAGGTCGTGTGTATATATGCATGCTCAGTTGTGTCTCTTTGAGATCCTATGGACAGCCATGAAATTAAGATGCTTGCTCCTTGGAAGAAAATCTATGACAGACCTAGACAGCATATTAAAAAGGAGAGACATTACTTCGCCAACAAAGGTTCGTCTAGTCAAAGCTATGGTTTTTACAGTAGTCATGTATGGATGTCAGAGTTGGACCATAAAGAAGGTTGAATACCAAAGAATTGTTGCTTTTGAACTGTGGTGTTGGAGAAGACTCTTGAGAGTCCCTTGGACTGCAAGGAGATCAAACCAGTCAATCCTAAAGGAAATCAGTCCTGAATATGCATTGGAAGGATTGATGCTGAAGCTGAAGCCCTAATACTTTGGCCACCTGATGCAAAGAACTGACTCATTGGAAAGACCCTGATGCTGGAAAGGATTGAAGGCAGGAGGAGAAGGGGACGACAGGATGAGATGGTTGGATGACATCACCGACTCAATGGACGAGTTTGAGCAAGCTCTGGCAGTTGGTGATGGACAGAGAAGCCTGGCATGCTGCAGTCCATGGAGTCACAAAGAGCTGGACATGACTTAGCAACTGAACTGACTGGACTGTAGCCCACCAGGCTCCTCTGTCCATGGAATTTTCCAGGCCAAGAATACTGGAGTGGGTTGCCGTTTCCTCCTCCAGCAGACCTTCCTGACCTAGAGATTGAACTAGCATCTCTTGCGTCTTTTGCATTGGCAGGCAGATTCTTTACCACTGAGCCACCTGGGAAGCCCAACACCAAGGTCACTTGAATGCGAAAAAACCTTTTATTAACTTAAGTTGCTTATCTCCTCAAGTCCCTAAGCATTTCTGTGTAGGTTAAGCCAAAAAGCTTTTTCAAGTTGTTCTCTATATTCTTCTTTAGTTCTTTCTTGGGCTCCTTCCAATGGTAATATTATCCTCAACCTCAGCTAGTTATTTATCTGCAAATCAGTGAAGGTCTTCTTTTATCCTAAAGTATCTCATTCTTCAACCTCTTAGGCTTTCTGTTTCTTCATCACATCTGTAAGGAGTATTTTTCATTTGGTGCCCTACCTTTTAGTTTGTAATCATTCTCTAAAAATCCTTTGTGGGAATGGATTTGGTAGCTTTGTGACTGTGCAGGCAAGAGTTTTGAACACAGCAGTCCTGGGGTTACTGTCTTTAGAAGGGTCTGTTTGCAGGGCTGGCTCTTGGCTGGAGCCTGAGAATTTGGTTTTTGAAAAGTTGCTTGCATTTCAGATAACGCTTTTTTTCTGCTTGAGGCACTGAATGCCTGCTTTCCTTCTGGGAGTCTGGAATTTTGATAGTTATGATTTTGGTCTTTGTGCCTGTAACCAGCCCTCAGTAAAATCCTTGGACTTTGAGTCTCCAACAAACTTCTCTGGGCAGAGACATTGCACAACACGGAGAAAGCCTTTTGGTAGATTCCTCCAGACTCCCTGTGAAGTGTCTTCCCCTGGCTGATCCTATTGTATCTTTCTCTATCACAGTAGTCCTGCAAGTACCTTTAGCAAACCACTGAATGTGTAGGTGGCTGTGGGACCTCTCAGTGTCCTTCCTTGCCAGCCTTAATTCAAACACTGCTCTCAAAAGCGGGACCTGCTTATGAAATCTGGAAGTCTTTTCTTAGTCCATAACGTCTGTTGACAATACCCTTGCTTCCCAGAAACTCCTTCCTGGACTTTGGCAAGAATGCCTGATGCTGCCCCTCCTCATACCTCATTCATCTTCAGCAGACATTTATTGAATGCCTGTATGTGCCACAGCCAGTATACAGTAGCACGGGAAAGCAGTCAAATGCAGTCTGTGGTCCTGTGGGAGAAGACAGAAGGCAGATGGTACCTTCTGAGGAGAGTATGTGTGTTGAGTGATTAAAAGGGGGAGCTACACTTCAGCAGGGTCATCAGTGAGGAAGTCAGTAGGGTGGTATGTGAAGATAGCAAAGGAGCAGGATAGTCTGTGTGGTAAAGAACCAGAACAAAGAACATGTATATATAATTAAAAAGCAACTTGGCATCTTCTGGGATTCCGAAGGAGCCTGGTGTGGCTGGAGCACTGCAAGAAGAGGTAGAGAGGAGAGGAGTTGGAAGGTAGCGAGATCCAAATCACTTAAAGCTTTGTAGGCATGTTTTGAAGTTCATACTTTAAGGGCAGTGGGAGGCCAAGCAAGGGTTGAATCAGCCAAGCAACAGATAACTTTTTCAAAAGATCATTCTTACAGTTGCAGGGAAGATGGATTAGAGAGAGGTAAGAAGGGGAGGGCCAAATTTGTAGATTACTAGTGATGTAGGTGAAAGATGATGGTGATGTGGGTCTGCGTTATGGCTGAGGAGATGGAAAGGAGTGAGTGGATTTTGAAATATGTTCTGTAAGATTTTAACATCACTTATCTTCTATCTGCTCTCTCCTTTGGTGGTTATCTTCTTCATTCCCACATTGTTAACTATCACCTCTGTGTGAAAAACTCTAACTCTATGATCCTAATCCTGATGTGAGCCACTGTTTTCACATTTTCCAAGGAATGGTTACATTTCAGAAATGTAAATGGCTTCAGAGCCATAATGCTTCTGCCTCTTACTATCAGCCTGATCTTGGACCAGTTATTTCACTTCCTCAGGCCTGTTTCCTCATCTGTAAAATGCAGATAATGCACTACCTACCTCATAGGGCTGTTGTGGAGATTCAATAAGTGAGTATACAAAGAACATTTGGGCACTAGCATGCACACACAAAGTAGTCTATTAACGTTAGTTCCACCAGCACAACTTCACAATTTCTATGTCCTTGTATTTCACAAGTTGAACTGCCTCCAGCACCCTATCTAGCTCTTCCATTTAACATTTTCATTTCTATTAATGGCACTGGAGAGGGATTCCTAACCAGTCACATTTGACTCCTTGCTGTCAATTCACTTCTCACACTGCAAGCAGAAACCTAAAATGAGAGATTGCTACTATTTTTACTTTCATCTGCACATAAAGTGAAAGTTACAGCTTCTTTTATTCATTCATCAACAAATGCACTTGCCCTTTGGCCAACATAGGTCTGAACTGTGTGGGTTCACTTACAGAGATTTTTTTCAATAAATATATTGGAAAATTTTTTGACATTTGTGACAATTTTAAAAACCTGCTGATAAGCCATGAAGCCTATAAGTATTTTTTTAAAAATTAAGAAAAAGTTAGGTATGTCATGAATGTATAAAATGTATGTTAGATAGAACATAGAAAAGTGAAAGTGAAAAGCGTTCAGTCGTGTCTGACTCTTTGTGACCCCATAGACTATACAGTCCATGCAATTCTCCAGTTTGACTCTTTGTGACCCCATGGACTATACACAGAGTACTGGAGTGGGTAGCTGGTCCCTTCTCCAGGGGATCTTCCCAACCCAGGTCTCCTGCATTGCAGGCAGATTCTTTACCAGCTAAGCCACCAGGGAAGCCCTGATAGAAAATACATGTTAATCAGCTGTATGGCTTCTGGGCAACAGTAGGCTAGAAGTTAAGTTTTGGGGGAGTCAAAAGTTACACACAAATTTTTGACTGCGTGGAGGGTTGGTACCACTGTATGGACAGTCAACTATAGTCACTAAGTACCTACTCAATTCTAATCTTTTGTCCTTCAGATACAATTTTTGCCATTTGGTCTACACAAAAATATATCTGAAGTTCCTAGAAGAACTGTACAAAAAAGAGCTTCACAACTAAGATAATCATGATGGTGTGATCACTCACCTAGAGCCAGATATCCTGGAATGTGAAGTCAAGTGGGCCTTAGAAAGCATCACTATGAACAAAGCTAGTGGAGGTGATGGTATTCCAGTTGAGCTATTTCAAATCCTGAAAGATGATGCTGTGAAAGTGCTGCACTAAATATGCAGGCAAATTTGGAAAACTCAGCAGTGGCCACAAGACTGGAAAAGGTCAGTTTTCCAAACCATTCCAATCCCAAAGAAAGGCAATGCCAAAGAATGCTCAAACTACTGCACAACTGCACTCATCTCACACGCTAGTAAAGTAATGCTCAAAATTCTCCAAGCCAGGCTTCAGCAATAAATGAACTACGAACTTCCAGATGTTCAAGCTGGTTTTAGAAAAGGCAGAGGAACCAGAGATCAAATTGCCAACATCCGCTGGATCATGGAAAAAGCAAGAGAGTTCCAGAAAAACATCTATTTCTGCTTTATTGACTATGCCAAAGCCTTTGACTGTGTGGATCACAATAAACTGTGGAAAATTCTGAAAGAGATGGGAATACCAGAACACCTGACCTGCCTCTTGAGAAACCTATATGCAGGTCAGGAAGCAACAGTTAGAACTGGACATGGAACAACAGACTGGTTCCAAATAGGAAAAGGAATACGTCAAGGCTGTATGTTGTCACCCTGCTTATTTAACTTCTATGCAGAGTACATCATGAGAAATGCTGGGCTGGAAAAAGCACAAGCTGGAATCAAGATTGCTGGGAGAAATATCAATAACCTCAGATATGCAGATGACACCACCCTTATGGCAGAAAGTGAAGAAGAACTAAAAAGCCTCTTGAGGAAAGTGAAAGAGGAGAGCGAAAAAGTTGGCTTAAAGCTCAACATTTCGAAAATGAAGATCATGGCATCTGGTCCCATCACTTCATGGGAAATAGATGGGGAAACAGTGGAAACGGTGTCAGACTTTATTTTTTTGGGCTCCAAAATCACTGCAGATGGTGACTGCAGCCATGAAATTAAAAGATGCTTACTCCTTGGAAGGAAAGTTATGACCAACCTAGATAGCATATTGAAAAGCAGAGACATTACTTTGCCAACAAAGGTTCGTCTAGTCAAGGCTATGGTTTTTCCTGTGGTCATTTATGGATGTGAGAGTTGGACTGTGAAGAAGGCTGAGCGCCAAAGAATTGATGCTTTTGCACTGTGGTGTTGGAGAAGACTCTTGAGAGTCCCTTGGACTGCAAGGAGATCCAGTCAGTCCATTCTAAAGGAGATTAGTCCTGGGTGTTCATTGGAAGGACTGATGCTGAAGCTGAAACTCCAATACTTTGGCTACCTCATGGGAAGAGTTGACTCAGTGGAAAAGACCCCAATGCTGGGAGGGATTGGGGGCAGGAGAAGGGGACGACAGAGGATGAGATGGCTGGATGACATCACTGACTCGATGGACATGAGTTTGAGTGAAGTCCAGGAGTTGGTGATGGACAGGGAGGCCTGGCGTGCTGTGATTCATGGGGTCGCAAGGAGTCGGACACAACTGAGTGACTGAACTGATCTGAAACAATCTTGACAGAAAATGGAAAATTCCTCAACATAATCAAGACGGAGTTTCAAAAATCGTAAGTGAAACAAAGAAAACCACTGAAAAATATCTAAGTATGCTTTAGTGTCTTAAAGTTACTGACCTTATCAATTCTATTATCGGTACAAAAAAGATTCAAGAGCAGTGATATCAAAGCTTATGACTGAGGAAAATGGTGCAAATGGTGTCACCTGTGTTGACTGTAGCATTATCCATTGCTGCCTATCCTCCTACAGTACTCTGTCTGTGCTTTAGTGAATGCTGCTGATACAGATGGCAGCCATTAATAATGTATACCTTATTTAGATTTTGACTTTTCCTATCAAGTATTAAACAACTCAAGTTGTATGTTTTTGTGAAAATTTAATTACCACTGGTTTTGGAGCTCATTTTCTCCTCTGGGAGAAAGACCTTTAGACCTTTTCCTCCTCAAGGTTTGAACTCTCTAGACATCAAGGACTGATAAGAGGATGAGGTGGGTCCACAGGGAATCACAGTAGTAGGTTACGATACTACAGACACAGGCTTTGCCCGTAAGGCACATGATGATGAATACCACATGGATGATACCAAAGAATTTATTGTAAATATAGTGGCAAATACACTGAGAATAGCTATCATTAAAAAGAAATTAGAAAATTACACGTTTAAAGTATGTGCTTTTTTTCCACCACCTTTACATTATATGACTAGTACCAACATTTAAGTACTGAAATACTTAATGGGATGGTCCATTTTCACATAATTTCATGACTCTCTTCAAAGCAGTGGATCATGAATTGCAGTTTCAATTATTATTCTCTGTTTTTATCAATTCAGTAATGATCTGGAGAATCTTGTCATCTGGATGGAAGAAGAAAAAACCAATGAATAAATTCATCACTGACTAATTTTTCAGTGTATACACATGTAAACCACAGGTATACTTCATTAAAAGATTCTTTTAAATTAGAATACAGAGTTAACACCAGCAATATTCACTTATAAAACTAGAGATGCCTCTATTATTTCTTAAAAATTCTATTCAGTGTATTTCCTAACTTTTTCACCTAGTTCAAGTCTACTTTTTGACTCATCCATGCACTTCAGAATTAGCCAGGATGCCAACAGTATGGGCAAGGAATAAAGCACTCTTTATCTGTTTTTCCATGTATAGTTCAAAGGAAACAAAAAATTTACCAGGGAAGTGCACTAGGAGAAGTGTGGATGGCAAAGTGACAGACCGCTCTACATAACAAGGGAATCAAACACCAATTAATTGGACAAACAGACTAAACAGGGGCTACGTTATTTGTTAGAGGTTTTCACAGCTGCCTCTGCTTTTAATCAGTTGGTCTGATATTGTGACTTCATAACTACTTTCTGAATAGTTGTAATTATCAGGACTCCAAGACTGAAATTCTTATCTTATTAGACACTTCAATAAGAAAATGGTCTACGTTTCAATGACTGCAATGGAGAAGTCTGATAACTGGGCCCATGGCCTGACACTCAGGCTCTTGGAGGCTATAGTGGCGTTAAATAAAAAGGAGTGAGGGAAGAAAGTTCACTGGCTGCAAGGCGAACATGACAGGTCTAGAAAGAACTATGATTTTCAGTCTGAGGAACAGTATAGTAGAAAATACAAGAGCAACTTCAGTTATTTCTTTTTCAAAAGCTTGGTGTCCCTTAGATCCCAACTTCTCTTACTCTAAAGTCCAGAAAGAGAGGACACTAATGTACTTCATCCTCCCAGAAGTCAAAAATACATGCCTCATCAGAGGGCAGGTTCCACTTTTCCTGTTATGGCAAAGATAAACATTGAAAGCATTTTAAAATTGATTTTTCTTTATTTAAAAGTTGAGGGTCAACCTGTCCTTAATATAATGTATTTTTTGTTGTTGTTGTTTTAGGCTGTTTTGTAGTGCACAGAGTTCCTCAAGGGAAGAGCCCACTTCTCTTAATATGTCAAGACCTGATTTAAGTTTCCAGCAGTACAGGAAAACTAACACAGTTAAATGCTTATTCATTCACCTTCAGTTATAGAAATTAATAAAGTGTGAGACTTCAGGGCAGTAGCACTAGACCAGCAGCTCCCCAACTTGCCTACCTACTAGAATTAATTGGGATATTTGTTAAATATAATCACATTGAACAAATTGATCAATTCTTATCATTAAAAACAAGAAAATGAAACTGATGTGATGAAATGGGAAGGATATAGCACCAACCAAAAAATATTCTTTTCCTAAAAACCAGATTCTAATCAAGTCATTAGATATACTACTAGTTTTCAGGAAATATAGAGAATGTGTATGTATGTTAGTTGCTCAGTCATGTCCAACTCTTTATGACCCCATGGACTGTAGCCCACTAAGCTCCTCTGTCCATGGAATTTTCCAGGCAAGAAGACTGAAGGGGGCTGCCATGCCCTTCTCCAGGGGATCTTCCCGACCGAGGGATCAAACCCATGTTTGCAGAAAATATAGGGAACAGAGAAACATTAAATCAAAGCATGAAGATGCAACTGCCCAAATCCTAAATGTAAGAAATTCTACCAGAAAAACAACCTAGTTTATTAAAAATAATTGCATTTAAAAATGGGGATGGTAGTACAGGGGAAGTGTTACAGATGAAAGGATTATAAAACAGCAATATGGCCACAGGCTTCTCCCATAGAGGAGATTCAGTATGCCTGAGGTAGGTCTTTGGACCATATTTATATATATTTAACAGCTGCCAGGATAACTCTGATGATTTGGCAAGTCTGGGAAACACTATACCAGACTACCCTGGAGGAGGGCATGGCAACCCACTCCAATGTTCTTGCCTGGAGAATCCCCATGGACAGAGCAACCTGGTGGGTTACAGTCTACGGGGTTGCAGAGAGTCAGACACGACTGAGTGACTAAGCACAGCAAAGCACATACCAGACTAAGTGGCAACTCAGGTGTCCCCTGCAGATTTCTGTTGAAGGATTACAGACTAACAGCTCTACATTTGGGAGACTGGTAGAGAAAACATATTGAGAACCTCAGAGAAAGTTTCTCTTTCTTAGAGTCAGACACTTACTTTCAAGAGACATCTTAGGGTTTTCAAGTTTTTTTCTTAAAACAGAATCAATGAGAACTCGTAGCTGCTTGAAAATGACAGCTATCTTAACAGGTGCCTGTTGAGAGATGACAAATTGAACATTAATCCCAGGAGTGTGAATGCGTTTAGAAAAAATCAAGGTAAGCATATATGCCTTACAATGTGCTTTAACACATATTGACTTAAATATAAAATGTTATGGGAAAAATAAATTACCTTCTGCAGCTAAGAGACATAAACTTCAATTTCCTTATTAAGTACCCATAAACTTGATACCTCTTTCCAGAGTATAGCAACCATTTTGCAATTGTTTTCTTCTCTTGTATCAACTCTATGGGAGTGAAGACTACAGTTTTGTTTTTGTGCTTTTTGATTTTATTGCTCAAAAATGCTTCATTTTTTAATTAGCTTTCTGACTCTGTGCTTGTGCTTTCAACAATTTCACAACGATCTTCTGCTCCTCGATAAGGAAAGCACGCTTATCCTGTCGTGGACACATTTAGCACATACAGAACCATCATAGGCCCAGCTGATTGTGTTTTTTCATTTTAGACAACCTCATAAGAACTTCAGGTCTCACAGCATGAACTCCTTGAAATCGGCCTGGGCACAGCCCACATGTGGATTCTGGTGCTTTCCCAACCTTCTCGGTATAAAGGCAAATAATACCATTACCAGGGATTTGGGACAGCCTGGTTTTGTTAGAGGCTGTATTGTAGGACGGCCTCCGACGGTAGGTCAGACACTGGACCATCCTGAATACCTCTAGATATCGTCCCCGGAAGAGGAAGAAAGAGGACTACAGGTTTTAAAATGTAATTTTTAAAATAGCTTTACTAAGGAATAATTTATAGATCATAAAAATTTACTGTGTACAACTCAATGATTTTTAATGAACTTATAGAGTTGTACAGCCATCACCACAATCCAGTTATAGAACACTATCACCATCTCCCCCTCTTTGTGAGAAGTGCACATATTTTTTAAACTGCCTTTAAAATTTACATCTCCAGTCTTAGACAAACAGCTATCATGGTATATCAGAGCAGAATGTATTAGATTTGCTTAAAGTGGTCAATGTTGATAAGTTATAGAGACATAAACTTATTGTTGGTAGCACACTGGTTGGTCTAATTTTTCCAGAGGAGAATTTTAACAGTATGAATTAAATGAATTTGTGTCTTTTTATAGGTGGCATGATATAGCAGAAGGAGCACAAGTCTGAGGATCATATAGTTCTAGGTTTAAACCTTGCTCTACCATTAACAATCCATGTAAGCTATTTAACTCTAACTCAGCTTAAGTGCCTCGTCAATAGAAAGAAATCATCTAACAAGGTTGTTAGGGTATTAAATTAGGATGATCCATGTAAAATTAACTACTGAAGTCCACCACATGGCAAATCATTATTACTGACAATAAATGCAATATGCAATTAGGAATATAGTTTGATTTTAAAATTAAGCAGGTTTAAAACCATACAGGCAAGATAAAATATGGACGTCTTCTATTTAAGTCAAACCATAGGAAGAAATTACGCAAACTCCAATTAAAAAAAAAAAAGAAAAAAAAAATCTATCTCAATGATATTGGCAGTAAAATTTTAAGATCAGTTGTAGCATGTACCTGAAAATAGATCCAGCCATCAACAGAGATAAGGCGTTCCCGATGCTGAACTTCTATATCACCACCAAAAAGTAAAACTGGAAAAGGGGTTATTAGGGTAGTTTCCCTCAAATACACTCGGGCATATCGTATCTGTATTAAAAAAAAACAAAAAAGACACTTCATAGCCTAAAAAAATAAAAAATTCATTTTCTGTTTCATGTAAGCATTTTTCTATAATTTGCTACTATTTTAAATTGTTTTATAAAGCTACATGTCTACATTATGTTGCACAATCTCTTTTATAATAATCACAGTCACCACCTGTGTATTTATACTATTAAAAGGATTTCAAACATTAATTGTAAGGCTGAATTGTATACCTTGAACATAAAGTATGAAAAAGTAGTGTTATGCTAATACTGTTAAATAATTAGTGGAAAGATAAAAATTATGATTAAGTTTCAAAGTGCCTGGTTTCTACAGCAAGGTTTAGCAATGACCATTAGTCAGGAATTTGTCATGTTTTACATATTTAAGTTTGCTGACAGCTGGGATTTACTCAAGCCAGTGCTTGAAATTATGGATCTTTATTAATTTAATGAGCTATGATTCAAAAGGTTGACTGTTTTAATCTACAAATATTTGCTATTAAGTCATCTTAGGTTGCATTGTGTCTCAGACTGCTGTAACATCACGTTTAGTTCTATCCCATTCCATATCCCCCTTATTTGGAGATGTAGAAAAAAGACATGTTTATATTTTTGTTGAGAAACCATGAACATCTTGATTTCAAATATGAACAAACATGAACAACTCAGTTTAAGAACCAAATATACTATTTGGTAGGCATCCAAATTTGTTATGACTGACTTCTAGAATAATGTCCTGAATACTGGAATTTAAGAATGAGCACTTTACCTTCTCCTGGTATAAAAGCCATCCATAAATCTGCAAATCTCGATTAACTGAGGATGGATGTACTTGTGCTTTGCCTTGGGCTGTCTCCACAATGCAAGCCAATTTTTCTGTAATATCAACTGATTTTGTGTAGATTATCTTTCCCACATTGTCATACAGTCCAGCAGTAAGTACAGCTTTAAGAAGGGCAATTTCTTGGAAGGAAAGGGTCTGTGTGGCTCTGTTTCCTTCGAAGCTATTAGAAGTCGTAGATGATAAAAATCCTGCTGCTTTAACCAACTTGATTAACTCCTGCTTTACATCCTAGATTGGTTTGTTAAAAAGAGACACGATCATAATCAGTTAAAGAAGGTGCCAACCTTGTACTTTATATTACTGTTTCCTATCAAAATGGACAGGATTCCAAAAAGCTAAAAAGAGAATTACCACATAATCTAGCAATCTCAATCCCGGGCATATATCCAGAAAAAAATGAAAACACTAATTCAAAAAGATACATGAACTCCAATGTTCACAGATGTTTACAATAGCCAAGACATGAAAGAAACCCAAATGTCCATCAACAGACAAATGGAGAAAGATGATAATACACACACACACACGCACACACAATGGGATATTATTCAGCACAAAAAGAATGAATTTTTGCCTTTTGCTACAAAGTAGATGGACCTGGAGGGCATTATGCTAAGTGAAATAAATCAGACAGACAAAGAAAAATACTATATGTTATCACTTATATGTGGACTCTAAAAAAAATAAAATTAGTGAATATAACACAAAAAAGAAACACAAACATAGAGAACACATTAGTGGCCACCAGTAGGGAGAGGGAAGGAGCGAGGGGCAAGGTAGGGATAGGTGGCTGAGAGGTACAATCTACTATGTGTAAAATAATTAAGTTACAAGGATATGTTGCCAGCACATGGAATATACCCAATAAAACCCAATATTCTGCAGTTAACCATAATGGACTATCATCTTTAAAATTTGTGAATCACTATGTATATACCTGAAATTAATATTATAAACCAACTACATGCCAATTAAAAAAAACTTGCGGAATTTGGCATGCTAAAATGTTTCATTTCTAACCTTATTATATTAACATTTGTCAAATATTTTCCTAATCCATCATGTTACTAAGTAAAACCAGCAGCATGAAGTATATATCTCTGTGCGTTCTTGTTTTGTTTTTTTTTTTTATATTTTTTTGGCCACATCTCATGGAATGTGGGGTCTTAGTTCCCTGACCAGGGATCAAATCCATGACCCCTGCGTTGGAAGCACAGAATGCCAACCACTGGACTGCCAGGGAAGTCCTTGTGCATTATTCTTTGAATAAATAATACTTTATTAGTTTAGCAAACTCTTTAGGCATTTCATTAACGTATCAGTTTATTTTCAGTTTAACACAGCCAATACTTTGAGGAAATGTTTTAATATATTACTATTCCTCAAGTTCCATAAATATATAATAAAACTTTAGTAAAAATGAAAAAAAAACCTGCCACTTGCAGCAACGGTGATGGACTGACAGTATGCTAGTGAAGTGAGGCAGAGAAAGACAAACACTGTGTGCTATCACTGAACTGTGGGACCTGAAATAAACAAACGCATACAGCAAAACAGAAACGGCCGCACAGATAGAACAAACAAGTGGCACCACTGGAGGAAGGCAAAGGGGGCGGAGCAAGACAGGGATATGGAATTAAGCGGCACACACCAGTCTGTATAAAACAGACAGGCAACTAGGATATATTGTACATCACAGGAATTATAGTCAGTATTTTACAATCACTTCTAATGGAGTATAATCTAGAAAATTATTGAATCACTGTGCTGTATGCCTATTATATTATAAATCAACCATATTTCAATTAACATACGAATGTCTAATAAGTGAAAGCAATAAAAATGTGCCTGAATGCATTTTCATTCAGTATATCTACTTTAACAGTAGCTCTGCTTTCAATAGTTTTACTCAATAAGGATGGGCTCATAGAGACACTGAGGAAGAACTACAGAGGACTCTGATCCTAGACTGCGAGAACCTTCTTCACTTGTCTCTGGGAAACAATTTCCTGAAGAACTCTGACCATGTTTATTAATGGCAACCATCTAAACTTGTTGCTTAAAATCTTTTTCTACCTTTAGTAATGCCAATCAGCTAAAATACCACAGGGAGGATGAGTATTTTTTTTAAAAAATCCAATTTTATTTTTTTGCCTTTTTTTTAAAATTGGAGGCTAATTACTTTACATGGGTTTGGGTGGACTCCGGGAGTTGGTGATGGACAGGGAGGCCTGGTGTGCCGCAGTGCTGCAGTTCATGGGGTCGCAAAGAGTCAGACATGACTGAGCGACTGAACTGAACTGAACTGAATTACTTCACAATATTGTGGTGGTTTTTGCCATATATTCACATGAATCAGCCATGGGTGTACATGTGTTCCCCATCCTGACCCTCCCTCCTACCTCCCTCCCCATCCCATCCCTAAGGGTCATCCTGGTGTACCAGCCCTGAGCGCCCTGTCTCATGCATCAAGCCTGGACTGGCGATCTATTTCACATATGATAATATACATGTTTCAATGCTATTCTCTCAAATCATCCCACCCTTGCCTTCTCCCACAGAGTCCAAAAGTCTGTTCTTTATATCTGTGTCTCTTTTGCTGTCTCACAAGGATGAGCATTTTTAAAGTAGACAGGATACAAGTGATTAAAAGATGAAGTTTACATTTAGGATTTCCTTGAGTTTTCTGGTTTGGGACTTAAGGGACTTCAATTCCAGGAGAAGAAAAATCAGACAGACAGTTGCTATAATACCACCAGACTGGTAAAGAACTGAAAACCCTGTAGCCTAGGGGAGGTGAAGACAAGGCTGATAGAAGGAAGGGAGTGGGGGGCAACTTGAAGGTCTGGAGGAAGTGGAGTGCAGACAAAGGAGCGTTGCTTATCTCTCCATATCTTGAACCCAAGCCAGACAACCTTTTAAAATATGAGCATAGAATAGGGGAATTATGTGAGAGGTTAAGTTTATTTTCTGAATGCTTTTATAGCACGTCTGCTCTAAACACCATTTCCCTTTAAATGCTGTACTACACTTGAGACGTATCAACCGATTTTAACGTGTGGACCTTGTGTGGATCATGATTTGAACTAGCTGTAAAAAAAAAAATATGAAAAATCAGGGATATTTACACACTGTATAGTTGACGATATAAAGGAATTATTTTTCAAGGCATGATAATGCTAAAGAAAAAAACAAGTCCTATACTTCAGAGATATATAACAACCTGACATCTGGGATTTGCTTCAAGATCATCTAGAGGGCAGAGAGTGGATTAAGGGGAGTATAAGTAAAACAAGACTGAGCACATGTTGGTAACTATGAAGTGTGAAGTAAGTACACAGGAGTTCACTATACTATTGTCACGTTTATGTATAGTTGAAAATTTCCATGATAATTCAAAGTAACAACTGATTTTCAGAGCTGAGAAAAACTGTAGCATATCCCCAATTCAATTTCTTTTTTTAAAATGAGAAACTGAGACTAAATTAACCTTCTCCAAGCTTGAGCTGTTGAATAGACAACTATCCTAATTCCCAAACTAGTTATTTCTATGAAATCATATTGCATCTTTGACCACTTCCTGAATATAATATGATTGTTAAACACTATTTTGGAAGCAAAGTTTTAACCACTGAACAGCCAAGGAAGTCCCTGTTAAATACTATTTTGAATAACCATGTAATACAGGTTACCTGTTGTGGTAAACAAAACAAAAAAATCACAAATTTATTAATTTAGCAAATGTTTATTAAACACTATGTGTCAAGCACTATCCTAGGCATTTCTTTTCCCAACATAATCCCACTGGTCCACCATATGACCCTAAATTAAGACAGCTGCATTAAGACTTACCTCTAGGGTTAACAGTGATGTTCTATTAAGAAAGTTCTTCCGGCAATATGCTATTTCAGAACGATAGCCTCCTTCCTGCCGTGCTTTTTTCCATCTACGTAAGAAAAATGACCAAAGTTTAATGTTTCCAAACTCTCACTTTCAGAGGTACTAACCATAGCTTTAATTATATTATAATCATGTAAAATGAGGAAGGGCCTTGCCTGTTTTAAGAGCTAGCCAATTTCAACTACAATACAGGTATTTTTTGCTTATGTATAACAGTAAATTAATAACTTCAAATATAAGGTAATATACACATAGTAATACAAAGTACATTGTTCTTAAAGTTTAGGATTATAAAAATACAAATCTCTAAAATAATTATACCTGACAGATGAAGTAACTAATACTAAATTTAAACCTTAAATGTATCTTTTTAATAAAAGTCAAAGATAAATTTTTTAAATAGTTAATACCTCCAGGTTTGACCTACTGACAAAACCCAGATTATTTCTTTACCCCAGGTATGCATTGTAGATCGTCAGATGATCTGAATCTGCCATGGCCAAGGCTGATTTTGCAAGATCTGCTTCATCTTTTCGACCAATTGGTGTGATAAAAGGAGACTTCTCTGTCATAACTGCAGCTAATGTTGCCTGCCCATAAATAAACAAAAAAATTTAACCTTAAAGAGGTACACACTGAAAGCTGATTTGTATTGTAATAGAAAGCAAATCATAAAACAACTGCACTTTCAAGTTGCATGCTTCTTCTTTTGAATTTACTGTGTTCTATAATAGCTAGCATTTTCGTTTTAGTTAGTTACTTTTAGTTTCATTTTATGGAATTTAAAAAATCTATCATTTACTTTTATATTATCTTTGTGAGACAGGGAAGTAATAGCAACAGAATCAGGATTTTAAAAAATGAGTATTTGTGCAAGAGACTGATAGTCTGTCACACAGTTAAAAGAAATTCCTTAATCACAGATCAGAGATCTTGACTCTGAGTCTGAATTTCCATTGCCTACAATGCTCCTTAAATATTAAATTCTTAAATAATCTGGACTATATATCAACCCATTTGTTGTTGCTGCAGCTTTTCAGATCAACTATCATGGCAGTAGATATTTCTTGGACTCAACACAATTCTGGTATATATTTCTGATACTAGGGGAAAAAAAAAAGACTAGAGTAAGTTATACTCTCCCCATTTTGATTTCAAACAGCCTTATTTGTAGTCCCAGAAAAGGCTACAACTTGATAAAGTTGGAATGGCAAAGCAGGCAAGAGATTCAGAGAGAGGCAAAAAGTTTGTTAATTCTGAGATAATTTGAGAAAACAGAATTGCTGGTAATTGCTAGCTCAGAGAAAACCCAGAAAAAGGGAAGGAAGTTTTGATTCTAAAGTGTGGAGTTCAAAACTGTCAATGAATCCATCTACTATATGAATCATCTACTATATACATACACACACACACACACACACACACACACACAGAAAGAATTAAGTAAATATTTCAAGTGGGATGTTTGATAGCAGAAGTCTACAAGCCAAAACCCTTTTACAAAATAATACCCACAATACACAAGAGTATATGGGTGAAGATACTTTCTTGTATATAAATATAAAAAGTTAAATATTCAAAAATTTTCATTAAGCATTCAGATTTTCTGGCTTTAATGTTAGTATGCTGCTGCTGCTGCTAAGTTGCTTCAGTCGTGTCCGACTCTGAGTGACGCCATAGATGGCAGCCCACCAGGCTTCTCCGTCCCTGGGATTCTCCAGGCAAGAACACTGGAGTGGGTTGCCATGTCCTTCTCCAATGCATGAAAGTGAAAAGTGAAAGGGAAGTCGCTCAGTCGTGCCCGACCCTTCACATCCCCATGGACTGCAGCCTACCAGGCTCCTCCGTCCATGGGATTTTCCAGGCAAGAGTACTGGAGTAGGGTGCCATTGCCTTCTCTGTAATGTTAGTATAGACACTCTATTTAGTTAAAAATTTTTTCCCAACTTAATACCTCCCCAAGCAAAATGATATTTACAGTGAAGAAGCAGCAGTGTTGCTTGTCTTACCACTGGATCCAGGCAGCCAAAAATGGCGCCAAAAATAAGCATCTTGCCAATCTTGACATTCACAGGCAGAGCTGCAAGGTGCTGGCCCAGTGGGGTCAGTTTAGGCTCGTTTAGTTCACAAGCTCCAATTTTTCGGAGTAAATTCATTGCATTGCTGATTACTTGAAGCTGAGGAGGATCTAAAGCTTTGGAGAGGAAATCTTCAGGAGAACCAAGATTGCATTTCTGCAGATTGAAAAAGTGATAAATTTGGATGTGATCAGAAAAAATTTAAAAAAAGATGGTCAAACTGGAACTAAATTTAAGTAAAATTTTAAGCAAAGAGGAGATTTTTCCAGTTGCATATTTTTAGTTTCTTCATTCCTGATTTTTATAGAACCAAAAAATCTAAGAACTGAAGGATATTTTAGATCTTTCATACCAGGAAGCCTTTGGTCTAGTTCAGGACTTTTCAAGACCAGCTCTGTTGTTAGTGGGCCCAGATAATTCTTTGTTTTAGGGGACTGTGCTGTTCACTGTAGAGTGTTCAGCAGCATCCGTGGTCTTGACCCACTAGATGTCCATAGCATGGTCTCCCTCTCCCCTCAGTTCTGACAACTAAAAATGTCTCCTGACATTCCAGGCTTTCCCTGGTAAGCAATATTATCCCCAGTTGAGAACCAGGTTCTGGGCTATGAGTCTGTATTTTAATTTCTTAAAGTATGAGTGCCTATGGCAGATTTAAAGCACAGTGAGTTACTTACAAAATATGGGGGAAGGGGGAATTTCTTAGAGCAGAGTAAATAAAATACTTGAAAATCTAGTGCAACAGAAGGTAAGATAAATTTAGGTCTTCTTTTTTCTTTTTTCTTAGAAAGGGGTGGAGAACAAAAGTTCATCTAAATTCCCTTGGGATTACCATAATATGAAGACATAATTCCTCCAAAGGCACACGCAAGATTTCAGGGACAGAATAGTCCATAAAGCCTTCAAATCTGAAAAATAAGGTAATATAATCCTAAACACATATTATCAGAAATGCCACGCTGGTTTGTGTGTTTTTAATCTCCAGGCTATGCCATACCTTTCTCTTGTGTACATGCGGAAACAGAAGCCATCTCTGACCCGCCCAGCTCTCCCCTGGCGCTGCAGAGCACTGGCTTTGCTGACAAATGTCTCAACCAAAGAACTCATCTGACTGCTCTCATGGTACCTAGAAAAATGTTTTAGGAGATAATATGTAGATAACCGACTTAAATCAAAATCTAAAAACAAAAAGGGAAGTATTTGATTCTAAAGTTGAAGATTAGAATGCCTATTAATTATGCAATAAGAATTCTTTGAAAAAGTGAGAAATTCTGCTGTGAACATCACAATTCAAAGCACCTTTCACAAAATACAGTTCAACCCTGAAAACACTTCCTCTAAAGGTACAGTTAAAAAAAATCAGGAGTATATTTTGTACTGGACAGTCATACTCATTTCCAAATATTGCTAAAGTTTTCTAAGATTAGGGACAGTGTATATAGATTAGAATAGACCACAAAGATGATCTCCCTTATTTGTTAAATATAAACATCAAAACATTTATAAAGCAATAATCTTTCTGTTAAAGTTATTTAACAGTTAAAGTCATCTACTATGCTCCAATTACTGTACTACGTACTTTCAATTTATGAAATTTTAATTTTCCCACTTACATATGAGGAGAATACTGATAATTATAACTGATGTCATATTACTTGCTCAAGACTATAGATCAGAGATTTATAATCTAACTCTGATTCTAAAACCCATGCTTTTTTATAATCCCACAAATAATGCTTTTGTAAAACAATTTATTTTACAAACTAACTGATAAGTATTTATGTCTGAACGTTTTCTTAGCACTTTCCTATCAGTAGCAGTACACTGATATTACTTATGGGAAAACCGATGACATCAATTTTGACATTTATTCTCAGACATTTAAAACTTCCCTACAGCTTCTCTGAAACCTTTTGTTTTGGACAGAATTAGGACATTTGAGATGTTCCCCATGTGATTCTGAGATCTAGTGCTTGTTTTGGCAGTACATGTACTGACTGGGATGGTTCTGTGATGTCTCCTAACAATTCAAGAGTCCCAAGCCCTTTTCAAGTTAAATATGTTTTGATTTGGGAGGAAAATGCAAACTTACTTATTTTCTTTCGTTCTTCCAGTATCAATTACAAATACAACATCTGGAATAGTGATACCTGTCTCTGCAATATTTGTTGCCAAAACAATCTGAAAACACAAAGCCAAAACATTTAGGTAACAACTTTCAGCCATGTGCCATCACTTAAAAATTCTTTAGTTTAGCCAATGCATTTTAAAAAGTGAATTCCAATTATTCTTTACAAAAATTCACAATCTAATTGCTATTGCTGTGTAACTTAAATTTGCTCTAATTAATTTTATCACCTCATTAATTATTAAAGTATTTCCAACAGAAATACTTTTAGTCCCTTAATTCTAGTCAGTCATTTTAAAAATGATACACATAGAATGGGAAAGTGGGTCAGAGAATGGAGACTGCTCAGCAGAAACTTTACAATTATTAGGGAATACTTTCTTTAGTAAGGAGAACTGGTGGGTTGTTGCCCCGGCTCTGCTACTTATTAGCTTTGCGACCTGGGCAAGTCATTTTACCTCTCTGGTCTCAAATTAGGAGGTAGAAATATATTTCTTAGGTCCCTTTCTAGCTCAAAAGTTCTTAATGGTGATGGCTGAATAGCCCATCTTCTTGTGTGTGTGTTTTTTTCTTCTGTTGAGTCTTTGGAGGTGAAACATTTAGGAAACTCTAGGTCAGTTCACTATGTTATCACTCTATCTCAATACTGAATGCTTGCTTATCCTTCATCCTAGGAAAGAGAACCCAGATTATTAAGACTTAGATAGGACCTAGGTGATCAAAGTGTTTAGAGGTGGTGGAATTCTTTTCTTCAGACAAAATCTTTCAGAGAAGCCCAAATGTTACAGATCAGAGCATAACCTATGAACCCCTGGATTTTTCAGAGCACAGTTAGAAAATCATAAATTTAATTCAACCCCTTTTAAAGATGAGAAAGTAAGGCTGAGTAGGTTGTCAAAGGCCACAGACATGGCAGCAGCTTTGGGACAAGAATCTGAGAAACTTTTTCCAAGTATCTCTTCATTCAGAATCCTGAAGACAGGAGACAATGAAAATACCTTAAGATTGTTTCCTAACCTAATGTTCTCTGTGTTGCAAAAATGATCAGGGATGAATAGATTATAGAGAACAAAAAAAAAGAATCCTCCCAGGGTTTAAGTAGCTTCTGACATCAAACATCCTTTGTGTTCTCTTCTTGAAGGAATAGTAGTGACTTTTTCTTCTCAAAAGCAACAATAATGCCATGTTTTTAAACTGCTGCTGCTGCTGCTAAGTCGCTTCAGTCATGTCCGACTCTGTGCGACACCATAGACGTCTGGCAGCCCACCAGGTTCCCCCGTCCCTGGGATTCTCCAGGCAAGAACACTGGAGTGGGTTGCCATTTCCTTCTCCAGTGCATGAAAGTGAAAAGTGAAAGTGAAGTCGCTCAGTCGTGTCCGACTCTCAGCGACCTCATGGACTGCAGCCTTCCAGGCTCCTCCATCCATGGGATTTTCCAGGCAAGAGTACTGGAGTGGGGTGCCATTGCCTTCTCCTACCACTCCTCTAAAGTTATTGATAACACATAATATAAACACCTAACATAATATAAATATAAATTGAATTTTAATATTGGGTTCATTTTTGATGATATTAGACTGTGGAGCATCTAGAATCTGCCATGTATAGGGCACTTAATAACTGTCTTTGATGATAGGGAGTCATTTTCATGAACTGTTCTCAGGTGGATCACATATAAATTTGATGTACTGAGTTTTACCTTCCTGACTCCTTGAGGAGGAAGTGTGAATGCTGCAGCTTGATCTTGAGTTGAAAGAATAGAATGCAGAGCTATCACTTTATATCTGAAAGTTAAAATCATAGTTCTTAGCAAGAGTTTCTCTTTAGAAGACACTGCAAAGAATAACAAAATTTATTTGCAAATAGGAAGCAATTTAAAAATGTTTTATTATGAAAAATTTTAAACACACACAAAAGTTCTGAGAATAATATATATATACTCATTGATGAGAAAAAATTTAATATGAATTATATGAATGTAGGGTTTAAAGAATTTTAAAAAATATATTCTGATGCCAAAGTGATAATGATAACAGCAGTAATAAACTATATGAAAACAAACACAGTAAAGAGCCAGCTCAGTCTGTGTGGATGATAAGCTGCAGTGCTGTTGGGGTTTTGCACCGTCCCACGGGGTGGGGAGGGGAGTCACCATCTTATTCTTAACTATAAGTTTCCCTCTGCTAAATCATATTAAAAAAATAAAACAAATGTAGAAAAAGTACCTAAAATTTTTAGTAGATAAAATGCTATAACAGAAAGTTAAAATAAGAATTGCTTTGTCATGGACAATTTTAAATAAAGGTGAAAAGACTTTGAAAGCTCTGATCAAGAATTTTAATGTACAAAACACTGCTCTATTTTAAAACTACCAGGAATATAATGAAGATCTGTAGTTACCGTTCTGAAAAAAATCTTCTGTCAGTTGATAAGAGATCATACAACTGTTGAATGTGAGCAAGGCCTGGTAAAAAGATCAGTACTGCTCCTTCAACATTTTTGAACTGAGGACTTCTGTCTGAAATTTTTTGAAAGATACAGTATTCAAAAATAAGGAACAGCATATAAAATATTAATAAAACATCTCCAGTTAGTAGAAAAGTTTTATCAAAACAAATGGAGACACATTAGAAATAGGTACATACCTAAATATGTAAGAAGTTCCAAAATGAGATCCAGGTTGATTTTATGAGGATTCATGTAGAGGATAGCATGCTGTGTGCGACTGCTATACTTTTGGTAAAATGGATTTAAATCAGCACTTGTTCCAGTCTGAACTGGGATGTATTCCTAAAAGAAACATAATAGGAAAAACCTGAACAAAAATATGAAGTAAAGACAAGGAAGGAAAAAACGAGCTACTTGCGTTTATTTAAATCTATATTTTTCTGTCACCATTATTTCATTAAAATATAGCAAGAATACAATTTTTAACAGTATTAAAGTATGATAAAATTTCATCTCTATCCTATTAATTTCACCCAGCCCCCTGAAGTACAGCAAAACTTTTAATCTTGGCATGTAAACACTTAAAGAAATGAAGAAAAACAGAATAATGGCTGCACTGTTCTGTGGCAACTGAAAAGCAGGCCAAGAGTTCGTGATAACTTTACTAAGTAATTTACACCTGCCTCATTCTAGATTCTACTTTGGTTGCTGAGTTCCAACTATCTCCTTTGAAATACTACCTTTAATTTTTTGACGTCTTTCTTTTGTTTCTAATCTCTGTTTCTACAGTTTTAAGAAGATTTTAGTTTTTGCTTCCTTGATTTATCTGCTTAATTAAAAGATTGACTAAATTTGTCCATTAGATGAATGAAATATTGTAGATACAGTGAAAACATGTAAATAGTACCACTGGTCAAAATGCAGGAGCATAGCTTTTGTGATATTCCTAAAATTATGTCATTCAGACTAAACTAACTCTCTATGAAGAACTGTGCTTCCCTGGATGGCTAATGCCAGCACAAAGGCTCTTAAGAAAACCAGTGGCAGGGATCTAGACTCTGGGCCTGCGCCAGCCAATTTAAGGTGTTGAGATAAAGCAAATATCATAAACCAAACAGTAAGTAAAAACAGTAAAAGAGTCAATAAAACAAAGATTAAAGAAATTATCTTTAAAATTTGCTCATAATCGTATCTGTTATTCCTCTAACAAAATGTATTTGAATGCACTGTGCCAGCCACATGACTTTAAAACTCTTATGGTAGTTTGTGCCTTGGATATCATCATCAGATGTCTTTTAAAATGTTTTCTTCTTACCTGATACTTTTTTATTCCCCCTGCTTTGGTTGTAACATTAATGGTTATTTCTTCTTCCTCCTCCAGAAATTTCTGACAATATTCTGAGTCTTTCTCCAGTACAAAGCCTGTTTCCTCTATTATATCTTCAAGATGAAAAACCTGCACAGATGAAGGCATATCAACAGTGAGCTCAAATTCATTTCAGTAAATATCATCTTAAAGAGAACAAGGGATTGCTAGCTTCCTGAATGTTACCACATGCTAATTAGAATATTATGAAAAAAACAATTTTTCTGCATTATTTGGGAATGAAGAACTTGCCTGATATAGATGTGTATCTGTCCCTAGCAGTTCTAGGACAAAGTACATTATGATGTATATTTTTTACATGTGAAAATCAATTTAAAGATTGTTTATCAGCTGAACCAAAAGGGCAAACATTGAGAATAGAAGAAAGCTTCAAAGACAAATCCCCCTCAATTTGAGGGATGGGTGGAAAGTTCAGTTCAGTTGCATCCAACTCTTGGCGACCCCACGGACTGCAGTACGCCAGAATTCCCTGTCCATCACCAACTCTTGAAGCTTACTCAAACTCATGTCCATCGAGTCGGTGATGCCATCCAACCATCTCATCCTCGTTTGTCCCATTCTCCTCCCGCCTTCAGTCTTACCCAGCATCAGGGTCTTTTCCAATGAGTCAGTTCTTCACATCAGGTGGACAAAGTGCTGGAATTTCAGCTTCAGCATCAGTCCTTCCAATTAATATTCAGGACTGATTTCCTTTAGGATGGACTGGTTGGATGTCCTTGCAGTCCAAGGGACTCTCAAGAGTCTTCTCCAACACCACAGTTCAAAAGCATCAATTCTTCAGCGCTCAGCCGTCTTTATACTCCAACTCTCATATCCGACTTCCACATGGTGGAAAAGCAGTTCCTTATTGTTAGGCAGTGACCCCAATCTGGATGTAGATTTGGCTTTGCTATAGAACTGTGTTTTATGCTGTGTACCTGAGGTATGTCATTCAGCACAATCCTTCCAGTCCACCCAAGCTTAGTCAAGGCAGCTCAACTATCTGATTCCCAAGGCCAGCTCCAGGTCCTCTCTTGGCTTGCATTACCTTAGGAATAGTTCTAGGCTCAGACTTAAGGGGGAGAAGGCAATGGCACCCCACTCCAGTACTCTTGCCTGGAAAATCCCATGGACAGAGGAGCCTGGTAGGCTGCAGTCCATGGGGTTGCTAGGAGTTGGACACGACTGAGCGACTTCCCTTTCACTTTCATGCATTGGAGAAGGCAATGGCAACCCACTCCAGTGTTCTTGCCTGGAGGATCCCAGGGATGGGGGAGCCTGCTGGGCTGCCATCTATGGGGTTGCACAGAGTCAGACACGACTGAAGCGACTTAGCAGCAGCAGCAAACTTAAGGGCCTATCTTCTGGGGACACTCACTGGTGGGCACGTAGTTTCTGTTTACATAGGCATTATTAAAAAAACTTACCTCAACAGGATAACTTCTTCCGGAAATTCTCAGAATAGGGCAGTGTGTGAAATAGGTAGAAAACTTTTCACAGTCTACAGTGGCACTCATGAGAATCAAATGTAAATCAGAACGTTTCTGTAAAATTTCCTTCAAGATAATTAGTAGGAAGTCTGACTGGACACTTCTCTCATGAACCTAGTATAAAGAGAATAAAAAAAAACAGTCATATATAAGGTCTGTGTGTGTTATTTGCTCAGTCGTGTTCAACTCTTTGCAACCCCATGGGCTGTAGCCCACCAGGCTCCTCTGTCCATGGAATTCTCCAGGCAAAAATACTGGAGGGGTTGCCATTTCCTTCTCCAGGGAATCTTTCCAACCAAAGGATCATCCTCAGGTCTCCTGCATTGCAGGCAGATTCTTTAACATTTGAGCCACCAGGGAAGCCCTTACATAATAAGGTCTATTAAGAAGTTAAAACAATCAGACCTTCAAATCTACTAAAAGTTAATCAATATTTACATACAGTCAATACATAGAGAAGGTGAGAGAAGCTGTGTTTCAAATGAGGTAGATCTTCCAAATTGAAAATAAAGTCACCCTCTTTAAAACTGAAGTCAGTAAAAATCAGCATATAATGAACAAGATTAGCTATGATAGTAAGACTCTTACCTTAGGAGATAGTCTATAACTGTTCAGCTGATAAGATTAAAGTATCTCCCAAATTTCACTCAGAAGCCAGTGTAATGCTTAAAAGCTCTGCCACTAATATATAATTGAACAGACACAAAACTGCAGCAAGACAGATCGTTTATACACTTTTCTGCAAAGGGGGAATTATTTTAGTATGAATCTGACAGGTTCTATCAACTGCCTAAAAAATGGGTTTTATGCTTTTCGAACAGATGCATTTTAGGGATGAGCACTGTAAACTTGCTAAAGAGCATTAAAACATGGGATGTTGTCAGAACTTAGTATCTGCTGGATGTACTAGTCTATATTGCCATTTGCTGTACTGGATTTATTTCTACCCCATTTTATTTCTTGAGATTTAAAGCAGCATACAAAAGATAGAATACATTGAGATAACAAAAACTAAAACAGGTTTGATCAACAAAAATTAAAATAGGTTTGATCATTTTGCGTGGAAGGGAGGCAATAGTGGTTAAATGTTCAGACTCTGGAATTGCTTGCTTAGGCTTAATTCTTCTTGGCTTGATCAATTAAAATATGACTTTGGGAAAGTTATTCAAATATCCCTGGGCCTATTTCTTCTTCTATAAAACAATACAAATTTCATAGAGTGATTGGCTATCAGAGGAGATCAACAAATAGTACTCAGCATTGTGCTAGATGCTGGGGAATAATGACTGAAATAGTCATTTCAGAGTTTATAGCCTTATAATTGGATTCTGTATAGAATGGCTTGAAATTATATATGAAGGGCAACTATTTTGGTTTTTTTTCAGTCTAATATTCTTTTTTGGTTTTGTTTTATATATATATATTTTATATATGTTTATATATATATATTTTTTATTGGAGTTATAGTTGATTTACAATGTTGTATTAGTTCCTGCTGTACAGCAACGGGTAGCTAATTCAGGTGGTCAGGAAGGCTGCTAAGAGGGAATTGATATCTATGCTGAGAACTGAAATGAGTTTTTAAAAAAGGAGGAAAGAACAGTATGAAAAAGGGAGAGAAGTGGTCATGGGACATAACTTGTGCAAAATCATGGAGGACAGTGGGATCATACTACATTTCAAGAAATGATGCAACAAAAATAATGCCTTGAGCATGAGATGAGGAATGGGCAAGAGACAGAGAGGGTGAGGTGCTCAGTAATCTGTTCATATGAGGTCTCGTAAACTCTGTTAAGAAGCTGAGACTTTATCCTAATGAGTCAGGATAGTGAGTAAGATATTTTAAAGTAGGGGCATCATGTGGTTTGAACTTTGTTTTAAAAAAGGTAACTCTAGCTATAATGTGAAGAATGTAGAAGAGAACAAAACAGAAAGTAGGCAGTTTAATTAGAAGCTTATTAAGTAATTAAATAACATAATGGTAGCATATATGAGGGCAATGCCAGTAAATACAGAGAGAAGTATATGAATGAGAGAAGTATTCAAAAAAATTCAACAAAGTCCAGGTGACCTGATTTAGAGGATATGCAAGAAAGAAGGAATAATTTTGGATATTTTTACTTTACTGGTTTGATCAGGATATTATCTGAAGCTTGAGAGAAATATTTTCTGATAGATGAAACAGATCTGGGGAACCTCCTCAAATAGATGGTAATTCATACAGGTATCATTTTTTAAAATTTATTTTTTGCTACACTGCTCTGCATGTGGGAACTTAGTTCCTCAAGCAGGGATTGAACCTGTGTCCCTGCAGTGGAAGCATGGAGTCTTAATCACTGGATTGCCAGGGAAGTCCCCAAATATTGATTTTTTAAAAAAGAAAATTTTAAATGAGGATAAGACATAAAATGTATACTTTATTAAGTACATTTTAGAGAGGTGGGCAAAAAAGATTGGCTGTAAACATAACAGCTGCCAGAGGAAAAGCTGCATAACTCTCACACTGACCATAAACTAAAACAAATCACACAACTATTCCTAATAAGAAAGTCAGAGTATCATCCTAAACATCTTCATAAAGAAGCTCCTGAATAATATAACGAGTTCTGTCCCAGCATCTCTTTCATCATTATATTTAACATGATAATGAATTTCACTGGGTTTTCTCTTATTGTACTGTTCAGTAAGAGGCTGAGAGTATCACACTGAAGCACAGTTCAGTAAATCAGGTCTACAGACTGCTATTAATAATACAAAACCATCAAAGAACAGCTCCCTGCAGTTGGTCTAACTTTTAAATTAGGATTCATTCTGATATATATTTACTAAACAAACTTCCCTGGTGATTCAGACAGTAAAGAATCTGCCTGCAATGAGGGAGACCTGGATTTGATCTCTGGATTGGGAAGATCTCCTGGAGAAGGGAATGGCAACCCACTCCAGTACTCTGGCCTGGAGAATTCCATGGACAGAGGAGCCTGGCGGGCTACAGCTCATGGGGTCTCAAAGAGTTGGACACAACTGAGTGACTCACACATACACAGTTTTTTAATAATTTGGAGTTCCCAGAAAAACTACTGGCTGATGCAAATATTTCATCTTAACTAACAGAAAAAAATTCTCATTATAAACAGACAAATTAGCATTGTAAGTTGATTCTTGACGATACTGCTAAAATCCAGGTATTAACAAACATGGCTACACCCATCACTGCCAGGAGCAGTTACCCACGCTAAGTCACTTCCGTTGTGTCCGACTCTGTGTGACCCCATAGACGGCAGCCCACCAGGCTTCCCCATCCCTGGGATTCTCCAGGCAAGAACACTGGAGTGGGTTGCCATTTCCTTCTCCAATGAATGAAAGTGAAAAGAGAAAGTGAAGTCGCTCAGTTGTGTCCGACTCTTAGCGACCCCATGGACTGAAGCCTACCAGGCTCCTCCATCCATGGGATTTTCCAGGCAAGAGTACTGGAGTGGGGTGCCATTGCCTTCTCCGAAGTTACCCATGGGCATGCTCAATCGAGCTGCCATACATCCTCTTTCTTTCTCTTGAATTTCTATCACTTACCTATTACCGAAATATTGTATTTAAAAACATCTTAAGCTGAACTAGTACAACAACAGGAAAATGGTTAAATAAATTATGGGATATCCAAATAACACACTTCTATAAAGCTATTAAAAAATGGTATTTTTGCAGACTAATGATGTGAGAGAATTATAAAGTGAATATACAAACTATAAAAAAATACATATATAAATGTACAAATGGCAACATTAATTTTTTCTGAATCATGAGACTACAGATAATTTTTATTTTCATTTTTGTATCTCTCTATACTTCTAATACTTACTAACCAAAAGGAGGAAAATAACCCAGTAATCTATATTTAATATATTAATTAAAAATCTGTTAATTAAATCTATTAATTAAAAATCAAAGAATGAACTTTCACTAATGCCTTCTGAACTTGGTGAATTAAATTCATAAAAACTTTACATCAGGGAAAATTGAAAAAAAATTTTAAATAACTAAAATGCTATATATATAATTTCTTCAAAAAATTATGTACAAAGCAAATCAGTTTAACACACACTAACTGATAAGAGATGTCTGCAGCCAGCTTCCCTAGGCTTGAACTCCTAGCTACAGAACTTACTGACTGTATGAACTTGAGTAAGCTATATAAACTCTGTGTGCCTCAGTTTCCTCAACTTTAAAATAGGGATAATAATATCTATTTCTTTTGATTAAATGAAGGATTGCTGGAAGGATTAAATGAAGTTGTATACATGAAGTCCTTAGAATAGCCCCTGGCATACAGCAAATGTTCTACAGTATTTGTTAAATGTATCAATTAGCATGAGACCTGTTTGTTAGAGGAAATTAACTAATTACATGTAAAGTGCTTGGCATTTAGTAAAAATGAAGAAAATGTTACCTAGTATTAGAAGTAACATCTTTTTAACACAAAAATGTTCAGAATCATTTCCTGAACATACAGCGATAGAATCTACTCACCTCATCTACAATAACATGAGACACATTTGTTAGGAGACCATCTTCTTGAAGTTTTCTTAGCAGAACCCCTGTTGTACAATAGAGTAACCTGGTAGATTCACTAGCACGAGACTCCATCCGGATCTGATATCCACACAAAGAATTCTGAAGGGAAAACACAGAGCCAAGACTGGATTCTCACAAATGATCTGGGAAATAAGCTTTAGAGACTGAAGTACAGGTGCTGGCCCTGCTCCTATATGGAGCAGTCTAAGTAAATCTGTTTAGTGCCATTTATTACTTTCCTATGTTTTCAATTATACCAAACTATAAAATTTGTTTTGGCAACTTAAACAAGAAAAAACTTTTTTCAGAATTTTGAAACAAAAAGCTGTTCTCCTGCTTTGAGTACCATTAACATGATTATGGAAATATTAATAGATTTAATCAATTTCTTATGAAATTATCTTGGAGCAAAATATTGAGGTGCTCAGGAACAGAATTTTAGATCTGCTCCTACAACTTAAGTCTACTCTTCTATCAAGATCTCATAAAAGCTGCAACCATTAAAAACCAGTGGTGCCTGATGAGAATCCTGAAGTCACTTCTATTTCCATCACATTTTCTTTCTTACTCCTTCAGTCATTCCTTTGCTGTGTTTGTAAACATGTCTGTCATCCCCTTAATTTAAATTCCTTATAAGACAGAAATTGTGCCCTTTGTCCCCTTACATGTCATAAGAGAATCCAGAAAAATTTGCACATAAAATTTTAATGAAGGGTTATCTAACTTAAAGATAAACAAAAATGTTAAGTACCTATCTAGAAAGAACAATTCAAAGCATAATTAAATTGAATTACATGAACTTGTAATTCATTATATTTGGTTCTAAACCAATTTTATTAATTTCTACATTTTGCAGTCACTCTGGTTAAGGTTTGGCCAGTTTTGTGTACACTTTTATCCCCAAACACAGGACAACAGGTATTTTAAGTTCCTTTTTCTATTTTTTTTTTATATATAGGATTTGAAAATAGTCTGATATAGTCTTCTATATTGTTTTTTTGCTTCTGTTCATTGAGCTAATGAAAATCATTCAGGAATATATCCTACAGAAAAGATTTCCAGATACTGAGATATCTGGTATTACAATTTACCTGTATGTATTTATATTCTTTGAATGGTCAACTTAGTAACGTAATATATTGGAGTACTCAATTATTAAAGTGAATATATTTTTCCTTTTACATGAGAATTTTAATGATAATTACTTACAATCCTTTTCCTATAAAGGAGAGTGGCATATCATACCTATCAAAGAAAACATGAAAAGCACTTGAGATGTGCTATTGAACAAACAGTATTGGTCAAAATTCATATATGGTACAGGTTCCATTTGGATCCCAAGAGCACAGGTAAGTAATGTCATATCACCATTCTCTGAGGTAGAGTTGAACATTTTACCTTTCCTCCAGGTCCATTTTCACAGCCCAATTCATCACACACTCTTGTGGCTAGACTCACTGCTGAGATTCTTCGGGGCTGGGTGCAGACGATGTTACATTTAGTTGTTCCCCACTCATTCAGGAGCAGATCTTCTAAGAGAAAATGTGGCACTTGAGTACTTTTACCACTCCCTGTTTCACCTGCCACCACCACAACCCGGTGCCTTTTAAGAGTTTCAACAACTGAACTCCTGTGTTTAAACACAGGTAACTGTTGCCTTTCCTTTAGAAGTCTCTGGTACTTAGGTGTGCTTTGCAACTTTCTAAAGAGGTTTCTAACAGGTTCCAAATCTTCCACCTTTTCTGATTCCAAGGACAGTGCAGAAAAATCCTCATCAGAAACTAAATTTTCCCAAGATTCCTCAGGATCTTCAGAGTTTTCTCTCTTATTTTCAGAATGCTGTTGTTGCTGTTGCTGCTGCTGTTTCAGTTTATTCAGAAGTTTGGCAATAAAAAGGTCACGTGGTTTATTGGTTTCCATTTTATTTAATTCTTCCTTTTTCTTTTCCGCATCACTCCATTCTAGCCAAACATCTCGGTAAGTAGGAGGAAGCAACTGATGAACTGACTATAAAGGAAAAAAATAGTAATACGTTGTGTTGACTAATTACTGGATACCAAAATTCAATAGGTTAGAAATGAAAAGAATAGCTATTGCTTCTTAAAATAGCTCTTAAACTAGTAGGTTACTACCGTATTTAATAAAAGATATACAGCATATCTGGAGTAGGAAATGGCAACCTGCTCCAGTATTTTTGCTTGGAAAATTCTATGGCCAGAGGAGGCTAGTGGGCTATATATAGTCCATGGGGTCACAAAGAGTAGACATGACTGAGCGCACACATACATGCATATGATGCAAATCTATAAACAGCATATATATTCAGGCTTCTGGACTTACTAGCTGTGTGACCTTGGGCAAGTAACAACTTCTTGGTGTCTTAGTTTCTAAATTTGTAAAATGGGGCTAATAATTATACCTCCTTTATATGCATACTCTGAGGTAAACTTTCAGTTAATCAAACACAATGCTTATTCTATGCTATGCTAAATCACTTCAGTCGTGTCCAACTCTGTGCGACCCCATAGACAGCAGCCCACCAGGCTCCGTCTGTAGCCTACCTGGCTCCTCCCTCCACGGGATTCTCCAGGCAAGAACACTAGAGTGGGTTGCCATTTCCTTCTCCAATGCATGAAAGTGAAAAGTGAAAGTGAAGTCGCTCAGTCGTGTCCGACTCTTAGCAACCCCATGGATTGCAGCCTAACAGGCTCCTCCGTTCATGGGATTTTCCAAGCAAGAGTACTGGAGTGGGGTGCCATTGCCTTCTCCGAGTGCTTATTCTCGAACACAATAAACTATTAAACACATGTTTATTATTTATTCCTATAGTGGTGCTATTTCCCTGGTGGCTCAGAGGTTAAAGCGTCTGCCGGGAATGTGGGAGACCTGGGTTCGATCCCTGGGTCGGGAAGATCCCCTGGAGAAGGAAATGGCAACCCACTCCAGTACTCTTGCCTGGAGAATCCCATGGAGGGAGGAGCCAGGTAGGCTACAGTCCATGGGGTCACAAAGAGTCAGACACGACTGAGTCACTTCACTTCACTTCATAGTGGTGCTATTTAAATATGTAGATGATCCACAAAGCATTTCTCAAAGTCCCCGCTGAGATTCTATTTGTATATTACAAGTCAAAGTATTTTACTTTGAACTCCATTGGATGGAATCTAAGTTATCCTGCCTCTGTTTTATTAAGAGCCCACAATTATTTTTGAAACATTGACAGTCATTTCCATCAATTAAGCTTACCTTATGATACCTTATTTTGCAAAACAAGGGAAATAAAGACATTAAGAACTTTTACTGAGAGAAAATGGAAAAGAATTATTATTTGGAATTCCACTTAATCAGTGTCTAAATTTTCAGTAGTTCTAATTCACCAGGAAGAAAGATATACACGTTTATTACAAAGAGAAAATGTTGACAATACTCCCAACCAAAAAAAAAGAGCATAGTGTTCTCTTAAAAGTGCTCTCTTCAGTAATACTTATTTTCATCCTTCCTTAAACTGGAAGCTTTAGTCGATATAACCTAAAAGTGAAAACTGGAACCAATGTCTTATATTTTAAAGTCGAGAGACAATATAACGTTAAAGGAAAACAATTGTTTAAAAACTCTCCTTAATTCAATCACTCTAGCACAGTTTTTTAATCTTTAAATCAGTGTAGCTTGCAAAGCTGGACCAAATGGTTCAGTGCCTCTGGTCCAAGGAGAGAAAGCTTGAACTATGTTTGGAGATGAGACAAAGTCAAAATTATAAATAAGCAAGAAACAAGGACTACTCAGAAGCAGCATTCAGTGAAGAGAAAACTGGCACAAAGGGCCACGATTAAATACTCCCTTCCACATGCAGATAGTTTTATGTTGACAAAATACACCCATTACTCCACAAATGAATTTTGAGACACTTGGATCTATAAAAACTTACCTGCCCTTTCACTAAACGATAAAGAGCTAAAGTAGCTCCCAGGTGCTGAGCCTGCATACCGTCCTCTGTTAAGATCGTAGGGCACACGACCAGGACATCATCTTCAGACTTGATTACCCTCACCCTAAAAGAAGCCAAAGACATTTTAAAATAAAATTGATGAAGTAAAAATGGTCAGAATCCCATTAACACTGAACTGTAGTTTACGTTATTTATATTAAATATTCTCACAGAAAACACTATATTAATACTAGCTAATGATTTATAGGCACTATCAACCTAGAGACGTGGAACCAGCTTCCTGAACACCTACTTAACTCATAAGAAAAAAAGTATCTTCATCTTAGATTTTTCTAAAAGTTCACTCAGTTAACCAAAACATACCTACATTTCCAGTATCTACCTACTGCAACTTTTTCAAAGGAAGGATTTGGACTCTTGGGAAGATTCTTCCTGACCCAATCGATCAGAAACTGTTTGGGAGATTTTCCAGTCCAGCTTCGAGCAGTATAGTCAAAATTTCTTACATCATGAGGTTCTTTCTTTTTCTCTAAAATGACAAAGATTGGTTCTTTAAAAATGCTTATGTAGTAATACAGAATATCTTTTGAAGGATTAAAGTTCTCTCACTTTTGGGAACAGATTTTTTTTAAGAGAATAGGTGAGAAAAGGACGGACAGACCTGATTCGAGCAAGGGAAAGGCTGGCCTAAAAGGAGATAATAGGATGAGCAAAGTCATGGAGCCATGAAACAATATATGTTTTAAGAATGATACAGCTGTAGTACATAGCTGGGAGAATAAGGTGGAAAGGCAGACTGTGGCAGAATGCAAAGGATCGTCAGTGCCATAATAGAAGGTTTGAACTTGTTAACTGATTAACATTTTTAACCAGAAACTCATATTTTGATCTGTGTTACAGAAAGATAATTCTGGCAGGAGTCTGAACTGGAGAGAGATGAGGCTGAAGCCAGATGTTGGTAATCACAAAATGCTAAACAAATTATTATAATTATTACTTTTCCAAGAAAGTATGTGGAAGTGTAACTTTACTGCCATCTTTTGTAGTTTGTTGGAATACAAAGTTAATACAATTTCTCAATTATATAGTCCTTGATGTTTTACTATTTACAAATTACACTTTGGAACACTCTCCCTTCATTTTACCTTTTTCTTCTTCAGGAGCAGCTGCAGACTTTTCAAATAAATTAAAGTTCAAAGCACTTTCTCCTTCTGTGACTACAGGAGGCTTCTTTCTTTCATTCTGTTGGTATGAAATCTTTATGGCTGGATTGAATACTGGATGATCTTCTAAAGTTTCCATTTCTACCAAAAAAATGATGCTTATTTTGTTTTTATTCATATTTGTTTTTCATGCCTTTTTACTCTGCAATTTTTTTTAAAAAACATTGCTTCTTTTTCCTTCCTACTAGGAATTTGTGCTAGAAGTTCAAGGCAATTTATTTTCACATTATATATTAACATTTTTAGAACAAATCACTTAACAGATGTAGAAGGCCAGGAAAAACATCTTCACTAAAAGTAAATTCTCATGGAATTATATTCACCTCTCCTTCTTGAGTGGAGATAGTGTTTTATGGTGTACACTTCAGGTTAACTAACTATGGCTGTAGGCCAAATCCAGCCCCGCTACCTATTTCCATATGGTCTGTGAGCTAAGGATGATTTTTACATCTTTAACTGGTTGAAAAAGATAAAAGGAAGAAATATTTGGTGCCATGTGAAAATTATATGAAATTTCAGCATCCATAGACTTTTGTGAAAACATAACCATTTGCTTATGTCTTGTATATGGCTGCTTTTATGCTGTGGTAGCAGAGTTGAGTAATCATAACAACCTGTAAAACTTAAATTTACTATTTGGCTTGTTGCAAAAGTTTGCCAACCCCAAGTGTAAACTGTTAGGAAAGAGAAGACATACAAAAAAGAGGCAACTACCATCCTAGGAAAGCCAATAAAAAAGACATATTAATACATCTAAGAATTTTAAAGTGTTTACCTCTTTGAAATTTCCTTATTTTCTCTTGAGCCTCTTTTTGGCCTTGCTTGTTCTTTTCTAGTTTAAAGGCAGCTGCTTGCTCTTTTGCATCCAGAAGTTTAGCTGCAAGGTGCAAGTACCTTTCATTCTGGTGTTCCAAATAAGATGATGACAAAGAAACGAAGAGCAAGATTAGTTTATCTACTGGCAATGTATTGTATCAAAACCTGTTATCTTTTGATCTTATTCTTCAGTCCAACAAATCTTTTAGCAATTTTTCATAGAGAAATAATACAAACGCGCAAATCTGTAGGTACACAGATGTTCACTGCAGTACTGATTGAAAAGGAAAACTGGAAATCAAGGGTGGTATGCTCTACAGAGAAAACTAGTCATTGGGGGGAAAAGTCAAGAAGCAATAGAATGAGGGTAATGCAAAGAACTGACTCACTAGAAAAGACCCTGATGCTGGGAAAGATTGAAGGTGGGAAGAGAAGGGGACGACAGAGGATGAGATGGTTGGTTGGTATCACTGACTCAATGGACATGAGTTTGAGTAAGCTTTGGGAGTTGGTGATGGGACAGGGAAGCCTGGCGTGTTGCAGTCCACAGGGTTGCAAAGAGTCGGACATGATGAGCAACTGAACTGAATTGAATCCAAATGGAGAAACTTACTTGACATGTTAAATAAAATAAGCAAACTATGGAATAAAATGTAAGTATGAGCTCACTTCTGTAAAAAGAAAAGTTACTTTTACACGTTTTATAAATATATGGATTTAAAGGACTGCATATGCAATAGTACAAGACACTCGCAGCCATAAAACCAAAATAAAACCGAAGCAACGTTGTAACAAATTCAATAAAGACTTTATATAAAAAACAAAAATACACTTTTCTGAAAGCTGCTGCTGCTAAGTCACTTCAGTCGTATCTGACTCTGTGCGACCCCATAGATGGCAGCCCACCAGGCTCCTCCGTCCATGGGATTTTCCAGGCAAGAACACTGGAGTGGGTTGCCATTGCCTTCTCCATTTCTGAAAGCTACCTTCCTATAATCTCTATCTTATGGAAGACAGTCAGGGACATTACAAAAAAAAAGGCCTCTGGAGAAAATGTGTATTATAAAATTTAACTCTGCTGAGCAAAAACCAAACAGAGAGCTAACCTCAAATTACTGGTTTTTCCTTTAGGTTAGGTTAATAAGAGATGGGAAGCATCAAAGCTCTGGGTAGAGAAGAGGGCATTAGCAGTGCTGCTATGAGACACAACCACTGAGTCGAGGGGAAAAGACACAACTAAGGAAGCACAATTCTGGGACCATTCTGTGTAGAAGCCGTCAGCAATAGAGTATAACAGACAGAAGGATTGGCTATCACCTCAATTTCACCCAAACCACACTCATTCTTTCAATCTTTCCTATCTGTGGCACTGATACCACCATCCCTCTGTTTACGAATCTCTTGCAGTCTTTGGCTTCTTAATTTATGTTCAGTAAATCAGCAATTTCTATTGATTCTTCCTTTAAATGTTTCTCTTCTAAGTTCCAATTTGGGGACCTCCCTGGTTGTCCAGGGGCTTCCCTGGTAGCTCAGTTGGTAAAGAATCTGCCTGCAAATCAGGAAACCCCAGTTCAATTTCTGGGTTGGGATGATCCCCTAGAGAAGGAATAAGCTACCCACTCCAGTATTCTTGGGCTTGAGACTGGGTTCGATCCCTGGCTTGGGCAGATCCCCATGGCAGCCCACTCCAGTATTCTTGCCTGGAGAATTCCATGAATAGAGGAGCCTGGCAGGCTACACTCCATGGTGTCGCGGAGAGTCGGTCACAACTGAGCGACTTTGACTTCATTGGCTGTGCAGAGGCTAGGACTCTGCACTTCTGCAGCAGGGGGCACAGGCTCAATCCTGGTCAGGGAAGCTCTGCATGCTGTGCAGTGTGCTCCCACCTCTCCCCCCAAAACTATACAAATTCCACTTTGGGACTTTATTATTTCACACCTGAGCAAGTGCAAGACTTAGCAAATGGCCTCCCTACCCTTTGCAAATCACATTAATCACTACTAAATTCGACCTAGAAAGTCAAATTCTTGTGGGTTACCTGCCTCCACACAGTTAGCGAGCCTTCATAATTAATAGGGAAAGTTCTTTTTTTTTTTTTTTTTTAATTTTATTTATTTATTTGGCTGCTCCGGGTCCCAGTTGCAGCATGTGGGATCCAGCTCCCTGACCAGGGATTGAACCTGGGCCCCCTGCACTGAGAGCTCAGAGTCTTAGCCACTGGACCACCAGGGAAGTCCAGGAAAGTTCTTGAATTCATTTTCTGGGCATCAAAATTTTCTAGTCTCAGTTGAACTCACCTGTTTACTCCTATTTGCTAGTACTCACACATTTTATCCTGATTATGGTTTAATATGCAAAGGTCCTTTGCACAATTCCACTTCTGTACCCTTATTCACACTATTTCACCCATCTGGGCCATTTTCCCATTCCTTGTTGCCTATGCATACTTCATGCATCCTTCAAATCCCACTTCTTTTCAGTAAGGCTGACCAAATGCTCCAATTAGAAGAGACCTCTTTTTCTGAACCTCAAAATAACGTGTACTATCATAAATTGTTTTTGTTTTGTTACTTTAATACAGGCACATGCTTAAAAAAAAAACTCAAGAGGATACAGAAGAGTATAACCCACCCACTAATCCCAGCCCTACTCACTAGTAATAGCTTCTTGTGTATTTCTCCAGATGTCTCCTTTGCATACAAAAGGATGCAAATATATGTGTGTGTGAGTGTGTGTATGTATTCTTTTACTCAGCTGAGTTCATCATACTACACATCCTGTTGTACAACTTCCTTTCTTCCATTCTTAATCAACTTTATAAAGGTATTGAAAACATACCCATTTTAAGTGAATAAGTGAATGTGTTTGATAAATTTATAAATCCACATAACCATTATCATAAAGACATAAATCACTGCCATCATCCCCAAAAGTTTCCCCATCATGCCTAACAGTCAATCTCCTTCCTCCATCCGTGGGCTCAGACAACCACTGATCTGGTTTCCCTTACTAGAGATTGATTTTGCATAGATGACTTTTCTAGAATTTAATATAATGAAATTGTTCAGCATGTACTTATTTGTGAGTTTCCTTCTTATATAATGATTTCTAAAGCTGCTTACAGTGTTTGGCTGTTATTAATAAAACTGCTATGAATATTTGTGTACAAGCTTTTTTTTTTTTATGACATTTTCATTTTTATTGAGTAAATACCTAGGAATGAAATTGTTAGGTCATATGGTAAATGTATGGCTAACTTCATAAGAAAGTGACAGTTTTCCAAAGTAGTTGTACTCCTACAATCAGCGTAGGAGTGTTCGGTTGCTTCATATCCTCCCAACACTTGTTATTGCTGCTTCTGCTGTTAAGTCACTTCAGTCGTGTCCAACTCTGTGCAACCCCACAGACGGCAGCCCATCAGGCTCCGCCGTCCCTGGGATTCTCCAGGCAAGAACACTGGAGTGGGTTGCCATTTCCTTCTCCACTGAATGAAAGTGAAAAGTGAAAGTGAAGTCGCTCACTTAGAAGTCGTGTCCGACTCCTAGCGACCCCATGGATTGTAGCCTACCAGGTTCCTCCGTCCATGGGACTTTCCAGGCAAGAGTACTGGAGTGGGGTGCCATCGCCTTCTCCGACACTTCGTATTACTGATCTTTTAATTTTAGCCATTTTGATAGATGTATAGTAGTATTTCACTGCAGTTTTCATTTTCATTTTTCCCACAACTAGCAATGTTGAAGTTATTTTTACATGTTTATTGGACATCCAAATATCTGCTTTTATAAAATGCCTGTTGTCCTTTTACAACTTCTTTATAAATTCTAGATAGAAGTCTTTAATCAGATATATATATATTGTTATTTTCTTCCTACAACTTGATTTTTTTCACTTAATCTAATATTTTTAGTTTATCTTATGTAGGTTTTCTCTGTCCAGGCAAAGGCTTTCCTTTATAAAATAATGTGCTTTTTAAATTATCTGAATAATTTAGCATACTCTTAACACTTAATCATTTAAAAATATTTGGCGACTGTCTCTTTAGACGTGGGAGTGATGCAATAACATTTATTGAATGGTTATTTTGTGTCGTGTTTTCCCCTAAGTGTTGCATTATTTAACTCTCACATAAACCCTTAGAGATAACTATTTCTTCAATTTACAAATGAGGAAACTAAGTATTAGAAAACTTAAATATTTTGCGAGGAACATCCAACTAGAAGATCAATGCAAATTTCTACTCACAGGGTCAAATTTTTCCTCTTCTAAACTTTTAGAAGTCTCACTCTTTTCTTCATTTTGTTGTTCAGCATATCGCAAAATCCATTCTTTCATATTTACTTCCAATTTTTTTTCATCCTTTTTTGGCTAGAAAAAAAAAACAACAAATATCTGAAAAATCAAAATTAGAAAAAGATGTCAAAACTATCATCAAGTGTCACTGCTTTTATAATTTCTTTACACTCAGAAACAGTAGACACGTAAGTCTCAAAAATCATAGTGAAGGACAAATGAGTGGAACTCAACACTACTTTGTAAGTCTAAACTTACATAGTTCAAAGAATCCATTTACATAAAGAGGCAAAAAACTGACAGAACTGTGAAAAACCTGTATTATTCCTTAACAGTGGTTTTGTGCAGATGCTGTTTCCACAAATTTTTTTTTTAAGCTTTACTGAGGTCTGATACATTAACAATTGTACATATTATTGTGATTTAAACTATTTTATATATATATATATATATATATATATATACCCTCATCATTTTGATGAGTTTGGACATATGCTTATATCATGGATGCTAAAGCTGAAGCTCCAATACTTTGGCCACCTGATGTGAAGAACTGACTCATTGGAAAAGACCCTAATGCTGGGAAAGACTGAAGGCGGGAGAAGGGGATGACAGATGATGAGATGGATGGATGGCATCACCGACTCAAAGGACATGAGTTTGAGCAAGCTCTGGAAGTTGGTGATGGACAAGGAAGCCTGTTGTGCTGCAGTCCATGGGGTTGCAAAGAGCTGGACATGACTAAGCGACTGAACTGACTGATACACCCATGATACCATTACTACAACCAAGGTACTAAATGTACCTGTTACTTTCAAAAATTCTTGAGCGTTCCTCTGTGTGTGTGTGTGTGTGTGTGTGTGTGTGTGTGTGTGTATTGCTGTGGGGAGAGGCATGGTTGTGGTAAGAAAGCTTAACAAGAGATCTATCCTCTTAACATTTTAAAGTACACAATACTGTTCTGTTGACTACAGGCACTATGTTGAACAGCAGATATCTAGAATTTATTGATATTGCATAACTGAAAATTACCATTATGCAACATTTCCCCATTTGCCCCTTCTCCATTTAGCCCCTGGTAACTACCATTCTGTTTCTATGAACATGACTATTTTAGGTACTTCATGTAAGTGACATCATGTAATATTTGTCTTTCTGTGACTGGCTTATTTAACTCAGCATAATGTTCTCTAGGTTCACCCAGGTTCATAGATGTTTCATGATATGCACAGTATTTGTGTGTAATGCCCTAAGGAAGTACACCTTCCAGTATTAATGCCTTTCTGTAACCCCCTTCCACGAAGATTTTGAATTGGCCACATGACTTGCTTCAGCCAATGTGACATCAGCAACAGTGATACAAGCAGAGGCTTGATAAAAATTTGTACACTGGTGTTTACTATCTTGAGATACTTGCTCTTGGAAGCCAGATGTCAAGTAAGAAGTCTGACCATTCTAATATCAAAATGTAAGGGGAAACCTAAACTAATCATGTGGAGAGAGAGATGCCTTGCTAGCAAGATCCCAGCTGAGGCTCTAGTCATGTGAGTAAATAAACCATTTTGGATCTTCTAGCCTGAGGAGATACCTCTTGGATCAGACAAACTGCCTAGCTGAGCTCAGTCCAAACTGCAAAATCATAAGGAATAAAATGTTGGTTTAAGTCACTTCATTTTCGGGTGGTTTGTTATGTAGCAATAGATAACTGAAATGACAATGCTAATGAATTTGCCAAACCCATTAGACATTTTCAATGAGTAAAAACATAACGGCAACCTAATACTTATACTCTTATGAACTGTTACACATTTCACTCGATTTTATACTTTAAATGTTGAATTCTTAAATTACCATGATCTTAGGATCTTCTTCCCGCTTTTTGGTTTTAGGTTGCAATGGAGGTGAAATAGTGGCTTGCGTTTGAGGATACTGGAATTTTGGCCTACTTTTAGGTTGTTGCTCTTCAAATTCCTGACTGAATCCTTCAGGAAGCGCATCTTAAGAGAAATTGGGATAAAAATAATGTACATGATACAGAAAACATACAAATACTTATTAAACACATGCATAAAACCTGTCTAGACAAAGAGCACTTAACTTTCTTCTACTGTTCATCTTCTAGGAATAGAAATCCTACAATGAAAGTTGTTTTATTATCAAACCAGTGGGAACACTCTCTAGACGATAACCAGCCCACCTCAGTTTGGCCATTGCACCCTCAAAGTGCTAGACGCCTAAATTTTCATAAGAAAATCTTAACTCTCCCCTCCTCCTTGGTTGCATGTGGTTGCAGCCTTAATCAGTCATAGAAGCAATTCACATTCCAGGATCTTGCCAAAGATTACAGCCTGAACCCTGTGCTTAATTAAATATTATTTACCCAAAGCAAGATAGCCCTAATTTCTAAACCAAAACCAGGTACACAGCCTGACAGGTTATAGACAGTTAAGAATATGCTGTATAATGTGCACTGTAAAATGGCCATTAACAACTGAAAGCAACACATACAAAAATAATTTTTTCTTGCACAGACTATAATCCCTAAGAAGAATATACCAAAAAGACCAGAAAAAGGGTAAGAATATTTTAAAAATAATTATAACACAGTGAAAAAAAATTTAAGTGCAAACCAAAAGCTTGCTACAAATATCATAAACACAAATTATTTCAAAAGGTTTTATAAACTGAAAGAATGTTATGATAATACTGCTTACCATCTGAAAGGTTTAAACAGAGCCAATCCAAGGCAGAATGAAGATCACCACCATGTAAGAGTGTGTTAGTCATGGCATCTTCAATGTCCTTAGTTTTAAACGAAAATGCTTGTAAAGCCATGTATAAATCCTATGGAAGGGAAATGTGAAAAAGCCATTCTGTCAATTTTCTGTTTTTTCATTACTAAGTGTATTCTCCCATTCATTTTAAAACAGAAATTCTGACACAAATTATAACTTCAAAAGTATCTTTTTCTCTTTTTTTCCAGTTTGAAGAATTATTTTATTTGAGAACTAGAGAATTTGAGAACTACAGAAAAATAAAAAATGACCAGGAGAAATTGCTCATATTCTCTCTATCCAAAGATACTGTCTGCAATGCAATGTGGGTCCTTCAGTCATTTTTTTGTGATTTTTTAAAAAACAAATTTCATTTAACATTGTAACTAAGCATCTTCCCAAATTATTAGAAATTGTTCATCACTTGTAATAGTTACAGAATATTCCACTGGATAGATATACCATAATCTTGAGAGTCCCCTGGATTGCAAGGAGATCCAACTAGTCCATTTTGAAGGAGATCAGCACTGGGATTTGTTTGGAAGGAATGATGCTAAAGCTGAAACTCCAGTACTTTGGCCACCTCATGCGAAAAGTTGACTCATTGGAAAAGACTCTGATGCTGGGAGGGATTGGGGGCAGGAGAAGGGGACGACAGAAGATGAGATGGCTGGATGGCATCACTGACTCGATGGACGTGAGTCTCAGTGAACTCCGGGAGTTGGTGATGGACAGGGAGACCTGGTGTGCTGCGATTTACGGGGTCGAAAAGAGTAGGACACGACTGAATGACTGAACTGAACTATACATTTTCCTACTGGTGCTCACTTGGAATGTTTTCTTTTTCTTAAATCATAAGCCGTGCTTCAATGAACGTGTTCATATAAAAAGTAAAGCTTTTTAATGTACTTTCTAACACATTTTTAGATCTGGGCAAGACTGGGTTGAAATTCAGACTTTTTATTTTGAAAGTGAAAAGTGAAAAGCTCAGTCGTGTCCAACTCTTTTTGACCCCATAGATTATAGCCCATGGAATTTTCCAGGCAAGAGTACTGGAGTGAGTTGCCATTTCCTTCTCCAGGGATCAAAACCAGGTCTCCCACATTGCAGGCAGAGGCTTTACGTCTAAGCCACCAGGGAAGCCCTTTTTACTTTGCTAGTAATTAACAACCTCAGGCTATAATTTATATAATCCTTCTAAGCCTCAATTTCTTCATTTGAAAAATGGGGCAAAATACCTTCCAGCATTGGTGTGTCAGAGAAAATGTAAGCAAAGTGCCCACTACAAGTCCAACAGCATTTGGGGGATGTAATTTTCACATCACTATTTTAATGTGTACGCTTACATTTGGCACTTCTTCCTCATTTTTGCAGATGGAACTAATCTACATGAAATTTCAATGGAAGTTGAAAAGTCAAGGGAACACTCTTACATTGCTGGTGGGAATGTAAACTGAAACAGCCACTATGGAAGATGGTATGCAGACTCCTTAAAAAGCTAGGATAAGACCACCATATGACCCAGCAATCCTACTCTTAGGCATATACCCTGAGGAAAACAAAACTGAAAAAGACACATGTATCCCAGTGTTCACTGCAGCACTATTTACAACAGCTAGAACACGGAAACAACCTTGATGTCCACTGACAGAAGAATGGATAAAGAAGCTGTTACATATATACAATGGAATACTACTCAGCCATAAAAAGGAATGCATTTTAATCTGTTCTAATGAGGTGGATGAAACTAGAGCCCATTATACAGAGCAAAGTAAGTCAGAGAAATATAAATATCGTTACTGACACATATATATGGAATCTGAAGAGATGGCACCGATGAATTTATTTTCAGGGCAGCAAAGGAGAAAGAGACAAAGAGAATGGACCTATGGACAAGGTGGAAGGAGAGGAGGGAAAAGGTGAGATATATGGAGAGAGTAACACAGAAATTTACAATATCATGTGTAAAACAAATAGAAAATGGGAATTTGCTGTATGACTCAGGGAACTCAAACAGGGGCTCTGTCACAGGCTGAAGGGCGGAGTCGGGAGGGAAATGGGAGGGAGGTCTGGGAGAGAGGGGACATGGGTGTATCTATGGCTGATTCTTGTTGATGTATGACAGAAAACCACAAAATTCTGTAAAGCAATTATCCTTCAATTAAAAAAAAATTTTTTTTAAATGCTCCACTAAAAATAAGTAACTTTAAAAAAAGGTTTGCAAAATACCTGTAATTTTTTGGCAGTAAGTCTTCCAGAAATCACTCCCTTGTTATTATTTTGCTTTTTGTGTTCATTTATCACTCCAATAATTTTTTGCTCTAGTTTGTTATTAATTACCACCTATTGAGACCAAAAAGATAGCATCAATTAGAAGATGAATTACTAAATAACATTTAATAATTAAATAATTAGAAGGAATCCGTTTTCTATATCCCAGAATTTCAGCTGAAATCAGATACAGCAATTATACTGGAATACCATTCATTGGATCACATTCCTATCACATATTTTAAGAAAAAATGAGGTATGGTAAAAACAACATCTGGCAAGACAAAAATCCTTTTACAAAGCCTCTTTAAGCCATGTATCTCATGACACTGTCCTTGGACCACCCTTATGTTGCCACCACAGAGACAGATTCCTAAGCCTTATTAAACATACTGAATCTGAATCCTTGGGGAAAGAACCCAGAAATGTGCCTTAATATAAAGCAACCTAAGCACATCTGCCTGAAAGAATGGATGCGACGCTAAAAAAGGGGCAAATCAATTAAAGTAAAAACTTGTATTAACATAAATTGTACTATTAGATTACACAAACTATTTTCGCTTCTACTGTTTGTCTTCAATTTTTTTCCTACTTGCCATTCTATCTTCTGTTGTTTCCATATACTTAACCTAAGATTACGTAACAATCTACCCTCAAATATATCTTCCTTTGGTCACATCTTTAATGAATGCTCACTATGAGCAATGCACAAAAACATACTTTAGGAATTCAGTCTAGCACAAGAAACATATAGAAAAAGAAACTGTAACCCAGCATGTCATTATTAAGAAGACATAAGAAGGGGAAGTAGAGCTTTCTAGCCAGAGAGCCTATGGACAAAAGTCTGGAGTCATAAAATCGTATGGGATTTAGGGGAACAATGAGATGTGAACTGAAATTTTAAGTGGAGCAGAGTAATGGAGAAGGCTGGAAAGGTATTCCAAGTCAGATCTGAAGGGATGTGCATGCTAGACTTAGAAGTTTGGACCTTACCCAGCTCTTCCTTAATTTCTTAGAGGCTCTCAACAGATGATTTAATTTTATCATAAAAGTACTTTTATCATTTACTTTTTACCATAAAAAGTATGATTTACTTTTTATTTTGTATAGATGAATAATTATTGTACTGTTTACAAAACTTAAAATATCCCATCATTTACTTACATTTAAGAGTACAGATTTTTTTTTTTAAGTAACATTTCTTGGAATGACTCAAAACATGGGTACTCACTTTCAAAATAGATTTATCCAGATTTGCAGGACCACCAGAATCATTTGCAGAATTAAAACTGTAAATTTTCGGACCTATACATAACAGACAATAAACAGGTAATTTAATGATCAATATCCATTACACTATTTTAATTTTTGTCTAAAGATCACTAAATATTAAATATTTGATCTCAACTCTTTCTTTTCCACTTTACCAAATAACCCAATACAGAAGTCAGCAATACTGCTCAATTTTTGAAAACATTTTACTGTTTAGCATTCTCTAGGTTAACTAGTTTCTCACAGAGTGCAATGCTTCAGCACTTAGCTGAAGGAAGACCTCTTAGAGGATATTTGATTCCTGGCAGAGAAGATGGGTAACTTTGAAGAGAAAAAGGAAGTGGGAGCACCTATCATGTCTCCTGCTGAGTACAAGGTTGCTGTATCAGTGTCCAAGGCTGCTGAAACAAATCATCATGGACTTGGTGGCTGAATACACAAACATTCACTCACAATTCTGGATGCCAGAAGTCCAAAATCAAGGTGTTGGTAGGACCATACTTCATCTGATGGCCCTACATAACTCTTTTTTCTTGCTTCTTCTGGCGATCCCAGGTGTTTCCTGGCTTGTCTGTCTTGCTCCTAAAATGGGCCTTCACATGGCCTTATTCCTTTTGTCTGTGTCCAAATCTTCCTCTCCTTTCTCTGGACCCTAGTCACTGGGCTTAGGGCTCTCCCTAAATCCAGGATGATTTCATCTTGAGATCCTTAACCATTACATCTGCAATGATCTTCTTTCCAAAAAAGATCATATTCTGAGGTTCCAGGTAGACGTGAGCGTTTGGGTGAATACTACTGAATCCACTATAGTTGTCAAATCTGTTCCAGTCAATAAAAATACTATATGTTATCAGTCTTCTAACAATGACTAACCAGGAGAGAATAAATTTTATTTTCAAACTTTGGTCTCATGACCTCCTTCTCTCTTAAAAATTACTGAAGATCCCAAGTACTTTTTGTTTATGTGGGTTATAATAGTGATATTTATCACATATTGATAAAAGAGAAAATTTTAAAAACATTAATTCATTGAAAATAAATTTTACTATGTGTTAAAATAAGTATTACTTTTATGAAAAGTTTTTTACTAGATTAAAAAAACTGTTTTCTACTTTTGCAAATCTCTTAATGTCTAGCTTCTGCATTTAATCTTCTGTAAAATCGCACATCAAGTAGTCACTGTACATTAGTGAGAAAATATAAATGAAAATGACAAATAACATTTTAGATTATGAATATAGTTTGATCTCATTAAGCCTCAGCTAGAAAGGTGTCAATAATTCCCCAGGATCCCCGAGCACACTTTTGAGAACCACAACTATATAAAAATCATCCTAGAATTGTACAAAACCTAGTTACTCTTTGTTTTCAGTTAGAGAAACCTAACATTTTTTCACTTAGAGAAACCTAACATTAAAGAGTTGCTTATTATAATTTTAAATTCAAGGATTTTAGTCTCTGTTGACTTACATTGGGTTGTTCATTTTAAGACACTAGTAAATATGTTAAAAGATAGTAAGAATTCTGGTATAGTATGGTTTTCCTCATCTTCTGGTCTCAGACTTTACCTTAATCCTAGTAACCTTGTTCATAAACTAATGTCAATGGTAATAAAGTACATATCAGCAGTCTTTAATCATTTCTGGGGGTCTTACCAGTTGTAGTAAATTCATTCACAAATTTAGCATACTAATCAATCCCTAAACCCATGCAAAGGCAATCCACCCCCCTCCCCCTACCACACACACACCCAACCATTAACCTTTTCTATAGATGGATGTTTCATTACCAAGAGAATACTGAGAAACAGTTCAAGGTTGACGTGTTACTGTCAGAGGTAAGACTGTAAATTCCTTTAGTAACTTTTGCTTTATTTTCTTTCTTGTTTTGGCAATGCCACACCACTTGCAGGATCTTAGTTTCCTCATCAGTAATTGAACTCTGCAGTGAAAATGCCAAGTTCTATTCACTGGACCATCAGGAGATTCTGGATTGGTTTTGTTTTTTAGTGAATTGAAGATTGCAGTCAGTTCTCATTTGTCTCCTCCAACCATTGCACCTAAAACATCCAATCATCACTTGCTTGAGGTCAGTTTATACTGCAAACTTCCAGAGGGCAAATAAAAGAAGATCTAAGTCCCCAGAACATCAAGAGGGGAATGAACATTCATACTGCTGTGCATTCCCTGAGTGTCAGTCAGGGTCTCTGAAAATGGTGTGCTTTCATTTTAATCAATACTCTGAGAAACTGAAGTAATAATGAGATCATGCCAGGGATAATACCAATTAAATCAAGTTAACCAGTAAGGCCCTTTCATTTTCAAATTCTTCCTAAAACATGCTAACAAATGTTTTTTAATCAATACGAATAAAAAGTCCAAAATTTGAGATGCATTTTAAAACAATCTGAAACAAGTCCTTCTAAAACGTATTTATACTTCCTGCCATAATACTACTACAATAAGCAAAATTCAAAGCATTTCATGATGTAATATTTATTATGAATATCTATTATTGTGCCAAGAGGCTTGCAGAGCCTACCCAATTCTCTGAGACTCTTAATTTGGTCTCCTCTCCTATCAGCCAGCCAACTTTCAGAATAGAAACCTAACAGCTCCCCAGTCCCAAATTCTGTTACCTAGGAAGGAGTGATGGCACCAGAAGAAAATAGATACCAAAACTTGGACATGAGTAAGCCTATTTTCAAATACAATCCTAAGTCAACAGGCCATGGAATAAAAATGGTCCCCATTCTTTTGCCAAGTAACCTGCATAAGATGTATGACAGTTACCTTTTTTGCTGTTTAGAAACCCTTCTCCAAGTTTTGGTTTTGTTTCAGAAGAAGGGAGTTACTGGAAATTTGACTAGAAATAAGGAAGTTAGTGTGCAGTACGTATCTTCAAGGCAAATGCACTAAGGATTTCAATTTATAATGACTACACGTGGACAATGGAACTTATGTAACTGGCTCTCAGAAATACTTATTAAAGCTGAAGCACAGAAAAACGAAGTAATTTCCTCAAGACGACTCAGTGAGGAAGAAGAGGCAACAGCCAGAATCAGTTTCCTGTTGCCCAATACTCTTAGAATATATTCCTTTTACACAGTATTGCATTTTACATCATACAGGGATTGTAACCATCTACCATCACTAAGACATTCACTGTGAGATGCTGATGCTAGTGATCGGTGGATTGAGGCACCCTGGCTCCCTTCTGCAAGAGCATCCAAATCAGCCAAGAGATGCAGTCAGGAATAAGACCCAGTCTTGTCCTCACAGTGCTTTTCTCATGAAGTAATTCAGCAACTAATTATCCAAGTAAGCTATAAAGAGGAACTACAGAGTATCTGGAGAATAAATGAGAGCTAGCTGACATAATCGAAGCAGTCAGGCTGTCTGAGGAAGTCCACAGAGCCACCGCTACCTGACTAATCCTAGCTAAGGTCTCTTCCCCATTTAATACCAACACCAGTCCCGGCTCTTTCACCCCACCCACACAGACTGTCTTCCTGCTTCATTTCAAGCTCCCATCTTAGGGCCTTCACCTTTGTTCCCTAAGCTCACTCTCTCCAGATGTAGCTGGTTGCTACAAATCATCTCAGCAGGTTTCCTCAGAAAAGCCATCTCTGTTCTAAATCAGACCGCACCACTGATTTATTCTTTACCAAGACACTGTTTTCTTTGATGGCACTTTTTCTGTTTTATTTTGGTGACCTTAAAAAATATTTATAATGGCTTTCAAGACATCAGTCCCCTTGTCTTATTTCCCTCTTAAGATTTGAAGTCTCAACTAGGTTTAATACTTTTCATAAACACAAGCCTTATGGTTGTAAGTAGCCTCCACCAACCTTCAGTGATATAAGCAGTAATCTCAGTTTGTTCTGTTCTTATGGTATCCTCTGTACCTCAAATCTTGCCTGGCACACAGCAGCTCTTCAAGAATTATTTGATGAACAAAAGAAATGAAAAAACAGAAGTGGAAGAACACCTAGAAGTGTGCCAAGAACCATGCTGTAGCACTAGTCAATTTCTACCTGTAGATGAGAGTTCAGTTTTGAGGACATATGCTATGTACAATTCTTCAAATTGTTTGAAAAGACAGAGAGAGATGGAAGGGGAGGAAAATACTAACATTTACATTAGGAACAAAAAAGAGTTTAGAGATAATTTTTTCTGTGTATTTTGTCACTTTTTCTTCCAAGTAAGCCTATTATATAAAAATATCCAAACAGAAAAAAGAAAACAAAATCATGTGGCAATCACATTTTATTTATCTGCTATATATACAGATATTGATTTATGGTTACATAAAATTCTCTACAAATTTGGTAGATAACCTCTCATGTTCTCTCGATTTCTTGGTCTTGATAATTTCTCTGATTTGTCCTTGTCACTTATCCAAGAAATTTTTTGGATGACTATATTCAGAACATTTAAGTAGAGATTGAGGGATATTAATACATATCCACGAAACAGTTCTTACCTCCTATAATTTTGTAGGACAGATAAAATATGTAATTCCTCAGATCTAAATATCAAAAAGAATGATTCAAACAATGATACACGAGCTGTGGAATAGGAAGAATTTTAAAAGTAGTTGCTATCTGAGGTGGGTATTACAGGATTCTGGTAGATAGTGTTGGGGATAGAAGCCATTCCATAAGAGAAAATGGCAAGAATCAACACAAGGAGGCAGAAAGCCAACAGCTGAATTTGGGGCAGTGAAAACACAGAGAAAGTGTTACAGGTGAATACCAGAATTAGTTTCCCTCGTGGCTCAGTAGTAAAAAATCTGCCTGCAAAGCAGGAGATGCAGGAGACCTGGGTTCAGTCCTGGGTTGGGAAGATCTCCTGGAGGAGGAATGGCAACCCACTCCAGTATTCTTGCCTGAAAAATGCCATGGACAGAGAAGTCTGGTGGGCTATAGTCCACAGACTCACAAAGAGTTGGACATGACGGAGCATACACACACAATACAGGAACTAGTAAAAAGGCTAGAAAGGGTGGTCTTAGATACAAGCTGAATCGTTGGTACTTTATCACAATGTCAGTAAAAATGCTGTAGAACAACTTGGGAAGTGATATAACCAATGCAGTGATTCTGAAGATCAATCCAATACTTCATGCAGGACAGACTGGAGGAGGAAAAAAGAGCACAGCTAGGGAGATCCATTAGAAGGCTGTGCTCATACTCCACAAATTCATGAGTGCCTAAAATGAGGTGTGAATAGTATAAATCAAAAGTGAAAAGGGGCATACATGGAAGACAAATAAGCAAAGACTATATGGAGCTTGAGAACTGACTGGATGTGAAGAAGAAAGGAAGGCATTAAAATATAACTACTGACATTGAATAAAGAGGAATATGGAAGAACAGAAACAAAGAAGTCACAGGAGAAGCTAGTTTGGGAGGGAGTAATTAGCCATGTTATTAAATTTGACATGCTCACAAAATAGGGCCAGATCTCCAAATCAGTGTAGAAATGGCTGACTTAAGCTTGGAATAAAGACCACGACTGGACGTGCTGATTGAGGAGTCACCTACACAGGAGAAGATAGAAGTAACGGAAGTAGATGAGTTCTTCTGGAAGAGCTGGAGAGGGAATCATACTGTAAGACTGACACGTTCAGCAAGTGTCACATTTTGGGTTTGGGGGACTGGGAAGCCAAAGAACACAACAAATGACTGTTAGAAAGTTCAAAGAACTCAGAGCAATAGCACGAAAAGGAAGAGGCTGATTCACAGAGTAAAAGTGCCACAGAATCGTCCAGAAAAAATACTATGCATTTCTAATTGCAGGCATAGCAATTCTGTAGTTAAAATATTACGATAAGTTGCAGGACAAAGAATTATTATTCATCTTCTAAGTGAAAGTTTGTTACCTGCCTACTTCAGTCTCATCTCCTTTCCTCTTTAGGCAATGCTTACATTCTGAGTATCTCAAAGGCCCATGCTCTTTCCTGACTCAAGATCTTGGCATGTAGTGTTCCTTCCTGCACAGAAATACTATTCTCCCCATTTTTCATGGAGTTAATACCAATCCATCCCCCCAATACCATCACTTTCTCAAAGACACCATCCAATACTCCTCTTTTTTCCCAGTAAAAATCAGATTACCCTGTAAAATTCTCTTTCCTAGCGACACTTAACAATCACAAAGCAATGTTTGTGTAACTATTGCCATTACACTGGCAAGCTCCAAGAGTGGTGATTTATCTATTTTGCTCATCCCATACACGGAGGTTTTCAATACATATTTGTTGGACGAATATTTCTGCAAGAACAAGCAAATACGCTAAGCAGAAAAAAATAGCGTATTAATTGTCCATCTTTTGAAACCAGCTGTAAAAGAGGTCTGTTGATCTGCAGCCAGAACTGGCAATCTCCAAGATGAATTATCAAACCAAAATGCACAAGAAGCAAAAACGCATTGCTGCGATAAAGATCGCTGACAATTTTGACAGCAGATTATACCCATATGCATTGGAGAAGGAAATGGCAACCCACTCCAGTGTTCTTGCCTGGAGAATCCCAGGGACGGCGGAGCCTGGTGGACTGCCGTCTATGGGGTCGCACAGAGTTGGACACGACTGAAGCGACTTAGCAGTAGCAGTAGCAATACCCATATTCGGGGTGTAAGCGCTGAAATTCTTATTAAGTACTGACTTTTCCATAACACGTGGAAGCGCTACATCGTGGCTGAAAATGGTCTGAGAAGCAAGGAGAAAAAGGGTCTGGCTCTGGGAGGTTAACAACTCCACACACTACTCTCTGCATTCGCCTCGCTAGAGGGTGGCTCAGGACCGATCCCTGCAGAAACGAGAGCTAATGCAAATTTTTTTTTGTTTGTTTCTTCTCAAGGCAAATGGAGGTTAGGTGGGGGGACGCTACCGTCGGAACTCTGGAGGCCCGAACAGCCTACACTAATCTAAAACAAGGCTACCAGATGGGGAGACAGTAGCTCTGGGTGTGAAATAAATTTTAAGATCGAGGGTCTGCCCACGTGCTAAAGCTTCTCCCTCGAGACTGGCAGTTGAAGCTCCGGAGGAGTCCGGGGCCTGACCGTTCATACCTTGCTTGACCCGGGGCTCCCTGGTGCTGGCAGCGGCGGCTGGGGCCGGCCTGGACACAGGCTTCTTGTTTTGGGCCTCCCCGGTAGCTCCGGCCTCGGAGGATTTGGCTCTGGAAGCAGACACGGCAGCCCGGACCGCCGCGGCCCCCGGCGTCTTGTGTTTCTTGTTCTTGCCACCCATGTTGCAGCTGTGGCAGAAGACCTCTCCCTATCCAGCTACCGGCACCACTCCCGTACGGCCTCCAAAAGATCTTCACATTCCCCCTGTCCCAAGCCGCCACCTTGCGCCCTCAATCCGGGCTTCTCGGGCCTGGACGACCGCTGCTTCGTAATTGGTCGGGCTCGCCAAGATCCCGCCTCCTCTCCGCCCCAGGTGTCCGCGGCGTGCCGGGAATCCTGGCCGAGGTCCCTTCTTAGCCACGGATGTGTTCTTCCGCCAGTGGGAAAGGAAAGATCAGAGGAGAAAAAGGAAGCGGGGAAGAAGTCTCGGCGACTGCGTTACTCCACTAATTTTATCACCCGCGGGCCCCCGTTGAGGCTTCTCGCAGCCTCACTGTCGTCACTGTCGGTGCGGTCGCGGAGCATTGTGGGTAGGAAGGAAATTGGGTCTCGCCGCTACGAAAGATGGCTGACGCTTTCGGGGATGAGCTGTTCAGCGTGTTCGAGGACGACTCGACCACGGCTCCTGGAGCCAAAAAAGACAAGGAGAAGGGGAAGTGGAAGGGGCCTCCAGGGTCTGCAGAAAAGGCCGGGTAAGGAAGATGATCCCAGTGTTAAAGGAAGAAAATCGTACTGTCTTTTGAAGACCTCGAGAAGTGGGGTGGGTGTAGGGTGTTCATGATAGGAGTAGGGAAGTGAAGGGGGTTGAGAAAAATGAAGAGGAAGGAAGAATGTTGGTTTGAGGACGCTGGGTCTTGGCGTTTCCCGGTGACCGCAGGCAGCGTGGGCTCCTGGCCCTGCAATTCCCTGATGCCGGCATGAGGCCTGACTCTGCGCCTGCCTGAGTCTACCCGGGGGGTCGTGAAGGCATGGCAGCTTTTTCTTAGTTTCCGCACCCGCAGCACCAGCACCAACTGGGCACAGAGCCTTTAATACACGAAACGAACCACCAGTTGCGTAAAGGGTTAAGAGGCTTAGAAACTGTGACTTGGAGAGGACAGGGCAAATAGCAGCAGAAGGGAGAGAAATTCAGTCTCCAAGCTGGAGTTTTCTTGCCCATAATGAGATGATAGCGCCAATCACTAGGGTTTTGATGAAGATTAAATGAGATAGTATGTGTAAAGCGCCTAACAGTGCTTAGCATATATTGGATTCTTAGGTGCTGGCTTTCTTTGATTTCATTAAGAAAAACTAAAAAATTACTGGTCCCTGAAACGTCAATTAAAATAAGATGATTCCTTAGTAATGAACAAAATTTACTCTTGACATTGGAGGAAGATACCCAGTAGATGCTTGAGTTAAGTTAGACATAATTTTACTTTCAAGGAATTTTTATTTGAAGTAAGGAAGTGGAACAGATACATATTTTGAAGAGTAGGAGATTGGAATATAATAAGCTATTATGTACACTGAAGTGCTATTAAAGTTCAGAAAAGTGGTATCTGTTTGTGGTGTCCAGAGAGATTTACATGCAAGAAGCTATCCTAAGTTGAGGAAATGATTCCTTATTGATGCTGAGATTTTTTTTTTTCTTTTGGTAGCACGGGTTGGCCTAGAGGAAGTGTTTGCTTAGGACTACAAGAGATAAAGCAGAGGATATAAATTGGTTTTAGATTATGAGGAGCCTTGAATAACAGGCAGATGACTTTTGATTTTATTTTTAAAAAAACCCAGTGTGTGTGTGGGGGTGCGCCCATTGAACATGTAACTTGGTAACTGGAGAAGTAGAGTGTTAGTTTAGATAAATTAATTTGGTAGCATTTGTTGATATGTTTAAAGAGGAAAGGCACTGATAGTAAAAGTAAATTAAAAAGTATTTAAATTGTCTAATTATGAGATTATAAGGACTTCAGCTCAGGAGGTGACAGAAGGAAGGAAAAAGATATAAAATGTTGTAAAGGAAAAAATTGACAGACTTAATTTAAGGAGAACAATGGAAAGGGGGGTCAAAAGAGATGTTTTGAATTTGGATATCAGGAAGAAGAAAAATAGGGAAATTTATAGGTGATTTTGATTTGAAAATTAATTCGGCTCAAGGCAAAGTGAATTGATGATAGTGTATCCGTATTGAAGCAGTCCATTGGGCAGTTTTAATTTGGATTTGAAGTAATACCAGAACTGAAGGTATATATCTGGATGTTACTTGAATTGGAACTGTTTGAAGTGAAGATTTCTCTGGGAATGTGTAGTTTTCATACACATGACAGAGATTATAGGGACATCAGAACAATCAAAGAATGTAAAATGTCACATGTAAGAAAGAATGACAGAAAGGAGAAAAAAAATAGTCTTCCTCTGTCATTAAGTTAGAGGGTTTAGTAGTTTTGGATAACTTTTCAGGGAAAATGAGGAAGGACAGATTTTTGTTTTTTTCCAAACAGAAGTAATTAATTTCTGTAGTTTGAATGGGCAACTATGATGTTATGAAGATGCATGCATGCGTGCTCAGTTGCTAAGCAGTGTCCCACTCTTTGAGACCCAATGGACTATAGCCCGCCAGGCTCCTCTGTCCATGGGTGTCTCCAGGCAAGAATACTGAAGTGGGTTGCCCTGCTCTCCAGGGGATCTTCCCCACCCAGGGATTGACCCCACGTCACTTATGTCTCCTGGATTGGCAGGTGGGTTCTTTACCACTAGCACTGCCTGAGAGGCCCCTGTTACATCCCTAAAGTCCTTTATTTTACAAGTCTCTTTTTCCCTTATGCTGTTGATTGCTTCTGGAAGCGTAGATGAGAGGAGAATCCAGCTCATTTGTCCTGTATAGTTTTCCACATCCTGAAATTGCTCTTATACTACCATTTAACTAGCTTCTCTATCCTCAATTATTTACTACAAACTGTCCTTATATTTAGAGCTGAACTATCCAATGTATAGTAGTCCTCACCCCTTATCTGGAGGAGAAGGCCCCGACAGAGAGTGAGATGGTTGGATAGCATCACCGACTCAATGGACATGAGTTTGAGCAAACTCCAGGAGATGGTGAAGGACAGGGAAGCCTAGCATGCTGCAGTCCATGGGGACATGGCTTAGCAACTGAACAATCCCTTATCTGAGTGGGATAGGTTCCAAGAGCTCCAGAGGATGCCTGGAACCTTGGAGAGTACCAAAACATGTATGTAGTATTTTTTTTTTTAATGTAATACTATCTTTGAAAGCATAATTTATAAATTAGACATGATAAGAGATTAAAATTATTAATAATAAATTATATCAATCTATAAGTTGAAAACTTTCACCTTTTCACTTAAAGTAAGCACTTGACAGCTTCTCTTTGGCTCTCAAAATTGCCAACATCACTACTTTTGCAGCTTGGGGCCATTATTGAGTAAAACAAGAATTACTTAAACACAAGCACTGCCATGCCAGTTCAGTGATCTGAGAACTTAGACACTAAGTGACTACAAGCTGGATGCTGTGGGCATAGGGATGATTCGTGTCCCATGTGGGATGGAGCAGGAATGCACAAGATTTCAGCGTGCTGCTCAGAAAGGTGTCCAGTTTAAAACTTACAGATAATTTACCTCTGTAATTTTCCATTTAATATTTTTGGACCTCAGTTGACCCAGGGCAACTGAAGCCTTGGAAAGCAAAAACACAGATAAGGGGAGACTGCAGTAATAGCTACTACCTATCAGTAGCTGTTGAGCACTTAAATGTAGCTAATCAGAATTGAGATGTGTTGTAAATTGAAAATATACACTGTATTTTGATGACTTGATATAAAAAATATCCAGTAGTTCATTTTTATTTTTATATATTGAAATTTTAATATGTAGTATATTTGAAGTTAAATATATTAAAACTGGCTTCTTTTGAAGTTATTTTTATATGGTTACTAGAAATTTAAAGTTATGTCAGTAATTGCATGTATATATCTTAAACAGTACTGATGTAGAGACTTGATTAGCTTCAGATTCAGTTGTTTAGATAAGAATACAATATTAAAGAATAATAAAACTCTTCTGAAGGAAAATATTCCACCATGAAATTAGGTTTTAAACTTGTCAAAGTTATAGGAACTATATTTCTTTGTTTTATAGTTATCATCAACTGTTAGTAGGTTTTTATTACAATGGTTTGGTTGATGCTTACTAATTCAGACCGAATAATAAAATGTTAAAATTAGAGGAATCATAATTATCATTTAAATGTCTTCTTTTACTGAAAGCCAAAGATATTAATGGCTTGTCCAAAGGAGATTCATGTAAGTAATATGGGATAACTATGAATACCTATTCCACTAAATTGAGAGTGAGATGTTTTACGTATGTCAGGTTTTGCTAAGCATCAAAGAGTAAACTTCGTTATAGAAAGATTATAGCGTATAGATCAATACTAGTATTCATTGGTTCTTAAAAAAAAAAAAAAACTTTTCTATTGAAATAAAACATGTAAGAAAGGTGTGGAAGTCATGGGACAGATTTTTATAAAGTGAACATGCCAGTGTAACCCCATTTGGGATGAAAAGTAGAATATTGTAGAAATCCCTCCTCTTTTTCCCCCCAGAAAAGTGACTAACATGATAACCACATGTGTTACTTTTTTTTTTTTTCCTGTTTGTAGATATAATGTAAATGGATTCGTATATGTTATTTTGTGTCGAGCTTTTGCTCAGCATTGTAAAATTCTTAACTGTAGCTCCAGCAGTACTTTTCAAAGTATGATTAAGTTTTGATGTGGGGTCAGAGGAATATTCCCAGTTATCTGAAAAGTCTGCTCCTTTTCAACTACATCAGATTGGATTTTTCTTCATATACTTAAGCCAAAAACCATATCACAAGTTGAAATAGATGAGAGTCCAACTGTCTTCTATTAAGCTAGACATTAAAGGCACGTGGAGTAATAGAAAACATTACCATTATTCTCATTTAAATCTTTTTGGGGAAATACTTATTTTCTGTCAAAAATGTTATTTATGGTAACTTCTAATAGGTCAGTTATGCCTCAGCATTGCCTTGTGCTCAGTCTTATCCAACTCTTTGCGACCCCATGGACTGGAACCTTCCAGGCTCCTTTGTTGATGGGATTTTCCAGGCAAAAATACTGGAGTGGGTTGCCATTTCCTCCTCCAGGCGATCTTTCGCATCCAGGGATTGAACCCACGTCTCCTGTGTCTCTTTGCATTGCAGGCGGATTCCTTACCCACTGACCCATTGGGGAAGCCCTAACTTCTAATAGTTATTGGCCATTTTAAAATGAATAACTAAACTTAAAATTTTTTCAGTTTTAATAGTTAATATGGTAACTATCAATAGATATGACTACATAAACAAAATTCCTTTGAATACTGAATAACTTTTAGACTGGAAAAGGATTCTGAGATCAAAAATTTAAGAGTCTGTGATACTGTATAGTCTGATTTCCATTTTCCTGTAATTGTTTCTGAGCTTCTTTTCATATGCTTATTGGTGATTTGGATATCCTCTTATAAAGGGCCTGTTCTAGTCTTTTGCTCATTTTTAAATTGGGTTATCTTTTTAAATTTGTAGTCTTCCAGTACTTTAGATTTATTTGCCTTTTGTTATATGTGTGTTTTTTCCCACTTTGTCTTTCCTCTTTTTTTTAATTAATTTATTTTAATTGGAGGCTTATTACAGTATTGTAGTGGTTTTTGCCGTACATAGACATGAATCAGACATGGGTGTACATGTGTCCCCCATCCTGAGCCCCCCTCCCACCTCTCTCCCCACCTCTTTCCTCTCTTAATAGTACCTTTTGATTTACAGAAGCACTTAGTTTCAGTGCAGTCCATTTCATCAGAATTACGTTTTGATTAATAATTTTATGTCATTTAATAAAGCATAAAGATAGTTTTCTTGTTTTATCTTCTAGAGGCTTTGTTGTTTTTGCCTTTTACAACTAGATCTAGTATCTATATTGATTTTTGTGTAAATGAGCAGAAGGGTCAGATTGAATTACCCTATGGATGTCTAGTCTACCAAGCACTGTTGATTGTCACTACTTTTAACCGGTAAATCCAACCACATAAAAATTTTTTTCTCCAAAATACTGATATTATGCCATTAGAAAAACATTAAATGTTTATTGAAAGTGCTCATGTAAATGTATAACAATGTTTTATAACTTTTAAGAATATTGTGTTAGTAGTTATGTTAATGTGATAATGTGAGTTGCAAAATATTTTAAAAACAATTTCCAAGAAAATATGAAATGAAAAACGAGTAATGTTCAGTTTTATTAGTTAAAATTAGAGTATTCTGGGCTTTAGCCAGTTTTGGTTTGTAACATCTATTTATGTGACTTTTTCTGGTAATAGTGTATATATTTTACAAAGATAATATTTTATGGGAGTTGCTCTTAAAGTAACAAGTGCTGTTTCAGAATTCATTCTAACTTGTTTGCTTTTCAGAAAATGTTTTGATGGTAAATTACAATCAGAGTCAACTAATGTTGGAAAAAACAAGAGAGATGCAGACTTCGAGGGTGCTGATGAACCTATTTTTGGAAAGAAACCCAGGGTGGAAGAGTCAATAACTGAAGATTTAAGGTAGTATTTCCACTATCATAAATGTTGGTAACTCCGGATGGGTAGTTATTTGAAGTTTTGAAAGTTGCTTATATGTTGTTACTTCATGAATGTGTTTGTTGACATAGAGAAATAAAGGTAAATATTCTTTATATATTCAAATAGACATATAACTAGAATGTTTATCTGTGTTTGGGGAAATGGAAAACAGTATAGAAAAGAAAGATTTTTAATATTTTTGAATCCAATTTTAAGAAAGAGGATCACTGGAAGTGTGGGATAAAAGGAAAGAATAAAACTGACTTGAGAAGGAGTATTAGGAGGAATTAAATTTTCACTCTTGCATGCAGCAGTGGAGTGGCTATGAATCTTAAAACTGTCAATGAGGGAGACCCATGGGTATCTGAGGTTGAAATAGTTGATGTTTCTCTCATTTCAGAAGTTGAAACTTTCTAGATATTGATGCTAGTTTCTTAGATTGACCTGTTTCCTATTGTTATGATCATCCTGACTTTGCTTTTCCCTCCTTCTTTGCTGTATTCTAACTTGGCACTACAATGGAAAATTTACTCCAGTGGTTTTTTTGTTTGTTTGTTTTTTTAACCAGTTAGCTGTTGTTGTAACTAGCAAAAGTAGGTACTATAGATGGTGATAGATGTGTCCCTGAAACATTTAAGCTGCACTGTTTGTCCAAGCTAGTGGAATAGGTTACAAAATAATATTGACAATTTAAAATCATTGTTGCGTCTTGTAGTAACCCTTGAGTTTTACCCAAAGTATGATTATTGATTTAAAGTAAAAATCAAAAGTACAGTCAATGAGAGGATAATAAATCTTGTGCAGAAATACATCTATTTTTCTTTAATTTATTCACAGTCATGTCCTTTAAGAGTCTAAACAGAACCTAGATGAGTAAAACCTAGGATTCTGCTGAGACTAAGGAACACTTAAAAATTATAACAACATCTGTATTAGGCTAGTTTATTTTATACTTTCTATCATATAATGGTTTTTATAAGCATCTTTGTGTTTTGAAGTAATGATGATGCTTTGTAGAGGTACTTTTTATTTAAAATAGTCACTGGAACTAAGTTAACATAATTCTTTGAATAATTACGTGGAGTCTATTTGTTTTGTATTTGTAATAAGAGATGCTAGCTGATCATTTTGAATTCTCAGCCTATGTAATTCTCAGTAATTTATCAATATTTTAATGTAATTTTAATAATTTTTTTTTTTAAGTTTGGCTGACCTGATGCCCAGAGTCAAGGTACAGTCAGTTGAAACTGTCGAAGGGTGTACACATGAGGTAAGCACAAACAGTGTGTGATTAAGTTGGTGGTGTAAGTGGGATTTTGCTTTGGATTATCTAGTCTGGTGAGCAAGGGGTTTAGCCTCAGGGCTTTGGAAACAATTAGTAGCTTTTCTGCAGAGTACATAGTCTAGTGGAAGGAGCTGGGGCTTTGTATTCAGATACTGACAGTGCTTTTCCTAACTGCTGCTGCTAAGTCGCTTCAGTCGTGTCCCACTCTGTACGACCCCGTAGACGGCAGCCCACCAGGCTCCCCGTCCCTGGGGTTCTCCAGGCAAGAACACTGGAGTGGGTTGCCATTTCCTTCTCCAGTGCATGAAAGTGAAAAGTGAAAGTGAAGTCGCTCAGTCGTGTCCAACTCTGTGCGACCTTATGGACTGCAGCCCACCAGGGCTCCTCTGTCCATGGGATTCTCCAGGCAAGAGTACTGGACTGCGGTGCTATTGCCTTCTCTGTTTCCTAACTACAGTCTTGGGTAAATTTCTTAACCTCTGATGTCAGTTTTCTAATTTGTAAATTTAGAATAATAAGATTTACATCATGGGGTTGTTCTGAAGATTATATAAGAAAATTAGGTAAGATACCCAGCACAGAGTATGTATTTAGTACATGTTCATTCCCATGCTCCTAAAGTCAAGTAACAGTGATGTTTTACAGGTCCTGTGCTTTTTTCATCTTGCTCTGACAACCGATACATTGCAGTTTCATGGTTTCGCCACTAGATGGTGGTCAAGGATAGCTTGTGGTAACCCTTTATCACTGAGAGTTTATGAACCGAAAGGACATGAGGAAACTGTAGCACTAGTTCTTCCTATTAAGCCCCCTTGCCTTTACCATGTAACCTGACGAGTTATTACTACAGATAGTTGGGAAATCTTACTAGAAGTCTTTATTGAATAAGCAAAATAATTCCAGATTAACAAAAATTGCTTTTGATGTAGATTTGGAGCCTTTTTTTTTTAATACTTATTTTTTTAATTGAAATTTGCTTACATTCCTTTAGAATAGCACTTAGTTTGGTGGGTATAATATCCATTAGATCATACATTTAACACTTACGTGAGACCCTCTTTGAAGCTGTGGTCTTAAAAAGATGGGAAAGAAAAGCCAAACACAAATTTAGCTCTCAGGAGGTCAAAGGTTCCTTCTGTCCTCCTTCATGATTATCCTCAAACCCCACATCCTGTTATCTCCTCTCACTTTTTTAGCCGGTCACCTTACCTTTCACTTTATCTAGGGGTTCAAAGATACCAAGTTGGAGTCACATCCAAGGAAAAGGCACTGCCCTGTTTAGGCTGAGGAGGGCTGCTCCGTCAGTGTTCTTGGTCGTATCTTATCCTGCCTCCACAAAGACTTGGATTACTCCATTTTCCCTTGATTGTTTTTAGTGTTTCCTTTTCTGTTTTCCTTTTCTTATCAGCATACGAATATTTAAAATCTTCTCTTTTGTTATATATTTTCCTTTTAACTACTGTGTTGTTTTCTTCATCACCGTTGTAGTTACTCGTTTAGTACCTATCTTTTGAACGCCAGGCACATTTTATTACTGACTGAATATAAAGAGAAACACCACACACACACACACAAATATATATATATGGAGTCCGTTTTTTTCAGAGGTGTTATTGATTGCTCTGCTTAGAAAATCCCTGCTCGACTTCCTAGCCTCCAGTCATCTTTTAGTCTACTGTAGTTAGGTTTCTTCTTTCTCCATGTCTTTCGAACTATTCTGGCAAAAATCGCCAGTAACTGATTGCTAAGTCTATTTGATTTTTTATTTTTCTGTTGGTTTTCTTTTTTTCTGACTCCTTAGTCCCTGTAGGTTTCTCCTCTCCCTATCTGTCTTATGTTAGTGTTACACTGTTTTCAGAGATTAAAAATAAAACTGATTCTTATACATGTGAAAACACAATTTGTTGTTGTTGCTATTAAATCTCAGAGATGTTAAAATCTTAATTGCTTTGTGTTAATGTTTTTTGTTCATGTCATATCGAGTATCAAGGAGAAATGTGAGGGAAGTGAAATTGGATCATACCATGATTGAGGATCTAGTCCCAAGATTTTCAGATTCAGAAATTTGATTTTGTCAGTGTGCCAGCGATTGTGCTCTTTAGAACAGTCACTTTGGTACTCATGGTATAGTGTAGCAAAAGAAGGACATTTCCTAAAATTAATGGATAAGTAATCCTCTTACTATCAAACTACCTGGGAATCAGAAGCTACTTAGAAGTTTCCTAGAGTCATAAAAGGAGAATATGTAGTCTTAAGGAAAAGATTGATGAAAACTATTCCTGTCCCCCAGAAAGGTTCATTCACTAATAAAAACACCTCTTGAATTTATCCTTTTGTAGTGTGTGCTGGATAAGCTTCCAAACTCTGCCCCTTTGTAGATTCCATTTAGAGTGTCACATTTCTTTTAATACATTCATTATATTAGATATTTTACATTAGGTTTCATAATTTATTGTTTCACTTAATTATAGTCAGGTTCCACTTACCGCTTTTTGAAATGCTGCACACATCATCTTGATTGCAATTGAATTGCACGTTTACCAACAACCTCTCAATATTTCTAAGACAGCTAATCTTATCTCATAATTGTTTGTTGAAATTTTGCTCTTAGAAATGATTTCTGACTTCTTTGTGTACCTTACTTTGCCCTTATTATTTATACACTACTTGGCTTAAGTCTTGGGAATTTAGGTATATTGTGAACTGCTCTGCAGATCTTAATCTTCACTAGAGGAAAATTAATTTCCTGTTCCAGGGAATACTTTATTCTATATAGTTTTCTTTCATATAGTGGCATCCCTTTTTATGTCCATTCAGCTTTTTTGAGTATTCATTAATGTCAAGAAGTACATTAGATACAGAATATACAAAGATAGCTGAGATAAGTCCTAGAACTTAATAAAGTTTCTTTTGGGAGGTAGACTTAAATGCTTTTGATTATATAACTATTAGGTAAACACTTTTTTGGAATGTTGTAACATTTGCATTTGCCTTGTTCTTGAAGATGGTTATTTAATTTTGTAGTGTCTAAGACTGTCAACAACACTTTAGTTCATCACCTTTATTTTTCAAACCATCTTTAATTATGGTATGCTGAATACATCAATTCTTGAATGGTAAATTTTTTTTTTAAACATCAGGTTGCACTTCCTGCAGATGAAGATTATCTACCACTTAAACCTCGAGTTGGAAAAGCTGCAAAGGTTTGTACCTTGAGCGGTACAGTTGGTACAGTTGTGTGAGTCTGTTTTCCTAAAAATCTTAAAGGTAAACTTTAAAATGAGATTTTTATATTTCTGTGTGTGTTTGTGTGTATGTGTATGTAGATACACACTCTGAAGCTTCCACTTGAAGTCAGATATGGTGAAAACCAAATCAGTAAACAACCATACTGAAAACCAAGCATCATGTGATAAGATTTTTAAGCATAATTCTCAGCCATTTCAAAGAATCTAATGAAAAGTATCAATCTTTCTCTAGAAAAAAATGCATATGTACAATATGTTTTGCATACAGTTCTGGAGCCTAACAAGCTTCTAATGAAACTTAAACTCTAATGCTGATACTAAATGTATTTTGAATCGCTGATAGACTATAAAAGAGTAGTGTAGGTTTTCCAAGTCATTTTCTTTAAGTAAAAATGGCAGTACTGTGCGGTAAACTTGAATTTTTAAAGTCTGATAGATATATTATTCTGCCTCTGATGAGTGAACTTCATTGAGGACTTGACTTTTCAGACTCTCAGTGTTCCCAGCTGGGAAAGAAAACTACACCTATGTTAGGAGTTGCTGTGGAGATTAATATGTGGGAAATGTGTTCCACAGTGCCTCCCATAAAGCATGTTCTTAATATATGGTAATAATCATGTTGTAATTAGTATATGTGTAAGCATAATAATTGAAAGATTAGACAGCAGAAATAACATATTCTGTCTGATTAAAGTTTTCTTTTTAATTCTTCCTAATTTTCTCTAGTGGACAGAATGTTTCCCAAGTAGACTCATAAATGCTTCCATAACGCTTCTGGGGGTAGCATCTCTTGGTTTTAAGTATGTTCTGATGTGGCAAGGTATCTTCATACATATATTAATTTTTTTTTATAGGAATATCCATTCATTCTTGATGCTTTTCAAAGAGAAGCCATTCAGTGTGTTGATAATAATCAGTCTGTTTTAGTATCTGCACATACATCAGCAGGAAAAACTGTTTGCGCTGAGTGAGTAGCTTTCTTTTTAAATGGGATTTTAGAACTGTTAATATTTGCTGGGTACATTTAGGTGCTCTTGTGTTGGGTGCATAAATGTCTATAAATACTATATCGTCTTGTTGGGCTGGCCCCTTTATCATTATGTCATGTCCTTCTTTGTATGTTGTTACAGTTTTAAAGTTAATTTTGTTTTATGTAAGTGTAGCTACCAAGACTTTCTTTTGGTTTCTGTTTTGCATGGAATATCTTTTTCCATTCCTTCATTTTTAAGACTGTGTGTCCTGCATCTGAAGTGAGTCTCCTATACGCAGCATATGAATGGCTCTTGTTTTTTTTAATCCATTCAACCATTCTGTCTTTTGATTGAAGAATTAGTCCATTTACATTTTATTATTGGTAAGTGTGTATGTACTGCCATTTTGCTAATTGTTTTCTGGCTGTTTTGCAGTTTCCCTCTGTTCCTTTTTTCTTCTCTTGCTCTCTTTGTAGTTTTAAAATAGAATCTTAAGATAGCTTTGTTTCTTACCATACTCTTTAAAAAGTTTAAATTTTCTCTATTTGGTTTCTGTAAGTAAATTTAGACTTTTCATTTCCTTTCTTATTACTCTGGGCTTTATTTGATCTTTTTCTAGTTTTTTAAAGAAAGCAGGTGAGGTCATTGATTTCAGACCTTTCCTTTTCTAATATAGACATTTAGTGCTGTAAATATCCCATCAGTCATGAATATTGGTCATGATTCACTAATTCTGTGTTCATTTTTTCTGTGTTTCATTTCAGGTCTTTTCTCATGCTCTATCTTCAGATTCATTAATCTTTGCTTCTGCATCACCTAATCTGTCCTTAATCCTTTTCAGTGAGACATGTATAGTTTTCTTTGTTAGAAGTTCATTTGTATGTGTGTTTAGTGTTTTCCACATGTCTACTTAACTTTCCTCCAGCTTCTTGAACAACAGAATACAGTTTAAAAACTGTTTAAATATTCCTTCTTACTATTACTTTCATCTGTGTTATTTCCTGATCTGTTTCAATTAATTGACTTTTCCCATCATTATAAATCAGTGTTTTCCTGCTGCTTTACATACTGCTCTGATGTGATGTTTGGCTGTTTTTAATTTCATCACTGACTTTTGGCAGTTTAATTATGACGTGCCTTTACATAATTCTTCTCATATTTCTTATGCTTGAATTTGTTTGGCTTCTCAGGTTGTAGGTTGGTTTGTTTTCATCAGATTTGGAAAAATTTCAACTACTTTTTGCTTAAAATAGTACCCTTTTTAGTACTCAGAGACCTCACTTAAACTTGTGTTAGTCATTTTAAGTTGTCTCAGAGCTCACTGATACTTATTATTTTTTGTTTATTCTCTGTGTTTCATTTTGGACAGCTTTAAGTTTATTCTTGTTTTTTTTTTGCAATGTCTAATTTGATTTTAATTCTATCAGTTTATTTCATCTCAGATTTAGATTTTTCGTGCTAAAATTTTGGTTCGTGTCTCTTAATATTTTTAGTATTTCTTTTAAGCATGCTATTTAATCTTTCCTCAGTTTTCTTGAATATATAAAATACAGTTATACTGTAATGGTAATTTTCTGTGTCCTCATTTACTGATTCTGTTTTCTCATTTTTGGATGCCTTTTCATTTATTTATTTTTACTTCTTATTTGTTATATTTGCCTCCTTATATTTTTTAATTCACAAGACATTGTGAATTTTACCTTCTTGGGTGATGACTATTTTTGCATTTCTATTAATATTCTTGAGCTTTGTTGTGGGATACAGTTACTTGGAGAAAAATATAGTTCTTCCAAGGCTTCTATGATTTTAGGCAGGACTAGAGAAGCATTTAACTTAAGGCTACTTTTCTCCACTTTTTAATATATTTCTTGATATTCTAGCCAGTATCTTATAAATTACGAATTTTTCCACCATGGCTAGTGGGAACCTGAGTTACTCCCAGCTCTGAAGATTGTATCATTTTTTTAGTTCCACTCCATTTGGTGGTTTTTTCCCATTGCTTCAAGTTGTTTCCTAACACTTATTCACTGATGATTACTTATTTAAAGACACCAGAATGTTCAGCAGATGTTCAGAGCTTTCCCTTTGTCTACCTCTTTCCTCTCTGGTTATTTTGAGCTGCAGTGTAGCTGCCATGGCTTCCCCAGACTCCCACTGTCCGCTTAACTTCCGAAAACCTTCAAGGTTCATCTCCTGAAACTGTGACTTGGAAACTCTGTGGACAATAATCTGAGATTATGTCATTTACTTCCCTCTTCTCAGGGATTACTCTGTGATTATTCAGTATGTGAAATCATTGTTTCACATATTTTATCCTATTTTGCAGTTGTTACAGGTGGGTAGGTAAACCCAGTCCTTGTTACTCCATGCTGAAAATAAGTAGATATTTTCTGTATTATTTTTAATACATGGTCTCTATTACTATAGTAGTTCTCTTAGCTAATGTGTAAAATAAATATGTATTGTTTGTGTTTTAAGTTTTTTGATAGGTGTTATATTTTCTTCTAAAATGTATGTAAAGACCATTGTTCTAGAGTCTTACTACTTAAGAGTATGGTCCTAGACCAGATGCATGCATATCACCTACTAGCTAAATTAGGCAAAAATCTCACACCCCACCCTAGAACTGCTGAATCATAATCTGCATGTTAACAAGATCACCAGTTGATGCATACATCTGTTAAAGTTTGAGAGGAACTGGGCCATTCTGAAAGTGGGTTCTGCTCTTTAATGTGGATGGGATTTTGCAGTCTATTGCAGATAGACGTCTGTGGGTTAACTTGTTTTTCCTTAATATGTGCAACTGTCTCCAATATCTAGTTCATGGATGTCTTGACCACGTACCCATTAATCAGTCATTCCCCATTCCCTTAGCTCCAGTTTCTTTCAGCCACCAGTCTGCTTTCTGTTTGTATGAATTTACCTTTTCTGGGTATTTTATTTAAATAGAATCATATGATATATGGCTTTTTGTTTATGTTTTATTTCACTAAGGATGATGATTTTAAGATTCATCTGTGTTGTGGTATACATCAGAATTGAGTTCCTTTTTATGGCTAATATTTTGTGACTGATTAATTATATAGTATGATATACCACATTTTGTTTATCCATTCATCAGTTAATAGATGTATGAGTGTTTCCAATTTTTTGGCTATTATGAATGATGCTTTTAGAAATGTTTATGTACCAGTGTTTGTTTGAACACATCTTTTTCCTTATCTTCAGTATATACTTAGGAATGGAATTGGTCATGTTTGATTCTGTGTTTAACTTTTTGAGGGATCACCAAACTGTTTTCCATAGCAGCTGCATCGCTTTATTTTCCCGTAGTTATATGAGGGTTTCAGTTTCTCCATGTCTTTGCCAACACTTGTTACTACCTTTTTAAAAAAATTGATTATGTAGTAAATTTATTTTATGATTGTTTTAAATAAAAACTTTTTAAATGTGGATTTTCAGCGTAATATAGGTTAGTCAGAATAATACAGAACATTCTGCAAGGTGAACTAGTTGGGTTTCTGAAAAGAATTCCAGAAACAAAAAAGCACAATAATGTTACTTGTTTCTAGATAAGATTAATGTTCTGTGGGTATTGGTAGTGATATAATCCTATATAGTGTTCACTATTCTAATTTCCAATATGTGAAGTTTATTTTTAAATAATTTTTCTTTCAGTTTTATTGAGATAGAACTGACACAAAGCACTGTATAAGTTCAAAGATTGCAGCATAATGATCTGACTTAACGTGCATCCTAAAATGACTATAATTAATGATGGCTTGGTAAACATCCATCATTTTGTATAGATACAGAACTAAATAGAAAACTTTTTTCTTGTGATGAGAAAAGAACTCATTTAACTTTTTTATATAACTCTTAGCAGTGTTAACTATGTTTATCATATTGTGCATTACATCTCTACTATTTAGAAATGGAAGTTTCTACCTTTTGACCATCTTCATCCCATTTCCCGCCTGCCCCCACATCTGGTAACCACGGATCTGATCTTTTTCTGTAAATTCATTTGTTTTGAAGTATAATTGACCTGAAACACTGTGTTATTTCCTATTACACAACATAGTGATTTGATATTCCTATACATTTCAAGATGGTCGCCATGGTAAGTCTGTTTACACTATGTCACCATAAAAAGATATATAATTATTAGACTAGATTCTCACACTATATCTTTCATACCTATGACTCATTTATTTTATGGCTGCAAGTTTATACCTCTTAAGGTTCCTCACCTGTTTTTTTCCTCCCCTCACTACCCTCCTCTCTGGTGATTACCTGTTGGTTTTCTGTATCTATAACTATTTCTGTTTTATGTTTGTTCATTTATTTTTTATATTCCACATATAAGTAAAACAATATAATATTTGTCTTTTTCTGACTTATTTCACTTAGCACAATGCTCTCTGAGGCCATCTGTGTTGTAGCAAATGGCAAGATTTCATTCTTTTTTATTACTTAATAATATTCCGCACATATACATATACCACATCCATTCATCTGTTGATGACACTTGGGTTACTTTTGTATTTTGACAATTGTAAATGATGCTGCAGTGAACATAGGGGCATGCATATTTTTTCTTACCAGTGTTTCTGTTTTCTTCGGATAAATACCCAGGAGTGGAATTGCTGGATCATATGACAGTTTTATTTTTAATATTTTGAGGAATCTCCATACTGTTTTCCATGTTGACTGCACCAGTATACATTCCTACCAGTAGAACACAAGGATTCCCTTTTCTCCACATCCTTACCAACACTTGTTACTTCTTGCCTTTTTGATAATAGTCATTCTGTTAGTTGTGAGTGTGATATCTCGTGTTTTGATTTGTATTTCCTTGATGACTAATGATACTGAGCGTTTTTTAGTATGCTCATTGGCCTTCTGAATGTCTTTGGAGGAGTGTCTGCTTAAGTCCTTTTTTACTTGCTCATTAGGTTGTTTGCCTTGTTTAGTTGTGATAGTTGTTTTGTATTCTGATACTAGTTCCTTGTCAGATATATGATTTGCAAACATTTTCTCTTTTTAAAGTATAAGTCATCCTTTTACTTTAAGCGTATTTTTTGAGGGACAAATGTCTTTAATTTGACCAAGTGCAATTTGTCTGTTTTCTTTTCATGTTATTTTAAAGAAAGCATTGCCTAATCCAAGACCACAAAGATTTATGCCTATATTTTCTTCTAAGAATTTTATAATTTTAGGTATTAGTTCTTTGGTCCTTTTTGAGGTTTTACATTTCTGTATAATTTATAAGGTAAAGGTTCAACTTCATTTTTTTCATGTGGCTATCCAGTTGCCTCAGAACCATTTGTTGAAAGACTGTTTTCTCCCCTCAATCTTGGCACCTTTTCAGAAGTCAGTTTTTGTTCACAGGTTAACTCTTAATAATTTATAATATATTTTATTTCTTCATCATGGAGAAATTACAGCTTTCCTGTTAAACAGCTGAATTAAGTGTTCTTAACAATGATCGCATGAAGAGTGAAGAAGATCATAAAGGAAAAAAAAGATAAAAATTGCACCAATCACCCTGTTCAGCAGTGCTTTTACTTTGGCATAGTGGTGGATATTTTTCATGAGTTTTGGAATATCGTCCTTCAGATAGAGCCTGAGTACTGTATATTAGTCTTTTTAGACCTTGGCTGAGGTGTAACTCAAAAGTTTTCTTTTTGTAGGGGAGTTAGAGGAGTGCAGCTTTGGATCTTAGATTATCATTGAAACAGTATCAGCCAATTGCAGAGTAGTCTAATCTGTTAGATTCAGACGCATTGTGGTCCAGTATTACCTAGTTCTGTCCAGTGGAATGGGACTGATTTTTTTTATTGTCCATTCCTTTTTAGAGGTACTGAAGTCAGAAGCTTGTTTCCTCCTAAGGCACAAATTATAGCTCTGACTATTTTTAGTTCAGTTATTTTATCTCACTTTGAGAAGTGTACAGGTGTATAGTAGTTGGTGCATTATCCATTTGAAGCCAGCATATACAGATGTTAGAATTCTGGGCATTAGTGTAACTTTGCTTTAGTTTTTGCTACTAAAGCATAGAGATTTTCAGTATAGGAAATTTTCCAGTGTATGTTAAAACCTGCTTTCGTAGTCTTGGTTTCACTTCAGTCCAGTCGCTCAGTCGTGTCTGACTCTCTGAGACACCATGGACTGCAGAATGCCAGGCTTCCCTGTCCATCACCAGCTCCTGAAGGATGCTCAAACTCATGTCCATTGAGTCAGTGATGCCATCCAACCACCTCATCCTCTGTCGTCCCCTTCTCCACCCACCTTCAGTTTTTCCCAGTATCAGGGTCTTTTCCAGTGAGTCAGTTCTTTGCATCAGGTGGCCAAAGTATTGGGAGTTTCAGCCTCAGCGTTAGTCCTTCCGTGAATATTTGGGACTGATTTCCTTTAGGACGGACTGGTTCGATCTCTTTGCAGTTCAAGGGACTCTCAAGAGTTTTCTCCAACACCACAATTCAAAAGCATCAATTCAGCTTTCTTTATAGTCCCAGCTCTCACATCCATACATGACTACTGGAAAAACCATGGCTTTGACTAGACGGACCTTTGTTGGCAAAGTAATGTCTCTGCTTTTTAATATGCTGTCTAGGTTGGTCATAGTTTTTATTGCAAGGAGCAAGCGTCTTTTAATTTCACGGCTCCAGTCACCATCTGCAGTGATTTTGGAGCCCAAGAAAGTAAAGTCTGTCACTGTTTCCATTGTTTCCCCATCTGTTAGCCATGAAGTGATGGGCCTGGATGCCATGATCTTAGTTTTCTGAATGTTGAATTTTAAGCCAACTTTTTCACTCCACTCTTTCACTTTCATGAAGAGGCTCTTTAGTTCCTCTTTGCTTTCTACCATAAGGGTGGTGTCATCTGCGTATCTGAGGTTATTAGTATTTCTCCAGGCAATCTTGATTCCAGCTAGTGCTTCATCCAGCCCAGCATTTCGCATGACGTACTCTGCATATAAGTTAAATAAGCAGGGTGACAATATTCAGCCTTGATGTACTCCTTTCCCAATTTGGAACCAGTCTGTTCCATGTCCACTTCTAACTGTTGCTTCTTGACCTGCATACAGATTTCTCAGGAGGCAGGTCAGGTGGTCTGGTATTCCTATCTCTCGAAGAATTTTCCACAGTTTGTTGTGATCCACACAGTCAGAGGCTTACTCTGAGTTAGGAGACTGTAAAGAGATTTTAAGAAATTCACCAGGGTTATAGACACTTTTGAAAGCTCTTGAGTCCTGCTGTGGAAAACAGTCTAGTAGGTGTTCAAAAAGATACTTATAGAATTACTGTACAACTCAGCAGTTCCACTCCTAGGCATATTATGCCAAAGAATTGAAAACAAATACACAGATGCTTATAGATGAAGGTTCACAGCAGTACTGTTCACAATAATGAAAAAAAAGGTAGAAACAACCCGAAGTCCATCAGTGGATGAATAGATAAATAAATCTGGTGTATCTGTACAATGAAATAGTACTCAGCTATGGCAGCATTGAGATACTGATGCATGCTACAGTGTGGATGAACCTCAGAAACGTTCTGCTGAGTAAAAGAAGCCAGACTCAGTAGGTCACATATTATTTGATTCCGTTTGTGTAGAATATTTCAGGTAAATTCTTAGAGAGAGAGCAGATTGGTGGAGGCCAGGGAATATTTAGAGGAGGGGAGCAGAAAGTAGCTGCTTAATGAATATGGGGTTTTTGGAGGGATGAGAATTATGTTAAGAATCAGATAGAGGTGGTAGTTGAACAGCGTAGTGAATGTGCTAAAATCCACTCAGTTGTGCACTTTAAAACAGTTTTAGGTTTTATGAATTTTACCTCAATAGAAACCTCCAATGAAGTGTATATTTGTATGTACGTACCAGATTTTGTGATTTCAGTGAGTGGTTCATGGATCTCAGATAAAGATTTCCCCTAGGAATTCAAGAACTCAGGGTAAACTCCAATGTTAGCTGATAAGTATAACAAGTACATTTTCATTTATAAGTCTGATGCTAGATTAATATATTGGGACCAGGTTGTTTACCTAGGTAATTGAGTAGCTTTCCTGACCCTGTTTATTTTTTTGTTCTATGTAAAGCTTTTTTTAAAAGCATTAGCTTTATTATTATATAATTTAAATATTATGAAATCCACCCATTTAATAAATTTGTACAGTTGTGCAACCCTCAGCAGTTTTAGGGTGCTGTCCCTAGTTTTCTTATGAGTGTGTGCATTCACCCTGCCTCCATCTCCAACGCTGGCGCTGATCCGCTTTGCCTAAGTAGTTTTGCCTTTTCTAGAAGTTTCATACAAATGAAATCATGTAATATGGAGTCTTTTGTGTGTTTTTCTGTTTAAAATAACACTTAGAGGTTCATTCATATTGCATATATCATTAGTTCTTTTCTTTTTATTGATGTCATGTTGCGTTTTCTGGATACATGACGTTTTGTTTATTCCGTTGATAGAAATTTGAATTGTTTTGCATTTTTGACCATTCTAAGTAATTCTGACACGAACATACATATACAGGTCTTTATGTAGACACGTTTTTATTTCTCTTGGGTAGATAGATACTTAGATTAGATACTTAGTAATTGTTGGATTTTATGGCAAATGTATATTTAACGATTCAGTAAATGACCAGACTGTTTTCCAAAGTGGCTGTACCATTTTGTATTCCTGTCGTAATGGATAAGGAATCTTATGTTTCTCTTATGTCCTGTTTCTCTTATGTCCTAACCACCTCTTGGCATAATCTTTTTTGATTATACCTGTTTTAGTGTGGATATCTAATGATGTTCCACAGTGGTTTTAAATTTCTTTGATGACTAATAAAATGTTAAGTATCATTTCATTTGCTTATCACCCATTTGTATATCTTAAATGAAATACCTATTTCAGTCTTTGCTGATTTTTAAAATTGAATTGTTTGTCTTATTGCATCATAAATAATTCTTTAAATTATCTTAATGGTATCATTTGTAGCACAAAAGATCTTAAATTTGATGGTCAACTTCTCGTATATTTTCTTTTATGGATTGATCATGCTTTTGATATCAATACTTAAGACATTTATGCCTATCCCAATATCACAAATATTTTCCCTTTTATTTTCTTCTTGAAGTTTATAGTATTAGCCATTCCACTTAAAGCTGTGATTTCCTTTGAATTAATTTTTATGTATGATGTGAGGTAAAGGTGGGGTTTAAATTAACCTTTTTGTATGTGGATAATTGTTCCAGTTGAAAAAAATGATGATTTTCCCACTGAATTGTCTTTGAATTGAATTGACTGTTGAAATCCTAGTGAACTGACCATAAATGTATAGGTTTGGCTTTGAACTTGCTGTTCTGTTTATTTCTGTGTCTATCCTTATACTAGTCCATGCTATCTTGATTACCATAGCTTTAAAGTATGTATAAAATTTAGGTAATTAGAGTCCTCTAACTTTATTCTTAAAATTGTTTGGGCTCTTCTAGGTCCTTTTTGTTCCTCAATAAAAATTTAAATTAGTGTATTAATTTCTACCCAAAACGACTACTTGCATTTTTATGCTGATTGTGTTGTATAGATTAATTTGGGGAGAATTTTCATTTTAACATTATTATAGACTCTTCCAGTCCATTAGCATGGTATATTATTTATTATTCACGTCTTCTTTAATTTCTCTCAGCAATATTTTGTAGTTTGTGTACAGATTTTATATATCTTCCTCTTTTTTAACACATTTTTTCTTAAATCTCTAAGTATTTTATTGCTTTGTGCTGTTGCAAATGACATTCTTAAGTTCATATTTGGGTTGCTAATGGCTTGTGAAGTACAGTTTATTTTTATATGTTAGTATTTTATATTGTCACTTTGTTAATAAAGTGGCTTACTAACAAGTTATAGTAACTTTGCATATTCCATAAGATTTTCTACATAGTTGGTCATATTGTCTGTGAATAAAGACAGTTTTTTCTGCTTCTTGCTGATGTTTTATCCCATCTGTTTCATTTTCTTATTGCATTGGCAAAATCCAGTGGAAATCCTTGAATGTTCCTGATCTTAAATGAATAACATTCAGTGTTTCACCATGAAGTGTAATTTAACTAGCTTTTTCCTAGGTTCCTTTTATCAGGTTGAGTAAGTTCCTTTCTATTCTTAATTGGGAACAAATGAAAGAATTAAAAAAACACCCATTTGAATGGCTGTTACAAAAAGATAAGAGATAACGAGTGTTAGCAAGTATGTGAAGAACAGGAAACCCTTGTGCAATTTTGTGGAAATATAAATTGGTACAGTTACTGTGGAAAACAGGGTGGTGATTTCTTAAAAATTAAAAATAGAATATAATTCAGCAATCCCACTTCTGGGTATGTATCTAAAGGAAATGAAGCCAGTATCTTGAAGCAATGTCTGCATTCCCATTATTCACAATACCCAAGACAAGGAAAGCTTTGTCTATCAACAGATGGGTGGATGAAGAAAATGTAGTTTCTGTCTGTCTATATCCATATACATACACACACACACAGAGTCAGTCACAATGGAATATTATTTAGCCATCAAAGAAGGAAATCCTGCTGTTTGTGACAGCATGAATGGACCTTGAGAGCATTATGTTAAGTCAGATAAGTCAGAGAAAGACAAACACTTGTGATCTCAGATGTGGAATCTAAAAAAGTTGAATTTATTGAAACAGAGTTGAATGGTAGTTTCCAGGGACTGAGATGGGCAGGGTGGGGGAAGTAGGAAGATGGTGGTGAAACGAAACAAACTTCTGGGTATAAGATGAGTAGTTCTGGGTATCTAACATAGAGCATGGTGATTACAGTTAACAGTACTGTATTATATACTTGAAAGTTCCTAAGAGGGTAGATCTTAAATGCTCTCACCAGAAAAAAAAAGGTAATTAATGAGGTGATAAGGATGTAAATTAAGCTTATTGAGGTAATCATTTCACAATATATATGTGTATCAAATTTTACAGTATATAGTTTAAACTTCCATAATGTTATAGATCATTAAATCTTAATAAAACTGGGGAAAATAAGTGTATTGAGGATTAAAAAAGAAGCATTGTATTTTATTAAATCCTTTTTCCATCTGTAGAGGCAAGGATATGGTGTTTGCTTTTTATTCTTTTAAAGTGGTACATTACAAATTTCCTGTTGTTAAACCATCCTTATATTCTCGGAAGAAACCTAGATGTTTATGGCAGTTGATCATTTTATATAATGTTGCCAGTTTCAGTTTACTCATATTTTGTTCTGGAATTTCTTTGAATCTTCATGAGAGATTTGGATATGTAGTTTTCGTTGTTTTTTTTTTTTTAACAAGATCTTTGTCTATTTTTTTTTTTTCATCTGAAATTCATATTTATCGGGGTATCTTGTATTTTTTTAATTAACTTATTTTAATTGGAGGCTAATTACTTTACAATATTGTAGTGGTTTTTGCCATACATTGACATGAATCAGCCATGGGTGTACATATGTCCCCCATCCTGAACCTCCTTCCCACCTCCCTCCCCATCCCATCCCTCAGGGTCATCCCAGTGCACCGGGCCTGAGCGCCCTGTCTCTTACATCAAACCTGGCCTGGCAGTCTGTTTCACATGTGGTAATATACATGTTTCAAAGCTATTCTGTCAAATCACATCCCACCCTTGCCTTCTCCCACAGAGTTCAAAAATCTGTTCTTTACATCTGTGTCTCTTTTGCTGTCTCACATATAGGGTCATCGTTACCATCTTTCTGAATTCCATATGTATACGTTAATATACTGTATTGGTGTTTTACTTCACCCTGTATAATAGGCTCCAGTTTCTTCATTAGAACTGATTGAAATGCATTCTTTTTAATAGCTGAGTCTAGTTTTGATATCATGTTAATACTGACTTCGTAATATAAGTTGAGAAGTGACCCTCCTGGTCTGTTTTCTCTAAGAGTTTGTGTAGGTTTGGTATTTTCTCTTTAAATGTTTGACAGAACTTATTAATGAAGCCATCTGAACTACCTAGGCTTTTCTTTATGAGACAGTAAAAGTGAAAGTTGCTTAATCATGTCCGACTCTTTGCAGTCCCACGGACTGTAGCCTGCCATGCTCCTCTGTCCGTAGAAGTCTCCAGGCCAGTATACTGGAGTGATCAGCCATTCCCTTCTCCAGGGGATCTTCCTGACTCAGGGATCAGACCCAGGTCTCCCACATTGCAGGCAAATTCCTTACTGTCTGAGTCACTAAGGAAGCCCAAGAATACTGGAGTAGGTAGCCTGTCCCTTCTTCAGCAGTTCTTCCTGACCCATGACTCAAAGCAGGGTTTCCTGCATTGCAGGTGGATTCTTAACTAGCTGAGCTACCAGGAAAGCCCTTCTTTATGGGAAGATTTTTAAATTTCAAGCTCAGTTTCCTTTCTTGTTGAGTCAGTTTTGGTAATCTTTGTCTTCCAAGGAGTTTCTTGAGGTGGAATTAGATTGATTTTAGATTATTCTTCCTTTCTAATATTCATGTTTAAAACTTTAATTTTCCCTCTTATTACTGCTTTATATGCATCCTATAAATTTTGAGTTTTCAATTTAATTCATTCTTTAGTTTCTCTTTATTTCCTCTTATCTTTATCTTTCAAGTATTTGTTAGTTTTTCCATACATCTTTCTATTTTGGGGTTTCTAATTCAACTTCTTTGTGGTTGAAAAAGATACTTTATAATTTCAATAATTTGATTTAATGATTGATGTGGTTGTATTTATATTTGCCTTTTGTTTTTTAGTAATGTCTCGTGTTTTTACAGCCTTCTATTATATTTAACAAATATTTTTTAGTATACCATTTTAATTCCTTTAATTTTTTTTAACCTTTGAATTACATGTTTAGTGATTATTCTCACAGCCACAATCTCTATAAAATATTGGTAGCCTTATTTCTTCTTGTCTGTGCTATTTTTGCTACCTATATATTTCAGCTATATATGCTGTGTGTGCATGTGTGCTCACTCAGTCATGTCCAACTCGCAGCCTCATGGACTGTAAGCCCACTAGGCTCCTCTGTCCATGGAATTTTTCCAGTCAAGAGTACTGGAGCAGGTTGCCATTTCCTGCCCAGGGATCTTCTCAACCTAGGGATCAAACTTGAGTCTCCTATATTGCAGGTGGATTCTTTGCCACTGTGCTACCTGCTATAAATCCAGTATAATACAATGTTAAAATAATGTTTTTGCTTTAAATAATCTTTTATGTTTTAAAAAATACTAATTGAATAAAAGAGAAGTATGTAAAGTCTTACATTTACCCACATATTTATTATTTTAAGCTCTATTCTTTTCTCTGGATTCTGGTTAAAGAATTTTTTAAAAATATTTCTTGTATGGTTGATGTTTTAGCAGTGAATTCCCTCAATTTTTATTTGAAAATGTCTTTGTTTTGCTTTTATTTTTGAAAGGATAATGCCACTGAATATATAGTTCTTGACTGACAATTTTTTTCTTTTGAATATTGGATAGTCATTCTACTGTTTGACTATTGGATAGTCATTCTATTGTTTCATTCTACTCCATTTTTTCCCATCAGAAGTAAGCCTTAATTATGGTGGTGGTCTCTTGTATGTTTTGAGTTGTTTTTCTTTTGCTGCTTTGAAGACTTTCTTTTTGTCTTTGTCAGTCAGCAGTTTGTTTCTAGATGTGATTCCAAAGTTTTTCCTGCTTTGGTTCATTGTGTCCATTGGATCTATGAAGTGAAGTTGCTCAGTCGTGTCTGATTCTTTGTGACCCCATGGACTGTAGCCTAACAGGCTTCTCCATTCATGGGATTTTCCAGGCAAGAATACTGGAGTGGGTTGCCATTTCCTTCTCCAGGAGATCTTCCCAACCCAGGGATTGAACCCAGGTCTCCTGCGTTGTAGGCAGACGCTTTACCATCTGAGCCACCAGGGAAGGACCTGTAGATTAATATTTTTTAAAAAACAAGTTTAGAAGTTTTTTTATTGTTATTTTTTTAAAAAAATGTTTGTTTTGCCTCTTTCTCAGTTTGGTACTTCTGTTGAAACACACAGGGCTTCCCAGGTGGCACTAGTGGTAAAGAATCTGCCTGACAATGCAGGAGACACAGAGACGTGGGTTTGACCCCTGGGTTGGGACGATCCCCTGGAATAGGAAATGACAGCCCACTCAGGTGTTTTTGCCTGGAAAATTCCATGGGCATAGGATCCTGGCAGGCTACAGTCCATGGGGCCATAAAGAGTCAGACTCGACTGAGTGCACACACACACATACATTGGAACACTTGAGGTTGTCCCACTAATCTTTGACTGTCTGTTTGTTTTTCTTCTGTTTCTTTCTTTCTTTAGCTTTGATAATTTCTATTGATTTATCTTCATATTTACAAATTCTTTCTTCTGCCTTCTCATATCTGTTCTTGAGCCATCTAGTGGATTTTTCATTTCATAATTGTATATTATTTTACTTTTCATCTATAAAGTTTTCATTTGGTTTTGTTGTTGTAGTTTCAGTTCTCTATTGAGATTGCCCCTTTGAGTCACTGTCCTGTGTCCTTTAATTCTTAGAACATGGTTTCCTTGCATTTTTTGGACATGTCTTTTACAGCTTCTTTGAAGTCTTTGTTTGATAAGTCCAACATCTGGGCCCACTCAGTTTCTCATGACTGCTTCTTTTTCTTAAGTGTTGATCACACTTTCCTGTTTCTCTTTATGACTTCTCGTTTTTTACAGCATCTGTATATTCTTTTCTCTTTGATGTATATTTCTTACTATTCATATTTCACCATGTTTGGACAACTTTTGATTTTTTAATTATTTCACTCTTTGGGGGCATGATCAGGATGAACATTGTTTTTGTCTCCTGAAATCTGTCATAAGCCTATTGTTGGTAGGAACTGTATCTTAAATAAGGAACATGTACCACAGTGCTAAGTTTAGTCCTGATTTCATGGTGTGTATTTAAATATTTAACTCAATTGAATTTTCTTTGAAAAAGAAAAACTATCTTGTAGTGCATTAATCTTTATGAAAGAACTATTGGAACTTGGTACAATTTCCAGTCAGGGACAGAGTTGATAACTAATATAAGTGCAAAGTGGATATATATGATTAACTTATTTGTGAAACTCAAAAACAACTCATTTTCCAGTGTTTATTAAATATTTATAGTCTTTAGGTAAAAACTGACAGGTAGAGGCTCTGTCACCCCACTCCAGTACTCTTGCCTGGAAAATTCCATGGACGGGGGAGCCTGGTAGGCTGCAGTCCATAGGGTTGTTGGGAGTTGGACACGACTGAGCGACACTTTCACTTTTCACTTTCCTGCATTGGAGAAGGAAATGGCAACCCACTCCAGTGTTCTTGCCTGGAGAATCCCAGGGACGGGGGAGCCTGGTGGGCTGCCGTCTATGGGGTTGCACAGAGTCAGACACGACTGAATCGACTTAGCAGCAGCAGCAGCAGCAGCAGAGGCTCTGTAAACTTTTAGAGGTCCATCTGCAGAGCCAAAGGTATTTTGCTTCCAAGAAATAGGGTAGCTATTAGTAATTCATTGATATTAGTAATTAAATTACATTAACTCCAAGACACCAGAGTTAAAAATGTTTTTTGTTCATTTAGACCACTGTTCTTCAGATTTGTCATGATTATTATTATAGTTTGTTGAAAGTGAATAGAATAAGACATTAATATTTTACAGAGTCTTTAGATAATGAGGAAAAATTTGGACACAATTTATAAATTAATATAATTTATAAAATCACATACTTCTAAAGAGTTTTTTGTAAACAGTTTATTCTTACTTATTTTCACATTTTTAGATATGCCATTGCATTGGCGCTAAGAGAAAAACAACGTGTAATATTTACTAGCCCAATTAAGGCCCTGAGTAACCAGAAATACCGTGAAATGTATGAAGAATTTCAAGATGTTGGTCTGATGACTGGAGATGTTACTATTAATCCTACAGCATCCTGTCTTGTTATGACCACAGAGGTAATTTATATGATGTCTCATCTAATTTTTCCTTTTTAATTTAATTAATGTGATTCATCAGTTAAAACAGCTAATGTTTTATTACTTGCTCTATACAGGTAAAAGGCAATACTTTCTGAGTATATTTACTTGAAAGGGGTAGTAGAGTTTATCTTACAACAAATTGTTTCAGTTTAGTGTAAATTTCCATTATTTCTGTCATCATATAATAAAGTTGCATAAAGTATTTTTAAAGGATATTGCCAGTGACATGATAATAGTTTGATGATTTTATATAGTTTCAATGATTGGAGTACATACCTTTGAATAAGTTGTGGGACCTTCTTTATTAATTTTTTTTTCTTTTGCATCTGAGTGTTGATACAAATAGATAAATAGCTTTTTAAAAAATGCCCAGTTATGTTTAGCTTCTTCCCATAATCACAGTTAAGTTTTGCATATACTTATGATGGACGTGAGTCTCAGTGAACTCCGGGAGTTGGTGATGGACAGGGAGGCCTGGCGTGCTGTGATTCATGGGGTCGCAGAGTCGGACACGACTGAGCGACTTATCTGATCTGATCTGATCTGATAGCATCTTACATTTTGGACACTTAGCTGTCTTTACTAAGTACTTTTCTACATGCTTGAATTACTAGAGAGCATAAATTAGCTTCTGGTTTTAGAGTCAGCCGAAAGCATTGCTCATGTTCATCTTGATCCCCAAGATAAGTTTATTTTCCATTTTCAAAACTTTCTTCCATCCATAGAAAAATTTCTTTAACTCAGAAATCTGAAGAACAGTTGCTAGGAAGTATTCATGTTGTTAAGATGAGGTAGAAAAAATCAGTAGCAGTATGAGATTCGTTGTGTTAGATAGAAGATGATTTTAAGTTACTTTTGTTTCCTAGCAAGTGTAGGTCTTGAGTGAAGTGCTTTACATAAAAAGGATGCAGCTTCATATTCAAGGTATATGGATATGGAGTTGATAGTAATTCTCTCCATGGATTATATATGATTACTAACTTGAGAAGCAAAGGAGTATTATATACTTAAGATATGTAACGGTCTAAAATTATTTTAATGTTTCTGTTAAAAAAGAATATACAAAATTTCTTGTTAGAAGAGTTTTTGGTATGTCAGAATCCTGCTAAATCTTCTACTTCTTTTTTAGATTTTGAGAAGTATGCTGTACAGAGGTTCTGAAGTTATGCGAGAAGTTGCCTGGGTCATTTTTGATGAAATTCATTACATGAGAGATTCAGGTATATTCTGTAGTGTTATTGAGATGTGTGCCATGTTATTTAGGAATGAAATTAGGAATTTTGAACAAGTTATCTTACTTATGGGTAGAGTTGTAGTAAACTAAATTGTGGATAACATGATATAGTTTTTCTGGTTGGACCTCATTCAGTTACAGCTTCTTGAATAGTAACAACTTCTGGGTGAGAAAATGCAACTTCCGATTTTAAAATGAAATTAAAATTAGTTTGCTTTTAATAGAGAGTTCTCTAATATATCTAATATTAAAGAATTTCCAAAACTGCTGGCCTACAGAGTTAACTTTCTTGATTTTTATCAATTTATTTTAGTTTTTTAAAAAAACTAAGAAATGCATGTTTATGATTTAAACAATGAGAATTATGAGATAAAAATGAACAACAACAAAAAAAATCTCTTAACCTGAACTATTGCACTACTATAATGGAAAAGTAAGTATACTTGGGATTTTAGGTAGAACGTGGCAGAAATTAACATATTTAAAAGTTAAATGTTTAATATGTACACACTTGAAGCTTAGTTTTTATTTGGCTAAAGCACTGAGTTAACCTGTATTTATAGGAAAAATAATACAATTTAAAGAAATCATTTACCCTTTGTAAAATTTTACTCTTACTAAATTCAAAAGATTAAATTATAAAGTTATTTTTGTTTTTAAATTATGAATCTTTTATTGATTTGTTCATTTGGAAGGAAATTCTCAAATGGATTTTCCTGTTTGTTTTTTACATTTTAATAAAAGTGACTTATAGTTTTGTTGTTTATCAGATCCTTTCATCTCTAGAAATCATGAGGGTAATTTAGATGAAAGGCACTGTGGTATAGTAATAGTGTTTCTTTGAAATCTGTTCTGTGACCTTCTGTAAGCCAATAACTTCTGCTTCTCTAAGTGAGATGGAAATACTGTTTCCATTGTCCTGGGATTCTTGTTAGACTGAACAGGATTCAATTTGGAGCTGCTTTTTTTGCAGGCCGTTATTTCAGAGTACACTGTGTTTATCGTGGTCTAGTCTACTAACTTTCTACTAGATGCAGTTCATGGTTAGAAAGTAGTTTACAGTAAGGATCTGTGGCTAAAAATATCTTTGCGTAAAGTGATCTGCATTTCTGATAATTGAGCATGAGAGAAAATGATAAAGTGACATTGAATTCCAAGGTATATTTGTATTTTTCAGAGCGTGGTGTCGTATGGGAAGAAACTATTATTTTGCTTCCTGATAACGTTCACTATGTCTTTCTTTCGGCTACTATTCCAAATGCCCGACAGTTTGCTGAGTGGATTTGCCACTTACATAAACAGGTATTTTCTTTGTCTTTTTTGATGTTTTCAATACTTAAATATTACAAGTTTGCCTTTCTTTTTTTTTTTTAATTTTATTTTATTTTTAAACTTTACAATATTGTATTAGTTTTGCCAAATATTGAAATGAATCCGCCACAGGTATACCTGTGTTCCCCATCCTGAACCCTCCTCCCTCCTCCCTCCCCATACCCTCCCTCTGGGTCGTCCCAGTGCACCAGCCCTAAGCATCCAGTATCGTGTATTGAACCTGGACTGGCGACTCGTTTCATACATGATATTATACATGTTTCACTGCTATTCTCCCAAATCTCCCTACCCTCTCCCTCTCCCACAGAGTCCATAAGACTGATCTATACATCAGTGTCTCTTTTGCTGTCTCGTACACAAGGTTATTGTTACCATCTTTCTAAATTCCATATATATGCGTTAGTATACTGTATTGGTGTTTTTCTTTCTGGCTTACTTTGCCTTTCTATATCCTATACTTTGTTCCTAATGCTACCTAGAATAAATAAGACATTTTAATGTAAATCTACTTTTCAAAGCAAGCAAGCTTATCAAAATCAACTAAGTTTTTATACGTGTGAATTTCTGAATCCAACTCAAACCCAGTACATCAAAATCTCTGAGAGTAGGATCCTGGGTCATGAAATTTTTAACTTTCAGAAGCTCCCAAATTGATCCTGATGACTTGCCAGGTTTGTAAACTACTGCATCTCCTTATACAGGGAGCCATGAATACTAGTAGAAAATTTCCTCTAAGACCTTGGTACCAGAAGAAAAGCTGGGCCTCTCTTGAGAGTGTGGGCTTGCCTTGTGGCTCAGCTGGTAAAGAATCTGCCTGCAATGCGGGAGACCTGGGTTTGATCCCTGGGTTGGGAGGATCCCCTGGAGAAGGGAAAGGCTACCCACTCTAGTATTCTGGCCTGGAGAATTCCATGGACTATAGTCTATGGGGTCGCAAACAGTGGACAGGACTGAGCAACTTTGACTTCACTTCTTGAGAGTGTGATTTGATTTTTCTCATGTAAACGCAGACTTTTTATTGACTGCTTTTCCTTTTTGCTTTTCTAGTCCAATTTTAGGAGCATTAAAGGACCTTATGACAAGCATTTGTTCATGTATTCTTTATTTGATTTTTCTGCCCTTATTTTTCCTTTATACCAGAAGGTTCACAAATTTATTTTTATCCATTTATTACCTCTTTAGTGGTATTTTTGTAACACCCATGTTGCTCCTGTAGGATAGAATCTCAGTGAATCTTCTGGAATAGATCAACCTCTTGTTTTAGTAAAGCTGTAAAAAGTCTCTGTGGGGTCGAGAAGTCCCATTTTACCTCAGTACATTCTGTGTTGCCATACTGCTGCTGCTGCTGCTAAGTCACATCAGTCCTGTCCGATTCTGTGCGACTCCATAGACGGCAGCCCACCAGCCTCCTCCGTCCCTGGGAATAGAAGTCTTCCTTAATTACAGCATCATAGGTCTGAAGTATATGAAATCATTATGGAAACTCTAATCATGTATTTGTCCTTGATTTTAATTTTCTTTGTTTTTACAGCCTTGTCACGTAATTTACACAGATTATCGGCCTACTCCATTACAGCACTATATTTTTCCAGCCGGGGGAGATGGCCTGCACCTTGTGGTTGATGAAAATGTAAGGGAGTAATTATCATTCTTATTCTTTAATATCACATAACTGCTTATACCCGCTTTTCTTTAAACTAGAGAAGAACTGTTTTTTTTTCCCCTAGTTTTTATAGTCCAAAGTTATTGTTGATTTTCTTTGTATATGTATTTTTATTTCAAAAATTATATTTAAGATGTATATTTTTTAAATGCATGAATTAGATTCCCCTCCTTTTCCAGTATTTTTAAATGCCTTGAAAATAAGGGGCTCTGTACATGTTTCAGATATCTTATGGTTTTGCTTTTTCTAGTTTTATTATTAAATTATTTATTTGAGGAAGCTTTGTTTTGAGGTAAAAAAAAGTTTGGATTATGATTAAGTATTAGTGAAGTTATATAGAAAAATATTTGTGATGCTAGGGTGACTTCAGAGAAGATAATTTTAATACTGCAATGCAAGTACTTCGAGATGCTGGTGATTTGGCAAAAGGAGATCAGAAGGGGCGAAAAGGAGGAACAAAAGGTAACTTAGAACTTTGTTTTTGAGAATTTTACATGAAAATTGTATTTTCAAATTACATTTTTTAAATAACATTTTCCCCCCTCTGGAAGCTATATAGATGTCTAGATAGTATGTGATAAAATTGAATGAGTAGAAATTTATGTCTTTTCTACATGACATTTGTTGAGAGATAGTTCATTTTACAATTGACCTGTTAAATTATGCAATTCAGTGGTTATTAGTATAGTCAAAGAATTATGCAGCTGTCATCACAGTCAATTTTTTTAATTGAAATACAATTCACATACTATTGAAGTCACCATTTTTTAAGGGTGCAATTAAGTGGGTTTTAGTATAGTCAGAAAGTTCTGCAACTACTTTGTAATTCTAGAACATTTTCATTAACTCAGAAAGAAACCCCATACCCATTCGTGGTCATTGTTTATTTTCTCCCAACCTCTTCTCTACCCCTCAACCTTAAATAATCACTAATCTAGTTTCTATTTCTGTTTTCCTTTTGTAGACATTTCATATAAATGGAATCATGATATGTGCAGTCTTTTGCATCTGACTTCCTTCAGTTAGCTTTTTTTTTCCAAGTTTATCTATGTTATAGCATATATCAATACATCATTCCTTTTTATTGTCAAATAATATTCCATTTTATGATTTTATGACAAATATCTATTCAAATTTTTGATGCATTCAAAAATTAGATTTTCTTTTTGTTGTTGAATAGTAAGGATTCTTTATATATTCTGGATACTAGGCCTTTATCAGATATCTGATTTGTAAATATTTTCTCCCATTCTGTAAGTTAAGAGTATCTTTATTGCTGGTGTCTATTGAAGTACAAAAGTTTTAAATTTTGATGAAATCTAGTTATCTGATTTTTTTCCTTTTGTTGCTTGTGCTTTTGCTATCATATCTTAAGAATGCTTTGCCTTACCCAACATCATGAAGATTTACTCCCACATATATAGAAGAGTTTTGTAGTTTTACAATGAAGTCTGTGGTCCATTTTGAGTTAATTTTTCATCATAGTTTATGTACTTTTTTTGCAGGTCCATCAAACGTATTCAAGATTGTGAAGATGATTATGGAAAGAAATTTTCAACCTGTTATTATTTTCAGTTTTAGTAAGAAAGATTGTGAAGCTTATGCACTTCAAATGACCAAATTAGATTTCAACACAGGTACTGTATAATTTCAGTATTGCTTTGATGCCATGTGGAAGTGAATGTAAATATATTTCTGGTAAGACAGCAATTGTGTATTGCTGAGATTTGCAGTTCACCTCACAGTTACGGCAGTAATTCTATCACATTTGTAAAAGCTTTAAGGCTCAATTTACCATTTCTTTTCCTTTCTTCTGTCTTTTTTTGGAAGATAAGTATATATCTATATATAAAATATTTGTTCTACATGAAATCCAAAGAACCCTACTAAGAAGTATTAGACTCATGCTCATGCCTTCTTATACTTTATTGCCATAGCTCTTGGTTACTGTGGTTTTCTATCTGATTGCTTAAGGTTAGTCTCTTGGTCAGACTATCTTCTGTTATGTTTCATTCTTCTGGAAATCCAAACCAGGAAGACCTGCCCCTGTACCTAACTGTGGCATAATTTTTGAAAAAAGTAGAAAAACTGATAGCAAGTCAACTTATTATTCCCACATATTAACTGTAAATGTAACTACTTAAATATCCTAGGCAAAAATTGCTGCATGCTGAATATCAACCCAGTTGTCATTTACTTCAGCCTTTTACATATCTAATCCTATACTGCTAAGTCGCTTCAGTCGTGTCCGACTCTGTGCGACCCCATAGACGGCAGCCCACCAGGCTCCCCCATCCCTGGGATTCTCCAGGCGAGAACACTGCAGTGGGTTGCTATTTCCTTCTCCAATGCATGAAAGTGAAAAGTGAAAGTGAAGTCGCTCAGTCATGTCTGACTCTTAGCAACCCCATGGACTGCAGCCTACTAGGCTCCTCCATCCATGGGATTTTCCAAGCAAGAGTACTAGAGTGGGGTGCCATTGCCTTCTTCAATCCTATACAGTGAGAAGTAAATAATATTTTCAGTCATCCAAAATCAGATTTCAGTTTTCTTGTTTTCTCTATCAAGGCGTAGAACTAATCCCATGTATTTTTAAAAATTGGCTGCACTGGATCTTCTTTCCTGCACATGGGCTTTTCTCTAGCTGTAGTGAGCAAGGGCTACTCTGTAGTTGGAGTGTGCAGGCTTCTCACTGCAGTTGCTCCTCTTGCTGTGGGTCGCAGGCTCTAGGCATTCGAGCTTCAGTAGTTGCGGCACACAGGCTTAGTTGCTCCGCAGCACATTGGCTCTTAGTTCACTGGGTGGATTCTTAACCACTGGACCACTAGGGAAGTCCCAATCCCATGCATTTTAAAGCTAATTTTTACTTATCCATGGGTAAAAATAACATGGCAGATAACCCATATGCCCACCTAAAGCCAATATTTTTTGTCTTTCTTACTGAGTCAGTTGCTCTACTTAGAAATATTTTCTTATCACTACCAGTGCTGCATGTGCTGTTGCAGGGTTTTGTATTGATTAAGTCAACAAATATTTTTTGGCTGTTAACTTAATAGTCACTGTAAAGAAGGCAGTATAAATGGTTAAGAGTATAGGCTTTGAAATTGTTGATCTAACAGTTAATACCAGTGCTCATTATTTGCTGTCTGTCTCACTTTTCTCAATAGTGAGTAATAATAATTCCCATGTCCTGCAGTTTTTTCACTTAAATATTGCATGTATATAGTTAGTGTAGTTATTGTTACTGCTTTTATAAGAAAGCACTTTTATTCATGGACTAGCTGCTACATCTGTTTTTAAAGGCAGTGAATTTTATTTAATAATTATGTGATAAATTTGATGTGCTTTTTCTTCTGTCTTAAATCCTGAGTCATTACTTTTACTCTTCATGACTCTGTTCTTTGCAGTGTGGAAATTTGGTATCACCAACTCACTTAGATGTTTATATACCGTTGAATTTTCTCTCCTAGATGAGGAAAAGAAGATGGTTGAAGAAGTTTTCAGTAATGCAATTGACTGCTTGTCTGATGAAGATAAAAAGCTCCCTCAGGTGTGTTTAATGTCATTAAGTAGAGTGTGGATATTAACAGATAGTATATATTCACTTTGTAGTTCATGGTTTTGTTACTGTGTTACATATTGCACTGTTTGCACACTTCAGTAAATATGTTGCATTGTGCACTGAAATGATACCTTAAGTTTTATTTTGAACTTCGAAGATGGTGACGGAAGGAAAGATTTGCTGCCTTGAAGAAACTTTTCTCTGAAAGCTAGCATGGTCTGGAAATTACTGCTTCTGTTCCTAATACTACAAAATTTTTAAATGCTAATTTTAAGTCAGTCAGTTTCTTAATTCATAAGGGTAGCAGACACAATAAAGTACACCTAATGAAAATCATATTTAGTGAAAAACTTGATTTCTGCTTTTCTTTGGTTAATTAAAGTGGTTTTTTCTTTTGGCTTCCCTGGTGGCTCAGATGGTAAGGAGTCTGTCTGCAGTGTGGGAGACCTGGGTTCAATCCCTGGGTCGGGAAGGTCCCCTGGAGAAGGAAATGGCAACCCACTCCAGTATCCTTGCCTGGAAAATCCCATGGACAGAGGAGCTTGGCAGGCTATACAGTTCATGGGGTCCCAAAGAGTCGGACACGACTGAGCGACTTCACTTTCACTTTTCTTTTGCCTGTAAGAATTGTCTTAGGAGTTCTAAAATATACTCATGCCTCGTTGCCACTCCAGAGTTTCTGATTTAATTATCTCGTGTGCCCTGATTATTAGAATCTTTCAGAAACTCTTGTTCTAATGTGCATCCAATCCTGAGAACTAATTTTTTAGTCCAACCTAATACTGTGTGAAAGTTTTATTTTGTGAAAAGAAAAATTGGAAGGTCATACTCTACAAATGATTGCTTTGATTTGTGTGGTCTTTACAATAAGACTGCACTGCTTGTTTGTTGGTATTTAAAATAGTATTTAACTTACAGAATCTTACTGTGATTTTTCTTTCCAGCTGAGTTAATAGTATCTAAGGGCTGAGCCATGTCTTTATATATCCTTGTCATTCTAGCACACTTCTTTTCTTGGTTTTATTTTGAGAGAAGAGCTCCTTTGGATTTATTATTAGTTAGAAACATAGAATATTGATGGCAGAGACCTCTGTGAAGTGTGTTGTCTGTTTTCTTGGGGAAGGACTGCCTGACAAGTAATGCCTTTGTGGAGTGGCCAACAGCCCTTGTCTGAAAAGGGCTTGGGCATCTTGGGGCACATGTGTGTGCCCATCGCAGCCTTCACTGATGAGTCACACTGGCCCGTGAAGTCTAATTAAAAAATTTAATGGCATTGAATAGTGTTAATGAGATGGACCTCTAGAGTAATTTATTTGTTTTAAGATAAAGTACAGGTGCTAGTGGTAAAGAGCCTGCTGCCCAAGCAGGAGACATGAGAGACATAGGTTTGATCCCTGGGTTGGGAAGATCCCCCGGAGGAGAGCATGGCAACCCACTCAAGTATTCTTGCCTAGAAAATCCCATGGACAGAGAAGCCTGGTAGACTACGGTCCATGGGGTCGTGAAGGAGTTGGACACGACTTCACGACTAACAACCAAATATTTATATTAAATATGCTTTATAGTTATTTATCCCCTTTTGGTTTGAGTTGGCCAGTATTTTTTGTTTATTTTGCACAGATACGCACTTTGCCATTTAATAACCATTAATTTTTTAGGAGGAGATGAAGTGATGCTGGAAAGTTTGAATGAGGAAGCAAAACATTTATAAAGTTTATTTAAAACATATTTATATTAAAGCTGTGGCAGAGTTACATTGTGTTTTGTATTTAATAATCTGGGAATATAGGTTTGGTTTTTGCTTTTTTCTGAAAAAGTTGTATAATGTTTCTTTTAACAGGATTCTTTCTTGATTACTTACTTTGCTTTACTTGGTTAGTTTCACATTTTAAAAGTTCTTTTCCTCACATCTTTTAAAAAATATAATTTAATCCAATTGTAGGTTGAAAATGTACTTCCTCTCTTGAAACGGGGGATTGGTATTCACCATGGTGGTTTACTTCCTATTTTGAAAGAAACTATAGAAATTCTCTTTTCTGAAGGATTAATAAAGGTATGATTTTATTTTTACTATTATGCCCTAAAGTTGTGTTTTGTGGGCAGTTTGAAAATTATCAAGAACACTGTTCATAGGCAACTTTGTTTTTGTTATTGTTGTTGTTTTTAAGTAAGTTGAATGGAATGACTTGGGTGATGAACTTGATTTTTGTGTGCAGTATTACGCTTCATAAGTTTGGGACTATATGTAGAAGTCATTTGTTTCATTTTCTAGTCTTTATTGATTTGGCCGCACTGGGTCTTAGCTGCCACATGAGGGATCTTTGGCTGTGGCATGTAGGGTCTCTTAGTTGCAGCAGGTGAAGTCTTGGTTGTGGCATGTTGGATCTAGAGTCTTAGCCACTGTGCCTGCCACCAGATAAGTCCCTCTTTTCCTAGTCTTAAAGTAAGAAATGGTATCATTACTGAATACAGTGTAGAATTTTCCAGGTGTTATTTAATGATCACACCTAGAGTTGATTCTGTAAGTGAACTCCTTTCTTTATACAGATTAAAAGGACTAGTTTAGAGAAAACAAGGAGAGTTGCCAGTTAGACTTGTCAAAGAGCTATTTAGGATGTTCTCATTCAAATTGAAGAGAGTGTAACTTAATTTTTAATATTATGTCAATACCTGTACCCAGTAACAGACTATTGAAAATGGAAAACAACTCCAAAATGTTGTCATAAACCTTTATATGACTCAAATTATTTTATGTTTAAAACTCAAATTAGAGATTTGTCATGAGAACTTTAGTACTAAATAGGATATTTAAAAGAAATTTATTCACCCTAAAAAGACCATACTTGAAGTATTTTAGATAAAGAATTGGTCACTATTTATAACTGGGTCCTGGTAAGGACCTGTTGATGTTCTTACATAGATTGCATATTTTGTTTAGGTCCATTTTAAGAAATCTTTTAAGTATAGTGTAGAAGTCAAATCGAGTAACTGTACATAAAGTAAAACATTAAAGACCCCCATTGCCCTTCACTTCCCAGAAATATCTACTAGGATACATAGAAATAATACTTGATTTAATTTTTATACAAAAGTGATTATATTACCTATATTATTCAATTTTGTCATATGCATTGCTTTTCATTCATTTTAATAATTGAATAGCATTCTGTTGAGTTGATGACATAAAGTTTTTTTTTTTTATCTCGTTAGCTATTGATGACAGTTTAGATTATTTAATAGTACTTCAGTGACTTAATTTGTACACATACCTTAATTTCTACACATACCTTTGTGTGCTTTCTGTTGGTAAAGTCTTAAATGTGAACTGAAAGTGCCGCCAATTTTGAAAGGTGTCTCTAAAACCACTGAATCATCAAGGAAGAAGCCAGGAAATCTTAATATGCTTAGGAAAATATTGTACAGCCTAATAATGCCTTGTCCATTAGGCTGGTAATAGTCTCTCCAAGTTACCACCTCTGGAATTAAAGAAAGACTGTTTTCCCTGAATTAAAAATTTTGGGGGTGGGGGTGTAAGGTACATTAAATATAATATAAATTTATAGTAATATATATAATTATATGTAAATTTAATAATTTGAGTATAAAATACTAAAATATACCTGGAGTAGCATGTCTTATTTTTGTATCATTTCATTAGCAACTAATGGAGAAGGAAACAACAACCCACTCCAATATTCTTGCCTGGAGAATTTCATGGACAGAGGAGCCTGGCGGGCTATAGTCCATGGAGTTGCAAAGAGTTGGACACAACTGAGCAACTCACACACACACACACACACACACACACACAAGCAACTAATTTTAAAAATTAATGATTTATTTATACTTGAATATGAGACTAGTTTTTCAAGTTTAAAATATGTGTTTAATTGTATAATTATTCATTCATTTAGGCCTTATTTGCCACTGAGACTTTTGCTATGGGGATTAACATGCCAGCTAGAACTGTTTTATTTACAAATGCCCGAAAATTTGATGGGAAGGATTTCCGATGGGTAAGTAAAATAATTCATATATTGAAGTAACTTGAAGGTGTTAAAAATCACCTAAGATGATTTTGGCTCACATAGCCTTTGAGATTTTCAGTTCTAAATACTTAAGAATTTGTATGTGAGCTAATAATTCATTAAGATTAAGTTTTCAAATTCATTCTATCACTGTTTTTTAGTCAAAAATTACTTTTGGTGAAAGAGTTTGGTGATAAGTGTACAAATGAGCCATGACTGTTGTAATGCATTTTAAATATATCTAGAATTTTTATTTCTTAAAGTTTGTTATTTAAAACACCTCTGCTATAGTAGATACAATTGTAGCTCACTGTTTGCACAAATGTCTTTTCTAAAGCAAAAGTTGGGATCATGAGTGAAATGGTGAATCTGATTAAAAAATAAATCCTTAATTCAGAGGCAAGTAACCCCTTCTTACTAAACCTAAACTATGGGCTTAGAACTATGGTAAATGCTGAGGATGTTAAATTTAACACAAAACCAAACCAATTTCTACTGTGAAGTGACGTAGTGCAGGTGAAAGTTATTTCGTGGACCTTGAGAAGTACATACAGGAAGAATAAAACACAAGAAAACAGTCACTTGTATATAAGGGGTCAGGAAAGATTTCATAAAGAAGGCAATCCTAAAACTGAGCAACAAACAGCAGATGGGTATTTCCCAGGCAGTCAGTGGAGCATCACAAGAGTGAAAAGCAGGTGGAGGAAGAGAGATTTCTAGTTTTGAATATTTAATGCAAACCAAAAATTCATATAATGTGGCATTTGGAGCAAATTATTAGCTATTCCTTTAGTTCTTAATGATTTTTTTCTGCTTAAAGAAATATCTGGCAGTAGTTGCTAATCACCAGTACACTGAAAAATCTCTTGGTAGATTTCTAAAGGCAAAGCATTTTTCTTGATTTGTTTTGAAGTGTGTTGGATGCTAAACAGAAGAGAAATGTAAGTATACGGAGTCAGTACCATTTCTTTTTAGAAATTTTTACATAGCGTTCAAAAGCTTTATGTAACTTGTGACTTTTTAAACTGAAAGAAGACTAATTCATGTAGAATACAATTTTTAATGGTAAAGTGGATAAAGTCTTCCATGTTTTATATTTTAAGTTACTATACATTTTTAAATTCTTCATAATTTATCGGTTTAAAAGTAGTTAGTTCTTTGAATAAAATTAATGCTACAAGAAAATAAATAAGTCTTTTGTTACTTTACATACTCCTTGGCCTCCATTGGACCCCAGAGAAGGATATGGAGTCATGAGGGTAGTTGAATTTTAAAAAGGGACTTTTTCTTGATGATTCAGGAACATAATTATAAAATCTAAAGAGCATAATTTTAGATTATGTAATGCCCTTTAGCCCTGTTGAGATTTATCAGACTGCCATTTTGAAGTGTTCTTTTCTAATCTTAAGGTTGGTCTCAAGTTGTTAGGTTTGTTTCTACTGCTATCAGTAATATGCCTTCTAGTAGTATAGTAGTTCATAACCCTTCCTGAGCCAAACATTTTTTGAAAGTCTGGAAATGCTGCACCCTTTGCACAGGAGAAGAGTATGTGTGCTTACAGATAAAACTGCCCGGTGTTCAGTTGGTTCAGTTTTACCCTGGCAGACTGTGTGTGGGAGACTTACTAACCTTTCTCCTTTAGGTAGTTCTTAGTGATGAATGGCCTCTTTTGGATGCCAGGGATATACCCTGAGAAAATAGAAATTGTGCTTTATGTGTGTGTTAATTTTTATATTAATCCCATTTGGAAATTAAGAACATTTATGATCAAGTCAGAATTGATACTTAGTAGATTTGGGGTCATTGTTTGCTTTCTTAAACTTTGCTGTTTTCCAGAATATCTAGCTTAAAGATATTTTTTGCACCAGTTAATTAACCAGTATTTCCTTACAGCCATTTGATCATTACGGAGCTAAAATTTTGCAACATTATTAAGTATTGCTTTTTTGTCTTTTTACATAAATCTTTCCTAAAAGTTCATGTTTTTAATCTTGTTTCTTTTCTTCAAATGTATAGCTTGTGCTTGTGTATTTTATGATAAGACAAATCTTAAGAATATGTTTTTTAGCAGATTTTCTCCTAAACTTTGATTATTTTCATTCAGATTTCCTCTGGTGAATATATTCAGATGTCTGGTCGTGCTGGAAGGAGGGGAATGGATGATAGAGGAATTGTAATTCTTATGGTAGATGAAAAGATGAGCCCAACGATTGGAAAACAACTACTTAAGGTAACAAAAGTTCGTCTAGTCAAGGCTATGGTTTTTCCTGTGGTCATGTATGGATGTGAGAGTTGGACTGTGAAGAAGGCTGAGCGCCGAAGAATTGATGCTTTTGAACTGTGGTGTTGGAGAAGGCTCTTGAGAGTCCCTTGGACTGCAAGGACATCCAACCAGTCCATTCTGAAGGAGATCAGCCCTGGGATTTCTTTGGAAAGAATGATGCTAAAGCTGAAACTCCAGTACTTTGGCCACCTCATGTGAAGAGCTGACTCACATTGGAAAAGACTGATGCTGGGAGAGATTGGGGGCAGGAGGAGAAGGGGACGACAGAGGATGAGATGGCTGGATGGCATCACTGACTCGATGGACATGAGTCTGAGTGAACTCTGGGAGTTGGTGATGGACAGGGAGGCCTGGCGTGCTGCAATTCATGGGGTCGCAAAAAGTCGGACACGACTGAGCGACTGAACTGAACTGATGCAGGATTTGTCGTTCCGTGATAGGCTTATTTCATTTAGCATAATGTTCTTAGAGTTCATCTGTGTTGTTGCATATTGCAGAATTTTCTTCCTTAAGTCTGAATAGTATTCTGTTAGGTGTATTTAATGACTGTATATATTTTACAGTCATCCTTGGTATTCTCAGGGGATTGGTTTTAAGGACCCCCCCCCCCCCCCATAGCAGAATACCAAAATCCAAGGATGTTCATGTCTCTTATAAATGTCATAGTATTTGCATATACCCTGTATACATCTTTTTCTTTAAATCATCTCTAGGTTTTAGTATGGAATACAGTGTTAATGTTATTTAAATAGCTGTAAATACAATGTAAATAGTTGTTGGTGCTGCATGGCACATTCAAGTATTACTTTTTGTAACTTTCTGCAATTTTTTTCCCAAGTATTTTCAATCCACAGTTGATTGACTCCTCAGATAGGGAACCTGAGGATACTGAGAGCAGGCTGTATAGCCATATTTTTTAGTATCCAAATTAGAATATTGTAATAGTGAAATAAGGGAGTATTAATGATTATGCCAATATATCATGTGTAAGTTGGGGTTATCCTGGGGTCACTGGATGCAGTGTTACAATGCTGCTCCTGCTAAGGCGCTTCAGTTGTGTCCGACTCTGGGACCCTATAGACAGCAGCCCACCAGGCTCCCCCGTCCCTGGGATTCTCCAGGCAAGAACACTGGAGTGGGTTGCCATTTCCTTCTCCAGTGCATGAAAGGGAAACGTGAAAGTGAAGTTGCTTAGTTGTGTCCGACTCTTAGCGACCCCATGGACTGCAGGCCTACCGGGCTCCTCTGTCCATGGGATTTTCCTGGCAAGAGTACTGGAGTGGTTTGCTATTGCCTTCTCTGGTTACAATGCTATGTTGAGTTTAATGTGATGGAGAATTCAGATAGGTGTATTCTGTAACAGCTGGAATATAAAAGAAGAGCTTGAGGTTGGAAATAATCTCTTATAATATTGAAGCATCAAATTTCTTAAAGGTAGTAAGAGTAAAAAAGAAAAAGAATAATAAAAAGTTGGGCTGTTTGCAAAATTACAAAGTAGATGGAAGTTGACTTTCATTCCTCTTTCTGAATAATGTGGTTTTCATATAATTCCACATTTCCCTTTGGCTCTATTTTCTAGGAAAGTGGATACAAGTTAAGGTTTTTAGGGACTTACTAACCCCCTACGGTAAATGGCTCTTGATTTTTCAGGAATTAAGGAATATGATCATTTGAGACTGTTGAAAGTTCAACTCCTTGTCATAAAATCCTGTATGCGTATATTTATAATTCTGAATGCAATAAGGCTGGCTTATGGATTGCAGTTTAAAAGTTCCCGAATACCTTAAGAGTATTTGCATATTTTGCTATGCCATTTAGGGATATGAATGTTTTGTGACACTTCTAAGTATTCTAGCGTGTGTCTTCAAGAAGTTGGTCGTTTCTCCTATACAACTACATAATCATTTTCAATCTTAGAAAGTATTTGCATTTAGAAAATAATATTCCTGAAGAAACATTGTAAGAAAGGTTTAGATCTTTAGAAAGTATTTTGGATATAAACCATATTGCAAATTAAGGTCACACTATTTTGTGATAAATGTTTTATTTTGCCTGGCCCTTCTTTGGTAATAGCTACAGTTAGGGAGAGAAAGAGGAATTGTCAAAGTGTGGATAATGACCTATAAATTTGGGGGAAATACTAGAAAGTTTTATGTCATTCTAGGAAACTGAGAGTTTCAAGATAGCTCATTTTTATCCGAAATAAATTTAGTATGCTCTGTCAACATAGGCTAGGCTATGCTACTATAACAAACCTAAATCTCAGTAACTTAAAGGTTTGTTTCTCTTAACCTGTTCATCGCAGGTTTACAAAGGAGACTCAGCTTATTATTGGTTATGGATTCAAGCTGATAGAGAAACCACTGTTTTGAATATTAGCAGTCACTGTGCCAGGAGGGAAAATACAGCTTTTCACACCATCAATTAAATATTTGGCCAGAAAGTGATGTATCACTACACTCGATTTGCCCTCCACACTGAGGGCAAAATGTGTAATCCTGTCAAGTGCCTAGAAGGCAGACAGCTAAATGTATTTGGCCAGTAGTATATTAACTAATACTGTCTTATTTAGTTATTTTTACCCCCCTTCACTTTCCCAAAAAGCTACTCTTTAACAACTTTGTATGGGTCATTTAAAAGAAGGAACTGAGTATGTTTCTATAGTATTCTTTAATGTAGACTAAATTATTAAGCAGTTTGAAGTTAAAATGTTTGTGTGAATTTATTTGAAAAACCTATAGCATTAACATGTTTTTTTCTCTCTTAGGGCTCAGCTGATCCTCTAAATAGTGCTTTCCATTTGACGTACAACATGGTTTTGAACTTACTACGAGTAGAAGAAATTAATCCTGAGTACATGTTGGAAAAATCCTTCTACCAGTTTCAGCATTATAGAGCAATTCCAGGAGTAGTAGAGAGTAAGTATAAAATTACTGTAATAGCTTTATTTAGCTAGGGGAGACTAAATAGCAAGGTTGATGTGTTGTTGACTGCTTTGGCCCTTGGTATTTTTCTGGTAAGCCAAGAATTGGTTCTTACATAAAAGTACAGTAATGTTCCACCTGGAAAATTTTGAAATGAAAGTAAGAAAACCCTGTCAGAACATGATGCTGGTGCTAATTCAAATGTAGTATACTTTATTGTTACAGACATATCACATGGTAACTCATTTGTGAATAATGATATCAAAAAATTAAGATAATGCTTTCTAAAGTCCAAAAGTAAGTGCTCTGTGGGTAATTATGTTCAAGCACAGTTCTGTGTTGAGTATTCTGTGTTGAGTGTTGATCCTTATTTTAGAAGATATGGCTGATCATCATTTAGAGCTGATTAAAATCTAAAATAGAAGAAAGATTTAAAATGCTGGTTTGGGTAAATCTTGTAAAAATAATGCGTAGTCATAAAGAAAAAAACACAAATTATGTAAAAGATACAAAGGCAATTGAAGCTCAGTTGTGATCTCACAGTCAGCCACACACAGCCAACTGTTAACACTTTGGGTTCTCCCTTTTTTTTTCAAACATATTTTTCATACTCTTTTTTAAAGTCAGATTTAACAATGCCTTGGTAATAACAGCAATGCTATTTATAATATCAATTGTTAAACATTTACCATATGCCTAGCATTTTGTTAAATGCTTTACATTCACTGACTCACTCATTCTGGCTTTTAAAAGTTAATTTCAAGTATCCTTTGAAAGTGTAGTTTTTAATGACTACATAATTTCACTTTGTAAATGTCCTGTGAGTTATTTAATAGGCAACAATACCTTTTCATCAAAAGTAGGTAGGACACTACCACTCAATTTTCATGTAGCTAAAAAGTAGACAAAAGTATAATAATGTGCCTTAAAAAAGTGAAGAAGACTCTGAACATTCAACTAAGTTAAATTCACATTTTTTTTTTTTACCCTTGCCTAGATGAGAGATCATAACTCCTCTTAATTTCTTACATCTTAATTAAGAGCAGCTTCTTCATTACAAACTATAGCTCTGGAACAAGCTTTGACATCATTTTACAGCTATAAAAGAAATAAGGCATAAGAGAAGTTATCAGTATATTAGGTTACACATTTGATTGGTGACAGTTTGAGATTAGAATCTTGGTCCTGTTCCTAACTAAGCCATGCTGTTTTTATTAAAGCATGGATTGTCCCTTTTTGATTATAAGAGTAGATGTTGTAACTTACCTCAGAGAAGGCAATGGCAACCCACTCCAGTACTCTTGCTTGGAAAATCCCATGGATGGAAGAGCCTGGTGGGCTGCAGTCCATGGGGTCGCTAAGAGTCGGACATGACTGAGCGACTTCACTTTCACTTTTCACTTTGATGCATTGGAGAAGGAAATGGCAACCCACTCCAGTACTCTTGCCTGGAAAATCCCATGGATGGAAGAGCCTGGTGGGCTGCCGTCTATGGGGTCACACAGAGTCGGACACGACTGAAGCGACTTAGCAGCAGCAGTAGCAGTAACTTACCTGCCAAACATGGATGAAAAAACACTTGACCTGACTTATTTTAAGAATTGTCTGTGTGTGTTGCTCGATCGTGTCCAACTCTTTGTGACCCTATGGACAATATAGCCCACGAGGCTCCTCTGTTCATGGGATTCTCCAGGCAAGAATACTGGAGTGGGTTGCCATTTCCTTTTCTAGCAGATCTTCCCAACCCAGGGATCGAACTTGGGTCTCCTGCATTGCAGGCAGATTCTTTACCATCTGAGCCACCAGGGAAGCCCTTTCTTAAATTTCCAGAAGCAAAGCCATTGACTGAATCTTTAAAACACATCATATAAAATTAATCACAAATATATAATTTTAGATCACTTTACATTTTATTGGGTTGGCCAGAAAGTTTGTTCAGTTTTCCATGAGACATTGCAGGAAAACTCAAATGAACTTTTTAGCCAATATTTTCTTGTTAAGTATTTAATACAGTTTGTCTTGATAATAAGCCACAGCCTTAGCAAGGAGAAAGGATGATTCTTGTATCAAAGAATTGTGATTTTAAAGGAGCTATAAATCTGCCTTCATGCAAAAAATAATATGTGATAATAGAATTAAAAAATCAACAGAATTTAAGTACAGCGTGGATTTGGGTTTAAATTAAGGAGGTATTGAAATTAGATTGATACTGAAGAAGGAAAGTCATTAATTTTACTTTAGTTTATAGAAATTTCACATGGCTGTTGTTGAATCAAGTATGTAGTTACAAGCCACCTTAAATATTTTCACTAAAAAGAATGAAACTTTAAAATACTCCTCCAAGGCAGTTGCCACTATCATTCATGATTAAGATAATTATGCATACACATACAGCCAGAAAGACTGAATAACCAAAAGAAATAGGGTGTACCTTGATGCACTTACTTTTGCTTTTTTCCCTTCTTTATAAAAATAGTGTATTTGAACAGTTATTAAATTACTTAAAAAAAATTGAAATATAGTTGATTTATATAATATTGTGTTAGTTTTAGGTGTACAGCAAAGTGATTTGGTTATACACACATGTATTTGTATAAATCTATATTCTTTTTTAAAAAATTCTTTTCCATTATAGTTTATTACAGGTTACTGAATATAGTTCCCTGTGCTATATAGTAAAACTCTGTTGTTTATTTTTTATATGGTAGTGTGCCTCTGTTAATCCCTTGCTCCCAATTTTTCCCTCCCCAACCCTTGCTATTTGGTAAAGTTTGGTAAATTACTTTCTAAACTTTACCTTCTATTATTCTTTTGTAATTCCATAGGAAATATCCCAGATATAGTAGAGGACAGTGGCAGAATTCTCCAAGTATTTTCTCAGTTATGTTGGTGGAAACGTAATTGTGGTTTTGCTTTGTTGAACTTTGCTGTTTGGTATTGGAATACATTCTTAAATAAATGTGGTTATTTATATTCCTAAATATTCAGATTTAATTTTAACCTTTTTGTTTATTCATTAATAGATAATGTTATGGTTAAATAGCAAGAGCTGTGGAGTTAGACCTGGGTTTAAATCCAGACTGCCTCAGCCTTGATGTTGTGTTGTGCTTAGTCACTTAGTTGTGTCTGACTCTTGTGACCCATGGACTGTAGCCCACCAGGCTCCTCTGTTCATGGGAGTCTCCAGGCAAGAATACTGGACTGGGTTGCCATTTCCTTCTCCAGGGGATCTTCCTGACCCAGGAATCGAACCTAGGTCTCCTGCTTTGCAGGCAGACTCTTTACCAATTGAGCTACCAGCCTTAGTTTGCTTTTTTATGCAATTAGAATAATACCTAGTTCATTCAACTCATGAAAATTAAATAAGATCATTTATGTTAAATGCTCAGTAAATGCCTATTTTATTAGTGTTAGTAATGCCATAGATCAGTAAAGCCATTTAAACCTTTCATAAAATTTCCTCAGTACTGGGGGTAGCATTTCATTTCTCCATCTCTCACAGCTCCATCTATTGCACATTTTATATGATACAAATATATATTTTTGGAACCACCATCTCTCTCCCTCAAAAGGGGAAAATTGGTTGGAAATTGTCCTAAGAGTTATGGGCATATCTCACATGCTGTTTCCTAAGATACTGAGGCTTTCTTATGGGAGTACACTGCAGGGAAACCAGCTTATACCCAGATTCCTCTACTTTTTGATTGGCTAGAAAGAGATAGTGTCCTTAATTCGGGAAAAAGCAGGCTGCACCTAAATTAACTTCCTAGAGTGATATGTAGCCGTAGTTAGAGTCCTGTGTACAAAACACATGTGATTTCTTCAAATGTCTCTCCAACTTTTGATTCCTTAGTTAAGTAGTCTGAGAACAGAAATGCTTTGGAGTGGAGGATGGGGGCCTCAGGCAGTCTTTGTGTGTGTCATCGTCCATAAACAACCCCTGTTGGTGCTTGTTAGTGTTCTACTGGTACCTGCAGTGTCACTTTGTAACTTTTGGTAGGGCAGCAAGATTAGCATCTCAGTGTATAGTTTTCCTTCTCATAGAACCTCTTATTGACTTCAGCCCACCAATTTTTTTAAATCATATCTTTTTCTGATTATGTTTACTGCTGTAACATGTGTTAAGAATAGCCTTCTATTCTCAAGTGAAAGGAACATGATTCTTGTAAGAAGTAGGGCAGTTCATTAAAAATAACCAGGATGATGCAGTATGCCTCAGAGGGTGTCAAAGACCAGAAGTTAGAGGTCGAAAGAAAAAAGAAAAGTAAAAAAAAATCCAAAGAGCATGTCTCAATACTTATGTAGACTTTTGCAGCATCTTGACTCTGGTATCACTAAAAATAAGCAATTAATAAAAATAAATAGGCTTAGAGGAGGAGGAAGTAGTCTTCAAACTCTGGGTCTTCTTACACATCTAGTCTCCAGCCCACTTTATAAATGTCTAAATGTGTTTTTCTTAAATTGTGGTGCTCGAAGGTAAATCGTATATTCTGCGTGGGGTCTGGCCAGGGACAATAGAAATGTTGTTACTGCTCTTTTTGATTTTTCTAAGAAAGAAGTCCAGTGCAAGAAGAACGATAGAGAAGAGTGTTGACCCAGGGATTAATTTTTGGCTATGCTGCGTCTGTTGCTACTCAGACTTGTTCTTTAGTTGTGGCAAGCAGGGGCTCCTCTTTGGTTGTGGTGCATGGGCTCTCATTGCTGTGGCTTCTCTTGTTGCAGAGATGGGCTTTAGGTGCATGGCTTCAGTAGTTGTGGCATGTGAGCTCAGTAGCTGTGGCTCGCAGGCTTTAGGGCACAGGCTCAGTAGTTGTAGCGTGTGTCATTAGTTGCTCTGCTGTATGTGGGATCTTCCTGGACCAGGGATCGAACCCGTGTCTTGTGCATTGGTAGGCGGATTCTTCACCACTTAACCACCAGGGAAGCCCCTGTGTCAGTTGACTTTTAACAAGTGCTGCTAGGACAGTAGGATAGCCACATGCAGTAAAGTGAATTTGGACCCCTACTCCACACCATAACTGAAAATGGATGGAAGTCTTGAATAGCTGAAACCTTAAAACTTTTGAAGAAAATATACGTATAAATCCTTATAAACTTCTGTTTCCCAGTGGATTCTTACATAAGACACCAGAAGTACAAACAACAAAAGAAAAATTGAATAAATAGGATTTTGTCTAAATTTTGAAACATTTGCACTTCAGCATACACCAGCAGTAATAGAAAGAAAACCCAAGAAGTAGAAGAAAATACTTGCAAATCATGCATCTGATAAGAGTCTGGTATGTAGAATATATAAAGAGCACTTAGAACTCAGCAACAAAAAGCAAATAATCTAATTTTCAAATGGACAAAAGATTTGAATAGACATTACTCCAATAAAAACACATAAGTACATGTAAAGATGCTCAACATTATTAGTCATTAAGGAAATGCATATAATAACCACATTGAGATACCACTTCACACTCACTAGGATGGGTTTTTTGTTGTTGTTGTTTTTTTAAGTAATTGACAAAATGGTGTGATCACTGTAGAAAATAGTTTAGCACTGGTTCGATCCCTGGGTTGAGAAGATCCCCTGGAGGAGGGCATGGCAACCCACTCCAGTATTCTTGCCTAGAGAATTCCCACGGACAGAGGAACCTGGTGGGGTCACAAGGAATCAGACACGACTGAACAACTAAGCACAGCAGAGCAAGTTAAGTATAGAATTACCATAAGACCCAGTGGTGCCATCTACTCACGGGTATACATAAGCAAAAGAGTTGGAAATATGTTCAAACAAAAATTGGTGTGTGGAAGTTTATAGGAACATTACAGCCAAAAGGTAGAAATAGTCCAAATGCCCATCAACTGTGAAACAAAATGGTATACCCATACAGAGTGATGCTATTTCACCATTAAAGAGTGAAGTACTGATACATGCTACAACATGGATGATCTTTGAGAAAAGAAAGTGAAAGTGAAGTCGCTCAGTCGTGTCTGACTCTTTGCAACCCCCATGGACTGTAGCCTACAGGCTTCTCCATCCATGGGATTTTCCAGGCAAGAGTACTCGAGTAGATTGCTGTTTCCTTCTCCAGGGCATCTTCCCGACCCAGGGATTGAACCCAGCTCTCCCGCATTGTAGGCAGATGCATAACTGTCTAAGCCACCAGGGAAGTCAGATCTTTGAGAACATTATGCTAAGTTACGGAAGCCAAAGACAGAAGCCACACGATGTATGATTCCTTATATATAGAATATCTGGCCTAGGTACATTCATGCAAACAGAAAGGTTGCTGGGGTCTAGGGGAAGGAGAGAATGAGTGTTTGCTAAAAGGGTATGGAATTTTCTTTTGGGGTAGTGAAAATATTCTAAAACTACTTGACAGTGATGGTTTCATATATTGTGAGTGACATACATGTCATTAATGGTAAATTTTATGTTATGTGTGTTTTATGCCAATAAAAATACTGTTTGTTCACAGTGGAAATGAGCAAGGAAGGTGGGGCTGCACTAGGTGAAAGATGGCATCATAGATGTTTAGATTAACTAAAAGAACAATTGCTGAAAGGCTAGTGTTTTAGCCACTGACTGAGTAGAGATAACTAGTTAAATTTGTTGTCTTCTGTTTTAGAGACGTAGTACCAGGTGATGGTGGAAGCCTAATGAAATTAGCAAAATGGATTTTTTGCAGAGTCAAAGCGCCATATTAAAAGATCCAAAATAGTGCTATTCAATATAACTTTCTGTGGAAATATTCTGTGCTATTCAAGTAGAGAAGTCAACACCCACATATAACTGTTGAGCATTCTAAATGGTACCAGTGCGACTGAAGGACTATTAAAGAGAAGGGAGAAACTAGGCAGCATGCTTTATGGGTGTTTCTGTATCTTTTCCTTAAAGCTTTTAATCTGTGCAATATGTAGTAGTACAGTCCCTACAATTATAGTAGTCAAAGATGTATCCTTGGTATAATCTACATAAGATGTATTTTTTGATACTGTATATGTGTTTTATTTATAGAGGTAAAGAATTCAGAAGAACAGTATAATAAAATAGTAATACCAAATGAAGAAAGTGTGGTCATCTACTACAAGATTAGACAGCAGCTTGCCAAATTGGGTAAAGAAATTGAAGAATACATTCACAAACCAAAATATTGCTTACCCTTTCTACAGCCAGGTCGTTTGGTAAAGGTATGTCATTTTTATTATAGAATTTTCAATATTTAGTATTTTTTAGATAAAGTAAAGTAGGTAGATGCTTCCTGCTACAGTAGTTGATCTGTATTAATTTTATTGTTTAACCTGTTTCACATGATACTGATTAAGGAAGGAGGGGTCATTTGAAGGCCTTTTAATCTCTACTGGTTTTCATTTGGGGGAGTATAAACTGAAGTAGACAGTTTGGGAATTAATATGAAATATTTCTAGTTAAGAAATGCTGTTCAAGAATAAGGCAGTTTTAAGACCTGGATGAATTCATTAGTTATCAAAGATTTCACATATATTCCAAACAAATATAAGATACCACTTTTTCAGTTTTTTGCCAACTGAAAGATTCCTGTTGCTTCCTGGAAAGCCTGTGAAATTTGGCAGTGATTTCTTTCTGTAGTGTCAGTGTCTTTTTTTTTTTTTTTTAATTTAACAGGGGTCTTTAAAAAAAATTCTATCAGGAAAACTGAGAATGTTTTATTAGCTATAATGTGGGCATGACATCTAAATTGCCTTTTAACATAAACACTCCTTTTGTACTTGCTTTACTTTCTTTTCAGGTGAAGAATGAAGGAGATGATTTTGGTTGGGGTGTAGTGGTGAATTTCTCAAAGAAATCAAATGTTAAGGTAAACTGTTGTCCTGAAAGTAGAATTGTATATAAATTTTTAGTGAAATGTTTTTTCAGGGTCAGAAAATCAATCAGATTAAAAATAGCATTACCTTAAGAGAAGCTATAATAAAGTCTATATAAAGTCTATATAAGGAATTAATTTTTCAATTAATCATAGATTTTATCCTTAAAGTTGATATGGTTATCTTCCTAACACTACCACAAATTTTAATTTCATGACTGTTTTACATTTTTTCTCTGAGTTCACCAGTCCTTTTTTATACATTTCCTATAAATTGAATATTAGAAAAAATTAGCATCTGACACTGAAAATTAGAATTTCGATTTGGGTATATATCAGAGACTAAAAAGCAAGACCTTAGGAAAGCTGGTCAATTTTAATTATTCTCTTTAATACATATGAAGGCAATAATAAAGTTGATTTTGGTCATTATTTATTTAAATACTTTGAAAATGTCACTTACACATAAAATCAAGGATAATTTTAATAATGTTAGAAGAATAATCACCTCAATTAAATCAGCCTTCCTGTCTATTATATTTTCTTTACTAGTTATAGGCACCGACTAAACAGGTGCCAGTAAGTGACCTCAGGCAAGACAGTTTGTATCTCCATGCCTATTTTTCCTTATTTTTAGAATGAAAGGTTTGCATAAGGTGACATTTACAGTGTTTTAAGGTTGAGCATTTCAAGAGTTTGTTATCATTAACTTATTAATCCCACCTTTGTGTAAAGGTAATTGAGAATTAAGTTTTGGAATTGAAAGTTAGTTCTGAAATATGTAAAGGGAATTTGAGATACTGATGCCATTTATTGTGGAGAAATAAAATTCCTAGTTTTGTGGTAGGTGTTCTGATTAATGGTCTATAGTTAATCCTACTGAATAGCTTCTTAAGGATATTTAGTTTACTAGTACCATCTTCATAGATTACTTTCATTAGCAATTATTAATTTACAAAAATTTTTTTCAAAGTATTGTCATACTCATCGTCTCATTTTATTCTAATTTATGAAGCATTCATTGACTACAGACACAGAATCCCTATACTTACTTATTTGGTGAACATAGCAAATAGTGAAAATAACATGGCAATATATGAAATAACTTCAGTAAAGACAGAAACAGAGTGCATTTAGAGCAGGAGGAGGAAGATATTTTGGGTGAGCTGTTTGAGATGGCACCTGAGGAGGAAGAGAATTTTTGAAGTTTTAAACAGAACCTTAAACACTGAGTAGAATATCATTTCATGGATATTCACTGGTGGAAGTAGTATGCAGCAGGGGCAGAAAACTTCAGATTAAGGGAAGGAGAAAAATCAAAGTATTGAGATTAATCACCAGAAGTACTTAAAATACAGATTTTAAGTATGTTGGGTCTGGATTTAAACATTTGAAGGCAGTAGCAGGGCATTGAAGGTTAATTGGTTGATTGATTTGCTTGGCTTTTTTTTTTCTTTCAGTTTTATTGAGATAGTTTATATATAGCATTATATAAATTTAAGGTGTACAACATAATGATTTGACTTACATACATCATGAAATGATTATCACAATACATTAAGTGAACACCCATCATCGCATGTTGAAACATTAAAAAAATTTTTAAACTTTTCCATGTGATGAGAATTCTTAGGATTTACTCTCAACTTTCATTTATAACCTATAGCACTGTTTATTATATATATCATGTTGTACATTATGTCCCTAATATTTATCTTACAACTATAAGTTTGTATTTTTTTATTACTGTCATCTCATTCCTCCTTCCCTCAACCTTGCCTCTGATAACCCAAAATCTGATTTCTTTCTCTGTGAGTTTGTTTTTGAAGCATAATTAACCCACAACACTATTAGTTCCTGTTACACAACATGATATATTTCTATACATTTCAAAGTGTTCACCTTGATACTTTTAGTTGTCACCATGAAAAGATATAGGCTGTATTGCCCACACTGTACAGTTCATGCCTATGAGTTATTTATTTTATAACTGAAAATTTGTATCTCTTAATCTCCCTCACCTACTTCTTTCCTCCCCCTCCTCCCCTGTCCTCTGACAACCATCTTCTCTCTGTATCAGTGACTTTGTTACCATTTGGTTATGTTTGTTGATTAGTTTTGTTTTTCATATTCCACAGTTAAGTGAAATCATCCCATATTTGTCATTCCCTACCTGGCGTATCTATCTCATTTAGCATAACTCCTTCCAGGTCCATCCATGTTGCTGCAAATGGGAAGACTCATTCTTTTTTGTGTTTGTGTGTGTGAGAGACATCTTTATCCTTTCCTCTATCAGTGGACTCTTGGCTTGCTTCTACATTTTGACTGTTGTAAGATATACAGTAATGCTGCAAAGAATGTAGGGGTGCATGCACATTTCCTTTTGGATAATGGTGTTTTTGTTTTCTTCAAATAAATACTCAGGAACAAAATTGCTGGGTCATTTGGTAGTTATATGTTTACCTTTTTGAGGAACTGTCATACTGTTTTCCATAGTGGCTGCACCAATTTACATTCCCACCAACAGTGCACAAGGGTTCCCTTTTTTCCACAAGTTCTTATTTCTTGCCAGTTTGATAATAGCTATTCTGTCAGATGTGAGATGATACCTCATTGTGGTTTTGATTTGCATTACCCTGATAATTAGTGATGTTGAGCATCTTTTCATGTACCCAATGGCCATGTGTATGTCGTCTTTGGAAAAATGTCTACTCAGCTCCTCTACCATTTTTTAGTTATATTTTTTGTTTGTTTGTTTTGATATCAAGTTGTACGTTCTTTAGTCACTAAGTTGTGTCTGACTCTGAGACCCCGTGGACTCGTGTGTAGTTCATCTCACTTGCATGTAGTTTGCTGGGCTCCTCTGTCCATAGCATTTCCCAAGCAAGAATACTAGAGTTGGTTGCTATTTCTTTCTCCAGGGGATCTTCCTGACCTAGGGATAGAATCTGCATCTCCTGCTTGGCAGGAGGATTCTTCATCATTTGCAGATATCTTTCACCATTCAGTAGGTGATCTTTAAGTTTTGTTGATAGTTTCCTTCACTGAGCAAAACCCTTTCAGTTTGATGTAGCCCCATTTTAAAAAATTTTTGCTTTTATTTCCCTTGCCTGAAGAGATAGGTCTGAAAAAATGTTACTAAGACCAGTGTTAAAGACTTCACTGCCTGTGTTTTATTCTGGCAGTTTTATGGTTTCATACCTTACATTTAAGTCTTTAACACATTTTGAGTTTATTTTTGTGCATAGTACAAGAAAGTAGTCTGGTTTGATTCTTCTACATATAGCTGTCCAGTTTTCCCAACACCATTTGTTGAGGAGACTGTCTTTCCCCTCATTGTATATTCTTGCCTCTTTTGTTGTAGATTAATTAATTGCCAGTATAAGTGTGGGTCCATTTCTGAACTCTCTTCTGTTCCATTGATCTGTGCCCTCCATGCTGTTTTGATGACTGTAGCTTTGTAGTATAGTTTTGAATCGGAGTGTGTAAGATTGTTTTAGTTATTTGGGGTCTTCTGTGTATCCATATGGCTCACATCGTAAAGAATCTGCCTGCAATGCAGGAAACCTGGGTTCTCTCCCTGAGTTGGGAAGATCCAAGGGCATGGCAACGCACTCCAGTATTCTTGCCTGGAGAATCTCATGGTCAGAAGAACCTGGCAGGCTACAGTCATGTCAGTTGTGTCTGACTCTTTGCAACCCCATGAACTATACAGTCCACGGAATTCTCCAGGCCAGAATACTGGAGTGGGTAGCTTTCCCTTCTCCAGGGGATCTTCCCAACCCAGGGGTCAAACCCAGGTCTCCTGCATTGCAGGCAGATTCTTTACCAGCTGAGCCACAAGGGAAGCCCTCACTTTACCAGGTAGGAAATAGCTAAAAGTGAAGTGAAAGTGTTATTCGCTCAGTCGGGTCTGACTCTGCCTGCCAGTCTTCTCTGTCCATGGAATCCTCTAGGCAAGACTACTGGAGTGGATTGCCATTCCCTTCTCCAGTAACTTCCCTGGTGGCTCAGTTGGTAAAGAATCTGCCTGCAATGTGGGAGACCTGGGTTTGATCCTTGGGTCAGGAAGATCCACTTGAGAAGGAAATGGCAACCCACTTCAGTATTCTTGCCTGGAAAATCCCATGGATGGAGGAGCCTGGCAGGCTACAGTCCATGGGGTCGCAAAGAGTCGGACACGACTGAGTGGCTTCACTTTCACTTTAATGAAGATAATGGTGACCTCCCTCAAAAGATCCCATGCATGTACTGCTACACTCAGTGCCCCCAACCCTGCAGCAGGCCACCACCTACCCACGCCTCTGCTGGAGACTCCCGGACACCCACAGGGAAGTCCAGGACAGTGTCTTGTGGGGTCATTGCTCCTTTCTCCTGGGCCCTTTCCTTTTGTTCAAGCTGGATTTAGAAAAGGCAGAGGAACCAGAGATCAAATTGCCAGCATCCGCTGGATCAAAAAAGCACGAGAGTTCCAGAAAAACATCTATTTCTGCTCTATTGACTACGCCAAAGCCTTTGACTGTGTGGATCACAGTAAACTGAAAAATTCTGAAAGAGATAAGAATACCAGACCACCTGACCTGCCTCTTGAGAAATCTGTATGCAGGTCAGGAAGCAACAGTTAGAACTGGACATGGAACAACAGACTGGTTCCAAATAGGAAAAGGAGTACGTCAAGGCTGTATATTGTCATCCTGCTTATTTAACTTATATGCAGAGTACATCATGAGAAACGCTGGGCTGGATGAAGCACAAGCTAGAATCAAGATTGCTGGGAGAAATATCAATAACCTCAGATATGCAGATGACACCACCCTTATGGCAGAAAGTGAAGAAGAACTAAAGAGCCTCTTGATGAAAGTGAAAGAGAATGAAAAAGTGGACTTAAAGCTCAACTTTCAGAAAACAAAGTTCATGGCATCCGATTCATCACTTCATGGCGAATAGATGGAGAAACAGTGGCAGACTTTATTTTCTTGGGCTCCAAAATTACTGCCAATGGTGACTGGAGCCATGAAATTAAAACACTTTCTCCTTGGAAGAAAAATTATGACCAACCTAGACAGCATATTAAAAAGCAGAGACGTTACTTTGCCAACAAAGGTTTGTCTAGTCAAGGCTGTGGTTTTTCCAGTTGTCATGTAGGGATGTGAGAGTTAGACTATAAAGAAAGCTGAGTGCTGAAGATTTGATGTTTTTGAACTGTAGTGTTAGAGAAGACTCTTGAGAGTCTCCTGGACAACAAGGAGATCCAACCAGTCCATTCTAAACGAGATTAGTCCTGGATGTTCATTGGAAGGACTGGTGTTGAAGCTGAAACTCTAATACTTTGGCCATCTGATGCGAAGAGTTCACTCATTTGAGAAGACCCTGATGCTGGGAAAGACTAAGGAGGGAGAAGGGGATGACACAGGATGAGATGGTTGGATGGCATCACCGACTCAATGGACATGAGTTTGAGTAAACTCCGGGAGTTGGTGATGGACAGGGAGGCCTCGCGTGCTGCAGTCCATGTGGTTGCAAAAAGTTGGACACAACTGAGCAACTGAACTGAACTGAGTCAGTTCAAGGAAAACAGCAAGCCCGTCTTCCACAACATTAACCAGTCCAATCTTACTGAGTGTCTTTTAACTGAGCAAAGTCTTCTTAGTGTCTTTCAATTGAGGGTAACCCACTCAGTGTCTAAAGTGAGTAAAAATCTTCCCAGTATCGTTCAGCTGAGTTTCAAACATAACCTACTCCTCCAAAGAAGAATTTATTACCAAATATCTTGACTCCAAGAAGGGAGACAGACCCAGTTGACCTCTGCTAGTACCAAGACTCTGGTTCTTCATGAAATTCAGACAAAGGAGAGAAGTCCTTTACTCCAAGTCTGTTTGTTGGTCACCAAAACTGCCATCAGGAAAAAACATGCATACCCTGAAAGTTGAGAATTATGTTTAATATGGCAGACTTACAGAGGACTTAAGGCAAAGAAACGACCTCAGATAGCTTTGAGGGATTGTTTTGAAGAGGGAAGGGTGGAGTCAGATACATAGAAAGTTTTTGTAAATGAAAACTAATTAGTCAGAGCTACTGCTGTTAATTAAAGAAAACCAGACACCTTCAGTTAATGAATTTAACACTTCTCTGTGTTTGGGAAGATGCAAGAGTCTGGGCTTATTCATATTGTTCCTTTGATATGCACCTTAACTGTCCTGTTTTTCTCTGTCCTGAATCCCCTCAGAGTGAACCATTGGGGTGGGGTGGCTGCAGAGGCTGATAGGTTGCTGGCTGACAGCCTGTTTTGTCTTAATCCTGAGTTCCCCTCAGGATCCACCATCAGGGGTGGCTGCAGTCGGTAATGGATGCACCGTTCTTGTTTTCTCATTTGGCTGGTGACATGACATTCTTTGTCCGCAGAGAGAAAATGCATACTTCAGAAGAAAATACTTTAAAGCATTTTAAGGAGATAAAAATGTATCATCAATATTTTGTGTTGTTTCTTTACATTCTACAATCTTGATTATCAAAAGTATATTTCTCTTATGTGAAGGATGATATTATAAATCTATCTTTATCAGATAGAAAACGTTTGCTGAGAAAAGCTTTATCATCTTAGGAAATAAATGTAACAGCAAGTTTTCATTTAATGCTGCAAAAAAGGAGGCTTGGAATGATTTTCCATACTCGTACTTGAGAATATCTCTGTAATGTTGTAAGTGGTTTTGGTAGCTCAGCATACCCTGTCTTTGCTTTGTATCTATACTACACTGAAAATTGTTTTAAAACTCCTTTAAAAATAATCATATTTGAAAAAAAAAACAAGCTGAGACAAAACTAGTTTCCCTTTTGAATTGGAAAACGGTTTATGCTTTCTTTGAAGAAATTTGTGCTCAGGTTTAATTGATTATGATTATACTTTTGATTTGTTTTGGAGATATATTTTACTGTTCTTAGGCAAATTCATAGGTTAGTACAGAAATAGGTTGTAGGCATGAATTAATGGGTATTTCTTGACAATTTTTGCATAAGTCTGTGCAGGAGGGATAGGAGGAGATTGAGTAATCACTTCTTTCCCTGTTCCCCTCTCAATCAAAGTAACTACCCCTTGTGGGGAAGCTACCTGTATTTTTGGTGGGAATGTAAATTTGTGCAGCCCCTGTGGAAGGCGGCATGGAGGTTCATCAAAAACTAAAAGCAGAGTTGCCATGTTGTGCTGTGCTTAGTCGCTCAGTTGTGTCCACCTCTTTGTGACCCCATGGACACATGGGAGCCCGCCAGGCTCCTCTCTCCATGGGGATTCTCTAGGCAAGAGTGCTGGAGTGAGTTGCCATGCCTCTCTCCAGTGGATCTTTCCAACCCAGGGATTGAATCAAGGTCTCCCACATTGGAGGCGGACTCTTTACCATCTGAGCCACCAGGAAAGCCCAAGAATACTGAATACCAAAGTTGCCATATGATCCAGCAATCTGACTCCCATCATATATCTGGACAAAGCTATAATTCCAAAAGATACATGCACCCCTGTGTTCATTATTCACAATAGCCAAGACTTAGAAACAGTCTAAATTTCCATCAACAAATAAATGAATAGAGAAGATGTGATACATGTATACTATGGAATACTGTTCAGCCATAAAAAGAATGAAATAATGCCCTTCACAGCAGCATGAATGGAACTAGAGATTATCATACTAATGAGTCAAAAAGAGAGAGACAAACATGATATCATTTATATGTGGAATCTAATATATGACCCAAGTTAATCTATCTAAAACAGATACAGACTCACAGAAATAGAGACCAGACTTGTAGTTGCCAAGAGGGAGAGAGGTAGAGGAGGGATGGAATGGCAGTTTGGGATTAGCAGGTGCAAGCTATTAATATAGAATGGATAAACAACAAGGTCCTACTATGTGGCACAGGGAACTATATCCAATATCTTGTGGTAAACCATGATGGAAAAGAATATAAAAAGAGTGCACTGTATGTATAACTGAATTGTTTAGCAGAAATGAATACAGCTTTGTAAATGTTGTAAACTGTGAAAGTGAAAGTTGCTCAGTCGTGTCTGACTCCTTGCAACCCCATGGACTGTAGCCTGCCAGGCACCTCTGTCCATGGAATTCTCTAGATAAGAATACTGGAGTAGGTAGCCATTCCCTTCTCCAGGGGATCTTCCCAACCCAGGGATCGAACCCAGGTTTCCTGCATTGCAGGTGGATTCTTTACCATCTGAGGCACCAGGGAAGCTATAAACTGTACTTCAATGAAAAAAATAACTTCTCTATTTACCTAATTTTATACAAAAGAGATTATTCAAATATTGAATCAAAAACTAAAATAATCTACTTTCATTGTATTTTTCATCTTGTTTAATTAGAATTATTTGAAGATACATATTTATTTTCTGATACTAATCATTCTTTTGGTTTCATTTTCTAATTCTAGCATAAATTGCGGAGAAGGCAATGGCACCCACTCCAGTACTCTTGCCTAGAAAATCCCATGGGCGGAGGAGCCTGGAAGGCTGCAGTCCATGGGGTCGCTGAGGGTCGGACACGACCGAGCGACTTCACTTTCACTTTTCACTTTCATGCATTGGAGAAGGAATGGCAACCCGCTCCAGTGTTCTTGCCTGGAGAATCCCAGGGATGGGGAGTCGGACACGACTGAAGTGACTTAGTAGCAGCAGCAGCATAAATTGAATTATAATAATAAGCTTATTATTATATCATTAGAAACTTAACAATGGCATATCAGGTGACAGTAATCATACTATTTAAATTCATATCAGGTAATTCCTCTGTTTTCTCATGCTCCATGTTGAAGAATGAAAAGAGACAGGCTTCATTTCATGAAGGAAACATTGTTTATATGCCAGTCATAGTGCTAAATGCAAGAACATAATTACTGTACACATGGAACTTGTAATTGTGTGCCAGTTTTTGAAAATTAATAAACTTTTATCCCGTTTTTTTTTCTAGCCTAATTCTGGTGAACTGGATCCGTTATATGTAGTAGAAGTACTTCTGCGCTGTAGCAAAGAGAGCTTGAAAAATTCAGCTACTGAGGCTGCAAAGCCAGCTAAACCTGATGAGAAAGGAGAGATGCAGGTTTGTACTTTACTTCATTTCTAGATTTCAGATATTTATAATCACTGGATTTCCTGAATGTGATTAGAATAAACACTCTCATGATTTCTAAATTGGAAGTTTTCAAGGTTTCTTAAAGCCATCTAAAAACCAGTAGGATGATTAATCCCTTTATCAAATTATGGCAGGATAATTAGTGACATAGTGAAGGATAAAGAGAATTTAATAATGAAGCTGGAATTTACCTGGGCTAAAAAGATGTTTATCATTAATTTGTGATTGTTTCATTTTACACTTTATTCCATCCATACTCTTTTTTTTTTGCATTCCTATGAAAATAATGACTGAAAATAGCCAGTCTTTTGAAAATAAGTTCTAAGTTTCCTTAAAATAATTTAATTTACATGTCCTTTTAATTAAGTGCAAAGCATTCAGTTTGCCACATTAGAAACCCATATTGAATGTCTCCTATTTTATTTTAAAATAAATAATATAGAGTAATTGTAAGTAAACCTAATTGAGGACTTTTCAAGTATCTTTTTGTAGACCAACATACTGAAATTTTGTTATTTTTAAACATTGCTTTAAGTACGTGGTACATTGGCTAGGTCTTTGAAGGAAGGTCATTGTAATGATACTTGTCATAATAGGCATTGGTTTGTGGAAAGTAAAATTGGCCACTGCAGCATCATAGTCTGCTGCTTTGGATTGATGAAATGAATGTGAGACTCAGAGTTGATAGTATTAGAAAGACTATACTGTTAAACATTTCAAAATAATCATTTAAAAGCCTAGTGTTATCTATAATTTTGAATACCAGCTAGGTTTTGGTCTTTGTTCCTTACTCTTATTTGTTCTCTAGAATTCCACCACCATTGAAACTTATATGATTTAGTTTTCCCTAACATTTATCAATTGACTGCTTGCCTAAAATTAGGCTAAAATTCTCCCAATCTAGCATATATTCATTGTAGCCAAAGGAATCTTTTAAGTTGCTGCAACTTGGAATGGCAAATATATGGCGTACATCCCAACATTCTCCTTCTCTCCTGGCATACACTGATAATAATTCATGGTTCCCTTTTACATTCAAAGCTTAGACTCTTTCTAAGAAAATGATCTGTTGAGTAATTCATTGGAGTTAGTATTTTAGGTGAAAACTGTTTGCTGTCTACTGTGTTCTAGGCCCATATTTTATTAAGCATGCACATGTGTACCTGTTTTACTTAAAGATAACGAGAAACTTTGCAGCTCTTAATAATACGATTTCATTCAGTTCAGTTGACAATCCCTACAGAAAAGCCTTCACTGAACCCTGGGCAAACTGAGTGTCTTTCCTCTGCTGAAAAAACATTTTCTATTCAGTTTACTTTAGCATGTCTTACTAAGGAAATTAAGGTGGACACGCGTAAGCATGAATTGCATCAGTACACGTAGTCTCTGACTTTAAGGGGTTTAGAGATACAGAGGGAGCATTTTGTGCTCAAAGAGGTGACTTATCGAAGGTGTGTGCATGTTGTAAGCTTATAAAAGAAGTAATGAAATTTAGGCAAATTTTTAGGAATGTTAGAACTTTTTAAAGATACATCTGCATTCCAAGATAGGAAGCAGCATGTGCAGAGCACAGAATAGCCCTCTTTAAAAATAACTCCTAGTTTTTCTGTCTGATGTGGTTGAATGACAGAGGCATAGAATGAAACAGGAAGGAAAAGTATACCTTAAGAAGTGGAATACATATATAATATTATTTGCTTTTGTAAATTATTATTTTCAGTAGGACTCCTGGATATAGGCAAATAATGCCATAGGCAGTTTGTAAGGAAATCTCATCTCTCAACTACAGTGATTGTGTAGCACTATTTAGGGTTGGTTTGAATCTATTTCCTTTACATGAAATATGAGGAGGAAATGGTATTTCCATAGTTAGCTTTCCCTTCTCTAATTTTAAGTGTATGTAATGCCAAATTTAACTTTTCATCAGCATTTGTGTAAGACTTTGTAAAGTGGCTATTTCTTTTGCCTGTGAAATAAATCTTGAATTTATTTTTCCAGGAAAAATAAGATGCCTTAGAATATAGCTAGCTTTGGATAGTAGTTGATTAGTAGAGGTTAACACTTTCAACAGTGTATTCTAAAAATTACTTTTATCACTGTTGCTTTGCCAGCTTCAGTGTGATGATGAGGGAAGGGTATTCTTGTCAGGAGAATGCATGGAGGAAGATTTGAAAATAGTTGGTTTTCAAGATTATGTCTAACAGAGTCATTCTGGCCCATCCAGAGATTACATGAATATTTCATGGCCATCTACACTTAAATAGTTTTCCCTTCATTTGTAGTGCTGTAGTACTTTTAGATATTAAAAAAGCACCAATTACTGAGGATGCAAAAATGAATGAAGTACGGATTCTGTTGAGGGAATCACTTATTTTTATGTACCATTTGTTAGCCTGTTTCTTAAAGCTTTGAATTTGTTTTTACGTCTTAAATATAGTTCTAGGGACTTCCCTGATAGTCCCGTGGCTGGGACTCTGGGCTTCCAGTGCAGGGGGCCCGTGTTTGATGCCTGGTCAGGAAACTGGATCCTACATGCTGTGACTAACAGCTGGTGCAGCCAAATAAATAAATATATTTAAAACAAAATAATAGTTTCTATTAAGGTATAAGCTTCCACAGTGGTTACTATCCACTTATTATACCTGCCACATAATGTAAATGCAGTTTTCTTATAAGGATTCAAAGTATATTTAAGAAATGGCAGAATTTGAAAATGTGCAGTGTTAATTGTTATATGTATATAACTTTTCTGTTGGTAGGTTGTTCCAGTTTTGGTGCATCTCCTGTCTGCTATCAGCAGTGTTAGACTTTACATCCCTAAAGACCTTCGACCACTGGACAATAGACAGAGTGTTCTAAAATCAATACAGGTATACACATTAATTTTATAAATTAAATATAAATTGTATGTAAATATATATAGATTGTATAACAAGGAAATTGATATGCTTTTAAATATATTGCTTTCTTTCAGAAAAACTATAAACACTGCCAATAGTGGCAGTTATTTTTAAGAAACATAGTGGCAGCAGATCTACATGTAGATTGCCCTCTCTTTGAATCTACCAACAAGTGAGTCTAAAGGAGGGCTCACAAAGTAGAACGTGACCACTGCTGTATGTTAAATACATTTTCTTTACTGGTTATGAATGAAAGTAACTATAGAGTGTGTTAAAAGTTTTTATATATAAAATTATGTGCCTGGACTTTTGATTAATACATGGATAAAATAGTCTTATGGAAAATTATTAGTTGGTTAGTAAATAAATATTTGAAGAGCATTTACTATGTAGCAAAGGCCATATACTAAAATCTGAGAAAACTGGATGCTTTTCGTGTAGAGTAGGAATTTTTAAGCTGTGGTCCATATGTGGGCTTCTTAAAATGAATAATTCTCTTAACAATTTTACAAAAAGTTTTGTGGGTAACCTTTTTTTTAAATTTCTAACTGACCAAATCCTATCTTACGTTTAAGGCCTATCTAAGACCCTGAAAGTCTTCCAATGGGATATCAGACTGTAATAACCTCTCTCTTCTCTGAATTCACATGTTCATTATATTTAATAGTTAAATCATGTTAGGGAAAAAAAATGTAGCAATGAGGATCTGGATCCCTTAAAAAGTTTGTCTTTTTAAGTCTTTCGACTCAGTACCACGCTCCCTAAGAATCAGCCCAAAGAAGTAATCAGAAAATTGAAAAAAATTTACACTTGAGATGTTCAATTCAGGATTCTTTATAATGGCAGGAAGTTATAGCAGTAAATGTACAGGAATGGGTTTTATCAATAAGTTGTGCCACATCCAGAACTTAACTAAACTCTAAATATTAGAAGTATTGTGCATAGGAAAAACATAAAAGGAAATACTGATTTAGCTTAGTCTTAACTAATATTATCTGTGAGGTGAAAAATGAATTTTAAATATTTTGTTTCAGGAAGTTCAGAAACGTTTTCCTGATGGTGTTCCCTTATTAGACCCTATTGATGACATGGGCATTCAGGATCAAGGACTGAAAAAAGTTATCCAGAAAGTAGAGGCCTTTGAGCATCGAATGTATTCTCATCCTCTTCACAATGATCCAAATTTGGAAACTGTGTATACACTTTGTGAAAAAAAAGCACAGGTATGGCAGAAACATTTTTATCATAGAATTCTATGTATTTCACTATATGAGAGAGTATATATATTTTTTCATTTTATTTTTCTATTGGTTTCATCAGCTAAAGCAGGAGGATGTCTAGCTATCAATTCTTACTAGCAAAAAAAAAGTCGATCACTTTAATTGAGATATCATTCAAATAGCATAACATTCATCCCTTTAAAGCATACCATTTAGTGGTTGTTAGTGTATTCACAGTATGGTCTGCAACTATAAGCACTATCTAACTGCAGAACATTCTCATTACCCACAAAAGAAACCTCATCCCTATTAGCAGTCACTCCCCATTTCCCTACCCTCCAGTCCCTGGCAGCTGCAGATCTCATTTTTGCCTTATGGATTTGCCTGTTGTGGAGCTTTCATGTAAATAATAAAATATGTGGCCTCTGTGTTTGCCTTCTTAGTTAACGTCTTCAAGATTCATCCATATTGTAGCATGAATTTGTATTTTATTCCTTTTTATAGCTGAAAAATATTGCCTTATATATGTTATACCACATTCTGTTTACCATTCGTCAGCTGATGAGCATTTGGAGTTTTTCCATTTCTTGGCTGCTATGAATAATAGTGCTATGAACATTTGTGTACAGTTTTTATGTGGACATATGTTTCCATTTCCCTTAGATGGAATTGGGTTGAATTGCTGGGTCCTAGAGGAGCTCTGTGTTTAACTTTTTGAGAAAGTGCCAAACTGTGTTCCAAAGTGCTGCACCATTTATGTTCTCAGCAGCAGTAAAGTCCAGTTTCTCCACATCCTCCCCAACATTTGTTATTGTCTGCATTTTTAATTATAGCTGGTCTAGTGCTATAAAGTAGTAGTTCACCTTTTTAGAGTAACTAGCTGTGTTCTCCAACCAGTTAAAGCATTCTTATAAGCCATTCTGAATAATGAATTCGGAAAAAGCTTGTTGAAGTGAACACATTTCTTTCCACTATCCACTTCTCTTCAACTAGAATCTCTTGTATATCCAAATAGCATTTTCTCCTTGAAGTTTATCACTCTTTGCTTTTGTGCTTTTTCAGCTTTTATCACATGCCACTCTTCCTGTGTTTGTCTTTCTGTCTCACAAACTAGATTTTAAGCTCCTTAGGCTCAGGTGTTTCATTTTAGCTTACTTATACTCTTTCATATCTCTCATAATGATCTGTTTTTATGAAGTAGGTGCCTGGTATTTATTCAATAAATAATGTGAGTAGAAACTTCTTTGCCTAATAAAGTAATGTATTCAGCTCATAGTTTTAACAGCACTGCCCCTTCCTAGCTTTTTGTGAACTAACATGATGTGGCCTGTGCTGTGTTGGGCACAGCAAGTATGTTCTCAGTGAACATGTAGCATATATACTATGCTGTGGCCCACCGTGAAGGTTTCCTCTCAAAATGAGGAAACTGAGACATTAAAAGCTTGAGCATGCTCAGAGTGTGCTAGTATGATCCCAGCCTACCCATCTCTCACCAGGACCTTGCAGCTCCCTCCCTGCGTCCAGTTACTCCCTACACCAGAGAATCAACTTTAATAGTTTCAACACAAGAACAAAGAGACCTGAGTTTGGTTGAGTGATAACTGAAGAGTATCTGTGGATAACGTGACTTGAAGCCCCAGAGAAAGGGATTATCTGAGCTACTCAAATATAACAAAAAGGCCCTAGTGTCTGGCTAAAAGTCTGGCTAAATGAACTTGTTATAAAGACTGCAGTACATGCAAAAAGTGCTTATGCGGGAGCATTAAGCTCTAGAAGTAAGACCTGAAACTGATGTGGGCTGTGTTTTTACTTTTGCTGAGTAGTGTCATACACCAGAAAAGACTGAAAGGAAAACCACAGCTTGTTGTGAGATTATAGTAGGTATCTCTCCTGTTCCCCCTTACTTATACTGCAAGAAAACTATGAAGAGTTAACAATTTTATGACGTTCTAGAGAGTGCAAGATAAACTTAACATTCCTTAGCCCTGCCTAGGAAGCCGTTCAGAATCTGACTGCTCAACTGTCAACATTTTAAGTCCTCCTACCCTCTGACCCAGCTTTCTACAAAGTGAGGCAATATGAGGATGTTCTTGTATCATTGTTTGAAAAAGCAAGTGAATATAAACCACCTCTGTGTTCATCAGTAGAAAGTTAGATACATGAATTATGAATATCCACACAGTGGGTATCAAAATGACCCTTAAAAAGAATGAGGTAACTGTATATGTACTTTTTGGAAAAGAAATCCTGATTGTATTAAGTGGGAAAGGAAGCTGATCACACTTTTGTGGGGAAAACTGCTGTACCTGTGTATTCATGTATTTACAGACATGGATAATCTATTCTGTGTTCTTTGAAGGTATGTAGAAAAAGATCTAGAACAGCATCATGCAGTATATAATACAAGCTTCTCACATAAAAGTCTTTAGTACACACTTTTTTTAAAAAATGAAAAACAGGTGAAATTAATTTTAATGAGATTTTTTTATTTAACTCAGTATATCCAGAATACATTTCAACATGTAATCAGTATAAAAATTACTGAGGTAAAAATCTTAAATAGTAGACTCTCTTCTACCAACCTGTAAGCTTTGTATGCCTCTGGGTATTTAGAACAGTCTTCTATGCTAATAACATAGGCACATCTTAAATTAAAGAAACTTCAGAAGATAATTTTTTTTTCTGATAGGCCTAATAAACATGCCAGGCGGCATAGAGGTAGCATGTTAGGTGACGTATAAAGCATTCCTTCTTATCCTCCTAGCACTGGGACATGTCAGTTCATAGCAATGTAAACAGTTGCTAAGAGTCCAAATGCCATCAATCCCAAGCTTGGGTTTGAATCCCATCTTTTATTACTCTCTCTCTCTCTGTGATCTTGACCAGTTTACTTGGTAATCTCTCTCTGCCTCAGTTTTCTCATTTGTAAAATGCACGTTTATGTCTGCTATAAGAATTAAATGAAATAATGTAAAGCACTTGAAGAATCAGGATTCATAGTTAGCTGTCAATAAATTCAATTACTGACCACCGTCGTTGCCTTTAACTTCTCCTCAGTTGAAGCTTAATAAAGCATCTGCAAAATACGAGTCTGAATTTCAGCTTCTCAGTTCCTAAACCTTCTATCAATGTTTTTCTGAACTTCAAGCCTCCACTTTAGGATCCCAGTGTTTTCTTGCTTTGTACTGTCAGCTCTGTCACAGTTGATGGGTATATAACATCTATGCTGCTGCTGCTAAGTCACTTCAGTCGTGTCCGACTCTGTGCAACCCCATAGACGGCAGCCCACCAGGCTCCCCCGTCCCTGGGATTCTCCAGGCAAGAACACTGGAGTGGGTTGCCATTTCCTTCTCCTATAATATCTATATATATTATTAATTCCATTAATCTACAGATTAATGGAATTTTAAAACACATTTAATCTAAAATATGACCTCAAAATAACATTTTCCTTTTAAGCTTTCATCTCTGTCTACAGAATAAAGACTTGTTTTCTTTGCTAAATCCTTTTCCAGCTTTTAGGCAGATTTTTATGCAATTTGAGGGCTTAAAAGAAATTGAGTTGCCCCTAATTCCGTAAGGATGAAAAGTTGGAGCTGATTTGATTGCTACCTCAGATAACATCATCATTCTTGTATAATATCCTGGAATAGTAAGAAACTGCTATGTTCCTCTCCACCCCTTCCCCAATATAATATTTTTTGATTCATTTCATGAGTAAATGTAATTTTTATTCTGTTTACTTTATCATTGAACTTCTTTTTACTTTTGTATGCCTTAGATTGCAATAGACATTAAATCCGCAAAGCGAGAACTAAAGAAAGCAAGAACTGTCCTACAAATGGATGAGCTCAAATGTCGCAAACGTGTTTTAAGGAGGTTGGGATTTGCTACATCTTCTGATGTCATAGAGATGAAAGGACGAGTAGCTTGTGAGATAAGCAGGTAATACCTGGTTGTTCTAGAAAACTGATTCTAAAGTAGAATACTGATTTTAAAAGAGGGCTGTTAATCTTTTGGAAAAAGAACTGTTTTAAAAATAATAAAGTTTGTTTGTTACTTTTCACATTAAAATACAGGTTTTGGCCATGAAGTTGAGAAATTAGGGAGAATAAAAATCTTGGATCTTACTAATTAATGCAGAAACCATTAGTATCTTCATGTTTCCTTTTTCTTTATTTTACAGCACTGTGGAATTTTTATGTAACTGTAGTCTTAGTTTACACATGAATTTTTATTTTAATTTTTTTGTAGTTACTAACAGTTTCCCACCTTGAAACTAAAATCATTGTCCTCTTTTATGTAAAGTTTTGGGCTAACGTAGCATATTATATGCCACAGCTTAAAATCAGATATAATCTTTTGTATATTAGATATCAGCTGTTTATTTTGGTAATCTTCTACCACATTACAAATGACCTTAAAGCTAAATGACTTAAAGCAGAAGTCATTTCATTCTCTCTGATTGTTTCTGTGGGTCAGAAATTCTAAGACTGGCCCATAAGATGGTTCTGGCTCAGGATCCCTTGTGACTGCCATCATTTTGAAGATATTTTGCCATAGTCAGTTATTCTCTGTGAGTCCATAAAAGACATCTCAAAATAGTTTTTATGTACTCACCAAGGCCCTAATGTATGGGGTCAGAAAATTACAAGCCTTTGTAAATGCTTTTGGACATTCCTGATGAAGACTTACTCATATCGTTCTTGTGGATCATCTAGTTCAGATACGACTTCAGATGTCTGCAGGGGCCAAGATTCTGTGGTAAACAGAACAGTTGTAGGCCACCAAAAGGAGGCAGCAACTACCCAACCCCAATTAGTTATTAAAAAATAATGTGATATCAGAGTCTAAGTTAGAAAAGTCAGATATCTAGTTTCTTTCTTTCTTTTTTTTTTTTTTTGGTGAAATCTCTTGATTTTTAAATGTTCACAAAATATTTCAGAATTATGTTTTTAGGTTCCTATGCAAGCTAAATATAAAACACTTCGTGTTAGATTTGGCCCACACGCTTGTATTGAATAGCTTTCCTTTAACCTTGATAAAATTAAGCTTTCCTGCTTTGTAATTAAAGAAACCTAGGCAGTATAAAGTTAATAATTTATGCAAGATTAAATTTAGACTATAACATCGATCTGCTTATTTAAATGCCGAGATTAATGTTATTGGAATTATTTCTTTGTGATGTTATATAGTACTCAATAATTATTAAATTGATAGCAATTTAATTTTATTTTAAATTATTAATATAAATTTAATATATTATTAAATAATTGATTTATTTCTCGGGTATCTGCAGCTAGATTTAGTCTTGGGAGAAAGAATATTTAGAGAGATAAAGATAAAAATATCACATATCAAAGCGCATTACTTTCCCCCTGCTTTGCCTCTCCTTCTGATCTGTCTTGGAGAATAAAATCACTGCAGGCAAAAGCTGAGGAGTCGTCCTAGATTCCTTCTCACCCTTCCTACTCTCTTTGCACATCTTCATGATTGTTTTCTCCTATCTCTGTGCTGTTTTAACTGTTCCCAGTAACTGAAGTGCATCCCTTTTATAAGTTTCTGCAACCCATCCTTTATTCTCTTGCTTTCAGAATTTTCTTTCCAAAGCATAAATCCTAGCATGTCATTCTTCGGTAAAAGTCTGTCAATGATTCTCTGTTGCTTTTAAAATAAATTCCATAATTGAGTATATTCTTGCCCTTTCCTGTGTATCCCTTCTGTTGCCACATCCCACACGTTTCTTTCATTTAGCATGACCTTTCCATCACTCCCCATTCCTACATGTTTTTTTCAAGATCTTCTGAAACTTGCTTTGCGTTTCTTCAGATTGATTTTAGTCTCAACTTTTTTTTTTTTTTTGCGTAATTGCCTATACAAACCTCTACTAAATTGCTGTCATGTGCTTATTATCTTTCCCATCTGCCTCTCCCACATTAGACTATAGAAGTAGTCTTATTTGTATTTTTGTCCTTTTGTTTTTCTGTTAGGAACTTAACTCTGTTTATCATTAGGAACCCATATTTAGCTTTTGACTTTTGTTTTTGATTAGTTATTACCGTAAAGCTAGATGGTTTGTGACTTTTAGAAATCTTAGGAAGTTTGCAAAATGTGTGTCTGCTATGGATACATTCTAATTAAGATTTCTAATAAAGTTGTTTTTCATTTTCTATTTTTTAAAGTTATTTGTAAAAAATAATTCAAATTTAATTGAGCTACAAACAATGTAAAAGGTCCTTAAACCTAGGTAATAAATGCTAATGGCTAATTTTTATGGTATTTTGAGAGTCAAGAAAACATTATTTATTTACATGAATATCTGTTTTGGTGTTTGCTAGGATGAGCTCTTTATATGAGACACCCATTTCACATTTACTATTGATTTATTCATAAATATGAAGACCTGCCATTTCCTTAGTTAGACAAGTCTTAATTTAAAACTGTATCTTAAGGATGTGTGGCTATATATATGTGTTTTTGTATTCTGATATTTGGAGTTTCTTTTTTTTTTGTGGTGGTACAGTGCTGATGAGCTCCTTCTAACTGAGATGATGTTTAATGGCCTTTTCAATGACCTATCTGCAGAGCAAGCAACAGCACTACTGAGCTGCTTTGTGTTTCAAGAGAATGTGAGTTTATGTATTTAGCACATCTTATTTATTAATTTGCATTTTATAGTTTAATTTTAATATTATGGATTTTTAAATTATAAAATGACTTTCATATTTTCATATTAATAGTTATATTATCAGAAAAGAATAAACTAGAATTTTATTTATAGACAATCATTGTTAGTCAGATTCTAAGTTATAAATTTGTTCCATAACCCAGTGCATTATTTGAAGGTCTGTGTTAGTCAGACAGTCCTAGAAGAAAAAATGAAAATTAGGCAAACTAGTGAAAATGAAGAGAGTGAGACTGAATTAATACGCCTCTTCTCAGTTTTGGAGAGTAACTATGAGGCAGCTGATTATATCAATAGTAACAGCTGAAATCTTTGATTTCATAGGCAAGATTTGAGGTAATGGCCATAAGATTCTCATCAATAATCTTTTCAAGTGAGTAGACTTTGAAGTTAGTTGACTTTCAGCAACTTTTAAGAAATAAAAATGAAGTGCTAGGTGGACCATGAGAACACTAATCATCCATTGTGCTCAGTCGCATCTGATTCTTTACAAACCAGTGGACTGTAGCCCACCAGGCTCCTCTGTCCATGGAATTTTCCAGGCAGGAATACTGGAGTGGGTTGCCATTTCCTACTTCAGAGGATCTTCTCGACCCCAGGGATCAAACCTGCGTCTCCTGCATCGGCAGGTAGAATCTTTACCACTGCATCACCTGGGAAGCCCCTTGAAGTGAAGTCAGTGAAGTGAAGTCGCTCAGTCGTGTCCGACTCTTTGCAATCCCATGGACTGTAGCCTACCAGGCTCCTCCGTCCCTGGGATTCTCCAGAAGCCCCTTACTTTAATTCAAAAGCCAGTGTTTGTTTAAAAGAGTAAAATACATGTTTCACATTTCAAATTCAAGATTTTATTCATTGTGTATAAAATTGATGAAGTAAGATTAAGACAAGGACATTCGCCTTCTAAAAATAATGTTATGTAAATTTTTAGATGACCTTTTATCATATATTTAAAATTTTATCATATATTTAAATTTTTTAAAAAGTAAATTGTGTAAGACAAATTTGTTTTTGCAATTCTGCCATTGATCTATTTATCCAGTAACTATTTCCTTATTAATCAGATCAGTTACATAACTTCTTGAAATAGGTGTGGGCACGTTTCTTTAAGCTCCCTGATTGCAGATTAGCATTACTACTATAGTGGCAATGACAACAAGTAGGACACTAATTGAAAAATGATTTATGCTCTCCTAAGAATGCTGTGCACTTATGAAGTAATTTAATCTGCCTGTGAGGAATGCATTTCTTTATGAAATATTATGTTAGGCTGTTTTCCTTAGGTTCAAAATCTTACTACATTAATTTCTGAGATAATTGTTAAGAACGTTTGTCAGGTTTTCTTTGAACAGATCTAAGGTTTACAGATTGTTTGGGGGTTGATGATCTTCTGCCATGGCAGACTTTGTCTTCTGGCTAATTTCTTATACTCTGTTGTGTTTTTTGTTTTTCATTTGGCACAACAAAAATCCTGTCTTTTGAGAGGCCAAGTGTGTTACCTCTTCACAGGAGTTGGGCTTCACCAAACCATAGTTTTTAAATCTTGGGGCAGGATGTCACTGTGTGTGGTAAAGATTTGTTCAGTGAAGCCACACTCTGCTGTATGTGCTGTCATCATGCTTCCCATGGTGCCGTCAACAGCAAAATGGATCATTGTGTTGAAAGTAACACGGAATGTCGTTGATACTTTTAAAAGTATTTTCTAGCCAGAGAAGAAGGTAAATATAGTAAGATATTGGTTATCAATGCTGATAATTTCTATTTTAAAATGTGTTATTTCTAAAACTGTGCCCTTATTTTTATATCATTAGAAGTAATATAGAATTACACAGTCTTTATAATGTAAATAACAAGTGTCTTTCAGATGCTTATTAATCACCCACTGCATGCACTGCAGAGACCAAGACCCGAGAGAGACAACAGAATTTTTTGCTTTCATGATACTTTCGTGTATGCTAGTCAATGAAGATAAAGAAATCAAGAACAGACATATTATGTCAGAAGGATGAGAGGTTTGGAGAAAAGTGAAGCAAAGGAGGCAAATAGAAATCATTTGGGGGGGCTGCATTTACTATTTTAAATAAGGTGATTAGAAAAAGCCTCACTGATAGAGTAAAATTTGAATCAAGACCTAAAGGAGAGACGGGGCAAACTGCATGTACCTGGTGGGAACGTGTTGGTAAAGTGAGAGACACTTAACTTACTTATATCATGACCAGTGCCTTCTGCTTATAATGACCAGGAGAGAGGAGAGCAGTAACTGGTGACCAGGGGATGGATGCAATATCAAAGATATTTACAGTCTTGCATACTTTTCACTAAACTGAGATACTGAGTTCATTCTGGCCATTTTGCTTTCTCATTACTTATCATAATTTTTTTGTTTTAATAGGAATAACACAGAACCTGGTTCATAATTTATTATATAATATATACCTGATACAAATCAAAACCAAGTCCTATATAAATACTGATGCTTAAAGGCAGATCTGTTACAACTAGCCTGTAGTTTGGTTTCTTACTTAATTTACCTATAATTACTTTAAATCCTGTCTCACACATATATACATAAATTTCTTGCAATAATTTTTTGTATAGTAAGTCTACCTTTGTCAAAATTAATTGTTCCTTAATATTAGATTAGTACAAAAGTAATTACCGTTTTGGACCCTGAATTTTAAATCATTATAACTAGGCTCAAGTTCATCTTTATTAACCAAAATAGGAACCATTACAATTAACATATTTGTGCCAATGAGAAATAAGTTTGTTTATTCCTGTAGCATAGAAATCCATGCTTTGGGATTTGATGAACTCATGGGAAGCATTTTTTGCATCTTGCTGGTTGTGGAAGCATTTTCCCTTCAAAAAGTTGTAGAGATGCTTGAAGAAGTGGTAGTGAGTTGGTGAGAGGTCAGGTGAATATGGCAGGTGAGGCCAAACTTCTTTCAGCTTTTGAAGCGTTGGTTGTGCAACATGCAGTCAAACGTGATTGTGGAGAAGAATTGGGCCCTTTCCGTTGACCAGTACCTGCTGCAGGCATTGCAATTTTGGGTACACCAGATGTAATGGTTTCGCCAGGATTCAGAAAGCTCTCATGGATCACACGAACAGCAGACCACCAAACAGTGACCATGATCCTTTTCTTGGAGCAAGTTTGGGTTTGGGAAGTGCCTTAGAGCTTTTTCTACATCCACCCAGTGAGCTAGTTGTCTCTGACTGTCGTGTAAAATCCACTTTTCGTTGCACATCACAATCCAGTCGAGAAATGGTACATGGTTGTTGGGTAGACTAAGAGAAGATGACACCTCAAAATGACGAATATTTTGATTTTCGATCAGCTCATGAGGTACCCACTTATCGAGCTTGTTCACCCTTTCACTTTCCTTCAAGTGCCACATGAGCGTGGGATGGTCACTGTTGAGTTTTTGGGCAGCTTCTTGTGTAGGTGGAAGAGGGTCGGCTTCAGTGGTCCTCTCAGGTGGTTGTCGTCACTTCTGATGGTCAGTGGCTGCTCTCTTCATCTGCAGGGCTCTCGTCGTCTTTGCCAGACTTCCTGAACTAGCACTGCACTGTATGTTCATTAGCAGTTCCTGGGTGAAATGCATTGTTGATGTTGCGAGTTGTCTGCACTGCTTTATCACTCCTTTTGAACTTGAATAAGAAATTTGCTTGAATTTGCTTTTTGTCTAACATTATTTCCATAGTCTAAAATACAAATAAAATAAACAGCAAGTAATAATTCATTAGCAAAAAGCTTTATAAAGCAAGAAATGAGCATTAAAATGATGTATAACAGAACCACATTTGACTAGTATTCCAATATCAAATGGCATAATTCAACAATGCAAAACTGAAATTTCTTTTATACCAACCTAATAATATCTTTATACTAATCACAAGTCTGTAGGGTTTGAGTGCCTTAGAATGTTAAGAACGGAGAAGGCAATGGCACCCCACTCCAGTACTCTTGCCTGGAAAATCCCATGGACGGAGGAGCCTGGTGGGCTGCAGTCCATGGGGTCGCTAAGAGTTGGACATGACTGAGCGACTTCACTTTCACTTTCATGCACCAGAGAAGGAAATGGCAATCTACTCCAGTGTTCTTGCCTGTAGAATCCCAGGGACGGGGGAGCCTGGTGGGCTGCCGTCTGTGGGGTCACATAGAGTCAGACATGACTGAAGTGACTTAGCAGCAGAGTGTTAAGAAACCAACACACAGAATTGAAGCAGCTTGTCCATGTTAATTTGATTGGTTAGTAATAGACCTTAAACTCTTAATTTTTCTAATTGAAAAATTGATGGACTTTGCAGTAATAGAAAGAGAACAGTAAGAACAGTGAAACTCATTTAAATTTTTGTCTTCAAACAGGCTTCCCTAGTGGCTCAGATGGGTAAAGAATCTGCCTGCAGTGCAGGAGACCTGGGTTCAGTCCCTGGGTTGGGAAAATCTCCTGAAGAAGGGAATGGCAACCCACTCCAGTGTTGTTTCCTGGAGAATTCCATGGACAGAGTAGCCTGGTGGGCTACAAGGCTACAGTCCCTGGGGTTGCAAAGAGTAGGACATGACTAAGCAGCTAACACTTTTCAAAGTGGTTAGAGAGTTAGAAATACCTAGGTAAGATTAAAATTGAAGGCATTACTTCCAATGTAGTTTATACAAGATTTTTAGTTTTCACAGGTTAAAAGTTGCCTAGAAGTCAAACTGTTTAAAAAATCAAAATATGATATAACAGTTTATAAATGTTGATGTAACTAAACTACTATGCATGTTTACAATATTTGCTCCTTCAGTTCCATTTATGGTCACAAAAAATAGCTAATTTAGCACACTTTGAAAATTTAGGAGTGTAGTATTTTCCTCTGAAATGTAAAAGAATAGTATAATTCAGGATGACATGAGTGATAATTTTGCTGACATAATTAAGTTAATTAGAAACTTTAAATGCTAATGACTGAGGTCTTATCATTTGAAATGAACAGAAATCATAAAAGCTTTGTTTTGTTTGTAGAAGTAAATAGTATATAATGCATTTTAAACTTGAGTTTTGTATATAATCTTCCCTTTCTTTTATAGTCTAGTGAGATGCCCAAATTAACAGAGCAGTTAGCAGGACCACTTCGTCAAATGCAGGTAAGATTTTTTTGAACTACGTATTTTAAGAATAGTATATTGTGAAATAAACATTTGTGACAGTCTAATCATAGACCACCTGACCGGCCTCTTGCGAAACCTATATGCAGGTCAGGAAGCAACAGTTAGAACTGGACATGGAACAACAGACTGGTTGCAAATAGGAAAAGGAGTATGTCAAGGCTATATGTTGTCACCCTGCTTATTTAACTTATATGCAGAGTACATCATGAGAAACTCTGGGCTGGAAGAAGCAAAAGCTGGAATCAAGATTGCCGGGAGAAATATCAATAACCTTAGGTATGCAGATGATACCGCCCTTAAGGCAGAAAGTGAAGAGGAACTAAAAAGCCTCTTGATGAAAGTGAAAGTGGAGAGTGAAAAAGTTGGCTTAAAGCTCAACATTCAGAAAACGAAGATCATGGCATCTGGTCCCATCAGTTCCTGGGAAATAGATGGGGAAACAGTGTCAGACTTTATTTTTGGGGGCTCCAAAATCAACCAGATGGTGACTGCAGCCATGAAATTAAAAGACGCTTACTCCTTGGAAGGATAGTTATGACCAACCTAGATAGCATATTGAAAAGCAGAGACATTACCTTGTCAACAAAGGTCCATCTAGTCAAGGCTATGGTTTTTCCAGTAGTCATGTATGGATGTGAGAGTTGGACTGTGAAGAAAGCTGAGTGGCGAAGAATTGATGCTTTTGAACTGTGGTGTTGGAGAAGACTCTTGAGAGTCCCTTGGACTGCAAGGACGTCTTACCAGTCCATCCTAAAGGAGATCAGTCCTGGGTGTTCATTGGAAGGACTGATGCTGAGGCTGAAACTCCAGTACTTTGGCCACCTCATGCGAAGAGTTGACTCATTGGAAAAGACTCTGATGCTGGGAGGGATTGGGGGCAGGAGGAGAAGAGGACGACAGAGGATGAGATGGCTGGATGGCATTACGGACTCAATGGACATGAGTTTGTGTGAACTCCTAGAATTGGTGATGGACAGGGAGGCCAGGCGTGCTTCGATTCATGGGGTCGCAAAGAGTCGGACACGACTGAGCAACTGAACTGAACTGAACTGAACTGAATCATAGTACTTTTCATTCCACAGAGACAGCTTCCTTCCAATTAAATATATCATTTGATGTTAGTTTTGTCACTTAATACTATTTTGATAACATCATTTGTAATTTTTATTTTAAAAATGAAACCATCTCCCTCACCAAAATAATAAATTATATAGAGTTGCTTTGAGTACAGATTTACCATTGTATAATATAGATAAACTGTATCAGCAATTCAGTGCATGCACTGTTTTCCTTGATGTTAAGAATGGCATCTTGATAGATAGAGTTAGTTCAATTTGTTTTACATTTTTCTATCCTCGTTTATAATAAATTTTAAAATCAGGTTTTAAGATTATTTCTGGATCCTCAAAGGCATATGTTTTTGAAACCAGGGACCAGTTTTATGGAAGACAAATTTTTCACCATCAGAGTGAGGTGGGAAGATGGTTTGGGAATAATTTTACATTTAGTGTGCACTTTCAGTTCAGTTCAGTTGCTCAGTCATGTCCGACTCTTTGCGACCCCATGAATCGCAGCACGCCAGGCCTCCCTGTCCATCACCATCTCCCGGAGTTCACTCAAACTCACGTCCATCGAGTCCGTAATGCCATCCAGCCATCTCATCCTCTGTCGTCCTCTTCTCCTCCTGCCCCCAATCCCTCCCAGCATCAGAGTGTTTTCCAATGAGTCAGCTCTTTGCATGAGGTGGCCAAAGTATTGGAGTTTCAGCTTCAGCATCATTCCTTCCAAAGAACACCTAGGACTGATCTCCTTCAGAATGGACTGGTTGGATCTCCTTGCAGTCCAAGGGACTCTCAAGAGTCTTCTCCAACACCACAGTTCAAAAGCATCAATTCTATAGCACTCAGCCTTCTTCACAGTCCAACTCTTGCATCCATACATGACTACAGGAAAAACCATAGCCTTGACTAGACGGACCTTTGTTGGCAAAGTAATGTCTCTGCTTTTCAATATGCTATCTAGGTTGGTCATAACTTTTCTTCCAAGAAGCAAGCGTCTTTTAATTTAATGGCTGTGGTTACCATCTGCAGTGATTTTGGAGCCCCCCAAAATAAAGTCTGACACTGTTCCCACTGTTTCCCCATCTATTTGCCTTGAAGTGATGGGACCAGATGCCATGATCTTCGTTTTCTGAATGTTGAGCTTTAAGCCAACTTTTTCACTCTCCTCTTTCACTTTCATCAAGCAGATGATACCACCCTTATGGCAGAAAGTGTGCACTTTACTTCTGTTATTTTTAATCAGCTCCACCTCTTAGATCCCAGAGTTTGGGGACCCTTGGTTCATAATAATGAATTGGTATCTTTTATTATTTCTTAGGAGGAATGATTTTGTCTATCACTGTAAGACAGTGCAATAGAGGAATGAAGAGTGAATCATAAAAATGATCTCTTTAATGGAATATTTAGCACTTTTTCATGTTACTAAGAAGTTTAAACTCCAGAACTAGTGAAGTCTTCATAGGCCTGGGGGTTTTTGACCCTTTCAGTTACCAGGAGAAAAGAATGACTACCTTCTTATTGTTAGGAAAAGAAAATCTTAAAATGTACCTTTTTTAAAGCTTTGTTGCAGAAAAACATCATTTTGCCATAGGATTTTTGTTTCTCTAAGGCTGTTCTGTTAGGATTCTTGCCTAGAGAATCCTGTGGACGGAGGAGCCTGGTGGGCTTCTGTCCATAGGGTCGCACAGAGTCGGACACGACTGAAGCGACTTAGCACTTAGCAGCAAGGCTGTTTTGTTACTGTTGTCTTTGTTTTGTTAATGAAACAGATTAGTTAAATGTCACTCTTGAATAGTTTTAATGAGTTTTGGTTATTGTACAAAAGGTATTACTGGGTGAAAATCATACTCTTGATTTGTTTTTTTCTAATATAGTGAGAAAGCTTTGCTGTTTGATTACTGAACAGTGGGTCAGGCAGTGTGGCTACTCAGAAGCAGAACATCCAGATTGTAGGCATATTACTACCAAGGAAGAAAAAGGAAACTTGTAGAATACCGGCTTTGGAAGCCTAAAAAGAAAGTGATATGGGAGATCATAAGTAAGAAATTTGAAGCATATCTTTTCTTTTCAAAGGAATGTGCTAAAAGAATTGCAAAAGTTTCAGCAGAAGCCAAATTGGAAATTGATGAGGAGACTTACCTAAGCTCATTTAAACCTCACTTGATGGATGTAGTGTACACCTGGGCGACCGGCGCCACATTTGCCCACATCTGCAAAATGACGGATGTCTTTGAAGGTGTGGTTGAGTTTTCTATATATATACTTCTTTCTGATATAAGAAATATACTTAGAATGACATTGACTTACCAAAAAGAATATTATATTATTTTTAATTTTGGATAATAAAAGGAAATCTTCTGCCCATGTAGGGGTTTCCCTGGTGGCTCAGTGGTAAAGAATCCGCCTGCAATGCAGGAGACCTCTTGCAATGCAAGAGATGCAGGTTCAATCCCTGGGCTGGGAAGATCCCCTGGAAAAGGAAATGGCAACCTTCTCCAGTATCCTTGCCTGGGAAATCTCATGAACAGAGGAGCCTGGCGGGCTGCATGCAGTCCATGGGGTAACCAAAGAGTCTGATTCGGTTTAGTGACTAAACAACAACAACCTAATGGCTTGCTATATAATTCCACCAAATAATAGCATAGCTGAAAATGCTGTCCATTGCATACAAAATCAAATAGGTACTTAATTTAACTGAAGAAAAATTTTAAATGAAAAAGTAAAGGTAAAGGAAATACAAAAGGAGTAATTATAAGTGAATTATAAGAAGCAAATAATAGGCACAGTATATAAAGAAAGCCATATTTAGAAATTCTATAATCATTGCAAAAATATTAGCTTATGTAGATATATATAGTGGTAAATTCTGTATACATTGAACTTTCTTAAAAATGAAAATAAATGAGCTTGGACTTCATAGCAATTAATGTAAGATACTTAAAATATTATTATTTCTTATCTATTTATTTTGAGATAAATTATTTTTAACATACCCTGAATTATATGCTTTTCACCCGATATTATTGAAGACTGACTAATAGATTACTGAGTTTATGAATCAGTGATTTTTGTAATGCATAGATTAAACATCACAAAATCAGCTGTGAGCCTTTACTTCACTGCATTGAATTTTATGGGTTTTAAGGTTTTAAATATGAAGATCCCCTGGAGAAGGGAAAAGCTACTCACTCCAGTATTCTGGCCTGGAGAATTCCACGGACTGTATAGTCCAGGGGATCACAAAGAGTCAGACACGACTGAGTGACCGTCACTTTCATTTTTAAATTAATTGTGTGCTGTTTTAGTCCTTTCCCTAAAGTTTATTTCTAAACTTCCATTAAATGGTCATTAGTATTATGGTCCCAGAATCTTTCTGTGAATACTGTACTCTGTTATGAGGATGGTGATTATTTATTAGGTAAACAGTGTGCCAGGCATTGTGCTATAATCAGCATTTTATATACTTTAAATCTAATCACCAGTGGCACATCTGAGTAGATACTATTTGCACTTTGCACAAGGAGACTGATTTAGAAAAGGTAAATAATTTGGCCAAGGTCGTGGAGGTGTACCACATGACGACAGTATGTTTGAATTCTGGACTCTGTGACTGCCCGCCACATGGTAGTTGATTACTTCATCTAAAAACCGTAATACCTCATCTTTGAGTTTTGGATCACCAAGAGGATTCTTAAATACTGCCTAGAATTGTGCCATCTCCATCCTCTGAAAATGCTGTAGGGATGGTCAGAAGGCCTGTCATAACTGATGGTGTGAGAAGAGGAACACGTGACACCCTCACCTCACTTAACCCACAGAAACCCAGGGGGTGTATGACAGCTTGTGTGTTTCAGAGATACAAAGGCAATCAGGTACAGGATCACCACTCTTCAGTATAACTTCTTTTTGGAAGATAGGAATGAAACCGTGACTGTTCTGTGCCCAGATTCTAGAATTACTAATATGCTAGCTCATATTTGTATATCTGCTTCTCTGAGAAGGTAGGCACAGCGGCATGAAACAGTAGTGGTGCATTGTGTGGTTTATTTGTTTAAGAGAAATGAAGGAACAGTAGACCTAGAAATAGAGGAAGCCTTGTAAAATTATCTTTATAGATTATTTTTCTATTCTTTGTACTTAAGTGGGAAAGTTATCACGGTATGGAAGATAAATTGTAAAGTGTTAAAATTGAAGGTAGTTTGTATTTCTGCCACCTATGAGTTGATGTTTTCCCCCACATATGAGCAATTCCTGAAATCAATATTTTTACCTCTTTTCAATTCCTTGGGGCTGTTTTGATGTCACAGTTTGCTCATGAAATCTAAGGTTGAAAATTAAGGGATTCATAACTATAAATTGAAATTGGGTCTAATATCAACACAGTTTTCATGGCACCATTATGTCAGCTCTACCTTTTCTTTCTAAAACTAGAATAGACTATATATTGGCTCATAAAATATGTAATTAAACAGCAAAAAAAAAATACTGAGAACCTTGGGATATTAGGATATTATTTCCTTTCTCTGGCATACTGTGTCTCCTTGCCACAACCTTTTTTTTAAAAAAAACTGTGGTGGTGTTTACTTTATCCACTTCAGAATAGCCATTCTCTCCTCGTCTTGTTACGGCACATGCTTGATATAATTGGAAAAGTACTATAATCACAGCTCTACCCCTAGTATAGTGTGTCTTTACTTTTATAGGCAGAAAATGACTACATTGGAACTTTTCAGTGTGCTGCGGTCAAGTGTCCAATCATGTCATGAGCCTCAGAGGTAGTTTTAAGAACTTTTCAAACATTAGCTGGAGCTAGTTAACCTTGAATGGTGGGTACTATTTATTTGCCTGTACAAACGAGGTACGGTGCTCTTCCCTGTGTAGGACGGATTTGCTTTCCTTTAAGCACATGCCGTCAGGAAAGCTGCTGTGACAGATCATCATGGGAAACTGCTCGCTGCAGTGCTGACGTCTGTCAGGGGTTTCTAAGCAAATGCTCTTTTGTGCCTTCCCACTCTCTGCCCCGCCACAAGTTCTTTTCATGTGTCTTTCAACTAGCATAGCTTTACCCTTCCCTAGGAGAGGATACATCAGTGTCATAAGGGATTTTCCAGCTGGGTTGTTTTTTTTACATTTGCTAATAGAGTAGCATTTTATTAGTATGTATCTTTTCTCTATTTAACTTTTGGCACAATTTTAGTACTAAATGACTTAAGAATTAGCACCTGATTCTTACTCTTTTGATGAATAATTAACTGAGACCCTAGTGGGACCAGGAATTGTGCTGCGTGCAGTACAGGCAATAGTCTCTGCCCTCCCAGAATGTTTTCAGCCTGAGCTGGGATCTAATATGGTAAATGATTGCAGGAAAGTGTATTTATGATTCTAATCTCAGGCCTCAGTAACCACTTAGATAGGAGGTATTATATCAGATTTAGGGCATGAACTGGAGGAACCACTTTTGGGAATGCCAGCAAGTTGGAGGTAGAAATAAATACCTCTCCAGGTAAAGAAATGTGTTGATTTCTTCTATCCTCAACTAGAATGTTTTGTTCAAGAACCACATGAGCCTGATGTTTGTAAAACTGCCCTCACGCTTGTGTGCTCAAATGTCCTTCAATCGGGTGGATAGTTAAATTGTGTTTTATTCATACAGTGGAACAGTACTCAGCTAGAAAAAGGAGTGAAGGACTGATTCGTGATAGTATATGAACTTGAAACACTTTAAGCTTCTAAGTGAAAGGAGGCAGACACAGAAGCCACCTACTGGATAATTTCATTTATGTGAAATGTCCAGAATAGGCAAAGCTATAGAGAGACAGAAGTAGATTTGTGGTTACCATGGACTGGTGGTGGGTGTGACTGCTTAATGGACTTGGGTTTCTTTTGGGTTTGATAAAAAGATTCTAAAATTAAATAGTGGTTATGGTTGTACAACTCTGAATATACTAAAAACCACTGAATTTGTGCACTTATTTAAAAGGGTGAATTTGTGTTTGTATTGACTCTACCGGATCTTAGCTATGGACACTCGGGGGTCTTTGTTGAGTGGGGCGGGGGGATCTCTCATTGCAGCATATGGATTCTGAGTTGTGGCGCTTAGACTCTGTACTCGTGGCCCTGGGACTCAGTAGTCGTGGCGCTGGGGCTCGGTAGTCGTGGCGCTGGGGCTCGGTAGTCGTGGTGTTGGGGCTCGGTAGTCGTGGTGTTGGGGCTTTGTTATAACCCTGGGGCTCAGTAGTTGCAGCTCATGAACTTAGTTGCTCTACAGCATATGTGATCTTAGTTCCCCCACCAGGGATCCAACCATGTCCCTTGACTACAAGGGAAGTCCCCAAAGGGTGAATTTTATGCCATGTGAATTATTATCTAAGTGTGCATTCTTCCAGAATGGTGATATAAACCTAAGTATAAAAAAGGGGTAGTGACGCTGGGGCACATGCTTTAAAGTGGTAGATTTTGTGTGTATTTTACTACAGTTTCATTACTATTAAGGATTCAGTTTTACTTTCCACTCGGGCAAAACCAGAAAAAAGGTTCGTAATAAACCATTTGGTTGTTAGTGTGTGTTTTTGTTTCTGGTCAGCTTCAGATAGCCTGGGAGGAAGGGTGATGGCCTTTTATCTCTTGTCTTACACTTAATCTAGGTGGTCATAATTGATGAGGCAGAAAGATTTCTAAAACTGGGAGTAAGGAGAAGCCTTGGATTACGGAGAACTGTAGTAGGTAGGAAGTGTACTGGGAGATTCACCTCTTTCCAGGAGTCTTCATGAGTCTCCATCAGGAATAAATAGCCCTTATGCTGCATGCAGCTGTGAACGGTGTGTGTGCACACAAGGTGATTTCTTGACAAGACTGAGGCCGACTGCCACAGCCATTGTATGTGCAACCCTGTGTCTCCTGGCCTCACTTCTTAATTGTTCTCATCTCATCTGAAACTGTCAGAACTCAGTTTTCCAGAAATTGAGTTGGCGTGAGCTATATCTGGCTATATCTGAAGTAAATATATATTTACTTCATATGTTTGGTCTCTGATAGCTTTTGCAGATTCTGGCTGTTAACATGCTGTTGCTGCTGCTGCTGCTGCTAAGTCGCTTCAGTCGTGTCCGACTCTGTGTGGCCCCATAGACGGCAGCCCACCAGGCTCCTCCATCCCTGGGATTCTCCAGGCAAGAGTAAAGGAATGGAGTGCCATTGCCTTCTCCACTATTAACATGAGTTTTTCAATTTGCAGAAATACCTAAACAATATCAGGTTATCTATGTTTCCCGGGACACATTTGAATTCAGTCAAAACAATATTTGTGAGCACAGGCAGCTGACTGGCAGCCTGCACAGCAAACATTTATGAAGGGCTCCATTTCAGTTCCAAATGGCCTGCGGAATCCATTCTTTGCTTTTTGAAGTGCTGTATATTTACATTTTTAACCATTACCTAATTTTATTTTCTTCAAATAGAAGTGTTGGCAAAACACACATTTACTGTCTAGTTGCACGGGTAATCTGATGTTCTTTACGTTCTCCGTTCCAGCCCCCCGACCCTTTAGACACCCAGTGCTATTGCGATTGGATTTCCTCTTTCAATGCAAAGCAGTACTAGAGCTCAGCATTCTTTGCACTGAGAACAGAAATAACAAATAGAGCCAGCATTTATTGAGTTCCTATTGTATTACTGCCACTTACTAAGCACCCTGCATACATTATTTCATTCATTTCTCATAATAACCCCATTTAGGTTTAAGAATTATTATTATCTCCACTTTATAGGTGAGTAAACTTGAAGATTTTCACAGGTTAATAGAGAAGATTTGAAAGGAAAAGAATGAATTCACTTTGTGAAACTGTTGAGTTTGAGGTGTCTGTAATATGTGTGGGTGATCAACTTTTTGTTGATCCAGTAATAGCATCTAGGTAGAATTAATAGCATTGTTTTGTTTTTGTAACAGCTGTTTTTTATAATTGTGGCCTAGAAGTGAGTAACTTTCACTTAAGTAAAAAATGTTACAGCAAAAATGAGTGACGTGCTAATGACTGAACTTCATGAAATAGTATCTTTAAAGCTAAAACTTAGGGTCCACAAATGATTATCCTGGTACAGAAATATCAGACCATCCAGAACCTTATGTTTGAATCAGGGCTGAAACAGACTCACCAGGGCTCCTATTGGCATTTGAATGAATGGTATTAGATTTGGGGGCAGTAGAGGAGCACTCTTCCTCCTGGGATGCAGGGGGTCAGGGATAGGCTCCTCACCTGCCCACAGGACTGCAGCCCTTGTTATTATGTTGCTTGTGCCTGCACTGGGGTGCCAGTAAAGGGCAGTAAGAGCTGAAACACACATCCAGGGGAAGAGATAAAAGTAGGTGCTGTCCATTTATCAAGTCATGAATTTACCAGTGGGTCTAGGGGATGCCACCTTCTGACCCCACAGTGGCTAGTGGCCAACCTGGCAGCTTCCTGTTCTTAGGGAATAGGCTAATACTCTTACCTGTATTTGTAAAGTGGTTGAAGGTCCGAGATTCTTCTTCCAGGAACTCTTAGCCTCACAGTTTAAAAGGGAAGCCATTGCTCTAAAGGGTGAACCTGAAAGTCATTAACCCCTCTAGGGTTTCTTGTTTGTTAAGATGGTGGTAGGATGTTGGAAGTAGCCAATGACATAGTCTCCTCCTACTTGGGAACATCTTTTGTGAAATCATTTTTGTTGTTGTTGTTAAAGGTTACTAGTAAAAGCAGCAGCAAGCCTGTTTTTCATTTGTTCAGTTAATTTTCAAAATCTTAATATAGCTTATTGGTGTTAGAATCAGTTGTCTCAGTAACAGAAAGTAAATGCCCAGGTAGGTATGCTTCCTCATTCTCTTGGAGACCTGCTATGAAGGGGCCCCACTACTGCTTAGAACTTCCCTTCTGAGCCACAGTTCTCTTTCTAGTCATGTAAAGAGAATTAGGATGCAACTGAGATTCTTGTGTTTCTGTCTACCATTATATGTACCTCCAGGTGGATCAGTCTAGTAATTCATTCTCTAATCCTGTACTTCAGTAGCAGAGTTCTCCTGGACAAAAATTGTATCATTTGGTGTCTTCAGAAGCCATAGTCTGTAACCTCAGGATCACATTAAACTTTCCTAGTAATAGATGTAGCCCCAGCAGAGGAGGAGGAGATTGTTGTGCACCAGCTGGGTATCTGACACTTGGAACATTCTGCCTCATTTAGTTTATAGTGTTTCCCTAGCTCGCTAATACAGTCCCTCAGGCAGTAGATGGCACATCTGAATCGTAATCCCTCGTCTTCCTCTCCAGAGACTGTGGTCTCTGGCTCTGAGGCTCGTCTTACAGGCGATTCCAGATCCTCACTGCTCTCCTTGCACACCTTCCTCACTTGTGCCAGCTTTGTGGATGATCACTTCTGCTTCAGAGGACAGGCAGGTGCCAGTAGGCTGTCTTAAGCTAGAAACTCATGTGCATATCTCTTGTCCCTTACTCTCTCCTCTTCGGTGGAAGTCGCTCTCGATTCCAGGGCCGCCTTCCACTCTTCTGCACCCTCTTCGTTTTGAATCCCATCCTTTCTGCTGCCACTTTGGTAGTTTGTATTTCTCATCCACATCTTCTCCAGTTACCAGCATAACATACCGTGTTTAAGAGCAAGAGCTTTAGGAGTTAAATCTCCATTGTTTTTCTCCCTTGGGCACATTGGACCATAATGTGGAGGGCATTAAAAGGTAAAAAGAGCCCTGAACACAGTACAATGAGTGTTTTACAAGATACATGTTAATAAATTATTCCAGTGTTACAAGGCACTGGCACCCCATTCCAGTTCTCTTGCCTGGAAAATCACATGGATGGAGGAGCCTGGTGGGCTGCCGTCCATGGGGCCGCTAAGAGTCAGACACGACTGAGCAACTTCACTTTCACTTTTCACTTTCATGCATTGGAGAAGGAAATGGCAACCCACTCCAGTGTTCTTGCCTGGAGAATCCCAGGGACAGGGGAGCCTGGTGGGCTGCCGTCTATGGGGTCGCACAGAGTCGGACACGACTGAAGCGATGTAGCAGTAGCAGTGTTACAAGGAGTTAAATAAGAACCTGAAGTGTGAGGTCACAGCTTGCATACCAGAGAGAACTGATACTCCTCTGTATTTCAGGCATTAAAACTAAAATCCAAGAGTTTTCAACTTAGGTAGTACTTAGAGAAAGAATCCAGAGGCTCCTCCTCGTGCAAGCCTGACGGAAGTGCAAGTGTGTTTACAACTTCACCTTTGATGCAAACACTTGTCTCGGGGAGTCAAATCCAAATGGGAAGGGACTGATCGCCTCTTCTATGCTTCATTGAGGATACACTGTGTGAGGAAATTATTGCTGAAAGAGCCTGTTTAAGGTCCAGAAGAATGATCGATTGCACCTTTAAAATGAAAATCTGCTTCTGTTATTCCCTTCCTTAAACATTCTCCATTGCGTTCTCTTCAGAGGGTAGTATCCAGAGGCCGTGGTAGGCCACGCCCAGGGCCCACTGTGGTCTGTTGGGCATTTCTGCATTGCCTTGGTGGTCTTGCCTTGTCACGGCCTGACAGTGACCTTATGCATAAAGGACCCAAATCATATGTCACCTTTGCTGCCCTTCACCCATGTTGTTCTGTCCTCTGTTCCCAGGGCATTTTGTGTACTTCTGTAAGAGCAAGTATCAACACATTATAATAAATTCACGCCTCTCTCTACCATTAGGCAAAGACGGGAATTAAACTCTTCATCCTTGTGGCCTTCCTGGTGCCTAGCAGTCACTAGTCAAGTTTACTACTGATTTACTGCAGTACAAGTTCCTCAGAGGACTGTTGGTTAATCATCCCATGTTCGCCTTCCTTGTGTCTTAACAAAAGTTCTGCTTTTCCTGATTATTTACACTTTACAAGTGATTTGTTTGCTTTTCTGTCCAGGCAGCATAATTCGTTGTATGAGGCGCCTGGAAGAACTACTTCGACAAATGTGTCAAGCAGCAAAAGCCATTGGAAACACTGAGCTGGAAAATAAATTTGCAGAAGGTCAGTATCCAGCCCATAAGGTTTTTCTAGTAATTTTTGCAAATCCTGTTGAGATTTGACCTCTTGACCACAACCTAGGAGAACATTTCCAGATATTCTTCACTGGATTGCCATGGCAGGCCACCTAGTAGCATTCAAAGAAAATATCAGTGTGTGTTGGAAACAGTTTGTAAATGAATATAGATAAAATCTCAAAATATTTATTGTGCACTTATTGTGTGCCAGGCATTGGTTTAAGCACCAGGGAATACAGCAGTGAACAAAAAAGAGACAAACCCCTGCCTTCATGGCGCTCACATTCTAGTGCAGGGGGCGGACAGTAAACAAGTCAACAATTAAAATACATCAGGTAGTGATACAAACGAAGGAAGAGACAACAGAGAATTGAGAGATGGATATGATGGCCTAGAGCCCCTCCATATATACTTGATGTACTGGAGCAACAGGCCTGTGTGGCTGGAGCACAGTGAACAATGAATCGAACAGCAGGGGTTGGAAGAAGAAAAGAATGGTCCTGTAGGCCCTAGCACTCAGCTTTTTCCTCTGAGGTGATCGGAGGTTTTGAGCACAGGAGTGGCGTGCTCGGGCATGGGTTTCACCAGGCAGTTCTTGCTGGTGCATTGTAGGCAAGTCTGTAGATTAGCTCGGTGGAAGCAGGAAGACCAACTCGGGAAAGGCTGGCTACATCATGGCGGTAGTGCCGGGGAGGCACACGCGCTTGCACATAACTTCACGCCATCTGTCTGCTGGCCGAGAAAAAGGACTGAAAGCACCAAGAATAGAGACACGGTGCTGCTCTGAGTTGGTTGACCACAGTCAAACCTACTGATTTTGCTATCTACTTAGTGTTCTAAGAAGTTTGCAGAAACTGGCTTACGTTATCAACATTGTTAAATAGAGCAGACCTATTGAATCACTGTGGGTTTAAGTCTAGTTTTGTAAACTTTCGAACAGTTTGTCCTGCCTTAGCCCAGAAAGAATTTCACATGGTAACTGAAATATAGTGCCTTCCATTGTAGGCTGAAAATTCATGCTTTGGGGTAACTAACTTCTTTTGACAGCTTATTCTTTCCAAGTCTTTAAAAATAATTTTGGACACCCCTAGCCCCGCCACACATGGGGTACTGTAGAGTCAGGATTCATAAGAACAGGGGTCTGGTTTCGAAGTTTCCCGTTTCTCAGAAATGGCTATGAACTCCTCCTCTAGGTGTCTTTCAGACCAGCAAGGTTTTGTATTTTCCGAATTGCCTTCTCCCCAATTTAATGTGAGTTGTTAAAAAACCCCAGTGGATGGGCATTACATTCTTTGTGGTCTTGAAAATTTACATCATATTTTCTTTTCCCTTAGGAATCACCAAAATCAAGAGAGATATTGTGTTTGCTGCCAGCCTCTACTTATAAACAGTCAGCTAAGGAATGTGGAATTATAAATTGTTCTCCACCTGTCTGATTACAATCAACTACAAATGCCTATAAGTATTGATTTGGTTTTCCCATCTCAAGACAGTTGTCCTGAAACATTTTAATATGTATTATATTTAAATCAAGCATCATTCTAAGAAAGCATATTACATACACATTTGTACATAAGCGTTACATTTTTTAATAAAACAATGTACAGGTGGGGCATTGTTTAGTGAAAGGCCGTTGAAATTTTTTAAAATGAACTTAGAGCTATTAGATAACCGGTGTTAACTGTAACTATATACACACAGGTAAAGTAGGCATCCAGGAGGTACAGTAGCAGCAGTCCCTTAAAGGCTTGTACACCGGGAAGAAAGACGCATCTTCTTGCCTTCTGGTTGCAATCATTTTTCTTTAGAAAGCAGGCCAGCTTCATCTGGGCACTGTGCCACCTTCAAGGCTGGTGACTGTTTCGATAGTGATTCCCCGTCGTCGGTGTTTCGTGTAGAGTTGTATGAGAATCCTCCTCTTTTCTTTCTTTAAAAGGAGAACTTCTCTTTTTGAAGAAATCTGATACATATACAGCCTATGTAGAACAGATAACATTTAGAACGGGGCAGAGTATCAAATGATAAAATTTTAAATAAGTTGAAAAACCATAACAAAAATTGCAATAAGCAGTGTTCAAAAAATAAAAGGATATGCATTACAGGGTAAAAGTTAAGGGTACTAATAAATTAGTGGCTGGGCTTCCCGTGGCTCAGTAGTAAAGAACCTGCCTGCAAAGCAAGAGATGCAGGTCCACTCTCTGGGTCAGGAAGGGCCCATGAAGAAGGCAGTAGCTACTCAGGCCACTATTCTTGCCTGGGAAATCCCATGGACAAGAAGAGCCTGGCAGGCTAGAGTCCATGGGGTCACAGAGAGACGGACATGACTCAGTGACTGAGCAGCAACAACAAATTAGTAGCTAACAGGCATTTTTGTTAAAGACATTCTGAGAGTTGCTTTGTTATGTCTTGGGCAAAAAGCTTCACTCTGCCAGCCAGCCCTTAATGAAAAAAAAAAGTGTCGTTCTTCATGTAAATTATTTTCAATTTATACCAAAAAGAAAACTGTATACCCAGGGCTTTTTACTATTTAAAAAAAAAAAAAACTTAGTAAAATTTTTTAACAACTTCTGCAGAAAGTAAATAACCTAGGTATTATTTCCTGTCTGTCCTAAAATGACTTTTAATAACATTGGGGTCCTTACTCAGTAGCAATTATTGAGCCACATTCTCTGCCTTAACATAGTTTTCTCATTGGAACCTTTTTTTCTACTTATTTGTCCAAGTGTTTGTCAATTTCAAGATGTAGGCTGCTACCATGGATACTTACAACTAATATTGCAACCAGAGCTCCTTGAATGAGTCCAGTCAACACATCACTCCAGTGGTGTTTGTAATCAGAAACTCGAGAAAGGCCCACATAAATGGATGCAGCAACAAGACCAAATTGCAGTGTAGGGCGTAAAAGTCTTGCCCAGTCTCCCTTCATTCTGGCTTGAAGGTAAAGCTAATAGAAAAGATAGGGGGAAAAAAAGTTTAGTATACCAACCGAAGACTATATTTTATATTAAATATCACATTTCTAAAAGATTGATGTTTTAAATGATAGCATTAAGTATTAATGATCATTAATCAGTGTTATATATGGAAGAAGGCTTTAGGCAAGCATTCTTGTACTCATGAATACCTAAAAATTAGTCCCAAAATAAAACGAAAATACACATTGCCCTAGTAACAGTTTACAAGAATTTATTACCTGTCTAGTGCTCTAGTTAGACCACTCTCCAAATTATAAACAAGGTAAGCGTCTCTGTGTGTATAACCTAGGATTTCAGGGGCTGCTCCTTCCCTTCCATTTTGAGTTACAGTGGTCATTAATTCAGTCTTGGGATCAACTGCTACTGCTCTGAGCACAGGTTGCCTTACCCTGGGCCAGGCTACTGTATTTTCTGCCCAGCCTGTTTAGGAACTAAGTTTGCTTAATTCACCCAAACAATTTACCTGAGAGTTCTCTAGCCTCAAATTATTTAACATGAGTGACTGAGACTAAATAAGTATTCATAAGTAAATACAATAATCTGCCTAAGTAAATAATACAGTCTGTAGTTTAGTCCTGATCCAGTAAAAGTATTCTTTCAATAGCACCTGTACCCTTTAAAGTTCTATGATTTTTCCATACACTGTCAGACCTGAGAATCTCCCCTTTGCTGTGTCAGCCTGCCCTTGACTTTGGTGCATCCCCAAAGACTGTAATAAAGAACAAATTTGGAATAGTTTCCTATGAACACCTTTCAGCAAATATGGTCTTTTTTTCCCCTAACTTCTATCTAATAATATAATTCTTAATATTCATTTTAAAAACTCTGTTCAATAATTTATGGCTTATCAGATCAGATCAGTCACTCAGTCGTGTCCGACTCTTCGCGACCCCATGAATCACAGCACTTACTTAAATGCAGTCTGCAGAAAACAATTTATGTGGCTGTGCCCACTGACCCTGCCTATTTAAAGTAGATAGATAAGTCCATTCCTAGTTCTCTGGGCACTGCTGTGCATGTTCAGTTCTTAGCACCTGGCAAAGACACAGAGGTGGTCTAACTTTATCAAGTACTTTATAGTATAAACATCTAATCCTAAAAGAGCATACCAGTTGTTTAACTGAGTTGAACTAATTAATAGGCTGAAGTGCTTTTGGCTTTCTGCAGAGCTCCTCTCCCCTTTTTGGTTTGCTGCTGTTGAAGCTATAAACAAGTACAGAGTAAGAGGCTTGTCTCAAGATTCTGGAGGTGGCTAGATACTTGGTTCTAGATGGGGCAAAGTTACTTAGCATGTGCTAGGCTGAAGCCAGTTAGGTACCACAGCCGTGCCAGATAAGATTCACCTCATTAGTTCTACCTGGAAATTTTTTGTTCATTTTAAGGAAAACAATTCTTTAACTAGGAGCCAAGTTTTATATGTTATTATCCAAAAGTTTAGTTGTCTCTCTTCTAGTTCCTGTTAAGCTATCTTTCCAGATGATGGTTAAAGGCATCAGCTATTTAGACTATAAAAACATGTACTTAGGAATTACAAATACTTGACACGAATGCAGACGTATTAGGGAGAACTGCACCCATCCCTGCTAGGAACACAGTTAAAAAACAACTCTCAAATGGACTTAGGGATTTATTTTATACTTCCAACATAAAGGAAACTCAGGACTTTCAAGGTTCTTCCTCAATTAGGATTCTAAAATCCCTCTGTTTCTTCCAAAGAATTCTGACTTTGACTTTAGGTAGCCCACACACATATGTTAAGTAAGTATTATTTTGCCCCAATCTCTTCCTCAACATCCCTGTGAAAATAACATTCGCTTATGGATCAATAACCAAACACACTGCAGTATACTCTAGGTGAGATCTTCCGCCTCTAAGTACCTAATTAAATAAGAGTCTGTGTTCATCTCTTGTGGGAACTAATGGCCATGGCTTGAGTAAAGGCTCTTGTTACAGAACAATTCTCAGCTCTTGAGTGAGACTGGCTAATTGAATGGGCTTCCTGTTTGCCTGTTTTGTATCTCTGGGTCCAAGGCACTTGATGTAGCAAAAGCCAGGCACCACCTCTAGCCCTGCTCTTCCCTGTGAGGACTTTGGTTTCAGTAGACCCTCAAGAGGTAAACACACTGACTTTGTTGAAACTTGGGTCACCTGAGTTGCATGGTTGACATGCCCTGAACTCCAGACCTTGACAACTGACCTCCTGTGTTGCCAGCCGAAAGTCTGTCCTACATAAGCAGGTCCAAGAAAGCGTACAATGCTGACTTTCTGGGGGCTCCACTTCCTAAGCCTTTCTCAGGTTCCACAGTGCAGATCTTTTAAGCTCCCACCCTCGTGCAGATCTTTTAAGCTCCCACCCTCGAGAGGCACTAGAGATTCAGCTTCCTCCTACCACTCATTTAACGCTTTCCAAAATCTTTACCTCTTGCTTATTGTCTCCTTTTCCATTCTTTGACTTTGTGGATTTATATATCTTTTTCTATTCTACTCCTTGTCTTTTGACAGGGGAGAGGAAAGCATGTATGTTCCTTTAAAAACAAGTCTCTATTCCTCCATCTTTCTCTGTCTCCGAGAAACTGAATATCTGATATATCTCAGCACTGCTATATCAGAACTAGATAGGGGGACTGCTCATGCTTTAATGCCAGAGTTGAGAATAAAAAGGCTTTGTAACCTTTGTTGCCTTTGCAACCTCCACTCTTCCCCTTCTCCCTACACACGCATATGTTAATCACATATGTACTACAAGAAGGAAAGCATTCAATTGCTTATATCTTAAGATTTAGAACTTCCAGAACTCCATATCCAGTCTGTGTATGGTACCAGACTGGCTGGCTCAGTGGCAGCATCTACAATTTTCAAATTTCCCCAGTGGGGGAAACTGCCAATCCACAGACAAACCGAAGGGCACCACATAGCCCTGACTGTGAGAGGGCACACAGTATGACCTGCAGCAGACTTGGCCCGGAAATCTGCTGGGCTGCATCTGCTCTCGGGTTTATTTATGAAGGAACTGTTTAGTTTTCACAAGTTGTAGAAACGGTACCTAACAGATACATGATGGGCTGCTGGCAAACAAAAGCTATGGTTAGACAAGAACGAGCCATTTAATAGAAAATGGAGAAGAGTGGCAGCCACACTGGAAAAAACCAGGTGGCCAGGGAGACAAGTGGAAATTCAACTTCCTGGTGAAGTAGAAAGGTCACAACTAGAAATAAAAGACAAGCTTCTGGCAGGACAAAAGCAACCTGCAGCACTTCACTAAGGTGCTCCCCAGAAGCAGAGGCTTCACACTGTGATACTGCAGGTTCAGGAAGCCCCATGGCAGGACAGCAGAGGGACAGAGGATGAAACATGCAGCTACCAGTTCTGTCAGCAGAGCAACCCACAAAACTCCAGACAGCAAAGGAAGACTTGTTGACATAAAAAGGCAGGCTGAAAACGGGCTACCTGGAGAAGGAGATGGTGTCCACTCCACTCTTGCCTGGAAAATCCCATGGAGAGGAGCCTGGAGGGCTACAGTCCATGGCCATGAAGAATTGGAAACGATTTCGCAGCTAAACAACAACAACAAAACCTTGTTTTCTTTGGAATCCTAACTCTAATAATCAGAATTAAACCTGCTGTCATGCCTTCTGTGGCAGGTTGATACCCTACTACTGCTGTCATCAGTGGTATTTCTGATGCTGTTTTTCTTAAGTGACATGTTGAAACAAATAGCAGTCAAAGTTCCCTGGTGAAATGCCTTTGGGTCAAGATTTGGTCAGATCTTTGTTCTGGGCTCCAGGTGACTTCCCTGATGGCTCAGTTGGTAAAGAATCTGCAATGCAGGAGACACAAGAGATGGGGTTCCATCCCTGAGTTGGGAAGATCCCCTGGAGAAGGAAATGGCAACCCAGTATTTTTGCCTGGGAAATCTCATGGGCAGAGGAGCCTGGCAGACTGCAGTCCGTGGAGTCGGAAGGATCAGACACAATTTGGCAACTAACCCACCACAAGCACCACCAGGTGGCTAAGGAATGTAGGCAGGATCCCTTCCCACAACCGGTCAGCAGCCCCACTGTGTGAGCTGGTTAAAACTGTCTTGGGGGGACTTCCCTGGTGGTCCAGTGGCTAAGACGGAGTCAATCAAGAGCTCAGAGCCAATCTGGTACAGCCACTGCGTGTGCAGAGCCTAGTTCAGTCAGCAGAAACTAGTTAGAAGAGACCTTATGACTCGACCAGTATCCTCCATTAAAGGATCTAGTTATACAATCTCATTTTAAAAATTCAATTAAACTGCTGAATAAGGTATTTTTTGAAGCCAGTTTGTTTCTGCCTTTCCTCAATTGACTGTAACATGTAACTCCTAAATGCTGTTGCCTCATAAAGTCTCTTACTACAGGCACATCTGTATTAAGCCATACCTGGAGATGTGGCTTTGGTTTCAGACCACTGCAATAAAGTGAATATCATAGTAGCGCAAGTCTCATGAATTTTCTGGTTTCCCAATGTATATACAAGTTATGTTTACACTATGCTGTATAGTCCATTAATGTGCAGTGGCATTTTGTCTAAAAAAAAGTACATACCTTAATTTAAAAATATATTATTACTAAAAAGTACTAACAATCATCTGAGCCTTCAAGTAAGTTGCAATTCTTTTGCAACACTAATATGAAAGACCACAAATGACCATAACAAATAGAACAGTAATGAAAAAGTCTGAAATATTTTGAGAATTACCAAAATGTGACACAGAGACACAAAGTGAGCAAATGCTGTTGGAAAAATGGCTCCAATAGACTTCCCTGCAGGGTTGCCACAAACCTTCAATTTACATGATAAAGTGAAGCACAATAAAACGAGGTATTCCTATATTTTACTCTTAAAATAAGAGGGTCCCTCCACCCAAATTTCAACTAGAGTCAAGGGATTATTTTCACATTTTTAAACAGTTATTTGAAATGTGATCATATGGACCACAGTCTTGTCTAACTCAATGAAACTATGAGCCATGCTGCGTAGGGCCACCCAAGATGGATGGATCATGGTGGAGAGTTCTGAGAAAACGTGGTCCACTGGAGCAGGGAATAGCAAACCACCTCAGTATTCTTGCCTTGAGAACCCCACGGACAGTGTGAAAGGTCAAGAAGCAACAGTTAGAACTGGACGTGGAACAACAGACTGGTTCCAAATTGGGAAAGGAATACATCAAGGCTGTATATTGTCACCCTGCTTATTTAACTTATATGCAGAGTACATCATGTGAAATGCTGGGCTGGAAGAAGCACAAGCTGGAATCAAGATTGCCAGGAGAAATACCAATAACCTCTGATACAGGTAACACCACCCTTATGGCAGAAAGTGAAGAAGAACTAAAGAGCCTCTTGAAAGTAAGAGAGGAGAGTGAAAAAGCTGGTTGAAAACTCAACATTGAAAAAACTAAGATCATGGCCTCTGGTCCCATTACTTCATGGCGAATAGATGGGGAAACAATGGAAACAAAGACAATTTTTAGGGGCTCCAAAATCACTGCAGATGGTGACTGCACCCATGAAATTAAAAGATGCTTGTTCCTTGGGGGAAAAGTTATGACCAACCTAGACAGCATATTAAAAAGCAGGGACATTTACTTTGCCAACAAAGGTCTGTCTAGTCAAAGCTACAGTTTTTCCAGTAGTCATATATGGATGTGAGAGTTGGACTATAAAGAAAGCTGAGCACCGAAGAACTGATGCTTTTGAATTGGGGTGTTGGAGAAGACTCCTGCGAGTCCTTTGGACTGCAAGGAGATCCAATCAGTCCACCCTAAAGGAGATCATCAGTCCTGAATATTCACTGGAAGGCCTGATGCTGAAGCTGAAACCCCCAATACTTTGGCCACCTGATGCAAAGAACTGACTCATTTGAAAAGACCCTGATGCTGGGAAAGATTGAAGGCAGGAGGAGAAAGGATGACAGAAGATGAGATGGTTGGATGGCATCGACGACTCGATGGACATGGGTTTGGGCAAGCTCCAGGAGTTGGTGATGGACAGGGAGGCCTGGCGTGCTCCTGCCCATGGGGTGGCAAAGAGTCAGACACAACTGAGTGACTGAACTGACTGATTTGAAAAAAAAAAAATGCAGCTGAGATTGCACCTGGTTTACAGAGCCTAAATATTACATGACCTGTAACAAAAAATTTGCCAACCCCTGAACTAGACTAACAACAGCATGCTCAACACAAAGAAATACACCTTGGCCTAAGACCATGCCAAGTACACTGTTGTTCCACCTTCATGTGATGAGAGACCTGGCCAGAAGAGCACTGAAAGGCATGCCTTAGTTTTCTTTAGGATTCACAAAATTCCTAAAGTTAAACCTCAAATCCCTCCTTAAATTGGGCGGGTAAGCACTACCTGAGCACAGCGGGGGGCAAGGCCCAGATGTGAGGCAGTCTGACAGGGAGGGAAACCAAGCTGAAACATAACACACTGAGAGGTACTTCGGTTCCCACTGGAGTAATTTATACAGAAAGTTCATAACAGCAGTGATATAAATAACCGTAGTAATTTACAAACAAGCTTCTATAACAGCAGTGATATAAGCAATCTAGGGTGACAGTCTCCCTATGACAGTGCTGGGGAAAACTGTATATTCCTTACTGTACTGAAAAAAGTACGGTTTCAGCCCATGCCTGTTTTCCTGAACAATCAAGTAAATTTGGAATCTGGCATTTGGCAAAAGTCAAGGGAAGTTAAGAGTCAACTGCACATCAATTGACTATATGGAAAGAAGCCCTGCCCTTTGCTCCTACCAACCTAGGTGTTTTTCAGGGGGCTAACTCCTAGCACTGTAGGGTGTGCTAGAGAAGAACGATGGTCAGGTATTTTAAGGGACATTTTTAACTAGAAGTTAATTTCTGGGTATCAGGAATTGACAGGGAAGTTTTGGCTATCAAAGACTATCCTCAGGATTTAAATGACTACATCTTCCAAATCTGGGACTGACCCATGATGCCAAGATGCCTAGGAGAACAAGATGAGTCATTGCCTAAGGAATGTGTGTGTGGCAGGGGGCAGGAGGGTAGGTAGTGGTTAAGTGATGTATATAAATATGAAAGCTGGAAAGCAAGGAGACATCCATGTATTCAGGGGCTGAAATAAAAGCTAGAGCCTACATCTACATCAAGTCAGTATTTCCACTGCTCAGAGTCGGTGAAACCCGTGCGTGGCTGCTGTAGCCTGCCTGCTTCTCCAGAGTTCTTGGTCTATGATAGAATTTGTTGTTGCATTATACCTGTAAATCTAAATGGCTCATACAGATCCAATTACCAAACTAGAGTTGAGGTAATTTGCCCTCTGCTGTTGCTGCTGCTGCTGCTAAGTCGATTCAGTCGTGTCCGACTCTGTGCAACCCCATAGACGGCAGCCCACCAGCCTCCCCTGTCCCAGGGGATTCTCCAGGCAAGAACACTGGAGTGGGTTGCCATTTCCTTCTCCAATGCGTGAAAGTGAAGTCGCTCAGTCGTGTCCGACTCTTTGCGACCCCATGGACTGCAGCCTACCAGGCTCCTCCGTCCATGGGATTTTCCAGGCAAGAGTACTGGAGTGGGGTGCCATTGCCTTCTCCGAATTTGCACTCTGCATATATCTTTAATTTGCCTCTTCATTTGTTCCTGAGTGTCCACGGGGAAGGCTAGCCATCAAGGCCCTCTCTAGTTTTATCCTCCATACATTAATTTCATATTTCACAAAAAAAGCTCATTAAATGTTTCTGTTTGAGCAAATATTCAGATATTTTAAGGTCAAAGGAGCAAAGAAGAGCAAAAATAATTTTAAGGTCTAGAGTATGATACATCTGAGAATATTCTTTGAAATTAAAGAGTGGGTTGAAGTTACATGTTACATCTTACTTTCAGAGATCTGTATCACCTGACCTTCAAAATAACTGGACTAGGGTTCAGCTCAAGAAATCAACAAAGCAAGGGAGCCTGATTAACAAGAGATTCCCAGAGAGCTTATAGACCTTAGCAGCTCCTCCCAAGGCCCCTATTTCCCCATTTGTGAAAGGGGTGGCAGTCATCCCTCTTCTGTGTCATGGGGGCTATCAGAAAGACAAAACAGAGTAGTGTAAAAGCAAATCATCTTCAGTATCAACCAACCTCAGATTCTTAGGTCTCTCTCATGAAGAAGGACTTAAAGATAATGACACACGAGTGAATAACAAACCACAAAAGCAGCCCTGGTGGTGTCTGGCGCTGGGGCATACAAACATTCAAAAGCCAGTCACTGTAGTCACAAACTCTGCTTTAGGGAAAGTTCTCAGGATATGTTAATAGCTCCAGCCTTTCCCTTCTCCCCCTGGTCCCACGCCCTATTTAAAAAGAGAGAGAAAAAAAAAAATGGTGGCTCCCTTTAGGAAAAATGGTAGCTTTTCCTAGTAAGATAAATGAACTGAACAGTATTTGTTGTTACTACCATCAAATAGCTCTTCCCTGATAGCTCAGTTGGTAAAGAATCTGCCTACAATGCAAGAGACCCTAGTTCGATTCCTGGATTGGGAAGATCCCCTGGAAAAGGGATAGGCTACCCACTCCAATATTCTTGGGCTTCCCTTGTGGCTCAGCTGGTAAAGAATCTGCCTGCAGTGCTGGAAGGTTGGGTTCAATCCCTGGGTTGGGAAGATCCCCTGGAGAAGGGAAAGGCTACCCACTCCAGTGGCCTAAAGAATTCCATGGACTGAACAGTCCATGGGGTCACAAAGGGTCGGACATGACTGAGCGACTTTCACTTTCGCCATCAAGTAAGTCACATTTCCCATGGCACAATTTCAAAAACATTTGGGTATTTTTTAAAAAGGAAGTTCTGAATTTTGTTGAATTGCTACAGTTTCTTCCTCACAAAATTAACACATGAGGAAAGCCTTGCAATTTCCAGAGATGTTGAAGAAGCCAAAAATTAGCATTATTGAAAAGGTTTTGAAGTTGTAGATTTGAATTTTATGTAACACATCTGTAATTTTTACATGTTATAAATTTTATGCTTTTAATTTCTGGAGTTTGGTTTTTTCAAATAAAAGTAAGATTCTGGTAAAACTGATACTAAATTCTTCCTAAATGAAACCAACCAACTTCCAGCGGGGAATCTTAACAATACACATCATGAATCTTTCCACATCATAGATTTAATTATTATACAGTACTTGTGATCTTACGGGAAAGGGTAACTGAAAACAGCCAGACAACAGCAAATTTACACAGCACAACTATATAAAAGTCCACTTACAAAGAAAAATTACAGCTGATCTGTAAGGATAGAGATCTCCTTTTCCCACCAAATTTTGATAATTTTATACATAAAGAGACAGAGGATTGATAAAAATAAGTCAGTTAAATTGACCTTTGAAAACCCCTTGTAGTGCCCTAAAGCCTGGTCTTCCACTAATTGCTCTCGATACACATTCATCTCTAGTTTTATATGCAAAATATGGGTGCCAGTCTTCTCTAACTCTTCACTGCTGACTTTGTATAATACAAGTGCAACTAAAATTGCTCCTGCAGGCTGTACTGATGACAAGCTCCTGAAGCTGAAACCTTTCTAGTCCATGGAAAGCAGTCTGGGCAATGTTTCCCCAAGTGGAAGGAAAATAAGACTTGCTCAGATGAGAGCAACAGAGCTGCCATCACATCCAATAATCACAATTCCTCACCCCAGCAGCCCCCCATGCAGGGAAAGCCAGGCCACTCAGCACCCACACTGTGCAAATGAGGCCAGGACTCCGGCTCAGGGAGAGGCTACAAGGAGCAGCAGCACCACCTTGGCTTGATTTCAGAGCAGTGACCTGCTGAGATGACACAGGAGCTGTCTGTATATTCCAGAAAACCTCTTCAGAAAACATGGCCCAGAGTAAGGGGACATGTCACCTAATTCTTAGCACCAGACTTGCAGACCTGATCTGTTTAGGATTCTACCACTGTCAGAAAAGTGACAAGTAGCTTTGACCACTTGTCTGCTTCAAGAGTAAAGATTCCCTCTTATCCTGAAGGTTGCCAATTTGCAGCTTGCTATACAATGCACCTGTCTGCTGCTTCTAGATGAAGGACAAAGTCATTTCAAACAATTTTAACTGGCCTTGGCAGAGTACAGGCAGCCATCCATTCCTCTTCTGAACTTAGTGCAACAAGCAGTGGCTTCCAGTTGACTTGGGCAGTTAGGCCAATGAGAATGTCAGAGGCATTCGCACAGGAGAAAACACCAAACCCGAATATATGAAGTGCCCGCACACATAACCCACCACCAACAGACCCAAAGTACTTACTGCCACGAACATCATGCAGTACATGGAGAATGAAGAGTGGCCCGAATAAAAGGAGAGTCTAGAAGAGAAAGAAGAGAAACATTAATCTTTCCTCCTAGAGACTGAGAATATTTTTTATTTCATAAATCTCACCTTCCCATTGTATATAGCTCCCTCCCCTTACCTTTGAGGGTGGGGCGGGAGGACAGTTAAACAGGAACTTTAAATGAGTCCTAGGAGGGTCTTGTGTGGATTACAATAAAACGTGGAAAATTCTGAAAGATGGGAATACCAGACCACCTGACCTGCCTCTTGAGAAACCTGTATGCAGGTCAGGAAGCAACAGTTAGAACTGGACATGGAACAACAGACTGGTTCCAAATAGGAAAAGGAGTACGTCAAGGCTGTATATTGTCACCTTGCTTATTTAACTTATATGCAGAGTGCATCATGAGAAATGCTGGGCTGGAAGAAGCACAAGCTGGAATCAAGATTGCCAGGAGAAATACCAATAACCTCAGATATGCAGATGACACCACCCTTATGGCAGAAAGTGAAGAGGAACTAAAAAGCCTCTTGATGAAAGTGAAAGAGGAGAGTGAGAAAGTTGGCTTAAAGCTCAACATTCAGAAAACGAAGATCATGGCATCTGGCCCCATCACTTCATGGGAAATAAATGGGGAAACAGTGGAAACAGTGTCAGACTTTATTTTTGGGGGCTCCAAAATCACTGCAGATGGTGACTGCAGCCATGAAATTAAAAGATGCTTACTCCTTGGAAAGTTATGACCAACCTAGATAGCATATTCAAAAGCAGAGACATTACTTTGCCAACAAAGGTCCATCTAGTCAAGGCTATAGTTTTTCCAGTAGTCATGTATGGATGTGAGAGTTGGACTGTGAAGAAAGCTGATTGCCGAAGAATTGATGCTTTTGAACTGTGGCGTTGGAGAAGACTCTTGAGAGTCCCTTGGACTGCAAGGAGATCCAACCAGTCCATTCTAGAGGAGATCAGTCCTGGGTGTTCTTTGGAAGGAATGATGCTAAAGCTGAAACTCCAATACTTTGGCCACCTCATGTAAAGAGTTGACTCATTGGAAAAGACTCTGATGCTGGGAGGGATTGGGGGCAGGAGGAGAAGGGGACGACAGAGGATGAGATGGCTGGATGGCATCACCGACTTGATAATCGTGAGTTTGAGTGAACTCCGGGAGTTGGTGATGGACAGGGAGGCCTGGCGTGCTGCGATTCATGGCGTTGCAAAGAGTCAGACACGACTGAGACTGAGCGACTGAACTGAACTGAGGAGGGTCTGAGGTCTGATTGCTACATGATATCATTTTATTGATACTTTCAGGACGCGTAGTGAGTCACTGACAAATTTGCCAAGCATTTCTAAAGGAAAACGTGACAAGCTATACCAGCATAAATGGCCTGAGTTTCTCACATAAAAACTTACATGACCATAATTTAAGTTTTATTTTCCACTTGAAGGGTGTGTCCCTGAATAGCAGTAATAAATACTTTCTTTGGAACACTCACAAGTTGAGTACTTTAAAAAATAATAATTTTAAAGTGATACTTTAGCATCTTGCCTTAGATTTCCCACAAGATTAAATGCTTTTGCTTGACATTTATTTTTAAATTGTGCACTGATAGTCCTGTACCAGATTAACCATGTCTTTCAACATTATATTCTATAAACATCTAGGTATCATCTTTCTACCTAAAAATGACAGAATGCTTACAAAATTTAATTTTATTGCACTTAAGAATAAAATCACAAGGAACAGGTTCTGAAGTATTTTACTTATTATGCCCTACTTGGTTCAAAAGGAATTTGTTTTCCCCAATACATAAAGGAGAAAAGACTCCTAAAACACATGCCAACTAAGATTTATGTAATCAAACTTGATAATTATTCTGGGTTTAATATACATAAAACAAAGAATATAAATCACTTTTAGCCTTCCCAACCACTTGGCTGTCAAGAGATCAATTATTTTCATATTTCATACAAAACTAATTGGTTAAGTCCCTAGGAGATACAGCATCTTATTATGTCCATAATTCACAAATGAACAAATAATTATATGGGCACTTTAATAAAATCCAAAGAGTAGTCAAAATGTACACTGTTTTCATCATAGTGACCTCAGCTGAAATTCTGTCCCTGGTCTAAGAACCTGCTTTGTTCTTGAGGTTTTAACCAATCTTAGACTCACTTTAATATAGCCAATCTGATGAAATTACCTAGTTCTCCATCAAAGTTTAGGAAAGACTTTTCAAAAAGAAAATTTACAGAGATAAGAATATATTCTGAAATGCAGCTGTTTTCATCAGCTCTGTGGCCTGGTCTACTAAACAATGAGCAAGTAGATTAGTCTTGACTACGTAACTTACTGTGAATGGGATTCTATTTCAAATGGCAAATTTAAGATGATTTTTTTCCTATATACGTCAGCCAGGTCATCCCTTTCTCCTGGGAGAGCTCATTAAACTTGGTCTAAACCTCAATATCATAGCCTTAAGAGCGTTCATTCACAGCCATCCACCCACCCCGCGCCCACAGGGTCTGAGCTCCTACTCCTCAATTCACCACTATTCCATCTCTGTATTTCAACAGTGACATCAGTGTTCAGCCTTATAAAATGCAAAGACAACCAAATCCAGCTTTTATCAGTCATCAGAAGCAATCAACTCACACAAGGTGCTTCTTAATTTTTTAATGGAATTTACTAAATATTCTGGGGCTCATGGGAAGACTAACTCACAAAGAATCTCCTCATCATCTCATGGCTCTTCCCCTACCACCTGACTTTCTTCCTCTCTTCTTCCTAAGTCACAAAACAATTACAACTTTGGTTATGCTTTCAGTTTGAAAATTTTTTGCGTTTGCATTACGCTTGAATGATGATACCTAACTACAGAATATCTAGGCTGATGACTTTTTTTCCTTATCCCTTTGAGTATATCATACTATCTTCTGGCTTCTACTTTTGCTTTAAAATATGAGCTGCCTTTCTGGGTTATGTGTCTTTTCTCTGTAATTGCTTCCTCTACTGCCAAAGTCTTCAATATTCTGCAGTTTTGCTATCATGTTTATAAGTATGAATTTCCTTTGATTTACCTGATTTAGTATTCGTTGGCTTCCTATGTCTGAGGATTTGTACACGTCACCAATTCTAGATCAGTCTCAGTTATTACACCTTTGAATTATGTATCCTCCATCCTATTTTCCAAGATTGCGATTCAACATCTTAGACATTTCCATTCTGTCCCTCCATATCTCTTAAACTTTTCTATTTTTAATCTTGGTCTCTTCAGGTTTATCTTCCCTCCCTTTACTGTGTCTAGTCGGTTAATCTGTTTTTTCATTCAAATTACTATGTGTGTATCATTTATAGGTCTTTTTGGATCATCTGCAAATCTGGTGAATTTTGGTTCTCATCATCCTGCATCATATTCTCAATCTTACTTGCTCCTATACAGCAGATATGTTGATTTATTTCCTATAGAGTAATTCTAGTATCTGAATCTTTGAGATAAACTCTAATACAGTTTGTTTATATAGTTTGTTTTTCTGCTGACTCTCATATTAGATAAGAGCTCATATTCTTGGGACTCTCAATCTGAGGACTCTTAAAAGTATTGGCTGAAAGAGCATTCTTCCAGATATATGTGTTCTCCTCTGCTAGATTCACTATCAGTCCACTTCAATTTTTTTCTCTAAGCCACACAGATAGTACGAATTCTGACTCCAGAAGAGTATGAGTGTGGTATTATGGTTAAGGATTCTTCTTGATGGGTTTCTTCTGGGAGGATGTTTCCCTTTGGGAATCCTTATATTATCCACAGTATATTATATTATATATAATCCTTATATTATCTGTCTTTCTTCACTGCTCAGCCTTTATCTCCTGTGCCATGTTCAGAGACTGTCACAATTCAGGCTTTAGGTGACCAGGAATTGGCAAGTACTTTCAGAGCACACTTCACATCTAAAGCATTAACTGACTCCAGCCTTATAAAAATTCCTTTACTCTTCCACCAGCTCAGCTATTTATTTAAAAGATTTCTATGTGTTTTAAATTTATATATTTTTAGTATATAAAGCAAACACGTGCATATGTATACTGTGACATATCATCTACATGTTTAGTGGCGGGCTTCCCGGGTGGCACTAGTGTTAAAGAATCCGCTTGCAAAGCAGGAGACACAAGAGACGTAGGTTTGATCCCCGGGTTGGGAATATCCCCTAGAAGAGGAAATGGCAACCCACTCCAGTATTCTTGCCTGGAAAATCCCATGGACAGAGAAGCCTGGTGGACTACAGGCGGCCACAAAGAACTGGACATGACTGAACACATGCATGTGTTTAGTTGAGTTGTATCAGTAAGCATTTCTAATCCTACATGTTGCCAGAAATAGAAGCAATCTTTTTTAAAATCTTTGTTTTTAAAACAAGACTTAGAACTAATAAAATGTTATCTAAAATAAACTGCTCTACTAGGAGAGACAACAGTTTGGCAACAGTTTGTTTTAATTTATAAACATTATAAAATTTAATTTACAAAATTAAATTATATCATTAATATAATTATTATTTATTAATAATAGTGATGTTATATTAATATTAATTATATATTAATATAAATATTATAATATGTTAATTTAATTTCTAAAAATTAATTTATTTGTTTTTAATTATAAAGTGGCCAGCATTCACAGAAGTTGCCAATTATTACTATTCTACCAGTTCACTGAGTATGCCAAAGTGACTCCATTGCAAATTAGGAGAACTTCCTTTTTTCTCCAAAAATCATCCTGAAATCAATTCCTAAAGCATTCGAAAGATGAAAGATTCTCAAAGACTGTTAATGGTTACAAGCCATTGAGTACCATCTATGTTCAGGTACTTATTAATACACAGTATTTCCACTCTACAAAAACACCGATAACAGGAACTATCAAACTATTTTACACACAGAGAAAACTGAACCTACCAGAAGTTCAACAACTAACTCAAAAGTCATATCACTTTGAGATTTAAATCTGAATCTTCCCAACTCTTTCCCACCATGCCATGATTCCACTCCCGTAAATGGCAGGCAAGCCAGCAGCAGCATTAATCCTGCCATCTCCAGGCAGTGAGCACCCATCAGAAGAAACAGGACTCCCTGCTTATACAAGGCAGCACGTGTGAAGTAAAGTGACACTTACATGATCTGTGATAAAATAAATATTGTTTATGTGTAAATAATCATCTTAAGCAAATACTAATATGTGCTTTGTATGTTCTAAAGCTCAAATAAAAGTAAGTCAAATTGCAAAATGAGGCATTTTCTCCAAATAGTATTTCCTGATTATACAGTTTACATAACAACATATTATGGACATGCTTAGCTTGAAGGACATGTTAAATTTCCCTTCAGCGATAACCTTTAAACATGGACTGATCCTGTAAAACAGTTAAGCTATGTCCCAACCAAATACACATAGAAGGAATGGACTCTTAATGACCAATTTCCCCAGTATTTTATTTCTAAAGGGTTTTTTCCAACCAGTAACTTTTAATAAATGCTTAAGCAATGAGATATCAAGTTATTATCTTAAAAAAATTCACACCTAAGATACTTTGCCATTCAAGTGGGTTATGAAGGTAAAATGAGTACTTTTATATTGAATTGAAAAAGCTCACACTTGTTGGAGAGGGGTCTGGCAACATCTATCTAAATGTATCTATCTATATATAAAAGCAGCATATTTCTTGACCCAGTAATTCTACCTCAAGCCATCGCGGCATCCTAGAGAAACAGCAGGAGCACAAAGATGTCTGCTACAACACTGCTGGCGACTCAAGGACCCAAGAGAACAATCCTATCACTAATTTTCTGAACACAGATCAGCTAAAAAGTAACTATGTAAACCAACAAGAGTATTTTAAAGGGTCATTTATGTAAACCACATAAAACTGTATTTCACATTTAATATAAAACTACATAGAAAATGACAGAAAGGATACACAAACTGTTAACAGTGGCTCTGGGGAAAGTTATCACATGGAGACTGAAAAACAAAACCTTTTCTATTTTATAGTACACAACCTGTTATTATACGGATAACATATATATGAAAAATATTTTTTCAATGGTAATCAAAGTATCTTCGATGTGTATGCTATAAATTTCCTACAAACCTCTTCCCCACTACACACCCCCCCACCCCCAAACTCCTCTTCCTGATTAACAGTTTCGCTGAGAGCTGCTCTGCCAAGTGAGCTACTACTTGGAGAACAAAAGCGATCAGACTGTCCTACAGAGTATCTCGCCTCTAAAGTGTACAAAGACAAGGATAAAAGTAATAAATGGTGAAGGAACACAGATGATCCCAACCAAGCTTATTTTAAATAAAATACAACAAAAACTAATGTTAATTCATCTTATATCCTTGAAGCACCCAGACTGACAACTTATTTCGTGAGCAGTGAAAACCCTGTCATACATTCTTTGAATTATTTTTACAATGATTTTAATATATTTCTATATAAAGCTGTTGCTACATTATATGGAGTCAGTTTTAGCCAAGCCACTTTATGCATAAAAGTGATAGGCCTATCTGACATAAGTCACATGTGACTATTCAATTTTACTCAGTATTAAAGCATCAAATTGGAGAAGGCAATGGCACCCCACTCCAGTACTCTTGCCTGGAAAATCCCATGGACGGAGGAGCCTGGTAGGCTGCAATCCATGGGGTTGCTGAGAGTCGGACACGACTGAGCAACTTCACTTTCACTTTTCACTATCATGCATTGGAGAAGGAAATGGCAACCCACTCCAGTGTTTTTGCCTGGAGAATCCCAGGGACGGGGGAGCCTGGTGGCCTGCCATCTATGGGGTCGCAGAGAGTCAGATACAACTGAAGCGACTTAGCAACAGCAGCAGCAAAGCATCAAATACCACTGCCCAGCCACTAGCATCAGTTAATCATATACTGAACAATCAATATTATATCATGAACCTTAAAGGAGAGAAACTAGCAGGACCATGGAAAATGAAAAAGAGGGAGGAAAAAAGTAGGACACAATTGGTACACGTATAGGGTATTTTTAACTCTTGATTTAATGAACCATTTGATGACTAAAAACAAACAATCATGTGTCATGTGTTTAGGGAAGAATACTGCAAAAAGCAGGAGTCTGGACAGTAGGAAGTGGCTAAGAACCTCCAAGATAAAGGAATGCAGAACTGTGTGTGTCTTGAAAGTCAGATGATCGCAAGAGGTTCCAAACTCTCAGCAGGGAAATTGTGTGACTCAAGCAACACGAGGAGAGAGCAGGTGTGACAGAGGGCAAAACATGCATAGCTATACTAACTAGGGGAAGAGAGCTCACAAGTTTTCTTTGACATGGGGGAAAATTCATGACTACATGCAGAAAACTCCAAATTACCAAAGGCATCTTATATAAGACAGTTACAAAGGAAACAACAGGGAAGTGGTAGATTAAGCAAAGGAAACACTGAAGTTCACCAATGCAGCAACTAACAATGCCTTGCCTGCCAAGCCCATCTTTAGAGGGAGGTCACCATTATCTTCATTATCTCCACCATAGTTTGCTACTGCTGCTGCTGCTAAGTCGCTTCAGTCATGTCCAACTCTGTGCGACCCCATAGATGGCAGCCCACCAGGCTCCCCCATCCCTGGGATTCTCCAGGCAAGAACACTGGAGTGGGTTGCCATTTCCTTCTCCAATGCATGAAAGTGAAAAGTGAAAGGGAAGCCGCTCAGTCATTGGCCCCAGGTAAATAGAAGGGAGGGAACACAGCTCCACCCATCAACAGAAAATTGGATTAATGATTTACTGAGCATGGCCCCTCAGAACAAGACCCAGTATCCCCCTCAATCAGTCTCTCCAATCAGGAAGCTTTCATAAGCCTCTTATCCTTCTCCATCAGAGGGCAGACAGACTGAAAACCACAATCACAGAAAACTAAACAATCTAATCACATGGACACAGCCTTGTCTAACTCAATGAAACTATGAGCCATGCTGTGTAGGGCCACCCAAGGCGGATGGGTCATGGTGGAGTTCTGACAAAATGTGGTCCACTGGAGAAGGGAATGGCGAACCAATTCAGTTTTCTTGCCTTGAGAACCCCATGAACAGTATGAAAAGCCAAAAAGATAGGACACTGAAAGAGGAACTCCCTAGGAAGGTAGGTGCCCAATATGCTACTGGAGATCAGTGGAGAAATAACTCCAGAAAGAATGAAGAGAGGGAGCCAAAGCAAAAACAACACCCAGTTGTGGATGTGACTGGTGATGGAAGTCAGGTCCAATGCTGTAAAGAGCAATATTGCATAGGAACCTGGAATGTTAGGTCCATGAGTCAAAGCAAATTGGAAGTGATCAAACAGGAGATGGCAGGAGTAAACAGTGACATTTTAGGAATCAGCAAACTAAAATGGACTGGAACGGGCAAATTTAACTAAGATGACCATTATATCTACTACTGTGGGCAAGAATCTCAGAAGAAATAGAGTAGCCATCACAGTCAACAAAAGAGTCCAAAATGCACTACTTGGATGCAATCTCAAAACAACAGAATGATCTCTGTTCATTTCCAAGGTAAACCATTCAATATCACAGTAATCCAAGTCTATGCCCCAACCAGTAATGCTGAAGAAGCTGAAGTTGAACAGTTCTATGAAGACCTAAAAGACCTTCTAGAATTAACACCCCAAAAAGATGTCCTTTTCATTATAGGGGACTGGATTGCAAAAGTAGGAAGTCAAGAAACACCTGGAGTAATAGGCAAATTTGGCCTTGGAGTACAAAATGAAGCAGGGCAAAGACTAATAGAGTTCTGCCAAGAGAATGTGCTGGTCATAGCAAACACCCTCTTCCAACAACACTAGAGAAAACTCTACACATGAATATCATCAGATGGTAAACACCAAAATCAGATTGATTATATTCTTTGCAGCCAAAGATGGAGAAGCTCTATACATTCAGCAAAAACAAGACCAGGAGCTGACTGTGGCTCAGATCACAAACTTCTAATTGCCAAATTCAGACTTAAATTGAAGAAAGAAGGGAAAACAACTAGACCTTTCAGGTATGACCCAAAATCCCTAACGATTATACAGTGAAAGTGAGAAATAGAATTAAGGGACTAGATCTGATAGACAGAGTGCGTAATGAACTATGGACAGAGGTTTGTGACACTGTATAGGAGACAGGGCTCAAGACCATCCCCAAGGAAAAAAAAAGCAAAAAAGCAAAATGGCTGTCTGAGGAGGCCTTACAAATAGCTGTGAAAAGAAAAGAAGCAAAAAGCAAAGGAGAACAGGAAAGATATACCCATTTGCATTCAGAGTTCCAAAGAATAGCAAGGAGAGATAAGAAAGCCTTCCTCAGCCATCAATGCAAAGAAATAGAGGAAAACAATAGAAAGGGAAAGACTAGAAAAATCTTCAAGAAAATCAGAGATACCAAGGAAACATTTCATGCAAAGACGGGATCAATAAAAGACAGAAATGGTATGGCCCTAATAGAAGCAGAAGATATTAAGAAGAGGTGGCAAGAATACACAGAAGAACTATACAAAAAAGATCTTTATAACCCAGATAATCACGATGGTGTGATCACTCACCTAGAGCCAGACATCCTGGAATGTGAAGTCAAGTGGGCCTTAGGATGCATCACTATGAACAAAGCTAGTGGAGGTGATGGAATTCCAGTTGAGCTATTCCACATCCTGAAATTTGATGCTGTGAAAGTGCTGCACTCAATATGCCAGCAAATTTGGAAAACTCAGCAGTGGCCACAGGATTGGAAAAGGTCAGTTTTCATTCTAATCCCAAAGAAAGGCAATGTCAAAGAATGCTCAAACTACCACACAAATGCACTCATCTCACACGCTAGTAAAGTAATGCTCAAAATTCTCCAAGCCAAGGCTTCAGCAGTACGTGAGTCGTGAACTTCCAGATGTTCAAGCTGGTTTTAGAAAAGGCAGAGATCAAAGTTCAAATTGCCAATATCCGTTGGTTCATAGAAAAAGCAAGAAAAACATCTACTTTTGCTTTATTGACTATGCCAAAGCCTTTGTGTGGATCAGAATAAACTGTGGAAAATTCTCAAAGAGATGGGAATACCAGACCACCTGACCTGCCTCCTGAGAAATCTGTATCCAGGTCAGGAAGCAACAGTTAGAACTGGACATGGAACAACAGACTAGTTCCAAATAAGAAAAGGAGTACGTCAAGGCTGTATACTGTCACCCTGCTTATTTAACTTATATGCAAAGTACATCATGAGAAATGCGGGGCTGGATGAAGTACAAGCTGGAATCAAGATTGCTGGGAGAAATATCAATAACCTCAGATATGCAGATGACACCACCCTTAAGGCAGAAAGTGAAGAGGAACTAAAGAGCCTCTTGATGAAAGTGAAAGAGGAGAGTGAAAATGTTGGCTTATATCTCAACATTCATAAAACAAAGATCATGGCATCCAGTCCCATCACTTCATGGCAAATAGATGGGGAAACAGGGGAAACAGTGGCTGACTTTATTTTGAGGCTCCAAAATCACTGCAGATGGTGACTGCAGCCATGAAATTAAAAGACGCTTACTCCTTGGAAGGAAAGTTATGACCAACCTAGACAGCATATTGAAAAGCAGAGACATTACTTTGCCAACAAAGATTCATCTAGTCAAGGCTATGGTTTTTCCAGTAGTCACATATGGATGTGAGAGTTGAACTATACAGAAAGCTGAGTGCCAAAGAACTGATGCTTTTGAATTGTGGTGTTGGAGAAGACTCTTGAGAGTCCCTTGGACTGCAAGATCAAACCAGTCCATCCTAAAGGAGATCAGTCCTGAATGTCCATTGGAAGGACTGATGCTGAAGCTGAAACTCCAATACCTTGGCCACCTGATGCAAAGAGCTGACTCATTTGAAAAGACCTTGATGCTGGGAAAGATTGAAGGCGAGAGGAGAAGGGGACAACAGAGGATGAGATGGTTGGATGGCATCACCGACTCGATGGACATGAGTTTGAGTAAACTCCAGGAGTTGGTGATGGAAAGGGAGGCCTGGCATGCTACAGTCTATGGGGTTGCAAAGAGATGGACATTACTCAGTGATTGAACTGAACTGCCAATCCCCTTTTTAAAACACGTTGAACAAGGATACCACTTGCTAAAAGGGAAAAGATCTCAGAGTAAGACGGTAGGAAGAGACACTTCTAAATCACTTTCAGTTGTTTATCTTTTTTAACAGGCAGGATTGCTACGTAGAGGCAAAATTTCTAGTTTAAGCCCTCTTCCCAAAAGACAACACCAAGGCCAAGAAAGTCTATTAGCACCTACCTAGTATGCTCCGCTTCCAACCCTAACACAGACCATGAAATCACCACTAACTCTTGGTCACCAGGGCCAAGAAGGACAAGTCTCAAGACATTAATAAAACTATCTTTAGGTTTGCACCAATGAAAACTTCAGATATGAGCTGAAGCAGACACTTTCAGCAGCAAGAGAAGTGGTAAAGGCCCACAAAGATGTAAAATTGTTAGACCCCAAAAGGAAGCTGGCCAGAGAGGTCACTCTTGGTGCTTTTAGATTAGACCTGATGATATCAGTAGAGCTCATGCTACAGGACTGGCAAGAGTTCCACTTACAGAAACCTTTCTACATAATGCAAAAAGCAGATAAGTCACATTTCCTTTAGTATTTCAAGTCCTTCTGCTGTTAAGAGAAAAGAAAATGATATCAGTTCCTATAATGCCCATTTTAGTGTATATTTAGATTAAGTGGAGGAATGCTAAATATTTTTTACAAGTATAAAAACAGAATTACTCTCCTGTTTCAAATCCTTCATGAGCACAAATTACTGAACATAGAATAACAGACCCTTCATAACCTCAGATATGCAGATGACACCACCCTTATGGCAAAGTGAAGAGGAACTCAAAAGCCTCTTGATGCAAGTGAAAGTGGAGAGTGAAAAAGTTGGCTTAAAGCTCAACATTCAGAAAATGAAGATCATGGCATCCGGTCCCACCACTTCATGGGAAATAGATGGGGAAACAGTGGAAACAGTGTCAGACTTTATTTTTTTGGGCTCCAAAATCACTACAGATGGTGACTGCAGCCATGAAATTAAAAGATGCTTACTCCTTGGAAGGAAAGTTATGACCAACCTGGATAGCATATTCAAAAGCAGAGACATTACTTTGCCAACAAAGGTTTGTCTAATCAAGGCTATGGTTTTTCCTGTGGTCATGTATGGATGTGAGAGTTGGACTGTGAAGAAGGCTGACTGCCGAAGAATTGATGCTTTTGAACTGTGGTGTTGGAGAAGACTCTTGAGAGTCTCTTGGACTGCAAGGAGATCCAACCAGTCCATTCTAAAGGAGATCAGCCCTGGGATTTCTTCGGAAGGAATGATGCTAAAGCTGAAACTCCAGTACTTTGGTCACCTCATGCGAAGAGTTGACTCACTGGAAAAGACTCTGATGCTGGGAGGGGTTGAGGGCAAGAGGAGAAGGGGATGACAGAGGATGAGATGGCTGGATGGCATCACTGACTCGATGGATGTGAGTCTGAGTGAACTCTGGGAGTTGGTGATGGACAGGGAGGGCTGGCGTGCTGTGATTCATGGGGTTGCAAAGAGTTGGACACAACTGATCGACTGATCTGATCTGATCTGATCTGATCATAAGCCCCACCAGTCTCTCATCTGCTACCAAAGTACTTAAAATTCCCAATGCACACCATGTTTCATGCTCTCTCTGCTTATTCATCCTCTGCCTGGAACAGGCTTCCCACTTTTCTTTAATAATTACTATATAAGAGCCACTCATTTCCTCCAAGAAACCTTTCTTAAACAGCTGCTGCTGCTGCTAAGTCGCTTCAGTCGTGTCCGACTCTGTGTGACCCCATAGATGGCAGCCCACCAGGCTCCCCTGTCCCTGAGATTCTCTAGGCAAGAACACTGGAGTGGGTTGCCATTTCCTTCTCCAATGCATGAAAGTGAAAAGTGAAGTCGCTAGTCTGTAGTTATTGCCCTTTCTTTCACCACAAAGAACCGACCAACAACACTCAATGAATAAATCTGTCTTAGCACCAACCTTCTTAGAGTAAAATCATCTATAACTATACCTTCTTCTTCTAATATAGTAGATGGGTAGAGGTGGAATAAGACATTTTAAATAGGAATTTTGTATTTTTTTATTACATAAGATACGTTCATAAAAATTCAGAAGGTACAGCTAAACAAAAGAAAAACTGCTGGCAAACTCCCATCCTCCCTGGCTGAGATCCCATCTTAATTCATCTTGTATCTCTAACATCCAACAGCAATATCAAGCACAGAATAAGTTCTCAATTTATTTTTTTAAGCTAAAGTAGAACTTAATTTCTTGAATAATCATTTTGATTTAGTTATCCCAGAAAATATTAAATTCACATACTTCATATTTTAAGGACTTCCCTGGTAGCTCAGATGATAAACCGTCTACTTACAATGCAGGAGACCTGGTTTCAATCCTTTGGTCGGGAAGATCTCCTGGGGAAGGAAATGGCAACCCACTCCAGTATTCTTGCCTGGAAAATCCCATGGGCGGAGGAGCCCGGTAGGCTACAGTCCATGGGGTCACAAAGAGTCAGATACATCTGAGCAACCGCACTTTCACTTTCTTTCGTATTTTAAACATTACATACAACTCCACCTTTTCTGCCCATCACCCCCCAACCCATCATGCACCAAGAATAAGGTATCACTTTAGTGGCTCCATTAAGAAGTATACTTTAACTATCTTGTGTTTTGACAGTTGTAAAATGCATAAAAATAAAACTAAGGAAAGTAAGTTATCTTTGCATGATAACTGTATCATGTAATTAAAAACTAAGCTTAGCGTGTGGGCTTCCCTGGTGCCACAGAAGTAAATCATCTGCCTGGCAATGCAGGAGATGCCCAAGACTCAGGTTAGATTCCTTGATTGGGAAGATCCCCTGGAGAAGGAAATGGCAACCTGCTCTGGTATTCTTGCCTGGAAAGTCCATGGAAGAGGAGCCTGGAGTGCTACAGTCATGGAATTCCAAAGAGCTGGACACGACTGAGTGCATGTGTGCGTGTGTACACACACAGCTTAGTCTATGCCAATAAACCGTGGCAAGCCACATGAGATAAATTATGATTTTTACAGCATGCCCTCTGCTGTGTTTTCCCTTATGGTGATTAGGATTCTGATCTTATCATCAATGTTCAGGAGAATTAGGAGTTTCAGTGTCAAAGTGTTATGAGTTTAAACATGCAGTACCTAATGCACGTTTCCCAACACATCTGGCAAAGATTTTAACAATGCATATAAAATGTCCAGAAACCTTTTTTACATTATGATCAAAGGCAATCAGATTAGCGGAGCAAATGATACCCACAATGATGAAGTGACAGGTATATTCTGTTGTAAATTAAAAAAAAAAAAAATTAAGTTGTTTAAAAGCATTCTCAAAGCAAAAGTAAGTGGCCAAAGCCCAAAGCAAAATGACAAGGGATGACAAACAAGGGAAATGGTCTTAGGTATTGTCCGAATGCTACTTTCCATTACCTATATGAAGACTTTTCTCAGTTTTTAAAAGACTCATTTCTATCCTTCAATAAAACAAAATCTTGAACATTGCCCAACTTCTTCATAAGTTTCCAAACATTAACTCAAAAGCCAAACATTGCAGCTACAATAGATTACATAAAAGAAAAAGAAAAATTTACCCAATCCTGTGATCTTTCTCTCTCAAGAAAAATGGTTTAAGCTCTTTTATTATACAAATGAATAGTAATAATATTATTAGATGTTATCTAGTATCTTTCCAAACCTCACTCTCCCAAAAGAGAATTTAAAAACCCACAGCAACACAACCATTTCTGTTTGCTTACTCAACAGAGAATGGTGTCATAAGGAAGTCAAGATCCAGGTACCTAGTGGTCATTTATTACTGACTGGTCCCCTGGTGGCTCAGATGGTAAAGCATCTGTCTATCAATGTGGGAGACCTGGGTTCGATTCCTAGGTCGGGAAGATTCCCTGGAGAAGGAAACAGCAACCCACTCCAGTACTCTTGCCTAGAAAATCCTATGGACGGAGGAGCCTGGTGCAGACCACTGTCCATGGGGTCGCAAAGAGTTGGACATGACTGAGCTATTTCACTTCACTTCACTTCAGTAACCTCTTAGGAAATTAGCTGGTCCAGGTGAGATGAGTTGCCATTTTGGTACAGCAGTCACAAGACAGAGCAAGGTTTGCTCCTAAAACTAATGTATGGAGGCATTACTTGGTGATCTTGTTCAAGATGGAGAATTTACAGGTAGGGCCAATGGTGGGATGCAAGATTCTGTTGTCTAACAAGCTCTCAGGTGATACCCAGTCTGCTAGTCAGAGCAGAGAACCACACTATGAATGGCAAAGGGAGAGAAATGTGAAGAAAAGTAATTCTGACCTTGAGTAGGAATACACTTGGGCTTCCCTGGTAGCTCAGATGGTAGAGAATCTGCCTGCAATGCAGAAGATCTGAGTCTGATCTCTGGGTTGAGAAGATCCCCTGGAGAGGGGAATGGCTACCCACTCCAGTATTCTTGCCTGGAGAATCTGATGGACAGAGGAGCCTTGGATGGCTTACAGACCATGGAGTTGCAAACGGTGGGACACAACTGAGCAACTAACATTTTCACATTTTTTTAGGAATACACTTAGGATTAAGTCAACAGTGTGGACACTTTATGAAGATAGCCACATCCAAGAGAATGATGATGCTTTTCGTGTTTTCCATCTTCTCATTACAAAAGTTACTTAAAATAGAAAAATACTTTGTTTTATTTAAAAAATCATCACTCTAATGCAGATTTCAATTCTTTGAATATGTAGCTAAAAAAAAAAAACCATACATTAGGCTCATTTTGCTGTTCACAAACTCAAATTCCTTCCTCTCAATAAAAATATTTATTTGCTATTAGACAAAAATATCCAAGGGTATTGTTCACATTTATTTTGAATGAAAACTTACACTTGATCACTTGATCCATGGGGTTTATCATTATATTTTAATCTGGAAAAACTCACTAATACATCTATAAAACTGTTTTTCACATTTTAAATGGGGCAATGTGGCATTCAAGGGTTCTAAGGAAAAGGTACACAGCATCAACATGATGTAATCAGTTGATATGTTGATATGATTTAGTAGCCTTTTAACATTTAAGATAAAGCACTGGTTGATTTATTAAAACCCAAGGATATCTTTCATCTTAATATATCCACTGCTAAGACCTACATTCTAATTAAAAAACTGAGAAGAAAATCCAAGGGATAATTAAAAAACCACAAAAAGCTGAAGTATTTGTTAATACTAATTCTTTAAAAAGTCATTTAAAAGAGAGGAAGGGAATTCAATGAAATGTCAAACATCTAAAACTGAAGAGTATTTGCTAGTATGGTGTGTGGTGGGGAAAGGATTTTTGATTGTTTTTAAAATAACTTATGGTACACAAATATTCATCAATACGTACTGGCAGGATATCACAGAAAGTGAAGACAGGCTCTTATCTTTGCAAACTTGCACCTTAGCCAAAACAGATTCACACCTAGACTCAACTCACTCTGCCTCTCAGGAAAAAGAATCAAGCACCAAGTTAAATCTAAGGGGGGAGAATCTTTTGCTTTTATTGCCAAATTAAAATTATATGGAATGTATGAATGCAACACAGGCTAAATCAGAAGTTTGCATGAAATGTATGGAGTTATTTAATTAGGTATCAGTTATTAATTAGGGATCATTTTCATTTTCTAGAAAAGTTCAAGATCTCCTTTACAAAGTACCAAAGCACACCAAAAATGAAACAGATTATACCAAAAGTCTAATAAAACATGGCTTGTACACTCTTAAGTAGCCAGCCTTTAATCATGTTGCTCCCTGGGCCTGAGACATACTCCATCCCAATTCTGCACATTCAAACCTTACTCATCCTCCAAAATGCCTTCTCTAGAAGAAGTATAACCCTCCTCTGATTTCATATAGCATTTTATTTTCACTCCTTTAAGACATGAATCACTTTCTATTACCCATAAAATCTCCAAACAAGTCTCAGCTCCTACGTAGTGGGTGCCACAAGAGCAACAGGCACACCTTATTAGTAGCTCCTACACTAACTAGGACTTAAGAGGAATAGGTATTAGTTCAATTTAGTACCTTCCTGTTATATATTGAAGCAGTGGTTCAGAGATCAGCAGCCAAGGCACCATCTGGGAACATTTTTTTAGAAGTGCCAATTCCTGGGCCCCACCCCAGACCCAATGAATGAATCAGAAACTCTGAGGGTGAGGCCTAGCAATCTGTATTTTAACAAACTGTCCACATGATTCCAATGTGGTTAATATGTGAGAAACATGGGGGCAAAAAGAGTCAGGGTGGTATGGGGGTGAAAAAGCGGTCACCGCTACAACCAAGACTATTAGGCACTGCTGTTCAGAACAGAGGAGGTGGAAACAGATATTGGTCTTGAAGTCATCCCCTATTAAATGCACTGATAGCTAAGGCCCTTATAGTGAAGGATCTTTTAAAATCATCCTTTCTTTCATTCTATATGTTGATATTTCCATACAGATATGACTAAAAAAAGGCTGTCTAGTTTACTGATACACACATGTATAAACAACACAGATCAGCTTGAATAGAATAAATGAATCATTTTGAAGGCATAAAGGCTTATCCAGTGATGTTTACAATTAGGCTACACAGAAGAAGTCATTCTCTCAAAATATAAGGCAGGTTTTACCAGGTACTCAGAGAAGGCAATGGCACCCCACTCCAGTACTCTTGCCTGGAGAATCCCGTGGACGGAGGAGCCTGGTAGGCTGCAGTCCATGGGGTCGATAGGAGTCGGACACGACTAAGCGACTTCACTTTCACTTTTCACTATCATGCATTGGAGAAGGAAATGGCAACCCACTCCAGTGTTCTTGCCTGGAGAATCCCAGGGATTGGGGAGCCTGGTGGGCTGCCATCTATGGGTTCGCACAGAGTCGGACACAACTGAAGCGACTTAGCAGCAGCAGCAGCAGTTACCAGGTACTTGGTACCACAGCCAATCAGTCTAGTTATAATTGTTTTTCACTATTATAGGAGGCACACCCTCCAACTTCAAGTTTATTTACTTGCATGCGGGCTGCATTAAAAAGAGAAAAGGAGATTTATTTCTCCCACTCGACCAAATATATTCCAATTAAACATCTAAGCAATAAAAGCTGCTGTAATTCAAGCAGAAATAACTTCGTATTGAATATCTGATTCATACAGCCAGAGATTAGACACTCAGAACTGATCAGGAACACTGAGCTTATGCTTAAACAAATGTAATTTAAATAAAAGCTAGAAAAAGAAAGTTGAATCTCTCAAAGAAGCCAATAGTTTCTATACTGTAATATCATAAATAGGCCTGCTCACCGTGCACATCTTACATTCACTCCACCTAACAGGGTAAATATCAGCTCTCACAACCTGAGATAGCAGGTGTCATACAAAGTCATATTCCCATATCCAAGTGACATAAAGCAGTCGTTCTCAAAGTGCAGTCCCAAGATCAACAGAAGCAGCAACAGCTGGGAACTTATTAGAAATACTAATTTTCAGACCCGATCCCAACCTTCTGAATCCAACACTTTGAAGATGAAGCCCCAGAAATCTGTGTTTTAAACAAACTTTCCAGGTGAATCTAATGAACCATTAATGTGAGGTGCCCATTGATTCTCCAAAGAGAATTCTGACCTGTGAGGGGAGCTACAGGTTTAAACTACCTGGGCTCATTAGGAATTTGTTTCAGAAACTGAGAGTAATGCTATTATCATTAACATAAGCAATGGAAATTAAATGTCCTACTGTTCCAAGTGTTAAGTCCCTTTTATTTCACAGTAAATTCACAGGTATTGATTTTAAACAGTGACTAAGACTCTCTGGCTATTACAACTAATAAATATTCTATTATAGGCCATTATGTTCTCACTTTTATGTTTAGGACCCAATGGCCACTGCAAATGAAGCCTAGTAAAAATCCTGAGACATGAGTGATATCAGAGAGCAAAAGAGCATACACATGAGCAGAAAGGGTGGAGGGAAGAAGAGAAAAAGAAACAAGAGAACAAATGGGGAAAAAAATCAAGACCAAAAACCAAAATTGCAAGAGGATACTCTCATCCTAAGATGTAATTCTGACTCATTTATAATCAACAAAAATGACTCATTCCGGGTGCCTGTTCCCTTCTCTCCGTCAAACATTATAATTAAAAACTTACATGGGGCAGGCTGTGGCGATAAATAAATTAAAAGAGCAGACTATACCATAATCTTAATAAACATATAGGCAATTCTAGACTGAAATGTTTTTCCATTCTTGGCATCCTGACTTTAAAATTCAAGAGAAACAGAATAGGAAAGTCTGTATCCAACCAAACTATGTTCCACAACAGAATAGCAATGCAAGCCACAGTTATGTTCCAATGTTATACGGCTCTGAAACGATCAACAACCAATTCATTCTGGAAACACTGATGGAAATCACATTTTTCTCATAAGATATAGTCTTCTTAAAATTTCATCTATATGTCTGGTTTTCCCTTATCCTTGTTTCAGAATCTCAAAACTTACTAACAGAAGTTCTTCACTGAAAACTACAGATAATAATCATGTGTAATATACATAGCTTTGCAATTTGAGTTATCCAGATATTTATATTGTTTTGTAAGATGGCTTTCCTGACTCTTACATAACTGCATATGGGTTGATGTAGAAATGTTAAGTGATGATGGGTGAAAACCCAAGTGTACTTAAGTCAAAAGTTCAATCAGAGTAACAGTACATGTTGGCCAATTTGGGTACACTAGAAAGAGACAGAGAGTATGACACATATGGGCTGGAAAATGTAGTTCTTTTTATACCATTTAAACTAATTATATTATTTCTAATTTTGCCCAAATGGTTGCATAAGAAAGAAAAATTTCTCAGTAAGATAGGTCATAATCAAAGTTTGAGTTAAGATTTATATACCTGAACCTGAAAAACAATATATGTGTGAAGAATTTGTGTCCTTTAAGAGTCATTTACAGGCTTCCCTGGTGGTCCACGAATTAAGAATCTGCCTTGCAATGCAGGGGACACGAGTTCAATCCCTGGTCCAGGAAGATCACACATGCTACTGGGCAATTAAGCCCATGCCACAGCTACTGAGCCTGCGCTCTGGACTTGTGAGCCACAACAACTGAGCCCCCATGTTTTGACTACTGAAGCACCCTAGGGCCTGTGCTCCACAACAAGAGAAGCTACCACAATGAAAACCCCACGTACTGCAACTAAAGAGTAGCCTCTGCTCTCCACAACTAAACAAAGCCCAAAAAAAGCAATGAAGACTCAGCACAGCCAAAAATAAATAAAAACATTTTTTTAAAGAATCATTTACAAAAACATTTTCTGGAGAGCAAACCAGTCAATCCTAAAGAAAATCAACCCTGAATATTCACTGGAAGGACTGATGATGCAGCTGAAGCTTCAAAACTTTGGCCACCTGATGCAAAGAGCCAACTCATTGGAAAAGACCGTGACACTGGGAAAGGCTGAGCACAGGAGAAGGGGATGATAGAGGATAAGATGGTTGGATGGCATCTCCGACTCAAAGGACATGAGTTTGAGAAACCTTGGGAGTTGGTGATGGACAGGGAGACCATCTGGGAGACAGTGGAGGACAGAGGAGCCTGGCGTGCTGCTGTCCAAGGGGTCACATGGACACGACTTGGCAACTGACCAACAACAGGAACAATCAAAAAGCAGGGATTCTTCACACTAGTTTATAAAGTATAAACTGACTTACATACTTTAAGTACCCAGCAAACACACTTTAAATTCAAGGATTCAAATGAACTGAATGTTTTATTTATGGAAAGTATATACTATCCAAACAATAAACAATATAGCCAGGAGACTGGCTATATATTATTATCAGACAAAATAGACTTAAAGCAAAGGATGTTTCTCGAAACAAAGAGAGACAGTTCATACGGAAAAGGGTACATACCATATGAAAAAAACAGAAATGTTATACACTGAACAACAGAATCACAAACATATGAAACAAAAGCTAACAAAAATGAAAGAACAAAAGCAATCAACAATTACAGTTAGAGATTTCAAATTCCTACGAATAACTGACAAAACATCTCCGCAGAAAATTCATACAGACATATATCAAAGGGTCAATTACAGACAGATATGCAAAGAGCTGACTCATTTGAAAAGACCCTGATGCTGAGAAAGATTGAAGGCAGGTGGAGAAGCGGACGACAGAGGATGAGATGGTTAGATGGTATCACCAACTCAATAGACAAGAGTTTGAGTAACCTTGGGAGTTGGTGATGGACAGGGAAGCCTCGAGTGCTGCAGTCCATGGGGTCGCAAAAAGTCAGACACGACTGAGCGACTGAACTGAACTGAAATAACTCACTGATCAAAGAGGAAAACACAAAAGAAATTAGAAAATAATTTTAGTTAAACAAAAATGAAGTTACAATATATAATAATCTGTGATATAGCTAATGATCTAGGTTTTTACCTTATGAAACTACAAAAAAAAAGAAGAGGAAATAAAACTGAAAGCAAGCAGAACACCAGAAATAGATGAAATCAAATACAGAAAAACGATAAAGTCAACGACCCCAAAAGAAACCAATAAAACTAATAAAAAGAGTAATAAAACTGATAAAACTTCTGGCCAGACCACTCAAGAAAAAAAGAGATTAAGACAAAAATTATCGATGACAGGAATGTAGGAAGGGTTAGCTCTACACTTCTTACAAACAATAAAAGGCAATAAGGAAAGAGAAACTGTAAACAACTTGATGTCAACAAACTTGATAATTTAGATAAAATTTACAAATCTCTTAAAAGACAAATGATGACAGTTCACCTAAGAAAGAGATAACTTGAATAATCCTCATCCACTTTAAAAAATAAAACCATAGTTTACAACATTCCTACAAAGAAAATTTCAAGTCTAAGTGTATTTAGTGGTGAATTCTACCTAACATTTAATACCAAATGTTGATACCAAATCTAGCCAAAAACTTCAAAAGAAAACTACAGACAAGTAATATTCATGAACACAGAAGTAAAAATCATTAACATAACATTAGCAAATTGAGTCCAGTTAATACAAAAAGTATAATATACCATGACCATGTGAAGTTTATCCCAGGAATGAAAAGTTGCTTTAATAGTCCAAGATGAAAAGGATACACTATTTTAAGAGAAAAAAGAAAAGCAGTATGACCTCAACAGCCATAGAAAAAGCATCTGATTAAACACACATTTATGACAAAAATCTAATAAAGCGCATCTACCAAAAACATACTGGTACTATATTTAATGGTGAAAGACTGAGTGCTTTCTACCTAAGGTCAGGAACAAGACAAGCATACCTTCTCTCACCACTTCTTTCAACATTGTATTAGCAGTCTTAGCCAGTATAATACAGTAAGGAAAAGAAATAAAAAGCAATATAGAAAAGGAAAAAGAGAAAAACAACACTGTTTATTCACAGACAATATTAAGAGGAACAGAGAAAATCTTGAGGAATCTATACAAGAAGTTACATTAGCAAGTTTAAAGGATAAAAGGCCAGATAAAACCATATAAAAGACTTTTTGTTTATTTTAAATACAACTAGAAATCAATTTAAATGTTTTTTTAAAAACCTTTCATAATCACATCAAGAAATCTTAAAAATTAGTGACACATTTAAGCAAAATGTATGCAAGACACGGACACCAAAATCTTAAAACTACTGCTAAGAGAAACAAAAGAACATCAAAAAAATGGGAAGATAATATCATATTCATGGATTAGAGGACTTAATATCAAAATGGCAATTCTTTACAAACTGTCAAATTAGAAGTAACCTCTATCAAAATAAAGGCTTCCCTCATAGTTCAGTCAGTAAAGAATCTGCCTGCAATTCAGGAGACCCAGCTTTGATTCCTGGGTTGGGAAGATCCCCTGCAGAAGGAAATGGCAACCCACTCCAGTAATCTTGCCTGCAGAATCCCATGGACAGAGAGTTCTGGCAGGCTATGTCCATGGCGTCACAAGAGTCAGACATGACTTAGCAACTAAAGTGAAAGCGAAAAGTGAAGTCACTCAGTCGTGTCCGACTCTTTGTGACCCCATGGACTGTAGCCTGCCAGGCTCCTCCGTCCATGGGATTTCCCAGGCAAGAATACTGGAGTGGGTTGCCATTTCCTTCTCCAATAGCGACTAAAGCATTACCATTAAAATAAGCTTCCTTTTCTCCAACCAAGCCACTTTATCCCTTCCAACCCAATTCCTTCACTGTATATTCTGGAATTCTATACTGTATGTGATATGTGTGTGTTGGGGGGAGGGGTTCCCTGTTGGCTCAGTGGTAAAGAATCTGCCTGTAATGCAGGAGATGCAAGTTTGATCCCTAAGTCAGGAAGATTCCTTGGAGGAGGGCATGGCAACCCACTCCAGTATTCTTGCCAAGACAGTTAAAGTTCTCTTTACTTCCTTGTGTCTTCAAACTCTTCGCTGAAGCTCACTACATCTACTAGTCATCAAAGAGCCTTTCCCTAAGACAGTACTTGGCTCTACATCACTATCAAAGCAGAGAATGAGATATCCATATCCTATACCTTAAGAGTCCACTGTTGGTCTTGATTATCTTCATCTTTCTTCACAGCCATTACTGGACCAGTCTTTCCCTCTTATAAAAATAAAAAGGTTGCTTACCTAAGCTCAAATCAAAATACCACCTTCCACTATCTACTTCTCAACCAGTTTCCACTTAAGTCACTTTCCCCACTTCATTAAGACATTATACCCATATCAGTCCTCGTATCATCACCTCAGAGCCTGTCATTCAACAACCTGTTTATTCTTTGGCCTTGTTAACAACAGGGAGGTTCTCTTCCATTGTCAGTTCAGTTCAGTAGCTCAGTCATGTGTGACTCTTTGCGACTCCATGGACTACAGCACACCAGGCTTCCCTATCCATCACCAACCCCCAGAGCTTGCTCAAACTCATGTCCATTAAGTCAGTGATGCCATGCAACCATCTCATCCTCTGTTGTCCCCTTCTCCTCCCACCTTCAATCTTTCCCAGCATCAGGGTCTTTTCAAATGAGTCAGTTCTTTGCATCAGGTGACCAAAGTATTGGAGTTTCAGCTTCAGCATCAGTCCTTCCAATGAATATTCAGGACTGATTTCCTTTAGGATGGACTGGTTGGATCTCCTTGCAGTCCAAGGGACTCTCAAGAGTCTTCTCCAACACCACAGTTCAAAAGCATCAATTCTTTGGCACTCAGCTTTCTTTATAGTCCAATTCTCACATCCATAAATGATTACTGGAAAAACCATAGCTTTGACTATATGGACCTTTGTTGGCAAAGTAATGTCTTTGCTTTTTAATATGCTGTCTAGGTTGCTCATAGCTTTCTTCCAAGGAGCAAGGGTGTTTTAATTACATGGCTTCCATTGTCAATATTTGTTTATTGTAAATCTTTCCTGCTAGACTAAGCTCCATGAAGACAGAAATCAGAGCTGTCTTGTTCACTGCTGAATTCTAAGCACACAGCATAATGCATACTATTAAATAAAGTGTTTTTTCATCTCCATTAAATGGAAATATTGAGGACCACTAGCAAGCCTGTTTTGGAGAAGGAAATGGCACCCCACTCCAGTATTCTTGCCTAGAGAATCACATGGACAGAGGAGCCTGGTGGGCTGCTGTCCATAGGGTTGCACAGAGTCAGATACAACTGAAGCGACTTGGCACGCATGCATGCATTGGAGAAGGAAATGGCAATCCACTCCAGTGTTCTTGCCTGGAGAATCCCAGGGACAGAGGAGCCTGGTGGGCTGCCGTCTATGGGGTCGCACAGAGTCGGACACAACTGAAGCAACTTAGCAGCAGCAGGCCTGTTTGACTTACAAAGGAACTAACAAGGACAATAATGTGTCTGGGAATCATTTACAAAACACAATCAGAGGATGTTTTTCTGAGAGAAAGTATTTGTTGGATGAATAAATAAAGGAAAATGGTAATAGCTATCTTAAAATCAAGAAGATCAAACATAGAATAAGTAAGATTGACAATTCTGAGATTTGGGGTGAGGAACTGGCTCTGCTACTTATTAGTGGCTTTTTTGTCTTTTTAAAAGAATTTTATTATTGGAGTATTATTGCTTTGCAATGTTGTGTTAGTTTCTCCTATATAACAAAGTGAACCAGCTATATGGTACACATATAGCTATATGGTATATGTATAGCTGATCCCCTCCCTCTTGAGCTTCCCTCCCAACTGCCCACGCATCCCATAGAGCACCAAGCTGAGTTTCCTCTACTATAAAGTATCTTTACTCTAGTTAACTATTTTACACATAGTAGTGTATTTACATTAGTGCGGCTTTATTCAATGTTACTGGGCCTTTGTCTGCTCATCCATAAATTGAAGGCATTAGACCTTTTGGGTTCCAAATATTCTCTTTCATCCATGTCTAATAGCACTCCCAATGTAGAAAGTAGCCCAAGTGTGCAATAAGAAAGCAATCTGAGGTCCCAGATCTATCAATATATGAATGAAATTAACTTAAAAAAAAAAAACATACTCTAAGAATACTAAGAGATCTAGCAGAGCTCCATTACATAGTTGAACTAGATCAAAAGTTAGCAAACTATATAACCCATAGGGCGGCCACTATCTATGTAGTAAATAAAGTTTCATTGAAACATAGATACACTGGTTTGTTCAAGGACTGTCTATGATTCTTTTTTTCTGTTACAAAGGCAGAGTTGAACAGTAGCCAACCAATGGCCCACAAAGCCTAAAATATTTATTATCTGGCATCTTAAGAAAAAGTTTGCTGATCCTGGACCATCTGATCTAAAGGGTTCATTTTACATTATTATACACTGAAGATGAAAAGAATTGCATTAAAATGCTCTTAAACAGAGTACTGGGATAAAACAGGAAAAAAGAGTAAGTAGAGAAAATAGATCAAACATGATTTCAATTCACCTCCCAGTGATTATACTTACTAGCTTCTCTCTCTTTAAGCTACCGGATAGCTCATCTTCCAATCACTGAAACCTGGTATTTCAGGAATGCACAAGATAAAACAAGCATTAAAAATTTAACACGCACCTGCCCTCCTTCACTTTTTGTGCATTCCCTCGGCATATGTAGTTTTCAATGTAACCATCACTGCAGTTGATTTTTGACCAGTCTGGGTCACAAACATCCAAGAAGTGAGGCCGCAGTCTGCCTATCGAATACTTGGCAATATCAGTCAGGGACTGACTAGCAGCTGCACCAAATAAAAATGTTCCAATGGCTTTGTAAATAGTGGCTATGTAGTTATTCCTGATAAAGGAATTCGAGTGCAAGAGGCTAAAATAAACAGACAGGGTTTCTCCAACAATCATCTGAAAAAAAAAAAAAAAAACAGAAAAATAATGTTAAAGCAGCATCCAGGCACATCAAACAAAGTATAGAGAAGAAAATGGTAAATCACAATAAAATGTTTGTTTTAAAAATACCTCCCTCTCTTTTTCCTTTTCAAATGGAGAACTTAGGATTCCTAATTCTAGACCACAAAAAAGGTGTCCTCAATTGATACTGCTCACAGAGCATTGACAAAGCCTAAATAATTCCAAAGTCTGCCTTGAAACAATAAGGCCTTACTTCTTGTATTCAAATAAACCGAGCCTTAATAAGTAGACAATGATGTACCATGGAGTATAAAAACAATGGCTTTTCAAAGAATACAAACTTTCTGATTAGAATATCCCTTACATAAGCACTTTTACCTCAGAGTCTGCATTTGCATCAGACATTACTTTGAACCAAAAATATTCATCATGTTAAAAAAGGTAAAACATTTTTAAGAGAAAAAGCTAATCTAATAAAAGCAGGGATCTAACACTGAGGTTAAAGGGTACAGAGGGCAGAGATCAGCTGACAAGGTCTCCCAGTCCTGCCTCTCCAGGAAACCTTTAGGGCTGGCTTTCTTAACAAGTCTCATTAAAAGACCAAATACACACTTGATGTTCTCCTTCAAGAAAATATTTCAAGTGACTCCTTCCTCTTTATTTTTCACTGACTTTGTAAAATGGGAATCATAGCCTTCTCAGATACTAGTAGTGTGTGTAAGTGCAAACCAGTATAATGGGTTTAAAGGCATAAAATGGTTTTCAAGTACTTTACAAATTCACAGACCAATATCCTAAGAAATCTGAAAAAATACTGAATGGCAACCTTATAAAAAAAATAATAAGCCACACTCTAGCTACCTGAGACCAAAATAAACACTTAAAACAAAAAATTCTGCTTGCTAATTTATATTGGGCATGGATATAAATCACAAAGTTGTTTCACTTAAAGAGTTTCACTGCTTCATCTTAAATTTATATAAACAATTTTACAAAGCATTCAAACATTTCCATTTAGCAACTATTAATTGTCTTTGGGGGTGAGATAAATGGTTGTCTCCCGAAAAGGATTTCAAGAACCTGATATCAAAAATTCTTTCTTCATCTGGCTCAATGGCTCCTAGAATTCCATAATTACAATGTTGTAACTTTGACAACTAGACTATGAACTCTACAAAACCATGAATTTTTAGTTGAATAGAAAGCTACCACCACCACAGAGGCCTAAAACAGCTGGTGGTCAATACATTTCAATTCAAGGTGCTACCTCTTGGGTAAAAAGTAAACATTCTTAAATATATTAAACCCCATAGGAATATATTCCTCGTTATAATCCTTAATGTGGATGACTTAATCAAGCCTTGGCTGAGCACAGGTCTCACAGGAGAGAAAAACCACATTCACTTCTGGGGATACCATACCTCCACAAGTGTGCTTAGGGTACTCCCTGGTGACTGTCCTAGAGGCCTTGAATTAAAGTATATTACATCTCCTCAGGCCATTAAGGTGTTCCAGCAACTGCCTTGATAGATAAGCAGCAAGACAAGATATCTCTAATGTTTTGTTATGGAGATGACCTTCGATAATTTGAAATATATACCAAGTATACTAGTCAACCACAATTTGAGCAGTGAAACTTACACTTTTCAGCTGTCAGTTCTTCTTGTGTAAGCACTCAACTACTGGCTAAAAACAAATATTAATTTTTGTGAGTCTTCCTAGTCATAATGATCATTGTTTAGGGCCACCTAGACTCTGGTTCTTGCCACTGATGACTGAAAATCAATTCACTAGTAACATTCAGTGTACTGGACACAGATTAAAAGTTGACCTACAGATGTAGAACATGCTGAAACTTAACCCTTAACACTTAACCCTTAATTCTTAACCCTTAACCTTATTCTGAAACTTAACCCTTAACCTCAGAGGGACTCTAAATCTAACAAATGCTAGGTCAAAGTACATCATTTTTTTTTTTTATTATGTATGCCATCTATTGAGAGAAATAGATAACAGAGATATTCTAAATCAAATGCAGGGAGATGTCTGTGCCTTCCACCAACACATGACAGCCATATTTTCATTTCATTTTAAAACCTTATCTTGCCCTTTGAGCCATTTAGGCCAACTCAGCCTCTGGTGAAGTTCACACTTAAACTAACTGCTCTAATCGTAAAGCTGGGATTGCTTGTCAAACATTATTTAATCAGATTAAGGATAAATTATTAAAGTACTAAAGATGATGTTTGGGGGAGTAGAACAAAATACTTTTTAAGATCAAAGCTAGTAGCTATCTAAATCAGAAGGATTTAATCATTTAAAACCTATGTACCAGAGTATTTTCTCACCATCTTTATATCTCTGTCAACCAATATAATTTTATATGTCTCTAACGCTGTCACTCTAGTTCTGTGTCTTCCACTCAGGACCCACCTTCCTAAAAGAATAGTCTAAAATCACTCACTGCCATACTTCCACTCCTTCCTAAATATCTCTAAATACCCCTAAACCCTTTATTCTACTGAACAGCTCTCCAAAAAGTCAAAATGGTCTCATCAGATCAAAGAGATTTTTATCAACCCAAATCTTAACTTCCCAGTAGTATATGACATCACTGACCATTTTGTCCTTATTGAACTTCTCCCTTGGCTTCTGTGATACTATATTAATTCTGATTCTTTACCAGGTTCCCTCAATCACTCATATATTTGTGGATCACTTGCAAGTCACATCAAAGGCCTGGTTTGAAGTCCCAATCATAGTCCTGATTTTTTTAAAGAAATGATTTACTTTCTAGAAAACAAAATTAAACATAAACAAGTCTAACCATGTGCTACCTGAAAGAAGTTGAGTTAGTGAATAATCTGAAATTATGTTAAATTAGTACATAAAACCACTGCCAGTGTGTGTCTTTGTTGATATAGTTGAAAAAAGTACTTGTACAGCACTTTTAAATAGTCTGTTCTTTTTACACTCAACTTAGACTTCCCTTGTAACTCAGTCAGTGAAGAATCTGCCTGCAATGCAGGAGCCCCGGGTTCGATCCTTGGGTTGGGAAGATCCACTGGAGAAGGAAATGGCAACCCATTCCAGTATTCTTGCCTAGAGAATCCCATGGATAGAGGAGCCTGGCAGACTACAGTCCATGGGGTTTCAAGAGTCAGACACAACATAAACCACCACCACACTCAACTTACTTGCTATTTTGTAAATATAAAGATAACCTTTTCACAGGTGACGGTGAAATAATCAAAACTTTCAAGTGAATAAAATATACATAACAAGTTTTTCCTAACTGAGTGTCTATGGATCCTGCACTTGCTATGCAGGCTGCACAGCACCCTGTCCTTTGGCAGGCCTCTGGTCTGTAGCAGATTTCTGTAGTTTTGCTCGGGCAGCATCCTTCTTACTGAGACACAAACAAAAGTAGAACTGAAAGACAAGTACATTTGTAGTAGCATTTGAGTACTTGAATCTTGTCTAAAATCAGCTATTATTTGCAGAAAAGTCCTGCTACAATTTTTATATGTAAAGAGCTGTTAATCTCTCAGAAATATACACTTAAAAAAGAGTCTACTCGTACTCCCTCTTTAATAGAAGGATCATAGGCTTTCTTTCTTTTCATATTAAAAACTTAGTGTAAAGATGTGTCTAGATTAAATGGGCCACTGATTTTTTAAAACTTCACTATATTGTAGGCGAGTCACCAATATTACTATATAATCACTCCAGTTTCATTCCAGCACCTAGGACATGCCAGTGTCCATGGCAACGGCAAGGATAACAAGATGAACAAGGCACCATCTCTGCCTTAAGGAGCTCACAGTGTTACAAAACAAACACTTGTATAGCAGAGATGTTCTTTTATTAATTATACACCACAAATTAGGAATTGATTAACTTTTAGTGCTAATAAGGAGCTGTGATTATTCTGCAATCAGACATTAAATTTCTAAATCCAGAAGTTTTGCTTTGTTTTTTAATAAACTTCAGAACAGACAAGATATATCTTTTTGGCTATTTATCTTTTTGGCCTATCTTCTGGATGAGACCATATTATCTGCTTTTAGCATAAATCTTATTTCTAAAATTACAAGATATATAGCATAAAATTAAAGTCATAGAATCTCTGAGTCAAGAGATAATAAAAATCATCTAGTCAAATCACTTGAAATCTTCTCCCCAACCAGAGCACATTCTCTAGACATTCTCACCTGAAATCCTAGAAAACAGTAATTATTAGTTTTAATACCAGTAAAAATGCTTTCATATTCACTGTTAATTATGTATAGAACTTAGGCTTTTCTCCCCTATTTCTGCCATTATCTAAAAATTCTTTAAATATGGGTTAAATGAAGCCTTTTAACATCTGTTAGTAATTTTTCTTTTCTAGAACTCAGTAACTAGAGTCAGTTCATAAACAGTCTCAATAAATCATAAAATAATATCCTAAGTATAAAGTATGCTAAAAATACATTGATACAGTATTCATCTATTGTATTATTACTCAAACAATAGCAAATTAGAGCTAAAAAAAAATCAGTGACTTGGAAAAGATTAGCATAAAACCATACGTATTTAGTAAGGTTCTTGTAATTATACACTGTTACTCTTTTAGCCCCACTTAAAATAGCTGAGATTATTTTGATCAAATAACATAAAAAGTTAAAACACATGTTTTAGAGGGTTATACATTTAATCATTAACAGCTAACATAAAATTAAAGCCAACTGCCCAAAAGTGATAAACTTGGAAAAGTGGATTTAACTTACAACGATAATACTGAATGGAATGATTATTCCACCTAATAACGGGTAAGGTATGGTGTCTTCTTTGTAAGGGTACTTGATGGACTCATCATTACAGAATAATCCTCGTTGGAAGGGGGTATGCCTTGAAGTAAGAATTGCAAAAGGCAATCCAGCTAGCAAAAGGAATAAATGAAAATATCATTAAAAAGGAATATCAAAACTAATTAATGGCAATAATTATCCCAGAGATCATCTTTAAAAATATGTTTGCCATGAAAACAGTAAGAGCACATGGAAAAAGAAAATGCAGCAACACATGCAACAGAAGTTAGAAAAATTACAGCTTAGGGTAAAGATTTTTTTTATACAAAAACAATGCCTTCAAGTCCTCTATTAAACCAGTTTAACCAAGAAAAACTTCTTCTCTTTGTTTCTACCCAAATACACTAACCTGATTTTAGAGGAAGTAAAATCTCTTCTCATGCTCTTGTTGTCATTTAATCAAAGGCTTTTCAACACTATTTTCAAACCACTTTGTCAGGATCTTTTCTTCCAAAAGAAAAGCAGCATTCTGACGTTCTCCAGTTTATCTTGATATTACTTGATATTACTACCATATCACAAGTCATGGTCACTGGCTAAGTTATCAGAGTATCTAAAGATTATCCGCTCATTTCTGTACTGTCTACGGCAAGTTTAGAACTGCTATGAAAAGGAGTGTGAACTTAAACCAGGTTTCTAAAGAAAAAATGGACAATGAAGTCAAGCGTAAAAGCACCTAAAAGAGCTCTCTCTTTTGTCTTCATCAAGATCATGCCTCACACTCATCACCTAAGATGTCTAAACTTTTACCTAAATGTGAACTTTAAGAATTCAGTCCTCCTTTATTTCATCACTGCATCGAGCATCCCGATTAAAACGGCAGCATACTGACTAGGACTGCTTTCTAAGAGAGCTTAGCAGAAACCCTCAGTGTGAGTTCTGCTTCAGGACTTTCCCAAGGATGGACCCATTCACCCAGCAGTAATACCATAACCATTTAGCTAACATACTCACTGGACATTCAAGTGTTCTTTCCATGAAGCACCAAGTCTTGACAACCATTTACAGTTCTCATCAACTCCGCTAAGCCCTAAAGACTCAAAGACAACCAAGCTTCTGACACTCTGCCTAATGCATAGACTACAAATATCAAATGAACTGCCTGATGCGTCGACTACAAACATCAAATGTGTTCAATCTTCAAGGGTCAAATGAAAAGGGGAAGCCTGTTCCTGGTTCTTTTTATTTATCTTTCTATTTTTCATTAAACTCTGAATATATGAACCAAAGTTTATTTCTTTGTGTTAACCAATTTGTCATGCTATTAACCCACTAGGAGTCTTTATGATGTGAGAAGTGACCAAGCAGGCAGAGTAGGAAGACCATAAGCTTGTGAGCTCCTTCTGCAGGCACAGCAAAATTACGATTATTTACAGAGCAACTACCCATAAGAGTGAACTGAAAATTATCAGGAAAGATCTTTTAAAGCTAAAGATATAAAGAAGAAATCACAAGATAAGCAGAAAGGGTGAAGTATGGTCATCACCCATATTTCCAGTGTATACAATCCACAAATGGGAGAATAAATTACAACTGCAGAAGTCCTCCCCAAGGAGCAAAGTGTCCTAGCTCCACATCAGGCCCCTCAGCCCAGGGGTCTGCACCAGAAAGAACTCCCCTCCCACTGCCCAGACTGTTTGGCTCTGAAAGCCAGTAGAGCTTCCTTTTTGGAGAATCAGAGAGTTGTGGGAAATAGAGACTTAAGTCTTAAGAGAGCACACACAAAATCTTATATGTTCCAAGATCCAGGGCAGAAGCAGTAATTTAAATGGAACTTGTGGAGGACCTACTTGCTCATCCTGAAGAGCCTCCCAGAGAGGCAGAAGGCAACTGAAACTCACTCTGAGAACAAAGATGCTGGCAGCAGCCATTCTGGAAAACTCATTCCACCACCAAGACACAGGTGTTGTTAAGGGTCACTTTAGAATCCTCCCTCTAACCAATCAGTGAGAGACCAGGCCTGTCTACCAAATAACACCAGCCCTGGGATGCACCAGGCCAGGCAGCTAGGTGGGCAGGATCACCAGCAGGCTGACACTATAGAGAACTCCCTGAGCCCCCAGCCAATTCAGGACATGACCCCACCCACTATAGGACCCAGGACCCAGCCCCACCTACAAGCGGGCCACCATAGCACTGGGACCACTGGAAACCACACACACACACACACACACACACAGAGCTAGTCATCTGACCCAGCCCCATCTACCAGTGAGCCAGCACTAGTCCCAGTCCTGGCTCACACACCGGGTGTCAGGCACCAGCCCCAAGATCTGTGAGACCCCAACTCCACCCACCTGTGGCAGACACCACCCTTGAGACACCCAAAGCCCTGCAGTCACAAACCCTGGGCCCAGGAATGCCCACAGAGGGGCCAACGCTAGCTGCAGAAACTTCAGGCCCCACAGCGAAAGACTCCAGGACCTCATTCTGCCCAACAGTGGGCCAGCACCAGCCCCATGTCCTTTTGGGCCCCCACACCAGCCACCAAGCCCCAGAACCACCACAACCCCCCACAGCAAGTTGTGTAAAGTCCTGGCCCACCCACTAGTAGTCTGGCACCACCCTGGACACCCAGGGCCCTGGTCCGCCCAACAGCAGGCCAACACCAGCTCCAGGACACCTTAAGCCTCTGAGCCAGCCATGTCAGGATCCAGCTCCAACCACCTGCAGGCCAATACCAGGACTGGAGGCCACATAGCCAGCCAAGCCATGACCCAGCCCCACTCACCACCCAACCTCACCCACCAGCAGCTGGTAGCCTTCTCATAAGACAGGGTCTGGCAATCAGTGTGACCAGGCCAACCACACACACCAGTAAGACAGCCACAGCTGTCAATAAGGCACAAGAAACAGCCCTATGCAGCCCACATAGAGGGTAGCATTAAACATACAGCTCTGGTGATTAGAGGGGAGTCCGCTGCTGGGCCGTGTAGGACATTTCCTACATAAAGCCACGTCTCCAAGATCAGGAGATGTAACCAACCTACCAAATACACAAAAATATAAACAGTGAATTAGGCGAACTGAGGTGACAGAGAAATACATTCCAAATAAAGAAATAAGATAAAACCCTAGAAAAAGAACTAAGTGAAGATAAGCAATCTATACCCCCCACCCCCGCCAAAAAAAAGAATTTAAGGTAATGATCAGAAAGATGCTTGAAGTACTTGGGAGAAGAATGGAAGAACAGAATGAGAAGTTAGAAGTTTTTTTACAGAGTTGGAAATATAAGAACCAAACAGAGCTGAAAAATACAATAACTGAAATAAAAAATACTCTAGAAGTAATCAACTGTAGATTAGATGATACAGAGGAACTGGCAGACAGAATTATGGAAATCAGTGAAGGTGAACAGAAAGAAAAAAAAAAGAGGACAGTTTAAGAGACCTCTGGGAAAACATCCAAGTCCAGGAAGCACAGAGAGTCTCAAACAGGATCAAGATTTGGGAGAATGGCAATGAAACCTGTAAAGTATCATGTGGGAAACGAGTTGCCAGTCCAGGTTCGATGCATGATGCTGGATGCTTGGGGCTGGTGCACTGGGACGGCCCAGAGGGATAGTATGGGGAGGGAGGAGGGAGGAGGGTTCGGGATGGGGAACACATGTATACCTGTGGCGGATTCATTTTGATATTTGGCAAAACTAATACAATTATGTAAAGTTTAAAAATAAAATAAAATTGGAGAAAAAACCAAAAAAAAAAAAAACAAAAACAAAAACAAAAAAAAAAAAAAAAGAATCACAACAAGAACATTATAATTAAAATGGTAAAAGTTAAAAATAAAGAGAGAAAATTGAAAGCACTATAGTAAAAGCAACAAGTTACATACAAGGGAACCCCCATACAGCTGTCAGCTAATGTCTCGGCAGAAACTCTACAGGCCAGAAGAGAGCGACATGATGTATTTAAAGTGATGAAAAGTAAAAACCTAAAACAAAGAATACTCTACCCAGCAAGGCTTTCACTCATATTTGAAACAGAGCTCAAAAGTTTTACAGACAACCAAAAGCTAAAAGAGTTCAACACGAAAAGAACTCAACTCAACATCAGTTTCTACAGGAAACCAACTTTACAAGAAATATTAAAGGGACTTCTATAAGTGGAAAAGAAAAAGCAACAATCAGAAAAATGAAAACTATGAAAGAAAAAGGGGCTTCCCCGATGGCTCAGTAGTAAAGAATCTGTCTGCAATGCAGGAGACGCAGATGAGGGTTCAATCCTTGGGTCAGGAAGGTACCATAGAAGAGGAAATGGCAACCTGCTCCAGTATTCTTGCCTGGAAAATTCATGGACAAAGGAGCAAACAGTTGGATACGACTGAGTGACTGAGCACACACGCATACATAAAAGGAAAATTCTCATTGGTAAAGGCAATATACAGTAAAGGTGGTAAATCAACCATGTTTATAAAGCTAGTAGGGAGGTTAAAAGACAAAAGTAGTGAAGTCATCTATAGCCAAGATAAGTAAAGGGATACACAAATCCGAAGAATATAAAATATGACATCACAAACGTTAAGGAGGTGGATAATAAAAATGAAGGTTGGTTAAAATGCATTCAAACTTAACAGATCAGCAACTTAATCCTGGTAACCACAAACCAAAAATATATAATAAATACACGAGAGAAAAGAGTCCAAATATAATACTACAGGTAGGCATCAAATCACGAGGAAAGAGAACTAAAGAAGAAAGAAACAAATAAGGACCACAAAAACAACACCCAAACAATTAACGGAATGTCAATAAGTACATGTGCTGCGTGTTAGTCGCTCAGTCATGTCTGACTGACTCTTTCTGACCCCATGGACTGTAGCCTGCCAGAATCCTCTCTCAATGGGGTTCTCCAGGCAAGAATACTTGAGTGGGTTGCCATTTCCTCCTCCAGGGGATCATCCTGACCCTGGGATCATCCTGACCCTGGGATCAAACCTACCTCACTTACCTCTCCTGTATTGCCAGGCAGGTTTTTTACCACTAGCACTACCGGGGAAGTCCAATAAGTACCCACATATCAATAATTACTTTAGATATAACTCCTTCAATCAATAAACAAACTATTGATACATAGTAAAAGAAGATCTATATATACACTGCCTACTCTTCAGATCTAAAGACACAGATTAAAAATGAAGACAGGCTCTTCAATACATGGTGCTGGGAAAACTGGATAGCTAAACTAAAAAGAATCAGTTCGGTTCAGTCGCTCAGTCGTGTCCGACTCTTTGTAGCCCCGTGAACTGCAGCATGCCAGGCCTCCCTGTCTATCAACAACTCCACAGAATGTGGTCCACTGGAAAAGGGAATGGCAAACCACTGCAGCATTCTTGCCTTGAGAACCCCATGAACAGTATGAAAAAGCAAAAAGACAGGACACTGAAAGATGAACTCCCCAGGTCAGTAGATGTTCAATATGCTACAGGAGATCAGTGGAGAAATAACTCCAGAAAGAATGAAGGGATGGAGCCAAAGCAAAACAACACCCAGCTGTGGATGTGACTGGTGATAGAAGCAAGGTTCGATGCTATAAAGAGCAATATTGCATAGGAACCTGGAATGTTAGGTCCATGAATCAAGGCAAATTGGAAGTGGTCAAACAGGCAATGGCAAGGGTGAACGTCGACATTCTAGGAATCAGCGAACTAAGATGGACTGGAATGAGTGAATTTAACTCCGATGACCATTATATCTACTACTGAGGGGAGGAATCCCTTAGAAGAAATGGAGTAGCCATCACAGTCAACAAGAGTTCAAAATGCAGTACTTGGATGCAATCTCAAAAACAACAGAATGATCTCTGTTCGTTTCCAAGGCAAACCATTCAATATCATGGTAATCCAAGTCTATGCCCTAACCAGTAACGCTGAAGAAGCTGAAGCTGAATGCTTCTATGAAGACCTACAAGACCTTTTAGAATTAACACCCCAAAAAGGTGTCCTTTTCATTATAGGGCACTGGAATGCAAAAGTAGGAAGTCAAGAAACACCTGGAGTAACAGGCAAATTTAGCCTTGCAGTACAAAATAAAGCAGAGCAAAGGCTAAGAGTTTTGCCAAGAAAACACACTGGTCATAGCAAACACCCTCTTCCAACAACACGAGAGAAGACTCTACATGTGGACATCACCAGATGGTCAACACCAAAATCAGATTAATTATATTCTTTGCAGCCAAAGATGGAGAAGCTCTATACAGTCAGCAAAAACAAGACTGGGAGCTGACTGTGGCTCAGATCATGAACTCCTTATTGTCAAATTCAGACTTAAATTGAAGAAAGTAGGGAAAACCACTAGACCATTCAGGTATGACCTAAATCAAATCCCTTATGATTATACAGTGGAAGTGAGAAATAGATTTAAGTGACTAGATCTGATAGGGTTCCTGATGAACTATGGATGGAGGTTCATGACACTGTACATGAGACAGGGATCAAGACCATCCCCAAGAAAAAGAAATGCAAAAAAGCAAAATGGCTATCTGAGGAGGCCTTACAAATAGCTGTGAAAAGAAGAGAAGCAAAAAGCAAAGGAGAAAAGGAAAGATATACCCATTTGAATGCAGAGTTCCAAAGAATAGCAAGGAGAGATAATAAAGCCTTCCTCGGTGATCAGTGCAAAGAAATAGAGCAAAACAACAGACTAAGAAAGACTAAAGATCTCTTCAAGAAAATTAGAGATACCAAGGGAACATTTCATGCAAAGATGGGCTCGATAAAGGACAGAAATGGTATGGACCTAACAGAAGCAGAAGATATTAAGAAGAGGTGGCAAGAATACACGGAAGAATTGTACAAAAAAGATCTTCACAACCCAGATAATCACAATGGTGTGATCACTCACCTAGAGCCAGACATTCTGGAATGTGAAGTCAAGTGGGCCTTAGGAAGTATCACTACAAACAAAACTAGTGGAGGTGATGGAATTCCAGTTGAGCTATTTCAAATCCTGAAAGATGATGCTGTGAAAGTGCTGTACTCAATATGCCAGCAAATTTGGAAAACTCAACAGTGGCCACAGGACTGGAAAAGGTCAGTTTTCATTCCAATCCCAAAGGAAGGCAATGCCAAAGAATGCTCAAACTACTGCACAACTGCACTCATCTTACACGCTAATCCCTGGAGAAGAAAATGGCAACCCACTCCAGTATTCTTGCCTGGAGAATCCCATGGATGGAGGAGCCTGGTAGGCTGCAGTCCATGGGGTTGCAAAGAGTCGGACATGACTGAGCGACTTCACTTTCACTTTACATGCTAGTAAAGCCATGCTCAAAATTCTCCAAGCCAGGCTTCAGCAATATGTGAACTGTGAACTTCCAGATGTTCAAGCTGGTTTTAGAAAAGGCAGAGGAACCAGAGATCAAATTGCCAACATTTTCACTTTCATGCATTGGAGAAGGAAATGGCAACCCACTCCAGTGTTCTTCCCTGGAGAATCCCAGGGACAGGGGAGCCTGGTGGGCTGCTGTCTATGGGGTCGCACAGAGTCGGACACAACTGAAGTGACGCAGCAGCAGCAGCAGCTGGATCACCGAAAAAGCAAGAGAGTTCCAGAAAAACATCTATTTCTGCTTTACTGGCTTGACTGTGTGGATCACAATAAACTGTGGAAAAAAGAATCAAACTCACACCAAAAGAATGCTCTCTCACACCATGCACAAAACAATAAAAATGGATTAAAGACTTAAGTGTCAGACCTGAAATCATAACACTTCTAGAAGAAAACATAGGCAGTAAGCTCTTTGACATCAGTCTTAGCAACATTTTTTTGGATATGTCTCCTCAGGCAAGGGAGACAAAAGCAAAAATAAATAGGACTACATAAAACTGAAAAGCTTTGCGTAACAAAGGAAACTATCAACAAACAAAAAGTCCACCTACCAAATGGGACAAGGTATTTGCAAATGCTATACCTGGTAAGGGGTTAATATATAAAGTATACAACTCAACATCAAAAAAAAAAAAAAATCTGATTTTAAAATGCCAGAGGATCTGAACAGACATTTTTCCAAAAGATGTATGGATGGCCAACAGACACACTGAAAAGATGCTCAACATCACTAATCATCTGAGAAATACAAATCAAAACCACAATGAGGACATTCTTCGTGGTACAGTGGATAAGAATCCGCCTGTAATGCAGAGGACATGGGTTCACTCCCTGGGAAATGGGTTCAATTCCCATTTTCCCATGGGAAAATTCCACATGCCTCGGAGCAACTGAGCCTGTGCACTGAGCCTGTGCACCACAACTACTGAAGCTAGCACACCTAGAGCACGTGCTCCTCAACAGGCGAAGTCACCACAGTGAAAGGCCACAGGGAAGAAGAGCCCCCACTTGCCTCAACTAGAAAAAGCCAATGCAAAAGCAATGAAGACACAGTGCAGCCAAAAATAAAATATATAAATAGAATTTTTTTTAAAGATGCTCACAAGGTTCCCAAAGCTATATTTCTAGTAAATGCAACATTAAAAAAAAAAAATTAAACTAGAGCTGACTTTGCTAACCATCCCTTATACTACTTATCATATCTGAATTCAGGTTATACTCAGATTTACCAAATAGTCTGCATGCAGAGGGAGGGGTGAAATTCCCAAGTCTTTAATACAAATACCACAGTTTGCAGCATAAATTTTTGCACTTAACAGTACACACTATGGAGGTTAATACTTAGATCTATAATTTTAATTGCTGCCAGCTGTAAGTAATAATTAAATGCTCATCCTTCAACCAATAACCATACTCTTGGCTTAATAAGCAAATTTATTTCATATTTACAAAGAACCACCATTTCTAGAATTCATTTAACTTATACATAATAATGGAAACTTGCAATGTCTACAATGCATATTTCTGAATTGGTTGAAGGTTCAATTAGCATTTCTCTTAGAGGAAGAAATGATATGCAGTAAAGAAATTAAATCTATATGATTAAATGTCCAAAACTCAGTAGGCCTTATTTTGAAGAAAAATGTGTATTAATAGACCCAACTGTATTGAAATATGTTCTTAATCATATCCATTAACATTGTTTTTTTCCCTTGGACCATAAAAGAAATTATTCTTAGATGTAGAAAAAAAACTATGGCAAACAAAATCACAAACAAGTATAGTTAGTCCATTTTTAAAAACAGGAATATTCAAGTGGGCAAATATTAAGTGAATCTCTAGTGCAAGGAATTCTGTGAGAGGATACAAGGAATACAAAATTGAATAAGGCACAGTACATAATGTCAGCAGAGAATAAACAGATGCAAAGAGCTATGAAGTTTCAAAAGAGAACAAGAACTGGTGAAGCTCTAAGTGGTGATGTTCAAAAAGATGCTGGTTATCAGAGTCAGAATCTCAATAGAAGGCGTCTGGTATAGAGACAGAGATCTGGGAATATAAAGTATCCCTGAAGCCAAAAAAGAAAAAGAAACTGTGAAGACGGACATGAAATAAAAAGAACTGAAAAGGGAGGCATGAGGCAACAGCAATATTAAAGGGATGAGCATAGCAAGAGGATCCACTGAGGCAGCAGCCTTGGTGGGCTGGGAGGGAAAGTCAGGAGACAGCAGTATCATTGAGGCCAAGTCTGAAGGCTGCATTTCAGGAGGTAGTGATTGGTCCACAGTGTCCAATGGGTTTTCAATTGCCAAACTTAGTAAAAGTGGTTTCAATAAGGAAGAAGGGATGGAAACCAGATCACAGAGGTTTTAACGAGGAATAATTAAAAAAAAGAGCATGAATCTACCACAAATGCACACTATCCTTCTGAGAGTTTAAGAGACTATATTACAGAAGGCCTCAGAAATATTTTAAACTAATACTAATATTTGCAATCTCTCATATAAACCCATGAGATGTATTACAAAGTCACTTGTTTAGTCACTATGTCTGACTTTTGTGATTCCATGGACCATAGTCCACTAGGCTTCGGTCTGTGGGATTTCCTAGGCAAGAATAGTGGAGTGGGTTGTTATTTCCTTCTTCAGGAAATAACAGACACAGAGCTCAAACCTGCGTCTCCTGCACTAGCAGGCGGATTCTTTACCACCAAGCCACCAGTGAAGCCCAGATATGACAAAACCTAAGATTAAAAAAAAGCTTGTTAGGTTTTGCATAGTTTCATTTTCACTAAATAAATAAACGTGAATGCAGACCACACCCTCCCCCACCAAGAAGGATGGAGAGGAAGACTAAATCACCAGTTGTTCACTGACCCACTTAGGGCTGAAAATGATGAGCTAGTCCAGAGTCCTGCTCTGGAAAATCTGGAACTGGAACAAAGACTGACTCAGAGCTGGCAAACAGCACTGGTCCATGCACAAGAAAGACTGGCTGCAGAAGAGGTTGAGACAAAGCAGGTCTCCAAAGAAAACTGAAGTGCCTAGTCTGACTGGAGACTGAGAAAAGGTGAAAGCAGCTTTGGTTCCCCGCTACCAAAGGGCTGCACTGATCTTGCTATTTGGGGGTTGTTAAAGCACCTTGTATGCTTTCAACAAAAGTCAATTTTTCTTAAGCTGGTCATAGAAGGATCTGCTCCTTGCAACCAACAGAGCCTAACAATTATAACCATTCCCCCTACTTTGAAAGCATGTAGGTTATTGTTTGATTGCCCTATATAAAGCTATAATGAACATTTCTAAAAACCAATTCTTTTTTGCATTTCTAATTATTTCCTTAGAATATATTTTCATGTGAGATTATAGGCCAAAGGATATAAACATTAAGGTCCTTGATAAGCTATTCAGAAAAGTTATTTTAACCACCAATTTATTCTACCAGCATAGTATACAAATGTGTAGATCAATGCAAAAATTTAAAGATATGTGATGCTATCTTTGACATTTACTGTAGATTTTAGGGCAAAAATGGAGGGTTCCATTTACTCTTTTACCTCTTCAAATCAAATACACTTTTCCTTTTACCTGAAAGATTACATTTCTAAAACAATCCCTTTTCATTTGTCAAATGACTGCATTTGTCATGTAATGTTTCTCTTAATACTTTAGTTTATAAAATTCATTTTCATTTCCTTTTAAAAAACAATTGAGGTACAATTTATATACCAAAAAATTCATCCACTCTAAATACATAATTCAATGATATTGGTAAATGTATAGGGTTGTGCAACCATCAGCACAATTCAGTTTTAGAACATTTCCATTACCCAAAAAATTCCCATGAACCCATCTGCATTCCACCCTTGTTCCCACCACCAACCGCAGGCAACCACTCATCTGTTTTCTGTACCTACACAGATTTGTCTTTTCTGAACATTTCATAAAAATGGAATCATACAATGTGTGGTATTTTGCTAGTGGTTTATATCATTTGTTGTTGTTACTATTCAGTCGCTAAGTCATGTCTGACTCTTTGCAACCCCGTGGACCGCAGCACGCCAAACTTCCTTGTCCTTCACTATCTCCCAAAGAGTGTTCAAACTCATGTCCATTCAGTTGGTGATGCCCTCCAACCATCTCATCCTCTGTCGCCCCTTTCTCATCCTACCCTTGATCTTTACTTTTGAGGTTCATCCATCTTGTAATATGTATTTTTTTTCTTTTTATTGCCAAACAGTATGGTATTATATGTATACATTACATTTGGTTTATCCAGTCACCAGTTAATGGATATTTGGGTTGTTTTCAGTTTTTGTCTATTATGACTAGTATCTCTAAAAACATTCATGTACACGTCTGTGTGGACATTATTTTCATTTCAAATGAGTAGACTCCCAAGAGTGGAATGCCTGGGTCATGTGGTAAGTTTATGTCTAACTTTTTAAGAAATTGCCAAACTGCTGTACCACTTTATATTCCTACATTCAGCTTTTTAATATGCCTAAGTGGCTAATCATATTAGCCCATTTAAGAATTAGATTCTATTCCAAGTAAACTCACACTCGCCCACAAATAAATATAGCATTCCACCTTCTGTAAGTGAATATTTGTAATGGTTCAAAAGAGAGGTGGTGATATGTAACTCATTGTTTCCTCAAACTAAATACCACAAGAATACTTCTCCATCCTTTTACCAGAGACAGGAAAAGACAACATAAGATCACAGTCACACAACATCTTCTTCAACTTCCTCTTGCACAAATAATCAGGATCTTGAAACCATAATATTAATGCTAACAACTGTGTTAAAAAGATTGGGGACAGAGTGTCTAGCAAAACTGAGAAACTATGGTTAAAAACTTTTTTACATGTGAAGGGAACTCTTCCCCTGAAAACTACACAAATGCCTCCAGAAATATTTTTAAGTTTCATCCATGGTATAGCATAGATTGGCATTTTGTCCTTTTTATTGCAGAACAGTATTCCATTATGTATACATAAAACCTATCAGTTGTCCAGGAGAGAGTGGTATGCAGCTGTAGAGTCATTAATAGCAAATATTTGAGGGTTCCATTGCCTCAGAGCTAACAGCAGTAGGCAACAGCCTGAGAAATCCTGACACAAAGATGTTAGGCATCTCCAGATTTGCTGCAAAGTCTGGTACCACACCTCAACAGCCTGGGAAGATGGAAACACCCTACTAGGAGACCAAAAGACCTCAAACAGACCACAATGGACGACGGCCATTTGTGAACTATATGACAGATCATATTCTTTTCCTAATGCATGAACAAGAAGGGAAGGATATAGAGAGAGACCAAAAACCAAAAGAACCCAAAGGTACAAGTCAAACAGTAGGATAATGTGTCTATGATTATCTTTCCCATCTGACTGTTCCCCTAGGCTAAGTAGGTATGTGAGGGGGGTTGTATATTTAGTCTACCTTCTCTATTAGGTCATTTGTTTATTCACCAATGGGGAAAATTCCAAGTAGAAAAAAAGTCAATTTTGAAAATGCAAGTTGTCAAAAGATACTAGAGGCTACCTAAAAAATAATCGTATTTAATAAAACAGTAAAAAGAATATGGCAATGGCTTATTTTTTTCTCCTGCTTATATTTAAAAGAATGAAATTGTGGTGACTATTCAAGAAAACCTGTGAAGTTACTCTGCCCCATTCATGCATGAATTGAAATGCACTAGGGTACATGGGGGTATGTGATAAAATGCAGTTCAGGAAACAGAAGGAATGGACCAGAAACAAAAATAATTACTGAACTACACCAAACAAACAAGAGCCATAAAGGGAGAATTGAGATAAGTGTTAAAAGAAAGAAAATTGGGACTACTGCATTCTTCTATCACACAGCACAAACGCATTTCTTCAGTTGTAAACACTTAACAGCATCACTGTATATACAACATACACTCAAATCACATGTAGTGCTTTTATGAGTGTGTTTCATTAATATTAATCTTCACTACAGGCAGGGTTTTTAAAACAGAAGAATAATTATTTTCAACCTGCTTAACAATTTATAACTAAAATAAACTGAAGCCAGAACATTTTTTCTATTTGTAAATTCTATCACCATATCCTGGGTTTCCCAGGCGGCACTAGTGGCAAAGAATCTGCCTGGCAATGCAGGAAATGCAGGAGACCTGGGTTCGATTCCTGGGTGGGAAAGATCCCCTGGAGGAGGTCATGACAACCCACTCAAGTACTCTTGCCTGGAGAATCCCATGGACAGAGGTGCCTGGCGGGCTACAGTCCACAGGGTCGCAAAGAGTCAGACATGACTGAAGCGACTTAGCACACAAGCACACATCACCATATCTGAAAGGAAAAACTCTGAAACAGTTTAACATTAACTACATTTGACCACAATTCAATATATAGACCAAAAGGTTAAGGAACTCAATCCATAACCAAAGTCTTAAGAATGTAGGAAACTTAAGATGTAAAAATAACTGTTATTTTTGTCAACATTAAGGGACATTGTAATTCAACTAGAGAAAATAAGATCTCAAAGAGATTTCTCTATCTTTGGCATTTTCTCTATAAAGAAGCAATCATTCAATTCAATTATTTAACAATTAACTGAATTCCTACTACTCTGTTCAAGATATAGGCTTGAGTTGGGGAGGGACTTATAGGTAATGGTACAGGTCTTACCGTGGTCAAATTTGGATTTATTTTGAAAGTAGCATCAGCTGGACTTCCCTGGTGGCTCAGACGGTAAAGTGTCTGTCTACAATGCGGGAGACCCGGGTTCAATCCCTGGGTTGGGAAGATCCCCTGGAGGAGGAAATGGCAATCCACTCCAGGACTATTGCCTGGAAAATCCCATGGACAGAGGAGCCTGGTAGGCTACAGTCCATGGGGTTGCAAAGAGTTGGACACGACTGAGCGACTTCACTATAGTCACTATAGCATCAGCTGCATTTGCTATGGATGAGTTGAATATGTACATATAGTAGTTATTGGTGAAGATGCAAGCAGGTCAGTTACCATCTGCAGTGATTTAGGAGCCCAAGAAAAGAAAGTCTCTCACCGTTTCCATTGTTTCCCCATCTATTTGCCATGAAGTGATGGACCAGATGCCATTATCTTCATTTTCTGAATGTTGAGCTTTAAGCCAACTTTTTCACTCTCCTCTTTCACTTTCATCAAGAGGCTCTTTAGTTGTTCTTCACTTTCTGCCATAAGGGTGGTATTATCTGCATATCTAAGGTACTGATATTTCTCCTGGCAATCTTGATTCCAGCTTGTGCTTCCTCCAGCCCAGCATTTCTCATGATATACTCTGCATACAAGTTAAACAAGCAGGGTGACAAAATACAGCCTTGACATACTTCCTTCCCAATTTGGAACCAGTCTGTTGTTCCATGTCCAGTTCCAACTGTTGCTTCTTGACCTGCATATGGATTTCTCAGGAAGGCAGGTCAGGTGGTCTGGTATTCCCAGCTCTTTAAGAATTTTCCACAGTATGTTGTGATCCACACAGTCAAAGGCTTTGGCATAGTCAATAAAGCAGAAGTAGATGTTTTTCTGGAACTCTGTTGCTTTTTCTATGATCCAACGGATATTGGCAATTTGATTTCTGGTTCCTCTGCATTTTCAAAATCCAGCTTGAACATCTGGAAGTTCACAGTTCACATACTGTTGAAGCCTGGCTTGGAGAATTTTGAGCATTATTTTACTAGCATGTGAGATGAGTGTAATTGTGAGGTAGTCTGAGCATTCTTTGGCATTGCCTTTCTTTGGGGTTGGAATGAAAACTGACCTTTTCCAGTCCTGTGGCCACTGCTGAGTTTTCCAAATTTGCTGGCATATTGAGTACAGCACTTTCACAGCATCATCTTTTAGGATTTGAAATAGCTCAACTGGAATTCTATCACCTCCACTAGCTCTGTTCATAGTGATGCATCCTAAGGCCCACTTGACTTCACATTCCAGGATGTCTGGCTCTGGGTGAGTGATCATACCACTGTGGTATGATCTCTGTCATGAAGATCTTTTTAACTATAGTTCTGTGTATTCTTGCTACCTCTTCTTAATATCTTCTGCTTCTGTTAGGTCCATACCATTTCTGTCCTTTATTGTGCCCATCTTTGCATGATATGTTCCCTTGGTATCTCTAATTTTCTTAAAGAGATCTCTAGTCTTTCCCATTCTATTATCTTCCTCTACTTTTTTTTGCACTGATCACTGAGAAAGGCTTTCTTATCTCTCCTTGCTATTCTTTGGAACTCTGCATTCAAATGGGAATTTGACTCATTCGTAACTTACAACAATGAAAAGAAAATCAAAACAAAAGAATTCACTGGATTTACCTACTTTAAGCAAAACAGACCCACACCACAATGAAGACAATGAGGGCCTGTCAAAAAGAATGTAAATAGACTTGGTGGAGTTAAAATCCCAACTTGGCCTCTTAGTAACTAAAAAAAAGAATTACCTAGCAACCTCAGAGAGTGGTTACGAGGAAAGAATCTATAACACAGTAGTACTTCAGACACAAAAGACACTCAATAAATGACAGAACAAACACAGCCTTCCAATACCACATATGCAAAAATTCTAAACCAGTGAGTACTCAATTATAATCTTAGAGAACAAGCAAAATTTTATAGGTACCTTCATAGTTGCTCCTTCCATCTCCCTGTCCAACGATTTCTTTCTGGATCCCACAGAACAGTTACTCTCCACATTGAAAACAGGAAATCTGCTGCTAAAATAATACCCGGGCATACTCCCCCAACTTACAGAGAAATTAATTTGAAAGAAATCTCATTTTTTCTCTCAAACGTTGCTAGCTTCTAAGAGGATGCTTTTAGGTATATCAGAAGACTAACACTCAAGTATAAGAATGTATCTGATTGAAAACATGCTTATTTAACTAAATATATGATTGGTGCAAATGTGCTTCAAAAATACAACAGCCTTTATTGAGAAAATCAGTGAATCATTAGACCCCATACTTAATGTCCTGCCAGTGACCTCTGCTTATATTCCCCTAGATTTAATAAGATCCCAAACTAAATCACCTCTCATACCAGTCCAGCCCTCTAAGCCAAGACAGCCTTTGGAAAGTCTGATTAAAAAAGATTCCTCACTGCTGCTCACTGGAAGCTCAGATGGTAAAGAATCTGTGCACAAACAGGAGACTGGGTTCAACCCCTGGGTCAGGAAGATCCCCTGGAGAAGGGAATGGCAACTCACTCCAGTATTCTTGCCTGGAGAATTCCATGGACAGAGGAGCCTGGAGGGCTACAGTCCTTGGGGTTGCAAAGAGTTGGACACTACTGAGCGACTAACAACACTCAACCAGCTACATTCCCTGGTGACAGAGAGGCAGCAAATGGGAACTGCCTTCTGAAAGTAGGTTACCTTAATCCCACACTTTGAACTGGTGTTGACCGTTCAGAATCCAAAAACAGATGTAAGAACACAAAAGATTTTATTTCTGTGAGTAAATAGCATTTTGTTTCTTGTCATGTTAGAAACACAGGTTCATGATAAAACAGTAAGTGGCCATTTTTAAAATGTTACCTCATTCTCACTCTAAATGTGGAAGGGTAAAGATAATTGACAAAAGTGGTGGAGAGCTTTATAAAATTCTTATTTAAAGATGGAGCCCACAATAATTTGGCTAGAATATTAAGTTATTTTCCAGAAAGCCAGATAGGCAATATAAGCTCTTAGTAACTACAAGGGAACACCAAGATGTTCTTTACAGGATAATACTTTTGTTCATACGCCACAATTATTGAATAAGGTAGTAAAAAAAAAAAAATTCACTGTACTGCACTGGACATGTTTATTTTTTATGGCTTACATCACTAACCCTGCACTCCATTCACAAATGAGTTTAGTTTCACATAAACAGTTCTAAGTCTACACTTTTAACTTTAGGATTTTCAAATATTTGTTTAAAGTAACTAGATAATAGGACTAAGTAATAAACAATGTTAAATCAGCTTTCATTAAAAGGCCTGCAATCCCTTATTTTAAAACCCAAAGCCCTCAAAACCCTAGTTCTTTTACAACATTTTGGGACCAAAACCTAACCTGAACTTACCTAGTGGCAAAACTTAACCTGAACAGATGAATGCCTTAGCCTTTATTTACCCCACTTATTTTGACTAGTCTTACTTCACTATTTAAAAATTAACATCTTTGATATACGGTACTGTTCTAAACCCTGCTGAAGGCATTATATAAGGTGTGTGAATCATATAACCTTTCAAAAATTCAAAAAATTCCGACTAAAAGAGTTCTGGATAATGGATGGTGAACCTGTATTTAGACAAAATCTTCACTGTTAAAAGATCCTTATGAATTCAACTCATTATTTTTCAGAGAGCCAAAAGAAGTTAATGGATTATATAGGTCTATTACATAATAAAACTTGAAATGGTAATGGTCCTTTACAAAAAATGAACTAAATGATATCCCACATGTATTTTTTTTTAATTATAAGATTGTGACAAGATTTCAGTTGCCTCTTTGCTTTTTTCATTATAAAAACTGAAAACTTACACTGAATTTATAAGTACTATCATGTTTTCTAAATTTAAGTCTTCACTAGATACATATTGTCATGGAGAACGTAATGGCACCCCACTTCAGTACTCTTGCCTGGAAAATCCCACGGACAGAGGAGCCTGGTAGGCTGCAGTCCATGGGGTCACGAAGAGTCAGACATGACTGAGCGACTTCACTTTCACTTTCATGCACTGGAGAAGGAAATGGCAACCCACTCCAGTATTCTTGCCTGGAGAACCCCAGGGACAAGGGAGCCTGGTGGGCTGCCGTCTATGGGGTCGCACAGAGTTGGACATGACTGAAGCGACTTAGCAGCAGCAGATACTGTCAAACACTTTCATAAAATGAGTTAACAGGTGAAACATATGAAGCAAAGCCCTGAAATTTTACTTTTTATATCTTACCAAGTAATCTTATTTCTAGCAACAATGTATCAATTATTCACTATGAGGATAATTCCTTGTAGCAATCATTACTAATATTATTTAGACAAAGAGCACTGACATTTCACCAAACATTGTGAACATAATTTTTTTCTTTTCAAAAATTTTAAGATTAATATACTTTTATTTCTTAAAGTAATTTTAGGTTTATTTTAAAAACTGAGCCAGAAGTAAAAGATATACTCCCTCTCTACAACTACCACCCTTAGTGTCCTCTATTTCAAAAAATTTTTATTGGTATGGTATATTTGTTATAAATGATAACCAATATTGATACATAAACTAAACTGCACAGTTTACAATTAAAGGTTGTTCTTTGTATTGTACAGTCCTGTTCAGTTCAGTTCAGTCGCTCAGTCGTGTCCGACTCTTTGCGACCCCGTGAACTGCAGCACGCCAGGCCTCCCTGTCTATCACCAACTCCGGGATTTCACCCAAACCCACGTCAATCGAGTCAGTGATGCCATCCAGCCATCTCATGCTCTGTCGTCCCCTTCTCCTCCTGCCCTCAATCTCTCCCAGCATCAGAGTCTTTTCCAATGAGTCAACTCTTTGCACGAGGTGGCCAAAGTACTGGAGTTTCAGCTTCAGCATCAGTCCTTCCAAAGAACACTCAGGACCGATCTCCTTTAGAATGGACTGGCTGGATCTCCTTGTAGTCCAGGGGACTCTCAAGAGTCTTCTCCAACACCACAGTTCAAAAGCATCAATTCTTCGGCATTCAGCTTTCTTCACAGTCCAACTTTCACATCCTTACATGACCACTGGAAAAACTATAGCCTTGACTAGACAGATCTTTGTTGGCAAAGTAATGTCTCTGCTTTTGTTATAACAAATATGTAATTATAATTGTAATCCATCATTACAATATATGGAACAGTTTCCTTCCCTAAAAATCCTCTGTACTCCAACTGTTCATTCTTCCTCTGTCCTCCCACCAACTCCTAGTAACCACTGATTTTATTATCTCCATAGTCTTGCCTTTTCCAGAAAGTCATATGGTTGTTATTATACACTAGGTAGCCTTTTCAGATTGGCTTCTTTCATTTAGCAATATGTATTTAAGGTTCTTCCATGTCTTTTTATGGCTGGATAGCTGATTTCTTTTTAGCACTGAGTAATATTCCATTGTATGGAGGTACCAGAGTTTATCTATTCACCTATTAAAGGACATCTCAGTTGCTTTCAGGCTTTGGCAACTATGAATAAAGCCACTATAAACATCACATGCTGGCTTTTATACAGACATAAGTTTTCAACTCATTTGGGTAAATATGCAGGAGCTTGAGTTCTATAGTAAGACTATGTTTAGTTTTGTAAGAAACTGCAAAATGTCTTTCAACATGGCTTTACATTCCCCTAGTAATGATTGAGAACTGCTGCTCCACATCCTTACAGCATTTGCTGTTGTCACTGTTTTGGATTTTAGCCATTATAATAAATGTGCAGAGGAAACTCACTGTTGTTTTAATTTACAACTCTTTAAAGAAATAGGATATGGGGCATTTTTTATATGCCTCTTGGCCATTTCTATATTTTCTGCATTAAGGTGTCTACTGAGATCTTTTCCCCACATTTTGACTGGATTGTTTGTTTCTGTTGTGCTTTAAGAGTTCCATTATCAGATATATGTTTTAAAAACATTTTCTTCCAGTGTGTAGCTTTATACAGAGCAGAATTTTTTAATTTTAATATTTTAATTTTAATTAAGTACAATTTATTATTTCTTTCATGGACCATACTTTTGTCTAAAAACTCACTGACAAATCCAAGCTGCAAATTCACTTTTAACTACAAAAAATTTTCAAGAAAATGTCATCAGTTCAACCGATTCATTAGGACCTAAAAAGGTAGAGTATATAACATCCCCAGCAAGAGTTTTTAAAATAGTATTTATGAAAGAGGAAAATTAATGTATGAAATATCAACACAATGTCTTCACTTTTACCTAAAGTATGACAGATGACATGCCCAAAATAAGTCATACTGAATACTCTACTTTCAAACTTGCTGGTCCACAACAGAAAAACACAGACATTATCAGACTAGTATTTTCATGTACTCAGAGATGAAAGGTTTATTTTTTTAAAAAAAGAAACATTTTGCCTATGCTATAAAAAAGGAATTAATGAAAAAGATAAATTTGACCTTTTCATATGTTTTAACATAACTGTATGTTAATCTCATTGCATGCATCAAAAATATATTTGGTCATTTTGCCAGTTCAATATTTAACAAATTTAAAAATTATGTCAATTCTGCTTTAAAAAGTAGTAATAGTAGAGGTGTAACTCTGGCTGCAAGTTTAGAGTTTGGGTGGATTCTGGGAGTTGGTGATGGACAGGGAGGCTTGGCGTGCTGCAGTTCACGGGGTTGCAAAGAGTTGGACACGACTGAGTGACTGAACTGAACTAAAGAAGACTTAATTCCTGGTGGGAGGCAAAATGAACATTTTCATTTCAATTATCTCCTTATCACATATAATTCACTAGAAAGAGATTTTAGAGGATCTCAAAAATCAGAATTCCCATCCAGGAGTAATATTTAATCCATTCAAATCCTGCAGATTTGTCAAGATACATGCAGTAGAAAAGTCAGAAGATAATGTCCACTAATTTAATAAAGCTATACTCAGTGAAGCAGTTCTTGGACCACTTAACCTTAGCAAAGGTATTCCATAACATTCCCAGAAACTATTTTTAAAAAGAAAATTTCATGAGCAGATATTTCCCCCTATGAATCCTTTTAAAAGCCATAGCATTTGGAAATGCAGTGGAATTTGGTAAGCTTGGCTAATGTGAAACTAACTGAGCTTTAGTTTTCACTATTGGCAGTATATATTCAATATTTACATAACTTCTCTTTCTTTTAGGTTCATCCAATATATTAAATTTTATCAAAATATTTTTAAGTGTTCTGTAAAATGGATATACAACAAATACTTAATATGTCAAATTTACACATTATCTCTTCCAAAGGTAGTATAAAAAGTTGTTTTAAACAAAGAAAATGTCTGTGATTATAACAAATTACTTAGGGATGCATCTTATACTACTTCATTTTGTGACAGTTACATAGAGAAAGAGTGCTGGAATACATGAACTGATTAAAGCAGAGCTTTTCATAACAATGCAGGAAAAAGTACAGTTCCACATCGGAATAAATAAACAAGGAAATAAAATTTTTTCCAACCTAAGAAATGAAGCTCCTTAACACCGTCTTTCATTCTAATAGACATTCTCCCATATTTTAAGATACCTTTAATCAGGATTACATATTCAGTATATACTATCCCATTCTTTTCAAAATAGCTTTTGAAAAGCTATTTTAATGAGGCATCTGATGCTAAGACATGACTTGAAGACACACTGTATTTCCAAAGACTTAATCTGAATTTTCATGGTAGTAATTATTATTAAACATAATTGACAATCTTATTCCATTTCCAATTTAATGGAATTAAATATTTCTATCTGTATTTATTAAACACCCATTACATACCAAGCAATGTGCCTGGCACTAAGGATACAAATGGAGCAAAACAGACCATTCCTACCCTAGCAAAGCTTACTGCCTTGTGCTGACTGGGAGTAAACTGGGAAAAGGCAGCACAGCACTTATGTCAACATGGAAACAAAGGAGCTGAACTCTTCAAGTGTGGGCAACAGGCCCTTTTGATACCAGTGTTTTGGACTAGTACAGGAAAGGTGGCACAAGAGACTTGCCACGCCATAAAACCCAAAAAACACCACTGTCCTCCTACAGTACAGGGCACTTACGGTCACTTTTGCCATATACAGCACTTTAAAGAAAGAAAGACAGAAAGTGAAGTCACTCAGTCGTGTCTGACTCCTTGAGACCCCAAAGACTGTAGCCCACCAGGTTTCTCCGTTCATGGAATTTTCCAGGCAAGAGTACTGGAGTGGGTTGTTGCCATTTCCTTCTCCAGGGGATCTTCCTGACTCAGATCAAACCTGGGTCTCCCGCACTGCAGGCAGACGTTTTACCATCTGAGCCACCAGGGAAGCCCTTATACAACACTTTACTTATAGATTATTTTTACAGTTTATTAAAAAAAAACACACATTAACCCATCCATTCTTTCTTCTTCATAGCAATTTTTTTTTTGCCATCTAAGTAGCTACTCAAAAAAGTAAAAATTGGGCCTAATCTACCTCCTTTGGGACAGTCACCTAAAGAAATATGATTTTTTCAAACTATATGCCAAAAACAAAGAACTTGAGAAAAATTCAAATATCTATAGTAAATGATCTCCTTCATCTTCCTAAACATTGCCAAATCTCAAATTTTACAGATATAGGATAAAATAATTCAACCCCCAAACTTATCCTGAATTGTCTTTTCCCTCAGACATTAATAAAGAGAGTAAAGTGATTTTTAAAAATTAATCTGAAAGCAATTAGAATACCAAAAAGAGGAAAATATTTCTTTGAAAATAGGGGGTGGGGGGAGCCAGTCTGTCCTACTGTGGAAAAACAAGGCTTCAGAGTCTGCTAAGACAATAAAAAAAATTAAGTCAACTACCTGGGGAACGCAAGTGACAAGAGACAGTGATTAAAAGAGAAGTATGGCATGATCTCTGCTGGACGGTTCAAGACACTCAAGGAGGTAAACCTTTACTTTGCTTCTTCTCATCTAATTCCAGCTCACACAGAGAGACATACGGTAAAGTGCAGAAATCAGAGACAAGGATAAAGAAAGTAAGCACAATACCTTAAGTGCCAGTCTTAAGCTAGTCTGTGAAATTTAACCTAGAAGGAAAGTTTCCAGTTGCCTAACATAATGAAACCCAATATTAACTTACAAACTGATGACCTTTCTAAAATACAGTACAACTTTAAAAAGTGATATAGTTTTGATATATTCTGAGGACTTGCTTTTGCACATGTATTAACACTCTTTCTGATGAGCTGTTTTCTCAAATTTAACAAATAAATCTCTCTCCTTTTTTATGGGCTCAATTTCCATTTAATATGATAAAACAAACTTAATCTTAGTTTCAGCTCTGCCATAAAATAGCTTACTGGGCTTGAGCAAGTATCTGGGTTTCAGTTTCTTTACTTGTATACTGAAAAGGGTTGATTCAAATGACTTAAATGAATTCTTCATTCTAAAATAATCATTCTATAATTCCTTATGATGGCATCGAGTTGTTTGGGGCAATATCTCTCTTTAACTGGAGAAATACTGCCCTGGACTGAAGCAGTGGGTATATTCTTCAAGTAATCACTTACCACATCAACACCGGTGAAGACAATACTATGGATTTACCCCCACCCCAACTCGATCACTTCATACAGTCTCCAGCACAACAAACCCATCACTACCTACTTATTAATTTACTTACAGAGGAAATGGGTAAACCAAGTCCCACTGTGCTGAGGACAGTGGTTGTGATGGTACCGTCATGGTACGGATACTGGATGCTGTTGTCTTTACAGAAAAAGCCTCTCTGAAATGGATCTATTTGGCCCAAATTTAGAACAGCCATAGGCATGGAAGCTGTTAGGGAAGGGAAAAAAAGATACACGTGGTTAAATTCAATTCACTTCATTAGGAAGTAAAGTCTACTGAATGGGATGCAAATTTTAACTATATTTTGCCATTTCTGAAAAAGGATCACTATTCCATTATATCAAAGACTCAGGAAGGAGGCAACCATGCAGCATTAGCTCGTCCGTATCAGCCCCACCTTTATCAAGTTTAAATTCTCTTATTTGCGTTGACCTCTGATTTTAGGGACAGTCAATAAAAGAAACCCCCAGGGAAGAGAGAAAAGATACAAAATTTTGTTTCATATTAAAATTTAAATTAACAGGGGTAGAAAAAATAGAAACTGTAAGGACAGAAACAAGCCCTTTATTTTCCAAAAACAAATTAAAGATGGTTTTTATTAGCCCTGGCAGGACTCCAAAATCACTTTAACAAGCTATATAGGAATAATGTTCATTTGAAAATTTTCACCCAAATAAAATGAAAGACCAAAGAGAAGTTAAATAAAGTTAGTAGCTTCTTAGCATGTTTAAATTTATCACACTTTTAGGCTTTGTTTTATACAATTTAAACATTTAAGCATCTATTTACTATATCCTTGACACAAGGCTATGCCATAATAGAGGGAACAATAGTGTAAAACAGGCACTCAGTTCAAGAACCTAAATTGTACATGTGGAAACAGAATGCATACTCAAGAAATAGTTTTGAAACTAATAACACTAAGACAGATTTTTGAGGGATGATTAAATTGTTTTATATCTTGATTGTGATGGTAATTCCACAACTCTAAACATTTGTCAACACTCATAGAACTGTACCCAAAAAAGTAAATTTTACTGTACGTAAATTTTAAAAGGAACACCATAAAAAAAAAAAGATTAATTTCTAAAGTGGTATAAAAGGCCCTATAGGAATTCAGAGGTCAACGTGAACTGGAATAGTCAGAAAAGACTATTAAAGAACAGGCAACTAAGTTGAACTTAAAACAGCACATAAATCACAGGCAACAGGAAGGGACTCAGGAAAGCACTTAGTAGTAGAGGGATGCAAGGGCAGCATGACATCACACCAACAAGAGCACAGAGAACCAGAGAGAAGTTCTCAAGGTACATAACATTTTATAACAAATGTGTACTGCGTGCTCACACATGCCAGGCACTAGGCTCTAAAGATTAACTTGATTAATCTTAAAGATAATTTCACTTCCCCCTTTTTTCACATAAAATTATTATGAGGCTTTAAGAAATGGGGGAACTTGCTGGAACTAGTAAGTATCAGAACCAAGATTACAGCACAGGCTGTCTGTTCCTAGAGTCAGTATACATATAGTGCCTCCCATGGAGGCCAGTGATGGGCTAAATTAACAGAATTCTGACAAGGAAGATGACTTAAGTGAAGGGGAACTATCCTTTGAAAAAGTTTGTTCAATATAAAATATATGCTGTGTTCATAATAAAATCTCAATGCTAATGAAACAAAATCTTCGTTTATGCAGATTACTCATAATTCTGCAACTGTGTGGTTTTTCATGGGAGGAAGACAGGTTGAGATTTGGGGGTTTAAAAAAAGAATCATGTTTTTAAAATACTGGCCTAAAAAAGGATTTGTCCTGTAGGAAATAAAATATCACTGTCCTCTTTTGTACAGGGTTAGTAACAGGGTAAAATAAGAGGTTTTAAAAATTAACTTAAAAAATTAGAAAAGGGAGCATTAATACAGCTTTGAAATAATCTACTAATTAAATGATAAGCAGTGTGCTGACAGTGAAAATAGAAAAAGATGCATGGAAGAGTATTTTGAATATCGAAATGACTTGACTTGAGGACTCATCACAATTGTTGAGGCAGACCTGAAGATGATACTTCAGGCTTCAGAAGTAAGGAGAATGACAGTCCCATTGACAAAAATGTGAAGTTGGATGGGGAGCTGGTTTATGATGAAAGAAAATTAGTTGAGTACTGAAAATATTGCCTTTGAGATGACAAAGGCACCTTCTTAAATGCTCAGCCTCATCTAGCCCTTAAAGCTCTGATCAACTGAACCATTTGTTGTTGATGGAACATACTATGTTTTCAAAACTTTAGGTATCTATGTATATGTTCAGCCTTCTGGTGGGCATATCTGTCCTCTCGTTTCAAGTCCAAGCCAGGCACTCCCTACTTATCTGTCCCATGGCACCTTGGACACACATACATTACACAGTATTTTAAATTACTTTTTGCATTCTGTCAACAACTTGAAGGCAAAGACTATATCACCCTTGTATCCCCTGACCAGGCATAAAGATGGAGTTTAATAAAAATTTACTGAATGGCTACGGGAACATAATACAGGATGAAGATGAGAAGTAGAGAGAGATTTGCAAATTGTTAGCAAACTGTTGGTAACTTAAGCCAGGAGAATGAAACAGCTCTCAGAAAGCCTAAAGTCAAGACTAATAAAGATTTAAAAAAAAAAAATCAGGTAGGGACTAATAATCATAGTGAAATCATGAAAAGAGACTGCAGGAGAGATAGGAAGAAAAGATGATTACACACTCTAGATGGCAGGGGCTATTGTCTGTCTCGTTCAGCAGAATACATTGGCCATTCTTTAAGCACAAGAATGAAAAGAGAAGTCAATGTTGTTATACAAAAGCCAATGAAAGTAGCTTAGAGTATCAAGTCTATATCTAGGTAAATGTAGGATTTTAAAGCTAAGACTGAGGATGAGAACTGAGTAAAGACAATGAGGTCTGAGGAAAAAGATCGTCATATTTAACTCTGTGAGAGTATCTTATACCACCTCCATTAACACAACAATATCTTTATGAAGAAAATTCAATAATGAGTTTCAATATTGAGTTGTCATTGTCTAAGTACGAATCTCTTTCTTCAAGTTTAAATATATCACAATGATTTCCTCTACTGCTCATATGATTTATATACATAAACACGCATATGCATCCATACTCCAATGGACTGAAGTGCTTCTGCCCCCTGCCAAATTCTTATGTAGAAGTTCTAACCTCGAATTTTACTATAATTGGAGATAGGATTTTTAGGAGGTAATTTAGTTAAATGAGGTTATAAAGGTAGGGTCCTAATCCAATAAGATTGGTGGCTTTTTAAAAAAAGGAAGAGAGAGATCTCTTTCCACATGCACACATCTAAAGAAAGGCCGTGTGCGGATACAAGAAAGTGGCCGTCTGCAAGCCAAGAAGAGAGAGCCCTGACCATGCTTGCACCCTGATCTCAGGATCCCAGCCTTTAGAACTCTGAGAAGAAAGTTTTCTGTTGTTAAGCCACCGAGTTTATCGTGTTTTGTTATGGCAGCCCAAGCAGACTAAGACACACACATACACACAGGATAGCCATCCCCCTAGAGTACTCGACTCTAAAAAGCAATGAAATATTTCTATCTATACAGAAATTAATTTCAATGGTAGTTTTTTAGGGTAGTAATAGAGTTCTGTATCAAAGGTAGTGTTATAGGAAGATTCTTTTCAAAATAAACTCTTTCAGAGGACATATACTCCTTCCTTAATATATAAAGGCTATAGAAACATTTTTTGACCCTAATCATAACTCTAGAATATTTTTTTCTTAATTAAAATTCTCTTAAGAGAAGTCACTTTTTAAAATCTCAATTCTGCTAATAAACACATTTGTTAGCCACTGTATGTCTGCTGTTAGTGCATCTCTTCTAAGCTATATTGAGGAAGACAAATAAATGAATACCTACATTCTCCTCCAATTAAGTAATAACTGAAATAGCTCACATTTTATATACAGTACATATTTTCTTAAAGACAGGTTTTACAAAACAATCCAATGGAATCAATCTAAAATGCATTTTAAAGAGAATTATAGTTAATTTCTAGTATGTTGAAGCAAAGGTAAAGAAAAACAAGTTCTAAGTTAACTTTTTGAAAAGAATGAAATATAAATCTAGATGTTATTAAAATGACTATACTGACTTCAGTACCCACTACCTTCACCCATTTTCTCAGTTTCAGACATCTAAATAAATTATGCTATACCACAGGCACATTGAAGTGTCCATCCTCTTGAAGATCTCACTTTATTCACTCAGACATTTCAATTCCTGTTACATGACAGTCATGGTGCCAGGAAAGGAAAAAAAAAAAAAAAAAAGACTAAAAAAGGCAAGGAGGAACTTCCCTGATGGTTCAGTGATTAAGACTACACTTGAGGTGTGGATTTGATCCCTGGCTGGGGAACTAATAAGGTCCCACATGCCATGTGCAGTGAAGAAAACCTTCTTTTTAATCCAGTTTAAAAAAAAAAAGAAAACAGAAAAATTAAAAAAGAGAAGGAATGAAAAAAGACCTCACCAAAAAATTTTTAATAAAAGAGAGAGAAGTGCTACTGGAAAATAACACAGCTGTAACTGCAAACAGAACTGAAGCTTAGATGACTGTGACAATGCAGCAGTCAGGATCCCAGCAGTAAACTGGGGAACTTAAGAAGAGCTTAATAAGGGACTATATACAAGGTATGGAGGGTGTGGGTAAAGCTAAGCGATCATATTAATACAACCTCCTGAAGGGGCAACCATTCGTAGGCCTAAAAGGTTCGGAGAGCTATGACCTCTGGGAGGGCCAACATGACAGGATTTGGCAAGAGAATGCCAGGAGAAAAAACACACCCCTCTCTTCTTCCAGTGCTTCCCTGCATCAAACCCATCTAGAAGCCAGAGGGCAAAGTGAGTTTCCAAGTACTGAGGACAAGGCAGACAATGATGAGAGCAGATCCACACAAGGAAAAAGAAGCTATCTAGAACCTAAAGGCAGACGATAAGACCAGTCAGGGTCTCAGCATGGAATACAGAGTAAAAGTAGATAACTCGGGAGAGGTTTTAATAAAAGGACTATTCACAGAATCTATATTGAGACTATGTATTAAGAAGTTTGGACTTTATTCTGTGGGTGACAGGAAACACCCAGCCCAATCTGTGCCTTAGTGGGGGAAAAGACTCATAAAAATTGTATAAAGGAAAAAGAAGTGTGGATTTAGAATAGAAGGAAAGTCCAGAGGCAAGAAATACAAGTGTATATAACATGTTGAGGGTTGAAATAAAGAAATAACAATGGGAATAGAAGAAGAGACAGTTCTAAAAATGTTTAGGAGATTTTTCCTACAGAACTATATGGACTGTGTCTCTGTGTATACATGGATGTGTATACGGCATACATGGATGTGTATACTGTATACATGGATGTGTGTCTCTTCTCTTACATACATATACATACACCCCTATCTTCAGCCTTTGGACTCTCTACAGAATACAGTTTTCAGTTTTCCTTCACCCTGAGTAGATTACTATCTCATAGCCTTCCCTCCACAATCCCGCTTATAGTAAGCACTTCAAGGAATGTACACTGAATGAATAAACAAGCAAGCAAAAGCCTCTGTGGCACATAATAATTCTGTATAATTATAAACTTAGGTCTTGAAAAGTTTTAAGTTATTTTTCTCTCCACAAAGACCCAAGTTAAAACAAACCAAGAAAAGAACAAAAAGCAAAGAAACAAAATTGGATAACAATCTTAAGTCCAAGAACATGCTAGGGAAGCACTTCTAATTCTATAGTCTAACAATTATTTCTCAAGCTTGTTTTCCACTGGGAACAGAGAGTGCTAACAAAGATAAAAAGACTGATATACCCATGTTAACTATATAAGGAATTTATGATTCAGTAACTCCTGGAATCCTGGAGGCAATTTCTGTATAGTCCAGCGTTATCTCCAAGCAAAGCTTCAGACATGGCTACTGCAGAAGCATTTCTATCAACAGCACCCCTTACTCTTTTCTCAATGAAAAAAGGAGTTGGGGCCCCAATTCAATCCTCTTTACTGATCTACCCCAAACTGATGTCTATAAATTCCCTGCAGGAAAGCAGAAGTAAAATGAAACCACGAGTAAAAATCAATAATACTTCAAAATAGGACTTTACAAATAATTAACAATCAGCTCTACATCCATCTTTTCCTAATCTCTTCTCTAGAACCTCTAGAAACTATCAGACCTGAAATTTCATCACAAAGCACACAGTAACATATGCTACTCCATAACGGAAGTGCTCAATTCCCAACCTCAGCACCCATTCTGTACACCTTCACAGTTAGCAAAGGACTTCATTCCAAGACTCCCATGCAAAATGTTGTCACATACTGTACAACTTTACAGTGAATACTACAGGATAAATCATAATGTAGTCTCTTAACCACCAGTAAATCTTTGCTCTTACAGAAGCACCTAAAATAATTGGGGCAGCCTAGCTTACAAGACTCTTAAATAGCAACCTTGCTAGTCTTGTAGTAATTTATAAACCTGAATGGAAACTAACATGTATTGAGCACATATGATAGATCACTATCATGCTAAAGCAGCTGCACATACACTACAATTGTATATTATCTTTACACAAAGCATAGTTATACTTCAGATGTCCTACTATACAATCTGGAAAAAATTTTAAACCCAATCAGTAGCATGAGTATGAATCATATACACAGAAATATATGTGTATGTACATACACTGTTTAGTAGGCAAAATCTCTAAAAACACTGTATTTAGTGTAATTTCACTTATATAAAACAAATTACTTGCATTTATGTTCAAATATACATTGGAAAGCCTAGAAGAATACACAACCAACTTTTCAGTAGTTATCTCCAGATGGTATTAATACAAATTAGGTAGAAATCTCATTTTCTACTATATGTGCTTCCATGTTTGAATATTCATAATAAAACAAAAGATCATGATCATTGATTTTGAACTTTAAAAAATGCTTAATCCACACCTTTTTCATTGTGCTTCCTAAAATTTCTATACATGCAACTTAACTGAAAAAGTCCTATCTATGGTATAGAGATTGTATGAAACCAGGGCAAAGAAAAAAGCCTATTTTTCTAGTCTGTTAAACACAAAAAATAAAGTAACAGTAACAAAGTAACAGAAATTATCTTTTGGCTTTTATGCCTGATTGACAGGTTCTCAGAAAAGTAGCCCTACAGTGAAATAGTACTTCTGGGGTTTTTCCTATCTTGCAACTTTTGAGAGCTATGACGATTTACCACATGTGAAGTAGGTAAATCATAACAGCTGTAAGTTTAATATCTCCTAAAAAGTGTACAAAACAAATTTCCAAAGTCTGTGACATCAGAAATTTGTTTTTGAGAGTGAAAAAGTTGGCTTAAAGCTCAACATTCAGAAAACGAAGATCATGGCATCCAGTCCCATCACTTCATGGCAAATAGATGGGGAAACAGTGGAAACAGCGTCAGACTTTATTTTTCTGGGCTCCAAAATCACTGCAGATGGTGACTGCAGCCATGAAATTAAAAGACGCTTACTCCTTGGAAGGAAAGTTATGTCCAACCTAGATAGCATATTCAAAAGCAGAGACATTACTTTGCCAACAAAGGTTCGTCTAGTCAAGGCTATGGTTTTTCCTGTGGTCATGTATGGATGTGAGAGTTGGACTGTGAAGAAGGCTGAGCGCCGAAGAATTGATGCTTGTGAACTGTGGTGTTGGAGAAGACTCTTGAGAGTCCCTTGGACTGCAAGGAGATCCAACCAGTCCATTCGAGAGGAGATCAGTCCTGGGTGTTCTTTGGAAGGAATGATGCTAAAGCTGAAACTCCAGTACTTTGGCCACCTCATGCAAAGAGTTGACTCATTGGAAAAGACTCTGATGCTGGGAGGGATTGGGGGCAAGAGGAGAAGGGGATGACAGAGGATGAGATGGCTGGATGGCATCACTGACTCGATGGATGTGAGTCTCAGTGAACTCTGGGAGTTGGTGATGGACAGGGAGGCCTGGCGTTCTGTGATTCACGGGGTTGCAAAGAGTAGGACACGACTGAGCGACTGATCTGATCTGATCTTTTAAATTATGAAATATGCAAAGGAATATTACTTTAGTGGGTCTTTCAAGTTTCATATTTTTAGAAAAGCTCAAAATTGATTCAGTTTTAATAAAAACCATTAGTCTGATAGAGGAGAGAAGAAACAATTTCATTTAGGGTAAGGTTCAACACAATTTTCTGTGGTGACGAAAACGTCCAATATAATGTACTGTCCAATACAGTTGCTACTAGTCGCGCATGGCTAATAAGCACTTGCTCTGTGGCTGCTGAGAATGAAGGACTGATTTTTAATTTTATTTTAATGACCAACCTAGACAGCATATTAAAAAGCAGAGACATTACTTTGCCAGCAAAGGTCCATCTAGGCAAGGCTATGGTTTTTCCAGTGGTCATGTATGGATGTGAGAGTTGGACTATAAAGAAAGCTGAGCACTGAAGAATTGATGCTTTGAACTGTGGTGTTGGTGAAGACTCTTGAGAGTCCCTTGGACAGCAAGGAGATTCAACCAGTCCATCCTAAAGGAAATCAGTCTTGAGTGTTCATTGGAAGGACTGATGTTGAAGCTGAAACTCCAATACTTTGGCCACCTGACGCGAAGAACTGACTCATCTGAAAAGACCGTGAAGCTGGCAAAGATTGAAGGTGGGAGGAGAAGAGGACAACCGAGGATGAGATGGTTGGATGGCATCTCCGACTCAATGGACAAGAATTTGAGTAAACTCTGGGAGTTGGCGATAGACAGGCCTGGCGTGCTGCAGTCCATGGGGTCACAAAGAGTCGGACACAACTGAGCGACTGAACTGAACTGAACTGAACTTCATCCTAAATAGCTACATATAATTAGAGGCTTTATAATGGATACTGCAGATTTAGGGGGTTAAAGATAAACTGAGGTTGAGAGCCAACAAATTTTACTAAGACTTAATACACAGCAAACCTAACTTTGATTCCCTAACTTAAAAGGAAACAATTATGAAGTACTTGAGTAAACATAGATTTAACTGTGAGCTAACGGTCAGAATAAAATTCCCCCACAAAAATACTCTTGGCTTGCTTCCTTTAAAGAACCTATCCCTGTTGCATTCCTCAAATTTTAGAACCCTGAATTGGTTTCTCTCTCCAGGCAACTAGCCTTCTTAGACGGGGAAGAAAGAGGGCCAGTCAAGTAATGTGGGGGTACTCTCCTACCCTTCACCAACCTCCAATCTTCCCACTCTTCTGTCCTGGAGTAAGAAGGTCCTTAATCTCTAAGCCAGCAGAGTGCCTTATTGTCTCTGGATGCCCAAAGTCTGCCTTTATAGCATTCCACCTTCATGGCAGCTACCAACTGTGGCATCACCAATTCAATGGACATGAATTTGAGCAAACTCCGGAAGATAGTGAAGGGCAGGGAAGCCTGGTGTGCTGCAGTCCATGGAGTCACAAAGAGTTGGACACAACTGAGCGAATGAACAACAACAACCAACTGCTTATTACCTCCAGAATTATTCCTACTCTTAGTGGAGGCCATGAACACTCAGCTTAGCTGTATAAAAATACGACTACTCAAAGACATTTAAGTTTTGGTAATTCATTCCAAGTCGTACAATATTTATGCTTATAAAATACCATATAGTTTTAAATTTCACTTCACTAAAAGCTAAATTCTGTTCTTAGTATACCGCCTGACCATCTACTTCTAACCTAAGGAATTATCAGGAACACTATCTATCTCTCAAGAGGGTAATAATCACTACTGTTAGAACAGGAAAAAACAGAATTCTTTCCTGGTAGGTTTCTCAATTTATCCCACATAGTGAGGTCTCTAAAGTAGCAGTTCTTTAACTTCTTGGGGTTCCCAGACTCCTTTAAGTTTTTAATGAAAACACAAGAACTTCTGCCATATAGTTTTACAACCTGTACACTGACATACCAAAAAGGTCATCTATGGACACTTCTATTATAAAGGTATAAGAAACATAATAAAAATAATACTGTAAAGGCCACAGACCTAAGTGATCAGTAGAATATGACCTCAGAAAAGCTAGAATTAATTCAACCTGATATTACTATATCTTCCCTTAATTTTCTTTCCTCTTCTCCTCCTTCCAATTTTACCCTCTTCCCATCACCCCTCTTTGCTCTTAACAGTTCATTTCCTTATTTGGCTATTTTATAGAACTAAAGTCATTTATGGCAGAAAGTGAAGAGGAACTAAAAAGCCTCTTGATGAAAGTGAAAGAAGAGAGTGAAAAAGCTGGCTTAAAGCTCAACATTCAGAAAATGAAGATCATGGCATCTGGTCCCATCACTTTATACCAAATAGATGGAGAAACAGTGGAAACAGTGTCAGACTTTATTTTTTAGGCTCCAAAATCACTGCAGATGGTGACTGCAGCCATGAAATTAAAAGACGCTTACTCCTTGGAAGGAAAGTTATGACCAACCTAGATAGCATATTCAAAAGCAGAGACATTACTTTGCCAACAAAGGTCCGTCTAGTCAAGGCTATGGTTTTTCCAGTTGTCATGTATGGATGCGAGAGTTGGACTGTGAAGAAAGCTGATTGCTGAAGAATTGATGCTTTTGAACTGTGGTGTTGGAGAAGACTCTTGAGAGTCCCTTGGACTGCAAGGAGATCCAACCAGTCCATTCTAGAGGAGATCAGTCCTGGGTGTTCTTTGGAAGGAATGATGCTAAAGCTGAAACTCCAGTACTTTGGCCACCTCATGCGAAGAGTTGACTCACTGGAAAAGACTCTGATGCTGGGAGGGATTGGGGGCAGGAGGAGAAGGGGACGACAGAGGATGAGATGGCTGGATGGCAACACCGACTCGATGGACGTGAGTTTGAGTGAACTCTGGGAGTTGGTGATGGACAGGGAGGCCTGGCATGCTGCAATTCATGGGGTCGCAAACAGTCGGACACGACTGAGTGACTGAACTGAACTGAACTGATTCCAATGTTATGTTTCCTGTTCTAATTTCAAAAGTCAAAGTTTATTTCTTTAAAGAAAAGAAAAAACATTTGTTGAATACCAACTATTTGCCAGGTATTTGTCTATATTCTATCTAACAATCCACGATGGGGAGAGTATCCTCCAAATCTGGATGTTTGAAAATTTACAAGTCACTAAATCAGAGAAAAGTCAAGATATAAATCACAAAACAGTTGGGTACGAATGAAAATATGGCAAGTAAAAATTTAAAGTATAGTTAAAATACTACACGTGAAAATGTAGTTTTAGATTTATGTATTAAAAATTAATGAAACAAACATTCAACACAATAACTTTTAAAAGCTCAAGAAAGTGGAAAAATATAGGACAGAAATTAATGAAACAGAACAAGGAAAAATCAAATCAATAAAACCAAATGAGATTTTACAGATTAATGAAATAATCAGGCTTGCTAAAGTTTAACAAAAGAAAAACAAATACAGCAAATTATTAAAAATTTCAAACAGCACTAACTATATCTTAGAACTAAATTTTATCAGAAACTCATGGATGTTAAGCAACTCACCCAAGAGTACAAAGATCTTGGGTGTGTACTAGGACAGGTACTAGAATTACAGTTGGTAAATAGGGAAGTCAGAATTTTGACAAAAAGTTCCTCTTCTTTTCATATCATACCACCTCTCTTAGAATAACCATCAGGGTCTCAGTCTCCTTACAAATGAAAAAGAATGACATTTCTTAGGTCTCTTTTCAATCCATGATTCTATGAGCTTAAGCTGGTCTGTATATAAACAGTTTATTTCCTTATGTTGGTTCGATTGGGGGTGAAGGCAGAGTTGCTCTGTGTGACCAAGAATACATCTCAATCTACTACACTGAACCATCCTAATGTGTAAGTGCACTTTGCAAAACTTGAAAGAAACCTCAGCAAAACTTACAAGAAAAATAAACAGCGAACTTACAAGAAAAATAAACAGTGAGGTAACTGCTTCTAGGAGCTGATGCTTTACCAAAAAGGTAATGGATAAAACCCATATGTAAGAAATATTCTCCCTTCCAAAAACAAAATCCAACATATGTAAATTTAACCATGTTTGTTCATTTCCCTACATGTACATTTGGGTCTAACAAATAAGTCTACAGTTACTTTTGTGAAACTTGCTTCAACAAACCCTTTCATTTTCTCCTTTTAGCAGTCCAAGGTTAAAAGTAAATAAAATTTTTGGGGCTTTTTACTACTTAGTGTTACCTGAGCAGTTTTTAGAAAGTTCTATTCATTCCAAATTTAAGGAATGTTCTTTATTTGGTGTCCAATTCAGTTTGAATAAAATACATTTTGGAGAGAAAAACATGCAATATTTTTCTTGCTTTCTTTGGAAACAGGTGTTGCACATCTTTCCAGAATCACATGAAAACTCTTCCTGCAAATTGACAGGAGTTGTGTGTTATTTTTAAACAAAAAGGGTTCTCTTCTCCTCCTCTATAAAGGTAAAGAAAGTTTTTCAAAATTTTACCAACTTGAACAAGTGAAACTAGGAAGTATGCCAGGTAAGACAGTCTGTTTCCTCTGCATATCAAATGCTGAGACTCCTTGATTCATATTCCAGATCATTTGACAAATGTTTCACATCTAGCTCACAGCTAGACATTCATATCTGGCACTCAAGAGAGAATGCAGACTAGAGATGAATATCTGAAATTTCAATTATAAAAGGGATAGCTGAAGCCATGAGATCTTACTAAGATCAGAAAAAGTGGCAAGAACAATAATCTAAAGAAAAAAGAGACAGCTAACTAATAACCCACCTAGGTGGCGCTATTGGTAAAGAACATGCCTGCCAATGCGGGAAACAAAAGAAACGCAAGTTGGATCCCTGGGTTGAGAAGATCCACTAGAGAAGGGCATGGCAACTCACTCCAGTATCCTTGTCTGGAGAGTCCCATGGATGGACGAGCCTGGCAAGCTACATTCCATAGGGTCGCAGAGAGTCGGACACAACCGAAGTGACTTAGCACACACGCATGCCAATTAATGAGGAATGAACTACCAGGTAAGTAGGATAAAGAACATGAAAGAACAGTGTCAAGGAAAATGAGGAGGGGCACTTCTCAAAAATGCCAGTAATGTTTTTACTTAACTCCCTGACAGTATGCTAGGTTTCTTTTAATCACTTTAAAAGGTAAATGTTATTACATCATTTTGAAGATGAAGAAACTGGCCCGAGGGAACTTAGGTTACAGGATTGTGACTCAAAACCCACGTCAATGAGGCCATGAGCTTTTTGGGTTCAGATGGTCTTGACAATTACAGATGCCACTTAAAAAGAAGCAGAGCAGAAAAGGAACACACAAGTGGTAACTGATGAACCATGACAGAAGAACTGCAGTACTCTGAGTGAAAACAGAAAGACTGAAAGAATTAGAGAAAGAGAGTAAGTAATTGGGTAAAAAAACTTTTAAATGTCTTGTGATATAAAAGGAAGGAAAGGGGAGAATTTGGTCTACACCTTGAAGGATAAATAGAGCAAAAGAAGGGTGATGATTTTTTTGCTCTTGTCTATGGTGCAAAAGATGTGACAGTGAGCTGATGCAGTGAAATGCAGGTAGTGGGAGAGGAGAACTTGAGAATGAGGATGAATGGCTGGAGCTGAATCCACAGGAGATGAAAGGAAATGTAAACATACTGAGCTGCTGCTGCTAAGTCACTTCAGTCGTGTCCGACCCCATAGACGGCAGCCCACCAGGCTCCCCCGTCCCTGGGATTCTCCAGGCAAGAACACTGGAGTGGGTTGCCATTTCCTCTCTAGTGCAGGAAAGTGAAAAGTGAAAGTGGAGTCGCTCAGTCATGTCCGACCCTCAGCAACCCCATGGACTTCAGCCTTCCATGCTCCTCCGTCCATGGGATTTTCCAGGCAAGAGTACTGGAGTGGGGTGCCATTGCCTTCTCCAAAACATACTGAGACAACTCATCAAAAGCAGGGTTATACTTGTGGCTGATTCATGACATTGTATGGCAGAAACCAGCACAATATTATAAAGCAATTATCCTCCAATTAAATATAAATTTTTTTTAAAAAGGGTTGGTTACTGTTAGGGTTTTTGTGTTGTTGTTTTTTTTTTAATGTTTCCTATTTGATTTGTATTGCTCTGCAATGTAATCAGGTTCTGGTTACTCTTGGGACACCACATTCAGTATTAGTACACTCCCCTTGGCCCTTTGGCCTTGATGGAAACATGTGACAAAGGAAGAAAGGGAGCTGAAACAGTGTGAGCACCTCTGTGGATCTGATACCATACCAAACACTTAACAATAATTTTCATTTAATCCTTACAATACTAGAACACAAGCTCCAAAAAGGCAAAAATTTCTTTTGTTCTCTGATATACCTCAAGCACCTAAGACAGTTCTTAGTATAAGGTTGGCCCTCAACAAATATTTAGTGAATTAACAAAGAGTCACCATGCTATTACTATCCCCATTTTAAAGATGAGAGGATGACTCAAAGAGGATAAGTAACATAATTAAAGTCATACACATAATAAGGGTGAAATTAAAAATATTTAACAACTAGTACACACCAGCACGGTCATTCAGAACAGATGCCAGCTGGTGCTAGAGGAGCTGGGTTCTGCTTCAACCTTTTAGTTGTAGAATCTTGGGTAGGTCCATGGGAGGGTTGTGGGTGAGGGAAGGTAAGACTCAGATGTATACTGTCTACCAGTTTTGATAGTAAGTGATGCGTCCAGGACTCAAACACACACTTATCTGACTAAAGCCTTCTAAATGAAGTAGCAAATGGTACCATTTGCAAAAAAATGAGGAGAGTAGGAGATAACTGGAGTTTAATAGAGTAGAAAAACTGCAATGGGAAACAAATAAATTAAAAACTGATAACTGAGCTCAATCTGTTGCCAGACAATTAGGGAAAAAAAAAAAAAAGATAGTCCAACTGTGGTAGGGTAAAGTGCAAGGAGGAATAAGAGAAATATGAATGGGCAGAGCAAAAGTACAGGATGAAGATTTTCAATTCCAGGTAATTAATTTGGATATGCTTCAGTAAGAAATGAAAAATCAACACTGGCTTTGAGCAAGAAAAGACTTGATGGAAGTTGTACCTCAAGATGAGTTTGTGCGAGGTAGAGAGTGAGAAGGTGAAGAGCGGGAAGCCACGTGGGAGGGGTCCGTGGTCGAGAGCACTATATATTTGGGTGTGATTCACAGAGATGGCACTCAAAGTATCCAGGGGCAAGAGTTCAAAGAACAGTGCACCCTCAACTTTTAGAAATACCTACATTCTGGTCACTGGCTTGTAGTCACTACCTCTCTGTGGCTGACATGGTTTTACTATAAAAAGTACTTAGTTATCGTTTTGGTTTTCTGTTTAAGTTGAAACAAAAGGGAGAAAGTACAGTTTAGATATAAGTGACATTTACCAAACAAAGTTTTACTCTTTGTGGTTTTCTGTCAATAATTACCTATAATATCCTCAACCTTGGAGTCTCTTAGTTCATTAAGACACCTAAAATAAATTTGTGTATGTATTTAAACAGCTTTTTAAAAAATCCAAGACAACTATATGGGCAGGTTATTTTAATATATACCCTGAGATTTCTGCACAAAAAACAAGTTAGCCTATTTATTTATACACTAACAAAAATAAAAAGGAGAAGTTGGTCACCTGTTGTTACTGCCCCAGAAAGGCACACAGTGCCAACTGGCCAGGAACAACATTCATTCCTTCCACTCTCTCCTAGTAACAGCTGTTCTCTTTTTTTCTTCAAGCTGGCAAAGGTCACATTCAGTAGCAAACTTTCCATGCAGATTTCTACATGCAAAAAGCAAGGAGAAGGCTGACGTAACAGGGTGTGGGAAGAGACAGCTGATTTTGTTCTATTTTAATTTCTCCTGGGCATTTACCAGGAATATATTTTGGGCTTCTTTGATATCTGGAGCTATAACTATTAATCATTTTTCAGCAAAAAAAAAAAAAAAGCATTCTGTTTACATGAAACTGGACTTGAAGATGATATAAGCAAATTTTGAAGTAGGCAAAAAACTATAGCAAAATTGTACAGTAATATTTACATCATTAATGGCTGCCTAATTAAAATGCATTAGGCTAAGTGAAGAGGCCAAATTCAAAAGACTGCATACTGTATGACTCCATTTACTACATGGCATTATATGACATGCCATTTATATGACTTTATAGGATGGAGAACAGACTAGTGCTTGTCAGAGGTGCAGAATGGTGGGAGGAGCTGACTAAAAAAAAGAAATATGAGGGAATTTAGGGCGGCAACAGACTAGTTCTGTATCTTGATTGTGTGGTGGTTACATAACCCTAAATTTTAAATTGTCGACAATTCACAGAACTGTATCCCCAAAGAGTGAATTTTACTATATACACTTTTTTTAATGTTAGCTTAAGCCTCACATCACCTCTCTCTACTCCTTTTTTCAAATCTCTTCCACAAGCTCCAAACAAAAACCCCACCCCCTCCACCCAGCTAACACCTACTTGCCATTCCAGCTTCTTTCTATTCAGTTCCTCCTGGAATCTTTCCTTTGGTGTGGCAGGGTGGGGTCCTAAACAGAGCTGAGGCTTTGTAGTCAGATACACCTAGTTGGGCTTACTTTTGGCATTCTCCCAGTTACTACTTGAGTGAATATGGGCAAATTAACTAGCTCAGTTTCCTCATGCAGTGAATGCAAATAAATAGAATTTATGTACCTCCCTGTTGTAAACAAATTAAATGCTATTCCCTGATCTTTCTCCTCTGCCTACTGCCTTCAGAATCACTTTCTGAGTTTCCACAGACCTGATACTTACATAAAATTATCACAACACTTAACTCATGTACTGAAATTATTTATCTCTGGCAAATAAAATGGCTCGGTATCTCTCTGACTCCTAAACTCACAGAGGCCAGCATGTTCACTGACAGATAGTTAAATTGTTTGAAGAATATTGTGTCAACCTGATCTGGTCTTACTGTTAAAGAAGGAAATACTGGAAGAGAGAGAATCAGGAAGAAAAGGCTAGAACACCCTGAGACAGTCTGGGGTGGATGACTCAAGAAGGTTTTCCAAAATATCTACTAAGGTGTTACATACTGAACTACAGCACAAAAACTGCAGATAACCTAAATATTTAAAAACAGAGGTAAAGAGGGTTATGCCAAAAACAATGAAATACCACATAACCATTGAAGGTAACTTCGTAGAAGACTATGTCAAAAAGAGTACACGAAGTAACATCTCAACTTTTTTTTAGAGCACCGGTTTTTAAAAAAGTGTTAAGTTCATAAATATAAAAAGATACATAACCAAAATGTTAAAAGGCGTCATCTCTCAGTGGTAGTGAGATTAGTAATGATATTTATTTTCTTTTCTGGGCGTTTCAGAGTTTACCAATTTATTACATGTTAATTCTAGAAAATTTGGAAACCACAGAATAATTATTTTAAAAGAAAAAACTAATCTAGATTTCACTAATGATGCTATTCCATGTCCAAGACTCAGATGTCCAAAAATGGGGGTAAAATACATCATGCTGAATCCATATAGTAACATCATGTATTTCCAAAGTAAAATAGATTATAAACTATATACCTTTGGGAAAGAAACAAGATATGAGCAGTTCCTCTATTGAGAAAGTTTTTTAACTTGGAAGATCTATGAACAGATATACAGGAATATTTCATCAAATATTAACTACTGTATCTTTCTTTGAAAGTTTATTAAGAGACAACAAATTTCAGAAGACAATATAACATAGTGAATCAAGGAGAAAGTTCCTCCTTGAAACACAGTGTCTATAGAATTTATTTAGTCTTTAGCTTAAAAAAATGACACGTGCCTGCTTAGTCGTTCAGTTGTGTCCAACTCTCTGTGACCCCATAGACTACAGCCCGTCAGGCTCCTCTGTCCATGAGATTTTCCAGGTAAGAATACTGGAGTGGGTTGTCATTTCCTTCTCCAGGGGATCTTCCCCATGGGATCATAAACTACACCCCCCCCAACCCCATATCCTGCACTGCCAGATGATTCTCTACCATTGAGCCACCTGGGAAACCCAAAGAAATTATGAACTGTAGGGATTTATCCAGGTATTATTTAAGTTTGTAAAACAAAGCATCCCACATTCAGGTGAGAACACCTGATTAAGTTATTTCTCTCTCTGAACCAACGAGACTTCCAGTCTCAGAAATCCCATCCACAAACTTCGCTTAACCAACGAAATCTCCTTTTTCAGCAACTAGGCAACCGACAATTTCTCCCATTCAGCAGGAATGCCTATATTCCAAAGAATAAAAGTGTGTGTTTACTATTAATATTATAGTGATTCTTGAATAAAACTAACAAGCTCTAATGCCTTTATAGAATTTCTAGAATTGTTATCATCTAAAAAAGTATATACATAAATGCTTCTTTAGAGACTATGGATGGTGGTGGCTGGTGGGCAGATTTTAAATTCTTTAAGGAGACTGCATTAGCAACTGAACTTGTAGAAAAAATATCTGACAAACTTGATTTCACCATTTTGGTACAAATACATGTAAGAAGTACTTAACGAATCAAAACTACATGGTATTTGGCAGAAACCAACACAACACTGTAAAGCAATTATCCTTCAATTAAAAATAAATTTAAAAAAAATCAAAACTACAGTTAAAAAAGTTTAAACAACCGAACAAAATCCAGACCTAAGATCTCAACTGCTTTTAAGAGTTCACGTGCCCCTACCAATTAAAAAAATGTACTGTGTATTTAAATCTTAATTTATATGGATCCATCATGTCTACTCTGAAATTATGCCAAATGGCAAGGTTCCAGAAACTAAAATAAAGTTATACTAAGGTGTGTCTCAGAAGGAAAACATAAAAACTCTAACTTTGGCAGGAAGTGACCAAAGTAGCATATCTAAATTAGTAAGCTTTGTTTAAAACACATGTGCTTTTTTTAAAAAAAAAAGGCACACAAGCCAAAAAGTTTTGTAAAATTCTTTTTTTAATAGTTACAATGACTGCAGCAGCAAATCGTATATCCATCTTCCCAAAAATCTATGTTTCTACCACTCAAGTTAAATTTTATACAGAAGATAAAAGTTATCTTTTGTATAATTTTATACAGAAGATAAAAGCTGCAAGAAGGAAGAACTCCCACAAACTATTCCTTTCAGGCCAAGAGCAAACATGCAATGCTGAAACTACACACTAAACAGCAGCTACCATGGGAAATAAGAAAGAAAGACAGGCAGGTAACAGTTTGTTGACTGCCTACTAATTCTTATTTATTACTAACAAATCTGTGAAGTAGACAGTAGTCTCTCCATTATTCAAGTGAAGAAACTGAAGTTCAACAAGACTAATAAGCATCTGTGTGACCAAAAGCAAGAATGCCTAATAGAAATAGTACATGTGTGCTCAGTCATGTCCAACTCTTTGTGACCCCATGGACTGTAGCCCACCAGGCTCCTCTGTCCACAGGATTATCCTGGCAAGAATACTGGAGTGGGCTGCTATTTCCTGCTCCAGGGTATATAGCTGACCCAGGGATTGAACTGGCGTCTTCAGCAGCTCCTACAGCAAAGCAGAATTTTGAAACCAGTCTACCAGGCTTCATATACCAAATTCCACCGTATCTGGTTAACAATTACTTTGGAAAGCATGGATATCAAATAATCCATTGTTCTCAGTAAAGACGGTTCTATAAGAGGAATTCAACTATTCCTATACCATTGGCCTAAAAACGGTTCCTTTATCTAGCAAGATCATTCTTCCCTCACCTGGCGTATCACAAGAAACCATGACAACCTACTATCCCAGACTACTAGCTACTACACTCTCCTTTCTAATTCCAACTTTTTAAAAAGAACTACCAATACCCACAAATTTCCACTTCACCAATTACTCACTTCTCAGCCCACCACGATTTAAAAATGGCTTTACATAAAGTTATCAGTGACCTTAGTGTAACTAAACCAAATGGATACTTTCCAGGTGTTACCTTACCTTTCAGGAGGATGTAGACATTGTTACCACGCTCTTCTTGAGGCACTCTCTTCACTTGGCTTTCCAGAAACAGTCTTCTGGTTTTTTAAAGTGTCCTTTCCCTCTCAGTCTTGGCCTTTTTTTATTTCTTCCAACCAATCTGAAGCTCAGTCCTAAACCTGTTTTTTTTTCAATTTATAACTTCTTCCTGAGATTTCATCAATTCTCATGACTTCAATTACCATGAATATGCCCAGGACTCTGAAAAGTCAGACAGTTCCTCTGAGCTTTAGATCCATTTATCCAAACAAGGACCAGATACTCCTTCTTGGAAACTTCAAAACTTCACGTAACATGGTGAAAACCAAACTCACTATCTCATCTCCATCCCCATTCCCATTTCAAATGGGTTCTCTCCTAGGGCTCCCCAGTTTAGTTATTATAGAAATCTATCCAATTATACAAGCCAGAACTTTCAAAACTATCTTTGATATTTCTCTCTCTCTGACTCTCCATTTTTCCTATGTCACCAAAACTGGTCCATTTTCTCTCCCAGATACTTCACAAATCCCTCAACCTTCCTCCATCTCTACCAGCACCTCTTTACTTTCACTACCATTATCTCATTTGGACCCCTGAGACAGCTTCCTAACTGATCTCCCTGCTGCTGCTGCTGCTAAGTTGCTTCAGTCGTGTCCGACTCTGTGCGACCCCATAGATGGCAGCCCACCAGGCTCCCCCATCCCTGGGATTCTCCAGGCAAGAACACTGGAGTGGGTTGCCATTTCCTTCTCCAATGCATGAAAGTGAAAAGTAAAAGTGAAGTCGCTCAGTCGTGTCTGACTCTTTGCAACCCCATGGACTGCAGCCCGCCAGGCTCCTCCATCCATGGAATTTTCCAGGCAAGAGTACTGGAGTGGGGTGCCATTGCCTTCTCTGACTGATCTCCCTAAATCCATTCTTTTCCAGCTCCAATCTATTATTCCACCCTGCAGCCAAAGTCATCATTTTAAAAAGCTACCCTATCCTTCTTATTCAAAATCCTGTTTATAAACTCTCATAGTACCCAAACCTCTCCTTCAGAGCACTTAATGGTTCATTTTTATATTTATTTGTGTGATTATATGCATCTCCACTGCCCACAACAGAACTAAGCACACAATGTGTGTAAGAACGAATACTACCAGAATAAACAAATGCCTACTACATAATGGACACTGCATCACAGCCAACAAGAACGTACAGATGAAGACCCAGTCCTTTTCAGATAAAGAAACTGAAGTTGTGAACTTGGGTGATTCACCCTAGTAGGTGATCAGACCTGTACCTTTCCAGTGTCCATATTCTTTAAATTTTATGCATCCTATGAATACAAAATAATTTTGTAAAACTTTTATACATTAAAAAAAATAAATGGGACTAGTATCTTGATAAAATAAAAAATATTTTAATAAAGTTCTGTTGAAATTGCAAGGTAACACCCTACATTTAAACTGCAACAGTTCATTCTCTCTTATTTTTGAGTAATTAGTTTGCACAGATATGATGCTAGCCCCCTTAAACAAGTACCATTCACACCCTTTATTATAGAAAGTATTAATAAGTTTTTATCTCCTATAACATAAACATCTTCTTCTGAATTATATTCAGATAATACACTAAAATATGTTTATAGCTAGCCCCTATCTGAGCTATAACATTTCTGTCACAACTCTATTTGATATATCTGACAGTTCAAAATTTCAAACCCCTCTGCTTTTAATTTATAAAACATTCAACCAAGTTACGCCATCTTCCAATCTCAATATTTTATTCTTTTTAAAATTTTATTGATTGATTGACAGGTAAATGGATTGACTGATTTTTGCCACACTGGGCAGCTTGTAGGATCTTAGTTCCCTGATCAGAGATCAAATCCATATCATGGCAGTGAAAGTGCCAAGTCCTGGGAATTCCCTGGTGGTCCAGTGGCTAAGACTCCATGCCCCCAGTGCAGGGGGTCTGGGCTTGATCCCTGGTCAGGAAACTAGATCCCGCATGCTGCAACTAAAGATCCTGGGTGCCACAATGATCAAAGATCCAGTGTGGCCGCAACTAAGACCCAGGACAGCCAAATAAATAAATATTTTAAAAGAGAAAGAAAGAAAGCACTGACTCCTAACTACTGGACCACCAGGGAATTCCCCTCCAATCTCAGTATTTCATTCTTAATTATGAAAAGTCTGAGGACATGAAGCAAGGGTAACTATAACAAAATTTTTTCAGCAATCTGTTCTCTTTCCCTAGTAAATTCTAAACATAGGTTGAATTATCGTTGACCAACCTAAACAACAAATTCTTTACTTCAGGAAATTTAAACCATTGTAAATGTGACCCTTAGATTTATCCAACTAAAAATCAGAATCTCCACTATAATCTCTTTACTGGGAAGCACTTCTTTACTTATTCTAGGCCTCGTGAGGCACCGTCATGATTAACCCTATTGTCCTGCTTTCTCTCAAGGAAGCTTCATCCTTTCCTAACTTCCTCTTGCAAGGTAAAAACGGACTATAGCAATATTCACTTCTTCATTTAAAAAAATTTTTCTTTTCCTCACTTTACTCTTTGCCTCCCTTTTTATCAGAAGAAATTAAGTTAGCCAAAGCCAAGATCAGGGCTGTCACAACTACTGAATAGCTCAATGCTTTTAAGTATAAGCTTTAAATTATTAGCAAACAAAAATATGATTCTTAAATAGGACTCAACTTCAATAGTTCTTGTAACTTTGGCCATAGTATTTTACTTCTGGTGTATATATTTCCAATTGGTGGTAGGTTTCCAGGGTTATTGGGCAGATGAAATCCCTTAACTGTTCAACGGAAGCTATATGCCAATGCCCTACAGAGTAATGCATCATTCTGCCAGCCAACGCTACACAGAAACATTAAGGTCTCACCACTCCAATCATTAACTGACTAACAAACTACAAGACTAGTACTGAGGAAAACAGAAACATAATCTTAGATAATGTAATTATTTTATTTCAAAGAACATCTCTCTCCTATTTCCTATTAAATATTCTGCAAGTCACTGGAATAGAATAGAGCACAGGCAAATACAAAGTTAGAAGAGATTTCCCTGGTATTTCAGATGTTTGCCAAAAGATTTTGACAGTCTTAGCTGAAGATAAACTGCTACTGATACAGATGACAATCTCCTGATATTAAGCAGACTAGATCTAACCTAGTCTAACTGTGATTTATTTTTGTATTTTTTTTTTAATTTAATGGCAGTTGAACGTCCTTTTTCATCTTTTTTAAAACTGAAAATCTCCCTTCACTGAAATTTCAGTGAGTCTGACCAAATCATATTCTGCTTTGGCTTCTCAAGGTGGCATATGTCACCACTTCTAACAGTATGGCTGACATAAGAGTATCCAACTAGTTTCAAGATTTCGTAAGTTATTTGGTCACTGATAAAGTCATATGCCTATGTGTGGCAAAAAAGAAACTCAAGCAGGGGCCCTACATTATTTGTATCAGGGATCATTTTTCCTATGTCACTACTTTCTGAATACTTCAGTCAGCCTTCAGATTTTTCCTGTTTTCTGCTGACAACATTCCCTTCACGACCTGGCTAGATCAATAACAGATCTCCTACAAGTGTGCTGCCTTGCTCAAAATGCCCCGTTTACCCTGCGTTCTTTGTTTTCCTACCCTAGTGTCAAATGCCCAAATATGTTCTGCAGCTATTGACTCTCCTTAATAAGAAAGTTTGCTTACCATTATGACCCAGAGAGATAGATAAGGCAGACATTATTCTCATTATAATTTACACATGAGTAAACGAAACAGCCCATGTGATCAGAGAGAACAGCAGAAGCAAAACTAGAATGTGACTTAAAAGCCAACCACGTTCACTACCAGATCACACTTTGAACCCTTTAAATAAATTACATAAACAAAATTGTTATTCAGTGAAAAATCATCCACAATGTCAAATCCTAAGCAAGGCAGGGAAGTCTAATGCAAAAAACTTATCTTCTTAAAAGATAATTTATTCATTGTTAGATTTGGTTAGTAATTAAATTACAGTCAATGGCAGAACTTAGAATCTCACTCATATTCATATAGATATCCAACACTAGCTATAAAGTTGAGTATTACCCATAACTTGCCTAACAAGTTTTGATAACATCATAATGTAAGAGACCTCTTCTCCAACTAGGCCACTGGGTTAGACATAGACAACATATGAGAAGGAGCATATTCAAAATTTCTTTCTCTTATCAATGCCATTTTTTAAAAATATAAAATATAATAAATGTCACTTGCTTCTGCTACACTGTATAACTATACTAGGTATATTTTCCAAATCAATTAGGATGTCATTTGAAAAACTGTTTAAATAGGCTTTTTAAAGAAAAATATTGTAAATATATAATATTAAAACATAAAATATTATAAAAGTATGGATTTTAATTACATTTAGCCATACATTTAATTATAGAGTCATACTGCCTTTATGATATGGAAGGCTATCCTAAAATTAGGCCTATCCCAGAACACTGCAGGTGGATGTGACCACTATAAACATTTATTTCTTAAACTTCATGGAAAGAAAACAAGGAAAAATTCTTACTGATCAAGAGAAGTTATGAAAAGAACCTGTTATGTTTAGCTGTACTGCAGCCATACTTCAGCCTCAACTGCAAGTTATTAGGTTCTGACTAGCTCATATTCAAGAAATAAAATATTCATGCTTTAAAACGTGAGTACCAAGAGAAGTTACCATTACCCAAATCATGCCATTTCCACTTCACACACACCTTTGTTTATTACTATTTCACTCAACTACAGATATTCATATTGGTACCTTGTCTATGAGCTGTGGAAATACTGCTCACCTAGAAGTAAAATGATAAGATCTCAGTGAGGTATCTGATTCCAGAAAGAAACAGGTTAGGAGTAATCAGAACATCTCCCATAGTGATCTGGGCACGAAAAACTGAAATATGAACCAGGTCCCAATTCAAATGCTATTTAAACTGAAGCTAGAACTACACTAAACAATGTCCCAAAAGAAAACTCCCCAGTACATGGTATCAAATTTAAACAACAGACGGGATCAGTGGCCAAATTGGGTTATTATCTTAATAGTGATAATGATACAACGGGACAGACCAGGACTATGTTAAACACTTCACATACACTCTCTCACATTATCTCATCTAATTTCACAGCACTATGAGGAAGACACTATTATCATTATCTTTTTCCTCATTAGGTGACAAGACTTATGGAGAGGTGAAACAACCTGCCCAATGTCACACAGTTAATAGCAGAGTTAAATTCCAACCCCCAGAAGAGTGACTGACTCAAGTATCTTGCCTACTCATTCATGTAAAAAATATCTGAATGCCTAACATGTATTACACACTTTCTAAGCACTCATATCGGAGAAGGCAATGGCACCCCACTCCAGTACTCTTGCCTGGAAAATCCCATGGATGGAGGAGCCTGTTGGGCTACAGTCCATGGGATCGCTAAGAGTCAGACATGACTGAGTGACTTCACTTTCAGTTTTCACTTTCATGCATTGGAGAAGGAAATGGCAACCCACTCCAGTGTTCTTGCCTGGAGAATCCCAGGGACGGGGGAGCCTGGTGGGCTGCCGTCTATGGGGTCGCACAGAGTCAGACATGACTGAAGTGACTTAGCAGCAGCAGCAATGTTCCCCAAGGTTTACAGTATCCTGGCTGGAAAGTAAAAGTGAAGATCTCAGGAGCAATTGTCCTGAAATTCACACAGACTTCATTAAAATACCTGCTTCTCTCCCCTTACAGCATCTGTGTACCCCTTGGGGACAGAGACCCTGTCTCACTCACTCTTAGTACCCAAGTGCTCTGACATATCAGGCACTCAGCTTACCATATGGTATTGTCATTGTTTGTTACAAGTCTGTTTTCCAGAGTAAGCAAGAAGCTACTTGAGATCCATGAGTTTTATTTTTTCACCCATTTTTGTATCACCAGTGCTAGGGCATACAACAAGCCTATTACTTCACAGTTTTGTGATGATTTCATGAGTTACGTAAAACATTTACCACAGGCTCATTTATGCATTGAATAAGGAATAGTTTTCTTCTTATTTACCTCTCAAGCACCTACGAAGTCAAGCCCTCTTTTCCTGCTGACGTAAATGAACCAAAAGGCAAGGCAGAACCTGGCTTAACAAGCTGCCAATTAACTCAAGAGCTCATCCGCTACACATTTCCTATATGTCATTTTCCTAGGCACCCCACCCTGAAAAACAGACACAGGAAACATTTCCAAGAAGTGACAACTGAGAACTAAACCATGAGGTTCTAACTATATCTACTGGAATGAGTTAGCAAAGGTGACTCTAAACTCTACACACGTGATTCACATGACATGCAATAAAGTACAAAGGTCTTCCTTTCCTGGGTAAAATGGCCTATAACAACAGTGCTATTTGGAGAAAAAAATCTATGAGTATATTAGTGATCTGGCTTTCCAGATGGCACGGTGGTAAAGAACCCACCTGCTAATGCAGGAGACACAGGAGATGTGGGTTTGATCCCTGCATTGGGAAGGTCCCGTGGAGAAGGAAATGGCAACTCACTCCAATATTCTTGCCTAGAGAATCCCCATGGACAGAGGACCCTGGCAGACTATAGTCCAAGGGGTTGTAAAAGAGTCAGACACAACTAAGCGACTAAACAACAACAAACTTTACTGATCAGGGCAAATCGGTTATATCTTCCAGTATGATATACCCTCCGAGCAAACTCTTAGTAGTTATTAGGAGTTTGATTTATGAAAAATTAAAGTGCCTCCTTTGGACAGCAGATACATGCTCAAAACATAAGCAGAAACTGACTATGAAGCCACATTATATGGAATAAAGATAGTCATAAAAGATTTAGCCCACCTAAAATAATCACTGCTTTTACAGCCAATTAATTCCCTCAGTCCCTCATTTCTTACCCTCTTCATTTCTCAATCTGGACAGTCAATCTGAATTCAAAAGTTGTAACTCTTAAAAATGCATTTCCCAATTCCCAACCATGCCACTTCTTACCTGGATTCCATTGGCAGTTTCTCAGCTACCTGAGGCCTTAGTTCCACCATCAACAGAATGAAGATAACTAAGCTATCCTCCCTGAGCAGGTTTTGATAGACCTCATAGCCACACACAGACATAGAGCACTAAATGTCAGTTGTTATTATTATCCACTTTGACATTTAGAAATAAGCTGCAATAGTTACTATTAAGAACACTAGGATACATACTGTATTCCCGCCACACTGGCCTCTTTTCTGTTACAAATGCCCTTTGCCCCTCAACACCTGCTCTTTCCTATGCCTGGAATCATCTTCTTTCAGCTCCTCCATGACCAACTTACTTTCATTCTTAAATCTGAATTTAAATATGCCTTCCTCAGAGAAGCCTTCCCTGAGATTATGACCCTGACCCCTCAATATCTCACTCTCTTCTAACCTTGCTTACATTCTTTCATGGCATTCACAAATATCTGTAACTATTAGTATAGAGACCTTACTTATCTTTTTCACAATGAAATTTACAACTCCTAGCATTGTAAATATTAAGCACGCATGTGTGTGTGTGTGTGTGTGTGTGTGTGTGTGTGTGTGTGTGTGCTTAGCCATGTCCAACTCTTTGTGACCCCATGGACTGCAGCAATGCCAGGCTCCTTTGTCCATAGAATTTTCCAGGCAAGAATATTGGAGCGGGTTTCCATTTCCGTCTCCAAGGAATTTTCCCACCCAGGGATTGAACCTGAGTCTCCTGCATCTTCTGCATTGGCAGATGGGTTCTTTACCAGCTGGGCCATCAGTGAAGCCCCATTAAGCACATAATAGCTGATAAACAAGTGAACGATGTTGCAACATCAAATATTTTAAAACTTAACATTGTATTCCTAAAGGAAATCAATATTAATATTCATTGGAAGGACTGATGTTGAAGTTGAAGCCCCAATACTTTGGCCACCTGATGTAAAGAGCCGACTCATTAGAAAAGGCCCTGATGCTGGGAAAGATTGAGAACAGGAGGAGAAGGGGGGTGAAAGAGGATAAGATGGTTGGATGGCATCACCAATCCAATGGACATGAGTTTGAGAAAACTCCGGGAAATAGTGAAGGACCGGGAAGCCTGGTGTGCTTCAGTCTTGAGGTCACAAAGAGTCAGGCACGACTTAGCAACTGAGCAATAACACTCTATTAAACACAACATAAAAAATAAAAGTAGTATCAGGTTAACATATGTCAAAATAAATAGCTGAGGTAATTCCCTAGAGATCCAGTAGTTAGGCCTCCATACTTCCACTGCAGGGGGCCGGCGTACGATCCCTGGTCAGGGAACTAGGATCCCACAACCAACACAGCACAGCCAATAAATAAATATCTGATTGAAAAAACAGAAGTAAGAAGGAGATGGGGTATGAAGAGGTATTACACAATAGTCTTTTCTTTGATGCCTGCTTAACCATAGGCAGGAAATCAAACAACAGAATTCATACAAATGAGGGAATACAATTAGAGTCATTCAAAAATTTTAGGAATATTAAGTCTACTTTTTATATGGTGACTCAATCAATTCCAAGGCCTGGACAATAAAAATAGTGAAGGTGACCGACCAGTGTCTGGCTAACTCCATTTTCTTAAGTTGAAATTCAGGACTTAACCACTGTATAAAGTAACAGTTTTTCCATCTGTTTAGTTACACTCTACCACAGACTATACAGATCATTTTCCAACATAGCTGGGATTACCACTACCTGAAGATCATATATGTGGTTTTTACACATGACTGATAAGACACTACTATTTCAAGATGTTCTGTAAGCTTCAAAGACATTCCATGAGTATTCACAGGGAACAGTTTGAAGTTTGTGTTTTTGTCCCTAATACAAAACTATGTTGATGTTATTTTTACTAAAATAATGTTTTAATTATTGCAGGATTATAGAGGATTACTTTTATTTGACAATCATCTTATGCACACGAGTGCAAGGCCTACTCTAAGACCTTTATATTTTCACTCATTTAAGCCTCACAACAACCATACAAGGTAGGTACTTTATCATTACACAGCTGACACAACAGACACACACAGAGGAAATCTGCCTACGGTTGCACAGCTAGTAAATGGAGGAACTGGAATTGAACCTACAGTTTGGATCCAGAGTCCATCACTAGACTATGCTGTCTATCTAATGTTTTAAAGAAAAATCAATAGTTCATAAAGTCATAACCAATGTTAGATTAGTTTCAGTTAAGTAAAACTGAAACAACTCAGTCTGAGCCATCTGGGCTTTAAATCAAGACAGCAAGGTTGAAGGGCGAAGGAAAGCAGGAAGGAAAAAGTGAAAACGGAAAATAAGGTACGTAGAAACAGAAGGACTTCCCAAGTAGCAGTGGTAAAGAATCCACCTGCCAACACAGGAGATGCAGGAGACTCAGGTTTGATCCCTAGGTCAGGAAAATCCTCTGGAGAAGGAAATGGCAACCTGCTGCAGTATTATTGCCTGAAAAATTATGGACAGAGGAGCCTGGTGGGCTACAGTCCATGGGGTCACAAAGAGTAGGACATGACTGAGCACACACACATACAGCAAAAAGGAGGGACAAAAAGAAAGAAAAGAGTTACTTGTAACCACTGTTCATAATATCTGAATGAATCCTTTTTCAGAAAGAAAATAAGGGACAAGACAGTGCCTATATAATCCCTAACTAGCTTATTACACAGACTGTATATTTCCATCCTAAATGCTGAATTAAACCAGTAATTTAGGAGGAAATAACATTTCAAATTCCTTTGCAGAAGGGAATTCCCTGTTGTTCCAGTGACTAGGACTCCCGGCTCTCATTACCAAGGGTCCGGGTTCAATCCCTGGTCTAGAAACTAAAATCCCACAAGCCATGGGGCAAAAAAAAACCAAAAAAAACACAAAAAACGTTTCTCGGGACTTCCCTGGAGGTCCAGTAGTTAACAACACTCCATGCTGCAGGAGGGCCTGGGTTCGATCCCTTGATGGGGAACTAGATCCTACATGCCAGAGCAACCAAAAAAAAAAAAAAACACATAAAAAACCTAAAGCTACATGTTAACTAGTTCTCTTAAAATGTAGGTTTTAGTAACTTTCTACCAGCTTCTTTTTAAGTCAGATAAACAGTAACAATTTAAACTTTAATTTCTTATCAAAAGGAATTAGAATAATTTCACAAACTGAGTAACACATAGGGAACTTTGGTAGAATTCAGCCAAAAATGACTAAGCAAGAAAGATATTAACAAAGATTATGGCATGTCCATGAGTTTCCAAAAGGGATTTAATTCAAATAGAATATAAAGGAAAAAATTACTTTTCACAAAAGCTATAGAGGGGAATGTTTTCTGAATATTTCCATACTCTCATCCAAGCAAGGTAAATTCAAGTTTAAAGTCAACTGTATAAAGCCAACTAGAGCCAAATACTATCAGTTTCTTCCAGGCCTCTGCTTTTGTTCCAAACTAGCCATTTAAAGGTAGAAAAAGTCTTGCAAAAGGAGGCCAGTCTGACCCAAGAATATGCCAGTTTGACAAATTTTTGTTCATTTTTTGAGATTCCGTCCCCCTCTCAATGGCTGGGAGAAAAGACAAAAGTTATATAAAACAGAGAAACAAACAGTAAACTTTAAGCAGAAGCAAAAGAAGTTAGCTTAATAGAAGTAAACAGAAATTGAAATGGCAAGTAATCAGGATAGTACTATGTCCTATTTATTTACTTACTTATTTACCTCTTTGGTATCTAACAGAATTCCCAGCATCTACTAGATAATAAAACAAATGTGTGGGTGAATTCACCCAATAATGAGTAAATGAACAAATAAATGTTAGGAGAAAAAGGAAGGCTGCAGACTTTCAGCAAAGGAGACTCTTTCATTAAATATCTGACTTTCCCTTAAGAAAGTGGCCCAAACTGAGATCAGGAAAAGGAGCACTCCTATGGCTAATACCTAAGGGGCAGAATGAGATCAGCATAATTACTGAAGAAGAATAAGTAATGCGATTCCACAATCACCTGGGGCTTCCCAAGTGGCACTAGTGTTAAAGAACCTGCCTGCCATTGCAGGAGACAGAAGAGACTCGGGTTTAATCCCTGAGTCAGAAGATCCCCTGGAGGAGGGCATGGCAACACATTCCAGTATTCTTGCCTGGAGAACCTGCATGGACAGAGAAGCCTGGCAGCCTATAGTCCATTAGGGTAGCAAAGAGTCGGACATGACGAAAGCAACTTGGAACGCACACACAACCACCTAGTATGGCTGCCAGTGTTCTCTGCTGCCAGATTTTCCCCTAAATTTACTGACTGATTTGGCATAAAGGTGATACCATGTTTGCAGTATGTTGAGGAAACCATGACCCCCTCCCTTCTAAGAAAACCAATGTTGGAGCCCATGAGTTCCTGTTATCATCTGCTTTTATGGGCCAATGTAATTGCTGTCAAGTGCAGAAAGGGAAGTCACCTCAGATCTGTTTTGGACATAACATGAGTATTATCAGTAGCCCCCTGGCAAAAAACAGCACACCCAAATAAAGTATTTAAATAAGAATTTTATGAAGGAACCATCTTCAAAGGTATAGGTAGGATTTACGGAAAGCAGCAGGGAATGGTACCAGCAACATCATCTCTAGGCTAAACGGGCGAGTAGAGGGTTACCAAAACCCAGAAAGATCTGTAACTGTAGCTGGCTGGCACAGATGGCCACTGAATAGAAGCTGTGACCTACTCACAAAACACAAAATAGCTCTGGCAACGCAAATCCAGCAGGAAGAAACTGGGTCTTCCAGGCCTCCTGCTGTTGTCCCATTGGTCAAAGTCAACCAGAAACAAAAAGCAACAGCCTAGTTGCAGTTCACAGCACTAGCCTCCCAGAGCATAGCGCAGGGTGGAGAAAAGATCTAGAGGAGCCAAAAAAGAAGGCACAATATAGAAAGATATTCCAAATGACTGCTACCCAGCAAAACTCAGGCACATAAAAAGGTTCTGCCAGTTCCACCTAAAACTTCCAGGCATCACGAGATACCTGCAAAAAAGTCATACACACAGCTACTTACTTGGGCTCCCATTGCCCTGTACTAAGCTGAGAAGAAAAAAAAAAGATTCTAAGAGTACTCCTGGGGTAACATTTGTCATTTCTGCATCTCTAGACAAAAACAGACAACCCATTTATCTATGATAGATCATTTATAGCACAAATCTTTTTTCTGTACTCAAAGAGCATCTATTCCATACCTTTATTATTACATTTATCATGATGTAGTATAACCTCTTGTTTGTTTCTCCCTCATTAGACCCTAAGCTCCTTGAGGGCACAGACTTTCTAATTCATCTTTATCTTTAGCACCTAACATGAACTTGGAACAGAGTTAGCCTTCAATCAATGTGCACTGAATCAATTCATTGGCAGCCTAATGCCAGAGTGCATAAAATCTAAAATGACTCTCAGCAATTAAGTTTTATTTAGGACGTGGTTTAACACAATGAGCAAAACACAGCTTTCACATCAGCCCACTACGATTCTCTGTACAGCAGCTTTTCTTGTGTGCTCAGGTGATATTTATAGCCTTTTCTACAATCATAGAACTCATTATCAAAGGAGCCAGAGAAAGCTGGCAAGACCACACTCCATCTCAGAAAGGAATCAAATACACATCATCTCTCAAAATTCTCACTCTTTTTCCAAGAAGAGACCAGATCCACTGAAGGAAGTAATAATTTGGGTATATTATGTGGAGGAAATCATGTTTCATAGTGGTGATAATACTGACTTGGGACAGAAATGCTTTTACACGTGTGTAAGCATGCACACACCCGCCCCCTTACATACAGGCATGTTTATCATTTAAACAGACATCACTTTCTGTAATATTATAAAATAGCCATGTAACACAATCACATAACATCATCATATTAAATGGATACACTGCATGATGTTGGGTGATCATTAACAGAACCTGGAACATATTCACATTATAATTAAGAACCACTTTCACATAACCCTGTACTTATGATCTGCTTGATCATCTTTCTGTTGCTACAGTCAACTTTTACCTGTAGTTCTCCAAAGAAAAAGAAAAAACTTAATGCCAAGTTGATAACCCTCTTTGAGCTACCACTATTTTAAAGGCCGCCAACCTCCTATTGTCAGTAAGATGAATAAAAATAAAACTTTAAATGACCCTTAAAGGTGACTTTTTGGCAGTCCAGTGGTTAAGACTCTGCGCTTCAACGGCAAGGGGTACAGATTCAATCCCTGGTTGGGGAACTAAGATCCTGCATGCTGTGCAGCTCAGCCATAAAGTTTAAAAATAAATAAAATAAAATGACTCATAGACCCCACTAGAAAGGTGAGTTTTTTAATAAAAATATATAATCTCCCAAAACTCAGCATGAAAATACTTTGTATCTCTGGAATCACTGTTCTCCTTCACTGTTGTTTATAACAGAATATTGATGCTATTAAATCTAATGTCATCTTATATACCAAATTAAAATAAGCCAGTATTTCACTTTATATTTAGGAAAAGGGAATTCTGAGCTTATCTTGACAATACACTTAATTATTTTAAAACTCTAGCAATACAAAAACAGAGAAAATCTGTTTTTCAAATAGATCAGGTATCTGATACTGATACTTAATGCATAAGTCTCCTAAACAAGCTTTTTCCAAAACCAAAGATTTTAAAATCAGAAATAACAATTTTATCTTTTATTGAGAGTCATCATAAATTCTGCAGCTGTCAGGCCAAGTTAGCAATAAAATTACTCTTAATTCTATTGGACAGTTATGGGATGCTTGCAGCATGTTGAAAACAGACTACAAAACCCCACAATTTTATAAAGTTGTACTGCAATAGTTCCCTCAAATATACATGAATTAAAATAAACAAAACATAGATTTAGTATATGGCTCTGTGTTTAATAACATTGATCTACCTAAGAGCAGTATTATGTTTCATCTATCCTGCTTCAGTGCTTGGCCCAAAGAGAAAACGCATTTGTTTCAAAAATTAGTAACTGCATAAGGTAGGAAAAATGGGAACTTTATATATAACTCTGACAGTACAGTATGTGGCAATAATAGGATAATATCCAATATATTAGAATTTTAAAAATGACTTCTGACAACATTTTCCTCTCCCCTCACTGAAACATAAATGAAATTTAACAAAGCTCCACAAACACTGAGTATAAATTTAAATACATTTTAAAATATAACATATTTACCAAGGTAAACTTTTCATTGCCAATAAATCTGAATATAATTAATGTAATTATGAATATGTCTGGACATCTGAAAGGATCACTTGTGTTTTTATAAAAATAGTATTCCAAAATCGTGTTTCCCTTTCCTAAACGGAATTTCTAAAATTCACTGTGGGGCTATATAGGAAATGTCCTGGTAAACAATAAAGATGTTTCATAAGCAAGACTTTTCCTCAAAAAACAGGTAACAGAATTTATAAAACTTCGGCAAGACTACAAGCACCTAAATGGTCAGGTTTGAGGCAGGGGAGACGGTACTGGATTAAAAGCGGAGGAAGTTTCCTCTCACCGAAAAGCCATTATGCAGACCTGCGTCTAGGATGCTAAAGTCACAGCTCTCCAACGCTGAGAGCTCGCCAATACTATTACTTCGATACTCAAACATGAGGACTACCCGAACATCGAGCAGGTCTTCTGGTAAGTATTTTTTTTCCAAAACGTATAAATAGTTCAAAGATACTGCCTTACACAATACATATGAAGACGGTGAAAATCTCTCCTTCCAATGCCTAGACCTTACCCAGATGACTTCGATTCTTTTTCGTCAAAAGAGCAACTGGCGACCAGAAGCCCTACGACTGAACTCTTCAGTCAGAAAGACAACGCCAAATTCGCTGCAGCCAAAGAAACGTCCAATGCTCCTTGTGGGCTCTCACAGGAGATGGAAACCTACACGATGACGAGGTCTGTGCAGAGAAGGAAACAGCAGGTCTGGGGCACACCACGCCAACCCCATCCCCCTCAAAAGTAAGCTTCTTCAAACCTATAGGCAGAAACCTGGTATCATCACACCCACTTACAGCCTGACAATTTACAAGCCGGTAACACCTTCTAATTAGGAGCGTTCTAACCTTTTATAGACGAAAACTTAAAACTGCTTCCCACAAGGAAGATAAACCTGGCACTGGCGCCAGTTACTGAGAATTCCCAGTGCATCAAAACCCTCCGGTTTTGTCACCAAACCTGATGAGCCAGTGACCACCAAGCTTCCCTACATCAGCGAGGGGAGGACCCCACCCTCTCTGCTGGGAGTGAAACGGGAAACAGAGGACAGCAGAGCAAGGGATGGAGCGCAGAGGCGTGAACAGCATCCAAGCAGGGTGGGCTCAGCGCACCGGCGGGCAATAGAAAGGCAGACTGACAGCAGCGGCCACGCGGGGATGCGGGCTGCGAAGCAGGGTCCCCGGGCTGCGGAAGCCGCCCCAGCGTCTAGCCGGGCAAGGCTCGCGCGTCAGGCACACGCCCCCCACGCCCGTCCGCGATTCCCGGCGAGTCACCTCCCAGCGGACACACGCCCGCACCCCACCGATGCACCCCACCCCGGGCTCGCGCGCACACGCCCCTCGGGCCGGCGGCGCGTACGTACCCAGCAACACGCAGAGCACATCGAGGGCCACGTACGGCAGCCGCGTCTTGTCAAACATGGTCTCCGCACGGATTGCAGAGGAGGCACCCGATTCAGGAGACCGGGCCGGGGACTGGCGACGGCTCCTCCCAGCCAGGGGAGAGCTGCTAGGGCTGACGGGGACCCCCGCGGCGTTCTGACGGGCAGCAATGGCGCCCACGACCCCTCCCCTCACAGCTCCCGCAAGCACTGGGTCCGGGCCGAGACGCTCGTGTGCCAGCCGCGGCGGCTCCGTAGCCTCAGGCCCTCCTCGGTCGGCCCTGGCCCGCCCTGGCTGTTGGCTGTCCACAGCCAGGCACCCTCTCCAACAGGCGGGGCGTCCGGACTCGTGCTTTAAGGATGGGGACCGGTAGGCCCCTCCCGCGGGGCAGCGCGGGACCTGCCTGCGCGCGGCCTCGCGGGCTGAGGGAGCGCAGCGGCGGCGGCGGGGCGGCCAGTGAGGGGCACGGGGCGGGGCCGGGAAACCCCGGCTCGGGCGCGTCAGCCAATCGGCGCCTCCGGTCCCGACCTGCGGAGCCCGCCCCTCAAGTGGGACGCGCGGCGGACGGGCGGAGCGTGGGGGCACCTCCCGTGCAGTGCGAGGGACGTTGTTCAGACACGCTTTCTGCTGGTGTCGCCGAACCTGGCCTTCTGATCTCTGGCCACCGGTCGTTGGTGCTTCGGAGAAAGAACTGGACCCACCCCCACCCCGGTTGCCTGCCAGCTCTCCTCATCCATGGGGATTGGGTAATAAAGAGAAACGGGGTTGTCAATGACAGTCTCTCTCTCCTTGTCTGAACTTTAGTCAGGCTCCTCCCAGCCCTCTACTCACCTAGGCCTCCATTGAGGCCTTCGAATCTGGCCGGGCAGAGCCCCGTATTGGCGTGAATTCTGCTAAGTCATCCTTGCACCTTTAGTATCTGGTTACCTTGCCTATGCTATCAGAATCGTTTATATATAAAGTCCGTTAGTATATAAGTCCTCGGACCTGCCTTTAAGCAAGCATCCCGCTATCCTTAATGTTTTGTCTTAATTTCTCATCCACTAACCCCCTCACTCTTGTTTGTTGGCTATAATAAATTTCCTGGTGTCTTTGCTGTATTCGAGGTTGAGCACAATTTCTTTCTCCTGTTGCAAGTTATGATCCCCTATTGAAACAGTTTTAAATAGACTGTACCTCACCATTTTAACAAGTATCAGAAATGAGTTTATTTCACTCACCCCTCATTCCCGTAGGACCCTAGCAAAGTAACCTGTAACATCAGGATGTTGATAATCCCTGCTGTGTGTTCTAGTCAAGAAGTGTGAAGCCTGGAAAAAAATAAATATGAAAGTGTTTTCCAAAAGATTAAACCCTCTACATATGTTAACCATTGGTAACTTTCCTCCACATTCATATCTTACCTTCATCAAAGACGTTAGACAAATTGAAAACTGTACTTGACTGCTTTGGACTTTCTCCACAGAAGTGTACAGGTGGCACACAAAAGGGGCGGGGATTACACCTGGGAGCCCTGGCAACACTTCATAGGAGGGTGATAGTTACATTGTTCTTTCCTGTCTCTCCCCCACATCAACAGCCATTTTCTTAGGTGAGAAGATAATGAACAAGACAGTATGTTTTGCCTTTTGGAGGAGTTACAAATAATAGCTTTAAAAATAAATCAACAGGGAATTAATTTCCTGGCAGTCCAGTGATTAGGGCTCCACATTCACTGACCAGGGTCTGGGTTTAATCCCTGGATGGGGAACTTAGACCCCACAAGTTGCTGAGTGTGGCAAAAAAAAAAAAAAAAAAAATCAACAAAGTCCACTAAAATGCATTGTCATGCCCTGTGATTTTAAAAGGGATGTGCACTTGCACATATAAGCAGTAAGTCCTCAGTTGAAAGAATGATTAAGAAATGTCATTTTGTTTTGGGAAGTGGGAGGTTTTGTTAGATTTTGGAAGGAATGTGATTTGTTTTGGTTTATTTTCACGATTAGTTTCTAGTGTGATCACTGGAATTGAGAATGAGTTAAATAACCTTGAAATGATAGTGAAAATAACAAAAAGGAGATAATTATTATATAGTGACATCATTAACACCCTCTTGGGGTAGGTTCTAGTGTGTCCCTGGATTGGACATAAAACCTTAGAGATTTTCTTAAATGTTTAACAAAAATTTGTCCTGGAATCTGTATTTTTCCCTGTGTAATACAGGCATCAAATATAAAAGCAAAGTAGAGTGCACTTGGGAAGAATAGTCCTGAAGAATCTCTGAAGAAATGAGAAACTAATTTCCTTTCTTCTTGTATTACTACTACTACTACTACTACTAAGTCACTTCAGTCATGTCCGACTCTGTGCGACCCCAGAGACGGCAGCCCACCAGGCTTCCCCGTCCCTGGGACTCTCCAGGCAAGAACACTGGAGTGGGTTGCCATTTCCTTCTCCAATGCATGAAAGTGAAAAGTGAAAGGGAAGTCACTCAGTCATGTCCTACTCTTAGCAACCCCATGGACTGCAGCCTACCAGGCTCCTCCATCCATGGGATTCTCCAGGCAAGAGTACTGGAGTGGGGTGCCATTGCCTTCTCCTCTTGTATTACTAAGCCTTTTGAAAAGGAGACTGTAATCTGCACCGTCCATTTCACTTTCTCTTTAAATATTTGTGTATTCTCTCTTCTGTCCCCACTCCTTTCCTTGCTCTATTCTTTAACATAATGTTATTGGTAAGTCTCCTGTCTTTTCCAACAGTACTTGCTTCTTTTTATTTTATAAAGTTTCTGCAAAGTGAATGATATTCACCTTGTAAAATTTAACGAATAAATTCCCTTAGAGTATTTGTATGTAATTATGTCCTTTCTCCCCACTTGGACTGAATCAAATATAATTTTTATTATACTCAAGAAGCTTTGTGAAACTAAAACAATAAAAAATGTAAATGTCTGGTTCCCTGGTACATGTGTCTCCCCCATCCAAAAAGCTTTACAATCTGCTATAATCTTTTTTGTACTTACTGTCATAACTATTTGTTATTAAAATTTTTTATTATGTAATCTCTGATACATAGATATACCTATAAGTAAGTTATAAAACATAATAGTGGATGACTGGAATCCACTACTCAATGCCTAGAGCACTGTGGTATCACTGAATCTATCTATGTGTTCAATCCCTTTCTTGTACTCTACTTCAGGTGAGGTAACCACTATCCTGAATTTTGTGTTTATCTTGTTCTTTGTTTTTTTCATGTGGAAAAACACATGGCCACATGTGTACATGTCACTTTGTATAGCTATCTTATATTTTATCTTTTAAAAACATATGCCATATATGTAGTCTTTTGCCCTTGATTTTTTTCACTCATTTCTTATACCGATTGATGTTGCTGCAATCATTGCAAGTATATCATATAAATGTATCATTCTATTCATTCTTCTGACAACGGCCACCTGGGTTATTGCCATTCTTGCTATTACAAATAATGCTGCTGTGAACATTCACCTACATGTCTCCTATGTGGAAAGTTGTGGAACTACTTTCATGGGGTTTATAAGCATCCAACTTCACTAGAAAATCCCAAATTGTATTACTAAGCATTATACCATCTTACCTATCCCTCACCAATGGTAGATACGACTCCATATTTATATCAACACTTAAAATTTTGAGAGTTCTTAATTTTTGGTAATTTAATAGATGCAGTGTCTATTTCAATGTAGTCTTATTTTACATTTCCATGATCACTAATGTGGTTGGGCACCTTTTCCTAAATTTATTTACCAAAAATATTTCCTCTTCTGTCAATTACCTAATCATGTTTTTTGCCTATTTTTCTATTAGATTTTTTTTCTTATTTTATCAAACTATAGAAGTTCTTTGTATATTCTTGATAGCAATTCTTTGTGTTGTAAATTTTTCCTTCTAATATGTGGCTTGTCATTTCATGTCCTTTATGAGCAGCTATGTGCCAGAGTTATTGTAAATGTAATGTAAGCAGAGGTCTACTGGAAGATTTCTGTGAAATTTTTTACTTTCCTGACCAAAGAAAAACACTGGTTTTCCTTCCCTCTTCTTTCTGCTTTCCTTGAACAGTATTTGAGTTACAGCAGCCACCTTGTGATCATGAGGGAAAGGTGAAGAAGAGAAACGCTGGTCTTTTTAATCTTGAGCTACTAAAACAACCAGCAACTTGGCTACCTCCAGATATTTTCTGATGTAAGGGAAAAATTATTGCTTAAGTCTCAAATATTCACAAGTGATACAAGGCTCAAGTACTTTGATTACTATTTCTGAGAAATCACATATCATATTACTCTAAGAAAACCTTTTACTTGAGCTAATTAATTGAATTTTTGGTCCTTGAAACCACAAAGTCCTGAAAAAAAAAAAAAAAAACAGTTCGAGTAGCTGGAATGGATGTTGAAGAATGGTTTGAGCATAGAGGCAAAACAAGTGACATATTCTGAAGTCTTTGAATAGGAAAGGCAGTGAAACAAGGAACTCACATTGAGGACTAGCGGAAGATAAGGTTCTAGGACTTCCCTGTTGGTGCAGCAGATAAGAATCTGCCTGCCAAAGAGTTTGATCCCTGGTCCAGGAAGATTCCATATGCTGCAGAGCAACTAATCCCATGCGCCATAACTGAGCATGGGCTCTAGAGCCTGCCAGCTGCAACTGCTGAGGCTGCGTTCTGCAACTACGGAAGACTGTACACCCAGAGCCTGTGCTTCACAAGAGAAGCCACCACACTGAGAAGCCGCACAGTGCAACTCAAGCAGCCCCCACTCACCACAACTAAAGACAGCCCTCACAAAGCAGCAAAGACTCAGCACAGCCAAAAATAAATAATTTTTTTAATTATATAAAAAAAGAAGATAAGGTTCTAGAAGATAGGTAAAGCACTTTGTAGCTTTAAAGTGTGTCTGGAAGCAAAAAAACTGTTTAAAATATATAGCAGTGTGCTGAAAACCGTCATTCAAAACAAGTAATCTAGTAGTGAGAGAAAGTCATAATTTCTACAGTGGGTTGTAAATTCAAGACGAATAAACTTTATTTTGTAAATAATAAACTTTATTTTGTAAATCATGTTATTTAGTTTCAGGTCCTTTTTGTGTTTATTTCCATTTTGTTTTCTCCTGTGGTTCCCAAAATCTTGTTTATGGCTCCCAGCCCTTTCTTAGCTTTGCTGCAGAGTACTAAAGGGAAAGTCTTCTGTTATAATTGAGCCAGTCTACCAATGTAAGAAAAAGTCATTGTGAGAGTATTTATCTCCATAAAAGGAGGTGAATCCCTAGGATCAGAGTTGGAAGCCTAATGGGTGGGCAAACCAACTCCACCAAGATTTTCTTTTACAGAGACTCCTTCAGTGTCAAGCTTGGAGGGCCTGTTTTCTGTTTATTTTCTCAGATGACAGTATTCCTTAACAGGCTTATGGTAATCAAATATTAAAATGTAAATGCAACTGTCTGATTTAGGCAGACATGCAATACATATTGTTTCTAAAACATTTCTGTGAATCCACATCTATTATTTTTGCTTCCCTACCACCCACTCAACCCCAAATCAACCATGGTTCTCTAATCTATTAATAACAAGGAAATGAACCTGATCTCGCATGACTTGTTCTTGGCTCAGATGTTCACCACTTCCCTTCTCTAGGATGCTCACAAATTATTTCTTCAATGATCCCTTAAAAATATATATCACCAGAGATAAAGTTAAATTCTTATAAAATATCTGTACCCTCAAAGGTATCATATATATTTTTCTTTAAAAAAAAATCTTGGGTAGGATTGCCATCCAGTTACTGGTCTTTAAACAGAATCCACCTTCTTTAGCTGTTTTGGACATCAAGAAAATTCTCCCTTCTCTCACCTTTTAACTGCTTTTCTGTTCACAACCACCAATTTGTGCTTTGTTAAATCTCATGCTTCTATTGATATAACTAGTTAACTCCTTTAAAGCAAAGTGTGTAAGCCTTCTTCAGCTCTGTATCCCCAGCTCCTAGAGCTACACTTGGCACAATGAAGTCACACATAAGTTTTTATGTTAAATTGCTTGAATAAACAAATGAGCAGAGAACAAAAAGTAAGCAAGAGTTTAGGAAAGACACAAGCTATGCCTCCCATGCTTTCTGTTATTTAAGCTTGTCTGAGGATGGAGGTGGGTTATAGGATTAATTTTCCTGCCACTATTCTTACAGGTTCCTGACACCACTCTATAAGTAATTTTTTGGGTCCTCGATAATGTGAACTACAGTTGACCTTTGAACAATTCAGCGGTTAGGGGAGCTGATCCTCCCCTGAAAACCCAAGAATAACTCTGCTGTCAACCCTACTTATCCTAGGTTCAACATCCATGCATTTTACCGAATGGGAATCATGTAGTGCTAAAATCAAGTATGAATTTAGTGGGAAAAAACAAGTAGAAGTGGACCCCAGCAGTTCAAACCCTCATTGTTCAAGGTTGAACTGTTCTTTAAAAAGTGAATCTATCCCCTTCCTCTAATTAGAAAAATGTAATACTAATATTGTCCCTGATATAGTCAGTTTTATGGTATTTAAAAGTTCTAAAAAGTCACATGAGACAAACACCTATCTTTATGTCTAAATTACCAGTCAGTTCAGTCGCTCAGTCATATCCAACTCTATGACCCCATGGACTGTATTATGCCAGGCTTCCCTGTCCATTGCCATCTCCAGGAGTTTCCTCAAACTCATGTCCATTGAGTCGGTAATGCCATCCAACCATCTCATCCTTTATTGTCCCCTTCTCCTCCTGTCTTCAATCTTTCCCAGCACCAGGGTCTTTTCTAAGGAGTCAGCTCTTCACATCAGGTGGCCAAATATTGGAGCTTCAGCTTCAGCATCAGTTCTTGCAATGAATATTCGGAACTGATTTCCTTTAGGGTTGACTGGTTTGATCTCCTTGCAGTCCAAGGGACTCTCAGGAGTCTTCTCCAACACCACAGTTCAAAAGTATCAATTCTTTGGCACTCAGGTTTCTTTAGTGTCCAACTCTCACTTTCATACATGACTACTGGAAAAACCATAGCTTTGACTAGATGGACCTTTGCATCAAAGTAATGTCTCTGCTTTTTAATATGCTGTCTAGGTTGGTCATAGCTTTTCTTCCAAGGAGCAAGCGTCTTTGAATTTCATGGCTGCAGTCACCATCTGCAGTGATTTTGGAGCCCAGAAAAATAAAGTCTCTCACTGTTTCCATAGTTTCCCCATGTATTTGCCATGAAGTGATAGGACCAGATGCTATGATCTTAGTTTTTTGAATGTTGAGTTTTAAGTCAACTTTTTCACTCTCATCAAGAGGTTCTTTAGTTCCTCTTCAGTTTTTGCCATTAGGGTGGTGTCATCTGCATATCTGAGATTATTGATATTTCTCCCTGCAATCTTGATTACCAATGGAGGTTATCATACTAAGTAAACCAGACAAAGACAAATATTATATGATATCACTTATATGTGGAATCTAAAAAAAATGATACAAATGAACTTATATCCAAAACAGAAATAGACCCACAGACATAGAAAACAAACTTATGGTGACCACAGGGGAACAGGGGGAGGAATAAATTAGGAGTTTGGGATTCACAGATACACACTTGTTGTTCAGTAACTCAGTTCTGTTCCACTCTTTGTGACCCCATGGACTGTGGCACACCAGGCTTCCCTGTCCTTCACCATCTCCTGGAGTTTGCTCAAACTCATATCCATTGAGTCGGTGATGCCAACCAACCATCTCATCCTCTGTCGTCCCCTTCTGCCTTCAATCTTTCCCACCATCAGGGTCCTTTCTAAGGAGTCAGTTCTTCGCATCAGATGGTGAAAGTATCGGAGCCTCAGTTTCAGCATCAGTCCTTCTGATGAATAATCAGGACTGATTTCCTTTAGGATTGACTGGTTTGATCTCCTGACAGCCCAAGGGACTCAAGAGTCTTACACAACATCACAGTTCAAAAGCATTAATTCTTTGGTGCTAAGCCTTCTTTATGGTCCAACTTTCACATCCATACATGACTACTGGAAAAACCATAGTCTTCCTCATTAAGATCAGAGTCAGAATAGTGCACTGGGACGACCCAGAGGGATGGTATGGGGAGGGAGGAGGGAGGAGGGTTCAGGATGGGGAACACATGTATACCTGTGGCGGATTCATTTTGATATTTGGCAAAACTAATACAATTATGTAAAGTTTAAAAATAAAATCAATCAATGAAAAAAAAAAAAAGAAATGCATTTCTAGGAACTTCTTAACCCTCAGAGCCAACTTTCCTTATTTGAATAACAAATTTCATTTAACTTACCTTTGGATTTTTAAAACTCTGTGTGTGTTAGTTGCTCAGTTGTGTCCAACTCTTTGTGGACTGTAGCCTGCCAGGTTCCTCTGTCCATGGAATTCTCCAGACAAGAATACTGGAGTGAATTGCCATATCATTCTCCAGAGGATCTTCCCAACCCAGAGATCGAACTCTGGTCACCTGCGATGCAGGCAGATTCTTACCATTTGAGCTACAGGGAAGTCCAGAAACAATATTCTTTGTTAAATCTATGGCAATGATACTCAGACTTTACACATTAGAATCATCTGCAGCGTTGCTTAAATACACAAGTTCCCTCCCCAACTCCCAGAGATTCTATTCTAGGATTTAACTCAAGCATTGTTTTATCATGTTTAACAAGTGCCCCAGGAGATTCTGAATTTGAAACCCCATCAGAATTTGAAAACCTCTGGTCTAGTTGGTCCACATTTTCACTCTCCTGACAAATTTTAATAAAAAGAACTACTTTCTTCAAAGTAATTGCTATACACTAAGACTAGATTGCGGAGAAGGCAATGGCACCCCCCTCCAGTACTCTTGCCTGGAAAATCCCATGGACAGAGGAGCCTGGTGGGCTGCTGTCCGTGGGGTCACTAAGAGTCGGATACGACTGAGCGACTTCACTTTCACTTTTCACTTTCATGCATTGGAGAAGGAAATGACAACCCACTCCAGTGTTCTTGCCTGGAGAATCCCAGGGACGGGGGAGCCTGGTGGGCTGCCGTCTATGGGGTTGCACAGAGTCGGACACGACTGAATCGACTTAGCAGCAGCAGCAGCAGCAAGACTAGATTGAAACATAGTGATTAAACATCTGGGCTCAAGAATCAGGTTCACTCAATACACTTGAGCAAATTACTTCAACCTTGCTATGCACCAGTTCCTTATTTGTCAGATGAGAATGGTAACAACAGTACCTCCCTCTTAGATTTGTTGTGAGGATTAAATGAGATGATACATCGAGAACTTTTAGCATAGTGCCAAAGCATATAGTAGGTGCTCAATAAATGTTGGATGTTATTATTCAAAGATTCCTATCATTTAATCAGAATCAGGTTAATAATGTATATCCTATTAACCTTATATAATCACGATGGTGTGATCACTCACCTAGAGTCAGACATCCTGGAATGTGAAGTCAAATAGGCCTTAGGAAGCATTACTGCGAACAAAGCTAGTGGAGGTGATGGAATTCCAGTTGAGCTATTTCAAATCCTAAAAGATGATGCCGTGAAAGTGCTGCACTCAATATGCCAGCAAACTTGGAAAACTCAGCAGTGGCCACAGGACTGGAAAAGGTCAGTTTTCCTTCCAATCCCAAAGAAAGGCAATGCCAAAGAATGCTCAAACTAATACACAATTCTGCTCATCTCACATGTTAGTAAAGTAATGCTCAAAATTCTCCAAGCCAGGCTTCAGCAATACGTGAACTGTGAACTTCCAGATGTTCAAGCTTGTTTTAGAAAAGGCAGAGGAACCAGGGATCAAATTGCCAACATCCACTGGATCATGGAAAAAGCAAGAGAGTTCCAGAAAAACGTCTACTTCTGCTTTATTAACTATGGCAAAGCCTTTGACTGTGTGGATCACAATAAATTGTGGAAAATTCTTCAAGAGATGGGAATACCAGACCACCTGACCTGCCCCTTGACATCTGTATGCAGGTCAGGTAGTGACACTTAGAACTGGACATGGAACAACAGACTAGCTCCAAATCAGGAAAGGAGTACGTCAAGGCTGTATATTGTCACCCTGCTTATTTAACTTATATGCAGAGTACATCATGAAAACTGCTGGGCTGGATGAAGCACAAGCTGGAATCAAGATTGCCGGGAGAAATATCAATAACCTCAGATATGCAGATGACACCACCCTTATGGCAGAAAGTGAAGAAGAACTAAAGAGCCTCCTGATGAAATTGAAAGAGGAAAGTGAAAAAGTTGGCCTAAAGCTCAACACTCAGAAAACAAAGATCATGGCATCTGGTGCATCACTTCATGGCAAATAGATGTGGAAGCAGCAGTTGACTTTATTTTTGAGGGGCTCCAAAATCACTGCAGATGGTGACTGCAGCCTTGAAATGAAAAGATGCTTCCTCCTTGGAAGGAAAGTTATGACCAACCTAGACAGCATATTAAAAAGCAGAGACATTACTTTGCCAACAAAATCTGTCTAGTCAAAGCTATGGTTTTTCCAATAGTCATGTTTGGATGTGGGAGTTGGACTATAAAGAAAGCTGAGTGCCAAAGAATTGATGCTTTTGAACTGTGGTGTTGGAGAAGACTCGAGAGTCCCTTGGACTGCAAGGAGATCCAACCAGTCAATCCTAAAGGAGAGGAGTCCTGAGTGTTCATTGGAAGGACTGATGTTGAAGCTGAAACTCTTAATACTTTGGCCATCTGATGCGAAGAGCTGACTCATTTGAAAAGACCCTGATGCTGGGACAGATTGAAGGCAGGAGGAGAAGGGGACGATAGAGGATAGATGGTTGGATGGGGTCACCGACTCAATGGACATGGGTTTGGGTGGACTCTGGGAGTTGGTGATGGACAGGGAGGCCTGGTGTGCTGCAGTCCATGGGGTCGCAAAGAGTTGGATATGACTGAGCAACTGAACTAACTGACTGAAGGACAATGTCCTGGGGCACTCCAAAGTCCTGAGGCACTCAAATCTCCAACTCCTTTGCAATTGTGTTAAATTCAATGTTTATGAATTTTGCTGTGAAATGGATCTATAGATAGCACTTCCCAAACTTTCAAGTGGGGAGGGGGGTGGCAGTGAGGGTGGGGGTCTGTGACACGAGTCTGAGCTCTAGAACCTTGCTGCTGAAATGGTGCCCTCGACTGGGAATGTCCTCATTACCTGCTGCTTTCAGAAAGGCACACTTAGATGCCACTCCAGACCTACTGAGTCAAAATCTGCATTTCAAATGATCCCAAGTGATTCCTGTGCATGTTAGTGTCTGAGAAGCACTGCTCTAGAGATTCCCAGGTTTCCTTGATAATTGAATATGCAGATTATCTGATGTCTTTTTTGAAATTCTGATTTATTAAATCGGGTAACTTTTAAAATTACTCTGTGTGATTGTTATATTTAGGGAGGAAACACTGCTGTCAAAAAAGAAGCTATCGGCAAGAATTTGTGAGATAATTGGTTTGTAGCTGGACCAGCCTCACTGCACCAGATTCTCCCTCCTGTGCACCAGAGCTAAGTTAATAATTTAGCTGCTTCATATCTCAGAAGCTTCCCAGTTCCTATCCATGTGAATTCTTGTGATAGATCCCTTTGTTTTCTCCAGCTTGAATCTATATACCTAGCTTCAAAACAGGCCTAGCAATGCCACAAATTACATTGATGGGGTTTTTTGAGGGGGTGGGTTTTTTTTTTTTTAATTGAAATCTAGTTGACATACAATGTTATATTAGTCTCAGGTATACAGCATTGTGATTCCACATTTAAATACATTATGAAATGATCACCATGATAAATCTAATAATCATCTGTGCCCATACAAAGTTATTAAAATTTATTGACTACATTCCCTTTGCTATATATTATATCCTTGTGACATACTTACTTTATAACTGGAAATTTTTACCTCTTACTCTCCTTCACCTATTTTGCCCACATCTCTTCTTCCTCCCTCTGGTGACCACCAGTTTCTCTATATCTATGAGTCTGTTTCTCTTTTGTTTTGTTTGTTCATTTGGGGTTTTTTTGTTTGTTTTTTATGTTCCACCTGTAAGTGAAATGATGTCATATTTGTCTTTCTCTGTCTTACTTTTTCACTTAGCATAATACCCTGTAGGTCCATTACCTTCGGGTTTTTTAAAATATTTGATACATATATAGAATATTTGTAATATGTGCAAACTGTAAAGCATGAGAAAATAAACACCTTAGAACTCACTACACAACATGAGAGTTAAAACATTTCCAATATTGTTGAAGTTACCTGGGTGTTCCTTCCCAATCCCCAACCCCCAGCCTGTTCCATTTTCTACCCCCACTAACCCATAGGTAACTGCATTTTAAATGTTGTCTTTATCATTATCTTTATTTAAAAGAAAATCAAGACTTTACCACATATTTCCCTGGTCAATATTTTACATGTTTTGAGCTTTATATAAACAGTATCATATTGTGTACACTTGTAAGTGGGGATTTGCTTTTCACTCTGTTGTTTCTACTGCTTATTCATTGTCACTAATGGATAAACTTCTCTTTATGTAAACATGCCACTCATTATTAATCTATTCACTTACTAACAGACATCTGGATGTTTTCCTTTGGACTTTTAAAATGCACTTATAAAGTACACTTATGAATAGTCTTGTATATGTTTCCTGGTGCTCTTTTGCAGGAGTATCTTTAGAGCGTTTAATTGGACTGGAATTGCTAGGTATTGTGGTAGGCTGACAATGGTCCCCAAAGATATGTTCACATCCTAATCGCCCAAACCTGTGACTGTTACTGTATATATTTATAGAAGAAGCATCTTTGAAGAAGTGATTAAATTAAGGGCCTTGAGATCAGAAAATCACCCTAGATCATCCAGGTGGGTTCTTCTAAGTGGGAGGCAAAAGGAGATTTGACTCCAAGACAGCAGAGGAGAAGATGCCCTGTCAACACATTGACTCAGTCCAGTGAAACCTGAACTGTGAACTTTGGACTTCTGGTCTCCACAGCTGTGTGAGATAAATTTCTGTTGTTTTAAACCACCAAGTTTGTAGTGATTTAATAGGAAACTAACAATATATTCAGCATTACAAGGTAAAGCCAAACAGTTTTCAATGAAAATTAGCAAGTATCCAGAAGGTATGATGTGTCAAAGTCATGTATCAAATATTAGCTCTAGAAGTGTTAATAGTTCCAATATTCCTACATAGGAGGATTCAGGAAGTGTGCCTTAAACTTGTGCTTACATAACACTTCCAAAACAACTGAGAAAAAAAAATCAAAGGTCTTATCAGAGAACATGGGTAGAGAGTGTAGATTGCCACTGATTGATACACTCTCAGAGTATTATTTTGCATGCTTGCTAATAACAATGGAGTTCTTTTGTTTGGCTATATTATTCTCTTACTGTTGGAGACCTTGGAAAGGTCATCTTCTTGGCCCCAGGTCAGGGAGGCATAACCAGTTCTCAGATGTGTGAATGTGGTTTTAGAATTGCTGGCAGGCCATGTGTTTACTTGAATGATTTCCCTATTTATGAAGTCACTTTTGTTGTTATACCAGGGGCAGGTGTATATTGGAGCATTTCCTGACCTCTGTACCTTGCAGAAACAGCACTTCTTTTCATGACAGAGCCTCCAAGGACAATGAAGGGGTTGAACTGTAGATAAGCCCTCTGTGCCCTTTACTCCTTGCATATCTGTGTTGAGTCAATACAATTATAAACTCCCAGTCTTGCCAAACTTCTGATATTCAAGGATATTTGTTACTGCTGCCGACAGTGGTAGTTCACAAAGGGTTAAAGCGTGAGATTTTTTTTCAAAAATTGCATTCTAACAGTAGGAAAAAGGAAGGTGTGTTAGTTTTCTGCTGCTGTTGTTACAAATTACCACCAACTCGTGGCTTAAAACAACACAAATTTCTTATCTTAAAGTTCTACAGGTCAGAATTCCAGTTTGTCTCACTGGGCTAAAATCATAGTACTGGCAGGGCTGTGCTCCTTTCTGGAGGATCTGGGGAGATACATTTCTTGGGCTTCTTCTACTTCTAAAGGCTGCCCATATTCCTCCTCCTCAAAGCTGGCAACATTGCAGCTCTCTGAACATTCTTCTAATAGTTATATTTCCCTCTGACCATATCTGGGAAAGGTTCTGAAATTTCAAGGACACCTGTGATTTTAGTTTGGGCTCACTCATATAACCCAGGAAAATTCACTTCTCAACGTTCCTCATTTAATTACACCTGAAAAGTCCTTTTTGTCATATAAAATTACATATTTACAGGTTCTAGTAATGAAGACATTATCTTTGAAGGGGTTAGATTTGCTTAAACAGGGAAATAGAGAACAAATGCCATGTTTATTTAGCTGCAGGTACTATAGACACATAAGCCATATAAGCAAATTGTTGTGCAGAGGACCCATTAGAGCATTTCATTCCATTTACAGATTTTTTTATTACAGTATAATCTATGTGCATAAAAGTTCATATATTACCCGAGTATAGATGGATACAATTTTTATAAATGAACACTTCCTTATAAACTATACCTTCAAATGGTACAGAATACTGACCTCATTTTAGAAATTTTGCAGAAATTCTAACTGGTCTAACTTCTGGTGCTGTAAGTTTTATATGTATTTCAGCTTCATATCAATGGAATTAGATGATATGTACTCTCAAAATCAATGAACTATCTTAATATCATGGAATTGTTTGATATAGACTTCTACTCAATATAATTTTTGTGAGATCCATTCATTTGTTGCATGTAGTTATAAATCATTCTCATTGCTGTAGAGTTTTCTGTTGTAAATATATTTACACAATTTATTTATCCTTTGTATTGTTTATAGGCACTTGGAGAGATTATAAGTCTGGGGCTATCCTGACATGTGCCGCTAGAAACATTGTTGTGCATGTCTTTTGGTGAACATATGAACACATTTCTATTGGATTATACCTCAACAAGGCATGCATATGTCCAGTCTGAAGTGAATATTGCCAAAACAGTTTTCCAAAATGTTTTTTACCATTCCTACCAGGAATGTAAGAGAATTCCGGTTATTCCACATCCTCATCAGTACTTTTTCTTTATATCCTATCTTTTTCTTTTTCCTTTTTTGGTGCCTATCTTTTTATTTATAGACATTCTTGTGGCTATGTAGAGGTTATGGTTTGGATTTACATTTCCTTAATAACAAATGAAGTTGATAACTTTTTATGTCAGAGAAGGCAATGGCACCCCACTCCAGTACTCTTGCCTGGAAAATCCCATGGACGGAGGAGCCTGGTAGGCTGCAGGCCATGGGGTCGAGAGGAGTCGGACACGACTGAGCAACTTCACTTTCACGTTTCACTTTCAGGCATTGGAGAAGGAAATGGCAACCCACTCCAGTGTTCTTGCCTGGAGAATCCCAGGGACGGGGAAGCCTGGTGGGCTGCCGTCTATGGGGTTGCACAGAGTCAGACATGACTGAAGCAACTTAGCAGCAGCAGCAGCAGCAACTTTTTATGTACTTATCAGACACAATTATATTCTCTTTTATGCAGTGTCTATTCAACTCTTTTGTTCATTTTTTCTGTTGAGTCGTCTTTTTCTTATAGATTTTTAGGGGGTCTTAGTATTTCTGGAAATAATCTCTTTGTTGATGCAGTATTATTATTTATAAGAAATACATATATGATCATTCAGATGAGCAAAATATATGTTCTGTATGTATTTGGTCTTCATCCATAGTTCATAGCTCACAGCTCCCAAAACCCTTGGAATTTCCTAAGCATTGAGAATGGTAAAGTGAATGAGGTGACTTTGGGAAGCACTAATAGATGCCAAGAGAACCAATTTTGTGATTAGAGGATTAGAACTTTAGTTCCCACCACCCATGCCCCACTTTTGGGAGAGGGGCTAGAGGTTGAGTCAATTGCCATAACCAATTATTTAATCAACCATGCCTCTGTAATACAGCTTCTATAAAAACTCAAAAGAATAGGTTTTAGAGAGCTTCTGGGTTGGTGAACACATGGAGATTTGGGAAGAGTGGTCCCCTTGGAGAGAGCATGGAAGCTCTGTGTCCCTTTCCCACTCCTTATCCTATACATCTTCCATTTGGATGTTCACTTGTATCCTCATCACCTCCTTTTCTAATAAACTGGTAGTCCAGAAGTAAAATGTTTCTCTGAGTTCTGTGAGCTATTCTAACCAATTAATCAAAACTGAGGAAGGGAGAGTGGGAACCTCTGATTACCAGCCAATCGGTCAGAAGAACAGATAACAAAAAACCTGGACTTGTAATGGGCATCCAGAGTTGCAAGGGATTGTTGGAAACTTCCATTTGCACAGCCAGTTGGATAGAAGGACAGGAAAACTGGGTACGTAACTAATTGCCTAAAGCAGAGGGTAGTCTTGTGGGACTGAACCCTTTACCTGTGGAATACGATTCTAACTCCAGGTAGATAGTGTCAGAATTGCTTTGAATTTTCAAACAACCTGGGGGCATTCCAGAACTGGTTGTTGGTATGGGAAGCCTACACACACACACACACACACACACACACACACACACAGATTGGCATTGATCTGGGAAGTCCTTTTCAGTTGGATATATCAGTTGATTGTCTTTTGAGAAGCAGAAATTCTTAATTTTCATGCAATCCAGACCAATGTGTCAATTTCTCCCTTTATGGTTAGCATTTTTGCTGTTCTTTATTAAAAAAATACTTTGCTTTATATTTTAATTTTAACCTTGTTTTCTTTCTCAACTTAAAGCTGCTGGGGCTCTGATGTAGAAGGCCTGTCCCCCAAATAACTGGGCTGGATCACTGATGTTGCAAAGATTAGCCTAAGGAACTTCCCATGAGACTTCTTTTTTCATTGCCAGACCCTAGTGTCCCTTGTACCCGTTCCTCATTGCACCAAATTAGAAATGTTACAGAACCTTGCTTAATACACAAAATACAGATTTTACAAAGGAGTCTGGTACCCAAAATGAAGTTACTAATGATTATCATTAGAATAATAATAAAAGTAATAATAATAGTTAAAGAAAAGATAAATGCTCATTCTTTTAGAAATATATGGATAACAAAAAGAAAAAAGATTTAAAAATCAATCATAATTCAATACGCCCAAAACAAATACAATTAGTATTTTATAACCTCTAGATAACTTTGTATAGGGACAGTTGCTGGAAAAGCCCCTGATGCTGGGAAAGATTGAGGGCAGGTAGAGAAGAGAGCAACAGAGGATGAGATGGTTGGATGGTATCACTGACTCAATGGACATGAGTTTGAGCATATGCAGGAGATAGGGAAGGACAGGGAGCCTAGCATGCTGCAGTGTTGGGGTCCTTTAATGGACCAGAACCTGGTGGTCTGGAGTCAATGATAAGAAAATGAAAGAGAGAGAGAGAGAGAAAGAAAGAAAGAAAGAAAGACAGACAGACACGGGGACCCCAATCAACAATGGTATAATTGGCCGTAAACATTAATTTCCCTGATTTAGCTTGACATTTATCTCAATAAACAGGAGTATATTTAAAGTCTTTATAAGTAAACCCCTTACATTTTAACTTTTATCTTTTTCTTAGAGTTTTGGTAGTATTGACATGGTTTCTATAAAAGGACAGGGCAGTAAACAGTCCAAGCAATGTATGGAAGTTTCTTTTTGGAGGCAGGACGAAAGCTCATGTTTGTCGACTAACTTTAATACATAATTTTGTCGGGCCCATGCATAAAGGAAGGATTTCATAGCCTAGAGAAATGTTAGTCTTCCTTCTTTCTCAGGATGAGAGGGCCCCTCCAAGCTCCAAGGAGGGGGCATATGTGTTGAGTCATTAGTGGATACGATTGGTCCTATATCTGTCCATTCTATAACCTACAATAAAAGGCAGGGGGGTTAGGTATACAAGCCCAATAAGTGTGATCAATCAAGTCAGCCTGAGCAGGGGAAGCAAAAGCAAGCAAAGCAAGCATAGCAACAAAAATATTTTCAGGATTCTGAGGCATTCCCTGTTGAGAAATCAGATTTTCAGCTTGATTAGTAAGGGTTTTTATCTGTCTCCAAGTAGGGAGATCATAAGTTTGATGACACTGAGTGAGGCATTTTTTGGAAAATTTTAAAGCCACCATGGCTTGTATTGGACTTTTTTCCTCTTGGGGTTTTTGTTGCATATTGTGAAACAGGCATTGAAGTTGATGTTATTTTGTTTTAAGAATCTCACAGACTGGAACAGAAATAAAGCTATATTAACAATAGTTATAGGCTTAAAGAATATATTGCGTTAGAATCTAGTAAAGTCTGCTCTGGATAAGGAAGATAAAAGTGTTCCTGTGTACTCCAGGAAATAGGGAAGGACAGGGAGCCTAGCGTGCTGCGGCCCATGGGGTTGTAAAGAGTCAGACATGACTTAGCAACTGAACAACAAGAGACAGTTACTAGGCTTATCATGGTGATCATCTCATAAAGTATGCAAACGTCAAGTCACTATATGCTAGTAGATCTGAAGCTAACATAACATCAACATTGTACAAGCTAACATTGTACATCAACATTTAAACTTTATAATATTTATTTGTTTGGGTGCTCAGGGTCTTAGTTGTGGCATGTGGTATCTTTAGTTGCGGCATGTGGGATTTAGTTTCCTGACCAGGGATTGAACCCAGGTCCCCAGCATTGGAAGTACAGAGTCTTAGCCACTGGATCATCAGAGAAGTCTCAACATTTTAATAATTTTTGACTTAAAAAGTATATGTCCTAGTTATTTAGTGATAGTGGTTACATGAAAATTTTGATTTCATGGAATTTTAATAAATAAAACTTATTAAATGTTCCAACTTACATTGAAAAATTAACCCATTAATCTCAATATGTTCTGCTTTCTCCTAAATCTTGCTATCCCAATAACACCAGCATTTCAGTTTCATCGGAGCGTTAACACTTTCTACAAAACTGTGCATACTTAGTCACTCAGTTGTGTCCAACTCTTTATGACCCCATGGACTGTAGCCCACTAGGCTCCTTTGTCCATGGGATTTTTCAGACAAGAATACTGGAGTAGATTGCCATTTCCTTCTCTAGGGGATCTTCCTGACCCACGGACTGAACCTGCATCTCCTGTGTCTCCTGCATTGCAGGCGGATTCTTTACCTGCTGAGCCAAAATTGTGGTAGAAACTTGATGTAACAGGAGTCTGATATTTTGTACCTCATTAACATGCATTTTTTTTTTTTTTGCCAGAGATACTGACAAATATTCATTGCCAGGTAGATAAAATAAATTCTTAGTTTATAGTCTTGGTTTTCTAGTTTTTAAAAAACTTAACTTAATCTCTAAAAGATACTATACAGTTCCAGGAGAAAAAAAGTATGGGTGCTTAAAAATAAAAATCAATAGCTTTAGAAAAATAAGCTTTCATTTTTTTTTCATGCCAGAAGTTTTTGTTGGATAGGGGTGAAAAGCATCTTTTTCTAATTTTTCACTCCTATAGTCAGTAAATTTATTTTGAATACTATTCATTTGTTTGGTTGCACTGGGTATTCATTGCTGCACACGGACTTTGTCTAGCTGGGATGAGCCAGCCTACTCGTCTTTGTGCTGCACAGGCTTCTCATTGCAGTGGTTTGTCTTGTTGCGTTGTGGGGCACAGGCTCTAGTCCTGCAGGCTTCAATAGTTGTGGTGCATGGGCTTAGCTGCCCTGTGGCATGTGGAATCTTCCTGGACCAGGGACTGAGCCTGTGTTCCCTGCCTTGGCAGGTGGATTCTTTACCACTGGACCACAAGGGATATCCCCCATCAGTAAATATTGATTAAGCAGTTATTACATCCTAGACAGTCCAGTGATATGGTTTCCAGAAGACACTGTGCCTTGGTGACTTATTTTGAAGATCACAAGATACAGTCTGTGGGGAGGCAGCAAGCCTTATCACACATTTGGGAAATTCTGAGGAATACACCCTAGGGCCCTAGCCCATGATTGAGGCCCTGTCTGCTTTATTCTTCACCACCTACTCTGGAACTATATCACTTATATCTACTTAAGGAGTGACTGGAGGCCTGGTTCTGAACCCTAGCTTGTTCTGTGGATGGGGTCTTATATCAACCAGGATCCAATAAAGAAAACAGAAACTGTTCAGAGTATTTTATTTTATTTTTATTTATTTTTAATTGAAGGATAATTGTTTTACAGTATTGTGTTGGTTTCTACCAAAAATCAACGTGAATCAGCCATAGGTTTACCTGTATCCCCTCCCACTTGAACACCCTTCCCATCTCCCTCCTCATCCCACCTCTCTAGGTTGTTACAGAGCCCCAGTTTGAGTTCCCTGAGTCATACAACAAATTCCCATTGGCTATCTATTTTACAGATGGTAATATATGTTTCCATGTTACCGTTCAGAGTATTTTAAATAAAGAGAATTTAAGAAATAGAACTGGTTACACGGCTGATGGAGTAGTTGAGAAATTAATATGGAATTTAAAGCATTCCAGATATTAGCAGCAGCAGAAGGAAGGCACTTCCACTTCAAACCTGAAGGTATGGAAATGGAAAATAGTATGATTAGAGACTGGGGGCTGGAGTCAACTTGTGGAAACAAGAACCACAGTGGGCCTGTCTGTTGGAAGCTGAAATGGTGAAGAAAACACAGTCGCAGTTAGAGGAGGCTAAGACGGGGATAAGGGAAAAAATGCCCTGGCTTCTTCCTTCTGCCCTCTAGACTCATGCCAATATCTCTCACTGACTAATCCCACTGGGAAGTCAGATTATAGGTGCCTGGGAAACAGCCCGCAGGAACAAGATATCCTGCTGTACCAAGCAGAGCAGAGAAAGAGTTGAAGAGGAGATCTGATAACAAGTAGCTCAGAACTGGTATAGGACTGGTTTGAGCATCTTGGATGCCAGATGCTTACCTGTCTTATAGTTTACTCTCAGCTGAACTCTGCACACTAGCCCTCCAGAGTTCCCTAGTATCTCTTGCTGGAACTCCCTATTGCCAATTTCTTGCCCAAGTGCACATTGGAATCACCTGGAGACCAGATGATTCCTGGGCTTCTCCCCAGACATTGAGGAAGAATTTTTGGAAGTGAAGTAGAAAAATTAACATGTTTAACACTTCAAGATGATTCTGATGTAGGTGGTCTGTGGAGTTTTTGTTTTTTTTTTTATCAGTGCTTAAAGATGAGGCTATTCTAGTCCAAATTTCTATATTCTCCAAGTTTTCTCTTCTCCTACTAGAACAAAACCTATTGTGCTGAGGTGGACTAGCCTCCAAGTAAACATACACTATTTAATATATATAAACAGACTGAACACAGTATAGTCAAGTACTATACCCCAAGGTGGGTGACCCACAAAGGGAGGATCACCACGATTGCAGAAACTCTCTCTAAAGAGCAATGGGTCTGAGTACTACATTGGGTTCTCAGATCCAAGGATCCTGCATGGAGAACACAAGTCCCTAGAATGTCTGGCACTGAAGGCCAGCAGGGTTTGTGTACAGGAGAGCCAGAGGGCTCTGGGAAGCCAAGAGTTCTTTCTTAAAGGATACACACAAAACTGCACAAGCTCTCAGACTCAGCACACACAGAGGCAGTAATTTGCAAGAAATCTGAGTCAAACTCACTTGCTTAACTTGGAGCCTTCTGGAGAGCTGGAAGGCAACTAGGACTGCCCGTGGGGACACAAACACTGGCAGCAACCATTTTTAGGAGCACATTCTGCCACAAGGACACTGGTGCTGGCAAGGGCCATTTTGGAGCTCTCTTGCTAGGCTATTGGGTTGGGGTCTTACCCACCCACCCATTGATGAGCACCAGTCCTGGAAGCCCCTGTGCCAAGCAGCCAGTGCCCCAGAACAAATCCCAACCCACCAGTGGGCTGGCACCAGCCTCAGGACCCTGTGGACCCCATAACCAACTCTCCCAAGACCTGACCTCAGACATCAACAAGCTGGCAACCTTCACACTTGGCAAGGCCTGGCAACCACCTGGGCCAGGGGCAGCCCCACGTACTAGCATGCCCACAGAAGTTGGCTACAGCGCAACAGAAAGGTCTATGCAGCACATAGAGAGGGCACTACTAGAGCATATAGCTCTGGTGTCCTAAGGGTGCCCTAGGACTTCTACATAAGGCCACTTCTCCAAAATCAGGACACATAACCCACCTACCTAACAGTAACCCATAGAAATGAAAATAGAAAATCGGGCAAAATGAAATGACAGAGGAATGCATTCTAAATGAATGAATAAGATAAAACCCCAGAAGAAGAACTAAGCAAAGTGGAGATAAGAACTGACAGAGAGTTCAAGGCAATTATCATGCAGATGATCAATGAACTCAGGAGAAGAATGAATGAACACGGTAAGAAGTATATTACAAGATATAAAAAGAACCAATCAGAGTTGAAGAATACAGTACTGAAGTTTTCTTTAAAATTTAAAAATACTATTTTTTAATGACCCAGCAGGAATCAACAGTAGATTAGATGATAAAGAGGAATGGATCAGTGAACTGGGAGACAAAGTAGTGGAACTCACCCAAGTTAAACAAAAGAAAAAAAATTTTTAATGAGCATAATTTAAGAGATCTCTAAGATCACATCAAGCATACTAAAATTTGCATTATAGGAGTCCTAGAAGGAGGCAAGAGAGAAAGGAGCAGGAAACTTACCTTGAAAAATAATAGCTGAAATAATTTCCCTAATCTGGGAAAGGAAACAGACCTCCAGGACCAAGAAGCACAGAGAGTCCTAAACAAGGTCAACCCAAAGAGATCTACATCAAGACACAGTAAAATTAAAATGGCAAAAATTAAAGATAAAGAGAGAATCTTAAAACAAGCAAAGAAAAAGCAACTAGTTAAACACAGGGCAATTCCCATAAGATTATGAGTTTACTTTTTTTTTTTTTTCCAGTCGCCCTGCACAGCTTGAGGGATTTTAACTGTGGCCCCTGCAGTAGAAGCTCAAAGTTCTAACTTTTGGACCACTAGGGAACTTCCAAGACTATGAGCTTACTTTTCAGCAGAAATTTTGCAGGCCAGAAGGGAGTGACTCAGTATATTTAAAGTGACGAAGAGAGGGTTGGGGGAAACAACAGCAATAATGCTCTAACTGGTAAGGTATCATGCAGAGACAAAAGTTTTACAGACAAACAAAAGCTGAAAGAGTTTAGCACCAATCTGGCTTTATACCGCCAAACTGGCTTCACAAAAAAAAACATTAAAACATTACAGGGACTTCTCTAAGTGGAAAAGAAAAGACCAAAACTACAAATAAGAAAATTATGAAAGGAGAAAAGAAATCTCAGTGATAAAGGCAGATATACAGTAAATGTAGATCAACCAAGCACTTATAAAGCTAACAGGAAGGTCAAAAGACAAAAGTAGTAAAATCATATGATCATCTCAGTAGATGCAGAAAAATCTTCTGACAAATTTTTACATTCATTTATGATAAAAAAAAAAAACTCTCCACAAAGTGGGTATACATGGAATATACCTCAACATAATAAAGGCCATAGATGACAAACCCATACCTAACATCATTGTCAGTGGTTAAAAGCTGAAAGCATTCCCTCCAAGATCAGGAATAAAACAAGGGTGTCCACTCCTGCTACTTTTATTCAACATAGTATTGAAAGTCCCAGCCATGGCAATCAGAGAAGAAAATGAAATAAAGAAATTCAAATTGGAAAAGAAGAAGTAAAACTTTCACTGTTTGCAGATGGCATGATACTATACACAGAAAATCCTAAAGATACCACCAAAAAACTATTGGAACTAATAAATGAATTCAATAAGGTTGTGCAATACAAAATTAATATACAGAAATTTGCATGTATATATACTAACAACTATCAGAAAGAGAAACTAAGAAAAACAATCCCATTTTCAATTGCATCAAAAAGAATAAAATACTTAGGACTAAATCTAACCAAGGAGGTAAAAGACATGTACTCAGAAAACTATAAGGCATTTATGAAGAAATTGAAAATGATACAAGCAAATGGAAAGATACATTGTGCTCATAGATTGGAAAATTTAATATTATTTAAATGACCATGCTACCCAAGGCAATCTACAGATTCAATGCAATTCTTATCAAAATCTCTACCAGATTTTTTTTTTTTTTTTTTAGTTTTTATGACTTTTCTTAAATCCTTATGAAACAGAATACAAAATACTGGCAATGACAGTTGGTGTAAAGGAAAATTTCTGTGCTGTATCAGTTCACCTGGTACAGTGGAGTTAAAGTGCTTGGATGGTTTTTCCCACACTTTAAAACAATTAGAGCTCTTTTTTTTTTCTTCTTTTTTACACATCTTTACATTGAAGCACTCCAGGGCCCTCTTCTCCCAGTGCCCCAGTCACCATAATAGTTCTGACCAGTCCTCCAGCCCTCACTGTTGATGTGATACAGGAAGGAAGTGGTTATCCCACCTTTGGGGGGAAAAAAAAACTGCTCATAGCTCAGCTTTCCCAAATAAAATGGCCAGGTGACTGAAGCCATGGTATGTTTCTCTCCACCTGAAGTTCTGTCCTCTTGCCCAGCAGAAAGGATGCATCTGCCCAGTAAGAAGGATGCATTCCCAGGTGGGGCTCAGGCTTAGCCAGATCCAAAGCCACAAGGAAGTGAGGCACAGGCCACAGAGGTCAGCAGATGGGAGACTGCAGGATGTTACATGTTATTTTCCTTCTCAGGTAGCAGCACCATCTTCCCAGCAGGGGTATTCCCAGCCCAAGGACCACATTCACAGAAAAAGAACAGATTATTATAAAATTTATATGGAAATACAAAAGACTCCAAATAGCAAAATGATCTTGAAAAAGAAGAAGAAAGCTGGAGATATGGTACTGGCACAAAAAAAAAAAAAACAAAAAACCAGACATATGGGTCAATGGAACAGAATAGAGAGCCCAGAAATAAATCCATGTTTATATGGTCAATTAAGCTACAACAAAGGAAGTAAGACTATACAATGGGGAAAAGACAGCCTCTTCGGCAAGTGGTGTTGGAAAAACGGGACCACTACATGCAAGGAACTCAGACTGGACTTTTTCACATTGTATACAAAAATAAGCTCAAACGAATTAAAGACTTAAATATAAGACCTGAAGCCATAAAACTGCTAGAAGAAAACCAGACACCAGGCTTAGAAAGTTTTTTGGATTTGTCTCTTTATTCAAGGGAAACAAAAGTAAATATAAGTAAATGGCATAACATCAAACTAAAAAACTTTCGGCACAGCAAAGGAAAACTATCAACAAAACAAAAAAGCAGCCTGCTGAATGGGAAAAGACATTTGCAAAGGACAAATCTGATAACAAATCTATACAAAAAACTAGTAAAACTCAACATCAAAAAGGCAAACAGTCCAATGAAAAAATGGGCAGAGGACCTGAATAGACATTTTTTCAAAGACATGCAGAGGGTCAGCAGACATGTGAAGAGATGCTCAGCATCTCTAGTCATTACAGGACTGCAGATCAAAACCACAATGAGATACTGCTTCACACCTGATATCAAAAAGAAGGAAGTGTTGATAGGATGTAGAGAAAAGAGAACCCTTGTGCCCTCTTTGTAGAATTGTAAGTTGGTATAGCTACGATGCTAAAGCTGAAACTCCAGTACTTTGGCCACCTGATGCGAAGAGTTGACTCATTGGAAAAGACTCTGATGCTGGGAGGGATTGGGGGCAGGAGGAGAAGGGGACAACAGAGGATGAGATGGCTGGATGGCATCACTGACTCGATGGACGTGAGTCTGAGTGAACTCCGGGAGTTGGTGATGGACAGGGAGGCCTGGCGTGCTGTGATTCATGGGGTTGCAAAGAGTCGGACATGACTGAGCAACTGATCTGATCTGATCTGATCTGATAGCTACTATGGAACAGTATGAAAGTTCCTCAAAAAATTAAAAGTAGAACTATCACATGATTCAGCAGTCTCACTTCTGAGTATTTACCCAAAGGAAAAAAGACACTAATTCTAAAAGATGTATACACCAATGTTCATTGCAGCATTATTAAAAAACAGCCAAGATAGAGAAGCAACCTGAATGTCCACTAATAGATGAATGATAAAGAAAATGTGGCATATATATATACAATTTTTTTGGTAGAGTTCCAGAGAATACCAAGGAGAGATAAGAAAGACTTCTTAGTGAACTCTGAAAAGAAATAGAGGAAAACAATAGAACAGAAAAGACTAGAGGTGTCTTCAAGAAAATGAGATATCAAGGGAACAATTTATGCAAGGATGGGCACGAAAAAAGACAGAAATGGTAAGGACCTAACAGAAACAGAAGAGATTAAGAAGAGGTGGCAAGAATACACACAAGAATACACTATACAAAAAAGTTCTTAATGACTCCTATAACCATGATGGTGTGGTCATTCACCTAGAGCCAGACATACTGGAGTGTGAGGTCAAGTGGGCCTTAAGAAGCATTACTATGAACAAAGCTAGTGGAGCTGATAGAATTCCAGCTGAGATATTTCAAATTCTAAAAGATGATGCTGTGAAAGTGCTGCACTCAATATGCCAACAAATTTGGAAAACTCAGCAGTGGCCACAGAACTGGAAAAGGTCAGTTTTCATTCCAATCCCAAAGAATGTTCACACCACCATACAATTGTGCTCATTTTACATGATAGTAAGGTAATGCTCAAAATCCTTCAAACTAGGATTCAGCAGGATGTGAACCAAGAAATTCCAGATGTTTAAACTGGATTTAGAAAAGGCAGAGGAACCAAAGATCAAATTGCCAACATTTGTTAAATCATAGAGAAAGCAAGGGAATTCCAGAAAAACATCTACTTCTGCTTCATTAACTATGCTAAAGCCTTTGAATGTGTGGATCACAACAAACTGTGGAAAATCCTTAAAGAAATGGGAATGCCAGACCACCTTACCTGCCTCCTGAGAAATCTGTATGCGGGTCAAAAAGCAACAGTTAGGACGGGACATGAAACAACAGACTGGTTCCAAATTGGGAAAGGAGTGCATCAAGGCTGTATATTGTCACCCTGTTTGTTTAACTTATATGCAGAATACATCATGCAAAATGCTGGGCTGGATGAAGCACAAGCTGGAATCAAGATTGCCGGGAGAAATATCAACAACCTCAGATATGCAGATGATATCACTCTAATGCCAGAAAGCAAAGAGGAATTAAAGAACCTCTTGATGAGGGTGAAAGAGAAGAGTGAAAAAGCTGGCTTTAAAGGTCAACATTCATTGGTCTATATTTCTGTTTTTGTGTCAGTACCATACTGTCTTGATGACTGTAGCTTTGTAGTATAATCTCAAGTAGGAAGGTTGATTCCTTCAGCTCCATTCCTCTTTCTCAAGACTGCTTTGGCTATTTGGAGTCTTTTGTGTTTCCATATGAATTGTGAAAATTTTTGTTCTAGTTCTGTGAAAAATGCCATTGGTCATTGATAGGGATCACATTGAATCTTTAGATTGCATTTGGTAGTATAGTCACTTTCACAATATCTTCCTACCCAGGAACATGGAATATCTCTCCATCCGTATATGTCATCTTTGATTTCTTTATTGGTGTCTTATAATTTTCTGTATATAGTTTTCTGTCTCTGTAGGTAGGTTTATTCCTAGATATTTTATTCCTTTTGTTGTAATGGTGAATGGGATTGATTCCTTAATTTCCCTTTCTGATTTTTCATTGTTAGTATATAAGAATGCAAATGATTTCTGTGTATTGATTTTGTATCCTGTGACTGCTAAATTCACTGATTAGCACTGGAAATTTTCTGATAGTATCTTTAGGGTTTTCTATGTATAGTATCAAGTCATCTGCAAACAGTGAGAGCTTTTTTTCTGAGAGCTTCTTTTCTGATCTGGATTCCTTTTATTTCTTTTTCTTCTCTGATTGCTGTAGCTAGGAATTCAAAAACTATGTTACATAATTGTGTTGAGAGTGGACACCTTTGTCTTGTTCCTGATCTTAGGGGAAATACTTTCAGTTTTTCACCATTGAGAATAATGTTTGCTGTGGGCTTATCATATATGGCCTTTACTATGTTGAGGTAGGTTCCTTCTATGCCGATTTTTTGAAGAGTTTTAATCATAAATGGGTGCTGAATTTTGTCAAAGGCTTTTTCTGCATCTATTGAGATTATCATATGGTTTTTATCTTTCAATTTGTTAATATGGGATATCACATTGATTGATTTGTGTATATTAAAGAATCCTGGCATCAACTTGATCATGGTGTATGAGCTTTTAAATGTGTTGTTGAATTCTGTTTGCTAGAATTTTGTTGAGGATTTTTGCAACTCTGTTCATCAGTGACATTGGTCTGTGGTCTTCTTTTTGTTGTTGTTGTCTTTGTCTGATTTTGGTATCAGGGTGATGCTGGCCTCATAGAATGGGATAAGATAGAAAGCTCAGAAATAAACCCACACACTTATGGGTACTTTATTTTTGACAAAGGAGGCAAGAATATACAATGGGGTAAAGATAGCCTCTTCTATAAGTGGTGCTGGGAAAACTGGACAGCTACATGTAAAAGAATGAAATTGGAACACTTCCTAACACCATACACAAAGATAAACTCAAAATGGATTAAAGACCTAATGTAATTACCAGAAACTATAAAAGTCTTAGAGGAAAACATAGGCAGAACACTCGATGACAAAAATCAAAGCAAGATCCTCTATGACCCACCTTCTAGAGTAATGGAAATAGAAACAAAAGTAAACAAGTGGGACCTAATTAAACTAAAAAGCTTTTGCATAGCAAAGGAAACTATAAGCAAGGTGAAAAGACAATCCTCAGAATGGGAGAATATAATAGCAAATGAAACAACTGACAAAAGATTAATTTCCAAAATATATAAGCAGCTCATATAACTCAATACCAGAAAAACAAACAACCCAATCAAAAGTGGGAAAACGACCTAAACAGACATTTTTCCAAAGAAGACACACAGATGGCTAACAAACACATGAAAGGCTGCTCAACATCGTTCATCGTTCAGTTCAAATCAGTCGCTCAGGTGTGTTCGACTCTTTGCAACCCCATGAACCACAGCACACCAGGCCTCCCTGTCCATCACCAACTCCCAGAGTCCACCTAAACCCATGACCATCGAGTCGGTGATGCCATCCAGCCATCTCATCCTGTCGTCCCCTCTCCTCCTGCCCCCAATCCTTCCCAGCATCAGGGTCTTTTACAATGAGTCAGCTCTTCGCATGAGGTGGCCAAAGTATTGGAGTTTCAGCTTCAACATCAGTCCTTCCAAAGAACATCCAGGACTGATCTCCTTTAGGATGGACTGGTTGGATCTCCTTGCAGTCCAAGGGACTCTCAAGAGGCTTCTCCAACACTACAGTTCAAAAGCATCAATTCTTCGGCACTCAGCTTTCTTCACAGTCCAACTCTCACATTCATACATGACTACTGGAATAACCATAGCCTTGACTAGACAGACCTTTGTTGACAAGGTAATGTCTCTGCTTTTCAATATGCTATCTAGGTTGGTCATAACTTTCCTTCCAAGGAGTAAGCGTCTTTTAATTTCATGGCTGCAGTCACCATCTGCAGTGATTTTGGAGCCCCAAAAATAAAGTCTGACACTGTTCCCACTGTTTCCTCATCTATTTCCCATGAAGTGATGGGACCAGATGCCACGATTTTAGTTTTCTGAATGTTGAGCTTTAAGCCAACTTTCTCACTCTCCTCTTTCACTTTCATCAAGAGACTTTTTAGTTCCTCTTCACTTTCTGCCATAAGGATGGTGTCACCTGCATATCTGAGGTTATTGCTATTTCTCCCAGCAATCTTGATTCCAGCTTGTGCTTCTTCCAGCCCAGCGTTTCTCATGATGTACTCTGCATATAAGTTAAATAAGCAGGGTGACAATATACAGCCTTGATGTACTCCTTTTCCTATTTGGAACCAGTCTGTTGTTCCATGTCCAGTTCTAATTGTTACTTCCTAATCTGCATACAGGTTTCTCAAGAGGCAGGTCAGGTGGTCTGGTACTCCCACCTCTTAGAGCAATGCAAATCAAAACTACAATGAGATATCACATCATACCAGTCAGAATATCCATCATCAAAAAGTCTACAAACAATAAATGCTGGAGAGGATGTGAAGAAAAGGGAACCCTCTTGCATTGTTGGTAGGAATGTAAATTGATACAGCCACTATGGAAGATAGTATGGAGATTCCTTAAAAAGCTAGGAATAAAACCATCATATGACCCAGAAATCCCACTCCTAGGCTTATACCCCTAGGAAACCAAAACTGAAAAATACACATGCACCCCAATGTTCATTGCAGCACTATTTACAATAGCTAGAACATGGAAATAACCTGGATGTCATCAGCAGATGAATGGATAAAGAAGTTGTGGTGCAAATACACAATGGAATATTACTCAGCCTTAAAAAGAAACACATTTGAGTCAGTTATACTGAGGTGGATGAACCTAGAGCCTATTATACAGAGTGAGGTAGGTCAGAAAGAGAAAGACAGATATTATAAACTAATGCATATATATCAAATCTAGAAAGATGGTACTGATGAATTTATTTTCAAGGCAGCAGTGGAGAAACAGACATAGAGAACAGATGTATGGGCATGGGGAGAGGGGAGGAGAGGGTGAGATATATGGAGAGAGTAACATGGAAACTTACATTACTACATGTAAAATGGATAGCCAATAGGAATTTGCTGTATGTCTCAGGGAACTCAAACAGTGACTCTGTATCAACCCAGAGGGGTAGGCTGGGGAGGAAGATGGGAGGGAGGTTCAAGAGGCAGGGGACATTGGTATACCTATGGCTGATTCATGTTGATGTTTAACAGAAAACAACAAAATTCTGTAAAGCAGTTATTCTTCAATTAAAAAATAAATTAATTAAACAAAAACTCAACATTCAAAAAACTAAGATTATAGCATCTGGTCCCATCACTTCATGACAAACAGAAGGGGGAAAACTGGGAACTGTGACAGATTTTATTTTCTTGGGCTCCAAAGTCACTGTAGATGGTGATGACAGCCATAAAATTAAAAAACACTTGCTCCTTGGAAGAAAAACTATGACAAACCTAGACAGTATATTAAAATGCAGAGATATCACTTTGCTGACAAATGTCCATATAATCAAAGCTGTTTTTTTTTCCAGTAGTCATGTATAGATGTGAGAGTTGGACCATAAAGAAGGCTGAGCACCAAAGAATTGCTGCTTTAGAATTATGGTGCTGTAGGAGACTCTTGAGAATTCCTTAGATTGCATGACGATCAAACCAGTCAATCTTAAAGGAAATCAATCCTGAATATTCTCTAGAAAGACTGATGCTAAAGCTGAATCTCCAATACTTTGACCACCTGATGTGAAGAGCTGACACTTTTGAAAAGACCCCTATGCTGGAAAAGATTGAGGGCAGAAGGAGAAGGGAGTGAAAGAAGATGAGTTGGTTGGATAATATCACTGACTCAAAGGACATGAGTTTGAGCAAGCTTGGAGATAGTGAAGGACAGGGAAACCTGGTGTGCTGCAGTCCACGGGGTCACAAAAAGTTGGACGTGATTTAGAGACTAAACAACAGTAACAAATACATACAATGGAACATTACTCAGCCATTACACAATGAAATCTTTCCATTTGCCACAACACGGATGGTCAACACCGAAATCAAATTGATTATATTCTTTGCAGGCAAAGATGGAGAAGCTCTATACAGTCAGCAAAAACAAGACAAGGAGAGGACTGTGGCTCAGATCATGAACTCCTTATTGCAAATTCAGACTTAAATTGAAGGAAGTGGGGAAAACCACTAGACCATTCAGGTATAACCTAAATCAAATCCCTTATGATTATACAGTGGAAGTGAGAAATAGATTTAAGGGCCTAGATCTGATAGACAGAGTGCCTGGTAAACTATGGATGGAGGTTCGTGACATTGTATAGGAGACAGGGATCAAGACCATCCCCATGGAACAGAAATGAAAAAACCAAAATGGCTGTCTGAGGAGGCCTTATAAATAGCTGTGAAAAGAAGAGAAGTGAAAAGCAAAGGAGAAAAGGACAGATATAAGCATCTGAATGCAGAGTTCCAAAGGATAGCAAGGAGAGATAAAGCCTTCTTCAGCGATGCAAACAAACAGAGGAAAACAACAGAATGGGAAAGAGTAGAGATCTCGTCAAGAAAATTAGAGATACCAAGGGAACATTTCATGCAAAGATGGGCTCGATAAAGGACAGAAATGGTATGGACCTAACAGAAGCAGAAGATATTAAGAAGAGGTGGCAAGAATACACAGAAGAACTGCACAAAAAAGGGCTTGATGACCAAGATAATCACGATGGTGTGATTACTCACCTAGAGCCAGACATCCTGGAATGTGAAGTCAAGTGGGCCTTAGGATGCATCACTATGAACAAAGCTAGTGGAGGTGATGGAATTCCAGTTGAGCTATTTCAAATCCTAAAAGATGATGCTGTGAAAGTGCTGCACTCAATATGCCAGCAAATTTGGAAAACTCAGCAGTGGCCACAGGACTGGAAAAGGTCAGTTTTCATTCCAATCCCAAAGAAAGGCAATGCCAAAGAATACTCAAACTACCGCACAGTTGCACTCATCTCACACGCTAGTAAAGTAATGCTCAAAATTCTCCAAGCCAGGCTTCAGCAATATGTGAACCGTGAACTTCTAGATGTTCAAGCTGGATTCAAAAAAGGCAGAGGAACCAGAGATCAAATTGCCAACATCCACTGGATCATGGAAAAAGCAAGAGAGTTCCAGAAAAACATCTACTTCTGCTTTATTGACTATGCCAAAGCCTTTGACTGTGTGGATCACAATAAACTGTGGAAAATTCTTCAAGAGATGGGCATATCAGACCACCTGACCTGCCTCTTGAGAAATCTATATGCAGGTCAGGAAGCAACAGTTAGAACTGGACATGGAACAACAGACTGGTTCCAAATAGGAAAAGGAGTAGATCAAGGCTGTATATTGTCACCCTGCTTATGTAACTTATTTGCAGAGTACATCATGAGAAACGCTGGGCGGGAAGTAGCACAAGCTGGAATCAAGATTGGCAGGAGAAATATCAATAACCTCAGATACGCAGGTGACACCATCCTTATGGCAGAAAGTGAAGAGGAACTAAAAAGTCTCTTGATGAAAGTGAAAGAGGAGAGTGGGAAAGTTGGCTTAAAGCTCAACATTCAGAAAACTAAGATCGTGGCATCTGGTCCCATCACTTCATGGGAAATAGATGGGGAAAGAGTGGAAACAATGTCAGACTTTATTTTTGGGGCTCCAAAATCACTGCAGATGGTGACTGCAGCCATGAAATTAAAAGACGCTTATTCCTTGGAAGGAAAGTTATGACAAACCTAGATAGCATGTTGAAAAGCAGAGATATTACTCTGCCAACAAAGGTCTGTCTAGTCAAGGTTATGGTTTTTCCAGTGATCACGTATGGCTGTGAGAGTTGGACTGTGAAGACAGCTGAGCACTGAAGAATTGATGCTTTTGAACTGCGGTGCTGGAGAAGACTCTTGAGAGTCCCTTGGACTGCAAGGAGATCCAACTAGTCCATCCTAAAGGAGATTAGTCCTGGGTGTTCATTGGAAGGACTGGATGCTGAAGCTGAAAATCCAGTACTTTGGCCACCTCATGCAAAGAGCTGACTCATTGGAAAAGACCCTGATGCTGGGAGGTTTTGGGGGCAGGAGAAGGGGATGACAGAAGATGAGATGGCTGGATGGCATCACCAACTCGATGGACATGAGTTTGAGTGAACTCTGGGAGTTGGTGATGGACAGGGAGACCTGGTGTGCTGCGGTTCATGGGGTCACAAAGAGTCAGACATGACTGAGTGACTGAACTGACTGAACTGAACTGGATGGATATAGGGGTGTTATGGTAAGTGAAATAAGTCAGATAAAGGCAAATACCATATGATCTCTCTTATATATGGAATCTAAATAACATAACAAACAAAACAATGAAAAGACTCAAAGAGAACTGGTGGTTGCCAGGGGGGAGGGGTGTGTTTCAAGGAGATTAAGGGATAAAAATCTCCAGTTATAAAATATATAAACCACAGGGATGTAGTACACAACAGAAGCAGTATGACCATTAATATTGTAATAACTTTGCAGGGGGAAAAATGGTTACTAGACTTACTGTGGTGATCTTTTCATAATGTATGCAAATATCAAATCCCTATGTAGCACACCTGAAACTAACATAATATATAGTACATCAACTATATTTCAGTTAAAAAAAATGAGAAATGAGATTCCAAAAGATAGAGTAGGGAATGGTTTAGGAGTCTAACATTAGTTAAATTCCAGTTATTAGATAATAAATGACCTCTGATTATATTTGAACTCAAGATTTGGGTTTTAAAAATTGTATCTACCTATATGTTTTTATATAATAAGAACTTTTAGTACAGTAAGAATGAAAAATTATATAAGATTATTCTAAACCTTAATTAATAACTCAAGAAAGCCTAAGTGAAGGGAATATTAAAATTATACTGGATTGTGTTCATTTCAAATTTGTTAGAAACTTGAAATATGATACTAAGTACAAACAGCATATTTGAAATGGTGATATGATTGGAAGTGCTAGTAAATTTAGTTAAAATAAGCCTAATAAAAAAAAACAGAACATTTTCTGAAAACCACACAGGAAATAGTGTACTCTGATTGAAGCTTGTCAGTTTATAAGAAAAAGGTTGGACTTTCTAAGAAAAAGGTTGGACCCCTTCTTGATTAAATTCAAGTTAAGGAGCAAACCAGACACATCCATCCCTTTCACAAGGAGTTCACAGATGTTCTGTTAGATTCTAAAATGTTCTGTTAGTTTCTGCTAATATCTATTGGCCAGAAATGGGTCATATTGCCAGTGTCATATTGCCACCTTAGCTGCTAAGAGTCTAGGAAAGTCGTATTATTAATTAAAAGTACTACTTCCCTGAGTGGTGGTGGTGAAATGGAGCTCTATTTTTAAGAAAGGAGAGAAACTATCTGTTTTGTAACAATGTTACAAAATGTTTACTGTATGTTAGAGTGTTTATCAGAATATGTCTGTAGTGTTAAGCCAGCTGTTTGAGTGAGCCTAATTATGTGCATTAAGGTCAATAAAGTTAGTTATAAATTCCCTTAATAAATATTGTTTCTTGGGAAAAAAGAGAATTGGTTTTTTGTTTTTTTTTTTTTTTTTTGCAGATTTGGGCCTTCTCCTTATCAATATCTCATCTATTACTATGTTTCATTTCTTGCTTATTTCAGACCCAACTGTTGTATAAGAATGTACCTCAAAGACCATAGTACTGGGGAAAAGAGAAGGCTGAAGAAGTGAAACTCAGCCTGGATCTAGCTTGGGCCTGAGCAAATTTTTTCTTTAATGTTTTACATATTAGTTTTCTGTATAAACTTTTATTTGAAAAAAGTGTTCCATTTACTCATTTTTAAAAATCCTGGATTATGGACAGTGCTTTACAAAGAACAGATTAATAAAAGTTTCCAGAATTGCATGGTCTAATACATTTGATGTTTCTGGGAATCAGGCTCTTAAAAGAGGTGTAATTTAAGGCAATTTGGACACTTAGGTTTGAACAGGCTCATTAGTCTTTTCACTATTGTGTTCATTAATGACCATGGTATGAAACTATCTGATACCTGTTAACCAGGGACATTGCATGCACAAGCCAGGGGATGAGGAACCAGGGCAGCAAAGATTACGATCAGCAAACACTGTGGTTTCCTAGGTTAACTACTAAAGAACTGTTTTAGCCTCCTCTGGCTCTGACACGACTATTTTAAAGAGTATTTTATTGAAGTATTAGCACATGCAGACTAGTATATGCAGGATGGACGGAAAAACAATATGACTATATTTTAAAGAGACTTTTGCTAAAATCTTAGGTGGCTTAGATTTGCTGTCAAGAAATATTTTTTCATCTTTGAAATATTGGCTTATTCCCTGAGTACAATTATGGAATGTGCCATTTTATATCTTTTTTCCTATCTTTACAGGTATAGAGAAGATTTTAAAGTTGCTCATGTATTTTTTGGCCTCAAATAAGACATGTTTTATAAGCCATATTGAGTCTCACACAAGATGTTGTTAAAGTCAGTCACTAGAATTAAAAGTTAAAAACAGTGAGGGGTAAGTGTCCCATGTATACAGTATTCATATGGTTAGAAGTAAGAATTCATTTGGTAAGAGATTTTGCAGCCATTGAAACGATATTTGCAAAGTTAATGTGGAATCATGAAATGATATAATCTTTAATGGAAGTGAAGGACATAATTATATATGATGCAATTATTATTTTACTTTAAAATATATGTTCAATGTCCCTTGATCCAACAATTCTATTTCCTAAATAGATGTGCAAAGATAAATAGACAAGGATGTTTACTCCATTTTTTACAATATCAAAAAATTGGAAACAAATCTTTATCAGTAGAGATTACATAAAATATACCATGGTACATCATTCAATGAGATACTAAATAGTCATTTTTTAAATGGAGTAGATACATATATCTGGACTTTGATATTGTTGTCTGGATAGTGTTTGTGAAAAAAAGGAAATGATAGAACAGAATATATAGTATAAGCCATTTGGTAAAAAATTGTCATTGTATATAATAAATGATGTGTAGTAGATATATATTAGAGACTGTATGTATATATCAATTAATTTATGAATTATATGTCTACATAATATATATATATATATAATCTTGATATAGACTTGATATTATAAAGTATTGTGGATTGGGACTTTAGGAAATGTTAGTTTCTCCTTCATTTCTTATTTTAATTAATTAGTCAATTAGTTTGCCTGTGCTGGGTCTTCGTTGCTGTGCGGGCTTTTTTTCTAGTTGCAGCGAGTGAAGCTACTCTCTAGTTGCCGTGTGTGGGCTTCTCACTGCGGTGGCTTCTCTTGTCCTGGAGTGTTGGTAACTAAGTTGCTTGAGCTTCAGTAATTGCAGCACATGGGCTCAGTGGTTGCGACTCCCCGGCTCTAGAGCACAGGCTCAGCAGTTGCGGAGCACAGGCTTGGTTGCTCCATGGCATGTGGGATCTTCCCAGACCAGAGACTGAACCCCCACCTCCTGCATTGACAGGTGGATTCCTTACCACTGAACCACCAAGGAAGCCCTCTCCTTTACTTTTTATGTTAATTGTTTGTAGAAAGTATGATGATTGATAATATAATGCTATACATATGATTTACAATACAAAATACATAAAATTTCTGCCTAGAAAAAGATGTTACAATAATTGTTTCTAGTTTGGGAACCATGAAAGGTTTTTAAAATTGTTTTGTGCTCTAATAAATTCTATTCCATGTGTATATGTGTACTTTTTCTTCCTTTTTGTTTTTTGGCCGTGCTGGGCAGATTGTGGGATCTTAATTCCCAGACTAGGGATCAAACTTGTGCCCCCTGCAGTAAAAGTGTGGAGTCTTAACCACTGGACTGCCAGGGAATCCTTTTAATTTTTTAAAAAGGAAGAAAGTAGGGAGGCAGGGAAGGAGTTGTTAGGGATTAGATTAGGTCATTTAAACACCTAAACATCTTCTATCTCCAATTTATTCTCTTTTGTCACTGACAATGTTATGTTTTCAGGATGCAAATGCAAAATGTGCAATTAGATGGATTAGGCTATTTAAGAAGGCCAAAGTGGCAGGGTCAGGGGTGGCGGGTGGGGGTGGTGGTGCTGCAGAGTGGACAGCATCAGGGATAGATCCACTGATTGCTTTTGCTGGAGGTTTTCCACCACATGTGTTCTTACCACTGTATTAATCATACAAACTGCTGACAGTGGAATTCCTCATAGCAGAGGCCACTTGCTCCAGGGGCACAAATTCTCCATTTGCTGCTAAGGAAGCATCAATGCATCTGACTCCAAGCTAGAGTCAATTTTAAACAAATAGTGGCTTTAAGTTTTCTAGAGCATTAGACTCCTGAGGCAATAAGTTCTTCAACCATATGACATCAGCTTATTTCTCAGAAGAACTCCCAGCTGAGTTTTTCTCAGAAATGTTGACCATCTGAGGCAAAGATGAAGACACCAGTTCCTCCCCTCAGAAATTCCTTTTCTGGTAAACTCTCTTGTGGGCAGATTTTAATATGCCAAGAGTATGGAGCAGACTTCAGATGTCCCAGAATGTGAATTCCATAGGTCATGGTTCATAAATGGACTATGGTACCACCCACGGGAAACTGCAACCAGGATCTCTATTTTTCCAGCACCTACAGCTCTGCTGACTTTCCACCTTTCTAAGAAACGAGGGATGGGGGCCAGGGATCAACAAATGGCAGCCAGATCAAAATTCCAAGTCACTAACCAAAACCACAGCAGGTGAGGTTTGCCTCAAAACCAGAAGCACAACCAGATTTATGGCATGGGAGTCACCAAACAGCAGTATTGTTTTGCAAGGAGCTTGCTGATGGAAATAATTTCATTGATGGAAAATCATCACATTGCTTCACTTCTTTGCAGTTGTGTTTTTAATTGGTGTGCCCAAAGGCTTTGTGGCAGGAGTTGCAGAATACATAAATAAGGTCATTTCATGACATAAAGTCTTTTCAAACGCCAAAAGTCGGAAAGGAAAGAAGAGTTGATTCAAATGCCACAGAGACAAAAATGTGTTTTTCTGGGACAAAGGAAAATGAATGATTTAAGTTTGTGGCAAATTTTAGTCTCCTTCCTGCACACACAGAGACAATCTTTTTTAAAAATTCTATTCAGCACTTGGGTACAAGCACAGGGTGTACCCAGGAAGTTCAAATGTTGGTTATCGTTATTAATACCCTTGTTTTCCTCACTTGCTTATTGCCAAGTAAAACAAGGAATTAAGCACAAGCTGCAGCAGCAAGCCGACCCCGAGTGTCCTAGATAGGAAAGGCCCCATCAGCCTTTCCGTTTCCTATAGGGCAGGGTTCCTGCTCTTGTAAGGATGGCGCCTTGGAGAAGATTACCAAGGGTGTCATACTGGCTACTGTCTCATTTCTCCGGATAAAAGGGTTTCCTACACTTCCCTGGATATGACGGAAACAGAAACAAATGCTCCCTAGAAGATGGTTCGTTGTTCAGTAGTCAGAATAAAAAGAGATCCTGAAGGATGCTCTTATCTCAGTGGCTGTGTTTTCTCTCTGGAAATGCAACCTCCATCTGGGGCCAGGTGTGGTTTTGTGTTGTTTTCTCTGGCAGGAGGGGGGTTGTGGAGGGGGCGTTGCAGACTTCTCCTATCTTTGTAGACAGTTCACAATCAGTTTTGAGACTGGAGGCTAAAGCAGAGATGCTGTGCTCCCAGAGGCATGCAGTTTTCAGTTAAAGTGGCCAAAGGAATGTCCCAGCCAGGCGTTTCTACCAACGAGGCAAGCTAAGGGATTCTTTCTACTTTTTGGAACTTCACTGAACTGTGGAAGGAAGAAATGAGTATGGTTTCATTTTTTCCCTCCTTCTTTTTTTAAAAGCTGAAACAGGAGCAGAATTGTAGCTGTCACAAACTGACTAAAATTTTTTTTTTTTTTTAACAGTACCAAAGTCTTTAAAATCCTTGGAACACTGGTGAGAACTAATGTTTTTGTTGGGACCTTTACATTAGTGTGCAAGTTACATGTGCATGGTGCCAGCCGCTGCCCAGAGGCTCCACATCTGAGGAGAGTGGGGAGAGCGAACCATTCTAGCCATGGTCTGGAATAACTTAACACTGCAGCGAAAAAGTCTTCAGCTCAACAGTCTGAAAGTGGATGAATCAGAATGAGGTTTGCAGCAAGCCCAAGAATGCCCTTGACATTCAAACCATGCACTCTAGCCTCCCTGACTGCGACATGTAATTCTACTCTTTCTACACCCCTCCGTGGACTGTCTATGCAAAGTCAGAATTCAGCTCGTAGGCCTTAAAACCCTGTGAGGATTCTGTTTCTTAGAGATTAGCCTAAGACCCAGTTGCAGAGGATTGATTTCCACCCTCTCCCTAACGGAAGCCACCAAATTTTTAAATATATAGAAAAAAGGAGCCCATGTGACTTGAAAAGTTTACTTTAATCAGATTAATGCCAGGATGACTTAGCATTTATCCAGTAATTGGTTCCCAAACTGAAGCTTTTTTTTTTTTTTTTTTTTAATGAATCTATGGATCAGTTTACTGGAATGTTCACTAGGTGCTGTTTTGCATTTGTAAAATATTAACTTTTCATAGGGCAGTTGAGCAAACTTACATAGAGGGTGACTCGGGAAAGTCAATCAGAGTATGACTGTAAAGGTCATTACCTGACTTAGAAAAATAACAAAAGGTGAATCAGCAAGGTCATCTTTCATGTGGGAAATATGGTTGGCTGTTATTGTCAAAGTGTAATATTTAGAAAGTGAAAAACTTGGCCCTCAATACAAATATTTAAGTGAGCATGTGCCAAATGTTTATTTACCTTATTGGTTGGGGAGCCATCAAGATGGTAAAACTAGTTCATAAGAGAATTCAAGAAGCTAAGTATATGTAGTTTAGGAAAGAAAGAATCTAGGAATAAGATTGCTATAATTTTTTTTTTTTTAATGGGGATGTAAAATGATGCAACCACTTTGGAAGACAGTTTAGCAGTTTCTCATAAAGCTAAATATACCCTCACCATATGTCGACTGAAAAGAATGCACAACCTAAAAGCTGAGAGTTGTTTTATTTGGCGAACATACTGAAAAACTAAAACTTAGGAAACAGCCTCTCAGAGAGTTCTGGAGGACTGTTTCAAAGAGGTAAGGAAGGAACCAGAATATAGGTATCTTTGAAAAAACAAACACAGGTAGTCTAACATCAAAAGTTTACTGATAATTAAAGAAAAAAACCGGACATCTCAAAATAATTTAGTTTCTTTAGAACTAAAAGAATTTAGTTCTTTTCTGTGTAGGGGAAGAATGTGAGAGTCTAGGCTTAATGAAAGTATTCCTTTGATATATGCCTTAACAAGATGCTTATCAGGGCAAGTATTTTGTTTTTCTCTTTCCTGAATGCCCTCAGGGTGCACCATCAAGAGTGGCTGCAGTGGCAGATAGCTTGTTGGGTGCAACATCATTTGTTTTATGTTATGGCAGGTACCATTCTTTGTCCACATATATGATTTGGCAGTTGCAAATGAGTTGAGAACTTACGTCCACATAAAAATCTGCATGCAAATATTTAGAGAAACTTTATTCGTAAATGCTAAAAGCAGGAAGCAACCAAGATATCCCCCAGTAGGTAAATGGACAAATGAATTGTGATATATTCATGCAATAGGTATTATTTGGCAATAAAAGAAATGACCTCAAATGACATGGAAAAACCTTGAGATCATAGCACTAAGTGAAATTAGCCAGGCTGAAAATACTACACAGTGTAAGATTCCAGCTCCATGACATTCTGGAAAAGGTAAAACTGTAGAGACAGTAAATAGGTCAGTGGTTGCCAGGGGTTTGGTGGGGGGATGGTGGTGGTGGTGGTCAGGGTTGAACAGGTGAAGCAGGGGAGATTTTTAGGGAAGCAAACTTTTCTTCATGATACTGTAATGGTGGGTATATAACATCATGCATTTGTTAAGTCTCATAGAACTGTACAACACAAAGAGTAATAATGTAAACTATAGACTTTAGTTAATAATATATCAATATTGGTTCATCAGTTATAACAAATATTCCACACTAATGCAAAATGTTATGAATAGGAAAGACAATGGAGGTGAGGTGAAGAGGAAAGAACAGTATGTTGAACTGTCTGTATTATCTGTTTAATTTATCTGTGAACCTGAAATTTCTAAGAAAAAAAATTTGTTCTTTAAAACTTGTTTAATGCCCTTAGGGTAATAAAACCATAACTTCTGAGCTTCCTTTTTCTATCCAACAGAAATTATTTATGATTCTACTCTAGAAAAATCATTTGACACAATCTTCTACAAGTTTATGTCTAATTTCACAGAGCAATTATTGCCCTTAGCAATAATAAGTTCAACAAAAGTGCATTTCTCTGGAGTGTGTGAGTAGGCCTGTGACAATGCCAGAGTGATACTGAAGGGACAGACATACAGTCATCCTTTTGCCTTATTTTTAAAGCTTTGAATATTTTTTCTTAACATTATAACATGTCCTACTTGTTAGAGGAAAATTTTTGCACATTTTTTTGTCAATCTTGCAAATGCATTTCCAAATTATGAGTTAGTTGTACCTGTCAGGGTCCAATCAGGAATCAGAACAATTATTTTAACAGAGAGAATTTAAAGAATTATTTATCAAGTGCTGAACAAAGAGAGAGCATTGAGGTATTACAGAAGTAAGTAACTTCAGGACATGATTATCATGCCTAGGACTGGAGGAACAAAGCATAGAGGCTGGATTATTAAAAGCTGTCCCCATGGAGGTGTCACCTGAAGATCTAAAATGCCTTCAGAACTCAGAGGAGGGATCCAGAGGAGTCAGGAGCCAGATTTCTGGGAGGGGGTGGGATGGATCTTATGGCTTCACTGAGTGGGTGCAATGTCTCTAGTGCTAGGAATGCAAACAACTTGTAAACTGGAATCCACTAGAAGGAACTGCCACTGCCAAGATGAAAAGCTGTTTCCAGGGTGATGCTGATAGGAAGAGGAAACAAACAATAAGGAGCCAGTAACTTGTCCCCTTAGAGCTTCCATTGGCAGAACCAATCAGGGGGCCCACTGGCAAGGGAGAATTGTGGTTTGTATCACAAAGCAGTGAACAAAAGGGTGAGTTTGAGGCTGAGAAAATAGTTTAACAAGCAACACACTGCTCTAACTGCGCTCAGTTGTGTCCGACTCTTTACAATCCCATGGACTATAGACTGACAGGCTCCTCAGTCCATGGGATTTTCCAGGCAAGAATACTGGAGTGGGTTGCCATGCCCTCCTGCAGGAGATCTTCCCGACCTGGGGATCAAACCTGTGTCTCCTGTCTCTCCTGCATTGGAGGATTCTTTACTGCTTGAGCCGTTGGGGGAAGTCCTACACTAACTGGGACACTTGTAATCAACATGACTTGTGAAAAAGCTTGAGTTTTGAGGTCAGACGGACTTGATTTTGAATCTTGCTAAAATGTTCTACTAGTGTGTTAGTTTGGAGAAGGAAATGGCACCCCACTCCAGTGTTCTTGCCTGGAAAATCCCAGGGACGGGGGAGCCTGGGGGCTGCCGTCTATGGGGTCAGCAGTGTGTTAGTTTGGGCAAATTCTGTACTATATTTAATGTCTCTAAGACTTCATCAGAGCGCGGGCGGCTGCGACGGCGCGCTGAGCGCGGGCGGCTGCGACGGCGCGCTGAGCGCGGGCGGCTGCGACGGCGCGCTGAGCGCGGGCGGCTGCGACGGCGCGCTGAGCGCGGGCGGCTGCGACGGCGCGCTGAGCGCGGGCGGCTGCGACGGCGCGCTGAGCGCGGGCGGCTGCGACGGCGCGCTGAGCGCGGGCGGCTGCGACGGCGCGCTGAGCGCGGGCGAGAGGAACTACCTACCCCACATCCGAGGTCAGGGGCAGCCGCCGAGAGTGCCAGGCTGTGACGGCACAGGAACGGTCAAGACGAGCTACCCCACGTCCGAGGTCAGGGGCGGCAGCCAAGAGGAGCTACCCTGCGTCTGAGGTCAGGGGCAGCGACCAAGAGGAGCTACCCCGTGTCCAAGGTCGGGGCGGCAGTCAAGAGGAGCTACCCCACGTCTGAGGTCAGGGGCGGTGGCCGAGAGTGCCAGGCTTCGATGGTGCAGGAACGGCCGAGAGGAGCTACCCCGCGTCCGAGGTCAGGGGCGGTGGCCGAGAGTGCCAGGCTTCGATGGTGCAGGAATGGCCGAGAGGAGCTACCCCATGTCCGAGGTAAGGAGCGGCAGCCGAGAGGAGCTACCCCTTGTCCGAGGTCAGGGGTGGCAGTTGAGAGGAGCTACCCCACGTCCGAGGTCAGGGGCGGCGGCCGAGAGTGCCAGGCTGCGACAGAGTAGGAGCAGCCAAGAGGCGCTACCCCATGTCCGAGGTCAGAGGCGGCAGCTGAGAGGAACTACCCCACGTCCGAGCTCAGGGGCGGCAGCCGAGAGGAACTACCCCACGTCCGAGGTCAGGGGCGGCAGCCAAGAGGAGCTACCCCGTGTCCGAGGTCAGGGGTGGCAGCTGAGAGGAGCTACCCCGTGTCCGAGGTCAGGGGTGGCAGCTGAGAGGAGCTACCCCGCGTCCGAGGTCAGGGGCGCGGCCGAGAGTGCCGGGCTGTGACAGCACAGGAGCAGCGGAGAGGAGCTACCCCACAGGAGCTATCCCATGTCTGAGGTCAGGGGCGGCAGCCGGGAGGAGTTACCCCACGTCCAAGGAGCTGTGACTGTGCGGGCACAGGAGGGCCTAGAGGAACTATTCCACGTTCAGGGTCAGGAGGGGCGGCGGTGAGGAGATACCCCTCGTCCAAGGTAAGAGAAACCCAAGTAAGACCGTAGGTGTTGTAAGAGGACATCAGACGGCAGACACACTGAAACCATAATCACAGAAAACTACTCAATCTAATCACACTAGGACCACAGCCTTGTCTAACTCAATGAAACTATGAGCCATGCCCGTGTGGGGCCACCCAAGATGGGCGGGTCATGGTGGAGAGGTCTGACAGAATGTGGTCCACTGGAGAAGGGAATGGCAAACCACCTCAGTATTCTTGCCTTGAGAACCCCATGAACAGTATGAAAAGACAAAATGATAGGATACTGAAAGAGGAACTCCCCAGGTCAGTAGGGGCCCAATATGCTACTGGAGATCAGTGGAGAAATAATTCCAGAAAGAATGAAGGGATGGAGCCAAAGCAAAAACAATACCCAGCTGTGGATGTGACTGGTGATAGAAGCAAGGTCCGATGCTGTAAAGAGCAATATTGCATAGGAACCTGGAATGTCAGGTCCATGAATCAAGGCAAATTGGAAGAGGTCAAAAAGGAGATGGCAAGAGTGAACATCGACATTCTAGGAATCAGCGAACTCAAATGGACTGGAATGGGTGAATTTAACTCAGATGACCATTATATCTACTACTGCGGGGAGTAATACCTTAGAAGAAATGGAGTAGCCATCATGGTCAACAAAAGAGTCTGAAATGCAGTACTTGGATGCAATCTCAAAAATGACAGAATGATCTCTGTTCATTTCCAAGGCAAACCATTCACTATCACAGTAATCCAAGTCTATGCCCCAACCAATAATGCTGAAGAAGCTGAAGTTGAACGGTTCTGTGAATACCTACAAGACCTTTTAGAATTAACACCCCAAAAAGATGTCCTTTTCATTATAGGGGACTGGAATGCAAAAGTAGGAAGTCAAGAAACAGCTGGAGTAACAGGCAAATTTGGCCTTGGAATACGGAATGAAGCAGGGCAAAGACTAATAGAGTTTTGCCAAGAAAATGCACTGGTCATAGCAAACACCCTCTTCCAACAACACAAGAGAAGACTCTCCACATGGACATCACCAGATGGTCAACACCGAAATCAGATTGATTATATTCTTTGCAGCCAAAGATGGAGAAGCTCTATACATTCAACAAAAACAAGACCAGGAGCTGATTGTGGCTCAGACCATGAACTCCTTATTGCCAAATTCAGACTTAAATTGAAGAAAGTGGGGAAAACCACAAGACCATTCAGGTATGACCTAAATCAAATCCCTTATGATTATACAGTGGAAGTGAGAAATAGATTTAAGGGCCTAAATCTGATAGATAGAGTGCCTGATGAACTATGGAATGAGGGTCATGACATTGTACAGGAGAAAGGGATCAAGACCATCCCCATGGAAAAGAAATGCAAAAAAGCAAAATGGCTGTCTGAGGAGGCCTTACAAATAACTGTGAAAAGAAGAGAAGCGAAAAGCAAAGGAGACAAGGAAAGATATAAGCATGTGAATGCAGAGTTCCAAAGAATACCGAGAAAAGGTAAGAAAGCCCTCCTCAGCGATCAATGCAAAGAAATAGAGGAAAACAACAGAATGGGAAAGACTAGAGATCTCTTCAAGAAAATTAGAGATACCAAGCGAACATTTCATGCAAAGATGGGCTTGATAAAGGACAGAAATGGTATGGACCTAACAGAAGCAGAAGATATTAAGAAGAGGTGGCAAGAATACACAGAAGAACTGCACAAAAAAGATCTTCACGTCCCAGATAATCACAATGGTGTGATCACTGACCTAGAACCAGACATCCTGGAATGTGAAGTCAATTGGGCCTTTGGAAGCATCACTATGAACAAAGCTAGTGGAAGTGATGGAATTCCAGTTGAGCTTTCCAAATCCTAAAAGATGATGCTGTGAAAGTGCTGCACTCAATATGCCAGCAAATTTGGAAAACTCAGCAGTGGCCACAGGACTGGAAAAGGTCAGTTTTCATTCCAATCCCAAAGAAAGACAATGCCAAAGAATGCTCAAACTACTGCACAATTGCACTCATCTCACATACTAGTAAAGTAATGCTCAAAATTCTCCAAGCCAGGCTTCAGCAATATGTGAACCGTGAACTTCCTGATGTTCAAGCTGGTTTTAGAAAAGGCAGAGGAACCAGAGATCAAATTTCCAACATCCACTGGATCATGGAAAGAGCAAGAGAGTTCCAGAAAAACATTTATTTCTGCTTTATTGACTATGCCAAAGCCTTTGACTGTGTGGATCACAATAAACTGTGGAAAATTCTCAAAGAGATGGGAATACCAGACCACCTGATCTGCCTCTTGAGAAATCTATATGCAGGTCAGGAAGCAACAGTTAGAACTGGACATGGAACAACAACTGGTTCCAAGTAGGAAAAGGAGTATGTCAAGGCTGTATATTGTCACCCTGGTTATTTAACTTATTTGCAGAATACATCATGAGAAATGCTGGACTGGAAGAAACACAAGCTGGAATCAAGATTGGCGGGAGAAATATCAATAACCTCAGATATGCAGATGACACCACCCTTATGGCACAAAGTGAAAAGGAATTAAAAAGCCTCTTGAAGAAAGTGAAAGAGAGTGAAAAAGTTGGCTTAAAGCTCAACATTCAGAAGACGAAGATCATGGCATCTGGTCCCATCACTTCATGGGAAATAGATGGGGAAACAGTGGAAACAGTGTCAGACTTTATTTTTCTGGGCTCCAAAATCACTACAGATGGTGACTGCACCCATGAAATTAAAAGACGCTTACTCCTTGGAAGAAAAGTTATGACCAACCTAGGTAGCATATTCAAAAGCAGAGACATTACTTTGCCAACAAAGGTCCATCTAGTCAAGGCTATGGTTTTTCCTGTGGTCATGTATGGATGTGAGAGTTGGACTGTGAAGAAAACTGAGCACTGTAGAATTGATGCTTTTGAAGTGTGGTGTTGGAGAAGACTCTTGAGAGTCCCTTGGACTGCAAGGAGATCCAACCAGTCCATTCTAAAGGCGATCAGCCCTGGGATTTCTTTGGAAGGAATGATGCTAAAGCTGAAACTCCAGTACTTTGGCCACCTCATGCGAAGACTTGACTCAGTGGAAAGGACTCTGATGCTGGGAGGGATTGGGGGCAGGAGGAGAAGGGGACGACAGAGGATGAGATGGCTGGATGGTATCACTGACTCGATGGACGTGAATCTGAGTGAACTCCGGGAGTTGGTGATGGACGGGGAGGCCTGGCGTGCTGCGATTCATGGCGTTGCAAAGAGTCAGACATGACTGAGCGACTGAACTGAGGACTTCATTTCCTCATATAAAAGTAGGGACACGAAAACTTATCTCAAGGGGCTTTTGTGAGCATGAAATAAGATCATGTATATAAATTACCTAGTGTAGGGGCAGAGTCAGGATTCAGCCCCCAAAACTAAATGATAAATAAAAAAATAACACAGTTTGGTGGATAGGAGGGAAGCCTGTGTGGTTATGAAAAGGCAGCATAGGGAATTCTTGTGTGATGCAACTGTGTGTGTGTGGTGATGCAATTGTGTGTATTTTGACTGTGTGGTGGATACACAAAACTACATTGATGTAAGCTTAAACACACACACACACGTGCTGAAGTCCAGGTAGAACTGGATTGTATCAATATCAGTATCCAGGTTGTTGTATTATAGTTTTAGAACATGTTACCACTGGGGGACACTGGGCAAAGTGTACACAAGATCTCACTGTGTTATTTCTTACAGTTTCATATGGGCCTACAATTACTTCGATTAAAATTTCAATTAATAATAATAACACATATTGTCACTGATGCTGAGACCACCTTTTATGATGCCCTTATATTAACTGCAAAATGAGGACAATATCTCCTGGGGGTATATTCATGCTGTACTCAACATTTTAAACGATGTTTCTAAGGACATGAGAATGAATAGTTTGAGGTTTTGATCCCAATGGATTTAACTTTATTATCATAGGTAAAAGCTACAAAAGGAGATCAAAGTGGAGCTGGTATTGCCAAGAGAATGCTCTTAAATGGAGCTCTTAAGGAAATGTGACTTGGGCAACATATCAGCTTAGTTGGAATCTGAAGTTTTGACCTGATGAAGTTATCAGAAACACTGGTTAGAAACTCAAAATACTTAGCGGACCTTCATCCTAAAACACCTTGGCTACCTGATGCAAAGAACTGACTCATTGGAAAAGACCCTGATGCTGGGGAAAAATGAAGGCGGGAGGAGAAGGGGATGACAGAGGATAAGATGGTTGGATGGCATCACCAACTCAATGGACATGAGTTTGAGCAAGCTCCAGGAGTTGGTGATGGACAGGGAAGCCTGGCGTGCTGCAGTCCATGGGGTCACAAAGAGTTGGGTACAACTGAGCGACTGAACTGAACTGACCCAAAAATACCTCTTGACGTAAATAACTTATCAGACCCCTACTTTAAATTACCTAGCGATTCCTTAAGGGCGAATATTTTCTTGTCAAAGTTGATCGTAATTCTCTTCAGGCAACTTTTAGCAACCTTGTGACTTTTTGGCTTTATAAGTTCGGACTCTTTCTCTTCCTGGGAACATTCCTTCAGTGTTACCCAAATCTGTGTCTCCCAAACTGCAATTCCTAAGATCCCAAACAAACTCTTTTCTGATTTGCAGCCTCGTGCATCATCATCATTACCATTACTTGGTTGGGAAATCTTTATTACCTTCAAATGATATCTGGGCTCTACACAACTTAATAAATTGGATACTTTGTAAGATTTGGTACAATATCCCAAAACTTAAATGCAAAGCTTGGAGCAACACAAATTGTTTAGTCTCTGTCAAACAATTACTGAAAGTGAAACAACTGAAATGTGTTCCAAATTACCAAAAAAAATGTTCTTTCTGGTCCAAATCATCCAGAAACTTTACTGAAATTCTCTTCTGTGTTTGGACACAGCCAGTAAACTAAGCTTAGTCATCGTTTTGAATGTCAAGATGAAGTGACATTTCAAAGAACTCAACTGGTCCCACAGATAAGAAAGTTTTTAAAAGTATATGTCGAAAAGATCTTGCCAAACAGCTGAAGTAATAGATGAAACCCAGCTGGTTTCCTGCAGAGCTTTATCGTCTCATTCTGTGGATTCGTTCTTATGCAAGTTGTGGGGAATTTATTTGGATTGGGCTATTTTCCTGCTGTGTGCTTGTGGTTGAAATAATAAGTTGTTCTGAATCAGTTGCCACTTCTCTAAGGCTCTCCTGTGATTAAAGACATATCTGAATGGATTTCTTTGCTTATGTCAGGCTTACTGACCCAAAAAGTGACTGAGAAAAGTGATAAATACACAGGGCAGGTTTTAATGGCCAGACAAAAACAGAATTATTCTGAGAACTCATTACTTATCTCTACTGTGACAGATGTTAATGTGGTATCTGTCTTTTCTTCAGACTTGGAGCATCTCTCCCAATTCTATAAGTGTCAGAAGTCAAGAAGAGAGAAAAAAATAATGATAAACCCCTTTCTCTGTGGCTTCATATCACAGTCCCATCTCATCCTTTGTGTGTGTGTGTGTGTGTGTGTGTGTGTGTGTGTGCACTCAGTCATGTCTGACTTTATGCGATCCCATGGACTGTAGCCTGTCAGGCTTCTCTGTCCATGAAATTCTCCAGGCAAGAATACTGGAGGGGGTTGCCATTCCCTTCTCCAGGGAATCTTCCCTGGCTCTGGGACTGAACCTTCATTTCCTGCATTGGCAGGTGGATTCTTTACTGCTGAGCTACCAGGGAAGCTGATCTCATTTCACAGTCAACTGCAAATTTATGATGAATCATGCTCCAGGATGCCATATAATTCTACCACTGAAATATAGTTAATTGCTCGGATTAAAATGGCTTTTCTAAAAAGGGGGGGGGGGGAATCCCACCAAACTCTTTCATTGGATTTATCGAATTAGCGACTTGTTTTGAACTCTTAACAATGGCATACTATTATTGTACTCTGAACAGAGTGGGTGTTCCACAAATCCTTGTTAATTATCAGAGATAAGAAGTGAGAAGAAAAAAATCTGCACATGAGACTATTCCAGTTGGAATTTGATGAAGACTTGTGGCTTAAACAGATTCCAACTCTCTTCTTTGAAAATGTTTCTATTAATGCTATCGTTTTAATTAAATATATTCTCTCTGTACAGCAAGAGCTATAAATTATATCTCAGAATTTCCCAAGATATCTTACAATTGTGACATGAGGTCAAACCACCAAAAAGACAATGGAGTGAATTGATGAACAGAGGAGGAAATTGCATGCGTGTCTGGGCTTCTTCCTCTCAGGCTCCCACAAGCTCTACTGAGAAGAGGCTGCCAATGGAGCACAAAGGTTTGCCCTTTGCTGCAAATAACTGTGCTATTCTGAGGGCATCAAGGACTCACAAGGCAATGAAGCAGTGTGTTTGTGAGCTGAATTAAGTCGTAAACAATTTAAGATTCCAGCAAGGAAGTTTCCAGTGGATCCTGCAAATCAGGATGAAATCAGTATTAGGTGAATGCTTTTATAGAACAATATGTGCTGAGAGTGAACAGAGAGCAGGAATTCATGATGGCATTTCTGGGTCTGAATCCCACAGAGACAAGCTAGTTTGGCCCTGATACAAGCATGCAGATTTCTATTTCTAGTCAACTGTGTCACCAAGGACAGTTGTTAGGAAAGGGAGAAAGGAGGAAGAAATCCACACACAGCCATCACCCCTGGAAAACTGCGTATAAGCTGAGCAGGTGTTTTTATAGTCAAAAGACAGAATGTTAATTAATAATCAGAAAGTTAATGCAAAATTATCTCAAATTAATCTTTTTTCTACTATTGGGATCGTAACATTCTAGGCCATGCCAGGATATAAAGTTGGTGGAGACGATTGTTGTTATGGTTGTTTTTCTAGTCAGCTTATTTCCTGATGCTCCTATTTTTGCTAATGGTACTGTCACCAACTCAATGGACATGAATTTGAGTAAGCTCCATGAGTTGGTGAGGGACAGGGAAGCCTGGTGTGCTGCAGTCCATGGGGTCGCTAAGAGTTGGACATGACTGAGTGAGCAACTGAACTGAACTGAACCATCATTTACCTGTCATCCTGCCTAAAACCTCAAAGACTCAGCTTAAACTCCTCCAATAATCACCACGTGTGTGTGTGTGTGTGTATGCTCAGTCATGTCTGACTCTTTGTGACCCCATGGATTGTAGCCTGCCAGGCTCCTCTCTCCATGAAATTTTCCAGGCAAGAATACTGGAGTGGGTTCTGTTTCCCATTCCAGGGGATCTTCCTGACCCAGGGATCGAACCCACGTCTCTTGCGTCTCCTGCACTGGCAGGTGGATTCTTTACCATTGTGCCACCTAGGAAGCTCCCAGGTGCCACATGTAGTTAAACAATGCAGTCAGTCTATGATTTTTTGCTTCTTGTGTGGATTGCTCTGACCTCTCCAGCCAAATATTATACTCAGTACTGGGTTGCTCTGAATTTTGAAGAACCTTTTTTTTATCACACTTACATTCAGTTTAAAGCTTCATTGTTTGACACTGTGGCAGAGAATTATGGAATTCAGGCTGTGGTCAGTTATTGATCATCATCCACTGATCTATACATTTTAGAACCTGTTGGGTTCTATATAGTAAATGACTTCAGTACATGATGCAATTTGACTTAGGTGAAAAGTACTGAAGTATGGAATATTTTGCAGAGAGGAGTTTAATAGACTGATTTGTACTTTGCTATTCAAAGTGCAGTCCACAGTCTAGCGTTGTTTCATCCAGAGCTTGTCAGGAATGTACATTCTTGGGTACTCCCCTGGCCTCATTATTAGCATTGGCATGTTAACAAGGTTCCCCTCAGGATATGTGAACAGTAAAGGCTGGGAAGCTCTAGGACAACCCCTATCTTGAGGTACAGAATGACTGTACGACAGAATGAAAACAAAGAGGCAGGGTGCGATAGTAGAAATCATGCTGAAACAGAAACCAGAAGTTGTGTGTTCCATGTCTGTCTACCAGTTGGGATCCTGGAAAAAAATCACTTAACCATCCTGGGCCTCATTTTCTGATCTTTCAAATGGGAATGATATCTCCCTGCTATTTCATGGTGGTTGGGAGGTTTGGGGGGAAATGTCAAAGTGGTTTAAAAATCATGTAAGTTTTTTTTAAATTTATATATTTTAAAATTACTTTTCTTGGGATCACACAGCTGGTTTTAGCTCTCCTGAATTCTAGTGCAGTTACTACAGAATCTAGAAGGCCCTTGGCACTGCAAGAAGCAGTGCTGGAATAATCTTTTAAGAAAAGAATTTAATAATTCATCTCAAGAGTGTTTAAATGTGTTAAACCCCCACAGCCCTGTAGTTTCTCTACTGGGAAACTAGCTTATGGAAATAATTGAAAACAGATGAAGAATTTTAAATAATTATGTTCACTGCAAATTTACTTATTATAGGAAAAAACCCCTGCAAATCTAAATGTCCAACCATAGGGAATGGTCAAATACACTGTAGGATATCACAGGACAGTATGTCATGCAGCTATTAAAATTTTTGTCTGAAAAGAGTTTTCAAGAATGTGAAAAATGTTTGATATAATATTGAAACAAAAAGGAGGTAGGTCATAAAGTTTATAAGTATGATCTCAACTATGTTAAAAAAAACATGTGTGTAGGGAAAAGGCTACAAGGAAACAGGAAAATATTAACTGTACTTTCTTCTGAGCTGCAGCATGTTTTGTTCTGCTCTTTATTTTGAGGGGCTTCCCTGGTGGCTCAGACAGTAAAGAATACGGCTGCAGCGTGGGAGACCTGGGTTCGACCCCTGGGTTGGGAAGATCCCCTGAAGAAGGGAAAGGCTACCCACTCCAGGATTCTGGCCTGGAGAATTCTATGGACAGACAAGCCTGGCAGGCTACATCCCATGTGTCAGCCCTAAGAGTTGGACATGACTGAGTGACTTTCTTTTTTTTAGAATGATATTGAGTGATTTTGATCAGTGTACGTGGACATGCCTAAAATAGATTAAGAAAAGTGATAGTTTCTCTAATGATTGTGCAATGGAAGTGAAGTTTTTTTGTTGTTGTTGGTTAATAACTGTGGCTACCTTTAAAACAATTTTTTCTGTCTTTGTCTTTCTCTCTTCCTTTCTCTCTGAATAGAGCACCTGTGCACAAGTTAAAAAAATTTGAGGTGGTTCCTGCAGTACAATTAGAGAAACTATATAGTAAATCTCTCTCGTATGCCATCCCTTAAGCCAATTCTCCTCCCCAGATACAACCACTAGTATCAGCTTCTTCTGTTTCCTTCCAGAGCGCATGTACACATTTCTCCCCAAATAGTAAACTATAGATTGCTCTGCACCTCTTCTTTTGAAACTTTTTTGTTTTAAAAGAATTTGAACCTTCAGAAAAGTTACAAGACTAGTAAGATGAACTCTTGTATTCCTTCCACCTAGACTCATCAATTAACATTTTTCCACAATTATATTTTCTTTATATATATATATATATAAAATTCTGATTATTTGTTACTATTATTATTGCTGAACCATTTCAAAGTGAATGGCAGACATCTTCATCCCTAAATACCTGTTTGTGTATCTCCTAAGAATAAGGACAGTTCAGTTTTCCTTTATTATTAGTTTTGACTCTGCCTCCAAACTCATGCATAACCCCAAGTTGAAATTCCCAGGAAACAGCACTTGTCTAGAAAGCTGTATGAGAAGTCAGTTTTGTTTTCTTTCTTCCCTCCGAATAAGTCTCAGTTATCTCCACAGCTTGTAGGCCGAATGCTTGGGGATCTTAGCAAGTACTTGGCCTATCAACTGTTCTTTAATAAGCATTGCTTCCTCTAATGGACTGGGTATATACTAGGCCTTTCATCATTGGTTCTCTGCTTTACTTATTCATTAGAGTCTAGATGGTACCAGTGGATGTATTGGGAAGCCATGGATGTCATCCAAGACAGACCTAGATCTATGTTGTCCATGAGGCTAGAGAGCACCATCTATGCTCTTCTCAAGACCCACTCATATGATATGGGACTCCTCAGATGACAAACTGGTCTACTTGATTTTGTTCTCTGCCTCCAGACCCATCCTGACATTTGTGGAACCCAGGGCAAAAATACAAATGTAGGCTTACATACAATGTTTTCTAAATATTGAAAATTAGAAATTACGCCAACATACTGTACAAAGCATATTTTATCCTCTTTCCTTTATAATCATACCTTCGTATTGGCCTGGAAGGCTGGCTTCAAATTTGGCATTATCAGAATTCTTAGAGTTCCACACCAAAAAAATATGGAAAACCAGCCTCTGATCTGCTTACTATTCTTTGCACCCCTTTCCCAACTCATGACCCATTCCTGGGATTCTTGCACAAACACGTCTTGCAGACAACCCAGTCACCCATCCATTCATAGAAAAATATCACTTGACTCGGCAAGTGTACACCACCAGCTCAGTGATCTCTGGAGGTCATATTTAGGGAAGAGGTCTGTGTAGGAAGCAAATGCAAGGGCCTGTTCCAGTTCCCAGATGCTTAGCGCATGGTCTAGAAGTGGGTGAGCTTGGCTCCTTGGATTTCTGGCCCTGTGGGCAGGATGGTGGCCAGAGGAGGACCACAGCTCAGCCCCTAGATCTTGTGGCTCAGGAAATGCCCCTTGACCGGACCTAAGGCAGTACCATCTGGCTCCTTGCCTATTTAGTACCTCATCATGCAGTATGTTGCTGAAGAACTCCCCGTGACTTGGCTTTGTGTATATTCTTTGAAAAAATGTTGACAATTTGTTGAGTTTTCTTGGTGGCAAGCTTCTACAAGGACTTTGCCATCTTCAGACTTTCCCAGCAAGATATGTAAAACTACGAAATACTTTATGCTTACTTTCATGTCTGTGTGTTTCAGTAACAAATGGATTCATAGATGTTTGTTGTTGTTCTAAATAAATATATTTATTTCCTTTTTCTTGTATAAAAGTAACATATGCTTACAGTTTAAAAAAATCCAGACATTTCTTAAAGGTAAAAAAAAGAATGCAAAAAAATACTTATAATCTTACCATTTAGGAAGAACCACAACTTATATTTTGGTAGATAGCCTTCTAAACTTTCTTTTGTGGATACACATATACATGATTTTTATACAAAGATGAGATTATTCATGCAGTTTAGTGATGTGCTTTTCCTTTTCCACTTCAATAAATACAAATTTGCTTCATCATTTGTAGTGACTATAGAACATCTACTATATCTGTTTATTCAATAAATATTCATATATATACCTGTCACTGAGCTAGAATCTTCAAATGCAGTCCTAGGTAAGTAAGTCTTTAAAAACACAAACTTACCATAAATCATTAAATTAACCTCCTGTAGCTGAACAGTAAAGTTCTTCTTTAGCCATTGTAAAAAGAGTTAAGATAAATATCCTGTACATACATTTTTGTGCCCTTCCCTGAATAGTTCCTTAGAATAAATTCCTAGAAGTATTAATTGCTTGATCAAAAATAAATAATATTTTAAATATTGATCCAAATGCAGATTGACTTACTTTCAGAGAAGTTGTTGCAGTCAACATCTCATCCACAGCACATACTGTTCCATGTTCTTGCCAACACCAGGTATTAGTAATTTAAAAATTTTTTGCCAATCTAGTAAGCAAAAATTAAAATAAGTGTTATTTCCTTCTCTTTTGTAAACTAACATTTCATATCCTTAACCTTGAGATGTTCGTCTTTTTCTTAGTGATTTGTAAAAGCTATTATGTACATTCTGGGAATTGTCATGTATTTTACAAATACTTGTCAATTTTTTTTGTCTGTCTTTGAACATGGTTGTGGTATTTTAGCCATATTGAAGTTATTTTTTTCCCAAATAGAACTAGCCATAACTTTTAATAGTGATCTTTTAATAGTTTTAAAACTCTTAATAGTTTATTGAGTGGGAAGAGTTTGAAGTGATTAGGTTCCAGGCCTTTGGGTGCAGAAACACCAATATAAGCATGCAGATCTCCTGTTGAATTTTTGGCAGAGTGAAGTGAAGCCCTCAGGAACATAGGAAAGGAACAGTAGAATGACTTGAAATCTTCTTTTGCGTGGGGCAGCTGTAGTGTCTGTTGGGTGGGAGACGCAAGCTAAGTGGTTTAAAGAGGTAACAACCAGTTTGGCTGTAAGAAGCCTGAGGAGGAAGATGGGGTGAGAGAGAGAAAGAGATGTGGTGGCTGTGGTGAGAAGTGGAAATTTGGGGAAAGAAAAAGAGGTTTACAGATAATTTTTGGGAAGTTTGTTGGTATGATAGCCAGTTCTCACAAAACCTGTAGAATACAAACCGCATTACTCATCTTACTTTGAAGTTGGGCTTGGACATATTTTTGGATACAAAAGTGGAAGATGGACCCCAAGGCAGCTGTTGCTGAGCCCAGTGCCAGCCCAAGGCACCCAGTATGTTTAGGGTCCCTGGTGTGGTCATGCTGAGGTTGACTCCCCAACCCTCAATCCATTGCTACATAATTAATCCAAGTCGCTCATGGTAACTGCTCCCTCACTCGGACTCTGTTGAAGAATTTGTGCCAATGAGATACCAGGGAAGGCTTGCTGGGGCTTTCAGAAAGAGAAGAAAGTGTTTCTCTTCTTGAAAAGGAACAGGAAAACATGTCCCAGGTTGTATAGCCTCAAGGGGAATTTGCCTTAGAGAGAAGCTCAACAGGTAGTTAGCAGAGAGACGGGGAGAAGCTGGGGCCTAAAGACATTGTCAAGCCACTGAACCCAGCAACCCTGAAGTCTGCCCACCCTGTCACATGAGGTAATAAATAACTTCAAACCTGTGGTAGTCAACCTCTGTTACTTGCAGCTGAAAACATTCTCACACACACAGTAAAGTCTAAACAAGCTAGAGCCCTGGCAGACTGCTGAATTCCTGAACAGATTATTAGCCTGGACTCAGAACAGACCAGATGTTTAGATTGGACCTGAACTAGTTTAGCTCCCAGAACATGCTGTGTTCTCTTTCCAGCTCAGGGTCCTTGCGTATGCGCTTTCCTCTTTCTCCTCACTCTGCTTTTTGCGTCCCTGACTTGGGCTCAACTGCAGGCCTCTAGTAGGGAGCAAGGGCCCAGAAAGATTTCTTTGGCCTGTCACATTTGAGTGGTTGTTCCTTCCCTGTACTCCCACGGAGCCGTGTGCTGTATTGAATTGCCTGAATCTCCCAGAGAAGGCAGGGATATATCTGTGTTGGTCACAGATTGGATGAAACTTGAAAACAGTACATTAAGTAGAAGAAGGCACAAAAGACCACATGTTGTATGATTTTATTTTCTTTGTTTATAAGAAATCTCTAGAACAAGCAAATCCGTAAAGGCAGAAAGTAGACTTGCTGTTGCCAGGGGCTGAAGGGAAGGGAAATGGGGAGTGACTCCTGTTTGGTATGAGATTTCTTTTGGGGATGATAAGAATGTTCTGGAATTAGATAGTGGTTATGGTTGCAGATAGCTGTGAATATACTAAAAACCACTGAATTGTATGCTTTGAAGACGGGGGAGGTGGAAATTCCCTGGCAGTCCAGTGGTTAGGACTCCTTGATTTCACTGCAGGGGGCGTGAGTTTGATGCCTGGTTGGCCAAATGAGATCCCGCAGGGCTAATATAAAGGGCAGGGGGAGGGAGGTTATGCTTTGTGAATTGCGTCTGAATTAAAAAAAAGAAAGCACCTCCCCACTATTTTCCTGTTTTAGATGATGAAAGCAGCTAAAAGAAAATGAAAAATATATACTCATTTGTTTAGTGAAATACTTAGAATTTTACAGTAAAAAATGTCATCCTAATTGTAGTATGTCAGTACTTCATTCCTTTGTGTGGCTGAATAATATTCCATTGCATGCATATATCACATTTTATTTATCCATTCTCAGTTGATGGGTAGTTGTGTTTCCACTTGCGGGCTATGCTGAATAATGCTGCTATGAACATTAGTAGACACGTTGTTTTGTGAACATATGTTTTCAGTTCTCATAGGTGCACACCTAGAAGTGGAATTGTTGGGTCAAATGGTAACTCCCTGTTCAGCTTCTTGGAGGAACTGCCAGGCTGATTTCCAAAGAGGCTGCATTGTTTTCCATTCCCACCAGCAATGTGTGAGGGTTCCAATCGCTCCACATCCTAGTAAAGATCCATCTGAGTAAATTTCATTTAGGCAAACAAAATGCTGACCTGGAGAAACAGGAATGATACACCTCATACGTAGCTAATGTGCATGAGTCAAATAATCAGTAATGACCCCGCCAATGTGCCTTTTAACATCCAAGAGCTCATGAAGAAAAGGCAAAAGAAAGGCAAATGACTAACTTGGGAATGAATGATTGATGTTATCTGTTAATTTTTTTTTAAAGCATACATACTAGCTAAAGAGTCTGCAGTAAACTTGAAAGTTTTACAGCAATGGCCTTAGCTTAAGCTTAAGCCATCCCCTGCTGGGGTTCAGATGTGTCTGGGCCTGTTTGGTGAACTGAGCTGCCAGAAACTGATTTTTAAGAGGAAGAATAAACTTGGGAAAGAGAACTAATTTAAGGGGAGAGAGACTTAAACAGAAAAGCTTGTTAAGCTTTTGTTAGGAGGCATAGTTCCAAAAACATAGGACTCCCCAAACCCTGGTCTTACCTCCATGTACCCAGGATTGAGTCCCAGAAGAAAAAGGCCTGTATGTAAAATCTGAAAGCTTGATTTCCATGGTTTGACTGTTTGTGTCCTCTTAAAATTCTTATGTTGAAATCCTAACTCCACCATGTGATGGTAGTAGGAGGTGAGGATTTGAGGAGGTGATTAGGTCATGAGCTTGGAGCCCATTTGGTCATGAATGGGCTTAGTGCTCTTACAAAAGACCCCTCACAGAGTTCCCTAGCCACCTGTGTCATGTGACAGCAAGAAGTCAGAAGTCTGTAGTGCTAAAGAGGGCCCTCCCCAGAACCCAGCCAGGGTGGCACTCTGATCTTGGACTCAAAGCCTCCAGAATTGTGACAAATTTTTGTTTTTATAAGCCACCTTCCCAGGTGGCACTAGTAGTAAAGAACCCCCTTGCCAAAGCCAGAGATGTTAAGAGACATGGGTTTGATCCCTGGGTTGGGAAGATCCCCTGGAGGAGGGCACGGCAACCTACTCCAGTATTCTTGCCTGGAGAATCTCATGGACAGAGGAGCCTGGTGGGCTATGGTCCATAGGGTGGCAAAGAGTTGGATACCACTGAAGTGACTTAGCACACATTAGCCATCTAGTCTGTGGTATTTCTGTTGTGGCAACCTAAGTGGACTAAGATAATTATTCTCATCAAAAACTCTAAGACCCTGGATGAAAGGTATTACTGCCTTAATATTTCATTCATATAGATATGTTACATAAAAGGGAGGAGACCTTCCCCCATTTTGTCCCCAAACTTCATGACATCCAGAACAGTCCTCTCTATGTTGGTACACTGAGGCCCCTGTGTATTAGAGGTGGTGGCAGTGGCAATGTGCCCGAAGGAGTTGTTGGCTGAGGATGTTGGAGGCAAGCTTGAGGCACCTTCACACATTTGCCTGGGGAGTGTGGGCTGGGCAGTTTATATCACTGGGGAGGGACAGGGCAGAGGAAGAGAGTGATGGCAGCCCATGGTGGTTCCGAGCTTTTTGATGAGTCCAGGTGAGATGCTCTCTGGGGATTCCCAGAAGGGACCCTGGTGGGGACTAGAGGTGAGGCTAGGAACAGGAGACATATGGATCATCACTATTTGTATTTTCAGAGTACACAGCAATCTGGCCAGCGTGGCCTAGGGAAATACAGTCTAACCGCTATTGGAAAAAAAAAAGGGGGGGGGGAATAAGTAGGTAACAGAGGAATGAGCCAAATTTGAAATGAATGGCTAAAAACACATTGTTCTTTTGGGATGACTGGTAATCTTGTAAAATAATAATTTTTCCACCCCAAGAGTCTGCTATTGTGATAGCTGATGTAATAAAGCTGTTTAGTGGCCTTTCCCACCATAGGTTGCTGTGTTGTTCTCACATCTGGGAACTTTCCATTGCTTCAGAGTCAAACTTTCCCACAGTTTTCTATCTGTTGACGTCTGAGGTTATAGATGAAAATGTAACTAGCGGTCAATGGCAGGAAAAGTAAGTGGCTGATAGAGTGTGTAATAATAAAAAAATGAAGCAAGTTCAATTTGATCCAAGATGTTGAGTTAACACAAAGCCAGTGCAATAGAACTGGCGAAGGTAGCCACATCCTGGGTTCTCCCATCTCATGAGGGAGGTAAGGGAAACATGCGTCAGTGCTGCCTTCTTGACCCCAAGGGAATGAGACCTTGTGATCACACCTGTATGTTTCTAGGAGGATGACATACAGTAAATTCAGGCCAGTGCTCTGTTTTGAAGATATCATGCATTATTATCAGACTCATTTTCCATCAAAGGACACTTTCCAACTTTTAAGAAAGAGATATTGGGTTGGCCAACATTTCGGTCGAATTTTTCCATAAGATGTTATGGAAAAATTCGAATGAGGATTTTGGCCACCCGTACAACTCTCACTCCATGAAGTTCTTGAACAAGTTTGGGGGAGGAGTGGGGAGGTGTTGTTGGAGGAATACCTGATGAATCATGATCAGAGAAGCATATTCCCTGTGTGCGTGGGTCAGGGGCAATAGAGCCCAAGCACCCCTGGGCTTGACTGGGGAGGGGCCATGTAGCTCCACAGTCCCCACAAAAAATCAGACAGGCTGAGTTTTGATCTCTTTTAGGTATTGGTTCTTGTCTAAAATGTATATTTGAATGTAGGGATTTGCTACCAAAGAAAGGGAAAAGAGAGGGTGTGAGAGAGAGAGATTAAAATTGAAAGAAGCCCCTTGTGCAAATGTTATAGTTTCTCAGGAGGGGCCTTCTCCTGGTTGAATCCTGGATGTTAATCACAGTCACAGCAAACTCCATTGCTGTTTTCCTTACTCACACCGGGAATTCATCTGCTCCTGGCTCCCAGCACACAGTCTTGGCAATACTCGTCATGGCTGCTTTGTTTCTGAGCTGCGTGGTGGAAACTGAGCAGAGCCCTTGGCTGGAGCCGTCACATCAACCCCTGGCTGACCTTCCAAACTGTACATCTCCACGTAAAGGGGAAGGAGGCTCAGGAGCCCTGGAGAGGAGAGGGCTGACTGGTCCCGTCCAGAACTGGGGAAGCTCTGCTCAGGACAGCGGAGTTTACCAGAGTCAAGGAAGAGACACCAGCGATTCCTCTAGGGGTCAGAAAACTTATGGAAATGCCAAAAGATGACAAATCCAGAGGGCTTGGAAATTTGGTCACTTTTGCACTCAGCTCCCTGACCTTTGGAAATGACGCATCGCAGTATTGAGTCCAAAACCAGCTTTGATTGATTTTTGTCTTCAGCTCTGCAGTCAGGCGTTTTAAGACACTGTAGAGAGGTCTCCTAATGTTTTCCACACATCATAATGGCATAAAACCAGGAGAGGAATAGTGACAGCCAGAAAGAATTACAAATAGGAATAGAAGACAAAAAAAGTGTGTGTGTGTGTGTGTGTGTGTAAGGGTGGGGGGACTTAGGGGGACATCTGTGGGCTTAATAAGTAACTTAATCTGACAATGCAAAACTTAACCAGTTAAGAGCAAACACAACCAGTGAGGTCCCTGCCTCTTAAGGAGCGCTTACCCCTTCCTCGGGCTTTTGAGCTCTTGAGCTAGCAACAGGCAGACATGGCAGTTTCTGCTGGCTTCAATTCTGTCTGGCCTCTGGAACAACGGCCAAGCACTTGATCATTCAGCATTCCCTGGTCCTGAGCTTCCAAAGGCTACACGTGGCATTATTGGGAGCTCTTTGTTATTAGTGGGCCTGGAATTTGCCTGCTGCACCCACATCTGGCCCCCAGATGGTGGGATTGACCCAGGTGTGCACTAAGCTGTAGGTTCCCTGTGATTATGGTCAGTCTGCCCGCCTAATCTTTTGCCTGGTCTCTGATTTTTTTTTTTAATTTGTTTTTTAATGTTTGCATTAAAAATATTTTTAATTGAAGGATAATTACAATATTGTGTTGGTTTCTGTCACGCATCAACATGGATCAGCCATAGGTATTATACGTATGTCCCCTCCCTCTTGAGCCTCCCCAGCTTTCTCACTGGGACAAGATCTTGGTTCAGAGCTAGCTTGGCTGCCATGCCTGCCCTGGCTCCTGCCAGTCTGCTCATGCCATCTTCTCTCACTGCCTCTCCTCAACCCTACAAAAAAGTTGAGGCAACAGTACAACGGATAGCTATATATCTTTCATTTAGATTTACTAGTTGTTAGTACTTTGCCACACTTGTTTCTCTTTCTTCATCTTCCCATACACACAGACACACACAATTGTCTTTTTCTTTCGGCAGCACACCAATGGCTTGTGGGATCTTAGTTCCCCAACATAGGATTGAACCCATGCCCCCTGTAGTGGAAGTTTGGAATCTTAACTACTGGACCACCAAGGAAGTCCCACATAATTATCTTGATAATATCTTTTATGGCTATATATTTTCTTCAGTTCAGGATCCAATTAAGGATCACACATTGCATTTAGCTATCATGTTTCTTTAATTTTCTTTAGAACAGGCCTCTCTCTTTAAAAATCTTTCTTTAAAAAAGGTGTTTTTTTGAGTATAGTTGATTTATGATGTTGTGTTAGTTTCAGGTGTACAGAGAAATGAATCATTTACATATATACATATATCTACTCTTTTTAAGATTCTTTCCCCATATAAGTCAGCACAGTATATTGAGAAGAGTTCCCTGTGCTATACAGCAGGTTCTTATTATTTATTTTTTACTTAATAGCGTGTCTTGACTTTGATATTTTTGAAGAGTTCAGGACAGTTGTTTTGTAGAATGTCCACAGTCTGGATGTCTGAGTGTCTCTTCCTGGTTAGATTTAGCGGGGCCACAAGGTCCTTTTTCCATCCTCTGCATTGCTGCACACGCAGCATTTCTGGCAGTAATACCCTCTAGGTCTGACTTCCTCTAGGCGTAGGCTGTGCCCAGTGTCCACTTGCTTTCTTCTCTACATCACTACACAGAAACCACCTCCCCACCATCCCTGCCAGAGGTGATGCAGCGAGAATGGCTGAGGAGCTTGTGTGCAGGGCAGACCTGGTCTCCCAAGGGCCTGGCAAGGTTGCTGCCACCAGATACCACTCTGACTACTCAGCCCAGTTGGATCAGTTCTAAAGGGAAATAGCTTGAATCTTCTTTGGCTCCCACTTTCATTTGTCACAGATGAGTTCTCAGATATCCTGGGCTCTTAGAACTCTGTCATAGCCCAGTGGTAGTCAGGCTGAGGAAACAAACGGGGCTGAGATCCCACAGAAGCAACATTTTAGAGGTCCCATAGGTCTAAAGGCTCTGGATCTAAACTTTGATATGTGGACAAAACTTCTGTACCCTAGTGGAAACTCCAGTTGCTGTGATGGGCTTCAGAGACAAGAAGAACCAGGAGAAGTTGGGACCAGACGTCTGGCTGAGTGCAGGGATTTGGCAGATATTAATGTTCTGCCATTAGCAAGGAAACCAAGTTCCTCCTTGGAAAGGAAGCAGGGGTACTATAAGTTCAAAAAGTCAAAGTCAAAACCCAGACCCAGAGCTCACATGGATTGGAGGAGACCTGGAACTAGGGGTTCCTCCAAAGCAGGTAGCCTTTCCTATTATCCTATGCATACCATGACTGAGCAACATGCTTGATGGATGGGAGACACCCAACCCTTGCTATTGAATGAATGGATGAATAACTAAATTTAGATATAATTTCCAAAGAAGCAAAGTCAAATTTAGTATCCAAGAGTTCGATTTAATTGGGAGGATTTAAGAGTCCGTATCTGAGGGTATAGATGGGGAGAGATAGCAGAATATAGGGGAAAAGGCAATGGCACCCCCCTCCAGTACTCTTGCCTGGAAAATCCCATGGATGGAGGAGCCTGGTAGGCTGCAGTCCATGGGGTCGCTAAGAGTCGGATATGACTGAGCGACTTCACTTTCACTTTTCACTTTCATGCATTGGAGAAGGAAATGGCAACCCACTCCAGTATTCTTGCCTGGAAAATCCCAGGGACGGGGGAGCCTGGTGGGCTGCCGTCTATGGGGTCGCACAGAGTTGGACATGATGAAGTGACTTAGCAGCAGCAGGAGAATGTAGAATTTTGAGAGACATACACTGAGGGTAACTGAGTTGGAAAATGGAGTCGAGCCACAGTAAGTTGTTGAAATGTGTTATAATTCACCCTCGATTCACCTAACTCCAGATTTTTCTTTTATGATGAGCTCATTGGTGTCCTGGTTTTGTTCAGCTACTGTGTAGCCAGGAACGTGCCTATCCCATCAGGCACATGATCTGCCTCTGAGAAGCTGGGAAGTGGAGCCACAAAGATGATTTTTTCCCCTTCCCTGCCCAGTTACACGTGGCAGAAACAGAAGGTGAGATGTGGACACACTCATACAGTATCCAGGCTTTTCATACATTATAAAGTGGCATGCAAGCTCACTCTCTAATATCATAAAGCTGGGAGGGAAGTCCAGAAGTGGGAACAGAGAATTTCCATGGAAAGAAAGCTCAGGAAGCTCCTAATAAAACATAGCTTAAACATAAAAATTTGACACTTTATTAAGAAAGAAAAATAGTGAGGGGTCGGTGACTGAGCCATGGACTGCGTTCAGCATCTGGAGAGCTGGAAGCTTCTGACGAGACCTGCTAGACTGATACAGGGGCTCTGGAAGATCCCCTAATGGATGTAAGTGCTATGTAGGGGAAAAAAAAGACTTGTCAGGTGATTCAGAAGAAAAGTATTTTTAAGTTGAGAAGAGTGCAATTGTATTACCATCACCACATTTAGAGATGAATAAAAAAGGCACAGAGAAAGGAAGTGGGCTGTTACTGGGCCTCCCATAACTACAGTTCAGCTCAACTTCCTTATATAGGTTTCTTTTTTGCACACATGCTCCTAGTTTAGGTTTCTAAAATCCATGGCTTTTATTTATAGGTTAAGCACACCCCAATTTTTCTAAATACTGAAGACGATGCTGGCCAGACCTTAATTTGGGTTATCGCCATGCCTAGTCCCCCTCCCTCCTGCTTTCCTGTCTGAGTCCCTTGAGGAACCTAGGTGCCCTCTTCGTTCTCTAAACTTCTGCATCTTTCTTATCCCCTTCTATCCTTCCTTTCTTCTTTCCTTCCTTCTTTCTATCTTTTTTTTTCTTTTCTTTTTTGCCAACGTGTCAGTACAGCCGAGCCCTCCTGATCCCTGTTGGCTGCACAGACGCAGCTCCAGCTCTGTCCTTCTTTCACTGGGGAGCTGATGTCAGCCAGGTTGGATTACAGCCCGGCAGCCGTTCTGCTGCTAATGAACTGGCATGGAGAACAAAACACTGCAACTCTCCTGGAACAGTTTTGTCATCTATAGTTGGAGCGCAGAAAACCTCGGGGTTTGGAAAAGAACAAATGTCACTGGAGTTTGCTTATTTGCCTTTGGGATGTCAGGACCCCCAGTTCACCACACCCTGAAAGTTTATCTGATTACAGAACTCCTGCAAATAACAAAAGGTTAAAGGAAAACCCCACCCTTGTAGCATTTCCCTACTCATTTCCCACCCTCCAGGACTGGCTGGCAGGCTTGGGTCAGGAAAATTTTTATATTTATAGTCCTGTGAATAAGGGGACCAGACTTGGCCACTTCAGAAAGGCTGAGCGAATCTTGGAAAGCTGGGATTGAAAGAATGCTTAAGGAGCATTAAGGCCAATAGTCTCCTCTGAGTATGAGAAACTGAAGCCAGAGAGGTTGCTGAGTGTTAAGGGTTGAATTGTGTCTCCTCAAAGTTCACGTATTGAAGTCCTAACACCCAGGATCTCAGAAAGTAACCTTATTTGCAGATAAAATCTTTACAGACATACAAGTTAAAGTGAGGTAATTGGGGTGGGTATAATCCAATATGAATGGTGTCCTTATAAGGAGGAGAAGTTTGATCTATACAGGGAGAACGCTCTGTGAACAAAGTCTGCAAGCCAAGGAGAGGGGCAGGGAACAGATCCTCATCTCACAGCCTTCAGAGGGCAACAGCCCTGCCAACACTTTGATTTTGGGATTTCTAGCCTCCAGAACTGAGACAATAACTTTTTGTTCTTTAAGCTCAGTTCATGCTACTCTTTTAGAGCAACCCTAGCAAACTCTTGTATCTGAAATCTCAGTTCGAGAATGGCCACACAGGTTTGGTCCTCTAACTCCCTTGTCTAAGGATTCTTTCATCATATTGCCACCTGGATTAGATACATACTATTAAAGTACTGCATTAGAGAAAACAAGAGTACTTTTCAAGAGGGACAGTTTGTCTAAGAATTTGAGGAGCAATGTCTCTGTCCATGCTAGAATCTAGCTGGCAAATCCTTGCTAGAATCTTTATATGTAAATGTGTAAATCATAGGTCATGGTGAAACAATATTTATTCAACCAAAGTGACAATAAAAGGTTTTTAAGGGCTTTCCATTGGTGCTTGTGGTAAAGAACCCGCCTGCCAATGCAGGAGATGTAAGAGACTCAGGTTTGATCCCTGGGTCAGAAAGACCCCCTGGAGAAGGGCACAGCAACCCACTCCGGTATTCTTGCCTGGAGAATCCCATGGACAGAAGAGCCTGGCAGTGTACAGTCCATGGGATCACAGAGTCGGACACGACTGAATCGACTAAGCACGCATCCACGCATGGCAAATACAGATCATTTAGAAGGCAAATGAATTCACAGTTTGTTATCAAAAGTAGCTCAGCATTCCAAGAAAACTTTGTGCTCTTAACAGAGGGAAAGTGAACCAAAATCCAGTCCTGCGCTGGCCCACTCTCAATAACAAAATTTATTTACCTATTTAAGTTTAATCCAATCCCCGGCTGCAGTGTACAAAATTATTTTCTCAGGGCTCCCTTTCCACAAAGCTTCCACAATTTTCTGTGTCTATTTCAGTTTATCTCTTATTTTTCTGTTCCATTTAGAAAACCAGCTCTAAGTAAAAGTCCCTCTTTCCCTTTAAGAAAATGTATTTCCATTTCTCATACCTTCTCTTGTTGAAAACACACATCCTACTTACCTTGCATACTGACATGTTTCCTTTATTATTTCTAGTAGCTTTAATTACATATTACAACTTTAACCATTAAAAACTCTCTAGTTAAAACCAACAAGCAGCAAGTAACTGTGAACTGTTTGTCATACCAACATTTCCTGGTTGGCAAAATAACCTCTAGAAACTTACATTGTCTGGTAGCATAGTTTCTTTTCTCAATGTGGTGCCAGACACATGTCTAATAAACCCCAAACATCTTTAGTTTTCCTCTTGTAAGAACACAAAAGTAGACCTGTTTAGCAATTAACGTTCCAGTATATTACTTTATTTGAAATCACCTGGCTATCCCATGAATTCTCTTCATTTAATTTAATTTTAGCAACACTCTAAAGTTTCAAGTTACCGAAAATCTGGAGAAACTATTTTAGATAGACATATCTAAAACATAATTACTCCTGAAGAAGTCACCTGAAAACTCTTACCTCATTTACCTTTATTTTATCATATGGAAATAACATACCCAGTTATCATACCAGCGGAATGGCTGATGGCTTGATCACTGAAACAACCCTTATTTGTTGATATGGCAAGTGACATTCTTTGTCCACAATGAAAAGATTGTCACTGTTCTTAGGTTTTGTCTTTTTAATTTAAAAGTGTTTTAAAAATAAATGTTTAAATGCTCATGCTTTTACAAAATACGATTGATTGAAGATACTATGTTTTAAATAATATGCTCATTTGCCAGAATTAAAAGCTGCCAATCATTTGCTGGTGTCTCTCTTACTGGGCAAGGGGTGAGGGGAAAGTGTCATGAAATCCTAAATTCTGGGAGCCACTGATCACAAGCCCACAAGGGTTCTCTTTCCCTCTATTAAGAGCACCAAGTTTTTTTGAATGCTGAGCTACTTTTAATAACAAATTGTGAATTCGCTTGCCTTCTAAATGATCTGTATTTGCTGTGTGTGCCTGCGTGCTAAGTCAGTTCAGTTGTGTCCAACTCTCTGTGATCCCATGGACCATATACTGCCAGGCTCTTCTGTCCATGGGATTCTTCGGGCAAGAATACTGGAGTGGGTTGCTATGCCCTTCTCCAGGGGGTCTTTCTGACCCAGGGATCGAACCTGAGTCTCTTACATCTCCTGCATTGGCAGGTGGGTTCTTTACCATAAGCACCAATGGAAAGCCCTTAAAAACCTTTTATTGTCACTTTAGTTGAATACATAAATATTGTTTTACAGTGACTTATGATCCTGTTTAACCAGGTGTTTTAAAACCTCCTCTAGTAAAATTCTAAATAAAGTTCTTTTGACCTCCAGCTAACTTTGGGATACTCCAAAGGGCCCCTGAAACATCTCAAGAGACATATTAAATTAACTAGGATTATTTTTGTTAAATTACATGAAAACATTGTCAAATAAGTTGCGATAAACTTCTTAGGTTAGATGTCTTTAATATATTACAAAATTTAGAAGGATTCCTAAAAGTCTGATATGTCTTCGTATAATGTTATCAGGCATAATTCTACTTATTACCTTGTAGAAATATCCAAATTCCTTGTCAATTGCATTGTAATCAAATCTTTACTCATGTAATTTTAAGTCTTATTGTTTATAATCATTGTTTTACTCTGATGCTTTTATAAAATGATCTTCAAGAAGATTCATAAAAAGGACTTTTTGATAGTTATGTTTCTGATAACTTTTTAGATCATACCACTGAACTGGGTAAGAAATTACAAAACTCTAATGGCGGGACTTCTCTGGTGGTTCAGTGGCTAAGACACTGTGCTCTCTATGCTGAGGGCCTGGATTCAATCCCTGGTCAGGGAACTAGATTCCCCATGCTGCAACTGAAAGATCCTGCACGCTGCAACTAAGACCCGATGCAGCCAAATAATTAAATAAATAAAACTCTAATGGAAAATCTGATGACTTCATCCAGATCAACAGGAATTAATTACTTAGGACTGATGAACTAATAATATGGTTTATACTTTTATGACTTTTTTTCTGAAATATACTGCCTTTTTTGTTTCCTAGAAAACCTTTCCTCTTATACAAATTATGACCAACAAAAAATTGATGAAGTATACCTTTATAAAAAAGACGATTTATCTTTTTATCTCTACCTGATCATTCCAGAACTTGGCTTCTCCAGCTGCCTGCCCTGTGGACTTAATGGCTTATCGTGACCAGGTTATAACTCGCTATACAAATCGTTGTTTTAATGTGCTCTCTCTTGTTGTTTTCAAACTATTTATGCCATGTGCCTCTTTCTGCTGCACTATGACTTTATTAATGTTGCTAGCTATATTACTTATATCCTGTTTTATAAGACTGTTGCCTCCTGCATTACACAATGTGTAATCAGGCCTCCAATAAAATTAATGATGTCTGAAGACAGTTGATCATATATATAACTCTACATAGAGTAATTGTCATAGTGCAAGTCTAGCTATAAGAGGAGGCAACAAGGGGAAATATTTCTTGGATTATACTAAACTAGTAAGATCCAGAGAATTTTGGGTTGTTAGCACAGAATGGCCCATCAACAGAATTTTCATCTGGTCTAGGAAGAAGACTTTCTAGTGTGTTGGGACAAAACTGCTCATGAAATGCCTACCCAATGTTGTTTGATTTATGACCAAGATGAGGCCCTGTAGACAAAGAATATTGCCTTATCAACAACAGGATGTTGCAACTATTCGGTCATCAGCCACTGCAGCTGCCCCCGGCAGTGTACCCTGAAGGGAGTCAGGATGGAGAAAAGCAAGATACTGGCCCTAGGTAGCCAAGATCAAAGGAATATCATAGGAGTAATTTCACTAAACCCAGACTCTTACATCTTCTCATACATGCTAAGTCCATCAGTCTTGTCGGACTCTTTGGGAACCCATGGACAGTAGCCCACCAGGCTCCTCTGTTCATGGAATTTTCCAGGCAAGAATACTGGAGTGGGTTGCCATTTTCTACTTTATCTTCTCATACATAGTAAAGCACTAAATTCATTAACTTGAGTTGTCTGTTTTAAATTAACAGTAATCGTTTGGTGTTTGACTACCTATTTTTTGTTTGTTTGTTTTGCCAAAGCTCCTGTGCACTCTGACTCCTCCCTCACTTGTTCAGCACAGTCCCTCAGAACTATCTGAGACTTACGTCCTCAGTCAGTCTGTCCAATAAAACATAATTCACAGCTTATAGGTTGTGATTTTTTTTTTCAGTCAACACCATCAAACTACGTTTGATAATCCTGAAGTGAAATACTTTTTGAAACAAGGTTATATTTACCATTTCTTCAAGTGGAAAAATCACAACATAATATTGTATTTATCACTGCTGCCTCTGGTACAGTTACTGGCACTTGAGCCAACCTGTCCACTGTCCCAGGCTCTTTTAGCAAGCCCGGAACCCCATGGCTTCAGCTAGATGATGTCAGATATGACAGGGATTTTGTGACCCAGGATTCACCACTTTCCTTTATAGCTCCCTTGTCTCTACAAAAACAGAAGAATCTTTCCATCTTTTTAGCGAGTGAAGAATTAAAATTCATTGTTGCTAATAGGAAGCTCCTTAAAATGCTTTGTTTGCTAGTATCAGTTTTCAAAAAGATATGTCCTCCCCCACTACGAAAGTGATGTCTTAGTTTGGGTTCTTCCAGAAGCAGATTCTCAGTCACGGATTAGCGTGCAAGAAGGTTTCTGGAAGGTGATCCTGGTTGGGGGAGGGGGATATAAGACAGTTAGGAAGGGGATCTTGGTAGAGGAAGGGAGATGTGAAACAGAGGAGCAGTTCATAGGGAGGAAGCCTTAACGAGCCCACTGCCACTGGGGCAGCTGGGAAGCTCTTGAAAACTGCAGAGTGCCCCTGAGAGTGTTGTAGCACAATTCCCACCTGTCGCTTGGTAAGTGCTGCTCCTGAGGGCATAAATCGCCCAGCACTTGTCACTTGCCTGATGCCCAAGCCACGTGAGTCTGCAGCCAGAGCAAAATCTTTAGGAAGAGTCACAGAAGTCGCCTGCTTTAATCATAGCAGAGAATGTAGGTGGGGGACCAAAGGCATCTGCTGTCTGCACTTATGCAACCTCTGAACTCTTGATATGAAATCATATCATGGACCCTCCCCTTTGACAGAAAAAGCAAGAAGAACTATGACTCAGCTGTAAAAGGAAAAAGGAAGGGTCTTCTTCCCCAAAGAGCCACATCCTAATTTCCCACGGGTGGCCGGCCAGACCGCCTTAGATAACTCTTGTCTCAAATCTGTGGGCAAGACCACTGATGCACATCATGATGATAAAATGCATATATTCAAGACAAAAATCTTCCACTAACACCATGGGACTTTTACTAACGATGACCTAGACCAGAGATGGCAAACTGACTACACCTGTGTGTCAACCCTGATCCATTGTTGGTGGCTACCCAGAGAACTGTATTGAGAAGAACTTGGAAAGTGTTCATCTTTCAATCATTTCTGACTCTTTGAGACCCCATGCACTGTAGCCCTCCAGGCTCCTCTGTCCATGGAATTCTCCAGGCAAAAATACTGGACTTGGTTTGCCACGTCCTTCTCCAGGAATCTTCCCCACTTAGGGATCAAACCCGGCTCTCCTGCATTGCAGGCAGATTCTTTACTGTCTGAGCCACCAGGGAAGCCTGAAGAATTCTGAAGCATGGAAAGGAAAAGTGGGTTGATCATGGATTAGGACAGCTGGATACCAGTACATAAGGGTGCAAAAAAAAAATCACCAAAAAACTTCAAAATTCCACATATAATGAGGCAGAGAGAAAGTTGTGTTTTGCAGATCTTTTCAGGAACATTATATATGTACATATGCTACTGGAGGGAATATTTTCATAAGACCCTTGGAGGTTGTGTGTGGGTGAGACACACAGTGTAACCTTCAGAAGGCAGCATGCTCTAGTTAAATCATGAGTAGGAATCGGGTCGGAGAGGCAATGGCACCCCACTCCAGTACTCTTGCCTGGAAAATCCCATGGACGAAGGAGCCTGGAAGGCTGCAGTCCATGGGGTCGCTGAGGGTCGGACACGACTGAGTGACTTCACTTTCACTTTTCACTTTCATGCATTGGAGAAGGAAATGGCAACCCACTCCAGTGTTCTTGCCTGGAGAATCCCAGAGACGGGGGAGCCTGGTGGGCTGCCGTCTATGGGGTCACACAGAGTCGGACACAACTGAAGCGACTTAGCAGCAGCAGAAATCGGTGGGTGGAGACAGTCTACTTTTGTGGGGTTTTTTTTTGGCTGCTTTGTCTTAGTGGCAGCACACGGGCTTCTCTCTAGTTGTGGCGCCTGGGCTTAGTTGGTCTGCAGCGTGTGAAATCTTAGTTCTCCACCAGGGATTGAACCCATATCTCCTGCATTGGAAGATGAATCCTTAACAGCTTGACCACCAGGGAAGCTCCAAGTCTAGATTTTATTGTTGACATGGTAGGCAAAATTACATTTAAAAGTCTTTCAAAATGTCCTAAAGTCACTAGTATCTGGGCCCTCAAAAGCTTAAAGGCTGTACAGCTAAGCCCCCAAATGCGTATATGATACAACTGTTCTACTGTAATACATGATCCTTAACTAGCGTTCCAAGGTGTCCATAGGGGTCAGGTCTGGTAAGCTGAAGGCTTTGATTTTGCTGAGTGGTGGTATAACCTGGTGGCTGCCCTTAGCTGCTTTTTTTACACTTCCCACACCTAGTGCTCTGTTCTTCCTCTCATTTTCAATATTCACAAAATGAATGTTAGGTTCCCATCTCACATAGTACAGAAAATTACATTTCAGATAGATTAATGAGCTACATGAAACTGACCACAATTATTTTAAAAACTTAAATGGGGGGGGTGTTTATCTGGTGGTCCAGTGATTACCATTTGGCATTTTCACTGCCATGGCCTGAGTTAAATCCTTAGTCAGGGAACTGAGATTCTTCAAGCCATGTGGCATGACCAAAATAAGAAAAAAAAAAAAAACTTAAAAGTTTGAAAATATCCAGTGTTGGCAAGGATGTGCTGTCATGGGTACAATTTCCTAAGAGGACTATTTCTACTAAAAATTTTACTTAATTTCTGGTTATCTATTCTGAAAAATACTAAGTAAATACTAAGATACCTATACAAAGTTATTCTTTGCAGTATTATTTATAATAGTGAAAAAACCTGGAAATAACCAAGATAGCCCTCAAAGAAATATGGCTAAATAAAGATGCCTCCTTATAGGATGTTACACAACTTTTTAAAAAATGAGGTAAATGTATACACACTGAGAGGGAAACAGTTCTAAGACACATCAAAACTTAGTTGAATTCAGTGTCTTCATGTGTAAGATGGGGAACTTGGACTAAAAAAATCTCTTAGATTCCTTCGTTCTATAAAAAGGGAAGTACATCATATCACTCAAGAATTTTGTGCTCCCCGAAATAGAATTGTGCCCTGTTCAACTTTTTCCCTTGGAAAAGCTAAAATTCACAAAACCAATAACTCCCTCTCTACTTTTTCTCCTTTCTCAAGGTTAAATCTTTCTTTCTCAATTCAGATGATCAAAGCATCTGAATATCTAAACATCAATAATAGAACTCTGAGAGTAAATATGTTCAGATAGATTTACTAAGCAAGAAAACCCTGAATGCATGGGTTTCATAGATAATACTCCAGAGCCGGCAATTCAACTGTTCACTGTCTACACCTTCTGTGTGCTATTGGTGACATCGATCAACAATGACCTGACTGGCCAGAAGAGGGCTGTGTTTATATGGGGAGGGGAGGCCTATAAAGATGTCACCAATGACTGGGATGTCCTGGACAAAATCGGTTCCAGTTAGAGGGGATTCCAAATTTACATGTGTCAAAAACAATCTCCTAGGAACTGATAACATGGAAAGGATTTCATTTTAAACAAGCAGGAAAGATAACCCAAGGAAGCAGAAGTTTCATTTCCATTCTGACTAGATTTCCATAACCACTTGAGAACCCAGAGTTCCTTTGTTGCCTGGGTAGGAAATCTGCTTAACCTTTCTGGGCCCCAGCTTCCCCATATGGAAAGCAGGTATGGAACTTCTGACTCATCTTTCGGGATCATTTTGAAGAAAGGTGAATATTAGAAAAGGCTTCTGAAAACAGAAGAGGATACATCAATCACTGAAGGAAAACGAGGACATAGAACATAACAATAAATTATCTATTGCCTAAGAAAGTCCTGGATCCAATATAGACAATCATTTTTGTTCTTATTTACAGCCAGAGAGGCCTCTGAAGTTCATTAGAGTCTGGAATTACTTCATACACTGCACTGGAAATTTCAAAGGAAAATTTCAAGAAATTTTAAAGGAAACTTCCAAATCCACTAGCTGGTCTGTTCTTCACTAGATGTCAGCTGGATCATTTACTTTTAAAAATCGGGCTGTATTTTGCACTGGTTGAGCCAAATTCTGCCTCTATCTCTGAGCAGCTCATGCTGCTGTCAGTGTAGCTGTGTGTGGACAGGAGAAGAGAATGTGGCCCATTGTCCTTCCAGATGCAAATTATGGTCCTGATTCAACAAAAAACATCTGTCTTCCACACAGGCCAAGTAAGAACAGACTGTGAAGCCAGACTGATCTTTTGTGACATGGCACCCCACTCTTGCAGGAATTCACATTGTGGTTGGTGATTAGCTAAAAAAAAAAAAAAAGGATTCTGAGAGGCACATAATTTGTAATTTTTCTGTTTTGAGGACTGTGCCAATGCTAAAATTGCAATTCAATTTTACTTAGAATAAACATAGTTTTTTGAAAGAGAGAAAGGATTTTGAAAGAAGAAACTGTTACTGGTCTGACATGGCAGTACATGACAAAAGTTCATGCTTCATTACATCATTCTCTCTGGACCTTTGGCAAACCGATAACCAATAAAAAGCAGCCTTAGTAATATACCTGATTTCATAACTTTCTGTAGTCACTGATCATTCTTTCATTGAAGGTATGAATGGCTGAGATTAAGTGTTGGTGGACTACATATAGATCACACTCTTCAAATTAATAAAATACATTTGATACCTATCTACTTGTAGAATAATACTATAATCTTATAGTTCTCTATTCTTTGTGTTCCTACCCCTCTCCCAGCATTTCAGCAGCAGTGAGGGCTTCTGTTTTGTATTGCTCCTAATGTAGAGTCTAAGCAGCTAAAATGCAGAGAAAGAAACTGACTCAATGCCTAGCTTTGAGTTTTAAAAACTTGACTTTGACGATCAAGAGGAAATATGGAAGAGGGTGCCCAAGTCACTGCACCATGGTTAGTAATGAGTACTCTAACTGATGGGTTTTTGTTGTTGTTGTTAATAGTAGTGTTAGAAAATGTTTTCTGTCATTTTATGACTATTAGTCATTTATACTTCTTCTTTTGTGAATTATCTATTTTTAAGTTCTTCCCACTTTTGAACTGGAATTTTAGATTTTTCTCCATTATTTACTTCCACGTTGATATGTCGTTACATGTAGCCAATATTTTCCCAGCTTGATATTTATTTTTAAATGTAGCTTATGATTTTTTGATCTGTAGAGTTTAACAATTTATGTAATCAAGTATACAGCTTCTTCCCCCCTACCCCCAACCACCATATAATTTCTTCCATGGCTCATAGTTCTTATCCATTCACACCTGAGACAAACATTCACTCATACTTTCTTCTATTTTGTTTGTTGCTTGATTTGTTACAACAAATTCTTTTTCTAGCAGGTATCTTATTCATTCCATTAACAAGTATATCTTGAGTGTCCCATCTGTGTGTGACAAGGTAACAAGATAAAACAGTCAACAAAACACCTAGAGAATCAGTTCAGTTCAGTCGCTCAGTCGTGTCCGACTCTTTGCGACCCCATTAATCGCAGCACACCAGGCCTCCCTGTCCATCACCAACTCCCAGAGTTCACTGAGACTCACGTCCATCAAGTCAGTGATGCCATCCAGCCATCTCATCCTCTGTCGTCCCCTTCTCCTCCTGCCCCCAATCCCTCCCAGCTTCAGAGTCTTTTCCAGTGAGTCAACTCTTCGCATGAGGTGGCCAAAGTACTGGAGTTTCAGCTTTAGCATCATTCCTTCCAAAGAAATCCCAGGGCTGATCTCCTTCAGAATGGACTGGTTGGATCTCCTTGCGGTCCAAGGGACTCAAGAGTCTTCTCCAACACCACAGTTCAAAAGATTCAATTCTTTGGTGCTCAGCCTTCTTCACAGTCCAACTCTCACATCCATACATGACCACAGGAAAAACCATAGCCTTGACTAGATGGACCTTTGTTGGCAAAGTAATGTCTCTGCTTTTGAATATGCTATCTAGGTTGGACATAACATTCCTTCCAAGGAGTAAATGTCTTTTAATTTTATGGCTGCAGTCACCATCTGCAGTGATTTTGGAGCCCCCCAAAATAAAGTCTGACACTGTTTCCACTGTTTCCCCATCTATTTCCCATGAAGTGATGGGACCAGATGCCATGATCTTCGTTTTCTGAATGTTGAGCTTTAAGCCAACTTTTTCACTCTCCACTTTCACTTTCATCAAGAGGCTTTTTAGTTCCTTTTCACTTTCTGCCATAAGGGTGGTGTCATCTGCATATCTGAGGTTATTGCTATTTCTCGCGGCAATCTTGATTCCAGCTTGTGTTTCTTCCAGTCCAGCGTTTCTCATGATGTACTCTGCATATAAGTTAAATAAGCAGGGTGACAATATACAGCCTTGACGTACTCCTTTTCCTACTTGGAACCAGTCTGTTGTTTCACGTCCAGTTCTAACTGTTGCTTCCTGACCTGCATACAGATTTCTCAAGAGGCAGGTCAGGTGGTCTGGTATTTCCATCTCTTTCAGAATTTTCCACAGTTTATTGTGATCCACACAATCAAAGACTTTGGCATAGTCAATAAAGCAGAAGTAGATGTTTTTCTGGAACTCTCTTGCTTTTTCAATGATCCAGCGGATGTTGGCAATTTGATCTCTGGTTCCTCTGCCTTTTCTAAAACCAGCTTGAACATCAGGAAGTTCACGGTTCACATATTGCTGAAGCCTGGCTTGGAGAATTTTGAGCATTACTTTACTAGCATGTGAGATGAGTGCAATTGTGCAGTAGTTTGAACATTCTTTGGCATTGCCTTTCTTTGGAATTGGAATGAAAACTGACCTTTTCCAGTCCTGTGGCCACTGCTGAGTTTTCCAAATTTGCTGGCATATTGAGTGCAGCACTTTCACAGCATCATCTTTCAGCATTTGAAATAGCTCAACTGGAATTCCATCACCTCCACTAGCTTTGTTCGTAGTGATGCTTTCTAAGGCCCACTTGACTTCACATTCCAGGATGTCTGGCTCTAGGTGAGTGATCACACCATCGTGATTATCTGGGACGTGAAGATCTTTTTTGTACAGTTCTTCTGTGTATTCTTGCCACCTCTTTTTAATATCTTCTGCTTCTGTTAGGTCCATACCATCTCTGTCCTTTATCAGGCCCATCTTTGCATGAAATATTCCCTTGGTATATCTAATTTTCTTGAAGAGATCCCTAGTCTTTCCCATTCTGTTGTTTTCCTCTATTTCTTTGCAATGATCTCTGAGGAAGGCTTTCTTATCTCTTCTTTCTGTTCTTTGGAACTCTGCATTCAGATGCTTATATCTTTCTTTTTCTCCTTTGCTTTTCACTTCTCTTCTTTTCACAGCTATTTGTAAGGCCTCCCCAGACAGCTGTTCTGCTTTTTTGCATTTCTTTTCCATGGGGATGGTCTTGATCCCTGTCCTCTGTACAATGTCATGAACCTCCATCCATAGTTCATCAGGCACTCTGTCTATCAGATCTGGGCTCTTAAAGCTATTTCTCACTTCCACTGTATAATCATAAGGGATTTGATTTAGGTCATACCTGAATGGTCTAGTGGTTTTCCCTACTTTCTTCAATTTAAGTCTGAATTTGGTAATAAGGAGTTAGAGAATAACAATAGGCAGTTACCAAACAGTAGAGGAGGGATGGGGAAGGTGGTTTGGCTGCTCTTGGTACAGTTTTTTTTTTTTTTTTTTTCTCTAATTGGAGGATAATTGCTTTACAATATTGTTCTGGTACAGGTTCAAGCCCAGTGAAATTGATCAGGGTTGAGTGCCACTGAAACCTTTCTAAACCTTAGCTGGTTTTTTTTTTTTCCCTCAGAAAATTCCCTTGTGTTAACTTGATAAACTAAAACAACTTCTGCTGCAGGCTAAATCTGATTAATTTAACCATAGAGCACGAACCATGCCCCAGGTACTAGGCAAAAAGCCATCAGAAACAAAGGATCTGAGAGAACTACTTGAGAAGGTCTTACAGAGAAAACAAAATCAACAACAACAACAACAAAATAACGAAACAACCTTCACCAAGATTTCAAATCAAGATTCAGAGTAGCAGAGCTGTCTGAGGTGATTTAGACTTGGCCTTTGCATAATAAACAATAAAGGAAACAGAACAATCAGTGAATGAGAAAAAAAGGAGAACAGTCTTAACTGTAGTTGAAGAGAGGCTCCGAGTATTTCAAGAGAGTGTCATCACCCAAATTTAACCTGACACTACCTTTGGGCTCAGCATGTGGCCTGGGAGGTGCTGGGTCCAATGGGCAGGAATTAAAACTGCTCTGTGGGAGCATGATTTGCTGCTAGGCCTTGGGCAATGGCCTGACTGGAGGTCCCAGGGCTGGCTTGTCCCTGGAAGCTGTCCCAGTTGGGCAGCTTATTGCTTAGTGTTTCAGAGCTGCTGTGTGCTGGACTTGCTCTCACATTTCATGCTGTCCCCTCCCATGGCACACACAGAATCACCCTTGGACATTCAGTCGTAAGAAATCCCTGGAAAACTGACAAGGGAGGGATGGGGAAACTGCAGCCTGCTGCTGTGATTTGTAAGTTGGTGAGTCTGATTGTTAATTTTATGTCATTTTGGCTAGGCTGTGATGTTAGATATTTGGTCAAACACAGCTGGATGTTTCTGTGAATATCCTTTTAAGATGAGATTAAATCAACAGATTGAATAAAGCAGATCACCCTCCATAAGGTGGTGGTGGTGTTCAGTCACTAAGTCATGGCTGACTCTTTATGATCCCATGGACTGTAGCATGACAGTCTTCCCTGTCCTTCATTATCTCCTGGAGTTTGCTCAAATTCACATCCATTGAGTTGGTAATGCCACCCAACCAAGGTGGGTGGGCCTTATCCAATCAGTTGAAGGACTTAAGAAAAAGACTCACATCCCTTAAGGAAGAGGAAATCCTGCCAACAGACTGCCTTCAGTCTGGAGCTGTACACTCAACACTTTCCTGGGTCTCTAGCCTGCCAGACTGCCCTGCAGATTTTGAATTGCGAGCCTCTACAGTCACATGAATCAATTCTTTAAGTTGTCTTCTGATCTGTCTGTCTCCTCTTGGTTCTATTTTTCTGAGAACCCTGACTACCATGGTGAGTAAAGAGCACAAGTAACCCTATTTTGGGCTTAGAATAAGAAAAGAACTGAGGAGTAGTACATCTTTACTTTTTATTTGTATGAGTGAGTGTTGGGTGCTGTTACATCAGACTTTTTGTGACCCCATGGACTGTAGCTTGCCAGGCTCCTCTGTCCATGGGATTCTCCAGGCAAGAATACTGTAGTGGGTTGCCATTTCCTTCTCCAGGGGATCTTCCCAACCCAAGGATCAAACCCACATCTTCTGTGTCTCTTGCATTGGCAGGCAGATTGTTTACCTCTGAGCCACCTGGTAAGCCCTTTTACTTGTATTGTATACATGTTACATAATCATAGTTCATCAAAAGAGTCAGGACTAACTAGGACTAAATAGTCCTGATTTGTATGATGTAATTAAATGCATCAATATTTTGTGTTTCTATGATTTCCAGATGTGTTATCACCCACACTCACTTGAAAACCACTCATCTGACTATACAAACAAAGCAAGAATTCTTTCCCCAACTTTCTGCTATGCTTTTCTCCTTAAGTTATACAGCCCCTCGGTAGGAGGAGTCTGGCCAGTTCCATCAAGTGGTTTCAGAAATGTAATGATATAATCTTGAAACTGAGCATTTGTACAGTATTTCAGTTTCGTAAGGTGTTTTTATATAGTGTCATATATATTCTTCTAAATAACTATATTAATTAGGTTAAAGAGACGTAATTATTCTAATCACCTCCATTTTGTCAAAGAAGAAACTGAAGACCAAGAAGTATGAGTGTGTCATAAAGCTAGTCTATAGAGTGAGACTATGGCAAAGCCAGGATTAGAAACCAGTTCTCCCATGCTTCACATAACACTTTTTCTTACCACCCAAACATGCATATCATCAGGTAAGCAAACTCTTTGCCAGATTAGAGTGCAAACTCTGCATTCTAAAGAGAAAATCTATTGTCAGTGATTTTTGACAATGAGATGAGAGGAAAGGGAAGCTAGGGCAGTGGGAACCATGTTTAGTTAGGACTGAGGATAGCTAGAGAGCTGCAAGTTCAGGAAGTAACTGGTGAGTCATTTCCATTTTTCTTTTCTTTTTTTTTTTTTTCATATTTAACATTGTAGCTTTTATTTGACCCAGGATTTACAAAATCAAACGCAAAAAGACAGGAAGGTTCTTTAAGAGTAAGGAATGCTGTTGTTATCTTCACAGGACCATTATACAGTTTTGTATGGTGTCAGGTTCTTTTCCAGACTCTGTTCTCTTTACCTTGATGTATAATTGTATTATTTACAATTTACCATTTCCTCTTTACTATATATGATAGAATACAAGCGAAGGGTTTTCATAAACTGCATGTCCTCTGGAAGTACAATCAGAAGGCTAACTCGTTGCCAGTACCACACTTGTTTACACAATTCCTTCCCCTTTCTTTTTTCTAATTTTGCTAAAAACAAAAAAGAAAAAACACACACACACAAAAACACCCCCCCTTCCTTAAAACAAAACCAACAAACAAAATCCCTGGGAACTTCCCTGTGGCTAAGACTCTGCACTGGCAGTGCAGAGGTCCTGGGTTCAGTCTCTGGACAGGGAAATAGATGCCACATGCTGCACCTAAGACACCCACGAAGCCAAATAATAAATAAATAAATACTTAAAAAAAAAAGCAAACGCAATGAAGAACATAAAAGCACCTGGGTTTTGATCAGCATAATACAGTAGTTAAATTTTACTTATTTTCTATTTAGTTTTTAGTAAATATTAAACATTTTTTCTAATAATGCAGGATATAAAAATATAAAATAAGTTGACAGTTAACTTGCCAGAGATTGAAGCACATCAAATGTTAGATATGATAACTAATTCTAAAGAACATTAATAAAAGTTTTAAATAACTAGAATCAAGTACTTAGAATGTATGATTTACAGTAAAAGTCAAATCATAATACAGTAAATTTTACTTTTCCATTTTGCTTTTAGTAAATATTATTTTAAATATTTTTGTAATAATACAGGATATAAAAACATAAAATAAGTTGATAGTTAACTTGCCAGAGAGATTGAAACATCAAAAGCTGGATATGAATTCTAAAGTACATTAATAAAACAGTTTTAAATAACTGCAACCTTCAGCTACTTAGAATGTATGATTTAGAATAAAAGTCAAAGATTATTGATGCTATGTTATAAGCTTCCATGTTTGGGGAAAGAAATATGTAAAGGGAGATAATATTCAGCCCTGGTGGTATTTCATTCCAAGAGATATTGAATCAAATTAACAACCACAACCACAGCTTTTTGGTTTTGTCTCCCCACAAGCTAAAAGGTGGGGGAATGTAGAAAGTGACTGCTATTATGTATGGGCTTTTTTAAAGGATGATGAAAATATTCTAAAACTGTGGTGATGGTTTTACAAGTTTTTAAATGTACCATATAAACTAATGTATTGTACTCTATTTTAAAGGGTGAGTTTTATGGCACATGAATTCACTCAATCACTTTGTTTTTTCTACACGCCCAGGGACACACGGGGAAAAAAAAAACTGTAAAGAAAAAAGGAGTTGAATACCACCACGGCCCAGGGAAAGTAAGGAGGATGGTAGCGGGAGGACAGAAGGAAGGAAGGAGAGGGACATGTGTTGCTGACTAGTTCTCCCCTCCTCCGTTCAGTATACATGTGCACACACTTGCACACGTATGCATGTGCATACACATGCACACATACACACACACTGTGATAACCAGTGACAAGCAACTGGCTGCTTTATGTTACGGATAAAACCATAACTGCTTTGTTTTTTAAAAAGGTCTCCTCCTCTTGTAAATGTTGCCCTTGCTTGCCAAATAGTTGGTATTTGTTGATGAGGTTTTTCCTTCTGCTCTTGCTTTTTGATTTTTAAAAGCAAATTTTAATAACTAGTATACAGTCTGTGTCACATCTTCTCTTTTGTAATTTAAGTCATGCTGTATGGTATCTGTAAAGTCATATTTATTTTATTCTGAAAAATAAAATCTTTCTCAGTGTAAGTATTGTGGTTACCTTGTCAAGTATTTCACAAGTATTACAGGGTTGAACTCTTACAGTCCACGCCTTTTAGGTGTTCTCATGGCTTGCTTTCTTTCTTTCTTTCTTTCTTTTTTTTTTTTTAGCGTTCTTATTGACTTATAAGGCCGGGAGGACCAACCCCACATCCATGGAGCAGTGGCTGCGTGGGCACAGGAGGGCCTAGAGGAGCTATCCCACGTTCAAGGTCAGGAAGGGCAGTGGTGAGGAGATACCCCTCGTCCAAGGTAAGGAGCAGCAGCTGTGCTTTGCTGGAGCAGCCCTGAAGAGATACCCCACGCCCCACGTAAGAGAAACCCAAGTAACGGTAGGCGTTGCAAGAGGGCATCAGAGGGCAGACACACCGAAACCATACGCACAGAAAACTAGTCAATCTAATCACGCTAAGACCACAGTCTTGTCTAACTCAATGAAACTAAGACGTGCCCGTGGGGCAACCCAAGACGGGCGGGTCATGGTGGAGAGATCTGACAGAATGTGGTCCACTGGAGAAGAGAATGGCAAACCACTTCAGTATTCTTGCCTTGAGAACCCCATGAACAGTATGAAAAGGCAAATTGATACGATACTGAAAGAACAACTCCCCAGGTCAGTAGGAGCCCAATATGCTACTGGAGATCAGTGGAGAAATAACTCCAGAAAGAATGAAGGGATGGAGCCAAAGCAAAAACAATACCCAGCTGTGGATGTGACTGGTGATAAAAGCAAGGTCTGATGCTGTAAAGAGCAATATTGCATAAGAACCTGGTATGTCAGGTCCATGAATCAAGGCAAATTGGAAGTGGTCAAACAGGAGATGGCAAGAGTGAACGTCAACATTCTAGGAATCCGCGAACTGAAATGGACTGGAATGGATGAATTTAACTCAGATGACCATTATATCTACTACTGCAGGCAGGAATCCCTCAGAAGAAATGGAGTAGCCATCATGGTCAACAAAAGAGTTCGAAATGCAGTACTTGGATGCAATCTCAAAAACGACAGAATGATCTCTGTTCGTTTCCAAGGCAAACCATTCAGTATCACAGTAATCCAAGTCTATGCCCCAATCAATAACGCTGAAGAAGCTGAAGTTGAACGGTTCTATGAAGACCTACAAGACCTTTTAGAACTAACACTCAAAAAAGATGTCCTTTTCATTATAGGGGACTGGAATGCAAAAGTAGGAAGTCAAGAAACAGCTGGAGTAACAGGCAAATTTGGCCTTGGAATACGGAATGAAGCAGGGCAAAGACTAATAGAGTTTTGCCAAGAAAATGCACTGGTCATAGCAAACACCCTCTTCCAACAACACAAGAGAAGACTCTCCACATGGACATCACCAGATGGTCAACAACAAAATCAGATTGATTATATTCTTTGCAGCCAAAGATGGAGAAGCTCTATACATTCAACAAAAACAAGACCAGGAGCTGACTGTGGCTCAGATCATGAACTCCTTATTGCCAAATTCAGACTTAAATTGAAGAAAGTAGGGAAAACCACTAGACCATTCAGGTATGACCTAAATCAAATTCCTTATGATTATACAGTGGAAGTGAGAAATAGATTTAAGGGCCTAGATCTGATAGACAGAGTGCCTGATGATCTATGGACTGAGGTTCGTGACATTGTACAGGAGACAGGGATCAAGACCATCCCCATGGAAAAGAAATGTAAAAAAGAAAATGGCTGTCTGGGGAGGCCTTACAAATAGCTGTGAAAAGAAGAGAAGCGAAAAGCAAAGGAGCAAAGGAAAGATTTAAGCATCTTATTGCAGAGTTCCAAAGAATAGCAAGAAGAGATAAGAAAGCCTTCCTCAGCGATCATTGCAAAGAAATAGAGGAAAACAACAGAATGGGAAAGACTAGAGATCTCTTCAAGAACATTAAAGATACCAAGGGAATATTTCATGCAAAGATGGGCTCGATAAAGGACAGAAATGGTATGGACCTAACAGAAGCAGAAGATATTAAAAAGAGGTGGCAAGAATACACAGAAGAACTGTACAAAAAAGATCTTCACGTCCCAGATAATCACGATGGTGTGATCACTCACCTAGAGCCAGACATCCTGGAATGTGAAGTCAAGTGGGCCTTAGAAAGCATCACTACGAACAAAGCTAGTGGAGGTGATGGAATTCCAGTTGAGCTATTTCAAATGCTGAAAGATGATGCTGTGAAAGTGCTGCACTCAATATGCCAGCAAATTTGAAAACTCAGCAGTGGCCACAGGACTGGAAAAGGTCAGTTTTCATTCCAATTCCAAAGAAAGGCAATGCCAAAGAATGCTCAAACTACCACACAATTGCACTCATCTCACATGCTAGTAAAGTAATGCTCAAAATTCTCCAAGCCAGGCTTCAGCAATATGTGAACTGTGAACTTCCTGATGTTCAAGCTGGTTTTAGAAAAGGCAGAGGAACCAGAGATCAAATTGCCAACATCCACTGGATCATGGAAAAAGCAAGAGAGTTCCAGAAAAACACCTACTTGTGCTTTATTGACTATGCCAAAGCCTTTGACTGTGTGGATCACAATAGAAAATTCTTCAAGAGATGGGCATATCAGACCACCTGACCTGCCTCTTGAGAAATCTGTATGCAGGTCAGGAAGTAACAGTTAGAACTGGACATGGAACAACAGACTGGTTCCAAATAGAAAAAGGAGTACGTCAAGTCTGTATATTGTCACCCTGCTTATTTAACTTATATGCAGAGTACATCATGAGAAACACTGGACTGGAAGAAACACAAGCTGGAATCAAGATTGCCGCGAGAAGTAGCAATAACCTCAGATATGCAGATGACACCACCCTTATGGCAGAAAGTGAAGAGGAACTCAAAGCCTCTTGATGAAAGTGAAAGTGGAGAGTGAAAAAGTTGGCTTAAAGCTCAACATTAAGAAGATGAAGATCATGGCATCCGGTCCTATCACTTCATGGGAAATAGATGGAGAAACAGTGGAAGCAGTGTCAGACTTTATTTTTCTGGGGTCCAAAATCACTGCAGATGGTGACTGCAACCATGAAATTAAAAGACACTTCCTCCTTGGAAGGAATGTTATGACCAACCTAGATAGCATATTCAAAAGCAGAGACATTACTTTGCCAACAAAGGTCCATCTAGTCAAGGCTATGGTTTTTCCTGTGGTCATGTATGGATGTGAGAATTGGACTGTGAAGAAAGCTGAGCACCAAAGAATTGATGCTTTTAAACTGTGGTGTTGGAGAAGACTCTTGAGAGTCCCTTGGACTGCAAGGAGATCCAACCAGTCCATTCTGAAGGAGATCAGCCCTGGGATTTCTTTGGAAGGAATGATGCTGAAGCTGAAACTCCAGTACTTTGGGCACCTCATGTGAAGAGTTGACTCATTGGAAAAGACTCTGATGCTGGGAGGGATTGGGGGCAGGAGGAGAAGGGGATGACAGAGGATGAGATGGCTGGATGGCATCATTGACTCGATGGACGTGAGTCCGAGTGAACTCCGGGAGTTGGTGATGGACGGGGAGGCCTGGCGTGTTGTGATTCCTGGGGTCACAAAGAGTCAGCCAGGACTGAGGGACTGAACTGAACTGAACTGAACTATTGACTCATAAGGGCTTTCCAAGTGGCACTAGTAATAAAGAACTCACCTGCCAATGCAAGAGTCTAAGAGACTTGATGGATGGGAAGATCCCCAGGAGGAGGGCATGACAACCCACTCCCATATTCTTCCAGAGAATCCCATGGATTCTCTTTAGAGAGGAGCCTGGCAGGCTAAGTCCATAGTGTTACCAAAACTAGGACACAACTAAACCAACTCAGCATGACACACCCTGACTCATAGACTCAAGCAGCTTAATTTCAACAAAAAGATGATAGACCTCTATACTTTTATATAGAAGTAGAGGGATTCTGAAAACTAAGTTTCTTTCTTTGTAGCTGAATCTAATTAACTGGCAGTAGGTCCTGTTTCAAAGTCTTAGTCATTTGCCCAACTTTTTATTGCCTGTATATTATATTCTGGGAAGTAGAATCAAAGTCAGGAATTACCAGTTACATAGTCTGAATACAAATGTTAAATAGTTTGAATTGATAGGAAGACTGTCCTTGTGGAAAAGAAAAGCAGGCTCCTTAAGAGAGAGATGGAGAGATAGCTACTTCCCCCTCTTTTCCTAACTGTATCTTGACTTCTGTTTATTGAAGACCCCGAAGTGCAAGCCTGAGTCTCACCTTGTGGCTTATCAGCATCATGGGCTGCACCTGTAGCTCCATTACTATTCTTCCTTGCTATGGACTGTTCACTGCAAGGTGTCTGGCTACTGCTATCTCTCATTGAAACACGAAAAACACCAAATGATGGTCTTTTCACATCAGATCTTGAAGTATAGTCTAAAGGAAATAGATGTAAAGTGGTGTTTTTGTCTCTCCGTGTAAAAGGAGAAAATATGCTTTTGCTATTGTCACCCTGCTTATTTAACTTATATGCAGAGTACATCATGAGAAACACTGGACTGGAAGAAACACAAGCTGGAATCAAGATTGCCAGGAGAAATGGCAATAACCTCAGATATGCAGATGACACCACCCTTTTGGCAGAAAGTGAAGAGGAACTCAAAAGCCTCTTGATGAAAGTGAAAGTGGAGAGTGAAAAAGTTGGCTTAAAGCTCAACATTCAGAAAACGAAGATCATGGCATCTGGTCCCCTGACTTCATGGGAAATAGATGGGGAAACAGTGGTTGACTTTATTTTTGGGGGCTCCAAAATGACTGCAGATGGTGACTGCAGCCATGAAATTAAAAGACGCTTACTCCTTGGAAGGAAAGTTATGTCCAACCTAGACAGCATATTCAAAAGCAGAGACATTACTTTGCCAACAAAGGTCGTCTAGTCAAGGCTATGGTTTTTCCTGTGGTCATGTATGGATGTGAGAGTTGGACTGTGAAGAAGGCTGAGCACCAAAGAATTGATGCTTTTGAAGTGTGGTGTTGGAGAAGACTCTTGAGAGTCCCTTGGACTACAAGGAGATCCAACCAGTCCATTCTGAAGGAGATCAACCCTGGGATTTCTTTGGAGGGAATGATGCTGAAGCTGAAACTCCAGTACTTTGGGCACCTCATGCGAAGAGTTGACTCATTGGAAAAGACTCTGATGCTGGAAGGGATTGGGGGCAGGAGGAGAAGGGGACGACAGAGGATGAGATGGCTGGATGGCATCATTGACTTGATGGATGTGAGTCTGGGTGAACTCCGGGAGTTGGTGATGGACAGGGAGGCCTGGCGTGCTGCAATTCACGGGGTCGCAAAGAGTCAGACAGGACTGAGGGACTGAACTGAACTGATAATCAATCATACTTTCGTCTGAAGTTTCAGATAATACTTCAGTAGGTAGTTCTTCTCCTGGAGAAATACTGGAAAGGCTCCAATGGAAATCAGTGTCAGTTCCACGCTTTGGTGTGGAGATCCTCTGTGGGGAGGTCCTCTGTGTGAAAATGGATTTGCTCTGTGGATGGCCACGCCTGGCATCAGGAAGGCTGGAGTTATCTTCAAATCCATACACAGTTTGAGGGCCAAGTGTAGACGCTGAAGGAACAGGACTAGATGACTTTGGACTGCCACTGCTTATTGTGATAGTCTACTGCTGTTAGAGGAAATCTTCTCCTGAGGGCTCTCTGGCACCTCAAAGACGTCCTGACTGTAAAATGGAACCTGAAACTCGGAACTGTGTGGCTATTTCTTTTTCCCTCTAGATTTCATCTGTTTGGTGTTCGTTTGCATTATCAGTTTGACAGCCACATGCCTCTCAGGTCCGGCGGAGGGTCCCTGATGGAAATAACTGACTCGCTCTTTTGAGACGCAGGGACGGAGTCGTCATCACTATGAGAAAAAGAACGGCGAAACTGTGGCTGTTTCCTCTTGAGCCTAGCCAAAAGCTGCTTGTTTTCTTCTCTTAATTTATTCCTTTCTGCTGTGAGCTCACACAAAAGCTCACACAAAAAATTTCAGATTTTGTTGTTGGATATCATAAAATTCTTGCTGTGGCGTATTTCTGTACCTTTCGTTTACTGTAGAGCGATCACATACTTTGGCATTTAATTGACCTCACAGGTCATGGATAGTGTCATTCAGGGCTCTCCGTTGCTCCGTCGAATCTTTAATTCTGGATATGGAGCCTGTCCACCTCCCGTCTGACAATCGCTCTTTCCTCAAACTGGTTACTTTACCCTGAAGTCGGCGTGGCTCTCTGGCATGGAGCTGTTTTAGTGTTAGCCAAGTTTTTAAAAAAATCTTCAGAAGACACATCACAGAGGCTAATCTGCATTTTATCTCCTTTGGAAGAGTTCTGCCCGCTTTCGCTGTCTTCTTCACCCACGTCCCTCGCCTTCATCTTGATTCCCCGACTGGGATTGGGAAACAGTGGAGACAGGCACCAATGGTGGAAGGGCCGCGGACGGAATGACAGTTTAAACTCTTCTACAGATCTGTGAAGCGGCCTCAGGGCACTGCGTGGGCCATTGGGCAGGCAAGAGGACGGATCAAAGATGGCTCGGGGTGGACCGGAGGGCGCGGTTGTGGGGCTGGAAGGAGACACCAGCTTCCTTTTGCCGAGAAGAGCGAATGCACGTGGGAGGGAAGATGGTGCCTTCCTCCATTTTTCTATAGACTGAATTTCTAAAGTGTAACAAGAGACTCAAGGCTTTTATTCCTCTTTTCTTCTTCAGTTTGTCAAAATAATTCAAATGGACCCTACTCTGAAAGTAGTTCCTAATCACCCAGTCAAAATTAACCACTGTCTCTTCTGTGTGGTCATTCATATCTTCTATTATAGGACTAATATATATGGCAGAAAGGGAGGAGGAGCTGAAGAACCTCTTGATAAGGGTGAAAGAGGAGACTGAAAAAGCCACCTTAAAACTAAATATTAAAAAAAACTAAGGCCATGGCATCTGGTTCCATCACTTCATGGCAAAAAGAAGGGGAAAGTGGAAAAGTGGAAGCAGTGACAGATTTCCTTTCTTGGGCTCTAAAATCACTGCTGATGGTGACTGCAGCCATGAAATTAGAAGACAATTGCTTCTTGGCAGGAAAGCTATGACAAACCTAGACAGTGTGTAAAAAGCAAAGATGTTACTTTGCCGACAAAGGTCAGTATAGTCAAGGCTATGTTTTTTCCGGTAGTTACCTGTGGTTCTGAGAACTGGACCATAAAGTAGGCAGAGCACAGAAGAACTGATTCTTTAGATCTGTGGTATTGGAGAAGACTCTTGAGAGTCCTTTGGACAGTAAGGGATCAAACTGGTCAATCTTAAAGGAAATCAACCCTGAATACTCATTGGAAGGACTGATGCTGAAGCTGAAGGTCCAATACTTTGGCCGCCTGATGCTAACAAACAACTCACTGGAAAAAACCCTGATGCCGGGAAAGGTTGAAGGCAGAGGAAGCGGCAGCAGAGGATGAGACAGTTGGATGGCCTCACCGATGCAATAGACATGAACTTAGGCAAACTCCAGAAGATGGTGAGGGACAGGGAAGCCTGGTGTGCTACAGTCAATGGGGTTGCGAAGAGTCGGATACAGCTTGGCAACTGAGCAACAATAATATGAGACATGTATGTGTCCCTAACTAGACTGCAACTGTCTTAAGGGCAAGATTGGGTCTTTCTCTGCACACTCATTCAACTGAGATTACAGGCCTCTCTTCTGTTGCAGATAATGTGCCAGAAACAGTGGATACAAAGGTGAACTTCCTTATCTGGATGGTGAAATGTACATGGTGAGTAATTACAATTCTGCTGCTGCTGCTAAGTTGCTTCAGTAGTGTCCAACTCTGTGCGACCCCATAGACGGCAGCCCACCAGGCTCCCCGGTCCCTGGGATTCTCCAGGCAAGAACACTGGAGTGGGTTGCTATTCCCTTCTCCAATGCATGAAAGTGAAAAGTGAAAGTGAAGTCGCTCAGTCGTGTTCGACTCTTAGCGACCCCATGGACTGCAGCCCACTAGGCTCCTGTGTCCATGGGATTTTCCAGGCAAGAGTACTGGAGTGGGGTGCCATTGTCTTCTCTAGTAATTACAATACAATGTGATAAATGCTTCAATAAAAGCATGTGTACAGGATCCCAGTATCCATCTGTTTATGGCAGTGCACATATGTCAATCCCAGTCTCCCAATTCATCCCGCCCCTGCCCTGTGTCCACACGTCCGTTCATTGTCTACATCTATGTTGCTGCTGCTGCCTGACGACAGGTTCATCTGTACCATTTTTTTAGATTTCACATATATGTGTTAATATATGATACTCATTTTTCTGACTAACTTCATTATAATGCAACATTCTAAAGCAACTATACTCCAATTGAAAAAACATGTGCCAAGTGGAAAGCGCAGAAAGGAGGGCACCTAATCTATTTGGAAGGGAGTTAAAAAGGATGATTTCCAAGCAATGCCCTGAAAAATAAAAATTTGTGAAGTGTACAAAAGAAATAGGGCATGTCAGGCCCAAGGCACGGCATGTACAAAAGCAGATGAAATAACAGCATGACCAGTGACAGAATTAGCAGTTTTGTATGAACTGGTGGAAAGTTGGAAAGGTAGGAAGACTGTAATAAAAAGGACCTTCATTACCAAGCTACAACATTCTACTTTATTCTCTAGGTGTCCTTCCCAACCTGCAGCCACAGAGTTGTTTCAAAATTGATAATGTAGACTGCTGCTGCTAAGTCGCTTCAGTCGTGTCGCGTCTGTGTGACCCCATAGACGGCAGCCCATCAGGCTCCACCAGCCCTGGGATTCTCCAGGCAAGAACACTGGATGGGGTTGCCATTTCCTTCTCCAATGCATGAAAGGGAAAAGTGAAAGTGAAGTCGCCGACTCTTAGTGACCCCATGGACTGCAGCCCACCAGGCTCCTCCATCCATGGGATTTTCCTGGCAAGAGTACTGGAGTGGGGTGCCATTGTGACTACATAAGTCTAAAAGATGTGTGAGTGTGTGTGTGTGTGTGTGTGTGTGTGTGTGTGTGCGCGCGCGTAGGCAGTGGGGAGTGTTGTTTGTAGATGCTATAATATACTCAAAGCCATATAAGTGGTATAGAAGTTATAGTAGCTTTTTGTATTAATCAATAAACACTAAAGGGACTTCCCTGGTAGTCCAGTGGTTGGGAATCTGCCTTGCAATGCAGGGAACGTGGGTTTGATCCCTCGTTGGGGAACTAAGATCCCACATACTGCAGAGCAACTAAGCCCTGGCACCACAACTAGAGAGTCCGTGTGCCACAACAAAGGATCTTGCACAATGCAACAAAGATGCCACGTGCTGCAACCAAGACCTGATGCAGCCCAATAAAAAAATAAAAATAAAATTTTAAAATACTAAAAACTGAACTGCTATTATGTGAGGGTCCAAAGGGTTTTGTTATTAATATCAAAAGGGAGCCTTAAAGTCATGATAAGTCAGTAAAAAGATATCCTTTTAAGAAAAAAAACTTTTTTTTCATAATACATGATACATTTAAAAGCTTTAGAAAACACACATAAACAAAACAGGAAGAAACCCAGTAGTCCTAGCACTTGGAGGTACCTGATTCATATTTGTTATATAGATATCCAAAAATGTACACAAATGTTTTAAACTCTATACATATTAAATTGTAATCGCTTCACTTATATTTATAAACATCTTATTGACACATTGCATATGTGCATTTGCATCGTGAAAATAGATACATAGTATTCCATAATTTATCTTCTATTGTTGGATGTTTAGGTTGTTCCTAATTTTCCCATTACAAATAGTAGAGATGAATATCTCTGTGTTTATCCTCCAATTAGGATATACAACCAGAAGGGAGTCCAAGTGTACCAGCATTTTGAGGCTTAGATGCATATTGTCAAATTACCTTCAGAAAATCTGCACCTAATTTTACACCCACCACTGTGTGTGAGTGTTCATTTCCATACCTTTGTCATGATATAATAAAAATAAAATAATAATATTAGTACTTGATAAATAGAAAATATTTTAAGCTACTTTTCTACTACCATGGTTGAACTTTAAAAAAAAAAAAAAAAACTGCTTCAGGGGATAATTTACATATCATAAAATTTAACCAATATAAGTTTACAATTCACTGATTTTAGTAATTATACATTTGTGCAACTATTACCACAGTCCTCTTCTAAATCATTTCTATAGTCCTAGAAAATCTCCTCCCCATGGCCATTTAGGGCTTCCCTGGTGGCTGAGTGGTAAAGAATTTGCCAGCCAGTGCAGGAGATGTGGGTTCGATCCCTGGATTGGGAAGATCCCCTGGAGAAGGAAATGGCAACCCACTCCAGCATTCTTGCCTGGGAAATCCCATGGACAGAGGAGCATGGTGGGGCCACAGTCCATGGGGTTGAAGAGTCGGACATGACTTACTGAATAAACCATCACCACCATATAGCCACTTCTAGAGAACCCCTGCTCCCACCCTCAGTCTTAGGCAACTGTGATTTGCTTTCTGTTCCTATAAATTTGCTCTTACTAGACATGTCATATAAATGGAACCATACAATATGTAGTCTTTCACATCTGGCTTTTTTCAGTTTCATGTTTTTGAGGTTTATCCATTAGCACAGATCAATGTTTCGACCCTGAACTTTTTTTCTCTTCATGTTAACTTGTAGTTGTTCTTCTGAGTCATCTGTTACAAAGGCCCTTGCCCATTTTTCTATGGGGACTGAAGGTTTTTACAGAAGAGGGACATAATCAGGGTCATGTTACATAAAGAGAATTCTGGCAGCACTGGGAAGGATGTCTCTATATTGTATTTCCAAATCTGGGACAATCAATAGGCCTACTGCATTGAATTAGGCTTTATCATCTACAGTAAAGAAGTATAAAATGAACTACAAAAAAGAACTATAAAATTATAAAAGTTTATTTGAATAGTTTCCTTAAAGAGTGTCATAAATTTCTAATTTAGTCTCTAAAAAAATATTGCAAGTTAATTCTTCAAAGTTGATTTTACTTTATTGTAGTAGAAACAAGTTCTTTGTAGAACAAAGTGAAGTGTAAATAAATGTTGCCTTACCCTAGTGTTGCTCTTGGTGGCTTGTTTTCTGCATCAAGAGCCCTTAAAATGTTTTTCTCATTTCTAAGATTCATCGACAATTAAGTTCGCAATTTGACAAACATTATCTTTGAACTCTATTATTTCTGTAAAGTTAAAAGGAACACCCCTCCCCATGCTCCCCCACCCCTGCAGAACCCTCCCCCAAGTAAAAACTCCCTGATCTAAAAAAGAAAAATGTCCCATTGTGATTCCAAATTAACCATTACTGAATTTGTACCCCATGTATTTTGCTAAATCCAGTTAGACCCTTCCTGAAACAAAGGCTCAGATCTTATACAAGTTGCAATTCTTAAAGGTAACAGAGACACTGAAAACTTAACATATCAGAGGGCTGAAGCTTTTCTTCATTCCATCTCCTCTGGTCTTCTAAATCCCATCTTCAGAGCTGTCTGAGGATGATTTACCGTACAGCTAAAAAAGTTAAAGCAAGGGATCTTCATTTGTATGGGGTTCTCTGTAGTTTTTATGTTTTTCCTTAAGAGGTAACAACAAATTATATAACCTTCATGTCCCACAAAACCTGGATTTGCTGTATAACCAACAACCTCTATCCCCTATTCCAAAGGTTCTTTGCAAGTTGGTCCTTTACTTCATGGGTTGAGTGTAGATATATTTCTACAAGCCTTCTCTTCTGTGATTTGTAACAGATATCCTTTTAGAAAGTTTGTCATGCAAATCATAAAGTAACAACATACACAATTAGAATCTCATCACTTCAAGAGGTGATGCATGTTTATTCTATGGTCCCTTTCCGTTTTTGTCCACACGCCTACATAGTTCACTTTACAAAGTCCACATGTTTACATGTCCACACGCCTACATAGTTCACTTTACAGCATCGCATTTATTGCACCACTGTTCTATATTCATCTCTTCCAAATGTGTATGATGTGGCTATGTCACAGTCTTCACCAGAAAGAGGGCAGCAGAAAAGGATCACAGCCTGGTACTTCATGGCACCAAGAAAAAATGACCAGCTGCCAGAGTTCAGGGCTGGGCAAGAATGCTGACTGTCAGGGCCACATTTGGCTTGTCACCACAGGATACTCCATGCTTAACAGGGCCCGGCATCCGGTTAGTATGTAAATATCAACCAAGGGACTAATTCTGAACCTGACTGATCCAATATTGTTGATTTTTGGGGGGGGGGGGGGGGGGGATGGGGGTTAATGTAACTCCCAAGTAGAAACAAAAAACTTTTAAAAATAGCAATTACTGTTTTTCATTAAAGTGGAATCTGCATCACTAATTCACTGACTAAACAAGTGTATAAAGTGTCTGTTGGGAACAAACACAATTGGATTACTTGGACTATCGTGAGAGACCCAAAGGAGGAAAATTTTGCATAGTGTGCTCTTTCTAAACCCTATCCCAATCCTGTACTTTATGGCCTGAGATGAATGAAGAGAAAGGAGAAAATTTTAATCTTTTAAAAAGACATAGCCTTATTTTTATCTTTGCAGAAGAGTTGAGAAATAATGAAAAAAAATTGGGAACAAAAGGAATTTTAACTTAAAGAAAACAGAGCTCTTTATTGCCTTTAATGGCTCTGTAAGATTATACCAGAAGCTGGGCTACCCTTATCTGAAGTGCCACATTCACTGTGAAATGCTCTTAGAGGGAGAAGTCATAACAGTTTATTGTTCAAAAAGGATCATTTTAGGTTTCGGTTAACATAAAGAAGCATATAACTTTTTCTAAGATTTAGAACATGAAGGAGGGCGCTATGTGGCCTGTTGTGAGACACACTTATCGGTCACTTGGATGACCTGATGTGACACATGCAGAGTCACTTGAGAAGTTTGACCCAGCAAAAGATGGACTCCTTCTGTCCTGAGGTCAGTGCTAGTAGGCAATAGCATTTCCTGGCAAAATTCAATTAAACAAAATCCCAGAGTTGTTTTTCATCAAAATAATTTTGATTTAATTTCTTCTTTAATATAAAAGGACAACAAATTACATTTCAGAGAATACTGTTTAGGTTATGAAGTTCCCGTCAGAGCTGTTTTGCAATACATGTTTATATAATCAGAAGTCAAGTCGGCAGTCGACTGTGAAACTGGGGCCAGCCAGGCTGCGTTGTGTGCGTTCCACTTTGGACAACAAACTAATGTACCGTTCTATTGTTTAGGTATCAGTGAGGTTTGGATTTTGTTTTGGACATTTGAGTTGGGATGAGAAAATGAACCAGCAGCAGCAGCAGATTCTAAAATGCAATAGGTCAGTGCTTTGTAAAGAGAACAAGCAACATCAATATTTCCTGCTCTAATCACTGGGTCCAAACATTTGACATTTTGAATACTGAAATTTAAGTTTTGGGGGAGAAAATTTTATAGAATCTTTCTGTTCATATTGCCCAGTGTATTACTGATTATTTCCCCTATTGATCAATTGTACTTTGCTGTCCAAGATTCACAGAAGTGAACAAGGCAGTGCGAAAAGGCAAAAAGAACAAGAAATAGCGCAGAGAAGCAGTTAAACCTCTTATTTAGAGGCAATTTGCCAAAAGCAATTACGCTTTACAAGATCCCACTTGACGGTGAATGCATCAAAGATCTAAAATCTTGGACAGTTATCCTTGCCGCTTTACCACTCAGCTTCCTTACCTGCCCTCCCTAAGGATCCCAACTGGAAGGGATCTGTTTCTCTTGGTCTGACGGTACCCTGTGTCACAGTTAACTGTAGGCATAGCTCCTTTACTAGACTACAAGTTCCTTTAGGATATCAATGATGTCTTATACATATTTGCCTCCTCCGAAGTACTCAACATTGCAGTGTCGAGGTTCAGGGCAGGCTACCCCAAGATATGGCACAGTGGTACACTGATTATTCTGAAATGAAGTTACTTGAGAAACAGCTGGTAGGAAAAAAAGATATAAAAAACACTCATTTCCTCCTCCTTCATGAAAGCAAGAAGTAAATCTCTCAGGTGAAGGAATCCTCCCTATACCAGGAGGCTAGAAAATATCCTTATTATCAGACTTAGGGAATTCAAGGCTTAAACAAATACCTAAACAAACTTGTTACTTCCTCATTAGTTTGCTATCCTAGCATACATTAAATCTTCACCACTTTCTTTGTCTAAAAATGATATATAAAGAGCTTGCTTTGATCATTTGGGGAATCTTATTTCTATGAGAATTCCACATATGTGAATTAAATTGTTTTGTTTTTTTCTCCTGTTAATCTGTCTTGGGTCAATTTAATTATTAGACCAGTCAAAACAACAAAGAAGGATGGGGGGAAATTTCCCCTCCCCTGACAATGTTATTCAATTATGTGTGGAGTAAGTTAAAATGTAGATTAAAAAATTATCCTAATAAACTTCAAATAGAACCAAAAACTCTTCTGTCTCTCCATTTAGAGTTTGCATTGTATTTGCAAAGTATATTTAGGGTAAATAAAGTGAATATTTCCCTCTAAAACAGTCTCTTTTATGGGTAAGTTTATTCTTTCCTCCACTGCATTCTTTGGGTGTGAAGATGAAACAGGTTTTGGATGAATACCCACACATGTCAGATGTCAAAGCATATTTCTTTGTTTTTTTCTGGCTTAGTATTAGGATACTACATATTCATCCAGAGCCTTTCCAAGGAAGAGCTCTCCAAACACTTAAGTTTTAAAATGTCCTTGATTATGTGTTAACTAAGCTAAATTCAAAGAAACTAAAATCACATCAGAGCAAAAAGTAAAAGAAATTTTAATTAGAAAATTCAAAGAGATGACAGTAGAAAAAGGTCTAAAATTCATTGTAGAATGATTGGAATGGACCTTATCTCATCATTCTAATGTGTGAGCCAGGACACACAGACTCACACAAAGAATGTTCCAACCAAGCTAATCACCAGGCCAAAGGAGCTGGCTTTGTAAAGAAAAACCTAAGGAGGCAAAGTCACTCAGCATAAATCTAACATAGGGTTTTGGAAGTTCTGAATTAGCAAATCTCTCAAAGAAAACAAAAAGCAAATATCCACATTGGTTTTTAGTTTAATAAATAATATATTCACTTTCATATTCACTTTATTAAATGGGAAAAACAAATCATTTTTTCTATGTGTTAAAACATTCCAGTGTTTTAACTTCATTGAAAAAAGGCAATGCAAGTTTGTCTCTCATGTTTTTAAAGACAAGGGAGGAAACGGGATAAACAGGGATCTCTCAAGGTCTGGTTTTTGATTCCTGTGTCTCCAACTGAACAAAACTCTCAAGTCACAAAGATGCTCAGGCACAGACACACTTTCTCCCATCTTATACTCCTGTTCTGAGAGAGGTTAACACAAAGATCCAGATATTTAATGCAGATTTTTCTAATCCTTAGAATCTACCAGCAGTTTTTGCTAAAAACAAACAAAAACTTTAGAAAGACCGTCTCATTCAATAAACATAACTACGTTGAAGAGACTACTAGTGCATATTAAGGTTTATAGAGATGAAATGACATAACTTCCAAGATTGACTTTAGAAAGTTTCAGTGGAAAAGAAAAACTGGGGGATAGGTGAGCAATGGCAAAGTCTTATAATTACTGTACTAAATGTAGGGGATGAGTATATGAGGAATTTGTCATTTTTTTTCCCTACTTTCGTGTATGTTGGAGAATTTTCATAAACAGACTTTTTAAAAAAGAGCTTAGGTAATATATGGTGTATTAATGGCTCAGATGGTAAAGACATCTGCCTGCAATGCAGGAGACTCAGGTTCGACACCTGAGTCAGGAAGATCCCTTGGAGAAGGAAATGGCTACCCACTCCAGTATTCTTGCCCAGGAGAATCCCACGAAGATTGGAGCCTGGCAGGCTACAGTCCATGGGGTTGCAAAGAGTCAGACACTACTGAGTACTAATGCTTAGGCAATATAGGTCATCATTGTAGGTACGGGTCTGTGGACTAGACAGAAACCTCTGCTGAAAGAAAGAATAGCTGGTCTTGAATATGGGGCTCTTTACCAGGTTTAAAAAAACATTTCATCTGTTTTTCTCATAGGAAGGAAATAACAAATTTATGTATTATTTTGGAATTGGGTATTAACACAGTACTGTTTAATGTGACCATAAAATCAGAGAAAACTACCTTTTCCAGCTGAACATAGAAGTTTCATTACATGGAAGACATGGATTTGGATTTTAGTTTAACTTTTAGTTTGAAAGGAAAAGAGAAGTTTTAATTACAAGAATTTAGATTCCCTAATCCTTTTCTCAGATCCAAGTAGCTTTTCTTATGGGGATTTAACCTCTACCCTGTCAGTTACTTCTGTGGTGGCTCAAGTGGTAGATAATCTGCCTGCAGAGCAGGAGATCCAGGTTCAATACCTGGGTCAGGAAGATGCCTTGGAGAAGGGAATGGCAACCCACTCCAGTATTCTTGCCTGGAGAATTCCAAAGACAGAGGAGCCTGGCAGGCTACAGTCCACGGGGTTGCAAAGAGTCAGACATGACTGAGTACCTAACACTTTAACATTGCCAATTACAGAAGTAAGCTGTGTGGGGGTGGTCTCCTTCTGGAGGTCATACTTTAAACAGAAGTAATCCTTTCCTGTGTTGAAGAAATCACTTTCACCCCCTGCAAAGAATATACTTTTAAGGAGGTCTCACTCCTTCTGACTCCTCTCTATTCCCTTAACACCTTATACATCTCTCTCTTCCATGCTTCTTACACTCTTCCTCATTGGTCCAGTCATCAAATTCTACGCAATCTTCAGGGATCCAAAAAAAGCAAAAGAGCCCACTGGATCTTGGAGGGCAACCATACGTGTTCCTATGGAAACTGGGGCTGGGGAACTAGAACTGGATCAGAAACAAAGAGGAGTCAGACTGCAACAAATTCCCCTAGTTCCTTTATTTTGTATAAGTTTCACAACCATGGGGTCTGTATTAACATTGTAGATTTTTTTTTCCTGTTTTAAAAACAGATATTAAGGACTCACATAAGAATTCTACTAACACTGATGTCATGGACACTTTTTAAAAAATGAGGTATTTGGTTTACTGTCCAAAACAGTAAAGGTTTGGGCAAACTGAAGAAATGATCTAGCAAGTAATAAAATGAAACTGAATCACTGAAACAGAAATGGGACCTGGCAATACAGTTGCTGTGACACCCTGAGAACCTTTATTGTAGCCAAAATAAACCTACCCACCTTACGTCTCTAAAAGTAAAACCTAGCATGATTTTTCCTAGAGGCATATGTTTCTACTTGGAAAAGACAGTGAGAATGAAGAGATGAGTGAATATGAGAAAGGTAAAGAGATTAAGACCACTCTTACTGCCCTTTTCCCCACTCTAATAATAATTACTGACTAATGGACCCTTATTTCCTTGTTATCAAATGACCTTAGGAAAATATTTACAGTCAGAGCAAGAACAGCATTTTCAAGTGAATTTATGTGGAACCGTTGTCAAAGTTCAAAATACCATGAAAGATCTTGAGAAGGCAGTTGACTATTTCACATAAAAAACTGAACAATCAGGTTAGCCAGGCCCAAAATAATGATGAAAACGTGAAAGATTACTTTAGGCCACGTGAGACGGTCTTCTTGGTGGAGGGAAATTATATAGATGAGAGATGGATATATGAATACAAAGGCCAGGCCACATGCTGCTCCTGAATACCTGCAGAATAAAAAAGTTTTTAGGTTAATAATCATTCTGCATTTTTCTGATTTACAATTATGGTAAATATAGGTTAATTTAAACCGTCCTCAATTGGATGTTACAATAAAATTATTTTTGATTCATTTGTTGTTGACATAAAGCATCTGAGTTTAAAACTTATTTTACTTGCTAAGTTAATATAAAATACTATTTCCTGTTCATCTTTATAGCATCTGCTTGACAGAGTTTTTTATTCATCTCTCAAGTCTCTGTAGTTCCTCTGTATCTCAGTGATTATGGCTACTTCCTCAGAAACATCTGGAGATAGGCTTCCTATCTTTGATCTTTTATAAACTAATTATAAATTCTGAGTTGTTGAAGGACTGCAAGCATCTGCTTAAGACTGAGAACAGATGAATGTCTTGTTGGTATTCAGCATAATTATCAAAGATAGTAACAAAAATACCTAAACACATGACTGAGGAACCTACACTTACTTCTTTCCTTCCCTATACTTAATTTCCTTATAAACAGCTTAAAGGGAACTTGTAAATCCATTATATTTCACAAGTGTCAGGCTAAAGGTCTCCTCTTTTGTCTTTCGCTACTTTTATAGGAAAGGGTCTTCAAAAAAAGTAACTCAGTCCTGCTTTCTACAAGGTTAAGGAAGAAAAATTGGATCATTATAAATTTCAGTTTTCCATGAGAATCTGAGGTCACAACTTTAATCCCAGTCTACTCAATCTATCACAATATATTCGGAGAATGGATATTAAGCAAAGAGCCATCTGGGATCTAAACTTTCTGACTACAATTGACACTGAAATATGTTCTTGAGTAGAAATGGATTAAGAAAGTTGGGACATAGCCTTGACATATTAGAGACCTTCCAGGTACCCCAAGAAGTTATATGTTTCATATTAAAAATAACTTTATTTTGGATAAAAATACAGTGGAAAATTATGAGAAAAAGAGAAGGGGAAGGTACCTAAGGCTAAGGAAAATGGTGCTTCTAGAGTGAGGAATAAGCAAAAGTGGAAGATAAAGAGCCCCTTAACTGACACCAGTGAACTGCACTTGAATGTTAGCAATTTTAAATACTCACTGGAATTTTAAACAATTATATTAAGACAACAACAATAGGAAAAGCATAAAAATAAAGACCAATATGTAAAGGGGCAAAGTTGCCTTACAGGCAGTACCTTATGATTCCTCCTATGTTTGGGTAGAAACAGGCCATGATCACTCCAGCTCCCACAATAAACAGATTAAAAATCAACACGTGGAAAATGCTAAAAGTTGAGAAGAGAGTTTGAAGAAAGAAAAAATATAAAAACAGGCAAATTATAACAATGTGAGAATGAAATTCATTTCTATCATCTCTAAAATGAGAATGTCTTAAACTTGACAATAAAATTACAGCATAAATAGAAGGCAACAGGAGTACTCAATACTGGTGGTGGGACAGTGATATTGGCCCTTTCCTGCAATTATATAACTAGATTAAATTCTGTAGGAGCAAACTGGTCGTGTATATCAGGGTTTACATTCTTTCATCTGTAATTCCATTTGGGTGGAATATCATAAGAAAATTAAAAAACTATTAACATAAAGGTATTTGTAAAAAGAACTGCTGCTTTTGAATTGTAAAAAGAATTGATGCTTTTGAAACTGTGGTGTTGGAGAAGACTCTTGAGAGTCCCTTGGACTGCAAGGAGATCAAACCAGTCAATCCTAAAGGAAATCAGTCCTGAATATTCATTAGAAGGACTGATGCTGAAGCTGAAGCACCAACACTTTGGCCGCTTGATGCGAAGAACTGACTCACTGGAAAAGACCCTGATGCTGGAGGCAGGAGGAGAAGGGGACAATGGAGGATGAGACGGTTGGATGGCATCACCAACTTGATGGACATTGAATTTGAGCAAGTTCCAGGAGTTGGTGATGGACAGGGAAGCCTGGCGTGTTGCAGTCCATGGGGTCTCAAAGAGTTGGACACGACTGAGCGACTGAACTGAACTGATTTGTAAAAAGATAGAAGCATCCTAGAAATATGGCAGGGCAGCAATTTACTTGATGGAAACATTTTAAAATGTTAAAAATATATAATCACTGTTACCTAGATGGTAAAAATCTATCTAGGCAACTTGAGGAAAAAGCTAGTTAGATTTTTACTACACAAGAAAATCTTAAAATGTTTGAAAAAAATATCAGAAAGAAATACACTATAAGGGAGTAGTGATTGTGTTACAATTTGGGATTTGGGGTAGTTTTTCTTCATTTCTACACCTGATAAATTTCGTATGTTTTATAGTATTCCTTTGTAAAGTATTATTTTACTTTTATAATTAGAAAAATAAATTTTATCAAGGGAAAGGCAAAATGGGCAGGTTTTTATTTTTCAGATTTAGTCACGTAAAGCTATTCAGTATTTACCATGAGTAGAATATCAGCTAAGTAAATTGAACTAGATGTTAACAATTCAAGGCTTGTGAAATCAATTTTGGGACAGAAATAATCACATGGTAGATGGAATGTGATGCTTGAGAAATATCTCCATTTCCTCCCAAAATGATCCTTAAAAGTCAAAGTTACATATCAAAGCAATATTTTGAGCCCAAGTTATCAGAGGTTAATTAATCCCTGGGAAAGATTACAGAAAGAATTAAAAATGAGGAAAATTATTTATACAAATAAATGGTTAGTCATGTATCTTGATGAATTACAAAGATATTCAGGCTTCTAGATCTTACTATTTATCTAAAAACTCCAACCTTAAAATTGCTTCAGAGCTTTGAGACATTGGCTGGGCCTCTGTTATTTCTGTATTGTAAAAGGAAACAATTTTGTGTATTTTTCCAAAGCAGTGGTTCTCAAAGTGTAACCACGAACCTCAGGGAAGTTTCCAATTCCCTTCCAGGAAGCTCTGAGGTAAAAATTATTTTCCAGTCAGACAAAACATGCTTTGCAAAAGCAATGGTGGGTAAACTGCTGCCCCCTTAGATTGGATAGAGGTAGCTGCAACTATCTCTGTATTCTATACTGTATTCTTTACTGCCAAACATTCTCAAAAAAAAGTTTTATTAAAAATTGTCCTTGTTAAAGGACTGAAAATTATTAGTTTTTTTAAATCTCATACTTCGGTGTTGTTTTTGTTTGTTTTTGGATGCGCTGGGTCTTCACTGCGACCCGTGGGCTCTTCATTGCAGTGCATGAGCTTTCTCTAGTTGTGGTGCAAAATCTCATACTCTGAACAAACATCTTTTTAATATTCTGTATGATCAAATAGAAAGTATATAATACAGCACATCTGCTGCATGCTGAAGTACAATGGCTGCCTCGAGGAAAAGCACTTGTGCAACTGAACTGGGGGACAACCGTGCTGTTTTTTCCAAAGACCGTTTTTAATTGAAAGACAGACAAACTATGTTTCTTTAGATCTGGGTATGTGACAGACATTTTCTTAAAAATAAATGATATGATCTTATCATTTCAAGAAAAACAACTGGTAGTTTGTGTTGCCAATGATAACATTGAGCTTTCAAGTAAAAATTAGAATTTGGAGAGCTGGTATTTGCTACCATGAGAGCGGGACAGTATTGCAATATCTAAGACTTTTATAATGCAACTGGTGGTGATAATAGCGAAAGTGGGGTTTGATAATATATAATGAAATGGGTCAATATTTGGAAGATCTATAGAACTCAGTAAACCAGTATTTTCCAAATGACTAAACCTAATGTTATAAAATCATACATGGGTAGAAGATACAAACTGTAAGACAAACCAGTGGCTTTTAATGTAACTGAGTTTCAGATTCAACTAACTTTTAAAAACTACCACCTGTCAAGGTTTGGCACAGTAGCAAAGAAAAATACCCACAGTGATCTGGAAAGGCTATTAAAAGTACTTCCTTCTTGCTCCAACTATGTGTCCATGGGAGGGTGTATCTTCTTCATATATTTAAATAAAAATTACATATTACAACAGAATGAATGTAGAAAATAGGATAATTCAATGATCTACTAGCAAATCAGACATTAAAGAGTTCTGAAATGTAAAAAAATTTTTTGGAAATTGTTCGTTTTCAAAAATATCATTTATATGTTAACAAGTAATGGCTTTATTATTGCTTTTTAAGTAAATTAATAAACATTTTAAAAGTTTGGTTCTAATTTTTCGTGTTAAATATTGATGGATATAACTCACATAAACTAAAGTTCCTGGGGGGTCCTCAAATAAACCTTAAGAGTGTAAAGGGGTCCTGAGATCAAAAAGTATGCTCCAAAGTATGCAGAGTACTTGCAACTGTAGGATAAATGATGTGTTCCTGATGGTAGGGGAAGAAATGTAATCTGAATGAAAGAGGGAAATTCCAGACTTTTTCCAAGAAGAGAAAACATTCTAACAGCCAACATTATGCAAAATAACAGCAGAAAACAGGAATAATGCATTTACCTAGAATTTTTTTTTCATCTATGACTTAAAATGTATTTATTAGTAAATACGGCAGGGCATATAAACACAATAGGATTCTTACATTTACTGAAATCCAATGTGAGAACTGTAGTTGCTGCTGTTGTCAAGGCCAGAGGCTTGGTAACTCTTGACGTTGGCTTTTAAAAGTTTTTTGTTTTTAAAACTACATACTTATAACCAATTATTTGTTAAATGAGGGGAAAGACTGCATTACTTTACTTCAAATAAACTGGTTAAGACCACTCGTTTAGTTGGTTACAGCAAGTGTAACTTTTTTCAAATTTTATCCAAAAGCTTTCTTCATTTAAGATAATTTATTCCCAATAAAATAGGTTAGGACTAGGTACTTTTTACTGCTGCTTCTGCTGCTAAGTCGCTTCAGTCGTGTCTGACTCTGTGCGACCCCACAGACGGCAGCCCACCAGGCTCCCCCGTCCCTGGGATTCTCCAGGCAAGAACACTGGAGTGGGTTGCCATTTCCTCCTCCAGTGCATGAAAGTGAAAAGTGAAAGTGAAGTCGCTCAGTCGTGTCTGACTCTTAGCGACCCCATGGACTGCAGCCCACCAGGCTCCTCTGTCCATGGGATTTTCCAGGCAAAAGTACTGGAGTGGGGTGCCATTGCCTTCTCCAAGGTACTTTTTACTAGAATAATCTATAATAAAACTTAATGTAAGAGTAGGCATTAACCAGGGGCCCACAAGGAAGTTTCAGTAAATAGAAACTTCTCTTGGATAAGGGTGACTAGCTTTGAACAGATTTTTCAAGAGGACTCAAACTCTTTCATCGCCAATAAGAGATTAAAAATTATAGCAATCGTTACAGAAGCAAATAATAATTTAAACTTGCTATGTATCTCACGTTCAATCCTAAACCATTATTGTTTATGTAAAACTGCATGACTGGTAATAAATATACAAGTAAATACCAATAACTAAATGAGTTGCTTCTCATTAGCCATACATTACTAACACAGGTACTACTACATACTACTAACTTCTTGGCAAAGAGTAGATTAATAGCAACTAAATCACAAGATAAATATAGCTGATATCAGAGCTAACATAACTACATGGGCAGGAATTAACTTTAAATCATTCTGGACAAGGGAGCGGCTTCTATTTTTAAAGCACTTCTGGGAAAAGAACACCAAAGGTCTATCCTTAGTAATCATTTTCATTAGGCAAAGTTTCATAGCAAAAGGATCAGTCACATTTTAAACTGACCTGTTTGCACAGTCATTTGTTGCTTGGCACATCTTGCTGGTCAAGAGAAGAGCCCTTACCTAGGATAAACGTCACCGAAGACATGACCCAGTAGCTGGACGCGAGCCAAGTAGCCTAGAAGTGGATACACAGTCATCATCTGGAACAGCAGGAATATTCTTGCAATGAAGGACAGGATGTCACTGCTAGGGAAGTTGTCTAAAAAGTTCTAATCCAAGAAAGACAATAAAGTAATGTCACAAGTCAAATTCAATATATACAAATTTATAAAATGGAGTTTTTTGCTTATTTTGAACACAGGTGCCACTCAAATTGCATGGTTTTGTGGGCTGGCGCCCGTTCACAAACTATTTGCTAACTATTACTCTTCAATAGCTAAGTACAGAAATTAAAAGTAAGTATTTAGAAACTTAAAGAAATTCGACATTGGCATATTTTTGTTTTACAAAAGTATCAATCTGCAATTCATTTGACATTGAAACAACAACAAATAAGACCTTATTTACCACTGATAGTTTGAGAACTACTGCTCTGTTAGTATATGAGGTTTAAGTATAAATTTGTTTCAATAAATTTAAATAGCTAATTCAATGCTATTTCATTCTCAATAATTCTCTTATTTTTTCTCCTCTGATGCACTGTAGCATTTTTAAAGATTATAGAATAAAGTGAGAGTATATCTATTACTATCACTATTATCTATAGTCTATCAATAAATAGAAAAGAAATTTTTTCTACTTCCTTTCATGATTCTGTTCTCCATTTTCATTTGGCATCTAAGAAAAAGAAAGCCAATCACTCAGATTTTTTTTCCCTTTCAAATACAAATACCACAGATATTCTTATTCCCAAGGGAGTGGGCTTTATATGGGATTTTTCATATCAGGGGAATTTTCAGCAAACATTTGGCTGCCAAAGAACTTTTGGAATCAAGGAAATCAAGAGAACATTTCAAACTATCAAAGGAGCAATAAGTCAAATCTATTTATCTTGAAGAGATGAGAACATTATTACCACTATTATGCTGAAATAACTTTATAATTCATAGGTAATAAATCATATTTTGTACTCCACCACACTCTTAGAGGAATTTCTTCTGACTAGAATGAAAATCACCTGTGAATGCTACTTTCTCTGAGAACTTCTTCAGTTACATAAAACTAGAGATTATGCTATTCCCAGGTTTATGATGGGTCAAATCAAATAATATTATTTATGGCAGCCTTTTAGTAAAAGAATGTTTCTTTTATTCTTTCTGTCTCTTCCTCTCTCTTTTTTTTTTTAAATTTTATTTTATTTTTAAACTTTACATAATTGTATTAGTTTTGCCAAATATCAAAATGAATCCGCCACAGGTATACATGTGCTCCCCATCCTGAACCCTCCTCCCTCCCCACACCATCCCTCTGGGTCGTCCCAGTGCACCAGCCCCAAACATCCAGTATGGTGCATCGAACCTGGACTGGCAACTCGTTTCATACATGATATTTTACATGTTTCAATGCCATTCTCCCAAATCTCCCCACCCTCTCCCTCTCCCACAGAGTCCATAAGACTGTTCTATACATCAGTGTCTGTTTTGCTGTCTTGTACACAGGGTTATTGTTACCATCTTTCTAAATTCCATATATATGCGTTAGTATACTGTATTGCTGTTTTTCTTTCTGGCTTACTTCACTCTGTATAATAGGCTAGAAATAGTTTTTCTTTGCTTTTATGCTTGCCACCTAGTACCAAAATGAGTGTCAAATCTATTATCAGGGACTGATGAATTAAGAAACCAGTTTATTCAGGACATTTCCAGATCTGGACTTTAGAAAATCAGGGAACTGAATATAGTCTCTGTGAGGGTTTATAAATTCAAGACTGCTACTAGCATAATTATCCACACACACAGAAAAATAAGAAGCAAATAACAGGAATCATTTATTTGAGTACCACAGGTACCAGCAGACAGAAGGTTTTCTGAGAGACCTTCTAAAATCTATGGAGTATCTATTATGATATTTAATGGAAGAGGAAACTGAAGCTCACAAAGAACGGGGAAGGTGCCTGAATTCCCACATGTATGGTAAATAGAAGAGACTGGATTCAAACCCAGGCCTGTCTGGTAGTATACATTGCTACTGTATCACACTGCTTGCTTTGCAGATATGAAGGTGTAAACAATCACACAGAGAGGGTACACAGTGCCTTACCTGCTCTATACAATCTTTGGATAATGGTGGTGAAGGAAATGAAGCAAAAACCAGGACTCCAATATAGAGATAAGTTAATGTCACCAGCATATAAGCAATGGACAAGTCCCTCACCTGTAAAGAGAATAAAATTCCCACAATGATGAATAAATTTTTAGTATGTCTGAATAGGCTAAATAATAAGTGAAAGTGAAGTGGCTCAGTTGTGTCCGACTCTGCGACCCCATGGACCGTAGCCCACCAGTCTCCTCTGTCCATGGGATTTTCCAGGCAAGAATACTAGAGTGGGTTGCCATTTCCTTCTCCAAAATAATAAGACTGACAAATAAATATAATATTTATTTTTGCTCTCTCTGTGTAAATATATATCTCCTAGGTATCCAGGTTGCTCAGAGACATTTGTTAAAACAAAATTCACAGACTTTACAACTAGTCTGACAACTTTTTAAAAACTATCTGGAGTATGTAGACTAAGTTACCTGTTGGCAGGCTTAGAAAGTTAACATAAATGGTGGTTATCATGAGTGAAATTTGGACTTAATTTTGAAATGCAATTTATTTACCAAATTTTAAAATATTTAACTAAAATATAAAGCTAAGGGACAACAAGAAATCAAGAATAGGCTGCTTTCTGTATGACCTATGGAATTAAAAAAAATTTTTTTTTCTTTTTAGTGAATTAACTTTGTAGATCATCAAAGCATGCCTAGACCAAAAGAGACTGGTATATATTAAAATATATTTTATAAAATACAAAAGCTAGTTAAAAAGCAGACAGTAAGCAGGTATTAAGGACAAGCTTAATAAACCTAAACAGTAAACAAAAGGAAATCAAAAGGCAGCTGTTCAAACAGCTGCACAGTGTTATGATTGGAGCCAGTAAACAAATGCAGAACATTAAATAAAGTGGACTGCTTTCTTCCACTGCTGTTCCCACCCTCCCAACCATCCCCATGCAAAGTAAAAAGCTCCAAGATATTTAATGGAGCCAGCTGTCAGATCCAAACAGAACAGATCCCACAGCTCATAAATCTGGTCTCCATCACCACAAAAGTTATGGCCAAACAATTCAGCACAACTAAATTATGGCAATAAGCTTATTCATTTTTCATTTTAAACACAAATTACTTTGAAAGCTAAGAAAACAGATAAGAAAAAAATTATATACAATTTTGCTCTAGTTTGATACCACAGTAAGAAAACTGGACATGTGGTATTAGGAAACGTTTCTGATTTGGGGGAAACGTTTCTCCTTAAATGGGCTACAGCAATAGTAGAGAGTTCTAAACTTAAATGTTGATAAATTCACTTCAAAAGCAAGTAAACAAACAAACTATGAGAAACCCAAAAGTCAAGTCTAAGTTGACAATCAGCTTGAAAACAAAACAGGGATTTCAATCCCTAAATTAGATGGTAGAGGCTTCCCTGGTGGCTCAGATGCTAAAGAATCTGCCTGCAACACGGGAGATTTGGTTTCGATCCCTGGGTTGGGAAGATCCCCTAGAGAAAGAATGGCTACCTAGTCCAGTACTCTTGCCTGGAAAATCCCACAGACAGAGGAGCCTGGCAGGCTACAGTCCCTGGGGTTGCAAAGAGTCAGACACGACTGGGGCGACTAGCACTGTCACTAACACTTTCATTAGGCTATGGAACTACTGGAACCTGGATTATGGAGACTGCTTCCAGCGCTTTAAGAGTTTCTAACTGTGTAGGGGTAAACAAGGGGAAGACGAAAACACCTCCAGAGAAGTTTCAACGTCTCTTCTCTAGTTCTTGAAGCTCTAGGGCCCATCCCAGGCTAGACTTCAGTCACCCTTTGAGTTGCCCGGTGGTCTTGTGAGGTGTGAACAGAAATGGACCAGGCAACCCCCATATTCATAACAATGGGTAGGTGTCTCACAGAGTGATGTTTGAAAGTCATTCCACCCTCAGCTTACTCAGTATTACTCAAGAAGAAAGAAGTTTTGCAAAACACAAAATCTTGGAAGGCCAAAATGGTTGTGTCAGAGAGCTATGTATCCATATAAAGAGGGACAGCTACCATTTCATGGATAGTCTTTAGTCTGTATACCACCTGATCAGCATATTATTTTGGGCAGGCTTTCTGCAAAGATGTATAGCTTAGCAAACTGGGGAAAATCGGCAAAGATGCAAGGGCTTCCTGATGAGAGAGTTTCCCCCTTCTGCTTCCCTGTTCTTATAGCACTGCATACACATCTGAAATATAGCATCTACTACCCTATATTGTAATCATCATTAATTTTTATTATAAAGGAATCTATATTTATGATATGAGGATATCAACTGGAAAGAAAATATTCTTGCACACTCCGAAGTAGTCAAGGTTAATAGTTCTTCTATTATGTTGGTCTTCTAATTTTTCTATATCCAAGTTGGTCCCTACTACTAGACTATGACATCCCTGAGACAAGGACTGTGTCTTCACCTTTATATCCCCAATGTGTGCATGCGTGCAAAGCCGCTTCAGTTGTGTCTGACTCTGTGTGATCCTATGGACTGCAGCCTGCCAGGCTCCTCTGTCCGTGGGATTCTCCAGGCAAGAATACTGGAATGGATTCCCATGCCTTCTTCCAGGGGCTCTTTCTGACCCAGGGATCGAATCTGCATTTCTTACATCTCTTGCACTGGCAGGTAAGTTCTTTACCACTAGCGCCACCTGGGAAGCCCTATATCCCAATACCCAGGACAATACCTGGCACACAGCAGGAACTCAGTAAATACAGATAAAAATAATCATGTTGTCTACAATTATTAAGTGCTTCTAGGTACTAGGCTCTGTACAAAGCAGAGTACATACATTATCTCATTTAAAGTAGGTATAATCCTTTTCTTCATTTTATAGATAAATAAATTAGTGCAGAGAGGTTACAACACTTGTTCATGGTTACACAGTCAGTAGTTGGTGAAGTCAATATTCAAACCAAAGACTTTTTGGCTCCAAACTACATGCCCTTAGCTACTACAATGGAGAGTTAACCAGTTGAATAATACCTTTGTGTCACAGTTAATAAACAATAGGAAAGAAAACAGTGAAAGAGAGGTACCAAATAACGAGTAACAAAAGATAACAATAAAGTACACATACAGATGCAAGAGAAATAACAATGATTAGAAAAGATCTATTTCTCAGTGATTTAAATGTACATTCAGTAGAACTATGTCAAGAGTTGTAAAATAACTGTTTTCATCTGAAAATACTCTAATGAAAGAAATGATGTTTTAATATAAAAGCAGCTGAGGTTGAGCACGATCCTGGGAAACATGCCACCTATGAATAGCATGCACACATGTGTGCTTTGAACCCAAGCCATCACTATTCTAGGCCTGGAGATATGGCCTCTTAGAAGCCTCTTTAATGGAAAACGGCAGAAAAAAACCCATCTTTTAGAAAATGAGGCTCAAAGTAAAAAATATTTTTAAAAATCAGCACAAGTGACCATAAGAACTGGTAAATGTGTCAAGAACCCTGTACATTAATAAAGTAACTTACTCTGCCTCACAAATAAGCAGCAGCTGGCAGGGCTGGCAGTACAGAAGTAATGACAGGAAGGATGCCAAGTGGGGCACAAGTGGGCCTGGGAGCACATTCTGTTTCTCAAAAATGGTTTATAATCTTTCTGTTCCACATACTTTTCATAGTGACTATCCAGCGGAGCATTTACTGAAAAAGAGACAGGCCTACCCCAAACATTTACATAAAAAGTACTGCAGACATACATATAGTTGAGTAAACTACACAAGATTCATAAGAAGAGAAAAGTAAATAACAAGATATGAGCACCTTGAATAGTTTTAAAAGAAGTAAGCAGGGAATAAAACTAAATAAAGATAGGCAAAACAAAACAAGCATGGTATAGCTTCTGATTCAAACATGATGAGGAAATAGGAAGAGGGTGGTCCACAGATCCAGGATGGTTATAGAGCAAATATATTCTGATGATGAGGAATGAGTTGGATGATCTTCAACTCTACAACTTTCTTTGGGGTAAGGTATGTCTTACTAAAGAACAGAAACTATATCTCATTTAGTTACATAGGTAAAAATATGTTTAGTGAAAAGAAAACCTCATGAAATTATGTCAAATTTGGAAAACCTGGAAAATTTGAGCACTACCCCTGTTTAGGAGCCTCACTATTCTTTACAAATGTCTTCAGATCCAAGTACAACTATAGTTTATATAGATGAGAATGAGGCTTTTTCTATTCTTATGTTTTCTTTTCTATTTTCAAAGTTTTTTTCTTTTTTTTTTTTTACTGATCTCTGAATGACTAACCCAAAATCAACATTAAAAATTCCAAGTTCCTGACAAGCTTCACATTTTCTGCCTTAAATCTCAAGAAAACATTATATCATGGTATTAACAAAACTTCAGTGACTCAAATTACTTACTGAAACCTCCTTGAATAAATCAAATGACAAAGTTTTCTCAGAATATAGTATGTATTTAGCTTAATTTATACAACGAAAAATGAAAAGTGTTAGTCACTCAGCTGTGTCCGACTCTTTGTGACCCCACAGACTGTAGCTCGCCAGACTCCTTTGTCCATGGAATTCTCCAGGTAAGAATACTAGAGTGGATAGCCATTCCCTTCCCCAGGGGATCTTCTAACCCAGGGATTGAACCTGCATCTCCTGCACTGCAGGCAGATTCTTTACTGCTGAGTCACTGGGGAAGCATTTTATACACTGGTTTCAACCAATTAAGACAGTAAGAAGACATCATCCATTTAAACTTTTACTTCTAAGCCTTTAAAAAACTATTTTCCACAAGTGACTAAAGTTGAGCCAAATTTTATTACCTGAACCTCACATACTAGTTCTACAAAATGCTAGTCCCCCAACTCAGTAGAAACAAGAACTCATTTATGGTTGTTTACATATGGAATACAGATTGCAAGGTCCATTGAGTGATACAGTATGAAAGGCAGGACTCTTCCTATGTACTTTGGGGACCATAAGACAGAAATATTTACCTCTCTATTCAGTCTGCTTCTCGCACTGAGGAATGCATACCTTCAGATAAGCTGATGTGAATTTCAAGAAAAGCTATTCCTCTTAAAAATTTTCAGGACCAAAACTAGGTATAGACAGTCTTCTCTTTCTATGGGAGTATGAGATTGTGTCATGGGGGTTACCTGGTGGCTCAGAAGGTAAGGAGTCTGCCTGCAATGCAGGAGACCTGGTTTTGGTCCCTGGCTCGGGAAGATCCCCTGGAAAAGGGAATGGCAAACCACTCTAGTATTCTTGCCTGGAGAATCCCTGTGGACAGAGGAGACTGGTGGGCTGCAATTCCTGGGGTCGCAAAGAGTTGGACACGACTAAGCGACATGAGACTGTGAAAGTGCCCCAACACCTCTTTGAGGAAGATGCCTTTGCAGCTGCAGCACTGTTGGGGTCGGCCGGCTCCTCCCTCATGCTGTTCACTCACTGGGAACAGGTGAGTCAGGAAGCTGCGTTGCAGCCAAGGCTTGCAAATACTGGGGAGATACCTCACCAGGAAGAATTACAGGAAAACACCTCACCGAGGAAGAATTACTCCAACCAGCCACAACATAAAATCTCTGGAGAAGGGGTGTGCGGACTAGATCAGAGGCACAAAGGAAAATAATCTAAAAGTGAAAGGACCAGTTCAGATGCCAATCAAGACTCTGGGAGTCACTAGGAAAAAAACTTCTTGAGGTGAAGGTTTCTAAGGTGTTAAGATTTTCTGAAGTTGATTCCAGATGAGGATCCATAAGTGATTCATTGACTTGTACAGTCCTTCCTGCATTGGCAGGTGGATTCTTTACCACGGTACCACCTGGGAAGCCCCCAGTTACTACTTTATGCAAGTTGAAATCCTGTGGTAACCTAAATTTGAACCATGTTGTTAGGGGGAGCTGATAAAATCTAACTAAGCCACAAGCAACTGAAATTCATGCATATGGGAACTGTACAAAGTGAAGTCTGCCTGTAACTTAACTCATTGTTTTAAGACTGTTTTCTAGTAAGACAAACTAATTATGAGTACAATAAAAATATACATGAGTGTTTAGGATAAGATATGAGATTCCACTAAAATTGTTTTCTTCACCCCCAGATTCTCAGGTATACAAGGTGTTCTCTCTCATTAAGGGGACTTTGGTGGTGAAGTTTGAGAAACACAGCCTTATGGATAGAATGACCCAAAACATGAGAATCCAACTTCACAAAATTGGTTTCTGTGGTACTTGGTTTAAATTAGCATTAGAGATCAGTTGAGTAGGATAGAAAGGTATCCTGGCTGAAACCAAAGTATACACTGTTAACTACATACACTATTCCTGTGATGATACAAAAGATATCTTCCACGTATCTCGAAACTTCCTAAAATTTGTGATTGGCAGCTTAGTTCAAGTGGCAAGTAGTCAGGAAATTTGTGAAGAAGGTGAGAGGGATTTAAAAGTAAAAGCCATAAAGTATATTCTCAATTTTTCCTTTACACTCCAAAGTTCCAAATGTTCATTTAGGATAGTAAGATTTTCTTCCTATTCCCTCCAAAGATTTAAAACTGTTTATGACAGAAGTACAATAATATTAAACATTTCTAAAATAAAAACTGAATCTAAAGTGTGAGGGTAATAGAAAAAGAAAAAAACTGCAAAAATACATTTGCCTAGGAAAAGTTATAGAAAATGGTAAGAGACCTTAATTCTTAAGTTTTCCAAAAGTCAAAGCAAAAATAGAAACAAGAATAGTTATATGACCCTTATTATCAAATAATGAGTTCATTAAGGAAATGTTTTCCTAGCCTTGAACAGAGAAAATTTTCTGTCTACTGTCTTTACATAAAGGATGCTGAGCAATTTAACAAAGAATATCTCAATTACAGTTCTTATAAAACAATGAAGCAACATTAAACACATGGCTTTCTTGTATTACTATGAACCCTTGATAAAAGCTGCTTTTAATATTAAAATCTAGTACAGTGATGAGAGAAGAGAGAAAGAAAGAACTGATGTGGTTGAGTTATTTATTGTTCAGAGAGTCTAACTTGTCAATATCATACAAAGAAATCTTGGAGAAGACTTAATATGTTCACATTGCAAGACAAATTTAAAGGCACTAGAAAAAGCATGAAGGATATTCTCTCCTGTTAGCAGAAAGATCCACAGTTGCAAAGGGTCAGACATGACTGAGTGACTAACACTTTCACCTTTCAATAATTGTATAGACTCCTATTAGAACTTCATCATGATTTTCGTTTATATGGTTAGAAGCTATCAAGCCAAATTCAAATTTTACTAACAAGGCCACAGGTAACTGGTTAAGTTCTGCTTTCTTTGGGTTTAGTTTGCTCTTTTTTCCCCCAGTGTCTTAAGGTAGAAGGTTAGATTACTGATTTGAGATTTTTTTTTAATGTAGGTATTTACAGCCATAAATTTCTCTCTAAGCACAGTTTTAGTGCATCCCATATATTTTGATATGTTTTATCTTGTAGTGAACTCCGGGAGTTGGTGATGGACAGGGAGGCCTGGCGTGCTGTGATTCATGGGGTCGCAAAGAGTTGGACATGACTGAGCGACTGATCTGATCTGATCTTCATTTTCAGTAATCTCAAAGTACTTCCCTAATTTTTCTTGTAATTTTTTCCCTTGAACTCATTAGTTAGGAGTATGTTGTTTAATTTCCACATATTTGTCAGTTTCTCAGATTTCTTTCTGGTATTGATTTCTAATTTCATTGTGGTCAAAGAACATACTTGGTATGATTTCAGTCCTTTCAAGTGTATTATGACTTGTTCTGTGACTCAGCATATGGTCAGTCTTGGTAAATGTTTCATGTGTTTTTGAAAAGAATGTGAATTCTGCTGTTGTTTAAGACTTTTATAAATGCCTGGTAGGCTGATAGTGTTTTTCATGCTTTCGATATCTTTACTTATTGTCCATTTGCTCCATCAATTATTAAGGGAGGGTTGATGAAATCACTAATTATTAATATAATTGTGGATTTCTCTACTTCTTACAGTTAAGACAGTTGCTGTTTCCTTTACTTGGAAGCTCTGTTACTGGGAGCATACATGTTTAAGATAATTATGTCTTCTTGATGAACTGGTCCTTAAAGATCATCATATAATGTTCCTCTTTATCTTTGGCAATACTCCTTGTTCTGAAGTCTGCTTTGTCTGATATTAAAATAGCCTCTCCATCTCTCTTACGCTTAGTGTCTTCATGATCTCTTTATATGTAAAGTAAGTTTCTTGTAGACAGTATATAATTAGGTTTTGCTTTTAATCAGACTGACAATCTCTTTTAATTGTAGTATTTAGACCATTTTTAATGTAAGTATCAACACAACTGGGTTGAATCTATTATCTTTCTATTTGTTTTCTATCCAGTAGTCATATATGGCTGTGAGAGCTGGACCACAAAAAAAGCTGAGCACCAAAGAAATGACTCTTTCGAATTGTGGTGCTGGAGAGAAGACTCATGAGAGACTCTTGGGTTGCAAGGAGATCAAACCAGTCAATCCTAAAGGAAATAAACCCTGAATATTAATTGGAAGGACTGATGTTGAAATTGAAGCTCCGATACTTTGGCTACCTGATGCTAAGAGCTGACTCATTGGGAAAGACCCTGATACTAGGAAAGATTGAAGACAACAGGAAAAGAAGGCGGCAGAGGATAAGTTGATTACATAGCATTACTAACTCAATAGACATGCATTTGAACAAACTCCGGGAGATAGCGAAGGACAGGGGAGTCTGGCATGCTGCAGTCCATGGGGTTGCAAAGAGTCGGACACAACTTAGTGACTGAACAACAACTCTCTTACACTTAATGTCTGCATGGTATATCTATATTTAAAGTAAGTTTCTTGTAGACAATATATAGCTTTTTTTTTTAGTCAGACTGACAATCTCTTTTAATTGTAGTATTTAGACCATTTTTAATGTAATTATTAATATGATTGAGTTTGAATCTATTGTCTTTCTATTTGTTTTCTATTTGTACCATATATTCTTTGTTTCCTTTTTCTTGTTTTCTTTTAGATCACTTGGGTATTTTTAAAGATCTCACCACTAATGGCTACCAGCTATACATCTTTTTTTTTTTCCTTTTTTTAGTGAGTGCTCTAGAGCAAACTATTATGGCCCATGGATGAAATATGGCCAACTGTCTGTTTTAGTAAATATAATTTTCTTGTAACACAGGCACTACCCACTTGCTTACATATTATTTATAGTTACTTTTCGTGCCACAATAGTAGAGTTGGGTAATTGCAATCCCATGGCCCATAAAGTCTAAGATATTTACCACCTGAACCTTTAAAGAAGAAGTTTGCTGACCATTGTTTTGTGGTTTACATTTAAAAATTAAGGTTTAGTAACAAAAGTCAATTCCTCAGGTAATTACTCACATTATTTTCTTGGTTCTTGTTGTTCTTCAAGAGTGTGATAATACAATTATGAATAAAGAAAGCAAGGGTAAGCACCCCAGTCAGTTGTGGAAACTGAAATCTTATCTCTAGGAGAAAAAGAGAGAAGAAAAAACATGCATTAAAACTGACAACTGGAAAATGAGTACTAGTAGCTGAATAAAATGCCTTTATAAAGTTCCTCAAGGCTAACATTATACTTGAACAAATACTTGAAAAGGGAAAGAAGAGGAATCAAGAAATCATGCCTGTGGGGATACTTTATCATTTTTGGCCAAGCTTGGCAGCATGTGGGATCGAACCCATGCCCCCTGTGTTGGAAGCATGGAGTTGAAACCAGTGAACCACCAGGAAAGTCCATGTGAGGGTACTTTCTATTAGTTGTTTCTGTTTGAGGTCATACAACTAGTATGTTGCAGAGCAAGATCAAATTCAGGGTCTGAACGAAAAATGGGCAGAAGACCTGAATATACGTTTTTCAAAAAAAGATACACAGATAGTCAAAAGGCACATGAAAAAATGATCTACACTGCTAATCATCAGAGAAATTCAAATTAAAACCAAAATGTGATACTACCTTGCATCTCATACAAAATGGCTATCATCAAAACAGAACTACCATGTTGACCCAGTAATTCCACTACTGGGTATTTATCTGAAGAAAATGAAAACACTAATTTGAAAAGATAATGCATTCCAGTGTTCATAGCAGTTACTCTGAGGTGTTCCAACAATATAAGTTTAAAAAAAAGCCCCATTGAGACAGACCTCAACAGAAAGATACTTTCTAACAAGAAAAAGAATGATCACTTCAGATCAACAGCATTATACTTACATAATTATAACAAAGCTCCAATATTTTAGAAGATGATAAAATTATCATTTGTACATGATAGGCCTACCTCAAGAAATAAGAAAAATCTCAAATAAACATTTTTATACCTAAAGAAACTAGAAAAAGAACAAATAAATCCCAAAGTTAAAAGGAAGAGAAATAACAAAGATCAGCAAGAAATAAATGAAATAGGGATTAAAGAGATAATAGAAAAGATCAACAAAACTAAGAGCTGGCTTTTTTTGAAAGATAAAATAGATAAAACTTCAGCTAGATTAACCAAGAAAAAAAAGAGAGGATTCATATAAGTGAAACTACAAAGAGAAGACACCACAACTAATACAACAGAAATACCAAAGATCATGAGACTATGTGAACAATTATACACCAAAACACCAACAAATTGGACAATCTAGAAGGAATGAATAAATTCCTAAAAACATGCAAACTCCCAAGACTGAATCATGAAAAAACAGAAAATCTGAACAGACTAGAGATTGAATTAATAATTAAAACCTTCTCAACAAACAAAAGTCTAGGACTAGATAGCTTCTCTGTGAATTCTACCAATCAAGAATAGTATCCTTCTCAAGCTCTTCTAAAAAATAAAAGAGAAAAACACTTCCAAACTCATTTTACAAAGCCAGAATTAACCTGATACCAAAGCTAGACAAAGACACTACAAGAAAAGAAAATTACAGGCCAATGTCCCTGATGAACACAGATACAAAAATTCTCAATAAAATATTAGCAATCCAAGTTAAACAATTCATTAAAAGGATTACATACCATTATCAAGTGAGATTTATTCCAGGGATGCAAGTGTGGTTCAACATGTACAAATCAATCATTGTAATCAATGATACCACATTCAATCAATCAATACACCACATTAACAAATTAAAGAATGAGAATCATATGATCATTTCAATAGATGCAGAAAAAGCATTTTACAATAAGCTTAAGTCACTCAGTCATGTCTGACTCTGCGATCCCATGGACTGTTGTAGCCTGCCAGGCTCCTCTGTCCATGAGATTCTCCAGGCAAGAACACTGGAGTGGGTTGCCATTTCCTTCTCCGGGGCTCCTGTAGGGGAAATTAGAATTGGATGCCACAAGTCCAGGGGAGCCTCCTGGGCATGTTCATTATCAGAATGTTCCTCTCCTTTGTAAAGCATTTCTGACTGTTTAATTGTGAACCATTCAAGGGCCATTGCCCTTCTGATCTTAACATATCTAATATGCACCCCAAAGATCTTTCCCCTGGTACACATGAAATATTTCCCATTTTTATAAGCTTTATAACACCAAAACACAAAAGATGCAGACAAATTCCAAGAAAAACGGCACAGATTCCAGCATCGATGAATATAGATGAACTGATTCCCTGATCCTATAAAACAAATGAACTAATTGCAACTAGGCTACCCACCCCCTCAAGAACTAGCTTCCAAATGAACCAGTTCCAACTGGACCAGTTCCCAAATCAGGTAAATAAATGTACCCTACAAATGAGCTAATATCAACTAGGGTGGGCCTGCCCCATTAGAACTAGTTCTCAACGAACCGGCTCAGAGTAGAGTCCAACAATACCTCCCCTTTGCAAATGGGTACCCAACCAAATTGGCTTGTCCTGTAAAGGAAAAGCCCAGATTGATGGGAAAAAATGTTTGCAGTGTGCACACTGGAGGGACTTACCCTCCAAAATCGAGCCTGAACACCAATTTATGATATTAACTCTCAAATAACTGGGTATGGAGGGAAAGTACCTCAACATAATAAAGGCCATATATAAGACAAACCCAGAACTAATACCACATTCAATGATGATAAGCTAAAAACTTTTCCTCCAAGAACAGGAATAAGACAAGGATGACTACTCTTGCCATTTTTATCCAACACAGTATTGAAAGTCTTAGAGCAAGAAAAGAAATAAAAGGCATCAAAATTGGAAAGGAAGAAATAAAACTGTCTCCATTTGTTGAGGATATAATACTATATACAGAAAACCCTAAGAATGCCACCAAAAAATTTTTAGAACCAATACACAAAATCAGAAAACTTGGGGGGTATTATTTCAACATACAAAATCTGTTGTGTTTCTATACACTAATAACAAACTATCAGAAGAAATTAAGAAAACAATCCCATTTATAGTAGCATCAAAAAGAATAAAATACCTAGATATAAATTTAGCCAAGGAGTTGAAAGACCTATAAAATCTGTAAGACATGATGAAAGAAATTGAAGACACAAATAAATGGAAAGTGACTCCAAGTTCATGAATCGGAAGAATCAATATTGTTAAAATGTCTATACTACCCAAAACAATCTACACATTCAATGCAATCTCCATCAAAATTTCAATGACATTTTTCACAGAAATAGAACAAACAGTCCTGAAATGTGTATAGAAACATAAAAGACTCCAAGCAGCTAAAGCAATCTTGGGAAAGAAGTATGAAGCTGGTGGCATCACACTTCCTGGTTTCAAACTTTATTACAAGATACAGTAATCAAAACAGCATGGTATTGACAAAGAACAGACACATAGATCAGTGGAACAGAGTGCTCAGAAATAAATCCACACACATACAGCTGATTAATTTATGACAAAGAAGTCAAGAATATACAATGGGGGAAGAATAGCCTCTTCAATAAATGCTATTGGAAAAACCGGGAGACACATGCAAAAGAATGAAACTGGGCCCCCCTATCTTAAACCATACACAAAGATCAACTCTAAATGGATTAAAAACTTGAAAGTAAGACCTGAAACCATAAAACCCTGAGAAGAAAACATGGGCAGGACGGTAAGCTCCATGATACTGATCTTGGCAGTGATATTTTTCACGACAAAAGCAAAGGCAACAAAAACAAAAATAAACAAATGGAACCATATCAACCTAACAAGCTTCTGTAGAGCAAAGGAAACCATTGACAAAATGAACAGGCAACCTACAAAATGGGAGAAAGTGTTTGCAAATCATGTACTGGATAAACAGCTAATAATCAAAATATATAAATAACTCATATAACTCAATAGCAAGAAAATAAACAATCTGATTGAAAACATGGGCAGAGAACTAAATATGGACATAACCAACTATAGTCAGTCAAAAAACAGACAAAATTAATCTTTGGGGTTAAAAGTTAGAACAGTGGTTATCTCTGCAGGGCAATACCAACTGGTAGGGAGAATGAGATGGATTTCTGGGGTGCTATTAATAGTAATTTCTGATTTTGAACAGGGTGCTGGTTATCTGATTTGTTCAGTTTGTGAAAATTAATCAAGCTGTACACTCAGGAACTGTGCACTTTTATTATAAATGTATGCTATACTTTAATTAAAAAGTTCAAAAGCAAAAACAACAAAAAATGTGGGGTATATATATACTATTTAAAGTACATGTGGTTACAAAATTATGTTTTTCTGGCTGCAGATTAACACAATGCTGCTATCAAATCACCCCATAATCCTTGAAAATCAGTGTCTGAGTCTCTTTTTGAAGTCAGTTTCAAAGCATTTAACAGCTTTTCATTTTAAAAATGTAATCTTAATTGCAGTCTTAAATTGTTAAAAGTTAAACAGTATCACAAGGTTTCTAACAAAAACCAGTTTCATACCTTTCACATTTCCCATCCTGAATCCTGTTTCCCAGAAGCAACTAATTGTAACTCTTTTTTTTTTTTTTTTAGATGTCAAATATTGTTAATTTTGCTTCACTGAGTGCTATATTTTTATATATTCCTTTACAGAATGTTGAAGTTTGTTTAGACAGGCACATACATTACTTTAATATCTCTTCTATCCTTTCAGCATATGTTTTCTCAAACAGCTTTATTGGTATTTAATTCATAGATGATATTTAATTCATATATCATGGTGCAGTGGTAAAGAATCTACTTACCAGTGCAGTAGACCCAGGTCTGATCCCTGGGCTGTAAGGATCCCCTAGTGGAGGAAATGACAACCAAATCCAGTATTCCTGCCTGGAAAATTCCATGGGCAGAGGAGCCTGGAGAGCTGCAGTCCATGGGGTTGCAAAGAGTCAGACACAACTGAGTGACTGAGCATGTACACTATCATACCATTCACCCATTTAGTTTACAAACTGGTAGTTTTTAGTATATTCAGAGTTGTATGACCAGCACCAGGATCAATTTACAACAGTTTACAAAGAAACTCCACATTCATTAGCCATCATTCCTCATTTCCACCTAAACCTCCCATCCCTAGTCAATCACTATTCTACTTTATGTCTCTGAAGATTTTCCTATTCTGAATATTTCATATGAAAGGACTCAGTCAATATGTGGACCTTTGAAACTGGGCTCTTTCACTTAGCATATATTCCAGCTTCATTCATGTTGTGGCATTAATTAGTACTTCCTTTCTTTTTATGACCAAATAATATTCCACTGTATGGATATACTACAATTTATCCATTCATTGATGAACATTTTGGTTGTTTCCCTTTTTGAACTATTGTGAATACTGCTTCACATGCAAGTATTTCTTTCAACACCCTTTTTCAGTTCTTTTAGATACATACCTAGGAGTGGAATTGCATGTTCATATGGTTATTCTGTGTTGAACTTTATAAGGAAGTGCCAAAGTATTTTCCATAGGACTGAACCTTATTACAATTCCACCAGCAATGTATAAGGGTACCAATTTTTCAACATCCTTGCCAACATTTCTTTTCCATTTGTTTAATTATAGCCATCTGAATGGGTGGAAGTGGTATCCCCGTAACTCTTTTAACTATTTAGCATATCTTAAATTTATAATCTATTTTTAAGTAATATGCTTATATTCCTTTTTCTTTACTTTTAAATTTTAGACATGAGCCATTGATTTTCCACCAGAAGGCTTTAGGACTTTTATATCACGATCACCCTTCACTTCCCCATGTCTTATTCCCCTAATATAATCATAATTCTGATTTTATAAAATCAAAGTTTTCATTTTTATGATTATTATCTGTTATTCACAGTTAAGCTATGGAATCTATTACTATTATTACACTCTTCTTTCTTATATAAAATACTTGTGTTGACCTGTATTATTGGAAGTCATAGGTGACTTTTTTCCTTTTCGGTTGCCTAATTTTCTAGTTAACACTAATTCTTCCCTAAAATCTCCAAAATAATGGAAAAACTCCACTCTATCTATATAACACATCAATAACCTTTTCCATTTTATTATTATTATTATTATTTTTAATGCCTCTTGGAGCCATCTGTCTACCTGCTATAATCTGGGCTGGCTGCTCCCTAGGCCTGCTGCACAGCTGTTTCCTAGGATTTCCCTTCACCATCATTCTGGGAATTTCTTGATAGTCTACTTCTTTTTGGTGAAGCACATTTTGCAGTATTTTCCTGAGAAAGAGTGCATGGAAGGTAAAATTTTGTGAGACTTTCCAAAAATACCTTTATTATATACTCTAACAGTTGGATGAGAGTATGGTGGGCTTTAGGATTTTAGGTCAAAATAATTTATTCTGAGACCTTTGATGACCTTCTATTGTCTTTTTCTTTCAGAGCTGTTGTTAAAAAGTCTGATACTCTTCTGATTCCAGACCTTTTGTACAGACTTGTGCTTAGTCCCTGAAAGCTCCTCTCTTTATCCCTGGTGTTGTGAAATTTCATAATGATACGCTTTGGTGTGGGTCTTATTCACAATGTTTTGGGCCCTTATGTATAGAAACACATGTTCTTCAGTTCTGAGGAAATTTCCTCACCATGTTCTCTCTTCTCTATGGTACTATTTTCAGTTGGATACTGGACCACCTAGATTAATTCTCTATTTCCTCATCTTTTCTGTCCTATATTTTTCCTTTCTTCCTTCCAGTCATCCATCCATCCATCCATCCACATTGTCTAGTCTTTTGAGAAGGTTAGCTTTATCTTCCAAATTTTCTTTGAATTCTTAATTTCTATCCATATTTTATTTCCAATGGTATTCAAATATTGTTTCATGGATATCACTGTCTTTTGTCACTTTGAGGATGTAATTTTTTAGAATTTTGCTTTTGTTCCCTCATTATTTTCCCTTTAGGTTCCTTTTTTTTATCTTTCTTGTTTTATTTTTATGTAAGAGGTTTTCCACAGATATCCAGTGATATTCAGTTATATTAACATTTAAAAGTGAAGCACTAAAAAAAAAAAAGCATACTTAGTGGACATCTAAATGGTCTGAGACAAGCAAGGTACCTGCCATTTCTTTGACAGAACCCAAATATCTGAGACTCCAGGTCTTCTTGGGCTTACTGGTTTCTCCTGAGGAGAACCCTCTATTTTCCTATGCTATCAGCATTCTGAGAGGCAAGGTGTAAGAAAAGAGAATTGGAGGGGTAGGAGGTGGGGTTTGGCCTCACCATTCAGCACATATGCTTTCACTTAACCCATTTTCAGAACTGAGTCTTATTCCTACCCTTCTGTTGAGCTTGGCAAACCGAAGTCCAGAGAGTATCTGATTTAGTTTCTTCCATCTCTTGCTAGATTGAAAAGGGAAGGGTGATGGATTATATCTAATTATTACTGATACAAACTTTCAAGGAATTCTCCCATTTTAAGCCCTTCTCCTTATCTTTGCTTTCAGAGTTCCCAAATGTCTCCACATACTGAGGCTTTCAAGGATTGTGTCATTCACATTGGCCCCCTCTCTACAGGTATTTACATTTCAGCTTTCTCTGCTTTGCTGTCAATTACCAACCACGTATCAGCTTTCTAGCTTCTAAAAATCTGTTGCTGTCTCTCGTTTGCTATTGTCTCTTCTGGAGAATTTCTTTGTGCTTGTTTTTTACATTTTTTAAAATATTGTTTTAATGGGATTTGGGAAGGAGTAGATATAAACCCATTTTCTCAGTTATTTATTGAGTACTCACTATATGCTAGAAGTATCATAGGTCTTGGGGATACAATAGAGAAGCATAAAAAGAACAAAGACTATTTCTCAGAGGGTGAACATTCTAGATACCCAGATAAAAATAAATAAATAAATACAGATATTTCATAACATCTGAACTTCCCAAATTCAAGAACCAAACAGATTTAGAAACATTTTTAGGTAAGTCTCTTGTTATCTTAATGTCTGCTACTTTCTATCTGAAACTCGGGAGCCAAGTTGATTAGAATAATGAATATGCCTCAATACTCCAACCAGTCAGAATCAGGAATTTAACATTTAGATAACCAGGGATACTTGCATATAAGATTTGGTAGTGATGACAGTTCTAAAGAAAACAAAGAACAAGAAGGTGTGAGAGGTGGTACAAAGTCAGGGAAAACCTCTCTAACAATACCAATCATGTAGAAACCTGAGAAAAAGGACATTTTATGTACAGGGAATACTGAGTGCAAAGACTCTGAGCTAGGAGCGTGCTTGGCAATTTTGTAGAGCAGCAAGGAAGGCAGTGTTGTGGAGTAGACTGAATGAATGGGAAAGTAATAGGGAATGAAATCAGAGAGAAAGCCAGGAGTCACATTCAACAGGGCCTATAGACAATGACAAAGACTTGCCTCTATTCTGAATAAGATGGGAAACCACTAGAGGCTTTTGAAGGTTGTGTCTTAAAAACAAACTCTGTCTGCTAGGTGTGGAACAGACTATGGAGGAGACAAAGTGGAAACAGTGAGGTTAGTTATGAGGCTACTTCAATAATCTGGCTGAGAGAGTAGGAGCTTAACATAGTTCTTTTTTGGTAGAAATGATAATAAATAATCATATTCTCAATTTATTTTGAAAGTAGAAGGTCAGTTGTGCAGATATTGGTGGAAGGGAAGTGGAAAAAAAGAACAGTTAAGTATGACTCCTAAGTGTTTGGCCTGGTCAAGTGGTAAACTGGGGCTACCATTTTCTGAGAATGAGAAGCCTGGGAGAAGAGCAGGTTAAGCAGGCTGGTGGGAGGGGGTGGATGAGGGAGAAAACAATTATTGGATTTTTGTAAATTAAGAATACAAAGTGGACATCCAAGAAGAAGCATATATGAGTATGGGTTTCAGTAGAGAGATCTGAGCTAGAGATAAAATTGGGATTGGTCATCATCTATGATGACAACATATGAAGCCAGGTGACTAGGTGACATTACTTAGGGAATAAAGGTAGAGAGAAGGGGGGTTTGTGTCTAAACCAGATGACTATCATTTAGAGGTCAGAGATAAGAAAAGGAACAGTTATGTAGAAGAGTCAAGAGAGAATAGGGTTTTAGAAGTTAAGTAAATAAAGTGTTTTAAGATGGAAGATGTGGCCAAATGTGCCCCATGCTGCTAATAGGTTGAGTAAGAAGAGGTATGGGATTTGGTCATGGGGTTTGGAAAGATGAAGTCACTGGTCATCAGGCATGGAGTGACTGGAGCAAAAGCCTAACAGAAGTGAGTCCAAGGCAAAATGGAAGAAGTGGAGACAGCACAGACAACTCTTACAAAGTTTTTCTTTAAAAAGAAATAACAGTTACAGGGAATGGGGTTATACGAGTTTTTGTTTTTAGACTGGGAAACATGTTTGTATACTAGTAGGAATAGTTCAGTAGGAAAAATCTGATAATGCATGGTTAAAAAACAAAGGATAACAGCAAAAAGTAAAGTCCTTGAGTAGGCAGGAAAGGATAGAAGGAAATACATGAGCAGGTTTTTCTTGTTATTTTTCCAATTACCTGGGAAGAAGTACTGAACTGAAAAATGAATTTTTAGAAACAAGAGTACATGAAGATTCAATTAGACCCAGAAGTTTATGAGAATTCCTCATCAGGACAATAAAGATTCACAGCCTCCAAGTTCTCTGATTTTTAATCAGCTTTTACTGAGAAAGATTTATGACATATTTTCTTTATTGAAAAATTCTTCAATCACAGTAAGTCTCAGAGCCATAAATATTTATAAAAACTCCTTTCAGTCCTCATGATTCTCCTTTCATATCATTTAGAAATGAAGCAAAGTGAAATAAATGGCTTGATAACTACTTAAATATGTTTCTCTTTTCCATCTTCTAAATAACTATTAATACTCTCCCTTTCTTTCATATTTATCTCTAATGTTCTATCATTAGCGGGAACTTTTATCACTAAGTCTAAATACAAATCATTATGAATCTACTTTTAGAAAATAGACTATTTTTATTAATCAGTGGAAGAAGTAGCTTAAAGTTGCCATTTTTATCACTATCCAATTTTAAATATAATCTGTGAGAGAAGGATGCCTTTCAAGCCCCAGTGCTTCCTTTATCCTGAATTTAAATAGACTTTTTAGTCTTTGTGGGCTTCTAATAGAAATTTAAAAAAATAAAGTTGATGCAGCCAGATGAACTAAAAATACATAACCATGGTAACATAAACAACGACTTCCAATGATCACCAACTCAGCACACTTGGAAAACTCAAGAATGTTGTAATAAATGAAACAAAGGAAGACAACTCTAATTGTAGGCTTTAGAGACAAACCTGAGAAATTGAATAAAGACTTGAAATCTACACTGCAAGAATCAACAGTTGAAGAATGGAAGGAAAGCAGTCTTCCTAAACCAACAACAGGATTTTGTACTACTTTCTTTTTATCAGTTTTTAAGATACAGGCATAATAGCCACTTGTATTTTCTAGTCTGTCTCCTCATTTAGCATTATCCGTTCATTGCTTTGGACTTCCCTGGTAGCTCAGCAGATAAAGAATCTGCCTGCAATGTAGAAGACCTGAGTTCGATTCCTGGGTTGGAAGGATTCCCTGGAGAAGGGTTAAGCTACCCACTCCAGTGTTCTTGGGCTTCCCTGGAGGCTCAGATGGTAAAGAATCCTGCCTACAATGCGGGACACCTGAGTCTGATCCTTCGGTTGAAAAGATGCCCTTCTATCATGTTCAAAATACTCTAAATTTGGGTGAAACAAAAAATTGCTATGGGGAAAAAAAAAGAAGAAAAAGAACACTTAATAATCACCATCTTAATTAGTCTGAAAAACATCAACATTAAAAGAAAAAACCCATAAAGGGAACAATGATGTTAATTACCAGCATTTAGTTCAGTTCAGTTGCTCAGTCACGTCCGACTCTTTGCAACCTCATGGAATGCAGTACGCCAGGCTTCCCTGTCCATCACCAACTCTTGAAGCTTGCTCAAACTCACGTCAATTGAGTAAGTGATGCCATCCAACCACCTCATCCTCTGTCATCCCTTTCTCCGCCTGCCTTCAATCTCTCCCAGCATCAAGGCCTTTTCCAATGAGTCAATTCATCACATCAGGTGGACAAAGTATTGGAGCTTCAGCTTCAGCATCAGCCCTTCCAATGAATATTCAGGTTTTGATTTCCTTTAGGATTGATTGGTTTGATCTCCTTGCAGTCCAAGGGACTCTCAAGAGTCTTCTAAAACATCACAGTTCAAAAGCAACAGTTCTTCAGCACACAGCTTTCTTTATGGTCCAATGCTCACATCCATACATGACCACTGGAAAAACCATAGCCTTGACTAAACAGTCCTTTGTTGGCAAAATAATGTCTCTGCTTTAGGTTGGTCATGGCTTTTCTTCCAAGGAGCAAGCATCTTTTGATTTCATGGCTGTAGTCACCATCTGCAGTGATTTTGGAGCACCCAAAATAAGGTCTGTCACTGTTTCCATTGTTTCCCCATCTATTTGCCATGAAGTGATGGGACCAGATGGCATGATCTTCATTTTCTGAATGTTGAGCTTTAAGCCAACTTTTTCACTTTCCTCTTTCACCTTCATCAAGAGGCTCTTTAGTTCCTCTTTGCTTTCTGCCATAAGGGTGGTGTTATCTGCATATCTGAGGTTACTGTTATTTCTTCTGGCAATCTTGATTCCAGCTTGTGCTTCATCCAGCCCAGCATTTTGCATGATGTACTCTACATATAAGTTAAATAAGCAGAGTGACAATATACAGCCTTGATGTATTCCTTTCCCAATATGGAACTAGTCCGTTGTACCATGTCCAGTTCTAACTATTCTTTCTTGACCTGCATACAGATCTCTCAGGAGGCAGGTCAGGTGGTCTGGTATTCCCATCTCTTGAAGAATTTTCCAGTTTGTTGTGATCTACACAGTCAAAAGCTTTGGTGTAGTCAATAAAGCAGAAATAGATGCTTTTCTGTAACTCTCTTGCTTTTTCGATGATCCAGCAAATGTTGGCAATTTGATCTCTGGCTCTTCTGCCTTTTCTAAAACCAACTTGAACATCTGGAAGCGCTCAGTTCATATACTGTTGAAGCCTGGCTTGGAGAATTTTGAGCATTACTTTGCGAGCATGTGAGATGAGTGCGATTGTGTGGTAGTTTGAACATTCTTTGGCATAACCTTTCTTTGGGATTGGAAAACTGACCTTTTCCAGTCCTGTGACCATTGCTGAATTTTCCAAATTTGCTGGCATATTGAGTGCAGCACTTTCACAGCATCATCTTTCAGCATTTGAAATAGCTCAACTGGAATTCCATCACCTCCACTAGCTTTGTTCCTAGTGATGCTTCCTAAGGCCCATTTGACTTCACATTCCAGGATGTCTGGCTCTAGGTGAGTGATCGCACCATTGTGGTTATCTGGTCATTAAGACCTTTTTTTATATTTTTATATAGTTATTCTGTGCATTCTTGCTACCTTTTCTTAATAACTTCTGCTTCGGTTAGGTCCATACTGTTACTGTCCTTTATTGTGCCCATCTTTCCATGAAATGTTCCCTTGGTATCTCTAATTTTCCTGAAGAGATCTCTAGTGTTCCCATTCTTTGTTTTCCTCTATTTCTTTGCATTGAATCTCTGAGGAAGGCCTTCTTATTTCTCCTTGCTATTAACTCTGCATTTAGATGGGTATGTCTTTACTTTTCCCCTTTGCCTTTAGCTTCTCTTCTTTTCTCAGCTATTTGTAAGGCCTCCTCAGCTAACCATTTTGCATTTCTTTTTCATGGGAATGGTCTTGGTCACCAAGTTCTTGATGTACTGTGTCTATCAGATCTAATTCCTTGAATTTATTTGTCACTTTCACTGTATAATCATAAAGAATTTGATTTTAGATCATGTCTGAATGAACTAGTGGATTTCTCTACTTTCTTCCATTTAACTCTGAATTTTGCTATAAGGAGTTCATGATCTGAGCCACAGTCAGCTCCTGGTCTTGTTTTTGCTGAATGTATAGAGCTTCTCCATCTTTGGCTGCAAAGAATATAATCTGATTTCGGTATTGACCATCTGGTGATGTCCATGTGCAGAGCTGTCTCTTGTGTTGTTGGAAGAGGGTGTTTGCTATGACCAGTGAGTTCTCTTGGCAAAACTCTGTTAGCCTTCGCCCTGCTTCATTTTGTACTCCAAGGCCAAACTTGCCTGTTACTCCAGGTATCTCCTGACTTCCTACTTTTGCATTTCAGTCTCCTATGATAAAGAGGACATCCTTTTTTGGTGTTAGTTCTGGAAGATCTTGTAGGTCTTCATTGAACTATTCAACTTCAGCTTCTTCAGCATTAGTGATTGGGGCATAGACTTGGATTACTATGATATTGAATTGTTTACCTTGGAATCGAAGAGAGATCATTCTGTCATTTTGAGCTTTCACCCAACTACTGCACTTTGGACTCTTTTGTTGACTATGAGGGCTACTCCATTTCTTCTAAGGGATTCTTGGCCACAGTAGCAGATATAATGGTCATCTGAGTTAAATTCTCCCATTCTGGTCCATTTTAGTTCACTGATTCCTAAAATGTCAATGTTCACTCTTGCCATCTCCTGTTTGACGACTTCCAATTTACCTTGATTCATGGATCTAACATTCTGGGTTCCCATGTAATACTGTTCTTTACAGCATCAGACTTTACTTCCATCCCTAGTCACATCCACAACTGGGTGTTGTTTTTGCTTTGGCTCTGTCTCTTCATTCTTTCTGGAGTTATTTCTTCACTCTTCTCCAGTAGCATATTGGGTACCTACTGACCTGGGGAGTTCATCTTTCAGTGACATACCTTTTTGCCTTTTCATACTGTTCATGGGGTTCTCAAGGCAAGAATACTGAAGTGATTTGCCATTCCCTTCTCCAGTGGACCACTTTTGTCAGAACTCTCCACCATGACCCGTCTGTCTTGGGTGGCCCTACACGGCATGGCTCATAGTTTCATTGAGTTAGACAAGGCTGTGGCCCATGTGATCAGTTTGCTTAGTTTTCTATGACTGTGGTTTTCATTCTGTCTGCCCTCTGATGAAAAAGGATAAGATGCTTATGGAAGCTTCCTGATGGGAGAGACTGACTGTGGAGGAAACTGGTTCTTATTCTAATGGGTGGGGCCACGCTCAGGAAATCTTTAATCCAATTTTCTTTTGATGGGTGAGGCTGTGTTCCATCTCTGTTGTTTGGCCTGAGACTCCTAGACACTCAAAGGCAAGTCTGGCTCAGTCTCTTGTGGGCACAATGCTCCTTTTTCCTGGCCCTGGTGTTCATAAGGTTTTGTTTGTGCCCTCTAAGAATCTGTTTCCCCAGTCCTGTGGAAGTTCTGTAATCAAATCCCACTGTCTGCAAAGTCAAATTGCCTGGGGGTTCTCAGTCCCTTTGCCCAATCCTCAAGTTGGGAAATCTGTTGTGGGTCCTAGAACTTTCTTAACACTGCGAGAATTTCTTTGGTATAATCATTCTGCAACAAGATGGAGGAATAGAAGAACGTGTACTCATCTCTTGCAAGAACTCCAAAATTGCAACTTGCTGCAGGAGGAGCCTGGTAGGCTACAGTCCATGGGGTCGCTAGAGTCGGACATGACTGAGCGACTTCACTTTCACTTTTCACTTTCATGCACTGGAGAAGGAAATGGCAACCCACTCCAGTGTTCTTGCCTGGAGAATCCCAGGGATGGGAAGCCTGGTGGGCTGCCGTCTATGGGTCGCACAGAGTTGGACACGACTGAAGCGACTTAGCAGCAGCAGCAGCAGCAGCAGCAGCAGCAGCTGAACAACTATTGACAGGAGAATGTTGGATCCCACCAAAAAAAGATATCACCATGTCCAAGGGCAAAGGAAAAGCCCCAACAAAATGGCAGGAGGGGCGAAATCGCATTTAGAATTAAACCCCCTACCCACCAGAGATGCTTTCAACTGTATGCGCACCAGGACCCAGAGGTCCCACAGAGACTGAGCCAGACCTGCCTTTGAGTGTTTGAGTGTATCCTGTGGAGGCACGAGTCAGCAGTGGCCTGCCACAGGGACAGGGGCTCTGGCTGCAGCAGACCTGGGTCACGTGGCATTACCCACCATAGAACCACCAAGCAGATGACCTACAATTACTAGTATTTCCAGATATATGTATTACTGACTATGTTCTAAGTCTCTAAAATTCTAGGGTTATGCCTTCTCAGAGACGTCTAGAGAATGAGTTCTTGATTTTTCAATTGCGTTGTGACTTTTAACTCCCAAGTAGAAATGACAAAGGGTCCTGGTTATCCCCAACTGCAAGAAAACCAAAGTAATTTCAACTGTATTTCTGGTTTTAGCTTAACAGCATTAATAAAAAGTGCTCATCATCATAAAAACTTCGATTATTTGTTTTATAGTAACAAAAGCTAACAATAGTTAACCAAAGATCACATTATTGTAATTCATTAATTCTTTACTTGGCTGAAATAGCTCACCTGGGACAAAAAATTCTGTTGGCATAAACCAATGAAACTCCAAATGAAATCCCAAGCGAATAGCCTTCCAAGTGACGAGAAAAATCAAGTAGAGAACGGATACTGTGCCTGCAAGGAAAAATTCAGAAACCATTAATCATCTTTGTTTTACAGACTATTTCAAAATCAAATTTTGTTTCTACACTTTCAGCAAAGTTTGGAAAATTAGCATTAGTATTTATGCCCAGGTGAGATCTAAAGAACAGAAACAAACCCCAGAAGATATCAGAAAACAAAGCACAAAACTATGTAGTAGGCCTAAGAAGTTATGAGCCAAATTTAGGTTCTGATACATGTAGAGAGTTTATTATAAGGTTATTATTAAGGTTATTTAGGAAAAAAACAAAACACAAAACTGACTTTTTTCTAATTTGTCTGCGCAGCATGTGGGATCTTCGTTCCCCAACCAGGGATAGAACCTGCACTCCCTGAATTTGGAAGCATGAAGTCTTAACCACTGGACCCCTGGGAAGTCCCTGACTCTTATTCTCTGTATTAAAAGTTAGAGACAGCAAACAAGTTGGGAAAATCTGTCAAAATATTTAGTGTAAGATGGTAGAAAGTAAAGAAAGAAAAGTAGTAAATGTGGATCATAAACTTATTTGAGAAAGGCAGTAAGTCAAATAGTCCATGAATAATCTGATCTAGAATCTAGATGAAGTTTTGGTTGCATAGTACTACTTGCTCCATGGAAAGATTTCAGATTCCATTCACTGTGTGTACAGTGAACACCTACTTTATGCAGGGTAAAGTGGGCATTCAGAATTTCAGGATTTTTTAGTAGGCTGGAAGTTAGAGGATTTAAGGAATTAAGTCCAGTCACTACTGAGCAGAGTCAAGAGATCCAGGATGGTTTTTAGAGGAATTAGATTCTGATTTCTCTAAAGAAGCTATATATAGTTTTAAAAGAGAAAGTTTTGCCATAAGGAGGTAGAGAATAATTTAACCTGGTTAGAAGCCTAGTGATTGTTTTGCCCAATTGAGCAAGTTATTTTGTAAGTTCACAAGCTAACTTTTAAAGATCTGTTCCACAGGAAAGTTGGCCAGCAAATCAGGAAACCACAAATGAGCTCTATAAGCTCTACTGTGGGTTTGGAGGTTAGCTGATTCAGAAAGGATGCATACAAGAGCCTGAAGCTTGCTGCTGCTGCTAAGTCACTTCAGTCGTGTCTGACTCTGTGCGACCCCATAGACGGCAGCCCACCAGGCTCCCCCGTCCCTGGGATTCTCCAGGCAAGAATACTGGAGTGGGTTGCCATTTCCTTCTCCAATGCATGAAAGTGAAAAGTGAAAGTGAAGTCGCCGAAGTCGTGTCTGACTCCTAGCGACCCCATGGACTGCAGCCTACCAGGCTCCTTCATCCATGGGATTTTCCAGGCAAGAGTACTGGAGTGGGTTGCCACTGCCTTCTCCAAAGCCTGAAGCTTATATAACCACAACTCTTCATTTTCTGTGTGTGTCTGTTGTAGTCTCATGGTGAATTTTATTATGAAGCTAAGGTATAGAGAAATATCCTTACTTCCTTCTTTGGTCTTTTGAAAACCCCAAAAGCCATCTCTTTGATGTAATCTAATTTTTTCATTCTCTAGTCTGCCTACCAAGAGACCATATGTACAGGGAGAAGGTGAAATCTTATTATCTATTTAGGTTATCAGTTCTTTGTGAATGATACTCTTGTCTTTAGTTAACCAGATCTGAGCTTTCATCGGGGTTCCTTTTATGAAATTTCTTCAGTGATTTCAGAAATTTCTGAAAAACAGGTCTCACAAAAAGAAGTCTGATCCTTTAAAGAGGCAATAGTGTTGAAAAAAAAGAGCGAGCACTGAGGAACAGAGAAAAACCAGAATAAGCCTAAGGTACTTCAGCTAGAGGACAATATTCCAGGTTCAAAGTCAAGTGATGGGGGCTGTCCTAAGATGGTGGATGAATAGGACAGGGAGACTACTTTCTCCTCTGAGTAAATTCCACAAAAATGCTGAATGCTGGCAGGAGACATCAGGCACCCAGAAAAGCAGCCCATTGTCTTCGAAAGGAAGTAGGAAAAAATATAAAAGATAAAAAGAGAGACAAAAGAGGTAGGGACGGAGCTCCGTCCCGGGAAGGGAATCTTAAAAAAGAGAGAAGTTTCCAAACACCAGGAAACACTCTCACTGCAGAGTCTGTGGCAAGCCTTGGAACCACAGAGGGCAACATAACTGGTAGGAAAAATAAATAATTAAAACCCACAGATTACGTGCCCAATGGTAACTCCCCCAGCAGAGAAGCAGCGCAGACGCCTGCATCCGCCACTAGTATGCGGGGACTGGGCAGGGAGGTGCAGGCTGCATTGCTTAGAGTAAGGACCGGGCCTGAATGCCCCGAGGGCAATCTGAGGGAACTAACTTGGGATAGCAAACCAGACTGTGGGATAGCTACCACATGGAAAAACCCTAAGACGCTGTCAGGCCCACTCACAAAACAAAGGACTGACTAGAGCTAAGCAAAAAGCCCTAATCTAAGACACGGTCAGGGCCGCTCACAGAATAAAGGACTGAGCAGAGCTAGCCTGCTGCAGGCCGGCCCATCCCCCTCCGGTGACAGGCAGGCGAGGGCAGCCAGAGCCAGAAGGGGGCAATCACGGCCCCAGAGAGGCATTATCTACCAAACTCCAAGCAGGCTTTGTTGCTAACCAAGACTTCTTGGGATTCTGGACGGTCAACATCCACCTGAGAAGGTGCGCTGGTTGTACACCCAGAAAACCAAGCAGCAGGGATAGGGGAGGCAATAAGTCACAGCGACTGCGCTCACCAAACACCTGGTCACCTGAGCTGCTGGGACCTGGGAAGGGCACAAAACGCAGGCCCAACTGAGTCTGTGCCTTTGAGGAGTACCTGAGTACCTGAACCTGAGCAGCTTAGATCTCAGACGTGCATACAATCCAGGGCCGGCCTCAGACAGTTCCCGGCAGAGCAACCTAGAGCCTAAGCAGTGTAGACAGGAAAAGCACACATGCAGTGAGCGGGGGCAAACCCAGTGTGGCTGAGACACTGTGAGCACACACCAGTGTTATTTGTTTGCAGCATCCCTCCCTCCCTACAGCGCGACTGAACAAGTGAGCCTAAAAAAGTATCCACCACCGCCCCCTTGCTTCAGGGCGGAAATTAGACACTGAAGAGACCAGCAAACAGAAGAAGCTAAAAGTCACAGGTGCAATAGATTAAAGCCCTGTAGTTAGCACCAACTACATAGGAAGGGACCTACAGATCTTGAGAAATATAAGCTGGATCAAGGAACTATCTGAGAATGAATTGACCCCACACTGCCCACAACAACACCAGAGAAAGTCCTAGATATATTTTTACTATCATTCTTTGATTTTTTTTTAATTTTTAAGTCCTCTATTACTCCTTTAATTTTCATTTTTATAACCTACTATTACTTTGCAAAAAAAAGAGACCCTATTTTTTAAAGCAAACTTCATATATATATTTTATGATTTTTGTGACTTTTTCTTTAATATTGAATTTTTGAAAATCCAACCTCTACTCTAGATTTTTAATCTTTGTTTTTTGGTATTTGTTATCAATTTTGTACCTTTAAGAACCCAATCTTCAGTGCCCATTTTTACTAGGGAGCGAGATTACTGGCTTGACTGCTCTCTCCCCCTTTGAACTCTCCTTTTTCTCCACCAGGTCGCCTCTATCTCCTCCCTCCTCCTTCTCTTCTCTACCCAACTCTGTGAATCTGTGTGTTCCGGATGGTGGAGAACACTTAGGGAACTGATTACTGGCTGGATCTGTCTCTTTCCTTTTGATTCCCCCTTTATCCTCCCGGCCACCTCTGTCTCCTTCCTCCCTCTTTTCTTCTCTGTATAATTCCGTGAATGTCTCTGAGCGGTCCAGACTGTGGAGCACACATAAGGAAGTGATTACTGGCTAGCTTGCCCTCTCCTCTTTTGATTCCACCTCATCTCATCCTGGTCACCTCTATCTCCCTCCTCCCTCTTCTCATCTCCATGTAACTCTGTGAACCTCTCTGGGTGTCCCTCACTGTGGAGAAACTTTTCATCTTTGACCTAGATGTTTTATCAACGGTGCTGTATAGATGGATAAGTCTTGAGGCTCCTGTAAAAATAAGACTGAAAATCAGAAACAAGAGGCTTAAGTCCAAATCCTGAGAAACCAGAGAACTCCTGACTCCAGGGAACATTAACTGACAGGAGCTCATCAAACACCTCCATACCTACACTGAAACCAAGCACCACCCAAGGGCCAACAAGTTCCAGAGCAAGACATACCACGCAAATTCTCCAGCAACACAGGAACATAGCCCTGAGCTTCAATATACAGGCTGCCCGAAGTCACTCCAAATCCACTGACATCTCATAACTCATTACTGGACACTTCATTACACTCCAGAGAGAAGTCCAGCCCCACCCACCAGAACACCGACATAAGCTTCCTGAATCAGGAAACTTTGACAAGCCACCCATCCAACCCCACCCACAGTGAGGAAACTCCACAATAGAGAGAACTCCACAAACTGCCAGAATACAGAAAGGCCACCCCAAACACAGCAATATAAACAAGATGAAGAGACAGAGGAATACCCAGCAGGTAAAGGAACAGGATAAATGCCTACCAAACCAAACAAAAGAGAAAGAGATAGGGAATCTACCTGATAAAGAATTCTGAATAATGATAGTGAAAATGATCCAAAATCTTGAAAACAAAATGGAATCACAGATAAATAGCCTGGAGACAAGGATTGAGAAGATGCAAGAAAGGTTTAACAAAGACCTAGAAGAAATAAAAGAGAGTCAATATGTAATGAATAATGCAATCAGATCAGATCAGATCAGTCCCTCAGTCGTATCCGACTCTTTGCGACCCCATGAATCACAGCACACCAGGCCTCCCTGTCCATCACCAGCTCCCAGAGTTCACTGAGACTCACGTCCATCGAGTCAGTGATGCCATCCAGCCATCTCATCCTCTGTCGTCCCCTTCTCCTCCTGCCCCCAATCCCTCCCAGCATCAGAGTCTTTTCCAATGAGTCAACTCTTCCCATGAGGTGGCCAAAGTACTGGAGTTTCAGCTTTAGCATCATTCTTCCAAAGAAATCCCAGGGCTGATCTCCTTCAGAATGGACCGGTTGGATCTCCTTGCAGTCCAAGGGACTCTCAAGAGTCTTCTCCAACACCACAGTTCAAAAGCATCAATTCTTTGGCACTCAGCCTTCTTCACAGTCCAACTCTCACATCCATACATGACCACAGCAAAAACCATAGCCTTGACTAGACGAACCTTTGTTGGCAAAGTAATGTCTCTGCTTTTGAATATGCTATCTAGGTTGGTCATAACTTTCCTTCCAAGGAGTAAGCATCTTTTAATTTCATGGCTGCAGTCACCATCTGCAGTGATTTTGGAGTCCAGAAAAATAAAGTCTGACACTGTTCCCACTGTTTCCCCATCTATTTCCCATGAAGTGATGGGTCTGGATGCCATGATCTTCGTTTTCTGAATGTTTAGCTTTAAGCCAACTTTTTCACTTTCCACTTTCACTTTCATCAAGAGCCTTTTGAGTTCCTCTTCACTTTCTGCCATAAGGGTGGTGTCATCTGCATATCTGAGGTTATTAATATTTCTCCCGGCAATCTTGATTCCAGTTTATGTTTCTTCCAGTCCAGCGTTTCTCATGATGTACTCTGCATATAAGTTAAATAAACAGGGTGACAATAAACAGCCTTGACGAACTCCTTTTCCTATTTGGAACCAGTCTGTTGTTCCATGTCCAGTTCTAACTGTTGCTTCCTGACCTGCATACAATTTCTCAAGAGGCAGATCAGGTGTTCTGGTATTCCCATCTCTTTCAGAATTTTCCACAGTTTATTGTGATCCACACAGTCAAAGGCTTTGGCATAGTCAATAAAGCAGAAATAGATGTTTCTGGAACTCTCTTGCTTTTTCCATATCCGCTTTTTCAATATCCGCTGGATATTGGCAATTTGATCTCTGGTTCCTCTGCCTTTTCTAAAACCAGCTTGAACCTCAGTAAATGATATCAAAAACACTCTGGAGGGAACAAATAATAGAATAATGGAGGCAGAAGATAGGATTAGTGAGGTAGAAGATAGAATGGTAGAAATAAATGAATCAGAGAGGAAAAAAGAAAAACGAATTAAAAGAAATGAGGACAATCTCAGAGACCTCTGGGACAATGTTAAACGCCCCAACATTCGAATCATAGGCGTCCCAGAAGAAGACAAAAAGAAAGACCATGAGAAAATACTTGAGGAGATAATAGTTGAAAACTTCCCTAAAATGGGGAAGGAAATAATCACCCAAGTCCAAGAAACCCAGAGTCCCAAACAGGATAAACCCAAGGCGAAACACACCAAGACACATATTAATCAAATTAACAAATATCAAACACAAAGAACAAATATTAAAAGCAGCAAGGGAAAAACAACAAATAACACACAAGGGGATTCCCATAAGGATATCAGCTGATCTTTCAATAGAAACTCTTCAGGCCAGGAGGGAATGGCAGGACATACTTAAAATGATAAAAGAAAATAACCTACAGTCCAGATTACTGTACCCAGCAAGGATCTCATTCAAATATGAAGGAGAAATTAAAAGCTTTACAGACAGGCAAAAGCTGAGAGAATTCAGCACTACCAAACCAGCTCTCCAACAAATGCTAAAAGATCTTCTCTAGACAGGAAACACAAAAAGGGAGTATAAACTTGAACCCAAAACAATAAAGTAAATGGCAACAGGATCATGCTTATCAATAATTACCTTAAATGTAACTGGGTTGAATGCCCCAACCAAAAGACAAAGACTGGCTGAATGGATACAAAAATAAGACCCCTATATATGTTGTCTACAAGAGACCCACCTCAGAATAAGGGACACATACAGACTGAAAGTGAAGGGCTGGAAAAAGATATTCCATGCAAATAGAGACCAAAATAAAGCAGGAGTAGCAATACTCACATCAGATAAAATAGACTTTAAAACAAAGGCTGTGAAAAGAAACAAAGAAGGGCACTACATAATGATCAAAGGATCAATCCAAGAAGATATAACAATTATAAATATATATGCACCCAACATAGGAGCACTGCAATATGTAAGACAAATGCTAACAAGTATGAAAGGGGAAATTAACAATAACACAATAATAGTGGGAGAATTTAATACCCCACTCACACCTATGGACTCCACCTATGGATAGATCAACTAAACAGAAAATTAACAAGGAAACACAAACTTTAAATGATACAATAGACTAGTTAGACCTAATTGATATCTATAGGACATTTCACCCCAAAACAATGAATTTCACCTTTATCTTAAGCGTACACGGAACCTTCTCCAGGATAGATCACATTCTGGGCCATAAATCTAGCCTTGGTAAATTCAAAAAAATTGAAATCATTCCAAGCATCTTTTCTGACCACAATGCAGTAAGATTAGATCTCAATTACAGGAGAAAAACTATTAAAAATTCCAACATATGGAGGCTGAACAACACGCTGCTGAATAACCAACAAATTACAGAAGAAATCAAAATATGCATAGAAATGAATGAAAATGAAAACACAACAACCCAAAACCTGTGGGACACTGGAAAAGCAGTGCTAAGGCGAAGGTTCATAGCAATACAGGCATAGCCTCAAGAAACAAGAAAAAAGTCAAATAAATAACCTAACTCTACACCTAAAGCAACTAGAAAAGGAAGAAATGAAGAACCCCAGGGTTAGTAAAAGGAAAGAAATCTTAAAATTAGGGCAGAAATAAATGCAAAAGAAACAAGAGACCATAGCAAAAATCAACAAAGCCAAAAGCTGGTTCTTTGAGAGGATAAATAAAATTGACAAACCATTAGCCAGACTCATCAAGAAACAAAGGGAGAAAAATCAAATCAATAAAATTAGAAATGAAAATGGAGAGATCACAACAGACAACACAGAAATACAAAGGATCATAAGAGACTACTATCAGCAATTATATGCCAATAAAATGGACAACGTGGAAGAAATGGACAAATTCTTAGAAAAGTACAACTTTCCAAAACTGAACCAGGAAGAAATAGAAAATCTTAACAGACCCATCACAAGCACGGAAATTGAAACTGTAATCAGAAATCTTATAGCAAACAAAAGCCTAGGTCCAGACGCCTTCACAGCTGAATTCTACCAAAAATTTAGAGACGAGCTAATACCTATCCTACTCAAACTCTTCCAGAAAATTACAGAGGAAGGTAAACTTCCAAACTCATTCTATGAGGGCACCATCACCCTAATACCAAAACCTGACAAAGATGCCACAAAAAAAGAAAACTACAGGCCAATATCACTGATGAACATAGATGCAATAATCCTTAACAAAATTCTAGCAATCAGAATCCAACAACACATTAAAAAGATCATACATCATGACCAAGTGGGCTTTATCCCAGGGATGCAAGGATTCTTCAATATCCGCAAATCAATGTAATACACCACATTAACAAATTGAAAAATAAATGCCATATGATTATCTCAATAGATGCAGAGAAAGCCTTTGACAAAATTAAACATCCATTTATGATAAAAAAAAAAAAAACTCTCCAGAAAGCAGGAATAGAAGGAACATACCTCAACATAATAAAAGCTATATATGACAAACCCACAGCAAACATTATCCTCAATGGTGAAAAATTGAAAGCGTTTCCCCTAAAGTCAGGAACAAGACAAGGGTGCCCACTTGCACCACTACTATTCAACATAGTTTTGGAAGTTCTGGCCACAGCAATCAGAGCAGAAAAAGAAATAAAAGGAATCCAAATAGGAAAAGAAGAAGTAAAACTCTCACTTTATGCAGATGACATGATCCTCTACATAGAAAACCCTAAAGATTCCACCAGAAAATTACTAGAGCTAATCAATGAATATAGTAAAGTTGCAGGATATAAAATCAACACACAGAAATCCCTTGCATTCCTATACACTAATAATGAGAAAATAGAAAGAGAAATTAAGGAAACAATTCCATTCACCATTTCAACGACAAGAATAAAATACTTAGCAATATATCTACCTAAAGAAACAAAGTGAAAGTGAAAGTGAAGTCACATCCATGGGATTCTCCAGGCAAGAATACTGGAGTGGGTTGCCATTTCCTTCTCCAAAACAAAAGACCTATATATAGAAAACTATAAAACAGTGGTGAAAGAAATCAAAGAGGACACTAATAGATGGAGAAATATACCGTGTTCATGGATCAGAAGAACCAATATAGTGAAAATGAGTATACTACCCAAAGCAATTTATAGATTCAATGCAATCCCTATCAAGCCACCAACGGTATTTTTCACAGAGCTAGAACGAATAATTTTACAATTTGTATGGAGATACAAAAAAACCTCGAATAGCCAAAGCAATCTTGAGAAAGAAGAATGGAACTGGAGGAATTAACCTGCCTGACTTCAGGCTCTACTACAAAGCCACAGTCATCAGGACAGTATGGTACTGGCACAAAGACAGAAATATAGATCAGTGGAACAAAACAGAAAGCCCAGAGATAAACCCACACACCTATGGACACCTTATCTTTGACAAAGGAGGCAAGAATATACAATGGAGAAAAGACAATCTCTTTAACAAGTGGTGCTGGGAAAACTGGTCAACCACTTGTAAAAGAATGAATTTAGAACACTTTCTAACACCATACACAAAAATAAACTCAAAATGGATTAAAGATATAAACGTAAGACCAGAAACTATAAAACTCCTAGAGGGGAACATAGGCAAAACACTCTCCAACATAAATCACAGCAGGATCCTCTATGACCCATCTCCCAGAATATTGGAAATGAAAGCAAAAATAAACAAATGGGACCTAATTAAACTTAAAAGCTTATGCACAACAAAGGAAACTATAAGCAAGGTGAAAAGACAGCCTTCAGAATGGGAGAAAATAATAGCAAATGAAGCAACTGACAAAGAATTAATCTCCAAAATATACAAGCAACTCCTGCAGCTCAATTCCAGAAAAATAAATGACCCAATCAAAAAATGGGCCAAAGAACTAAACAGACATTTCTCCACAGAAGACATACAGATGGCTAACAAACACATGAAAAGATGCTCAACATCACTCATTATCAGAGAAATCAAAACCACAGTGAGGTACCATTTCACGCCAGTCAAAATGGCTGCAATCCAAAAGCCTACAAGCAATAAATGCTGGAGAGGGTGTGGAGAAAAGGGAAACCTCTTACACTGTTGGTGGAAATGCAAACTAGTATAGCCACTATGGAAAACAGTGTGGAGATGCCTTAAAAAACTGGAAATAGAACTGCCATATGACCCAGCAATCCCACTGCTAGGCATACACACTGAGGAAACCAGAATTGAAAGAGACACGTGTACCCCAATGTTCATCGCAGCACTGTTTATAATAGCCGGGACATGGAAGCAACCTAGATGTCCATCAGCAGACAAATGGATAAGAAAGCTGTGGTACATATATACAATGGAGTATTACTCAGCCATTAAAAAGAATACATTTGAATCAGTTCTAATGAGGTGGATGAAACTGGAGCCTATTATACAGAGTGAAGTAAGCTAGAAAGAAAACACCAATGCAGTATACTAACACATACATATGGAATTTAGAAAGATGGTAACGATAACCCTGTATACGAGACAGCAAAAGAGACACTGATGTATAGAACAGTCTTTTGGACTCTGTGGGAGAGGGCGAGGGTGGGATGATTTGGGAGAATGGCATTGAAACATGCATAATATCATATGTGAAATGAATTGCCAGTCCAGGTTCAATGCATGATGCTGGATGCTTGGGGCTGGTGCACTTGCATGACCCAGGGATGGGGAGGGAGGTCGGGGGCGGGGGGGCAGTTCAGGATGGGGAACACCTGTACACCCATGGCAGATTCATGTTGATGTATGGCAAAACCAATACAATATTGTAAAGTAATTAGCCTCCAATTAAAATAAATAAATTTATATTAAAAAAAAGTGATAATTCTGTGTTTATACTCTTAAATAGAATCTGTACGGAAAAAATATTCCATAATCTCCCTTAGTAAGTTCTAACATTTCCAAACTTTAGAATTGAGAATTCCTATCATATTCACTTTGGATCTCTCCTGCCTAAATCTTTAAGTCTACTGCCACTAGTTGTAGAGGAAATGAGGAATAGTTGTTCAGTAAGGACAGAATGGAAATCCCAGTAACTCATCTTTAAAAGGGACTTGGGCTTGAGATGGCCATCTCTATTTTTCTCTGTGCCAAACTTCATCAAGAAAAGCAAAAACTAGGGCAATATATGTGTGAACAAATTAAATACAGAAGAACAGGCCTGGAAGTTAACTATTTTGCTGGTCAGACCATATTCCCACAGAATTCAGCATGTATTCTACTATACAGAGGCTCTATAACACAGTCTTTGGCTTACCTAGGATGTTAAATTTTGAAAAAAATGAAGGAGATTTGAAATTAAGCAGTGGCAGAAGGAGCCCTATGAGGTAAAAGGGCACTGTCTTGGACTTATTCCACCACTTTTCAAACTGCTGGAGTTCCGAGTTACTAGCATAGAAAATCACAGAGCTGTTGTCAGGATGGCCACCGCTCCTGGCACTTGGACAAATCACTGCAACAAGGAAGTAACAGATCAGAGGAGGCAACAAAAAACAATGAGACTTATACTTGCTCTACCAACCTTAAGTTTTACCATGTATTAAGTTTCTCCTTTTTGGGAAAAAAAATAGAGGGTTATGTTTAGATATATGTGGAGTATTTTCAAATTTTTAAATTATTTATTTAAAAACTTTGAAGTATAGTTGATTTATAATGTTGTGTTAGTTTCAGGTATATAACATAGTGATTCAGATATTATTTTTCAGATTCTTTTCCACTATAGGTTATTACAAGATATTGAATATACTTTTCTGTGCTATATAGTAGGTCCTTGTGGTTTATCTATTTTATATGTAGTTATAATCAGAAAACTTTTACCTATAAATAATTAAAGGTAGAATGTTAGAAAATTTTGAGGTATAGCCTTGATTTCTACTTTCTACTGGAAACTATACAATTATTCTACCAGCTATCCTTCTGTCCCACTGCCAGAGAGAAACTATCAGGTTGGATGATATTTGATCTTATTATTACAATCAATCATATAAGACACATCATTCAAGGTAATTGTTCGTTTTGCTAATAACCCACACAAAGTCCAGAGAACAGGTTTCTTCTAACATTAAGCAAAATTGATGGGTTTGGAATAAAAAGCGGACACCATTGAAACATTGCCATGGTACTGCCAAAATCTAATAATTGCCTACAGCTTAAGAATCTTGAATCCCAGCAATCCAGAATAATTGTCCTGGATGTTTCTCAGGCCTTAGAGCAGCTGAAAGCCCAGATGATATCCAGAGAACTGGGAAGTGAATAAAATGTATTTTTCCTAACACTGATCTACAAGTGGCAGTGTCTTCTGTTTGCAGAGAGAATACAAATCATTCTCACTGTGCTTCTAAGTTCATAATAGTACTTTTGCTAATAATCAGCTCTTTGTAAAGAATGTTTAATGCTGTAAAAAAATTCTGAGCAACAATTTTATTCTCTATCTGTTATATGGCATGCCACAAAGCCAAACAGTTTTCTTAGTCAGCACTTTTAACCTGTATTTTTTTCCTTCTATGCTCTGGACAAAAGTAAATTAACTTGAATTTTTCCTGTGCTAATTAACTAGAGTGGTAAAGAACACAGGTTATGGAAGTAAACTGATTGAATAAAGAATCTTCACTGTCACTCTACACACAAGTCACTAAATTCTCTGTGCCTTGGGAAGCCCAAGAATACTGGAATGGGTAGCCTATCCCTTTTCTGGGGGACTGTCCCAATTCAGGAATCGAACCAGGGTCTCCTGCACTGCAAGCATATTCTATATCAGCTGAGCTAGCTACCAGGGAAGCCCTCTAGAAAATGAAGAGAACAGTACTACCTTATGAAGTTGCTGTAAAACATTTAGAACAATGCTTGCATACAGTAAGTATCCAATAAATGTCTGCTGTAATTTCTAATGTTTACTGAAATGGATTGCTTGATGCTCTGTTCAATACTTTGTTTAAAATAAACCAAAGAATCAAGAAGTGCTACTATCAACTTAAGATATCACTATGCAAAGTAAACTGACTTTGCTGATAATGCTCTCCAAATTTTTAGTGTAATTCTAATATTCATGAACTCAACAATGAACTGACTCTCTACTCAAGAAATCCTACTAGATAGTAATATACTAGTTTCATCAATTGATATCAGAGTAGCTACAGTAAATGAATTTCAGTTTTAAAACCGGTATGTTTCTTGGGCTTTTGAAAATTCTGAGGTAAGGAACAGGGTTCAAGAGGTATGTGTTTGAATTATATGAATACATTTTAGTATAATTAATGAAAAGTATGTGTGTGTGTATGTGCATTCACAGAAATAATGCTGGTACTTCACTCATTTTCTAGCATTAACAAATGACAGATTAATTAATTTAATTAAGGGGTAAAGTAAGACACTGAACAGCAAACATTGGCATGTATACTTCACAAGAGAAACTCTTGTCTGTCCATTATATCCCAGAGCCTAGAACAGTTTCTGACACATAATAGATTTAATAAATATGCATTGAATGAATTGTCCTCTTAGTGATCAATGTGTACCTCCATCAAAATATCAATTCAGTATCTCTGAAACCTAAACACATAAAAGCTTTAGGTGATGTTAGTTATGCTGTTACTCAGGTTATATTAACTTTTCTATTCATTTTTCCCATTACTGCTATACTGGATAAACACATGGGCTACAAACATTTATTATTTTTTAATTCTCTTTATTTATTTAATGTATTTATTTGGCTGCACTAGGTCTTAGTTGTAGCACATGGGATCTCAGTTCCCTGCCCAGGGATCAAACCCAGGCCCCCTGCACAGGGAACTTGGAGTCTTAGCCACTGGACCACCAGGGAAGTCCCCAAATGTTTATTTTTAATAAATTAATTAAAATAAACTTTTCTAAGAAATTGATTTTTTTGGGGGGAGGCAAATCTTCAATTTATTTTTCCATATTTCCTAGCCTTAGTTCATTATTAGGAAATTTAGGGCACACATTTATATATCTTAAATATTACTAACTAAAATGATCAATGTTTAAAACTAAATTAACAAACTGAGAACAAAGGTCCTAGATTTCTAAAACAATCAGCAGTGATAGAGGTACTTGAAAATATTTATTGATCATAAGCAAATATGGATACTGTGGATGTGAGCTATAACTGTGAACTGTATAACATGAACTAAATATTGTTTAGCTTACATTAACACAAACTTTTGTGAAGCTGTTTTTTTTTTACCTTACTGGTTATCAACAATTTAATAGTGGCTTAGTTAACCTAAAGATAATGATTTTATGCTGGTCATTTACCTAAAATAAAGTTATAGGTTCTACCTTATATCTTTTTTGAAAAAAGGTGATGAATAAAGAAATAAGGCAAACTTTCAACTCCAAACTACTTACCAGGGTTGCTATCGTTGGTACTCGGTATAGAGTCTGTGTCATTAATGTGATGAATAAAATCTAAAAATTATGAGGAAAGCATAATTTAATACTGAGTGGAAGATGTTAAATCAATCACCCTCTAAATTTTCTTTATCTATAAAAATCTTTTAAGATCTAATCTGTGGTAGTATTATTTAATACACAGAACAAAGACTACTTCATTATTAACATAACTTCACCTTCTTTTCTCTGCTTTATAGGAATGATGTCATTGGTGTCACAGTCTCATGGTGGAAAATTTTTATGAGTGAAGATTTTAAAAACAAAACAAAACAAAAAAACCACTCAGAAGGCTGAAGTTAAAAGTTCTGGAATAAAGATAATGTGTACAATTTCTTATCCTATACTTACACTGATTTATGGAGGTATAGTTATATCTTATATAGTAAAGTTCTAAAACCTGCAAAAGGTGGAAAGCCACTACTCAAGACACCTGAATTATCTGAAAAAAATCACTTAAAGTTTTGACAAAATATAGAACAGCTTTTATAAAGTGAAAGCTATATACTAATTATTGATCACAGGTGCCACTAAGTTTTACTAAAAGTAGCAGCAAAATAAAAAGCTAATGCAGATACCTGGACATTCATATCATTCTATAGTAAATGAGAGAATGGGTTAAAAATATGTTTTTTATTTGCCTGAGGGAATTTACTTTATTCTATTTTATGTTAGCCTTTCATAACCTTAGTAAGCATTAAAGAAAGTGATGTAAAACTTAAATAAGATGATTAAAAAAAAAGCTAGATTAGATTTTAAGGTCATAAAGTAAGTTATATTTGTGAATTATTCATCTCCATTATATGCTTCTCAAGATAGAATAAAAGAAGTAATCTATGCTTAGGTTTTTATAATGTCTCCATGGGTTACTAGTGATTCAAGATAGGAAGTTATGGATCTTTACATAATTACATAATTCCTGATGCCAAAGATTTACATAAGGCTAGTAAAAACCCTGACACCAAGTATACTAGGTTGAATAGAATTCTCCCAAATCCATGTCCACCAGGAAACATAAAATGGACCTTATTTGGAAACAGAGTCTGTGCAGACATAATCAAGCTAAGGTTAGGTTATACTGGATTAGGGTACACCCTAAATTCAATGATGGGTGTCTTTAACAAGAACAGGAGATTTTTGGACATAGAGACCCTGGGGGAAGATGGTCATGTGAAGGCAGAGGGTGAAACTGGAGAAATATTACTAAAGTCAAGGAATGCTAAGGACTGGTAGCAGTTGATCATCAGAAACTAGGAAGAAAAAGGAAGGGTTCTTCCCTAAAGGCTTCAGAGGAAGGAGAGGGCCCTACAGACACTTTGATTTCAGACTTCTAGTTTCTAGGACTGTGAGAGAATAAATTTCTCTTATTTTAAGCCAGTTATGGTCATCTGTTGTTATTTCATTGCTAAGGAAGTCAAGAAACACCTGGAGTAACAGGCAAATTTGGCCTTGGAGTACAGAATGAAGCAGGGCAAAGGATAATAGAGTTTTGCCAAGAGAACACACTGGTCATAGCAAACACCCTCTTCCAGTAACACAAGAAGACTCTACACATGGACATCACCACAGATGGCCAATAATGAAATCAGATTATATTCTTTGCAGCCAAACATGGAGAAGCTCTGTACAGTCAGCAAAAACAAGACAGGGAACTAACTGTGGCTCAGATCATGAACTCCTTATTGCCAAATCCAGACTTAAATTGAAGAAAGTAGGGAAAACCACTAGACCATTCAGGTATGACCTAAATCAAATTCCTTACAATTATACAGTGGAAATGAGAAATAGATTTAAGGGACTAGATCTGATAGACAGAGTGCCTGATGAACTATGGAATGAGGTTCGTGACATTGTACAGGAGACAGGGATCAAGACCATCCCAAGAAAAAGAAATGCAAAAAAGCAAAATGGTTAGCTGAGGAGGCCTTACAAATAGCCATGAAAAGAAGAGAAGCAAAAAGCAAAGGAGAAAAGGAAAGATATACTCATTTGAATGCAGAGTTCCAAAGAATAGCAAGGAGTGCTAAGAAAGCCTTCATCAGTGATCAGTGCAAAGAAATAGATTAAAAAAAAAAAAAAAAACACAACACAACAGAATGGGAAAGACTAGAGATCTCTTCAAGAAAATTAGAGATACCAAGGGAACATTTCATGCAAAGATGGGCTCAATAAAGGACAGAAGTGGTATGGACCTAACAAAAGCAGAAGATATTAAGAAGAGGTGGCAAGAATACACAGAAGAACTGCACAAAAAAGATCTTCACGACCCAGATAATCATGATGGTGTGATCACTGACCTAGAGCCAGACATCCTGGAATGTGAAGTCAAGTGGGCCTTAGAAAGCATCACTTCAAACAAAGCTAGTGGAGGTGATGAAATTCCAGTTGAGTTATTTCAAATCCTAACAGATGATGCTGTAAAAGTGCTACACTTAATATGCTAGCAAATTTGGAAACCTCAGCAGTGGCCACAGGACTGGAAAAAGTCAATTTTCATTCCAATCCCAAAGAAAGGCAATGCCGAAGAAAGCTCAAACTACTGCACAATTGCACTCATTGCATACGCTAGCAAAATAATGCTTAAAATTCTCCAAGCCAGGCTTCAGCAATATGTGAACCGTGAACTTCCAGATGTTCAAGCTGGTTTTAGAAAAGGCAGAGGAACCAGAGATCAAATTGCCAACATCCGATGGATCATCAAAAAAGCAAGAGAGTTCCAGAAAAATATCTATTTCTGCTTTATTGACTATGCCAAAACCTTTGACTGTGTGGATCATAATAAACTGTGGAAAATTCTTCAAGAGATAGAATACCAGACCACCTGCCCTGCCTCTTGAGAAATCTGTATGCAGGTCAGGAAGCAACAGTTCGAACTGGACATGGAACAACAGACTGGTTCCAAATAGGAAAAGGAATACGTCAAGGCTGTATATTGTCACCCTGCTTGTTTAACTTATATGCAGAGTACATCATGAGAAACGCTGGGCTGGATGAAACACAAACTGGAATCAAGATTGCCAGGAGAAACAGCAGTAACCTCAGATATGCAGATGACACCACCCTTATGGCAGAAAGTAAAGAAGAACTAGAGTCTCTTGATGAAAGGGAAAGAGGACAGTGAAAAAGTTGGCTTAAAGCTCAACATTCAGAAAACTAAGATCATGGCATCCGGTCCCAGGACTTCATGGCAAATAGATGGGGAAACAGTGGAAACAGTGGCTGATTTTATTTTGGGGGGCTCCAAAATCACTGCAGATGGTGCTTGCAGCCATGAAATTAAAAGATGCTTACTCCTTGGAAGGAAAGCCATGATCAACCTAGACAGCATATTAAAAAGCGGAGACATTATTTTGCCAACAAAGGTCCATCTAGTCAAGACCATGGTTTTTCCAGTAGTCATGTATGGATGTGAAAGTTGGACTATAAAGAAAGCTGAGTGCTGAAGAATTGATGCTTTTGAACTGTGGTATTGGAGAAGACTCTTGAGAGTCTCTTGGACTGCAAGGAGATCAAACCAGTCCATCCTAAAGGAGATTAGTCCTGAGTGTTCACTGGAAGGACTGATGTTGAAGCTGAAACCCTAATACTTTGGCCACCTGAGGCCAAGAAAAGATCCTGATGCTGGGAAAGATTGAAGGCAGGAGGAGAAGGGGACGACAGAGGATGAGATAGTTGGATGGCATCACTGACTCAATGGACATGAGTTTGAGTAAACTCTGGGACTTGGTGACGGACGGGAGGCTTAGTGTGCTGTGGTCCATGGGGTTGCAAAGAGTCGGACACGACTGAGTGACTGAACTAAAGTCATGTGTGCCTCTTTTGCAACATAATGGACTGTAGGCCACCAGCTTTCACTGTCCATGGTCATTGTCCAAGCAAAAGTACTGGAGGGGTTGCCATGCCCTACTCCAGGGTATTTTCCTGACCCAAGGATCAAACCCACATCTCTTATGTCTCCTGCATTGGCAGATAGGTTCTTTACCAGTGTCACCTGGGAAATCCTATATATGTTTGAATGTATATACTAAATATAGATGTATGCATATATATATGAATCATTCAAAAAATAATAACTAGATAGGAAGAAGTTTTCATATTCATGAATGACACAACTATCTAAATAGAAAATCCAAAGTGAATTTACAAAATTATAAGCAATAAGAATTCAACACATTTGTAAGATTCAAGATAAATATTAAAAAATGAACTAGGTTCTCTTATAATGGCAACAAATAACCTGAATTTTTTATAATTAAAAAATACACCACTACTTTCTGGGAAGATGGAAATGTTTCATGAAGGAGGTGTGAGTGACATGGATGTATCCATTTGTCAAAATTATATGGCCAAGATGTGTATATTTTAATTAATGAAAATTCCATATAAAAAAGAGAATAGTATTTATTATGATATAATAATAATATTATATATACTATTATATATAATAACTATATTAGTTGAGGTGGAGAGTGAGTATAGGTTGAGATCATGTTTTCTAAACGGATACCATTACTTAAGCAGGAAAAAAATTCATTCTTAGGCGATGCAAACAATGCTTAAAACATCTTTTGGAACTTAGAAATATTTTACGTTAATTAGAGAATTTGAAGGAATATATTCACCCAAAAATAAGGTTTTGGGAATTAACATACATTTTATATTTGTGATCAACATAGAAACCATAGAAAACAAACTGAATCAAGTATATCTCCTAGAATCATAAATATTACTTTTTACTTCATTAATTCCAAGTCCAGAATTTAAGACTGAAACCAAAACATTATAGTAGTTATTATATTTGAAAATAATTATGCTAAAGCATATGATATGGATACTTACTAAAAATAAATTTTCCAGTATTAAAAAGAAAATTAGACATAAGCACCCAATACACTATCATTGCTCCAATGAGAGATACCAAGGAGAAAAGGAGACTTGACCACTGCCCAAAGGAGCCAAAATAATATCTGCAGACATCTGGATATTCCCAGGTAGTGGTATCCACTGATGCTAGATAAAATATAAAAGGGGAAAATATAATTAGATGTCAATTATATATTCCATATTCATAATTTGTGTTCTCTAAACTGATTCAAAATGTTTAGCAAAAGATTATGGGTGGGTATTTCACCACCAGGCATTAGACCATCTTATGAAATAACAGTAATTAAAACATTAGATACGGCAGATTATCACAACATTGTAAATCAACTATATGTCAATAAAAAAACAAAAACAAAACAAAAAATTATAGAACAAACATAGAAGAAGAAGTTAGGCCAATGAAATAGTACAGATAATCTGAGAAGTGGTGGTGGCAGTGGTTTAGTCCCTAAGTTTTGTCTGACTCCTGCGACCCCTTGGACAGAGCAGTCTGGCAGGCTACAGTCTATGGGATTCTCCAGCCAAGAACACTGGAGTGGGTTGCCATTTCCTTCTCCAGGGGATCTTCCCAACCCAGGAACTGAACCCAGATCTCCTGCATTGTAGGTAGATTCTGAGAAGTAGATTAAGGTAACTAATAATAGCAAGTGATAAACCAAGGCTAGAAAATAATCAATATGGGATAGAAGACAATATCCAATATTTGGCATACTTAATAATGGAGAAACGTTTTCTTGAGTCATAATTTACATAACATGCCAATTAAAATTTCAGACAATGAGGGAAGTGGGAAAGGTAATAGAGGAGTGAAGGATTAAGAGGAATGAACTATTATGTATAAAATAAGCTACAAGGATCTACTGTATAACATGAGGAATATGGAAAATATTTTATAATAACTATAAATGGAATATAATCTTTAAAAATTGTGAATCACTGTATTGTACACCTGTAACATTTAATATTGTACATTGACTATACTTCAATTAAAAATTTCAGAAAATTAAGTTAAAGAATTTAAAAAATAACTGAAAATTTAGATGACAATATAAAAATAGAAACTGAAAGATTGTTCTTTTCTATCAACTGAAGAAATAGAAACTACAATGGAAAAGATAGCCAGATATAAACAAACTAATATGATACAAAAGCCATTTCAAATATGAATACGAGAGAAACTGACAAGACACAATAAAGGGTTAACTGCCTACTTCATATAAAGAATTTAGGAGATCTATAAGAGCACCAAGGGGCTTGTGGATAAATGGGAAAGGGATATGATGAAATAATACAATTAAGAAAAACATACCACTGCTTGGTAGAGACAAAAAAACTGGAGGCAGAGCCTGGTTTGTTGATTCTCATTTGCTGAGACTGACTGAAATAATATACATCTATTTAGGTCCTAAACTACTTTAAAACAATCTAAAAAGTTATATCCCTGATCTAGAATTTATAGAAATGAGTGGACATGCTGGTACAACTTTGAGAATTGATTATAAAGGACACATTGCTCACATTTTCATATTTACAATTTTCACTTTTAGGAGATGCCAATATCTAGATCTTTTGGTAGGGATAGGTCAAAATGAGTCACAATTAACTGATAAGAATCATAAAATTCTCAATTTAGTTCTGGCAAAGATCTTATTTTTAAAATATGACTTTTTAAATTATTCTTCTGAGGAAATTAGCACCAAAGTAAATGAATTCTGCAAAGTACTAGCCTCTCAGAATTTCAAAGAAAGCCACTAAATTTATTACCATATCAGTTCTGCCAAATGCTATGAATTATGAGAAATAAACCTTTAGGCAGAAAATAGTTAACACACTTGTGAAATGTGTGTTATCACACATCAGTGATCCACCTCAACATCAATTCTTATTAATATCCACATCATTTATTTTTACAATGGTAAATTCTTACATATCATAGATCTTGATTTCACTACTCTGTAGCAGCAATAAAGTGTTAGAAGGCCCATCAGCATGATGACACACATTCCAGTAGTAAACCCAGCCTGTTTAAAAAAATAAAAATATAGAACAACATGTATCATGTCAGAATAAATTAATATGCAACCATATTAAGTTACTCTAAACAATTATCATAAATATCTGATAGCTAATATAAAACTAAATATAATAATCTATTTCTTTAATAATTTTATGTAGACTTATGAAAACTTGGAAAACTCACAATACAAAGAGAAAAAAATTCTAATACAAAGTGTGCTGAAAATTATATTACCTGTTTTATGCCCCAAGGAATACTTAGTATAGATGTTCCCAGCATGGTATTCCAAATCATAAAACTGAAAGCAGAGTAATAGTAGTAAAACATAAAGTTTGACTCTTCAAATATTTTAATTAAGACAAAAATTAAAATAATCAGTAATTTTTATTTACACATAATTTAAGTTATGCTCCAAAAAGTATTTTAACTCACATGGTTACTAAACTGGTGTTTTTACCATATCCTTCAGTGTAACATTGAAGTTTATAAGCAGAACCCAGTGGGCTATATACGTAGCACTCTTCTGGAGCTGGAACTACATGATCTGGGGCAATCTGGTTAAAAAAAAAGTAAAGAAATGTTAGAACCAGTAAATGTTCAACACAGGATATTTTCTATACAATAAAGTACCTGACTATAGACACACTTCCAACTATCAGGAACAAATAAACAGTGTGTACCCCTGATTAAAACATAAAAATCACTTTTTAAATATAGTAAGATCTAAAGGAGTAAGAGTTTAAATACTATAAATAATAAACTGTTCATCTCAAATGAGAATGAATTCTTAGAATATGCAATGGTCAAAGTATTTTTCTCTTTACTTTTACAAGACAGGAGGAAGAAGAGCCACAAAGACTGAAATTAAGTAATTCTATGTGGAAAGTACTGGGCTTTAAGTGAGGAGAATTTTAAGAATCAAGTGGGCATCAAATTCCTATGTGAATGTGGTTTTAGAGAAGAGGCAGGCTGGGAACTCAAACTATAAGAAATTGAGGAGTCAAAAGAAGGGTAAGAAAAGAATAAAAAATATAGACTGTTCTTTTAAATGCTTTGGTAGTAGAAGAAAAAGGTAAGCTAAAGAGGCTTAAAGTAAAGGCAAGACAAAGATTCTTAAAGACAGGAGATGTAAACAGTAGGGATGGAACCAATAGAGAGAGGTTGAAGACACACAGGAAAAGAATGATTAAATATGTATATATTTCTCATACACATAGCTCCCACTTGACCCCGACACATTTCTTTCTACCTCCCTATTCTGGGAGTTAAAAGAAATATGGTTTCCTGATGGAATTCTGACCATCTCACTGAGAATTGTCCTTTGAGAATATGTAGTCCTTACATATAATATTAAAGACATAAGAACTGACTGGTATAAAGCAAGAATCTTTTGTATCAGTACTTACTACATAAATCTACAACTTTGTGCTAGGTACAATGCTAGGTTTAGTGTTCAAGAAAAAATAATATATGGCTCCTAACTTCAAGAAGTTTAAATTTCAGTTAGAAAACATATAAAACAATTATATAAGGCTATAAGAATAAAAATTAAGTGTTCAATTCTGGAACACAGAAATGACAATAATAATAACAACAATAATGGGGACTGGAATAGTTGGGAAAGACCTCAAGGAAGTGACAGAATATTAGGCTTCAGTAGGTAGACAGGATACGAACTGATGCAAAAAGAAAGAATATCAAATCCTTCTCTTTTTATGCATACAATTTTTGGTGCCTTGTGGGGAAAGAATGTCTTGAATGCCATGCCTGTGGCTTTGTAAACAATTATTTCTTAGAGCTACAAAAGCATATATAGAAATAGGTCTGCCGCCTTCTCTTTACCCTCAGTCCTCTAGGGTCTGAGCTCTGCTGTATTCTACTATGGAGTAAAATAAAAAGGGACAGGACCATGTCTGCATCAGGCAGGAGATAAACTATGATATCTACCAGAGCAAGTTCAGAAAAAGTGAAAATCTAAAGCTATCAGGGATAGGATTAAAAAGCTAGAGGATAAGAAATTATTAGGAGATATAGAAAAACTGGGAGATTGGATCCCACACTCTGTCGGTGGGTCTAGGACAGTGCTTTTCAAACTTGAATATTTTTGTGATTCACACAGAAAATTTGTTAAAATACAGATTTTGATTCAGTAGATCTGGACTAAGGGCTGAGAGTCTGCCTTTTTAACATGCTCTCAGTGATGCTGGCCTGTGCAGGCCACACATTTATTAGCAAGCATCTGGGAGATGTTGGTAGTCAAATGATTTACTACCCTTCTCCAATTTAGAATAAAAATATTAAAGTAAGTGGGGAAATTTTCAGAAATAAAAGTTATAACTCTGCAAAGACCTGACACCTGTGGTTTCATATTTCTCTTCCTTTAAAAATCTTTTAAGAAAAATAATTTTGGGATTCTCAGAAAATGAGCATGGATGTATACACACAATCATTAAAATGGTCATATCATATTAATTTTAGGTCACTGTTGATATACTTTGATTAACTAGACTCATCTCTCTGTCAGTTAACAAAAGGGATTCAACTTGGTGTACAGTGCTGACAATTTCCAGGCAATCAACATACACTCAGAGTTAGACTGGCTCAGCTGGTATCTCTGAAGTTTGCTTCTGAGAATACAGCCTCTAGGAGGTCTGAACTAGACCTGGAGATACTGGATTACTTCTACTCCCCAGAGGGCTTAGATAATTCTCATATGGCACTAAGACTTTACCATAACTACTGACGTAAAGACCTAGAATAAGAAAAAGTGAAAAAATTGGGGGAAACAAATGATCCCACCCAGAATATTTTGAAAGTCCCTACTTTGACTACACAAAAAGATATCTTAGGAATTCACAAGGCCTAATATGAGACATCTGTGCTCAAGTGACTAGCTCAGTCCTTGCCCCTTGTAAACATCTAGAATGTTGAATTCCCTTCTCCCTTTTTATTATTACCTATAAAAATCATTTTTTTCTCAGAATGTTTCATTCTTCTTTAAACTTTCAAATTTCTGAACATCTCATATGTGGTAATTCTTATAAGCATGAAATTACTTATATAGTTTTGAATCTAAGATAATAATACAGATTTAATAGGAAGATGTAGCCTTCAATCTGATTTTTTACAGTCTCTTCCTATGGGCAGTTTTTACATTTTAAATGATTCAAAAACAAAAGCAGAAAAGAATATGTGACAGTAGGTGGACTGCAAAGCTTAAAATCTTTAATATCTGCTCTTTGACTCTTCCAACCAGTCCATTCTGAAGATCAGCCCTGGGATTTCTTTGGAAGGAATGATGCTAAGGCTGAAACTCCAGTACTTCGGCTACCTCATGCAAAGAGTTGACTCATTGGAAAAGACTCTGATGCTGGGAGGGATTCAGGGCAGGAGGAGAAGGGGACGACAGAGGATGAGATGGCTGGATGGCATCACTGACTCGATGGACGTGAGTCTCAGTGAACTCTGGGAGTTGGTGATGGACAGGGAGGCCTGGCGTGCTGCAATTCATGGGGTCGCAAAGAGTCGGACACAACTGAGCGACTGATCTGATCTGATATGATAAATTTCAGTTTCTCATTCCTATAGAAAATATCTCAAAAATTTTTCCATTATACCTACAAACTGAAAAATTGAATAGACTAAGCACAACTTATTATTTATTTTATTAATCAATGACCTAAACTACTTCAATAGTTCATCCTTCTCAAAGATTTTAGGATTATGGATTAGCAGAATTCAATCTAACAAATCTCTAGGGTGTTGTAAACATAAAGAGATTGTTTCAAATTTCTCTATGCCAGGCTAATAAGAATGAACTAGTCTGAGATGTAAGATGTATTAATTAGTATCTTTGACTTTCCATGATGCCATCCTTGGAATATGGCCAGCAAAAAGTTCAACCACTGGGAGTTGCCCTGACTTATGTTCACTGTTCATTTCAACTTCTTAGACAATTAGCAATGCTTTGCCCCTTACCAGTGCCCTGTCTGCAGGAGCGGTGAGCCGGCTGTAGTAATGAATCCTCTTGTTCATGGCAGAGGCATGGTCGCTAACCCTCTGAATGACATCATTCACACTGACGATGTTTGTGGGCTCTATATAGAAAGGCCTAGAGAAGGGAATATACACTTGACAAAGAACGTTCAGGCAGAAATTCTGGAAGTCAGCCATTGAAGAAAATGACTTCTTGTCCTCCATTAGAAATGGGATGTACCAAGGCAAGGCATTCACTTCTCACTTTTGGTGGGAAAAGAAAATGTCACAAAAGAAGTATTATCCAATGTATAGAATAAAGCTTTTGTTTCATAAAGTTCTTACTTTAAACACACTTTTTTAAACTTAAGGAATTTAGCAACAGAGGAGACATAACAGAAAGAGCTTCAATCAGTTATCAAAAAGACATATAGCAGCTGTCGGTTTTCAACAATGAAACTTAGGCACAGCTTTGAATATTCTCTGAAAAATGTTTGGCATTGAATCAGACAGATTACAGACAAAAACATTCCTCTATTAAAGAGTCTCTACTCCTTTATGGGCCAAAATTACTTCCTATGATAAATACAATTCCTATTTCTTGGTTCATGTACTAAGGATTAGTGATCTCAACCAACTCCCTTATGAAACTTATCCAAAGTACTATCAAATGGAACATCAAGACACTAGAGATATTTTGTCTCATTCTACTTTTCTTAGATTTCAGTAACATACCATTACATTACTATTTATATGCAATGTTTTCTCCTCATAACTGTGTCCCAATCAACCATAGATTCTGATTTTCAACCATCATGTTCAGTCATTAACCCATTCAGTTCCTTACTGAAACTCTCTCCATTTGCTTTCTTTCCAGCAATAAACTACTTTAAATGGAAAGATCTGCAGGGGTGCATGAAATGACTGTATTCCTCAGATCCCTTGAAGTTACAAATGAATTGTCTCCCAAACTGTATAGAATTTGCTATTTCAGATTGTACATAGATCCAAAATAATAAAGGGGAAAAAAAGCCAAGAGATTTATCACTGGTTCCCTGTAAGTCTTCTACATTCATAGTTCTGAAATAAGCTTAAAATTTCTTAAAGTATGGTAACCATTTTTGGAGACACTGTTAATCTAATCTTGCAGGAAGCACTTGAAAAACCAAGTGACTGGAATTTTAGTTTATGCAATTTTTCCAAATAACTCTGTAATATTAGAGAAGTTAAATTTAGCCTAGTCTCTCTAGTTAGCATACAGTATCTTTGAATCTTTTGTTTATTATTTACTCTCCACCATAGCACCTAAATATGGTGGGTACTTTCTAGTTCAATTCAAAAAACATCTAAGAGCATTTCCTAGAGCAAATAAGTAGATATAGAGATCAATATGATATATTATCTATAGTAAGCATATATTTGCTAAATGAAATCAGTGATGTCAATAAATCTCAAGGGGATACACTGAAAACAAGAGTCAGAGGCCAAATAAACTATCCTTACTTATAAATTTGGTAGCCTGAGATAATTACCACTCTTTTGAAGGCATTAGGTGTTCTAAATAATTTACATCTCTACTGTAGCACTCAGTAGTATTAAAAAAAGCAATATAAAAACATTTATGTCTGGGAGACAGTGAGGGGTCACATTCTACAGGACATTCCCTTCTTGTTTTGTAAGAATGATATCCCACAAAATTAAAAAACAAACTACAGCTTTAAGGCCAACATAAAGCAGAGCTTTAAGCTAATCAATGATAACTAATAGAGACTAATAAGCATGACATTGACAGAAAGAGATGAGAATGTTCTACTCGTAGCTTGTTACTCTGAAAATTCAATGGTATTAATATTTAATACCAAGCACTAAGTTGGCTCGAAGGCCTGTTAAAAAGCAGTCCAGGAAGTGTTCCAATTTCTTGGCTCCTGGCCTCTTACAGAAGTGTTAACTGTACCAGTTTAGTTGGCTTGGGTACTCAGAGAGCAGAATGACTCTGAAAGTTGTTCTTTTTCAACAGTTTTCATCAAGATGCTGAGTGCCTGTTCAAACAAATATTTTGGAATCTTTTCAATGCAGATTCTTTTTAAAAATATACAACTCAGCATATTTTAACTGAATTATTAGAAACATATGCTAAAGCTTCATCTGAGAAAGCAAAAAATATGAATTATATTTCTAAATTGAACTTTTGTTGAATTTGAAAACACTTTTAAAATTGAAACTATACAGAGAATATTCAGAATAAAACATTTTTTGAAAACTTTTTCTTTTGAACAGTTTCACATGAATGCTCCCTATCAATGGTACTTCTCATTTGAAATGCAGCTCAACTGTGTCACACTGGAAAGAAATTATAATATTTCATGCACAAGTTATGTTTATCTCACCTTAAAAATATTTATGGTCATGCTACAGAAAAAAAAATGTTTTTAACATTCAGCAAAATTTTTAAAATATTTAAAAATGTGACTCAAAACCCTGTATTTTCATTTAATACACTTATAAACAAAGAAACCTTATTTTTACCTAACACCTTTTCTAGGTTCCACTCCTTAAATTCCTTAAAAATTTTTGGCTTTTAAATCTGTCTCCACCCTTCTACTGACCAGTTACGCTTCTCTGAAATTTACTAACAATTCCATGACTCTTAAGAAGGTTCATTCTCACAATGAAGACTCTTGATTTAAAACTATTTCTTTATTCACATCTCTATGGAAGATGAAACTCTCAAACACCTACCAAATTGGAACTGTTTGTTAGAAAATGAAAAGAGAATCAAGTATTCACAAAAACCCCATGCAAATAAACATTCAAAATAATGAACCCACTGTACTTGTTTCTACCTGTTTGGTAAAACACTGTGTATGCTGGGCAGCTTTTCAATAAAGAAGACAGAAAAGAAGTTAATCAAGCCATTGTGCCTAGATATTTGCTGCTATAAGAAAAATATTGGTAATTTCTGGCTTATAGACACATTTCTTGCTTCCTCTGATGCCTAAATAACATTCTCTTCCACAAAAACCCTGCCCTATGCTCCAACTTTACTCAATGTCTCCTATTAGGGAAATTAAAATGGAGGAAGTCTTGTTCAGACTTCAGAAGCAGGAGAGCAGGCCTCTGACCCACTTCTGACCTGCCTGGGTACTGCCCGGATTCCATGCCTGCCTGCAAACACAGCAAGTCAGGCGGCACTTTAGATAAGAGAGCAGGTTTCGAAATTCTTGAGCCCCTGGAGGTCTGGCCAACACCCTGGGGTCTAGCAAAATTCTAGAGGTGAAACAAACAGCATTGTAAAAGTTAAAAAAAGTCAGAGCTGCATTTTTGTGTCTGGAATTATAAGTGGGAGCCCTTGAAACTGCAATCTGAAGTCTCACTCGTGATTGGATGCACTGCCTGGGACCTTTTCCCAATTGGGACTCCAGATTGCTGTTAATGAGGGACTTCCCAGCACTGTTTAAGTCTGGAGGTTGGCTGGCCTAATTTGGTGCTGTCTCTATTTTTTCTATTTCTCTTCTTTTAATGACTGTATGTTGAAATTAAGTCAAATAATCCCCTATTAACTATTGAAATTGTGTGTGATGAGTGGTTTCTTTAACAAATCCTTTGAACCTAAAAGGAAAGTAAAAATTTCGGTAAAACATCTCCAAAGGTTGAGCCTATATAAGCTCTTCTCTTTTTATTAGGGTTAATTACTTTATTGGTTCTCTAGTTTATGAAATATTGTTTAAGTGCCAACAAAGTATTAAGCACTGTGTTAAATATTAAATAATCAACAGGACATAGAGCCTCAAGGATCACAGTCTACTGGAGAAGAGAGGTAAGTGAGCAATTTCAGTTCAGAGAGGAAAAATAGAAAAAGAGAGAAAGTGATTATGAGCAATAATAGGAGCAAAAAGGTTGTGTGATGCTGGGTACGTGCAGAGTACATAGAAGGGGAAACTAAATCATGTCTGGCAGACCACAAGAAAACTATTATTGAAGTGAATCTGAAAAGATACAAAGGAGTTAATCAAGGATGAGGAAAAGAAAAAAAATTGTGCTTTAAAGAATGGAAAAGTATGTAGAAAGAACCCAGAAAGGGAGCAGGATAAATGTTTTAAAACTACAAGTAGTAAGAAGAGAAGTAGTGAGAGACGAGGGAAACCTGGGTTAGTACCTGGAGGACTTCACATGCCAATAGACATAATCCTAAAGGGACAAATTCTCAGTCTTCTTAGTTGATTCCTTCTCAAACCCCCAATCCTTAAATGTCAGGGTAATCCAGAGTTGAATCCATTTTCTCTTCTCTATCTACACTCAGTCTCTTGGTGGACTCATTTAGTCCCATAACTTCAAATATAATGTGCATGCTGATGGCACTCCAACTATTATCTCCAGCCTGAACTCCGATTCACATATCATAACTGCTCTCTGCTACCCCTCTACCACCCCATCTCTAGGATTTGTGTACCACACTAACCCCAGTACCTTCCTCACCATTCCTGACACACTGAAAGCATGCATCTACTTTAGGACCTTTGTTATTACTTTAAACAGAGGCTCTGAAGGCCTTTCTCCTAAATGTTTTCATGGCTTGCTTCTTTACTTCTTTCAAGTCCTTCCTCAAGGTCCCCTTTCTCAATGAGACATTTGGTTATCCTTGTCACCCTACCTAAAATTTCAACCTCTGTTCTCCATCCCTGTCATTTCTTATACCATCTCTGCTTTTCTGCCTTACATTTGCTCTCTAGCATTTATACTATCTAGCATAATATGTACTTTTTATTTACTACTGATTACCTCTAATAAATAAAAGCTTCACGAGAGCAGGGATTTTTGTCAGTTTGGTCACTACTCTATTCCCAGGGCCTAGAACAGTACCTGGCATATCATAGGAGCCCAATAAAATACAGTGAGTAAATACATTTTGAAATCACTTTAGAAATATAGAAGTTGGAAAAAATACTACAAAGATTTCCCATATACACTTCATGCAGGTAAACCCCCAATGATGATGTCTTATATAACCACAGTATGACCATCAAAACCTATATTGCTTTTATAATCAGAAAAAAAGTTAATCAAAAATCATGAAGATAACGTTTTTAACTTTTCTTTAGTTTAAAAAAATTTTAAATAAATACCTGGGGGAGAAATGATGGAGGGAATAATCAAAGTATCAAAAGCTATAAAAAATGAGAAGCAGCAACCTAAAGGAAAATTAATTTAGTATGGTATCCAAAAGCAAATTAAAGACTTTTCAGGATTAGAGAATGATTGTGTCAAGTGCTACTGCTAAGTCAAATGAGATGAGGACTAGTCTATGAAATGACCACTGGTTACCTGCATGTGAGCAGTTTTGGCGGAGTAGTTAGAGCAAAATCCTGAATGAACTGGGTTCAAGAGAAAAGTTTGGTATGGTGAGTACAAATAATCCTTGCAAAGAGTTTTCTGTAAAGAGGAATGAGAGCAATGAAGTGGTAGCTGAAGAGGTAAGTGTAAATACTATAGGAAAATGCTTTAAAAGCATAGAAAATATAAAAATCACCTATAATCCTACAACTGGTTATCATTAATAACACTTTACCAACTTCCATCTCATGGAAAAAATATAATGACACAGCATAATATGTTCATCAGAATGGTAAAATTTAACAATCTCACAATATCAAGTACTAGTAGGAGGCAGAACAATGGAAACTCTACTGGGAATATAAGCTGGTAAAACCCCTGTGGAAAAGAGTCTGGTACTATCTAGTGAAGTTGAATATGAAAGTGAAAGTGAAGTCGCTCAGTCGTGTCCAACTTTCTGCGACCCCGTGGACTGTAGCCCACCAGGCTCCTCCGTCCACGGGATTCTCCAGGCAAGAGTACTGGAGTGGGTTGCCATTTCCTTCTCCAGGGGATCTTCCTGACCCAGGGATTGGACCCAAGTCTCCCGCACTGCAGGCAGATGCTTTAACCTCTGAGCCACCTGGGAAGCTGAAGTTGAATATACATATACACTGCTGCTGCTGCTGCTGCTAAGTCACTTCAGTCATGTCCGACTCTGTGCGACCCCATATATACTATTACCCATCAAATTTACTCCCTGGGATATATCCTAGAAGAGTTCTCGTATATACCAGGAGACACATACAATAATGTCATTCTTTGTAAAAGTCCCACAATGGAAATATCCCAAATGTTCAAAAGTAGAATGAATAAATAAACTGCTGATACTTATAGAATAAAATGCTAGAAACCACTGACAATGAAAGTAGTTATGTACCACTTGGATGAAAACTATAATGCTCAACAAAAGTCACAAAAGAATATACACAGTAGGATCCCATTTACATGAGATGCAAAAACAGGTAAAACTGAATTCAGTATTTAGGGATACATAGACAATAAATAATAAAGAAAAGCAGGAAAATGATCACATAAATGTCATGAGAGTGACTACCTATAGGGAGGCAGAGGGATGTGTTTGGTGAAAGACACACACCTTCAAAATAGCTTCAAAACAGCTGCTGTGCAGCTAATTTCTAGACTTCACTGTTGGTTGGATGGGTGTGGGCTTTATGAATTTTTAAATTGTACATATGTACCATACACTTTTCTGTATACTGTATATAACATATGATTAAAAAGAACTTTAAAAACAGATCTTAAAGTAACATATTCTTTCAAAATTCAGTAATGAGATCAAGAGGGACCCAAAAATTCTTGTGTACCAAACAGAAATTTGCTGGTTATCTTGTGGCAAAATATCTTAAAGATTTGTTAAACTTAAATAAGAATTAGCTACCTTTTTTCTGTAACAAGACAATTGTTCCAATGTTGACCTCTTCTATGATGACTTGTGGCTGTCAAGAGTATGCTACATAGGTACCCAGAAGGTATCCAAAACTAAAATAACTCCCCACATACCTAATCTGTCTCCCTTCAAAGTAAAGATATTGTAACAATGACTGAGAAAGAAGTTGCTTTTTGAAAAGTAATTTATTGCCATTCTGAGTGACATTTGGGATTCTGGTTCCCTGACCAGGGATCCAACCTGTGTACCCTGTATTGAAAGCTTGGAGTTTTAACCCTGGTCTATCAGGGAAGTCCCTGAAAAAGCAGTTGCTTTTTAAAAAACTCACATTATACAGAAAATATTCTGATAATGGATATTTTAAAATGTTTCCATTGTTACATGATTTTATTGTTGAAAATAATGTCTGTCACCAATAAAACTCAAAACTGCAATTTTATAGGCACGGATTAAAATTTTTCTAATGTTTAAGAACTTCCAAAGAATCTAAATGGTCTTTGAACATATTATTAACCACACAAAAAAATCAAAGTAAAAATTGTAATAATGAAGCAAATGACAACACCAGTATCTAGGTATTAATTTTGTATAATACTAAGTATTAATATCTTCACTAAAAAGTATTCAGAGTATAAAATGGCTAAAAGTCAGTGACATTAAACATTCAATTTATTTCAAACATGAAAATTTACATTTTGCATAAAACAGTATAAAAAACATTATAAAGTTATAATTCCAATGTAAATTATTAGATCTGAGTGTATCTAATCATTCTTTCTCCTTTGTATCCTTCTCATCAGAGTACCTTCCAAATGGATATCCCTGAAGTATTTAGCTCCCCTCTAATGTACTTTCAGACCCGTGAGGTAGCTCCTCCATTCTGGCCAAGAAGCTACTGGCTTGCAACAGTTTTGATTTTAATTCCAGTTAACCTGAGAAGGATGATTCTGTTAATTTCTCCCTCCCCTCAGGAAAGAGATTAGCTGCTTTCTGAAGGCTCTCTCTAAACCAGTGTGTTTTTTTAAATTTTTTTCTAAAGGAGAGGAGAGGTGGGAGGATAGACTGGAGAGAGAACCAAGAAAGGTGAACAATGCTACCGGTTGTTTCCAAGTTAACAGTATTAAACCAATAAAAACAGGAGTATTTGGGGCTTTAAAAACATTAATAACAAGGAATACCAGAATACACAAACTAGCACAGCAGTCACTAAATGTGATTGAGTCATATTGAGAAGGATAAAAATTTACCAGGCAAATTTCAACAAAAACTTCCATATATTATTGTAGGATGAGCAGAAATGAATTTCAAATTATCTTGAATTACTATTGTGGCAAGGTGTTAGAAGATTTTCAAAAATAATAAAGCATATTCTATTGTTATTGTTAATATTATAAAGTAAAAATAAAAGTTTTAATGTACTGTTAAGTAAAATTTAAAGTTATTTCTACTGGGATTCCCTGATAGCTCAGTTGGTAAAGAATCTGCCTGCAATGCAGAAGACCTGAGTTTGACCCCTGGGTTGGGAAGATCCCCTGGAGAAGGGAAAGGCTACCCACTCAGTATTCTGGCCTGGAGAATTCCATGGACTGTATATTCATGGAGTCACAAAGAATCAGATACAACTGAGTGACTTTCACTTCTTCAAAGTTAATTCTATCAAGATCATTACATAATTTTTAAATTTCTATTTTTGTGTTTTATAATATACATAATACAGAAGTACACATACAAAAAATAAAAAATGAAACAAAAAGAAAAAAAAGTACATATACACACATATAAATATATACAGTTCCAATTTTTCAGCTTATTTTTTTTAACTGATAAGGTTGGTATGATAAAAAAGTAAATGCTGATAAATACCTGGCTATGGGTATTTACCTGATAAATACCTGGCTAAGGTTATGGGTTCTTTATTTTAAAATTCTAGGCTGTTACTTAGTCACAAGTAAAAATCTTTCTTAATGACACATGGACAAAGAACTTGACCTGAATATCAATTCTCAGGACTATACAGTTTAATTAAATACAGATGCTGCTAAGAATGAATTTACAAATTCTTTCAGTGCAATTCATGGTTTCAAATTTTGGTTTTTAAAAACCCATAAATTGTTTTAATTCAACTGTGCTGAAATTAAACAATCTCTTCTTTCATGGCTACAAAATGATCAATAACATAAATGTAAGGTTCTTTTTGTTTGTTTTGATTTTAGTATCAGCACTGGAATGAGGCCAAAAGAATTGTATAAATAAACATCAGGAACTTTCAACAAAGTTAAGATGCTAGAAGCACCTGTAAGTATATACAAACATAACAGTTCTTCAGTTTTTCTCTAGGTTGATATAAAACAGTAACACCACCACCACCACCACCCCATCCTATTTTTTACCTAGAAAAAGCAGTTCCAACAGAACACCATGAGTGACATTCTACAAAGTAAGATTGAAGTGAACTCGCTCAGTCGTGTCTGACTTTTTGCAACCCCATGGACTGTAGCCTACCAGGCTTCTCCATTCATGGGATTTTCCAGGCAAGAGTACTGGAGTGGGTTGCCATTTCCTTCTCCAGGGGATCTTCCTGACCCAGGGATCGAACTCAGGTCTCCAGCATTGCAGGCAGACACTTTACCCTCTGAGCCAATGAGGAATGTGAAATTCCCAAGAGGGCACACTCTCCAAGCACATTCTTTCTTTTGCTCATTTTATCAGAATGCTACAGTAAGTCCCAAATTGTCTCAATTTCTTTAACTGCAATAAAGTAAGAGTATTATTAATTTTTGGAAGAAAAGAATGTCTTAATTATAAATTATAACTAAGATATACTTAATTATATACTTAGTTGTAATTATTTATATTAATTATAAATAAGTAATAATATAAATTATAGATATTATAGGCTTCAACCCTCAATGTCACACCCATTATTACTCTCCTTCTTACACAAATCTACCAAAAGAATTTCTGGAAGAGAAATAAAATTTCTAGTTTCAAAGCCTAATTACTCCCCATTAAAAAGACAAAAAGCAGGGGAAAAGAAAATTGCCAGGCCAGAATTTTAACTAAAATTTCCTCAAAAGCTGGAAATGTAATGAAATATTTCAATAAGTATATATATTGAGACAAGTCTTATTTTTGATATATACTTATGATTCTTCAGATGAACACTAGAATTGCTTTCTTCATTACCTTAATTGTTACCTAGTAATTGAAAACACAAAAAATTCATCTACTCTTTAAACAGATTACCAGAGAAAAAGAGCCTTGCTCTTATTCCTCTCCCATAACTTAAGAAAGGAATACTAAGGCGATCAAACCAGTCAATCCTAAAAGAAATCAACCCTGAATATTAATTGGAAGGACTGATGCTAAAGCTCCAATACTTTGGCCGCCTGATGCAAAGAGCCGACTCACTAGAAAAGACCCTGATGCTGGGAAAGATTGAAGGCAGGAGAAGAAGGCAACAGAGGATGAGATGGTTGGAAGGCATCACCGACTCAATGGACATGAATTTAAACAAACTCCAGGACATAGTGAAGGACAGGGAAGCCTGGTGTACTATAGTTCATGGGGTCCCAAAGAGTCGGACACAACTTAGCAAATGAATAACAACAACAACTTATCAAGCTTTAGAAATCTTTATCATGACCCTCAAGAAAGGTAAATGGGGACTTCCCTGGGGATCCAGTGGCTAAGGGCTGCATGCTCCCAGTGCAGGGGGTTTGATCTCTGATCAGGGAACTACATGTGTGGGATCCCACACACTTGCAACTAGAAGTTTGGATGCCACAACTGAAGATCTTGCATGATTCAACTAAAACCTGGTGGAGCCAAATAAGATTAAAAAAAAAGGTAAAAAGACACTAGAAACAAATGGTCTACATAAACTGGCCTTCAACCCAAATGGCAAACACTGTAGTAGCCTGACCAGAATCCACTGTTGGTTGTATGCCATGTTACTTAGCAAACCACTCCCAAAATAACCGAACAGTCTGATAAGGCAACAGTCCAACATGAAATCTGCTGCCAACTGGCTCTTATCAGCTAATTCTACATATAGGAAAGTTTTATAAACAATTTAGTGAAAAAGAAAATAAACAGTGCTAGAAAGGGGATTCTGACACAGGAACTTCCACGCATAGATGGCAGGAGTATAAAGTTGCACAGCCTTTCTAGATAACAATTTGGCTATATAGTAATATATAAAAAAACCTTAATTCTGCTTTCCATCCTTTTATTCTAATAATTATACTTTTGAGACTCTACTAGAAGAAATCAAAATATGGTATAAATATGGCATGTAGAAAGCTGCTAAGCAAAGCATTATTTAAAATAATTAAAATTGTGAACAGCTTAATAGTTAAACATTGTTAAATTATGATATGGTTAAATAAATAATATGCATTTATATAAAATGATATTTAGAAATAATTCTTAATATGGAAAAATGATCATAGCTTTTGGGGGCATTTCAATGATCCTTAACGATAATTTTTATTGTAAAATTTTTTACAATTCCTTGAAATCTGGTACTTTCCCCTTACTTATTATTCTTAGCCTCAGTCATAATCCCTAGAATTTATGGCTAAATTATCTAAGCTAAAACCCTTAGAAAACCTTGCCAAAGAACTCTAGATGTGCTGCAGAGGCCTAAGGTTCAGGGAGAGGCTGGAGACTGTTTAATTATCTAAAAGGCTCATTAGATTAGAACAACTATTAGAAGCAACTGTGAGGGTGGAGAGAAATTAAGGTGAGTGGACCTTACTTTTTTAACTTTTCCAGAAGTACCAGTCCCTACAGTTGCTTACACCTAAGTCCAGTCCCTCCTTGCAGACCAGAGGTTGTTAGTTACAGCCAGATAGGACAAGTCTGGCCCATAGTCTGTTTTTATCAATAAAGTTTTTATCAGAACACAGCAAGGCCCATGCAGTTACGTGTTGTCTATGGCTGTTTTCATTCTACAATGGCAAAACTGAGTGCATGTACATATATTATTATATATACATATACAATATATATATATATAAATACATATCAAATATTTATAACCTCTCTTTTACTTTTGCTGAGTGTCTATCTCCTTCCCCAGAGTGTCTAGCACCAAAAGGAGCTTAGTGAATGCTTACCGACAAAAGGAAGGGATAGAACAAAAGAAAGGGAGGGAGGAAGTAGACAGCAAGGGACAGAAGCAGAGAAGGAGAAAAAACAGGTAGGCAGGCAGACAACTAAGGAATATTTTGCAGAAGTAACAACAACAAGTAATAAAAATTTAAATTGAAAAAGTTAAAAAAATTAAAATTGTATATAGTATATGATCTCATTAAAACATCATTGAAAAGGACAGGAGAAAATATACTAAAATGCTTTAACAACACTTGCCTCTGTATGATAGGTTTATGTTTCTTTATGCTTTTGTCTTTTTCCAGAACCTTCTCCATACAAGAACAAAACAAAATCTCCTCTTAGAGAAAAAAGATAAATTTATCATCCTATAGAAGTACAGTTGACTTAAACACTGTTTGTAAGAAAATGGGTTTTCACTTTGTATATACTATTTTTATCCTATATTATGGGAATGCTATATTTTCTGGATAAGCTGTTTTTTAATAAAAGTCATACACTGTTTATATTGAGGATAATACAGATGTTATATAAGAAAATTAAAATCACCCATTAGAAATAACCAGTTAACAGTCTAGTATATTTTCAGATAAGTATAGACCCACATACATGCCCTCTGCACTCAGGTGCACAGAAACATGAAATTAGTTTTACTTGCTTTTGAGCTTTACATAAAGTGTAATAACACAATGTGTGTTTTTCTGTTTAGCTTCTTTCGCCAACATTATCTTTCTGAGGTTCATCCATATTCTTGTTTGCAGCTGTAGATTGTTCATTTTTATAAATGTGTAATATTCCATTACATGAAAATATGATTTATTTAACCATAGCTGGTTGGTGGGTATCCAGGTTGTTTCCAGTTTGGCACTCTTATGAATAACTTATAATCTATATTTTTGTACATGTCCCTTGGTGAAATGTTTCTATTGATTACAAATAGTGTATACTAAATGCTAGCAGATAATTACAAACTCTCTTGCAAAGTGATTATACTAATTTACACTTACTCTAGTACTGCATAATCACTCCTATTGTTCTACATCCTTGCCTTGATTTGTTTTCATCATTGACTGATTTCTTACTTTAGGTTACTGTTTTCTGTCTTTTGTTCCCAGATTTTCTATCTGGGCCCTTTTTTAATTCAGCAAACATTTTCTATGAGTTTGGTTCTTTTTTATATTTTTAGCCAGTGCCAAAATTCTCAATCTTATTTCAGTTTCCTTGAACATATTAAAAATAGTCTTTAAAAGTCTGTTTCTGATAACTCCATCAGCTGGATCATCTGTCAGTCTTTATTGTATATCCAAGTCTCCAATTTCTAATCATGTTGGTTTATCTTCTCTGCCTAGCTATTTTTAAGTACCTGGCATTGTACTTAATGGAATTTTAGTATACAGAAAATAGTATAAATAAGTTGAAGGCTTAGAATAATATTATTTTCTTTAGAAAGGATGTACATTTGCTTTGGGGAACCAATTTAAGACACTTAGCAGACCTAGATTACTTTAATTCAATTTTAGGAACTGAGATGAGTTAAAGTTGAGCTACAGTCTCTGAAAGAAGACCATTCTATTTCCTGTTCAGTCATATTTCTAGGCTTTTCAGCTTGAAGTTTGCAGGGGCCTGCCTACTTTTAGTGAGCACTGAATTCCAATTTTTCTCCCTGTGGCCTTGTAAAGCTGTCAAAAGTTCTGTCAATTTAATAGCTTCTCAGCTAATAAACTTAAACTAGAATTGGCAGATACTCTTGAGGAAATGCTGCACTTCCCTTTCTTGGTGCCCTCCTTCTTCGAGATCTAGATCCTACTGTTCTTGTCTTATCAGTTCTCCTATGTCCATAGGCACATTAAAAAAATTGGAGGGGTGGTAAGTTTTTCTAGTTATTCTAAGCAGTTGGTTGGTCCAAATTCCCTAGTCTGCCCTTGTCATAAGCAAAATCTCCCTTGTCCTCTTTAATTAAAAAAAAAGTAATAGATTAACAAGACTTCCCTGGCAGTCTGTCTAGTAGGTCTAGTAGCTAAGACTCCACATTTCCATGGCAGGAAGCATGGGTTCAATTCCTGGCTGGGAACTAAGATCCCACATGCTGCATGGCATGGCCAAAGAATTTAAAAATAAGTAAAATAAAAATACTTTATTAAAAATGATAGATTATTAAAATATTAATTCACATACTGTAAAATTTACCCATTTAAATGTGTGATTCAATAGTTTTTAGAACATTCATGGAGTTGTCTCTCAAGCACCAAAACCAATTTTTTGTTTTTTGGCTATGCCATATAGAATGTGGGATCTTAGTTCTCCCATCAGGGGCACCACTTGTGCCCCCTGCAGTGGAAGTGTGGAGTCTTAACCACTGGACTGCCAGGGAAGTCCCACCATAATCAACTTTAGAACTTTTCATCACTCCAAAAAGAAGTTCCATTATTCCCTCTCGCCAGTATCTGCAACCATTAATCTTCTTTCTGTCTCTATTGCCTTTACCTAATTTAGATAGTTCATATAAATTGAATCATATATTTTTTTTGTGTGTGGCCTCTTTTATATAACATGTTTTCAAGGTTCATATATATTGTAGCATATATTGACACTTTAATCCTTTTTTTATGGTCAAATAATATTATGTTGTATGGATATACTACATTTGGTTTATACATATATCAACTGATGGATATTTGGATTGGTTCCACTTTTGGCTATTATAAATGTTATGGACATTTCTTTATATTTGTTTGGAAATATGTTTCAATTCTCTTGGGTATATACCTAGGTGTAGAATTGTTAAGTCAAATGATAATCCTGTATTTAACATTTGTAGGAATTATCACACTGTTTTCAAAAGTGGCTATACCAGTTGCAAAAGAAGTCATGGGTATGAAATGAATAGTATGGGAAACAAAGTCAGTGTAGTATCTTTGTATGGTGACAGATCATAACTAAGCTTATTGAAGTGATCATTTTAAAATGCACAGAAATGTCAAATCACTATGCTGTATAAGAGGAACGAACTGCGTTACAGGTCAATTATACTTCAAAAACAAACAAATTCATAGAAATAAAGACTAAATAGAAATAAAGACTCTACCAGAGGCCGGGTAGAGGAGGAATGGAAGAAGACAGGCAGTGAAAACATATAAACTTTCAGTTACAAAATAAATATGCACTAGGAATATAATGCACAACATGATAAATACAGTTAATACTGCTGTAGGTTATATATGAAAGTTGTTAAGAGAGTAAATCCTAAGAGTTCTCATTATAAGGAAAAATATTTTTTTCTGTTTTTAAATTTTTGTATCTACATGAGATGATGGATGTATATTAAATTTATTCTGATAATCATTTTATTATGTAAGTCAAATCATTATGATGTACAGCTTAAACTTATAAAGTGCTGGATGTCAATTATATCTCAATAAAACTGGAAGGAATAATGAGTGGCTATATCATGTTTCAATTCCACTAGCAATGTTTAAGGATCATGCCCTCTTTTTAAGCAATTATTTTTAACACCCAAATTTACTAGCCTTAATAAAACAGACCAATTATGTCTCAATAATGCTGAAATAAAATAGAAAATATTTATAAAATTATTCTCTAACCATAATAAGTGAAGTGAAGTTGCTCAGTCGTGTCTGACTCTTTGTGATCCCATGGACTGTAGCCTACCAGGCTTCTCCTTCCATGGGACTTTTCAGGCAAGAGTACTGGAGTGGGTTGCCATTTCCTTCTCCAGGGGATCTTCCCGACCCAGGGATCGAACCCAGGTCTCCCACATTGTAGGCAGACGTTTTACCCTCTGAGCCAACTATAATAAAGGAGAAACAAAATGAAAGTAACATACTAAAGTAATAACAATTTTAATATATAAGAGCTAGGGTATAACAACACTCAAAGACAGGATGAAGACCAATGGCTACATCAATTTATAATAAATAAGCCAGAATTTAAGAGAAGATTAGAAGCCATTCTATGGAAGAAGTACAATAAAATAAAAAACCAGAGGCATTGGTAGACATAAAAACTAGTGTTAGAATAAATAACAACAAGTCAGATATGAATTTGATAAAAGAGAAATAACCTTAATTGAAGTAGTGATACATGCCAAGTTAAATTATAAGCTAACTGAAATAGAAAAAATGAGGAAGTGTGATGATGTTGCAAATGAATCAAACTTTTTAAAATAAGTATAGCACCAAAGTAATTTTCTATGTCACTTTATAGAAAAGTATTTCTTAGCTTGAAATGTTGAGGCATTCACTTATCTCTTAATATTTAAAAGCCCTTAGAAACTATACTTGGGGACAAAGAAATACAGAATAGATTGCAAGATGAAATCTTAAAACAAGAAGCCATAGGAAAATTATATAGTAGACTTTTGGAGACAATTTGAGATTAAGACTAAAATATAACAGGCAAGACAAAGATACATAATCTCAGTATGTTTCTTTTATATCAATTCCTTATCTTTGGGCTACAGTCATCCATTAGGCTTTTGACAAGATCCCTAAATTTCATGAGCCTCCAACTTAAAATATTTGATTTTGTCTGTTTGTTAAAAGGAGTTTTAATTTCCTTTAATAAGAAAATTGAATGAGTTTGCAATGGGTTTCATCACTTTTGCAGTAATGATATAATTACTTAAGAAAGGAAAATCCAAATGGAGTTGGTATTGCTGAGAGTTTTCTGAAAGGGAGCCAGGAAGCCATTAAGGAAGTATGAGTTATGCAAGTCTCAGCTTGGATGCAGTCTGACCTTTTGACCTGATAAGCAAGTTATTTAGAACATCTGCCAGAAACTCAAGATACTTATCAGACCCTTACCCTAAAATAACCAGTAATTTACATCTAGGACCCCTATCCTAAAACAACTTGTGATTCCTTAAGGATGAATAACAATTCTTTCCAGGCAAGTATTAACAATCTCATGGCTTTCTGTCTTTATAAGGCCCTGACTTTCTCAGAACACTCTTTCAGGATTACCCAAATGTGTGTCTCCTGAATTATAATTTTAAGACACCCCCCTCCCCCACCACCATAAACTCTTTTCTTATTTGCAGCCCACTACACTTTTTTGGCGGGGGCGGGGTTGATACACTAAAATCCTTTTCAACTATATACTTGGAGGTGTTATAACACTAAGTAGAACTGAGTAGACAGAGAAAAATGCTAGGCCAACTCTTCATACTCTTTCCTCCCAACAAAACACGCTTGATTGACTGGCCCTAACGAGCACTAGTCATACTCCATTATTAGGCTTCCTCTTTCTTCAGATTTGTCCAAATAATGTTAATGAGGGAAGATGAAAAGGAAGAAAATAAAGAACTAGTTTGCAGGCAAGGGAAGAAACCATCAAATAGGACAGACAGATCTAGGGAAAGAAATGGAAGCACCTCAGAAAAGCAAATATAAATGCAAAAGGACAGTTAAGCAAAGACATCTGGAAAGACTGGCAGAAGTAAAAGAACCTATGAACTAGAGAGAATAAAAAGGTTCCAATGAAACTCAAAATAAGATCCCATTCTAACAAAGTCCATAGTTAGATTTAAAGCATCTCTAAATCCATGGCCAGGATTGCCCTCTTTAAGCATTTAGCAAAAAGAGTTCCATTGGAGAAAAATAATGGTGGAAAGTAGGGAGAAGAGAGGTGAGAGAAGAAGACTAAAGAGGGAGAGAAAAGAAGAGAGGCAAGAAGAAGGGAGAAAGGAGGAAGGAGAGGGAAGGGAACAAAAGATATAATATACAATCAGCAAATTGGTCCTCAGCTCCAGGGTACTGATATGTGGGCATGGTCAAGGGCCCTGGTCCTGCCTATTTAACACGGAGGGCAAGTTCCTCAAAATTCAATTACACAGCTTTGGAAACCAACACTCCTGGAAAAACTACTTTACTAGATCTGTATAAATCCCCAACTATGAAACTGAGCCTCAATAATCAAATAATCACTTCCAATCACTGTTGTTGGCCTAGGACACGTTAATAGATAAACTCTTCACTTTGTTATGTGCTTGCTCACTCTCACCCGGTAGCTCTCTCTCTCTCGGACCACAGATAACAAACAGAGTCAATTCAGGTTGCTATCTAGTGACAGTATTAATGACAGATAAAAGTGAGAGAGGCCAGTTTGCACACGGGCAGACAAATAAACACTTTAAAAAAATAAGGGCCATAAGCATGCTTGGTATCTTTGAAGGGCACCCAGAAGACTGCCTATTTTAAATATCTACCTCTACCCCACTGGCTTACCAGAGTCCTTGAAATGTTATTAGAAAAATCTAATCCTTAGGTTAGGCTTTTATATTTCTAGAATTCTCCTTATTAAAATGCAAATAGTCATGAAAAAGTAACAGACTAGATCTTTGACACATCAGATTGCTTGCCATCATAACATTAACCAGACAACAGAGCTGGCACCAATAGGATAGATAAGCATTAGTGAATAAGGGGAGGAAGAAAAAGTATAATTTACAATGAATTGTTTAGAGGGAATTTTTGAGTGAATTCCCTGAGAAAAACTGGACACACAGAGATGAGTAAGAAAGCTGTAGGTACTGGGAGAAATGCAAGAGGAAACAGAGTTTGAGAAAACTGAAAAAGGGAAGTTCAAATCCCAATTTGGTTTCAGGCTGGCTGGGAGGGTCAACTCCCAAAGGTTATAATCCCAGAGCAGCAGCTGAGCATGAAGCAATCCTGAATACCAGCTCTAATATCTGGTTACCAGAAAGTCTGGGAAAAGCAGCAAAACAAACTCTAAGGCCAGTGACTCCCAATGGCATATAACAAATACAGTATAGGAGATTTCTAAACCTCTCTGTCCCCCTACCCACATTCTTCACCCCAAACCAGGTGAAAAACTAATAAGGGAGGGGAGGGGAGGCATGCAGAGAGAAATATGGATTTGTGTAATTTGCAAAAATTCTCCAAATGATCTAAATGCTTATGATTATGACATGTATGGTTCCTCTACAGTGACAAGCTCCTTCATCTACCTAAGTCTAATCAGATCCCCAGTCCACCAAAATGATAAGCAAGTCCAACACACTTTCAGTTCCAAATATTTCTTAAAATTTTTATGTTTGAACTAGAACATGATTTTGATTGCCACCTAGTGGAAGAGACAGAGTCAACCACAAATTAAACTGAGAATAAGCAATCTAAAAGTATCAAATGTTATTTTTTATATTCTAACAGCTGAAGACAGTTTCCCAAAGTGTGGCTATACGAAAGATGATTTTAGGTAGCACAAGGATAAATGCTATTTTAACTCCTTTGTATTTACTGCAATGTATATTAGAAAAAAGTATAAATGATACTTCATCATTTCACAAACATGTGAAGATAAGGCTAAATTAACATTAATTTTTTCAAAGTTAATAAAAAATACAGTATATCTGAAATTTATGTATATAAAATGAAATAAGCCACATTTTAGTAGAAATAACAGTATTTTAAGATATTCCTGTTTTTTCCCCCATCAAATAAGTTCCTGAAATTATTTCACAAGAAAATTAGCATTCAATACTGCTAAACTCCTATAAAAATTTGCCTTCCTTAAAACATGCTTACCTAGACAGTTATCCTATGATTGAAAATAGTTGATTCCCTCTTATTTTGACAAATTTCATTATAGAAAATATACTTCCATTTAATCTAAATGGTTAAATACTCAGAGAACTGTTTGAACTCCTGCCAACCTATTGCAGTGGAATGCACTTTAATGACCTGTGTTGTATCGTCACAGTGGTCAATTATTTATCATAGAATTCAGAGGTTTCAAGAAAGTTCCGAGCATTTAATCAGCATTCATTACTCCTTCTATTCACTGAAACATACAAGTGAAAATTACAAGATTCATTTCATTATCTTCTCTGATGACCACTTTAAATGACAATGATACATTTCTCAAGTGATAAATTTCATACTGCTCAACCTGCTAAAAAAGACTAAAAAATTAAGTATCTGGAAAATGGAAACAGGATTATCAAGAATAGTTTAAACCAATCCTCTTTCATCTCCTGGACTGGAAACTCCTTAAAGCCTTAAAATCAGCATTTTTTTGCCATCATAACATTAAACAGACATTACAGCTGGCACCAATTGGATAGATAAATAATAGTGAATAAGGGGAGGAAGAAAAAGTATAATTTATAAAGCATTGTCTAGAGGGGATTTTTGAGTGAATTCCCTGAGAAAAACTGGCACACAGAGATGAGTAAGAAAGCCCTAGGTCCTGGGAGAAATGGAAGAGGAAACAGAGTTTGAGAAAACTGAAAAACAGTTCAAGGAATAGGTGGGGTTGTTGAATAGTTGGGTATTTACCTAACAGTAACTGCCACATGTCCCACCTAAAGCACTCAGCTTCTTTCTGAGGAGACAACACTCTTACAGTTTCCTATTTACTCCCCTGGACTCCTTTATATATATTTGCAATATATATAACTTGTTAATGTCTTTACCCAAATGGCAGTATACTATATACACTGACTGCTCTGCACTTCACTTTTTTCATTTAACAAAATAAGTTGAAGACTTGTTCCATTTTGATATGTAATAAAGTCACTTCCTTCTTTTTAATGGGTGAAAAATATTCCATTGTATCAAGGTACCATAATTTATCCAGTCCTATAAGAAAAGACATTTTTGTTGTTTTCAATCTTTTGCTATTACAAAGAAACAGTGCATCAAACAACTCTGTACATATACTATTTGACACTGCAAATTAATGTTTAGAAGTGAAACTGCTGGGCCATGTAAACTTTGGCATTGGTTTCTGGCATTTTTTTTGGCAAGGGGCAGATCACATTAATTTTGTGGGTTAAAATTTAAAGAGCATGACACTATATTTTAGAGTCTTCCCTACTGAGAACAGAATATCCCTTTTTGTTACATGTAATACCTTATTAACTAGAACATACATACTTAGTCCTTTCTAAAATATGGAGGCATCTAATAATCCAGGACATCTTTTAATCACTGTCAGCCAGGTGGCAGTCATGAAAGTAACTGCTCCTGGTGGCATGACAGTTCATCTGTGGTCATTTCAATGATCAAACCATTTAGAGACCATTCGCTTTTCACTTTAATGAATTGGAGAAGGAAATGGCAACCCACTCCAGTGTTCTTGCCTGGAGAATCCCAGGGACGGGGGAGCCTGGTGGGCTGCCGTCTATGGGGTTGCACAGAGTCGGACACGACTGAAGCGACTTAGCAGCAGCAGCAGCAAGGAATAAATATGAGCCACAGTGTTGTTAGAAAGCTTTTTGTGACACCTTCTGGTAAGATCAGGCAAGTACAAGCATCAAAACTAAAAAGTATCAGTGATTTGGAAGAAAATTCTTTCAAGAAATACTACACTATCAATGCTCTTAATCGTAATATGGACAATTTTGTGTGAGCAGGAAAAAATAATGATTTTTGATGACTGCAAGTCAAAAAGTGATTCAGAAGAAGCAGGCTGTATGTGAAGAATCAGATTGTAATATCTTAACTGATATATTTTGTTTATATTTTTGATTTTGTAATCGCACTAGAATTCTAGTAGGTACAAAAATAAAATTCTAAGTTCTAAGAAATTGTTGCATCAGAGGTATGGGCAGCAGTTTATGTTAATTTTATATTAAAAAAAAAAAAAAAAGAACAACAAAAATCAGTACAACTTTTAATCAGCATCTCAGATTTGAATAAACATTGTGCTGTTATTTTAGTATTTTAGAGTTTCTCTCATATAGATTTTGCATATTCTTAAGGCTATTCCTATGTATTTTATCTTTTCCTCCATTATATTTTATTATTAGAATGCTATTGATTTTTGCGTATTTTGTAAACAACCACCTTACTGAATTTTTAATATAAACTGTTATTATAAATTGCATTTATAATAATTTTTCAGTGGATTCTTTTGGATTTTCAAGGTAAGGAATGAAATAAATTTTAAACTCTAATTATCTTAAACTATCTGCTAGAATTTAAACTCAAAGAAGGTAAGGATTATAAATTATTTTTACTGTTCTATTCCCAGCACTTCCCATACTTGTGCTCAGTTGCTCAGTCATGTCCAACTCTTTGCAAACCCATGGACTGTAGCCCGTCAGGATCCTCTGTCCATGGAATTCTCCAGGCAAGAATACTTGAGTGAGTTGCCATTTCCTCCTCCAGGAGATCTTCCCAACCCAGGGATCAAACCTACATCTCCTACATTGGCAGGTGGATTCTTTAACACTGAGCCACTGCGGAAGCCTGACCGCGTAATACATCGCACAGATCAGACAATCAATATGTATTTGTTAAATGAGTTACATGCATATTACTTCATAAAACTTACCTCAGCCATCCCTGACAGAGATACGGAGTTTAGTCTAAAAAGTCAAATATAAGTGAGAAAATGTATTCATATATATTTCCTTTTATATACAAACATACAGACCCTGTAAGAAATTAGATATTTTATAATAAAATCTCTATATATTTGGTTATAATGAGTTCTATTTTAATAACTAAAAGTCTTAATTATAAAATAAATGTTTTATTTTAAACACTTACCTTTTAGATCTTATATCTGATGAATCAAACTGGATATTCATAGGTCCAGGATTTATTTCATGATCTCCCTCAGGGATGAGAAGATGCCTAGAATCACTATCCATATTTGCCATTTTTCTCAGACTGTAAGCACTAAAGAAGTCAGTCCTGTAATAAATCAGAAAAGAGAAATAATTTAAAGTTTAATATAAGAATTATTTTACTACTGATAGGTAATACATTTGCATGTATAAGAAATCAAAAACACAGGAATTTGCTGAAGATATCTTAATGAGATATATGTCTAAAATACTTATATTATCAGAAACTTGCTAAGTTGAAAAGGAGTTACTACTTATTTTTCAGCTTAATAAAAAAAGAAGCAAGGCAATCCATTTCCAGTAATAAAACAGATTAGGCTATTTGGGCTCATTTTCCTGCAGAAAACAACTGAAAATACTGGATAAAATATTAAATTTTTTTTTTTTGAAAATAGGAAAAGCAGGCCATTTGTAGGTGAATTTAAGGAACCTAGAAAAGTAAGTAGCTCAAACAAGTTGGTTCCATTCTAAAGGTATTCGCTGTGCCAGGAGAAACTGTGCTGGGGTTTTCAAGATCTTGTGGAATAGTAGCGAAATAAAAAACAAACCCCAAAATTCATCCAAAGTAAGGAACAAGTATAGTAAGAAATCACCCCCTATCCCTACTTCCCATACAGCTGTGACTACAGAGCGCTTCACCATCAGATTAGGAGTTAACAGGAAGTAATCCCAAGGAGATCCAACCAGTCCATTCTAAAGGAGATCAGTCCTGGGTGTTCTTTGGAAGGAATGATGCTAAAGCTGAAACTCCAGTACTTTGGCCACTTCATGCGAAAAGTTGACTCACTGGAAAAGACTCTGATGCTGGGAGGGATTGGGGGCAAGAGGAGAAGGGGATGACAGAGATTGAGATCGCTGGATGGCATCACCAACTCGATGGACATGAGTTTGAGTAAACTCTGGGAGTTGGTGATGGACAGGGAGGCCTGGCGTGCTGCGATTCATGGGGTCGCAGAGAGTTGGACACAACTGAGAGACCAAACTGAACTGAACTGAATCCCAAAGAAAGGTAATGCCAAAGAATGCTCAAACTACTGCACAATTGCACTCATCTCATACCTAGCAAAGTAATGCTCAAAATTCTCCAAGTGAGGCTTCAACAATATGTGAACTGTGAACTTCCAGATGTTCAAGCTGACTTTAGAAAAGGCAGAGGAACCAGAGATCAAATTGCCAACATCCGCTGGATCATGGAAAAGGCAAGAGAGTTCCAGAAAAACATATATTTCTGCTTTATTGACTATGCCAAAGCCTTTGACTGTGTGGATCAGAATAAACTGTGGAAAATTCTTCAAGAGATGGGAATACCAGACCACCTGACCTGCCTCTTGAGAAACCTATATGCAAGTCAAGAAGCAACAGTTCGAACTGGACATGGAACAACAGACTGGTTCCAAATAGGAAAAGGAGTATGTCAAGGCTGTATATTGTCACCCCGCTTATTTAACTTATATGCACATCATGAGAAATGCTGGGCTGGATGAAGCACAAGCTGGAATCAAGATTGCTGGGAGAAATATCAATAATCTTAGATATGCAGATGACACCACCCTTACGGCAGAAAGCAAAGTAGAACTAAAGAGCCTCTTGATTAAAGTGAAAGAGGAGAGTGAAAAAGTCGGCTTAAAACAACATTCAAATAACAAAGATCATGGCATTTGGTCCCATCACTTCATGGCAAATAGATGGGGAAACAATGGAAACAGAGACTTTATATTCTTGGGTTCCAAAATCACTGCAGATGTTGAATGAAGCCATGAAATTAAAAGACAATTTCCCCTTGGAAGAAAAGCTATGACCAACCTAGACAGCATATTAAAAAGCAGAGACATTACTTTGCCAACAAAGGTCCATCTAGTGAAGCCTATGGTTTTTCCAGTAGTCACATATGGATGTGAGAGTTGGACTATAAAGAAAGCTGAGCACTGAAGAATTGATGCTTTGAACTGTGGTGCTGGAGAAGACTCTTGAGAGTCCCTTGGACTGCAAGGAGATCCAACCAGTCCATCCTAAAGGAGATCAGTCCTGAGTGTTCATTGGAAGGACTGAAGTTGAAGCTGAAACTCCAATACTTTGGCCACCTAATGCGAGGAGCTGACTCATTTGAAAAGACCCTGATGCTGGGAAAGATTGGAGGCAGGAGAAGGGGATGACAGAGGATGGTATGGTTGGATGGCATCACCGACTCCATGGACCTGAGTTTGGGTAAACTCCGGGAGTTGGTGATGGACAGGGAGGCCTGGCATGCTGCGGTCCATGGGGTCGCAAACAGCTGGACACTCTGAGCGACTGAACTGAACTGAACTGAAAAGTGCCTCACTCCCTCACAAGAGAATCGCAAACAAGTTTTCTTGACACTGACCACAGCCTGTGTGTGTGTTTGTATGTGTCTGTGTGTGTGTCTGTGTAGAGGGAGATATTACATACTACAAACTGTACCTCATGGATTTGCAAGGTGATCAAAGAACACTTAAAGCTGTGAACATAATTTCAGGTTACTTGCTTGGTAGAGCTTATAGGTAACTGGCTGAAGCAAATGTAAATCTTTTCTTTGAGGATCCAGAAAACATTGATCCTAGCCCTCAAAAAAGACCTGCAAACAGTTTTTCAAGAACAATGAACAGTACACTGTCAAAATAAACCAGCATATAAAGAAATAAAATGCTATTAGTGAGAACCAGAAGAAACAGCAGAAATAGTTTCACAAAGGCTTCAACCACATTTTTATTATCAGAATAAGATAATAAAACAATTATGATTCCTACCTTTAAACAAATAAAGGAAAAAGTGGATATTTTCAAAAAGTAACAGCATGTTTGAAAAGGACAGAGTGAACTCTTAGGCCCAGATAAATAACAACAACAACAAAAAAATAAAACAAAACACAACAGCCAAAATTTAAAAGTCAATGGGTGTATTTAAAAGTTGAAGAAAGGATGCTGGCAACATGGTAGAATAAAAAACTACCTTCATCTTTTCCCGTCAAAGTACAACCAGTAAAACATCTATAAACACAACAAAACTGCCTCCACCCAACACACTAGGATGCTGGAGAGTTCCATACATCTGTACATCTAAGAGTAAGCAGACTAGATAGAATATATAGAAGAGGGGGAAACTGAGGGAGGGAGAAACCAAGAGAAGAGTGGCCCTCCAGCTCTAGCAGCTGAAACTGCAGCCCCAAAAGACTGGTTGGCAGCAGGGGAGGTGGGCACACGACTCCTGCCTCAGCAGCCGCCATGAACAAACAGGCCAAGACAGAGAACCTTACAACACTGCACCCAGCATAGGTGCCCCTGCAATCCTGGCTCTTCTCTCTCTTCTCCCTTCCCCTGCAATGTCAGAGCCTGTAATTCAGGAGACCCTGGATATGACGTAAGAGACCACCATCCCGGCTATAGCAGAAGGCAAGGCACCGACAACCCAGGAGGCACAAGAAGCAATAATGAGTGCCCAAGGTAACACTGCTAACAGAGGTGATGGAGGATGGAGAGTGAAGATTCAAATATAACTACAGATAGTTCAGGTAAGAGAAACCAAAAGATTGTGCACCACTTACTGGAAAACAGAAGAAAGGCCTCTAATTTCTAATCTATTGAATCTGTTATAATCAACAAAAAAGGTGTTTGCCACTTGAAAACTGTCTGTGGAGAAACAGCTCATCAGGCACCATGAACCATAGTAACACTGCACTACAAAATGACAATTCTCCAGAAACTAAATGTAAAGTAATGAAATATTGTGACGTAATTGAAACAGATTCAAAATATTGGTCATGAAGAAACTCAACAAACTAAAGAAAACTCAGAAAAGCAGATTCAATAAGCTCAGGAATAAAATTAATGAACAGAAGTAATACTTTAACAAAGAGATTTAAACTCTAAAAATAGAAATAAATGAAAATTCTAGAGCTGAAGAATTCAGTAAATGAAATGAATTACAAAGCAATGGAAATAGAGCAGACTGGATAAAAGACAGAATCAGCAAGCTTGAAGATAGAAATCTAGAAATAATACCAGTAGGAGAGGAAGAGAAATAAGATTTTTTTTTAAGTCAGAAAATTCTACAAGAGCTGACTGACTCTTTTAGGAAGGACAACATTAGGACATTGGGTATCCCAGAAAAGAAAGAAGGGAACAGAGTTTATTTAAAGAAATAATAGCTGAGAATTTCCCAAGCCTGTGGTAAGAATTGGATATACATGGCTATGAAGCTAGGAGAACACCTAATAACCTCAATGCAAAAAGATCTTCTCTAAGATGCATTATATTAAAACTGTCAAAAGGGGCTTCCCTGGTGGCTCAGTGGTAAAGAATCCATCTGCCAGTGCACAAGACATGGGTTCCATCCCTGATCCAGGAAGATCCCACATGCCAAAGAGCTACTAAGCCTGTGCGCCACAACTATTGAGACTGTGCTCTAAATCCCGGGAGCCACAACCACTGAAGCCCACGTGCCCAGGCATGCACGCCACAGTGATGAGAAGCCCTTGTACCACAACTAGAGAGTAGTTCATGCTCGCGGCAGCTAGAGAAAGCCCATGCAGCAATGAAAACCCAATAAAGCCATAAAAAATAACAACAAAAAACTGTCAGAAGTGAGTCACAATGAAAACATTTTAAAGGTAGCAAAGGGAAAAAGGATAATAACCTATAAAGGAAGCTCCATTATACACAGAAAATCCTACACTGCCACCAGAAAACCACCAGATGTCATTGATGAATTCAGTAAAGCTGCAGTATACAAAATTAATATACAGAAATCGGTTGTTAATTCTACACACTAACAATGGATGTGAGGAGAAGGCAATGGCACCCCACTCCAGTACTCTTGCCTGGAAAATCCCATGGACGGAGGAGTCTGGTAGGCTGTAGTCCATGGGGTCGCTAAGAGTTGGACACGACTGAGTGACTTCCTTTTCACTTTTCACTTTCATGCATTGGAGAAGGAAATGGCAACCCACTCCAGTGTTCTTGCCTGGAGAATCCTAGGGGCGGGGGAGCCTGGTGGGCTTCCGTCTATGGGGTCGCACAGAGTCGGACACGACTGAAGCGACTTAGCAGCAGCAGCAACAATGGACGTGAGTCTGAGTGAACTCCGGGAGTTGGTGATGGACAGGGAGGCCTGGTGTGCTGCGATTCATGGGGTCGCAAAGAGTCGGACACGACTGAGTGACTGAACTGAACTGAACTGAACAATGAATTACTCAAAAGAGAAATTAAGAAAATAAGTCCATGTACCATTGCATCAAAAAAGAATAAAAAACCTAGAAATGAACTTATCTAAGGAGGCAAAAGACCTGTACTCGGAAAACTACAAGACACTGATGAAAGAAATTGAAAATGACACAAATAGATGAAAAGATACACCATGTTCATGGGTTAGAATTAATACTGCTAAAATGACCATACTACCCAAGGCAATCTACAGATTCAATGCGATCACTATTAAAATACCAAGGGCCTTTCTCACAGAACTATAGAAAAATAATTTTAAAATTTGTATGGAAATACAAAAGACCCTGAATAGCCAAAATAATCTTGAGAAAGAGAAGAGTTAAAAGAATAATGTTCTTTGACTTCAGACTATACTACAAAGCTACAAAAACAAATAATAATAAAAATAAAAACTATGACATAGGCACAAAAACAAATAGATCAATTAAACAGGATAGAAAGCACAGAAATAAACCCATGCACTTATAGTCAATTACTCTATGACAAAGGAGGCAAGAATATAAAATGGAGAAAAGAATTTTTTCAAAAAGTGCTCAGAAAACTGGACAACTACATGTAAAAGAATGAAATTAGAACATTTTCTCACACTAAATACAAAAATAAACTCAAAATGGATTAAAGACCTAATATAAGACTGGAAACCATAAAACTCCTAGAGGAAAACATAAGCAGAACATGCTAACATAAATTACAGCAGTATTTTTTTATCTGTATGCTAAAGCAAGAAGAAGGGGATGACAGAGGACGAGATGGCTGGATGGCACCACTGAATCAATGGACATGAGTTTGAGCAAACTCCGGGAGATGGTGAAGGACGGGGAAGCCTGGTGTGCTGCAGTCCATGGGGTCACAAAGAGTTGGACGTGGCTGAGCAACTGAACAACAAATGCTAAAGCAAAGGAAATAAAAGCAAAAATAAATATGACCTAATCAGAATTAAAGGTTTTGCAGAACACGAAGGAAATCAAAACAGACAAAACAGACAGTGTACTAAATGGGACAAAATATTTGCTAATGGTATGACTGATAAGGGGTCAAAATTCAAAATATATAAACAGCTCATACAACTCAATGAAAAAACCAAACAACCCAATTTAAAAATGGGTGGAAGACCTGAATAGACATTTTATAAAGAAGACATACAGATGGCCAACCAATAAAGATGCTCAATAGCATTAATCATCAGGGAAATTCAAAACCACAATTAGATATCACCTCACACCCATTAGAATGGTTATCATCAAAAAGGTAAGAAACAACAAGTCTTGGTGAGTATGCCAATATAAGGGAACCCTTATATACCGTTGGTGGGAATGTAAATTGGTGTAACCACTGTGGAAAACAGTATGGCTACTTCTCAGAAAAACTAAAAATAGAACTACCATATGACTCATTAATTCCACTTCTGGGTATGTATCTGAAAAAAAAAAAATGAAAACGTTAATTCAAAAAGATACAGGTACCCCAATGGTTAGAGCAGTATTACTTATAACTGCCAAGACATGGAAGCAACCTAAGTGTCCATCAACAGATGAATGAATGGATAAAGAAGATGTGGTACATGTACAATGGAACACTTTGTTGTTTAGTTGCTAAGTTGTGTCTGACTTCTTTGTGACCCAATGGACAGTAGTCCATTAGGCTCCTCTGTTCATGGGATTTCCCAGGCAAGAATATTGGAGTGGTTTGCCATTTCCTTCTCCAAGGGATCTTCCCAACTAAGGGGCTGAACCTGGGTCTCGTGCATTGGCAGGCGGATTCTTAACCACTGCACCAGGGAACTCTAGATATTTCCTTAGTAAGTAAGTAGGTGTTAGTCGCTCAATCACATCTGACTGTTTGTGACCCCATGGACTATAGCTCACCAGGCTCCTCTGCCCATGGAATTCTCCAGGCAAGAATACTGGAGTGGGTAGCCATTCTCTTCTCCACAGGATCATCCCAATCCAGGGATCAAACCTGGGTCTCTTATGTTGAAGGCAGATTCTTTACTATCTGAGCTACCAGGGAAACCCTAGGCATTTCCTTACTATATCTGACTCTTTGTGACCCCATGGACATATCTGATTCTTTGTGACCCCAGGGACATATCTGACTCTTTGTGACCCCATGTACTATAGCTCACCAGGTTCCTCTGCCCATGGAATTCTCCAGGCAAGAATACTAGAGTAGGTAGCCATTTTCTTCTCCAGGGGATCATCCCAATCCAGGATCCAACCTGAGTCTCCTGCATTGCAGGCAGAATATTTACCATCTGAGTCACCAGGGAAGCCCTAGGTATTTCCTTATGTAGCAATAATCCTTCTAGCAGCAGTGAAACAGAGGAAAAGTCAATAACCAAGTCAGAGTAGGGAAAAAAGTTACCTGCTTAAACAATGGTGGAAATACAGGGTTACACTTCTGACTTATTTTGCTAACCAATGCTCTCCACTGTATTGGTTCCTAAACTAAACTAGGATGTGGCTGAATTTACAAACAGGATTCTTTTAACTCCCAGAGATGATACTTTCACTGATTATTGAATGTTAGGAAACCAGAAAAGAGGAAAATCTAGAAAGGTTCTTAAATTTCAGTCAGCCTTAACAAAAAGTAGTAATCAGGGTTAAGGAAAATATGAAGGACATTCAGGAATTGACATAAAAGTTCCAGTTTAATCACAAACATCTTTTTTTTTTTCTGAGCAAATCTGAAATTTGCATTGTCAAATTAGCCTTTTATTCCAAACAAGTAGAAAATTGATATTTCAATGATTTAAAATAAATCATGAATGAGTTCAAAGTTCAAATTCAAAGTCCCCAGTGCCTTTCAGAGATTTATAATATTCAAATAAATATGAAGAATTGTAATAAAATTGATAATTTTCAGTTGCCTCAACTTTAAATTCCCCCAGAAAGCTGTCTCAAAGGAAATTTAGTATCTTTTTTGAAAGTCTTGATGAGAACTATAAGATATCTTAAAATCTGATGAATTAGGTTGAGAGGTGAACTGGAGTTTCATAGCTAACATTACTTAGATGGTAACACAGGATAGTGCTGTCAATGATTGACTAAACAGTTAAATATTCCAAAACATTATTTTTGTCATAGACTAACACTAACACAGGAAATTAAATACACAAAATGACATAAACAGACATATTCACTATTTCATTCAGTCCTCTGACCTTTAAAACAAAGTCCCAGATGCAAGATTAATGTCAAAGATAAGTCATTTAATAATGAGCTCCTAATCATTTAAGATTGGTTTTAGTATGGGGTCCCAAGACCAAAATAGCTTATTAATAACTTGCTTGCTAATACCTATGCTGAAACATTATCTCCATAAAAAGAACATAGAGAACAACAAAAGGAAGCTCCTGTAACGTCTTTTAAAAGGTATTAACTATGAGCATCACCATATTTCAAAGAATGTCAGTCCTTTCCACTCCAGGTTCAGAAACTTCCTTTCACAATTCTTTGAGAAAGCAAATTTATAGTACTGGGTTGGCCAAAAAGTTCCTGCGGTTTTAAAGCAAAAACAGAAGACACATTTTTCATCTCTTTCACCAACAACTTTGTTGAACAACATATTCACCAATATGCAGATGAAACTACTCTAATAACAGAAAGTGAAGAGGAACTAAAGAGTTCCTCTTGAGGAGGGTGAAAAGGAAATGAAAAAGCCGGCTTAAAACTCAACATTCAAAAAACGAAGATCATGGCATCTGGTCTCATCACTTCATGGCAAGTAGATGGGAAAAAGTGGATGCAGTGGCAGATTTTATTTCCTTGGGCTGCAAAATCATTGTGGACTGTGACTGTAGCCACGAAACTAAGATGTTTGTTCCTTGGAAGGAAAGCTATGACAAACCTAGACAGCATATTAAAAAGCAGGGATTTCATTTTGCCAACAAAGGTCCATGTAGTCAAAGCTATGATTTTTACAGTAGTATTATACAGATGTGAGAGTTGGATCATAGAAAAGGCTGAGCGCCAAAGAACTGAGGCTTTCAATTGTGGTGCTGGAGAACACTCTTGAGAGTCCCTTGGACAGGAAGGAGCTCAAACCAGTCAATCCTAAAGGAAATCAACCCTGAACATTCATTGAAAGGACTGATGCTGAAGGTGAAGCTCCAATACTCTGGCCACCTGATGCAAAGAGCTGACTCATCGCAGAAAAGACCCTGTTGCTGGGAAAGTCTGAAGGCAGGAGGAGAAGGGGCAGCAGAGGATGAGATGGTTAGATGGCATCACAGACTCAATGGACAAGAGCTTGAGGAAACTCCGGGAAATAGTGAAGAACAGGGATGCCTGGCATTCTTCTGTCCAGGGGTCCAGGGGGTTGCAAACAGTGGGACACAATTTAGTGACTGAACAACAACATTCACCATTTTCTTCCACTACCCTCTGACATTTTTCAGGCAATTTTATAATTCCATCTTCCCAAAACTTTTTATCTTTTTGAGCAAGAAACTGTTTCAGGTGCTTCTTACAATCTTCCAGGGAATTGAAAATTTTCCATTAAGAGAATTTTGGAAGGACTGAAATAAATGGAAATCTGAAGATGCAGTGTCTGGTGAATATGGCAGATGAATCAGACCTTCCCAGCCAAGCTGTAACAGTTTTTGTCTGGTCATCAGAGAAATATGCAGTCTTGCGTTATCCTGATGGAAGACTATGTGTTTTCTGTTGACTAATACCAGATTCTTTTCTTTGAGTGCTGCTTTCAGTTGGCCAAATGGAGAGCAGTACTTGCTAGAATTAATAGTTCTGTTTTCCAGAAGGAGCTCATAGTAGAGACTTCCCTTCCAATCCCACCATATATACAACATCATATTCTCTGAATGGAGATCAACCTTTGGTGTGGTTGGTGGTAGTTCATTTCACTTGCCCCATGATCTCTTCCATTCCACATTACTGTATGGTATCCAATTTTTATTGCCCATCACAATTTGTTTTAAAAATGGAATTTTCATTAAACAGAGGATTGAATGCAGAAATATGGTCAAGGTTTTTTTGCCTAACTTACATGGAACCCAAACATCAAAGCGATTAACACAACCAAGCTGGTGCAAATGATTTTCAGTGCTTAACGTGGATATTCCGAGTATGTTGGCTATTTCCCTTGTGATAGAAAGTTGACTGTTTTTAATTAGTGTCTCGATTTGATCACTCTCAACTTCAACTGGTCTACCTGACTGTAGAACATCATCCAACAAGAAATCTCCAGTACCGTACTTCCTTGATGGCTCAATGATTAAAGAGGCCACCTGCCAATGCAGGGGACACAGGCTTGACCCCTGGTCTGGGAAGAGTCCCCATGCCATTGGGTAACTAAGTCCATGTGCCACAGCTACCAAGACTGTGCTCTAAAGGCTGGGAGGCACAACCACTGAGCCCATGTGCCGCAACTACTGAAGCCCGTGCACCCTAGAACCTGTGTTCCACAACAAGAGAAGCACCGCAATGAGAAGCCCACGCATTGGAGCTAGACAGTAGCCCCTCCTCTCTGCAACTACAGAAAAGCCCACACAGCAACAAAGACCTAGCACAGCCAGAAAGAAAGAAAGAAAGAAAGCTCCAGTACAAACCACAAACCATTTTTTGTCACATTTGATCAGTCATGCCACCTTCTCTACACACTGCACAAGTCTATTCTTGTGTTTCAGTTGCCTTTTTACCTTTCTTGAAATAATAAAACATAAAATGCCAAAAGTGTTGCTTTTTTCCTTCCATCTTCAATATTAAAAAAGCTACACAAAAATTCACCAATTTTGATGAATTTTTTTTTTGATGCACACTGATATGACAGCTGTTACAATACAATCTAACAGAACTATTTCAAATGAAGTTAAAAACAACAAAGCACTACTATAGCACCTTACATAAAACAACCAAATCAAGTTTTTGGCCAACTCAATATATATGCCAAGATGCTAGCAACAATCTGCAATAATAGGCACTGGCTTTTGCCCAAAGAAATGGATTATGAACCCACCATATAAGTATTTATGACTGAGAATTACTATTAACTAATACTTCTGCATATGGTAGAGTTTTAGATTCAGTTTATATTATATTTATATTCAGTTTACCAGGCTGGGGGTTGATAATTTTTTTTCTGTTAATGGCCAGATAGTAAATATTTTAGGCTTTGCCAGCCATACAGTCTGTGCAACTATTCAACTTTGCCTTGTAGCACAAAAGACAATATATAAATGAGCAAGCACAGCTGTATTCCAGTAAAACTACATAAAAAGTAAATACATTTGGCAGTGGGCCAAGTTTGGTCATAGTTTACACACCTATCCAGTACGCCAATATAAAAGCAAACGGGGGAAAAAAAGAAAAGCAAATGGGGGACTTTACCATTGATCCAGTGGCTAAGAATCTGTGTTCCCAATGCAAGAGGCCTGGGTTCAATCCCTGGTCATGGAATTAGATTCCACATGCCACAACTAAAACATCCCACATGCCGCAATTAAGACCTAATGCAGCCAAATAAATAAATATTCAAAAAAAAAAAGCAAATGGAATCATACCATTAAAAAGGCAGCCTGGTAAAAGCAGTTTTGTTATGTATATGTATGTTCTTTTATGTATTGTAAGTCTATAACTTCTATAAAGTCCAGTAATGGACTTATCCAAACCTCTTCCTTATGAATTGCTTAATGGTCAACCGCTAGGAGCTATAATATTTAAATTCTGATGTGACAGTTGGATCAACAAATCCTTCAAGAGGTGTAAATTTGACGGTGCTGGAAGAGAATGTGGCTTAATAAAGAAATTACCAGTTAAAACAATGCAGTAGCACCAAAGAACCTCTTCTCCCACAATAGGGAACACTATTATAAATGCTCTCAAGTTATGTTTAGGGAGGAAGAAAGAAAGAATACTGGTAAAGGACTTAAATTTAAGTGTATTATAAAATGCTGGCCTGGTAGAGATTTTTAACCTCTTAATGATTTTTTTTTTTACTTTTATGGTTATATCTTCTTTAAAAAAAATAATAATATAAATCATTCATGCATTCCCATCCTCCTATGCTGTTTATCCTTTATTGTAACTATTCAGGGCATTATGAAAATCACAATGAACAGCAACTACTTTTATGTATGTAACTTGAGATATGCAGCATTTAAGATTGAGAGAAGAAATCTAAGGCTAAAGGTTCTCAGAGCTCTAGTGGGCACACAGTGGGAAAGGTGAACTTTATTTTCTTCCAGTCAAAGAATCTATAGCTTACATTTTAGTTTGCTATCGATCTGTCATTTTAACATGTGATGCAAGGAGATTTTTGTTCAAGTTAAAACAAGGTTTCTTTAACCTATTGAAAAGTTTAACGGCTTCCCAGGTGGCCTTAGTGGTAAGGAATCCGCCCGCCAATGCAAGAGAGGGAAGAGACGCTGGTTCAATCCCTGGTTCAGGAAGAGTCCCTGGAGAAGGGCACGACAACCCACTCCAGTATTCTTGTCTGCAGAATCCCACTGAGAGAGAAGCCTGGCGGTTTACAGCCGGCCCATAGGGTCGCAAAGAGTCTGAAACGATTGAAGCGACTTTGCACTCACGCATTGGAGTTTAAAGCCTTTCTTTCCCTTCAGGGGTTGCCTGGTTACCTTGCATATGACAGAGTAAAAAGATAAAAGAAGGGCGAACAGGTTAGAGTTTGCTAATCTACTGATGGCAGCAATAGATTAAGGCAAGGCTTGAGAGTCATGAAAATTAGGTTTCAGTCAAGCTGGTCAATAACTGGTTGTCTGGTGGTGAGCGAGTCAATTTCTTCATCTCGGTGTGCCTGACTTTCCTCATCTGGAAAGTCTCAAAGCACTTGATAGCAACTCTCAAAGACCCCTTCTAGCTGTTATTCTAAGACAGGAAGATGTCAAGCCACCTACTATCAGGGCACTGCTGCTACTGCTGCTAAGTCGCTTCAGTCGTGTCCGACTCTGCGCGACCCCATGGACTGCAGCCTACCAGGCTCCTCCGTGGGGTGCCATTGCCTTCAGAACACTAGCTCTCACAATCGAGCCGGGGGTGGAGGTTGGGGAGAAGAGTGACAAGGACTTACTGGTCTGGCCCTCACTCCCCACCCCTCGCCCCCGCCATCTGCGGTTAGGATCACATCAAGGCATCAAAGGGGTTTCCCCCCCACCTCCCCTCTCTAGCTCTCTCCTACTCCCATTCCTATAATTCTGCCAATTCTCCGCCATCCTCCTCTCACCTGGGTGTTCACCCACTGTAACCATGTCTTTTCCTTAAGGCTCCGGCAGACACGACTCCCACAGCCCCTTGAGTTCTCCCAGTCACGGAATGAGTCCCTTGCTTTGCTCGCACCCGAACCCTGCAGGGGCGCGCGCCTCCCCTCCGGACAGGACTCCACGGGCCCCAGCTTTGGCCTCACCGCTCCCGCAAGAAGCCACCGTTCCGGAGCGTTTCCCCAAAGAACTTCCCCGGGTGACAGACCGCTCCGATGCAAGCTCAGTAGTTCAGGCCGCTTCTACCCTGTTCCCTCCGCTCCTTCCCCGGAGGTGAGTTTGCAAAACCCGGAACGTGCTCTACCTGAGCAGGCCAAGCCCAGAAACTCAGAGTGTTTGGCGGGAAGAAGGACACCCCTTCCCCAAGCTTCTCAACTTGCCACAGCGAGGCTTCTCGTCCCCAGGACAGGAAAAGGCAAAGGCCTAGGTCGCGGGGGCCGGCGGGGGATGGAGTTCTCAGAGCACCAAGCCGGCAGCCGCAGTCAAACCTCCCGCCGTCGCGGACTACAACTCCCAGAGGGCTCTGCGACAACCAACACGCCTCCCGCCGCAGAGCCCAACCCTCCTTCTTCAGCTTCGGCTTTGGCTTGGGCTTCGGCTTCAGGAAGACGGGCGGCCGGGGTAGGCAGATCGCTTCTCCCAGCCGCCTGACGTCCGCGCTGGAGTCTGTTGTCTGTCCGAGGCCCTTAAGGCGTCGAAGCGGAGGGACGCGATCTCCTGCAGTCGGTACCACCCCGGAGGCCACTGAGAAAGGGCCGATGTGATATTTCTATCTAGGGCGGACTTCCCACTGTATCTCATCTCGGGATGTTCTGGCTGATGCTCTGTACTCTCATCACGTGCTTGAACCCTATGGATACCAAGGGAAGCTGCTTTGAAAAATAAATAGTTGGATTGGCACTTTTCCTTCCTTGTCTCGACACTTAGGCTTTTTTTTTGTTTTGTTTTTTTAATTTTTAACGTGTTGGCAAATTACTCACTAGCCGGAAAGGGGATTTGGGAGGATTTTAAACACCCCCTCCTCATCCCTAACAGTTTCTCCCAGAGCCACCCCAAATAAATATACAACTAAGTAAAATTAATGTGCTTGTTATTAAAAGTCAGCTTAAGGTAAGCCTTCTGAAAAGCATATGGTGATACCTAAGCTCTTCCTTGGAGAAGGCAATGGCACCCTACTCCAGTACTTTTGCCTGGAAAATCCCATGGATGGAGGGGCCTGGTAGGCTGCAGTCCATGGGGTCGCCAAGAGTCAGACACGACTGAGCGACTTCACTTTGACTTTTCACTTTCATGCATTGGAGAAGGAAATGGCAACCCACTCCAGTGTTCTTGCCTGGAGAATCCCAGGGACTGGGGAGCCTGGTGGGCTGCCGTCTATGGGGTCACACAGAGTCGGACACGACTGAAGTGACATAGCAGCAGCAAGCTCTTCTTATATAGGAAGCCAGTGAGTTTTTTTTTTTTTGGAAGCAAAACAACCAGCATAAATACAACAATGTAATATGTTAATGGAAAATGAAATAACCCAAATTTAATAAATATCTAATATTGAGTGCCAAGCATTTTACATGCAAAATATCTTTTAAAAATATTTTATTATTTTTGGCTGTGCTGGATCTTTGTTGCTGTGCGGGCTTTCTCTAGTTGTGGAGAGCAGGGCTACTCTTCGTTGCAGAGGCTTCTCATTGTGGTGGCTTCTCTTGTGGAGGACAGGCTCTAGGTGTGCTGGCTTCAGTATTTGTTGGGCTCAGAAGTTGTGGTGCATGGGCTTAGTTGCTCTGCAGCATGTGAAATCTTCCCTGACCAGGGATTGAACCTGTGTCCCCTGCGTTGACAGTTGGATCATTATCCACTGTACTCTCACATTCAGTATCTCTCTAAGTCTTTACCATGATTCTAGAAGTGTATATTACCACTATTTTACAAATAAGGAAGCCATCCTAGAGAATTTAAGTGAGTTACCCAAGGCACAGCAACTATTAAGCAGCAGAAGAGCTGGAAATCAGACTAAGGTCTTATTCCAAAACCTGTGCTCTCAAACACTGCCTCTGGTATTGAGGGTTTGACAAATGCAAGGCAGGTGATGTGATGAACGTTGCCTTTAAGGTGCATGCTAAGTCACTTCAATAGCGTCTGATTCTTTGTGACCCTATGGACTGTAGCCCACCAGGCTTCCCTGACCATAAGATCCTCTGGGCAGGAATACTGGAGTGTGTTGCCATGCCCTCCTTGCCTTTAAGGTAGATAAAAGTTATTTTGCTAATGGTATCCTTATTTAAAAACTTTTACAACTGCTCTTTAGATCAACATTACATTCTTCAGATCAACAGTACATTTCTTTTGATAACTCCAGTGACAGCAAAATGTTCTTTTTTCTCTGCTTTTCAAGCTGAGAAAATATTTTTAGGCAAGGCTGAGAAGTGTAAAAGGAAATGGTATAGAATGACATCAGCAAAGATAGCTGAATAGGGAACTTGAAAATTGTCCCTCCCACAAAAGCAATGAATAAGCTGGCAAAACTGTCAGAATCAACTTTTTTGGGTACTCTGAAATCTAACAAAAAAAATTACAGCAACCAGGGAAACACTTAAGGAGAGACTGCTGAATTTCGGCAAGAGAGCTCTATGATCATCTCCAGCTTGTCAGTGGCCTTGAAGACAGCAGCCCACATTCCTGGCTTAGGTTGACAGTAACACAGAGGGCAACACAGACCTTATTCTAAAGGATTCCATGGCAGTCCAGTGTTAAGGAGTCCCCAGTTTTACTTCTGAGAGCCCCTGTTCAATTGCTGGTAAGGGAGCTAAGATCCCACAGGCAGTGCTGTGAGGGCAAAAAAAAAAAAAAAAAAGATAAAGAGTTGTAATTGTGTGTTTTGACCTATCTGGTGGTTCCCTAAAAGTTTGACTCAAGGCTGTCCTGGAGCCTCCCCAGGACTAAGGCAGCTAGCTTCCTAGGCAGTGTTTGTCAAAAGGGTTTAAAATGTATTAGCCACTGCCATCAGGGTACAGTATAACAGATGAGACAAACAATAAGCAGGCCAAAAGCCTGGAAGGAAGAGGCTAGGAGAGCAGATACTTGGGGAATAAGGATTTTGAAAAGCTTCCTCTTATTCTGGGAAATCCAGAAGGCCACATGCCTACCTTGGTCTGGACATATACTCAGAAAAGACCTGAGAAGACCCTGTCAACCTAAGCTCTCACTTCTGGTTGACCTTTAGAGTTGGTGCAAGGAGGAAATGAAGACTACTGCAGAAATGTAAAGTATCTAACTAAGCATTGAAGGAGTGCCCCAGTGACACAACTAATTGGCAAGCACTGGAAGAGTTTTTTTGAATCTTGAGTGTTTATTTTTTGCTTCTAGGCATTTAATAAAGACATCTCTGCTAAATTACTAATTGAATAGTTCTGGAAGTTTTGGCCACAGCAATCAGAGCAGAAAAAGAAATAAAAGGAATCCAAATTGGAAAAGAAGAAGTAAAACTTTCACTGTTTGCAGATGACATGATCCTCTACATAGAAAACCCCAAAGACTCCACCAGAAAATTACTAGAGCTAATCAATGACTATAGTAAAGTTGCAGGATATAAAATTAACAACAGAAAGCCCTTGCATTCCTATACACTAATAATGAGAAAATAGAAAGAGAAATTAAGGAAACAATTCCATTCACCATTGCAATGAAAAGAATAAAATACTTAGAAATATATCTACCTAAAGAAACTAAAGACCTATATATAGAAAACTATAAAACACTGGTGAAAGAAATCAAAGAGAACAGTAATAGATGGAGAAATATACCATGTTCATGGATTGGAAGAATCAATATAGTGAAAATGAGTATACTACCCAAAGCAATTTATAGATTCAATGCAATCCCTATCAAGCTACCAACGGTCTTCTTCACAGAGCTAGAACAAATAATTTCACAATTTGTATGGAAATACAAAAAACCTCGAATAGCCAAAGCAATCTTGAGAAAGAAGAATGGAACTGGAGGAATCAACCTGCCTGACTTCAGGCTCTACTACAAAGCCACAGTTATCAAGACAGTATGGTACTGGCACAAAGACAGAAATATAGATCAATGGAACAAAATAGAAAGCCCAGAGATAAATCCATGCACATATGGACACCTCATCTTTGACAAAGGAGGCAAGAAGATACAAAAGATTAAAGACAATCTCTTTAACAAGTGGTGCTGGGAAAACTGGTCAACCACTTGTAAAAGAATGAAACTAGAACACTTTCTAACACCATACACAAAAATAAACTCAAAATGGATTAAAGATATAAACGTAAGACCAGAAACTATAAAACTCCTAGAGGAGAACATAGGCAAAACACTCTCCAACATACATCACAGCAGGATCCTCTATGACCCACCTCCCAGAATATTGGAAATAAAAGCAAAAATAAACAAATGGGACCTAATTAAACTTAAAAGCTTCTGCACAACAAAGGAAACTCTAAGCAAGGTGAAAAGACAGCCTTCAGAATGGGAGAAAATAATAGCAAATGAAGCAACTGACAAACAACTAATCTCAAAAATATACAAGCAACTCCTACAGCTCAATTCCAGAAAAATAAATGACCCAATCAAAAAAATGGGCCAAAGAACTAAATAGACATTTCTCCAAAGAAGACATACAGGTGGCTAACAAACACATGAAAAGATGCTCAACATCACTCATTATCAGAGAAATGCAAATCAAAACCACTATGAGGTACCATTTCATGCCAGTCAAAATGGCTGCGATCCAAAAGTCTACAAGCAATAAATGCTGGAGAGGGTGTGGAGAAAAGGGAAACCTCTTACACTGTTGGTGGGAATGCAAACTAGTATAGCCACTATGGAGAACAGTATGGAGATTCCTTAAAAAACTGGAAATAGAACTGCCTTATGACCCAGCAATCCCACTGCTGGCCATACACACTGAGGAAACCAGAATTGAAAGAGACACGTGTACCCCAATGTTCATCGCAGCACTGTTTATAATAGCCAGGACATGGAAAAAACCTAGATGTCCATCAGCAGATGAATGGATAAGAAAGCTGTGGTACATATACACAATGGAGTATTACTCAGCCATTAAAAAGAATACATTTGAATCAGTTCTAATGAGGTGGATGAAACTGGAGCCTATTATACAGAGTGAAGTAAGCCAGAAAGAAAAACAGCAATACAGTATACTAATGCATATATATGGAATTTATAAAGATGGTAACAATAACCCTGTATACGAGACAGCAAAAGAGACACTGCTGTATAGAACAGTCTTTTGGACTCTGTGGGAGAGGGCGAGGGTGGGATGATTTGGGAGAATGGCATTGAAACATGTATAATATCATATATGAAACGAGTCGCCAGTCCAGGTTCGATGCACGATACTGGATGCTTGGGGCTGGTGCACTGGGACGACCCAGAGGGATGGTATGGGGAGGGAGGAGGGAGGAGGGTTCAGGATGGGGAACACGTGTATACCTGTGGTGGATTCTTTTTGATATATGGCAAAACCAATACAATATTGTAAAGTTAAAAAATAACATTAAATTTAAAAAGAGAGAGAAAATATATATAAATAACCAGAAAAAAAAATTACTAGTTGACCACCAAGCTAATGGAATGGAGTGGTCATGCAGCAAAGAAGGCAGACTCTATAGAATTAGTTAACTGGTAGTTAAATCTCCTTGAAAAAGACCCTGATGCTGGGAAAGATTGAAGGCAAAAGGAGAAGAGGGCAGCAGAGAATGAGATTGTTATTAGATAGCATCACCTACTCAGTGGACATGACTTTGAGCAAACTCTGGGAGACAGTAGAGGACAAAGGAGCCTGGCGTGCTGCAGTATATGGGGTCACAAAGAGTCAGACATGACTTAGCAACTGAACAAGAATGGCAGTTAAGGCTAGAAGCTTGATCATATTTAAGCTTGATTTTTAAAATCAAGTCTTTGTAAGTGGTATTGTGTACTTCCCATCATATTAGAAAGCACATTTCTGGAAGTCTCATTTGCGATATTAAACTACTCAGTGGGCTCAAATATTTTTTCTTTCAAAATTCTCCTTTAGCTTTTCACCATTCTTTGATACGGAGAAGGCAATGGCAACCCACTCCAGTACTCCTGCTTGGAAAACCCCATGGATGGAGGAGCCTGGTAGGCTGCAGTCCATGGGGTCGCTAAGAGTCAGATGTGACTGAGTGACTTCACTTTCACTTTTCACTTTTCACTTTCATACATTGGAGAAGGAAATGGCAACCCACTCCAGTGTTCTTGCCTGGAGAATCCCAGGGACAGGGGAGCCTGGTGGGCTGCTGTCCATGGGGTCGAACAGAGTCGGACACAACTGAAGTGATTTAGCAGCAGCAGCAGCAGCAGCCATTGATGATCATCTGCTAGATCAGAGGTTCATGTCACCTTTAGTGTCTGAGTAAGTTTTTCTCCGTGTCCTTGTATCCATTTACTAAGTAGTTAGATCCAAACAAGTTAATATGTGTTTATGCCCTAACAATTTTAACCATTTAAATACATATGTAAATTTAAAGAAAACTATTTTATTTTATTCTTAAAGAACCACAATTGCTTACTAATTGGGTGTATATACCTATTGGGCACTGTGTAACTTCTCAAACCTGGAAATCAGATGGGACATCACTATCTTCATGTCCTGTCCCACACTGGATTTTGCATGACACTTACTTGACATCATAGCAACTGTGGCAAACTCAATTTTCCAAAGATGTGATGTTAGCCAAAAGAATTAGCTTGATCTAATGTTAAAACTGTGAAGCATCTCAAGCTGGTTCACATGGCATCTGACAGATGTTGCTGTGTTTACTAGCATGTGTGATGGGTGCAATTGTACGGTAGTTTGAGCATTCTTTGGCATTGCCTTTCTTTTGTATTGGAGTGAAAGCTGACCTTTTCCAGTCCTGTGGCCACTGCTGAGTTTTCCAAATTTTCTGGCATATTGGCACTTTCACAGCATCATATTTTAGTGTCTAGATTGTTACAAAATTATGCACATCTGCTCAGCCAGCAGAAGCTCAGGGCTTCCAGGTGGCACTAGTTGTAAAGAATCTGCTTGCCAGTACAGGAGATGCAAGAGTCGGAGAGTCAATCTCTAGGTCGGGAAGAGCCCCTAAAGTAGGAAGTGACCACTACTCCAGTATTCTTGTATCGAAAGTTTCACGGACAGAGGAGCCTGGGGGGCGGCTATAGTCCATGGGGCTACAAAGAGCTGGACACTACTAAGCACACACACACAGCAGAATTCCCATCACACTCAACGTTCCTCAGACAGCTGCCTCAACTCCAGTGAAGTACTTTGGTTAACTGTCCTTCACATAACTCTTTTACCTTGTAATAACCTTACCCTGATTATTTCTCCTCCTTCTGTCACTCATCAAGTACCTCATGACTGCTTAATGCTGATGGATCACCTCCTGAATTCTTATAATGATCTAAAGGAAATTCCACTGTGTAATATTTCTTTCTCATGATTCACTGATGGTTCTTATTTGAAAGGTGACAATGGAAAATATTGTGTTGGGTATGCTATAACAACTCTTTTTGATGCTGTTGAGGCAGCATCTTTATCCATGACTACTTCAGCCCAATACACTAAATTTTATGCTCTTACATGGGCTTGTACTTTAGGCAAGGACAAAACTGCCAATGTTTATATCGTTAGTAGACATGGTTTTGAAGTAGTTCATGATTTCAGAATGTGGAAACAACATGGCTTCCTTATTCCAGTGGAAGTAAAATTTTAAGTGTTGGTTTTTTAAAAACTGTGTTTTGGACCAAATAATAATCCAGCCTGCTGAAGACTCTAGAATTCCCACTCTTCACTACTATATATGAATTAAACAATTAGTATACTGACAAAATAATAGCCTTCATGAATCAATACATTAACAAGGCTGCAAAAAATGCCTACCTCACTTGTCTCACTTGTCCAAAGTACAAATCTGGGAAGCTGGTTTGTATTGCATCCTGGACAATTTAAACTGCATTGTGGACCATTTGAGGTCTGGCAAGTGGATTTCATACAAGTTCCTCCATTTAATGCATATATGTATGTTTTAGATATGGTCTATATGTTTTCACACTGGACTGAATGAAGCCTTTCTTTGAAGACAGACTACTACTTCTTCTGTGGTTAAAGTCCTTTTGAAAAAGATCACCCCTACCTGGGGAAGTCTTCTAGAACTATGAGGAGCCCATCTTACTGGCCAGGTGCTTTGACAAGTCTGTGCTGTTTGGCTGGCTTTATATCACTTTCACTGTAGTTACCATCCTTAGTCCTCTGGTTTAGTCTAATGCACAAAGGGTGTTGTTTAGATTCAATTGGCAAAATTCAGAGAGGCCTAAAGCCTTGCTATGATTCCTCTAAATGCTGGGAGCCAGCAAGAGACATTCCACTCGTGACAAAGGTCATGAGGAAGGAGGCTCGGCATACGCAAAGGCGGGATCGAGCCTCAGGAGTCCCCCCATATATTCTCGAGCATCTACCCCCAAAAAACCAGAGTCTGCCTATTTTATTGCTTTGTGCTCTCACCTCTGACTTTACTGGGGGCTGTCCCCTACCACCATCTCGTTCTCTCTGACAAAGAGTTAACTTACAGCTCCAATTAATAAAGTTCCTGGGCAACTAGGAGTGTTTAAATCCAAACCCCTCAGATGGCTCTCTAACTCGCCTGACAAGTTTACCCAGACTCCTACAGCTATGCATACAATTGTTTACAGTCTCCCAGCCTCGAGAGGCAAAGGAAGCTTAAGATATTCAAATAGCTTAGAGCCTCTCAGAGAGTTAGAAACTGTCATAATAAAACTAGTAAAAGATTTCATTGATGAACCAATGCTTGCTGCCAAGTTTCCACATCCCCTGAATTGTATCCTTGAATATGTATTAATTAATAGTTGGTATGTAGAAAAAATAAGTAGTGGCCTTGGTGTTAGTAACTTTAGACCCTTAAGGTAATAAATTCTTTCCTTTGTTGTAAATCCATTACACATCCGCCCTATAGGAATGCAATTTTATCTTCAGAAGATGGTGCCAAACCTTAAAATAATTACTCTTAGAGAAAATAAGTCTTACAGTTGATAAGTCTTTGTCAAGAGTCATAAAATGTTAATAAGCCTTCTGGCCAGAAGATGATGTAAATCACCTAAACCATTTGTATTCGATAAATTTGTAGGAAAGAAACCCTGGTTTTTTATAAGGATCAAAGACTGCTGCTTTTGCATCCCCTATTATCCTCTATGTGTAACTTAGGGTATATAAGCCCCTGTTGAAAATAAAGCTACGGGCCTTGCTCACCAACGCTTGGTCTCCCCATGTCATTCTCCCCCTTAACTTCCAGCTGAGTCTCCATCTGGAGCGTGGATATCCTCTGCAACCATTTATTTGCCTGGGCATCTAAGACCCACTCGAGAAGGTGTCTAAGGTGGGGCACCTTCCGCTATTCAAGAGGGCGCCTGAGGCCTCCGTGGTCAGAGCTAACCTGGTGTCACGGGTTATATTGATTTTCTGCGTAAACCAAGCTACCCAGCTTCTTTTCTCCACTGAATTTTCCTACTGAGCTATCCTCATTCTATTACTCTTTATATCTTTGATAAATAAATAAATAAATAGTTGCCGAAGCCGTCTCTCTTTCGAATACCCCGGATCAGCCGGGGCTGGACCTCGGCATCTAAATCTCACATCCATTCCTTTTGGAATTTATAAACTCTTAAAGATAGTCACAGTATATCCAATGAACTTGGCTCCTGCTTCTTTTGATCCACAACTGATAAAAGGAAAGGAACTCCAGTATTGCAAGTGCGTAATGGCTTCTATTAAAAATAACCATGTTTTGGTAGATCAGTCTTTTCAAATGGCACCCTTGGGGGACAAAGACCTTAAGTGTCACAACTTGCAACTTGGAGATTTCATCTATTAGAAACGATACATCCAGAAGAACTCTCTTCAGTCTTGTTGGAAAGCCCTTTATTGAATACTCCAAACAACCCTTGTGCCTCCAGACTCCAAAGAATAGACTCTTGGATTCCTGAGCTACACCTAAAGAAAGCACCAAACCCTGACTGAAACTGCACGTCGTCTGGTGACATGAAAGTGAAGATTTTCCAGAACTGAAGCAGATGACATCTGATGAGACAACTTTCCCTAGATATGTAGACCAGGCCTGTTGGAAGTTTGTTGCCAAACCTTTGATGATGGCATAATGCTTCAGAAGATCTCCGATGTCTATGATTTTGATAACAGGACTTTAGATAAAAAGTGCTTGACAGTCTTCCCTCCTTCCCCTCCTTGTTACTCAAATGTGACATTAATGGGTTTCCAATCTAATGTGAGACACTATGCCCAGTAATGGTCCTTTGTGACACTGAGGGACAAAAAGCTGTTAGAACTAGAAACCCTGACTCTTGATCAGCAATGCTTTCAGAGAAAAATCCTGATCAAAAGGGGAAGATGTAAAAAATTAATGAACAGAAACCTCAGTTAAATAGAGTTGGGAGACCAGAAGGGGGAGCTCTCGTAACCTGTAATGATAATAGAACCCAACAGGAAGAGGAAAGACTCCTTTCCTGACAAGGACTCAGTGAAAAGCCATGAGCTGTTTGTTTTAGTCGTGATATGTATGTTTGTGCACTGGACTGAAGACTTTCCTTGAAGACAGACTACCTCTTCTGTGGCTAAAGTCTTTTTAGAAGTGGTTATCCCTATCTGGGGAACTCCTCTAGAGCTCTGAGGAACCCATCTTATTGGGCAGGTACTTTGACAAGCCTTTCTCCTCTCTATAAAAGTGTTCTCCTTCCTTTGCCACGCCAGGACTTGCATGTGGTTTGGGATGGCTGCCGACCCCAAAATGCAGTTCTCTTCTGATCCTGAATAAACAAATCTTTGCTGGAGAAATATTTAGCAGTGTTTTTGTTTCAAGTCAACATTAGTCTATGTGTTAGCATGTGTACTGCTGATGGGTTTGTCATAGTTGCTAAGTTTTTTCAGTGGGCAGAGTACGGAAGTCTTTGTGTTGTAAATTTTTTATTTTATTTTTTTAAGGAGATAATATATCATGAGTTCATACTGATACTTCTAGTTCAAATTTAAGAGTATAGGGTTATTTCTTAACCTCTGCTTTTCTTTTTCAATTTCTTTTCTCTCACACTGAAAAATCTTACTTCTTAAACAATAGTAACTTAATTATGTACCAGTTTATTACTGACAATATGACTACAGAATTGGTGGATTTTATGCAATATTTTTTGCCTTATGATATATCTCACTAGGGACATATGGTCAAATTACTATATTTTAAAGCATTTGAAATACATTTCTGTGTGGTTAAGCCACTAACTAAATACACATTTATTTAAGTGCGTTTGTTTTTTTGCATTAACTTTAAAGATTACCTTTTTAAATTTTGATTTGATTTAGTTTTATAATTTTGTATAACAATCACATGGTTTCACAATCAAATCCACTCATTCAGAGAAGTCTGACATTCCTCTCCTTCTCAACCTATTCTCTCTTAGTCATTTTATAATTTTTGGCTTGTCCTTCCATTAAAAAAAATACAAGCAGATATATCTCTTTAGATATAAGCCAGCATACTTGACCTAACATACTTGACTCCACTAAAGCCTTTGACTTTGTGGATCACAACAAACTGGAAAATTGGGTTTTTTTTTTTCATTTAAATCTTTTTTAGAACATCTTTATTTTTATTTTATAGCATCAGTAATATGTAATCAGGGAGAAGGCAATGGCACCCCACTCCAGTACTGTTGCCTGGAAAATCCCACGGATGGAGGAGCCTGGTAGGCTGCAGTCCATGGGGTCGCTAAGAGTCAGACACGACTGAGCAACTTCATTTTCACTTTCCACCTTCATGCATTGGAGAAGGAAACGGCAACCCACTCCAGTGTTCTTGCCTGGAGAATCCCACGGACGGAGAAGCCTGGTAGGCTGCAGTCCATGGGGTCGCACAGAGTCGGACACGACTGAAGCGACTTAGCAGCAGTAGCAGCAGCAATATGTAATCATAATTTTCTGATTTTACAATGCTTCCATTTTTCTTTTTTTTAATTTAAATTTATTTATTTTAATTGGAGGCTAATTACTTTACAATATTGTATTGGTTTTTGCCATACATCTACATGAATCCACCATGAGTGTACACGTGTTCCCAATCCTGAAGCCCCCTCCCACCTCCCTCCCCACACCATCCCTCTGGGTCATCCCAGTGCACCAGCCCCAAGCATCCTGTATCCTGCATCGAACCTGGACTGGCAATTCGTTTCTTATATTATACATGTTTCAATGCCATTCTCCCAAATCATCCCACCCTCTTCTTAAAGAGATGGGAATACCAGACCACCTTACCTGTCTCCTGAGAAACCTGTATGCAGGACAAGAAGCAACAGTTAGAACTGGACATGGAACAAAAGACTGGTTCAAAATCAAGTATGTCAATGTCAAGGATGTATATTGTCATCCTGCTTATTTAACTTCTGTGCAGAGTACATCATGCGAAATGCCAGGTTGGATGACTCATAAACTGGAACCTAGATTGCCTGGAGAAATATCAACAACCTCAGATACGAAAATTGTACCGTTCTAATAGCAAAAAGTGAAGAGGAACTAAAGAACTTCTTGAGGAGGGTGAAAGAAGAGAGTGAGAAGGCTGGCTTAAGATGCAACATTCAAAAAACAAAGATCACAGCATCTGTTCCCATCACTTCATGGCAAATAGATGGGGAAAAAATGGAATTAGTGCCAGATTTTTCCTTTGGCTCCAAAATCACTGCAGACAGTGGCTGCAGCCATGAAATCAAAAGACATTTGCTCCTTGGAAGAAAAGCTGTGACCAACCTAGATAGCATATTAAAAAAAGCAGAGACATCAGTTTGCCAACAAAGGTCCATATAGTAAAAAACTATGGTTTTTCCAGTAATCTTGTAGGGATATGAGAGTTGGACCATAAAGAAAGCTGAGCACCGAAGAATTGATGCTTTCAAATTGTGGTGCTAGAGGAGACTATGAGAGTCCCTTGGACTGCAGAGATCAAACCAGTCAATCCTAAAGTTAATAAACCCTGGATATGCACTGGAAGGACATTATATTGATACTGAGCCATCAAGAAAACCCCTGGTCACTTCTTTGAGTCTCATATTTTTGTGTGACTCCTGTATGTATGAAATTAAAGTTGTTTTTCTCCTTTTGTTTAATGTCAGTTTAATTATTGGGCCAGCCAAAAAGCCTACAAAGGAAGAAGGGAAAATTTTTCTGCCCCTTCAACTACATAGGTGGATGTTTCAGTCTGCTATTGAGGGATTTTTGACTTATTTCTGGTTAACTTTTAGTTTTGCAGTTAATAACTTTGTGGAAACAGTGACAGACTTTATTTTGGGAGGCTCCAAGATCACCTAAGATGGTGAATGAAGCCATGAAATTAAAAGATGCTTGCTCCTTGAAATAAAAGTTATGACAAATCTGCTGCTGCTGCTGCTGCTAAGTCGCTTCAGTTGTGTCCAACTCTGTGAGACCCCATAGATGGAAGCCCACCAGGCTCCCCCGTCCCTGGGATTCTCCAGACAAGAACACTGGAGTGGGTTGCCATTTCCTTCTCCAATGCATGAAAGTGAAAAGTGAAAGTGAAGTCGCTGAGTCGTGTCCGACTCTTAGCGACCCCATGGACTACAGCCTACCAGGCTCCTCCGTCCATGGGGTTTTCCAGGCAAGAGTACTAGAGTGGGTTGCCATTGCCTTCTCCATGACAAACCTAGACAGTGTATTAAAAAGCAGACACATTACTTTGCTGACAAAGGTCCGTCTAGTCAAAGCTATGGTTTTTCCAGTAGTCATGTATGGATGTGAGAATTGGACCATAAAGAAGCTGAATGCCAAAGAATTCATGCTTTTGAATTGTGGTTTTGGAGAAGACTTTTGAGAGTCCCTTGGGCTTCAAGGAGATCAAACCAGTCAATCCTAAATGAAATCGATCCTGCATATTCATTAGAAGGACTGATGCTGAACTGAGGGGCCAATACTTTGGCTATTTGACATGAAGAGCTGACTCATTAGAAAAAACCCTGATGCTGGGAAAGATGGAAGGCAAGAGGAGAAGGAGATGACAGAAGATGTGATGGTTGGATGGCATCATTGATTCAATGGACATGAGTTTGAGCAAGCTCCAGGAGATGGTGAAGGACAGGGAAGCCTGGCGTGCAGCAGTCCATGGGGTTGCAGAGTTGGACACAACTGAGCAACTGAACATCAGATTTGTCCTTTTATATTTTTGTTAGTGTATCTTTGAGATAAATTCTAGAAGTAGGATTACAGGATCCAAGGGTAAATACACATGTGATTTTGCTAGATATTGTCAAATTCCCTTCCCTCAAGGTTTAGGGCATGGAACATCCCCAACAGTGATATAAGAGGGTGCTTGTTACCTCGAAGCTCCTCGAACAGAGTTCATTATCAACATGTGCACTGAATGTGTCTAATATATACTAAGATATTAAATAAAAACACTAAAATGACTATCAAAATGGAAATTGTCTATGAGTTGCCTAAAATCAGTGGTATGAGTACCACACATTCATAAACACTGCCTTAGCCATTACTTGAAAAATACAGATATTTTGGCCTCTCTGAACCTTGCTTGGTATGCTGAAAACCCCTGTCCAAGTTGCTTTCCTCCTTAGAAGTTTCACTAGTACAAGATGTGCTACCTGTCTGAGACATTATAACCCACTCCACCTCATTTTTGTGTTGATTTATAGGGCTCCAATCTGCAGTATTTAATTCTTTTTAGCCTATTGTATGGTTATGTACATAATAAAAGATTCTCAAATATTTATAATACTTAAAGATGAACATCTAATTCTCCCCCACATGAGGTAACCCATTTTTGTACTGTTTGTTGTTCAGTCAGTAAATCGTGTCTGAGTCTTTAGTGACCCCATAGACTGTAGCCCACCAGGCTCCTCTGTCCATGGGATTTCCCAGGCAACAGTACTGGAGTGGGTTGTCATTTCTTTCTCCAGAAAGTCTTTGGACCCAGGGATTGAACCCACGTCTCCTGCATTGGCAAGCAGGTTCTTTACCACTGAACCACCAGAGAAGCCTCATGTACTACTGGTAGATTAAAAGAATTTTTAATAGACTTGACATGGCACAAGGCACAGTACACATCAATTAAAAAATCATAACTTGAATAATGTGGAGAGAATGCTAAGAATATAAAATCTATATCAGTCATATTTATATGCAGTACTTTGAACTAACTACATTGATTCCAAACTGAGAGACAGCTTTGAGGAAACTCTTGCCCTACCTTATTATAGGGGATTTAGGGAATTTGGAGAAACATTACATAAGCTTTCCAGGGAATCTTTTGAGATAAGAATGTTAAGGTTTAAATTTCATTGGTCATTGCCATTCTTGTCACTAGAATGTTCCTTGAGAAGCTAATTTTACCTGGAACATTTAGCATAATACCTGGCATACAGTAGGTGCTCATTTAAAGCCTCTTTAACTTATGAATGAATCTCTGCCTTTTCCATACATTGTGATTTATTACCACCAGTAACTTAGGATCTGTTAGTGAGAACAAGAAAATAGAATATATTTATACTGGCTTGATTTTCTTGGGACACCCATTAAGGAGCAAGTGTTTACTAAACCGTGCTTGTCTTTTTTTCACTGTTTATGTTCAAGTTTTGAATTGCATGATTTTTATCCATTGTTTATCCTTTACTCAATACTGAACTTTAGTTCTCATCAGAATGCACTTTTTCTTAACTAGGAGCTCTCAAGGATTATATTGTTTCATAAAGAACTATTTCATTGCAATACCTGAAAGCACAAAAATTTCTTCTAGAGTTAATAGCGGAGAATGTTTGCCAAGTGTTTTAAAAAAATATGCTCATTTTAGAAAATATTTCCAAGCTTTCCATTCCTAAAATAAAAAAGCTAGTTGGTTATCATTCTATCTACACAATTTCATATTTTATTTTCACTTAATACATATTTTCCTACAACATAAAAATTTTTGAAAGAACATTCAATTCAAAGTGAGTAAAAATACATCAGAGGACCCTGTGTACAAATTCAGAGCATCAGAAAGAGTGTTGGTAGCTCTCCCCCATACATATACAGTTGAAAGTATAAGATGCCTCAAGAGTACGATGTAAAAAATTTTTTAATAGAAATTTTTAAAATGAAAAAATAAAAATTATAAAAAATATTCTGGTTTCACTTTTGTTAAATGTAATCTTTTAAATTCACCTTGATAATAGTCTGACAAAGTTTGATGCTAACCAAATAAATACTTTTTAAGGATTCAAAGAAAATAAGTATTTTTAATTAAAGAGACCAATAATGATGGTTCTAGAGCTGGCAAGTGTAAAGTGTTCCATAAAGTACTTCAGCCTCTATGCCTGAGTGTCAGACTGTGTTGGGACTTACATTTCTGAACTATTCAGGAATTTATTAAAAGATTCAGAGCATGGAAAATGATGAATATAAAGCCAAAAATAAAAATGGCATTTTTCCAGTGGTCTGTTGTTACGCCTTTTGGAAGGATAGGAAAATATGGAAAGATTTCTCTGACTTTTTGTGGGCCAGAACACTAACTGGTTGATGAGTGTAAGTCTGAACTACCTTCGGACACCCTTAGGTTTGGCCAGTAAGTAGGGCTATAAACAGGTGGGTCACAAATCTAATGAACGACCTTCACCAGCACAATTTATTTCTCCTTTCCGGATCAGAGGGTGCCCAAAGAATTCGACCTCTAGCTCTTTAAGACAAGTTACTGTCTTCACAGCCTCCTAGGTATCGGCGTGACAGTCTCATAACTTCGGTCTGGGAAGAAAAAGAAATACACCACCACCCCCGGCCTCAGCCATACTTTGAGGTACCTGGGAACCCCCTGGATGTGAAGCAAGCGCCTCAGAAATAGAGGCCAACTGCCAGGGACTGCAGTAGGCAAAAGAGAGAAAACTTAAAGAGGTAGGTAGGAGGACGTTTTAATTCCTCTTCTATTTTAAACTTTGACTTGCAGTGCTTACATAGGAAAATTCTATAGCCTCTCCAGATTGAGGACCCCGCACAAGCATCCAGAGAAAGTGACCCACGATCACCCTTGTACCCCCAAGCCTAACGGGCCACTCCGTCCGGAACGTAATGGGTCAGCCGACAGCGGCCTCGAACGCGAACGCGTAGGGTAGGAGAGGCGGGAGATGGGGGCGGGACGACATGGCTGCCTGACTCTGATTGGCTGATGGAGCTCGTCGCCTGGTGCCATTTGTTGTTGGATAAGCGCACCAGACGCAGTCTGCGTCCTGCACGTGCAGCCGTTTAAGCCGCGTCAGCGCCTGTGAGGACCCCGGGAGAGCAAGCCGCGGAGAGGTGAGTAGGCCGCCGGCTCTTTTCCCAGTACAGGAGTCATCCCAACGCTCTGGCCTTCCTAGTAGTAGCTGGACTTCGGGCCAAGTGAAGAACCGTTGGGGTGGGTAGGGGTTTGAAGCTGTCCTTTGGGGTCTTTCTGCTTCCTGCCGGAGAGTCCAGTAGCACGGTGCGTGTCCGAAGTCTGGAGTTGAGGCCTGCAGGAAAGGCGAAGGAGCATTTTTGACCACCTGGTGCTACACCATCCGTGTTCAGAGAACAAGACTCTCAGAACACGGATGGTTGTAGAACTATTCGTGTATACACTTTCTTTCGCGAAACTAGTTGTTGGAGACATTTGGGCCACCTAATCACCCCTTCCTTCCCTGCCAAACTTCAAGGCCTTGATCCCTGGTCAATCTCCCCCTCCCCGCCAAAGAAACTAAATAAACCCCACGCGAAATGTCGTACCCAGTTTTGAAGGGAGAAACCTTGAGTAGTGTCTGAAAAATTTCCCCTCCCCCTTAATATTCAGTAAGACGTACTGGGAACCCTTCGGTGAGAAAATAAATTCTGTCAACAGATTTTGGGGAAAAGCCTAGACTTCACCGGAACATGGTGATTGCTAGAGTGATTAGATAAGTGGTTCAACTAATTTTTTAAGGTAAAAAATTGGAAGCGCTCAGTAGTGTCCGACTCTTTGCGACCCCATGGACTATACAGTCCGTGGAATTCTCCAGGCCAGAATACTGGAGTGGGTAGCCATTCCCTTCTCTAGGGGATCCTCCCAACCCAGGGATCGAATCCAGGTCTCCCACATTGCAGGCGGATTCTTTACCGTCTGAGCCAAAAGGATGAATATAAATGGTGTCTCTCGGTAAGAAACAAAACTTTAATTGCTCTTTTTGCAAAAACTTCTGGGGAGGATCAACAGTTAATTGTGTAGTTTGGAGGTATATGTGTGAAAAGATGGTTTATGCTTTTAAAGGTACAACTGTGATCTCTGATTCTGACTGAGCCTAAATGTGCATGTTTGTATTTTTATAAAAACTGAACTGGAAGCCACCATGGGAGATGAAGATTGGGAAGCAGAAATAATCAAACCTCATATATCTTCCTATGTTCCTGTATTTGAGAAGGTAATAAAATTTAAAGTTTGTAGTTATTGAATGCTACAGGTTTTATCAAAGTTGAAAATCTCTGTGGTGAGAAAGTTCATCTGTGGTGAGAAGCATGCTGTGCTTCTCCACCTGATTGTTATTAACTGTCTTATAGGGAATGATGAAGCATGCTAAGCCTCAAATAGAAGAAAACAGTCTGACGTAATGTAATAATTAAAACCTAAAACGGGTATAATATTATTAGCAACTTAATTTAAATCTCAGTGATTTAGAACTTATTGTGGGTGAAAGCAAGCTTGTGTTAATGTGGTTGAATGTCTCAGATGTAGTTGTATAGAAAATGGAAAAATAAAATTCGTTTTTGGGTGGCAATTTGAATTCTGAAAATTGGTTTTATACAAGCAGGGGTCTCAAGTTGAAAACATTAGGCTGGTTCAGATGGTAACATCAGTTTGATCTTCAGATGTACAAATCTGCAGATCTTTTTCCTCAATAGCTTTTGAAAAGTTACACTGTAATTTAGATGAGGGGGTTATGGAGTGGGTTTTTGGAATTTAGTTTTGACTTTAAGATGATGAACAGAGTCTACTTTGGAAAACAGTATATTTAATGGATTGCTTTTACATAAATTTTATCTACTTGAAAATGTCTCCAAAGGTCAAATTGTTTTCCTTTTAGGATTTCCAGTTTGTATTTATGTTAGTCAGTTCTGACACTTTCTATTTCAAGTGATATCTTATAGAAATTCTTAATTTACCCCAAAACATAAAATTTAATTCTTTGTCTGTCTTGAATTTGGTCTGTTTGCATATAAAGTTTAGATTAAAATACCTAAAATGTTAATCTGAATTTATAATGTTTCTTGCTTTGGGACTTGTTTTAGAAATAACATTTTTTTTGTATGTTATCTTTTTATAGTCTTCTTTATGTTACAATATCATAAAAATATTGTAAGACCAAAAGAGGTGAAACATTACCTAACAGTCTCGCTCACTAGCACAAATGCTCTGTTGAGGTTTTAGTAAATTTTCTACTGTATTTCCCAAACACATTTTTATATGGATTGTAATGATTGTACATTATAGTAATTTTTGATTTCAGCTTTTTCACTCTTCAGCACTAGCTATCCCGTATTACTAACTTCCTAAAAATAATTTCTTATGGTTATATAGTATTTAATGGACTAGAACTACCATAACATAATTAATTTTCTGTTGGTAGAAATTAAAGTGTTATCTTTGCACTGTAGTATTGTCATGAATATCTACAGTTTATTATTTGGGAGTATTTTTTTCAAAAATTGAATTACTTGGTCAAATAATTTTTTACGGTTCTTTTTTTCCCAGGTTCTTGGTAGATTTGTTCTAATAACACAGTTTAACTCACAAGTACAGATGTTCTTCCATTTGTACCAAAGTACCGTTTGGACTTGTCTAATTTTTACTTTTTCTTACTCTGAGATTTTGTCTTAACTAAGTATTATTCAAATGGTATACTGCACTGTAGCATGTTGTGCGTGGTTATTGCAAAGGGTGTCTGAAATTGAGGATGGTCAACTGTCAGGCTTCCAGATTTACCTTTTGGGAGTCTTTGTGCTATTCAGTAACATACTTTGTTTCTTGATATTGGTCATACTGATTGAATATTAATTATGTTAATATTTCTACCTTACGATTCCTAGTACATATCTGTGTGGGGCCAATTTGTAGTAAAATTTTTACATTTGTCCACAAACTTAACATCTGATGCTAGATGTGCAGTTAGTAATTTGACCTACTTGACTTGAAGGAACATGATGGCTTTGTTTGCTTGTCTTCGTTGAATAAGCTGTGTAGAAGCTAATGAACATATGACATTTTTATGTAGGAGAAATCTGAGGTCTTTTCTTCAGCCTGTTTTCTTTTAAAGGCACCATTTGATTGGTTGGTCTAATTGGGTTTCTGTTTCAAGAAGTGACTGGGTTTCCCTTTTGTTCAATTTGTATTGGCTGTGACATCATCTTGGATTGGTAATAATATCTGTGATCAGCCTTTTCTTAATTTAAAAAATTGGGAGTATATTTGATTTACAATGTTGTGTTTCTGCTGTACAGCAAAATAGGTCAGTTATACATACACATATATTCATTTTTTATTTTCTATTCTTAATATAGGTCTTTAAAAAGTATTGAATAGAATTCCCTGTGCTATGCAGGAGGTTCTTATTATGTGATAAGCCTTTTCTGAGTGCTTCTAAGGATCCTTCTAAGGAGATTTAGTATTAACACAAACTTACATAATTTTGAACTAACAGGTTGCTCTTCTGGTAGATTTTAGAACTTCCCAATGCTAGTTTTTGAAGTGAATGTACCATGCGGGGATAGAATAATAAAAAAATGTGAGGTTGAGAAATATTTGGTAATCTAGCAGTTACAGTAGTCCAGAAATGGTTAGGCATTTGCACATTGTGTGCACACTTGTTGGGATGAGAGATGAAATGGATGAGCGTGATGACTGTAAAAGTATACTGGGTTTGCTTGCTAGTTGTAATGTTTCTTACTAAATGACTGATGAGTCTACACACTCATCTCTTCTGTCTGATCTTTTTGCCATTTTTCTGGTGTATTTCAGAAGGCATATACTCTTGTAATTAAAGTGGAAACTGCTTAAGATAATTAGTCCATCCACAATTATTATTTTGAAATTTATAATGTTTGAAATAATGTTAAGTTTTAAAATTTATAAATTGGTTCACTTGGATGAGTAAAGAGGTTATAAAAGTTTTATAGCTAAGTGTTCTAAAAATAGGTAACGTTAAGACCTAAGACTCATTCAACAAGTTTTTTTGAGCCTTATTAGATGCTGGAGCTAGTGGTGAACATGATAGATAAGGGGCTTGCTGGCATGGATGTTGTATTTTACTGGAGGAGACAGAATAAGCACATTAAAAATCACATACTAATAGTAAAAAGTATTAAATAATAATTTAATAATAATAGTAATAGAATCAGGAAACTCTCTGTGTGAGGGAGAGAGGAAGAGTATTGGTATGGGTAGATTTAGATCATGTGGAGGGGAAAATATTCCTTGAGACTATGACTCATGAGCCGGAGACTTGAAAGAGTCCCAGTAACACATGATGTGCAAAGATCCTGAAGAGGAAACAAACTTGGGGTATCAGGACAACAGGAAGAAGTACAATGTATTAGTTGTCTATAGATGCTGTAACCAATTATCACAAACTAGATAGCTTACAGTAACAGAAAAATTTCTCTTATAGTTCTGGAGGCCAGAAGTTAGAAACCATGGTCTCAGCAGTGCTATTTTCCTTCAGTAGGCTCTTGGAGAGAATCCATGCTTCTTCCAACTTCTGGTGGTTATAGGCAGCCTTGGCTTGTGGCTGCATCTCTTTCTGTTGTCTTCACTTGGCCTTCTCGGTGTTTGTGTTAATACCCTTGGCCTTTCATAAGGACACTTGTGATGACATTTAGGACCCACTTGGATAATCCAGGGTAATCTCTTCATTTCAAAATTCTTAGTTATATTGGCTAGAACTTTTTTTTTTTCCAAATAATATAACACATATTTCAGAAATTAGGGCTTGATATCATTGAGTGGACATTATTCAATCTCCTATAGCTAGTATAGAGCTATTTCAAATCCTAAAAGATGATGCTGTGAAAGTGCTGCACTCAATATGCCAGCAAATTTGGAAAACTCAGCAGTGGCCATAGGACTGGAAAAGGTCAGTTTTCATTCCATTCCCAAAGAAAGGCAATGACAAAAAACTACCACAGAGTTGCACTCATCTCATGCTCTAGCAGAGTAATGCTCAGAATTTTCAAAGCTAGGCTTCAACATAAACTGAGAACTTCCAGATGTTCAAGCTGGATTTAGAAAAGGCAGAGGAACCAGAGATCAAATTGCCAACATCCGCTGGATCATAGCAAAAGCAAGAGAATTCCAAAAAAACACCTACTTCTGCCTCACTGACTATGCTAAAGCTTTTGACTGTGTGGATCACTTCAAACTGTGTAAAATTCTTAAAGACATGGAAATACCAGACCACCTGACCTGCCTCCTGAGAAACCTGTATGCAAGGCCAGAAGCAACAGTTAGAACTGGACATGAAACAATGGTTTGGTTCCAAATTGGGAAAGGAGTACGTCAACGCTGTATATTGTCACCCTGCTTATTTAACTTATATGCAGAGTACATCATGTGAAATGCCAGGCTGAATGTAGCACAAGCTGGAATCGAGATTCCCAGGAGAAATATCAATAACCTCAGATATGCAGATGATATCAGCCTTATGGTCGAAAGCGAAGAGGAACTAAAGAGCCTCTTGATGAAAATGAATGAGGAGAGTGAAAAGGCTGGCTTAAAATTTAACATTCAAAAAACGAAGATCATGGTATCTGGTCTCATCACTTTGTGGCAAATAGATGGGGAAACAATGGAAACAGTGAGAGACCATTTTTTTTTGGGTTCTAGAATCACTGCAGATGGTGACTGCAGCCATGAAATTAAAAGATGCTTGTTCCTTGGAAGAAAAGCTATGACCATCCTAGACAGTATATTAAAAAGTAGAGACATTACTTTGTCAACAAAGGTCCATCTAGACAAAGCTGTGGTTTTTTGAATAGTCATGTATGGGTGTGAAGTTGGACCGTAAAGAAGGCTAAGTGCCAAGGATTGATCCTTTTGAACTGTGATGTTGGAGAAGACTCTTGAGAGTCCCTTGGACTGCTAGGAGATCAAACCTGTCAATCCTAAAGGAAATCAGTCCTGAATATTTTGGCTACCTGATTTGAAGAGCAGACTCATTAGAAAATACCCTGATGCTGGGAAAGACTGATGGCAGGAGGAGACGGGGATGACAGAGGATGAGATGGTTGGATGGCATCATGTGACTCAATGGACATGACTTTGAACAACCTCTGGAAGATGGTAAAGGAGAGGGATGCCTGTTGTGCTGCAGTCCATGGGATCGCAAAGAGTCGGGCATGACTGAGTGAGCAACAACAAATATCGAGTATGGCTAAACTGTAGTAAGATGGAAGATTTATAGTAAATGAAATCTGAGAAGGAAAGAGAAAAGGAAGAGAGGGAGAGGACCCTGGAGATAGAGGTGGACATATAGTTGATAGAACTAGATGGGCTGGATATGGGGAATGCAAGAGAGAGTGATGCTAAGTTTTTTTACTGAAGCAAGTAGATAGATGATGGTGCTCTTTATTGAAATGGAGATGATCCAGTTTGGCAGGGAAAAAAATCAAGAATTCTGTATTTGCAGTGTTCAATTTCAGATGCCTAAGAAAAGGGTACCCCACTCCAGTACTCTGGCCTGGAAAATCCCATGGATGGAGGAGCCTGGTGGGCTGCAGTCCATGGGGTCGCTAAGAGTCAGACACGACTGAGCGACTTTACTTTCACTTTCCACTTTCATGCATTGGAGGAGGAAATGGCAACCCACTCCAGTATTCTTGGCTGGAGAATCCCAGGGATGGGGGAGCCTGCTGGGCTACCGTCTAAGGGGTCGCACAGAGTCAGACACGACTCAAGCGACTTAGCAGCAGCAGCAGCAGCAAGAAAAGATTTAAGTAAGGATACTAGTCAGTAGTTGTTGTTTAGGAGAGGGATCAGAGCTGTAGGTACAAATTTGGGATTTATCTATTTTAATAGGATTTAAATCTGTGAAAGTGGGTAAAGTTGGATGGAATAAAACAGAGAGCTCTGCCATGAACTGTGGGACACTTTGACTTTAAAGGTACGTTAGCTGGGGAGCTGGCAAAGGAGACTGTGGAGGGAATGGCTATGGGGCAAGAGGAAAATCTGGGAAGTATGTGTTCCCTAAGCCAGAGAGGGAAGTAGATAGTCTGTTGTTTCAAATGCTGCTGAGAGCTCTGGCAGGATGAAGCTTAAAAGTAGTAATTTTATTACATAATATGCTTACTATAAGCTTTTTGAGTGCAGAGGTGAGGATGGAGGCTAGCAAGAGTAGCTTGAAGGAAATATGGAATGTGAGAAAATAGAGGCAGCAAATGTAGACAAAATTTTTTGCCTACAGTGGAGCAGATAAATGCTTATTTCTTATTTATTTCTTATAAAAATTACCTTATTTTTAAGGTAATGAAAAATGTTAAGGGTTTTTATGATGAAAGATGAATTCTATTGAAAAAAAATTTTTTTTTTTTCAAAATTTTCCTTAGAATGTATGTGGGATGTTAAATTCCATCTTCTGAAGATTGTTTGGTAATAATAATTTTTCAGTTGTTTGGTACCAGGGTGTTTCATTACTTTTTATCAGTTATATGAAGCTGAATGTTATAACACTTATAAAACTAGCCCCTTTGGGGGCTCTATTCATCCAGTAGTATTTTGGATACTAGAAAAGAGAAAGTCTTCAGTGTTTCACTTTAAATCGGGAAAGCTAGATTACTTTTCTTGTTTGTCGTATCGTCTATGGTAATCATAAATTGGAACTTTTTACTGTAGCAGTTATCAAAATCCCAAGCCATTTCAAGGATTTTATTGTATGTTTTTAGTAAGTTAGAAAAATAGTTGAATGTCTTTTGAGCTTTATAAAGGTAGTTTTTAAAGTCAGTGTCTTTTGTGAAAGAAATTTTGGAGCAAAAGTATTACCTGAAGATGTTAATACCTACCTTGGTGCACTCCCTCCAGCTTTAGGTTTATTTAAAGAAACTTATTTGACAAAAAAATTGTAATTTTTCTAATTCAGTCAGTTAATTGAAGTGTTATCTGTAAACTTTAGGTCACTTTTTGTGCTTAAATTATTGAATTTGATTTTGAAGAATTTCAGAGCTCTGTTCAAAAGTTTTGCATTTAGTATCAGAAACTTGTTTGAGAGGAAGCAGACTGTTACATACCTAGATGAATTGAGGATGGCTTTTTTCCAATAAAACTTTATTTATAAAAACTGGTGGCCCACCAGATTTGGCTTGTGGCTATAGTTTGCTGACCATTGTTTTAAGTGATATATTAGTATGCTATACATACAATTTTAAAGTGAAGGTGTTTTAGAGTAGTTAATAAAGGAACATGCAGTGACCCAGGAAATCTTACATTCTTTAATTGTTTTGTTCTGGACAAAACCCAGTTGTTAAAACTTTCTAGTATTTATGAGATAGATTACTCATTTTTATTATTCAAAGTAGAAAACTAATCTTTTCTTTTTTCTTACAGGATAGGTATTCTTCTGGAGCAAATGGAGACACTTTTAACAGGACTCCGGCTTCATCGTCAGGTATGTGTTAAGGCAAAAATGCAGAACTGTTTTTAGGTTAAGGGCTTCATGCATTGGATGAGAAGCAGACTAGTAGATACCTTGTCAAGGATGTCTTTAAAATTTTCTAGTGAGACATTCCGGAGAAGGCAATGGCAACCCACTGCAGTACTCTTGCCTGGAAAATCCCATGGGCAGAGGAGCCTGGTAGGCTGCCGTCTATGCGGTCGCTAAGAGTCAGACATGACTGAGCGACTTCACTTTCACTTTTCACTTTTCACTTCATGCATTGGAGAAGGAAATGGCAACCCATTCCAGTGTTCTTGCCTGGAGAATCCCAGGGATGGGGGAGCCTGCTGGGCTGCTGTCTATGGGGTCGCAGAGTCGGACACGACTGAAGCGACTTAGCAGCAGCAGCAGTGAGACATTCTGGCTTGAATATTTTGGGTTGGGAGCCTCTTAGAATTAAAGGAAGGGAGAGAAGAAAGAGTGTAGTATTACAGAGTGTATCCTTTGATTTAGTGGGTTTGCTGTAAAACCTTTGCCCAGCCTGGAAGTTGCATGTTTGGCTTTCAGGCTGCTATGGGAATTGTCAGGATTCCTGATATGAGGCAGTAGGAGAGTAGACTCAGGTGTTGAAGCAGGTTACAGTGATGGTGACTTGTCAGGATAACAACTATTTAAACCAAACTCATATCAAATTAATATGCATAAATCCCTTGCATTTCTATACACTAACAATGAGAAAATAGATACAGAAATTAAGGAAACAACCCCATTCACCATTATGTCAAAAAGAATAAAATACTTAGGAATAAATTTACCTCAGGAAACAAAAGACCTATATTTAGAAAACTGTAAAACACTGATGACAGAAATCAAAGATGACAGAAATAGATGGAGACATATACCATGTTCATGGATTGGAAGAATCAACATAGTGAAAATGAGTGTACTACCCAAAGCTATCTGTAGATCCAATACAATCCCTATCAAGCCACCAATAGCTTTTTTCACAAAACTAGAACAATTAATTTCACAATTTGTATGGAAACACAAAAAACCTCAAATAGCCAAAGCAATCTTGAGAAAGAAGAATGGAACTGGAGGAATCAACCTGCCTGACTTCAGACTATACTATAAAGCTACAGTCGTCAAGACAGTATGGTACTGGCACAAAAACAGAAATACAGATCAATGGAACAAAATAGAAAGCCCAGAGATAAATCCGTGCACCTGTAGACACCTTATCTTTGACAAAGGAGACAAAAATATACAACGGAGAAAAGACAATCTCTTTAACAGGTGGTGCTGGGAAAACTGGTCAACCACCTATAAAAGAATGAAACTAGAACACCTAACACCATAAACAAAAATAAACTCAAAATAAATTAAAGATCTAAATATAAAACCAGAAACTAAAACTCCTAGAGGAAAACATAGGCAGAACACTCTCTGACATAAATCACAACATGATCCCTCTGTGACCCACCTCCCAGAGTAATGGAAATAAAAGCAAAAATAAACAAATGGGACCTAATTAAACTTAAAAGCTTTTGTACAACGAAGGAAACTATAAGCAAGTTGAAAAGACAGCCTTCAGAATGGGAGAAAATAATAGCAAACAAAGCAACTGACAATCTCAAAAATATACAAGCAGCTCAATACCAGAAAAATAAATGACCCAATCAAAAAATGGGCCAAAGAACTAAACAGACATTTCTCCAAAGAAGACATACAAATGGCTAACAAAGACATGAAAAGATGCTCAGCATCACTTATCAGAGAAATGCAAATCAAAACCACAATGAGGTACCATCTCACGCTGGTCAGAATGGCTGCTATCAAAAAGTCTATGAACAGTAAATGCTGGAGAAGGTGTGGAGAAAAGGGAACCCTCTTACACTGTTGGTAGGAATGCAAACTAGTACAGCAACTATGGAGAACAGTATGGAGATTCCTTAAAAAACTGGAAATAGAACTGCCATATGACCCAGCAGTCCCACTGCTGGGCATACACACTGAGGAAACCAGAATTGAAAGAGACACATGTACCCCAATGTTCATTGCAACACTGTTTACAGTAGCTAGGACATGGAGGCAACCTAGATGTCCATCCGCAGATGAATGGATAAGAAAGTTGTGATATGTATGCACAATGGAATATTACTCAGCTATAAAAATAACATACTTGAGTCAGTTCTAATGAGGTGGATGAAACTGGAGCCTATACAGAGTGAAGTAAGTCAGAAGGAAAAACACCAATACAGTATATTAATGCATATATATGGTGGAATTTAGAAAGATGGTAACAGTGACCCTATATGTAAGACAGCAAAAGAGACAGATACAAAGTACAGGCTTTTGGACTCTGTGGGAGAAGGCGAGGGTAGGATGATTTTAGAGAATAGCATTGAAACGTGTATATTACTATATGTGAAATAGATGACCAGTCCAAGTTCAATGCATGAAACAGGGCACTCAAAGCTGGTGCACTGGGACAACCCAGAGGGATGGGATGGGGAGGTAGGTGGGAGGAGGGTTTGGAACAGGGGGACACTTGTACACTCGTGGCTGATTGATGTCAGTGTATGGCAAAACCCACCACAATATTGTACTTAAATTGATGCTTTTGAACTGTGGTGTTGGAGAAGACTCTTGAGAGTACCTTGGACTGCAAGGAGATCCAGCCAGTCCATTCTGAAGGAGATCAGCCCTGGGATTTCTTTGGAAGGAATGATGCTAAAGCTGAAACTCCAGTACTTTGGCCACCTCATGCGAAGAGTTGACTCATTGGAAAAGACTCTGATGCTAGGAGGGATTGGGGGCAGGAGGAGACAGAGGATGAGATGGTTGGATGGCATCATCGACTCGGTGGACGTGAGTTTGAATGAACTCTGGGAGTTGGTAATGGACAGGGAGGCCTGGCTGGCTGCAGTTCATGGGGTTGCAAAGAGTCGGACACGACTGAGCGACTGATCTGATCTGATCCAATTAAATAAATTAATTAAAAAGTAAAATATTTAATTAAAAGATAATATGAGCCTCTTTGGGATCTGAAAACTAACTTAGGGAGGTCCTTGGCAAATAAGAGAAACAAATCAAGATAAGGGAGCTGTTGTTTTTCCCGTCACTTGTCTCCATTTTGTTCACCTACATTTTTTTATAAAGTTGAGAAGATAGCTGGAAGTGGTAGGACCTGGGCTAGAAAATTAAACTCATGACAGTAGTCTTTGATTTTGTTGAAGTTCACAGCAGGCTGATATGCTACTTCTAGTATTTTTTCAATTAAGAAATACATGTAGCAACGAAATTTACTGTATTAACCATTTTTAAATGTACTGTTCAAGTGATATTATGTACCTTCATGTTGCTGTGCAGCCATGACCACCATCTACCTCTGAAACTTTTTCACCTTCCCAAACTGAAATTTCATACCCAGTAAACAATAACTCAACAATCACTCCTCTCCTCAGCTCTTGGCAACCATTGTTTACTTTCTATGAATTTAAGTTACTATGAATTTTCTGAGTCTCTGTGACCTTGAGTAACTACTTCTTTTAAGTCTTACTCTCATGCAAGAAAGGGGCTTTCTTGGTGGCTCAGTGATACAGAATCCACCTGCCAATGCAGGAGATGTGTGTTTGATTCCAAGTCAGGAAAATCCTCTGGAGAAGGAAATGGCAACCCACTCCAGTATTCTTGCTCGGGGAATCCCATGGACAGAGGAGCCTGGTGGGATATACAGCCCACGGAGTTGCAAAAGAGTCGGACGTGACTTTGGGACTAAAACAACAACTAATGTAAGAAAGAGGGCCTGGTGATACCAGGTAGTTTCATTTCTCTCATCAAAAATTTGTGAATGAAGTAAAACATTTTTATAGTTAAGGGAGCTACTGGCTCACTGAAGCCTGTCCTAATGTGAAAAAACCTGTGGAGAGGTAGTTTATAAAATGTAAAAGGTGGCGGGTTGTTGAGAGATTTCGTCAGGTTAAAGCAAATTTAATTCCCATGTTCACCTTAAGTTCAGAGTAATCCTCTTGATAGAAGGAAGTCAAGTTTAGATGAAATATTTTTGTTGTTGTCAAGATACACTTATCTTTTGTAAACTTTTAAATGCAGCAGTTTAATGTAGAATATCCTGATTCTCAAAAGTTTATGAAATTGCTGCCTGCTGAAACCCCAGGAAAAGGCTAATAACCATGTGTAGGTACTTGAAGTATTCAAAGAAGAAAATTGGGTGAAAGTATTCTATACTTAACATATCTATATGCATAGATCATTGTGTAATCAAAAGAAACCTTGTTCTGTGAGGTGTCAAAGATAACTTTCATAAAGGAATGAAAGTTTGAATCTATAGTACATTAAGGTGTAACGTTGTAGTGAAGTCATCAATAAGCTAGATTGAAATGGCCACCAGCTAAAAATGTGGACTTTTCTTAGCATTAGATCTTGAATGTTCAGACTAATGAAGTAAAATCAATAATGAAAAATACAGCTTGCTTATTTACCTTCTGAATAATAAGTACTTTGGTATCTCTATTTTTTTTTAGTATATTTCTTTTATTTATTTTTTAAATTTAAATTTATTTATTTTAATTAGAGGCTAATTACTTTACAATATTGTATTGGTTTTGCCATACATCAACATGAATCCGCCATGGGTGTACACATGTTCCCAATCCTGAACCCCCCTCCCACCTCCCTCCCCATACCATCCATCTGGGTCATCCCAGTGCACCAGCCCCAAGCATCCTGTATCCTGCATCGAACCTGGACTGGCAATTCGTTTCTTATATGATATTATACATGTTTCAATGCCATTCTCCCAAATCATCCCCCCTCCCTCTTTTTTAATTGATTTCTTTTTCATGAAAATAGATTTTCTTATTACAGAAATACATACCAGGGCAATGAATGCTATCCTAAGTTACTATCTAAATATTCTTATTGCAAAAAAACAAAAAAAAGAAAAAACTTAAATATAGTGGTGAAAAGAAAGAAAATAATCTGAAATCTTGACTTCCAGGTTTAACCACTTTTGTTAAACTCTGTTTTGTTAAAGTCTGTTGACTCTGATATTTTAGATTTCTTTCTTTAAAAAAAAAAATTTTTTTACTTATTTGAGTCTTCTCTGTTGCAGCGTGCGAGCTTCTCTCTAGTTGAGACGTGTAGGCTCAGTAGCTTTTTTGCCCTGGGTCACGTGGGATCTTAGTTCCCCAACCAAGGATCGAACCTGTCACCTCCATTGGAAGGCAGATTCTTTTTATTATTATTATTTATTTTATTTGGAATCTAATTACTTTACAGTATTGTGGTTTTTGCCACACAAAATACCAGACCACCAGGTTCATCTGTATTGCCTTTATAATTATACTTATAATTCATTTATAATTATACTCTGTTGTGTGGATATACCATATATTTAATACTCTGTAATACAGTATAGAACACAATATATGTAAAACTCTGTTGTGTGACTGTACCACATATTTGAATTCTTTTTTTAATGTACATTTGAGTTGCTTCCTTTTTTGTTGTTATGAGCAAAGCTACCATGAACATCTCTTATTTTCCCTTGTTTGCTAAATATATGGTTTAGGTTATGAATGGTGTTGAATTGTATTATGTACTTTGATCTGTGGAGATATACTTTTTAATCTGTTAACGTTAATTAATTACCTTTTTAGATGTTCTGATGATAAACACCCTTGCATACTGGAGTAAACTCAACTTGGTCATACTGTTGTACCTGTTCAGTTTACTATTGGGATTGATTTGCTAATATGTATTTTTGAGATTTTATATCTGCCTGCTGCTGCCAAGTTGCTTCAGTCGTGTCCGACTCTGTGCGACCCCATGGACTGCAGCCTACCAGGCTTCTCTGTCCATGGGATTCTCCAGGCAAGAACACTGGAGTGGGTTGCCATTTCCTTCTCCATTTTATATCTACTCATGAGTAAAAGAGGTTTAATTTTCTTCTGTCTTGTCATATCATAATTACTATGGCCTTGTGGAATGAATTGGGGAATAATTCCTCTTTCTATTTTCTGGGAGAATTGTATAATGTTGGAATGATTTGTTCTTTGAGAGTTTGCTAGAACTCACCTGTGAAACTACATTTAAATAGGTTTGATACAGAGGTTTTGAGTACTGGTTCACTTTCTGTAGGACAGTTTTTGTTTTTGTTTTCTTGAGTCAGTTTTGGTGAATCAGAACTTTGCTGTTTGTCTTTTTTAGATTTCAGATGTAAGTGATATATTTGTCTTCATTTTTCTGACTTGCTTCACTTAGTATGTTATTCTCTGGGTCTGCCTATGTTGCTTCAAATGGCATTATTTGTCTTTTTTTAATGACTGAGCAATATTCCATTGTGTGTGTGTGTACATATTCTTTGTCCTTTCCTCTGTTGATGGGCATTTAGATTTCTTCCATATCTTGGTTATTGTAAATAGTGCTTCTGTTAACATTGGGGTACATAGGGGTGTATGTATCTTTTCAAATTAGAGTTTTCTCCAGGTATATGCCCAGGAGTGAGATTGCCAGATCATATAGTAACTTAGTTTTTTAAAGAACCTCTGTAACGTATGGAGGTTTTCCATAGTGGCTGCACCAGTTTACATTCCCACCAACAGTGTAGGAGGGTTCCTTTTTCTCCACACTCTCTTCAGGATTTATAATTTTATGACAAACCCACAGCCAACATAGTGGTTTATTTTCAGGACCTTTTAGTGATAGCCATTCTGACTGATATGAGGTTATGCCTCATTGTAGTTTTGATTTGCATTTCTCTGATAGTTAGCAGTGTTGAGCATCTTTTCATGTGCCTGTTGGCTATCTGTATGTCTTCTTTGCAGAAATGTTTGTTTAGGTGTTCAGCCCATTTTGTAATTGGGCTGTTTGTTTCTTTTGTTATTGAGCTGTTTGTACATTTTTGAAATTAATCCCTTCTTGGTCCTTCTCTCAGTCTGTAGTGTGTCTTTTAATTTTTTTTTTTTATGGTTTCCTTTGGCGTGCAAAAGCCTGTAAGTTTTGATTAGGTCCCATTTGCTAGTTTTTGTTTTTATTTCTGTTGCCTTGGGAGAGTAACCTAGGAGAACATTGGGTAAGATTTATTTCAGAGAATGTTTTGCCTTTCTTCTCTTTTAGGAGTTTTTAATGTGATTTTAAAAAGAATTTTCATTACTTTTCCCTTTCTGATATTTCATTGTACGTGTTAAAAAATGCAACAGATTTCTGTATGGTAATCTTGTATCCTGCTACCTTGCTGATTTTATCAGTTCTAGTAGTTTTTGTGTGGAGTTTTTAGGGTTTTCTATATATATTATCATGCCATCTGCATATAATGACAGTATTACCTCTTCCTTTCCAGTTTGGACATCTTTTATTTTTCTTATCTCATTGCTGTGGCTAGGACTTCCAATACTATGTTGAATGGAAATGGTGAGAGTGGGCATACTTGTTTCAGATTTTAGTAGGAAGGCTTTCAACTTTTTGCTTTTGAGTACTATGTTGGCTGTGGGTTTGTCACAAATAGTTTTTATTATGCTTGGATATGTTCCCTCCATATCCACTTTGGTAAGAATTTTTATCATGAATGGGTGTTGAATTGTAGCAAATGCTTTTTCTGCATCTGTTGAGATGATAATGTGGTTTTTGTCTTTTGTCAATATGGTGTATGTGTTGAACCATTCTTTTGACCCTGTGATGAAACCAGCTTAATCATGGTGTATGACTTTTTATGTGTTGGGTTTGATTTGCTAATAACTTCCTTGAGAATTTTTGCATCTATATTCACCAGAGGTACTGGCCTGTAATTTTCTTTTTTGGTAATGTCTTTGCCTGGTATCAGGGTGATGGTGATGTCATAGAATCACTTTGGGAGTGTTCCTTCTCAGTCTTACGGAAAAGTTTGAGAAGGATTGGTTCAAGTTTTTCTTTGTATGTTTGGTAGAATTTTCCATTTAAGCCATCCAGTTCTGAACATTTGTAGGGAACTTTCTTTTTTTTTTTAGTAATATTTTGGTCCCTATACTTTAAAAAATTTTAAATTTAGTTTTTAATTGAAGGATAATTGCTTTATAGAATTGTGTTGGTTTCTGCCCAACATCAACATGCATCAGCTATAGGTATACATATATCCACTCCTATTTGAACCTCCCTCCCAATCCCATTCCTCTAGGTAGTTACAGAGCCCCAGTTTGAGTTCCCTGAGTCATACAGCAAATTCCTATTGACTGTCTATTTTACGTAATGGTAATGTAAGTTTCCATGTTACTGTCTCCATACATCCCACCCTCTCCTTCCTCCCCATATCCATGTCCATAAATCTGTTCTCTATGTCTGTGTCTCCATTGCTGCCCCAAATAATTTCATCAGTACCATCTTTCTAGATTCCATGTATATGCATTAGTATAAAATATTTGTTTTTCTCTGTCAAACTTACTTCACACTGTATGATAGACTCTAGGTTCATCCACCTCATTAGAATTGGCTCAAATGTGCTTCTTTCTGTTGCAGGGAGTTTTTAAATTACAGTTTCTATTTCACTTCTAGTGATCAGTCTGTTCAGATTATCTGTTTCTTCTTGCTTCAGTTTTGGTAGGCTGTATGTTTCTAAAAACTTGTCCATTTCTTCTAGATTGTTTAATTTATTGGCATATAATTGTCCATAGTATTCTCTTATGGTTTTTTGTATTTCTGCAGTATTGGTTGGTATTTATCCCCTTTCATTTCTTGTTTTATTTCTGTCCTCTCTCTCTCTTGTTCTTGGTGAGCCTGGCCAGAGATTGTGCACTTTGTTTGTCATTTCAAAAAACCAGGTCTCAGTTTTATTGATTTTTTTTTCCTATTTCTTAATATCTATTTTAATTTATTTCCTCTTTGATTTTTATTAAATCTCTCTTCCTTCTGACTTTAGCTTTTGTTTGTTCTTCTGTTTCTAATTCTTTAGGTAATAGGTTAGGTTACTTGTTTGAGAGTTTTTCTTGTTTTGTGAGGAAGGCCTGTATCACTGTAAATTTCCCTCAAAGGACTGCTTTTCCTGTATCCCATAGATTTTGTATATAGTTATGTTTTCATTGTCATTTGTCTCAGGGTATTTTTAAAATTTCCTCTTTGATCTCGTTGATCCATTTTTTTTTTCTTAAGTAGCATGTTGTTTAGTCTCTGAATAATCACTTTTTTTCTTGTTTCTCAGTGGTTGATTTCTGACTTCATGCCATTGTGGTCAGAAGAGATGTTTAAAATAATTTCTGTCCTTTAAAATTTGTTGAGGCTTATTTTGTATCCTTCAGTTCAGTTCAGTCGCTCAGTTGTGTCCTGACTCTTTGCAACCCGTGAATTGCAGCACCCCAGGCCTCCCTGTCCATCACCAACTCCTGGAGTTCACTCAAACTCACGTCCATCGAGTCAGTGATGCCATCCAGCCATCTCATCCTCTGTCATCCCCTTCTCCTCCTGCCCCCAATCCCTCCCAGCATCAGAGTCTTTTCCAATGAGTCAGCTCTTCACATGAGGTGGCCTACTATGGGTCTAACCTAGAGAATGTTTTAATTGAAAAGGATGTGTAATTGAAAAGAATGTGTAGTATGTGTATTTTGGGGATGTAATGTGACTGATTTCAAATCAGGAAAGGAGTACGTCAAGGCTGTATATTGTCACCCTGCTTATTTAACTTACACCCTGCTTATTTAACTTACACCCTGCTTATTTAACTTATATGCAGAGTACATCATGTGAAATGCCAAGCTGGATGAAGCACAAGCTGGAATCAAGATTGCCAGGAGAAATATCAATAACCTCAGATATGCAGATGACACAACCTTATGGCAGAAAGCAAAGAACTAAAGAGCCTCTTGAAAGTGAAAGAGGAGAGTGAAAAAGTTGGCTTAAAACTCAATATTCAGAAAACGAAGATCATGGCATCCAGTCCCATCACTTCATGGCAAATAGATGGGAAAACAGTGGAAACAGTGAGAGCCTTTATTTTGGGGGGCTCCAAAATCACTGCAGATGGTGACTGAAGCCATGAATTAAAAGAGACGCTTGCTCCTTGGAAGGAAAGTTATGACCAACCTAGACAGCATATTAAAAAGCAGAGACATTACTTTGCCAGCAAAGGTCTGTCTAGTCAGAGCCATGGTTTTTCCAGTAGTCATGTATGGATGTGAGAGTTGGACCATAAAGAAAGCTTAGCGCCAAGGATTGATGCTTTTGAACTGTGGTGTCAGACTCACAAAGAGTCTGAGCATGAATGTCCTGAAAATACCAATTAAGTCTAACTGTTCTAATACGTCATTTAGGATCTCTGTTGCCTTATTGATTTTCTGTCTGGAAGATTTGTCTACTGATGTCAGTGAGGTGTTAAAGTCTCTATTATTGTATTCCGATCCATTTCTCCCTTTAGGTCTGTTAGTATTTGTTTTCTATATTTCAGTTCAGTTCAGTTGCTGCTGAGTTGTGTCCGACTCTTTGTGACCCCATGGACTGCAGCATGCCAGGCTTCCCTGTCCATCACCAACTCCCAGAGCTTACTCAAAGTCATGTCCATCGATCAGTGATCCCATCCAACCATCTCATCCTCTGTCATACCCTTCTCCTCCTGTCTTCAATCTTGCTCAGCATCAGGATCTTTTCAAATGTCAGTTCTTCGCATCAAGTGGCCAAAGTATTGGAGTTTCAGCTTCAGCATCCTTCCAATGAATATTCAGGAATGCTTTCCATTAGGATTGACTGGTTGGATCTCCTTGTAGTCCAAGGGACTCTGAAGAGTCTTCTCCAAAACCCCAGTTCAAAAACATCAATTCTTCGGCACTCAGCTTTCTTTATAGCCCAGCTCTTACATCCATACATGACTGCTGGAAAAACCATAGCTTTGACTAGATGGACTTTTGTTGGCAAATTAATGTCTCTGCTTTTTAATATGCTGTCTAGGTTGGTCATTGGCTTTTCTTCCAAGAAACAAACATTTTTTAATTTCATGGCTGCAGTCACCATCTGCCATGATTTTGGAGCCCCCCAAAATAAAGGCTGTCAGTGTTTCCATTATTTCCCCGTCTATTTGCCATGAAGTGATGGGACTGGATGCCATGGTCTTCGTTTTCTGAATATTGAATTTGAAGCCACTTTTTCCACTGTCCTCTTTGATTCTCATCAAGAGGCTCTTTAGTTCTTCTTTGCTTCCTGCCATAAGCGTGGTGTCATCTGCATGTCTTAGGTTATTGATATTTCTCCTGGCAATCTTGATTCCAGCTTGTGCTTCATCCAGCCTGGCATTTCGCATGATGTACTCTGCATATAAGTTAAATAAGCAGGGTGACAATATACAGCCTTGATGTACTCTTTTTCCTATTTGGAACCAGTCTTTTGTTCCATGTCCAGTTCTAATTGTTGCTTCTTGACCTGGAAATAGATTTCTCAGGAGACAGGTCAGGTGGTCTGGTATTCCCATCTCATTAAGAATTTTCCATAGTTTGTTGAGATCTACACAGTCAAAGGCTTTGGCCTAGTCAATAAAGCAGAAGTAGATATTTTTCTTGAACTCACATGCTTTTTCAATGATCTTGAGTTATTGGCAATTTGAATATTGGCAATTTGATCTTGGGTTCCTCTGCCTTTTCTAAATCCAGCTTGAACATCTGTAAGTTCATGGTTCATGTACTGTTGAAGCCTGGCTTGGAGAATTTTGAGCATTACTTTGCTAGCATGTGAGATGAGTGCAGTTGTGCAGTAGTTTGAACATTCTTTGGTATTGCCTTTCTTGTGGATTGGAATGAAAATTGACCTTTTCCAGTCCTGTGGCCACTGCTGAGTCTTCAAAATTTGCTGGCATGTTGAGTGCAACACTTTTCACAGCATCATCTTTTAGGATTTTAAATAGCTCAATTGGAATTCCATCACCTCTACTAGCTTTGTTCATAGTGATGCTTCCTAAGGCCCACTTGACTTCACGTTCCAGGATGTCTGGCTCTAGGTGAGTGATTACACCATCGTGATTATCTGGGTCGTGAAGATCTTTTTTGTATAGTTCTGTGTATTTGCCACCTCTTCTTAATATCTCTGCTTCTTTTAGGTCCATACTATTTCTGTCCTTTATCGAGCCCATCTTTGCATGAACTGTTCCCTTTAGTATCACTCATTTTCTTGAAGAGATCTCTAGTCTTGCCCATTCTATTGTTTTCCTCTATCTCTTTGCACTGATCACTGAGGAAGGCTTTCTTCTCTCTCTGTGCTATTCTTTGGAACTCTGCATTCAAATGGGTTTATCTTTCCTTTTCTCCTTTTTCTTTCACTTCTCTTCTCAGCTATTTGTAAGGCCTCCTAAGACAACCATTTTGCCTTTTTCCATTTCTTTTTCTTGGAGATGGTCTTGATGACTGCCTTTTGTACTATGTCAGGAACCTCCATCCATAGTTCTTCAGGCACTCCATTAGATCTAATCCCTTGAATGTATTTCTCACTTCCACTCTATAATCATAAGGGATTTGATTTAGGTCATACCTGAAGGCTCTAGTGGTTTTCCCTGCTTTCTTCAGTTTCAGTCTGAATTTGGCAGTAACAAGTTTATGATCTGAGCCACAGTCAGCTCCTGGTCTTGTTTTTGCTGACTGTATAGAGTTCTCCATGTTTGTCTGCAAAGAGTATAATATTTTTATATACTTATATGTTTTTACATTTATAAGTATTTTAAATATTTAAATATAATTTTAAATATAAAAATTTATATTTATAAATATGTATATATATAAATTTAGATGCTCCTATATTGAGTGCATATGTGTCATTGAATGTAATATCCTCTTCATGTATTGATTCTTTTATCATTATGTAGTGTCTTTCTTTAGCCTTTTTATGGCTTTTGTTTGGATATCTGTTTTGTTTATATGAGTGTTGCATCCCCCACTTTATTGTCGTTTTCATTTGCATGAAATACCTTTTTCCATCTCCGTACTTTCCGTCCTTTGTCCTGGAGTGTCTCATTGGTTTCTTAAAAGAACTAGGTTTTGGCTTTATTGAGCCACTATTATATTTCTGTTTCCTCTTGCATTATTTGTTGTTTTTAACATTTTTTTAAAGATATATTTATTTTTATTTATTTATGGCTGTACTGGGTCTTCATTGCTCTGCACAGGCCTTCTCCACTTGTGGTAAGTGGGGGCTACTCTTGATGCAGTGCATGGGCTTCTCATTCCAGTGGTTTCTCTTGTTGTGGACCACAGGCTGTTGATGCATGGGCTTCAGTAGTTGCAACTCATGGGCTCTAGAGCTGGCTCAGTAGTTGTGGCACACAGGCTTAGTTGTCCCCCCTCATGTGGGATCTTCCTGAACCAGGGATTGAACCTGTGTCTCCTGCATTAGTGGATTCTTTACCACTGAGCCACCAGGGAGGTCTGCTCTTACCTCCTTTTTTTCTCCTTTATTCTTGTGTGATTTATTTTGTTGTTTTTCTAACGTTCTTACTAGTTGAGATGGATGTTTACCTAATTAATTTTCAGTTCTTATTGTATAAAAATTTAATTTCTGATATATATCATTTTATCATACAATTCTAAGTATTTCTAAAGTTCCATTGTAATTTTTCTTCTTTGAACTGTTTTGTATAGAAGTGTTTTAAAAATATATTTCCAAATGTAAGAGAATTTTAAAATTGTATAATTGAGTTACACTATCATATTAATTTTCAGTATATATAGTGATTTGCTATTTTTATAGACTATACACCATACAGAGTTAGTATAAAAGATTGACTGTATTCCTTGTGCTGTATATTACATCCCTGTAGTTCCTTGTAACTAGTAGTTTGTACCTCTTACCTCCCCTTCACCTATTTCATACCTTCCTCACCCTTCTCCCATGTGGCAAACCACTACTTCGTTTTCTATATCTGTTCATCTTTTCTGTTTTTGTATATCTGTGGACATGTTTTATTTTTTAGATTCCACATATAAGCAAAAATATACAGTATTTGTCTTCTAGTAACTTTTAATTTGATTGCATTGCAATTACAGAATTTTGTGTATGTGATACTGGTTTTTGAAATTGTTGAATTTACATTTTGGCCTTCCATGTGGTTGGTTTTTATGAACATTCTATTGAAGAATGTCACTTGTTTGGTGTTTTTAGTTCTGTGGATTTTTACAGTGTTCTGTGGATGATTGTAATTTATCTGTTCTCCTTTGACTGTTTTTCTTGGCTGTTATAGACAGTGCTTATCAAAACATTTTTATGTGTATCTGTGTTACCGTGTGAGTATATCCACAGGAAAAATTATACTAGTATATTTTCAAAAAGTATTTTCTTTTAAAATTAGGATCAAGATTGATCTAGTTTATAGTTTCAGTGTTGTATATGATTCTGCTTGTTTCCCTATGTCCTTGACTAGTCTTGGTATTAAAAAAAATATTTATTGGAATATAGTTGCTTTACAATGTTATGTTAGTTTCTACTGTACAGTGAAGTGAACCAGATATATATATATATATTTCCACTTGTTTGGATTTCCTTTCCATAGAGCAATGAGTTCCCTATGCTATATAGTAGGATTTTCATTAGTTACCTATTTTACACATAGCATCAATAGTATATATACATGAATCCCAGTCTTCAGTTCATCCTTCCCCCCACCCCTGCCTCTTGGTATCCATATATTTGTTTTCTATGTTTGTGTCTCTATTTCTGCTTTGCAAATAGGCTCATCTGTACCTTTTTTCTAGATTCCACATTTGTGCATTAATATATGATATTTGTTTTTATGACTATTCATTCTCTATGACAGTCTCTAGGTACATCCATGTCTCTACAAGTGACCCAATTTCATTCCTTTTTATGGCCGAGTAATATTCTATTGTCTGTGTGTACCACATCTTCTTTATTCATTTCCTCTGTTGATGGAACTTTTGCTTGCTTCCCTGTCCTGGCTTTTGTAAATAGTGCTGCAGTGAACATTGGGGTGCATGTGTCCTTATGAATTATGTTTTTCTCTGGGTGTATGCCCAGTGTTGGGATTGCTGGGTCATATGGTCCTTATGTTTTTAGTAGTTTTTAGGAACCTCCATATTGTTCTCCATAGTGCCTGTATCAATTTACCTTCCCACCAACAGTGTAAGAGGATCTCTTTTCTCCCCACATTCTCCAGTATTTGTTGTTTGTAGACTTTTTGATGTTGGCCATCCTGACTTGTGTGAGATGATACCTCATTGTAGTTTTGATTAGCATTTCTCTAATAATTAGTGATGCTGAGCATCTTTTCATGTGTTTGTTGGCCATCTGTATGTTGTCTTTGGAGAAATGTCTGGTCTTCTGGTGGTGGTTTAGTCACTAAGTCATGTCCAAGTCATGTCCAATTCTTGTAACCCCATGGGCTGTAACCTGTCCATGGTATTCTCCAGGCAAGAATACTGAAATAGGTTGCCATTTATTTCTTCAGAGGATCTTCCCAGCCCAGAGATCTAACCTAGGTCTCCTTCATTGCAGGCAGACTCTTTACCAACATAGCTATGAGGAAAGCCCATTTAGGTCTTCTGCTAGATTTGTATTAGCAAACTGTTCAAGTCAGTCATGGTTGGGAAAAGTACATTCTTCTTTTGATTTTCAGTGTCTTTAATTATGACTGAGAGTCAGCATTTTTTTTCTTTTGGAGGACTACCTATTCTTATAGCCCATTTTTCTACTAGTCTACTCATCTTTCTTATTGCTATGTAAAATTCCTCCTATGCCATGTGCACGGCACATTTAGATGGTTTAAAGCTTACTTACCACCAGGATACTTTTTTGTTATTTTGACTTGCTTCACATGTTACTTACTTTAGAAATGGGTGATGGATCATCTCGAAGAGATCATTTCATGAGAAGTGGATTTGCCTCTGGGAGGAGTTTGGGAAACAGAGGTAAGTATCTTTCTTTAATCATCTATTATAATAGCTGAATAGTGGAATGAATAGAGGCGTTTATGGTTGTTTCAGTTCAGTTCAGTCACTCAGTCGTGTCCTGACTCTTTGCGACCCCATGAATCGCAGCATGCCAGGCCTTCCTGTCCATCACCAACTCCTGGAGTTTACCCAAACTCATGTCCATCGAGTCGGTGATGCCATCCAGCCATTTCATCCTCTGTCGTCACCTTCTCCTCTTGCCCGCAATCCCTCCCAGCATCAGGGTCTTTGCCAATGAGTCAGCTCTTCGCATGAGGTGGCCAAAGTACTGGAGTTTCAGCTTCAACATCATTCCTTCCAAAGAACACCCAGGGCTGATCTCCTTCACAATGGACTGGTTGGATCTCCTTGCAGTCCCAGGGACTCTCAAGAGTCTTCTCCAACACCACAGTTCAAAAGCATTAATTCTTTGGCTCTCAGCTTTCTTCACAGTCCAACTCTCACATCCATACATGATCACTGGAAAAACCATAGCCTTGACTAGATGGACCTTTGTTGGCAAAGTAATGTCTCTGCTTTTGAATATGCTATCTAGGTTGGTCATAACTTTCCTTCCAAGGAGTAAGTGTCTTTTAATTTCACAGCTGCAGTCACCATCTGCAGTGATTTTGGAACCCCCAGAAATAAAGTCTGCCACTGTTTCCACTGTTTCCCCATCTATTTCCCATGAAGTGATGGGACCAGATGCCATGATCTTAGTTTTCTGAATGTTGAGCTTTATGCCAACTTTTCACTCTCCTCTTCCACTTTCATCAAGAGGCTTCACTTTCATCAAGAGGCTTTTGAGTTCCTCTTCACTTTCTGCCATAAGGGTGGTGTCATCTGCATATCTGAGGTTATTGATATTTCTCCCGGCAATCTTGATTCCAGCTTGTGTTTCTTCCAGTCCAGCGTTTCTCATGATGTACTCTGCATATAAGTTAAACAACCAGGGTGACGATATACAGCCTTGATGTACTCCTTTTCCTATTTGGAACCAGTCTGTTCTTCCATGTCCAGTTCTAACTGTTGCTTCCTGACCTGCATATAGGTTTCTCAAGAGGCAGTTTAGTGCAAGGTAAATCTGATATAACTTAGTGTATAGTAGACTTTGTTGGGATGATGAATTTTTTTTTCAATACCAGTATTCTTTTCACTGTTTTACTTTTTAAGATAGTAGAAAATAGTTGAATTGATTAGATGGGTAGATTGATTAAAGAGAGTTGCTTCCTAGAGCAGCTTCCTAGAGCTTCTGCTTAATGTGTTGATGGTTTTTGTTCCCATTTGGCATGGGAGGAATGAGAGAAACTCCAGAGACTAGAATGTGAAGGACCTCTTTCTTAAGTTTTATGTTTCTCATGAAAATGCAGTATGTGAAACAGTTCTGTTAGCTCGCTAGTATTAAGAGGTTGTTTTTTCAAAATTCAAAGTTTTTATTGTCACCTTTAGAACAACCAGCACTAGATTTGACAGAAAATGACCCAGCAAAATACTTTCCTCCATTCCATTTTTAGATTTGTTGTTAAAATGCTGAAAATATTCTCACTGTATTTTAGTATAGTGCAACAAAATATTATTAGAACCTCAAATGGTCATATGAATTTTTAAATAAATTTCTTTTATGGGATGCCGTAAGCTAAGGTTAATAGTTTTAAATATACATGATACTTATTCTTGAATTTATTAAATGTTAGTTTTTGAAAAACTTTGGTATTTCTATATATTTTTATTCATTGGCAACTGAAAGTTGGTCTATGGTATTTCATTTGCTACTTGGAAAACTTAATGTTTTAAGATAGAGTTAACGTAAGTGTGAATTTTATGCTTTGACATATTCTACTAATGAAATTTGTTGAAGATACGTATATATTTTTTTGTTTTTAAGCCTGCATATTAAGTAAGAAGCATTAATGTTTTGGACCATGTAGTTGTACTTAGAGAGTCAAGTGTGTATTTTGTTTGCTACTACTAAGAAGTAACAAATACCTTAATATGACACTCAGGGAACTACTTAATATTTGGATATATTTTAAAATCCTAATTTAGAATGATATTTTTTGATACAGACTTCTAAACATTGTTGAATAGAGCCTTTTTAAATGAGAAAACCATCACTGAGATTTTACTATGAATTGTTATAGTGTAGATTTAAATACATTAAATTTCTGATCAAAACTCTCTGTGAACATTGATACTTTAAAAAGTTATTTTTGAAAAATCTGAAAAAGGATGAATATATGTATATGTAAACTGAATCACTTTGTATACCTGAAACTAACATAAAATTGTAAATTAACTGTACTCCGATAATATTTAAGAAAAGAAAAAAGTTATCTTTAATACTACATATAATCCTGGAAATTTATAGAAGAACCACACCTATCCCAAATGATTCAGTTTAACATTCTAGTTCGTTTCAATCTCTATGGTATTTTTTTTCACAACTTGGATATATCTAGTAACGTGGTTCTAAAATTGACTTTTAATTACCTAACATATATATTGACTAGCTTTTTATCTTCTGTGAAGTATGGCCTAAAAAGCCTTAGCTTTCTGAATCACATGCTTTTTTAGAATCTGATAAAAATACTGATAGTTGCATATACACAGTTTTACATGTGGCATTAGGAGTTTCACAGATCTCTTAGCTCCTCTGTATTAGGATATTACAGATGTAGGGAAGATAATTTGTGAAAATAACAAGATAATGATAATTATCCCAGTGATAATTTAAAGTGGCTATTTATAATGTTTTGGGTGCTTAAGTTTATGTTTTAAATAACTGTGCTGCTTAGCATAGAAACTCTGCCCTCAAAATTCTTAATTTAGTGGTAGAGAAGCACATGGAAAGAAATATTGCTTAAAAAGAGATACACATAGTATGCTGTGGGAATGTGATTGATGAATTGATTACAGTTGGAGGACTGAAGGAGGACTTCACAGAAGAGGTGGGTTTTGAATCAGGCTTTTGAAGAGTGAAAAGAATTTTGCTAGGAAAAATAGGAAAGCAAGGAATGTCATGCTGAAGGAATAGCATGTAGGAAATAGAATATATTAGAAGTTCACAGTGTGGAGTATGGGAAGTTGTTTTACGAGTTAAAATGTTGGGTGTTCAGAGTTGTATCAGTCAGTTCAGTTCAGTTCAGTCGCTCAGTCGTGTCCGACTCTTTGCGACCCCATGAATCACAGCACACCAGGCCTCCCTGTCCATTACCAGCTCCCGGAGTTCACTGAGACTCACGTCCATCGAGTCAGTGATGCCATCCAGCCATCTCATCCTCTGTCATCCCCTTCTCCTCCTGCCCCCAATATCTCAGAGTTATATAGTGGGATATTGCCGGGGTCCAGCCCCGGTGGATCCAGGGAATTTGAAGCGGGGACGGCGTTGGCGAGGATCAGGAAACAACTGCTTAATTAAACTTTAATTAAGGATATAAAGAGTAATGGAATAAGGATAGCTCAGTGAGGAAATTCAGTGGAGAAAAGAGGCTGAATAATTCAGCCAGAAGGTAAGAGAAAGAACGACATGGTGAGACCAAGTTTCGGTGAACAAGGCCCGCACTTTATTTTCCAAAGTAGTTTTTATAAGTTATGCATAGAGGATAATGGGGGAAGGGGTATAGTCATGCAGCAAGCCAGGCTTTCTTCCTGCAAACTTATCATATGCAAAAGCTTAGGTGATTTGCATCATCTTCTGGCCCGGAGGCCTGTTAACATTTTAAGACCCTTTCTTCAGAAAACTTATTTTTCTCTAAAGGTGATTGGTCAGGTGCCACCCTCCAAAAGCATTAGATAAAGTTGCATTCCTACAGAGCAAAGGTGTGGTGGGCTATAACAAGAAAAAGAATTAACTCAAGGGTCCCAGGTTACAAACATTAAAGCTACTACTTACACCAATTATATTAATCAATACACTGCCAGGGACACAGCAGGTAAGGGATATGGAAACTTAACAGCAAACATTGGCCCAACAAGTGAAAAACCCTTCACCAATACAATTTCTAATCAATCTTTTAACTACTCAAAGGAATCTGTGTTTAGACAGTTTAGAACATCTCCTGCCTCTCACAGTTGGGAGGCTCTGAACAATCACATGTTGCCGGAAAAAACCTATTCAGGCAGGCTAGAGGACTTCCAAAGGAGTTTGTAGGTTAAACACTGTCACACCCAGGAATTATTAACTGGAGCTGTAAGCTAACTCTTTTTTCAGAGAGGTAGTGGGGGACAGCCCCCCGTAAAGTCAGAGGTGTAGGTGAAAGCACAAAGCAGAAAGTAGGCAGACTCTGGTTTTGGGTGTAAATGCTCGAAAATTTCCAGGGGGACCCCTGAGGTTCGATCCCGCCTTTGCGTATGCCGAGCCTCCTTCCTCATGACCTTTGTCATGGGCAGAGTTCCTCACACTGGCTCCCAGCAGTGATAGAATTCCAGTTGAGCTATTCCAGATCCTGAAAGATGATGCTGTGGAAAGTGCTGCACTCAATATGCAATATGCACTCAATATGCAATATGCCGGCTCCCGGCAGGATATAAAACTAAGAAGGTTGATATAGGGAAATACTATGGAGGAGTGGGAGATGAAATGGTATTCTTAGCATTTTTTTGTTATTATATAGCTCTTTCTTAATTCTAATTTTAAAAAGTAGATTGAGAGTGATTTAAGTACTGGAAAAATGAATCGGGACTTCCCTTGTGGTCCAGTGACTTAAGACTCTATGCTGCCAATACCAGGGGCCCTGGTTTGATCCTTGGTCAGGGAACTAGATCCCATATGCTGCAACTAAGAGTTCTCATGATGCAACTAAGACCTGGTGCAGCCAAATAAATAATAAATATATTTTTTAAAAATGAATAAATAATAATTAAAGGACAAGAGTATAGAATTTTCATTAGCAGTGACTTTCACATAGAGGTATGTGATCTATCTAAATAGCTGGATCTATCAAGGTGAGGTTTCAATATATAGAAAATCAGAGTTGAATAGAGTTCAATTGTAGAGTTGAATTTCCTGGTTAAAGTTCTCTAGTAAAACAGCAACTAGTTGAGAGCTGTATTTCAGCAATAGTATATTTACATTTTTAGTTTGGTATAATGTAAGAATTTTTAAAAAAGAAGTTGCAGGTATATTTTAATTTTATAAGTTCCTGTAATACTCTCTCCTCATCCTTGTAAGTTCCCTTACCACACAGATTCATTTAATTCCTAGTTATTGATGACACACTTGATTTTATACTTTAAAAAGTTTTAATTTTATCTGAACTTTTTCAGATCCTGGTGAGTCTAATAAAAGAGAGAATACGTCCACAGTGGGTGGTTTTGGAGTTGGAAAGAGTTTTGGAAACAGAGGTAATCTGCTTATGATGTCTTTCAATTGAAACTTAAGTGATACCTTATAGTCTTTGAGTTCTGTTTCCTTTTAAGTGTGTGCCTTTCCCAAGAATTTATGGAGATCACAAGGGAGTGCTTTCACTTTCCTAATCATAGTTTAGAGCAACACTTTATGCTGCTTTGGATGTGTTTGCTATTCTGTTTAGTTCTCTTGTTTTCCTTTTTAATAGCCATGCTACTTGCTGCAGCATCTCGTCAAATTGCTTTACCCCACAGGTGAACCCCATGTCTTTTCTCCTGTACTCATGATTTCCTTGCCCTGCTTCTGCAACAAGAGATCTATCTTACACTTCCAGGGGTGAACCTGAGTTTCCATCTGTACTTGAACAAAGAACCAGTGGTGGTGGTTTAGTCGCTAAGTTGTGTCTGACTCTTGCGACCCCGTGGACTGTAGCCTGCCAGGCTCCTCTGTCCATGGGATTCTCCAGGCAAGAATACTGGAATGGGTTGCCATTTCCTTCTCCAAAAGAACCAGTAGAAGTTTTGAATTTGCATTTTGTTTCTAAAAAAATTTAAAAACTATAAAGTAGAACTTACATAGAGTTTAAGATCAAAACCAATAGTACGTAGATGGAAGACTTCTCAAGCATTTTGGAGACTCAGCACTTGACTTTTCTGGGAAAGGTGTATGGAGGGAAAGGGGCAATTGTAGAGGGCAGTAGAATGTAATCCTTTTCTGAACCAACTTCAAAGATTGCAAATATTTAAATGAATAAAATAACCAAAAAATCTGTTTTGTTATATATAATCTTTTTGTAGGGGCTGTCTTTATTTTGAAATTATATATCTGCTTAAGGAAAAAGTGTTATCCATTCATATATAGAGGCCATATGGCCTCTATATATGGATACTTACTTTTTTATATGCTAATTATATATTAAATGTCTCTGAAGTTTAATGCTGGAACATGAGATTTTGTTGAGCCTGAGATGTTAAATGACTTAATATGTAGACACCTTGCATATAAATTTAATGTCTGTCAAAGAGTAATTGATTGGTCTCTGTACTATTGAAGCTGTAATTTAATATATTTTATTTAAATTAGATCATGATTGATAGACATTGCATATTGACATTTAAGTTACATTATCTGAGTAACTTGTAGTTACCTAGGTACCCTGAGTATCACTTCAGTAAAGATCATTTTATTAAGACTAATATTTTTAAAAATGTATGAAATATTACTGATGGATGCTTTTAAAGTGAACTTTAGAGCTACATCTATATGTTCCAGAGATGCATAGATCTAGACACAAGGTTTTATTCAATGAGAAATTTGAAAGCAGACTTTGGTGAAAGATTGTTTTTAAAATTTTATTAACAGAAGTTGGCAGAATCTCCTTGATACTGAGAAGGGAAAATGATATGATATTGGATTGTAATTTAGTTGTCCTCCAGCAGATGAGAGTATAATTCATAAAATTCATAAAAATTTGATATTTTGAATAGAAAGTACATAGTGGTTATAGTGAGATAGGCACACGCATACCCATGTTTCACTCATGTACATATGGAGGAATATGTAACATTTTAGGTTATATAAGATTGGCTGGTATTTTAATCTTAAACTGACACAAGGCAGAAGTTGGCATACAATGCATATGCACTCATCACTATTTATATATATAGTTGTATGTGATTTATACAGTTTTAAAGGGACATCATAACTGTCAGTCCCTGTAAGGTGTGTGTTTCTCTGTTTCTCTTTCTTCTGCAGAAGAAATTGGTTTTTGGTCATTTGATTTAGGTAATTGTTTTCAGAAATTTGGGAGTTTAATTTTATGTTTTGTGTAGGTTTTTCAAATAACAAGTTTGAAGAAGGTGATAGCTCTGGTTTCTGGAGAGGTAAGTTCACTGTTTTTTGTAGTGACTTAAGAATTTAGTGTCTAGAATACATGTTAAGGGGAAAATATAATTAAGTATCTTAATCTGTTCCAGCTCTGATTTATTTAAACACAGTTTTATAAAGCAACTATCAGTCAGTTCAGTCGCTCAGTCGTGTCTGGCTCTTTGTGACCCCATGCACTGCAGCATGCTGGGCTTCCCTGTCCATCACCAACTCCCAGAGCTTGCTAAAACTCATTTCCATCCAGTCAGTGATGCCATCCAACCATCTCATCCTCTGTCGTCCCCTTCTCCTCCTGCCTTCAATCTTTCTCAGCATCAGGGTCTTTTCTACTGAGTCAGTTCTTTGCATCAGGTGGCCAAAGTATTGGAGCTTCAGCATCAGTCCTTCCAATGAACATTCAGAACTGACTTCCTTTAGGATTGACTAGTTTGGTCTCCTTGCAGTCCAAGGGACTCTCAAGAGTCTTCTCCAATACCACAGTTCAAAAGCATCAATTCTTTGGTGCACTCAGCTTTATTTATGGTCCAACTCATATTCATACATGACTAATGGAGAAACCGTAGCTTTGACTAGATGGACCTTTGTCAGCAAGGTAATGTCTCTGCTTTTTAATATGCTGTCTAGCTTGGTCATAGCTTTTCTTCCAAGGAGTAAGTGTCTTTTAATTTCATGGCTGAAGTCACCATCTGCAGTGATTTTAGAGCCCAAGAAAATAAAGTTTGTCACTGTTTCCATTGTTTCCCCATCTATTTGCCATGAAGTGATGGGACCAGATACCGTGATCTTCATTTTTTGAAAGTTGAGTTTTAGGCCAGCTTTTTCACTCTCTTTCACTTTCAATAATAGGCTCTTTAGTTCCTCTCGGCTTTCTGCCATAAGGGTGGCTTCATCTGCATATGCAAGGTTATTGATTTTTCTCCCAGCTGTCTTGATTCCAGCTTGTGCTTCATCCATGAATTCTTCCGGCCAGAATACTGGAGTGGGTAGCCATTCCCTTCTCCATAGGATCTTTCCAACCTAGGTCTCCCTTATTGCAGGCGGATTCTTTACCAGCTGAACCACCACGGAAGCCCCAAAGCAGTATCAGTTCAGTTCAGTTGCTCAATTGTGTCCGACTCTTTGTGACCAAAGCAGTATAGGCAGAGCCTTAACCAAGAATTCAGCCTTCCTAATCTGGGCTGTTGTCATCTATCTTAACTAATTTATGAAGTACAACTTTTGAATGCTGTGTTACCTTAAGAAAAAGAGGATAGTAGAACAAGTCAGGAAACAAAATTTCACTTTATATATAAATACAATTTGGGGCATGTAGGTACTTATTCAGACTCAAATAAGTATTTACAGTGGAAAAGGATTCCTGAGACTGGATCACTGCTAAAATCAAAGACATTTATGTGGTTTGAAGGTACTGACACTCTGGTTTGGAGGAATACAGAAAATGGTGAGAATAGAGTATTGTTAGCAGAAGATAGACTACAATAATTAATAATACTTTCCCAAGAGAACCTGATTGAGATTTGAGTGAGGCCCTGGATCCTGTATTTAAAAGCCTCCCTGCTGACTCTGATGCCTCTTTCATTTGGTAACCACTGATCTATGGAGTCTTTATAACTTCTCTGCACACAGATGTATAGTGTATTTTGTGGTTATTTTTCCCGTATCTTGTGTCCCTTAGCTGGTCCAGTATAGTAATAAGGAGCTCAGATTTTGGAATCAGACACCCGGGATTTGAGACCCAGATCCTTCTCTTCCTGTCAGTTGTATTATTTTTAAAAAGCATGTTTAACTTTGTATTTCTTTTTTTCTGTTTATAAATTGAGGATAATACCCACCTCATAAGGTTTTTGTGAGGATTTAAAAAGTTAAAATAGAATTCATTTAGAAGAGTGTCAGATGGATACTGTTTTATGTGTTATTATTACATTATTTTTCTATAATTAGTAGATTATAACTGATCTTGGGATCATTATCTCATTTTTGTTTGTGCTTAACTTTATTTTTAACTCTACAGAGATTATTTTTTAATAACTTTTTATTTTGAAATCATTTGACTCAAGAAGTTTCAAAAATAGTACAGAAGATTTCCTTCAGCTTGCCTCTAATGTAATTGTACTCCTCACCCAGTTTCTCCTAATGTCATTAGCCTATTTTAATTCCCAGTGTGGTCAAAATAACTGTAAGTTTGTTTGAGGAGAACAGTTGGCCAAAGGTTATGTGAGGTGGGTTTTCTTTCATATATGACAATAAATGTTAGCTACCATCATCATTATTCCAGATGATGATGAATTATTATATCATCAAATAATAATTCCATTATTCCAGATTATTCTAAGAATCTTTCCAGAATTCTTTCTTTCCTCTTCAACCCCCTTGTATGAAATCTTTGCTTCTGAGAAGGTTGTCTTGATGTTAAATGACTCTTTAGGAATATTGTCAATTGTTGATGTCAGCTCAAATAGGAGCCTGCAGCAAGAGCTGTGGGTCATTGTTTATTATAAATCAATATTAATTGAGTAGATTAGTACTTTTGTACATAAACAACTGATAGCTTTTAATCTGTCGAGCCACATATGTCATCACTGGGACCTAGTTCTCTGGCACTAAATGTTAGTGATATGTACAAAGATTCCTTGAAACCATCTTGGTATTTTCTAAATATGGGTTTACTGGAATCTTCTAGAAAGCTTAAAGTTATTACTGAAAGTTATATCAATAAGGTATAATTTTTTAATTTAGAAAAATTGTTCATTCCTGGATATCACTCTGCACATTCAAAATGAATCTCTCTAGGGTGGGTTCTGATAATTTATTTTTAACCAACTTTCCTGATAATTTTTAGTCATCCTTCAGTGTAGTGATCCTCATACTACTATGTATAAACTCTGGTAATGTTACTTAATAATGTCACTAAGGACAGAAAGCCGGGATGTCCCCAAATGCTTCCATTAGGATGGATAGGGAAAAGTTTGCATATATTAAAAAAACACTATAATGCCTCAGGTTTAAGAAAGACAATTTACAGATTAATGATGACATTATAAATACAATAGTTATGCATTTCTGAGATCCGTTTGACTACTCAACTGTTCAGATATTTCTGAAACTGTTTCGTGACATTTATGAAATTCTTATTTTTTGGCTGTGCTCAGAACTTGACAGATAACATGCTTAACATTTAGTATTTAGGTATATTAGGTGATTTTTAAAAAGAATTGACTGAATAATGTGTTTGTATTTTGTTGTTATGGTGATTTTAAAATTTTGTTCATATGTTAGCTTATGAATATATTTTTTCTCAGTAATTTCTCTTGTGATAGTACTATTTAGATACTACAGTAATATAAATACTGCAATAATTATTTAGATGCTATTCACATGTTAAATTTTTATTCAAGAATCTAGTATTGACTGTGAAGATAATCAAACACGGAACAGAGGGTTTTCCAAGAGAGGCGGTAAGGACCATGTTTTGGAACAACTTGTACTTAAGACAGAAATTAAACTGAAAAACTGATTTTGGAAGAGCTGAAAGAAAAATTCTGGTGGTGAAAACCTTTCAAGAAAAATACTTTGGCATATCCTTTATGCTGTTAATATTTGAGTTAATATTCAGTAGGTGTCTCTCCTTCTGCTTTCTGATGTCACTCAATTTGTCTTTTCCTAAGACCTCCAGAGTGTTCTATGAACGACAAAAGGTGGGACTGTGTGAATCTTGGTCATTCACAGTATAGATAAACTGGGATGTCTTTGTCTCTGAGTAGGAACATTGGAGATATGGGGGAAGGGAGAAGTTGTAGATTAATTACCATACTTGCTAATCCTGCCTCTGCTTGAGGTGAGATGGTATAAAAATTATAGTGCTCAGTTCTGGATTATCTATAGGCAGACATGTTAAAATAGCAACAATATCCACGAAAAACCACAGTGAACTTATAAAATTGCTACAAGTGTGCAAATATATTTATGATAGAACTTTAGTGTTTGGAGCTGCACTAGATACATCATAGTTTTTGCTGCAACTTGGAGATATTGTTTTCCCTTGCCTATTAGATGATTGGCTCATTGAATAGATCATTGAATAGCAGGCCTTCCTAGTGAAGCTGAGACTTGCTGTGGATTTCACTATAGCCTTGGATGAGTTGTGAGGGGCGGTGGGTAGGAATTTGGTGGTGAATCAGTTCAGTCGCTCAGTTGTGTCTGACTCTTTGCGACCCCATGAATTGCAGCATGCCAGGCCTCCCTGTCCATCACCGACTCCTGGAGTTCATTCAAACTCACGTCCATCGAGTCGGTGATGCCATCCAACCATCTCATCCTCTGTTGTCCCCTTCTCCTCCTGCCCCCAATCCCTCCCAGCATCACAGTCTTTTCCAATGAGTCAGCTCTTCGCATGAGGTGGCCAAAGTACTGGAGTTTCAGCTTTAGCATCATTCCTTCCAAAGAACACCCAGGACTGACCTCCTTTAGAATGGACTAGTTGGATCTCCTTGCAGTCCAAGGGACTCTCAAGAGTCTTTTCCAACACCACAGTTCAAAAGCATCAATTCTTCGGCGCTCAGCTTTCTTCACAGTCCAACTCTCACATCCATATATGACCACTGGAAAAACCATAGCCTTGACTATATGGACCTTTGTTGGCAAAGTAATGTCTCTGCTTTTCAGTATGCTATCTAGGTTGGTCATAACTTTCCTTCCAAGGAGTAAGCGTCTTTTAATTTCACAGCTGCAGTCACCATCTGCAGTGATTTTGGAGCCCAGAAAAATAAAGTCTGCCACTGTTTCCACTGTTTCCCCATCTATTTCCCATGAAGTGATGGGACCAGATGCCATGATCTTTGTTTTCTGAATGTTGAGCTTTAAGCCAACTTTTTCACTCTCCTCTTTCACTTTCATCAAGAGGCTTTTTAGTTCCTCTTCACTTTCTGCATAAGCTGAGTCTTTAATGGCAATTGTAGGGGGCCCTGCAATGATGGGGCGGACATTTAGTTAAGAAATAGATTCGTCTTTTAACATTGCTCTCCTTCCCCAACAAGGAGTTTTGACACTAATGTTCCTAAAACATAGCTCTTTTGGTTTTCTGCAGAACAGTGGCTATCTTTCTTACTATTCAGTTTTCTTTAAATCATTTTAATTCATATTTAAGTGCAGCAATGAAAAGCCAGTTGCAGCTCTTTGTGCTTGATCCTGGCTTATTGACTAGTGTAGGTTGTCTAGTAGGGTGTCCCTGATTGCTATTTTCTTTAGATGTATACATTTGAAGGTAGAAAACTTGTGTGTGACACGGTGGTCACTCAGTAAATACAGATGTGTGTGTAAATAGAACCGTATCTAAGTTTATGTTGAAGTATGATGTCATACAGGAACAGGTTGGTGCATATGTCATAAATGTATACAGCTCAGTGACTTTTCAGTAACTGAAAACACCTGGGTTCTGTGTTTTCCCAAGCACGCAGATCAGGAGTAGAAACTACTAGATCCTCAAAAACCCCTTTCATGCTCATTTTTAGTCATTAGCACTGCCCTTCCAGTTAATCTCTATTCGGACTTCTAGTAGCATAAATTAAAAAAAATTTTGTATTTAATATAAATGGAATCACATAGTATATAATATTTTTGTGGTTAGCTTCTTAATTGTGAGATTGTCTTATTGTTGGTTGCAGTTGAAGATCATTATTGCTATATAGTGTTCTTTTGTTCTCCTGTTCTGCTAATGATGTGTACTTGGATTTTGTACAGTTTTGGACTGTTCTGAAACTACTGCTCTGAACATTCAAGTACATTTCTTTTGGTGACACTTGTTAGTGTTTGTCTTTTTGACTATAGTCATTCTAATGGATATAAAGTGGTATCTCATTATGATTTTTTATAATTGACATATAGTTGATGTATAATATTTTGTAAATTACAGGTATCAAAACATAGTGATTCATACTCCACTTATAGTTATTATGAAATGTTGGCTGTATCCTCTGTATTGCACAACATATCCTTGTATCATTGTGATTTTGATTTGCATTTCCTGATGACTGTGATGTTGAGCAGCTCTCCATGTGTATATTGGTCATTTGTATATACAGATCTTCCAGATAGAAAATCAGTAAGGCAACAGAGATCCTGAATGACGTATTAGAACAGTTAGACTTAACTGATATTTTTAGGACATTCAGTTCAGTTCAGTTGAGTCACTCAGGCTCTCTGCGACCCTGCGGACTGCAGCACACCAGGCTTCCCTGTCCATCACCAACACCCATAGCTTGTTCAAACTCATGTCCATTGAATTGGTGATGCCATCCAACCATCTCATCTTCTGTCGTCCCCTTCTCCTCCCACCTTCAATCTTCCCCAGCATCAGGGTCTTTTCCAACAAATCAGTTCTTCACATCAGGTGGCCAAAGTATTGGAGTTTCAGCTTCAGCATCAGTCCTTCCAATGAATAGTCAGGAGTTATTTGCTTTAGGATTGACTGGTTTGATCTCCTTGCAGTCCAAGGGACTCTAAAGAGCCTTCTCTAACACCACAGTGTTTATAGGTGTCACTTTTTCTTTTTAGTCATTTTTAGGTTTTGTTCGCAAAGCAAATAGTGGATTTTTTAAAAAAAAATAATACCTTTTATCTATTTACTGGTAAAGTTGAGCATTTATAGGTCAAATACAGCATTTCTCTTTAGTAACTATCTGTTGATGGCTTAAAATATTAAAGTCATTGAATTATGCAAGGCTTAAATTAACTTGGCCACCGTGTCCCCAAGATTTCTTTGTTGGTTTTTGTGTCGTTTGTGTGTTTATGTTTTAATATTATAGGTTATCAAGACGGAAATGATTCAGAAGCTTTAGGATCGTCCAGAAGAGGTGGAAGAGGTAGTTTCCGAGGTTGCCGTGGAGGATTTGGTCGAGGAAGTCCAAGTTAGTAGTGGATTGCAAATAGTGTCCTTCATTTATTAAAGAAATGATTAAAAATAATACCTATCACATATAAGATTGTTATGACTATATGGAGATGGTTTAGTATAGTGGCTGGTACATAATCACTTACGCTATGTAAAATATTATTTTGTAAACACATGTAATTCCTTAGAGATTAAATGAGAATATGTGAATCTTTCTAACAGTTTGTGTGATGCAGTTCTTTAATATTACATGCTGTGAAGCATTTCAGAGCTTTGATAAAGATGGCTGACCTTACAAATAAGTGGCATTCTGATGACTCAGCCTCCCATTATACCTTCTTATACCAGTGTGATTTCTACCTAAATTTTTCCAGTCATCTTTCCTTGGTGCTAAGATATTGTCTCCTGAGGTCACTTTTGGAATGCATATCTCTCTTAACAGAGGAGAACAGAATAGTGAAACTAAAAACATAAATGATTTAATAATTTAATAGATGTGTAGCAGATTAGTGAATTGTCACTTTTTTAAAAGTGAAGAGATCCAGAGGGTTGCTGTTTAAGACTGATAAAGTTTGATTTGAGTGCAGTGGGTACCAAGGGATGCTATTCTGGAGAATAAGCAGTAAGATTATGTAATGTGAAATTTTGAGGGACAGTAACAGTGCTGTTTTTCAAAGGTAATTTAATTTGCCTATATCATATTTTGGTGTAGTATTTAGCTCTGACTACTTTTATAAGATAATTTTAATAAAATTTTGAGAAAGTAATTTGTAATAGAAGGAAATAATTTATGGAAAAATCCTTCTGTGTGATACTTCAAAAATACTATGATTCCTGTTAAATTTAAATTATTTTATCTTGCATCTTTTTAATTTCTGGTACCATAAATTGATTTTTTTCTGTTTACTCCATGATTTAAAAGTTTTAAAAGGTAACATAATCTAAATTTTTATCTGGAAATCTAGATAGTGATTATGAACAAGATGAGGGGACCCAGCGCTCTGGTGGCATTTTTGGTTCTAGAAGATCAGCATTAAGTGGTGCAGGTGAGAAATAGAATTTATTACTGAATGTGAATCATTTACATTTGCTTCTAGCTCTAGGATTATTGAACCTAATATATATTTTTAAGTATATTAGATTGGCTCATGATTATCTCTGCTTTTTAGATTTGTAGGGAAAAAGAACGTGGACAGTTTTCCCTCCCTCATAAAATTTGTGCTCTGTGAATTATTCCTTCTTTCTTATCTACCAGTTAATTTGAAATATAAATTATACTTTTGATTAGAAGAAGGAAAATGAAGTTTCCTTTGGTTTCAAAGAAAGGATTCTGAGGGGATTTGAGGAGAAAGTGAAAAAAAAAAAAAGCATTCTGTTAATGAAAATGTTTAAAAGTAGTTAAATGAACTGTAGTATTAAAAAGAAATGAGCTATCAAGCCTGAAAAGACATGGAGGAGCCTTAAATGTGTACTGTGTGCATGCTAAGTCACTTCAGTTGTGTCAGATTCTTTGCAACCCCATGGACTGTAGCTCACCAGGCTCCTCTGTCCATGGGATTCTCTAGGCAGGAATACTATAGTCGGTTGTCATGCCCTCCTCCAGGGGATCTTGCCAACCCAGGGATTGAACCTGCGTCTCCTGTGACTCCTGCATTGCAGGCAGATTCTTTACTGCTGAGCCACTGGGGAAACTCTAAATATGTGCTACTGTGTGAAAGAAGCCAATCTGAAAAGACCATATACTATATGATTCCAGCTCTGTATGACATTCTGGAAAAGGCAAAACTGTAAGAAGAGGGGTGAAAAAAAATGAGTGGTTGCTAGGGGTTCAGGGAAGGGATGAACAGACAGAGCATTGAGAATTTCTAGGGTAGTGAAGTTACTTTGTATGATATTGTAATGATGGAGACATGCCATGATATACTTTTGCAAACATAAAAAACACTGTGCAGTACCATGAATGAGCTGTAATGTAAACCGTGGACTTTGGGTGATTATGTTGTGCCAGTATAGGTTTATCAGCTGTAACAAAATACCTCTCTTGTGGGGAATGTTGATTATGGGGAGGGGGGGAATATGCAGGTGTTAGGGCTGGAAATATCTGGGAAGTCTCTGTATTTTCCCTTTAATGTTTCTGTGAACCTGAAATTGCCCTAAAAAATGAAGTGTTTAAACAAAATGTTCAAATGAGAAAAAGATTTTAGTTAAATATAGAATTAGGAGATGGGTGGATTAAGGGTCTAGGAATCCTGAGAAATTACTCAGATTTCTCAGAAATAGCTATATGTTTTATGTGCTTGAAGAGGAGCTGTGTTTTCTCTGAATATTCTGTGAAACAATGCCTTACAGGTAATGGTGACACTTTCCAAAGCAGAAGTGGTGGTGGAAGTGGACGAGGTGAGTTCTTATTTGGTTTACCTGTAAGTGGTTAAAATGACTGTAGTCCAAGTTTAATTTTTGAAGTTAAAGGTAACTGTTGCTGCTTTTATACACACTTCGAGGAGTATACATTTGCACAGCTAGTTTGGAGAAGTTGTTCTTTTGTTGTTTAGTTGCTATGTTGTGTCTGACTCTTGCAACCCTGTGGACTATAGCCCACCATGCTCGTCTGTCCATGGGATTTTCCAAGCAAGAATACTGGAGTGGGTTGCCATTTCTTTCTCCAGGGGAAGCCAGTTGTTTACTACTACTCTTTAATCCAGCAATTCCATTATATACTGTAGGTATATATGCTTAATAAATATAAAAGGATGTTCACTGAAGCTTCATTTATAATAAGTGAAAACTGAAAATCACCTAAAATTCATCAATAAATAACTGTTTAATAAATAGTATAACCATAAAATAGGAGTTACCATGCAAATGTTAAAGACGGAGATGTAATCTGTGTTTACAGATTCTTATATTAAAATAATCTTCCTTATTATGAGATAATTAGCTTGGTATAGGGGGTAAAAAAAGTTCAGTATAGATAATTTTATACTATTAAAAAAATCTCAGAGTTAAAAATGCTTAAATTTCATATAAAAGTTAAAATATTTTCCAGACTAGTAAAACAATAAAGCTTGTTTAATATCTCTGAAAAATTCTGAGATCATTATTAGTCTGAGAGCATTCATAGTGGCAACTCCCTTGAACCACTTTTCCCTGCTTCACTCCTTCAAATTCTTGGTTTCTTCGGTGCAGAAAAAGATTATTAATGGCTAAACCATATTTTATACAAATTATTAGATCTTGTTTGAAAAGGGGTTTGAAGACCTATGGACATACAGGATAAGAAAATTAGAGAGTACACATATAAAAATGCTATATGTTAGCCTTTCAAATCTAATGCAGTCCTTATTCTTTTTGTGATAGTATCTGAAAATGGCACAATCAATGACTCCTTGTCTAGAAACCAGAAGGGTAGCATGTGGAAAAGAGTTAACATGATAGGCCTGACTGCTCTTCTTGCAAAGTCCTTCTTACGAGACCCTTCCCTGACTTCTGGGAACTTGGATTTTGGGAGGGGTCTCAACACCCTTAACCCCACAGAGTGGTCCACTGTGCCTAAATGGTTTGTAAAACAATGTGGTTTATAATGAATACCCACTTTTCTTCTGGGAGTTGGGACATTTGGTACATGCCAGGCAGAAGGTGCCTGCCTGCTTTATCAGCCCCTCATAAGAACCCTGGATATTGAATCTCTAATTGATTACTCTGGTAAACATTTTCAGCATGTTGTCACAAGTTGTCCTGTATGACACCAGTGGGAGTGACTCTTGAAATCTTGTACCTTGTCTTCTCTGGCCTTTTCCCCATACCCTTTTTTTCCTTTGCTTATTTTGCTCCATATCTTTTCTATGTAATAAGTCACAGCCGTAGTTATGACTGTATTCTAAGTCCTAGCAAATCATAGAGCCTATAGGTTATAGTGGGGACATCTCAACAGAGATGGTCTTTTAGTTCCTGTTAGAAAATATATTCCTTTGTTGAGGAATATAGGAATAGGAAAGAGACATAACAGCTTAAAAAAGAAGATACTAATATGTTATAACATTGTAACCTGCATAAAGTCAGCATTTTGAATGCTAAGGGAACTTAAAATATTCAGGATTCTATTTATCTTAATTGTCTCAAATATTATTTGTTTGAAGGGACCATCCATGTTTAGAACTTTTTCTTTTTGAAGACAAGCAACAAAAATAAAGATATACATAGTCTTGTATATTGACTGACTGTCACTGTATTTCTTTTAATAGGTGGTTACAAAGGTTTAAATGAAGAAGTAATTACAGGCTCTGGAAAGAGTGAGTTTTACTTTAGATAAGGTATTTAATTTTTATAGTGAGTATTGTTTTACCCCTCAATTTTAAAAAACATTTGTCTTTTTTTGGTTTGATTCTTTTTAAGATTCTTGGAAGTCAGAAGCTGAAGGAGGAGAAAGTGGTGACACTCAAGGTATATTAATTTTTGTGTGATCCACATAAATGTATATTACATTTTAATACAAATGCAGACTATTTAAAGAGATAACTTTAAAAAGTTTGAAGTAAAAACTTTAATGGTAAACATTGGGAATTTTTTTTGTAATTTTATTTATTTACTTTTGGCTGTGCTGGGTCTTCGTTGCTACACAGGCTTTTCTGTAGTTGCGGAGAGTGAGGGCTCCTCTCTAGTTGCGGTCTTCTCATTGTGGTGGCTTTTCTTGTTGCAGAGCATGGGCTCTAAGGTGCACGGGCTTCAGTAGTTGTGATACATAGGCTCAGTAGTTACAGCTCCTGGGCTCTAGAGCACAGGTTGCACATGGGCTTAGTTGCTCTATGGCATGTGAGATTTTCCTGGGGCAGGGACTGAACTTGTGTTTCCTGCATTTGGCAGGTGAATTCTTTACCAGTGAGCCACCAGGGAAGCCCAGGAATTTGCATGTTGTTTTAAATTTGAGTCTGTTGGTTTTTGTCTGTTTTCTCTTTAATTTTTATTCTAGTCCTTATAATGTAAATTTTATTTTAAATTCTAAGGACCAAAAGTGACCTACATACCACCTCCTCCACCTGAAGATGAGGACTCCATCTTTGCACATTATCAAACAGGCATAAACTTTGACAAATACGATACTATTCTTGTAGAAGTATCTGGACATGATCCACCACCAGCAATTCTGGTCAGTGCAATAATTGTTTCTGTAATGCCTGTGAGGCAAACTTTGTTTTTTAAAAATTTGGTACATTTCTTTAAGTTGATATTAAAAAATACAAAATTTCATCTTTAGTATTCAATATCTTAGGTTGGAAATTTAGAATCATATCTAACATCTGTATTAGAATTAATTGCTGTGTTGAAAGGGAGGGTACTATATTTCCTCCCCACCTCCTCAAACTAGGATGGAAACTTGATTTAAATTTATTAAAAAGGATACTTTTCCTGAAAATTCAATATTTCTGCTTTCTATGTATGTGAGAAAGTGCATCTTAGGGGAGTGATTTTCTAAGGAGTGAGGAGCCCAGAATCCCCTGTTGGTAATGAACCATTTTTATTGATCAGAGTTATTTGTATCTCACAGGTTTTAAGGGGGCTGAACAAGTTTTTAGAGCCATTGTCTATATGGAATATTCCTTAATTCTATCAAGTAATCGCATAAAGGTTCTAGATATTACTTTTGAATATGTATTATATAAAGTAGAATTAACAACTTGAAACTAATTCAAATGGAATATGTTTATGAAATGACTAGTGTATGATACATGGAATTTAACCACTGCCCCCTGATTTTTTTTAGGCTTTTGAAGAAGCTAATCTTTGTCAGACACTGAATAACAACATTGCTAAAGCTGGTTATACTAAGCTTACTCCTGTGCAAAAATACAGTATTCCTATTATACAAGGAGGACGAGATTTGATGGCTTGTGCTCAGACGGGCTCTGGAAAGACTGTAAGTCACTTCCCTACTTATATTTTGCCCAGTATTCAAACTGTCACTTTTTGAACTTTGGTTCTTCCCAAGTAGATGATTTTAGTGAACTGTCATAAATACTCATGTTTTTGCGTCTGGTTTCTGGTTTTATCGAAGTTTGTGTACTTTTGAAGAAAGAATTTTTAACTATTTCTAGAGTAGTGTTTTGCAGTTCATAGATGTTTAATCTCTAAATGTATTCAGCTCCTTCTGTGGGACTTAATATTAAAAACAAAACAACTGAGAGTCAAAGCACCGAAGGTTATAAGACCTTTGATTATAAGAGCAAGGGAAAAAAATAATTTATGTAATGTAAAGTTTTCCCCATCACTTCATGGCAAATAGATGGGAAACAAAAAGTGGAAACAGTGACAGATTTTATTTTCTTGGGCTCCAAAATCACTGTGGATGGTGACTGTAGCCACAAAATTAAAAGATACTTCCTCCTTGGAAGAAAAGCTATGACAAACCTAGACAGCGTAATAAAAAGCAGAAGTTTACCACTTTGCTTACAAAGGTCCTTATAGTCAAAGCTAAGGTTTTTCCAATAGTCATGTATGGATGTGAGAGCCTTAAAGAAGGCTGAAAGCCAAAGAATTGATGCTTTCAAACTGTGGTGCTGGAGGAAGCTCTTGAGAGTGCCTTGGACAGCACGGAGATCAAAGCAATCAATCCTAGAAGAAATTCGCCCTGAATATTCACTTGAAGGACTGATGCTGAAGCTCCAGTACTTTGGCTGCCTGATGCAAAGAGCCACCTCATTGGAAAAGACCCTGATGCTGGGAAAGATTAAGGCAGGAGGAGAAGGGGGCGACAGAGGATGAGATGGTTGGATGGCATCACCAACTCAATGGACATGAGTTTGAGCAAACTCCGGGAGATAGTAAAGCAGCCTGACGTACTGTAGTTCATGGGGTCAAAAAGAGTTGGACACAACTTAGTGATTAACAACAACAGTGTGATAGCTATACAGTTTTGGAGTCGAGAATGAGAAATAGCTGTATGTATTGTTGTTGTCTGTGTACAGTACCTGGTCCTTAGTATGAAGTGACCTCTGGTTACGCTAAAAGAACTCTGATGGGACCAAGTTGGTCGTAGGAATAAACTGTGAGATTTGTGAATTAAATAGGGCTCCATGAGATGAACATTAAAGATTGTCATTTCCAGGATCATAGTCTTACCTCATACTATATTAGTCTTAAAAATCCTCCATAGTAGAGGTGAAAGGAAAATAAGTGAAAATAAGCTGTACAATATAGCAGCTAATGTGTGACTTAAATGTGGTTTTGGAGGTAGATTTTAGTGTCTTATTTAATAAGAAAACCGTAGCACAAAGTTTCTCTTGCCATATGTAACTTTTACAAGGGTGATACGTCTAGTAATCCAAATGAATGCTTTCCCAATTTTTGTTCTGCTTTGTGGACCACTTTTGTCATGCATTCTGATTTTATTTCTACCTCAAAAGGAATCATTTAGAATAAATGCTACATTCCTCATTAACCTCTCAAAATAAGTTAATGTTTGTTTATTTAGAATCTTCGGTTGTGTTTTTTTTTTTAAAGCACAAAAGATAGTTTCATAAGATAGATTAACTTTATCAAACATTTTATATTGTATAATATGAACATGATGACCAAAATGTTAGAAACTCATTGAAATAAAAATTATTTCCCTTTGTCATTTTAAATTTATCAAAAAGATGAAAGAAGAAGCTAAAGGATATAAAGACATGAGGAATAGGTTGCCATAGGGAAAAGGATGATGCCCTATAAATTTGTAAGTTATGCAATTTAACTTCTAGGCAGCTTTTCTCTTGCCAATTTTGGCTCATATGATGCGTGATGGAATAACTGCCAGTCGTTTTAAAGAACTGCAGGAACCAGAGTGTATTATTGTAGCACCAACTCGAGAGTTGATCAATCAGATCTATTTGGAAGCCAGAAAATTTTCTTTTGGGTAAGTACATCTGGAATGCCACTCACAAACAAGTTTTTCTTTAGAGAATTATTGTATTTATTTTGGGAAGAACTCAGTACATGAAGAAGAATGCAGTCCTATAATTTAATTTGGTGTTACTTGACTGAAGTTGACTTTTTCATAATCTTATTTATAGAATCTATTTTTAAAAATGCTTATTAAAAATTAGATGATGATAGAAGTAGAATGATAAGACAGTGGACATATTCATGTGTTTTCTGGTAGTTTTTAAGTATATGTTTAAAAATGAGTTTATGGTGTTCCTAATAATTTTCTATTCCTAATAATTTTCCATGTGTTAATGTTTCTTTAACACATAACTTAGTAAAATGGATAACTGCTTATTTAACAATCAGACCTAATTTTTAATGACTGTAAGATTGTCCATGTGTTTGTATTTTATTTCTCTATTTGGGAGATTTAAGTTGTTTCTAATTTGGGGCTACTATAAATAAAAGCAGTTCTTGCTTTAATGAACAGCTTGCTTATAAACTTTTTCTACTTTTATGTTTTAAGTATTTTATTAGAGTAGATTTAATAGATTTAATGTTAAAGAATATGAAGTTATTTTAAAGCTTGCATTCTACCAGCAGTATTTGAAAATGCTAACTTCACTATACACTTTGCCACTATTTGGTATTATATTAGTTATCTGTTGCTGCTTACCTTAAAACCTAGTTGCTCAAAACAATACATATTATTATCGTACAGTTTCTGAAGGTTAGAAATTGAGGAACAGTTTAGCTGGGTGTTTCTGGCTTGGCATCTCATGAGGTTGCAGACAAGATGTCATTTAGAATTACAGTCATCTGGCTTTATTGGATCTGTCTGTAAGAATGGTCATCTCTAAGAAATGACAGCTGGCTTCACTTAGATTGAAGAGTCAGTGAGAAAGAGCAAGGAGGAGGTTTCTGTGACTTTTTAAGATAGTTGCAGTCACTTTTGCTGTATTCTGTTCATTACTAAGCAGGTCACTAAGTCTAGCTCATACTCAGGACTGTATGATTTGCGAGAACTAGCTCAAAATGAAAATACAAGGTTATTTGTTAAAAAAATTATGATGAATTTTAAAGCAGCAAATAGAATATTAAACCAGGCTCAGGTCTTTTTTAAGCATAGGACTCTGTATGACTGCACAGGTTGTATACCTATGAGGCCAGCCTTGCACACATCTTTGGAGGAGGGGAGTTAGGATCTATATTTAAAGGAAGGTGTATTGAAGATTTTGTGTACGTATTTTAAAATCACTACAACTATCTTCATGTTTTCATTTATTTGGTTATTTAGAGGTTGAACTCCTTTTTGAATGCTTTGTACATTTTTCCTGTGAATTATCCATTTGTTGTCTACCCATTTATCTGTTGGTATATTAGTGTTTTTCTGTACAATTCTTTAGAGCTTTCTATCTAGAACCTTCACCTTTTATTTTGTATAAATCAGTTAATTTGAAATTAGAGGAGAAAAATTAAAATTCTTTTAATGTTAAGCTTGACAGATCTTTTGTAAGAAGTAGATGTACATTGCTTATATCAGTGTTTTATTTCTTAGCCCCATGTACTGTGTTGCTCTTCGAGCTTTTAAATCAAGTAAAAGATAAAAGTTTTTTCTTTTTTTAAACAATAATGGTATTTCAGATAATATGTGTACACAAAATTGTATTAGTATGTGGATATTTGTTGGAACATTTTTGTGGCAAAAAACTGAGAAGTATCTAACTATCTTTAATCCTCCTCTTTAAAGTTTGCACACTATTACCAGTTTTATGTGAAAAAGTATAGAAAGAGCTGGTGCACATGTATGCACTTTAATTCTCCTCTCAACAAATCTTAGCATACTAAGCTTGGTTGCCACCCTTTTAAAAAAATGGTATATGTTGGAGCTAACACTTACCATAGAACTGTACTCCTCTTTATAGATGCTTAGTTCTTTTGTAAGGAAGGCCTATAATTCTGTTTTTTATTGTTAGACAATTAGATAGTTTTCAGTCTTTCGATACTAAAAATCATGTTAGCAGTGATTATATTACACAGTCATATTTACCCATTTGTGGGGACATATCTGAGGGAAAATCCTATATATGAATTTATTGGGAAAATAAGTTTTAAAATTTTAATCGAGACTAAAATAGTGAAAGGGATTGTATCAGTTTATCCCCCTGAGTGCCAGTTTCCCTACACTGGCTTAACATGGCATTATCACACTTGAGGGAAGATTTTGTTAGACTTCATTTGTTTTGCTTTTTTGCTTTTAAAAGTAATATTGAACTTAAAGTGTTTAAAAACCATTTGTATTTTTAATGAACATTTGTTCATGTTGTTGGCCCATTGTGTGGGTGTTGGTTGTGTTTATCATTGTTTTTGAAGAGCTCTATCAGACAAGTTGCAGATATTTTTTTTACTGCAGCTTTTCAACTTTCGGGGAAGAACTGTAAAAGAAATGTTGAATGTATTAGCTCTTTCTTTATGTATTTCATTTTACATCTCATTAAAAACAAATGACTAATTTTCAAGCAACTAGAAAATGACATTTATGTTTATTGTCAATAGGACTTGTGTAAGAGCAGTTGTCATATATGGGGGAACCCAGTTGGGGCATTCAATTCGACAAATAGTACAAGGCTGTAATATATTATGTGCTACTCCTGGGAGACTGATGGATGTCATAGGCAAAGAAAAGGTAGGCTCTAGACAGTTAACAAAGTTGTGAGATTGACTAGTAATTGTTTTGTTTGGGAAAGAGAGAAACTTGTGTAAAGATATGTATGTTCATTACAGTACCATTTGTATATTAGGCTCCCTTCTGATTCCTTGAATGCTTTCTTATATAAATCTTAATACAAATAAGTAAATAGTATTTTCCATTTTATACTTGGGAAAACAAACTTTTAGTGAGATTATGTAATTTATTTTAATCTCTAAATTAGCTCTAGTAAGTGATAGGGTTAGAATCTGGATCTAATTCCAGAATCCATATCCTAGACCCACTACTCTGGGAGAAAAATGAAATCAATGCTTTTTTCTAGTTTCATGTATGTCTTGAGGAACTCATTTTTTTTTCCTGGAAGAAAACCTTTGTGGCATCAGTAATTTTGTCTCCTGTTTTAAGTGTGAGAGTCATATTATCCAGGATTGTTAAGTTTCTGTCTTTGGAGAGAGATTTTAGGGCTATTTATTTTCAATATTCATATACCACATCATTACATCTCTATATCAGTATTTTCAGTTCACTTTCATGACCCTGCTTTGCTTTTTAAAGACTGTTCTCTAAAGGGATTATTAAAAATATGCTCTTTTTGCAGAAAGGAATTTTTCTTTACTTATTAAGAATATCCAGAGAAATTCACCTTGATTCCCACCTTGTTTCCCATCTTCCATGGGGTAACAAAATCACTCGTTTTCTTTTTGCAAATATGTGCTTCTGTTTTTAGCACTAAGTATTCATGATAGGTAAGAAAAGTTTCCCAGTTGTTCCTGAGTGATTAGAGAATCAGGGATTTATTAAGGGTTTAAAGGAGTTAGAAATAAATTTGTCAGTTATAGGCCATTTGATAATGTCATGCTGTTAAGAAATTTTATTTCTTACATTGAAATAGCCTGACTTTATCAGATAATGTAGTCTAGATATGTGCTGTCTAATACAGTAGTCACTAGCTACATGTGGATATTTACATTTTAACTGATATAAAATTAAAAATTTGTTCTTCAGGCATGCTAACTACATTTCAAGTGCTTAATAGCTGCATATGGCTACTGGCTAATAGTGAAGATATAGAATTTTTAAGTAATTACAGAAAGGTCTATTGTGTAATACTGATCTAAATGTTTTGGTTTTTTTTCAGTTTTATGAAATGTTTTATAACATAAGACAAAATTGAGAACTGAAATGAACACTAATACTATTACCTATCCATAACAGTGGTCTCTTCATTGTATGCATTGATTTCTAATCTTCATCTTTGAGAATATATTAATAGTTAGACTTGATGAGAATATTTTCATTTAATATATCAACTACTATACTAATTAGTATGCATTCTTTGCTCTAACCCTTGAAAATATCCTAAAAGATTGGTCTCAGACAAGTCAAATACTTAGTTTTGGATGAAGCTGATCGCATGCTGGATATGGGTTTTGGACCAGAGATGAAAAAGTTAATTTCCTGCCCAGGAATGCCATCAAAGGAACAGCGTCAGACCCTTATGTTCAGTGCAACTTTTCCAGAAGAAATTCAAAGGTAAATTTTTTCTTCCTAGAAGTAGCTGCTATGTACTAAAATGCTTTTACAGCAGGAGAACTAATGTGAATATCTTATTCCTGAGAGATTTACTTTTTTAAAAAATTTAGGATTATAACATTGATAGTTTAAAAGTATTTCTAAATTTACTATATTTTACTATATTTTCCCTTGTTTCTCACTTTAATTCCTGGCTTTGCATTAGCATTGCATCTTATTAGAGTGTGTGTGGTTGTGTGAGAGAGAAAATAAGAGCACGTAGCACCTAGCTAGGATTTAGTAAGTGCTTACTAAATAAAAATATTTTTATGGTGGTGCCCCCTCTTCGACCCCAAATTATAGAACTTAGGGGAATTGCACTTGTATTAGGAAATTTATGTACTAATTGTTGGCAGATATTTGAGTATCATAAATACACTGTGTGTTCTGTGAGTTCTGAGGTTAGCATAACATACTCCTGCTAGAATGGTGACTCTTCTTTCTGCCTGCTAATCCCTTGGCAACAGGGAACCTGAAGTACCCATACAGCAGCTCTAGCTTAAACAGTTCAGTAAAACTCCTGTTTTCTCTGGTGGAACTGTTAAGGGAAGTCGCTCAGTCGTGTCTGACTCTTTGCGACCCCATGAATTGTAGCCTACCAGGCTTCTCCGTCCATGGGATTTTCCAGGCAAGGGTACTGTAGTGGGTTGCCATTTCCTTCTCCAGGGGATATTCCTGATCCAGGAATTGAACCCGGGTCTCCTACATTGCAGGCAGACGCTTTACCTTCTGAGCCACTAGGGAAGCCCCTATGGGAACCAAGACCTCCAATACTTGTAGTCAGTGCAGTAAGCACAATTTCCTGTGTGGGTCACCGGGAGTCATGGTAAATGGGCCACTCTAGCTTGGATCCTTTGGTTCCCAGACCCATATACTCCATAAAGATCTTTGGTTCCTACTGAATGATTGCTTTACTATCTGCTTTTAAATGTTACAAATTGCCTATTATTCCATCTGAAGTCCATTTTTCGCATTCTGCATATTCCCTGAACCATATCCTTGGCTTGCATTTCTACCTGTATGTTCTCCCAAATTTATTACCTGTAATTTTTTGATTGAAGTATAGTTGACTTACAATATTATATTACTTTCAAGTGTACAACTTAGTAATTTAATATTTTATAGAATATATTCCATACAAAGTTATAAAATGTTAAGTATGTTCCTTATGCTGTACATTCTGTCTTTGTAACTCAATTATTTTATACCTAGCAGATTGTAACTCAATCCTCTTCACCTATTTTACTACTCTCCTGGCCCCCTCCCTTTTGGTGACCATTGGTTTATTCTCAATATCTGAGTCTGTTTGTTTTGTTATATTTGTTCCTTTGTTTTATTTTTTAGATTCCACTTATAAGTGAAAATGTACAGTATTCTTTCTGACTTCTTTTACTAAATATAATTACCTCCAGATTCATCCATGTTATTGAAGATGGCAAAATTTCATTATTTTCTATGGCTGAGTAATATTCCATTGTGTGTGTATGTGTGTGTGTACCACATCTTCTTTATCCATTCATTTGTTGATGGAAACTTAGGTTGTTTTCATATCTTGTCTATTGTAAATAATGCTACTATGAACATTGGGATACATGTATCTTTTCATTTTAGTGATTTCATTTTCTTCAGATATTTACTCAATTGTTTGCTGTGGTAGTTTTATTTTTGAATTTTTTGAAAAATGCCCATTCTGTTTTCTCTAGTGGTTGTACCAGTTTACACTCTCACCATCGGTGCATGTGGATTCTCTTTTCTCCACATCTTGCCAGCCCTTGTTGTTTCTTGTCTTTTTGATAATAGCCATTCTGACAGGTGTGCAGTGATATCTCATAGTAGTTTTGATTTGCCTTTCCCTGATGATTAGTGTTACTGAGCACCTTTTCATGTGCCTATTGGCCATCTGTATGTCTTCTTTGGGAAAATGTCTATTCAGGACCTCTGCCCATTTAAAAAAATTGGGTTGTTTGTCTTACACTATGAAAGAAATCTTGAAGAAACCCAAAGACAGTGTACTGATTGGGAGAAGATATTTGTAAACAATATGTTCAATGAGGGGTTAATATTCAAAATACATGAAGAACTTGTATAAGTAAATATCAAAAAACAAACAGCCTGATTATTACCTGTATGTTTAATCTCTCTCCTCAGCTTCAGACTTTTAGATTTAACTCTTCAGGATTATTTTTCCTCTTATATGAATTACCAGTAACTCACGTTCATCAGGTACAAAATTGAACCTCTTCTTCAGCTCCCTCTTTTTTTCTTTCCAGTTTTCCTTGTTGGCCTCAAGGTCTTTCGAAACCAAAGTCGTTTGAAGCATGTTGATTCCTCCCTCATACTCCTTTAACTCTGCCCTTCAAAAGTATTCAACTTGGCAGTTATCTCTATAATATTGCAAATTTGTTAGTTTCTTCTCTGTTTACCACCTTATTTTAGGTCCTTTTAAGTTCCCCTCTGCTTATTGATAGTAGCTTTCTAATATGTCTGTAGTTTGACTTTTGGGCTGTTAAAATTGCAAAACTAAGTCTCATCTTTATTGCCATTTATTTAAAATAAATTCTCCCATGTCTTTCCATTTCCACAGACTAACCAACTTTTAAATGGTTTTATACATGACAATTTTTGCCTCATTTGCCACTTTATTCCTTGGAATGATTTCTGGCTTATTTAGAGTATTTCCTATTGGCTGCTGCTGCTGCTAAGTCTCTTCAGTTGTGTCCGACTCTGTGCGACGCCATAGACGGCAGCCCACCAGGCCCCACCGTCCCTGGGATTCTCCAGGCAAGAACACTGGAGTGGGTTGCCATTTCCTCCTCAAATGCATGAAAGTGAAAAGTGAAAGTGAAGTCGCTCAGTCGTGTCCGACTCTTAGCGACCCCATGGACTGCAGCCTACCAGGCTCCTCCGTCCATGGGATTTTTGGCTACGCAAGCCGAATTCTGTTCCTCTTCATTATTTAATCCTTATTTCTTCTTTCCTTCTGCATAGAGTGCTTTTCCTTAGTCATCACTATTTCATGTTCTTGCTTGCTTCTTCCTTAGATCAAGCTTTAAACTTGAAGACTCTTAATAGACATCATTTCATCCATTTCCTGCCAGTCTTATAAAGGAACCCTCTTTCTTGTGAAAGAAATTATTTAAAACACTTTTCAGTTTTCTTGTAACATAGTAAGGTTCAATCAGTGTTAACTGTTATAGCACTAGCTTACTATAGTAAAGCATTAAATAATTAAAATATGTAAATATTAAACTAAAAATATTTTTAAGTTATAGTAATTGCTTTTTATAGCTATATTTATGCTGAGCAACACAGGCAGAGATCATCATGTTCATCTTTATACACACTACCTTATACCACATAGGCCAGGTACTGTGTGTCTATATTTTAATACATATATATATGTATATATTTTAATATATATACTTAGTATATATTTTAATGAGTGTAAAGGATGATTGATAAGAATTTTAGATAATGTCAAGGTTTGTGCCTGGATGAAAGGGTTCTTGACTCTAGAAGTAGTATATGAACAAGAAGTTTTTCTTTTATGGTAAGAGAGCAGATGAAGGAAAAGAAGCAACAGTGATTTATTAAGATTCTAGATATGTGGAGTTTGAACTATTTTCTTGATATGCTAGGAAATGACTAGAAAGTAAGAGATTGCTATGTAGGAGAGAGGAGGACTGCTCCATGACCTCCTCTTTTTTCCTCCCAAACTTGCTCTATAATCGGCAGTTCCCCTTCTCCCCACCCCATGTTTCTGTGATCTAAAGCAGGGCTTCTTCATTATATGTTGTCCGTGAGTTGTGTGTGTGTCAGGAAGCTGATACCCTCAAACTTTGGGGAGATCATCTGCAGCTTGGTGTGGCCTAGCCCCTAGTCTGTTCACCTGGTCTCATTTTTTTCAACAGTTATGCTCTACAGATATTATCATTTTCTTTGTTTGTCTTGATGTGAAAAGCATTGACTTAAGATCTGGTTTGCTCAGAATATTATAGTTCATTTGAAGTACACTAATTTAACAGCTCATATTTTCAGGAACCAACTCTTATAAATAGCATATATGAAGGCATTGAATGAAGAACAGAATTTTTGCTGTAGGTTTGCATTTTAATCTTTAATTAAAAAATTCCTGCTTGCTGTAGTCTGATGGTTTAGCATACTTTTGTTGTATACACATTTTATATAGTTTCGTGTGGTCAGGGCTCCACTTGAAATTACTTAGCCATCATTTGACACAGACTTTTACATTCGTAATAAGTGTTTTGCAAAATGCTAACATTTTACAATGATACTTGAAAGTAATTCTTGGATGATGTAATATCTACCATCTCTTATTATGACTGTTATAATCTGGTTTATAAATGTTATAATCTGGCTTATAAATGTTGAAGTAACACTTGCAGGAATTCAGTGAATATTATTAGTATTAATGGAAGAGAATAAGTTAAGGAATGCTCTTTTGTCTTTCAAGGTTGGCTGGGGAGTTTTTAAAGTCGAATTATTTGTTTGTTGCTGTTGGACAAGTGGGTGGAGCATGTAGAGATGTTCAGCAGACCATTCTTCAAGTTGGCCAGTACTCAAAAAGAGAAAAACTTGTTGAAATTCTACGAAACATAGGTATCTTATGTTGATTATCTTTTGTCATGATTTTGATTTTTACAAAAATTACTTTTAGAAAAGACTTTAAGCATTATTTGGCATGAGTTAAATAAGTTTTCACTGTTTCTTCTTCCTCTAAAATTCTTTTACCAGAAAATCAAATCATAAGAAAATTATATAGCAGTATAGTTGTTTTTCCTCCATAAATGTTAAAAAAAAAAATAGGAAGAGTTTGAGACTTTAACAATGCTTGACCAAAAACTATTCCAGTAGAAATATATATGTTTTTGTTTTAGAAAATAGAAAGGATTAGTAACATATCTTTACCTCAAGCTCTATTTACTCCACTAAAAGTAAGATCTTTGTTGTATTTCTAATTCCCAGTTTTTGCTCTCTAAGGCTTCCTGTATTCATATATTTAAAGAATTTTGGAGCTAGAAGGGACTTTAATGGTCTAATTCTATTCCTTACAATGTTAATGAGAAACTCTATCCCTCCCTTCAAAAAAGCTAGTTTTTATGGAAAGTTGTATTTCTTTGTTTGATTGAGATAGCTTTAGTTTATGCCTGGAAATAAAATTTTATAATATGGCCATTTTAATATTTTTTTTGTTGCCTCACAGGCTAAATGTATCATATGGATCCTTTCTCCTCATCCTCCATTTTAAGTGTCTGTTTCAGTTTGAAGTCAATGTTAGGAATGGGGAATAAAAAGGCAAGAAGCTTTCTAATTTCCAACAATAAGAAGTTGATTTAGAAATGCTTTTAAAAGGCTTCTAGTCTTCAATTTTTTCTGAGTTTTATATAAAAAAAACTTTAAAAACCAAATATTCATCTTGAGTTTGAGAAATGTTATTAGTTTTACTTCATGATCTGTTTCATAGCAGGTACTATTGCATGCAAAATAAAAATAATAATTGTTGTGGGCCATATACTATTCTGATTGTTTTACATGTGTCCACTCATTTAATTCTCAAAACAACCTTCTGAGGGTGGGGTTTGTTACCCTCATTTTAAGGTTGAGGGCACTGAAATACAGAGATGTCAAATAACTTGCCCAGTATAAATTGAAGTTCCAAATGCAACAGGAGATAAGTAATACATGGTTTTGCTGAAGTTAGAGGACATTTCTAGTATAGTTATCTTAAGACTTTTTATATATGAATTTATGGAATGAAGTTTGAGAATAATTCTGCTGAAGATAGTGTTTCAAAAGTTCTGGTTTCCCTTTGGGAAACCTTTGAGGTCAGCATATAAGCACTGTTGGTATACTTCTGTATTAATTGAAAGGTTAAATGTTTTGTAGTTCATAATTTATTATTCTTGGTTTCTTTTTGCTTTGCATAGAAATGTTATGCTGTATATCATATTTTACGTATTTTTGTTCATATAAATTTATCTCTTTTTCTAATCATTAACTTAAATCTGGTAGCTTTCCTCTTTTGCTTTTAAAATGTATAGGTTTCATTATTTCATAGTAGTATACCAACTGCCTTTTTCATAATTTTAAATGAACAGGTGTCAAAGATTTTATTGAGCTCATTAATTACAAAGGGAACTAGTAAGATGTTATAGCCAGTTCAGAGGAGAATTCAAAGAACACATTTATGTGTAGGATATCAGGAAGACTAAGATGAATTTATAAATAGATGCAAAATTAATCAGTATCCACAAAGCGTAATAATCTGTTACATTTGAGGGAAGATTTTCATTTATATTTTTATCAATAAGAATCATTTGCATTGCTCTCAGTTGCAGTAGAGGTATAAAACCGAGGTAGTAAAAGGTACAGACAACCTTGAAGGGTATGCTAGTCAGTATCAGCTTTGCTCATTTCAGAGTCTTCAACAGTTTTTTCTGACAACCTGTATTCCCACATAGCCACAATAATCTCAGATTATTCTTGATCACAAGAAAGGCTGATCTCATTATGTTTGGCCTATTTTCATAGGTGCAGCAAGACTGTTCCATAACAAAGGCCTCTTCAAGTTTGTTTCACAAATCTAGAGCCGTACAATATTGAACAACTATGAAAGTCACAAAATTAACTTCTAGATAGTTTTCATAAGAAATCTGAGATTGAAGTTGTAAAGGTCTTTGAAGAATAGGAAACTAAGTCTAAAATACTTATCATATATCATTTACAGTACCTAGAAATTTAAGTGAATTCCTCTCTTCTAATTTCCCCAGATTTTTAATGTAATTGATTCTTGTTTCATTGAATCTGTCTGCAGATTCCATCTGCTTTTGGACTATAAACAGTTCTAGAAATTATCCTCAATCCAGTGATCTTTGCAAGTTGTCAAAATGTCAGTTTCCAGCCTTCTATCTTGAGGTATCAATAGTTTGAAGTGCCTGAAACAGTCCTTTTCCCACAAGACTTGGAGTCTGTTCTTCTTCACTAATGATAGAAATTCTCTGGTTTATAGAAAGTCTTTGGACAAGCATCAAAACAAAACAGAAACTGTCTGTAGTTGACAGAGAATGGTTGTGGTTATTAGTGATCATTGTTAAATACGAAAGATCTGATGAAGGCTGAAAATAAGAATAAATCTACAAACAAATTTGGTTGTATGGAGCAGTGTACCTCCAAGCCTCTGAAATATACAGAAAACCTGTTTAGAGTTCTTTCATAAGTGTCTTGGTCAGTGTTTCTCCTGAAGTTTAAAAAAAGTATTATGAACAGCAAGAGAATTTACATAATTCTAGGAACTTTTCATAAAGTAAACAGTTTTGAAATGTATGAATAACATTTTTACCTATGCATTTCAACCTAGGGAAAGCTTAATGTCTTCTGATACAACAGTTCTTACCACACAACTCCTGAAAGTAATAACATTCTATACAAGCTTAATTATTTTTAGCCTCTCTTTTATTTTATATGGTAAAATAAAAAGCCTGTCTTTTCCCTGGGGTTCTCTGAGAAATCTCAGAAGTAGTTTAGGTGGATTTCTTCTAAATTTATCAGTTCAGTTCAATCGTTCAGTCGTGTCCTACTCTTTGTGACCCCATGAACCACAGCATGCCAGGCCTCCCTGTCCATCACCAACTTCCGTAGTCCACCCAAACCCATGTCCATTGAGTTGGTGATGCCATCCAACCATTTCATCCTCTGTCGTCCCCTTCTCCTCCTGCCCTCAATCTTTCCCAGCATCAGGGTCTTTTCCAGTGACTCAGCTCTTCACATCAGGTGTCCAAAGTATTGGAGTTTCAGCTTCAACATTAGTCCTTCCAGTGAACACCCATGACTGATCTCCTTTAGGATGGACTGGTTGGATCTTCTTCCAGTCCCCGGGACTCTCAAGAGTCTTCTCCAACACCACAGTTCAAAAGCATCAATTCTTCGGCACTCAGCTTTCTTTATAGTCCAACTCTCACATCCATATATGACCACTGGAAAAACTATAGCCTTGACTAGATGGACCTTTGTTGACAAAGTAATGTCTCTGCTTTTTAATATTCTGTCTAGGTTGGTCATAACTTTCCTTCCAAGGAGTAACCATCTTTTAATTTCATGGCTGCAATCACCATCTGCAGTGATTTTGGAGCCCAGAAAAATAAAGTCAGCCACTGCTTCCACTGTTTCCCCATATATTTGCCACGAAGTGATGGGACCGGATGCCATGATCTTCGTTTTCTGAATGTTGAGCTTTAAGCCAACTTTTTCACTCTCACTTTCATCAAGAGGCTCTTTAGTTCTTCTTCACTTTCTGCCATTTAAGGGTGGTGTCATCTGCATATCTAAGGTTATTGATATTTCTCCCAGAAATCTTGAACCCAGCTTGTGCTTCCTCTAGCCCAGTGTTTCTCATGATGTACTCTGCATATAAGTTAAATAAACAGGGTGACAATATACAGCCTTGATGTACTCCTTTTCCTATTTGGAACCAGTCTGTTGTTCCATGTCCAGTTCTAACTGTTGCTTCCTGACCTGCATATAGGTTTCTCAAGAGGCAGGTCAGGTGGTCTGGTATTCCCATCTCTTTCAGAATTTTCCACAGTTTATTGTGATCCACACAGTCAAAGGCTTTGGCATAGTCAATAAAGCAGAAATAGATGTTTTTCTGGAACTCTCTTGCTTTTTCCATGATCCAGCAGATGTTGGCAATTTGATCTCTGGTTCCTCTGCCTTTTCTAAAACCAGCTTGAACATCTGGAAGTTCATGGTTCACATATTGCTGAAGCCTGGCTTGGAGAATTTTGAGCATTACTTTGCTAGCACGTGAGATGAGTGCAATTGTGCGGTAGTTTGAGCATTCTTTGGCATTGCCTTTCTTTGGGATTGGAATGAAAACTGACCCTTTCCAGTCCTGTGGCCACTGCTGAGTTTTCCAAATTTGCTGGCATATTGAGTGCAGCACTTTCACAGCATCATCTTTGAGGATTTGAAATAGCTCAATTGGAATTCTATCACCTCCACTAGCTTTGCTCGTAGTGATGCTTCCTAAGGCTCACTTGACTTCACATTCCAGGATGTCTGGCTCTAGGTGAGTGATCACACTATCGTGATTATCTTGGTCGTGAAGATCTTTTTTGTACAGTTCTTCTGTGTATTCTTGCCACCTCTTAATATCTTCTGCTTCTGTTAGGTCTAAATTTATAGTCTGATCTTAAAAAAACAAAATCAAAAGTTGTCAGAAGAGAGTTGAACATTTTACTAGTGTAAGATTGCTTAGTTCTTCGGTAGTAATTTAATTGAAGTGACAAAGCATTTAAAAATTAGAGTAGAAGGTAACGTGGTTATAAAGAACAATAGATCTTTCATAAAGGTCTTTTTCTCTTTAAACAACCAAAGACATGATAAAGTCAAAAGATTCTCTGCTATATAGGCTGATTATAAGGAAGAGAAAGAAGAACCTTTCATATTGTAAGTAAAGGCGTTAAACAGTAAATCAGGAAATAGTTCCATGCTAATTGCTTGAATTTGTTAAAATTTTAACACATTTCATCTTTTTTTGTTGGGGGCGTGGGGGACTTTCCCAGTGGCTCAGTGGTACACAGGATACCTTCAGTGTAGGATACGCAGGAGATGTGGATTTAATCCCTAGGTCAGGTAGATGCCCCCTGGAGGAAGGCATGGCAGCCCACTCCAGTATTCTTGCCTGGAGAATCCCATGGATAGAGGAGCCTGGCGGGATTCACACTGGGGAACCAGGAAAAGATGAGATCAAGGCTTTAAGCTGCATAGTAGTATTATGTACCTGACTATATCAAATGAATCAGTTTTGGCATTGGGCATCTTGATATATGATCTCCAAAACTGTTGAAAGATAATTTTTGACAAAATCATTACTCATTAATAAAATGACTATGTCTCAAGGATATAACTCATTTATTACTGTAGGAATCAGTCATTCTCTTGATTTCCTACCTGGTTTTCTGATATCTGAGATTAAATATCACCTCTAAAACCTTCCTTTTTTGCAGTCCTACTATCTTACTTAAGACATTCCATTCAGTATCTTGCCGGGAGAATTCCAGGGACAGAGGTGCCTGGTGGGCTATAGTCCATGGGGTCACAAAGAATCAATCGGACATGACTGAGCGACTGACACTCATTCCAGTTGTTCAGACACAAAAATATGAGGCATCTTTGATTTCTTTCTCCAGTGTACATATCTGATCTGTCAGCAGAGTCCTCTTGTTTCTGTCTAGCATCAAACTATATCAGAACCCATCAGTTGCTAAGTTAAAACAAAGATCAGATCTACTTCTTGCCTCCAAACCCAATGGCTTCCCTCCTCAAAGTAAAGATCTTTCAGTGGATTTCAGGGCACTTCATGAAATGGCTTCCATCATCCCTCTCCAAATCCTGCTGCTCTCCATTGCTTACCCTATTCTAGCTGCACTTTGCTCATTACTCATCCCCACATGTACCAGACATGGTTCTACCTCATTGCCTTTGTTCTTGATATTCCCTCTGCCTAGAACGTAAAAACCAGATGGGGACCTCTTTTCTGGTTTGTTTGTTTGTTTGTGAGCACGTAAAGAACACCTATACCTTAGAACCTTTATATTTGTTCTTACCTCTGACCTATAATATTGTTTCTTCAGATATCTGAATAGTTCACTTGTTTAGTAATATCTGTCCTCAGATGTCATCTAATTAGAGAAGGTGCATAAACCCATTTGGCCCTTTATTCTGCTAAATTTTTTTCTTTTTTAGACTTAATGCATCATATTTGTTATTTACCTCTCCACAATGAGTGCAGGTGCTTTGTTTTATTTGCTGTGTTTTCAGTATCTAGAATAGATACTGGCATCTACTGGGTGCTAAATGTTTGTTAATAAATGGAGACAGCTGATAGGGACATGGAGGAGTGGGATTACGAAAAGTAACACCTTGTTACTTCTATTCAGGCTATAGATTATTATCTTTCCTCTCTAACATTTTATAGAAAATTTCTTGGTGTGGAAGAGTCTTTGGCTCATGCTTATATTTAAACCAATTAACAAAGCTAACAAGTAAATATTCTTTAATGTGTTAAGACCCTGAGATAATATCTTATATATCTATATATATAAGATACTTTGGGGATTAAAGGGTTTGAATTGAGATAATGTTGAAACATAGAATATTGTAGAGTTTGTCAGCCCTGGGTTGAATGCAATTATTATGAATGCCTCTGGCAGTCAAGGTAAAATAATAGATTCTATAACCATGGGAAGAACAAAGGAATTTATTTATAGAGAGGGAAATGAAGGGCTGGAGCCAAATTTGGAACTGCTAAGAGTTGGCAGGTAGATATCATTTATCTTTCCCTAAGTCTCTACTTATTGGTTGGCCTATGAAGGCAAGGGGCAAGCGGTCATTTTTCTTTTTTTTTTAGTCATAAAGTAGGAAAAAGTCCTTGTCTCTCTATCTTTGACATTTATCCACTCAGGAAATATTTGAATTGCTCTTACCTATCAGGCCTGAGTTTAGGTGCTGGGAATACAGTGGTGAATAAGACAGTTTCCTACTCACCCTATGCTTTTTTTTCTTTTCCTAATTTTGTAGTTTGAATGTTTCATTGTCTTGTAGGTGATGAAAGAACTATGGTCTTTGTTGAAACTAAGAAAAAAGCAGATTTTATTGCCACTTTTCTTTGTCAAGAAAAAATATCAACAACAAGTATTCATGGGTGAGTAGATTATTATGATTTCCTAGTAAGGAGGTAACTTCTATTTGTCATTTGTTAAGAAATGTTGGTATATTTAACTAGTAAAAAATCCTGGAATTAGGATCTCAAGATCTAGCTATTATTCTTCATCTTTAAGTTTTTATAAGAACCAAGTGGCTGGGATGGATGAGTTAGAAGTATCTTAAGTTCCTCATCATGATTATCAAGCAGTCTCACTTAGTCTCTCTAATCCTTAGATCTAGGTGCTTATTCAGCTAATCTGTCCAGTGCTTGGTATTTTTTTCACTGGGCCTCAAAAATGTCATAGTAACACAACTTCATTGGCACTTTACTAGGAGATCTAAAATATTAATTGGTGAATATGTAGAATTCCGAGATTATACTTTAAAAAAATCAGGAATTTTTGAGAAAGCATTTGATCAACTAGTTGTGTATTTTTTGTCAAAACTAGAAACAGTTTATTAGTTGGTAAGATTTGATGTTTGTCGCATTTGAGTCTGTATTTTGGCTGTAGGTATTAGCTGTCACCTTCATCTGCAAATGGAGTTAATTGTCCTGACCTCAAAGTATTATTGTGAGAATTAAATGATGACTTACAAGAAATTAGTATAATACTTTGTATGTAAGAAGTAGACATTAATGTTAACTGTTGCTATTTTTGTTTTACTGTTATCCATTGAACTTATCCAAAAAGAAATCTATCCATTGAATTTTAATGGTTGTCTTTAATAATTTTCTTAAGGGCTATTCTAATACATGCTTTGTTTTCTTTCAAGTGATCGTGAACAGAGAGAAAGAGAGCAAGCTCTTGGAGATTTCCGCTGTGGAAAGTGCCCTGTTCTTGTTGCTACTTCAGTAGCTGCCCGAGGGCTGGATATTGAAAATGTTCAGCATGTTATTAATTTTGATCTTCCTTCTACCATTGATGAATATGTTCATCGAATTGGGCGTACTGGTCGTTGTGGAAATACTGGCAGAGCTATTTCCTTTTTTGATCTGGAATCAGATAGCCAGTTAGCACAGCCTCTAGTGAAAGTGCTATCAGATGTAAGTTTTTAATTTTTAAAACTGAATGGATAGTGTTCTTACCTTGTCATTGAAAGCAGACATTTTATATGTATGGATTTTCAGTTCAGTTCAGTTGCTCAGTCGTGTCTGACTCTTTGCAACCCCATGCACTGCAGTATGCCAGGCTTCCCTGTCCATCACCAACTCCCAGAGCTTACTCGAACTCATGTCCATCGAGTTGGTGATGCCATCCAACCATCTCATCTTCTGTCATCCCCTTCTCCTCCTGCCTTCAATCTTTGCCAGCATCAGGGTCTTTTCCAATGAGTCAGTTCTTTGCATCAGGTGGCCAGAGTATTGGAGCTTCAGCTTCAGCATCAGTCCTTGCGATGAATATTCAGGACTGATTTCCTTTAGGGTTGACTGGTTTGATCTCCTTGTAGTCCAGGAGACTCAAGAGTCTTCTCCAACATCACAGTTCAAAAGCATCAATTCTTCAGCACTCAGTTTTCTTTGAAGTCCACTTCTCACATCCATACATGACTACTGAAGAAACCATAGCTTTGACCAGACAGACCTTTGGTGGCAAAATAATGTCTCTGGTTTTTAATATGCTGTCTAGGTTGGTCATAGCTTTTCTGCTTTTCTTCCAAGGAGCAAGCATCTTTTAATTTCATGGCTGTAGTCACCATCTGTAGTGATTTCGGAGCCCCCAAAAATAAAGTCTCTCACTGTTTCCATTGTTTCTCCATCTGTTTGCCCTGAATTGATGGGACCAGATGCCATGATCTTAGTTTTCTGAATGTTGAGCTTTAAGCCAACTTTTTCACTCTCTTCTTTCACTTTCATCAAGAGGCTCTTTAGTTCTTCGCTTTCTGCCATAAGGGTGGTGTCGTCTGCGTATCTCAGGTTATTGATATTTCTCCAGGCAGTCTTGATTCTACCTTGTGCTTCATCCAGCCCAGCATTTCACATGATGTACTCTAAAATCCCACGGGCGGAGGAGCCTGGTAGGCTGCAGTCCATGGGGTCGCTAAGAGTCGGACACGACTGAGTGACTTCACTTTCACTTTTCACTTTCATGCATTGGAGGAGGAAATGGCAACCCACTCCAGTGTTCTTGCCTGGAGAATCCCAGGGACGGGGGAGCCTGGTGGGCTGCCGTCTATGGGGTTGCACAGAGTCGGACACGACTCAAGCGACTTAGCAGCAGCAGCATATAAATTAAATAAGCAGGGTGACAATATACAGCCTTGACATACTCCTTTCCCTATTTGGAACCAGTCTGTTGTTCCATGTCCAGTTCTAACTGTTGCTTCTTGATCTGCATACAGATTTCTCAGGAGGCAGGTCAGGTGGTCTGGTATTCCCATGTCTTGAAGGATTTTCCAGTTTGTTGTGATCCACACAGTCAAAGGCTTTGGTGTAGTCAATAAAGCAGAAGTAGATGTTTTTCTGGAACTGTCTTGCTTTTTTCGAAGGAAAAGTAAACATGTGAATCTTTTGAGACTTTATGCATGTTGTTTATGAAGTTAATTTTTTTTAAGGCTCAACAGGATGTTCCTGCATGGTTAGAAGAAATTGCCTTTAGTACATATGGTCCTGGCTTCAGTGGTAATGCAAGAGGAAATGTGTTTGCATCAGTCGATACTAGAAAGGTTAGTTGAGGGGGAAAATTTAGAAATTGGCTTTTAGTTATTTGCTCTTTGTAAATGTTGTGCTTAATATTGTGAAGTAACTATAACAATAAGTTAAGCCATTATTTTTCATGCCTGGAAGATTAATGTTTCTCTAAATATTTTATGTACATATATAGTTTTGGTCTTAAAGGGAAGGAATTTAAGATTTATGCTCAAACACCTTCTTTTCACATTTTAAATTCTAATTTGGGATCTTCTGAGATTTTGTAGTAATTATTTTTTGAATTCTGACCACATTATTAAGTAAGATAAAATAATAGCAGTGTGGTTGCATATCTTTTCTATTGTGTCAGTTTCTAGGCAACATAATTTTTATACAGAAACAGTGGGCATACTGGTCATTAAGTATTTCTGCTTATTCGTTGAAGTGAAGAGCTTTGTTTTTCCAGTTGCCAAAACTATTGGCTTACATTTTTTCTTTAAAAATTCTGTGCAATTTAAACTTCCTAGGTTGATATGGACCTTTTTTCAAATGGATTGGATTCAGTGAGAACGAAATTTTTTGTTTGGGGAAGAAATGGTAGAAAGCTTGAGTCCTTACTATCAGTCTAAGTAGTGTAACTTTAACGATGCATAAAATTAAATGTTTGTTTGTTTGTTTTTTAAGAATTACCACGGCAAGAGCTCTTTGAACACAGCAGGGTTTTCTTCAACACAAGCTCCTAATCCAGTAGACGATGAGTCATGGGATTAAAACGAAAACAACCTGCAAGTTTGTGGTACAGTTTTGATGCAGAGAAGAAAGTAGTTTTGATTTTTGATTTTTTAAAACAGAAGTATGAAACCTTGCATCTCCTATCCTTCTGTTCTTACTCCCACCCTTAAGAAAATCCTTACTGACTAGTTCTGTGAAATGCTAAAAGTTACAACGTTGCGGTTACTAATACAAATGGTGTTAACCAGAAAGATTAAAGCATTCTAAATGTCTTGCCTATTTCTATTGTATTCTTCAAGATTTTAGACATATTTCATGTCTAAATGCCATGTCTTAGTATAGTGTTTATTGATCCCACAGCAAACAGGATTATAGGATACACTTTTGGTTAAAAATTATTGGGTTCTATTTTTACTTATAAGGAGCCTTTAAACAATATGTGTCACTGAAATGTAATGACATGATTTTCATGATAGAAACAGTGAAAGACAAGCTTTTAAAAGCAGTTTTGATTTTATATCATCAGATATGTGATGAACATGCTTTAATGTTTGCAACGTGAACTCTGTACTCAATGATACAACTGTTTGTATTATATTTATAATATACAGACTTCTCCTTAAAAATAAAGGATGAAACTCTTTTCCCCCTAAGATTTCCAACAGCACTTTTAATTTTTCTTGTTACAGATTATAGTTCTCAACTCTTGTATTTTGAAATTTTATTTGAGTCTTGTGAAACCAATGAAGTGAAAAGTCTTATATAAATTGAATATGTATAATATATATTAATACACAGATGCAGTAATGAAAGTCATTCTTTGAGCTCAAACTATATCAACAGAAACAGTGTTGTTCACTCTTGCCATAATTAACTTTTTGATATTTTAATATTGAGGGTGAAAACTTTTTTTCACTTACCATTACATATCTTAAACTTACTGTGTCTACGTGTACCCCGATGTTCATCGCAGCACTGTTTACAATAGCCAGGACACGGAAGCAACCTAGATGTCCATCGGCAGACGAATGGATAAGAAAGCTGTGGTACATGTATACAATGGAGTATTACTCAGCTATTAAAAAGAACGCATTTGAATCAGTTCTAATGAGGTGGATGAAACTGGAGCCTATTATACAGAGTGAAGTAAGTCAGAAAAAAAAACACCAATACAGTATATGAATGCATATATATGGAATTTAGAAAGATGGTAATGATTACCCTATATGCTAGACAGCAAAAGAGACACAGATATAAAGAACAGACTTTTGGACTCTGTGGGAGAAGGCAAGGGTGGGATGATTTGAGAGAATAGCATTGAAACATGTATATTATCATATGTGAAATAGATTGCCAGTCCACGTTCGATGCATGAGACAGGGTTCTCAGGGCTGGTGCACTGGGATGACCCTGAGGGATGGGATGGGGAGGGAGGGTCAGGATGGGGAACACATGTACACCCATGGCTGCTTCATGTGAATGTATGGCAAAAACCACTACGATATTGTAAAGTAATTAGCCTCCAATTAAAATAAAGAATAATAATTTTTATAAAAAAGAGGGAAGAAGGGGAAAAAAAACTTACGTGTCTAGATTGTTAAGAAATTCTTAATAAATCATTAAATAAATGAACCAAAATATTAACATAAAACAAGTTAGACATAAATACAGGGGGACAAAAATAATCAGTTTCAAGTGTTTGTTATTATTCACTTAAAATATCCAAAGCAGCATTTCCTGAACATGTATGTCTTGTTATAGGAATTTGGTTAATAAATGAGGCATCACAAATTAAAAGAGGAATGAAACATTCAACAGATTCTGCTGGGATAACTAGATGCCTACCCCCATGCCATATGAAAAATCAGCCCTGTGTGACATGTAAAAATTACAACTACAAAAAAATACAGTTAAAGATTAAACCTTTGACTTGGGAATGAGAGTTGACATTAAGCTCAAAGGACAGAAATCATGAGGGAAACAGTGAATAGATTTGATCACAATAAAATTAGTTGCTTATATAAAAAGGGTAGACAGACAAGGAAAAATATCACTAGGGTAAGCAAATTGCTCTAAGAGTTTATCCAAAGTTAAAGCAAATTGGTCTGTGGAATATTTATAGTAATTGTCCCTAGAAACACAGAGGTGACAAAATTGGAAAAACAGTAAAGGAAAGATAATCAGACTATGTTAACTGGCCCATGCAGAGAACAAATTATATAATGTACACCCTATTGATTTTCAGTTTTAGAACCAACTTGTAGAAAAAACAAGAGGGCTTTGTTACAGAATGCAGATGTTAACTTTGGAAATGGAAATGTATAGTTTACAGATGTTGTGATGTAAAAACAGAAGTAGGGTGCCTTTATCATCTCACAAAGTGTGAAAGCGAAAGCGAAGTTGCTCAGTTGTGTCTGACTCTTAGCGACCCCATGGACTGCAGCCTACCAGGCTCCTCCATCCATGGGATTTTCCAGGCAGGAGTACTGGAGTGGGGTGCCGTTGCCTTCTCCGACAGCCAGGGACTAGACCCCCTTTTAATTTTCCAGTCCGTGTGGTAATGGCCTTGAGATGAACAATACAGAGGGACTATCACTTTTACATGGACATTTCTGGATGCACGTTTAGAAGCAGCACATTACACTAGTTGGCTGCAGTTCTCCTCTCCCTACAAATCAGTGTTTCTGCACCAGTTACGGACCCAGTGGTATTACAACAAGTTATACTAATCAGGGAACATGGCTCTCTGCAGACCTGGGGAAGATTTCCCTCCACAGTAATGAAACACCCTGGAATCTCTCTGTTTAGTAAGGAAAAAAAAATGTTATGCTTAGAAGCATTTGAGATTCTCAAATCTACCTGCTTCTCAGTGTCACCTGTGAGACTCCTAAAACAAAGCCTCCAGGCTTCAAGTGAAAACCAGAAATCCCTGCAGTCTTTTCTAGGAAACTGCAGCTGCAAGGCAGACCTGGTCATAACTGGCAAACTATTGTCAACATACCGTCCCCCCTCAGACAGAAACTTTGAGACCCCTAAAAGCTGTTCTCCCCTTTATGCTTACACAGCACAAATCTGTGAACTACCTGCACAGTAAAGTTACCAATTTTTTTCTTTTCTCTTTTTATCTACTATAAGATGATGGATGCTAACTAAACTTACTACAGTATTCATTTTACAATACAGTATAAGCAAAACCATATGCTATATGCCCTCTGCTTACACAGTGGTATATATTAACTGCATCTCAATAGAACTGGAAAAAAGTTACCAAGGAAGGGAGAATGAGGTGAGTGGTCTTTACCACAGTCAGTAGACTGTGGGATGTGGAATAGCAATTTAGAAAGGGAGAGGCAGCAATATTGCTCTATTATATAATCCTTCTACAGAATTTTATTTTCTAGTCATATGTGTATCTGTCACTTTGATATTTTTTAAAGAAAATTTTCAAATCTATACTCAGAAATAAGTAAATGAACACTTGGATATTTATAGTTGGTTTGTTATGATGGTAGGATTATGTGTGACTTTCTCTTTACATTTGTTTCAGTAATGCTCTGATGGTAAATTTGATAAATCAAGCATGACTCAAAAAAGTTGTAAGGCAATCAGGCTATGACCAAGAAGCTCTTTGAGGAAATAAAAAAAGAAATGACCTATAAATTCTCTTTGTAAACAAAACTGGAAGAGACAAGACATACAGACAAAACAACTAACGATGCAAACACTTTCATTTAGCCTTTCCCAGAAGTGAGATAACAATATTGTTAAATACATCCTATTTACTTTTTTGTTTGCAGGATCTTAGTTCCCCCAGTGAAGGATCAAACCCAGGTCCTTGGCAGTGAAAGCACGGAATCCTAACCACTGGATTCCTAGGGAATTTCTGTTGCTTATTCTTTTTAACTAAACTTCTCATTTTGACTTGTCTGTACTTTGTGTATTTGTCTAATGGTATCTAATAGTATTAATAACTAATACTGCTGCTGCTGCTGCTGCTAAGTCGCTTCAGTTGTGTCCGACTCTGTGTGACCCCATAGACAGCAGCCCACCAGGCTCCTCCATCCCTGGGATTCTCCAGGCAAGAACACTGGAGTGGGTTGCCATTTCCTTCTCCAATGCATGAAAGTGAAAGGTGAAAGTGAAGTCGCTCAGTCGTGTCCGACTCTTAGCGACCCCATGGACTTCAGCCTACCAGGCTCCTCCGTCCATGGGATTTTCCAGGCAAGAGTACTGGAGTGGGGTGCCATTGCCTTCTCCGAATATCTAATACTATCTAGTACTAATATCTAATACTACCTAATAATATCTAATTAGATACTAATAGTATCTAATAGTATTACTACATACCCACATATATAAATAACTATACACTGATAATCCATAGTTCGATTGTCTTTTCTCTTTTTGGGAGAAGAAATATGTGCTTTTCATCATATTATTTTCTGTGTTCAAAGTTAGTGTCTGGAAGCTAGATCCCTAAAGATGTTAATGTTCTTAAATTTTATAATGAGTGGACCTTTAAATTCTAGAGTATTTGGTGTGCTTTGCAGATCATACTTTTCTGACTCTGGGAGTGTATTGTATTTCTTTGATAATTTTTCCTAGATTTTCTTTGTTCTTTATGGAACTCCTGTTGATATTAATCAGATGCTAGAACTACAAAATTAATCTCTAAGTCTTCTGTATTTCATGTTTTTTCATCTTTTTGCTTATGTTTTGGTAGAATACTGTCTTTAAATCTTTTTATTTTTTAGCAATTATATTTTATTTCCAATAGCTGTCTTATTTTCTTTTGTTTTTCCAAATGTTTCTTAGTACTGAATTTTCTACTTCACTAAAGCTTGTTTAATCCCTGGAATTTAACCTGAGAAATCATTTTTCTTTTTTTACATTAAGCATGTGTTTTCCTGCTGCTTGACATCAGAAATCTTTAGCCTTTATCAACTTTAATTTGTTATGGTATATAGAATGCTGCTGCTGCTAAGTTGCTTCAGTCGTGTCCAACTCTGTGTGACCCCATAGACGGCAGCCTACCAGGCTCCCCTCTCCCTGGGATTCTCCAGGCAAAACACTGGAGTGGGTTGCCATTTCCTTCTCCAATGCATCAAAGTGAAAAGTGAAAGTGAAGTCTCTCAGTTGTGTCCGACTCTTAGTGACCCCATGGGACTGCAGCCTACCAGGCTTCTCCGCCCATAGGATTTTCCAGGCAAGAGTACTGGAGTGGGTAGCCATTGCCTTCTCCGATACAGAATGCTGGCTTTAGTCAGATTCAGTAATCTGTTCGTTTTTGTGCCTTTCCTGCCAACCATTAGAGTCTAGTGACCTCTCTATCTGTTCATTGAGGCCTGCTCTCAAGTGAGTGCCTAGTCACTTTTCTCAGTTGTGTCCAACTCTCTGCGTCTCCATGGACTGTGTATCCTGTCAGGCTCCTCTGTCCAGGTAATTTTCCAGGCAAGAATACTGGAGTGGGTTGCCATTTCCTATTCTGGGGATCTTCCTGACTGGAATTGAATCTGTGTTTCTCCAGTCTCCTGCATTGAGAGGTGGATTGTTAACCACTAGTGCCACCTGAAAAGGCATAGGTTAAGATGTGAATAATAAAGCTTAGATTTTCTTCCCTTGAATTCTTTGCATTTTAAAGCTTTGCAGAGTCAAAGGTTGTGGCCCAAACTAAAGAAGCTCAAAATGTAGAATGTCAGGCATCAGCTGTACAAATAAAGGTTTGGGAATAGTGGTGATGTTAGAGAGTAAAGATGAAGAGTGGTCCTGATTTCATACTGGGTACATGACCCGTCCAGCCCATCTGTCCGTTAGGGTCTTGGGTAGAGTAGTGATTGTTTTCTGATTTAATTTTTCATCATTGATAATACAGGGCAGCAGCACTGGACAGAAGTTCACCCCTTCTTTACACTTTACACCCCTGGCTTTACATTTTGTGCTGTATAATCTCTTTACTAGTCCCCTAACTGGGGAGAAGAGAGCATTTCATTTTGTTTTGTGTACTCTATTGATTTTAAACTATGTTTAAAATGGCTATGTTAAAAATTTCAGTCACACACCAGTGTGCGTGATGCTGTGGTCAGCACTTAACGTTCAGTGTTGGCTTTAGATTTCCCTGCCATGCCTCATGCAGAACCGGGAATCTAGTACCTCCTTAGGAAAAGCCCAGAATAGACTTGTATTATGTCCCACGATGCTGGTGGTGAGGAAAAGTGCTCTTTTACTATCCGACCAGCAGAGAGCTCAGCCTCGGGGTCAGACAAATGTGAGCGATCAGACAGCTGTGTGTGGCTGTGGTCACCTTGAAACTGCTGGTGCTGGGAAGCAGCTTTGCCTGCATCCCGGCCTGGTCCCCGAGGCAGCTCTGAGCTGGTGGTCCTTCCTTTCCCGAACCAGGGCAGTGCTTTGCTCTGCCCGCTGCCGGGAATGACAGCTACTGAGGGTGTGGGGGCGGCGGGAACCGTCCCCTGGGGCGGAGCCGGAGGTTGGCTTCCTGGGATCCCAGGGACTGGGATAAGCAGATAGGACAGCGTCCCTGCTGCTGAGAACTTGCGCTGATCACATCCAAGTGAGTGTGGGGCGTGCCTGCGTGGTGGGCTGGCGCTGCTGTACTCTTAGGGTTCTCCCTTTAGAATCGCGGTTCCTAATCACTTTAAATCAAGTTGGTTTCCGACTCAAGTTTTTACTTGAAGTTTCAGGGGATTTATCTGTGCTGTGCTTAGGCGTGTGCTTAGATTTCTCTACCTGTGTAAAATCCATCCATAGACACAGCAAAAAGGCCAGGGAACCAAAGATTAAATGACTCCTGCTTTAGAGACAGTTGGTGGTTCCCTGAGGAATTTCTTGTAAGGAGAGGACTTCGGGGGATGGGGGCGGGCAATAAGGTGAATGTGTGCTGGAACACTACGGATGCTTGAAATTGAAGTGAGCGAATGATTTGTCCTAGAGTTTGGGGTTTGGCAATTTAGGTTAATCCTTTAAGTGCTTCATTAATTGTTTGGCTATAATTTAGGAATTGTCAAATTGTCATAGTAGGGCATTGAAATCTACTTCTCTGTGGGGGATTTTGCATGTAAGAATTCCTTGGAAAAGGTTTTGTTTTTCGTTTTTTCCCTTTTATCAGTGTTTTCTGGATTTGGAATCGTGTTTTTGTAGAATTCTTTTTCAGCATTCAAGAACAAAGCCCAATTTTTTCTTTCCTGTGTATATGAATTTATTATCCCAAAGTCTTGGCTATCTCTATTTAACCTGATTTTCTTCTTAGTTTTGGCAGAGGTTCACCATGTGAGGGATATATTCTCAACAGATACAAAAACAGTTTAAAATACTCAAAAACTTTTATGTATAGGAAGAGACATGCCTGTATAACAAGGTGGGTATGCTGCTTCATATTAAAGAACTAGTTGGAGTAGCCTTAACATTGGTCTTATTTGATGACTTGGGTGGTACCTACCACTATCAGTGATCTGGTTTATCCTTCAGTTTGCTTTTACATAAAAGACAATAGCTGGAGGTTTCTTCATCCAGTGTGCATCCAGTGAAGATGCTACAGTCAGTGCATGCAGTTACAGTAAAATACTTTTAAAAGAGGCAGCCCCGTGAAAGAATGCAGAGTATCATAGCCATATGCTGGTGCCCTTATATTTTAATGTTCATTTTACTCTAATACAAAAAATCCCCTACATACAAAGAAATTCTATTCCAAGAGCACATTTATAAGTCTGATTTGCTTGTAAATCCAACAGAGTTAGCCTAGTACCCAAGCAGAACAATCGGCTACAGAGGACTGTACTGTATTGGTTTATAATACTTATCACACAAATAATACATTAAAAAACAAAATTAAAACATTTTTAGTCTTACAGTGCAGTACCTTGAAGAGTATAGTAGTACAGTGCAGAAGCTAGCATACAGGAGCTGGCACTGAGTGAACAGGCAAGAAGAGTTACTGACTGGAAGAGGGAAGGGAGATGGGAAATGAGAGACCTGAAGGATCGTCAGCAATAGGAAACAGAGGGCAAGCTGCAGTTTCACTCATGCCTAATGTTGATGGAACACATGTTTGCATCCTTCAGAGTTAACAATGTGAAGGTTTGTATTAGGGGACATACTGTATTGAATTAGCTGATATATCAATGATCAATAAAAAGTTTTTTCCTGAGAAGCAGGGATCACATTTGCAACTACAGTGTTTTAGTTGCTTATAAATATCACAGGGATATGAGTGACACTTGTTAATTGACCATTTATCATCTCACTATATCTTCATCTATTAATTGTTTCATCAGTTTTAGGATATTCTGCCACTTGAGATTTTTCATTATAATCTACAGATGCTAATCAGCTAATGTATTTGTGTTAGTTAAATAGCAGGTTCTGACAGTTTTATCTTACCATGTTTGTTCTTCAAGTGGATTATCTTACTATGTTACCAGTTGTATGGGATGATTGAAAGTTTGATTTCAATAATTTATTTCAGTTCTATAGACCGAATTGTTACTGCTGTAGTGCCACAAATTAAAACCATCATTTGAAGTATAGAATGTTTTGGTGCCAAAATCAGTACAGTTCAGTTCAGTCACTCAGTTGTGTCTGACTCTTTGCAACCTCATGGACTATAGCATGCCAGGCTTCCATGTCCGTCACCACCGCCCAGAGCTTACTCAAACTCATGTCCGTTGAGTCAGTGATTTCATCCAACCATCTCAACCTCTGTCATCCCCTTCTCCTCCTGCCTTCTATCTTTGCCAGCATCAGAGTCTTTTCAGATGAGTCAGTCCTTTGAGTCAGGTGGCCAGAGTATTGGAGTTTCAGTTACAGTATCAGTCCTTCCAATGAATCAGGACTGATTTCCTTTAGGATGGACTGGTTGGATCTCCTTGCAGTCCAAGGGACTCTCAAGAGTCTTCTCCAACATCACAGTTCAAAAGCATCAATTCTTCAGCACTCAGCTTTCTTTGTGGTCCAACTCTCACATGCATACATGACTACTGGAAAAACCATAGCTTTGACTAGGCAGACTTTTGTTGGCAAAGTAATATCTCTGCTTTTTAATATGCTGTTTAGGTTGATCATAGCTTTTCTTCCAAGGAGCAACTGTCTTTTAATTTCATGGCTGCATTTGCCATCTGCAGTGATTTTGGAGCCCAAGAAAATAAAGTCTCTCACTGTTTCCATTGTTTCTCCATCTATTTGCCATGAAGTGATGGGACCAGATGCCGTGATCTTAGTTTTCTGAATGTTGAGTTTTAAGCCAACTTTTCCATTCTCCTCTTTCACTTTCATCAAAAGGTTCTTTAGTTCTTCGCTTTCTGACATAAGGGTGGTGTCATCTGCATATCTGAAGTTATTGATATTTCTCCTGGCAATGTTGATTTCACCATGTGCTTCTTCATCCAGCCCAGCATTTCACATGATGTACTCTGTATGTAAGTTAAATAAGCAGGGTGACAAACTACATCCATAACATACTCCCTTCCTGATTTGGAACAAGTCTGTTGTTCCATGTCCAGTTCTAAATGTTGCTTCTTGACCTGCATACAGATTTCTCAGGAGGTAAGTCAGATGGTCTGGTATTCCCATCTCTTTCAGAATTTTCCACAGTTTGTTTTGATCCACACAGTCAAAGGCTTTGGCATAGTCAATAAAGCAGAAGTAGTTGTTTTTCTGAAACTCTCTTGGTTTTTTGATAATCCAGTGGATGTTGAGAATTTGATCTCTGGTTCCTCTGCCTTTTCTAAATCCAGCTTGAACATCTGGAAGTTCACGGTTCACGTACTGTTGAAGCCTGCCTTGAAAAATCAGTACAGTTGATCATAATACAGATACTATGGATAAATTATGTAGCGAGAGTGATGTTACTGACATATTTAAGCTAAGTAACAACAGTCTTCTTGTAGTTTTCTCATTTCTTTTATGTATTGGATAGGAAAGTGAACCCTACTCAAGTCAGAAGACTAAGATTAACCTAAGTTTGAACCTGAGCTCAACATCTTATATTTGTGTGCTTTGGGACAAGTTAACTTTTTAATCATTTTATTAGAAATATGATTTACATATTTTAAAATGCACAAACCTTTAGTATATGGCTTAAATTTTTATTTACATATACTTGAAACCATTGCGTGAATCAAAATGGGTAACATTTCTATTACCGTCTTGCCCCTTTACATTCAACCCCTTTGCCCAGAGGTAACCACTATTATGATATTTATAACCATAAATTTATGTTTGTTCCTGAACTCTATATAAATGGAATCATAAGCTCTCTTTTTTGTTGGTTTTTTCAACATAGTATTCGCGAGATTTCTCCATGTTGTGTGTATCAGTTCTCTCTTATTGTGTGGTGTTCTGTCATATGAATATACTATAAATTGTTTTTCTCATTTCTTGTTGATGGGCATTTGAGTTGTTCCCCGTTTTTTACTATTGTAAATAAAGCTCCTAAGTATATTCTGTAAGTCTTTGGTGAACACAGCTCTCAGTTCTCACAGGTGTGTACGTAGGAGTGAAATTGCTAGATCACAGGGTAGGTATGCGTTTAGCTTTCTTAGTAACAGCAAGAGTTTTCCAAAGTAGTTGAATTATTATTATTATAGCTACCAGCATTGTAGGAAGATTGTTCAATTTGCTTCACATCCTCACCATTATTTGTTATTGCCAGATTAAAAATTTTGGCCATTTACTGTGGTTTTAATTTACGTTTACCTGATGGTTAGTGATGTTGAGCACCTTTTCATGTGCCTGTTGGTCATTTGTTTTATTGTTTCTTCATCTGTTTACATGTCTACCCAATCACAGTCTTGGCAGCAATACACCTCGGAGTCATACAAGGGGGTGGAGAAGAGATGGAATCAAGGGTTGGGGTGTTATCTTACTGCTTCATGATGGCACCAAGAGTTGTGAACTGGTATATTGTTAGCCTTTTGAGTCACTGATTTTATCTACTAGGATGACACTAGCTGCTTTTTAGAAACCCCCAGAACTTCAGTGACTTAACAAGATGGAGATAGGTTTTTGCTCGCCTAACTGTCCAGGGAGGGTGCTCCTGCAAGGTAGGTATTTAGGACTCCAGGCTGCTTCTGTCGTGTGCCTCTACTATCTTTGGTACATGGTTTCCAAGGACTTTATGCTTCTCTTCATCAAGCCAGGAAAAGGGAAAGAGTGGGGCCAGGGGAGGGCAGAGGTGGACAAGAGAAGATGTTTATGAACTAGGCAAAGAAATGGCATATAGGTCTCCTTTCCTATTCCGCCATTGAGAACTTAGTCACATCTAACTGTAAGGAGGCTAGCAAGTGGCAGAGTGGGGCTTTGAACCCAGATATTCTGGCCCAAAAGTCTGTTTGCTGAACCTCCAGTCTAGCCCATCTCCAGCTGCTGTGTGTATGCTCAGTTGCTCAGTCGTGTCTAACTGCGATCCTGTGGACTGTAGCCCACCAGGTTCTTCTGTCCATGGAATTTTCCAGGCAAGAATACTGGAGTGGGGTGCTGTTTTCTACTTCAGGGGGTCTTCCTAACTCAGGGGTCAAAACCACGTCTCTTGAGTCTCCTGCATTTGCAGGGTATTCTTTACTGCTGCCTCGCTGGTACGGGAGAGACATATGTGATCAGTATATCCCAAATATGATTTCAGTATATAATCAGTATAAAAATTGAGGTATTTAAAATTTTTGTACTGAATGTTTGAAATCCAATATGTATTTTTATAATTGCTTCATATCTCAATTTGGAAGCTGTTTTCATTGGAAATACTTAGTGTTTAGATTTTATAAACTATGATTTTTCCTGTGGTCATGTATGGATGTGAGAGTTGGACTGTGAAGAAGGCTGAGCGCCGAAGAATTGATGCTTTTGAACTGTGGTGTTGGAGACAACTCTTGAGAGTCCCTTGGACTGCAAGGAGATCCAACCAGTCCATTCTGAAGGAGATCAGCCCTGGGATTTCTTTGGAAGGAATGATGCTAAAGCTGAAACTCCAGTACTTTGGCCACCTCATGCGAAGAGTTGACTCATTGGAAAAGACTCTGATGCTGGGAGGGATTGGGGGCAAGAGGAGAAGGGGATGACAGGATGAGATGGCTGGATGGCATGGCTGACTTGATGGACGTGAGTCTGAGTGAACTCCGGGAGTCGATGATGGACAGGGAGGCCTGGTGTGCTGCGATTCATGGGGTCACAAAGAGTCGGACATGACTGAGCGACTGATCTGATCTGACTGAATATAGTAAATTATGATTTACATACCCAGTATAGATTCACATACTCAAGTTGTTTCGGATATACTTAAGTTTCCCAATAGCCAAATCAAGTCTCCAGCTTTAGATTGAGTAAAATAAAATTTTAAAAACTCAATTTCTCAGTTGTACTAACTGTGTTTCAAGTGCTCAGTAGCCACATGTGGTTAGTGGCTAAAACTCTTTTAGCAACAGTGCAATTCTAAAGTCTAGACTAAATTCAGACTGTAAGCTCTAGGAAGGCAGACTTCAGCCTGGCACTGAGAAAGTGCTAAAGAAATATTTATGGTTTGAAAATAATGTCATCCTATTCTGAAGTTGGTAAGAGTTGAAAGTGAGGTTTAATAAATAATTTAATTGAGTAGCTGGGAGGAAGCCAGACTTCCAAAGCCAAGTTTTGTCTCAAAAATTTAATTATTCTTAATAAGCATTTAGTGTATGCTTATTATATATAAATATAGCATTTATTTTTATTTATATATTCATTATATAATATACATGTTTTTAAATATATATTTTATATATTATACATAATATATTTTAATTATATATAATATATAAATATATATTCCCTTCTGGAGAAGGGAATGGCAATCCACTCCAGTATTCTTGCCTGGAGAATTCCATAGACAGAGAAGCCTGGTGGGCTACAGTCAGTGGGGTCTCAAAGAGTCAGACATGACTGAGTGACTAACATAAATACAGCATTTATTTATATATAGCATTTATTATTATTAAATATAGCATTTATACGTGCAGTGATTTAGGCTATAATGGCTATACATTTTTGGAGGATGTCTTTTTCTACTCCACTGGCTGGCAGCTCTGGTCAAATTGCATATTAATAGGCACATAGTGGATTAGCTAAACAAATATGGAGGAAAATTTTCAAAGTTGATTTTTCTGCAATTCATTGGTTTGAATTTGGGGAATAGAAACTAAAGGAAAATGAGGTTAAAACAAGGTTCAAATTCTGAAAAATCATACATCCTATTTCATGTTGCTCTGCAGAGGAAACTATTTTGTTGTGTTACAGAGGCATACACATGTAATTTAACAACAACAACAAAAAATGTTTTTTGAAAAAAAAAACATGAAAAAAGAACTATATTCTTTGAGAATAGGAGTTTTATATATTAACATCCATATGTTTTTCCCACTAATTATCCAGACTTTACTAGTTCAGTGCTCTACTCAAGTCACACTTCTTTTGCAAAATCTTCCTTGGTTACTGTACTTAATAGTGCTTCCTCCCATCCCATAACTCATAGACTCAAATATTTTGTTATCCAAATATATATATACAGTGTTGTGAATTGTTTCTTATTTGACTCACGTCATGTCATGTCTAGCTATCTCAACTCAGTCATCTCAGTATTTAACAAGTAACAGTTGCTCAACATGTGCTTGAGTACACCCAAAAATGACAAATGGAAATCCTGACTGACAGACTTCTTAAGAACCTCTGACTGTTCTCATGCTTTGAGTTCAAATTGCTTTTCTGCATTCTGCTTGACTTGAATAGTGAGAACAGTTCAGCTGAGCTGGAGAGAGCTAACTGCCCAGTGTTGGAGTACTGCATTAAACAGGTCAAAATGAAAGTGAGTCAAGTCTTTAACCACTTATGGCATTTGTATAGACAGGGGTCTGAACTAAAAGACTCCCTCTGTTCCACTTCTTCCTGTGGAATGGCCTCCTTGTTGAGGGTCGGATGGATCAGCACAGATGTTGGGGGTTGTCTCACTGTTTAGGGAGCCCTGAACAAAAGGCAACTGCAGACTTATGGACCCAGAGGCTGGGAAAAAGAAGAAGGAAAGGCTAGGAGTGGGAAAGTACAGAGTCAGGGTCTAGAAAATTGTCTTCTAGTTTTTTCCCATAAGAAGACTTCCAAATAGAGGTGCCTGGGCCAGAAATGCAGATGTGTATAACAACACCACCATCCAGGGGGACCTGAATCCTTGTCTGCAACAACTTTCAGAGATGGTAATGCATTGTGTTTTGATTTTGTATCAAATCTGATATGGGGAGGAAACCTTTGATGTGAAGTCCACCAAGGAAAGTCTTTGTAATTGCTTATGGTCAGGCCTAAAAAATTGGTGTTTTCTTGGCTGGGACATGGACTTCTTATTTATGAAATCTGTCCTCAGGACCTCAAACTACCCTTATCTCTCTAGGGTGGACATTTCCCAACATTTTAATATCTTTGAAATCAAGATGTATTTTATAATTGATGTCATCCAGATAACAGTTGTGATCTAATTGATGCTTTGGGATAAAAATCCAAAAAGTACCAGCATACTTAGCCCTAAAAAGGAATGAATTTGAGTCAGTTGTAGTGAAGTGGGTGAAATTAGAGTGAAGTCAGAAAGAGAAAAACAAATGTCATTTATTAGTTCATGGAATCTAGAAAAAAGGCACGGAAGAACTTACTTGCAGGGAAGGAATGGAGCACAGAGCTAGAGAATGGACTGTGGCCATGGGGAAAGTAAGGGTGGGAAGAATTGAGAAAGTAGTGTTGACATATATACACTATCAAATAGTGAGAAGTTACTGGATAGCACAGAAAGCCCAGCCTGGCACTCTGTGATGACCTAGAGGAGTGAGATGCGGGAAGGGAGGGAAATATATATGTGTGTGTATGGTTTGTGTATGTGGTTTAGTCACTAAGTTGTGCCTGACTCTTGTGACCCCATGGACTGTAGGCTCCTCTGTCAATGGGATTTTTCAGTCAAGAATACTGGAGTGGGTTGCCATTTCCTTCTCCAGGGGATCTTCCCAACTTAGGGATCGAACCCGAGTTTCCTGTGTTGCAGGTGGTCTCCTGCATTGCAGGCAGATTCTTTATCGACTGAGCCACCAGGGAAGCCCATGTATTTGTGTGTGTGTGTGTATCAGTTCAGTTCAGTCGCTCAGTTGTGTCCGACTCTTTGTGACCCCATGAATCGCAGCACGCCAGGCCTCCCTGTCCATCACAAACTCCTGGAGTTCACTCAAACTCACGTGCATCGAGTCAGTGATGCCATCAGCCATCTCATCCTCTGTCGTCCCCTTCTCCTCTTGCCCCCAATCCCTCCCATCATCAGAGTCTTTTCCAATGAGTCAACTCTTCATATGAGGTGGCCAAAGTACTGGAGTTTCAGCTTTAGCATCATTCCTTCCAAAGAAATCCCAGGGCTGATTTCCTTCAGAATGACCTTTTCACATCATTGTTTGGCAGAAACCAGCACAACATTGTAAAGCAATTTTCTTCCAATTAAAAAATAAAAGTACTAGCAGATGGAGAGCAAGAAAGCCAAGAAGGAGAATGTGGAGCTCACCTCCCCTGATGAACACATAAAAATACATCTACAGGTGAAGCAATTCTCACAGAAAAACTGGAGACTGGCAGACATATAACCAAGGCTGTTAGATCCAAACTGAGTTGCATAGGAAGGGAAGAGAAGTGGTCAGGTCAGGACCTTTGCCCCTGGGAGAAAGCACAAAAGAGGAGCAGGATTCTGTGGGCTTGGAGAGCCTCCCTGATGAGGAAACAGTTTGAACCATACATTGGGTGTCTCAATCCCGGGGTCTGACACGGAAAAGACAAGTCCCTTTAGTTGGTGTGAAAATCAGTGAAACTAACAACTGTTAGGAACCTAGGCTTCATTTATGAAGAACATGCACGTGCTTGCTTACTCCTGAAACAAGGCAGAGGATGCAGATTGAGGCTGCCTGGAACTTAGTCTGGTTTCCCTCAACCACCCCAGTGCATTCCTCAGTCCATGCCAAGCACCCAAGCACCAAAGAATCCAGAACATTAGTAATAAGAATGCTGACTGAACTAAGGAAAAGAATAGATGGACACAATTTTAATAAGGAACTAGAAAATGAATAAAAGAGCCAGTCAGAACTGAAGAATACAGTAGCAAATGAAAAACACACTTGAAGGAGTAAACAGCAGACCAAGGATACAGAAGAACACAAGTGATCCAGAAGACAGAATAAGGGAAATCATGCAATCAGAACAGGAAAAAAAGGGTGGTTCAGGTGGTGAAGAGTCCACCCACAGTGCAGGAGACTCAGGTTCGATCCCTGGGGAAGGAAATAGCTACCCACTCCAGTATTCTTGCCTAGAGAATTCCACAGACAGAGGAGCCTGGGGGGCTACAGTCCATGGGGTTGCATAGACTCGGGCACGACTGAACAACACACACACACATACAAGAAAACAGAAGAACACAAGTGATCTGGAAGACAGCATAAGGGAAATCACCAAGCAGAACAGGAAAAAGAAAAAAAAAGGGAACAATTAGGGGACCTGTTGGAAAATAGCAAGTATACTAATATTCACATTATGGGCATCCTAGAAGAAGAGAGAGAAAAATGTGTTGAAAATGTAATTTGACTCAATTGTGGCTTAAAAATGTCTGAATCTGGAGAAGGAAACAGATATCTAGGTATGAGAGTCACAGTGAGTTCCCTAAAATTTATGAACTCAAAGAGACCCATACCAAGATATAATTAAAATAGCAAAATTTAGAATTTTAAAGGCAGCAAGAACAGACTCATGTAAAAGGGAATTCCCATGGTCATCAGCTGATTCTTCTGCAGAAACTTTGTAAGCCAGAATGAAGTGGCATGGTTTATTTAAAGTATTAAAAGGGGAAAACCCTACAATTTAGGATAATCTGCCTGGCAAGATTATAATTCAGAGTTGGAGGAGAAATAACTTCTCAGACAAGTAAAAGTGAAAAGAATTCATCAATGCCACACCAACCCTAAAAGAAATGTTAAAGGATTTTCTATAGGTGGAAAGAAAAGGCTGCAAGAAGAACTTATAGGCAAGGAAAAATCCAATTAATAAAGGCAAATATATAGTAAAGATTGTGAATCAACCACTTAAGTAAGCTTGTGTAAAGATTAAAGATTTAATTAAAGAATTAAATTCTAAAATCAACCATAACTATAATAAACAGTTAAGGGATAAACATGAAGATGTAAAATATGACATCAGAAATACAAAAATGCAGGGGAGAGGAGTAAAAAAATGTAAATCTTTTAGAATGTGTATGAACTAAATGACTACCAGTTTAAAACAATAGATACAGGCCAACATATGTGAACCCCATGGAAACTACAAATCAAAAACCTACAATAGATATGCAAAAACGAGAGAGAAAAGGACGTAAGCATACCGCTGAAGCAATCAAACCATGAGAAAAGAATCTAAAGGAAGAAGAAAACAGAATAACTGCAAAAACAACCAGAAAACAAGTAACAAAGTCGCAGTAAGTGTATTTAAATGTCAATAGACCAAATGCTCCAATCAAAAGACAGGGTGTCTAATTGGATAAAAAATAAGACCCCAAAGCTAAAGACACACATGGAATGAAAGTGAGGTGATGGAAAAGAATACTTCCTGAAAATAAAAATAGCAAGAAAGCTGGGGTAGCAATACTCATATAAAACAAAATAGGCTTTAAAACAAAGACTGTAACAAAAGACAAGGCCATTATATAATAATAAAAGGATCAATACAATAAGAGGATATAACATTTGTTAATGTGTGTGTACCTTATATAGGAGCATCTAAATATATAAAGCAAATATTAACAGACATAAAGGGAGAAATTGACATTGATAATAGGTGACTTTAACACCCCCATTTACACTGGTGGACAGATCATCTAGACAGAAAATAAGGAAACAGTAGTATTAAATGATACATTAGATCAGTTGTGCTGAATAGATATGTATAGGACATTCCATCCAAAACCAGCAGAATACACATTCTTTTCAAGTGTATATAGAACATTCTCTAGGGTAGATCATATGCTAGGCCACAAGTTTCAACAAATTTAAGAGGATAGAAATTACATCAAGCATCATTTTTGACCACAATAGTATGAAACTAGAAATCAACTGCATTTTAAAAAATGGGGGAAAAAACCCGAACACATAGAGACTAAACAATAAGCTACTAAAAAACCAGTAGCTTAAAAAACCAGAGTCAACAAAGAAATAAAAAAGGAAATCAGAAATTACCTTGAGACAAAAATACAACTTTCCAAAATCTATGAAAGTGAAAGTGTTAGTCGCTCAGTCACTTCCCACTCTTTGCAACCCCATGGACTGTAGCCCACCAGGCTCCTCTGTCCATACAGTTCTCCAGGCAAGAATACTGGAATGGGTAACCATTCCCTTCTGAAGGGATCTTCCCAACCCAGGGACCGAACCCAAGTCTCTTGAATTGCAGGCAGATTCTTTACCACCTGAGTCACCAGAGAAGCCCAAAATCTATGGGACACAGCAAAAACATCCAGAAGAGAAGTTTATAGCAATGCAGACCAACCTCAGGAGACATGAAAAGTCTCAAACAACCTAACCTACTATCGATAGGAATTAGAAGAACAAAGCCTGAAGTCAGTAGAAGGAAGAAATAGTAAAGATCAATCAGGAAATGAAATAGAGCCCCCCTAAAGGAAAAAACCAATAGAAAAGATTGATGAAGGTATGAATTGTTTTTTGAAGAAATGAAAAACAGAATTGATTAGGCTTTAGCCAGTTGCCATGTCAGGCTCTTAAACATCTCTACCAGAAATATGTTATTTTTATAATTTTTCCATTTACTTTCAATGTACTGCTAAAACGTTCCTTTCTCTTACTTTCTGGGATCCATTTCCCTTAGGGCACAATTAATGGCTCCTCTTTCCCATTTCCTGTAGCACTTTATACACACCTTTAACAGCACTTGCCACTTTGTTTTACAGTGCCTTGTTTATTCTTGCCTGGAGAATCACATGGACAGACGAGCCTGGTGGGCTACAGTCCACAGGGTCACACGGAGTCGGACACGACTGGAGCGACTTGGCACAGCACAGCACACAGCACCTTTGTTTATGAGTCTGTTTTCCCACCTAAGTTGTGAATTTTTCCTAGCTGGGACCTCTGCTTTCCTCACCTTTGTTTCCACACTCTCAAGCATAAGATCTGACACTGACTTTTGTTTGCGGAGTTGAGTTGAAAGGCTGGAATGTGTAGATTTCATCTCTCCTCCTCCAAACTCAATGTTACTTTCTCCCAGTGTATTAATTAGCCATTCTAGCCAGCACTGTCTCCTACTGTGCTCTGTCCCATGCTTTCTGTCATATGCTCAGATTGACTTTAGCCCCTATCAGTAAACTCCTGCTGCCATAGCTTCAGTGGTCCCTAAAAGTCCAAGTTGCCCTCTTCCTTCAGTTGACATTTATCTTCTCTGTTGCATGTGTTACTTGTGGTAATCATGTTTTATAAAGGCACCGTGGACACAGAGTTAGTGAACACTGAACACCTCTCCCTCATGGAAACGCAGGGTTCAGTTCCTGTGAACCTCTGCTCACGACATTCGTGCCAGATATTCAGCACATAACCAGGTTGTATATGTGTTTCCGTCTAAAGGCACCTAGTTCAGTGTATATTGTTGGTGCATCAACCTCGAAGTCACAGCCAACAGCAGTGTAACTCACACCTGAACAAAGCTTGTCTAACACACGTATGACCTTCTGCTTAGGACCACTAGACAGCACTTGAGCACTATGCTTGAGGGCCATTTTAAATGGCAAAATCGCCATCAGAAAGCACACGAAAATGTGAAAACGGTGGCACTGAACAGATCATGAAAAGAATGTTTGTATAGTACAAGAGCAGTGTTACTTATTCAACCTCCGCATGGAATGTATGCTTCTTGCCACTGCTCACGTCTGTGAATGACCATGACATAGCTCAAGTACTGATTTTGGGGACACAGTGAATTTTAGAGAGTTGGTGAATTTGCAAATATGAATCTATGGGTAATGAGGATGGATTGTGCCCCCGTAGTGTCTCATCTTCTGAAATTATGAGATTCACGCCACACATCTTGCTTCTTGGTGGCCTCCCTTTTAGGTGTTTTTAGGTTTCAACTCTCTCATGTTTCTTAATTCAGCTGCCACTTGACTCACTTCTCATACTCCAAAACTTTTTGACCTCTCTTATTGCCATGTTTTGTTGTCTCTTCTCCCATTTGTTATGTTTTGTGTGACTTTGTAGCTTTCCTCTACATTTACCATAATTTTCATGGAGTTATCTGATAGAGCAGAGAGAAATGTATATATCCAATCAACCATGGAGTCAGAATTTTATTGTATAGCATCATTAGTCAGGTGTTATATGTATAATAAGTTTACTAAGTATTTGTTGAATAAATTAAAGAACTGCTATTTTTATGCAAAAATTTACCTGTCTTAGAGAGTACATTAAAATGGGATTTTTTAGTACCTCATAGTTTACTAGGTAAAAAAAAAAACAAAAAACTTTCTCCTCCTTACTTTTGCTAAACTTTCCTACTTAGTAGAACATTGCCTAAGGAAGATGGGAAATAAATTTAAATTAAGACATATATGGGGACATCCCTGGTGGCACAGTGGATAGGAACACCACCAATGCAAGGACATGGGTTCGATCCATGGTCCAGAAAGATTCCACATACCTCAGAGCAATTCAGCCCATAAGCTGCAACTCCTGAGCCTGCCTGCTTCAACTACTGAAGCCCAAGCGCCTTTGCTCTGCAATAAGAGAAGCCACTGCAATGAGAAGGAGTAGCCCTGCAACAAGGAGTAGCCCCTTCTCATCACAACTGCAGAAAGCCCGTGCAGCAACAAAGTGCCAGCACAGCCATAAATGAATAAATAATATGTTTAAAAATTATTAAATAAAAAAACATTCAGCTGGAGAGCGTATCTTATTTTAAAGCTTAGGTTGAGTTTCTTTCCTTTTGCATAATAATTTTTTTCCATATAGAAGAGATTTCTTTATGATTTTGTCAATTACAAAAAGTTATAAAATTGTAATGCCTAAAGTGATCCCAGAAACCATCAGATTTAACCTTTGATTTATAGGATACTGAGAGTCAGGCTGTCTTGGTTCAGTTCCTGGCTCTACTATTTGCTTTGGACAAGTGTCTTTTTCTGGCCTCTGTGTCCTCATCTATAAGATGAGAGGAAAAATATTACTGATGTCATAGAATTGTTGTGAAGATTGAGATAATTTCAAGTTCGTCGTACTGTGACTGACACGTGGTAAGATCTCCATATATATTTAATTATCATATTAAGCCTCTTAATTAGTAATTTAGCTGGCTTCCAGCTCCCCAGTTTAGTATACTTAATATTGGGTTGGTCAAAACGTTTGTTTTTCTGCAATACTGGATGAAAAACCCAAATGAACTTTTTGGCCACCCCAACACATGCTTAGGAATTATAAATCTCTTTCCAAGTTAGCGACCATTATTTTCTCTCCATCTCCTTCTTTTAAAGATAATTGCATGATGATGTATTTCTGAAGCTAAACATACTCTTCGCATTTCACCCATTACAAATGCAGGTGGCATCTGTAAGGACTTCCTGTATAGAACATTTTAAGTTTAGTCATTCCTTTTAGTTGTTCATGGCACTTTCAGATGGCACTTTTTCCTGTAAAGTTGAGTGGTCGCACAGAAGCAGATTTTTTTAAAGTTACAATAATGCACTCCACTTCCCAGCATAAGTGGGTTAAGTGCCACCCTGGCTTGGGCTGGGCTTAAAAGCAAAGGAAAAGCCCTTGGACCAGAGAGGAAACACTTGCATAACTGTGTTGATAAATTACAAACCACGCTCCTTACTCTCACTTGTGCTGTGGAAGACAGAGCACCTTTGATGTGGATCTTTTTAAACAGCAGAACCTCTGTGGGATAGCACCCCACACAGGAAGGTGAGTATCAGGCCACAAAACCTGATAATGCAAAAACTTGCGATTTGGTCCCTTCTTCTATTATATGAGGGTTTATTTCTGCTTTCTTCAATAAAGTTGTTGGTCAGAACTCGCTGCATGACTTACTCTGTAGTTAGACTGGTTATTGATGGTACAAGGAATCTAATTTTCTGGCAGTAAATCTTTTTAAAATGCTGGCTCTAGGGTGGGAGATGGTGGAGGACAACGATCAGGGGCTGGGGAAAATATAGGAACGTTAAAGGTTTATCTTTCTGGGAACTTGAGGCTGTAGAAAATTAGACCTAGGAGATTCAGAAGAAAATCCCTGTGTGTAATGGCATTTTGTGGCAGGAGAACTGAGGGAGAGTAAATCACTAATAACTACTGATTGATTTTGATGGAAAGAATCTAGGCTTCAGAATAAGACAAGCATAGGTTTGAATCCGGCTATGGGGTCGCAATGAGTCGGACACAACTGAGCGACTGAACGGAAAAGGAAAGTGAAGTCACTTACAAACTATGGGAGTTTCGGACTGATTACGTGATACTGTGAGCCACAACATCCATATCTGTAAAGCAGGGGTAATAATACCAACTCTGCAGGGATTTTAGGAAATACAGATGTAATTTATGTAATGCAATTAGGACTTTGTAGACTCTTACTATTGCATCATACTTGTGTTTTTACCAGTCTTGCTGCTGGCAGTCTCAAAGTATTCATTGTGTGAAAGCAGCCTGAACCTCAAATGGGTTTATACTCTGAAACTGAATGCAGTTTCCTGAGAACTCTTTTTAAAAATAATTGAGATATAATTAACTTACTAGCTTCAGGTATACAACATACTGATTGAATATCTGTATGTAGTGTGACATGATCACCACATTAAGTCTAGTTAAGGTAACATATATGGTGGCACTAATGGTAAAGAACATGCCAGCCAGTGCAGGAGACGTAAGAGATGTGGGTTCTATCCCTAGGTTGGGAAGATCCCCTGGAGGAAAGTGTGGCAACCCAATATTCTTGCCTGGAGAATCCCGATGGATAGAGGAGCCTGACAGGCCCCAGTCCACAGAGTTGCAAAGAGTTGGCCACGACCGAGGCGGCTTAGCGTGCACACATATCACTATACATAGACAAAACTTTTCTCTTGTGATGAGAGCTTTTAAGGTCTACTGCCATGAAAGTGAAAGTTGCTCAGTCGTCTCCAACTCTTAGATACACCATGGACTACAGAGTCCATGGAATTCTCCAGGCCAGAATACTGGAGTGGGTAGCTGTTCCCGTCTCCAGGGGATCTTCCCAACCTAGGGATCGAACCCAGGTTTTCCACATTGCAGGCGGATTCTTTGCCAGCTGAGCCACAAGGGAAGTCCATACATAGTTACAAAACTTTTCTCTTGTGATGAGAGCTTTTAAGGTCTACTGGCCATAGCAACTTTCAAATACACAGTACAGTATTATTAACTAATATTAATATGTTAGTCACCATGCCGATAGCTCTTAATCTCATCTTGGATAAGGTACATAAGCATTTCCTCACCCAAAAAGAAAAGATACAGTTAGTTTACTAGGCTGAAATTGCCAATATTTGACTGTTTTAGACTTATGAAAATAGCAATTTTGTATAATTCAACCTAAAAGTATGTTGCTATCCCTAGAATTTACTTATTTGTCCATCCTTTAAAAACCCAATCCCATACTCTGCAAAGTTTCTGGCACAGAATGGGTATCAACACACATTAACTGAGTAAATGTATGAATGAATGAATGAAAGCAGGGTCATATAGCAATATATTTGTGTGCACGTGAAATCAGGTAAAACAGCCTCCAGGACACAGCCTTGAGTGGGAACTGAAGCTCCAAAGGACAGGCTGTGTGTGGGGTGGTGGAGGTGTTTGTGTGTGTGTAATGGGAGATTTCTAGAGAGTAAAACAGCCGTGCTATTGCTTCTGCTTGGGTGATAGGAGAGAGAATGTGGAGAGGAAGGGATAGTTTAACATCAGCTGGCAAGAGCCGTGTCTCTTCCTTTGTGTTCTTGTCTCCAGCTGCTGCTGTAGCCAGCAATAATTGGTTGGTTTCACTTCCAGTCGTACTCCTAACAGTAGCTACTACTTTAAAGGTAAGACACTAAAAATTACTCAAGTGGCATCACTTTATGTTCTGAGTCCTTTGGTTGAGCATGGAATATTCATAGTGTTGTTTGAGAATTCCAGAGCTCCTGTTGTATTCAAATCAGGCACCACTAATGAGGTGTATATTTCTAGGAAGTGCCCCCTTAGTGGGGACAGTTATTCAAAGCTGCTGCATTTTAAAAGTTAGCGCTGATGAGTCAGGCAATGAAGGTAATAGTTTAATGGTTCTCCTGAAGAGCACAGGATAATCTTCGTGAATTTTCTATAGCCCACAGTCTTGCTGCACCCAGAATTGCTCAGATTTGGGGAGGCTGATTACCTCGTGTAAGACTTCATGAGGCTGGTATGTTAAACAAAGGAGGGTAGTCTTTTCTAATTACTAGAAGGCTTACATCCTTTGTTCAGGATCTGAGCTTCTGCTAAATTATTAATAATCAGAAACAGCTTCACAGAATCAGAGCGATCATGGAAATTTTGGGTTTTGAGATATCTTGCATCAAGGCTGTGGTGAAGTCTAATGATTGTCCTGGTATAGAGTACAGCTGACCCTTGAACAACATGGATTTTAACTGTGTGGGTCTACTTGTAAGTGGTCTTGTTTTCAATAGTAGATACTGTCGTACTCCACTGTTCATGATTGGTTGACTCCAAGGTTGTAGAACCTCAGATGGGGAGGAACTGTGTGTATGGACAGAAGGTATGTGAGTGGATTTCTGACTGTGTAGAGAGCCTATGCTCCTAACTTCGGCATTGCTCAAGGTCAGCTGTATGTCACTCCAGCAATGGAAAACTTCATAATTTCCTTCCATGGATGCTTAGTCACTCAGTTGTGTCTGACTCTTTGTGACCCCATGGACTGTAGCCCGCCAGGCTCCTCTGTCCATGGGATTCTCCAGGCAAGAATAGTGGAGTGGGTTGCCATTTCCTCCTCCAGGGGATCTTCCTGACCCAGGGATCGAAACTGCATCTCCCGTGTGGCTGGCAGATTCTTTACCACTGAGCCATCAGAGAAGCCCAATGAACACAGATGAACACTGCCAACTTTTTTTTCTGTGACCTCTCCTTTCATTCCCATAGTCTCCTTCCATTTAGGATACATTTAGTTGAATAAATTCCTGCAACTAAATGACAGTGTTAATTTTTCAGATCCAACTCTCTCGAGTTTACACCCAGGCTTCCTTGGAAGAAGTTTGGAGTAAACTCAAGTTCTTCAAACATTCTTGATTTACTCCCACAGTTAACTAGGGTCACTTCTGTGCACACATTTTGCTAGTTGAACTCTCAGTTGAACTTATTTCTAAGTTCCTGGGAGGTACCTCACATTTGTTCACTTTTACTACCAATAAGCAGTCATGAGTGGTGGTTCTCTGGTGTGTGAGGGGAAGTGGAAAAGGCACTGGAGGACAAACAGGTGTTAGGGCATTGTCATTCAACAAAGCTTATTGACTTTCCCCAGTCATGAGCTCTTTCCTCTCTTTGGACATTCTGTGCTCTCTCTGCACTATTGTAATTACAGCACTTACCAGGTGATATTTGCTATTACTATCCATGCTGTGTTGCTGCAAGTAGATTAGTGGTTCTCAACCCTTTGTTCTTCTACAGTTTTGTCCCTGGGTATAATTTAGTACTGTTAGTACTGCTGTTTTTTTGTTAAGGCTTTAAAAATTCACAAATAATAGGTGAGTATGCTCACTGTAAAGTAAAGAAGCAATAATTACAATTGATTAAAATATTTTAAGTTCAAAATATTCAATATTTAATATTGATAAGATTTTAAAATGCAAAACCCTGTATTGGAATAACAATATGAGCTTTAGCGCCTATAATTGTTTGTTTATTTAATCATTGAGACTGTCAGCATCATGTCTTTAATAATGTCTTCATGACTGGGCCTCCCTCCCTTTCCAGTATGCTTTTAAAACTTGTAAAGGCATGTTTTTTGGCTAAGAACTGGAGAAAATTAAGACAACATTGTGAATAGTTGGATGCTAAAAAGTGCTATTACTGGGAATTCCCTGGTGGTCCAGTGGTTAGGACTCCGAGCTTCCATTGCAGAGGGCATGGATTCTATCTCTGGTCAGAGGACTAAGATCCCACATGCTTCAAGGCCAAAAACTAAATAAATAAAATTCTATTCAAGGCCAAAAAAAAAAAATTCTTTTGCTGTTATAATTAATTTTCAAAGAACACATTTATTCTTCATTGAAAAATTTTAAAACTTCCTAAGTTTTATACTCATTTAAATCAAAATGGTTGTTTTGGGAGAGATTAGCCACAGCTCTTGAGTAACAGGCATTAACTATTGCTGTTATGTAACTAGTCTTTTATTGTTTCATAATGGTATTTCTATGGATCCAAGTTCTCACTCAGCTTTATTTTGCCTTAGGCACTTTCAGTTCGTTAGGTGTTTCAACTGGTTTGTGTGTGAGAAAATGTTATCCCTGTGGTTTTTGTCCAAAAAAGCGGCATTCAACTTTCCCTAAAATGATTCATTTTGCTGAAAACTCTCCTTTTCCCCCCATAATGATATGTCAGCTGAAAATGTAGCATCATGTATTTCTTTCTGAAAGCAAGGTATTGCCTTTACATTTGCTTTAATCCTTAGACTATCTCACCATCTCATCTGGGATGACGTGAGGAGCCAGCAGCCTTGTTATTCTAATTATTCCACAAACAATAGTGAATGTCTACCAGGTACCAGGCACTGCCTTCAACACTCAGGCTTCTCAGAGAGAGAAGCTGCACTCTTCAGAAGCTCCCTATCTGTAGAGAAGCCAGCGGGTAAACTACTAAAGACCATTCTGAATGCTGTGTGCACAGTACAGATGGCATGGAGGGTGGGTGGGGCACAGAGGCCGACTGGCGGGCTGAGTCCATCTGGGAGTTCAGGGAAGGTGCTTGGAGAAGGCTAGCTTTGAACTGAGTCTGGAAAGATGGATCACTTTGTCAGGAATAGGGAAGAAAGGACATTCTAGACAGAAGGAACCACATGGACAAAGCATGGAGATGTGAAATTGCATGGTGCTTTTGGAAAATTACGAGATGTCTTGTTTAGCTGGAGTGCTCAGGAACTGAGGCAGAGACTGGAGGACAGTACTGTTTTTCTGGAGTGTATTCTTGCTGGCTGGTGTACTTTTTGTATTATATAGTAGAATTAACTGTGGACAAAAAATTGACTGGGGTAATGGAATAATCACAGAGGGATCTATGTGATGCTAACCAAATAAATATAACAAAATAGAATGTAATTCAAAATATATAAAATAAAATACCTTTCCTCAAAATTCCCAGAATCTGTTTATCACTAGAAACAGAGCTGTTGAGGAGAGACAGGAAGCAAACTAACTCTTGACTGATGATATTTTCTGTTCTCTTTCCAGGCTCCCTGCATTATTTGGGAACAATGTGGGCCTGGACACTGTGGATGCTCCCTCTACTCTGCAGATTTGGCCTGGCAGGTAGGTCAGCCTGTGCCCTTTTATGGATTATGCGATTCTATTTGCCTTTTTTGAATAAGAGTTGTTAACTTGAGAACAAAGGGGCAGCTGGACATGGGCATTCATGGATGAACAGTGGGGGATTTGTGAGCTCCCTAAATTTGTGTGGGGTTGTATGCGTGTGTTGATGTATACTTATGCATGTGCAAGTTTGGCAAGATGATCTATCATATTTTCAAAGGGAGATATGACCCTTTGAAAGTCAAGATTCACTGTTTTAGAGTAATAGTAGGTGATTATCTTGGTCATTCCTGTGTGAAGTGTGCATTGGTTCATATAGGAAGCACACATAGAAACATATATACATTTTCACACTATTTGCCATAAATTCCAAGGGTATAAAGGGAAATGAAACAACATCACTACAATGATCCAACTCAAAACTATGGGCCTAATGGCCATATAATACCTTGTAGATCTAAGATGTTTTACTTAGATCACATATTATGTTAAAGAAGATAAGACCAGATTAAAAGAAATGGTGATTGAGCACTGGGAATGTAGACAAGGCATGTAGTATAAATATCGGTCTGGTCAGGCTGCTATATAACAAAATACCACAGATTGGATAGCCTAAACAACAGAAGTTTATTTTCTCACAGTTTTGGAGACTGAAAGTCCAAGGTCGAAGTGTCTGCAGAGTTGATTTTCTCTGACACCTTTCTCCTTGACTTGTTGATGACCATCATCTTGCTGCCTCTTCATGTGGTCATCCCTCTGTGTATCTTAATCTCCTTTTATAAGGACACCAGTGAGATTGAATTAGGACACATTGTAAAGGCCCCATTTTAGTTAATACATCCTTATATGCCCTGTTTCCAAATGCAGTCAGCTTCTGAGGCACAGCAGAGAGAGGGTAGGGCTTAAATATATGAGATTTGTGGGGAGGGACACAATTCAGCCCATAACGTCTCATAATCGGAGGTCACCCAGAAGGCAGTTGTGATCCAGAGATAAGGAGAATGTCTTCCAGACCTCTGGCATGGCCTGGCCCACCTTGCAGGTCCCTGGGGTTATACTTGTGACACTCCAGAGCTTTGTAGGCATTATAGGCAGGGAGGGCCATGAGTCTCTGTCTCATTCAGTCTCTTTTGGCCATCTCAGAAATCCCCAATTGCTTCCAATTGTCCAATTTAAAGTTCTGCTTATAAGCATCAAAACACCTTTCCCCTCAACTTGTCTTTTTCAGTCTTGTATCTCTGTCTTCTCTTACTACCTTTCATTAATACCATTTCCTGTATAACTGACTCTAGTTTCCATACTACTTCCCTTCTAGACAATTTTCCCCTTGGTCTCAGCCTTGCCCTTCTTTTACTTCAAGACACCGTTCACAACAAAATTTAACTTTGCAATGACACCAAAGTGTTATGAGCGTAGAGAGGAAGAAGGGAGATTGAGAAGATCTTTTTAATTTTGAAAAATGTTCTTTTTGCATATAGGAAATTCGCTGATAAGCAAGAACATTCTCCTGGTCCTTCTTAGAGAAAAGTTCTGAATATTGCTGCTATTTCTAAAAATAGGGGAAATAGTTATTTCTAGAAATGTGGCAATATGTTTATATGCTTTTTCTTAACATGTGGAAGGATACATATGTGTGAGGGGCAAACGTAGCCTTTAGTCATCCACGTGCAAAAAAACATTCTGTTATAGTTTTAAATTTATATAAAAATTGTGAAGATAGTACAGAGAATTTTATATACCCTTTATCCAGTTTCCCTTATTGCTAATATTTTATAATAGCATCATATGCTTGCTGAAATAAAGAAAATGGTATTAACACATGACTATTAAGTACATTCCAGACTTTACTTGATTTCACCAGTTTTTCCTTAATGTTTTCTTTCTATTCTGGGATCCAATTCAGGGTAGCATATTGCACTGAATTGTCCTGTCTCCTTAGTCTGTTCTGGTGGATTACAACTCTTTAGTCTTCCCTTTTTTCTCATGACTGTGGCAGTCTTAAAGAGTTCTGTGAGTACTCTTGGGGTTTTATGAAAAATAGAACAGAGGTAAAATGCCCTCCATTGCTCTATCACAATTATATAATGTTTGTGACAGTCTTTTGATGAAGAGTTTATATTCTAATTAGAGGTAAGTTGAAGAAGACTTAAAATAGGCACACAAGTTGCCAGCAGGTAGGCAGGACAACAGATGTATAAGCCTTGCTACTCGCTGGCAGTTCTTTACATAAGTCAGGGCAGTTCAGATGTATGGGATCCACAAGAAAGCAAAACTGAAGCTATTTGTTGATCTGGTTTTCCTTTTTTATTCCAGTTCCCCTTGGCACCCTCATTTGTGATCAAACAAATCTACAATGCCCTGAGATCATATGCAGAGTTAGGATGTCATGAGAACATAACAAAGAGAAGAGGGAAAATTACTCTTAAATGAATTCCTCTCCCGAGTCCTAAAATCTTGGATTTTCAGACAAGCTATTTTTCACATGAGGCAGGGAAAGTTGTTTATGCAGTGAAAATAAACAAGCCCAAAATCTTAGTGCTTAAGACAACAAAGTCTATATGTCCATCACAGATAAGCAGGACCTAGGCTGATGGAGGCTGTACCAGCCTAAGACTCATTATCTCAACATGGATTTGCAGGGTGTGCAGGGCAGAGGGAGGAGAAAAAGGATAATAATGTAGCAGCGCTTTAGTCTCCTTTCATGTCAGGGGCCAAAGAAGTCACATTGCTATGCCCAATTTCAAGGAAGAAAGGAAATAAAATCTTCCCCTATGTCCAGGAAGGGGAAATACTGATGAGTACTGGAAATGTTCCTGGGCATTCATTTTATTTATCATAAATCTCTTCCGTAACACCAACATAGGGGATCAGAATATGCCACCTCAAAATATACCACTTTCGCATAAGGATTTATTTTGGAGTCAATTTATTATTTGGAGTCAAAAGAGAATCAACAGATGCAGAAGTGAAGTCTTTGTGGAACTTCTTTTATTTGTTTAAAAGAAGAAACTTCTGAAAAGTGAGGACTGCTATAAATCTCCTCTCCTGGAGGAGTTTTATGACCATGAGGAAGACAGAAAATCAGTGCCAGGATGGATCTGCACATGTAAACCCTGCTCCATTAGTGTCTCCCATATATTTACCTTTTCACAGTCTGCTACCCTTGAAAACCTAAGTTCATTTTCCTTTGTCCTGTCAGTTCTCTACAGATTTATTGGTTTTGTCTTAAGATGCTTTACCAGCCCAAGTTCTAACCACCCCTTTAAATGACTCTTTATTGAGTTTTTGCCTGTGTAATTTCACTGCATGCATTAATATAATATTTTCTCTTGTGAATCTGTCTTTTGTCAGTCTGATTTTACAGGGCCCTGGCTGGAGAGCCTAGGAGAGTGAAAGGAAACAGAATTTTTTCCTTCTCTATACCAGTATCAAGTGGCCTCTCCAAGAATATTTCTGTCTTGCCGTGTACCAAACAGTGAGAGTAAAACAAATGTAACTCCTTAAAAAAAGCTCAGGTGAAGAGGAAAATCATTTTTAGAACTACTTTCTCTTCTGATATCTGATAACACTGATGGTTCTGGTAACCAGAGGTTGGATTCCCCTCTGACTTATGGTTTTTATAGATATTAATCAAAGCTTCTGAAAGAGCTGAAGAGAGATATTCAAGGAAGAATAGTAAAGACCAGAGTTCACCATGGTTCGATGGGGATATGTTTAGATCCACAAGGATCTATTCCTGTGCTGTGCTATGCTAAGTCACCTCAGTCGTGTCCGAGGCTCCTCTGTCCATCTATTTCTACGCTGGTTTTTTGGGTGGCTGTCTTTGGAGTCAGCCTGTGCAAGGCAGACCGAGAATGAAGGTGGAAATAAAATGTGACTGTAGGGGGCCATAATGAGAAGAGTACAAAACTAAAGACTATTCTGAGTAGACAGGGAAAGACATCTTATTTCTTTGTTTTCCAGCCAATGATCAACTTTGATATCCTGCTAAGAGCTCATGTGCTGGTATGAGTGAAATGGAGGTGGAGGGCAGGCTAGCTTTGGATGACTATTTGTAAGGAAATTGGCCAGAGGACTAAAGACAGACCCACATGTATGCACAAACACACACAGCCAAGATCTCTGAGCCAGAGAGTGAGTCAGTCAGTGTAAAAGCAATGTCCCTGGGGACATTGTTGGCTAACCGTTTGCTCACCCTCTTAGAGGATTTTGCCTGTCCCACTGACAGTTGTGAAGTGTGTATCTGTTAGTATTCTGCTTGCTGTCCTGAGGAATCCTGAGGGAGTGTTGTGTGGGCTCTGAGGAATTACTGGGCTAATTGGCCTACCTTCTGATCTCCACTTACCATGTAGTAGTATTTGGTTCAGGTCAGTTAACTTCGGTCCTTTAAGCAGTTGGACTTGGAGATCACCAGCTTTTTCATGGTTTTCAACATGCAAGTAGCATAGATAGCAAGTCATTGACTTAACTGCTGACTAGTGGGTCTTGTCGGGATCAGGCTCATCTGAAGGACTCAGAGGAAGGCTTCTCAGAAAAGAGCTGGAAATGTGGCCATGACATGAAGGCCCCCTTGCTCTGCTTCACTCTTGTTTGTCTCTCCCAGGGGCTGCTTTACCTATGTGGACAATTCTCATTTCTTAGACCACAGTCTCCCACGTTGCAGGCAGGTTCTTTACCATCTGAATCACCAGGGAAACCCATGAGTGAATATACAAATCCCGAAACTCCCAAATCTAAGCAGTGAATACAACCCATTCTGAAACTGTTTGTTACTGACTTCCTATTAGAAGGTGTTACCTCTGGAAGAGTTGAAATGTATGCATTAGTCAGATATGCAGATATATTTTATAACATGCTTATTTTCTAGGAATAAGCTAATCAGTTTTCAAAAAGTCCCTGCTCCCCTGGAAAGCCAGGCAGGGCTGAGAAAGGGGACAGCACAGGCAGCACTTACATTTGTTAGCATTGTCTCTGTTTCTTCTGATTTATAGTGTTTTCCAGCTGATTCAGTCTCTCTGGGGTAACTGTGCACAGTTCCAGAGTTTCTGCCTGTCCCCCTACTCCTGCCTAGGGTGGTGTCTGGGTATATGAGTGGGTTTACGTAACTTCAGAGTCCTGGTCTCCTAAATCTGTGTGAGCAAGTCTTTGTTTCCCTCTGGACGTTCTGCTGGGGTCTTATCCCTTCTCTGCTATCTGCTGCCGGGCAGCCAGCTTTGCATGGGCTTTGGGGTATCATTGCCAAACCCACTCCTGAAGTTCATGCCCCAGCTGTTTGCCTGTGGTTGACATCCCCCTGTGCACAGAAGCCTCTTCATCTGAATCCCAGCCCTGATTTACAGCTATATCACCCTGAACGTGCCTGATCTCTTCTGAATCCCAGGCCTGGACCAACCCCACACATCTACACCCGCCCACAGTTCCTCACCCTGAGATACTTGGGACTTCTGAATCCCTGCCTGCTACTCTCACCTGTTCAGAGCTTTTGTGAAGATCTTCCCCAGCCCTCTCTCCGCAGTGCTAGGACTTCCATATCATGCTGGAGTTGGTGCTGAGTGGTACATGAGGCTCCGACTAGACTTGCTATGCCTGGTGAAATAGGCCACCAGCCCAAACGACCTTGGTTCTTCAGACTCACGCATGTTTGTACTGTTGCACCAAGAACTGACATCCGAGTTCTTTGCTCCGTCTTATTTTCACTACCCTGCTCCAATATTTTACTTGCTACAAGTCATGGACTTCTTACTTCTTATCTGGTAGGAACTTCCTTGAATAAAAATATAAGAAGTGTTTTTTAAGTCAAAATCTAGCTGTTTAAAGGGAGTAACTGCAGAGATGGAGTTAGATTCTTTCCATGGCCCTGATAAGGAGAACCTATTATATCTAGTAACTTACCAAGAAATTCAGCTTTCGATTAATCTGTTTTCATCAAACTCATTAATGCTGGCAATGTTTATCATGCACTAAAATTATTGTGTTTGTGTATTTTTCTAGACCTGCCAGCTAAGCCTGAGAACATTTCTTGCGTCTTCTACTATACGAAAAATTTTACTTGCACCTGGAGTCCAGAGAAAGAAGCTAATTCTATATCATACACAGTCAGGAGAACTTTGTGAGTACGGGAGCTTGTGTGCCGTCAGGGAGAGTAAGGGGAGGAGGCAGAGGCTCCCACTTTAACTCATGACTCAAGTCACTTAGACAGTAAAATGTTTTCTCAATTATAGCTTCTAGATAACCATTATTTGTATCCAGTGGCTGGGGTGATACTTGGTTATTTGCAACCATACTGATAGGATCTACAGCTAAGAGGGTGGGAGGATGCTTGTATAACCATGACACAACATTACCCTGTAGGCCATTTTTGCACTCTATGATAACCATGGAAAATGCTGAGATCCTTTCTGCTTTCAAAATTCCATGATTCTATATTTCTGTATGTTCAGTCTCTGCTCCCTCACCCCTGCCTTTGCAAATCCTTACACAGTGGGCCCCCTCTTCTGGTCTCAGCCTGTTTCATCTCCCACATAGTCCCCAGAGGACTCTAGCAATACCCACCTACTTGATTCCTACCAATATGTGTAGCTGTTTTCATTAAGTTACAGCTTGATAGGGTTTAAGTTATCTATCTAAGAAAATAATTGTAATGAGTTTTCTGAAAACATTGTACACCAATGGCAAAAAATTAAATCTGAAAAATATGAAGAATATAAAAAATCATCCCAAATCCCACCACCAAAGGTAACAATTTTTAATATTTTGATGAAGACCTTTCTAGACACCTTTAAGAAGAGTTATATAAATATGTAATTTCATATTAATGTAATCATTATTTACATAATATGCATCTTGCTTTTTTTCACCATTAATAGAGTACCAGGCATCTTTCCATATCAATAAATATAGTTGTATTAAAAACTATCATTTTAAATTCTATTTATGTATCTACTGTAATTTATTTAACAAATTCTTTTTATTTTTTCCTTTTAAGAATAAGTTCTCAAGGTTAGAATCTGAGATTTTCAAGAGCCTATTCATTATTTCTTACCAATAGGAAATGCATTATATGAGTGTAACTTCTGATGGACTTACAGGGTTCCCAGGGAGGTCTCCATGGTAACTTTTCTCTCTCCTTGAAGGTGAGGAAGGAATCTGGAGAGATAAACATCAATTTCTGGACTATACAGTTCTCAAGAGAGACCCAGAAGGAAGCTACCAAATACATGCTTAACATATTAAATATGCTTATGTTTCTAAACTGCTGTACTAAACTCATGCTGAATCATTTTTTCCTTCAAAGGTGTTATGTACGTGAAAATGATACTTGTAATTCTACAAGTAAAGCTGGTTCTTCATGCTCTTTTTATTCAAGTTTAACACCACCAGATATTTACATTATTCAAGTGGAGGCTAAAAATGCATATGGCATAATTAAATCTGATATAACATATTGGGACTTAACTACCATAAGTAAGTGTCACTTTATATTCTTATGAACTTTTTAATTAAAATATACCCTCTTCTTCTGTTTTTTAAAAGAGATATCTGTAAACTCAAAAGTAGATTCACATCTCAAGCACATAGGTGTATGTTATAGATATATGGAAAATTTGTCTTCTTTTGAAGAAGGAAAAGAGAGGTAGGGCCAGAGGGAAGAAGAAAGGAAGGAAGGAGGGACCTGACCAAAAAAAAAAAAAAAAAAATGAATGAGAAGAGACATTTTGCTGGTCCTTGATTTTCTCTTGCAGTTTGTACTATCAATTATATTAGAAGAAACAGTATATTATTGCTCCTGTAGGAGAAAGTAAAACTCTTATTTTTAAAAATACCTCACTGATTGTTGCTTTCAAATTCTTTTTCAAAGAGTCATTTTTACTATTTAATTTTAAAATAACATCGTTTGTGAGAATAATTCACATGTTATAAGATTCACCTTTTTTGTTAATTTATTTATTTTTAACTGGAGGATAATTGCTTTGCAATATAGTTTTTGTTTCTGTTTGTCTCTTGAACCTCCATCCCATCTCCCACCCCATAGATTCACCTTTTAAAAATGACAATTCACCAGTTTTTAAAAATCATATTCACAAAGTTATACAAATATCACCAGGATCTAGTTCCAGAAACTTTTCATCACCCCTCAAAGAAACTTCATGCCCATTAGCAGAAATCCTTAATTCTACCTTCCCCTTGGTCTCTGGCAGTCACTAATCTATTTTTCTGTCTTTATGGATTTACTTATTTCTGAAAATTCATATAAATGTAATGATACAGTATAGTCCTTGTATCTTATTTCTTTCACAGCATAATGTTTTCAAGGTTCAATCCATCTTGTAGCATTTATTCCTTTTTATAGCTGAATAATAATCCATCATAGGGACATATCACATTCTGTTTAACCACACATTGGTTGATAGACATTTTAGTTGTTTCCACTTTTTGGTTATGAATGCTGCAATTATGAATATTTGTGTACAAATTTTTGCTTGGATATAGGCTTCAATTCTCTTAGATGTATACCTAATGAAATTGCTGGGTCATATAACTTAGTCTTTAACTTTTTGAGGAACTGCTGAATTTTACCAAAATGGCTATACCATTTTACATCCCACCAGCAATTTATAAAGTTACCAGCTTCTCCATATCCTCTTCAACACTAGTTATTGCACTTTTTTTTTTTATTATAACCATCCTAATGGGTATTAGGGGACTTCCCTAGTGGGTATTACATCATACTTCACTGTTCTGATTTGCACTTACCAAATGATTAATGGTATTGAGCATCTTTTCATGTGCTAACTGGCCATTTGTACATCTTCTCTGGAAAAATGTTAATCCATAACCTTTGCTGATTTTACAAATATGTTGTCTTTTTATTATTCAATTTTAAGAGTTCTTTTTGTGAGGGGCTGTAGGGATCAAACCTAAGCCCCTTGCAGTGGAAGAGTGAGTCTTAATCACTTGATTGCCAGGGAAGTTCGAGTTCTTTATATATTCTGGGTATCAGCTCCTTATAAGATATGTTTTGCACATGTTTTCTTTCTTCCTGTGGGTTATGTTTTCAATTTCTTAATGATATCCTTTGAAACTAAAACATAATTTAATTTTGATGATTTTATTATAATTTATCTATTTTTTCCTTTATTGCTTGTGCTCAGGAGTCAGAACTAATAATCTAGTGCCAAACCTGAGGTCACAAAGATTTCTACTCTGTTTTCTTTTAAAGACCTTTATAGCTTTAGCTCTTACATTTAGTTCTATGATCCTTTCTGAGTTAATTTTTGAACAAAATAACAAACTTTGTATTCCTGAAATAAATCTCACATGGTTGTAAGTGTATAATCCTTTCTATATGTTGCTGAATTTGGATTGATAGTTTTTTTGTTGAGGAGTTTTTCTTCTATCTTCCTAGGGGATATTGGTCTCTTGCTTTCTTTTCTTGTGATATCTTTGTATATTTTTGGCATCATGGAAATATTGGCCTCACAGAATGAGTTGGAAAGTGTTTCCTGGTCCTGTTTTTTGAAAGGGTTACAGGGATCAAGACCATCCCCAAGAAAAAGAAATGCAAAAAAGCAAAATGGCTGTCTGAGGAGGTCTTACAAATAGCTGTGAAAAGAAGAGAAGCGAAAAGCAAAGAAGAAAAGGAAAGATATACTCATTTGAATACAGAGTTCCAAAGAATAGCTAGGAGAGATAAGAAAGCCTTCCTCAGTGATCAATTCAAAGAAATAGAGGAAAACAATAGAATGGGAAAGTCTAGAGATCTCTTCAAGAAAATTAGGGCTATCAAGGGAACATTTCATGCAAAGATGGGCTCAATAAAGGACAGAAATGGTATGGACCTAATAGAAGCAGAAGATATTAAGAAGAGGTGGCAAGAATACACAGAAGAATTATACAAAAAAGATCTTCATGACCCAGATAATCATGATGGTGTGATCACTCACCTAGAGCCAGACATTCTGGAATGTGAAGTCAAGTGAGCCTTAGAAAACATCACTATGAACAAAGCTAGTGGAGGTGATGGAATTCCAGTTTAACTATTTCAAATCCTAAAAGATGATACTGTGAAAGTGCTGCACTCAACATGCCAGCAAATTTTGAAGACTCAGCAGTGGCCACAGGACTGGAAAAGGTCAGTTTTCATTCCAATCCCAAAGAAAGGTAATACCAAAGAATGCTCAAACTACTGCACAATTGCATTCATCTCACATGCTAGTAAAGTAATGCTCAAAATTCTCCAAGCCAGGCTTCAGCAATACGTGAACTGCGAACTTTCAGATGTTCAAGCTGGTTTTAGAAAAGGCAGAGGAACCAGAGATCAAATTGCTAACATCCGCTGGGTCATCGAAGAAGCAAGAGAGTTCCAGAAAAACATCTATTTCTGCTTTATTGACTATGCCAAAGCCTTTGACTGTGTGGATCACAATAAACTGTGGAAAATTCTGAAAGAGATGGTAATACCAGACCACCTGACCTGCCTCTTGAGAAACCATATGCAGGTCAGGAAGCAACAGTTCGAACTGGACATGGAACAACAGACTGGTTCCAAATAGGAAAAGGAGTTCGTCAAGGCTGTATATTGTCACTCTGCTTATTTAACTTACATGCAGAGTACATCATGAGAAACACTGGGCTGGATGAAGCACAAGCTGGAATCAAGATTGCCGGGAGATATATCAATAACCTCAGGTATGCAGATGACACCACCCTTATGGCAGAAAGTGAAGAAGAACTAAAGAGCCTCTTGATGAAAGTGAAAGAGGAGCGTGAAAAAGGTGGCTTAAAGCTCAACACTCAGAAAACGAAGATCATGGCATCCCGTCCCATCACTTCATGCCAAATAGATGGGGGAACAGTGGAAACAGTGGCTGACTTTATTTTTTGGGCTCCAAAATCACTGCAGATGGTGATTGCTGCCAGGAAATTAAAAGATGCTTACTCCTTGGAAGGAAAGTTATGACCAACCTAGACAGATAGTAAAAAGCAGAGACATTACTTTGTCAACAAAGGTCCATCTAGTCAAGGCTGTGGTTTTTCCAGTGGTCATGTATGGATGTGAGAGTTGGACTATAAAGAAAGCTGAGCACTGAAGAATTGATGCTTTTGAACTGTGGTGTTGGAGAAGACTCTTGAGAGTCCCTTGGACTGCAAGGAGATCCAACCAATCCATCCTAAAGGAGATCAGTCCTGGGTGTTCATTGGAAGGACTGATGTTGAAGCTGAAACTCCAATACTTTGGTCACCTGATGCGAAGAGCTGACTCATTGGAAAAGACCCTGATGATGGGAAAGTTTGAGGGCAGGAGGAGAAGGGGACTACAGAGAATTAGATGGTTGGATGGCATCACCGATTCAATGGACATGAATTTGGGTAAACTCCAGGAGTTGGTGATGGATATGGAGGCCTGGCATGCCGCGGTTCATGGGATTGCAAAGAGTCAGACACGACTGAGCGACTGAACTGAACTGAAAGATCAGTGGTAATTGGTCTTTAAACCTTTGGTACATCTCACCAGTGTAGGTATCTGGGCCTCAGATTTTCTTTTTATGAAGTGTTTTGACTTGGGTTTCTTTTTAAAACATTTTTAGGAACTCCCTTTGAAAGGCTTACATTACAATGCTAACATTGGCTCTGCCTCTTGTCGATGGGCCTAAAAGGGGCAAGGTTTTTCACTTTGTAAACACAAACTTTTATTTTATTTTTATCTTTTGGAGAAGGCAATGGCACCCCACTCCAGTACTCTTGCCTGGAAAATCCCATGAACGGAAGAGCCTGGTAGGCTGCAGTCCATGGGGTCGCTAAGAGTCGGACACCACTGAGTGACTTCACTTTCACTTTTCACTTTGATGCATTGGAGAAGGAGATGGCAACCCACTCCAGTGTTCTTGCCTGGAGAATCCCAGGACAGTGGAGCCTGGTGGGCTGCTGTCTATGGGGTCGCACAGAGTCGGACACGACTGAAGCAACTTAGCAGCAGCAGCAGCAGGATCTTAAGGAGATACTTGCATTTCCATGTTCATTACAATATTATTCACAATAGCCAAGATATAGAAACAACCCAAATACCCACCAACAGAGGCATGAATAAATAAATTGTGCTATACACATACACTGCAATTACTGTAGCTATTTTGGAAAGCAAAATGACATTTTGTGGAAAGTAGCCCTAAAAATGTTTATGTTGTTTGTTGTTTAGTCACTAAGTCATGTCCAACTCTTTTGGAACCCAATGGACTCTAGCCTGCCATGCTCCTCTGTCCTTGGGATTCTCCAGGCAAGAATACTGGAGTGGGTTGCCCTTTCCTTCTGCAAGGGATCTTTCCAACCCAGGGATCAAACCCACATCTCCTGCACTGGCAGGTGGATTCTTTACCACTGAACCACCTGGGAAGCCCCAAAATGGTTATACTTTTTAATTTAATCCTTCTGTCCTAGGGGATCTAAGGAAGCCATGAGAGATACACACAAAGATACAACTATTATCCACTTACTTGTTCACTTAACAAATATCTGAAATTTGCTAAGTACCAAGTGTTAATCAAAGGCCTTGTGATTGAGACTCAGCTTCTGTTTTCAGGGGAACTTTAAAACGAGAAATTGGAAACACTATGTACAGTACACTAATAGAGAAAGTGTCAAATTCTGTTTCTCTATAAGAGAATATTATGAAGCTTTGAAAACATGTTTTGAAAAATTTCAATGCAAAGGGATGTTCGCTGATTCCGTAATGTTTTTCATAAAGACAAAAGATTTATTTAGCATAACATCAATTTTCTTTTAAAAAGTACAAATTTTTGTATAGGTAAAAGCCTGGAAATACACCAAAATGCTAATAATGATGATCTCTGGTTGATGGCAAGGAGGGCATGGTAACCCACTGCAGTATTCTTGCCTGGGGAATCCCATGGACAGAGGAGCCTTGTGGGCTATAGTCCATGGGATCACAAAGAATCCAATATGACTGAAGTGACTTAGCATGCATGCTGGTTGATAGAATTATGATTGACTTAAAGTTTTTCTTTGTAGTTTTTCTATATTTAAAAAATTGGGGGGGGGGGCACTTCCCTAATGGTCCAGTGGTCAAGACTCTGCCTTCCAATGCAGCGGGTGTGGGTTCAATCCCTGGCCAGGGAACTAGATCCTACAAGCTACAACTATGAATTCTTATGCTGCAACTTAGACCTGGCACAACCAAATAAATAAATTTAAATAAATAATTTTTGAAATGAGCCTATGTTACTTTTATAACACCCCCCCCCACCTTTTTCAAGGAGAGATTTAGGGTGAGAATGTTTGTAGTGTTCAGGGGAAATGAAGGTGCTTTCTACTGAGCACTTCTTCATCCTGGGGGTCAAAGACAGAGAGATGGGGAGAATAGACAAGAGGAACCACCCATTCTCTGGTCATGAAGTTTCTTTTTACCTCCCTTCTGTTTGACAAAAGATCTGACCCAGTCGGTAAAAGGCTGATTTGTTAAAAAAAAAAAAAAAGAAAGAAAGAAACCCACAGAAATATAGCCTCTCCTCACTGTACATTCTTTTTTGAAGGGGTGGGAGGTAGCAGCATTCTTTATGCCCTGCTTTCCTACTGCCTTTTGCATACACTAAATCATAGAATATGCACTATGATTTCCTTTGCAATTCTGGGTGGATGTTATTAGCACTTTCTGGTCTTTGTGCAAATACAAAAACTGTATGATTTTTATTTTCAGCTAAAATCGAGCCACCTAAGATTTCCAGTGTGAAACCAGTTTTGGGCCTCAAACAAATGGTTCAAATAAAATGGACACAGCCCGTGTTGGCACCTAAGTCATCTACTTTAAATTATACACTTCGATTCAGAGCAGTAAATAGTACCCACTGGGTAAGTTATGCCATTATAATGTTTCTAAGAGAATTGTTGACATTTGTTGCCTGGAATCATTTTTTCCATTTTCTACATTTAAGAGAGACAATAGTGAATACTTTTCTCCCCAGTTTCCTATTTGGGCCTTTTAGATTGGAAAAGTGTTTTACTATATGCATCTTTATTTTTGCATTTCATTCTGTTTTGTGTCTAGCTACATTGGTTCTTGAAAGTCTATAGCTTGGGAATTTCCTTTTAAATTGTTCTAAGCTTTGTGATCTATAGCACATATTTAGAAAGTGAACAAAACATAAATATTGCATTTAACAGATTAAGTCAGTGTGCATGTAAAAACCACTGATATAAAAAATAGCATGCTGTAGCCCCCTGCCTACCTTTTTCTGATGACACACTCCTCCTGCCTTTAGAACTCATGATTATCCTAGTTTTCATAGTAATTACTTCTTTGCTTTTTATTATGGTATTACCATGTAAGCCTGCATCCCTAAGCAATGTAGTTGGAGACAGTATATAAATGGAATCTATATATTTTGTATTTTCTTTATGTTTGACTCCTCTCTCTCAATATTGTGCTTCTAAGATCCATTCATGTTTTACAGTGCTGGAGTTTATACATTTTTATCCCAGTGTAGTCTTCTGTTGCATGTACACAATGGAATCATGGCTTTAATTTTCACTTACCTGACTTTTAATGAGATTATATGTCTTTTCATGTATTTATTGGCCACTTGGAATTCTTCTTTGTGAAATATTGATTTAAGCCTTTTGCACACTTTTTTCTGTTGGATGATCTGATTTTTTAATTGACTTACAGGAGTTACTTACATATTCTGTTTATGAGTCTTTCATTTTTTATGTGTCTTGTAAACATCTCTCACTATGCATCATGCCTTTTCACTTTCTTAATGGTAACTTTAGAGGAACAGAACTTCTTAATATGAATAGTGTCAAATTTTATCAACCTTTTCCTTTATATTTATTGTCTTTTGCATCTTGAGAAATATTTTCTTACCACAAAATTCAGAAATAATTATCATATTTCCATAATGCAGTTTGATCTTATATCAACTTTCTATTTCTAACCAACTTACATTATTCACTCTTAGCTTCCAGCCAATTAAATCACTTAAATCTTTGACTTTCCCCTCAACACACAAAAGATTTTCTAGTAAGAACATTTCCACTGTCTTATAACTTATCCCTTTTTAACCTAAAATGCTGATGTTTTATTTCTTCCTATTGAATTTATTCAGGTTGGACTTATCCATCATTTTGGCCTATTGAGAATCTTTATTCTATTACCCAAAGCCTGTAGGTAACTTTCTACTTTATAACTTTTCAATAAACCTTAGAGTTAACTTTTTACTTTTTAATTTTTTTAATATCTTCAGATATGATAACACTTTTATACCTTCATCTAATCATTGATCAAAAAGAATGACTATATCAGAGCCCATCCAAAGATATCAGCCTCTACTTTGAGCTAAAAGAAGCTCATTTACTCAGGCTTCTTTGAATATAGAAGGCCACCACAGTCATTCAGCCTCCTCTTTTCATCTTGGGCATGAGGCCATCACTAGACTGTTTCCTTTAGTGAAGCCCACCGTACTATATCTATTGCATCCTCCACTAGACTAGGACTCTTTCAGAAAAGAAAATTGGTTAAGTTTCACTTGTCTTATATTCAAGTCAAGAGAAATAATGAGTTCACTCTTCCTCTCAGCTTCTTTTCTGTGCCAACTCTGGATCCATTCTACTAGAACTGACTATAAGAACATAAGACTCACTGATTGGTAGTTTCTGGAACCCAGAAAGGAACCCCTAAGTAGGACACTCCCCAGCACAACATAAGCTCATCTTCATACCACATATCATGGGCTCAGTGAATCTGAGGAACTTCTGTGTGATCTACTGTCTAGCAACCCTTGGTTTCTTTTGTCTGATCCCAGAGTCCTGTGACTACTTTATAAAATCCAACAAGAAAAATAAGCCAGGATCTATATTCCCCTGGAAAATTACTAAACCATTTACAATACGAAGTGAGGGCAACACATGCAAGCTACTTCAATCCCTAGCATCCTGTACCCCACCTCTTTGATAAACTTACCTGCATCTGTACTTATCTTTGCCTCCCTCCTTCCAATCCCCTGGAAGGAAGAGGTCCTTCCTCCTGCTAACCTGGAGAAAGTGGGAAGGAGAGTGGAATGTGCAACCAGAATCTCTCTCCTTTCAGTTCTCAACCACAACCAAGTCTAATCAGTTCTAAATCCAACTAAACCAATCCAGTCTTGTCTGGATGGTTCTCATCCCATTGTCAATGGAAAAGGTCTAAATTCTTAACCCTCCAAGGCCTGGCCCCTCTCAACCCCTCCAAACTCATCTTCCATCTTGCTCTCGCTTCTCTAGTGATTCTGAATTGCTAGTTTCCCTTGCGTCATGTCATTTCATTATTCTGTGCTTCTGCCTAGAACAGCTCTCTGCTTTGTACATCTCCTCTTGGCCTAAACCTTGCTAGATCCACTCGTCTCTCAGAACTCTGGTCTGACGTATTTTCTTCTGGGAGTCTGAGAGAGGTGCTCCTCCTCTGTCATTGCACTTAACATAGTCACTTAAACTCATCTCTCCCCATATTTGATGATAAGTTCCTCAAACACAGAGACCTTGATTTTCATCTTAGTTTTCTCATTGCCTGCCACATATGCTCAATAAATGTTTAATTAAACTAAACCACATAAAAACTAATTTCAAAATCCCAATATGTTCATATAACAAAACTCATATTTGTGTGATGCTAATATATGGGTTTGCTTCCCAGGTGGCTCAATGATAAAGAATCCTACTTGCCAATGTAGGAACTGCAGGACACTTGTTTTCAATTCCTGTGTTGGAAAGATGCCCTGGAGGAGTAATGGCAACCCACTCCAATATTCTTGCTGTGATAATCCCATGGACAGAGGAGTTTGGTGGGCTACAGTCCATGGGATCGCAAAGAGTCTAAGACTGAGCACCCATGCACACAATATATGGGTTACAGAGTGCTTTTTTATACTCTAAGCTACTCAATCCTTGCAAATATCCTATAAATTGTTGTTGTTTAGCTAATAAGTTGTGTCTGATTCTTTGAAATCCCATGGACCATAGTCTGCCTGGCTTCTCTTTCCATGTGATTTCCCAGGCAAGAATGTTGTTGTTCAGTTGCTCGGTCGTGTCCGACTCTCTGCAACTCCCTGTGAATGCAGCACACCAGGGTTCCTGGTCCTCCACTATCTCCCAGAGTTTGTTCAAACACATGTCCATGGAGTTGATGATGCCATCCAACCATCTCATCCTCTGTCACCCTCTTCTCCTCCTGTCCTCAGTCTTTCCCAGCATCAGGATTTTTTCCAGTGAGTAGGCTTTTCACATCAGGTGGCCAAAGTACTGGAGCTTCAGCTTCAACATCATTCCTTCTAATGAATATTCAGGGTTGATTTTCTTTCAGATTGACTGGTTTGATCTCCTTGCTGTCCAAGGGACTCTCAAGAGTCTTCTCCAACTCCAGAGTTCAAAAGCATCAATTCTTCGGTGCTCAGCCTTCTTTATGGTCCAACTCTCACATCCATATGTGACTACTGGGAAAACATAAGCAAGAATACCAGTGTGGGTTACCAATTCCTTCTTCAGGAGATGTTCCCAACTCAGGGATTGAAACTGTGTCTCCTCCATTGGAAGGTTGATTCTTTACCACTGAGCCACCTGGGAAACCCCTCCTTTAAATAAGATATCACTATTCTTCCTATTGTGGTTGTTGTTTAGTCAGTAAGTTGTGTCTGACTCTTTGTGACCCCGTGGACTGTAGCCCACCAGGCTCCTCCTCCATGGGATTTCCCAGGCAAGAATACTGGAATGAGTTGCTATTTCCTTCTTCTAGGGATCTTCCTGACACAGGGATCAAACCCACATCTCCTGCATTTGCAGGTGAATTCTTAATCACTGAGCCACCAGGGAAGCCCCATTATTATTACAGATTAGTAAATTGCAATGTAGAGTGCTTTGGTCATCTGTCCAAGATTTGTAAGTTACAGAGTTGAGCTCAGGTTTTGTGAGGCCAAGTTCAGTCATTCATTTGCCCATACTTTAACCTCCAAACCACCTTCCCATGGCCGTAGTGTAAAGGGTTTCTACTTTTATAAAAGGGAACCATGTAAACACTCTACCAAAGGATTTCAAGACAGTTTTAAGAATTTGATTTAGGCTTTGCTCCAAAACTTCTGACTCATCTCTTAACACATAAACGCTTGGAATAAGCTAGGACTTGGCACAAAATACAGGTTGTTAGAAACAAAACTGGTGAAGTTAATTAGTGTTTTGGTAGGAGTCCATTGCTTGTACTGAGTTCAGGAAATTTTAGATTTAAGCCTGTATATAGAGGATCAATTGATCTTGGACCCAGTGAGGACCAAAGCCATATAGCCTGGAAAAAAGTCACAGTAAAGAAGCCGTAGAGGAGCACTCTTTGGAAATTTAATTGCATTTTTTACTGCCCTGAGGCTAGGGCTTGAAAGAACAGGTTTGCATAGGTACTGTGAAGAGAGCTTTCTGATTGTGAGGAGAACCAGCAAGAGACCAAGCATGTGCTGAGAATACTAGCAAAGCAGAAGGAAAATTTTGAGAAATTAAAAATAGAAGAAGAATATTATGTATTTTAAAAAGCATGAAAAGTAAAATAGAATATCATTAGACTCCCTTGCATGTGTTTTATGGCTTAACACTGTTTTTATTTTGATTTACGCCTGGAGAGTACCATGTGGTTGACCTTCTCTCAAAGGTCTTAATCTGGTTTTAACTGAGTCCCATAACTGAGGTCAGTTGGGGAGGGTACTTCCCCAGAGATGATGAATTGTCCCAAGATATGTTCCCAACAGCCCTGTTCTACCACTGCAACGTCTCCAGGGGCTTTTGCAGGAAGGTGCTCAGGGAACCTGGGGTTCAGCAGCAAAATTGCCCTCAGGCCTGCATGCTGCTTCCTTGCTCTGATGCCATCTCACTAGACTGGGAGTTCAGAACCGTCCATCTGCAGCTGGGATGCTCAGCTGTTGGCCACATAGGCACATCCTCATTTTGCCCCAGTTTCCTTTAGGCCCAGCACCTATAATTGTGTACCTATTTTCACAGCTGTTGTTGTACACGTAAGCGATATCCGGACTTCCTATTCTTGCCAGATTCTATGGGCTGGTGTGCATCCTCACAAAGTAGTCATGTCTGTAATTACAGTTTATTTTCATTAATAAGCTCAATATAAATATATATAAACCTACAGCTTAAAGTTCATGCTGTAGCAACAATGATCATTCTCAGTAAGACATAGCTGAATTTCTAGTTTCTTGTGGAGAGTTAAGTCCAGAGGGACTTTTATAGAAAGCAACACGCTCATTTACTAACAAGGAAACTGAGGTCTAGAAAGGGGAGGTGGTTTATTTGCCTCTCCCTGTTCTTCACATTGAGAGAGTGTCAAAATGAATTTATTTATCTAGGATACTGAGATCTTTAGCAACTTGAGTGATCACCCAAAGACCAATCATTTGAAATGGGAAGTTTGAATAAAAGGAAAGAGTCTGAGAGTGAGAGGAATCTGTGCTCCGATCCTAGTTCTGCTGATTATAAATGCTGAGGTAGTCCATAATCACTTAACTTGTCTGGGTTTCATTCATGACATGAGTTTGAATTTAATACTCTCAAGGTGTCTTTTACATGCTGTTCCTTGAGATCTTATCTCTACATATTATTGTCACCTCCAGAAATTAAACTGAGGCCCGTATTGGGTGCCAGGACTCCACTCTGCATCTTCCAGAAGAGCAAGATTCACTCACATCCAGTCCAGAGGCAGGAATCTCTACCTCACAAGCTTAGAAACAAGAAAGGGGAGGGGTGGTGGTTCTTGGGGTAACTCACCTCTATTTGATGCTAACAGTCTCCAGGCATGTGTAGAAGTTTATTTATGAAAATTAAAAAAGTTGAAATATAATGCTGCTAGTTCAGAAAGGTAAGAGAAGGTTGGGAAGTAAAGAAGAAAAATGGAAAGATAACATGTGGTCTCCCATCCAGCTCAAGGCTGTCTTTGTCTTTTAGATGGAAGTCAACTTCACCAGAAGCGGTAAGAATGAAGAAGAAGCATACAACCTCACAGGGCTGCAGGCTTTTACAGAGTACGTTGTAGCTCTGCAGTGTGTGGTTCACAAGTCAAGGTTCTGGAGTGGCTGGAGTCAAGAAAAGATGGGAGTCACTGTGGAAGAAGGCAAGTTGGTCCCTTGTGGTTTCTTTTTTGCCTGCTCTGGTTTAGGGCAAACTGAACTGAGGCTTTGTGGATTTTGTCAAGTACTTTGCCGTACTTGGGAATCATGGAATCCCACAATCCCAGAGCCAGAGAGTCTGTACAGTGCCCCTCCACAGGGCATGCATGGCACATGCTTGAGCCTACAGGATAAGCTGGCCCTCCCCCGATGATGTTAGTGACATTAGCAGCTTTTGCCTTGAAGGCAAAGGACCATATCTTGAATACTTGTATAAAGTTCTTATACTATGCTTGAAGTAGTATAATATTATTTAAAGATGTCCTATGATAAAGATTGATGTTGCAAACCCTGAGCTACTGCTAAAAAATAAAGGTATAACTAATGAGAAAAAAGGTCACATCTTTAATTATAGTGAAGGAAGGAAGGAGAAGAGGATTGTACCTTGATTGAATGGTTACCATGAGTCAGGAATGGTAATTAAGAATACTATTGGGTTAGCCAAAATGTTCATTTGAGTTTTTCTATAACCTCTTAGGGAAAAACTGGAATGAACTTTTTGGCCAACCCAATACTTCAAATCTGTGGGCCTCATATAAAATCCAGCCTGGCTGCGGAGTAACTTTGGGCAAGATACACAAACTCTAAGACTCAGTCTCCTTACTAATTTTTCCCCTTTTCCATAATGAACTATAATTTATAAACTTGAGTTAATAGTGGTACCTATTTTTTAGTATTATTTTAAAGATTAAATGAGATAATGTGTTTAGCCCATAATCAACATTCAGTAATTGATAGATTTCCTATTAGTGTTATTAATTCTCCAAAAAGCCCTATGAAATATGTAGAATCACCTCCATTTGCAAGTGAGATAGATGAGATGTTAATTTGTTCAGGGTCATTCAGCATGTTACCATGCTCTATAAATCAGGAGCCTTGCCCAGAGCCTGACCCCAGTAGATGTTCAATAAGTGTTTGATGAATGTGTTAGTTTCCTGTGGCCACTGTAACAAATTGTGGGTGTGTGTGTGTGCTCAGTTGTTCAGTCATGTCCGACTCTTTGTGACCCCAGGGACTATAGCATGCCAGCCTCCTCTGTCCATGTAATTTTCCAGGCGAGAATACTGGAGCAGGTTACCATTTCCTACTCCACGGGATCCTCCCAACTCAGAGATTGAACTCCCCTCTCTTGTGTCTCCTGCATTGGCAGGTGGATTCTTTGCCACTGCGCCACCTGGGAAGCCCACATTTTTTATTTTTCTCTTCTAGTTCTAGAATTCAAAGGTCCAAAATCAGTTTCACTGGACTAAGGTCAAAATGTTGTCACAGTTGGAGATTTTGAAGGGAGAATATATTTTCTTGCCTTTTCTACCTTCTAGTAGCTCCCTGTATTCCTTGGTTTGTGGCCCCTTCCTATGAACAAAGCATATTACTCCAGACTCTGCTTCTGTTATCACATTACCTTTTTCTCCTCTTCTGTGTCAAATCTGTCTGCTTCCTTCTTGTAATGACCATCGTGATAACATTTAGGGCCCACTGGGATAATCCAAGATAATCTCCCCATCTCAAAATCCTAACCCAATCACATGTACAAAGTCCCTTTGGCCATATAAGGTAATGTTTATAGGTGATAGAGATTTGTACTTAGATCTTTGGTGTTTGTTTTTCAACCTACTACAATGAATGAATGACTAATTAAATGAATACCTATCAAGGGCCACACATCTTCTGAAATATGTCAAAGAAACAGAAAAATGCTGATCATTCTAACCTTCTGAGGCTTTAACTTTGTTTGAGACATGTTGGTTCTAGACCATGGATTTGCCCCCACCCCACCTCTGGGCATGATTTCAGGCCCTTCTTAATCAATCTTACAACAAGTCCCTCACTGGTCTTAGGCAACATGTGGGGTCAGCTCCTGTGTTCCCTGGTCTATATGGCAAAAATGTATTCCCCTGGATCCTGGTTGAGTTTCCCATGACAACCAAATTAGTGTTAACAGATATTTGGCATGTTTGCCCATATGATCATATGTCTGGGAATAATCTGATGCCTTCTGAATTTCGTATCTCCCACTGGAGATGTTCATGCTTAGTCTGGACTACTCACTGGTGGATGTAGTTACAACAAAGATTCATGTGACACACATAAAGGATTGGGCTGGATGGCCTCTGAAGTCCCTTCGTACTCTGAGATTCTATTAATCTATGGCATTCAGGCATCCAAGCTTCCATGCTCAACTGTAAGAATACAGAGAAAAGTAATAAAAAATTTATAATCATTATGTGTTTATATGCTTAGAACAGTGCCTTACAAATGGTAAGTGCTATATAAATTTTAAATAAATAAAAACACGTGCATGATTAAAACAAAACTAGTCAAGTTGTGGACCTAATGTGAATTTTTGATTAAAATTTATGCCGTATTTGGGAGCACTCTATAGACATCATCTCAAATAATCCAATCTTAAAACAAATATACTAGTTTACAAATACCAAACAGCACATAAATTGTACAATATAAAATGGTCCAATGGTTATAATCTGTTGGAGTGCTCAGTTATTGCTGTCTGTGGCTTGGCTGATCCCTATCTTTTAAAATATTAGGACGAAATGCAAGCAATATCCTTGTGCAAGTTGCCCTCTCCCTCTGCTACACCTTTTAGCAGGCAATCTTGGAGAGTGAGTTCTACCCTGGGATTGACCTTGTTTTGTACAGTTCTCCTCCCTGTAGCTGTCATTCTGCTTAGAGACCTAGCATCATTATGGTTCAGTGTCTTAAGTTCATCACAGTCCAACCACTTGCTAATGTCAATTTAATACACTTCTTTCATTGCTATAAATTAGATTTACCATTTCAACTGATTTATTATTTCAGCTTGCTTGGCTAAGATTGACCACCAAACACTAGATCCTAGTGTTCTCTGTGCCCTGTGCTAATTAAATAAAATGAACATCTGTTAACATTACCACTGGACAATTTTTGCTTTTCTTAATTTTTTCAGAATCCCAGAAGAAACTAATGAAAATGTACCCACCCCAAGCAAATCCTAATTTATCCTCTTCTAATTCATAAAATATTTCCCTGTTTCACAATGAAATGCCAGCTGTTTTACACACACCACCTCAAACCTTTTCTAATTTGAAAATTTCTGTTTTAAGTAGAATATGAGGTACTCTTCTCTTTTACATTTCAATATATTGATTATTAGGATTATTTACTCACATTTAAGCATGTAAATATATACTACATGAAACATGCATACTACATGAAACAGCCAATTCATTAAAAAAGACCCTGTTACTAGGGAAGATTTAAGGCAAAAGGAGAAGAGGGCAGCAGGGGATGAGATGGCTGGATCACATCACCAACTCAGTGGACATGAACTTGGGCACACCTCGGGAGACAGTGAAGGACAGGGAGGCTTGGAGTGCTGCAATCCTTGGGATCACAAAGAGCTGGACATGACTTAGTGACTGAACAGCAACAGGAAACAGATATAATAATATTCAATTCCTGGCTCTGTTACTTAAAAGTTATATTGGGCAATTGTCTCACTTCTTAACACCTCAGAAGAGGAAATAGTAATATTGATGTACCTAATTATAAGCCTGTGGAGGTTAGATGAGATGATTCAGGTAAAATGCTTAGTATGTGACACTTGCTAAAAGTGAGCGATTCTTAGTGTTATCTTCAGCAAAGGCAGTAGAATGTGTCTAAAGTACTGATTGATGGTGACTGTGGGTATTTCCAGATTGTAACTGGAACAACAGAGCAGCAAATTCTTACTACATCTGTCCAAACAGTTGATGCCTTGGAATATGTAAACTCCAATATGTAATTAGAGAAGGAAATGGCAACCCAGTCCAGTATTCCTTGCCTGGAGAATCCCATGGACAGAGGAACCTGGAGAGCTACAGTCCATGGGGTCGCAAGAGTCAGACATGACTTAGTGACTAGACCACCACCACAAATATGTGAATATTTTGGCAAATTTGTAAAAGCTTAGTATTATTCTTTCACAAATACAGAATTATTACTTTTCCCCATTTGGTTAAGCTGCATTATTAATTTATTCATTATCAATTTATGATCATGGAAAATTGACTGTAATACTTGTAGAAGAGGGTTTTTCAGATGGCTCAAATGGTAAAGAATCCACCTATGAATGCAGGAGATGCAGGTTTAATCCCTAGGTCGGGAAGATCTCCTGGAGGAGGAAATGGCAACCCACTCCAGTATTCTTGCATGAAAAATTCCATAGACAGAGGAACCTGATGGGCTACAATCCATGGGGTTTCAAAGAGTTGGACACAATTGAGCATGCACACATAATGGTAGAAAATGTAAAAGCTAGCCATTTGTTCTACTAAAAGTTGCATCTGTAGGAAGTCTACATCAGGAAGACTGTTTCTCTTTGAAACACATCTGCAGGAAATAGTGACCACAATGAAAGGAGAAAATACCTGATTAAATTCATTCATCAGCACTGTCTACCACCTACTAGAACTAAGTGGCTGCCTATGGGGTAAATCTAAGTAGAATTTTACTCTTTCTAATCAATGACTGGAATGATTAATTATTTAATAATCAGTTTATTTTTGTTTCTGTCTATGCTTCAGATGAGTATTTGGAACTGGCTTGTAATGAAAACTTTGCCTTTAGGTTTCTTCTTTCTTATTTTCAATATTATTATCCCAGAGTCTGACTTCCATGTAACTGGAACAGAGAGACTCTGCAAGTAAGAGATGGATTGAGAGTCTTTCCAGTTCTGTGGGTCACCTATGAAGGTCTCATGACTTCGTAGCTTTGTGCTGAGAAGAATGTCTTCTGGGAAGAACGCTGTCTTTACTTACAGCTCAGGCTGTAACCTGTTGACAGGCTGAAACCTGTTACTCTGTGTCTGAGAAAGTTGAGTCCTGACTGTCCAGTCTCTTGATTTGGTAATGACCTTTGGGAAAACTCCTGGCAGAGCTTGTATAACAACATTTCAATGGAATGCAGATTGAGTCATATAGAAAGTTTAAATAGTTTCAATTTCCTTGTATGGAACTTACATGGAATTATAGTAGGTCTCATTGGGAGACTTGGAACCTGGCAGTTAGACTGTTACCCACACTTTGGCTTCTGCAGGCGTAGTTGTAGAAATGTCACCCTTCATTGATGACAAGACAGGTCATTGACTTAATTGCCCTTTAGTGCACATTTCTACATTATGAAGTTGTCTTTAATTAGGGTTCAGTATGTAATTTCACTTTAAACACTCAATTACCTGAATTAAGAACAAAAAAGTCCCTAAAAATAGTCTCTCAATACTAAAATAGTTTAGATCTTGGCCTGAGTGGCAGACCCCATTTTTTGGAGACTGAATTACATTCTTTTCATCCATGTGATTTCCTCAAAAAAAGATTTAGTGTTCATCAACTGCAGCTTCAGAGACATTTCCTCAATTTCATAAATTACAGGCCAATAGCCTTCTGAACAGTTCTTTAGAACCTTGCTTTCCTCTCTTGACTAAAGTGTATGTGTCATTCTTTAGTCAGTAGCTCAGCATTTTGAAATTTCAGGCACATGTCAGAAGGTTCAACTATAAATTACCAGTGGCCCACTTTGTGCCAAAACTCCTTGAGACAAGATATTTGGGAGATACAGTGCAGAGGTCAAGTGTAATAGAAGTTGCTCTCTCTCCTTTTTTTCTTATTTTAAGCTTTGTCCCTGAATAGGTAGATCATCAGAAGCTGACACACTTGAACTGTGCTGTCTTCAGGTCTTGTTTTTCCCTGGAGAAATGCATGGACCTAGCTTTCACATTATGATCTTGCATTTCATAGAAGACAACCATGAGAAGTGTACACCTGCCATATTTTTGTACTTTTGTTCAACTGTGATTGCAGACATCAGGTTTTAGGTTATCTTTTGTCTTTTTTGACTGGATCTACAAGATAATTCCATTTATGAATTTAATGCCCATAGCCTGAAAAAACTTGCCTCTTCACAATGATTTCTATGTGTTCTTTATTTCAGTCCATAAGGAATACACAACTAAATTTTATCTTTTTTACTCTTCTTGCCTGGAAGATTAGCATTAAATTTAGAGCTAACAGAGGGGCTTAGGAAAGATTATTTCTCTGCTTCTTTCTTCTTTGATTTTTTTGTTGTGCTTTATAACATTGTAAGTGTGTGGTTTCATCTCTTTGGGGAGTAGATATGGCATAAATTATATATAAAATCTCTTTAGCAGTTATCTATGTTATTCCTAGCTTTCATGTATGTGAATGGTAGAGGGCAGGAGATGTCATATATCAATCCAGATTTGAGTGATAAATTATATTACAGTTGGATCTATTGTCGTTTTATTTTAGCTTACCTTAAGTCATCAGATCCAAGAGCAGTTTTATTTTATTTTTTTAATTTTTGCCCTACATGATTATGGTTTTATTTTTTTCACAAAATACAAAGCTTTTCACCACATTATAGTAGTGTTCTAATACAAGAAAATCCCAACATTTTCATTGCAGGGGAGGAGTGATTTATATATAGGATATTAATGTTATTTTGATCTTAATTTATTTTGATATTAATGTTATAATGATCTTTTGTTATTTTTGACTTTTGGTTGATTCTAGTCCTTCAACCACAGCATGAAGACATCATTGCAACGAAGTCTTCCACTCTCCACATTACTCCTGCTGGCCCCCTCAAGCAAATCCTCCCCAACGGCATTTTCTAAACAGACAGCCTCACTAATCTCACCATATTCTGCTACAGCTCCCTTCTGTCTCTGCTGAACACCTCACTCTTATTCTTTACAGCTCCACATGGCCTGGATCTATGGAGAGTCCTGAGATCAGACAAAGTGGATGGAAAAAGGCCAGTGCAGCTGTTGTTGAAGGTGACCTCTCTCTGGGTTATTTATTTATAATTCTGTGTAAAAGCCTTGGTCTCTTATACCTCTAAGAAATGTGATCGTGGACATTTTACCTCCTTAATTTCCTTCCCTAGAGGCTTTGATGCCCCAAATCTCACAATGATTTCCTATCTCAGAAAAGCCCTGTATGTCATTTTGTAGATGTCCTGAATGTGCAATGCAGACCCTGAGCCTTCTTCTTTGATCTGAAATGTTAACACTTGGAAATGTTAACACCTGAGACAGGTACAAAGTGTAAGTGTCAGTGCAGGAGGCACCTTGACCTTCTGGAGAAAACCGTCGCTGGCTGGCCTTCACTCCAAGGCAATGTAAAATTATATAGCCCCCACCCCCACACTGGAGAAGAGCACTGGCTTGGGGGTGAGCTTACTAGTGTTCCTGAGGTCATTGCACAGGTGCCCCCCAGGGCACTGGGATAGTGGGGTGCAAGGATAGAACAGGGGCCAAGTGGGCCTTTGTAGGATGGAGGCCTCGGAATGAGGAACAAAGGAGGAGCCAGGTTAGTACAGAGGACACGAAAGAGGGGATGAGAGGTGATGGTAGAAAAAAGGATAAAAAAGGAGGGGAAGAAGGAATCAGTAGGAAAGGAAAAGGGCAAACAGAGGGGAAAAAAACAGCCAGAAAATAGGAGAGAGGAGGTGGGGGAAAGAAGAGAGGGAGGAGAGCAGTGAGATGCCCTGATTTTTTGGTGTGTCTCCAGATTTCTCAGGAAATACTCATTGGGTTAGCTCATACTCAAGTCTGGGCAAGTTTCAAACGCTCTTGAAAATGGGGAAATCACCCTGCTTTTTCCAAATGACATTCCATTCCCAGTTACCTCAGGGTTGGAGCATCCTTCTACCTTTCTCCTCTCCCCACCCCGGGGACAAGAAGGACACCCTCAGTGGCAGCAGACAGGGGAGAACACAGCCTGTGGTGTTGGGAAATCTCCAAGAATTGATCCCAGATGTTGTCGAGTTCTTTCTCAGTCAAGTGAGGAAACGAATTACTCTGTCAACATAGTTCTGAGAAGGAAAGTGAACCAGGGCACATCCTGTGTGTGGCCAGACCCACACAGGTCAAGTGGGCCAACCTGGGAAGTAGGTGAGATGGACTTTGATGCCCTTCTTCTTCTCCCCCTCGCCTGGGGACTGGTCTTCCTTTTGCTTCTGTAGAGTTTTCCAAGAACTAGAGCTGCTTAAAAAAGAATGAGCTAAAATCAGATCATGGTGATGACTGCACAACTCTTGACTATACTAAAAGCCAGTGAGTTGCACACTAAGTGAATTTTCTGGTATGTGAATTATATCTCAATAAACTATGATTTTATTATAAAAAGAGAATGAGTTATCATGAATTATAAATGCCTCCCAGTCATTAGGAAGATTTTTAACTGACTTCTTACATCATGGGAGGTGTAAAGGAAATTCTCAAACCAGATAGACAGTGGGAAAAAGTGACTTCTGAAGTCCTTCTGACCTTATAATCAGTCATTCTGCTCATCTCTGTGTGTTATCAGTAACAGAAAGAGAAAAACAGGAAAGCCCTCTAATTCCTGAGAAATATTCAACATACTGATCTCTAGCAAAACATGGACTCAGGTTCAAGGCTGAAAAAAAGAGGTTGGCCTGGAGCCCCTGGGGTCACCTTCATTTCTCACCAAGGATTTGGTCTGGTAGGGTAACCTTGAATGTTCTAGTCCTCTTAGCTGGAATGTCTGGTTGGGGAGGCTAGCTCTCTCCTTGGAGAGGGTGGTATGGAGATAAAAGGACAGGGTACTCTCCAATCCCTGGACATTTCCAGGAAAGAAATGACCCAGGGCCAGAACAGACTTGGGATTGGCTCAGAGGAAATGCCTCAACTTTTAAGTTTTTGCTTCTCTGTCCATTACCAATATCCACTGAATCATAGAAAAAGCAAAAGAATTCCAGAAAAATGTCTGTATCTGTTTCTAGACTACACTAAAGCCTTTGAGTATTTGGATAACAACAAACGATGGAAAATTCTTCAAGAGATGGGAATATTAGACCACCTTACCTGCCTCCTGAGAAACCTGTATGAAGGTCAAGAAGCAACAGTTAGAACTGGACATGGAACAATAGACTGGTTCCAAATTGGGAAAAGAGTGTGTCAAGGCTGTATATTGTCACCCTGCTTATTTAACTGATAGGCAGAGCACATCGTGTGAAATGACAGGCTGGATGAAGCACAAGCTGGAATCAAGATTGCCAGAAGAAACATCAGTGAACTCAGATACGCAGATGACACCACCCTTATGGCAGAAAGTGAAGAGGAACTAAAGAGCCTCTCGATGGAAGTGAAAGAGGAGAGTGAAAAAGTTGGTTTAAAACTCAACATTCAGAAAACTAAGATCATGGCATCTGGTCCCATCACTTCATGGCAAATAGATGAGGAAACAATGGAAACAGTGAGAGACTTTATTTTCTTGGGCTCCAAAGAGCCCACTGTGGATGGTGACTGCAGCTATGAAATTAAAAGATGCTTGCTCCTTGGAAGAAAAGCTATGACAAACCTAGACAGTGTATTAAAAAGCAGAGACATTACCTTGCCTACAAATGTCCAGGTAGTCAAAGCTATATTTTTTCCATTAGTTGTGTATGTATGTGAGAGCTAGACAATAAAAAAAGCTGAGCACCGAAAAATTTATGCCTTCGAACTGTGGTGCTGGAGAAGACCCTTGAGAGTCCCTTGGACAGCAAAGAGATCAAACCAGTCCATCCTAAAGAAAATCAACCCTGAATATTCATTGGAAGGACTGATGCTGAAGCTGAAGCTCCAATCCTTTGGCCACCTGATGTGAAGAGCTGACTCACTGGAAAAGACCCTGATGCTGGGAAAGATTGAGGGCAGGAGGAGAAGGGGATGACAGTGGATAAGGTGGTTGAATGGCATCACCGACTCAGTGGATCTGAGTCTGAGCAAACTCTGGGAAGGAGTGGAGGACAGGGAAGCCTGGCGTGCTGCAGTCCGTGGGGTCGCAAAGAGTTGGACATGACTGAGCGACTGAACAACAACCTCTCCCATTTAAGACAGAGAGAAAGATGCTGCCTAAAGGAATAAGGACTTATTTGCTTGCATTGGTTTGGGCATCATGCTAGTTTAGCTTTGTGGAATTAGACTTCTATCAAGGGTTGATACCAAAAGACCATTTATAAATCACCTCTTATGGCATTTGGAGGGTTGACATGGCACAGGTATGTTACTCATCCCAGAGGGATCATCACAGGGTTATAGTGTAGCACCTAATATTGCCTCCCTTCTCTGATTCCCACCATTCATTACTGTCTCAGTGACTTTCTTTCTTTGCTGTTAGCAGTAAATTTTGTTTCCTTTGTGTTCAGAAGGCAAAAGGAGCCCCAGTCCTGGAGAAAGTTCTTGGTTACAAAATACAGTATTTTCCAGAAAACAATAGTAACCTCACAGAGACAATGAACACTACTAACCAGCAGCCTGAACTGTACCTGGGAAACCAGACCTACTGGGTCCATGTGAGTTCTTATAATTCTCTTGGGGAATCTCCAGAGGCCACCTTGAGGATCCCAGCTATTGATGAAAAGTGTGAGTATGACATAAACTTCTTATTTAGATGCCTAACCCCATCTGATATGCCAAGGAGTTGTCCCTGTCCTCTCAATGGTTGCTGTTTTTTTAGCATCAAAATGAAAATGAAGTAAGGACATTTTAGGTTAAGGTGGGGTGATCATAATCTTCAATGAATTAATGAGCCTCTTGAAATACTTTTCTTTTGGAATAAAGCCTGTGTTGAAAATCAGAGATTTCGTAAATCATACGAGACACAGTCATGAGCCTAGAAGTTCTATGTGCAGCGTGTATTTGTTTTATTCTGAGTGAATATAAGCTGGATTGAGCATTATAAAACTGTCAGATCTGCCATGTTTATCCTCAGTGGCTAAAAGATGTCTTTCGAGATCTTCCCTTCACGTTGCTGACCATATCCCAGTCTTGATCTGTTCCCTCTCCTGTTTTCTTCCTTTTCTCCCTCCCATTTGACTACCTAGTTAGGGATATTTCTGATGTTAATTGTTGTTGTTGTTCAGTTTCTAAGTAGTGTCTGACTCTTTGCGACCCCATGGACTGCCCCATGCCATAGGCTTCCCTGTCCTTCACTTTCTCCCTGGAGTTTGTTTGGATTTGTGTTCATTGAGTTGGTGATGCTATCCAACCGTCTCATCCTCTGCCACCCTCTTCTTTTGCCTTCAATCTTTCCCAGCACCAAGGTCTTTTCTAATGAGTTGGCTGTAATGTTTATTCTTGCCAATAATTGCTCATTACACCTTTAATTAAGTAATTTTAAAAACGTTACTTCCATGCAAACTTATATTTTATATCCTGTTTTGGAATAAAAGAGCTTCTTTGAGTCTTATTCAAGGAATTGCAGGCAATCTATTTCCTCTTCCTGGCTTTATTTTCTCTATAGATCTTATTGCTGTTGTTCAGTTGATAAGTCATGTCTGACTCTTTTGCAACTCCATGGGCTGTAGCCCACCAAGTTCCTATATCCATGGGATTTCCCACTCAAGAATACTGGGGTGGGTTGCCATTTCCTTCTCCAGGGGATCTTCCTGACCCAGGGATCGAACCCTCGTCTCCTGTGTCTCTGCAACAATGTGCAGGAATGGCAGTGTTGGTTGCAACAGAGGCCTGCAAAACCTAAAATGTTTACTATTTGACCCTTTACAGACCTCTTTGCAGTTCCCAGTCTAAGACATCTAAGAATGTGATGTTTTACAGAATTTTGTTTAACAGAGTCACCTGGAGAATAGTTATAATAATTGTAAGCTTAACAATCATTAGGTGTAATCATCCAGCATTGTCCATTAGGATATGTCAGACATTGTGCTAAAATGATATGGTTCAATCTAATTTTAGCCTCAAATGACCCATGGGATAGGTGCCATCAGGTTTTCTTTTTAGTTGATGAAGCTGTGATTCAGGAAAGCTTAGTAATTTGCCCAAAGATCTCTCAGGTGGACTCTAAGCACAGGTCTACATGATTCCAAACTTGTCCAATATATTTTATCCAGAACCGTGGACTTAGTAAAGTGACTTAGAAATCTGATCACAGCTGCTGTGTGACACTGAACGATTATTTTCCTCTGTGGACCCCTATTTTCCTATCTTTCAAATAAAGAATTGGAATAGAAACACCTTCAGGTTCCTTTTGGCCCCAAGACAAGAAGCTCTGCTTGTAGGAGACCTTAGCCAGTAGACAGCTGTGGAGTGCTCTGAGGCAGGACATGGCAAAACATGACCAACTGTCTGAGGAGGAGGTTGGTACTGAGTTGAGGTAGTGTTCAAGTTGGGCTGGGATGGTGGGCAAAGATGAAGCACTTCTAGCATCTGAGAATGGTATTTGATGGGCCCAGAGTGACTGACTTCATGCAAATCATAAGAAATTAACGGCTTTTGCAGTCTAAGTCCCTTTCCTCTTTTCTCAAGAGGAATCTATTTCCTACCACATCTGGGGGTGTATTGTGTTTGGAGAAATTGCCCAAAAAGTGACTATTGAGTGATGGAGGCAATTAGTCGACATTCAGTAGAACAATGACTTGGAAACTTCTTTCAACAACCCTTAATGCTGCCAGGCCCTTTCCTCTTGCTAGGCTGACTTATGGCTTATTCCACATCCTCTGTGGTCCAGAATCTGTGCTTATTTCTTAACTCTTTAGACCTGACTTCTGCTCCTCAGAGTTCCAATGCTGCTAAAGAGAAAGAATGTGTGGTTAGCAACCAACACGCACGTCCATCTTCAAATTGGGATGTTTGTGCAAGTGGTTTATTAATCAGAAAAGGAAGGAAGGCCAGGAAAGAGGAGGAAGAGGAGGCTGAGCCAAAGATGCTGATTGATTTTCCCAGATATTCCCAAGAAAGCACCATAGACTAGGTGACTTCAAACAACAGAAACTCAACTGCCTCATTGTTCTGCAGGCCAGAAGTCTAAAAATCAGGCATTGGCAAGACTGTGCTCCCTCAAAAACTTCCAAGGGAGGATCCTTCCTTTTTATTCCAGCTTCTGGAAGCCCCAGGCTTTTCTTGGCTCGTAGCAGTATAGTTCTAATCCAACTCATTCCTCACATGACCAGCTTCCTGTGTGTGTCTGTCTCTGCATTCAAATTCCACTTTTAAGGAGACCAGTCATACTGGGCTAAGGACTCTCATCTTATTTTAGCTACTTACACCTGCTTTCCAAATGAGGTTACATTCTGCAATACCAAGAATATCTTCTGCAGGCACACAATTCAACCCATAATGGTTCGATCTGAGTTGACAGTCCTGGGGAGGGTGGTTCCAGCCTGACCCTGCACAGGAACTCTGAAGTTTGTTACAGCTCAAAGTTATCCTAAGCAGGCAACATATAAAGACAGCAAAAAGGCATCAGAGGGGATCGGTTGGCAGTTTATTCTCTAAGTCGTGTCCAACTCTTGTGACCCCATGGACTATAGCCTGCAGGCCCCTCTGCCCATGGGATTCTCCAGGCAAGAGTACTGGAGTGGGTTGCCATTTCCTTCTCCAGGGGCTCTTCCCAACCCAGGAATTGAACCCGGGTCTCCTGTATTGCAGGCAGATTCTTTACCAACTGAGGCGATCAGGGAACACTAATGTTACCTGCTTCAAGAGGCTGAGTAAGTTTCCAAATGCTCCAGTAATGACTTTCAGCTTGACTGAAACAGTGACTAAGGATGCTTAGAGGCTATGAGCAGAGAAGGGCAGGGAGGAGAGAGCTGGGACGCTAGGGCTTCGGTGGGGTTGATTTCCTGGCTCTGTGCTGCTTGCCCCACTCTAGCTTCACAATTTCCCCACGTCTCAGTTGCCCTTCCTCAGAGCTGCCCTTTCAAGTTGACAGATTCTCCGGCCTAGCTTCTAGACCAGATGCTGGAGTCTCTCATAAAGGCCCAGTATGGGGAAAGGACTCCTTCCCATCAACTGTGAGCTTCAAGAACAGAGGCTCCTAAATACATACACAACCCTCTGGGGCTTGTTGTTGTTGTTTTCCTTTTATTTTAAATTAATTTTTATTGGAGTATAGTTGATTTTGGAGAGGGGAGCTTCCTTGGTGGCTCAGATGGTAAAGAATCTGACTGCAATGCAGGAGACCTGTGTTCAATCCCTGGGTCAGGAAGATTCCCCTGGAGAAGGAAGTGTCTACCCATTCCAGTGTTGTTGTCTAGGAAAGCCCATGAACAGAGGAGCCTGGGGGGCTACAGTCCATGGAGTCGCAAAGAGTTTGACACGACTTAATGACTAATCTACACACAGCTGCTTTACAGTGTTGTGTTAGTTTCTGCTGTACAGCAAAATGAATCCATTATACATATTCACATATCCCCTCATTTTTAGATTTCCTTCCCATTTCTTTGGCTTCCCTGATAGCTCAGTTGGTAAAGAATCCACCTGCAATGCAGGAGACCCTGGTTTGATTCCTGGGTCGGGAAGATTCCCTGGAGGAGGGATAGGCTACCCACTCTAGTATTCTTGGGCTTCCCTTGTGGCTCAGCTGGTAAAGAATCCACCTGCAATGTAGGAGACCTGGGTTCAATCCCTGGGTTGGGAAGATCCCCTGGAGAAGGGAGCGGCAACCCACTCCAGTATTCTGGTCTGGAGAATTCCATGGCTACAGTCCATTGGGTCCCAAAGAGTTCCCATTTAGGTCACCACAGAGCACTGAATAAAGTTCCTTTTGCCATAGAGTAGGTTCTCATTAGTTATCTATTTTATTTCATAGTAATGTATTTGTTGCATAGGCATAGCAGAATTTAGTACCCACTGGACTCTTATGCCAAATCTCTATACTTGCCTAAGTTTCCAACTTCAAGAGGCATTTTGGCTTTTTTGAGGGACTCCATCTCCCCTTCTGCCCTCATCCAGGACCATCTTTGATGTTTATTTAAACATGCTTCCTGTGGATTCCAATTCTAGAGGCTCAGGGTTGTTGCAGGTGGTGAGGAGTAGAGGAGGGGAAAGCCACATGCTGTGGTCTTCTGAGCCCCACTCCTTCATGCCCTCCTTCTCCTCCTTCCCTTCCCACATCTCCAGTAGTCCTCTCTTCTGCATGTCCAGAACACTTTCAATAAGGGAACTCTCTGATTCTGATTAGATCCCAGGTACTAGGTTTGAAGCCACATGTTCAGCTTTTCTACTAAAGAACACTGTAGGCTGTTTCCTCACCTGTCCTTTTGCTAGGTCTGCGGGGAATAGAGTCATTTACCTATTGGCCCACATCTAGGTGCTTCAGCTGAGCGTGTCTATCTCCTTCTGCAGCAGATACAATTCTTCCTACCTGAAGATGGGACTGCATAGACAGGTCATATATAGCACCAGTTTAGATGGTCAAAATTTGAAGCCATCACCCTGGTATGATTTCAGGGTCACCAGCTTCCAGCTTCCCAGTCACAAAATTATAGATGCCTGAAATTCTACCTTTAGAGATCATTCTTTGTCTCAGGCTTACTTTCCTTTTGACTTGCACAGACCCCAGAGCTGCCCAGTAATTCTTAGTCATCAACTGTCTAGTAAGATTCTCTGCTGGCAACAGGCAAATATGGGGAAGATAACAAAAGGCACTTCATCAAATATTAAGAGTAAGGAAAAGGGATACAATAAAAACATTAAAAACAGCATCCTAGTGGAAGGTGGCAGTGGAGATCCTGAACTTTGACCTTCTTTACACTTTGGGCAGTGAACAGATGTAAATGTGGTTGGTGCATCTGGAGGATGAGTTCGGTGTTGTGAAGCAGTCTTTCCTCTCCTTTCAGTGTTCCACTGCATCGAGGCCATGCGCACCTGCCTCACTCAGGACCAGCTGGTGGTGGAGTGGCAAAGCTCTGCTCTGGAGGTCGATACATGGATGGTGGAGTGGGTCCCAGACTTGGACTCAAAGCCCTTGGCCATTTCCTGGGAGTCTGTGTCTCACGCCAGGAACTGGACAATCCAGCAAGGTAGCCAGTGCGGACCCCACAGGTTCTTGCTGTGTAGGATTCACTTTTGTTTTCACCAGTTTTAAAATCCTTAATTTTGGCTTCATACCTGTAAATTGTGAGTAATAGAATTTGACAGGCTAGGGCAAGCTTAGTGACGTGTGCTTCTTGGCATTTCCCAGCAGTGCTGAAATAAGAAGCCGTGAGCATCAGACTAGGCAGCTGACGTGTTTCCAGGCGGAAAGCACCATCTTTGGTGGTGGACACCCACCATCAGAGAGCTCTTCCCAGATACCATGATCATGTGGATGCAATGTGGAAATCATGTGATTGCGTGGAAACACCAGACTTTGTATCCCATCTGTCCTACTCAGGGTGCCTCCTTCCGTTCTGGCTATATGTTTAGGTTCTAGGGCCCTTCCACAAGTGACTGATACAGAGAATAGCCTTCTTTTCAAGAAAGTCCCTGCTCCATATAAGACACATAAGTGAGGCTTCACTCTCCCAGTCCTATCACTCTGACCATTTTTTAATACTTAGAAGCATCTATATGAAGAATTATACTTATGTAGGGAGGCAGACAGACAGAAGAGCTAGAATTTATGGTAGCTGAGTTCTCTAGGGTGATATGCTATTGAAAGAAGAATTAAGTTTATTCTGTGGTGCACCCCAAATGATGTAACAAAATCAGTGATGAAGGAGAGCCTGGATCTCTTACTTCTCCTTTCCTGGGTGGCTCAACCATTTTGTCAGAGTGGTGCAGGTTTGGTTCTAAGAATTGGTTTCAAAATGTTAGAACCAACATAGATATTAGAGACCATCCAACCTAAGTCCCTTATTTTCCAGATGTGGAGATGATAGGGAAATAAAAGATCTTCCATAAGTCATAGGTCATAAGTCAGTCTAGCATTCCTTCTTCTATGCCGTGCTCTGCACCTAACGCTTCTTTCTCCCTCCCTCCTTCTCTCTCTTTCTCTCCCGCTGCCCCACTCCCTGTCTACCTCCCCTTTTTCTACAGATGAACTGGAACCTTTCTGGTGCTATAATATCTCTGTGTATCCAATGTTGCAAAACCGAGTGGGCGAGCCATATTCCATCCAGGCTTATGTCAAAGAAGGTGGTATGTATGGACAGGGTTCCACTGGGCAAAGGCAACTCTGGGGCCTGTCCATCCTTTACCCAAGGCTGCGAAGGCCTGCAGCTTGTTCACAGTTGCTTTCGTGCTCATCCGTGCTGCACATTTAGCTTGTAGTAAGCTATGTATACTTATTACCGTTTGTAGGAGTTGACACAGTTGTGGTCAAAGTATGGAGTCACTGAATTTTGAAGCTGTGGTGGACATTAGAGATCATCAAGTCCAAGTCCCTCATCTCACAAAAGCAAGGTTCAGAGAGGTGAACCAACTTGCCCAAAGTCACAAAGAAACAGCACTAACAGCTCTATAACCAGAAAAGACCAAGCTAGGGACCCTAAGAGTTAACTGTAACTTGGAGACGCTAAAAAATTATAGTTGATTGTATAGCAATAAGCAAAGGTTTTATTGGTGAACCACTCAGACTTTACTTCTACCTTTTTGGAAGTTAACATCTTCCAGATTCAACCTTAGGAAATATATCCTGTCACTCAAAGATAGCTCACGGAGGCATAATCTTCAACTGTTTGATAATAGCTATTACACGTATGGATGAGAGAGCTGGGTGCCAAATAGTGAGAGGTCTATGAGCAAGTACTCTTTCTCTGGTCTTTGACTCTGCTTCTCTTCCTGTTTGAGAGGTATGATTCCAGACAACAGTTTTCTCAAGACAAGTTGATTCATCATTTCCCTACTCTGCCCCGCCTCCCACCCCCAGCACTGATTACAGTTTGAGGACTGGGCAGAGACTTCGTAGGGGAAGGACCTGCTGGGGTGTGATTCGGTATTCATTTGTCTCCCCGTCCTATAAAGTTCCATCAGAAGGTCCCGAGACGAAGGTGGAGAACATTGGTGTGAGGACAGTCACAATTACATGGAAGGAGATTCCCAAGCGTCACAGAAATGGTTTCATCAACAATTACACCATATTTTACCAAGCTGAAGATGGAAAGGAATTCTGTAAGTGAGCTTATAGTCAAGCTGAAAGAACCCTGAGCCCCAGATGGATGCTGCGGTAGACCTGCTCTCGGGGTAGATCCTGTGGTGGGTGCCCTTCCATTTTGCAGGAATCACGTAACTTCCTTGAGATTCTCTGAAAACAGAGTCAAGGGTGTCCATCTCTTGAGTTTTTAAGAGTCAAATGAGATTGAAATGACTGTACCTGAGAGTCCTGTAGGCACCAGAGAAATTGATACCTTTTGTGCCCATCAGGCTGTGAACAGTGGGCCTCCAGGGAGCTTCTTGACCTTTCCTCCAGAATGGGACATGCCTAGATAAAAGCTAGAGGGGACAGACCCTGTTTGGTGGCATTTGCTTCAGTGAAGGACCCTTTACAATGGCTCCTACCGTCCACTGCCTTTTCTTGCATCTACAATATTGCCTGACGTCCTCAATTGTGGGCTAGGCCTGGGTTTTTGTTTCGGCTAATTTTTTTTGCTGTTATGGTAAAATACATATAATGTAAATTCTACCACTTCAAACATGTGAAAGTATACAATTTAGTGGCACTAAATATTAAGCATCCATAATGTTGTAACCATAACACTACTTATTTCCACTCCAAACAGAAACCGCGTACCCATCAATTAGTCACTTCCTTACCCTTTTCCCACAGTCCGTGGCAACCAGAAAACTCCTTTCTGTTTCTATGGGTTTACCTATTCTGGATACTTCATATAAACAGAATCATACAATATGTGACTTTTTTTTTTTTTTTTTTGGCCTGGCTTCTCTCACTTGGCATAATGTGTTTAAAGTTCATCAATGTTGTAGCATGTATTAGCACCTCATTCCTTTTTATGGCTGAATAATATTTTATTATATCAAGAAACATTTTTTTTTAAATCCATTCATCAGTTGATAAAACATTTTAGCCACTGTGATTAATGCTGCTGTGAACATTGGTGTATAAATATCTGTTTGAATCTCTGCTTTTAGTTCTTTGGGGGTATATACTAGGATTAGAATTGCTGGGTCATTTGGGAATTCTAAGTTAACTTACCAAGGAGCCATCAAACTGTTTTCCATAGCAGCTACACCAATTTACATTTCCACCATCAATAAATTAGAGTTCTAATTTCTCTACATCCTTATCAACACTTGTTATTTTCCATTTTTAAAAAGTGTCGCTGTCCTAGTGGGTATGAAATGCTATCTCAATGTGGTTTTTAAAAAATGTATTTATGTTTAACTGAAGGATAATCGCTTTACAACATTGTGTTGGTTTCTGTCAAATGTCAACATGAACCAGCCATATCACTGTGGCTTTGATTTGCACTTCCGTAATAACTAACGATGTGGAGCATCTTTGATATGTGTTTTTGGCCATTTGTATATCTTCTTTAGAAAAAGTCTTTGAATCTCTTTGCTCATTTTTAAATTGGGCTGTTTGTCTTTCAGTTGTTGAGTTGTTAGCGGTTTTTTTTTTTTTTTAAACATTCTGGATACAAATTCCTTATCAAATGTATGATTTGCAAATATTTTTTCCCATTCTGTGAGTTTTTCACTCTCTTGATAGTGTCTTTTAAAAAACTTTTAATTTTGATGAAGTCCAGTTTAATCTTTCTGCTGCTTCTGTGCTGGTATCATATTTAAGAAGTCTTTGTCATATTCAAGTCCATATAGATCTACCCTATGTGGTTTTCTAAGCATTTTATGGTTTTAACTCTTATATTTAGGTCTTTGATCCATCTTAATAAGCTAATTTTAATGGATAGAGAGATAGGAGTGTGAGATCGCCAAGCTTGGAAGCACAGGTTCCAGTGCTCTTATTTGAGCTCCAATAAAGCACAGTTTTCACTTGGGTTTGGCTGTGGTGTTTGACTTCTGTATTTTTCCTTTAGCCAAGACAGTCAACTCCAGCATCCTGCAGTATGACCTGGAGTCCCTGACACGAAAGACCTCTTACACTGTTCAGGTCATGGCCAGCACCAGTGCTGGGGGAATTAATGGCACCGGGATAAACTTCAAGACATTGTCAATTAGTGAGTACTCCTTTAGTCCCTGGGAATATCTCCTTGGTATTTCCTTTAGGCCAGTCACAGATGGTGTTTGCCAGGGGCAGGAGGAAGCCAAGTGAAAGGGCGATGTAAGAAGAACCATTTGTTCTCTGACTCACTGGCCTTCCAGGAAAGCATATGAGTGATGGGAGGGAGAGCTGAATTTGGAAAGATGGTTCGTTTTGCTTCTTCCTCAGGGGTGCCCCAGATCTTCATAGAGAGGAGGGATCAAGTTAATGCCAACTTTACTGACACTTCAAACCAGCCCCACCTGAAGACTGTCCCCAGTTCACAGTCAATCCCTGTGTGTCAAACAAGGAAAAACCTTGCACTATTGACCCACTTAATGTCACATTTGTGGAGTCTTTTGAGTAAGAAAGTGCATAATATGTTCTAGTAATCAGATTTTATATTAAAAATGGGAGCAAGAAAATTGTAATAAATACAACAATAATGTAAAATATAATATGATTCATATGATGCTTGTGGGGCTATTCAAGAGGGAAAGAAGATGGGCTGAGAAGGGAGATGAAGGAGAAAGAAGGAAGGAAGATGAGAGAAACAGGTTAATTTTTCCAAGTCTTTGAATGACAGGTTTGATTGTAAGGATATACTAACACTGTTCTTACAAATGAAACTTAAAAGTGAAGGAATATTGCAAAATTTCAATAAAAGCTAGAAATAGTCTAAGTATTCTTGGAAGTCCCTTATTTATCATGTTTCCAAGAGAAGAAAAGCAGTTTATGGTTCTAGAAAATGTGGGTACAGTATGTGTTTCTACACAGAAAACACGTTCGTTTTTTATTGACTGAAACATTGTCTTTAGGGACTTCTTTTTTGATATTGCTCTTTAAAATTTTAAAAAATCATGTTATATTTTTACAACACTAGGCACAAATTGCATTATCTGGTGGAATTTCTCTAGGGGTCAACTTGAAGGCAAAAGTCTACCTTGGAGCCTAGAAGTTTCTTACCTTTGGTTCTTATAGATCTCCCTGCTTCTATCTTTGATCCTCTACCATCTGTTTTCCACACAGCAGCCAGAGTTTAAAATCCTAGACGCCCTGCTTAATCCAAACTCCTTCCTATAGCTTTTAGGACCCTTCCTAATCTGTCCCTTCCTGATCTCACCTCCCACCACTTACCATTTATGTTCCCATTTATGCTTCTGAATCTGCTCTTTTTTCTGCCTGGAATGCTTTCCCCAAAATGAACATGGCTCATTCCTTCTCATTATTCACATTACCTCAAATTTCACTTCTCCCAAAAGCCTTCTTTTGCTACCCTATCTAAAGGTGCTAACTCCTATCCTACTTTACCCTAGTTTTTCTCTAATAACAAAAATAATTTTAAAAACACCCATTTTATCTGAAATAATCTTACATTATTTATTGTCTGAATTCTTGTACCAGAATGTAAACTCCATGAGAGTAGGGATTCCTGTGTTTCTTACTGTTTATTTTATTACTCAGAATAGTGTTTGCTAAATTATAAGTGCTCATAAAATGTTTATTAAATGAATGAAATTGGAGGATGAACCTGGGGAACATAATTTGTCAGTATTATTCATGGAGAGGAGAAATGAAATGAATTTGAATTAAATTGAAAGAAAATTGACAAGGAATATGTTGCTAAAACTATTGGTTCATTTCAGTTCCATTCAGTCGCTCAGTCGTGTCTGACTCTTTGCGACCCCATGAATCACAGCACGCCAGGCCTCCCTGTCCATCACCAACTCCCGGAGTCAACCCAAACCCGTGTCCATTGAGTTGGTGATGCCATCCAACCATCTCATCCTCTGTCGTCCCCTTCTCCTCCCGCCCTCAATCTTTCCCAGCAGCAGGGTCTTTCCAATGAGTCAGCTCTTCGCATCAGGAGGCCAAAGTATTGGAGTTTCAGCTTCAAAATCAGTCCTACCAATGAACACTCAGGACTGATCTCCTTTAGGATGGACTGGTTGGATCTCCTTGCAGTCCAAGGGACTCTCAAGAGTTTTCTCCAACACCACAGTTCAAAAGCATTAATTCTTTGGTGCTCAGCTTTCTTTATAGTCCAACTCTCACATCCATACATGACCACTGGAAAAGCCATAGCCTTGACTAGACGAACCTTTGTTGGCAAAGTAATGTCTCTGCTTTTTAATATTCTGTCTAGTCATAACTTTCCTTCCAAGGAGTAAGCATCTTTTAATTTCATGGCTGCAATCACTATCTGCAGTGATTTTGAAGCCCAGAAAAATAAAGTCAGCCACTGTTTCCCCTGTTCCCCCATCTATTTGTCATGAAGTAATGGGACTGGATGCCATGATCTTAGTTTTCTGAATGTTGAGCTTTAAGCCAACTTTTTCACTCTTCTCTTTCACATTCATCAAGAGGCTCTTTAGTTCTTCTTCACTTTCTGCCATAAGGGTGGTGTCATCTGTATATCTGAGGTTATTGATATTTCTCCCAGCAATCTTGATTCCAGCTTGTGCTTCCTCCAGCCCAGCATTTCTCATGATGTACTCTGCATAAAACTACTAGAAGGAAATATTAATCTTTGATTTTTGTCAAGAAAGTAAGGAGCTCAGCCTACTATTGACTTGTTTTCCTTTTCCCAAAGGTGTCTTTGAGATTTTTCTTGTAACTTCTCTGGTTGGAGGCGGCCTTCTTATTCTCATCATCCTGACGGTGGTATATGGCATCAAAAAACCCAAGTGAGTTTGGAGACAAGAATGTGGGCCCTCAAAATCAGGGATGGAAATGGGGTAGAAGGCACAATGGGTGGAAGAGGGCACTCTGCCATTTAGGCATGTTCATTCATTTTTTGGTTTTTCACATAGCTACTGAATTTATCCTGTGCCTTACACTGTGGCACATTGGAATTCTAACTGGAGCAGAGGACCTCCACCCCCCACAGTCCCATGCACCAGGCCTAGGACTTTTTGAAGCCAGGGAAGTGCCAGCTGCCTCACAGGCTTTATCTGCTATGTTCTGCAATTAAGACTAGAGCTGGGGAGAAGATCCTCTCTCTCAGTGTCTAGTGGGGACCACTGGCAGCAGCAAAGGGTCTCCAGGTGGCCAGCTTCTCTTCTAGGTAGAGTGGGGAGTTGGGGCACTGGCTAGCACATGGCCAGCATAGACTGGTCCTTGCTAGTTACACAGTGTTGGAGGGCTGGCTGAAGGCCCTTTGTCCTGCCTGCTCTGGCCACTGTAGGGAAGGAAGCCTGTCTTCAGGGTCTTGTGCTTTCTCTGCCGGGGGGTCTCATTCTGCCCTGAGGGTCACGGGCTCCCTGTCTGGTAGACCTCTCTCTCCAGAACTGCACAATTGTGAGCCTTCTCTGCCAAGCTGCGCTCACGTGTGCATGTGTGCTAAGTCACTTCCGTTGTGTCTGACTCTTTGTGACCCTAGAGACCTAACTAGGGACCATAGCCTGCCAGACTCCACTGTCTATGGGATTCTCCAGGTAAGAATACTGGAGTGGGTTGCCATGCCCACCTCCAGGGGATCTTCCCAGCCCAGGGATTGAACCCACATCTCTAATGACTCCTGCATTGGCAGGTGGGTTCTTTACCACTGACCTCACCTGGGAAGCCCAAGCTGTGCTTAGATATGGTCAAACTAAGTCAACCTCAGTTCCTGTGGATTGTAACTGAATCTTCAGCACAAATTCTTGGACATTTTGCATACCTAAAAGCTCCCAGGTGGTGACGATGCTGCTGGTTGGGAACCACACTTTGAGAATCACTGCTCTAAAATATGGGTATCTTTTATAAGACTTAGAGTGTTACCTTTCTTGGGGAATAAATCTCAAACAAATGGCTCTGTGATAGTGTGATTCCCTGCACCAGGACCAGGGTGTGGAGACACAGTGGCAGGAGAGTGGGAAAGAATAGCTTTGGGGAATAGTCTGGGGAAAGGTCTCCCTCCATCACGTCCCACAAATGACTTGCAGTTTCACCCCCCTCCCCCAACAAAGTATTTTGTTTTCTCAGTTTCCCTCAGGAGGCTGTGAGCTTGCCATTATTCAACAGGGAGCCGCACAGTTCCCCACGTGTGTATGCGGGCTCAGTCGTGTCTGATTCTTTGTGACCCCCATGGACTGTAGCCCACTAGGCTGCTTTGTCCATGGAATTTTCCAGGCAAGAATATTGATGTGGGATGCCATTTCCTTCTCCAGGGGATCTTCCCAACTTGAACCTGGGTCTTGCGTCTCCTCCACTGGAAGGCGGGTTAACACTCTTTTGGCTTGGCCATGCAGTACAAGTAAAATGCTTCTTGGACTCACTTCCTGTTTTAAAATCTTCTCTCTTATTAGCAAACTGAAGCACCTATGTTGGCCTGATGTTCCCAACCCTGCTGAAAGCAGTATAGCCACGTGGTGTGGAGATGATTTCAAGGTAAATGCTCCTGTTTCTATTAAGGAGATTGTGAGCAGGCTGGTTATGGGAGGTGGACAGGATGATGCGGGTGGGGAGCAGTCCTGGGCTGAGATTTGCACAGGGTTCACACAAGGGGAACTCGAGGTTTAAACATCCCAGGGAATGGCTGGCAGGACAAGTGGAATCAGCCTTCCTGGAACAACTTTGACCTCAATCTTTGGACAAGAGGAAAGGGCTTCACCAGGCTCATAGAACCTGGTGTTTGTTGGGCATAGAACTGGTCCTATAAAGGATGCCATAGAAGAAAGACACTGGCCTTGCCTTTAAGGACCTGACTGTCCAGTTAGAAAGCAGGAGAGCTGAGCTATAAGGTTGGAGGCTGTTGAAAAAGCAGCCAAGAGCAAATTAATCCAGAAACCACCTGGGGACTGCTTATGTGAGTTTCCATCCAAAGGCTGGGGCAGGGTGCGTCAAATTGTTCTTCTCAGATTGGAGAAGTTGGCAATGGGTATTCTCGTGAGTTATTCATAATAGAAAGTTTCCTTTCACATACATTTTGAAAGTGAAAACTGTTCTGAAATTTTTAAGGTTTAATTTCTTGGTTAAGTAGAAATAAGCCCAATCAAGCATAACCTTTAAATCCTTATTATTGAAGGACTATTTTCAGTATCCCTTGATGCAGGAATTTTTAGTATTAGCCCTTATTTCCACTCAGAAGACTTTTTTTCTTAACATGGACATTAAAATTATATTATTATTTAATTAAATTTTTGTTATTTCTATTTTCTTCTCTCATCATTCATATATTGTCCTATTTCATTTTCCACTGATCAAAAGTTATTAAGAGAGTAAATTAATTCATAGGAAGTATTGTCTGATGTCTAAAATGTTTTTTGAATTATCTGAGCACCCACTTAATCACTCAATATATGCCAGGCATTGAACTAGGCTCTGGGAATGCAAAGAGGTCCGACCCTGCCCCTGCCAGGAAGCCATCTTTGATTTTTCTGGTGACATTGGGGAAGTCATTTGTCTTTATGACTGTGGTTTTTCCATCTGTAAGAGTTTTAATTTTGATGCCTCCATCTCCACTGGGATTTTGTGAACCCATGATTATATGAAAAATAGCTTTGGGCTCCCTAGAAGAAGAAATTATTTGAATATAGTGTGTTCTTCTCAGGAAACGGGCCACTCTTGCCAAGCTCCCGTGGAGGGGACCACTTAGCAGCAGCAGTGCAGAGGTGGGCTTTGGGTGTCCCAAGCCCAGTAGCTTTTGTCTACATCATGTGTGGCCCCCAAATGAATACTGGGGGCGTGTCTCTCTCATTTTCCCAGGGTAAGCTAAATCTGAAGGAGTTTGACGACTCTGTGAACAGAGAAGACGGGATTCTAAAACCATGTTATTCACCCAATGACTTTATTGACAAGCTGGTGGTGAACTTTGAGAATTTTCTGGAAGTGGTTTCCGCTGAGAATCCTGGAAAGGGTTGCGAAAATATCTTGGGAGGAGAAAAGAATGAGTACGTGGCCTCCCCAAACAGGCCTTACTGTCCCACTGTTTCAACCGAGATTCCACCCAGAGGGCCCCAGTGCCTGGGCTCTGGGATGCTAGAGGGGATCTGCCCAGAAACCAGAGAGCGGCTTCTCCCTCCCACCCAGGGCTGTGGGCCAGACCATCTCTGTGAGGAAGGAGCACCAAACCCATACTTGAAAAATTCAGTGACAACCAGAGAATTTCTCGTGTCTGAAAAACTTCCAGAGCAAATCCACAGAGAAGTCTGAGAGCTGCCGTGGCTTGAATCCCGCTGTGTCTCAGTGTGGGTGACACACAGAGGGGGAAGGTATGGCTACAAGAGCTTTCTTGGCATCGTCCCATCCTGCTTGTGTTAGAGAAAGCCTTGCACACCCCCAAACTTGGTTGGTACAGATGTGGAATTTGCTTGAGAAGAAAGGATGCTGATCAGCCTGAGCGCTGCAGACGAAGAACAATTTTGTTGTTGTTGTTGTTCAGCTAACAAGCTGTCACTGAGGCCCCTGGCAGATGGACTTAGAGGGACAGTAAACACTGGAGGCAGACATATGTGGCCTTCCCGAGGAATTGGACCTTGGGCACGGCCTGTGCTGGGGCTGCTCCTCACAGCTCCAGGAGAGACTTTCCCCGTTGCCAGAAGACTGTTGTTTAGTTGGCACTTGGGTGACCTGCTGGGAGGCGAGGGGCTCTCCCATCACCTTGACTTCCCTGGCTCTAGGTTCCACTCTGAGGCAGCCATGGCGTCGCTTTAGGTCGCTTTAAATCTCTCAACACAGAGGCAGCAAGTGGGGTGGCCTTCCAGATGAAGTGCCTGAAACGCCTCATTACCCTCATTAAATCTTAAGTGTCTGCAGCACCAACCAACCCAGGACTCTTGCCCTTGGTCCACTCCACGCCTGCAGTGGGGGATGGAGGAACAAGGGAGGGCCTCAGCAGGGCGCTGGGGAAGGGACGCTCGCCTGGGCCAGCAGGTCCGCCCCGCTGTCCAGGTCATAGCCCAGCCCGCCAACAGTTTCCAGGGGCCCCTGCTGCCCCTCTGTCTGTACCCAAGCCTGGGAGTTGAAAGGCACTGTAGAAGGAAGTGGCTTTTTGACAGGGACTCTGGTCCCTCATGCTGGCCCGGAGCCCAGGAATGCTTATGGAACACATCCTGCAAAGGCCTCTCCCCAGAAGCAGCCAGGCAGGGCCTGGGCACGTGGAATGCTTAGTAACCATGCTGCTCCCACACCGGGCTCCTCTGCCTTCACCCGGCAAAGCCGGGAGCCCACAACCTTGACTGGAACCTCTAGCCCAAGGGCTGATGGCAGACCCCTGGGAACTTGCGGCTGGCCCTGGGCTCACACCCTGCACACAGTGGCTTGCTGGTGTTGGCGATGGCTCGTCTGGCCATTGCGGGAGGTTGCTGAGAGCCTGGTGAGGTGGGGGCAGTGGGGCCTGGTGAGCCCAGCATTTGCCAGATAGAAAGGTTGACGGTATTTTCTCCAAGAGTGAGAAGTCTGTGCTTGTGCTCCACAAGCAGTGTCACAGACTTCACAAGCCACTGACTCAGGTGTGCAAAAACATTGCTTTACCTTCCTATAACCAAGATTAATTTCCAGTGCCAGCCCCTGACGTTTAGAAGGAACCACCCCAAGTTAGAGATTTTGAGTTGCCTCGGGTTTGGAGCTCGGGCTCACCTGGGATTTCAATGCCCCGTCCATCCTGGGACTGGCTCTGAGTGCCAGCAGATATTCAGGGGAATGTGAGGTCTGCTGCCTGACCCCAGGCAGGGACGTGCCCTCTTCCCTATCCCTTGCCACTTTCCTCTAATCACTGCGTCCTTATCATGGGCACAAACAAGCATGCTTTCCCAAAGCTGCCTCCTCATTAAGTCTCCCGTGTCTACAGCACCCCCAAATTCCTCAGTCCTGGTTCAGAGAACGGTGACCACTGACAAATCTAGGAATAAAGGATGCCTGGGGCAGGCGCTGGGAGCCTATGGTCCGGGAGCAGAAAGGGACCAAATGAAAGGGATTCTCGGCTGTGGTGGGCACTCTCTGCCCTGATGCCTCCCTCCCCAACCCTGTTGTTATGTGGGCACTCCTGTGAACTCCCTGTCTCCGAGAACCCCAGACTGGCCCTTTCCACCCACCTCTGATCTCTGGGCTCACAGGAGGCCCTAGCCTGGTACCCCGCATTCCTCTCTCTTCTGAAAAACCCTCTGCTGCCTCCAGCTGAGGGGCAGGGAGTGCCAGTGAGTCCCTCTAGTCTTTTTCTCACACCCTTTTGAACCTAAAGTCCAAGAGTTTGATGGTGAGGAGAGAGAAAAGGTCACAAATCGAAGTGGGTTTCAGGGATGAAGCCATTACCCTTGCTCTCCCTCCCTTAACCATTCGTTAACACCTGAAGCTTCTGATGAATAGCTGGCAAATACCACGCCCTGGAGCTTCCCAGGTGGCAATACGGGTAAAGAACCTGCATGCCAATGCAGGAGACATAAGAGATGCGGGTTCAATCCCTGGGTCAGGAAGATCCCCTGGAGGAGGGCACAGCAATCCACTCCAGTATTCTTGCCTAGAAAATTCCATGGACAGAAGAGCCTGTCCGGCTTCAGTGCAGTGGGTCGCAAAGAGCTGGGCACGACTGAAGTGACTTTAGCACGCGTGCACCACACCCTTGGCCCTTCCTCTGTTTCATTCCCTTTCTCACTTTCCTTCTTGCCGCCTGTCTTCTGCTCCTTTTTCCCCCACCATTCCCAGCAGCTTTGCATCTTTTTAAATGCTTCCTTTTTTCCCCTCTCCCATTTCTTATTTCTTTTCTTTTTATACCTTTCTCCCCTTTCCATTAGCCCCCTTTATAACATCTCCAGATTTACTTCTGCTAGCTTTGAGGGCTAGGAAATTTAGGGCCCTCTGTTTTGTTCTAGATGGCCCAGGGCGGTTTCGCAGGAGTCAGTGTTTCCTGCGAGGAAAGGGGGCAAGTTTCCCAGGAAGGCCAGCAAGCATGCTGAGCAGCACAGCTCTGCAGAGCAGGTCACAGGCCTGGCCTGGGAGAAGCCGGCGGGGGCCATCCTCTCCTGGAATCTGGTCCCGAACTGTCCCTGCTCTAGGGTCCTGCCCTGCCTCTGTGGCTGCAGATGGAGAGGGCCATCTGCGTTTTTTCCTGTTGCTGTCAGAGAGATACTGAGAAGACACAAACAGGACAACTTGTTTTATCAAGCTCATTAAAAACTGATAAAATTCTCCTTAGAGTTTTCTAGGGCTCTGGGAACCATGCAAACAGCTACATTAGTGCCGTTACTAGCCTTTCTTTTACAGTAATATCAGAAAAAAATTTTAAAGACTGGCAGAGAAGCGGTTAGTGGTTCAAAAAAGAGAGATGGCACCTTCATTCTTTCTCTGCAATAAAACACAGAGTGACACCATGTGAGGTGGGGTCCTGGTGGGGATCCTGGTGGGGGTGGGACTTTGAAAGAGGCAGAAGATGGGCAGGTCCCGCCACCCTCAGGGCTGCTCCTGCCTCGTGTGGGGAAAGCCTGTGCTGGTCTGCCCAACACCTGCCAGTTACCCCCCACACCCCCAGTCCCTTCCCCAGGTCTCCAGTGGCTCTTAGCTATTGCTGCTGCAGCAGGCATGCTTCAGCCCAGGTGCCTGCCAACTGGCCCTTGAGCCCAGTCTGGGCTCTGTTTTTGAAGGGCCCATGAGCCAAAAATTATTCTTACATTTTCAAAGACTAGAAAACAAAATTAAATGAAGAAAACATTGAATGATATGTGAAAATTCTACAGAATTCAGTGTCTACTGATGAAACTTAGTTGGGACGCGGTCACACTCATCTTTTATGTATCATCTCCAGCTGCTTTCTGCACACAGAGACAGAACTGAGTAGTTGTGACAGAGTTTCTTCCATAGAGCCTTAAATAGTCACCATCTGGTCCTTTATAGAAAAAGTTTGCTGACCCACCCCTGTGAAGCCGACAGACACAGGGCTCAGACTGCGCAAAGCGTTTTAACTTTGAAGTATCCGCTAAGGAAAAACAAAATCAGGCTGTGTCATTCTGGAGGCACATTCTGTGTCATCCTAATTGGTTCAGGACAGACCTCTTAAAAGGGCACATACTCCCTGGCTCCCCGCGGCCCTCATGATCTCTGCCTGCCTCTGCCTGTGGCTAAGCTGGAGAGTTGTGGCTTTTTAGCGGGCACTCCAGTGGTTCTCAACCCAGGTCATTTTGTCTCCCATCCTCGACTGTCAGACATTTGGCAATGCCTGAGGGTGCTGCTGGCATCAAGTGGGTAAGAGCCAGCAAAGACAGTGGTCACCCTACAATGCACAGAACAGCCCCCGCAACACAGAATCGTGTGTCTCAAGGCGTCAGTGATGCCGAGGCGAGAAATCCTGACTGAGCTAGCCTCTGCCCTGCATCCATATCACTGGCCACAGGGCCGCTCAGTGCCCACACAGAGCTCTAGGGGTCTCCCTTTTTTATTTTTTTATAAATTAAATTTTGTTTTGGACTCAACTTTACAACAGCAACAAGAACAAAAACCTCAATGCCAATTATTTATTTCATTCTTAATTCATTTCTGGTATGATCTGTGTCCCTTAAATGAAATACGTTTTCATTTAATTACAAGTGATATATTGATTCAGTTGGAGTCTTCCTTTACTGTCACTTATTATTTCATGTATAAAATCTCATGCAGTTCATAGTGGCCACGCTGAACCTCTCAGTGTACCTGCATATCGTGGTTTGCTAAGGATTGTTTTAAATGTCCTCCTCTTATAGGGAGAAACTTCAGTGAACATTGTTGCACAAAATTTTCGCATCTTTGTCTTCACTCCTTGGGTAGAATTGCTGGGTCAAAGTATTATGGTTATTGCATGACTGTCCCCCCCAAAAAAGCTACACTGATTTGTAATAGTGCCAGACACTGCTGTACACTGGATTTTGTCGATTTACTGGGTATGGTCAATGAAACTTCATAGTTATTTGTCTTGCTTAAATCATTGTGAAGCTAAACTTTTCCCATTTATATTTTACAGCCCACAGACATGTGGGACCCTATCCACATGTCTGATAGCACCCACATGGGGGCTTATGGTTGAAATGGCTCATTATGTTGACCTCACAAACAAAGAATAAAATCACAGTGATCCTTGAGACTGACCAAATTGCCCAAATGACATTCTGTTTTCCCGCTGGCCCCTACTTTCTCAAGGCTACGAGACCACTGGATTTCAGACCTCCAGCTACATGTCAGCAGGACTCAGCTACAGGCTAAAAATTCCTTCAGAGAATTTTTCATTGGCAGGGTATAAGAAAGACCCCATCAGAAAGGGAGGACACTGATTCTCCTTAAGGGCCAGTCATCCTCTTGTTTTCCCTCTAATAAATTTCTTTTTCTTGCCTGACTGCCCAGCTTGCTCTCTTTTTTTCCACACTTTCCTTACAATGTCCATCTGTTGACATTAAAAAAATTTTCTAAGCTCCCGAGGGCATTGAGAGACCAGCTGAGCTGCTACAAACTAGAGGCGCTCAGCAGGAGTTTAGAACAATTGATGGACTTTATCCTTCAGTTGACTATTTAAAAATATGGGTTGTGTGGGGCATTTTAAAAGAGAAATTTCACGCTAATGTATTTTGCTAATTGTTTTATGTAGATGCTAATTAGCAACAAGGCCTAATGTAATCAAAGTATGTGGCATTACCATGCCGTGTGCTCTTGTTGGGGATGCCCCCTTGCTGCTGAGAAAGGGGAGTGACTCCTGCAGGAGAGCAGACAGCCAGCCCATAGGGAGCCACGTGGTGGTGGGGGCGGGGGCAGGTCCAGGTCCTGCCAAGCTTGGGGGGTGAAATGCCAGCAAGATATCCCGAGGCCTGGACTTAGAGGAAGAAATCAAGACGTGCATACCGGAATGCTGATGTCAGGGAGGAACGCTGACCCCCTGAACCAGAGAAGCGCTCTTTGTGGGCTCTGCCTGTCGTCTTTTCCATGGATTATTCATATGTCGATGTAACACGTAATGCATGTGCATGAAAGTTCATGTGTGTGAAAACACGGTTATTGTAATGAGAATAGCCTTCAGATGCTTTATTGTAAGTGCGTTTATATTTTGATTTTTCAAATAATAAAGCAGTAACACCATTTTTAGGTTATGTGTATACGTTCATTTTAAAGTTTTACCCACTCAGATGTTTAAAATAAGACTTCAAAATGTAAAAGACCGCCTTTGTTAGACATGAGGGTGACTGTGGGAAACTCTAGAGCTCAGGTGACCAGGAAGCAGAGGTGGGCAGTTACCCCTGCATGCACACCTCCCACTGTGGAGCCAGCCGGGCCTCAGGCGCGAGCCCTGGCTGTCCTCCGACCTGATTCCTCCTCGTGGCAGTGTTTCAAACTCCTTCCAGCTCCTCAAGCTCCCTGGGATCTCCCCTCACTGCTCCCCTCACATCAGCAGGTGATGTGGCCCCCACGCATGGAGGCCCGTCTCTCCTGTGACAGTCAGAGGCGGAGGGGACCCCTCGCATCCATCCCTTCCTTGGCCTCTCCTGTACTGTCACCTTCTCCCTCTCCAGCAATTCCTCCCCCTAGGCCTCTGAACAGGCTTCCAAGAGAAGAGGACAGCAAACGTGCCTCCATCTCCCCCTCTGCTGTCTGTGACCCCACAGCTCCACTGAACATCAAGGTAGAAAGAGCCTCACCCCAGCAGCAGCTTCTCCAAGTGGCTCAACTTCTTCTTTATTTTTATTTTCAATAATGAGAAGATGGAACTGATAAAATGTTCTAGAGGAATAGAAAGAAAGTGCTCTAGGAGCAGACAATTTGGAAACAAAGGCTTCAGACTGGCTTCTTAAGTGTTTAAATATAAGGCACACATCTGCCCACTGTTGTTGGAGAAGCCCTGGGGTGGGGGGGTTACCTCAGGTTTTGTTCTGTTCATCACTAAGGTCACTCCTATCTGATGCTTAATGGCACTTACTAAGAGCTTTCTGTGCACTATCCAGCAATTCTCACAATTCTGTGTGGTACTGTTATCCAGCTTGCAGAAAGGTGGGTACAATCAATAGGGTAGTGTTATTGTTCAGTCGCTAAGTCGTGTCTGACTCTTTGCAGCCCCAGGGACTGCAGCACGCCAGGCTTCCCTGTCCTTCACCATCTCTTGGAGTTTGCTCAGACTCATGTCCATTGAGTTGGTGATACTATCTAACCATCTCATCCTGTGCCGCCACCTTCTCCTTTTACCTTCAATCTTTCCCAACAGCAGAGTCTTCTCCAGTGAGTCCTCTCTTCGCATCAGGTGTCCAATGCTGGTGCTTCACCTTCAGCATTGGTCTTTCCAATGAATATCCAGGGTTGATTTCCTTTACGATTGACTGGTTTGATCTCCTTGTAGTCCAAGGGACACACAGGCTGTGATTCGTGAAGGGGTGAAAGGGTAGTGAAAAAAGTGAAAGTGTTAGTTGCTCGTGACTTTTTGTGACCGAATGGACTATAGCTCGCCAGATTCCTTTGTCCATGGAACTCTTCAGGTAAGAATACTAGAGTGGGTTGCCATGCCTTCCTCCAGGAGGTTTTCCCAACCCAGGGATCAAACTCCCCACATTGCAGGCAGATTCTTTACTATCTGAGCCACCAGGGAAGCCCAATAGAGTAGTACCATTATCCAATTTACAGACAAGGAAATTGAGCTCAGAGAGGCTTCAGGGACTTGGCCAAGATTCTGCAACTGAGGAATGGTGGGTTGGAACTGGGCCACTAATTCCCCTGAGCTTCCCTGCCTCTCTGGCCAATAACAAGTTGGCTCCTGAGGTCAGAGAGAGTTCAAGAGGATTGGATTCTTCAAGGTGCAAAGGGCCCTTGAGACTCTTTTCCTGGTTGGGTCGGGAGACTCTTCCTCTCTCTTTCTCAGTGCCTGCCAGGACCCCTGAGATTGGTTTTTTGATCCAGGAGTGAGTGGAGGTGGAGGCAGGCACTATGTCTCCGTTCTCAGAACAGGAAATGACGAGAAGAGAGAAGACCCAAGGGAGCCTGAGCTTCCGGATGGGCTTGGGATGCTGCAGAAGCAAGACAAGATGCCGCAACAGAGTGATAGACTCTGTGAACACCCTGGGCCCTCAAGCAGGACACAGGGAAGTCTGGTGGAAGAGGGGAGTTGGAACAGGGCCCTGCATGTAACTTTCCCTTCCGACTAATTTGCTCTTTCCACTCCTCCCTAATCATTCTTCTGCTCTTTGTTTCTCAGACTCCTCTTAGTTGACTTGCCATTTGAACCTCACAGATCCCGGGGATTGAGTCCCTGGTGGACTGCTTGCTCCACATGCTCTTTGTCATTCACACCAAGCCTTCAGCTGCATCTGTGTCATCCCCAAATTTCCATCTGCACTGAGCCCAGGATCTGCATTTCCAATTGCTCATTGAACATCTCTACTTGAAAAGAACATGTCCAAGGCAAAGAATGTTTATCACCAACCCACCCCTCCTCTTTCAAACCTTGTTTCTCCATTCTCCTACTTGGACAACCTGAAGTCATTGAAGCTCCTTCCTTCCTTGCCATCAGCACCCAGTAGGTCACCGAATCCTTACCCTTTTCTCTACAAAACTCCTCTCCCCTATAAGCCTCTCTACTCTATACACCCAAATCCCATGCCAACCCCTAGCTTGGTCATCTTTGGTCTGGGTCTTTGAGCAGCCTCCTCCCTGGTTTCCCTTGCTGTGGCCCTATTTTCTACACTCAAATCCACCTTCCACGTTACCTCTAGAATGATTTCTGTGCACAGGTCTGGTTCCATCTCTGGCCTACTTCCTAATCCCCAGTTGAATGGTCCACAGGTAACATCCAAACCCCATAGCATAGTAATGGGTAAGGTTCCATTTAAATTATTTGCTCATGTACTACACTTTTAAAGAGTTAACAAGTATTATGGCAAATCCTGAAAGATCATGCTGTGAAAGTGCTGCACTCAATATGCCAGCAAATTTGGAAAACCCAGCAGTGGCCACAGGACTGGAAAAGGTCAGTTTTCATTCCAATCCCAAAGAAAGGCAATGCCAAAGAATGCTCAAACTACCACACAATTGCACTTATCCCACATGCTAGTAAAGTAATGCTCAAAATTCTCCAAGCCAGGCTTCAGCAATATGTGAACTGTGAACTTCCAGACGTTCAAGCTGGTTTTAGAAAAGGCAGAGGAACCAGAGATCAAATTGCCAACATCCGCTGGATCATGGAAAAAGCAAGAGAGTTCCAGAAAAACATCTATTTCTGCTTTATTGACTATGCCAAAGCCTTTGACTGTGTGCATCACAATAAACTGTGGAAAATTCTGAAAGAGATGGGAATACCAGAACACCTGATCTGCCTCTGGAGAAATTTGTATGCAGGTCAGGAAGCAACAGTTAGAACTGGACATGGAACAACAGACTGGTTCCAAATAGGAAAAGGAGTATGTCAAGGCTGTATATTGTCACCCTGTTTATTTAACTTATATGCAGAGTACATCATGAGAAACGCTGGGCTGCAGGAAGCACAAGCTGAGTTCAAGATTGCCGGGAGAAATATCAATAACCTCAGATATGCAGATGACACCACCCTTATGGCAGAAAGTGAAGAGGAACTAAAAAGCCTCTTGATGAAAGTGAAAGAGGAGAGTGAAAAAGTTGGCTTAAAGCTCAACATTCAGAAAACGAAGATCATGGCATCTGGTCCCACCACTTCATGGGAAATAGATGGGGAAACAGTGGAAACAGTGTCAGACTTTATTTTTCTGGGCTCCAAAATCACTACAGATGGTGACTGCAGCCATGAAATTAAAAGACGCTTACTCCTTGGAAGGAAAGTTATGACCAACCTAGATAGCATATTCAAAAGCAGAGACATTACTTTGCCAACAAAGGTTTGTCTAGTCAAGACTATGATTTTTCCTGTGGTCATATGTGGATGTGAGAGTTGGACTGTGAAGAAGGCTGAGTGCCGAAGAATTGATGCTTTTGAACTGTGGTGTTGGAGAAGACTCTTGAGAGTCCCTTGGACTGCAAGGAGATCCAACCAGTGCATTCTGAAGGAGATCAGCCCTGGGATTTCTTTGGAAGGAATGATGCTAAAGCTGAAACTCCAGTACTTTGGCCACCTCATGCGAAGAGTTGACTCATTGGAAAAGACTCTGATGCTGGGAGGGATTGGGGGCAGGAGGAGAAGGGGACGATAGAGGATGAGATGGCTGGATGTCATCACTGACTCAATGGACATGAGTCTGAGTGAACTCCGGGAGTCAATGATGGACAGGGAGGCCTGGCGTGCTGCGATTCATGGGGTCGCAAAGAGTTGGACATGACTGAGCGACTGATCTGATCTGATCTGATCTGACGGCACCCCACTCCAGTACTCTTGCCTGGAAAATCCCATGGACGGAGGAGCCTGGTAGGCTGTAGTCCATGGGGTCGCTAAGAGTCAGACACGACTGAACGACTTCCCTTTCACTTTTCACTTTCATGCATTGGAGGAGGAAATGGCAACCCACTCCAGTACTCTTGTCTGGAGAATCCCATGGACAGAGGATCCTGGTGGGCTGCCATCTATGGGGTCGCACAGAGTCGGACACGACTGAAGCGACTTAGCAGCAGCTGCAGCAGTTTTTTATGGCTTCTGTAACAAATTACCACAAACTTTGTTGTTCAGTTGCTTAGTCGTATCCGACTCTTTGTGGCCCCATGGACACCAGGCTTCCCTGTCCTTCACCATCTCCTGGAGCTTGCTCAAACTCATGTCCATCAAGTCAGTGATGCCATCCAGCCATCTCATTCTCTGTCATCCCCTTCTCCTTCTGCCTTCAATCTTTCCCAGCATCAAGGTCTTTTCCAATGAGTTGACTCTTCTTATCAGGTGGCCAAGGTATTGGAGCTTCAGCTTCAGCAACAGTCCTCCCAATGAATATTCAGGACTGACTTCCTTTAGGATTGACTGGTTTGATCTTCTTGCAGTCCAAGGGACTCGCAAGAGTCTTCTCCAGCACCATGGTTTGAAGGCATCAATTCTTCAGCACTTAGCTTTTTTTTTTATTGTCCAGCTCTCACATCCATACATGACTACTGGAAAAACCATCACCTTGATTAGATGGATGTTTGTTGGCAAAGTAACGTCTCTGCTTTTTAATGTGCTGTCTAGGTTGGTCACCACAAACTTAGTGCCTTTAGTGACATGAACTTATCTTACAGTTCTGTAGGTTAGAAGTTCAATGTCATCTCACAGGGCTAAAATAAAGGTGCCATTGGGGTTGTGCTCCTTCTGTTTCAATGCTTTTTCCAGCTTCTAGAGGCAGCCTTTACTCCTTGGCTTGTGGCCCCCTCTTCCATCTACAAAGCCAGCACCATTGTATCGCTTCGATGGTTCTTCTGGAGTCCTGTCTCCCTCTGCTCCCTGGGGCTGAGCTCAGTCTGAGGTCTGAAGCACATCACTAAAGGCCCAGCCAAAGCTTCACTCTGTGTCTGATTAACTTTGTCTACTTCTTAGTGTTACTGACCCAGGGACCGGCCTTGTCTGAGACCAGAGTCCCATGGAAGCTAGATACGGACCATGCCTGGTCAGAGACCTGAATAATCTTATTGCCAGCAAAGCTGCCTAGAGTTCCTGGCCTAGATCTGTGAACCAGAGGACTTACTAATGGTCACCCCAGAATTAGACACACTGGGTTATGAGCCCATCTGGACTCCACAGGGCTCACTCTGCAGGGACAGGCCCCTTTTCTATGGGGCAGAGAGCTGACCAGGGTGCATAGTCCTCTGGATGGGCTGGCTCCCAGAAAGATGTACCAAGAAACCAGACTGTGGGCTGCCCCTCGGGGCCCTTGAGAGTCTTGGCCCATCAGAACTGCAAAGACAAGGCCCTGGGAGAGGAGCAAGGGGAGCCCATGCTGGGTCTAAATAAACTTCCACTCAGTTCAGAATTCCAAGTACTAACTTGATGTTTAGGACACAGCAGGGTTCTGTACTCCAAGGAAGCACATCCCAACTAGTGGAAAACCTCTGGTGCTGGGGGGATGAAACCATGGTGTGATATATACACATCTCAGAGTTTCTTTATTCCAGATTTTCCTTCATAGAGATCAACCTGAAGGATAGAAAGAACTCCCCCTTTGCCCTTGCAAATAAATCACAAATATCTACTTAGAAGCTAAGTTGAACATTTTCTCTAGAGGAGTCAGCATGTGTCTGTAACTCAAGCCCCTCCCAAGACATACTTGATCAGCTAGCCTTTGTTGTCTTCTAGGAAAAAAAAAAAGAGTTCCAGGAAAAATCTTCTAGGATTGTTAATGCAGATTTTCTGATGGTAAGATAACTGACAATTCCATGAAATCTCAGGGCTGATGCCAGAGAACACATAATACTTCAAACCAGAGAACGTGCCGTACAAAGGCAGTGTCTCTTGGACCCAAAGCAATATTTTCCACCTCTCCCTGCCAAAACAAGACAAAAACAAAATAAAAAAAATACCCCCAAAACAGGCACACAAAAACCAGAAACAAGAAACAAACAAACAACAACAACAACAAAACAAACCCAAAGGAAAAACTTCAAAAGGGAACAATCCTAAGAGAAAACAACAAAATGAAACCCAGGGCTCCTATTATCTGCGTCTTGTCCTGTGGGACCCTCTGCCCTTCTTGGCTGGGAGACCCTCATGCAAATGAACTTGGGAGGGTCCCTCCAAGGTCTGCAGTCCCAGGTGATGACAGGGTGGTCCTGGGGACCCATGGCTGTGCTGCCCATGGAGAGTGGATGTGCAGGCCCACAGATGGACACATTCCTGACTTCACGCGCCAGGCAGGCAGTGAGGCTCTGTGAGAGCCTGGGGATAGCAGATGGTGGCATCTGGCATCAGAACCACTACATGTGAGTTGGGACCAAACTTGGGAGATGAGGCAGGGGGCTGCCACCCTCAGGTCTTGTGAATGGTCATGCCAGCTTCCTCCCATTCCTTTCTGGGCAGGGTGCCTGGTAGCTTTCACTGGTCAGGGGCAGTAGGGGGAAGCGACTGATGGTAGTCTCTGGGTGTTTGCATCCCTGTTTCAGTTCAGTTCAGTTCAGTCACTCAGTCGTGTCTGACACTTTGTGACCCCATGGACTGCCATGCTTCCTTGCCATGCCACGCTTCCCTGTCCATCACCAACTCCCAGAGCTTACTCAAACTCATGTCCATCGAGTTGGTGATGCCATCCAACCATCTGATCCTCTGTCGTCCCCTTCTCCTCCTGCCTTCAATCTGTCCCAGCATTGGGGTCTTTTCAAATGAATCAGTTCATTGCATCAGGTGGCCAAAGTATTGAAGTTTCAGCTTCAGCATCAGTCCTTCCAATGAATATTCAAGACCTTTAGGATGGACTGGTTGGATCCCCTTGCAGTCCAAGGGACTCTTAAGAGTCTTCTCCAACACCACAGTTCAAAAGCATCAATTCTTTGGCTCTCAGTTTTCTTTATAGTCCAACTCTCACATCCATACATGACCACTGAAAAAACCGTAGCCTTGACTAGATGAACCTTTATTGGCAAAGTAATGTCTCTGCTTTTTAATATGCTGTCTAGGTTGGTCATAACTTTCCTTCCAAGGAGCAAGCATCTTTTAACTTCATGGCTGCAGTCACCATCCACAGTGATTTTGGAGTCCAGAAAAATAAAGTCTTCCACTGTTTCCCCCTCTATTTGCCATGAAATGATGGGATTGGATGCCATGATCTTAGTTTTCTGAATGTTGAGTTTTAAGCCAACTTTTTCACTCTCCTCTTTCACTTTCATCAAGAGGCTCTTTAGTTCTTCTTCACTATCTGCCATAAGGGTGGTGTCATCTGCATATCTGAAATTATTGATATTTCTCCTGGCAATTTTGATTCCAGCTTGTGCTTCATCCAGCCCAGCATTTCTCATGATGTACTCTGCATATAAGTTAAATAAGCAGGGTGACAATATACAGCCTTGATGTACTCCTTTCCCGACTTGGGACCAGTCTGTTGTTCCATGTCCAGTTCTGACTGTTGCTTCTTGACCTGCATACAGATTTCTCAGGAGGCAGGTCAGGTGGTCTGGTATTCCCATCTCTTTCAGAATTTTCCACAGTTTGTTGTGATGCACACAGTCAAAGGCTTTGGCATAGTCAATAAAGCAGAAATAGATGTTTTTCTGGAACTCTCTTGCTTTTTTGATGATCCAGTGGATATTGGCAATTTGATCTCTGGTTCCTCTGCCTTTTCTAAAACCAGCTTGAACATCTGGAAGTTCATGGTTCACATACTGTTGAAGCCTGGCTTGGAGAATTTTGAGCGTTACTTTGCTATCGTGTGAGATGAGTACAATTGTGCGGTAGTTTGAACATTCTTTGGCATTGCCTTTCTTTGGGATTGGAATGAAAACAGAGTTTTTCCAGTCCTGTGGCCACTGCCGAGGCCAAATTTGCTGGCATATTGAGTGCAGCACTTTCACAGCACCATCTTTTAGGATTTGAAATAGCTCAACTGGAATTCCATCACCTCCACTATCTTTGTTCATAGTGATGCTTCCTAAAGCCCACCTGACTTCACATTCCAGGATGTCTGGCTCTAGGTGAGTGATCACACCATCATAGTTATCTGGGTCATGAAGATATTTTTTGCATAATTCTTCTGTGTATTCTTAATATCTTCTGCTTCTGTTAGGTCCACACCATTTCTGTCCTTTATCGAGCCCATCTTTGCATGAAATGTTCCCTTGGTATCCTAATTTTCTTGAAAAGAGCTCTAGTCTTCCCCATTTTATTGTTTTCTCTATTTCTTTGCACTGATCACTGCGGAAGGCTTCCTTACCTCTCCTTGCTATTCTTTGGAACTCTGTATTCAAATGGGTATTTCTTTCCTTTTCTCCTTTGCCTTTTGCATCTTTTCTTTTCTAAGCTATTTGTAAGGCCTTTGCAGACAACCATTTTACCTTTTTGCATTTCTTTTTCTTGGGGATGGTCTTGATCAATGTCTCCTGTACAATGTCATGAACCTCAGTCTATAGTTCTTCAGGCACTCTATCAGATCTAATCCCTTAAATCTATTTGTCACTTCCACTGTGTAATCATAAGGAATTTGTTTTAGGTAATACCTGAATGGTCTAGTGGTTTTCCATACTTTGAAATGTATGAATTTGGCAATAAGGAGTTCATAATCTGAGCCACAGTCAACTCCAGGTCTTGTTTTTGCTGACTGATTAGAGCTTCTCCATCTTTGGCTGCAAAGAATCTGATTTAGGTATTGACCATCTGGCGATGTCCATGTGTAGAGTCTTTTCTTGTGTTGTTGGAATAAGGTGTTTGCTATGACCAGTGTGTTCTCTTGACAGAACTCTACTAGCCTTTGACCTGTTTCGTTTTGTATTCCAAGGCCAAATTTGCCTGTTACTCCAGGTATCTCTTGATTTCCTATTTTGCATTCCAGTCCCTTATAATGAAAAGGACATCTCTTTTGGGTGTTAGTTCTAGAAGATCTCATAGGTCTGCATCGAACCATTAAACTTCAGCATCTTCAGCATTACTGGTTGGGACATGGACTTGGATTATTGTGATATTGAATGGTTTGCCTTGGAAACGAACAGAGATCATTCTGCCATTTTTGAGATTGCATCCAAGTACTGCATTTTAGACTCTTTTGTTGACTATGAGGGCTACTCCATTTCTTCTAAGGGATTCTTGCCCACAGTAATAGATATAATGGTCATCTGAGTTAAATTCACCCATTCCAGTCCATTTTAGTTTGTTGATTCCTAAAATGTCAATGTTCACTCTTGCCATCTCCTGTTTGACCACTTCCAATTTACCTTGATTCATGGACTTAACATTCTAGGTTCCTATGCAATATTGTTCTTCACAGCATCAGACTTTACTTCCGTCACCAGTCACATCCACAACTGGGTGTTGTCTTTGCTTTGGCTCCATCTCTTCATTCTTTCTAGAGTTATTTCTCCACTGTTCTCCAGTAGTATACTGGGCACCTACTGGGGAGTTCATCTTTCAGTGTCCTATCTTTTTGCTTTTTCATACTGTTCATGGGGTTCTCAAGGCAAGAATACTGAAGTGGTTTGCCATTCCCTTCTCCAGTGGAACATGTTTTGTCTCTCTCTCTCCACCATGATTCATCCATTTTGGGTGACCCTACACAGCATGGCTCATAGTTTCATCGAGTAAGATAAGGCTGTGATCCATGTGATCAGATTGGTTAGTTTTCTGTGATTGTGGTTTTCATTCTGTCTGCCCTCTAATGGAGAAGGATAAGAGGCTCATGGAAACTTCCTGATGGTAGAGACTGATGGAGGGAGAAACTGGGTGTTGTTCTGATGGGCAGGGCAATGCTCGGTAAATCTTTAATCCAATTTTCTGTTGTTGGGCGGGGCTGTGTTCCCTCCCTGTTGTTTGACTTGAGACCAAAATGGTGGAGGTAATGAAGATAATGGTGACCTCCTTCAAAAGGTTCCATGAATGCACTGCTGCACATAGTGTCTCCAACCCTGAAGCAGGCCACTGCCGATCCATACCTCTGCCAGAGACTCCTGGATACTCATGGGCAAGCCTGGGTCAGTCTCTTGTGGGGTCACTGCTCTCCTTTCTCCTGGGTCCTGGCGCACACAAGCTTTTGTTTGTGCCCTCCAAGAGTCTGTTTCCCAGTCTGGTGTCAGTTCTGGCAGCTCTATGAGTGGGGTTAATGGTGATCTCCTCAAGAGGGCTTATGCCATACCCAGGTCTACTGCACCCAGAGCCCCTGCCCCTGCAGCAGTCCGCTGCTGACCTGTACCAATGTAGGAGAAACTCAAACACAGTTCTGGCTCAGTCTCTGTGGGGTCTCTGGGTCCTGGTGCACATAAGGTTTTGTTTGAGCCCTCCGAGCATCTCTGGTGTGTATGGGGTTTGATTCTAAATGCAATCTCACCCCTCCTACCATCTTGCTGGGGCTTCTCCTTTGCCCTTGGATGTGGGGTATCTTTTTTTGGTTGGATCCAACATTCTCCTGTCTATGGTTGTTCTTAGCAGTCCAAGATGGTGGAGTAGGATATGCTCTCATCTTCTGTGAGAACTCCAAAATTACAGCTCACATTCCTGTTTATTGATGCCCAAAACTCAGCCTCTGTGCACCGGTGCCGAATCCAATCTCAGAGACAGAGTTTTGGGTGAAGTTGAAAAGAACAGCTTTATTGCTTTGCCAGGCAAAGAGGGAGACAGTCGGCTCCTGGCCTCAAAAACTGTGTGTCCCGACCTGGGAAGATTTGGTGAGGAGTTTTGTAGCAATAGTTCAAGGGTATGGCTGCTGACAAGATTATGGTGTGTGTACTCCTTTAATCCAGTCTTAGGTGATTTTCTCTGATATGAAAAATGCTGACATCTTTCATTGGCAGGTGGGGGGTGGGGTTAGTTCTATAAAGGGCTCAGAGATACTGTTATGTGTATTCCTTGTGCTAAGTCACTTCAGTCATGTCTGACTCTTTGTGACTATGGACTATAGCCCACCAGTCTCCTCTGTCCAAGGGATTCTCCAGGTAAAAATACTGGAGTGGGTTGCCATGCCCTCCTCCAGGGTTTCTTCAGAGCCCAGGGGTCAAAACCACATTTCTAGTCTCCTGCATTGGCAGGCAGATTCTTTACCGTTAAGCCACCTGGGAAGCCCCAGGCAAGCTGATATTGGCCCCCTTTTACAGAACTATTAACTTATTAATGAAGAAAGAAAAGTTAGGTGGTCCATGGTGAGTCTGCAGTATTGCTGAGAATGCCTTAAACATCCTTGGGAACAGTTGGCTGTGATAAAGAGTATGTGTTGTGATAAAGAGAATGTGTTTTATTAAAGAGAATAAAGGCTTTATTACAAAGTACAATTAATATTTCAGGACTACTCAATGCTTTTCAGCTGTGACAGAAGTACTGTACACAGCGGAATGCGTGGGATCTGAGAGATGGCTGTGCCGGCTATTTCAAGCCAAAAATGTCTAAGTGCATGCGAATTACAATGTTTTAAAAAAATATTTTTTTTGTATATTTGGGTTTTGCAGAGGTATCTTTAATACTGCTGATTCAAAATTTAAGAGAGAAAACATTATCTGTTTGTTTGTCCCCCAAGTGCCTTGCGTGCTCAGTCAAAAGCAACTCTTGTGATCCCATAGACTGTAGCCCACCAGGCTCCTACTGGAGTGGGTTGCCATCTCCTTCTCCAGGAGATCCTCCTGGTCCAGGGATCAAATCTGCATCTCCAGAGTTTCCTGCTTTAGCAGGCAGATTTTTTTTCTTTTTTTAACCTCTGAGCCACCTGGGAAGCCCTAGGGCAGAGGGTGCCTTAGGTTAATTTTCCCAAAGAACATTCTGAGACTCCAGTTCAGGTGTAACAGATCTATTATCAGTGCATTCCCAGGAGGCACTGGGAAAGGTGTGAGGGAAGTTTGATGGGAAAGAGGAAGAAGCCGAGGAGGGTGGGATTTCAGGCACAGTCCCGAGGACAGCAGCCCTCACCTGACCCCAAAGAGGACGCTGGAGGTAAGTGGCTGGGTCCCCAGTGTGTGTCCCCAGCCAAGACAAGGGGCCTGGGCTTTTATGCTTTTAAACCCCTTAGTCATTGCTACAGGCTTCCCCACTGGATGTGCAACTTTCCAGGCATATTTGACTGTGTGTGGAGGCCAAGGACACCAGCTGCCCACCTAAGAGGAGGCACAGAAACAGGGGCAGGAAGCAACGCTTGGGACCTTGACCGATGGGGAGATACACTGGCATCCCCGCAGGGCGGCCACATTTAGCAACTAAAAATACAGAGCATGTGTTTATTTAACAAGAACCAGGTATAGGGCTTCCCAGGTGGCGATGGTGGTAAAGAACCTGCTTGCCAATGCAGATAGATTTAAGAGAGATGGGTTCGATCCCTGGGTTAGGAAGATCCCCTAGTGGAGGTTATGGCAACCCACTCTAGTATTCTTGCTGGGAGAATCCTATGGGAAGAGGAGACTGGCGGGCTACAGTCCATGGGGTTGCAAAGAGTCAGACATGACTGAAGTGACTTAGCACGCACCCAGGTTCTATGCCATGTGTGTTGGTCAAAGATGATGTCATTTTAATGTTCCCCTGGCGGCCTGGGCCTGTGAAGGGACACCCCCAGTACTGAGGCTAGAGCTGAGTGTTTGGAGCAGGATCATTGCAGAGGACCTGCTTCGAGCCCGAGCCTTGCTTCTTGCTCACCTGTGGCCTTGCCTGAGTTCCTTGGCCTCAGTTTCTTTATTAAAAAAATGGGTGGGGAGAATAGTATCACTGTATTTAATTAAGTGGAGATTAAATGAAGTGAGGATGGTTCTGAGCTGAATTCACTATTTGGCATGTACTAAGTGCCCAGTGAGTAAAAGATATGCTTATTACTTGCCTTAAAAGATTTTTTAAAAACAGTATTTTGAATGTGAGACAGGAAAGTAAATAGTGATAGAAGTTTGAGGAGTGAAGGAAAGGTAAGAAATAGTTCTTGCAGTGGTGAAAGAATAATTTTATATTTGCAGTTGGGTGGACCTCGTGCTGGTCCGCCCCAAAATATTTTGCACTAGGAGGAGAGGCAAGCAAGTAGGTGTATCCTGGGTGTGGCCCTCTGGATGAGTTTAGGGAGGGAGAGGCCCCGGTAGGGTCCTGGTGATCCTGATGTGGGGGAAGGCGGCAACCCTGATAGAAACAGTGGGTGGGGCGTGTGCGTTGTTGAAATGGAGCTTTTCCAGTGGGAATGTTGGAGCAAGTAGGCAGGGGAGGGGAGGCTGTTTGGCTGAAGGGAAGGAGAGGAGAGGAATTGCTCTAGAGATTTTGAGGTTGGGAAACGCGAGAGCCAGCTGGGTTGTCTGCTTCCGGCCTGCAGGCCCTGCCTCAATACTTCCTCCTGTCTTCCTCTCACTCAGGATTCATCAGATGTTGGGAAACAATTACTGATACCTTTTTTTTGGTTAAAAAATTGGAAAAAAAAAAAAAACAACTGCATCACCTGTTGACTGAAAAAAGAAAACAAAAACTCAACCGAAGAGTTGAAAATGATGTTTTATTCACTGGTCTTACTGAAGACAGTAGCCCAGGAGACAGGCTCTCAGTTAGCTCTGAGGAACTGCTCCAAGGAGGTAAAGAGGGAACCAGGATATACAGAAATTTTTGCCTCAAAAGCCAAAAAACACCTACATAGTTGAACATCAAAAGATTATTGTGAATCACAAAAACCAGACATCTCAAGTTAATGAATCTAAGGCTTTTCTATCTATGCAATTCGAAATTCTGGGCTTTGTATAATCAGTCCTTCGGTATGCATCTTGATTATCTAGGGCCAGTATCCTGTTTTTCTGTTCTGAATTCCCCTCAGGTAGGGAGTGGCGTAATGGCTGATGGCTTTATGGCCATTCTGTTTACTGAAATGACAGGTGACATTCTTACATTCTCAAGCCTGGCCTCTAGCCCAATCTCTTCAGCCTCAATCTTCTCTTTTTACCATGCTGCATATGCAGTTTTGAAGCCAAAATGCATATTTATTTTTAAAATCTCTCCAGTGCATTCTCTCCCCACTTGACCTCTCCCATATTTGGTGAAGTACCTACAGTGCCCACTCCATTACCTATCTATATTACCATAATACAGGGGATGTGGGTTCTATCCCTGGTCAGAGAACTAAGATCCCATATGCCTCAGAGCAACTAAGCCTGCATGCCACAACTGGGGAGTCTGTGTGCTGCAATGAAAGATCCTACAGGACCCAACCAAGATCCTCTGTGACAACAAAGACCTGATGCAGCCAAAAATAAATTAAAAAAATAAATGACTTTTTAAAAAGATACCTTGCGTGTGTGTTAGTCGCTCAGTCATGTCTGACTCTTTGTGACCTCATGGACTGTAGCCCACCAGGCTTCTCTGTCCATAGAATTCCCAGGGAAAAATACTGGAGTGGGTTACCATTCCCTTCTCTAGGGGTTCTTCCCAACCCAGGGATCTAAACCATGTCTCCCGCATTTGCAGGTAGATTCTTTCCTGTCTGAGCCACCAGGGAAGCCCTTTAAGATACTAGATTTTCTTTTAAAAAAAATATGGACTGCAAGTAGATATCTGACTACCTAAGCAACACCTCTGAAGTTTAAACATTCAAACTGTTCACATTATTTTCTTCAAGATCTCACTGAGAAATCGGGAGATCATTCTCTATTTGGAGCTGTCCTATTGTTTAGCCTGGAGATAACTCAGAGGCTGGTGTGTGGCTTGGACTTATTTGCCTTTTCTGATGTGTTCCTTTTTAAGGCTAATCCTGCTGCTGCTGCTAAGTCACTTCAGTCATGTCCAACTCTGTGCGACCCCATAGATGGCAGCCCACCAGGCCCCGTCGTCCCTGGGATTCTCCAGGCAAGAACACTGGAGTGGGTTGCCATTTCCTTCTCCAATGCATGAAAGCAAAAAGTGAAAGTGAAGTCATTCAGTCGTGTCCAACTCCTAGCGACCCCATGGACTGCAGCCTACCAGGCTCCTCCGTCCATGGGATTTTCCAGGCAAGAGTACTGCAGTGGGGTGCCATTGCCTTCTCCCAAGTCTAATCCTAAGCCTGTCTATTTCATCTTCCATCCCAGACAATGACCTCTGAGAGCAAGCCTGTCCTCTTTTCTATTAGAACCCTCCTGATTGAGTTTTTCACTCCTGTTTCACTTCATTCGTTCATTTTCTCATTTTCTTTGTCTGCAAGGGTAAGACTGAATAAAATAGTCTGTAAGGATCCATACTGGCTTTCCTTTTTTTTCTCGAATTTTTGTTTTTTGACTTGCTGAATGTATGTGCTGCTTTTAAACAGCTTTTGCCCTTGGGTAGGGGTGGAAGGGAGTTGGGGATGGAAATCGGCAGAAGCTTTCACATTGGAGGTGGAGAAGAGGGCAGGTTTCTAACTTCCCATGGTTATGCAACTCTGGGTAAAACAGAATCTGAGACACACACTAAAAATTAAAAGAAATTCACTAACAAATTAAAAAGTCTGTTCTGTCTATACATTCATCCAGCTCTTTTTATAAACAAGATTTTTCAAGCACCTATAAATATCAAACACTACGCTAGGTGCCAGAGACTGAGAGACAAGTAAGACAGGGACCCTGCCTCCAGGGGTTCAGCTCCCTAGTCAGAGAGAGAGATAAACACTGGCATCGATCTGGTCTCAGGACACAGGAGGCCCTTAACTCCATGGGGAAGGAGAGAGGAAGAGAATGGAAAAGGCTCACCCAGGAAGATATGTGTGAGGCTTTTATTGGTGAGTAGGTAAGAATTTTCCAGTTGAGCTACTTCAAATCCTAAAAGATGATGTTGTGAAAGTGCTGCACTCAATATGCCAGCACATTTGGAAAGCTCAGCAGTGACCACAGGACTGGAAAAGGTCAGTTTTCATTCCAATCCCAAAGAAAGGCAATGCCAAAGAATGCTCAGACTACCGCACAGTTGCACTCATCTCACACACTAGCAAAGTAATGCTCAAAATTCTCCAAGCCAGGCTTCAACAGTATGTGAACCATGAATTTACAGGTTTTCAAGCTGGTTTTAGAAAAGACAGAAGAACCAGAGACCAAATTGCAAACATCTGCTGGATCATCGAAAAAGCAAGAGAGTTCCAGAAAAACATCTATTTCTGCTTTATTGACTATGCCAAAGCCTTTGACTGTGTGGATCACAACAAACTGGAAAATTCTGAAAGAGATGGGAATACCAGACCACCTGATCTGCCTTTTGAGAACTCTCTATGCAGGTCAGGAAGCAACAGTCAGAACTGGACATGGAACAACAGACTGGTTCCAAATAGGAAAAGGAGTATGTCAAGGCTGTATATTGTCACCCTACTTATATACAGAGTATATCATGAGAAATGCTGGGCTGGATGAAGTACAAGCTGGAATCAAGATTGCCAGGAGAAATATCAATAACCTCAGATGTGCAGATGACACCACCCTTATGACAGAAAGTGAAGAACTAAAGAGCCTCTTGATGAAAGTAAAGAGGAGAGTGAAAAAGTTGGCTTAAAACTCAACATTCAGAAAACTAAGATCATGGCATCTGATCCTATGGCAAATAGATGGGGAAACAGTGTCAGACTTTATTTTTTGGGGCTCCAAAATCACTGCAGATGGTGATTGCAGCCATGAAATTAAAAGACATTTGCTGCTTGGAAAGAAAATTATGACTAACCTGGACAGCATATTAAAAAGCAGAGACATTACTTTGCCAACAAAGGTCCGTCTAGTCAAGGCTATGGTTTTTCCAGTAGTCATGTATGGATGTGAGAGTTGGACTATAAAGAAAGCTGAGTGCCGAAGAATTGATGCTTTTGAACTGTGGTGTTGGAAGACTCGAGAGTCCCTTGGACTGCAAGGAGATCCAACCAGTCCATCCTAAAGGAGATCAGTCCTGAATATTCATTGGAAGGACTGAAGCTGAAGCTGAAACTCCAATACTTTGGCCACCTGATGTGAAAAGCAGACTCATTTGAAAAGACCCTGATGCTGGGAAAGATTGAAGGTGGGAGGAGAAGGGGATGACGACAGAGGATGAAGTGGTTGGATGGCATCACCAACTCCATGGACATGAGTTTGAGTGAACTCTGGAAATTGGTGATGGACAGGGAGGCCTGGCATGCTTTAGTCCCTGGGGTCACAAAGAGTCGGACACGACTGAGTGACTGAACTGAAATGAGGTAAGAATTTTCCAGCTGAGCTATGGATTGTGGCCAGGAGACCATTTTAGAAGAAATTATATGCATGGGCCAGGAGATAGGAAGAAACACAATAAGGTCTGGTAACTAGCGAGTGTATACCTCGAGAGGAGGCTGTCTGAAGCTGGGAAAACAGGATCAGAAGATGAAGCCTGGAAAGCAAATGTCGACCTTTTGGTTGGAGCAGCAGTACTCTTGCCTGGCGAATCCCATGGGTGGAGGAGTCTGGTAGGCTGCAGTCCATGGGGTTGCTAGGAGTTGGACACGACTGAGCGATTTCACTTTCACTTTTCACTTTCATGCATTGGAGAAGGAAATGGCAACCCACTCCAGTGTTCTTGCCTGGAGCATCCCAGGGATGGGGGAGCCTGGTGGGCTGCCGTCTATGGGGTCGCACAGAGTCGGACACGACTGAAGCGACTTAGCAGCAGCAGCAGCAGCAGCAGGACCTCAGTGGGCCCTTCCTGCTGCCAATGCTGCCCTCTAGTGGATTAGCTGCAGTTGGGCAGGTACAGCTGGAAAACCACTTTGCAAAAAAGGCCTCTGAAGAGGTTAGGCTGGGAGGTGGTACCTGTGCTTAGCAGCAGACATGTGAAGTTCATGGCAGAACCAACCAGCACAGGAGTGTGATCCGAGCACTCAGGAAAAATGCCCTCCCCTAGATCTTTTGGTCACTGGCTGCAGTTGTCAGGTTCCACCGTTGTTTTTTTAATACAGTAATGAGACTGCATGGGCTTCGCTGGTGGCTCAGATGGTAAAGAATCTACCTGCAATGTGGGAGACCTGGTTTTGATCCCTGGGTTGGGAAGATCTCCTGAAGGAAGGCATGGCAACCCACTCCAGTATTCTTGACTGCAGAATCCTTATGGACAGACGAGCCTGGTGGGCTACAGTCCATGCGGTCACAAAAAGTCAGACATGACTGAGAGACTAAGCATGCACAGTGAGAATGCAGAAGCTGTGTTAACAGGCATCATGCTTGGGAAGGAGGGATGCCTTTACTTCTCTCTTAGGTCTTTCTACATGTGGCAAGAGCAAATGCGTGTGCTGAGGGTGATCTCCACAAGGCAGCCGTGAGCAGTGGTGTGAAGTGAGATCTTAATTCCCTGACCATGAATTGAACTGAAGCAGCCTGAACATGAAAACCACAATCAGAGAAAGTGAACCAACATGATCACATGGATCACAGCCTTGTGTAGCTCAGTGAAGCTATGAGCCATGCCATGCAGGGCCACTGAAGATGGATGGGTCATGGTGGGGAGTTCTGACAAAACGTGGTCCTCCGGAGAAAGGAATGGCAAGTGACTTCAGTATCCTTGCCTTGAGAACCCCATGAATAGTGCTAGGCTTCTCAGGCAGCTCTAGTGGTAAAGAACCCACCTTGCCAATTCAGGAGACTTAAGACAATGCAGGTCAGGGAATTAAGAGGATCCGTGGGTCGGGAAGATCCCCTGGAGAAGGAAATGGCAACCCACCCCAATATCTTGCCTGGAGAATCCCATGGAATGAAGAGCACTGTGGGCTCTTCCATAGTATCGCACAGAGTCAGACACGACTGAAGTGACTTAGCACAGCACAGCTCATCCTTGGCTCAAGAACCCCATGAACAGTATGAAAAAGCAAAAAGATTTGACGCCAGAAGATGAGCTCCCCCAGCTTGGTAGTTGTCCAATATGCTACTGGGCAAGAGCAGAGAGATAGCTCCAGAAAGAAAGAAGAGGCTGGTCCAAAGCAGAAATGACACCCAGCTCTGGATGTGTCTGATAGTGGAAGTCCAATGCTGTACAGAACAGTACTGCATAGGAACCTGGAATGTCAGGTCCATAAATCAAGGTAAATCAGAGGTTATCAAGCAGGAGATGGCAAGAGTGAACATTGACATTTTAGGAATCAGCAAACTAAAACGGACTGGAAATGGGTAAATTTAAATCAGATGGCCATTATATCTACTACTGTGGGCAAGAATCCCTTAGAAGAAATGGAATAGTCCTCATAGTCAAGAAGAGTCTGAAATGCAGTACTTGGGTGAAGTCTCAAAAATGACAGAATGATCTTGGTTCATTTCCAGGGCAAACCATTCAACATCACAGTAATCCAAGTCTATGCTCCAACCACTAATGCTAAAGAAGCTGAAGTTGAACAGTTCTATGAAGACCTCCAAGACCTTCTAGAACTAACACCAAAAAAAAAAAAAAAAAAAAGTCCTTTTTATCATAGGGGATTGGAATGCAAATGTAGGAAGTCAAGAGATACCTGGAGTAATAGGTAAGTTTGGCCTTGGAGTACAAAGTGAGGCAGGGTAACGACTAACAGAGTTTTGCCAAGAGGACACACAGTCATAGCAAACACCCTCTTCCAACAACACAAGAGAAGACTCTACACATGGACATCACCAGATGGTCAACACTGAAATCAGATTGATTATATTCTTTGCAGTCAAAGATGGAGAAGCTCTATGCAGTCAGCAAAAACAAGACCTGGAGCCGACTGTGGCTCTGATCATGAACCCCTTATTACAAAATTCAGGCTTAAATTGAATTAAGTAGTGTAAACCATAGGCCATTCAGGTATGACCTAAATCGAATCCTTTATCATTATTCAGTGGAGGTGATAAACAGATTCAAGGATTAGATGTGGTAGACAGAACACCTGAAGAATTATGGAAGAAGGCTCACAACACAGTACAGGAGGCAGTACCAAAACCATCAAAGAAATTCAAGAAGGCAAAAGGGGTCTGAAGAGGCCTTTGAGAAGATAAATAGCCGAGAAAAGAAGAGAAGTGAAAGGCAAAGGAGAAAGGTAAATATATACCCAACTGAATGCAGAGTTCCAGAGAACAGTCAAGAGAGATAAGAAACCCTTCTTAAGTGAACAATGCAAAGAAAGAGGAAAATAGTAGAATAGGAAGGACTAGAGATCTCTTCAAGAAAACTCGAGATACCACAGAACATTTCATGCAAAGACATACACAATAAAGGACAAGAATAGCAAGGACCTAGCAGAACCAGAAAATATTAAGAAGCGGTGGCAAGAATCCACAGAACTGTACAAAAAAGGTCTTCATAACCTGGATAACTATGATGGTGCGACCAATCGCCTAGAGTCAGACAACCTGGAGTGTGAAGTCAAGTGGGCATTATGAAGCATTACTATGAACAAGTGCTTCCCTGGTGGCTCAGTTGGTAACGAATCCGCCTGCAATGCAGAATACCTGGGTTCAATCCCTTGGCTGGGAACATCCCCATTCCAGTATGCTTGCCTAGAGAATCCCCATGGACAGAGGAGCCTGGTGGGCTACAGTCCACGGGGTCACAAAGAGTCAGACATGACTGAGCAACAAAGTAGCTAGTGGAGGTGATGGAATCCCAGCTGAGCTATTTCAAATCCTAAAAGATGATGCTGTGAAAGTGCTGCACTCAAAATGTCAGCAAATTTGGAAAACTCAGCAGTGGCCACAGGACTGGAAAAGGACAGTTTTCATTCCAATCCCAAAGAAAGGCAATGCCAAAGAATGCTCAAACTACCACACAATTGCACTAGTTTCACATGCTAGCAAGGTAATGCTCAAAATCTTTCAAGCTAGGGTTTAATAGTATGTGAACCAAGAACTTCCAGATGGAAGCTCTGGACTTAGAAAAACAAGAGGAACCAGAGATCAAATTGGCAACATCTGATGGATCATAGTAAAAGCAAGGGAATTCCAGAAAAACATCTACTTCTGCTTCATTGACTACACTAAAGTCTTTGTGTGGATCACAACAAACTGAGGAAAATTCTTAGAGATGGGAATAGCGCTGTGGACAGTGACTGCAGTCAAGAAATTCAGACACTTGCGCCTTGAAAGAAAAGTCATGACAAAGCTAGACAGCATATTTAAAAGCACGGACATCACTTTGCCGACAAAAGTTCGTATAATTGGAACTATGGTTTTTCCAGTAGTCACGTAGGGATGTGAGATTTGGATTCTAAAGAAGGCTAAAGAGCGTCAGAATTGATGCTTTCAAACTGTGGTGCTGGAGTAGACTCTTGAGTATTCCTTGGACAGCAAGGGACAAACCAGTCAATTTGTTGATCAAACCAGTCAATCCTGAAGGAAATCAATGCTGAATATTCATTGGAAGGACTAATGCTAAAGCTGAAGCTCCAATACTTTGGCCACTGATGTGAAGGGTCGACTCATTGGAAATAACCCTGATGCTGGGAAAGATTGAGGGCAAGAAAAGAAGGGGGTGACAGTGAGATGGTTGTGTTAGGTAGTTAGAATAGGAAAAAGGAGTCCAAAATAGTGGTGTCTAAAAGAAGCAGAAAAGCCCTCGAAAAGGGAACAAAGGAAAAATCCACAGACCGGAGTGAGAACCTCAGATGAAACAAACATGCCCACTTCCTGGCTAGCCCTCATTTGCATAGCATGTGCGGGGGCAAAGGGGTTGGGGAGGAGAAAAAAACGTATAAAAAAATGGGGAGTCAAGATGGGTTGAGACCTCTCCTTTGGGGTCGGCCTGCCCTCATGCCTCAAGAGTGTACTATCCTTTGTTTATTGAATGAACTCTGAGGTGTAACTGAGCTGTCACACTGGTTCACCATTTCAAATCTTCGTTGAGGCAAGACAGAACCGAGGAAATTATACACTATTCCAACAGTTGGATGGCATCACTGACTCAATGGATCTAAGTTTGAGCAAACTCTGGGAGACAGTGAAGGACAGAGAAGCCTGGTGTGCTGTGGTCCATGACATTGTAAAGAGTTGGACACGACTTAAGAGACTGAATAACAACAAAGCCAGGAATCCTAGCCATCAGACCAACAAAAGCTAGAGGCCAGAAGCTAGTTTTCCCTGGATCTTTGCCCCAGTGAAAAATGCATTTACCACTGAGGCAAACTGTAAATGCAGATATTATACAAAGTTTACTTTTAGAAACATAGCACAACAAGTGGGAGGGCACACAGAGAAATTAAGACAGGTAACGCAGAGATGCACACCCAGAGGGAAAGCATGTGGGTGTCCCCTCTGGTGAGGAGGAGCACAGAAAAGAGGCTGTGCTGTGCTGTCTCTCAGTCCTGTCCGACTCTCCAACTCCATGGACTTGCAGCCCTCAAGGCTCCTCTGTCCATGGGCATTCTCCAGGCAAGAACACTGGAGTGGGTTGCTATGCCCTCCTCCAGGGGATCTTCCCAACCCAGGGACTGAACCCAGGTCTTCTGCATTGCAGGTGAATTCTTTACTGTCTGAGCCCCCAGGGAAGCCCATTGACCTGGAATCACTACATGCTTCCCTTTGCTTCTCCACTTCCTTCTCTAACTCAGGTCTCCTTGCCGCCTTCTCTTCTATACTCTATTGAGTAGCCAGACCATGTTTATCTAGACTTAAACGTGGAAATCTGGAAAACTCAGCAGTGGCCACAGGACTGGAAAATGTCAGTTTTCATTCCAATCCCAAAGAAAGGTAATACCAAAGAACGCTCAAACTACCGCACAACTGCACTCATCTCACACGCTAGTTAAGTAATGCTCAAAATTCTCCAAGCCAGGCTTCAGTAATATGTGAACCGTGAACATCCAGATGTTCAAGCTGGTTTTAGAAAAGGCAGAGGAACCAGAGATTAAAATTGCCAACATCCACTGGATCTTGGACAAAGCAAGAGAGTTTCAGAAGAACACATATTTCTGCTTTATTGACTATACCAAAGCCTTTGACTGTGTGGATCACAATAAACTGTGGAAAATTCTGAAAGAGATGGGAATACCAGACCACCTGACCTGCCTCTTGAGAAACCTGTATACAGGTCAGGAAGCAACAGTTAGAACTGGACATGGAACAAGAGACTGGTTCCAAATGGGAAAAGGAGTACGTCAAGGCTGTATATTGTCACCCTGCTTATTTAACTTATATGCAGAGTACATCATGAGAAATGCTGGGCTGGAAGAAGCAAAAGCTGCAATCAAGACTGCCGGGAGAAATATCAATAACCTCAGATATGCAGATGACACCACCCTTATGGCAGAAAGTGAAGAACTAAAGAGCCTCTATGAAAGTGAAAGAAGAGAGTGAAAAAGTTGGCTTGAAGCTCAACATTCAGAAAACTAAGATCATGGCATCCAATCCCATTACTTCATGGCAAATAGATGGGCAACAGTGGAAACAGTGGCTGACTATTTTTCTGAACTCCAAAATCACTGTGGATGGTGACTGCAGCCATGAAATTAAAAGACGCTTGCTCCTTGGAAGGAAAGTTTTGACCAACCTAGACAGCATGTTAAAAAGCAGAGACATGACTTTGCCAACAAAGGTCCGTCTAGTCAAGGGTATGGTTTTTCCAGTGGTCATGTATGGATGTGACAATTGGACTGTGAAGAAAGCTGAGCGCCAAAGAATTGATGCTTTTGAACTGTGGTGTGTTAGAAGACTCTTGAGAGTCCCTTGGACTGCAAGATCCAACCAAAGGATGGATCAGTCCTGGGTGTTCATTGGAGGGACTCATGCTGAAGCTGAAACTCCAATACTTTGGCCACCTGATGTGAAGAGCTGACTCATTTGAAAAGACCCCGATGCTGGGAAAGATTGAGGGCAGGAGGAGAAGGGGAAGATAGAGGATGAGGTGGTTGGATGGCATTGCCGACACAACGGACATGGGTTTGGGTGGACTCCGGGAGTTGGTGATGGACAGGGAGGCCTGGCGTACCGCGATTCATGGGGTCGCAGAGTCGGACACGACTGAGCGACTGAACTGAACTGAAACATGGAAAAGACCCTAATGCTGGAAAAGACTGATGGCAGAAGCGGGTGACAAAGGATGAGATGGTTGGATGGCATCACCGACTCAATGAACTTGAGTTTAAGCAAACTCTAGGAGATGTAAAGGACAGGGAAGCCTGGTGTGCTGCAGTACATGGGGTTGCAGAGGTGGAAAACGACTTAGCGACTCATCAATGGAACATGTATGTGGGCTTCCCAGGAGGCTCACTTGGTTAAAGAATCTGCCAACAACGCAGGAGACATGGGTTCGACCTCTGGGTTAGGAAGATGCCCTGGAAAAGGGAATGGATACCCACTCTCGTATTCTCGTCTGGAGAATCCCCATGGACAGAGGAGCCCCGAGGGCTACAGTCCACAGGGTCGCAAAGTATTGGACATGACTGAGCACACGTGCAATGCAAACATGTATTTAAGAGCACAGTTTGTACTATTCTTGTTTGTATTTTGAAAGCACTGAAGGAAGATTGTATATTAAGAAGAATAAAATTTAAACCAGAAGTTAAAATTGTCTCTGGGCCAGGAAAACTGAATGCCTTTTTGGCAGTAGGATGGACTGGACCCGTAATATAAATTAGGATAAGACAAGCAGTATCACAAAGAAGTCATGCTGTAAGAGCCTGTAAGAGACCTAACCAAAGATTTACACAAACACATAGCCCCAGGCTGAGATGCTATTTCTACAACCTCTAGTATATGTATGAAAGGATGAAGTTAATTTGTGTGTGGATTTTTCACTCCCTGCATATTTAGATAAAACCACAATGTGAAGTTACAGAAATCTAGTAGTTCAGATTTCCTTCTAGGTGGAAGTAGTACTTTTATACACTATACCCAACAAGCTCAGGGGAGCGGTGGTGGGGCTGGATCAATCGGCTTCACGCCTCAGTGACAAGACTCCAGGAGGGTGTGGGCACACGCAGGCCACAAGGCAGCACAGCACCTGTACTTTCCACGGGCAACCCGCTGAAAAATATCCAACGAGGGGTGAGATGCTGGGATTCTAGAAATCATCTTGTAAATCCAGAAAACTCATAAATGAATTTGCCATCTCCAAGTCTATTCTGTATTTATTAAGGCTGAGGTAGGGTATTGATTTTCTTCTAAATCCTGACCCATTATGTTAAATGAGGAATTCAGAAGCCACAGAACTCTCCAAAAGCACCAAGCTTACACAAAGCCTCAAGACCAATAATGATAAAATTACCTTAAATATTATGTGTAATGACGTCAAATGGTAGTGACCACACCCAGAAAACATTTGAGGAAGAATTTATTACATTTACTTAAAGGATTAGAGCTGATATATGAGAGAACATTTAATTATGTCAACATAAAAACAATAGCTGTGGTTACGATTTGCACATGCAATTCATTCTGCAAAAGTAAAAATACACACTACTCTTTCTAGACAAGCCTTCTATATGAAGTTAGAGTAGGTCAAGGTAAAAGAGCAAGTGAACTTGAAAGGATTGCACTTATAATTAAATGGGACATAGCCAGGTATAAAGAGGAGACATACCTAATGCTAACCACTGTACTGCAGTACTAGCAAATTGCACACTTATTTTTAGAGTATACTATTCAACATATATATATATACTAAGACTAAAGAAATGTCAAATATCCACCTTTAAATTATCCCTTTATTTCTGACATGTCACATTTTGATATTCATGTAATAGCATTTGAAATATGTAGTTATCATTGTCAAAGCTTATGTTTAAGGGATAAAAGGTCTGTAACATCTACCACTATTGGCCTCAAATGCACTTTCATCATGATCTATGAAGTGTAAAGAACTGGGTAATTAAGTTAAACTAACCTGCTTTAACTACAAAAAGCCTTTAAAAATTTAGGAACAAATATGTAACAAATGGGCTCATCCAGAGCCACCTTTTCATTTTTAATGCAATGTATATTAGAATATCATGTGAATACACATACAAGTAGAATATACAATGAAAAAAAAATAGATTAACTCCAAAGATCAGTATTTGGATTTGGAAAGTTTTGACTTGCATCTAAATTCTGCTTATAAATAGCCTGAAAGGAACTGCTATCAAGGACCAGTCTAAAGAACTAGGCTGTTAAGTTTGCTGGTTTAAAATTTCTTAAACCTAATATATTGCCATTGTATGGCTTCATATTCTTTTAGTTTACAAAAAAAGTGCAAAAAACTTTTTAAAGTAATCTTAGAGGGCAACAGAATCAAACACAACCTACAACAAAGTTATCCCAATATTTTTAAACAACTGAACTTTTAAGTTTTATGTAGCTTATTATGTTGACATTTTACCCATCTCAACAAACAGAAGTGTAAGGTACAGAAATTTGTTCTTGACACCAGAGGAAGAGATTGATGTGGAATATAATGGAATAGAGGAAGAGCTTTCCTACTTGATTTATAGTTAGTCAATACATGCCAGTTAACAGAAATATTTTAGGGAATGCTACTATATAATTATTCTACTTCTAAATTTATGTCATGATTATTTAACTACTTAACTATGTGAGCAGAAAAAAGACATCTTTTTAAAACTTGTTTGATTGATATTTATAGAGCTATTTTAGATGTTCTACTTCCAATGTGAATTTTCATAAATAAATGTTTTCACAATAAACTAGGGTCACTGGATGACTTCACATGTTAAAAAAAAAATCTCTCATCAAAGAAAAAGGCTGAACTTGAACAACTAGGTGAAGAGCACACGTGAACACAACACACGTGAATGACTCTGCCTTTTCCCTGTTTCTGCTCATGTGTTGGGTATATTCCCCAGCGATGAATGATCCATGTTAAAAAAAGGATTAAACTGTAAGGTTTTAGTAGGTTTGAAATCTGATAGTTTTCCAAGAGTTATTTAGCATCGTGCCTTTATGAAGGATGAGGGTAAGATATCAAAGACACCAGTAATGAATAATCAAATTACAGTAACAACAAATGTAACATATTCTTGATTATTATTTTAATCTTACAAGAGGGTAACTGCATCAAACTTTTGGATACTAGATATTTAATGAGTAATAAACCCACTATCTTAAACACAGTCTAATTTTCACATAAATTAACCTAATTTCTCTGCCGACCTAAAGTATAATTCACATGTATCAAAACAGATTCTTCTACAACATGCCTTATGAAAGTAATTTTGTACTTAGATCAAGTTTCATGACTGCTTTTCTCTTTTGGGACAAAGACGTATATAAATATTTCCTGAATGAATTTTTGCACAGTATCCAAACATCCATTTAATATGCCTAAAGTGCTTTTGTGGTTAGAGGGCATTCACTCACTGCACCATGTTGTATGTTAAGTTTCAACATCAAATCTACTTATAATGATGTCCTTTCTTAAATAACTGTTCTCATTCCTTTAGATCGTGAGTTCACATTTTATAACTTCCCTCCCGCTATGTATAATCATTACACTAAAATGTTCTTCACAACACTGCTATTTGTTAGGAGGAAGGTCAGAGCTAAACATGGTTGTAACAACATGACTACTTATTTTGAGGAAATAAAAAAATGTAGTAGATATAAATTTGTTGACATTTAGCAAGGCCAATCCTTTCCTGACAGGGACCAGCCTTTGATGGCCAACTTAGATGGTGGTGGTGCTATTACCTTGTAGAGTGTGAGTTTGGGGTCTGTCCCTACTTTTCCTCATAATTCTGACAGTCTACCAATCTCTTGTTGGTTTTGCCTAAAGAAGAACTGGATATATCAGAATATAGCATCTGCTCTGTCTCACAAAGAGCATATATGTGAAAGAACTCTGTGAAGTGTTAGGCAAGAATACAAAGGATAAAGCATAACAGGAAATCCACTGTGAACAATACTGATGAGAGAGTAATGAGTAGACTCACATCTCATCTGTAAATGTGCACTAAATTTCCTCAACCTTTTATTCTTCAATAACCTCTGCAAATATTTTCAGTTGCCCTGGCTTCTGTATCTTAAATATGGCAGAGAAACAAACTTACTTGATAGCAGTAGTCAATACATGATCTATTTCTTCTTACTCAGCCCCTGGTTTTAGCCCTGCCTCCTTGTCAAAGGTGGTGGGTAGAGGATAACATGAATGTGAAAGTGAGTTTAGCACTAAACTCTGGAGGCTCAATCACTTTCCCCCTGAAGAACAGAACATATGGGAAGAGGTTTAAAATATTCCTAAATCATCGTGTGGAACTAAGTTCCACCTACCTCAGGACTGGCAGACATTAAATACTATCTCTTCATTAAGTGCTTCTACAATAAGGGTATTTGCTAACTGTGATACTTACTAAGATCAATATGTACATTTTGGGGGTGGTGTTTTGTTTTGGTGAGTATCGCCCAAGTCCTATAACTTATTAGTCTGCTTTAGATACCTACTAGGGAAAAAAACAAACTCAATCTTGGCCTACTGAAAAACAGTGTATTAAGTCAAAACACATTTTAAGGTGAAGATATATTGTATAAAGTGCTTAATCAACCAAATTCTCTGATGTCTTAAAAAGAAGGGTCAATAAAGTTTATATACAGGTATAGAATGTTTGAGATAGTTTGTCATATTCATTCCTAGCTCTTATCCAGACACTCTGCTGAGTTTGTGATGTGTATCTTCAAAGGCTGTCAATAACAATAGAAAGCAAATGTTTGAAAACTTCCTTAATTATTGATTGTCTAATATTCAAAAATTGGTATTTTTAGTTTGCTGTGTTAAAACAGAATTCCTTTTCTCCAGCAACTGGCAGTGTCACTACCAATGGAAGAGGACTAATATTTTACTTGTTGGTATGATTATAAATGACCTGAATTTTTTCTGGCAGACAACAAAAGCTGGGCTCGTATTAGCTGCATCATCTGGATTCTTTTTAAATTATGTTGTCAGCTAAAGTAGAGAGTCTAAGACCTTGCTCCTCTAATTTTTGTTAATTCTCTCCCTAAGATTTGATATTCAATGACTATTCTCATTAAAATCAGTATAGCTGTTTATGACTAGCTTTAATTTAAATACCCTCTGTTTTCTAGACAGCAAAACAAAAAGTTTCACTTTATAAATTTTAGATAAGCTTTGTTTTTCTTCAGTGCAAACATCCTGAAACAGCACAAAGTCAGTCAGCTATTCAGAGGATGAAGTCAGTTTATGTAGTGCTTAAAATTGAATCCCAGATATACTGGGATGGAAAAAGCCCATGTGGCAGGACAGTACATTCTTGTCCTTAAGGGCAAATGACCATCTTCAGCGAGTGAAGATCTGAAATCACAGATAAAGTATTTTTAGCTTTACTTTACAGGTACTTCTGAAGATGTAACAGGAACTGTCTTTCACTGAGGCATGTAGCCACCTCGTCTCACAGTCTGTGGTAAGTAACTTTTAGGCATTCCTTCATCAACTGCATCCTCCATCCCAACTGTTTCAAATCTCTCTACTTGTCCCTCAATGCCTGGACCAAAAGCATCCACTGCAGGAACTTCCTGAAACATTTTCATTTTCCCAGATCCATAGGGTTGTGAAATATGATCTGAAATCTGCTGCTGTTTAAGTCTAACAAAATCTTCTTCATTGACTGAGGAAACTTGCTGTGACCTTTCAAAATGCGAAATATCTGGACTGGTTTCATGTTGACTGCAGTTTTGCTTGAAATACCGCTGCCTGGGCAGAATGCCATCACTGCCATCTACATTATCTACCAGCTGTAAATCTTCTGGCCGTTCTTCAGAATCTAACAAGGGCTGGGTGGACTCAGATCTTGAGAAGACTTGGACTGATGGTACCTGGTGTCTATAGCCACTGTGAACCACTGTGGAATATTGGACAGTGCTTGAAGTGTTCTGTGCAGATTCATTTTCATCACTGCTGGAAATGCTTGGCCTAGAAGATGACATGCATGAAGACCCTCCAATACCACTACTGTGTCCTTCAGTATTAACTTTTTCTTTCTTGAATAGGTCCAAAGACTTTAGATCCTCTGGGAAAGGCTTTTTGTCATTTGCTTCTATTTCCACAACACTTACATCAGTGAAATTGCCATCTGGATACATTTGATCTTTTGAATTAAAATGCTAAGAAAGACAGAAAATGAATTATTACCTATGGTACACATTCATTTAGAAAATCTGAAATAATTATATCTAACATATTAGTTAAAGTCACAAAATGCATCTCTGAAACTTCTCAGTAACTTAATAGTGCAAAGATAATCTATATCACTAAGTCACTGCTAACTACTTGAATCATGGATTTTGTGAAATTTGTCTAGAAGGTAAGAATTAGACTGTATTTCCTCAGAATTCCAAATCAATATTGTTGGGGTGTTACGTTTTTATGAACTAACCAACTCAATGGACATAAATTTGAGCAAACCCCAGGAGATAGTGAAGGACAGGGAAGCCTAGTGTGCTGCAGTCCATGGGGTCGCAGAGAGTCGGATACGACTTAGGGACTGAACAACAGTAACAAAAGTCCAGAAGTAATATTTCATTCCTAGTCTAGGCAGCCTAGGATTAACTGGATAGAAGAATGAAGAAAACGTTAAGAAAAATCAAACTCAAGTTTCATAGGTTATGAAGGACTGTCAGAAGTAAAAAATACAAATAATCTTCCCTTTAAGGAAATTTAAGAAATTTATTATAGGCTTCCAGAAGTCATTTAATCATATTAAAATCACAGCCTTTAAATTTGATTTTAATATACAATCTAAAATGCTTAACATAGCTGTATTAAAACACTAGGCTTTCAACTTACAAGTTCAGTCAAATATTTTTAATGTATACTAAATAGAATTAGGAATATAAAGACAAATATGCTATGGTGATAATAAACTCCTAGAATATGCAAGTACTATTTTTAATTTTGACTAAAATTCTAATTTATGTACTATTTTATTTTCATTTACTTTTCAATTCAGCCCGATTATTTTTTGCTTAAACTCTACAAATATATCCCAATATGTGCGTGTATTCTAAGTAGTCAGAAACATTTTATCTTACCCTTGGAGGTGTGTGAGGTGACCACTGGGCAATATGACTCTTTGAAGGATCTGGAACATTAGGCCAGATGTGTTTTTTAATTCTGGAGAGGAAAGAAATACTGCTTATGGAGAACCGCTTGTAATAAACGTGATCATTTAAATCTTAAGAATAAAACCAACTAAACAAAAAATACCTACTGTACTCCAAAGCTAACAAAAACATTTTTCTTGTAACCAATAGAATAAAATACTATTTAAAAATGCATAAGGATCTGAATCTTTATCCTTAAAGAAAAACTGTTTATGACTAAAGCTGGTAATCAGTATTCAATTTTTTAAAATCTCTGAAATCAAATTCTGCAATAAAAACCACTTAAAAACTTTAGCCAGGGGTACAAAACATTGTGGCACACCTTCTCTGCAAAACAAAACCCCCAAAATGTTCAATTTCCAACCAAAATAATTCCGACAATGATAAATTATCACACCGGTATAAGATAAAATAATATGATTTTTCACAAGGAAGAAAAGGCTAACAGAAAAATAATTAATTCAAGATATCCTTCATCAAAAACCTATTTAAATATGTTTAATATAGTCCCGAGCACAACATTAGACGTTCACAAGTGTATATAAGTACACAGGAAATGAGTCATCTTGAGAATAAGTTCAAATAAAAAATAAAGATGGGTAGTAAGATCCTAACAGATTGTCCAGCAGGAACAACTATGAAATCTGGACATAACAGAAAAAGCAATAGAGTTAACAACCTAAATAAATTGACTAACCAAAAAAAAAGAATTCCTTGAAAGTCACCAATTACTGAAACAGACTGGAAAAGAAAACGTCAATAGCCCTATACTTATAAGAAATTCAATTTGTAATTAAAAATCTCCCTACAAAGAAAAGAGCAGCCCCAGACAGCTTCACTTGTGAATTCCATTAGACATTTAAAGAGGAAATAATACAAACCCTACACAAACTCTCCCAGAAAATTGAGGTAATATGTACTAATTAAGAGGGCATTCATTTGATGAGATAATCAGTATTACCCTGAATCCAAAATTAAACAATGACACCACAAAAAAAGGACAAGTCAATGCCACTTTTTAACATAAAAATACAAAAACTGTTAACACACCGAATCCGGCAAATTCCAAGGAATGCAAGATATAACATCTGAAAATCAATGATAAAATTCACCATATTTATAAAAGGAAAAAAAAAATCATAAGCTCATCTTGACAGATGCAGAAAAAGCATTTGACAGAATTAAATACCCATTCATGACAAAAACTCTTAGCAAAACAGAAATATAAGAACTTCCTCAACTTAGAGCTAATATAACATGCAATAGTGTTAAGAGTGAATGCTCTTTCCCCTAAGATTGGGAAGAATGGGAATATGCTGGCTCTTAACACTTCTATTCAACATTGTACTTACTGAAGGTCTTAGCCAGTAGAATAAGAAAAATAACTAAAAGTATAAAGACTGGAATAACCATCTTTACTTGCAGGCAGCATGACTGTATATGCAGAAAGTCCTATGGAATCTAAAAAGTGACTACAATAAATTAATTTATCAAGATCTCAGTATATAAGATTAATATGCTTAAAAGGATCAATTTTCAATATACCAGCAATGAACAACTAGAAAATAAAAACATGTAAATTCCATTTATAATAGCATAAAAAAAAGTTAGGAAGGAATAAATTTAACACAGCCTGAAGACTGAGAAACATTGCAAAAGGAAACAAGAAATGTACCATGTTCACGTACTGAAAGATGTATGTGACTCATGAACATTTGAACTCATGTTCACACTGCATTTCCCCCTAAACTGATGTAGAGATTCAATAAAATTCCACTAAAAATTCTAACAGATTTTTAAAGGAAATTTATAAGCTGATAATTTTATATGAAAAGGCAAAGAAGCTAGAAAAAAATAATTTTGGGAAAAAAAAAAAAAAACTGGAGGAATTCTGCCACCCAGTCTTATTGCAGAGCTATAATAAATCAAGACCATGTGGTATCAGCACCAACAGACATATAGACATATATAACAAAGGAACAGGGTTAAGAGTCCACAAATAGATCTAGACTTATAAGAATAATTGATTTTGGTACAGGCTGAAGACAATTCAACAGGAAAAGACAGTCTTTTTAATAAATAATGCTGGAATGACTAGATATCCATGGAAAAAATTCTTTGACTCTGACTTCACACCGTGCACAGAAATTTATTCTAAAAAGATCACAGCATAGGGTTAAAATCATTAAATTTCTAGAAGAAAACATAGGAGAACATATTTGTGACACTTGGTTAAGCAAAGATTTCATAAAAAGGACATAAAATCAACAACCATTAAAAAATAAAAACCCTAACAAAATGGACTTGATCAAAATTAAACACTTTTGCTTTTCTGAAGTCACAGTTAAGAAACCAAAAAGGCAAGCCACAGTCCAGAATTTGCAAAACATTTGTGACAAAAAGTTTGTAACAAGATATATAAAGAACTCTTAAAGCACAATATGAACAAATCACCCAATTTAAAAATGGGCAGAAGATTTCAAGACATATCACAAAAGAAGATGTAAGGTAGCACATGAAAATATCTATTACTAGTCCTCAGGGAAACAGAAGTTACAGTCACACTGAGATAGCACTATAAACCCCTGAGAAAGAATGGTTAAAATTAAAAACCTTGACAGTACCAAGAACTGGGGATGATATCGAGCAAATGGAACTTTTCACGTTGCTGGTGGGAATACAAGATGATATGGCCACTTTGAAAAACAGTTTGACAGTTTCTTATAAAGTTAAATATGCATCCAGTAATCCTGGATTATATGATCCAGCAATCCCACTGCTAAATATTGACTCAAGATAAATGATAATCTATGCCTACACAAAGATATGTATGTGAATGCTCATAACAGCCAAAAATCAAAGAAACAACTTAAATTTTCATAACAGATGTATGGGTTAACAAATTTTGATCTTTCCATACTATAGAATACTATTCAGGAATAAAAAGAAGAAAAATATTAGTATATGCAACAATATGGATAAATCTCAAAAAAGTCAAGTGAAAGACATCATACACAAAAAATTACATGCTACTTGATTCCTATATATGTGAAATCCTAGAAAAGGCAAAAATACGACCACACATGGTTGACTGCTGGGGCCAGGGGCTAAGGGAGAGGACAGACTACAAAACAGAAAGAGGAAGTTTCCAGGGTGATGGAAATGTTCTCCATCCTAAGTGTGGTGGTAGTTAAATATCTACATACAGCTACAAAAATTCATCAAACTGTTCACTTCAAATGGATGAATTTCACTTAATGTAAATTATAGGTCAACAGAAGTGGGGGAAAATGCAAAAATATGAACAAGGGTACTTACAGGTCTCGCTTATTAAAGCAGAATAAAACTCCCAAAAGGGTTGTCAATAGGAATGCTAAGCAAACAGGTACAACAATAGCTTCAATTTCTCCTTGAGCTAAAAAACAAAAAGTGGAAAGAAGGAAAATAATTGTTGACACATATGCTACGGACAAATAATGCAACTTTCCAACCAGATTACTGTTGAAAAGATGAAATACCATCCTTTTTTTTCTTTTTACAACCTTTTCAAACTTACAGGTGTTTCTCTCTCCCCACCCCTCTCCCTTGGTAAATCATACCCTAGTTGCTTATGCCTTAGGTCATGGTAACCTGACCACAAAGTATACATAAAATAGAAGTTGGCTGGGGGAATAAATGGATTAGTTCAGTTTATTGGATAAATAATATACCTGGTAAGAGTTTTCAAACCTAACTATTTATTACATTTATCATCTGCACTCAGCAGAATCTTAGCAAAACTTACTTTTGAGTTCTAGGAGCAAAATTGGAAAAGCTCTAAATGATTTCAACAACTGAACTACAAATGTAACTTTCTATAAGGAATAAAAATGTAAAATTCAGGTAAAATTTTTAATTGTTATTTACTGATATAGGGTAAGAATTTTAGGAGAACCTTAACAGGCACAAGGAGTGGCAGAAGTAAGAATATCATCATCTAAAAAGCAGCAAGCCTCAGATTCCTAAATACCCTCTTTGAATCTGAAAGAGAGCTTAGTAATCAAATGAACCGCTAATTGGGAGAATTTATATTAGAGATTTTTTAATGATTTGGTTGTTTCTGGTAAACTCCTCCAACCCTCCTTCAATTAGTCTTTTACAGGAGAAATGTATCCAAGTAGTACGACAGCTACACATTACTCAGTCTTACGTTCCCACCACACATATCCCTTTGTAAGTAACTTTACATTCTGTGAAGCATAACAGGAACTGAGCAATCAGAGGAATAAACTATAGGTTGGAGAATATTAATTCCTGAATGTGAAGATTCTCATGCACACGACACATCAAATCCAGGCAGACCTGTCCTTTACTGGTGCTGAACTTCCTTCTCAGCTGCCACGCCTTGGGCCTTTCGCTCACGGTGCTCCAGGATGCCTCCTTCTTCCTATCTGTCCACATCTTAACTTCAAAGCTCAAGTGCTGTCTTCTCCACAAAAATCTTTGAAGGTGAAACTTCCAACTACCAGTATCTTTAAATTCTTGCTCTATTTACTAGCAGCATGGCTCAAATGGCTCTCTGTATTGTTTACTTATACTTTATTTCTTCAACTAAGCTATATGGTCCTTGAGGGCAAAGTCAAAGCCATGTGAAGTAGGTATAATGGATCCATAAAACAATAGGTCAGAGGGAAAAGTGGATGAAGCAATATTAAGTATGATCTCAGTTTTGGGAAAAAATGTATGCATAGAAAAGACTAGGAGGATATATAAATATGTTAAAAGATTATTTTGGATGAGGGATTAGGAGTGATTTTTCTTCGTCTTTGTATTTTACTTTATTGTCTAAATTCCTTATAATGAACACTACTTTTGTTAACAGCATACATTTTTAAAGTTAATTACTTTTATTTTTCTAAAGATCATGGCACAAAGTTTTATTTCAAATATTACAGGTATGCCCCCACTTTAAGAAAGTTCCCATTTTACCACTTCACTTTCACAAAAGACTTACACTAATATACTAAAAAGCGTTTTTCATAAATTACATTGTTTTTGCTAACAAAAATAAATTTATAAAAAAAGCTTGTTACTGTATTTAATGTAGGTCTTTCATGAAAATGAAGTGGCATAATGCAAACTTGCAAAAGGTGAGAGATACTCTGCTCTAAACCATTTTGGCTTATAAAAGGTTTCAGAGGAATGCTCAACTTCTGGTTAGAGGTGGAAACCTATATTTGTTACATATATATTCTACAACCATGTCACCACAAATCTTATCCCATAGACTATAGTCATTATTGGCCATCACAGAAAAGCTCAGGATCTTTCAATATCTATCTTATGTAGTAGTCACTTATCCACTTACCTGCTCATGCAGCAAACATTCAACCAACAAGGAATATGGAGCTTACTATTTATCATTCACTGTGTTGGTGCTTGGATATGACAAAAACAATTACAATAAAATAAGGTAATTTAATAATGATTCAAAATGTAGTAGTTACAGGAAAGAATGCATTTTAAGTCTGCTGTAGGAGGCCACTGCTGCTGCTGCTAAGTCACTTCAGTCGTGTCCGACTCTGTGCAACCCCATAGACGGCAGACCACCAGGCTCCGCCATCCCTGGGATTCGCCAAGCAAGAACACTGGAGTGGGTTGCCATTTCCTTCTCCAATGCATGAAAGTGAAAAGTGAAAGGGAAGTCGCTCAGTCGTGTCTGATTCTAAGTGACCCCATGGACTGCAGTCCACCAGGCTCTTCCGTCCATGGGATTTTCCAGGCAAGAGTACTGGAGTGGGGTGCCATTGCTTTCTCCGAGGGAGGCCACAGGAATAGCCAGAACAAGAAAAGGTATAGGGGAATGTACTGGGAAAAGACATAAAGGCGGGGAAAATGAAGTTTAGGGTCAAAGAAAGAGATTATAAAAGGGCATGCACAAGCAGTATTTGAAAGCATGAGCAACTGAACTTTAGTTTATGTAAGTGAAAAAAAGAGATGAAGACATTTACTACAACTAACCCTAAACTTCTGGGTTTGGCAAAGAGCTGTAACATGGAACAAAGAAACCTGTTTGGGAAGAGCAGAGAGGGTGGCTGAAGTCTTAAACAGGGACTCTGAAATGGAAGATAAGAAAACAGTGCCAAGAACAGAGCTGTGGAGAATACAGAACATTTAAAAGAGCAGAAAAGGAGACCAAGAAAAAAGTACCACACGAGGAGGAGACTCAGGAGAGTGCTATTAGAAAAATAAACCAAGGGAAGAGACTGTTTCAAGGATGAACAGGCCAATAGGAAGGATCAAATGTTGGCAAGTGTAGGGAAAGAAGACGACTAAAAAGCATGCACTGGACAGGACGAATAAGAGGTCTTCCACGTGTGACAGCAGAGAGGCTTCAGTGGAGTGGTAGGTGGGTGGGAATCTGGTTTCAGCAGGTTAAAAACTGAGCTGGAGGTACGGAAATGAGACTGCAAGCATGGATTAGTCTTTACAGCCTGTGTGTTAGGTGCTCAGTCGTGTCCAACTCTTTGCCATGGACTGTAGCCCGCCAGGCTCCTCTGTCCATGGAATTCTCCAGGCAACCTGCCCATTAAAGGAAGAACAAGAGAAGAGACTATACCCAAGTTTTTTAAAATAGTTGAAATACAACTTTATCCTGATTCTAAATAAAAAGGAGTGGGAATGACAGTAACAAACAAGATCCCACCTCTCAATATAGTCACGTGACTACAGCAGTCTTATATTTGAAACTCAAGGAGGAAACAACTGTGTTCCAAAACGCCTAAATACGCAGGTCCAAAAAATGAAGCTTTTTTTTTAAACAGCCACATTCATTCCAAAGCCCATCCATCTCCTTCAGCAACAAAGATTAAGCACATGTTCTGCTTAGCTACGTAATAAAGTGGCAAACACGCTGCACCAGTGACGTTACAGGACAGCTGCCTATATAACTAGACTTCCGACGCTGGGCCCAGCTTCACTTTCTCACAGGTCAGCACTTTCATCTGGGAGAGCAGTCGCGTGAGCAACCTCTAAATCGCGCTTGTACTGTGCTGCCAAGGCTGGGTCCATGACCACCGCTGGCGGGGCAAGAGCAGGCATGGTGACAAACTCCAAGTTGGTGTCTCCGATCAATTATCTAGCAAGCCAGAGGAAGGGCTTTTCAAAGTTGTAGTTACTTTTGGCAGAAATGTCATAGTACTGAAGATTCTTCTTTCGGTGGAAGACAACTGACTTTGCCTTAACCTTCTGTCCTTAATATCCAGTTTGTTGCCACACACACAACTGGGATGTTCTCACACACACATACCAGATCTCTATGCCAGCTAGGCACATTCTTGTAAGTAACTCTTGATGTTACATCAAACATTATAATGGCACACTGACCCTGTATATAATAGCCATCTCTCAGTCCACCAAATTTCTCCTGACCAGCTATATCCCATACACTGAACTTAATCAGTCCTCTGTTGGTATGGAACACAAGATGATGGACCTCAACACCCAAGGTAGCTATATACGTCTCAAATTCACCAGTCAGATGACGTTTCACGAATGTAGTTTTTCCAGTACCACCATCACCAACCAATACAGGTTTGAACTTGGGGTTCTCCTTGGGCAGCCAACGCGATGCTACTTCCAGAAGCGTCTCCATGCCTGTCTGACTAAGTGAGACCATACCCAAGTTTTGCCAGTGAAAAAAATGAACCCATTTAGAAAGATAAACAAATTATTTTGGGATTTATAGAGTACAGGTGAAATTAGAAGCAGTTGAAGGAACAACAGCAAAGTATGGAAAAAATTTTCTGTAGTTTAAAGAAATAACCAAACAACAAAACAAAAATTTTATGAACACATCATTTATATGAATCCAAAGAGAAGGCGATGGCACCCCACTCCAGTACTCTTGCCTGGAAAATCCCATGGGCGGAGGAGCCTGGTAGGCTGCAGTCCATGGGGTCGCTGAGGGTCAGACACAACTGAGCGACTTCCCTTTCACTTTTCACTTTCATGCACTGGAGAAGGAAATGGCAACCCACTCCAGTGTTCTTGCCTGGAGAATCCCAGGGACAGGGGAGCCTGGTGGGCTGCCGACTATGGGGTTGCACAGAGTCGGACACGACTCAAGTGACTTAGCAGCAAAGATGCACTTTAAACAAAATTTTAGCATGTAAGTTAAGCCCATTTTTAGTGTTATTAAATTTTTAAAAGAAAAGAGAAAAAAGGAAAACTCAAGCATGATTATTCCTTACCAAACTTTGGTGTAGTAAAAGTGAATTCTGGACCATCCTTTCCACCTTCATCTGTGTAGGCTGCCATTCGTACCATGTACAGAGTGTCACTAGTCAAAGAGGACAGTGTGTATTCTGTGTGGGAAGAATCCACATTCACAGCTGGAAGAAAGCAGTAAGTGCACTTTAACCAACTACTCTTGCATGGTTTGGCCTATATTTGACATTGGGAGAGTACGAAAAAGGAATCAAACCATATTTCACTAGAAAACAATGTATTTTTAGTAGGATCATGAAGGCAACCATAAAGAATATTTTCACGTATCTCTTTTCTGAGCATAAAATGCTACATTAAGATGTAAAAAACACAAGACGACTTAAATTAGTATTTAAAAGCCTAAGAAAAAACACCTGATTCTTAATAACTGATATAGCTTTATTACCGATTTCATTTCCAATGACGGTTCTATAAAATATAGTATAATTTCTGATAAATCCATTCTGAACATCAATAGGAAGGTGGTCCCACTCTAAGACAGCTTCATTTTTCCCCACTTTTTTTGTCCGAACAGTAGGTCCTCTGGAAGGTGCTGAAACAGAATAAGGTATTTACTAACTGAAAAGCATAAGAATTTAGTAAACCATTAGAACTTGGTAAAATTTCATTATCATGGAATTATTTGAACATAATGAGACATACCCTTATTTAAAAAGCAAAAATGTCTTTGTCAGTACAAAATGCAATGGTTTTTCAAAGAAAGTAGGGCCGGACTTACCAGCTTGTTTAAGGTATGCCTTTATATGCTCGGGGCTTCCTGGTCCATCATCATATACTGGAGTAACTGTTATCAAGTAACATTTGCTCTCTACTAGGTTTCCTAAAGTAAGAATAGTAGATTAAGTAGATTAAGATTTTCTTCCTTATAATGAAAAAAAAAATAACTCTATTGCTTAGTTTTACATTATAGTTTCATGACCACTGAATTTTCTTTTATTTATTCATTTATGTTTTTAAAATTGAAGTACAGTTGATATACAATGTTAATTTCAGGTATACTAAATAATAATTTGACATCTGCTTACATTATGAAATGATTACCACTGAACTTTCTTTTAAAACTACAACTTTTTAAGTAAACATTGCCTTTTGTGTACTAGATTCAAGTTTAACAGAGTAAATATTTATGAAAATAAAAGGTTATTTTTATTCACTTACTGGCAATAAATATTTATACTGTCAATAAAAGTAACAAATGACTGCATTTATATTCAGGATTTATCAAATGGGTCTTTCTTATAGTTTGACAATTGTTGTACATTTTACCTAATTGAGAACTGCCTATGAGCAAGATGTCACTAATCAGAGCTAGGGAAAGCACAAATGGCTGTGGTTGGACTGGTGACTGGGGAAAAAGAGAATTAAGTATTATTTCCCACAACAACAGAATTTTAAAAGAAAAAATTATCTTAAATACTTCCTTTCTTTATAATCTTTCCAAATTTACAAAGTAATCTGTCTTTAGCACACAACAACAAAAAAATGTATTTTTGTTTATAAACTGCAGTTTACACCTTCAACAGGAACTTACATTTCCTTAACTGTTTATTCATGAAGTTATATATGCTTCTTTGTCTTCATAAACAGAGTCATTTTCTTAATGATTCAATATTATCAGGAAGATAATTTTTATATTCTGCTTATACAGTGATGTTTTACCAGGCCTACTGAGCTCTGTGGGAATACATGCACAAACTGAAGGTCTCCAGAGCCTTTGCTCTATTGTCCAGCTACTGTCCAGCTAGGGCTTCCCAGGTGGCACCAGTGGTAAAGAATCTGCCTGCCAGTGCAGGAGATGCAAGAGATGGGGGTTCAGTCCCAGGGTGGGGAAGAGCTGGAGGAGGAAATGGCAACCCACCCTGGAGAATTCCATGGATAGAGGAGCCTGGTGTGCTACAGTCCAGGAGGTCGCAGAGTCCGACATGACTGAGCATGTATGCCATCCATGGTCCAGTTATTAGCAATCTATTTCCTCTCTAGCTCTACTTTGCTTTTACTTGGACAAGACTGATAAACTAGACAAGTGGGATTAGTAAAATTATACGTTAAATAATGGGTTGCTGCTGCTGCTGCTAAGTCGCTTCAGTCGTGTCCGACTCTGTGCGACCCCACAGATGGAAGCCCACCAGGCTCCCCCGTCCCTGGGATTCTCCAGGCAAGAACACTGGAGTGGGTTGCCATTTCCTTCTCCAATGCGTGAAAGTGAAAAGTGAAAGGGAAGTCGCTCAGTTGTGTCCGGCTCTTAGCGACCCCATGGACTGCAGCCTACCAGGCTCCGCCGTTTCATGGGATTTTCCAGGCAAGAGGACTGGAGTGGGGTGCCATTGCCTTCTTCAAAATAATGGGTTAATGAGGGCCAAACAGCCTATGTTATGAATAAAGCTGTTTATGGCTATATATAAACAGTATATTTTTAACACCTTTCCTGTGACTAAATGCAAATGGTAGCTAAATTCTAATGGTTATCCTCTTTACACACATACAAACTGAGTGCTTTGTTTTCTTTTTAAAGTTGTTCTATCACTTTAAAGCTACTTGAAAAGTAGTAACTTGCAATGAGAGCAATCCATACTGGAGCGCTTACTTTCTGTCCTTCATCAGTACTTCCAGTTTAAAAGACAAGAAAATCTAAGTTCTGATTCTGCTTCCCTTGTTCAACAGCTATAAAAAGTTAACAAGCCATCCATATGCTCAGGGAAATTTTTCTCATTAAAGGATGAAGTTAAATCAGGTATAGAGAACATACTAGTTAGGAGCAGAGATTGGATTACCTTGTGTTTTTCTTACTTTACAGTTTTGTGAGAATTCCTTTGATGATCAAAACAACAGGAGAGTATTGCAAGAAGATAGTATTAACCCCGCTTAGCACTGGAGAAGGAAATGGCAACCCACTCCAGTATTCTTGCCTGGAGAATCCCAGGGATGGGGAGCCTGGTGGGCTTACGTCTATGGGGTCGCACAGAGTCGGACACGACTGAAGAGACTTAGCAGCAGTAGCAGTCCATAGACAGACCCTGCAGTTTAGTGAGGTTAATAAGTGTGACTTGCTGAGAGTCTCAAATCTAGTAAACAAGAGTTAACTAGTAAGTAACAATGATAAACTGGAAGTCTTTTCAGTGGACCACAAAGCCTACAAAGCAGAAAAGAATAAGTACAAGAAAAATCTGTCTAAAGAACTAGAGAAGACATCGACTTAAGTGTTTCTAGCAAGATATACCTCTTAAATAGGTGCGATGTACAGTACCATCTTCTTGTTGCCAGTCTGGGATACAGGGCGATTTATCAGATAACACACACCACTCAAGTATGTATCTGTTTACAGATTCGTTTGGAGCAGTCCATTCTACCCAAAGCACGTTATCTTTGGGAAATGCTTTAAGATCGGTTATGGGGTGAGTAGCTTTAAAAAAAAACAAAGTATGAATACTGATATGATAAATGAACATTTAAAACTCTGAAGTTCCAACATTTTACATTCATTTTTATAACCATGTGATCTATCTTGCTATCACGTTTTCGTAGCACATAAGATTAAACTGTATTTACATGAATAAAAGCACTAATTTATAAAGTCAATTTATTTTCAAACGTTAATTCCTTTCCCAAAATTCTGCAAGTATTTTGTGTATATAAGTTGCATTTTCTTCTTCTTTGAAAGCTCCAGATAAAGTTACAGAAAAACAATATATTTAAGTTAAATGTATATAATAGGTACCTCAAACCTAAAAAATATATTTTTTTAAAAAGACAATCATAAAATGCTTAAACGAACTAAGTAGCTTAGTGCAAAGTTTAAGTGAACCACAAAATGATGGAACAGTTTGGCTGCTGATTGATTTCTAAAAATTTAACCACCATAGATACTGAGAACATAGTCTTAGGATACTGATGTTTTTACAGGAGTCCTGTCCATACCTAACTACCCTTTACCATTCGTAAGTGAGGCTCCATCTTAGGGACAAACCTTGAAAATCCCAGGCAGGGATAGTTAAAACAGACGCGTCTGATTTGCCAACAAGATTTCTTGCTGTCAGAGTTGCTACGTAGCGATCATTTGTGAGGTTTACTGTCAGTTTTGTGTCTTTAACTGTGTAATTTTGTGAATGTGATTTCCACTTTGTGAGAGTCACTTCATAATCCAAAATTTTTCCATTAGCTTCAAAAGGAGGCAATGTCTGTAATAAAACAATTTACTTTTAAAACATATTTCATAAATCTTGAATAAAGGTAATGTTTTTCTTCATGTTCACAAATTCTATTATGTCAAATCTCTGAATATTTAATTGCAAGGGGCTGGCAACCTTACTTTGAACTCACTACTAAAGGGAAACTACTTCACATCGAATGAAGAGTAAAAGCATGGCTTCAGCGAAGAGGGAAAGTAGCACCATTCTGTTAGCTATTAGTTCTTGATACAATTCTTCACTGATGGTATGCTGGCCTAAACTATTTTAAGTCTGAATATTTTTCTTTCTACCTTATTTTAGCATGATCCACTCATGACCATTTATGGAGTGCACAACAACTTTATTTCCTATTACCAGCATACATTCTGACTACCCCAAATGTTAATTATTTTTTATGAGGCACTGAGGAAAGTTCGATAAAACACAGGCCCCTTATAGAACTTTCACAGAATGATGCTGAAATATCTATGAGGTATCACTGGCAGTTTATGAACCTTTTTTTTTTAGTATACATAAAGCTTTGCATTTTTATTAAAGTTATCAAATACTATTTGATACCAAAAATTAAGCCCCATCCATGATACCATATAAAATATATTTATATGAGATAAAAGGATACAGTCAATATTTTTTTCTTACCTTCCATTTGAGTTGTATAGATCTAGTGCCGTGAGCATGAGACGGCTCTATCTTATACCAGAAATTTGGTGCCTTGGATGGTCCTAAAGAAATGATATAAAATTTTTAAAATAAAAGTTTCTATTATAACAAGATAAGCTAAAATCCTAGAAATTATTCTCTTACTTTATTTTTAATATTCTTGCCCTTCAATGATATGGTGTCTTTATTTCTTTCTTTACACCAGCATTTTCCCACCTCAGCATATGTCTTGGACTTCACACCTTTAATCAGGGTGATAGCTTGACAATTTAGATTATATTGCAATTCTTTAGTAATCTTAAAACTGTGAAGGTACAAATATATCCTAAGCAATAACCAAAGATGCATCACTTTCTTATTGCTAAAAGTCAAACTGAAATATATTTAAATACATGTGTACGATCCCTAAATGAATATATTTAAGGATATAAGACAAAATAAATGGAGTAAGCATAGTATTAAGTTTATTACCTTATAGTGGGAGTCAATGTAATGGAATATAATATAAATAAATTCACAGAATTGTTGTAATAATCACCAACCATGTGAAAAAGCACTTTACAAAACATCAAATCTGATTGCTAATTAGGTTTTAAAAATTCAAAAATTTTATAATTGCAAAATATGGCATTAAATAGAATAAAAAACAATCTGAGTAAAATATAAGCAGTGTTGTGCTGACCATGAAGAAGTTAACTACAGTTGGACAAAACAAAGAGGAAAGGCACACCAGGAAGGCTGGGGGAAAACCTGCTGGTACAGGGGCTTTGAACAGATACATACATGAGTACAGTGCAGTATCCCGGAAGAATAAAGAACACAAAGCTATACAGGAAATTTTAGAGGCTAGAAATGGTCAAAAAACTGTGATGTTTTTTAATATCAGATGTTAAAAAAAAACTCTTGCTTCTTTCACTAATTTGAAGAAATGCATAATCCAATTGTTCATAGCTTTTTGGACACCAGGAAATCTCTTTTGATTTGACAAAGGTTATGTGCCATCTCTTCAGAAAATGCACACAAGTAGGAACCCCAATATTTTGTCTACATCTTAAAGTAGTTTAGGAACTCCCCCAAACTGATCAACGTACTTTTAAACTCTTCAAGAATACCAGTTTCAAAATACCTAGCCAAGACAAAGGTATCTGACTCCCAAACCAGCAAGAGTAGATTACTTTCTTTCTTGGCATTTTTCAGAATAAGAGAAAATTTGTGGTGGAGAATGGTACTTTAATTTTCTGCCTTTGACATTCTCAATTCACATAACTTTCATGAAACCTTTGGCAGAGCTCTGTGGAAGTGAAGGGATTTAGGAGATAGGGAAGGTTTCAAAGTCATAGCCGCTGCCACTGACACCTCAAGAGGGTGACCGTGACAAGAAAATGTTTAGAAAAAAATCTGTATTCCATAGGATTATTTCAATTAAAGGCTAACTGCTTTATAATATTGTGTTGGTTTCTGCCATGTATCAATCTGTATAAATCAGCCATAAGTACACACGTCCTTTCCCTCTGGTACCTTGCTCCCACCTCCCACCCCATCCCACTCCTCTGGATTGTCACAGAGCACTGGTTTAAACTCCCTAAGTCATTCAGCCAATCCCCACTGGTGATCTGTTTTCTACATGGTAGCATATATATTTCCATGCTACTCTCTCCATTCGTCCAGCCCTCTCCTTCTCCCTGGTGGCCACAAGTCTGTTCTCTTATGTCTGCATCTCCATTGCTGCCCTGCAGATAGATTCATCAGTACCATCTTTCTAGATTCCATATGTATGTGTTAATATACAACATTTTTCTCTTTCTGACTTATTTCATTCTGTATAATAGGCTCTAGGTTCATTCACCTCATTAGAACGGACTCAAATGTGTTCCTTTTTATGGCCGAGTAATATTCCATTGCATACATGTACCACAGCTTCTTTATCCATTCATCGATGGACATCTAGGTTGCTTCCATGTCCTTGCTACTGTAAATCATGCTGCAATGAACACTGGGGTACATGTGTCTTTTTCAATAATAGTCTTCTCAGGGTATATGCCAGTAATGGGATTGTTGGGTCATACGGTAGTTTTATTCCTAGTTTTTAAAGGAATCCCCATATTGTCCTCCATAGTGGGCTGTATCAATTTGCATTCCCATCAACAGTGCAAGAGGGTTCCCTTTTCTCCACACCCTCTCCAGCATTTACTGTTTGTAGATTTTTTTGATGATGGCGATTCTGACTGGTATGAGGTGACTTCTCATTGTAATTTTAAATTTTGACTTGCATTCCTCTAATAATGAGTGATGTTAAGCATCTTTGCATGTATTTATCAGCCATCTGTACGTCTTTGGTGAAATGTCTGCTTAGGTCTTCTGCCCACTTTCTGATTGGGTTGTTTTCCTGGTATTGAGTTGCATGAGCTGCTTGGTTATTTTTGAGATTAATCCTTTGTCAGTTGTTTCATTTGCTATTATTTTCCCCCATTCTGAGGGCTGCCTTTTCGCCGTGTTTTTAGTTTCTTTTGCTGTACAAAAACTTTTAATTAGGTCCCACTTGTTTTTATTTCCATTATTTAAGGAAGTAGGTCATAGAGGATCTTGCTTTGATTTATGTTAAAAGAGTGTTTTGCCTATGTTTTCCTCTAAGAGTTTCATAGTTTCTGGTCTTACATTTAGGTCTTTAATTCATTCTGAGTTTATTTTTCTGTATGGTGTTAGGAAGTGTTCCAATTTCATTCTTTTTCAGGTAGTTGTCTAGTTTTCCCAGCACCACTTATTGAAGAGACTATCTTTTCTCCATTGTACATCTTTGCCTCCTTTGTCAAAGATAAGGTGCCCATAGGTGCGTGTGTTTATCTCTAGGCTTTTTATCTTCTTTCATCAGTCTGTATTTCTGTTTTTGTGCCAGTACCATACCGTCATGACAACTGTGTTTGAGTCTCCTTTTCCCAGCCTTTAGGGTTGTATTCCTTCTTCCTTTTGGTTTCTGCCCTTTGTGGGTGAGGTTGTTCCAGTGGTATGCTTTATGTTGGGAAGGACTTGTGCCTGCCTTCTGAGGGGAGGAGGTGAATTTTTTTTCCTCTGATGGGCAGGGCTGTGTAAGGTGGTATTCTCGGGTATCTGTGGGAAGCTGGTCTGCTGATGACTGGGTTTGTTTTTGTTTTGCTTGTTCTTTGGGTGAAGAATCCTGTACTGGGTGCTGCTGGGTCCTGGATACAGGTGGAAGTCTTCATGGGAATTCTCACGGATTAATACTTCGTGGGGTCAGGAGTTCTTTGGCAGTCTAGGGTCCTGGATGCAACCCTCTCACTCCAAAAGCTCAGGGCCTGATATCTGGCCAGGGAATCAAGACTCCATAAGCCATTTATTATGGCATTAAAGAGGACTGAAACAAACACAGGGCTTCCCAGGTGGCTCAGATGGTAAAGAATTTGCCTTCAATGTAGGAGACCCAGGTTCTATCCCTGGGTCGGGAAGATCCCCTGGAGAAGAGCATGGCAACCCACTCCAGTATTCTTTCCTGGAGAATCCTATGGACACAAGACTCTGGCAGGCTACAGTTTCATGGGGTCACACAGAGTCGGACATGACTGAGTGACTTTCACTTTCACAACACACACACAAAACAGAAAACAAAACAAGAAACAAAAAATGAATCCCAAACAGTAAATACAAAATCAGACAAATGTCAAAGACAAAGGTGCGTGCACACACGCACATGCAGAACAGTCCAAAGAAAAGAAAATATAAGAGAGTGACCTGGTGGTGAACAAAGGAAAGCAACAATGGTATCGACCAATTAAAAACAAAACACAAATCAGAAAACAAGACGAAGCAGACTGCCAACTGGGGAATAAAGCAAAAAAAGAAAACCAAAACAGACTAATGAACAGGGTGAAAGAAAAGGAAGGCAAAAGATAGAAAAGCAAAGTTAAATAGAAGTATGTTTTTAAAAAGGTTTATATATATTAAAGAATATACCAGGAAAAGAACAACAAGAAAAATAAACAAGCAAAACAATTTTTAAAAGAAAAAAACCCATAAAACTGCAAAAAGACAACACAGACGTAGAAGTATATAAAGGAAATATAAAGTGTGATTAAAAAAAAAGTTCTCCAAAGCTTAGAGTTAATAAAATGGACCACCACAGCAATAGGGGAAAAAAAAAATCCAGAACCAACTACAGAATGAATCAGAATAATAAAAAATGTTTTTCTCTGATCTCAACTGTCAGCATCCTTTCCCTCACTATGAATCACCTCTGCCTCCCTAGGATGCCCTCCAATATCCGGCTGGTCTCTGGACCTGCTGTGGGGACAGCTCAGACTCTATAATCTGGCCCTATTCCTGAATGTTCTTACCTCCAATGTCCACAGCTGCCAGAGTGAGGCATTTTCTTTTGTGGGAGTTCTCATTCTCCTTTTATATATTCCGTACACACAGAGTCTGCCTACTTGACTGTGTAGGTTTAATCTGCAGCTTGTACAGCTGGTGGAAAGGTGAAAGGTTTTCAATCCTCTTCCTTAGCCACACTGCCCCCACAGTTCAACTGTGGTTTTATCCCTTCCTCTGAATATGAGTCGTCCACAGGAGTCTGCTCCTGAGGCTGCCTTGGAGGACTTGGGTCTGCCTCAGTGAGGACCGGGTGTAGAGGTGCTTCGATTATGGGGACCCTGGCAGTGCCAGGAACGTAGGGGAGCTGGTAGTCACAGGTACAGGAGATATAGTGCTCTTAGGGTTTTTCTAGCCTCTGGCCACTCTGCCCCAGAGAGGATAAAGCATGGAGGTGGTGAGGCTACTTGGATTATGGGGACCTTGGCAGCACAGGGGAGCCTGTGGCCATGGACACAGGAGGTATGTTAGGGTTTTTTCAAGCCTCTGGCAGCTCTGCCCCAGTAGGGATCAAGTGTGCAGGTAGCACAGTTGCTTGGATTGTGAGGACCCTTGAAAGGTTGTTGCTGAGCCATGAAAGACGCAAGGATTCTTGGCCTCCAGAGGAGAGGAATTCAATCCAGGGCCAGTAATGAGGCTTGATCACTCAGAGCTTTTGTATAATAAAGTTTTATTAAAGTATAAAAGAGACAGAAGACTTCTGACATAGACATCAGAAGGGGGCAGAAACAGTGCTCCCTTGCTGGTCTTTAGCAGGAAGTTCTATATATATACTTACTAGCAGGCTACTAATTAGAGAAAGGAAATGTCTCAAAACTTGAGAGAATGGCACCAGACCCCTCACCCACAACATTCATTCTGAGATAACACTGGCACAAGGTGAGTCATCCTGGGCCTTAAAATGATTGACACGAGTCTTGAAGAAACGCAGGTTTCCAAACAAATACATAGTCTCATTAACATAGATTAGGAGAACAATTGTATGAGTAAAACATACCGGTTTGTTGAGCCATTATCGGGTGTGTGTGTGTGTGTGTGTGTGTGCGCGCACGCGCGCGCGCATGCGTGCTTAGTCGCTCAGTCATTTCCGACTCTTGCAACCCACTGACTAGCCTGCCAGGCTCCTTTGTCCATGGGCTTCTCCGGGCAATACTGGAGTGCGTTGCCATTTCCTTCTCCAGGTGATCTTCCCAACCCAGGAATCGAACCCAAGTCTCCTGCATTGCAGGTAGATTCTCTACCAACTAAGCTGTGAGGGAAGCCATATATATATACATATACATACACAAAATGTATAATTTTGTATAGAGAAGGGAAAAAAAATCCTGTCACTTGTAATTTGTTTCCTCCTGCCACTTGAGAGGAAAAATGTCTGACTCGTGCAGCCTATTTCCTCCGTCTGGAGACCCCCAGCCTTCCTGCGTGTTACCCTCTCACCCTGGAGGCACAAAGTGCGCAGAGATGCCAGGTGCCTCAGGTGCAGGAGCTGTGGCACTATTACGAGTTTTTTTCTAACCTCTCATGGCCTGTAGCCTCAAAGGGCCTCCCTGGCTGGTCCTTTCCTTGTTTCTTGGCAAAGAAGGCACTCAGAGGTCCCCCCAGGGTGGTGATGAAGTGTGAAAGTATTAGTCGCTCAATCATGTCTGACTCTGCAATCCATGGACAGTAGCCCACTGTGTTCCTCTATCCATGGAATTCTCCAGGCAAGCATACTGGAGGGGCTTGTCATTCCCTTCTTCAGGCAATCTTCCCAACCCAGGAATTGAACCCAGGTCTCCAGCATAACAGGCAGATACTTTACTGTCTGAGCCACCAGGGAAGCTGGCTGGGGTGCTTCTCTGTTGCTTAGTGTGTCAGGCACTCAAAGGGCCACCCTCTCTGGGTTCTTTCTCTGTTGTTCAGCTGACATGTGGAGACAGAGACACTACAGTGATGGCTCCATCCCCTGCATGTGACTCAGCAGTGTCACCTTACCTCCATGACTACCTGACTTTCCTCCAAAGGCAATCCCCTCTGCAATCTCCTCCCTCACATCCCCAGGGGCCATCTGCAATCAACAGCAGACCTCACCCTGGGATTGCTCCCCAATCCCTACATTTCAGCTCCCAGCTACCACGCATTCCAGAGGACTTGCACTCCTGTCTGGGATACATATGGATGTGGCAAGGATCGTCTGTGTGGTTCTCACTCCATTCAGACTGTCACAGATCAACTGCTGCACTCTCTAACAGCCTCAAATGCTTCCCTGCATCCCAAACAATGCCCCAAATGTGGTGATCTGACCCCTGCTTCAGTTCCCTCACCCTCCAAGTACAGGTCCAGCCTGCTTACTCTCCTCTCTCTCACTTCCTTCTTTGGTCTTGCCAAGTTTTGTGTGGATCTATACATTCGTTTCCAGGGATCAGGGACTCCTGCCTGCTCTCAGCTGGTGTTCTAAAAGATCTTCTGAATCTGAAGATGTATTCCTGAAACATTTGTGGAGGTGTCCACTACTCCTCTGCCATCTTGTCTTCCCCCCTCCATAGGATTATTTCTTGATGGTTATAGATGAAATTAGTAACATCAGATGCTTTGGGGAAGGAATCTTACTTCATATTGTATATCCTTTTATGCCTTTTGGATTCTACCTATATGCCTTGTATTATCATGAAAAACAAAGGGAAAATGAAAATAAACCAACTGATTAAAATGCAATGATACTTTTTCAGGGGCTTATTAAGTACTGATAAAAAAATGAATAAAAACTACAGTACAGCTATCTTTTTGATAGTGAAGGTCTAACGCACATTTTGGTAGGTAATATGATTTTAAAGACTCAGGATATGATCCTCTAGTTAGAGATATTTCGAGACTACTCTCCTTTAATAAAATGTTCTGGATTTACCAACTATTAATGGTTTTCTCATTGTAGCTAAGATACCATTCCACAATTTCCTTTAATTATATTAAATAGATTTGTACTATCAATAATGTATATTAAATTTTATATCTTGAGGTCCTTTAAAAAGTATAAAATATCAGTTTGAATAAAATGATCACAAAAGATGTAATGAAGTCTATATTATTAAAAGTAGATAAAATTTATAGTCAAAATTCAAAAATTTTTTTCTTTATATATTTATTTACTTACTATCTTCATATGTGATACCACTTGCTTCTTCACTCCAGTCACTCCAATATCCTTTACCATCTTCCTTCATACAACGAATCCTAAACACATATTCTGTAAAAGGTTTAAGGTCCTGAACAGTGAATGAAGATCGGGTAGATGATGTATCTTCAGGAGGAACCTGAAAACAAAGCAAATTGACCAACAAAAAAATCCAGAGGTATTTATTACAGATCTTCTAAGTTGCCTAATATTTAGAAGCTAATATATGAAACAAGCCTAATAACTAATGAAAAAAGACTAATTTGACTCAAGCTCTGCAGAGAAATAAATTCAAGTGAAAAAAGCAGTCAAAATTAGTAAAACTTAATAGGTTTGGGAAATATGGAAACAAGTATTATTAATCTTCTCATCCTTTTTTTATTTCTTTCTTCTATGCTCCTATAACACTCATGGTCTTAACAGGAAAAAGAGAAATTCCAATTAAAATTTAATTCAAGGAGGGTTTAATAAAGGAAATATGAGCAGAGTGTAGGAAACCTTATTAGATAGTACAGGCAGTACTCTGGGGCTTAGTGGTGTTACCACCTTTAGAATCAAAGGGAAGAGGGGTGGTACCAGAACCTGGAAGAACAGGGTCACAAAGGGTTAACTTGAGAGAAATAGTGACTTTAGGTTGAGACAGGAAAGCTTTAGGGAGGAAGCAGCGCAAAAAATATGATCTCACTTCTCTCTCTCCTCCCTCTTGCCAAGACCCCTCCACAACCAACAAATAAAATCCATACAGGTCTGCATCCCAAGACAAACAGTAGGTGAAGAAAGGTAGAATATAAATCTAGATGGGCAAAAGGAAGATATTCAGCCCAATTATGAAAAACAAAAGCTATCTTTGTAGATAAACTTGATTTTCAGAAAAAAAGAGTAGACTAAACACAGATTTAGTGATTTCCCTGGTGGCTCAGGCAGTAAAGCGTCTGCCTACAATACAGGAGACCGAGGTTCGATCCCTAGGTCAGGAGGATCCCCTGGAGAAGGAAATGGCAACCTACTTCAGTATTCTTGCCTGGAGAATTTCATGGACAGAGGATCCTGGCAGGCCCCAGTCCATGGGATCGCAAAGAGTAGGACACAACTGAGCAACTTCACTTCACTTCACTTCAAACATAAATAACAGGTTCCTTCTACCACTCTGAGATTTCAATATTGAATACAAAATGTGTCAGTCTTTTTTATACAAGTGAATTAAGATTCTATGATATTGAAAAAATTTTGAAGAACTTCTGGTATATATCTTCTCTGTACAATCCTCATGTACAACATGAAGCTAATCCACTTTAGTTTGTTGCTTTTTCTGATTGTATTCTGAGTCCATGTGGAATGGAGGACAGAAGCAGGAAGGTCACGGGCTCAATTCCCTTCGGAGCTCAATTCCCTTCGGAGCTCATTATTGCAACCAGAGAAACAAAGCAAAGGCATACTGTTAATGATAAATGGAGTTACAACAGAGAGTAGTATGCAGATCTCAATGTTATGATGATAACCTTTTAAATTAAAAGCTCCTAGTATTTCTTCTGCTTATAACATCATCTGTTATAAGATGGGTGGTGGTGGTGGTATTCAGTCACTAAGTCGGATCCGACTCTTTGCAACCCCATGGGCTATAGTATACCAGGCTTCCCTGTCCTTCACTATCTCCTGAAGTTTGCTCAAATTCATGTCCACCAAGTCAATGATGCCATCCAATCATCTCATCCTCTGTTACCGCCTTCTCTTCCTGCTTTCAATCTTTCCTAGCATCAGGGTCTTTTCCAGTTGAGTTGGCTCTTCACATCAAGGTGGCCAAAATACTGGAGCTTCAGCTTCAGCATCAGTCCTTCCAATGAATATTCAGGGTTGATTTCCTTTAGGATTGACTGGTTTGATCTCCTTGCAGTTCAAGGGACTCTCAAGAGTCTTCTCCAGCACCACAGTTTGAAAGGATCAATACTTTGGTGCTCAGCCTTCTTTTATGGTCCAACTCTTACATCTGTATGTGACTAGTGGAAAAACTATAGCTTTGACTAGATGGACCTTTGTTAGCAAAATGATGTCTGCTTTTTAATATACTGTCTAGGTTTGTGATAGCTTTTCTTCCAAAGAGCAAGTGTCTTCTAATTTCATGGCTGCAGTCACCATCCACAGTGATTTTGGAGCCTAAGAAAATAAAATCTGCTACTGTTTCCATTTTTTCCCTGTCTATTTGCCATGAAGTGACATGACCAGATGCCATGATCTTAGGTTTATGAATGCTGAGTTTTAAGCCAGCTTGTTCACTCTTCTTTTTCACCTTCATCAACAGGTTCTTAAGTTCCTCTATCTGCATATCTGAGGTGGTTGTTATTTCTCCCAGCAATCTTGATTTCAGTTGGTGACACATCCAGTCCAGCATTTCACATGATGTGAAAGAAAGTTAAAAGTAAAGTGGTAGTTGCCCAGTCGTGTCCAGCTTTGCGACCCCACGGACTGTAGCCTATCAGGCTCTTCTGTCTATGGAATTCTCCAGGCAAGAATAATGGAGTGGGTTGCCATTCCCTTCTCCAAGGGATCTTCCCAACCCAGGGACTGAACCTGAGTCTGCCATACTGCAAGCAGATTCTTTACCATCTGAGCCACCAGGGAAGCTCAAACGATGTACTCTGCATGTAAGTTAAATAAGCAGGGTGACAATATATAGTCTTGACGTAGTCCTTTCCCAATTTTGAACCAGTCCATTATTCCATGTCCAGTTCTAACTGCTGCTTCTTGACCTGCATATAGGCTTCTCAGGAGGCAGGTAAGGTATTCCCATTTCTTTTAAGAATTTTCCACAGTTTGTTGTAATTTTGGGTATACAGTCCTTTTATTTTTCAATCTTACAATCCCTCTATTTCATGGGTTGGCAAACTTTCTATAAAGGGCTAGACTGTAAATACTTTAGGCTGTGGGCCAGATGGTCTCTGTTGCAGTTATTCAACTCTTTCTATGTAGCACAAAAATCATCAGAAAGAATATGTAAACAAATGTTTGTGGCTGTGTTCCAATAAAACTTTATTTACAAAAACAGATGACAGGCTGAATTTGGCCTGCAGATGTAGTTTGTTAATGCCTGCTCTACCTTACCCATATAATCTCTTCATTCTTACTCCTCTACCTAATCTGGTTCCTCTTATCTGTGGCCCTTTCACCTCTCACTAGAAATGCTATTCCCTCTCATTCTGCATCACTTCCATACTTCACTTAAAATCTACTGTGCTGAGCAAAATTGTATTCTCTGTCTGGATGTCTTCCTATTGGTCCTTGCTTGAAATACAGCTCTAGAAGTGTCAAGCAAACTACTTCACATAACCAGAAATTTAAGACATTCAGAAAATGACTGAGACTTTTAGGTTAGTGGGTTAAAGAAAAGACTACTTGAATAAACAGTAACTTTCAATTTACCTGGTTCCAAGTTGAGGCATCTTTGGTCCTATATTGAATGTCATATTTCAGTGTTATAAAACTCTTAAAACGTGAATCAGTCCATGTCAATTTTAAAATACTAGACAGTTCCTTTGAACTGTTGACTGATAAAATATGTGGTGGATTGAGCTTCACTGAAAAATAAAAAAGATCCTAATGTTTACCATGGTTTACTTTTACAACTTCTTACAAAGTCCAATATGCTCTTTATATTTTATTTCATAATATGCTATGCATTTATTCTCACCAAATGAACAAATTTGTCTAAAAAAATGCTATACCATACTACTATAATGGAAGGAAAAGGTTCCTAAAGAAATTCTAGTTCTTTTCCTTGTCAATTTATTACATTTGTTAATATTTTCAGGTTCAGACATTAAGTTAAATAGTGATGACATATGGAATTTATAAAAAGTATAAAAATGAAGCATATACACTATGACTATAATGCTGTAAGATGTTTGATATCTGAATAGATATCAGAGATAATATTAAAAATAAAAACAGCTGTCAGTGTGGTTGGATTATGGATATTTTTCTTTTCCCAAAGTATTTTTAATGTTGATAAAGTTAGTTTGTAGAAGTCACTAAGAAAATAAAAGCTTATTATTTATATATTGAACTCAAAACTAATTTATAAGACACTGTATATTCTAATAAATTCTCAAATTTAGGTTTATAAATACCTTTATCTACAGGATCAAAATTGATATGATCTGAGGTAACCTTCCCAAGGGCATTCTCTGCTTCTACCCAGACTTCAATGTTGACAAAATACACAGGAGGATAATCAACAGTGCATGAGGTGGGGGTGTCACGTTTTGCTTTACAATCATCAAACTTCTCTGTTGCCCTAAATACAAAAATGGTAAAATCAGTCATTAAAAATGGATTTGAATAAATTAGAGTGAAAAAGGTTACTTGAAAAGAGTTTGATGAGACCCAGATTATCATAGCTTAGAATAAATAAGTTAATTTCAATACATTTAAAACAAACTATTGAACACTAGAAACAAAATCTGTTAAAAATTCACCTGTTTTTCTTTAAAACTGAGTTTGATCTATATCTTAAAACACAAGATTATTTTCAAAATTTTACTCCAAGAATATCATATTTAGAATCTTATGCTCTAACCCAATGACCCTTCTTCAAAACTTATTAGTGATATTAGTCCAGTTTTTTTCCTTTCCTTGAACAGAATCTTTACAGTATCAGCAATGTTTTTCTTTAAGCACAGTATGCTTTTTCAAAACACAATATGCTAGGAGGTGATAGAGCAGGGATAGAATTTCTATCCTTCCAGAAAATTCCCTCAGCCCCTTTCCAACCACTCAACCACTTTCTAATCTTCTATTACCATAGAAAGTTTCAAGTGATATGACTAAATTTACTCACATACGTTTAAATCATGCATCAATTAAGAATATATATGCATATGTATGCATATATATATTAAATCAAAACCAAACCAAAACAGGTAACCTTTGGAAGGAGTGGGGAAATAAGGAAAAGGAACAGGGTACGGAGACTTCTATAAACATACTTTGTCTTAGAAATCTGTGTGGATTAATTTATTACTTTATACAATGAAGAAAATTCTTAAAAACCACAAGCAAAATGAAACAGCTCGAAGAAAGGAGATATAGATGTTAGATAGATGAATTAACTAAAAACCTATAGTCTGGATTTTAAATTGGAAATACCAGTACGAGTTCATGATGTATTTTATCTTAAAAACATTTTTGGTTCTTTCCACTAAAAAAAGCCTAGAAACAACAACCCAGTAATTAATTGTATTCCACACTAAGTGGAACCATGACTACTTGGGAATTGGTTGATTCTAGGTCTGGAACAGAAAACATATTAAGATGAACCTGGAACACCTTGTCACTTCAGAAATCAGGAAGGTATCAAAGAACTCATGAAGTTGTGTTAAAAGGATAAGCCAATCTGAAAAGTTCCCACTAACCAAAGATGGGACAATTTAAGTATTAAGAAGAATGACTGTAATGGATTAAAACACATCAAATCAGGAATTCCCAATGGTCCAGTAGCTAAGACTCTGCGCTCCCAATGCAGGTGGTCAGGGTTCCACCCCTGATCTGGGAACTAAATCCTACATGCCGCAACTAAGAGTTCACATGTTGCAACTAAAGAACCTGAATGATGCAAAGAAGATCAAAGATCCTGCATGCTGCAATTAAGACCTGGCGCAGCCAATAAATAACAAGACATCAAATGTTTAAATATGAATTCATAATGAGGAGAAAAATCCCTTACATCTACCTTTGGAATTTGGAAGATGCTGCTGCTGCTACTGCTAAGTCGCTTCAGTCATGTCCGACTCTGTGCGACCCCATAGACGGCAGCCCACCAGGCTCCCCCGGTCCCTGGGATTCTCCAGGCAAGAACACTGGAGTGGGGTGCCATTTCCTTCTCCAATGCGTGAAAGTGAAAAGTGAAAGGGAAGTCGCTCAGTCGTGTAGGGATTAATTAATCTAATTAATGATGTAAATGCTCAAGTGATTAAGGGTGGAAGTATATGGATGTCTAACTCACTCTGAAATTCATTAAAACAAGATGGGTTGGTAGATGGAGACAAGCACAGTAAAATGTTAACTGTAGAATCTAGGTAATGAGTATGTATAAATGTTCACTGTAAAATTCTTTCAACTTTTCTTTATATTTGAAGAAAAAAAACTAAAGGGAAATTCTGTAATACCTGAAACCATTGCTCAAATTTTGATATAAGAAAAACAAAAACAAACATTATATGGTAGTTCCTAATGAAAATATATATAACTACTATGAATTATTTTTGGGGGGAAAAAACTGATTAAATGTCTACATCTAATGGAAAGTTTTAGTAAATAAAGGGACAGAAGAATGTGTTAAATAATGTAAACCATTATTTTAACAACTGAACTGCAAAGAAAGAAGGTAGAACCTATGGTTAAGACAGACAAGATGTATGAATTGGCAATATGTGGTGATTACTTAAATCTTGATTTGACAAGTATAAAAATATATACATACATTCATGAGACAACTGGGAAAATTTGAACACTAATTAAAAATGTAACAATATGAGAGTATTTTCAATTATATTTGGATTTTTTTTAAGTGTCCTTATCTTTTCCATAAAAGTACTAAAATATTTATGGATGAGATGATGTTTATTTCTTTAAAACAATCTAAGTGTGGGGTATATATAAAGTAAGACTGGTAATGGGCTGATAACTACTGAAGCTCGGTGATGAGCGTGAGGATTTCTTACACTATTCTTTCTACTTTCATATTTCAGGTGTTCTAAAATAAAAAGTTAAGTAAAACATTTAAAACTTTGCATTTAATAATACTACCTCACAAGATAAAAATTCTACCACAAAGGCAAACTTAATAAATTCAATGTACAACAAATTTAAAATAACTTGCCACTCAGATTTTAAAGTGTAGTTTGTTTCCAGGTATGTTTCCCTTCCAGGATCCCACTGACACATCATTTTCTTTCCTTCATTCACAATGCAACTCAAATTTTTAGGTTTTTCAGGAGGCACTAAAAGGGAAAAATTAGCAATTTTCAAAAAGCTTCATATTCACAAAAAGCATGCAATTTATATACTCCTCTAGACATTTAAGATAACCAAAATCAGACAGAAAAAAACAAAACCAAGAAAAGACATAATGAAAAACTGGTGACTAAAAAACTAATTTCTTTTCTAAGTAAATTCAAACATTTTAGATAGTAACATACATTTTCTATCATACTTGTCATTAATAGGTATGTTTCAAGTTAACTTTCTACACAAAGTCAACTTTCATTTATAGCTGGAAAGCATTATCAACTGACTTCTCAAGTGTATTTTAGAAACTAATACTTAAATGTTAGTAAGAGGCAAGTAAATAGAAGCAAAAATGACTCATTTATATCTCTCCCTTCCCAAACTCTGCTGGAGAGAAAGCAAATGCTAAAATTATAGTGTTAGACGATCCACAAATTTGGCAATCCATTCTTGGATCATAGTAAATTTATTTGTCTACGTCAACATAAAAGCATTCTCCAGTATTGATTCACTTTCTTCAGATAATTGCTTTACACTGTATTTTCTCCACAACTAAGGGATATTGAAAGTTACTATGAGCTCAGTCACAGATTTCAACTCAACATTTTTGGTGGGTATATCTTGTCAAAGTATTTTTCTGGAAAGCTGACAGATGCTTGACTTTCAGGAAAAATATTAAACTTGTGTTACTCCTTAGGCTTTTATATATTTGTAATGCAAATGCAGTTCTACTTCTAAGCTTATTTTTTTTTAAACATTAAAAAGAAAAAACAGTTCAAAACTCACTGAGCTGACAGTTACTGCATTTCAAAAAGACCAAAAGACAATGGACATTAAAGATATAATTCAACAGTCATGACAAAGTCTGAAAGAAAGTAAAACAAAACTTACAGCCTGAAATGATTCTGATTCCATAAACACTCCGATTAATCTGTCCAAACATACGAATGTTGCAAGTGAGCAGAGCATTTATTAAAGTTATATTTGGAAATGTGACACTAGATGCTGTTCTGTTTATGACACTATATTGTTCATAAGGAACAGGTACACGGCCTGTTTTCCAGAAAATGTCATTAGCAGTCACATGATAATCATCCATACATTTTTCCTTTAGCACACAAACTGCCGTGAAATTCGAACCAAGTTGTACAACTGAAGATTCAGGGTGGATATGAGCACATGGAACTATAAGTTCACCTGGAAAGGAATAATAACAGAAAATGTAAGAACAGACTGAATTTTTCTGGTACAAAATGACATTCTATATCAGTACAGTTCCTCAATCATCATTAAAATATCTCTAAAGACACAGAAAAAGAAGAAACACAGTGAAAGTTAGTATCACCAGAATTTAATGTCTAAATTTGAAAAGAATTATATCAATTACATGGCAAATGGAACTGGATTTTACCAAAATAAAAAAGACCTATGCAAATTTCAGCCCTTTTTATAACATTCTACCTTGCCTTAGGAAATAGTTTGCCTGCAGGGTGATTCATATTTGCTCTGCCACCAATTCTGTTTCTCAACTCACACTCCGTGTCTAAATAGACCCACCAGAAGACAGGCGATGGTCTCTGCTTCTCGCCAGTCCTGAATGCCTTTGAGGGTGCAGATGGGGACATGCAAAGACAGTATATGTTGTTCATACATCAAAATCAGACAAAAAGTAAAGAGCAAGGGTGTAGCAAAATAAACACAGGAAGAGTAAAATAATACAACCAAATACACTGGTTTTAACAATAAGTAATGGGATATAATCTCATATTAAAAAACAAAGAACCAAATTATATAAAAAAATAAATTCCTATGACCTACTCCATGTTGATGACATATAAACCCCTTTCTGACTCTAATTTCCTGTTTTCAGTGGCTTACAAGATATTTCATAAGTACTTTAAAATGAACATGTCTAAAATTATATGTATCATAGTTCAATTCAGTCACTCAGTCATGTCCAACTCTTTGTGACCCCATGGACTGCACCATGCCAGGCTTCCCTGTCCATCACCAATTCCTGGAGTTTACTCAAACTCATGTCCATTGAGTTGGTGATGCCACCCAACCATCACATCCTCTATTGTCCCCTTCTCCTCTCATCTTCAATCTTTCCCAGCATCAGGGTCTTTTCAAATGAGTCAGTTCTGGCATCAGGTGGCCAAAATACTGGAGTTTCAGCTTCAGCATCATTCCTTCCAATGAATATTGAGGCCTGATTTCCTTTTGGATGGACTGGTTGGATCTCCTTGCAGTTCATGGGACTCTCAAGAGTCTTCTCCAACACGCACAGTTCAAAAGCATCAATTCTTTGGCACTCAGCTTTCTTTATAGTCCAACTCTCACATCCATACATGACTACTGGAAAAACCACAGCTTTGACTAGATGGATCTTTGTTGGCAAAGTAACGTCTCTGCTTCTCAATAAGCTGTCTAGGTTGGTCATAGCTTTTCTTCCAAGGAGCAAGCATCTTTTAATTTCATGGCTGCAGTCACCATTGTAGTGATTTTGGAGCCCCCGAAAAGAAAGTCTGTCACTGTTTCCACTGTTTCCCCATCTATTTGCCCTGAAGTGATGGGACTGGATGCCATGATCTTAGTTTTCTGAATGTTGAGCTTTAAGCCAACTTCTTCACTCTCCTCTTTCACTTTCATCAAGAGGTTCTTTGTTTCCTCTTCACTTTCTGCAGTATCTGAGATTATTGGTATTTCTCCTGGCAATCTTGATTCCAGCTTGTGCTTCATCCAGCCTAAGCAGGGTGACAGTATACAGCCTTGACGTACTCCTTTCCCGATCTGTAACCAGTCTGTCGTCCATGTCCAGTTCTAACTGTTGCTTCTTGACCTGCATACAGATTGGTCAGGAGGCAGGTCAGGTGGTTTGGTATACCCTTCTCTTGAAGAATTTTTCACAATTTGTTGTGATCCACACAGTCAAAGGCTTTGACATAGTCAATAAAGCAGAAATAAATGTTTTTCTGGAACTCTCTTGCTTTTTCGATGATCCAGCGGTGTTGGCAATTTGATCTCTGGTTCCTCTGCCTTTTCTAAATCCAGCTTGAACATTTGGAAGTTCTCAGTTCACGTACTGGTGAAGCCTGGCTTGGAGAATTTTGAGCATTACTTTGCTAACATGTGAGATGAGTGCAATTGTGCAGTAGTTTGAGCATTCTTTGGCATTGCCTTTCTTTGGGATTGGAATGAAAACTGACCTTTTCCAGTCCTGTGGCCACTGCTGAGTTTTCCAAATTTGCTGGCATATAGAGTGCAGCACTTTAACAGCATCATCTTTCAGGATTTGAAATAGCTCAACTGGAATTCTGTCACCTCCACTAGCTTTGTTTGTAGTGATGCTTCCTAAGGCCCACTTGACTTTGCATTTCAGGATGTCTGGCTCTAGGTGAGTGATCACATCATCATGATTATCTGGGTCATGAAGATCTTTTTTGTACAGTTCTTCTGTGTATTCTTGCCACCTCTTCTTAATATCTTCTGCTTCTGTTAGGTCCATACCATTTCTGTCCTTTATTGTGCCCATCTTTGCCTGAAAATTCCCTTAGTATCTCTAATTTTCTTGAGGAAATCTCTAGTCTTTTTCATTCTATTGTTTTCCTCTATTTCTTTGCATTGATCACTGAGGAAGGCTTTCTTATCTCTCCTTGATATTCTTTGAAACTCTGCATTCAAATGGGTGTATCTTTCCTTTCCTCCTTTGCCTTTCACTTCTCTTCTTTTCATACCTGTTTGTAAGGCCTCTTCAGACAACCATTTTGCCTTTTTGCATTTCTTTTTCTTGGGGATAGTCTTGATCAATGCCTCCTGTACTGTGTCATGAACCTCCATCCATAGTTCATCAGGCACTCTATCAGATCTAATCTCTTGAATCTATTTGTCACTTCCACTGTATAATCTTAAGGGATTTGATTTAGGTCATACCTGAAGGGTCTAGTGGTGTTCCATACTTTCTTCAATTTAAGTCTGAATTTGACAATAAGGAGTGTGCATGATCTTAGCCACAGTCAGCTTCCAGTCTTGTTTTTGCTGACTGTATAGAGCTTCTTTATGTTTGGCTGCAAAGAATATAATCAATCTGATTTCACTACTGACCATCTGGTGATGTCCATGTGTAGAGTCTTCTCTTGTGTTGTTGGAAGACGGTGTTTGCTATGACCAGGGTGTACTCTTGGCAAAACTCTGTTAGCCTTTGCCCTGCTTCATTCTGTACTGCAAGGCCAAATTTGCCTGTTACTCCAGGTGTTTCTTGACTTCCTCCTTTTGCATTCTAGTCCCCTATAATGAAAAGGGCATCTTTTTTTGGTGTTAGTTCTAGAAGGTCTTGTAGGTCTTCATAGAACTGTTCAGCTTCTTCAGTATTACTGGTTGGGCATAGACTATGTATCACAGTCCCTTCCAAACTTATTTTTTCTTCTTCTCACTTCCCTATTGCTGCTGAGACACTACTCCCATCCGGTCGCCTAGGCCAGATAACCTTGCAGTCCTTACTCTCTAATTAGCCTCCTTCCACACTCCCTCGGTCTTTTTGTTTCTATATTCTTAGTACGTATAGCAACCTCTTCTCATCAACCCTATTTTGGCTGCTGGCACTCAGGCTATCGTATTATACCACAATCTGACCTCCTTCTAGTTTATCTTAAACATACAGCTCCCAAAGTTACTGTTCAAAAATGATTATGCCATTTACCTATTTTAAATTATTTAGTGCCTACCTATTACCATCAAGATAAAATGCTCAATACTTGACATGATTCTATCCTCCTTCTCTATTCTCACTATCTAGAAACTTAAGGCAGCTTTCTTGAGTGAATCCCATTTATCAATGGAATTTGAAATTCTAACAGCTTTAATTTATTCACTTGGAAAATGAAGATAATAATGGCTATCTTGAAAGTTTATTGAGATCAGATATTATTAATGGAAAGAATCTACTACAATGCCTGGTCTTCAAAAGGCCTCCAATAAATGGTAGCCTGTCACCACTGCTTGGCTTCCCTGGTGTCTCAGTGGTGAAGAATCTACCTGCCAGTGCAGGAGATGCAGCTTTGCTCCCTGGGTCGAGAGGATCCCCTGGAGAAGGAAATGGCAACCCAGTTTAGTATTCTTGCCCAGGAAATCCCATGGACAGAAGAGCCTGGTGGGCTACCGTCCCTGGCATTGCAAAAGAGTCGGATATGACTTAGTGACTAAACAACAACAAATCATCATTACTACTGCTATCCAGAGACAAGTAATCTAGTCACACTGACTCTGGAAAGGTCTCTCAGAGGTGACTGGTTCTAGCAGTTAAGGTAAAAGATGTATAGAACCAGAGAATCAAAAAACTGACAAAAACCTTGGAGAGAATTTACTTCAATCGTTTATTTTATAAAGAACGCTGAGATACTTTTATGGAGTAAATCTCAAATATCAGACAGATTCTTCCAATTCTCAACTTGGTCCCAGGCTAGACTGCACAAAGGATAAAAGTACTTTTAAAAACTAAACAATTAACTTCTTATTCCATATCTGTCATTAAGCTCATAAGGCCCAGAGTCAAAATGTTTGTTTCAAAGCTTATGCAGCAGCCTGTTTGAGTGGCCTTCCATTACTGATGCATGGCTGTGGCAAGTCCTAGCGCACAAGCTCCTGTCAATGTCCATCCTGTGACAGACTAGTAAGTTACCCTGTGACAATGAGCAAGTCCTTAAAACTCCTCCAATCGCACTTTGTTCCTTGGTAAAATCATTCCTGTTTGACTTTCTCTTTAATAATGAAAAGGAACCTTACCTAGGAAATATACTTCAGAGTACTAAAGAACATGAGATATAGCCAGAGACTAACAATTTTTTATCACACAGAATAAGAAATGCTAGAAACAGGCAAATGTTCCAGTTTTCGAAATGAAGCACAGGCTCACTGAAACCATCCTGTGCCAAATGAAACCTACTTTTACAGGGTTACTAGACTGATTTAAATGGCAACCCACTCCAGTATTCTTGTTTGGAGAATCCCAGGGACGGGGGAGCCTGGTGGGCTGCCGTCTATGGGGTCACACAGAGTTGGACTCGACTGAAGCGACTTAGCAGCAGCAGCAGGCTGATTTTTTACTACTCTTGATCTATAAAAACAGATATTTTGTAACTTCAAACTAAAACATTTTCACTTGATTGATTACCTACACATAAAAAAAATCACTGACTAAAAAGAGTCAATGAGAGGGAGGCTAAAGGAGTATGCTGAAGTGCCTCCCCTCAAACCTTGGGGTAGACTGTACTTTCCAAAGAAGGTCATACTTATAAATGTATCCCATTCAACATGCTCATCTTACAAAGTGACTAATACTCCTCCAAAGAAATGAGATCTATGTTTCCCTTTTGCTCTTAGATCTTTAAGGGTGCTTATGCCTGCCCCAGCCAACAGAGTGTGCTAAGTGACTTCCAAAGCTAGATCATAAAAAAATACAACTTCTGACTAGCTCTCTTTTTCTCTTGCGACATTTGCCATGGAACCCAGCCACATGTAAGGAAGCCAAGGCCGCAAGGACAGACCACATGTGGTGGTGTAGCCAAGAGCCCCAAAGCCCTGAATCTACAGCCAGCATCAACACCAGACATAATAAGTGAATGAGACTTCAGATGATTCCAGCTACTCATCTCTGAATATTCTAGCTGAGGCCCAGATATCACAGAGAAAAGAAGAATCTGTGTGTCTGACTGAGCCTGTCACACATAAACCATGAGAAATAATAAGTAATGCCATTTTAAGGCATGAAGCTTTAGAGTAATCTGTCTGGCAGCAACAGATAATATAGTCCTGTTATTTTCAACCTTTTTATCAACAACTTAGGGGGAAAACAGACACACACACTTAACAAATCAGCAAAAGATTATAATGGATTGCCCACAATTTGGATAATGTCAGGATTCAAAATTATGCTTAAGGACTAGACTGATAGGCTAATAAATTTGGCAAAAACATCTTCTATTTAGGTTGATAAACAAATATAGAGTGAAGGGGAAATGGCTTAAAAGTAATTGATGTGAAAACAATCTGAGAATTTTCAGTGACTGGTAGATGGCTTAACATAAAACTACAGTGTATCTTAACTGGCAAAAAATTATGCTGCTTTAATAAAAATGATCCTTCAAAAGTAAATAATAAAATCACTATACTTAGAATATGTCAAGTTCTGATATATTTTTTCCTTAAGTGCATTTTATTCAAACCTTAATAATAAATACATTATTACATTCCTTTTTATAAAGCATACTATGGGCCAGGTACTGCTCAAATGCCTTCTGTGTATTAACTCATTTAAATCTCACAATAACCCTAGAAGTTAGAGACATTACTATCCCCATCTTACAGATCATGAAACCGAGACACAGATTAAGTGATGGCTAAAGTTTCATTGTTGTTAACTAGAATTAAGTGGGATGGTATTATATGTTAAATATGATATGGAAAATCAAGGGAAGAGTCAGGAGAGTAATCAGTGCATACAGATTGGAAGTCAAGTCCTACAAAGAATAATTAGGATAACTAGGTAAATTTAATTTGGGCAAGAGAGGGGTTAAAAAGCATTTCTTCAATACTTGAAGACTTGAACAGTGGAAAAGGAAAGTGGACCTACAACAGAAGCATTTTTAAGATTAATGAGAAAAGTTACAAGGAAGAAAATTTGGGTTTAAGACTAAGGAAAGACTTTTAAATGAGAAAAAATTTCAGCTTAAGGTTTGTATCATTTCCAGTGTTTAAAAAGAGGCTGTGTTCTTGAATTTGAAGAGGGTTTGACTTAGAGCAATGCTTCTCAAATTATCTGGGGTGAAGGATCAGTTTAGATTTTCTTCACCCAATCCTTTACAGACATATACTTTTGTTTTACATTTGATGAGGCAAATCCATTGATCACATAGCCATAGATATCATGGCTATGTCAAATTGTTAAAAGCGTTTCTAAACATTTATTCTTAATTTCTGTACTCAACTCATTATGGACCAATAATAACTAGTTCTCAGGCTGTGGACCAGTTGGAGCAGTACTGCTCTAAGTGATCTTTCTTCTGGTATCACAATCTCACTGCTGCTCAGTGACATCTTTGGCTATTAAGGAGTGAAGTGCTAAAAGTTAACAAACCTGATTCTGTTTCTTTATTTAAAAAAATTAACAAAATTCCCTTTTTTCCTTCTCAATATTAAACTTACTGTTAGTACAGCTGAACAAGATTTAGGATTACTGAGTGCTTCAACTCAAATTATACAAATTATACTTTGTCAAGAGCATTTTAACTTGAGTCCATTTTTAAGGCAACATCGTTGTTTCAATAATGATCCTAAAGAATAAATATGTAAGCATAATTATATAATTATTCAGCAATACACAAACCTAATTTGTGGGATCGGGAAGTAGGATATCTCATGAACCTTACCTATAGATTCAGTGGTGAGGAAAATAAACAAGGCTTGCACTATCCAAGTTTGCAATGTGAACATCTTGCATAGATATTTCTGTAAAAGACACATGCAATATTATTTTAAATATTTTTACTCTTACTATGCATAATAAAGACACAAGTTCTAAAGCTCTTTTGTTTCCATTGTATAGTTGTTTTCTAAAAGGTGGTAAAATTCTTGTGAGAATGCAGAAAACAAACTGAACTCTTCAGAATATTTTTCTTTATTCCCCCTAATGTTATGGCTACGTAAAATACAGCTGGGAAACATACTTTATACTTTGGTGTTTTTAGTTACTAAGTCATGTCCAACTCTTGTGACCCCATGGACTGGAGCCACTAGGCTCCTGTGTCCATGAGATTTCCCAGGCAAGAATACTGGAGTAGGTTGCCATTTCCTTCTCCAGGGGATCTTCTGGCGCCAGGGATTAAACCCAGGTCTGCATTGCATGCAGATTCTTTACTGACTAAGCCACCAGGGAAGCCCAATTTATACTTTAAGGTCAATTAAAAGAGCAATCCTGTTTCTATATTATGAAGTCTTACATTGCTAGTAAATATTCTGTGAGACTGAAGAGTTCAGAGAGACAAATTTCTACATGGCAAAACCTCTCCATTGGCAAGTTCAAAAGATAATAGCCAAACAGGAAAAAATAAGCTTGTAATTCATAGCCTGACCAAAATTATCCCAATATATGAAGAATGCCTACAAATCATTACAAAAATTCCAACAACTCACCTTCCCTGTTTAGAAGAAAACATGCAAGATGAGCCAAACAGGCAATTTATAGAGAAGGAAACACAAGTAACTCAAACATATGAAATGATACTTTCAACCTCACTCATAATGAGATACAAATTAAAACAAGCCAGACAACAAGGGATTCAATGCAATCCCTATCAAGCTACCAACGGTATTCTTCACAGAGCTAGAACAAATCATTTCACAATTTGTATGGAAATACAAAAAACCTCGAATAGCCAAAGCTATCTTGAGAAAGAAGAATGGAACTGGAGGAATCAACCTACCTGACTTCAGGCTCTATTACAAAGCCACAGTTATCAAGACAGTATGGTACTGGCACAAAGACAGAAATATAGATCAATGGAACAAAATAGAAAGCCCAGAGATAAATCCACGCACATATGGACACCTCATCTTTGACAAAGGAGGCAAGAATATACAATGGATTAAAGACAATCTCTTTAACAAGTGGTGCTGGGAACTCTGGTCAACCACTTGTAGAAGAATGAAACTAGAACACTTTCTAACACCTTACACAAAAATAAACTCAAAATGGATTAAAGATCTAAACGTAAGACCAGAAACTATAAAACTCCTAGAGGAGAACATAGGCAAAACACTCTCCGACATACATCACAGCAGGATCCTCTATGACCCACCTCCCAGAATATTGGAAATAAAAGCAAAAATAAACAAATGGGACCTAATTAAACTTAAAAGCTTCTGCACAACAAAGGAAACTATTAGCAAGGTGAAAAGACAGCCTTCAGAATGGGAGAAAATAATAGCAAATGAAGCAACTGACAAACAACTAATCTCAAAAATATACAAGCAACTCCTACAGCTCAACTCCAGAAAAATAAATGACCCAATCAAAAAATGGGCCAAAGAACTAAACGACATTTCTCCAAAGAAGACATACAGATGGCTAACAAACACATGAAAAGATGCTCAACATCACTCATTATCAGAGAAATGCAAATCAAAACCACTATGAGGTACCATTTCACACCAGTCAGAATGGCTGCAATCCAAAAGTCTACAAGCAATAAATGCTGGAGAGGGTGTGAAGAAAAGGGAACTCTCTTACACTGTTGGTGGGAATGCAAACTAGTACAGCCACTATGGAGAACAGTGTGGAGATTCCTTAAAAAACTGGAAATAGAACTGCCTTATGATCCAGCAATCCCACTGCTGGGCATACACACTGAGGAAACCAGAAGGGAAAGAGACACGTGTACCCCAATGTTCATCGCAGCACTGTTTATAATAGCCAGGACATGGAAGCAACCTAGATGCCCATCAGCAGATGAATGGATAAGAAAGCTGTGGTACATATACACAATGGAGTATTACTCAGCCATTAAAAAGAATACATTTGAATCAGTTCTAATGAGATGGATGAAACTGGAACCTATTATACAGAGTGAAGTAAGCCAGAAAGAAAAACACCAATACAGTATACTAACACATATATATGGAATTTAGAAAGATGGTAACAATAACCCTGTGTTTAAAAAAAAAAAAAAAAAACAAGCCAGACGGGAATGTAAGATGATACAAACACTTTGGAAAACAATTTGGCAGTTCTTTACGAATTAAAAGCACATCATAAGACTTAGCATTTCCACTCCTAATAATGTATCCAAGAGAAATAAAAATAAATGTCCACATGAAGACTTATATCCAAACCTACAGCAGTTTTGCTTATAATAGCCCCAAACTAGAAACAATCTAAATGTCAATCAACTGGTGAAAGGATAAACAAATATTCAAACAGTAGTATATCCATACAATAGAATACTACTCAGCAATAAAAGGGGACGAACTAGTGATACAGGCAAGAGCATGAACAAATCTCAAAAGCACTATGTTGAATCAAACAAGCCATACAAAACAGGCTATATTCCAAATAGGGAAAGGAGTACATCAAGGCTATATATTGTCACCCTGCTTATTTAACTTATATGCAGAGTACATCATGAGAAACGCTGGGCTGGATAAAGTACAAGCTGGGATCAAGATTGCCAGGAAAAATATCAACAACTTCAGATATACAGATGACACCACCTTTATGATAGAAAGCAAAGAAGAACTAAAGAGCCTCTTGATGAAAGTGGAAAAGGAGAGTGAAAAAGTTGGCTTAAAGCTCAACATTCAGAAAACTTAAGATCATGGCATCCAGTCCCATCACTTCAGGGCAAATAGATGTGGAAACAGTGACAGATGTTTATTTTGGGGGGCTCCAAAATCACTGCAGATGGTGACTGCAGCCATGAAATTAAAAGACGCTTGCTCCTTGGAAGAAAAGCTATGACAAACATAGATGGCATAGTAAAAAGCAGAGACATTACTTTGCCAACAAAGGTCCATCTAGTCAAGACTATGGTTTTTCCAGTAGTCATGTATGGATGTGTGAGTTGGACTACAAAGAAAGCTGAGTGCCAAAGAAGTAATGCTTTTGAACTGTGGTGTTGAAGAAGAGTCTTCGGAGTCCCTTGGACTGCAAGGAAATCAAACCAGCCCATCCTACAGGAAATAAGTACTGAATATTCATTGAAAGGACTGATGCTGAAGCTGAAACTCCAATACTTTGGCCACCTGACGCGAAGAACTGACTCATTTGAAAAGACCCTGATGCTGAGAAAGATTGAGGACAGAAGGGGATTACAGAGGATCAGATGGTTGGATGGCATCACCGACACAACTGACATGAGTTTGAGTCAACTCCGGAAGTTGGTGATGCACAGGGAGGCCTGGCGTGCTGCAGTCCATGGGGTCACAAAGAGTTGGACATGAGTAAGCAAGTGAACTGAACTGATACAATGTAAAATTCTATGTATGAGAAATTCAACAAATGGCAAAACTAGAGAAAGGGGAATAGATATACAGGGGCACAAAGGAGCTTGTGGGGACAGAAATGTGCTATGAATTGACTATGGTGGTGATAAGATTTTATACATTTGTCAAAATTTACCAAATTGTGTCAAGAATTGTGAAGGCTCTGAGATTTGATCCTGCTTACAAGTTAACCTGCTAGTTCCATGGATACTGGCAGAAGACACGAGACTCTTGAGTCAGCTACATATGATTTTATTACTCATACCAGGAACACCAGTCAGAATTAACAGCATTTTCCTGTGCCAGTTGCCCAAACCCGAATTCACAGAACACTGTGAAAAGTGTCATGGAACACCTGTACACACAGAGGGTTGTGTTCCAGGAGAGGAAGACTAAGCTTATTGGAAACCTGAATCTTTTAAAATGGCAGGAAGCACACCTGCTGGAGAAGGAAATAGCAACCCACTCCAGTATTCTTGCATGGAAAATCCCATGGATGGAGAAGCCTGGCAGGCTATAGTCCATGGGGTTGCCAAGAGTCAGACACGGCTGAGCAACTAACACACACACACACACACACACACACACACACAAGTACACTTGCCCTTTACTTTGGAGGGAAACATGGCATCTGTTTTCCACGGCTGTCAGAAACCTGCTCTTTGCTTTATGAAGAGATACCATTTCTGTCTTTCAATATCCTTGAAAAGACAGTCTGGAAGAAAAGGCAGTTAGAGCTATTGCTCATAAGACATGCAGAAATGCAAGAGACCCAAGGGAAATTGCTTTCTAAATAACTGTACACTAAAAGTTGGTGAATTTTATTGTTTATAAATTGACCTCAATTAAAAACAAACAAAACCTATCCAGATAACACGTCCAGGCAAAAGAAATGAGTGCTAAATTTCTTCAAGAAATGTACAAGAATTTTCACAGAAGTTGTATTCATAAAAGTTGAAAAGTAGAAGCAACCAAACCAAAAATCCACAAGCAGTAGAATAAATTGCAGTATATTCAACTAACTAAATCACAGCAATGAAAAAGGATAAATTAAAGGTACTCACAGCAACATAACTAAATTTCACATATAATACAGAAGAATCCAAATGCAATAAAAGTAGGGTCTATATGATTTCCTTTATATTAAGTTCAAAAACAGGCTAACTTAAATCTATGGGGCTAGGTCCTGACAGTGGTTACTTTTGTGGGGAGGGCAGTGCAAGGACAGAGAGAACGTGCTGGGTTAGTGACCGTGAGCTCTATACTATGATTTGTGGACTTCACTGAATGTAAGTTGTATTTCGTAAAAATAGTAAACAAACAAAATTACTGCAATATTCTCACCTTCAGCACTGGCAAAAAAATTAAAAACTAAAAAGTAATTAAGTGTTGTGAAATAGGACATAAAAGCATTCTTCTACACTGATAGTTACAGTGTAAACTAGCATAGCCTTCCCCTCATTCTACACCTAAAATTATGAATTTCATTGTTTGTACATTAGACCTCAGTTAAAAACAAAAACCCTACCTACACAAGGTGTATGGCCAGTGTCGCTCTATCAATCAAAATTAAAGTACACATGTTTGAATCTAATTATTCTACTTGTACTACAGTATCCTATGGATATAAGCAAAACAACACATATACAAAGTTATTCACTATAGCATTCAATTTAATAGGAAAAGGCAGGAGCAACCTAAATGTTTGTGAATAAGGGACTAGTACACTATGACATATACAAATATAGTATACTGTAGTCATAAAAAATGTACAGATATAGAAGTGTACAGATAGAAATGTATCTAAAATACACTGCTAAAGTATAAACAGTGTATTTATTATTCATGGGCAAAGACACAGCAAAAAAGACAAAACACATATTAATTTAAATATGTGCATAACATATCTCAGGAAGGATAAAAATTCAAATACTAGCTGCCACGGGCTGTTTGAGACACTAGACTGGGAGAGAACCTCTATACAGTACAGTCTTTGTACCTTTCCAACTTAGTACCCTGTGGCTTCAGTACTAGAAAGTAAATAAAATTTAAATTAAAAACCACTTAATGTGTTTTTTAAAACTGGGAAGTTTTATCTCTCCCAGATAAAATTACTAACTTCTTGATGAGAACTTCACAGTACTACACATGAAACAGTATTATTTCATGAAATATTAATACTAACTGCACTTTTATAATCCCTAACCAGGTAATAGTCAATCTATAACAAAGCAATTTCATAGTGAATTCTTTAGACTGTCTCAGGTAAAGCTATAAAAAAGAACTAGTTGCAGGATCCCTTTTTTCTACCTGTTTTACTCCTTCACTTCCCAACTTTGAATAGTCCTAGAATAGAAAAATCTACCATGTCATTGAACTGTTCATCAAAGCAACAGAACAAAAAATACATATATATGAGCATGTTGGTAGAGTACTACAAGGGGATTCCCAGGTGGCTCAGTGGTAAAGAATCTGCCTGCCAATGCGGGAGACGTGGGTTCAATCCCTGGGCTGGGAAGATGCTCTGGAGGAGGAAATGGCAACCCACTCCAGTATTCTTGCCTGGATAATCCCATGGACAGAGAAGCCTCTGGGCTATAATACACAGGGTCACAAAGAGTCAGACACCACAGCAACTGAGTTTGCATGCAGAGTACTATGTGGTCATGTCATCCTGACCCACTACCCTAGCAAGTACCTTGTTCACACTGTACAGAGGTTCTATTCTGAAAAAGGGCAATCTTTCTATTTACGCACTATAGTCTCATAACAAAACTCTGAAACAAGAAGTCCCAGTTCATTGTTCTGTGTCCGGTTCTAACTACTGCTTCTTGACCTACATACAGATTTCTCAGGAGGAAGGTAAGTGGTCTCGTATTCCCATCTCTTGAAGAATTTTCCACAGTTTGTTGTGATCCACAGAGTTAAAGGCTTCAGCTTAATCAATAAAGCACAAGTAGATGTTTTTCTCGAATTCTCTTGCTTTTTTGATTTGAGGGATTATCCTGTTTTAAAACTGACAGAATGGTTCAGTTTAGTTGTCGCTCAGTCACATCTGACTCTTTCTGACCCCATGGACTGCAGCAAGCCAGGTTTCCCTGTCCATCACCAACTCTCAGAGCTTACTCAAACTCATGTCCATCGAGTTGGTGATGCCATCCAACCATCTCATCATCTGTCATCCCCTTCTCCTCCTTCCTTCAATCTTTCCCAGCATGAGGGTCTTTTCCAGTGAGTCAGTTCTTCACACCAGGCGGCCAAATTATTGGAGCTTCAGCTTCAGCATCAGTCCTTTCAATGAATATTTAGGATTGATTTCCTTTAGGATTGACTGGTTGGATCTCCTTGCTGTCCAAAGGACACTGAAGAGTCCTCCAACACCACAGTTTAAAAGCCATCAATCCTTTGGCACTCAGCTTTCTTTATGGTCCAACTCTCACATCCATACATGACTACTGGAAAAACCATGACTAGACCTTTGTCGGTAAAGTAATGTCTCTACTTTCTAATATGCTGTCTAGGTTTGTCATAGCTTTTCTTCCTAGGAGTAAGCGTCTTAATTTCATGGCTGAGGCCACCATATGTAGTGATTTTGGAGCTCAAGAAAATAACTGTTTCCATTGTTTTCACATCTATTTGCCATGAAGTGATGGCACTGGATGCCATGATCTTCATTTTTTGATGCTGAGCTTTCTTTAAGCCAACTTTTTCACTCTCTTCTTTCACTTTCATAAAGAGGCTCTTTAGTTCTTCTTTGCTTTCTGCCATAAGGGGTGGTGTCATCTGCATATCTGAGGTTATTGATATTTCTCCTGGCAATCTTGATTCCAGCTGGTGCTTCATCCAGTCCAGAATTTTGCATGAAGTACTCTGCATATAAGTTAAATAAGCAGGGTGACAATATACAGCCTGGATGTACTCCCATCACAATTTGGAACCTGTTCGTTGTTCCATGTCTGGTTCTAACTGTTGCTTCTTAACCTGCAAACAGATTTCTCAAGAGGCAGGTAAGGTGGTCCAGTATTCCCATCTCTTGAAGAGTTTTCCAGTTTGTTGTGATCCACACGGTCAAAGGCTTTAGCATAGTCAATGAAGCAGAAGATGTTTAGTCATTAAGCCGTGTCCAACTCTGCCACCCCATCAGGCTCCTCTGTCCATGGGATTTCCCAGGCAAGAATACTGGAATGGGTTGCCATTCCCTTCTCCAGGGGATCTTCCTGACCCAGGGATCAAAACCATGTCTCCTGCATTAGCAGGAGGATTCTTGTACCACTGAGCCACCAGGGAAGCCCCAAATTAAAGCATATGTATATTATTACAGCAGTATATGTTATGTACCTGCTTCAAAAATGAACTCAGTTTATTCATTCAACAAATAAATGATGGACAGGGAGGCTTGGCATGCTGTGATTCATGGGGTCGCAAAGAGTTGGACACAACTGAGCGACTGAACTGAACTGATGCTGAGTATGATTCCAGATACTAGGAATATAGAATGGAGCAAAACATACAAGATCCTGCCTCATTTGCTTACACTCTATTTTGCGGACACAAAGAAAGTATTGGTTTCCTAGGGCAGTTGTAACAAAGTACCACAAACTTAAAAAAAAACTTATTCTCTTAAAATTCTGGAGATCAAAAGTCCTTCTGAGACTCTAGATAGATTTCTTCTTCACCTATTCAAAACTTCCGGTGGCAGCTGATAGTTCTTGACATATCTCAGCTTTTTACCTACAGCGCCACAGAGTAAATATTTTGGCTTTTTGGGCACTATTGATAGATGTCTCTTTCCCCATCCTTTATGTTTAGACTGTTTATCTCTTCATATTTAGAGTACTATCTTCTTTGTTGCTGGTGCTTGTTTTGCTTTGGTTTTGTAAGCAGCATGTATTTGTTTCCTGGGTTTTGTTCTCTTTTTTTTTTTTTTTTTTTTGCTGCAGGGTGCAGTATGCAGGATCTTAATTCCCTGACCAGGGATGGAAGCTGTACTTCCTGCAGTGGAAGCACAGAGTCTTAACCACTGGACTGCCAAGGAAGTCCCGTCCTTATTTTTGTTAACTGAGCTTTTCTGTGTGTTTTTCACTTGTCACCTTTGGTTGACTTATAATCTATAATTTTTGTTTTGTTATTTTAGAGGTTGCTTCATGGTTTATAATATACATTGTTCCACGGGATCACAGAGACAGACTGAGCGATTAACATTTTCATTTTCATACATCTTAAACGTATCACAATCTTCCAGCATATGATACTGTTATCACCTCATGTAAAGTAAACTCTTAAGAGTAAACATACATTTCTCTTCTCTTGACTTTGTGCTATTTTGGAATGTACAAGCTCCCCAGTCCATGGAATTTTTCAGGAAAGAATACTGGAGTGGGATGCCATTTACTTCTCCAGGGGATCTCAAACCTGCATGTCTTGCATCTCCTGCATTGGCAAGCGGATTATTTACCACTGCACCACCAGAGAAGCCCTCTTAAGGTGGTAAGCTAGTTCAATCACAGGCTCACTTGTTTACCATCTTGCAAGATCATTGCTTTTCACCACCAAGTGTTGAGTCTCTCGATTATGACTATTCTTTGTATGCTAACAATTACAGAAAACTAACCAAACTGATCACTTGGACCACAGCCTTGTCTAACAATGAAACTATGAGCCATGCCGTGTGGGGCCACCCAAGACAGATGGGTCACGATGGATAGTTCTGACAAAATGTGGTCCACTGGAGAAGGGAATGGCAAACCACTTAAGCATTCTTGCCTTGAGAACCCCATGAACAGTATGAAAAGGCAAAAAGATAGGACACTGAAAGATGAATGCCCCAGGTCAATAGATGCCCAATATGCTACTGCAGAAGAGAGGAAAAATAACTCCAGAAAGAATGAAGAGACGGAGCCAAAGCAAAAACAATGCCCAACTGTGAATGCGACTGGTGATGGAAGGAAAGTCCGATGCTGTGAAGAACAATATTACATAGGAACCTGGAATCTTCGGTTCATGAATCAAAGTACACTGATAGTGGTCAAACAGGAGATGGCAAGAGTGAACATTGACATTTTAGGAATCAGTGAACAAAAATGGTCTGAAATGGGTGAATTTAATTCAGATGGCCATTGTATCTACTACTGTGGGCAAGAATCCCTTAGAAGAAATGGAGTAGCCCTCAGAGTCAACAAAAGAGTCTGAAATGCAGCAGTTGGATGCAATCTCAAAAATGACAGAATGATCTCGGTTCATTTCCAAGGCAAACCATTCAACATCACAGTAATCCAAGTCTATGCCTCAACCACTAATGCCGAAGAAACAAGTTAAACAGTTCTGCTGCTGCTGCTGCTGCTAAGTCACTTCAGTCGTGTCCGACTCTGTGCGACCCCACAGATGGCAGCCTGCCAGGCTCTGCCATCCCTGGGATTCTCCAGGCAAGAACACTGGAGTGGGTTGCCATTTCCTTCTCCAATGCAGGAAAGTGAAAAGTGGAAGTGAAGTCGCTCAGTCGTGTCCGACTCTTCGTGACCCCATGGACTGCAGCCTACCAGGCTCCTCCGTCCATGGGATTTTCCAGGCAAGAGTACTGGAGTGGGGTGCCATTGCCTTCCATGAAGACCTAAAAGACCTTCTTAGAACTAACACCAAAAAAAGATGTCTTTTTCACCATAGTGGACTGGAATGCAAAAGTAGAAAATCAAGAAAAACCTGGAATAACAGGCAAATTTGGCCTTGGAGTACAAAATGAAGCAGGGCAAACACTAACAGAGTTCTGTCAAGAGAAGACACAGGTCATAGCAAACACTCTCTTCCAACAACACAAGAAACAACTCTACATATGGACATCACCAGGTGGTCAATACCGAAATCAGACTGATTATATTCTTTGCAGCCAAAGATGGAGAAGCTCTATACAGTCAGCAAAGACAAGGCCAGGAGCTGACTGTAGCTCAGATCATGAACCCCTTATTGCCAAATTCAGACTTAAATTGAAGAAAGTAGGGAAAACCACTACACCATTCACATATGACTTATATCATATCCCTTACTATTATACAGTGAAAGTGACAAATAGATTCAAGGGATTAGGTCTGATAGAGCACCTGAAGAACTATGGACGGAGGTTCATGACATTTGTATAGGAAGTGTTGATCAAAACCATCCCCAAGAAGAATAAATGCAAAAAGGCAAAATGGTTGCCTGAGGAGGCCTTACAAAAAGATGAGTAAAGAAGAGAAGTGAAAGGCAAAGGAGAAAAGGAAAGGTATACCCATTTGAATGCAGAGTTCCAAAGCAAGGAGAGATAAGAAAGACTTCCTTAGTGATCAATGCAAAGAAATAGAGGAAAACAACAGAATGGGAAAGACTAGAGATCCCCTTCAAAAGAATTAGAGATACCAAGGGAACATTTCATGCAAAGATGGGCATAATAAAGGACAGAAATGGTATGGACCTAACAGAAGCAGAAGATATTAAGAAGAGATGGCGAGAATACACAGAACTATACAAAAAAAATCTTAATGACCTAGAAACCACGATGGTGTGATCACTCACCTCACCTAGAGCCAGACATCCTGGAATGCAAAGTCAAGTGGGCCTTACAACGCATCACTATGAATAAAGCTAGTGGAAGTGATGCAATTCCAGTTGAGCTATTTCAAGTCCTAAAAAATGATGCTGTGAAAGTGCCGTACTCAATATGCCAGCAAATCTGGAAAAATCAGCAGTGGCCACAGGCCGGGAAAAGCTCAGTTTTCATTCCAGTCCCAAAAAAGGCAATGCCAAAGAATGTTCAAACTACCACTCAATTGCACTCATCTCACATGCTAGCAAAGTAATGCTCAAAATTCTCCAAGCCAGGCTTCACCAGTACGTGAACTGAGAACTTCCAGATGTTAAAGCTGGATTTAGAAAAGGCAGAGGAACCAGAGATCAAATTGCTAACATCCGCTGGATCATATAAAAAGTAAGAGAATTCCAGGAAAACAGCTATTTTTGCTTCATTGACTACACTAAAGCCTTTGTCTGTGTGGATCACAACAAACTGTGGAAAATTCTGAAAGAGATGGGAATACCAGACCACCTTATCTGCCTCCTGAACAATCTGTATGTGGGTCAAGCCAAGAGGCAATAGTTAGAACCGGACATAGAACAACAAATTGGTTCCAAATTGAGAAAGGAGTACGTCAAGCCTGTATACTTTCACCCTGGTCATTTAACTTATATGCGGATTACATCATGCAAAATGCCACACAAATGAAGCACCGGCTGGAATCAAGATTGCTGGAAGAAATATCAGTAACCTCAGATAAGCAGATGACACCACCTTTATGGCAGAAAGCAAAGAGGAACTTAAGAGCCTCTTGAGGAAAGTGAAAGAGAAGAGTGAAAAGCTGGTTTAAAACTCAACATTCAAAAAAAAGATCATATCTGGTCCCTTCACTTAATGGCCAACAGATGTGGAAACAATGGAAACAGTGACAGATTTTATTTTGTTGGGCTCCAAAATCACTGTTGATGGTGACCTCAGCTGTGAAATTCAAGGATGCTTGCTCCTTGGAAGAAAAGCTATGACAAATCTAAACAGCATACTAAAAAGCAGAAACATTAGCTTACTGACAAAGGTCTCTCTAGTCATGGTTTTTCCAATAGTCATGTATGGATGTAAGAGTCAGACAATAAAGAAAACTGAGCAGCAAAGGATTGATGCTTTTGAACTGTGGTGTTGGAGAAGACTCTATGAGTTCCTCGGACAGCAAGGAGATCAAACCAGTCCATCCTAAAGGAAATCAATCCTGAATATTTATTGGAAGGACTGATGCTAAAGCCAAAGCTCAAATACTCTGGCCATCTGATATGAAGAACTAACTCACTGGAAAAGACCCTGATGCTGGGAAAGATTGAAGGGAGGAGGAGAAGGAGACGACAGATGATGAGATGGTTGGATGGCATCACCAACTCCATGGACATAAGTTTGTGCAAGCTCTGGGAGCTGGTGATGGACAGGGAAACTTGGCATGCTGCAGTCCATGGGGTCACAAAGAGTTGGACATGACTGAGTGACTGAACTGAAGAAGTATTCTGCCTAAACAACACAAGTATCTTTCAGCACAAGAAAATACACCAATGCTATCCCCTAGATTTATTAAAAGATTAAAAAGAAAACAACACAATCATTGCACTAGATGCCTGAAAAGCAACTCATACTATTCAACAACTATTCACTTAAAATTTTTAAATAACAACAAAGTATTGAAACCTAAAACTGAAAGAGATGGATATTTATCTTGATGAAATAGGTAAGAGGATGGACTCTATAATCAGACTGCCTGTATTAAAATTCTAGATCCTCTATTTTTTGTAAAACATCTTAAGCAAGTTATTTATTAGCTCTAAATTTCATTTTCCCTACCTATAAAAATGAGGATAATACCACCTACTGAAATGTCAGGAGTAAATAAGTCAGCACACACGGACTGTTTAGAATCCATTTGCCTCATACTCAATAAACAGTAACAGCTGTTAGCAGTGTTGCTCTTGCTGTTTCTGCCACAGTACCTTATCAGAAACCTATAGTAAACATCATATTTAAAGATAAAAAGAAGCATTCCTATTAAGGTCAGGCTTCAAACAAGATGCTTTGAGTCATCATTTATTCAACATTGTTATAGCAGCCTTAAAAAATTATAAACTGATAAGATATAAAAATGGAAAAAGAAAAACTTGTAGATGATATGAAAACAAAGGGAATCAATTAACAAACTACTAGGACCACTGAGAGCATAACAGAACAGTTGAACAAAAAGATGATGAAAAAAATACCTCTCCCATACACCGGCAATATCCAGTTAGAAAATGTAATAGAAAACAAAAATCCTATTAACAAGAGCATTTAAAATAATAAAATATATCTAGACAAAACAGTAAAATCAGAGCAATGCAAGAAGTTTATGGAGAAAACTACAAAACTTTACTAAAAATTGTTCATTAGTAAGACCTAAACACCATGGAAAGAAAAATTATATATACACACATATAGACACATCAGTTCTTCACAAACATATTAATACAATTTTAACTTGCAATGTGGTTTACTTTACAAACCAACTTAAAATTTTACATAAAATATTAGAGAACAGCCAGAAGCCAATTTTCAAAAAGAAGAAACAGAAACTTGATGTTACATCTATTAAGACATACTATAAAGTTATAGTAAGTAAAACATGGCATTGGCATAGAAACAAAAAGTCCAGAAACAGACACAAGTGTGTATGTGTCTGTCTCTGTGTATATAAGAATTTAATATTTTATGGGAAAAAACTACTGATATCACTGGGGAAATAGAGGAATATTCAATAAATAGCATTGAGACAACTGGTTCCACAAGTGAAAAAATAAAGAGCATATATCCCAGATTGATTAAGGATCTAAATGCAAAACCAAAATTGTAGGACTACTGAAGAAAATACAGAGTATATTTTTGACCTTAGAGTTGGAGAAAGCCTTTTACAAGTTATTACTATAGGGGAACACATGCCACAGAGCATCCGAACAAAAACAGACTGCTAAGAAGACCAATATGAAATGCATTATTCAGAAGTAATGATAAAACCAATCTATCTTAGAGCAAATGGTGAAACTAGTTAATTTGGGTCAAAAGCAAATGAGAATTTACAAGCAGAACTGTCAAATTTTCACAGGGCAACAGATTCATTGTGCTGAAAGGAATGAAGCTCCTTCTATGGATATACATACATTCAGCTTTAAAACAATAATCCATAATATACCACATTTCAAGGGATGGAGCTCTCTTACTCATGTCAACTGGCTAATATTTCTTATGAAATTGCACTAAGATATGATAAATTCAATAAAAAATAAACTATAGCCATTTTAACAATATCACAAACATTCTGAAGCATTTCACATTATCTCCGCTTCCTGCATTTTCATATCTCTCAGTTTCTATGTAACCATATCAGTGGTTGAATTCTTTCCTTTATTCACTTTACTGTCTCATTCACAGCATTCTCTGCTAGGTCTTATTTTCTGGCTATGAATGTACCCAAAAGTATTTGACATCTATTCTTCTTTTAAAATACCAACTTCTTTGAAAATGTATGACTTCACCTGCTATCTTCACACAAAATAATTTCAAATATTCTGAGATCTTCCTTCTAAGTTCAGTTATATATCATCATCTTGGATATTCTGCCTGTTAACTCAAATAAGCTTAATATGTCTAAAAATACATACTCAACACACACATAAATATATAAATGCACCCACTTAAAAAAGAAAAATCATAATGCTTTCTGAAAGTCACTCAGTCCTGTCCGACTCTTTGCAACCCCATGGACTATACAGTCCATGGAATTCTCCAGGCCAGAATACTGGAGTGGGTAGCCTTTCCCTTCTCCAGGGGATCCTTCCAACCCAGGGATCGAACCCAGGTCTCCCGCATCACAGGCGGATTCTTTACCAGCTGAGCCACAAGGGAAGCCCAAGAATACTGGAGTGGGTAGCCTATCCCTTCTCCAAGGTATCTTCCCGACTCAGGAATCAAACCGGGGTCTCCAATATTGCAAGTGGATTCTTTACCAACTGAGCTATCAGGGAATCCTCATCTAAAAACACATCCTTCTTGAATTTTCTACAGTGGGGTCCCTCATTGTCTCTTGCCTATCCATTACATTCTAGCTATTCTCAGTTACAAATCTTATTCAATCTTCTTTCATAATCTTTCCCACTTGTTTTTTCTTTTCTACCCTCTACCATGACCAACTAATTCAGGCACTGATCACCTCAGTTCTTACAAACTGCCTTCTTCCTTCTGGTCTCTTTCTTCCCTCCAACTCATTCTGAATATTATTACTGATGGGTGAAATATCTCTAAACATATTTCAAACTTGTCACTCTTTTCCTCATAGATTTTTAAAGGGTGAATAATAATGCCCAATATTTTAGCTATTTAAGAACTTGAAAATTTGGTTCCAGTGTGCTTGTCCAATTTCTCTTTTTTAATATTTAAATCTATTCTTCAGTTCAGTTCAGTTGCTCAGTCGTGTCCGACTCTTTGCGACCCCATGAATCGCAGCACTCCAGGCCTCCCTGTCCATCACCATCTCCCGGAATTCACCCAAACTCACGTCCATCTTAAGAAAAACCAAAACCCTCTACTCAGATTTTGCCCTCAAGCTCTATGTTTTTCAGAGTGTGCTTCCACAAATGCTATTCCTTGACTCCAGAAATGTCTTTCCCCAAACTCTGCTTTGTATTGTTTATAACTCAGAAGAAACATTATCTCTTCTGTGGAATTCCTCCCCACTCCCATAAACATCTTTACTCCCAAAGCACTTGTATACAGTTCCCTAACAGGATCCACAGCATTTGCATTGTAATTTTTGTTTATATTTTTTACATCCTGAGAATCTAACATACTTTAAAGCACAGACTGTTGCTGTTTAGCTGCTAAGTCATGTATGATTCTTTTGCAACCTCATGGACTGCAGCCTGCCAGGTTCCTCTGTCCATGGGATATTCCAGATAAGCAGACTGGAGTGGGTTGCCATTTCCTTCTCCAGCAGATCTTCAAGACCCAGGGATTGAACTCACATCTCCTGCATTGGCAAGTGGATTCTTCACCACTGAACCAAGAGGGAAGCCCTCTGAAGCACACGGTGGACAATTAAGAGTGGGTTTTAAAAGACCTCCTGGAATGGCCATATTATTCCAGCTGTCACTCAAGTATACTATATGAAGAGGCAGTATACTTACCAGTTTTAGGAGCTCAGATTCTGAAGTCAGGATGTCTAGGTATAAATTCTGGATATACCTCAGAAGATACCACCTCAATGGCAGAAAGCGAAGAGGAACTAAAGAGCCTCCTGATGAAGGTGAGAGTGAAAAAGCTGGCTTAAAACTCAACATTCAAAAACTAAGACCATGGCATCCAGTCCCATCACTTCATGGCAAATAGATGGGGAAAAAGTGGAAACGGTGACAGATTTTATTTTCTTGGGCTCCAAAATCACTACAGACAGTGACTGAAGACATGAAATTAAACGACACTGGCTCCTTGGAAGAAAAGCCATGACAAACCTCAGCAGTGTATTAAAAAGCAAAGACTTCACTTTGTTAACAAAGGTCCATCTAGTCAAAGCCATGGTTTTTCCAGAAGTCATATATGGATGTGAGAGTTGGACCATAAAGGCGGCTGAGCACTGAAGAATTGATCCTTTCAAACTGTGGTGTTGGAGAAGACTCTTGAGAGTCTCTTGGACAGTAAGGAGATTAAACCAGTCCATCCTAAAGGAAATTAACCCTTAATATTCACTGGAAGGACTGATGCTGAAGCAGAAGCTCCAATACTTAGGCCACCTGATGTGAAGAGCTGACTCACTGGAAAAGACCCTGCTGCTAGGAAAGATTGAAGGCAAGAGGAGAAAGAAGTGACAGGGGATGAGATGGTTGGATGGCATCATTGACTCAATGGATATGAGTTTGAGCAAACTCTAGAAGATAGTGAAGGACAGGGAAGCCTGGCTTGCTGCAGTTCACGAGTCTGCAAAGAGTCGGAACCGACTTAGCGAATGAACAATAACAACCACCACTTAATAGCCCTGTGGCACCGGGTGAGTTAATTAAACTCTCTATGCCTTGGCTTCTTTCTTTATTAAAGGGAAATAATAAGATCTACTTTATAAGGTTATGAAGATTAAATGAATTAATATAAGCAAAGTGTTCAAAACAGTGACTGACACAAAATAAGGATTACACACACATTGTACTACTATGATTACTATACCTTGATTATTTTTGACCCTTTCCACATTGACCCCTCTTTGGAATGGGCTCCTTTCATTTTTCCCTTTATCTAAATCTTACCTAGGTTTCACCCACTCCAGTATTCTTGTCTGGAAAATCCCTTGGACAAGAGCCTGGCAAACTACAGTTCACGGGGTCGAAAGAGTCGGACTTAGCAACTAAACCACCACCTACCCAGGTTTCAAGGTTGATGACCTCTGGTAAATCCTTTGATCATTTCAACCCATAAAAGATTACTTCCTAATCTGGATATTTATAGCATCTTCTGTATCACTGTGCATTTAATTAAAACTACCTTGCATCCTTGTTGTTTTTCACAAAATGTCTACCCAATTGCTGTAAACTCTTTGAAGGTCCTAAGGACAATTCATGCACCTTTCTGAGTTCCTACAGTAACTAAGTGCTTAGTACTTGTTATGCAAAATAATAAAGCTCAGTAGAAACTTCAACTCTGATCAAAATGTCTTTGCAATCAAAGAAATGGAGAAGACTGGGAGAACATTCCATGCTTCTCTAAGAGCCAAACTGCAAATGTATTAGCGCCAGGGAATTCTGACTCCCATTAAAATAAGCTGCTCTCAAATAGCTTCTGGGAGGAAAAAAACCCTCCCTGCAGAGGAATTTTGGGGAGTTCTTCCCAAACCAAATTGTAGCAGTGGACCCTCCATGAGAAACATGTTAGTATGACAAAATGACTGATTGCGAGTGCAGGATTTGGAATTACAGATCTAGGTTTCAAAGGGACACTGAGCTTTAGTTTCCTTCTTTATAAAGTGTGTGTACTGTAACATCAATTTCACGGGTATAAGACAATCGACATCCACCCTAACATTTAACTGAAATGTAAATTCCCTTGGAAAAATTTTAAATAAATTGAAAACATGGTAATTCATAAATAACTGAACACATTTTTCAGTACATAAGAAAATGTATTAAATTAGCCATGTATATTCTAAATTACCTACGAGAAAATTAAACATGTAGAGTCAATAACACAGAATTGGGATGAAGGAAAAATTCTACCACAAAATTCATCTTTTATGACACTTTCTCCATCCAGTAATTTTTTCTTCCACTTGTGATTAAAAACAAGTATTCAAAATTGTCCCCAAAGAGAAATATTTGGAAAGCACAATTTAACCTAATAGCAAGTTGGTTCTATAATTGTAGTATTCCAGTTTACAGTTCAAAAATACTTCAAATAGGAATTAACATGAATTTAAGAAATTATGATAATGGTGAATAGCTCATATGATGATCTGAGTCAGTAATTTCAAATTAAGAGTTGTTCCAACTTGAAGCTGGCAGTCGCACAGTCTAAAGGGTTTGTTTACAGTACTGACTAAACCAAACACTCCAATCTTTTAGAATTTCATCCTGCCATCCTAACAATTATTTTAAAGCAGTATAATCGCTGAAATGCCCAATACTACACAAATTAAACCGAAATGGGAAGAAGAAAAGAACAAAAGTGGCAGGTCTTATCTTTAAGCTGAGATTTTGTTCTTTTTCAGTTCGAAAAAATACTGAAAAACAGAACTCTGCTGCTTGGAATGATCTTTAAACTTGGGGGAGGGGTGATAGAATTTTTTTTAAATCCGGCGCCTTTAGGATACAGTGATATGTGGGGTTCATTAGGGCCTGGCTCTGTAAGCAATCAAAAGATGAAAAGAGGCATTAGTGAGGAATTTTAGTACACGGTGTAACTTTCAGCAATGTTGAGGCGTTACAATGATGAAAAGGAAATTAATCTCCGAGATGAAAATGAAGGGTCAAGTGCGGGGCTAATGGAATTTAAGGGAGACAGAAGAGGAACCGAGGGAAACCGGGGACTTGGTAGCCAAAAGGGGTAGAGTCAAGAAAGGCGTTGGAAACTAGAGGCTTAAGAAGGGGTGTGTGTGTGTGTGTGTGTGTGTGTGTGTGTGTGTGTGTGTGTGTGTTTGTGTGTAAGTGAGGCTTTTTTTAGCGTTGGGAAATCTAGGTGATAAACTTGTGGAGATCAAATTCGGAGATGTGGGAACAGGGAGAGAAAGGAATGTGGGGATTTCCAGGCTGGGGTAACAAGAAGTTTGGGGCGCGCGCTGTCGGGGCGCCCCTCTCCCGGAGAAGTATGGCCCCCTCAAGTCCCCCGACCCGGCCGCCCCCACGCAGCCCTCACCCTCCGGCTACACGGCCCTTCAACCCGGCCAAGGCCCCTCCTCACCTCAGGCCGCGGTGACTCGCTCCTCCGCGTCTCCACAGAACACGTCCCACTCGGCGCCTGGCCCGGCCGAGTCCGTCGGCCAGCAGCCGCGGCCCCAAGCTCAGATGCGCCCGGGCCTTCCCCGCGCGGCTCCGCGGGCCTGTCGGCTCCTTGCCCCAGCTCCGGCTAGCTCCCCAGACCTTCCAGCAGACGCGGCACGCGTCCCTCCTCCCGCTGCGGGGCAAGGCGCCCCCTGACCCCGCCCCGCGGCGCCCCGTAACGCCCCGCCCCCGGACTTGGTCCTGGACTCTGTAAGCTGATTGGCCTCTGTGATACCCGGCGCGCTACGGCATTGGCTCAGCTGTAGCCCGAAGGCGAGGAGGCGGTACTCCGAGTGGCTGCTATTCCCGTAACGCGGTTCCTGGCGTCCCGGATTCCGGTGGCTGCGCCCGCGTCGCCTCTCCCAGACTAGATCGAAGGGTTCCCCCACCTCCCCTCTGCGGGCGGAAGGAGCGGAATGTTCCATTTTTCCGTGGAATAACGGGGTCGTGAACTAAAGCTCGGGTGCTACCCGCGCCGTCCGTCCTCACTTCTTGCCGCGGCTCTTTTGGCCTGCGTTCAGTGCCTTCCCCAGGGACCTCGGAGCCGCGAGGGACCGCCGGCTGTCCTTGGGGACTGGGGAAGCGTGGGAGTTCCTCAGGGAACGTGAAGGGCTCAGTGACAATAATTCCATGTGAGGTTACCGCAGATTGTGGCGGCTTCGGTCCAAGTCTTACATAAAAGAACCTTGCCATGATATATATTTTTAAGTTAATAAATATGTTTGGGTGTGATCGATCAGAGAACCTCAGAGTTGGTGACACGCTAAAAAACTAGTTTTTCTTGCAATTTGTACCTCCCAATCTGTGACAAAAATACCAAATAAAAACAAATTTCATTACAGCCTTTCTCTTTCACACTAGTGGTCTGGAAAATGAACCTTTAGGCTCACTTTGATATATATTTTTTCAAAGTAAGATGAGAAGCTTAAAATATAAATGGTGTGTGTGTGTATCAAGAAACATACCCAAGGCCAGCGCCTTTTGTGAAAGAATGGCAGGCTATTGGAGGGCAATAATGATTTAATAGACTTGAACAAATTATACCCATAAATTAACAATTGTAACGTTCTTCATTATATTGAGGATTCAGATACAGTAAAACACAAAGCAAATTATGATCTCCTAGTTGATCAGATAATTTTTAAAACACAGGAAAGTGGGCCTGTTTTGTGTCTAGCTAAGGGAGTGAGTCTCAGGCCAGCTCAGGGGTTGTGCTGCAGAAGAGACAAAGCTCCATTGTGTGTTTGGTTCTTGCTGCTTCCTGTCATCCTATATCTAACCTCCAGAGAGTGACTGAATTGTATTCTAGTTCAGCCTTTTATGGGTGTATTTATTTTAAAACAAACTTATAAAATGTTAAATGAGGGGGGATAAATTAGGAGTTTTATATGCACACTGCTATATATAAATCAGATAACCAAGGACCTACTGTATAGCACAGGGAACTACAGTCAATATCAACAACCTCAGATATGCAGATGATACCACCCTGAAGGCAGAAAGTTAAGAGGAACTAAAGAGTCTCTTGATGAAAGTGAAAGAGGAGAGTGAAAAAAGCTGGCTTAAAACTCAACATTCAAAAACTAAGATCATGAAAAAAAAAAACACTAAAATCATGGCACCCTGTTTCATCACTCCATGGCAAATAAATGGGGAAAAAGTGGAAACAGTGACAGATTTTATTTTCTTGGGGTCCAAAATCACTGTAGATGGTGACTGCAGCCATGAAATTAAAAGACACTTGCTCCTTGGAAGAAAAGCTATGACCAACCTAGACAACATATTAAAAAGCAGAGACATTACTTTGCCAACAAAGGTCCGTCTAGTCAAAGCTATGTTTTTTCCAGTACTCATGTATGGATGTAAGAGGTGGACTATAAAGAAGGCTGAGCGCCAAACTGATGCTGTCAAACTGTGGTGCTGGAGAAGACTCTTCAGAGTCCCTTGGACTGCAAGGAGATCAAACCAGTCAATTCAAAAGGAAATCAGTCCTGAATATTCATTGGAAGGGCTGAAGCTGAAGCTCCGATACTTTGACCACATGATTTGAAGAGCCAACTCATTGGAAAAGACTTTCATGCTGGGAAAGATTGAGGGCAAGAGAAGAGCGGGCGACAGAGGATGAGATGGTTGGATGGCATTACTGACTCAACAGACATGAGTTTGAGCAAACTCAGGGAGATAGTGGAGGACAGGGAAGCCTGGTGTGCTTCTGACCATGGGGTTTCAAAGAGTTGGACACAAGTTAGTGACTGAACACCAACAATAAGGGAAAATAATCTGAAAAAAATAGTATATGTAACTGAATCACTTTGCTATACTCTTGAATCTAACACAACATTGTAAATAAAGTATTATTCAATTAAAAAATTAAAATTAAAAAAAATATTTGGGGCTTAATGGCAACCCACTCCAGTACTCTTGCCTGGAAAATCCCATGGATCAAGGAGCCTGATAGGCTGCCGTCCATGGGGTCTCAAAGAGTTGGACACAACTGAGCGACTTCACTTTCACTTTCCACTTTCATGCATTGGAGAAGGAAATGGCAACCCACTTCAGTGTTCTTTCCTGGAGAATCCCAGGGATGGGGAAGCCTGGTGGGCTGCTGTCCATGGAGTTGCACAGAGTCAGACACGACTGAAGCGACTTAGCAGCAGCAGCACCAGCTGGTGGGTCAGTGGTAAAGAATTCGCCTGCCAATGCAGGAGATACAGGTTTGATCCCTAATCTGGGATCATTCCACGTACTGCAGAGCAACTGAGTCCGTGTGCCACAACTATTGAGCCTGTGCTCTAGAGCTGGGGAGCCACAATTACTGAGCTCATGTGCTGCAACTAAACTTAAAAATTTCATTTAGATCTAATGGACATTTATTTAGGGGCAATATATACCAGTTAAGTGTATTTTCTGTTTTCAAATTGCATGGGTTTGAATACTGGTGCTACTACCTTCCATGCCTATGAACTTGGGCAGATCTTCTCAGATTCTTCAATCAAATGAGAAGAAAACAGTACTGTCAACTTTAAAAAAGTGTAAAATGTGAGAGTTGCAAGTTAAGTTTAATTTGGGGCAAAATGAAGACAATTGCGCCGGAGAAGGCAATGGCAACCCACTCCTATACTCTTGCCTGGAAAATCCCATGGATGGAGGAACCTGGTGGGCTGCCGTTTATAGGGTCACACAGAGTCGGACACGACTCTGCAGCAGCAGAAGACAATAGCGCAGGAGACAGCACCTCAGATACCTCCGAGAAACTGCTTCAAAGAGGTAGGGGAAAGATCCATATATCCGGGATTTTGGTGAAAGGGGAGTATGTGCACTAAAGCACTTTATTTTTTTTTAATTTTTTTGTAGGTTTCTGCTAGTCACAAGGAGCAGTCATCACCAGGAAGGATTTTAGTGCTTTTCTAGATATGAAGAGATACAAGAATTGGGCTCTTGAAATCAGCTCCTGAAAATACCTAACCATCTGAAGACCTGTCCTGCCAGTTTTTCCCGGAGCACAGAATGCCTCATTTCTGCTCTGACCTCCTGAACTCCTTTCAGGAGGCGTTGAAAATCAGCAGCTGCAGCCGTAAATGATTTAATCTGTGTAGAGATAGATGGCAAATGCCAATTTGTAGTTGACAGTACCAACCTAACAGAATTGCTACCAAGGTTAAATGAACTAAAATACATGAAATGTTTGGCACGTAGTAGATGCTCAGTAAACATCTGCTGTTATCTTTCTTGAATGTCTACTATGAAAGTGCTTCCTCAACCTTTTTGTTTGTATTGCAGTGTATACTGAAAATGACAGTACTTCTCTGGCATAGAAGTAGATAGAGGGAATCAATATCTCACAGCACACTAGCCTGTATTGTACACTAGGCAGGAAAGCAAAGAGCTGAGTTAGTTCTTTTGTGGATATCTTTATATTGGCTAACACTAACCCATAAAAAAACTCACATTTTGTGGGGGAATGGTTAATTTGTGCGCTTCACTCCATGGTGTCTGACTCTGCAACCCCACAGACTATAGCCCGCCAGGCTCTTCTGTCCATGGAGTTTTCCAGGCAAGAATACTGGAGTGGGTTGCCATTTCCTCCTCTGGGGGATCTTCCTGACCCAGGGGTCAAACCGCATCTCCTGCATTGCAGTAGAATTCTTTACTGCCAAGCCATCGTGGAAGCCCTGGGAATGGTTAAAGTCCTTGGCTAAAACAATAAATCAATATTGGAGATAGATTTTTCAGCACAGCAAGAGCTCATCTCCCCTGGGCTGGAATGACATGACTTTGCAAAACCTCTGTAAGGTACTGGTCCTGAAACAACCACTTTCAGGATAAGGATTTGTCATTAGAATGCCCTGTAAAATGCAAAGAAAAGTGGGAAAAAGTGATATAACAATTGAGAACTTTCCATTTGTGCTTTGAGACTTATTCAGGATTTTAGATATATCAGAAGCAGAAGGGGAACCTGTACAGTGAGAGGACAACACGAGAACTTGGAGGCTACTTGAGAGTAAATGAACAAAACTAATGGATAATGCTACAGAACAAACAAAGGTGATAAATTTCAAAGACCAACTGCCTGCCTTGCTATTTGCATAAATCTGGCCCTGCCCAGGTTGGCCATCCACTTCCCTGCCTGTGCCCAACTGTGTTTCTGAAACTCTGTGTCAGCCTTGAACTATCCCCAAGTCCTTCATCGACCCAACGATTTCAGCATCCACGAAAATGACTCATTAGCACCCTGACCTCACAATTTCTCATCTTTCTTTTTTTTCAGTCATCTTCAACTTCACTCTATATCAGGAACCCACACATGTAGCCACACCTTGAGGCCAGTCATCAGATGAAAGTACACTACCTGCAAAATTTTGGATTGTGAGTTTCCCTCTCTACCCACAGCCACCCACCTTCTGCCTCTCTTACTTACTCCCACTGAGTCTGTCATTTGTCCTTAGTGTGACCTCCAATCTTTTTTCTCATAGTTAATCAGTTACTTCCCACCTTCTCTTATCCTCCTAAACTCTGAGAACCCTTTTATCAACCATTTTAGTTGCACTCTCACTAGTATCTTTAATTCCCTTGACCTTCAGCCATGGCACCTTTTCAGTGTTATATCCTAGTTCCCTGAACTGGCAGCTCTATCCCAACACTACTGCAGAGCCTTGTTTCATTATTCCCTGGAAAAACCAGGACTATCATTTTTGAGTATCTTTTGCCTGTCTTCTGAATGCCCAAGAAGAACAATCTTATTCTTTTAAAAGTTTCCCCCCTTCTAAGTTTTTGGTCTTGCTTTTACTAGGTTCAGTCCCCTCAGTTCAGTTCAGTCACTCAGTCGTGTCTGACTCTTTGCGACCCCATGAATTGCAGCACACAAGGCCTCCCTGTCTATCACCAACTCCCAGAGTTCACCTAGACTCACGTCCATCGAGTCGGTGATGCCATCCAGCCATCTCATCCTCTGTTGTCTCTTTCTTCTCCTGCCCTCAATCCCTCCCAGCATCAGGGTCTTTTCCAATGAATCAACTCTTTGCAAGAGGTGGCCCAAGTATTGGAGCTTCAGCATCAGTGCTTCCAGTGAACACCCAGGACTGATCTCCTTTAGGATAGACTGGTTGGACCTCTTTGCAGTCCAAGAGACTCTCAAGAGTCTTCTCCAACACCACAGTTCAGAAGCATCGATTCTTCGGTGCTCAGCTTTCTTCACAGTCCAACTCTCACATCCATACATGAACACAGGAAAAACCATAGCCTTGACTAGACGGACCTTTGTTGGCAAAGTAATGTCTCTGCTTTTGAATATGCTATCTAGGTTGGTCATAACTTTTCTTCCAAGGAGTAAGCGTCTTTCAATTTCATGGCTGCAATCACCATCTGCAGTGATTTTGGAGCCCCCCAAAATAAAGTCTGACACTGTTTCCACTGTTTCCCCATCTATTTCCCATGAAGTGATGGGACCGGATGCCATGATCTTTGTTTTCTGAATGTTGAGCTTTAAGCCAACTTTTTCACTCTCCTCTTTCACTTTCATCAAGAAGCTCTTTAGTTCCTCTTCACTTTCTGCCTTAAGGGTGGTGTCATCTGCATATCTGAGGTTATTGATATTTCTCCCAGCAATCTTGATTCCAGCTTGTGCTTCTTCCAGCCCAGCGTTTCTCATGATGTATTCTGCATATAAGTTAAATAAGCAGGGTGACAATATACAGCCTTGAAGTACTCCTTTTCCTATTTGGAACCAGTCTGTTGTTCCATGTCCAGTTCTAACTGTTGCTTCCTGACCTGCATATAGGTTTCTCAAGAGGCAGGTCAAGTGGTCTGGTATTCCCATCTCTTCCAGAACAGTTTATTGTGATCTACACAGTCAAAGGCTTTGGCATAGTCAATAAAGCAGAAATATATGTTTTTCTGGAACTCTCTTGCTTTTTCAATGATCCAGTAGATGTTGGCAATTTCATCTCTGGTTCCTCTGCCTTTTCTTTTCTTCATTTTTTTTCTTAATTTTATTTTTTAACTTTACAATATTGTATTGGTTTTGCCATATATCAAAATGAATCCACCACAGGTATACACATTGCCTTTTCTAAAACCAGCTTGAACATCTGGAAGTTCATGGTTCATGTATTGCTGAAGCCTGGCTTGGAGAATTTTGAGCTTTACTTTACTAGCGTGTGAGATGAGTGCAATTGTGCGGTAGTTTGAGCATTCTTTGGCATTGCCTTTCTTTGGGATTGGAATGAAAACTGACCTTTTCCAGTCCTGTGGCCACTGCTGAGTTTCCAAATTTGCTGGCATATTGAGTGCAGCACTTTCACAGCATCATCTTCCAGGATTTGAAATATTCAACTGGAATTCCATCACCCCCACTAGCTTTGTTCATAGTTTTATATTTTTCATTATTAGCATAAAATACCTTGGAAAATTAAAAAATTAAACATCAGCGCAAAGAACTGGAGACAGTATTGCTGTATGTGTTAAAATCTTTGGAACCTAATAGCATCTAATTCACTGAAAAGAATTAAAAGTAATTAATTCAATATATGTTTCAAAATGAAGCTATTTAAGGCACATTGTAATCCACTTAATAAAAGAAGTTTGTAATGAAATATGAACTTAAATCAAGTTTAGGTAAATTTCTAAGCTAGAAAACAGGAAAAATTCATTTTATGGCAATAAAAGTTAGCAACATTACATCTCCATTTCAAAAATGCTACTGAATACAAAGCTACTGTAATGAAAACAGCATGATATTGGCATAAAAACAGACATATGGATCACTGGAACAGAATAGAGAGCCCAGAAATAAACCCACACACCTACAGTCAATTAATCTTTGGCAAAAGAGGCCAGAATATATTAATACAATGAAGATGAGACTGTCTCTTCAGCAAGTGGTGCTGGGAAAGTCTGGGCTTCTCTAGTGGCTCAGACAGTAAAGTTGAACAGCTACATGTAAATCAATGAAGTTAGAACACATCCTCACACCGTACACAAAGATTGACTCAAAATCGCTTAAACACTTAAAATATTACTTACGGATAATATATATTCAGAAATATGAGCATACTATGAGTACAGTTTGAAAAATGTTCACAAACTGAACACAGCCACATAACTTGCATCTAGATCAAGAACCAGAACATGACCAGAACCTCAAAAAGCCCCTCCTCCTCCCTTCTAGTTACTGGAAGGCCACTCATATTATTGGTGACCATATTCAGACTTGTAATACCAGAGTTTTATGACTGTCATTTTAAAATTGAGATGTTAGCAGAAACGTCTTAATGTTATTTCTTATTTGATTTCATTTTAATGAATAACTATAGTAAAGCAAGAGAGTTTGAAATGAAATAAGTACTACTCTGTCGAAGGTCAAACAACACAAATTGAAGCAGAGGGAGTCTAGCTTCTTGTAACTCTGGACTTCTGGGAAACCCTGTCAAATGGCCCTGCGCTGGTTAATAATGTTGTATTACCTTTTTCACAGGGAGCTTGGCTCCAGAGAAGGGAAGGCTAATGCAGGAAAGAGCAGCAGTTAGGTTCATACGGTTCCTAGGCACACATATAGGATAAAGAAGTCAGGTATTGGGACCATAGCTTTGGGATGGCCCAGACTGCTTTTGGAACACCATCCTGAGGAGTTGGAGCAGATTTTCTTTTTGCTTACTCTGACAACTCCTACAGAAGAAAAGGCTCTCCTATGTTGGCCCTTGTTTGAAGGAATCCTCCTCAGGTACAAAATACATTCCTTAGCTCCAAGTCTGATACTTATACTAAAACCAGATAGGTGAGAAAGTACCAACATGAATGTTTAAAAATATGTGCTTTGTGGGCTTGTATGGGTCAGAATTCCCAGCCCCTTGGTTAGGATTTGGGTAAAGATATGATACTAATTGCATTAAATGGTGGCTTAGGCAAATGCACGTCTGTTTCCTCAAGGGAAGATGGCAGTGCCTGATGAAAAGGCAAAAATTAAGTAACACTACTTTCTGAGATAACTGGAATGTTCTGAAAACTGTCCATCCTGATTTTTCTTTAGAATTTTAGGGGTTGATCATTTTCCATGATCAACAAATAACAAATGGAATTCTGTTTCAGTGTCCAATTACACTGGAGAGAAAGCTAATCTACCTCATATTTAATTTTATGAGAATCATAATGTTGCTATAAGCAGCATGGTAAGCAGACTCGTAGGGTGAACTCTCTGACCTCCTGCTTCCCAGTGCTCTTGGTGTGATTTTCTTCCCAGGAGTTTAAAGGGATATGTGTGACTATGTTGCATAGATTTTAGTGCCGTCTTACTAGTCTCTTCATTATGCCTTTGAAAAATCAAATTTCCATATCATGGCCTCTATATTACTTGAGATTATAGTGCTCATCTTGTGAAGAGACTCTTTATTTCTCCCTTGCCAGCTTTGATGAACAAGCTACCACATAGATAGATCCGTGTGTCAAGGAACAGAGGGTGGCTTCTGGCCAAATGCTAGTACAAAACTGAAGCCTTCAGTCTTACAACCTCAAGTAACTGAGTTCTGCCAACAAAAGCAGATCTTGCCCCAGTCAAATCCCAAATGAGACAGCATCCCCAGCCAACAACTTGATCACTGCCTTTGGAGACCCAAGGGAAAGAATCCAGTCAAGCTGTGCTTGGAATCCAGACCCATAGAAACTGTGAGATAAATGTGTGTTGTTTGAAGGTGCTAAGTTTTTAGTAGAATTCTGTGCGGGCCTGTACTTATGGGCTCCTGGGACACTTGCTCCAACATAGTATGGCCCTGTGTGGGGCCCTGCTGAGCCAGGAAGGACTGCTCAACCTTCTGCTGCTGGCGCTTGGAGACAAGGACCCTGCTATGTGGCGTGGTGACACTTTGGCTATGGGCAATGCAACCTACCAATCTGGTCCCCAGGGACCTGCCCTGGAGGCCGTGATACCCAGTATGACTCAGCTACTTGGAGATCCTCAGGTTGGTATCCTGCAATCAGGATGCAATGCTCCAAGGATGCTGCTGGTATCCTGCAGTCAACGCTGCATCAGCTGTGGGCAACTTGGGGCCTGAAGGTTTAGGGGAGGAGCTATTAAGTGCCAAGTACCCCCGAGGTTCCTAGAGAAGGCATGTGGAGACTCCCAGGTAAATGTGAAGGAGGCCACTCTCCCACACTTCTTTTCCTCCAGAGCCTCTGACAAGAGCCCTGCCTCCATTAGAGGCTGGTGTTATCCCACATTAGAAGTCTAATACAGCCAGCAAAAGCTGAAAGTTCTTCATGTAAATGTTCATAGTGAGTGTTATTTTTATACATTCAATTCAAGCAGTTCTTAAGTCAATTAGAAGATCTGTATCTGGTGAAGGAAATTATATCAGACAGGAGGCTGCTCTGGTGTCCTAAAGACCCAGAAATTAAGGGGCTCTCAGTTTATTTCAGTTTATTCAGTTTATTTTTTCCATAAATGTTTATTGAGTATCAACTATGTATCAGACACTTAGATTTGGATCTAAACAAGATAGATATTTTTCTTCCCTTAAAATTTAATGAGAGAAAGAGGGATTAAATAAATCATCAATTATAATAAAGTAAGAGAGCTTTCTATATAAGAGCATTCTGGGAATATGTGCATGTCAAGTTGCTTCAGTGTTGTCCGACTCTTTGTGACCTGAGTCCATGGACTGTAGCCTACCAGGCTCCTCTGTCCATGGAATTCTCTAGGCAAGAATACTGCAGTGGGTTGCCATGCCCTTCTCCAGGGGATCTTTCCAACCCAGGAATTGAACCCGTGTCTCCTGTGGCTCCTGCACTGCAGGTGGATTCTTTACGACTGAGCTACCAGGGAAGCCCATTCTGGGAATATTCATGCACAATACTTCAGGAACTGGGGATTATAGGAACTCTGTACTCTTCTCTACCTCCAATCTCACATCCTCAGACTGTGGTGGGTTAAAGATGGCCACAAATTTTTTTGTGATGAGGTCTATTCCCCCTCCTCTCTCACTGACATAGGCTTGAGTACTGTATTGATTATTCAATAGAATGCAGAGAAAGTGACAATGTGCCAGTTGGGGTGGGCTAGCCTTTTAGAGGAGCTTTCACTTTGGTCTCTGGAAATCTTAAGCTATCTTTATAAGTCCCCCTGCCTTGTTAGACCATATGGAGAGGATTGACGTGACATGGAGAGGGACCAGGCTCCAGGCACAAGTCCTGGCAAGAGGCATGTGAATAAAGCCACCTTAGAACCTTCAAACTGTATCAGCTGCCAGGCAAATATTACTGTGATGCCAATCAGGGCCACATACAGCAGAAAATCTGCCTTAATGAGTCTTGCTCAAATTTCTCACCCATGAAATTGTGAGACATAGTAAAATGTTTGTTATTTTCAGTCACTAAGTTTTGTTAGGAAGCAGTAAATATCCAGAATGAAACCCTCACATCCAAATGCACAGTGCTGAAAATCTGACCATCTCACTCCTTGAGGGTCTGTCAATGCTTTCCTATTACCTTAGCCCTTTTTGTAAGTCATAAAAGTCCCCCTTCACCTGACCTCTACTCACTTCTCTAGCCTTATCTCTAATATAACTCCTGGCCATCACATTACCAATTTGCTAATGGTGCCCAGGCCAGCCTCCAGCATACAATTTCCTGCTTCCATGCCAAGCAAAGATAGCTTATGCTGCTCCCTTGGCCTATCCCTGCCTTCCTCATTCTCTTTATCTAAACTGATCACTTTCCTTCAATATCTTGGGAGTTATATCCTCCTTCCAGAAGTCTTTTCTGACTTCTCCCAGCTCTAGGCCCTGAGAAACTCACAGAAAAAGAATGCAAATAATTCTAGGCATTATCCACTATCTCCTTTTTGCCAGAATAAGCTGACTTCTGCATCAGTAGGAGAGGGCTTCTGTCCTCAGTCTTGACATGCCCTGGCATCTGTTGAGATAAGCAAATAGCCCTGTGCTTAGGTGTCATCACCCCCACATTAAGCATCTATGGAGATGTCTTTGGCCCAACTGGATTCTTGATATACACTCCATGCCACTTTCCACTTTCATGACTCGTTGTCTCAATTACATAGCCTCTTGGGCCTTCTGTCAGCTAAATTGTGTGCCCTTTTTCGGGGGAGAGGAGCAATTTAACTCTTTGCTTCTGCCTCTCTGGAGCTGCTAGAGATTTAGAAAGGCTGTCTCAGGCTTTCCCTACGTGTGGCACGCTATGTGGTCATCTTTAACTCACCATTGGCACGACCTTGTGCACGAAGAAACATCTACTAGGCTCTTGCCTCCTAGGATTTCATACAGTAACAGATTCCTGATGGCATCATGAGCCTTCATCATCTTTCCCCATCTTGGAGCCAACCTCAAGGTAAGAGGCATAGCGAAGGACACTTTCTTACACCTTCAGTACCTTGAATTCTCTTGCTTACCCTCATTTATCCACTTCTGTGATCCTCAACTCGGAAAGTCTTTATCTAGTCTGAAGATGGGGATGGATGGGAGCTTGATGTTAGTAGAGGGGCAGTTAAAACTGATCAGCACACACTTTTCCCAAGTCCCTCTATCTTATACCTGGATCAAGTCTTCTGAACTTGGACGTTAACAGTCTGACAACTTGATTCTCTGCTAATGATGAACTAATTTTTCTAAAGCAATGGAGAAAATTTAGTAAAAGGGGAGTGCAGAGAGAAAAAGCATAATTTGGAATGAATACTAAAATATTGTAAAATACCAGAATAAAGCTTTTAGCTCTTCCAAATCTAGGCTTCCTCTTCTCACATTGGCCCACACAGTCATAGGTGTTGACCTGAATGAAGTCATACTGGATTCACACTGGAATGAAGAGTGTCTACTTCTTTAGTCCAATATCTGCTGTGTGGGTTAAAAGAGGGGAAAGATCAACTAGATGAAAACTTGCTTTCAAGTACCTGCTCCAGGGGCTTCCCTGGTGGCTCAGCAATAAAGAACCTGCCCGTCAATGCAGGAGACATGGGTTTGATCCCTGAGTTGGGAAGATCCCCTGGAGCAGGAAATAGCAACTCACTCTAGTCCAAGGGGTCTACAGTCCATGGAGTTGCAAACGAGTTGGATACGACTTAGCAACTAAACACCACCACCACCTAGGCCAGAGCTTAGAACGGGATATTTTCCCAGGGGTTGATTGACTTGGGACTGAGCCTCAGAGGTCATGTAGAAAATTTCCCAGTGACATTCAAGGTAGGCCACACTCTCTATTGTGGTAAATAAAGGGAAACTGAAAAAGCTGCCTAGCACCAGACTTCTTTTGTGGCTCAACCAGTTGTGCATTGTGCAGCTGTGGGAGCGAGGATCCCTGTCACACATCTCTCCCCCTTTGGCTTTCTTCACGTGTTCCTTTCTCTACACTCGCTTACCTCTTAACATCATAATCACAAATGTTTTTCCATATCCTGTCTTTTGCTGCATGTGTGAAGGCAGAACAAGCAATGAAAGAATGAGCAATAGCTCTGAAGTGTTTACCTGGCAGGAGGTGATAAGAAAGCTGTTGTTGTTTGTTATTTAGTCTTCCAGTCATGTCTGACTCTTTTGCAACCCCATGGATTGGTATTTTTCAGGCAAGAATACTGGAATGGATTGCCATTTCCTCTTCCAGGGTGTCTTCCTGAGTTAGAGATGGAACCTGCATCTCCTGCATTGCAGGCAGATTCTTCACCTCTGAGCCACCAGGGAATATCTTTAAATCTCTCTAATGACTAGCTTGTTGTTTTCTTGTTTAGTCACTAAGTTGTGTCTGACTCTTTTTTGAGATGAAAAAGTACAGATGAACTAAATAACCCAACCTGAAATGCAGAAAGCTATTCTAAACCATTTAGACTGTGATTTTGATTTTTTTTTTTTTAAAAGATAATTTTTTTCTAGGTAGAAATACTTTATGCTGCATTCTATAACTGATCAGAAACAAATTTTCAATGCCTGAATAACAAGGGTAATCATAACAGTGACCATTTTCTTGAGCATAGCTATGTGACAGGAACTCACCATATTAGGTACTTTATATCCCAATTAATCTTTGCAATAAACCAATGTGGAAACTGTTGTCATTTCCATTTTATATATCAGAAAGCAAAAGCTCTGAGAGTTCAAACAACTGGCCATGGACACACAGAACTTTATTTGTGGAGACTGAAACCTGAGTCTGTTTTGCTGAAAGTCTATTATTTCATGATGCTGCATTGTCACCTTACTACATGTCTCACAAATGCTTTCTAATGATTTTCATTATTTTGAGCTGCTGTGCGTGCTCTGTCACTTCAGTCACGTCCGGCTGTTTGTGACCCCATGGACTGTAGCCCCCCAGGCTCCTCTGTCCAAGGTTTTCTCCAGGCAAGAATACTGGAGTGGCTTGCCATTTCCTCCTTCAGAGGATCTTCCTGACCCAGGGGTGGAACCCGTGTCTCCTGCATTGCAGGCAGATTTTTTACCACTGAGCCACCAGGGGAAACCATTTTGAGCTTATCAAATTGTATTGAGAGAGGCTTTGGAGAAAAGTCTTTTCTAGCCACAAAGTTTTGTCATGTTGCTCCTTCTAATTCAGGGATGTCATGGCACTAATTTCTATGAGTAAGGTTTACTATGTGTGAAAATCAAAGTGATAATAACAAACATTTAGTGCTTACTATGCACTAGACATTTTCCTAAGTCCTTTATATCTTAATTCTCAATTCTCATGACAAGTCTATGAAATTGGTATGGTTATTATCTCTGTTTTAGAAATGGGAAAACCGAGGGACTTCCCTGGTGGTCTGGTGGCTAAGACTCCATGCTCCTAATGCAGGGGGCCAGGGTTCCATTCCTGGCCAGGGAACTAGATCCCAAATCCCACAACTAAGAGTTTGCATGCTACAACTAAGACCTGGGGCAGCCATTAAATAAATATTAAAAAGAGAAAAAGACTGAGTCTCAGTGGTGAAGCAATTTTCCCAAGATCTCACTGCTGCTAAATGGAGAATCTGGGACTTGAATCCTGAGACTGTGTTCTTGAACACTCTGGAAACAGCTATTTATAAATTATAGTGTATAAAGTTATTTAAGTGAAATCGCTCAGTCGTGTCCAACTCTTTGTGACCCCGTGGACTGTAGCCCACCAGGCTCCTCCGTCCATGGGATTCTCCAGGCAAGAATACTGGAATAGGTTGCCATTTCCTTCTCCAGGGGATCTTCCCAGCCCAGGAATCAAACCCAGGTCTCCTGCATTGCAGGCAGATGCTTTAACCTCTGAGCTACCAGGGAAGCCCTTAAAATATGTAGTCAGCATCAATGTCTAGATCAGCTAGGGCTCCTTATCCTGTAAATAACAGAATAACCCAGTACTACTTCTGAGAGAAGTCCAGAGGCTCCAGGAAAACTGATCCAATGGCTCAAATGTTGGCACCACGGATATGTCTTCTCTCTTATCTCGCTACTCTGCTTCCATGGTATAGATAGAGCCTTGGGCTCTACAAAGCGGTCACCTGAGACATTACATGTTTTCATCCTGTGGTGACAAAATACCTGCAAAAGTTTGAAAGTTAACATTACTACACCATTTTAATGGGGAAAGAGTGAAAGCTTGCCTTTCCCCAAAGCTCTGGCAAACATCTCCTCATGTCTCATTGGCTCTAATTAGGTTGCATGTCCACACATAAACCATGACCAAGAGAATGAGCTAAACTGATTAGCTTCAGTTCGCTGGGTCCCACTTATGTAGTTCACACAAGAGACATGTCTAAGAATGAGAGGATGGTTCCCCAAAGCAAATGCAGGGGGTTATTTCATGGAGGGGGAATATATGCTGGGCAGGAAATGGCAATTGCCAATGACACCCATGCTCCTACGGCTGAGAATTATTCATATTTTCTAAGAATATTTTTACTTCCATATACTTTTTGTTTCTTCATCCTACTGTTATAGCCCAAGCAATTTCCTGTATTGTTAGAAGCTCATTCTACTGACTACACTCATCATGTGTTTATTAGCTCTCAGAGATCTTCAAATAAATCCCTCTGATATAGATATTAACAATAGACATAACTGGAGGGCATACGTATTAGTCGGTCATGTCCAGCTCTTTGTGACTTCATGGACTATAGTCCACCAGGCTCCACTGTCCATGGGATTCTCCAGACAAGAACACCAGAGTGGGTTGCCATGCCCTCCTCCAGGGAATCTTCCTGACCCAGGGATCGAATTCAAATCTCCTTCATCTCCTGCATTGCAGGTGGATTTTTTATCACTAGTGCCAGTTGGGAAGCCCGCCTGGAAGGTATAGTAATTTCAAATTAGCCTGGGTGTGGTCTTGGAAAAAGGCAGCTGCCTGGCTGCTCCCAACTACTCTTTTTTTTTTTAAACTGAAGTACAGTTGATTTACAATGTTGTTCCAGTCTCTGTTATACAGCAAAGTGACTCAGTTTTATACACACACATATATTTTCAAGTATTCTTTTCAATTATAATTTATCCCAGGAGGTTGGATGTGGTTCCCTGTGGTAGAGGACCTTGTTGATATACATTCTAAATGTAATAGTTTGCATTTATTAACTTCAATTCCCAGTTCATGTCTCTCCCTCTCCCCTGCCTTGGCAACCACAAGTTTCTATGTCTGTGAGCCTGTTTCTCTTTCATAGATAGGTTCATCTGTACCATATTTTAGATTCTACACATGAGTGATATCATATGGTATTTGTCTTTCTCTTTCTGACTTACTTCATTTAGTATGATAATCTCTAGTTGCATCCATGTTGTTGCAAATGGCATTGTTTTCCCTTTTTATGACTGAGTAGTATTCCACTGTGTATATATACTGCATCTTCTTTATCCCCTCATCTGTCCATGGACATTTAGGTTGTTTCTGTTGACTATTGTGAATAGTGCTGCTATGAACACACTAGGGTGCATGTCTTTTTTTGAATTATAGTTTGGCCTGTGTATATACCCAAGAGTGGGATTATTGGATCATACGGTAATTCTATTTTTAGTTTTCTGAGGCAACTCCGTACTGTTTTCCATAGTGGCTGCACCAATTTACATTCCTACCAATTTACATTCCTTCCTACAGGGTAGGAAGGTTTCCTTTTCTCCACACCCTCTCCAGCATTTGCATTTGTAGACTTTTTAATGATGGCCATTCTGACTGCTATGAGTTGGTACCTCATTGCAGTTTTTATTAGTATTTCTCTAATAATTAGTGATGTCAAGTATCTTTTCATGTGACTACTACCATCTGTATGTCTTCTTTTGCTCCCCACTACTCTTGCCTCTCCTACAGCCAAGCTTCAAGTCCCTCTTTGCATGGCTTTTGGGGTTTGGTTTGTGAGGGGAGAGGATGAGGAGAATGTAGGTTCTAACTTCCCAGCAGTATTCAGCCTCTTTTTCTTCGTCACCATTATCCCCAACGGAAAAAACTATAGACACCAACATATGCTTCTTCATGACCTGAGAAACTCTATAGCTTGAGTAAAAAGACCAAACAGTGTGGAGAAATTAATTAGAATTATGGCAAGTTATGGGTGGAAGGAGCTTCCACTGCATGACTCTGAAAACCCCCAGCATGGCCCTGGCATCAGTCTCTGAAGACATACAGTATCGCCTCTGTGTGAGGTGTTTTTCACTTTGGTTGGATTTTCACTTGCAAGAGGGCCAATTTCTCTTGGATTTGGACAGAATATTTTAGATCCTGAATTTGTGGGTCCACACTCATTTGTGCTTTTCCCAAGTAGAATAGGCAGGTTGAACTTGTGGATTAACAGTCAGTATGTGCCAAACAAAATATTTTCTTCTTTGAGGCATGTAACAAGTTCCAATATTCTACTTGGACCTTTCACACATAAGGAAATAGGTCACATCATTAACACTGCCTTGGCGGGGGTTGGGGGTGGGTTATATGATAGTATTTGTAAAGCTAACATTCTAGAAGAGTGGGAACTATACAAATATGGAGAACTATTAATCAGTGTTTTGTGCTCTCAGATGACTTGACGCTTTGTGTGTTAGTCTCTAAGCAAAGTTTATAGTGATCACATTATGTGTGATGGTGCAAGGCACTGGCCAAGCAGTGGGCAGCTATTGGCTCTGATTTCTGTTCTGCTGGGCCTGGATAGAAGCAACCAGTTAGGTGAATAGAGGTAGACAAATGCCTCTCACTCACATGAGGGGCAATTAGTAATGATTTGGTGTTTATATTATGGGTCTGAGAAGAGACAGAAGACCAAACAGCTCTACCACTTCTCAGATCTAGTAACTTTAGGCAAGTCACTAACTTTAGGAAGGTTTCATCTGAACCTCTATTTCCTCATCTGTAAAATGGGAATATAATCTCTTTCCATAAGTTATTATGGCCATATAGAGAACAGTATGGAGGTTCCTTAAAAAACTATAAATAGAAATACCATGTGATCCAACAATCACACTCTTGGGTATATATCTGGAGAAAACCATAATTCAAAAAGATATGTGCAACATTCATTGCAACACTCTTTACAGTAGCCCAGACATGGAAGTAACCTAAATGTCTATCAATAGAAGAATGAATTGAGAAGATGTGGTACATATGTACAATGGAATTTTACTCAGCCATAAAAAAGAATGAAATAATGCCATTTGCAGCACCATGGATGGGTTTAGGGAGTATCATACTAAGTGAACTATGTCAGACAGAGAAAGACAAATATCATATGATATTACTTATGTGTGAAATCTGGGCTTCCTTGGTAGCTCAGCTGGTAAAGAATCCGCCTGCAATGAAGGAGACCCTGGTTTGATTCCTGGGTCAGAAAGATCCACTGCAGAAGGGACAGGCTACCCACTCCAGTATTCCTGGGCTTCCCTGGTGTCTCAGCTGGTAAAGAATCCACCTGCCATGTGGGAGACCTGGGTTCGATCCCTGAGTTGGGAAGATCCCCTGGAGAAGAGAATGGCTACCCACTCTAGTATTCTGGCCTGGAGAATTCCATGGACTATATAGTCCATGGGGTCGCAAAGAGTTGGACACAACTGAGCAACTTTCACTTTCACTTTCATATGTGAAATGTGAAAAATGATACAGATGAACTTATTTACAAGCCAGAAACTGACTCGGAGATCCCCAAATCAAATTTATGGTTGCCAAAAGGGAAACTTTGGGAGAAGTGATAATTTAGGAGATCAGGATTAACATATCAGATCAGATCAGATCAGTCACTCAGTCGTGTCCGACTCTTTGAGACCCCATGAATTGCAGCACGCCAGGCCTCCCTGTCCATCACCAACTCCTGGAGTTCACTCAGACTCACTCCCATCGAGTCAGTGATGTCATCCAGCCATCTCATCCTCTGTCATCCCCTTCTCCTCCTGCCCCCAATCCCTCCCAGCATCAGAGTCTTTTCCAATGAGTCAACTCTTTGCATGAAGTGGCCAAAGTACTGGAGTTTCAGCTTTAGCATCATTCCTTCCAAAGAAATCCCAGGGCTGATCTCCTTCAGAATGGACTGGTTGGATCTCCTTGCAGTCCAAGGCACTGTCAAGAGTCTTCTCCAACACCACAGTTCAAAAGCATCAATTCTTCGGCACTCAGCCTTCTTCACAGTCCAACTCTCACATCCATACGTGACCACAGGAAAAACCATAGCCTTGACTAGACGAACCTTTGTTGGCAAAGTAATGTCTCTGCTTTTGAATATGCAGGTTGGTCACAACAATATCTAGGTTGGTCATAACCTTCCTTCCAAGGAGTAAGCATCTTTTAATTTCATGGCTGCAGTCACCATCGGTAGTGATTTTGGAGCCCAGAAAAATAAAGACTGACACTGTTTCCACTGTTTCCCCATCTATTTCCCATGAAGTGGTGGGACCGGATGCCATGATCTTCGTTATACACACTACTATATATAAAATAGATAACTAGTAAGAACTTTGGAGAAGGCAATGGCACCCCACTCCAGTACTCTTGCCTGGAGAATTCCATGGATGCAGGAGCCTGGTAGGCTGCAGTCCTTGGGGTCACTAAAAGTCAGACACGACTGAGTGACTTCACTTTCACTTCTCACGTCATGCATTGGAGAAGGAAATGGCAACCCACTCCAGTGTTCTTGCCTGGAGAATCCCAGGGATGGGGGAGCCTGGTGGGCTGCCGTCTATGGGGTCGCACAGAGTCGGACACGACTGAAGTGACTTAGCAGCAGCAGCAGTAAGAACCTACTGCAGAGCACAGGAAACTACTCAGTATTTTCTAATAACTTCTATGAGAAAAGAATCTGAAGAAGAATGAGTTTGCATATATATGGGGCTTCCCTGGTGGCTCAGACAGTAAAGAATCTGCCTTCAATGTGGGAGACATGGGTTCAATCCCTGGGTTGGGAAGATCCCCTGGAATAGGGCATGGCTACCCACTCCACTATTTTTGCCTGGAGAATTCCATGGACAGAGGAGCCTGGTAGGCCACAGTCTATGGGGTCACAAAGAGTTGGACAGGACTGAGCAACTAACATTTTCACTTTTTTCACCATATTATTTATATATATATATATATATATACATATACATATATATATACACACACACACATAATTTGCTTTGCTGCATACCTGAAACTAACACATTGTAAATCAACCATATTAAAAAAATTATAAAAATAAAAGTTATTATGAAATCTAAATCAGATTGTATATGTAAAGTTGACTTATGTGGAAAAATATAAATATTAAGGTGTGTTATTATTGTCATTAAAATTATTATTAAGTTTAACCATTCAAACACTTGCATATTGAATAGTGAACTGTGATAGCTTGGTAGAGATCTGTGGCTTAGGGTCTCAAAATAACAACAAAAACATAAATGTTGGTAATAGTCTCCCATTTTATAAAAACAAACAAATATCTATCCTGATTTTACACATAGACACACAGACACATAGACACACACACACACACTGCAATTTGTTTACTTGGTGCCCTTGGTAATGATGTGGTAGTGTAGTTTTTGTTGTTTTTTTTTAATGTTTCTAGTTTTTGCCACCCATTTGCAAAGTAGTCAAGGCAGGATTCTTTCAAATTCCAGGATCATTAACTTTTAAGAATTGGTAAATACCCCAGAAATTTGACTGTACATCCAATCTTATTTCACAAATGAGAAAATTGGGACCTGCTCTGCTTCTAATTAGACCGTGGTTCAAATAAATCGTTAATGGCAGAATTGGGATGATAACCCACAGCCTTAGGCTCTTTCCATTGTCCCAGGTAGGTAAGTAAAGGACCCATTGACGCAGAGCAGTGTGGGTCTGATGTTAAACCCTCAAGTGATCCCATTACATGGAGATACAGAGTCTTTTGTCTATAAATAATTGAGAGTTTTGAGTAACTGGCTGAGCCTGATAGAGGTCAGAGATAGATTGTTCTGATATCATACATTACATCATGTTAAGGATATTGTTTAGGAAACACTGCTGTGTCTATGGGGTCGCACAGAGTCGGACACGATTGAAGCGACTTACCAGCAGCAGCAGCAGCAGCAGCCATAGCATAATTCTTGTTAATTGCTTAGGATAAGAAATTATGCCCACCATTATGAGTTAACCATGCATTATGTGACAGGTATTCTACTTAAGGTAACTTTATCTTTCCACAAATCTGGAAAGTTGATACTAGTTTCCCATTTTACTGAAATCAAAGCTCAGAGAGACTAGGGAGCTTATTCAAGGTGACAGATCTAGTAAATGTCAGACCCAGGATTCTAAGCCAAGTCGGTAAGGCAATGAAACCTAGGTTCTTTATACCACTTAGTATGGACGACTCAGGGACAAAGACTGATTGTCTCATTGATGGCCATATCTTTAGTTCCTAGCTAATTTGAAAACAAAACTTCTGCCCCCAAAATTAGTTGTCCTAAAGCAGAGTTTCTTGCTTAACACAATTCATACTGTTAAAATTCCCTACTTCAAATAAGTGCTTGGAATGTTCCTCGTTACAGTGAATTCACACTGCGCTGACCCCAACTCTCCAAATCTTTCCAAACACTTCACGTTCCTGCCTGGAATTTGAAGGGAAGGAGAAGAATCATTATACCTAGTCACATATGGAAACTTTGGTTTGAATAAACACAAGAAGTAGAGATTTGGGCAAACACTCAAGTTAAATAGGATTTGATTACAGCTTAGGGTTAAAACACAACACAGACTATACAGTCCATGGAATTCTCCAGGCCAGAATACTGGAGTGGGTAGCCATTCCCTTCTCCAGGGGATCTTCCCAACCCAGGGGTTGAACTCAGATTTCTTACATTGCAGGTGGATTCTTTACCAATTGAGCCACAAGGGAAGCCCTAAAACACGACATTAGACACTTTTTGGATAACTAACTGAAGAACAGACCTGACCCTTGTGTTTCCTGGGAGCAGTACACATACTTGAGTACTGAGCAAAAGATCCTGGAGAGGAAGGTAAGAAAGCTTTTACTATTCTACAATTTGACTTCAATTATCTTACATGTAGAACATACACATTATGCTTTCCTTTGGAAAACCTCATCCCATGTGACAGGCATATGGGCCGTGAAGTGGGTGGGCAAATGACCAAGGGTCAGAACATCTCTGAGCCCTGGCTCTGTAACTTCCTGACTGTTCAGCTTTTGGAAGAGAAATTCACATAATCTCTCTGAATTTCACTTTCCTAATGGGTAACATGGGACTAACAAAGGCTGCGCCTGGGTACTGCACAGGGATGGTGTGACGGCCAAATGAGACAAAGACCACGAAGAGCTAAGGAGATGTAGGGAGTTAGTAGCAACTGCAGAACTTCCTTGCTTTGTGCATGGCTTCTGTGAGAGGGTAGTGGGTGGGGAGGTGGGGAGGGGGTGGAAGTGTGGTGCTAAGGAGGACATTGGTAGTGTTTACATTCAGATGTTAAATCACAGCCAAGCCTGCTCTCTCTACTGCATGTGAGACTCCAGTTCCTCTCTGCACTGTTCACTCACTGCCTTGTCTGTGAACAGGGAAGTACTAGACCCTTCACATCCCACAACCACAAAGAGCAGGGAAGCCAGCGCTGAGCCACAGAGAGGTTGGGTTCCTAACAATAACTGCTATCTACTATGTGTCAGGCATGATGCCAAGGATTTTACGTACATGATCTTATGTATTTTGCATGTCAGAACATGAGATAGGTATGAGTATTATCCCATTTTATAGACGAGGAAACTGAGAGTCAGAGCAGTCAAATGACTTGCCCAAGATTATAAGTAGACAGCGGTCTTCATTGAGAGTTTAATCCAGGTAGTCTGACTCTAAAACCCACATCCTCAAACACTGAGATGTACTGTCTTCTTAGAAGCCCAAGTAATCTCTACCTTCTCACACCCTTAGCTTCCTGCCACCAAACAAAACCCCACTGGTGGGATCCAGATTCTGAAGAAAGCAAAAGCAGAGAAGGGGGTTGGGTGCTAATGATGATCTAGAAACTGCATTTCTTACTCACCATGTAGAGCTGCATCAGCGCAGTGAAGTCCTGTCCTGGAAGGGTGACCAAGCATTTATCTGGTTACCTGTGTCTTTTTGCTGCTGGAGATTCTGGCTAATAGGCGTCATAAAGTTGTCTAACCCTAGGTTTGGGCCACCACAGGATTAGCATTGTAATTAAGTCAGGGTTTTTCTTTGTTTGGCTGTGCTGGGTCTTGTGGTACACACGGGCTTCTCTCGGTGTGGAGCATGGCTCTAGAGTGCCAGGGCTGAGTAGTTGCAGTGTGCAGGCCTCTCCAGTTGTGGCTTATGGGCTTAGTTATGGCATGTGGGATCTTGGTTCCCCGACCAGGGATAGAACCCATGACGCCTGCATTGGATGGTGGATTCTCAACCATTGGACCACTAGGGAAGTCGCAAGGCAGGGTTTGATGATGTGGACATAAACCAAGGAATGTCTGTGACCTGGAGATGGGGAACAGTTGCTAACAACAACAATTGTGACAGCAACTGGTGCACACCAACTTTTACCTCCATGGACCAATGGAATCACCATCTGTAGGAAATATTCCTGAGCATGGCTGGAATGCCACACACAAAGCCAGGTGCCAGGGACTTATAGATAATAAGGCACTTAAACCTAAAAGAAAGTGACAGAAGATAGCATATGATGAAGACAAATCAGTGGCTCAGAAAGTAAGTGGATTCTAAAGACAATTTGGGGTGGGGAAGTCAGGATGAACTTTATGAAGGAGGGAGTGAACTGGACTTTGAAAGAGGAATGAAATCTGACTATGTGAAAATGGGTGGGGATTGAAGGGAGAAAGGTGAGAAAGGATGGCATTGTGGGAGAAGGTTTAGTGCCAAGGTAGGTTCAAGAAAAGTGGGAATGAGCACTAGTGTGTAAGGATGCTTTCTGCTCATTGGCCAGAAATGGCTTCCACACATTAATTCTTTAACATAGTCCAGAAGTTGGAGGGGCTTCTGGATGGCTTTATCCAGCAACTAAACAGTGCCAGATTTTCATGTCTCTGCTCTGCAGTTCCCAGTGTCACATTTAACAGTCAGGCAATAGATTTCCTTGTTCATATCCAACAAAAGAATGATTGATTTATCTTTACCCAAAATCTCAAACTAACCTGTCTATGTATTTCATTGGCTCAAACTGGCTTTAGGCCTGCCTGTTCCTAAACCCATCATTGAAGGAAATTGAATATTATGAATGGCTTGTATCAGTGGATCTCAAACCTCAATCTGCACTGGACTCACCTGGAGGGCTCATACAAACACATATTGCCACCCTGTTCTCCCTCAGAGTTTCTGGCTCAGTGGGTCTTGGGTTGGAATTTACATTTCTAACAAGTTGCTGTATGATTAATACTACTTGGTCTGGAACCACACTTTGGGGAGCACTATCTTAGAATGATTATTCATATTGGGGGTGAAGTGGAGGTTGGGGCCTCAATCACAATGTCTCCTATGGATATGGCCACTGAATGCACTCGTTCATCTGGCATACAGTTCCTGTTTACGTCTGTTAAGCCAGTGTGATTATGTCTCCTTTACTCTCAAAAGTGCCCTGGTCACTTTCACATATAAACTGTATGATTATCTGACTATAAGATATAGTCATATATATATATATATATATATATACACACATATATATATATATAAGATATAATCAGATATATCTGACTGGCACTGTTCAGTTGCTGGATGAAGCCATTATCTGAAGATGGAGACCTTTCCCTACAAGTGAGCCCAGGCTAGGATCTATCAGGAAAGTATGTATTCCAACTGGGAAATCTCTTATTTGTCCTGTATCCAACGATGTAAAGGAGGGGGAAAATCCAACAGCATCAACCATATTTTATACTATTGAGTCCTGACTGATGTGTGGTAGGAGCATTGCTCTTAATTTATTAGGAAACTATCCTCTATTCCGGAGAAGGCAATGGCACCCCCAATCCAGTACTCTTGCCTGGAAAATCCCGTGGACGGAGGAGCCTGGTGGGCTGAAGTCCATGGGGTTGCTAAGAGTCGGGCACGACAGAGCGACTTCACTTTCACTTTTCACTTTCATGCATTGGAGAAGGAAATGGCAATCCACTCCAGTGTTCTTGCCTGGAGAACCCCAGGGAAGGGGGAGCCTGGTGGGCTGCCGTCTATGGGGTCACACAGAGTCGGACACGACTGAAGTGACTTAGCAGCAGCAGCAGCAGCAGCATCCTCTATTCATAAAATAAATATAGCTTTTGATACCCTTTTTGCTTAATGTTCTTAACAGTATAACTCATTTTATTAAGCTACATGGTTCAGTTGTGTCCAACTCTTTGAGGCCCTATGGACTGAGGCCCACCAGGCTCCTCTGTCTATGGGGATTCTCCAGGCAAGAATACTGAAGTGGGTTGCCATGCCCTCCTCCAGGGGATCTTCCCAACCCAAGGATCAAACCCGAGTCTCTTTATGTCTGCTGCATTGGCAGGTGGACTCTTTACCACTTTACTAAGCTGTAAGCCATCAATTGCAAATAACTCATTTAATGTCTCATGTTTATTGACTTATAATTTTTATGAAAATGTGAAACATGTATATTAATCTAACATATTCTATTTTAAAAACTTTGACCATAATGCAGTTCACAGTAAAACAGAGTTCAGAATTAATAAATAGTGTTAGTTGCCAAGTACTTCTGATTCATCCAGAACTAAAAATTTTTGTTGAAAATTTATTACATCTGGCAGTCATAGTAGGAGGCCATGTAATTTCTGGAAGAAAAGCAATGAAAGAATATTCCTGTTTTTCTTTCTTAATCTAGTACACTTTTCTTAGTTTTTTCTACCTAAAGGTTACCAAGACTAGGTTTGGAATGATCTTACATATCAGATAGCTCCCACCTTATTCATAAAATCAGATTTAACCTCATGAGTTTCTTAAGAAATTGATAGCAAGCAGTGTTTGGGGTGCAGCTTAAGAGTTTACTTAAACCACTTCCTCCAAACCCCACACAAAATCATAAATTCAAGCAAAATCTAGATGAGACTCATAGATATCTCATTGCTCTTTGCAAAACCAAGAATTGTGAAATTTTACTTAATTCAAAATTGTTTGAATTGTGTTGTTCCAAGCCTTTTACTAGACTTTTCTTCTTATGCCAATGTAGCCACTTATGGTTTCAATCCTTTGAGAGGAAGACAACTTGGGGTGAAACTAGTAAAACAGCAATATTATAAAAGTTTAAAGAAGGTAGAAGTTTTGAGTTGGAGAGAGCCTAGCAGTCTTCTTCTCTAAACTGCTGATCGTTTAGGAGTCCCCTCTCTAACATCACTGGGAAAATGGTTCTTTAAACTGAGTTACTGCTTCCAGTGATAGGAAGGCCACAGTCTCAAAGGGTGGGGGATTGGTTTCACTGTTGAAAAGTTTTGCTAGAAAGTTTTCTTACAGTGAGTTACAACTGTGTTGTGCTGTGCTTAGTCGCTCAGTCATATCTGACTCTTTTGACCCCATGGACTGCAGCCCTCCAGGCTCCTCTATACATGGGAATTCTCTAGACAAGAATACTAGAGTGGGTTGCCATGCCCTCCTCCAAGGGATCTTCCCAACCCAGGTCTCCTGCATAACAGGTGGATTCTTTATTACCTGAGCCACCAGGGAAGCCCAAGAATACTGGAATTGGTATCCCTTTCTCCAGGGGATCTTCCCAACCCAGGAATTGAACTGGGGTCTCCTGAATTGCAGGTGGACTCTTTACCAGCTGAGCTACCAGGGAAGCCCCAAATGGGGTGATAAGAGTGGCATCCTAATGTAATAGGACTAGTGGTCTTATAAGGAGAGAGGAAGAAAGAGCTCTTTCTCTCCATTGCATGCATTGAATGAGAAAAGGCCATGTGGGGACGCAGTGAGAAGACAGCCATCTGCAAGCCACAAGGAGAGCTCTCAACAGAAACTGAATAGACTGGCACTTTGATCTTGAACTTCTAGCCTCCAGAACTGTAAGAAATCAATTTCTGCATTTAAGTCACTCAGTCTACAGTATTTTGTGGCTTCCCAGGTAGTGCTAGTGGTAAAGAACCAATGAAAGAGACATAAGAGACACAGGTTCAATCCCTAGGTCGGGAAGACCCCCCTGGAGGAGGAAATGGTAACTCACTCCAGTATTCTTGCTTGGAGAATCTGATGCCAGAGGTGCCTGTTGGGCTAGAGTCCATAGGATCCCAAAGAGTCAAACACAACTGAAGCAACTTAGCACACACACACTAGAGTATTTTGTTATAGTGACCTGAGCTGACGAAGATATGCTATACAGACTGCCTTTTCAATACCAGAGGTCTCAGCTATCCTAACACAGTCTTTAAAATGAAGATTCACCATGAGTTCTATTTTACCTAATTTCTGTGCAGCTTGGGTCTGTCTCATTAAAATAAAGTTGTCTAAAAATGAACATAGAATATTCTAAATTCATTCTGACCAGTGAAGTATACATTAAAACATTATTTTCTTTATGCTAGATTGCATGTATTATTGTGGGCCATACAAACGTTGGTTTTGGGTTTTCAGGAACACATTATTTACAACTTAAATTTGTGGCCACCTAAAATCTGCATATTTTTAAAAGTGAGCTTCTTTCTGGGTCCTGTAATCGAATAGGCTCATACCAAGCATGAGATCATATGAAGAAAAATGTAGAAGTTTAAAGAAAAGTCACTCAGTTGACCCTTGAACAACACAGGTTTAAACATTTCCACCCTTCCCACAATAAATAGCACTACATGATCTTCAGTTGATTGAATCTGTGAATGTGGAAATTTGGATGTGGAAGGCTGACTAGAAAGGTAAACTCAGATATCTGAGTGCATGGGTGTCCCTAACCTCCTCATTTTTCAATGGTCAATGGGATTTCACCATATAGCTGTGAATTCCAAGAGCCAATTGGTTTACATAACATGTAAGTCAGTTATATAGTATGTTGGAAAGGGCTAAATTCTATGGAAAACAAGAGAAAGGAAAGCAGAGTAGGAGTTCTGGGGATTACATTCTTCTGGTCAGAGCACAGCAAGAAGCACATGTTCATTAACATGGTTGTTAACTTTTTCTGTTTCTGTTGCCTCAAACTCAGCCATGAATAAATTGATCACTTTGGAAATTTATTATGTATTTCACATATTTAATATCTGTAATGCAGGTTTGTTGTAGACTCTGGTAATTAATTCAGCTTAGGAAATAGTCACTGAGGTATTCATTTAGAGTAACAACTTGTGATTTTATTTATTAGTGATATATCTGACTTTGAAATGCCTTCATTTAGTCAACTGACCCATCATCCATCATTTAGTCAACAAATATTTATGGACTGCTTGTTATGCAGAAGGTTGAATTATATGTACATGTATTAAAGTTATAATTAAAGAATTACAAACTCTAGAATTCCTGGATATTTATAAAGGTAGAATTAGGTGTCTAGAAATATTGTGAAATTAAAAAATGGAAGTATGTTCGAATGCAAAGAATATAGCTGAGGGATGTGAAAGTTGGACTGTGAAGAAAGCTGAGCACCGAAGAATTGATGCTTTTGAACTGTAGTGTTGGAGAAGATTCTTGAGAGTCCCTTGGACTGCAAGGAGATCCAACCAGTCCTGGGTGTTCATTGGAAGGACTGATGCTAAGCTGAAACTCCAATACTTTGGCCACCTCATGTGAAGACTTGACTCATTGGAAAAGACTCTGATGCTGGGAGGGATTGGGGGCAGGAGGAGAAGGGGATGACAGAGGATGAGATGGCTGGATGGCATCACTGACTCAATGGACAGGAGTTTGGGTGAACTCTGGGAGTTGGTGATGGACAGGGAGGCCTGGCGTGCTGCAATTCGTGGGGTCGCAAAGAGTCGGACACGACTGAGCGACTGAACTGAACTGATGAGTATTTTTCATTTTTTTGTTTTTACCATTGTGTAAGTCCAGTGTTCTTGCCTGGAGAATCCCAGTGACAGAGGAGCCTGGTGGGAGGCCATCTATGGGGTCGCATAGAGTCGGACATGACTGAACCGACTTAGCAGCAGCAGTAAGAACATGTTGGTTGGTCTTAAAATACGTCCTCTGGTAGATAGATTAGCATGCTTTCCTCATTGTATATGTGGGGAAACTTGAAACACCATGAAGATAGGTATCTTGCACTTAGTCACTCCGGCAGTGTTAGAATGGCAATGGGAAACTGTAGATTTCAGGGTCACTGTCTAGCAACATCTGATTTTGAGTCAGTTAGTGTAAGAGGTCATGTTAGCTTTGCCTCCAAGTGTCTCTGGGAGCCAGGGGCCTTTCACTGTAACACTCATTCTGACCTCCCCTGTTTCTGGGGTCCACATTCTCAGTGTCAAAAGGCCTCAGGTAGCAGCAGTTCTCAGGATACTCCAGGTCATCTCTCTTAGCCAATGGGGCCCAGCCTTCCCTCTAGTCCAGATATCAGCAGATACAGAAGGAGGGTGTAGGAGTGAAAGTGGGGCAGGAGGAAAGGCCAGAAGAAGGAAGCAATCATGTTTATTCCAGTTCCTTTATCTTACTGCTACTCCCAGCTTGTAACTTATCCTTCTTCTAATCAATTATAGGAACAACAACAAAAAAACAGGAAAATGAGAATCATAAAAGAATCTAGACAAGTGCCACGGACCATTTAGCTTTTGGGAATGTCATGTTGTTAGGCTGTACCCACAGACCTGCAAGCCTTGTGGTTGCCCAGGCTGGAGGCCGAATAGAGTGTGTAGACAGTGACAGAGACCGCAACAATTTATTGAGGAGGGGATCTTACATGTCTGCAGCAAAAAGTGCTGGAGCAACATGCCACTGTACGACAGACAGTAGGTAGAATGTGGCAGCAATCTTCGCTCTTGGTGTGGTGGAGGGCGGCAGGGAGGAGGCTACTATTTCTAGGAGAAATTGACCTCAGATGGACTCATCAGCTACCCAGGAAACAAGCGGCTGAACGACATCCCTCCCAGCCCTCCAGGTTAATGACCATCACGAGGGCAGATGTTTTCCTTTAGTAAATTAGCAGGTGGAGTCATTCTGGCCTAAGGGTTAAAACAGTCACTCACTGAGGCAGGGGGCACGCATGTTCACATGAGTAGGGTGTCGGTAAGGCAGGGCTGGCTGAGCAGGGGATGGACAAAGAGCAAGAGAACTTTTGGAGTGGCCTGACCCTGCACGTGTTCACACCTTAACTTTTGAACATTGTTATCTGATGATTTTCAATCTGGTTACAAAATGGACAGAAGGCATATTACCCCATGAAGATGTATGAAAAATACCTGAGAAAGAAAATAAAGTGAAAGTGTTAGTTGCTCAATCGTGTCTGACTCTTCAAGACTCCATGGACTGTAACCATTCAGGCTCCTCTTTCCAGGCAAAAATATTGGCTGCTGCTGCTGCTGCTAAGTCGCTTCAGTCATGTCCGACTCTGTGCGACCCCATAGACAGCAGCCCACCAGGCTCCCCCGTCCCTGGGATTCTCCAGGCAAGAATACTGGAGTGGGTTGCCATTTCCTTCTCCAATGCATGAAAGTGAAAAGTGAAAGTGAAGTCGCTCAGTCGTGTCCAACTCATAGCGACCCCATGGACTCTAGCAGCCCACAAGGCTCCTCCGTCCATTCTCCAGGCAAGAGTACTGAAGCAGGTTGCTATTCCCTTCTCCAGGGGATCTTCCTGACCCAGGGATCCAACCTGGGTCTCCTGCATTGCAAGCAGACTCTTTACCATCTGAGCCACCACGGAAGTCCAAAAATACCTGATGGAGTGGTGTTAAACTGGGAATCTCTGCCTTAGACCCTCCCAAGAGGATCTCATGCTAGTGAAGATTCTCAACCCTGGTTGCACTTTATAATTACCTGGGGAATTAAAAACAAAATTTCCCGGCCTGAGGCCCACCTCCAGGTGTTCTGAGTTCTTTGGTCTAAGGTACAATCCTGAATGACATTTTTCAAAAGCGCCAGTGTGCTTTTAATGCACAGCCAGGATCACCGCCCTGGTGATCCCCTGTGGCTGACAGGAGAGCAACCCATCCTCCATGTCCCAAGCCCAGTGTATGAGTGTGGAGAAAAAAACTTGGGGACCATCAGCCCAGTGACTCTTAAACTATAGTTCACACACCAGCAGCATCAGGATCACCTGGGAGCTTTTTGAAAATGCATGTTCTCCGGCTTAACTCCAGACTTCCTAAATTAGAGACTCTCAGGGTGAGGTCCAGAAATCTATGTTTTAAAAAACCCTGCAGATGATTGTGATCTATAGTAAAATTTGAGATCCACTGTTCTAACTTAACCTATAGTATGCTGAACTTGTAATGTGAATACAATTGGGTTGCCAGCATGCGTGCTAAGTCGCTTCAGTCTTGTCAGACTTTTTGCAACCCCATGAACTGTAGCCCTCCAGGCTCCTCTGCCTATGGGATTCTCCAGGCAAGAATACTAGAGTGGGTTAACATGCCCTCCTCCAGGGAATCTTCCCGACCCAGGGATTGAACCCCTGTTTCCTGCAGCTCCTGCATTGCAGGTAGTCTTTACTGCTGAGCCACTGGGGAAGCCCGTAAATGGGTTAGATACCTATTTTTTTCTGATAGAACATTTTAGTTATAAATGAGAATATAGATAAGGCTTTGCTTGGCTAAATAAAATGTGTCTGTAGAAATCTAAGACAGTAACTGAAGAGGACTCTGCTTTGAGGTATAGGTTCTTTCCCCAAGAAATCACACTGCATAGGCTGACATCTTCTCCCCTGAGCTAAGCTCTTTTTGTATTGACTATGAGCTTATATTTTAACCCATTCAATGTAGGCCCTTCCCTATAATCAAACAATATTTTCAAAGACAATGAAGATCAGCAAACAAAACCCTGCACTTGACAAAAGGTCTGAAAACACTCAAAGTCACGCTGAGCCAAGACATGTCCCTGGGAATCCACTAGGTCCTTACTACAGCCATCGCGTGATTCGGTCATGCCAGAGAGCTGTGTCACAGTTGGAGCTGAAGAATGATATTTTCTGATCTATTTTGTCCCTCAATGATCCTGTTGGCTCTGAGGGAACCTTTAGATATGAAACTTTGGAGGTGGGAAGTTGTGTGTTTTCGCACATGCTTCATATTCTGTTTTCAGCTTTTGATCTCATCAGTGAGGACTTCAGCAGTGCCCTAAGCAGGAAAACCGTGATATCATTGGAAAAGCCTCCCCACTGACAAACTTTCAGATTTCTTTGTTGTGGAAAAATGTATTATAGACTGAAACAGGTCTAAGGGATAGGCTGCTTTAGATCACACCTGCTTCATATAGCTTATAAATTCTCGAGAAATAGATCACTCTTACGGGGACTGAAGACATGTTTAAAGTCAGAATCTAATGATTCACTCTAAGATTTCATATCAAGCCACAGGAACTAAAAATGCAACTATATTTCCTAATGCGAAACACAACTTGTAATCTTAATCCATTTAACTTCCTCAAATTGCCATATTACTCAAAACAGCCTATTTCTTCATTGAGCATAGATGAATTTCCTCTGTGGTAACTGTTACAATCTGACCCAGTGATCAGGCTCCCCTGGCCACTTGTGTCTTCTCCTTCAAGGAAGGACATTGAGCAAACAGAAATGGTCTAGTTAAGGGCATGTGCTTGGAATCAGATTACCCTTGTTGAAATCTACCAGCATGGCTTGAAAGTGGTGTACCTTTGGGTGGTTTCTTAGTCTTTTTAAAGCGCAGTTTCCCCACCTATAAAATGAGGAAATAATAGTACCAACCTCATAGTATTAGCAATAGCACAGGGTCTGTTACACAGGAAGTGTTCAATAAATATTACCTCTTATTTGAGTGGTACAGCAAACTGGTTAAGAACAGGATCTTGAGGCCAAACTGTTTAGTTCAAATCTGAGCTTTGCCACTTACTAGCTGGGTGATCTTGGATATGTTTCCTAACTTCTCTGTGTTTCTATTTCCTTATTTATAAAATAGGAATAGTAATACTGTTATTTCACAGGTTGCTGGAGGATCAAATGAATCACTGCATGTGAAGGGCTTATAACATCAATTGGCATATAGCTGAATTAAGTATTGGCATAAATTTGAATTAAGTATTAGTCCTGTGATATAGGAATCATGACATAGAATTTTTCTCAGTATATAGTAGGGATGAGTCAAGAACCTGCTCTCAGGTAGAATCAGACTAGTATTTTTCTCCTTAACTTCCTTACCTGATGAAGGCTGGCTAATTATCAGAGAGAGAAGTGAAAAGGTAGTCCAGAGGGAACCTGGACAGCACTGCCATCAGGTTTGTCCCTCACATCTGTAGGGCACCAGACAGAGTATATTAATCAGCCCTGCCTGCCATATTTCAACTGCTTAAATGTTATAGATCAAGCAAACCACACCTCATAAATAAACAGATTAGTTCTGGGGATGTAAGGTATATCATGGTGACCATTGTTAACAATACTGTATTACATATTTGGAAGTTAAGAGAGTCAATAGTAAGGTTCTTATCACAAGAAAAAAGCTGTATATATAGGAGGTGATGGATGTTAACTATGCTTATTGCATTAATCATTTCACAGTTTATACATACTTCAAATCATTAAGTTGTAGACCTTAAACTTATACAATGTCATGTGTCAATTATATCTCAATAAAAATGGAAAAATGTTATAGATCAAGCTAGAAAGCTGTTAAGTAAGACGTTAACAAAATTCTCCTATCTTGAGAAATATTTCTTTACAACCACTCCTCAGAGTTCCGTGTCAGAACTAGGAGGTAGAAATGGAGCCAGAGTCTAGCCTCTGGCCCAGAGCCTCTTCCATCGCCCAGCTTCTTCCTGTGCCCCGCCTCGGTGTTGAAGGTCTACCCTCCTCATCCCCACTACCACACACAGCTCAGTGTTGAAAGTGTGCTACCTAGCAGTCTTGAGGGAAGTCCCAGGTGGAGTCCTGGATACTAGGAACTCCTTCTAAAGGGAATGTTATACACTAAACATTGTGTCCCCCCCACCCCCGAATTTATATTTTGAAGTCCGGACTTCTAGTATGGCTATATTTGGAGATAGGGCCTCTAATGGAAGTGTGTGTGAGTGCTCAGTTGCCCAGTGGTATCTGATTCTTTGTAACCCCATGGACTGTAGCCTGCCAGACTCCTCTGTTTATGGGACTTTCCTGGCAATAATACAGAGTGGGTTGTCATTTCCTCCTCCAGGGGATCTTTTCCAACCCAGGGATCAAACCCATGTTTCCTGTGTCTCTTGAATTGGCAGACAGATTCTTTACCACTGAGCCACCTAGGAAACCTGTAACCTCTATACTGTGAGAAAATACATTTCGATTATTTAAGCCCCCAGTCTGTGGTATTTTATTATGACAGCTGGAGTTGACTAATACAGGGAGTGTGGGGCAGGCTCTTTTGGGGCACATGGGTTGGCCCTGCAGGGTCTTTGATCTGTGTGGAGGAAAAGCAACCAGAGGAGAGCTCTCCAAAAGAGTTCCTCTAAAGAGAAGGCCTCAGGGCAGGAATCCTTTTGAGCCCTAAGCATGGTCCTCCTCAGGGAGAAGTGGAGAATCTATGAATTTCATTTGTACTTAGTCTAGGGAGAGAGACTGAGCCTGGGAGTTTAGGCCAAAATCCAACTCTTTTCGATCCTTTATACTGTAGCCCGGAAGCTCCTCTGTCCAGGGGACTTTTCAGGCAAGAACACTGGAATGAGTTGCCATTTCCTCCTCCAGGGGATCTTCCTGACTCAGGGATTAAACTCATGTCTCCTGTTTTGCATGCAGATTCTTTACTGCTGGAGTCACTGGAGAAACCCAAGAACTAAATGGACCTTGGCAATTATGGTCATGGACTTTTCAGCTAGAAATCACCTTAGGGGTCATTTGGCCTTGGTTTTACAATTGGAGAAACTGAGGTCTACAGACTTTCCAGAGTTTGCAGAGAACCTTGCAGAGACTTTGGCTCTTTAAAATCTTGGGCAGACACTCTTTTTAATTATTAGCTCAAGTTTCCTAATTTTTGGATGAACTTCCAGAGGCCTACTAAATTTGCTAGGAGAAGAACTCTGGAGAATGCTTTAAGAGTTCTTGGGCTTCCCTGGTGGCTCAGTGGTGAATCTGCTTGTCTGTGTAGGAGACACAGGTTCAATCCCTGATCCGGGAGGATCCCACATGCCGCAGAGCAACTAAGCCTGTATACCACAACTATTGAGCCTGCCTGCTAGAGCCTGGGAGCCACAACTACTGAGCCCACGTATCACAACTACCGAAGCTTGCTCGCCCTAGAGCTTCTGTTGTGCAACAAAAGAAGCTACGCAAAGAGTACACTACATCTAGAGAGTCACCCCGGCTCGCTGCAGCTAGAGAAGAGCCCTCACAGCAACAAAGACTCAGCACAGCCAAAAACAAATAAATAAAATTATTAAAAAAAAGAATCCTTGCTTCATTGTAGGCCAGAGCTACTCATGTCTGCTTGACCCAGGGTTGATGAGACAAAAGCATTTGGTTAAAAAACATACATAGCTGCTATGAAATTATTTGCGTTTTTCTTTATACTTATTAACTTAGGAAAAAGTGCTTAATAAGTTTTTAGGGCAAGACTTTAAATATTTACAGACTGTTATTCACCCGCATTAAGACAAACATATGACTATAGCAAATATGGCCCTTTGAGATTCAAAGGAAATGTTTGTTTACATTAAAAGTCTATTGAGGTCACATGAAGGAAGCACTTTGAAGCTAGGTAGAGGAGGCCAAGATGTAGTTCAGTAAAGGAGCTCATGTTCTCTCTCATTCCTGAGGGCCTGGGGGCATTGAGAGGGGAACAGGTAGGACCTCAGAAGATCGAGGTTTAGAGAAACATGGTCCAGCACATCTGGAGTTTTATGCAGCTTCTGTCCTTTTTTTGGTGATAGGTAACCTGTTCCATTGATGATAATGACAGTCTTTTTGGGTATGGAGAAAGGTATAATTATAATAATAATTTTCATTTACCTAGGGAATTTTTTATATCCAAATGACTCCTACACATTTGAAGGCATTTAAGCTGATTGGCCCTGCACTTTTAGTATTCCTAGTTGGGAAATGACATCATTAAGATTCAGAGACAATAATAAAATGATTGGCCCATAGTCATGCAGCTGAGAAATTTAGAGCTGAGTTCATGTCTTCTGGCATCAACTCTTCTGTAGGGTGCTATAAAAATACAACGGCCAGAGAGTATGGACATTTCTTATTCAGACCTTAGCTGTGCTTATCAAAGGAAATTGTTTTAAGAAGGTATGCTGATGTATTGTGTTTCCTCCCACTAAGGCTGTAGGGCTTTCCAGGTGGCACGGCGGTAAAGAATCCACCTGCCAACACAAGAGATACAAGAGACGCAAGAGATGCGTGTTCAATCCCTGGTTCGGGAAGATCCCCTAGAGAAGGAAATGGCAACTTGCTCCAGTATTCTTGCTGGGAACATCTCATGGACAGAGGAGCCTGGCGGGCTACAGTCCATGGGGTCACGAAGAGACAGATGTGACTGAGCACAAGTACCCCAACAAAAACTGAGGCTGTAAGTTTGTGAGCATCTTTGCTCAGATCTTGGGCAGTTCAGGTGGTTCCTCTTCTGACTCCAGGAGGAAAGAGTTGTGGCCTTCTCTCTGCAGCTCTGCTTTTGACAGAAATAATCACTCTGCTGCTGTTTTTAGTTTTGGGTGGATAAGATTGGGAGATACCTCTAACTGGTATGCAGTTTATCTCCTGAAAAGGAGTAAAAGTCATTCATAATGTGCCAAATAATTCTGTTAAAGCACAATCTAATGTTCATTGGCCTTTTACTGATTACAGAAAAAAAAATCTCATAGATTTATTTGTAGAAAGTTTGCAAGGCACAGAAGAGTATTAAGAGGAAACAGTTCACCTGTAATTCTACCTCTTCGAGATAAACACTGTGAACACCCTGATGTGTTTGCTCAAGTCTTTCTGTTCTGTATTAAAATACCTAGACCATACTATAACATATTATATCTTGCTTTTTTAAATTTAATATTTTAAATTATTGCATTTCCTCATATCACTAAATGTATTTTAAAATCCATATTTATTTTAGTAGATGCTTTCCTGTTGTTGAACACTTTGGCTTGTATCTAAATTTTTCAGTCTTATACATAATTCTATAATAAATATTCTTCATGCAATTCTCTATTTCTAACATCCTTAGAATTTGAATCTGGGAAATGAAATTATTGGAATCAAGAACCACAAATCCTTTTGAGATCCCTGATACTTAGAGTCAAACTGCTTTTCAAAGAGGCATTACCAACTTATTCCACCACCAGTAGCACAGAAGAGTGTTTGTTTCATGATTTCCTCCCAACACTAACTCTTGCCTCATAGGTTAGCACTGGGATCAGGCTCTGGAATCAAACTGTCTAAAACTGAATCTTGACCACATCCTAGCTGTGTGGACTAGGAAGAGTTGCTTGGCTGGGAGGAGCTGCTTAGCTGTTCTGTGTCTTAGTTTCTCTTCTATTAAGTGGGCTTAGCAATATTGCTTACTTTGTAGAGTTATTATGACATTTAAATGACATACATAAACACTCAGAAGAGTACCTAGTACATAGTAAATAACCAATAAATGCTGGTCTATGATCATCAGTAAAATTCCCTTCCAATCTGATATATGAAAACTATCTCATGGTTAAACTGCATTCTTTGATTACTAGTAATGATAAATATTTTTCATGCTTCTTGGCCAATGTGCACGTCTGTGAATTACTATTCCTGTCCACTGACTACTCTCAATTGGGGTTGCAGTTTTCTTGTTACAGATTTTTTTTGGACTTTTCCATGGTAAGGAGATTTACTTCATGCATGTCACTTATACTGCAAATATTTTTTCCCAGTTTGTGATTTCCTTTTAATCTTTATAAATTTTTTGTTATATGAAAGCTTAAATTTCTATGTGGTCAAATATAATGTCATTTTTGACATATTTTTCTACTGCTTTTATACTTAGAAATCCAGCCCTTTGCCCACATTAGTTTATCATAATTCTTTATCATTCATTCATAAATTGGATTTTTTATATTCCAAAGTCTGTTTTGAGATTCACTAAGAGATTCCCTAACAGAAGCAGAAGATATTAAGAAGAGGTGGCAAGAATACACAGAAGAACTGTACAAAAAATATCTTCACGACCCAGATAATCACGATGGTGTGATCACTCACCTAGAGCCAGACATCCTGGAATATGAAGTCAAGTGGGCCTTAGAAAGCATCACTACGAACAAAGCTAGTGGAGGTGATGGAATTCCAGTTGAGCTCTTTCAAATCCTGAAAGATGATGCTGTGAAAGTGCTGCACTCAATATGCCAGCAAAATTGGAAAACTCAGCAGTGGCCACAGGACTGGAAAAGGTCAGTTTTCCTTCCAATCCCAGCCAAAGAATGCTCAAACTACCGCACAATTGCACTCATCTCACACACTAGTAAAGTAATGCTCAAAATTCTCCAAGCCAGGCTTCAGCAATACATGAACCGTGAACTTCCAGATGTTCAAGCTGATTTTGGAAAAGGCAGAGGAACCAGAGATCAAATTGCCAACATCTGCTGGATCATGGAAAAAGCAAGAGAGTTCCAGAAAAACATCTATTTCTGCTTTATTGGCTCTGCCAAAGCCTTTGACTGTGTGGATCACAATAAACTGTGGAAAATTCTGAAAGAGATGGGAATACCAGACCACTTGACCTGCCTCTTGAAAAACCTATATGCTGGTCAGGAAGCAACAGTTAGAACTGGACGTGGAACAACAGACTGGTTCCAAATAGGAAAAGGAGTACGTCAAGGCTGTATACTGTCACCCTGCTTATTTAACTTATATGCTGTGTACATTATGAGAAACGCTGGACTGGAAGAAGCACAAGCTGGAATCAAGATTGCCAGGAGAAATATCAATAACCTCAGATATGCAGATGACACCACCCTTATGGCAGAAAGTGAAGAGGAACTAAAGAGCCTCTTGATGAAAGTGAAAGAGGAGAGTGAAAAAGTTGGCTTAAAGCTCAACATTCAGAAAACGAAGATCATGGCATCTGGTCCCATCACTTCATGGGAAATAGATGGGGAAACAGTGGAAACAGTGTCAGACTTTATTGTTTGGGGCTCCAAAATCACTGCAGATGGTGATTGCAGCCATGAAATTAAAAGACGCTTACTCCTTGGAAGGAAAGTTATGACCAACCTAGAGAGCATATTGAAAAGCAGAGACATTACTTTGCCAACAAAGGTTCGTCTAGTCAAGGCTATGGTTTTTCCTGTGGTCATGTATGGATGTGAGAGTTGGACTGTGAAGAAAGCTGAGCACCGAAGAATTGATGCTTTTGAACTGTGGTGTTGGAGAAGACTCTTGAGAGTCCCTTGGACTGCAAGGAGATCCAACCAGTCCATTCTGAAGGAGATCAGCCCTGGGATTTCTTTGGAAGGAATGATGCTAAAGCTGAAACTCCAATACTTTGGCCACCTCATGCGAAGAGTTGACTCACTGGAAAAGACCCTGATGCTGGGAGGGACTGGGGGCAGGAGGAGAAGGGGACGACAGAGGATGAGATAGCTGGATGGCATCACTGACTCGATGGGCGTGAGTCTGAGTAAACTCCGGGAGTTGGTGTTGGACAGGGAGGCCTGGCATGCTGCAATTCATGGGGTCGCAAAGAGTCGGACACGACTGAGTGACTGAACTGAACTGAACTGAAAAGATTCCATTTTTGCATCAGTAATACCATGTTTTAATTATTCTAGCTTTATGTTTTAATACCTGATAGCTTTTTTCTTTCAAAAATTTCTTAGATATTCTTTTTCTTTCAATTTATAATTATGTCGACTGAAAAAATACATGCAACCTAAAAGTGTAGAGTTATGTTTTATTTGGTGGAAATTTTTAGAACTCCAAGACTGAGAGATAGCATTTCAAGTGGCCTGTGAGTACTTCTCTGAGGAGGTGAGAGGTGGATCTAGTTTATATAGAAATTTTGCAGCAAAGGGCAGGTGGCTTAAATGTCAAGATTCCGTAAATTAAAGAAAACCATATATCCCAAGTTAAAGAATTTAGAAACTTTTCTACATAGGGGAAGATGCAAGAGTCTGGGCTCAGTGAAATCATTCCTTTGACACGAACCACTTCCCTGGTGGCTCAGATGATAAAGCGTCTGCCTACAATGTGGGTTCAATCCCTGGGTCGGGAAGGTCACCTGGAGAAGAAAATGGCAACCCACTCCAGTATTCTTGCCTGGAAAATCCCATGGACAGAGGAACTTGGTAGGCTACAGTCCATGGGGACGCAAAGAGTCGGACACGACTGAGCGACTTCACTTTTCACTCACTCAGCTATCTGGGGCTAGTGTCCTGTTTTCACATCCTGAGTTCCCCAAGGCTCGCCTTAGGGAGTGGCTGTAGCCTGATGCCTGCTAGATAGCAGGTTTTCTTCTCCTTCCTGGGTTCCTTTAGGGTTCACCCGCTCACACTGCTGCTGCTGCTGCTAAGTTGCTTCAGTTGTGTCCGACTCTGTGCGACCCCAGAGTCAGCAGCCCACCAGGCTTCTCCATCCCTGGGATTCTCCAGGCAAGAACACTGGAGTGGGTTGCCATTTCCTTCTCCAATGCATGAAAGTGGAAAGTGAAAATGAAAGTGAAGTCGCTCAGTCGTTCCGACTCTTAGAGATCCCATGGACTGCAGCCTACCAGGCTCCTCTGTCCATGGATTTTCCAGGCAAGAGTACTGGAGTGGGGTGCCATTGCCTTCTCCACCCACTCACACTGGAGGGCTGCAATTACTGAGGATTGTGAAATCCTTATTTACTGATTTGGCAGGAAATATTCATTTCTCAGTTATTTTCATGTCCTGTTGTAAAGTTCCCATATATGGAAAATATTTTTAATTAGACCAAGATTTAACTCATAAATTAAATCTGCTTTAGACCCATGAACTGTTTCTTGATTTATTGCAATTTTAGTTTAAAGTTACACAGGTTTACTGTTTTTGTGGTTGTTTTCATATAGGCCTATACGTTTCTTACTAGGATTATTTCTACAGTTTAAAAAATATTTTTGCATCATAAATTGGATTATTTCTCCCCCTATATTACCTAACTTACTGCGGACATATGAGACATCTACAGATTTCTGGCTGTTTTGCATGACCACTCTGAGGAACTTTCTTAGGAATTTCACAGACTTATGGTTGAAGGCAAAAGGAGAAGGGGGCGACAGAAGATGAGATGGTTAGATAGCACCATTGATTCAATGGACATGATGGGAGCAAACTCTGGGAGATAGTGGAGGACAGGAAGCCTGGCAGGCTGCAGTCCATGGGGTTGGAAAAAGTCAGACATGACGTAGCGACTGAACTATAATGGTTGAGTCAGTTGGATTTTCTTAGTTCATAATCAGACCATCTGGCATAACATTAATGTTTTTCAAATAATTGTATCTTTTTTGTTTCATGGATATTGTTAATTGTCGAAAATGTATGGAAAATGCTATATCTAAAGCAATCTTTTCTTCTCTGTGCTCTCCACTTCTATGACAAATTTGCAGAGGATGAGTTGAGGGTGGGGTGAGGAGCAAGGGTGGTGCTTATCTGCTTATCTGGGAAGAGGCAGAGAAGCCCACCTAGCACAATTGCTGTAACCTGAGGGCTGTAAAGAGCAATATTGCATAGGAACCTGGAATGTCAGGTCCATGAATCAAGGCAAATTGGAAGTGGTCAAACAAGAGATGGCAAGAGTGAATGTCGACATTCTAGGAGTCACCGAACTCAAAAGGACTGGAATGGGTGATTTTAACTCAGATGACCATTATATCTACTACTGCGACAGGAATCCCTCAGAAGAAATGGAGTAGCCATCATAGTCAACAAAAGAGTCCGAAATGCAGTACTTGGATGCAATCTCAAAAACGATAGAATGATCTCTGTTCATTTCCAAGGCAAACCATTCAATATCACAGTAATCCAAGTCTATGCCCCAACCAGTAACACTGAAGTTGAATGGTTCTATGAAGACCTACAAGACCTTTTAGAACTAACACCCAAAAAAGATGTCCTTTTCATTATAGGGGACTGGAATGCAAAAGTAGGAAGTCAAGAAACACCTGGAGTAACAGGCAAATTTGGCCTTAGAATATGGAATGAAGCAGGGCAAAGACTAATAGAGTTTTGCCAAGAAAATGCACTGGTCATAGCAAACACCCTCTTCCAACAACACAGGAGAAGACTCTATACATGGACATCACCAGATGGTCAACACCAAAATCAGATTGATCATGTTCTTTGCAGCCAAAGATGGAGAAGCTCTATACAGTCAACAAAACAAGACCGGGAGCTGACTGTGGCTCAGATCATGAACTCCTTATTACCAAATGCAGACTTAAATTGAAGAAAGTAGGGAAAACCACTAGACCATTCAGGTTTGACCTAAATCAAATCCCTTATGACTATACAGTGGAAGTGAGAAATAGATTTAAGGGCCTAGATCTGACAGATAGAGTGCCTGATGAGCTATGGAATGAGGTTCGTGACATTGTACAGGAGATAGGGATCAAGACCATTCCGATGTAAAAGAAATGCAAAAAAGCAAAATGGCTGTCTGGGGAGGCCTTACAAATAGCTGTGAAAAGAAGAGAAGCAAAAAGCAAAGGAGAAAAGGAAAGATATAAACATCTGAATGCAGAATCCAAAGAATAGCAAGAAGAGATAAGAAAGCCTTCCTCAGCGATCAATGCAAAGAAATAGAGGAAAACAACAGAATGGGGAAGACTAGAGATCTCTTCAAGAAGATTAGAGATACCAAGAGAATATTTCATGCAAAGATGGGCTTGATAAAGGACAGAAATGGTATGGACCTAACAGAAGCAGAAGATATTAAGAAGAGGTGGCAAGAATACACAGAAGAACTGTACAAAAAAGATCTTCATGACCAAGATAATCATGATGATGTGATCATTGACCTAGAGCCAGACATCCTGGAATGTGAAGTCAAGTGGGCCTTAGAAAGCATCACTTCGAACAAAGCTAGTGGAGGTGATGGAATTCCAGTTGAGCTCTTTCAAATCCTGAAAGATGATGCTGTGAAAGTGCTGCACTCAATATGCCAGCAAAATTGGAAAACTCAGCAGTGGCCACAGGACTGGAAAAGGTCAGTTTTCCTTCCAATCCCAAAGAAAGGCAATGCCAAAGAATGCTCAAACTACCGCACAATTGCACTCATCTCACACACTAGTAAAGTAATGCTCAAAATTCTCCAAGCCAGGCTTCAGCAATACATGAACCGTGAACTTCCAGATGTTCAAGCTGATTTTGGAAAAGGCAGAGGAACCAGAGATCAAATTGCCAACATCTGCTGGATCATGGAAAAGCAAGAGAGTTCCAGAAAAACATCTATTTCTGCTTTATTGGCTCTGCCAAAGCCTTTGACTGTGTGGATCACAATAAACTGGAAAATTCTGAAAGAGATGGGAATACCAGACCACTTGACCTGCCTCTTGAGAAACCTACGTCCTGGTCAGGAAGCAACAGTTAGAACTGGATATGGAACAACAGGCTGGTTCCAAATAGGAAAAGGAGTACATCAAGCTGTATACTGTCACCCTGCTTATTTAACTTATATGCAGAGTACATCATGAGAAACGCTGGACTGGAAGAAACACAAGCTGGAATCAAGATTGCCAGGAGAAATATCAATAACCTCAGATATGCAGATGACACCACCCTTATGGCAGAAAGTGAAGAGGAACTAAAGAGCCTCTTGATGAAAGTGAAAGAGGAGAGTGAAAAAGTTGGCTTAAAGCTCAACATTCAGAAAACGAAGATCATGGCATCCAGTCCCATCACTTCATGGGAAATAGATGGGGAAACAGTGGAAACAGTGTCAGACTTTATTGTTTGGGGCTCCAAAATCACTGCAGATGGTGATTGCAGCCATGAAATTAAAAGACGCTTACTCCTTGGAAGGAAAGTTATGACCAACCTAGATAGCATATTGAAAAGCAGAGACATTACTTTGCCAACAAAGGTTTGTCTAGCCAAGGCTATGGTTTTTCCTGTGGTCATGTATGGATGTGAGAGGTGGACTGTGGAGAAGGCTGAGCACCGAAGAATTGATGCTTTTGAACTGTGGTGTTGGAGAAGACTCTTGAGAGTCCCTTGGACTGCAAGGAGATCCAACCAGTCCATTCTGAAGGAGATCAGCTCTGAGTGTTCACTGGAAGGAATGATGCTAAAGCTGAAACTCCAATACTTTGGCCACCTCATGCGAAGAGTTGACTCATTGGAAAAGACCCTGATGCTGGGAGGGATTGGGGGCAGGAGGAGAAGGGGACGACAGAGGATGAGATGGCTGGATGGCATCACTGACTCGATGGACGTGAGTCTGAGTGAAGTCTGGGAGATTGTGATGGATAGGGAGGCCTGGCATGCTGCAATTCATGAGGTCACAAAGAGTTGGACACAACTGAGCGACTGAACTGAACTGAGGGCTGGCGCTTGACCTACTCTTGTCATTGATCCTTTGTTTCCCATTTCTCTGCCTGGAACCTTGCTTTTCCCTCTTCTTATTCCTTGAGGGGAGGATATGGCAGGGGCTGTAGCCTCTGCATCCAGGAAAGAAGTTGCTGACATGCTTCTAGTTCTACTAGGAGCCAGTTCATCTTTGCCCAGGGATAGGACCTTGGACCAGCTCTGAAAGTCCTTCAGTTCAGTTCAGTTCAGTTGCTCAGTTGTGGCCGACTTTTTTCGATTCCATGAATCGCAGCGCGCCAGGCCTCCCTGTCCATCACCAACTCCCAGAGTTCACCCAAACTCATGTGCCTCGAGTTGGTGATGCCATCCAGCCATCTCATCCTCTGTCGTCCCCTTCTCCTCCTGCCCCCAATCCCTCCCAGCATCAGAGTCTTTCCCAATGAGTCAACTCTTCGCATGAGATCGCCAAAGTATTGGAGTTTCAGCCTCAGCATCAGTCCTTCCAGTGAACACCCAGGACTGATCTCCTTTAGAATGGACTGGTTGGATCTCCTTGCAGTCCAAGGGACTCTCAAGAGTCTTCTCCAACACCACAGTTCAGAAGCATCAATTCTTGGGTGCTCAGCTTTCTTCACAGTCCAACTCTCACATCCATACATGACCACAGGAAAAACCATAGCCTTGACTAGACAAACCTTTGTTGGCAAAGTAATGTCTCTGCTTTTCAATATGCTCTCTAGGTTGGTCATAACTTTCCTTCCAAGGAGTAAGCGTCTTTTAATTTCATGGCTGCAATCACCATCTGCAGTGATTTTGGAGCCCCAAACAATAAAGTCTGACACTGTTTCCACTGTTTCCCCATCTATTTCCCATGAAGTGATGGGACTGGATGCCATGATCTTCGTTTTCTGAATGTTGAGCTTTAAGCCAACTTTTTCACTCTCCTCTTTCACTTTCATCAAGAGGCTCTTTAGTTCCTCTTCACTTTCTGCCATAAGGGTGGTGTCATCTGCATATCTGAGGTTATTGATATTTCTCCTGGCAATCTTGATTCCAGCTTGTGTTTCTTCCAGTCCAGCATTTCTCATGATGTACTCTGCATGTAAGTTAAATAAGCAGAGTGACAGTGTACAGCCTTGACGTACTCCTTTTCCTATTTGGAACCAGTCTGTTGTTCTATGTCCAGTTCTAACTATGCTTCCTAACATAGGTTTCTCAAGAGGCAGGTCAGGTAGTCTGGTATTCCCAATATTTCGGAATTCTCCACAGTTTATTGTCATTCAGACAGTCAAAGGCTTTGGCGTAGTCAATAAAACAGAAATAGATGTTTTTCTGGAATTCTTTTGCTTTTTCCATGATCCAGGCTTGTTGACAATTTGATCTCTGGTTCCTCTGCCTTTTCTAAAACCAGCTTGAACATCTGGAAGTTCATGGTTCACGTATAGCTGAAGCCTGGCTTGGAGAATTTTGAGCATTACTTTACTAGCGTATAAGATGAGTGCAATTATGCTCCTGAAAGTGAAAGTGTTAGTCACTCAGTCATGTCTGACTCATTGTAACCCCATGGATTGTAGCCCATCAGGCTCCTCTGTCCATGGAATTCTTCAGGCAAGAATATTGGAGTGGGTAGCCATTCCCTTCTCCAGGGGACCTTCCTGACACATGGATCAAGATACAAGAGACACACTCTTGTATCTCCTGCATTGGCAGGCAGATTCTTAACCACCTCACCACGTGGGAAGCTCCTGTCCTGATGCAATTCCTCCCTTCTCCCCATCTTTCCTGCTCCCAGCTTCTTATGAACCACCAATAGCACTCACATTGACACTTCCATTAGTTTTCTAAATGGTTCCTCTCCAATCCATTCTCCTCTCAGGGACGTATTTTAAAAACCAAAATCAGAAGTGCACTCCCTTGTTAAAAACTTTCCAGCCCTCATTGTGAAACGGAGCAGGACACTATGGTCTTTGCCACCCCCAACCCCCCATCATGTCCCCATGTACTCTGCCTGCTTTTTGTCTGCAGAAAATTTTAATCAAAGCATAAGTTGAATCAGAGAAGTGAGAAATGCTGAAACAAAGGAAAGCAGTCAAAGGAGATGAAATAATAATAATAATAATGTCATTAAGCATAGTCAAGGACCTTTAGTTCTCTCTCAAGGGTTACAGAGAATATTCCTGTGAGCTGTCTTGTAGATACCAAAACCCCAGGTGGAGAAGTTAACTCCATGATGACTGGACTATTCCTAGGACATGAGCTGCCACAGTTCTGAGAATTGACAGCAAAGAAATGGGAAATGAATGGACCCTAAAACTGAAGATTGAGTGTACCTAAAACAATCAAGATAATGCTGGTCAGACCACCAATGACCAATTTGAAGATGACTTCGAGATGACTGTGCTGTCTCTATATGTAGCACTCCCCCGCCCCCAGTTTGTCTGTAAAAGGCCTTACCCTCTGCTTGTCAGTTGGGGCGTTGGCCTTTGGACAGTTGTCTGCCACCCTTCTACCCCATAGTTGCCAGCAACTGAAATAAAGCAAACTTTGTTTTCCACCAACCTGGCCTGTTTATTGGCTTTTGAGCAGTGAGCAGCTGGATCCCATGCATACACTCTGTGGCTAACAATGGGGCTTAGAATGAAATGCAAACTCCTGAACATGGTGCCATGTGATTTGGACTATACAGTCCATGGAATTCTCTAGGCCAGAATACTGGAATGGGTAGTCTTTTCTTCTCCAGGGGATCTTCCCAACCCAAGGGTCCCCACCCAGGTCTACCGCATTACAGGTGAATTCTTTACCAGCTAAGCTAAAAGGGAAGCCCTTTCTATCTCTGCTGCTGCTGCTGCTGCTAAGTCGCTTCAGTCGTGTTCAACTCTGTGCGACCCCATAGACGGCAGCCCACCAGGCTCCTCCGTCCCTGGGATTCTCCAGGCAAGAACACTGGAGTGGGTTGCCATTTCCTTCTCCAATGTGTGAAAGTGAAAAGTGAAAGTGAAGTTGCTCAGTCATGTCCGACTCGTAGTGACCCCACGGACTGCAGCCCACCAGGCTCGTCCATCCATGGATTCTCCAGGCAAGAGTACTGGAGTGGGGTGCCATCGCCTTCTCCTTTCTAACTCTAATAGCATCTAACACTCTCTTTTCCTGTTCTCTGGGCTCCTGCCACTCTGCTTTCTCTTTTTCTCTAGAGCGCACAAAGGGCATTTTCACCTTGGTTCCTTTGGACTCGCTACTCCTGCCTGGAACATGTTTTTCACTCTAACCCTTGGCATATATTCACCTTCTTATGATTCAGGCCTCATGTGTGTTTGTTAGTCACCCAGTCGTGTCCAACTATTTGTGACCCCCTGGACTGTAGCCCGCCAGGCTCCTCTGTCCATGAAATTCTCCAGGCAAGAATACTGGAGTAGGTTGCCATTCCCTTCTCAAGAGGATCTTCCCAACCCAGGGATCTAACCCAGGTTTCCTTCATTGCAGGCAGATTCTTTACCATCTGAACCACCAAGGAAGCCCCTCAGGGATCATATCCAATACCAATATCCCCACACTTCCTGCTCTTAGAGCACCTTGTTTGTGTTCGTCAAGGCACTTATCACAATCTGTAATGATCTTGTTTATTTGTTCACTAATTAATCATATGTTTGCCACCTGAATTTGGTTTGTTCTGATTACATCGGATTACGTCTGAATCCCTGGTATCCAGAACCGTGGCATAGAAAGCACTTGGAAAACACTACTTTGGCCCGTGTTATTCCTAGAAAATGATGTCTGCTACCAGAGCTTGCGTGCATTTGGGGGAAATGATTTCATGTAAGATTGGGGGTTGGGGAAGAAAAACAGTGAAGCAGGAGACCCAATACAAATGTTTGTCCTCAAGCCGCTACTCAGACAGAGGATCGTGGAAACAGGCTTTTGCTGTGGAGCCACATAGAATGTGTCTCAGAACTGTCCATTCAAGGGACAGAGGAAGTGGGTATCTACCTACTGGATTCTGTTGCGGCTCTGGTCAAGGGCTGTCATTCCAATGGGTACGTGTGGGACCAGGTATAAAATTCATGAGGTCTAATGCAAAATGAATTTATAGATCCTTGTTCAAAAAGTAGTAAGAAATTCAAGACAATGAATGATAAAAGAGTCTTAAATCAAGCCTGGGGCCCTTCTGAGCACAGAGCCCGGGACACTGCATAAGCCTCATCACCAAGCTCTCAGGCCCTAGGTGTCTACCTGGGTGCTAAGCAGGTTCTGGCAGGCATCTTCCTGGATGTCAGAGAAGCCCCGGGGGCAGAAAGTTAGAGAAATGAGGGGAAGCTGAAGGAAGGTGCTTCCAGGTTACACCTACAAAAAGCAGATTTCCTAGCAGTGACTGGAGGAAAGTGTGGGCTGAGAGGATGTCAGGCTTGGCCACTAGAGGTATCAGATACCAAAAAGAATAAATGAGTTTTGTGTTACTATTGCTCATTGAAATGCACCTAAAATTCCAGAAAACCTAAATAATAATTTTGAGAGTAATCATTCTTATATTTTTGATGTTAATGAATACATTGCTTTTGCTTCACCCTTATGTATGATCTTGGTATTAGTTTAAATGAGATTATTATGTGAGCAAACACCCTATTCCTGGTATTCTATACACTGATTATTAAAATATTAAGTAATAAAATAGTTTTGTTTTCTTCTGTTCTGATTATTTACTGCTGTGTCACAAAGAACCCCCAAATTTAGTGCCTGAAAACAGCTTTTTTTTTTTTTTAAATAGTTTACGATTGTGTGTCAGAAATTTGGGCAGGATGAGGTGTCAACTTAGTCACAAAGGTCCGTCTAGTCAAGACTATGGTTTTTCCAGTGGTCATGTATGGATGTGAGAGTTGGACTGTGAAGAAAGCTGAGCGCTGAAGAATTGATGCTTTTGAACTGTGGTGTTGGAGAAGACTCTTGAGAGTCCCTTGGACTGCAAGGAGATCCAACCAGTCCATTCTGAAGGAGATCAGCCCTGAGTGTTCTTTGGAAGGAATGATGCTAAAGCTGAAATTCCAATACTTTGGCCACCTCATGCGAAGAGTTGACCCATTGGAAAAGACCCTGATGCTGGGAGGGATTGGGGGCAGGAGGAGAAGGGGACAACAGAGGGTGAGACAGCTGGATGGCATCACTGACTCGATGGACGTGAGTTTGAGTGAACTCTGGGAGATGGTGATTGACAGGGAGGCCTGGCGTGCTGCGATTCATGGGGTCGCAAAGAGTCAGACACACCTGAGTGACTGAACTGAACTGAACTGACTGATTCAACTGTGGGGTGAGCTGGCCTGGAGGGCCCAGGATGGCTTTGCTTACATGTCTGATATCTCAGCAGGGTTGACTAGAAGTCTGGGCTCAGCAGGGATGGTCAACCAGGGCACCTCCATGTGTCCTCTCCGGCATGGTGATCTCAGGATGCTCAGATTTCTTAGGGTAGCATTTCTTACCCTTAGATGCTCAGATTTCTTACCCTTAGAAAGGGTAGCATTTCTCAGATGCTACCCTTCTCAGGGCTTCTTGAGGGTTCGAATGACCCAGGTAACAGCTGCAAGGCTTTTTGTGCCTTAGCCTCAGAAATCATGGAATGTCACTTTTGTCACATTGTATTAATATTTGTTAAGAACATCTCTAAGGCTAGCCAGGATTCAAAAGGAGGGGAATAAACTGATCTTCTCAACTGGAGAAGTGGCAAAGAATTTGTGACCATCTTTAATTTACCACGTTCCTGTTAAGCTTTCCTATACATCACATGGTAGGACAACTGATCCCTTTGGTATGGAACCAGTGGTATCTTCAATTAGGGTTGCCAGATAAAGCACAAATATTGCATGAGACATAGTTATACTAAAATGTATTTGTTGTTTATCTAGGGATCCTTTTTTCCTCCTAAATCTGACAAGTGTATCCTCATTACTTCTAAGTAAACAGCATATCAGGGGCTTCCCAAGTTGTGCCAGTGTAAAGAACTTGCCTGCCAATGCAGGAGACACAAGAGACATGGGTTTGATCCCTGAGTCAGGAAGATCCCCTGGAGAAGGGCATGGCAACCCATCCCAGTATTCTTGCCTAGAGAATCCCATGGACAGAGGAGCATGGCAGGGTACAGTCCATGGGGCCACGAAGAGTCCAACATGACTGAAGCAACTTAGCACGTATGCACAAACAGCACGTGTACTAAAGTATACAGTAGATATGCCAGTGTGCCCTCAGAGTAGCCAAGGGAGATGAGCTGAAAATCAAAGAGTGGATCTGTCACATACAGCAAGGCCCAAGGAGCAAACCACACGGGAGGAAAAGCTGGTTTACTTTTATGATAAAATAAAAATTAGCTAGAAGCCTAACTGTTCTTAGACCTAGGTTCGACAAATTGTCTACAGTATAGGAAAGACAATATGCAGCAGTAGTACAAGGTCCAGGCTCCGAAGCTCTTAAAATGTGCTTTAAGCATTAACACAATTTTCTAAGGAGTCCTAGAGGCCAGCTCTGTCCAATAGAACTTTCTGAGATGATGAGAATATTTTAGGTCTATGCTGTCCAGTATGGTAGCCAATAGGCACATGTGGCTATTGAGTGCTGGAAAAATGAGGAACTGTACTTTAAATTTCTTTTAATTTTAATTAATTGACATCTACATTTAAATTGCCACATGTGGCTAGTGGCTCCTGTATTGTCCCGTGCAGCTATCTACAGTCAATGCTATTTGGTCACTCCATCAACATTAACACAATACATCAAAAGTTCACTTCTCTTTTGTCTCTCTGTGAGCCTCAGGAATTCAGAAAGTTAATCGAAGCTTGCTTACGTTTAAGGCAATAGATTCTAGATCCAGGGAAAAATGTTCCATTTCCCCATCTGTGCCCCAGGTGACACAACTAATTGATCATGGCAATTTTTCCCTTCTGAGCAGAAAAATTTTATAATCTTTCCCTACAGTTAGGCTCTGTAAAGCCCCTGCTCATTGAGAGGAAGGGCTAATAATGTGTTGAGCATTTTCTAATGCGTCACCTCAGAATTAAATCCTAGTCATTTCAGCCACACAGATCTGCAACTTCTTCTTTGTGTTAAAAACCCAGATATTATTTCAAATGTGATTGGACATCAGCCTACTCTGAGACAGTCCAGTCATTTAAAGGACAAAGGCGCTCCTTTCCCTCCTCACAGTATTTGCATGAATGGGTGCTCAGTCCCTCGGTTTTGTCTGGTCCTTTTGTGACCTCGTGGACTGTAGCCCACCAGGCTCCTCTGTCCATGGGATTCTCCAGGCAAGAATACAGAAGTGGGTTGCCATTTTCTCCTTCAGGGGATCTTCCTGACTCAGGGATTGAACCCATGTCTCCTGTGTCTCTTGCATTGGCAGGCAGATTCTTTACCACTGAGTCATCAGGGAAGTCCCTCACAATACTTGACAAAATTTTAAATATTGATCTTCTGCTTTTCATTTCACTTTGTTAATCACACATACATACTGGAGGCTGGACATAGGAGAAGAAAAACAAAAGAACATTTCCTAAATGTCTGTGTCAGCACATTGCAAGTTGCTACAGATATTTGATGTCATTTAGCAGCTAGAAGAACCACACTGACAGCGTATAAGAAGCATCTTTAATTTTCCTTTTCTGCTGTACCTCCCAAGAAGTGAATAATTTCTGGCAGAGAATATTTAATTCAATTTACTTATTAATTCATTCATTTATTCCTTCAGTGATATTATTTAAGTATCTATTAAGTGTAAAAGCCAGTGCTAGGGTGCGGCATACAAACAAGGTCCTGGCTTCTAAGTACTCAGGTACTTGGAGTACAAACTAAGAACGAAGAGCCACGGGAATACAGAGGAGAGTGTGTTTGAGGAGGCAAGAAAGGCTGTAAAGAGAAGGTGACCCTTTTACTGGGTGTTGATGGATGAAAAGGATTCATCAGGCAGCAAAGGAGAGTCTGTGCTCAGTCATTCAGTTGTGTCTGATTCTTTGTGACCACATGGACTGTAGCCCTCCAGGCTCCTCTGCCCTTGGGGATTCTTTAGGCAAGAATACTGGAGTGGGTTGTCATGCCCACCTCCAGAAGATCTTCCCAACCCAGGGATCAGACTCAGGTCTCCAGCATTGCCGGCAGATTCTTTACCATCTGAGCCACCAGGGAAGCTAGAGAATCTAGACTGGGGTAAAATCATTTATAATAGCATGGAGGTTTAACAAGATCATGCGGCATATTTGAGAAACTGAGCGATTTACCATTACTAAAAGTTCTGCTCTGGAGGCGATGTGTAGTCACAGTGCTGTATTGTAAACTACTTTGCAATTTCATAATGAACTCAAAGTAATCATTTGGTATGTAAGTGAGGCGTTATGTTTGTGAAGATGCTGTCATGTGAAATACAAGTGTATTATAATATTGCAGTAAAGTCAGAGGGAAAATGACATGCTGCTAATTAGCTATCTGACGTCAAGCAAGTCAGCTTGGTTACTCTAGGTTTTAGTTGCTTCATCTGTAAAATGGAGAGCTCAATATAGAATTTAGACTTCATTGTTTTTCTACTATTCTAAGAAACAATAATTATCCCAAGGACTCATTCTCAGAATGAAGGAAAAAAGATCAATAGGTATTTATTCAATCTGTCTCCATAATCTTATAAGCAAACAACGGAAAGGAGATAAGTCTGTCTTCGGTATAAACTTGCACAAAATGATTAAAATCTGCTAAGACAGTGTTAAGGTGGAAGTTTGGACTCCTGGATGCCAATGGCTGGGGGAGGGGTAAAATATGGTGAGAAAGAACATAATTGTGAGTCTAAGCTGTCCTGTTTGAGGAAGATTTGCCAGACTTGTGCAAAGCAATCAGAAAAAAAGGATGCTGCTATGTTCTATCAATATCTCGTTCTTAAAAAACAAAAGTGATTATTCCTGGAACTCTGATAAGAATGGTTCCAGTACTCAGGTCAGCTGAGGTTCAGCCAGGAAGGCTATTTACTTAATATTGTTGCTGCCTGGATTGAAGAGAAAGAGACACTCTTAGCTTCAAACTCAGCCTAGGCTATAACACATGGAAAAAGGATTCATGTGTTTTCTAGGAAGAAGCAGATGTTATCAATAATAATAATAAAAATAATAATAACTCTATATAGCTGTGCTGTTGTAAGATTCATGTATGAGAACCCATATCACATTCATGTATGATAGATGTCATTTATTCTTTAAATAAAAGTAGTAATGCATTTGCAAATGACCAGATAGTTTAAAAAGATATTTGATTTGTTAAACCTAAATTAGGAGGTGAATTCTCTAAGAACAACCAGGGACTATCTGAAGTTCCCACACCTACAGATTTCATTTCATCCCAACAAATATTCATGACGTGTGTGCCAGGTGCTGTGCTGGACGGTATGTATACACTGAGTGATGAAACGGACACAGACTGGTCCTCCTAGAGCTTAGCGTCTAATGGAGGAAACACAATAAAAACAAATGCAATAATAAATATCTCATTAATGCCTAAAGGAAAACAACAGCGTGTTACAAGAGACAAAAATGAGGAGAATGTAATTTATGTTGAGGAGCCAGGGAAGTAGATGCTGGCTGCTCTTTTCCTTGCCTGTAAAACAGACTCCATTCAGCTATCAGGGATTTTTCAGAGCAAAATTCTTCTGTAAGCATCCAAGGGATTTAAGTATTAATTCAGGATTTTGTGGTTATCAGTTCAGATCAGTTCAGTCGCTCAGTCGTGTCCAACTCTTTGTGACCCCATGAATCGCAGCACGCCAGGCCTCCCTGTCCATCACCAACTCCCAGAGTTCACTCAAACTCATGTCCATCGAGTCAGTGATGCATCCAGCCATCTCATCCTCTGTCATCCCTTCTCCTCCTGCCCCCAATTCCTCCCAGCATCAGGGTCTTTTCCAATGAGTCAACTCTTCCCATGAGGTGGCCAAAGTATTCAGCTTTAGCATCAGTCCTTCCAATGAACACTCAGTCCTTCCAATGAACACCTAGGACTGATCTCCTTTAGGATGGACTGGTTGGATCTCCTTGCAGTCCAAGGGACTCTCAAGAGTCTTCTCCAACACCACAGTTTAGAAGCATCAATTCTTCGGCACTCAGCTTTCGTCACAGTCCAACTCTCACATCCATACATGACCACTGGAAAAACCATAGCCTTGACTAGACGAACCTTTGTTGGCAAAGTAATGTCTCTGCTTTTCAATATGCTATCTAGGTTGGTCATAACTTTCCTTCCAAGGAGTAAGCGTCTTTTAATTTCATGGCTGCAATCACCATCTGCAGTGATTTTGGAGCCCAAAAAAATAAAGTCTGACACTGTTTCCACTGTTTCTCCATCTATTTCCCATGAAGTGATGGGACCGGATGCCATGATCTTCGTTTTCTGAATGTTGAGCTTTAAGCCAACTTTTTCACTCTCCTCTTTCACTTTCATCAAGAGGCTTTTTAGTTCCTCTTCACTTTCTGCCATAAGGGTGGTGTCATCTGCATATCTGAGGTTATTGATATTTCTCCCGGCAATCATGGTTCCAGCTTGTGCTTCTTCCAGCCCAGTGTTTCTCATGATGTACTCTGCATATAAGTTAAATAAGCAGGGTGACAATATACAGCCTTGATGTATTTTCCTATTTGGAACTAACTGTTGCTTCCTGACCTGCATATAGGTTTCTCAAGAGGCAGGTCAGGTGGTTTTGTATTCCCATCTCTTTCAGAATTTTCTACAGTTTGTTGTGATCCACACAGTCAAAGACTTTGGTGTAGTCAATAAAGCAGAAATATATGTTTTTCTGGAACTCTCTTGCTTTTTCAGTGATCCAGAGGATGTTGGCAATTTGATCTCCAGTTCCTCTGCCTTTTCTAAAACCAGCTTGAACATCTGGAAGTTGTAGTTCTAAGAATTTTAAAATCTCCACCCTTGACATGTTAGTCAAAAACTGTTTTCACTCATTGCATCTTGACCCACAATAAAAATAGCAACATAATCCATGTCATTCCCTTCAGATCTAGATAAAGTTTCATAAAACCTCCCTCATTCCACGCTCTGTAGAAGTCAAAGTGCATTTCAGTACTTCTGTAAAGCACTGAAAGAGTTTATGATCTCATGGTCATGGCTTGCCCTGAACTCCTGCTTTTGTTGTTGTTGTTGCTCAATTGCTAAGTCACGTCCGACTCTTTGCAGCCCTATGGATGGCAGCACACCAGGCTTCTTTGTCCTTCGCTGTCTCCTGGAGTTTGTTCAGACTCATGTGCACTGAGTTGGTGATGCTGTCCAACTATCTCATCCTGTATCACGCCTGCTTTTGTAGATGGATTTGGATCATGAAACATATTGCTTTCCTATAAATACAATTTCTGTTCCATGCCATGTTAACTCAGATGTGAAACTCAGCCAGTCTCCTTTATGATCACCACAGAGCCACCATATTTGTATATATGGTAGACTTTTTAAAAAGTTTTGAAAGGAAATGAGATGAAGAAGTTTTAGTCAGGATGAGTCTGCTTAACCACTATAGCAAACCAGTCCCAACTGCAAGAAGTTAACAACAAAAGGAAAGAGGAAAAGGATGATCCCTTACCTAAGTCATAGTCCAGTGGTTATGGGAAGGGGCCTGATCTACCCAGTCCTTCATCTGGTGGCTCCAGCATCTTCTGGGGCTTTCGCTTCCTCCACCTGATCCTCTGCAGCCCAGGGCAAGGTGTGGAGGATAAGGTGGGAGTTATAGTAGCCAGGCCTGGAGGTGGCCCACATCCTTCCTGCCCACATTCCATTGACTAGAACTAGTGCTGTGGCTGCACCTAACTGCCAGGATGGCTGGGAAATATAGTCTAGTTTTGAACCAAGGAAGAAAAGAAAATGGCTTTGTACAATACCAAATCTGTCTTGGTCAGAGGATTTACACCACAGAGATGCAAATTTTTTCACATTTAATGTTATAGCTCCTAAGTTTTAGAGATTCCTCGGCCTTCTAACTACTAGGGACTTTTAATGCAGTGCTCAGGCTCATGTAGACTTGTTCTCTCACTTGATTCCTTTCATCCATTTCTTTCTTTTAATAACCCAACATTCCTGCTCATTTTTTTTTTCTGAAAAGGATTTTTAACTCTCTCTCACTGTCTTATCTCCAAAAGTTCCTGAGGCTCTCAGTGTCCATCTAAATGTCTTATCAAAGAACAGACAATGCTTCATTAGAGAATTCTTTACAGGACATGGATTTGAGGCCTTCTAAAGTACGGTATGACACGTCTGTGCTTCTCATAATGACGTCAATGTATTCTTGGGAATCTGAGGCTTTGTGCCTGGAAATATATGATGCCTTAAGATAAAAATAATCTCTTCTTGGTTCAAACAGTACTCCCAGGGACCACGTTTGTGTTGTCCTCTTCCTTTTGGACATTGTTCCCTTGCATCTCATTGCTCTAATATATAGACTAAATCTTAAATGTGACTGGTGAGTGTGTGTGTCCATCTCAATGTACACAAATGTGGTTTGCATCCTTTGTTCCCTCTCTTTTTCTCTTGCAGAGAAAAGCAGAAGAAAGAGGCAGAAAGGAAAACTGTATTAGTGGTCTCCAGCCCTTGGATTATGCTTTCCCTTATCTTTGCTGATTATATGTGTAATAGATGACCTTCTCCCTCTGAAAGTGAAAGTGTTAGTTGCTCAGTGGTGTCTGACTCTTTGCAAACACATGGACTATATAGCCCACCAGTCTCCTCTATCCATGGGATTTCCCAGGCAAGAATGTTGGAGTGGGTTGCCATTCACACACTCCTCCCTACTTAGGTGCTCCGGTTGAAACTGTGGAGGAAGACTCACTACTCACAGTTTGGGGAGGGATCAAATGACTCCTTTGAAGAGAAGGAACTTTTGCCTGAGGACCTGTGAAATAATGAGCTTTTTATGCACTTTCTAGTTGGATGTACTTGGGGCATGGGGTAATAGAGGGAAAGATGTGCAATAGAGTAGTAACATCAGAAAAGTCTGCCGAGCCATCTGGCATCAGGAGAATTTGCCCAACTTGCTTTCTGGAGGTTGTGATAAAATTTATATATATTTTATAACACAAGGGCTTCTAGCGAGGCTTATGGGAAAAGTCAGGGCTGTCTCAAAAGGCAGAGGAACCAGAGATCAAATCGCCAACATTTGTTGGATCATAGAGAAAGTAAGGGAATTCCAGAAAAACATCTATTCCTGCTTCATTGACTATGCTAAAGCCTTTGACTGTGTGGATCACAACAAACTGGAAAATTCTTAAAGCGATGGGAATAGCGGACAACCTTACCTGTCTCCTGAGAAACCTGTTTGCAGGTCAAGAAGCAACAGTTAGAACTGGACATGGAACAATGGACTAGTTCCAAATTGGGAAAGGAGTACAACAAGATTGTATGTTGTCAACCTGATTATTTGACTTTCTATGCAGAGTACATCATGTGAAATGCCAGGCTGGATGAGTCACAAGCTGGAATCAAGATTGTCAGGAGAAATATCAACAACCTCAGATATGCAGATGATCTCACTCTCATGGCAGAAAGTGAAAAGGAACTAAAGAGACTCTTGAGGAGGGTGAAAGAGCAAAGTGAAAAAGCTGGCTTAAAACAACGTTAAAAAAAAAAAAACAAAAAACCTAAGATCATGGCATCCAGTTCCATCATTTCATGATGTGGAAACAGTGACAAATTTTATTTTCTTGGGCTCCAAAATCACTGTGGATAATGACTGCAAACATGAAATTAAAAAATGCATGCTACTTGGAAGGAAAGCTGTGACAAATCTAGACAGAGTATTAAAAAGCAGAGACATCACTTTGCCGACAAAGGTCTAAATAGTCAAAGCTATAGCTGTTCTAGCAGTCATGTATGGATGTGAGAGTTGGACCATAAAGAAGGCTGAGTGCCAAAGAATTGATGCCTTCATATTGTGGTGCTGGAAAAAAACTCTTGAGAGTCCCTTGGATTGCAAGGAGTTCTAACTTGTCAACTCTAAAGGAAATCAACCCTGAATATTCATTGGAAGGACTGAAGCTAAAGCTGAAGCTCCAATACTTTCACCACTTGATGTGAAGAGCTTGTTTGTTAGAAAAGATCCTGACGCTGGGAAAGATTGAAGGCTGAAAGAGAAGGGGACGACAGAGGATGAGATGGTTGGATGGCATGAGTTTGAACCATCCAACCATCCAAACTAATGGACATGAGTTTGAGCAAACCCAGGGAGACAGTGAATGACAGAGGAGGCTGGCATGCTGCAGTCCATAAGGTTGTGAAGAACTGGATGTGACTTTAGCAACTAAACAATAAACAACAGTACTGTCTCAAACTGCTGGGAGTAAGTTGTAAGTCCTCAGCTTCCTCCCCCAGTACAAAAAAGTTCCAGTTTTGAATGGAAAGGAAACACTTGTAGTTCCATTTCCTCCCAGGCACAAGCAGGTCTAAAAAAAGAAGCGCGCGAGCGCACGAACAGAATGCTTCGTTTGCAAAGTGATGAGGAAGCAGAGCAACAGTGGTAACAGAAAAGGTTTGAGGCTAGCGCAAGCAAAAAAGAATTGTAGATTTGGAAACGTACTCTAGTGAGATGGAAACATTAGATAAATCTAACTGTACAGGGAGGGGTTTGGCATTATTTTCTTTCCTTTGAAATTAGCGTTATCTTCCAATCTAAGCATTGACTACTTCTCATTTCTCTTCTCTTATCTGGGAGCTTCCACTTGAATCTTATCCATTTTAAGTAGATGGTTAACTACAGCAGGATAGGGCTTTTTTCTTTTTTTGAACTTTCTGTTCTGTGTTAGTGTACAGCTGCTGGACAATATTGTGATAGTTTCAGGTGAAGAGCCAGGGATTCAGCCATACACATACTTGTATCCATTCTCCCCCAGACTCCCCTCCATCCAGGCTGACACATAACATTGAGCAGAGTTCCACATGCAGTAGGTCCTTGTTGGTTATCCATTTTAAATACAGCAGTGTGTACATGCCCATCTCAAACTCCTAACTCATATTTTTAAGAAAGGTTCTAAAGTCACTGCATTTGGTGTGGTGATTTCAGTTTGACAAACACTGAAACAGAACAACTGCATAGCCCACGTCTGTGATCTGCTTCACCTGACAGCTTACTTTTATACTTGTCTGTGGAAAATGTCCAGATGCCATGATGACAAACAGAGAGATAGGAAAGTTAAGTTGGCAGGCCCCAGGTGTCCAAAGTATAACTTGACTGGGTTATAGAATAACCAGGTTGTCCAGTATTATCATGCACATGTTCCCCAAACAGGCTGCACCCCATACACATCCAGAAAACTTTAAAATGTTTTCCAATTTATTTTAAAATTTAAAGAGTAAAATTCAGTTTTTGGTGTTAAGTTCTCTGGGTTTTGACAAATGCTTTTTACCACCATCACATCACCACCCCTCCCCAAATTCCCTCGTGTTATCTTTTTGTACTCAAAACCCATCCCCACTGTTAAACTCTGGAAAACACTCATCTGTTCTCCATCACTACACTTTTACATTTTCCAGAAAGTCATATAAATGAAATTATAGTATAGAAAGGGAATTCCTTTACTTTGTACAATATACTGGAGATTCATCCTTGTTGTTGCTTTTATCAGAATTTTGCTCCTCTTAATTGCTGAGTCCTATTCTATTATACAGATATACCGCAGTTTGTTTATATACCCTCAGCTCAGAAACATTTAGGTTATTCCCAAATTTGGATGATTACGAATAAAGCTGCTATAACCATTCGTATGTAGCTCTTTGTGTGGACATACATTTTTATTTCTCTTGGGTAAATATCTAGGAGTGAGATACCTGGAAAGTTCTGAAAAATATTCCTATGTCTGCTGAATTTCAATCCCTTGGGTTTGGGGCCATGGAATATGTCCTTTTAAAATGCTCAGCAGGTGTGACTTCTTAATGGGTATGGAATGTTCATTTAGGGTAAGGAAATGTCTTAAAAGAAATATAGATGCTTTTTGTGCATAGTGAATGTACTAAATGCCATTGAATTGTATACTTAAAATGGTTAATTTTACATTATATGACTTTTGCTTTAGTTTAGAAGAAACTAAAAAAAACGATCCTGAAGTGATTCTAATTTTTGAACGTTCTGATCTTGGGAGGCTGTATGTAGATAGCTTTCATTTTTAAGATATTTGTACTTGTTAAAGGCTGGTCTCAGGAGAATGTAACTGGATTTTGGGTCCAGGCTTCAACTTGTGAATCTGTAACAAACTGAATCTTCTTTAGAAAGTTCAAGGAGTCTTAACAACTTCTGGTGGTTAGAAGGTAGACTGTAGCTTATGTGCCCTCTTGAAGTTTGCAACAAGTTTGGTTGGACGCAGAATTCTGAGATCATCAGATTTCTGCTCCCATCTAATCATAGCTCCAAGGAATTAGTATGGCCTCGAGCAAATTCACTTTCACTTTTCACTTTCATGCACTGGAGAAGGAAATGGCATCCCACTCCAGTGTTCTTGCCTGGAGAATCCCAGGGACGGGGGAGCCTTGTGGGCTGCCGTCTATGGGGTCGCACAGAGTCAAACACATCTGAAGCGACTTAGCAGCAGGAGCAACATTCAAAAAACTAGATCATGGCATCCAGTCCCATCACTTCATGGCAAATAGATGGGGGAGACAATGGAAACAGTGGCAGATTTTATTTTCTTGGGCTCCAAAATCACTGCAGATGGTTACTGCAGCCATGAAATTAAAAGACACTTGCTCCTTGGAAGAAAAGCTATGACCAACCTACTGCTGTTAAGTCCCTTCAGTCGTGTCTGACTCTGTGTGACCCCATGGGCAGCTCACCAGGCTCCCCTGTCCCTGGGATTCTCCAGGCAAGAACACTGGAGTGGGTTGCCATTTCCTTCTCCAATTCATGAAAGTGAAAAGTGAAAGTGAAGTCACTCAGTTGTGTCTGATTCTTAGCTACCCCATGGACTGCAGCCTACCAGGCTCCTCCATCCATGGGATTTTCCAGGCAAGAGTACTGGAGTGGGGTGCCATTGCCTTCCCGGATGACCAACCCAGACAGCACATTCAAAAGCAGAGACATTACTTTGGTGACAAGGGTCCGTCTAGTCAAAGCTATGGTTTTTCCAGTAGTCATGTATGGATGTGAGAGTTTGACCAAAAAGAAAGCTGAGTGCCGAAGAATTGATGCTTTTGAACTGTGGTGTTGGAGAAGACTTGAGAGTCCCTTGGACTGCAAGGAGACCCAGCCAGTCAATCCTAAAGGATATTAGTCCTGAATATTCATTGGAAGGACTGATTCTAAAGCTGAAGCTCCAATACTTAAGCCACCTGATGTGAAGAACTGATTCACTGGAAAAAACCCTGATGGTGGGAAAGATTGAAGGCAGGAGGAGAAGGGGACGACAGAGGATGAGATGGTTGGATGGCATCACCGACTCAATGGACATGAGTTTGAGCAAGCTCTTGGAGTTGGTGATGGACAGGAAAGCCTGGCATGCTGCAGTCCATGGGGTCAAAAAGAGTCGGACATGACTGAGGGACTAAATTTACTGGGTCTAGCTTGTACTGAAGTGGAGCAGTGTAGCCGAGATCTTTCTCACCAGAGATTTACCAAGGGGTTGGATCACAAGGATGTTACAGTTTGGTCTTGAACCAGTGAAGAAGATTCAGTGATTGAACTCCCCAGTGTTCAGATTGTATCTGACCATGAGCAAAAACAGGAAATTGTTGTGCTACCACATATACCTTGCCTTCCTGCCTTCCCCTGCTTCCTCAGTCTGACTCAGGGCTGGAAGCATACACTGCAGACTTGGTCATGGAGGTGAGGAATAATCAGCCAAAAAACCAGCAGTGAAGATAATTTGTTTGGATCGGCTGTTTCTTTATCTCCCTTTTCTGGACTTCTTCCCTACAACTTGATGCCTTTACAGACAGACTCCCAGGGTGGAGAGCTCTGTGGCTATCTAACCCAGCGGTCTTTATGTACTAGAACATTTTCTGACTACTTCTATCTCCTCACCCTTATTTTTCCTGTATTCTATCCTCCCTTCAAGGCTAGTATGAAATTGGAATTAAGGTGTGGAGAGTGGTAGTATCTGAACATATTTGCTCTCTCTCTGCTCTGGGTGATTGATATGTTATTCTCTCCTCATTATCACCTGAAGAAATGAGCAGGGCACGAGTCAGAACACACAGTAGGACTGTTGGTGAAGAAATTTTTTTCGGTCAGGGAAACATTTACATGCATGTTACATAGGAAATTGATCTCAATGTATTCCTCTGTTTAAATAAAAGGTCAAAATTCCAGAGTATTTTGTAGAAGCATAGTTAACTTGCTTATCCACCCATCCCTTCATCCATCCATCCATCCATCTAATAAACAATTATGGACCCCTCCTATGTACACGCTACCGTGTTATATGATACATTATAATATACGTTGGGAAGGAATAGGGAAGAGACAAAGATAAGATAAATAGATGCCGTAAGGCAGTGACTGTCAGGGATTGATCATCTAAGAGAGAATTGGAAAATCTTGGCTGGTACACACAATGATGATCCCTAAAGAAAACAGTACAGCTGCTTCACAGGCTGTAAGGGAGACCAAAAAAGCACATAATGACATCTTGGCAAAATGTACCTCAAGGCACATTTCCCAGAGGGCTGTGGTTGCCTGGTCTGCACCCCTCCTTGGTTATAATAGTGGCTAGCAGGCTGTGTTCTGTCATTAGTAACAGCTCCCTTTGTGGGAATAGTGGTGTAATTGCGGACAGAAGTTCATGCTGGGTTCTATTTATAGCCTCTGATGACTCATTAATATGTTACCTTAGCAAAGGCTAGTTCCAGAGCTAGCCGCCTATTACCTTTCAGTCACAAACATTCTCACTTGAATATTCTGATGAAATAAAAAGCAAATTATCTGTAAAATACTCCTAGCAATTTGCACATCAGCCTTTTAATTGGTGTAATATTAGCCACGCTTATATTTGTATTGTAAACTACATTTGTCAAAAGTACCTGCATCTCCTGGTGCTTACCAACAGGTAGATTTTGTGTTAAGGAGAATAAAAAAATTCACGGGTGGTTTTCTAAAGAGTTTAACCAGCAGTTGATCTGGAAAATATGTTAACCAACCTTCAAAAGTATTTCCGTTCCCGGAAGTCTTTGCACCCTCTGTGACTAGGCCCTTTGTGACATTTCCACACACGTGACCTTCGTACTCATCACTTTGACTCCAGCAGAGAAGTCGTGGTTGAGGGTAACTCTAAGTTTGTTGAGATGTTTAAGTAAGACTTTGAAGTTGCAGTGCATTTATCAATTCAGTCTGAAAAACAACCTCTGTGGTTAAGCATGTTAAATCCCCCTGTGCTTTCATAGCAGCTTGGCTAAAGGTTATTACAATGAACACTGGAGGATGAGTGGGAGATAACTTAGACCAGAGCACTGTCACTGAAATGAGTTCAAAGAAGTTACTCATCTTCTATGCATTTTGGCAAAATCTCATAATCAGATGTTATTCTACACTTTGTTAAAAATACAGCCTATACCAAAAACTACCGAAGCCAAGTGCTAGCAAAAATGAAAGCAACTGGAAATTTCATACATTGCTGATGGAAATGCAAATGGTGCAGCCCCTTTGGAAAACAATTTGGCAGTTTCTCATAAAGTGAAACACACACTTAGCCCAAACAATGGTCTCAAACTCCTAGGTATTTACTGAAGAGAAATGAAACGCTATGTCCTTGGCGGTCGTGGTGCATGTGGGAGGAACAGAGTATTCAGGCTGAGCAAACAGCCTCTCCAAGAGCGTGACAAGGTGTAGGAACGGAGGATATGGAGCATGGAGGGTGGGACAGGAAAGAAGATGAGGCTGGAGACAGCCAGTGTTGAGCTTGGTGGGTCTTTGATCTTTATCCTGAGATTGATGAGCGACTATTAAAATGTCTGAAGCAAGAGGATGACATAACCAGACATGCCTTTTGAAAAGATCAGTCCAGCTGCAGTGCAGAGAACAGGCTGGAGGGAGCTGTGGAGGAGTGTGGGGAGGCAGGCCTTGTCTGAGATAGTTCACAGTGGGTTGGGTTGTGGCCTCGGGGATCTTCTCTTTAACCCTCCAAACCCCTGAGATAGTTTGCACTGATGTCCTTTCGATAACAATAGAAATATTTCTGTTTAGAAATAGCAATATTTCTAATAGAAAGAAGAATGATGAATTGCTTGCTTTAAAAATGTGTTTATTATAAAATATTCAACATAAAAAAGAGAATTTATGTAAAACATTAAGGTAAACATAGAGAACACAATGAAAACTGTGCAAAGCCATCTCCCTGTTTCAGAACCAGAACATTATTGTTATGAAAATCTTCCTTAAACCAGACTCTGCTTAATTTTAAAGAGGGATTGGAAACTCTCCTTGGAATGTGGTGATATCAGGACTTTCTAACAATTAGAGCTTTTAGGCAATAGAAGAAGCTGCTTCAGGAGCCCGTGGGAGGTCGAGAGCAGTCTGTGTGAGAATGCAGAGGAAGGGTTCCCGGGAGCGGAGGGAGGTCGGGTGGATGTGTGCAAACGTGCTCGTCCTAAAATCCTCTGCCATGATGCCACAAAGAGAAGAAATAAATGGGAAGAGCAGAGCTTTACAGGGGCATTTAAAACCCTGAAGTATTGGCTTCTTAAAATTAAATGTGGAATTGTAGCTATTTTTTGACGTCCTTTGATTTTGGGAATACATAAGATAGAACCAGGTTTATACACATAGTTCTATACACAGAAATATATGTGGCTGTAATATTTTAAGTTCTTGAGCCCAGAAACAATGGGTTAGGAGCAACATGAGGAACAGGACAGAGTTTTTGAATACAGGGAAAGAGTTGCAGCTCTATTTTCTATCTGTAGCAGGAGGTGGCAGACCATGGCTTTGCGGCCAAATGATGTTTGTTTTTGTATGGCTCACAACCTAGGAAGGGTTTTTACATTTTATCTGATTGATTGAACTTTTAAATTTAAGATCATTGCCGACTTACATGCAGTTACAGTATGTGCGTCTATTATTACACAGAAAAAATTAGATATACTGGATTCATCAAAATTAAAACTTGTGTGTGTCAGTGAAAAGGCAACCCACAGAACTGGTGAAAACAATTGCAAATCACATGTCTGATAAGTGATTAATATGCAGGACATATAAAGAATTCTTACAAAGCGAAAACAAAAAAACAATCTATCAAAAAAATGGGGAAAAGACTTACACTGTTCTCCAGAGAAGATAAAAAATGACCAATAAGCACTTGAAAATATGCTCAATATCAATAATCAATTGCCTTATAATCCTAAACAGAATACCATAACCAGCCTAGATGAATCAGGATTCACCCCTGGAAGGGGGAAGAACCCGTGTTTGAGACACATGGTCACCTAATACTTGAACAAAACTAGAATTTTGTTAGCAAAGAAAAATGTGGGGGAATGAATGTTGGGAAGCAACAAAGAGTGTCTGCCATCCTCGCAGTCTGGATGTCTGTAACCTCAGTGGTGGAGTCTGTGAGCCAGGATGTGGGCTTTCACCAGACACCAAATCTGCGGGCACCTTGATCTTGGACTTCCCAGCCTCAAGAACTGTGAGAAACAAAGTTATATTGTTTATAAGCCACCCAGTTTCTGATACTCTGCTATAGCAGCCCACGCTGACTAAGATGCCATCCAGCGCCTCCTTCCATCTAGTCTTGAGGTTTTTTGAACATTGACTTTCCTTTCCTAGGTGACATAACTCAGTAGTAGTCATCTCTCCATTTGTGGGTAGAAATAAAATATTCATGCAGAATCTCAAATTTACCCAGAGCTAACCTACCCCCTCTTTTTAGGAATAGGAGAAAAAGTCTGAGAAATGTACCTCTGACTGAAATAGAGAAAAGAGAGCAATGATATCAGTGAGAGAGCTTCTAGGAGAGTGAAGTCAGACAGGTGGATGATGCTACAGCAGACACTCTTGGGACTGAATACTTACACAAGAGGGGCATATGGGGCAAAAAGGAGAAGGAAATGGCAACCCACTCCAGTATTCTTGCGTAGAGAATCCCAGGGATGGAGGAGCCTGATGGGCTGCTGTCCGTGTGGTCGCACAGAGTCAGACACAACTGAAATGACTTAGCAGCAGCAGCAGCATGGGAGCAAAAAGACATGAGAACTAAAATTTTGCGTAATGGTGAGTGCCTTCCTGTTAGACTCTGTTCTCACTCTGACCTGAATCTGAAATTTTGAGTGATTAGAAGTTTGAATGGGGGCTATTAAATTCAGATTAGTCCAGAGGAAGTCTGTCCTGAGAAGAGTTAAAGACCTGTCTCTGCTAATCGGCAGCTTTTCCCACCATCAGGCCTCTCCGTACATCAATCTTTGCCTGCTGCTTCCAGCAGGTCTAGTGTCTCCACAAAGACAACTGAAGTCTTGAGGCAGGTCCAGTGAGGTTGGGCCTCCTCCTCCACCAATCAGATCTCTTTCCTGTCTGAATTATATGTAATGCCATCCTAGGGTCAGGGCACCTTTCACACTCTTTTTCAGACCCTTAAGAACCTTCCCTAAAATTTCGTTTGTATCCATCTGCCCTGAGTGCATTTTATTGATCCCCTGAGCACAATCTGAATCTTGGTAAGCATTCTCAGAGCATTCTGTATCAGGAATTGGAGTGGGGAGAGATCGAGGGTGGAATAAATTCTAAGAGGCACAGATGGGATAGAAACAGGTGTCACCGTTACTGTTCCCTGAGGTTAAGTGACAGACTGCTGGGACAGTGGAAGAGGCACACTTGACACTCTTGGTGAGCAAGCAGAAGTGTGAGTGTGGAGAGAGTAAGTGGGAAGCATCAAGAAGGCTGCTTCACAGCTACGTATTCCTCCTTCAAAATCCTTTTAGTTTTTGATGTGATAAGTAGAGAATTTTTACTACAAATCCTTATGGCTATGATAAAACTATTAACAGAATATTTTGGAAATAATGTTTTATTAATTCATTTTGCTACTCTTTTGAGAAAGGATATATAAACTGAACAGTACAGCATGAATAATAATTAGAAATAAAAGAAGAAGGACAACACAAAACAGAGCCAGGAATGTGACTAAAAATGCACACCATAATTATTAGTCATGACCTGGGTGCAGATTTAACTTCAGGCTGACCAGCAACCAACTCAAAGTGGGAGATGTGACTGGTTATACAGTTTGCATAGTTGATAAGATTAAAAAAAGCCAGTGGCCCAAAGTAAGTAAATCATTCTTGGTACTAAGACCAGACAAATTCTTTGGCAAGTCTCCTGGATAGGACGATGTGAAGTGCTGACATGGATTCTCCATGGAAAAATACTGGACTGGATTGCCATTTCAGGGGATCTTCTGGACCCAGGATCAAACTCACGTCTGTTATAGCTCCTGCATGGGCAGGTGGGTTCTTTACCACCAGTGCCACTTGGGAAGCCCATATTTTTTAGGAGATACAACGACAGAATCTTTTAGGCTAGCAAGTTGTACTCAGGGGAAAGATGGGTGGTGGTAGTGGTGGGCTCTTTGAAATATCAGTACATGTTCACAAGTGTGAAAAGCCACCAAATACTGCCAGTATAGGAAATTTCATTGTCTCAGTGAGGAAAAAACACTAATAGTCCATTTTTCTAGAAGAAGGAGAAAGTCCTGCCTTCAGAGGCCTAATATCATTGTTCTTTCTCCAATCTATGGTATGCAACATGAGCACACACACACTCTTATACACACACACACACACTTCTCAAATTCACATTCCATGCATTGGCTGAATGAGGGAAAAGGTATCCTATAATTGTTTTAAAAATTAACAATTATCCTATAATTGTTTTAAAAATAAACCACTAATTAAAATTACTGCAAACTGACACTAGGCAATAAATTAAATATTATCTATTCTTTTGCAACAGTGGAGTCAGATTCTGTGGATACTGAAGCTTATACAACTTTGGGCACTCTTATTAAGGTAAAGAACATAAAATTATGAAAAAATGGGCATGAAAATAAATAAAGAGAAAGAGAAAATAAATCACAACAAATGACTAGAGCTGTGGAGATTTCAGTACGTTCTTTCTGAAAGTAGGCAGTTTACCAGAAATGCTTACATAGAAATGGTTCCTCCCTTTTCACCGTCAAGTAACCCCCAGCACTCGCAGGGACCTTTGCAAGTAAAGCTTAACCGACATTAATTTATGGCTTGAGAGAAAATCCTGTTTTTGGTTCCCATCACTAAATCCATCATCTTTTCCTAGAAGATGAAGCTTCTTCCTTCCTCTGATAATGCAAACGTTGAACTGTTATTGACAAGACCCCAAAGAAATCAATGCCTTTATTTTTTTGAAAATGACTTCATATCCATCTGGAAAAAATAATAGCTCCCAGACTCATTCTTTTTTAAGTGATCCTTTGCCCTCACTCATAGCTCTAAATATGGCTCTTTGGCTGTCATGTGAGAGAATTTCCAGAGAAGTTTTTGGGGCCAAAGAGGAGGAATGTGAGATTGGTTCTGCTCTGTGAGGCAAACAGCAGGAAGCTGGGAAAGTCTTATATCTCTGAATGTGTTTTGTGTACATCTTGTCCTCTCTTCTAATCAATTTTACTTTTGTTTCTTGGATGAAAAGCTGTAAGTTGCCACTGACAAGCTGTGAGAATGTTGACTTCAGTTTTGTAACAAATCAATTTGAATGTGGAAAACCAGATGGAAAAAGTCTCCAATCTGAAAAGTGAAAAGTAAAATCTACTTCTAGAAAACTATTGCTTATGACTTGGAGAAAAACTAGAACTATTTTTAAAATGATGCCAGTTTCGCTGACTTTCCTCTCACTTCTTATAATTTTACTCTGGGATTTAAGCAGTGTTAGCATATTTGCCACACAATAGATTTCCTGTAGTAAAGTCATAGGTTGAGTTTATCTGAAGGAAAGCAAGGCCCTCTGATGATTAACACAAAAATTAAATGTGGTCAGATATTTTTTAGAAGTCAGCAGTGCCTGTAGAATCCCAGGGATGGTGGAGCCTGGTAGGCTGCCGTCTATGGGGTCGCACAGAGTTGGACACGACTGAAGCGACTTAGCAGCAGTAGCAGCAGTCAGTTTAATACAGGAAGATCCCTCCTATATGGCCGTGGATCCTTGTGGTAACTGAGCCCCTGGCAGCTGCTTCATGGAAGTGATCTAGTTCAGGTCCCTGGGAAGTGGTGTGGGATGAGCAACTCCTCGGTGAGTGTGAGTACTCAGGGGAGGTAGGGCTCTGAGCTGGGGCTGGAAAGCAAAGCCTGAGGCTCTCTGGGCTGAGAGTTAATTTTCTGGTCCATGTGTCTCTGCACAAATTGGGGAACCCTTTTAGAACTGACACCTTTGATTAGGCAGCCACAGGGCTGCCAACTGGAACATGTCAAACTGATTGACCAATGAGTTTTATAGGAGACTCTGAAAAGGAATGAAATGGGAAACAGTGTACATGAAGGAAAAAAAAAAAAAGAAAAGAAAGAAAGCAGAAAGAAATTCAAGCTCAAAGTCTGGAGAAGAGACACACACTGTTCTGAAGTATACAACCACATGAACTCTCAATATACACAGACTAGTGTCGAAGAGGTCTGATCTGGATAAAAACTTAAAGAATACATTCATTTTTAGAGTTAAAATAAATTTACTATTTTAAGACCTATTCCTTAACCATTAAATAACTGAGAAAACAACTAGAAATCCTCCTGGGATGGCTTAAATGCCTAAAGGGAAAAAAAAAAAATCAGTTCAGTTTAGTCACTCAGTCATGTCCGAGTCTTTGTGACCCCATGGACTGCAGCACGCCTGGCCTCCCTGTCCATCACCAACTCCCAGAGCCTTCACAAACTCATGTCCATTGTGTCGGTGATGCCATCTAACCATCTCGTCCTCTGTTGTCCCCTTCTCCTCCCACCTTCAATCTTTCCCAGCATCAGGGTCTTTTCCAGTGATTTGGTTCTTTGCATCAGGTGGCCAAAGTATTGGAGTTTCAGCTTCAGCATCAGTCCTTCCAATGAATATTCAGGACTGAGTTCCTTTAGGATTGACTCATTGGATCTCCTTGCAGTCCAAGGGACTCTCAAGAGTCTTCTCCAATACCACAGTTCAAAAGCATCAATTCTTTGGTGCTCAGCTTTCTTTATAGTCCATTTCTCATATCCATACATGACTATTGGAAAAACCATAGCTTTGACTAGGCAGACTTTTGTTGGTAAAGTAATGTCTCTGCTTTTTAATAGGCTGTCTAGGTTGGTCATAGCTTTTCTTCTAAGGAGCAAGCATCTTTTAATTTCATGGCTACAGTCACCACTTGCAGTGATTTTGGAGCCCCCCAAAATAAAGTCTCTCATTGTTTCCATTGTTTCCCCATCTATTTGCCATGAAGTGATGGAACCAGATGCCATGATCTTAGTTTTCTGAATGTTGAGTTTTAAGCCAAACTTTTTCACTCTCCTCTTTCACTTTCATCAAGAAGCTCTGTAGTTCTTTGCTTTCTGCCATAAGGGTGGTGTCATCTGTATATCTGAGGTTATTGATATTTCTCCTGGTAATCACAAAGTTGTGATGAGGGCAATTAATTGTTCTTATCTAAATGTAAGCCAAAATACTTTAAGTACTTGAAAACAGTTGTTTTCCTTTAGAAGTCTAATCATGATTTTGACATTTGTTTTGTAAATCTTATTTTTCAAAATATTGTAGATTTAGAATATATCTTGAAATTATTCTGCACTTTTTCTTTTTAGCAGGATGAGCAAGAACATGGTCTTATTCCATGTGGAATACATGTAGCAATAATAACAATTATTATAGCAATAATAACATTGATTCCCCTTTTTTTTTTTTTTTTTGTATTTACTATGTACCAGCCTCTGTACTGATTTATTTTTGCATATGCTTTTTTTAAAAATCAGGTTTTTTATTTTTATCACATCATGTGGGATCCTACTTCCCTGACCAGGTATTGAATCTGTACCCCCTACGACGGAAGCATAGAATCTTAACCACTGGACTGCCAGGGAAATCCCTGTATATGCTTTTTGAGATTACATTGTTTTTTTAAATTGGTCATCTCCACCCACTAAAAAATGTACAAGAAATTGAAGAACATAGAGTGAGAAGTACCAAAAGTAATTCTGCTTTCTTGTTCCCTAATCTTTCCCCCAGAATCCAGCAGGCTCACCAGTCTCTTCTGTTTGCCTTCCAAGTTATTGTGCCGAGCATTTAAGATATACTATTTCATTTTATCCTCACCACAACCCTATGTAGTAACTATTATTATCATTTTTATTAATAGATGAGGAAACTGAAGCACAGTGCGAACTTGCCCCACACCACAAGTAGGAGAAGCAGGATCAGAATTCACAGCAGTTTCCTCACTACAGTACTTCCTTCCTGCTATCTTCACTCCAGATGGCCTCCAAGCCTGGACTCTACTGTCTCTCTCCTTTACCCTCTTGTCTAAATCCTACTAATCCTTCAGGACCCTGGTCATACTACTTCTACTACTGGCATTTACTGAGTGCTTTCTGTTTACCAGGCCCTTACACAAACACACACAATCTTATTTAATCCTCACTGAGCCCTGTGAGGCATGTGTTATTATTATCCTCACTTAACAGAAGTGAAACTGAGGCTTAGAAAGTCACACAGCTCAGAAGCGGCAGAGGCCAGAGTAACCCAGGACGGTCTGGTTGAGGCCCTTGCCTCCCAGCTCAGACTCGCTCACCCTCACAAAGCTCTCCCCGACCTGCTGTGTTTCACTCCTCTCAGAAAACCCCAACACTTCTCCTCACAAACCAACATGGTATCAGCTAGCAAATCATCCTGTATTATTCTCTGCAACTTAGCATTCTAGAATCTTCTCTTTCAACTTTGCTGTCCACCCCTGGAGAGCAAAAACTCTATTTTTAATGCTCAGTCAATTATGCTTAGCAAGTGCCTGGTGAACGGTAAGCTCACAATACACAATTGGTGTTTTATTATTAAAAAATATCTTAGCTTCTTGTGAGTAGTTGTAGAAATCCTAATGAGATCTTACAAAATAGAAAATGGACTAATGAAAATGAGCTCTTTAAACTTCTGTCTAGAATTGTGTCATCAGCATATTTAACTTTTGAAAAATGAAATCAATGAACACCAGAGAAAGTGAGATGAAAAAAGTCAGTTTAGAGAGTGCAGTGATTCTATCTGTGGGCGAGCAGCAGGACCCTGCAGCCTCCTCTGCTGGATGGGTCTCCATTCCAAGGGCTTCTCAGAGTGTGGTGCATGTTACCTTCCCTCTGAATGTGGTTCTATTGCTTCTACTGTGCTGTGCTGGTTTTGTTTATTTTTTGTGTGTTTTTAAATATTTATACAACACAGCCTTTAAATACAAGTTTATCTGGTGTTTAACTGAGGACACTGAACTGAGTTCAAACGCTAGAAGATAATCCAACTATATATCCTTCTTTTAAGAAAACTAAAGAGTTTCTACTTTTGGAACCCAGCTGCAGTTTAAGATGCTACAACACTGTACTTTGTATCTAAGGACAAAGATGGTCCCTAGCCAGAAAAACTTCAGATCCTTTTCGTTTACTTGCTCCAATATTGGGCAAATAAATTTGAAAACTACTTTCCACAGTTAAAAAAGATCTCTGTGTGAAATGAGGTTGTTTTTGTTTTGTATTAGTTTGCCTTTTCTCTTTCCAGTGACATTGTCTCAACTTGCAAATTAACTCTCATCATGGGTGAGGCCTTTGCTTAAGAAACAGACAACAACACCCTCTGATAAGTCAACTTAGCATAAACTTCCAAGTAAAAGGAACCCCTGCTGGGTGGAATATTGGGTTAGAAGTTCTCCAAGTTTCCTCCCAAACCTCTCACTCTGTAATGATATTCCAGCAGCCCTAAATTTACTAGAACAAAGTTTTCTGAATACTTGATGGTCTCTTTCCTTTAACCAAGCACATTAGCTGCTGTCCAGACCCTTCAGTTCCTTTGGTAGCTGGATCATCAGCTGCACTTTGGGCCACTTTGCAGGGCTGTGGGAACTACTGCTCAGACCTGCAGGGACATATTTAACTTGATGATTTTGGGGTGTGCCCAGTTACTAACTGCTCTTGTCTGCCTTTTGTTAGATCAGTGTAACCACAAGTAGATAGTTAAATTTAAGGAAGATTAAGTGTTATTTGTGAATATTTGTATCCTGGAACCCCAGGCAGGGGTAGAGGTCTACTCTGGAGCCCTCTGAAAGCAGAACAGACTTCTAGACTTTGAGCACAGGGTCTCTAGTCAGAAAAGCAGGACACCAGCACAGTTGTGGAGAAGGCAATGGCACCCCACTCCAGTACTTTTGCCTGGAAAATCCCATGGACGGAGGAGCCTGGTAGGCTACAGTCCATGGGGTCGCTAGTCAGACACGACTGAGTGACTTCACTTTCACTTTTCACTTTAATGCATTGGAGAAGGAAATGGCAACCCACTCCAGTGTTCTTGCCTGGAGAATCCCAGGGACGGCGGAGCCTGGTGGGCTGCCATCTATGGGGTCGCACAGAGTCGGACACGACTGAAGTGACTTAGCAGCAGCAGCAGAATGGTTGAGGAAAACTTGCAGGGGAAGGCTACCAGCCCTTGCCTCGATGTTTGGAGCTGCCTAACAGTCTCCGTGTCTCTTTAAAGCTGTTTTGCCTTGTTGTGACTCATTTCTAACTTTGTTGAAAAATGGTTTTCTTGACACACTATCCAGAGACCCTTGGTTAAACTTTCATTCCCCTTCTCAGGGGCATATTACCATGAATGGGCTTAAAAAGCCATATCCTCTGACAATTTCCTTCCCCATACCTTGCTTTCCACCCAGTCTCACAACTCTTGTCCCCCAGATCTGAATGTGCTTTCTTGATAAGCGAGGTGGGCCAGTTATAGGACTGCCCAGTCAGCCTTCCGTTTATCAAGCCTCAGCCCAAGCGTAGCTTCCTTTAGGAGGCCGCCACCCCCTCAAATGCAATTCCCAATTCCCACCCACCTGAGACCATACTCCTCTCTCGCTCACACGGCACCTGCCTGATACATTGATCTGTGTGGGACCTGGTCTGTCTACTTGTCTGCCTTTCACCCTGAGCTGTTACCTCAACAACTGGGTTTTATTCATCCTTCCCCACAGTTCCTGCAAGTAGTGTTTTGGGGGATAATTAACCTGCCTGGGGAGTTTTTCTCTTCTTATTTTCCTCAGCTCTCACATTTTTACACTTTCATACATTTTCATATAAACAGAAAAATAGAACAGTACACAGTGAATACTCATTTATCTAGATGTACCGTTTTACTAATTGCTTACACCTTGCCATATTTACTTCACTTGTTCTTTTTTGCTCAACTATTTCAAAGTGAATTTCAGATTTAATAACATTTTACCCCTAAATACTCATACATCTCTGAAAATAATGACATTTTCTGACAGAACCATAATACCATTTTCACACATATTCATATTATCATACCTAAAAATAGTTCCCAAATGTCACCATTGTCCCCAGAAGATTTCTTAGAATCCACTTCAGGTATACCTTGGTAGGTCCTTGACCAACCAGTTGGAGACATTCAGCTATTACGTTCCTAAATCTCTTTTAACTTTCAACAGTCCCTTCCCCTCTTCCCCATGTTTATGGACTTGTTGAAGAAATCCAGCCAATTCTATCAAAAGTCCTACTTTCTTGGTGTTGTTTAACTTTGCCAGACTTCCGAGGTGAGCTGACCTAAGGAAGAACCACAGGCACCCCTGCAGGAGTCTCCTCCTTGTCAGGGGCCTCCCACTCTATCCTCTTCTTTGTTCTCATCATCTCAGCACAAACCTTTGAGGCATCAAGACTGGAGACTTACCCTGTGCTCTCACGCCTTCTGCTTGGGTGTCCCTTTCCTGTCCTTGCTGTCATCTAATGTGAGCCTTCCAACCAAGCAGGGGTCTGCACAGCTCTCCCATCACTGCCAGCAACAACCACACGAGACCCTGGCACCCATAAAACATGCTGGGGAGAAAGTCTTTGAACCTAGGAATCTTGAGTCCCCATGAATGAATCTTTTCATTATCAGTAGCAGCAACCAGCAGCCACCATTTTGAATGAAGTTAAAGTCTCTCTTTTTATGCTATTCATGGGGTTCTCCAGACAAGAATACTGGAGTGGTTTGCCATTCTGTCCTCCAGTGGACCACATTCTGTCAGAACTCTCTGCTATGACCCATCCATCTTGGGTTGCCCTGAGTGGCATGGCTCATAGCTTTATTGAGTTACTCAAGCTCCTTCACCATGACAAGGCTATGATCCATGAAGGGGCTTCAACTGACTGCTTCAAAATTGGGAAGGGAGTATGACAAGGCTGTATATTGTCATCCTATTTATTTAACTTCTATATAGATCATGCAAAATGCCAGGCCGAATGAATCACAAGCTGGAGTCAAGATTGCCAGGAGAAATATCAACAACCTAAGATATGCAGATGATCTCTAATGGCAGAAAGTGAAGAGGAACTAAAGAGTCCTTTGATGAGGGTGAAAGAGGAGAGTGAAAAACCTGGCTTAAAACTCAACAGTCAAACAACTAAGATCATGGCATCTGATCCCATCATTTTATGGCAAATAGAAGGGGAAATAGTGGAAGGAGTGACAGATATTATTTTCTTTGGCTCCAAAATCACTGCAGATGGTGACTGCAGCCATGAAATTAAAAGACACTTGCTCGTTGGAAGAAAAATTATGACAAACCTAGACAGCATATTAAAAAGCAGAGAGATGACATTGCTGACAAAGATCCATATAGTCAAAGCTATGACTTTTCCAATAGTCATGTACAGATGTGAGAGTTCGATTATAAAGAAAGCTGAACATTGAAGAACTGATGCTTTCAAATTGTGGTGCTGGAGAAAACTCTTGAGAGTCCCTTGGACTGCAAGGGAAATCAAACCAGTCAATCCTAAAGGAAATCAACCCTGAATATTCATTGGAAGGACTGATGCTGAAGCTCCAATACTTTGGCCATCTAATGGGAAGAGCCAAATTATTGGAAAAGACCCTGATGCTGGGAAAGATTTAAGGCAAAAGGAGAAGAGGGCAGCAGAGGATGAGATGGTTAGATGGCATGACTGTGTCATGGTAATGAGACATGAATTTGAGCAAACTCCAGGATATAGTGAAGGACAGGGAAGCCTGGTGTGCTGCAGTTCATGGGGGTATCAAAGAGTCAGACACGACTGAGTGACTGAACAACAAGCTCTCCTTCAACTTTCATGAAGTCAATGCTGTTTAGTCAGTAAGTCATGTCCAACTCTTATGAGCCCATGAACTGTAGCCCTCCAGGCTCCTCTATCCATGGGGTTTCCCAGGCAAGAAAACTGGAATGGGTTGCCATTTCCTTTTCCACGAAGTCATTAAACCTCTTAAATTCATCCCAGGAGAAGAGCCTGTTTTCTAAGTGATGTCAGGTCTAGTAGCCACCACCACTCTCTTGCCCCAGATAGTCTGTCTCCAGGCAGAAAATCATTCCCACTGACTCCTGCTGGCAACAAAGAGATTTCCACTGATTTGATGGAGAAACATGATGGGATTTAGTCTCTGCTGTAAAGTCAATAGACAATTGTCTTGGCTGAGATGCTCCAGCAAATCACCCGGGAAGAGCAGGATCTACTTTCCATTTCAGAGGGATGGGTGGAGGGGGGAGGTGGTGGGCAGCTTGGAGTGGAGAGAAAGAATGAAGTTGGTGGGGAGGCTGGGAATAGCTGTGAGTTTAAATTGGAAGTCCTAGGCCACAGGCAGTCAGAGAACATGAAAATTCAGGCATACAGAGGATTCCTGAAAGTGTTGATCCCTCTTTAGGGGAAGAGAGAAGTGGAGGAGGACAGTCATGGCAGCAGAGGGTGTGGGCTGGAACTCCTGGAGGGACAGTTCCAGTCGGCCTGATATGAATATCTGTTTACTTTGGCTCCATGGAATTTCTAGTTGTTTATTTTTTTAACCAGGAAAAAACTCTCCAACAACTCATATCTAGTGGTGGAGTAGGTCCTGTTTTATTCTTCCTGAACGTGGTAAACTGCCTGATACCAAAGAGGAGAAACAAGAGGACTTTATAATTTCACAGGCTTCCCTGGGAGCTCAGCTGGTAAAGAACCCGCCTGCCAATGCCAGAGATGCAAGAGATCTGAGTTCGACCCCTGGGTCAGGAAGATTCCCCTGGAGAGGGAAATAGCAACCCACTCCAGTATTCTTGCCTGGAAAATTCCATTGACAGAGGAGCCTGGTGGGCTACGGTCCATGGGGTTGCAAAGAGCTATGCTTTTACACAAAATTCTCAACTGGGAGATTATAGTTAAACCTTTTCATTTCCTGGCTTTTCCTTTTCCTAACTCTGTTTCCTGTTTTCCCTTTTGCTGTGGTGCTCCCTTCCCTGCCCTCCTACACACAGACACATTCCACTCTCTGGCAAAATCAGAACATTATTTGGTTTTGAAATAGTCACTGCAGAAGTTTATGAAATCTTTTCTCTAGAGGTTTCATGAAGGCGGATCTGAGCCTGTCTCTTTTGCAACAGCTTAGGGAGAGCTGGGGGAGGGTGCTGGTGAGAGATCAGGTGACCCCTCAAGGACTCCCGTCTTGGTGGCACAATAGCAACTTGATCCCCAGAGTAGGGAGAGAGGGCAGGAGCGGTAGAAACTTCTGTGTTCCCTCCTCAAGATCCAGTGGGAGGCTGGGCTTTTTGGCAGGTCACTTGGCCTTCACTTTGCTACATGGTTGATTTGGAAAGCAGATTGCTGAGAACAGCAAGGAAAGCTGGAACCTTGAAAATCGCTTTTATGTGAGGGCCTTCCTAACGCACAATCAGGGATGGATCTGGATCACATGGGCATGCAGAGGGCCCTACCACTTTCTGGTGTCAGCCATGTGGGACAGAAATTCCCTTTCCTGTGTGAAGCCACGGTGGGAAGTGGGGCCTCGGAGTTTCAAACAGCTTCGGCTTTCTGGAAGTACATTAGGAAGCTGACTAAGTAACTGGAAATCATCACTTGAGCTTTAAAGCAGATTAATACTTTAATTGAAGGCAATGAATACGGAAAACAGTCTAAAGATTTTGCAAAACAACAAAAAGGGTGTTGGTGGGAGAGGGAGGGAGAGAGTGGTTGGAGTTAGTGTCTTTAAGTTCTGGATAATCTGCAGTGTGAGTTTCAGGAAGTTGACTTGGTTGTCTATGTGAATTGCACTGGCCCTTTCTGGACTTCTGTCTTTAGATTCTTTCTTCCTGCTCTTTAGCCTCTGCTTCTCTGAGGTCAGCCCCCTACTTCTTCAGTAATTCTTTCCTGGGCCACCAGAGCTTCTTGGGCTTTAGAAAACCCTCCCTTCTCTGTCCTTGCCCAGTGTTCCAGTGACTGAAGGCTCACTGGGCACACAGCAATCATTCCTATGATCTGAGCTAGTGCCCGGGAGTCATCAGGAGCTGTGCTGGGCCCCACGCTGCTCCCTGGAGCTTGGAAGGCATCTCCTGGGCCTACAGCTGTGGCTAGGACATAAGACCTACCTGTTAAAGGAAGGAAAGAGAAGCACTTAATGACAAGTGTTGTTTTGTCTTATTTTCTAGTTATAAGTGAAATCATTATCAGAGAAAAATTTTGACTGTAAAGTTGGCATCTTTCTGTCTCCCAATACACACACACACACACAAAGTTATTGTTTAGTCACTAAGTGAAAGTTGCTCAGTAGTGTCCAACTCTATGTGACCCCATGGACTGCATGCTGCTGCTGCTGCTGCTAAGTTGCTTCAGTCGTGTCCGACTCTGTGCGACCCCCTAGACAGCAGCCCACTAGGCTCCCGGGTCCCTGGGATTCTCCAGGCAAGAACACTGGAGTGGGTTGCCATTTCCTTCTCCTATGCATGAAAGTGAAAAGTGAAAGTGAAGTCGCTCAGTTGTGTCCGACTCTTAGCGACCCCATGGACTGCAGCCTACCAGACTCCTCCGCCCATGGGATTTTCCAGGCAAGAGTACTGCAGTGGGCTGCCATTGCCTTCTCTGATGGACTGCATAGATCCATGGAATTATCCACGCCAGAATACTGGAGTGGGTAGCCTTTCCCTTCTCCAGGGGATCTTCCCAACCCAGGGATTGAACCCAGGTATCCCGAATTGTAGGCAGACTCTTTACCAGCTGAGCCACAAGGGAAGCCCCAAATCGCTAAGTCACGTCCAACTCTTTTTCAATCCTATGGACAGAGGAGCCTGGCAGGCTACAGCCTGTAGCCCGCCAGGCTCCTCTGTCCATGTGATTTCCCAGGCAAGAATACTGGAGTGGGTTGCCGTTTCCTTTTCCAGGGGATCTTCTGGACCCCGGAAATCCAGCTCTCCTGCATTGGCAGACAGATTCTTTACCACTGAGTCACCAGGGAAGCCCAACGTATAATCTATTGGGCAATCTTTCTTTTACTTTGTAAGAGAAAATAAAAGCCACTAGAGAATAACTCCCTCAAAAATCTTGCCACACATCTGCAAGGATACTTATCTTCCTCCTTTCCTTCCATCATAGTTGAAGTGATTGCTCCTCGCCAAGGTCACTGTAAGGTTCTATATTTCTCTTGCAGTCTGATAGACTTTGTTCCACTGCAGATCCCTCCTCTCTCCTGCTGCCTCACTTGCTACTGATTCCTTTCATCAGTATTTAAACAAGCCCAAGTTGTTTAAAGTTATTTCTTCTAGCCTAAAAATAATATCTTCCGCAGCTTCTACATTCCTTTCCAATGTATTAATGATATTTTCACAATTCTATATTCTTTTTTTTTTTTTTTTTTGAGATCTAGATAAATTTATTGAAACATAAAGGGTGTTAGCAGAGAGGTCATTCAGTGGTATATTACATCATGCCAGATACTTCTATATTTTTGATACTCTGGCATTTGAAGCCTTGCTGACCAGGGAAGGCTTTACTTGCCCCTCCCTCACCCCCACAGGGATAACGAATTCCTAGAGATGTAACACTACTCACCTGAGAGTGTACTTTTTCTATGCAAAGAAACCAGTTCCAGAGCCCATACCCCAACCACCTCCTTTATTGGTTTTCACAGGGTCCTTACATTTGGCCCATTATCCTCCTGCCTTAATCACCCCAGGGCCAGATACCAGAGGACTGGAAACAGCCTCTATGAGAGCCTACTAAAATTTTTTCAACTAACCAATCCTAAACCTTCTTACCCTGTGTTGCTTTTCTTTCCTGTAAAAACCATAATCAAATCTCCTGTCTATGTTTTCCCTCTTTTTCTGCCTCCTGGGGCTTCCCTGTAAGACCCTGTGAGGTCTGGAGCCCTCCTGATCTCACATTACTAGAATAATAATAAAACCTATATTTTAAAACATTCACCTACTTTCTTGTCATTTAATCGCTAAGTTGTGTCCGACTCCTTTGAGACCCCATGGACTATAGCCTGCCAGGCTCCTTTGTCCATGGCGTTTCCCAGGCAAGGATATTGGAGTGGGTTGACGTTTCCTTCTTCAGGGGATCTTCCTGACCCAGGGATCAAACCTGTATCTCCTACCTTGGCAGGCGGGTTCTTTACCACTGGGGAAGTTTACTTCCTTATTGCTTCTCTCTGGCTGCAGTCAAGTGTATTAAAACACGTGTCTATACTCACCATCACCACTTGCTTATCCTTCACTCTGAAATTCTTGAAATCTAGCCTCTGTTCCAACATCCTCTGCTGCTTCTCCTACCCAGACAAGTAATAACACTGTTGATAAACTTTAAGGTTTTTTTTCCCTGACGTTATCTGATTTGAGCTTTAAGCATCATCCGACACTAGTGACCACTATCTCCTTGAAACTGTCTTCCCTTGGTTTAGTGATATTCATCTTTTCCACTATAATTTCTTAGAATCCTTTGTGGGTTCTATTTCTGTTCATCATAGAAGACACAGAAAATTCAGTAATGTGCTGTCATCTCCACATGGATATCCTATTGGCATTTTAGATTGGGAACTTCCTAAACTGAGCTCATCATCTCCACCCTTGAGCCTGTCCCCAATGCCCCACCCCTCCCCACCCCACCCTGTGCTCCCTTTCTTAGTAAATAGCGACATCATCTTTGAGTTGTCCTAGTCAGAATCCTGATGTCATCCTCAGCTCCTCCCTCCACATACCCCAGATCCAGTCAATCACCAAGACCCATTCATTTTACGTCTTAAATATTTAAAATCCATTTATTTCTATCTATCCCCAATGCCTCTGTGTTCATTTGAGTTACTATATCTCTCACCTGGTTAATGCAGCAAACTCCCAACTAGTCTCCCTGACTCCATTTTTGTCCTCTTCCTTCCATCCTTCATATTGCAGCTGGAGCTCTTTCTGTGCATTCGCATCAGGGCATGTACAACCTGCTCTCCCTACTTTACACCATTTTGATGATGCCTCATTATCCTGACGATGTTAGGACAAAGTCCAGATTTCCCTGCATGCCCTTCAAGGACCTTCATCTTGTGCTCTTGGTGAGCCTCCCTGGTCTCTTGCCTCATCGTCCCTACCCCCACCCCATCATACTGAACTGTTTCCAGTATCCTGGATACCCTTTCTCAACTCCTAGCCTTTGTGCAGTTCCTGGACTCCCTTTCCTTCTCCTGCTACTGCTAAGTCACGTCAGTCGTGTCCAACTCTGTGCAACCCACCAGGCTCCCCCGTCCCTGGGATTCTCTAGGCAAGAACACTGGAGTGGGTTGCCATTTCCTTCTCCAATGCATGAAAGTGAAAAGTGAAAGTGAAGTCGCTCAGTCATGTTTGACTCAGCGACCCCATGGACTGAAGCCTACCAGGCTCCTCCATCCATGGGATTTTCCAGGCGAGAGTACTAGAGTGGGTTGCCATTGCCTTCTCCGTTCCTTCTCCTCTTCCTGGCTAACTCAAGCTTATTTCTTAGATCCCAGGTTAGAGACGTAAGTCCCTAATTAAAGCCTTTTCTGAGTTTCAGGTGCTCTGGGAGGCAATAGAGTCCCTCCACCAAAAATCTCACCGCACTCTATTGTCAGTGCCTGTCTTCTTGCTTGTTTCCCTAATTGTTCCAAGCACCTTGAGGGCAGCCCCATGTCTCCTTAACTGGACCATTTCCAACACCCTGCCCAGTGCTGGCATAAATAGTTGCTAAATAAATGACTGTGATTCCAACCAGTGCTTGTGGACAAGAGTGCTTCAGTGAGGCTGTCTGTCCTGAGAACACTAAGATGATTGTCCTCACACTTCCTTCGTCATCAGGAATAGCATTCATTGAGCACTAATTGTGTGTCATGCAATTTTCCAGGGGTAAGGAAAGAAGCCAAACCACTTCCTTATTCTTCCATTGAAATGACATTTAAATAAACTCACTTTCATTTTTCTTTTCTTTTATTCCAGTGGTGATTAAAGCTGAGATCATTTTTGTAGAGATTGGTGCATAAAACCCCCAAGGACTAATCATTGGCTTGAAGCAACACTGACCTCAGGGTGATGGATTATCCATGATATATTTTGGCCACATGCATATAGCCATTCATTAGATGCCTGGGAATGTCAATGCCAAATCATCACCACTTAAAAATGTGCTTGTTTCGAGACTGTCTTTTAACTTGTTGAGTTGGACCATGTGTTTCCCATCTCTAATAATTAAATGAATAGTGAGCTAATAATCTATCTTTTGGTTTGTTTGTAGGCACGCAATTGCTAATATGTACTGGGGAAAAAGGAGGTCATTGTGGGGACTGATGATGTCATTACTTATGAGTGAGTGGAATTTTTGTTGGTTTACTAGAGCAAACAGATATTTACATGTCTGAGCTTTTGAGCATATCTGGCAGAGGATGAAAAAAACAATGTATCTTGCATTTCTGAACTTGCAGTTGCCAACCCACGAGTCTACCCACATTTGTCATAGAACATTTTGCAAAGGCCTCATAGGAAGAGCCAGGCATTCCTGGACTAAGTTATTACATTTCTTCTTCATAGAGAAGAAATTGCATTATTTAATGCTTCCTTAAACCACCATTCAGACTAGGGAGAAAAGGTATCTTAGTTCACTTGGGCTGCTGTAAAAAAGTACCAGAGGCAGGGTGGCTTATAACAATAGAAATTTGTTTCTCACGGGTCTGAGGCTGGGAAGTTCAAGATCAAGGTGCCAACAGTTTTGGTGTCTGGTGAGTGCCAGCTTCCTGGATCAGAGATGGCTGTCTTCTCCCTATGTTCTCACACAGTAGATGGTGCAAAGGAGCTCTCTGGGGTGCTTTTATAGGGACACTAATCCCATTCATGAGGGCTCTACTCCCATGACCTAGTCAGGGGTGATGGTATTAGTAAGTGGGGCCTTTTGGAGGTAATTAGTGATTAGGTTAGGAGAGTGAAGCCCTCATGCCTGGAATTAGTGCTCTTGTAAAAGAAACCCCACAGAGCTCCCTGGCGCCTTCCACCATGTGAAGTACCAGTGGGAAGTCACTAGTCTGCAACCCAGAAGAAGGCCCTCACCCAACCATGCTGGCACCCTGATCTCAGATTTCCAGCCCCAAGAATTGTGAGAAATATATTTTTGTTGTTTATAAGCCACCTAGTCTGTGATATTTTGCTATAGCAGCCTGAATGGAACAAGGTAAATGGATCCTGTCCAAGAGAGCTTCCTAGGGTAGAGAAAGGACCCTAAGAGAAAGGCAGGTGATCAGAATCTTGGGGTAGGTAGGGAGATATGGCAATGGAGACAGAGTGAGATAAGCTTTAAGAAGTCCCACTGGGGAAAGAGGCAGCTGCACCACGGCTAGCACCAGAGGGCAGAGGCCGGAGCACAGCTCTATCCGTCTTCCTAGACTGTTTCTTTATTCATGCCTCCACTCTCTTTCCCTGACTCTGACCCCGAGGGGTCTAAAACTTTGCTAGGGAGTTGGAGAAAAGGTGGATAAAGGAGGAGAGAAGAAGCCAACAACACCTAGTTTTCGGTTGCAGGCTCTCAACCTTGAAGACAACTTGATCTAGAAATTTAGATAAGAATTGGGTTGGAGTTTCGATGTTAAACTGTTCTGAACTTTTAAAATGACAGGCTGTTCTTGGGCCTGGAACACCTACGGAACCTGCTTGAGTTTTTATCTAGGGCCTGAAACAGTGGTCCGTGTTTACTATGGAGTGGTGGGCAAGATGAAAAGTGCTTTCATGTTCATACTCTGGTATGACGACTCCTTAGAAAAATGGGTTACATACACATTTAGAATGTTGGCTAAAAAAAAATTCAGCTCAATACTTTATGGCCTCTTTTCTTGTGTATGGACATATCACAGATACATAATCATAGACTTACTTGCACAGTTGAAGGACATTTAGAGATATTCTAGTCCAAAGCACTCTGTACATAGGAAAATTGTTTCATTAGGATCTCTTTCAGTTCCAAAGTTCTCTAAGATTTTTTGGTATTGATAATCACTCATAGAAGATGTAGAAACAACACTGCTGTCTTAAGGACATGCATTAGACCGTTGTAAAGCAGAATGAAGTAGCCTCTGGTGTTGGGGAGGCACTCGGGATACCGGTTGGTTCACTGTTTCTGAAAAGAACATAAGGCTGATTGCTTTTTTTTTTTTTTTAATGTTGACTGGGGATCTGCCAGCTTAAATAACTACAGTGCTTGACCAAGAGCCCAGCCTGGGAGGCCAAAGACAGAGTCCAAAGATTGCCCTTGTTTTAGACAAGATCATTCCTATTTACCTTCAGAGAATGTTTGGTTCAGAGATTTAGGCTTCCAAGATGTCAGCCTTTCCATAGAGTGTTGGTTCTGCATCCTCGGGTTTTTCTCTCCACTCTAGCAGCAGAGGCCAATCGGGCGGGGGGTCTTTCAAGGACTTTTAGGTAGGAAAAGAGAGCAGTAGGCTATGGCCACACTCCATTAGTCACATTTCCTTCTGAGTTCTCCATTTAACCTCACCAAATTGCCTCTCCCTTACTACTCAGGAATCACTTATGTGTAGAATACGACTGGAAGGAGGTGGGAAGAGAAGGCATCTTCTATTGCAGTTTGGCGAGCATTCCATGGTTGATAGAGCCCTAACGATGCTAGTAGCACTCCCTTTCTCTTCTTAAGCCCTCAGTGGTTTTGAAGAAGCAGCAGTGACTGAGTGGTTAGTCTCAGAGCAGAGAGGCCATTGTCTGGAGGTGGGTTGTGTGTCAGGGTCTTGCATATTCAGACAAACACTGAAAGCAGTAACAAGTGTGTGTGGAACTTCCCTGGAGAAATCCCTTGGGCAATATGAATTGATAGAACCCAGGAGTCCAGCATCTCAATGGCCTGGGGATTGAAGGAGAAGAAGGTTTGAGCAAAAGAGCTCTGCTTCAGCCTTGGGGATTCCCCAGCACAGTTTCAGGTTGACTGTACTAGGAGACTCAGCTTGTACCAGCTCTGGGCTAATAAGCCTTCCTGGCCTGTAAGAACACCAGGTTTCCCATTTGGGTTGCTGATTACCAAGAATTCTGAAGAAACATAAGTTCTAAAGCAAGGCCAATAACCACTCTGTTGTTTTGCTGATATTTTCCTTTATAGCTATAGATGACAAGGAACTTTTCCAGAAAAAAGAGATTTAACAACAAAAACCTTCCTGCCCTTAGAACAGAATATAATAAAATGACTGAATTAATTGAATGACTACCCATCAGTTTATTCTCTCTTGGAGCCATTTGCTGGATGTGATCTGAATCCAAATACAGTGACCACAGTTCTCGATCCAGGCTGTCTGCACCGGAATCCCAGCCCTGCCACTTGCAGCTGTGTCGCCTTCTTTGTAAAACAGCCATAACAATGGTACTTACCTTTTCAGGCTGTTGTGAGGGTTAAACAAGATGACTCCTGTAAGTATGTACTGAACTCAGAACAATGGTGGTACATGGTAAATGCCTGAGGAATATTCAGTGCTGATCATGAATGAGAACACTTAGACCAGATCTGATAAGAGGATGCCAGAGAGCAGTAGCTGTATCACTTCTCCTTTCTTTTATTGTGACTTCAACTACAAATGTCATTTTTTTTTTTTTGGCTGCCCCATGCAGCATGCAGGATCTTAGTTCCCCAACCAGGGCTGGAACCCATGCCCCTTACAGTGGAAGCACAGAGTCTTAACCCCTGGATCACCAAGGAAGTCCCCGAATGTAATTTTATAACATGTTCAGTGTCCTCCACTGACCTCCACCTGCTTCTCCTTTTCTTTTTTGTTCTCTTCTTTGCTGAAATTTTGGGTGGCTATCTCTGTCCCTGATTTTTATTCCTTTCTCCTCCACCATGTACCCTCCGGCTGTAAAAGTCTCCTTTATTTATGCCTGACTCTGGCCTCCAGTCCCCTGCCCGCCATCAAATACCTCCTGAAAAGTTCCTTCTAATGAAACCTTGTCTTTATTGCCCACTTAAAGAATCAGTCTAAATTAAGTGGAGTGGTGCCCTCTGCTTTTCTATTTCCCCCTCCTTTTATTATTGTATCAATTCTCAGAGGAAACTAGCAGAATCTGGGCTATTAGCAGCAGCAATGCCAGTAATTGGGAATCAGATTCTATGGACTTTCTGGAATATTGAAGGGATAAAGTCAGAAAACAGAACCTAAGATAATTAACAGTGTTCATAATTTCTTTACCTGTATAAATGCAATCTGGAGAATTTGGGTTGGCATCCTCACAGACAATGAGAGTAGGCATTTTGTTTTTTCATAGCTGTAGTTCCCTCACTGGAACAGTGCACCTAATGCATGTTCACAACTTCTTTTTTCCACTTAACTGTTAGCAGCAGAAGGGAATTGGTAAATGGTAAATGAGAACAAGACAGCATTTATTAAAGATTATTCTCTATCACCACTTTTTATGAATTTTTAATTAAAAGAGTAAAGTTATTTTAACAAGTTCTTTTCATCCATCAAAGACACTATCAAAGTTGGAAGGACTAGCGTATTTTATAAAAGCATGTGTTTTGGGTCTAAATGGCCATTCTTCATCATATTAATTCATTTTCTTGTAAAAATTGTCAGGAAGACATATTCTTCAGATACAGTTTAATTGGAAAAAAGCAATTACTCACATATTCACATTGTTGTTTGTTGTTCAGCTGCTAAGTCATGTCCGATTCTTTGATATCTCATGGACTGCAGCACACCAGGCTCCCTTGTCCTTCACAATCTCCTGGAGTTTGCTCAAATTCATGTCCACTGAGTCAGTAATGTTGTTTAATCATCTCATCCTCTGCTACCTCCTTCTCCTTTTACCCTCAATCTTTCCCAACATCAGGGTCTTTCCCAATGAGTCGGCTCTTCACATCAGTTGGTCAAAGTACTGGAGCTTTATGTTCATGTTGGTGAAATTTTAAAGTAACTAAAATTAGAGCAAAGCATTACATTCTATTATATTATTATGATTTGTAAAATTACCTTTCAAATGTTGAAGATAAAACACACGAGAAGCTTCTTTATGTTTTAAGTTTCATTTCTTGTAAGAACCAGCATTTAACTGAGAACCTGTCAAGAGGTGGATTGTTTTTACCCAATGCTTCATGTCTGTGTGTGCGCATACATTGGTCTGAGCTACACACAGCCAGTTCTCCATTATCAGAAACTGAAAGTTGATGGGTCTAGGCCTCACCTCTTTCTTTCCTTCTCCCCCTTCCAGAGTCCAAGAGCCCAGACACAGGATGGGTAAATGGTTAAGAGAAATGAGAACACAGAAATCAGTTTGTTTTGCTTCTTGTGAGCTGTGGGTGTTACAAGGTTTGAGAGAAGAGAGAGAAAGTAATGGATAACTCATTAAAACACTGCCCATTGATGGAGTACCATCAACAGCTCTCACTTTCGACTAGTGTAATTCTTGTAAAGGAAAATTGGTGGATCGTGTTCTTCCTGCCCCTCCACCCTAAGAAACTCTAATCTCCACTCCTGACTGGGTTCAGGATTGGCTGGCAAAAGGATCAGCTTCATCACCTCCTACCCCAATCTTATTCTTTACTTCCCACAGAGTTTCTGAAGTTGACTCTCTTTCCTGAATAGGTCTACTGATGAAGAAATGTGGTTAAATTAGCATGAAGTATCAGTTTGAGGAAGAAAAAGTCAGCAATGCCAAAACTTTTGATATTGGTGCTGTTTTGTCAAATATGTTTTCTTTTCTGCCTAACCAGTAAGGTTACCACTTTATAAGAACCAGTCCAGATTTCTTCATACTCTGACCCCTTGTACCACCTACAAAAAGACTCTAGTTTTTACTCAAAAAAAAAAAAAGATTCTGGTTTTTAGTGTCAGGATCTTAAAGCGGTACAATGTTGATACTATGAGTTATCATTTCAGTTTTTCCTTCAAATTTATTTACTCATGTCTAGAGTCTTTTTATTTATTTAGTTTTAGGCTCAGAGAGTGTGACTCTAGGAGGAATAAAAATAGTGAAATAAAGTTGAGACAAGACGTGGTTTTATTAGAAGATAATTTACTGGTTTCAAATCACAAAAAGATAAAGAATCAAAACAGAGAGTATATAGCTCAAATAATAACCATGTTTTCTCTAAGAAATATAGGGAAATCCTTATCATTTAACATCATATGAGCTTGTTATATCTTTTATACTTTGTATGTCTGGTTTTTTTTTCCTGCAGCATCTACTCCAATGCAAGCATCAAAGAATGTTTGTTGAAAGAATGAATGGCTATTGATTCACAACAAGCTAAGGCAAAGATAGGGAAACAATGGAAACAGTGACAGACTTTATTTTCTTGGGCTCCAAAATCACTGCAGATGGTGACTGCAGCCACAAAATTAAAAGACGCTTGCTCCTTGGAAGAAAAGCTATGAGCAACCTAGACAGCCTATTAAAAAGCGGAGACATTCCTTTGCCAACAAAGGTCTGTCTAGTCAAAGCTATGGTTTTTCCAGTAGTCATGTATGGACATGAGAGTTGTACTATAAAGAAAGCTGAGCGCCAAAGAATTGATGCTTTTGAACTGTGGAGTTGGAGAAGACTCTTGAGAGTCTCTTGGACTGCAAGGAGATTCAACCAGTCAATCCTAAAGGAAACAGTCCTGAATATTCATTGAAGGACTGAAGTTGAAGCTGAAACTCCAATACTCTGGCCACCTGATGAGAAGAACCAACTCACTGAAAAAGATCCTGATGCTGGGAAAGATCAAAGGTGGGAGGAGAAGGAGATGACAGAGGATGAGATGGTTGGATGGCATTACCAATGTGATGGACATGAGTTTGAGTAGGCTCCGGGAGTTGATGATGGACAGGGAAACCTGGTGTGCTGCAGTCCATAGGGTTGCAAAGAGTCGGACATGACTGAGCAACTGAACTGAACTGAACCTGAACAGAAAAACTGACTAAATTCATCTGTAAACTGTTAATTAGGCTCACAAGTCATCAGGGAGAGACAGCATTTATTGGAGAATATTCATTCAGGTATGATTTGGCTCAGGATGAATTCTGAGGGGAATCCCATTCTGCTGTGTTGAGTCATTCATGCATGCATATATGACCTGAGTTTCATTAACACTCGGATTAAAGTACATCATATTAAAGGTTATAATTTAATATAGTGAAACCTAGACAAAATCACCAATTAAATGGACATGCACTTGGGCAAACTCTGGGAAATGATGAGGAACAGGGAGGCCTGGCATGCTGCAGTCCATGGGGTCACAAAAAGTCAAATGCAACTCGGTGACTAAACAACAACAGGTAAAATCAGTGTTAGCAAAGAGGTACCCCTGCAGTTCTGCATGCAATCTCTTGCTTCAACAGTGTTTGGACAGAACAGACCAGGGGATGTGTCTTTTCCTAGCCTCTGACCATCCTCCATCCTCTTTTCTAGGCACAACCTTTGGAACCATCTTCTTGTCCATTGTCTGCCTCCATCATCAACTAACACTGGTTTTGAGCTTAGTTCCTGATTGCAGATCAACCATGAGCTACTAGATGTGCCAGAATTATTCCTCTGAGGTGCAGGCCACACCAATGGCCTGGTCAACCTGCATCTGCAAGTCTCCTACATTTACCTCTCTCTACGCATCTATTTTGACCTTGATGACATGGCTGTAGAATCACTTCTTCCATAATTTGGCTTAGGAGATGCTGAGGGCTCCATGAATCTCTTACAGATGCAAAAAACCAGTGCCATAGTTTTGCCCTCTTCCAGGAGGTCCCAAGACCTCCTGGTAAAACCCTGAATTCTGTGGAAGCTGCCATGATCCTGGAGAAATACCCAAACCAGGCCCTTTTGGATCTGCATGCCCGGGATCTTCCCAGGTGGCACAGTGTTAAAGAATCCTCCTGCCAATGGAGTAGACATAGGAGCCTCAGGTTGGACCCCTGGGTGGGGAAGATACTCTGGAGTAGAAAATGGCAACCCACTCCAATATTCTTGCTTGGCAATTCCATGGACAGAGGAGGCTGGTGGGCCACAATTTGTGAGGTCACAAAGAGTCAGACACAATTGAGCGACTGAGAACACATTCACATCCTGAGCACACATGCACACTGCACACACATGTGCATAGAGCCTGGCAGACTACAGTCCATGGGGTTGCAAAGAGTCAGACATGATTAAGCAATGGAGCATACATGCACACTGCAGTCAGGAGGCACCTTTGAAACCACCTGAAGCTCTCTCCCAAGTTGTGGACCAAATAGGAACAATTAAGCACTTTGCAGAAGAAACATTTTCTTATGTGCTTTTAATTCTGAAAGATTTCCCCCTTCCCCCAGATGTTATATCCAGTGGTGTACTGGTAAACCACATTTCAAAAAAAAAAAAAAAATGCATGCCCTGATTTGTAGTGCTTGCCAGTTTTCATGGTGTAAATGTTCCCACCATGGCCAATTTCAAGCCACCAATAGTTGAAAAACCAGTTCACCAAATTCCTGAATGTTAGATTCAACAATCAAATCTTGCAAGCTGGTAAGAGCTAACTCTAGCACATTCATTGAAGCAAAATCTTACTCACTTTGTAAGCCTTTATTAGAATCATACAAAGAGCATTATGGAAGCTTGATCTTTGTCCATAGATGAAGACAGGATATGGCAAAGGGAAGGTGGTGCTTGCTAAGCTCCCTAAGATGGAGATTTAATGGTCTAGCTCTCAAAGTTTGAGGGAAGATATCTTAAATCTCTTCAATTCATTTTTCCTTTGTAATACACCCCCCTCCCACCTTGCCCCAAGTCACTTGTTCGGAGAACACTGGGATTGATTTCGTTGAGCGAACTATTTAGACACATGAGAAGAGTGCCTTGGTTTTCAGCTTTTCTTAAATTCAAAGGTTTGCTTGGCTTTTTCATATAGATCTGACAAAACTCCTCTAATAGGCTCCTTCTAGCTATAAACTATATCGCTGATTGGCTTCACCTTCTGTTTTCTGTTCTCTTACATACTTTGAGAAACCCTGCTTTTGTCATCTAGCTCAGCAGTTTAAGTTATACTTTAAATTGCAGTTGATGTTTGGCTCAATACAACACAAATGGCAGAGGAGGGCTTAGCAGTGAAGTGCCTCTAGTCCCATAGTCCACATACATAATTCCCCAACAAGTGTGTGAAGTGCCTCTAGTCCCATAGTCCACATACATAATTCCCCAACAAGTGTGTGAAGTGCCTCTAGTCCCATAGTCCACATACATAATTCCCCAACAAGTGTGTGAAGTGCCTCTAGTCCCATAGTCCACATACATAATTCCCCAACAAGTGTATTCCTGTTTTAGAAACTTTGTAAGTGTGGCATACCTTTGGCATAGCCTCCTTTCTGAATTTATTTATTCAGCCTATCTGTCATTCAAGCAAAGTGGATCTACAGTTAACACTTGTACAAAAAGCCCACCAACCCAGTAATTTTCGCTAAATTAGTTTTTGGAAGGTATAGTTCCCCACCCTCCTCATTTTCCTTAGTTTCCTTCAGTAATTACCTGGTTTAACACAGATGTAATTTTTTTCCAGTAAACACTTAATTCCAAGGCTCTCATCTCCCTAGAATTAAGCCAATATAAATAGATTTCTGTTACTCCAGCTTATTATCCCTTCCAAGTCTATTAGGTCACAGCTTGACACATAATACGATTTTAGAAAATCTCACTAAATGACTGATTAGAAATATAGCACTTCCTCCCAAAACAAACATAACCATTGATTTTGATTTTGCCCCTCTTTAAACTGTACTGTACTCTTTAAACTGTACTGATACATGTCTTCAAGCAAGTGTATCCTTGTGCCTTAAAGATGGTCTTTTGAAAATAACCCTTTGGAATCCACCATAGGCTTAAATGAGGTAATTAAGATGGAACATATTTGACCGTGTGTGTGTGTGTGTGTGTGTGTGTGTGTGAGTGTGTGTGTTCAGTTGTTTAGTTGTGTCCAACTCTTTGTGACCTCATGGACCATAGCCTGCCAGGCTTCTGTGTCCAAGCAAGAATTCTGGAGTGGGTTGCCATTTCCTCCTCCAGGGGATCTTGCTGGACCAGGCAGGGATCAAACCTTTGTCTCTTTTGGCTGATGATTTGGCAGGCGGATTCTTTACCACTGAGCCAACTGGGAAGCCCATCAACATGAAATATAACACTCAAGCCAAACACTAAATTAAAGGAACATGATAACAGCTCTCACATGCAGTAGCTAGACTCATTGCTTTCAAGGCAAATTTTATTTTAGAATCAGAAAATTTTATCAGAATCACATACTCCCTAGACATTGAGATAAAAATATTAATACTGGTAGATGAATACTGTCAACAAACTGTAGGTCTCTATCAAAACTTGTTCTTCAGAGCAAATACATTCCCATTCTGACCTCCATTTTAGTCCAACCTTGGTCTTTTGGGCAGCTGAATGAGTTCCAGGATATTTCCAGAGGTCAAATCTAGGAGGTCAGTAAATTGTATGAAAAGCTGAAGAGTTTCCTGTCAGCCATGTTATTCTGGCATACTTGTTACTAGAAGGACAAAGGTGGCCCTAATATTAATATGTAAAAACCAGGAAATAGCGTGTTAATTATTAAATCTCTGGCGAATGGTAAATCATCTTGCAATTGCTGGTGGTCCACAGACTAGGAAAAATGAGAGCACTATTTACTTTATTGCAGAGCTGGATCTGCGATGTTGCCAAGATATGCTGGTATTAGCTCTGTGACTTTGAGCAAACTATTTAACTTCTCTGTGTTGGTACCTTGTCGGTACTTGGAAAATACAGGTTGTTGTAAGGATCCAAATGAAATAATGTGTGCAAAGTTACTATTTTTATGTGCTTTGCAATAAAGGGGAATATAAGTGGTAGAAGAACAAAAAATAATTTTAGAAGAAAAACTTGCTTGAAAAAAATTAGGCACAAATTGGTGAATATCTCTATCTGATATGGTCAGTAAAATATTGGCTGAGGAATATCCTACACCAAGCAAGCAAATTTATCTAGAGGCAAAAGGATAGTTGCTCTATTTAAAGAGGTGGTAATAGGCAGCATGTTACTTCTTTTTAGCTAAGCAAAGATTCTTAAATCAACTTGGATGGAAAGGCCCAACATTAGAAGATTCCATGTGCATATATGTAAGTGCAAGTGTTGGGGGATGTTGGGTTTTATAAAGGGTGTTTTGTTTTCTTTTATTGTTTTGACCTCTTAACTCTCCACTCGGTGATCTCTTAGGGCCTGAGTTTTGGTTAGTGTGGTAATCTTCTGGATAATTCATAAAGAGTTGAATTTCTCCCTTCCTGACGCAAACAGAAGGATTGCATTTCTATATCTGCTTTGAAGTTAGGCATGTCCATATGACTTAATTTAGCAAATAAAATGTGAGAGGAAGTGCTGAGACTCACCTCGGATTTTCTCCATTTTGGTGACTAAGGAAGTGCAAACTGAAGGGGAATCTACATCAGCCAACTCTGCCAGCTAGAAATGAGAGATGTATTGTGAATGAGAAAAAAAAAAATATTGTGTTACCCAATGAGATTCTGGAGTTGCTTATTACTGAAGCAGAGACTAGACTATCCTGGCTAGTGGAGGCAGTGTAGGGCCAAGGTATCCACTCATGGATTCACAAGTAGCTAAGTGACACAACTGAATAGCCTGATATTTACAAAGAATGATTATTCAAAGACAAAAATAGCCCCCTCTCCGCACACACACACAAAGAAAACCCTTCAGAATCTGTCCTGGGAGCTCTTCCATTTGCACCAGAAACTGCTCTCCCTCTAGCTACTGTCTAGCTTGGGAGGTTGATAGGTTTATTCTTTTATAATCCCTGATACATATAACTATCGTTAGCAAAATGAGACTATGGACTAGTAACTTCTTTCATTATCACTTCTTACATCTCTCTACCTTGCCAACTACCTCTCTATCTCTCTATTTTCTTCCCTTCCTTCTTTCCTAAAGAAAAAAAGATGATTGAGTGCCTAAGTATGTTCCAGTTACTGTACACATTTCTAGATGTGTAAAGCCAAGTTACTATGATTTGGCCTCAAAGCAGCTTCTATCTAGTTAATGGCACAGTCTGACCTCCCTAAATAAATATTAATAATACTAACAGAATAGTAAATGTACTACTACCAAGCCTGCTGAATAACAGGCAGGCTTGGTAATAACATGGAGTGAGTATGATCTTATATGGCTAAATTTTGAACTTTCAATTAATCCAAAGAATACACAAACCATTTAGTAAGGAGATCTGTAGTTAGTCTTTTTGAAATTTGCTACGTCATAAGTGGGAATATCTTGAGTAGACAGAGACCATTATTTTGAAACAGAAAAAAAAAGATTAAATATGTAGAGTGTTTGAGGAATGCATGAGAAATATCTATTTCATTCCATTGGGTCAAGATGTAGACCTTTCTAACTCACATAATCTTCTCTATTAGAACAAACAATCATATCTGAAAATGACAATAGGTGGAAATAATCTTATAACAAAGAAGATACATAAACATTGTTGAATGATTTCATCTCTAGCCAGGAACTGACAGTGTTGGAAAATATTTTGTAGATGATTGTACACTTAAAAGCCATAAACACTGACTGATGAAAGAAATTTACTGTTTTAATTTTAATTAAGTTTTGTTAACCCAAAGTGGAATTGCAATCAATGTAAATAACACATGTGGAATGTGCTTTCTTTTTTATTCAGCAAAGCATACATTTTTTAAAAACAGAAAATCATTAAAAAAAAAAAATCAGCAAACATGCCACAAAACAAACCAAACATAACTAAGGTTCCCTGCTGATAATATACTGTGACTTTTTATTTAGGCTTGTAGAGGTCACAGAAACTCACAGACTTACAATATATACACAATCAAAGATTCTAAGTGCTTATGCGGAACAAAGAACTTTGAGTTATAAAACCATGAATGGCTTATAGAATGCAATTTACTAGATCAGTCTTTGTTCTTACGAACTAGAGTAATCTTGTTCTTTGACAGTTGAAAATAGATCTTGTCTATATTTTCACAATCAGTGACCCATAGCTAGTTTTCATCATTGGTGGAACTGGCAGAGTTTTCACTCTCTTCAGCTGGTGGACTGTGTCCCCGCTGGCTTGGAATAGCAGGAAGCACTCGGTTGGTCCGTAGAGGTTCTCCAGACAGAACTGGGAGGAAAGAATAGAAGGAAAGACTTTCAGGGTTTTCTTCTCTTAGGAATGGAATGGTGGTAGAAGAACTGTGTTATATCTGAAGGAATACAGGCGCTTCTAAGAAGTTTTTCTTGCAGAGAGCTTAACTTCAGGAGATAGTCATGTGTATCTACCTATCAAGCTTACACGTAGTCAGGGATGTTGTGTGTGCATGCTAAGTTGCTTCAGTCGTGTCTGACTCTTTGTCAGCCTCCTCTGTCCATGGGATTCTCCAGGCAAGAATACTGGAGTGGGTTGCCATGCCCATCTCCAGGGGATCTTCCTGACCCAGGGACTGAATCTGCATCTCTTATGTCTCCTGTATCGGCAGGCAGGTTTTTTACCACTGGAGCAACCTAGGAAGCTCCAGTCAGGGAAGTCAAATATGTGCAATACGAGGTGGGGCTGAGTTTGGTGAAAACATGATCAGACTGTGCGTGCCTGGCAAAGTTCTCTTTTCCTTGGGTGGAGCAGCCCTTGAAAGCCAAGTCAGCACAAGGCCCTAAATAAGCCCCAAGATGTTTGTACTGTGCTTTTATGCAAACCTCAAAAGGTTCTCAGGTTTCTTTCAGGACAGGCGCTGTACCTTTCCATTTCTTTTTCATAGAGCTATAGTCGGTCAAAGATCTTTATCTTTTCCTGTCTCCTTAAATTTAATCATGAAAAGCAAAGCTGCTGAGCTCTGCCAAAGAAAATCCCCTCTCTTTGGCTTCTCTAGGCCATACTGGATTTAAGGCTAAGTGACTCTTTCCTTAGATGTCTTTGTGACTACATTTCTGCTTAAAGACAAGGTCAGACTTGAATTTCATTCAGTGATTGAATTCACACCATCCAAAACTCTCTCTTTAGACAAATTAGTAAGGGCAAGGAAAATAATCTGTCAAGAAAGAGGTCTTGGTTTCTGCTACTAAGTCTGTGTGTGACTTTGGACAATCTCCACTTCTCCCTTTCCTTATCTGAAAAAAAAGACAGAGTTGTCCTAAGACCCCATGGTTCTTGGTTTTTAACTAAAAGGTTCTAGAACTCTTGACTTGTCCCATTTGAACTGCTGTCTGGGGCAGAAAAGATATATTGGATATTTACTCTGTGCAAATGGTTGCCAAGGATTTTGCATGTGTCACCTCATTTAATCCTCTCAACAATCTTATCAGGTGGCACCACTCTTACAGGCTGAAGGAACTGAAGTAAAGAAAGGGTAAGGGACTTGTCTTAAATAAAGCAGCTTCTAAATCATCTAATCTCTGCAATTAAGATGATGTAGAGAGTATATGTGTACATGTGCATGCGAGTGCTTGTGCACGTGTTATAAACCAGTGTGTTGGGGTAGGAAGAACAGGAAGAAAGGAAATTAGAATCCAGTGAGTATTATTTGTTTCTTGAAGCAGCTGACTCAGTATCCTGTACCTCTGCAACTTATTGCCTAAATAATAATGGGTGAGTCATGTGACCTCTCTGAATCAGTTTTCTAATCTACACTGTCTCAGAGTACAGACATAAGCATACACAAACTCAGAATTTCTGAGTGTGGGGCCCTGGAATCCATTTTATAACAAGCACCCCAGATAACACTTAGACACAGGCAAACTTGATCACTTGGTGAATAGAATATATTAACAGTTTATATTGTGAGAAGTTTTGTATAAAATAATGCCAAAAGTAAACCTGATGAACATTATACTTGATTATTCCTTTCTGCCAAGGACTGCAGAGCCTGTGAGTACAGAGGTAACACACATTTCTATCTGTCCAACATAGTAAGGAAAACAATGCCAGGAAGCCAGTCTTAGAATAATTTTTGAAGCATTAAAGACATTAAATAGTACATAGCAAAATAAACTTCTGTTATTGTCTTTATAGTCCAAACATAAAAATTCCTCAAGGAAGCAAGTATTTCTTTTAAATAAGCATTACCATTTTGGATGGAGCTTTAAAGACTGTCTCTAGTCTATTTTCCTATAATTTTCAAGTTTTGGTACTTGATGTTCTCTTGGAAAAATGAAAGTAAACCGAAATAACATTTAGTCCTAATAACAGCACTACTATTTGCAAAGGAAGCTGAGGAAGATTGAAAATACTTACATTTTTGGTCTGGTAGGGGAGCTAGGTTGTTCCGAGTATAAGGAAGATCCCTGATTTTGGGTCTGTTTGGGGACAGATGCTGAAAATTTTGTCCTGGGGACAAACATAATTTGTGTCAATCATTTGAGACTCAACCAAGTGCAAATTATAAAATCCAGTGGATTAGAGAATCATACAAGTTGTTATAGATTGTGAAATTTATGATGTTAACAACAAAATAACTACACCATATTCCGTTTCTATCACATGCCAGTCACCATTTAAGTGAAAGGAAAAATGTATCCAAAATCATTTCTTGAGTAAACTAGCTTTAAAAAAATTATAAACAAGCACAATTAGGGACTTCGCCTGTGGCACAGTGGATAAGAATCCACCTGCTAAGGCGGGGGACATGGGTTTGAATCCTGGTTAGGGAAGACTCCACATGCTCCGCAGCAATCAAGGCTGGGCGCCACAACACTGAGCCTGAGTTCTAGAGCAAACTGAGGCCACACACTCTATGGCCTGGGAGTCGCAACTACTGAGCCTGTGTGCTGCAGCTACTGAAACCCACACTTAGAGCCTGTGCTCTGCAACAAGACGAGCTGCTGCAAAGAGAAGCACGCGCACTGCAATGAAGACTAGACCCCACTCGTGGCAACTAGAGAAAACTCCAACAAAGCAACAAACACCCAGTGCAGCCAAAATAAATACAAATTAAAAAACAAAAAACCAAGCTCAGTTGGTCATATACTGCACAAAACTGAAAAGTTTGAAAAATAAAATAGGGTATTAATGTATCGTGTATTCGTGAATCTGTGTTGAAGAGTGGGTGATGAGTAGGACATAATCTTCAAGATCAGTGTTTCTCAGTCCTGGCTGCACTGAGAAATTATCTGAGGAGTTAAAAAAAAAAAAAAAAAAGATGCTACTCTGACTAAACACCAACCACATTGATTAAATGAGTATCTCAGGGGCTGGATAGGATGCTAGATTTGTTTCAGCTCCCAGGTGATTCTAATATGAATCCAGGATTGAGAATCATGAGATGGAAGATGAGAGGTGAATGAAAGCATTTTGGAGACCTGGAATATATCATTTAAATGACCAGTAGTGCTATGCTGGAGCTGTGCATACCAATTTTCAGGAATTTTGTGAGATGGTTGACATCACACTTAGTGGCTTGACATCAGCAATGGTGGGAGTACTTACATCAGAGAAATCAACAAGCACTGATTTTTCTCTGAACATTAAACATTTATTAAACACATGCGGACTGGAATGCAAAAGTTAGGAGACTGGGATGCAAAAGTAGGAAGTCAAGAGATAACTGGAGTAACAGGCAAATTTGGCCTTGAAGTACAAAATGAAGAAGGGCAAAGGCTAACAGAGATTTGCCAAGAGAATGTACTGGTCATAGCAAACACCTTCTTTCAACAATACAAGAGAAGACACTACACATGGACATCACCAGATGGTCAATACCAAAATCAGATTGATTATATTCTTTGCAGCCAAAGATGGAGAAGCTCTATACGGTCAACAAAAACAAGACCGGGAGCTAACTGTGACTCGGACCATGAACTCCTTATAGCCAAATTCAAACTTAAATTGAAGAAAGTAGGGAAAAACCACTAGACCATTTAGGTATGACCTAAATCAAATCCCTTACAATTATAGAGTGGAAGTGACAAATAGATTCAAGGGATTACATCCAGAGTGCCTGAAGAACTACGTACGGAGGTTCATGACATTGTATAGAAGGCAGTGATCAAGATCATCCCCAAGAAAAAGAAACGCAAAAAGGCAAAATGGTTGCCTGAGGCAGGTAGCTGAGAAAAGAAAAGATGCGAAAGGCAAAGGAGAAAAGGAAAGATATACCCATTTGAATGCAGAGTTCCTAAGAACAGCAAGGAGAGATAAGAAAGCCTTCCTCAGTGATCAATGCAAAGAAATAGAGGAAAACATATAGAATGGGAAAGACTAGAGATCTCTTCAAGAAAGTTAGATACCAAGGGATCATTTCATGCAAAGATGGGCTCAATAAGGACAGAAATCGTATGGACCTAACAGAAGCAGAAGATATTAAGAAGAGGTGGCAAGAATACACAGAAGAACTATACAAAAAAGATCTTCATGACCCAGATAACCACGATACTGTGACCACTCACCTACAGCCAGACATCCTGGAATGTGAAGTCAAGTGGGCCTAGGAAGCATTACTACAAACAAAGCTAGTGGAGGTGATGGAATTCCAGTTGAACTTTTTCAAATCCTAAAAGATGATGCTGTGAAAGGGCTGCAGTCAATATGCCAACAAATTTGGAAAACTCAGCAGTGGCCACAGGACTGGAAAAGGTCAGTGTTCATTCCAATCCCAAAGAAAAGCAATGCCAAAGAATGCTCAAACTACCACACAATTGCACTCATTGCACACACTAGCAAAGTAATGCTCAAAATTCTCCAAGCCAGGCTTCAATAGTACATGAACCGTGAACTTCCAGATGTTCATGCTGGATTTAGAAAAGACAGAGGAACCAAAGATCAAATTGCCAATATCTGTTGGATCATAGAAAAAGCAAAAGAGTTCCAGAAAAACATCTACTTCTGATCATTGACTATGCCAAAGCCTTTGACTCTGTGGATCACAACAAACTGGAGAATTCTTCAAGAGAAGGGAATACCAGACCACCTGACCTGCCTCTTGAGAAGTCTGTATGCAAGTCAAGTAGCAACAGTTAGCACTGGACATGGAAGAACAGACTGGTTCCAAATTGGGAAAGGAGTAAGTCAAGGCTGTATACTGTCACCCTGCTTATTTAACTTGTATGCAGAGTACATCATGAGAAATGCCGGGCTGGATTAAGCACAAGCTGGAATCAAGATTGCCGGGAGAAATATCAATAACCTCAGATATGCAGATGACACCACCCTTATGGCAGAAAACGAAGAAAAACTAAAGAGCCTCTTGATGAAAATGAAAGAGGAGAATGAAAAAGTTGGCTTAAAACTCAACATTCAGGAAACTAAGATCATTGCATCCAGTCCTATCACTCTATGCAAATAGATGGGGAAACAATGGAAACAGTGACAGTATTTATTTTTCTAGCCTCCAAAATCGCCACAGATGGTGACTGTAGCCATGAAATTAAAAGACGCTTGCTCCTTGGAAGAAAAGCTATGACCAACCTAGACAGCATATTAAAAAGCAGAGACATTACTTTGCCAACAAAGGTCTGTCTAGTCAAAGCTATGGTTTTTCCAGTAGACATGTATGGATATGAAAGTTGGACCATAAAGCAGGCTGAGCACCAAAAATTGATGCTTTTGAACTGTGGTGTTGGAGAAGACTCTTGAGAGTGCCTTGGACTACAAGGATATCAAACCAGTCAATCCTAAAGGAAATCAGTCCTAAATATTCTTTGAAGGGACTGAGGCTGAAGCTGAAGCTCCAATACTTTGACCACCTGATGCAAAGAGCCTACTCATTGGAAAAGACCCTGATGCTGGGTAAGGTTGAAGGCAGGAGAAGGGGATGACAGGCGAGACAGTTGGATAGCATCACTGACTCAATAGACATGAGTTTGAGCAAGGTCTGAGGGATGGTGAAGGACAGGGAAGCCTGGCATGCTGCAGTCCATGAGGTCTCAAAGAGTTGGACACAACTGAGTGAATGAACAAGAACAACAGGATCAGACAGGATTAGGCTTAATTCCCAACTTGAGCAAGTGATGTTCTCTCTTTAAATCTCAACTTCCTCATATGTAAAAAGTGGATAATAGCTTTCTGTCTTTTCCAGTTGTTATAAAGATTAACTAGGAGAACAAAGGTAAAGCATTTAGCTTATAAAGTAAATAATAAACATTAGCAATTATTACAGTGCTACTACGTGGCATTTTTAAATATGATCTCCTAGAGAGTGGGGCATGTATTCATTTGATCTTTTACTTAGCAGTCTAGTAGGAACCTTTTACTTAGCAGTCTAGTAGGAACAAGAGTCATTATAGTGAGGCCCATAGGGTTTAAGTCTTCTGTTTGGGTAAAGCAGTCCTTAGAACAGGGGGGAAAGATCCACCCCCTATCTGCTTCGGTGAGTCCAGTGGTAGATTTTTAGGGGTGGTCATCTGAACAGTGTCATTTGATGAATATTAAGCAAAATTTCCAGTCTCCTGGGTGTACATTTTGCCTTTATATTTTTATTCCTTTGAACTTTGAAGGTTAAATAACCTCATAAGTGAAAGTGAAATCGCTCAGTCCTGTCTGACCCCATGAACTGTAGCCTACAAGGCTCCTCCATCCATGGAATTTTCCAGGCAAGAGTACTGGAGTGGGTTGCCATTTCCTTCTCCAGAGGATCTTCCCTACCCAGGGATAGAACTGGGTCTCCTGCATTGCAAGCAGATGCTTTTACCATCTGAGCCATGAGGGAAGCTCATAAGCCATTGTTTTAAAAAAAAATTCCTGAGTAGAATTACAGTAAAACCTATATCAACTCATATTCGATTATTTATCCATGAACACTGGAGCAGAAATTTGAAAAACCAAAAATGAGATGATAATTACGGGTAACACTATTGAGCACTTACTGTGGTCAAGCACTGGACTAGTTTCTATATATGTAATCTCATTTAATCCTAACAGTCACTTTCCCTTGTGAGAGAGGTACTATCATGCCCAGTCTCCAAATGAGGACACTGTGATTTGGAGGAGTTCTGAATGGAGCTCAAGGTCATATGACAGGAGGTGACAGAATCTGGACCCAACCCAGGTCTGTCTGGACCTAAAATGCACACCATGTTGCCTCCTTAGAGGCCAAAATGGTATAGATAGGATGGGAGAAGTGGCAGAGACGGACTTCAGCAGTGATTTGGGAGGAGGTGGGAGGAGAGTTAAACTTTTTGCCACCCTGACATTTTGCTCAGTTTTGAAGAACAAGGTAGAATGTGCATAGTTTAAAGATCTATCTGTGCTGCGGGAGCTTTCAAGGGGTGTCCAGCCTGTGGAGGATGACCACTGTCTTAGAATAAAAAGGCAGAAAAAATTTTCACAGTTAAATGAGGAAATAGAAGAGAATGAAGATTAATAATAATAACAAATATATTCAGCACTCATCTATTGCAAACTCTTTGCATTCCAGAGACTAGAGTACAAAGAGAAGGCAAGGTGCTCAAAGTGGCTGATGGGAATAGAAACAGATAAAGTACTTTTGAAGGCCATGAGTAGTGCTGTGAAGCTATCACAGGAAAGAAGGGCCCAGAGAGATCAGTGTGTCTTGAATCCCACAGACCTTGCTTAAACATCTGCTCTGCCACTTCCTAGCTACCTTATGACCTTAGGTGGGTGGGGTAACCACTCCAATCCTCCAATTTCTTCATCTCTAAAATGGGGATTAAAAACTCCTCTCCTGCAGTGCTGTTGAAGGGGAAGTCTGTGGTTCACTGCCCCCGAGAAGGCTTAACAAGGCAGAGGAGGGATTCTTTCATGATGGATAGTAAAAACGGGCCACACCTCCTACAGCAGTGAGGAGCCTTCTGCATAGGAGGCAAGTTTGGGCTGGTTCTTAAAAGATTGTAGGACTCTATCAAGACTCAGTGGATGAAAGGTTAAAAGAAAAACAAAACGAAACACGGGCAAAGATGTCGTAGAGTAAAAGGTATGGGTTCCTCAAGAGCTTAGAGATATTCAAGGAACTGTTCAAGGGGAGGGGGCAGGGGGAAAGATTGAAATGGGAGGTGCAGAAGTTGAGAAAGGTAAGTGAGGCCAGGCTACGTTGGGAGGACTTTGCCAGCTGAAGAATCTGGCCTTTGTCCTGTTGCTAAATTGCTTCAGTCATGTCCGACTCTGTGTGAACCCATAGATGGCAGCCCATCAGGCTCCCCCATCCCTGGGATTCTCCAGGCAAGAACACTGGAGTGGGTTGCCATTTCCTTCTCTAATGCATGAAAGTGAAAAGTGAAAGTGAAGTCGTTCAGTTGTGTCTGACTCTTAGCGACCCCATGGACTGCAGCCTACCAGGCTCCTCCATCCATGGGATTTTCCAGGCAAGAGTACTAGAGTGGGTTAAACCCATTGCTGATGGGTTTAAACAGTGGTGGTCATGACATCAGACCTATGCAGGGAGGAGAGGGAGTTGTTGCTGGGATAGTCTAGAAAATTCTGGAGAAGCAAGTTCTCTCTTGAGGGAGAAAGGAAGCAAGCACTTTCTTAGGTTCCTTGTGATGACTTGTAAATAACCAGGCTGGTAGCAAATACCACAGAACTCTCTGTTCCATTTTCTCTGAAAGCTGCTTGCAATGAATTAAGCTGATGTGCTCCAAATTCCCTCATTTTGGTTAAGTGCCTTATCCCCCATCCTCTCCATCTAGCCCATTGACAGGTCTCAATAAATGTTAAGCAATAATCATTACAGCTAAATGTTCAGGGTTGCTGAAGTCAGCACAGGATATTAGCTTCCAGGAATTCAAACGGTAGTAATCACTGCTAGCCCATATTATTTCTACTAAACCCAGGGCAGGAAAAGAAAAAATCCAGGGGAGAGAGACGATCCAAGTTCAAGCCAGTGGTGCAGTGGTATGATTTATAGTACCCAATTGCTTTACCACATTAGGTTTTCACATCAAGTATGGGAGCTCAGTGCAGAAATCTGCTGAGTTTCAACCCGCCTAAACTAACAATTTAAACCACTTAAGTGAACTCTCTCAACTGTAGTCTGGAAGTTTCAGTAGTCATTAAAAAAAATAAACAAAACTCAAATTGGGTTAAAAATATTTGCAAAAATAAAATCCATAAGGCAGAAATATTTTTCTTTGGGGGAGGATGGTGTAGTTTCTAAGAAAATCACATCGTAAATAATTTGGTAAGCATGCTATCAACTGGACTTTGAGATATAAAGACAGAAATAAGGGAAGCCCTTATTTTGTGGGTTCAATCCCTGGGTCGGGAAGATCCCCTGGAGAAGGAAATAGCAACCCACTCCAGTATTCTTGCTCGGAAAATCCCATGGACAGAGGAGCCTGGCGGGCTACAGTCCATGGGGTTGCAGAGTCAGACATGACTTAGCGACTGAACCACTTCCACACCATTGTATATGTGAGCAGCCCGACTCTTCGTGACCCAGTGGACGGTAACCCACCAGGCTCCCCTGTCCATGGTATTATCCCTGGCAAGGATACTGAAGTGGGTGGCCATCTCCTCCTCCAGGGGATCTTCCCAACCTAGGGACTGAACCCACATCTACCTGCATTGCAGGTGGACTGTTACCTCTGAGCCACCAGGAGGCTGTGTGGTAACTTCTTAGGAGAGCTGGGTTAAAGTTATGAATATGTCACTCATTAGTTGTTAAGACTGAACAAGTTGTTTTAACTTTTCTAGGCTATGTACATTATAACTGGAAAGGCCTTCATGGAACAAAACGGCCCCAGACTGTGTATCCAGAGAGTAGGAAAATTGTAGCTCAGAGAGATGACATGTCTTGCCTTATCCATCAGGGCTCATTCAGGAAAATGGAGACCTCTTTAGGCCTCTGAAAGAGAGGCAATTTCATATGGAAATTTCATTATACTGGTGGTGGAAAAGCTGAGAAGCCAGATGACAAGGTTAAAGGACATCCAGAAATTAACCACAGAAGGAGGATGCAACCACTTCTAGTCTGGAGTACAAGAGAAAAAGCTGGTATTACCAAGGTCCAGAAGCTAGTGGGAGCCAGAACCACAAGTGAGGGGCTGTGTGGAGGAAGTAGGAGGAGTGAAACCCCTACTGGAAATTCCATAGGAAGCAGAGGGACATTGAGGAGAACTACACTGGTTTTCCTCTTTCTCCTGCTCGTACTCTTGCCAATGCCTCCTGGCACTTTAGCAAAAGTACCTGGAGGCAGCTTCCAGGGAGCCTGGGAGGGATAGTTTCCAGAGATACAGAATAGAGTTAGAAGTAAGAGATTAGATCTGAGAGCAAAAAGGCAGTTAAATGTCATCACCTATAGCTTGTGTCTAAGGCACTGGGCTTAGCGTAGGGCCTGGCACATAGTTTTAAAAAAAGCCCACAAATTTGTGTGTATTTGTATAGTACTATGTTAAAGTCACTATTTTAAGTATTATAAATGTATCAATTCATTTAACCTTACTATCAATTCACAACCCTAAAAGTTGGGTATTTCGTCCCATTTTTGACACGAGGAAACAAAGGTTTAGAGAGATTCATTAACAGCAAGTAAAAGAGAGCCAGGGCTTATTGACAAAACAACAACAAAAATGTGACTTTAAAAGACCTCTTGGGGAATTCCCTGGTGGTCCGGTGGTTAGGACTCAGGTCTTCGATTGCTATTGACCCGGGTTCAGTTCTTCTCTGGGGAACTAAGATCCTATAAGCCATGTGGTAGCCAAAAAAAGAAAAAAAAAAAGAATTTTTCTCTTAACCACTGGATATGCTGCCTCTTGATAAATTATAATAATAGACACACAATAATCATTTAAAGAATGAGTGAAGACTAGGGTCCTTTCCATTTAAAACCCTTATGATTTTCATATGTAAACATGAGAAGAAAATCAATTTAAAGTGAGTTGTATAATCAACTTAGAAAAATCCATGTTCCTGAAAGTTCATTTATAGACTGAAGATTCTTGGGATATTTATCTTATCATGACTCAGTTACCTAGAACGGCTCCTAGTTATAATCAGCACTCAAAAACATTGGTTGAAAAAAATAAAAGCTTTGATCCAGGCACAGCTAATCATTTAACATTCCCTTGGAGAATTCTGCTAGTTCTTTTCTGCTTTCCTGCCCCTAGGGACTTTTCAAGTTACTTCACTGGAAAAGTGAAATCAATCCTAAAACCAACTTTATTGAATTTTCTTTTATTTTACGAAATACGGAAAGTTTTAGATGGCACATGTGACAGAATCTATGAATTCTCTATTCAATATCTACTCCCTTATTTCTCTTAGAAATGAAAATCCAGTTTTGGAGGTACAGTCATGTGATCAACTAAAACACAACAATTCCCAGTCTCCCTTGCAGACAGGCAGTCATGTGACCAAAGTTCTGGCCAATGAGATGGGAGCAGACTCTAGGACTTATGGTCAATAACTTATTACACTTGATCTTAGCCAAAAGGCCTAGAAGCAATGGGAGATAACTTATTAATGGGAGATAATTCAGTTTGGGGACATCCATTTTCCTCTCCCCTCTCTCCTTTCTCCTTCTCTTTCTCCAAAGGATGAAAGCCATAGGTTAAGTTGTAGAGAATACAAATGGAAGGATCATGGTTCACCAAGCACTGGGAACCATAACGTTCAACTTCTTTCATATGAGAGGAATAAACTTCTATGTTGCTTAAACCACTGTTACTTTGGGTTTCTGTTACAACAGATGAACCAATTCTAACTGATAAAGAAAAAACAGCCCCAGGCTGTCCTGGGAACAGAAAAAGAACAAGACTCAAAATTAAAAAAAAAAAAAATTTTTTTTTTCCCTAAAAAGGAGATATTAGCCAGGACAGGACTAACTCCAGAAAGCAGGCTGAGTCAAGGCCCTGGAGGCCATCAAAGTGTTAAAAGACAGCAAACCAATATCTTTGCTTCCTTACCCCTCCACAGAACACAGGGAAACTACCCACACTCCAGTGCTCTGAGGAGGAAGTAAGACCTTGCGGGAAGTTCTTCTCAGGAAATAGCTGTCAGGTATTTATTCAAATAAATATATTTAAATACAAATGAATATGTATGAGAGAAGTCTTACGCTGCCTCACAGGTTTCAGACACCAGGCACGTGTAAATGAGTGAGGAGAGCCAGGCTCATGCTGCATATTAAATGGGAAGGAATAGTTCTTACCTCTAAAGATATATTGATCTCATCTAGTTCTTAAAATATACATACACCCTCTTGGTCTTTCACTTTTCTACTTTTGAAAGAAGCATGGGTTCAAGAAACATATCCTTTTCCCTCTTAACCCCACTATAAGAAAAGCAACAGAAACTTATTGTTAAAGAACAACAGACACTCCATGGACAGAGACTAGAGAGTGGTGTGGACTGGGCTAAACTGGGGACAGTGATGTCCAAGTGGTGTCCAGAGGGATACTGGTTACTCAGATCTAGCCAATTATTGCCAAAAGGTATTTGTGTTTAGTGTTGCTGGATTTCTCAATTTCTCAAGAGAAGCTAGAAATTTAAACTTTTATGTAAAAACTTCATGATTTTTAAATGTTAGTGATTAATTCACTTCATAACAAAATAAGCTGTTATAGTAATGACCTGATTTTGGCAGCTGTTCTGAAGCCTGCACTTTAGAACAATAGATCTTAGTCTCTACTGTACCTCAGAATCCCCTGTGGGTGATTTTAAAAAATATAAATAAAAGTTTTAGTGTGATATGTTTGTTTAAACAGGTGAAAAGTAGACACATATATATTGCTTGTATGTGTACAAAAATATAGATTCTTTAGTGTGATGTGCTTATTTATTTAAAATGTATATATATATATGTATATATACAAATACTTAAATATGTATAAAATACTTCTGGAAGGACAAGCAAAAAATTAATAACATAGTTTGCTTCGGATGAGGGGCTACATAGCTGCGGGCAGACACAGGTAATCTGCCAGGTAATCAATCCTTTGACGTGTTTGGAGTCTTGATCCATAAATGTGTGAAATGTTCCCTTTCTACTCATACACGTGGAAGGCATTACTCTTTTCCCTTCTGCCTCACCAAAATTTTGGTTCAGTGGGCCCAGAGTGGGCATTGAACACCTGATTTAAAAGCAAACAGTCACACAAACAAATCAACGCCTTGTAGGTGATATCGGCAAGGATCCCTGCTTAAGAATCCTTGCTGGTGGAAATAATAACATTCCTGCTCCAACCTGCCAGTCACCACACGTATTTGGTGGGATGGGATAAGATGAGAAGGCACATGCTTCTACTTGATGACTGTCCTCAGGTTGGAAAAGCAGACTGTTTACATAGCCTGCTGCTGCTGCTGCTAAGTCGCTTCAGTTGTGTCCGACTCTGTGCGACCCCATGGACTGCAGCCTACCAGGCTTCTCCGTCCATGGGATTCTCCAGGCAAGAACACTGGAGTGGGTTGCCATTTCCTTCTCCTTACATAGCCTAGATACCCTGAATCCAGTGGACTAAAGGGAAGTCCTCCAAGCTATCTACTCTCCCTCCTCACTCAGGACTGTATGACATGTTTCTTGTACAGAATCTGTCAGGAATGAGGGAGGACATTACCTGATGAAGGATTATGTAGATGAGGAAGATGTGGGGGCCCTGATACTTCCTGGTGGCCAGATCTGCTGGTGAGCAACCTGTCTAGCAGCTTGTCAGATGAAGACATAGTCCAGGCTTTATAGAACACCGGGTGAGAATCACCTTTCCAAGGGTTATCTAGCAATGCCTGGCAGCCAGTTCTGTTATTCAACAAATCTTGCTCACTTCGGCTTTTCTGAGATCGCTGAGCCGCATGATGAGTACCAGAGCTCAGGCCAGCATGGGAAGTGGCCCCCTGGGAGGCTGTCAGGAAGTTATGGCCCAGGGTGATGGGTGGGAGGCTCTGTGTTCTGATTGGTGGAAGCCCTTTACGGGCCAGAGGCTTCTTTTCTGGTAAGTGATATTTTGAGTTTTCTGAGGTCCTCTTCTTAAAGTCAACCATAGCCACCTGCTCACCAGGCTGCTCTTGGCAGTTGGTATCCACGTTGCTGTCAAAGGTGGTGATGATGTCATCGACTTCCGAGGTGTGCTCCCCCCTGTGCCAGTCCCTGCTGGGGTCCTTCTGATAGGCCCTCTGCTCTTCCTTTCTGTTCCTGCAGAAGATTTGATTGAGCATGCCGAATCGTCCCTCCTTCTTCTGGGGCCTACTGTTCTGGGCAGGAAGGGGTCTAGGAGGCTCTGTTCTATAGGATATAAAATAAGGATGCTCTGTGAGAACAGGAAGTGGCGCAACAGCAGTCATCAAACAACATACCTCCCTCTATTCCATCTCCAGGAAGGAGATCATTCAAAGTCATTCAGCGCCCTCTCAAGTTAAAGGTGATGTGCAAAAGCTACTCACATGCCACCCCCTTCCTTGGCATGGTCAGTCTACTGTCCATAATTAGAATATTTCTTAGTTAGATTTTGCTTGTTCCCTCAGGAACTATCCTTTCAAAATTTGTTTTTGCCAGGGGATCAAGTAAGCTGAAAATACCAAATACCTTCAGGGATTACTGTTTACTCACTTCTTAAGGCCAGTCAGTAGGAGCGCCAGCTTTAAGTCAAAGAAATAAAGGCCACATGTTGTGTTCAAGCTTTAGCTAGCAGCTGGGTGGAGGCTGCAGAGCTGGGGGAGGGGAGTCTAATTTTTTTCAGGTGTTCTCTGTAAAGGCTCCCTGGAGATAAGGGCAGAGCTCTGACATTATCCACCTCAGGAAGCCTGCCCATTTTACAGTTTGTGTGTTATTTGTTTCCTGTTGAGTTTTTACTAAATTTCCTATTGAAAAACACTTAAAATAAAACATACTAAAAGAAGCCAAGGAGAGAAGCTTTTGTCTGGGCTTGGGCTGCAGAACAGGAAGTGTGTATGCCAGAATTTGGGCGTGGCAGCAGAAAAAAAGTGAGCAATGTCCAATGGGCAGGCAAATTCTGCAGGGGAAAAAGATCTGCAGCTGTCCGGCTGGCTCTTCTTGTGTGGAGTTTCCCTGAGGCACTATGCTGTTTTTTTTGCTTGGAAATTTCTGTATTATTCTCTTTTGAGGCCACAATTGATTAGTGCTTTCTGCGGTATGAGTTAATGATGAAACCGGACCTGTGTGCATGCCCTAAAAGCAATATTGCAACATTTCTCTTTGCAGTGAGATATTGTAACCTGTGGTTTGGAAAGTATCACTCCTCATTTTGGCCACATATAATGAAATTTTTTCTTTTTCCAGTAGGTCACACAGTGTATAATTGAATCTTTATTCCTGTGATGAATTTTTGTCTTCCTCCTTTCACCTTCCAAAAGGCTTTATGAAATATGAAACACAGATTCTGCACTCCTGACACTACCAGAGAGAGAACCCCAAATCTCTAGCATTCCTGCAAGTTTTCCCATATAGAATATGTCCCTGTGCTAACTAAATTAAGTAAATGCTAATGCTACTTTAGCATCTTCTACAATCAATTTCCTTTTCCTAGTAAGGTTGTGATTTTGGCCAGTGGGTCTCAAAGTGTGGTCCATTGAACCCTGGAGGTGAGGTCTCTGACAGGCCTCATGAAGTTAAAACCATATTCATAATAATATCAAGATGTTGTCTTTTTCACTGGACTGCTTTTTACACCAAGCATGCAAGAGAGCAAATGGGCAAAACAATGGGCTCCTTGGCACAAATCAAGGTAGTACTAACAATGCTGCTGCTGCTGTCACTTCAGTCGTGTCCGACTCTGTGAGACCCCAGAGACGGTAGCCCACCAGGCTCCGCCATCCCTGGGATTCTCCAGGCAAGAACACTGGAGTGGGTTGCCATTTCCTTCTCCAATGCATCAAAGTGAAAAGTGAAAGTGAAGTTGCTCAGTCGTGTCCAACTCTTTGAGACCACATGGACTGCAGCCTACCAGGCTCCTCGGCCCATGGGATTTGCCAGGCAAAAGTACTGGAGTGGGGTGCCATTGCCTTCTCCAGTAGTAACAATAGACTTTCATTAAAACAAAACTGCCACTTAATTTAATAATGCCCAGTAAAACTTACTCATTTTACTAAATATTGATTCTTGAGATGCTTTTTTTTTTTTCCTGGACAAAATAGAAAGTACTCATAAGCAATTCTGCTATATACTGGCATCACCGACTCAATGGACATGAGTCTGAGCAAACTCTGGGAGGTGGTGAACTACAGGGGAGCCTGGAGTGCTGCAGTGCATGGGTTCACAAAGAGCTGGACGTGACTGAGGGACTAAACAACAACTCTATACTAATACATGATGGATGTTGTGAGGTAAAATATTTGTGGAATTGTTTGAGCTGAACTAGATACTTTTTTCCCCCATGAACCATCATTTCAATGGCTTCTAGGCAAGCTATGGTTATTTGGAGTAGGGCATTTGATTTTTCAAAAATGAACAGAGTGAGTCTGTCATTCAAGGTAAACAATTGACAGTAATTGTTGCCAATGACAAAAATCTAGCTTTCATGCAAAAATGAGAAATTTTGGAAAATTTGTATGCATACTTTGAGCTTGATAGCTTCCTGATACATAAAACCTTTTCTGATGAGATCAGTGGTGACATTAATAAATGTGATTTTTTTTCTAATGTTGTAAAATGAAATGTATTATTTAATGGAAGATCTTCATAACTAAGCAAACCAATGTTTTTCAAATGACCAATGCAAGATATAAAATCATGCATAGGTATAAGACACATTTAAGGTGCTAGAGAGATGAATGGATTTTAATGTAACAGAATTCAAAAAGTTCACGGATAAGGTGACAAAGTCCACACTGCAACTGATCTTTGGGAAACTATTAGATTGGTACAAAAATAATTGTGATTTCAGACCATAAATTTTAAGTCATTATAACTAGGCTCAAACCCATCATTATTAATCAAAATAACAACCATTAAAATCAACACATTTTTGCCAATGAGAAATAAGTTTGTTTATTCCTGTAGCATAAAAATCCATGCTTTGGGATTCTATGAACCGTTGGAAAGCATCTTCTGCCTCCTGCTGGCTGTGGAAGCATTTCCTCTAGGAAAAGTTGAGATGCTTGAAGTCGTAGTCGGTTGGCAAGAGGTCGGGTGTATACTGCAGATGAGGCTAAACTCTTGTAGCCCAATTCATTCAACTTTTGAAGCGGTGGTTGTGTGACATGTGGTTGGGCATTGTCATAGAGAAAAACTGGGCTCTTTCTGTTGATCAGTGTCGGCTGTAGGCATTGCCATTTTCAGTGAATCTCATTGATTTCCTGAGCGTACGTCTCAGATGTAATGGTTTTGTTGGGATTCAGAAAGCTGTCGTGGATCACTAGAGCAGCAGACCACCAAACAGTGACCATGACCCTTTTTTAGTGCATATTTGGGTTTGGGAAGCTGGGATTTCTTTGGAAGGAATGATGCTAAAGCTGAAACTCCAGTATTTTGGCCACCTCATGCGAAGAGTTGACTCATTGGAAAAGACTCTGATGCTGGGAGGGATTGGGGGCAGGAGGAGAAGGGGACGACAGAGGATGAGATGGCTGGATGGCATCACTGACTTGATGGACGTGAGTCTGAGTGAACTCCGGGAGTTGGTGATGGACAGGGAGGCCTGGCATGCTGTGATTCATGGGGTCGCAAAGAGTTGGACATGACTGAGTGACTGATCTGATCTTGGAGCTTCTTCTTGGTCCAACCACTGAGCTGGTCACCACTGGTTGTCATCTGAAATGCACTTTTCTTGCATGTCATAATCTGATCAAGAAATGGTTTCTTGTTGTTGCATAGAATAAAAGAAGATGACACTTCAAGATGACAATTTTTTTTTTTTAATTTCCTGTCAGCTCATGAGGCATCCAATTATTGAGCTTTTTCACCTTTCCAATTTGCTTCAAATGCCAAATAGCCGTAGAATGGTCAATATTGAATTCTTTGTGACCTCTCATGTAGTTGTAGGATCAGTTTTGATGATGGCTCTCAGTTGCTCATTGTCAACTTCTGATGGTCGACCACTGTGTTCCTTATCTTCAAGGCTCTCATCTCCTTTGCAAAACTTCTTGAACCGCCACTGCACTATACATTCATTAGCTGTTCCTAGCCCAAATGTGTTGTTGATGTTGCAAGTTGTTTCTGCTTCTTTGCAACCCATTTTTGACTTGAATAAAAAAATCATTCGAATTTGCTTTTTGTCTAACAACGTTTCTATAGTCAAAATAAATATAAAAGAAACAGCAAATAATAAGTCATTAGAAAAAAGACATAAAGTGAGAAATGCACATTAAAATGTTGTATAACATAACCACATTTATTTAAGAATGTATCCCAATATCAAATGGCAAAGTTCAACAGTGTAAAACTGCAATTACTTTTGTACCAACCTAATACTACTTGTCAAGTTTTGGTGTACTATCCGAGGAAAAGTATCCATAGTTATCTGAAAAGTCTATTGAAATACACCTCCCTTTTTTACCTATGTGTCTATGTGAGGCCAGATTATTTTCATACCCTTTAGTCAAAACAGTCATGTTGCAATAGATTGAATGCAGACGCAGATGTGGGAATCCCGCTGTATTCTACTAAACTTCTATAAAGTTATCAAGGAGACTTGAAGAGCAAAGTAAAATAAAGCTGCTCTTTTCATTACACTTTTTCTGGTTGGTTTTGAAGAATAGTTTATTTTTAAGTAAAAATATGGTATTAATCTTAACTTATAATGGATTATTATCACTTTAAATTACTAACTAAATATTTTATCAAAAGTGTCTCAGTTTTAGTTTCATGCCATAAATATTGATAGGTGTAACTCACATAAACAAAAGCTTTTTTGGGTCCTCCATAATTTTTGAGTATAAACGGGTCCTGAGAACAAGGAGTTGGAGAAATGCTGATTTAGGCAAAAGAGCAATTAGCATATTGCTTAAATGGATGTGGAAAGGGAGAAAACAGAAGAGATTAGAGTTCAGTAAATGTTAGGCTGATACATTCAGGCTTACTACTACCATTTTGCTCCACAGATTCAAGGACATATCATTGTTAGATAATGGTGTCAACTGAAAAAACATGCACAACATGAGAGTTGTGAGTCACTATTTATTTGGGGGAAAATGAGGATTATAGCCCAAGAGACATCATTTCTGATCACTCTGAGAAACTGCTCAGAGTGGTGAGCAGAGGTGGCTGGGAGGGTTTTGGTGAAGGGGAAGTACATGCAATCAAGCACATACTTTTTGCAGGAGCTTACTACCAGACCACCTGACCTGCCTCTTGAGAAACCTATACACAGGTCAGGAAGCAACAGTTAGAACTGGACATGGAACAACAGACTGGTTCCAAATAGGAAAAGGAATACATCAAGGCTGTATATTGTCACCCTGCTTATTTAACTTACATGCAGAGTATATCATGAGAAACTCTGGGCTGGAAGAAGCACAAGCTGGAATCAAGATTGCCAGGAGAAATATCAATAACCTCAGATATGCAGATGACACCACCCTTATGGTAGGAAGTGAAGAGGAACTAAAAAGCCTCTTGATGAAAGTGAAAGTGGAGAGTGAAAAAGTTGGCTTAAAGCTCAACATTCAGAAAACAAAGATCATGGCATCCGGTCCCACTACTTCATGGCAAATAGATGGGGAAACAGTGGAAAACTTTATTTTTTGGGGCTCCAAAATCACTGCAGATGGTGATTGCAGCCATGAAATTAAAAGACGCTTATTCCTTGGAAGGAAAGTTATGACCAACTTAGATAGCATAATAAAAAGCAGAGACATTACTTTGCCAACAAAGGTCTGTCTAGTCAAGGCTGTGGTTTTTCCAGTGGTCATGTATGGATGTGAGAGTTGGACTGTGAAGAAGGCCGAAGAATTGATGCTTTTGAACTGTGGTGTTGGAGAAGACTCTTGAGAGTCCCTTGGACTGCAAGGAGATCCAACCAGTCCATTCTGAAGGAGATCAGCCCTGGGATTTCTTTGGAAGGAATGATGCTGAAGCTGAAACTCCAGTACTTTGGCCACCTCATGCAAAGAGTTGACTCATTGGAAAAGACTCTGATGCTGGGAGGGATTGGGGGCAGGAGGAGAAGGGGACGACAGAGGATGAGATGGCTGGATGGCATCACCGACTCGATGGATGTGAGTTTGAGTGAACTCCGGGAGATGGTGATGGACAGGGAGGCCTGGCATGCTGCGATTCATGGGGTCGCAGAGAGTCAGACGTGACTGAGGAACTGAACTGAACTGCTAGTCATGAGGAACAGTTGTCACCATGAAAGATTTTTGTGCTTTTCTAGATACAAAGAGATGCAAGAATTGGGCTCATAAAATTGGTTCTTGAAAACATCTAACTATCTAGAGACCTGTTCTGTCAGTTATTCTAGAGCACAGAGAGCTTCATTTCTGCTCTCCACCTTGAGAGCCTTTCAGTGGGGGGGGCTGTTGAAAGTCAGCAGCTGCAGCAGCACACTGTTTAATCCTTGTAGAGGTAGATGGCAAGTACCAATTTGTAGTTGGCAATGTCAAACACAATTATTAAGTTATAGATCGTTTTGTGCTGGTTTTGGCAGTTTAGACAATTGCATCCAATTTTATAAATCTTTGAGACGAAGAAAAAAATGAGTGCCTCCTGGTGCGCTCACCTGCTCTCTTGGGAGAGGAGCTTGACACAGTCCGTGTGGCCGCAGTACAGGGCATAGGCCAGGGGCGTGCTCTCATTGATGTCTCGCAGGTTGCTGTCCATTCCCAGCTCCAGCAGTGACTGCACACAGTCTGCTTTCCCTGCAGCTGCAGCCCAGTGCAGAGGTGTCCTGGGGGACCACAGGGGGACAGCACAAGTGTCTGAGTACATGAATGATACAGATGACCCAGCTGACAACAGCTCCTGCTCAAAGTTGGGTCCTGGCAGGACAGACTTGTTGCTACTTACAGTGTGGAAATGGTATGCACTAAATGGGGTTTCAGGGTGATGGTGTATGTGTGCAGAGGCCTCTCCTCTAATTCTGATACTCTGCGGCCTTTCCCCTTCTTTGGTCTTTCTGCGAATTTCCTCAAAAAGGAAGTAGTGGGTCAAAGGATATGAACAATTTGAAGGCTCTTTATACATAGTGCCAGGATTGCCTTCCAAGAAAACTGACTCAATTTTTCCTCCTACCAGCTGCGTTCCTACTCCTTCCTAATATGAAGTGTTATCAACATCTTTAAAAATCTTTGCCAACTTGGTAGGCAAAATTAGTACTTCAGTGTTGTTTGAATCTGCATTTCTTTAAATAACATGAGGAAGAACCTTGGAAATACATTTTATTTGACATTTTAGTTTCTTCATTGAAATGAGCCTTAATGCCCTATGTCCATTTTCTATTAGGTTGTTAGCTTTTCTTACTAACTCATATAAGCTTTTAAAATATTTAAGGTATTGGGTTTTTTCTACTTAGGTTTATGAAAACATTTCCTCTAATTTGTTACTTAGCTTTTAATTTTTTTTAGTGGTTTTCCATAAAAATTTTAAGAAATTACCACATTTATTTACCTCTTCATTTTTTATTTGTTTCATGCTTTTATATTTTAGAAAGTTCTTCATTAGCCAGAAGGTAGATACATACTCACCAGTGTTTAAACTTTTGATAAGTGGCAAAACCATCATTTTCTTAAAAAAAAAAAAAAAAAGCCAGAGACTGGGAGAAAATATTTGCAAATTACACATCCAACAAAGAGAGTATGTAAAGTATTTAAAAACTGAACAATAAAAAAAATATATACAAATCGATTTAAAAAACTAGCAAAAGATTGAAGACTTTATCAAAGAAAGTGTGTAATTGGTAAACAAGCACATGAAAAGATGCTCAGTAACATTTTTCATTCAGAGAAATGCAAATTAAAACTACATGGGATACCACTACATACTTATTTAAATGGCTAAATTTAAAAAAAAAAGGCTTTCTATATGTGTATAACTGAGTCACTTTGCTGATAGCAGAGATGGACACAACATTGTAAATCAACTATACTTCAATGAAAAAAAAAAGTTAAAAAAAAACCAAAACCTGGCAATACATGTATGGATGAAGATTCAGGGCAACTGGAACTTTTATACATTTTTTAGAAGCAGCCACACCAGAAAATAGTTTGTCAATTCCTTCTAAAGTTAAGCATACTTACCATATGGCCAAGCAATCTCATGTCTATATCTATAGCTAGAGAAATGAAAACTGACATTTACACAAAAACTTGTACACAAATGTTTATAGCTGTACTGTTTGTAACCATCCAAAAGTATAAACAGCCCAATATTCTTCAATGGGTGGGTAGACAAACCATAATTTATCCACAAAATGGAATACTACTCAGCAGTAAAAAGAATAGCCTACTGGTATATGGAACATAGATAAATCTCAAGTGCATTCTACCAGGTGAAATAAAGCAATCTCAAAAGATTACATATTGTATATTTCCATTTGCATGACATTCTGGAAAAGGCAAAACCCAAAAGAGAGAACTAATCCATGGCTGCCAGAGCTTGGAGATGGGGGAAGCCTTGACTATAGAAGGACAATCTGAGTTGGTGTTGGAATTGATGGCATTGTTTTGGGTCTGCCTTGTGGTGATTGCATGAATCTATGTATGTGTTAAAATTCATAGAACTATACATCCAAAAAAAGCAAATTTACTGAATGTAAATAAATAGGAAACTAATATTTTATTCTAGATTTATTTGGATTTAAACAAAACTGCACATGTATCTGAATGTGTATTCTGATATGTGTGGTGAGGTGTGGAGCCAATCTGACCATTTTTCCAGTTACATAGCCAGCTTTTCTCAACACCATTTATTAATGCAGTGGGATCAAATTTTAAGATCCTGAACTGTATACATACTTTTCTACCTGTCCCCTTTCCTCCATATAAGGATATGGTTGACTTTATGCCCAACTTGAAGGGAGGGATATAGCAGGGTAGATAAGAGAAATAGTGTCTTCCTGTTTCCAAAAGCCAAGCCCAGAACTGAGAGCAGATGTGGAGCAAAACAGTTCCCCAGCTGTAGAAAGAACCATCAAGGCAAATGGGACAAGAAGGTGATAAGAGCATAAAGGACCATTGGACTCAACAACAAAGGGGACCTGAACCTTGCTTCTTTGGCAGAGATGCTGGGAAGTAGGTGGTTGGGGATGTCTGTGTGGTGTGTCTGGACAGTGGGACCCTGGGAGGCTAAAGCGGGGAATGGTGATAGATGACATTCCTGTGAATGGGGTTTCCCATGAAGAGAAGGGCTATTCTTCCTGTCAGTCAGTCTGGGAGAGGATCAATCCTGGGGCAGGAAAAGAAGGCATGGGAGTCCTCTCTTTGGCTTCATTCTGGGGCTTGACCCCTGGCAGATGACCACCCCTGGAGAGCCAGGAAGTCTCTCAGACATGGAGGCAGTCTGTGGGTGAGACAGAGAAGGACTCAGTTGGGTCTATCTGTCTGAAGGGGCTCAGGACTTAGTACTGGGAGTGTAGCCATGTTCACTTTTCACTTTCATGCATTGGAGAAGGAAATGGCAACCCACTCCAGTGTTCTTGCCTGGAGAATCCCAGAAACAGAGGAGCCTGGTAGGAGGCCGTCTATGGGGTCGCACAAAGTCGGATATGACTGAAGCGACTCAGCAGCAGCAGCAGCAGCCATGTCCACAGTATGACCAGAGTCCCCATGGGTGACTGTGTCCTGTGTCAATCAAGCATCCTCCTCATGTTATGATATGGACAGCAATTTGAGGACACTTAATATAGGACCATATATTTTTTCAACATTGTCATCAATTGCACTGCCTATTTGAGCTTGTACAAGATATGATTCATTCCATTCTATTTGAGAGGTCTCCAGACAATATTTATTATGAAACAAGATGAGGCACCAGCCATATTATACCCTCCTGATTAGAGAATATATTGCCAATGAATTCAATAGATGGAGGGTTGAACATCAATGCAGTCAGATTTATCAACACATGACAATTCTCTTTGGCACATTGTGAAATACTCCTTTATGACAATTGCTGAGTGACTGTACTAATGGTCCCATAACTTCATGGCAAATAGAAGGGGAAACAATTTAAACAGTGAAATACTTTATTTTGGGGGGGCTCCAAAATCACTGCAGATGGTGACTGCAGTCATGAAATTAAAAGATGCTTTCTCCTTGGAAGAAAAGCTATCACCAACCTAGACAGCATATTAAAAAGCAGAAACATTACTTTGTCAACAAAGGTCCATCTAGTCAAAGTTATGGTTTTTCCAGTAGTCATGTATGGATGTGAGAGCTGGACTATGAAGAAAGCTGAGCACTGAAGAATTGATGCTTTTGAACTGTGGTGTTGCAGAAGACTCTTGAGAGTTTCTTGGACTGCAAGGAAATCCAACCAGTCAATCCTAAAGGAAATCAGTCCTGAATATTCATTGGAAGGACTGATGCTGAAGCTGAAACTCCAATACTTTGGCTACCTGATGAGAAGTGATTCATTGGAAAAGTCCCTGTTGCTGGGAAAGATTGAAGGCAGGAGAAGGGGATGACAAAGGATGAGATGGTTGGATGGTATCATTGAGTCTATGGACAAGAGTTTGAGCAAGCTCTGGGAGTTGGTGATGGACAGGGAAGCCTGGCGTGCTGCAGTCCATGGTGTTGCAAAGAGTCGGACACGACTGAGTGACTGAACTGAACTGAAGAGTGACTATTAATTTCTCTTGAGGCAGGAGGTAGATGGTCCCCAGGGTAAAGTTTAGAGAGTCATTCCCTGTGGACAGAAACTACAAACTATCAATATCAGGACAGCCGAGAGAGGAGGCTGGGCCCTGCCCACACAGAAGATAAGAGCCCACATATTTCTCATTTTTTGAAGTCAGGAGACCTCCCAACTGCACATGCAAAGAAAGGCTTCTTGGAGGTCAAAACAGGAGTGATGCTGATGCCACCCACCCCTAGACCTCTTTCATCTTGGCTAAGAGATGTGTGTGTACACATGGGAGGATCCTGAGATGTAACAGATATGAACTCTGAACCAGGCAAATTAAAATGATTGGCCAAGGAAACCTGGAGGAAATGCCCCATATAAGTAACGTGAACTGCCCTGAGGGTGCAATTCTTCCTCTGAGTCCGCCTGTGTGTCTATCCTCATATACTGTACTCTTTTTCCTCCTAATAAATACTTTACCTATTCCACTACTTTCTATCTTTGTGGGAATTATTTTTCTGCACGTTGAAGGGCCAGGGCCTTGTCCCTGGTCTTTGGTCTAGTGGCTAGGATTCAGCTCTCTCACTACTGCAACGCAACCCAACCTCAATCTCTAGCCAGGAACTGAAGCCCTGCTTCAAGTGAGGCAGGCTGAGGCAACCTGAGATCATTCAGAACATCAGCATGGAAGAAGAGGTCCAGAAGGACTCAGGGAAAAAATTATTTTGCAGAAACAAGAGAAGCATAGATAATTTCTAACTAATACACATAAAGCCTTTGTGGGCAATATGTAGTATCTAGTTTCAAGTTATGTAAGCCGCAGTCCCTTTCTTATCTCTACGCTTCAGGATAGTCTTCAAACACAGCAGATTGGACTCAGTTATCACAGTAAGGAGCTGGAGAACCAGGGCCCATGATTCAGAAGAAATTCATCAGAGACAAGCAGTGGGCTGAGGAGGCAGTCTCTGAATGACAGGAGATGATAGGTACAAGAATGCAGTGTTGGTAAGGTGTCAGAAGCCAAGGAACCACTTATGGAAAATGCAAACATTCCCTAGATAATTCCCATAAGTATGTAGGGAGGAGAGTTTGATTAAAGACTCTCCTTCCTGAAGATAAATGACTTGGATGCTAAAGGAAAGCATGACTTCATAGACTGGTGAAATTTGGGCCCTTTAAGCTATACAAGCTATTTATGAGTTATGTGTTCTGTACCATCAATCTTAGGCTAGGACCAACATGTTTTAAAATGTCATAGATTTATGATGTGTTTTAATAATTTAGGAGGACTAGTTCCCTCATATTTTCCCTCATCCTCTTTTTTTTTTATTTTTTAAAATCATTGCCTTATTTTTCTTCCCTTTTCTCAAAAACTTTCTATCTGGAAAAAAAAAGACGGGAAGTGAAGCCACAATTGTTGCAAATGCTTCAATACTTAAACCTATGAAAATTTTGAAAAATTCTCTACCGACACAAGCTTACAGTGTCAATGTGAAGGCAGAGCTATCCAGTGCAGGATGCAGAAACTGAAACAAAATGCAGAGCAGGCTGAGCTGAGCTCTGGAGCAGAAACTAGACCCGTCTTGAGATTTTACTTCACTTTGAACCCTTGTAGGGCCCCATCTTTTGCACTTTCTTACTCTCTTTGGATATACTTTCTTCCCTGAGACTGGGGGAACTAAATTTTCTCTCCTAAGCATGGGAGAAATATCAATAACCACAGATAAGCAGATAATACCACCCTTATGGCAGAAAGTGAAGAACTAAAGAGCCTCTTGATGAAAGTGAAAGAGGAGAGTGAAAAAGTTGGCTTAAAGCTCAACATTCAGAAAACAAAGATCATGGCATCCAGTCCCATCACTTCAGGGCAAATTGATAGGGAAACAGTGGAAACAATGGCTGACTTTATTTTTTTGGGCTCCAAAATCCCTGCAGATGGTGACTGCAGCCATGAAATTAAAAGACACTTACTCCTTGGAAGGAAAGTTATGACCAATTTAAACAGCGTATTAAAAAGCAGAGACATTACTTTGCCAACAAAGGTCCGTCTAGTCAAGGCTATGGTTTTTCAGTGGTCATGTATAGATGTGAAAGCTGGACTGTAAAGAAAGCTGAGCACTGAACAATTGATGCTTTTGAACTGTGGAGTTGGAGAAGACTCTTGAGAGTCCCTGGGACTGCAAGGAAATCCAACCAGTCCATCCTAAAGGAGATCAGTCCTGGGTGTTCATTGGAAGGACTGATGTTGAAGCTCAAACTCCAATACTTTGGCCACCTGATGCAAAGAGCCGACTCATTTAAAAAGACCCTGATGCTGGGAAAGATTGAGGGCAGGTGGAGAAGGGGACGACAGAGGATGAGATGGTTGGATGGCATCACCGACTCAATGGACATGAGTTTGAGTAAACTCTGGGAGTTGGCGATGGACAGGGAGGCTTGGTGTGCTGTGCTCCATGAGGTCACAAAGAGTCGGACATGACTGAGCAACTAAACTGAACTGAACTGAAGCATGTGATAATTCAAGTGGGAAACACTGTATTAGAGCTGCTTCTAGAAGTATTTTGAAGTAGGCAAACTTTTTTCCAACCCTCTTTTCCTAAATGTGTTCTTTAAAAATGTATATATTTTTCTACTTTTATTTATTTGGCCACATGGCATGTATTCCTTGACCAAAGTTCAACCCACCACCCCCTGCATTGGAAACAAGGTATCCTAACCACTGGACCACCAGGCAAGTCCCCCTGCTGCTGCGGCTGCTGCTAAGTTGCTTCAGTCGTGTCTGACTCTGTGCAACCCCATAGACGGCAGCCCACCAGGCTCCCCCATCCCTGGGATTCTCCAGGCAAGAACACTGGAGTGGGTTGCCATTTCCCCCTCTAATGCATGAAAGTGAAAAGTGACGTTGCTCAGTTGTGTCCAACTGTTAGCAACCTCATGGACTGCAGCCCACCAGGCTACTCCACCCATGGGATTTTCCAGGCAAGAGTACTGGAGTGGGGTGCCATTGCCTTACATGTGTTTTTTTCTTCTCTTTTTGGATCATTCACCTTTTCTCTTCATGTAACAAAATCCTTCTACTTTTGTACCTGCTCAAGTTCAATATCTACTCTTCAGAAAAGGTCTACTTTCAATGATTTATATATTAATTTTAATTAAAGTCATCCTGTTAACTGTCTCCAGCTTCTGAGACTTACATGGAACCCAAGATTTCTTTCTCCTGTGTGATAAGGGTTTCAGGTATCAGGAAGTAGTAGGAAGTGCTTCTTGGGGAATCTAAAATCATGGAAGTAGGTGGCTAAATTGCACTTCAATAGAAAAAGGTTTAAACAAAACTATATATAAGGTACAAGCCTTATACTTGTTTTCAACAGTCTTATTTGTTTTTATATTATTCTTATATTTTCATTGAGTCTATGCCTAACTGAAGCAAAGGTTAGATAAGCATTGTAATTGAAAAATTCTAATAGTTGATTATGGATGAAGGGCCAGTAGATGAAAAGCTCTACATTTAAAAGACAAGGGTACAAGTTTTCTTTGAGTTACACAAGGCTGTGATCCATGTGATCATTTTGGTTAGTTTTCTGTGATTGGGTTTTCATTTTGGAGGCCATGGGATTGTTGTTCTCACTTCTTCTGTCAGCATATTAAAAAGCAAAGACATCACTTTGCCATCAAAGGTCTGTCTAGTCAAAACCCGTAGTCATGTATGGATGTGAGAGTTGGACCATCAAGAAGTCTGAGCATCAAAGAATTGATACTTTACAACTGTGGTGCTGGAAAAGACTCTTAAGAGTCCCTTGGACAGAAAGGAGATCAAACCAGACAATCCTAAAGGAAATTAACTCTGAATACTCAGTGGAAGGACTGATGCTGAGGCTGAAGCTCTAACACTTTGGCCACCAGATGCGAAGAGCCAACTCAGTGGAAAAGACCATGATGCTGGGAAAAATTGAGGGCAGGAAGAGAAGGGGACAACAGACGATGAGATGGCTGAATAGCATCACCAACACAATGGACATAAATTCGAGAAAACTGTGGGAAATACTGAAGGACAGAGAAGCCTGGCGTGCTGAAGTCCATGGGGTCGCAAAGAGCTGGACTCAGATTGAACAACAAGTTTTCACTTAGTTGCTAATTACCTCTTAGGCAAGTCTCTTCACCTTTCTGGACTCAGCTTCCTTATCTATGTAAATACATCTTTAATGACTAAAGAAAACCAAAACAGAACCCTGGTAAGGTCATGTCTAGTTCTGAACACAAAGCCTCTATTGTGCTCTTCTCTGGATAACAAGAGCTTGTTGATTTTATGACATAATCCAGGAATGAAGGAAAAAAATAAGACTTACTGTTAAGAACAAAAAGTGCATATAGCAGGAAGCTGATATACAGAAAGCCTTCTGAGAACAGTTAGCAAAAAGTGGAAAGTCTGACAATACAGTCACAGCGTTTCTCTTCATAACAATGGTTTTTCCTGTCCTGACTAATATAGAGCAGTTTTTATTGTCACAAGCCCAGGTATAAATATTAATATTACTGGCAGTAAGGACACAGTCATATAAGATAACTCCTTAAACATCTTCTTTGTTTTGAGATTAAAATTTGGAAAAGGTGACAGCGTGGCCACGGATACCTGTCGTCCACATCCAGAGCCTGCAGGTTGCACTCAGGGACTCTTGCCAGCTCATTGATGATGTCGCAGAAACCTGCTGCTGCAGCGATGTGCACGCATGTCTTGCCACTCTCATCGTCGTAGTTGATTATGGACGGACCCTGGTGATGGCTCAGAATGATGGAACACAGAATTCTATTTCCACTCTGGAAAAACAGAGTCAAAAAAAGCTCATTATGTATGATCCAGTGCTCTTCCCTGTCTATGCAAATTAAGATAAAAATTCAAAGCAAAAAAAAAAAAAAATTCAAAACTAACACACACTAAAATAAAATGCATTTTATTAAACCCACCAACTTGTCTCAAGTCCTGGCAGGGGTTTTTGTCTCCTGTAAGAGCTAAGTTGTCTTCCATAATTAGTGAACTAAGGAGGACTTAAGGTATGTGGGTGCTTAGTCTGGTCTGACTCTTTGGATCATATGGACTGTAGCCCACTAGGCTCCTCTGTCCATGGGATTCTCCAGGCAAGAATACTTGAGTGGGCTGCCATTTCCTCCTCCAGGGGGTCTTCCCCACCCAGGGATCGAACCAGTGTCTCCTGAGTCTCCTGCACTGGCAGGCAGATTCTTTACCATTGATCACCCAGGAAGTCCAGGGAGGAACGTCTACAAGCAATAAATGCTGCAGAGGGTGTGGAGAAAAGGGAACCCTCTTACACTGTTGGTGGGAATGCAAACTAGTACAGCCACTATGGAGAATAGTGTGGAGATTCCTTAAAAAACTGGAAATAGAACTGCCATACGACCCAGCAATCCCACTGCTGGGCATACACACCGAGGAAACCAGAACTGAAAGAGATACATGTACCCCAATGTTCATTGCAGCACTGTTTATAATAGCCAGGACATGGAGGCAACCTAAATGTCCATCAGCAGACAATGGATAAGAAAGCTGAGGTACATATACACAATGGAGTATTACTCAGCCATTAAAAAGAATACATTTGAATCAGTTCTAATGAGGTGGATGAAACTGGAGCCTATTATACAGAGTGAAGTAAGCCAGAAAGAAAAACACCAATACAGTATACTAACGCATATATATGGAATTTAGAAAGATGGTAACGACAACCCTGTATGTGAGACAGCAAAAGAGACACAGATGTATAGAATAGTCTTTTGGACTCTGTGGGAGAGGGCGAGGGTGGGATGATTTGGGAGAATGGCATTGAAACATGTATATTATCATATGTGAAACAAATCACCAGTCCAGGTTCGATGCATGATACAGGATGGTCGGGGCTGGTGCACTGGGATGACCCAGAGGGATGGGATGGGGAGGGAGGTGGGAGGGGGGTTCAGGATGGGGAACACATGTACACCTGTGGCAGATTCATGTTGATGTATGGCAAAACCAATACAATATTGTAAAGTAATTAGCCTCCAATTAAAATAAATAAATTTATATTAAAAAAATAAATGTGTGTAATTGACTGACATCAGAGCTAGCATGATGGGTGGGTTACCTAGATAACTTCCTCATTAAATATATGCTTCTTGTATCCTGCTTACTGTAGAGGTTGACCCCTGAGAAGCTGGCAGAATTAATTTTAATATTAACAAAATGACAATGATGAATACTGACTAGTGGCATAATGATGACCAAAATGATCTGGTAATAGTCAAATTGCTAGAAGTTGCATGTAATTTAATTGTCAAAAATCTTTTTTAAACAGAAGTGGGTCATAATTTAGTAGCTAATCAATGAAGAAATAAAACAAGTATGAAAAGGAAAGAGCTTCAGGAAACCATTTAAATCGGATCCCTCTTTCTGTGTAGATCTATAAGTTTTTATCTTATCTTTGGAATGAGATTGCTCTATAGTTTTTTTAGCAACCTGTCCCAACCTTAAAAATCACCAGCTCTTCCAGGAGAGTGTCCTATATCTCTTTAGCTTGAATAAGCAAGTAAGTAAATATTGTGCATGTTATTTTTCACTGGACTGAAAAATACAAAAAAGCACTACATAAGCGCTTCCCAGGTGGTTCTAGTGGTAAAGAAACTGCTTGCTGATTCAGGAGATGCAGGAGACTAAGATTCAATCCCTGGGTTGGGAAGATCCTGGGCACGGCAACCCACTCCAGTATTCTTGCCTGGAGAATCTTACGGACAAAGGAGCCTGGCAGGCCACGTAGTCCATGGGATCACAAAGAGTTGGACATGACTGAAGCAGCTTAGCATGCCTGCACTACATAAGCATTTGCAATTTAAGATAACCATAAATCCTCAAAGGCCAATAAAATAGTCATTCTGTCTCACACTGTGGAAAGTCTTATCTTTCAGTTTTCTACTGATATTTGAGTAAATATTATAATAATAATAATTCATCTGCATTTTCTCAATGAATCCACAGACACCCTGAATCTCTAGGCGGCAGGTCTTATGGGTAGAATGGAGGTCCCTAGGAGGCATGCTGCTGCTGCTGCTAGGTCGCTTCAGTCGTGTCCAACTCTGTGCTGCCCCATAGACGGCAGCCCACCAGGCTCCGCAGTCTCTGGGATTCTCCAGGCAAGAAAATGGGTTGCCATTTCCTTCTCCAATACATGAAAGTGAAAAGTGAAAGTGAAGTTGCTCAGTCATGTCCCACTCTTCGCGACCGCATCGACTACAGCCTACCAAGCTCCTCCGTCCATGGGATTTTCCATGCAAGAGTAGTGGAGTGGGGTGCCATTGCCTTCTCCCCTAGGAGGCATGAGGAGCAGTTTAAAGAAATGGGAGAGGTAAGCTGTAGTTCTGGGGGCCAGGAGCCAGGTCACATGCCAGACTCAGGGTCCCTGGGCTGAAAGGGAGTACTGAACTTTTTAAAAGCTGCAATTCTAATACACTCCAAATGCTGTTCAACAGCCATCTCATAATACATTTTCCAAGTATGTAACATTTATTTTGGCATTCTTCCCACTTGATTATTTGACCCCAGGGTTGTGTTTTAGAACCTCTGAGTCAGTTTGCACAATTCCGTGGAACAGAACCCATTCATTTTGGCTTTTCCTCTTCCTTTCCCTCCCCTCTCCCTGTTTGCACCAAGAACTCTCCGGATATCCTGTGACTCAGCATGGCTTCTCAGAGAACCACTACACAGTGAACCCTGGAGTGCTTGCCCCCTGTACTGGGGACAGCTGCTGCATGGACCAGTTCTGAAAGCTCTTGCAGGAACAAAGGCTGAGGGCAGCAAAACTCTCAACTTTGAGCCCCAGGAAGAGTGCTGAGTGGTTTTTAAATGCTATAACCATGGCCAGCTACATAATCTGTGGGGCCCAGGAAAAATGTGGAGCCCTCTGCTCACATGCCAGAGGAATGACGTGTTCCTTTCTTCTGTGGTATCTCTTTTGACCTGTCATGAAGATTTTTATTTGCTATTTAGTGTCACACTAGGTCCCTTGAGGAGGGCATGGCAGCTTACTCCTGGGTTGCCTGGAGAATCCCATGGACACAAGAGCCCGGTGGGCTACAGTCCTTAGGGTTGCAGAGTGGAACATTACTGAAGTGACTGAGCGGGCTCGAACTCACACTCCCTTGGGCTGGGCATCCTCCCCGTGAGTGCAAGCCCTCCCAGGTGCCCAGGGCTCTGGTTTGCCGTCGGGATCCTCTCTGAGTCTATCCCCAGAGCCCTGCCGGGGGACTGAGGACACACCCATAACCTAGTCCCTGCCTGCCAACTTTAGCCTTCCCTCCGTCTCACCTTCCCCCTACATCCTCTTCTCCCTCTGTCCTTCCTTTGTCTCACAATGACTTTTAAATAATTTGGATCAATGAGTTCAGTTCCACGGCATGCCTGTCATCAAAAGGTTGCTACAGTGAACACATCTAAGCTTTCATGCCTGCTTTATCAGCTTTTCTAAGATTCTTTCACCTAATGTTACTTAAACATATTTTGAGGTGTCTGACATATGTATATTTAAGACAATCAAGAAGCCCCTCTCCCCTTTTAAGAAGCACTAGCCACTGGAGAAGTAAAATAGAAGCAAAAAAGAGTGTCCACCCAATGAATTGATTTTGTTTACAGTTTCCTGGAAGAGTAAAGGAATTCAGCTTGCCAAAGTGTTTTAAACAGCAAAACAGCCTGTCACGGGTTCTCCTTCTGTGTGGAATGGAGCGTCAAGCACAGACGGAAAAAACAGAACCCGGATCTTACATACTGTCTTCCTCCCTCCTTGCCTGACCCATGCAGGAGCCATTTTGGAAGCAGCCAGCTTAGATGCGGGGTGGGGGTGGGCTGTAGTCTGGCACATCTGAGTGGGCCCCTTCTGACTTCCTGAGCAGACAGTCCCAGTCAGCATTTCCCTTGCGAGCTGGACTCTTACATGGCTTTTCTGGATAAGAGAAATTTCACCCGCTTACCCCTTTCCTCCAAAATGCCTTTGTCCTGAATCTTTCAGACAATTCCTTTGTCTCCAAATCCCACCCTCATTTACATCACCATTGTTTTTATAATAATATCCTCCCAAGAATAATGGTGATAGTGATGTTTACCGAGTGAATGTTCTGTGCCCAGCACGGCCTGTTTAATCCTGACAACAACTCCGTGGCACGAGTAGCATAAGATAGGTGCTCTTATCATCCTCATATTATAGAGGAGAAATTGGAGGCACAGAGGGATTCTGTCTGTCAGTGAGTTGCTCGGTTGTGTCTGACTCTTTGTGACCCCATGGACTGTAGCCTGCCAGGCTCCTCTGCCCATGGGATTTCCTAGTCTAGAGTACTGGAATGGGTTGCTGTTTCTTTCTCCAGGGCATCTTCCCAACCCAGGGATCGAACCCAGGTCTTCTGCATCACAGGCAGATTCATTGTCCAGTGTCACAGCCATGAGGTGGCAAGGCTGGGATTGACTGCAGAGCCCTGACACTTCACTGTTATACTATTTTGTCTTCAGTTAAAGAAATGGTTTATTTATTTGATCCTGCATGTTCACATGGGAGGAATTAAAGTGAAAACTGCTGTTGGTATCAGCAGCATCAGTAGCAGTGAAGGGTGTCTTACCAACTGAGACCTTCTCTCCACATTTGGTGCTTTAAAAGCCTCGCCTAGGACGGTTGCCATGGTGCATCCTCATAAGAATTTGAGAGAGCCCTAGAGGGGTCCCTAGGGCTTCCCTGGTGGCTCAGTGGTAAAGAATCTGCCTGCAATACAGGAGAAGCAGGAGATACGGGTTTGATCCCTGGGTCAAGAAGATTCCCTGGAGAAGGGTATGGCAACCCACTCCAGTATTTTTGCCTGGGAAATCTCATGAACAGAGGAGCCTGGCAGGTTATAGTCCATGGGGTTTCGGAAGAGTTGGACACGACTGAACAACTAAACAACAACAACAAAGAGAGGTCCCTAGTTTATGAATAGAGGCCCCGGCTCAGCGGTCTCCTGCCAGCAACATTCTCTCTCCACCTCCATCAGGTGGAATCTCCAGGCCTGGGAAGCCTCGGTCACAGACACCAGGAAGCACCAGGAGAGAAGAAATGGGTGTTGCCCACAACGGGCCCTAGGAAAATTGGAGAGTGAGTTTTCATTTGGTGGGAATATTTTTCAACAGGGTAAGAATATTGTATAGATCTTATTATGGAGCTCTAGGATTCTGCATTCGGAGAAGGCAATGGAACCCCACTCTAGTACTCTTGCCTGGAAAATCCCATGGATGGAGGAGCCTGGAAGGCTGCAGCCCATGGGGTTGCTGAGGGTCGGACACAACTGAGCGACTTCACTTTCACTTTTCACTTTCATGCATTGGAGAAGGAAATGGCAACCCACTCCAGTGTTCTTGCCTGGAGAATCCCAGGGATGGGGGAGCCTGGTGGGCTGCCGTCTATGGGGTCGCACAGAGTCGGACACGACTGAAGTGACTTAGCAGCGGTAGCAGCAGCAGGATTCTGCATTGGGTGGCCAAATGAGATTGTGGGTTTCTTTTTCTTTTATTGTGTTGTTTTTGTCTGTGGGTAATCCATGAAATTGCCTCCATGTAACCTAAAGGCTGCCGGGAACCACTGAGTCCTAGTCATTTTCTCTTTACACCTCATGAAGGAGAAGAACTCATAAGAAGCCTTGCCAAGAAGAAAGTTAGATTAACGTACAGGAATTTTGTTATCAGAGACTGATAAAAAACAAGATTTCAATATACTTATTGTAGACCCTTTTTATTCTAGTGACTTCCCGAGAAATCTTAGTGCAAGATTTAGGATTAGTTGTTTATTTGTTAACGTGTTGGGGAAATTAGTTCTACGGTGGGTTCTTCAGGAAGGGAACCCCGATCTCTGTCCTTCTCTTGGAAGTAGGAGTCTGTTTGTCACATGACAGTGACTGCACAAAGGAGAGGAAAGGGTTTTAGGTCATGTGGCCCTTTTAAAGGGCTAGGTGGTTTTGTGCTGTGAGAAGAACGCTGGCTCTTAAGTTCATCTGGAGCCAAAATGTGTTAGACTGGAATGGAGCTGGAGGGGAAAACCTACTAGCTTGTGAACCAGTAGACTGTGAACACATGAGAGTTGAGGGTTTGTGGCTGACTAGAAGGGAAGTGAAGTGAAAGTCGCTTAGTTGTGTCCAACTCTTTGCAACCCCCATGGACTACACAGTCCATGGAATTTTCTAGGTCAGAATACTGAAGTGGGTAGACTTTCCCTTCTCCAGGGGATCTTCCCAACCCAGGGCTCAAACCCAGGTCTACCACATTGCAGGCAGAATCTTTACCAGCCGAGCCACAAAAGAAGCCCAAGAATACTGGAGTGGGTAGCCTATCCCTTCTCCAGCAGATCTTCCCGACCCAGGAATTGAACTGAGGTCTCCTGCATTGCAGGTGGATTCTTTACCAACTGAGCTATCAGAGAAGCCTGACTAGAAGAGAAAGGTGCCCAATATCGTAGCTTGGAGTCAGGACCCTCTTCATAGTTAGCCCATTTGGACCCAGGCTTTCTGCTTGGCCTGATACCAGAGTCTTCTGTATCCCAAAACTTGGGGCTGACCCCCCTGGAGGGCTACTGTAAGATAGAAATGGTGGGGGAGAGGCAATGAGGAACTGTGACCCTCAGCTGCTGAACTACATCATTTCACAGGTGTTCTAATGATTAATATGGAAAACACCCCCACGAAACCTCCTTCCTTGCTGTGGTCATGTGTAGAAACACTGTCTTTCTGCTGAAATGGAGCCTAATAAAGAGTAACTTGTAATAAATATTGGCTGAACATAGCATAAATAAATAAATAAAACAAGCCTTACAAACTATGGGCAAAGCCAAACTAGAATTACACCCGTTCTTTTCTTAGCTTTCCTCTCTTTTTCTCACTGTCTCCCACCTTTCACTATCTTTTCACTTCTTTCTTTACTTGTGTTTACTCCTAGGTGAGTTCCTATTTTTCGGCTGTCTACCCATCTCCTTCCCTCTCTGCAGCCAAGCCCTGGGGAGCTGACACATGCAGGTCACTTTAATTTAGGCTATCCTTTAAGATAATTCCATCTTTGCTTCCAAGGTACTGGGAGTTGATTTAGTAAATTTGACTTTCTCTTTGATTATTCTGGGCTTATGTCCTTTAATCAAGCACTGGGAGTTGTGTGGTCTGGGCACCTGTGGGTGTAGGCTGAGCCTGGACAATGGTAACCTCCCTGTGCACTGGTTTTCCACGTGTGAACAGAGGGGTTGCATTAAATGACTTTGTGTGGTCCCTCCCAGCTCTAAGGTTCTTTCATCTATGGTCTGGATCCACTGGCCTATGACATTTATAATTATCCTTTGGCACTCTGAATATATTTAAAGTATATTTATAGAATTTTGACACAATTCAAACAGTGATCACATATCTTGGCCACCACAGGAAGGAGGAGAATTTCATGCTGGACCAAATCAGTCTCAGACACTGGTGGCTTCATGGTTACATTCCAGAGCTCCAGGGGTGTGTGTATAATTTCCTTAATCACATACTGAATGAACAAACATGAAATAGTTGCTTTACATTAGGGCAGTTCTTTTCTTTCTACCCACCCCTGAAAAATGCACTGCAAGAAGAGTACCTACTGAGGAAGCTTCTAAATACATTAGCTAGGATTAGGAGGAAGGAGCTAGAGGTGAGATTTGAGGGGCAGTAGATACTTGGCCCTCTCGCTGACCTGTCATCATAGTTATCCTAGATTACATATCATTAGGAAAAACTCCTTGATACTAAGGCAATGCATTCCTGGAGGTCTCGATTAAGCTGAAAATGGTATATCACAGAAAGAACCCAATAAAGCACTAATTCCAATTCCAGTGGCTTTCAATGGATAAGCTTGTTGAACTGAATTCAGTGAAAACTTTTTTGGTATTCACAAAGATTCACAAAGGTCTGTTTTGGGTCTTGAGAGACATCTGGATGAGTAAGGCATGTTTACTTAAGCATGTGGTCTAGAAGAGGAGATGTAGGCAACCCACTGATAGTAACACCAGCAATAGAAGGAAGGAAGTACTAGACAGAGGGGAAAATTCTAAAAGGGAGTTCAGCAACGAGGGTAAACTTAGTTGAGCCTTGAGAAATAAGGAGGAACAAGTATAAATTCTGCAGTTAGAAGGGATCAGACAGGGAAGGCAAGAAGAAAAAAGTATTGGGACTTTCTTGATGGTCCAGTGGTTAAGAATCTGCCTTCTAATGCAGGGGATTCGGGTTTAATCCCTGACTGAGGAACTAAGATCCCACATGTGATGGGGCAAATTAACCTTTGAGCCTCAACTGCTGAGCCAGAACACCATAAAGAAAGATTCTGCATACCACAGCTAAGACCTGATACGGCCAAATAAATCAATAAGATTACTGTTAAGTATATACCATTTAAAGTAGAAAGAAATGTTTCACCAAAGGGGAAGAGGATGACCAAGTCCGGAAGGTTGGATGAATCTTTCTCATGTATTGAGGGGATTATCAATATTCTAGTATGATTGGATTAATGTCTATACAGATTGAAGAGGAAAGGCAGGGAGTAGGGTGGGGTGGGGAGGGTTGTTCACAGCAGTCAGTGGAAATCAAAGAGTTTGCTCTTTACCAAAAAACAGCACTTGCTGCAGGTTTTTAAGCCAAGAACCAAGGGTGACCATAATTGTTTTGGTGCGGTAACGGTTATGTGAGTACATTCCTTTGTGATTTGTAGAAAGAGCACCTGGCGGTAATGTGAGAATAGAGTAGAGAAAGAAAGCGCTGAAGTAGAAATACCGAGACTGAAACTGTTCCCGTGAGAGATAGGGGAGGCTTGACCTAAGGCAGTGATGGTGGGTGTACTTCATCATCTCCATTTGTTCTTCCTGGTCAACTCCCTTTTTTCAACCTGCTCTCAGCATGTATGAGTTGCATTAAATGGGCTCCTTGGCCCTTTGGCTTCTAGTTGGGATTGTCCAGTGAGTGGCACTGACAGGAGATGGACAGAGGAGGAACTAGTGACTGGGGCATTTATCGTCCAGTTCTCTCCCTGCTAGATCACAAGTTGATTATTCCATCCAGGGCTACAGTTTCTGTCCTGGGCCCTCTCCTACAACTACAACTTTTGCTGTGTCTTAGTAACCTCTCCCTTCCAGGCTCTGTTAGGCCTAGATTCCCTAATGGCAACCTGTGGTTGTGTGTAAATAGCCTTTTTATGAATCTATGCTCAATTAATCCCATCCAAGTGGGCTGCTTCGTGCTAGGACCCTGATCTATACAGTGGGAATAGAAAAGAGGCAACTGGGAGACCTGAGGTGTGGAAGGAAGAGGTCTTGACAACCACCTGGACGTGAATGATGATAAGGAAGGAGTGTTCATGGGCCACCTGGAGGCCTTTGTCTTGGACTGCTGGGAGGATGGAAATGTGATGGGAAGGAGAGACTGTGGATTCAGTTTGAATGCGTTGACTTTGACACATCCATGGGAAATGATGGGAAGATGCCTGGTAGAGCTGGAAATGTAAGATCTATGATTTCTGCAGTGTTGAGGAGTGAGAGGGAGATGAAGCTGAGAGAGACCTGTGTAGACTCCTGATAAGTGAGTCCCATCACAAACAGGTGGGAACATTCCCTGAAGCGACTGAGATTTCATCAGGGCAGACTGGATGCAGACAGGGACAGGGTTCTGCTCAGTGTTAGCCCAGAGAGAGCCAAGCAGTGGAGTCTCCTGGGCAGATGGGGAAGGTGAATGAGGGCAATGGGCCCACAGGAGGGACCTGAGAAATGAGGGCAGAAGTCAAACATTCTGGGAGTGCCCGCTTGCAAGACAGTGTTAGTTTTTCTGTTGTGTCTGACTCTTTGAGATCCCATGGACTGTAGCCCACCAGGCTCCTCTGTCCATGGGGATTCTCCAGGCCAGAACACTGGAGTGGGTTGCTATTTCATTCTCCAGGGGATCTTCCAGAGCCAGGGACTGAACCCATACCTCTTATGTTTCCTGTATTGGCAGGCGGGTTCTTTACCACTAGCACCACCTGGGAAGGCCTTACTTTCCGGGCCCAGTGTTTCAAATCTTTACTGCTTTGATTACCTGGGTCAAATACAGGGGCTTTATTAACCCAAAGTACTGTCACTTTAAGTATTGTCTCATATAGTCACAGAGAAAAGCCCTAAGTTCAAATGAAAGGAATAAATGACAACAACAACAGGAAATAGACCTATTCATATGGAAAAACTTCAAGAGGAGCAGAGTGCTGTCCCCGTGGTATAAATGAAGAGGATGGCTAAAGGAGGCACGTGTAATCCTGGTTTTGGCTGACATTTGGAATTACCCTTGGTCTTCTCTGAAGAGTAAAGGTCAAAGCACATCACTTCTGAATTTTAGTACTAACCACAGGGAGTGAGAGGGTGCATGGTTCCTCCAGAGTAAGATTCTAAATCTTTTGGAGTCTGGTTACAGATCCTCATTGAAGAGTTGAAGAAATAGTGGACACCTTCCTCAGAAAAACGTATGCTAACATCCTCACAGACCCACCCATGCAATATCACATGTGATTATGGGCGTCCTAGAAGGGATCTGTCATGTTAATCTCTCCCCCTTCCCATGCCACATACAAAGTAGGTGCTCGCTAAGCATTTATTAAGTTAATGAGTATGAACATGTGTGAGGCATTATAGTTAGTTTACAAAATCACAGGTCAGAATGCAAATATCTTAGGTAGGAGTAGCTAAGAGGAAATGGCAACCCACTCCAGTGATCTTGCCTGGAGAATCCCAGGGACGGGGGAGCCTGGTGGACTGCCGTCTATGGGGTCGCACAGAGTCGGACATGACTGAAGCAACTTAGCAGCAGCAGCAGCAAGATATGAATTCATTTATCATAGTGGTTTTCAACCCTAGCTGGGCATTACAAGCTCCTAGAGGAAGGGATAAACGTTACAAAAATATTAACACCTGGGTTGCACCCCAAAATAATTGACTGAAAATAGGTGTGGGGCTTGAGTATCAGTATTGCTTAAAAGCTCTTCAGTTGATTCTAATGTGCAAGTGAAGTGAAGTGAAGTCGCTCAGTTGTGTCCAACTCTTTGCGACTCCATGGACTGTAGCCTACCAGGCTCCTCTGTCCATGGGATTTTCCAGGCAGTAGTACTGGAGTGGGTTGCCATTTCCTTCTCCAGGGCATCTTCCCGACCCAGGGATCGAACCCGGGTCTCCTGCATTGCAGACAGACGATTTACCCTCTGAGCCATCAGGGAGGTCCTAATGTGCAGGTAAGTTCTAATGTGCAGGCAGGATTAAAATCAATATAGCAGATAAAAACCACACCATTTAGTAGAGAGAAAGATTATGTAGATAGTATGTTAACTAAGCTTTCATAGAGGAAATTGGGAACCGTAATAAAAACTATAATCTCTTCCAGTTACATAGAATGTTACATATCACTTCATGTGCACAGTCTCATTCATACCCCAAAGATACACCAATAGTTAAGCCAAGCAGGCATTGGTGACTTTTCTCAGAACAAATCCGGTTCTGTTAACGCAAACTCAGATCCTCTGAGCTGAGGACATTTTTCTTTTGATTTTGCAAAATTGCCTCTTGGAGGATAAAAACAGGGGTTCCCACCCACAAAGAGCCCAACTCATTAGATCTGGAGTGGGGTCTGGGAATTTGTCATTTTACAAGCACTGCTGATTCAATTGCAAGCCTGCATCCCAAGCAGTAGCTCTAAACTGTGGGTGCAGTGGATGAAGGTGGAGCAGAGGCGGCGTACAGGTAAGAATTCCTTGGGGAGATTTTGTTAAATGCACGTACAGGAGCCCCATCCTAGATCGATGGAATCAGAGAACAGGGGTGATGAGAGTGAAGATACAGAAAATGCTTGATTCCGATACCAAACGTCACCCCAGCTGAGAACCAACACACGTGGGATGTTTCTTGCTTGCCCAGCCATATTGCCCTGGGGCCACTGCTGCAGTGGTGACCCCTGGCCAGAGGACTGGGTGCTGGACAGGGACTGGCATGGGGGGGCGAGGCAGCTGATTAAATACTGAAAGTATGTAGGAGGGTGCTAAGGGCAGGTGGGATGACAAAAACAAGCTTTGTTCATTTCAGAGTTTTGCCAGGGCTGGCCCTGCTACAGAGTAACTGAAGCCAAGCTTGCAAGAACAAAAACAGAGTAGTTTCCAAATCACTTCTATTTCCCCTTGATCTCAGGCCCACATGTCAACCCTGAAAGTGCCAGGTGCCCTTCTCTGCCATGTGTGGCACGTGAAAACACCTAAGTGAAACTACTGTCAGGGCGCATAGAATCAGGGGCATGCTGACTGCAGTTCAGCAGGGGTCCCTTTATAGGGCTGATGGAAATAAACAGTGGGGATGTCTACATCAGGCATCAAAAGACAGAAGAGGCTGGCAGTTTTGTTCAAAGGATGCATAGTACTGCTCTCAAGGACAGAAGAGATAACTCTTAATCAATCCCTTTGAAAGATTTCCCTAGACAACACCTCAATAAATGTTACTAATGGTCATTCTTTCACCTCAGTCTCAGTTTTCCTCTCTTTGGGCTGTAGATTTATGTTTTCTCCAGTTATATGTACTGATACAGACTCCCTTTTGGGATAGCGAGGTAGGGTGCCATGAGCCTCTGTTTTCAGGATTCAGAGTAGAACTCAGGGTCACCTGGAATTATTCTGCTTCAGAGGATTTGGAAAGAAGAAGAGATTCATGGTCCAAAGACTCTGAAGGGACTTCCTAGTAATTCTTCGAAGAATTATCATGGAGCACTGTGAGCCCTCAGCAAGCACTGCTGGAGAGAGTGAGGTATGTATATATGTGTATGTGTGTGTGTAATAGCCAAGGTGGGCACTGCCTGATATTCTGTGACTCCTCCTCCTCTTTACCTTAGTAGGATGTCTTCTCAGCAACTGATGTACCCAAATGCTCCAAAGTGACCGATCTGCTGTTGTCCCTCTGGGTATGGATGGAGGGAGGAGGGCAGCATGTATGTATCTTGCTTGCTCTGTCATACGTATAAGTGAAGTGAAGTGAAAGTCAGTCAGTCGTGTCCAACTCATTGCAACCCCATGGATTATATGGTCCATGGAATTCTCCAGGCCAGAATATTGGAGTGGGTAGCCTTTCCTTTCTCCAGGGGATCTTCCCAACCCAGGGATCAAACCCAGGTCTCCCGAATTGCAGGAAGATTCCTTACCAGCTGAGCCACAAGGGAAGTCCTTCATACATACAAAGCCCACATCAATGCTGGGACTGTGCCTTACCAGTCTGACCTACTCAGAACTATTAACATTGCTTTACACCATTTACACTTGAGACAAGCCCACTGGCTAGTTTCTCACCTGGACTGCCCAGTGGAGAGCTGTTTTAAAGTCTTTATCCACAAGGGTGGGGTCTGCCCCCTTCTTCAGCAGCATTTGGGTGTGCTGAGGCCGGTTGTGGAAAGCTGCCCAGTGGAGTGCTGTCATCCCCTGCAAAACCACAGTCAGAGGGGCCGAGATGAGCACAGGCTATTAGGAAGGAAAGTGGAGTACTTTCTCCCCAGGCCCAAAGGCATCACCAGATGCGTTGGTTGCTGTCTGTCAGTTCACTTGTTCCTTAAATCATTCATTCAACTGATACTCCTTGGGTTCCTGCTTGATGTCAGGCAAACAGGTGTCAAGGATACTATAGGGAATAAGATCAATGAGATCCATGTCCTCGTGGGAACTCCACTGTGGTAGAGGAAGATAGATAATAAATGCAAATAATAACACAAACAAGCCAAAGGATTTTCAGGATTGTTGAATGCTATAAAGAATGCACCTGGGGTGCCATGACAGAGTAACCACCCCGGAGGTAGGGACTGTTCTACATGGGCCTCTGGGAGTCGAGGTAAACTGAAGGTAGAAACCAGCGAGCAAGTCACAGAGGCAGACACTTGTGATCAGAGTACGCTGGGATGCCATCTCCCACCACCAGACCAGAACACTGTCTGTTTACTAAAGTATCCCCAGAGACTGACCCAGGCTAGATGAAAAGCAGTTGGATGGATGAATGAATGAATAGGGAGAGGAGGAGAGCCATGCGAGATGCAGCTGGAGAAAGAGGCACGGCTGATCCTTGGAGCATGGGATGGGCAATAACCTATATAAGGCATTTGGATTTTATTCTGAAGTCAATAGAAAGACAGGAAGGATTTTAAGCAGGTGTTAACATGACCTGATTTACACTGTTTAGAAGAAATCACTCCGTGGCAGCCTGGAAATCAGATCTGGATGAGCCAATCTGGTGAATTCCACCTTCTTTCCTAGCTTAAGCTCACATGTTAGGTATGGTTTCATAATAAAATGAACTTCTGCTGGGAAACATTTGCCAAAAAGAACCAGTAGTATTTGAGAGTGGACTATGAAAAGATGGCCTCTTCTCACTGCATATAGCTCACAATTACATGAAATATATCTGAGATGATTCTAGATTAAGATGCCTGGTAAAGGGAGCAAAGGAAGTGGACAGCTTTCTCTTTTTGCAGTTGTTTCTGCATATAACACAGTGTTACCACCTTGGCCTTCTCTGCCTATCCAAGATGAGCTGAGTGGAGGAGACGGGCTGCAGCCTTGCTAGAAGGGCAGAGCTATTATTATTCCAGATAATACATTAATAATGTTCCAGATAATACATTCCCTGGAGAATTGAATGGCAACCCACTCCAGTATTCTTGCCTGGAGAATCCCATGGACAGAGGAGCCTGGCAGTCTATAGTCCATGGGGTCACAAAGAGTCAGACACGACTGAGTGACTGACACACAGATAATACATGAATATGTATTGCTCTAGAGTTGGTGATGGACAGGGAGGCCTGGCATGCTGCGATTCATGGGGTTGCAAAGAGTCGGACATGATTGAGCGACTGAACTGAACTGAACTGAGAGAGCTTTATGAGTTCTTCTGTATATCATCTCAATCCTCCAAATAAGCTTTTGGATTAAATATTGTGGTGAAGTCTGTGGTACTCACCAAATTCTATTTCCTCTTACTCCAGGGCACATACTCAGTCTACATGCCCCAATTTCCCGGCAGATAGGTGCGGCCATGAGACTGAGTCCTGACCATTGCCGTGTGAATAGAAAGGATGGAAGAATGGAAGCCCCCACTCCTCCAAGGCCTGCCTAGAAAATAAAAACTGTGTAGTCTTTTATATATTTTCTTTCCTCACCTGGCAACTGAATAGAGGGGAGGCTAAGTCTCAAGAAGATGCTGGAATCGAGTGATTAAAAAGTCCAGGACCCTGGTTGATGAGGCAGGACAGGGTCACCTCATCAACCAGCACTGAACAATGAAGCGAGCAGGAAAAAGCTTTTATTATGTCGGACACTGAGGTTTCGAGCTTTTGCTACAGCAGTTGGTCAACTCTGAGAGGTGTCACTGTCCTTCCCATTTTATGCAAGAGGAAGTTGAGTTCTAGGGAAGTTCTCAAGCCTGTGACTGAGCACAAAACTGAATCTAGGGTTTGAGGTTTGTGGGGCAGTGAGATTAGAATGTAAGTCCCCTTGACCAGTTCCACATTCTAAATCATTACATTATGGCCTGCTTTCCAGTTTCAAGTGTCATATAAAACTGAGCCTCCAGATACTCTTAAAGATATTTCAAGAAATATGGAAAATAATGACCGTCTAACAACAGTGGAACTTCTTGTTCTTATTCCTGCAGCTGAATATTTACTTGGGGTTCAGAATAGCTCAAAGCATTTCAGTGGGTCTTTATTTTTAATTTGGCCCTCTGGAATTAGAAATTTGGACTCCAGGGAATCAGATTCTTTTTATTGTGCAGTGATTACCCCTTTCCCAGAGCTGAGTACGGTTTGCTTTAGAATCATGGGCTTCATTATAAAGTGCCACCAGCTCCAAGACTACAGACATCAGAGACGATTCTGAGTTACTGGAGTATAAGCTCATGAAGGCAGGGCCCTTTTCCGCCCTGGAACCTAGAACGGTGCCAGGCATATTGTAAACGCTCAGCAAAAGCTTATTAAATGAATGAGCGACTTCTTATTCTTCGTGACGGATTTTTTTGCTTTTGTAAAATTTGGCTTTGCTTTCTAAAATCATTCACACAAGAAAGACAGAACATGACTTCGTTATAGAAAATGAACTTGTCTGCTATAATCATTGTTATCAACTGTTCAGTTGAAACCTGTTGAAACCTGTTAGAATTCTTGATGAGTCCTCCAAATGAGGTAGATGGCAATCACTATATGCAGAGAGACTGATTTAGCCAGGTGAGAATTCGGCATGAAATTGTGAATTAATTTAATCCTTGTTAGGACACTGTTAATCCTTGTCTCCTAAAGAGTTTCTAGGCTTTAAGAGTTTTTCTCTTAAAGCAACCACCACCCGTCCTTAACTCCCTGTTGAAAAACCAAACAACAACAACAAAAATGAAAACAAAAAAACATCAGCTCCTGCATATTTTAAAAACCAGTGCAAAGGGCTACTACTATTTTTCATATACCTACTTGTGCCAAGTTCATTCACTTCATTGAATCTTTACAACGATCCTGAGAGACAGGTATTTTTAGACTCATTTTACAGGTGAGGAAACTGAAACACAGGGTAAATGATTTCCCTAAGGTCACTGACTGGGTATAAGACAGGCTGGGATTCAAATTGCGGTCCCTCCCACTCTGGAGGAAATTGCTTGTTCCACACATCAAGCTAGTAGATTTCATTTTGGAAATGAGCTCAGATACTGGAAAATTTTTTTTCTTTGTGATTTTAGCTGGATTTGGGATCTTCTCACTTTTTAGAATGGTGATTCTCAAGCATAAGGGTTGCCACCCTGTATTATTATTTATTTCATTTGGCATCACTTCTAGTTTTCTTCTGAAAGTGCAGCTGGCAAATATTTAGTTTAGTAAGCTATTAAAATATATATACATATATATATATATAATCCCTCCCACCCATCCTCTACCTTGGAATTTGGGATCAGTGTTATAAATCGCTGTTGATCCTCTGAGTGGCCCCAAGTCAAGACCTGAATTACTCAATTAGTCTCTAAATAATAATCCATTATAATATATAATATAAATATGTTGTATATTTATCTTACAATACAAACAGCCTTCAAACATTCATTCAAGTCAAGAGAAATTTCCTGTTGCTATTGTTTTCAGTTGGGCTAATGAGAAATAAAAATACACCCTCTTAGAGTTAGTAATATGAAAACCAAAACTTTCAAAATCAGCTCAAATGCAACTCTTTGTATTGCACAACACACTTTGTTCAGGAACTGTTTTCTACAACTGTGTCCTCCTCCTTTCAGCTTTTTTAACACTGCTAGCACATCCTAGTCGTGTTATGTTAAGACTGGTGGCCATTTAAGGGGCAGACTTCCAGCTTGGCAATTTGTGTCTGCCCTGAGCTGTGACAAGAATTAAGATTTAGCTGTGATGCACTTTAATGGCAGAGGCTGTGGCTTATTCACTACTGATATACCCAAGAACATGGTATGTATTTGAGAAACGTTCACAGGAAGAGTTAATCAGTGAATCGCAGGTTATCCAGGTTCCCTTGGATTCACAGGGAGTATAAAACACCAGAGTCTGCTGAATGCAAGCCAGCCACCTGTGTCTAAAGTGTGACGCCCCACATTGAGGACCCAACTGGGCCTTCAAAGAATCTGAGAGCTGAAAGTCTAGGAGTCTCTGGAAGATATGTTGCAACACATACCCAGATGGCCCTGGTGACAGTAGAATTCTACTTCTTTGAAAAAGAAGGTATGCTGGCTCTGAGTGAAGAGTAACTTACATTCATTTAAGAACATAGCTCTCTAGAAAGTTTTGGAGGGAGATGTTAAGTTTTGGTTGACTTAGGAGCCATTTCGAGATTGTTGATAGAAACAGCTGTGTGTGATAGCTGTTGTGTGCATGGCAGGCTGGCTTTGGAACACACTCTGGTGCACATGAGTAATTCTGTGCCTTGAGCCTGTGCCACCAACATTTCAGTTAAGGGCTTTTAAGTCCTATCGTCTTCTCAGAACTTCTTTCTTTTTTTCCAAAACCACTGTAACTTTTGTGCTTTATGAAGCAGAAATCTGATTCAGTGTTCAGTCGTTTTCTGTTTCAGAACTGCACTTTTAGACCAGCTCCTGCAGATGCTAAAAGGCACAGAGACAGAAACGTGTGATGTGGCTGGCTGCTTCGTTCATCCCGCATCTTGGTGCACCGGGCGATAGAATTCTAGCAGGTGTTTGCGAGATCAGCAAAACAATTCTAGGTCATTTGAAGGATCTAGAAGTTCACAGGAGTCCAGTTTAGCTCTGTGTGACATTTTTATATTCACATACTATTAATTTTGTGACTACCCCTCACAAAAGTTACAGAGGGTCTTCTGTGCACAAAAAAATGGAATAAAGGATATAATTTAAAAGAGTCTAAAAGAAATTCTAAAACAAGATAAGAAATGCAGTAATGAAAGCCATTTTCTTCAAATTTATGTGGGTAAAAACTTACAATTATAGATCACAAAGATTAGTAAGGCATTAGCAAAAAAAGCTTGCATGTAGATATTGCAAATTTCTTCTTTAAAATATTTTGGTATCTGTTTTTCAATATAATTTTTTGTAATGCTATGTATTTTATATTATGTAACTTCAAACATTTTTCTGAGAAGGGATCCACAGCCTTCTCCAGTATGCCAGATGTGTCCATGTCGTGAAAATGGACAAGGACTCCTGCCCTAAAATCTACATTTTTGAAGCTCTCAAATGATATAAAATCTTATTTTTTTGAGAGTAGATTTGGAAATAATTAAAAGTCACAGGGAGTCAAATCTGGTAAATAAAATGAGTCATTCATTGAGTTGAGTCAACACAACAAAGAGGGAAAGGACAATAAAATAAAATCATATGCCTATTTCTTGAATTTAATAATTTAATTCTTTATCTAAATATGTATTTTAGGGACACTCTACTATGTGCAAGTTACTGAACTAGATTCTAGGGATATAGAGATAAAAAAATATATGATCTGCCTCTAGGACCTTATGGGGAAAGGAGGGTCTGAGGAGAGAGGAAGTGAGAGCTCCTAAGTAGCACAGGACTCTTATTTGTTAAGGTGTTCATTTTTAGAATAAAAATTCTGGTGCATTAAATTTTTTTGACTTTATTATTTTACTTTCTGCCAGCTGTAGAGCAAAAAGATTTCTAAAATCAGGGACTGTTTCTATTGATTTTGCCTTTTTTAACAAACAGTCCTTGCTTGTGCTTGAATCTTGGGAATGTTGTAATTAGATTTTATTGCTAAGAATTATATCCAAAGATTTACATCTGTTTTTGCAACTTGGATTTATTTTCTGTGAGTGCTATTGTAATGTAAGTTTGGACTGTCAGGCCACTCATAAAAATCTACTTATACCAGAATGTGCATTAATATAGGATCAACTATCTATTTTAAATACCATGCATCACAATGCTTTTCTGGATAAACACATTCAAAATTCTAATGCAGATGCCAATATTTTATAGTCCCTCTTCATGGGGTGCTCTTCCTGCCAGAGCTAAAACGAAAGCAGGAGAGGTTAGATTCCAGGAATTTAGCAACTTAATTCTCTGTGGCTGCAACAGACAAGCCCCTCTCTTTGTCAGAGATTCCCCTGAGGTCCCAAAGAACAAAGGCACAGGACATCTGGCCATCTGACCCAGGGTGCCTTTCCCACAGTGTTAAATCCTGCAGTGTGGATAGCTTCCAAACAAGTCACTTTATAATTAAGCAGTGTGGTTAATAAAACAAGAAAAACAAATAGATCGTTGGAATGAGAACAGAGTTCAGAAATGAAACCACATATTAAAAAAAAAAAATCTCGTAACAAACTAAAAGAAAATTTAGCATGATGTAGTTATGTCCCTAGGGGTAGGAAAGACCTTTAAAAAGGATACCAAAAACAAAAACAATAATGGACAAGAACGATCATCTTGATTATATCATATTTTGAGGAAAAGACATCACAAACAGTTCTAAAATAAAGAATAGACTATGAAAAAGCATTTGCAATTCAATAGCAGACAAAGGATTGGTTGGAATATAAAATAAACTCCTATGGGAACTTCCTCGGCAGTCCAAAGGTTAAGACTCTGCACTTCCACTGCAGAGGGTACAGGTTTGATCGCTGGTCGGGAAACTAAGATCCTGAAAACCGTGTGGTGTGGTCAAAAAAAAAAAAAAAAAATACTCCTATGAATATGTAAGAAAAGGTGAATGGACAAAGGATCTAAATAAACAGGCAATTCACAGAAGATCTAAAAATGCCCATTGTACCTATGAAATTATGCTCGTTTTCATTGGCTATTAGGGAAATGCAAATTAAAACAATAATAAGAAAATCCAACAACAAGAAAACGGTGGTAAGCACGTTTTACACTATGAGTGGAGCTATAAATTGATGCAGTTGTTTTGAAGAACAACCACGCATGCATACTAAAAATTGAAATAGGGAACCCTCGTACACTGGTGGTGGGACTGTAAATTGGTGCAGCTACTACAGAAAACAGTATGGAGGGTCCTTAAAAAACTAATAATAGAACTACCATATGATCCAGTAGCTCCATTCCTGGGTATATATATCCAGAAAAAACGAAAACACTTATTTGAAATGACACATGCACCCCAATGTTCATAGCAGTATTTTTTTACAATAGCCAAGACATGGAAGCAATGAGTTCCTATCAATAGATGACTGGATTAAGAAGATGTGGTAATACATACAAAAGATTGAGAAAGCATGTATATACATACTATATATATACACAAAAGAACAATTACCTGGGGGCCAAGGTGGTAGGGTGGAAGTAATCAAGGACTTCTAGTATTGTAATATTTAACTTTTTAAGAAGCAAATGTGTTCATGTATTACTTATTCAAGTAAAAACTAATAGTACAAAAAATGTTTCAAGTCACTGAGCTCAGAACAGGATAGCCTCTAGAGTGACAGTCATCTCTGATATAAAGTGGTACATATTATGTTTTGTTTTACATGAGCAATTAGAGGATGGCTGCAGAAAACATTTTTTTTTTTCCTTCTCTCCCCCTCTCCATTCTTTAGTTTCAGTTAACAGTCTGTCTCAATTAAGTTAGATTTCTGTTAATTGATCATTTAATCTTTAAGCATTATTATGACAAGCTTGGGAGTCCTTTAGTTATTCTTGGGAAATAATTTTATTCAAACTCCATAGGGGATATGTCTTGCTCTTTCCTCTTGTCATCAGGAAGCCATAATGCTTCGCCAGCACTAGCTTACCTTTTCCCTGATTTCTTTTGCCTTTGCTGTTTCGCTTCCTGCTATTTAACAGATGTACAGTGTGTGTGTTTTAACTGTTACTCCTTCATATATAATGGAGACTCTACTTGGAACTCATTGGAAAAGTGATTATGGGGTGGGGGTGGGGCCGAAGGTGACTGCTTATTCAGAACACTGAGAAGCCAAATGCAGGAACTCTACCAAGGTAATAAATGGAAAGGAAAGCCTGGGTTGTGTTCTTTCCATTTCAGAACTATCCTTATTTCCCAATGGCAAAGAGCAATTTAGCCCTTGCAAATTTATATGGATTGGCTCACACCAGCAATATATATGGGCTTCCCTGGTGGCTCAGATAATAAAGACTCTGCCTGCAATGCAGGAGACCCACGTTTGATCCCTGGGTTGGGAAGATCCCTTGGAGAAGGGAGTGGCAACCCACTCCAGTATTCTTGCCTGGAGAATTCCATAGACAGAGGAGCATGGCGGGCTACCATGGGGTCATAAACAGTTAGACATGACTGAGCGACTAACGTGCACACACAGCAACATATATACTAAAGAAAAACACAGGCAAGCATTAGTAGTTGGATTCAGATGGGTTTCAGACATGCTGTGATATGGTGTGAAGAGGAAGCTATGACACCGAAGGCAAGTGTCCTTGTTGAGGCATCTGCTCAAAAAAGCCAATAGGTCCAGTGCTGGTGTGAGACCAAGAGGAGTCTTCTCTGGGAGGTTGCTTTGCACAAAAAGGAACTACAGACTTTTCCAATATTAACCACATATTGTCTGGAAAGTGTTACAACTACCACTGTTAGAAAGATCTCTGTCTACTTTCATTCTCACCAACCAGCCAGGGGCCTCCCAGGGTGGGGAAAAATAGGGAACTGTCACTTTGCTAGGGGATGTTTAGCTCCACTGAGTTGGGGACAGAAAGTTGGATGTCTATAAGAGAAATTTAACTTTAGGGTGTAAATGACTGAATTTGCCCCCTTTCATTTAATAAGTCCCAGTGTGGGGTGGGGCTGAAGGAAGAAGCTGAAGGTGTAAGAAGTGGTTGGCAAGTTGCCCAAAGTCTAGAAGTTCTTCATCAGCTGACACAGACTGCAAGCCCCCAGGCTCCCTGCTTTCACACGAAGGGCACTTTCTCATCTCTGGTTCTCATTTTTAAAGCAGAAGTTTAAAACAGTGCAATATTCTCTCATGTGGGGTTTTGTTTTAAACTACTGAAGACAAGGGGTAGGTGGAAGCAGCATGTGACCACCAAGTCAGAGAGGTGTCCATCCTCAGACCCAGACTGTGAAGTGGGGACTTTTGATGCGCTCATTAATGCCAAGCCAGTTGGAAGGAGGCCTTTGATTCAAAGGCTCAAGGAAGACAAGAGGTGCAGCCCAGGAGAAATAAGAGGTAGGGGCCCAGTCCCTGGTAGGGGGCTCCCTCCCACTCTGTCTATAGCCAGCTGGTCTCCTTGAAAACAGAGTTATTTCACATTTTGGGGCATATACGTTTTCAATACTATCAGGCTTTCTTAAAGTTATCAGACATTCTTAGTAAAGTCAAATTAAGTTTACATTTAAAAATTCCATTAAAAATCAGATATTTAAATCCATTTTAAGAAGCTGGTTAAAGAAATTAACCTGGCTAATAAAAACCAGCCCTGTTTTTTTTTTGTTTTTTGTTTTTTTAATTTAAATAGATACAAGCCCCTCAGTGTCTCTGGGGCAGCTCTGCCTGGTCTGATCTACCTTCCCTCAGGAACTTTGTTGAGAGTGTTGCTCTGTCTTCTTGGACACCTGGCACAGGCTTGCCTTGCAACGTAAAGGAAACAGCAGTTGTGATCATTGGCATTAATAGTGTGGCTTCTGGATCAGGGAGCCTAGAGTTATTATCTATCTGTCATCTTCCACTCAAAGAGAGAGCATCAGCAGCCATCGAAATTTTTGGTTCTCGAGAAGACAGGAAAGAGCAATATTTATTTTTCAATGTCCAAAGGGAAATTACAAAATCTCAGTGGTAGATAAATGCTTAAATACTTAATGCAATAAATCCTACCCGATTAAAAGCTATCCGCAGTGGGATAAATTTCTGCCTGAGAATTAATAATAGAGACACAGGCTTCCCTCTCAGGGTAGAAACACAAATCTGCTCCATCTCCTCCTTGTACCTTTAAGAGAGGAAGCTCTGTGGTTCAGAAAACCCTTCTTCTACTCTAACCTGCACAATGTCCAACAATTTCTTGCAAGGGCAGGCTCACCTCATTGTCCTGGTGATTAATCTCATTGAGGTTTGACTGTTGCACCAGGACTGTTAGGAGCCTGTAAAGAAAAACAGAAGTGTCTTTAAAGAACAGAACCTGTATGAGAACATGACATTAGAAATACAATCTGCTGAAGGCCTCCAAATGACCAGACACCCTTTGCATTTACTAGGGGAGAGATCTATAGGAAAGAAGCCAGGGTGATTGGTAAGAAGGCCCAGGAAGGCAGGTAGGAGGAAGACCTCTGTCTCTTCTCTCCCTTCCTCCCTATCTTAGTGCTTCTGAAGAGTGAAAGGGAATGCAGAAAGCAAATCCTCAGGCTTACCTTATTCACCAGACCTGTATCCCTTTGGGTTCACTCTAAGAAGCAAAGTTGTCTAGTGCTTATTCTTTATTCGTTTTCCATAAACTTCAAGTGCTTTCAAATTGCTTCACCACTTGGAACCTGTGTCATACCTTCTAAATGTATAGGTTATACCTGGAGGCAGTCAGCATTTACAATTTTGCTTATTCTTTCTAAAACACAAAATATCTAAGCATGCAGTCGTAGTTATCAGTGTGAAACAACTGCTGATGATTCCCAAGTTCAAATTCTTATCCCACTTGGGCCACATACTTGGTTGACTGAGGTTAACACTCCATCTGTGGGAGAGAAGCAATTGAGTTTAGTACTTAGGATCCCAGACTCTGGAGCCAGACTGCCTGGGTTCACATTCCAGTTCTGACACTGACCAACTCTGTGACCACAGGCAAGTAACTTAACTTCTCTGTGCTTATGCATCCTCATCTGTAAAATGGGGGGAATGAAAGTGCCTACATTATAGCTCAGGGTGAGGATTAAATGAGTTAATATGCAGACAGCATTTTAGGCATGCCTGGAGCACAGTGTTTTTTCTAGAATTCTTAACCATGGAAGTTTTAGCCCAGGCTCCATCTCAGAATTCCCTGAGGAGATTTTTTAAAAACCACAAATACCTGGGTTGTATATTCAAGGTTTCTGACTCAGTAGGTCTGGAGAGAAGCCCGGCTTCTACTGTTTAAATAAACTGTTCAGGAAATTCTTGTAAACAATCAAATTTGGAAACTACTGAGGACGATGCTGAACGAATTAATCAATGAATATTCATTGTCATAGAATTGTGTCCCCGGCCCCCCAATTTATATGTTAAAGCTCTAACCTAGTGTGTGTGCATGCTCAGCTGCCTTAGTTGTATCCGACTCTTTGCGACCATATGGACTGTAGCCCACCAGGCTCCCCAGTCCATGGAATTCTCCAGGCAAGAATACTGGAGTGGGTTGCCATGCCCTACTCCAGGGGATCTTCCTGACCCAGGGATGGAACCTGAGTCTCTTGTGTCTATTGCATAGGCAGGCAGGTTCTTTACCACTAGTGCTACTTGGGAAGCCCCTCTAAGGCCCCCAGTGCTCTAAAATGTGACTGTATTTGGAGACAGAGCCTTTAAAGAGGTAGCTAAAATGGGGGCTTCCCCGGTGGCTCAGATGGTAAAGAATCCACCTGCAATGCAGGAGACCTGGCTTCAATCCTTGGTTCAGGAAGATCCTCTGCAGGAGAAAATGGGAATCCACTCCAGTACTCTCGCCTGGTGAATTCCATATAGTCCACGGGTTCAAAAGAGTCAGACACAGCTGGGCAACTAACACACACATATACACACATACATACAAGTTAAAATGAAGGATGATTCCAGTGGGCCCTAATCCCATTTGATTAGTGGTGGGCTTCCCTGGTGGCTTAGATGGTAAAGAATCTGCCTGCAATGCAAGAGACCCAGGTTTGATCCCTGGCTTGGGAGGATCCTCTGGAGAAGGGAATGGCCACCCACTCCAGTATTTTTGCCTGGAGAATCCTATGGACAGAGCAGCCTGGCAGGCTATAGTCCATAGGGTCCCAAAGAATTGGACATGACTGAGTGACTAACACTTTCACTTCACTTTTGCAGTGGAATGACCATTTGGAGAGACAGCAAGAGGATGGTAATTGAAAGCCAAGGAGAGAGTCTCAGAGGAAACCAAACCTATTGGCACTTTGATGTTGGACTACCAGTCTTCAGAGCTGTGAAAAAATAAATTTCTGTTGTTTAAGCCACCCAGCCTGTGGTACTTTGTTACGATCATCCCAACAGCAAACTAAACTCACCAAGACAATAAACTGTTGTCTATGTGGAAACAATTTAAAAATTCAGAAATTATTTTGGAAGAATTATTTGAAGAATAAAATGGCTTGTCTTTCTGCTGAATCAGATTTTCATTGTTGCTCAGCTTAGGTTACACCTAAGGTCCTAAGTATTAAATTGCTTAATACTGATCAGAGGGATTGATCATGCTGCATTCATTACAAAGAGTACTTAAATGGGGATAGACTTCTTCAGTGAGGGTGATATAAACAGGAAGCTTAAGTGGTGGTTGGCTTTTTTTCTTTTTTAATTTTTACAGTGTTGTGTTGGTTTCTGCTCTAAAACAATGTAAATCAGCCGTAATTATACATATATTCCCTCCCTTTTGAGTCTCCTTCCCTCCCCTCACCCACCCCTCTAGGTCATCACAGAGCAACGGACTGGGCTCCTTGTGTTAAATCTAGTCTTATCACTGTTTTGGGGGAGCCAGGACAATGCTGTGATTTAAATCTGGTTTCACCACTGTATGACCTTTCTGAGCTTCTGGTCCTCACTGCTGTAAAAAGGATAACAACAGTGATGGTGGTGGTGAGAGTTAAATAATGCAACAGGTGTAAAGTATACAGATTTTAAAGTATACAGATCCTAGTATACAGATTTTAAAGGAACAGTGGCTATGACTGAAAATAGCATATTTATTTTTATTATTTTTTTATGAGTGAATATATCTGTACCTTTATTATTATTTTTTTTTACTTTACTATATTGATAAAATAAATGTGCCATATCCTTTCTGAATTCTAGAATTCTTCCATCAGGTGGGAAGATGCCACAAAAATAATTGCATTATAGTTAACATTGTTTTTTATGTTTTCCTTTACAGCTTCTTTATGAGGGGAGGGTAACTGGTGATTATCTTTCTTTCTCTCTTTCTTTTTCTCTTTCTCTCTCCTCCTTTCTCCTCCCCTCCCCTGTTCTCTCTTCTCTTCCCTTCCTCTCTCTCTCTGTGTCTCATTGATGGCCCTGGTCTGATGTCTAGGGTACATCTGGTGTAAGTGCTGAGTGAAGGAGAGTGAGAAGGAGCAGGAGGTTAGTTGTGTCCAGTCTGGTTATCCTTGGCTGACCCTGAGCAGACTGAGATCATCTGCAGTGAGACAGCTTTTCTGGGGCTGCTCCAGAGCAGCGTGATCACACTGGGAGAAGTGAACTCTACCCAGATGGGAATGGGGGTGGGGAGATCAAGAACTCTTCTCACATCCTGGGTGAGCCTCCAAAGATCACGGGGTGAGCCCTATCCTGGATATTTCTGTTTGCCTCTCAGATCCAGCCTCTGCCCTGCAGATTCCTGCTTTGAAGGCTGACCTCCAACAATGTCATCATGCAGGTCTCCTGCCCTCTGACTTCCATTGGGTTTGGTCAGTGGGAGAACCTGCAGGAGGAAGGAGAGGAGCCACTTCCCTTTCTGACAAGGACTGTTTTTCCTCTACAAAAGGCCTGGGCTCCTGCCAGGTGGCCCCTCTCCTGCACTCCAATTACAACTACAACACAGTTTCCAGTAAGAGCTTCCTTCCTCACCTCTTGTGAGCTCAGGGTGAAACATTTTCCTGCGTTAGGAGGAGAGTGGGGTGGAGATTGTCACCATCTCTTGTTAGTTGATTTCAAATGTGTTACTCACTCAGTCGTGTCCAGCTCTTTGTGACCCCATGGACTGTAGCACTCCAGGTTCCTCTGTTCATGGAATTCTCCAGGCAAGAATACACCATTCGCTTCTCCAAGGGATCTTCCCAACCCAAAGATTGAACCCGGGTTTCCTGCATTGCAGGCAGATTCTTTATCATCTGAGTCACTAGGGAAGCCCTAATTTCAAATAGCCTTTCATTAAACTTTCTTAGTCATCCCTATTTCATGTTTTCCCTGTCATGACTCTGAGTGATATATGCAAATGTATTCCGCTTGCTTCCATTTGATTCCTAAGTCACTAAGACTCATCAATCTTAAAGCTGGTACAGATTTATAGATGAGTATTCTCTCTCTCTCTCTCCCATTTTATGAGAACAAATGACCCAGTGCACTATATTGCTTGCCAAGGCCAGCACACATTGCCTTGGTTATCCAGCTTGGACAGAACCCAGGTGTCTGGTTTCAGCCTGGTGCTTCTATACTGTTCCGTGGTTCAGAGGCAGTCTGCAAAACACTTGTCCCACATCTGTCTTAATGACCAGTGGGCTTGCAGACCTCTTAGTTTTGTTTTCTTAGTGCTCCTGTTATGTGCTAAGCTGACCCAGGAGTATTTATCCCATAACCCCCAAGTCCATCTATTACCACTAGCTAAAACTCTGTCCGTCTCTCAGATCTCCAGCCACAGCATCAGGCCCACCTCCTCCCAGCTGTCAGGACAGCAGACCCAGGTCCCAGCAGACAGGCAGAGTGGGGGTGACGAGAGCACAGAGGCTGGGGCCAGACTGCCTCTGTGAGATCCCCTGCTCCCTCACCAATCAGCCAGACCTTGGACTCGTTAGGAAACTCTCAGTGCGCACATTTTCCTACCTGCAAAATAAACATAACACCTCTTTTCTAAAGATCTGTTGTAACTGTAAATGAGTCAATGCCCATAAGGCTCTTAGAATGGACTTTATATACTATAATAAATTCTATATAATGATTGATTTCTTATTACAAAAAGGTCCTACCCCTTATATCTTGGGGTCCCCTGATTGCCATGAGGTGACTTGTTGGCCAGGGAGAGCTCAGTTAGAAGTATCCTGGAAAGAAGGGAGGCTTGTCTCCTGGAGCTTCTCTGTTTTGCTGGCCCCTTGGTCTCACAGTCCTAAAGCTGGCTCAGCCTGGGGATGACTGAGGAAAAGGGTCCCCAAGGCTGCCGTCTGCTCTTGTCCCGGAATCTGCCCAGTGGTGGGAGTAAGCTGCCATGAAATATCCACTGCAGATTAGGATGCATCATCTCGAAACTAGAGAGCAGGACCCCGAAGAAATGATTTCCTTCCTCCCTCTAGCTGCAATCAAGAGAATAAAAAGAGGCAGAGCTGCCGGCACTTTGGCAAGGAAAAAAAAAAAAAAAATCTGCTGGTAACCATGGAGACGATGAAAATGACTTTCAGAGAGCCCTGTGACTGCTTTCAGAGGAAATCGCTGCTTGCCTTCCAACTCTAGCATGCACAACATTGTACAAACAGAACTGCATGCTCTTTGCAGCTTTGTTAATGATCATGCCCCTTCTTTCACATCGGCGCCCTCTGAATGTCCTAGCCAAGGAAGCAAGAAGAGCCATGGGGAGCTGAAAGGGAGAAAATTCAGACCTGCTGAGGAGTGGAGTATTCAAAGCAGGAAGGGAACTCATGAGATGAAACTTGTGCTCCTTTGCTTTTGTCCATCCAGCGTGCCCTCGTGTTCTTAATGATAGGTCCTTCCTCCCTGCAGGAGCTTAGATTCCCCACTGAGCTATCGCTTGGCTAAGGCTGCACATTGACTGGTTGGTTTGCTAGCGAGTTGTTTCCATCAGAGAACCAAAATCTCTCTGGAGGCAAAGGGCTAATTGAAGTGTCCCCTTGGCTAGTTTACAAGCTGCTTCAGTTTGAGACTTCACCCTAAATACTCTCCAGCAAGCACCGAGTGGAAGGAGTGTGTGCTGTTTGGAAATCTAGGGGTGAGTAGATTTTAAAAGGAGTCTGAGTGCCTGAGTACAAGTTCACAATGTGGCCAGCACATATGCTTATGATTAGAGGGAAAATATACATGTATGTACACTGACAAAGGCAGAGAAGGGAGTTCCAGAGGAGCTAATGGTTGAGTTTAATGTCCACTGGGTTCTAAAATCTTGCAATGCTCTACGTCCCAAGGTTAAAACAAACGGGAGTGCTGTTCATACCCTGATGAATTCACCGGAAACGTGTGCTCCTGTCAGTGAGTACAGGACTGTGTGTACACGTACCTGTGTGGTTGTATTTTTTGTGGACCTGTGTGTGCTAAGGTGGAAAAGGCCAGGGTGAAGGCTGGTAAGTGGCGGTATCGGGGTTTCATTCTTTAGTGCTGATCAATTGCACCTTTTTATTTCTGTCTTTCATCATCATCAATATCCTCACTCTCATCATCATCGCTAACGCTCAGTGAACACTGACAGTTGATGCTGTTCAGTGCTTTCTCACATATTTTCTCGTTTACCTCTGCCTCCTTACCTAGGAGGTAAGTACTGTATTACTCCTACTTTCTAAAACAGGAAGCTGGACCTTAATATGTTAACTTGCCCAAGATAATCGTGTCTATAAGAGATGGAGCCAGATTCATCCTCAGCCAGTCTGACGCCTGGGCTGGCACTCCTGCCCACCCTTTACCTCCATCCAAAAAAAGGATTTTAGGTGGTTTTCAGATACATATAGTAAGACAAGATCACAAGAGGAAAGTAGGCAGAGAGAAAACGAGGGCAGGATAGAGCACACATAATTATGGTCCTATGTGCATGCCAGAGGTGAGACACAAATTGGGTTTTGAGTTTTCTAAATATATAAAGAGAGAAACCTGATCGTAAGTCACAGTGTCCACATAGTAAAAATAATTCATTGGAAGAAGCACAGGAATTCCTCCTTTAGTAGAACTTTTTCTTGTGTGGTTTTTCAGAAAAGATTGTTTTTGGACACAGAACAAAATATTTCCTGACAATCAGACAATAAGGAGTTCTGTAAGGCTGTTTCTTTTTTTGTTTTGACTACATGGTATGCAGAACTTCTTGGACCAAGGATTGAACCTGTGTCTCCTGCACTGGAAGAGCGGAATCTTATTTACTGGACTACCAGGGAAGTCCCATAAGACTATTTCGCATAAGGCCTCTCAGGGTAGACTGAGGGCTTAATGACAAAGTGTGGCCATTAAAATGAATTCAACAGGATCCACAGCAGTGGACTCCAGGAGCACGGCAGACCCGTTGGGCAGGTTAATTATCTTCACACAAGCATTAGGCAATTAGTTGTCTTCTTGATGCCTTAGTTTTCTCTGTAAAATGGGGATAGAAATATTACCTACCACATAGAGGTGTGGTAACGGAGAAGGCAATGGCACCCCACTCCAGTACTCTTGCCTGGAAATCCCATGGACGGAGGAGCCTGGTGGGCTGCAGTCCATGGGGTTGCTAAGAGTCGGACACGACTGAGTGACTTCCCTTTCACTTTTCACTTTCATGCATTGGAGAAGGAAATGGCAACCCACTCCAGTGTTCTTGCCTGGAGAATCCCAGGGACGGGGGAGCCTGGTAGGCTGCCATCTATGGGGTCGCACAGAGTCAGACATGACTGAAGCGACTTAGCAGCAGCAGCAGAGGTGTGGTAAAGGTTAGATGAGATAGCACATAGAAAGTCCTCAGAATTTTGCTCAGAACATGATAAATAATCAGTGTTGCTTGTCATCATCATGCTTGTTATAACTATAGACCTCTATGCTTCAATGGTCAGACAAGCTGGCCTAAAGTTGTATCCATTTAGAAAATTAAATAGTTGAACAGATTTATATGACTTAATGGAAGGTCACTCCCTTCTGCATTATTATTTTAGAATTAAAAAGTGCCTGTAAGGCAGACTAAGATTTTTTCTTAGAAAGTGATTCTGAGTTCAAACAGACACATAAATGGGCTATGTTCTTGGGCTATGTTCAAGCCCAAGTTCTTTGGCTTGGTTAGTGTTGCCTTGAAACATTTAAAGCAGATGTTATCAAACTCTTCCACAGCCATAAGATTTCTCAATAAAACAATGATAAAAGTATCTAGTTTTAAGCAATGTAATTCCATAAGAAATCCTTTCAATCAAGCTAGTTTTGAAATGTTCTCTAGGTAACAAAGTCAGCTGATTTGTTATATCGGTTGTACAAAACTAAAGGTTGGCCCTTGCCATCTTCCTCTACAAAGATTCAGTCCAAACTGCTGAAATTGCTGACTTAACCCCCTGAAAGGGGTTCAGGGTGGAGATCAGGAATGAGCCACCCCGTGCTCTGGGGAAAAAAAACTGGCAGAATAGGCCTGCATGGAGTTAGATATTTTCAGAAGAAGGTTTTATGAGCCCAATTCTTACATCTCTTCATATCTAGAAAAGCACTAAAATCTTTCAGGATAACAACTGCTTCTCGTGACTTGCAGTAACCTTCTACAAAAATACGTGGTTAATGTATGTACTCTCCCTTCACCAAAATCACATAGACACTGACCTTCCCTCTACCTCTTTGTAGTAGTTTCTCAGAGCTATCTGAAATGCTATCTCCTGGGCTATAGTCCTCATTTTGCCCCAAATAAAACTTAATTCACAACTCTTACATTGTATAATTTTCTTCTCTCAATAGTTGTTAAGGTTTAACCCAATTCATTTTTGGATAACATTTATCAGAAATGCTAATTTTGGTTTTGGAACATTTAATCTTACCCTTTGGGTTTTACTACTTACAGCAGCTAGCATTACCATAATTAAAGCAGATTTTATCTTCCAGAATCAGCAAACTGTCCATCTAGGACAATAAAACTATATCATTAGTACAAAGAAAATTTTATTTTTTTGGCTTCAGCTCTTCCAAAGGTGGTGACTGGGTCATTTGGGACAGTTTCATGAGAAGGGGAAACCACAGCTCTGTGTTCTCCCAATTACAGTGATGTAATGTAAGTCCTAGAGAGTCTAGAGTCATAATAAGAACTAGTCTGACAAATCCACAAAAGAGGAAGTATGCTTAGATTGTTTTTGAATATATTATTGCAGTGATTTCAGATGATAAGCCTACTCTATTGACCAAATTGAGGATTTTGATGCAAAGGCTTAGTTCACGCATCAGGTGCAATAATTTAATGGCAGAGCCAGCTTCACACCAAAATTCTTGTCCCCCTTTCTTGGATTGGAGTCATTGCCAGGATGTGGATTCTTTCTTGGTCAGGGACTATGTTCCCTAGTGCTCCTTCTGGCCGAATGACTCATCCTTATTAATGGAATGTGAGCAGAAGTGAACTGTGTCATTTACAGGCTGAGATTTTAAAGAAATAAGTGAGGCTTGTCTACTCTCCTCTTACCCTGTCTGCAGGCTGAACAAAAGGATTCTGTGATCCTAGGAAATAATGAAGCCACAAGCTGGCATCTCTGAATCATCTGTGGAGGGGAGCCACCTCCCCTGCTCCCAGTCCAGGAAACCTACATTGGAATAAACTTATATTATGTTAAAATGCTTTCACTTTTTACTTTCATGCATTGGAGAAGGAGATGGCAACCCACTCCAGTGTTCTTGCCTGGAGAATCCCAGGGATGGGGGAGCCTGGTTGACTTCCGTCTATGGGGTCGTACAGAGTCGGACACGACTGAGCGACTTAGCAGCAGCAGCAGCAAGGCTTCTATGGTGGCTCAGATGGTAAAGAATCTGCCTATAATGTAGGAGACCCAGGTTCAATCCCTGGGTCAGGAAGATCCCCCGGAGTAGGAAATGGCAACCCACTCCAGTATGCTTGCCTGGAGAATTCCATGGACAGAGGAGCCTGGTGGGCTACAGTCCATGGGGTCGCAAAGAATTGGACCCCATCTAGGATGGGGAACACATGTATACCTGTGGCGGATTCATTTTGATATTTGGCAAAACTAATACAATTATATAAAGTTAAAAAAAAAAAAAAGAATTGGACACAACTGAGCCACCAACACTTTCCCTTTCCCTTTCCCTGGTGGTCTAGCGGTTAAGAATCCACCTGCCAAAGCAGGGGACATGGGTTCGATCTCTGGTCCAGGAACATTCCACATATCGCAGAGCAACTAAGCCCATGAGCCACAACTACTGAGCCTATACCTTAGAGCTTATCCTCCGAAACAAGAGGAACCACTATGATAACAAGCCCTGAACCGCAACTAGAGTGTAGTCCCTGCTCACCTCAACTAGAGAAAGTTAATGTGCAACAATAGAGACCCAGCACAGCCAAAAAAAAAAAAAAAATATATATATATATATATACACTGAAGACTTGGGTTTTATTTTTTACAACAGCTATGATTACCATAACTAAAGCAGGTGTTCATTTTCCAAAATTAGTTATGTAGATTTTGAAATGACTGCTCTGAGTGAGATAGGTAAAAGGCACCTAAGTGGAGTAAATCAATGCAGAGTAGTCTTTAAAATGATGGCTCAGATGGTAAAGAATCTGCTTGCAATGCAGGAGACCTGGGGTTCGATCCCTGCTTGGGAAATATCCCCTGGAGAAGGGAATGGCTACACAATCCAGTATTCTTGCCTGAAAAATCCCATTGACAGAGGAGCCTGGCAGTCTACAGTCCATGGGGTTGCAGATGTGATTAACACACACACTCTTGGGAAAACAGTTTTTTTGTGACTAAATATTTTTGTGGGTTGTCTGGAAAAGTCATTCTTTTTTCATCAAAAGGTAGTCATCTTTTTCTGATGTCCACAGATTGTTAGCTCTGGCCTTGCTGTTTCTTCTCTAAACTTCCTTGTTTTGTTGGGCTTTGAGTAAATCTTAGTTTTTTATTATTGCTGGATATGATCCAATGATAATAAGAGGCAAGACTTGGTTGGGAATAGTCCTGGAATTTCCCAAGTCCTCTTACTTTAGTGTAAACCAGACTGAAATGAAGAAACCCTATCACCTCTCAACCTGGAAGGGGCCTTGGTCTCCTCAACCCCCACAGGCTTCAATTTACTTCTGGACACAGGGTGTGGAGGAGACAGCAGAAGGCAGCCCCTGCGATGCTGGCCTACTGCCTAGCTCTGGGATATGAAATTCCTGTCAGAGGTCTGCTCTGTCAGCAAAGGTTCAGGAACTGCCTGGAGTGTTGCTGATTCCATACTGGGAAACTTTGTTATCAAGCTGCTAGGAGGGGCTTTTGAAAGATTGGGGATCCAGGCCACTCAGTACAGAGGACTGTCCGGCAAAGCTTTTTCCTTTGTTGCACAATCATCTTACAAGAAAGTAACTATGTGAGGACTTTCCTTTGCATGGCCTCCAGGATCACACACTCCTGGTTTTCCTGCTAACCCACTGGTTCCCCCCTGCCCTCTCAGCCTCCTTTGCTGGATCTTTGCCTCCTTCCAGCTGTTGACTTAAAAAAATGCACAACATGAGACTTGTGAATTAAGTTTTATTTGGGGGCCAAATGAGGACTGCAGCTGGGGAGAACTCAGGTAGCTCTGAGAAACTACTCCAGAAAAGAAGCGGGGAAGGTCAGCGTATATACAAGATTTTGGGGAGGGGGGAATATATGCAGTCCAGTGCTCATTTTTCCAGAAGGTTTATTCCAGTCTCATGAAGCTTTTGCTAGTCACAAGGAGCGAGCAGTCATCGCCATGGAGGATTTTAGTGCTTTTCTAGATATGAGAAGATATAAGAACTGGGCTCATAACATTGGCTCCTGAAAATATCTAACCATCTGAAGACCTGTTCTGCCAGTTTTCCCCTGAGCACAACATGTCTCATTTCTGCTCTGGACTCCTGAACTCCTTTCCTGGTTGTGGGGAGGTAAGGGGTGGGTGGGAGAGGGGTGGGGTTGGGATTTGAAAATCAGCAGCTATAGCAGCACATGATTTAATCTTTATAGAGGTAGATGTGTGCTCAGTTACTCAGTCATGTCCAACTCTTTGTGACCCCATGGATTGTAGCCCACCAGGCTCCTCTGTCCATGGAATTTTCTAGGCAAGAATACTGAAGCGAGTTGCCATTTCCTACTCCAGGGGATATTCCTGACCTAAGGATAAAACCCTCATCTTTTGCATCTCCTACATTGGCAGGTGGATTCTTTATCACTAGTGCCAGTTGGGAAATACCCAGAGATAGATGGCAAGTGCCAGTGACAAGTGCCAATTTGTAGCTGACACCGCCCTTAAATGTTGGCATGACTCTGAGTTCAGGCAGTAATGTTCTCTTACCTTGTTTGATTTCCGTCATAGCCCTCATCACTACTTGAAATTATACTATTTATTTGTTTGCTAGTGTGTCACTTAACTCCTTCACCCAAAAGTAAGATCTGTGAAGTCAGAGCCACTGTCTTGCTCAAGTGGGAATCTAGGGCCTAGAGCAATGCTTGGTCCATAATAATCACTCTAAGCATGCAATAAATATTCAATTAATCATTGGCTGACTGAGTGAATGAATATACAAATTCAGATGGTGACACATAGCATTTCTTATTAAATCAGAGACTAGGAGAAAAGGGTTTTATCGAAGTCAAATTGAGAGTGATATTAGAGTTGAGATTATTCCAGGCTATTTTGATTCACTGAGATGTGGTCCTGTGTGCTGCAAATGCCAAAGAAATGGATAGATTTTGTTTTTATTTGCTACAAGGGTTGGATTAGGTGAGCCTCTAATCCAACTTGGATGCATCCCGGTTTGAATGTCGCGTGAACCTGGCTACAGACGTACCTCACGTCGGGCTCAGCGGTGGCGGCGTGCAGTGGCAGACGGCCATTTTTATCTGGGATATTGTGCTTGGCACCATTTCTGAGTAGACTCACACAGCCTTCCAGCCATCCCTGGAAGAGCAAAAGCAATGTTATATAACACAATCCCGCATGACATAGTAACAGAGTCCAACAAACTTTCTCCAGTTTTCTTTCCCTCTCTTCTTTTGGTTTGGCTAAAAACATATTCTATTTGACCTGAAGTGGTTGGTTAAGGCCCATACCTCCCATTCAGACAGCAGAGGACTGAAGGTCTTGAGATGTGGATTCTTGAGTTTTCTGGAGGACATCTGGGGCAGATGGACCCTAGAGTCTTCTGCCTCTGTCTCCCCAATTCTAGGGCCACTCGCTGAGATTCATTCCCCTTTTATACTCAGTTTCCAGAGCCAAAGGTGGCAAGTGATGAGGATGATTAGTCAACTCTAGACCCTTTTGGGCTTAACTTCAAATCATGCTAATTCCAAAACTGGATGCCATTGTCCGATTTCAAAACTGGGCTCCTACGTCATTATTTAATTTAATGTATTTATTTTTGGCTTCCCTGGGTCTCTGTTGCTGCACAAGGGCTTCTCTAGTTGCAGCGAGTGGGGCTACTCTCTAGCTACAGTGTGCAGGCTTCTCAGTGAGGTGGCTTCTCTTGCTGTGGAGCATGGGGTCCAGAGTGGGAGGGCTTCAGCAGTGGTGGAGCTTGGACTCAGCAGTTGTGGTGCATGGGCTTAGTTGCCCATCAGCACGTGGAATCTTCCCACACCAGGGATTGAATCTGTGTCCCCTGATTTGGCAGGAGGATTCTTAACCACTGGACCACCACAGAAGTCCCTAAGTCTTTATGTCCCAGACTTCACTCTATGCCTCAGTTCACCTACATCTGAAATATGGCCCTTCATCCTCTTTTGCGAGTTCTCTTTCTAGAAACCCCAAAGATAATATCTTTGTTACTCTAGTCAGTCTCTTTTCTGATCCCTAGGATTCTAAACTGAGCTCTACTCCAACGGCTGGGGCCCTGTCAGCCACTGACTGCCCTTTCTGCTCTCGAATATGGATCTATTACCAGCACCCTCTTATGTGTTCCCAATGTTGTTTTATCCACCTCTGAATTCCCCAAGACCTCTCCTGTGAACTCTCTGTTGCCTACAAATTCACCGGATTGAGACCTGATATTGCCACATCTTGATGCTTGACTCCTCCTTGGTTAGCACTTAAAATTGGGTCATTTCTCCACTCTCCCTCTGATTTCAAAGGGAAAATATAACTGCAGGCTAGTCCTTCCTTTCTGTTCATTAATACTTTAAGTAACTGTCCCAACCCTGCTGATAACTGAGCTTGGCTCACATGCCAAGGAGACTACCTCCAACATTCATCCAGAATCACTTGGGTTTCCCACCTAATTATAAATACGTTTATAAGTAAATTCAGTTATGATTATGAATAATAATATAATAAAACTCTATTTCTTTCCCTGCTTTATTCCATTCTTGTATAGTTAAGCTTCAAGATTACCCAGTAACAAGAGAAAGATTACTGAATATTTTCCCTTGCAATACTGGTAGTAATAAAAATGTTACTAAATGCATGGAAAAGAAAGAAAGCTAATGATAAGACCTTTCAGTTCTGAAAAGTCTAGAAAAAAAAACTTTCAACAAAACACAGTAAAATTCATAGGTTCTAAGATTGAATATGGCTTTGTAGAGCTGACCAATAATATCTGAGTGTTAAATAGAGGCAAATAGTTTTCAGTCTTGAGTCATAGTTTACTAAGATATTAAATCTGGTTTTAATTCCTAATGCCTAAATCATCAAGTTCTCTGATTAAAAGGAAAAATATGAGCAGGAGACCAAAAGAAAAGCATACTGGACAAATTTCAGGGTTGCCAAATTTTAGAGTTGCCAAAGTTTTATAGCTTTTGAAAAACAAATCTTCTGATGGAGGAGGATTTTAAGCATTTTTATCATTTTGCAACAGTCCGTGGAACTATGTATGTGGTTTTCTTTTTTTCTTCCTCAGAAAAGAAATCAGAGAACTATTGACTACATCTGAATCTCACAGTCATTATTTAGAACCAAAAAACTGGGTTTTGTACTACTATGTGCTGGGTGACTGCATGTGGTTCTCCTTCAGTTGTGACCAACTTAGGGTATTATTTTTACTACATTTTACAAATGAGGAAAGAGGTGTAAAGAGGTGAATAAATTTGCCTAGGACTACACCTCTATGGTAAGTTTATTTGTATATTGAGTTTGACTCTGTGACTGAGACAATTTCTGAATGTTCCCTTTGTCAAATTTCTCTTTAATACTTTAATTCAAACATTGCCAGAGAGAGTGGCGGGCTTCACAGTGTAATCGCTAAGACGCTGTCTATTCTCACCTCCAGGGAAACTCAGAAGAGCCAGTGAGGGGCCCTGCCTTGGGCTTCCAACAGAGGTGGTGTCAACAGTAGAGGGTAATGCCATGCTGTCATGCATGCATACTTTCCTATGCAACCCTGTAGAATGCGTTCCCAGAAAGAGTAGTATGCAACGGTGGCAACTCACTAAGCTCACTGCTAACCTCACCGTGATCTAGAGAACTTCTTCCCTGTCTCTTAAGTGGCTATCTAGCCCAAGAAATGTGAAATTTTGAATTTTAGAAGACGTGTGCCTTGATTTCAGTGTATTCTGTTTGCTTGTTGTCGTTGTTTAGTTGCTTAGTCACGTCTGACTCTTTTGCAACCCCATGGACTATAGCCTGTCACCCGTCAGGCTCCTCTGTCCATGGGATTCTCTAGGCAAGAATACTGGAGTGGGTTGCCATTTGCTTCTCCAGGGGATCTTCCCTACCCATGGATCAATCCTGCATCTCCTGCATTGACAGGCGGATTTTTTTTTTTTTTTTTTTTTTTATCACTGAGCCACCAGGGAAGCTCCTAGAGGCTTATTAGGAAGATCCAAAATGACTTAAATCCATGTTACCAATTCTAAGTGATTATATAAATGCTGGAGATGATTAAGGCAAAATTTCTTAACTTCTATTTCTATTGACCAGCTGCACAAATTGAAGATCACTCTTCTGCAAGTGGGGGCCCCGTAACAACACATCTAGTCCACCCCACTCCTTCACACCCGCCACAGATACAGTTGGTACCAGGTAGGTTGCCAGGCAGAGACTCGTGCGGCCATAAGCGTCCTGTGTGTTAATATTGGCTCCCATCTTCAACAGCAGCTTCACTGTGTCCACTTGACGTCCAGAAACCGCATGCATTAAGGGTGTACATCCTGGAATGAGACATTTCAACAGCTTTTAAAAATGTTTGGCTTGTGAAATTTATAAGTCAACTTTATTTGCCTGTTCATTTATTATGCTCTTTGCAGATGAACTACCCTCAACACAAATTCAGCTGTTGAGTTGAAGAGAGATGATGATTCTTGCTGCATTTATATTGGGTTGGCCAAAAGTTTTTTTTTTTTTTTTTTCTATAAGCCGTCTCTAGTAGTGCTTACTTGTTTCTAACTTCATTCTAAACAAATTGTTTGGTTGTACTGTGATAGCTGTCACATCAGTGTGCATTTAAAAAAAATTATCAAAATTGGTGAATTTTTGTAGCTATTTTAATATTGAAGATGGAAGAAAAAAACATTTTCAGCATATTATGCTTTATTATTTCAACAAAGATAAAAGCTCAACTGAAACTCAAAAAAAGATTTGTGCAGTGTATGGGAAAGGTGCTGTGACTGATCAAACATGTCAAAAGTATTTTGTGAAGTTTCATGCTGGAGATTTCTTGCTGTATGATGTTCCACAGTTGGGTAGACCAGTTGAAGCTGATAACGATCAAACCAAGACATTAACTGAGAACTATCAACATTATACCACACAGAAGGTAGCTGATATATCAAAATATCCAAATCAAGTATGGAAAATCATTTGCACCTGCTTGGTTATGTTAATCACTTTGATGTTTGGATTCCACATAAGTTAAGCAAAAAAACTCTTTTGACCATATTTCTGCATGTGATTCTCTACTTAAACATAACAAAAACATTTTGTTTTTGAAGCAAATTGTGATGGGTAATGACAAGTGGATTCTGTACAATAATGTGGGAACATAAAAGATTATGGGACAAGTGAAATGAACCACCACCAACCACACCACAGGCCAGTCTTCATCCAAAGAAGGTGACATGTATATGGTGGGATAGGAAGGACGTCCTCTATTATGAGCTCCTGGAAAAACCAAACAATTAATTCCAACTAATGCTCCCAGGGTTTCCCTGGTGGCTCAGATGGTAAAGTGTCTGCCTGCAATATGGGAGATCTGGGTTTGATCCCTGGGTCGGCAAGATCTCCTGGAGAAGGAAATGGCAACCCACTCCAGTACTCTTGCCTGGAAAATTCCATGGACTGAGGAGCCTGGTAGGCTACAGTCCATGGGGTTGCAAAGAGTTGGACATGATTGAGTGACTTGACTTTCACTTTCTATTGCTCTCCAATAGACCGACTGAAAACAGCACTTGATGAAAAGTGTCTGGAATTAGTCAGCAGAAAATACATAAGAGAGTTTTTATTTAAAAACTGAAGGAACTTTTTAGCCAGCCTAATATAAATTATGTATTTTTAGACCCTATTAAATCTTTTGTAATCTTGCTGTAATTGCTTGATTAAAACATTTTGTGCAGATGATAAAGTTTGTTTATTACTACCTTGGGAATCAGCATAATTTGGGACATAACAGGCAGGGTTAAGCCTGAGTTGGTTTGAACAATGCAGAATCTGGAAGTATCTTTAGAAAGCAATGCCAACTAGGCAGACAGGTACAGCACACACTTATTGGAGGTGATTAGTGATACAAAATCACTGCAGATGGTGACTGAAGTCACGAAATTAAAAGATGCTCACTCCTTGGAAGAAAAGTTATGATGAACTTAGGCAGCATATTAAAAAGCAGAGACATTACTTCTCCAACAAAGGTCCGTCTAGTCAAAGACAAGGTTTTTCCAGTGGTCATGTATGGATGAGAGAGTTGGACTATAAAGAAAGCTGAGCACCGAAGAATTGATGCCTTTGAACTGTGGTGTTGGAGAAGACTCTTGAGCATCCCTTGGATGAAAGGAGATCCAACCAGTCCATTCTAAAGGAGATCAGTCCTGGGTGTTCATTGGAAGGACTGATACTGAAGCTGAAACTCCAAAGCTTTGGCCACCTGATGCAAAGAACTGACTTATTTGAAAATACTCTGATGCTGGGAAAGATTGAGGGCAGGAGGAGAAGGGGACGACAGAAGATGAGATGGTTGGATGGCATCACCGACTCAATGGACATGAGTCTGAGTAAGCTCCAGGAGTTGGTGATGGACAGGGAAGCCTGGCGTGCTGCAGTCCACGGAGTCGCAAAGAGTCAGACACAACTGAGCGACTGAACTGAATACTCCCCTACTTCATTCTTCTTTTTCAAAATTGTTTTAACTCTCTTAGTTTCTTTGCTTTCTATATAAATTTTAGATAATTTTGTCTATATCCACAAAAGATGTCTTACTTGAGTTTGATAGAAATTGCATTAAACTTGTATATGAATTTGGGGAGCATTTCATGTTTACTATATTGAATCTTCTAATCCATGAACATGATCTCTCCATTTATTTTAGATCTTTGATTTCTTTCATAAGCATTTTATAGTTTAGAGTATGTAAGTCTTGAATGTATTTTGTTTTATTCACACCTAAAATATTTTTTATTGAGTGGTTTTACTTGGTATTGTGGTTTTAATGTTGATGTCCATGTGTTCATTTCTAGTATATATTAATAGAAATAAATTTGGTTTTGTATATTGATTTTGTATCCTGGGACCTTGCTCAACTCATTAGTTTGAGTTTTTGATAGGTTTTTTAGTATTTTCTATGTAGACAATCAAGTTGTGCAAAGAAAGGAACAGTTTTCTTTTTCAATATGTATGCTTTTTTTTTTTTTTCTTTTCTTGCCTTTTTGCACTGGCTAGAACTCCCAGGGCTATGTTGAATATGAGAAAGAATGAACTTTTTTGCTTTGTTGCCCATCTCAGGGGTAAAGCATTCAGTCTTTCACCAGTAAGTAAAACGTTAGCTCTAGTGTTTTTTGTAGATACTATCTATCAAATTGAGGAAGATCCCCTCCACTCCTATCTTTCTGAGAGTTTTTAATAATGAATGTGTGCTAAATTTTGTCAAATGCTTTTTCTGCATCAATTGATATGATCACGTGGGTTTTCTTCTTAGCTGGTTAAAATGATACATTGCTTAATTTTTCAAGTTTTTTTTTTTTTCAAGGTCAGGAAGTAACAGTTAGAACTGGACATGGAACAACAGACTGGTTCCAAATAGGAAAAGGAGTACATCAAGGCTGTATATTGTCACCCTGCTTATTTAACTTATATGCAGAGTACATCATGAGAAATGCTGGGCTGGAAGAAGCACAAGCTGGAATCAAGATTGCCGGGAGAAATATCAATAACCTCAGATATGCAGATGACACCCCTCTTATGGCAGAAAGTGAAGAGGAACTAAAAAGCCTCTTGATGAAAGTGAAAGTGGAGAGTGAAAAAGTTGGCTTAAAGCTCAACACTCAGAAAACGAAGATCATGGCATCTGGTCCCATCACTTCATGGGAAATAGATGGGGAAACAGTGGAAACAATGTCAGACTTTATTTTTTTGGGCTCCAGAATCACTGCAGATGGTGATTGCAGCCATAAAATTAAGAGACGCTTACTCTGGAAGAAAAGTTATGACCAACCTAGATAGCATATTCAAAAGCAGAGACATTACTTTGCCAGCAAAGGTCCATCTAGTCAAGGCTATGGTTTTTCCTGTGGTCATGTATGGATGTGAGAGTTGGACTGTGAAGAAGGCTGAGCACCGAAGAATTGATGCTTTTGAACTGTGGTGTTGGAGAAGACTCTTGAGAGTCCCTTGGACTGCAAGGAGATCCAACCAGTCCATTCTGAAGGAGATAAGCCCTGGGATTTCTTTGGAAGGAATGATGCTAAAGCTGAAACTCCAGTACTTTGGCCACCTCATGTGAAGAGTTGACTCATTGGAAAAGACTCTGATGCTGGGAGGGATAGAGGGCAGAAGGAGAAGGGGATGACAGAGGATGAGATGGCTGGATGGCATCACTGACTCAATGGACTTGAGTCTGAGTGAACTCCGGGAGTTGGTGATGAACAGGGAGGCCTGGTGTGCTGTGATTCATGGGGTCGCAAAGAGTCGGACACGACTGAGCGACTGAACTGAACTGATTTTTGACTATGCTGGGTCTTCACTGCTGCATGGGCTTTTCTCCAGTTGTGGCAAGAGGGGGCTATTCTCTAGGTGGAGTGCACTGGCTTCTCATTGCAGTGGCTTCTCTTGCTGCTGCTCTAGAGCACAGGCTCAATAGTTGTGGTGCATGGGCTTAGTTGTTCCATAGGATGTGGGATCTTCTTGGACCAGGGATCGAACCCATGTCTCCTGCACTGGCAGGCAGATTCTTTACTACTGAGCCACCAGGAAAGCCTAAATTTTCAAGGGTTGAAATGGACTTACATTCCTAGAACAAGCCACATTTGGTCATGGTATATAATTCTTTTTTATATATTACTGGATTCTGTTTGCTGGTTTTTAAAATTTTTTATTTACTTTTTATTTTTTGGCTGTACCTCACTGCATGTAGAATCTTAGTTCCCCAATCAGGGATTGAACTTGTGCCCCCTGCATTGGAAGTGCAGAGTCTTAACCACTGGACCATTAGAAAAATCCCTATTTGCTGATATTTTGCTAAGGATGTCTGTCTATATCTGTATTCATGTGGAGTATTGGTCTATAGGTTTATTTTTTATATCATCTTTGTCATTTGTTGATATCAGAGTAATATTAGTTTCATAATCATAACTCAGAAAAGTTTCCTCCTCTTCTGAAAGAGACTGTGTAGAGTTGGTGTTAATTTTACTTAAAAGTTTCTCGAAGTCCCCAGTGAAATCATCTAGGCCTGATGATGTCTTTTTCTGGGAATTTTAAAATTATGAATTTAAGTTCCTTCATAGTTATAGAACTATTCAAATAATGTCCTATTGGGCGAACTGTGGTCATTTATCTTTTTTGAGGAATTGCTCCATTTCATCTAAATAGTCAAATTACATGTATAGAGCTGTTTGCTATATTTTCTTATTATCCTTTAAATGTCTGCAGGGTTATTCTTTTTTTTTTTTGCAGGGTTATTCCTGATAGTGATAACTTGGATCTCTTTCATTTTCTTTTTTGTCCTTATTGGTAGAGGTTTATAAGCTTTATTGACCTCTTCAAAGAATTAGTTTCTTGATTCATTGATTTTCTCTATTTTCTCTCATTTCCAACTTCTAACCCCAAAGCAGATGTATAAGTAATTCTTCTTTAAAAAACAAATGAATGAAAAAACTACCATGGATAAATTAGGGAGCAACCACACACTTTACAAAACATTTTTTTGTCATGATAAGGGAATTCTAAGCTCCTCTTAGGACAAGTCAACTGGTTAAAAAGGATTAATTACTTCGCAGAAATACTAGGATAGAGAAACCAATGATAAATTCTTTGTTATAGTTCTATAGGTCCTTGAGGCTGCCACCTCTTCCTCTCCTCCTTTTTGTTTTTCTTCTCTTCCTCTTTCTTCTTCTTAGTCTTCCTCTTCATCTTTTAACTCTTTTTTCTTTCAGTTGTTCAGATTGCCTCATTGCTATTGTTCTATTTTCAACTTCACTGATCCTTTCCTCTGCTTCCTCATTCTGCTGCTGAGCTTAGCCGTTGACTTTTTAATTGTAATTATTGTATTTTTCAGTTTAAAAATTTTCCATTTGATTCTTCTTTATATCTGTTATTTCTTTGCTGAGCCTTTCTATTTTTTGTTTGTTTGTTTGTTTCAAGCATACTTGTAATTGCTTGTTAAAGCACTTTTCCGTGGTTACTTGAAAATCTTTGCCAGATAATTCTAACATCTGTCATCTTAGTGTTGGCATCTATTGATTGTTTTTTTCCATTTAGTTTGAGGTCTTATTGATACTTGGTATGTCAAGTGATTTTCTTTGAAACTTGGACATTTGGAGTATTGCATTATGAGTTGCCTAAGTCTTGCTTAAATCCTCTATTTTAGCTGTTTTTTCCTGATACTGCTCCAGAGGGGAAATGAAGGGGGGACACCACCTCAGCAGTGCCAGGTAAGATTAGAGGTCTAAGTCCCTTACTTAGCCTTAATTGACATCTAAGGGAGAAGACTCTTCATTACTGGGTGGTGGTGAGAGTCCTAATTCTGAAGAAGGAATCCCCTGACACTGCCTCAGTGTTGGCGACGTGGGGACTTCATTACCAGGTGAAGGTGGAGGTGCAGGCTCCCAGCTTGGTCTTTGCTAGAATGAATGGGGTTGAGGTTGGTGGGAGTGTTTGGTGGAGTAGACTCATTATTGTCTAAAAGTTTTCTGTCTTGCTATGTGATCCCTTTCTTGGTTCTTTGACTAGAGGGCAGGCTTTTGTTGGGGGCTTTTTTGCTCTCTGTCCATTGACATTTCTACATTGTCAGCTTCTTCAGTTCTAAGTCTTGGAAATTTGGGGCAAAAGGAAGCCCAGGAAACTCATCACTGTGTCATTCCTTGGGTCTCAAGGTCCTAGCTAGTTTGTCATTTTCTCTCTACCTTCCAGAGTGTTCTTATGTTTATGCTATATACAATATTCAGGATTTTTAGTTGTATTTAGCAGAAAGAATAAAAAAAAAAAAGTCCTACTTCTGCCCCGTCTTCCCAGAAGCAGAAGTCCTAGCTCTCTGGCTTTAATAATCACACTTTCCCTAACATCCACTGCTACCAAAAATAGCCTCTTCTTTTCATATACTTCTTCTAATGTCATCTACTTGGCCTATCTACTTTTGTCACTCATACAAAGAAGTTGAAAACAAACTCAGACTGAACAGCTTTATGAGAAGAGGTGATATAAAAGAGTTTGAAGATTTGTGTTCATGATTCTCATTAAATGTAATACTGAGGGAACTGTACATGGTTACAGGCAGGATATTCCTTGACCCTTCAGTATCAAAGTAGCCTTTCAAATATCATTTTATTAACATTGCTCACCTCTGGAGGCCATTTCTGAAGGGACAGATCAGGATATTCTGTAGGATCCAAAGTGAATAAATAGCTCACCTTCACTGTCACAGCATTCTAGGATGGAAGGGTCTTCCCGAATCACAGCAGTCAGAGCACTGACATCTCCATTAGACGCTGCCTGATAAACCATGGTCAGGTCAACTTCTTCAGATGAATCACCTTCATGAATCAAACAGAGACAAACTTAGTATGTGAAGAGAATTCACTGAAAGAGTAACAGCACCCAGGGGGTCACCCACACAAGTGATTCATGAAAATCTCTCTGGCGAATCTAGGCAGAAGGCTGAGTCATACTGATCACACACAACTTCACTACTTCTGAAGAATGGTGGGCCCCAGTGGGCTGCCTTGTAACGTCATCATATATGGGGAAGGAGCTTGAGGGAATAGCTGTCCTCTGAGATTTAATGATTCTCTCCAAGCATTCAGACTACTTGAAACCAGTGAGAACAGATTGGAAAGTGGAGCCTTTATCTTGGGTCTGGGTTTCCCTTTTTGATCTGAAATATGTTACTTTCCTTTTCAGTGATTCAGTTTACCCACCTTTGAAGGAGATAATGTGCTCCTTATTCTCTGCCCTCTAGATGGGCTCTCTACCCTTTCTTCTTGCTCTGAATCCTGCGAGCTAACATTAATGAGCACATCACCCAGGCCTCCTGGCCCTCAGTGTCCAGGGGCGGCAATGGCAGGAGAAGAGGAGGAGAAAGAGATCGGGCATCTCCTCTTGCCTTCCCCTAGTACAGAGTTTGGCAGCAGCTGCTTCTCTTTCCGCAGGAGGGTCCTTTCCCCAGAACCAGACCTCACTGGGCTCCCAGTGGTAACAAACATTGTCCTTTCTATCCTGCCTCATCTCTGCATGCAGTCCCTTCACAAAAGCCCTTCATTTGAACCATCTGGGGTTTCATGACATGGTGAATCCAAAAGAAACAGAGCTACATCACACAAACATAGGGAGCAAATGTACAGACACCAATGGGGAGGGGGGGTGGAGGATGAATGGGGAGATTGAGATTCACACATATACACTATTGATGCTATGTATAAAATGGATAACTAATGAGATGAGAACCTACTGTAGAGCACAGGGAACTGTACTCAGTGCTCTGTGGTGACCTAAATGGGGAGGGAATCCACAAAAGAGGGGATATATGTATGCATATAGCTGATTCACTCTGCTGTATAGAAGAAACTTACACAATATTGTAAAGCAATTGTATTCTAATAAAAGTTTTTTAATTAACAGAAACAGAGCTATATGCATCTCCTTTGAATTTGATGTGTGCTCAGTTACCCGGTTGTGTCCAATTCTTTGTGGTCCCATGGACTGTAGCCCGCCAGGCTCCTCTCTCCAGGGAGTTTTCCAGGCAAGAATACTGGAGTAGGTTGTCACTTCGTCCTCCAAAGGATCTTCCTGATTCAGGGACTGAACCTCATCTCTTGCATCCCCTGAGCTAGCAGGCAGATTCTTTACCTGTGAGCCCAGTGAAGTCTGGTTCTGGGGAAAGGACCCTCCTGCTGAAAGAGAAGCAGCTGCTGCTAGACTCTGTACTAGGGGAGGGCAAGAGGAAATGCCCCATCTCTTTCTCCTCCTCTTCTTAGCCACTTGGATTATACCTTTTTGCATGTTTGAACCAACTAATAGTATTGCCAAAAGTGACAAGAGAACTGTGGGTCGTGACCCCAGGGAAGCAATGGAAGGGCTGAGAGAGAAGTTTTGTTTATGAGGACACCTCTTGTGAAGTGCTGTGCCGAGGCCCCCTACTTCATATCTCCCACACGTGGTCATGGTTCAGGGAAAATATACATGTATTAGAAAAGTTCTTAAAATTGTGTTTTTCTACTAATGTGGACGTTATGCTAGAGACACTTTATAGTTCTAATGGATCTTTAGCTGGCAGTGGTCCTAAACCTTTGGCTTGGTTTCCTTGTCCCAGTACTTCTGGGAAGTCACTAATGACTTTTTAACCAGCTGACCTGTTCCAGGAGAAGCTTGTCACTAAAAATGATTCGCTTGCGACAACAAACTGCCTTGTGAAGTGAGTAGCTGCTCCCTAATTTAACCACGGCAGATTTGTTACTGAAGGAGCTGCTTTCAAAGCCAACTCACATTTGACTGAAGCCTAGGACTGAGTGGTGACGGATGTGAAAGGCAAGTGCCACTTCTGTGTAAGTGTAAGGACTCTGGATCTGCAACAGTGGGGTTCAATTCCTGGTTTGTACTAACCAGCTGTGTAAATTTGGGCCAGTTACACTCTCTGGGTCTTAGTTTCCTTGTCTTCAAGATGGAGATGATGATGATAATAACCATGTACCTCATAAGGTTGCTGTGAGGAATAAATGAGTTAATATTTAACCCTATATGCTTTTAGAACAGGGCATGCTGCTAAGTCACTTCAGTCGTGTCCAACTCTGTGTGACCCCATAGACTGCAGCCCACCAGGCTCCCCCATCCCTGGGATTCTCCAGGCAAGAACACTGGAGTGGGTTGCCATTTCCTCCTCCAATGCATGAAAGTGAAAAGTGAAAGTGAAGTCGTGACCCCATGGATTGCAGCCTACGAGGCTCCTCTGTCCATGGGATTTTCCGGGCAAGAGTACTGGAGTGGGTTGCCATTGCCTTCTCCAAGAACAGGGCATAGTGTGTTGTAAATGCTGTATATACTCGGCTACTACTACTGTTACTGCTTTTTCTTGAGAGTGTGAATATTTCAAGAACATTTGGAATCTGGGGGATGTAAAGAAAAAGGTCTTTCTGATGATGGCTAGATGAAGGATGCATAGATTGCATAGAACATTCACTCTCTACTAGAAGCCCTCCCAGGAGCACAGACATTATGTGAGGATCGTTCATAATATCTCTGGACACAAGAAACAGGGCCAACACTTAAGCATAAAGATGGGCCTGGTGTCAGCTTGTACAACTTGATACCAAAGATGCTGGAGATGTCACTTCAAAAGGAAGGTCGTGGTGGTGGCCTGAGATACATGGTGTTTATAACCTGTTTATATCACATGTATAAATGTGATACATAAATATATACTCATCACTGAGTGTAATGAAATCTGAAAGGCACATTCATCACACTGTTATGTACACATAGCTGAGAGAAACAAGGAATGCATTGCCTGATAGAATTCCAAATAATTTACCAGAAGGATTCTAACAACATTGTATTTAATAGAGATAAACTAAAGGTAATATCTTTTAGTCCATAAAATATTTGGTTGAACTAACTGAATGGTGGTTGAACCTGTCTGGTGGTTCAGATGGTAAAGAATCTGCCTGCAATTTGGGAGACCCAGGTTCGATCCCTGGGTCGGGAAGATACCCGGGAGAAGGAAATGGCAACCCGCTTCAGTATTCCTTGCCTGGAAAATCCCAAGGATGGAGGAGCCTGGTGGGCTACAGTCCATGGGGTTGCAAAGAGTCTGACACTACTGAGTGACTAACACTTTCACTTTGAGCCTGTAGTGTTTTTTTTGTTGTTGTTGTTAATTTTCGGCTGCCCTGGGTCTTCACTGCCGTGCGAGGGCTTTCTCTAGCTGCAGAGAGCAGGGGCTACTCTCCAGTTGTAGTGCGCAGGCTTCTCATTGCAGTGGATTCTCTTGTTGTACAGCACGGGCTCTAGCCATGCGGGTTTCAGTTAGTTGCTGCCTTGGGGCTCAGCATTTGCAGCTTGTGGGTTCTAGAGTGCAGGTTCGGTAGTTGTGGCACATGGGCCCAGTTGTCCCAAAGCATGTGGTATCTTCCCAGACAAGGGAACAAATCCGTCTTCCCTGTATTCCAAGGGGGATTCTTAAGCAGCAGACTGCAAGGGAAGCCCGAACTTGTAGTTTTTGTTCCTCAACATACCCTGCTGGTGACCTTAACCTTATTATCCTCTATGGACTATCTCCTCTCCTCTTTCAGCCCATGGAGTTAACCAGTTGCTCAGGGCTGGCACATGGGACTGAACTAAGCCAATCAACACCAGCACTATCCTGGCCACAGAGACTGGTTCAGGGATGTGCCCCAATCAGAGCCCATGAAAGCCCGTGGGATATTTTGGGATTGCTGGGAGCAAGTTTTGTTCTACCACCCCTGAAGCCAGGAGTTATGGGGGACATCTCATGGATGGAGGGCCTAAGAATGAAGACAAGAGAAGAGCAGAGCTCTAAGAGAAGAAAATAATTGATACCTGGTGACATTGTTTAAATCCCTGAATCAAGCCATACCTTAAGCCAGCACCATTTTGGGAACATTTACATGAACCAATACATATCTTGTTTTTGCTTAAGTTTTTTGCACAGATTTCATGTATTTGTTTTTCTTTTTAATCACTGAAAGAGTTTAACTGACAAAAGGTTTTTAGTGGTGGCACATTAGAAAAGCACATAGACTTTAGTAGTTGGGCAGTTAACGCTATAGGAATTAACAACGTGACAATCAACTAGTAGGTCTCTGGCTGTAGTAATAATAGTCTAGTAACAGAAGTGTAGGAGCTAATGGGTTTTTTCCTTTTTTTTCACCGTGCTGAGCCTTACTTGTAGCACTCAGAATCTTCGTTGCTGCATGCGGGATCTTTTCTGTGGTATGTGGGACCTAGTTCCTAGACTGGGGTCAAACCCAGCCCCTCTTCACTGGGAGCACAGAGTCTTAACCACTGGACCACCAGGGAAGTCTTGGCTTTTTCTCTTCTTAGCCAACTGGTCATTGTCATGCCGAGGTCTATGGCCCATGGACTAAATGGGTTATAGGCAGGTAGTTGAAGGATATTCAGAGGAGAGTGACCTGAGGATGACTGGACTTTATGTAATAGGATGAACAGCAGAAGGCGATGGCTGTGAGATTCCTTTGTGAGGCCATGTTGGTGGCCTTCATTTATTTGAGGATTTTTTTCAAGTAAAAAAATTGTGGTAAATATTTATAACATAAAGTTTGCATTTTAACCATTTTTAAGTGTAGAGTTCAGCAGGATGATGTATATTACCACTATCCATCTCCACAATTCTTTTAATCTTCCAAAACTCAAATTCTGTATTCATTAGACAAAAACTCTCCACTCTTCCTTCCCCTCCGTCTCCTGGAAACCATTCCATTTTCTGTCTCTATGAATTTGATCAATCTAGATATCTCATTTAAGTGGAATCAACATTGTCTGTCCTTTTGTTACTGGCTTATTTCACTTAACAGAATGTCCTGGAGATTCACTCACATTGTGGCATGTCTCAGAATTTCCTTCTTTTTAAAGGCTGAATAATCTGTTGTGTGTATGTAACACATTCTGTTTATTCATTCATCTATTGGTGGGCACTTGGGTTGTTTCCACCTTTTGGCTATTGTGAGTAATGCTGCTGCAAACATTGGTATACAAATAATTTTTTTAGATTCTGCTTTCAATTCTTTCAAGTATATACTTAGAAGTGAAATTGCAGGATTACATGGTAATTCTATTTTTAATTTTTTTAAGGAAACACCATACTGTTTTCCAATGTGGCTCCTACAGTTTATATTCTTACCAACAGTGCTCAAAGGTTCCAGTTTCCCTCGTCTTTACCAACACTTGTTATTTCCTGTTTTTTGCTTCTTGTGTTGGTTTGTTTTAATAATAGCTAGCCTGATGGGTGTGAAGTAATGTTTTGTGGTTTTGATTTGCATTTCCCTATGATTAGTGATGCGGAGCATCTTTTCTTTTTTTTTTTCATGTTTTTTTGGTGTTTGTATATCTTCTCTGGAGTAATATCTAAGTCCTTTGTCCATTTTTCATTGTTTTTTTTTCTGTTCAGTTGTAGAAATTCTTTTTTATGTTCTTGATATTAACTCCTTATCAGATATATAATTTGTATACATTTTCTCCTATTGTGTGGGTTGCCTTACCACTGTTGACAGTGTCTTAATTAAAGCATTTAACTTTAATGTAGTTCAAATTGTCTGTCTTTCATTGTCTGTGCTTTTGTCATTACATCTGAGAGATTATTGCCAAATTCAATATCATTTTCCCTCTACATTTTCTTCTAAGAGTTTTATAGGTTTAGGTCTCATGTTTAGGTCTTTGATCCATTTTAAGGTATTTGTTGTAGATGGTGTTAAGGGTCTGACTTCATCCTTTTGCACTTGTCTGTCCAGTTGTTTCTGAATTATTTGTTGAAAAGACAATTCTTCCCTCCACTGAATGGTCTTGGCACCCGTGTTGACTCCTGTTGCCTCCTAAGTTGATCGCAGATGTATGAGATTATTTCTAGACTCAGTTCTATTCCACGGATCCGTATGTCTGTCTCCATGCCAGTACTATACTGTTTTGATTGCTGCAGCTTTACAGTATGGTTTGAAATCAGGAGGTGTGAGACCTCCAACTTTGCTTTGCATTTGTAAGTTTTTTTTTTTTTTCTTTTTGGTCATTTGGGGTCCTTTGAAATTCCACATGAATTTTAAGATGGATTTTTATATTTCTACAAAAACATCACCAGGATTTGGTTTGGGACTGCATCAAATCTGTAAATCTCTGGGTAGTATTGACATCTTAACAACATTGTCTTTTAATCCATGAAACACAAGACATGTTTCCATTTATTGGTGTCTAATTTCTTTCAACAGGGTTTTATAGTTTTCAATGGGTAAGTCTTTTGCCTTCCTGACTTTTTTCCTAAGTGTTTTATTCTGCTTGATGCTACTATAAACAGAATTATTTTTCAAAGAGCTTTTAGGCAGAGAAGTTTATGGTTAAACTTTCCTGTGAAATTCCAGCAGTTAGAAATAGCAATGGTGAGAATGACAGAGGGTATTTTAATTGTCAGAGCACTGTAAAAATGTCCTGGGTCACCTCAAGAGGTAGTTGTGAACTTTTGTTGTTAAAGATGTCTATCTTGGCTAGGTGTTCACCAAGGGGGTGTGTTTCAGAAGGAATTCAGACACAGAGAGATGCACAAGGTATGGGGAAGGGAAGACGTGTGAGGCAAAACAGAATGTATTTCAGAATTTCTTCTAGTCCTATGTGTGTGTGCTCAGTCATGTCTAACTCTTATGACCTCACATACTACAGCCCACCAGGCTCCTCTGTCCATGGGATATTTTAGGCAAGTATACTGGAGTGGGTTGCCATTTCCTCTTCCAAGGGATCTTCCCGACCCAGGGATTGAAACTGTGCCTCTTGAATCTCCTGCTTGGCAGGTGGATTCTTTACCACTGGCTCATAAGATAATGTACTAAATTACAAAATGATTAGGAAATAGGAAAGGAACGAACTTCCAAGGAAATTGTGTAGAAACAGTCAATTTAAATTGCAGTCAATGCAAATAATTATGCCTAAACCTGAGATAGTACAAAGAATTTCTGTAGATATGAGGAAGGGTGATTTAGAAATAACAAGTATGACAAGAACAACTGATGGTCCTGATGGAATCTAAAATAGAGGCAAGAAAAATTCTTTTCAGAAGTCACAAAGCCATTTAAGATATGCAGAAGATCTACATAAACAAACGATACATACATTCTTCCTTCTCTCTTTCCTTCTTTCTTTATCCTCTTGTTATCTACTATCTATTTTTTTGTCTGTTTATCTATCAATCAGCTATTTATCATCTGTTTATCTTTTTTTCCATTTAACTTTAGAGGAGGAGCATGGTTTGAATGGCTTTTGTCTCTCCAACTGTGTAAGAGTTAAACAGATAGACGTATATATAGATGCATGAATAAAAACTCTATAATTCACAGAGGGAAAGAGACTGAAATAGAGAAAATGGAAAACAGACATTAAAGAATAGAAAGAATGAAGTATGTGAACAGATGTGGTTTAGTCGCTAAGTCGTGTTTGACTCTTGTGACCCCATGGACTGTAGCCCACCAAGTTCCTCTGTCCATAGGATTTTCCAGGCAGGAATACTGGAGTAGCTACCATTTCCTTCTCCAGGGGGTCTTCCTGACCCAGGGATCAAACCCGGGTCTTCTGCGCTGCAGGCAGATTCTTTACCAACTGAGCTACCATGAACAGATGTAGATTATATATTTATAAAAAATTATCTGTATATGTGTATATAAATGAAAAATATAAGACAAGAAGACTATGCATCAAAAATAGAGATAATTTCTTACATATTATTCAGTACTTTCTATATTTTACCAATTCTCCACAATGAATTTATATATTTTGTTGTTGTTTAGTCGTTAAGTCATGTCTGATTCTTTTGAGATCCCATGGACTGTAGCCCTCCAGTCTCCTCTGTCTGTGGGATTTTTCAGGCAAGAATACTGGATTGGGTTGCCATTTCCTTCTCCAGTGGGTCTTCCTGAGCCAGGGATCGAACCCAGATCTCTTGAATTGGCAGGTATTGGCAGGTTGATTCTTAACCCTCAAGCCACCTGGGAAGCCCTTAGATATTTTTAATAATCATCAAAATAAACCAAATTTTAAATGATGAGAGAGAAGAGAGTCTTACTAGCTTTATATTAATATTTATATTAATTAGATTATAAATATATTATATTTATATTAGTGTGTTACTACTAGAAGGGTAGACATGGCCTGAGTGACCGCCTGAGTGAGAAAACAAGTCCTTGATATTTGACAAAGTGCTGAGAAAGGAAAGACATACACGTATTTTAAAAATTCCAACCTTTATAAATACCCTAGCAAATTTTTTAAAAAATAGGAAAATATTTTAAATTTTATTAATTTTTACTTAAAATTAAAAGGGTAGATTTAAAAAAAAAGTCATCTGTTTCCCTCATTTTTCATGGTTAAAAACCTTGTAACAGTTTTTTGCATGTGTCATACATTATCTACCGAATTTCAAGGGCCCAGCTTTTTAATAATAGGATTGTAGACATATGACAGTCTGCTAGAAATGTTTTGGATTAGGGGGAAAAAACAAAAAGTCAAAGCTTCTCAGATTTTACACAAATGTGGGTTCTTTCACATAAAGGCTCTGTTCCTGGTTTCTTGTGGACTTCCTTGGAAAAGTCCTTGATGGCATCAGTTACTGAACCTACTTTGTTGGAATTACCCCAAGGTCAGCTTGGCATTTGTTCTGCTTAAATTGAGACTGTTTTGTGGAACAAGGTCAATGTAAAGACAGATCAGGTACTGCAGTTTCAAATGTCCAGACCAGAGGGCGTTGGGAGGATTTCTTGGGTTCATTCTATTCTGAAGATCCCTGGATGGCTAAACCAAGCCTAGAGTCACCAGTGAAGTCAGGCTTCATTTTAGGCAACTATAGAGGCTTCCACAGTTATTTCTTAGATTGTTTTTTTAGAGTGGAATTGATTGCATCTGAAGAACTGAGAGTTATTAATTCATCCATTTACTTAACATCTACCCTAGGTTAGTGAAATTGCAGGTACACAGATTGGAGAGTCACTGCTCCTAAGGAAGCAGGAGGAAGACATGCTCTAATGCGAAAAGGAGTGTGTCGTTTATTATTGAGATACACCAGGCATATTATGGCAGGACTGAGGAAAAATGATTTGAATGAATAGTTTCCTGGGCCTTCTCATAATCCAGACCCATCTATCCTCCTGGAGGATTGTCCTAGGTGCTTTGGGGACAGTTGAGACATTGTCTTTGGGGGGCTACCTGGAGTGATCTGTCCATAAAGTGGTGAGGCCTTTCCACTTTCAGGGAAGATGTCAGGCCTTCATCACACCCCAATGGCTCCATGTAACAATATTGCCACCCACTGGTGATAAGAGTCTCTCTGGGCCTTGACCTGGGCTCTGAGCCAGGATGGTGCCAGTTCTGCTGGATAGAATTAAAAGCCAGCTGGGAATACTCTGGCCATGCAGGAACAAGTTTAAGGTCACTGATACAGTTGCTGGCATTGAACTCAAATGAGTTTCATGTGACTCATCTTATACCTCATGTGACACACAGCATACAGATATGGAAGTGATATAGAAAAATAGTAAGAACCCAGCCTCCAGATTTTGAATCCTAGCACTGCCAGTTTCCTGCTAGCTGTATGATCTTGGGTGAGTTACTTAACTTCTTTTATTCCCGTTCTTCATTTGTCAAATGGGTAAAAACAGTATTTACTTCACAGGGTTGTTTTGGGGAGCTAAATGGGTTCATCCACATAAAGAACAATGCCTGGCACAAAGTATTCAAATTATGTCGATAATCATGTGCTATCACTATTACTACTTTAAAAAGTATGTGTTTACTCATTTGACTGTGGTGGGTCTTTGCTGCTGTGCAGGCTTTCTCTGGCTGCAGGGAGCAGGGGCTTTCTCTAGCTGGGGTGCGCGTGTTTCCCCTTGTGGTGGCTTCTCTCGCTGCAGAGCACAGGGTCTAGGGTGTGTGGGCTCAGTAGTTGTGGCACATAGGCTTAGTTGCCCTACAGCACATGGGACCTTCCCAGACCAGGGATCAAACTCATGTCTCCTGCATTAGCAGGCGAATTCTTAATCACTGAGCCACCAAGGAAGCCCTCACTATTGCTACTTTGATAGGGATAGGAACCTCTGTCTTCTTTCCCCATAATGAGTCTTGCTCAACAGACTGTAGAGATTTTGTCAGCTGAAACACTTTGCTATTTTGCCTGTTTTCTCCTTTAGTCCCTCAGGGTGTATTGGCTGAGGTTTTAAGAGTGTTTTATAAAGTGCCAGTCATATGGGAGTATAAAAAAAGAGTTTCTTTCTAACATTTTAAAGAGAAAAATAGCTCCAAGCTTTCTGCATGTACCAGCTGAGAAAAGATATTCAAAGCAACCTTCTTGCTGTGGGAGTGGAAAAGAAGGGATTTCATTCTGTGGGAAGGAAGTCTTGCAACAATATTATCTCAAGGGTAAATATCTGGCCACAATCAGACCTTTCTTCATAACCAAACTTGTGATGCAACACATGTTGTGAATCTCAAAATCACTGTGTTTCTCTGGGTGATTCCTCTGACCTGCGAATTCCATTCCACAGTTAGCATCTCTATTGGACATGGGGTGGGGAGTAGTGCTGGGAAATGGAATTTGCTGTTCTAAGAAGCATGTCTGTGTTGAACTTCAGTAATGATGAATATCTAGAAAGCATTTTCATAAAAGGAACTTCGTTTTAATAATGTGCTCAATTAGTCCAATCGTGTCCGACTCTTTGCAACCCCATGGACTGTAGCCTACCAAGCCGCTCTGCCCATGGGGTTCTCCAGGCAAAATATGCAGTGGGTTGCCATTTCCTTCTCCAGGGGAGTCTTCCCAACCTAAGGATTGAACCTGGGTCTCTTATGTCTCTTGCATTGGCAGGTGAGATCTTTACCACTAGCACCACTTGGGAAGACCCCATTTTAATAATACTAGTTCTTAAAAAGATCTCAACTTTTAACACATAGGACCTTTAGTGTATGTACAATGAATGAATTGATTGATTGGTATAGTTTTCATGTTCAATGGGCTTTCTCACCCATTAGAGCCTTGTGTAAATCTCACTGATGTCAACAATGTTGTGTCAAGAAGTTCTTTGTAAGTAGGCAAGTATAAGTCTTAAATGACTTTTATGAAGGATTGTGTTAGCCTAGCTGGTTTTTGGAAACGGAATAATCCACATGTTACTTTGACCACTGTACTTTCAGTCTTCCTCATTTTCGCCTGGATCAAACGTATGACACCACTCACCTCTCTTACTTTCAAGAAATGGGAGATGTTCATGTCAGGAATTTGCCATTTTAACCTGGGACTTTGAAAGGTGAGGAATAGGTGAAGAAGCAGAGTTTGTTCAGTTTGGGGAAGAGAAGACTCAGTTGGACAAGAGAGCTGTTTTCAAACATCGGAAAAGCTAGAGGAGAGTTTAGATTTGTGTTCTGCAGATCCAGTGAAAGTTGATCCAGTCACTGAGTTGTGTCTGACTCTTTGTGACCTCATGGACTGTAGCCTGCCAGGTTCCTCTGTCCATGAACTTCTCCAGTCAAGAATACTGGTGGATAGCCATTCCCTTCTCCATAGGATCTTCTTGACCCAGGGTCTCTGGCATTGCAGGTGGATTCTTTAACAGCTGAGCCACCATGGAAGCCCAGAGGGCAGAGCTAGTTATGGTGGATAGAAATTGGCAAAATCAAGACTTTTAATGACTAGAGCTGTTCATAATTGGAAAGGATTATCTTGTGCTGTATGTGTTCTTTCTCACTACCCATGTCTAAGGAGATTCTTATCAAGCATATCTTGGGATGCACTTGAGGAGATGTCTGTATTGACTAGAAGGTTGAGCTCTAAGGTTCCCTCTGTGATTGAGATTCTATGTGTCTTTCTCACATCTGTGTAGAACCAAATAATGAATCACTTACTCTTGACGGACAGTGACAATTAGGCTGAAAAGGATTTGGAGAAGTGGGTCTTCCTTGGGTTCTTTAAAATGCATCCTCCTATTGGCCTTCCACTGTGGTCACTTGTAAAACTGCCCCAAGAGCCTTGATAGCCTGAAAATATTTTAAGAAAACAAATGCAGTTTGGGTGATTGGTCCAAGTTTAGAGATTGAATCAATCTCTCTGCAGTCCTTGAGATTCCATGGCTCCTGAAGCCCTGATACAGTTCCCTTCTGTCATCTGGGCTCCTGTGGCTGTCTTCATTGTCTGGACTCTGCTTTCTCCCTCCTCACAATAATCTCATGGATTCCTTAATGTAGTTGAAATGGAATCAAGAATCACTCACTATATTGGGCTTGTCGCTTTATAAAAGGCACAGAATAAAACCCAAACTGGTGAATAATCACCCTTCATGTGACCTCACTAGAATATTGTCAGTATGGCTTTCCTCTTATTGCAGAAAAAATTATCTTGAACGTTAGATAGTAGAAGTAGATAGAAAGTGCTGGATACACTGAGTCTGTGTTAATGGGTTAGTCACTCACTTGTGCCTGACGCTTTGTGACTCCATGAACTCTAGCCTGCCAGGCTCCTCTGTTGGAATTCTCCAGGCAAGTATACTGGAGTGGGTTGCCATACCCTTCTCCAATATTGTATATATTGATAAATTGATTTAATTATCATATTATTTTCCAATTGACAAATTGAAGAGAAGTAGATATAGGAAATGAAGTCTCATCCTTCCCAATCCTTAGAAATAGAATTAGGAAAAGAGTCTTCTGCTCCTTTAAATAATTGTATAAAGCATATCACTAGCATTTCAGGTAGAGTTGAACTAAATAAGTAGCTTTCTTCAGCTCTCATATATTATGGGCATATGATTACCTAAGGCTGATTCAAACTGTGCCATCTAGCTGTTAGTATATAATATTGTGAAGTCTAAAAAAAGTGACACCACAGCAAAGGAAACCATAAACAAAACAAAAACACAACCTATGGAAAGGGAGAAAATGTTTGCAAATGATGCAACTGGCAAGGGTTTCATTTCCAAAATAAACAAACAGTTTATACAACTCAACAACAACAAAATAAAGAATCAAAAAGGGACCAGATCAAGAGTAATATTAAAAGGATGCAATGACTGGCTTGTCAGGTCCCATATCAGACTGGAGGCAGGCCTAACAGCTGAAGAAGGGTTGATAACTTTTTAAGCTGCTGTATGGTGGCTTGTGTGTATTTCTGGGGAATGATTAATATAATCTCTATTGATCTGAGGATATAGAGATATATTAAGATTGTAACACCCAGTGACTAATAGTCCTTAGCATAGTGCCAGAGTTACATTTTACAAAGAAAATAGAGATCATGCTGATTTTTCATTTGATGTTTTCTCTTTTTTAAACATTTAATGTGTGCTCAGTTGCTCGCTCAGACGTGTCTGACTATTTGTGGCCCCATGGACCATAGTCCACCAGACTTCTCTGCCCATGGAATTTTCCAGGCAAGAATGCTGGAGTGGGGTGCCATTTCCCATTTTAGGGGATCGTCCTGACCTAGGGATTGAACCTGTGTCTCTTGTGTTAACTGTGTTGGCTGGCAGATTTTTTTTTTTACCACTAGTGCTACGTAGGAAGCCCAAACATTTAATTATTGGATCGTAAATATTTTCCCATGCCATAAGGTAAGATTTGAAAATGTTATTTGTAAAATGTGGCATAAAATTCCATTGACTGGACTTAACACTATTGATTTAATCATTCTCTTAATATTAAACATTTAAATCCTTTCACTTTTGGAGGGAATTATTAATTCTGTGGCTATTCCAAATAATACTATTACATTCTTGCACATATGTCTTTCTGTGAATCTTTGATTATTTTCTTTGGACACATTTCTAGAAGTGAACTTATGAAGCAATGAATTTTTGACTCTTTGTCAAATTGCCCTCCTGAAAGGTTGGCCCAACTCACCCTCCCCAAGCAGGGCCTGACAGCAAACATTTCACTTCATTCTTTTTTTACTATTTATTTTTTTAACTGCACGGGCCTTCATTTCTGTATGTGTGCTTTAGCTGTGGAGAATCCGGGCCACTCTCTCGTTGTGGTATGCAGGCTTTTCATCACCGGAGCTTCTTTTTTGCAGGGCACAGACTCTAGGGCGTGGGCTTCAGTGGTTGCTGCAAGCGGGCTCAGTAGTTTAAGCACTCAAGCTTAGTGGCCCAGCAATATGTGGGATCTTCCTGGACCAGCAGGGATTGAAACAGCATCCTCTGCATTGCAAGATTCTTAATCTCTGGACCACCAGGGAAGCCCTCGCCTCATTCTTGACACTGCATTATTTTATTTTCTTTTTTTTCAATGCTGGTCTGACAGAAGGAAACGAGTACATAATTTCCAAAGGTCATTTCTTTTACTGTTCCTGAGAGAGAAGTTTTTCATATATTTATGGCCATTGCATGAATTACTCATAGGTGTCCTTTATATATTATTTTAAGGCATTTGTCTTTATCTGATTGATTTGAAAGAGCTCTGTTTTCAGTAAGGATATTAACTCTTCATCTGTTATCTAGGCTGCAGTTACTTTTCCCTGTTTGCCACTTAAGTCCTCAGTTTGTTTTGTTGGATTTTGAAAAATACATTGTCAAAACCTATGGATATTGCATTGATGATTCATTGTTTTTATGATTAGAAAGGTCATAACCCATGGAACCTTATACTTAAGTGTTAACATTCAGTCGTGTCTGACTCTTTGCGACCCCATGGATTATACAGTCCATGGAATTTTCTAGGCCAGAATATTGGAATAGGTAGCCTTTCCCTTCTCCAGGGGATCTCCCCAACCCAGGGATCAAGCCCAGGTATCCCACATTGCAGGCAGATTCTTTATCAGCTGAGCCACAAGGGAAGCCCCAGAAAACTGGAGAGGATAACATATCCCTTCTCCAGCAGATCTTCCTGACCCAGGAATCAAACCGGGCTCTCCTGCATTGCAGGCGGATTCTATACCAACTGAGCTATCAGGGAAACCCTCTGTTAACATTTAAGTATAATTGATATGAAACCTTTTTTTTAATCCTCAAGTGTTTTATATTTTTTAAGTTTTAAAAAATTTATTTATTTTTACATATGGAACTTTTAAACTTTATTTTTGTGTGCCATAATTACCTTTTCCCCCAATATCAGATAATTCTCCTTTTCCTCAGTTGTTTGTAAGGGCAACCTTACATCTAGTTAACACATAATTAACACCTTGGAGGAGGTGCCTCCTACAGCCCACTCATTGGAACTGAAGCCTGGAACGCAGGGATCCAAGAACCATTTCTCTGCAGTGGTACACGCATGAATGTGGAAAAGTGGCCAAAGTGCACCTCACTCCCATTCCATACAGTCTTGTCGTCTGCCCATAGTCAAGGTTCTTAGCTTGTTTAGTGTTTCCTGTACGGTTTTGAGTTCTAGAATTTTTGCTAGCCTATTTGAAGGAATTAAACTCAGAACAATCCTAAAGTTAGCAAAAACATTGATACAATCACTTCCATGGCACAACAATGTCCCCAGCAACTGTGAAAGCATCCACTGTTATTTGCCTGTCCCCAAGGGGCCTCTGTCATTGTCTGAAGAGCAATCATAATGATGGTCAATGATTATACCATGCTTATTATTACCAGGCTCTGTACTAAGCCTTTTGTAGAAATCAACTCATTTAATGCTTTGTGGCCCAGCTGCATGGGTCACCTGCAATGCAAGAGACCTGGGTTTGATCCCTGGGTTGGGAAGATCCCCTGGAGAAGGGAAAGGCTACCCACTCCAGTATTCTGGCCTAGAGAATTCCATGGACTGTATAGTCCATGGGGTAGCAAAGAGTCAGACACAACTCAGAGATTTTCACTTTCACTTATGAGAATGATTCCCATTTTATGGATGAGGAAACTGAGGCACCAAGCAGGAAAGTAACTTCCCCAAAGTCACACAGGTAGTAGTGAGCAGTGAAGCTCAGATAAGCCTGCAGGCTGTCAGGCCTGAGACTGGACCCTCTGACCAATGTGCACTATTGTCTGTCACTGCCTGTTGGCTCAGGAGGCAAACCTTCACGTGTTTCAGTGAACTCATGATCTTCCCTGGCACTGGACAATATTCCACATGCCATTCTCTCTTACTCACAGCAGCCTATACCAAACTGTTCACAAGCTGTGTAGCTCAGCAATCTCCTTGACAGGCATTATTGTGCTGGAGTTTATACTTAAATAAAATCTACACATTAACTGAAAATTGGTAATGCATCTACAAAGAGCTGCTTCTACACCCGAGAGAGAGAGAATTGACATTAGTGATAATAGCATAAAGATTCTAAAATGGGGATTAGCGAATTCTTTTAAAACATTAAGATAAATGTCATATGACCAAGGAACAAATAACATACTGAAACTCAGAAAGAGAGTGAAATTTTTCTAATTTATTTTCTAAGGCTAATATACACTGCTCAAGACACATGCATACAGGCACCTATGTGGACCCAATTTGTAAATTCTGAATTCTAGGGTTTAAATTAAATTCTGTCAGATTAGATTCAGTTGGATGTTGAAAGAATAATACACCATGACTGGACAGAGTTTATTCTAGAATATAGATGTTTTAAGTTTTCCAGTGCCTATTAATAAGTTATATCACATCAGTAGAACAAAGGGGAAATACAGGATTACATAAATAAAGAATAGAAAGGCATTTAATAAAATTTGATATCTTCTTTAAAACTGCTTAACAACTAGGAATAAAAGATTTCATTCTCAATATGATTACATCTATTTCTAACCAATTACAAACATCACCCCTAAGAGTGAAACAATAGAGAAAGAAAGAAGACAAGCTTTATCTAATGCAGTAATGTTGTTGTTCAGTTTCTCAGTTGTGTCTGATTCTTTTGTGACCCCATGAACAATAGGTTGCCAAGCTCTGTCCATGAGACTTCTCAGGCAAAAATATTGGAGTGGGTTGCTATTTCCTTCTCCAGGGATCAAACTCACATCTCCTGCATTGGCAGGTGGATTTTTTACCACTGAGCCACCTGGAAAACTCAGTAATATATGAAACAAAAAGAAATGAGATGACAGTCATAAAGAAAGAAGACAATTATCAGAATTTAATCAAGGCTAACTTTTAAAGATGACTCATGTTCTGTGCACTGTCCTAACAGCTTCCTTTAAATTATTATTTGTTTCAACAACTTTATGATGTAGGTAGTATCTTTACCCCTGTTAACAGATGAGAGTACTGAAGCAGAGAGAAATTTAATAATTTCCCCAAAGTTGTACCACTATTAAATGTCAGAGCAGGATTTGAAACCAGTCAATCTGGTTTCATCATGTTTAGAATTAATGTTAGCCAGATTTTAAAATAAATATGAAACTAAATAGTTCTCCTCTATTAAATATGAGGAAACTAACTCCTTTCATTGAAAATAACTCATTAAAATGAAAATATAAAATGCCCATTAATAAATATTCAGAATCTAAATAAGGAAAACTACAGAACTAAGAAAAGAGTTGGATTCATGAAGATACATGCCATGCTTCCAGACAGGTGATCTAAATAGCATAACCAATTTTAATTTTTACACAGATCCATTTTTAAGTTTACTGTCATTTCAATAAAAGTTCCAACAGTTCTTGGTGGGGGGCAGGTGCAGAAAAATGATATTAACTTTCATTTGTGAAAACAAATGGATAACGTTGTATTTTAAAGAAGGGAAAAAACAATATACTTAAGTATTTGCTCACCTTACAGAATCTCTCTGTCAGGATGCATAAGAAACTGCTTACAGGGGGGAAGGCGCCAAGATGGCGGAGGAGTAGGACGGGGAAAACACTTTCTCCCCCACAAATTCATCAAAAGAGCATTTAAACGTCGAGTAAATTCCACAAAACAACTTCTGAATGCCGGCAGAGGACATCAGGCACCCAGAAAAGCAACCCAACTCCTCGAAAGGAGGTAGGAAAAAATATTAAAGACAATAAAAGAGACAAAAGAGGGAGGGACGGAGTTCCGTCCCGGGAAGGGAGTCTTAAAAAGAGAGAAGTTTCCAAACACCAGGAAACCTTCTCACTGCCGAATCCGTGCCGAGCTTTGGAAGCACAGAGGGCAACATAACAGGGAGAAAAAATAAATAAACAATTAAAATTCGCAGATTGCGAGCCCTATGGTAACTCCCCCAGCGGAGAAGCAGCGCAGACGCCTGCATCCGCCATTAGCAAGCGGGGGCTGGGCAGGGAGGCGCGGCGCGGGCTGCATCACTGAGAGTAAGAATCTGGCCTGAATACCCTGAGCACTATCTGAGCGAAATAATTTGGGCTAGCAAACCAGACTGTGGGATATCTACCATGGGAAAAGCCAGCCCTAACCTAAGACACCGCCAGCCCGCGCACGGAACAAAGGACTAAACAGAGGTAGCCGGCTGCAGACCTTCCCCCTCCGGTGACAGGCAGCCAGAGCCGGAAGGGGGCAATCGCAGCCCCAGAGAGACATTATCTATAAAACTGGCTTCTTTGCTAACTAAAACTTATTGGGGGTCTGGACGGTCAACATCTGCCTGAGAAGGTGCGCCGGTTTTACATCCAGATAACCGAGTGGCGGGGAGGCGATAAGTCGCAGCATTGGCGCTCGCCAAACACCTCATCACCTGAGCTGCTCGGACCTGGGAAGAGCACAAAACGCAGCCCCAACTGAGTCTGCGCCTCTGAGGACTACCTGAGTGCCTGAACCTGAGCGGCTTGGACCTGGGAGGTGCATGCAACCCAGGGCCAGCCTCGGATTGTTCCCGGCGGAACAACCTAGAGCCTGAGCAGTGTGGGCAGGGAGGCTACACGCGCCATGAGCGGGGGCAGACCCAGTGTGGCTGAGGCACTACGAGCGCACGCCAGTGTCATTTGTTTGCAGCATCCCTCCCTCCCTCCCCACAGCGCGACTGAACAAAGAGAAGAAATACAGCTCCACCCACCAGAACACCGACACAAGCTTCCCTAACCAGGAAACCTTGACAAGCCACCTCTACATACCCACACACAGTGAGGAAACGCCACAATAAAGAGAACTCCACAAACTGCCAGAATACAGAAAGGACTCCCAAACTCAGCAATTTAAACAAGATGAAGAGACAGAGGAATACCCAGCAGATAAAGGAACAGGATAAATGCCCACCAAACCAAACAAAAGAGGAAGAGATAGGGAATCTACCTGATAAAGAATTCCAAATAATGATAGTGAAATTGATCCCAAATCTTGAAATTAAAATGGAATCACAGATAAATAGCCTGGAGACAAGCATTGAGAAGATGCAAGAAAGGTTTAACAAGGACCTAGAAGAAATAAAAAAGAGTCAATATATAATGAATAATGCAATAAATGAAATTAAAAACACTCTGGAGGCAACAAATAGTAGAATAACAGAGGCAGAAGATAGGATTAGTGAATTAGAAGATAGAATGGTAGAAATAAATGAATCAGAGAGGATAAAAGAAAAACGAATTAAAAGAAATGAGGACAATCTCAGAGACCTCCAGGACAATATTAAACGCTACAACATTCGAATCATAGGGGTTCCAGAAGAAGAAGACAAAAAGAAAGACCATGAGAAAATACTTGAGGAGATAATAGTTGAAAACTTCCCTAAAATGGGGAAGGAAATAATCACCCAAGTCCAAGAAACCCAGAGAGTCCCAAACAGGATAAACCCAAGGAGAAACACCCCAAGACACATATTAATCAAATTAACAAAGATCAAACACAAAGAACAAATATTAAAAGCAGCAAGGGAAAAACAACAAATAACACACAAGGGAATTCCCATAAGGATAACAGCTGATCTTTCAATAGAAACTCTTCAAGCCAGGAGGGAATGGCAAGACATACTTAAAATGATGAAAGAAAATAACCTACAGCCCAGATTATTGTACCCAGCAAGGATCTCATTCAAGTATGAAGGAGAAATCAAAAGCTTTTCAGACAAGCAAAAGCTGAGAGAATTCTGCACCACCAAACCAGCTCTCCAACAAATACTAAAGGATATTCTCTAGACAGGAAACACAAAAATGGTGTATAAACTCGAACCCAAAACAATAAAGTAAATGGCAACGGGATCATACTTATCAGTAATTACCTTAAACGTAAATGGGTTGAATGCCCCAACCAAAAGACAAAGACTGGCTGAATGGATACAAAAACAAGATCCCTACATATGTTGTCTACAAGAGACCCACCTCAAAACAGGGGACACATACAGACTGAAAGTGAAGGGCTGGAAAAAGATTTTCCATGCAAATTGGGACCAAAAGAAAGCAGGAGTCACAATACTCGTATCAGATAAATTAGACTTTAAAACAAAGCCTGTGAAAAGAGACAAAGAAGGTCACTACATAATGATCAAAGGATCAATCCAAGAAGAAGATACAACAATTATAAATATATATCCACCCAACATGGGAGCACGGCAGTATGTAAGACAAATGCTAACAAGTATGAAAGGAGAAATTAACAATAACACAATAATAGTGGGAGACTTTAATACCCCACTCACACCTATGGATAGATCAACTAAACAGAAAATTAACAAGGGAAAAAAAAAAAAAAAAACATGTATCTATAAAGTTCACTAAAGCAAAGCACAGTAAAATGAGGTATGGCAATAAAAGGCGTTAAATTTATCAAAAAAAAAAAATAAATAAACTGCTTGAGAACATGGTAAAAAAAAAAAAAAAAAAAGAAACTGCTTACAATGTTTTGCTTCCAGTAGGGCATCTGGATGGCTGGAGGGGTTGGTGTGAGGGGAGATTTTTCGCTATATATTGTTTTATACCTTGAAATCATGTGAATGTATTATTATACCAAAAGAAGAAACAAGCAAAAAGAGGAACCACCCTCATCAAATTGTAAAAAACCAACAAAATTTTTTGAAAAAAGTATTGAGGGAGGATTCTTCTTATCAAATAAAGAAATGTTATGAAACTGTAATAGTTTAAAAAGTAAGATTATGCTTTAAGACTAGATCAGTCCCTAGAACAACATAGAAAGTCTAGAAACCTGCCTGTCACCAGCATGGAAAGTAGAAGCTCACATATAGACTGGCTTGTAAGCAATGGAATGAGTTATGTCTAAAAGGCAAGTCTTAGATTGAGAAGATAGAATCCCATAAAAAGAGGAAAGGGAAAGTAGAAGTACTCCAAGACCTGTGAGCTTTCCTGGTGAATTATTTTCCCTCTGATGTGGTTTTCCTGCTAGGCAAATTCTGCCTTTTCCAATTTCCAAGTAAAAAGGGGTGCTATCAAAAATAGACTCTTAGACCACTGGAATAGAATAGAAAGCCCAGAAATAAACCCACTCACTTTCAGTCAGTTAATCCATGACAAAGGAGGAAAGAAAATACATTGGGGAAAAGACAGTCTTCAATAAGTGGTGCTGGGAAAACTGGACAGATACATGTAAAATAGTGAAATTGGAACTTTCTCTAACACCATATACAAAAAACAACAAACAAACAAAAAACGCTCAAAGTGAATTAAAGATCTGAATGTAAGACCGGATACTATAAAATTTCTAGCAGAAAATATAGGCAGAACACTCTTTGCATAAATCGCAGCAATAATTTTTTGGGTCTGTCTCCTAAAGTAAAGGAAATAAGAGCAAAAATTAAACAAATGGGACCTAATTAAACTTAAAAGCTTTTGCACAGCAAAGGAAACCATCAACAAAGTGAAAACAACCTACTGAATGGGAGAAAATATTTGAAAATGACATGGTTGATGAGGGATTTGTATCCAACATATATAAACATATACAACAGTTCATACAATTCATCGTCAAAGAAAAACAAAACAAAAAACTGGTTAAAAAATGGGCTGAAAAACTGAGTAGACATTTTTCCAAAGAAGAAATGCAGATGGCCAACAAGTACATGAAAAGATGCATGAAGGTACATGAAGATTTCTGTAATTCTGGGCCAGGATTAAAGGAAGTCTGCCATGCCAGGACGGTTTTTCAGAGTCACTTCGGCCTGTAACTGGCCCATCTCTGGTCCTCACCATCCCATTTTGCTTCTTCAACCAATGTTGCCAGGGCCACTTCAGTTAGTACTAATGCATTCTCTTATCCTAAATAGGAATGTAGGGCCCAATTACCAACATGCTATTGGAATTAGGAACATAGTCAGTGCACAATAAGAAGGAAAGAAAAAGGAATGATAATAAAGAAGATAATCACCATTCTCTCCAGCCCAAAAAGTGTAAGAGAAACTATCTTCCAGGAATCTCAGTATGCAATGAAAAACAAAAGGAAGGCCAACTAAGAAGAACCAAAGTGTGTGCATATTCAAGCAGTGCCAGTAACAGGAGCAGCAGTGTTAGTTCCCCAGACAGAATAATTGGTCCAGAAAGCAGCTTGAGTGAGTGAGTACAGTCACTTCAGTCGTGTCCAACTCTGTGCGACCACAGAGATGGAAGCCCACCAGGCTCCCCCGTCCTTGGGATTCTCCAGGCAAGAACACTGGAGTGGGTTGCCATTTCCTTCTCCAATGTATGAAAGTGAAAAGTGAAAGGGAAGTCGCTCAGTCGTGTCCAGCTTAAACCAGATCATTGTTGAGCCAAGCATGAGTACCCCTCAGTCCTTATATGAGATGGATGCACTATGCCAAGATCATTACTCCCACATCAACCAGATGTTAAGGGAGGCACACTTCAAGAGTCTGTCAGAGTGAGGACAATTGCCAACATGATGAACTAGGAGCCCCTTACTCCAGCCTAAAATTTGTTTATAAAAGCAATCACACACATAAACACACAAAAGAAAAGATATTCAGTATCATTAATCATCAGAGAAATCCAAACTAGAACCACAATGAGGTATCACTTCACACCCATCACAATGGCCATCATCAAAAAGCACACAAGTAACAAATGTTGTCAGGGATGTAGAGAAAAGGGAACCCTCCTACACTGTTGGTGGGAATGTAAATTGGTGCAGCCACTGTGGAAAACAATATGGAAGTTTCTCAAAAACCTAAAAACAGAGCCATACGATCCAGGAATCCCACTCCTGAGTTTATATTCAAATATAACAAAAACACTAATTCAAAAAGATACATGTACTGAAATAGTCATAGCAGCATTATTTACGATTTCGAAGACCTGAAAGCAATCTAAGTGTCCATCAACAAATGAATGGATAAAAAGATGTGGTGTATACATTCAATGGAATACTACTCAGCCACAAAAAGGAATGAAACTTTGCCATTTGTGGCAACATGGATGGACTTGGAGGGCATTAGGCTAAATGAAATAAGTCAGACAGAGAAAGACAAATAGTGTACGATATCATTTACGCGCGGGATCTAAAAGACACAACAAACTAGTGAGTATAATGAAAAAGCAGCAGACTCGTAGATACAGAGAGCAAACCAGTGGTTACCAGTGTGAGGCAGGAGAAATAGGGGAGTCGGAGGTACAAACTATTACATATATGATAGGCTCAAGGATGGAGAAGGCAATGGCACCCCACTCCAGTACTCTTGCCTGGAGAATCCCATGGACGGAGGAGCCTGGTGGGCTGCAGTCCATCGGGTCGCTGAGTCGGACACCACTGAGCGACTTCATTTTCACTTTTCATTTTAATGCATTGGAGAAGGAAATGGCAACCCACTCCAGTGTTCTTGCCTGGAGAATCCCAGGGATGGGGGAGCCTGGTGGGCTGCCGTCTATGGGGTCGCACAGGGTCGGACACGACTGAAGCAACTTAGCAGCAGCAGCAGCAGCAGCAGGCTCAAGGATGTACTATACAACATGGGGAATATTGCCAATATTTTGTAATAATGGTGTGTTAGTTTTTCAGTCACGTCCGACTCTTTGTGACTCCGTGAACTATAGCACGTAAGGCTCCTCTGTTCACGGAATTCTCCAGGCAAGAATATTGGAGTGGGTAGCCATTCCCTTCTCCAGCACATCTTCTTGACTCAGGGTTTGAACACAGGTCTCCTGCATTGCAGGCAGATTCTTTACTGTCTGAGCCACCATGGAAATTAACCTTTAAAATTGTATAAAAATTAAAAAATAATTTTTAGAAAGGAGTACTAGGCTATGACTTCATTATAGAGGGGAAGATAACTTGACTGATGGATGGTCTCTTGAACAGGGAAGACCAGTTGTCCATGTGACCTTAGGGAGATCATTTGTAAGAATCACTAGCATTCACTAAATGATTACTCTGGACCAGGCATGGCTCCAAGTGCTTTGTATGTACTATGCCATTAAATCTGTATAACCATGCTCTGAAGATTGTTATAACCATCTTTATAACAACCCTATAACCACTTCTAGCAGTTGCTGAGTGATTACTATGGGCCAGCAGTGGTTGCAGGAGCCTTGCATGTACTCATTAATCCTGTCTCTATAAACAGTCCTTTGTGGTAGCACTATCTTAATCTACAAGTAGGAAAGTGAGATATAGAGATGTTAAAGCCGCTAGGTCATGCGGTAAGCAGCAGCAGCAGCCGTGCCCATTACCAATTTACAGAAGGATAGAATTTGGGTAATAAAGTCTAACTGTTTTTATTTTTCCTTTGTGCTTAGTCTGTTTTCACTTGATCACAGTGGGCCTTGCACAGAGGCCTCATACTGGTACTTGGCACTTCAGAGTTCTTCCTCCCGCCCCTGAGCACAACATCTCAATTCAAGATGGCAGCAGTGGGCCCTGTGCAGAGAGACACTCCCGGCACTGTGATCTGGAGCCTGAGCCACGCAGCTGTGTGGCTCCCCTGTGAGAGCTCTGCCCGCTGCCCGATGCTGAGATCCCTATAAAGCAGCCCTGCCTATGGCCTGTGGGGAGAACATGTCCTCCAGAGCAGGGGTCCCCAACCTCTGGAATCTAATGCCTGATGATTCGACGTGGAGCTGATTAATGATAATAGAAATAAAGTGCACAATAAATGTAATGCCCTTGAATCATCCCCAAACTGTCCCCTGTCTTCTGTGGGTGGAAAAACTGTCTTCTGTGACATTGGTCCCTGGCGCCAAAAATGTTGGGACTGCTGCTCTAGAGCCTGAGCTTGCACCTCTCCATTCTTTGATCAAAAAATAAAATTCTCCTTTACTTCTGAACTAAAGTTAGTCCCATTCTGTTGGCTCCAATGGCACTGGTCAGAAGGACCCTTGCTGGAGCCTGACAGGAAAGGGTCGGTAACAAGAGTGGCAACACTGGGATTTGAACTGTTTGGTTTGACCCCAGTGGCCATTACAGTTCACTCTACTGCACCATAGCTAATCCTTCTGTTTCTGTTTTCACATAGAATTATACGTTCATTGAGTTTCTTTCAGTTCTACAAGTGACTGCTATTCTAAGACAAAACACTTCCAGGATCCTTTCTTCAACTGGTTTTGGCAGTGACCGCCTGAAAGTAGACACGTCTAAGCCCACCTCTAGGCCTCTCCATAGTGGTCATGCTGAGTCAGCCGACTTGCTGCCAAAACTCTAGGACATCATTTTTGAATAGCACTTCCCTGGTGGCTCAGACGGTAAAGCGTCTGCCTGCAATGCGGGAGACCCCGGTTTGATTCCTGGGTCGGGAAGATCCCCTGGAGGAGGAAATGGCAATCCACTGCAGCACTCTTGCCTGGAAAATCCCATGGATGGAGGAGCCTGATAGGCTACAGTCCATGGGGTCGAAAAGAGTTGGACACGATTGACTGACTTCACTTTCACTTTCAAGTATGAATTTCAGATATACATCTCACGGTTCTTAAAAAAATAAGGCTCTTTGTTCCCCAAAGTTGTTTGGGGAGTTGTTTTTTTAAGAACAAACACCAGATTGTGTTCTGATTTACTGTTGTGAATTAGAGAACAGAGAAATGATCTCAGTGTCACCCAGGATCAAAGCTTAAGATGTCAAGGTTAAAATAATTATTTTTCCTCTTTATCAACTGCTGTCTGTGACCTTGATTATAGGATGAGGGTTTACTGAACTATGTCTTGGAGAAATGTTAATCTGTTTTGCACAGAATCAACATATTGAGTAGGAAAATGATAAAGAACCTGATTTCAAAAGTTTCTGTGATGCAAGCCAAGCCCTGACCTTGCAAATTCCCAATTCTTATCACATGAGTTCCACAGCTCATATTCCAGGGTAATTCTCCCCTTTCAGCCTCCTCGTCCTAGGAGGCTGGTATCTTTCTTTGCTCTAAGGGCAGATTGCCATGGATCCACTCTTACCATGGAGGACGTCAACCTGTCACTAAGCTGAACTCACTGTGCAGAGCTCATTTCAAATGAAAGCCCAGCCCTGGGGAAACTTGAGCAAATTTAGCCACCATCACCTTTATTTTCCTTCGTACTAAGAGTCATGAAGGGGTTGATGGGGTGCGTTATAAGAATGCAGAGAGTATAACTTCATGGCAAGTAAGAGTGTGAAGAGGGCTTGAGGGTCAGAAACTAGAGTTAAAATCGCAACTTTGTTTTTGTCATATGTGGCCTTGGATAAATCATATAACCTCAGGTGGACTAGAAATTGAATCTCTCTCAAGGGCTGTGTTGAGGATCAAGCAAGATGATAGGCATGAAAGTTTCACACAGTATCTGGATGAATAAATGGGAGCTGCTTAATAAGCCAGAGTTATTGTTCTTCTTCTGATTATTGCTACTGGTTAATATTCTTGTCCTGATCTCTGTTTCCCTATAGAAGCTATTCTCCATACCCACATGGAAGATGAATTGCTAGGGTCCATACTGGCAGCTGAGAAGCTGGGAACAGGCTGGGGCCAAGAGAACCTCGGAAGAACAGAGCTCTGTGCTAGTTAAGAGAATACAACACTTTGTATACTGAATTCTTTTTTGTATTGTTGGAATATTTTGAAGAAGGTGACACTAGTTTTACATATAGAAAGAAACTTGAGTATTTAAAGAATTCCATAAGAACCAGCTGATATCTAACAGTGCAACACCAGTAACCTCAAATAACCTTCTAAAAGAATTTAAATCACCCATGTGGTGTTCTGTCTGCAGATGCATAATCTAATCTAGTTGTGAGGAAGTGTTGACAAACCCACAAGAAGGAACTTGGTATGAAGAAAGAGAGAGAGACTGTAAGTCAAAAATGTCAATGTCATAAAAGACAAAGTCTATAGCAGTATTCTAGACTGGATCTGGCACTGGGTTGGGGCTGGGAGGGGGGCATGCTGTAAAAGACATTATTGGATCAATAGACAAAATTGGAATGCAGGCAGATGAGACAAAAGAGCATACATTCATGTACACACACAAATTCTCATATTCATACATACATATAGAGAAAGAGGCAGAGAGAGAGTCAGAAACAGAGAGAGAAACACACAAAGACTGAGAGATGTAGAGACAGACAGAGAAAGAGCTAACAATAAAGTAAATGGGGTACGATGTTAATATTAGGTGAATCTGGTTAAAAGATATACAGTTTTCTTTCTACCATTCTTACAATGTTTAAGTTTAAAACTGTTTTCAAACAAAAGGTTAGAAAAGCATCAGAATGTTATTAAATATTACATGTGTATATTTTTAAATTCTGAGGCTACTTTTAGAAATGGAAATATTTCCCATGTAGACTGGAACATTTCTCTTCATTTCCTCCCCCAATGAACCCAATAAAATAAGAGTGGCCTCATCAACAAGCAAATGATATTTAAAGTTTTTACATAGAGAAAACAAACTTGAGGGCCCTTACTAAAAACACGAACCTGTGTATTAGGCTTGTGTGTACTTAGTCACTCAGTCGTGTCCGACTCTTTGAGACCCCAAGGATGTAGCCCACCAGGCTCCTCTGTCCATGGAGATTCTCCAGACAAGAATACTGGAGTGGGTTGCCATGCCCTTTCAGGGATATATTAGGCTGATAAGTATGGTTGGATGTGGTCTTTGTGCAAGACAGTAGAGAGCCCACACCCATTTTTTACACCAATCTTGGGTCTCAGTGTATCTAGACCCTTACCTTCTCACCTTATCCCATATTTGGGGATGACTGAAATGTTCATTATTCTATTATTTTTGTAATAAAACTAGTTACAACTTTGGTGGATTTTCCTTCAGTTTCCTTTAAAATATCCTTGCATCCAAATGGTTACCTCAGCGGGAAAATCCACGAAATCAGTTGCTCAACACAGCTGTAACTAATGAAATGTGAAGTTAATGAACAGAGATGATGAAGATTTTGAATAATATAATGAATGTTAATGAATAGTAGGAAAAGCTCAGTGTGGTGACCCAGCTGACTTCCAGACAAGGGGCTAAGTTGAGGGTTTGCCTTCTGAAGCTGATCTAGCCAAGCTGTGGGACACCATATCAGGGTTGATTCAGGAGATCTGGCTCACCAGGGGGGCCTTTATTCCCTCTGCATACCAGTCCCAGATTCTCCTTCTTTCGATGCATACTCAGGCCAGAGGCCCTATTCTGGAGGACACTGCGGCTGTCCTGTGGTAGAGAATGCTGACAATGACAACACACCCCTCACTCACTGAATCACTGTCGGTTTCCTGGCTCTCTAAGGCTGTGAATAGTAATTGTTTGGATAAGATCAGTCAGGGGCTTCCCTCCAGCTGGGATTCCTTGGTGGCTCAGCTGGTAAAGAATCTGCCTGCAGTGTGGGAGACCTGGGTTTTATCCCTGGGTTGGGAAGATCCTCTGGAGAAGGGAATGGCTACCCACTCCAGTATTCTGGCCTGGAGAATTCCATGGACTGTATAGTTCATGGGGTCGCAAAGAGTCAGACATGACTGAGCAACTTTCACTTTCCCTCTAGCTCGGTCCAGCAAAGGAGCCAGGAGTGAACTGATGTATCACATCATTTCCCAGGAGCTGGTGGGTGGGAAAGAGGCTCCTGCGTACTGCAGAGAGACCGCACAAAGGAGGCAGAGGAGGGAGAGGGGCAGGCCTCCTGTTAATACGTTTGCCTGGATTAGGTCTTGAATGGGCAAGAAGATTGGAAAAAGGATTCTTCTTCCATCTCTTCTTCCTTAGGCTCCTCTTTCTTGACCAAGAGAGGGAGAAGGTTGAGTATTTTCCCAAAGATGACAGATAATCTCCTTTTAAAACTCTGGAATGGTCATTTGCCATCAAATCTTCCTTTGTCTGGACCATCAATCTGAAAATCTATCACAAAATTCAGCTCACTGTTCCCAGTTTCATCTCGTTCAAGGTCTGTGATGAGCCCAAACTGTCCCCTCTCTCTCCAGTCTCCTCTGACTGCCTTTTCTCTACTCCCTCCCCAAGTCCCTGGGAAAATTTGCTTATTCTTCCTTTGGAGGCATCTGATTGTCACAGCAGAATTTTAACTTTTGCTTTTCCAGCAAAGCGCATTATCTAGGCACTCTAAGTTCATTTTGTTTAGAGTTCCCATTTTGGATGAAAAGTTGGAAATTAAAACCAGACATCTGTACGTGGGAGCATAAAATTCCACAAAACAATGGGATAATAGCTTGCTTGTAAAAACATAGGCTTCATTCATTTTCATTTTTGTTAATGTCTTATGTCTTCCTTAAAATATATGGTTGATAAAGGAAGAGTACTGCAGTAGAAAGAAGATGGGTTTTGAAGTATGCAGGTTTAGGTTTGGATCTCAATTTTGCCACTTTATCTCATACTCTTTCCACCCCATCTCCCAAATGCCAAACTTCCTTCTAGCTTAAATAGGAGTGGATTTTACCAAAAACCCAGCGAGGAGGCTGCATACATCTGAGAAGGAACTTGAAATCTGACCTCTTTTCATGCCATAAAGCAGGCTGATTGGGGGCCCTAAAGGTATCTCCATGTCTCAGTCCCTGGGACCAGTGAATATTATTACCTCAGAAGGCAAAAGGGGGGCTATGACCTCACATGTCGAAAGCCTGAGTTCAGGATCTTGAGAGTAGATATTTATCCTGGCATATCTGGGTAGGCCCTAAATGCAATCACATGTGTTGTTATAAGAACCAGGCAGAGAGAGCTCTGAGACACACACACAGAGGAAAAGGCCACGTGAAGACCAGAGGCAGAAGTGATAAGTAACGTGGCTGCATCACTTCAGCCACACTGTGATGAAGCCATCACTGTGGCTGCAGTGATGAAGCCACAAACAGTTAGAAGCTGGAAGGGGCAGGGAAGGATTCTTCCCTGGAGACTCCAGAAGGAGCACACCGCCTGCTGACATCTTGATTTCACACTTCTGGCCTCCAGGACTGGGAGAGATTACATGCCAATTGTTTGGAGCCACCCAATTTGTGGTAATTTGTTACAGCAGCCCTAGAACATGGACACTCTGCACTAATCTGGGCTGCAGGGCTGAGCTCCTCCCCACATTCTCTCAGCAACCCTACCAGAGAGAAACCTGTGAGGGTGGGGCACTGCCCCGACAGGCCCCTGTGAACACCGTGCTCAGACATTTCTCATAGAGCCAGGAAGGGCTGGGCTGGGCTGGGCTGGGCTGTGCTGGGTGAGGCCCTTGGGAGCACCCTTCTCAATTTGATTTTCTCTCGGAGCCCTGGGTTCCTCCTCATGCAAACGTCTTCAGTTACTTAACTGAAGTCTCAGCTTCAGTAGGAGCCTCTGCGTTCTGTAGTAAATGATTTACTACAGGTCCTTCCTGCGTGTGGGCTCTGAGAGGGAAGACAGCTGGGAGCATGTGGGACCAGAGAGATGTTGCCATGGTGAGAGCAAGAAGCACAAAGCCAGAGTGGAGAGCTGTGAAGACCCAGGCTTCCTCCTCACAGCTTCACAGAGAAAGCCAGAGATGTGGCCTGAACCCCCTTGGTCAGACAGATAACACAATCTTTGAGCTTCTCAGTTACCCTGTGAATGTAGAACACTACCCACATTTTACAGACCAGAAGATCATCAGTGTGTCCAAGTTCACGCAACTGGGATGAGGATTGAGACTGGACTAGAGCAAATATCCATCTGTTCCCAAGACCCTGGCATAGGGTTGTCTTATTTACCTCTACCAACGAGAAAAATAGAAAAATGCAGTTGGACGGACTCCAAATCTACCTGATTTTGATTTGAGCTCTGAAGGTCATTGTGCATGTGTGCGTGCTAAGTCGCTCCAGTCATGTTCAACTCTTTGTGACCCTATGGACTGTAACCTGCCCGGCTCCTTTGTCCATGGGATTCTCCAGGCAGGAATACTGAAGTAGGTTGCCATTTCCTTCTCCAGGGGATCTTCCCCAGTGAGGGATCAAACCCAGGTCTCTTACGTCTCCTGCACTGGCGGTCAGGTTCTTTACCACGAGAGCCAACTGGAAAGCCCAAAGGTCATTATGCATTAGTATATTCCAGGTGCTCATTGCTGACCATTCGCTGGGCAACCATAGGCCAAAGCTACCCGAGCCCAACCCCCACCTCAAAGTAGCTATTAAGACCAGAGATTGCCTGGAAAAGAAACCTTGTAGTCTGTTGTCTGGATAGTGAACACCTGGGTCTCAGTCCCCTCTGTTACTAATTGTTCAGGTGCTCAGTTGTGTCCTGGAGAAGCCAATGGAAACCCACTCCAGTATTCTTGCCTGGAGAATTCCATGGACAAAGGAGCCTGGAGGGTGACAGTCCATGGGGTCGCAAAGAGTTGGACATGACTGAGTGACTATCACTCACTCACTTAGTCATGTCCAACTCTTTGCAACCCTATAGACTGTCGCCTGCCAGGCTCCTCTATCCATGGGACTCTCCAGGCAAGAATACTGGAGTGGGTTGCCATTTTCTCCTCCGGGGATCTTCCTGACCCAGGGATTGACCTGTGTCTCCTGCATCTCCAACACGCAGGGGGAATCTTTACGATTGATCCACCGGGCAAGCCCCCTATTACTACTTAGCTGTGTGCCATTCTCATAAGCGGGCCCACATTTTAACCTCTCTGTGCTTCACTTTTCCCATCTGAGAAGTTAGGAGGATAGATGGAATGAGTGCTTCTCCATATTTTTTGTACATTAGAACTTCCTGGGGGGCTTTGTCAGGCCATGTCCCTCACCAGTTAAACTGGAATATCCAGTGATGGGATCCAGGCATAAGCATTTTCAAAAACTGGCTAGGTGATTTTTATATGTGACCAAGTTTTTTTTTTTTTCAATGTTACATTTCATTTAGATAGATCAAGCTGGTTTTAGAAAAGGCAGAGGAACCAGAGATCAAATTGCCAACATCTGCTGGATCATAGAAAAAGCAAGAGAGTTCCAGAAAAACATCTATTTCTGCTTTCTTGACTATGCCAAAGCCTTTGACTCTGTGGATCACAATAAACTGTGGGAAATTCTGAAAGAGATGGGAATACCAGACCACCTGATCTGCCTCTTGAGAAATTTGTATGCAGGTCAGGAAGCAACAGTTCCAACTGGACATGGAACAACAGACTGGTTCCAAATAGGAAAAGGAGTTCGTCAAGGCTGTATATTGTCACCCTGTTTATTTAACTTATATGCAGAGTACATCATGAGAAACGCTGGGCTGGAAGAAACACAAACTGGAATCAAGATTGCCGGGAGAAATATCAATAACCTCAGATATGCAGATGACACCACCCTTATGGCAGAAAGTGAAGAGGAACTCAAAAGCCTCTTGATGAGAGTGAAAGTGGAGAGTGAAAAAGTTGGCTTGAAGCTCAACATTCAGAAAACGAAGATCATGGCATCTGGTCCCACCACTTCATGGGAAATAGATGGGGTAACAGTGGAAACAGTGTCAGACTATTTTTCTGGGCTCCAAAATCACTGCAGATGGTGCCTGCAGCCATGAAATTAAAAGACGCTTACTCCTTGGAAGGAAAGTTATGACCAACCTAGATAGCATATTCAAAAGCAGAGACATTACTTTGCCAACAAAGGTCCATCTAGTCAAGGCTATGGTTTTTCCAGTGGTCATGTATGGATGTGAGAGTTGGACTGTGAAGAAGGCTGAGCGCCAAAGAATTGATGCTTTTGAACTGTGGTGTTGGAGAAGACTCTTGAGAGTCCCTTGGACTACAAGGAGATCCAACCAGTCCATTCTGAAGGAGATCAGCCCTGGGATTTCTTTGGAAGGAATGATGCTAAAGCTGAAACTCCAGTACTTTGGCCACCTCATGCGAAGAATTGACTCATTGGAAAAGACTCTGATGCTGGGAGGGATTGGGGGCAGGAGGAGAAGGGGACGACAGAGGATGAGATGGCTGGATGGCATCACTGACTCCATGGACGTGAGTCTCAGTGAACTCTGGGAGTTGGTGATGGACAGAGAGGCCTAGCGTGATGCGATTCATGTGGTCGCAAAGAGTCAGACACGACTGAGTGACTGATCTGATCTGATAATCTCATTGTAATGAGAAAAGAAAGTCAGGTCTTTAATAATCATAATAAAAAATAATAAAAAAGCTTACAAACAGCAATGCACTATTTCCTCCCCAGCTCCTTGCCCCGTTGATGGTTAACAGCTGAAAGAAGATGCAATGACTCAAAATCAAAAATAAAAACAAAATAAAAAATCAAGCCAACCCCAGGAACAACCCACACTGTCAATGAGTTTCCATATGTAATTCAAACAAACAGTCAAATGTCAACCACTTGTGGAGAACACCATGGATTTCCTTGGTTTTTAATATGTTTTTCTTTTGAAGGTAAAATAAAACAGGACAAAAAGTTATACATAAATGCCAGTTCCATAAAGGCACTGCTGTTGCAGCAGTCTTACACGACTTCTAAGATCTTTCCAGATGTAATGTCTTTTGTCCATATCTGCATGTAAAGCCAGTGGCCACTAGCGTTTTGATTCCCCAGATATCAGGAATTCCAGGAAAATCCTCTACTAAAGCACCAACCACACTCAGCTTTTCAAGAGAAAATCATTTCACCCTGGTTTTACCCAACAATATAATATTTAGAATCTATGCAATTGTCTAAATCTGTTATGACCTTTCATGTTTTTAACATGATAACAGAATTATATGATAACAGGATATATATTTTTATAACAGGATATATATTTTTAACATGATAACAGGATTAACATGATAACAGAACTATTCAGCTATCATTCAGTTAACTGTAATTCTGCGGGTTGCTGTAAATGGTACCCTGGAGTTCTAAAAAAAAATAAAAAATTAATGTAATCTAGTCAACTGGTCTTAACTAAATCCTCATTTGTCCTGAAGACTGCTAAATTTGAGCCAGAGTTAGAGAGGTGAGTTCAGGGTTTAATAATTATAAATATTAATATTAATAATAATAACAAAAACAGCCACAATTTGAAAGTACTTAATGCACATCACCTGGAGAAGGAAATGGCACCCTACTTCAGTACTCTTGCCTGGAAATTCCCATGGACGGAGGAGCCTGGTGGGCTACACTACATGGGGTTGCAAAGAGTCAGACATGAATGAGCAACTTCAATTTTTTCCTAATGTACATCAGGCAAAGTGACAGATGCTTTTTATACGTTATTTTAGATTCTCACAACAACCTTGCTAGGTAAGCATCATTTCTTCTATTTTACTGCTGAGGCAATTAAGGCCCAGAGAGGTCAGGTAACTTGCTAAGGTCACACAGTAAGAAGTAGTTCTACAATTCCAACCTATTCTGCCCGTGCTCTTTCCACCATACCACAACACCTCTGGAGAGAAATGATTGAGAAATAAAGATGGAAGTCCCAGGGAAAGAGTTAGCTTACAAGGGGGAGAATCAGGTCTACGGTGGGGAAATAGTCACGAGTTGCTCACATGAAAGGTGCTATAAGAAAATAAATATTATAAATTAACATTTTAACTGTGTTCTGGGCTCAGACTTGTTAGGAGCCACAATACTGGAATAGATGAATTCATTATGAAGGGTTAGTTCTTCATACTCAGTTCTAGCTCCCTCAAATTAGTCTTAATAAATAAACCTATTGTGTTCCTGTTTGGATTACGTAATTCAATAATGCCATTTTTTAGCCAGTTTGAGGTCTTTGGATTTCAGCGTATTTTCACTCTTGCTGATTGCCATCAGTAGTACAAAGAAAGGGAAAGGCTGCAGTGGGCACAGCTGTAACAATCACTTTGTCTACAGTGCTCATATCCAAATTCTGTGTGAATCGGCACATTCTGAAGATACACACAAGCATATGCATAAGGTAATTACTCAGAAATCTAAATGTAAATCTGTAACTTGACAAAGCACTGAACTAAAAGAATTCACCCATGAAACCAGATGTAGCTTGAAGAATAGGTAGTAAATACACTATGGCCTAGAGCAGGAAAAGGGGGGAAAAAAGAATTTTCTTAATGAGTCTTTCATGGACCACCATTTTCACTGTATAGCCAAAACAATTAAATAATCAAAGGATCTTAGCATTCTGAGGAATACTCAGATGTTATTGCAAGTGGTTTAGGTATCAGATATTTTTAAAAAATCTTCTAAAAATATTTATTACACTTAGAGAATGGAAATTTCCTGTACTTACAGAGAGAAGGTGCATGATTACACATAGGTGTGTGTGTATATATATATATATATACATACACACACACACACAAACTTCATATGCAGAATGTACATGCATAAACTGTATGGCTGAATACATGTTTTTTTTTTATAAGAATAGGTGAATTTCACAGTAATTTTTTTCCTGTGGAAAATTACCTCCACATTGGAAATTGGGAATCAGAAAAATATATCCTTTCACTGCAAATAATAACATAGTGATAAGTCATTACACAACCTCAGAGGAGATAATGTATCAGCAGCAAGATAAATTTGGGCAACATCTATTCCTGGAGGGAATTAAGAGATATTTACAAAACTACAGCAATGCGATATTGGGTTAGTAGATTGAAATATATATATGATTTTTTCTTTTATGTTACTTATTAAATGTATGTATTTTTAAAGATCTGAACAAAAAGCTAATGAGAATAAAGATGGTACCATCTGAAATAACTGGTGCTCTTGAAACCCAATTTTTAAAATTTGTAGGTAGGAGCACTTTAACAAGACTAACAGACCATAAGCTTGTTTTTCCCTTGCAAATGCTGATCAAATGAGAAGTGAACATTTAGAACAGGTTTGTTTCCTATGTGAAATCCTCTTTCCACATCTCACACACACACACACACACACACTCTCCCTGTAAACTGCAAATCCCTACATTGAACTAAAGATGCAAAGAACCAAAGGATGAGTTAAAGCAGCGTTTTTACCTTTTTGTTGATCAAACACAGATGGAGTACTGAAATCCATGGTTGCCTGTCTCATCATCTACCATCAGAATGGCAAAAAGGATCCAGGTCTCTAGAGAGGAAAACACACCGTCTCACACGTTACAGTCAACACAACAGTCAGATACAGCAGCCCCTGCCAAGCCCTCTGTTTGAGAATTCAGTGTGCATTAGAGCTGCAGGTCGTTGTCAAGGCAAACAATGAAAATAGGTAAATGTTATTCCTCTAATACCTGACAGGAAAAAGACTTACTTATGGTCTCACTCATCAGCTATCCCCGTGTGTAAGTTATTAAACACTCTCCAGCCCCCAACAAAGAGAGAGAGAAAAAAAGCTCAAACCCTGAAAAATGGTGTTCATGGAGGGCCACCTGCCTTGGATCTGGGCCAGGAAAATACTGGAGGTCACGGAGATTCAGCAGCTGGTGTGTTGCTTTAAACCAAAAGAAATCTCAATGGGTGAGTGAGGATTCACAGGGCCAAACAGAGCATGTGCAGAGCTGCCAATGCAGTCTGGATTCGGCTGTGTTCTTGGGGGAGTGAGAACTGCATTTGGGTCATGTGAGCAGAGTGCCATCTCAATGGAATAGCACGTAAATATTGTAGCAGGAGGCTGCTGCCCATGTGCTGTATGGAGTCGTTACAGGCTTTCCCCACTCATCTCTAGTCTCCCTTCAATTCTGTTCTCCAAATGACAGGAAGGATGGGGGAAGGAAGCGGCGTTTGAAAGGTTGCATTTCAGGGCTCAGATATCCATAACGATAAAATTAAAACAGTGTGCAATCGCAAGGGTGTTTAGAGCAGTATTATACGCGGTGGGGAAAAAAGCCTCAAAATCACCTGAATGTGTATCAATTGAGGAGCAGCTTGAATAAATGGTAGCAAATTCATACTCTAGATTTAAAACTCTGAAGTAAATCTATGTGAATTTATTTGGTAGGATGATTCTATTAACAAATGGAAAAAGTTATATATTTCATTTATTTACATTTTTATTAAACCAGAAACCACCTACTGTATATATAAATATGTTTATGTATGTTCATAGGAACAGAGGAAGGTGTATGAAGATATACTGTTAACATTGGTTCCCTCAGGGGCTTCCCGGGTAGCTTAGCTGGTAAAGAATCCACCTGCAATGTAGGAGACCCTGGTTCAATTCCTGGGTCAGGAAGATCCCCTGGAGAAGGGATAGGCTACCCACTGCAGTATTCTTGGGCTTCCCTGGTGGCTCAGCTGGTAAGGAATCTGCCTGCAATGTGGGAGACCTGGGTTTGATCCCTGGGTTGGGAAGATCTCCTGGAGAAGGCAACAGATATTCACTCCAGTATCCTGGCCTGGAGAATTCCATGGACTATATAGTCCATAGGGTCACAAAGAGTCAGACACGAGTGAGTGAATTTCACTTTCAGGGGATTGCAATTGCAGTAGGAGATTTCTAACTTGTTCTTTTTCTACCTCTGTATTTTTAGGCTTATCATAATAAGCCTATTATTTTATATTTGTTATTAAAAATCTGATATAATAAATTCAAAACAAATAAAGCTCTACATTCAAGACAATCAGATATTTGGAGAAGTCCAACAGTCACATAGAAGATACTCTCGTAAATGCTGTTGATAATGATAATAATTTAAAAATTTTAATTAGTGTGTGACTATAAAAATAAAAGCAGAAACCAACAGTTTTCTTCAATACACAAACTTCTTTCTTATCTCTTGCCTCTCACATTTTCCCCATCAACACAGTGTCTGGCCTCAGTTCCCTGTGACAATACTATGACTTACTCACCGTCCTCATATCAGTCTTCCCCCCGCAAATGCCCTGTGTTCATCTTACTTAAAAAGCAGGCAAAACCTACTTCTTATAAATCATTACCCAAAATGTGCTCCATAGATGCACTTCTTAAATTTCCCAGTGCTGTGTGGTTTTTTTTTTTTTTTTTGCATTAAATGTGAAAGTCAGACTTTGGGGACTGAAGAGTGAATTGGTGAAGACATTTTGGCATAAGCTAGTGGATATTCTGCTAAGGAGAGATGGCCTAAACTCACCCAACTGACTGAGGTAAAAGGAGTTGTGGCTGCTTGGTCCCAAACACTAGAAAGATTAAGGACTTAGATTAACTTCCTTTTAATTCATTTGTTCATTAACTCATCAATGTTTATGGAAAGATTACTATGCTCCAGTTATTTTGACAGGCACTAATGATGCAGCTGTAAGCAAGATAGGAAAGTTTTCCAGGCTCAATGAACTTCACTTTGGGTGTAGCTTCTGCTTCTGGCTACACTGCAGGAATAGGGATTGGATTTACTCTCCAGTTCAAAGAATTAGAAAACTAAGCAAAATATTTGAAATGATATTTTTCAGACAGCAGGCAATGTAGACCAGAGATCCCTGGGAGAAGAGAAGTGAACTGAGTCTGATGAGTCTCGCTGGCTGCTTGGCGAGAATTTTCAGGCTGAGGCACAGGGAGGGTGTGGTGGGTTCAATGGTGCCCCCACCACAAAGATGCATTTGCTTCTTAATTTTCAGAAGCTGTGAATGTGACCTTATTTGAAAAAGGGGTCTTTGCCTATGTAATCAAGTTAAGGAGCTCAAGGTGAACTCATCTTAGATTATCTGTGTGTGCTGAGTCACTTCAGTTGTGTCCAACTCTTTGTGACCCTATGGATTGCAGTCTGCCAGGCTCCTCTGTCCATGAGATTCTTCAGGCAAGAATACTGGAGTGGGTTGCTGAGACTTCCTCCAGGGAATCTTCCCAACCCTGGGATCGAACCCTTGTCTCTTACATCTCCTGCATTGGCAGGTGGGTTCTTTACCACTAGCACCACCTGGGAACTCCTAGATTATCTGAGTGGGCCCTGAATTCGACGACAGTTGTCCCTAGAAGAGACAAACGTAGTGAAGTCAAGTGACCAGCGATTGCAGTGATGCAGCCACAGGCCAAGAAGGTACAGTTGAAGCCACTAAAAGCTGAAAGAGGCAGGAACAGATTGCCTGCTAGAGACTTCAGAGATAGTATGGTGCTGTTGACACCTTGATTTTGAACTTCTGGTCTCTAGACCTGTGGGAAAATAAATTTCTATATTCTCAGCCACCAAGTTTGTGCCAATTTGTTGCAGCAGCTTCAAGAAACTAACACAGAAGGGGACTTCCCAAAATGGGTGCAAGTCTCTATAATGTGATATTTCTGTGCCCATTTATATCATTACCAAAACCAAAAGAAAATACAGAGAATTCCATGTTTGTAAAAGGGCTACTTGGGGCTCATTTTAAAGAAAAGTGTCAGAGTATAAAGGACACGAGTTTGTTTTTTTTTAGCTGTGTGATTTGGGCAAATTACATAACTTTTTGAGCCTGTCGTAATCTGTGGTATGGGTACCCTACCCCCTAGCTTCCTGTGAGAGTTCTTATTGCTCAGTCCACTTCTCAGGCTGCAGACATAGAGATGATTTTTTTCTGTACAACCAGAGCCAAGTGTAAGATAACATTTGGTTGTTTTTTGTCAAGTGTGTTTTGAATAAGGCCATTATTCAGACATATTCACACACTTTTCACAGATATCGGGTGCCTGTGATTCACTAACCCTTATCTGTAACGTAGGAGGGAAAAGAGGAGGTCTGTGTGACTGTGCAAAATCTGGCTCTGCGCCCCCTCTCCAGATCATCTCTCACCACCCTCCCTCTGTTCTCACATCCGGCCACACTGGTCTCCTTTCTGTTCCTGGGTCATGCCATGCCCTTTCCCAAACTCCCAAAATTTGCTATTTTTTCCCTTCCCTTGGAATGCTTGTTCCCCAGTTCAAATGTCGCTGTTACATCAAGGCTTTCTCTGACCACATTTTCTAAAATAGTCTTTCATTCCTTCACCCCATTTGTCACTTCCTTCTTCAGCATGCCACGGCGGATTAACAATGAGGAATACCCTCCCCAGGAAGACAGGCCTTTGCCCATGTATGATATCTCTCTAGTCCAGAGCTTCTCTGACTACCTATGGTAAAGGTTGCTGTTGTTCAGTAGCTAAGTCATGTCCAACTTTGCTATCCCATGGACGGCCGCACGCCAGTCTCTCTTCACTATCTTCCAGAGTTTGCCCAAACTCATGCCCAGTGAGTCAGAGATGCTGTCTAACCATCTTATCCTCTATTTCCCCCTTCTCCTTTTGCCTTCAATCTTTCCTAGCATCAGAGTCTTTTCAGAGGAGTTGGCTCTTTGCATTAGGTGGCCAAAAGTGCTTCAGCTTGAGCATCAGTCCTTCCAATGAATATTCAGGGTTAATTTCCTTTAGGATTGACTGTTTGATCTCCTTGCAGTCAAAGGGACTTTTTTTGGTCAGAACTCTTCACTATGACCCGTCTGTCTTGGGTGGTCCTACATAGCATGGCTTATAGCTTCACTGAGTTACTCAAGCCCCTTCACCATGATAAGGCTGTGAGCTATGAAGGGGTGTGGTAAAGAACCAGGTTTTTAAAATTTTCAAACCATCATGAAACTAATGCATTAATAAAATATGATAAAAATAATTTAAAAAGAAAAAATGATTTATAGAAGGCAAGACCCAATCTTTATTATTAGATTCAACAGGCATTAAGTTATATCAATAAATGTAATCCAAACAAGGAATAATAAAAGAACTTTTAAAATGTACACATTGTTCACTGAAAGTTCAGTTAGTCATTAATATGCTGTGCCATCCAATATGGTAGTCACTAGCTGCATATGACTTTTTAAGTTTGATTAAAATTAAATGAAATTTTAAAAAATCATTTCCTCAATCACAGCAGCCACTGTGATTAAATTTTGTCATAATTAAAAACTTTTGTTCTTTAAAAGATGCAGGTCAGAAAATGAAAAGACAAAACACAAACAGGAAGAAAATATTTATAAAACATATCTAATAAAGGATTTGTGTCCAGAATATGGGCTTCCATAGTGGCTCAGTGGATAAAGAATCTTCCTGAAATGCAGGATACTTGGGTTCAATTATTGGGTCAGGAAGATTCCATGGAGAATGGAATGGCAACCCACTCTAGTATTCTTGCCTGGAGAATCCCATGGACGGAGGAGCCTGGTGGGCTACACTCAATGCAGTTGCAAAGAGTCAGACAAGACTGAACAACTAACACTTCACTTCACTTCATCCAGAATATACAAAGAATTTTCAAGAACAAAGATGTGAACAAAGATGTCACCAGAGAAAATATATAAATGGCAAGTAAGTATATGAAAACATGCTCAGCCTTATTGCTCATTCAGTTCAGTTCAGTTCAGTCACTCAGTCGTGTCCGACTCTGCGACCTCATGAATCGCAGCACGCCAGGCCTCCCTGTCTATCACCAACTCCTGGAGTTCACACAGACTCATGTCCATCGAGTCAGTGATGCCATCCAGCCATCTCATCCTCTGTCGTCCCCTTCTCCTCCTGCCCCCAATCCCTCCCAACATCAGAGTCTTTTCCAATGAGTCAACTCTTCGCATGAGGTGGCCAAAGTACTGGAGTTTCAGCTTTAGCATCATTCCTTCCAAAGAAATCCCAGGGCTGATCTCCTTCACAATGGACTGGTTGGATCTCCTTGCAGTCCAAGGGACTCTCAAGAGTCTTCTCCAACACCACAGTTCAAAAGCATCAATTCTTTGGTGCTCAGCCTTCTTCACAGTCCAACTCTTACATCCATACATGACCACTGGAAAAACCATAGCCTTGACTAGACAGACCTTTGTTGGCAAAGTAATGTCTCTGCTTTTGAATATGCTATCTAGGTTGGTCATAACTTTCCTTCCAAGGAGTAAGCATTTTTTAATTTCATGGCTGCAATCACCATCTGCAGTGATTTTGGAGCCCCCACTGTTTTCCAATCTATTTCCCATGAAGTGATGGGACCAGATGCCATGATCTTTGTTTTCTGAATGTTGAGCTTCAAGCCAACTTTTTCACTCTCCACTTTCACTTTCATCAAGAGGCTTTTGAGTTCCTCTTCACTTTCTGCCATAAGGGTGGTGTCATCTGCATATCTGAGGTTATTGATATTTCTCCCGGCAATCTTGATTCCAGCTTGTGTTTCTTCCAGTCCAGCGTTTTTCATGATGTACTCTGCATATAAGTTAAATAAACGGGGGTGACAATATACAGCCTTGACGTACTCCTTTTCCTATTTGGAACCAGTCTGTTGTTCCATGTCCAGTTCTAACTGTTGCTTCCTGACCTGCATACAGATTTCTCAAGAGGCAGATCAGGTGGTCTGGTATTCCCATCTCTTTCAGAATTTTCCACAGTTTATTGTGATCCACAGAGTCAAAGGCTTTGGAATAGTCAAGAAAGCAGAAATAGATGTTTTTCTGGAACTCTCTTGCTTTTTCTATGATCCAACGGATGTTGGCAATTTGATCTCTGGTTCCTCTGCGTTTTCTAAAATCAGGAAGTTCACAATTCATATTGCTCATTAGGAAAGGCTAAATCAAAATCACAATGAAATACTACTACACACTTACTGGAATGTCTTTGAAAAGCTAAAAACATACTGTTTGCTGGTGAGGATGCTAGAACTGTGACACATTGCTGATGGGAATGCAAAATAACCCAGCCATTTTAGAAAAGTTTGACTGTTTCTTAAAAAGTAAAGATAAATATGGCCCAGAAATTCAAGTCCCTGGCATTTACTTAAGAAAAATGAAAACATATGTTTTCACAAATACCTATATGTGAATGTTAATAGCATTTTATTTTCACCCCAAACTGGAAACAGCTCAAACATTCAACAACCAGTAAATGAATGAACAAGCTGTGGTACACCTATATCCTGGAATACTACTCAGCAATGAAAAGGAATTGAGTCCTTATACATCAAAGAATGATGGAATATTAAAAACGCACTTGACTGAGTGAATGAAGCCTGATTCAAAACACTACATTCTGCATATCTCCACTTATAAGGAATCCTTGTAAAAGATACAAAGAAAATAGAAATCAGAGGAGTGTTTTCCATAGGGGAGGGAAAAAAGTACAAAGGGACCAGAAAGAACTTCTGCAGTGATAGAATACTCTCTATCTTAATTATGGTGATGGTTATACAATCTCTATTCACTTCACAAACTCAGAGAAATAAACATTTCAATAGGGTGAATATTGCTAAATCATATCTCAACAAACCTCAAAGAATAAGCAATATAAAATACATTTCTGTAATTTAAATAATAATGTTATCCTAAAATGTTTTAAAACACCCTTGAAAAAATTAAAATGAATGAAAATAGCAAGTTTAAAAATAAATAAGTGTGAAGAAAACATAGGTAGTACTCTCTTTGATAAAGGTCATAGTAATACTTTTTTAGCTCTCTCTCTTCAGGCAAAGGAAACCAAAGTAAAATCAAACAAATGGGACTATCCAAACTAAAAATCTTTTGCACAGTGAAGGAAACTATCAAAAAAGGAAAAGGTTATCCCACTGTATGGGAGAAGATACTTGCAAAAAATATATCTAAGTGATTAATTTCCAAAATATTAAAATAACTCATACAACTTAACATAAAAAAAAATCAAATAACTTGACTTAAAAATGGTAGAGGATCTGAACAAACATTTTTCCAAAGAAGACATACAGATAGCCAACTGTCACATGAAGGTATTTAATATAACTAATCATCTGCTACTGCTGCTAAGTCACTTCAGTCATGTCCGACTCTGTGTGACCCCATAGATGGCAGCCCACCAGGCTCCCCCGTCCCTGGGATTCTCCAGGCAAGAACACTGGAGTGGGTTGCCATTTCCTTCTCCAATGCATTAAAATGAAAAGTGAAAGTGAAGTCGCTCAGTCGTGTCCGACTCAGCGACCCGATGGACTGCAGCCCACCAGGCTCCTCCGTCCATGGGATTCTCCAGGCAAGAGTACTGGAGTGGGGTGCCATTGCCTTCTCCGTCTGTCAGAATGACTACTAGCCAAAGGGCAGTAAGTAACAAATGTTGGTGAGTATGTGTAAGAAAGGAAAATCTTGTGCACTATTGGTGGGAAGGTTAATTGATATAGCCACTGTGGAAAACAGTATGGAGATTCCTTGAAAATGAAAAATAGAGCTACCATCAGTTCAGTTCAGTTCAGTCACTCAGTCGTGTCCAGGTCTTTGCAACCCCATGGACTGCCATATAATCTAGCAATATCACTCTTGAGTATTTATCTGAAGGAAAAAACCTCACTAATTTGAAAAGATACATGTACCCCTGTGTTCATTGCATAGCCAAGATATAGAACTACCTAAGTGTCCATCAATAGGTGGATGGGTAAAGAAGATATAGATGCAGAATGAAATATTACTTAGCCATAGAAAATGAACTCTTGTCATTTGAGAGAGCATGATGGACTGGGAGGGTACTGTGCTAAGTTAAATAAGTCATACAGAAGTAGACAAATACTGTACTGATTTCACTTACAAGTGGGATCTAAAAAACAAAACAAATGAACAAACATAATAAAACAGAGACTCATAGACACAGAAAACAAACAGATGGTTGCCAGAGAAGAAAGAAAGAAAAATAAATAAGTGCTTATTTTTCTTATATTTGTGTACACATTTAGATTGTAGTTAACAAACTAAGCTTAAAATATCATGTATTTACCACTACTCTACTGTGTGTGACTTTCCATACCAGTGCCAGAGCACTCAAAATGGTCTACACCACGACTGTGGAGACGAGCCCTTTACCACAGGCTTGGAGGTGTGGCAATGCTTAATTACTGCAGCTATTTCTAAATGGTTATGTTTATAAGTACTCTCAGTTTTTTAGCATATCTTGTATTGAACTGGTAACAAGCCAAGCTCGCACCAGTGGTGGCTCACACTTTGCATAAGTTTGGTTTAAATTTCTCTTCCTTTGACTCTTACCACGATGGTTTCTTCCTACCATCCAGGTCTCAGCTCAGAGAGGCCTTACCCAAACTCTGAATTCTGTGTAAGCTGACTCCTTGCCCAACTCCAATTGCAGTTAATAAAATGTCTTCATTTTCCTTCTGTGACTGTCACTATCTGTCATTACTGTGCATTTCATTATGTCTTCATTATCTGTATCCCTAAGCTGTCTTTCCCCAGACTTCTCAGAGTGTTTCAATGGACTTTTAAATGCCTGAGTCTACATCCTGGACTGAGGGCATTTTTCCAGAATGCTGAAGGCCACTTTGCCAGCTCTGGGGGTTAGGCCAGAAATGCCAGGGAGCTCTTCATTCCCTCCCCCAGCCCAGAGCGGCCCTCAACCAGTGACTCTTGGGAGCTGGTCTATAAGCTCTAACTGCTTTCGGTTTAGATATAATGATTCTGACATGTGCCGTTTCACACCATTTCCCAACATTTCCCTTTACGGATTAAGCTCTGCTGCCACCTGCAATAACTGATTTAATAACATTCTTTTTATGGCTGCCATCCCCTCCTGTATGACATCCACCCACCACCTTTCCTTCTCATATTTCTTGTATTTCTCAATAAGCCACTTGCATTGGAATCATTGTCCCAGGATCTTCTTCTGGGAAAACTCAGATTAAGACATTTCTCCAGTAGAGGATAAACTTCATAAAGACCCTTGTCTACTCTGTCCACTGTGTGACCCCAGTCCAGACGCTGCTGGTGCTGCTGCTGCTGCTAAGTCACTTCAGTCGTGTCCGACTCTGTGCGACCCCATAGATGGCAGCCCACCGGGCTCCCCGTCCCTGGGATTCTCCAGGCAAGAACACTGGAGTGGTGAGGCACAAAGGGAGTGCTAATGAATATTTAGTGAATGAAGGACTTCATTGGTGGACTTCCCTTGCCAAAGTTGATAATTTGTTGTTCACTGACAATGTTGCATTAGAACTCAATTAACCATTGCATATTGGAGTACTTTCTTCCTAAGAACTTTCTGGTGAGTTCTTCTGATAACCTTGACATTTTCCTGTGTAAACAAAAACCCATGTATTTGTGAATTTCAGATGTGCTGCCATGTTTCAATAATATTCTGATACCGCTGTAAACTGAGGGTGAACTTCCAGAGAGGTTTCAGGTATTCCTACATTTTATTCAGGTGAAACCAGAGCCTTCACCAGGATGAGCTCATGTTAAGGAAGTAGGAGCTACAATGGCAGCATGCAGGCAGTGACGGGCCTGGGCATCAGCCAGCTCTGAGTTTAAGTTCTACCTTAGCACATTTCTAGCTTTGTGAGATTGAGCAAATTACTTAACCACAGTTATGAATGAGGATAAAAAATATTTATCTCATAGGGTTGTTGTATGGATGACCCCATGGACTGCAGCACCCCAGGCTCTTCTGTCCTCCACTGTCTCCCAGAGCTTGCTCAAATTCAAGTCCATTGAGTCAGTGATTAATTACATACTACGACAATAATATTTTAGACATATTCGGTTAAATACAATAAATCACTAAAATTAATTTTACCTTCTTTTTACTTTATGCATGTGTTTACTAGGAAAATTAATATTACACATATGGCCTGCACTTTATTTCTATTGGCCTGTGCTATTTTACAGGATCTTGGAAGAATCTTTAGGAAAGTCTAGTTAGCTGACTGGCTCAGCCATATTTCTTATTGTCAGCAGGACTAATGGGCCACAATTTGAAAGAGGGTAGAGAAGGAGGAAAGGAAACATGGCCATACTGAAGATCGTGGAAGACTGAAGAGCCCAGAGAAGGCAGTATCATCATTTTCATTGTTACCGTCACTATTATGTAACCCAGGAGTTAATCACCCACTCTTCAAGCATCACCTTTCTTTTTTATCAATCTACCGGCTGCCTTGGGCTTCCCTGGTGGCTGAGTGGTAAAGAATTTGGGTTCGATCCCTGAGTTGGGAAGACCCCCTGGAGGAGAACACAGCAACCCACTCCAGTATTCTTGCCTGGAGAATCCCATGGACAGAGGAGCCTGGCGGGCTGCAGTCCATGGGGTTATAAAGAGTCTGACATGACTGAAGTGACTGAGCACACACGCATGCACGCACGCATGTATGCACAGGCTGCCTTAGCCTAGGTCTCTGTGGAACTGGAGTTTCTTCTTGGTGATATATTTCTTCTTGCCACTTCTAGCCCCTCATCTCCTTCTCACCTGGAAGCTCCCTGACCTTGATTGAATGCTTCTACGACAACCACACAGTTGGGGATGAAGAAGCAGTGGCTGCTCAAGAATATTCTCAACTGTAGAGAAGAACAGTGGACCACATGATAAAGGAGTCCTTGATGCTGTCCTTGGAGTCAAGGACTTTATAAAGCACTTTTAAATCTGCTCTTTTAAAATCTGGATACTGATCAAAAGCTAATTAAGGCCTATTCTATTAATAAGCAAGTCCATATGAGGTTCCCTGGTGGCGCAGTGGTAATGAATCCACCTGTCAATGCAGGAGATGCAGGTTGGACCCCTGGGTCAGGAAGATCTCCTGGAGAAAGAAATGGAAACCCAGTCCAGTACTCTTGCCTGGGAAATCCCATAGACAGAAGGAGCCTGGTGGGCTACAGCCCATAGGGTTGTAAAAGAGTCGGACACAACTTAAGTGACTAAACAACAACAACAACAAGAAAGCCCATATACTTAAGAATTCCACTGTTTTACTCTGAACTCTATTTTTTATAAAATCCTGGAAGAACACTATTAAAAACTGAGGATGCCTATCACTTTAGATTTCCAACTATACCCAGTTCTCATAAACAACAGTATGAACTCTCTCCCTATAAAATATACTGCATATAAAATATGAGTGTGTGTTATCCTTAGGACAATTCTCATATCACTTTGGTCTTACTCCTCCAAACAAACATTTAACACATACTATGTGTCAGGGACTCAACATATCAAGAACTCAAAATATTGTCTAATTACAAAGAGAGAATATTCTTTAATTACAAATAGGGTAAGGTTGAAATTGTCTGAGAAAAAGACTTGGAAAATTTCAGCCTTACCCTATTTAGCACTCAGTCATACATTACATATGGACACCTCTCTGACTGATATTTGCCTGTGATATAATCAGGTTAGTTTTATACTCTCAACCAAGTTCTACATTCCCAGAAGGCAGTTGAAAGACAGATCTTCTCTCACAGCACCAAAACAATGCTACGCACACACTCAGTAGCCAGTACCAGATACTGCTTTGCTAAACACTAAATGTTAAGTGCCCAAATGGACAAACCCAACTTTTTGCAAAATGGTGAAGTAGGTGATGGAAGCCTCTGTCTGCAGAGTCAGTATTTCTCTCTGTCCTCTATCCAGTCAGCACAGTCGCATTCCTGGGTAGTGTAGACACCCCATCTCTGGCTTTGTCCTGTTTTCCTTTTATTTTTAGTTTCCAAACTACTATAACCTTTTCTTTCTCACGCACATCATGATGGGAATTTGGTGAGTACTGGGCATTTCTAGCATGCTCAAGTTAATCTGTAGCAATGAGTTTATTCATCAATTATATGATAAATATTTAATGAACACTAACTGTGTATCAGACAATGGTCTTGGTGCTAGGGACATGGTGATGACCAAAATAGAGATGAGACCCCCATTTATGAGAAACTTTCAGTTCAGGGATGATTTAGGAGGGCCCTTCTGTGGCTTCCTGGCATTTCAGAGGGCTTGGGTGCTTTTCTTGGTCACCAGATGGCTGGGGAAGTATCTCTGAATGATTGACCCTCCCCATAACTGGGCATGAAGAATGCTCTTCCTTTTATCCCTCTTTTCTATTGACTAATGCTGCTCCTCTGCTCTTTAAGAGACAGGTTTGCTAGCTTACTTTGCCCAGATGAAAAATGTAAAGGAGTTGCTCACCTTGTTATTCGAGCTGGATGTATTTAAGCTAATACTTTGGCCACCTCATGCGAAGAGTTGACTCACTGGAAAAGATTCTGATGCTGAGAAGGATTGGGGGCAGGAGGAGAAAGGGACGACAGAGGATGAGATGGCTGGATGGCATCACCGATTCGATGGACATTAGTTTGGGTGAACTCTGGGAGTTGGTGACAGACAGGGAGGCCTGCTGCTGCTGCTAAGTCGCTTCAGTTGTGTCCAACTCTATGCGACCCCAGAGACGGCAGCCCACCAGGCTCCCCCATCCCTGGGAATCTCCAGGCAAGAACACTGGAGTGGGTTTTGATACTCCAATGCATGAAAGTGAAAAGTGAAAGTGAAGTTGCTCAGTCGTGTCCGACTCTTAGCAACCCCATGGACTGCAGCCTACCAGGCTCCTCCATCCATGGGATTTTCTAGGCAAGAGTACTGGAGCGGGGTGCCATTGCCTTCTCATGGAGGCCTGGTGTGCTGCAATTCATGGGATCGCAAAGAGTCAGACACGACTGAGCTGAACTGAACTGAACTGAAGCTAGTACTGGCTGGTAGGCATTGCTATTATTACCACAGGTGTTCACACATTAGAATAATTTTGGTCTTTTGAAATCTAGAATATATATTTTTGAAATGCTTCTTTCTCTAAATTGCATTTATTTCAATTTTAGATTCCATCTCAACTGGAAAGATTGAGGATTTACATTCAGTTGCATCTGGATTTTGGCTATTCCTCCATTAATACAATGGATTTGGGAAAATACAGAAAATAAAATCTAATACAAACCCAACTCCCGTTGCCTTTAAATATCTGTGGATGTGAACTTGCTGAACATCTCAAAAGTATTTTTTAAAAGTTCTAACTTTGGCCACATATTCTTTCCTTCTATTTTCAACTCACGAATTATTGGCCAAGTTCAAATGAAGCCCTGTGGTTTGAATTAAATTGGCAAGTCATAGGCGGCCTGGCTTCAGCAATCTTAACTGCTCCCCTCCTCCCCTTCTTGGTAGACTCTGGAGTGTTTAGAAGATATTTTTCTTTGCATTAATTTTTCTGAGAGGAAATCCTTGTGAGACATCTAGTTGAACTTGGCTCTCCAAAGTTTCTTGTAGAGTTAGAAAAACAAAAATTTGAGGTTACTAAGCAGGTTAATGGAAGAGAAACCTGTAGCTGTTTTCTTAGAAATGTTGCTAATGAGGCCAAAGTCTCACTCTGTGGAGTCTCTCCGTTTTGTGACCTTAGTCTGTGGCCACAAAGGGGACAGGACAAGATCAAGTGCATTGCTGTAACCGTGCCAGTCTCTGCCAACTGCAAGAAGAACATCACACAATGTGAGACCCTCTTGGTAGATGAGAGCCCCGGTATGATCCTGTAGGTAAAGCTTCTTGAATTTTAACAGGCACACATATCACTTGGGAGTTGTCCTAAGATATAGATCCTAATTGAGTAGATCTGGGTAGGAGCCAGAAATTCTGTATTTCTAGCAAGTACCCAGATGATGCTGGTAGTTGGGCCATCCTTTGGTAGCATAGGGCTAGAATACTTTTCAAATACTAAGTAAAATATACACTTATGGGCTTTTGCACAGAGATTTTCTACTGAAGAGTGAAAACCTAGAAATCTAAAGTCCCCAAGGGGTCTCAGAAAATCTATCTGTAATAGAAGTGAACCAAGGTGGAAATTGGTTAAATGACTAGCAATCATTACTGCCTTGAATCTCCATTGCTGTTTTTCAGTAAAGAGTAGGCCCACGGCTAGATGTTATTAGAGCCGTACAGTCTGAGCTTCCCTCAGAGTTCTGCTTTGCTCTGGCTCTGTGCACCTGTGTAAATTATTAAACCTCTGAGTATTTTTCCTAATATGTACACTGGAGCTAATAATGGTACCCTCCTTAACAGCTTGTTGTGAGGATGAGATGGGATAACAAAACCAGGTTGTGCTTGAGCCAGTTTCTCCTGGCCCTTCAGAGCTGACTGAAAGATGTTCAGGAATTCTGTGAGGCATTTGGTAGCTTGAAATTGGCTGTGATGGGAGTATTTACACCAAGGAAACTGGCAAATGCTACAAGTTTTTTTTTTTTTTTTTTTTTTTCTGTTTTTGCACTGATTTACCATCATACCTAAAGGATCTAAAAGAGCTCAATAAATGTTAATTACTACTATCTTAGCTATCTTTTCTGAATTCCTCTAGCACTTGTTTGAAACACATCATTTAGCGCTGGATATTCCACACCAGCTTCCTTCTTAAAATATTCTGGAGTTGAGTTCTCAAGATTTAGAGTCTCTCAAAGGTGTGACCATATTCTGCCACATTCCATGATGAATCAATGCCTTCTATTTCACCTCTCCAATGAAAACATTGAGCATACTTTCAGAATTTTTGGAGTCCATTGCTCCAACAGCTTTGATCCTCTCTACAGGAAACATCAGAATCCAAATTGAACAATTTCAAGGTAGATCCCAGGACACGAATGTCCCTCCTTAGGATGTCCAATGATAAGTATGTGTGAATCAGAACAGACAGGAACAGAATACATATAAGTTCTATCGATTTGTGGCCCCGTCACAGGTTTTCATACATTTGTTTAAATAATTGTAGCTGGTAGATTAATTGGAAAACGAATTACTCTATCATAGTAAGTGAGGGGTGATTTCCTTTGATGTGTTTGTGCTGACAGCATGATTTTGAATAAAAGGGACCTTAAGAATCAGCCTAGCCATTCCATGTTAAAGTCCTCAACTTTTCTCTCCTATGCCTCTAAATGTCTAGCTCTTTCCCTAGCCTCTCCTTATATCCTTCTGCTAGGCTATCATTAGTTCACCTCATCCTACGTAAAAACTTTCTCTAGAGAAGCAGATTTGCACAACCATTAAAAGTGTGGACTCTGGAGCCTGATTGGTTAGGTTCAAACCCAAGTCTTACAACTTGACACCGTTTAAGCTAGGTCTTATTTTCTAATCTGTGAAATCAGAATAATATCAGCAAGTTTCTCATAAAATTTTGGAATGAATTAAGTTCACTTAAATATATCAAGCTCTGAGAGCAACGTTTTTCATAGTAATTCTCTTATTACAGTACATTTACTATTATTATTTCCATCAATCATTCCAACTCTTTTGCAACTTTATCCTTTCCTCTCCTCAAAATTCTTTTTCTTAGCCTATATGGATGCTTACATCTTTCAATTCTTAAAAGCAAGATAACACAATGGAAAGCAAAACTATGATGTTTCTTATATACATATATATATAGACACACACACATATATACTTTAAATTAACTTTAGTTATTATTTATCTATTTTTGGCTGTGCTGGCTCTTTGTTGCTGTGTGGGGCTTCCTCTAGTCACAGTAAGCAGGGGCTACTCTCTAGTCACAGTGTGCAGGTTTCTTGTCACAGTGACTTCTCTTGTTGCACAACATGGGCTCTAGGGCACGTAGGTTTCAGTAGTTGTGGCTCGTGGGCTCTGCAGCGCAGGCCCAGTTGCTGTGGTACTCGGGCTTAGTTGCCCTGTAGCATGTGGAATCCTCCTAGGCCAGGGATTGAACCCATGTCCCCTGGATTGGAAGGCAGAGTCTTAACCACTGGACCACCAGGGAAGTCCCAACTGTGATGTTTCTTCAAACAGGTCTATTCTTCCTTTCCTGATGTTCTTTTTGGTGGAGGAAAGTCTACAGTTGCTCTTTCCTTCCTGAGTACCCAAGATCTCCTTGGTCCTTTGCAATTTCAGCTCTACAGCTGCTGAGTACAGGCTCTACTGTGCAGATACTCTGATAACACCTGTTCTTATAGACCTGTTAGGACCTACTTCACCAGTGACCACATTCGGGTTTCCAGTGACTGAGGGAGTTGATTGGGAACACTTGCGATGAAAAACATACAGGCTCAAATAATATTTTACTCAACTCTCAGGGCTATTACCACTTGAGCATCCAGCGTTATTTTGGGGTAGAGGTGGGGCCTTAGTAGTTTAGCCTCGGCTGTGTGGTATAGAAGAAATAATGGTGAACTTTGGGATCACAGGATGTGGACTCAAGGTCTCCTGCTCTACACGTGGCAGATGCTCTATCAATACTTATTGAACTGAAATGAATTGTTTGCCCAGCAAGGTACTCAGGACTCTTGCCTTCTTATTTTTATGCTAATACACCAGCTGTCCAAGTTGGGTCTGACTCTGACAGAGCCTGAACTGGGGTGGGTGTCCGGGCTTATAACTCAGGCTTCTACGTGCTGGAATGAATATACCCGAGGGCTTTGGAAGGACACTATCTCTGAAGGAGATTAAGGCAGGGGGATGAAGGGTTGATAAAGTTGGCCATAGGACTCAGATCCAACCCTTGAGTAGAGAGATGGGGCTCAGATGGAATCCTCTGCTGCTTGAAGATGGTCTGGCATTTCTCAGGCATGATCTATATATCTTCTCTCTCTCTAACTCTGCCTGTAATCTCTTTTTCCTCTCAGGAGAACTTTAACCCTTGAATTCTCCCTGTCATGAATCGTAAATCAGATTAGAACAAAAAGTTATCTTAACCATAGTCTTTCTACAAACAGAACCAGAGAGCTGATAACTAAACCATTAATCATCAGAGAAAACATTTTTTCTTTTATTTGTAGGAAGAAAAATAAGGAAGTTTGGATTACTGCCTGGCTGGTTGAGGCAACACTGTGATGCATGAATGCATCATCAACAATCTGATGACATCAAGGGTTTGGGGGTTTCCTTTACATCCTGTCAAAAAGGATGTTTTCACATGAAGTTGTCCCAGATAAGTTTTCAAAGGCTGTATGTTATCAGTAATCCCTTTTTTGGTTTCACAATATTTTTAGGACACAATTTTTAAAAAATATATTGTCTTCCTCCTGAAAATGATATTAGGGTGAACAGATTTATATTAAGATTACAGAGCAGAAAGTTAAATTTTTAGTTAGTCATTGTGTATTTTATTTGGTCTACATTATGTTAAACAGCTAGTTTGATGGTAGACTTTGGGTCCCTAATATGACCATCTTTTTGGTACCAAGTAAACCCAACTTATATGGTTCTGAGTGAAATAATGCCTGAATCCTTCCTTGGCCTAATTTGTCCTATTTGTCTGTGCGAGATTTGCTAAAGGAGTTATACATGCAGCAACAGATCAGCCTTTAGGCAAGTTTAGCTTGATGGAATATTTCACCTATCTTCAGGACTTAAGCTTCCAGAGCTTATATGCTGACACTTCCCTCTCTTTCCCTCAGGGAAAGAAATTCTATTGAAATCCAAACTGAGAAATGAGGAGAAAAAAGAGAACTCAATTTGCACAATGAAATTTTTAGCAGGGCTAGGTTTAGGGAGACAAAACAGTAATTTTCAAGGGCTGAATCTGAATAAATCTCTGACTCTCTAAACAAGCTAAAGCTTCCCTTTACTCAGTTAAATAAACAAACAAAAATTCTATGGGTTAGGAATATCATTGTTATTTTATTGTCATGTTCTCTTCGTTATAATTCAAGATACAAAAAGCACACTGGGAGAGGTTTTAGCTATTTGCTTGATAGACTGAGCTATGAGTGAAGCGATTTTCATTATTAGCCTACTAAAAATATTTGATGGAAACAAGAAGTGATTCTGGTGATCTCTGAATCCCCTTCTGGCAAGGGTAGGCTCCACAAGAGGTAATCAGCCTCTTTAAGTTCTGTTTACATAATTCTGTTTGCATGAGACACATTCTTGTCTATAAAATTCTATGCTTGCCATGGATAAGCAGAGACCCAAATCAGAATTCTTAAGTTCTCTTATTTGGTGAAAAACCAAATAGTTGAGTTAGTGGAGATCATTCATTGAATCCTAATCAATAAGTGAGTATGGGGCACTAGCTGAGTGCTTGGGCTGACTCACTATCCCAATGTGATTTGTAAATTAGCTGCTATTCTCTGACCAACTGCACCCTTAGCCCCCTCAGTCATCAGAAATGAGAAATATATTCTCTTTTTAAAAGTTCAATGTTCTATGCATGGATAGATATAAATTAAGTCTACATTTTGTCTCTGGTGGTCCCTGCCCATCTTTCATCTTCTGATGTCCTGTTTTCATTTTTATTCACCTCTTCTTCAACTATGGACTTTATTAGAATTTATTTATATTTATAGAATCTATTAGGATAAATGATGAAGATAACAAGTATAGAATTGCAAAGGAAACCAATTATATAGCAATATGGTGAAAAAAGTTTTAAAATGTTTATATAAGCATCTGCTTTGACACATTACATAGCACGATTTAGTAGTAGCTTTGATAACTAGTAATTTTGAAGTTGGACTGAACATAACCAGTATTATGAGATATCTACAGGATATATATGATATGAGAATATTTGTGATTTCTGTTGGTGACAGTCACATTGCATCTATTGCCATTGTGGTTTGTGACAAGTAAATGCTGCCTTCAGTTAGAGGTTAGTGAAAATAGTTTTCTATTCAGGTTTTAAGCAACTCCTTAATTCTATCTCCTGGAGAAGGAAATGGCAATCCAGTCCAGTACTATTGCCTGGAAAATCCCATGGACAGAGGAGTCTTGAACCCTAACTTGAGAACTCCAGGGGTTTAAAGGAAAGAACAATCACTTGTGGTTGGAAGACCCCAGAGAGCAGATATTCTATTTTTATAACATTTTTCTTTTACTTTTAATTGTAGTAAAAACATAAAGTTTACTATCTTAACCATTTTGATGTGTAGAGTTTAGTAGTGTTAAGCATACTCACATTGCTATGTAACAAATCTCCAGGACTTTTTCGTCTTGCAGAACTTAAACTCTATACCCATTAAACATTAATCCCCACTTCCCCTGCCTCTCAGTCTTTGGCAACCACCGTTCTGTTTTCTTTTTCTATGAACTTAACTGCTTTAAGTACTTGCAATATTTGCCTTATTTCATTTAGTATAAGTTCCTCAAAGTTCACCATGTTGCAGCATGTGACAGGATGGCGCAGATATTGTTGAGACATTTTGCAGTTTTCAGAGAGTACTGGTTTGCTAAGTGATGCACAATGAATTAACCCATGCTTCCACTGGCTCTTTAGTTTCTCCGTTCCATGCACGTTCCCTTACACAATACTAAAGAACGTGAAAGTAGTTTCCAACCATAGGGTAATGGAAAAAGTCTCTTTTTGAAATAGGACATGCTGCTGCTGCTGCTAAGTCGCTTCAGTCGTGTCCAACTATGTGCGATAAGACATCATAAAGATCACCACTTTGAGAACCAGTGACAATGGAGAAGTGCAGTGGGCACTGAGGGGCCAGAGTGACAGTGGACATGTGTGCAAACCGCTTCTCATATCCACAGCTTACCCGATTCCATGTCTCAGTCCCAGACCGTGTAAATGTTGTGTATTTCCACATGCTAGTTCTTCTTGCTGCTCTGTAATAAATAGACTTTCTCACTGCTCAGTAAATAGACATATTCTTGAAATGTTAGCACATCTAATGGGACTAAATTCCCACATCTTGGAGAGGTTATTTTGAAAGATTGTGCAGCCTTGTTTCTCTAAAGTTCCTTCATGAGAAAGCAATGAGAAACCACAACTTTGAATATCATAAAGTGAATTTGAACATATTTCATTAACTGTGTACAGTAATGTTTAAAAACAAGAGCAAGGTTTCTGTTATAGCTTTTTACATTTTGTACTAGGCTGTCAAGGGAACCGATATGACTATAATGGGGTATTAAAATTCATTTCACTGCACTTTCAACAGAAACCTCACTCTTCAAGTTAAACGAGGCTGTTTATAATTACTGACACATACTCTAATTCACTTTCTGTGTTCAGAGCTGTGGTTTTGCAATTGCTTTTTCAAGGAGAAACATTGATATTTTGGGACTACAAGCAACATATGGTATCAAGATGTGGTTTAATTTGCATTTCCCTCATGAGTAATGATGCCGAAAATCTTCTCAGTTGTATGTTGGCCATTTTGATGTTCTCTTTTGTGAAGTACCTGCTCAGGATTCTTGCCCAATTTAAAGATTGTGTTGTCTGTCTTTTCCTTATTCATTTATAGAATTTTTGGAGAAGAGTATATTCTAGATACAAATGCTTTGCCAGGTGTCTGTGTGTGTGTGTGTGTGTGCATGTGTGTGTGTGTGCTTGTATGTGTGCATGCACAAGTGTCAGCCTCAAGTTTTCTTTTTTCATTCTCTTAATAGTGTTGTCCATTGAATGGAATATCTTAATTTAATTAAAACCAACTTATCAATATTTTCTTGTGCCCTGTGTAAGAAACTGTGGCCTACCCCCAAGGTCTTGAAGGTATTTCCTATATTTTCTTCTAGAAGCTTTATTGTTTTAGCTTATACTTTTAAGTGATGGTGGTGGTGGTTTAGTCCCTAAGTTATGTCCGACCCTTGCCACCCCATGGACTCCAGCTCACCAGACTCCTCTCTTCATGGGATTTTCCAGGCAAGAATTGTAGTGGGTTGCCATTTCCTTTTCCAGAGAACCTTGCTGACCCAGGGATTGAACCTTGTGTTGTGTGATGCATTGGAAGGACTGATGCTGACACTGAAGTGCCAATACTTTGGCCACCTGATGCGAAGAGCTGACTCATTAGAAAAGACCCTGATCCTGAGAAAGATTGAAGGCAGGAGAAGAGGGTGACAGAGGATGAGATGGTTGGATGGCATCACTGATGCAATGGACATGAACCTGGGCAAACTCCAGGAGATGGTGAGTAACAGGGAAGCCTGGCATGCTGCAGTCCATGGAGTTGCAAAGAGTCAGACAAGGCTGAGCACCTGCAATGCAGGCAGATTCTTTACTGCTGAGCCACCAGGGACTTTTAAGTATATGATCCATTTTGAGTTAATTTTTATGTATGGTGTGAGAAAGGGTCAAGTTTCCTTTTTCCCATATGGATATCCATATGAGCCAGTACCATTTATTCAAAAGACCATCCTTCTTCCGCTGAATTTCTGTAATGCCTTTGTCATAAATCAAGCGATGGTCATATACATGTGGACCTCTTTCTAAACTCTATTCTATTCCATGGTCTATTGTTTATTCTTTACTAAGACCATACTTTTAAAATTAGTCTAGCTTTGATGCTTGGTTAGTTTTTCCTCTTCAAGATTGCCTTAGTTATAATAAGTCCTCTGTATTTCCATATAAGTTTTACAAATAGCTTTCAGATTTCCAGAAATTAAAAAAAAGCTGCTGAGATTTTTATTAGGAGTGCTTTGAATTTATAGATGAATTTGAAGAGTGCTGATAACAACAATCTTACGTCTTTGAATTCCATGTTCATGATATGTATTTTTTTCATTTATTTAGGTCTTCTTTTATTTTCGTAGGCAACTTTCTGTAGTTTTCAGTGTGAGTTCCTGGTCATTTTTCATTTGATTTATTCTACATAATTGATGCTTTTGGTGCTTTCAAAATTTTACTATCTAGTTGCTTGCTTCTTTTTAAAATAGAGTTATTTTTCTGTTGAAATTCTTCAACTTTTCTTCTATTTTGACTACCATTTCCTACATTTTCTTGAACATATTAATCATGGTTATTTTAAACCCCCTGTCAGTTAATGTTAATATATAACTTGTCTATAAATCTTTTTCCATTAAATATATTTTTCATTTGGATTTCAGTAATTCAACCTTTAAATTTTTTTATTATATTTTGTAGGCATTGTAATTTTTGGTTAAATGCCAGATGTCCCAAATGAAAAATTACAGGGACTTTGGATGATATTTTCTTCCAAGGTTGTTTTCGATAGTCAAGTGTCGTAAAAATTTAGTTTTATGGGTTTTGAACTGAACTGAATGCTTCTTGGGCTTATCTATTTTAACTTTTTACTTTGTTTTTTTATGGATTGGTTTTTATTCTTTTTAAAAAAATTATTTAATTATTTTTGTTTGGCTGCACTGGGTCTTCATTGCTGTGCTCGGGCCATCTCTAGATGTGGCAAATAGGGGCTACTCTCTAGTCGCAGAGCACGGGCTTCTTATTGCGGTGGCCTCTCTTTGTCACAGAGCGTGGGCTCTGTGATGTGCCAGCTTCTGTAGTTGTAGAGCAGAGGGCTCAGTACTTGTGACACGTGGGCTTTAGTTGACCCACGACATGTGGAATCTTCCCAGACCAGGGATCCAACCCATGTCTGCCTGCATTGGCAGGCAGATTCTTAACCACTGGCCCTCCAGTGAAGTCCAATTTTTATTCTTAAGGAATGGTTCTTACTCTTAGGGAATGACCCTTCTGAGATTTCAGTTTAAAGCCTGGGATATTTACCAAGACACTCCCCCTTTAGCAAGGCTTTAATTACAACCTTAGCCTCCCTGGTAGAAATCTCTGATCAGCTCTTTAGCTACGCAGGTGCTTTCTTCTCTCTCTCTCTCTCTCTCAGTCTCAGGTTGTGAAAGCTCAGTTTAGGAACCCATAACTTTAGGGAACTGCATATGCAGAATATTAGGTTCCCTCTCTTTTTTTCCCTAGGACTTCACTCGCCAATAGCAAACTCTAAACTGCTCCAAACTCTGACTTCTCTGCCTTTTCACCCAGTCTGTTGTTTTCTATATCCCCATTTTTAAATTTGTAAATGTATTTAGGAAAATAGTTCAGATAACATGAGGAAAATATGTCAGATAAACATGAGCTTTCCTTGCTGTGTTTGTTTGCTGTCTCCTGCCTTCAGGCAATTGCTTTATGTACTTTGTCTCACATTTAAAATTGCGTTTGAAGTCAGGGTTAGTATGATGCCAGATATTCCAGTATAGCTGTGTAATACAGAATGATTTTTTGTGTGTGAGAGAATTAAACAAAAATTACCTCAAATTCATTTTTCATAAACTCATCCAAGATCTGAGGTTAGGGTGAATGCTAAGTCACTCAGTCACATCTGATTCTTTTTGACCCCATGAACTTCAGCCCACAAGGCTCCTCTGTCCATGGAATTATCCAGGCAAGAATACTGGAGTGGGTTGTCATTCCCTTCTTCAGGGGATTTTTCTGACCCAGGGACCAAACCCGTGTCTCCTTTATTGGCAGGCATATTCTTTATCACTAAGCCACAGAGTTGGTTAATTCAATGTCTTGATGACATCATGAAGAACTCAGATAGACACTTTCTTTCTACGCTGCCATCTTCATATATCAGTATTGTCTTAAGCTACTTTTCTTGGTTCTCTGAGTCACAGTCGGACACAACATCCAATGGAAGAAAAAGAAAACTATCCTCTTATGTATCTCTTTTTATTAGCTAGTAATCTTTTCCCAGAAGCCCCCCGGCAGACCTTATCTCATGAATTATTGAACATAACTAGATCCTTTGTTTCTAGTTATGAGATTCCTCCCGAATCTGCGTACAATCCACAGACACCTCGGAAGAGACACACAACTGAACTAAATTTAAATGCTGCCAACAAGAAAGGAGGTTACTGGGTAAATGACCACTGGTGTCTGCTACGCTTAATTTTGCTGAACCTCATTTTCTTTATCTGCAACGTGGGGTATAATGGTATCTCAGTTATAGGTTGTTATAAGGAATAGATACAATAATCCATGGATTATTTCTCCAAAAATTCCCCCAAGACCTGTTTTTAAAGTCTCTATCTCACAGACACACATGCCATTAGGATGGCAAGTCCTATCAAAAGTGTACAAAGGCAACTGGTTAAAACAGTTTCTCTCTTCCTTGATGAATCTCTATAGTATTGATAATACCTCATGGCTATCATTTTATTGATTTGGTGTCATATTATATTATAGATACTGTACATATATTTTTTTCTAATCTTAGCAACAAAAATATAGTCATGCATGTTCTTGATTCATTTGCTCAGTCAACTTGTATTTGATTGCCAGTAATCTCATTTAGTTTCTTTCCAGGTAGCATAGTGGTAAAGAACCTGCCTGCTAATGCAGGAGACACAGGTTCAATCCCAGGGTCAGGAAGATCCCCTAGAGAAGGAAATGGCAGTCCACTCCAGTATTCTTGTCTGGGAAATCCCATGGACAGAGGAGCCTACATTCCATGGGGTTGCAGAGTTGGTCATGACTGAGCACACAACACACATACACACACACACACACACACAATCTCATATACAGACAGTGAAAATGAGGTTTAGAGAGGCTGAATAATGTTCAAAGTGACACAATTAATAAGCGGCCAGATTAGATTTGTGCTTAGGTCTGTCTGACTCCACTCTTTGCAAATCCCTTGTAACTTCCTTTCCTGAAAGCTTCCTGGTGTTCTGTTTCACCAAGTTTAATCTATTGAAAAGAGGAGCGGCAGGAGCTGTTGCAGCGTGTCAACTCAGCTCTAAGATCTGCAGGAGAGAACAGTCCGCTGTTAGTTGGTCCACACTGGTCACCAGCTTTCCCTGGAACGCTGGGTTAGTTCTCGTCTGCTCCAGCAGGTGGCAGGTTGGTATCATTCGGTGCTTCCCTTCTTCACTTGTGAGGAAGCAACTAAAGTCGTGAGAAAAATTTTCTTGGAAAACTATAGAAATCAGACTCATAACTTTTTAGTCTGTAGAAAGAGAAGCTTTCTACATGCATTGGCTCTCATGCATGAAGTAAGGGATGAAGTAAACTGCATTTGAATTAACCTTTTTACTTTTGAAAGGTGCTCTCATGTATTTGATACACATCCATCCCAATTAGAAATGTTAAGATGCTTAAGATAGATAATTGGCAGCTACATTTCTCAATTCTATGGTTTTATTTGCTTAATTGCCATGAGCTTCCTAAAGCAGAGGGTATGAATTACTTGTCTTTGGGAACACATCAAGCAGAGTGCTGGGTGTTTGTAGAGTGCATCAGGGAATGACTTGGAGGAAGACGATCTGGGTTTGATCTTTTGACTTGGTCATTTCTTATTTGAGAGGCTCTTAGTAAGTCCTTGCTTTCTGAGTTTCAGTTTCCTCTTTGGTACCATACTGATGATAATGATGATGGTGATGATGATAATTCCTAAGGTTTTGTTGTGAGAATAAAAGGTATATGAAAAAGACTTCTTAAGTGTCTGTCAGAGACGGTTATTATTTTTAGGTGACCAGACCAAAGTTGCAAAATATATGAGTGGTTGATACTTTCTCATAGGGATTAGAACATGAAGTGCTTGGAGCCGGAATTTAGGCAGATGTCACTGGGAACATTTCACCTCTGGTTGTCATTTCCCACCTGCAGCTCAAGTACTCATCTTCGTCATCTAACATGGAGATTCACTGAAGTGATCTACTTATTGTCTGTTCTGGCTCCAACTCTACCTTCTTCAACCCAGGTTTCTAAAGGCGTTATTCGAGGAGGTCCTCCCATAACCTAGCTTCAGTGTGCTGTCTCCTGTGACCACCAGGTCCCACGCACTCATGTCCGTGCACACCGCATCTGCAGCAGGCTGACTCCGGGAACCCAGCGTGCTTTGGGCCCATTCACATCTCTGCCTGTGTGACGTCATTCCCTTTCCTTCTTCCCTCCCCATCCCCTCCAACCACACTCACTCTCCACGAATCTCTCTTCCAAGAAGTCTTTCTCTAGCCACATTGATCTCCCCGCTTAGAATTCCCACTGCTCTTATGAGGCAGTACAGATCACCAAATATGTAAAGACATGGTCTTCGGATGTATTCATTCTGGAATCATATCCTGATGAGAATAGTAATAGTCCATAAAGCTGTTTTGAAGATTTAACAAAATAATGTATATTAAGTGTTCAGCACAATACCTGGAACAGAGTAAGCACTCCATACACAGTGATTATTATGATTGTCAGTATTATCACTAGTTTACGTGATATTTCTTTATTGCTTTTTTCGGATTATGTCTCCTCCTCCACCTAGGAATACAGTCAGCTTCTTGTATTCAGGGACCATCTTTTATGTTTCTCTGTGGCCCTGGTGTTGCCTTGTGCTTTCTCCGAACAAGAGAAGTGTGCCACAACTTTTATCGCTCAATCAATCTTACTTCATATTAAGAAGTAAAAGTAATCCTCAAGTTAACTTTTAGCAAAGCTACATAGAGACTGGTTGAAGATGCCATTGCTGCATGCCAAAAATCTCTACAGAGTTTTCACAGTATAATAATAGTATAATAAATTATAATATACATTTATTATAATAATACAATAAATTATATTATTATTATTATTTCTGACTAGACACTGGCCATTCAAAATTCACACAGAGTAGTCTGTATGACTGAAATATATATTTTATTTGAGTCAAAAGATTACTTTCTACACAATTTCACATTATCTGTAGGATAGGGAAGAAGCGAAAAAAGGAGAAAAATATGACAAGTGGAAGCTCAGCTGGTAAAGAATCCATCCGCAGTGCGGGAGACCTGAGTTTGATCCCTGGGTTGGGAAGATCCCTTGGAGGAGGGTGTGGCAACCCACTCCAGTATTGGGTTTCCCTGGTAGTTCAGCTGGTAAAGAATTTGCCTGCAATGCAGGAGACCTTGTTCGAATCCTGGGTAGGGAAGATCCCCTGGAAAAGGGATAGACTACACACTCCAGTAGTCTTGGGCTTCCCTGGTGGCCCAGACAGTGAAGAATCCACCTGCAATGTGGGAGACCTGGGTTCAATCCCTGGGTCAGGAAGATCCCCTGGAGGAGGGCATGGCAACCCACTCCAGTATTTTTGCTTGGAGAATCCCCATGGACAGAAGAGTCTGGCAGGCTACAGTCCATGGGGTTGAAAAGAGTCGGACATGACTAAGCACACAACAAAATGATACTGATGAGGAATAGGATATTTGCACAGTTTACTAAGAGAGCATCATGAGATTGAGTTGCATGTCTTCTTTCCCCACACCAGCTCTGTGTGGGGAAAGTGACGTGAGCAATGAATATGGCCTAGGTCCAGGATATGGCTGCTTTTCTCTTCTAGTTTTCATGATTCTCCAAAGCAGCACTAAACTACTTTCTCTTTCCCTGGCCAGAGTGGATGTGGTTGCAAAGCTCTTCTCAGTCCCAAATAGAGATGAGTGTACCTGGGTCCCAGGAGACTCAGCTCTATTTCTCAAGCCTGTTTTATCTGTGCTGGGAAACCCTAGGGTGAAATGTCACTTCTCTAGAGAGTTAGGAAATCTTTCTCCACAACCAAGTAGCCTGATCTCACACTGGCTCTGAGCCTTACCCTGGGGTCCCTCTGCTGGCTGTGAGAAATAAGAGCAGAAAGCAGTTCTTTGAACTAAGAAACCCTGGATTTTGTTTTTGAATGTAATACATAGACAAGATTGTTCCTGTTTGGTGGGGGCAATTGTCCTTGAGTTACGATATAAAATGGGGAGAGAAAACTAAGCTAGCGATAGCAACACAAGTTTCCCTCCACGAAGAGGATTAACGATTAGATTCAGGTCTCAATCCCAAAACAAAAATTAATTTACTACAGAGCACTGAAAAATATCTCCTTTGAAGAATACCTGTGGTGCACAACTGTAGTTTGTTCAGTGCCTGGCAAGGTCAGAAATCAGTGGCGATTGCTCAGTCTGTGCAGGTAAATGCACTGGAAGGCCCGCTCCTCACCTATAAGCACTTTGCTCTTCCCCAGCTTGCCCAGTCTAATCTATGAGTCCAGTTACCAAGGTACCAGGGTGAGAGGTACCATAGAAATACCAAAGTGATGGGATGGGATCAGACACCTGAGCGTGCTCAGTAGGTGGAACATCCTGATTATGGACTGGGCTTTGTGGCCCGCTGTCCTGGGATTTTGTTGACTGGCCTGACTTTCTTACAGAAAGTTAGGGCTTGGCCTCTGCTGCTTTGTTGCTGTGGCTGGTTCTTTTGCTCTGTCAGAGGGACCACAAGAAAGCATGTGCTCAGGTGCATACAGAGAATAGGTCACTGAAAGGCTTCTAATAAACAAAGGAGCAAGACCTGGTGTCTGTCATCCAAAGGACCAGAAGGAGAGAAATCAAAACCAGCCACACAGGTAACCTCAAATCTTCTCTTGGTTCATTTTCTGATCAAGTGAAATGAAATCCATATACAATATAAAGTCAGTAGAAATACCTATCATGCCAGAGTAGAAGGAGATGAAGAGGTTTAAAAATGTAAGGAATGCCATTAAGAAACAGATGGCACCAGGTAGCAAATGCTGACCATAGAACAAAAACAGAAGTAGCAAGGCACCCACGAGGAGGAATCCTTTGCAGATAGGAACTGGGCAGTGCTCTAAAGGGGCCTTGACCAGCCCGGAGATGCAACACACCTAGCAGCCAGCAGGGGACAGAGGTGCTCTATGTCTTAGAGCTCAGGCTGGGTGTACAGTTGGGCACCTTTAACCCCAAGACCTACAAATCCTGCTGAAACTCCCCTAGAGTTCAAACTTCTCTCCGGGAAGAGCAGCACCGTGAAAGCAGGAGGCGGCTGATCTTAGGTGCTTTACCGTAAAGGTTGGCTTTGACTTCAAGAAATTTGCTGATTTTGTATCTTCTTATATTTGCTCTCTTCCCATCCCACTTGCTTCCAACAAGAACCTCTCTGCTGGTTTGGGATAAAGGGCAGTCAGCTCTTTCAAAGTGAAGCCTGTGGATACTCTGAAGCAAGGACTCTAGTCTAGTTTGTCCCCTAATTTGTCCCTCTTGCTCCTCCCTCTCCCTTTTGGTAACCATGTTTATTTTCTATGTCTGTGAGTCTATTCCTGCTTATATGTATTATTTTTGAGATTCCACATATATATTTTTAGATATCATATAGTACATATATACATATATATGACAGTGAAAGTCGCTCAGTCATGTCCGACTCTGTGATCCCGTAGACCATAGCCCACCAGGCTCCTCTGTCCATGGAATTCTCCAGGCAAGAACACTGGAGTGGGTAGCCATTCCCTTCTCCAGGGGCTCTTCCCAACCCAGGGATGGAACCCAGGTCTCCCACACTGCAGGAGGATTCTTCACCGTTTGAACCAGGGTAGGGCATGTGTATGTGTGTGTGTGTGTGTGTGTGTGTGTGTGTGTGTGTGTGTATATATATTTGTGTGTATATATACACACACACACAGATACATACATACATACATATGTGTGTGTGTGTGTGTGTGCTTGCACCAAGTCGCTTAGTCATGTGTGACTCTTTGTGACCCTGTAGGCTGTAGCCTGCCAGGTTTTTCTGTCCACAGGATTCTCCAGGCAAGAATACTGGAGTGGGTCGTCATGCCCTCCTCTAGGGTCTCTTCCTGACCCAGGGATCTAACCTGTGTCCCTTATGTCTCCTGCATTGACAGGCAAGTTCTTTACCACTAGTGCCCCCTAGGATCCCAATGTATATGTGTCTGAATCACTTTGCTTTACACCAGAAACTAACATTTTAAATCAACTATATGTCCATAAAGAAAAAAAAGCAGGGAACAAGGATTGAGGAGACAAGTCAATATAATGGGGTAACTAGAGCTAGGTAGCCAGGCTTCTCACTAACAGAAGGGAATATGAATACAGAGACAAAGCTGGAAAAGAGCCGTGTGGTGTAGGATTAGGGTTGGAAGTTTCCCTGGTGCCTCAAAGAGTCCACCTGCAATGCAGGAGACCCGGGTTCAATCCCTGGGTTGGGAAGATCCCCTGGAGAAGGAAATGGCTACCTACTCCAGTATTCTTGCCTGGAGAATTCCATGGACAGAGGAGCCTGGTGGGCTACAGTCCATGGGATCAAAAAAGAGTTGGACACGACTGAGTGACTAACACTTTCACTTTAGAGTTCTCAGTATGGGGAGTCAGATGCAAAAATAAATACTGATGTACATTTCTGTGTATGTATGCACATCTATATCTTAATAAGCATGCATATACATAAATATAAATATTTCCTAGTGAAAGTGAAAGTCACTCAGTTGTGTCCAACTCTTTGCAACCCATGGACTATACAGTCCATGGAATTCTCCAGGCCAGAATACTGCAGTGGGCAGCCTTTCCCTTCTCCAGATCTTCCCAACCCAGGCACTGAACCCTAGTTTCCTGCATTACAGGCAAATTCTTTACCAGCTGAGCCACAGAGAAGCCCATATAGTTCCTAGCTCTGTCCCTGATTGAGCTTGGAAATACTAAAATCCCAGTAATGATGAGCCTGCCTAGAGCCCAGATCTTGGTTTCTGGACACCATTCTCCAATAAAAGGACACAGGGTTCTCTGGAGAATGGTTGATTCCAAGGATTAAATAGGAAAAATATAAGGCAAGTTTAGTATATCTCATTATTCTTGATGATAAGCAAGTAATCAAAGAGTGAGGGATACATGTTCAAAGGACACAGAAGATAGCTCAGAGGGATGCATCTGGTCCAGACTGGATGAGTTGAGTGTCAAAGAAATCATAATATCAAATTATAGCCTACTGACTACAATAGACATCCATTAATTTATCCTAATGTAAATAAGTAAGTGAACACACAATGGGAAGAGAATATTCCTCCCTAGAGTATAATTCTAGCTAACAAATGTGGAAGGAATTAATGGAACTAGAAAAGCATAATTTGAGACAGATAGTGAAATTATTTTAGGCAAAACGTATGAATAGGTACTAAAAGTAGTGGGTGAAAGTCAAATGAAGAATGGCACATTTACGTGGTCTCAAAATAACTTTCTACAAAACACTGATTAACTGGAGAGGGAAAAAGAGTAACTCTAGAGTAGAGAGCCCCGGCAGATACCATACTACTCAAGAGCTCTAAGTTGACATCAACTGGTGACGGAATAGACCAACAGCATGTGTCATATTACGGGATGCAGTGAGAAGATGAGTGTCACATCTGTGATCACCCTGCTAAAACTGGATAATCAGACCTGAATCTAATCAAGAGTAAGCAGCAAACAAATCCAAAGTAAGCCATGTCTTTGAAACAAATCTCTTTGTGTGTGTGTGTGTGTATACATACCTCAATATGTATAGGTATACAGACAGATATGCTGTTGGTTCTGCTGTTCTTTTGGATCCAGAAGCTTTTGATCATGTAGCTTGCTACTTTTAAGTCTTTGTTCAAACATCACATTCTCAGAAAGGCTACTCTGATCACTCTACCAAAAATGAAAAATAATGATCTCTCCATTCTATATCCCTGACCCCCTGACCCTACTCCACTTTTTCCCCATAGCAATGTCACTTTTCACATAGTGTGCTGCTATTAATTGTGTTTATTTGCTATCTCTGTCCTCCATCATATAAACGTCATAACGGCAGGTGTTGTAGGACGAATTTACTGGGAAAAAGCTCTGAGATGAGACTGTGTGCAGGGCCATTGCTCTCAGGAACAGGGACCACTGGGGACTAAGGACACAGGACTGGGAGGAGAGTGGGGCTGCCTTTGTAACCTAGGTCTCAGCTAACGCTGGGGGCTGAGGGGGAAGCCCTGAAGCTAGGGCAGTGCTTCAGGGGAGTCCCAAATAGAGACAAAAGGGGCTGGGCCTTTGAATCCACATAGCAACCAGTCATGGGATGTAGGCTGCACCAGGAATGGGCATGATGGTGGGTGACACAACCCCCTTAGGCAGAGGGCAAGTCCTAGGAAGCCTCAGCTGTGGGTCACCTTCCTGCAGCACTCCAGGCAGCTGGGGAATGAGCAGTGTGCTCCTGATGGGGAATCTGGGTGGAGCATCTTGGCAACAGCCACAAAAACAGGATCTTTGTCTATGGCTGCATCCTTATCTCCCAGAACAGGGTCAGAATTAATTGACTGGATGGGTGGATGAATGAATGAAGAGTTCCTTTCTAGAAAGCTCACATGCACAGGTAGGATGTGGCCACCATTCTCAGTGGGCAAGCAGAATGACTAGAGTGTAAAAATAGAAAACAAACCACCACAATCATGGAAACCTTTCAGACAGTACAGCATTGTAAAAAGAAAAAAAAAAAAGTAGCAATTGGGAGAAGAAAGACACAGGGCTGTTGGAAGGAGTGGCAAGTCTGGGTAGGCATCCAATAAATTTATACTGCAGGGAGTTTCCATGTTGACACGCGGATCCTGAGCAGTTCATTGTAAAACCGGGGTGTGCTGTTACAGGCCCGAGGGGCTGGGGTTAAAGAAAGCATCCTGCTAACACAAGGAACAACTGGCTCCCGTGACAGAATTTTAACAAGCCTTTTCTCATATCTGTTGACTTAGCGCAGGCCAGGGAATTCTTTGAAAGGCAACGAGGCTATAAATCAGCAAGTCCCGTAACGTGCATTCCAGGCAGCACACAAAGGCACCGTGGCTAAGTCTCTAGGAATGCCACGGTGAGTGGCCCTGGTGGTCGTGGGGTTAGACGCTGGGGCTGGGAATAGAAAACACCCAGAAGAGGGGAGCAAGGGAGCACCAGCGAGAGCAGCATGGTATGTTTCTAATATAACATCCAGTACCTGGGCCCAGAGTGCTGCCTAGTGGATACTCAGCACTCAAGGAGTATCTGTTAGATGACTACACGATAGTCAGGTGCCTTGGCTGTGGCCCTGGTTCTGTCTCTCATGGGCTGTGTGACCTTGAGGAAGTCCTTTGACTTCTCTGAACCTTGGTCACCCTGTGTGCAAAATGTTGGGCTCAAATGTGAATGGAATCTTTGGGAGTGACTGACCCATGAGAGTTTTTGAGTCTTAAAAAATATTCAAAGAAGTTTCTGAAGCTGTGGAAAGGAGAGAACAAAGCCTGCATGGCAGAGAGGACCCTGCAGTCTTCTGAGTTAAGACAGGAACCAGGGTTGGCAGAACCTCCCATATCTGCCCTCCCACCCCTACTCCCACCCCAGGGAGAGTCACAGGGGTAGTGGGGGACTGTCGTGTCCACTTCTCCAGGGGACACACCTCTTCTCCTGCTGCCTAAGGCACAATGATTCCCTGAAACACTACAGACCCCATCTCCGAGGAAGCCTGACGCCAAGTTGAGGCGGAAAAGGCCGATTCTCTCTGATGCCCCTTGCAACTGCATTATATCTGAGGCAGGTCTCCCAGAGGCCCCAGTAATGACAGGTTCTCACCAAGAAAATGAGAGTTCAAACTCTAGCTTTTCTGCTGCTTGCAAACTTAGCAAGTGACTTGATTTCTCTCTGTGTGTATATACTTCTTGGTGTCCGACTCTTTGAGACCCCATGGACTGTAGCCCGCCAGGCTCCTTTGTCCATGGGATTCTCCAGGCAAGAATACTGGAGTGGGTTACCATGTTCTCCTCCATGGGATCTTCCTGACCCAGGGATTGAACCACATCTCTTGCACTGGCAGTCTCCTGCATTGGCAGGCAGATTCTTTACCACTAGTGCCACCTGGGAAGCTCTAATGGGGCGATCACCCAACAGCACAGGTGTGATCAAGTGGTGGAAGATTCACCAAATCAGCATGTCCGCTTCCCCTCTCCGCCTCTCTCTCTTCTTGCCTTCTTTGTTTTCACCCTCCCTTCTGTGCAAGCCGCCTAGCTAGTCAGAGCAGAATATAAGCAAGGCCAAGGACATGAGTTCACCGTCCACACAGGACCAGAGCCCTGCTCCTTGTCCTGGCCATGTTGGTCCTGAACGGTCAGTGTTCGTGCTCACACTTCCTTATCACAGAGCAAAGGCAGTTTGTCACTGACCAGTATCACTGCGGGCAAATACTATTTACTCAGCAAGGATGCCAAGCATGTTTAATCCCTGACTCATCAGGAGGAGGAATTTGGCACCAGGGGAAATGGGGAGGGGGATGAATGAGATGAAACCCAGTGAGGCAAGAATGTAATTACATGGGTCAGGTTCTGCCATTGTGGACACAGAGGAAGAGAGAGGTGACGGTTTTTCCCTTAGAAAAGTTGACATGCTGACCCCAACTCTCCCTCTTCTAAAACTGAAGAGAGGGCTATGAGAGGTGTGTGGGGTTGCCCTTCTCTCTCTTGGAGTGGCACCTTATGCTGAACCAGGGTTTCTAAATCCCTAGGCTGGAATCTCTGCAGAGTGCAGACCTCATTGCAAGGGGCCCTCAGGGCCTACGTGTGCACTAAGCAGTATTTGTATGCCGTGCAAGGATAAGTACAAGTGCTCCCGTGGAGGAGGCACGTCATTCTGACTTACATATGGGTCTTTACATTCAAATCAGTTGGAATTTGGACTTTCAGTCCAGCCAGGCTTGATAGGTGGAGTCTCCACTGCTCCAGATGCTCTCGTCTGCCCCAGCTCTCTCTGCACCCTCAGGTTCAACAGTCCAGCCATGATTATACACCTCATAGCAGGCTTTCCTCTCCACTTGGGGCCCAGGGACCCATGACTGTCTAGGTCTTTCCCTGTAGTATTAACTCCTTATGAGCTGAATCTGGGGGTGGTGGGGGGGCACGTGGCTCCTCCTGGGTGCAGAAGGATGATGGCTCGGGTGGTGACAGTCCATTTCCTTTCTCCACTTTGGTTGATGGCCTCACTAGGCCTACTCCTCTTTTTCCTCCCAGCCCTTTTTTTCTCCATCACTGTCTTATCATCACCCCCTCTTCCCCTTTCTAAGATGCTAAAAATGGTCTTGTCATACTTGTCCCCGTCCCTTGCTTTTCCAAGATCTTGCTTGCTCTTCTAAGTCTTTGACTCTGTATTCAAGCCATGAAGATTCCTCCTCTGCAGCACTGTCAGATGCTTTTAACACCAGCTTGTACTCAGTGAGCCCAGAACATCACTATGGGTCGAGTGGACACCAAGATGCTGTTGAAAACTGAACAGGTTTAAAGCGGGAGAAAGGCATCAGTTGGGCCTTAATGATGTGCCAGGCAATTTACATGGAACATATACTTAGTCCTCACAGCATCCTTCAGAGGTACTTTTACTCCCGTTTTATGGGGGAGCAAATTAAGGCTTACAGAAGTTGAGTACAGAGCTGGGGTCTCAGTGAGCAAATGAGAGTCATAACTTATCCTAGGTCTGGGAATTCTCTGGCAGTAGAGTGGTCAGGACTTTGTGCTCACGCTGCCAGGGCCCAGGTTCAAACCCTGGTCGGCCAAAAAAAAAAAAGAAACTTATCCCATGTCTGTCTGAGTCTGGAGCTCACCCTTGTTTCTGCACTTCAACCTCTCACTGACTCCACAGTAATCTTCATCGCTACCTCTGGCTGATGCGATTTCATCCTGGCTCTCAGGAAAATCTGATATGTCAGGTTCAAATTTAATCAGAGTACTCTATAAATAATAGTTGGAGAAGCAGAAATAAATATGTCAAGATGATTTATAGGATAATAATGAGACATAAGATCTGATAATTTGACCTGAGTTGAAAGATGCTAAGTGTGTGTGTGTGTGTGTGTCAGAGGGAGAGGTGGAGAGAAAGAAAGAAAAAAACATATCTAGGAAATTAATAAAAGCATCAGTGTTGGGCCATTGGTCCTGAATGCTGGAGTAAAATGAGACAGCAGCTCAGAAAATTCTTTTAATGAACAGAGACCCTGACTCAGGAGGTATATATGATCCAAGAAGAGGAAAACCTTAAATTCCTCTCAGCTAGTATTTTATTCTAAAGAAATACTGCATATAGTTTATTATTTGTAAGATATATATTGAGTAAGGTTTTTAAGGAGAAACACACATAGACCAACACTCTGTGTTGATCAGTTAGTGAAAATGTTATCAGAGGCTTGCTTGCAGGAACCTGACCCTGAATTTCTCCTAAGAACAATGACTAATAATATTTGCTAATTCAGTTTTTGCAGAGGCTTTATAGAACATAATGATTGTAAATCATGAGAATCAACTATATGTGTGTTTGTTTGCTTGTTTACATTGTCTCTCCCACTAGATAGTACGTTCCACGAGGACAGACCTTGTGTCTGTTTTCCTAACCTCTAGATCCCTGCAGTACCCTGGCACATAACAGGAATCAAAGAAATCCTTTTCTGAAAGAATGAATGGAAGTCAGGAAGAGAATCATGATAGTGTATAATCACATATGTCAAGGGAGCTTTGAGAAGAAGTGCGTAATCATCAATGCAACCCAAGCAGAGGGTTTGTTGGAGTAAGGAGGGGCAAGTATCCAGTTGGCAGACAGGAAGTCATTCATGGCCTTGGGAGATTCCTTTCAGCTGAGGGAGGAGGCAGAAGGCAGATTGCTGTGGTCTGAGGAATAAGCAATGAGGAAGAAGGAAAAATAAATGTAGGCCACATTTTTGAGACATTTGGGTGAGAAGGCATGGGGTTGGCGGAGAGAGATTCGACAGAAGCTAGAGGACCATCTGGCTGAGAGATGGGTCTCTCAGGACTGGAGAAACTCTCCTGTAAGAACACAGAAGTAGCCCTGAGAGAGGAACAGGATGGGATAGTCATAGAGAGAGGTAGAAAAACAGAATGTGGTTCAGGAGAGAGACTGGACTCTGAACAAGGAGGGAGACCTCAGTTGTACAAACCAGGGCAAAGTGAAAAAGGATGAGTGTGGATGTGAGCATGTTTAGGGTGAAGCCGGCAGGAAGCAGCAAGGGATCTTCCTGACTGCCTCGGTTTTTTTTGGTAGAGTAGGGGACCAGATGCAGTGTTAGAGAAGGAGAAGAAAGGCTCCTGAAGGCTGAGCCTCAGACTTAGAGGCAGTGACTGGGCTCACAGTGGACAAATCAAAGAACTGACGGGCAGAGCGACACTGAAGACCACAGTGCCACAGTGGCCTTAGCAGCCGGGGTCCAAAGTGCAGCCCAGGCAGGATGCAGTGCTGCTGATCTGCTTTGGGGCTTTGTGGGACAAGTGCAGTGGAAGAACTGCAGCACAAGGGGGCTGGCATCTATGAGAGATGAGAAAAGTTCAGACTGGAGCAGCCTGATGGGTGGGAAAAGACAGAGAACAAGGGACTTGTGGTACCCATGAGCTGGAAGAGCAGGGAGGGCAGGATAAGGATGTGATGGGGGATGGCCAGAGGTTCCTAAGGAGCTCTGGGTGGTGACTGAGCCCAGAGTGTTGTCATGTGGGTGAGTGGTCGAAGGTTACTGAGTTCCTGGCCTTAAGAAGATCCAGGGTTGCAAAACCAATGATCCAGCTAGTCTTGTATTAATTTCTTGAATAAACTTCTTACCTGTGGCTTAAGGCTTTGAGGAGATGACAGTGATGCAAAATACAGTGAGGTTTATTCAGCATCATGTATATGAGGAAAATGGAAATACTACTCTCACAAGTCAGACAAGTAGAAGATAGTCATCCCTTCCTCCATACATACCACAAAGCATGATGGATTAAGTGTTTGAAAGCAACTTGAAATAAAGTTGTACATACTTGGAAGTACTGAGGTGTGAAAGAAAAAAGTCTAGACTCAGGAAAATGTAGCTAAGTGTTATTCTATCTCTGTCCCTAACTAGTCTTATGATGCTGGGCAGGTTTATCACTCTGGGCCCTAGTTCTCTTAACTGAAAAATTGGGTGGGTGTTGATATCTAAAGTTATTTCTTATTCTAAAAGTCATAGCATTTTATAGTCCTCTGAAAAGTAGTAGTAGTCTTGTTTGTTGTTTTTGTTTTAGCAACTGAGTTATGAGGGAAGCCTTGTCTAACTCAATGAAACTATGAGCCATGCCATGTAGAGCCACCCAAGACAGACGGGTCATGGTGGAGAGTTCTGAGAAAACATGGTCCACTGGAGAAGAGAATAGCAAACCACTTCAGTATTCTTGCCTTGAGAACCCCATGAACAGTATTGAAAGGAAAAAAGTTAGGACACTGAAAGGTGAACTCCCCAGGTCAGTAGGTGCCCCATATTCTACTGGGGATTAGTGGAGAAATAACTCTAGAAAGAATGAAGAGACTGAGCCAAAGCAAAAACAAAGTCCAGTTGTGAATGTGACTGGTGATGGAAGTAAAACTGCGATGCTGTAAAGAGCAATATTGCATAGAAGCCTGGAATGTTAGGTCCATGAATCAAGGCAAATTGGAAGTAGTCAAACAAGAGATGGCAAGAGTAAACATCAACATTTTAGGGATCAGTGAACTAAAATGGACTGGAATGGGTGAATTTAACTCAGACGACCCTTATATCTACTACTATGGCAAGAATCCCTTAGAAGAAATGGCGTAGCCCCCATAGTCAACAAAGGAATCTGAATTGCAGTACTTGGATGCAATCTCAAAAATGACAGAATGATCTCTGTTCGTTTCCAAGGCAAACCATTCAATATCATGGCAATCCAAGTCTATGCCCCAACCAATAATGCTGAAGAAGCTGAACGGTTCTATGAAGACCTACAAGACCTTCTAGAACTAACATTAAAAAAGATATCCTTTTTCATCATAGGGGACTGGGATGTAAAAGTAGGAAATCAAGAGATACCCTACAGTAACAGGCAAATTTGGCCTTGGAGTACAAAAAAAGCAGGTCAAGGGCTAACAGAGTTTTGCCAAGAAAACACACTGGTTATAGCAAACACCCTCTTTCAACAACACAAGAGAAGACTCTATATATGGACATTACCAGATGATCAATACTGAAATCAGATTGATTATATTCTTTGCAGCCAAAGATGGAGAAGCTGAGAAACTCTACACAGTCAGCAAAAACAAGACCAGGAGCTGACTGTGGCTCAGATCATGAACTCCTTATTGCCAAATTCAGACTTAAATTGAAGAAAGTAGGGAAAACAACTAGACCATTCAGGTATGACCTAAATCAAATCCCTTATCATCATACAGTGGAAGTAACAAATAGATTCGAGGGGTTAGATCCGATAGACGGAGTCCCTGAAGAACTATGGATGGATGTTCGTGACATTGTACAGGAGGCAGTTATCAAGACTATCCCCAAGAAAAAGAAATGCAAAAAGGCAAAATGCTTGTCTGAGGAGGCCTTACAAACAGCTGAGAAAAGAAGAGAAGAGAAAGGCAAAGGAGAAAAGGAAAGATATACCCATCTGAATGCAGAGTTCCAAAGAATAGCAAGGGGAGATAAGAAAGCCTTCCTCAGTGATCAATGCAAAGAAATAGAGGAAAACAACAGAATGGGGGAAGACTAGAGATCTCTTCAAGAAAATTAGAGATACCAAGGGAACATTTCATGCAAAGATGGGCTCAATAAACGACAGAAATGGTATGGACCTAACAGAAGCAGAAGACATTAAGAAGAAGTGGCAAGAATACTCAGAAGAACTGTACAAAAGAGATCTTCATGACCCAGAGAACCACGATGGTGTGATCACTCACCTAGAGCCAGACATTCTAGAATGCAAAGTCAAGTGGGCCTTAGGCAGCATCACTACAAACAAAGCTAGTGAGGTGATAGAATTCCAGTTGAGCTATTTCAAATCCTAAAAGACGATGCTGTGAAAGTGCTGAACTCAATATGCCAGCAAATTTGGAAAACTCAGCAGGGGCCGCAGGACTGGAAAAGGTCAGTTTTTATTCCAATCCCAAGGAAAGGCAGTGCCAAAGAATTTTCAAACTACTGCACAATTGCACTTATCTCACACGCTACCAAAGTAATGCTCAAAATTCTCCAAGCCAGGTTCCAACAGTATGTGAACCGAGAGCTTGCAGATGTTCATGCTGGATTTAGAAAAGGCAGTGGAACCAGAGATCAAATTGTCAACATCTGTTGGATTATCAAATAAGCAAGAGAGTCCCAGAAAAACATCTACTTCTGTTTTATTGATTATGCCAAAGCTTTGACTGTGTGGATCACAACAAACTGTGGAAAATTCTGAAAGAGATGGGAATACCAGACCACCTGACCTGCCTCCTGAGAAATCTGTATGCAAGTCAAGAAGCAACAGTTAGAACCAGACATGGAACAACAGACTGGTTCCAAATTGGGAAAGGAGTTAAGTCAAGGCTGTATATTTAACTCATATGCAGAGTACATCATGAGACATGCTCGACTGGATAAAGCACAAGCTGGAATCAAGTTTTCCAGGAGAAATATCAATAACCTCAGATATGCAGATGATACCAAACGTATAAGCAAAGACGAATTAAAGAGCCTCTTGATGAAGTGAAAGAGGAGAATGAAAAAATTGGCTTAAAGCTCAACATTCAGAAAACTAAGATCATGGCATCCAGTCCCATATCACTTCATGGCAAATAGATGGAGAAACAATGGAAACAGTGACAGACTTTTTTTTTTTTGAGCTCCAAAATTACTGCAAATGGTGACTGCAGCTATGAAATTAAAAGACACTTGTTTCTTGGAAGAAAAATTATGACCAACCTAGACAGCAAGTTGAAAAGCAGAGACATTGATGACAAAGGTCCGTTTAGTCAAAGCTATGGTTTTTCCAGTAGTCACATATGGATGTGAGAGTTGGACTATAAAGAAAGCTGAGTGCTGAAGAATTGATGCTTTTGAACTGTGGTGTTGGAGAAGACTCTTGAGAGTCCCTTACTGCAAGGAGATCCAACCATTCCATCCTAAGGGAATCAGTCCTGAATATTCATTGGAAGGACTGATGTTGAAGCTGAAACTCCAGTACTTTGGCCACCTGATGTGAAGAGCTGACTCATTGGAAAAGACCCTGATGCTGGAAAAGACTGAAGGCATGAAGAGAAGGGGCTGACAGAGGATGAGATGGTTGGATGGCATCACTGACTTGATGGACATGAGTTTGGGTAGACTCTGGCATTGGTGATAGACAGGGAGGCCTGGCATGCTGTGGTCCGTGGGGTCTCAAAGAGACGGACACAACTGAGTGACTGAACTGAACTGAACTAAACTTCCCCCAGTCCTAAAGAAGGGCATGACGTCTTAGTTGCTGCATGTAGGATCTAGTTTCCTGACAAGGGATCGAACCTAGGCCCCCTGCAGTGGGATTTTTGAGCCAGCCACTTCCCCACCAGGGAAGTCCCAAGGATTCCACCTTTTGGTTTTTCAGATGGTAAAACTAGGACTAAAGAGATAAAGTGATTAAATAAAAGTGAAAGAATTGGGACTAGAAACAAGTCTGATGATCTCAAGACCTTGTGCCTTCCTAAATCTCTAAGGCCCTTTGTGCATAAGCTAAGGGAGTAATGCCTGTAAGCAATAATAAAACTGTCTTTGAAGAAGTTTGCTTTCAGATTGGAAGGTACTATGGGAAGGGACTGTATCTCTTTCACTTTCTGCTGTCTTGATTATTTATGCTAATTAGGACCAAGTAAACTTAGTTAAGTGAAAGATACAGTCTGTAAATGCTCTTTAAATAATAGCATCAATCTTCTCCCCAATGACTGTTTGAACAGTTTATTTGGTGGTTCTATATTTAATGTAGGGCTTCCCAGGTGGCAGAGAAGTAAAGAATCTGCCTGTCAATATAGGAGACACAGGTTTGATCCCTGGGTCAGGAAGATCCCCTTGAGAAGGAAATGGCTACCCACTCCAGTATTCTTGCCTGGGAAATCCCATGGACAGAGGAGTCTGGCAGTCCACATAACTTAACAACTAAACAATAACACTTAATGTGGAAATAGAACACGAAAAGCAGCAAAAACACTTGAATCACAGGTTTCAAAACAGTCATAATATCATAAATAACTTCATCTCAAAAAAAAATCTTGAAGGACATTTTGAAAAATAGAAATGGAATGAGGGTATTGTGGTAAATAAAAATAGAGAAACGGAAGTCCAGATCTATTGTTATCAATGTCTGAAAGAGCTCCGTGTTAGGGAGGAAATTATTCCCTGCTTCCTACTGCTGTTTTTCATATTTACTTATCTTGTTAACTTTATTAAATCCAACAGGAAATAATTTCGGCATCACCGCTAATTTGTTTTGACGTGCCTCAAGAGAGCTATTTTTTCCTTTTAAATGGTGCCTGCTGCTTTCTATCAAACCATGCCCCAACTGAAGGGGCATCTGTTATTGGAATGCCTTTTCAAAAATAACAGTGGAGTCTGAACGTCTGGAAGGTTTACAGTAAAATCTTCTATTTTAGCCCACATTTGTGAGCCCACATTTGTGATGGAATGCTTGGATAGATTTTATTTTTTAAGTCGTTTGAGAAAAATTGTATGTGTGATCATGTTCCTATAGCTGAACTTCATCGGTTAAATCTGGCTTCCTGAGAGTTGAGTAAGGGGCATCCCCACTGGAGGTGTGGCCTGAGGTCTGCTCTGAATGAGTCTACAACCCTCAGGGCAGGGGTACAAGTGGAGTTCCATGATCTTTAATGGAAACTCCTAGCTTCTGCCCAGAGTCAGTTTCTAGTAGCATCTATTTTGAATAACTTTAAGCCAATTTGGTCATCTAACAAATATCTAATGTTCTTTCTATCTAATGATCTGCAAGATCACTTATTCACACCCTCACTACCAGTGAGATTGTTAAAACGAATGGCATAGTAAAATGGGAGTACATTATATGAAACTGAGTCGTGGATCAAGTTTTGGCGGATGTGTTAATATTTATTCATAAGCATGAGAAACAAATGCAAAGATATTTAAAAGGCAGAATGGGCCAGTCTTAGAAGGTCAGGTTCTTTATGAAGTTATAGATGCAGGGGACTTCCCTGGTGGTCCGGTGACTAACTAACACTCAGTGCTCCCAATACAGGGGACCCACGTTTGATCCCTGATCAGGGAACTAGATCCGACAAGTTGCAACCAAGAGTTGGTACATCAAAACTGAAAGATCCCACGTGCCACAACCAAGACGGAAGATCCCATGTAATGCAACTAGGCCTGGCACAGCCAAAGAAATAATTTTTTTTTTTTTTAAGATGCAGGACAGAGAAGATGCAGGAAGCTGAAGCTGGGCTAGCCAGATTCTTCCTCCTAACTTATCACTTACCCCTTATGCTAAGTCACAAACCTACTTGGGTGGATTTAGACACACCAAAGTGCTAAGTAACCACTTCTGAAAAGTATTGATTCCTTATTGGAATTATCAATTGCTAATTAACTACCTCTGAAACTAACCCTAACCCTAACCCTGAAAGGTAGGTTCCTAATGTTAACTAACTGCTGTTAAATTGCTAGACTGGAGTCAATGTGTATCAATACATCATCCCATTGGGAGCTACATACAGCATTATTAGTCTCCCAGACTCCCAAGCTACACACTGCAGAGGGACACTTATCATGGAAAACTGCCTTATCCATCAACAGACTCACACGTCTAACTGAGTAATCATCTCTCCAGTCTACCTTCTCTTCTCATCTCCAGAGCTATTGACCTAGTTTCAGTCCTCAGGAAATTTCCTTGAAAGACTGTTACAGCCTGCTCACTGCTCCTTTTAACCCTCTCTTCCTATGGTTCATTCTCTTTTATCCTAAAAAAGTCAGACCCTGCCACTTGTAGGCATAAAATCTTTGGAGGACCCCTATGGCACCCCACTCCAGTACTCTTGCCTGGAAATCCCATGGATGGAGGAGCCTGGCAGGCTGCAGTCCATGGGGTCGCTAAGAGTCGGACACGACTGAGCGACTTTACTTTCACTTTTCACTTTCATGAATTGGGGAAGGAAATGGCAACCCACCCCAGAGTTCTTGCCTGGAGAATCCCAGGGATGGGGGAGCCTGGTGGGCTGCCGTCTATGGGGTTGCACAGAGTCGGACACGACTGAAGTGACTCAGCAGCAGTATGGCCTTTTGTGTAATATCCAGTCTCCTTAGCTGACCTCAAGCCACTTCTCCCTAAGGACATCTATGCTCTAGCTATCCTACACTTGTCACAAATGTTGTGCCTGGTTTATCCTTCAGGCTCCTGGTAGGCGCAGGTCCTTCCTCCTTTTATTTCCTGGAAAACATCATTTCTTATGTTAAGGCCTCATTCATGTTGCCTCCTCTGTGAAGGGCACAGGAATTGTTCATGCCTTTGTGCTCCCACAGTCCTTTCTGTTTATATTCATCAGCAGCAGCTATTCTGATGTGTATAATACAGAATGCCCAGTCACTTTTGAACTTCATATAAATAATGAATAATTTGAGTTATTTGTCAGTCCTATGTAGTATTAGTCGCTCAGTCATGTCTGACACTTTGCAACCCCATGGACTGTAGCCCACCAGGCTCCTCTGTCCATAGAAATTTCCAGGGAAGACTAATGGAACAACTTGCCATTTTCTTCTCTAGGAGATCTTCCCAACCCACAGATTGAACCTGTGTCTCCTGCATTGCAGGCGGATTCTTTACCACTGAGCCACCGGGGAAGCCCAAGGAGAGACTGCACATGTGGTTTCGAACCAGGGACCTTTTGAGTGTTAGGCAAACGAGATAACCACTACACTACAGAAACTGGGAAGCATTATTGGTTATGCACCTTAATTTAAAACTTAACTGAACATCCACTTTTATTTGCTGGGTCTGGTGAGCTTAGCTGCACTGCAGTTCAACTGTTGACTTGTCCTTCACTTTGAGGTACTTGTATTCTAGTGAGAAACTAGACTCCAGGCCCGGCACCAGGCTTCTAGCCAGTACATGTTTCTTGAATAGAAGAAAGAAAAAAGATCAAAAGAGAAATGAATGTCACTGCTTGTCTTTTTCCATTTGGGAAGATTCCAAATAAAAATGCTGGGTGTCTTTATAGGGATAGGTGAGAACGATCCCCACGCTATGCAGTATTTTAGAGTCAAAAACTGTTCCAGAATGAGGGATGGCGAATGGAGGCAGAGTGGATGGATATTTTCTAGTGTGGAAGCCAAAAGTTATGGCTGGCATATGGAAGCAACAAAAGTAATGACAGTGAAATAATGTTAATTATGTGGAATCCGCATCAATACACTTCGAGAGCATCCCTGTTGAATCCTCACAAATCCTCTGAGGAAGTGCTCATTGTAAGGCGCTGGAATCTTCTACTCCCCCATTTTTGTACCATGTCAGCTCTGGCTCCACTTCCTTCCCAAAGGCCACCTTCCGCTCAACCCCCACCCAGGGAGGCTGACTTGGTAGGAGAACTATTCAAAGCCCCACCTTGTAAATGGAAGGTAATGCATGAAGTTGCCAGGTTTCTCTGAAGGATTTGCATTCATTCCCATTTCTTGTTTGGGAAGCTTCCTCTGCCAATAAGACTTCACTTTTGTCTCACTCTTGTAGCCATATAACTGCATTAACAAAAGTTTGCTTTAATGGCTTATGACTCTAGAACATAAAGAAATGTTTCAAGGATGGGGAAGGGGATAATAGCATGCAAGATCCTGTATAGAATGGACCATACAGCACCTCCCCCCTACACACACCGCCTTTCCCTGAGCCCATGATGGGAGACCATTCAAAACGCCAAGTTGAGTAACAGCCCTTAAATGGATGTTGTTTGGGTATGAATGGATCCCATTGGCTTTAAATGTTTTGTTCCCCACATAATTCCTATTTTAGGCAGATTGGTTACTATAGAGACTAGAGCCGCCTTCATTATGAATGGTCAAGAAAGGACATGGGTAGAGCAGAGGTCTAGGGTCCAAGGTCCAAGTCTTAGCCCAACCACAGACTCACTGTGAGACTGTCCATACTCATCCAATTGCTGCAATCCTGCCTTAACCAAACAGGAGTGAAAAATATCTGTGCTGGACCCCTTTGGAGAGTAATATTCACATACTTTATCTTAGGGAGTGGGTAAGATGGACGGATTTGGAACGAGGGAGAACGATTCTAACAGAAAGTAAATTTAAGAAAATATTGAATTTGGAAGGCTGCTGTTGATCTACTATGCCATCAACTATCAAATGGGAAAGGACTGATTATCACATGTCACTTCTGGTGTTGGTATGTGAATAACAGTGTCTTAGGGGCATTTCAACCTCAAATTCCTAAACATAATTTATAAATTTTCAACTCTTTGTAAATGATTTATCCCTATCTTTTAAAAGGAATGATTATATTCTCTAGCACCCCACTGCATGCATTTTGATTTTTCAAACAACTTTTTATTTTTAAGATTTTTGGACATAAAGCTGAGAGGCAAACATTGCAAAGAATTTCCATGTATCCATTACCCAGCTTAAACAATTATCTCATATTCTATTTCATCTCACTCATCTTTATGTTTTCTTTTCTACACTATGTTAGAGTAAATCCCAGACAATGTATCATTTTGCTTGTAAAATGTGATAGCTTTTTATTTTCTTTAATAGATAAAAGCTTTCTTTACATAACAACAATGTGCTATTTTCACACGCAGAATAATTGACAATTCCTTAATATTTTCTAGTATTTAATTCATGTTCAATCCTAGGTAATCTCAAAAATACCCTTTTGTAGTCAGTTTGTTGCATTTAGAATTCATGCATGGCCCAGTCATCGTGTTTCTGTCTCTTGAGCATCTTTCAATCTTGAACTCCTTTCTCTCTCTATTACGGGCAAGAGCATGTGTGTATGTGTATGTGTGTTGGGCAGGGTTGGTGTTGGGGTGGGAGTTAACATTATCATCACCATTGGTAGTATTTTGCTGAACAATTTGTAAGTTAGTGACATTTTACTCTTAAATATGGGTTTCCCAGGTGGCTCAGTAGTAAAGAATCCTCCCGCCAAGAGGGAGACTCGAGTTTGATCCCTGGGTTGGGAAGATCCCCTGGAGAAGGAAATGGCTACCCTTCCAGTATTCTTTCCTGGAAAATTCCATGGACAGAGCAGCCTGTCAGGCTACAGTCCATGCGATCACAGAGTCGGACATGACTTACTGACAAAACAAAAACAATGATTCTTAAATATTTCAATCTATTCCCACTACAAACAAGGGCATTCTCCTGCAAAGTCCCATTAAAATATCACATTAGGAAATCTAACACCAATACAATGCTATCATCTATTATTCATTCTGTCTTCATATTTCCTCACTTGTTCTCATAATGCCCTTTGTAGCTTTCTTTTAAAAAATCTAGGAGTGACTATAAAATCAAATGTTGTATTTTGTCTTCATGTCTCTTAGATTTCCTTCAATCTAGAACATTCATTCCCCAGGTGTTTTTGTCCTTCATGTTGAAAATTTTAGGTGTGTTGGCCAATTATTGGGCAGGATGAAACCTCAGTTTGATTTGTGATTGTTTTTAGTTTTTAGGAGAACTAATGAAACAATTTAGCTCAAAGTTTCCACATGTTGAGGCTGTTTTGCTCCTCCTCTTACTGGTGTGCATTCCCTATCTGACTTCAGGGATGTGTGCCCTGAGAGCAGCACTTATGTCTTGTATTTTTTTTATGTCCTAATGTGGAATAAGACTCAAGTTTATTTTCAGGGAATTTTGCAGGGTCTTAAGGATGCATCTGGACCACTTATTCTTGGTCTTGCTCTTGAGATTCTTCCTTGTTTCAATTCAAAGAACAGCAGTGTGGAAGGGACAGCCTCAATGTATGGAAACTTTGAGCTAAATTATAACAAAGCATGCTACATATGCTCTCCCTAGTTGCTCAGATGGTAAAGCATGTGCCTGCAGTGTAGGAGACTTGGGTTCGATCCCTGGGTTGGGAAGATCCTCTGGAGTAGGACATGGCAACCCTTAAACTCAGCCTGGCCTCTTCCACCTAGAAGTGTGGAGTTTCCCATCCATATCTCACAGTGAGAACAGAAGGCACGTTGATCCTGTGTGGATCTCCAGTCAACAGAGTTGTCTGTGTCCACTCTTGTCCTTTGGCCCCTGGTGCGAACCCTGCTGTAGCCGAGAGGACTGGCTTGCGTTGGTCCTTGGTAGCTGTCTATGGCTGGTGTGGATGAACCACAGAACAGCTTATTGTTTATTTTCTGGCCAGATGTCCTGGGGCCACTTAGCAGCTATCAAATTAGGATCTCCTAAAATAATGTTGGAAGTTGGCAGGAGGGCACACTCTGGTAAGGTATGCCATCTCCATGAGGGTCTTTGTGTCCATGCCAGCAGCTTCTTTCCTTCCTTTGCCAGGGATGTGTATTCTGTGGGGCCCTCTTTGCCATCACCAAGGAGACGGTTGGGGCTGGGCAGGGGGTGTGCAGATGGTGCCTCAAGTTTAGTCACTGCTATAAGCCTGCTTGTTTCTTGCCCATATAGCTGTACTTTACCTAGCAGGCCATGTAGTGGAAGATCTGGGAAGAAGAAGGACAGGATAGGAAAATGCTCTCTGGTAGCACAAACAGTGAATGATTTTGAATCACGAGGAAATCCTACCTCCCCATCCACTCTACCTCAGGTATCATCCTGTGCCAGATTCTGACTGACAACTATGCCCCCCCAAAGGAAAATTGGGTACTTTCCATGGGAACTAGGAGCAAATCTGTACTGTTCATGCTTTTCAGAGTTTTATAGGGGAAATGGAAAAGAACAAAAGGGTGAAGGACAGTAGTGACCTACCACCTCTAGTGACCAGGCATGAAATATTCATCATTATAATAATGATCATAGTTGCCATACAATGTGCTGTGCTGTGTTTAGTCACTCAGTCATGTCCAAGTCTTTGCAACCTCATGGACTGTAGCCCGCCAGGCTCCTCTGTCCATGGGGATTCTCCAGGCAAGAATACTATAGTGGGTTGCCACGTCCTTCTCCAGGGGATCGTTCCGACCCAGAAACTGAGCCCAGGTCTCCCACATTGCAGGCAGATTCTTTGCCATCTCAACAACCAGGGAAGCCCAAGAATACTAGAGTGGGTAGCCTATCCCTTCTGCAGGGAATCTTCCCAGCACAAGGATCAAACCAGGGTCTCCTGCACTGCAGGTGGATTCTTACCAGCTGAGCTACCAGGGAAGCCCATACAACAGTTATTCTATTTAATTCTCCCACACAGTGTTAAGGAGAGATTGCAGTTTCCACAGAAAAGGGGAAGATGCTAAAGCTCAGATTTAGATCTGAGATCAGACAGATTTGCAGCCACTTAGATGATCAGTGGAGGGCTAGGACTTGACCCAGTTTTTTGATAAGTGTCACAAGGAGTTTTCTATAAGTTCTCTCCACAACCTCCAATCTCATCATATCAAATTAGACTTAATATCCAAAGGGCTTCTTCAGAGGACAGAAGACTTGCTTGGCCTAGGATTGTTGATATAGACATCAATACAAAGAATTATGTATCTTCATATAAAAGATTCATGTAAAACTCAATTCATAAAATTAATTCATATAAAACTGAATTATGTATGTGTGTTTGTATGTGTGTGTATAGTATAGGTACATATCTTGTGCTAATGAGTCTAGATGATAGGATGGAGGTATAGAAAGGTGAAACACAACAATAATTGTTTTTAGTATCAGTGCTTTTCCCAAACAACTCATTTCTAGAGCCAGGTCTGCTGAATAGCTGTAGCTGCTGCTGGCTTGAAGGCTATAGTGTCAGAAAATGTAATTGAAAGGGAGGTAAGGGTAGAGGAGAGAAGGATGCTCCTAAGTGTGTGAGGGGAAGCTGCAAAAACCCAGGCTGCCTCTGCGTCTGGCTTTGGGACTCCCAGACCAGCAGAGCTCTGGCTCTTTGCCTGTGTATGGGAGGAGGGAACTTGAAGCTGGGCCAGAGGTCTGGCCAGATCAGAGGCTGAACCCCTGAACTGCTAAGGGAATAGAATATTTTGAGTTTAGAGCCTGGGAAGTTTGTTTAGAAGGACATAGGAAATGAAATATCGGAAAGGAATAGCTAGGGCTATCTTCATTCATGTTAGTCCTGTGTCTTCATGGACTATATTCCCATGCTCCAATCTTTGCAGCTAAAGGATTAAAAATGTCATGTCTTAGTTTTCCACAGCATGCTGAAGCAGTGGTTTTGCCCCAGTGATCATCATCTATATGTTATTGCAGGAGACACTGAGACAATTTGAAATCTCTAGGAGAAGGAAAAGGATGGAGTTTATTTTCCATTCCTTTTCCAAAATAGTGTCCTAGACATCCAAAACATCAAGACGGAATGGAAAGAGGCTCTGGACTCAGAGAGACCATTCAAATCCCAGATTTACCATTTATAAGCTGTGTGACCTTGATAATTTCCTCAGCCTCTCTGAACCTCAATATCTCCATCTGAAAAATATAAAGAATAATGCCATATAATGGCTTATGAGGGTGGAAAGATATAATGTACGCCAAAAGGGCTAGGCCTGTTCCCAGTACAAAGTGAGAACTGGTTTCCTTCCTCTCTCCACCTCCGATGCTCATCTTTCCCTTTTTCCTTTTACCCAAAATCGGCACTTTAGAAAAGGCATTATTTATATTTTTAATTTCTCCTGAAAGGCTGAGCAAATCTAGCATGTGGATTGGATGATGTGTATGAGATGAGTGTTTGTGAGAACTGCACCAGAGGATGGGACATCCTCTTCTATGCAAACAGTTGGCTGCAGCTCAGAAAAGGGGACAGACGGCCCAGCCCAGGTGTACACAGGCCAAGAAAGACCAACAACACTAACAGAAGCCAAGTAATTTCCCCACCAGGCAGAAATTTAAAAAATAGGATATGTTTCCAGACATCTGTTTCTGTTGGGGGTCCTAGCACTGATCCTTGCTTGAGGGTCTGAGTGCCTAATTGCTGGAGGCATCTCAAAAGAAATTTAATCAATGGAGGCAGAAACAAATCAATTGGCAAGCTAGCCCAAATGAGGTGCCCTCCACTAGAATCCTATAATTGCCTGAGTTGGATTCCCATCAGACAAGATACCCAGCGAAATAGTGGAAAGCTTTTTGTATCTGGAGTGAATAGAGATCTAGTGTAGGAAAATCACTACAAAACTGAAGAAGGCAAATACAATGCTGAACACTTGACTGTAGCCCTAGAGTGAATTTTTGTTTCTGTTCTAAAGTTTTCTCAATAAGCCTGTAATAATTTTCAAAGAGACAGATGATAACAATGACTAGTGGAACAGAGGCAGAGGTAAAGGGGAAAAGTAATATGTGTTCCAAGTTAGAGCTATATGTTTGATAATGCAGATCTGGAACTTTATGGTTCTGAGATGTAACTGCCTTAAAGTAACACAGCCTTTTCTCTCAGTGTGTGTGTGTGTGTGTGTGTGTGTGTGTGTGTGTGTACGCGCGTGCACATACATGTATATGTGACCAGTAACTGGTCAAAGGCAATTCCAAAGGAGGGGGTGTAGAGACTTTTTCAGCAAAGCAGAGCTCTTGAACAAGTTTTTAAAACTCACAAGGTGACCACTCTGAGCAAGACCCTTACCTGACTGTAGAAGAATTAGTGTGAGGGTGCAGAGCTTTGGAATCAGAGAGCTCACTAGAACCCCAAATCGTCCAGTTACAAACTATGTGGCTTTGGGCAAGATTCTTGTCTGAGTTAAGTCATGGGGAGATATAGGATAAGTGTGGGAAGGCTGGACCTGGCTCAAATGGAGGCACTGCTGAAATTGAGTATTGATGTTCTGCTGCCTTCCTCACAAGTATGAACTGGTTTCTTCCCTGGGCAGGCACTGCTCATAGTCTGCTCGGTGCTGTTTGACCCACGTTGCACTCCCCAATCATATATTAGGTGGATTTGCTTAGTTATTGGGAAGGGCAGGCCCCCTCCTAACCTCAGGAGAGTGAGTCATGGTTACTCTAAGCCCAGGGTAACCCCATCCCCCTTTCCAGTTTAAGGAAGGCTTGAAGCTTTTGTTAAGAATTTTGCTCTCCTAGTAAAAGGCACAGATGTCGCTTGCAAAGCTGTTCTCCTTTCCTTCTATTTTCAAAGTGCAAGTGATGCCTGAAACTGCAGCCGCCATCTTGGGGTCACGATGTAATAAACACAAGGATTAAAAAGTGAATACCCAAAGATGAAGAAACTGGTTGTTACAGATGTAAAGAACAGATTTTTGGACTCAGTGGGAGAAGGAGAGGGTGGGATGATTTGAGAGAATAGCATTGAAATATAAAATAGATAACCAGTGCGAGTTTGATGCATAAAGCAGGGCACACAAAGCTGGTGCTCTGGGACAACCTGGAGCAATGGGGTGGGCAGGGAGGTGGGAGATAGGTTCAGGATGGGGGGACCTATGCCGATTCATATTAATGTATGGCAAAACCATCACAATGTGGTAAAGTAATTATCCTCCAATTAAAATAAATAAATACACTTTTTAAAAAGAAACTGGTTGTTAGAAGACAGAAAGAACCTGAATTCTTGATGATATGATTGAGCACTTAACTGCTGAACTTATTTGCTGAGATGAATAAATGTCTGTATTTCTTGAATCACCCTTAATTGGGTTTTCTGTCATTTGCAACTAAAAGCATTCCTATCTGATATTCCTTCCTTTTGAACAGCATCTCTTTCTGAACTGCTGAAAAGTCAGCACCCTCTCTCATAGCCCAACTGCCATCTTTGTTTTCAACAAGCTTCAAGGGATCCCTGCTAAGGTAATAGCTGGACATAATGTATGTTTTTATCAAAGAGTATTTATTCCTTTTTAACATAGGATTCCTGGGGCTGGGAAAATTTCATCAGACAAAGGCATAAAGCCATCATGGTAGAATGACAGGTTGTGGAATGGATACTTGGCAGTGGACCGAAGTCTTAATTTCTGTCCCTTCAATCCCAGTGGTATAAGTGACCACCTGGTCTACCTACGTCTGTTCCCCCAGAGACTTGCTCTACCCCATGCACTCAAAGTGTGGTGTACCAGCAGCACTAGCATCACTTGAGGCCTTTAAAAAATGCAACATGCCAGGCCCCACCCAAACCTGTGGAATTGGAGCCTGAATTTTAACAGAAACCTCCAAGTGACTCATAGGCACATTAAAGTTTGAGAAGTGTACCCCAGAAGACAGAATTGCTAGAGTTAGAAAAAGATCAATTTTCTAGTACCAGGAGAATAGTTGGCAAGGCACAATGTTATAAGGAAAAACTCTCATATTATCTTTTTGTCCAGCTATAGGGATCTGGGGTAAATCACATTTGTTGAATCAGATCAGATCAGATCAGTCGCTCAGTCGTGTCTGACTCTTTGAGACCCCATGAATTGCACCACGCCAGGCCTCCCTGTCCATCACCAACTCCCGGAGTCCACTGAGACTCACGTCCATCGAGTCAGTGATGCCATCCAGCCATCTCATCCTCTGTCGTCCCCTTCTCCTCCTGCCCCCAATCCCTCCCAGCATCAGAGTCTTTTCCAATGAGTCAACTCTTTGCATGAGGTGGCCAAAGTACTGGAGTTTCAGCTTTAGCATCATTCCTTCCAAAGAAATCCCAGGGCTGATCTCCTTCAGAATGGACTGGTTGGATCTCCTTGCAGTCCAAGGGACTCTCAAGAGTCTTCTCCAACACCACAGTTTAAAAGCATCAATTCTTCGGCGCTCAGCCTTCTTCGCAGTCCAACTCTCACATCCATACATGACCACAGGAAAAACCATAGCCTTGACTAGATGGACCTTTGTTGAATAAATAAGTTCAATTCTCTCAGAGTGATCTGAACATGGAGACAAGAACCATCTAGCAAAACTCACTTGTTTCAAGATTACATCTTATTTTTTGAAAGAGACATGAGTTATGTAGAAATCGAGAGATATAACGGAGATAGAAATAGTGGTGCTGTGGTCTAAGGAAGGACGACTGGGGCCCAACGTGCCCTCACATTCAGCTCAGTTCAGTTCAGTCGCTCAGTTGTAGGCCCTCAATTAGGTAGCTTCATGTGAGCATCCACCCCTCCCTCAAAAGCTCAGAATCTCGTTATTGGCAGTGCCTGGTGATCACATGATAAGAATTATCCATATCAATAAAAACAAACCTTAGTTTGCATGAGACTCAAGGATGTAAACAAAATTAATTAAATAAAATATACAACCATCCCATTGGCAGAAAAACTTTCTTTGGCCTGTTTCAGGGAATTTTCTCCATGTGGCAATCTTACGGTAACCCAAGTCATAATCAGAAGTCATCTTACTGATTTATCAGGAGATATCCATAAATCAGGGGCCAGACTTCTTGAAAGTTCCAAAAATCAGTTCATTTTTTAAATGACAGACTTATCTGGGGGGCAAAATCAAAATGAGAAGGATGCTTTGTGTGCATGGAATCATCAGGGAATAAAAAGAAAGGCATATTCCCTCCCCTTACAGAGTACAACCCACATGTTAGGATTTGCTGGTGGGCTGTAACCAGTTGTGAAGTAGTCACCAGCAATTTATAAGTTAAAGTTCTAAAGTCTGCATGTGATGTGATGCTTTGGAAAGCCTCAAGACTACCCTCGGGCTCAACAATTTGCTGGCACTCACAAGACTCAGAAATTGTGATGCTGACAGTTGCGGTTTACTAAAGGGAAAGGATCCAGATTAAAATCCATAGAGAAAAGTGCATGGAAAGAAATCCAGGTGAAACCAGGTACCAGCTGCCAGCTCTCCCCTCCAAGTGGAGTTGCAGGAGGATACACTTTACTTGCCAGCAATTGTGTGTGATAACACATGTGAAGGGCTGCCAAACAGGGACGCTCCCCTGAGTCTTGGTGTCAAGGGTGTTTTAACTTAACAGCATTTGAAGGAGGATTGTCAGTCATGGGCTATTGTGAGACAAAAATAATGAGAGGCTGAACTATAGTTGTAGATATGGAAAGAAGAGTCTTACTAGAGACAATTCAGATACAGAATCTATGAGACTAAAGTTTAAGAATTCGGTAAATAGTGACCTGTCAGAGAAAGCAATGGAAAAGAAGTCGAGAGTCACACATATTTCAGAATTTAGAGTACAAGGTGACTGGGATGACTGTGTGCTACCACAAGAAACAGGGAAAATGGAAAATGGGTCCTGGAGACAATGAGAAGAGGCACGGGTGGGTGGGGTGGGTCAGAGATAATCCATTAGATTTGGAAATGCTGATTGTGAAATAGTATGTCCAAATGATGTCCATCACGGCATTAAAAAAAAGATCCTGTAGTTGTGAGAGGGTTGAGGTCTGAGAAACCTTAGCATCAAGGTCATGTGGAAATAAATAACATTATCTTGAATAGATATTTTATCCAAAGACCTACAAAGAGCTAATAAGCACATGAAAAGGTGCTCAACATCGCTAATTATTAGAGAAATGCAAATCAAACCCACAACAAGATATCACTTTACACCTGTTAGAATGGCCATTATCAAAAAGTTTACAGATAACAAATGTTGGAGAAAGTATTAGTCCCTCAGTCATGTCTGACTCTTAAGTGACCCCATGGACTGTAGTTCACCAGGCTCCTCTGTCCATTGAACTCTCCAGGCAAGAATACTGTAGTGGATAGCCATTTCCTTTTCCAGGGGATCTTCCCAACCCAGGGATCTAACCTGGGTTTCCTGCATTGCAGGCAGATTTTTTATTGTCTGAGCTACCAGGGAAGAAATGATGGAGAAGATGTGGAAAAATGGAACCCTCCTACACTGCTGGTGGGAATGCAAATTGGTGCAGCCACCATGGAAAACAGTAAGCAGACTCCTTAAAAAGCTACCAATAAAACTACTATATGACCCAGCAATTCCTCTCCTGAGCAGATATTTAGAAAAAATGAAAACACTAATTCAAAAAGATACATGCACCCAAATTTTCATAGCAGCACTGTTTACAATAGCAAGACATAGAAGTAACCTAAACGTCCATTGACAGAGGAATGGATAAAGAAGATATGCTACATATATACAATAGAATATTATTTAGCTATTAAAAATAATGAAAAATGTCATTTGCAGCAACATGGACGGACCTAGAGAGTGTCATACTGAGTGAAGTAAGTCAGACAAAGAAGGAGAAATATTGTATAACATCCCTTATATGTGGAATCTAAAAAGAAACGATGCAAATGAACTTACTTATAAAATAGAAAGAGATTTGCAGACTCAGAAAACGAACTTATAGTTGCCGGGGGAAGGGATAGTTAGGGAGTTTGTAAAGGTCATGTACACACTGCTATATTCAAAATGGATAACCAACAAGGACCTACTGTGTAGCATGTGGAACTCTGCTCAACGCTGTGTGCCAGGCTGGACTGGGGGTGGGTGGGCAGGGCTGGGGGAGAAAGGATATATATATATGTATATGGCTGTGTCCCTTTGCTGTTCACCTGGAGCTATCACAACATTGTTAATCGCCTATACCCCAATAAAAAATAAAAAGTTTAGGGAGCGCAAGATGGCAGAGGAGTAGGTGGATGTGGAGTACATCTCTCTCCACAGATACATCAGGAATACACCTTCAGACACAGAAGTGCACGCAGAACACCAGCTGAGAGAGGAGTAACTGACCAGCAGAATAGAATATATAGAACCACGCAAAACTTGGTAGGATGAAGGAACTAGGGGGAAAAACAGGAGTGTTAGTAGGGGTGGATCTGCCTTCTGCGGGTGGGGGAACTGAAGCAGGGGTCTGATCCCCACATCAGGGCAACTGTCTTAGTCACAGGAGGAACATTTAAGGCTAAGAGTGAAACAGCTGATTGGAAAGAGAATGGAAAGAGAATCAGATAGTCCTTGCCACAATCATACATACCCCAGACAGGGATGCAGGTCCCCTGGAAGGCGCAGTGGCTGGCAGCTGGAGTTTAGGGATTGTGGAGCAATCCCAGGGTGAAGGCTACTGTTGACTGTGAAGAGACTGATCGTGGGGTTATGAGAGAGGAGATTGTGGTTGGAACTGCCTGTGGAGGAAAGCTGGGCAGCCATGGAAGCAAGGAGATACTGCTGAGTTATGTGTAGGGGCTGGAGCCATCACTATAGCCCCTCTTACCCCACACACCAGCATTGGCAGCTGAACAATAGAGAGGCTGGCCCATCAAATGCCTGATGCCCAGAACTACAGAGTAGTTCTCCACCCAGGGTGCCCCTTTAAGTGCCTGACACACCGACCTACAGAGTAGGATCCCAGCCAGAAGGACCTCTCTGTGTGCCTGATGCACGGAACAACAGAGAAGGACCCCAGGCAAGGGAGCCCTCTAAGTGCCTGAATGGGCAGATCTGCGAAGAAAGACCGGCCAGAGAGGCCTTCTGATCAACAGCTACAAGAGGCCAGAAAAAAGACTCTGATAGGGCCGTAACTCCTGTGGCGGAGGCAGTCCATGTCCCTGCATAGTTGGTGCCACCAGGGTTCCCGCAGGCCAAGCAGCTGCACCACCTTCACGCTCAATTCTCACTGGGGCAGAGCTGCCACAGGCAAAAAAAGGCTTGCATCTATGCACTCAGGGTCACTTCGGTCATGTCCTACTCTTTGCAACCCTGTAGACTGTGGTCTGTCAAGCTTCTCTGTCAAGGACATTCTCCAGGCAAGAATACTGGAGTATATTGGCCAGTACTGGTTGCCATACCCTTCTAGAGCACTATATTTTCTGTTGCCCTAGCTACCAACTCCCCTGAGAACCTGGTGCTGCCAGAACCCCTGCAACCCAAGCAGCTGCATAACCTCCACATCTGGCCCTCACAGGGCCAAACCCAAGTCCTCCAGGGCAGCCTCGAGCAAACACCAGTGGATGACCTACCTGCAAAGGTGAAAATAAAAGCACAATTGAAACCCAAGGGGCAGTGTGGCTAAGGAAGAAGACCCAAAACCTTCCCACCAGCTGAACAAGCTGCAGATTAAATCCACACGATCAACTGGGCAGACTCTATGTCTATGGAAGAGATAAAATGACATTGAGAGTTCTCACAAAAGAAAATGCACTAGTTCTGATAGTTGTGAGCATTGGAGTCAAGAACACACAGGAATAAGACCAGATTAGAATCTGAGCTGCCCCACAACAGGTCCAGAGATCAGCACAGTGTTGGAGGGCATCCTAGGAAGAGATCAAACCCTGAGCCTTTGAAGTGGAAGCACTGACTCCAAGGTCCTAGACTACCAGAGAACTACCAGAACTGGCCCTAGACTACCAGAACCCTAGGGAGTATCAAATAGTGAGAACTCACACAAAGAAAACAACTTGAATACAAGATCCAGCATCACCCAACTACCAGTAACACCCTGTGCAGGATGCCTCATTTAAACAACAAACAAAACAAAAATACAAACCCAATCATCAGCAGACAGGATTTCTCAGCCTTGCCCATCAGAGGAAAACAACAAACAAACAAAAAACTCAGCACAAATCTCACCCTATACAAAGCTTACAAAAACCACTGGACCAACCTTAGAAGAACAGAAATCAAATGGAAGAAAAAATCCAACACTGAAAGGGAAAGGGAGACCTCAAACAAAATAAGTTAAAAAAATAATGAAAAGGCAGAGAAATACTACACAAATGAAGGAACAAATTAGAAACATAGAAGTCCAAATAAATGAAGAGGAAATAGTCAAAATACCTTAAAAGGAATTCAGAATGATGATAGTAAACATGATCAAAAACCTTGAAAACAAAATGGAGAAAATGCAAGAATCTAGAAGAATTGAAGAATAAACGTACAGAAACAAACAACACGATTACTGAAATTAAAAATACTCGAAGGAATCAATAGCAGAATATCTGAAGCAGAAGAAAGAACCAGTGAGCTGCAAGATAAAATGGTGGACATAACTTCTGAAGAGCAGAATAAAGTAAAAAGAATGAAAAGAACTGAGGACAGTCTCAGATACCTCTGGGACAATATCAAATGCACCAATGTTTGAATTATAGGGGTCCCAGAAGAAGAAGAGGAAAAGAAAGGGTATGAGAACATTTCTGAAGAGATTATAGTTGAAAATTTCCCCAACATGGAAAAGGAAATAGTCAATCAAGTCCAAGAGGCACAAAGAGTCCCATACATGATAAACCCAAGGAGAAACACACCAAGACACATTCTAATCAAACTAACAAAGACCTAACACAAAGAAAGAATATTAAAAGCAGCAAGGGAGAAGCAACAAGTAATATACAAGGGAAACCCCATATGTTTAACAGCTGCTCTTTCAGCAGAAACTCTGCAGGCCAGAAGGGAATGGCAGGATATATTTAAAGTACTGAAATGGAAAAATCTACCACCAAGATTACTGTAGCTGGCAAGGATCTCATTCAAAATTGATGGAGAAATAAAAAGCTTTTCACAGAAGCAAAAGTTAAGAGAATTCAGTACCACCAAACCAGCTTTACAACAAATGTTAAAGGGACTTATACAGTCAAGAAATACAAGACAAGAAAAAAGATCTACAAAATCAACCCCAGACAATCAAGAAAATGGTACTAGGAACATATATATCAATAATTACTTTAAATGTAAATGGATTAAATGCTCCAACCAAAAGACACAGACTGGATGAATGGATACAAAAACAAGACCCATATATATGCTATCTACAAGAAACACACTTCAGACCTAAAGACACATATAGACTTGTAAGAGGAGGGAAAAATATATTCCATGCAAATGGTAAGCAAAAGAAAGCTGGAGTAGCAGTCCTCATATTAGAAAAAAATAGACCTTAAAATAAGGAATATACAAGAGATAGGGAAGAACACTACATAATGACCAAGGGATCAGTCCAAGAGGAAGACATAACAATTGTAAATATCTATGCACCCAACATAGGAGCACCTCAATACATAAGACAAACACTAACAGACAAAAAAGGAAAAATTTGTATGACAGTGAAATTGTCTTTAAAGACATTAAAAAAAGTCTTTAATTTAAAGACAGTAACACAATAATAGTAGGAGACTTTAACACCTCACTCACACCATTGGACATACCATCAAAACAGAAAATTAATAAGGAAACAGAAGTCTTAAATGATATATTAGATGAGATGGATCTCATTGATATCTTCGGGGCATTCTATCCAAATGCAGAAGAATACACCTTTTCAAGTGCACATGGGACATTCTCTAGGATAAACCACATCTTGGGTCACAAATCAAACCTCAGTATATTTAAGAAAATTGAAATCATATCAAGCATCTTCTCTGACCACAATGCTATGAGACTAGATATCAATTACAAGAAAAAAAACTGTAAGAAAAACAAACACATGGAGATTAAACAATACATTTCTAAATAACCAATAGGTTACTGAAGAAATCAAAAGGAAATCAAAAACTTCTAGAAACAAATGACAATGAAAACACAACTCAAAACCTATGAGATGCAGCAAAAGCAGTTCTAAGAGGGAAGTTTATAGCAATACAATCTTACCTCTGCTGCTGCTGCTAAGTTGCTTCAGTCGTGTCCAACTCTGTGTGACCCCATAGATGGCAGCCCACCAGGCTGCCTCGTCCCTGGGATTCTCCAGGCAAGAACACTGGAGTGGGTTGCCATGTCCTTCTCCAATGCATGAAAGTGGAAAGTGAAAAGTGAAAGTGAAGTCGCTCAGTCGTATCCGACTCTTCGCAACTCCACGGACTGCAGCCCACCAGGCTCCTCCATCCATGGGATTTTCTAGGCAAGAGTACTGGAGTGGGGTGCCATCACCTTCTCCAAATCTTACCTCTAGAAACAAGAAAAACATCGAATAGACAACCTAACTTTACACCTAAAACAACTGGAAAAAGAAGAACAAAAAGCCCCAAAATTAGTAGAAGGAAAGAAATTATAAAGATCCATGCAGAAATAAATGAAAAAGAAATGAAAGAAACAATAGTAAAGATTAATAAAACTAAAAGCTGGTTCTTTGAGAAGATAAACAAAATTGACAAACCTTTAGCCAATTTCATCAAGGAAAAAAAGACAGAAGAATCAAATCAACAGAATTAGAAATGAAAAAGGAGAGGTTACAACAAATAATGCAGAAATACAAAGGATTATAATAGAGTATTATGAACAATTATATGGCAATAAAATGGATAACCTTGAAGAAATGGACAGATCCTTAGAAAAGTTCAACCTTCCAAGACTGAACCAGGAAGAAATAGAAATTATGAACAACCCAATTACAAGCACTGAAATTGAAGCTATGATCAAAAATCTCCCCCAAAATGAAAGCCTGGATGGCTTTCACAGGAGAAATCACCAGATGGCTTCACAGGAGAATTCTATCAAACATTCAGAGAAGAGCTAATATCTATCTTTCTAAAACTCTTTCAAAAAATCAAAGAGGAAGGAATACTTTCAAACTCATTCTACAAGGCCACCATCATGCTGATACCAAAACCAGACAAAGGCAACACATAAAAAAAGAAAACTACAGGCCAGTATCACAGATGAACACAGATGCAAAAATCCTCAACAAAATTTTAGCAAACAGAATTCAGCAACACATTAAAAAGATCATACACCATAATCAAGTTGGGCTTATTCCAGGGATGCAAGAATTCTTCCGTGTACACAAATCAATCAATGTGATAACACCATATTAACAAATTGAAAGATAAAACTCATATGATAATCTCAATAGATGCAGAAAAACCTTTGACAAAATTCAGCACCCATTTATGATTAAAACTCTTCAAAAAATGGGCATAGAAGGAACCTACCTCAACATAATAAAGGCCATATATGATAAGTCTACAGCAAACATTATTCTCAATGGTGAAAACCTGAAAGCATTCCCCCTAAGATCAGGAACAAGACAAGGGTGTCCACTTTCACCACTATTATTCAAAATAGTTCTGGAAGTCCTAGCTAAACCAATCAGAGAAGAGAAAGAAATAAAAGGAGTCCAGATTGGAAAAGAAGTAAAGCTCTCACTGTTTGCAGATGACATGATACTGTATGTAGAAAACCCTACAGATAATATCAAAAATTTACTAGAGCTAATCAGTGAATTTAGCAAAGTTGCAGGATACAAAATCAATACACAGAAATCACTTGCATTTCTAAATACTAACAATGAAAAATCAGAAAGAGAAATTAAGGAAGTAATCCCATTCACCATTGCAACAAAAAGAATTAAATATCTAGGAATAAACTTCCCTAAGGAGTCAAAAGAACTGTACACAGAAAAGTATAAGATGCTAATGAAATAAATCAAAGATGACATAAACAGATGGAGAGATATTACATGTTCCTGGGCAGGAAGAATCAATATTGTGAAAAATGACTATACTACCAAATGCAATCTACAGATTCATTGTGATCCCTATCAAATTACCAATGGCATTTTTCACAGAACTAGAACAAAAAATTTCACAATTTGTATGGAAACACAAAAGACCCCGAATAGCCAAAGCAGTCTTGAGAAAGAAGAATGGAGCTGGAGAAATCAATCTTCCTGACTTCAGATTATACTACCAAGCTAGAGTCATCAAGACAGTATGGTACTGGCATAAAAACAGAAATAAAGACCAATGGAACAAGATAGAAAGCCCAGAAATACCCATGCACTTATGGGTACTTTATTTTGACAAAGGAGGCAAGAGTATACAATGGGGGCAAAGACAGCCTCTTCAATAAATGGTCTGGAGAAACTGGACAGCTACATGAAAAAGAACAAAATTGAACACTTCCTAACACCATAAACAAAGATAAACTCAAAATGGATTAAAGACCTAAATGTAAGACCAGAAGCTATCAAAGTCTTAGAGGAAAACATAGGCAGAACACTCATGACAAAAATCAAAGCAAGATCCTCTATGACCCACCTCCTAGAGTAATGGAAATAAAAACAAAAGTAAACAAGTGGGACCTGATTAAACTTAAAAGCTTTTGCACAGCAAAGGAAACTATAATCAAGGTGAAAAGACAACCCTTAGAATGGGAGAAAATAATAGCAAATGAAACAACTGACAAAGGATTAATTTCCAAAATATACAAGCAGCTCATATAACTTAATATCAGAAAAACAAACAACCCAATCAAAAAGTGGGAAAAAGACCTAAACAGACATTTCTCCAAAGAAGACATACAGATGGCTAACGAACACATGAAAAGATGTTCAACATCACTCATTATTAGAGAAATGCAAATCAAAACTACAATGAGATACCACCTCACACCAGTCAGAATGGCCATCATCAAAAAATCTACAAACAATAAATGCTGGAGAGGGTATGGAGAAAAGAGAATGCTCTCGCACTGTTGTTGGGAGTGTAAATTGATACAGTCACTATGGAGATTCCTTAAAAAACTAGGAATAAAACCACCATATGACCCAGCAATCCCACTCCTAGGCATATATCCTGAGGAAACCAAAATTGAAAGACACATATATCTCATTGTTCATTGCAGCACTATTTACAGTAGCTAGAACATGTAAGCAACCTAGATGTCCATCTACAGATGAATGAATGGATAAAAGAACTTGTGGCACATATACATAATCGAATATTACTCAGCCATAAAAAGGAACAACTTTGAGTCAGTTCTAATGAGGTGGATGAACCTAGAACTTATTACACAGAGTGAAGTAAGTCAGAAAGAGAAAGATAAATACCATATTCTAATGCAAATATATGAAATCTGAAACAATGATACTGCACAATTTACTTATAGGATATCAATGGAGAAACAGACATAGAGAATAGACTTATGGACATGGGGAGAGGGAAGGAGAGGGTGAGATGTATGGAAAGAGTAACATGTAAACTTACATTTAGTTCAGTTCAGTTCAGTCGCTCAGTTGTGTCCAACTCTTTGCGACCCCATGAATCCCAGCACGCCAGGCCTCCCTGTCCATCACCAACTCCCAGAATTCACTCAGACTCATTTCCTTCGAGTCAGTGATGCCATCCAGCCATCTCATCCTCTGTCATCCCCTTCTCCTCCTGCCCCCAATCCCTCCCAGCATCAGAGTCTTTTCCAATGAGTCAACTCTTCGCATGAGGTGGCCAAAGTACTGGAGTTTCAGCTTTAGCATCAGTCTTTCCAATGAACACCCAGGACTGATCTCCTTTATAATGGACTGGTTGGATCTCCTTGCAGTCCAAGGGACTCTCAAGAGTCTTCTCCAACACCACAGTTCAAAAGCATCAATTCTTCGGCGCTCAGCTTTCTTCACAGTCCAACTCTCACATCCATACATGACCACTGGAAAAACCATAGCCTTGACTAGACAGACCTTTGTTGGCAAAGTAATGTCTCTGCTTTTTAATATGCTGTCTAGGTTGGTCATAACTTCCCTTCCAAGGAGTAAGTGTCTTTTAATTTCATGGCTGCAATCACCATCTGCAGTGATTTTAGAGCCCTCCAAAATAAAGTCTGGCACTGTTTCCACTGTTTCCCAATCTATTTGCCATGAAGTGATGGGACCAGATGCCATGATCTTCGTTTTCTGAATGTTGAGCTTTAAGCCAACTTTTTCACTATCCTCTATGTCAAGGCTGTATATTGTCACCTTGCTTATTTAACTTATATGCAGAGTCGGACATGACTGAGCGACTGAACTGAACTGAGAGTACATCATGAGAAACGTGGGGCTGGAAGAAGCACAAGCTGGAATCAAGATTGCTGGGAGAAATATCAATAACCTCAGATATGCAGATGACACCACCCTTACGGCAGAAAGTGAAGAGGAAACTTACATTACCATATGTGAAATCGATAACCAATGGGAATTTGCTGTATGTCTCAGGAAACTCAAACAGGGGCTCTGTATCAACCTAGAGGGGTGGGATGGGCAGGAAGATGGGAGGGAGGTTCAAAAGGAAGGGGATATATGTATACCTATGGCTGATTCATGTTGAGGTTTGACATAAAATAACAAAATTCTGTAAAGCAATTATCTTTCAATTAAAAAAAAAGTATAAAGTTTGAAAAAAAGAATATGTGATCAACACACGCATGTGCTTACGCATGCACACGCGCGCGCGCGCACACACACACACACACACACACACACACACACATGCACACAATGGACTATTACTCAGCCATAAAAGAAAATGTGGTCCATTGGAGAAGGGAACAGCAAACCACTTCAGTATTCTTGCCTTGAGAACCCCATGAACAGTATGAAAAGGCAAAATGATAGGATACTGAAAGAGGAACTCCCCATGTTGGTGGGTGCCCAATATGCTACTGGAGATCAGTGGAGAAATAACTCCAGAAAGAATGAAGGGATGGAGCCAAAGCAAAAATAATACCCAGTAGTGGATGTGACTGAATATGACTGGTGATAGAAGCAAGGTCTGATGCTGTAAAGAGCAATATTGCATAGGAACCTGGAATGTTAGGTCCATGAATGAAGGCAAATTGGAAGTGGTCAAACAGGAGATGGCAAGAGTGAACATTGACATTCTAGGAGTCAGCGAACTAAAATAGACTGGAATGGGTGAATTTAACTCAGATGACCATTATATCTACTACTGTGGGCAGGAATCCCTTAGAAGAAACGGAGTAGCCATCATGGTCAATGAAAGAGTCCAAAATGCAGTACTTGGACGCAATCTCAAAAATGACAGAATGATCTCTGTTCGTTTCCAAGGCAAGCCATTCAACATCACAGTAATCCAAGCCTATGCCCCAACCAGTAACGCTGAAGAAGCTGAAGTTGAATGGTTCTATGAAAACTTACAAGACCTTTTAGAATTAACACCCAAACAAGATGTCCTTTTCATTATAGGGGACTAGAATGGAAAAGTAGGAAGTCAAGAAACATATGGAGTAACAGGCAAATTTGGCCTTGGAGTACGGAAGCAGGGCAAAGGCTAACAGAATTTTGCCAAGAGAACGCACTGGTCATAGCAAACACCCTCTTCCAACAACACAACAGAAGACTCTACACATGGACATCACCAGATGGTCAACACCGAAATCAGATTGATTATATTCTTTGCAGCCAAAGATGGAGAAGCTCTATACAGTCAGCAAAAACAAGACCAGGAGCTGACTGTGGCTCAGATCATGAACTCCTTATTGCCAAATTCAGGCTTAAATTGAAGAAAGTAGGGAAAACCACTAGACCATTCAGGTATGACCTAAATCAAATCCCTTATGATTATACAGTGGAAGTGAGAAATAGATTTAAGGGCCTAGATCTGATGGAGTGCCTGATGAACTATGGATGGAGGTTCATGACATTGTACAGGAGACAGGGATCAAGACCATCCCCATGGAAAAGAAATGCAAAAAAGCAAAATGGCTGTTTGAGGAGGCCTTACAAATAGCTTTGAAAAGAAGAGAAGTGGAAAGCAAAGGAGAAAAGGAAAGATATACCCATCTGAATGCAGAGTTCCAAAGAATAGCAAGGAGAGATAAGAAAGCCTTCCTCAGTGATCAATGCAAAGAAATAGAAGAAAACAACAGAATGGGAAAGACTAGAGATCTCTTCAAGAAAATTAGAGATACCAAGGGAACATTTCATGCAAAGATGGGCTCGATAAAGGACAGAAATGGTATGGACCTAATTGAAGCAGAAGATATTAAGAAGAGGTGGCAAGAATACACAGAAGAACTGTACAAAAAAGATCTTCATGACCCAGATAATCACGATGGTGTGATCACTCACCTAGAGCCAGACATCCTGGGATGTGAAGTCAAGTGGGCCTTAGAAAGCATCACTATGAACAAAGCTAGTGGAGGTGATGGAATTCCAGTTGAGCTATATCAAATCCTGGAAGATGATGCTGTGAAAGTGCTGTACTCAATACGCCAGCAAATTTGGAAAATTCAGCAGTGGCCACAGGACTGGAAAAGGTTAGTTTTCATTCCAATCCCAAAGAAAAGCAATGCCAAAGAATGCTCAAACTACTGCACAATTGTACTCATCTCATATGCTAGTAAAGTAATGCTCAAAATTCTCCAAGCCAGGCTTCAGCAATATGTGAACCATGAACTTCCAGATGTTCAAGCTGGTTTTAAAAAGGCAGAGGAACCAGAGATCAAATTGCCAACATCTGCTGGATCATGGAAAAAGCAAGAGAGTTCCGGAAAAAACATCTATTTCTGCTTTACTGACTATGCCAAAGCCTTTGACTGTGTGGATCAAAATAAACTGTGGAAAATTCTGAAAGAGATGGGAATACCAGACCACCTGACCTGCCTTTTGAGAAACCTATATGCAGGTCAGGAAGCAACAGTTAGAACTGGACATGGAACAACAGACTGGTTCCAAATAGGAAAAGGAGTATATCAAGGCTGTATATTGTCACCCTGCTTATTTAACTTATATGCAGAATACATCAGGAGAAACACTGGGCTGGAAGAAGCACAAGTTGGAATCAAGATTACTGGGAGAAATATCAATAACCTCAGATATGCAGATGACACCACCCTTATGGCAGAAAGTGAAGAGGAGGTAAAGAGCCTCTTGATGAAAATGAAAGAGAGTGAAAAGTTGGCTTAAAGCTCAAGATTCAGAAAACGAAGATCATGGCATCTGGTCCCATCACTTCATGGGAAGTAGATGGGGAAACAGTGGAAACAGTGTCAGACTTTATTTTGGGGGGCTCCAAAATCACTGCAGATGGTGATTGCAGCCATGAAATTAAAAGATGCTTACTCCTTGAAAGGAAAGTTATGACCAATCTAGATAGCATATTCAAAAGCAGAGACATTACTTTGCCAACAAAGGTCCATCTAGTCAAGGCTATGGTTTTTCCAGTGGTCATGTATGGATGTGAGAGTTGGACTGTGAAGAAAGCTGAGCACTGAAGAATTGATGCTTTTTGACTGTACTGCAAGGAGATCCAACCAGTCTGAAGGAGATCAGCCCTGGGATTTCTTTGGAAGGAATGATGCTAAAGCTGAAACTCCAGTACTTTGGCCACCTCATGCGAAGAGTTGACTCATTGGAAAAGACTCTGATGCTGGGAGGGATTGGGGACAGGAGGAGAAGGGGATGACAGAGGATTATATGGCTGGATGGCATCACCGACTTGATGGACATTAGTTTGAGTGAACTCTGGGAGTTGGTGATGGACAGGGAGGCCTGGCATGCTGGGATTCATGGGGTCACAAAGAGTCGGACACAGCTGAGTGACTGAACTGAACTGAAAAGAGAATGAAATACTGTCATTTGCAGCAATGTGAATATAAATACTGTATTTATCACTTATATGTGGAATCTAAAAAATAATACAAATGAATGTATATATAAAATAGAAACAGAGTCACAGACAAAACAAACTTGTGGTTACCACAGCAAAGAGAGAAGTGTGAAGGGACAAATCAGGGGTGTGGGATTAAATGAAACAAACTACCATATATCAAATAAATAAGCAACAAGGAATAGATAAGCACAGGGAATTATACTCATTATCTTCTATTAGCCCTGTGTTAAAGAATCTGCCTGCCAATGCAGGAGACACAGGAGACTTGGGTTCAGTTCCTGGGTCAGGAAGATCCCCTGGAGTAGGAAATGGCAATCCACTCCAGTATTCTTGCCTGGAAAATTCCATGGACAGGGGAGCCTGGAGGGCTACAGTTCAAGGGGTCGCAAACAGTTGGACGTGATTGAGCATGCATGCAGTATCTTGTAATAACCTTAATGGAATATAATCTGCAAAAATACTGAATAACTATGCTATAGATGTGAAAGCTAACACAATATTGTAAATCAACTATACTTCAATTAAAAAAAAAAGAGAATGAGGTGGGAGAAAGGAGGCTGACCTAAGAAAGAAGTGTGGAGATGCTAGTGTTTAAGTGACAAGCAAGGAAGAGGAATCAGAAGAATTTAGAAGAGAGAAGCAGAAGTGAATTGGGTTGGAAGCCAAGGCAACAAAGGGAGTCCAACATCTGACGTGCCCTTGAGAAGTCAAGCAGGATGTCGGAAAGAGACTGCTGAGCCTGGTTGTCAGCAGAGAAAGCTGATGTTTCATGACCTTGAGGGGTATGCTGGGCAGTCTTCAGGGATTAGGGAATAAGTGAGTACTGGGAAAGCCAAGGACAGAGCCTCTCTCCTGCATGCCTCGGGGAGAAGCAGGAACTTGTGTATGGGGGTGGGTGGGTGGGAAAGGCATGGATGTGACACAGGGATAGGCAACCCAAAGCAAAATGCTGACCCAGTGGGCACCCAAAGCTTCAAAGCAAACTTAGAAAAGCAAGTTCCCCAAAGGCCTTAGATGATGACAAGCTTTTCTTTCTCACGAAGCTGAGGCAGTTCCTTTGATAAGGGCCTTCTCAAAACTGGTGATACTCTGACAGTCCCTCAGAGACCACAGGGAAAAGGATCCCACAATCAATTATCACCCGGGTGCTCCTCACTGGTCATGGAATTTGGCGGGTCCCTATATGCCGCGTTCCAGCTCAGGGTCTGTACTCTTCAGATCCAAGTGTAATTACCACTCTGTTTATTTTATAAAAGATTAATGGTTCCCCCTCCTCATTTCTCAAGAACAGACTTTCGTCTGTATAGAGTGAGTCATTAAGTATATCAGCTCAACTGCTCTGGTTGCAAGATTACAGATATAAAATCATCTGATTTTGACAAAAAACAGCTGCAGCTTTTCTTATTCTCTTGAGTCCATCATCACATGCCGAGAGAGGCAGAGAATGTGACTGGTCAGGTCATATGATAGAGAGACACATGACCTTCACCTTCATCAGCAATCTTCCCAAGGCCCTCCAACAAGTCACCTTTGCTAAGATGTCTCTCAAGGACAGTTTAACTCTATTCAACCTACTCTCAAGAGCTGCTCCCATGAATAAGGTGGAAAATGAAGGATGAACAGGAAGGGACATTTATGCTCAGAAAGTTTACAATCTACTAATGATACCATAAACAAAACTCACTTAAGAACTAGGACTGATTGTGGTCAAGGTGTTGACCAAAGAGCTTAAGAAGGCAAGCTCAGCCCTCAGGCAAGACTTTCTAAAGGAGGTGGCATTGAAAGTCATCTTAAGGGACACTGATTGTGTGTGTGTGTGTGTGTGTGTGCGCCCGTGTGCGTGCACATGCATGCATGCACATGTACACACAGATGCGCTGGGGTTAATCAGAGGGAAAGCAAAACATTTCAGGAGAAGGTACTTTATTAAATAAACACATGGGTGCAGAGAATTGCCGTGCATGGCTAAGGTGTGGGAAAATCAGAGTTGGAGGAGGCTTTTGGTCCAGAGATTCACAGACTTTGATGTGTGTTAGATATACCCGGGCAACATGTGAGAAATTCACTAGACCAAGCCTTGCCCTTGGGTTTTACAAGCTATGCTGCTGGGACTTGAGGATGTTAATGATTAACCAGGGTCCCATTGCTCATTAATTAGCAGCTGAACTAGTTGGAGAACCTGTTTTCAGGGAAGGACAAGTTCTTTTGTTTGCTTATTTTTTGTTTTTGAAGGGACCTGAGGTGTAAGATTTATGAAGTGAGAAACAAGAGAGAAGACCAAAGGAGCAGGTTGGACTCAAATTATGGAAAAATTGGATTAAAGTGAAAGGAAATCGGAATATTTCTGTCAGCACACAGGGTTACTGAAGATTTCAGAGGGGGAAGTGACATTGTCAAAGTCATCAGAGACGTGATCTAAGAACAAAACTTAGGGTTCACCCTGTTGACTGGAGACAGAATCACACTGGCTTACAAATCTCGTTACTTCCTGTCAGCATGGCCCCCAACCCTCATCTGAAGCAGGTTCCTCTGGAAGCCCACAGAGGCCAGCTTTTTTTCTCCTTACATAAATCATGAAATATCTGTGAGAAAATATCACTTCATCAAGCATCTTTCAAAACAGCTCATTAAATCCCGGGAATGCAGTCAATGGGAGGAATGCACATTTTCATCTAGCTTCTGGCCCAAGGGCAATATGTACCCATCCTCCTGCCCGACCTCACCTGGACTTCCTCCATGGCAGGAAGAGTAGCCATGAGTCTACGCCTGAGAATAAAGGCAGAGTGGAGGTGGGGGGCCAGACAGTAACCCAGGAGTCAGGTCTACAGATGGTAGGCCTCTCCACAACATGATGGGCAGACGGAGAGCTAGAGGATCACAACTGCGTTGCTCCTGGAGGTCTGGGGGCTGGGGATCTGGGCCCTGTTTATGTCTACCTGGCTTATCAAGAACTGAGGGAGAAGGATGGGAAAGGTAGTGAAATTTGTCCTTCCTTTAGCTCAACAGTTATTTATACTGGGTAACGTGTATATGTGCATGCTAAGTCCCATCAGCCATGTCCGACTCTTTGCGACCCTAGGGACTGTAGCCTGCCAGGCTGCTCTCTCCATGGGATTCTCCAGGCAAGAATACTGGAGTGGGTTTCCATGCCCTCCTGCAGGGGATCTTCCTGACCCAGGGATCGAACCTGCATCTTGTACAGTTCCTGCATCGGCAGGCAGATTCTTTAGCACTAGCGCCACCTGGGAAGCCCAAACTGGGTAATACTGGCATTGGAAAGACAACGACGTGGGCTGCCAAGCAGGGCTGAGATGCTGGTAGTGGGCTTTGATGGTGATGGCCCTGCCTGAAAGCCTCAGGGTGTCTCCCACTGTTCCTGCTGTCGACGCCCGGGCCTCAGTCCACTCAGTGTCACAAGAGGAGGCAGAACCCAGAAGTAAAGAAATTTGGATCTCAAGGCTCATGTAAAACCAACTTTAGCCAATTGCGCAGCCCTTCTGGAACTGTAGTCAGTGAGGATGCCTCAGCCTCCCAACGTGCCCAAACAAGAGTGACAGGAGAAGCTTCCTGTTTTTGTTCTGGAGATGTTCATATTCAGATAAACTCCATACCTAAAGAGTGTGCTGAAAATCTAAGCTCCAGAGATATTACTAGAAGGTCAGGAGTCCATAGCTGTTCCCACGGATGTGTACACAGCCAGTTATGGAGTCACTCCCACAATGAAGCAAGCCTGGAGATCATTGTAGCTCCTTCTCAGAATTCAAATACCTCTTCAAGGGATTGCAAAAAAGTCTTCCATATATTTTGATTCTGGGTGTAAAACTTGTTATGCAGCATGTAACGAGAATTGCTCTTGGAACTGGACTGCTCACAACTTTCATATATGCAAATGAAAGCATTGTAAACCGGGTTTTTCTAAGAGAAGGGTGCTCAGTGTGTTTGGTTACTGGTAGTCTTAGCAGGATTTTCCATTCTTTCATATTACACATTTTATTCTCAGTCACTTCATTACAGCTTAATTTTAAAAACTCCTACCATAGTCCATTAGAGTTTCTGGGAAGTACTTTGGTTCGTTGGAATTACAGGCTTCATTCTGACATTCCTCTTCATGGGCTTAAAATGCCTATTTACTTAAAATGCCTTCTTGCATCATGCCTTTTAAATCCTAGAATTACTGGCATATGCTTTTAGAAGAATTGTGTCAGTATTATCAAACTTTTGTTCCCATACCAGTTTGGTTTCATTACCTTATAAGCTATGGGGAGTTTAGTAACATAATTAGATGGATTCTTGGAATATTGATGGTTTTATTCTACCTCATACTAAACCTTTTGGATTTTTTTGACGTCTAAGAATTTTAAGACAGGTTTTGCCAATATTTTTTACATGACCAAGTTATGGAGTGGCTGCCAGCAAGAGACAGTGTTCAGATGCAGATGATATTTGTTCAATATGTCAAGATGAATTTCAAAAGCCGGTTCTTCTCATCTGTCAACATATATTTTGTGGAGAGAAAAAACATGGCCACTATACAGAACTGTGATTTCAGACCATATAAACAAATGGAAACATGGAGTCACTTCATCACAGCTTTGAATATGTGAAGTTTTAAACTTTACATTAAGGCCCCAAAATGCCAATTTCATTTGGTTACAGTGACTATTGATAAAGGCATTAGAATGGGTTTTCAAGGCTAGATGTTAAGGAAAATGTTTCTAAATTGTTTTAAAGTATTACAACAAGACTTAAGTGTGTAGTCCAAATTATCAAAAAATTAAATTAAAGAACTCCATATTTAAAAGTATATGTAAGTAATGTTCAACCTAATGCACTGCTGCTGCTGCTGCTGCTAGGTCACTCCAGTCGTGTCCAACTCTGTGCGACCCAATGGACAGCAGCCCACCAGGCTCCCCCATCCCTGGGATTCTCCAGGCAAGAACACTGGAGTGGGTTGCCATTTCCTTCTCCAATGCATTAAAGTGAAAATTGAAAGTGAAGTCGCTCAGTCATGTCCGACTCTTTGCGACCCCATGGACTGCAGCCCACCAGGCTCCTCTGTCCATGGGATTTTCCAGGCAAGAGTAATGGAGTGGGGTGCCATCGCCTTCTCCGAACCTAATGCACATGCAACATTTATTCTTCCTAATTACTTGACAGATAGCTGCAGTGTTAAACCGTAAACATGTTTGCTTATTAATGCTACCAAAATGATAATTGCATAACTAGTTTTAGGGGAATTCAGCTACTCTTTCCTGACATCATTTTCAAAATAAAAACTATTTTTCATAATGCTTTAAGAGATATTACCTGAATGTAAAATTTTCTTTATCATTTACCTTTATAATTCCCATTGAAAAAATTCTAAAATTTAAAAATAAAATTTGTATTTAAAATGAAAGTTCTAAATGCTATATTTTACCTGTAATAATCAGATTTTCTAAGGAAGATTAATTCATTGATAATGACATATTTTAATATTGTAATTTTCTCTGTAGTATGATTAGCAATCATTGAGAATAGACGACTTAAATTGCTTTTTGTTTTGTGGACATCATGCATACAATCCTGCCATCAGCTTTAATGTTCAGATCTTCCTTTTTGTATAATATCATGGACTATCCTGAAGTAGCTATTAAAATAACTCACATGGATTAAAAAAAGGCAACTATTAATACTTAACATCAATAGCTGATCAACGCAGGAATCACCTGCTTCCTTGTATCTTCATCATGTGGAAAATTCCTGTGGCCTCTATTCCATAATTTTTCTCCTTCTTTTTGTCTTCTGGAGGATATAATGTAGTTTCAACTAAAAGATTAAACAAAAACATCCTAAGTGGAAGCACTCCTTATAGAAGAAAGCTCAAGATTGTAATTAAAATTTTGGTGATGCCATTGGATGCCACAGAAGCTATCACCTTCGAACAAAGACAGGTCTAAATAACCCAGAATGAGGAAACTCTTTCTGAAGAATCATCTGCACTATATATCAATCCACCTCCATTTTGTGTGAAAGGTGGAAGGTCAGAGGCCACATACTTTATCTTCACGTTGTGTTCAGACAGTGTTTCTCCACAGGCATGTTATTTGGAATGTAATGAAGTTGGTCTGTGTTACCTAGAATCTGCACAATGCAGGATGCACAGTACCCAAAATGCCAGCAGCTTCCTGAGTCTTGAAAAGCTGAATGAATGTCATGGGCACTGCTGCTCTTGTGTTCCAGAGTGCACTGCTTAAACTATTTCAAAACTATTTGAATCAGCATAACAATTCAAAATATTAGTAACATCTTCACTCTTCAGATGATGAACTGAGGTTTGAAATGGATTGCTGACTTTCCCACATGGCTACTGAGGGGTGCTGCTGGCTCTAACCCCAAGAAACTGACTCTAAATTCAGCTCCTTTCCTAAAACATTGTGCTGCCTTTCAATGCAGGCAGAGACTCAGACTGGATCTCAATACATTAGTAAATACATGCAAATGAACTGTTGATGTTATTATACTTCTAGCTATCTTCTAAGGAGCCCGGGTCTTTTTACACAGATGACACTTTGTTCTGCGGGTCCTTGGTAGCAGGGTAGAGCTAGGAGCTAAGAGGACCTGGGTTAGTTTGGCTAATGGAGGGAGCAGATCATGGAGCTTCCAGGGACAATGGGGTGGGGAGGCGAATAGGAAAGAGAATTACTGGGACCTAGTCACACCTTTAATAATGCAACATGACCTACCCATGCACTCTTCACCCAAGAGTCTCAAACCTTTAGTACAATGTATTACTCATGAAATGCTTAGCGAGTTTTGGGGATAAAATGGCAAAGGGCTGAGAATTACTGCTGGGTTGGAAGAGGCTGATGCAGAGACAGCACATGTGGACTCAGAAGCCAGAGGCAGGAGGAGAGACCAGGAGGGTGTCAGTCACTCAGAATCAGCAGAAATCAGGCAAGGCCTGGGGTTTTCACAGATGTGTGAATTCACCCAGATGTCTCAGACTGAGCGCACCAGGTCACATCTGAATCCTAGGCAATTAAAGTGAGGATCCAAACATTGCTGAGCTATAGGATACTTTCAGGTTTTACAGGGAAGAGAACCAATCTGTGTCAGAAATCACCCAGCTTGAAACTTTCCCAAAGGCAATCTAAAGATTCATCTCCTCTTTTAATAAAATTCACACACTATTTGAAGTGACTGGTCATTTACTTTTCAGACTAGTCAGGACCACGAAAGGAATTCTCTGAATAGAGTTAAAATTGGTGAATGTGAGATGTGATGAAGATCCAGAAATAAATGCTCTGAGGTCTGTTCAGCTAGTATCCCCAGAATGTTCACTTCCATAAGCAGGGAGGAGACAACCATTCCAGGTCGTGCTCTGTAAGTAAACCCAGGATGCTTACGGAACTTTCATGACCAGATCTCATAAAAATGACAAAATGACAGAGAATGACTGAATCACATATGGAACAAGGACCAAATGTTAAATATAATTATAATCCAATTATGATTATTATACATTAGGATTCTCATAAAATCACCCAGTTTGTTCTCAATATAAACTTGGTGAAACCTGGCTTGTATTCTTTTGGACACACTAGTCTGTTCTTGTTTTCTTGTTGGAATGTTCTGGTTTGCTGCCTTTTTTGTATTCAAGACCTTATTACTGCTTGAGAAATGTTCCTTATCTTTCAGTTCAGTTCAGTCGCTCAGTCGTGTCCGACTCTTCGCGACCCCATGAATCGCAGCACGCCAGGGCTCCCTGTCCATCACCAACTCCCGGAGTTCATTCAGACTCATGTCCATTGAGTCGGTGATGCCATCCAGCCATCTCATCCTCTGTCGTCCCCTTCTCCTCCTGCCCCCAATCCCTCTCAGCATCAGGGTCTTTTCCAAGGACTCTTATTTTAGCATGTGCACTAATCTCTACGTGAGAAGCAGGAGATGGTGTCCCTGGATGCCTGCACAGCCCTGCAGCTGAGTCTCACTGAGATCTGAATCTGAGTGCTGCCCCCTAGGGGTTCTCTGATGCAGTGCCCTGCAGCCCTGGGGAGAATGCTCATCCACTCTAGGCCAAGGGTCCTGTTCAAGGTCTTCAGTGCTCCACATAGTTCAGAGAGGAGAATAAAAGAAAAACCATTACTGTTGCCAGTAATGCTGATGCTTCTGTGCTGATGCTTCTCAACAGGCCTTTCAATTCCCCCTCATTGTTCTAGTCATCTTTCCAACTTCTTGCCCAAAGCAGGCTCTGGCTTGACCTGTCTCCGACACAATTAGTCAGTGGTTGACCCTCATTTAAATACCAATAAAACTCAGAATGGCATTGTGTTCTTTGAAAATAAACTTGATAAGCCTGATACCTCAAAAGAAATCCTGCAGTGAACCTCTCCTCAAAACTTGGGCAGTGCTTCCCATCACAGCCCGCACAGTGGAGGAACATTCTACCCAGTTTCCACTCTTCCCTCAGTGGCTCCAGATTTCTACTGCAACCTGTTTAGAACCCAATGTTTTATAAGGAAATGGCACAGAAAAGGAGCACAGCTACTGCTCAAGCAGGCAACTCTCAGGGTCCCAGAATTTATATATAAGGATTTAGAAAATGTCCTAGAAACCACAGTAGCAGGGTCTTCAGGGACAAGTAAGGCAATCAGAGACCCTTAATTTTAAGGGAAGAAAAATACAATCGTAAGTTTACCATCTTTATCTAAATAAACTCTGGATGTTTGAAAGTGGGTCCTTTTTGGACTTTGAAGCGTGGACTTGAAATTTGCATGGAATGGGAATCCATCCAAGCCAATTTGTTGTTGTTCAGTCTGTGAACAACAGACTGTTGTTGTGACCCCATGGACTGCAGCATGCCAGGCTTCCCTGTCCTTCACTATCTCCCTGAGTTTGCTCAAATGCATACCCATTGAGTAGATGATGCCATTCAGCCATCTCATCCTCTATCACCCCCTTCTCTCCTGCCCTCAATCTTTCCCAGCATCAAGGTCTTTTCCAATGAATCCGGTCTTTGCATCAGGTGGCCAAAGTATTGGGGTTTCAGCTTCAGTATCAATTCTTCCAGTGAATATTCAGGGTTGATTTCCTTTAGGATGCACTGGTTGGATCTCCTTGCAATCCAAGGGACTCTCAAGAGTCTTTTCCAACACCACAGTTCAAAAGCATCAATTCTTCGGCACTCAGCTTTCTTCACAGTCCAACTCTCACATCCATACATGACCACTGGAAAAATAATAGCTTTGGCTATACAGACATTTGTCAGCTTGCCAGGTATTAATACTTCATTCAGGACATGGCAGTCATTCTTGCATGAAACTACTAACCAGCCACATTTTTGAATACTAATTTCACCAATTAAAAACTATTTCAAACATTTTCTATGCTAGTCAATTGGCCTCCTGGTGTACATACAGTTAATTTTATTTATGATACTAAGTGACCTAGCAAAGGAAACTATAAACAAAACACAACCTATGGAATGGAAGAAAATATTTGCAAATGATGTGACCACCAAGGGATTAATTTTCAAAACATACAAATACCACAAACAGCTCAACAACAAAAGAACAAACAAACCATTCAAAAAACAAGCAGACGATCTAAATAGACATTTCTCCAAAGAAGACCTACAGATGTCCAAAGGCATATGAAAGATGATCAACATTTCCAATTATTAGAGAAATGCAAATCAAAACTCAATGATATACCACCTCACACCAGTCAGAATGGCCAACACTTAAATGTTTACAAATAACAAATGTTATAGAGGGTGTGGTGAAAAGGGAATCCTCCTACATCACTGGTGGGAATGTAAGTTGGTGCGGCCACTGTGGAAAACAGTGTGGAAATTCCTCAAAAACTAAAAATAACGTTGCTGTATGATCCAGCAATCCCAATCCTGGGCATATATCCAGATAAAACTCTAATTCAGAAAGATATTTGCGCCCCTATGTTCACAGCAGCACTATTCACAACTGCCAAGCCATAGAAACAACCTAAATGTTCATTGACAGATGAATGGATGAAGATATGACACACACACACACACACTGGAATATTATTCAGCCATAAAAAGGAATGGAATAATGCCATTTGCAGCAATATGAACAGACCCAGAGATTATCATACTAAGTGAAGTAAGTCAGAAAGAGAAGAAAAATGCCATATGAAATCACTTACATGTGAAATCTAAAATATGACACAAATGACTTATCTACAAAGCAGAAACAGACTCAAAGACAGAGAGAACAGACTTGTGGTTGCCAAGAGGTCCAACATGAGAGAGGGATAGATTGGGAGTTTGGGGTTAGCAGATGCAAACTAGTATATATAGAATACATAAACATCAAGGTCCTACAGCATAGTTAAGGAATTATATTCAATATCCTGTGGTAAACCATAATGGAAAAGAATATAAAAAGAGAAAGTGTATTTATGTGTAAGTGAATCACTTTGCTGAACAGCAGAAATCAACACAATATTTTAAATTAATTATACTTTGATGAAATAAATAAGTTACTATCTTAAAGATCTTGATTCTGGCGAGGGTTCTTCACCCATTGGTTAACCACCTTTGGAGGGCAGATTTCCAAAACATGGTATTGACATGTATATCATTATATGTGAAATAGGTCACCAGTCCAGGTTCAATGCATGAGACAGGGTGCTCAGGGCTGGTGCACTGGGATGACCCTGAGGGATGGGATGGGGAGGGAGGTAGGAGGAGGGTTCAGGGTGGGGAACACATGTACACTCATGGCTGAGTCATGTCAATATATGGCAAAAACCACTACAATATTGTAAAGTAATTAGCCTCCAATTAAAATAAATAAATTAAAAAAAAATGCTGGCTAACTGCTCTTAGAAGATAGAGTAACTTGTGTATACAACTACATCACAACGCTTATACTGAGGTATAGACAGAGTTGGAAGCAAGAAAAAAAGTCTTGACCAGCTGACTTTTTGCTTTGTGAGTCCTACTTCAGTAGGTACTGAGTCCCATGGAAGGACAGGCTGTCTTTGCTGGAGATTGACTTGTTTTACAAGAAATAAATCTTGATTGTAAAATCTTATTTTACAAGAAATAAAACTTGATTCAGTTCTCCACCTCCACTTTCCTCTGCTGCTGCTGAAAAACTCTAGTAGAGAAACATCTAACAGTGAAGAAGCATAAATTTCAAGTGTGTTATCAAAATTCCATTGATTTACAGAAAAAACGTTACTGGGGAATCCTGGCTGAAAGGTAAAAGTCTAATTGTTTTTAAAAGACATTCTCCCTAAAGTATAAAACTATTGTTTTTGTTGACTCAAATTCTTTGTAAGATATGTCAAGCCTTTTCAAGAACAATATGGAATATAAATAAAACACACACACAGGTGCATGCACACACACACACACACAACTGTAACTCTAATTGATACTTTAACACAAGGTTATAAATTAAAATCAGGCAACTGAAATCTTAAAATAATTTCACCATAAACTTTATTTTGGAAACTGTCATTCATCAAACACCAAGTAACCTAAACTTTGAGATTAAATCCCTTTCGAAGAACACGATTCAAAGAATCTTTCCCATTTTGAGTCTTTTTTGGAATGAGGCAGGTGTGGAAATATGTAAAGTAATAACAACAAAATAATACAATAAAATAGTAAATGAACCAATGCCTCAATCTTATGAAATAGCTCAGCTGACCAACATGCATTTCATTTTGCTAGGCTTTCTTTCAGCAGCTTTGATCTCCTAGATGTTGCATGGCTTCTGAAAAAATGGCAGAAATAAATCAAGGTGCAGTAAAAAAGGTAGCAAAGGCAAGAACAGCTTTCACTAAGCTGAGACATTGGCAGTCTCTGGCATTCATCTAGCTGGTGTTAGGATGATTTTTTTCCAAGCATCAGCTTTTTGAAAGAGACAAACCCCCTAAAGCCAGAGGGGCAAGATCTGCACAGATATGCAGGCTTGTGTGGAGGTGAGTGGAGAAGGCAATGGCACCCCACTCCAGTACTCTTGCCTGGAAAATCCCATGGGTGGAGGAGTCTGGTAGGCTGCAGTCCATGGGGTCGCTAGGAGTCAGACACGACTGAGCGACTTCACTTTCACTTTTCACTTTCATGCATTGGAGAAGGAAATGGCAACCCACTCCAGTACTCTTGCCTGGAGAATCCCAGGGATGGGGGAGCCTGGTTCACTTCCATCTATGGTATCACACAGAGTCGGACCCGACTGAAGCGACTTAGCAGTAGCAGCAGCAGTGGAGGTGAGTATGGAATAAACTATATTGCCTGAATGATATGGATGAAGGGCCCCAGAAAACCTCTCTGTCCTCAGACTACATCCCTCACTACTCTGGCATGGTTGCCCAAGCTTCAACCATTAAAGACTTTAGTTTTTGGTTTTAAGATTGTGATTTTCTAACTCCTTTAAGCTGCCAACATTCTCCCATTTAATAAAAAGTTAGGGGCTTCCCTAGTGGTCTAGAGGTTAAGAGTAGGCCTGCCAATACAGGGGACACAGTTTCCATTCCTGGTCAGGGAAGATCCCACATGCTGTTCAGCAACCAAGCCCATGTGCTACAACTGTTAAGGCTGTGCTCTAGAGCCCATGAAGTGCAACTGCTGAAACCTGGGTGCCTAGAGGCTGTGGTCCTCAACAAGAGAAGCCACTGCAATGAGAAGCCCACACAGCAGAAGAAAGCCCACACACAGCCATGAAGACTGAGTGCGGCCAAATATAAAAAAATAAATAAAAATTTAAAAAAAGAAAGAAATCATTAACAAATTTTATTCAGAGGCCTAATAAAGCAGATATAAAGCAGAGATGCTGTAACTGAAGTAGACGACCCATCCAGTCAGCCCCTTACTCCCTCTGAGACACATCTGCAAACTGCTAAGGCTCATTGAAGGCCACTGAAAAACCACTGGGTTAAAACAGAGCTTCCCAGTTGGCGTACACAAAAGGATTACACAAGTTGGGAGATACCAAGTCCTTCAGTCCTTATAGACAGGGCTGACGGGGAGGTGTGGGTAGAACTGTGGCCAAGCCATCTGTGACCTGTTGTCTCTCACTTTAATTTACCTCAGTGGTGGGCTTCACTGGTGGCCTAGTGATAAAGAAACCCCCTGCCAACTGTGGGTTCAGTCCCTGGGTCATGAAGGTCCCCTGGAGAAGGAAATGGCAGCCCAGTCCAGTATGCTTGCCTGGGAAATCCCATGGACAGAGGGGCCTGGCAGGCTACAGTCCATGGGGTCGCTAAACAGTTGGACACAAAGGAGGGACTAAAGAACAAGAACGGGAATGTTATTATCATTTTCTGTTGTGTGCCAGACATGAGAAAAGGTTAGGGGGCACTCGGTTAGGGCACTATGCGCTGACTGAGTTTATCACACCGAATTATTGCTGGTTATTAACACCTTAGCACGCACTTTTCTCTGCTAATTCTCCATGGAAAGGAAACATAGTCAAGCAAATCTGGGTAGGGGAGAAGCTGGAAATATGGGTCGTAAGCCAGGACGCTCTCGGGAAGGAAAGAATTGAGTGGGAGGCCCACAAGAGAAGGCTGGAAGTGGAGTTCTGGATGCCTGGCACCAAAAGGTACGACACTAAGACAAGAGGAAAAGGCCACTCAGGAAGCCCTGGAGGGCTCTAAGAGGAGGTCCTGCTCTCCCACCGCAGGAGGATCAGTCCTGCTCTCAGGCATCAGATTAGATCGGTCGCTCAGTCGTGTCCGACTCTTTGCGACCCCAAGAATCGCAGCACGCCAGGCCTCCCTGTCCATCACCAACTCCCGGAGTTCACTGAGACTCACGTCCATCGAGTCAGTGATGCCATCCAGCCATCTCATCCTCTATCTTCCCCTTCTTCTCCTGCCCCCAATCCCTCCCAGCATCAGCCCATGGCAATCCTGCACGCAAACACAGACTTTCCTCCAGAGAGAGTTTATTCCTGAGGGTAAATGCTCATTCAGGACACCCAGAGGAGTGTATTATTCACCTGGAAGAAGGCGGACTTGAGTTTCGAAAGAGCGGGTGAGTAATTGCAAGGGGGGGACCCGTCACAGAAGGAGGCAGGCCCTGACAGTCTCTGACTGAATAAACAGTGCCACTTCCCACCTCCTCCCTCCCCAGCATCCCGTCCTCTTCCTGTTTCTCAACTTCTTTTCCCATCACTCTGACTCACAAGTGTCAGCCACAGGAGTGGCTCCCCATCTCCCGGCCCTCAAGAGATCTCATTGTAAGCGGTTTCTTCTTATCCCCGTCCACTTGGTGTTGGGCACCAATCCAGACCCGACCCCACTCTTCCAAAGGCGCCCCCTGAGGTGCAGCTTCCTGGCAGGCACCTTCCACAGGCAAAAACGATGTGCCTCAGAGGACCGATGCGCCAAACGGACAATCTGAGGTTTATGGGTTTTCAGCAAGGGGTTCACAAAGCCCTGCCAATTCCCCTTTTGCCATTGGCCAATTCCCTTTCACTGGCTCTCCCTGCCTGTCATCTGCTTTGTCAACCAAATCCCTTTTCATTTTTTCTCAGCTTCATCTTGGACTCAGGCCTAGTAAGGCCTGTCAAGAAGATTCCTAATGTAGGAAGTTTTATCTCTTCCACCACCATCCTGAGAGGCGTTGCCTGTCCTTCTGTGACACGTTTCACAGGAAGGCATTCCCGTGTCTGAAGTGGAGCATATTGGACCAAAACACCAAGTGAACAGCTGCACACATTTCTATTTTCAAATGAGAATTTAAATGGAAAGATGCGAAGGAGCAATCCACTGGGGAGGTTGGGGGGAAGGGAGAAACAAATGGAGGAAAAACTAAAACAGGGAATGTCCTTGTACAAAACTGAAAATCTTTAGGGAGAGTCAAAAATTATTCCCCAAATGGCACAGTTGTTTTGGAAAACAGGACGCCTTGAGTTCTGTCTAAATCCTCTCGCCATCCAAGTCCTTCAGGATGTTCTGGGCCTGTCCCAAACTCACTTGCTTTTTTCTCACCAAACTGCTCATTATTTCTCAGCATGATTCTCTCAGCGTTGGTGAAGTATACTTACTATTACTCACACACAAATTGCTGAGTCCACTGGAGGGACTTTTCGAATTCAGTTTTCTTCTCATGGAATGACCTTGGTGCCTAGATGGGTTTGTTACATCTAACACTTACTGAGGCTTACTAGGTGCCACAGACCTTGCATGACTTACCTTATTTAATTCTCATAACAACTCTTCGAGATAGGTATCATTATTGTTCCCATTTGAGGATAATAACAGATGGGGAAACAGAGCTGAGAGAGTCCGAGCCTTTGGTCAAGGACACAGAGCTATTTACTCAGTGATGGAAACAGAATTCTAAATCAGGTGTGTCTAACCACAGAGCCCAAGCTCTGAACCACAGGAACGCTCACCGTCTCCTCCTTTGTTGAAGCGGTTTAATGTGTACTGAGTTTAACGTTTAAACTATTTGTAGTTTGGGGATAGAAATGCCCGCTCCCCAGCTGGCCTCAGAAAATACAACTCTCAAGCCCACTGCTCTTCAGATCTGCAGAAAAACCAATCTTTCTTAGCAGATCCAGGCAGAGACGAACACTCCCTCAGCTATTAAGCTTCTATGCAAACTGAACGCAGCTTCAGCCAACAAGGTCTGCAGACCCGTCAGCCCCATGTCCTGCAAGGTGGTGGTGTGGCTGGGCTCTGCTTCCCATCGACCAAGATTCAGTGAAGATCCCTCAGGCTGCAGAAGTTCTTCAGGAGGAAAAAAGGAAAATCATTCACTTTTCACCCTTTGGTGCTACTCTGAGTCCGGAGGGTAACACACCAACCTGGAGCTAATCCGCAGCGGCACCATTTTAGACGCCCTCGCAGCCACATCTCAAGGCTCCAGACTGCCGCCTAGAGGACAAGATTCTCTGCTACTCCCTTCAACCAGTTGGCTCAGGAAGCAAGAGGGGGAGGGGTGGTGGAGTGGGAGGGGAGGTGCAGCTTCGGGGAGGGAAGGTGGAGGTTGGGGGGAAGGGAGGGTGGAGTTGGGGGGAAGGGAGGGTGGAGTTGGGGGGAAGGGAGGGTGGAGTTGGGGTCAGGCGGCTCTTCTTCCTTTCTCATTTTTCTCTCAAAGTATTAGTTCTGTTTCAGAGGCTTCCTTGTCCCCGGATCGCAGCTGTGGTCACCCACTGACCCTTAGTTCACCTCAGATTTCAATAACTGAATTTCAGAGAGGAGGTATTGGAGCTTTAGTGCCTTCCTTCACAGGTCTCTGGGTTTCTCAGGCAAGTTTGCACCCTCCTCTCTCAGAAAAGTTCAAGCAGCACTTCTTAATAGTCTAAAAAAAAAAAAAAATCAAGCTTCACTCTGCTACAATCATAATTCAGCTCTCAGGAGAAGCCTAAATACTTCACTATAACTTGGCGTCTGCCACTTAGCTCTTACATCAATTTTGTCTCCACAAGAAATTTGGAGGCATGAACTTTGTGAGCCTTTCCATGGCTATTAGTGCTCCTCGGAGCCCAGTAACTGGTGTTCACCAACTAGGGCCCTGGAAGAGCCTCTCTGTTCCTTTTGTCCCTTTCCCATTTCTAGCAATGTTGGGATCAAGGATGAGCAGCCCATTAATATTGGCAAGGCTGTTTGGGCTCTTCAAAGGGGAGATGTCAGAGGCAGGATCCTGGGGGGCTGTAATTATTTTATTCTCAACCACCCTGCAGCCTTTCTGTATCAAACCTCTAATCTGTAATATTATAACGTAGCTGAGTCATATTTCCAATTATCTATCTTCATCTGCATCCCCACGGGACACCAGGGTATAGACTGGAGACTCAGGGTGAGCCTGGGAAGATTCAGAGATTTTAAAAGAAGCTGATTAGCATAGTATTTGGGAGAGATTCTCTTCCCTTCTCTGCTCTGCTTTTATCTGATCCCAATTGGCCTGAGAAGGCCAGCCAGCTCCCAGCCTGCTGGCCGAGCTGCTGCTCCCTGCCTGGGCGGGTAGGGCCGTTGTGCTGAGGGAGAGATGAACTACTTCTTGCTACCCTTTGCAGTCATCCTCCTCTTACCATACCCACCGTGACAGGGTTTGCACTGCCTCAGCTACAAGGTGTGAGGATGCTCTTCCCCCTTTGGGTACTATGTTTCAAATTCAATGAACTGTCATGAAGAAGAACAGAGGATAAAAGTTATCAATTCTTAACCAACTTCTGTTGCCAGGCATTTACCGACACTGTCTTTTTTAATCCTCAGGAAAACACTGCAAAGGAGATTTTATTCCATTTCCCTATGTAAAGAATTCAAGACGAACAAGGTTCACCTAGTAAATAACTCATCTAGCAAATGTTGGAGCAGGACTTCAAATCCCAAGTCCATGGTGTTCCCACTACCTGACTCTAATAGTTTGTAATCTGAGGCCTGGGTTATGGCCTTCCCTTGGGGAATTAGCCAAGACAAACTCAGCATGCTTTTCTAATCGATTTATTCTTTTTTCAACCAAAAAACATGAAAAAAGATACGCCTAAGTGTTATATAATATAATTTTCCATTGCAATGGATGATACTAGTTTTAAAATGGAATTAAGCATGACTTTAAGTAATTATCTCACTCATTTTTTCTAAGTATGGTTTTTATCTCACAGTTGAGTAAAACCTGAATTTCTAAGTCATTCTCAGTTTTTTATTTGGAACCTCCTCCTTTTTGTCTATAACGCTAGAATGTTCTGCAGCTTCAGTATCACCATGATGCTGTGAGCATCTCTATAGGAGTTCTTCTGTGATGGTTAAAGGCACAGACTACATGGCCTTCTCTGATGGCTCTGTACTGGAGAGTCCACCTAGCAATGCAGAAGATACCAGTTCCAGTCCTGGTTCAAGAGGATCCCACATGCCTCAGAGCATGACTGCTTTCTAGTATTTTCGCTCAGCTGCCAGTAGAAGGCAACCCATGTGTCACCCACAGATGTGTGTGTGTGGGGCAGTTGAATAGGCCCATCTTTGGGCAGAGGAAGGAATTGGTGTGGATAGTAGCTGGGTATTGCTTAGCATTGCAATGAGACAGGACTCAAAGGAAAGGGAGACCCTTTGGATTCATCTCAGTATTTTATAATAAAAGTCATCATCTGGTCATAATAAAAAAAAAAGTACTCTCTTTGTAGAGAGAGGAGGTATTTCTAATTTCAGAGTCATGAATCCAGTCATAGAAAGAAAACTGCATTTATTATTAGAAGGAAATAAAATGTTAACAGTAGTTATCTCTGAATAGTAAGACTACTATTGTATAAATCATTTAATTTAGTTTTGGGAGCACTTTTTCCATCATTTCCCAAATCTGATGGGTATATTTTACTTTTACAATATAAAACTTATTAAAAAAAGAAAGTTTCAGGAATTACATAAATTGATACCTAAGGTACTTTCCAGCTTGTCTGTTCTCTGTAAACATTTATTCATATCTTGATAACAGTTCTGATGTTTTTCCATCGTTTTATTTGATATACTAATGAAGATTGCCAAATGCTTGTCTTAATGAACTTAATTTCAGGAGCAAAAATCATCACCACTTACTTCTCTTCTCTCATTGTGCCTCTGGCTGAGGCTGTTACTGTCGCTGCACACCAGGAGGGGCCTTGACACCTCCTTTCTTCAAAAAAAAAAATGTATTCTTATTTGGTTGCACCAGGTCTTTGTTGAGGCACATGAGATCTTTGATCTTCATTGCGGCTTGTGGGGGCTTTAAGTTGTGGTATGTGGAATCTAGTTCCCCTACTAGGGATCAAACCTGGGCCCTCCTTCACTGGGAGCATGGAATCTGAGCCACCGGACCATCAGGGAAGCCCCACTGTTACCTCCTTTACCAGGACCATATGCAGTTAGAAGCCTCTGGAGGTTGGCAATGAAGGTTGGAGTGGAGAGACCAGGAATCACTGGGAAACTGGGACAGGGACGGAATCCTGACAAGCCTGAGCTCTGCCGTGAGTTCAGTCATCTCATGAGCTGAGGACTGGTGAACCAAAGGTAGATTTCTCAAAAAACATGGAGCCTAAGAGCAGAAAGGCAGAAAGGTCTGTTCCCCATTAGCCCTTGTTCTCTGCATGGTCAGAAGCCAGAGACCACCCCAGAAGGTGTGAGTGGAAGTTCATTTTCCTGCTGACCTTTCGTCTTGAGTCTTTGAGTGATGATGGCTCTGAAACGTGGTAATTAGTGCCAATTGAGGTGATGCCTTTGTGAAGCTGACACCTCTCCATTAGGAAATGGACTGAAGCCAATGGACCAGCTACTCAAGGCGGGGACAAAAAGCTAAAAAATCAGTGCCTGGCCAAACTCTACACAATCAGAGTTTCCCTCCAACCATGCTCTGGTGCACAATGGGAACCTGTGCAAGGATGAAAACGGGAACTCCAAGGTTGAATGCCACCCTAAGCCTTGGCATAGAGACAAAAACAATGACCAGGAAAAAGAGACACAATGGAAGAGAGAATAGGAATGGGGGCAGGCTACTTCAGTATGCTTTTGTGGGGCAAAATAAATCCAGTTAGAAGAGAATAGCATAGAGTAAGCCAAAGGCACTCATCTTAATTCAGTATAAAGCAATTTCCTGATTTTTAATGAGTTCTGTCACTTGCATTCTGTCAAATTTCTTGTCTCCTGTTCTTCTGTTCTTTATTTAATCTCCACAGGTACCCAGAATTCTGCTAAAACTTGGCATCATCAAAGAACAAAAGCTTCACTCACTTATTATAAAAATGTGTTAAGTATTTTCTTCTTTTTCCTTTAGCCCCAACCAAGCCTTTTTCTACACGTAAACACAAATGATCTTTAAAAGACAAATATGAATGTGTCACTCCCCTGTCTAAACCAATCCCTGGTTTGCTATTGCCGTTGTACTGAAGATAAACATCTAATATCCTCAACGTGTCCTGGCTCTGGAACCCCCACTGGGCCAACCTAGTGCCTCTTCCCCATCACTCTGTACTCTCCTTTGCACCTCTGTGGTCTGGATCTGAATCTTGAAGCAAATTGTTCATGTTCATATATATATATACACACACACCAACATATATGGAAATGACCAAGTTTGATATATATCTAACCAAGTAAGATATGTTCCCTGTGACTAGAAAGCTCTTTCCTCTGCACTTTGCCTGGCCCATCTCCCATTTGTATTCTTCCAACACTTGGAATGATAGTTTCAGTTCCCCTCTGCCCATTTAAAGTCATGTTTTCCGTAATATTCTTTCTCATAATGCTATTCTTTCCCTTACTTAATACTTACCATCCTGCTGTGTACATTTCTTTGCCTTTTGTTTCTCCCACTCAGTTGTTAGCTCTAGGATGTAGGGACATATATACTTTATTCCCTGCAGTCCAGCCAGATAGTTTATCTCAACCCTATATATCCTGAGACTCCATCGGTCAGGAATTGGTCAGGGGTGGGGTTTGGACATCAATATTTTTTCATAGTTTCTTGGATGATTCGAGTGTGCAGTGAGGGTGGAGGACTGTTTATTCAATCTACCGTCATCATTTAAGGAAGAAACAAATGAGGCCCAGAGAGGTCATGTGACTTGCTCAAAGTCTTCTAGCTGCTATTAGCGGTGGAAACAAGGACCCAGTTTTTTTCAGAGCCTCGTCTCTGCATACTATGATGTCCTTTCACTTAACATGGAGAAGCTTTCTAAGAGCATAGAGAAAACGTGTGTGCTTAGTCGCTCAGTCATGTCCAGCCCTTTGTGATCCCATGGGCTGTAGCCTACCAGGCTCCTCTGTTAACGGGATTCTCTAGGGAAGAATACTTGAGTGGGTAGCAATTCCCTTCTCCAGGGGATCTTCCCAACCCAAGGATTGAACCCAGGTCTCCTGAATTGCAAGCAGATTCTTGCAAGCAGATCTGAGCCACCAGGGAAGCCCACATAGAGAAAGGTTTCTTTCAATTTTTGGTTTTTGTTAGGAGAACTAACTTGGACCTGTTTACCCGGAACTTGCCTGGTTTTAGCATGTTAAGAGTCAGGGAAATACTATCTACCTCAAGTAGTTGTTGTGAAGCTTAAATGAGCTCGTATTTGTAAAGCCCATGACAAGAAGCCTGGTGTGTATGTAGCAGAAGATCAGCTACTGCTAGTTTTTAAATGATACAGAAGTCTTTGGGAACAGACAACCAAGGTGGAAACTCTCCCTTCCTCCCACCCTCCCTCCCTCTTCGCTTTGCGCTCTTTTTCCTTTCTTAATGCAGGTGTAAACATATAAACACAGAAAGGAGATGTCTCTCAGGAAGTCTAGCAGTTGTGAGCACACTAAAATACTTTTTTAAACCAGCGCTCATTACTGTCTATCAACTCTGAATGCCACCCAGACATCTTTAGGTCGTGTAATTTCTCCCTGCCAAGTGAAAGCATTCCTGGTACTCAATCACTAAGCAGCTACTTGAAACAGCTCTCTCAGGGCTTCTCAGTCCCTTGGGCATCCATGCTGTAACCCTGTCACAGTGCCTGTTTCCTGGAATCTGGCTTCTGCAGACTTCCCAGATGTTGATATGCCAGACTAGTTATTTTTCTAAGGCAGTCCTGGAGTCCTCAGGCTACCAGCTGAATTTGATCCATATGGTAGCTCTGGGAATGGCAAGATGCCAATTATGTAGACCGTAGGCCATTGATATTGATTTGTTTATTATCTGCACAGGCCAACTGAGAGATGAAGTTGGAGGCAACTCTGGCATGGTAACTGGGGTGTTCATTTAGTTAGTCTTACCTCACTTGTTCTGGTGGTCTTTGTTTCTTTAGCTAATCCATATTAGAAGTGACAGTTCATTTGTGAAACTGTGAACTCAACAGAAATGCAGAAAATCAGAGAATTTTTGAGGATGGGACTTTGAAGATTAGCTCATCCAACCCCCTTGAGAATATAGTGCATTTAATATTTTGTTTATGTAGCATTGTACAATCCACCAGGAAATTTCTCTAATCTTATCATTGCCCATTAGTTAGTGACAAGAGGACATAGGGAAGGAAAGAAGCTGCAGATTTTGATGTGGGAGGGCAGTGGGCAGGTAAGGAGAATACATCTTGTGTGATATGACAGCGAGAAGCTCGGCATGAAAGGAAGAGTCTAGGGAGACTGGCAATCAATAAAATCTAACATTCTACAAAGCCATAAAAAAGAATGAACTATTTATATATACTTATCTGATGGCTCAAGTGGAAAAGAATCCACCTGTAATGCAGAAGACCTGGGTTCGATCCCTGGGTTGGGGAGATCCTCTGAAGAAGAGAATGGCTACTCACTTCTAGTATTCTTGCCTGGGAAATCCAATGAACAGAGGCTACAGTCCGTGGGGTTGCAAAGAGTCAGACATGACGGAGTGACTAACACTTTCACTTTCATGTATAAACAGTGATTTTGTATAACAGGGGTAGATATCAAAATAATTATGTTGAGAAGAAGAAGCTAGACAAAAAGAGTACATACTGCATACCATTTATAAACAGTTCTAGAAAATAGAAATTGACCTGTAGTGACGAAAGAGCTCAGGAGTTGCCTGTGACTGTACAACCATTATTCAGTAGGCTCCTGAAGTAGAAAACGTGGCTTCCCTCCTGAACCCTGTGTCTCCTTCCCACTCCCTGTCCCCGCCGGACTCAGTTGGCAGGTCCAATAGAATCTACCTTTTTAATTTTAATAACTTTTTCGATGTGGACCATTTTTATAAGTCTTTATTGAACTTGCTACAATATTGCTTCTGTTTTATGGTTAGGGTTTTTGGCTGGGAGGCATGTGGGATCTTAGCTCTCCAACCAGAAATGGAATGCGCACCCCTGCGTTGCAAGGCAAAGTCTTAAGCACTGGATCGCCGGGGAAGTCCCCAGACTCTACCTTTTTAGTACTATTCACAGTCATCTTTTTCTCTCTATTATCATAGTCACCCTCAGGTCAGAACTTCAGACATCATATAGTAGCAGAGGCTACTCAAGATGAACAGAGGCTACAGTCCATGGGGTTGCAAAGAGTCAGACATGACTGAGTGACTAACACTTTCTTGAGTAGCCTCCAACCAATCTCCTTGCCTATATTTTCTACTTGTTCTAATTTATCCTCTGTCCTGTTGTCAGAGTAACTATTAAGTATTTTTTATTTTCTAAACATTAAACTCCCCCAATATAAAACACTTTTAAATTATTCAAAATAGAGAACTATACATGGAATTACAAATACCTATGTGTCTATCACCCAGAATTAAGAACTGTTCACATTTTGGAATATCTATTTGGCATATTTTTTAAAAAGAATACTTAAAATGACATCATCTTTGTTTTTTACTCCATCTACTCTGTCGATGCTTCACAGTTTATAACACTGTTATTGATCCCATATATAGGTATGTACTTATTTAGGTCATGTTTTTATGCTTTTATTAAAATATGTAATCCTGTGTTAAAAGTTAAATAAGTGGTACCTGCAACTTGCTTTATTGCACATTTAAGATTTATGCATTTTGATAGATATAAAGATGAAATCGACTCTATATTGCTATATTATATCATATGAGCAAATCACCCTTTACTCATTATCTTATGAGTGGAACATTTATGTTATTTCCACTAAATAGATTTGAAAGGGTCATTGGTAGGAAAAATAAAGTTGCATCTGATCACCTCCCATAACTCATATAGTCCCCATACCAATGACCTGTTATCCTATCTCATCTGTCTCCACTCTTAAATCTCTCTTCGTTCAATCATACAGTCACTTACATTTTGTCAAACAGCACCACTGGCTGACACCTCCAGGCTGACACCACACATGCTGACCTCCTAGTCTATGAAGGTAGGAAATGGCAACCCACTCCAGTATTCTTGCCTGGAAAATTCCATGGACAGAAGAACCTGGTGGGCCATAGTCCACGGGTGGCAAAGAGTCAGACACAATTGAGTAACTGAGCACACACACACCCCTACGTAAGAAACTTCAGAACAGTACTATAATTCTGGTGTCATTTGTGCCTCTCCCACCTGTGACTATGTCTTACTGTATCCTTGGTACTTAGCATAATGCCTCCAACACAGTAGGCATTCGTAAATAGCTGACGATGGTGGGTGGTGGGTGTGAAAATAAATTTGGAGCCAACTCGCAGGATTCTTCTGGGAAAGCCCCAGGTTTCTGGAGGGGAGTAGAAGACCTCTGGAAGATGTAGAGTGGTCATGAGTCAGGAGAAACAGCACTAGGTAGCAGAGAACACGGGAGGTCGAGCTGCTCACAGACCCCACTGGCATGCCATGCTCAGAAGTGCTGGTTTTCAATCCTGAATGATTTTTCTGCTATGATGGGCTCAGAGCCTACATTCAGTTGTTTTTTTTTTTTTTTTTTCCTAGGTTTTCTGAAAGTTTAGGTTGGGGTGTATGGGAAAAGCTAGCATTTTATAGTCATTGTTAAGATTTTTATTGACTTGAAACTGTGTGTGATAAAAAATGGTTTAGATGCCAAAAGCATGTCTTCCTTAGGTTCCAAAGAGATGCTCAAGTCAACGTAATTAAATGAAAGAAAATTGAAATAAAACCAGTAGGATATGTCAGGACCTGTACTTGGCACACTGCTTGACTCAGGAAAGAACTGAGAGTTGTTAAAAAGTGACAAGCATCTCTGATAGAACGTCTGTCTACACAAGGAAATCCATTAACCTAGAACATGCAAAGACAGATAATGAAAGATGTGAATATTTGCACTCACACACAAAGTTTGTATCAGCATTTCATCACTGCCTCTCATGAGTGAGTGCTACTTTCTTTATTCTGTTCCTTGTAAATGATTTTGCTCATAATGTTTACAATAAAATGCAGCAGTAATAAAAATGATGAAAGATAAATGGATGAACTTTTAAAAGTAGCTGTATGGAAGATTGTTTATGTTGCATGGCAGGCCATTTTTCATACTAAAAGGGGCTAAATTTGCCTACATAAAACATGGTCTTGTTCACTGCTTTTCCTGTAAAGACTACAGCAAATGCATTGCCTTCCCTAAACTCTTTCGGATTCATCCTCTAGTCTTTGTATGTTGGACACTCGATATAAACAATTGGCTTATTGTTAGCCTTAAGTGAAGGTGAACCATTTCTCCTGGGTGATTCCTAATTCCTGGGAAGCCTGATGAGCTATATTTTTAAGGAAAACTCTTAGTCTTCATTTTGGGTCTTGAATGAAGGAGAATAGTGACTTTGAGATCCAACAGACCAGAAATGAAGACCCTTAAGAAAGATTCTGCTTCTTACTATTGTTATAGATTAGAAAGAGTCTCAGATCTGGCCTTTATTTGCTCTTTTCTGGGCTTTTCTTTCTCAAGTTGTAGTCCAAGGAGGAAGAGTTATTGTTTGTCCGCTTCTACATCATCAATCCCTCCCATGTCTCTACACCCCATCCCTCTCCAGCTGACTACTGAAATCTAAAGGTGTTTGTGGGTTATTTTTCTTGCCTCAATTAAGGTCTTTGGTGGGAGAAATCAGAACAGACTTGTTCTATACATGTATGGAGAAGCTCTATACAGTCAGCAAAAACAAGACAGGGAGCTGACTGTGGCTCAGATCATGAACTCCTGATTGTCAAATTCAGACTTAAATTGAAGAAAGTAAGGAAAAACACTAGACCATTCAGGTATGACCTAAATCAAATCCCTTATATTATACAGTGAAAGTGATAAATAGATTCAAGGGATTAGATCTAATAGGCAGAGTGCCTGAAGAACTATAGATGGAGGTTCATGACATTGTATAAGAGGCCATGATCAAGACCATCTCCAAGAAAAAGAAATGAAAAAATGCAAAATGGTTGTCTGAGGAGGCCTTACAAATAGCTGAGAAAAGAAGAGAAGAGAAAGGCAAAGGAGAAAAGGAAAGATATATTCTCATTTGAATGCAGAGTTCCAAAGAATAGCAAGGAGAGATAAGAAAGCCTTCCTCAGTGATCAATGCAAAGAAATAGAGGAAACAATAGAATGGGGAAGACTAGAGAGCTCTTCAAGAAAATTAGAGATACCAAGGGAACATTTCATGCAAAGATGGGCTCAATAAAGGACAGAAATGGTATGGACCTAACAGAGGCAGAAGATATTAAGAAGAGGTGGCAAGAATACATAGAAGAACTATACAAAAAGATCTTCGTGACCCAGATAACCACAATACCGTGATCACTCACTTGGAGCCAGACATCCTGGAATGCAAAGTCAAGTGGGCCTTAGAAAGCATCACTATGAACAAAGTTAGTGGAAGTGATGAAATTCCAGTAGAGCTATTTCAAATCCTAAAAGATGATGCTGTAAAAGTGCTGCACTCAATATGCCAGCAAATTTGGAAAAGTCAGCAGTGGCCACAGGACTGGTAAAGTCAGTTTTCATTTCAATCCCAAAGAAAGGCAATGCTAAAGAACGCTCAAACTACCACACAATTGCACTCATCTCACACCCTAGCAAAGTAACGCTCAAAATTCTCCAAGATGGGCTTCAACAGCATGTGAACCGTGAACTTTCAGATGTCATGCTGGATTCAGAAAAGGCAGAGGAACCAGAGATCAAATTGCCAACATCCGCTGGATCATTGAAAAAGCAAGAGAGTTCCAGAAAAACATCTATTTCTGCTTTATTGACTATGCCAAAGCCTTTGACTGTGTGGGTCACAAGAAACTGTGGAAACTTCTGAAAGAGATGGGAATACCAGACCACCTGACCTGCCTCCAAAGAAATCTGAATTCAGGTCAAGAAGCAACAGTTAGAACTGGACATGGAACAACAGACTGGTTCCAAATTGGGAAAGGAGTTAATTCAAGGCTGTATATTGTCACCCTGTTTATTTATATTTATATATATCATGTGAAATGCCAGGCTGGATGAAACACAAGCTGGAGTCAAGATTGCTGGGAGAAATATCAATAATCCCAGATATGCAGATGACACCACCCTTATGGCAGAAAGCGAAGAACTAACGAGCCTCTTGAAGAAAGTGAAAGAGGAGAGTGAAAAAGTTGGCTTAAAACTCAACATTCAAAAAACTAAGATCATGGCACCCGGTCCCATCACTTCATGGCAAATAGACGGGGAAACATGGAAACAGTCATGTGAAAGTGAAAATGAAGTCGCTCAGTCGTGTCCGACTCTTAGCGACCCCATGGACTGTAGGCCACCAGGCTCCTCCATCCATGGGATTCTCCAGGCAAGAATACTGGAGTGGGTTGCCATTTCTTTCTCCAGGAGATCTTCCGTACCCAGGGATTAAACCCGAATCTCCCGCATTGTAGGCAGACGCTTTACCGTCTGAGTCACCAGGGAAGATAATGGAAACAGTGAGAGACTTTATTTTCTTGGGCTCCAAAATCATGGCCAATGGTGACTGCTGCCATGAAATTAAAATACACTTGCCCCTTGGAAGAAAAGTTATGACCAACTTAGACAGCAAATCAAAAACCAGAGACATTGCTGACAAAGTTCCGTCTAGTCAAAGCTATGGTTTTTCCAGTAGTCATGTATGGATGTGAGAGTTGGACTATAAAGAAAGTTGAGTGCTCAAGAATTGATGCTTTTGAACTGTGGTGTTGGAGAAGACCCTTGAGAGTCCCTTGGACTGCAAGGAGATCCAACTATTCCATCCTGAAGGAAATCAGTCCTGAATATTCATTGGAAAGACTGATGCTGAAGCTGAAACTCCAATACTTTGGCCACCTGATGCAAAGAACTTTCTCACTGGAAAAGACCCTGATGCTGGGAAAGATTGCAGGCAGGAGGAGAAGGGGACGACAGAGGATGAGATGCTGGATGGCATCACCGACTCGATGGACATGAGTTTGAGTAAGCTCCGGGAGTTGGTGGTGTTCAGGGAAGCCTGGAGTGCTGCAGTCCATGGGGTCACAAAGAGTCGGACACGAGTGAGCAACTGAACTGATTACAATCATCATCACAAACTTCATTGCCTTCATAAATAAGAACGTTATCATAGTCTCAATCTCTTACTAATCATTTACTATGTTCCTAGCACTGTCTGAAGACTTTTTCACACATTTTCTCATTCAACACTCACCAGAACTTTATGGAGAAGGTAATAATACTGCTCTCTGACTCCAAATTCATGTTCTTTACCACTGTATCACATGTATGGACACAGCACAAAATACTCTTCACTGTTTGTGGCTTTTAATTTTCGGGAGTTTTTGGTGGCAATTTCTTAATCGCAGACCTAAGTTTATGGCTGCTCAGAAGGATGTTGAAAAACATATCCTACGAACTCATGTTAAGTTTATTCTAAGCGAAATATAATTATGAATGTGATCTGCTTTTTTTTTTCCCTCTGAGTAAGCCATTTCAAATAAAATATGCAGTAGTTCTTGCTTTCCCTAAGTGTGACTTGTGGAGAGCTGATTCTCTATAATTTTAATTCTATATTTTCTCTTCAGTTAGTTTTTAAAAAAGTCTTTATTTGCCAGCAAGAATCAAAGTTGGGGGGGGGGGTGGAAATCTATGTAATTTTAAGGGCAGATTGCCTTAGATTGATTTTTCATTTTATTCTAATTTTATATTTGAACATAATGTGGTAACCGAATTTTTAGTAATATTCTTCTTGACAATTAGGAATGAATTATGAATTCCTATACTCCTTGAAACAGATTTTACAGAAAGAGACTCCACCAATACAAAATCAGTTTGTTTTCTTTTTTAAAAAAATTTTTATTTATTTATTTTTGGCTATGCTGGGTCTTTGTTGCTGTGTGGATTTTTCCCTAGTTCTGGTGAGCCGGGGCTACTCTCTAGCTGGGGTGTGCGGGTTTTTCACTGTGGTGGCTTCTCTTGCTGTGGAGCATGGGCGCTAGGGTGCGTGGACTTCAGAAATCGTGGCTCACAGGCTCTACAGCACAGGCTCAATAGTGGGGGTGCACAGGCTTAGTTGCCCCAAGGCGTGTGGGATCTTCCTGGATCAGGGATCAAATTTGTGTGCCCTGCATTGACAGGCAGATTCTTTACCATTGAGCCACCAGATAAGCCTGTCAAAGTCAGTTTGAACCCATTTACAATAAAAAAGAAAAATCCTTGAATTATGCACATATTTAACAACAATGTACAATACTTGTTTTGAAAACAGCAAAACATCACTGAGTTAAAATAAAGAAGACTTAATTGAATAGGAGACATGTATTTATTGATTGGCAAGTTCAACATTGTTCAGTTCTAATAGATCTATAACAGAGGTTCAAGGGGTTCAGAGTATATCACCCCAAAACTTGCCTCTCTGGCACGAGATTATTTTGAGCTGAAGGCAGTCAAGAAAAAGCAGATACAGGACAAGCTCACTGCCCTTCCCAATCTGCCTGAAAGCAGATCATAAATTTCCCTTGTGAAGGTGTTCCTCCTACTTTTCCAAACCAGGAAGTTGATAACGACTTCATTCTGTGAGACAAGATGGCACAGAGAGTCTACACAAACCATATAAACTAGTTCATATCGTCCATTATTTTCCCCATATATTTACCTTCTCACAGTTGGCCAACCTAAAAGTCTAAACTGCTTTTCCTTTGTTTTGTCACCAATATCCCCATCTTTGCCTTGTTCCTTTTACTCTGATCTCAGAAAAAAACAATAATTGATGAACTTTCTTATTGTCTACTGATAATAAGGCCTCTATGAAAAGTTATGAAAAGCCAAAAAACAGAATAATCAAGGGAAATATAAAACCCACAACTTTCTGAATTATAAAGTGTGGCTTTTTGATCTGATGGTAACAAAATTATAAGACACACAGTTTTTATTTGATCCATGCTTTGTCTCTGATCTGTGTTATCCCGAGGCAATTTCCCAGTACTTAACCACTAATCTAAATTCCTGGACATTGCTTGATATTTTGCCCAGTTTTTAAGACCAGTGCCTTACACACTAAACCTTTTCATGATTCAGCCTCCTGTATCTTATAAAGGTCTCCCATCCAAGGTCTTTTTGGAGAGACAAACCTAGTTCACAAATAACCTAAAGTGTAGAGTTGGTTGACACTTCCCATTCCCAGAGATTATGTACCATTGCCAATATGGTATAGTAGTAAGATTAAGTGATTTTAAAATCACACTGCCTGGTTTTAGCTCCTAGCTCCACAACTTTAAACAAATTACTTAACCTCTTCATGCCTCAATTTCTGCATCAGTAAAATGAGAATAATGATGTTTGCCCTGAAGCCCTACCTTGTAAGGTCCTGCTCAGTATCCACTGGGATGATAAACAAAATCTAATCAGGCATCATGAAATATTTGCCACTATTTTGATTATCATTAATTCTTCCTAGCTTTAGGTTATCAGTTCTGCCCATCTTTGACTTAACAAGGAAAAGGCAAGGAGGGGCAACTCCCTTTTAACAATACTCAACTATTTAGGGAGAGGGGCTTACCCTTAGAAGAAGTAGAGAGTAATTTGAATTAAGAGGTAGGTTGCATGATGAGCAAAGAGCAGTATTCCTAGAGATACACTCTTCAGAACTGCAGGATAGATAAGCTACAGGGATGCCTCCCACCCTCCCCCACGGCACTTCCTAGCCCATTGTCTAACTCAAGTTTCAAGAGTGAAAATTTAATCCATCTTTTGTTCTTCCCCCTTCCCTCCCCCTACAAAGAAAAGAAGCAAAGCCTTTTAGATACTTGGAAATTGTGGTTTAGATACTTTACAGATTTTCTTTCTACAAGTAGGTCTTGTTATCATTCCCTTTAATCAAATTGGTAATTCTCCTCTAAACTCTTTCCAAGTACTGCATTTTCTTTGGCACTATGGACACAGCTGGATGTGACATTCTATCAGTACCAACGGTCGACTTAGGGTGATTATGATTAGTAGACTAGTACTGCTTTATGCTACTTTCTTAATAATTGGTCATCTGGTGCCAAATTTAGTCACAGGAATACAGCACTAATGAGTTTCAAACTTTATTTCTAATTCTGCAAGTATTTTGTTCCGATATATATGTACATGGCCAGTATGTTAAATCATTTGAAATATGTCATTATTACAAAGGCTGCTTTCTTATGTTCTTTTATCTTACTATGTTCAAGCGGACGTATCCACTGTTGAGAAAGGAATTCTCCATGGTGAGAATGAACCAGAGGGGTCATAAAACTGCATTCTGCAGTATTTCCCCTATTTGTTATGCATGCCTTGCTGATTTAGAAATTATTCAAGCTTCCAAAAGAGGAAGTGATTTTCAAATAGGAATAGTTAAAAATTTTCTAATGCATTAGTGTTTCTAGCTAGGGTGAATGTGAAAAACAAGAGTTTCAAACATCTAAAAGTTAAGAAAGTGAAGACAGAAAAACTAAAATATAGGAAGGAGAGGGAAGAAGCACTAAAATTTCCATGGCCATTCTGGCTATTCAAAGAGATGGGATTTTAGGTCAACCATAAATATGACAGATAACCTGATGGAAGAAAGGGCCTGAGGCTATGATTGTGGAATGCGGCCATCTCTAACTCCTCCTGTCTGTGCTATTAGAGTACTTTTTGTAGAGGAAAGACTTATTTTCTCTAGCAGTAGAGTTTCTTAATAAAGAGTTTGGATACAAAACGTATGCCCATTTGCAATCTCAGAAAACAAAGTAGGCATGAAAATCTTAGTATTATTTCTTTTTCTACCACTTCAGCATGATGTGAAAAATAATTTTGTTGTTTTTGAGGTTTCACTGCTGCTACTGCTAAGTCACTTCAGTCGTGTCCGACTCTGTGTGACCCCATAGACGGCAACCCACCAGGCTCCCCCATCCCTGGGATTCTCCAGGCAAGAACACTGGAGTGGGTTGCCATTTACTTCTCCAATGCATGAAAGTGAAAGTGAAGTTGCTCAGTAGTGTCCGACTCCTAGAGACCCCATGGACTGCAGCCCACCAGGCTCCTCCGTCCATGGGATTTGCCAGGCAAGAGTACTGGAGTGGGTTGCCATTGCCTTCTCCTAAAGATCAAATTGGGCTAACAATTATCACTATTGACACATAAAAAGGAGAAACTCTACCGACAATCAAGATCAGCTAAGCCCCAATATCTCAAGAGCTTTTTTTTTTTTGGCTGTGCTGGGTCTTCATTGGTGCACATAGGCTTCTCTAGCTGCCAGGAGGGGGTTAGTGAGCGGGCCTAGGTACCTGCAGCAGGTGGGATCTTAGTTCCCCAACCAGGGATCGAGCCTAAGTTCCCCACGTGAGAAGACGGATTCTTTACCACTGGACCACTGAGGAATGCCCTCAAGGGCTTTTCAAAAGGTTTATTTCTTGGTCTCATCACAATCCAGTGCAAGTCTCTTTAAGGGAAGGCTTGAGGAGGGAGGCCCTCCTCCATGCAGTCCTTTGGGCCCCTGACATGGAGGTTCTGCCATCTTCCATGACCCCGGGGGTACTCCTGGCTCCCCTGCATCTGGCTGGCAGAGAAGAGGAGACACAGTAGAGGACCGAGCCTGGCAGTGCTGGCCACTGCCTTCACCCACATTCTTTGGGGCTAACTTCAAGGGAGACTGGGAAATATAATTCAGCTGCATGCTCAGAAAGAAGAGGAAACAGGTTTGGTGAGCATCTAGGTAGAGTCTGTTATATGATTTAAATTAAAGATCACATAAATTAGTGGCAGGAAAGCTGAAGGTTGCCCCTGATTGCAATTCCTTTTGGCTGCAGCAAATCCTTTAAAAATTCAAGTTAGTTTAAAATTTTGACTATGGAAAGAGTTCACATTAAAAAAAAAAAAATCTACTCTTTTGGGGTTCTCTCAAACAATCAGAAATCTAACAGATCTTCTGGCCAGCATTTCTACTTGACAGTAAATGGTGAGAACAAAGCAGCAGCTTCTCCCTTATCCAGTTCACCTTCCAGGCTGTTTCACTCACTGATTTGTCTGGCCCCATAACAAGCTTATACTTGAATTCTCTGGTCTGCATGACGATTTTACCTTTTCTATGTTTTATATCTTGTCATTAATATGTTAATAACAATGACTGCAGTGGATTGATTTGGGCCTGTAGTTATTAATTATGCTTTAGATGGGGGTGACAGCTAGTAACCAACTCAACCTAAAACTCCCCTTCTCTGCAGAAGTAATGGCTAGTGTCCAATTATGAATGAATGGAGATTTATTTTTTTAGTCTAGTCATTTGTTTAGTTATAATTCATATTCTGAATAGGAATAGTAATCTATTAGAAACACTGTAGAATGTGAAACCTTTGCTTTTCATTTCTTCCCAGGATTAAATCTTTTGGGACTTGTAATTTTAAGATTCTTTTTATGGACTAAGAGCCCTCCACAGAAAAGCAGGTCTCAAGCAACAAAATGGTCCTTAGTTTGACAGCAGAACAGTTTACAAGAATATCATCTACTTCAAGGTGTTGAATATTGGCTGTTTGGGAGGGGGGGGGGGTAGATTTAATACAGCTATTAAAAAAAAAGAAAAAACCTTAAATAAAAAGCAGATTCCAATATGGCTACCCTGTGGTCTTCTGGTTGAACTTGAACTAGTCCCATAATCAAAATTTGGAAAATCAAGTTATATTGAGGGGGTTTGGTGAGGGTGAATTTTAAATGACCAGTATAACTGCTTTGCTTCTTTGGAGAACTCTGCCTATAAATATCTCAGAGTTGAGTGTTAGAAAAGTTTGTACACAATTTTAAAAAGAAGGAACTAGATTATCAAAAGTAAAACTGAACAAATTGTTTGCAAAGAAAATACCTCTTAACACCCTAGACAGCTGAAAAAAAAATAAACATACCTTAGTCCAATTAACACAGAATGAATGTACAATATTATATGGAGAGTGTTATCTTGTTTGCTTTTTTCTTAACTGAGCAGAGATTAAAGTATTATTTTTAAAAACCACCTGGAGGGTGTTTTAGTGTTTCTGGTAAAATTACTTAAGCACACAATGGCCGTCTTTCTATGCCTTTAGAGTTCACGTGAATTTGGTTACGTAAGTTCCATGGAGAGAAGTTTTCAGTGGATTTAAAAAAAAAAAAAAGACCAATGGAAGAAATGACTTTGTTTTTAATTTCTATTATTGATTTGGCTGAGAGTAATAAACTGTTGGTGCAATATTGCAATTGAGTCAGTCCTAGATACCTGGGAATAAAGACAGAATTGTAAGTCTTGGTGAAGACAAAGAAAAATAAGCCCTTGTGAGAGAATATATGAATGGAAAATTTTAAAAAAGTTACCTTGAGAGGGTGTAGTGTGGGATAGGGGGAGCTATCCCTAGAGAAAAAGAGACCTTTGGATGATGAGGGTGAGAGAGTCAGACTGAATAGACCCCAAAACCCCAACTTACTTACCAGGCTCTAAATCCTCACCCAACACTAGGACATGGGAATTATTTTTTGTTGTTGTTTTTGCTTTTTCTTTTATATATTTATATAAACTTTATTTTGTACTGGAGAAGGAAATGGCAACCCACTCCAGTATTCTTGCCTGGAGAATCCCAGGGATGGGAGAGCCGGTGGGCTGCCATCTATGGGGTCGCACAGCGTCGGACACAACGGAAGCGACTTAGCAGCAGCAGCAGCATAGCCTTTCAACAATGTTGTGATAGTTTCAGATGAACTGTGAAAGGACTCAGCCATACACACACAGGTATCCATTTTCCTCCAAACTCCCCTGTCATCCAGGCTGGTACATAACCTTGAGCAGAGTCCCCTCTACTACACAATATGTCCTTGTTCGTTATCTATTTAAATATAGTAGTGTGTACAAGGACCTGGGCATTATTATCCCTTTGTCCCTGATGAGGAAACTGAAGCTCATATTGATCAATCTGCTCAAAGTCCATTTGAGAGATAATCAGGGCTGCAAGAATTCAAGTTAAAGGCCCCGAGGTACCAAAGTCTGAGTGGAGAAGACCGGGGAGTGAATGCAGAGAAGTAGCACAATGAGAGAGATTCAGGTAGAAAGACAAAGGATGGGGCACTTAGGTTTGAAATGTCGTTCACTGAGTAGATGACTCAAAGAAGGAAGTTTGAAAAGACCTAAGGCAAAGTGCGCTGAAGGATGAAACAATTCTTCCCCCCAGCTCCACAGACTAAATCCAGAAGTATGAGCTTAACTGGCACTTTGGTAACAGAAGGATACATGTTGGACAGGTTCCAATAGAGCAATAAAAACAATCAAGGGAACAGAGATTTATCTGTTGGAAAGATACACAAATATCAGTACCTCGGCTTACTTGAATGGGGAGGAGAGTTCCATAGCTGGCAACTCTTTGAAGTGTGCACAGCACTCAAGGAGTGATTAGCCAGCAGTGGGGGTATACCTGGGAGTTGAAAGTGATGAAATGTGGACAAGAAACCTCTAAACTGATAGCAGAAAATGCTTTTTGGAAAACTTACAGGGTAACTCCTTGAGGCCCCGATACTTTCCACTTTCCTGGACTAACTCCTTTTCTGGGAATCCAAATGTCTCCAGAAGAAACCCCCTTCTTCTCCTATGCATCCCCAGCTGCAGCAGGTGGGACTGTCTGATCTGGACCTCACGGATGCTGTGCCCAGGAGCGCAGCGGCAGGAAGACCCAAATGGGCTGGACAAGATGACTCATTTTCTTTTCCTCTCTTGGTTATTTCTATGAGTCATACACTTTCATCCGGTGCAAAATATGGAAAGTAATATCAGAAAGCCTAAGATATTGTTATCAAATATTTAATGAAAAGAAAAATCCCTTTTCATATGATCCTTACAAAAATGTTTAGTCTTTTCACTTTGCTGCCATTTCTTTGATTTATCGACATGGGGTGTCGAGGTGGGGTGAGGAGACTGGAGGCTGTAAGCAAGACAGAAAGATTAAGGTGACTGGCGCTACTGCTCCGAGGCAGTGATCCAAGCTGCTCACCCTTGAAAGGAAAGGGACATGGTCCAGCTCTTTTCCAATAAGCAAGGACTCATCCCTTGAATAAGCTGGGAGTTATGGTCAACTGAGTATTCTTCAGCTTTGGGTTTCTTGCTTGAGTCTACATGGCTGCAGACAGGATAAGGATAAGGTGGTAGGTGATTTAAGAGCATGGATTTTGACATTAGGTGGTTTTGGATTTGAATTCTGGATCTGGCACATATTAGGCAAAATCCTTGATTGCTCTGAGACTTAGCTGTCAGATCTATAAAATAACAATTATGCTAAAAATAATTGTAATGATAACATGAACATGTCTATTATTGACTGAGCTTCTACTCTGTATCAGATTTTTTAATAGACTTTACATGTATTATCTCATGTCATCTTCATAACAACTGTAGATATAGTTACTAATATTGTCATCATTTTACAGGTGTGGAATCTGAGTCACAGAAAGTTGGAGGAACTTGTCCAAGGTCGAGTGATTAGGTCATGGCAGAGGCAACATGATAGCTGCATCCTCAGGTTGTGTAAGGCTCACTAAAGGTAAGGGAGCTGAAAGTACCAGTTTCCACTAAATGTACAACAATGTACACACTTTTTTAAAATAAAGGCAAGGGAGATTTTCCAATTTTTATCTTTCTTTTTTAAATCAATGAACGAGTTTCCCTACTATCAGCATCCTTTGTAAGAGTAGTTCCCTGTATTTCTTATTTTTAAACTAAATTATCTAAATTTCATAGCGATTATTTGCAAAAGAGTTGTGAACAACACTTGATCCTAGGCTAACACATATTCTCCAACTGTATTCAAGAATACACTTCTGTTCTCCAATCAACCAAAATAAAGATGCAGTAGAAACCATGGAAACTTTGCTTTCAGTAAACATGTTTACAAATCCAGGAGCATACTTCAGAGCAAAATGTCTTCTGTCTCTCTCTCTCCACACACAGGCACGCGCGTGCACACACACACACACACCCCTCTAATTTGATGTTCAGGGTTATCCATGAAGATGATACTGAGAGTTTTCTTATTCAGCATCTTGGTTGGTGTATTAATCTGTTTGGCTGCCATAAAATAGCATAGACTGGTAACATTAGAAATTTACTTTCTCACAGTTCTGAAGGTTGGAAAGTCTAAGATCAGGTTTCCAACAGGGTTTGGTTTCTGGTGAGGACTGTCTTCCTAGCTTTCAGATGGCTGTCTTCTCCTAAAGTCCACACGCAGCCTTTCCTTGGTGCTAGTAAAGTAGAGAAAGAGAGGTCTCTCTCTATTCCTCCTCTTATACTCGATTCAGTTCAGTTCAGTTCAGTCGCTCAGTCGTGTCTGATTCTGCGACCCCATGAATTGCAGCATGCCAGACCTCCCTGTCCATCACCAACCCTCAGAGTTTACTCAAACTCATGTCCATCGAGTCGGTGATGCCATCCAGCCATCTCATCCTCTGTCATCCCCTTCTCCTCCTGTGCCCAATCCCTCCTAGCATCAAGGTCTTTTCCAATGAGCCAGCTCTTTACATGAGGTGGCCAAAGTATTGGAGTTTCAGCTTTAGCATCAGTGCTTCCAATGATCACTCAGGACTGATCTCCTTTAAAATGGACTGGTTGGATCTCCTTGGAGTCCAAGGGACTCTCAAGAGTCTTCTCCAACACCACAGTTCAAAAGCATCAATTCTTCGGCACTCAGCTTTCTTCACAGTTCAACTCTCACATCCATACATGACCACTGGAAAAACTGTAGCCTTGACTAGACAGACTTTTGTTGGCAAAGTAATGTCTCTGCTTTTTAATATACTCTATTAGGACCCTGTAATTATGACCTCACTTAACCTAATCACCTCCTAAAAGCCCAATCTCCAACCACAATCACATTGGGAGTTAGAGCATCAACATATGAATTTTAGCAATGGGTTAGTCTGGACTGATTTTTACCCTGGGGCCCATGTATATCAGAAATTCATTCATGATTCATTCAATTTTTTTCCTGTGGATTACAGTTATCTCTAGACAAGTTATTGACAAAGGACTGTGAATCAGGTGTTTGGGTAGCCCATGAATAGATTTAATGTAATAGATAGGATCTTGTTAAAGCCGAGTGAAAAGCCATGGAATATAGGGTGGTGGTGTTCTTTCTAAAAATAAGTTTTGGTGGCTATTGTGTTCCTAATACTGAAGGCTTTTCTGAACATAAACAAGAACCTAAAAGTAAAAGTTAGATCTGGAAAGGAAAGGGCCCATTCTGCAGAAGGAACACATTCTTTCCAAATGGTTTGCATAATTTCCTACGTTGCTTTCATGTTACAGAAAACAAACACTTAGGTGTTTGGTGACTATGTACACCAAGTTTCCACATAATCTCTGAAATCTCATTGGGGCTGGGTTAGTTAATTTAGGAAGGCTTGGTAACTTCCTGCCATGTGTCATTCAAAACTTTGGAAAATGTGAATATACCATTTTCTTGCCTTTGGACATCATTCCTTACTCCTTTTGGCCATAGACATGTTCAAATAGTGATGGTATCTTTGTATGTGGGTGGTGATGGGAGGGGTGGGGAAATGGGAGGGGTTGGATTTTAAAAATTGAACTTTTCCAAGTATAAAAGTTCTCATAATATTCAGCTTCTTGAGCTTCAAATAGTACCCATTTATAAGGCTATTGTTTTGAGGGAAGATTTTAAAAATATTTTTTAAAAATCTCTCCTTTAAGAAGCCAAGACTGGGGACCCTACTGGTTCTTCCCATAGGGTAGAAAACCCTCATCTTTTCAGAACACCAAGGCCATGCATTTGCTGCTTTAATGGAAGGTTGATAGGATGCAGGTGATAGGATGCAAGAGAGGGTCCTGCTCCTGATGGGGGTGCAGGAATGGTAAAGAAGAACCAACTGAAAGGACCTTTATGCCCTAGGAGGTATTTGAGTAGGTGGAGGGAACACTGAGGGCAGAGAAGGCTCATGTTTCTACTTGAGGGCTCCAGAAAATATCTAACTGTCTGGCTTTCACTAACCTAGTCTGCAGGACAGAGTGCTCAGGTAGGGGAGGCTCTGAGGTGTGGTGAGGAAAAGCCTGTGAGCCTCCTGGGGCCCTTTGCATGAGGGCCTTTGCAGTAGAGCCAAGGCCTGGATGGAAGATGCTATGGAGACTCGGGGGGCTCAGGGTCTGCAGGCAGTGCTGACAGAGGTGGTCAGTGGTGTGAGGGCACTAGGTCCTGACCAACCTGAGAGAGACCCAGTCACCGGTTCTCTGGCCACAGACCCCCAGGGGGGCAAGGGCCCTGTGTCAGAGACCAGAACAGTAGGGGACCCCCACTGCCAGGCTCTGTCCCTTCCTTTCTGCTTTAAGGTCAGGTAAGCCATAGCAATCTCCTCCTCCTAGTCTTCCTTCTAATCTGCCACCTAAGGAGGAAAAGACAGAAGAGGAGGGAGACAGAATAGGAAGGAAAGGAGGAAGTCTTTTGAAAGACTGAGACTTTGTGTCCAAGAATGGAACTGTTTAAAGGCACTGTTTAAACTATAGGCTAAGACTAAGTGTTAAATCAGATAGGACTAAATGTTAAAGTTTTCTTAACAATACAGTAGCAAGGGTATCACGTCAGATTAGCTACAGACAAAGTAAAGGAGTGGCGCCTTATACCCTATCTGTACTTCTGGACTACAGTGTGAGTGGATTTCACTTCATTTGGTTCCTGTGTCTTGGATGGCGGTGTGTGTGTGTCTTGGGTATGGCAGGAAAGCAATGAACTGAAGTATAGTTTCACTGGGAACATTCTGAGTGATACAGTCGTCCCATTAAAATGGAATTTCAGGAAACATCCAAATCCTAAACACTGCAGAAGGTCCAAAACAAACTGATATACACATATGCAATTATGACAGACATTTTAGCACTGAGTAGCCTACTTCTCATTGGATTCTAATGGAAGAGTTGAACTAGATCTCCATGACCTGTGCTCTTCTGAATGCAGCAGCCCATCTCCCAAACGTGATTTGAAAATGTTCTGTAAAGCAAACCTGTCCGCCACTATCACCTCCTCTACCACTACTGGCAGCCAGCCCTTGCTGAACTCTCACTCTGTGCCAAGTATTTATGATCCTCTGCTAAATGCTGTATGTGATTACATTAATTAATCTCTGTAGCAGTCCTGCGAGATGGTGCTGATATCATCTCCATTTTAAAGATGGCAGAATGGAGGCTCAAAGATGAATTAAGTATTTTGTTACAGGCAAGAACTGACTCCATGTTGGATCTGTTTCTTTTACTTTATCATTTGCTTCCTGTTACTTTTGTTTACTGAAAGGATACTGTCCGTATATAATGGCTAGCTTCAGGGAACCCTGCCCCCTGCCTGAATGTTAAACCAGAATACCTTTGTTCAGGACCCTGTCCATCTGTGGATGGCTACAGGAAGGAAGAAATTGACACATCCCTTCCTGGAGGCTGGCCACTCCAGGAGATATTTGCAATATTAATGGTTTTTTAATTTTATTTCCTCACCTCCCCCCATCTCTGTTCTATAAAATACCCTGGCATCCAGACCTCGAAAAGATGGTTATTTTGAGACATTAGTTTGCCATCTTCTCAGTCAGTATTCCTTGCCTCAACACCTTTTCTCTTGGTTAACTGGCCTGTCATATGGCAAGCAAAGTGAGCTTGGACTCAATAATGATTTAAGCTAGAACTCAAGATTATATGTTACTAGTTCCAAAGCCAATGGCTATTTTGGCCACTACACCATGGTACTTTCAAGCTTTTGAAAACAACACTTTTAGAAAACTTTCCAGTATCTCTGAAGTTCAATTTCAGGGGCTTTACTTTTTCTGCTTCCATGTTGGTGTGACTTGATGTTCCCATGTTGATGTGCCAGTGGGGTGAGATACAGCTGAAACTTTGTCCACTTCCTTTGCCATGATACGTCATCAAGTGAAGTCGCTCAGTCGTGTCTGACTCTGTGACCCCATGGACTGTAGCTCACCAAGCTCCTCCGTCCATGGAATTTTCCAGGCAAGAGTACTGGAGTGGGTTGCCATTTCCTTCTCCAGGGGATCTTCCTGACCCAGGGATCGAACGCAGGTCTCCTGCATTGCAGGCTGACGATTTACCATCTGAGCCACCAGGGAAGCCCATATGTCATCAAAGTCTTGCAAAATACCTGTTGGAGAGAACATGAAGTAGCTTTTTAGAGCCAACATTTATTGAGTGTTTACCACATGCCAGGCCCTATGCTAAGCCAAAATATGTGTTAATTTCTTTACTAATCCCATCAAGTCTGTGAGATGCGAACTGTTCTGATCCGCATTTTAGAAATCAGAAAATTGAGGCACACGTTTACATAACTTTGCCCAAGTTAACACAGTAGATTTAACTGTTAAAATGCCAACACTTAGACATCATTCATATATAAGAATCATGCTGGGTCACTCCTGGTGATGTCTAGAAGAAAGCCAGATTTTACCTATCACAGGCATGAACTGCTTATTATGCCTGTGTGATGGCACACTTCTGTCTGTGCCTGGGTTTAAGGACAAATGTGACACCTACCCACCCCCAGGAAGAGTTGTGAAGTTTCTGACAAGGATCTGCCTTCCTTTTTCTTCCCAGGGCTTCCTTCTTCCACTTAAGATACTCAGGTACCTTCTTGTCCTCATCACTCCTTTCTTCTTTCATACAGGCTCTGGCACCAGACGTTTTGTGGGAATGGCTTCTATTGTTTGGTGAAAATGTTCATTTGGGTTTTTCTCTAAGATGGTATGGAAAAATCTGAATGAACTTTTTGGCTAACCTAATGCTTTGCCTGGAACTTATTCATACAGCAAGACCACACCCGTTTATGTACTTGTGTTTTGTGCCTTTTTTTGGTTGTTGTTTGTTTAAATGATTGTATTGTGAAAGGAATTTTTGGCATCCACGAATACCTGGGAGATCTTGGGGACATGAGAGCCCATGGGGGATTCTGTAGTCCTGCCCAGGAGCTCATGATTTAGCCTGTTCCTGTAAAAGTCCAGGCATCTCTTCACAGCCCCTGACACTTCCAGGACAGTACGCGGGGCTGTGGAGAATCTGTCCAGGGAACATGTGCTTTCCCCTTGCCCAAGACATCTCTCTGGATTGTTCCTCTCTGGCCTCCTACTTCTACTAAGCACATGTCTGGTCCTCTGTCCTGGCAGTCCTTTTGCAATTTAGCATCTCCTCTCTTCCCTCTGCTTCAAGATCTGAGGAGGCATATTTTAATATTTCTGGCATTTTCATCCAGATTTTAGTTAGCAAAGTATTGAATTATTTTTCTCTAATGTACTGAAACACATCTCTACTTGTGTTGTTCAGTCGCTAAGTCTTGTCTGACTCTGCGATCCCATGAACTGCAGCACTCCAGGCTTCCCTACCTCCCAGAGTTTACTCAAACTCAGGAGAAGGCAATGGCACCCCACTTCAGTACTCTTGCCTGGCAAATCCCATGGACGGAGGAGCCTGGGAGGCTGCAGTCCATGGGGTCGCTAAGAGTTGGACACGACTGAGCGACTTCACTTTCACTTTTCACTTTCATGCATTGGAGAAGGAAATGGCAACCCACTCCAGTGTTGGCAGAATCCCAGGGACGGGGGAGCCTGGTGGGCTGCTGTCTATGGGGTCTCATAGAGTCAGACACAACTGAAGTGACTTAGTAGTAGTAGTAGTAGTATAGGCAGCCTAGGGCAATGGGATAATATCGTTTACAGTGTTGTGAGAAAGAGAGGTGGTAGGAAGAAAGATGGTTAAAGTAATAATTACAGCATAGTTAGCTCTGTCTTATTTTTAAACAAAAGGGCCATTCGGGCACTACTTCCTCATTAGCAAAGGTTTACAGTATTTAATGAATCTTCTCTCTGGGAATATTTTGCACATTTCAAATTTGATATTCAAATGCAAATATATTCAACCCAGCAAAGAGACAGCAAATGTCACTGACTCTCTTCATCTGGTTTGGCCAAATCTCTGACGTGGCAGAGGAGGAATGTGTCAAAATACATTCAGGAAAATGCCTGCTGGCTCCTGTGAACCCAAGTGCTTCCAGTCAAACACTGACAGTGAGGAGCTTTTCCTCTTACAGCAGAAATCAACACAACATTGTAAAGCAACTATGCTTTAATAAAAGTAAATACAATTTAAAAATTTTTTAAAGAAAAAGGAATTTTTTTTCATCTTTACGTATTTCTTTCTTTTTTTTTTCTCCACCTAGGTTATGTAAATTTTGTCAGCCTATTGTAAAGACTGGTATGTTCAGTGGCTCTTCCTGGCTAGAACTCGTCTCTGCCCGCCAGCTCACTGTACAGCCATCTCAGAGGATGAGATGTTTGGATGGCATCACTGACTCAAAGGACATGAGCTTGAGCAGGCTCCAGAAGATGGTGAAGGACAGGGAAGCTTGGCGGGCTGCAGTCCAGGGGGTCACAAAGAGTTGGACACGACTGAACGACTGAAAATCAAGCCCACTCTTCTATGAATCTTCCCAGACCTCTTCGGCTCCCATTCATTTCCTTTTCTTGGGAACTCCACAACACTCACAAAGTAAGCAATTTGTTTTGGCGCTAAATAGAGTACTGATTGGATCTACTATTTCACGTATGGATCTTTCCTCTTTTCAGGGACATAGGTTTCTTAGATGAAGTTACTTTTGTTTTTCCACTAGTAAGTTTCTTATTGGGGTCCTGGTGACTCAGCGGTAAAGAATCCACCTGCAATGCAGGAGACAGGAGTCAGGAAGATTCTCCGGAGAAGGAAATGGAAACCAACTCCAGTATGTTTGCCTGGGAAATCCCATGGGCAGAGGAGCCTGGTGGGCTACAGTCCATTGGGTTGCAAAAGAGTTGGACATGACTTAATGACTAAACAACAAGTTTGTTATCTTTTTTAGATTTTTAAATTTTATTTATTTTCACTGAAGTATACTTGCCTATTAGGGAATCTTCTGGTGGTCCAGTGGTTGGGAGTCTATGCTTCCACAGTAGGACGCACGGATTTGATTCCTGGTTAGGGAACTAATATCCTGTGAGACAAGGCCTTCCCCCAGCAAAAAAAGGAATGCTTATTGTTTTGACATTTCCTCATGGTGGAAAGCCCCAGCCAGTTAGCAGTTAGCAGTGAGTATCAAAGATATGAGTATCTAGTGCTTTACAGGAGATGACCTCTGGAGATAACATCACAGACAAGACTATTGTGGAACAGGTTGAATCCTGGCACAGTTTACTCCCTTTCTAGTCTCAGGCTAATCACTTAACTCTTGCAATGCCACATGTGGAAAATACATTCTGCCTTGTATGCATTGATAAGCCCGTGTTCCATATTCCAGAGATGTGTGGGCTCCTGGCTTTGTGAGTTTGTGCATTCAAGAAACTTTGGGTGAAAAAGCAAAGATATAAACACAAAGGAACCAGTATTAGGGTCATTATATTGACGTTTCTGTATTGTTTCAGGTCAGGGGAGGATGAGACAAGGGCACAGCTTGGGCAATTGACAAGACAGAGCGGTGGGAGCAACGGTGCTGAGTAAACGGTTGTAAATCCCCAGTGCCGAACTTTGTTAACATTTTACAGAATGCTTTGTCCCTTTTAAGCAAGCTATAAAGCAAGAGTGAATTCACACAGCCTCCTTGGAGGTCAGTGTGGTGGCTCTATTTATGGGCAGATCACTAATTAATCACAAGCTAATTTGTAGCTTGACGCTCACCAAGCTGAATTTAGAAACTAGGCACCTCTTTGCTTAGCATTCTGGAGGAGACAGCCATTGGTAGAGGTGGCACATAAAAAAAATGATGCTGATTCACCCAGTGCCTGAAAGGAAACTGCAGTTGGTTGAAGGAAAGCTACCCATCTCTGTCGTATCCTTTCAATGATTTAATCTCTGTTCTTTCTGCCTTGTTTTGCATCCCAGCACCATAGGTTTCCAAGGCTTTGACGGTGTTTTCCCAGAAGAGCAGCATATTGTAGATCATGGAGGAAGGAAGTTTATTCTCAAAGGACATGCAACAATGATATGATTGGGGGGGCAGAATTTAAGAATATTAACATTTTGTTGAACATAAATTGCCAAGGAGCTTATTTTGGTAAGGATTTTCAAGGAGAGGTTTTAAACGGTACTCACTGCCGAATATTAAGGGGCAAGATGCCACTAATTCCCAGTAGATTAAAAGCACTGCTAATTTTTCTCAGGGACATTTCCGCTTTGGAAAGGGCGTCAACTCAGAAACAAATTAAATGCTGTCTTTGGGAGGAAATGAAGCCTTAAAGAATTGAAATATTCGCCATTAAGAGGGATTTTCTTTAATCCTTGAACTGTGTGTTCTAGAAAGGACTGTGTATTGAGTGGAGGGAGACAGATAAGGAGGATGTGAGGTGAGGAGGAGGATGTATCTCTCAGGAATGTGGCCTCAGGATACGCAAATTGCTACAGAGGAGGAATCTGACAGAGGAACTGCAGAAATGAACTCAATCTCTCTTGAGGTGTCTGAGCCAAAACATGTTTTATGACTTTGATGATAAAAAAAAAAAAAAAAAACTATATATTTTGAAGGTTGCGATAACAAAGATCAAAGCTACAAAATTTGGATAAAAAGAAGATCACTGTCATGTTTCAAGTTTTGGAAAAGAAATGAGAGAATGACCTTTGAATTACAAGGCTGAAAGCGGATACTTGGGTGCCTCAAAAAAGCAATAAAAAGCAAGAACCTTATAAACCTTTACATAGAAAATTCATCATAGTAATGTTGAATATGCACATGAATTCATGTTGCATGAAAGGAAGTTTAAAGTAAGAGTCTATCATTAATGAAATAGCCACTGTGTGTAGGATTATTTATCTACTGTGTAAAATTCGTAAAATTATTAGATGAAAAATATACTATAAAGATATTGGACTCTTTTCCATCCATTTACTTAAAGAACTACTTTAATATCTATTGTTTAATTATATTCACATCACTCCTGAGAAATTGGTTAGAGCAGGTTTTATCTCCATCTAATTGTCTGGTGAGGCAGAACTCAAGGGAAGATAAGTAGCTCTGTAAGGTCAAACCTAGTTGATAGCATTTCCCAGATCTTGGCCTGTGGACACCCCACTTCCATCAGACCACGAGTTGCGCACAAACCAACTCTTCTGATGTACCCAAACCTGTATACCAAAGTGAAACTTGAAAAAGCCTGAAGTGCAAAGGGAACTAAGAAATACATCCTTGTTCAAATCTTTTCTAGGCTGGCTTCAGGATGTTCAAGTGACTTTCTATGAGGTATTCCTATGAATTGCGAGAGGTCTGAGAGGAGTAGCCCATTAAGTCCCGACCCACTGGGGATGCCCTTTGATGCATTCATTTGGCTTCAGGAAGCAGACAGAGTCTTCAAGACATGGAATAGAGGCTTTGAAGAACTGTGAGTGAGATGCCCCAAGTTGCCAGATCACTGAGACCAAGCAACTGAGCAGGATTCTAGAGGGTTCAAGAACTCCTGGAGTGGTGTTCAGAGTTTGGTGGGAGGGACACCCAAAATGCAGGGAGGTCAGAAAAGGGGGTTACAGAAGCTCTGAAAAGTGGGTTTTTGGCTTTTTACTTCCACCATTCCTTGAGGGCCATGAGACTATAACAACACAGGTCTTAAGGACAAACTGTGCTGGAATTTGAAAGACCTATATGAGTTATATACCTTCCCTGAATATCCGTGTTCTCATCTATTACATGAACAGGTTAGACTTGGTAATATCTTTCCCACTCCACTATGTAATGGTATCATGAAACTAGTCTTCATTTAGCACCTGGAAAAACTCTGAACTCTTCTTTCTATCCAGAAAGATATTACCTTTATGGTCTGTCTCAGGACTTGTTTCGGGATTTACAACAGTTACTGATGGCCTTTATCAGTTGCCAAGTGTCTGGAGAGTTCTGCAGTAGGTGTTGGCATTGTTCTCAGCTAGACAAGTCAGGGAAGAGCTTCAGAGGCTAAGGAGGGACTCTGCAGGAGAAAAGTGACTCAGAAATAAAACTGTTCTCTTCATTCAACTCTCAGTTCCTAAACTGGGCTCCTATTGTGGAAATTAGACCTTTGAGCAGTGTTCCATGTGTTTATTCTACTTGTATCAAAGAGGCTTTCATCTCCCTAGAGCAAATTATTAACACATTCCACCAAAGATGTGAGGGTGGAGGCCTGGCCTTGGAGAAAAAAAAATAATCACATCATAATGAAGAGCTGCCCGAATCATGAACTTAAGAAAAACTAACATAAAAGCCCCTACTTTTAATGACAGTGGTTGGCCAGATGCCAAGGTCCTTGTGCCCAGGGGAGCATGGCAGGCTGATTCCTTGTCTGTAGGCTGACCCTTCTGTGCTCAGGAATTTTCCACTGGAAGGCTGGTGGTGTGGGAGGTGAGGGCCTTTGCAGGATCAGCAGGTTGAGGCACTTATAGCCAGTTGCTTTCACCCTTAGCTGGAAACCAGATTTTGTTAACTGATTGAGCGGTGACTTTTGGTTCCAGGCAGTAAATTTTTACTTCTCGAGATTGTTTGGTGGGGGAGAGGGAGGAGGGGAAAATGAAGAGGAAGCAAACCAAAATAAAAAAATACCCAACAAATCTCAGATACAGCCAAGAGGAGAAGCAGGCATAAAATAAGTGGAGCAATGTTTCAGTCTTGCTAATGGATTACTCCCTAAAGCAAAAGACTGTGGGGAAGTGTTTCTAGACAGAGATTATGTCATTTTCTACAGCAAGTTCACTTGATTTACGGGAGCCATTTGGTGCCCAGGCTTTGAGATATAGCTTGAGTACATGTGGTATAAGTGCCTAGTGCAAAAGAGAATACAAGGAATTATTTACTACTGTTGAAAACCAGGACCCGGGGTCTGACTTTGTTTTCATTTGCTCTTTAAAAAATGTTTCTGAGTAACACCAAAATATATGATACCACAGATCTCATGTCCAGTAATTGTGACAACCAAGATACGTGAACAGCCACAAATATGTTATTTGACATTAGCAACAGTTTTCTCCATTAGGGGAGGAACAGAAAGAATAGAGAAAGTGAGAATACAGTGGGACTCGAAATATTTCATCTAACAAATAGCCAGTGCATCCTTGTGTAAAAACAGTGTAAGATGTTTGGCCCTCTGCTTTGCCATGTGAAACCAAGTGTTTGCCTGTGATGTGAAGAGTGACTGCTGGCATGAGTGGAGATGGATGAGTATCTTTAGTGATGGCCCCAAACACTCCCATAACGAGAAGGGAGTTTAAAACCCCTACTCTTTTAACTGTGTCACATACAAGTTTTTCAACTTTGGCTAATCACAAGTACCATTTGCTCAGTACTTGACTGCTTCAAAATGCTTCTCACAATAGTATCTGTGCTATTGTTAGAATTATTTGCAATTAATGTATTTAGAAACTGAGGCTCAGCATGTGTATACTTTGCCCAGATTTCATTCTCTACCGTCGTTACTCTATGTCGTTGGTTCTCAACAGGGAATAACCCCCCTACTCCCGCCCCTGGAGGGCCTTTAGTAATATCTAAAGACATTCTTGATTATCTCAGCTAAGGAGGAAAGTACCACTGGCATCAAGAGGGTAGAAGCCAGGGATGCTGCTAAACATCTTCTAGAATATATAGGATGCCTACACCCCTGCTGTCACAAAGAATCCTCTGTCCTCAAATGTGAGTAGAACTAAGCATGAGAAAACAGGCTCTACACACTCTCATTTTAAAGTTTCTCTGAGTATCATTTCTGAACTCAGAATGGTCAAACCCGTTATTTCCCAAACCCCATACTCTTAATACTAATTACCTAACAGAGGGCTCAACCTGGTTATTGGGTCTTCCTCAGTAGCCCAGCAGTAAAGAATCCACCTGCAATTCAGGAGCCTTGGGAGATGCAGGTTCAATCCCTGGGTCAGGAAGATCCCCTGGAGGAGGGTATGTCAACCCACTCCAGTATTCTTGCCTAATGAATCCCATGGCCAGAGAAGCCTGGTGGGCTACAGTCTATGGGGTCGCAAAGAGTCAGACATGACTGAAGTGACTTATTTCGCACCAGCTAGTTGTTATATGGGAATCTTAAACACAACATGACCAAAATGTCTCTCTTCCTTCCTCTATATTCTGATCTTAATCACAAGCTCTACCATCTAGGATTTCTCAACCTGAAAACATGATGGTCATTCTTGACTTACTCTTTCCTGTTTTCTCTTACTCACCTAGTCCAATCACTCTACAAACCTTTCAAATACACTCGAAACATCTCTTGCAATTGGCTCTCTTCTCCTTATCAGTGACACTGGTTTAGCATTGGTCGTCATCATTTCATGATGAACTCCTGTTGTCTTAGCTGGGTAAACCATACCAGGCACTATTCTCAGTACCCAAGAAGTATCATCGTCCCTATTTTAAAGCTGAGGAAATGAGGTGCATAGAGATAAGTAGTTAGTCAATGAAGGAATCCAGGTTTGAACCCAGGCTGGACTCTGTGCTGTCAACTACCACATTCTTCTATCTCCCCATTTATCATCTAAGACTCAAATACCATCTTTTCCTGCCGCAGTCATGTGCTCCATTTACTCTAAAGAGCTCTTCATTCCTGGAAGTTTCTAGAGTTCTTCACATTTTTGTGCCATTGAAAATGATGTTTCCACCATCTGGAACACCCTTCCTTCCTTCTGGCTATCTTTTTCTCATCCTCTAAGATTCAGGTCCAGTGGTCATGTATGGATGTGAGAGTTGGACTGTGAAGAAAGCTGAAGAATTGATGCTTTTGAACTGTGGTGTGGGAGAAGATTCTTAAGAGTCCCTTGGACTCCAAGGAGATCCAACCAGTCCATTCTAAAGGAGATCAGCCCTGGGATTTCTTTGGAAGGAATGATGCTATAGCTGAAACTCCAGTACTTTGGCCACCTCATGCGAAGAGTTGACTCATTGAAAAAGACTCTGATGCTGGGAGGGATTGGGGGCAGGAGGAGAAGGGGACGACAGAGGATGAGATGGCTGGATGGCATCACTGACTCGATGGACGTGAGTCTGAGTGAACTCCGGGAGTTGGTGTTGGACAGGGAGGCCTTGCATGCTGCAATTCATGGGGTCGAAAAGAGTCGGACACGACTGAGCGACTGAACTGAACTGAACTGTACTGAAGATTCAGTTCATATAAGAGCTCTTCAAGGGCAGGGATTATGTCTTATTCATTATTTTTCATCTCTAGCCCTATATTTTTATAATAGGTATCTAAATAGTTACAAAATATAAAAATCACTTTCCACTACTTTCAAATCAAAGTTTCTTTGAAAATATTTTTCAGTGAAAACAGCTCCATCAATATCTTCTTCCTACCTCAAGATGACTGATTAGAAGTTAATGCTTGCATATGGGTGTATACAAAGGTGAGCTTCTTTAAAATATATTAACTATATGAATTCAATATATACATTGTATTGACTACACAAATTCAAAGAACTGGCATCATTAGTGTTCTGAAGATCACCACACATTTATAAGGTTTGTTTATGGCCCCAAATTCCAGGTTCAATTTGAACACAAATCCCTTCTCTTTATCCTTGTCAAACAATAGCTTGTTATAACACAGTGATTGGTTTCAAATAATTTATTTCAGAGTATGGAAGAAAACTCAAAAATATGTTTACATTGGAAACTTTTTCCCCAAGTTGACATTACTTTAACAACTTTCCATTTCCTCTCCCCTGTCCCCCAATACCATGTGTAGTTGAAGAAAAGACACAATATGGTGCAAGAATTTAAGGCCATTCTCACTTCTTCCATCATGACTACCATAGGCATATAAGACAAATATTTCCTGTCAAGGACTATTTTTGTCATCAGGAAAAATGTGAAATACATTGTAAAAAAAAATCCTTTGGAAAGACCATTAAGACTTTATGCTCGAAACAAAATCTGTTAATCCCCTTCTCCGTTAATCTTCCCAAACCAATAGCAATTGGAAGATAAGGACAAAAGCAGAGGATAAAAAAATAATATTTAGGACTGGGAGAAGTAAGATGCAAGCACTAATCAGGCTGGGCCCCAGACATGATTATACTGTGGACAAAACATTGCTCTAAGGCTAAGAGAGCTAAAATAATTACTGAGATATGGCCTTTGCTCCTCAGAAGATGGGAAAAAGCTCAGTAAAGGCCATTCTTTCCTGTAGGTTTCCAGTAACATGAGGGTCAAATCTTGCATTATTTTTGTTAACATTACATTTTCTATCTTTTTTCTCACCAAATAGGATAACTGTTCAGGATTTACATATTTTGATGTAATGGTTCCAGTAGACTTTCCCCGGGGGATCTTAGCCTTGTCTCTGAAAACCAATAAATTCCAGGTAGAATTATATTCACTGATACTCTTTCTAAGTGATCCCAAGATATGGATAAAGTAGTCAAAAACACAGTAGTTAACGCATGCTAAATTGTAAACTCAATCTATACCTACCAGGGAAGTGAAAACCCTATTCCTTTGGTTATCTAAGTACCCAATGATTCCCACAACAGTGCCAGCTCTATAAGACAGTGTGTTCTCTTTATATCATTTCTCATATGCCTTTGTGGAAAATTAGGAAGTAAACGTTCTCCTTTGGAGCATAACTCTCTTTCACCCCACAGAATAACTAAAATGGTTATAGAGGCTGCTCACTTCTGGTATTAGCATGTCTTTGCTGGCTACTGTTATTGCCTGGAGAATTGCCTCGTTCTCCTTGCCTTGCTCCACCTTTCTACCACCCACTTCATTTTATTCACTATTTCTTCAATTTCAGTTTAAAATCACTGCCTTTCAGCAGCTGAACAGATAGACTAGGTTAGAGTTTTGGCTTACAGCACACATTCTTAGGGCTGCCCTAGTAGCTTGGAGGCTAAAAGAATCTGCTTGCAATGTGGGGGACCCAGGTTCAATCTCTGGGTTGGGAAGATCCTCTGGAGAAGGAAACGGCTACCCACTCCAGTGTTCTTGCCTGGAGAATTCCATGGACAGAGGCTACAGTCCACAGGGTCACATAGAGTCAGACACGACTGAACGACTAACACTACACATTCTTAACCTCAGTTAGATATATTAGAATCACCAGGAGGAGTTTCTACAAACTACTAAACCAACCCTGCTCTGGATCAATTAAACCTGATTATCTAGGGTGGGTTTGGACATTAATACTTTCAGAAATATCCCCAGGTGATCTTAATGTATAGCCAGCTTGAGAAACTTGTTCTGGAGTGTAACTCTCTGCATATCTCCATAGCAGTTCTGAGTGACTTGCAAATATTAGTTCACTATGTCTTTATCACTGTATCATACAATAAAATGGGAAATTTTGTTCACCAGGAAGTCTCCATGGGAGAGAGAAAACTCATCTTCTGAGTGTGTGTTCCTGTCCCTAGGAGCAAGAGAGGAAAGTTGTTGGTGTGGGTGATACTGCATGGGTCCTCTGGGAGCTCTTCCCTAATCAAAAGTACAGGCTGGTTCTTTTTTAAGCTTACCTTTAGTTGCTAACCTGTGCTTATTTTAAAGTGATTCCATGAAGAAACTGGGCCACATGGATATTAAGTAAACAAATGAATGAATAATCAAGTGTTTGAAGAAGTAATTAACAAATTAATACTTTTTTTTTTTTTACCACTGATTCAACCTCTAATTTCCACAGTAGTCTCTCTTTATAAAACTGTTTTTAACATACAGGTTTTTTTTTTATGCCTTGCAGGCATTGGCACATACATCTAATTGCCTATTGAAACTTTCCACTTGAAAGTTTAAAAGATGTTTCAGATTTAAAGTCCAAAACTGAGTTTCCGATCCTCGCTCTCCTCAAAGCTGCTCCTACCAGACATTTCCCCACCTCAGCTTCTCTCACCACAGACCTTGAAGTCAGCCTTGATTCTTCTCAACCTCTCTGTCTTTCTCTCCCTCCCCCCCTCTCTCTCCCCTTCCCATTTCTTTCTCTCTTCCTGCCTCTCTCCTCTGCTTCTCTCTCTCTGTCTCCCTCCCTCTCTCTCCTTTTGTCTAATCTAGCTGCTAATGCTAGTGACGGTCACTTCTGCTCTCACAACATATCCCACATCTTAGTACTTCTGGTCACTATCATTGCCTTGCTGTTATTCAGTCACTAAGTCATGTCTGACTCTTTGCAACCCCATGGACTGCAGCATGCCAGGCTCCTTTGTCCTCCACTGTTGCCCAGAGTTTGCTCAAATTTATGTCCATTGAGTTGGTGATGCTATCTCACCACCTCATCCTCTGCCCCCTCTTCTCCTTTTGCCTTTAATCTTTCCAGCATCAGGGTCTTTTCCAATGAGTTGGCTCTTCACATCAGGTGGCTAAAATATTGGAGCTTCAGCATCAATCCTTCCTATGAATATTCAGGGTTGATTTCCTATAGGATTACTGGATCTCCTTGCGGTCCAAGGGACTTTCAAGACTCTTCTCCAGCATCACAATTCAAAAGCATCAATTCTTTGACCTTCACCCCAGTCTAAATCCGTACTGTCTCTCACCTGCAGTGTTACGACAGTCTCCACCATTGGTGTTTCTGCTTCTGCCCACTTCAGTCAACTCCTGATCTTGCAGCCAGAGGGATCCTGTGTTAAGTCAGATAACATCATTCTTCCACTTAAACTCTCAGAGGCCCCCTATTTCATCAGCAGAAGCCATGTACCTTCAAAAGCTTTAAGACACTGCATAAACTGTTTCTTCATTATTTCACTGTCCTCATTTACTATGAGGCTCCCCTTTGATTTTCTATGCTCTGACCTAGCCACATTGGCCTCTTCGCTGATCCTCAGATGTCATGTTTCTGCCTCAGGGCCTTTGCACTTGTTGTTTCTTCTGCTGGACACTTTATTCCAAACGTCCACACAATTCATTCCATCGCCTCCCTTGGGGGTTTGCTTACCTGTCACCTTCTCACTCAAGCCTACCCTGACAACCCTACTTAAAATAGCCATGTCCTTGACATTCCCTATACCTTGTTCCTTCTGCATTTCTTCCACAGTACTTCCACCATACTATATGTTCTGTTTATGTGACGGGTTTATTTTCTCCCTCGCTCAGTTAGAATGCTTGATCAATGAGAGGAGGAATTTTTGTTTGCTTCTCTGCTTCTTAGAACACTCTGGCATCTGGATGGCTCTCAGAAATATTTAACTAGATTAATGAAATAAAGTACAGAAGATTCTTTCTTGCATGGGAATTCAGAGGTATAGAGAATCATATATTTTCCCTCTTCATCCCCGACTCCCATTCCCTTCTCAGCTTACATTTGCTGCTTATTTCTTAAACCTGAAGTTTATTGGAAGTGGCATGACCAGGGACCACATTCCATTTTCAGTCTGCAGTGTTAGTTCTAGGATTTAGGACACTGCATTTCACTAGTGGCAAATCCACTCCAATCTCTTGTCTATATCTTGAGTATGGATATGCCTGGCATTCTCAGCTCGTGTTAGAACTTGTCTGTTTGAAAAGCCACAACTGAGATCTGAGGTTTAGCATTCTGACCTGAATGTTTAGTCATTCAGTTGTGTCGGACTCTTGTGACCCCAAGGACTGTAGCCCGCTAGGTGTCTCCTCCATGGGATTTCCGAGGCCAGAATACTGGAGTGGGTTGCCATTTCCTTTTCCAGGGGATCTACCCAACCCAGGGATCGAACCCAGATCTCTGCATTGCAGGAGGATTCTTTACCGTCTGTGGCACCAGGGAAGCCTGTAACAAATATCCAAATAAATCCATCTGGATTTTTTGAAGTATCTTTAATTTATTGCTTTTCACTCAGTGAAGCACTGTGATCAGAATGTGCACTGTTCTCAAAAACATAATTTTCAGAAAAGTATTAATTTGTATATTCTGATTTGCTTCTTATCTGGATAACCCACTGATAGGCTCCATAGGATGGAGAAAGCATAGGTACTAAGTAACTGGAATGGTTTGAGTAAGACCCTGAAGGCATAAGGTACAGGATGAATATGTTTGGGAGGGAAAGCAGGGGCAGGTCAGAAGCTCAGAGTGTAAATCAAGGTTTTTGGAGTAGCCAGGCAAGAACTGGTACTAGACACCAAGCTGGTGCATACGAATCTCTTGGGACACCCAATGTGCAAAGAATCTTACAATCAACTTAGGCCAACCTCTTCATTGAGCAAACTGAGGCCCTAAAAAGAGCAAAGTGCTGGGCAGCAGGACAGGCACCGACTTAGAACAGCTTCTGAGGTTTGCTATCAGCTGGTACAGAGTGGAGACTGCATGCTCTCTAAGGTGGGCACAGAGTGGACAGATGTGAACGTGGCAGAAGCCTGGCAGGTAGACAGCTCCAGGGAAAGAAAGCACTCTATGTTTCAGACGGCCCAGAGTTGATCTTCCCCGAGGGAAGCTGTCAGCCATAGCCTGGGCTGCTGTTTCCCTCCTTGAGGCTGAGAGTGAGGACAAGAGCAATCCTGCCTTGGGAAGGTTGAGAGCCTTTGGGTGGAACAATGGATGGGGTGGAAACTTTCCCAAGTCAGAGCTGCCTGTTGTCATTGCTTCTGCTGCAGCTGTTCTAGGTGATGAGGCTTAAAGGCTGAGTGTGGGTGTGTTCTTTCCTGACACCGACTATGATAATGGCCCTCTTTTTAAATGTTTTGGACTTCATCATCACTCCTTGCAAGTTAGGATTCTTGAATCTTCTATTTTGGGTGACCTCCAGCCAACAACAAGCCCTCCCATCTCTGTACCATTGCCTGATGGCTCTGGTTGGAATCCAACACAGCAGAGGCAGGGGAGGAGACATGCTTTACAAGGGCTAATTTTCCATCCTTGGGGCTCCCTTCAGCCCTCCCTCCACCCCTCACTCTCTCCTACGCCCCAGGCTTGCTTCTCTGCTGCTCCAGGCCCTGATCAGGCACTCTGCTTTGCACTGGGATCTCTGCGCACAGTGTGGCCGAATGGATGAAGGAAGAACAGCTCCTTTATTAAGAGAATGTCTCCACAGGTCGAGGTCTCCTCATCTCATCATTTCCCTTTGCAGGCCACTGACTTTGAGGGCCCCTAGCTGTCAAGAGGCTTCTCCAGGAAGACAAAGCAAGCCTGTGCAAGGCCAAGGTCAGCACATAAACATTTGGCATTCTCAGGATGCTCTGGTAACGCAACACAATCTGAGCTGGATTTGCTATATCTCTTTCTACTTTATCCTTGTCTTCAAAAGTCTCAAATCAAAACGACACAGCCAAGAAGGAAAAAATGCTGATAGTGGGCTTCAGATGGTTGTAATTACAGAGACATCATTCAGCCGTTTCTAACTTTTTGCAACCCCGTGGACCGTGGCCCACCAGGCTCTTCTGCTCATGGGACTTCCCAGGCAAAAATACTGGAATGGGTTGCCATTTCCTTCTCCAGGGGATCTTCCTGACCCAGGGATTGAACCCATGTCTCCTACATTGCAGGCAGATTCTTTACCATCCGAGCCACCAGGAAAACCAGAACCAACTAACATCTTCTTTTTTCATCTATTGTGACAGATTCCAAGAGAAACCAAAAATGACTCCAAGTTAAAGGCAAGGTTTTTAATGAAATATGAAAGTAGCTGAGATAAATCATGTCAAACAAGAAAGCTAAAAGTCAATGTAGGAAAGTTTTTTAAGCCTATGAAGAGAATTAACCAGACTTTAGGGACTAAGTGAAAAGAAAATGTATCAGTAAAATAATCAAAAGTGAAAGGACGCATTTATTTAGAGAGGTTTTGGGGAGAGACTATTGGATTTCTATCTTTGGTGATATATTGATACATAGATTGAATACAACCTCAGAATAGCTAGCGATCTTGAAAGAGAAGAGCAAAGTTGGAGGACTCACATCCCCCAGTTTCAAAATTTACTACAAGCCTACAGTAATCAAGGCAGTGTGGTACTGGCATAAGGACAGACTTATAAATCAATGGAAGAGAACTGCAAGCCCAGAAATAAATCCTTATATTTACACCACAATTTGTTTATCCATCCATCTATTCATGGGTTTTGGGATCCTTTCTGGTTTCTGGTTATTACAAATAAGCTGCTATGAATATTTGTATGCAAGTCTTTACTCTCATTTTTCCTAGGAGTGGAATGGTTTTGGTATATGGTAAATATATACTTAACTCTTTTTTAAAATCACTTTTCATATTTTAGTAAAAAGTATACAACATAAGAGTTACCATCTTAACCACTTTAAGTGCACAGTGGAGTAGTGTTAAACATTCATGTTGTTGTAAAATAGTTTACACTTTTTCATCTTGCAAATCTGAACTCTATATCCACTGAGTAACAATTCCCCTTTTCCCCTCCTCACAACCCCTACTATTTTATTTTCTGCTTCCATAAATTTTACTACTTTAGATACCTTTAAATTATACAGTATGATTTTTGTGACTGGTTTATTTCACTTAGTACAACGTCTTCAAGTTTCATTCAGGTTGTAGCATATGACAGAATTTCTTTCCTTTTAAGGCCAAATAATACTCCATTGTATGTATATACCACCCTGTGTTTATCCATTCATGTACCCAGGGACGTTTCGCGTCTACCTTTTGGCTAGTATGAAGTAGTGCTGCTATGAACACAGGTGTGTAGCATTTAAAGAAACAGCAAACTATTCCCAAAGTGGTTATACTGAATTACATTCTAACCAGCAATGTATGAAACTTTTAGTTCTTCTGTATCTTTATCAATATTTGGTACAGCCAGTCCAATTAATTTTAGCTATTTTTGTAGGTGTGCAGTGGTAGCTCACTATGCTTTCAATTTTCACTTTCCTAACGACTAATGATATTGACGATTTTCCATGTGCTCATTTCTGCCTTTGTATCTTCTTTGGAAAGGTTGAGGACCTTTAGGTGAGACAGCGGATGGGGTGGAAACTCTCCCAAGTCAGAGCTGCTTGTTGTTATTGCTCTGGCAGCAACTATTCTGGACAGTGGTGCTAATGGGATGAATGTGAGTGCATTTCTTCATAATGACTATGACAATGGTCTTCTTTTTCAACATTTTGGACCTTATAATCTATTCAAGTCGCCTGTGCATTTTTTGAAATTGTGTTGTTTATTTTCTTTTTATTGAGTTTGAGAGTTCTTTATATGTTTTTGATACAAATCCTTTATTATATATATTTTAACTATTTTCTTCCAGTTTGTACCCTGACTGTTCATTTTCTTTTTAAAAAATTTTATCATTTATTACATCTTTTTTTGCATTTTTAAAAATAATATTGATTTATTTACTTATGGCTGCAATGGGTCTTCGTTGCTGCATGGGCTTATCTCTGGTTGTGTTGCATGGGCTTCTCATTGCAGTGGTTTCTCTTGTGGAGCACAGGCTCTAGGGTGTTCGAGCTTCAGTAGTTGTGGTACACGGGCTCGGTAGTTGTGGCTCCTGGGCTCTAGAGCGCAGGCTCAATAGTTGTGGTGCACAGGCTTAGTTGCTCCAAGGCATGTGGAATCTTTCTGGATCAGATATTGAACCTGTATGTCCTGCATTGGCAGGCATATTCTTTATCCCTGAGCCACCAGGGAAGCGCCCATTTTCTTAATGTGTTTTTAAAGAGCACAAGCTTTAGCTTTTATGAAGCTTAAGTTATCAGTGTTTTCTTTTATTGATCATATCTTTGGTGTCATATCCAAAAAATCTTTGCCTAACCCAAGGTCACAAATATCTTTTCTGTGTTTTCTTCTAGAAGTTTTGTACTTGTAAGTTGTACTTTTAAGTCTGTGATCCACTTGAGCTGACTTTTATATATTGTGCAAAATGTGGGTCAAAGTTCATATTTTTTAATGTGACTATTTCAACACCTTTCTCCATTGAATTTTCTTTGTGTCTTTGCTGTCCGTATGTGAGTGGGTCTATTTCTGGACACTCTACTCTGTCTTACTGATCTATCTTGACACCATTGCTACAATATCTTCATACTGTAGCTTTGTAAATCTTGAAATCAGTTAGCATTAGTCTTCCAACTTGTTTTATTTCAAAGTTGCTTTGGCTATTCTAGGTGCTTTGTGCTTTCAAATAAATTTTTGAATTTCAGTCCATTTCTATAAAAGGTCTACTGGAATTTTTATTAGAATCACATTGAATCTGTAGATTATTTTAGGGAGAATGGACATTTTAGTTATAAGGAATCATCTGATGCATGAATACCATACATTTTTCCATTTATTTTGATCTTTAATTTTTCTCACTGATGTTTTGCATGTTTATTGCACAGGTCTTACACATTTTTATCAGATTTATCCTTATGATTCCATATTTTTAGTGGTATTGAAAATTTTTAATTTCCAATTTTTCATTGCTAATTTGGTCTGTTTTTTTAACTTTTAGGTTTGTCTTATTAGGATACTTCTGTCTCCCTTTTCATTACTAAATGTGTAAGCAGCTCAAAAGTGTTTGTTTATTTTGAGAAACTTATTGGCCAAACGCTAGTTGTGAAGGTCTGGGAAAAGAAATATTCACCACAAGCTTTTTTCACTACCTTCGTACAGGCAGAATCTCCTCCCTGTGTCTTTGGATAAGGAGAACACTTCTCTTTGGATACGGAGAACAGCCTCTGCAGTTCTTTTCTGGGGCTTCCTGATTTTCTATGGCTGCAAACAAAACCCACAGAGACTGAGCTCCTGGCACGAATGCTACCAGTTTTCTAATCACTTGGCTTTGGCTGCTGAAGGTCTCAGAGCTTCCTGGCAGGAAGTGGGGCACAGACGGCAGGTGGCCCTGCCAGAGCAGCTGAAAAAGCTCTATTCACAGCAGATTGTATATCCCCAATGTGCTGTAACAGCACTGCGTACCTGCCAGCCTCAGGGAGGGCTGATTTGGGTAATTTAAGTTTTGTCTTCAAGAATAATCATTAAGAGTTGTCAGCAGCATCCATGATGCTAAAATAAAGAATCATGTCCAGGGAATGGCAGAGAAGATACAAATGGGCGCCCCTGCAGGCATGGAAGGCTAAGAGACTATGGAATCATTTCAAACCAGGACAGCCTGATTCAGGAAGCACTGAATAAGAAAAATGCAAATATGTTCAGTGGAGTTAATGGTGTTCTGAAGACACAGGTGCATGCTAAGTTGCTACAGTCGTGTCCAACTCTTTGTGACCCTGTAAACTGTAGCCTGCTAGGCTCCACTGTCCATGGGATTGTCCAGGCAAGAAAACTGGAGTGGGCTGCCATACCATCCTCCAGGAGATCTTCCTGACCCAGGGATCAAATCCATGTCTCTTTCATCTCCTGTATTGGCAGGCACGTTCTTTACCACTAGCGCCACCTGAGAAGCCCCATATACACATCTGCTTACACAGAAATCAAGCCAACTGTATACATACACCTTATAATCCAAAAAGTCATTTGAAGTCTGTCCAGATATTAGAAAGATTCAGTGGTTGACATCCTCTGTCTCTCTTGTTTTGGTTGAGGCTGTTTTTTAACTGGGAAAAACAAAATGAAATTCAGTACTGTTGAATCAGAAAGTTCACTGCAAGAACTTTGACTAAATTTGGTGATGCAGTTAGTGGTTCTATAATTTAATCTCTACTGATAAACCATGGTTAAAGGCGCTGTATAAAAGGGGTTTTCCTCCATGAAACCTTGTTTGGGTGGACCAGGGTGAGTCAAGGGTCATGGCCTGGCTTGTACGAATCACTCAGTTTCTCTCCAGCTGCCTACGAGGCAGCCATCTTGAAAACAGCATAGGGTAAGTTTACCATTAAGGCTGGATTTTTGATATTTGAAAAAACAAAAAATTCATCATAGGTGTGAATTCTTTCCATAGATTAGAACCACATTTGTCAAATGAATTCTAGAACAGGGAAGTTTACAAAAGGACTCCTGGGTGTCCCCACCTGGAATGAAGAATCTGAGACTGTAACTTCCTCTCAGAGGTGCCTGGGTCGGGTCAGTAAGCAAGAAAATTCTTCTGGTCTTTCCCAAATTTTTTCATGAACAATGCACATGGAATAACTCACTATAAGGTTTAATTTATATGAAAGTGTATACAATTAAATTTCAAAATAAATTTCTTAAAATCACATTGTTTGCTTATTGTTAACGGATCCTAGGAAAACCTTTGCATTTTTTTTCATTAAGTCACAATAATTTAATTAAAAATGCACATTCAGGGGTGGTGGAAAGGAGAGGGTGGGATGAACTGAGAAAGTAGCACTGACATATATACATTACTGTGTGTAAAATCAGAGAAAGCAATGGCACGGCACTCCAGTACTCTTGCCTGGAAAATCCCATGGATGGAGGAGCCTGGTAGGCTGCAGTCCATGGGGTTGGTAAGAGTCGGAAACGACTGAGCGACTTCCCTTTCACTTTTCACGTTCATGCATTGGAGAAGGAAATGGCAACCCACTCCAGTGTTCTTGCCTGGAGAATCCCAGGGACGGGGGAGCCTGGTGGGCTGCCGTCTATGGGGTCGCACAGAGTGGGACACGACTGAAGCGACGCAGCAGCAGCAGCAGCAGCAGTGTGTAAAATAGATAGCTAGAGGCAAGCTGCTGTAGAGCACAAGGCATTCAGCTCAGTGCTGTGTGATGACCTAGTGGAGTGGGATGGGGGTGGGTGTGGAAGGGAGGCTCAAGAGGGAGGGGATACATGTAAACATACAGCTGATTCACATTGTTGTACAACAGAAACTAACATTATAAAGCAATTATTCTCCAATTAAAAAAAAAATTTAAATGCACTTTCAAAACAAAACAAAATAAAACATTTAAAGAGCCATATATGATCATTTCAGAGAGGACTACACATCAAGGCCATAAAGACAGCAATGCATTGCTAATGAATTGTCTCTCCCACTGTCCTCCCATTCCAGGCAGGAAGGCTACAGAACACTCTTACCATGCTTAGACATTGGTTGAATGAATAGCAATTACCGGAAGTACAGAAAACCTTAGGCACAGAGTGATGCTGAAAGGATCTAAAGTGTTTCTCAGGGGAGAATAGTGCTTCTATTTGTGAAGATTTGAGAATATGATGGTTCTAAAAATTCAAACACAAGCCCAGAAACTTTCCAGAGTCAACCCTTTAAATTGGGGTTGGGGGGAGAGTATTTACAATAAGCACTGTTGGAAGAATGCTATTAATTAGGAAAGATGGTCTTGGATATTCTGATCTCCTATTGCTGGCAGTTCGTTGGCATTCAGTGTTCTAAAGATCACATTACTTTTCCCTTCAAAGCCTGATTTCGGGAAAGGATCTGGCACGTTCATTCTCCTTGAGTTTCAGTAGTGGAAAGAGTTTATTGTGATACATTAATCTATTTTTCGATCAACATAAAAGGTTTAATATACTGTAATAGCTCTTCTGTTTACTTTTTAATAGGGATTAATGTCTTAATCCAAAGTAATATATTTCTTAACCCAAACCCATAGAATTAAAGACATCAGTTAAAGGATGGAGAGAGTTCATTTTGTAGGGGAAGAATTACTTTATAGCAGAACTAGACTGTTTACTTCACCCATTTTTATTTAAGGCCAGTCGATCATTCAGTAGCGTTTGGCCTTCCTACATAGTAAGAATGGTGACTACAAACAAAGCAAGAGGATTCCTGTAATCAAAATAGGCAATCTCAATGGACCGATGAATTTTACCCTGCACATCTCTCAGTAGCTTGCCCTGTACTCAGGCTTAATTAGGTACTTAAATACCCATCTGTATTTGCAAAGAGGCAAAGTTTAATTGCTTATATCTTTGTCGAAATAAAAATAGCCATTCCGCATTCTTAAGACTAAACAGATTCTTTGCAATAGGTAATATAAATTCTATACTTTAAAAATAATTCTTGGACCATGTTAGCATTAAAAATTTCATTAAATCATTACCTAATGGAGATAAAAAAGATAGTCTGTAATTTTTAAGAACTGTGTTTATGGACACATTCTCTATTTCACCTTTTCCATTTCTCTCCAAACTGCTTCTATCTAAGCAACTTAACTCTGTCAGTATATGCGTAATTCGCTTCAAGATATGTGTCCAGCAATGCACGTGTTAGAAACAGTCTGGCCCTTTGAATACTGTGAATGTGCCCCATTTCCGCCAGTTTTCCTTTTCAGTGCCTGCGTGTACACTGTGTTGTAGACTCACAAGCTGGCGACCATATACAAGCCTGATCTCCTTGTTTTGTTTTAGATTCAAAATTCCCAACAGGAAAGTAACTATTACAGTAACCAATCTCAGAGTCTTGTTTACTTTTTTATAAATTCCTAAACTTTTCCTGCTGTAGAAAGTATGCAAGGCTCAGGTTAGGTCAACAAGAGAGTCAAGGTTAACTGTGGGAGAGTGACATGGGAAAGAACCCAACTAGTCCAAACATTCAAATATCCATAGACAACTTAGACCAACTTTAACATTACCCATCACCTCAGCACATGTGCATTTAATATATTTTGTTAAAAGACTCTAAGAGTCTTAATATCTGCTTTTTCCTTTTGCTTCAGAGAGGGGATTTCAACACTGTTTTTTCTTACAGCACTGCATTTTCTGCTGGGATAATTCTGTCCTTGGCCTCTGGAACAGCTCATAAATTACATCTCCTGAATTACAGGGTACAACAATTAGCAAAATGGTTTCCTATTCCCCTGGGAAGGCCAGGTGGGAATGGCTACTTACAGAAGTGATGAAGTATAGAACTTCTGCTTTAGGCAAAGAGCCGCAAGGGACTCATGAATTTTTTCCTTTACATTTGGAATTTTGTTTATCTTGGCTCTATTAATTCATATACATATGAGAAAAATGCAGCCCCCAGCCTGTGTCACCAAGGTTAACTGAGCAGAGAGAGATGAGGGCAAGCTTTCAGAGCCGCAGCACCTCTTGGCAGTATATCTATCTGACACAGCCCCTCTGCTGTTCCAAGTCTATTCCTGTGCTTGAACAAGGAATACCTTCACACATGGGAGAGAGTCTGGTAAGAACACATTTGGCCTCACTTCCGCATGTGATTTTCTGTTCAAGGTTTGTCAGGTTAACTTAATCTCAGAGGATTCCAGTGCTTCCATAGTAGAAAGAATTTTTATTATAGTCAAATAATTTGGGGAACTGTGAGGCTGAACAAAAAAAAGGTAAATAATTTTCTTTATTGAAAAGCCATCAATAAATATGCTAGCATCCATTGTGATTGTATAAGAGAGGAGGAGGATCATTTCCCACAGACATTTGACTTTGGAAGACTTTTCTTTACTCAGAATATCTCTAAAAAAATCTCACGTTCTGCAAGGAATCAAGCCACAGTCAAATTTTAACTGAAAGCTGTTTCAGTCACTGACACTCCAGCACAGAATCAGGACTTCGATTTTGTTGACCTGGTTGAATTCCATGAGCAATGTCACTTTGGACCACATCCAGAGCCAAATTCAGTATCCTATCACAAAAAGACTGTCATCAGTCTATGAGATAGGTGTGCACATGTGCTTTTCAAAATCTAAAGCTCATTAAGTAACTTCTAAAGAGTCATTGTTACTTGATATTAAAGTCCCAACAGAATTAAAGATTCATGGGAGAAAGGGAAGTCTGTGGGAAAGCACAGCCGTTGGTAACAGTGACAAATTCCTTGAACTATTAAGGGTGCAACTCCAACTCCCCAGCTTCCTTGAAGGGCCTCTTATGAGGAATGCACCTAAGATTTTGCACGGTATCTTAGGGGTACTATTGTGTTACTACTATGATATCAAAAATTATTTTGATTATTTAAGCAAAAATAATATTTTTAAATATTCAAGGGATGCTAGAATATTTAGGTGGATGTTTCCTTGTACAAAGAGATTAAAACCAGAAAATAACAATTGATATCTCTCGATTTGACTCTGGTCTGGCAAGAGCTTTTATTGGCAGGACTTTGGGGCTGCTTCCTATTTTGTATCCACAGGCTAGAGAAGAAAAAAGGTACTAGAAGGCTGGGACAACCTAGCCAGTCTAAGACCAGGTCAAGCCAATTTTAGTCTTCAGTTCAGTTCAGTTCAGTCGCTCAGTCCTGTCCGACTCTTCGCGACCCCATGAATCGCACCACGCCAGGCCTCCCTGTCCATCACCAACTCCTGGAGTTCACTCAAACTCACGTCCATCGAGTCAGTGATGCCATCCAGCCATCTCATCCTCTGTCGTCCCCTTGTCCTCCTGCCCCCAATCCCTCCCAGCATCAGAGTCTTTTCCAATGAGTCAACTCTTCGCATGAGGTGGCCAAAGGACTGGAGTTTCAGCTTTAGCATCAGTCCTTCCAAAGAACACCCAGGACTGATCTCCTTCAGAATGGACTGGTTGGATCTCCTTGCAGTCCAAGGGACTCTCAAGAGTCTTCTCCAACACCACAGTTCAAAAGCATCAATTCTTTGGCGCCCAGCTTCCTTCACAGTCCAACTCTCACATCCATACATGACCACTGGAAAAACCATAGCCTTGACTAGACGAACCTTTGTTGGCAAAGTAATGTCTCTGCTTTTGAATATGCTATCTAGGTTGGTCATAACTTTCCTTCCAAGGAGTAAGCGTCTTTTAATTTCATGGCTGCAGGCACCATCTGCAGTGATTTTGGAGCCCAGAAAAATAAAGTTTGACACTGTTTCCACCGTTTCCCCATCTATTTCCCATGAAGTGTTGGGACCGGATGCCATGATCTTCGTTTTCTGAATGTTGAGCTTTAAGACAATTTTTTCACTCTCCACTTTCACTTTCATCAAGAGACTTTTTAGTTCCTCTTCACTTTCTGCCATAAGGGTGGTGTCATCTGCATACCTGAGGTTATTGATATTTCTCCCGGCAATCTTGATTCCAGCGGAAGGTAGTTAGAGATCATTTAATGCAAACTCCCACATTAGAACATAAGAGATGGAGGCCTATAAAGGTCTCAGGGTATGCCCTCAAAGTGACTTCAGGCCCAGAATATAGTATCTCTGGAAAGCAGACAGTCAACCTGTTTTTCCACCACAGCAATAAACCTCTGTTTCTGATAGAGCATAAACCTAGCTTTGCAGATTTCCTATGGGCTTTTACAATTAAAGAAGCATATACACTTACTATAAATCTTCTTGCTATAAAAGTCAGAGACCAGTTTTATGAAGGAAAAATATGGAAAGATATACAAAAGGTAGCTTTGGCCAGAGATACAAATCAGACAGGAGAAAGCTTGAAGTAATACTCTGATCTGTACACAGATAAGACAGCTCCCTGCTGAGAGTAAACAGACTTCTCAAATGAGTGCCTCTGGGATCGCAGAGTGATGTGCCAGTCCAGAGCAATCTAAGTAACAATCTATTTCTTTGGAGACTTCTGCTTCTGGTGAGGGTAGAGACAGATGGTAAAGACCACCACCCCTTCAATAACAACAAAATAACCCAGACAAAGTAAAAATTATATTTTTCTTCAGGGCAGGGGAAGAGAGGTGGATGCAATGATGCCTTGATAACTCAATCCCAAGAGAAATAAGCCTTTTTTTAATTGAGCAGAGGGTCATGACAGCTTCTATACCTTAGGCATGTACATGTTGTGGGTACAGGCAGAATCTGGGTATAGATGGAGAGATTTTTTATGGATGGAGGGACGTTGGTCAAGCTTTCTGGGACAGTGGGGTCTGGCTAGAAGCACTGGAGTCTGGAAGGTCCCCCAGATGCAAGGACAGAGCACTAGGATCAACATTTCTCCTGACACTCCCCTCATCATGAGGCTCGCTGAGAAAAAGAGCAGCCGAGGGAGTGATTGGTAAGCAGAGGGATATTGTATAGCTTTCACATTCTGGAGCCCTGCTAGAGCTTAATACAAAGCAAACTAAAAACATCTGAAACTTCACCCAGTCCTCATCCAACTCATCTACTGACAGGTCAAACAGTCAGCAGATGAGATAAGAGAAGTTGGGCTAAATACAGGTAAACTCAATATTGTTAAAGCTATGACCCAGTATAGCCCAAGGAGAAATCTGAATTACCAACTCCATCTTCTGGTTATCATCAGAGAAGAAATTCTTGTACTCTTTAGGAAATAAATAAAACAAAGATATACTTTGATATCTAGTGTGCATTAAATACAATAGCCAAAAATCTGTTTAAGAATTATCTTACATGGAAAGAAGTACATGCTGCTGCTGCTGCTGCTGCTGCTAAGTCACTTCAGTTGTGTCTGACTCTGTGTGACCCCAGAGATGGCAGCCCACCCAGGCTCCCCCATCCCTGGGATTCTCCAGGCAAGAACACTGGAGTGGGTTGCCATTTCTTTCTCCAATGAATGAAAGTGAAAAGTGAAAGTGAAGTTGCTCAGTCGTATCCGACTCTTAGCAACCCCATGGACTGCAGCCTACCAGGCTCCTCCATCCATAGGATTTTCCAGGCAAGAGTACTGGAGTGGGGTGCCATTGCCTTCTCCGAAAGAAGTGCATACATATATGTAATACATATTTAAGAAAAACAGTCATTAGAAACAGATTTGCAGATAATAGTTATTACGGTAAGTAGACAATGACTCTAAAACAGCGATTATAAATATGTTCCATCATTTACTGGAAAAAGTGATTATATTGGGTAAAAAGGTGGAAATTCTTTAGAAATAGAAATAAAAACTCTTTAAAAAGAACCAAAAGGAATTCTGGAGCCAAAAAACTACAGTCCCTGAAAGTTAAAGATCACTGGATAAAATTAACACTAAATGGGACACTGCCCAAGAAAAGATTAATAAACTTGGAAACTAAACAACAGAAATAATTTGAAGTAAAAATGAAAGAAGGAAACAATTGGAAAAAAGAATGTCAATAACCGAATAATATCAAGGGATCTAATATATTGTAATTAGAGTCCCAACAAAAGTGGAGACAAATAATTGAACTGAAGAAGTATTTGAGCTTCCCCAGTGGTTCAGTGGTAAAGAATCAGCTCATCAGTGCAGGAGACATGGGTTCTATCCCTGGTCTGGAAAGTTCCTGCATACAATGGAGCAACTAAGCCCGTGCACCACAACTGCTGAGCCTATGCTCTAGATCCCAGGAGCTACAACTACTGAGCCCAAGGGCCACAATGACTGAAGTCCACGACCCTAGAGCCTATGCTCCACAGCAAGAGAAGCCACTGCATTGAGAAGCCCACGCACCCAAACAAAGAGTAGCTCCCGGCCACTGCAACTAGAGAAAGCTGGTGAGGCAACGAAGACCCAGCACAGCCAAAAGAAAGAAATTTTTTAAAAGAAAAGAAAAAATGTGTGAAGAAATAATGGTTGATTACAGCACCATGGATAGACTTGGAGGGCATTGTACTAAGTGAAATAAGACAGAGAAAGCCAAATACTGTATGATAATTGCTTATATGTGCAACCTTAAAAATACAACAAATTAGTGAATATAACATAAAGGAAGCACTCACAGATAGAGAACAAACTAGTGGGAGGACAAAATGGGGGGCAGTGTAAGGTGGGGGGCTGGGAGATACAAACCACTGAGCACAAGGTAGGCTGCTGCCAAGTCACGTCAGTCGTGTCCGACTCTGTTCGACCCCATAGACGGCAGCCCACCAGGCTCCATCCCTGGGATTCTCCAGGCAAGAACACTGGAGTGGGTTGCCATTTCCTTCTCCAATGCATGACAGTGAAAAGTGAAAGTGAAGTCGCTCAGTCGTGTCCGACCCTCAGCGACCCCATGGACTGCAGCCTACCAGCCTCCTCCGTCCATGGGATTTTCCAGGCAAGAGTACTGGAGTGGGGTGCCATTGCCTTCTCCAAGGTAGGCTAAAGGATGCATTATACAATACAGGGGACATATCCAATATTTTGTAATAACTATAAATGGAAAGTAACTTTTAAAATTGTATAAAAATAAGAAATTTTTAAAAGAATGGCTGAAGACACTTTTAATTTTGAAAAATATCCCACAGATCCAAGAATGGAATCCAAGAAGCTAAACAACCCTCTAATGGGATGATGCAAAGAAAATTATACCTAGGCACACTATAGTCAAATTGCTGAAAACCAAAGAAAAGAAAAAAATGTGGAAAACATTCAGGGGAAAAAAAGACATTACATAAAGAGTAATAGCAATACAAATGGCAATTAATGCCTCATTACAAACAATGTAACTCACAATACAAGGAATAATACCTTTAAGTGCCAAAAAGAAAACAAAACAAAACCTATTAACCCAGAATTTTGTATCTAGTGAATAGATCATTCAGATGTGAGGGTGAAACTGAAGACATTTCTGGATAAATAAAATCTAAGATAATTTGTCAGAGCATACCTGCACTATTTAAAAAGTACTAATTAAAGGTCTTTAGGCTGACGGGAAATGATAACAACTGAAAACTCAAATCTATATAAAGGAGTGAAAATTGCCAGAAAATGATGATTATGTGGGTAAATATAAATAATGTTTTTTCCTCAACTTATTTGAAATACAAGTAACTGTTTTGAAAGCATAAATAATAAAAATGCATTGTGGGGTTTATAAAATACGGGGGAATATATGGCAACAATACATAAAGAATGTGAAGGAATACATAGTAAATTCTTATATGTGAACTGTGTGGATCACAATAAACTGTGGAAAATTGTGAAAGAAATGGGAATACCAGACCACCTGACCTGCCTCTTGAGAAATCTGTATGCAGGTCAGGAAGCAACAGTTAAAACTGGACATGGAACAACAGACTCGTTCCAAATAGGAAAAGGAGTACATCAAGGATGTATATTGTCACCCTGCTTATTTAACTTATATGCAGAGTACATCATGAGAAAAGCTGGGCTGGAAGAAACACAAGCTGGAATCAAGATTGCTGGGAGAAATATCAATAACCTCAGATATGCAGATGACACCACCCTTATGGCAGAAAGTGAAGAGGAGCTAAAAAGCCTCTTGATGAAAATGAAAGTGGAGAGTGAAAAAGTTGGCTTAAAGCTCAAGATTCAGAAAATGAAGATCATGGCATCCGGTCCCACCAATTCATGACAAATAGATGGGGAAACAGTGGAAACAGTGTCAGACTTTATTTTTGGGGGCTCCGAAATCACTGCAGATGGTGACTGCAGCCATGAAATTAAAAGATGCTTACTCCTTGGAAGGAAAGTTATGACCAACCTAGATAGCATATTCAAAAGCAGAGACATTACTTTGCCAACAAAGGTCCATCTAGTCAAGGCTATGGTTTTTCCTGTGGTCATGTATGGATGTGAGAGTTGGACTGTGAAGAAGGCTGAGCGCCGAAGAATTGATGCTTTTGAACTGTGGTGTTGGAGAAGACTGTTGAGAGTCCCTTGGACTGCAAGGAGATCCAACCAGCCCTGGGATTTCTTTGGAGGGAATGATGCTGAAGCTGAAACTCCAGTCCTTTGGCCACCTCATGCGAAGAGTTGACTCATTGGAAAAGACTCTGATGCTGGGAGGGAATGGGGGCAGGAGGAGAAGGGGACAACAGAGGATGAGATGGCTGGATGGCATCACTGACTCTATGGACGTGAGTCTGAGTGAACTCTGGGAGTTGGTGATGGACAGGGAGGCCTGGCGTGCTGCGATTCTTGGGGTTGCAAAGAGTCGGACACTACTGAGCGACTGAACTGAACTGAACTGAACATAATATTAATTCAATGACAGCTGTTGTTTTTCCCTGTTACAGCCATAGGGAAACTGAAGTTCAGAGGGGCTCTTTGACTGGAACAATGTAATAAAGCAAGTTAGTGATCAAACTTAAGCTAGGAACTATGTCTTCAGATTCTAGTCTATTGCTCTTGAAGCAAAGTTGGGGTTAAGTGAAATACTGGGTCAAAAAAGTTCATTTAGGTTTTTCCATAACATCTTATAGAAAAATCTGAACTAACTTTTTGGCCAACCCAGCATATTCTATGGATGCCTTGTGGTTAATCCAAGGCTTTGTATAACTAAATGGATCTTATTTCTTAGTCTACAAGATTTTCTCTATAATGAGTCAATTTATCTAAGATCCCCCATTTTCCCCAATGAGTCAGCATATTATTTATAAAATGTATAAGGAAAATGGAAATACGCATGGTTCTGCTTCCTTTACAGTTTCTCTTTTCTGTTGTTTCTCCTGAAATCAATTTACCTCCCTCCACCAACTAAATCTGGTTGCCTTCTCTGTTGACCAAGAACAAATAACAAAAAGTAATGTGAGAATAGGGAAGTTTAAGTATAGGGTCTTTGGAAGGGTGTTCATTTAACCAGATGATATAAAAAGAAATGAAAGTCCATTTGCTGTTGTTCAGTCACTAAATCATGTCCAAGTCTTTGTGACCCCATGGACTGCAGCACAGCAGGCTCCCCTGTCCTTCACTATCTCCTGGAGTTTGCTCAAATTCATGCCCATTGAGTTGGTGATGATATCCAACCAACCCATCCTCTGATGCCCTCTTCTCCTTTTGCCTACAATCTTTCCCAGCATCAGGATCTTTTCCAATGAGTAGGCCCTTTGCATCAGGTGGCCAAAGTATTGGAGCTTCAGCTTCAGCATCAGTCCTTCCAGTGAATATTCAGGGTTGATTTCCTTTAGGATTACTAGTTTGCTCTCCTTGCTTTCCAAGGGACTCTCAAGAGTCTTCTCCAGACCACAATTTCAAAGCATCTATTCTTTGGCACTCAGCCTTCTTTACGGTCCAACTCTTACATCCTTACATGATTACTGGAGAAACCATACCTTTGACTATACGGACCTTTGTCGGTAAAATAATGACTCTGCTTTTTAATATGCTGTCCAGGTTTGTCATGGCTTTTCTTAAAGTCCGTTAAGTATAAGAAAATTGTGTCTCTTTGTTTTTCACTGACTGTAATATGAGCTTTTTACCTCCTGGTTTGCATCTAGTGTATCTTGACTATGAAGGAGGATTATGTCATCCTGTCTCGTTGAATCAGATTTTAGCACAGAACAGGATGACCTTCAATAATCATTGGCAAAGAATAAGTAAAAGTGAAATTCATGCCCTCTCAGATATTCCAGATGCTCTCTGCCTGTCAGTCAGCAAACAGCCCTCCATCCAACAGGTCATTTCCAAAACAAAGAACATGGGGGTACCCTTCTTATCAGTTCTCAGCTTTACATGGACCAAGAGGAATCCTTTGAAACCTAGGCTTTAAGAAAAGGCAACTGGGATCTCTTGTCCACCCATATCAGATGACAACCCAACATAACCAGGGTTTCTAGGGCAGAACAATTGTAAACAGCTGCTGCAAGCTTGAGGAAAAGCAGCTCCATTTTTGTCTTGGTATACAGGGCACTTCTTGCATGGGTTATTTAGAGGTAGCACAGCCTTGCAAACAGATCAGTCCTTCTGGGTGGACCAACATAAGAATTCAGGAGGCAACGGTGGGGAAATATTTCAGATGTATTAATGGACTGTGCCCAAGAATGGGGTTTAGACATCTCCCATGTTTGTAGAAAATCATGGGAAAGAACCATATGATTTTCCTGGTTCTGCATCGTTCAACAAAGACTGTGACAGAGTAGTCAGACTCATAGAGACAGAAAGTAGATGATGGTTGCCAGTAGCTGGGGGAGAAGGAAATGGGAATCACTGTTTAATGGGGGATGGAGTTTTAGTTTGGGAAGGTGAAGAAGTTCTGAAGATGAATGTTGGTGATGGTTGCATAACAATGCAAATGTACTTAATGTCACTGAACTATACACTAAAAATAGTTTAAATGGTAAATTCTATGATGTATATATGTTACTACAATTTTTTTTTAAAAGGGAAAAAATCCACTGTGAGTAAGTGAGTTCATTAGCAGTTGGTGCAGTTAGCTTGGAGAAATTGACAGGAGTTCAATATTGTTTTTAACATCTGGCAAACTTTGTATACTTTGTACAGAGATCCCACTGGATCTCTCAGATTCTTTCTCTGTAAACATGCAGGACCCATTTCTGTTTTGGAGGGGAGAAGGTAAGATTGGGAGATAAAGGGATCCAAAAATAAAACTAAATATGGTATTAGCATGGATATTCTGTGCCAGGCATTATGCTACTATTTTATCCATAGTTTGTTCAACCCAGGACTGAAAAGACACCTATAGATCTGATTAAAAAAAAAATTCTTTCATAATGCCCCAAGTCCTTTCAATGAACCCAACTGACCTGCTTCAGAATAGCAGTTGTGTTCTGATGGGATTGAAGGTCATGCAGTTGTGAAACAGCTTTAACGTCATTGTAGCTCACTTTCTCAAAATTTGAACCACAAGGGTCTTTTTAAAGAAATAAAACTTTTTTTCTATCCCTGAGAATAAATCCATAGACCCTGGTTTGAGAAACACTGACTTAAACAACCTAAGCCTTCTTCCAGGAAGCTGCCTTGCAGTTGCAAATTACCACTGCAGAAGAGAGTTTTGTTCTCTTAATAGATCACAGTAAAATTTATGATCATCATTGTATGAAAATCACCAAATTTAAAATTATTTAATTTTCTTATGATTTGTGGGCCTCCCTCACCCTTCAAGAACTCGCTCAAGGACCTACCTCTGTTTGAGAAATACTTCCATTAGAAAGTTTGGGGAATCTCTGACAGGCATGATGGATGGGGAAAAAAGCAGGGAAAATAAAAACGAAAGGTTTTCTTGCATCATACAGCAAATTTCCACTGGCTATCTAATTTTATATATGGTAATTTTGTATATGTTTTAATGCTACTCTCTCAGTTCATCTCCCCCCACTCCTCCCCACCCTGCTGTGTCCACAAATCTGTTCTCCATGTCTGTTAGCTCTGTGACAACCTAGAGGGGTGGGATGGAGTGGGATGGAGTGGGAGGTGGGAGGGAGGTTCAAGAGAAGGGGACATATGTATATACCTATGGCTGATTCACGTTGATACAGAAACCAACACAATATGATAAAGCAAGTATCCTCCAGTGAAAAACAAATAAATGTTTTCTAAAAAGACAAAATGGAACAAATCATAAACTATTGGGTTAAATAAAAATTTTTTTCTCAAAAACAAAAAGATTTTGGCGGTGGTGGTGATTCTCAGCAAAAACATTTTTTAAAATGAATTTGCTTCCTAAAATGGGAGATAGGCTTAGGAAATAAATGTGTCTATATGGAGGGAGAAATGCTTTGTAAGTAGTTATTTTATTTTCGGTAGATAGTAGGTGGCTTGACTGGGCACATTCAGCTATTTTAGGAAATGGTGCCCAGTGAAAATATTCTTCTGTAACAAGACTTGGGGTACCTCCATTTCAGCATCCCCATTCTTCTCAAGCAAGCTGATCTGAGGAGATTTATTTGGAAATTGAGAGAAAACTGCCTTGTGGGTATATGAGCTGATTTAGTTGTCCCTGGGGCTATACAGCTGCTAGCCATTTATTGCCTACTTGGTCTATAGACGGGGATTTTTTTTTTTTTTTTTTTCCCTTTCCTCTCTGTGGTTCCAACAATAGAAATAATCATTTTTTAAAATGGAAACGAGCCCACTCTTTTTTCATAATCTCAGCTACAAATCTGCTTTTGATTCTGCATGTTTCATTTTGTTCCCTGAAGGATAATTTGGAGATTTGAGTAATTATCCCAAGACTCATAGGAGACTGTCTTTGGAAGGCGGGCAATTCTGCTGTGGTGGAGTCGGCTGCTGTCAAGCATTAACTTCTTAATAATGAAGGCTTTCAGGCCCTCAGCTATTGCACAAAGATGCACTCGAAACCAGCGGCTTGGCGGAGTGTAAACGGACCACTTCTATTCTTCCCCCGGACAAAATAGTCCTCTTGATCTCTGGGCTGGAGCTATTTTTATTTTAGTTCACTCCTTTTTTGCCTTTTAACTTGCCCTTGGTGGGCAAGTCTTTCGCTTATATTTTGATCCACTGCTTAATCAGTTGCCTTCCCCGCCCCCGCAAGAAGACCTGCAAAAAGACAACGTTTCCATTACCCAGCAATGTGCTCCTCCTTTCAGTATATTTAGAATCTTCCTTTTTTAGAAGAGCAATGACTCAGCTTCGGAGCTACATGCACATTTGCTCCTCTGATCACAGTACACTTCCTGCTATTAACATGTAATGTCTCTGGCACAGCACTGGGGACAATCATACCTGCAATTAACAACCCAATTAGAATGGATCTTTGCTTGGCAAGCAGGATCCACCAGAAGTTCAAGAACAGTTGCCACCCTCCCCTCTGATTCTCTCTCTGCTTTTCAAGCTCAGAGCAGCAAAATGAACTAGAATTTGTTTTCTGTGCTATTTGCTAAGTCACTTCAGTCGTGTTCGACTCTTTGCGACCCTATGAACTGCAGCCCACCAGGCTCCCCCGTCCCTGGGATTCTCCAGGCAAGAACACTGGAGTGGATTGCCATTTCCTTCTCCAATGCAGGAAAGTGAAAAGTGAAAGTGAAGTCGCTCAGTCGTGACTGACTTTTAGCGACGCCATGGACTGCAGCCTACCAGGCTCCTCCATCCATGGGATTTGCCAGGCAAGAGTACTGGAGTGGGGTGCCATTGCCTTCTCCGTGGTGACACCTTAGAATCAGTAAAGATAATGGTACTACACTGATCGTAATAAAGCTATAAGCGTGGATGGGACCCAAACAGGTCATTTCTTCAACCCTCTGCCTCCACTTAAGTCAGGCCTCAAATCTATCTTCATTTCCCTTAGGCCTTCCTTTTTCTGTGCATAAATGACACAATTTTTTGAGTTGTCGTGGACTTTTTAATTTTTAAAGTTTTAAGAACGGTGTCCAATTCAATGTCCTCATCTAGATTTGCCTTTTGGCCCCGATCTAAAGTAACTGGATCTCTGATAAGTACTTAATGGCCAAGGGGATGCACAAGAAATGTGAGTCTTGCTCAGGAGCCCAGGGAAGGGCCCTGGAGCTGAAGGGCTCAGGAGCCCAGGGAAGGTACCACATCCCCTGACCACATTAATCAGCCATGCCTGTTACTATAATAAGCCTCTGGAGATATTTTACCAGGATCACAGAAGCAATCTGTGATGCCCAGAGTGGAAGGAAAAAAAAAAAAAAAAAAAACCAGCTCAGCTTTATAAATCTTATAGAAAGGAACTTTGCCTCTTTTACAGAATCATTCTTCTTATAATTTGATTTTTTTCGAAACCAGAACAACAGAACATAGAAATAAAGCCTCTGTAACTCAAAATGAATTATGGAAATGTATTTCTCTCTTTCCAGTTGTGTAATTCAATTCAGCATTCTTGTCCTTCAACAAAACCCTTACTATTAGCTGAAAGTATAAGTTTATAATCATTTTTTTAAATTCTTATGGATCTCACCCATGGAATTTGTTTGTTCTTCAATACTATCTTTCCTCTCAGGGACTCATTACTCATTTACACATCTAGAAAGTAAATAATGCGCTATTTACTGAAAAAAAAAAATGCAGCCTCCAATTCATGGCACCAGGATATGCTTTTTTCCCCTCTTTCTCTCTCTCTCTTTTTTAAACAAGACAAGCATTTGGAAACAGAATACTTTAAAAGGAAAAGATCAGAACTTGTTTTTCAATGAGTTGAGAACAACAGGCACCCTTGTAGCCCAAAGCAAGGGTCTTACATACAGTTCAGGGGCTGAAAATCCTTAACAGACTATTATATGTAAGCTCAAGATTTAGATTAAATATTCTTAAGTTCCAGATGGATTCTAATTTCTTGCTTAATGTGTATATCTATTTCCAAATTTAATCATGACTTTTTTTTAAGACCTCTGTATTCTGATAAATTAAAAACACTGGTAATAATCATTTTAACTAGAAATGGGGGCATATTTTCACCACCACAGTTAACACCACAGGGAAAATTCTTCCCAGCATCCTCTGAGTTGGGGTACTAGGGCACAATCTGGTTTCATCGAAAGTGTATGGTCAGGGTCTACTCATCATAGCATCTACTCGGGATCTGCTCATCATAAAGGGCAGCGTGAACCCTGTCTGTGTATGGCATCTGTATCAAAAGACAGGCATCCCTGGGCATACAATCATTAATCTTATAAGCATCTCCTGAGGGCAGATGACTGATTCCACCTGTGCTGATTGAAGCTGGCTACACTGGGCTTCCCTGGAGATGAGAGTAGGAAAACAACTACTGAAGCTGCCAAGTTTTTGTCTCATAGAGGACCAGGGATGAAGCGAAGAAGAATACTGTTAATAAGATGAGGGAATATTTATTTCGTGCTAGGCTCTGTTTTTCTCACTCTACGTATATGAACACATTCCTAACAGCAATATCAGGGAGGTACATGAATATTCCTATTTTCAGAGGAGGGAATGGAGACACAAAGAATGTAAGCAATTAGCTTGAAACCAAGTAGTCTGACTTCAGAGGAGCATTATTTACAAGGAATATAATATGCCGCTGCTGCTAAGTCGATTCAGCTGTGTCCGACTCTGTTCAACCCCATAGACGGCATCCCACCAGGCTCCCCCGTCCCTGGGATTCTCTCCAGGCAAGAACACTGGAGTGGGTTGCCATTTCCTTCTCCAATGCACGAAAGTGAAAAGTGAAAGGGAAGTCTCTCAGTTGGGTCGGACTCTTAGCGACCCCATGGACTGCAGCCTACCAGGCTCCTCTGTCCATGGGATTCTCCAGGCAAGAGTACTGGAGTGGGGTGCCATTGCCTTCTCCGGAATATAATATGGGGCCTAGGTAATTTAAAATGATCCTCATTCTCATTTTAAAAAGTAAACCAAAACAGATGAAATTAATTTTAATAATATGTTTTCTTTAGTTCCCTGGAAAACGGAATGGCTACCTACTCTGGTACTCTTGCCTGGAGAATTCCATGGAGAGAATTCTACAGTCCATGGGGATGCAAAGAGTCAGACATGACTGAGCTACTAACACACATCCCAGATTTTACTATTTCAGCATGTAACAACATAACTATTAATGAGATATGTGACATTTTTAATGTAACCCTTTGCTATCCACTCTGTATTTTACACGTATAGTACACCTCAGTTTGGAGTAGCCATGTTTCAAGTGTTTGATGCCACACATGGCTAGAGTCTACTATTATTTTTTTTAATATATTTATTTATTTAACTGTGCTGGCTCTTAGTAGGATCTTAGCCACTGGACTGCCAAGGAAGTCCCAGGGTCTACTGTTCTTAAGTCAACTTTCTAAATATTTTCATTTTATGGGTGATGTGCCCTGCCCTGCAGTATTATTACTACTCTCTGTGATTGGAGGCAGCTTCTAAATGCAGAACATAGTAGAGACAGAGATTGGTATGCAGTTTCTGGGAGAAGCGGAAGAATGAGATCCCTTGCGTACATTTGGAGTTCCTGTGGAAGTTAGAATAAAGGCTGGCTCTGGGATGCGTCAGGCTCACAGAAGCAGCCCTCAGCACATGCATTGGCCCTGCATCTCCTTCTCAAGCTCCCTGTGGGCTCACTGAAAAGACTCTGCATAAGACAGGGACACAGAAGAGGCTGCCCCTACAGATAGTTCTTGGTGTGGGCACTTAGCGAGGTTAGGCAGGTCCACCCTGGGTGTTTCTGTTGGGAGGGAAGTGAGAGCAGGATCTTCAGAAGGCATGTCATGGGCTGTCCCTCTACCAGCAAGAGATGGTTTTGGAGAGAGAAGGATGTTCTGTGGGCTCGTTACTGATGGCATGAGAAAGACACAAAGAGAGAGGGGCAGTCTCCAGACTACAAGTCCCAGGGCTGTGTAAGTTACTTATGTTTCCTCTGTCTTTCCCTCTTTCTGATGACAGTTCTCTCCAGGGCTACAGTTTCAGTATCTCTTTTACTCTGTTAACAAATACCATGAAAAACTCACCCACTGTTCTGCCTTCCAGGTGGATTGTAGACAGCTGTCTCTCCTACCCAATCCAGGTGAATGGTAGACAGCGCTCTCTCCCACCTGAGGTCTTGCCTCTGCAGGGAAGCAGATGCTCCAAGTGATCAGGTGGGCTTCAGAAGCCTCGGCAGTGGCCAGGGAACCAGGGTGGTCTCCCTGGTGTCCGTGGTGGCCACGGGTTGTTTAGTGAGTGTCACAGGGCTGTTGAGAGGGTTCCTTCTCATCATAGAGAGTAGGACCTGTTACTGGGAAACCAGCTATTTCACATCCAGGCACACTCCTTCTGTTCTGCTCTGAAGTTGTTTTGGAAACTGCAGTCCTGCCCGCGATAGCCCACCTCCTCAGCCTTGCTCAGGTTTACAGATGGAGGGTCAGAGCAGAAAGGAAAAGAGGATTGGAGTAGGTTTATGTATACATAAACATTTCTGTATTTGTACCCCAAAGAAAGCATTTTACCATAGAAATCACAAGTCAATGTCATTCAAATTTCTTTGACCATAATTCACTGTGAGAAAAACATTTAATTTGGTACAACTACTTTGATATTTACCCGGTGGGGATATGTACATATGTACATATATCTAACAAAAGACACATGCTAGAAAGTTCACAACAGTACTATCTGTAATACTAAAAAACTGGAAACCCAAATATCATCCACAGGAAACTGGTTTAAAAAGTCATGTGTGGTCATACAGTATACAAGAATGAGCAGACTACAGCCACATTGTTCTCTCAAAAATAATGTTGAGTAAAAGAAGCCAGACACAAAGACACAAAAGATTATATGCTACACCATTTTATTTACACAAAGCTCAAAAACAGGCAAAACTAACCTGTGGTTTAGATATCAAGCTAATACATTTTATCTTTCAATCGATGACATGAAGCACACATATAATTGAATCAAAAGGATAATGAAACAATTCTTATTTTTACTGCATGTAGAGAGAGCACTTATTTTTTTCTATTCTGTTTTTCTAAAGCCTAATTTGTTGTTTGTTGTTTAGTCGCTAAGTCATGTCTGACTCTTTTTGTGACCCCATAGACATAGCCCGCCAGGCTCCTCTGTCCATGGGATTTCCCAGGCAAGAATACTGGAGTAAGTTGCCATTTCCTCCTCCAAGGGGATCTTCCCAACCCAGGGATCGAACCCATGTCTCCGACACTGACAGGTGGATTCTTTACCACTGAGCCTTCAGGAAAGCCCAAAGCCTAATGGCCACTCACTAAATGGATTTTATAATCTTAAATGAATTGTGACCTGAAAACACTGTTACTAAGGCAGGTTAGGCTCTCAGAGTAACCCACAGGCTACCTAATCTCTCTAAACCTGTTTCCTCCTCCATAAAAAGAAGATAATGGTACCCACCTCACAGGGTGGCTGTGAGGATAGGATGAGTTAATGCACCTTAAGCACTTAATGCAATCAATACCTGGCACATGTTCCCACACATGCACACATACACACACAGGCTTGTATTAATATTTTTATTGCCCAACACTGCCTGGTCTTTCCTTGGGCAAATAAACCTTTTAAATCCCTGCTCAATACCCACTGATCATGTGAACCAATCTTCTAGCAAAGACACGGAGTGACTCACTGCTACAGGGAAGCCAGGTTCCTCGTGATTAGGACTTCTGGCATTTCCACTAGATGTGAGCTTCTTTGGATTGTTTCTGTATTGCCACCCCACGTTCCACTGGACTGTTTTCTGCTTTGGTCTTTTAGGCAGGGCCTGAGATCATCTGGGCATGTACAGTGTAACTGTATTTGTACAATCCTTATTTTCAAAAAGTCATTTTAGCTTGGGAAGTGTTGGCCACTGCAAAGAGCAACTGTCCTATTTGGCCAGGGGGGGTCTGACCAGCCCCCATCGCTTCCTCCAACAACAAGGGCTTTATGCGCTCATGCAAAAAAGACCAGCTGTCAGCTTAAATTTCCCTAATCCAGCCAGATCCCAACTCGGCCAATCAACAGCCCCTATCTGGGGAAGCCCATCTGTGAAATGCAGCAGTCCCCTTACTGGAACGACATGTCATAAAAATTAGTTTGGGCACTAATCTAAGGAAGCTTTGTGCTGAGTCGAGGGACTGCGAGGTCCCCGTCGGTGTCCTCTTTGCCAAAGAGCTGGACCAGATGAGCAGTGCAGAGCTGGAAAACACAGCGAGCACCCCCACCTCTTGCCCCCTCCTATATGATGCTATCCTTGGGGCTGAGGGAGGAAGTCCCCACTTTCCAGAGTCCTTTCCTCCAGGCAGCTGGCTGCTCTGTCACGCAAAGGGGCTAAAAGGATGGGTGGAAGGAAATACACTGCTGGTGGGTTTTGTATGGGTTTGTTGTTGTGGCTGGCTGTTGTTTTCTGTCTGCGAGGTTGCATTACTAACCTTGTTGTTTAACAGATTTGTTTAAAAAGGACACACAAACTCATCTCACTAAGAAAGAATCTTTTAGTGTGAATTGTCTGTCTCACCTCTGGAAGAACAGTTGCTCCCCAAACGTGTTTTTTGAACTACTGAGAAAATAAAAAATTCAGACTTCCATTTTGTGCTGTGCTAAGTCGCTTCAGTTTTGTCCTACTCTTTGTGACCCTATGGACTTAGCCTGCCAGGCTTCTCTGTCCATGGGGTTCTCCAGGAGAAAATACTGGAGTGGGTTGCATTTTGCTGTATGTTAATGGCACAGGTAACATTTTCACCCTCAGCCCACCTATCCTGACCTGTTTGCTTCCTCTCATTTTATACCACACTCTCCCACAACTTTTTCTTTTCTTTTCTTAGACTCTTTCCTCTTTTCAGCCCCATCACAGGACCATGGAGAGACTTGCTGCTGCTGCTGCTGCTGCTAAGTCACTTCAGTCATGTCTGACTCTGTGCGACCCCATAGATGGCAGCCCACCAGGCTCCTGTCCCTGGTATTCTCCAGGCAAGAACACTGGAGTGGGTTGCCATTTCCTTCTCCAACGCATGAAAGTGAAAAGTGAAAGTGAAGTTGCTCAGTTGTGTCCGACTCCTAGTGACCCCATGGACTGTAGCCCACCAGGCCCCTCCATCCATAGGATTTTCCAGGCAAAAGTACTGGAGTGGGTTGCCATTGCCTTCTCCAGAGAGACTTGAGATGGGTGAATAACAGCTGGGCAGGTGGCAGAACCAAAGCTGGCCTGCAGAGCGGTGCCAGCTCTCCTCTCAGGCCTGCTGTCTGGGGGCAGAAACTGAGGGAGACCTGACTTCAAGGATCCTGCATGGTGGGGTAGGGAATCATTTGCCCACTTGTAAAAATTATTAACCATTCACAGTAGAGTATGAACGTTCACAGAAGGCACCGGCATAGCAAGCGTTTGGGACTGCCTGCCCAAATCTAGATGCAGTGTCTGGCAATTTTATTCCCACTACTTCTCCATGCCTGAGTCACGTCTATTCAGCTTTCCAGTGATTCTTATCGAGGTCCTCCTATGGACTCTGCATCGTTCCAGGTGCCTAGGGAAATGCTTCGTCAAAGACAATTCACCAGTCAGGCGGCCTGAAGTGTGCACTAGGCTGACTTTGACCAATTAAAGTGTAAACTTTATAGACAGGCACTCAAAGGATTTGGAGCAGGCCTCTTTACATCCTTAATTGACTGAATAATGTGCTTCATCTGTGGCATTTTAAAAAATCACCACGCCATGGATCACAAATTTTGAATCGTATTTTCAAACAATCACATAGACATTTTCACACTTGTCCATTTTTATGTAGTTTAACTCCTGCTTGAAAATATTTTGGAACTTTTCCTAAAAGTATAGATCTTGTCCTAGAAGTTTAGATGTGTGAATTCTATAGTGGAGTTTGGGGGGAGGGGGGATGGAAATCTATCACATTTTTATATTTTAAAAAACTATATATTTTTAAAAATATATCTTTTTCTCATACTAAATAGGAACATTTTATGACTTATTTTAAATTTTTTAAATTTTAAAGTAATCTTTGGTGTAAAGGGAATCATCTTTCCTCCAAGGCAACATAATTAATCAGATTCCAGTTTAGGTCAGCTCTGAGGGATCTAGAGAGTATTTTCTAAGAACTCTGTACACACGTTAAGTTAGACCAAAAGAAATGCAGTCGTGTCTGACTCTTTGTGACCCCATGGACTGTATAGTCCATGGGGATCTTCCCAACCCAACCCATGGGATCTTCCCAACCCAGGGATCGAACCCAGGTCTCCTGCATTGTAGGCAGATTCTTTATTAGCTGAGCCACAAGGGAAGCCCAAAGAAAAGCAATCAATCTGTTATTAATAGTTAAAACCACATGCTTATGCAATTTTACATGGTGAAATTTGTCTATTATACCATTTAACAGCAAGTCATGAAGACTTTCTGGTAGAGGAATACACGGAGAGAGATTACAACACCCTCTAGGCTGAAACTCCAATACTTTGCCCACCTCATGCGAAGAGTGGACTCATTGGAAAAGACTCTGATGCTGGGAGGGATTGGGGGCAAGAGGAGAAGGGGGCGACAGAGGATGAGATGGCTGGATGGCATCACTGACTCAATGGACGTGAGTCTGAGTGAACTCCGGGAGTGGGTGATGGACAGGGAGGCCTGGCGTGCTGTGATTCATGGGGTCGCAAAGAGTTGGACACGACTGAGCAACTGAACTGAACTGAACTGAACTGAACTGAAAGCAGTGGTCCCCAACCTTTTTGTCACCAGGGGCTGATTCACGGAAGACAGTTTTTCCATGGGCCAGCGGGGGCCAGAGAGGGGAGGCGGTTATTTTGGGATGATTCAAGTGCACCAATCTAATGCCACCACTGATCTGACAGGAAGTACTGATCGGTGGCCCAGAGGTTGGGGACCCCTGCTCTAAAGCAAAACTGAAATGAATTAAAGCAACAGAAAGGGGGTTGAGGAAGAGGAGAGAGCATGGTAGAATAGACACAACGTTAGATCTCAGAATAGAAATCATAGTGAGCTTGAGGGAAGTAGATAAAAAGAAAATTTTATTCATTCATTTACTCATTTGCTTCTTCATCAAATACCACTAAGGGCTCATTAACACAGTACCAAACACTGTAAGTGCATGCAGGCATGTTCAGTAGCTCAGCCATGTCAAACTCTTTGTGATCCCATGGGCTGTTGTCTCTGTCATGGGATTCTCTAGGCAAGAATGCTGGAGTGGGTTCTAATATTTCTCCCAAGCTCATGTGATCCCTTTAAAACTACCTTTCCACTCTTCTCTATTATGTGGGACTCTCTTTCCATCCCAATGAATCCCTTCCTCAACACTTCACAGTCACTCCTAACCTCCTCCTTGGTTTCACCTGTCTTTGCTTCATTATTATGCAGTCCATTTTCCCAAACTCATCCTTCTTTTCCTAATATCATACTCCGGTCCTTGCCTTAAATTAATAAACAATTTGTGTTGAGCTCCAACATGGAGTTGTGAGATTTATTGCACAAAAAGAAGTACAAGATGGTACAAGGAGCTATGATTCATGCTTACAACCCAGAGAATGTGGATAGCATATTAAGGACCAGTTGGCTGCTCCATGCAGTGAGTGTTACAGGAGTTTGCAAGATGGAAAACCACTGGAAATTTCTTAAGGAACTGAGACTGATGTCTTGAAAACAAGATTAGTGGATGTAAAAGAGAGCAAAGATATCCCCAGGGAATGTGAAAGATGCCCACCCCAAAAAAGCCCACCCCTGTGGCCATCGACTACTTGCTGCTTTGTGAGCACGTCCTGGGTTTAAACCTTCTCTGTGTCTTGAATGTATGCTCTTAAGCACAGACTTGAAAGAACAAGCCCTGGTGGCTCAGTTGGTAAAGAATCTGCCTGCAATGCAGGAGAACTGGGTTCGATTCCTGGGTTGGGAAGATCCCCTGGAGAAGGGAATGGCTACTCACTCTAGTATTCTGGCCTGGAGAATTGCATGGACTGTATAGTCCATGGGGTTGCAAAGAGTCAGATACAAGTGGGTTGCTTTCAAAAAAAACAAAGGTGGGTCAGTGTATCTCTCTGGCTTTTCTTTTTTTCTTTGTCCCATTTATTTTAAGCCTTTTGAGAAAAGGCTCAGATCTGATCTTTAGTTTAAAGGGACTGGTGTACTCTGCCTCAGTGACAGATCATGAAAGGACTAGCAGGTTATAAGAATTTAAGGTCCCAGGAATATATTTGTGACAATCAGGTCAGTCCCTGTGAATAGAGAAATAGATGAAAGACTGGAATTGGGCTTTGTACAAAGAAAGTGTTCTAAACATACTAGGTCAATAAGTATTGATTTATCATACTAGCCATGCTGCTGCTGCTGCTGCTGCTAAGTCACTTCAATTGTGTCTGACTCTGTGTGACCCCATGGATGGCAGCCCACCAGGCTCCCCCGTCCCTGGGATTCTCCAGGCAAGAACACTGGAGTGGGTTGCCATTTCCTTCTCCAATGCATGAAAGTGAAAAGGGAAAGTGAAGTCGCTCAGTTGTGTCCGACTCTTAGTGACCCCATGGACTGCAGCCCACCAGGCTCCTCCGTCCATGAGACTTTCCAGGCAAGAGTACTGGAGTGGGGTGCCATTGCCTTCTACAGTATAATTGTTGTTTAGTTGTTCAGTCGTGTCTGACTTTCTGCAACCCTATAGACTGTCCATGGGACAGCCCACCAGGCTCCTCTGTCCATAGGATTTCCCAGGCAAGAATACTAGAGTGCACTGCCATTTTAATGCAGCCATAGAACGAGAGAGAACAGCAAAACAGGGTCAAGATATGCAGTAAGGGTAAGTCGGGTAATTCAGAAGAAACAGGCTGACTGGGTCCGTAAAGGAGAGGCTGGAGTCCCTGGAGCCTGTTGTGCTGGGGATGTGAATGGATGAAGAAACACTGGGGAGGGCATCTGCTCGTGAGGCAGGACTCAGATAATACTGAGTGATGTCACTGGCAGCACATCTGAGAGATCATGGGGCTGTAAGGCTGGTTGGATTCAATTTCCTGTTTAATTTTAGGTTGGTTGCTTTTGTGTTAATATCTACAGCGAGGCAGCTTCTGTGAAGTAAGGGAAATCTCAACAAAGTTTTCCTATTTTTATTGTATTTATGAAGAGTCTCAACCATGAAAAACAACTGCCAGCTAACTCAGCTTAATAAAAATAGAAAAACAGGACTCTTGCCAGGAAAGTCTGTGCATTCTTGCATCTTTCTTTAATATTCATCAAGAAAAATTATCCAGTTGTTAAAAATAAATAAAAAAGACTTCTGTGTGTCCTTTTAATATGCTTGGTTAAGAGTCATCCTACACCCTAGGGGAAGGTAACACTGTCTGTCATAATAATTAGGGCCCAGACTCTATAAAATTAGATGTTATAGAAAACTGATACATTGCAAATGGTTTTTAGAAAAAAAGGTAACTCCCATGGCTATGGCTTTGTTGCCTCATTGGACATTAACCAGTTTGATGTCTAAATTTGCGATCTTATTTCAGAGTTTTCCTTTCCACATGTTGGCTCTCATATTCCTCTTTGAGTCAGCTTTGTCATCTCTCTACTTCTATCATTCAGATCAGATCAGATCAAATCAGTCGCTCAGTCGTTTCCGACTCTTTGCGACCCCATGAATCACAGCACGCCAGGCCTCCCTGTCCATCATCAACTCCTGGAGTTCACTCAGACTCACGTCCATCAAGTCAGTGATGCCATCCAGCCATCTCATCCTCTGTCGTCCCCTTCTCCTGCCCCCAATCCCTCCCAGCATCAGTCTTTTCCAGTGAGTCCACTCTTTGCATGAGGTGGCCAAAGTACTGGAGTTTCAGCTTTAGCATCATTCCTTCCAAAGAAATCCCAGGGCTGATCTCCTTCAGAATGGACTGGTTGGATCACCTTGCAGTAAGTTTAATAAATAAAAAGACGGTCACAATTTGTATATTGGTATAAGAGATATGCTTTTAACTTTTTTAAGAATTATAACTTGACAACTCTGAGAAGTCTAACTTGGTATCACAGGTTGAATTTATTGATTAACAAGCACCTGGATTATGATGCGTCTCTAGTCATATTAAGGACTCTCAAACTTTGTAACTAGCATCAGTAATTTTATACGATATATTTTATCCATGTCCACGCACAGAAACATTGGAAAGAGAGAGGAAGAAGAACTAGCATTTGCAAGTCATTGAGCAAGTCTTGAGGAGGGTCAGCAACAGAACCAAATAATTTTCGAATTTGCAAGAAATGTTCTTCCCCTATGCTGCAGAACTGGTCTTCTGCAGAAGCACAAACCCATGCAATTGGGCAATTCTTGCAAGTTGTCAAGTCAGAAAGCATTTCAAATAGAAAGAGGAACTTCAAAAAAAAATGTATCCCTGGGGAACAATTATTTTCCCTTCTCCTACTCCAAAAGGATTCATAATTCATTTCAATTGCTTTGGATTTTCATGGCATCATCTTTTTTAAAAATGAAAAATTGAGACCTTATGGAGAGGCATCAAACATAGGAACAAGGGTAATTTTCTTTTGAAGAGGTCTACCTAACTACTTTCAGTGTTTAAGCTCTATAAGTCTTCATTACTGTGGTAGTCCTAAAACATCTGAATTTTTTTCCTTAAAATTAACCTGGAATCAGCCAAAGAACCAACACCAATTACTTTAAGAGATCTATGACAGAACTGAGTTAAGCTCCCCAAATGTCTTATTCCAGTTTTTTAGAACGTGGTGAATTTCTTATGGTGTAAAATTACTGCATAATACAAGTTCAAATTTGCCATGCATACACACACACACACACACACACAAAATTACTGAGTTCCTGCCATATACAAGACATCAGATAGAAAGGTATAAGTTACTTTGTACCTGAAAGGAGCTTACAGTTTAGTTGGAGAGGCAACAACCAAGTAATGCCCTTTTGCAAAAGGACATAAAAATACCCTTTTAATGTAGTTAGAATGTAGTTTCTGTTTTAGCAGATCTTGTTCATCTTGGGGCTGCAACCAATTCAACCATGGTGTGTTTCACAGCGCTTGTGCTCAGTCTCATCTGACTCTTTTCTACCCCATGGACTATATCCTGCCAGGTTCCTCTGTCCACGGAATCTTCCCTGCAAGAATACTGCGGTGGGTTGCTGTTTCCTTCTCCAGAGGTTCTTCCTAACCCAGGGATTGAACCTGAGTTTCATGTGTCTCATGCATTGGCAGGAGGATTTTTTTACCACTGTGCCATTTGGGAAGCCTTAATTTTCTGGCCATGCCCCCATGGCATGTGGGATCTTAATTCCCAAACCAGGGATTGAACTGGCATGGCACCCCCTGCACTGGAAGCGCAGTCTTAACCACTGGACCTCTAGGGAAGTCCCCAAACTATGGTATCACTCCTCTAATTAGAGTAAGGTGTGGTACAGTAGTGCGTGCGTGTGTGTGTGTGTGTGTGTGTATTCTACTATAGGACCAATTTTTTATAGGGACTATTTGGAAGGTTGGAGAAGGAAATGGCAACCCACTCCAGTATCCTTGCCTGGAAAATCCGACGAAAGGAGAAGCCTGGTAGGCTACAGTCCATGGGGCCGCAAAGAGTCGGACACGACTGAGCGACTTCACTTCTGTTATTTGGAAGGTAAACAGAAAAAAAGGTCAAAGGAAAGAGTCTAAGACTGGTAAATTATCTCACTTGATCATTTATTTAGTAACCATATTCCAGAAACTAATAGATCTTATGAAGGAGGCAAAGCACCACCCAAACACCTGACACACAGTAGGTATTTAATAAACATTCAGTGAGTTAAGTTACAGATATATCAGAAGTGAACTTTGATTTTAGTGAGTTTATAGTGTAGGAGGGAAGCTGCATTTTCTATTTAGTCAAATAATTATAATACCAAGGAGAAAGTGAATTCCATGAAAGAGATATAGACGAAAAACTTGGAGGGCACAGGGGTCAGTTAGTGTACCAGATTACACTTTGGGGATAAAGTGTCTGTGATTTGGACAAGGATGGGTTGGATATTGACTTGTGATGACAAAACAGAGGGACTTTGTAGGTAGAGGAGGAGATGAGCCAAGACTGAGGGGAAGAACAGTGTGAGACCTGAAGAGGTAAACTCAGTTTGGACATTAAAAGATGGTAGAAAAAGAGCTTGAGAAGGTGCAGTAGGTTTAACTATTGATGGTTCTTATTAACTTGTATGCAGAGTACATCATGAGAAACACTGGGCTGGAAGAAGCACAAGCTGGAATCAAGATTGCTGGGAGAAATATCAATAACCTCAGATACGCAGATGACACCACCCTTATGGCAGAAAGTGAAGAGGAACTAAAGAGCCTCTTGATGAAGGTGAAAGAGGAGAGTGAAAAAGTTGGCTTAAAGCTCAAGATTCAGAAAACGAACATCATGGCATCTGGTCCCATCACTTCATGGGAAATAGATGGGGAAACAGTGGAAACAGTGTCAGACTTTATTCTGGGGGGCTCCAAAATCACTGCAGATGGTGACTGCAGCCATGAAATTAAAAGACGCTTACTCCTTGGAAGGAAAGTTATGACCAATCTAGATAGCATATTCAAAAGCAGAGACATTACTTTGACAACAAAGGTCTGTCTAGTCAAGGCTATGGTTTTTCCAGTGGTCGTGTATGGATGTGAGAGTTGGACTGTGAAGAAAGCTGAGTGCCAAAGAATTGATGCCTTTGAACTGTGGTGTTGGAGAAGACTCTCGAGAGTCCCTTGGACTGCAAGGAGATCCAACCAGTCCATTATAAAGGAGATCAGTCCTGGGTGTTCTTTGGAAGGAATGATGCTAAAGCTGAAACTCCAGTACTTTGGCCACCTCATGCGAAGAGTTGACTCATTGGAAAAGACCCTGATGCTGGGAGGGATTGGGGGATGGAGGAGAAGGGGATGACAGAGGATGAGATGGCTGGATGGCATCACCTACTCGATGGACGTGAGTTTGAGTGAACTCCGGGAGTTGATGATGGACAGGGAGGCCTGGTGTGCTGTAATTCATGGGGTCGCAAAGAGTTGGACACGACTGAGCAACTGAACTGAACTGAACACCACACAGAATTTGAACCCAGAGCTGAAGACAAAGAAATAATACCGAAGATCGTTTCCCTTTTTTGAGTTATAGGCTGCTGCTCCTAGAAGAGGAAAATGTTTGTATTCTAAGCTGGATTCCTTTAAGAAACCTCAGTATGTTTGGCAATATTGGTTTATTTTGGAGTAATCATGTCTTAGAATCTTATGGTTTCTTTGTTCACTTAGAATCACCCTCAGTCCACAGGATTCTCTGATCCAGAATGCTCTGCCCACAAGGGATCCACATCATATCCTTCCGAGAAGGTTGCTGCTGATGTTTTGACTATAAAAGACAGCTGGGGGTGGAGGGGAGAGTCAGTCATCCTTCCTAGTCTCTCCATGGATGAGACACTTCCCCTCTAGCTTGACTCCTTACACTGGGGTCTCTGACCAGATATGATTCTTCAGTGATGGAGGTCAATTGTCTTTCACCCGAGGCTGGCTCACTGTGGATCTCTGCCAGCAGCGTTATTGGAGAGCCCTTGATGCCCTTCAGTTACTGTGCCACACTGATTTACTCTTCTGCTGAGTCTTCTCAAGCCCTTGGTAATGAAATGTTGATTAAAATATCTGATTGAAAGGTGGCAGCAGCTGCATCAATATTAACAACTGTTCCTGAGTACTCACTCACCATGTTCTGAGTTGCTGACAGAATGCAATCACCCAACAAAACTGAGACAAGAACTAATCAGAATCCACATTTACCAAGGAGAAAAGTAAGCCCAGCAATTGACGAACCTTGCCCACAGTAATAGAGAGAGGAACAGTCAATGCCATGGCATTCTTTTTACAACTTTACTTTTTGAAATCGTATTTGTTTATTTTTAGCTGCACTGGGTCTTTGTCGCTGCACAAGGACTTTCTCTAGTTGTGGTGAGCAGGAGCGACTCTCCAGTTGAGGTGGGCAGACTTCTCACAGCTGGGGCTTCTCCTTTTGTGGTACGCGTCTAGGGTACATGCGCACAGTAGTTTCGGTGCACATGGGCTTAGTTGCACCAAGACACGTGGAATCTTCCCAGACCAGGGATTGAACCTGCGTGCCCTGAATTGGTAGATGGATTCTTAACTACTGGACTACCAGGGAAGTCCAGACCATGGCATTCTGATGTGAGAGCTTGGGAAGGTGGCCTCTCTATAGACAGAGTTCTTCTCATTGTTGCCTCTAACCTACCCCTCATCCCCCAGTTTAGTTTCACAGGAAGGTGGATTGCACAACTAAAACACCAGCCTGGGCTTTGGGTTCCTCGTCTTAACTGACAGCCAGTTATCATCTGTTTCTCAGGAATGTCTTTTTAGGCCATTGTTTGCATCATTTCAAAACCAGAGAGCTATGTAGTTTCTGTGAGACCCATTCCTGGGAGCTAGAGATTGCAATCCAAGGCTGAAATATGCCTTGATGGTCACTGTCAACTCATTCTTCCCTTTATTATCCACTAGCTTTGGGGGACTTTTAAATCTTTAGATATATCTTAACCCTCTTTCCAAAGCATTTAACATTATCAGATCTTTAAAGAACCTTATCAGATCTTTAAAGTAGTTTCATTCTTTCTTTTTCCTTGACTATCTAAATTTGTACAACTAGAAATGTTTTCTCACACTCAGTCCTTATCCCTCTTGGGATTTCACGGTTTTAGTGGATATTTTTCTGAATTCATCTGATCTTTCCATATATCTCTAGAATTTAGAAGATTGATGCCCAGTAATGTCTACAACTATTCTAGTGGAGACTCTAGCAAGTATGCCCAAAGAAGGAACTCTATGTCTAGAACTAAATTCCTTAGATATGGCATCACATGGTAAATCTAACCTTCCCTGCAGCTCCTCTTCACATCACTGTCCTTAGGATTCACTGTCATTCTCACCTTTCTTCTTTTGCCAAAATAAGATGGTATTTCTTTAGATTTATTCATTGAACTAATTAAATATATCCATGCCCCTAGAGTAGCACATAACTATACACAAAGGGAGCACACTAAATTAGCCATTAGACTGTACAAAAAAAAAAAGTGGAAAAAAGGAAGAAAAAATTAGAAATATTTCCGCTAAAAGAAGGTCAGATGGAAAGTTGTCATATATCAATTCTGAAGGGTTTTCAAGCTCCTAGTCTGTACCATAAATCCTCTGCTTGATGCATAACACATTTAGAGCAATCGGAATGGAGCTTAGCTTGTTCATGAGATTATAGCCCCAATAAAGAAGGAAAACCTGTGCCGTGCATTTTTATAGTCGATGAAACTCCATTGCAACAGCCCATCTTCTTATATTCCATGCTAGAATAATGGATTGGGTAGATTCTCCAGGAGATCTTCCCAACCCAGGGATCGAACCCAGGTCTCCTGCATTGCAGGTGGATTCTTTACCAGCTGAGCCACAATTGAAGCCCAAGAATACCGGAGTGAGTAGCCTATCCCTTTTCCAGCAGATCTTCCCGATCCAGGAAACAAACCAGGGTCTCTTGCATTACAGGTGGATTCTTTACCAGCGGAAATATTTCTAATTTTTTCTTCCTTTTTTCCACTTTTTTTTTTTTCAATTGTACAGTCTAATGGCTAATTTAGTGTGCTCCCTTTGTGTATAGTTATGTGCTACTCTAGGGGCTATCAGGGAAGCCCATATTCCATGCCATCTGTGTATTAATCAAATTCCTTCCCTCATTCACTCAGTAAAAAGTTTTACATGGATATTATGTTCCAGAAGCTGTATGCTAATACTACTCAGTTCAAGTTGGCCATCCTTCCATTTTCTAGAACCTCATAGAATCTCAGTATTCTGAAACCCCTTCTAGATAACATAAAGGAAAAAATCAGAAAAAAAGGTCTTTTTATTAATAAAGAGATTTTAAAGATGTTTCATGGTTGGTTCCCATTCATCATAGTATTTAAAATGTCTTAATATTTGGTTGAAGGCTGAGCACTGAAAAATTGATGCTTTTGAACTATGGTGTTGGAGAAGACTTTCAAGAGTCTCTTGGACTGCAAAGAGTTCAAACCAGTCAACTCTAAAGGAAATCAACCCTGCATATTCACCAGAAGGACTGATGCTGAAGCTGAAGCTCCAATACTTTGGCCACCTGATGCAAAGAGCTGATTCACTGGAAAACACCCTGATGCTGGGAAAGGTTGAAGGCAGGAGGAGAAGGGGACAACAGAGGATGAGATGGTTGGATGGCATCACTAACTCAACAGACATGAGTTTGAGCAAACTCCAGGAGATGGTGAAGGATAGGGAAGCTTGGAGTGCTGCTCTTTGTGACAGGGGTCGCAAAGAATGGGACAAAACTTAGCAACTGAACAACATTTTGTTAGCATTTTTATTAATACATATTTCAAAGGACTTTCAAAAACACTGTATAGTTAAATGTTCACTATTAGCATTTGAGTTTGGAGTGTTTGAGAAAGTCTTCCTCACTATGAACTCCGTAAGTGCAGAGACTGAATTTTATTATTGTTTATTTCTCTAGAATCTCACCCAAAATTAGGTGTGCAAGCTGGTTTTAGAAAAGGCAGAGGAACCAGAGATCAAATTGCCAACATCCGCTGGATCATCGAAAAAGCAAGAGTTCCAAAACATCTATTTCTGCTTTATTGACTATGCCAAAGCCTTTGACTGTGTGGATCACAATAAACTGTGGAAAATTCTGAAAGAGATGGGAATACCAGACCACCTGACCTGCCTCTTGAGAAACCTATATGCAGGTCAGGAAGCAACAGTTAGAACTGAACATGGAACAGACTGGTTCCAAATAGGAAAAGGAGTACGTCAAGGATGTATATTGTCACCCTGCTTATTTAACTTATATGTACAGTACATCATGAGAAACGCTGGGCTGGAAGAAACACAAGCTGGAATCAAGATTGCTGGGAGAAATATCAATAACCTCAGATATGCAGATGACACCACCCTTATGGCTGAAAGTGAAGAGGAACTAAAAAGCCTCTTGAAGAAAGTGAAAGTGGAGAGTGAAAAAGTTGGCTTAAAGCTCAAGATTCAGAAAACGAACATCATGGCATCTGGTCCCATCACTTCATGGCAAATAGATGGGGAAACAGTGGAAACAGTGTCAGACTTTATTTTTGGGGGCTCCAAAATCACTGCAGATGGTGACTGCAGCCATGAAATTAAGATGCTTACTCCTTGGAAGGAAAGTTATGACCAATCTAGACAACATATTAAAAAGCAGAGACATTACTTTGACAACAAAGGTCCTTCTAGTCAAGGCTATGGTTTTTCCCATGGTCACGTATGGATGTGAGAGTTGGACTGTGAAGGAAGCTGAGCGCCAAAGAATTGATGCTTTTGAACTGTGGTGTTGGAGAAGACTCTTGAGAGTCCCTTGGACTGCAAGGAGATCCAACCAGTCCATTCTGAAGGAGATCAGCCCTGGGTATTCTTTGGAAGGACTGATGCTGAAGCTGAAACTCCAATACTTTGGCCACCTCACGCGAAGAGTTGACTCATTGGAAAAGACCCTGATGCTGGGAGGGATTGGGGGCAGGAGGAGAAGGGGATGACAGAGGATGAGATGGCTGGATGGCATCACCAACTCGATGGACATGAGTTTGGGTAAGCTCTGGAGTTGATGATGGGAGGCCTGGTGTGCTGCAATTCATGGGGTCAAAAAGAGTCAGACATGACTGAGCAACTGAACTGAACTAAAGTGATTTTTGAGTGAATATCTTCACATTAATGTTTGTAAGTTATCTTCCCTACTGATATGTAATGGGAGGCTGTTTCCACTATTTCCTTTTCGTGTGCCCAGCACTGTTGTCATTAGACAAGGCACTTGGCAAGATTTCACCCAGGAAAAATGTCAGGCTGGACTTAGAGCATGAGTAGGGACAATGCCATGTTATCTATCTAGCCACACTACTGCTCCTTGAAGCCAAAAGGTTTCATGTCACCCTTTATGAAAAGTTTGACAAAGATACAAAGTTGCTAGGTGGGACAAATGAGAGAAGTAAAGTTTATGTTGAGGGTGGTAGTTTCACAATGCCAGTTATTAAGGTTTCAGAAATATTAAGGTAGATTTGAACAAACTCAAGATAGATTTGAATAGTAAGATGGCATCTAAAGCAAGTACTTTATTAATATGCCTTCTTCAATTCTCTGCTTTCACAGTGGACTTGGGAATTATTTCCTCAAATTATATATACCAGCTGCGTGGGCTGCTGGTTAAAAACACCAGGCCATTCAATGAGCAGAATGTAAGAAATGACAGAAATAGCTGTCTGGTATCCTGGTCTCTGAAAGAAAACAAGATAAAAAGCCTGGAAGGTACTCAGAAAGCAGAGGTAGATGTGAATTTCAAGAGGGTTAACATCTTGCTATTTCCATCTTTCTCCAACAGAGATCTTAAATAGACTGACTTTCAATTTCCCTAATTATCTGTGAAAACATTCTTAGGAGATAACCCAAGACTTAGAGGTTAAAAATGTGTTCTGTCAATGGAATGTGCATTGGCAGAAAAATGTTACGAGATAATTTTAGGTCCTGGAGCTTAGGTATTATCCTGTGTGATCTTGGAAAATCATCTAATCTCTCTAGATCTCCATTTTCTAACTTTGATGGGAATATTTTAAAATTGGCCCATTTATCTCTTAACATAGATGATGGAGGAGGAGAGCTAATAGAGACCTATTTAAATAGTGTATTTTTCCTTTTTGGACTCCAACTCATCTCTGAGTAGAAGTAGTCAATAAAAAAGGATTGAAAAGTCAGTTACGTAAAAGTTGGTTTCAGACCTAAGAGAAGTCTGCCTCATTTGACAGGCAGCAAGCCTGCTGCTGCTGCTGCTGCTAATTCGCTTCAGTCGTGTCTGACTCTGTGCGACCCCATAGAGGCACACATCCCAAGCTTTTTATTCCTTTTTCTGTTTGATTTTGATGAACATCTGTTTGGGTGAGGTAACCTTACATGTTTGCTGTGGTAAAAACACATTGTGAAAATATTGTATTCTTTTATCCTGCCAACATGAGAACCAGAGGGAGGAAGTGAAGATTAGCTGGAATGATTTGTATCAGTAGATGTGAGCCAAGCTACTCAGAATCTTCCCAGTAAGTCCTGAAACCTTCAGTATCTCTATTTTACACACACACTATACTACACATATCTGTATCTATCCATCCATCCAACCATCCATATATACTCTCCTCCTACTATGTGCCAGATGTCTTTTGAAGCTTTCAGGTTATGCAGTTGAATGAGAGATACATGCTTCCTGCTTTCAGAATGCTTACATTCCAATGTGGGGAGAAATCAAATAATGAAGTCAGAAAGTAAATTGTTAAGATAAATTCAAATAATTACATATGCTATGAAAAAACTCATAATAATTAAACAGAGAGTAATAGGCAGGTGAGAACTGGGGCTGAGGTTTGACAACTTTAGATACAATAGTCTGACAAGATCTCTCTGAGAAGCTGACACCTGAATTAAAATGTTAATATGTAAATGTACCACACAGGGGACAATCTGGGAAAAGAACTGAAAGAGTAGTTGGAGTGGCTTAGATGAGGGAAATCTGCAGGAAAATGGAGAGATAAACAAGAGCCTGACTATATACTCTATTAACTTGAGATTTATTCTGGAGTGAATAGAAAATTGAGAGCTTCTTTGATGTGCGGGGCAATATCTTTCATCACCTTTGGACAGTTCTCACTCATTACCTCTACAGATGTTTCTTCTGCCCCATTCTTTCTCCTGTCTATCTGTAACACCAACTAAATGTGTATTAGACAACTTGATAATGTCTCACACATCTAGAACATTCTGCTCAGTGTTTTTTCGCCCTTCATTCCGATAATTTCTATTGAACTATCTTCAAATTCACTGATACTTTCTTTTCCTGGGTCCAGTCATGTAAACACATTAAATGAATTCATTTCTGGACTACGTTTTCAGGTCTACAATTTCCACTTGATCCTTTTACAGAGTTTTTATTTCTATGCTGAAGTTCCCTATCTAGCATAAAGTACTTTCCTAAAAAATGTTCATTGAATGAATGAATTGGTTTTGATACCCTGTCAATAAGAAGGATTTTTTAAAATACAGAAAAATAAATTTATTTGAGCATTCAGATGATCATAAATTAGCTATCTTCCACTAAGATTCAATAACTTCTTGTATAAGCAGTTGACAGATATTATTATCTGCATGTTTTGTAAATTTCACCTTACTTTGGGGACAGCTAATGCTACGAAGCATTTTCATATTATTGGGATATTTTTTAAATGGAAGTATGATTGATTTACAATGTTGTATTAGTTTCAGGTATACATATATATGTGTATATATGAATATATGTGTTCTTTCTCAGACTATTTTCTGTTATAGATTATTATAAGATATTAAATATAGTTCCCTGTGCTATACAGTAGGTCCTTGTTATTTATGCATTTTATGTAATAGCCCACCTTTCCCCTTTGGTAACCGTTAAGTTTGTTTTCTATGTCTGTGAGTCTGTTTCTGTTTTGTAAATAAGTTCATTTGTATTATATTTTTAGGTTCCACATAAAAGTGATATCATATTTGTCTTTACCTATCTTTCACTTAGTACACCAATATCTAGGTTCATCCACACTGTTGCAAATGACATTATTTCATTCTTTTTTAAGGCTGAGTAACATTCCATTGATTATATGTACTATGTCTTCTTTATCCATTCATCTATCAATGGACATTTAGGTGCTTCCATGTCTTGGCTATTGTAAATAGTGCTGCAATGAACATTGGGGTGTGTGCGTCTTTTACAATTACAGTTTTTGTCTTTTCCAGATATATGTAACATAGGTCTGTCTAGTCAAAGCTATCATTTTTCCAGTAGCATGTACGGATGTGAGAGTTGGACTATAAAGAAAGCTGAGCACTGAAGAATTGATGCTTTTGAACTGTGGTGTTGGAGAAGACTTTTAAGAGTCCCTTGAACTGCAAGGAGATCAAACCAGTCCATCCTAAAGGAAATCAGTCCTGAATATTCATTGAAAGGACTGATATTGAAGCTGAAACTCCAATACTTTGGCCACCTGATGGAAAGAACTGACTCATTGGAAAAGACCCTGATGCTGCAAAAGATTGAAGGTGGGAGGAGAAGAGGGTGACAGAGGATGAGATGGTTGGATGGCATCACTGACTTAATGGACATGAGTTTGAGTAAACTCCAGGAGTTGGTGATGGACAGGGAAGCCTGGCGTGCTGCAGTTCATGGGGTTGCAAAGAGTTGGACACGACTGAGCCACTAAATTGAACTGAGATATATGTCCAAGGATTGTTGGATCACGTTAGCTTTATTTTTAGTTTTTTTAAGGACCTCCTTACTGTTCTCCATAGTTACTGTACCAATTTACATTCCCACCAATACTGCAGGAGGGTTCCCTTTTCTCTATCCTCTCTCCAACATTCATTAGGTGTAGACTTTTTGACGATGGCCATTATGACTGGTGTGGTGTGGCAATACCTCGTAGTTTTGATTTTCATTTCTCTAATAATTCGTGATGATGAACACCTTTTCATGTTGAGCATTTGGATGTCATTTTTTAAGAAATGCCTATTTGGGACTTCTCCCCATTTTTTTCACTGACATTCGATTTTTTGATATTGAGTTATATGAGCTATTTGTATATTTTGGGAACTAATCCCTTATCAGTCTCATCATTTGCAAATATTTTCTTTCAGTCTGTAAATTGTTTTTTTGTTTATGGTTTCCTTTGCTATGGAAAGCTTTTAAGTTTAATTAGGTACCACTTATTTATTTTGGTTTTTATTTCTATTATTTAGGACATGGATCTAAAAACTATTGCTGTGATTTATGTCAATGACTGTTTTGCCTATGCTTTCCTCCAGGAGTTTTATCGTATCTAGTCTTACATTTAAATTTTTAATCCATTTTAAATTTATTTTTGTATGTGATGTTACAGAATGTTCTAATTTCATTCTTTTGCATGTAGCTGTTCAGTTCACCCAGCACCCTTACTGAAGAGATCATCTTTTCTCTATTGTGTATTTTTCCCCCTTTGCTGAAGACTAATTAATTTCCTCCTTTGTAGGTGTGTGGGTGTATTTCTAGGCTATGTACTCTGTTCCACTGATCTATACATCTGTTTTCATGCCAATACCACACTGTTTTGATTATTGTAGTTTTGTAGTATCAGAGGATTATGCCTTCAGCTTCGTTCTTTTTCCTCAGAATTCCTTTCACAATTCTGGGTCTTTTGTGATTCTACGTATGTTTTAGGATTATTTATTCTAGGTCTGTGCAAAATGTCATTGGTAATTTGATAGGAATCACATTAAATCTGTAGATTGCTCTGGGTAGTATGGCCATTATATTAATTGTACTAATTCTTCCAATCCAAGAGCATGGACTACCTTTCTGTTTCTTTAAATCATCTTTATTTTCATCAACGTTTTGTAGTTCTCAACATATAAGTCTTTTGCCTCCCAGGTCAGGTTTAATTTCTAAATTTTTTTTTGGATATGATTTTTAAAAGGATTTAAAAAATTTTTCTCTTTGTGATATTTCATTGTCAGTGTAAAGCAATGCAACAGATTTCTGCATGTATATCTTGTATCCTGCTACTTTGATGAATTCATTTATTAATTTTTGTGTGATTGGTATTTTTGTGTTTCGTCAGCTCACAGGAGTAGACCCACAGGCACATGAACTTTGCTTAATAGTAAAGAACTGTAGAAACCATAATTAATGTCTTCCTTTTGTGACTGCTTTGAATAAAACCAGAATGTCTTTGAGTTCAGTTTTATCCCTAGAAAAGAAGATAAGTCATTCTGTTGGTAAGACATAGAATATGAGCAGATTACACATGATTAAAATTCTTTCTCTCCAGAGAATAGCTATGGAAAGTTTCTCTAAATGGAACAGTGAAAGAGAAATATGATTTTCACTGGGAAAGGAAAATCCCAGAGGTCTGTCCTGCAAAGAACAGCCATTAAAGTGGGAGGAAATTCCAGAATTTAATAGTTCAGATTCAAAAGAAAAGTGAAAGCGAAAAAAATGAAGTTTATATAGTACACTAAATGTTCTGGAGAAGACAACAAAATAGCAAGGCAAGGCTGTAGAATTCTACAATAAGAAAAACATGAATATACATTTTCCAGAAAGCAATAGACTCACATTAGTTCAGAGATAGATGCCTCTGTCAGGGGTCATACATAAAGTTGCAATCATTGCTATGTTTTATTAGTGATTATATTATTGTGACTAATCCAATGCCACCAGCTGCCCTGAGTGTACTTTAAGTACAGGAAAAAACTGAGAAGAATTTCTTAAGGTGAGAGACACATATTGACATGTATTATGAATCTGCAACAACACTCACACAGGCACAGGCACACTTGCATGATTCACAGGGGTACTAAATTTTATCCTCTCGGCAGATACTGAGACTCTTTCATATTCGCCTGTACTTTCCAGACATTATATAGAGAGACAGACATCTGAATCTGGCCAGTGGCAGGGTTGCCCGGTGATTAATTAGATCAGCGCATGGCTGGGATATGCTGACCTTTCCTGTCCCTGCTAAGCCCAAGGCCTCTGCTCCTGAGTGCTTTCCTCTTTGCAAACTGTAGCAGCGGCATTCTTTTCAAAATGCTTCACAAACTTTACTTCTCATTGCCCTGAGGAGAGGCCTTTATTAGTCTCTCCACTTTACTGACTGGAAAGAACTGATCTGCTTAGGGTCCAGTGGGAATTTAGTGCCCAAACTGGAATTACAACTTCAGAGCCTTTGAATCCAGTCCAGAGCAATGGCCACTTAAGACAAATCTGTCTTGGCTCTTTTTCCCTTCTGCTCTGTCTCTGCAGGGGTAACTCACCCCAAGGATGCATTCTTATCAGTCTGTGAGTTTTGGTTTCGAAATACTTAAGGTATTTTTGATGTTTCAAGTGTATTTGTGCTATTCATGATGTGGACAGAGGTTAACTGTTGATTAAAGTTAAGGAGCTAGTCTGTGCCTGGATTTATATAACCCAGGACAAGCTAAAGTCAGACAGTTGGAGAATGCTAGGTATTAGGGAGTAGGATGTGAAGATTGAAAAAATCCTTATGTATGGCTGATGGGAGAAATATTGTTTTTCCTCACACCTCACTGAGTAGGCCCATGGCTGCATCTCACTGCAAGGCAGTCTTCAAATGTCATCTTCATTTCAGATAGCCACATGTCCAGCTATAATACACGGTACTTTTACTATAGAAGAAGGAGTGAGTAGTGCTGGAAGATAACTAGGAATTGCTGCCTCCCAAATTAGAAGGTTTTTTCCCCCAAATTATTACGAATAATGGAGTAAATAACCACAGAGAAAAATGGGGCGGGGATCAGATGAACCTGTCATCAAATATTTACTTTTTTGCAGACCTTAGAATTAAAGGGAATATTTAAGATCTTTCATCAACTTTGTTTTATTTTGTCGTTGTTTAGTTGCTCCAGCTCTTTACAACCCCATGGACTGCAGCATGCCAGGCTTCCCTGTCCATCACCATCTCCTGGAGCCTGTCCATTGAGTCGGTGATGCCATCCAACCATCTCATCCTCTGTCGTCCCCTTCTCCTCCTCCTGCTTTATTTTATGTTACTTCATTTTATTTTACATATTTGTGTTCGACCTCAAATAGAGCGTTAATTAAACCATCAGCTCGTTTGGACATTAAAATCATCATCACTCACAACATGCTCGGATCTTGTTTCATTTAAAAAAACGTTAATTTTTTTTTTGGCTGTGCTGGGTCTTTGTTGCCGTGTGGGCTTTTCTCTAGTAGCGAGCAGGAGCTACACTCGAGTTGCAGTGCGTGGGCTTCTCGCTGCGGTGGCTTCTCTCGTTGCAGAGCACGGAGTCCGTGGCATTTGGGCTTCAGCAGTTGTGGCACGTGGGCTCAGTGGTTGTGGTGCGTGGGTTTAGTTGCTTCGAGGCATGGGGGATCCTCCCGGACCAGGGATCAAACCTGTGTCTCCTACGTTGGCAGGCGGATTCTTTACCACGGAGCCAACAGGGAAGCCCTCTCCTTTCATTTTTAAATATCCTCCAGGCAGTCCTTAACAAGCCCATCCCCATTGTAAGCTATACCCTGAATGTGCTTGATACTTATCTTTGAAATTATGTGTCTTTGTAAATTATCTGGTGTTTTTTACATGTATTTTCATTTTATATAAATTATACTGGGGCTTTGGGTCTTTTTAGAATGCCCTCCCCCATGCTGATCCACACATGCACACAAAATCTTAACATTTTATTCTACTAGCTGTAGGGTATTATCTTCACATTTAGGTCTTTCATTCAACTGGAGTCTCACTTTATATTGGTATAAAGAATGGATCTTGTTTTGCTTTTTTTATATAGTGACCCAAATTTCCTATTAAACATCACTAAACAATTTTTTTTTTTTCTTATTGATCTGGACTAACACCATTATCATAGATCAAGTTCCCTACTCTATGGTCTTTCTCTCTCCTCTTAGATCTCCATTCCATTCCATTTGTCTATTTGTCTTGACCTCTTGAACTAGTTTCATATTTTTAAGACCATATATAGAATACTGTGCTGTGCTTAGTTGCTCTGTCATGTCTGACTCTTTGCGACCCCATGGACTGTAGCCCGCCAGTCTCCTCCGTCCCTGGGGATTTTCCAGGCAAGAATACTGGAGTGGGTTGCCATGCCCTCCTCCAGGGGATCTTCCCAACCCAGGGATCAAACCCAGGTCTCCCGCATTGCAGGTGGATTCTTCACAGTCTGAGCCAACAGCGAAGCAGCCATCCCCACCAGCAAAAGCCTTTTCCCCTTTTAACAGGACTATTTAGGTTTCTAAAGTGAAAGTGTTAGTCACTTAGTCATGTCTGACTCTTTGTGACCCCATGGACTGTAGCCTCCCAGGCTCCTCTGTCCATGGGATTTCCCAGGCAAGAATACTGGAGTGGGTAACCATTCCCTTCTCAAGGGGATCTTCCCAACCCAGGGACTGAACCCAGGTCTCCTGCAAGTACACACACACGCACACACACACACACACACACACACACACAAAACCCACTCTATGTATACAGTGAAGTATTGTCCTAATGACTGACCGAACTAGACTGACCTGGAAAGTGTGACCTGCAAATGTGATAAATGACTCTGTGCACCATATAAATGGCAAGAAAATGGGAAACCAGAAGGAAATCAGGGCTCCAGCAACTATCTTCGCCCCCAAGGGTGATGTGTATGATGACTACACCCAATTTCCATGCAAAGAGCGACTTGCCTCTCTGTCCTTCTATACTTCTTCTTGCTCTTTGTCCATAAATGTATTTTTCTTTCTCATAATTGCTCATTCAACCATGTTTCATAAAAGATTTAGAATGTCTTACAAAAAATGCAATTAACCAAGCAAAATATAATAACACCAAAAGGGATGAGAAAAACAAGTCAAGGGAAACATTAAAGTTGTGCCTATTTTATTTGGAGCCCAAGTTAGTTTATGGTAACCTCCATTGACCTTGATCTTCCTTCCATGTGTAGTTTCTCTCTTTCTGGTTTTCACAAGGTTATTCAACTTTGGGGTTTTTTCATTGTGGTATTTAGGTCAAGAAAAGAAAACCTCTGGACAAGAGGAAACAGAGGTTTGGAATAAAGAGCTCTGGGTGGATGGTGGGGGCGGGGGGCGTGATTTCCTAGACCCTGTGCAATTATCTGATACAGATAGAAAAAGTTTAGTAGAAAGAGCAGAGATTGAGACCCAGAAAGCCTGGACTCTTGTCCTACTCACTGGCTGTGACCTTGACTCAAACACAAACTCTTCCTGGTTTATTGCCCTCAGCTCCCAGGGAAGGAGGCTGCCCTAGGTGGTCCCAAGGCCCCACCCACTGCCAACAGTCTCTGATCCTGCATGCGTTTTTTCCTCTAGGGGAATTAATCATCATCTCTCTCCAGAGACATTTTACAACTAACATGCACACCGGGACAGCTATTAGTCCTGTAACTGAGAAAGGTCACTCCCAGAAGGCTAATTAGCCTCCTCTGTTGGTTCAGAATAATTGCTCCATAATATTCACATCACTTTTTTACACTAGGACTTCCTATTCTGTGGTAGGCCTAACAGATGTATCTGATGCATAAAAGAGGAGAAATAATAAATGTATTCCACAGCTTAGAGGAAATAACTCCCATAAACCGTACTTTCCAGCAAATATCCAAAGAAGCTAGTCACAGAATTAGAGAAGACCGTTGTCATACAACTGTCCTCTGGTGCTCTCATCTTCTTGAGTTATCCCTTTTTATCAACAACCAAATCAACTAACTGCATTGACGGCTGGCATTCAGGCACCTCCCGGTTACACCTGAGATCCATCGGGGAAGAGGCTCTGATTATCCCCTAACATTGCTTCAGAGGCTTTCCTTGGCTCCTCTGTCACCCCAGCTATTTCACTGTACTCTAGCTTCACTCAAGGTGACCATCACACAGAGTGATCTCAGAGCTTTATCAAGGCTGAGGCATGTCAGAGTGGAATTCATGCCCAGAACACAGGAAATGATTCAGGCCTAGAACTACTCAGAGAACCCACTGGCTGTGTGTATCATCATAGAGATTCCCTTACTGGCCGTGATGGACTGACTTGTGTCCTCTTAAAATTCACATGCTGAAGCCCTAACTCAAAAATGTGACTGTATTTGGATATAGGACAACCAAAGAAATAATTAAAGTTAATGAGATCCCCAGGATGGGGTTAATGACAGGACTATAAGGAGAGACAACAGACAGCTCGCTTTCTCTCATTCTGTCTCTCTCTCTCTCTCTCTCTCTCTCTCTCTCTAAATTTCTCTCCTTTCTCAATAAGAAAGAGGCCATCTGCAAGCCAGGAAGATGCTCTCACCAGAAACCAAATTGGCTGGCACCTTGATCGTGGACTTCTCAAATGCCAGAACTATGAGAAGATAAATTTCTATTTTTTAAGCCATCAGTGTGCAGCCATTTTTGTTTCGGTGGCCTGAATAGACCAAGACTGGCTTTCTCTCTTCTTGGCCTAGGTCTGTTGAATCTCCCCTTAGAAGAGTCCTTTCTCCTTCACTCCTGGGCCTCTGCTTCTCTCAGCGTGGCCTCCAGGGCCCATGTGGTCTGATTCCTGCTCTCCTCAGCAGCCTCATCTCCCACTTCTCTCTCCTCCACCCAGGCCCTGCAGCCACCCGGGCCTTGGGTAGTTCCTGGAGAGGCCCACTGGCCCTCCCACCCAGGACTCGTGCACATGGTGCTCCCTCTCACTTCTGTGCCCTGCTCCCTCCTCCTCACCCATCACCTGCTTCACTCCTCTGCTTCATTAGATCTTACATCAGCCAGCATTTCCCAGAGAAAGCCTGGGTTTAGGTCAGCTCCTTTTCTTACATGCTTGTACAGAACCATGTTCTTTTCCTTGTATGCCTTTAGCAACACATTCTTTAATGACATCTCAGGTCTCAGGTGAAAGTCTAAACCAGACCTCGGTAGTTGGATTCCTGTGCTTCCTCTAACCTGAGCTAACTGAAAGGTTAGTAAATATTTTTCCTATTCTCCTGCCTTATGGTATTTCTTTGCATAACCCAGTGCTCCAAATGATCACATTTTAATCATATTGTAGATTTCTGAATTACTGCAGTTCCTAATTATCTAATATTTATGTTCCAAAAGCTACAAAATCGAAATTAAAAGAACATCTTTGCACATCTGGAGAATTTGTTTTTACCTTCCAGTGCTTCTTTAAAACTCTAAACCTTTCATTTTATATACTGAAGAGTTTATATCAACTTGGAAATTTGGCATAAATCATTTAGCATTTTTATTATTATCACTAATTTTTAAAAATCCTTCTTTTTATGAGTACTTTTGCTTTTTTTTTTTATAAAAGATAGACCAATATACTAAATCTCCATATTCTGTTACTCTCATTACCCATCAAAATCAATTATCTCATGCCAATGTTGTTTTATCTATACTCCAAAAAAAAATGTTTTCAAACAGTTTATTTATCTTTAAAACAGGCTGTTTTGCTGTTTTGGATCAAAAATGAGAATACATCTCATAACATCTCTTTCTCTATTAACTGGATATCTGCCCTAGGAAGTAGACAACTTAGACTTATCCCTATAGGTCGAAAGACTGAGAGGACTGTTGCTATGAAGGAAATGGAGTCTGGGCTGACACTCCTGATTGCTTAGCAGACAAACAATCCCCTTTTTGTCCACTCTGCTCAGGTGTTGGGAGTCAAAGTAGCAAGGAAGAGCAACTACTCCCTGGGATAAGGGAAGGCTCAGATTGTGGAAGCCTTTGAGGGTGATTCCACTCCTCTGCACCATGATTAGTGCAGAGGGATCATGTGATCCACTTTGGGCCAATCGGGAGTAAGGGGAAGTATCCTGAGCCTTCTGGGAAAAATTTCCTCCTGACAAATGACAGAAAATACCCTGCTCCTTGTTTTCCGCCTTGCGTGCAGTTGCTGAGGAGGTAGCACTTGGAGTTGTGGCAGCCATGCTGGGACCAGGAGAGGAGAGGGTGCTGATTTACTGAGGAATGAGCAGTGGAATAGGGGAAGACCTGACTCCTTGATGTCCTCATCAGGCCTTGGAAGAGTGTGGAGAGAAAATTCGTGTGTGCTAAGTCACTTGGGTTGTATCCAACTCTTTGCGACCCTATGGACTGTAGCCAGCCAGGCTCCTCTGTCCATGGGATTCTCCAGGCAACAACACTGGAATTGGTTGCTGTGCCCTCCTCCAGGGGATCTTCCTGACCCAGGGATTGAACCAGAGAGAAAATAAGCCCTTCTGTTTAAGCAGCTTTTAGGTAGGTATTCTGTTTCTTGCACTCAAGAGCAAACAAATTGTTAAAGAACCAATACCAGTCTGTTTTGCTTATGCAGATGACCAGTAAACAGCATCTGCTCAAAACTGAGCAAGTGATAGTTACACTGGTATCAATGGGAAAAAGAATGTGGCCTGCCATATCAGTAAACACAGAATGTTGCAACCATCAAGTCACTGTGTCTATCCCAGATGGTGAGCCCTGAGGGAACTCGGAAAGGAGACAAATAGACTTCTGGCTGCCACGCCCTCAGTCCCACAGCCACACCCACCCCCAACAATGCACCCTGAGGAGACGAAGGATGGGAAAGCACAGGATGCTGGTCCCAGATAGCTGAGGTGTGTATCAAGGGAAAGACTTCTGTGAGCCCAGACTTTCATGTCTTTCCATATATAGACAAGCACGAAATTCCTTGAGATATCTGGTTTTCCTTAATTAATAGTATCTTGTGAGGTTCCAACTACCTGGTCTTTGTTGCAAAAACTCCTATGTATCCTGGCTCCTCCCTTACCCCTTTGGAACAGCTTCTTCGATCTATCTGAAAGGCTGTGTCCTGGGCTTAAGTTCTCAGTTTTGTCTGCCAAATTCTCAGCTTTTAGGTTGTGTGTGTGTGTGTGTGTGTATTTTTAGTTGATAACTTACTCAACATTTACTGAGCACTTACTATGAGCCATGGACTGTACTAGGTACTGGAAACTTAAGTATAAACAAGGAACAATTTCTACTCTGAAAAACTCTTATTTAGTTAAAAAAAAAAATTAAAGACTTGACATTTCCAGGGGTTATTGTATTTTCTTGGGAAAATAAGACAGTTTGGCCACCAAACAGCTGGATTTAGGGTGGGGAAGGATGCTTGAGAAGTTATAGGACCCAGAAATAATAAAAATCATACTTAGTCACATTCCATAAGGAAGGCTGGTGTCAGAAATAGGCTGATTGGCAAGTACAGACATGGCATGATTTCAGAAACTCTGAAAAGTGCTCTTACCACTGAAAAATTCCTCCTGGTACCTAAATTCCGCACCTAGAGACTCACTCCCTTGGATTAAGGATTTGTCTCTTTCTAAATTTCAAGTACCCTGGAGAAGCGACACATTACTATTTCCCCATCATTTAAAAGGAAAATTAGAGCCTTCAGGAGAGTTCTGGGAATTGAAGAAAGGTGAGTAGAAGCGGAGGGAGGAGAAATGGGCCCCCTAAGGAGACTAGGGGACACTGAAGTGACTCACATGTTAGCTCAGGGTCACCTCTGAGCCAGCAGAAATCATCCCCCGAAGGGCAGGTGATCTGAGATTTTTCCATTCCTTCCTTGGCTTTGTTTTTCTTTAGGAAAGGTTTGTAGAAAATTGAGACTCCATCCCAAAAAGTGTGGAATTTTTTACATAAAGATCCCATGGGCCACTCTAGCATGGAAATGAAGTAGGGAAGGGTCAGGAGAGAGAAGCCCTGTCCTGCTACTCATAGTTCTTCCAAACGCATCCCCAGGGAAACAATGGGAAGAAGAGAAGCTCTCTGCCTTAGTGACCCGAAACTGAAAATACATAATTATCCGGAAAATGTAAACAAAAAGTAGGCTACTGAAAGGAAGGCCTAAGAGTGGTTTCTCTGTGCTTGAAGATTCTGGTTGGGCACTTCTAAGTGTCTCAAGATTGCTTGTGGAGCACTGCAAGGTTGTCCTCCCCACCATACTTCCTCCTCCCTGCCCCTGCCCCTTGTCTGCAACCCTCCCTTCCTGGCAATTCCCCTTGTTTCCCAAAGAAGTTCTGCCCGGGGTGTCTACTACAGCTTCTGACTTCCTCCTAGACTGTCTGGTCTACAGAGGGGTTCAGCAGTAAAGATTTCATAATCATGGTCAAACGGAAGTAGAGAGATGAAAAAATGCCCACATGTGTGGATAAGAACAGCATTGACCTTTTTATGTAAAAGTGAAGTTTTGTCTTGTTCAGTCGCTAAGTCATATCCATCTCTTTGCAACCCCATGGACTGCACCACACTGGGCTTCCCTGTCCTTCACTATCTCCTGGAGTTTGCTCAAATTCATGTCCATTGAGTTGGTGATGCTATCTAACCAACTCATCCTCTACTTACATTGCATATTGTCTTATGCATGCATGTTAATTCGCTTCAGTGATGTCCAACTCTGTGCGACGCTATGGATTGCAGCCTGCCAGTCTCCTCTGACCATGGGATTCTCCAGACAAGAATACTGGAATAGATTGCTGTACCCTCCTCCAGGAGACCTTCCTGACCCAAGAAACAAACCTGTGTCTGTTAAGTCTAACCTGCCTTGGCAGGCAGGTTCTTTACCACTAGCACCACGTGGGTAGCCCATATTGTCTTATACACCTGAATAATTAATTGTCCTTTTTTCGCTTGTCAGGAAGCTCTAACCCTGGTTATTTATTTCCTACTGTACATATTTCCCACTGGGTTTCTACTATGTGCCAGGTAGCAAGGTGAGCATGGAGGACAGAAGGGTGTGTAGACACAGCCCTGCCTTCTTGAGCGATTTTCATTCTATTGCAGAGGCCACTAAAAGAGTGGGAAAGACTTAGAAATGAGGATTCTTGGAATGCACATCAGGGAAACCCCATAGAATGGGTGATGCACAATTCCCCAAAGAGTGAAGAGGTGACATCTTCAGAAGAAGATGGAAAGAAAGATCAGATGACTAAAACAACAGCCAGCGGCTCTCTACTGTAGTGAGGGGTTGAGATTGTAGATGTGGACAGATGTAGCTGAGACAGCATCCAGCTAGGGAGCTGCTCCAGGGAAGTGGACTAGAGTTAAGGCAGAGCTTGGCTTCCCCAGACTGGGAAGGGGAAGCTGGCAGAGCACGGGGAGGGGGCGGGGGTGGTGGTGCTCCATCCAAGTAGGAGTAAGAAGCCCAAGGAAGGCAGAGATAGGAACGAGCACATCATAGAGGGGGAAATGGAAGAGGCCTACACAAGAGAATCCCAGGGCTGGCACTGAGGAGCAGTGGGAAGTAGTGTGGCATGGTAAGTACAGGCTGTAAAATCTATTTCTAATTCAGTCCTTTGGAAAAATTGTATAACTCTTCTTAATTGGGAAACAGTATATGACCACAGTGTCTTTTTTAAAAAAATTGAGATATAGTTGCTTTCCAATGTCATGTTAGTTTCTGCTGTACAACAAAGTGAATCAGCTATATGTATAAATATATCCCCTCCCTCTTAGGCCTCCCTTCAACCCCAGTCTCATCCCACCCATCTAGATCATTACAGAGCACCAAGCTGAGCTTCTGGTGCTCTACAGCAGCTTTCTATTAGCTATCAACTTTACACATGGTAGTGTATATATATGGAGATATGTGTATGAATTTCAATCTCCCAGTTCGTCTCAACCCCTCTTTTCCCTCTGTGTCCACACAAATCTCTCTATATTTGCATCTTGATTCCTGCCCTGCAAATAGGTCCATCTGTACCATTTTTCTAGACTCCACATAATGCGTTAATATACGGTATTTGTTTTTCTCCTTCTGGCTTCACTCTGTATGACAGTCTCTAGGTCCAACTCTATAAATGACCCAATTTTGTTCCTTTTATGGCTGAGTAATATTCCACTGTATATATGTGCCACATCTTCTTTATCCATTCATGTGTCAGTGGACACATAGGTTGCTTCCATGTCCTGACTACTATAAATAGTGCTGCAATGAACATTGGGGTGTGTGTGTCTTTTTGAATTATGGTTTTATCAGGGTGTATGCCCAGTAGTGGGATTGCTGGGTCATATGGTAGCTTTATTTTTAGTCTTTTAAGAAACTTCCATACTGTTCTCTGCAGTAGCTATATCAATTTACATTCCCACCAACAGTGAAAGAGGGTTCCCTTTTCTCCACATCCCCTTCAGAATTTATTATTGTATATTTTTTGATGATGGCCATTCTGACTGGGGTGAGATGATACCTCATTGTAGTTTTAATCTGCATTTTCTCTAATAATTAGTGATGCTGAGCATCTTTTCACGTGTTTGTTGTTCATCTGTATGTCTTCTTCAGAAAAGTGTCCATTTAGTTCTTCTGCCCATTTTTTGTCTTAATTGTTGGGTATAGAGGTATTTGTTTTTTATCTGTGATGACTATCTAACAGTATTTATCAGTGATTTCATTCCCACATACCACAGACTGGCAAATAGATGAACAGTCTCATACTTTTATCCTTCCTCTTCGGGACAGCAGAGGGTGAGAGGGGTGGGGGAGCCCAGGAGGAGTAACAGGAGCCCCGCTTCAGCCTGGTCTCTGGCTCTAATTAGCCAAGCCCTATCTTTGAGAGATCTGCCTTTTCAAGGCACATAAACAACACTGCCCAAGGCCCCTGAAGGCCATCAAGACATTTTTTAAAGCTGAAAACACATAAAATATGCATATTTTATAAACACTGAGAAAAACATGATGAGAACCAGAACTTTCAGCAAGAAACTCCATTCCAACCTAATGCTAAACTGCCTTTCTAAGAGTTCCTGGATCTCCCCCTCCCCAGGGGAAATTTTCATGAAGTCTGAGTGGGCTTTCCTGCAATATACCTAGAGGTCTGCTCTGGCTTCAGGAGTTCATGAGTTAAGTTCTCTAAGTATGCCTGGGAGAAAGTGGAAGTGTTAGTCTCCCAGTTCTTTATGTTGTTGTTTAGTCTCTAGGTCACATCCGATTCTTTGAGACCCTATGGACTACAGCCTGTCAAGCTCCTCTGTCTATGGAATTTTCCAGGCAAGATTACTGGAGTGGGTAGCCATTCCCTTCTCCAGGGGATCTTTCTGACCCAGGGATCAAACCCAGGTCTTCTGCATTGTAGGCAGATTCTTTACCATCTGAGCCATGAGGGAAAGCCCACGTACCAAGCAACGAGAGAAAATTTGCTCTTAGAAGAAGGAATAATCTAACCCTATGTTTCAATTATAGAGAGTTTTTTCATAATTAAACTGCACAGAGGTGTAACTGTGCTACCTGGAGTGCTGGGTCTATGGGTATGTGGTTCTGTTCTTGCCCAGGACTTTCTCATGGCCTAGGGATTTACTAGGTCTCTTGTTATGTGCGGTTTAAAGTCAGTTGTATTCTTTAATAGGTTGGAAATGATTTGGGGCATTGAAAGGTGATAGGGACAGTGGAGGCTTTGGGGACCTGAGACGGAAGACAAGGATTTCTCTCAAACTTAGGACACCCTTCATCCTTTAACAATATTAGGTAGGGAGACCAGCAAAAGACTGTTGTGACAACTGATTCTGAAGCTGACTCTTTCAGTGACTAGCTTAGCAAATCACTTCACCATTCTGGGCCTTGTTCCTCATTGAAAAATTTCCTTTAGACTGAAGAATGCTAAGTTTCCTTCTAGCTCTAGCATGTTCAGATACTGTGATCTTGAAGAAAATCCTAGAGATACTGGTGAGAAAGGGCAGCCCATATCCACTCCACCATGAGTGGGCTCAGAACAGGAGGTATTACCAACTGAGGCATTTTCAGGCAGTGGGAGTTGGTAAGGCTATGAAACAGTTGTAAAGTATTTCTAGATGGTGAAGGTTTAAGAAGGCACCTTGCTTCCTTCCTTAAAATGTCCACCTGATGTTCTTTGTGTGCTGAGACCCACCTGGGCACATCCAGTGTCCAAAGCAGCCACTCCTGAGGCAGCGGGCATCAAAGGCACCTTTTATAGTGTGAGGGCTCCTGAAAGCGTGCCTCTGTTTCCCATCAGCCTGAAGAGCTTGACTTGATACACTCTTTCCTTTCAAAGGCCCATAAACATCTTCTACCTCCCTCTTCCCAGGCCTGACATTATTATAATAAGAAGACTCCCTTTTTGTAATTATCTGCCTCTGACCCTTATGACAAAAAGTGAAGAGGAACTAAAAACCCTCTTGATGAAAGTGAAAGAGGAGACTGAAAGGGTTGGCTTAAAGCTCAACATTCAGAAAACAAAGATCATGGCATCCGGTCCCATCACTTCATGGGAAATAGATGGGGAAACAGTGGAAACAGTGTCAGACTTTATTTTTGGGGGCTCCAATATCACTGCAGATGGTGACTGCAGCCATGAAATTAAAAGATGCTTACTCCTTGGAAGGAAAGTTATGACCAACCTAGATAGCATATTCAAAAGCAGAGACATTACTTTGCCAACAAAGGCCCGTCTAGTCAAGGCTATGGTTTTTCCTGTGGTCATGTATGGATGTGAGAGTTGGACTGTGAAGAAGGCTGAGCGCCGAAGAATTGATGCTTTTGAACTGTGGTGTTGGAGAAGACTCTTGAGAGTCCCTCGGACTGCAAGGAGATCCAACCAGTCCATTCTGAAGGAGATCAGCCCTAGGATTTCTTTGGAAGGAATGATGCTAAAGCTGAAACTCTAGTACTTTGGCCACCTCATGCAAAGAGTTGACTCATTGGAAAAGACTCTGATGCTGGGAGGGACTGGGAGCAGGAGGAAAAGGGGATGACAGAGGATGAGATGGCTGGATGGCATCACCGACTCGATGGACGTGAGTTTGAGTGAACTCCAGGAGTTGGTGATGGACAGGGAGGCCTGGCATGCTGTGATTCATGGGGTTGCAAAGAGTTGGACATGACTGAGCAACTAAACTGAACTGAACTGAACTGACCCCTCTGAAAACCAGGGAAATACTGAAGACCAAGGTCTCAAAGGGCAGCTGTCACTTCAATGTCAATCCAAGACCTCAACCCCATTTAATTTGTACTAGAATAGGGCAATCATTTTAATCAGTTATCAGGATGAATATAAAGAGAGTCTACCCCACATTTCACTCTACTCACCAATTGCTAAAAAAATATTGGCAAGTAGAGGAATAAAATCATAAACCCTGGGTAAACTCTCCCACTCCCTCATAGTTTCCTTATTTAAACTTTTTGACCTTCTTACCAGATCAAATAAGACCTCAGCCTGGGTCTTGGGGGCTTTGCAGGTGGCTCAGTGGTAAAGAATCCACCTGCCAAGGCAGGAGACACATATTTGATCCCTGGGTTGGGAAGATCCCCTGGAGGAGGAAATGGCAAATCACTCCAGTATTCTTGCCTGGAAAATTTCATGGACAGAGGAGCCTGGTGGGCTACAGTCCATGGGGGTCACAAAGAGTCGAACACTACTGAAGCAACTTAGCATGCACACATGTTAGGTCTTGGCTCTTTGAGGGAGAGAAGGCACCTTACCCTGGGCCCATATGTTCCCTTAGTGAAACCCAGTAAATAATCCCCAGTTAGCCACACAGACCAGATGTATCTTCTTTCAAAGGTAGAAGTGTGCACAGGTTTAGGGGCAGTGGTTTGTTAATTCCCCAAAATCACTAGGGTGAGTTTTTATTTTCTATGTGCCTATAATAGTCAATAGTCAATAGTGAAAGTAGCTCAGTCACGTCCGACTCTTTGCAACCCCAGGGACTATACAGTCCATGGAATTCTCCAGGCCAGAATACTGGAGTGGGTAGCCTTTCCATTCTTTAGGGGACCTTCCCAACCCAGGGTCGAACCCAGGTCTCCCACATTGCAGGTGGATTCTTTACCAGCTGAGCCACAAGGGAAGCCCAAGAATACTGGAGTGTGTAGCCTATCCCTTCTCCAGTGGATCTTCCTGACCCAGGAATCAAACTGAGGTCTTCTGCATTACAGGCAGATTCTTTACCAACTGAGCTATCAGGGAAGCCATGCCTATAATAATTAGGCTTAAATATAGGCGAATCCACGGCAGACTGCAGGATCACGGTGATGGATGCTGGGGAGACATTTTTGAGACTAAACAAAAAGGCCACTGCTCCTGAAAATACTTTCACTGCCTCCAACACTGCTGGGTTGGATGAATCCTCCCTCTTTAAGCCTTTGATCCTCATCACAAAACAATTGCACTTAGGGCATTGTTGAACAGACCTCTGCATATGGGCCAATTCAAGAAAAACAAGAGGCTTAAGAGTCAAATACATAAATATTTTTTAAAAAATACAAACACACAACAGCAACAGAACTTTAAAAAAAATCAGAAAATATAATTTTCTTGCTGCTACTCTTCACAAGAATTTGAGTTTCATCTTACAGCTAAAATCTCAAGAACCACATGATTAGCCTGCACTGCAGAATCTGACTTTAATATTGCAACTTTAAATAAATTTGGTTGCAGAGGAAGACATATTTGAAGCAGGCTTATTTCATCTTTCCATATTGACTTCATAAACTACTTGGCTCCTCTCTTTGTGCCCCTAAATTTTGTGCTCTTTCATTGTTAAACACAAATGACTACATAACAACATCTTTACTTCCAAAGAAGTTCTTCTTGGGCCCACTTATTCTGAAATACGTAATTTTTATTAGTTGTTTTTCTTTTCTTGTTGGCAGGCATAGCAGGTGTTTAAAAAGTTATTCAGAGAAACAGTCCTCTCAATGCACATCAATGTGAATTATCTTTTTTTATATTTCTCAGATTAACTGAATAGGTTTTCACCACTTGTCTTCTTGTGGAGAGATGCAATGTACCTTTTCAGTTTCATTAATGCTGCCAAATTTCTCTCCATAGTTGTGGTTCCAATATATGTTTGATCTGTATGCATACGTGCTCCTGTTTCCTCACATCTTGGTAATTTTTGTTGTTGTTTGTAATTCCCTGATTACTTGTGAACTGAAGCATCTTTCACATATTTACTGACCATTTATATTGCCTCTTCTGTGAATTGTTAATATCCTTCTCAATTGGTTGTTGTTATTGCTGTGCAGTCTTTAAGTCGTATCTGACTCTTTGTGACCTCATGGACTGTAGCATGTCAGATTTCCCTGTCCTTCACTATCTCCCTGAATTTGCTCAAATTCATGTCCATTGAGTCCATGGTGCCGTGCAACCATCTCATTCTCTGTACCCCGCTTCTCCTCAATCTCTCCCAGCATTGAGGTCTTTTCCAATGAATCGGCTCTTCGTATCAGGTGGCCAAAATATTGGAGCTTCAGTTTCAGCATCAATCCTTCCAATGAATATTCAGGGTTGATTTCTTTTAGGATAGACTAGTTTGATCTCCTTGCAGTCCAAGTGATGCTCTAAAGTCTTTTCCAGCACCACAGTTCAAAAGCATCAAATCTTCAGTGCTCAGCCTTCTTTCTGGTCCAACTTTCACATCCTTACATGACTACTGGAAAAACTATAGCTTTGACTATATGGACCTTTGTAGGCAAAGTAATGTCTCTGCTCTTTAATACACTAAGTTTGTCATAGCTTTTCTTCCAAGGAACAAGTGTCTTTTAATTTCATGGCAGCAGTCACCATCCACAGTGATTTGGAGCCTAAGAAAATAAAATTTGTTACTGTTTCCAATTTTTCTTCATCTATTTGCCATGAAGTGATGGGACTAGATGCCATGATTTTAGTGCCTTGAATGCTGAGTTTTAAGCCAACTTTTTCACTTCCCTCTTTCACCCTCATCAAAAGACTCTTTAGTTCCTCTTCACTTTCTGCCATTAGCGTGGCCATCTATAGTCTTGATTCCAACTTGTGATTCATCTAGCCCAGCATTTCACATGATGTACTCTGCATGGAAGTTAAATAAGCAGGGTGACAATATATACCCTTGATGTAATCCTTTCCCAATTTTTAACTTGTCCATTGTTCCATCCCTGAAGGAGGGCATGGCAACCCACGCCAGTATTCTTGCCTGGAGAACCCCCATGGACAGAGGAGTCTAGTGGGCTACAGTCCATAGGGTTGAAAAGAGTTGGACATGACTGAGTGACCAAGCACACTGTTTCATGTCCAGTTCTAGCTGTTGCTTCTTGACCTGCATACAGGTTCTCAGGAGGTAGGTAAGGTGGTCTCAATTTCCCACAATAAGAATTTTTCATAGTTTGTCGTGATCCACAGAGTCAAAAGCTTTACCATAGCCAATGAAGCAGAAATAGATGTTTTCAATTGGACTGTCTTTTACTTATTAAATTGGAAGATTTATTTTTATATAGAGTGCAATTATCTTCTTCAGACTATTTCTTCTTTCTTTGTTTAACAGCATCTTTTTTTTTTCACAGTTTTTCATTTTAAAAAAGTTCAGGTTTTCCATCTTTCCTATGATCTGTGATTTTTATATGAGATTTACCCCTATTTTGGGCTTCCCTGGTGGCTCAGTGGTAAAGAATCTGCCTGCCAGTAAAGGAGATACAGGTTTGATTCCTGGTCCAGGAGGATCTGACATGCCAGGGAGCAACTAAGCCCTTGAGCCACAACTATTGAGCCTGTGCTCTAGAAGCCAGGAACTGCAACTACTGAGCCCATGTGCTACGGTTACTGAAGCCTAAGTCTCCTAGAGCCTGTGCCCTACAGTAAGAGAAGCCACCACAATGAGAAGCCTGTGCAGTGCAACAAAGACCAGCCACCCCTCTCCACAACTAGAGAAAAGTCTGTACAGAAACAAAGACCCAGCACAGCCAAAACTAGAAAAAGAAATAAAATTACACTAAAAATGAACTTAAAGTAAAAAAGAAAGTTTCTGCTATTTTAATATAATTATAACATTCTCTTATGTTTTCTTCTAAAAATTTCAAAGTTTGTCTTTTTTTACATTTAAATCCTAATAAAACTGAAATTTATTTTGTATGTAAGAAGACGTAGAGATCTAATCTTATCTTTTCCATCTCGTTCATTCTTGTTTGTAAATGTGTGTTTTTTGTGTGGTTAGGGTTTTTTTTTTCATGTCCTTAATCACAAAATTATTCATGCTAATCATATTATTGATCAAACTATTAAGTTATTTGAAGTTCTTAGGTCCTAATTCTGTTGTTTGCTTTGTTCCTAATTCTAACTCTTAGAGGATTGTTTCCTTGATAGTCTAATTTTGGATTGTGAGTTCATCTTCAACAGAACTTCATTTGTGAATCTGGGTAGACGGGCTTTCCTTTTGCTTCTGTGTGGTACCCCTGGTATACCACATGCCCAAGACTAATGTTTAACATAATTTCTCATCCAGAGTTTCTAAGCCTGCATAGGTATAAAAATAGTTAGCCTCAAACTTACGAAGTAGGGACTTATGAGTACAAATCATCAGGGAAACTGGTCTCTTCATGGAACTCTGGCAGAGAAACACAAACTTCCCTATACTAGTTGGTGGGCTTTTTGTGGTTGTCGTTGTTCATTCTTTCACTGAGATACAACCTTTTGGAGTTCAGACTACTCAGAGTTGAGAATATATTTACAGCAAAGACACAACCACTTGGTAAAGTGATGGGCACATAATTAAATTACCCAAGGGCAACCTTGATTGATGTGCAATGAGCTAAACAAAGATTTTCTGTCTCATAAATTAAGAACTAGTAATTATATTGTCAGAATCCACATCCCGTGGCTGATTGCTAAATTCAGAGAAGGCTTGTCTCTTGGTATAAATGATACCAACATCCACTTTATTGCTTGAAGATTATGTAGTTTATGGTGGAAGGGAGATGTTGGCACTTTTTTGCCATCCTACAGCTCCTCCTTATCCTCCAGGAACCTTCTACCCCATCTGCCATGCCATGATGAAAATGCTACCAGAAACACTCAACAAGAAGTTGCTTAGGATAAACCTGAGAACCTGTGTCCTTGTTTGGGTATGAGAGAGTGTATACAAGCAGGGCTACCCATCCGACTATTTCTCCTGGAGGCACACTCCCTGTTCTCTTAGGAGCTTATTAATCACCTTTATGCTCTCCTGACTCCTAATCACAGGCGTTTCTAGTGTTGTCAAAACACTGCCTGCCTACATCTGTTTTGCCTATTGGCTTGGGTTCCAGGGAATGTTTGTGAGAGAGGGAGAGAACAAGAGATTGACAGTCTTATGTTGACACTGTGGGGCTGTTTGGAAATGAGAACAATCCAGATCTGATGTTGTAATTCCTCCTTTTATGGGCAAAAAAGCAATGTCTCAGCATGAATGAGTATAACTAAACACACAGGGACACACCCGAGACACAGTATGCACTCCCCGGACACTCACCATGTTTTTGCTGTTCCCACTGTAGGACAAAAGGCAGAAGGACAATCTTTGCTTTCCTCTCCCAAGTCTACTACTGTTAATGAAATGAATAAAACATGAAACTTAAAGAGAAAAACATTCCTGACTTATGTATATTCCTTTCATTTTCCCCTCCTTCTTTTCAAGCTGTAATTCTAATTCAGTTCAGTTCAGTTCAGTCGCTTAGTTGTGTCAGACTCTTTGCAACCCCATGGACTGCAGCACGCCAGGCATCCCTGTCCATCACCAACCCCTGGAGTTTATTCAAACTTATATCCATTGAGTCAGCGATGCCATCCAACCATCTCATCCTCTGTCATCCCCTTCTCCTCTTACGTTCAATCTTTCATCAGGGTCTTTTCAAATGTCAGTTTCAAATGTCAGTTTCAAATGTCAGTTCTTCGCATCAGGTGGCCGAAGTATTGGAGTTTCAGCTTCAACATCTGTCCTTCCAATGAATATTCAGGACTGATTTCCTTTAGGATGCACTGGTTTGATCTCCTTGCAGTCCAAGGGACTCTCAAGAGTCTTGAGTCTTCTCCAACATCACAGTTCAAAAGCATCAATTCTTTGGCGCTCAGCTTTCTTTATAGTCCAACTCTTACATCCATACATGACTACTGGGAAAACCATAGCCTTGACTAGATGGAAGTTTTTTGGCAAAGTAATGTCTCTGCTTTTTAATATGCTATCTAGGTTGGTCATAACTTTTCTTCCAAGGAGTAAGCGTCTTTTAATTTCATGGCTGCAGTCACCATCTGCAGTAATTTTGGAGCCCCCCAAAATAAAGTCTGCCACCGTTTCCACTGTTTCCCCATCTATTTCCATGAAGTGATGAGACCAGATGCCATGATCTTAGTTTTCTGAATTCTAATTACCACTCATAATAATAATGGATTCATTTTAACTATATAAGTAATAGATTCTCATTGACAAAAATTAAAACAATAGGGATGACTCAAAACCTTTCTTTGCCTACTCTCCTAACCTACAATGCTCCCCCATTGTGTATCCTTAGTATTCATCCACTATGTATCCTTTTAGACTTTTTCTAAAGCATATACATTCATATATATATATATTCACAAGTAAGAAAGCATATATTTTGTTTGGTGGGAGTTTTTTTTAAGGCATGAATTGTGTCACTTTCTGTACATTGTGCTACAACTAGCTTTTCTCACTTAAGAATATATGCTGAAGACATTTTTCATATCAATACCTATTTATGATCTTATTCTTTTTAATGGAAGCATAAAAAGAATCTTATCCATTCTTCCATGGAGTGGATGTATAGTAGATAATTTGATTATTTTCAAAAGCTGGAAATTTGGATTATTTAAAATTTTTTCACTATTGCAAATAATGCTATGATGAATTCCTTTGTATGTATCTTTTTGGACACATGTGCCAGTGTTTTGTCTAGCAAAGGTACTGAGAAGTGAAATTTCTGGTTTTAAGGGTAATGCTTTATTATTTAAAACAATAATAAAAACTATGTATGTATGTACATATGAATCTATCTATATAGTCAGCTTGGCTGCCATAACCTAGTATCATTGACTGAGTGGCTTAAAAAACATTTACTTCTCATATTTCTGGCAGCTGGGAAGTCCAAGATCAAGGTACTGGTAGATTCAATTCCTGATGGGGGCCCTCTTGCTGGTTTGCAGACTGCTGTCTTCTTGCTATGTCCTCATATAGTGGAGAAAGAATGGTCTCTGGTCTCTCTTCCTCTTCTTATAAGGACATTAATTCCATCATGGATACCCCATCCTCATGACCTCATCTAAACCTAAGTATCTCCCCAAAGTCCCACCTCTAAATACCATCATATTGGAGGTTAGAGTTTCAACATATGAATTTTTGGGAGGGACACAAATATTCATTCCATCATCTATCTATCTACCTAAATAGAGAAAAAATTCCTATTAAAAAAACATTTTCAAAGCCAAGATAAAGTAGTCATAAATCTAAAAGCAGTCATATGTCAATTCAAACATATCTATAAAACATTAGATACGAGTGTTCTAAACATACCAATTAAAAGAACAGTAACTGTCAGATTGGATTAAAAGAAAAAAAAGCAAGATTCAACTATATGCTACTTACAAGAAACCTGTTTTAAATCTAAAGACATGTATAAATTAAAAGTAAAGGAAGAGAAGTAAACACTTATCAAACATTAATAAAAAGAAAGTTGAAGTGCCTATATTAATATCATTCAAAGCAAGCTTAAGAACAAGGAATTATTACCAGGGATGAATAGATATTACATTGTAAGAAAGAGGTTGATTCATAAAGACTTTGCAATCATAGATGTGTATGCCCCTAATGAGACAGCTTCAAAATACATGAAACAAAAACTGACAAAATTGAAAGGAGAAATAGACAAATCCGTAAGCGCTGTTTTTTTAATCACTTTTCTCTCGGTAATCAGTAGAACAAACAGAGAGAAAATTGGGAAAGATGTAGATGACCCAAGTAATACTATCAACCAGCTTGATCTAACATTTCGGTAAAGTATCTACCTACAATGCGGGACATCCGGGTTCAATCCCTGGGTCAGGAAGATCTCCTGGAGAAGGAAATGACAACTCACTCCAGTACTCTTGCCTGGAAAATCCCATGGACAGAGGAGCCTGGTAGGCGACAGTCCATGGGGTCACAAAGAGTCGGACACGACTAAGTGACTTCACTTTCTTTCTTTCTTTCTTTTTCACCTAAAACAGCAGTTTAAAAATTGAAATCATCGAAGGTATGTTCTCTGACCATGACAGAATTAGATTTTAAAAAATCAACACAGAAAAATATTTTTTAGGATCCCCCAATAAGTGGAAATTAAACACGTTCTAAATAACCTAAGAGTCAAAGAAAAAGTCACAAGAGAAACTGGAAAGTATTTTGAATTGAATGAAAAGTAAAACACAATAGATCAAAATTTGTAGGGTGCACCTAAAGGAGTCTTAGAGGTAAAGGTACAGTGGCAGATTCTTACAACAGAAAGGTTATTGGGAAACTCACAGATTGAAAGGAAGGTTGGAGAAACACGAAAGGCAAGAGCAAGGGAGGAGACAATATCTCGGCCCACAGCCAATATCCTACTTCCCACCCATCCTGTGAGAGCACCGTTGCATGTTGTAGGCCACTGACCACCACAGGCTGCCTGAAGTTTTTACCGGCTTTAGAAACTGGCTCTTGTCTGCTACAATGCAGATCCTGGCACACACTTCACACCTCTCCATGATCAGCTCCTTCCAAATGACAGGCTGAGATTTCTTTGGTTTGGTGTTGTTTTTCCTGAGTTAAATAGAAGATTCTCTCTTTCTCCTCTCAAGTGAATGTACTAATATTTTTAAAATTAATTATTAAATAAAAATAACAGTAATCTAAGCAGACTCTTGGCAGAGGTAGCTCTCATACCAGCTATTTTTCTGACCTCAGGCAAACTGTAAACTCTTTTGGACTTAACTTCATTGTCAGTAAACTGTAAAGTTTGGACAAAGTGGTCTCTGAGGCCCAGCTATTGAACTCTGTGATCCTGAGTAGTACCCTTGAGATACCTGATACTGCTTTAACCTTGGAGGGCATGGATAACTGTCTTTCACTTCTCCCCAAAGTCTCAAGAGAGACCATGACTTCGAGTTTTACCTTGTCTCTCCACTTATTCTCACCTTCCCAGTACCAAAAGCAGCGTTACGAATAAAGTAGATGCTTAGGAGACTAATTACTGAATATGTAATGTGATACCACCACTGAACGAGGGACAAAATCTGATCTTATCCATCCATCATCCCCAATAATCACCTGCAGGTCCTGCCCACATTTAGGTTCTAGGACATTTATTCCTAAGAAGCTCTACTTATCCTTATGGTTAAGGAATTGAAGCAACCCTCCTGATTCCATTCTCTCTGAAGAAGTTACATAATTTTTATTAATCACCTGGATTATTCTGTATTGTAAAGTATGGTTTATCAGAATAAGTAATTTGTTCCTTAAATTTTTTGTTAGTACATATTCTATAGTCCTTTAAAAGCTTTGGAGCCCTGAAAAACTCAAACCCTTTCATGAAAATCAGGCAAAACCCACTTTAAAGTTTCTCTTCACCATATATGAAAGTATTTTGTAAATGCCACACTTTTCCTGGGCTTTGTCACTGAGGGCAAAATACAGAGCCCTGGGTCATGAGTGGACAATGGGTTATAATGAAGCGGATAACCTTGCAGCATAGTGACAGCAACACAGGCTTTGTAAGGTGGCCTAAGATGCAGATCACACTCTGCCTCACTAGCTGTGTGGCCTCAAGTTAATAACACTTTCTTATCAGGGCTATTAAGAAAATTTAAAAATTGTAGGTAACACTTCTGTCCTATGGTAGTCTTCCAATGATGGTAGTTGTTACTACGATTACCCATGCAGAGTAATGTTGATGAATACAGGAGACATTCTAGAGTAACTGGTATCCAAACGGGACGAAACACGAAGGCGCACTGTGGGAGGGAAGCACAGCCCAGACGAGGTGTAAGGAGCCACTCTCTGATTTCCACAAAGCTGGCTGAGTGGAATCTCCTGACATCAGCTCATCAGACACAATCTCCATGGGCTTTTATCAAAGCCAGTCATGCTTTACTGTAGTCCGCTAAAAAGCTGTTCATTGTCTCCTGACATGATCTCTATGCCAAGAATATTATCGGTCTCTTCATGCAGAGGTACATACAACGCGCTGGATGCTCCTGGAATGTCTCCTAGTCTTTTATTTCACAAGACCAACAATTCTGCATCCCTTCGTCTCCATCCTAGCTCTGTCTTGGCTTGGGTCGTAATCGCCTGTTTCCTGGACTCTTGCATTGGCTTTATCTCTAGTCTCACTCCCCTACAAGTCATTTTTAATCTTGCTGCCGGGATGATCACTCCACTGCCTCCCTATCGTTTGAGGGATAAATCATATTCTTCTGTAGTGCGTATGAACCCCTCTATCATCTCTCCTGCCCACATCCTGCCTAAATACCCATTGCTTCTTGCTGTCCTCCCCCCCTTCACCTTCCCAGTCTCCCAAGAATACTGATCTATCTACGTGTCCTGGAACACTCCATGTTCTGTATGCACATGCAGTTAGTTTCTCCTGATAGGAATGCCCTCTGCTGTTAATAACTTGTTTACCTGAGAACATCTGCTCAGCTTTCTTGAAGCCTTCCCTGACTCCTTCACTTGACTTAAGGCTCTCCTCCAGAGTCAATCCAGCCTCCAGACAAATGTTGCTAAAGCAATTGGCCTATTGCAGTGCACTTGTTCAGCTATTTATACCTCACAATTGAATCATAAGGCCCTTGAAGGCTCTTCAATAACAAGAACTACGTGTGTTTTCATATTTATATCCCAAGGACCTAGCACAACATCTGGCACGGACTATGTGCTCAGTAAATGATGAGACCTGTTCATATCGGTTAGGAATGAGTTTGGCTACAGGTGATGGAATACCTGACTAAAAGTAGCTTGAAGAAATAAGGGTTGTTCCCCACAGATAACAAGACTTCTGGAAGCAGATAGTTACTGGGACTTATCTGTTGTCTTATCTGTTTACTGATGCCATCAGAGGCCTTGGCTCTTTCAATCTCCCCCTTCTCAATCTATTCTCAACACAATCTATTCTGACTTCTGCAAAGCCAGAGAGATCTTGTTAAAATGTGAGTCAGACAATATCACACCTCTACTCACAGTCCTCACATGAACATTCAAGGTCCCACACAGGGTGAGTGCCTGCTTTTCTTTTCTCTATAGTACTTACCGCTGTGTGTGACATACTACATCCTTTACTATTGTATATGAATATAATTAGCTGTCTTTCTCTCTCATCACCACTAAAACGTAAGCTTCAAGGAAGCAAGGGTGTTTGTGCGTTAGCTCACTTCTGTATCTCTAGCAACAATATCAGTGCCTGGCACATGATAGACACCAAGTATTAGTTTAAATAAATGACTGAATAGATCTTTCTGCTCCACCTCTCTTAGAGTTTTGGCTTGTCTTTGCATTTGTTGCCTCATGGTTACATGATGGCTGCTATATTCCAGACATCATGCACATGTCCAAAGCAAAAAAGAAGAGGGGGATGGGAAAAGTGGTACCAAACACATGGGTCCCCTTCTATCAGGAAAGCAAAAACTTTCCCAGTGCCAAGATGACTTCAGCTCACATCTTATTGGCTCAGGTAATGTCACAAGTTTCTGCCAGCAGTGAGAGCAGTGAGGAAAGCAAGCAGGTAACCAGGCATGTTGCTATCCTGAACAAAACTGGTAAGAAGACGGGGAGTTGGATATAGGATGAGTAACCAACAGGGTCTGCCACGAAACTGCTGAAGGAAGGACCCACATCTTGGGAACCAAGTGGGAACTATGACACCCTCTCCTCAAATCATCTCTCTGCATCTCATTTTCTCAGATGGCCACAGGAGTAACACAAAAGGGGCAGGCAGCCCGTGGTCTGAGCCCGAGGGAGTGCAACAGAGACACTGGTGTCTGCTTCCTGGAAGCTTACGGGAAGGCTGGCATATAATACTGTTCAAATGATTGCATTACTCAGGCTCACAGGCATGCTTGGCCTTGTTCAGGCAAAGAGCTCCTTCACAGCCTCTAAACTTGGTCACCATAGATTAGCACTGTGCAACCTTTGGGTCCCCAAAAGCACATTGATGAAGAAACCTTGGAAGCTGCTGAATTGCCTGCATATGGACCCAGTCAGGCAGAAATATCATGCAGTATCCTCCAGGCTCTGTGTGTGCTCTTCCAGAAACAAGAGGGTAGGATCAGAACCCCTCTCTGCCTAGTGGGTCTGCACTGCTCTACATCCTCCAAGATGTGATTGAAGTGCATATGAACTTGAGGGAACCACTGTGATGGTGGCTCAGGTCATGGCTTTCATGGCAAGTGTAGCAGAAATGACTTCAGGGAGAACAGACAAGTCTAAAGAAGGTGCCAGGACCTTGAAAGTTAAGGCCTAAGGCAAGGGACTCCTTAGTCATGATGAAATTTCCTTCACTGACTCCAGCTCTCACCTTGATTCCATCATGATAACCATCACCTTGCTCCTAGCCAGGTGAGGGGCTCCATGAGGGCAGTGGTGGTGCACGCATCATTTTGTACCCTTAGCACTTATCACACTGTCTAATGAATACTAAACAGGCACTTGAATAAATGAATGCAAGGTTCTCTGAAAACAGGATATGACAGAAAAATGGGGGAGAGAGACTCAGAGGGAATCCAATGCACCCTGAGGTTGCACAATCCTTCTCCATAGCCTTTGCATTACAGTCTAAAGGTTTTAACTAACTTCATGGCTTAAATACTTAGAAAGATTTTCTTTTCTATTTTTTGTTGAAGAATTGATGCTTTTGAACTGTGACATTGGAGAAGACTCTTGAGAGTCCCTTGGACTGCAAGGAGATCCAACCAGTCCATCCTAAAGGAAATCAGTCCTAAATATTCATTGGAAGTACTGATGCTGAAGTTGAAACTCCAATACTTTGGCCACTTGATGCGAAGAACTGACTCTTGAAAAGACCCTATGCTGGGAAAGATTGAAGGCAGGAGGAGAAGGGAACAACAGAGGATGAGATGGTTGGATGGCATCACTGTGTTAGTGGACATGAGTTTGAGTAAACTCCGGAGTTGGTGATGGACAGGGAAGCCTGGTGTGCTGTAGTCGATGGGTTTGCAAAGAGCTGGACATGACTGAGTGACTGAACTGAACTGAACTGAACAAAAAGAGGGGGGAAAAATGCAAGCTTGTCCATGGGATTTAAAAAATTATCAAATAGTTTAATATCAAGATAGATAATTCACGGCTAAGAAATTCCATGATTCTGTGATTCCACCTCAGCTCTTTACTGTGAGAATATTTATCATCAAAAGGATGATAAATTCCTTGAACCAAGGAAGTGTGTTAATGTGATCCCAAATATTTCTCACTGAACATAATTACTTTTAATAAATAAATGCAATATCTTTAGCAGCTAATCATCTTTTCATTGAATTAAAATATCTGTCATCTCAGATGTGGCATCCCGAGGCTGAAAGTCCCCAAAAGAAAGAGGCCATTTTCCCTGCATCACATCCTGGAGTGTTTCCAAAGCTTATAATGGTGGAAAGGAGATCCCTCTTATCTCTGATGCCAGCCAGTAGTATTCTATCCAGACTGTTCCCACACACTCCCAACCAGATGAATTGTATTTCAAGAGAATAGGTCCTTAACCTGTGCACCATCTGATTCAGAATGCTGGCTTTTCCTGGCTTAAGAATTCAGAAAGGAAAAAAGAAAGAAGAGCTATAATTATAATCCCCCCAGCTCCCGCCCCTGTTGTGAGTATCCACAGGCTTGGGAAGTTTGTCAATGTGGTGGAAGAAGATAGTTGCTGCTCAATAGCTGTTGCATTGGATATCCACGTGGCCGCTGCTTCTGCTATTGTTCCCCTCTGCCGTAAGGAAAAGGTGCATGTGAAGTCACTGGCTACACAGGACTGTCCTATGTGATGCGATGCCGTGATTCGGCCGTCTCTCACAGTACAGCTTTTCATTCCAGGATAGTCTATTGTGCTGCTGTTTTGGAAGGAGCTTGGCGTGAGCACAGAAAGTCCATACAGCCACCCACAACTTGATCTACTAGTTGTGAACGGAAACTTTTGAACACGTTCCACCAGCAGCACAATGGTACCATTTACTACTTTATTCTCAGGGGAAAACGTTTGCTGTGTGAATAATACCAGGGACTTATGTAAGCCTCTTCATTTTCAGGGAGCCTTATGGATGTTCAGCAAATTCACACAACATCCTGGTAAGGTAGCAAGGCATTGTCATGCCTTCTTTACAGAGAGAGAACCCAGATCACAGCATCGAATTTTCCCAAGGCCAAGTGGACAATCAGTGGCGTGGACTTTCTCCCAGAGAGACCCATACTCTTCTGCTAGAAAGCACAATTTCCCACCTACAGAAAAACTCCACAGGGTTCTATCCTGGATGTAATACTTGAGCATAACTACTTTGCTTGTTGATACATCTCCCAATGTTGCCTTAACTTGGGTTTTGTCCACATGGATGAAAAGGACACAAGACAAGGGGGGGTACTCATATAGGACAGTGGTGAAGGTTTTGGCATTTCTCACTTGCTTTGCCATTGAGGAATTGTCCAATCTATGTTCACAGCATTTGGGGAGAGGAGCTGAGTATTCCTAAAACCTCGTAATAAAAAGCAAAACAATTCTTCCTACAATGTAGGACAGCTTTGTTGATTTCAACTGTTAGTTAAGAAATAGAGGGAAAGTTTTCAGTATTAAGTACAGGAATTTGCAAATATTTTCTATAATGAGTTGGACTGGGGCCTCCAAAAAGATACCTCTAAGTCCTAACCCTCAGGACCCGTGATTGTGACTTTATTTGGCAAATCAGTCTTTGTGTGTATAATTAAGGATTTTTAGATGAGATCATCCTGCATTTAGGGTAGGCCTAAATCCAATGACAGGCATCCTTAAAAAAGAAAGGCAGAGAGAGATTTGAGACACAGACATGAAAAGGGGAAGACCACGTGAAGATGGAGGCAGAGACTGGAGGTATCCAGCTACAAGCCAAGGGAACTCTGATGATTGCTGGCAATGCAATGGCTGGATGGCATCACTGACTCAATGGACATGAGTTTGAGCAAACTCCAGGGAATAGAGAAGGACAAGGAAGTCTGGCGTGCTGCAGTCCATGGTGTCGTAATGAGTCGGACACAACTTAGCGACTGAGCAACATCGGAAACTTGGAGAAAGCAATGGAATGGGTTCTCCTTCAGATTACCCAGAAGGAGCCAACTCTGACAACACCTTGATTTCAGTCTTCTGGTCTCCAAGACTGTGAGGGAATAAATTCATGTTGTTTTATACCAACCAGCTCGTGGTAATTGGTTATGACAGTGTGAGGACACCAGTACACCTCTTCAATTTTTTCTACAGAATCATATGAATTTTAATTCAATTTAGCTAAATACATATCATACCATATCTTTGTGTGTGTGTGTGTGTGTGTGTGTTAGAGGTCAATGTAGCTCTAAAGTGGTTGATAATTACTCTTCTAGATAAACAACAATAGTGAATGAAGAACTGCGTCATGCTGACTTGCTCCACTGTGAAAGAAGAGAGGTACCATGAAGGGAAGGAGAGTCAAGAATCAGTGGAGTTTTTCTTACTGACTTACTCTACTCTGTAGTATTAATGCATATATATTCCACTCTTCCAATTTATCCTATCCCCCCTCTCTTCCTTGGTGTCCATATATTTGTTCTCTACATCTGTGTCTCTATTTCTGTTTTGCAAATAGGTTCAAGTGTACTATTTTTCTAGACTCCACATATATGCATTAATATTACAGAGTGAAGTTACCCTTAATAACGAAATATATTGTTACCCTTAAAAATACATCCCAATATACATTAGGTACAGACAAATAACTGGTTGATTCCACTCATTTGAGGTACCTAGAGTAGTCAGATTCAGAGTCAGAAAATATCATAGTAGATGCCAGGGCCCGGCATGAGGGGTGGAGTTTTGGGAACTTAGTGGTTAATGAGGATAGAGTTTCAGTTTAGGAAGGTGAAAAATTCGGGAGATGGATAGTGGTGAGAGTTGCACAACAATGTGAATGTACTTAGTGCCACTGAACTGTGCAGGTAGATATAGTTAAAATAGTATGTTTTATATTTGTGACTTTTACCACACACACACACACACACACACACAAATTGAAAAAAAGGAACCAGTTGAGTGAATTCAAGTTCTAATCAAAACAAAGCAATAGTTTTCATACCTTCTTTTCTCTAGGCCACTGCACCACGGAGCATGCATGGCAAGGTGGAGCACAATATGTCTTTTAATAATCATATGGTTATAATTATTATTAATTTAATACCATATGTTACACAAAATTTAACTATTATAAAAATTCATAATATGGAAAACGAATATGCATATGGTACACATCACCCTGGTTTTCTTCCTCTGAAAATATGTGTGCTCTTTCTCTCTCCTCCTCACCCATCCCATCTCACCCCAACCTACCCGGCCTTTTAAAAACTGGAATGGAGAACAGGTCTTTAAGACAGCTTCTAGTTTTTTGGCCTATTTCATTTTCATGAAAGGAATATTTACTGAGTGTTCTGAGATGTAAGTCTTGTTTCTTGCAAGCCTTGGTCAGGTATAAAACTCTCACTAAATACATCTGACATGAGATTACATTTTTGATTAAAGGACAGATGAATAAGAGGCTTAAAGAATCCACCTGCCAGTGCAAGCAGACTTAAGAGAAGCAGGTTTGATCCCTGGGTTGGGAAGATCCCCTGGAGGAGGATGTGGCAACCCACTCCAGTATTCTTGTCTGGAGAATCCCACAGACAGAGGAGCCTGGCTGGCTACAGTCCATAGGGTTGCAAAGAGTTGGACACAACTGAAGCAACTTAGCACGCATGCACAGATGAGTAAACTTTTTGTCAAGTGTCAGATAGTAAATATTTTAGTTTCTGTAGACGTGAGGTCTCTGTTGTTACTACTCAACTCTGCAGGTACAGTGTGAAAGCAGTTACAAACGTGTAAGCATGGCTGTTATAGTATTCTTCTCCTGTGGCACAGCAAATGATCATAAATTTAGTAGCTTAAAACACTCACTTATTATTTCTAATTCAATAGGTTAGAAGTCTGGGTGGGCTTAGCTGAATTTTCCATTTAGGGTCTCACAGGCTGACATGAGAGTGTTGGCTAGATGGGCTTTTATCTGCAGGCTCTGGGGAAGAGTTCACTTCCAAGTTCATGCAGAGTATTGAAAGAACACTAGTTCCTGTTGGTTAGAAGACTGAAGTCTCAGTTGCATTGCTGTATGTTGGCTGGGGCCACGCTCAGCTCTTAGCGCCATCTCTCAGGGCCACCCTTCTGGTCTCCCCCGGTGCTGCTTGCTACCCTTTCAGAGTGTGACTCAGAGGTTACACCCTTTCATCAACACAGGGTCCTACCAACTCTTCCACAACTGTGGGTGGGACAAGGGAGGACCACGGGGGCACGGCCCCATCCACAGCTGTGGCACATGGTGATTCTTGCGGCATTTGCACTCACTAGGCTTTCTCCTCTTTTCACTGTTAAAACTCATTTATCAGACCTGCTGGCTATGACTGACCATCCTCTTTGTCACTACTCCTACCTGACTCACTCTTTATGCTCCCCAGAGCCACTGGTCATGAAGACTGTGGGACTAAACACCCTTGAGTAGGTTCAGAAGGTCTTATAAAATGACAGCATGAAGTCACCTGCAAAGAGCTGCCTCTCTGCTGAACAGGGATTAACTCTGCTGTCTGCGTGCTCAGGTGGGACCTCTGCCCCTACCCCCTGCCCAGGGCACCACCAGGGAAAATGAGGAAGCAGCCTCTGTCCCTCTTCCTCCCCACACACTTCACAATTGTTTCTTGAGGAACTTCCATATTCTTGAGGGGCTTCCCTTTAGCTCAAATGCAAAAGAATCTGCATGCAAAGCAGGAGATGAGGGTTCAATCCCTGGGTCAGGAAGATCCCCTGGAGAAGGGATTTGCAACCCACTCCAGTATTCTTGCCTGAAGAATGCCAGGGACAGAGCAGCCTGGCAGCCTACAGTCCATGGGGTCATAAAGAGTCAGATACGACTGAGCAACTAACACTTTCACTTTCATTGCAGCCTCCTTCCTGAATACAGCTCAGCAGGCCAGGCCCCTTTCTGAGGCCCCTTGCTGGACTCATTGCCCACAATCCTCTTTCTCTTCCATTTTCCTAGGGCAAACACTTGTCCATGCAATGAAGGCAAAGCCTGTGCTGTTGAAGCCACGGCTGTCTTCACTTATAACACTTAACTTTCTCTTCCTGACCCTGGATCTCAGGCCCTGAATATGTGGCTCCTACCCTGGCAGGGGGCTCGTGTCCCAGCTCAGTCACCTCAAGTTGATACTACTGGAAAGATACAGGGGTTTCCTGTTATTATCTGTGCCCAGAATTGTTCTGAGCCTTAGACATTTTTCTTTTCCTATTTTATAAACAAAAGTGTTATGCCTGACCACCCAAGAAGATTCTGACATGAGCCACCAAGGCAGATGAGACCTCCACCCCCAAGTGGGTGTCCTCTCTGAAGATTCATGATGCAGATTCACCTCAGCAAAGAGAATTTATCAAACTTTACCTTCTTTGCTTGTATTATGAGAACGGTGGCCTTATTATTGGTTCTCAAGTTACGGCATTCTGTTACAATATGAACTAGTGTTTCAAAGTAGACATGTATTTCCTCCTACGAATGCTGATACACGTCCCTAGGAGCTTTCTTTCCAGCCTTTAGAAAGCCAATGCTATAGAACATAAGGGGAACAAAAGGGAAGATGGACACCACACAGAGAACAACTCTCTGGGATTTAGAGACAAGCAGAGAAGAGTTCCACTGTGAAGCTGCTTTTTCAGATGTTTTCCAAGCTAAACAATGTTCTCAGCAATGGGTATGTGTTCTATCTCAACATTACACCGTGCCCATTATATTTGAAATGGCACAGCTTGGTATATTATGCTGTATATCTTCTGAAATGTAAAAGCTCTCACCTCCACACCATAAAAGCCCTGCTTAATACATTTCTTGTTTCTTAGGCAATTAAGTCAATCTGACTCTCTTCTGCACCAGGCAATCCATTTTATCACTCGCCATTAGTGGATCCTTGAGGAGCAACATAAAGACCTCCAGTCCACAGAGCCAGTTGCAGGAATATGTGTGAACTCAGACACGCCCAGCCAGTGGCCGGGGAGGGCTCTGCATGTGCATTTTGGGTGTGGGAGTGGACCTGGTGGAATTTTGCCAGAGACACAGAGATCACAGCTAGCAGTGCTCTCTTTTGAACTTGACCATTTAAGAATTTTACCTTTCCTTGAGCAGTATTGAGAGCTAATAAAATATATCATAATCCCAGGGTGTGAACAACCATGAGACTTCCATCACTCCAGCTCAGCAGAGGCAAGGAAAAAAACCATGACAACCCAATTGACATATAAGAACAGGCATCATTCCTCAGGCAACTCAACTCTGCGTGGTCTTGTCTGGTTTGGTACCACAGAGTGCCACTGTTTGGTTTAATACTGCTGATCTGGCCTTTCAGAGGCACATGCAAACACAGGCTAAGACTGTGCCCGTCAGGACTGACCTGAAAGAAAGGCAGAGGAAAAGATGGTGTTACTGACTCCCTTTCATGTTCACAGAATCCTGTGAAAAAGGAGCAGAGAGCTTAGTCGTTGTTTCAAGCCCCTGAATATTACCGTGACCAGGATATGTTGGGTTCTGCTCAGTATTTGATTTGAGTTTCCATTATTTTAGCAGTAAACAAGTAATATCTTGATGAAGGTGAAAGAGGAGACGGAAAAAGTTGGCTTGAAATTCAACATTCAAAAAACTAAGATCATGGCATCTGGTCCCTTCATTTCATGACAAATAGATGGGGAAACAATGGAAACAGTGAGAGACTTTATTTTGGGGGGCTCCAAAATCACTGCAGATGGTGACTGCAGCCATGAAATTAAAAGACACTTGCTCCTTGGAAGGAAAGTTATAGCAAACTTAGTGTATTAAAAAGCAGAGACATTACTTTGCTGACAAAGGTCCATATAGTCAAAACTATGGTTTTTCCAGCAGTCATGTATAGATGTGAGAGTTGGACCATTAAGGAGGCTGAGCACTGAAGAACTGACATTGACGCTTTTGAGCTGTGGAATTGGAGAAGTCTCTTGAGAGTCCCTTGGACTGCAAGGAGATCCAAACAGTCCATCCTAAAGGAAATCAACCCTGAATATTCATTGGAAGGACTGATGCTGAGGCTGAAGCTCCACTACTTTGGCCACCTGATGAGAAGAGCTGATTCATTGGACAAGACCCTTATCCTGGGAAAGACTGCAGGCAGGAGGAGAAGGGGGTGACAGAGGATGGGATGGTTGGATGGCACCACTGACTCAATAGACATGAGTTGCAGCAAGCTCCAGGAAATGGTGAAGGACAGGGAAGCCTGTGTGCTGCAGTTTATGGGGCTGCAAAGAGTCAGACACGACTGAAGGACTGAACAACAAGACGAAGCAAAAGCTGAGTGAATCACAGGCATTAACATTTTGAAAGCCTTTCCCAACAGAAAGATAGCTAATAACTTTTTAGCCTACATTTTATATGAGGAAAAACAAATGCTTCAATAAAGTGTCCCAAATTCTTAGAAGAATCAGAGACACCAGTGACTTCAGTGTCTCTGGCCCAGTTGAGCAGTTTCGGCCTTGGCAGCAGTCCCACTGACAGGACAGAGGGCTCTTTGGGAAGACAGAGGCTATTTGAAAGGCGAGTATTATTCATAAATTATCTACAAATGGTCCAATTCCTACAAGTCCCAAGTCGCTTAGATTTTCAGAGGGGAAATTTTAATCACAGATCATTTCAGGTTGATTTTGTATAAGCTGAGGACAATTTTGAGAATTCAAAAGACCAAAAAAAGGCAAAACAGTCTCTCCTGGGACTGCTCAGGAGACTTGTCCTTGCTTGTGATGTGCTAGTTAATTACCATCTGCATTTTGCTTTATAATTCACAAAGCCTGTTTCTCGGACTCTCAGAGGCCTCACCCTCTGCACCTGGCAGGAGCTGCTGAAAACATCCTCCAGGGAGAGAACCAATGGTTAATTTACTGTTGGAGCATACCTAGCTAGTTAGCTGTTGGCACAGGTTAGGTATTCGAGACTAAGTATTAGAGTTCCAATTCTACCTGTCTTCCCTAAGCATTTCCCCACATCAGAAGCTGTGTCTGATCTACAGGTAGCCAACTCCCTGCCTTCTTCCTCTCTCCCTTCCTCCCTCCCTCCTATCCTTTTCCCCTCCTCCCTCTCACTCTTCCCTTCTTCCTTCTATCCTTCCACCCTTCCATCATCCCTTTCATTGTTTCTTCCATTTATCCAATAATTGTTTATTTGGCCTTCACTATGTGCCAGCTGGCTTCCCAAATGGCTCAGTGGTAAAGAATCCACCTGCCAATGCAGGAGACATGGGTTCAATCCCTGGGTTGAAAATACCCCTTGGAGGAGGAAATGGCAACCCACTCCAGTATTCTTGCCCAGAGAATCCTATGAACAGAGAAGCCTGGCAGACTATAGTCCGTGGGGTTGCAAAGAGTCAGACACTACTGAGTACTGAGCACACACACGTATGTGCCAGCCATGGGATTAGGTGTTAATCAGAGATCAAAACACAGTTCCTTCAGATGACAGTGGAGGAAAAAGTAGGACCTGAACCAAACCCTCCCTTATCAAGCTCATTGATTTTAGCACATGAGAATCCATATAATCAAAGAAAAAATCCTCTACCATCTCTATTTCCACAATGATGAATGTAAGACTCTAGGGAAAGATGATCTGCCTGAGGTTATAAAACTACAAGCAAAGTTGGTGGGGGATTCTTTGTTGGGTCTTTAGACAGAATGGCCATGATTCTTCCGGGTATGTTTTTGGTTTAGTTGAGGAAAACAGAAGAGACAGAGGAATGGTCATGTGTTACTAGGCCTATTCAATGAACTGCAGCTGAAGGAATGGCTTTGAATCATAGACAATGTTTGCTCAAAGTAGGCATTTGATCATTTTAGAATAAGTGATCCAGAGGATGGTTAAGAAAGAGTGTTCATCCTTGCCCTGGTTCATTGACTCATATGCATAAAATACATAAAAACAAGCTAAGAAATATTTACCTACAGGAAAAATGACTGATATAGCAAGAAAATCATAGGAATATAGGTATGTTATTCATTTAGAAGGCCAATTGCTGGCCTAATATATAGTTGTAAAATTGATTTACAAATTAATTCTCTAGGATGAATAATACCGTGGTGATTCTAGTAATGTTGATTGCCACAAATGTAAGAATGCAATAATAAACAAAGTCGGACAAAGCTCGGAGAAGGCAATGGCACCCCACTCTAGTACTCTTGCCTGGAAAATCCCATGGATGGAGGAGCCTGGTAGGCTGCAGTCCATGGGGTCGCTAAGAGTCGGACATGACTGAGCGACTTCACTTTCACTTTTCACTTTCATGCATTGGAGAAGGCAATGGCAACCCACTCCAGTGTTCTTGCCTGGAGAATCCCAAGGACAGGGGAGCCTGGTGGGCTTCCGTCTATGGGGTCGCACAGAGTTGGACACGACTGAAGTGACTTAGCAGCAGCAGCAGCAGCAGGACAAAACTAGCTAACCCCGAGTCTCTCAGTCTCTAGCATATATTGAAATTACCTCGAGGGTTTGTGAAGACTTGCATGAGGAGGCTCACCCCCAGAGTTTCTGATTCAGGAGGTCTGAGAATTTGCATTTCTAATAAGATCCCTGGTGGAGTTGAGCTGCTCCTCCATCTGGGACCACAGGGAGAACCCCTGAGTAGAGATGGGCTTGAGAAAGACCATAAACGGTCAAGGCAGAGCAAAAAGAACATGACTGAGTCAGGGGGCATCTGGTGTCTGGGACTTTGAAAACTACAACTCTTGTGAGGTACAACTCCAAGTGCCAAAGTTAGAAAAGAAAAGACATTTTCTAAAGCAACAAAAAGACATTAAATATTTTTGATGAGAAGCAAGGTGGATCTCAGAGGAGGGCATGGCAACCCACTCCAGTGTTCCTGCTGGGGAATCCCAAGGGACAGAGGAGGCTGGCGGGCTGCAGTCCATAAGGTCACAAGGAGTCAGACAGAACTGAAGCGACTTAGCATATGTGCACGCATGGTGGATCTCACAACCCATGTTTCAGAAAGATAACTCTAATGACAAGGTAAGGGCTGTAGGTCTTTTTGAAAGCAGAAGAATTCGTCTGGGTGGAGTGAGTGAAAGTCACTCAGTCGTGTCCGACTCTTTGCGACCCCATGACTATATGGTCCATGGAATTCTCCAGGCTAGAATACTGGAGTGGGTAGCCGGGGTCTGTGGCTATTCTGTATAATTTTGATACAGTAAACTAAATGAGATAGAGAAATTAAGTGACATGATGCAAAATAAACTGATATTATGATTTAAAAATACACTATTATCATATAACAATACTATTGATTTCTTATTAAAATATTTTTAATTTAAGCTCTCTCTCTCTATATATATATATACTTTTCATAAAAATTTTCAAAAATACAAAAAAGAGAAAAGAAAGTTAATAACCCAAACTTCCATACCACCAGGAAAACACTAGTGTATTGTATTGTGTATTGTCTCCATCTTTTTAATGCACAAGAGAATTTCATTCTCTGTTGTGACCATACTATAGATAAAAGGTTTTCTTCCTATTACTTTACGAAATTTATTTTCTTAAGTCATTGTAAGCTCTTGCTAAACACAATAGTTGCACATGAGTATTCTATAGCAGATACTGATGTTTGCCTATATAACAGTCATATTCCAGATTTTTCCATGCCTGATTTCCAACATTTTTAGGCCAACACTTCTATTATTTGAATTAAGTAAATCTTGACTAGTATTAAAAAAGAATCATGGTAGTTCCTTCTTGCTGGTAGTTGATTTAATGGCTGTTACTTTAACAAAGTTTTTATTTTGACAAAGTTCTCCAAGATGGAAGCTGACTGAATAATGATCCCCCAAGTCATAAGATCCTAATCCCTGGACCTGTAAATGTTACATTATTTGGAAGATGGCTCTTTTCAGATGTGATTAATTTAAGCATCTTGAGAGAAGTCAGTTTCACTGAATTATATGGGTGAGCCCTAAATGCCATCACAGGTGTCCTTACAAGAAAGAGGCGGAGCTTACTTCTATAGCACATGTACTAAAATCGAAACAAAACAGAGATTAGCATGGCCCCTGCACAAGGATGTCATGCAAATTTGTGAAGCATTCATATTTTAAACAAGGGGTGGGGCAGGCAAAGGGAGATTTCACTCAGGCACACAGAAGAGAAGGTGATTTGAAAATGGAACAAAGAGAGATTTGAAGGTTGGAGTGATGTGGCCACAAGCTGAGGAATCCTAACAGCCACCAGAAAGTGGAAAAGGAAGGAATGGGCTCTCCCCTAGAACACCCTGAGAGAGTATGGCCCTAATGACACCTTAATTTTGCCTTAGTGATGCTGATTTTGGACTTCTGGTCTCCAGAACTGGACAGAATACATTTCTGTTGTTTTATGTCACCATGTTTGGTGTCTGCAGGCAACTAACGTAGATCAAACCCTTCTTGAAATGTTCTGTCCCAATTCTGGTTAAATAGACATGGTCTATCAAATGGAAGGGTCCTCCTGGAAAGACTGTCTTACTCTTAAAAAGAAATACATGGTGGGAGGGAGTCTTATTTCTTCTTCCAGATGTTGTTGCCCCTACATACAGCATTAGAACTGGAGCAGCCATTTGTGACTGTGCAGCTGGGACACAAGCCAATGAGCCAAGGATGGGAGAGAAGAAGGATGGGAGAGGAGAAAGATGGGACAAACTTGGGCCATGGATGACATCATCAGGCTGCTTTAACTAACCAGCCCTGGGACTTCCCTATAATGAGGCTTCTTCTTACATGAGATAATTTTCTTACGTGAATTAACATGGTTTTTAAGGCCTCTTTACTTGGGTTTTCCCTTACTTTGAGCTTAAAGCAACATAACAAATGCACGCATCAAATGGATTATACCGTAATTCAAAAATGGGCAAACTGTGACCCGGCAAACAGCTACCTGGCTTTGTAAATAAAGTTTTATTGGATCCCAGCCTCAACCACAGACCACTGTCTAGGCTCTTTAGCACCACAACAGCAAAGTCAGGTAGTTGTGAGGGAGATCAAATGGCTTACAAGCCTAAAATTAGGCTATCTGCTACTGTAAGAAAAAGTTCACAAGCTGCTGCCGTTCTTGAACACAACTATCCCAACTGTCCTTTTATTGTTGGGTATTGTTTTTCTAGTTTCTCCAAAAATTGTTTTTTTTACACAAGCTTTTAACCTGTCACTTGGGCATATTCCTACATATAAGATTGAGTGTGATCCACAGAGAAAGAGTCAAATGAGAAAATAAATAAGCATGCATGGAAACAATTTACAATAATCTCCCAGATCATCTGGGGCTTCCCCAGTGGCTCAGCCATAAAGAATTCACCTGCAGTGCAGGAGATGCAGGTTTGATCTCTGGGTCCAGAAGATCCCCTGGAGGAGGGCATGGCAACACACTCCAGTATTCTTACCTGGAGAATCCCATGGACAGAGGAGCCCGGCGGGTCCATAGGGTCCACAGGGTCTCGAACAGCTGGACACCACTGAAGTGACTTAGCATACATGGTTAGATCATCTGTAATCTTATCAAAGTCTGTGAAAGATTGTGATCAATGTGTGAGATAGCATTTTCCACATATAAATAAATATAGGTGATCACAACAACTTAATTTAAAACTGCAGGCTAGTCTAGAAGGATAAGAAAACAAGCTTTTCTTTTCCTATTTTAAGTTTAAATCAGCCAAACCAAACTTCCTCCTGGGTTGAAAGATGTTGGTGGAACTTACATCACAGTGAATGTTATTACAGCTGAGAGAGAAAGGGCCCTGGACCCGGTTTCCAGTAGGCAAGTTTGAAGCACCCACACTTCACAGATACAGCTTGTGCAGGGGAGATAACTATTGTTCAGCATATAAGGCAGGACTCAAAGTGTGTCATGTAAATAGAACCAACTGTATACTTACTGATGTTTGACTCCATGCCATTTTTTTCCCTCTTAAAGAGGAAAATGGTCACTTCTTTTTAGAAAGTTCCCCTCAGCTGAGCTGTGCTCTGAAGGCACCTTCCTTAAAGGGATCTGGGGGGCAGGCAGTCCTATAGTTAGAATTGTGGCTGCACAAAAGCAGGTTGCAGCAGGGCGTGACTGACCAAATAACCCTTTGAACTTTGTAAGAAAGTCAAGCTGCAGCTGTCCCAGCCAAACACTTCTACTTTCTTTCCTAGAAGCTGTTTAAGAAGGTCTCTCTGGGTGCAGAAAGAACAAGATGGCTGCAGCGTCTAAATTTTTGTGGGTACTTTCAGGTCGCCCCTGGGACCAAATAAACCAATGAGGTGCATAGTGACCTGAAATATCCTTGAGGATGAACTGCACCTTGTCCGTCTGTCGGAAGGAGCCATCTAGGACGAACCTCGGCAGCCTGGAGAGAGTCCAGAGTTAATAGCCCCTGAAGGCAATTTTCCATAAATGCTTAGGATCTGGTGATACTCCTAACACACACACACAGACACACACACACGGCCAAATGTAGCAAAAAAAAAATCACCACCAAATCCTCAGAAAATCACTAATAGTAGTGTCAGACTCAGAATACAAATAATAGAGGCAACTATTCAATTCCATGAGGACTCAACAAGAATCAATATAAGTGCTTTTGGAAAGCGCCCATTTGGAACTTCCAGCCTATTTGGTGCTTTCCAGCCTATTTGGTGCTGCTTTCTTTCCAAAATATCTAATACAGGAGACTTCCACTTCCTTTCCCAAAGAATGCTGGATGAGTGTTAGGTTTTCCGTATCAACCTGGCAAAACAATGAGCCTCCCCTCCTCCGCCTTTTCTTAACTGAGATAGACATTAAAATCTGTGAGTGAAAAAGCACTCATTATATTGAAGGTTTTTAACTCTTGTGAAATATTTAAAGTAAAAATGGGAACTCATAAATAACTAAAAGAAATAAAACTTTTTATTTGAGATATTAGGAAAAGAGCATTTAAAACTTGGGCACCTTTCCTTTAATAACTTAGAAAGATTTTTGTGCGTTTATCTGCTATCTCATTTAAACTTTGATATCAGTTCAATTGCTCAGTTGTCTCCAACTCTTTGAGACCCCATGGACTGCAGCATGCAAGGCCTCCCCGTCCATCACCAACTCCCAGAGCTCGCTCAAACTCATGCCCATCGAGTCAGTGATGCTATCCAAACATCTCGTCCTCTGTCGTCCCCTCTCCTCCTGCCTTCAATCTTTCCCAGCATCAGGGTCTTTTCTATGAGTCAGTTCTTCGCATCAGGTGGCCAAAGTATTGAAGCTTCAGCTTCAGCATCAGTCCTTCCAATGAACATTCAGGACTGATTTCTTTTAGGATTGGCTAGTTTGATCTCCTTACTGTCCAAGGGACTCAATATACACCCTATAAAATGAGCTAGTCAATAGCTACTGAGGCTGAGGGTGATTAAATGACGTATTAATTTTGCATTGTTTTCTTATTAACCATGTTTGTGATCATTATTAGTCTGTGTTTCTAAGTATTTTAAAACACAGAAAGCTAGAAAATTATTCATTAGTTCATAATGTGAATAAAAAATGTCAGCCAAATAAAGGACCCTGATTTGGCAAGGAGGCATAGATTTTACTATCAAACAGATGTATGTAAGTAGCTAGAGCTTCAGAAAACTTACTTGGCCCTCTGAGCCTCATTTTCTCATCCATGAAATCGCATAGCAATATCTACCAAACAGCACGTTACAAGAATTAGAAATAAAATTCCGGACTTCCTTGGTGGTCCACTGGCTAAGACTCCGAGCTGTCAATGTAGGGGACCTGGATTCAATCCCTGGTCAGGGAACTCGATCCCACATGCCACAACTAAGATCCAGTGAAACCAAATAAAATATGCAAAGCTCCTGGACAATGGTAAAAGCTCTCTCACTGTCAGGTCTAAATGCATATAGAAACGAAAAAACAATAAAGCAAATATTCAGCACACAAATAGATTGGAAATGTTGAGAACTAAAGTGTTTTATTTCTTTGTAAAAATGTCATGTAGAGTAATTAGAACAGCGCTTGCCTTCTCGTCATGTAACAAAATGCAGAGCAAGTACCTTTTCTATGCCTTGGTAGACTGTCAGTCTCTTTCATAAATTTGGATGTTTCCACCATTTTATCCTTTGTACTTTTAATACCATGATGTATCCAAGAGTCCTTTTAATGTGTGTGCATGGGAGGGAGGGCTAGGGGAGGGATTTTTTTTTTTTTGGTGGTGGTGTCACTTCTCCTGAGACATCATCTTTTTTCATTTTCTGCATTTATGGCAATAAATTCCTAAATTCCTTTGGTCTTTGGTCACTTACCAGAGTGGCTCCAATGTCAACATTCCCATGCTCAGCTGGATTTTCTAAACGCAATTTACATTCGATTTGAATTTTCCTTCCTGAATGATCACCTTTTGTTTCTTTCTTCGCTTTCATTTTTGTTGGCAATTCATTCCATTGGTTATCCGTTTGTGTAAAATGGCACATAGGTGATCACTGGAAGACAAGGACGCAACCCAACAACACATTTTGCTGTTTGTGGGTAAACGGAATAACAAATGCACAGTTTACCAATACAAATGACCAATCACTAACAGAGTCTGAAAGGAGTGACATGATTGTGATGGTGAGGTGCATATTGAAGAGGTGATGAGCTCCCTAAACATGTGCACTGATGAGCTAGCGGCACACTTTGTACTTCATGCAACTACCCACAGTTCAGATACCAGGGTGACTGAAATCTGAACCATGTTGCTAGAGGGGACTGGTTTTATTTAACTAAACTCAATTGTGGTGACTGAAATTCACATATACTGAAGTGAAGTGAAGTGAAGCGAAGTTGCTCAGTTGTGTCCAACTCCTTGCGACCCATGAGCCGTAACCTACCAGGAATCCTCCGTCCATGGGATTTTCCAGGCAAGAGTACTGGAGTGGGTTGCCATTTGAGGACTACCTGTATTATCTTTGGGTTTCTCAGCACTGGGACTTGCACACGTGTAACAGTGAAATGGTTGCATATTTTAAAGAAGCCAACATTGATTTTATTTTGCCAAGTTGTTTTTTTCCCCATTGTGTAAAATAGTAGGGTGTGGCCACAGAGAGCATTATTGTTTAATCATTTCATTAACAATCCAGCCCACATATCTTTTCTCCTCACCCCATGGACCTGCTCTTTTAGGATAATTCCATCTCGCTCACCAAGTAGTAGTGAAGGTATTTCCTGTCTTCATGAAAAACACTTCCATCTTCTCCCTGCCCCAGGGAGGAAATGCAGAGAATGCTTATCCTTCACAACAGGATGTAGAGCTGTGTACCTGGGTCCTTCCCCATGTTTCAGATTTAATGCAGTCACAACCCAGGCACAATTCTAAGCAATATGCCATATGTGCAGTCCCCAAGAGAAATCAGAAAAAATCTGCAGGAAGTTAGGCAGGGCGGCAAGCCCCAAAGACATTGACTATTCTTTGCCATAATATTCCACTTCCTTTGTGGTTTTCATGGAATTTAGTATATACCTTGGTGTGGGGGGTGGAGGGCATGGGAGGAGGTTTGAGGAATGTGGAATCTGCATTTGTCTCATCCTGGTTAAAGTGATGTTAAAGTGAGAAAAGGAGCATCAGGAGCTAGAGGTGCATGAAAAGGGAAAAGCTAGGGCTGTTAGGATCAGAGTGCATCCTAAGATCATCATGGTTGGACAAAAGTGTGTAGTAAGAGGAATGTGTCTTAGGGGGCATATCCCAGAGGCTGATCCTGAATGCAAGTAGTTAATTTGGGTGGTCACGCCAGGAAGACCAGGAGGGTGGGGAGATGAACCATGGGAAGCAAGGAAGCAATACAGAATATGTCAATGAGCTGGTTTCTAATGTGGGAAACCAGGGCTCCATCAACCTGGGGATGGAGGTCTGTGGAACCATAGAGAACACATCTCAGGACCGTCTCTCAAGAGACAAGAAAGCTGTCGAAGACAGCTCAGCCTCCTGGTTGAGAACAACTGGTTATCTTTTACATTCTCAGCACTTATGATCTGCCCTGCATGTAGCAGAACACAGCCTGAGAGGCCAGGGGGAGGCTAGAGACAGAGTCACAAATGCTTGCAATAAATATTCATCTGAAGTTTATGAAGGTAGGGTATCAACAGTATCCACTATTGGGCTCTAACTGTGGTCTAGGCACTGTTCTAAGAACTTTGCATGTATTAACTCATGAATACAGGCAAGCCTACAACAAACTGCAAAGTGGACACTATTATCATCTTTTTATAAATTAGGCACAGAGAAGTAACTTGGCCAAGCTCACAGTCTAGGAAGTTGCAGAGGAAACAATGATAATGAGTATGATAAAGCTTCATGTAACCTCTATACCATATTGCCAACACCCCCTGCAATGAGTACTTGATTGTCTCTATTTCCTTTATTTTTCCACGGCTTACTGTATGGCTGTGGAATAGCTTCATTTTTTAATAGGATAAGTGAAGAACATTTAGTGGAGCAAGACACTTTACAAGCAGGGTCCCCAAGGTACCACCCGACTCTGGACAGGATACCAGAGCTTATGTATTAGAAAGAACCACTCTTTTCTTACTGAAGCCTCTTTGTTTGGGAACCTTGAAATCACAGTGGCCCAGTCTATATCATAACTAGCACACAGGACAATGTCGGAGTTTTAGTTACAGCTCCCAGACACCCAACACAAAAGAAGAAAGGTGGACCCAGCACGGCCTGAGACCTCACACAGGAGGCGCTGAGTTAGCATCTGTGTACCGACGTTCCTGCCCCAGCTGGGCTGGTCGTGCCTGTCTCTTCTCCTGCGTTGACTAAAAGAGGGCTCAGCCTCTTCTAGAATTTCCTCTCCTTGTGCAGGGAGCTGGTACAAGAGACAACACGATTAAGCCCTCCCTGGCTTCTCCACGAGTCACTGCTTGATTCTGAGTCTGCCTCACCAAACCAGTCCTGAGGTCTCCGTGCCCAGAGCTGTCAGCAAACCTCCCACTCCCTGTTTGTGTTGGCTTGTGTCACCCTGCCACGCTGGAGGTGTCGGCTAAAGCTGTCTACTGGCTTCATTTAAAAACACCTTAAGGTGTTCTTAAAATTCTGCTTTGAGCAGCGATACAGACAGGGATGGCAATGAGGCCATAAAGTAATGGAGATAAATAGAACATAACAAAATTGTAATGAAATCACAGAGAAAAACACACAGGAACTTGTAGAAAAAAAAAAAAGTGGTTTGTTATTTAAACCCAGTTTCACACAAACACACACATATACATATATGCATGTGAGTCCTTGTACGTGTGCGTGCTCAGTCACTTCAGTCGTGTCCAACTCTTTGCAACCCCTGGACTGTAGCCTGCCAGGCTCCTCTGTCCATGGGATTCTCCAGGCAAGAACCCTGGAATGGGTTGCCATGCCCTCCTCAAGGGGATCTTCCCGACCCAGGAATCGAACCTGTGTCCTTTGAGTCTCCTGCACTGGCAGGTATATTCTTTACCACTAGCGTCACTTGTATATATGCACACATATAAATCTATATGTACACCAGTGTATAATTTCAGGAGATCTTATCATTTTTATGGAGTTCATCTTTCCATCCATACTACAGGCCATGTCCTAGGCTAAGTGCAACTCCACAGCATATACTTTTAGGCTAAAACAACTGAAAAACAGTAGACAAAATATTCATTTAATATGCTTGAAAAATAATAGCATCTAAAAGCAGATTCTATTGCAACAGCCACACATGAGCTTCCCTGCTGACTTCTGTGGGGCCAGGGAACACATGACCGTGAGACATGGGCAGAATGAGACCCATACACAGCAAAGGGCTCAAAATTAGCTCACAAGGAATTATCAAACAGCCGAGTTTAAATGGCGCTTGTCCAGTCTTCAGGAAACAAAAACTCAAGGAGGAGAAGATCACAGAGCCAGTTGATGGGAGACTCCAGGTCCATTGCTTGGGTCTTTCACGCTGCACGGCACTCAGTGGTCTCCCTGCTTCAGTATTTCTACTTTATCACGGTTCACTGCACCCTGCACTGGCGGGACACTCCTGAGACTTCCGCTCCCTCCCTCTGCACCACCCTCATATTTCCTAGAGTCAGGTCACTCAGATACCTGACTCACCCAACTCTGACCCACAGGGCCTGCCCACTTGTCTGCCCTGATGTGGGCTGGGATTCGTCAGAAGGGAAAGTAAGGGGGAGGTCAGGAGAAGAGTGCGGCTTGCTCCTCTTGGCAAGTGGGGAAACCCAAGTGACAAGACAGGGGAAGCTGGCTCGGCCTCCGTTCCGCAGCCCAGGAGCAACCTCTAGGCATCAGCATCTCTGCCTCCCACGGTCTGACACACAGCCTCTTTGTTTTGGATTGAAACTATCATCGCTAGAACCTACTGTCTACGTTTTCTTTTTTTCCCAAGAGTTAAATGAATTAAGGAAGTGTTTCTGGAAGTCACTTGAAAGGGGGGCTTGTGAGCCAAGAAGGAGTGTGCCGGGTGGGTTCTGCTCTCCCTCTGGGCTGACTATAGGAAGGCAGCTTGTTGGAACCAAGGCACTGACACTCTCCAGTCCCCAGATAGGCACAGATTCTCTTATCAGAGTTCCCCACCAAACACCAATATTGATGGGGCATGAGTTCCTTCTACCTGGAAAAGAAGGGTCCTGCTCCTGATGAGATGGGAGGGGACAGGGAAGGAGTGTAAACAGTCTTTGCCTTGTGTTCAGATCTGTAGCAGCATCTGTTCCCAACCCTCACTCCAGCAGCATTTCTTAATGTAACATTGGATCATTGCTTACAGAGATTACAATTTCGAAAAACAGCAGCTTGCGATCATGATTACCATTCAGTGGTAGCTCTGGCTTATAACTTTAAAATGTAACCACACTGAAGAAAACACTACAGAAGACAAGAAATGGAGGAGATAAACATGTGGTACGTTAGCATTGGTCTTCATCTAGTTTTGGTTGTGCTGTTCTTAGATGCTCGGTTGTGTCCGACTCTTTGCGACCCCATGGACTGTAGATTGCCAGGCTTCTCTGTCCATGGGGATTCTCTGGGTGAGAAAATTGGAGTGGGTTGCCACACCCTCTTCCAGGGGATCTTCCCAACCCAGGGATCAAACCCAGGTCTCCTGCATTGCAGGCAGATTCTTTACCATCTGAGCCACCAGGGAAGCCCAAGAAAGTGGGTAGCCTAGCCCTTCTCCAGGGGACCTTCCCAACTCAGGAATTGAACTGGGGTCTCCTGCATTGCAGATGGATTCTTTACCAGCTGTGCTACCAGGGAAGCCCCTAGTTTTGGTTATATGTTCTCAAAGTACTTCTTAGGGAGAACCAAAGATATGTGAAATGTTTAAAATACCACAGCCCTTAATCCTCTGATTCTTGGCGATGGGGCAGTAGGCTGATCTTCAACCCAGGTATACTTGAAAAATACAGCTAAACCACTGCTTGGGGAACTCCTGAGGGTCAAGGGGCCTTAATTTCCATTGTCTGGTGTCAGCATTAATCTTCATTTTAGAAAAATATCTTAAATCTCCTAGACTTGAAAGAACAGGAACTCTGAAACCAACTCTTCTACTGGGGGCTCCTGATCCTCTCCTCTCAAGCTGTATTTTCATCTTTCCCTGGGAAATCTTTTCCTTTGATTTCTGTCACAATTGCTATGCTGAGCCCAAAAGGAGGTATTAACATTCTGGTCCAAGCCTCAACAAAACCCCTTTCCCTTGAGATATTTGTTGAACAGGAATTGCCTGTCTATGTTTATTTAAACATATTTGCCACATGATTAATGAGCAACGTGAAACGCTTACACCTGAGAATCATTAAACAGGTAATCTCCATTTCCCCTGCTTACCCTGACCTTTCCTCAGCTTACAGGTGCATCAATATACATCCTGTGTCTGTAATACCTTTTATGGTTGTGTTAGTCAGAGGAGGCTAACTCCTTGACAAGAGTAAAATTCCAGCGGCTTAATGCAACATAAATTAATTCTCACTCCTGCCCTAGTCCCATGCAAGGCTGCAGTAAAACTCTGTTCCATGCAGTCACTGGGGGATCCAGGCTCATTCTTCTTATACAATGTCCCACCTTCTTCTCATTCTTTCCAAGCCTCTTCATTTGCAGAAGAGCAGAGAAAGCACGTGGAAAAGGTGCCATGTTCTCAGGTGAAGCCTGTTCACTCTGATGAGAACTAGTCTTGAGGACCACCTGGTGCATAAGGATTGAGAAGTGCTGTCAATCAGAAACCCTAGAAGGTAGGACCTTGGATGTCAGTGGTGAAGGGTAACAAAGCACCTTTCTAATTCTCCATGAAAAATATGGAAGCTGCAAACATGCTTCATCATGTAATAAAGGGCAAGAACAGAGAGGTGTTCTTGGCTTCCCAAAATGCATATAGTTACCAAATCCCTGGGTACATTTAGGTGTCCTTTTTCAGTTGAGAAATTTCTAAGCCTCCAAAGGCCCCCCTTTCCCCTTTCTTTTGTGATTGTAGTAAAATATGTGAGTGCATGCTCAGACGTTGAGTCGTGTCCACCTCTTCGTGACTCTATGGACTGTAGCCTACCAGTCTCCTCTGTCCATGGGATTTCCCAAGCAAGAATACTGGAGTTGGGTTGCCACTTCCTCCTCCAGGGAAATCTTTCTGACTCTAAGATCGAACCCACATCTGCATCTCCTGCCATTGACTGGCAGATTCTTTATCACTGAGCCACCTGGGAAGCCCATAGTAAAATATATATAACATTAAAACCTAAAAGCTTACCCATTTTTAAGTACACAGTTTAGTGTGTGAAGTACATTACCATTGCTGTGCTGCTAATACCAAGAACACTTTTCATAACCTCCAGGTAATGTTAACACTCAAGAAAACAAAATCTATGTTCACAATTCCTCATATAAAGAAAGACTACAAACATTTTTAAGAGTTCTGTGACAATAAAGTTGTTTTGGTTTCAGACCAATTTTCAGACTATTGGTCATTATTGAGAAATTTTACCTATGCTTCTATTTGTTTTCATTGTGGTAAAATATATAACTCTGGAGCCAGAGTCAGGCAAGCCTGAAAGAGTCGACAAAAATCAGAGAGGCTGTGGAGAGGGGCATAATCAAATTGATGTCTGATACACACCTTGAATAAATTCTTCTCTGATTTTCCCTTGTGATTTTTTTCATAGTCCTTATTTTATAAAATCATAAACTCTGAATTTGAAGGGACCGGCAGAGCGCACCCTGGTTTCTCTGGCATTGCTTGGAATTAGTCTTCTGTATTCAGTTCTTCACTGGGCCTCACCAGCGTGTGGATACAGCATGATCACAATGTAATTTCACTGCAGTGATCACAATGAATAGGCACTTCTGCTTCCAATCACTTTCAAGTCTCTTCCAGTGGTAAGTCAATAAACAGTGTCCCACATGGGCTCACTGTCCTCTATTCTGCTGCTCTAGATCTCCATCAAAGAGTTGCTCACCACTGCCTCCACTGCTGCTACCTGCTCCCATGGACAATACTGAGATCCTCACCCTGGGGGCCATCACCTAGGAAGCACTGCCAGTCTGTGACCTCTCCTGACAGATGAGCTGCTCTCACTGTGATCCAGGCAGGACTAGAGAGCAGGGCTTCCCTCCACATTTATTTGAAGCTGACAAGCCCTCTTCCTGAAGGACTCATCCCCACCCCAGGCAGTGAGCCTGGAGAATAGTCATTGGCTTGACCTCTTTATCCCTCCCTCACTTCCCCTGATAGCTCAGTTGGTAAAGAAGAATCTGCCTGCAATTCAGGAGACCCCTGTTCGATTCCTGGGTCAGGAAGATCTGCTGGAAAAGAGATAGGCTACCCACTCCAGTATTCTTGGGTGTCCCTTGTAGCTCAGTTGATAAAGAATCCACCTGCAATGCGGGAGACCTGGGTTCGATTCCTGGGTTGGGAAGATCCCTGGAGAAGGGAAAGGCTACCCACTCCAGTATTCTGGCCTGAAGAATTCCATGGGTCACAAATAGTTGGACACAACTGAGCGACTATCACTTCATTTTTACCTCCAAGAAGCCCCCAGTACTGAATACAAACTTCACCCTTGCTGACTATCTCCTCCTAAAGCAAAGAAGCTCAAGGAGGGAGCTTATGCTCCTAGCCCCATCAGTCCATCATGTAGCCCCCGATACATCTGAATCTCAAGTTCATGTACTTTTCCTTTTTGATCTTCCTGGGGCATCATAAGTCTTCCCTGGTAGCTCAGCTGGTAAAGAATCCGCCTGCAATGCAGGAGATCTGGGTTCGACCCCTGGATTGGGAAGATCCCCTGGAGGAGGGCATGGTAACCCACTCCAGTATTCCTGCCTGTAGAATCCCCATGGACAGAGGAGCCTGGTGGTCTACAGTCCATGGGGTCGCAAAGAGTCGGACAAGACTGAGTGATTAAGCACAGGCTTCACACACTGAGGACAGACAAGCTTGTCTTTTTTTCTCACAGCACAAAAAACCACAGCTATTCACTGCCTGACAAAGAATGAATTAAAGAACAAAGATACCCTCCACACAGTTTCCCTGGTTACCTAGCCATTCCAAGACAGGTAGTATAAAGTTGTCGTATTGTTTCCCAAACAATTGTTTTTATATATGTAGGGATTTTGTTTACACAACTTACTTTGTTGATGTCTTTCCAAATATGAGGCTTTCCAGTTAACTAGAGGTCAATATTCACCAGCTATGTAGAATAAAAAATGTTACCAGATTCCACTGGAATGATCATTTATGTTTTTTACTCAAATAATAATAATAATACTCTTTTTAAAAAGTCCAAACATAAACTGGGCCCAAGCAAGAATGGAGAGTCTGGCAATCAAATACCTGAGCTCTTCACAGTGTTACAATGAATGATTCTTTTCTTTCTCTGTTTGCTGGTCTTTTCTAGTCTTGCCTTCCATTTCACAGCTTTGTTAAACATTCAGGTCAAGGTTAGACCAAGGGACTATCTCAGGGTGGGAGGAACTGAATTTAGCCACACAGGGCCTCTCCCCAGTGAAAACATTTATCGCCCAGCCAAGGAGTCTGTCTTTAGAGTCCAGTAGAAAAGAAAGGAAGAAAGAAAGAAAAAAATCTCAATTTTGCTTTGCTTTGCCCCAAGCTAACCCTGTTTCAGGTTACCTGGAGGCCGTTCCCTGCAGACGGGAAGGTGTTAGACCTGAATTCTATTTCTAGCATTCACTCTGACTCTCCGTGACCTTATCCTGGCCACGTCTTCAGCTCTGCTCCACCCTCAGCCCCATTCTGACCCTAAACCGCCAGCCTCTGCCACCCTCTCCTTGCTGCAGTGTGGTGTGTAAGACCAGGAAGTCTGTAAAGTCCCAAACTCAGGTGGTTCTGATGGAGCCACTAGAGCCAACCAGCCTAAAGGGATTTCTGGAAATGAGCCTCAAATGCTGGCTTCCTGCACATCTGACATGAAAATTCTAGAACTGATCACTAAGGTATAGACACGGAGATTTGATCTTCCATTATGGTGGAATTCACCAGATTCCTGAATACCCACAAAATCCCCTCCCAAGGGAATGGCTATTGTTGTTTAGTCATTAAGTTGTGTCTGACTCTTTGAGACCTCATGGACTGTAGCCTGCCAGACCCTACCTGTCCCTGGGATTTCCCAGGCAAGAATACTAGAGTGAGTTGCCATTTCTTCTATGGGGGATTCTTCCTGACCTGGGGATCAAGTCTGTGTCTCCTGCGTTGGCAGGCGGATTCTTTCCTGCTGAGCCACCAGGGAAACCCACGGTAGCATTCCATGCCTGGATCCAATGGGGCTTCCCTGAGCCTCAGCAGGAAAGAATCTGCCTGCCAATGCAGGAGGCTCACGTTCGATCCTTGAGTTGAGAAGATGCCCTGAAGAAGAAATGGCAACTCACTCCAGTATTCTTGCTTGGGAAGTCCCTTGGTGGGCTACAGTCCTGTCTCAACTGTGTTGCTGAGTCAGACACAACTGAGTGACTCAACAACAAAGGAATGGCAAACTGCTCTGCACCCATCCTACATTTAGGAATTTAGTCTCATTTCGTGGGAGCCACTTACAGCACTGGCACTCATAAATACCTGAGGCAATTAAAAAGCATGATCTTACTGGTAAGGAGAGAACAAAGCGGTCCCTTTTGGAGATGGTTGTCTCAGTGTATTTTGTGGTTTTCACTCTGTATAAATTGTGATTGCACACGATGCTACGGCTGTGTGTTAGAGGCAGCATAGCCTTCCTTGAAAAGGCACAAACTTTGGAGGAGATGAGCTATAGCCAATCCTGACTCTACTTCTTAGGAGCTATGTGGCCTTGAACATTTTATTTCATGTCTCAGCCTTAGTTCTATACAATGGGTTTTCTAAATGGAACTAATTCATCATATTTTGAGACAACTGAGAAAGTGCTTGTATAGCGCTTAACACATGTCAATTCTTTGTTGTTTATTAACAATAGTAATAATATTAAGGTTTGCGAAGAAAAATATACTCACGAATGGTGAGCAAATGGAATTGATTCTAATAACTTCTTTGTGGCCCTAAAGTATCCTGATACATATTCCTATCTTAGCACCTGTAACACTCATAAACAGAGGTGTTACTTGTTTATAGAGTCACTATTCTGAATGCCCTTCTCTTTCACTGTTGAATCACAATGTTTCCTAGTACCAGTCTTATAGAATCTTTGTTTACTGAATGAAAAATAAAGTCATAAATTAATGAGGTGTAAGCAAATGATTGAGTATGCTCTGGAAGGGAATATTTAAATCATTAAGCCAAGACAATTGTTTCTTATACACATTATTTCTAGAAAAACAGCATTTTGTTTATTTATTATGAATTTTCCCACTCTCCCCCCTCCCCCACCCCCACACACCCCACCCAGTCTCTCAGGAGGGCCAAGTCCCAGATTCAGAGTATTTTCCCAAAAGTTGTTTAGGTATTAAAAATGTTAAACACAGTCTCTAAAACTGTGGGAGACTTCTGATAGGATGAGTCCATTTTCAATGCTGCTTTGACCTCCAGATGTGGAAGACAGGCATTTCAGAGTGGATGAAAGGAAAGAGAAGTGATAACCCCACAAAAGAGCGACTTATCATGGAAATCACTGCCACTGCTAACTGCTAAGTCACTTCAGTCGTGTCCGACTCTGTGCGACCCCATAGATGGCAGACCACCAGGCTCCCCCGTCCCTGGGATTCTCCAGGCAAGAACACTGGAGTGGGTTGCCATTTCCTTCTCCAATGCATGCAAGTGAAAAATCAAAGTGAAGTCGCTCAGTCGTACCCGACTCCTAGCGACCCCATGGACTGCAGCCTACCAGGCTCCTCCATCCATGGGATTTTCCAGGCAAGAGTACTGGAGTGGGTTGCCATGGAAATCACTAGGTGTCTGAGAAGTGTACATTTTAAGTTTCTTAAAGTAAGAACCGGAGAAGGCAATGGCACCCCACTCCAGTGTTCTTGCCTGGAGAATCCCAGGGACGGGGGAGCCTGGTGGGCTGCCAGACGTCTATGGGGTCGAACAGAGTCGGACACGACTGAATCGACTTAGCAGCAGCAGCAGCAAAGTAAGAACTGTGAGCAGGCAGAGAGAAGCAAGTCTCGCCTGGATGCATTTTCTTGTGCTGGCAGTGGGCAGGCACAGCTCGCTGCAGATGCCACAATGCCAGAGACCTCAGTTTACTTTGTAGAATGTTCTCTAATCCATCAGAACCATTGCAGTAGATATTTTGAAAACTAAGAGAATCATCTCCAGCATTTTCCCTCAAATGGGAACTTATTCAAACCATTATTCAAGCTTATTGAAATGAACTTATGCTCCTACCCACAGGATTAGCCACATAATTTATAAATCCTAGTGGAAAGCGGAAAGGCAGAGTCCTTTTCAAAAATTAAGCTTTTTAGGATGATAACAGCAGAACACTAACCAAGCATGGGTTCCTCTCTGAGCAAGAGACTGTGCAACCACAAGAGTCAGAGGCCCTAAAACCAGCTCTGGTGGCTTAGGACTATTTAGTAAGTCAAGAACTGGGGATCTCCAATCCAGCCCGACTACTGTCAGGCCTGCTGCTGCAGCATTAAACCAGAAGGCAGACACCACCACCACCTCAGCATTAGCCTTCCTCAGACTATCGTACTTCCTCCTAGCCTCCACCGGATAACCAGTTTCATAGTGTTTTTTCTCCTTCAAATCTTTAGTGTCCATAAAGCAGTTCAAGGCTATCTAAGAATAAAAATAAATAATATTCACAAAACTCCAAAACAACAAGAAGAAAACCCCCGTTGGATCTAAAGCCTTACAGAACTGTCTCCCTGGGACTTGCAGTTGGTGCTGAATGATGTGGCTGCTCGGGGGTTGGGTGGGGGCTGGGGCGGGGAGGAAGTAGAAAGGACACAGAGGAAAGCCAAAGAATCTAAGCTGAGGCTGTACACCCAACCCCAGAGAAAACGCTCTTAGGAGCCACGCCCCCGAGTCCTGCCTCCCACAGTATGCACAAGTAAACTGCTTTCTGGATACAGTCGCTTCAAAACTGGAGGGGGGAACCCCACACCGAAAACAACAGAAACTCAAATGGCTATAATTGCAGAGACAGAAAAGAGAAGCCGAGATGACAGCCAGTAGGGGCGGAATGTCTTTCTCGCTGGTGGATAATTTGATAAGGAACCTGGATTCTGAGCGGCCTCACAATGGCCTATTTATCCGGCTCTCACGCACCACCGGCAGCCCCGGCTGGGAATCACGGGGGTGGCGGCTGTCCCCGGAAAACGGCGGCGCTCGGCACAGGAAAGCCAGCTGATAAACTGATCTGCAGACAACGCTTCTTCCTTCCTGGGAAGCGGCCACAAAGGCAGCCAGCTGACCTCTGCCGAGCGCCGTTCCCTGGCCTAGAAGAGCGGCGAAGGGGGATGGAAAGGAGAGGGAGGCAGGGAATCGCCGGACACCACCCCCACCCCCTCACCCCAACACACAGTTTCATTTGGCAAAAGCATCACAAGGCGTGATTCAAGCCGAGCCCACGCTAGCAAATCTCGGGCTCCGTATCTCTCCCAGCCGGGCGGGGCGGGAAGGGAAGGGAACCGTCCCGGTGCCCTCTCCCACCCCTCCCCGCCCCTCGGCTGCTCGGCTGCAGCCCAAGGCCCTTCCGGCCCCGTAGACTGGGCCCCCGGGCTGGGAACAAGTTTGGTGGCGACTGAACCCATTGGCAAGCCTCTCTCCTACTGTCCCCAGGGGCGCCCCTCCCTACGGCTTTTGGTCAAAAGCAAAAAGAAACACAGACATTTGTGTCACCCTATTAAGCACCCGGGCTTTGAATCGTGCATCAGGCGCAAAGACTTCTCATCTCCCCTTGGCAGGGTGGCCTGGTAAATACAATAAAAAGCTTTCAGGGAGTTCCTAAAATTTACCCCCTAACTTCCCTGGCCACAGGGAGAACCTTCCTAGTTAACTTCTCTCCCCCTTCCACCCCATCCCTTTCTATCACATGACAACATCTTATTTTCATGTTATCTTAAAAAAAAAAAAAAAAGACAATTAGCAACATTGGCAGGAAATCAGATGGCGGATTCTGAGATGGTCCAGGCGCTCCCCAGGAAGCCCTGTTTTCAGGGGAGTTGACCCAGCAGCTGGTCCCTGCTGCTCTAAGATGTATGCCTTCACTTTTTCACTCCGACACTTGGATTTGAGTCTTGAGGGAGCCCTGGAAAGAGCTGCCTATGGAGGAAATGGTCTGGAAAGGGCAGTCCATGAGACAGCAGAAATCCAGGCGAAGGAGCACCAGCTCTGTGAACTTGGGGACCTCTGCCTGCTGGCTGGGGAGGGGCGTGGCCTCCAGGCTGCAGGTGGGGCAGTCAGCTGGGAGCCAGGATGTCCTTGATCTACTTTCCAAGTTGCACACAGCTCCCACAGAAGGAAGAAAGGGTGAAAGGGGGTCAAATCTTCAGCTGTTACTATGCCCTGGTACAGGAGACACTATCTATGGTGAGCTCACTGACTCCAGAGGGTTCCAAGGAGCCCACATCTCTTGATCCTGGATGCCAGGATCCCCTCTCCAGACCTGTCCTACTCAATATGCTGCCATTAACAGAGCTATGCGGTTCTGGTGCGGTCTCCAGAGGAAATTTCCTCCAGTTTAGCACCTACAGAGAAGCACTTTGGAGAGTGGGATGAGGTATGCCTAAGAGCACAAGGTCTCTGAGTAGACTCCTCTATAAACATGGCTCTACTCCAAGGAACAGAGTTGCTTCTTGACTTGGGAACAAAGAAAGTTGCAGGAAAGATCCCTTGTGCTCTGTGGCCGTTTGGAGACCTAAGTATATTAACCCCGCTGAGTAAGACTTCCGTAACCTATCAGGGACTGCCCTCAAGTTATCCCAAAGAATCCCCAGTCGGCTCCTGGGACCTTTCCAATCCCCCCACACCCCCACAAGATTTCCCATACCCTGTGGTTCTGGTGGAGTTCCTAGCAGAGAAAGATGTGACAGCAGTAGCTACTTTTGGTCCGAAATGAACTTCTAGGATTTTTTATACCTGACTACCCACTATGGGACATTGTTACTACAGTGCTTCAGCAAACTGAGAAATAAGTAGCTCCTTCATAGGAATAAATTGAGGATCTGTTTGAAATCCAGTAATTCCTGATACGGTTTGGGACAACATAGACAAGTATATGAATTATGGTGACTATTTTCAGAGAAAGGAGATTCTGCATTTGCTGGGTCACAAGTTTTATAATTTATTCTCGAGATCAGTATCTTTGCAGACATCTGGATAAAGTTCATTCATTCCCTGTGTGTGTGTCAGTCACTCAGTCGTGTCTGACTCTTTGCATTCCCATGGATTGTAGCCCACCAGGCTCTTCTGTCCATGGGATTTTCGAGGCAAGAATATAGGAGTGGGTTGCCATTTCCTCCTCTAGGGGATCTTCCCGACCCAGGGATCAAACCTGCGTCTCCTGCATTGCGGGAGAATTCTTTACTGTCTGAGCCACCACACTTGTTTAATATGTTCTCACAGGAACCTGTGGAGAATGGCTGTTCACTGCCTGCCCAGATTCTGTCTCTGACTGTGTTCCCAAACTCAATGAAAATACTGGATGCTTGGGGCTGGTGCACTGGGACGACCCAGAGGGATGTTATGGGGAGGGAGGAGGGAGGAGGGTTCAGGATGGGGAGCACATGTATACCTGTGATGGATTCATTTTGATATTTGGCAAAACTAATACAATTATGTAAAGTTTAAAAATAAAATTAAAAAAAAAAAGTCCCTGAGAAGAATGAGCTTGGCACATCCCAACCCCATCACAGTTAATGCCTCGTCCAGAATTCTTTGTCTTTGCCTTATTAGATTGTAAACTTGCCATCCCGACCCCTGATGACTTGCTATTTCTTTGGCTTCCACTCTGCCCTTGAGGACATCCCTGGTGGCTCAGACAGTGAAGCGTCTGCCTACAATGTGGGAGACACGACTGACCGACTTCACGTTCACGTTTTGCCCTTACCCCTCCGATCTAATGGCAGCATGGAGCTCCCCTCGTCCTGACCCTCCACGCTCTCCCTCAAGTCCTGCTCTTCTAGCTAATACAGTAACCTCCTTGCCCCACCCACTGACCAGTACAACAGGTGCTCCTGGAAGGACTGCCCCCCAAGAGGGGGTTCTGACACACGCTGCCCTTCAGTTGCTTTTAATACAACTTCAGACAGCAAATTCCCAGGAGACCTCAAGACTGTGATCAATTAATACCATCAATAAATACACAAGGATAATATGTTACTTTGTCAAGAAAATGATTCAGATTCAAAGCCGTTTACACATAATGGCCTATAAAATGGCCTCTTGTTTCCAGTCCATCCTGTTCAGTGTCTTCTCCCATGTTCCCCCTCCCACTTCCCTAATGATTTAGTAGAATGATCTTTTCCAAGAGCAGAGTTAGTGTCTTATTACAACTAAGAAGCAGCAGAGAGATCTGGTCCCTAAAGCTACTGTTCCTCCAACCCATTGGGCAGTCCTTCCACCTCACTGGCCAATCTGGATCAGAAAAGAGAAAATTTCAACCACCGGAACTATTTTTCAAAACTAAAGTTCTCTACTGAACATAAAAAGTGTACAACATCTATGGAAAGCAATTTGGTAGTTCCTCAAAAGTTTAAACATAGAGTAACCATATGACCCAGCAATTTCATTCCCAGGTATATACCCAGAAGAACTGAATACAGGTATTCAAACAAATACTTGTATATCCATGCTCACAGCAGCACTATTCGTAGTAGCCAAAGGCGAAAGGAACCAAAATATCCATCAAGTGACAAACAGTAAACAAAATGTAGTGTATACATACATGGAATATAATTCAGTCATAAAACGAAATGAACTACATTCCACAAGATGAATAAACCGCCAAAATTTTATGACAAGTGAAGACAGACCGAAATAAACAGCCATATATTGTATGATTCCATTCATATGAAATATCCAGGCATGTTAATTAATAGAGATAGAAAGCAGATCAGTAGTTGCCAGGGGTCAAGGAGAAGGGAAGAATGGGAGGTGACTACTTACTGGGTACAGGGTCTCCTTTGGGAGTGATGAAAATGTTTTGGAACTAGATAGAGGTGGTGGCTGTACAACATGTAAATGTCCTAAATACCACTGAACTGATCACTGTAAAACAGTTAATTTTATATTATATGAATTCCATCTAAAAAGAAAAAACAAAACTCTTACATCTTTGAAGAATCAGTTTATTCAGGTCCTTTCAAACCCTAATGGTCATTCTCTGAGAAATATAAGACTGAATGGGGAGGTGTTAGGAGGATGAAAATGACAAATGTTTACTCTTCTTCTGTTTGGCTGATCACAATGATGATGGTGACGATGATAATAGTAGTGTCAATGATGAGAAAGAGGCTTAAAAGGGGCCCTACGGGGCAGGACAATACCCTATTCACAGAACACCTAGAGTAAGACCATATTCCTCAGAGACCTTATACTTTGACCCACCGTGACCCATGGTTTCTTCAGCCTTGCCCAGAGTGAGGGCTGGAAAGAGATGGACCCAGGATCCCCACCCGTGTTTCCACAGTAGCGGAACCAACACGAGTTTGACTGTACCACATGGTCTCCCTAAAACGGTGGTGGGTATTTATCATTATAGCTCTCAGACTGTGAGAAGACCTCCTCCACAGACCTATATATAATAAGAATAGCAGCTAATAGTGAGTATTTAACACTTTCCAGGCACATTCCTATATAATTTACATATATTAAGTGGTTAATTTCCACCACAGCCCTGTGAGTGCAGCATTGTATTTATCCCCATTTCATAGATGAAGAAAATGAGGGACAGAGAGATGACGGTTATGTCCACGATCCCGCAGCTGTCAGGCAGTGGCATCTGCACTGATGAAGAGAAGGCTGTTTGCTACACAGCTTCTTGCTTGCTTCGTGAGCACCTGAGTGAATACTCCCCGTCCCCCCACTCCCACCCACCACTGTCCCTTGTGGAATTCAACATGTTTCTCCTTTGCTCTTTCAGGGGGATCATGTCCTCCAACATCTGGCCCTGCTGCCTCTGTGTACGCTGGAGCAGAGGCTTACTGAGTTTCTTTACCAATATTTCATGCCGTTTCCTACATTAGAGATATAAATATAACAAAACAATAGCTTGTCTTTCGTTTGCCTTTGCTGTTGTTTTTGCGATGAGCTCTCTGTGAAAGGACATTGAGACAATATACAAATAACTCTAGCTCTGAAATTAAAGGCTTTTCTTTGCTGCTACAGGAAGTCCAGAGGAGATTTATTTATTCTTTTTCCTGGGGAGAGAGTCTGATTCATAATTTTGCTTTATCTTGGTGTGCCATTTTGCTTTTCTCTTCCTCCTGCTTCTCTCTCCAAAAAACCTAGTAATGCTGAGCCATAAAGTCATGGCCCTCCCAAGTCAGTGAATTCAGGGTGCTGGGGACCTCACTGGGGAAAGAGGTCATTCGTCTGAGGAGGGGATGGAAGTGGCCTCACTGATAGCTACTCTAATATAGCCACCTCTCCATTCTATAGATGAGGTGCTTGAGCCACAAATGGTAAAGAGACAGTTGTGTCCCTAGCTCATCATAAGATGCAGAACTTAAGGCCTGGCCACGCTTCTAGTTTTACATCCAAACTTTTCCCCTGCCGGGCCAACTTCTTCTTCCAAGTTGCCCCTGAAGGCAGGAGAGCATTGTTTAAAGAGTTGGTGGTTGCCAAGCCTTCCTGGAAGAGGTTTGGCCAACAGCAGATATCAGAGGTGGTAGAAACCAGGTCTAGGGCCAAGGTTCAAGGCAGGAGGAATAGGGCAAAATGTCTGATGTGCGATCCAACAGACTGTTAATTTGAGACAGGCAGTCCAAAATTCTTGATCATTTCTTAAGATAAATTGTTCTAGAAGTTGTGCAAGACGGCTGAAAGTGCAGAATACAATGTTCCTTCACTGAAAATCCATGTAGTCTTGGCACTGTTCAGGGACCCTTCTGTGCATCATCTCATTTCATTCTTAGAACAATGCAAGTTCTGTGTTCTGATGTAAATTTTATTAATCTCCTTTCACAGAGCAGTCACACAGCCAAAACTGATCATCCATAGAAACTGTTTACTTTAAGAGGCTTTCCACTAAGCCACATGGCCCCCCAAAATGAGACAGGGAGCTCTTATTGCAGAACCCTGGACTTCCATGGTGGACTCTTCTTTCCACTTCCAAAAGTAGTTTTAAAACTGTCATTGGTAGGACTTCCCTGGTGGTCCAGTGGTTAAGACTCCATGTTTCTGCTGCAGGGGTTATCAGTTCAATCCCTGGTCAGGGAATCAAGATCCCACATGCTGCATGGCATGTCCAAAATAACCCCCCAAAAACAAACAAAAAACTGTCATTGGTATAGTATTTATTTTGCTAGACTTAGTCCGAAGAAGAGCAATAGGAAGTCCCTGTAAGAGGGTATGGCCCTTCTGACTTCATCCAGAGGCAAGGTCTAGGTCCCTAGGCCATCCAGCAAGCCCTCTGAAAAGGAAGACTTTAGCCTGTCCTGTCCTCCATCCCTAGGTGGGTCATCCAAAAGACGTATCCTAGTAGAGTGGCCCAGAGCTGCAACTCAGACATCACTTTGACTGAGAAAATATCTGCTGATGTTTACTAGCTATGGGGTCTTAGGGAAGATACTTAGCTTTTCTATGCCTCATTTCCCTCATCTGTAAAGTGGGGTAATAATACCACCTGCCTCATAGTATTGTTGCGAGGACTAAACTAGTTGGGCCTAGAGGATTGCCTGGCACACTATAAGCATACCTATTAATATGCTTTGAGAAGTCGTTTATCCTTAGACATGGGTGGGACAGAAAAGCAAAAAGGACCCTGGAACCAGCTACCATTTTTACTGAGCACCTAATCTCTTTAGTGGGCTTCACTGGTGGCTCAGTGGTAAAGAAACTGCCTGCCAGTGCAGGAGACACAGTTTGATCCCTGGGTCAGGAAGATCCCCCGGAGAATGAAATGACAACCCACTCCAGTATTCTTGCCTGGAAATCCCATGGACAGAGGAGTCTGGCAAGCTACATGGGGTTGCAAAAGAGTGGGACATGACTTAGCAACTAAACAAATTCTTTAGTAGGTATGCTTTATTCTTTGGGCTTCACAGGTGGCGCTAGAGGTAAAGAACAGGCCTGCCAATGCAGGACACTTAAGAGATGCAGGTTCAGTCACTGGGTTGGGAAGATCCCCTGGAGGAGGGCATGGCAACCTACTCAAGTATTCTTGCCTGGAGAATTCCATGGACAGAGGAGCCTGGCAGGCTATGGTCCATAAGGTTGCAAAAAGTCAGACACATTTACTGTTTCTAACCTTTACAGAAACCTTGTTAGGTAAGCATTGTTCTCTCCATTTTATAAATGAGGAAACTGAGGCTCCCAAATGTCAAGCAGGTCACACGGCCAGAAAGTGGCCAAGCTGGTATCTGAATCTGTGTCAGACAGGCTACAGGTCTCTCCATTGGCTCAGCTGCTTCCCTAACACTGGGTTAGTAGTTTTAAGCAAAAGCCATCTTTAAACATAATGTTGTCTATTATCTTCATTTTATTTTTTGGTGATAGCTGGGGAGGATGGGATTGGTAGTAAAAAGTAAACAGTGTGACTGTGGTTGAACGCTCCCTTATGAGCCCCTTTGAAAACAAAATTAGGGAAGAAAACACTGCATTTACTGCTGAGCTGCTGAGGCCAGAGGGTGTCCCTACTGTGCTGCACACCCCCTTTTCGAGAATTTATCTGTGACTCATCCCATGTCTATGATAACTAAGTGGACTGAGACCCATAACCAAGTAAATACACTGTCATGGATTCAAGACCCACCCTCTCAGAAAAGAGGTTCAAAGTAACCTTTATCAAAACCTTTATGTTCTGCAATGTTCTGGTATGGGGAACTGATGATGACAATGATAATAACCATAAATAGCTACGATTTACAGTTTATGAAAGTGCCAGGCCCTATGCTAAGTGCTTTAAATATATTTTTCCCATTTATTCCTCGCAACCATTGCTTATAGCACCCCCAATCCCAGCCTTTCATAGGCTTTCCTGGTGGTTCTGTGTAATCTGCCTGCAATGCAGGAGACACGGGTTCGATCTCTGGGTTCGGAAGATCCCTAAGGAAGGAAATGGCTACCCACTCCAGTATGCTTGCCTGGGGAAATCCCACAGACAGAGAGGCCTGACCATGGGGTTGCAAAGAGTCGGACATGACTTAGCGACTGAACAGCAGCAACAGTCCTATACTATGAGGTGTTAGGAAGGGAGAAAGAGAAGTAAATGACTCCTCAAGCTGCTTGCAAATACTGGTCATAGATCAGATTCTGTCAAATCCAAGGAAAAGAGTCTTCAACTGGGTCCTTTTAAAGAAAGATGAGGAGAAACTCAAAGGCATGATGCTATTATTTGTGTTGCTTTCTGGGTATGAAAAACAGGAAGAATAACCACCAACACACTAAGGTTCTTTCAAGACGTGAATCATAAACCAGATCAGTAGGTATGGTGAAGGGCTTGTCAGTTTAGCAGCTGTCGCTATACAGGGAGACAAGCGGTTGGTCGGAAGGAAATGCCAACGTTCACCCCCACCACAGCCTCCCTCCCACATGCAGCCATTTTGCACACAGTTTTGCCTTTTCTGCTGTTTATTTTGTTAAGACTCTTAAACCTGTCAGCGAAGCGGTTTCCAGCCCAGTGTGTGTGGTAATAATCTCCCTTTCTAAGAGATAAGCACCCTGAGTGAGGCCAGATTGGAAGACAAACTAACAACCAAAGTTGCTGAGCACACAGGACTCTTTGCTCAGGCTTTATTTGCTTCAGGAAAAAAGGAAACAATGTTCAGCTTGGAGATTTGGGAAGCTCACTTAGATAGGACTGGAAACACCTTGGTGAAAAATGCCAGTGCATGTGGGTATGCCCCAGCTGAACATATGCTTCTTGCAGCAGAGGGGCAAATGGAAAAAATGAGTAGGGAGGATCTGCTGGAGAATTCCAGAGAAAGGACCTTTCTGGCAAACCCAGATTTTATGCAAATGTCTCATATTCTAGGAGATAAATTAAACTTCTACCTTTAGAACAAGGCAGGAATTTACCTCCAGACAATGAAACAAAACAAGGCAGTCAGATGAGAAATGTTCCTTTGTCTTATTTTCTAAAATCAAATGAACTTCTTCTCTCTAGGGCAGGACATTTATTCTTGGCCATAAGGAAGGAGGGTTACCCAGTGGTGCTAGTTGTAAAGAACACACCTGCCAGTGCAGGAGACTTAACAGACTCAGGTTTGATCTCTGGGTCAGGAAGTTCCCCTGGAGGAGGGAATGGCAATCCACTCCAGAGAGTCCATGGACAGAGGAGCCTGGTGGGCTACAGTCCGCGGGGTTGCACAGAGTCACAGAGTCGGACTGAGAGATAAGTCTCTAAGGCAGCAGCAGCATAAGGGGGAAACTCCCTACCAAAGATAATGTACCATCCCTGTGGCCGCGATGTCAACTCTCTATGTCTTGTGCAGCAGCCACCGCCCTCTTCTCTGCTGACAGAGCCCTGATTTCTCTATTCAGGGGCAGCCTCTAGGAGCCTAGAGGGAGCTCCTGAGTAGTGGTAATGCTGCAGTGACCTTTTGGCCAAGACTCCCAGGGTTTTTAGTAATAGGCAGCTCTGATTCCTGAGTGGATTCTGTTCCTAATTCATTTCCTCAGAGGTGAGAAACTGAGTCTGAGGTCGAGGGCTCGACAGGCTTTAAAATGGCATCTGGAAATGTGAAGTAATGGCTTACTTGAACAACTGCCTAAGAGCCTCAGTTCACTGTCTCTGCTTCCTCCTCCCACTTCACTCCTTTCAGCATCTGCACAGCTATACCTGTGTTATACTGATGCATTCTCAGGGCGTCCTCATCCAATCACAAGACTTCTGCCCTCCAAGGACAAGCTAGGGGATGAGGACTTTTTTTTTTATTTCAAACTGAATAAAGTGCCCATTTTACCTTGAAAACCTAGCCAGCAAGTAGATTGAAAGGAGGTAAAAACACCTGGAAAGGTAGATTACAGAGTGAAGGTTCTGTCCCCTCCAGAAGTTTTTCACACTACAGTTTAGTTGTCCATGGGCCAGTGAGGCCATTTCTAGGTCTCTGAAATGGTGTTTTGGAAGCAGAGTTGTCCCATGTCAACAAGCATAACATTTCACCTGGAGAGGTTTTTTTTTTTGTTTTTTTTTTTTTTGCAGCTGTACTTCTTGTTTTGTTGGTCTGTTTTTAGCATATTTCTGGAGCCCAACTTCTTGCAATTCTAATTCTTGGGGCCTGGGATAGGGCCTGGGGAACCTCCTCTGTGCTCAGCCCAGGAGATTCTGACCTTGGAAGATCCTAGGTCTACTCAGAGATACATTGCTTGGGACTCAGAGCCAGGCATTTAATCTCTTCAAAAGCAGCCTCCACCTCCCTCTCATTATAAGTAGCCTTTTTTTTTTTTTTTTAATCAGAGTTAAAATTGCTCAGTCAGAGGTTTTGCCAAAGCACTCAGCAAAAGTATTTGCATTTGCATTTTGTTGATTCCAGAATCTGAAGCATTAAGCAAAGTTTTGAAAAGGAACCTAATATTACTTTTGAGAAGAGATTTTCTCCAGCTACTCCATATTGTGCAGAAACTGAACAGGGCTGGTATTCTCTGGAAGACATTTTTGGGCAGCTTTGTAAACTGTCTGATGTTTTCACTGTTTCTCTCTAGAGCCCAGGAATGACTTGGGGGAGCTCCTCTGTGCAAATGAATAGGTAGCCTTATCTGGTCTTCAGAAGTTCCCTTTCCAGGGAAAACCACTCTGAAGTTGGTTACAGATCAGGGTCTGGATTAGAGGCCCCAGCCGGGCAAGCACTTCTAAATAAACAGAAGGGGTCACATGATTTATCGGGTGATGAGTGTTTGCTGGAAGGCATGTGGTGCGAGGTTACTGTCCAGTCAGAGGCAGAGAAGAGGGGAAAAAAACACAACAGAAAACTCCTACTTGCTTTTGTTTTGAAGGGAAACTCCCCTCCTGTGTGTGTCCTCCCCAGGACACACTGTTTCTGAAGCAAAGCATCCAGGCAAAGACTGACGCTGTTGCTTTCTGTGGCAGCAGAGCTGAGCATACGATGGGGTACTTTGGGGGCACCCCGGTCAGCCGCTCATTCATGGCACCTCTCTTCTAGAAGGGGTTTCTTGCCACATGTTTCCTGAGAGTCTTCTCAGATATTGCTGTGTAACAGGTCTTTCCCTTGACCAGGCTGGATTTTCAACTGGTTACCCAAAAAACATTAGCCTGATACTTGAGGATGAATCACCCACTAGACAGACAATCCACTTGCTCCAGGCTTTCTTTTATTTTTTTGCAGGGGTGGGGTCGGGTGGGGAGGATGGGCTGGGGGCAGTCAGGCTTGCAAGTTAAACAAAAGAGAGGTGATGGGCTGCTTAGACTCTGGTCCAGGGCAGAAGCCTCCCTTGGCCAATTATATCAGGTGTTGAGCTGCTTCACTCTGTACTGGTTTTCTGGAGTTCCGAATGCTGAATGTCCACTCTCAGGGGTCAACTACAGTTCATAAATTCCAGCATAGTGCTCATATCTTTTCTACTGTGGCCTGAAAGTTCCTTATCACATCTGCAAATCAAAGAGAAAAACACCAACAGCCTAATCTAAAAATGGGCAGAAGATAGGAACATACAGTTCAGAGAAAAAGAAATGTAAATGGTGCTTAAGCACGCGAAATGATGCTTTTGTTAAGTCTCATTTCAAGTTATTTCAAAATAAAATGGCATAGTTTTTAAAAAGTTTACTTTCACCCAAGATAAATGCAAAAACTACATGAACTGGAAGAAAGTACAAAGGGGACTTCTAGGTTGTAGGGTCTATGCTGTTTCTTAACTGGGTGTTCGTTAGGTGATGCACTTAATTTGCAAAGACTTATTCAGCTGTACACTAATGATAAATGTACCTTTATGAATAAAGCATATTTCAATTAAGATTTTTAAAAATTGCATTGCAATTCCATTTTTTACCTAGTAGAATGGCAAAGATAAAAATGTTTGATAATAGACTCTATTGACCTGATATGGAGAAATAGGCATTCTCATATATTACTAACAGGAATATAAAATAGCACCTTTCGATGGTGGACAAATAGGCTATATTTCGCAAATGTACAGATGCACATATCTTCAGACATACCAATTTCACTTCTAAAATTGATCCTATTCACACCTGCACATAATGACATGAATACAGTGTCATTCTCTACAGTAGTGTTTGTAATACCAGAGGATTAGAAACAACTTAGGTGTTCTCTTTAGGAAAGAGGCTAAACTAATCACTACACACTTATAAAATGGAATATTACCCAGCTGTAAAGGCAAACTTGGAAATTCTTGATGTACCGCAACATAGTAATCTCTAAGACATATTCTTGCATAGAAAGAAAAGCAGGAAATGGGGAAGTGAGTATAGCATTCTATCATCTGAATAAATAAGGAGATAATTACATATAACTTTCTTGACATATAAACTATCTCTGGAAGAACATACAAGAAAATTGCAACACAGCTTCCAAGTAGGAGAACTGGGCAGTTGGGGGACAGAATTCAAAGGAAGACTTTTGCTGTATCTCAAATGTACATTTTGAATTATGAATGACATGATAGCATAATCTAGAAAAAATAAATGACATTTAAAATCCAAAGTCTGCATTTTCTGTTATATGTAATATAATGACATTTTTATTATTACTTGGACTCCACTTTGATATTTTCTTTCTCTCATGTCCTCTTAGTTCCAGTCCCATCAAGTCAATGGTTTTTTGGCAGGGGCAGGCAGGGAAAATTCTAACACATTAGATCCATACATCAATCATTATAAGACATATCTTCAGAAACGTTCAAATGGGAAACATGTGGTATCTAGAATGGAGGAAACTGGTTAATCTGCTGTGCCGATTACTCACTTATCAGGCCCCAGACCATGAACTACCATTAAATGGCAATCACTGGCATTTTTTTCACATTTAAAAAGCGTTACTATTTTAAAAAACATTAGGACACACCAAGTATGCAATGTGAATTCCCAGAAAGGGAGGCCTACCTGAAGAGATGCTGATCAACCGAGAGTGAGAGTTGGCTGCAGAGAACACCAAAAAGGTAGGTACGGAAGGAACCCCACATGCCTCTATTTGGCTGAAGTCCGGCCGTAAAGGAGTCATCTCCAAAAATAGGACTAAAGGAACAATTCTATGGCTTTGAGGGTTTAGATGAGTTCCTTTTCTCTGTTTAGCATTAACCCTTTAGCAGAGCCTTTCCAAAGGACAAGTCCCACGGACTCAGTTCCACCCCTGGCTGTACATTTTTTTCTAATCAGTGGCTAATGGAGGCTCACACCTTGCAGTTTCCTCACGTTGAAATATGGTAGCATTAAGGGATTTTCCCCTTCTGTTTTTTTTAAAAAAGTAACTGCTGTGAAGTAGGATGTTGCTGTTTGGTTACTAAGTCGTGTCTGACTCTTTCGTGATCCTATGGACTGTAGCCCACGAGGTTCCTCTTTCCATGGGATTTCCCAGGCAAGAATACTGTAGTGGGTTGCCATTTCTTCCTTGAGGGGATCTTCCCACTCAGGGATCCAACCCAAGTGTCCTGCATCGGCAGGCAGATTCTTTACCACTGAGCCACCAGAGAAGCCTGTAGAGTAGGATACTCCTGATCAGACATATTTCTATCCAGTATGTAGAGTAAGGTCCATAGCATCTTCCAGAAGAGGAAAGAAGAATTTTACCCGGAGGGAAGAAAATCAGCTCTCAGTTGCTCTTGGGTGGCTGCTGATGCTGACCAGCCTCCGAACACCCCGGTTCTGCGGCGAGGCCGAGGCCGGAGGACCGTGGATACTGATCCTACTACCCACCAGTTTCTGTGAGTAAGACATGATCACGCCCAGAGCCTTGTTTCGGCTGGATTTCTTTTTGTACTATGAGAGGATTTTCAATTTAAAATAGAACCAGAGGATATGGTCCTTTCACACATGTACCCTCAGAAGAATAGAATTAAAGAACCGAGAGACAGATTTCTGATAAATATATGATTTACAGAAGACCTATGTTTATCCCCTAACCAATGAGCATGTACCAAAAATCTCTCCTCATCTTCCAGCCAATGAACTTACTGCTTGGACTCTGGCTGGACTTCCCCCCTTTTATACTGCTTACACATAAATACAGCCCACTCCAAACCCTAAGTGGACCCGCCATAGCTCACACAGCATGCATTTTCTGAATGTCATTTCAACTGTTATTCTCAAATAAATTCAATTTTTGGTCATACAAACTTGTCTCAATTTACCTCTTTATTTAGATTGACAGTACCATCTTCCTTTAGTTACAAGGACCATAAATCAACAATTTTATAGTTGCATTCCACCTATTAGGGACCAGTCATTGTGAAAGTCTCATTTAAAAGACAAGAACAAAGTATCTTTACATTGTCTGAAATAGCTAGAAGAAACCTCACAGGTCTCCTGGTCTCTTAACCCTCTATCTGATGAATTCTATCTAAATTTTAAAGGTCACCCTCCCCCTCCAAGGAGCGTCCTAGTTTCTAAAATTTCATAAATAGCTACTCTGGACATTTATTCAAGTAAAAAATTATCCATCCTTACATTAATCCTTATGTTAAGCTTTGTATATACTAGAACTTTCTGTATTGTGATGATGAAGAGTCACTGAACAATATTTTCTAAAATACTGTTTTAGAAACAGTTCTTAACTCAAACTGTTCATTTTATGGACAAGCACACTGAGGCTCAGATCAAAAGGCCAGAGCAGACTTAGGTCAAGACTCTAGGCTTCCTGACTTCCACTCAATGCAACACTCTTATAGGCATACTGGGCTCTTTTTTTTATACATATAAATTGTAAAATCCCTTAACAATTAAGGGATTTAATTGAATTGTTAAGTTAAATTAAGAACTTAATTGTTAAGTTCCTATTTTGTTATCTAGACTAAAATCTTTTATCTCCTAAACTGCACCTGTTCCCTTCTTTTTTTCTTTTTCAGTATCACTTGCTAGGGTCCGTATAGCTGACCCACTCGTTTTTGGTCTACTATGACTACCATTGCATTTTCTCCTATTCCCCCTTGCTTCCTGAATAGGCTCTCATTTCCTTGTTTCAGGGTAGTCTGTTTATTCTCCCCTCTATTGTATTATCTCCTGCTTCCCACTAATGAGCTTCTTCCTGTTTTTGACAGATGGTTCTCTGTTTTGACAAGGTAAAATTGATCAGCGATTTAAACCCATGTGAAACATCTCTAAGTACAAACTTACTACAGGGAAAGATTTAAATGATGCCGACTTCCTTGCAGATAATCACTTGGAAGGCAATTTAAATAGCCAGATGAATTCTAAATGGGGAGCTCTGTTTAAACTTTGTATTCCATAAATAGAAACAAAGTGCAGACATCCTGCTTCTTGATTTCTTTGGTCATCTGAAGCTGTCAGAAGATGCTTTTATTTGTTTTCTTGATTTTTCTTCTGCATGTGAGTTAGTGGCTAGAGAGTGTCCATAGCACACCAAGGGCTGGAATGACCCCTCAGTTCTCTGCTGCAGGTAGATGTGCCCTGAGACCTTGGTCAATACCTCACTGCCTTTTAAAGATGGGCCCAGTGAGCCTTTCATTCCAATCATCCACACAATTGTGGATTTGATAACTTGACTCCAAAATGAGACACTCCTGACCAAACAGATACTCCCTATGAACTCAGGTGACTTAAGAATCTGAATTTGCATTTTTAAGTTTTTCTCACAGACTCTTTGACTTTCAGAAATAGAAATAGTTAAGATATTATTTAGATTTGGGATTGATAACACGGGGCCCACAGAAAACTCCAAGGTCTGTGAATCGATTCAGAAGTTGTATCAGCCAGGATGGGTTAAATTATGCTGTGAAAACAAACAGTTCCAAAAATCTCAGTAGATTAAAGCCACAGAAGCTTGAACAATAAAAGCTTGTTCATGCCTCATATTAAGTCAAGGTTGATTGGGGCCTTTACACCTAGACCACTGTCATCCTCATTCCTGGACCTGATGGAGGAGCCACCATCAGGAACTTTATAGGCTTCAGTGCAGAAGGCAAAAGAACACTGCTGTTAATTCTTCAACCCAGATGTGTTACCCAGCACGTCTGCTCACACTTCATTGGCTGGTGCCTGGGTTCAGTGGGGTGAAGAAGTGTAATCCTCCTGCAAGAAGGAAAACTACAGTGGAGAACTGTTCACTGCAGGGTCCAGGAATTCTCGAAGTAGTGTGCAAAAGGATGTGTGAATAGGCCTAGGTGACTGTTTCTGGACAGCAGTGGTAGAGTTTTCAGTCTGCCCCATGTTCCCTCTCAAAAAAAACCCCAAAGTTAACCAATGATCCTTATCCAAACTCCTTATTTTACAGATGGGAGAGCTTGAAAGCCAAATCTTTAAACAACTTGCCAAAAACCAAAACAACTTGCCGTGAACTTGCTAAAACAACAGCTAATTGGGAGCAGAATCACCTCTGAGACTATATCAGGGAGAGGCAACACTCCCAGGCACAGCAAAAGGCTCCAGACTGTGTAACCAGCCCTCCACATTCAGATTTAATTTAGAGAGGAAGAAAGAGGTCATGGGAAGGGGCTTTGTTTCCTGTAGGTTTCAAATCCCAAATGGAGGTTGGAAACGGGTAGAGGATCCTCCTTGGAAACTTTTGAAAAATAGCTCATTTGAAGAGATTCCAATGCCAAGAAAAACGTGACCCCTTGTCCTCCCCCACCGCTCGCCTTTCCTTCAGCCCTCTTTCCTCTTGTCAGGTAACCTGGGCATCCATCACATCCTTCCAGCTTCCTCATGTCTCAGCTTCCCGCTGGGGTCCAACAAAAGGCGTTATCCTGGAAGAACTGGGTTTTCCATCTCTTTTCATAACTCTGTTTCCTTTTCGGAAGACCATGTGTTTTCCTTAATTCATTGTAACTCCCCACCCTGTCACCCCCCTTTACTTTACCTCACTTTCCTCTCAGGCTGGAATATTGCTTAGCTTCCCAACCAACAGGGTAGGGTTTTACTTTAGCCATTTAAACAAACAAAAGCTCCTCTGACCCTCCAAGCATGAGGACCGAGATTAGGATTCAGGAGAAAACTTGGCAATGTATCTGAATTCTCAATTCTCTTTTCTCTTCCCCTTCACTCAGTATTTTCTGTTTCCCCGTTTTCTATCCCTTTTCCCATTGGATTTGTATTAGGCCATGATGGGGGATCAGGAAAATCAAGTGTGGTGTGGAATGTGGAAGTTATTGACTACCAGGATAGAAGGGGGGAAAATGAGATTTGTTCCTTTAGAGAAGTATTTTTATAAATTGGTTAACTCAAACAACCAGTCTCTGAATAGTTCTAAAATTCGAGGTAATTTGGTACCATATAAAAACACACAGGTGGAGAGTGTGTTGAAACAGAAGATCTAAATTCTGGACTAAAGGTCACTCGGGACTTGATCAGTGGATAAAGGAGCATTTCTTCTTTCCTTTTCCTGATGCAGATTTGTCCCTTACGCTAACATAAGCCAGCCTTCAATGTGTGGTTGAGTCCTACTGACTGCAAAGACTGACAAATAAGGGGGTCTTTCTAGTATCCTGGGATTGATAACAAAATCAGAAAAGAGGGAATAAAAAATATCTTTTATATTAATAATAGAGTCCAAGACAAAACCCATTCCAACCAATAGACCCATTTTCAACCATTCATCCTAGGGTGGCTCTGTTCAAATTGACTGGTTCATGCTGTCAATATGGCTACAAAAGCAAGAGCTGAGACAATCGGATGAGAATGTGTGGACACGATCTGGGACTGTCCAGGGATGGGTGGACCTCACAGAACAGAGGCCCATAGAGGGTCTTGGGCAAGAGTCAGGATTTGGGAATTTGGACTCAAACTCTGCTTTTACTAGCTGTGGCATCCAAGACAACAACTGAATTGTACTTGACTTTAATTTCCTTACTTTCAAAGTGGTACTGATGGGCTAGATGATTTTGGAAGGACCATTCCAACTCTAAGGTTCTGACTCTAATCAGATGGAAAGACATTTAATGATGGATGTACTTTTGTTGAAACTATAAGACAACTTAGCTGAGATATTGTAGAAAATAATTAAATAATTTGCTGTTAGTGTTAGTCACTCAGTCGTGTCTGACTTTGCGACCACATGGACTGTAGCCCACCAGGCTCCTCTGTCCATGGAATCCTCCAGGCAAGAATACTGGAGTGGGAAGCCATTCCCTTCTACAGGGAAACCTTTCCAACCCAGGGGTTGAACCTGGGTCTCACACATTGCAGGCAGATTCTTTGGGAGTTATGTTATTGTAATTTCAGCCACCATTAATCCTTTCAGAACTCCCAGTGGGAATATATACATAATAATGATGATGACTATTATTGATATGCCCCCAGTAAATATTAGGAACGTTGAATTTAATGGATGGTTAGACCGGCCACCTTGGAGGCTCTTTCTAAACAAAAATTCCCTATGATTTCAGGATTCTCTATGCGAAATGCTAAACAAGGTTCAGGATCTTTAGGAAAGAGCTACTGTCTTTGCTTCTTTTTTATTTTTCCCCTCATTTTTAAAACTGAGATTCTCTTGGGGATTTGTATTCTACTGGGAAATACAGTTCTTTCATATTAGGGTCCTGCCTTTAAGACTTCAGTTAACCTAATTACCTCTTTGAAGATCCTATCTTCAAACACATTCACACTGGAGATTAGGGCTTCAACATACAGATTTTTAAGGGGACACAATTCAGTCCATAATATACCCTAACTCCTTAGTCTAAGGTTCCCTCCATAACATGCTGCAAGCCAACAGCAATGGAACGTCAATGCTTTGGGAGAGATTTCAAATAATTATGGTAGTCTTGGATATTCAGAGGCATTTAATATAAGGTAATAAATAACAAGATACAATGTTCTTCCTTGCTCTGATTTTAAGCCATTTCAAGGATGCCTTGAGGGCCTGTCTCTTGGCAGCTTACAGAATTAGTAGAGTTTCTACCAGGAGTTTTGTCTCAGAAGAGAGGAGGCTAAGACAGGAAAATGTCTATTTCATTAGATATTTGAAGGACTGCCATGAGAAAATAGAACTGGATCACAAATCACAAATATCTGGCATATGTGACATCATTTCCTTTTTTCTACCCTTGGCAGACATTACTTATCAATCATGGCCTTCACCAAAGCCTCAGAATACTCTCACTACAGTACTCTAAATAGTACTATTTTCTGAAAAGAAGTGGTATATAAGGCAAAATAATAAAAATAACATTGTCAGTAGCTAACATTCATAGAGTGCCTAACAAGTGCCAGGTATTGCTCTCAATTCTCTCACATAGAAACCCATTTATTTCTCCCTCATACCCATTCTATGAGGTAGGCACTGATGAAATTCACATTTTCCAGGTGAGGACACTGAGACACAAGTACTCGGTGAAGAGGGGGAGGCATGTGGGTTTGAACTCAGGCCACGGGGCTCCAGAGCCATGATAAGCATTACTCTCCTATAGTGTTCACCCTTCTTGGGTAGAATTTATCCCACATTAATTCCACAAGCTCTCTATCAGATCTAGTCCCTTAAATCTATTTCTCACTTCCACTGTATAATCATAAGGGATTTGATTTAGGTCATACCTGAATGGTCTAGTGGTTTTCCCCACTTTCTTCAATTTAAATCTGAATTTTGCAATAAGGAGTTCATGATCTGAGCCACAGTCAGCTCCCGGTCTTGTTTTTGCTGACTGTATAGAGCTTCCCTATCTTTGGCTGCAAAGAATATAGTCAATCTGATTTCGGTTTTGACCATCTAGTGATGTCCATGTGTAGAGTCTTCTCTTGTGTTGTTGGAAGAGGGTGTTTGCTATGACCAGTGCGTTCTCTTGGCAAAACTCTATTAGCCTTTGCCCTGCTTCATTCCATATTCCAAGGCCAAATTTTCCTGTTACTCCAGGTGTTTCTTGACTTCCTACTTTTGCATTCCAGTCCCCTATAATGAAAAGGACATCTTTTTTGGGTGTTAGTTCTAAAAGGTCTTGTAGGTCTTCATAGAACCATTCAACTTCAGCTTCTTCAGCCTTACTCATTGGGGCATAGGCTTGGATTACTGTGATATTGAATGGTTTGCCTTGGAAATGAACAAAGATCATTCTGTTGTTTTTGAGATTGCATCCAAGTACTGCATTTCAGACTCTTTTGTTGACCATGATGGCTACTCCATTTGTTCTAAGGGATTCCTGCCCACAGTAGTAGATATAATGGTCATCTGAGTTAAATTCACCCATTCCAGTCCATTTGAGTTCGCTGATTCCTAGAATGTCGATGTTCACTCTTGCCATCTCCTGTTTGACCACTTCCAATTTGCCTTGATTCATGGACCTGACATTCCAGGTTCCTAGGCAATATTGCTCTTTACAGCATTGGACCTTGCTTCTATCACCAGTCACATCCACAGCTGGGTATTGTTTTTGCTTTGGCTCCATCCCTTCATTCTTTCTGGAGTTATTTCTCCACTGATCTCCAGTAGCATATTGGGCACCTACCAACCCAGGGAGTTACCCTTTCTGTATCCTATCATTTTTCCTTTTCATACTGTTCATGGGGTTCTCAAGGCAAGAATACTGAAGTGGTTTGCCATTCCCTTCTCCAGTGGACCACATTCTGTCAGACTTCTCCAACATGACCCTCCCGTCCTGGGTGGCCCCACACGGCATGGCTTAGTTTCATTGAGTTAGACAAGGCTGTGGTCCGTGTGACCAGATTGGCTAGTTTTCTGTGATTATGGTTTCAGTGTGTCTGGCCTCTGATGCCCTGTCACAACCCTACCATCTTACTTGGGTTTCTCTTACCTTGGACGTAGGGTATCTCTTTCACGGCTGCTCCAGCAAAGCGCAATCACTGCTCCTTATCTTGGACGAGGGGTATCTCCTCACGGCAGCCCCTCCTGACCTTGAACATGGAGTAGCTCCTCTCGGCCCTCCTGCGCCCTCACAGCCTCTGCTCCTTGGACGTGGGGTAGCTCCTCTCAGCCACCAGCCCTGACACTGGGCGCGCGGTAGCAGAAGGTATTAAGAAGAGGTGGCAAGAATACACAGAACTGTACCACAAAGAGCTTCATGACCCAGATAATCACGATGGTGTGATCAGTCACCTAGAGCCAGACATCCTGGAATGTGAAGTCAAGTGGGCCTTAGAAAGCATCACTACAAACAAAGCTAGTGGAGGTGATGAAATTCCAGTTGAGCTATTCCAAATCCTGAAAGATGATGCTGTGAAAGTGCTGCACTCAATATGCCAGCAAATTTGGAAAACTCAGCAGTGGCCACAGGACTGGAAAAGGTAAGTTTTCATTCCAATCCCAAAGAAAGACAATGCCAAAGAATGCTCAAACTACCACACAATTGCACTCATCTCACATGCTAGTAAAGTAATGCTCAAAATTCTCCAAGCCAGGCCTCAGCAATACGTGAACCATGAACTTCCAGATGTTGAAGCTGGTTTTAGAAAAGGCAGAGGAACCAGAGATCAAATTGCCAACATCCTCTGGATCATGGAAAAAGGAAGAGAGTTCCAGAAAAACATCTATTTCTGCTTTATTGACTATGCCAAAGCCTTTGACTGTGTGGATCAAATAAACTGTGGAAAATTCTGAAAGAGATGGGAATACCAGACCATCTGACCTGCCTCTTGAGAAACCTATATGCAAGTCAGGAAGCAACAGTTAGAACTGGACATGGAACAACAGACTGGTTCCAAATAGGAAAAGGAGTACGTCAAGCCTGTATATTGTCACCCTGCTTATTTAACTTCTATGCAGAGTACATCACAAGAAACGCTGGGCTGGAAGAGTCACAGGCTGAAATCAAGATTGCTGGGAGAAATATCAATCACAGATGTGCAGATGACACCACCCTTATGGCTGAAAGTGAAGAGGAACTAAAAAGCCTCTGGATGAAAGTGAAACAGGAGAGTAAAAAGTTGGCTTAAAGCTCAACATTCAGAAAACAAAGATCATGGCATCCGGTCCCATCACTTCATGGTAAATAGATGGGGAAACAGTGTCAGACTTTATTTTTGGGGGCTCCAAAATCACTGCAGATGGTGATTGCAGCCATGAAATTAAAAGATGCTTTCTCCTTGAAAGGAAAGTTATGACCAACCTAGATAGCATATTCAAAAGCAGAGACATTACTCTGCCAACAAAGGTCCATCTAGTCAAGGCTATGGTTTTTCCAGTGGTCATGTATGGATGTGAGAGTTGCACTGTGAAGAAAGCTGAGCACCGAAGAATTGATGCTTTTGAACTGTGGTGTTGGAGAAGACTCTTGAGAGTCCCTTAGACTGCAAGGAGATCCAACCAGTCCATTATAAAGGAGATCAGTCCTGGGTGTTCATTGGAAGGAATGATGTAAAGCTGAAACTCCAATACTTTGGCCACCTCATGCAAAGAGTTGACTCATTGGAAAAGACCCTGATGCTGAGAGGGATTAGGGGCAGGAGGAAAAGGGGATGACAGAGGATGAGATGTCTGGACGGCATCACTGACTCGATGGACATGAGTTTGAGTGAACTCCGGGAGTTGGTGGTGGACAGGGAGGCCTGGTGTGCTGCGATTCATAGGGTCACAAAGAGTTGGACACGACTGAGTGACTGAACTGAACTGAATTCCACAAGCAGAACTAGAGCCACTGGGGGAACACTACAGAGTCAGATTTGTTCAACAAAAGAAAATAGCTTTTTAAACAATTGAATTGTTCTAATAATGGCATGATCAGATCAGATCAGTCGCTCAGTCGTGTCCGACTCTTTGCAACCCCATGAATCGCAGCACGCAGGCCTCCCTGTCCATGACCAACTCTCGGAGTTCACTGAGACTCACGTCCATCGAGTCAGTGATGCCATCCAGCCATCTCATCCTCTGTCGTCACCTTCTCCTCCTGCCCCCAATTGCTCCCAGCATCAGAGTCTTTTCCAGTGAGTCAACTCTTCACATGAGGTGGCCAAAGTATTGGAGTTTCAGCTTTAGCATCATTCCTTCCAAAGAAATCCCAGGGCTGATCTCCTTCAGAATGGACTGGATGGATCTCCTTCAGAATGGACTGGTTGGATCTCCTTGCAGTCCAAGGGACTCTCAAGAGTCTTCTCCAACACCACAGTTCAAAAGCATCAATTCTTCGGCGCTCAGCCTTCTTCACAGTCCAACTCTCACATCCATACATGACCACTGGAAAAACCATAGCCTTGACTAGACGGACCTTTGTTGGCAAAGTAATGTCTCTGCTTTTGAATATGCTATCTATGTTGGTCATAACTTTCCTTCCAAGGAGTAAGCGTCTTCTCATTTCATGGCTGCAGCCACCATCTGCAGTGATTTTGGAGCCCAGAAAAATCAAGTCTGACACTGTTTCCACTGTTTCCCCATCTATTTCCCATGAAGTGGTAGGACTGGATGCCATGATCTTCGTTTTCTGAATGTTGAGCTTTAAGCCAACTTTTTCACTCTCCACTTTCACTTTCATCCAGAGGCTTTTTAGTTCCTCTTCACTTTCAGCCATAAGGGTGGTGTCATCTGCATATCTGAGGTTATTGCTATTTCTCCCGGCAATCTTGATTCCAGTTTGTGTTTCTTCCAGTCCAGTGTTCCTCATGATGTACTCTGCATATAAGTTAAATAAACAGGGTGACAATATACAGCCTTGACGAACTCCTTTTCCTATTTGGAACCAGTCTGTTGTTCCATGTCCAGTTCTAACTGTTGCTTCCTGACCTGCATACAAATTTCTCAAGAGGCAGGTCAGGTGGTCTGGTATTCCCATCTCTTTCCACAGTTTATTGTGATCCACACAGTCAAATGCTTTGGCATAGTCAATAAATCAGAAATAGATGTTTTTCTGGAACTCTCTTGCTTTTTCTATGATGCAGCGGATGTGGGCAATTTGATCTCTGGTTCCTCTGCCTTTTCTAAAACCAGCTTGAACATCAGGAAGTTCATGGTTCCCATATTGCTGAAGCCTGGCTTGGAGAATTTTGAGCATTACTTTACTAGCGTGTGAGATGAGTGCAATTGTGCGGTAGTTTGAGCATTCTTTGGCATTGCATTTCTTTGGGATTGGAATGAAAACTGAGCTACCTGAAATATTAGGTGTTCTATCACTGCAGACATACAAGCATAGTTGTAGAACTATGTGTTAGAGTTATTGTACAATGGATTCCTGAGTTGGATAAAGGGAGGGGTGGTTTGGATACATACCCTTAACTTCCCATCTGGCTCTAAAATTCAAGCATTTCTTGACTTAAGCTGTGTCAACAAAACTAAATGAAACCCACAAGTGACATCCTTCCTGATTTTTTTCTTTTTTGCCATCTCCCTTAACTCCCAGCATTGTCAAGCACAAAGAATGTCCAGGATTTGAATAAATCACATTGAGTTTTAAAAATAGACACTTGATAGATGGCAGATAAAATCCACCAGTCCCCAAATACAAACACTAGTCTTGAAAAGACAAGATTAAACTCTATAAAACCATTGTTCTTTAATTGAGTTGGTTTATTCATCTTTTTATTATCACTTTTCTGGGGAAAGGATCAAAGTTATAGCAACAGAAAGATAGGGAGGTTTGCTAGTTGTTAATGAAGTTGACAATGTCTTCAAACATTAACTCTCTATCTCTCTTCAGGAATGGCATGCTTCGCAAAGCAAGCATCCTTTTCTGGAATGTGACCTTGGCCATTTCTAGCAGCAGCAGAGAGAAATGCCATCCTTATGAGGTTACCACTTACGATGGGAAAGAGTATTAATGGCAGGTGCCAAATCATTGGAGATGAAGACTCACATATGCAAAATACTAAGGAAACTTCTAATATTTTATATGTCATCCAAAATTTTTACCTGAAAGACTCTTCTATACTTCTGGAAGGCTGGCATTATACCCTAAGCCAGGTGTAAATGGCCAGTGTTATTTTTGCACTGCTCCTGAGACCTCCTGTTTTAAGACAGAGGCCTGACTCTCTCCTTGGCCCAGCTCCAATCCAGACTTTAGATTTACTTCCTGAAACGTCGAGAACAAAACTCAGAGAAGAGTCCCGTCTCATTTACTAGCCAGTGTATTTCAGAGGGCTGACCAGTAGAATCAGCTTATCTGACTCCAGTACTGAATCAAGATATATGACCTTGGACAAATCACTTAAGACCTCAGTGTCTCTGTCTCTTATTTTTGGATCTATATATTCAATGCAATCCCAATTTTTAAAAAATCAAGTTATTTTGTAGACAATGAAAAACTGACTCAAAATTTCATATGGAAATGCAAAAGATGTAGAATAGCCAACACAATCCTGGAGAAGAACAATACAATTAGAAGACTGATGCTACCTAACTTCAGATTTTACTGTAAAGCCACAAGAACCAAGACAGTGTAGTAATGGCAAAATACCAGACAAATAAATCAACAGAATAAAGAGCCCAGAAATAGACCCACATAAATATAGTCAACTGATTTTTGACAAAGAAGCAAAGGCGAACAATGGAACAAAGACAGTCTTTTCAACAAATTGTGCTGGAATAACTGGCAACCACATTGGAAAAAAAAAAAAGAAACCTAGACACAGAACTTACAACCTTCATAAAAATTATCTCAGAATGGATCACAGACCTAAACATAAAACTCAAAACTACAAAACTCCTAGAAGAGGAGAAAACCTAGATGACTTTGAGTATGGCAATGATTTTTTAGATAACACACCAAAGGCCCAATCCATGAACGAAATAATTGATATGCTGGACTCCATCAATATTAAAACTTTGGCTCTTGCAAAAGACAATGTCAAGAGGAGGAGAAGCAAGCCATAGACTGGGAAAAAAAAAATGTTTGCAAACAACAAAGGATTAAATAAAGGATAAAGGATTGTTATCCAAAATTCATATGCCATCAAGGAAATGCAAATTAAAACAAGATACCACTAAACATCTATTAGAATGGCCAAAATCCAGAACACTGACAACACAAAATGCTGGTGAGGATGTGAAGAAACGGGAACTCTTGTTCATTGTTGGTGGGAATGCAAAATGGTAGAGCCATTTAGGAAGACAGTTTGATAACTTCTTACAAAACTATACTTATTCTTACCATACAGTCCAGCAGTTGAGCTCCCTGGTATGTACTCAAAGGAATTTAAAACATGTGTTCACACAAAAACTTACACACAGATGTTCACAGCAGTTTTTTTCGTAATTGCCAATACTTGGAAGCAACCAAGATGTTCCTCAATAGATGAATGGATAAGTAAACTGTGATATATCAACGTTGTGGAACATAATTCAGCGCTAAAAAGAAATAATCTAAAAAAACCACAAAAGGACATAGAGGAATCTTTAATGAATATTACTAAGTGGAGGAATAGGAAAAGGAGTATGTCAAGGCTGTATATTGTCACCCTGCTTATTGAACTTATATGCAGAGTACATCATGAGGAACGCTGGGCTGGAAGAGGCACAAGCTGGAATCAAGATTGCCGGGAGAAATATCAATAAACTCAGATATGCAGATGACACCACCCTTATGGCTGAAAGTGAAGAGGAACTCAAAAGCCTCTTGATGAAAGTGAAAGAGGAGAGAGTGAAAAAGTTGGCTTAAAGCTCAACATTCAGAAAACAAAGATCGTGGCATCCGGTCCCATCACTTCATGGGAAATAGATGGGGAAACAGTGGAAACAGTGTCAGACTTCATCTTTTTGGGCTCCAAAATCACTGCAGATGGTGACTGCAGCCATGAAATTAGAAGACGCTTACTCCTTGGAAGGAAAGTTATGACCAACCTAGATAGTATATTCAAAAGCAGAGACATTACTTTGCCAACAAAGGTCCGTCTAGTCAAGGCTGTGGTTTTTCCAGTGGTCATGTATGGATGTGAGAGTTGGACTGTGAAGAAAGCTGAGCACCGAAGAATTGATGCTTTTGAACTGTAGTGTTGGAGAAGACTCTTGAGAGTCCCTTGGACTGCAAGGAGATCCAACCAGTCCATTCTAAAGAAGATCAGTCCTGGGTGTTCATTGGAAGGAATGATGCTAAAGCTGAAACTCCAATACTTTGGCCACCTCATGGGAAGAGTTGACTCATTGGAAAAGACTCTGATGCTGGGAGCGATTGGGGGCAGGAGGAGAAGGGGACGACAGAGGATGAGATGGCTGGATGGCATCACCGACTCGATGGACATGAGTTTGAGTGAACTCCGGGAGTTGGTGATGGACAGGGAGGCCTGGCGTGCTGTGATTCATGGGGTCGCAAAGAATCAGACACGACTGAGTGACTGAACTGAACTGAAGTGGAAGAAGCCAATCTTAAAAGGCTACATACTGTAGGATTCCAACTATATGGCATTCTGGAAAAGGTAAAACTATGGAGAAGGTAAAAAATTCAGTGTTTTCCAGGGGTTGAGGGTGTGGAAGGGATAGACAAAAGAGAGAATTTTTAGCACAGTGAAAACAGGCTGTATGATACTGTAGTAGTGGATACATGCCATTATACATTTATTCAAACACCAAAGTGACCCGTAACATAAACTATGGACACTGGGTTATTACAACATGTCAGTGGAGGTTTACTGATTGTAACAATGAATGGAGGAGGTTCTTCAGGCATGAAAACAGAATGTATATGGGAAATCTCTCCACCTTTCCCTCAATTTTGCTATGAACATAAAACTGTTCTAAAAAATGAAGTCTAAAAAGCATGTTAATGCTCAGAGCCTTGCTTAACTTCTCCTTTATTAAAGCCATTAGCTGATGACTACATACCCTTGAGAGAGTCACTGTGATAGGGTGTCAACCTTGAGGTCACAAAGCACTTGGGAACAATTACATTAAAACTAAAGAGAGATTCAGCCTGAAGCCAGGATGCAGCCACAAGAAGCAATGATCGATTCTTATCTTTTTTTTTTTTCCATTCCAATTAGATGTTCTTTATTTGGATTGATTTACAGAACTTTTTTTTCAAATAAGTAACTTGATTGATATTGGAAACCTGGATAATACCCCTGGGTGGGGTTCTCTCACATCAACACGTTTCGTTCATGTATGCTCAGTTGTGTCTGATTCTTTGCAACCGCCTGGACTGTAGCCCACCAGGCTCTTCTGTCCATCGAATTTTCCAGGCAAGAATACTGGAATGAATTCCCATTTTTTACTCCAGATCGACATGTTTAGGTGAGTAAAACTCATATCTAGTAAGTTTGAGAAGTGCTGCTTACTGAACAGTCTCTCTTAGAAATTCATCTTCTGAGGAAAGTAGAGAAACCTTCCAAATTTTAACTGATCTACTAGTTCCCAAACATCTATGGCTACAGATGCCTTATTCCTTATTGTATGTGCATACTCAGTCATGTCTGACTCTGAGACCCCATGGACTACAGCCCGCCAGGCTCCATTGTCCATGGGATTTTCCAGGGAAGAATATTGGAGTGGGTTGCCATTTCCTCCTCCAGGGGATCTTGCCAACCCAGGGAATTGAACCTGTGGCTCCTGCGCCTCCCACATTTGCAGGCAGATTCTTTTACCATGGAGCTACCTGGGAAGTCCTTGTTAATATTTTCTACATGTAGATTCTACAACTAATATGTTGGGAATATTGTGCTAAAAACAGTCTGGAATAAATGATAGTCATTACTCCAAATTTTCTAATTTTGCATAGACACCCCCATACCTTGAGACAAGTCCCAAACTCTTTAGCCTGGTTTTTTAAGGTCCTCCATAGTATCTTCCCAACCTAGTTTTACAGCCTCATTTCCCACTGCTCTTCAATGCCAATTTGCTGCTCTAACAAATCTCTTCTATTCTTTGTTCCATAAATACTTTACATCCAATTCTCCACCCCTATTTGTGTACATCTTCTTTAGGAGGGTGTTGAATTTCATTAGGACTTGGAGAAATATCAGAAGTTCTTAATTAGTCATTTAGCAAATATTTATTGAGTGTTTGTTTAAACATTGTATCTCTTGGGATGCTTTGTTGAAAGCATCATAAATAGGCTCTAGCTAATTTAAGAAGAGGAATTTATTGAAAGGACATTGGGTAACTCAAAGAATTTCTAGGGGTCCAGAGAATAGTCTTGAAGACTGTGCGGCCAGGAATGCTACTATGAATTCCACTGCAGGATTCATCCAGGGAAGACAGCAGAGCCATCACCCTGAGTCTGGACATTACAGCTTATACTGTCAGCTCTGGCAGCAGTAGTTCTTGGATACTGACGCTTGAATCACTGACTCTACTGTCTCCAGGAGTTGGAGTAGTTGCTGCAGTATCCAGTGCTCACCACCAGCCTGGGTTCTGTATGTTCCTTCCTTCCTAACAATCGTAGTTGCAAAGACACCAGCTGATGGGTAGTAGCTGGATCATATGTCTATGTCGGAATTGTAAGGGAGAAATCCAGTGTCTGGAATTTTCAGCTTTAATAAGAGGAACTGGGTTCTGTCACACAAGATAGGGGTTTCCTGAGAGCAATGCGCTTCAGATGAAAGATGGTCAAAAATTAATTATTTACTACAGTTATATGACGGATGAATAGAAAATAAGGGAAAGAAGGGGACTTTTCATACTCCCAAAAGAGTTCACCTAAGTAGACAAGATGAATAGATGAGATTTTTGGAAAATGAGAGAATTTATAAGAGCATAACAAATTGCACTGTTTAATTTAAAAATACTAAAATAACATTGTGGCTTAGAGGGTAAAGTATCTGCCTACAATGTGGGAGACCCAGGTTCGATCCCTGGGTCAGGAAGATCCTCTGGAGAAGGAAATGGCAACCCACTCCAGGATTCTTGCCTGGAAAATCCCATGGATGGAGGAGTGTTGTAGGCTACAGTCCATGGTGTTGCAGAGAGTCAGACACAACTGAGCGACTTCACTCACTCAAAATAACTTCGAACATAATCAACAGAGTTAAAGAAAAGTGTACTTTACAGCTCCAAGCCACTGCTTTCCCAATAGATCTTTTTCTAGGACAAAATTTATATAAACAAGCTCTGTTTCCACTTGGAATATTTTCACACAGCCTCCCGGCTACACTTTCTAAGTTTATCTAAATAGAGACAAGTTCCTTGGTCACCTAACAGGTACATGGTGCCCAGGATGGAGCCATCTCTAAATCTACATATTTGGTTAAGCAAAAATGCTAGCTTTCTTTCCTTCCTTGGGAAGATAGACTTTCAGGCTAAAGAATCAGGAAACAATACCATGAACTTGGGAATGAGTGTAGGTTCTTGACCTGCAGTCAGCTAGGCAGAGAACATGCCCAGTGTCCTGGGAAACTCAATAACATTCCTCTGCATTGTGTGTTTACCCCTTTCCATGGGGAAGGGCAATGCTAGGCTGCACTGGGGGAGCCACCTCGTGGAATTGAGAACTGAGTGCTTCTCCTGTGCTATGTTAAGATCACTGCTGCACAGAGCATTGGGAGCTCTGCTCCTGCAGTCAGTCAGTGTCTACTTGAGATTAACAATGGGAGTCGTGTAGGAAAAAATGGGTATCTTGGCTGCTTACGGGACCTCCAGGGTCAGCAGCCAGGGCCTCCACCCAGAGCAGCCACCTGGCCACAGGCCTTGCTGCTCCTTCCCTTTCTCTTTGATGCCATGCTGCTCTCTGCCTCACATTCTTCACCTTTCTTAGAGTCATTTTGGCTTCTGGAAAGAGGGTGGAAATGAAAACAAAAATAGAGTCAACTAGCATCAACTAGTCAATTAGGAGACAGCTTCACTTCTCCAAAAAGGGAAGATGTGTGCAATACTGTAGAAAGAAAACTGGCTAAATATCCTTCTCTGGTTACTGACTGGGTGACCTCTGGCAAGTTCTTCTTCTTCCACATCATCATCAGTAAAACTGGGTGTTATGAGAAATTGGTTCGAAATTATAACAAGCTATAAAGAACAATGGGTTTCACTGATAGCTCAGCCTGAAAGAACCCACTTGCAATCCAGGAGACACAGGTTACATCCCTGCATCAGGAAGATCCCCTGGATGGGATGGCTACCCACTCCAGTATTCTTGCCTGGGAAATCCCTTGGACAGAGGAGTCTGGTGGGTCACAGTCTATGTGGTCGCAAAAAGTCAGATATGACTTAGCAACTAGACAACAACATAAAGAACAATAGCTATGCCTGTACCTGCAACTAGGTTGGTTCAGAAATTGTGTTCTTCAGTCCTAAGGAACACAGGAGAGACTGCAGCTCAAGCCGCGAGGAATAGACAGTCTATGGGCTTCTGCTCTGGCCCTTGGCTTTGTTTGTACCCATGAATGTTCCTAAGGAAAAGCCCTTCTATATTTGGATTGGTGGGTACAACCAGAGCAACAGCAGAAAGAGAGGCTGTCATGCAGCCTGGGGACCCACCTCACTATCTTGGATTCCCTCCTTTACTCATACACACACAGACACACACACAGACACACACATACTCTCCAACCCACACATATCTGAGAAATATATAAAATGTGATAATAAATGACTGATGTTCTAATAAGTACAGTACAATGTTGTACCAAGAATAGAGACTCTGGACCTAGATTCCCAGGTTTGGAAATCGTAACTCTGCAAGTGGTTTGCTCTATGACCTTAGCTGTTCAGTCACTCAGCCATGTCCAACTCTTTGTGATCCCATGGACTGCAGCACACCAATCTTCCCTGTCCATCACCATCTCCTGGAGCTTGCTCAAACTCATGTCCATTGAGTTGGTGATACTATCTAACCATCTCATCTTCTGTCACCCCCTTCTCCTCCTGCCTTCAATCTTTCCTAGCATCAGGGTCTTTTACAATGAGTCGACTCTCCACATCTGGCCAAAGTATTGGAGCTTCAGCATCAGTCCTTCCAATGAATATTCAGAACTGATTTCCTTTAGGATTGACTGGTTTGATCTCCTTGCAGTCCAAGTGAGTCTCAAGAGTCTTCTCCAGCACCAGACACGTTATTTAATCTTTCAGTGCCTCAGTTTTCACATCAACTAGGCTAATTATAGTACCTATCATATAGGGTTATTGTGAGGATTAAATAAATTAATATAGTTATTATTTATCATGAACTAAAATTAGTAAAAGTGAAAACAAAATTATTATTTTAAATATTTTGTTCACATATAAAAATGAATACAGTTGTACTGGAAGTTTCAATAAAAATAAGTTACTGTGTGTGTATATATATATGTGTGTGTGCATATGTATATATATATGCACATGATTTTTTGAGTCCTCACCTGAACCTCAAGCTCAGTAGATACTATGACTGACCAATGGCCAGACAGTTTAAATAACACGTCCAGGAGCTAGAAAGTGAGGATCTGGGATTCAAACTCAGGTTTTTCTGACCCCCAAACTCCCCATAATGAATGCTTTCTCTCCCCTGGAAAGTTGCCACCATCACTCAAAATATTCAGAATTCTTCTTTGGGAATTTTCTTCAGAGCTTGGTGACCTTGTTTAGAATTTCTTCAGTACTGGAAATACTTCTTTTCAAAAATAGGTTACCAGAAATTCTCAAAAGTACTTTACTGTCAAGGTGAATAACCCAACTGGGTGATGATATGTTGAGCTAAAAATAAAGTGTGATTAATGTCCTTAGGTGGCTGGTAAATCGGTCCTGGAGACAATCCCCAGAGAAAAGCTGTGAAGTGTTTTTGAAAATTCAGTATTGCATTCCCCAACTCTCATTTGATTACTTTGGTTCCCCCCAAGTAGGGAACCCCATAGACAGGTTTTAACGCTTTGATGGTAACCTCCTGTATGTGGAAGAACACTGATTAAGACAGTCTTAACTTCCAGATGTTCAAGCTGGTTTTAGGAAAGGCAGAGGAGCCAGAGATCAAATTGCCAACATCCGCTGGATCATCGAGAAAGCAAGAGAGTTCCAGAAAAACATCTATTTCTGCTTTATTGACTATGACAAAGCCTTTGATTGCATGGATCACAATAGACTGTGGAAAATTCTGAAAGAGATGGGAATACCAGACCATCTGACCTGCCTCTTGAGAAACCTATATGCAGGTCAGGAAGCAGCAGTTAGAACTGGACATGTAATAACAGACTGGTTCCAAATAAGAAAGGGAGTACATCAAGGCTATATATTGTCACCCTGCTTATTTAACTTATATGCAGAATATATCATGAGAAACGCTGGGCAGGAAGAACCACAAGCTGGAATCAAGATTGCTGGGAGAAATATCAATAACCTCAGATATTCAGATGACACCACCCTTATGGCAGAAAGTGAAGAGGAACTAAAAAGCCTCTTGATGAAAGTGAAAGAGGAGAGTGAAAAAGTTGGCTTGAAGCTCAACATTCAGAAAACAAAGATCATGGCATCCGGTCCCATCACTTCATGGGAAATAGATGGGGAAACAGTGGAAACAGTGTCAGACTTTATTTTTGGGGGCTCCAATATCACTGCAGATGGTGACTGCAGCAATGAAATTAAAAGACGCTTACTTCTTGGAAGAAAAGTTATGACCAACCTAGATATTGAAAAACAGAGACATTCCTTTGCCAACAAAGGTTCATCTAGTCAAGGCTATGGTTTTTCCAGTGGTCATGTATGGATGTGAGAGTTGGACTGTGAAGAAAGCTGAGCACTGAAGAATTGATGCTTTTGAACCATGGTGTTGGAGAGTACTCTTGAGAGTCCCTTGGACTGCAAGGAGATCCAACCAGTCCATCCTGAAGGAGATCAGCTCTAGGATTTCTTTGGAAGGAATGATGCCGAAGCTGAAACTCCAGTACTTTGGCCACCTCATGAAAAGAGTTGACTCATTGGAAAAGACTCTGATGCTGGGAGGGATTTGGAGCAGGAGGAAAAGGGGACGACAGAGGATGAGATGGCTGGATGGCATCACTGACTCAATGGACGTGAGTCTGAGTGAACTCCGGAAGTTGGTGATGGACAGGGAGGCCTGGCGTGCTGCGATTCATGGGGTCGCAAAGAGTCGGACACGACTGAGCGACTGAACTGAACTGAACATAAATACAAGTAAGATTTGGGGTCTGTCTTTCCACAGTGATGTTCCCCTCTATGGTCTCCAGGCTCTCCAGGACTCAGGAACATTGTGAAGGTCAGTCTGACACGGGAAGTGGGAGAACAGCGAGCGAGGCACTTTCTCCAACAACATTCTGGGGAGGTGTTATTTCATTTACTCCTCAGAACGTCCCAATTCACTGGGAGGACACTGAAGCCCACAGCAGGGCCCCAACCTACCGCAGGTCACACAGCTGGTTGAACAGAGCAGAGACATGAATGGCTCATGAATCCAGGTTCCCCTCACCCCTTCCTGCGGCCACAGCATGTTCCCACCAGCTCAGCCCCGAACACCTGCATGCTGGGCCCTTTGAAGCAGCCTAGATTCAGAGGCAGAACTGGGTAGGCAGGGATATAATTAAGTAATTATTAAAGCTTGTTCCTGGCTCCTGAAACATGTAAGATACCAGGAGATCATCTCTTTTCTGGAAGTGGTTTACTCAGAGCCCTGAACTCCAATGAGACAGAGCTCTCTGCCACCTCACCCAGCCTCTAAGCTTTCTCCTTCAGAGATGCTGCCGCCACAGGCCACTCTCCCAGAGGAGGCTGCCTGGGAGAGGGTGCATGTCATGTTCATGCCCTTGATACGGTGCTGTACGTTAACTTTTAGCCCAGCCAAATAAGCCTGTTAAACAGGGAACCATCCCATTCTTAGTAATTTCTGACATCTCATCTACTCCAGATGAACAAATCTACAGAGAAATGGGGACAGACAGATATGGGAAAAAATACAAACATAGCTGAGTTTGTATTTTAATTGGAAAAAGTCACAGTGTTCCAAGGGAGGGTTGGGAGGGACTTGTAGACAAGAGCACATGGTCAAAAAATTAAGTGATCCAAACCATGTTAACTATTTGATGTGTTCTCTGACCACATAACCTCCAGATTCTTGACTTGTTCCATTCTGCTGGTTCTTTTCACGTTATACCTATTATAATTTACCTGCTCAGAAAAAGGCTTTGAAGTCCTGTTAATATATGACTCCAGGAAAATCCATGGTAGGGAGAAAAATTCAGCTCCTCAACCACTCTGAGGAATTTGGCTGTCTAAGGAGGCATTGTTTTAAAACCAAGAACAAGCCAGAGATTACCAAGATCAGGTTTCACTCTTTCCCTCCCAAATCCTGATCCTTAATCCATTAGAGCTAATTTTGCATGATCCCTTTTCTGTATACTCTGGGGCTTGGGGTGGGTTTCTCTTAGATAGAGGAAGTCAGGAAACCTGTTTCAGAGAAAGAGAAGGGGATTCATTTCATAAAGCTGCCAAAAATAAGTTCACGCCGGTAACAGCACGTATGATACGAACCTGCTCGTACATGCTGAATAATCATCTGCATGGGAAGTTGCTTATAAAGATGATGACATTTAGGGTTTGGCATCTCAGCAGTTTTACTTTTGATCTTGGAAAACTGCCCAGCGTAACCAAATCTTCCTCAACCTGGCTTGCTTGTCATTTTAATTATTTTGAGGGTCGGGGGCCACTCTGTCTCCTAATTGTGGAGTATCAGAGGCCTATTTTCTGATCTAAAATGAACTCAATGGATGGACCTCAAAATCTGTGATCAAACAGCAACAGTGCAAACTTCAAGATGTTATTTATACTCAGCCTGCGGCAGATCACGTTTAACAAATTTCAAACCTCTTAAATTGAAGTCTGAAACAGAAATTCAATAAGTTCTTAATTACATTTGCCCCAAAGGTAACAAGGAGTAGGCTCCACTCTTCATGGGCCTCCAGTCAAAGCTGGATTCCCACTCGGCTCAGTCGTTTGGCCCCTGGGTGGGGCTGGCCTCCCTCTCAGGTCTCCTCTTGCCTCCCTCAGAGGCTCCAAGTGGGGCTGAGGACAGAAGGAAATGGGCCTGGAGTTCTCAAGCAGCAGTTCCAGAGGGAGAAGAGGACTCTTTTGTTCTGAGTGGTCCGGGTGGGTGACGGGAGTGGAGAGAGGGAAGCTAGGGAGCCGGGATAGTTGGAGATCTGGATGTTAGAAGGATTAGGATGAGATAGCATGGGGGCCACTAAATGTTTCTTCTGCTCCTCAGAAAGAAGCAATGGACAGACGTTGCTCCCTGAAGACAGACAGGAATTGTGCATCGGGGCTTCAGGAATGACACTGCCACTGAGAAGAGAAGCCCAGTCTAGAAGCAGCATTTGAGCATGGCTCTACCTATCATGGTTGCTCAGTGGTTAAGAACCCACCTGCCAATAATGCAGGAGATGCAGGAGATTTGGGTTCGATCCCTGGGTCGGGAAGATCCCCTGGAGGAGGAAATGGCAACCCACTCCAGTATTCTTGCCTGGAGAATCCCATGGACAGAGGAGCCTGGTGGGCTACAGTCCATGGGATTGCAAAGAGTCAGACACAATCGAAGTGACTGAGTTTGCAAGCACACACGACTTATCATGAGGCCAAATATAGACCTTTAGTGAAAGACAGAAGATAACACGCCTCTTGCTGATATGAAAAGAAATTTTTAAATCCTTGATGCAATTTTTTTTTTTCCCCTAAAATTGCTGGAGAATCTTGGCACCAAAAGTTTGAGAAACAGCTTTAGTGTTCTCCCATCAGCTGGCAGATGTTTGAGAAAACACTCACCCAGCTCTAGGTCACCCTCTGTGCATGAAGGGGCAGCTTGCTTTGTTGTTGCTACACACTCACTGGCTAGGGTGAACTGATCATGTGAGAATAAGGATTCAGACAGCTGATTCTTGGGCAGCTGGGAGCAGGATTGATCTCAGCAGTGTGTGCTTCTGTGGCTTTAACCTGTTCTCCCTGGCTAGGGTCATAGTTTCCTGTTGCTAAATATTTTGAATATCGCCCCTCATCAAGATTCTGTTACAAAAATCAGAATATGTTAATATTTTGGCCATTCCATGCATAAATGGTCATAGTCACATATTTGAAAGACAAACTAAGTTGACATTTCCCTCACTTGGCCTTCTAAATACAGCATAGCATGTCTTCAGCAGTCATTCCTCCTCTGAAATGGATTCCACTAAGGTCACCAATGACCTCTTATTTATGAAAATGCCATGGGTACTCTTCAGCCTTCCCATACTTGATTTGGCAGTTAGTAGTGTGATCTTCTCCATCATTTTTGAAACTGTTGCTTATAGGCTGTTATAAACTGGCTTATAAACTGTTGCTTATAACAGTTGTGTCTTATAGCCTCCATGACACTCTATCCCCTGGATTTCCACGTCTCTCTCTGGCTATTCCTTTTAGTCTTCTTCATGACTCTCTTTGCCAGTTCCTGAAGTCTCTTCTCAGTCTATACTCTCTTCTTGGGCCACACCTATAGTTCCAACTGCCACCTATGTGGTGGTGGCTACCAAGTCCACGTTTCCAGGCTTCACCTCTCACTCACTATCACTTGCGTTACTGCCTGAAACTGTCTCCCCACCCCACTCCAGTTTGTGAAAAAATTATCCTCTATGACACTGGTCCCTGGTGCCAAAAAGGTTGGGGACCGCTGCTCTAAAAGGTTTTGCTCTGTCCTTTCTCTGGTCACATCCCTAGTCAGATGTCAAAGAGTACATAGGGTCAAAGAGATGCAGCCACTATGAGCCTATGTACCCCCTTTCTAGGCTCTGTTTCTGTGCTCAATACTGCAGGTTCCCCATCTAAATGGTCCAAGTCTGCCTAGGAGGGATTCTGCCCCAGATCTGTCCTTCCAAGACTATTGCATCAATGGAAACACATATATAGGGTTGAAGGTGGCTAAGAAGTGGCCGTTTACAGTGGGGAAGGGTGTGGATGGAGGTTGGACATAAGGGTTAGATTGTCCATATACATATGTGCAAAACTGCCTGTGGTTCAAGATGGAGCTGGGGTGTTAGGCTGAGAGAAAATAGAGGTAGCATGTGCGATTGAGGCCTCTAACTGCATTCTTTTCTCCAGCCTTATAAATATTGGGAGCAAAGTGCTGGTTTCAAAGCATTTTTTACATGCCAATTACCAAGTTAAATGATGAAAATCTAAGATGAACCAGACATAATCACTGACTTCAAGTAGCTCAGAAACAGAGAAGAAAGGAAACATTATAAAACAAGGTAAAGATCATATTCATAAAGGCATGTTTAAAGAGTTGTGTGATAAGGGAGAATCAAGCCCTTTCAGGTCATATGGGTAGCCTTCCTATATAGGATAATATTTGAACTGGAATTTGAAGTTTGAGAGTAAGTTTGATAAGCTTGAGAGAACCACTGTAAGCAAAGAAAACAGCAAATATCCAAGGAACCATGGTACTGAGTGAGCTGGGAGCACAGGGGAGGTGGCTGGGAAGGTAGCAAGGACTGGCATGAAAGACTTGTGGGATTTTCCAAGGAGCTTGTACTTTATCTGGAAAGCAATGGGGAATCTAAGGATTTAAGAAAGAAGATTAATATGGTCTTATTCACATGTTTGAAAGATTTCTTCTCTAGACTAGACTCTTGAGGCGGGATCTCTTGTTCTCCCCAACCCCTTCTTCCCCTTAAGAATCCAACCACCACTCTGTTGCCAAAATGATCCTACTAAAATACGAACTGAAACTCAAAATGGATTAAAGACATCACTAAAGGTAGGACACTATAAAACTCTTAGAGGAAAGCATAGGCAGAACACTCCTTGACATAAATTGCAACAAGATCTTTTCTGATTCACCTCTTGGAGTAATGAAAAATACAAATAAAATTTTTAAAATGGGACCTATTAATTGTCAAACTTAAAAGCTTTTGCACAGCAAAGGCAACCATAAGCAAACAAACAATAAGACTATCCTCAGAACTGGAGAAAATATTTGCAAACAAAGCAACCAACAAGGGATTAATTTCCAAAATTCATGAACAGCTCATGCAGCTCAATATATATGAAAATAAATAACCACATCAAAAACGGGGTAAGATCTAAACAGACATTTCTCCAAAGATGACATATGGATGGCAAAAAAAAAAAAACAAACAAACATGAAAGGATGCTCATCATCACTAATTATTAGAGAAATGTAAATCAAAACCAAAGTGAGGCATCACTTCATATGGGTCAGAATGGCCATCATAAAAAAATTTACAAGCAATAAATTCTGGAGAGGGTGTGGAGAAAGGGGAACCCTCCTACACTGTTGATGGGACTATTAATTGGTACAGCCACTAGGGAAAACAGTATGGAGATTCCATAAAACAAAACAAAACAAAACAAAAAAAACTAAACTAAAAATAGAGCTACTATATGATCCAGCAATCCTACTCCTATGCATATATCTGGACATAAGCATAATTCCAAAGGATGTGTGCACCCTGATGTACATTTCAGCACTATTTCCAATAGCCTGGACATGGAAGCAACCTAAATGTCCATCAGCAGAGGAATGAATAAAGAAGATGTACTACGTATATACAATGGAACATTACTCAGCCACAAAAAGGAAGAAAATAGTGCCTTTTGCAGAGACAGGGATGGACCTAGAAACTGCAATACAGAGTGAAATAAGTCAGAAAGGGAAAACCAAATATCATATATCACTTATATGTGGAATCTAGAAAAACGGTACAGATGAACTTACTGGCAAAGCAGAAATAGTGTCATACACATAGAGAACAAACATGATTACCAAGGTGAGGGAGTGGGATGAATTGGAAGATTAAGCTTCACATATGATACCACTATAATGGCAGAGAGTGAAGAGGAACTAAAGAGCCTCTTCATGAGGGTGAAAGAAGAGAGTGAAAAAGCTGACTTGAAACTCAACATTAAAAAAACTAAGATCATGGCATCTAGTCCTATCACTTCATTGCAAATAGATGGAGGGAAAAGAGAAAGCTGTGACAGATTTTATTTTCTTGGGCTTCAAAATCACTGCAGATGGGAACTGTAGCCATGAAATTAAAAGATGCTTGCACTTTAGAAGGAAAGCTATGACAAACCTAGACAGCACATTAAAAAACAGAGACATTACTTCACTGACAAAGATCCATATAGTCAGAGCTATGGTTTTTCCAGTAGTCATGTATAGATCTGAGAGTTGGACCATAGGGAAGGCTGGGCACCATAGAATTGATGCTGTAAAACTGTGGTGCTGGAGAAGACTCTTGAGAATCCCTTGGACTGCAAGGAGATCAAACCAGTCAATTCTAAAGGAAATCAACCCTGAATATTCATTGGAAGGACTGATGCTGAAGCTGAAGCCCCAATACTTTGGCTACCTGATGTGAGGAACTGACTCACTAAAAAACACCCTGATGATGGGAAGGACTGAAGGCAAAAGAAGGGGGTGGCAGAGGCTGAGATGGTTAGATAACATCACCAACTCAATGGACATGAATTTGAACAAACTCCAAGAGATAGTGGAGGACAGAAGAGCCTGGCATGATGCAGTCCATGGAGTCGCAAAGAGTCAGACAGGACTCAGTCACTGAATAGTAACAATATCACTACTCTGTATAAAACTGGTAACTAATGAGAACCTACTGTATAGCACAGAGAACTCTACTCAATGATCTGTGGTGACCTAAATGGGAATAGAATCTAAAACATAGGGGATATATGTGTACAGTAACTGATTCTCTTTATAGCAGAAACTAACACAACATTATAAAGCAACTAAACTCTAATAAAAACCTTTTAAAAAAATGTAAAATAAAGAAACATCACCTGAGGAAAAAATAAAAATAAAAAAATACACTATAAACTGGAAGCTGTCACTCTTTTGCATCTTCTCATTGCCTAAGGGTTAGAGTACAAAGTCTTCAGCACGGTTTTCAGGACCCTTTATGTCCTGCCTGCCTGCCTTCTCAGTCTAGTCTCTATCACTCTGCCACAGGCTTCTTCTGTCACAGGCTTATGCAGCGACTTGCCCCGTCCAGAAGGCACCATGCTCTCCATTTTCTCTGTACCTGTGCCCTTCCCCGGCTCATCACCCTAAACCACTCCTTATCTTTCAAGCACCCTGGTGTAGTGAAAAGAGCACTGAACTCACATCCAGGCTGATCAGGGTGATATTTCTGGCTCTGCCACATCCTGGCTCTATAATCTCAGGCGGGTCACTTCAATTCTCTGAGTTTTGGCTGTTTCCCCACCTTCAGGGACATAACATCCACTTTTGGTGCCCACTGTGAACACTAAATAAAGTCACATGTCTGGCATGAACTCAGCAGGCTCCTCTTAGGGTGAACCCTCTGGACCTATGTGCCTGTGGAACTAAGCCTTTACCCAGAGCTAACCTAAGCTGTACTTGCCTACTTTGTATCCCTGTGTCTGCCTTGATTCTTTGTTCTTACCTCTGGCCTGGTTCTGGTCAATGTTCTTCACACCAAAGGAGATTCTGCTTTCTAAATCCCCAGTCGCTGGCTGACGTCCTGCTCCTAATCCAGGGGATTCTTGAAATCATAATGTTGCCATTTGCACACTGAGCAGACAGACCCCGCGACTGCCCCTCTATTTGCAGGCTGATGTTAACACCAATGGAACCACGCTTAGCGCATCCTTTGGATATAATTTTGTGGCTGTTATTCACCTAAGAAGTTGTCTTAGCTCCTAAACCCAAATTCTGTGTATTTCTAGCTTATTCCCACTTCCTTACCAACTAGCAAAAAAAGTATATACTCCATGATTTATGACTAATAACCAAAGTATTAGTTATCTTCTAAGTCACAATGCTTTAAGACAGAAAAGGCACAATAGGAGTTAACTGGATGTGTGATCAACCAACATGTAATCCAAATAGCCTTGGTTGAGATAACAGAGTGAGACCGAGAAAGAACGTTTCCTTCTTCCATTCACCTCCTCCGTGAGTTGTGGCTGCGCTGCCTTCAGCTCTAGCAACATCTGTCCTAATTTTAGTTTGCGCTAGTCAGCTCAGCCTGTTGTTACAGTTCACTCAGAGAAGCATCCAGTCACGAAACGAGAGAAAGAGCATTGTCCCACTGCCTGGACTGCCCATGGCCAAGAGCGGCTCTGCCAGGGAGCTCTGCTGCGACAGGGTACCAAGGGTAGATGTGGGTGGGAGGTGAGGCAGCTGCTTTGCGGCTCTTGTCATTCTTACTTGACAACTGTTTGTGTTTTAGAAACTCTTGGCGCTGGATTATAACACCCCACCCACTCTGTCTTGGTAACCACCACTTGCCCTCCCTATGAGAGGTCTTGCCAGCTCCGAGATGAGGCAAGGCCACGCTCAGCAGCCCTGGCTGGCTCCTGCTCTGGCACTTGAAGGGCCCTTTCTTGCATCTGGTCAAACCTGTAACTTCCTGCAGCCCTAAAAATCAAGTCCTTAGGAGGGGATTCAGGTGTCAAAATGCTACCTCCCCCAGAGATGGGCAATGGGCACAAAAACTCCCTTCTGCTTTTAATCAGTATATTGAATGCTAAGCCGATCCTTCGTCTGTGCGTTGCTGTGAGAGTCCATGGTGTGCTCTACACGGTGCGAACACATTTCTTCTGGCATTTGATAATACATCGCCACTCAAAGGAAATTCCCTTCAGCCTTTCTATTTCACCATCACATATGGCCTTGAGCCAGCCCACCACATGAAACTCCTAGGAGTAGGGTGAAAGAGAAAAAAGAAGCCAGGCCCACTTTGCCCTATAAGCATGACAAAGATCAGGGGATAGGGTACAGAAGTGCACTGAGGGGTTAAATATCCCCATTCACCAGTCTCCCTGTCTTTTGCCTCTATCTCAGATTTGAGGAATTCCCATGTTACTTGTTTAACATCTCTTGAAAACCAGTAATCACTGAGCCACTGCCGTGTGCCAGTGTTGCTAATGCATAGGGTCACCTACGAGCCGTCCCTACTGCCCTAACAATTTCAAAGTTTGTAAGAAAAAAAGAAACATGGCCTCAGAAGGCAATTAATGGAATGAAAAGTTCTAATTATTAAAAATTCTGCATTTGCTTCAAAGACATATTATCTCAGGCCAATGTGATGTAAAGGTTTGAAATTATAGAATTTGTAAGACAAGGCATTAAGTCTGGAATATGGAATTTTTCCAATAGAACACACCTGCATTGGATGAATATACCCAGATTCAGTGAAAGTCGCTCAGTCGTGCCCAACTCTTTGCAACCCCATGGACTATACAGTCCATGGAATTCTCCAGGCCAGAATACTGTAGTGGGTTGCCGTTCCCTTCTCCAGGGGGTCTTCCCAACCCAGGGATCAAACCCAGGTCTCTTGCATTGCAGGCAGATTCTTTACCATTTGAGCCACCAGGGACACCCAGATTGAAGTGTGATACTGCAGCCCTTGCTCCAGCAGTCAACTTTGTAAAGAGTCAGAGTAGATGGAACCAGTGCTAAGAGCTACTCCAGTCAGAGACCCTCACAAGTTTGATGAAAGGCAAGGGTAAAAGGAAGAGAAGGAAGGGAGCTCACCTTGAAATGGAGATTCCAGGGTCAAGAGAGGTCGATGTAACTTTCTGAGCTATGCCCTCCCTTGGGCCGGGCTAGGTCAGTTTTGCCAAATGTTTTCAACCCAGTGAATGGTCGACTGGCTTTTTCCGTTCCAGCCTGTAGGAATGTGCCTCTGATTTTATAACTGCAGTCAGTAGAACAATGGGATTTGCTTTTGAAATTTTGCTTTTCAGACACTAGTGCTGCAAAACATCTATTTCTACTGGCTTGCCAGTGGAGCTTCTAAAACCAAATTTTTTTTAAGCACTGGATTTTTGGTAAATAACATGCCCAACCTCTCCCTAGAACTGGAACCACGGTTGACACCCTCCACATTCGGAGCTCAAAGCCCTGGCCAAAGACTATTGTTCTGATTTATTCGTGGATGACAGCCACATTGAGCAAAAGCACAGAGACAAACAAACACACAAACACAGACCATGAAGTCAAGTTTACCTTTGGGTGCTTGGCCTAAAGTAGGGAGATTAGTACCTAAAAGCTCATTTTCTGCTGGGAGATGGGTCTGCATTTGAATTCGAAATCAACTACATAAGCAAATCATGAACACTATACTGATCTTCCTCATCTGTAAAATGGGCATGTCAATTGTACTAACATTTGATTTTTTGTAAAGATTAAATGAAAAAATGCACAGAAAGTACTTGGCACAGGGAAAGCAAACCATATTGTATACACATAGAACAAAAGGAAACAGAGGACTCTTGGGTCCACCAAATGACTATGGTTCTGTGTGAGGGCAATCCCAAAGGGCTCTGGTTGGCTTTGTTACTTGCCTCTTTCTCACTTCCTCATAGAAAGTGATTCTTACTAATGACTGGCATGTTTTAGAGAAAGAGAGCACAGGAGGGCCCCAAGATATAACTGACCAGGAGACTGGAAACACCACCCTGTGCTTTCTACTAGACTCGGGCTGGTGGTACACTGTGGCTTTGACTAGGGCAGAGCAAGCTGACCAAGATAATAGCTCCAGCCACTAAATGTCATGTTCTCAGAGGAACATGTGGTCTTTCTCCAAATAATTGGCCAATTAAATTTTAAACCCAGGAGTCTTTTTCTTAAAACATACATATTTTTATGACTGTTTCAAAAATATCCAAGATCTGTAAATACATTATTTATAGCCTTGTAAAAATGGGTGCCAGATAGCAGAAAAGACGGCTGGTTTACTTTGTTTTAGTCTCTCACTATGGTGGCTTGAGGGGTTCAGAGCTGTTGCTTTCTCTCTGTTGTTAGCAACTAGATATTTTCCAAATAACCAGTTATTCGAATTGAACCTGTTCTTCCTTTTTTTTTTTTTTAAATACACAGACACACACAGAGTTGTATATACAAAGACAATTTGAATGTCCCCTCCATGGGCAAACATGAGGAGCTGTCACAGACGGAATATTTGTTTCAGGGCTTCAGTTATAGTTAGGTGATCCTGGGCAGAAAATTTAGCTTTTCCGGATCTCAGGTTTCTTAAAAATAAATAAGTAGGTCATCTTAGGCCCACAGATGTGTTTTGTTTGGCCAATATTGTTTTAGAAATGCGAATGACTTTTCTAAGCATTCACTCTCCAGTTCCCACAGTCTTAACCACCCCTAAAATCATCCAGCTGATTGCCTTCTCGTGCTTGCTTCACTTGTTCAGTTCCTGAAAGCATTTGGATCACAGACCCTGAATGAAAAGATCCAGAGGGCTTCCTCTAGCTACGAGACTCTGCTATGCTGATTCTATCTAGTTGCTAAATTGTTTAATCTCTTTGTTGGGAGAGTAAATAAAATTCTCATTCTTTTACAGTTAGGCTTATGACGTTATCAGGAACAACTGAAGCGTGGCTCAGACAAAAAAGAAAAACCATTACTTTCTGATAGGAAACTGAAGTTAAATCTCTTTGCAAATATTTTTGAAGACCCCTATTCTTTAACTCTAGATTCTTCAAGGTATCACGTATTTCAAGTAGACAACTCTCTCTCCTTTTTGTATCTGAAACTCTCCCAAAGTTTCTGTTTGTCTTTCTTCCTTCGTTTTTGGCTCTTTCATTAAGGATATTGGGCAAATATTCCTGACAACTTAAGCTCTAGATGTGACAAATAGAGATTTAAATTGTATGATTAACCATCAGATCCACAAAGGGATAACTTGACCTTCCAGTTGCTTTGGGCTTGGAGCCAACAGAAATTGAGTCAGACCTTCATCTTGAATAAAGGCTTGAGGGCCCAAGTCAGATCTAAGAAGGGTAGAAAAGTCTTCACTTGTAGAGTTTTTCTCAAAGAAGGCAACATCCTTCCTGCCAAACCGGGCTTAATGGCTCCACCATCCAAAGGTTATAGATTTTATTGACCCAATTGGAATTCCATCCTAAGAGCACAATCTGTCCCACTTTGATCTCAGAGGAAATATACCTGAGGCAATGATTTCAATTTTGTATTCATTGCTGAATTGCTACAAATTGGGGACAATTGCCTCAACTTTCCTTGTCTGAATCTCATTCATCATTTATAGCAGAGCCACTGCTCCCAAATTGACCGTGGCCCGGGACAGTGCACAGTCACCCGGGGGTCATATTAAAATGCTGATTCCAATTCAATGGGTATGGAGGAGGCCCTGAGATTCTGCATTCTGATTGCTCCCAGCTGCTGGCTTCTGGTCCATGACCACATTGAGAGAAGGAAGGACTCGGAAAGCTTTATTCATTTCACTTAGGTGTTTCTTTGCTTCTAAGCGTCAAATTCTGTGCCAGGCTTTGGGAATACTGAGACTCATAGGACACAATCACTTTTCCCCTCAAACTCACCATTTTAAACAGGACACAGACACATAAGTATCTAGTTATGATATATATACTGTCTTTACAATATGTATAACATCCTGCAGAAGTTAAAGAAGAGAGCTGAGAAATAAAATCATAACTCACAAAGTACAAATACTCCTATCTCTTTGGATTTCCCTTTCTTTTTTTCCTGTGCATGATCCATCAGGAAAACCAGACCTGTAATGGGAACCCAGATCAGACCTCCCTTAAATTAATATTCCCAAAGGTCAAGTTTTAGACAAACTGCATATAAGCAGATACTTTCAAAAGAATTTTCAAAAAGGTAAAATCACATTTCTCAAGCAAGTATAAAACTAATGCATGTCAACTATTTTAGCCAGCTAACTCTGCTTCAAGAGCAGGCCCTGTGTATATAAGCAACATTGGGATAAGATTGCTGGGTTAGATATAGAACTGGTTAACATCCAATAGGCCTATAAACTGAACTTTTAGGGTGTTTGTTCTATTGGACAGAAACTACTTGCATCTCTAGCAGATAAAAATCTACATGATAACAGCACTTCTGTAGAGCTGCAAAATATCCCAGACCATAGGAAGCCAAACCTAGCTCTGAAAGAATTCATGGTATTTTCTTTTTCTTATTTTCAAGAAAAAAAATTTTTATTTATTATTTTCTTATTTATTACTTCAGATAAAATTTGTGATTGTACACTCAGCCTCTCAAAAATTATCATGAGGAAGGAGAAGATCCCTCCTTACCTTAATCATACCTATGGATGCTCAAGGATATGAACCTTCCTTTAGTTTGATTGGATTTCATTGCCAGATGAAATAATCTAAGTAATAATAATACATGTCATTTACTGAGGTACTAACTAAATATGTATTTGAGTTTCATTATCTCTCCAATTTTCAGAACAGTTCTTGAAGTAAGTAAAATTGTCCTGATTTAACAGTTGGAGAAATAGTCTAGGGGGGTTAGATGATTTGCTTAAAGACACTCAACTAATGGCAGAACGAGGCTTCAGACACAAACCTACTGTTACAAAAACAAGAAACACTTAAGGAACAAAGGTGAGGCTATAATGCTAGGCAGGAGTAGGTTGGCTTTAGGACCCCTGTGACTTGAAGGTTTTTTTCACAGTGCTTAAAATGTCCAGCATCAAAGTAAATCCTTTGGGTAAAGGCATTGTTTTCACAACTCATGTCAAAAATTAAAAAACACTTGATAGCAAATGAATGGGGAAGTGTAGAGATAGCAGTGCCCAAAGTGACAGACATCGTGGGATTATGCTTCCAAAGGGAACTGGTATCTCAGACTCCAGGGCCTAGAACAGCAGAAGACTTAAGAGGGCTGGGTTAAAATCCCAGGTAATTTAACATGAAACTGGGGTAAGAACTATCTGGGAGAAGAAGTTTTCAGAATGAATGACTAAGACAGGTTGTTAAAAATTGAGAATTTATGGGCTCCATCCCAGAGTCTCTGATTCAGTAAGCCTGGATGGAGCCTGGGAAAATGCATTTTTTTTTTTTTTTTACAAGTGTCTAATCCCTTAGTCTAATAACAAAAGTGAGCATTCAGATCAAAGTATGGTGGCCCTTGCCTATCTGGCCCATGTAGCTTTCCTGTGATAGAGGCTGTCTTCTCCCTCTGCAATCCGCCCCATCCAGCCATTAATCATTATTTATGTCTCGTTTGCCCACTCTATGCAGACTTAAGTGTGCATTCAAATCATCCAGGAATCTCATTAAAACATAGATTGTGCTGCAGCCGGTCTGGGATGGGACCCTAAACCTCTAATAAATTCTCTGGGGAGGCAGATACTGCTGGGCCTTGACCACACTTCTAGCAGCCAGATTCTCCGTTATTGATTCCTCACTTTGGCTGAGGGCTTCCCAGGTGGCACAGTGGTAAAGAATCTGCCTGCCAATGGGAACTCAGGCTCAATTCCTGGTCCAGAAGATTCCACGTGCCCTGGGGCAACTAAGCCTATGTGCCACAACTTCTGAGCCTATGAGCACAACCCAGAAGTGGTGCTGGGCTAGGGCTTCCCTGGTGGCTCAGACGCTAAAGCGTCTGCCTGCAATGCGGGAGACTTGGGTTCGATCCCTGGGTCAGGAAGATCCCCTGGAGAAGGAAATGGCAATCCACTCCAGCACTCTTGCCTGGAAAATCCCATGGATGGAGGAGCCTGGTAGGCTACAGTCCATGGGGTTGCAAAGAGTCGGACACAACTGAGCAACTTCACTTCATGAAGCTTGTGTGCCTAGAGCCTGTGCTGTGCAATAAGAGAAGCCACTGTAATGAGAAGCAGCAGAAATTAACACAACATTGTAAATCTTCAATGGAAGATTCTGGTGTGTTTGGTCCAGACATAATAGTCATTATGTCCTGGCCAAAGCTCCATGATGATGCAGACGACACACAGCGGACTTGAGAAACGCTGCTCCAGGTGGACCAGGGTATACTAGCGACGAGCCTCCTTTGTCTCTTTCCCACCAATTTCTCCCTGGATTTCCATTCAAAGACCCTGGCACACAAACTTGGGCCTTGCAGAAGAAGCAAGGAAAGCCTTTGCAACCAGAGACCTGGCTCCTGCCCGTTGTCCCAGGAAGTTCAAAGACCAAGGGCAGCAGGCATGGTGTTGACTCAGCATTGCTCCCTGAGCAGGCCTTGGATATTGGTGAGTTTAATTTGGCATTTATAGTATTCACAGCCACTTCTCAACCCTTATAATTATATCCCAGATCTCACTCAGCCTCCTTCAGCTAAGGTTTAAAAGCTAAGAGCTTTCTTAAAACATCCAGCTATTAAAACTTCATGGCCTTTTACAATATGTCAGTTGACAGAGGTATTATGAAACACTGCCTAGTGTAATTAAAATTACACTGCAATTGTCAACACCTATTAATCAAGCACACTGTGTGAAGTGATAGTCAGGATCGCACAGTCTGTTCCCTAGATGGCTAACCAGGTCTGGGGCTTTCCTAATCCATCCCCAAAGCCTGGGGGCCTTGCCATCAGCTGTGAGCTGCAAAGACCAGACACTCGACTAGAAATTGGCCAGCCTGCTAGTGACTTCTGCTCTCATCTTCATCTCCTACAGGAATGCTGGCTTCCTATTACACCTTCCTAGGGGACTTCAGGAACAGCTTGAGCAGGCCAGGTGTTCCATTTCTCCTTTATGGGTCCAGCTACACTGATATAAACAAACCTTGGTTTGTGACTCTCAGTATGACTAAGTATCTAAGATGAGTATGGTCTTGGCTGGCATCCTTGAGAATGTCCTGTCTCCTTGCCACCTATCACCACCAAACTCCTCCAAGAAAAGGTCCCCAGATGCTTCAAGCTCCCCAGCACTGCAAACTGACATCACCACCTCTCTTCTCTGTCCCTTGAATATCACCAATTCCATCCTTGTAGCAGAATCCAGCGTTCTCCCAATCCTCACTCCATAAACTCTGTGTTCAGTTTCATGCTGTTGACCTTGGTTCTTCCTCTAAAGTTCACATCTTGGCAATCCCCTGAGGATCCAGGGGTTAGGGCTCCATGCTCTCACTCACTGCCAATGGCCCAGGTTCAATCCCTAGCCAAGGAACCAAAAACCCACAAGCTGCACAGTGTGGCCAAAATAATTTTTTTAATAAAAATAAAAAACATAAAACTTGTACTTGACTCCCAGGTCTACATCTAGCCCCTGCCTACCCTTCCTTTTTATCTCATGCCCCCTTCTTCCTCATTCTCCAGGATCCTGTTACCCTGGCCATCTGCCTTCACCTCCACCCTGCCATGCTTTTCCTACCTCAGCATCTTTGCCATGCTCTTCCCTCTTCCAAGAACCCACCCCACTCCTCTTTCAAGGCCAGGTTCTTCTCACCTGCCCACCTCAGCTGAAATGACACCTGCTGAAAGAGGTCTTCCTAATTTCCCCTCAAGAAGCATACGCCCCCCTCTCTGAATATTCTCTATCACAGCATCAGCTTATTTCCTTCATCGCTTATATCATTTGTAGTTATTGATTAGTTTCTTTGCTTACTTGATCCTCCTGTCTTTTCCAGTGGATGATAATCTCCATGAGGATAAAGACCATGTCTATCTTGCTTATCAATGAATCTCCAGCAACAGGAGTCAAACTTTCTGACTAACCCACCCTATATCACTTCTCTCCCTTGGCTCTGAAGTGTTTTGCTCCCTGGTCTTGCACTGAACCTCCTTTCCTTCATCTGTCACCTCCATCACTTCTTAAGGGTTATCCTTGGCCCTCATGTCTTCTCAGGGACATGGTTAGTTGATGGACAACCTCCTCTTCAGGTCTAAGAGCTACATCTCCATCCCACTATTCTCTAGCACCTGATATCCACCTTTGATGCCTACCTTCAGATTGTTATATTTGCTGGACATTTCTATCAAGATGGTCAGCTTTTCTACTAAACCAGTCTTTCCTCTTGACTTCATCTCTGTTGATACTATCACCATCTCTTTGATCATTGAGGCTTAGAATCTCAACATCATTTTTGACTCTGGTTCTTTCCCTTCAATCAGATTAAGAGCTACACAATAACTACCTATTTGCTTCTGTCTCTGCTCAGACCCACACAACCTCTTCCCTGGCTTGTAGAAATTACCTCTTAACTGTTCTCCCTACCATGATTCATTCTTCTGCCACTAGACTGACATTGACTATCTTCACTGTATTATGTCAGGGCCCAAACTCTTTCAATGTCTCCCTACTGACAACAAGGAGTACTCCAAATTCCTTAACCTGACAATCAGGCCCCTGGTTACCTCCTGTTGGGTCTCTGCTGCTGCTGCTGCTAAGTCGTTTCAGTCGTGTCCGACTCTGTGCGACCCCATAGACGGCAGCCCACCAGGCTCCCCCATCCCTGGGATTCTCCAGGCTAGAACACTGGAGTGGGTTGCCATTTCCTTCTAGCACCACCCAATCTGCAGTTTCCATGTTCTAATCAAATAGTATAGCTTCCTATTTCTTGTTCTCTGAACTTTCTCACTTCAAATTCTTTGCTTCTGCCAATTTCTTCGTCTGAAATGCTGTCCTCCATCTTCATTTGACAGATTATTTCAAGAGCCACCTGCAAGGATACAATTGTGAATTTTTTTTTTTCTGATTCTGTCCAACAAGAGTGAATGGTTCCTCATCCTTAATGGTCTGTATACCTCTTACATCACTTTTCTTTGAATTTTAGTATTTGTATACTTACGTCTCTTTCAGACTGTATTTAAGTTCTCTTAGGATGGAGAAAAAAAAAAAAACTATGTCTTAGCTATCACTACTCTCCTGATGTGTACATATATACACACACATGCACAAGGACAGGTTAAGAGTCCTGAATAAGGACTACAAATAATGACTATCCTCAAGGTAGCTTATAGAGAACTCATTGTCACCCATGAAGGGGTGAAGCCAGTTTACATAATACAGATGCCAGAGTAATGCTGTGGCTTGTTTTCTGTAGAGCTTAGACTTTAATCCTAAACTAAATTAAAACAACCCATGTGATTATCCTCCCAGATGTGATTTAACTACATCTTCCTGGCTGAATTCATGGAAAGACATCAGTCTAGATCCAGAAGAAACCACTCCATTTCCCTGAGAGCCTGGATGCAGAGCCTGAGTCAGCACAGACTGACCATCAGTACTGACCGAGTGAGGTTATACAGGCAGGCGTTTCTGTAGCATGACATGGAGTGTTTGCCAAAGAAAGCTGAGGACTTTCACCAGCAGCAAACGGTTCTCTCACCACTCAACTCATGTGGCATTTTTAAATCATTCATCTTTAGGAAACTCAGGCAATATGTCAAGTCACCATTGTAAGTGGCTAGCACTCACTCATAGGGGACACTCAATATTTCTTTAAAGAAAGAATGAATCAATAAGCTTCTGTATTCCTTTCCCACCTGTTTAAAGAAAGAATGAATCAATGAACTTCTCTATTCCTTTCCCACCTGGGCAAGCCTATACATTCTACTACCAGGAAGACATATCTTCTTTGCTACCACTGACACTTCATAGGATACCTCCAATCACTACTGCTTACCCATAAACTTTGTCCAGGAAGCTGGCATCATTAAGTCTCCTGCTCCACTGAAAAATTCTACCTCTACCTAGAGCTCCACGTGGAAGGAGTGAAAATAGATATTTAAAATCAAAGAGACCTAGTGCTGCATTCCAGCTCTGTGACCTTACACCTATGCTGTCCAATACGGCAGGCATCAGCCACATGTGGCTACTGAAATCTAAATTAATTTGTGTCAGACCCCATGGACTGTAGCCTGCCAGCCTCCTCTGTTCATGGAATTGTCCAGGCAAGAATACTGGAGTGGGTTTCCATGCCCTCCTCCAGGGGATCTTCCCAAGCCAGGGATCCAACCCAGGTCACATGCCTTATAGGCATATTCTTTACCATATGAGCCACCAGGGAAGCCCCTAATTAAAATTAGATAACATTAAAAATGTAGTAGAGTTGACTCATTGGAAAAGACCCTGAAGTTGGGAAAGATTGAAGGCAGGAGGAGGAGGGGATGACAGAGGATGAGATGGTTGGTTGGATGGCATTGCCGACTCAATGGACATGAGCTTGAGCAAATTCCAGGAGATGGTGAAGGACAGGGAAGCCTGGTGTGCTACAGTCCATGGGGTCACAGAGTCAGACATGACTGAGCAACTGAACAACAACAACAAATTGAGTTCCTCGGTAGCACTGGCTGCGTTTGAGGTGCCCAGTAGCCACAGGGGGCTAACGGTTTCCATGCTGGACAGTGCAGAGATAGAATGTTCCCAACACCCCTGAAAGTTCTGTTAGACAGCACTGCCACAGACAAGTGGAGAGGCAATGGCACCCCACTCCAGTACTCTTGCCTGGAAAATCCCATGGATGGAGGAGCCTGGTAGGTTGAAGTCCATGGGGTTGCTAAGAGTCGGACACTACTGAGTGAGTTCACTTTCACTTTTCACTTTCATGCATTGGAGAAGGAAATGGCAACCCACTCCAGTGTTCTTGCCTGGAGAATCCCAGGGACGGGGGAGCCTGGTGGGCTGCCGTCTTTGGGGTCGCACAGAGTCGGACACGACTGAAGCAACTTAGCAGCAGCAGCAGCAGCCACAGACAAGTCTCTTAATCTCTTTGGAGCCTCAATTTACTCATTTGTAAAGAGCAAGTCAGCTGGACTAGATGGTACCTAAGGTTCTTCCCTCCTCTGAAAATTTTGGAAAGTAGAGAATCTAGATGTGTTTCCTTTGAAGCAGTCATTAGAATAGCAGATAGCCTGAGAATAAGGAGAGTCAAAGCTGAACCACTCAATAAGCTCAGGACAGGCCTTGGGGAAAGGGGAGAAGTTGGCTTTGGCACAGGGCCACGTTGGCTTTGGCACAGGGCCACACAGGCTCTGACTGTGCTAGAGCCACATCGGCCTCTCACCCCTGCACCTATACCCGCCTCTCAAACCTTTCCCCAGCTTCAGAAATTATCTTCAGCTCTTTGAGCCTCCTCTCCAATAGGGAAGAGTTGGCTAATGTGATCAACTAAGTACCATTTCATTTTAGCATTGATGGCTAAACGATCCAAAGTCACAGCTCAGACTACCAGAGGGCAAGAGCACAAGGCAGGATTTAGGAGGGCTCAGAGCTAGCCCTTGAACCGTCACTGCCCAGCTGTGTAACCTTGGACAAATTACCTGCTGGAGCACCCTCTCTTCAAGGGTAACATTATGTAAAGCTATGGACTTCAAGGGCATCCCTGAATCTGAGATTCTAGATTGTAGCATTAGGTTTTCTCAGTGGGGAAGTTGCATTTTCAAGGTAGAAGGAGAAGTCAGCATTTGTCTTTGGAGGGACAAGCTAGCTTGGCCCTGAGAAGATGGGAAGGGTCTCGTGGAAGAGGGCATTCCCCTCCCCCAAAGCCTTAGGCTGGGCAGCACGGAACAATCTGTCCTTGTTCTGACTGAACTCCCTCCTGGTGATGAGTCACACGGCAGAAAGGTGTGCCGGGTGCCCGCCTGCCATGTCTGGTTAATGGAATGCCTTATATGGCACTTGTTTTTCTGACAGGTGATATGTTCCTGGACATGAAGTTCATTTTAAGTCAGTTTTTTGGGTGACGTTCAGACAACGTTTGTTTGGTTTGGTTTTACACAATATTGTCTCAAAGGTAACAGCCTTCCCACTGGGAAGTTTCCTTCTGGACATGTCCAGCTGCCACCGCTTCTAATGCCATAGAAGTCACTCAGATCGGGGACCAAAGTGAGGGCTGCAGAATCCCCTTCCCCTCTCACATACATCTCTGTGTTTTCCTGAGAAGAGGGCATCCTCAGGGGCAGGAACGTAGACAACCAAAGCCCTACAGGGTTCCACGTCCAGGATACTGGGCCTCCAACGTGATCTTCCCACCCTTGTGTCCTTCTTCTCATGGCACATGGACTTCTGCAGGACAGAAAGACTTGGCATGTCCATGCTGGCTGAACAAGGACAATGATGAGACGGTATCCTGAAAAAGAGACAGGGTGGGGGGCAGAGCATGGCCCTGCATTCTTGAGACCAGTTCACCCTGCTCACAGACTATACACCAGGCCTTCTGCCTGCCCACCCCCAGTAGAGAATACTGGCCTATCTCAACTGAAGGCCATGATGCTTCAGCCCCTGGCAATAAAGGCTATGAACCTGCCAGATCCTGGAGTTTCCCAGTACCCTGTATGAGGGCCAGTTATGTGTCAGGGCCAGTGCCTTTCCACATAGGCTCTAAGCCTTACAACCACCCTACAAGGCAGGTATTATCTTCCCCACTTTACAGAAGAGGAGAGTGAGGGTCAATAACTGACCTCACCCAAGGCTACCCAAGCAGGCAGATGACTGAGCTGGGACTAGAGTTAGTTCTGACAGGCTTCAATACCCACACTCTGGTTCCCCGAAGATTGGAGCCTTCCTAAGAGTGCATGAGTTTAAGGGACAGAGATTGAGAAGTTTGAGGAAAAAGCCTAGGAGAGGAGATACATTACATTTTTAAGCTGTTGTAAAAAAAAAAAAAAAAAATTATCACAAACTTAGTGGCTTAAAGCAACACATATTTATTCCTTTAGAGTTTTGGAAGCCAGAAGTCTGAAATCAAGGTGTCAGCAGAGCTGGTGTCTTCTGGAGGCCCCAGGGGAGAATCCATTTCTTTGCCTTTTCCAGCTTCTAGAGACCACCTCTTTTCCTTGCTCCCATCACTCTGACCTCTCGTTTCAGTCCTCGACATCTACATCCTCCTGTGACCTTCCTGTCTCCCTCTGATAAGGACCCTTGTGATTACATTAAGGGGCCACTCAGATAACCTGGGATAATCTCCCCTGTCAAAGTCCTTAGCTTAATCACACCTCCAAAGTCTCTCTTGCCAGATAAGGAGACATGTTCACAGGTTCCAGGGATCAGAACATGGACATTGAGAGGGGGAGACATTTATTCGCTACCACAGAGGATTTCTCATTTACCTTGAGAACTTGGAATAGTTATGAGAAGCTCTTTAGGTCTCTTCCTTCACATCTTCTCAGCTCTCTTCTCTTCCCCTTGGATAGGAAGCAGGTCCACAGAGATCCCAGGGTCATGAAAGGGTCAGAGCAGAAGACCTCAGCTTCGGGCTCCAGGCACATGTACCCATGTCTTCCTTGTCCCTGCGCGTCACATCTTCCCCATGGGGTGGTGGAGGAGAGTGAAAGGCCAGTGTTATCAGGTAGCTGGTGGCCTTAGGGTTGCTACATTAGCTTTGTCAACCTGGCAAGGCTTCTCACATGGAGGAGTCCCCCATTCTTTTCAAGCTGCCTCCCACTCTCACACTCCTGCTGGGAAAAGAGCACGCGTTTGCTTTAACTACTTAACATCTTATTGCCCTTGGATAGTGTCCTGTGTCCTTCTGTGATCTATACGAAGCCCTGCAAGATGAAGCTCTTGCCCGCATTTCCCACCTCAGTTCATGCCACTCTCCTCCCCTCCACTGTGTTCTAGCCACATTGAAACGGGTGATAAAGGAGAATGTTTGTGATTTCAGCAGAATCTTTTTTATTTTTCCTGGTACTGTTAGGCGCCAGCAGTGGCTGAAGTAGTCAACTTATGTTGGAGGTGGGGTTTCTTTTTTTTGTTTGTTTGGAGGTGGGGTTTCTACAATGTAAAAGCTTTCTTTCAAAACAGAAAGCCTATCTTAACAACAATCCCCCTTACAGAGTTATTATATATATAAACACTACATACTAATATATAAACTAATATCTTTAGGCCACTCAGTGTTGTAACTAGAGGCCATTAGAATGGCTTCTTCCTCCAAAGACTAATGCATATTTTGCAAAACTGCTTTTGCACCAGCATCCAAAAATCTGTGTGGTCAGAAGGTGGTTACTATTACCTTCACTTTATAGATGGGAAAGTGAAAGTCGCTCAGTTGAGTCCAACTCTTTGTGACCCCAGGGGCTGTATAGTCCATGGAATTCTCCAATGGGTAGCCATTCCCTTCTCCAGGGGATCTTCGCAACCAAGGGATTGAACCCAGGTCTCCCATATTGCGGGGAAGACTATCTCAATAAAGAAAGTCAAATGACTTTTAAACGGCAGTCCCAAGACAGGACCCAGTCTTTCCTACTCAGAGTAGATTCTTCCCTGCCCTGTATGCTAAGTCTTAGGGCCTTGAAGGTAAATTGGTAAGATACCTTGTAAAGGAGGGCTTCCTTAGTGGCTCAGATGGGAAAGAATCTGCCTGCAGTGCAGGAGTCCATGGGACGCAAAGAGTCAGACATGACTGAGCAATTAACACATATACACACTTGTAAAGGAAGAAAGCAATCAGAGAGGTCTGTAAAATAAGTAGCACAAATTGCTTGCTGTTAATTGGATGCCAATTGAACACAATTTACAAAATATATCATTGGGAGGTTTAGATTAGTTGAGGGAGGTACAAAGTAGAGGGTGAGAACTTCCAGGGAAACATCAGCCTGGTTGACTTACTGCTTTCTGCCCAAACATGCTCTGCATCCTTCATCCCCTTCTGGGCAATCTACCTGCTTGCCCTTCCAACTCCACACTCTGATCCAGAGGTCAGGAGGCAACAGCTGAGGCCACTGGGAGGTGGGAAGGACAGAAGGGTACCCGAAACCACTTCCTCTCCATCCCCCACTGAGTCCTCACAGCTTTTCTGCAAGTAATTGATTAACCTTGCCCAGGTGGTCTCTGGATTATCAGTAAACTTGGGTCAGTTTTCTGTTTGTGCTTTTACTTGTTTCCAATGCTTAGACTGTAGATGAGGGAACGGGCTCTGCTCTTTGGTCAATGGGCTCCAGCTCTATGATCAACTTGGCAGGTCAATCACTTTCTGAATCTTAGTTTTATCATCTGAGCAATAGAAATAATGATAATACCCACCTCTCAGGGTTTATAAAGAGGATTAGTTAAGATAATAATTTAAAGTAGTTTCTCAGTAGAGTTATCATTGAGTTCATTATGCCTACCATCTTGAATATAGTCATACTCACTAGATATGTATTCAATAATTGAATGATACATAAAGTCAAGATAAATCGTGGCACCTGCATTGCACACATGAACTAGAGCTCTGGAACTCAAGTCCTGACATACTACTCTCCTTTCTCAGGGATACTTTTAATCTTCAGGACCCATGTATAATGGTCATTGCAGGGCAAATGTAGATTGGCAGTGATGATCATTAAACTTCCAGGAAGCTCCAGGAGCCCTTTTCCTGACCACTCTACAACCATTAATAGGTCTCAAACAATATTTTTAAAATAGTTTCAAATAGCATCCCTAGTGGCTCAGATGGCAAAGAATCTGCCTGCAATGAGGGAGACCTGGGTTTGATTCCTGGATCAGGAAGATCCCCTGGAAGAGGGCATGGCAAACCACTCCAGCATTCTTGCCTGGAAAATCCTCATGGACAAAGGAGCCTGCCGGGGTACAGTCCATGGGGTTGCAAAGAGTCAGACACAACTGAGTGACTAAGAACAAAGGGTATTATTTCATTAAACTGTTTCCTTTCATTTATATGTATTTATGTATATCCATAAATATAGCATACTGAATTTAATGCCATAGAGTTATAGGCTATATAGTTCCTAATGTGGTTTTCAATCCAAAAACTTTGAGAGACATTGTTTTTAGTATGGGCACTGTGGTTGTTCAGTTGCTGTCAGGTCTGACTCTTTGCAACACCATGAACTGCAGCATGCCAGGTTTCCCAGCCCTTCACTGTCTCCCAGAGTTTGTTCAAACTCATATCCATTGAGTCAGTGATTACTGCACAACCTTAGCTGAATCTTTATAGAGCAATAGTTACTGGTGATTGCCCATTTTCATGTCTTTGGGGGGTAATGTATTTTGACAGGAGGAAACAGCAACACTAAATATGATGGCCCAGAGTTTGGAAAAGACTCCTGTTCTCATGCTCCTTGCCTCAGTCACCCCATTTCTTCAGGGAGCAGACTTAATGGTAGGTACATTTTAACCAGTGGAACCATTGACTGATCAATGCCTGAGGAGTTAAGATCAGTGAAACATGTCAATGGCTGCTTGTTGGCACTGCCTCTGCTTGTGTGTGTGGCACAGGTTGGACTTAAGAGAAAGATTACAGAACACGATGTTCTCCTAAATTTCTTGCCCTTAAAACCGTATCTTCAACACAGCTCCTAACATTTCCTGAGTTGTGTGGGAGCACTTGCTGTGCACAAGGAAAGACTCTGAGCAGGAAAAGGAACCCTGTGGGGAGCTAAGAAGCATGCAAGCACCCTCTGAATACCCATACTCTTACAGGAAATTAATTACCTCTCCCAGTAATGTTAATAATCACTCCATACAGTATCCCAACTCAGAGATAAGTACGCATGCTGGTTTGCATTAGACAGAACCTAAGGAAATAATAATACCACTTTTCAGGGATCATGGAGAGGACTCACCAAGTTAATGCAAAATTAAGGGTAGGTGATGATGAGAAATGATGAAGGCAGCCTTCTCAGGGTAAAGTGCTATGATGCTGTGGAAAGAGCAGAGGCCCTAGAGTCAGAATGCCTGGCATGCAGTTCTAACTCCATCACTAACCACCTATGGGTCTTCCTGACATACCATAACCTCTCTGAGCTTCAGCTTCCCCATCTGTGAAATGTAGGAGTTAGTATAGGTCATGGAACAGAGTAGGGAGAGGGTACAGCAATGTAATTACTAACTCAAATAACTGCTTATTCATTGAAAAATTTATAAGGCAAAATATAGAAAACCCATCAAAATGAGGCAACTCTGAATGAAGCATGATGGGGAATCTAGTTCCTCCTAGATTACTCTTCTGATAGGCAGAATTCTAGGATGGTCCCCAAGATTCCCAGCCCCAGCATATACACACTATCTACTTAGTTATTCAATCAGACACTAATCTGAGTACTGCTGTCAAGGAGTTTGGAGAAGTATTTAAAATTCTGTGTCTGCGTGCATGCTCAGTTGCTTCAGAAATGTCTGATTCTTTGCAACTCCATGAACTGTAGCCTGTCAGGCTCCTCCATCCATGGGATTCTCCAGGCAAGAATATTAGAGTGGATTGCCATGCTCTCCTCCAGGGAATCTCTCAGACCCAGGGATCAAATCCATATCTCCTTCAGCTCCTACATTGACAGGCAGATTCTTTACCACTGAGCCACCTGGCGTACTGAGCCAGCTGACGTGTGAGTGACATATTATACAGGGCAGGCAGCTGACTGGATGAGGTGGTTTACCTTCCTCCTAAAGCTCTAATCCGAGATGGTCAGATTCTCTTTTGTTCTCCTGGTTACCCCACAAGGAAGGTATTACATTCAGAGACAGCAGTCAGCCCACCTGACCACTCCTAACAAGTAAAGAATGAGAAGACCTTGGCCTAGGAAGCTGGTGGAGCCCATCTGTATCCGTTGGGTTGTTCCCTTTGAATGTTCCCTGACGCAAAGGAGGAAATTCACAAGTGACTCTAAATCTCACAGTGTTCCAATGAAAACAGGAATATTGCCTGTGGAAACACTTCCTGATTCAGAAAAATAGTTATGACCTCTAAGACTCTAGTTATCCCCGTCATGTGCCAGTAATCCCTTGGTGGAATTTCTCTTTCAATATGGAGAGACTCCATAATAGAGTCTTAGCTCTGCACTTATTTGCTATGTCTTAGATAAGTTGTACAGCTTCTTAGAGCCTCAGTTTCCTCACTGACAGCTGATAATGAGAGTGCCTTACTAAATAATAGTGCTTACTTCATAGAGTTCTGTTGAAAAGTACACAAGATAAAGCCCATGAAAGATCTCATAGGGTGTTCAACAACTATAAATACAGCAGTAATAGTTGCATTTTTATTATCATTTGTCCTTTAACCATTTCCATATTTTAGCTCTATTGGAATCACTTTTTCCTTTCTGGGAAAACTTTAAAATCCTGCCTCTGGCTTGGTATCAGGCCAGCACACTTGTGCTTAGTTGTTCAGTTGTGTCTGACTCTTTGAGACCCCATGGACTAAAGTCCACCAGACTCCTCTAGCCATGGGATTCTCCAGGCAAGAATACTGGAGTCGGTTGCCATGCCTTCCTCCAGGGGATCTTCCCAATCCAGAAATTGAACCCAGGTCTCCTGCACTGCAGGTGGGTTCTTTACCATCTGAGCCACCAGGGAAGCCCAAGAATACTGGAGTGGGTAGCCTATCCCTTCTTCAGAGGATCTTCCTGACCCAGAAATCGAATACAATGCAGGGTCTCCTGCATTGCAGGCAGATTCTTTACCAGCTGAGCTACCAGGGAAACTCACTATTCTGCATACTTATTCCTGCAGAATTCATGGAATATCTATATAATGGCCAAGGCTTTCTTAGTAACGAGTGCCAGTGACCTGCAAGAAATAATTTTTATTCTCTGGAGCTTATATTTTTAAATAAAAAAGATATTAAGTGTAATAAGATAAGTTAAAGTCCTTAACAAACTACAAACTGCTATGCAATCTTTAGTATCATTATTATTACTGATATTATTACTATTGTTCATACTATAAGCATCCATAGAGTAATCACAGGATTAGATGTTTAATAAGTATTCTTAGAAGTTAAATGGGTAAATTTCTATGTGAACCTGTGGAGTGGAAAAGATCCCATGTAGGGTAGGCAGGAAAGGCTAGTGTCTGAATTGCTCCTTGAAGGGGTGGGCAGAATTGGGCAGACAGAAGGAAAAGCAGCTCAATAAGATCCTTGATGTTGAGGCTGATCATAGTGTTATCAGGGTGACTAAGAGGTTTGAGGAAGCATCACTGGACAAAGCTAGTGGAGGTGATGGCATTCCAGTTGAGCTATTCCAAATCCTGAAAGATGATGCTGTGAAAGTGCTGCACTCAATATGCCAGCAAATTTGGAAAACTCAACAGTGGCCACAGGACTGGAAGAGGTCAGTTTTCATTCCAATCCCAAAGAAAGGCAATGCCAAAGAATGCTCAAACTACCGCACAATTGCACTCATCACACACGCTAATAAAGCAATGCTCAAAATTCTCCAAGCCAGGCTTCAGCAATACATGAACTGTGAACTTCCAGATGTTCAAGCTGGTTTTAGAAAAGGCAGAGGAACCAGAAATCAAATTGCCAACATCTGCTGGATCATCAAAAAAGCAAGTGAGTTCCAGAAAAACATCTATTTCTGCTTTATTGACTATGCCAAATCCTTTTACTGTATGGATCACAACAAACTGTGGGAAATTCTGAAAGAAATGGGAATACCAGACCATCTGACCTGCCTCTTGAGAAATCTGTATGCAGGTCAGGAAGCAACAGTTAGAACTGGACATGGAACAACTGACTGGTTCCAAATCGGGAAAGGAGTACATCAAGGCTGTATATTGTCACCCTGCTTATTTAACTTATATGCAGAGTACATCATGAGAAACGCTCAAAGCAATGCTCAAATACTTGATGGACACAAGTTTGAGGAAGGTCTGGGAGTTGGTGATGGACAGGGAAGCCTGGTGTGTTTCAGTCCATGGGATTACAAAGAGTCAGACATGACTGAGTGACTGAACTTAACTAAATTGAAAATAAAGCCATCAATTTTTTTAAAAAGGTTCAGCAGAAGTTTGTGTTTGAAACACAGGTGATACGAGACCAGAAACAATATAAGAAAAAAACAGTATGTTAAGCCTGAGCCATAGATAGGCTGGCCCTTGCTCTCTCTTGATCCCTCTTCCAGAAAAACATCTACTTCTGTTTCATTGACTATGCTAAAGCCTTTGACTGCATGGATCACAACAAACTGTGGAAAATTCTTAAAGAGATGGGAATACCAGACCACCAAAGCAGTGAGCCCAGAGGTGCTTGGATCTGAACTCAGAGCAAACCTTGGTATAACAGACACACCATGTAAAACTAGAAAAAACTCCTTTAATAATCCAAAATCCCAGCTCGGCTATAACTACCTTCACTGTAGGGTGGATCAGGTTTGTAACCTAAAAAAAATGTGTCAAAGGAAAAGATAGAAATCATTAGAAAATATTTAACGTAATAATACAAAGGCTCATCCATTAATTTTTAAATCAGTTCAGCTCTGTCACTCAGTCATGTCCGACTCCCTGCCACTCTACGGACTCAGCACACCAGGCTTCCCTGTCCATCACCAACTCTCGGAGCTTGCTCAGACTCACGTCCATTGAGTCAGACCCCAGGAATATCTCTCATATTGAAAAATGATTTATCTTTATTATATTTCCAAGCACAAAATTGTATTAGAAATTGCATTTCTTTTACCACAATCTGTTTACAGAACCTAAAGATTTCATATAAATGTGGTCCCAGAATAGCAGCATCGGTATCATCTAAGAACTTGTTAGAAATACAAAGTCTTAGGCTCCATTCTAGAACTACAGAACAGAAACAGAGGGTGGAGCCCAGCTGTCTGTTTTAACAAGTCTTCCAGGCGATTAACTGCATGATAATGTTTGAGAACCACTTCTCTAGGTCATGTCCTATATATATTTACCAGCCTCACTTGGGAAATGATGTCAATTCAAAGACAAGAGCTACTATGCTATAAAGGGCAGAAGCTACGATGGCAAATAGAGAACACTTCCATCTTCCCCGTCTATGCCAGTCACCACTAATTACCACATTTTTTCACAATGAACCATTGTGGCAGGGGCCTTTAGTGAGTTTTCCACTTAGAAATCTGGGAGGGGACAACCTTACCGAAGTCCCGAACCATTATGGAGTTGGTTAGGGAAGGCTGAAGTAGACTAGAAATTTTACATGGAAGAATTTGGTAAGAGAGAGAACACAATAGAGCATCTCTGATTCTCCAAGTTTGGGGATTGCATGTAGGAAATCCAGAATTTCCTATTGCCCAAGCTGAAGAACATATGCCAAAAAACTACTGGATCAAACAAAACTTGGAGTTCAAATAAATAAATCCACAAAGTGTCCATACTTCAAATACAGAATTAACGGCAAAGTACCAGATGTTAACATAAGGTCTCAAAAGTCCAGGTGGGATTAGACACATCTGTAGACATTAATACAGGTTGCCAATGACCAGGTGGGTCAGGCACATCTCAGCAGAGATCAGAGAGGATCCTGAGAACGGTTTAGTCCAACAACCCCTCTCCCAACTGCCGTGTGCAAGAAGAATAAGCTTCTGCCTACCAGAAGAGAAAAAGGAAGGGTAGAAGGGGGCTGCCTTGAGGAAAGAAAAATGGTCCTGAGGGTTTGAACTGTGACATTGCCCAGTGTTTACTCAAAGGAGACCATTTAAGTTGGGAGACTGAGTCATCCATGAGACTGTGAGCTAGACAGCAATCTTAGATCAGTTGCAGGAAATAAAAGTCAAATTTTGGGGCAAGCATCTAATTTATAACTGTTCATAAAGCCTCTGAAATATATTGTTGTTGTTTTTTTTAATGCTTAGGTGTGTCCCTCTTGGTTCAGCTAGAATTAGTGGGGATAGGAGGCAGAAGCAAAGGTTGGCCCAGCCTTGGAGTTGACAGGCTCCAGGTTGCAACACGAGGTGCCCTTGTCCCACTTCAGAATGCTTCCCCTATAGCCCAAAACGTTTCGACAGTTAGTGCCATTTGTTCCAGTCACATCTCACAGCTGGTAACTGGAGAAGGTGAACATGTGCTTCCAATATTCACTTTTCATAGACTCATTAGGTCAAAGATCATCTGGGCAAACCCTCTCATTTTACTGATGAGGAAACCAAGGTCAAAGAAGCTAAACTAAATGACTCATGAACTGTAGACAAGGCTGGACCCTGAATCCAAATTGCTTCAGCTCCCCATCTATTGCTCTAACATCCCAAGCTGTTCATAAAGCAGAAGTGATCAATTCTATACACTGTAGCCATATTTCAAAACCCAAAGAGTCAAAATATTATCTTTCTTTAAAGCCTCCATTAATGTTTGCTTCCCTTCTTTCTACATTTGTTTTGAGAGATGTGAAAATCTTCCTGATGGAAAGCTATTCTGAGAGAAGCTGAGATGAAGCATTCATGATCTATGGCTGCCAAAGTTAGCTCCTTCACAGCTGTACCAGCACATTGGAGGCTGTGAGGCAGCCAAGCTGTCTTTGGTGCTGTATTAAGAGGTGTAAGTGTCTGGAATTCTGCAAATCAAAAGGGCCTTCTGGATGGCAGCTGCCTCCAGTCTTTGAAGGACCACCGTGGTTTGTCTGAAGGAGAACTTTGCATGACTTTCAAAGAGGGCCAGAATCCAAAGTCTTGATCAGCCTATGAGAATGTCGACACATCTTAGGATTTGGTACATATCAATACCTTCTGTCACCTAAAGAATTTTGTCTTTAATTTACATGGGAAGTAAAATGGAAATCAAAGCAACTACCTGGGTAATTTAATCCTAAAGCACATGCTTATACTTTAAGTCTCCTGGAATGACTATTCATGAATTGACTCAACTGCAAGTCTTATCTGTTACTGTGAAATACATCTCATGGAGAACTGTGCCTGGCTCAGGGTTCAGATAAAGAAATTTACCTGTAACTCTCATCTCAAGAGTCCAAACCCTCCCAGTCCTTCAGGATGAAGGATTCACCAAATCCCTCCTTTGTGAGAGAATGAGAGAACCATCTCCTTAAATTGCATTAGCAATAATAATTTTATTGTGGGTTGTTTCTTATATGTTTTTTAAACTTTCTCTCCATGCACAGGGTCTCTTCCTCCATAATGATAGCTGGCAGAATAACAAACATGGATACTTTTTTCTTTTAATTCTTGGGGTATGTGCTTGACCCCTATTGGCTCTAACATGAGGGAATCAAATAAATTGGATAAAGTTTACACCAAGTCTTGCTTGTTATCTGCTATTAACTATTTAATTTTTGATTATTTTTGGCATTGAGACAATGCATACCTAGCTCTGGGATAAACTGGTTCTAAAAACATATTTGTTTATCAATTAACATGTATTAGTGGGACTTCCCTGGTCGTTCAGTAGTTCAGAATCCACTTTGCAATGCAGGGGACACGAGTTCCATCCCTGGTTGGGGAACTAAGATCCCACACACCATGGAGCAACTAAAGTCCATGCACCACAATTACTGAAGCCTGCATGCTCTGGAGCCCCAGCGCAACAACTAGAGGGTCTGTGCACCACAATGAAAGATCCCGCAAGACGCAATCAAGATTCCATATGCTGCAACTAAGACTTGATGAAGCCAAATAAGTACATAAATAATAATATATTAAAAAAAACATGTTTTACCTTTTCTAGAATTTGAAAAGTTAAACACGATTATATTTGTCTAATGGTAAAGTTTGCAGGTATTTCAACATCAAAAGTTCCTCAGCAAATGTTTAATACTGCCTTGCTGATGCACCTCTCATTTCAATTTCAATTTCTCATATTGGTCTAAATAAAGCTTTCAAATCTTTATATATTGCTCCTTGTTTTCTACAAAGGAGAAAAGTGCACACATATGCAGAGCCATCTCCTTTCTTTGTCTCTCCTGTCTATGCCTTTACTCTGCTCTTAATGGTGGGTGAGATAGTTATCTTTACTCTCATCTTATTCCAAGTCCTTGGAAAGCAGTTTGAGATGGCTGATCTCTGCTGGAGGTCACAGGGAGGCAAGCGGTATACATCTGCTCTAGAGGGCAGAGGTCCTAGATACAAGGACCCTCATCTGCTCATTTGGATGGTCCTTCCTTACACAGTCAAGGTTTCTGATGGGTACTGTGGAACAGCTGTTAGCTCACAGCCACTAGCAGATGGGCTTCCTGGCATATTTGTGGCTGGTGGGCTGGGTCCTTGGAAGAGATAGTACCATGATAGAGAGAAGAGAAAAGAAAAACCACCCTAGGAAATCAGTGCCACCTCCTGCCCCCACAGTGAAGGGTTACACACCACCATCTGTACTGGTGGCAAATAAGCAAGTACATTTCATACAAAAAAGTAACATTCATTCCTGAACTTTCTTCCAGGTTTTTCATGGATGATGTTATTTGTACAACTGAAGTGTTTTTTTTTTTTTTTTAACTTTACAATATTGTATTGGTTTTGCCATATAACAAAATGAAATCCCCACTCTGAATAATTTTTCATGAGAATAATATACTTCTAGAACTTTAAGCTAGGAAAGATAGCTCTTATCTAGCTGAGCACTTTCATTTTAACAATAAAAGAAACTAAGTCCAAAATGTTTAGGTGGTTTTCCCAAATTTCTAGACTAGAGGAGCCATGGTTAGAATTAACAGGCTTGTAAGCATAATTCTTTTTAAGAAATGGTTTTAATTATTTTTAAAGCAGTACATGTTGAGAGAGAGGCAGTGTTTGATAGCACAGAGTAGCAGCAGTCTATCTGAGTGGTGTTCAAAAAAGACAACAGGCCCAAATGGAATTGCTTGTGCTAAGCCCCACATCACCAAAGCGGAAAAAAAGAGTTAAAAGTGTTAGTCGTTCTGTTGTGTCCGACTCTTTACAATGCCACCTACTGTAGCCCACCAGGCTCCTCTGTCCATGACTTCTCCAGGCAAGAATACTGGAGTGAGGAGCCATTCCTTTCTCCAGGGGATCTTCCTGACCCAGGGATCGAAACCAGGTCTCCTGCATTGCAGGTGGATTCTTTACCACTCTGAGCCACCAGGGAAGCCCACAGCACCCAATCAAGACTTCATTACAATTTCAGCTTTCCCAGAAATAGAATCTTAAACCAGTCAGTCGGGAGTCGCCTGATCAACACTAGCTAGCTGCTCTGCCTGATAAGACTCCTGCCATCCCCTACAGGAAAGTAATGTTGCAATAACCAGTTTTTCCCCCTCTGGTATAAGTTCCTTGTTCCTGCTCCTTTTTGCCTATAAGTCTTTCATTTTGTACAGCTTTCTGGAATTTTTTCTATCTGCTAGATTGGACACTACCTGAATCATGAATCATTGACTAACATAAGATCCTTAAATTTTACTTAAAAGCATTGATAGGTTTTGGTGTAAGATCTAATTGCAAGGCTCGGCTCTACTATGCTTTAACCATGTGTCCTTGGGGAACTTACCAGACCTTTCTTACCCTCTGTAAACATTTGGATAATAGTAGCATGGAAGGCAGTTAGTAATATAACCCAGTCCTTCCTCGTAACAGAATTCTGATCCTGGTGACAAGGATAAGGGGACAATTCCTAGGGTCATTAAGGAAGTCTAGGGCAATTTTAACGCATATCAATGCAAATTCCTTACAAATGCTTCTAGTAGTAGCCCTGTCTGGATGGCGGCTTTGAAAATGCTTTTCCACTGGCTCAAGTCTGCTTTCACAACTCTAACTTTTTTTCAATTCTCTACCTTCTTTCTCCATATGCTCCAGGCTGGCAGTGAAGCCAACCACGGTGGTCCCTTTCTCCTCTCGGTGGGAAGGCTGGTGCAGGCGTGGGCCTGTGAAGCATTGTGTATACTGTCTTGGGAAGTGGGGGCCTTCTGGGAAAGGTATATAATGAGAGACACATTGGGAAAGAGACTGGATGCTGCTCCCTGTGGATGTGACACAGTGGTCATCTTGAGGCCACAAGCAGAGCTTAAGAATCACCTGCCATGCTGACAATGACAGAAAGTGAAAGTGAAAGTCGCTCAGTTGTGTCTGACTCTTTGCAACCCCATGGACTATACTGTCCATGAAATTCTCTAGGCCAGAATACTGGAGTGGATAGACTTTCCCTTCTCCGGGGGATCTTCCCAACCTAGGGATCAAACAATGGCAGAGCAAAAAGAAATATCAGATCTTGAGGTTCCTGAGTTTATCATGCCTGGAGGCATTCTAGCCTAGAATTTCTTATTATCTAAGGTAACATGCTCTGCTGCTTAAGCCAGTCTTGTGTTCCTTATAGCTGAGTGCATCGCAACTAGAACAGTAGTACTTATCATATAAAGTTATTCTGTATAGTGAATGATAAATGCAGTATGGGAAATAGTATATGACCAAGCACAAAGAAAGAAGGAAATATCAGTTGCACCAATGTTGTAGTTATTATTATAGGAGAATGTCAAGTAAAAATAAACATCTCCCATATTTCCTCATCCTATTCTCTAGCAATAAAAATTTGTTAATAATATTTTATGTATCCTTATGTCAATTCTTAAAAAATGAAAATAAATACTATACATACTGTTTTTGCACTTCTAAGAGTTTTCCTAATAGATACATTGATGCCCAGTTGGAAATTACTTCTAAGCCCCAAGAGTATATTTCACTTTATAATCTTCCAAAGATTTAGAAATACTGCCTTCTAGCTAAAAACATTTGGCTTTTCAAAATCCTCCTAAATGTAGAAAAAAATTCTTAGAAATGGCAAAGAACATAAATAACCACCATCAAGTGCCCTCGTGCACATTAAGGGCCAGTTGCTAAGAGCTAGAGCCCAACCACACTGATAGGAGATTTTTGTTGGAACTGAGTTTTACAGTATCTCTGGAAGCAGTTACTCTTTTGGACTGTGTCAATGACTGGATCTCTTTCCAAGGACATGTCATGCTAAGTCAAATGACCATCCAGACAGCCTGCAGCTCTTGTTCTCTAAGGACTATGCACCGTCCCCTGTGGTAACCACATGAGCCACAGAAATTCAACCAAAGTTCAGGAGACCCAAGAGGAAATCACCAACAAGGTGGGTGAGAAAAGGCTGAAATGTCCTCCAAAATTTCCTCCAGAAATGATGGCAATCAGCCAGCATTTCTGACTGATAAATGACACGCAAAAAACAAGGATCCAAGATTTTCTCGGATCTCTTTCTTTTCTTGGACTTTGTAACAACTATTCCCTCGGAGCTCTATGGGCCACAGGAGCATAAAAAAAAATGTTTATCCACTGAAAGGAGTAAGGGAAATGATTAAAAATTTCCCCAAAGTTCAAACCTGTCCAAAGACTTCCTGTTTCTAAAATATGGTTTGGGAAGCACTTCTTGATACTTTAATGGGGGGAAATCTGCTATTTGGGTGTAGAAACATGGTACAGTGTGACTTTGGAGTTAAGCCAAAAGTTCTCAACACAGCTTCATTTTAGAACCATACAAGAAAGTTTAAATGCTGACACCAGGACCCAATCCCAGGCTACCAATTAAATTAGAATCTGTGGGACTGGAGTTGAGGCCTATGTAAGTAGGCAGGTTAAGCAGGTGTATGTGAGTTTTCTAAGTTTCCCAACTAAGTCCAGGGGTGAGAATTTGCTGAGTTAGGCCCAGAATTAAACCCTGGCTCCCCATCTTCTAAACTGTGTGACTACAGACACATTATTTCTACTGCAGGCCTGTTTCTTCATCTGTAAAGTGGAGGTTACAATAGTATAATAGATTGAATTATGCATGTAGAGGACTTAGCCTAAAACTCGATAGGCCATGTCAGGTCCATCCTCTCTATACGGTAATGTCACTGCAGCCCCCTGCAGGGTAGGTCTGCACTGGAAAAAAAGAACCAGTAGGTGCTAAAAGAGTTCATTAAGAGAAGTGTCACATTAAGAGAAGTGCCACTTTCTCTTATCTGGCCCATCCACTGGGCTTGTGAATTCCTGGAAGAAAGCAAGTGTCTTGAAATAGCCACTTAAAATGATTGCATTAAAAAGAATTCTGCACTGAGGCAAAAAAAAAAAAAAACAACCTTGCACCTCTTCTCTTTGCTGGCAATCATACAGGAAGATGATGAAAAGGCTACCACGCCCTGCTGCTGTGGACACTGGCCAATCTGTTACAAATGCCATAGGCAGTAAACAGCCTAACACAAAACATGCAGAAAAGCAAGGACCCGTGTTCACCTGGCACCAAGCGTGACCAGTGAGGCTCCATTGACACCAGGCCAGGGTTTCCATAAGATGACAACTTTGTATGCTTGTCTCCACCACTACATTTGGATCCCTGGAGCTGGGGACTGTATCTTTTAAGAATGGTGCTATTGTGTGTTATTTGTGCTTAGTTGCTCAGTCTTGTCCAATTCTTTTTGACCCTTTGGACTGTAGCCTGTCAGGGTTTTCTGTCCATGGATTTTTCAGGCAAGAATACTGGAGTGAGGTGCCATTTCCTGCTCTAGGGGATCTTCCCAGCCCAGGGATCAAACTCAAGTTTCCTGGGTCTCCTGCATTGCAGGAGCAGATTCTTTACCCACTGAGCCATCAGGGAAGCCCAAGTTACCACTAATTGAATGCCTTCCAAGTACTAGGCATATATACATATACATAATTAAATATTTATAACATTATGGGGCACTTCTATCCCTGACTGTGAGAGGAAAAACCTAAGGCTTAGGAAGAGGAATGACTTTCCCAATTCACATAAATAAAGAGGATGACCAAATCAAAATCAAAATATGTACCTGGCTCTTAAGATTTTTTTTATCTCAGGCCTAAAAAAGTGCCTGGCATACAGAACATCTTAATGTTTGATGAATGAAGCCAGTTGTGTGTGTGTTTTTTTTTTTTTTTTTCCCCAGAAGAAAAGCAAAAGAACTCAAAGTCAGAATTCACATCATCTTCATAACCTCTACCAGCCTTTATTGATTTCTTCTGAACCACAGTCAGGAATAAACCCTCCTTAGGGGCAGCTATGGAATTTTTTAATCAACCCAAGAAAAATTAGGATTAGTGACTCATAATTCTATTTGAAATGTAAAGGTAAAATTCACACATGCATACCTGTCTTATCTCCCCAACTTGATTGTAAGCTCCTGAAAATAGAATTATGTATAATACACTGTGCATTATCCCACAAGCCTAAGCAGAAATATGTGTCATCCTTGAGAAATGTTCAAGGGCTGACTAAAATCCTACTGTGAACTTGGCCTCCTCTCAACATTTTTATTCATGTGGAATCAAATTAGAATGAGCATCCAGGATAGCCTAGAAGAGGAGAAATCACAAATGGCAGCATGAGGCATGGATGTAAAGGGCAGAGCAGCCCTCCCAACCTCTAAGCTGTGATGTGGTGGAAATTTTAATCAATTCCATGCCTAAATGTCTGGTCATCTCAAGCACACCTCACAGAGCACCCTCATCCCCACCCCCAGCCTTCTCTTTTGCTGTCTCTGAAAATCCATCTTTGGTTAAGTCAGTTCTCCTGATCCAATAGTGCAGTTCAGTTCAGTTTAGTCGCTCTGTTGTGTCTGACTCTTTTCGATCCCATGGACTGCAGTACCCCGGGCTTCCCTGTCCATCATCACTCCCAGAGCAAGGGGCAAGGGGCAGGAAAAGGAAGCAGTCCATGAACATAGACAAACCTGGAAGCATTGGGTCACAGAGAATTTAAACTTGAAGCTCTTTAGAAAGTACAGAGTTAAGATTCCAATTTCACAGACAAGCCACCTAAGACTTCACATAGAGAACCGATGGCCACACAACCAACAGGTGCCAAGGTGAGAACTCGAGCCCTGGATCCTGGCTCCCAATCCTTGTTCTTTTGACTTCCCTAGGCTATCTCTTTAAAGAGTGAGTAAGGGAACAGCCTACGGGATGACTGGGAAGAGTTGAGAGGCTGTCCAGAAGTTGGAGTGGTGAGGATGGTGTGGACAAAGAAGCCTAAGTTACTACAGAAGTGGGTCCAGCATGGCCCTCCTGCGGCCAAGATTTCCCCTGCACACACAAGGTCAGATTAAGACTCATTAACTGCTCACTTCAAGAAGACGTATTTTCTGACCATGTGACCCTCACTTTTTTAGCTACTTAAAGGACAGAGTAAGCAGACCAATCATAGTCAGGAAAACGTAAAAATTCAAGTTTTCAGGAATTGGAGGCCTCCTTTTCCATATAATCAAATCTAGAGAGAAAGATAGTAGTTCTTGAATGCTGAACTTCTCAATCAGGAAAAGACATTTATGATGCCAACACACTATCAGGTCTTCTTTACAGCATGATAGCAAGAAAAAAGAAGACCAAATTACTCATGTGAAAATGTGAGATTAATAGCTTCATAAACCTGAAAAGATAATAGCTGCACAGATTATCCACAAGAAAAAGAAAAGGCTTTTTTTTTTCCTTAAGCTTCAAGTACTTAAATCTTTTCTTTATGAAGTTATATTCAATTTATATCTTTCTTATATTGCCCCAGAATAGACTTCCCTGGTAAGCTGTGCCAATTTGGGATGAGTTTTCCTTTAACAAATTTCCTCTTTTATAAATTTTATTTTTGAAATATTTATTTACTTGGCTTTGCCAGGTCTCAGTTGTGGCATGCAGGATCGTTAGTTGCAGCATGTGAACGCTAAGCCGTGGCATGTGGGATCTAGTTTGCTGACTAGGGATCAAACTCAGGCCCCCCCCAGCACTGGAAGTGTGGAGTCTTAGCCACTGGGCCACCAGGGGAGTCCCAACAAATTTCTTCTTACTAGCTAACATGCTTCTCAAGGCAGTTCATTGCCAACACTCTCCTCTCTTAAAGAGTGATGGATAGTAGGAAAACAGCCTCTTTATAGGCACTGCTTCTCATGGTGCTGCCTTGCTGCTGAGCCATCAGTCTTCCGTTAAAGCTAGGCCTGAAGGCACCTGAGGCCAAGCATATGGCCAGAGTGGTTGGCCTGATTTGCTGCTGTGAGTGTGCCTAACTGCTGCTGTTTTAGAGGGGAATGAATATCCAAGATGAAGCCCTTGTTAGTACCTGCCTGATCTTGAAAGATCTTGGCCAGCCACGTGTTCTCTTGCTTTTCCAGCAAGACCGGCTTTCATAAATGATCTTGTAATTTTTATCTTCTGGCGCCACCGCTGTCAAACTTTGCAGCATGAATCCATTCATGTTGCAAGAGCCATAACACACCCAGTGAAGCTGGCATTGACCCCTGAACCCATCCATCACAGGTGAACTTCATGCCTTGGTATTCAGTTATAGCACATTCACTCAAATCAAATCCTTCTGACAACTCTTCAGAGTCATCCAGTGAAAAATCAGCTTGTGCAGCGGTCTTGCTCCTAGCCCACTCAGAGCATGACTACTGGAATAGGAATGTAGGGACTCTCAAATCACGTTCATAGAGGTGTTCTTTGATAGATAAGAAAGACCCACATCTGGAATGGGGGAAGCTGGTTCTTTTAGCTAATGGCATTTTTATAACCACAAGAGAAGGCAGATTATTTTGGATTTGAGGCCAAACTCTTTAAACACTAGATTCTTTTTGTACATACTTTTACTTACGTTCATTTTTTATAGACGGTTTTGTTGTGTTTTGAGTTTAAGCCATGATAAATGACCCTTCTTGTGTTTTTCTTCTGCAGATTACATCAATATTAGGCACTTACTATGTGTGAGGCTTTTTGCTTAGAGTTTTAAAAACAAAAATTTATCTTTGGGGATCAGACTCTTGGTCTTTCTAAGCAAGTGCTCTGTCTCTATGGTTTCTCCAAAGGGGCAAAGAGTGTGTGTGTGTGTGTGTGGGCGGGACAGGGAGGGTGCGCTGAGGAAAGGGAGGTGGTGCAGGACAACCTTAGAGACGGCATTTTCAGAGAAAGACCTGGAAACTCCTTTAGAGAACCCTATGCTATTACTGTCCTATTTTGAGTCTAGTCATTTTGCCCTGTTGCACATCAACAACAGAGGGCTTCACATATATGCCGCACTTTCTTTAATTGTTCAGTCTATCCTCTTTCAAGCTTCAAAATAGCGCTTCGGTGATGTGTCCATGTACATATTATTCGAGCCTGTCAGATGTTACAGACCATTCTTTCACTAGATATTCCACACTGTGCTCTTTTCTCTGACTGCCATTTTAGGTCTCAAAGGCTGGATTTTAATCAACAACCCTGATGGTGCCATTGATACTGAGTTCCTCCATGTGCCCTCACCTGCCTCTTTACTGGGCACAGAAGTAAATGCCACGGGTTTTGCAGTCCTATTCAAACCACCACCAAACATGGGATGTCTTGGGCTGTCATTTATCTTTTGAAAGGATGTTCTCAATCTCTGTCTAGATTGGGGAGATGACCAACATGCCCACCCTCCAGGAAGAAAGTCTTCTACCTTTATGAATGCTTATTCCCTACCTCAAGCCCCATGCCATTGTTCTTGATGGTCAAAATGCTAGGTAAACCAAGTGTTTTCCAGACATGGAGTGCCCTCTCCTCTGTCAAATACTGTGTGTCTAACTCTCAAATCTGAAACCTCCAGAAATATCCCCCTTAGAAAAAACAATGGAAGACCTAGAATATTGTTTTCATTGAGAAGAACTTAAATTTTTATCTGGACCATCAACCTCATCTTGTAGATAAGGACACTGAATTCTCCTTGAAAGGACCTTGAATAAAATCTCCAGAGAGTGTTTGGAAATGGGCTCTTAATCTTTGATGGACTTAAATACCTTGGCAAAAAATGTGGAGATGAAAAAAGTTCTAGGCCTTTTTCCATTACTAAGACTTTACTGGATTATAACGACAATAAACAAAACCACTATCTGTGTGGATGGACTGGTCTTCCAGAGATCTCAAAGTGGAATGCTACTAGGGGATTTTTTTTTCTAGACTTTTAATTCAGGAGCTAATACTGTGGTGATTGGAGAGAAAGAAACACATATGCCTGCAATTCCCTAGTACTGTACACAAGGCAATGGCACCCCACTCCAGTACTCTTGCCTGGAAAATCCCATGGATGGAGGAGCCTGGTGGGCTGCAGTCCATGGGGTCACTGAGGGTTGGACACGACTGAGCGACTTCACTTTCACTTTTCACTTTCATGCATTGGAGAAGGAAATGGCAACCCGCTCCAGTGTTCTTGCCTGGAGAATCCCAGGGACGGGGGAGCCTGGTGGGCTGCCATCTATGGGGTTGCACAGAGTAGGACACGACTCAAGTGACTCAGCAGCAGCAGTACAGTGGACCAAACAGCTTCCTTAGGAGTCCTTTTTCTTATAAACTCAAGCATTTGATAAACTTATGGCAAAATCCTCCCTTTTAAACTCAAATCAACAGATGGGGGGAAAAGTAGATGATTAACTAACTAAATAGCTAACTAATGGGTTTTAGGACCAGAATCTTATTGGAAGGATTCAGGGAAGAGTTCCTACATATGAAATTGTTCTCTACAATTTCACAATGAGAGTCCAGAGTGATTTTTCAAAACCTCTCCATACCACTGTAGTTTTAGAATACATTCTGGTTAGCGGAAATAAAATTTGGTATAAACATTTTGGAAAGCAATTGGAAATATGTATCAAGAGCCCCCAAAATATTCATGCAACCTGATTCAGCCAATTTTACTTCTGAGAATCCATCATTAGGAAATTAAGCAAAATACAAAGAAAATTTTTTTATTACAGAAGTATTTACGGAGCCAAAAAGTAGAAAAATTCCCAATGTCTGTTAACAAGGAAATGCCAGTAATATATGGTACAAGCACTCAACTGTCATTACTAAATGTTACAATTATAAAGTTTTTAATTCCATGCAAGAATCTTCATGATAAAATGTTAAGTAAAAAGAGAAGGGTGCAAAGTAAGTGTGTATGTGTTGCCCAACATTGCATATGCATGTAAACAGACTTGAAGAAAATACAACAAACTAAATAATATTTATACAATATTTGCAGGTAGGATTTCTTTCATCTTTATTTTACATTTCTACACTTTCTAAATATTCTACCATTAAAGTGTGATTCTCCTAAGAAATTTTATTTTTAAAAATCAAAGAAAAGAGTTAACTCAAACACATGATAAAAACTATGCAAAGGTTAAGTTACAGCCATTGCTTCATGATTCTGTACTTATTCTATTGAATACATAAATAAATGTAAGAGTGAAGGAATATCTCTACTTGATTTTCAGAATCCACTTGAAGCTATCCCCAGGGAATTATAGATGCTGTCAATGAATCCACTGTTCTCCACATACAGTGAAGACAATTATCAACATGCCTAGAATAGCAAGTCTGTCCAGCATCGAGCACAGACCGTGCTGTCCACCTGAGCTAATGAGCCACAGTATTAACAGAGAAGTTATTGCTTCAGTTCAGTAAACTTTTAACAAGCATCTACTATGCTTATATTAGGCTGGACTTCCCTGCTCCTAAGACAGTAGGAAAGAGCAGACATGAGTCCCCCCCCTCGGTAATCTGTAAGCGAGACAGACCTACACAGGTAACTCAACCCAGGTGAGCTAAGGGCAGCAGCTGACAAAATGATGTGGGAATACAGAGAAGAAATTGGCACTCCTTTATGGCAATGCATTTTGTCCATCCCTAGGCAACTAGGTAAAAACAACCCATTTATTCAGTGAAATATCTTTTTCCCATTTATGGAAACTAATATTCTGCAACCATGGGAATATTATGCTTTTACTGTGTTCCGTAATATTTTTCTAACATTTTTATGGGTTCTACAAGGACTTACTTTACCTACATATTCACATATATCCTCAACAGATTCCTTTTAATAAAGGTGAGAACATGTCCCATGTCACCAACTGAGGGACAAGGACAAGAAGACTAAGACAAGGTTTCCACCGAGTCATTTTTCTTCTCATTGTTGAACGCCTCTCTGGAAAACAAAGGCAGAATGGAAGCCTATTCAAAAGTTTTTTGGAATACTTTTCATTCAGGGAACTTTTCTATTGAGGCAATTAGTCTATAAAATCATAAAGCAACTTCTGAGTCTTGATTAAATTAAAAAATAAAGCCAGAGTTGGGGTCAGAAAGGAAGAATCAGACGGTTATTCTAAAGCAAACCTACCGCTTCTTTCTTGAGATTCTGACTTCCTCTGCTCCCTGACAGTCTCCAGCCTTGGAGAGTGTAGAAGAGGAGGGAACTTGGGAAAGCTGGTATTTATCTGTCTAAGGAGCAGGAAAAGAGCAATGAAAGCTGTCCAAGATCTAGAGTATCATACTCACGTATCACCTTCTTTTCCCACTTTCCACTCCTTTCTCATGAACAAATATCATATATTAACACACACACACACACACATATACATTTATGGAATCTAGAAAAATGGTACTGACGAACCTATTAGCAGGGCAGCAATGGAGAAGCAGACATACAAAACAGATTTACGGACATGGGCGAGGGGGAAGAAGGAGAGGAGGAGGTGAATGGAGAGAGTAGCATGGAAGCATATACACTACCATACGTAAAATAGATAGCCAATGGAAACGTGCTGTATGATTCAAGGAACTCGAACTGGGGCTCTGTAACAACCTAGAGGGTTGGGGCAGGGTGGGAGATGAGAGGGAGGTTCAAGAGGAAGGGGGACATATGTATACCTATGGCTACTTCATGCTGATATATGGCAGAAACCAAGCCAATATTGTAAAGCAATTATCATTTAATTAAAAATAAATACATAAGAAAAAATAACTGTCAGTTTAGACACAATGGGATTGAAAAGACTCAGTCTCTTAAGAAGCTGACATTCTAATAGGATAAATCTCAGTTTGTGTAAGTAGCCTTGCAGATCTGTATCCACAAGTAAACAGGACACGACATTCTAAGACACCCACATATTTGGCAAAGCTAATACAATTTTGTAAAGTTTAAAAATAAAATAAAATAAAATAAAAATAAGACACCCACATATTTATTGTTCATAAATATGTCCATAAAGGCTTTTGAAAAGGAAGCTAGATCTGGTTTGAGCTGAGGCAAAACATCATGTTTATATTAAATGGAAGTAAAAAATGCTTTATTTAATCCTAGTTTAAAATCAAAGATTCTAAAGGTCTAGCCTTGGTTTCAAGCTAAGCCAAGTTCTGTCATTTTAATGACGCATTTTAGGAAATAGGGGGGAAATGGAGTAAAAAGGAGGTCTTTCGTCAGTATAAACACAAGTAAGATGGTGTTGCTTGAACAGGGTTCACTGTGTCAAAATCTGCCCTAAATATTTTAATCCTCTGTGTGTTTGAACGCCTGGGTGGTCTGAGCTCGTAAAGTGGCCTCAGTGAAGACACAGTCCCTCTTCCGTTTCTCAGAGTTGTGAGCAGCCGCTCACTAGCCATGTTGTATAAATGACATAATGGCCAGATAAACCTTAGTGATTCTGCCCAGTAATTACTTTAAAACAACCCAATTAGCTTTCGTCTGATGTTTAGTTAAAACCATGCCCTTGGAAAGGTCATGTGAAAGACTCAGAAGAAATTAGTGAAGTATCTGATGAAGCCCCAGTTCCCAGAAAGTTATGGAACCTCCAGAACTGAAACCACTCCCTCCTCTCTCAAAACCATGGGTGGAGCTTTATCCACCAAAACATTGCTACCTGGTCAGCCCCAGAGCTACCACAGCACTGTGGAAGGAGGTGTAATGATCAGAAAACCCAAAGAACAATCATTAAGTCTGTATCATGCCAACAAAAATAGCCACCCTTGCCTGAGTCTTACACAACCTCAGAGAGGGCCAAGGATTTTCACATCCTGCCCAGGCACAAGCATCAGCATCAGCCTCTGCAACTACCTTATCCCTGAGCTCCATTTCCAGCCCAGGACCTCACTCAGTGCCTTGTTTCTTCACTATGTCTCTGCCGTTCTTCCACATCAGACCCTCCAGAAGGGTCTCTAGGCAAGGAAAGCATGTCCACTCTTCCTCTATGCCTGTTTGATCTTTCCCTCTAGTTTCTCCCATTCTCACTCCAGTTAATTGTTCTTGTCTATAATGAGTCACCCTTGCAAGCCTAAAGGCTTTCTATTCTCTTGAGAAAGATAGGTGCTTTCTTTTATGGTTCTCTTCCCTAGAAAAATTCCATTATCCCAGTCAGGGGCTGGAAGGTAAAACATAAATTCCTAACAGTCCCCATGGTTACTCTTTAGTAGGATAATATAAGATAAGGTGATAAGCAAGTAGAAACGCAGTTTGCAAAACAATATGGCTGACAGAAGAACTGCAGAAGGTCAGAATCATTTGTAGATGCAAGTCTTCAAAATATTTTAACTATAGTCTTAATGGTTGATTTCCTTTAGGATTGACTGGTTTGACCTCCTTGCAGTCCAAGGGACTCCAGAGCCTTTTCCAGAACCACAGTTTAAAGGCATCAATTCTTTGGCGCTCAGCCTTTTTTATTGCCCAGCTCTCACAACCAGACATGACTACTGGGAAAAACATAGCTTTGACTATACAGACCTTTGTTGGCAAAGTAATATCTCTGCTTTTTAATACACTGTCTAGGTTTGTTATAGCTTTCCTTCCAAAGAGTAAGTGTCTTTTAATTTCACAGCTACGGTCACTGTCCGCAGGGATTCTGGAGCCCAAGAAAACAGTCTTTCACTGTTTCCATTGTTTCCACATGTATTTGCCATGAAATGATGGGACCAGATGCCATAATCTTCATTTTTTGAATGTTGAGTTTTAAGCCAGCTTTTTCATTCTCCTTTTTCACCTTCATAACCTTGAATATTCATTGGACGGACTGATGCTGATGCTCCAATACTTTGGCCACCTGATGCGAAGAGCCAACTCATTGGAAAAGACCCTGACGCTGGGAAAGATTGAAGGCAGGAAGAGAAGGGAACAACAGAGGGCAAGATGATTGGATGGCATCACCAACTCAAAGGATGTGAGTTTGAGCAAACTCAGGGAGATAGTGAAGGACAAGGAAGCCTGGTACGCTGTAGTCCATGGAGTAAAAAAGAGTCAGACATAACTGAGCAACTGAACAAGTCTTAATGGATAAGTCTAAAGTGAATTTTCACACTTTTTATGCCCCCAGTTAAAACCATTAGAACTCATTAGCACCCAAGGCAAAGAACCGTTAATAAAATAATAAATAACTTTGCTTCTATTTCTATTGAAAATGCCAATTATTGACTTAAATTATGCTTTTTTACATACTACAGTAGGCAAAAAGCATTGTTTGAGCCTTGGTCCCTAGTCTAACATCAGTAAAATTTCACCTGACTCTTCTCATGTTCAGAGAACTAAGTTAAAAGCTAAAAGGTAGAATTTGCATATAGGTGGAAATTCACATCCTACTATTTACTTGAGAAACTAGTGATCTTGATAAAGTTTTATTATCTAACCTATCTTAATCTAATGTTTATCTTTAATTATACAAATGAGAACCATTTGCTAGTGCCTAAATGCAGAATTTGAACAGAAGAGGATACTGAACTTATATTGCCTCCTCTCCTTTTTTCTTTACATTCCCTAGATATTTAATCCTAAGAAATAGTAATTTATCTAGCATAGTCTCCTATATCAGAATTATGCCATGCTCAGTCACTTAGTTGTATCTGACTCTTTTGAGTCCCCATGGACTGTAGCCTGCCAGACTCCTCTGTCTATGGGATTCTCCAGGCAAGAATACTGGAGTGGGTTGCCATTTCTTATACACGGGGATCTTCCCGACCCAAGGATAGAACCCGTGTCTTCTGTGTCTCCTGCATTGGCAGGCAAATTCTTTACCACTGAGCCATATGGGAAGCCTTATATCAGAACTTTGAGGCACCACACAATCACGGAACTAATATATAGCCTCCCAACTTTTAGTTAGTACTCCTACTACAAAAAATTTTAATTATACAAAAGCTGTCATTACCTTGCAATTCCAGTCTTTCCATTGTCCCCACCTCACTTGGGGAGGCTCAAGAGGAAGAGACTATCCTTGGGCTGGATTCCTTCTGGCTTCTGCCTGATGCTCTATCCAGAGGCACTCCTAGCTTTCTTATCTCTCTGGGGACTCATCCATGGGCTTCTCACTCAAGCCTTTTTAAGACCCTTGGGCAGATTTTTCTATCTGGGACAATTTTTCAGTTATTTGCTTAGCTATCCATTTCTTATGAAATCCAAACCTTAACAAAGGTTAAGGACCACACTTTGGTTTCTTTTTCTCTGCATCATCGTTTTTCCTGCCCTTATTTTCTTCCCTGGAAACAATGACTGCTATTCCCCATGTTCCTGAAGATTCTCTCTCCTCTGAAAATCTCTAGGATTGAATACTACAACCCCACCATGAAACTTTTTGTAGTCTAACCCCCCAAACAGTGGACACGATACCAAACCATCAGTCTGTTGCTTCAAGCCAACCAACATGTATACTGGAGACATCCCGACAAGTACACCCTAAATGTCCTCCTGAAGTAAGTCCTTGAGGCCAGTATGCTAGCTCACACAATTCAGCCTTTTCTAAGTGGGACATCCCCAGCAAAGGGCATCCCAACCCACACAATCCCGTTACAAGCTCAGTTCTGAATCATGTGCCTTGACCAGTTTTGGTGCTCCATCCCAGTGTCTCTGGATTCTTACAACAGCCCTCCTTTTCACCCATGCTCTTACTGATATCCTCTGTCCTCCTTTTGAGCGGATACCCAGCCAGCACCATCTTCCTGGCTCAGCCTGACAATTAGGTTGATTCTTCTTTAGCCACACTTGCTGGGTAATGTCTGTCTTGCTTCTCCTGATAACTTGGGACTTTCCTAGGTCAGTGCCACTTTCTAGGTCCAGTAGGTTTCTCCCTAACATAGCAAATGAAATAGAGTAAGAAAATAAAATAAAGGATTCTGAATTTACAAGAGAACAGTTGGGGTTCTCAAATTTAGCACAGTCAGGATCAGGTAACTGGTTGGTTCATTAAATCTTGATAGGAGCAAAAGTACTGAGTACACCAGAGAGCAGCCTTCTAGCTGCTAGAAAGTGGACGATAGCATCCTGTGCAGAGCGAGTGGTGAGTGTCAGGGAAGCTAGTGGGTTTGCTAACTGGAGGTCAGTTGCTTTAGCAACCTCTACTCCAATTCTCAGTTTCTTTATAACAACCAGCAAGATTTACCTTCTAGCCTAAAAAAGAAGAGACAGGAAAGAGCAATGTACGCTGAACAATCAGCTTAACCTGGGCTATTTCCTGGTATGGGGAAGAGGCTTCTTCAGAAGCTCTGTCCCACTCACCCATGACCTAGAACACATTCTGAGAATTATCAGTAACCTCAGCTGAGGTTTTTCCCCAAATGCAGAAGACGCTAGCACAAACAATTTCAATTCGAATTTCAAAGTAGATGGAATGTGAATAATAGAAGTTATATTCTACTAGTATCTTGATAATAGCATTATATGGTTGGACCACTTCACAGTGGTAATTGCAACCTGGTACATTATTCATTCAATATCTGAAATCTTGGAAGAGACCCTACACGGCACAGTCAGGAGGCTTTGAGAGGCTAAAGCCCGCTCTGTTGTTGTTTCAGTGGAGCCAGTCCCAGCATGTTTAAATACTGCTGTTGCCTGCTGGGTGCCAATGTGGTTTCACTAGCAAGTGTGGGCAAGAATATTTTTTAGAAATTGAAAATGATTGCTGCCAAACTGTGAAACCAACTGCTAAATCTATCTACTCCTTTAAAAAAATCCTCTATTCATGTTTAGTGAATCTGTGCAAAGATCCTTCTTGTCAGAAACACAGTTAACTCAAGGACCTTCCTAAGAAACTCCTGTGGGGAGCTTAAACTACAATCAAAACATTAAGTGATCTCTCCGCTCCCCTCCCATCATTCACTTGCAGCCCTGGCAAGTCAACAAGATGGCTTCTCAGGAGCACATCCAGGTAAATTAGAGTCCTTAAGAAGACTCAAGTAAAGGTGGACTTTCCGGGAACAACTGTCAACTGAAGGGCATTTATCACTGAAGATGTCTGCTATGGGGGTTTTGATATTTCACCAAAAGAAAAAAAAAACAGGGAGAGAAAGAGAGAGAGAAGAAAGGGAGTGAATTTAGACCTGCAGAAGGCCAAATCCACAAGTATTTGTGTGGCTATAAATATTAAAAGTATACATAAATCATGTGCATGGATGCACTACTCTCTCTTCCCACACCCAGCCCATAACTATACTACTGATTTCTGGAAAGCTAGGACATTTCCGGGCTTCCCTGGTAGCTCAGCTGATAAAGAATCCGCCTGCAATACAGGAGATCCCAGTTTGATTCCTGGGTTGGGAAGATACCCTGGAGAAGGGATAGGCTACCCACTCCAGTGTTCTTGGGCTTCCCTGGGGCCCAGACGGTAAAGAATCTGCCTGCAGTGTGGGAGTCCACTCCAGTATTCTTGCCTGAAGAATCCCCATGGACAGAGGAGCCTGGCGGGCTACATTCCAGGGGGTCCCAGAGTTCCAGTCCGACACGACTGAGTGACTAAGCACAGCACACAGCGCAGGATGTTTTCGTCATGCTCAGCCTTCACCAAGGCTATATATAATGCTCTCCACAGGGCAGCTGCTCAGTAAGTACAGTGGGTAAGGGCAGGGGCTCGGGAGAAGTCTGCCTGAGGCTCAAATCTTTGGCATACAAACCTTAGGCATACAACATACTCTTTCACTTACATCCTTCAGATAAATATGAAGCACTTAGAAGAAGTGACTGGCACATAATAAATGCTAAGTAAATCCTGGTGATTATTAACTAACTATGGCCCACTGTGCTTTATGTGTGAATGACTGTATACCCCACAGATTCTTAGGAGGAAAGACTCTAAAATGGAAATAGTTCTCAGCTGGTAAAATAGAGACACATTGTATCTTCAAACTCAGGGACATGGAATCATGAAAATTATGTCCCAGAAGTAACAGATAAATAATATATACCTCCTACAAACTGAGCACCAGAGGGGAAGTGCTGTGGGACTGCAGGTGTGATTGTGGCCAGATAGAAACTACCTTGGCATAGAGAGCAAGAAATCTAAACTGTAGTCTAAATCTGTCCTGAGCAAGCTGTGTGACTTTGCTGTAATCATCGTATCTCTCTAGACCTCAATACTTTCATGGATATAATGAGAAAATTGATCCAGCAGGGTTAGCCAACAGAACATCCTGCTCTGATGGAAAAGTTCTGCATCTGCACTGTCGGGTATGGTAACCACACGTGACTATTGAGCACTTAAAGCGCATACAATGCACTGAGGACCTGTGCTTTAATTTTCATTTTATTTATTGATAATTAAAGTGTTTCCTAAGATCTTTTAGATCAAGTATTTTCAAAGACCTTTACTGGTTCTACAATTCTGTGATTCATAGAGCTTCTCTAGGTAAAAATGTGGAAAGCAAGTATTATTATAGTGGATCATAAACCTTATTCAGTCTCTAGAGTCTGTTTACTTGGTGGGTAACTAAAAGCAAATATATGAAAAGAAACCATTAAGAAGTACACAGATCTTGAGAAATTAGAAATGGTCCTGCCTGGAGGGAGAGGAGTACTCCCAATGATCCCTCAATGATATTTTCCAAGTCTGTGATAGTACCAGGTTTGAAATATCTCACCTTCTGAAAAGTAATAACCAGTAGCAATTGATGTTTATTGAGTACTGTGGATTAACTCTTTGATTCACAACAATCCTGTGGTATAGACATATTATCATTCTTGATTTACAGAGGAAGAAAGTGAGACACAGAAATGTTAAGTAACTTGTCACAAGCTATCCCGCTACAAAATGAATGGATGAGCCAGGATGTGAACTTACACAATTAGCTCCGAAGTCTATCTTTGTAAAAAAAGAAAACAAACTTCTTAATGAAGAATAACACATACAGATACAAAACAGTGCTCAAAGTGTATGCTTGATGAATTTTCACAACGCGAACACACCCACATCATTTCCAGAAAGTTACTATTATTATGGCTCCATTCAGTCACTGCTCACTCCACCCCAACTGATTTCTAACACCATAGATTAGCAGAGCTTGTACTTTAACCACTGTGTTGTTTATCCCTGAAGATGGTGTTAGAAGATCATATCCTTGTAACCAAGAGAAACAAGCACATACAGCAAGAGAAACAGCTATTAATTAATGGTCTCAAATCCATCAGTAATAAAAATGGGACAGTTCATAGATGGCATTGCTCATTCACTCAGTACATATTTATTAAGCACCTACTATATGGCAACCACTGTTCCAAGCACTGGGTTTTGTCAACTCTGATCAAAATAGACAGGGTTTCTGCCTCATACAATATCTACTTCTTGACCCAGCTCATTAATCAATAGGTAGCTCAGAGTGGAGGAGCCTTACTCAGCGGTCTTGGAGGTGGCCAACAGGCTTGGTGGCAGTGCCAAGGGTAGTGCCAGCACCCCAGAGAAGAGTTGCCCTGACTTTGGTCCCTGTAATTTTAGCAGAATGCCCTTCGAGCTTCCTGGAATTTTGGAAAGGTGACAATTGGAGCTCATTGCATGAGTTTCCACTAAAAATAACTTTATAAACAATTTCTAAATACTGTCTTTATAAGCAAAAACTTAAGAAAAGTCCACAGGCTTAATGTTACCAGAGAGATTACAACATGAGAAGGGAGATGTGGGAATACTGTGTGGACGAGGCAAAAAAAAAAAAAAAGGCCACCAGGGAACTCCACCCCAGCTGATGAGGAATGATTGCTCTCTGCCGACAGACAACTGAGCAACTCTCACTAATATTTTCCAAAGCAACAAAGACGCTGATGCAACACACTGAAGAGTCCAAGGATATTTCCGACAAATATATTCTAAACCAAAACAACAACAACAGCTTCTATATGCTGCTAAGAGTTGAGCTGCTTCAGTCAATGTGACCTCGGCATATCTTAACTGTGCCTGGCCTCAGTTCAGCAACTGCTCTCTGGCTCAGGGAGACTGTATATGCAATTCAAGTCTTAAACACACTCAAGTCTTGCTTTTTCCAAAGCCCTCTTGATCTTCCCCTTGAAATGCATAGGCTAACATGACCCTCGGGAATTGTGCAAACCTACCAACACACCACGAGGTCAGTTGTTTAGATATTGTTGGGTTTTCTTAATGCTGAGAAAATAGCATGGGAGCCCCGCAGGAACAGTGCCATCACTGTGTTTTTCTTATCCAGCCTCAGTTCTCACACTAGCCGGAGCTCTTGCGTCTACTGTACAATGAAAACATACTGTGGGAACAACTGGAATCGCATCTCAGGGGAGGGGAAGGGATGCGTTATCTGCTGTTACCCAAGTCCGTGCTGTCCAACCGGTCTCACCGATCCTCATGTCAAATCACATAGCTAATGGAGCATGACTGGCCCTGAGGGCCCCACTCTATTTACTGGCCACAGTGAAAGCAAGTGAGCAGTAAACAGGACTTCCAACCACAGAAAGTTACTGGGGCTGTACAGAGCACTCGCAGGGAGACCCAAGTCCGGAGAGGGCAGCTGGTATGCAGCGAACTGGAAGAGTGGCCCTGGGTCTTTCCTGCAAATGAGCGGCAGGGAGACTCCCAAGAGCTTTGCAGTGCCAACGAGGAGCAGTCAGGCTTAAGCAAGAAACTCTACATGGCTCAGGAAGTTCTAACCTGATGGAAAGTCTGAACAAGAGAAAAGTCATCCTTTCAAAAAGAAAGGGTTTGGACATCTAAATCCTTACTCCCAAACTTTCCTTGCATGGGGACCTTAGCTTGAATACAGTGGGACCTGGCAATATTCCTGCTCTGGTCTCACGCCTTTGACAAACCATAGTGTGAAAACTGAAGCTTCAATTTAGACTACATGGAGCACACTGAAAGCCACTTTGTAAAAAGCAAAGATCTGTGCAATGATCTGTTCCCTGGGTCCCTTGCACTAACGGCCATTTAAGTTTCTGGAGCCAATAAATGATCATTCCTGCCCCTGTAGCTGAGGGACAGAACTGCAAGGCATATTCTCTTGGTTTTCTCTTCCTATGGCCAAGGTCTCTCTGCCCGGTACCCTGTTCTTTTTCTCAAGGGATTGGAGTTAGATTATCTCATTTATTCATTTATTGACTCAGCATATATTTACTAAATACCTAGTATGTGTCAGGCACTATTTTAGGTGCTGAGGATACAGTAATACAAAAGGGAGCCACCCCCTTCATGGAACTGCCATTCTAATAAAATAGAAAGATGAAAGGCAAACAAATGAGCAGATGCATCATTTAATATCAGGCAGCAATAAGCAACACAGAGAAGAATAAATCAAGCTAAAGAATGGAAAATCATTATCGTTAGGGTGGTCAAAGAAAGCCCATCTCAGCAAATGGCATTTGAGCTAAGACTTAGTGATATGTGAAAGCCCATGGACACCTAGGAGAAAAACTGGTTCAGGGACAGAGTGGTAGTAGAAATAGAAAGTGCAAAAGCTAGAAGCTGGCAACATGCTTGGCATGCAGGAGGAACAGCAAGCAGATCAGTGTGATCGGACTATAAGAAGCAAGGGGAAAGTAATAAAAGGTAGTATCATAGAGGAAGACAAGTGCCTTATCATGTAAGAACTTTGCATTTCATTCTAGGAGGATGGGAAGCCGTTGGAACACAGATGAGATATGATCTTTATTGCTAAACTTTGTGACTCTCAGTAGCCCCACTCAATCACAGAGTAGGACTGAGAACCAAAGTTCAAGCTGGAGAATAGACAGCCAATAAGATGTAAGAAAAGACATAACAGCTACAGCAATTCCAACAGGTCAAGGCTCAGATGTGACAGCAAGAGCAGGAGGATTCTTTAATACAATTTCCTATCCTCTGTCCCTTCTCTTTGGGAGGTCCCCATTGCTGCTGTTGGGATATGAAGAGATGTTGGGAAACACCCACTCATCCTTTAAGAGTCAACTTAAACACTCTCTCTTCTGTGAAGGACAGGCTGTGTTCCTGTTAACATGGATCACACCGAAATACAAAGAGGTGATCATGGGTAAGAATAAATAATCTAGACTTAGGGGCCATAGGCTAATTTCAATGTACGTTGCTCTTGCTTGTCGGAGTTGGCAAGATACCACACACGGGTGGTGGAAAAGGTAGGTCACTCTGAAGGGAGTACATGCTTCTGTGTCATTCATCAGGGAGTAAGCAACTCCTGGGGTAAGACGCAGCAAACCCAAGGGGAAAGGGATTTCTTAGGGTCTGAGGAAACTGGGCTAGACTCTCAAGCACAGAGAGGCCTAACCTAGCTCCACTAGATAGGACCAAGCTGACACTGGCCGTTGGGGTTAGTCAGGGAGTTGACCCAGGAAGAAAATGTGCACCTGGGTTTGTGTACGAGTTCTGTCCCTGTTTAGAGTGAAATTAGTGGAAGGAATAAAGTTTCTGCTCTTCAGAGGTGAGGACTGAAGTGAGGGTTGGTCTATCAATGAGCAAGGCATAGAGAAGACAGGAGTGAAGTGAAGTCGCTCAGTCGTGTCCGACTCTTTGTGACCCCATGGGTTGTAGCCTACCAGGATCCTCCATCCCTGGGATTTTCCAGCATGCGATACTGGAGTGGGTTGCCATTTCCTTCTCCGGGAGGGCTTCTCGACCCAGGGATTGAACCCAGGTCTCCCACATTGTAGGCAGATGACGCTTTACTGTCTGAGCCACCAGGCAAACTGGCTATTTTGTGTCCCTCGGCTCAAGTGAATGGCTACTTGTTTCAGGGTTGGTGGTTTGGCAACAGCAACAACAGAGCACAGAATGTGACCCACTTCTTGGATACATAGCTCCAATCCAACATTCACAAACTTCTTCTATGTATCAAAACTAAGTTCTAGATTTATTAGAAAGACATGAGAGCATTCCATACGATGTAACCCTTCTGAAACAACAAATAACTCTGGAGATACTTGGGGCATTTTAGGGGAAAGAAAATGCTGGGGAAGGCTGGACTTCCCGCTTTGGTGGACAAATGCAAGTTTAGGGTTGTTCAGTGTTAGGCCACCGATGTAATATTAGCAGCACCTAACAGCAGCAAGGCTGATCTCACACATTATTTAAGTTTTGGCTGCTTTGTCTCATTACTCGAGAACAGAGAAGCCATGTTATCCACCTTTTTTCTCCTGCAATAAGCAAGGTGACTGGCATGTAGGAAATGTTCAGCAGATGTACAATGAAGAAATAGATGAATGAATGAATGATGAAGGGGAATTGCGATGGCAGGCACTGGTGGGAAGGGGTGGAGAAGGAGAAAGCCAGGCAGAATTCACCATATGGGAAGGCATGTGTTCAGACCAAATAGTTGTGTGCTTTCCAATACTTTCAACTCTATAAAGGCAGATGCTTCACATGTAAAATCATATGCCAACTTTGATCTTCCAAGATAGGTCTTTCTACATTATCAATAAAGGAAGTGCTTGCCAACCTGTTCTACCACTACAGAAACACAATGGACAGTCACGTACCAAAGAATGGAGGGTTTCATTGAATAAGTATGTTAAATAAAGGAGCTGCTGCTAAGTCACTTCAGTCATGTCCGACTCTGTGTGACCCCATAGATGGCAGCCCACCAGGCTCCCCCGTCCCTGGGATTCTCCAGGCAAGAACACTGGAGTGGGTTGCCATTTCCTTCTCCAATGCATGAAAGTGAGAAGTGAAAGTGAAGTTGCTCAGCCGTGTCCAACTCTTAGCGACCCCATGGACTGCAGCCTACCAGGCTCCTCCGTCCATGGGATTTTCCAGGCAAGAGTACTGGAGTGGGGTGCCATCACCTTCCTGCATTATAGACAGTCTTCACCCAGGAAGAGGACAGCAATCATAGCCTAACATATGTGATCCACTGCAATGTCCAAATTGAGGTTAAAACCTAAGAAGCTGCTTGTGTAAGATGAAAGTTGTTAAAATTCCAGAAAAGCAACTAAATTCTGAACTTGCCATTGACTCCATCCAGCAGCTAAAAAGATCATAATTACTATTTTAATAGCTGGTGGGAGCACTGAATTTTTATTTAAGAGACATAAGTTTGAGTCCTGACTCTGCCATCATTTGATTGTATGAAACTGGCCAAGTCATTTACCACCCAGAAATTCAGTATCCTCATCTGTAAAAGGGAGATAATAATAGATTACAGTGTTACTATAAACATTAAATAAATTATGTATGTTAAATAACCTTGTGATGTACTGAACATAACATGAAAATAAGTCATTTTGTAATATATTTTTGTTACTAGAATTATAATGAGATAAACCACTATACTTATGTACAACTTATTTACTTAATTTTTGTTACTGAAGAATGTAGCCAAGGAGAAACTTTGAACTTTACACAGGTATGTGTATTCTAGTCAACATATTATACATGACAGTTCTTGAGGTGTTTTCTTTAAATGTCAATAATCAAAGTTACGGCAAATGAAGAGGTCCCTGGGGGAAACATGAAACCTACAAGAGTGAAGAGTAGTTTTATAATTTATTATCTTTCACATTTTGTTTTCCAAATCCACCCCAAAATGTTTGCTCCTTATGGTCATTCAGACTTTGTAAAATATAGCCAGAAGGAAAGACCCTTCCAGGCATGACAAGGTCAGAAACTATAAATATAAAGATGGATAGAGTTGATGACATAAAAATTCCAAATGTTAACAGAGCAAGAAACCAAGCAACAAAATTAATACAGTTGAAAGATATAATACTGGGGTAAAATGCAGCATATGGAAAAGAGAAAGTAGTAAATTCCTGCATTTATAAACATTTTAATTAGACAATTTTAACAATACAATGGAGAAAGTGGTCAAATAGCATAGAAAGATAATTCATGAGAGAAGAAACACAAACGACCAATAAGCAAGAATGCCTAATTTGCCTAGTAATTAAAGGAGTGCAAACTAAAACAAGATGCTATTTTTCACTTATCAGATGGGCAAAGGTTTAAAAGAATGCTAATGCTCATTGCTGGTTAGGGTGTAGGAAGTGGGCACACTCATTAACTGTTGGTGGGAATTAATTTTGGTACAACCTTTCTGGAAGGCAATTTGGCAAGGCCTATAAAAATCTAAAATATGCAAACTCTTTGACCCAACTCTTTCACATCAAGAAATCATGAGACAAACACAAGTACAGACAGGATGTCTGTACAAAGTTATCACTCATGGAGTTATTACAGAAAATTGGAAGCAACTTAAATATCCAGGGGATTATTTTTAATAAATAATGGAACATATGTACGGCAGAATATCAGAAACAGTGATGTTGACCTAGTCATTGACGTGAAAAGATGTCCATAACCAACAAATGAAACATATTACAAAACAGTAAAAACTGTCAATCAGGTTACTGCCAATGGGTGGGATTATGGGTGATATTTATTTTCTATAATTTTCTCAATTGCTCTATTCATGTTTTTATATATCAAGCATGTAACAACTACTTTTTCATTAAAAGAGATAAAATCTACTTCCGAAATATCTTTTTTAAGTAATATAGCTATTCTCACAATACTTGTTTTAGGGCTTCCCTGGTAGTTCATCTGGTAAAGAATCCACCTGCAATTCAGGAGATCTATTCTCACAATACTCATTTTACATCACAATATTTTAAGTATAACTTTCTTTTTCTTAGTAGGTTTCAAATGAGATATATTTGAGATGATACAATATGCTCTCAGTGAAGCGAAGTGAAGTGAAAGTTGCTTAGTCGTGTCTGACTCTTTGCAACCCCGTAGACTATACAGTTCATGGAATTCTCCAGGCCAGAATACTGGAGTGGGTAGCCTTTCTCTTCTCCAGGGGATCCTCCCAACCCAGGGATCAAACCCGGGTCTCCCACATTTCAGGCAGATTCTTTACCAGCTGAACCGCAAGGGAAGTCCGAGAATACTGGAGTGGGTAGCTTATCCCTTCTCCTTCGGATCTTCCCAACCCAGGAATCAAACCGGGGTCTCCTGCACTCCATGCGGATTCTTCACCAACTGAGCTATCAGGGGAGCCCAGTGTGCTCTCAGATAGAACTTAATTTGTTTTCATCCTCACAATCTGATATGCTGACATAAAAGCTAAAGTAACAAATCATCCTCCTTCCCCAACCCTTCTCTGGGAATTTTTGCTCGCTTTCCTACTTTTCTACTGCTAAGACAAATCACAGCTCCAACTCAAAGAACGCAACTATATGGAATAGGCTTTTCACACACGCTGCTGGTGCCTTCTCTGCCTTCTGCCTGCCTGTCTCCAAGGTGACCACAGGCTCAGGTTTGGAGTTACTCAAAAACAGCAGTATAGTTCCACTTGAAAAAGCAGTCAGGTCAATGGAAAGTGTACTCAGGATGAAAGAGATTAGCTCATATAGCAAACAGAGCGTATCATTTAAGCATTCGGGTTCTAGAATAAGACTACACAGATTTAAATTCTGACTTATTAGCTTTGTAATTTTGGCAAATTACTCTAAGACTTCGTTTCCCCATCTATAAAATGAGCACATGAATCTCTTCTTCATAGGATTATTATGAAACTAAAAAAAGAAATCACAACCAAAATACTTGGTGCCTAACATGTAGTTAACACTCAGGAATGGTAGTCATTAAAATTATCATTTGTCTTAAATATCTGTTGTTGTGCAATTATTCTAGTTTCTGTAGGCCAGGTATATGGGAGAGGCTTAGCTGAGTCCTCTGGCTCTGGGTCTCTCACAAGACTGCAGTCAAGGTGTCAGCTGGAACTACAGTCATCTCACAGGTAAATGGGGGAAGGATCCACTTTTACTAAATTGGCAGGATTCAGTTCCTCATGGGCTACTGGGTTTAAGGCTTTTGTTTCTCCGTGAGGTGGGTCTTCAGTTGTCAGAATACGGCAGCTTGCTTCATCAGAGTGAGCAGGTCAGACAGAAGATGGAGTGACAGCATGAGGGACTGTCACAGGTTTTGATTACTCAATCTTGGATGTGACTGCCTTTCCCTTTTGCCACATTCGGTCCCTTAGAAATAAGTCACTGGGTTCAGCCTACACACAAGGGGAAGTGATTGTACAGGGGAGGAAGTAACAAGGAGACAGATCAATTAGGGCCATTTCAGAAAATGCCTACCACATCACTGTATAAGCTTTTCCAAGAAAAGACTGACTTCTGAGATCTATATTGTGTGACTTCTGTAAACTTCTGTAAACCCAGCTGAATTGCAAAGTGTCCAACCTGAGTAAGTGGATCAAATATAGAACTATTATCTATGTTTATATGATGATGTGGCAGTTCAAAGAGAGTTCCCACAATGAAGGAACGGTGGGTGCTATAGAGGTCCTCTTTGGTATTTTTGTTACAAAAACAATGGGAATTTTGTTTGTTTGCTTGTTTGTTTTCCAACTATAACCCAACTCTCCACCCTCTAAGATACTCTATAACCAATTTTTAAAGATATTAGATACTACCTCAGCAAGTGGGATCATTTTCTTCTTAGTGCAAAAAATGGTGGCCCCACATTCAGGATCCACTTAAACCACAGTCTGCCTCTTACTGTCTTCTGGTTTCTAATGGTTCTGGAGCCTTTTTTATCTTCATAATATGCCCCAGGTTGGGCGTACTCCCATTTTCTTTAGTCCTCAAAGCACCAGAATGACTTTCTGTTATTTGATTCAAAGAGCAATTTAGTTCTCTTCGAGTCTTTTGATTCTCTTTCCAGTTTCTGTTTGGAAAGATTATATTTGATTCTGTTTCCAGAAAAAAATCCACAACATTTTTTTAAAAAAGCAATTCTCTCCCTAAAAAGAATTCCATCTTCTGAAAAAAGCAGCCAGTTTGTTAAATTGTGTAATGTTCTTTCTCACTACACAAATTATATTTCATTATTAAATTAATATTCAAAGGTTATCAACTGACTTTACCACAGAAACTCTGAAGGCTAGAAGGGTGTGTCATGATACCTTTAAAGTGATTAAAAAAAAAAAGGTTAAAAAAAAAACTACAAACAAAAATACTCTACCTGGCATGGCTTTCATTCAGATTAGATAGATCAAAAGTTTTACAAGTGAGCAAAAGCTAAAAAAGTTCAACACCACCAAGCCAGCTTTACAAGAAATGTTAAAGGAATTTCCCTATATGAAAAAGAAAAAGCCACAACTAGAATCATGAAAATTACAGAAAGAAGCAGCTCATTGGTAAAGTAAAGATAGATGAAAGGTAATAAATCAGTCATACACAAAGTTAGCAGGAAGATTAAAGACAAAAGTAGTAAAATTACCTATATCTTCAATACGTAGTTAAGGGATACACAAAACAAAGATATAAATATGATGTAAAGACTAGTAATCTTGGGAGGAGAGGAGTAAAACGCAGCGTTGTTAAAATGTGTTCAAAATTTTAAAATCAGCAACTTAAAATAGTCTCTCTCACTCTCTTTCTCTCTCTCTCTCTCTATATATATACCCATATATATATAGGGATTACTATTTTTAAAATGTCATGGTAACCAAAAGCCAAAAATCTTTAAGAGATACACCAAAAAAAGAGAAAGAAATGCAAGCATAATACTAAAGACAGCTATTAAATCACAATGGAAGAGAACAAAGAGGAAGAAAGAAACAAAAAAGAATTATAAATAAACCTAAAAACAATTTACAAAATGTCAATAAGTTTATACCTATTAATAATTTCTTAAATAAACTAAATTCTCCAATCAAAAGAAACAAAATGACTGAATGGAAATAAAAGTAAGACTCATATCAGTTCAGCTCAGTTCAGTCACTCAGTCATGTCCGACTCTTTGCGACCCCATGGACTGCAGCACGCCAGGGTTCCCTGTCCATTGTCAACTCCCAGAGTTTACTCAAACTCATGTCCATTGAGTTGGTGATGCCATCCAACCATCTCATTCTCTGTCATCCCCTTCTCCCGCTTTCAATCTTTCCCAGCATCAGGGTCTTTTCAAATGAGTCAGTTCTTTGCATCAGGTGGTCAAAGTATTGGAGTTTCAGCTTCAGCATCAGTCCTTCCAATGAATATTCAGGACAGATTTCCTTTAGGACCCATATGTGAAAGTGAAAGTGAAAGTCGCTCAGTCATGTCCGACTCTTTGTGACCCCGTGGACTGTCTCTAGGCCAGAATACTGGAGTGGGTAGCTTTTCCCTTCTCCAGGGGATCTTCCCAACCCAGGGATCAAACCCAGGTCTCCTGCATTGTGGGCAGATTCTTTACCAGCTGAGCCATAAGGGAAGCCCATAATAGTGCTGTCTGTAAGAGACTCTCTTCAGATCTAAAGACACACACGCAGACTAAAAGTGAGGGGATGGAAAAAGTTATTCCATGTGAATGGAATTCAAAAGAAAGGCAGGGTAGCAATACTTAGAGTAGACAAAACAGACTTTAAGACAAAGACTATAACAATAGGTAAAGAACGTTACATGCCAATAAAGGGATCAATTCAAGAAGAAGACGTAACACTTGTATTGTGTGTGTGTGTATATATATATGTGTGTGTGTGTACACACACCAAACAGGAACACAAATACGTAAAGCAAATATTAACAGACATAAAGGGAGAAATTAACACAATAATAGTAGGGAACATCAACACCTCACTTACATCAATAGACAGACCATCCAGACAGAAAATCAATTAGGAAACCCTGGTCTTCAATGACACATTAGATCAAATACACTTAACACATATGTATAGCACATTACATCCCAAAGCAGCAGAATACACATTCTTTTGAAGTGTACATGGAATATTCTCCAGGATAGATCATATTGTAGGCCAGCACATTTAAGAAAACTGAAATAAAATCAAGCTTTTTTTTCTTGCCACGATGCTATGAAGTCCGAAATCAAAAGGGAAAAAAGTGCAAAAACACATAGAGGTTAAACAACTTTCTATTAAAACCTAATGGATCACTGAAGAATTTTTATTTTAATCTGGAGACATGAAAATGAAAACACAACTCAAAATCTACAGGATGAAGCAAAAACAGTTCTAAGAGGAAAGTTCATAACAATAGAAGCCTACTTCAGGAAATAAGGAAAATCTCAAACAAACAACTTAAATTTACACCTAAAGGAAAAAGAAAAGAAAGAATGAATAAATACCAAAGTTAATAGAAGAAAAGAAATCATAAAGATTAAAGCATAAATAAATAAAATAGAGACTTAAAAATTATCAAAAGGATCAATGAAACTAAAAGCTGGTTCTGTAAAAAGATTTTAAAAAACATTGATAAACCTTTAGTCAGTCTCATCAAGAAAAAGAGAAAGCCCAAATCAATAAATTGAGAAATAAAAAGGGGAAGTTGCAACTAACACCACAGAAATACAAAGGATCATACGAGATTACTATGAATAACATATCCCAATAAAATGGGCAACCTAGAAGAAATGGACACATTCTTAGAAACGTACCATCTCCCAAGACTGAACCAGAAAGAAATAGAAAATATGAACAGAGCAATTACCAGTAATGAAGCTGAATCAGTAATTAAAAAACCCTCAACAAATAAAAGTCCAGGGCCAGTTGGTTTCAGAAGTGAATTCTATCAAACATTTAGAGAAGAGTTAACACCTATCCTTCTCAAACTATTTCCAAAAATCGCAGAGGTAAGAATGCTTCCAAACACTTTCTGTAAGACCAGCAGCACCCTGAAAACCAAAAGATATTAGGACATAAAAACCAAAGATATTAGGAAAAATCAAATTACAGACCAATAATACTACTGATGAACAAAGATATAAAAATTCTCAACAAAATATTAGCAAACCAAATTCAACAATACATTAAAAGAATCATATACCATAATCAAGTGGGATTTATTCTAGTGATGCAAGGATGGTTAAATATTCACAAATCAATCAATGTCATACATCACATTAACAAACTGAGGAATAAAAATCTTATGATCAACCCAATAGAAGCAGAAAAACTTTTGACAAAATTCGACATCCATTTATGATAAAAACTCTCCAGAAAGTCGGTATAGAGGGAACATATCTCAACATAATAAAGGCCATATATGATAATCCTACAGCTTATTATAATACAGATTAATAACATCACACTCAACAGTGAAAAGCTGAAAGATTTCCTCCAACATCAGGAATGAGACAAAGATACCCTCTCTCACCATTTTTATTCAGCACAGTATTGGAAGTTCCAGTCGTAACAATTACACAAGAAAAAGAAACAAAAGGAATCCAAATTGGAAAGGAAAAAGTAAAACTGTCACTGTTTGCATGTGACATGATACTATATATAATATCTTCAAGACATCACCAGAAAACTATTAGAGTTCATCAGTGAATTAGGCAAAGTCACAGAATACAAAATTAATATACAGAAATACGTTGGCATTTCTATACACTAATGATGAGCTGTCAGAAAGAGAAGTTAAGAAAGTAATCCCATTTACCATGGCATGAAAAAGAATAAAATATCTAGGAATAAATCTAAGGAAGTAATTAAAAAAACTGTACCCAGAAAACTATAAGACATTGATGGAAGAAACTGAAGATGATACAAACACTTGGGAAATTTTACCATGTTCATGGATTAGAAGAATTACTATTGTTTAAATGACCATACTGGAGAGGGCAATGGCAACCTACTCCAGTACTCTTGCCTGGAAAATCCCATGGGCGGAGGAGCCTGGTAGGCTGCAGTCCATGGGGTCGCTAAGAGTAGGACACGACTGAGCGACTTCACTTTCATTTTTCACTTTCATGCATTGGAGAAGGAAATGGCAACCCACTCCAGTGTTCTTGCCTGGAGAATCCCCAGGACGGGGAAGCCTGGTTGGGCTGTCTATGGGGTAGCACAGAGTTGGACACGACTGAAGCGACTTAGCAGCAGCAGCAGACCATACTACCCAATGAAATCTACAGATTCAATGCAATCCTATCCTTTTCATTACAGGGGACTGGAATGCAAAAGTAGGAAGTCAAGAAACACCTGGAGTAACAGGAAAATTTGGCCTTGGAATAGGGAATGAAGCAGGGCAAAGGCTAATAGAGTTTTGCCAAGAGAACGCACTGGTCATAGCAAACACCCTTTTCCAACAACACAAGAGAAGACTACATATGGACATCACCAGATGGTCAACACCGAAGTCAGATTGATTATATTCTTTGCAGCGAAAGATGGAGAAGGTCTATACAGTCAGCAAAAACAAGACCGGGAGCTGACTGTGATTCAGATCATGAACTTCTTATTGCCAAATTCAGACTTAAATTGAAGAAAATAGGGAAAACCACTAGACCATTCAGGTATGACCTAATCAAATCCCTTATGATTATACAGTGGAAGTGAGAAATAGATTAAAGGGACTAGATCTGATAGATAGAGTGCCTGATGAACTATGGACAGAGGTTCGTGACATTGTACAGAAGACAGGGACCAAGATCCTCCCCATGGAAAAGAAATGCAAAAAAGCAAAATGGCTGTCTGAGCAGGTCTTACAAATAGCTGTGAAAAGAGGACAAGTGAAAAGCAAAGGAGAAAAGGAAAGATATTCCCATTTGAATGCAGAGTTCCAAAGAATAGCAAGGAGAGATAAGAAAGCCTTCCTCAGTGATCAATGAAAGGAAATAGAGGAAAACAACAGAATGGGGAAAACTAGAGATCCCTTCCGGAGAAGGCAATGGCATCCCACTCCATTTCTCTGGCCGGGAAAATCCCATGGACGGAGGAGCCTGGTAGGCTGCAGTCCATGGGGTCGCATGGAGTCAGACACGACTGAAGCAACTTAGCAGCAGCAGCAGCAGAGATCTCTTCAAGAAAATTAGAGATACCAAACAGCTTATACAATTGGATATAAAAATTTTTTTAAATGGGCAGAAAATCAGGCACATGAAAAGATAATTCATGATGTTGAGCATCAGAGAAATAAAAATCAGTACTACAGTGAGATATCACCTCACATCTGTCAGAATGACCATTATAAAAATGATCACAAATAATAAATATTAACGAGAATGTAGAGACTGAGAATGTGCAGAAAAGGGAACCCTTATACAGTGTTGAAGGGAATATAAATTGTTACAGTATGAAAAACAGTATGGAGGTTTCTCAAAAAAACTAAAAATGGAACTACCATATGATCCAGCAATTCCACTCCTGGGTGTGTAGCTGAAGAAAACAAAAACGCTAATTTGAAAAGATATATGCACCCCAATGTTCAAAGCAGTATTATTTACAATAGCCAAGATATTGAATCAACCTAAATGCCCATCAACAGGTGAGTAGATAAAGAAGAGGTGACATATATATATGTGTGTGTGTAAGTAAAGAAGTATTAGTTGCTCAGTTGTGTCCAACTCTTTGTGATCCCATGGACTGTAGTCCACCAGGCTCCTCTGTCCATGGAACTCTCCAGCCAAGAACACTGAAGTGGGTAACCATTCCTTCTCCAGGGGATCTTCCCAATCCAGGGATCAAACCCGGGTCTCCTGCATTGCAGGCAGATTCTTTACCGTCTGAGCCAACAAGGAATGTATATATATTAATATACATATACAAACACACACACACAAAGGCATACTATTGGCCGTAAAACAGAATGAAATTTTACTATTTACAACAACATGGGTGGGCCTGGAGTGTACTATGCTTAGTGAAATAAGTCAGACAGAGAAAGACAAATACAGTATGTTATCACTTATATGCGGAATCTACAAATAAAACAAATTAATATAATAAAATAGAAGCAGACTCACCGATATAGAGAACTAGCAGTTATCAAATGCAGAGGCGGAAGGAAAGAGAGGCACAACAGGGGTAGATACAAATTACTACTACTCTTACAAATTAATAGATACAAACTACTCTGTATAAAATAAATGAGCTACAAGGATATACCTTACAGTGCAGGCAACACAGTCAATATTTTAGAATCAGTACAACTTTAGAATTCTATGGCTTTCAAGAATAGGCAAAACAAGCCCATGGAGATGAAAATAAGAATAAATGTTACCATAGGCTGGGGAAGTTGGGTAGGAACTTTCTGGGGTGCTAAAAATGTTTTATATCTTAATCCAGTGCTGACCGGGCTTCCCTTGTAGCTCATTTGGTAAAGAATCTGCCTGCAGTGCAGGAGACCCAGGTTCGATTCCTGGGTTGGGAAGATCCCCTGGAGAAGGAAATGGCAACCTACTCCAGTACTCTTGCCTGGAGAATCCCATGGACAGAGGAGCCTGGCAGGCTATAGTCCATGGGGTCACAAGAGTCGGACACAACTTAGCGACTAAACCACCACCACCAGTGGTGGCCACATGGGTAAAAAGTATGTAAAAAGTCTTTGAGATGTACATTGTACGTGCCTGCCACTTATAATCTAGAAATTATATCTCAATATGGGCTGGAAATGGAAAAAATATTGAAAATGTTTTTTCAAAATTGAAAATAATTTTTCTAGTAAGTCAGAATTTCCCACTCTACTTCCATGGTAGCAGTTTAGTTGAGACCCCATGGACTGTAGCCCACCAGGCTCCTCTTCTGGGATTTCAAGAATATAGAGTGGGTTGCCATTTCCTTCTCCAAGGAATCTTCCTGAACCAGGGATCAAATCTAGATTTCTTACATTGCAGGTGGTCTCCTGCATTGTAGGTGGATTCTTTACCAACTGAACCACCAAGGAAGCCCTACTTTCATAGACCCCCTCCAAAAAACTTCAACATTCTACCATGTCCTGTTTAGATAAGTATATCTTCTGACCTATCCCTCAAAAATCACTTATTCATCTGTTATTTGTGGAGCATTCACTATATCCTCCAAACAGCAGAATTGTATTTGTGGAGCCACAGATGGGAAAACAACCAGCTTATCCCTAGAGCGCACCTGCCCCATGACAGACCTGGGCTTCTGCGTGAAACACAGAAGGAGAGTCAACTCTCAGTCATGTATACAAGTGTCTGGTTGAACTAGAAATGCAGGGGAAGGCATCTCACCTACAGACAGGTGAGTGAGTGTGGAGATGGGAGCGCCTTGCCCCCATTTAATCTCCTGTCCTTTTTGTAATGCGCCTGTCTGACAGAAGATGTGGTGGAGCATGGGAAGAGGGGGAGTTCATCCTGATAAACGAAAGGTTGCCAAACCACCTTCAAAGGTGTTGAGACAATTCAATAGGAATCACTTCTTCCCTTCAGAGTACAAAGAACTGATGGCATCTAGGGGGGTTGTCTAGTGGAGGGCGGGGTCAGAGCCAGTGCTGTAGATACAGGGAGGAAGTTTAGGATGACAGGTTTTCCAAGCACAGCACATGGGAACAGGGGGTGGGGAGAGGGCTTGGTAAGTTCCCAGAGTCTGCACCAGCTGAGGGTTTCTGGTACCACTGTCTTCAAGGAAATTCTAAATACCTTCCAAGCTTTGTATTCTATGAAACAGAACTAGATCCATGCTTTGTTGCCAAAGGCACAAGCAGCCTGTCACTGGTGTTCACCAAGGACAGTCGATACAGTATCCAAAGGAGCCAACGACCAAGTTTCTTTTTTCAGGAATTTTAGGCCTCAATGCAGAGAAGCAGTGTTATGTATAAAATTAGGGTGAATCCCGCTGTATTGTTCCTTGTTCACTGTCTCATTATCCTCAGCTTCTAAAGATGATGATATCTTCTCTTACCTCAAACATTTATAACCTTTCACCAAGAAATACCAAAATTTAAAAATACATATTCTGGTCATTTTTACAACTATGTATTTTTCTATTTAAACATTTTAGGAGAAACACACACATGTATCCATCAGCTTACAGCACAAACCCTTAAAAGAATGTATGCAGAATACCCTAGAGTTTGTTAAAAAGAAAGAGAGAGAAATTATATTAAATACATACCAATTCTAAATAAACATTAATTTCTTTGAAATAGTAACTAGGAAGATACTTATTCCAACAAAACCTCCTCTTTGAAACTATCTCTAGAGCTACTTCATCAGTGGCCTCTAACACAGTGATAGATAAAATAAAATTCATTATTTTATAATTACAACTTTTTTCAGTTAAGAAAGATGTTGGCCCAACTTACAATCAAAACCAAAACCACCCTTAAAAAGCATGATTAAAAAAATATCTGCAATTCAAAAGTGTAATTATTTTTTTAAGTGTGGTAAGCAATGGTGGCATTACAGGAATGTGTGACAAGCCTCCCATGCAATGCTTTAATGGAGACAACAGTCATTTTTTTATAATAAGACTTTTTTGTGAAATATCTTTTAAAAAGAGAGGGAATTCCATGGTGGTTTAGGGTTCAATCTCTGGTCAGGGAACGAAGATCCCAGAAGCTGTGCTGTGCAGGCAAAAAAAAAGAAAAAGAAACAGAAACCCACATAATTTTCAATCTCATTATAATGTCATCATAATTCTTTCAGTTGAGTATACTCATACATTTGTACCATATATCATCACTTTTTGAATAAGTCCTTTTTATTTTTTAAAAGATAATTTGTAAATTTTTCCTATTAATAAGTTAACATAAATTAATTGAAGAGATCAAAAAACTCAGACAAGTTTTGAAGAAAGTATAACCACTTATGGTCCCACCAATAAGATTAATTATTTTAAAACAAGCTTTATATATTACCTTAAAAAGGTTAGAATGAAGTTAAGATGGCCCCGATGATTGAGAAATAACATTCAGGAAAATTTGTATTTATCTTGTAGAAACTGAATACTGGGAGAGAAAATCAAGTTACAGCATTTGGTCTGCAAGTCAGATCTCAAGTTACCAATGTCAGATATATAAGTGCCTTTGGCATTAAGGATTCTTAGCATATCATCTGAATAGTAGTGCCTTTCCTAGCTGAGAAAAGTCATGTCTCACAGAACAGAGGAAGTCAGGGGCTGTTTGTCTTTCCAGGCGAGTTGGCCTGAGTAAAACAGAACAGGAGGTGTTATCAGCCTTGCCCTCTGGAATGTAGAACGGGGCCACTGAAAACTTCCGTCCACTGCATGCATGCATGCATGCTAAGTCATCTCAGTCATGTCCAACTCTTTGCAACCCTATGAACTGGAGCCTGCCAGACTCCTTGTCCATGGGATTCTCCAGGCAATACTGGAGTGGGTTGTCATACCTTCCTCCAGGGGATCTTCTCGACACAGGGATAAAACCCATTCTTTTATGTCTCCTGCATTGGCAGGCAGGTTCTTTACCACTAGAGCCACCTGGGAAGCACTTTCAACCACTGTGTACTGTAGTGCCAGCTGCTCAGTCGTGTCCGACTCTTTGTGACCCCACGGACTATAGGCCAACAGGCTCCACTGTCCATGGGATTCTCCAGGCAAGAATACTGGAGTGGGTCACCATTTCCTTCTCCACAGGATCTCCCCAACCCAGGGATCAAACCCAGGGCTTCTGCATTGCAGGCAGATTCTTTATTATCTGAGCTACTGGGAAGTCCAACCACTAGCTATGGCCAAATCCTGCCAACACTCCAGAAAAAAAAGAAAAGAAACCTACTCTTCTTAAGGGCACCAAAGTTCACCTGTGAAGGCCAAGGTGAAGAAGAAAGCATTCTTGACAAATACCTTCCCGGGTCCTGGAGTCCAAACCTATGTTTACCCACTAATGATTGCACTTGTGAGCCAACAAAGTCTCATGCATCCCCCTGCAACTTCCTGCATGCCCTTGGCCATAGAGATGCTTCTCCCCTGTGTCTCGGTCACTGAGCTGGGTGCTAACGCTATGGACCTGGAGCAGAAAAGGGGCCAATCTGGGCTGGAGAGGCAAGTTCAGGAGATATTAGCATATAATATGGACTGAAGTAATAGACTGAATTATATCCTCAAGGAAGAGCACATAGAGGAAGAAGAGGAAAAGACCCAGACAGAGATCTGAGGAATCCTTAAAGTCTGGCAGGACATGGTGACTGCCAGAATATAGGGGACAAGGAACAGGGGCAGGCACAATGTGGTACTTGTATTTTGAATGCATTCCATTTTATCATCATTTGTTATAAAGTTCTCCTTTATATTGAGTATCTCAGTATAAAGGCTTCGTCCTGTTTATCTTTGGGCCTTTCTTAGTACCCAGCAGGTGCTCAATTGATATCCACAGAAGAGAGAGTAGGAGAAAGAGGAGAGAGAAGGAGAAAATGGCAGAGACGGAATGGGAACTAGAAAGACAGGAAGGAGGAAAGCAAAGAGGTAGTATTTCCACAGAGTCCATGTCCACATTGCCCGTAATAAACTTAGAATGTTGGTGCCTAAATTAAATTCGGAACCAGAAGAGACAGAGCAAGAAGGCTGGATACAGAACATCTGAATGCATGTCCTGCCAAACATACTGTTGCAGATCTCAAAGCCAGCTCCAAGGAACGAGCCTCCAGAACAACGATGAGGAGCCCTGCTCCCACTCAGAAAGTACTGCAGTGTTTCCAGACCTATAAGAGAAAATAGTGTAACTTCAGCAAGGTTGCTGAAGGCTTCTTTATTGGTTCCTTGGGCTGTCTAAAGACAAAGCAGTAAAATAGATCTGAGGAGCTCAGCTGGCCTAATACACGGCAGAAAAGACTTAGTAGCAGCCACATGATGTGTGTTTAGAATAACCTGTTCACACTGGTGCACTGGCTTCCAGGACATAAGACTGTGAGGTGGATTATGGAGTGGGCAGAGTGGCTCTGGTTCCCATGGCATTCATACTGCACCCGTGGTGGGGTCCCACAATGATGCCAAATGATAGTTCCCCAAATGACCCTGGTCTGCATCTTTGAAACACGCCTGCTTATTTTCTCCCAATAAAAGATTCTCTCCATTTGACTTTGTAGGTCCTTGAAGCTAATAAATTATGAAACTGCTTGCCTAGAAAAATATTTTTTATGGAAAGAATCAATTGTAATCTAGAGGAAACACTCACTGTCTGAATTCCAACAAACCTGTTCCATGATATGGCTGAGTTCTTGCACTCTGTGCAAAGCCAAGAGACATACCACGAATAGAAACAGTTCAAGGCCCTTGGTCCAGCACTCCTGCTCTGTCCTGCAAACTCAGCCCTCTGATAGGAAGGTGGGGTGAGAGACAGGGAGGCTCAGAAAAATCTTTTTATCTGACCATACTTGGAACTTTTTGTTTAGTCTGGAGAAACCCAAACGATACAGCTCTTAAGATTCTGTACTTTTTCACTTGCTGTTTGTGTATGCTACATGCACACACACACACAAAAAACTGTCCAATTACAAAACACATTTCTAGAGCAATTTAAAGTTGACTTGCTAAATAATGAATTACAACAATGTACTGCTTTTCTGTAGTTCCTTTAGAATACAACATTTAGTCTCTGGATACTTACAGGAATTTTCTTGACAACACAGATAATACCCCATTTTTCAAATTAAAAAAAAATTGATAAACAGTCCAGAATAAGCTTATTATTTCTGATGAAGTCCTCATTACCTGTCCAATTTTCCCCTCCAATTTTCATTCCACTCCTCCCCACTCCCAAGAAGGGCACTAGACACCACTCATTTCTTTGCAGTATTCACACACATACAAGCATGGATGCCCGAGGCATTCACCAAATTTTCTTATTTTCTACAATCTTGATGCTCTGGTGTTTGGGGCATTGATCCTAAGAGACTGCCCCTGCTAGTGCTATCTGTCTCCCAAAGACAGCAAATGACTTCCCCAGAAGCAAGCCTTTAATAAACTAGCCAACCAGTTCAGAATCTACACCCCTAAGCATCACCCTTATCAAATTCTCACACACCAAGCCAATATTTCCCCCCTGCTTTAAATCACACCAGGGCTAGATATCAGAAATCTAGGGACCAACCACTCTTACAACCCAGAATCTACCTAAATTATAAATTATCCAAATTATTCAGTGTACCTTCCCGGCCTCATTCATTCTTCTCTCCCCCCTGCCCCGCCCCCCCCCCACCAAAAAAAAAAACCCAGTAAAGGCTCGGGCCATGCTCTGCCCTGCCCTCTCTGCCTCCGGATTCATCCTGCTTCCTGTGTGGCCCTGCATGGCCTGCTGTGCTAGGTCTCATGTTTCCACAGATCTGCAAGTACACAACTCTCTCTTCGTGACAATCATTTGTGTCCGTGTGTCTTACCATACCTGATTTGAACAAACTCCAGGTACATTTTTAACACACCCACATTCTGAGAAAACCCAATAATCTAAGTGCTTTAGAGTTCACTCACTTTTACTAGGCCATCTAAGACATAGAAGGATAAGGATGAAAAATTCTAGTTCAAGGATCTAATCCCTAGAGCAGAAGGTATCTTCTAAGTCTCAAATTTCATTCTATCTGACAATACAGAACCCTTACTTTGAGTACTAGGCATGTGGACCTAATTGTGTTTTTATGAAACTGTGCAACAGGTACACATGCATTTATGGGCCTCCCAAAACCAGGCATAATAACTCACACAGTTTTGCTTCTGCTATTGCTCCTAACACATGGAAAGATCAGAAGGCGTAAACAATACTGATAGTGACTAAGACCTGGTCACTGAAGTCAGAGTTTGGCTCTGTCGCTACCTTGAGCAAGATATTACTCAAGGCTCAATTTCCTCAACTGTAAAACGAGCATAATGACATGACATACCTCGTGGAGAGGGTGAATAGTTAAATGAGAATATATGTAATAAATTTAGCAAAATTCCTAGAAAATAGTACGCCTTCAATCAATATTTTCTACTACCATCACTGTAATGGGTGCTTTAGTGTGATAGTTAAATAGCTTTTAAGACAAAGTCTCTTCTTGTTATGGCAAAATAGCTTGTACCTATCCATCAGTTTACTCAGAAAAAAACAAAACAGAAAGGGAACATTTATTAAGTACCCTATGAAAGCCAGACTCTGAGCTAGACCTTTTGCATTATTAATTTTATCTCATCCTCACAACAACACTATGAAGTAATATCATATCTGTCTTCCAGATGAGGTGACTGAGCCTCAGAAACACCAGTATCCTCAAAATAACCCAACTTGTAAGTAGCAGAGTCAGGATTTGGACAAAATTCTGCCCAGCTCACAAGCCTACTGGTCCTTGTTGCTTCTTGAGTGGAACTTGAATCCAGCATCCCTGGGAAGTTCAACTATTTTAGGGATTCCTGGGAACTGGTAGAAAGCAAGGATGACACAGTGATATGCTCCTTAGCAAAGAGAAAATACTCAAGATCGCCACTGCAAACCAATAACACAGAATAGAGATACAGGCACTGAGGGAAAACATAAAAAGACAGGAGTAGACGAAATAAGAACTGACGGAATTTAGAAAAGAAGTGGAAGAAAAACATTCTAGCATCACAAAAAATGGGCTTCCCTGGTGGCTCAGATGGTAAAGATTCTGCCTGGAATGCAGGAGACTCAGGTTCGATCCCTGGATCAGGAAGATTCCCTGGAGAAGGAAATGGCTACCCGCTCCAGTATTCTTGCCTGGAGAATTCCATGGACAGAGGAGCCTGGCGGGCTGCAGTCTATAGGGTCGCACAGAGTTGAACACAACTGAACTGACTTAGCATGCACACGCATGCATGGTAAGAAAATGAGTAAAACAGCATATTGGAAATAAGCAGATTTTTTTTTTTAAGTTTAAAAAAGAAAAAAAAAAAAAGATGAATATGAAAGAGACTAAATCAGAAAACATGAGCAAAATTGGTACCCCTGAAAAAGAGAATCCAATAATGGAACAGTAAAATATTTCAAGATACAATTCAAAGTGACTTCTGCTCAGGTGGGGGCCCCCCAGGATGAGGGGGTCCTTCTCTAGAGAGTTAGAGCCAACAGAATTCTTTAAATCCAGCTCTACCAGCCAATCCAAGGAGTGTAACATTTTGAATAACAAAATTTATTCTTTGGTTATAAAAGCTAAAGAGGAATTACTTAAATTTACAAATTGAAAGATATATCTTTGTCCCTAGGGGGGGTGAAAAACACAGCACAACTGTTTGGCTACAAAAATTTTTTTAAAGAACCATTTTAGTATCCTGGAAAAATAAACAAACAACCATCAAGTCACTTAACAGAGGTAGAAAAAAAATCAGTGCTAGAAAACAGAAAAGCAAAGCCAAAAAATTCCTCAGGAATATAAAGTGTGACCTAAGAATTTTATTATCGACCAACAGAAGTGTAAAATCAATGGGTAAACTTTTCTGAAAATATAAGAGATCATTGGCCATAGCTTTTCATCTGTGAAAGCTACAAGAAACAAATATTACCCAACCAAAAGAATAAAACGTCCTCATTAAAGAATGACTGGTTGTTTTGTGTATTTCATCCAATTAACTGGAAGGAGAACAACTAGAACAAATGTGGGTATTTATTTATACAGTGGAAGGTACAAATCTGGAGCATGTGTATATAATTAATAATATTTTTAAGGTGAAGAAGAGAAGATGTGTGATGATGACTCAACACTGAGTTTTGCTCTTTCTGTTCAGAGTTAAAGACCCCAACCCAGAGTCCAAGGGGTGGACCCTGGAAGCCAGGACCTGAGGAGAGTGTTGTAAGTAGCTCTGCCCCAGCAGACTTTGTGGTAAGGCAAGAGAACTGTGGTTGGAGGGGCCTTAGTGAGGGAATACTGAGGGACTTTCGACAGTGTCCCATGAGAGTGTCACTATTTGGGCAGTTGCTTTCTTAGGTTATTTGCCGAGAAGCCTACCCTGAAATGTGGGTTCCTGTGAAAGTAAGTGATTATCAAAGAGTGCATCAAAGAATCTGCTAAGAGGGTGGGGGAAACCTGACCGGGAAGGAGAAGGGAAGGGACTATGAGATTTCAGGCATAGTCCCACTCTCCCAGGCTACTCCCACTGGGGGCTCTAGACTATAAATTACCTCTCAGAGCTTGTCTGTTTCGCAGCAAGGGGGCTAAGCTTTCGTTATTCTGTTCCATTCAGTCATTGGCTCTCAGGGAAATGTGCTGGCTTAGTCCCTCCGTTGTGTCCAACTCTTGCGACCCCATGGACTGTATGTAGGTAGCCCACCAGGCTCCTCTGTCCATGGGATTTTCCAGGCAAGGCTATCGGAGTGGTTTGCCATTTCCTTCTCCAGGGGATCTTCCCAACCCAGGGATCAAAACCGGGTTTTCTGCACTGCAGGCAGATTCTTTACCAACTAAGCTACCAGGGAAGCCCCACTCAGGGAAAGGGGGATGATATAAAACTCCAGTCTCCCAGGCACACCCACTTCTCTACATCTACAGGTGAAGAGGCTACAGCCCAAAGGTGCTCCTCAAAGAAAAGGTGTAATCCACCCAGTCCACCACCCCTGAAGAGCCAGAGGTCACAAGATGAGCATGGAGGAGCAGCAGAAGAGCAAGACTAGGAGTTGGTGGAAGGCAGACGACACCCCTGGGAACATCTGAGCCACAGCCAGGCCCCAGCTGGAGAAGGGGAGATGTTTGCATTGGTAACAGAGACTGATGTTTTGATTCCATATTAGTCCAAACTTTTTAGTGAAAGCGAAGCCATCTGTTAACACCAGAAAGTGACAAGAAAAATTAAGGATCTACCGGAGATCTACCAGAGAATTCATCTGTGGGCAGGCAAGAAAACAGGAGAGTAAATTTCAGGAGCCAGGGAACGAGCAGAAATAAAGTTACTGCTTATACCCTACGAACTCTAACTCATTCACCAAACTGCTTACAAATATATGCTAGCCACCTTATAAATATGCTTATAAGTAAAGATATGCAACAAATCAGTAATAACAGCAGTTACCCCAGGGGAAGGAACCAGGTGACTTCGGGGCAGAGGAGTGAAGGGAAAGTCAATTTATGACTTTGAATTCTGACTACAAACACATATTTTTTAAAAATAAAATCACTTCCATTTAAAATCTTTTAATGAGTATGGAAAATAAAGCAAATAGAAAATTAAATAGGAAGGTAAGCTGGAGTCAGGCAAGAGTTAGTTTACGAAATATATAAGATAAATCTTATCAAGTTGCTGTGGAACAGAAGACAAATCTGGCTCTGGGTTCTTGGCTACCAATGTGAAAAAAGTAACACCACTATTCCCAGCATCTATCAGATGAAAACAAACCACTTGTTCAAGAAAAACAAAGCTATTCCTAGAACTAAGATTAGAATTAAATTTTTCCTATAGGTCTTCTCTTTCGGATCCTAAAAAGGAATGAACAAATTTTCACTAAACTCATTATTATAAACAGGGCAAAATTGACAGACTTGCTAATCTCATGATATTTGTTAGTATTAGTAATAAGAGCAGAAGGTGATGTTGACCAGGAAAACAATTATCGGCTTCATAGGTGAAGTAATGAAATCACAGCAATTATTTGGCTTTAGTAGGAGAGATGGGAAGAAAATTAAGGGGGCTAAGAGCACTGAGTCATTAGGCTGCTGCTGCTTGAAATTCACTTAATCTTCCGAGTCAGATAGAACCAACTATGCACTGAGGATTAAATGTCACCACCGTTTGTCTTCAGATAGTACTTGAGTTTTGTGGCATATTCAGTATGTAGTAAATGAATGGTACGAATGCAACACATGAATGGTGCAGAATGTTCACCTGTTTTTCAGTGCAACACAAAGCAAATGTGAATCAGCATTACACAACCTATTAGAGTGGATGAAATAAGAAAGAATGACCATACCAACGTTGTGGAGCAACTGGAACTCTCATACCCTGCTGGTGAGAATGTAAAGTGGTGCAACCACTTCAGAAATTAGTTTGACCTTTTCCTTAAAAGCTATACATACACTTATTTATGATCTAGCCATTCCTAAGGATTTTGCCTAAGAGAAGAGGCAAACTGATCATACAAGGCTTGTACACAAATAGTAGCAGCTTTATCTATAATAGCCAAAAACAGGGAGGAACGCGAACGTCAAAACAACAGCTGAATGGATAAACAAATTGCAGTAGAGCCACAAGAGAGTCCCACTTACCAATAGGAAGAAATGAACTATTGGCATATGCAACGCCAGTGGTTAGGTGGTTCTCATGTGGAAGGCACGTTACACTGTTTCACTTCAGCCTCACAGGCACTCTACAAGGTAAATACTGTTCTCTTTCTAGAGCTGAGAAAATGGAAGCTTAGAGAAGGCAAGCAGTTCAGTGGGGTCACTCAGCTGGTGAGTCGCCAGAGGCAGCACGCAGACCAAGCCAGCCTGATGGAAAGTCCTCATACACACTTTGCTCAGCAGGAAGTGCTTTGGGTTCCTTGGACCCAGCAGGCTCTTTGAGATGAGGCAGTACCATTCAGGAGGTGACCTCCTAAAACAAGAAGGGGTCCAGAGAAGGAAAAACAATTTTTTTTTTCAAATGATACCCAGGTGACTCACCCTTTCTTGTCACTCTGCTCCAAATTTTCATGTCTTAATCTTGATATATCAGATCTAGGGACCCATTGGAGTGCTCCCCAGGGAGGCTGCCCTTTTGTCTCAAGGCACAGGTCTGTACAAGCAGCAGCTCCACCTGGGCATCTATTACCATAGCAAGCTGCAATTTTATATTCTCTTACTGTTTACTTCTGCCTTAATTACAGGGTGGGGGAAAAGAGCGCCTAAGGTTTGCCAAAAACTTGGGTGATTTTTTCAAGTTCCTTCCTTTCTTTCTAGTTGTTCAAGTCTGTTGGGAAAGGCAAGAAGAACGCTTTTGGAACTGAACTTGCTGATGAGTTGCCAGGGTTTAGAGATCTCTGCAAAGGTCGTTGTTTTCTGTAAAGGTCATTGTCTTTTCATGAAAACCCCGGCGAAGCATGCCAATGCAGGAAAGCCACCAGCTTGCCAAATGTTCAGTGTCCCAGTCACCTGCTCTTCCTGCCCTAGGAAGGATGTGGATGATCTCTGGAGTAAAGGCATCAGATCGGTTTTGTTCCTTTCTTGCTCTTAAATCAGCTGCAAAATGCACAAACAAAGCACACACAGGACTGTTCTCAGAACCCTGTGCTGCTGCCTCGTTAAACGCCAGCAGCTGCTGGGTGTTGCACAGAGCGCGATAAGCAATGTGACATTCGTGGCCATTCACATCCTGAGCCTGGATCATTGTGCTCTCAACGGAATTTCTGAGGTTTCAAGCCCCAGAGAATATCCCACCAGTGAAAACACGGACAGGCGGGTGAGGTCCAGGCAGGGGGTCCTGGGTGGGGTGGGAGGGTGCACAGCAGAAGTGGCCAGAAGAATCAAGCAGCCCAATCACGAGTTACTTGCTCTTCGGAAAAGCAACTCTGCTGACAAGAGAATTAGGGCAGGATGATTTTGGCAAGCCGCGTGTTGTGTTAGCTGCACAAACTTTTTCTTTCCTCTTCGGCAGCCTCTTAATAATTGGGTGGGAGCTTCTTTTCACATTTCGTGAAGAGGCAATTCCTGTCAGATGTTTTTCAGAGGGGTTTCCACCTTATGTTTGCCAAACACACACAACTCCAGATGCAACTCTGAGTCTATTCAGTTTGAGAAGATCAGAGGTCGCAGGCATTGGCAGGGTTTTTACTTTCCTGCTGGCCTCATAGTTTCTCACGTAAAGTGAATTTTTACTCTTATCGCTACAGCAGGTCTTAGTGCAAACTACGAGGGAGAGGAAAGGATCCAGAGAGTCACAAGGGAAACTGGCACCTCCCTGGAAGCTGCCAGACCATGTGAGAGTGTCCTGACGGGAGACATTTCCCTTCCCCCAGGAGGGGCCTCTATTTCACCTCCTTATGGGCAGACACTAACTTCCATTCCCATATGGGGCTTGTTGGAGGAAATTATTTCAATTACTTCCCTTCCATCTTCCTGCCTGTTCCAATAACCTCTGTGTCTCACTATTGCAACTGCAATAATCCAGGCAAGAGATAGTGGTGCTGGGACAGGTGGTAACAGTGGAGGTGGCAGGAGGAGGAAGTTTCTAGATATGAATAGAGAAAGTTGCAGGATTTGCTGATGGACTGGGTTGGCTGAATGCCCTCAGTCTTGAAACTTTTGGTAAAGGGATGGTCCCAGCAGTGAGTTCAGAGAGGCATAGGACTGAGCTGTGCATGCTCAGCTATGTCCGACTCTTTGCAACCCCATGAACTGTAGCCTGCCAGGCTCCTCTGTCCACAGAATTTTCCAGGCAAGAATACTGGAGTAGGTGTCATTTCCTACTCCAGGGGACCTTCCTGACCCAGGGATCAAACCTGCATCTCTGGCGTCTCCCCCACTGGCAGGCGGATTCTTTACCACCCCATCACCTGGTCAGGTTCAGAGATATAAACGCGCCTTAAATTCTGGCACTTGGGCAAGGAGCAGAAGTCCCACTTATTGAGTACCTGCTAAGTGCCAGGTGTGACCTTACCTACTTTTCACAGAGACTTCCTCCTCACAAGTCTTCGCAGTAGGTTTGACTGTTTCCACCCCCATAGGACCTGTGTCTGACCCTAGAAGCTGTCACCCCGAGCCCCTTACAAGGGACAGCCCCAGGGGTGTGCACAGCAGAGTGACTCCGTGAGGATCCATAGGCTCAGCAAGGGCAGGCATCATAGCGAGGGGGCCTGACACCTCCCCTACTGTTCAGCTTTTCAGCAGAGCTCCAGGGTGGAGCTGCAAGACCTGGGTCTGACCCTGCACTGCGCTTCCTCAACGGGATGCAGGATGCAACTGCCGGGGCTGCAGCTGCCAGAGGCAGGAAAGCCAAGCAGGGAAAGGCAGGCAATCCTGTTGACCCTTCCAAACCCCGGATCCAGCTTTCCCATGCTGACAGAGAGGGCCCCATCGGGGCACGGCTGGCAGCCCCCGTAGGCAAAGCCTCCCGAATTCAGAGTTTCCACATGTTGGTCTCCACACCCCAAAACTTTCAGCTAGCCATCCTGGAGGAGTTCCGAGGTCACTGATTCCAGGCCGGCCAGGGCTGTTGGGAGGAAACGGGCCCACTCAACCCAGTGCACCTGCACTGGGCGTAGTGTATTTCTCCTCTGGTTGCCAGAGCAACAGAAACAACAGTGGCTGCCTCAACCCCCTCAACACCACAGCCCAGACGGACCCCGACCAACGGAAGGCAGACTTCGCATCTGAGTTCTCCTATTTTTTCCCCACATACCTACAAGTATCTTCTCTGAAACCAAGAACTTACCCAATCCTCATCCTAAGCTGAAACTATTCTCAAAGCTCGGCATTAAAAAAAAAAAAAAAAAGAGAGACAATTGCCTGGAATCTGCCCCCTCCTCTATTTTGGATTTCTGGCTAGCCTCATAGATTAAGCCCCTAACTCACGCTCCCCACAAACAAGCTTTTCCTGGCATGTCTGGGTTTCTCTGAATCGCAGACACCAGGGATAGAGGGGGAAGCTTGGATCCAGGCTTGGAGCCGAATACCCAACTGGGGGAGTGTCCCCTGGAGGCTCCTCTTCGGAATGACTGTGCAAGATGCTTTTTTCCAAACCCAAGTGAAGTGTGCAGTTTCCCAAGCTGCAGCCACAGCTGCTGACTACAGAGCTCGTACCCCACCACACGTGGGCCTGGCTACTGCCCTTACCAACAAACCCCGGACCCATGTGTGTTTTTTTTCACAGAATTTTTTTTTTTTTCACAGAAAATTCCTCCTCACAAGTAGGTGCAGTCCTTTATGAGAGGATTAGTGTCTTCATTCCACATGAGGACCCACTTCAAGAGGACAAATGAGTAATAATAATTTATGACACCAACTGACTTCTGTGAAAGTGACTAGGAAATGGACAACTTGTCCTGCCTGTTAATTCACCAATGGACATAATAAGTTCAAGACACACTTGCACGGAAGCAGAGAGATATGGCACCAGCCTCCAAGTCCAAGTGTACAAGGGGCACGACTGGCTTACATGTGCCCTCCCGGCTGCAGAAAGAGAATGGAGACAGGATGCCAGGGTCCTCCGCCCCACCCTGGTCCGTTAGCATCCACCGCAGAAGTACCCTGGAGGAAGAGGAGGTAAAACACCTCTGTGCTATTTCTTGAGTTCCCTCTGAAATCCCACAAGTTAGATATAGCACTTCCCACACGTTACAAATAAGAAAATCCAAGTTCAGAGAGGTCAAGTGACTTGCCTGAGCTCATAGAGCAGGCACATAGCAGGACCAGGACTTGAATCCAGATTTCCTATTTCATGTTTTTCTTCAGTGGCTTATTGAAAGACTTACGGGAGAGGCTCCTTTCCTTAATTATTCCGTGCAGTAAACCAGGGCATATATACCAAGACCTATCTTTTTGATTCTATTTTTAACTGTCTCCAAAATGTACTCTGTACTTTAATAGGCACTTGAATGGGTGAAAAAATAAGAGCAAGCTTTTACTGAAAATCAAATTTTAGTTTCCATTCTGCTCGCAGATTTTTCAGAGAGCATCTCCCGTGCACAAAGCACTTTGGATATTACAATGCCATGTGATACATAGTTCCTCTACTCAGACTTGAGATGGGTTGGGAAGACATGAACCTAAATAACTACCATACGACACAGACATGATTGGTATGTGCCCCAAGAACAGTGCCCTCAGAGTACTGGGAGGTCCAAGGGGGTAAGACATACTGCTGTTTGACATGATCAAGGAAGGGTTCCTGGAGGAGGTGACTTTGAAGCTGAGCCTTATCTGTCACATGATTTTCGTAGACAGAGATTGAAGATTTTAACGTTTAGCAAATATCTGATTGGACTTCAGGTTTTTTTAAGTAAAATAAGAATAATATTTCCAGTATCATTCTATAACACGTCCTAGGCAAGGAGCATTTCCCAGATGAGAAATGGAAAGTGGCAGTGTCCAGAGAAATGGAATCCAGCAGCTCAATTCATCTGACTCTATCCTAAGTCCATGCAGAAATGGCTGACAGGTCTCCCCAGACTTTGTGGCACCTTCTCTCCCCTCACTGTGGTTCCTGCCTCCCTGCGACAGCCAGCAAAAACCTTACCACTGTTGTGGCCAGGAATAGGGGTGGGCATCATGTGTTCATCCCTATTTTTCATTCACCATTCAGAAATCAGCAGGACTTATTTCCCATGATAGAATAAGGCAGGTCTTATGCAAACTGGTGGTTCCAGGACCATTTGTACCAAGAATAAGGTTTTTCTTCTGTCTTCTATACCAGCCTTGAAACTCTGACTCTTTTTCTTTCATTGTTCTCCTGTATCCATCTTTAACAGAGCAGATGATCACTGAATCCACAAAAGCAGTGTGCTATACTGCAGGAAATCTCAGGGTTCTAACAAGCATGGGATGTGTCTGTCTTGTACTTAATTCTCCCTATCAGGAAAGCCTTTCTCCCTCTTTCCGTTCAACCTAGTTACCTCCTACCCAGTCAAAGGGCACCTCTTCAGGGAAAACTTTTCCCCTTCACACATATATACTGAGGCCAGACTTCCCTATTGTTGTTGTTTAGCCACTAAGTTGTGTCCAACTCTTTTGCAACCCACCAGGCTCCTCTGTCCATGGGATTTCCCAGGCAAGAATACTGGAGTAGGTTGCCATTTCCCTCTCCTGAGGATCTTCCCAACCCAGGGATCGGACCCATGTCTCCTGCATTGGCAGGCAGATTCTTTACTGCTGGGCCACCAGGGAAGCCCCTAGGCGTCCCTACTACCTACTCTCATTTTAATTCCTTCGAATTTTAATCCTTCCTAGTTTGCAGTTACATTAGTGTGAATCTCCTGTAGCAGATCTTAATCCTGAAGGCAGGTATAGCCTAGGATTATCATCATATTTGCCACATGGAAAGTACTCTGTCAATAACTGTGGACAAACATCCTAAGGTAGTGATAAGCAGAGTCAGACAGCACTTGGCTGGAATGCCAGCTCGAAAACTTACTATTTTGACAATTAATTACACTCCCCATATCTCAGCTTCCCCTTCTGCAAAATGAACATAACAATATCTATTTCACAAGGTTATGTTAAGAAAAATATAGATAAAAGCATCTAGCTGGCACTTTGTAAGTGCCCACTCAGTAATATTCATTTCTTTACCTCTCTTGTCACCAGGGCTCCCAGGGCATCTTTGACCTTGACCCTCAGCCCACACAAACCTTTCTTCATAAACCCAAAAGTCCACCCTAGAATTCAGATTAAATGTGAATTTAATTCACATTCAGACTTCAAATTAAATCTGAATTCAGGTTAAAAATGTTCTCTGGGGTTATCTGAAGCTGAGTGATAAGTTTCCACTCATCACCTGTGTCTGTCAGGATTCTAAGCCGCAAGCAGCAAAAACCAACTTATTCATTTAAGCAGAAAAGCTATAAAAAGCAAATGGGAAGCTCAGAATTCCTAGGATGGTATGGAATCAGTCTCAAGCTCTCTACCAAGAACAATGCTCCGAGTTGGGCCACAGGGCTATTTCGAAAGTTTATTTTAGTTGCTCTTAGCCTATGGAGAATAAGAGCAATTCCATGTTTACACAGTATGTTAGGCAAGAGTTTTTCCTCTCGTGTGGTCACCTATGGCAATGTCTGAAACAGCCAGTCCTGGTGAACATTCTGCTCTTAATGTGGTCCCCAAAATAGTATTCTTTGGGCAAATGAACTTGAGGAAAGTTCCCCTGTGAAAGTCACAAGGCACAATAGCCAATTATAGGCTCTGAGAAGTCATGAGATAATGAAATTTGTTGAATTTTTCAGCCCAACACTTTTGAAGCTTATTTGACTACAAACCACTGCCACATTTTATTGGGGCTCTCATGACACCTCTTGACATCCATACCATGCTGCAACACAGATTCCTTGAGATCTACTCAGAAGATTCTGCAAATTTCCTTTTTGCTGTCTGTCCTGCCTCCCTCAAGAAAGTTATCACAAAGTAAGTGAATCTTGATTGAGCCTAAGATCATGGCATCTAGTCCCATCACTTCATGGCAAATAGTTGGGGAAAAGTGGAAGCAGTGACAGATTTTGTTTTCTTGGGCTCCAAAATCACTGCGGACAGTGACTGCAGCCATGAAATTAAAAGATGCTTGCTCCTTGCAAGGAAAGTTATGACAAACCTAGACAGCATATTAAAAAGCAGAGACATCACTTTGCTGGCAAAGGTCCATATTAGTCAAAGCTACGGTTTTCCCAGTAGTCATGTATGGATGTGCAAGTTGGACCATAAAGAAGGCTGAGCACCGAAGAATTGATGTTTTTGAATTGTGTTGGAGAAGACTCTTGAGAGTCCTTTGGACAGTAAGGAGATCAAAGAAGTCAATCCTAAAGAAAATCAACTCTGAATATTCATTGGAAGGACTGATGCTGAAGCTCCAGTACTTTGGCTACCCGATGTGAAGAGCAAACTCATTGGAAAAGATATTGACGCTGGAAAAGATTGAGAAGGGGGCAACAGAGAATGAGATGGCTGTATGGCATGACCAAATCAAGGGACAAAAATTTGAGGAAACTCTGGGAGATAGCGGAAGACAGAGGATCCTGGCATGCTGCAGTCCACGTGGTCACAAAGAGTAGAACACAACTTAGCAACTGAACTACAGAGAAGAGAAACATGGATGGTGCAGGGAAGCATAATACTTGCTGCTCCAAGTCCATGGACCAGCTATACCAGCATCACCTGAGAGGTCTGAGAAATGGAGGCTCTCAGACCCCACCCCAGACCCAAGAAAACAGAATCTGCAGTGAAACAAGATCCCCAGGTGATTCGTCTGCACAGGAAGGTCTGAGTGATACTGACATAGATAACTTCCACACCTGTAAGCTCCAATTCCAAGTAATGAATGTTTAAGGAATTCAATTACCACCCAAATTCCCTCACTAGATAAATGGTGTCTATACCTCCAGGGGATCTGGTTCCTCCCTTTAGCATTTTACAGAGCTCAGCATTCTTTCAAAGGGATTGCCTATACCCTTTGGGATTTCGGGACTTTAAGGAAACCTTAACATTTTGTGGTTTGGCCACAGAGAAACTGAGCTGCCTTCTATGATCTTCTTTAAAACATCCTGTGGGAGGCCCTGGCCCCTGGCACTGAGGGATGTGCCATCCACATCACTGTCTCCAAAAGGTGCTATTGTAGCTAGCTGCAGACCACGTGACACTTAGAAATCCAGCTCTGCAGAGCACAAAGGGAATTCTAAAGAGGCACTTCATTCGTTTTCTGCAAAAACTAGGGTCTCTCAACCACCAGTAGATGTGTTAAGTAATATACTGTTAAGTAAGATGTGTTAAGTAAGATATTAAAAAATATAAAGGTACATTTTTTTTTAATGTAAACTATAAACAGAACCAGTTTTGGCATCTGGAGCTTAGCCTGCCTGACATCTCATTCACCTGCCTTAAATTACAAAACGTCTTACTATTTCCCATAAGCCTCTGCTTTCCTGAGCAAGATTTCAAGGGATTTACAGTAACACAGACCTGGGTTCAAAGACGGGCTCTGCTACTTATTAGTTCAGTGGCCCAAGCATTTTGCTTTACCTCTCTCAGCTGTGGATTCCTTCCTAGAAAAGAGCCATGAGGACCAGTTTCATGGAACTGTTGTGATAAGGACTCCATCAGGTAGTGTGGGGAGCACCAGCACAGTGGCTGCTTTGTGTCAAGGGCTCCAACCTCATTCCATACTGGACCCCCACATAGCCTTTCTCCAAGCCCACTCACAAGTCTCAACTCAAAACCTCCCTGCCCACCACAGTCCTCCAGTCTGACGGGACCACCCTCCTAATCCACAAGCTGTGGGAATAACAGCATGGATCTTCCCTCGCTCCCCAACTACCCCTCCCACTTACCGCAGACCACAAACTCTACAGCCTTCCTAGAGTTCCCCACCTTCCCAGCACCCCTCTGGGGCTTCTCTGGCCTGTGCTTGGGGAAGGAGATAGAGGGAGCTTGGGAGTAAATGGAAGAGGAAGGGCTGGAAGAGTCCTTTTTCCAGAAATCTACAATCTGGAGTCTATTCCCACTGCTTCAGAGACTAAGGAAGGAAAAGGAAAATTCGGCATGTTTTTTTTTAAGTCATGGGGATAACCTTTCTTCTATTTATACTTTGAACTGTAGAAGTTGATTCTACTAACCAATTCTCACACATGGGTACAGATTCTATCTTTGGGGGGGGGATATTATGATATATAATAAATATATATTTGACCTTCTTCCACAGTTCCCAGCACTGAATTCCTAAAACCCCTGAAATCTCCTAAGTGATGAGAGCTATAATGTGGTTTTTTGTTATGTTACTGTGGTGACCTCACCTAAGGATGGGGGTTGGCTGCCAAGAGGATCAATCAAGTGATTAGAGGGTTGAAACGTTCAGCTCTACCCTCTTTGACCTCCAGGGAGGGGAGAGGGACTGGGGATAGGGTTCAATCGATGACTAATAAATTAATAAAATCAATGGCTAATGATGTAATCAACCATGCCTATGAAATACAGCCTTAATAAAAACCCAAAAGGACATTGTTCAGAAAGCTTCTAGGCAGGTGAACACATAGAGAACCCTACCTTCACCTCCCACCCTCTGACAGACACACACTCATTGGAAATTGGAGTCATTTTAGGGGGGATAAAGAAAAATTATTTGTAAGTCCCTCACTCATCCTTTACAGAGAAGAGACAGAGAAATGACTCCAAGTGACATGTGGAGTGAGATGGGAGAAGACCATAGGCCACCGACTAATATTTGTTCTAGATCTATTTGTGGGCTCACTGTCAGTACCAAGGGAATGCCATTGTTAGTCATCCCAGCAAGAAACAAGTGTTTCCCAGAAAGATAACTTGTTCTGTGGACCAAAAGAATGCACATTAGCAATACTGAAAAGGTGGAAATGACTGATGTTGCTAAATAGCAAGTCATATGCTTAAATGCATTAAGCAGAAAAAATACATAAGACTTTTTTCTGAAATATGCTCTACCAATAACTATATTTTAAATAGTCAACAAAATGATTGTTTAAATTCAACAGTTCTAGGTTTCTTAAAGTACTTGAAGGAGGCCCACTTCCTACATCAAAGGCTCAGGATGGACCCCCAAAGGACTTAATGTAGGTCCCAGATAGGGGATCTATCCATAGCTGCATCTCATGGAGCAACTCAAAGTGTGGCCCATGGACCAGAAAGACTGGCATCACTGGAGTTATTAGCAATGCAGTCTCAATACAGACACAGAATACAAATTTATGGTTACCAAAGAGGATGGTGGGGTAGGGGGTGGAGAGAAATTAGGAGTTTGGAATTAACATATACACACGACTACGTATAACATAGGTAAATGACAATGACCTACCGAATAGCAAAGGAAAACTCAATACCTTGTAATAACCAATAATAGAAAAAAAATTTTGAAAACGAATATATATGTATAACTGATTCACTTTGCTGCACACTTGAAACTAACACAACGCTCTAAATTAACTATGCTCCAATTAAAAGAAGAAAAAAGAAATGCAGAGCCTCAGACCCCACCCCAGAATCAAAATCCACATTTTAACAAGATCTGCAGGGATTCAGGTGCTCATTGCAGTTTGAGAAGGGTTGTTTTAGAACATCAGAAGCGTAAGGAATTATCCCAGAGGTCATCCTCTGAGGGACAGTCAGAGGAAGGCAGATTCATTCTGTCACAGCTATAAAACAACTTTAAGAGATAGTGCTTTTTTGAGGCATTACTCAGCAGGGCAGGAGTAAGGCACTTTTTTCAGACACCCTGACACATTCCTACTTTGATAAATCAACAGTCCCAATTTAGAGGTAGACTCTTGGGGCAGGAACAGTCAACCTACATGCCAATATACCCACGGATCCACACGTCCCTTTCAAGAAGCCTACAACAGTGTTCCGTGGTTCGCAAGGCTCATGAGGTAAACTTGTTCTTTACAGCCACACTCACTTAACCCTCAACCATCAGCCATATCATAAAATTGATGTGCCAGAAAATACAATAACAGATTGAGCAACATCAGTGAAATGGAATCATAGGATGAAGGAGGAGGACAGAAATGGAAGGGATATGTTACAACTTCTGTAGGAATCAGGACCAGTAGAATGTGTGGAGTTTTAGGCTTGGGGTAGGGATGAAAAAAAGTAGAAAGGGGTCAACAACAAAAACTGTCCTAACTGGCCTCTGGCTTTTATTGAATAAATTCAAATGTGTTCTTAAGGCCCTTTGACTTTCTGAAAATTTCTGGCAATTTATGATTAGAGTGTTTGATGAAGCAGTTTAGACTGAGCAGAAGAATGTCTATACCGGAACATTTTTATCAGATGTTTAAAAATGCACCCAAAGCTTGTGTGCAACATATAAAAATAGGCATATTTATTTATAACATTGAAAGCAGACCAATTCAATCTGTGTCACCAAGAGCCTGCCTCCAACTGCCTCCTTCTTTATCCCATTTTGCCATTTTGAGAACTGCTAGAAAAATTACAGTAGTGCATTAGCAGGGTTCTACTTCCAAATCCTGCAGTGAGAGAGAGCTAAATGTCACAGAAAAATGGTAAAAGACTGAAAATTCCCTTGTAGAAAGGCTGATGGAAGAGTTCATTTACATGGGAAAAAGAAGTAGAAGGCATGAAAAAGAAAGCCCTTTCAGTGGTACTTGTCCAAATTTTATCTTCTATCTGCACTCACATATCTTCCACTTTAAAATCCTCTGCCCAAATTTTCAGAATAAAATTTAATTCTTCTGCAATTCTGTCTCATCCCCACTGGAAGAAAAAGTGGGCTTCTAGAGCAACAGCCCTGCCCCTGACTTGGATAAGAGGACATACACAATGTATAGTAACCTCTACCATTTGTGTGGCCCTTCCGCTTTATGAAGTCCTCTAACATACAACATCTCAAGCCTCTGAAGAAGTATGAATTGTGTTTAATTAAAGCCTGGGTGATGGAAGTGAATAGAAAGTTATTTTGAGGTTGTTCACACATCTTCAGCTCCTCTTATCAAGCTTTCAGAGCTCTATTCTAAACAGTTAGGGGGTGGTAGGAGGCAATTATGTCTCTTCTCTAGCAGCTGCCAGAGATTACTGCCGTCAGAGTAATTATCACCAAATAATTGTTCCCTTTCTTCCTTGCTGATGAGGCAGAATGGGAACACAGACTCATATGAAATAGATTTTATACTTTCTGAATACTAGTTGGATAGCTCAGGTCAGCGGACACCCACTGAAGGATTTCCATGTTGTGCCTTAAAGAAAATTAAAATTCATCTCAGACAAAAGGAAAAACCATCAGATGTCACCTACATGAAGTTAACCAGGTTTCCTGAAGTTGACCGACTGTGGTTTCAGATGGGAAAAAAATGCCCATTTTAGGTTAAAATAGACTTCCTCTGCTGAAGATGATTTCGGAAGATGGTAACAAGAGTAGCATTTTCTTACTCTGAACTTTCAGGCAAGTACCTGGTTTACCCCTGTAGTGGTATTTGTGAAAAGACAGTGCTGACAACCCCAGCCCACTCCCTGCCTTTATGACATTCACAGGGAGATTATTAAAATTGTTTACTTGGCTGGGCTCTGTAGCAGTCACGAAGTCCAAATTCTTTAACGGAGTCCTCAAAGTTGTCACAGGACTGAAGATAAGACAGGCTATGATGTGAGTGGACAGTTCTGTAAAGTTGGCAGCATTATTTTCAGGCTCCCATCTACCCCAGAATGCCCTAGACAGCTGTGCGATGAATGTTCCATACAAACAAATACTTATGGGCAATTCAGTACAAATTAGTGGGCCAGAACAAAGCTGAATAGATTATCATCAGAATATTTACATTCTGTGATATAAAGGTGGCCATCTCTTTATTCCCTCATCAAAGTTCTTGATCCTCAATTGCTGTTGTTTGGTTGCTAACTCATGTCCAACTCTGCAACCCCATGGACTGCAGCATGCCAGGCTTCCCTGTCCTTCACCATCTCCTGAAGTTTGCTCAAACTCATGTCCATGGAGTTGGTGAGGCCATCCAATCATCTCATCCTCTGTCACCCACTTCTTCTCCTGCAACCTCACTCAATAAACCTGCATTATTATTGCCTGATGTGTACCAGACAATGTGGTAGGGACTAGAGCAGGGAGGAGCCTGGGGAAACCAAGATAAGCTCTCTGCCCTCAGTGGGTTCACTGTGGTATTCCTCATTCTTTTCTGACGGAGGCAGACTGGCAATAAGACTTCTGAATTAGCAGTCACAAGATCAGGGTTTGAGACTTGGGTCCACACTTGCTAGCTATTGACCTCTCCTTGCTTCAGTCTCTTCATCTGTAAATTAATGGTAATGATACTCTGGCAACCTACCTCACAGAATTGTTGTGAAGACTGAATGAAATTAAATATGAAAAATCATTGCAAAGTATTATGCAAATGTGAGCATTATTATAATCATGGGTCACAGTGAAAGAGCTATTAGAATCCTAAAAACAATGCTACCTCCAACATGAACAATAACAACCACCCACAGCAACTCCCATTTTCTAAGTCCCCTAAAATCAGCACATAGGAAAAGTCAAGTCGGCTTTCCTTTAAAGGCAAGGGTGTATCATAAGTATTTGGGTGACTCTAGTGCCAAGAGCACAGTAGGTGCTCAAATACATTGAAAAAACAAAATTGCCATGTGGTTCCACGGTTAAAATAGACAAAACAGAACCAAAGAGGCCACTCTGGCCACTGCTGGTAGGAAAACGGGGCTCAGAATCATACATCTTAATGGTTATAATTGATCAACTTATCTTCTTATATAATTATGCAACTATGTCAGTGGTAATAGTAAATTCAAAACTATTTTCTGTAGACCAACTATAAGCCAAAGGGTTCCTCCTTGTCTCCCAGCATAACAAGACTCATTGCTAAGAGCTTTGAATGTTGCTTATGTTTCACCAAGATTGTAAAATCATAGTCAGTAGCCTATGAAAAGGGTCTGAGAAAAGTATAGAACCATGACTTCTTAGATAACTGGAAGCTAGCTTCATAGGTATAAAGTTTAAGGAGGAAAAGGATTCAGAGTCTAGATTGGGTAGGACGCAGCACAGAGACTCAAGACACACATCAATTTCTGGGGCTTTGATTTCCAAAATGATGATAATGGGTGGAGCTGTAGTTGGGGTTCCACTTTTCAGCCTTAGGCAAATAGCTTAAATCTGCTCATCTATGTTTTCCAAATCTGAAGGCAGGAGGAGAAGGGGACGACAGAGGATGAGATGGTTGGATGCCATCACCAACTCGATGCACGTGAGTTTGAGCAAGCTCTAGGAGTTGGTAATGGACAGGGCAGACTGGCTTGCTGCAGTCCATGGGATCACAAACTGAACTGAGCTGAACTGAAAACATATATAACATCTTTCTCAGTATACCACAAACACAACAAAAACAACAAATACCCCTAGGGCCCATGAGAAGTGAATGGGAAAGGGAATTTTAAAAAGTAATACTTATTCACTTAAGCCAGTGCAGAAACTGACAGAGAAAAGTATGGGGAACAGAGTTGGGGAAAAGTACAAGAACTTGATTGCGGGCAGCAGGAAGCTGGCCTAGAATAAAATTCCCTGCATGTAACTGTGAAACATATACCTCTAGTTAGGGGACTGAGCACAGAATAGACCAAGGATTCTTTATATGGACTTGACAGAAGCAAAAGATATTAAGAAGAGGTGGCAAGAATACACAGAAGAACTATACAAAAAAGATCTTCATGACCCAGACAACCATGATGGTATGATCACTCACCTAGAGCCAGACATCCTGGAGTACAAAGTCAAGTGAGTCTTAGGAAGCATCACTATGAACAAAGCTAGTGCAGGTGATGGAATTCCAGCTAAGCTATTTCAAATCCTAAAAGATGATGCTGTGAAAGAGCTGCACTCAATATGCCAGCAAATTTGGAAAACACAGCAGTGGCCATAGGACTGGAAAAGGTCAGTTTTCATTCCAATCCCAAAGAAAGGCAACGCCAAGGAATGTTCAAACTACCGCACAATTGCACTCATCTCACACACCAGGAAAGTAATTCTCCAAATTCTCCAAAGGAGGCATCAACAGTACGTGAACTTAGAACTTCCAGATGTTCAAGCTGAATTTAGAAAAGGCAGAGGAACCAGAGATCAAATTGCCAACATCCATTGGATCACAGAAAAAGCAAGAGAGTTCCAGAAACACATCTACTTCCACTTCATTGACTACACTAAAGCCTTTTACTGTGTGGATCACAACAAACTGTGGAAAATTCTTCAAGAAATGAGAAAATGAGACCATCTTACCCGTCTCCTGAGAAATCTGTATAAAGGTCAAGAAGCAACAGTTACAACCAGATATGGAACAATGGACTGATTCCAAATTGGGAAAGGAGTACATCAAGGCTGTATATTGTCACCCTGCTTATTTAATTTGTATGCAGAGTACATCATGAGAAATGCTGGACTGGATGAAGCACAAGCTGGAATCAAGAATGCCAGGAAAAATACCAATAACCTCAGATATGCAGATGACATCACCCTTATGGCAGAAAGCAAAGAGTAACTAAAGAGCCTCCTGATGAAAGAGAAAGAGGAAAGTGAAAAAGCTGGCTTAAAACTCAATATTCGAAAAATGAAGATCATGGCATCTAGTCCCATCAGTTCATGGCAAACAGATGGGGAAACAGTGGAAATAGTGACAGACTTTATTTTCTTGGGCTCCAAAATCACTTCAGATGATGACTGCAGCCACAAAATTAAAAGACGCCTGCTCCTTGGAAGTAAAGTTATGACCAACCTAGACAGCATATTAAAAAGCAGAGACATTACTTTGCCAACAAAGGTCTGTATAGTCAAAGCTATGAATTATTCCAGTATTCATGTATGGATGTGAGAATTGGACAATAAAGAAAGCTGAGCACAGAAGAATTGATGCTTTTAAATTGTGATGTTGGAGAAGACTCTTGAGAGTCCCTTGGACTGTAAGGAGATCTAAACAGTCAATCCTAAGGAAATCAGTCCTGAATATTCATTGGAAGGACTGATGCTGAAGCTGAAGTTCCAATACTTTGGCCACCTGATGCAAAGAACTGACTCACTGGAAAAGATCCTGATGCTGGGAAAGATTGAAGGCAGGAGGAGAAGGGGACAACAGAGGATGAGATGGTTGGATGGCATCACCGACCCAATGGACATAAGTTTGAGCAGCTCCAGGAGTAGGTGATGGACAGGGAGACTTGGCATGCTGCAGTCTATGGGGTTGCAAAGAGTCGGATACGACTAAGTGACTGAACTGAACACCTTATAATAAGTCTGTGTAACCTCCTATGGCCAACAGTCCAGTTAGATGTGTAAAAGAATCTACCACGCCCTGCCATCATAGCGCAAAAATACATTAGAGCATCTGAGAAGAGCTCCCAAAGTGCAGAAACCCAGAGTAGGGGGTGGGTCAGACAAAACAGGTGGCCCACACAGGCTTCTCACTTCCCTTGTTCCAACCCAGCTTACTTTTCCCCTCTACCACTCTCCACAGGACATATTTAAAAAGGAAAAACTATCTTGAAACCAAAGCTATTCACTTACACTTCAACAAAGTTGATTGTTTTTTGAGGGAACACAGGAAAAGAAACAGATAAGGAGAAGGGAAAGGAAGCATATAAACTGAACTTGTGTCAGACCCCGAATCGTTTCAAGTAGAAGGACTTTCAGAAATATTCTTACCTCCTCATCTCAGCAGAGGCCAAAACAACTAAATGTGCTGAATCAAAGCTCTGGGCAAAGAATATGCCCGCAGAGGCAGGCCTCTTCTGGCCAGCCCTGAATCCAGCCTCTCCAGACCCAATCATTTTATCTGGGGTCCCAGATCTACTCAGGATGGCTTGTCAACCCCTCGTTTTACAGGTGAAGGAAGACGCATATGGTGGAGACTTGCCCAAGGCCCCAGATCTGGTGAATTATAACCGAGATCTTCCAATACCATCCACCTGCTCTTGCATGCTCATGAATAATGTTTTGTTTTATTTTTGCCTTAGGAGGGACCTGGCTTCATTTTCCAAAGAAACCAACTCACCAATTACCAAACTGTCAAACCTAGAGGAGGGATTTGCCATTATTTTTCAAATCTGTGCACCGAAAGTACACCTAACACAATACCTTAAAACTGATTCCAGGAACAGATCTTGTAACCAAATAAAGTTTATTCATGAAGGAACACATCACACAGCAGATCTGTTCCATTCTGTCTGTTGGTCTTCTCCCTTCTTTTATCACATGTCCCTGGCTCTGGGATTGTGTCACGGCCAGTCATAAGACTAAGGATGTGTTAAGATGTTGTGTTGACAGATACGTAGAAGAACACTAGTTTCACAGTTTGGCCCTATGTTTCAGTTGATACAAGTAACATACACATACTTTTACTAAGAAATAAATATAAAGCAGCCAAAACCAGACAAGTTCTAGATCACTGGGGCTTGACACCCAAGCCTAAGATGGTGTTCCTGGAATGCAGCCCAAGATCCTCTTCTACCCATTGTCCCCCACCCTCTTTGTTGTTCAGTCGCTCAGTCGTGTCTGACTCTTTGCGACCCCATGGACTGCAGCACGCCAGGCTTCCCTGTCCATCACCAACTCCCAGAGCTCGTTCAAACTCATGTCCATTGAGTCGGTAAGACCATCCAATCATCTCGTCCTCTGTCATCCCCTTCTCCTCCCTGTCTTCAATCTTTCCCAGCATCAGGGTCTTTTCCAATGAGCTGGCTCTTTGTATCAGGTGGCCAAAGTATTGGAGCGTCAGCCTCAGCATCAGTCCTTCCTATGAATATTCAGGATTGATTTCCTTTAGGATTGACTGGTTTGATCTCCTTACAGTCCAAGGGACTCTGAAATATGGATCAAGTGTCCTCGCCAATCCAGGCTTTAATCCTCCTGTGGCACATGATCAGTGCCTCTTTCTTACTCCTCTCCTGAAGATTTCTGTGTTGTGAGTTTGGCAACCCTTTCTTCCACTATATCATGTTCCTCTTCTGGTCATTTTGTCTAAAACAGAGTATGGTTCTATTCCTTAGTGAACCCCTCATGTACTGGTCTAAGCTTGAACTTCTACTTCTCTACTCTGAGCGCCTCTCTGAGGCATCAACTCTATTTCCTGACCAGAAGTAGAATTTCACTCTCCCCCTGTTCAAAAGCTCCAAAAAGTTTTAGATTCATTCACAGAATCCTGTTTTATGTACCTCTTTATTTTCCTGGGCTCCAAAATCACTGCAGATGGTGACTATAGCCATGAAATTAAAAGACGCTTGCTCCTTGGAAGGAAAGGTATGACAAACCTTACAGCATGTTAAAAATAAAAAAACACCACTTGACCAAGAAATGTCCATATAGTCAAAGCTATGGTTTTGCCAGTAGTCATGTACGAATGTGAGAATTGGACCATAAAGAAGACTGAGTGCAGAAGAATTAATGCTTTTGAACTGTGATGTTGGAGAAGACTCTTGAGAGTCCCCTGGAAAGCAAGGAGATCACACCAGTCAATCCTAAAGGAAATTGTCCCTGACTATTCACTGGAAAGACTGATGCTGAAGCTGAATCTCCAATACTTTAGTCACCTGATGTGAAGAACCAATTCACTGAATAAAACCCTGATCTTGGGAAAGATTGAAGGCAAAGAAGAAGGTGGCAGAAGATGAGATAGTCAAATAGCAGCACCAACTCAATGGCCATGAATCTGAGCAAACTCTGGCACAGTGAAAGACAGGGGAGCTTGGCATACTGCAGGCCATGAGGTCACAGAGAGAAGAACATGACTTAGAGACTGAACAAGAGATTATCATTAAATGAAGCAAGTCAGGAAAAGACAAATATCATATGATATCACTTATATCTGGAATCTAAAACCACGATACACATGAACTTCTTTACAAAACAGAAACAGACTCCCAGAAAACAAACTAATGATGACCAAAGGGGGAAGGGGAGGGGAAGGATAAATTAGGAATTTGGGATTAACATATATACACTAGTATATATAACACAAATAAATAAGAAGTACCTACCTACTGCATAGCACAGGGAACTATATTCAGTTTCTTGTAATAACTTATAGTGGAAAAGAATCTGAATTTAAAAATATATAACTGAATCACTTTGCTGTGAAAAGTGATTTAAACTTTTAAATCAAACTTGAAATAAATTTTAAATAAAACCTGAAAAGTTTTAAACCAACTAGGCTTCAATTAAAATAATACATTAAAAAAAACTACAGTCGTATCAGCATTAAAACAGATAGATCAAGGGAACAGAACAGGAAGCCCAGAAATAACCCCATGCCTGTATGGTCAACTAATTTATGAAATGGAAACCAAAAATATACAATGGGTAATGACAGTCTCTTAAAAAAATAATGTTGAGAAAACTGGACACTGCACATAGAAGAATGAAACTGAGCCGCTATCTTACACTATACACAAAAGTTAACTCAAAATGGATTAAATATTTGAATGTAAGACCTGAAACCATAAAACCGCTAGAAGAAAACATAGGTGGTAAACTTCTTAACGTTGGTCTAGGCAATAATTTTTTTGGATTTGACACTGAAAACAAAGACAGCAAAAGCAAAAATAAACAAATGGGACTATATCAAACCAAAACGCTTCTGCACAGGAAAGGAAACCAACAAGAAGAAAAGAAGAAAATATTTGCAATCACATGTTTGTTAAGGGGTTAATATCCGAAAATGTAAAGAACTAATACAATAGCAAAAGATCTGAATAGACATTTTCCCAAAGACTTTCAGATGAAAAAACGCTAAGTATCACTAATCATTAGGGAAATGCAAATCAAAAACACAATGAGACATTACCTCACACCTGTTAGAATGACTATTATCAAAAAGACAAAATAAGTGTTGGCCAGGATGTGGAGAAAAGGGAATTCTTGTCCTATAAGCGAGAATCTAAATTGGTACGGCTGCTATGGAAAACAGTATGGAAAGTCCTCAGAAAAACTTAAAATGAGCTACAGTATGATCCTGCAATTTCATTCTGGGTGTTTACCCGAAGAAAATAAAAGCACTAACTGAAAAAGATATATATACCCCCATGTTCATTGTAGAATTGTCTGCAATAGCCAAGATATGGAAAAAATGTAAGCGTCCATCAACAAATGAATGGATGAGGAAGATGTGGAGTGCATGTGTGTGTATAAAAGTTGCTGAACTCCTGCCATTTGCAAACTCATGCACGGAATTCAAAAGCACTATGTTAAGGGAAACAAGTGAGACAGAGTAAGACAAATACTGTATGCTGTCATTTATATGTGGAATTTAAAAAGAAAGGACGGAGAAGGCAATGGCACCCCACTCCAGTACTCTTGCCTGGAAAATCCCATGGACGGAGGAGCCTGGTAGGCTGCAGTCCATGGGGTCGCTAAGAGTAGGACACGACTGAGCGACTTCACTTTCACTTTTCACTTTCATGCATTGGAGAAGGAAATGGCAACCCACTCCAGTGTTCTTGCCTGGAGAATCCCAGATGGACTGCCGTCTATGGGGTCGCAAAGAGTCGGACATGACTGAAGCGACTTAGCAGCAGCAGCAGCAAAAAGAAAGGAAGTTCATGGCTATAGAGCACAGTTTGGACCATATGGAAGCTCTATTTTTAGTTTTGGACATACATCAGAGAAAAAAATAGAAAGGATACATACACCCCAATTTTCATTGCAGCACTGTTTACAATAGCCAAGACATGGAAGCAGCCTAAGTGTCCATCGACAGATGAATGAATAAAGATGTGGTACATATATATTGGGTTGGCCAAAAAGTTCATTTGAGTTTTCAATAAGGTTTTATGGAAACGCCCAAATGAACTTTTTAGCCCATCTAATACAGTGAAATATTACTCAGCCATTAAAAAGAATGAAATAATGCCATTTGCAGCAACATGGATGGGCCTGAAGATTATCATAATAAGTGAAGTAAGTCAGAGAAACACAAATATCACATGATATGGCTTATATGTGGAATCTAAATAAAAAATGCTACAAATGAACTTATTTACAGACTTAGGAAAAGAACTTATGGTTACCAGGAAGGAAGAGTAGGGGGAAAGATTGGGAGTTTGGGCTTTACATGTATATGCTACTATATTTAAAATACAGTAGTGACCTACTGTATAGCACAGGGAACTCTGTTCAATATTCTGTAATAACCTAAACAGGAAAAAATCTTTGAAAATTGATACACATATATGTATAACTGACTCATTTTTCTGTATACCTGAAACTAACACAACATTGTTAATCAACTATGCTCCAATATAAAATAAAAATTGAACAAAAAAGAACAGATTGTGGTTGTCAGAGGTGGGGTGTGGGTGAAATGGGTAAAAGACACCAGAAAGTACAAACTTAACGGTTATAAAATAAACAAATCATGGGAATATAATATATAGCATGGCAACTATAGTTAATAATATTGTATAGCATATATGATGGTTGCTAAGAGAGTAAATATTAAAAGTTCTCATCAGAAAAAAATTCTGTAACTATGTTTGGTGACAGATGTTATCTAGACTTAGTGTGGTGATCACTTTACGATATATAGAAATATCAAATCATTATGTTGCACATCTGAAACTAACACAAAGTTGTATGTCAAGCATACTTCAATTTAAAAAAAAAAAGAAAAAAAAAACAGCAACTGCTATTGGGGAACCAGAACTTCCTGCTATAGTAACCCTCTGAGAAACTGCATAGAACATTTTTCAGCATGAAGGTAAGGAAGCAGGGTTACTTATCTAGCCAGGCCTGTCCCTCCTTGGCTGAGGGTTGTTCCTCAGGCAATACTCTCGGCACTTGCAGTCTAATCTATCTGCTTTCAAGCTCACATTCATGGCCAGAGAATACCCACAGGCAGAGAGAAGCAGGGGGATGTCCATTTGTACAGGCTGTCCATAGTTGAACCCTGGCGCATCTGCTACAAAGATGGTTGTTGCTGTCACTCAGAGTTCCCCCTTCTGTATGATCTTTCAGAATCCAACTTAATTTAAGATGTATTGAATGCCTACATTCCATAATGTACCAGACTGGACTCAGGTGAGTACAAAGATGTATAAGATACAGTTCTTCCACACATGGAACTGCATATCTGATATATGAGAAAAACAGACATATAAGTCACCACAGAATAAAGTAGAATATGAGAAATGTTGTATTGGAGCCACAAGCTATGAGAGCTAGAGGAAAATGAGATTCGTGTTGACGAGAGGGAAAAGGCTATCAGTGCAGTTTTCCAAAGCCAAAATATTTTAAGCATATGCTAAATCGACAAACATCCAATTCCCACCAAAAGCAAGAGAAGAAACATTCTTTCACAGGGCCCTAAAGCCAGAAAAACAGCAAGAAAATTAGAACCACTTTATCTCAACTCATAGAAGGAAATAAGTCACATACTTCAGTATCGCCCAGTCTTCTAGATACATTTTAAATGAAATCACAACAGCAAGATACTCCTTCTGCTTAATATTTCATTGTCCACTTTTAGTCTGCTGTCATGAGAAGAAACACAGAATTGACAGTCTTCATGAGACTCTCAAGCTCAAGGAATGTGCCCTTCTCCTGTTTTCTCTGCAACAGGCAGTTACTTTCCAGGTCCCTGCTATTGACAGACCATTTTGGAATGAAGCTGAACCAGACCTCAGCAGTTTTCCAAATCCAGGTGAAGAAACTGGCTGACTTCAGCATGAAAGACAAGGGCTGGGGAGCAGAAGGTGGATGGATGAGTCAGCCCCCATTCGTGGAAAGCAGAGGTTTTGTTAGGAGAATCTCAAGCTTTCATTTTGTGGTATTTGGGAGCTTAATTCCTTGCTTCTAATTAGATGTCTGAACTGTAATCACGAAGGTATTTCACAATTAGTTTCTTAGATCTTTAAGAGGTTCTATGAATAACTTAAGTGAGGGGAAGAAGAGGAGCCATGTGGCGAAGGAACAGAAGGGGGCTTCAGGAAGCTGCCTGCTGATTAGGTATCAGAGATGTCACAGCCCAACTCTAATATCCAAATACTATTGATGGAGAAGTGTGAGAATGAAGGCCTGGGGTGGCGGTTCCTTGTTCTTTTTGCCCAGCTCCTGCTTTTCTGACTCTTCCGGCTTTCCTGCTCTAAACCAGAGACTTATAACAGCTGGAAGTTTGGGGACAGAGCTAGAAGCAGCAATTGTACTATCACAACTCAAGTTCTATGTAGCTATGCCCCTGCCACCATCTCAGATGCCAGAGGGCAACAATAGGGAAGACAAGGTTGTATGGCTCTGTGGAAAAACAGCAGATTGAATCTGCCCTCTCTAGCTATTACTCCTTCAGTGTCAGCTGAGAACACTGGGGAATACTTGCCAGGATTCTCTCCTTTGATCTCTAACAGAGAGACTCAACAGCATTATCATGCCCAAGCCAGCCACAATCCAACCACTCTATTACCAAAAGGAGATCTTGCCTAATACCACTATATACGATCCAGGAGTACTGAAGACTGTATGTTTTCCAGAGGGAAGAAGAATGCCATATTCAGAAGTTCGAGTCCAAAATAAATTGGGGTCCTGAGCATTTCCCCAAGTGTGCTCTGTGATTCGGCTACACAGCGTTACTTCAGAACCACAACAGAACAATCCCTAGTAAGGGTAAGTCCTAGATCGTTGGAGCCAAAACCAAAAAGTCCTAGATTACTGTAGTTTGTGGTCCAAGCCTGGCTTGTCTCCTTTTATGTGCTCTTAAAACATCTTCAGGTGAAGAGTAAGAATGGAAATGATAGTATATATGATTTTTGAGGGCCTCCAGACGCCAACTGCTTCAAAGTCATTACTTCATATCACAACCCTGAACAGTAAATATTATTATTCTCTACTTCATAGGTGGGATCAAGAGGTCGAGACTAAGGAACCTGACCCAAACCATGCAGCTAATAAATGACACAGCCAACTCAGAAACCAGCTCTGACTGACTGCAAAGCTCTTTCCACTCCAATGTGTCCTGTCTGCTAGCCTGTAGCACACCTGATGAAACATGGACAGTTCCCATCTGAGAAATGGGAGTGAGTTGGCTGTCAGGCAGACCTGAATCTGATTCCACAGTCTGCCATAGGAATTTGAGAAAGTTACTGGGATTCAGTTTCCTCATCTGTAAAATGGGGGAAAAAACAGTACTTAACCTCATCGGGTTGTTGAAAGGACTGAATGAGATACTGTTTGTGAGACACTTACCATAGTGTCTAGCACACGGTCATACTTGACAAATCTTGGTGATTATTGTAGTTAGGGTCTGGACTCAGAGCTCCCCAAAGAACTTTAAGTTTTTTTAACTTGGATGCACAGAATTGGGTAAGCTATAATCTTTGATTTATGACACATTCTCATCATTAATCCATGGGTCCTCTTTATTAACTCACATACTTATTTCATACTCAATACCCACAAAACTACCACTCAACATATACAACTGATAGTAACTTATACTCTTTATGCATACTAGGGACTTCATATTTATATAATATGTATGCTTACATATAGCCATGTTGTTGTTGTTTTAGTCACTAAGTCACATCTGACACTTTTGCAGCCCCATGGACTACAGCCCACCAGACTCCTCTGTCCATGGGATTTCCCAGGTAAGAATACTGGAGTTGGTAGCCATTTCCTTCTCCAGGGGATCTTCCAGACCCAGGGATCAAACCTGGGTCTCCTGTATTGCAGGCATATTCTTTACCATTGAGCCACGTGGGCAGCCCACATGGAGCCGTACATCTAGTCTAAATGTATCAGCACAATGAAAGTACTCAGTGTTCACTGGAAAAATGACAGAATCAATAACTGTAACATTTCTTCATTGATCTCTTGTACAATGTGACTGAGTGTTAAGACAGAAGTCTTTTAGCCTCATCGGACCAGATAATAGATACCACACTCCAAAAGAGATGCGATGCTCGGAATAGAGTTTGCAAAGGCAGTATGTACAGACTAGTTTTTATTAGCCCTTTATCACATTAAGAGCAAACCCCACTCAGTTGAAAGATGAATGGTCATTTAAGATAGGAGGATTTGGGGAGAGAACAATGGCGGCACTCTGGGTCTCATGCCCATCCCATGGGGTAGGGGTCAGAGTGCTTTCCCTGGACCTGAAGTCAAGAAAAGGGGCATAAGTGGTCCACTTAAGAGACTGACCCATGTGCCCTGAATATGGTTGATGTCTGTCTCAGGGCTGAGACATGTGAAGGGCAAGTAGTAAAGGCTAGCAGGCTGCTGTCACAATGAATAAAGGAGCATGGTTGCATCATGATGGAACAGTGGTCCCAGACACTCAGAGTAGAAGAGACATGAGTGTTTCTTGTGGATTAGATATCAGCCACAAAAGACAGAGATGGCCTGAGATCATCTCACATCCTAGCCAAGAGGGCTGTCTGGAGGGGCAAAGTGATGCCATAGGAAGGCAGGCCATCAAGAGTCCCAAGGTGAGAAACTGTGAGCCAGCAGCAAGAGAACTACAAAGCCACCTCCAGAATGAATAGACCGCAACTGCAGGACTCACAAAGATCCCCCAAAAGAGCTGGCCACAGCCACCTGCAGGCTCTGATACATCTCACAGTGCTGGTTAAGTAAGAACTTTCCTGCTTCCTTCTCTCTTCTCCTTCCCCTACTTCCAACACAGGAAGAGCCAGAGGCAGCCCAGAGAGTGGATGAGAAGGGCTGAGAAACACAAGGCAACACAATGGAGAAGCAAATCTCCTCCTCATCCTCCTCCTCCTCCACTGGAGATCCGCATGTGGGATGGGGCAGCAGTGATAGGGAGATGTCTTACCTTGGAAGGAAATGTACATTTTTCTTACAACATTGGACTGGGCATAATAATTACTAAACTGAGACTGTTTTTTGACTAGGAATGATCAACATACTTGTCCAAGAGGGTCCAGCTTTCTGGATTGGAGAAATTAGCTGTGTTCAAAAGAAATGAAATTAGCTACGTTCTGCATAGGGTTTCCCCGGTGGCGCAATAGTAAAGACTCTGCCTGCTGAGCAGGAGACGCAGGTTCGATCCCTGGGTCAAGCAGATTCCCTGCAGAATTAAATGGAAATCCACTCCAGTATTCTTATCTGGAAAATCCCATAGACAGACTGTAGCCTGGCAGGCTACAGTCCATGGGGTTGCAAAGAGTCAAACACGATTTAGCAACTGCATGCGTGCACACACACACACATACACACGTTCTGTGTAAATCCTGTGAGTCCCACTTGCTGAAAGTAATGGTTATAGTTATAGGAGCTCAACTGAAATCTCTAAGGATCAATGTATAGTCCTCTAGACATACCCTGGGTTTATCAAAAATTCTTACCCAAAATGGGATCAGGAGCCCTATTTTGGATCTCTCTGTTCATCTAGGGCAATCAGGAGTTTGAACTGTGCCCAGAAAATGTTGGAAGAGCCTCCAGATTTTCTCCATTGTGACCAGCCTTGAGATGATCATTAACCATTGAAAAATAAGTGACTGTCCTGCTTCTGTGTCAAGGCTGGATCCTTAATGAAAACTGGAGCCTTCCCCTTAGTGGTCCTACCACCTCTCTGAGCTGCCAGCAACAGGCAGAGCACTGGTTCTCCTACTCTGGAGATGCACTCCGAACCCTGTCACCTTCATGATTTGAGGGGGTTCTCGCTGTTTTTCATGCTTTCAAGCATATTTTGTCTATTCCATCCCTTCCAGAAGTCCTCTGCATAGCGTCCCTCCACGAGCCCTTAGGTATACAACCGTCCTCTTCATCCAAGGTCCACGCTCAGAGGAATAATCGAAAATGTGAGTCGCTGAGTTGTGTCTGACTCTTGGCGACCCCATGGACTATAACCTGCCAGGCTCCTCTCTCCAGGGGATTCTGGAGGCAAGAATGCTGGAGTGGGTTGGATTGCCATTCTCTTCTCCAGGGGATCTTCACAACCCAGGGATTGAACCTGGGTCTCCTGTATTGCAGGCAGATTCTTTACTGTCTGAGCCACCAAGGAAGCCCTTGTCTATAGCAAGTTCTGCTGTGCTCCACTGCTCTCACTTGCCATCTTCTGCAGAGGCCTACCCTGAATGTCAGTTTCACTTGGCCTGGAAGCACCCAGAGCTGGAAGTGCCTGGGAGTTTACATTCCTGCCACCCAGGCCTCATGGCTAATGAATGCCTGATGCAGGAAAGTAAAAGTCCAGCTCTCTTGCCCAGTCCTAGGACAAACTGCAGTATAGTTTAGACTTAAGCACTCCTCTTGGGACCCAGCTAAGGGTGGCTTCTCACTTATTTCTAAAAGCCTTACCTGTCCTGCTTCTCTCCTGGTTTTGCTTCCCTCCCTTCCTGGTTTCTCCTTAGAGCAGTTTATCACTAACCATTTATACAGGAATCCTCTTCTCAGGGTCTGCTTCCTAAACCCACCTAAGACAAAAGGGTAGACCCACTCTGTTTTCCCAAACCTGCTAACTTTATGCTGCAAAAAAGAACTAATCTCTAAGCAGGAAAATAAAAGAATGGAGGTCTCAGGCAGGAGCAGCTCGGTGACCCAGAGCACAATCCAATCCTAAAACCCCTCCTTCCCCTCCAATCTCAGACAGCAAAGAAGTTAGAACGACTTCTTAAGCACTCTTTGAGTGCCTAAACTCAAAGACATTAATCACAAACAAACTTTTATTCAAATTTGTTTTGACTCTCCCTCTTTGTTTTCAAATCTGTTTGGACTGCCAATCTTTCTTTTAGTACCTGAGATTGAATAAACATTCCACTTAAAAGCAGGCATTTTAAATGCTGAATACCTATTGAAAGCTAAGAGACCATAAGGATAAAGGTCAAGATAAGCCTAAAATGAAGTCCCAGTGAAATTCAATACCTGTTTCTTTATATGGAATGGTGCAAAGCTAAGCTGATTGAACTGGATGATAGAGCAGCAGTCCTCAGAAAAATCAACAGAGGTACACTGTGCACCTATTTAAAGGACATCAGCCCATTAAGCAGACCTACGCAGCAGAACTCATGGTCCTAAAACAGATGGGGAAATGGCAACTCCTTAGAAATCTAGAAGTGGAGACCTCTGACTCCAGGCTGGGTCTCACCAATGTAGATGCACTTGCCATTTCCTGATTCCCCACTTAGAGAGCACTGATGAGTCACGAAGAACTCAACACGCCCCCTCCTTGACCACTTGGGACAAGTCAGCCAGGACTGTCTTCTGACTGTGCACGAAGGTAGTGTGACCCCCATCACTCCAAGCAACTTTACAGGGAGAAGAGTCAATGACAAAAACGATGACCACATTTCACAGTTCCCCATTTGGTCCTGCCCTCCTTCTCACAAGTTGCTCATTACAATCAGAATCCACATCAGCAAGTACCCAAATTTACTTTGTTTCAACCCTCCCCTGAACCAACTGTGTTAGAATTAGTGATGGGGCAAGTGCTGATGAAGACTTAGGTTCTAAGAGTTGAAACCACAGCAAAATGTCTTTTTATGTATATTTTCATTTGTTGGGAGGAGCATTAACAGAAATACATTAGGAGGCAAAACAGCTCAGTTGAAATTATTGCTGGAGCCAGACAGCCAGTTAAAATCCAACAGCAAAGCATTCCAATTGTGAATCCTTGAGCAAAGTTCTTTGACTCTACGGTGCCAGTTTCCTCATTTGTCAGATTAGAATAATATAAGTGGCAACCTCATAACAATAATAAGCTCTAAGGGAGTTAATACTTGAAAAGTCCTTCGGTAAGTTGTTGTTGTTCAGGCACTAAGTCATGTCCGACCCTGTGTGACCTCATGGACTGCAGCATGCCAAACTTCCCTGTCCTTCACTATCTCCTGGAGTCTGTTCAAACTCTTGTCCAGTGAGTCAATGATGCCATCCAACCATCTTATCCTGTGAAAACACTCACTAAATAGAACCTGTGACTGTTGTTGCAATTGCTGTTATTTATTTCTCTATCATCATAATCATCAGCCAGCACTTCCCTAAGAAAATTTACAAACTTGAATCAATTTCTGTTGCCTATTAATTGAAGTTAAACAAATACCTGCCCTACCACTCAAGTTCCAAGTATCTGAATAAATCTCTCAGATTGTCTCTACATGTATCTTGATCTAAAAGTCTATTCTATAGAACTCTTAAGCCAAATATCTCTTGCATTCCATTCTATGCAACTCCTCTGATATCTCAGAAATTCAAGGGATTCAAGATAAGAAGTCTCTATTTATACTGGATATTGAACACGCTGTAAGAAAAGCATAGGTCAAATAACTCAATTCAGTGTGTTTCTCTTCTCGCTACACAGAGACTCACTGCTACAGCTTACTAGGTTTAAACAAAACCAGTAATTGAGTACTTTTAGTAATTTCCCTTCTGTTATTCCACCAGGCTAAGGTTATTTTCTGTTACCTGATGTGTAAGAAAAATATGTCCCTCTTCCCTCTTTCATCCTCGCCTTCTCTAGTGGGTTCAACGTGCAACCTGAAGAGTATATGTGGTCTCTACTAAATTTCAATACCAATACTCAAACGGGTTTGATACTCAATAGTACTAATACTGCCTAATATTCAAACACTAAAGGAGCATAAACAATGAAGTAAAACACGTGGTCAGGACAGACTTCAGAATTTGCAGGGCTCACATCACTTCATCCTTATGGCAGAAAGTGAAGAGGAACTAAAAAGCCTCTTGAAGAAAGTGAAAGTGGAGAGTGAAAAAGTTGGCTTGAAGCTCAACATTCAGAAAACTAAGATAATGGACCATGGCCCTGGTCCCATCACTTCATGGGAAATAGATGGGGAAACAGGGGAAACAGCGTCAGACTTTATTTTTTTTGGGCTCCAAAATCACTGCAGATGGTGACTGAAGCCATGAAATTAAAAGACGCTTACTCCTTGGAAGGAAAGTTATGACCAACCTAGATAGCATATTCAAAAGCAGAGACATTACTTTGCCAACAAAGGTCTGTCTAGTCAAGGCTATGGTTTTTCCAGTGGTCATGTATGGATGTGAGAGTTGGACTGTGAATAAAGCTGAGCACCGAAGAATTGATGCTATTGAACTGTGGTGTTGGAGAAGACTCTTGACAGTCCCTTGGACTGCAAGGAGATCCAACCAGTCCATTCTAAAGGAGATCAGTCCTGGGTGTTCATTGGAAGGACTGATGTTGAAGCTGAAACTCCAGTATTTTGGCCACCTGATGCAAAGAGCTGACTCAGTTGAAAAGACCCTGATGCTGGGAAAGATTGAGGGCAGGAGGAGAAGGGGACAACAGAGGATGAGATGGTTGGATGGCATCACTGACTCAACGGACATGGGTTTGAGCAAAGGACAAGGAAGCTGGCGTGCTGTAGTTCATGGATTCACAAACAGCCGGACATGACTTAGAGAGACTGAACAGCAACAAGTACAAAATGAAAATGTTGGCTCCTTATTCAAAAATTATTAAAGAATTTCAAGATGATGACAGCAGAGCATCAAACCTAAGTACTGTCTGCAGAAGTCATATGCCCAGTAAGGCCTGATCCTGGTCACAGAGCTGTCACCACCAGCGCTACCACTCTGGCCCAATACTCCTAAAACTGCCATCTCTTGCTTCACTCCAGATCTCTGCTCAAGACAAGAAAATCATTTGCCATCATCCTCCTGTGAGACTTTAGGTGTCACATGCCATTCACTTCATCTGTAGTATCCTGCTCACACAGACTCTAGTCTCTTCAAAGCTTTGTTCAGTACAGTTTAGATGGGGCATGGCAAAGACAGAAGGGGCTACTCTCCCTGCTGACATCAGGGTCCTGGAGTCTGGGGGCAGATAAGGAGGTAGCAGAGACATGGAATGTGCTTCAGGGTGAAGCCTGCAGGGACTCCCAGCACCCCAGAGTTCTCCCTATTTATCTGCACTATTCACTGCCCAGAAGATCTAGTTCTGGTGTGTGCAACTCTAAACAGGTAGGTGACATGTAGCTGTGCTGTTTTGTTTTCACAGGCCTATTTGCATTTTCCCTACTTCCCTACCATTAAGACCTCAATACACACAAGGAAAAAAGACTAGACTTGGAGTCAGAGCCTTGGTGCCTCATCTTGGCTCTCACTAGGTATGTCATCCTGGGCAAGTCACTTAACCTCTCCAAGCTTCAAGTTCCTCACCTATAAAGTGGGGTGATGAACACAGGCTCTGCATACCCCACAGGATTACAGTAATTCTCAAATAAGATACGATATGTGAGTGACCCCCTGAAGCAGGATCTGTGCCCCACCCACTCTTTTTTGTTCTCATCTCTCTAAACATAGCACAGTGTATTCAATAAATGTTGGATGAATCAATAAAAACCGCATAAACAAATCAATTTTGTGAGGGCAAAAACCATTAACTTTCATTTTTAATTCCTATATCAAAAGGTTACCCGAGCTCCTACTGTATAGCACGGGGAACTCTGCTCAGTGTTATGTGGCAGCCTGGGTGGGAACGGAGTTTGGAAGAGAATGGATACATGTATATGTACGGCTGAGTCCCTTTGCTGCCCACCTGAAACCATCAGAACATCGTTAATAGGCTATGCTGCTGCTGCTGCTAAGTCGCTTCAGTCGTGTCCAACTCTGTGCGACCCCATAGACTGCAGCCCACCAGGCTCCCCCGTCCTGGGATTCTCCAGGCAAGAACACTGGAGGTTAATAGGCTATACTCCAATATAAGATAAAAAGTTAAAAAAAAGGTTACCAGGTAACTTCCAAAGAGTATTCCTTCGTTAATACAAATAATGGTTCCTCTTTTCTTTCCCTGGGTTTCAGAACTGTAATGTGAGTACAGTCACTTTAAAATTCTTTCCTGTTTTCCACTCTCTCTAATTACATGGTATCAGGAGCCAAAAGATAGACCATGAGATCCTGAGGTTGCTACAACTTGCAAGTGACGCAAATTATCATTAGCAAACTGCATCTGGAACGGAGCTAAAGCACTTCACCCAAAATGATCCCAGGAGAAACAGCTCACTCTAATGACAGTAAAACCCAAATTCACAGCTTAAGGAACAACATATCGTGACCAACCTGTAGCTGTATTAAAAGCACTCATTATTGCTAGGGCATGTTGTACGGAGACTAAACCAACTGCCCTTATCTGTAAAAATTTTTAAAAACTGCTACCAAAGCATTTCACACATGCTGAAAACTCCAGGCTAAATTGGTTGCAAGACATAAGGCCATCAGCACATTCAAAGAAATAGTCTCTGCAATTATCACTAATTAACCAGCCCTAACAGCTGGGAACCAGTTGGAGAGGTTTACACTTGAATGTAAATGAGGGAGGAGGGACCTGTGTAATGAGATGAGGAACATATTTGTTTTGTTTTGACTTCTTTTCAGACATATTTCAGTTTACATAAATATTTGAAGGTTGGATCAGACAGGATTTACAGCACAATGGTATTAGGAATGTCTTCATAAAAACTTGGATATGGCCTAAATTAGTTTTCAAGAAGGAGGGGTAGAGGTGGGAGCAGAAGTTTGATTTTCTTTTTTAATATTTAACTTCACGCCCTGACCAGCACCTCATACCACTTAATAAATCACAGGTAGCTCTGACTTAAAATGAGTGAGGAGCGTTTCCATGGCTTCAATTTTTGCTATAGATTTCAGAAGGAACAGATACTGCCTGGAAAGCATGCCAACCTTTTGACTTAAGCACTGCATGTGTGACCTCTGGTTGACCTTGGGCTCTGGGATTGGAGGGTTAAAGTAGTCTTTTGGCATTTGAGCCTGATTTTTTTCTTTTTTTCCTCCGAAAGTGTTTAGAGAAATAAGAGAGGGCCCCACCCTATGCAACGGGGCAAGCTGTTTCCTGCAGGAGCAAGAATTCCTGGCTATCTCAGTGCCTTGTGAAAAACACTTCTTCAGGAGAGGAGCTCTTTCTCAAAGGATCTGCTTCTGCTCTGTTTCTCTTTCAGCATCTACTTTTGCAAAGAGTTCTTTTAGAATTAGCACGTTCTTCTGCCTAAACACATGTAAAACAAAGGCAATGCTTGAAATGCCAAGTCTATGTGTTCCCAAGGTGAGAGTTGGTCCAAAACAGGAATCTAACTAGTTGAACCTCTCGGAACATGGGCTTTCTTAGTTTTCTTCTGAAGGTTGATAGTTGAGGGGCAGGTGGACTATGGGAAACTTAACCTACATAATCATCTCTTTAATAAACGTACACTTTTATTAAGCCTGATGTTTGATTACAGGTATATGTGAAATGAATTAGCCTACTTCTGAGTAAAGTAGGAAAGCCTTCATAAAGAGGTTTTATTGTTTACATTCAATGCAAGGAGAAGTCTGACTCAAAGTACTCAGATTTAATCTTGTTCTGAATTAAAACCGTTCTATTATACTGTAACTACTGGTGCTGTCAGGAAAGGTGAATCCAGGATTTTTGCCAGCCACGGAATCCCTTTATACAAGGAAGGTATACATGTGGCCACGAACACACAAACATGCCTGGTTTATTGGCAGCTGTCCTCAGTGCAGGAAGAAGAGTTTATTTTCCTTTAGGAACCCACACTTGAATAATGTGCTGGTGCCCTAGCTGTTTCATAACTCTCCATGTAATTAAGCAGTTGGCATGACCTTCCAAGGCAAGATAATAATAGGAGTTAAGCAAAGGCAGGGCTTGTACACAAGGACACTTTGGACTGCTCAAACTCACAAAAGCCCTCAAATAAATGCAAAATTCTTTCAAATTCAAAGCATTTTCCCAGTGTAGTGACAGCCCCTCCAACCACCCACACAACCCTGCGTGTGAACATGGTGAAATCTTCTGTAATTCAAGAACGGCAAGGTACAATTCAAAAAGGGGTTGGGGGTGAGGGGGAACAGATGCTGGCTATCATTCCTCAAAGCCACCTCCACTGTCCAGATGAGTTCAAGGATGAATATCAAAGCCAGTCATTTGTAAAAGTAAATCGCTATAGATTGCCAGAAGTAAGCTGGTTTTGAAAAAGAAATGACAATTAAAAAAAAAAAAAAACAGTCAGAAGCACACATTATATGGCCACTTGACTTTTAGATCTTAAAGTCAAGATCTAATAGAGCAGATTTGCACCTTTCCTGGGGACAGAGTGGCTGTCCCCTGAGTGGCTCAATAAGCAGGCAACAGGTAGGTGGGGTGGCAAATACCCCCCCAAAATGGAAGATGCCTTCCCTTCCTGCATGCACATACTGCCTCTCCCATCAAGATGTGTATTCCGATTCTCTCTTTGAAGCTGGCCTTAGTGATTAGCTGGACAATGCTGCTGCTGCTAAGTCGCTTCAGTCGTGTCCAACTCTGTGCGACCCCATAGACGGCAGCCCACCAGGCTCCCCCGTCCCTGGGATTCTCCAGGCAAGAACACTGGAGTGGGCTGCCATTTCCTTCTCCAAGCTGGACAATAGATACAGCAGAAACGAAGTCATGTGACTTTTGAGGCTAGTTCATTAGAGCCTGACAATACCCTGAGACTTAAAGAACACTCATTCGTGTACTAGCCTCCACACTTAAGAGAAGCGCAAACCTCATGAGAAGTCACATGTGGGCATCCTGGTAGGCAGTCCCAGCTGGACTCCCAAACAATAGCCAGTACCAGCTGCTGACCACATGGGAAAGCCACCTTGAATGGGCCACCCCAGCCAACATCTACCTGCAACGACATGAATGACCCCAAGCAAGAACTGCCCAGTTGATCCCAGTTAGCTCACAGATACAGATAAGACAGACATACAAGTATATGCACGGATATACATATTTATATATATGAAGAATAATAAAATGACACCCAGGCCCCCTCTACTATACCCTGAGCTTTGAGGGCCCTGTGTTCCCCTTCCTGGTCCCCAGTGCTGAGGTGATGCTACACCAAATAAGCATTAAACATTCTTTTGCTTTCCTTCATAGTTTTACCACATGTGTATTTCCCTAAACAATGTATCAATATATATGTTTAATATAATAATGTTAAATTGTATGTGTGTATTAGTTGCTCAGTCATGTCCGACTCTGTGACCCTATGGACTGTAGCCCCCAAGGCTCCACTGTCCATGGATTCTCCAGGCTAGAATACTGGAATGAATTGCCATTCCCTTCTCCAAAGGATCTTCCCAACCCAGGGATCCAACCCAGGTCACCTGCATTGCAGGCAGATTCTTTACTGTCTGAGCCACCAGAGAAGCCCATATCAATATATATGTTTAATATAATAATTATGTTAAATTGTATATAAATTATAATTATACATGTATTAATCTTTACCTTTATTGTTAGTTTTTTTTTTTGTCTTGTATGTGAAATCTTTCTCTATTCTGAAGTCATATAGTCTGTATTTTTACTGAAAGCTCTTAAATTTTGCCTTTTCGTTTCTAAGTCATGAATCTCTTTGAAGAGGAAAGCATTTTCCATTTTTAAATCCATCATAAGGATAACCAATGGTACCCGTACTTTTAATTAAATAGTTCTTCCTTGTCTTTGATCTTGTACCTAATGAAGATGACATCTTTTAGGAGTCTCCGATTTATGCAGAACTCTTCAATTTATCCTTATCTTGATTAAGCTCCAGTTTTTGCTCCCCTTGAGAACATCTGGCCCATTAAAATCTAGGCAAAATCCACCAGGGATCAGCATAAGGAGATGTTGTACCAGACAGACACACTACTCCAAGGTCACATCCTCCTGTGGAATCACTCTTTCTTCTGTTTCTGGCTTCTAATTATTCTTAGTTTACCAACAGCTGAATCATACTTTATATTCATTTAGGGAATATACTGGCAGTCCAGTGGTTAGGACTCCATGCTTTCACTGCCAAGGGCCCAGATTCAAACCCTGGTCAGGAAACTAAGATCTCACAAGCCACACAGTACAGCCAAAAAATTAATAAATAAATATTTACTTATTGCAGGTGTCAGTACAAGATTTTCTATACTTGCAATTTAAAACGTTGCCCTTACTTTTAAAGCTAAATCAATTGTGTTTTTCCCCCCAGTTTTTTTTTACTTCATCTATGAATTTGGTTTCTTTTTCTCTTTTTATGGGCTTCCCTGGTGGCTCAGACAGTAAAGCGTCTGCCTACAATGCAGGAGACCCGGGTTCAATCCCTGGGTCGGGAAGATCTCCTGGAGAAGGAAATGGCAATCCACTGCAGTATTCTTGGCCTGGAAAACCCCATGGACAGAGGAGCCTGATAGGCTACAGTCCATGGGGTCACAAAGAGTCAGACACAACTGAGCGACTGGTGGCTCAGATGGTAAGGAATCTGATAATGAAACAGTTCAATCCATGGGTTGGGAAGATCCCCTGGGGAAGGGAATGGAAAGACACTCCAGTATTCTTGCCCGCAGAATCCCATGGATGCAGGAGCCTGGTGGGCTATGGTTCTTGTGGTCCCAAAGAGTTGGACACGACTGAGTGACTAACACCCTAGTCTCTTTTTACACTATTATTATTTTTATTCTGATTAGCTGAGTTACATTTTCAAGAAATTTTCCAGGAAGGGTTTGTGAATAATTCCATTCCTGAGAATATTTTGGTACTGGCCTCACATGAGAATGACACCTCAGCTGGGTGACACTCAACATTCTTTCCCCAATAACATTCTACAGATGGTATTCATTGTCTTCCATCAGAAAATGCTCCTGAAGAATCAGAAATTAGTCAGAACCATTTGACTGCTTTTGTTTTTGTAGTTACAAGTTTATGGAAATGGGGAGAGAATAGGAATAACAGTGACCTGTTTCTGTTTGTGGACATTGTAGAATTTTGTTTTCCTTTACTTAACTTCACCAGAATGCATTTTGAATGCGGTTATAATTTATTAATTTTTCCTGGACCACCATAAATGCTTTAAATCTAAGGACTCAGATCTTCTTTAATTTTAAGAAAGTTTTCTTCTAGTATATCTTTGAATCTTTTTTTTTTTCTCTTTTCTTGTCCATGAATAGTTTGTTTCTGTGTCTTGGATCCCCACTGGCTATTCTTCATATCTATAACTTAATTTCTAATCTCTTGAAACTCCGGCCTTTTCCTTAGCCACTTCTGTGATTTTTCTCAATCCTATCCTTTATGTCACTGATTTTGGTGCTTCACAGTATTAATATTGTTCTTTTATTGCCTTTAACGTAATTTAAATTCCTATAACAAGACAGCAATGCTAGATTGCAGTCATGAATGCTCTATAGCAGAAGTCCCCAACCTTTTTGGTACCAGGGACCAGACTGGTTCCGTGGAAGACAACTTTTCCATGGACGAGGGTGGGGGGAAGGTGTTGGGGTGATTCAAGTGCCTTACATTTATTGTGCATTTGATTTCAATTATTATTACATCAGCTTCACCTCAGATCATCAGGCATTAGATCCTAGAAGTTGGGGACCTCTGCTGTATGGTATTTCAGATTTAGGATGGCCTTAATATAACAATTTCTACCAGGAGTAAAAAGAAAAAGCACAATTGACTTTATTATGAAGGAGGGAAAAGTGTACATACAAAGGGATAAATCGGCATTTGTAATGTCTTTACATGCTCTTATTTTGTCTCTTTTCTTCAAATGTACATTCCATATTGAGAAATAATTTAGGAAAACAGCCAAATATGAGTAAGCTTCGCCACACCCAGAGTGAACTGACAAATTCCTTTCGTATTCTGCAATTCTATAACATAAACTGTTCAGATAGTTTCAAAATCCCACCAATTCCTCTGATGTATTGAGGAAATATTTGTACATCATTTTTTCTTTTTTCATGAAATAACCAGTTTGCTATGAAAATTAAGAGTCCTTAGATAGAATCCTGCACAAAGAATCAAAAGAAAGATTAAATAGTCATAGTGCTTTCCATCCTTAGGGTCTAAATGAAACACAAAGGAACCCAGAAAATCAGAACCTTCTGCATGTGCTGAAATACCCAGACCAGATCACTTCTAATTTCCCTTTGGAATATAACAGTATTCACTTTGGATATGAAATAATTTCACAGATTCTAACTTCAATTATTATGGTCTTATGACGGGAACCTCAGGTGCTATGGAAGGAGCTCTCTAAAAATAGTTCATAAACTTAGAGTTGAATAAAGACCAGGCCCCTTATTTATCTCATTTGTCTTTTTCAAAATGCATATAAGAATGTCTATTCAAGGAACTCCTGCCCCTTAAGAGTAGGTGGAACTACTATTGCGAAATTGTCACTTTCAAGGGAAAATTCTGTGGGCAACTTCTTTTATGTCTGGACAAATGAGAGCTGTACAGGAATTTTCTAATTAGTATGTGGTGATGGCTCCATTCAGTAGCCTTGGCACAGGGCTCTGACAAGGACAACACAAGGATTTTCTTAAGTCATTTCTCCAAGTATAAGAAAAGATACATGGAATTAGAATTATTTAACTTAATAAGAAGGAATTATTTAATTTAAAAGGTGAATGCCAAGGGCTAAACTTGCTATTTTGTAATACCTCGTGAGTACAATTCTCTGTGGCCAACGAAGAAGAAAATTAGACCACTGTGGGCAAAAGAGTTGGATTGCAGGGAACTTCCCAATTATAAAGATCAGAGGAGAAATAACTGAAGAAATTACAAAATATATTTACAACAACAGTAGTTATCACTTATTGACTATATTATATATCACTTTTGGGACTTTGCTTGTAGTCCTGAGGCCAAGACTCTAAGCTCCCAATGTAGGGGGCACAGGTTTGATCCCTGGTCAGGGAACTAAAATCCTGCATATCACATGGCATGGCTGAAACAAACAAGCAAAGAAAATCCTGCTAAGTATATTATATATCACTTTCCTACTTTAAGCACTTTATAGACATTATCTTATTTAATCCTCATAATGGTATTCTATGACCTTACTGTTCCCTTCATTGAACATTATTTATTCCACATTTTTAGAGGGCCTTAGGGTCGCAAAGAGTCAGATACGACTGAAGCAACTTAGCACTTCTATGTGCCTGGCACTGTACTCGGCAGTAGGATTAAAGATTCATAAGACTAGACAAAGTCCCTATACCCAAGAACCTTTTATTCCAGGCAGGAAGGGGAGGTTAACAATAAGAAAACAAACAAGAGAAGTAGCTTATAGTAAAAAGTATTATGCAGAGACATTACTTTGTCAACAAAGGTCTATCTAGTCAAGGCTACGGTTTTTTCAGTAGTCATGTATGGATGTGAGAGTTGGACTATAAAGAAAGCTGAGTGCTGAAGAACTGATGCTTTTGAACTGTGGTGTTGGAGAAGATTTTGAGAGTCCCTTGGACTGCAAGGAGATCCAACCAGTCCATTCTAGAGGAAATCAGTCCTGGGTGTTCATTGGAAGGACTGATGTTGAAGCTGAAACTCCAGTATTTTGGCCACCTGATGCAAAGAGCTGACTCAGTGATGCTGGGAAAGATTGAAGGCAGGAGGAGAAGGGGATGACAGAGGATGAGATGGTTGGATGGCATCACCGACTCAGTGGACATGGGTTTGGGTAGACTCTGGCAGTTGGTGATGGACAGGGAGGCCTAGCATGCTGCAGTTCATGGGGTTGCAGAGTTGGACATGACTGAGCAACTGGACTGAACTGAACTGATTATGCAGAGATTAAAAACAAAGGGATAGGGACTTCCATGGGGGTCCAGTGGCTGTCCACTCTCTCAATGTAAGGGTCCTAGGTTCAATCCCTGGTCAGGGAACTAGACTCCACATAAAACTAAGCGTTCACACGCTGCCACTAAAAAAAGACCCACATGCAGCAATGAAGATTGAAGATCCCATGTGCTGTGACTAAGACCCGGCACAGCTAAATAAATAAGCAAATAAATAATTTTTGAAAGAAATAGAAGGATAAAGTGGCTACCAGCTCATCTTGTAAAATAGATAATCAGAAGAGGCATCTCTGAGGAAGTGAAATCTGATTGAAGGAAGGAAGCAGCTAAGAAAAGAGAGGCAGCAAGAACATTGCTGATGGAAAGAGTAGGTAGAGACAAGGACCTAAGGCAGGAACAAATTCAATCACTGGAAGGCCACTGAGACTACAGCACAGCAGATGAGAGTAAACAGCAGAAGATGACCAAGCAAATGTCAAACAATGGGTTATGGGGCTTTCTGAGGGCTAGGGTAAAGACTCTGGATTTTATTCTAAGCCTTGTGAGTAACCCTGGGACAATTTTAAACAAGAGAGTGAAATCATCCTTTTTTTTTTTTTTTCTCTTTCTAAAGCCTTACTTTATCTTCTGTGGAGAGAACGCGCCCCAAGAAGGCAAGAATGGAAGTAGGGAGATTTCTGCAGAGAGATCATCCAGACTTTCCTTGGAAGTAGGAAGAAGCTTCGCCCGGAAAAAAATGAATGCAGGGCACTTGGTCACTTATCTGTTCCATAATTCAGTCACAACTAGAGCATATTAAATTCTCCCACCGTACAGAAGCATGGATGGACTTGTAAACTCCCCAGGTAATAAATACTGTCTTTTTCCTTTTAAAACTTTTAAGTCTTGGCAGCAATTAACTTACTTACCAACATACCACAATTCCTACCAAAAAGCAAATAAATTTGGGGGAAAAAGTGCATTTTTGCACTATTTTTAGTCATGCAGAAATGCCTTCAATTAGAACTTGACTTGGACCAACTGTTATCTGTGATGCAAGGCTGACTCTATCCAGAAAATATTTTTCTTTTGTTTCTAATAGTGTGTCCCACAAAAATTAATGCACAGGAATTCTTAAGAAACAGTTTATGATACTGGGGAAACTCAGCCTACCAAAGTTATTAGAAAAAAACAAACAGGTTTTAAGGAGGTTATTCCTCAAATATTGTTGCATAAGGGGAAATTAACAATGTGGCATACAGGATTCGATCCCTTGACTAAGGGGGGAAAAAATAAAAGGGATCATGAATCTCCATGCATCTCTCATTTTCTTCCTATAATATTCTCAAGTCAAATGAATGATGTCTAAAGTTTATGTCCTTCCAGTATATGGAATAGGTATTAGAAACACAGGTTTCTGTTCAAGATGGCAACCGGGGAGGATCTGGGCTCACATCCACTCACAGACATAATGAATTTGCAGCTAATTATAGAACAAGTGCCTGGGGGAGCAGTGGTTGGGGAGACACTAAAAACTGACTGATTCTATGCATCAGGCAAACAATCAGACGGAACACCCATATGGAAGGGGTAGAAAAGTCTGGGACATAATCTCACCAAAATCCCACCAGCTGTGAGGCAACCCACAGTCAGGAGGGAACTCAAAACCCAGAGCTTCTCCCTGAGGAGGGAACTGTTTGAACCCCACAGCAGTTACCCCAACTTTTAAGACAAGTACCTGAGAGACAAGCCCCAAAACATTTAGCTTTGAAAACCAAAGGTGCCCCAAGGCCCACCAGGTAACAGAAATCTGAGAAAGCACCCTGAAGGGGCTGGCTGTGGGCTCACTCACCCGAGGGCTGATCCAGAGGCGTTCACATTGTGGTGAATGAGACCCCTTTGCTAATCTCGCCTGAAGGGCAATCATGGAATTCATGGCTGTGGGGTGCCATCTTCAATCCTCACGCTAGTCAGGGAACACCAACTTTTGTTTGTTTGTTGTTGTTGTTTTAATACAAGGCTTTTTTTCTTTCTTTTTGTCCTCTTTTTTTCTGTGGGCGTTTATACACTCCCTCTCTAATTCCAGTTCCAGCGTGGGCGCCATGTCCACACTCCAGGCCATGAATAGCTCTAGGAGGGGAATATTTACAATGTCTGGGGCCCAGGTTTTGCATCTGCTGGGCAGGGGACACTCCGACTACCTGGTTTTGGTGGCCACGGTGGGCTTGCTTTTCTGGGTCCCAGAGGCTTGCAACAAACGGAAAGACAGTTCTTGGCAGGCTACCACCTCAGGGCACAGTTCAGGCTGCTAACTGAAACAGCAGCCCAGTCTTTTGGTGAGGGAAGCCCATTTGCTCGTCCTGGACCGTTGACCTGAGGCGCAAACTTCCTTTTTGCCACACAACAAGAGGCCTGTAGAGTGCCTCTCAGTTCTCGCAGAGGAGAGGCTGTGAGCGCCATCTTTGTTCTCCCTATGCTTTCCTACAGCTTGCTGACATCTCTTTGAAGGGAGCTTATACACTCCACTGTCTGGAGCCCCTTGAAGGTACCTTCCAGATCACCTTCCAGATGGCCTGGGGGCTTATGCTTGGGGGGCCCGCAGGACTGTATATATATTTGCATATTTTAAAAGCTGCTACCCAAGGGTCTGGATTTCTGTCAGCCTGAATCTAGGTGCGTGAATCTAGATGCTCCTGTTTGTTACACTGACAGGTTTTGGCACAACCTCAACTACTGGAAGCCATTAAAAATGAACTAATTGGCTTGGACCATCACAAAGATTTGAGAGACAACCAAGAGCTAGGGCAGTGTTGAATGATGAGGTTCGTTTCCTACTCCTTCCAGACTGGGAGAGGTGCTGTTTTGTCTACTACAGAGAAACCAACACAGAGTCAAGCAAAATGAGGAAATAGGAATATGTTCAAAATGGAAAATCAAGATAAAAATCTCAGGAGGGAAAAAAGCCCTAATGAAACAAAGATAATTATCAGAATTTGGAAAAACAAAGGTAAATAAACCTTTGAATTTTAGTAATTAAATAATTTATTTAATAATTTAATTTTTAAAAGTAATGCAGAAATCCTTGATCTGTTTCTTGCAAAAAGTAGACTGCCCAAATCAAATCTCCTATAGGACATCATTATGTTCTATGTACACATCTGTGTCCACAGACACAATAATTTAGTAGTGGTTTTTTAAAATCAATGTCAATAATAGTAACAGTATTTGTTAAGAACTTCCTACAAGTCAGGCACTGTGTTAGTTGTTTCTAGTTCAGTTCAGTTCAGTCGCTCAGTCGTGTCTGACTCTTTGAGACTCCATGAATCGCAGCATGCCAGGCCTCCCTGTCCATCACCAACTCCCAGAGTTCAAACTCATGTCCATCAAGTCAGTGATGCCATCCAGCCATCTCATCCTCTATCATCCCCTTCTCCTCCTTCCCCCAATCCCTCCAAGCATCAGAGTCTTTTCCAATAAGTCAACTCTTCGCATGAGGTAGCCAAAGTATTTGAGTTTCAGCTTTAGCATCAGTCCTTCCAATGAACACACAGGAATGATCTCCTTTTGAATGGACTGGTTGGATCTCCTTGCAGTCCAAGGGACTCTCAGGAGTCTTCTCCAACACCACAGTTCAAAAGCATCAATTCTTCGGCACTCAGCTTTCTTCATAGTCCAACTTTCACATCCATACGTGACCACCGGAAAAACCATAGCCTTGACTAGATGGACCTTTGTTGGAAAAGTAATGTCTCTGCTTTTTAATATGCTATCTAGGTTGGTCATAACTTTCCTTCCAAGGAGTAAGCGTCATTTAATTTCATGGCTGCAGTCACCATCTGCAGTGATTTTGGAGCCCAAAAAATAAAGTCTGACACTGTTTCCACTGTTTCCCCATGAAGTGATGGGACCAGACGCCATGATCTTCGTTTTCTGAATGTTGAGCTTTAAGCCAACTTTTTCACTCTCCTCTTTCACTTTCATCAAGAGGCTTTTTAGTTCCTCTTCACTTTCTGCCATAAGGGTGGTGTCATCTGCATATCTGAGGTTATTGCTATTTCTCCCGGCAATCTTGATTCCAGCTTGTGCTTCCTCCAGCCCAGCGTTCTCATGATGTACTCCATATATAAGTTAAATAAGCAGGATGACAATATACAGCCTTGATGTACTCCTTTTCCTGTTTGGAACCAGTCTGTTGTTCCATGTCCAGTTCTAACTGTTGCTTCCTGACCTGCATATAGGTTTCTCAAGAGGCAGGTCAGGTGGTCTGGTATTCCCATCTCTTTCAGAATTTTCCAGTTTATTGTGAGTTGTTTCTAGAGCTTTCCCTAAAAAAAGAAAAATGCTTCTAGAGCTACTGATGACTTGTGTCTCCAAAATCTAAGAAAAGTCTCTATAATACTCTTTGGGGCTCACTAGAAACGTTTCCCATTAGGAAATGGCTTTTGGTTGTTCTGCTTTTCCACCTAAGAAAGAGTTGAAGGTATTTAGTCTGGATGGAAAGAAGAGCTTCCTAATGCCTAAATTATTAAAAACAGAAATACATGTATTATTTAAATCACACAGAGTTGGCCTCTAACCAAAGAAGAGAAAGATAAGACATAAACACAGAAAGCATTTAATTCCTTCTTTGTATATGTAAAAGGTATAAATGGTGTACTTTGAAGATAGCAACAGGATGCAAAATTGATGAATCATGTGGTTAATGTTATTATGTAAAACAGCTATGAAAACATTTGAAGCAAAAATAGTATGCTTTCTCTCATACCTGTACAAACATTAAGGGCTTTCCCATGAAGATAATCACTAAATAACAAATAATGCCATTTGTTCTAGTCCTTAGTAATTGCTAAATGTCACATTTACATGATTACTTTTTTCTTTTTCTGTTTTTAAAAGTAGTATTTGCTCATTAAAAGAAAATCTGGGACATTAAGAAGATTAAGATGATAAGAAGGGAAATCACCCATAATCTCACTACTCAGAATTTATGACTTTAATTTTTTCTGGTAGATTCATTCTAGCCTTTTCCTTAAACAAACTTTATCTTTTTTTCACAGTTAAGAAACAACTGCATATACACATTTTTTGAACTTTTTGTTTCAATTAATCTTATGCAATGAGTACTTTCCCAAGTCATTAATAATTCTTCTTACATATTAGAAGATACAGAATATTACATTTCTAACTAAACCTCTATTTTCAAGCATTTAGGCTGCTTCCAATAATTTCCTATTATGACAAAGCACTAAAAATATAATATTAATGACATCACAACACAGCTCTATAAAACAGTAAAAGAGCTCCTATTCCATGAAGAGGCAAACAGACATGGTACTTTCCTCCATTAAGCTGGAGCATGAAATAATTAAAAGAAAGACAGACTAGAGAGTTCTCTCTGTTTGCAACATATTGATTAATAGGGTATACCCCATCACCAACATGAAAGATGTTCCGTACCTCTTTTTGCCCATCTTTGCTATCTACTATTAATCCCTCCTCTCCAAGAAAACTAGAAGTCTGTTGGCCAGAGGTCTGTTGGCCACAGAAATGGCCCTGTGCACTTTAACCTCAAACCAAATTCCCCAAAGTACCAACATTGATCTAGAATATTTCCTCATCCAGTACCACTGGGTCCCACAACTGCAGCAGTACCATTTGTATTATTTTATATGTAATGGTCTTCCTTGGACTTTTGTATCATTGCCCCACACTGTTGCTTCACATTTATACAACAGCAAAATGAACAAAAGGAGAGAGACTGCCTATTGAAGAAGTCTTTTTACTGGTCTCACCACAGTTCTAATGCTGGAAGCTCCTTTGGCTTCAGTGTCGAAGATTTCACTTGTTAAATCAGTTTGAACATATTTTCCACATGGAAAGGTTTTTTGTTTTTTTTAAAGACACCTCGCCTCCACCCCCACCAAGGTACAGGGGCCACAGGACTTCTCCAAAACAAAAACTGAACCAGGACAACAAAGAAATTGCCTGCTCCTACAACCAGGCTACTGCTGGAGTATCCGACTCTGTGTGACCCCATGGACTGCAGCCCACCAGGCTCCTCCATCCATGGGATTTTCCAGGCAAGAGTACTGGAGTGGGGTGCCATTGCCTTCTCCGACAACCAGACTAACAGGCACCAAATAACAAGAAGCAGAGTCTACTCTTGGTTGAAGATCAGGAGCAGAGAGAAAAGCCTCTGAGATACAGGAAGGTTTAAAGCTGCAGATGGAGCAAGAACATTGAAAAACTCTTCCAGTAATTCAACCTCCACCGCAAAGTAGTAGAGGAATTTGAAGCTAGTGATATATTGAAGGTAACTACGTTGTTGTTGTTGTTCAGTCACTCAGTCATGTCCAACTTTTTGTGACCCCATGGACTGTAGCCCTCCAGGCTTCCCTGTCCTTTGCTATCTCCCAGAGCTTGTTCAAACTCAAGTCCATTGAATTGGTGATGCCATCCAACCATCTCATCCTCTTTCATCTCCTTCTCCTCCTGCCTTCAATCCTTCCCAGCATCAGGGTCTTTTCAAATGAGTCAGTTCTTCCATCAGGAGGCCAGAGTATTGAAGGCTCAGCTTCAGCATCAGTCCTTTCAATGAATATTCAGGGCTGATTTCCTTTAGTATTGACTGGTTGGATCTTCTTGCAGTCCAAAGGATGCTCAAGAGTGTTCATCACCACAGTTCAAAAGCATCAGTTCTTCAGTGTTCAGCCTTCTTTATGATCCAACTCACACATCCATACATGACTACTGGAAAAACCATAGCTTTGACTAGATAGACCTTTGTTGGCAAAGTAATGTCTCTGCTTTTTAATATGCTGTCTAGGTTGGTCATAGCTTTTCTTCCAAAGAGCAAGTGTCTTTTAATTTCATGGCTGCAGTCATCATCTACAGTGATTTTGGAGCCCGAGAAAATAAAGTCTGCCACTGTTTCCACTGCTTCCCCATGGTAACTATAGCAAAACAAAAAAAACAAACACAAAGTCAACTCCTGATTAGACTGAATAACACTATCACCCTCTTCCCCCACTGATGGCCTAACAAAGGAAGTGTCATGTCCATTTCTAGTCATACAAATATTTACCTCAGATCTGTTATATCAGGCAATCAATCAAAATTAGAGAATACACCAAAATATTAAGGATAATAACTCATTTTCAAAACACAAAGCAGCCAACAGAAGAGACTTAGAGATGAACCAGATGTTGCAACTATCAGAGAAGTAATTTAAAATCACTAATTAATATCTTTAAAGATTCTACTAGAAAAGGTGAACAGCATGAAAATCCAGATGGAAATCTTAAGCAGAGCAATCAATACTATAGGGGGAAAAAATGAAAGTGCTGAAAGTAAAAAATAATAATAACAGAAAAAGAATGCCTTTAACTGGATGATTAATAAACTCAATAAACCAAAGGAACTAAGTGGAAAAAACATTAGTAAACTTATAAAAATAGTCATTAAAAATTCCCCAAATTTATAAAATGGAATATTATTAGGTCATTAAAAAAGAATGAAACTTTTCCATTTGCAAAATTTTGTTGAACCATGAGGGCATTATGTTAAGTGAAAGAAGTCAGACAGACAAATACAAATCCCATATGATCTCTTTTATATGTGAAATTTTTGAAAAGGAAAAAATACCCTTGTAGATATAAGACAAACAGCATGCCAGTTGTAATTAATAATACTGTTTGTAGTATGGTACTGGCATAAAAACAGATATATAGATCATTTTAATGGGATAGAAAGCCCATAAATAAGCCCATGCCCTTATGGTCAATTATCTACAATAAAGGAGGCAAAGAATATACAATGAAGAAAAGACAGTTTCCTCAATAAGTGGTGCTGGGAAAACTGGACAGCTATTAATACACATAGAAAAGTGAAATTAGAACATTCTCTAACACCATATATAAAGGCAAACTCAAAAATGGATTTATGATGTAAATGTAAGATCAGCTACTATAAAACTCCTAGAGGAAAACATAAGCAGAACACTCTGACAAAAATTGCAGCAATATCTTTTTAGATTCATCTCCTAGGGCAGTGGAAATAAAAACAAACAAACAAAAAACCTATAAAAATAAACAAATGGGGCCTAACTAAAATTTAAAACTCTTGCATAACAAAGGAAACCATTAACAAAAATAAAAAAAAACAACCGAAGGACTGGGAGAAAATATGTGCAAATGAAGCAAACAACAAGATTAGTCTCCAAAATACACAAAAAGTTCACAGAGCTCAATATCAAAAAACAAACAACCCAATCAAAAAATAAGCAGAAGATCTAAATAGACGTTTCTCCAAAGAAGGCATTCAAATGACCAAAAAGCACATCAATAGATGCCTAACATTAGAGAAATGCTAAACAAAACCACTGTGAGGTATTTCCTCACACTTGTAAGAATGGCCATCATCAAAGTCTACGAACAGTACATCCTGGAGAGGGTGTGAGGGAAAGGGGACTCTCCTACACGTGTTGGTGGAAATGTAAATTGGTATAGCCACTATGAGAACAGTATGGAGGTTACTTAAAACACTAAAAAATAGAGCTACCATATGATCCAGGAATCCCACGCTGTGGCATATATCCAGAGAAAACCACAATTCGAAAAGATACACGCATGCTCCCCAGTGTTCACTGCAGCACTATTTATAACAGCCAAGACATAGAAGCAACCTAAATGTCCACTGACAGATGAACAGATAAAGAAGATGCGGTACAAATATACAATGGAATATCACTCAGCCATTATAAAAGAATGAAATAATGCCATCTGCAACAACATGGATGAACCTAGAGGTTATCATACTAAGTGAAGTAAATCAGACAAAGACAAATATCATATGTATCCCTTATATATGGAATCAAAAAGTGATACAAATGAACTTATTTATGGAATAGAAATAGACTCACAGACATAGAAAATAAACTTGTAGTTACCAAAGGGGATAGTGGAGTCGGGGGAGATAGAAATTAGGAGTTCGAGATTAACATATACACACTACTATATATAAAATAAGTAAGCAACAAGGACCTACTGTAGAGCACACAAACTATACACAATATCTTGTAATAACTTGTAATGGAAAATGATCTGAAAAAGAACGTGTAATGCATATATATATATATATATGAAATCACTTTGCTGTATATTTGAAACTAACACATCACTGTTAATCAACTACACTTCAATATTTTAAAAAAAGAAAAAATAATAATACTGTTTGCATTGAAAGTTACAAACAGAATAGACCTAAAACTCTCATCATAAGAAAATGAAACACTGTAACCATGTGTGGTCATTTCTAAATATATTCAAATATCAAATCATTATATTGTACACCTGAAATGAATATAATATTGTATGTCAATTATACTTTTAAAAAAATGGTTAACTACCCAAACAAAAACAAAGAGACAAAAAGTGAGTGAAGAAAAGCAAAAATTATAGAGCCATCGGAACTATGGGTCTAACTTGTGTAAGGTATAAGAAACATTTGAAGAGATAAAGACTGAGAATTTCCCTCCAGATCATGAAATATATAAGCAACAGGTCTAAGAAGCTCAGAGGATTGCCACCAAAATACATATTAAAATAACAAAGTAAAGAAGAGAAAGAGAAGGAAAACCCATACCACCCACACACATCTAGACCCATCATAATCAAGTGGATTAAAACTAAATATAAAGAGAAAATTTTGAAGACAGTCAAAGAAAAAGGAAACCGTACATACAGAAGAGAAAAGATAAGAATGCCAGTAAGCTTCTTATCTGAAACTATACAAGCCAGAAGAGAGATACCTCTAAGATACTGAGCTGGGCTAGGGGATGGGGGTTGCAGGGGGACAATTAACCCAAAATTTATACCCAGTGAAAACTTACTTCAAAAATGAAAGAGGAAGACTTCTTCAAATATGGAAAAATTAAGTTTGTTACCAGCAGAACTACACTACAGAAAATGTTTAGGGAAGTTCTAAAGACAGAAAATGATACTAACCTGAGAAACAAGCAGAACCCCAGAAATAGTTAAAATTAAGGTTTTCCTAGCTTCAGGTGGATGAAATTATCTTTAATATAAAAAGTCAATCGAGTAAACTCTGTTGGTGCTCCACCCAGACCCCATTTACTGGGCAGGAGCACCTTCTCCCATGTGCTGGAGGGGGAAGGGCTGCTATCAGCTCACAGCTGCACTTTGCTCTTGAGAATTGTCCTTGACAAGTGGCAACCACTTGGACACAAATATGTGGGAGGTTATGCCTAGCCCTCAAGTGGGCTGCAGCCAAAGACTCACAGATACGGGGGACCAAGAAGACCTGCCTCCTTACCTCAACCTAACTCTGCGGTGCTATTGGTGTTTCAGAGTTCCCTGTTCACGAGCTGAGGCTAGCATTAGCTGAAAGAACATCTTTGTCCAACCTTTTCCCCTGCCTATCCTGTTTCCTTCCCTTTCTGTCAAGTTTCTCCTGAAAACTCTCATTCAGGATTCCCTATCTCAATCTCTAATTCTGAGGACCCTAACCCAAGACACTCAATGTTTCCCCACAAAGCATGATGTTGCTGTAGTTTTTGTACATGTTATTTATCAAGTTAAGGACTTCCTTTCTATTTCTCGTTTCCCGAGGAGTTTATATCAAGAATAGGTGCTATTTTTTTCTGTCAATTTTCCCCATATTTATTCTTATGATCATATGGATTTTTTATCTCTCTCTCTCTTTTTTTTTTTTTGGTTAATGTGATAATTTATGTATAATAGAATTCTTGGAATAAATGAAACTTGGTCACAATGTTTTAAAAAAGAACTTAATACACTATTAATAGTTTTTAAACATACTTGTAAAATACAAGGATTTTCTTTTGTGTGTGTGTTTTTACAAGTGTTCACCTATAAAGATGATAGGAAGGAAAAAGAGAAGGAGATATTCCAAATACACTTACACCTTCTGAAGTTGCTAACTACAGAACTCCAGGTTGGCAAAAAAAAAAAAAAAACCAGCCCTGCCTGCTGGTAAGGGGGCACTGAGAGGGGATGCAAGTTTCCATCAATTGTCTGACTTCTAAAACCAGCTTGTGCTTGAAAAGCCAATGCAACTCTATGCTACAGCCCATGGGCAGATCTTTCTGAGCATCGGAATACACGGCTCAAAAATCTCAGGATTATAAGAGTCGAGAGCATAGAAGGAATCCAAAAACTGGCATAGGGCCTTTCACAGAATAGATTTTCAATAAATATTGGCAGATCAACAGATTTCTGTCACTTTTAGTCATAGAATCCCTTTCTCATCTTTATTTGGTCATTTTAGAAGTTGGAGGAACTTGGACCCAGTTGCTAGAGTCATTTCATCACTAAATCTTTATCTTCATTAATGAGAAAAAAATAGCCATCAACATTCTGACTAGAATATGCATGAGTCTTTATGTATGGACTGATGTCACCAAACAACCCCACCCCTCAAATACACAAGCTCTGGAGTGATGACAAGTTGACTGTGACCCAACAGACCCATTCAGTCTCTCCTGTAATTTGTATTCTTGAGGTGGCTTATCAAGGCTGATACAGTCTTTAACTGTAAGGGTAAAATTTTCCAAGCCTGTTACCCACTCTAAGTGTCTTTTTGCAGTCTCTTCTAAATTCTGCATTCCTCCAATGCTGTGAATGTATCTTGTCTTTCATTCTGTCTTCCCTGGGAAAATCCTAAGGACACAGGAGATTTAGTCAATCCTTACTGAATAAGATATGACTGGCCCATGGACCTCCACACTGGACCTCGGATTCACTAACACCATTCTTTAGCCTGAGGCGCTACTAAAGAATGTATCCATGATGGTACTGAAGACCAAAATCCTTATATACTCTGAAATCATTAGCTTTCTCTAAATTTCTCTCTATGATCCTTCCACTTCTTCATGAGATCCAGTGCCATTAACCTGAAGATCTAGACTGCTAAGAGTACTTTTCAAACAGTTGATCAGCCATGAAATAAATACTCATGAATACTCAGCACCATCTGATTGGTGCTGACTTATGACTTGGTTTTTCAGGGAACTCTCCCATGTCTCAGTTTAATCATTTCACCAAAGAAGAGCTTGTGCTGTTTGTCAGCTCAAACCACTGTTGTTAAAAGAAACTGGCCTCTCCCTTACTTTCCCAGATTTGATCTGTTCTTTCCCACCCTTTGTAAAAGTATTTCTCTGAACAATCTTATTGCTGATGCAGCTAGTATTAATTTGCCACCAATAGCTTCTGTTTCTTCTCTTTACCCTGGAATCACTTTAGTTTGAGAGGCAACAATCAATGGAAAATGGCCCCTATCCCTTACATCTTTGGCTTCTAATATTTTACCAGAGTTCTGACCCTAAGCATTTTGTTATAACATTATATCAAGTTACACCAATTAATTTTACTTTAGAGATCATCAGATTATTGGAGGAGGTGGAAGAAACCTCAGTAATTCACTAGTCAACTCCATTTTACCAAAACTGAGCTCCCAATATAAATGCCTTAGACTACAATTAGCCTTAGCTTCCATGGTGGCTCAGATGGTAAAGAATCTGAAATGGGGAGACCCAGTTTCAATCCCTGGATTAAGAAGATCCCCTGGAGAAGGGAATGGCTACCCACTCCAGTATTCTTGCCTGGAGAATCCCATGGATTGAGGAACCTGGAAGGCTACAATCCACAGGGTCACAAAGAGTCGGACACGACTGAGCAACTAACACTTTCACGTTTAGAGACAGAACTGAGACAAAACATCAAGTGTAGCCCTTTTCTAGAAAGCGCACTGTATTACCCTATGAGCAAGACCAAATCTGAGAAAATGAGCTTGCAGGTTCATGCCCAGCAACACGAAAATTTCCCAACTCTCTGGAAACAATGTGGTAATTTAGGTAAGCGAGATCTCACTATGGGTTTCTTGCCAGAATGAGGTAGCAGGGCTGCCCTGAGCAAGGACACCTCCTGGAGATTTTCTTGCTGTGTCCCAAAGACAAAAAGGGTCCGTGACAGATCTTTTTCACGTTCCTGCTTCACTGACAACTCATGAGGCTTCACCGGAAACGGTCCCAAACACCTTATTTCTTTTTTTTTTTTTTTCCAAACACCTTATTTCTAACAGCATGTTAGAAATCTCCCTGTGCTATTCGTCCTCCCCACCCCAACCTCCTACCCTCTTCTCTGAGAGTGGTTCCACAAAGGGGAAGGCAGAGAGCAGTCACCTCTAAAGTCTGGGATGGGAGCCCGCTAAAAACTGCCCTCTTTCCAATAAGAAATTGTTTTTTCAGACCTCTGTGTGAACAGAACTTGAAAACTTGAACTTTGAGTTGTGATTTAATACCTGAAATTCCTTTCATTCCATAAGTAAAGATAAGGCTTTCAGGGTAAACAAAGCAGGACTAAGCATTCTCTGGACTCATTAATTCACATAAAGGGATAAATAACTGATATGGGTCATTTCCTAGAACTGGTTTTGGAAAAAGAGGAGGGGAAAGAGAGGTCAAGGGCACTGAAGGAAGAAAAAGAAAGGCAAGAGGCAATGAAGAAAAACTCTGACCCCTTCACCGTCTGCCCTGAACAGCTCTACGTCTAATTGCTTCTTGAACTGTTCTTCACATTTTTTTTCTTTAATCAACTTTAACCAAAAAGGTAACTGCTACTGGTTTTCAAATGTACAAGGCCGTCTTTAGGTGGCATCTATCTAGACAAAGATGAATGGGAAATAGTTGCTTATAAACAGACATTCTACAAAACATGCATTAATAACATGCCTGCTCTACTGATTATTGTACTCAGGATGGTATTTTATAGTAATTTGGTCCTTCAGCTGGAGAGCTTAAAATGAAAAAGGAATCATATATTTATAAAAAAGAGAAAAAAATCGGTTTTCTGGTCACCCTCTAGAGTGTTGTATGCATTAGAAATCACAAAACCATGAAAGATAAAATCAATGTTTATGTTAAAGAAATTTCCATATTGGTGTGATTGTTTCCATAAATGGAAAAATGGAAGTGGTGATGGTGTTGAGAAAATGATAGCATGCAATCACTTTTTATTTTCCGGGGGAAAAGGAGGCAGAGAAAGAAAAGGAAAAATATAGAAGCAGATAGAGCTTCCATTTACACACTGCCTGGGTTAAAATGTAACTGACAAGATTAACGGCTGCATAATAATTGCTTTTATTGTTAACCATCTGGATGGTGGAATGCAGCAAGTAGATAGGATCTGTGTGCCAGGTGTAATCTTGCTAAAGAAGATGTTCAGGAAGAACTAACTGTGCAGGGAGACCTGCTGATGTTCCCTTTGGTGGGGCATGCCTCTCTGCACTGAGTAAATAGTCTCACTTCAAAATTGCTATATCCACTGTTGCGGAACAGAGCCAGGTGGGCCCAGCCAAACTGCTCCACCTGAGGAAGACAAAGAAAGAAAAACATTCAGGGTCCAGAGAAAGGTCTCCTTTCTGTCCTGTCCAAGATGTAAAACAAACAGCAGTGTTCCTCTTGGCTGTTCCTTGCACTGCCCTGGGATGCGCTGGGAAGCACTCCCCTTTCATCTGCAGATTTACACGGATGTGAAGATACATCCCTCCCGCTCTTTCCTGACCCACTTTCAAAGCTCCTGCTTCTAGCACTTGTCGTTGTGAGTTGAGCAAATAGACAGGACTTTCAGTCATGGATCATAGAGAGGATTTCCACGGAAAGGTACCGTGAGTTCACCTGCTCTGCCGCTGATCTTCTCTTGTCTTGCTTCTCACATGGACCAGAGTGATCTGATGGACAAAACAAGGGCTGTGTCATTTCTCCTTATGTGGCTTCATTCGAGTATGGGTCACACATGTTCTCCTTGATTGCCTCAACCTTCATGGGTTTCCTCACTTTCTAACAAATCAAATTCAGACTCCAGACATCCGAGGAGCCTCTGGGATAGGGGAGGCTAGTATTAATGCTTGTCCTCCTGTCCGCTCCACCCTAGCTGACACCGTCTAACTGTGTAGTTTCATAACTTTCCTCCTTCCATCTTGATGTCTTCTTCAACACCCCCTCTGAGTATATTCAAATCTTACTCCTTTGGTGCAAACCATGCTGTATCTCCCTATTCTTCCTTCTTCTACACCTTATACTTTATAACGTTTATCCTTACTGTCATTAAATACTTACAGTGTAGTCACTGGTGGGGTGGCTTTCCTTCTTACTAGATAATAAACTCTCTCAAGAGGAGGACTGCACATATAATGTTCTTTGACATATATCTAGCAGTAGGCCACTAGGTTGTGCTTAGATTAATTGTCAAGTTAATAATTATTTTAATGAATGTAAAGACTAGTTCAGATTTTTCACTTCCTTCACTGACTCAGTCTTCGGCCTCTCCAGCTGAGTATACTATTAGTCATCATTTGAAGTAACTAGTGAATCTCTTGCTTCCTGCTGGCACTATCATTTTCCATGTTTTATCATCATTATCTAGACCTTAGATTTATCTCCCTTGTTATTCTACAGTTCCTTGAGAGCAGAGGCTCTCATTTATTCTTTAACTTGTTCACAACTCCAAATGAAAGTTTTTCCAGCTGGGACTCAAAAACTGTTAGCTGAGTGGTAAGATAATTTTTTTTAATTTATCTCTCTTTCTGCTTATTTATGTAATGCCCATAGTTCCACAATCTGCACACACATTACTTTTCCTACATTAGAGAAAAAGAAATAAGTAACCAGTCAACAAATCTTTTCAGTTTCAGCCTTGCGGCATACGCTTGTTCCACGGGCATTCCATTCCATCCGGCGAAGTCTTGAATTTCAAGATATGACGGCAGGGCATGAAGAAGCTCTAAGTTTTTGCCAGAAACAACAGAGGAGGGAAAAGCTGGAGCCGTGGGGGAAATGAAGACAGCAGGATTAAGTACTTGCAACTGATGGTTTAGATGGAAAAAACAGGGCTCTAAAAAAACTCACAGGAGTGATAGGCTTTGAGTTGAAGCCTTTATTCTATATAAACTTGAGCTGAAGTCTTTATCCTGTATTTTCTGTGTGACTTGGGGAAGGTCACTTTTCTCCCTGGATCTGTTTCCATATGGGTGAAAAGGCATGAATGATGCCTATCTTTCAGATTGTTTACAGGATTTCCCTGATGGCCCAGTGCTTAAGACTGCACTTCCAATGCAGAGGCATGGGTTTGATCCCTGGTTAGGGAACTAAGAGCCCACATGCCTCATAGTGTGGCCAAAAAATTTAAAAACAAACAAACAACCCAACAGATTGCTTATGAGATTCTTACATGAGAAATTTCTCTGCAAGTTCATGAGTGTTTTGCAAGTGGTATTCCTTAAATGGTGGCTGAGGGCCCAGAACTGGAGTGAGACAGCTTGAGAGGGTTTGAGAGATCATACACCGAAGCTTACGTTTCATCTGGAGATTAAGGGGCAGAATCAGCCTAAAGCCCATTTGGGGTGATGGGTGACGCTGCTTCATGTTCATCTGATCTAATTAGCATAATGCCATCAGTGTGACGTTTTATAGACTGTTCAGAAAAAAAGATGAAAAGAAACCCCAGAATTAAAGCAAGAGAAAGTGCCTAAGCCAGGCACTCTAGTCAGATAACAATACCATTTCTTCTTCCTAAACATGCAACACACTACATTCTCTAGACTCCCTTGCAAACGGGTATGGCCATGTACCAAATTGTAGCCAAACTAATGGAAAACAAAATGATGTTGGTCTTTCCTAGACCAGGCACATGAAGACCTTCCAGCTGTGTTCCTCCATGCTAGTTCCCAACCTAGAGGATGGGTACTCATGCCCAGTGACTTTGGAAGCCACATGTTGAAGATGGTGAAGCCACAAGACAAAGTTGCTCAAGTTCTGCATCACTGCTTGGAGTTTGCAACCTTATCAATCAGGATGTCTGTTTCAGACTTCACATCAGCAAGAGAACAAGTCTATTGGGTTTAAGCCAGTATACATTTGGGGTGAGATTATTACAGCAGCTACATTACATTAATCAATTAATTAATTTGATGTGTGCAGTAATTAATCATTACATTAATTAATAGCATGGGGAGGTAACTGAGGAGCCCTCTGCCTTTTTGAATAGTGAAAGTGAGAATTAAAAGAAGGAGTGGAAACAGCTGAGAGAAAGAAGAGGCTGGCAGATGGTATCTATGGGTAGTCTTTGAAGCTAGGGTCTCAGAATAAATATCAAACTATGGCTTTTAACAAAGCAGGTACTATTGCACATCATGACCCAATCAGTCCATATCTGTCCCTGTTCAGTGACTCCCATCTACTCTATAACCTTGGCCATGGCATTTAACATGTCCTTGACTTTCTATTTATAACCACAAAAGAAAAATACCAATCAAGTTTTTACAGTAGTTTCTCTAAAACTCCAAGTTCCTTCTCTAGCTTTCCCTCTCTCTCTTCCCCAACCTCCAAATAATTTTTAATTGTTTAATGTGGGAAAATGTTTTATGAGAATTGCATTCCTTTCTGAGCCACTGCCTGGGTCATTTAAAAATAAACAATAGACAAAGGGAAACATTAACCTGGGGGACTTTATAATAATACCCTCCAGGGCTGATCCGTGATTGGCTAGGAAGATAAAAGGAGTTAGAAGATTTGTGGCTACCCAAGCTACATAAAAAAAATTCAGCTTTCCTCTCTTCTCCCCAACAGGTATTCCCCAAATGGAGATGATGTCAAATTAATTCTGTGGTCCTGTCAGTTCCTATTATTGCTAAAGTGTTCTCAGATGTTCAGATAAGTCATAGGCCAGTGAACAAATATAGTTACTAAAGGCTAAAATTTGTAGAGACTCTGGAGCCCTTCAAGCAAAGACAAGGTGTAAACAGGATTTATTATAATTACTATTATTATTATTATTTTAAGCACCTTAAGTCTATCATCCAGGACATGCAAACTTAGCTTTTGAGTCTTTGTAGTAAAACTTTAGGCACTTTTCTAGCCCTTATTATAGAACCAATAAGAGATTAAACTAGAAAACAAATCTCCAAATGAGTAGCTATCTTTTAATTAGTAAGCACTCTCCTTCATATAAAATTCCATGCCAGTCTCTAATAGCCACATTTAATACTTACCTAAAGCCTTTCATCTGAAAAGCTCAAAGCACTTCTTACAAATACCAATGCCAATTCACTCAAAATTCCTGTAAGTCAAGGAACTACAATTCCCATCCACAGGATATTTTGGCCTTTGCTAAGGTCTGAGCTCTTCACTCTCCACCCAATGTATCTGTGAATGACACTCCTTCCCAGATCATAATCTCATCCCCAATGAATGAAGGGGAGAAGTATCCTATCAGAACAAGAAATAGTGGTTTCAGTCACATCGGAGGCAATCAGATGCAAATGAAAGCTCAGATTTGGAGTTAGACCTGACTACAAACCCTGGCTTTAAACAAATCATCTTAACCTCTCTGAGCTTCAGTTTGCTCATCTATAATCACAAGTGTAAGGTGATATTACAGTTCTTGGTACACAGTAAATACTCAATAAATACTTCCTTACTGGGGCTTTCCTGGTGGCTCAGATGGTCAAGATTCTGCCTTCAATGTGGGAAACCCAGGTTTCATCCCTGGGTTGGGAAGATCACCTGGAGAAGGGCATGGCGATCCATTCCAGTATTCTGGTCTGGAGAATTCCAGGGACAGAGGAGCCTGGTGGGCTACATTCCATAGGGTTGTAAAGAGTCGGACATGACTAAGTGACTAACACTTTCACTTTATTGGTATAAGGGGGCTTCCCAAGTGGTGCAGTGGTTATAAAAAAAAATAATCTGAGATGCAAGAGATTCAGGTTCAATCCCTGGGTTGGGAAGATCCCCTGGAGTAAGAAATGGCAACCCACTCCAGTATTCTTGCCTGGAAGAGTCCATGGACAGAGAAGCCTGGCAGGCTCCAGTCCATGGGGTCGCAAAGAGTCGACACAACTGAGCACACACACATACATGCACGCACACAATTGGTATTAAAGTCATATCTTCCTTTATATCCTAATTTCAATGGATCTTTGAAACCAATATTTTATCTGATTAATAGCTTTATGGGAATACTGCTCAGAGTAGGCACTTAGTAAATGCTAGTGTAGTTGTCCTGCTGTGAAAGAAGTCTATATCCAGTGCCCACACTACCCAGGCCAACTTGGGTTTTCCATAAGAACAAGTCCAATATATCTCACATAAATGCTAATTCATGGGTATGAAAGATCTATTGAAGTGCTGCTTCAGTACACTTGGGTTAATTTTCCAAATCCCATCATATCCTATATTTATAAACAAAGGAGAATACTGTCATGAACTTTATCACCTTGTTAAATACCAAATATGAAGTTATTAGTTACAGAGATCTTTGAAAAAAAATTCTTTTAAAATTGTCTTGTTAGACACTTGAATGTATTACCATGCTTTATGGGGGTTTTTTGGATTATTTTTAGAAGGCAAATGCTTTAGTCCTTTCAACTATTTGAAAACAAAACAGTGCACCTTGAATTATAAAGTGTTACATTCAATATGCCAGGAAATTTGGAAAACTCAGCAGTGGCCATAGGACTGGAAAAGGTCAGTTTTCATTCCAATCCCAAAAAAAGGCAATGCCAAAGAATGCTCAAACTACCACACAATTGTACTCATCTCACATGCTACTAAAATACTGCTCAAAATTCTCCAAGCCAAGCTTCAACAGTACGTGAACTGTGAACTTCCAGATGTTCAAGCTGAATTTAGAAAAGGCAGAGGAACCAGAGATCAAATTGTCAACATCCTCTGGATCATCAAAAAAGCAAGAAAGTTCCAGAAAAACATCTATTACTGTTTATTGACTATGTCAAAGCCTTTGACTGTGTGGACCACAACAAACTCTGGAAAATTTTTAAAGAGATGGGAATACGAGACCACCTGACCTGCCTCTTGAGAAACCTGTATGCAGGTCAGGAAGCAACAGTTAGAACTGGACATGGAACAACAGACTGGTTCCAAACAGGAAAAGGACTACATCAAGGCTGTATATTGTCACCCTGCTTATTTAACTTCTATGCAGAATACATCATGAGAAACGCTGGGCTGGAAGAAGCACAAGCTGGAATCAAGATTGCTGGGAGAAATATCAATAACCTCAGATATGCAGATGACACCACCCTTATGGCAGAAAGTGAAGAGGAACTAAAGAGCCTCTTGATGAAATTGAAAGAGGACAGTGAAAAAGTTGGCCTAAAGCTCAACATTCAGAAAACTAAGATCATGGCATCTGGTCCCATCATTTCATGGCAAATAGATGGGGAAACAGTGGAAATAGTGGCAGACTTTATTTTCTTGGGCTCCAAAATCACTGCAGATGGTGACTGTAGCCATGAAATTAAAAGACGTTTGCTCCTTGGAAGAAAAGTTATGACCAACAAAGCAGAGACATTACTTTACGAACAAAAGTCCATCTAATGAAAGCTATGGTTTTTCCAGTAGTCATGTTTGGATGTGAGACTATAAAGAAAGCTGAGTGCCAAAGAATTGATGCTTTTGAGCTGTGGTATTGGGAGAAGACTCTTGAGAGTCCCTGGACTGCAAAGAGATCAAACCAGTCCATCCTAAAGGAAATCAGTCCTGAATATTCGTTAGAAGGACTGATGCTGAAGCTGAAACTCCAATACTTTGGCCACCTGATACAAAGAAATGATTCATTGGAAAAGACCCTGATGCTGGGAAAGATTGAGGGTAGGAGAAGGGGACGACAGAGGATAAGATGGTTGGATGGCATCACCAACTCAATGAACATGAGTTTGAGTAAACTCTGGGAGTTGGTGATGGACAGGGAGGCCTGGTGTGCTGTATTCCATGGGGTCACAAAGAGTCAGACATGACTGAGCAACTGAACTGTACTGAACTCTACTGAAATCATAACTCAGCCAAACTATTCATTAGTCATGAGTTATAAAGTAAAAAGTCATCCTTAATCCATGGATTTAAAAAAATTTTAATTTGATAAATTTACTTGGAAGCCCATGATAGTAACATTTCTTACTTAGAACCTCAGCAAATTCAAAACATGGTGTCAACTGACAAAACATACAACCTAAAAGTTGAGAATGTTTTATTCAGGGACATTACTGAGACAGCCTCTTACATAGCTCTGAGAACCTGTTTCAAAGATGTTAGGGGAAAACCAGGATATATAGGAGTTTTTGCTGAAACAAACAAACAAACCTGTAGTCAAATATCAAAAGATGACTGCTAATCACAAAAAAAGCAGACATCTCAAATTAAAGATTTTAGTGCTTTTCTAGGTATGGGAAGTTGCAAGAGTCTGGGCTCATTGAAATTATTCCTCTGAAGACATCTTTACTATACAGGGCCAGCACTCTGATTTTTCTCCATCCTGAACTCCCCTCATGGCACGCTGGTGTGGGTGGGGAGGGCTGGAAGCTGCAGTAGCTAATTTTTTTTTAAACTTTTGGCCACACCAAAAGTATGTGACATCTTACTTCCCAGGCCAGAGATCAAACCTTTGCCCCCTGCAGTGGAAGCATGGAGTTTTAAGCAGTAGACTAAAGAAGTCTTTTTCTTACTTTTTCTTTTTTGTATCTTAATGGTTGGCAACATTCATGTTTACTGGAATGGCAGGCAACATTCTTTGTCCACAATGGTAATGACCAAATAGTAAGGACAGGAGTTGAGGGAACTTGTGAGTAGATAAAACAGATGTTAAACATTCATATATAACAGTCAAGAATTTCATTCAGAAGAGATACTTCAGAGTATCACTCAGAGCTAAGACACCGTTACTTTGTTGACAATCCTAATAAGTTTCTTCATTTGATTTCTCCCATTGTCAGTTCATGAAAAGTGGCATGTCAGAAGTGTCCAGACACTAGAAGAAGAAGAGTTCTAACAGCTGGCAGCCAATAAGCCAGCAAATCAACAAGGTCACTTTGAATGTTAACTACTTTTCTGGCACTTTAGCAGATGTTAAGGGACAGAAAAGTAACATTATTATCCTTGCTTTCCATAACTTATACTTTGCTTGAGGGTAGAAAAGAACTCTCCACACAAGAAACAAACAGAAACAAACCATGGAGCACTGACCACAAACTTTCTAAAATTCAGAGAAATCAGCAAGGAAGAAAGTACAAAAATTTCACTGAGGCCAAATCATTTTTTTTTAAACTTTAGAAAAATTAGAGCTGCCCTTTGTCACAAAAGCTGAAAGGACAGAGGTTCATGACATCGTACAGGAGGCAGTGATCAAGACCACCCCCAAGAAAAAGAAATGCAGAAAGGCAAAATGGTTGTCTGAGGAGGCCTTACAAATAGCTGAGGAAAGAAGAGAAGCTAAAAGCAAAGGAGAAAAGGAAAGATATACTCATCTGAATGCAGAGTTCCAAAGAATAGCAAGGAGATAAGAAAGCCTTATTCAGTAACAATGCAATGAAATAGAGGAAAACAATAGAATGGGAAAGACTAGAGATCTCTTTAAGAAAATTAGAGATATCAAGGGAACATTTCATGCAAAGCTGGGTACAATAAAGGATAGAGACGGTATGGACCTAAGAGAAGTGGAAGATATTAAGAAAAGGTGGCAAGAATACACGGAAGTTCTATACACAAAAGATCTTAATGACCCAGATAACCACGGTGGCATGAACACTCACCTAGAGCCAGGCCATCCTGGAATGCAAAGTCAATGGGGGGGTTAGGAAGCATCACTACAAACAAAGCTAATGGAGGTGATGGAATTCCAGCTGAGCTATTGAAAATCCTAAAAGAAGATGCCGTGAAAGTTCTGCACTCAATATGCCAGCAAACTTGGAAAACCGAGCAATGGCCACAGGACTGGACAAGGTCAGTTTTCATTCCAATCCCAAAGAAAGGCAACACCAAAGAATGCTCAAACTACTACACAATTGCGCTCATCTTACACACTGGCAAAGTAAGGCTCAAAATTCTCCAAAGGAGGCTTCAACAGTACGTGAACCTAGAGCTTCCAGATGTTTAAGCTGAATTTAGAAAAGGCAGAGAAACCAGAGATCAAATTGCCAACATCTGTTGGATCATACAAAAAGCAAGAGAGTTCCAGAAAGACATCTATCTCTGCTTTATTGACTATACCAAAGCCTTTGACTGTGTGGATCATAATAAACTGTGGAAAATTCTTAAAGAGATGGGAATACCAGACCACCTGACCTGCCTCCTGAGAAACGTGTATGCAAGTCAAGAAGCAACCGGACATGGAACAATGGATTGGTTCCAAATTGGGAAAGTAGTACATCACGGTTATACATTTTCACCTTGCTTATTTAACCTATATGCAGAGTACGTCATGCAAAATGCCAGGCTGGATGATGCACAAGCTGGAATCAAGACTGCCAGGAGAAACACCAATAACCTCAGATATGCAGATGACACCACACTTATGGCAGAAAGCAAAGAGGAACTGAAGAGCCTCTTGATGAAAGTGAAAGAGGACAGTGAAAAAGCTGGCTTAAAACTCAACATTCAAAAAACAATGATCATGGCATTTGGTCCCATCACTTCATGGCCCATAGATGGGGAAACACTGGAAACAGTGACAGATTTTCTTTTCTTCGACTCCAAAATCACTGCAGATGGTGACTATAGCCATGAAATTAAAAGACGCTTGCTCTTTGGAAGAAAAGCTATGACAAACCTAGACAGCATATTAAAAAGCAGAGACATTACTTTGCCAACAAAGGTCCATCTAATCAAAGCTATGATTTTTCCAGTAGTCATGAATGGATGTGAGAGTTGGACTATAAAGAAAGTTGAATGCCAAAGAACTGATGCTTTGAACTGCGGTATTGGGGAAGACTCTTGAGAGTCCCTTGGACTGCAAGGAGATCCAACCAGTCAATCCTAAAGGAAATGAATATTCATTGGAAGGACTGATGCTGAACCTGAAGCTCCAATATTTTGGCCACCTGATGCAAAGAACTGACTCATTTGAAAATTTCCCACCTGATGCTGGGAAAGATTGAAGGTGGGAGGAGAAGGGGACAACAGAGGACGAGATGGTTGGATGGCATCACTGACTTGATGGACATGAGTTTGAGTAAGGTCTAGGAGTTTATGATAGACAGGGAAGCCTGGCATGCTGCAGTCCATGGGGTCACAAAGAGTCAGACACAATTGAGCAACTTGTCATAAAACCAAAAACCAAATGTCTGAAAAGTGATGCCTTGAAATCATTGTGGGAGATATTTAAAACATTTTTATTAAAAAAAAAAAAAAAAAAAGTCTTACTCAGAAGAGAAGATGGAGAGTTTTAGCAAGCTTCAATATCTAAAACAAAATGATTTTTTTTTTTTTTGCATGTGCCTGGAAAACTGAGTAAGAAGAAGGAAAGAGTGAGATAAAGTTTGGAATGTATGCTGTTAAGTCACTTCAGTCGTGTCCGACTCTGTGTGACCCCATAGATGGCAGCCACCAGGCTCCCCCGTCCTTGGGATTCTCCGGGCAAGAACACTGGAGTGGGTTGCCATTTCCTTCTCCAATGCATGAGAGTGAAAAGTGAAAGTGAAGTCACTCAGTATACTTCAACACAATTGTGTTTTTTTAAAGTCTTTCATTTGTATGCTGCCCTTTAAATGGTTTCAGTGAAACAGTGTGGAGGCAGAGTTGTAATTGTTCAGTTGATCAGTCGTGTCCTTCTCTTTGTGACCCCATTGACTGCAGCATGCCAGGTTCCCTGTCCTTCACCCTCTCCCGGATCTTGCTCAGATTCATGTCAATTGAGGTGGTGATACCATCCAACCATCCCATCCTCTGTCATCCCCTTCTCCTGCCTTCAATCTTTACCAGCATTAGGGTCTTTTCTAATGAGTTGGCGCTTTGTATCAGGTGGCCAAAGAATTGGAGCTTCAGGTTCAGCATCAGTCCTTCCAGTGAATATTCAGGACTGATTTCCCTTAGGATTGACTGGGTTGATCTCTGCAGAGTAATGGATTCAGTGACCCCTTCCCTTCAGTAGTCCTGGGTTGCTTGACCTGCGTAGGATCAGCTCCCCCGCCCTGCCCCGCCTCGCCCTGCCTCACCCCACCAGCTGGGACAATCCATGGAGAACTCACACCATCCCAGCCGAAGCGCTCTCCATCAAGGAGCTTTACAGATAATATTATCTGTAAGCAGGATTCTGAACAAGAACTTCATTAACTACTCTCCTCGTGACCCAAGTTGGGAAAGAGGGCGAAGTCTGTCTACTAGCATCAGTGGAAAATAGTGATAATAAAGACTGCAGGCTGAAGGTTCTGAAGGAGAGCAAATATACACGCATCAAGTTTGCTGTCTGACTCTTTGGAGATAGATACTGGCTTGGAATTTGAGGGTCACCAACTAACACTTTGACTTTCTCTTTAAGATAACCTGCAAGTCTCTCTCTTACCAACAAGAAAAGCAATACACTTCTAAGAAAAGCATTTAGTTTTAAGCATTAAATGAGTGTATTTTAAATGTTTATGGTATAAATGAGCATATGTGAAAAGTAGTGGAAGTGAAAGTCGTGTCTCACTCTTTGCGACCCCATGGACTGTAATCTGCCAGGTTTCTCTGTCCAAGGAATTCTCTAGGTAAGAAAAATGGAGTGGGTTGCCATTCCTTTTTCCAGGGGATCTTCCTGACTCAAGGATCAAACCCAGGTCTCTCACATTTCAGGCAGATTCTTTACTGTCTGAGCCACCAGGGAAGCCCAAATGAGGATAAACACACATACACACACAGAGACACATATAATGGTGTGGTATTATATACAAGTATAATGGTGTGATTTGAGAGGCACCAAGATAATACAAATCTCTCTCCCACCACCAAGAAAAGCGATGCAGTACAGTGGAGAGGATAATGGTTGTCTCTCCTCCAAGTGAAACACAGGCAATAAAAACCAAGTTCTAGGAATTCCCTGGCTGCCCAGTGGTTACTGCTCTGCGCGTCCACTCTTGGGGGCACCAGTTCAATTTCCCTGGTGGGGGAATGAAGATCCTGCATGCCTCGCAGCATGGCCAAAAAATAATAATAATAAACTTTTAAAATTTTTTAAATAAATAAAAACAATAAAGTTCCTACTGGCTAGGCACAACTAATGATATATGTTCCAAGTAAGTGGCTATGTGCAGATCTGTCCTAGATCAAAGACCACAGAGAATAGATTTCAAAAATGGAAGGAATTATATTCTCATTCTTTTGAATGCCATTCACAATGTAACAACTACAAATGTGACTTACTTTTAAATTTAATTTGCGTATCCTTCAGTCTAGATTCTAGACAAACAACAAAGCAGTAGATCAAGCCCAGATTTGTAGCATTTAAGAATTTCTATGGTGCAAAGGCTTCCACCATGGCCAATTTCAAGCTTCGAAATTAACATCACAGAAAAACAGAGTTGGAAAGGGATGAGCAATAGCTCACCTTTCTATAGTGTTTCCACCAGACACATACAATAGATATAAGGAATGTCAAGAGCAGAGATAATAGCAAAGAGCAGTAAAATTATCAGAAAGTGATGAGTTTTACCAATTTACTACCTTTGTGTTTATTTCAATTTTTTCACGAGTTTATATAATTTAATTTTTAACAGTGCTTGTGCTCACAAAATTCCTGAAAATTGAATGATCAGCTCTTGAGAACCAGTACAGCCCCGATTTAGCACACCCCAGTCTCCATTCATTCCTGAGACCCAGCTATATTTCTGTACTTCCCTGGTAGCTCAGATGGTAAAGAATTGGCCTGCAATGCAGGAGACCTGGGTTCGATCCCAGGGTTGGGACAATCCCTTGGAGAAGGAAATGGCAACCCACTCCAGTATTCTTGCCTGGAGAATCCCATGGACAGAGGATCCTGGCGGGCTACAGTCCATGGGGTCGCAAAGAGTCAGACATGACTGAGCGACTTTCACATGAGCTATAATTCCACTGTGATTTCAGGAGCTGGTAAATGCCCTCATCTGTTCAATCTATACTGATCACGTTGTTTTCCCGTCACCTGCAACCAAAAGAATGGAGGTATATTGAAGAGATCCCTGCCAACTAGAGTGGATGGGGACTGCTTTAAGAGGCTACTACCTCTGAAGACCACTATTCCAGTCTACCTCTATGCTGCTGCTTTTTTCTTTATTTTTTAAACTGGACTTTCTATGAAAAATCTGGCCATGCCATGCAATGGTCCCTTTAAATGTCTGCCCCAGATGCAAACTGTTTAATCAGCTGAGCGGAGCCTGCAGACCCCACAGGAGTTTGGGAGGATGTTCACAGCTCACAACCGCTCCTGCCCTTCCCAGGAGCCCCAGCATCACTTTGTGAAACCACACAGGGTGGAGCCCAGGCTTCTCCCTGGAGAGGAAGTGGCTGCCGGAATGCCAGATGTGCCATTCCCACAGCAGCTGGTGGAGGGCCCGTCTCTCCCAGGGTGAAGAGCCGCCTCTGCAGAGACCAAGCCCCGGAAGTTCGCCAAGTTTCCACAGGCTGAGGAGAACCCAAGCCGCGCAGGGCCCCAGGCAACACAGGATGAGGAATAGAACATTATTCAGGGCTGATGCTCCCACCCACCTCCTTTGTTTCCTTCCTCTAGTGTTTGGAAAACCTGTTTAAAGAGTTATTCCGAGTGTTTTTTTTTTTTTCCCCAAGCCTCTAATCTGTCTTCAAAAATATCCTCAAAGAGGAAACAAAGATTGTTTGCTAGCAGTCACCAAGGGTGGAAATGGCCAGGAAAAGTCTTTCCAGTACACCTAGGAAAGAAAGCCACAAATTAGAGCTTGGGAGGGTTGGACAGACTCCAACCAGGTCCATCGGTTAGCAGGGCTCTATGTGTTCTGCTGGTTTTAAAATAAGGAGCAGTTGAAGTCCACGGTGCTCTGTGAAACCTGGGGGAGGGAAGATGAGGCCAGAGGGGAAGGAAACAGGAGAGCAAGGGTGGAGATGTTATGGATGATGGGAAGAGGAGAGAGGGCTGGATGGGAGAATCGGTAGGGAGATCAAGTGTGCAGTTCATCTGAAATCTTGTGTAATGTACATTTTCTCAGGGGGGTTGAGCCGAGCCCTTCAGCTGTGCATCCGAAGTTTATTAAAAACCTGAAATTTCCCGTAATTGGACCTCATTAATAAATTCCTCAGGGTTCCAGGAGGCTCTGAAGAGGTAGAACAAGGGTCTGGACAGATGAGAGCAACAGGAGGTTGTAAGATCCCAGGCTGTGGAGTTAATTCCATTTAATCAGCTTGGAGAAAGTCTGCATTCACAACAACCCCCAGGACGTGCGCTGAGCCCTCCACCCTCTTCAGCAGGGCAAGAGTTTTCTCTCATTCTCGTCTCCCAACTTTTTAACCCCCCTATTTCCAGCCTGGGTAACTAACTGCCTCACAGATTCTACCAGCCAGCTATTAGGGACTAATGCCTCTCTTCTGTTAGGACTCTCACTGTTTCTACAGTAGGGGTGATTCCAGCAGCTGAGCCCATAAGACTGTCACCTCACTGCCTCCTCTGTTTATTTCCCATCCTCCACCGCCCACCACTGCCCTGCTCTGCCACACCCTGCTCCTCCCCTCCCATCTTTATTCCCATCTCTATTCTCAGTTGTTAGCTTGACCCCAGATTTACATGTAATCCCAAACCTTGAATTGAGTACATTAGCACTGGCGCGTCGCCATAATAAATATTCAGTGGTTAGTAAACGGCAAGACGGCTTGGCTTGTAATAAACCTCTTTTTCCTCTGGTAGAAAAGAGCGTCAGATGCAAAATGTCCAAGAGTCAGATACCTGGGGGAAAAAAAAGAAGGGTGAAGCCAAAGCTGGAAAATCAACTTCTGAATAGCAAAGGACAGAGGTCAAATGCAGGAATTTTGCCAGGGTTCCAAGTAGTTCATTCTCATAGCATTCACATCTTGCAAATTTTCCTTCCTCTTCTTTGCATTTCAGTGAGAAATATTATCTAATAAAACCTGCTGTAAGAGGCATAGAAATATCAACCTCCACTCCCAAGGATCATCAATTTCCATCCCCAAGGATACCAAGGCGTCAGCAGAGTCATCTTCTGGTAAAAGTCTTCTTCCTGCTTCATAGCTAGTACCTCCTTCTTGCTGTGTCCTCAACAGTGGAAGGGGCTGAAGTCTCTCTTGTGTAAGAGCACTAATATAAGGGCTCTTCCTTCATGACTTAAGTATCTTGCAAAGGCCCACCTCCTAATACCATCACCGTTGGGGTTAGGATTTCGACACGTAATTAGGAGTGGGGACATAAATTTTCACTGGGACTGGGGGCAAGGAAAGAGAGAGGCTTTTATTTATTTATATTTGTCTAAAATTTTTGTTTGTCTTAGTTTTTAAAACATTCATTTTTAAATCAATAAATAAACAAACTGAACTCTGGCGATACCTCCTGTGCTGGTTGCTAACGCTTTTCTGATGCCCCAGATCTCCCCTAGACAAACACAAGGTCCACCTGTTGTTATTGTTCAGTCGCTAAGTTGTGTCCGACTCTTTGCGACCCCATGGACTTCAGCACACCTGGCTTCCCTGTCCTTCGCTATCTCCCAGAGTTTGCTCAAACTCATGTCCATTGAATTGGTGAAGCTATCTCACCATCTCATCCTCTGATGCTGTCTTCTTTTGCCTTCAATCTTTCCCAGCATCAGGATCTTTTCCAAGGAGTTGACTCTTCGCATCAGGTGGCCAAAGTATTGGAGCTTCAGCTTTGGCATCAGTCCTTCCAATGAATATTCAGAGTTGATTTTCTCTGGGACTGACTGGTTTGATCTCCATGTAATCCAAAGGACTCTCAAGAGTCTTCTCTAGCACAATTTGAAAGCATCAGTTTTTTGGTGCTCAGCCTCTTTATGGAGGAGGGAATGGCAAACTACTGCAGTATTCTTGCCACGAAAATCCCATGAACATGAAAAATATGAAAAGGTTCACCCAGCCAGTCCCAACTGGCCAGTCCTTCAAACTGAGGAAAACCTTCCATATAGAGATATATCTATAATCAATATATCAGTATAGAGAAAACTCCGTATCAGAATAGTTGTCAAAAGACAAAAATTCAAACTTCTGATGGTCCCTTTCCCAATGACTCACTCAGAAACACTTGAAAAAGGCTTGGTTGCCAGGCAACAAAGTGGGATTTGGGGAATAAGCCGCCACTAGCTCCACCTGCGGAGAAGGCAATGGCACCCACTCCAGTGCTCTTGCCTGGAGAATCCCAGGGACGGAGGAGCCTGGTGGGCTGCAGTCCATGGGGTCGCTAAGAGTCGGACACGACTGAGCGACTTCACTTTCACTTTTCACTTTCATGCATTGGAGAAGGCAATGGCACCCACTCCAGTGCTCTTGCCTGGAAAATCCCAGGGACGGAGGAGCCTGGTGGGCTGCAGTCCATGGGGTCACGAAGAGTCGGACACGACTGAGCGACTTCACTTTCACTTTTATGCATTGGAGAAGGCAATGGCACCCCACTCCAGTGCTCTTGCCTGGAAAATCCTATGGACGGAGGAGCCTGGTAGGCTGCAGTCCATGGGGTCACGAAGAGTCGGACACGACTGAGCGACTTCACTTTCACTTTTCACTTTCAGGCATTGGAGAAGGAAATGGTAACCCACTCTAGTGTTCTTGCCTAGAGAATCCCAGGGACGGGGGAGCCTGGTGGGCTGCCATCTATGGGGTCTCAGAGTCGGACACGACTGAAGCGACTTAGCAGCAGCAGCAGCAGCTCCACCTGCTTCCTTGAAGCAGGGGCTAGTCTGGGTGGGGACAGGAGCGGGGCACCACGGAGGTTGGTGGGCACAGGGCCCTCTCTCTCTTGCCTATACCACTGTGGGGAAGAGATGAGAAGGCTGAGAATCCTGCTCCAGGATATGATTCCAACTATACGATGTTTTGGAAAAGGCAAAATTATGGAGAAAGTAAAAAGATCAGTGGTTGCTAAGGGTTGGGAGTGGGGATAGGCAGAAAAAGGTGGAGCACAGAGCATGACCCTGTAATGGTGGATACATGTCCTTATACGTTTGTACAAACCTTAGAATCTACACCACCAGGAATGAATTTAAACTATGGACTGTGGGTGACTAGGATGTTTCAATGGAGGTTCATCTGTTGTAACAAATGTACCACTCTGGTGGGAGATGTTGATAATGGAGGAGACTTTGAAGGTGTGGTGGGGGGCGGGGCAGGGAATATATAAGAAATCCCTGCACCTTTCTCTCAAAAAATAAACAAAAGTATTTTATGAGATAGCAAATAATGCTTCACATATGCTTCCCAGGTGGCATAGTGTTAAAGTATCTGCCTCCCAATGAAGGAGACGCAAGAGACAAAGGTTCAATCCCTAGATAAGGAAGATCTCCTGGAGTAGGAAATGGCAACCCACTCCAGTATTCTTGCCCAGAAAATTCCATGGACAGAGGAGCCCAACAGGTTACAGTCCATAGGCTCGCAAAAAGTCAGACACAACTGAACATGCACCTTTTTTAACCTTTTTGATGCTTGTTGGATGCTAACTAAAAGCAAATCCTTCCATAAACATTGCTAATGCATCCCCCAGGAGGAAGAACAGTGCTCATCTCTCACCTGCTTCTTGCGGCCAGGGACACTTCGCCCTCAGGGCTTGGCCAGCTTCCACCTGGAATTTCACTCTTAAATACTTGGTGATGAAGATGGGGGTGCTTTCCTTTTTTTTAACTCCACATATATTTATAACTTAGATTTTTACAAGAATACTTTCATGCACTGCTTCTTTAAAAATAAAATAAAATACCAATATCTTAATTCATCCCACCAACACTGAAATATATACATTTCCATATGTAAAATGGATAGCTAATGGGAAGTTGCTGTATATATAACACAGGGAGCTCAACCTGGTTCTCTGTGACAACCTAGAGGGGTGGGATGGGGTGGGGGGTGGGAGGGAATATCCAGAGGAAGGGGACATATGTATACTTATGACTGATTCAAGTTGTTGCATGACAGAAACCAACACAACATTGTAAATCGATTGCTAAGCTACTGCTAAGTCACTTCAGTCGTGTCCGACTCTGTGCGACCCCATAGACGGCAGCCCACCAGGCTCCCCCGTCCCTGGGATTCTCCAGGCAAGAACACTGGAGTGGGTTCCCATTTCCTTCTCCAATGCATGAAAGTGAAAAGTGAAAGTGAAGTTGCTCAGTCGTGTCCGACTCTTAGCGACCCCATGGACTGCAGCCTACCAGGCTCCTCCATCCATGGGATTTTCCAGGCAAGAGTACTGGAGTGGGGTGCCATTGCCTTCTCCATGTAAAGCAATTATCCTCCAATTAAAAATAAACTTTAAAAACTAAAATAAATAGAACTTGGCAGTATTATATTAGTTAAGCCTCTGACTTCAATTATAAACCAGATATCTGCTCAAGCCTTTCTGCTCTCTTAGACTTATTAACCTTGGCTTAAACCTGCCTTCTGAGGCTTGAAATAGGTCCATCCCTTCCCCACAATTGTCCTGCTTCCATCCCTCATTCTCCTCTTTGCCTGGGCCCCACAACCTCCCTGTGCAATGCTTCAATGGAACACCACACCAGGATGTTCTCAGACCCCACTGTCTTCTCTGGTCTCATGATAAACCCAGGAATTTCACAAGGTTAGTAACTCTCTCGGGCACGATGAGAAGGCATAGCTGGTCTCTCCACCATTTTCAGCCCCTGAGGCAGCGGAGTCCACATTCTCTCACTGTCTGCCTTTCTCAGCTCTCTCAGGAACTCTGATGAATCCATTTCTTCCCATTTGAACAGAAACTAACTCCAGCTAGCTTAAACCAAGAGAAGTATGTCATGACGGTACTGGGGGTCTCAGAAAATTTAGACGGACTGTAAGAGGAACTGGGAAGTCTGGGGAGGACCATCTCTGTGTCTCCTCTTTGCTTATACATCTGCATTCTTCTCTCTCTACTGCCCATTTCCTTTGCTTCTCCACCATATGAGGGGATGTGGTTTACCTTAGTAAACCAAGTGTCCAGCTAGAAGAGAGACAAACTGGCTGCCTCAGAATCCCAGTCCCAAATTCCTGGGAAAGAGTGTCAGTTAGTCCCTTGTCTATCACCAGCCAGAAGAAAGAAGGTCTTATAGCAGCAGGTCATGTGAAAGGGGAATTGTTCACAGCTAGGCATCTGGTCCCATCACTTCATGGGAAATAGATGGGGAAACAGTGGAAACAGTGTCAGACTTTATTTTTCTGGGCTCCAAAATCACTGCAGATGGTGATTGCAGCCATGAAATTAAAAGACACTTACTCCTTGGAAGGAAAGTTATGACCAACCTAGATAGCATATTCAAAAGCAGAGACATTACTTTGCCAACAAAGGTCCATCTAGTCAAGGCTATGGTTTTTCCAGTGGTCATGTATGGATGTGAGAGTTGGACTGTGAAGAAAGCTGAGTGCCGAAAAATTGATGCTTTTGAACTGTGGTGTTGGAGAAGACTCTTGAGAGTCCCTTGGACTGCAAGGAGATCCAACCAATCCATTCTAAGGAGATCAGTCCTCGGTGTTCTTTGGAAGGACTGATGCTAAAGCTGAAACTCCAGTACTTTGGCCACCTCATGCGAAGAGTTGACTTATTGGAAAAGACTCTGATACTGGGAGGGATTGGGGGCAGGAGAAGAAGGGGACGACAGAGGATGAGATGGCTGGATGGCATCATCGACTCAATGGACAAGAGTTTGGGTGAACTCTGGGAGTTGGTGATAGACAGGGAGGCCTGGCATGCTGCTATTCTGGGGTCGGAAAGAGTCTGACACGACTGAGCGACTGAACTGAACTGAACTGAACTGAGGCACCCTCGGGTGTGTATGTATCACAGTCTTACAGAATAGAATAGACAAGTAATATTCTTTCTAGGATTTGAGATTTGATTACGTTTTCAAGAAAGCCATTTTTTCTATTTTTACTGAAGTGGAACAAACCATAGACTTTGAGATGAGATACATTTTCTTTTGAGTCTTAGTCACTTAATAACTGTACAGTGTTGAGACAATCACTTAACCTCTCTGATCCTCAATGCCCTTGATTATGACATGCATTCAGAGGGGGATTGTGGGTGGGGGATGATACCACTTTTCTGAAGTACCCGCTTCACTGTGGGTTCTCAGTAAAGGCTGATTTCTTTTTTTATTTAGGCTCTTAATAGTGAGAGTAATCCTTGTATAACGTCATCTGTCCATGTCACTCCCCTGCTTAAAGCCTTTCTGGGGCTTCCCATACCCTCAGAATAAAGTCCTATCTCCTGAAGATAATACAAAAAGCCCTGAAAGATCTGCAGTCCACACTATCACTCTCCATCACACTCATGCCAGCTACACTTGCAGTTCCCAGCTCTCATCCTGCTCTCTCTCCTTCCTGGTTCTTCTTCCCACCCAAATCTGAAACTGGGTCTGCTTAATGTCTACTCCTTCTTGGGCACTTTTCCTGGGAAAGTCTTCCTTGGCTATCACTTCCACCCACAAGACTATACTAAGAATCCCTCCCAAATGCTACTAATCAGGAACTTTCCTTAGCTTCCCTGGGAACCAGCCTACCCAACTTAAAAGTTCTAGCGAGTTTGCATTAGAAAATAGCCCAGTCCACTGCTAGTTTCCAGAAGGTTCCACCACTCTCATCCCAACTGACAACAGAGCTGAAAATGACTCCCCAGGACTTCCACCCAGTAGTCTTAGCATTTACCCTGGTGGTTGTTGTTCAGTCACTCAGTCATGTCAGACTCTTTGCAACCCCATGAACTGCAGCACTCTGGGCATTCCTGTCCTTCACCATCTCCCAGAGCTTGCCCAAGTTCATGTCCATTGAGTTGGTGATGTCATCCAATCATTTCATCCTCTGTTGCCCCCTTCTTCTCCTGCTCTCAATCTTTCCTATCATCATGGTCTCTTCTAATGAGTTGGCTCTTTGCATCAGGTGGCCAAAGTATTAGAGCTTCAGGTTCAGCATCAGTCCTTTCAATGAATATTCAAGGTTGAATTCCTTTAGGATGGACCAGTTTGCTCTCCTTACTGTCCAAGGGACTGTCAAGACTCTTCTCCAGGACCACAGTTCAAAAGTATCAATTCTTCCGTGTTCACCCTTCTTTATGGTTCAATTCTCACATCTATCTACTGGAAAAACCATAGCTTTGACTATACTAACCTTTGTTGGCAAAGTGATGTCTCCGCTTTTTTAACATGCTGACTAGGTTTATCATACCTTTTCTTCCAAGGAACAAGCGTCTTTTAACCTGGAACAACCCTCAAATTACTGGAAGCTTGAGTTAGTTACCCTCTCCCTCACTTCCCCAAATCTATCTCTCCATCCCTTTACTGCTGCTGCTGCTACTGCTAAGTCGCTTCAGTCGTGTTCGACTCTGTTCGACCCCATAGACGGCAGCCCACTAGGCTCCTCTGTCCCTGGGATTCTCCAGGCAAGAATATTGGAGTGGGTTGCCATTTCCTTCTCCAATGCATGAAAGTGAAAAGTGAAAGTGAAGTCGCTCAGTTGGGTCCGACTCTTAGTGACCCCATGGACTGCAGCCTACCAGGCTCCTCCGTCCATGGGATTTTCCAGGCAAGAGTACTGGAGTGGGGTGCCATTGCCTTCTGCATGGGAGGGCTGCTGCTGCTGCTAAGTCACTTCAGTCTTGTCCGACTCTGTGCGACCCCACAGACGGCAGCGCATCAGGCTCCCCAGTCCTTTACTAGACCGCAGGAAATACTGTTCAGAGAATATTCATCATCCCATTCATACACTAGCTTGTCCCTATTCTTCTCAAAGCCTGTTGCTCAAGCCACCACCTCCCTATTATGGATCCTACAAACCTACTCAGCTTCGGACTGAGTCACTCTGGTAAGCAATCTACCTATGTCCTATGGAGCTTCTGGTCAATTACACCCTCTCCAAACCCTTATCATATAACCTGCTGTCATGCCAAGTCCTGTCTCTCCCCACCCCTGGACTTAACAAGTAACTGAAGTTACACAACAAGCCAGGGGCCAAGACCAGAAGTCATTCCAAGATTTATGATCTCTAATCTATCAGGGTTCAGCAATTCATCTCTCCACAGTTCTCTGAACTGATAGCCTTCCATATGTTGATATAACAGCTTAAGTGTGACTGATGTTTACTAAGGGTCTACTCCATGTCAGGTTCTGAGCTAAGCAATATTTTTTCATTTAACCTTACAACAAGGACTTTACAGATGAGGAAACTGAAGTTTAGAGAGATTAAGAAATGTAATCAATAGCCCAATAGAATGGCGGGTTAGCTTAAAGAGCAAAGCAATGTCTTACAAATATGGCAGTTTTGGATTCCCGTGTTTCTCCCCTATAATTAGGAGTTTCCTAATTTTAGGCCATTGGTATACAAACGTGACTTCATTTAAACACAGGAGAGAGAGAGAATTCACATCAGTCAAACAAAGTTTGAGGGTCCAGAGAAACAGCCCAGCCCTCAGCTATTCATCTTCTTAAGTGTTCTGGTGCCTTCTTAGAAGATGTAGAGAAGACACAGCTTTTGCTTCACTCATCAACTCCTTTTGTTAACCTGAATGTGATGTAAGAACAGGTTTTGCAACCTTGAAAAGCTTCTACAGACATTTGTTGTCTGTCTTATACAACAACCGCATCTCTGATTAACTTGATTCAGTTCAGTTTAGTTCAGTTCAGTCGCTCGGTCGTGTCCGACTCTGCAACCCCATGGATCACAGCACACCAGGCCTCCCTGTCCATCACCAACTCCCGGAGTTCACTCAGACTCACGTCCATCGAGTCAGTGATGCCATCCAGCCATCTCATCCTCTGTCGTCCCCTTCTCCTCCTGCCCCCAATCCCTCCCAGCATCAGAGTCTTTTCCAATGAGTCAACTCTTTGCATGAGGTGGCCAAAGTACTGGAGTTTCAGCTTTAGCATTAGTCCTTCCAAAGAAATCCCAGGGCGGATCTCCTTCAGAATGGACTGGTTGGATCCCCTTGCAGTCCAAGGGACTCTCAAGAGTCTTCTCCAACACCACAGTTCAAAAGCATCAATTTTTCGGCACTCAGCCTTCTTCACAGTCCAACTCTCACATCCATACATGACCACAGGAAAAACCATAGCCTTGACTAGATGGACCTTTGTTGGCAAGGTAATATCTCTGCTTTTGAATATGCTATCTAGGTTGGTCATAACTTTCCTTCCAAGGAGTAATCGTCTTTTAATTTCATGGCTGCAGTCACCATCTGCAGTGATTTTGGAGCCCAAAAAAATAAAGTCTGACACTGTTTCCGCTGTTTCCCCATCTATTTGCCATTAAGTGATGGGACCGGATGCCATGATCTTCGTTTTCTGAATGTTGAGCTTTAAGCCAACTTCTTCACTCTCCACTTTCACTTTCATCAAGAGGCTTTTAAGTTCCTCTTCACTTTCTGCCATAAGGGTGGTGTCATCTGCGTATTTGATGTTATTGATATTTGTCCCGGCAATCTTGATTCCAGCTTGTGTTTCTTCCAGTCCAGCGTTTCTCATAATGTACTCTGCATAGAAGTTAAATAAGCAGGGTGACAATATACAGCCTTGACATGCTCCTTTTCCTATTTGGAACCAGTCTGTTGTTCCATGTCCAGTTCTAACTGTTGCTTCCTGACCTGCATACAGATTTCTCAAGAGGCAGGTCAGGTGGTCTGGTATTCTCATCTCTTTCAGAATTTCCCACAGTTTATTGTGATCCATTATTCCCAGTCAATCTGATGTCTGGACTACAAATTATTGTAAACTCTTGCTTGTTTTCTTAACACAATTCCAAAATTTCCCTATATTCCGTTTTTGAAAGGCATTAGTTACTTGTTGTTATAGCTAAACCATGAAATGAGAAACTTGTGTTGATTGTGTTGCTTCCCATGTAAAGAAGAGCTCCTTAACCTTGTGGCCTTCTGATGACACTGACCAGCTTGACTGGCAGGTAGAGAAGTTGTCAATCATGTCACTATCCTTGTGATCTCTGTAAGATGAATAGATATCTGTCCGCCAAACCTTTCACCCACTTCTGGAACTCAGGGGGACCAGAGGCTATTAGCCAACATGCTGGGCAAAAGCTTCCAATGGAAATTTCTGCTGGTTGAACACGAGCTTGTTCTGAAGCAGGATCAGACATCTGACTGCTGAATGTGTGGCTTCCCAGAAGATTCAGAAACAAGCTTGATGTGGGTATGGGATGGGGACAGGGGAATTCTTGCGGTCTACAGGGCAGAGAAGTGCTCCAAACACAACATTAGGGTTTGGCAAAACCCAGGAACATCATGCCAAGACCTTTTCCCTTCACTTTTAACCCCATATGCATTTCAAAGGGAACTTAATCCTCATTTCAGGAGCAAGTACACATTAGTCATCAGTGGATAGTGATATTAGCAGTAAGGACTCATTCTAAAATGCCCCACTCTTTTTTTTTTTCCTATCCAATTTCTACGTATCCCTCAGAATCCAATCTCTCCATATTAAGACTTCTCCATCGAATCTTCCCTGGAGGAGGACCCGACAAACCACTCCAGTGCTCTTGCCTGGAGAAATCCAAGGATGGGAGCCTGGAAGGCTGTAGTCCAAAGGGTCGCACAGAGTTGGACACAACCAAAGCAACTTAGCATGCATCGAATCTTCCATGGATACTGTAGGCAAGAGTAACCACTAGTCTATGACAATATAACACTCATTACTGAAAAGGTGGCTCTTGACCATATATAGCCTTATGACATCTTTTGAATTATTTAACTGTATGTATATGCGTATGTATGTCCACATTCATCTCATAACTTTCAATACACTTAGTCAAAAACTGAGAACCTGCTCCTGCCAGATCTGTGCTTGCTGTTAGGGATGCAGTGGAGCATAGGAAAAGTGGATCTTGGCCCTTCCCTACCTCACCGTGGGGAATCACATCAGTCAGAGTCCAGACAACAGAACACATTCATAATGTTATTTCCAACTGAAAGGGATTTAGTGAAGGGAATGGAGTGCTTACAAAACTGTTGGGAGGACTGACAAGGAAGTCAAGGATGCATCACTGGACCATTTATCTCAACGGTATACAGTTTTAACTCTGATCTTGAACACGGGGAGATGCTGTTACTACTGACACCGCTGTCCCCTCACAACTAACTCGAAGCTGGAGACCAGAATTGGTATGCCACGTGTATCCACCACAACCAACTCTAAGATCTCTATGGCCTTGCTCACCAGCAAGAGAAATTTACATGTATTTTCTGAATTTTGGAAAGGAAGGAAGAAGGGGATGAGTATGGCCAAAGACTTCTGTGTTCTACACAGTATAATACAGCAGTCAGGCATGTGCTAAACACAGATGACTGAACTGCCTTCTCTTTCTTGAACCTGGTAGATTTTTTTTTTAATTTATTATTTTTATTGAAGGATAATTGCTTTACAGAATTTTGTTGTTTTCTGTCAATCCTCAACATGAATCAGCCATAGGTATACATATATCCCCTCCCTTTTGAACCTCTCTCCCATCTCCCTCCCCATCCCACCCCTCCAGGCTGATACAGAGCCCCTGTTTGAGTTTCCTGAGCCATACAGCAAATTCCTGTTGGCTATGTATTTTACATATGGTAATATAAGTTTCCATGTTCCTCTTTCCATACATCTCACCCTCTCCTCCCCTCTCTCCATGTCCATAAGTCTATGCTCTGTATATGTTTCTCCATAGCTGCCCTGTAAATAAATTCTTCAGTACCATTTTTCTCTGCTAAGTCACTTCAGTCGTGTCTGACTCTGTGAGACCCCATAGACGGCAGCCCACCAGGCTCCCCCGTCCCTGGGATTCTCTAGGCAAGAACACTGGAGTGGGTTGCCATTTCTTTCTCCAATGCACGAGAGTGAAAAGTGGAAGTGAAGCCGCTCAGTCGTGTCTGACTCAGCGACCCCGTGGACTGCAGCCCACCAGGCTCCTCTGTCCATGGGATTTTCCAGGCAAGAGTACTGGAGTGGGGTTGCCATTGCCTTCTCCAACCGTTTTTCTAGATTCTGTATATATGCATTAGAACATGATATTTATCTTTCTCTTTCTGACTTACTTCACTCTGTATAATAGGCTCTAGGTTCAGCCACTTCATTAGAACTGACTCACGTGTGTTCCTTTTTATGGCTGAGTAATATTCCATTGTGTTTACATACCACTGCTTCTTTATCCATTCATCTGTCAATGGACATCTAGGTTGCTTTCATGTTCTAGCTATTGTAAATAGTGCTACAATGAACATAGGCTTGGAAGTGTTCCTTCCTTTGCAATTTTTTGAAAGAGTTTTAGAAGGATAGGCACAAGCTCTTCTCTAAATGTTTGACAGAATTCTCCCGTGAAGCCATCTGGTCCTGGGCTTTTGTTTCTTGGGAGATTTTTGATCACAGCTTCAGTTTCAGTGCTTGTAATTGGGTTGTTCATAATTTCTTTTTCCTCCTGGTTCAGTCTTGGAAGATTGAACTTTTCTAAGAATCTGTCCATTTCTTCCAGGTTATCCATTTTATTGCAATACAATCGTTCATAATAGTCTCTTATAATCCTTTGTATTTCTAATAGTCCTTCTTTATTTCTAATTTTATTGATTTGATTCTTTTCTCTTTTTTTCTTGATGAGTCTGGCTAAAGGTTTGTCAATTTTGTTTATCTTCTCAAAGAACCAGCTTTTAATTTTATTAATCTTTACTATTGTTTCTTTCATTTCTTTTTCATTTATCTCTGCTCAGATCTCTGATTTTGATTTCTTTCCTTCTACTAATTTGGGGGTTTTTTTTGTTCTTCTTTTTCCAACTGTTTTAGGTGTAAAGTTAGGTTGTCTATTTGATGTTTTTCTTGAGGTAGGATTGTATTGCTATAAACTTCCCTCTTAGAACTGCTTTCGCTGCATCCCATAAGTTTTGCGTTGTCATGTTTTCATTGTCATTTGTTTCTAGGAATTTTTTGATTTCCCTTTTCATTTCTTCAGCACCTTGTTGGTTATTTAGAAACATGTTGTTTAATCTCCATGTGTTTGTGTTTCTTAAAGTTATTTTCTTGTAACTGATATCTAGTCTCATAGCGTTGTGGTCAGAGAAGATGCTTGATATGATTTCAATTTTCTTAAATTTACTGAGGTTTGATTTGTGACCCAAATGTGCTCTATCCTGAAGAATGTTCCATGTGCTCTTGAGAAGAAGGTGCATTCTTCTGAATTTGGATGGAATGTCCTGAAGATATCAATGAGATTTATCTCATCTAATGTATCATTTAAGACTTGTGTTTCTTTATTAACTTTCTATTTTGATGATCTGTCCCCTGGTGTGAGTGGGGTTTTAAAGTCTCATACTATTATTGCATTCTTGTCAATTTCTCCTTTTATGTCTATTATGGCGACTGCAGCCATGAAATAAAAAGACACTTACTCCTTGGAAGAAAAGTTATGACCAACCTAGACAGCATATTCAAAAGCAGAGACATTACTTTGCCAACAAAGTACTGGTCAGGTACTCCTGCCTGCTCTCAGCTGGTGTCCTGCATGCACGTCTGTCTAAAGATGTATTCCTGACGTATCCATGGAGAGAGATGTACTCCACATCCACCTACTCCTCCACCATCTTGTTCTCTCACGTGGTAGATTTTTAAGTCAAGTAACGGTTTACATTTGACATTTCTCTTTTGGGCTGGATTGGTCTTCCTCTCCCTTACCTTTTTTTTTACTGAAGCTAAAAAAATCTCTATTCATCTTTGAAAATACAGCTCAAGCATGACCTGTTCCTGGAAGTCTTTCTTCTTCTTGCTAACATAAGAACTGGCCACTCTCTCCTTAGGTTCCCCATGCAAGCAAGTGTCGATTCTCATCATGAAGCCTACTCTACTTCTTTGCACTCATACCACCTACTTGTGTAAAGTGTTTAAAGCAATTCTGTGGCATATGGTAGTGACAGAATTAATGATTGCTGAATGGATGGGCAAAGCTGGGGTTTTTACCACAGACCCAAAACATAGGTGGAGATTCCAGTAGTACCTATTACCCCATCTAGTCAAAGAAGAACTAAATAAATGAGTCTTCCTGTTTTCTTCTAGGCTGAAATTTTCGACAGTTTTTGTATATCGTAGCACTGGAACATGCATACCATGTGCTAAGTCACTTTTGTCGTATCTGACTCTGTGCAACCCTATGAACTATAGCCCACCAGGCTCCTCTGCCCATGCGATTCTCCAGGCAAGAATATTGGAGTGGGTTGCCATGCCCTCTTCCAGGGGATTTTCCCACCCAGGGATCAAATCCACTTCTCTTACATTTCCTGCATCTGCAGGCAGGTGGGTTCTTTACCACTAGGGCCACCCGGGAAGCCCTGGTGGCACAGTGCTTGGGGAATTTGCAAGATACTGTAGCAAAGAACTGAATAAGGGTAGCCTGGGCAAGGAATCAGTTCAGTTCAGTTGCTCAGTCGTGTCTGACTCTTTGCAACCCCATGGACTGCAGCACGCCAGGCCTCCCTGTCCAACACCAACTCCTGGATTCTACTCAAACTCATGTCCATTGAGTCAGTGATGCCATCCAACCACCTCATCCTCGTTGTCCCCTTCTCCTCCCACCTTCAATCTTTCCCAGGATCAGAGTCTTTTCAAATGAGGCAGCTCTTCTCATCAGGTGTCTAAGTATTGGAGTTTCAGCTTCAACATCAGTCCTTCCAATGAATATTCAGGACTGATTTCCTTTAGGATGGACTGGTTGGATCTCCTTGCAGTCCAAGGGACTCTCAAGAGTCTTCTCCAACACCACAGTTCAAAAAGCATCAGTTCTTGGGTGCTCAGCTTTCTTTGTAGTCCAACTCTCACATCCATACATGACTACTGAAAAAATCATAGCCTTGACTAAACGGACCTTTGTTGGCAAAGTAATGTCTCTGATTTGTAATATGCTGTCTAGGTTGGTCATAAATTTCCTTCCAAGGAGTAAGCATCTTTTAATTTCATGGCTGCAGTCACCATCTGCAGTGATTTTGGAGCCCAAAAAAATAAAGTCTGCCACTGTTTCCCCATCTATTTCCCATGAAGTGATGGGACCAGATGCCATGATCTTAGTTTTCTGAATGTTGAGTTTTAAGCCAGCTTTCTCACTCTCCTCTTTCACTTTCATCAAGAGGCTCTTTAGTTCTTCTTCACTTTCTGCCATAAGGATGTCATCATCTACATATCTGAGGTTATCAATATTTCTCCTGGCAATCTTGAATCCAGCCTGTGCTTCATCCAGTCCAGAATTTCTCATGATATTATAACTGCATATAAGTTAAATAAGCAGGGTGACAATAGATGGGCTTGATGTACTCCTTTTCCTGTTTGGAACCAGTCTGTTGCTCCATATCCAGTTCTAACTGGTGCTTCCTGACTTGCATACCAAGTGCAGATTTCTCAAGAGGCAGGTCAGGTGGTCTGGTATTCTCATATCTTTAAGAATTTTCCAGTTTGTTGTGGTCCACACAGTCAAAGGCTTTGGCATAGTTGATAAAGCAGGAATAGATGTTTCTCTGGAACTCTCTTGCTTTTTCGATGATCCAGCAGATGTTGGCAATTTGATCTCTGGTTCCTCTGCCTTTTCTAAATCCAGCTTGAACATCTGGAAGTTCACAGTTCACATATTGTTGAAGCCTGGCTTGAAGAATTTTGAGAATTACTTTACTACCGTGTGAGATGAGTGCAATTGTGCGGTAGTTTGAGCATTCCTTGGCGTTGCCTTTCTTAGGGATTGGAATAAAAATTGACCTTTTCCAGTCCTGTGACCACTGCTGAGTTTTCCAAATTCACTGGCATATTGAGTGCAGCACTTTCAGAGCATCATCTTTTAGGATTTGAAATAGGTCAACTGGAATTCCATCACTTCCACTGGCTTTGTTTGTAGTGATGCTTACTAAGGCCCATTTGACTTCACATTCCAGGATGTCTGGCTTAGGTGAGTGATCACACCATCGTGATTATCTGGGTCATGAAGATCTTTTTTTGTATAGTTCTTCTGTGTATTTTTGCCACCTCTTCTTAATATCTTCTGCTCCTGTTAGGTCCACACCATTTCTGTCCTTTATTGAGCCCATCTTTGCATGAAATATTCCCTTAGTATCTCTGATTTTCTTGAAGAGATCTCTAGTCTTTCCCATTCTATTGTTTTCCTCTATTTCTTTGCATTGATCATTGAAGAAGGCGTTCTTATCTCTCCTTGTTATTCTTTGGAACTCTGTATTCAAATGGGTATCTCTTTCCTTTTCTCCTTTGCTTTTCACTTCTCTTCTTTTCACAGCTATTTGTAAGGCCTTCTCAGACAGCCATTTTTCTTTTTTGTATTTCTTTTTCTTGTGGATGGATTGATCCCTGTCTCCTGTACAATATCATGGACCTCCGTCCATAGTTCATCAGGTACTCTTTCTATCAGATCTAGTCCCTTAAATCAATATCAAAATCAGATTGTTTATATTCTTTGCAGCCAAAGATGGAGAAGCTCTATACAGTCAGTAAAAACAAGATCAGGAGCTGACTGTGGCTCAGATCATGAACTCCATATTACCAAATTCAGACTTAAATTGAAGAAAGTAGGGAAAACCACTAGACCATTGAGGTATGACCTAAATCAAATCCCTTATGATTATACAATAAAAGTGAGAAACAGATTTAAGAACAAGGAATAGGAAGCAGAAAAAAAGTTAGCATTGGTTAGGACTCTCTTAGTTGCAACTAAATGAGTTAACAGAAACTAGTTTACAGAAACTCAACTCAAATGAGACAAAGCAATAAAAATAAATGTTCTGATCAGCATAACTGACAGGTCAGGATGCTGGCTTCAGGCATAGCTGAATCCAGTCTACTCTCCATGTTAGCCGGGGTCTGTCACTCTGGCCCAGTTTTCCTCTGCAGCCTATGGATTTCTCACAGTGACTCTTCCCACATGAAAGCAAAGGTGATCACCACAGTTCCCAACTTGGACTCTACATAGCCAGGACCTCAGTGGAAATGGAGACTATCTTTCCTGATTCTTCTCCCAAATGTTTCTGCTCAGGATTGACTCTGTTGTAGCCCAGTCTGGGTCCCAGCTATCCCCACACAAAGCCAGGAGGATAGAAGATCAGGCCAGGGTGCTGTGCCCACCCTGAAACCAGGGAACCTCATGGTCAAATCAATCCCATCAATATCCATGGGCTGAGTGTGGCTCTCAAAGGAAAACTGAGGTGGTGTTTTAAAACAGAGAAATGGAGATGTTGGGCTGGGAAAACAGCACATTTCCTGCAGCGGACATCTAGGACTTTGCTATCTCCAAAGCTATACTCTTCATTTTGAAAGAGACTTTGAGCTATTCTGGGGCTCAAGATTAACAGCCAAACTGGAGATATTCTGGGGGTGCTTCCCTGATGGGCTGCCCAAGGAGACTGGTACAAAACAGAGAAACTTTTTACATCATTTCTAAGTTTCAGTTGAGACTAGGGGGGAGAAGGGGAAAAGCCATCAGTGTGGGGTCTTGAGTAATAAAACAGAGAGTAAGAAGGAAGAGGAAAAATGCTTGAGATGTAAATGTGATGAACAACAGGAAATAATTGAAAAGGAAGTGGCTTCCTCTCGTGTGTCAGGCCAGCCTTGGGAAGAACAAGAGAAGCACCTTTTCTGGAGCCTCAGCTGCTCTGCTGCCTTTCCAGCCGCCTCCTTGGAAAGAATGAGGCTTTAACAACCAGCGTGGTATCGGCGCTGGCTTCCACCCAAGCCTGAACAGTGCCCCCATTGAGGGACCCCGGGGCCAGCCCTGGATGCCTCTCCTTTCTCCTGCACCCCCTCAATGGGCCATTTGTGGGGCTAACAAGGACCGGGAGACACACTGCCCATCTTCTGCAAGCCCCCAGCAGCTGCAGGATTCCTCTAAAGGACCCCTGCACATCTCTGCTAAGAGACCAGCAGGATGGATGCTGGGTTCAGAAAGAGGTCCCCAGGAGCCTCCTAGATGGAAGAGAAAAATACTCCTCAGTTCTCCTCTCCCCTACAGGCCTTTCTCCCATCTCCTGGGATGGTGTTGCTTCACCCTGCAAATATTTGGTATCCTGCCTTCTTGCAGGGTAGACACCCTCCCTATTCCACTCTCCTTGCTGGCTTAGAGAGAGAAGAGAGACAAGGAATGAGCTGAGAGTTTATGATTGCAGCTATGTTCAAATAATCCATCTTTATAGCCCTCTTTGAAGGCGAGATTAAGATGACCTAGAGTGGAAAGGTGGCTAAAAAATTTCTATCAAACACCAAGATCACAGCTACTGTTTGTACTAATCTTATTGATCCCATCACAAGGCAAAGGAAAGGTAGACAGCAATCTATTTCTCCAGCACCCATTAGGTAATGACTGCTATTGTCCTGAGGAAACAGAGCAGCATACTGTCCAGAGTAGGCAGATGAGGATGCATTGTCTGCAATTTCCTACCTCCATGGAATATAAAGATGTGATTTTATATTTTCATCTAGGCAAGTTGACCTCTGCCTAGATGTCTCCCTCCGGGAGCTTCTTCTTGCATGTAAAAATCTCCCATTCTTGTAACACTGCCTTTGTTTGTAGGCTAAAGCAAGTGTCCATTTGTCCTAAGTTGCTTCCTGTCATGTCCGACTCTTTATGACCATCAGGACTGTAGCCCACCGGGCTCCTCTGTCCATGGGATTCTCTAGGCAAGAATACTAGAGTGGGTTGCCATTTTCCTCTCCAGGAGATCTTCCCAACCCAGGGATCAAACCCACTCTCCTGCACTGGCAGGCAAGTTCTTTACCACTAGCACCACCCGGGAAGCCGAAAAGCAAGTCAGCACGAAACGAAGTGCTCCACACTATTCGGTGGAAATTTATTGAAGTGTCAATTTCTCAAAACCTCAAGTCTTATACGTCATCAATACTGTGGTGGGATGCAGGTGATCCTGTCATTCCCAAAGTAACCGCTGGGGTAAAGAGGAGACGGGACAGCTCCAGAGACAAACTTTGCCTACTTAGCAACGGACGGACTCTGAAAGGCAACCTAATGCATCCTCACGCTTCAATCTCCCCACAACCTCCTTGCCAGAAGGTTGATCTCTGGCCTCATTCTGCAGGACCAGGGGGCTTCCCTCTTTCCATGCCAGGGCATTTCACTTTTGAACAAATCTTATTCATCAGAGAATTTTCCTTTATTTTAACCCTCAAAGGATTTCCCTTGCAATCTTCAGACATTGATCCCAGTCTTAGCCCAGGGCCAGACTGTCAAATTCCAGAAAACCCTCACCCTTTCTGATAAATCTTTCCAGACAGCAATCATTCAGGACTCCTCCTGAGGTTTTCCTCTTTGGGCTAAATCATGGCTCCTGAAATTCCTGCAACAGTTTCCCACAGGATAGAGTCACTCGATTTTTGTCTTGGACCCTTTTAAAGACACGGAATTCAGGCGAGGTTTGGCCAGGGTTAAAATAAAGGCCCACCCTTGATAGGAGAATTCTAACTCATGAATGCACTCTAAGAGTTGATGCTTGTCATGTGATACTGCAAGTTCCCACTGAACTTCCTGGGGATAAAACTCATGAGACTTTTCCCATGGACATCTGTTAAGCCAGTCATTTCCAGTCAATTGAATGATTTTAACCTAAGATCTGGGATTCCCTGATGACTCAGATGGTAAAGGATCCACCTGCAATGCAGGAGACCCTGGTTCGATCCCTGGATTGTGAAGATACCCTGAAGGAGGCCATGGCAATCTGCTCCAGTATTTTTGCCTGGAGAATCCCCATGGACAGAAAAGCCTGGCGGGCTGCAGTCCATGGGGTGGCAAAGATTTGGACACAGTTAAGCAACTAAGCACAAACAAGAGCACAACCTAAGATCTAATGTTCATTTCTTATAAAATTTTATCCTTTTTGTCTCAGTCCATCAATCTAACATGTGGACTTCTTTTAGAAATATTGATTCAGATTGTAGCATTTATGTAAGAGTAGTAGAATTTATCCTCAAATTTATGTAATCTACATACATCCAAATGGGTGTCCTCTATTTGCAATCAAATTATTAAGAAAAGCGAAGGCAACACTGACAAGCTCAGATGAATAGTCCTGAACTCAGTGTTAGAGACCTTTCAATGCTGTGTTAATACAAGAAAAATAGATTTCAGGATGCTGAGAACTCACTCCTGCTTTCCAGCCCAGAGACACCTCACATAAAAGAATACTGTACTATTAGACAGAAGGAAGTATTTTTATGTTTTTCTTTAGTTGATTTTGGATAGGGGTGGTCAGTACTGGTTTTATACTATGCAAACATAAGATTCTAAGGATGTAGCAGAAGCAATGGCCCTTTAACCTAGCTTAGGCATTAAGTAGTGGGTCTCTGAGCTTTAAAGATTATGTTTTATTAAAACAGCCTTCTTGCCAAAATCTGATATGCTTCTTTCTAAGATAGATTCCCAAACCAAAGCTTATCCAATCGATATGACAATAAAAGGCTCATCAAAACATTATGCCTGCATTTTCCCAGATTTCTCCAAACCTTTCCCTAAGAGGTGCTATGTTTTCATTTCCCAAGGAAAAAGAGAACCACTCTATAAATTATTTTCAGAAACTACTATGAATTCCACATCCAAAGTTCTTGCAATCATATTTGAATGTTCAGTTAAGGCAGTTCTCAGGGTGGAAGCCTCCCAGGCTGAATGCAGAAACCCCTTCTGGCAAAGTCGTGTGAAAAATGTCTCAATCAGATGCTTTTTCTAAGCCATTCCCAAGCTTCATGTCAAACAGAGGCTGAGTGTGAGCTGAAAGATGGCTGGATAATAGCATGAGAATAAATAAGTCACTTATTTCAGGTTTCTAATGGAAAAGAATTTTCACTGAAAAAGAAATGCACAGATAACTTCAGGTTTTGAACGAGTCCAATCATGGGGTGAAGACCCAAAGGGAAACAAACCCAAGTAATTTTGTTATTTTGGGAGGTCAAGTCCATTGAAATATTAATCCCTTTCCTATAACCACCTATTACAAATAATAAGTTGGATCATAGCTTACCTTGCCACATTTCAGTTTTATCAAGGGAACTTTACTTCTTTCTACACAGCTTACCTTTTTCCCTTTCCAAACCCTGCTCAATTTATCAACTGATACTGATACTGTGTGATTAGATTGACTGATTAGTCAATCTAATCACACAGACCACAGCCTTGTCTAACTCAATGAAACTAAGCCATGCCATGTGGGGCCACCCAAGACGGGTGGGACACGGTGGAGAGGTCTGACAGAATGTGGTCCACTGGAGAAGGGAATGGCAAACCACTTCAGTATTCTTGCCTTGAGAACCCCATGAACAGTATGAAAAGGCAAAATGATAGGATACTGAAAGAGGAACTCCCCAGGTCAGTAGGTGCCCAATATGCTACTGGAGATCAGTGGAGAAATAACTCCAGAAAGAATGAAGGGATGGAGCCAAAGCAAAAACAATACCCAGTTGTGGATGTGACTGGTGATAGAAGCAAGGTCCAATGCTGTAAAGAGCAATATTGCATCAGATCAGATCAGTTGCTCAGTCGTGTCCGACTCTGCAACCCCATGAATCGCAGCACGCCAGGCCTCCCTGTCCATCACCAACTCCCGGAGTTCACTCAGACTCACATCCATCGAGTCAGTGATGCCATCCAGTCCTCTAATCCTCTGTCGTCCCCTTCGCCTCTTGCCCCCAATCCCTCCCAGCATCAGAGTCTTTTCCAATGAGTCAACTCTTCGCATGAGGTGGCCAAAGTACTGGAGTTTCAGCTTTAGCATCATTCCTTCCAAAGAAATCCCAGGGCTGATCTCCTTTAGAATGGACTGGTTGGATCTCCTTGCAGTCCAAGGGATTCTCAAGAGTCTTCTCCAACACCACTGTTCAAAATCATCAGTTCTTTGGCGCTCAGCCTTTTATTGCATAGGAACCTGGAATGTCAGGTCCATGAATCAAGGCAAATTGGAAATGGTCAAACAGGAGTTGGTAAGAGTGAATGCCGACATTCTAGGAATCAGCAAACTAAAATGGACTGGAATGGGTGAATTTAACTCAGATGACCATTATATCTACTACTGTGGGCAGGAATCCGTTAGAAGAAATGGAGTAGCCATCATGGTCAAAAAAAGAGTCTGAAATGCAGTAATTGGATGCAATCTCAAAAATGACAGAATGATCTCTGTTCGTTTCCAAGGCAAACCATTCAATGTCACAGTAATCCAAGTCTCTGCCCCAACCAGTAACGCTGAAGAAGCTGAAGTTGAATGGTTCTATGAAGACCTACAAGATATTTTAGAATTAACACCCAAAAAAGATGTCCTTTTCATTATAGGGGACTGGAATGCAAAAGTAGGAAGTCAAGAAACATCTGGGGTAACAGGCAAATTTGGATAGAATGAAGCAGGGCAAAGGCTAGTAGAGTTTTGCCAAGAGAATGCACTGGTCATAGCAAACACCCTCTTCCAACAACACAAGAGAAGACTCTACACATGGACATCACCAGATGGTCAACACCAAAATCAGAATGATTATATTCTTTGTAGCCAAAGATGGAGAAGCTCTATAAGCAAAAACAAGACTGGGAGCTGACTGTGGCTCAGATCATGAACTCCTTATTGCCAAATTGAGACTTCAATTGAAGAAAGTGGGGAAAACCACTAGACCATTCAGGTATGACTTAAATCCAATCCCTTATTATTATACAGGAGAACTGAGAAATAGGTTTAAGGGACTAGATCTGATAGAGTGCCTGATGAACGATGGACGGAGGTGGTTCATGACATTGTACAGTAGACAGGGATCAAGACCATCCCCATGGAAAAGAAATGCAAAAAAGCAAAATGGCTGTCTGGGGAGGCCTTACAAATAGCTGTGAAAAGAAGAGAAGCGAAAAGCAAAGGAGAAAAGGAAAGATATGAGCATCTGAATGCACAGTTCCAAAGAATAGCAAGGAGAGATAAGAAAGCCTTCCTCAGAGATCAATGCAAAGAAATAGAGGAAAACAACAGAATGAGAAAAACTAGAGATCTCTTCAAGAAAATTAGAGATACCAAGGGGACATTTCATGCAAAGATGAGCTTGATAAAGGACAGAAATGGTATGGACCTAACAGGAGCAGAAGATATTAAGAGGTGGCAGGAAGAACTGTACAAAAAAGATCTTCATGACCCAGATAATCACGATGGTGTGATCACTCACCTAGAGACAGACATCCTGGAATGTGAAGTCAAGTGGGCCTTAGAAAGCATCACTACGAACAAAACTAGTGGAGTGATGGAATGAACCATTTCAAATCCTAAAAGATGATGCTCTGAAAGTGCTGCACTCAACATGCCAGCAAATCTGGAAAACTCAGCAGTGGTCACAGGACTGGAAAAGGTCAGTTTTCATTCCAATCCCAAAGAAAGGCAACGCCAAAGAATGCTCAAACTACCACACAATTGCACTCATCTTACATGCTAGTAAAGTAATGCTCAAAATTCTCCAAGCCAGGCTTCAGCAATACATGAACCGGCAGAGGAACCAGAGATCCAATTGCCAACATCTGCTGGATAATTGAAAAAGCAAGAGAGTTCCAGAAAAAGATCTATTTCTGCTTTTTGACTATGCCAAAGCCTTTGACTGTGTGGATCACAAGAAACTGTGGGAAATTCTGAAAGAGATGGGAATATTAGATCACCTGACCTGCCTCTTGAGAAACCTATGTGCAGGTCAGGAAGCAACAGTCAGAACTGGACATGGAACAACAGACTGGTTCCAAATAGGAAAAGGAGCACGTCAAGGCTATATATTGTCACCCTGCTTATTTAACTTCTATGCAGAGTGCATCATGAGAAATGCTGGGCTGGAAGAAGCACAAGCTGGAATCAAGATTGCCGGGAGAAATATCAATAACTTCAGATATGCAGATGACACCACCCTTATGGCAGAAAGTGAAGAGGAACTAAAAAGCCTCTTGATGAAAGTGAAAGAGGAGAGTGAAGAAGTTGGCTTAAAGCCCAACATTCAGAAAACGAAAATCATGGCATCTGGTCCCATCACTTCATGGGAAATAGATGGGGAAACAGTGGAAACAGTGTCAGACTTCATTTCTGGGGGCTCCAACATAACTGCAGATGGTGATTGCAGCCATGAAATTAAAAGACGCTTACTCCTTGGAAGGAAAGTTATGACCAACCTAGATAGCATATTAAGAAGCAGAGACATTACTTTATGAACAAAGGTCCGTCTAGTCAAGGCTATGGTTTTTCCTGTGGTCATGTGAGGATGTGAGAGTTCGACTGTGAAGAAAGCTGAGCACCAAAGAATTGATGCTTTTAAACTGTGGTGTTGGAGAAGACTCTTGAGCGTCCCTTGGACTGCAAGGAAATCCAACCAATCCATTCTAAAGGAGATCAGTCCTGGGTGTTCTTTGGAAGGAATGATGCTAAAGCTGAAACTCCAGTACTTTGGCCACCTCATGCAAAGAGTTTACTCACTGGAAAAGACCCTGATGCTGGGAGGGATTGGGGGCAGGAGGAGAAGGGGATGACAGCAGATGAGATGGCTGGATGGCATCACTGACTCGATGGACATGAGTTTGAGTGAACTCCGGGAGATGGTGATGGACAGCGAGGCCTGGCGTGCTGCGATTCATGGGGTCGCAAAGAGTCAGACACGACTGAGCGACTGAGCTGAACTGAAGTGAACTGATTGATACTGATACTCTTCTCACTCATTTTGTGACAAGTCTTCTGGTAAAATCTTACTTCCCTCTTCTAGTTGTAATACCCAGTGTCTTCCCACACAATGTCACCAAATCCATTCCTCACACTATCTCCTCATCCATCCCCTCCTTTGTTTCCCTGTTACTTTCTATTGGGCTTCCCTGATGCAGAATCCGCCTGCAAAGACACAGGAGACACAGGCTTGATCCCTGGGTCAGGAAGATCCCCAGAGGATGGAGTGCATGGCAACCCACTGGAGTGCATGGCAACCCACTCCAGTATTCTTGCCTATCGAATCCCATGGGCAGGGGAGTCTGGCAGGGTACAGTCCAAAGGGTCACAAAGAGCCAGCCATGACTAAACAACTAAGTGCCTCCTGTCGGGATGACATATAACGAGTCCATCCGGCTTTCGGGTTGCTCTTTCTTTTGATATCCAGATATAGTTCTTAGAACTGCAGAAGGGCCAGCCCAATATTTCAGAAAATCAGCTACAGGATGCTTCCCCTGGGGGAGAGCCCGTCACCTCTCTCCTCAAACCCCTGGTCCAGAATCCTCCCAATCAGCCCTGACCCTCTTGTCCACTCTTTACAACCCTTTATCCTTTGCACACTCGCTGTTCTTGCCTCTTCTCTCCAGTCGCTGTCAACAGAAGTCCATGTTGCATGGACTAATGCTGAAGGTGTGGAAAACTTGGAAAGGAATTATACAGTACATCATAAAGTCTAACTCGGGCGTCACTGCTGCTAATGTCCATTCGTAAGGAATCCTTACCTGGCCAAGTTCCTGGGCATACCCTCAGAATGGAGTCCCAGCTACCACTTCCTCTCTTCCTCACCCACCAAAAGAAAACTCAATCTTCCTCAGTATTATGAAAAAGAAAACAACCCACCAAAACACTACAGTAATTCAGCCATCTTGAAGTACAGGTATGCCTGTAGTCAGGTTTTTTAGTATCATTTTTTTTTAATTTAGTAAAAAGTTTTAATGACATAAAAATGCAAAAAGAAATAATGATATAAAAATGCAAAATTACTGGAGCATTATTTATTAAAAGTCAGAGTATGTCAATATGATGTAATAGCATTCAGTTCCTTAAGGTTATTGTGCTACCTCTAAAAGGAGCAGCCTCTGAGCAGGTATTCGCAGCACCTTTCAGTTTAGGAAAATTGCTTATTATGTAATGTTAGAGAAAACTAGGATCCAAATGCTATACAGAGTGTGATTTCAACTCTGTAAAAAATCTGGAAGAAAGCATGCCAGATTATCAATAGGAGTTACAGGAATATGGGTGTTTGCTATTTTATTGCTTCAGTTTTCTGTGCTTTTTAAGCCCGCTGGATAATCACTGTCTTTTAAGACCATGCAGACCATTGAGATTTGCATGCACCAACACCTGCCTGACAGATGTAAGACTGTTTTCAGGCTGAGGTTTAACCTAATTCAGAGAAAATATCTCATTCCATAAGACTCAGCTCAGACATCACCTGTGAAGCCCTCTGTGCCCACCCATCTTCCTCCCACTGAGCAATTGGTTGCTTCTTCCACCTCCAAACTATAATACTCTGTACAACCCTTTTTAATACTTCTCACATCTGTATCAGTCAGGGTCTGTATCAGCTTATTACAAAGAAGCAGTATGGAAGGAAATCACAAAAGATAGTGCATCCCCAGGGAACAGGGGGGGCTGGTACCAACTCTAGCCTGAAAGGGTAACAGGAAGGAGTGGTTCTCAGAGCCTGGCAAAGGAATGAGAGGAATTCTTGGCAGGAATTGGAACCAGCCTATAGCAAACCCTCAGGAAAGGAGCAAATTCACTCTCTTGGCTTCTTCCAAAAGTCTACTGGTGTTTGTCAAGGGCCAAATCCAGCTGGAAGCCAAGGAGCAAGAAAGCCCTGTAACGTGACCCGTAGAGGGAAGCCTCCCAGGAAGAAAGCAGAGAGAAAGATGGTGAGTGGACCTGGGTGAGTGGACCTGGAGGGATAAACCAAAGATCCAGTACAATCACACAATTTTTGATTTACAGGTGCAGCCCCAGTGTCTGTTACCTGAGGTTTCTCTTTCCTTTATATTGCAAAGCATGCAATATTTCAGTGCATGGGCTGAATCTGCAAAGTCCAGACTCCTTCCATTTTCTCTCCAGTGGATTTCAGGGGATGAAGCTTCTCCTGAGCTGGGCCTTACTTCATCCTGCCTGGTTCCTCCATCTGCCCTCCTCTCACTAGACCACTTCCTCCCGTGCTGGACACCACCCTTCTTCCTTCCTCTTTCTCAAAGCAGATGAATCTGTGGATTATTGTATGTATCAGACATCTCACTGAGGGGTAGGGGACAGAGTGGGTAGTTGCAGCACAGTGTAAGGAGCAACGTCAAACCCTTTCGAAACATTCTTTCATAAATATTTATCAGTCATTCTCTACTATGAAGAATTTCTCATTTGTGCTCACCACCATCTTCCAGGAACCCCATGCCCTCAAGGGCCTTCTCCTTCTCATGAAAAACCTCCTAAACCCTAAACTCTGTAACACTCTTGTCTAAATCTTGAGATATTTTACTGCAATGGTTTTAAAAAGTCAAATTGGATTACTTTCTAAATAAAAAGTTTTATTGGAACCAGGACCAGAATTAGGGTGAGGAAAATGAGATAAGATTATACACTTGCAGGATCAGATTCTCTCTTCCTTTAAAATTTGCACCCTTTGTTCATCATGGACTTTTTTATTTTTTAAGTGTTACATTCTAATAGTATTTATCTTGATCACTAAGTTTTTTGGCATCCCCTTCTTTCTGCATCTAAGGCAAATGTTTCACATCCCTTTGTCCTGACCTTGCCAGTTCAGAAGAAGAGGGAAGGGCTCATCTTTCCACATTAAACATGCCCATTAAAGTGCTTTTCCAAACCAAAAGCTAACTCTTTTCCAAACAGAATTTTGAAAACTGCCAGTCAGTGTGTGTGTGTGTGTGTGTGTGTGTGTGTGTGTGTTTTGGCCACGCCACGCAGCATGTGAGATCTTAGTTCCCCACCAAGGACCGAACTTGTAAAACAGGGTTATATTAGAAGCTCAGTGTCTTAACCACTAGACCACCAGGGAAGTCCCCAAACTCCTGCCAAATTTGAGAATAATTTCTTCCTGCTATCCCTCCCCATTAGACCATGAGATCCTCCAAGAAAGAAAATGATAGAAAATGCTGCTTTCCTGTTTCTGTATCCCAAGTGCCTATATTAATAGATGAATTATAAATATTTACTAAATATAGGACCTAGGGCAAAAATTTGTAAGTTAGGTCAGCTTGTTACTTGTTGAATCTATTCAGAGCTTTTCTTTTCCATGCTGAAATGAAAAATCTTAGAAAACTAGCTGGCAAAGTTTTAAAGAGCCTTCAATCTAATCTTTTCATTTCACACATTAGGAGACAGAGGCTTATTTCCATGGTTATATTTGCAAGCAATTAGCCCATGATTTACCAAGAGTCACTAGCATTTCCTACTGTCAGAGTGCCACCCTACCTGAATAATTTTGACAGCCTCCCAGTGGGAAGACAGGAGTAAAAATTTCCAGGAGTTCAGGAAGCCCCCCACCACCATTATAACACTATTATTTCTCCTAATAGAAACCTAAGTACGGGCACGGAAAGTGAAGCTCATCATGTGAACACACACACGAGATGGGAAATGGGAAAATTCCTGCCACAACCTAGTGACCTGAGTCAGAACCAGAGTTTGAGACACAGAAATACAAACATTAAACGAAACTGTTCTATCCAAGCCAGAATCTGTGTTTGCCTGAGGTAAAGGCATGCATGTAAGAGCTACAGAGAGAAGGACACCGGTGCTAAGGAAAGTTTGCTTCTTTACAATGAACTCATTGTGTCAAACTGCTGAGGCACCCAGCAAGCTGACAAGGGTCCCTTCACCCCTGTGCCCAGGACAGGCTGGCCAAAGGACATCTAGGGTGACAAGCCGCAAACAGTCAGCACTAATCTCTTATCCCGGAATAGCCCAAAGAACCCGTCCAACCTGACTGGCTGCCCTTCACAAACGCCTTTGGAATTCTTTGTTCAGTCTTGCTTGGTTTACACTGGACTGTCTCTCCTGGGACTTCTCTGGTGACCTGATCTCCGGCCACGACAACATCCCCCAAGAGATCCACCAGTCCCCAGATTTGCCCAGCAGGCAACACTAATAAGATCCAATGAGAAGCAACGCATTCAAAACAGACGAGAAATGCATTCACACACAAGTCAGAGTTGCCACAGTCTCTTCTTCCTCACCACATTCCCCAGGCAGAAAAGAGGTCAAACCGACCTTGAAGGAGAAACGGCCTTTTTTGATCAGTTACCATGGCAACACCAGCCTTGTCTCCCTAGGGCACCTGCCCCTGGGGCTTGCACCTGCCAGCTGGTAGCCAGAGTGGCCCAGCAGCCTTAGTTCCCTGACACTGGGCTCATTTCACCAACAAAGGTGGCGGCAGTGCCAGTTGGCTTCATGCTATGGATACCTGCCCACTAAGCATTGGCCTGGACATCGGGGACTTTCACAAAGGCCAGCCAACAGCTGGCAGGCAGGCACCACCAGGTCACTGTCATTCTGGTCTGAATTGGAGACAAAGGCTCTGTCTGTAGCATGGTATCACCCCCGCCCCCCACCCCGCCGCCAACCCCCTGCCCCCGGTGTTTTATTTTCAGCTCCACGTCCTTTCCTATGGGAGGACAATGTGGCTGAAGACGCCTTTCTTGGCTTTTTGTTCCTTTAGCATTAACCTGCCTGCGTATGCTGCTAAGGAAAAGCTCCCCTGTCCCATGTCTCATTTTACTGCAAATCAGAAAGTCACCCTCAGCCAGTGGTTCAGATTTGGAGCTGGTAACCCGAAGCCGCATCAGACTTCCCCACCCTGGCTCCACACCAAGGCCTCGGAGGATTTCTTGTCACATGAGGTTAGTGGAGTTTCACATCCTCTAAAGCAAATCTCTGTTGAAACTCTCGAGTCTCACATGGCTTCAGCTCAAAACCACCACCCCACTCAGCTGCTCCCAAACTGTTTCAAGCATCAAATCAAGAGACTTGGGTTCTTGTTCAGCTTAGTCTACATAACCCTGAGCCATCACTGCTCCTCTATCACTTCGTATGGAAAATTAAGGGCCAATACAGCTGTCATTAGGGTCCTTTTCAACTCTTTCCTAAAAAAAAAACCTTCATTTTCCCTTTTTCCCTACTACTTTCTAAATATATTGCTAACCTGATTCTCTGAAAATGTGAAAATGAATAGAGATTATTTTAGTTTAAAAAATAAATGGATATACATAACAATATGAATGAATTTCAAAATTTCAGTGAAAGAAGTCTCATGAAAAGTTCTAGAATAAACTCAACTAATTTACGGTAAAAAGAAATAGAGGAAAGCGGTAGCCTCTGGGAGTGAGGTGGGAGCAGGGACTCCCTGGAGAGAGGCCTGAGGAACTTTCTGAGGTGAAGACTATATTTTATATCTGGATAAGGGTTTGGGTCACACAGGTGAAAGCCTTTGTCAAAACTCATAGAATGCTCTTCTTGAGACAGACTGATAGAGGGATGAAGAGATAGGTAATAAAATAATTCTAACAAAATGTTCATTGTAGAATTTAAGTGGGCATATAGGTGTTCACGGTGTAATTAATTCACTTTTCTGTATATTTCAAAATCTTCACAATAAAATATTGGGGGTAGGGGAATATGCTATAACAAATTACAAAATTCCCTTCCCACCCACTCTCTCCCTCTTTCTTGACTGTCATCTTTTTTCCCACAAACTGAGCCAGTGGAAATGGCAGTATTTACTGACCTGAGTGGACAATTCAACAGAGCTCTGTGATGAGTAATTCTTTTATCACTGCCCATGGCCTTCAAGGAAGGGGGACACAAGTTCTGCACATCCAGAGCCCTTCCTTCCACCTCACCTTCCATAGCACAATGATCAGAAATGGGTTTCCTGTGAGGCTGGCTACCCGCCCACATCAGGGGTTGGTCTCTCTTTACCCCGCATGAATCTCTGTTCTGATTTTCAACATCCTAACAGCCTTAGAATGAACACATGGCAATTATGACATTTAATTCCAAATGAAATGGGAACATAACATTTTTAGAATCACTCTGGAGGTATGTCAATTACCAAGAGACAAATTACAAACACATCTTTTACTGGACTCACTATGCTGCTACCCTACCATAAATGGAAATATCATAAATATGTTCCTGAAACACTGACTTTCTTGACCACTTCCCTTTAAGACTCTCAAAACACATTCTTCTTTGTTCCTTCTCAACTTGATTTCTTCTCCCTGAAAATCTTTAAGCCAGACCCACACAAAAGAGCTTATGTTACTAATGTCTTTGCAGACACCATCGGAGACCTAATTCACAGCTAATTTCTTTGAGGGGAAGAAATTAAAGAAAATAAAAAAAACACTAAGAATACAGAGTAAATCTACTTCCTCAGGGTAGAATTCATGATTTTTGTCTATTATTCTCATTGGCAAGTTAATAAAACCTGACAGAAATACACATTTATTGAGTATCAGATATGGTCAAGGCCTTGAGTTACCCAAGGGATTAGTTTCTTCACTCCAAACCAGTGTATAGTCTAATCCAGTGGAGGATTTCAAATATAAGCTTATACAAAGCTGAACAGTAAAATATTCAGATACTTATTCCATGCAGCAGTGGAAAAGTTGTCCAAACTGCATAAACAATGAACCAAGGACTGGATGGTGGGAACTCTGGGAATTTAAGAAAGGACCTAACACCTCTGACAGGAGTGGAGGTCAGAGGTCTTACTTATAAGAATTGGATTTCAGCTATGTCTGGAAGAATAGGTAGGATTTGGGAAATGCAAGAAGGGGAAAGACCACCTTGGGAAGGTAAGATTGGTAATTAAAGGGGCACTTCTGTTCTCAGTACTTGAACTCCAAAGCATCATTCCATTTATTTACTTTAAATAAACAAGTAAAGCCATAATATGTCAGATATTGATAAATGCCATGGAAAGGAGGTGTTGACTGAAGGGGTAAGGAGGGTGGTTGCTATGTTTTATATTTAAGATGGTCTTGCTGATAACCTGGGATGAAAGAAATGAGAAGGCAAGTTTTGTTTGTATCTGGAGGAAGCACTTTTCAAGCAGAGAGTCAATAGTGCAAAGACCTAAGCAGGAAGAGGATCTACTTGAAACAGCAAGAAAACCAGCGTGGCTACAACAGAATGGGTGCAGGTACAGTGGAAGGGGATGGTGTCTGAAAGTGGTTGGTGCCAATCACATGATGTCTTTTAGAGCAATGGAGGGGCTCTGCTTTGTATGGAAGGTGAGATGTCAAGATGTGGAAGGTATGGAACAGAGGAGTGACAGGGTCTGATTTCCATTTAAAAGAATCACACGACGTACATGCTGAAAAACAATTGTAGTCTCTTATTGGCTATGACAGTAATCCATGTGAGAGATGATCATGGCTTGAACTATGATGGTAGTGGTCGAGATGGTAAGAAGGAGGAAGATTCTTAGAGGTTCAAGCCATGGGACTTCTTGGTGAATTGGACATGGGGTATGAGGAAAAGAGAAGAATCCATGACTTCGAGCTTTTCCTCTTGAGCAGCTCTTGGAAAGAATTGCTTTTTGCTAAAATGAGAAAGACTATGGGAGCAGTGGTTATGGTTTGCAGGGGAGGGGATCATGAATCATGAGTTTAATACCAACTTGTTAGAGTGGAGATGCTTTTTAGGTACCCAATTAATAGATACATCATATTACAGACATCCTATTAGAGATGTGTCTCAAGTATGCAGTTGAATATACAATAGAATTCAGAGCTAAAATCCAGCCTGGAGATCCAAATGTTGATGATGTTAGCATCTGGATGATATTGAAAGCCAAGAGATCAAATGAGATCATACTGAAGGTGGATAAAAAAATAAAAGAGGAGCCTTGAGACACTTCAGTGTTTGGAGGTCTGTGAGATGAGGAGGAACCAGCAAAGAAAGAGGAGGAAGGGACCAACAGAGATGCAAAGATCAGAGACCAGTACCCCAAGTTAGGTGAGCTGTCAGCGTATCCAAAGCTGCTGGCTCTGGATGCAAAACGAATATAATAGGCAAAGCAAAAAGTAGCTACCTGTGTCTCCTGCTGTGACATCTACATGCATGCGTGCTCAGTAGTTCAGTTGTGGCTGGCTCTTTGCAGCCCGTGGACTGTAGCCCTCCAGGCTCCTCTGTCCTGGGGATTCTCCAGGCAAGAATACTGGAGTGGGTTGCCATTTCCTCCTTCAGGGGATCTTCCAACCCAGGAATCAAACCTACATCTTCTGCGTCCCTATTACATCCACAGCCTCCTGTTAATAGTAATAACAGAAGAATAGGAATAATTAAGAACTACCACCTATTGAGTGTCAATCAAATTCCAAGGATTGTGCTTTGGCAAATCTTGCTTGCCAACTCTGATAGATAGATAGTAGCTGCTGCTGCTGCTGCTAAGTCGATTCAGTTGTGTCCGACTCTGTGCGACCCCAGAGACGGCAGCCCACCAGGCTACCCCGTCCCTGGGATTCTCCAGGCAAGAACACTGGAGTGGATTGCCATTTCCTTCTCCAGTGCATGAAAGTGAAAAGTGAAAGGGAAGTCGCTCAGTCGGGTCCGACTCTTAGTGACCCCATGGACTGCAGCCTACCAGGCTCCTCCGTCCATGGGATTTTCCAGGCAAGAGTACTGGAGTGGGGTGCCATTGCCTTCTCCTGATAGTAGCTACTTAGGTCATTGTGTTGAGGAGTCTGAGACTGCTTCTTAGCTTAAAGTAAAGGATTGAGTTGCAGGACTTCTCTGGTGGTCCAGAGGTTAAGAATCCACCTTGTCATGCAGGGGACAGGGGTTTGATCCCTGGTCAGGGAGATAAGATCCCACATAAGATCCCACATTCCAGATAAGATGCCACAGAGCAACTAAGCCTGTGCGCCACAACTCCTGAACCCGTGCACTCTGGAGCCTGTGTGCCACAACTAGAGAACCTGTGTGCTGCAATGAAAGATCCCACATGACATTAAAAACAAAAAAGATTCCTGCCATGGACATTGAAGAACTGGCCTCCTATTTGCCAGTTATTCATGATCCCTGTAATAAGACTTTACATACATTTTCTATAGGGTCCACAACCCTTCAGTGGTGCTGTAATGAACACCATGTTACAAAGGCAGGAACTTAGTTCAGAAAAGTTTATTGCTTGCCCTGAGTTGGCACAGCTAGTTATGGCAAAGGGGAGACCTGGCCCAGGTCAGCTGGCCTTTGTCCCACGCCGCACTTTCCCTCCCCATAAGAAAAGTGCACAGAATTTCAGATTCCCTCAGGTACACCCCTTCTAATTGAAACCTATGCCACAGAAAGCATATAATGAAAGGTATAAACTTCAAAAGTAATGGTTCCTTCATGCTTATATAGAATATGGTCCAGCTGGCCCCATAAACTGATTTAGAGAGAGATGTTTGCAAATTTAAGTACAAAAGAAAAAGGAACAAAACATGACACAGGAGTAGTCAAAGTGATTTTAGCAGAAGTTTTTTTCAATCTAGGGCAGTTGAAGATGACACAAGTAAGAGCAATCATTAAAAATATGACTATTATTTTGTCTTCATCATTCCCATAGCAACCTAGTAGTATTGCCTGCCAAAAAATAACTCAGTAGGCACCAAGAATTCTCAGCTTCTCTTTTAGCACCAAGCCCTTCCCACAGTCATTTATATTAACATTTGCAAAAGATTTATTTCCCTTTGATTCAAATAATTCCACATTCCCAAGAATATCTGGACTGGAGCATGGCCAGTTGCCTGCAGGGCCTGCAGCCGTCTCCCTGGTCCTGGGTAGCTCCCCGGGTGCGCATGAATGGCTCATTGTTAAAGACAAACCCACTGCAGAAAACACAAAACACAGAAGAGGAATCAGTCTCCTGTTCTGAGGACTAGTCTGGATTTTGAGCAATGAAACTGAGTGGGCGTGGCAAGCACCTAAGGCTGTTGTGCGTCAGTGATAGATGCCTCTCAGCAGGCCTAGGGCTCCTCTGAGATGCTGCCCCAGGTCACCATCAACAACTCATCCAGGAGATTCTGAAGCCAGATCCTTCCATGTAGCCATGCAGAAGGCTAGAGCAGACACAAAACTGAAAGTCATCTTTATCACCCCTCGAAATCTGTTAAGCACCAACTGTAAGCAGGAGGAAACACTATTCAGAGAAAATGGAATGGAGGTCATCTTCCAATGGTGTATATGGCTTGACCTACTGACCAAAAATCCAAGCCAAGTATGACCTTTAGACTCTTATATGATGGAGACTAGGAACCCATATTTTGCTCTGATTTTTGCTATTAGCTTTCTGCATATATTGTTTTCTCTCTCCCAGCTAATAGCACACTTTGGGGAAAGATCCAACTGCCCACTTCAAAGTCTCTTAAAATAGAAGATTAAAAAGTGCTATAATTTTAGCATTTCTTGGAATTGATCAACCTTTCACTAAATTCAATTGCAGACTGGGTTAACTGCTTTCCTGATGTAAACTTTCTACATTTAGACCATGTTTATTATTTCAGAGATATATTGAAAAATGCCACAAGTAATGCTTGATGAGTATAATTTAGTAACTACATGCCTATAGTTCAGATATGGCTATTTTCAAAAAGTTACACTTTCTGATACATATTTAGGCTTTTTACTGTCTTTATTTGAGCCATTTCTTTTTTAAATTCACTTATTTTTAATTTTAGGATAATTGCTTTACAATATTGTGTTAGTTTCTGCCATACATCAACATGAATCCAGCCTTAGGTATACATATGTTCCTTCCCTCCTCCTGATTCTCTATCCCACATCCCCCCGCCTCCTGCCATCCCACCTTCTTAGGTTGTCACAGAGCACCAGGCTAAGCTTCCTGTGTTATATAGAAGCTTCCCATTAGCTATCTATTTTAAATATGGTAATGTATATATTTCAATCCTACTTTCTCAATTTGTCCCATCCTCTCCTGCCCCTGCTGTGTCCATAAGTCTGTGGTCTATGTCTGAATCTCTATCCTTGCCTTGCAAATCGGTTCATCAATTCTACATATATGCATTAATATACTATATTTGTTTTTCTCTTTCTGACTTACCTCACTCTATAATAGCCTCTAGGTTCATCCACCTCATTAAAACTGAAGACTACCATATTTCAAGATAAAATTTTCATATCACATTACTTCTCCCAGCTCTCAAAAACCCACCAAAACATATCAGGGAAAAGCAATGAAGTGATCCAGAAACAATAGACTAATTCAGCTATGGTCATAATTCATTTATCTGCAAAAACAATAGCTATATCTGCTCAAGTGAACAACATATCTGACTTTATGCCTTGGAGAAAAATAAACCTAACTTGTTAAAACATGCCTCTCTCTTTCAACTACCCTACTTAACATTCTGCAAATAAGGCAAAAAAAAAAAAAAAAGACAAGCTATATGGAGTCTAAACTTCTACCCTGTGGACATATCTCCATCTTCATTGAGGCCATTAATATATTAAAAACACTGATGAAGGGCTAGTTGTTGGGTAAAGTCATTTTTCCCTTGACATTTATTATCAGTAGAAAAGTTTTTCTGTTTTAATACCCACATTCTGGCATATAATTACTGTAATAAAGTCTATTTCACTCTGGGTGACTGCTGCCAGTATTATGAAATCATGGCAATGGTTGTAAAAATAAGGGAGGTCACAACCTTTCCACACACACACACACCCACTCTGCAGCTGATATTAAATAGCTTTGGTGGGAAAATGCAGACCTTTAAACTTTCTCTACCAAACTCAATGCATTCTGTATTTAACTTCTTCTTTAAAACGGTTTGTGTTATAAGAATTCAAAAACTGTGTATGGCCATGGGGGGGAGAAAAAGAAGAAGAAGAAACTTACACTTAATTAGTTACTAAGTCCAACTTGGATATAGAACAATAACAACCATTTCTTTGTGCTAACTATTTTTAATGATATGCATTACATGCATCGGCCTGTCTATTGCTCCGACTGTTCCAGCCTCAATCCAGGTTTGCTAGTACGTTGTTGGCAAAGGACAGCATTGGGAAAAGTATCCATTTCGATGTTTTGCATTTTGATAGAGATAATAATGCCTAACAGCATAAATTCCCTCTAAATCCCTAAACCACCACCATGGCTTCCTGACAACGAGACAGTCAACCTCAAAGTACATCAGACACTGTACAAACATCCTCCTTACACCCCTAGCAGTACTCAGTATTTTGATTCACCCTCTCTGGGCTTAACCTGCTCAAATATTTTAATCCAATTGCTTTCAACTATTCTCTTACGTAACTGTTGGATGTAATTTCTCAATTCAAGTCAAGCTAATTCAGAATCATAATAAGGACAGATAGGCCCAGAAAGAGTATCTTGTGCATTTAAAAAATTTTTTCCATATGGAATAGGAATTTCTTTAGGGAGGATCTAAGGAAACACTGATTTTAAAAGTAGAGTTTTCGCTTTCCAAATTCAAATAACCTTGAGTAAAGATACTGCTTGGGAGATCAGAAGATCAGGATCTCTCTTTGCTCTTGGAATGGGAAATCCCTAGAAACCATTGTCTTTCAAAGCAACAAAGAGAATATGGATGCAAATAGAATGTTGGAGAACAGTTGTGTTAGACCAACAAGAGAGTACCAACAGAGTACCATACAGAGAAAGCCAACCCTGGGACTGCCACTTACCCTGCTTCAATCAGAATTCTGCTGTCATCTGCTTTATTTCCTGGACTTATGTGTCAGGTTTTGCTTAGGGAGGAAGTGAAGTGAAGTGAAGTGAATCCTCTCAGTCATGTCCTACTCTTTGTGACCCCGTGGACTATAGCCCACCAGCCTCCTCCATCAACGGGATTCTCCAGGCAAGAATACTGGAGTGAATTGCCATTTCCTCCTCCAGGGGATCTTTCCGACCCAGGGATCAAACCCAGGTCTCCCGCATTAGGAAAAGACCTATAATAACCACATTGGAAAACAGTTTGAGGCATGCATACCCTTTGACCAGCAATGCTGCTCCTAGATAAGTCTCCTGGAGAAATCTGTACCTATGTGCCCAGACTGCATGTCTAGGAATGTTCACAGCACTACTGGAACGTTCACAGCACATACAGAGTCATAATGGCTCCAAACCAGAAGCAACTCGTGTCCATCCTTAGGACAATGGATTGATACATTGTGGTGAATTCGTACAATGGAAAACCATACAGCAGTAGAAATTAATAAGCCAGAAATTTGTGCCAAAACCTGGATGAAACTTGCAAACATAAGGCTGTATGAAAAAGGCAAGACACACAAAAAAAACCACATAGAATTATTCCATTTATGTAAAATTTTTAAACCAACAATATTAATCTATACTGTTTAAAGATGTACATACAGGCAATAACACTTGCTGCTGCTAAGTCGCTTCAGTCGTGTCCGACTCTGTGCAACCCCATAGACGGCAGCCCACCAGGCTCCCCCATCCCTGGGATTCTCCAGGCAAGAACACTGGAGTGGGTCGCCATTTCCTTCTCCAATGCATGAAAGTGAAAAGTGAAAGTGAAGTTGCTCAGTCGTGTCTGACTCTTAGCGACCCCATGGACTGCAGCCTACCAGGCTCCTCCACCCGTGAGATTTTCCAGGCAAGAGTACTGGAGTGGGGTGCCATCATCTTCTCCGGGCAATAAAACTTAGGAAGAAGCAAATAAATGATTTTCACAAAAGTCTGAAGACTATTTCCTCTGTGGGATGAGATAAAGTTGTAATCACAACTCAAGATGGGAACTACAGGAAACTTCTGGGATGATAATAATGCTTTGTTCCTCATCCTTCAAAATTTTTCTATATGGATATTTTATCTTTTACTTCAAAATTGGAAGAAAAAAAAACCACCACTCTTAAAAAAGAGAAGTTTGAAAATTCACTTCTTCATGGCAAAGATAAAGACCTGGAGGTCAGGGAGATTAAGTCAATTGCCCATTTTTTCTGACACCTATCGTGCAGCTCAGTCACAGAGCCTCTTCTCCAGTGCGTTGGGCAGGGGTATACATACATTCTGAAGACAGAGGGCCTGTCATTGCCGCATTCATTTCTTCAGTCCAGTTTGCAAACTGACCCACTCCTTTCCCTCCCTCAGCATCTCTCCTTGTGGGTCCCCAGCCAACATCCACCTCGAGCCCCCTGGACAGATGTGTACACGATACATGAATTCACAGATAGATACGCACACCCCCTGTACCTGTAACCTCTCTTAGGTCTACCAGGAGTGACGATATTTCATATTTAATCTATATTTAATCTATAACCTATATTTAATCTATAACCTATATTTAATCTATAACCTAAAACCTATTATACTTTGCATGTTACAGATATCTAAAACAAAAATAAAGCTTGTTAACTACTAATATTAAATTTAATGCATCTATAGATACTTTTCAAGTTGTTAGTCATTCAGTTGTATCTGACCCTGTGGGATCCCATGGACTGTAGCCTGCTAGATTCCTTTGTGCATGGAATTCTCCAAGCAAGAAAAGTGGAGTAAATTGCCATTTCCTTTTCCAGGGGATCTTTCCAACCCAGGGATCAAACTTGGGTCTCCTGCACTCCAGGCAGATTCTTTACCGTCCAAGCCACTGCTTTTTAAGCATCCCTCCAATAAACTGTGGGGGGGGGAACAGTACAAGTTGTAGTCTTGCCATTTGAGGATTCTTTTCCTGAACTACTTCAGAGCTGCGCAGAATATACTACTTTCATAGTGGAGTTTAAAAAAAAATCTTTATTATCCCCTTTCTTTCTAAAAAAACAATCAGTTGCTGAAAAAATATTTAGCCAGAAATTTTTTAGAAAGTAAAATTGCGAATTAAGAAATTCTAGGGAAGGCATTGCATACAGATACAAATAATAAGATGATTTTAAAGCTTATGCAGGAGTCTATTACTAAATCTCTCTGAGTCAGTGGTATTATTGGATGTTTTTTCATATTTAAAGATTTATTTTCTTACAGCAGTGGGAGCAGTTTTAGGCTCACAGCAAAACCGAGAGGAAGATGCAGAGATTTTCCATTTACTTCCTGTTCCTACAAAAGCATATCCTTACCCATTATCAACAACCCCCCCCCCCCACACACACACAAGAGTATTCTGTTTGTTACAACTGATAAACCTCCATTGGCACATTATCACCCAAAGCCCATAGTTTATATTAGGGTCTACTCTTGGTGTTGTACAGTCTACGGGTTTGGACAAGTGTGTAATGACATGTATTCATCATTATAGCATTATCACACAGAGTCTTTGCAGCGCCCCAAATATCCCTTGTGATCCACCCATTTATCCCTCCCCTTTCCTTTAACCCCTAGTAGTCCCTGACCTTTTTATAGTCTCCTTAGTTTTGCCTTTTCTAGAATAGTATATAGTTGCAATCAAACAGTACACAGCTCTTTTCAGATTGGTTTCTTTCACTTAGATATATTCGTTTCAATTTCTTTCATGTTTTTTCATGGCTTGATAGCTCATTTCTTTTTAGCACTGAATAATATTCTGTTGACTGGATGTACTTCGGTTTATTCATTCATTTACTGAAGGACATCTTAGTTGCTTCCAAGTTTTGGCACTTATGAATAAAGCTGCTATAAACACCCATATGTAGGTTTTTGTGAGGACATATGTTTTCAAATCATGGAGTTAATGCCAAAGAGCACAACTGCTGAATTGTATGGGAAGAGTATGTTTGGTTCAAAAAAAGAAAAAACACCAAACTCTCTTCCAAAGTGACTGTACCATTTTGCATTGAACCAAAAACTTCAGATTTGACAAGGTAAATGTAGAAAAGTGAAGCTTTATCTCATACATGAGGAATTCTAAGATAATTCTCCTAAATACCAGAACTACAGAAGAAGCTAAAAATCCAAGATAGACAATCCCACCAAGCAGAGCAAAAGCACAGAAGGGAAGAACAGGTAAAAACATAGGCAACAGAAGAAAAATATTACATAAGAAAAACCAAATAAAGGGATTGAGGACTTTCCTCTGAATAAACTTGCTGTCCTTCTCAAAGAAGCCCTATGTAAGTCAGAGTTTTCCAGTCACGGATAAATAAGAAGGAACTATCATTTCAAGAAGAACTGGCCATAGGGGGAAAAAACGCTTTTGTCAGAAGAAAGGCAGTATTTCCAATCTTAAACCTTATCAGTAGAAGGACAATGTAACCAAAGACATCTGAAGAAGTCAAAATCCTCTGTGTGTCATGCTGGTACCATGCCAGCAGCAGATAAAGCAAAACAAGAGGCGTGATTGTTTCTCTTTTTTTCTTTGAAACAACCCCATGCACAAAGATTTGGTTTCCACCTTCAGTAGGATGAACTCATTTAGTTAAGATTCCAGACCATACCACTTCTTGAAAAATAATTCTCAGGAAATTTGTTCCCTGGTTCTCTAGTCTGTGCCTGACAGTTCAATCCCCATGATTTACCATGCTGCTCCAGCCCAACAGCCCATGGTGAGAGCCTCTTGGCTTTGAATTCCTGGGACCCATCACTTGTATGAACTCACTGTCACAGAGCACTGCACAGGGGCTTCAGCCTTCCCCAAGCAGGCATGGTTTGTTTCCCCACCCAGATTCAAATGTCATGAGAGACGGACTTCTTGTGCTTTCTTGCACATCCCCTACCACAGTGCTGAACTCACCACAGAGGCTCAAACCTTCCCCAGTGGTTCATCACTCCATGCAGTCTTCCCACCTGCAGCTCAAAATCACCAGAATTAAATTCCCTTACAGCACCACCCACCATGGGAGTCATGGCTCCCCCGACCTCTGTTCTTCCAATGCCTTCTCTTTCTCTGTTTTACTTTAAAAGCAGATGGTGGACAGAAACAAACATCACATCCAGGTCTGTGAGTGTACATTTTAGGAAAACAGCAGCTCTCAACACAAGGATACAGAGCAAGTCACCACTAAACTTTAACACACTCTGATGGTAACACAGCTCATAAATGGTGATAAGCATCTGGGCAGGATCACTGTGAACAACAAAGCAAATCAAGGAACAGATTGAAGCTTTCATAGTAATTTGGAATTGGACTCTCAAGGCTTTCAGGAGTACTGTTTATTCTGCTCTAATGGGATATGTAGATTCCTGAAAATAATCTGATTTGTCAAAAATTGTGATGTTGAAAAAACTGACTTTGTGGAAGGGGAAGATATGGAGATTAGGATTAAAGCTTTCAGTCACAAAAACCAACAGTAGAGAAATTTTACAATTACAAGTAAATATTATTATCTTAACCTAAAATGTATATATCCATTGATTAAAGATGACAACCCACACTCAAATGTTTCATTCCACATACTCAGGAATTTCTCAGTCTTTCCCATGTCCTTTAACTTTTATTTTGAATTCTGTGTGTTGAGCTCCTAGTCTTCAATCAAAGAACAAAGAAATATAAACCAAATGGCAGAACAACTCAACAAGGAGACACACTTCTTGTGTGTGTGGGAAGCAGCATCTTCCCAGGCTGTGCAGGACCATAACTTTTCTCCCCCTTCTTGGGGTCCTAGTCCCTCAATCACCCACTATAATCAAAAGTAGTAGCATAATGCAACAATGCTCCTTGATTAATAAAATACCTCATATCTAATTTCCATTATGAAAACTCCTAATGTAGGAAAAATGGTTGGACTCCAGGTTCAAAATTAAATTGGGGCTTTTCACATCAATCCCTGGCTTCCTGTGGCCACATCCGTGATGTTTCTGCAAGGAGTCTATGGCCATAAAGATAGCCTTGCATGCATGCGTGCTCAGTCTCTTCAGTCAAGTCTGATTCCTTGCAACCCTATGGACTGTAGCCCACCAGGCTCCTCTGTCCATGGGATTCTCCAGGGAAGAATACTAGAGTGGGTTGCCATGCCCTCCTCCAGGGGATCTTCCCAGCCTGGGGATCGAACTCACATCTGCCTGCATCTCCTGAAATGCAGGCAGATTCTTTATCCACCCAGCCACCTGGGAAGCCTGACATTAGCCTTACCCATTCTTAATGAGCCCCTCCAGATTCACTTTTCCCTGGAAATGCAGGAAAAATGGTTATTGCACAATAAACAAAATCCAAAAATCTAGTAGAAAAGGCCAAGTGTGTCTCCTTAAGGTATAGGCACTTCTCCACAACAAGAATGATTTTGGAGGTAAGATTGAAGGCACCTGTAGCCATACCTCCAGGGTAACTCTTCATGTCCTGTGTCTCATTGGGATATGGTTTTTTAAAACAATGTCATCAACAGTGGAAAGTAGCAGATTCCTGAGAAAGGTGGAAATAAATATGTATTAGGGAAAAAAAAGTCATCTGGATTGTCTTCTACAGAATCCACCAAATCCATCCTAGATGAATGGGTGAAGAGTCTCACTTTCATGTCATCTAATTAAGTCCATTAATCCCATCTGGTACTAACATATCAGTCTGAGTTTATTTGGGATTTTGACTAAAAAGCTTATATAAAATTTTGATTAACTCATTCTAAGTTATTGTGATACCCTGGGAAAGTCAAACCTGACTGCTAAGTGCTCTATCTGGATAGTATAATCCATCCCCACACTTTCAAGGAAGAGTTCAAAAGCCCCTTTTCACAGATGAAATAAACAAGACTTTGCTCAAGAACATGTGCCTCGTAAACTTAGTGGAATCAGGATCAAACCCAGACCCTCTGATTCACCCATATAGGCTTAACCACTACCCTACACTGCCTTTCCTGGATAAGCCACAAGAACAAAGGGTAGAAAAGATGATTGGTGATTTGCTGGTGCCCATATCACATCCCCAGGGGCTGGAGGGCTACAGTCCATAGGTTTGCAAAGAGTCAGACATGACTGAAACCACTTAGCACACACACAGCCTTCTTTATGATCCAGCTCTCACATTCATGCGTGACTACTGGGAAAAACCATAGCTTTGACCATACGGACCTTTGTCAGCAAAGTGATGTCTTTGCTTTTTAATACACTGTCTAGTTTTATCATAGCTTTCCTTCCAAGGAGGAGGGAATGGCAAACCACTCCAGTATTCTTGCCATGAGAACCCCTTGAACAGTATGGTAAGGCAAAAAAATTTTGTATTAAATTATCCAAAAAGCAGTTCTGGTCCTCATGTTGTCATATACTGCCCTTTTATACAATCTAGACAAGTCTTGAAGCTTAATTGACAAGTTCTCTTCATCCAAGTAAAACTTTATAAAGCCAAGCCCTTTCTAATTATGTGACTTTAAGGGGCGTATCTAGGACCCGATTGGTGACAGTCCCCCTAAATTCCTGAGGGTATGTCTATAGAAGGATCAGTGACAGGATGACGAGAGACACAATGTTCATTCAATCCAACCCTGCTGCTGCTGCTGCCACTAAGTCGCTTCAGTCGTGTCCGACTCTGTGTGACCCCATGGATGGCAGCCCACCAGGCTCCCTCATCCCTGGGATTCTTCATGTTTCCACAAATGAGAAAAGCAAATTGCTCAGAGAGTTGTTGGGCTGTGCAGCATGCCCCTCAGGCACTAAGAACTGGAAGAACAGCCCAGTTGCCCACATTGCACTGCCTTCTCCACAAAAAGCCAACCACGGACAAAACCCAGCCTGAAAAGTCCTTCCTGGTCCCTGTCTGCTGTTGCTCTAGAATCAATATGGGATACTGCTTTGTGCAAATATCATAAAGACTCCCATCCTGCCTGTATGAACAGTAATGAAAAAGCCATAGTCCCTCAGAAACATACCATGCAGTCAATGGTATAATCATAGGTAGTAATCATAGGTTTGTAGAGTTTTAGAGCTGAAAGAGGACTGGTGGATGGTTATACATTGCTAGGTGTCATTAAATTGGAAAAACTAGATATTTCTCAAAATAACTAGCAAATTGTTTCTTTTTTTTAAATTTCTCCAAATGTTTTATTTTTCCAGAGAGCAATAAAAATAATTAAGATTTATTGTGTGATTATTATGCTAATTGCCTTAAATGTATTACATATTCCCTACATTGTAGGTAAAATTATCACCTCCTTTAACCCTGATAAGTGTCAGTCACTCAGTCATGTCTGACTCTCTGCAACCCTCTGACTGTACCCCACCAGGCTCCTCTGTCCATGGAATTCTCTAGGCAAGAATACTGAAGTCGGTTGCCATTCCCTTCTCCAGGGGATCTTCCCAACCCAGAGACTGAACCTGGATCTCCTGCATTGCAGGCAGATTCTTTACCTTCTGAGCCACCAGGGAAGGCCCTTAACCCTGAGAGCTGCACCATAAACTCAGAGTAATAAGTTAATATTCAAAAAAAGAAAATCTGTGTATACAATTCCTCACATAACAAGACATCATAAATGTTTTTTAGAGGTCTGTGACAGTAATGTTATTTTGATTGAAGACTTATTTTCAGTACACTGATTATTACAGGGGAATGTTATTTGTTTGTTTGTTATGATAAAATACACGTAAAACTTACCATTGTCACAAATTTTAAATGTGCCACTTAGTAAATTATATTCATATTGTTGTGCAACCCATTCCAGAACTATTTCATCTTGCAAAACTGAAACTCTGTACCTACTAAACAACTCCCCACCCCCCTCTCCCAGTCTTTGGCAATCACCATTCTACTTTCTGTTTGTGTGACTCTGACCACTTTAGATACCTCAGATAAGTGGAATCATGCAGTATTTGTCTTTTCGTGACTGTCTCGTTTCATGTACCGTCACGTCCTCAAGGTTCATCCAGGTTGTAGCCTGTCAGAATTCCTTCCTTTTTGTAGCTGAGTAACATTCCATTTTAAGTATATAACACACACTGTTTCTCCATTCACCTGTTAAGGACACCTGGATTGATTCTACCTCTTGGCTACTATGAGGAACGCTGTTATGAACATAGGAGGTGCTAGCAAATTGCTCTGAAGTAAAATAAACTGGTTACATTTTGTAGCGTTAATTCCAGCTCACAGTCATACATTCGCGTTCTCAAGAAAAGCGAGCCTCAGTCCCTCTTATCCAGTTATTTACATTTGGAATAAGTTTAGCCTTTTGGCCAGTCATGATCGGGTGTAACCATTCATCTCATCACTCAGAGATGAAGAAATAGGCTCACAGAGGGCTGGCCTTGCAAGATTCATTTTACAAAGTGGTGATAAAGTTCTTTAGGGAGATAATATAAGCATAGTGATTATAAATACAAGTCTGGCATCAGAACTCCAGTTCTATCACTTACCAGCTGTGTGACCTTCAAAAAGTTACCTAACGTCTCTAAGCTTCAGTTCCTAGTCTCTAAAACAGAAGCAGTGATGATAATAATAATAGTCCCTGTGTCCTAGGGTCAAGGTAAGAAATAAATGAAATAATCATGTAAAGAATTCAGTGTAGTGTCTGGCATACAGTAAGTGCTCAAGAGTTGTCAGCCTTTATTCTGTGGTTATAGGTCACCAATCCCCACTCCCTCATTAAAGATGAGGTCCAACAAGATAAAGCACACACTGCTGCCTTGATAAGCACAGAACTCTGGATGGGCAGAGCCCCCTTGTCTGACATGAAAGTGATCAGAGACTGACTACCGTTTTCATCACAGCAGTTTGCTTTATTTCCAAACTTTGATTTAAAAAAATACACCACTTAACCTAAGGTTGACCCTTTTAAGCACACAGGCTTAAAAAAATAAAAGCTAAGAAACAGGAACTGAAAATGTTAAAAAAAAAAAAAATCTGAGCAAAACCAAGTAAACATCGCAGACATCTTGCTGCTAGAAAAATCCTTGACCCCATAAGTGTGTCTTAAAATCTTGTTCAAAACGTATTTGGTTTTCTTTTGCTTTTGCATCAAATGTGAGTCATCATAGCCAGCGTGCAAAGATCACTACATTTTAAATAATGATCCCTGCGTTTACTTGGCCTTTTCTCAGGCTGTGCCTCAGCATTTCTGCCTTTGCAATTCCGATGGACTTAGAGTTTAACATACTTGGGCAGTTTGTTGGACTCAAGGCAACTAGGAGCCACATTAGGATAGAATCAAAAACTTTCCCTCCATCACCTTACACCTGAGTAATTCCCAGTCCCAGAGAGGAGTCTTCCACCTCCAGCATCCTATCTAAGCCCCAGATCACAGCACCCTTTCTACCCCATTGTATGCTTCCTCTAGCTGTCCACACAACTTGAGGAACCTACTTGGCCCTTCTTTGATCAGACTTACATTCCACAATATTCAGGGTTCATAGTGAGAAACAACAGTAAAGACTTCTTTCTTTCCTGGGTCATGATGCTTTGCTCCTATTCACTGGTGATACCCTCAGGTCAAGAACCACCCAGCACAGAAGTGGCTAGCAACTCTGGCTGTGTATTAGAATTCTCAGCAACACATTTTGGTAAAACTGCAAATACCTGGAGGTCACCCTAGTTCATCTGAAACGGAACTTCCAAGGATAGAGTACAGAATTCAGCGGTTCTCAGAAGCTCTGCAGGTGGCTGTGATGGGTAGGGAGGTTGAGAATCTCTGCCCTAACCAAAACAGGAAGTCAGATTGCAGCATCAGGCACCATGTGTAAAGATTGGCAACGCTCAAGGTGAAACATAGAACACCTCAAGCCATGTCATGGACCCCAATAAGGGACCCCAATTCATCACTAAAGGGGAAGAGGTCCTTTCCCCAGCTAATCTAGACATCAAACCCACACAACTCATTTCTAACTGCAGCTACTGAAGGCCTGATCCATGCTCCAGTCAACTGCACACCCTGAGTGCTCATCTTATCCAGCCAAACTCTGCTTCCAGTCTATCTGCAGTGACTACACCTGCACAACTAGACTTTACTGAAGAGTAAGTTAAGTAAGAGAGAATTGTATTCAGTAATGGCTCTTCAGTTCATTTCAGTCACTCAGTCGTGTCCGACTCTTTGTGACTCAATGGACTGCAGCATGCCAGGCCTCCCTGTCCATCACCAACTCCCAGAGTCCACCCAAACCCATGTCTATTGAGTCAGTGATGCCATCCAACCGTTCATCCTCTGTCGTCCCTTCTCCTCTTACCTTCAATCTTTCCCAGCATCAGGGTCTTTTCAAATGAGTCAGTTCTTTGCAGCAGGTGGCCAAAGTATTGGAGTTTCAGCTTCAACTTCAGTCCTTCCAATGAACACTCAGGACTGATCTCCTTTAGGATGGACTAGTTGGATCTCCTTGCAGTCCAAGGGACTTTCAAGAGTCTTCTCCAACACCACAGTTCAAAAGCATCAATTCTTCAGTGCTCAGCCTTCTTTATGGTCCAAATCTCATATCCATACATGACTACTGGAAAAACCATAGCTTTGACTAGATGGACCTTTGTTGGCTGTCTAGGTTGGTCATAACTTTTCTTCCAAGGAGCAAATGTCTTTTAATTTCATGGCTACAGTCACCATCTGCAGTGATCTTGAAGCACCCAAAATAAATTCTGTCACTGTTTCCATTGTTTCCCCTTCTATTTGCCATGAAGTGATGGGATCAGATGCCATGATCTTAGTTTTCTGAATGTTGAGTTTTAAGTCAAACTTTTCACTGTCCTCTTTCACTTTCATCAAGAGGCTCTTTAGTTCATGGCTCTTAGGAGATCACAGAGGCCACCACCAGCATTCTTTATAAACAACAAGACCAGAGAACATGAAAATGGTCAAGATCTAGAAAGCAGGCAGATCACCGAGCTAGATATCACTCAAGAAAGATGAAATAGGCAGACATGCTGAAAGTGTTCAACAGCAAGATTAAAAAGAGAAGAACATACCTGGAGGCCCATCCTGATACAATCAGAGTGGCAGACAAAGAATCAAGGCAGAGACTGTAGAAACAGGATGAAGAAGCAGAGTGGCATGGTGGGTACATAATTGGGCTCTGGTAGTAAACTGTGTGGATTGAACCCTGGCTCTGATCCATAATTTGGAACAGGTGAAAAAACAAAACAAAACAAAATAGTCTGAGCCTCAGTTTTCTCATCTGCAAAATGGGATAGTAAGTATGAGGATCAGCATAACAGCTGATACTCAATTAAATGTTAGCAATATCATTGTAAGAAAAGGAGGCAGTTCTTAGGACCCAAGATAGAGGCTTAGTCAAAAGGAAATAAGACAGGGACTTCCTTGGAGGTCCAGTGGTTAAATCTCTGCACTTCCACTACAGGAGGCCTGGGTTCTATCCCTAACTGGGAGCTAAGATCCCTCAGGCTGAGCACAAGACAAAAAAAAAAAAAAAAGGAAATAAGACAAAAGGCCTGTTATCCTGTTACAAGTCGGAGCAGACCCTGCAGCAGAAAGAGAAGCCAGGTTACTGTGGTCATGGTGGTAATAGACTAGAGCTCTCAGTTCTAGATTCTTTGTAAAAACAGGGTTGGACCCAGAGCCTTGGGCTGAGTGGACAGTGTAGCCTTAGCTGCAAAGGTTAGAGGAGTGCAGGCAAGGGAGCCAAGCTGATCATTATACCCATCCATGGCTTGGCACAGGTTCAAAACTGAGGGTACTCCCTGGGACTGCTACAGGTTACTTTCCTTTCAATCCACAGGTCCTTCCCCACGTGGCCCTTACCTTCAGGAATTACTTTAAAAAAAAAAAAAACAAAAAACTAGTACTTTCTAACTCCAGCTACAGGTTCCCATTTTAGTTTCTCTAGCACCTCTCCTGTTTTGCTTAGCCTCCCCACCAGCCTTCATTCTAGGCCCTTTAAACAGGCCCACGGAGTGCCCAGAGTCCAAAAGAAGGCTTTCTTCCCTACCCTTTCTCCCCACCCCCACCCGGTCCCACACCCTGCCCACCCCCAACCAGCTGGAGTCTTATTAGCCTCCAACTCCACCCTATAAAGCCTTCATTTAGGAATTCTCATACATATTCCATGTTAATAACACCCACCATCTTCCCTGGAAAGTTCCCATTAGCTTTTCCTTAAGCTCTCAAAATACAGTAAGACTTCACATTCATGTCTTAACACAGAAACCTCTGTCCTGCTGGCTCTTCAGTTCAGTCATTAGGGAGAAGGGAAGCATTTGACAATACTCTGAAAACAAACCACATCAGGAAGTGGATAAATGGGGACCTTTTTCTAAACATGTTTGCTTCTGACCTTGTCCCCTCCAGCCCCCCAAGCTGACATACCCAGGGGACTAGACCCGCACTCTGCTTCTCATTGCAGCACAGAAATATTTGGGGGTCTGTCCCCAGGACAGACCAATAGACCTATTCTCTTCCAGGACAAAGCTTGAGGCTTTAACCCTGTGCAGCCACTTCACAAATTAGTGATAAGGCAGTTATGCTAACATAGCTCAGTCATGTCCAACTCTTTGCAACCCCATGGACTGTAGCCTGCCAGGCTCCTCTGACCATGGGCTTCTCCAGGCAAGAATACTGCAGTGGGTTGCCATTCTCTTCTCCAGGGGATCCTTCTGACCCAGGGATCAAACCCAGCTCTCCTGCATTACAGGCAGATTCTTTACCATCTGAGCCACATGGGAAGGCAGTTATAGATCTGTGGTAGGAGGAACCAAGCTAGAGAGCCCACATGGAGCCATTCGAGAGCATTAGTGTGGCTCAAGATCAACAGGCGTCCATCATAGAAGGTCAGAAACTATAACACAGGTTATAATGCAGAGGTAAAATTTCATAACTACATTTGAAAAACAACACCCATATGCCATATTAATGCTTCTAACAACACATTCTAGAAATGCTCTATCCTTTTACTTTGGGCTGTAAGAATTACCTCCAAGAATTATAGAACTTGAACTTGGGTTCTGGGCCAAACAAAGAATAATCAATGTGAGAGGTTTTTTTATTAAGTGATAAAAAAAAAAAAAAGATTGTATCAAGGATTGATGTTCCCTTTACAAGGTAAAACAATGTGAGTCCTCATCTAGCAACCATAATTTATATTACTACCTCATTTCAATTAAGATTAGTTTTCAGAAGTCCTAGTACATATTAAACTTCTTCATTCCTATGTATTTGTTAAAATATGATCATATATTCAATATAGCTTAACTCCAAAAATTTTAATATTTCCAATATTAAGAATTTAGCACTACATAACCACCTACTGGGAAAATGCCAAAGAACTGATTAAAAGTTCACATTCCTTTTTTCATTTATTAAAACAAAATGACTTGGTATATGATAATAACATCTTTGGGAGATATGTTTTGCTTTCTTTTATGATTACTACACAGCTAGAAATCAATTTAATTTGCATGATTTCTTGTGCAGTTTCTTCTTTTGTTCTACATTTTTTCTTGATCTCCTGTGCCTCAAAATATTTTACTATCAAAATAGCTGAGCTGCTATTATTTTTGAAAGACTTAATATAGAAGACTTTTAACAGTTACAGGAAGTTGAAGTTGACTTGAAAAGACATTATTGATTTTAATAGATTAATTATAATTTGACAGTGAGAAGCTGGGGAAGGAATTGAAGAGAACAAGAAGAATATGAGAAGAAAGGAGTTTCTTCAATAAAACAATTTTTGTTCATTTTTTAATCCAAAATTGAATCCACTTTTTATTCATTTTCACAATGTTATAAACACATTTTGAGGTGTTATTTTTAGATGTTTTTAATTTGTCTAGTCTAATATACAATCTAAAAATTTTCCATTTAGGGTGTGACAACGCTCAAAAACAAAACCAAAACAAACACTTTTTCCTGTTCTGTATAAGGTGGGTGGATCAAAGAATGTCTGGGCAGATAAGGGAGCTTCAGACTTTGGGCAGCCTGTTACTGAAGAGGATAAAAAGGAGGGTACTTAAAAATCATATCTGTGAACAGTTTCTTGCCCAAAAAGTCAAGACAATTCCCTAAACACTTGTTGGTAAATGTTCAATTCAGTTTGCTACATTTCGCTTCTTGACAGCTTCAAAGGCTACAGATTTGAAATTGTATTGGGTGAGAAGGTTTTGAAACTCAAATTCCATTTATCCTTGGCCAAGTCCAGCAGTCGGATTCCTGGGATGCAGACAGGGGAGGGTCAAACTGTTGGAATGGTTTCTGATTATTTCCTCATCATTCAAGCTCCCCAGAGAAGGAGTCAAAAATGGTTGGTGTTTTGTTTTAAGTATGAGTTTAAAATACAACCGACAAGTTTTTATTTTGTTTTATATTTCAGCAGCCAAGATCAAAGATATTCTGATTCTGTAAATTGAGTCCTACCTTTCTTATTGGGTAACTTCTGTTTGGTTGGTTGGTTGACTGGTTTATGTACTGGGCACACTGACGCTTTGAAAGAAATCTGAGACTTGTTAGAAAGGAAAAAAGGAAAAAGAGATTTTAACTACATGCATTAACTATCTGGGCTTCTCTGATGGTTCAGCAGGTAAAGAATCTGCCCGCAATGCAGGAGATGCAGGAGAAGCATGTTCAATCCCTGGGTTGGGAAGATCTCCTGGAGAAGGGCATGGCAACCCATTCAAGTATTCTTGCCTGGAGAATCCCAAGGACAGCTATCTGTTACTATTATATAACAAATTACCCCCTAAACTTTTGGCTCTAAGCCTTTCAAGGCAAACCATTCAATATCACAGTAATCCAAGTCTATGCCCCAACCAGTAATGCTGAAGAAGCTGAAGTTGAAGGGTTCTATGAAGACCTACAAGACCTTCTAGAACTAACACCCCAAAAAGATGTCCTTTTCATTATAGAGGACTGGAATGCAAAAGTAGGAAGTCAAGAAACACCTGGAGTAACAGGCAAATTTGGCCTTGGTGTACAGAAGGAAGCAGGGCAAAGGCTGCTGGAATTTTGCCAACAGTATGCACTGGTCATAGCAAACACCCTCTTTCAACAACACAAAAGAAGACCCTACACATGGACATTGCCAGCTGGCCAACACCGAAATCAGATTGATTATATTCTTTGCAGCCAAAGATGGAGAAGCTCTATACAGTCAGCAAAAACAAGACCGGGAGCTGACTGCGGCTCAGATCATGAACTCCTTATTGCCAAATTCAGACTTAAATTGAAGAAAGTAGAGAAAAACACTAGACCATTCAGGTATGACTTAAATCCAATCCCTAATGATTATACAGTGGAAGTGAGAAATAGATTTAAGGGACTACATCTGATAGACAGAGTGCCTAATGAACTATGGACAAAGGTTCGTGACATTGTACAGGAGACAGGGATCAAGATCATCCCCAAGAAAAAGAAATGCAAAAAAGCAAAATGGCTGTCTGGGGAGGCCTTACAAATAGCTGTGAAAAGAAGAGAAGCGAAAAGCAAAGGAGAAAAGGAAAGATATAAGCATCTGAATGCACAGTTCCAAAGAATAGCAAGGAAAGATAAGAAAGCCTTCCTCAGCGATCAATGCAAAGAAATAGAGGAAAACAACAGAAAGGGAAAGACTAGAGATTTCTTCAAGAAAATTAGAGATACCAAGGGGACATTTCATGCAAAGATGGGCTCAATAAAGGACAGAAATGGTATGGACCTAGACACAAGCAGAAGATATTAAGAAGAGATGGCAAGAATACACAGAAGAACTGTACAAAAGAGATCTTCATGACCCAGATGATCACGATGGTGTGATCACTGACCTAGAGTCAGACATCCTGGAATGTGAAGTCAAGTGGGCCTTAGGAAGCATCACTATGAACAAAGCTAGTGGAGGTGGTGGAATTCCAGTTGAGCTATTTCAAATCCTAAAAGATGATGCTGTGAAAGTGCTGCACTCAATATGCCAGCAAATCTGGAAAACTCAGCAATGGCCACAGGACTGGAAAAGGTCAGTTTTCATTCCAATCCCAAAGAAAGGCAATGCCAAAGAATGCTTAAACTACCACACAATTGCACTCATCTCACATGCTAGTAAAGTAATGCTCAAAATTCTCCAAGCCAGGCTTAAGCAGTATGTGAACCGTGAACTTCCTGATGTTCAAGCTGGTTTTAGAAAAGGCAGAGGAACCAGAGATCCAATTGCCAACATCTGCTGGATCATTAAAAAAACAAGAGTTCCAGAAAAACATCTATTTCTGCTTCATAGACTATGCCAAAGCCTTTGACTGTGTGGATCACAATAAACTGTGGAAAATTCTTAAAGAGATGGGAATACCAAACCATCTTACCTGCCTCTTGAGAAACTTGTATACAGGTCAGGAAGCAACAGTTAAAACTGGACATGGAACAACAGACGGGTTCCAAATAGGAAAAGGAATATGTCAAGGCTATATATTGTCACCCTGCTTATTTAACTTATATGCAGAGTACATCATGAGAAACCCTGGACTGGATGAAGCACAAGCTGGAATCAAGATTGCCAGGAGAAATATCAATAACCTCAGATATGCAGATGACACCACCCTTATGGCAGAAAGTGAAGAAGAACTAAAAAGCCTCTTGATGAAAGTGAAAGAGGAGAGTGAAAAAGTTGGCTTAAAGCTCAACATTCAGAAAACGAAGATCATGGCATCTGGTCCCATCACTTCATGGCAAGTAGATGGGGAAACAGTGGAAACAGTGTCAGACTATATTTTTTTGGGGGGGGCTCCAAAATCACTGCAGATGGTGATTGCAGCCATGAAATTAAAAGACCCTTACTCCTTGGAAGAAAAGTTATGACCAACCTAGATAGCATATTCAAAAGCAGAGACATTACTTTGCCAACAAAGGTCCATCTAGTCAAGGCTGTGGTTTTTTCCAGTAGTCATGTATGGATGTGAGAGTTGGACTATAAAGAAAGCTGAGCACTGAAGAATTGATGCTTTTAAACTGTGGTGTTGGAGAAGACTCTTGGGAGTTCCTTGGACTGCAAGGAGATCCAACCAGTCCATCCTAAAGGAGATCAATCCTGGGTGTTCATTGGAAGGACTGATGTTGAAGCTGAAACTCCAATACTTTGGCCACCTGATGCAAAGAGCTGACTCATTTGAAAAGATCCTGAGCTGGGAAAGATTGAAGATGAGAGGAGAAAGGGACGACAGAGGATGAGATGGCTGGATGGCATCACCAACTCAATGGACATGAGTTTGGGTAAACTCCGGGAATTGGTGATGGACAGGGAGGCCTGGGGTGCTGCAGTCCATGGTGTTGCAAAGAGTCGGACATAACTGAGCGACTCAACTGAACTGAACTGAACTGAACTGAATAACCATGTATTTTCCCAGATAATTTCTGAGGAAGAAGAGTGAAGAAGCAGTTCACCTGGGGATTCTGTCTCAGAGTTAGTCATGAAAACACCGTTGAGCTGTCAGCCAGGAGTGCAGTCACCTGAAGGCTCAGGGTCCACTTCAAGGTAAGCCACATGGCTGCTGATAGGTTTCAGTTCTTCCTAGGCTATTGGGTGGAAACGTCATCTCCTTACCACGTGGGCCTATCCATAAGGCTGCTCACAATAAGGCTTGCTTCCCCCAGAGTAAGTGATCTAAGAGACAGAGGCAGACAGACAAAAAGACGGACCAGGCCCAGGATGGAAGTCACAGCTTTTAGAACCTATCTCAGAAGTGCTATTTCTACACTTGAGCTATATCTTATTGGTCACAAACAGAACACCCTGGCACATGCTAAGAGAGGCTCACATGCCAGCATGTATACCGGGAGATAGGGATTGTTAGGGGTTGGTTGGCTTGGAGGTGGGCTATCACAGAAGGCAACTAGCAATATCTGCCAAATGTTGACCCCCTCCTTTTTTTTTTTTTTGGCTTGCCACGTGAGTTGTGGGATCTTAGTTCCCTCACCCAGGATTGAACCTGGGCCCTCACAATGAGTGCACAGAGCCCTAACCACTGAACCACCAGGGAATTCCTGAGCCCTTAATTTATATTTCATATACCACTATTGATATTCCACACAGCCACAGCACCTGGGACACACAAAAAATGTTTTTTGAATAGGTGAGTTGAGAAATGTACGCTTCAGTGTGTACTTACTGTGCCACACTGCCAGCTTTTGGCCAACAATTAGCAATATAACCATTTTATTAGGACTTCAGCATTTCCTTCTGCAATTATTTCGTAGGAGTGATTTTCAAATGATGTTCTAAGGGGGCCCAGATGGACTGCCCAGAAGATACTCCTCAACCCTTCTTGATTCAATCACAGCAGCTCCCCTGAAGTCTATTTTCACATGTTGGCCTTCCTTTGAAAAATAATTCTTTAACTAAAAAAGGCAGGGGTGGGAGAGTGTGAAACTAAACCTTTCTTATGCATTTCGCCTATGTTATTTTAAACAAACATTAGAAAATGGAAAAATGAAACTGTGGATAGTGCTAAACAGTACTGTACTCTAAATTTAGAAATCCTTGGGGAAGCCCAAAGCAGTGAACACTGAATGTCAATTCAGTCATTAGGTTTAAGCTGGTTAACTTTGGATTCAACTACACAAAAATTACACATGCAGGGACACACACACAAAAGACAGGGGAAAATATATGCAAAAATCTAGAAGGATGCAATTAAAGATTATGTCTTAAAAATAAGTTCAAATTAATTTTTAAAAGTTTTTTCTAGTTCTTGAAGAGTGAGGACCTTCTGAGAACATATGAGCCTATCTTTTGACCTTTATGTCACTTTCCTATTAGTTTTGGGGTACAAATTACATAGAGAGGTAGAATCTTATCTGAATGTCTGTAAATTTTCTGGATTCATCATCTCATATCTAAAATTCCCTACATTTCCATGGCTAGCCAGACCCTAGTCAAATACTGACAGTGTTTCAAAGGGCCCTTTACAGCCATTGGGCCTTGACCTCATCTTAAGCTAGACAGACTATTTGGATTTCTAGCAAAGTAGCCTTTCTTCACCCAAGTCTCAAAAACCACAAGTCTCTCAAGTTATCTTCTAATTTTGTGTGTTCTATCTTAGCAGAGGGCAAAGGTCATTTGCCTTACCATTAGCTCCAAGTCTCAGTTGATTTTAAAGTACTCATATATCTACACAGTGACTCTAAAATGTCATTAAGGTATATCATATCCTCTTAATTATTCCCATAGAAAGGAACAAGGGAAAAATTAATGAATTAGTCTTGACTTATAAGGGAAACAAAGACCTGAGCTATTGAATTACAGTATCTAAAAGTGAATGTTATGGATTGAATCGTGTCCCCAAAAAGGTATGTTGAAGTCCTAACCCAAACTATGTGACTTTATTTGGAAATAGAGTCACTGCAGATGTAATCATAATGGAGTAGGCTGGGCCCCTAATCCAAAGATAATTTTTTAATCTATTTTGGCTCCAATTATAAAGTTGAGAGACTTCCCATTAAAATCTAGATTCTAGCTTCTCTTAAATAAGAAAATCTTTCAGCAAACTAAAACTCAGGAGGATTCTAGTCCTTCTGCATCTTATCTGCCTTGAATTATAGTTGTTTTTATACCTGCTTTACCCTCTTCCAAGGGCTTTCCTGGTGGCTCAGATAGTAAAGAATTTGCCTGCAATGCAGGAGACCTGGATCTGATCCCTGGGTTGAGAACATCCCCTGGAGAAGGGAATGGCTACCCACTTCAGTATTCTTTCCTGGAGAATTCCGTGGACAGAGGAACCTGGTGGGCTACATACAGTCCATGGGGTCGAAAAGAGTTGGACATGACTGAGCGATTAACATGCACGTACCCTCTTTTAAACTTAAATAAATCTCACTTATCTATTCATCCCCTATCACAGCAGTTGTTTAAACTTTAGCAGGCCCCAGAATCACCTGGAAGCCTTATTAAAGCCAACCCACTGGCCCTACCCCAGAGTTTCTGATGCAACAGGTTTGGGGTGAGGCCAGTGATTTGCATTTCTAGAACTTCCCAGGTGACACTGCTGCAGATGGCCCAAGGACTACACTTTGAGAACCACTGCCCTACAACACAGTGTAGGGTCTTGCACATAAAATGGGTTCAATAAATTGCTCAATTATTATAATTATTGTATAGAAATTAAGAGGGGCTTCCCTGGTGGCTCAGATGGTAAAGAATCTGCCTGCAATGCAGGAAACCCAGGTTCAATCCTGGGTCAGGAAGATCCCTTGGAGAAGGAAATGACTACCCATCCAGTATTCTTGCCTGGAGAATTCCACGGACAGAGGAGCACATTCCGCTACAGTCCATGGGGTGGCAAAGAGTCAGACATGACTGAGTAACTAACAGTTTCATTTTCACTTCAGAGATTAAGAGCACATAAATACCATTTGCAACTTCCAATTTCATCACTATGACTTTGCACAAGTTACTGAATTTATTTGTACCTCTAGAGCCCTCCTAGTTTAATTAGAAAAATAATAACACTTGTGTACCCCAAAAGGCTGGTGGCAGTATAAAATGAGTCGATACAGGTAAAATGCTGCAGCTGACCATCAGTGCTCAGTAAACATTAGCTATTATTACTATTTATTAATTATTTCTTGGTCTGAATGTTTGAAGCCAGAGTCTTCCTCTCATTTTCCTTTATGTAACCACCCCCTGGACCTTCACCATTATCTAAAGCTGTGCCTCACCCATAACAGGCACTGAAAAAACATTTCCTGAACGAATGAAGGAAGAAGCTAACACACATTCAAATTGTGTGGGCGGAATATGTCAGTTAGGACAACCAAGCTGAGTTGACACTTTTCTAGAACCCTTATAATTTTAACACAAAGCCGAATTAAAATGGGTATTCCCCACATTAAAGTGTAAACTCAGAGATGATTGGTAAGTGTAATAATTCCCCAAAGGGGCATTAACAGCTCGCTTTTTGCACACACCCTTGGCGCCAGACACTGTTCCCTGTCCTCTGTGCTCATTCACCCATCGAATCAGACCTTGTTAATGTAAAACCTCAAGTTGATATATCAGTTAGGAATTGCATTTGACTACTTGTGACAGATACCAAAAATAATGACCTGAACACACAAAGGAATTTTCTCTCCTAAGGAAAGACCAGAGGAGGCAGGTCAGAGCTGGTGTGACAGCTAAACAAAATCTTCAGGGACCAAGGCACCTTCTCTCTTCCTGCTCCACAGCTCAACCCCCAGCTCTGTCTTCAAGGGCACCGTGGTGTCCAGCATGGCTAATTGGGGCAACAGCCTCATATCAGCTTTCCAGGCGGCAGGGAGATGGGAAGGGCCAAAGTATCTGCCCTCCGTTTGCAGAAGGCTTCCTGGAAGTCCCGCAGAATCCTCTGCCCAAGTCCAGTCAGCCGAAACCTGGTCACATGGCCACACCCACCCCAGGGGAAACTCGATCTTTGAGCTGAACCCGTTGCAGCCTTGGGAATCCAGCTTCTATTAGTAAGGAGACAAGGAGTGCCGGTCTAGAGAGCATTTGCTGTGTGTGTCTGCAACAGCTAACTCATGTACACACACACACACACACACACTCATACTCTGCATCTTGGGCTCACACTGAACAACAAATCATACGTTCGGAACACGTCTCAAGTTTGTTAGGTAAGTTACCGTGAGGGCAGGTTTCACTCACACATTTCTGCCGTCACTTTTTTAATGAGGCAAAACATGAACCTTAACTATATCTCAGCCTTGGGGAAAGCAGCTGGCTCAGGCTTCCGTCCTGTGCATGTGAGGAGTGTGAATTTGGATCACACACACACACACACACACACACTGTGATGATGCTGGCAGTGGGGATAAAAATAAACACCTCCCAACACCCTCCACACTGTGATCGTAGAATTCAAACCTTGAGCCCGAGGGTGCTGAAAGCAAACAGGAGAATGAACACCCTGTAACATCTCCTTCAAGGAAAGCTGATAGGATCTGCAAAAACAGGAGACATCTTTCAGCCGGAAACTCTCCTTCTCTCTCCCTCTCTCTCCCTCTGTCTTTCTCCTCTCCCCCTCCCCATTATCTAAAATGTATCAGGGTTGCAGTTTTAATTAACTTTGTGACTTAAGTTGTAAAGCACCTGTATGCAAACACCCAAGAGCACCTCCTCCATTGAAACCCTCTAAGCCCGCAGCTAACCTGGATTTCCAGCTTCTCTGTGGCTGGAGCCTTGCAAGGCAGACAAAAACTCCTTTATAAAAGTGCTCGGAAAGAACTGAACCCTGAAACGATAGGGTCTCTGTGCTCTTTGTGCAGCTAGGCAATTTCCCAGCAAGGTTTCAGGTTTTGCAGTTAGCTTTTGTAATGACAATAAAAGAGAGATAGTAACCTTTACAGTGAGTGGCAGAAGCACGCTAACACTAGGCTGTGTGAAAACGGATCACATTACCTGGAGCCTCACATTGCAGCGGGGGGTTATTGTACAAAACTGGGTTCTGTTGTGGGCATCCAGGTAGCCTTTCTTCATTGAGGCAGGCCATTGCACCTGTGTGAAGAGGATTTTTTTTTTTCCATTAAAGGAAAAATTCCCTCCCAGCAGTTCAACTGATATTGAAAGTCACTTGCTAAGTGGATTTGCTGTGGGTTGGGGGTCGGGGAGGGGGGAATGGGCAGAGAGGAAGAAATCTTGCAAGGAGCAGGGCAAGCCTCCATAGGCTAAGTTACTACTAAGTACACTACGAGGCTAACTATACTACATAGGCTAAGTCTCACCACAGGGTGAGACCGCTCAGGGATACCCTTGGTGGCTGTGCGTGACTTTTGGTTACCTGGATTAAGCCGCTGGACTAACAGACTTTGGAAAGTGCTGGTCATCGTCACTTACACTTTCCTGTGATGAGAACAAATGCTATTAAATTAGGAACTGATTGGGATTTACCTGGTCATTTGGTTGTTAGGACTCCATGCTTCCACTGCAGGGGGCATGGGTTACATCCCTGGTCCGGGAACTAAGATCCCGCAGGCTGCAAAGTAGCAAATAGAAAAGAACTGTTTTCAATTCTGAAGACTTTCTTTTAACTTAGTTCGTGGAACATGAGCACTGCATACAATTATACCCTTCCTAATAAATACCAACATTAAAAATCACATTTGCAAGTAGCAAATCGTTCTTTGTGCTGACCTTCTGCTCATATCACTTAAAGAAAATGGTTCTTATCTATCAATATTAATAGGCCTTCTCCACTTCACCATGGAGGGATTGAAACTGTGGAAGAAGGGGTGGAGGTTGGAAATTCAGTGTCAATAAAGGCTGCTCAACTGACAGATGTGTACTGAGGAAGACAGTCATGCAATCAATATTTATTGTATTGTACACCACTCTAAGACACCGTTCTAGGAACTAACTAGACCAGATGCCTACCCTGGTAGAGCTCAAACCAACATTTCTTACTCAGATGCACGGGCAGTTTTCTTCACTAGGCATTGCTGAGGCAGAAAGATCAGTATTAATGCACAGCTGTTAATAATCCTCAGGTGTTTTACCCTCTAGCAAGGGAGATACCAATGCCATGTTAGGAGCTTTAAAGGATACTGTCAGAGCGCAAAAGAGGTTGAATATGCATGTGAAGTGGTCTGAGACTAATAAACTTACAGAGAAAACCAAATGGGTACTAGTTGGGAAGTGGGTGAAGAGTTGCAGAAGGGAGCATGGTAAGATGAGATCAACCCAGGCGGGTAGTTTGGGATTGGCTAACTTTGAATTGGAGGTTTAGGGCTGGCATCCCAGGTCCCTGCCTCGCTGTATAAATTCCTGCCTGGCCCAACAGGCCATCACTGAGGGCCAGAGCCCATCAGGACCCTTTTAACCACATGTATGTGTCCTATTCCATCTCTGAGGCTTCCTAGAGGCTGAAAAGTATGTACCTCAGGGGTCAAAAGCAACCTCAAAGAAGTATTGTGTTTGCCCTGCAAAGTTTCTTTTTCTTTTTTTGTTTTTTTGAATCAACATTTCAAAATCAATGGAGATAAAAATTAATTTTTAAAATAAAAAACAATGGTAACTAAAAACAAAGTACCTGTGGCACTAAAATTTAAAAAATGTAAAAACAGGATGGGGGACACATGTACATTACAATATTGTAAAGTAATAGGCCTCCAATTAAAATAAATTAATTTTTTAAAAAAGAAAAAAATCAATGGAGATTTCTGTCCTCTTTAAAAGAAACTAGAAGATATGACAACCCTAGGCCTGAACCATGGAAATTTGAGTCCAGAGCTTAAATTTCTGACCTCCACCTCACCATCCAGGGTAGGCAGGCCTTGCCTTCCCCACACACAGCCCCCACCACTTCCTGCAGCATCATCTACTCTGAAGTCATCCATCAGCTGCCATTTCTTATGAGAGTTACAACACTGGTATTTTATAGCAAAGAAATATCTTCTTTTAATGTCACTGTCAAATATGGGGACATAACAGACCTGAAGGAGTATGTATCAAGGGGGAAAAAAACCCCAAATATCATTTGCTTCATTCTACAATTATTTTTAGAGGACCTATTGTGAGCCAGGTACTGTTTTAAACACTAAAGGTATAGGGGTAGGTGGTGAGAACATGTTCCTTCTGTGTCAAGCTGTTTATTATTTGTGAGAGACAAGCATCAGAAATATAATTGCACTTCAGAGGGTGGTACACAATATGAGAAGATAAACAAGCAAGGATAGGGTACTGGTGGAGGGTCGGTGGTGGGGGCAAGGCGGGGGGGTGTGTAGGGACAGATATGTTCGTCACAGAAGGCTGCTCCAATGAGGTGACGTTTGAACAGACAGCAGAATGAACTGAAGGAGTGAGCATTGAGATGTATTTCTTTGTGGAAGGGAAAAAAAATCTTTCACTGTATTTAATATGCAAAGGGTTTTTGTGTCAAAAGAGCCCACAACATTATTATGAAATAAACCAAGGTAAAAATTACAGAGCAGCACACAGAAAACCTGAGGCCCAGTTTTCAAAAAGCCTGCTTTCTAAATGAAATGATTTTTAAGTTTATATTCAGTTCACTAAAGACAAAAATTCAGTTTGATACTAGTAATCAAATTACTTTTCAATCTTAGCAACCTTATGGAATAGGGAAGGATACCTCCATTCTATAATAGAAAAGTAAGACAGAACAGTTAATAAAGGCCCCTGCTTTTGGCAACATGGTTACTAAGTAGACAAGACAAGGCTAATCTGACTCCAGTCCCAGCATCTTTCCAAGACTAGACCTTTAATACTGTTCCTCCTCTGCAGCACCTGTAACAAGAGCAGAGTGTGAGCAAACATGGGGGCGGAAGTGAGGCAGTACAGAGTTTAGAGGGCCAGAAGGTGTTTTTGAGCATTAGTTCTAGATACGAAGTTTCTTCATGATCTCATGCCACTTTTGAAACAGAAACGCATTTTACATCTGTTCCTTAATGTATCTGTATTCTTTCAATTTGGGTCAAATAAACATACTTCAAGAAGATGTGCTGTTTTGTTTTGTTTTGGTTTTGGCTTTTGCTTTTTTTAAATTGGAGTATAACCAGTCTGATCCCTGGGTGGGGAAATCCCCTGGAGAAAGAAGTGGCAGCCCACTCCAGTATTCTTGCCTGGAAAATCCCATGGACAAAGGAGCCTGGTGGGCTACAGTCCATGGGGTCTCAGAGTCAGACATGATTAAGCAACTAACTAGTACTACTATAATTGCTTTACAATGCTATGTTACTTTCTGCTGTACAATGAAGTGAACAAGCTATATTATACACATATCCCCTCCCTCTTGGACCCGCCTCCCACCTACCCACCCCCATCCTCCATCTACGTCCTCATAGAGAACCAATGTGTCATTTTTACTGCTTAATTTTGCCTGTGTGTGTGCTAAGTCACTTCAGTTGTGTCCGACAATTTTGCAACCTCATGGACTGTAGCCCACCAGGGTTCCTCTGTCCATGGGATTCTCCAAGCAAGAATACTGGAGTGGGTTGCCATGCCCTCCTGCAAGGGATCTTTCCAACCCAGGGATCAAACTCACGTCTCCTGAGGCCCTTGTACTGCAGGCAGATTCTTTACCACTGAGTTACCATATACCAACCCCCAAATGCACTGAGTACCCCAGTTTAGAAAACAGGGCCAGAAGCCCTGCAGAATTAACAAGCAGAACCAGAGCCAGCAGTGACTTGAAGACCCACCAGGGCAACAGACCATAATATTCTACATCAAATGCACAATTTTTAAGATACATAAAAATAATATTTTTTACATCATAATAAGCAAGCACGTATTACAAAGTGGTATTCAAGTATTACACGTTCAGTTTACTTGCTGTAATTTTCAAGATGTTGAGCACATCTGGAGATAAAATAGTGCAATCTAAGAAAACTGGGGATGGCAAGATCCAAGAATGAAGTTACTATCATTAAACACAAATCAGTGGATTACTGAGACAAGTTTCCCTTTACTGCATAATGTCATTTTTCATTAAGAATAAAATGCAACGGTATTGCTCTGGAATGTATCACAAAGATGCTGCCAAGGGTTGATGTCTCTGCTCTCTTCTAATCATAAACTGTTACATATGGGTTTCTGGGGTTCTATGGATCACACATGCAAAGAACTCTCCCTTGCCTTGTCTTTTAGTCTTTGCATAATTGCAGGGAGTACTTATCAATTTTTAGCTCATCTGTAATGGAGAGACCCCCTTCCCTGACTTTTCCCTAAAGTGAAGAGAAGTCGCTCTTTGCGACCCCATGGACTGCAGCCTCCCAGGCTCCTCCATCTATGGGATTTTCCAGGCAAGAGCACTGGAGTGGGTTGCCCTTTCTTTCTCCAGAAGATCTTCCCAACTCAGGGACTGAACTCACGTCTCTCGCATTGCAGGCAGACGCTTTACCCTCTAAGCCAGCAGGGAAGCCCTTTTCCCTAAAGGACTCTATTTATACTGCACCTGGTATTTTACCCAATCTCCAAGGAGAAGGATGAACTTGGAAAGAGTCTTTCGTCAACCCATTCATCATGCTTGCAAATGCTGGCGTCAGTGCACATTATTTCCCTCACATTCCAACACATGTTGTCCCAAGGCATCTTTCCGTACCATGTAGGAAAGGGCCCCACACGCCAAGAAACAACCAGGGAATCTGATACTCAATCCAAAGACCTTTGAACAAGATACTGATGTTGGTTTATTTGAACTAAAAGCTTCCAGAAATGAATCCAGGTGTAAGTTAGTAGCGGATTTAGAAGGAAGATGCAGAGCTGTCCTTCCAGGGCCCATGTCAAGGGCGGTGGTTGGGGGAAAGGCTTGTTTCATCTGCAAACCATCTGAGGAAGCAACTGACATGGCAGTTATTCTTAAACGCTTTCCTGTGGCCTCTAACCCTCTGCTGCTTCCCTCTGTTCACTTCCTTCGCCTCCTTATTTCTGTCCTTTAAAAGGACTGATGATGCAAATCGCTTCAGCCCGCACTTGCTCCGTGGCCCTGGGTCAAGCTGTCCTTATCTGTCTTCCCCGTTGCTGGAACTGCCTGTCTAACATCTCCTCTCTCAGGTCTACTCTTCCTACTGCCCCTAGAGCAAACGCAGCAAAGCACGGACCTGGTCCAGTCCCTCTCCTAATTAAAAGTCTCAGAGGCGTCCCGTGCCTGCAGGACATCTCCTTGTCATAGGACCTGGGTTATATTTCTCTTCCATGTCCTGTGGTTCCCTGCTCCCTGTACTCCAGGCCCTACCCTCCCTCCACCTCACCTGTGCTCCTCCTGGCCTCTCCAAATGCAACCCACCCCCACCTTCTCTCTGCCTGTTTCGCTGATGCCTGAATTCCTTCACAGTTCAGCTCCCCTCTCTCAAACATCCCCACTCCACCCCAGCTCCACTCAGAGCACCTCAAACGGAGCTCTAACTTAGCAAGTATATTTTAACTTCATTTGTTCTACCACCTCTCCCCGGGTCCCACCATCCGACAGAAGGTAAAAACTGGGTCTTCCTTTAAAATCCCCTCCCTCAGGGGCACTAACTCCCCTCCACATCCAATCTACCCTGTCTTGAAGAAACCCCAAGACTGGGAGCTGAGAGGTGCTGTAACAGGTGCTCAGGATGGGCCCCCAGGAGCAACAACGGGGCCTGTCCAGCACAGCTACAGCAGAAATTGTGTGAGCTGAGGGTGCACGCCAAGGGCGTAAGATATGTTTGCTGCAGCCGCTCAGATCTGAGTAACCACGGAAACTCAGAGTAGGAGAGCACCACAGAGGCCCTGGGCCCGGCCTCTCACGTAGGGCAAGGATGCTTTGCTTTCCCAGATCACTGACAATGGGCAGCTTCTGCTCCTCTCCTCCCTTGACCTAGCAAAGTGTTATCACCAGACAGCTTGCTGCTTGGCATCTCTGCCTGCCTGCCCATTCACTAAGTGGTGTCTGACTCTTTGTGACCCCTTGGACTGTAGCCCACCAGACTCCTTTCTGTCCATGGGATTTCCCAGGCAAAAATACTGGAGTGGGTTGCCATTTCCTTCTCCAGGGAATCTTCCCCACCCAGGGATCAAACCCACATCTCCTGCATTGGCAGGCAGATTCTTCATCACTTTTCATCAAACAAATTGATCTGATTTTAATAATATTTAAAAATTAAATAAAGTAACATTGCATGCATGCTAAGTTGCTTCAGTCATGTCCAACTCTTTGTGACCCACTGAACTATAGCCCACCAGGCTCTTCTGTCCATGGGATTCTCCAGGCAAGAACAGGGAAGTGGGTTGCCATTTCCCTCTCCAGGGGATCTTCCCGACCCAGGGATCGAACCTATGTCTCTTACATGTCTTGCATTGGCTGGCAGGTTCTTTACTACTAGCGCCACCTGGGAAACCTTGAATGCTTAGTATATGCCAAGTACTATACTCATCTCACACACTAGTAAAGTAATGCTCAAAAGTCTCCAAGCCAGGCTTCAGCAGTACATGAACCGTGAACTTCAGATGTTCAAGCTGGTTTCAGAAAAGGCAGAGGAACCAGAGATAAAATTGCCAAAATCCGCTGGATCATTGAAAAAGCAAGAGAGTTTCAGAAAAACATCTATTTCTGCTTTATTGACTATGCCAAAGCCTTTGACTGTGTGGATCACAATAAACTGTGGAAAATTCTTCAAGAGATGGGAATACCAGACCACCTGACCTGCCTCTTGAGAAACCTATGTGCAGGTCAGGAAGCAACAGTCAGAACTGGACATGCAACAACAGACTGGTTCCAAATAGGAAAGTCAGAACTGGACATGGAACAACAGGATGGTTCCAAATAGGAAAAGGAGTACGTCAAGGCTATATATTGTCACCCTGCTTATTTAACTTATATGCAGAGTACATCAGGAGAAACGCTGGGCTGCAAGAAGCACATGCCAGAATCAAGACTGCCAGGAGAAATATTAATAACCTCAGATATGCAGATGACACCACCCTTATGGCAGAAAGTGAAGAGGAACTCAAAAGCCTCTTGATGAAAGTGAAAGAGGAGAGTGAAAAAGTTGGCTTAAAGCTCAACAGTCAGAAAACGAAGATCATGGCATCTGGTCCCATCACTTCATGGGAAATAGATGGGAACACAGTGGAAACCGTGTCAGACTTTACTTTTTTGGGCTCCAAAATCACTGCAGATGGTGATTGCAGCCATGAAATTAAATGACGCTTACTCCTTGGAAGGAAAGTTATGACCAACCTAGATAGCATATTTAAAAGCAGAGATATTATTTTGCCAACAAGGTCTGTCTAGTCAAGGCTATGGTTTTTCCAGTGATCATGTAGGGATGTGAGAGTTGGACTGTGAAGAAAGCTGAGCGCTGAAGAATTGATGTTTTTGAACTGTGGTGTTGGAGAAGACTCTTGAGAGTCCCTTGGACTGCAAGGAGATCCAACCAGTCCATCCTAAAGGAGATCAGTCCTGGGTGTTCATTGGAAGGACTGATGCTGAAGTTGAAACTCCAATACTTTGGCCACCTCATGCGAAGAGTTGACTGATTGGAAAAGACCCTGAGGCTGGGAGGGATTGGGGGTAGGAGGAGAAGGGGATGACAGAGGATGGGATGGCTGGATAGCATCACTGACTTGATGGACATGAGTTTGAGTGAACTCCGGGAGTTGGTGATGGACAGGGAGGCCTGGCGTGCTGTGATTCATGGGGTCGCAAAGAGTCGGACATGACTGAGTACTGAACTGAACTGACTATACTAAGAGCTTGGCATGAACTATTTAATCTTCATAAGTACCTTCTCTGGTAAATACAATCATCACTTCTGTCTTCTAGGTGAAGACTGTAGCAGATGCTGCCTGTGCTTGCCCATCCACTCCAGACTCCTCATTTTGGTGCAAGCTGGCAGACTCCCTTGTGCCCACACCTGCATCTCTGGGCCAGAGCTGAGTTTCCTGGACTATATTTGGCCAGAAGTGCCAGAGAATTAACACCGCCTTAGAAGTATCTTTCAACCAATGGTCAAGAGGACCACTCCTCAAGTGGCTTGGCTCTGCAGTGGGTGGTCTACATTGGTTCTCAGAGTTCCCCAGTGGGGCGAAGCTCTGGTCCCACAGTAGTAACACACTTGATAACTCCGTTTTCCTTGGCCATCTTCCCTTCATCTGCTCACTTCCTCATCACCCTACCAGTGTTTTCTGAAGATCACCTACCAATATTTGCATTGAAACTGGGTCTACTTCTGGACAGCCTAACGAAGACAGGGAGCCAAAGCACAGAGATGTAGGGACACGCCCAGGATGATGTCTCACTCCTGGGCCCTCACGTGTCTCCACTAGCCTATACTGCTTTCCCACCCAGACTTCCCACTGGAGAAAGAAATGCCATCTTCTCCTACATGAAGACAGTCCAAGCAGCTCTTAACCTTTCTCCTGTGACTGTTACAAACGTGGTTTCCATGCGCATCACCCCCTCATGAGGCACCCTGTCTAGCTTGAAATTCTCCACTTACAATTAAACATATGAATTTTTTTCTGCTTTAAACCTTTTATAATTCCATCCACATGTTTCTTAATCCTGTGTTATTGTAGAAGCAGAGAATTCTAGTAAGCCATTCAATTTTAACCCTATTTTAATATGAAAAAAACTATTTCTATGTTCAAACTATTTCTATTGTTCAAAAAAAAAAAAGAACTATTTCTATGTTCAAAATAGCATCCAGGTAGGCACAATGTTGAACTGGTTACAATGAATCTTATTAAATATGGCAATACCAGTAATGAGTATGTTCATAAGTTCTTATAGATTTAGCAAGATATAAATATTGAACATTTACTATTTATTCATTAACAAAATAACAATGAACACTCTAATAGACTCCTACGGTGCATCTTACTCAATGTACCCTCATCCAGAAGTCCTGGATTTTCTTCTGATATAACTTCTCTGCTGCTAAGTCGCTTCAGTCGTGTCCGACTCTGAGTGACCCCATAGACGGCAGCCCACCAGGCTACCCCGTCCCTGGGATTCTCCAGGCAAGAACACTAGAGTGGGTTGCCATTTCCTTCTTCAATGCATGAAAGTGAAAAGTGAAAGTGAAGTCGCTCAGTCATGTTCGACTCCTAGCGACCCCACGGACTGCAGCCCAGCAGGCTCCTCTGTCCATGGGATTTGCCAGGCAAGAGTACTGGAGTGGGTTGCCATTGCCTTCTCCGATAACTTCTCTAGCATCTTCTAAATTGGCTGTAAATAAAAATTCAGGTCTCAGAGATGAACTGAATAGAAAGTACTCCTAGAAGTAAGCACTTCAGAGCAGGTTGTGTAAAACATCTTTAATAAGTTTAAAGTTCTTGAACTGGAATCAATCTAGGTATAAGGAATCAATCTAGATACAGTGTGTGTGTGTGTGTGTGTGTTAGTCGCTCAGTTGTATCTAACTCTTTGTGACCTGATGGACTGTAGCCCACCAGGCTCCTCTGTCCATGGGATTTTCTAGGCAATAATACTGAAGTGGGTTGCTGTTTCCTTCTCCAGGGGATCTTCCCAACCCAGGGATCAAACCCAGGTCTTCTGCAATGCAGGCAGATTCTTTACCTTCTGAGCCACCAGGGAAGCCCCGGTACAACATAGTCAATGTAAAAAATTGATAACTTCAGGATTTATGTCACAGATTATGAGATGACAGCTTACAGAATATTAGGGTAAGAAGAACATCAGAGAACACCTATTTCGATTTCATCTTTTGCAGAAGTAAGATGATACAAACAGTTAGTGACTTAATCAGAATTAGAACTTGGGTTTCTAAGCTCTCAATTCAGTGCTTAATCTATCATAATCTGTCACATATCCTGAATAATTCACTTTCCATCCATTTACAATAGAGTATATTTACATATGGAGTCACAAATTCATCTCCATGATAATCAGCACCTGGTTTGGTAAATTAAACTAATCAAATTTATGTCTCAGGAATTTAAAATTAGGACCAGAGACTGAGTCAGTGGAGAGAAACTGAACTGAGAGACTATGCTAAATAGTATAGAATTAACACCAGGTGCCGTTTTGGGCCTATACAAAAAGATTACTGTAAGTTACCACAGGGTCCCAAAAGGATAGAGAGTAGCCTGAGTTTCACTTTCCCAAAGTTTTTGTGGAGTCTGGTGACATTTGGACTTCATGAAGGTTATTTGTATTTTAAGGTAATATCCCTCAATGAGCTTACTTGAACCAGCTTAAGTAGATTTCCCTTCCTTGTAACAAAAGTCCCTGAGTAGAAGGCTCTTCCCTCTTTTTGCTTCTAAACTAAGCAACTATAAAGGTGAGTGTTGAATAATGGGACAATAAGAATGGCCTTTGGGATCAGCACAAAGGACTGGAATAATGCAAGAGACTGCTGCTGCTGCTGCTAAGTCGCTTCAGTCGTGTCTACTGTGTGACCCCATAGACAGCAGCCCACCAGGCCCTGCCGTCCCTGGGATTCTCCAGGCAAGAACAGTGGAGTGGGTTGCCATTTCCTCCTCCAAAGCATAAAAGTGAAAGTGAAGTCACTCAGTTGTGTCCGACTCTTAGCGACCCCATGGACTGCAGCCTACCAGGCTCCTCCATCCATGGGATTTTCCAGGCAAGAGTACTGGAGTGGGTTGCCGTTGCCTTCTCCGATGCAAGAGACTAAGTTTAGCCAAATGCCACATGTGGTTAGAGACTGTCATTGTTGGGGGAAAGAGGCTAAGATCTCCAACTTGTTAAGTCAGTTTAGGGGCAGTCCCTTGATATGACAAATATATAGGTTTTGAGTGGTGCATTTTCTGCCCACTTCCAAATCTAGACTTACTCTGGTCATTCCAAACCAAATTAACAAAGGAGCCTAATTTGTGAACATGAATTTTCACAAATTGAACTCTCATATGAATTTTCACAATGTGAACTCCCATATTTTAGGGGTGGGTCAGTACTTAAGTCTGGAGCAGGAAATGGCAACCCACTCCAGTATTCTTGCCTGGAAAATTCCAAGGATGGAGGCGTCTGGTGGATTACAGTCCATGGGGGTCGCCAGGGGTCAGATGTAAATGAGCAACTGACCACCCCACACGCATGCACAGTACCTAAGTCAATAGGGCCTCTTCTAATTTTACACTGGTCTTATTGGTTTCCTGGACCCCTCAGACAGTCAATACACCTAAACATAATACAGCATTTTAAAAGGTCTTCTACCCAGTAGCATTAAACACAGTTGTATTGGCACTATTTGTTCTCAAACAGCAGCCATTTTCCTACTTCTTTGTTGACAGAATCCTGATTATTCAGGGTTCTGTCAACAAGGTGACCCCATCCCTAGCTCACCAGCTCAAGAAAAAAAAAAAAGATGAATTTAAGATAATCATGAAAATGCCATTCCCTTTTTCAGTGATTGGTACAGACATGTTCTTGTGTAATCTAGCCAATGAGATAATGGTAACTAATATTTATTGAATGATAGCTATGTGCCCTCCTCCAAGGATTTTACAGGAACTCATTCTTTTTTCTTTCAATACAATTCTATAATATAAGGTCTATATTTGTCCCTACATCATGTCTTTTAGTGAGATAATTAGTTTTCTTCATGGTTTAAGTCATTTTGATTTGGATTTTCTATTACTTGTCACAACAAACATTGGAACTAATACTCCAATTCATTTGTTCTCTTCTCTTTAGAATCCCATTTCAACATGTATACAAAGATAGCAAACGGCAATTCTTTCCTTCCTAATTCCTATAAGCGTTTTTTCAGATTTTTTTAATGTGGAACATTTTTAAAGTCTTTATTGAATTTGTTCCAATATTGTTTCTGGTTTTGGTTTTTTGGCTACAAGGCATGTGGGATCTTAACTCCCTGACCAGGGATTGAACCTGCACCCCCTGCATTGGAAGGCAAAGTTTTAACCACTGGACCACCAGGAAGTCTCTATACCATTACTTTGAGTGAAAAAGAGGAGGCAGAGGAGAAAAAGTCTCATTTTCATGTTAGATTTATTATTGTGTGTGTGTGCAAGCTCAGTTGCTTCAGTCATGAATGACTATTTGTGACCTTATGGATTGTATCCTGCCAGGCTCCTCTATCCATGGGATTTTGCAGCCAAGAATACTGGAGTGAGTTGCCATGCCCTCCTATAGGGCATATTCCCGAACCAGGGATCGAATCCACATTCTCTTTATCTCCTGCATTACAGGCAGATTCTTCACCACTGAACCACCAGGGAAGCCCAAGATTTATTATTAGGATACCTTATTATTAGCTTTATTCATGAAAAACCACCTTGTAAGTAAATGAATTTGAAGTACATTTTCAGTACAAATCCTTTCAAAAAGATGTATAAATAGCTCTTTCCAAGCTTGTACTATTTCACTTAGGAGTATCACTTGCTGAAGCAATGATAGATTCCTCAATTTTTCATCTCAGGACTCTGCATAGTTACTGAGTGAAATCCAGTCTTTTAATTTTTATGATTTTAATTTTTGGACCATTTCAAATTATTTGTTCATTAGTGAACCATTCCCCCATACAATAACATTTTCACGACATGCTTCCTGATACATCGTACATTGGTTACATTTGTACATATTTTTGAAGATATAGGAAAAAGTATGTTTATTTAGTAGATGTATGTAATAGCCATTATATAGGCTCTTGGCTATTACATTCCTAATATTATATTAATAAATTATTATTCATGTGTTTTATTTTTGCTCTCTGGCCAACAAAAGGCAATTCAATCTGACAACTTTTATATGTTTTATATAAATATTTGAACTACATTGACATAGCTTAATATAGTAGTCGGTAGAACCAAATAACTAGATGTAAATGCTAACTCTGCAATTTACTCTATTTGTAGCACTGGGCAAGTTAATATTTTTGTGCCTCTATTTCCTCAGATATAAAATAGGGATGATAATAATAACTATCTTTTAGGGTTATTGTGAGGATTAAAGGAATACATACAAAGCACTTAGTAAGTTCCTAGCACATAGTAAGGACCCTAAGTGTTCTCATTATTATTATTACCAGGGTTAATCCTAATTAACAGACAACTTGGTTAACAGTGGCTTAAACCATGAGATTCTTTACCAACTGAGCAGATAACACCACTCTAATGGCAGAAAATGAAGAGGAACCAAAGAGCCTCTTGATGAGGGTGAAGGAGGAGAGTTAAAGGGCCAGCTTAAGACTAAATATTTAAAAAAACTAAGATCATGGCATTTGGCCCCATTACTACATGGCAAATAGAAGGGGAAAAGGTGGAAGTAGTGACAGATTTCCTCTTCTTGGGCTCCAAAATCACTGTGGATGATGACTACAGCCATGAAAAAAGAGGATGATTGCTTCTTGGCAGGAAAGCAATGACAAACCTAGACAGTGTATTGAAAAGCAAAGACATTACTCTGCCGGCAAAGGTCCATATAGTCAAGGCTGTGGTCTTCCCAATGGTCATGAACAGTTGTGAGCGCTGGACTGTGAAAAAGGCAGAACACCAAAGAACTGATGCCTTCAAACTGTGGTGCTGGAGAAGACTCCTGAAAGTCCCTTGGACAGCAAGGAGATCAAACCAGTCAATCTTAAGGGAGATCAACCCTGAATATTCACTGGAAGGACTGATGCTGAAGCTAAAGCTCCAGGATTTTGGTCATCTGATGCTAACAGACGACTCATTGGACAAGTCACTGATGCTGGGAAAGATCAAGGGCAGAATGAGAAGAGGACATCAGAGGATGAGATGGCTGGACAGCATCACTGATGCAATGAACATGAACTTGGGAAAATTCCTGGAGATGGTGAAGGACAGGGAGACCATGCTATAGTCCACGGAGCCGCTAAGAGTCAGACACAACTAGGTGACTGAACAACAACAACAAAACCATAAGAACACATGTTATTAATATTTACTTAAGAAGTGTGTTGGCCTTGGGGCTGGTTTTTAACTCAAAGATACCATGAAGCAGTCAGGCTCCTCCCATCTTTCTGCATTGCCATTCTCACTGTATTGGCAAAATTTCCCCTCAAAGTCTGCCTCTACTGCTGCCTCAATAGGATGAGGGCAAAATTTTTTAAAAAAATATTCATCTCCTGATGAATATTTATCTTTTCAGAAGAAAAAACATCTCCCAGAAATAGTCAATAGATGTCTTCTTTATGTCTTATTGGCCAGAACTGTGTCACATGACCACTTCTAGACCAATCACTGGGAAAGAATACAATTGCTGTGATTGATTTAGACTAACCATGAGTCACTTTTCTCAGGCTGGGCCTTTTGTTGCCTGATCAAAACCAGGTTTCTATCACCAAGGGGAAAAAAAGAATAACCACTGGGTGTACAACCAATAGTGTGTGTCATCAACAAACATTCATTTGTTGCCTGCTATATGCTCAGCCTGTGCTCCTAATGAAACTGTAGAAACTACCAAAAGAACAATGATATTTTCTTTTCTCCTACTTATTTGACATGTTTAGACTGAAAGCTACTTCTGCTAGGCCCTGCTAAATAACTAAACTAAAGCCTTTAAGGCCAGCTTCCTAATCCACTCACTCTGAGTGGCTTCACTTACTGTCCACACATGTGGTGGATCTTCCTTTTCTTGGTTGAATCTTTGCATTCCATCTCCACTTTTGAGTAGTGATAACCGAAGGACTGAACAAAGAGTGAACGATCCAAAACTCCTTGTTTAGAAGATCTGAGCACCCCAGATACCCAGGGGCAAATTCCATTTGTCTTTTTTCTTCATTATATTAAGGACCTACTATGAGCCAGGCACTTTCATAAATTCTTTCCATTAATTCTCATCCCCAAAACTCCATGAAATGTGTTTCAGGTAGAGGAAAGAGAGATTAATACAGATAAAATGACTTGTGCAAAGCCGTCAGCTAGTAATAGGAAAAATAATTACCCCTTATTGACCATATGCTACATTTGAGCCGTGCACTGTCCTAAATGCCACTCATGAATTCATTCCTTTAGTTCTCTTAACCACCTAGTGAAGTAAGGATTCAATCACAACTGATACTTCCCAAGCACCCTCCTAGATGAAAAATCTGCAGCTTCAAAAGCTAAGTAAGTTCAAGTTCACCCAACTAGAAAGTGACAGGTATTCTACAAAGCTGGGTCTAATTCAAACACTTCCTGTTAAAGTCACACCCACCCCTACACTGCAGGAAATTGACACCAGGCCTCCTAACTCCTGGGCCTATTCCAAAATCCCTAAATGAGAATGGAAAACTCTGATGTTTTATTCTACCAGTTTGTTCTGTGAAGTGCTCTCCAAGTAGTTCATAATTGGTCCAGTTGTCTAAAACAAAGTTGGGAATTTATCCAAAAGTATTTAGCAAATTAACAACTCCATCTTTCCTTTCTGAGAGCAGATAGGCAAAGCTAGCTGATTCCTGTTGAGTTTAAAAAAAGAGACTCTTGGGGAGACAGATTATCAACATTCATCATGTTTCTGCTTTCCCCTCAAGACCCAGATTAGAGGTTAACATTTGAATTAGGCAAAATCACACAGTTGTGCACTTTACCTACTCTAAATTTTGTTAACTGCTCTGTGTTTTAAAAATAATATGACTAGGGACTCTGCTGTTAGCCCCAGATTAGAGCTTGCCAGGAAAGAGATTTCACAGTTGCTAACTTCTTCAACTTCGCCCCTGAAGGAAGCTTTATATCCCCGAGTATCTATGTTATGTGGCCTTGCTCTGGGAGCCTTCTACTCAAAAGTCAACTGGTGCTATCCACAGAAACATAGAGATCAAAGGATCATTCCTTGACTGTTTGCAATCCTACTAGGGACTTATAAGTAGTGTAGTTTTGTTTGTTGCTGCTTTGCCTTGGGTACCTAAGTTTTAAATATTCTTTTTGTTTTTGTTCAGCCACTAAGTTGTATCCAACTCTTTTGTATCCAACCCCAGTACTGTAGCCCACCAGGCTCCTCTGTCCATGGGACTTCCCAGGCAAGAATAGTGGAGTGGGTTGCCATTCCTTCTCTAGGGGATCTTCCCAAGCCAGGGATCAATTGACAGGTGGACTCTTTACCACTGAGCCACCACGGAAGCCCAGGTTTTAAATATGTCACCAGTCAAAATATTATCAAATCCTGTACCAAAATGCATTTATTTCCATAAAAGTATGAGGTTTTAGATAGCAGAACCTGATAGCTGAACTCTGACACTAACTCCATAGCCCTGTACAGCTGGTCCTCAGTAGCTGGGAAATTGTGTTTTAGGGAAGCACATGTGTGCTGATCAAGCCAACTTATATAAACAACCCACCAAGTTATTAAAAGATGGTATGATATTCCTAGTGACCAAGCTGGTATGATAATCCTAGTGACCAAGATATTTAAGAAGATTCAGAGGCCTGTGTAAAATAAATGATTAAAGAAAACAGTGTAATAAAGTTATATTTACAGTTTTCTTTCATTTGTATACCAAAACAAACACATATATACACCCTCCAGAAACCATGTCCTGGGTTAGTATCTGGCTTTGCCTTCCTTCACGTCTAGTGGTAGGAGATAGAAGAAAATGCTCCTTCTAAGTATAGAACAATGAAATACAATTAGTGCCATAATGCATGGACCTATAAAGAACACGGGAAATGAGATGAAGAACCAAGGGTTTTGACCCCTCCCCCAAATCCTTTAAAGATAATTTTCTGGTCTAACAAAGACTTGCTTTGTAAAGAAAAAATTGGGGCTCAGAATTAAGAAGACTTCAGTATCTTCCTTCATTTGTGTGAAGTACTGATATATGTACACTGCCATGTGTAAAATAGATAGCTAGTGGAAAGCTAATGTATAGCACAGGAAGCTCAGCCTGGTGCTTTGGAACAACCTGCTTCTGCTGCTGCTAAGTCGCTTCAGTCATGTCCGACTCTGTGCGACCCCACAGACGGCAGCCCACCAGGCTCCCCCATCCCTGAGATTCTCCAGGCAAGAACACTGGAGTGGGTTGCCATTTCCTTCTCTAATGCATGAAAGTGAAAAGTGAAAGGGAAGTTGCTCAGTTGTGTCCGACTCTTAGTAACCCCATGGAATACAGCCTACCAGGCTCCTCCATCCATGGGATTTTCCAGGCAATAGTACTGGAGTGGGGTGCCATTGCCTTCTCCGTTGGGACAACCTAGAGGAGTGGAATTGGGGCGAGTGGGAGGGACGCTTAAGAGGGAGGGAATGTATGTATACATACAGCTGATCACTTTGTTGTACAGAAGAAACTAACACAACATTGTAAAGCAATTATACTCCAAAAAAAAAAAAAGAGTATATATGTGTATAACTGAGTCAATTTGCTATATAGCAGAAACTGGCACGACAATGTAAATCAACTGTACTTCAACAAAACAAAAACAGAATTCCAGTTCTAAAAAAACAGTCTCCATCATACTTTCTCTCCCACTTACAAGAACTTTTTAAATGATATTCTGGAGAGAAAATGTTATTTATAAAACACCAAAACATGAATAAAATGGCAATAAAAACATACATATCAATAGTTGAAAGTGAAAGTGAAGTTGCTCAGTTGTGTCCGACTCTTTGTGACCCCATGGACTGTAGCCCACCAGGCTCCTCCGTCCATGGGATTCTCCAGGCAAGAGTACTGGAGTGGGGTGCCGTTGCCTTCTCCAGTGGATCTTCCCCACCCAGGGATCGAACCCAGGTCTCCTGCATTGCAGGCAGACGCTTTAACCTCTGAGCCACCAGGGAAGCCTTATCAATAGTTACTAATACTTTAATTAACAATTTAATGTAAATTGACTAAATAATCCAACCAAAAGACACCAAGTGGCTGAATGGATACAAAAACAAGATCTGTATATATGCTGCCTACAAGAGATTCACTTTAGATCTAAAGACACACAGAAACTGAAAGTGAAGGGATGGGAAAAGTTATCCCATGCAAATGGAAATCAAAAGAAAGCCAGGGCAGTACTTATATCAGACAAAATAGATTTTAAAGTAAAGAATTGCAAGAGACAAAGAAGACATTAATAATGATTAAAAGATTAATCAGAGAAGAATATGAATATATATATACACTCAACATAGGAGCAACTAAATATATAAGCAAATATTAACAGACATAAAGCAAGAAGAAACTGACAGCAACCCAAGAGAAAATGCTTTCTGTAAGGAGCTTAAAATGTGAATAGCATAAAAAAACCTTACAGCTGAGACAGATTTCTAGTCTAGGATCAAAAGCACCACTGCCATAATTAAAATTGTTCTCTAACACAGAGGAACCACAGCCCAGTGCTGCCAACTTACAGCCCTAGTGTTTCAGCTAACCACAAGGAGTTAATAATTATTAAGTGCTAACTATACAGGCTAAGCACCTACATGCATTATCTCTTTTGAAAAATCGTGTTTGGAACAAAGATTTACTTTCATGCCTAGAGCACAGAATCTATGCTAGAGATTATGTTCAAAGAAATTATTTCACCAAAATAATTGTAGTTACTTTATCAGCTGCTTTGCAAACACTGGTTGTTTTTTTTTTTTTCTTTAAGATCTTGGCTCAGAAACAAGCCAAAAAAGCATAGCACAGTCCTCTAAACCCAACCTTGAAACTGTCCTTGTCTCAATTTCTTGCTCTTGTTTGAAAAGCCAGACTTGACATAAAAGTACGACTTTACTGGGTGTGACTGGCAGGCCCAGACAGGAGAGGTGCACATTTCTTTTTAGGGATCAGCATTTGGGGCAACTTCAGAGCAATGTCACCGTGTGGCTAGCGTCTGGATCTCAGGGTGAAAGCTGAGAATCTAAATAAGCTGAAAAAGGAAATATCTGCGCACAAAAAAGGGAGACCCGACTGCAGGTTAATGTGGAACAACTGTCAAGTCTGGAGGCCAGTCCAGGCTGAAAGGAGGTTGACGGCCGTGGATCCGGACAGAATCAGACTCGGGTCTTCCAGCGTGCCTGTTGGTGCACCGAGGAAACCAGGAAAGCCTAGGGCAGCACCTCACAAAACCAGCTCAGGAGAGCTGCCCAAAAAGTGGTCCATAGGCAGCCTGTACAGTCAGCAACCCTGAAACAAATATTGCTCACAAATGTAATGCCGGATGGGCCACCTCTCAGGAGCAAACGCCATCTTTCTTTCGATTAGTTCAGAAACTTGCCTTCCGGAAATCAGAGAAAATCAGCTCTGCAGAGGTTGGATGCCGTGAAAGTTGTGTATGTTTCCGACCCTGTGACCATCTTTTTAATTCTTTTCTCCCCTGCCTGTTCAGTAGCCTTTCTCCTTCCGTGAAAGTATTTTTTTCCTTTGCAATGGGATTTTCATCTTAGGGTTAGATTACATTCATTTTCATTTGTCCTACAGTGTTTTTTCTTTAAAAACATTTCTATAAAAATAAAAGTTGTCTATTATAGAATATACAGGAAAAAAAACACAAAGAAGAAAATTAAAATTATACCTAATCCCACCACCTGATTACCACTGCTAATCTTTGTCTTTATTGAATTCGTCTTTTTTTAATATAAATTTATTTATTTTAATTGGAGGTTAATTACTTTACAATATTGTATTGGTTTTGCCATACATCAACTCTTTTAATTTTCTTTGTTTGTATGTATATATGCACATACTTATATTGTGCAAATGTTTGTACATATAGTCAGTTATTTTATAAAATTGGGATCACTCCAAGGTACAGTTTTGTGATCTGCTTTTTTCCACTCAATATGATGGCAGCCTATTCTCAAGTCATTAAATATTCTCTGGAAACACATTTTTTTAAATGACTATAATTACTCTTTCTATTCAGCCATTGACATTGAGCACAGTACATTAAATGGAGTGATATATGGATTGCTCCCCCTTTTTAATGTAACTTTGAACCATTTGTATTTGATTGCACTCATCTTAATGCACTTTCCTATTGTTTTTCAAGATCAAACAATTTAAGTGCAGCCAATTAAATTGAAAATACTAAGACTGAGAACATCAGGAAAGATTTATTGCTGGTATAAACTACCAAGGAAGCCTAAGCCAGCTATATTTCTCAAAACAGCCATATCTACAATCAAATAAAGTTTATCTCCTTTAAATAAGAGATAACTTATTTTTTATGATTTTAGATATTACAGTAGGCTGACTTAGTCAAGTCATGACCTGGGATGGCACTTTGCTAGCTATTGGATGTTGACTTGCAAACATCTGAAACCTTTTATCCCATTAGATGTTACTTGTTAGCATGACACCATCTGGTCATCTAGAAAAATCTGGATAATTGACTGCATTATCAGTAGGACTTAACTTTTGAACAGCTTTTATTCCCAATGTTTGATTCCTTGTGTTTGGCTTCAACCTGGTTGTTTGGAGCGCACATGAAACATTCTCCCAGAGAAATAGGCTCTAAGTGGTAGCTGACAAGGAACCAGAGGCATAACATGCCACACTCAGTTCAGTTTAGTCGCTCACTCGTGTCTGACTCCTTGTGACCCATGGACTGCAGCACACCAGGCTTCCCTGTCCATCACCAACTCCTGGACTTGCTCAAACTCATGTCCATCGAGTCAGTGATGCCATGCAGCCATCTCATCCTCTGTCGTCCCCGTCTCCTCCTGCCTTCAATCTTTCCCAGCATCCAGGTCTTTTCAAATGAGTCAGCTCGTTGCATCAGGTGGCCAAAGTATTGGAGTTTCGGCTTCAGCATCAGTAATTCCAGTGAATATTCAAGACTGATTTCCTTTAGGATTGACTGGTTGGATCTTCCTGCAGTCTAAGGAACTCTCAAGAGTCTTCTCTAACACCACAGTTCAAAAATATCAATTCATCAGCACTCAACTTCCTTTATAATCCAACTCTCACAACCATACATGACTACTAGAAAAACCACAGCTTTGACTAGATGGACCTTTGTTGGCAAAGTAATGTCTCTACTTTTTAATATGTCATCTAGATTGGTCATAGCTTTTCTTCCAAGGAATAAGCGTCTTTTAATTTCATGGCTGCAGTCACCATCTGCAGTGATTTTGGAGCCCCCCAAAATAAAGTCTGTCCTGTTTCCATTGTTTCCCCATCTATTTGCCATGATGGGACCAGATACCATGATCTTTAATTTTTGAATGTTGAGTTTTAAGCCAACTTTCTCACTCTCTTCTTTCACCTTCATCAAGAAGCTCTTTAGTTACTCTTCACTTTCTGCCATAAGAGTGGTGTCATCTGTGTATCTGAGGTTATTGATATTTCCCCTGGCAATCTTGATTCCAGCTTGTGCTTCATCCAGCTCAGCATTTCACATGATGTACTCTGCATATAAGTTGAATAAGCAGGGTGACAATATATATTCTTGACGTACTCCTTTCCCAGTTTGGAACCAGTCTATTGTTCCATGTCCAGTTCTAACTGTTGTTTCTTCATCTGCATACAGATTTCTCAGGAGGCAGGCCAGGTGGTCTGGTACTCCCATCTCTTGATAATTTTCCATAGTTTGTTGTGATCCATACAGTCAAAGGCTTTGGCATAGTCAGTAAAGCAGATGTTTTTCTGGAACTCTCTTGTTTTTCTATGAACCAACAGATGTTGGCGATTTGATCTCTCATCCCTCTGCCTTTTCTAAATCCACCATGAACATGTGGAAGTTCATGCTTCATGTACTGTTGTTGAAGCCTGGTTAGAAGAATTTTGATCATTACTTTGCTAGCATGTGAGATGAATGCAATTGTGCAGCAATTTGAACATTTTGGCATTGCCTTTCTTTGTGATTGGAATAAAAACTGACCTTTTCCAGTCCAGTGGCCATTGCTGAGTTTTCCAAATTTGCTGGCATATTGAGTGCAGCACTTTCACACATCTTTTAGGATTTGAAATAGTTCAACTGGAATTCCATCACCTCCACTAACTTCGTTCATAGTGATGCTTCATAAGACCCACTTGACTTCACATTCCAGGATGTCTGGCTCTAGGTGAGTAATCAACCATCATGGTTATCTGGGTCATGAAGATCTTTTTTGTACAGTTCTTCTGTGTATTCTTGCCACCTCATCTTAATATCTTCTGCTTTTTTTAGGTCCATACCATTTCTGTTCTTTATTGAGCCCATCTTTGCATGAAATATCCCTTGGTATCTCTAATTTTCTTGAAGAGATCTCTAGTCTTTCCCATTCTGTTGTTCTCCTCTATTTCTTTGCATTGATTGCTGAGGAAGGCTTTCTTATCTCTCCTTGATATTCTTTGGAACTCTGCATTCAGACGAGTATATTTTTCCTTTTCTCCTTTGCCTTTAGCTTCTCTTCTTTTCTCAGCTGTTTGTAAGGCCTCCTCAGACAACCATTTTGTCTTTTTGCATTGATTTTTCTTGGGGATGGTCTTGATCACTGCCTCCTGTACAATGTCACAAACCTCCATCCATATTTCTTCAGGCACTCTATCTATCAGATCTAATCCCTTGAATCTATTTCTCACTTCCACTGTATAATCATAAGGGATTTGATTTAGATCATATCTGAATGGTCTAGTGGTTTTCCCTACTTTTCTTCAATTTAAGCCTCAATTTGGCAATAAGGTGTTCATGATCTGAGCCACAGTCAGCTCCTGGTCTTGTTTTTGCTGACTGTATAGAGCTTCTCCATCTTTGGTTGCAAAGAATATAACCAATCTGATTTCATTATTGACCATCTGGTGATGTCCATGTGTAAAGTCTTCTCTTGTGTTGTTGGAAGTGTGTGTTTGCTATGAATAGTTCATTCTCTTGGCAAAACTGTTAGTCTTTGCCCTGCTTCATTTTGTACTCCAAGGCCAAACTTTCCCGTTACTCCAGGTATCTCTTGACTTCCTACCTTTGTATTCCAGTCCCCTATGATGAAAAGGACATCTTTTTTTGGTGTTAGTTCTAGAAGGTCTTGTAGGTCTTCAAAGAAGCGTTCAACTTCAGCTTCTTCAGCATTACTGGTTGGGGCATGGACTTGGATTACTGGGATACTGAATGGTTTGCCTTGGAAATGAACAGAGATCATTCTGTCATTTTTGAGATTGCACCGAAGTACTGCATTTCAGGCTCTTTTGTTGACTATGAGGGCTACTCCATTTCTTCTAAGGGATTCATGCCCACAGTAGTAGATATAGTGGTCATCTGAATTAAATTTGCCCATTCCTGTCCATTTTAGTTCACTGATTCCTAAAATGTCGATGTTCAGTCTTGACATCTCCTTTTTGACCACTTTCAATTTCCCTTAATTCATGGACCTAACATTCCAGGTTCTTATGCAATATTCTTTACAGTATCGGACTTTACTTCCATCACCAGTCGTATCCACAACTGGGCATTGTTTTTGCTTTGGCTCCATCTCTTCATTCTTTCTGGAGCTATTTATCCACTCTTCTCCAGTAGCATATTGGGCACCTACCGACCTGGGGAGTTCATCTTTCAGTGTCATATCTTTTTGCCTTATCATACTGTTGATGGGGCTCTCAAGCATGAATATTGAAGTGGTTTGCCAAGGGTACCATATAACAGTGTAATAATCACACTGCTGCTAAGTTGTTTCAGTCGTGTCCAACTCTGTGCGACCCCATAGATGGCGGCCCACCAGGCTCCCCCGTCCCTGGGATTCTCCAGGCAAGAACACTGGAGTGGGTTGCCATTTCCTTCTCCAAATAATCACACTGGGAGAACATTAATTCAGAGTACTTTAGTGGGACCACTGACTTTTTTCTCACTTTTCACCCCAACTACCCAGCGGCAGCAGTAAGGATTCCAGAGAGCAATCTCAGAACATTCAAAGAAGCAAAGTCCTGGGAAAAAAAAAAAAAAAAAGGCCCACGGGCTCCAGGGAAGTGTGTCTGCTCCTCAGAGCCTTCTCAGTGAGGTTCACCTTCCAGACCCTCTGCTCTGAGCACCTCAGGGTGATCTACCTGCTTCAACTTTCTGCCATTACCATCTGTGGACATTCCTCAAGCTTGACTCCCTACACTTGCCCTCTTTCCAAAAATTTTAAGCCTTACTTTTCCTCTAAAAAATTTAAAATCTTTTTTGAAGTTAGCCTAGGAGTTGGTGCTTCCAAGAATACTAAGAAAAAGTGAAAGCTTCCCTGCCAAGTCCAACCACAATTTTAGCATTCTATAGAAAGACAAGGAGGGCAGCGGCGGTGAGGATACAAAGTGGGATTAGAGAATACAGAGATCTAGAGGAAAACATGCATCTACATTTCAGAGGAACACTCCATTCCAGTGACCCTCCTGAATATCAGGGCCGCTGGAGAGCAAGAAGGAAGAGTGAAAGGGTGAAGTAGAGACTAGGCTTCTTCCATGAGGGACCTCAGGAATATTAAAGGAGAAATCTATTGGAGAATCAGCTTCCTGTCTTATTTTCCTCCATTTTGCTATTATAATATCACCACTTAAGTGGATAGTAAACAGGGAAATCAACGTTTCCTAAATTCCTACCACTGTCCAGGCACTGGGGCTTTTACAAATGAGGAAACTGAGCCTCAAGGAGGTTAAGTTAGAAACAAAGAGAAGCAGGAAGAGGATGAAGCTCTTAGCAGGAGTGACGCCAAGAAGAGCAAGTTGGAGGACAGAAGGAAGCCCCGGAGAGTGTCAGCTGGGAAGGGGAAATGGCTCTCTGTTCCTGTCTGCCATTCCCTATCCCTGCTTACAATGGGGCTACCATTCCAAAGACCATTCCTACACATGGAATGAAATTAAGGTATGCATCTGTTGATGGGGCTGTATTCTGATTTGGCATCATGTTTACGGCACCATGATATGTTTCGGTTCCTATCAAAAGAAGCTCAGAAAAAATTACTTACAGTTAAATGTTTCCATCCGAGCATTGGTTCCTCCCTCCCTGGTCATCCTGCACTGTCAAACTGAATTTTGTTCCAAGATCCCACTTGAGTCTACAGTCTTTAATTCTGCAAACAAGTTGTGATTTAAACATGAATTCAACTATTTTCAAAATGGATCATGTATGTCTTACTTTCAGTTGTTCTTATGTGAACAGGACTTTTTATTCAACCTGGGACATAACCAAACTCTAAATAGCTAGGTATATCAGTTTAACATTTTAAGCTAATTTGTTTTAAAGCCTTCTAAAAAATCGAAGTTGTAGGGTCTCTCCCTTAGGAGAGTCTTTCCTAATCTCTAGGAAAGTTATCTTTCCTATGATAATTTAGAGCTTTCTCATCTTATTTTGGGGCTTCCCAAGTGGCATTAGTAGTAAAGAACCCACTCACCAATGCAGGAGAGCTAAGAGACAGTTCAATCCCTGGATCGGGAAGATCCCCTGGAGAAGATCATGGCAACCCAGTCCAGTATTCTTGTCTGGAGAATCCCATGAACAAAGGAGCCTGGAGGGCTACAGTCCATTGGGTCACAAAGAGTCAGACACAACTGAAGCGACTTAGCCTAGCATAGCATCTTATTTTAATAAATCACTTAGCATTATTCTCACTAATAGGTAATATTAACAACAACAACAAAACCCATTCCTAAGGGAAGGAGATGGACTAGAAAGATCAGACAGGAATTTATATCTTAATAAATATTCTCTGATACTTAGCAAAGTTCATATTTCTTTTCAGTTTAGAACTCAACATTACAAATGTTGTAGAAACAAAAACATGAGCATTCCAGGGAAAGTCTTATTTTTGAAAAGCAGGAAAACACTTGACAACCATGCAGAAAAGAAAAAACCATGCAAACCTTTCAACAGTGAATGAGGAGTGTGAAGTTCCTACCAGCACCAACATCAACAAAAACAGACATTTCAGAAGAGTCTTTGGACTGCCTAGTATATAGAAAAAAATTCCTTGGGTTTCTTCCTGTCCCCACTGTCCCCTAAGCATGGCAAATAAGCAACAGCTTTATTAGCACTACCCTCAGTGAGGGTGCTTCTTCGCACCCTAAGCACACTGGACAACTTTATTGCTGAAGACAAGCAGGGTCTAGCTCCTCAGGCTATAGCCATGCCAAATCCCGGAGGCAAAACAAGATTGCCTTCCTTCTTATGGTGGGATGTAAGATGTCTCTAAGGCTTACAGTTCAGCTTTTACAGCACTTCCCTTGGCCTTCAGAATTACTCTATATTCACAAGGTACAGTTCCTTCATTCCCACAGGCAAATTTATTTGCTAAAACTGGAACAAAAAGTCAAAGTATAACGAGTTCAAAGACTTCAGGTCCAAAGATTTCTGAAAGACTTTGGATTCGATTTCTATTTTGTGCCTTGGGGTTATTATCTATGTGGATTAGGTTATTGTGGATAAGGAGAACTTGTTCTTTCTTTTTTAAAAATTATCCTTAAAATTAGATGAGTGTAAAATTGTAACAAGTCAATGCATTTATAGCATATTGGTATGACCTATTATGCTATACCATGCATCATTGCTTTACTTTCCCCATTCAGTCACTAATAATTATGTTTTAAAATAATAAGCCTTACTTTCATCGTATTTACAAAGCACAAGTTTTCAATAACTGTAATTTTTCTTTTTAAAGAGTTACATGATATCTTTCAAATGAGCCTGCATTTTAAAGTATCCAGTTCCATTATTATGATTTCCCTTTATTTTAAGTGTACTTATTTTATAGTATCCTAATTTTCATATTGCCTTAATAAGTTCCCGGGATATACATTTTCCTAATTTTTATTCTGTTTCATCTTGTGATATGTGGTGTGTGTGTATGTGAGTGAATGGATTCTGTATGCTGTGGATTGTAGAAATATGCTTATTTATATTTTTTTCTCTAAAGGAAGCCCTAGGGGTTTCATTAGTCTACAGTAAGTTCCTATATCGATTTTTCAGCTTGGTGGTCCCCAAGAAGCAGGTAGGGTAAATTTGAATTTCTAGAATGAGATGGTTAGACAGCACACCAACTCAATGAACAGGAGTTTGAGCACACTCTGGGAGACAGTGGAGGACATAGGAGCCTGGCGTGCTACAGTCCACGGGGTTGCAAGAGTTGGCTACGACTTAGCAACTAAACAACAACGACAAAAACATAGAATTTCAATTTGTCACGAGAAGTATTTTTTCCACCAGGACCCTGGGTACTCCTGAGCTTCCTTGGAGCTTCCCTGGGCCTGTGGGGAATTTTTAAAGTTTACCTTTTACTAAAAGGGAAGGCATCCATAGCCCTGGCTTCAGGCTAGGATCTTAGCAGCCTGGAGTAGCCCAAGGACAGGTCTTTAGACATTGAAACCCTACCATCTCCCTAGGCATTTGGGGCATATATCAAAGTCTAATTCTCTTCTGGGCCATGATGACAGCTCCTCAGGAGCTTATCATCTTAGTTTTGAATTCCCTCTTTTTTTTTTTTTTCTGATACCTGGAGATTTCCCCTTCTTCCTTCCAAGTAAAGCTTTTTATTTTTAACATTTTATGTTAAAATTTCTATTTTATTAAAAAAATTTTTATTTTATATTGAAGTACAGTTGATTAACAATGTTGTGTTTCTTTCATGCGTACAGCAAAGTGATTCAGTTATACGTATACTTGTATGGATTCTTTTTCAAATTCTTTTCCCATTTAGGTCATTACAGAATACTGAGCAGAGTTCCCTGTGCTGTACAGTAGATACTTGCTGTTATCTATTTGAAATGTAACAGTGTATACATATCAATCCCAAACTCCCAATCTATTCCCCCCCTGCCACCCTTCTTCCCCAGTAACCATAAATTCTAAGTCTGTGAGTCTGTTTCTGTTTTGTAAATAAGTTCATCTGTATCATTTTTTTGGATTCTGCATGTAAACAATATCGTATATTTTGCTTTCTCTATCTGACTTACTTTACATAGTATGATAATCTCCATCCCTGTTGCTGAAAATGACATTATTTCATTAAAAAAATTCATTATTGTTATGTGTTTTTTGTGTGTACAGAGCTTCTGCAATAGCCTGTCATGTTGCTGGAACCAACAATCTAAAAAACCTTTATGTAATTTTCTCATTAACTCATCAGGACAGGGCAGTAAACATATTTCCCCGATTTTAGAGGAGAGTAGAAATTCAGATGTATTAAGCCATAGAGTCAATTCATGATGAAATAAGACTGGTGACAACTAGGCCAGTGTTCTTTCCATTCTGGAATTGTGGCTCAGATCCAGTCTACCAGAGATTCCTAATCAAAAGGTACCTTTTGGCACTAGAAACTGTCTTCAGGCTCAATAAACAATGCCTTAACACATATATCCTATTGTGTTTCAATTATATCTAAATTTTTTAAGTAATAAAATGTAACTTCATTTAAAAGTAAAACTCCAAGTAAATCTATTTGGTGCCTAATTCAGAGATATTGGCCACATAATCCCAAGGAGATTACATATACGTATATACACATACACATACATACACACACACACACAGAGATATATAACACAGGATGATTGTGCAATAGTTCTCATAGTAGCAAAATGTGAGAGAAAACATAATGACCAATAATAGGGCAATGAATAATGTCCGACTCTTTGCGACCCCATGGACTGTAGCCTATCAGGCTCCTCCATCCATGGGATTTTCCAGGCAAGTGTGCTGGAGTGGATTGCCATTTCCTTCTCCAGGGGATTGTCCTGACCCAGGAAATGAACCCGGGTCTCCCGCACTGCAGGCAGACGCTTTACTGTCTGAGCCACCAGGGAAGCCCAACTATGATATTACTTAGGGGTTAAAAAAAGTGTGGTTCTGCGTAAACTGACATGAAACAACTTTCAAGACAGTGTTGAGTTGCAGCATAATACAGAATGATGTAGTTTGTTAAAAATGCATATACCACACATAAAAAGCAGTACCAAGTCTTTTTATAGATGCACATCTGTATATGAGAGCAGAGAAAAGTTAAGGGTGGATACAAGCTACGCTACTAATAGCAGTTCCCTCTAGGGAGGGGTCTGGAAATGGAGCTCAGGTCAGGAGATGGAAAGCAGGCTCCATCTTTAGAGGCTGTATAACTGAAATTCATAACCTGTTGTATTTAAGTGCTTTCAAAAAGAGGCCATGTAACTGAACCCACAATAGCTTTTTTTTTTTTTACATTGTGTTATTTCTCAGTCAACAGACACTAAAAAGACATATGTTAATCCATGAAAATTGTTGAAGCACTGTGGGCCTCCTAATCACATTACTGGTGACCTCTGTCCCTAGCCACACGCCTCTTTGTGTAATTAATGGTTATGCTAATAAGGCTAGAAAAGCAATCTGGAATTATTGTGAAACTATAAATCCTGGGTACACAAAGTCCATGACTAAGGCTAGTAGATCACACTGAAGTGTACATTAAGAAGGAAAGTGTCATGGAAAACAGAAGTAGTTTCTTCAAAAGATTAAAAATAAAGTCACCTGATCCAGAAAACTCACTCCTGGGCATATATCTGGATAAAACTCTAGTTCAACAGGATACATGCACCCCTATGTTCATACCAGCACTATTCACAATAAATAGCCTAGACATGGAAGCAACCTAAGAGTCTACTGACAGATAAATGGATAAAAAAAATATGATACACATGTACAATAGAATCTTATTCAGCTACTAAAAAAAAGAATGAAATAATGCCATTAATGGATAAAAAAATATGATATACATGTACAATAGAATCTTATTCAGCTACTAAAAAAAAGAATGAAATAATGCCATTAATGGATAAAAAAATATGATATACATGTACAATAGAATCTTATTCAGCTACTAAAAAAAAGAATGAAATAATGCCATTTGCAGCAGCAATCTGGATGGACCTAGAGATTATCGTATTAAGTGAAGTAGGTCAGGAAGAGCAAATATCATATGATATCACTTTCATATAAAATCTAAAATATGACACATATGAACTTATCTATAAAACAGAAACAGACTCTTAGACATTGAGAACAGACTTGTGGTTGTCAGCAGTGGGATGGGAGGCAGAGGGATGGATTGGGAGTTTGGCATTAGCAGATACAAACTACTATATATAGAATGAATAAACAACAAGGTCCTACCATATAGCACAGGGAACTATATTCAATATCCTGTAATAAACCATAAAGGAAAAGAATAAAAAAAAAGAATGTGTGTGTGTCTGTGTATGTGTATAACTGAGTCAGTTTGCTGTAGAGCAAAAATTAACACATCAGTAAATCAACTACACTTCAATAAAATAAATTTAAAAGGAAAACAGGAAGTATCATATGAACCTGCTGCTGCTACAGAAGTTAAAACATCACAGGCTCTCACTGTGCAAGCCTGCCTTTACTCCTACATCAAACTATAAAATTGACCAGATACAAAGATCAAGCAACCAAAAAAATTCATGTCTGTCTTGTGTCTTTGCTGTATATTGTTTTCTGTCTTGGGGATCCTCGCTAATTGCTACGGGAGAGGCACACTAGGTGTTTCTAGTACCACTGAGAAAACAGCATTTTTTTTGTTTTCCCCTTAGATTCACTAAGTTTAAAAAAAAAAAAAAGTAGCCCAAATGTATTGAGATCTCCTTCTGTTACAAATTTCTACAAATACAGGCTGAAAAACCTTTAGGTTCAAATAATTTTTAGCTACTAAAGACCAGGTGGTGTTCCAGGAGGGCTCGTGGTGAAGAGGCCAAGAAAGAAATGATCAGGGAAGGTGCGTTCTCAAACAGACACTGACTATGAGTTAGCTTCGCAGGTGGTTCAGCGGTAAAGAATCCACCTGCCGATGCAGGAGTTGCAGGAAACGTGGGTTTGATCCCTGGGTCAGGAAGAGCCCCTGGAAAAGGAAATGGCAATCCACTCCAGTATTCTTGCCTGGAGAATTCCATGGACAGAAGATACTAGCGAGCTACAGTCCATGCGGCCGCAAAGACTCGGACATGACTGAAGCCATTGAGCACCCACACAACAATGATCAGATCAGATCAGATCAGTCGCTCAGTCGTGTCTGACTCTTTGTGACCCCATGAATCACAGCACGCCAGGCCTCCCTGTCCATCACCAACTCCCGGAGTTCACTCAGACTCACGTCCATCGAGTCAGTGATGCCATCCAGCCATCTCATCCTCTGTCATCCCCTTCTCCTCCTGCCCCCAATCCCTCCCAGCATCAGAGTCTTTTCCAATGAGTCAGTTCTTCTCATGAGGTGGCCAAAGTACTGGAGTTTCAGCTTTAGCATCATTCCTTCCAAAGAAATCCCAGGGCTGATGTCCTTCAGAATGGACTGGTTGGATCTCCTTGAAGTCCAAGGGACTCTCAAGAGTCTTCTCCAACACCACAGTTCAAAAGCATCAATTCTTCAGCGCTCAGCCTTCTTCACAGTCCAACTGTCACATCCATACATGACCACAGCAAAAACCATAGCCTTGACTAAACAAACTTTTTTGGCAAAGTAATGTCTCTGCTTTCGAATATGCTATCTAGGTTGGTCATAACTTTCCTTCCAAGGAGTAAGCGTCTTCTAATTTCATGGCTGCAGTCACCATCTGCAGTGATTTTGGAGCCCAGAAAAATAAAGTCTGACACTGTTTCCACTGTTGCCCCATCTATTTCCCATGAAGTGTTGGGACCAGATGCCATGATCTTAGTTTTCTGAATGTTGAGCTTTAAGCCAGCTTTTTCACTCTCCACTTTCACTTTCATCAAGAGGCTTTTGAGTTCCTCTTCACTTTCTGCCATAAGGGTGGTGTCATCTGCATATCTGAGGTTATTGCTATTTCTCCCGGCAATCTTGATTCCAGCTTGTGTTTCTTCCAGTCCAGCATTTCTCATGATGTACTCTGCATATAAGTTAAATAAGCAGGGTGACAATATACAGCCTTGACGTACTCCTTTTCCTATTTGGAACCCGTCTGTTGTTCCATGTCCAGTTCTAACTGTTGCTTCCTGATCTGCATACAAATTTCTCAAGAGGCAGGTCAGGTGGTCTGGTATTCCCATCTCTTTCAGAATTTTCCAGTTTATTGTGATCCACACAGTCAAAGGCTTTAGCATGGTCAATAAAGCAGAAATAGATGTTTTTCTGGAACTCTCTTGCTTTTTCCATGATCCAGCAGATGTTGGCAATTTGATCTCTGGTTCCTCTGCCTTTTCTAAATCCAGCTTGAACATCCGGAAGTTCACGGTTCACATATTGCTGAAGCCTGGCTTGGAGAATTTTGAGCATTACTTTACCAGCGTGTGAGATGAGTGCAATTGTGCGGTAGTTTGAGCATTCTTTGGCATTGCCTTTCTTTGGGATTGGAATGAAAACTGATCTTTTCCAGTCCTGTGGCCACTGCTGAGTTTTCCAAATTTGCTGGCATAATAATGAAAAGATCTAGCATAATATCAATGAAGAAGTCAAAACACTCATGGATGTAACTACCTCTCAGTAAGGTTTAGACCCATGCTGCTGACCAAAGGCATAACACAGGGTTTAGGGAAACCAGTCCTCATTCAAAATAAAGTTCAAAAGTCATGGGAGGAATTCTCCAAATGCTTGCTTTAGACGACAATTAATTTTCTATCACTTTTTAAAGAACACATATCCTGATAAAAGAACATTTTCATACAGATTTAAGCACTTTAATCCACTTTCAAATACAATAAAATCATTACTCAGATATTGGCTGAAAAACACAGAGACTCCAGAGTCTTGTGGAACCATGGAAATATTGAAATGATGGTTTTTAAATAAAGCATTAACTTTAGATATGCCAACCCAGTAAAGCCCTTAGCTGTTGTTTTTTTTTTTTTTTTTTTTTCAGTTTCTTCATCATAAACACCACTATACACTTTGTCTACTCAAAATTTAACCAGTTTTAATGTTATCCCTTCAAGTAAGGGTTCATCTGTACTCACTGAAACTTCCTTATAAATCTGAACAGAAGTATCTTAATTTCCCCCTCTAGATAGAACCTTGGTTGAAAGGTTGCAATGAAAAGTTGCATTGCATAGGAAATTAAACTGTGTATTCTCATCCTTCATGTGTGGCTTAGTTGTTCTCAGCTGTGCGTTAAGATCTCCACCTGCCCACCAGGTGGGCAGTTTGGCAGATGTGCTAAAAGTAAACAGAGAGTGAGAATTAGGTCCAACAAGAGCATGTGTTATCACATAAGTCAAAGACCAATAATCACAGGAGTGTTATTTCCACCCAGGCCTTTACAAATCTATTTAGTTTTTCCATTTAACAGAGGAGGAAACAAATTACTATGGCTGCCATTAAATAGAGCACTTTGCTTTAATGCATTCTCTAATTCTCAGTGCTACTTTGTGAGGGAGATACTATCCCATTTAGAGATTAGAAAACTGAGACTGAAAGATACTAAGACTTCCTTCAGATCTCCCCTCAAATGTCATCTGTGAGGTGTTTCCTTCTTAAATAGAAATCCCTCCCTGGCACTCCCTTCAATCTCCTCCTCATCTTGCTTTATCTTCTCCCTGCCACTTACTTCTAGCCTGACGCATCATACATTTACATCTTTCTTGTTTGTCTTACCGTTCTTGCTTATAAGCCTCATGGGCTTTGCTTTGTTCACGGCTATATCCCCAGCACAGAAGAGTACTAGGCCCATAGTTGGTGGCTAATAAATATTTGTTCAGTGATGAAATTATTAAAGAAACCTAAGGCCACTAAGCTAGTATTTGGTGGACCTAGCACTTGGATCCAGGACTCCATCTCTTGAACATGCACTCTTATGAACATTTTGCTATTATTTGAGGTCACTTCAGTTTCTCTAAGGAATCAGCTTATTTCACATCAAGATATTTTGCAGGCCATTCTTAATTTTCTCTGGTTACCTCCCTTGCTGTGACTACACTATGAGGATTCTTATTTGAAGGACTCCCAGACGGACTGAGAGGCCTAGATGAGATTCTACACTCAGCTAATGAGAGATCAAATCTCTCTACATCTCACTTCTTTAACAAAGAGCATTCTTTCTGTTCCAGCTCTCACTCTATTATTCTAAATTTTCAGAACAGATATTTACAACGTGCCAAGGACTCCCAAAATGATGGCAAAAGCCTCCAAACCAATTTCAATGAAATTAAAAAATAACTGTGTATATCTTACATTCCACTTACCTAACCCCCACCACCAAAAAACAAACCCAGAACACCTATTGACAGAAAAATCTGCAAGAAAACACACAAAAATATTAACAGAGGTGGTTTGTGAGACCTGGGATAATTAAAAAAAATTTTTTACTCTGTACGTACTATATTACTTTTATAATGAAAAAATACACTTTATTTTAAAAATAAATCTAAAAATAAAGATACAGCCAACATAACTCTTAGGGAAAGCAACAAGGGAAAGCAATTCTTATCAAGAAAGCAACAATTCATTTGTTCTATTATTGTTTAAATACCATTATGTGTTAGTCAAGAAGCAATAGTTAGAACCGGACATGGAACAAGGAACTGGTTCCAAATTGGGAAAAGAGTACATCAAGGTCGTATATTGTCACCCTGCTTATTTAACCATATGCACAGTACATCATGCAAAATTCTGGGCTGGATGAAGCACAAGCTGCAATCAAGATTGCTGGGAGAAATATCAATAACCTCAGATGTGCAGATGACACCACTCTTATGGCAGAAAGCAAAGAGGAACTGAAGAACCTCTTCAATTGAAAGTGAAAGAGGAGAGTGAAAAAGCTGGCTTAAAACCCAACATTCAAAAAAATCAAGATAAAGGCATCCGGTCCCACCATTTCATGGCAAATAGATGGGGAAACGATGGAAACAGTGACAGACTTTATTTTCTTGGGCTCCAAAATCACTGCAGATGGTGACTGCAGCTGTGAAATTAAAAGATGCTTGCTCCTTGGAAGAAAAGCTATGACAAACCTAGACACCATATTAAAAAGCAGAGACATTACTTTGTTAACAAAAGTACTCATAGTCAAAGCTATGGTTTTTCCAGTAATCATGTATGGATGTGAGAGCTAAACCATAAAGAAAGCTGAGTGCCAAAGAACTGACACTTTCGAACTGTGGAGTTGAAGAAGACTCTTGGGAGTCCCTTGGACAGCAAGGAGATCAAACCATCAATCCTAAAGGAAATCAATCCTTGCAAGGACTGATGCTGAAACTCCAATACTTTGGTCACCTGATGTGAAGAACTGACTCATTGGAGAAGACCCTGATGCTGGGAAAGATTGAAGGCAGGAGGAGAAGGGGATGACAGAAGACGAGATGGTTGGATGATATCACTGACTCAATGGACGTGAGTTTGAGCAAGCTCCAGGAGATGGTGAAGGACGGGGGAGCCTGGAATGCTGCAGTCCACGGGTTTGCAAAGAGTCAGACACAACTGAGCAACGAACAATGATGACGACAATGTGTTAAGCACTATATTATTCCTCTAAAAAAAAAAAACAAAAAACAGATGATCAGTCTGTATAAAGTTTAAAAACAACGAGTCAATGATTACAAGATTTTATTTCACTTTAAAAAATGGGTTAGATTTAATGAGAAGATAGGAAGAGAGACCTACCCTGACCCTGAAGCATGTGTATTTTCCATAGACACTGTGTAACTGCCAGTTTTCATTCTAATTCAGGCGTGTGTAAGAGTCAACTTAACACTGACTCAACTTTGGGGTAGGCCATGAGTCTTGATCAGAGCCAGGACACTTTTCTAATGAATATAGGGTGGAATTCTCCGTTTGGAATTCTCCCCCTTTCCTTTCTCCCATTATGGTGCTCCCCTTGACCGTCTCACTCTCCTGGTCCCTGGAGTCTCTGCCCTTCTGATATTTTCTTTATCCACCAGGGCCCTCAGTCATGTTGACAGCCAGCATCTCGGTGCCCACTCCTTCAGATCTGCCATAGCAGAACAACACATCTAACGAGAGAGACAGGGCAAGAAGAAAGCAGCCAGGCTCTTCTGTAGCCACAGTTTATGGACTCATTAATAGTCTTGGTGTTACCTAGTCTTTCAAAAACAATAGGGCAGTAATTAGCTTGGCTTGGCCAGTCAGCCAGCCCACAGTAAAAGGCAATAAAATGGGAATAAATGGAAAGATAGAAAATAAAAGAGGTTTATAAGCAACATACCTTAAAACATTTTATTATCTTTTAAAATGAGAAGGCTTAGACTTTTAATTCCATAATTAATAGTCCATGAAGCTACTTGTCTGGACAGAAGGCATACCATCTTTAAGCACCAGAACGAGACTGCCTAGGAGCACAGCAAGGCGCAAATTATGAAATTTTTTATAGACAGCAATGATGTCTCAGATCCTCTGATCTTCCTCATGAATATGCTCCCTGAGAGGAATAAGTGTTCTGCTGTCCCTGAAGGAGCCACCTGGACTGGCAGCCTAGGAGCTTCACAGGGCAGTTAGCAAGCAGTTCTTTACCTTTAGTGGAAGCCACAGGGCCTATTCCTGGACTTGGTGCCCACTTCACAAACAACCTACTCTGCTCTCAGTGTATATACACACACACACACACACACAGACATGGGCTTCCCTGGTGACTCAGAGAGTAAAGAATCTGCCTGCAATGCAGGAGACCCAGATTTGATCCCTGGGTCAGGAAGATCCTCTAGAGAAGGGAATGGCAACCCACTCTAGTATTCTTGCCTGCTGCTGCTGCTGCTGCTGCTGCTAAGTCACTTCAGTCGTGTCCAACTCTGTGCAACCCCATAGACGGCAGCCCACCAGGCTCCCCCGTCCCTGGGATTCTCCAGGCAAGAACACTGGAGTGGGTTGCCATTTCCTTCTCCAATGCCTGAAAGTGAAAAGTGAAAGTGAAGTCGCTCAGTTGTGTCCGACTCTTAGCGATGCCATGGACTGCAGCCTACCAGGCTCCTCTTGCCTAGAGAATTCTATAGACAGAGAAGAGCCTGGCAGACTGCAATCCACAGGTTGTAAAGAGTCAGACATGACTGACCGACTATCACTTACACACACACACACACATATTTGTGCATATGTGTGTACACCCATATATATATATTTGTGTATATGTATGTACATCCATATATATATATATATATATATCTGTGTATATGTATGTACTAAGTTGCTTCAGTCATGTCTGACTCTTTTCGACCCTCTGGACCGTAGCCCACCAGGCTCCTCCATCCATGGGATTCTCCAGGCAAGAATACTGAAGTGGGTTGCCATTCCCTTCTCTAAGATATGTGTATACATATGCATGTATTTCAGTATGTTTCTATAAATATATTGATATATACACACTCACGTGCATATATATTAAATATATATAATGAACTAAGCACAAAGCCAAACATAAATGCCACTTTGGTGTACACCAATGCTGGATTTCAATTTATTCAAGTTTTTTCCACGGTCATTCTGACTTGCAGTGTTACAACAGAGAAACCTTAAATGTTTCAGACTAGAAGTGAGACAGTTCGAATCGTCTCACCACCCCTATCTGGTTCATCTCCAAATCTGTTTCCTTATCAGCAAAAATTCCCTGGTGGCTCAGACAGTAAAGCATCTGCCTACAATGTGGGAGAACCGGGTTTGATCCCTGGGTCGGGAAGATCCCCTGGAGAAGGAAATGGCAACCCACTTCAGTGCTCTTGCCTGGAAAATCCCATGGACGGAGGAGCCTGCGGCTACAGTCCATGGGGTGGCAAAGAGTCGGACACAACTGAGCGACTTCACTTTCACTTTTCACTTTCATCAGCAAAAAATAATGTTACTGTTGTTGTTGAGGATGATGGTCCTGGTGGCATTGTCCCCACAGTCTTGTTTGAGAAGGTGCTGCTACTGTGGTATCTTGAGTGGTGCAGGAGCAGTGAGCTATGCTGAGATCCTAATGCCCAGGGAAAACCAAGGGAGGGAGGAGCCTAAGATAAGGGAACATGGCTGGGCAGAAAGTGAGCCCTCAAGGGTAGCAGCCAGCAGCCAGAACTATATTGTGCAAAGGGGCAAGATGACCTCAAACTCAGCACATACCAGTATGCATAATGCTCTGATGCTGAGTGGACATAACACCTAGAGACCCCAGACAAACAAGTACCAGCACACCAATTTAGGATGTCCTGGTGCAAAGCAGGATCTAGCTCAGAAAAAAAAAAAAAATCTGGAAAGGGTTAAGGAGTACATATTGTCTCCAGTTAATCAAGTTACACTTCAAACCTAATTCCAAGGTTGAAAAGTAAGCATGAGGAGAAAGACCACAGCTCTTACCACAATGCTCAGACCCACTACCATCCCATGATCAGGGGGAGCCAGGTGTAAGTCAGGAAGAGGAAACAGAATTGCTAATACCCTCCACGCCTTGATCAAGATGGCTCTGGATTGGAATTTATCAGTGGAAGATCCTTGATATTATAACAAATGTGCGGGGGGAGTGTGAAATAGGGAAATGAGGGACTGCCCTGAGATTCATTGAAATTTACCAGTGAAGGTTCTCAGCTCCCCGGCATTAAGTAATTGAAAAGCCCCAATGGGAAAGCAAATGTATTGAGATAAGTACCATGGTTGTTAACATTTGGCATCTACCCTAGCACTGACGGTTAGTAGAAAACTGCTTTTAAATCTTTGTGCTTCCTGAAAGTGAGCATGTGCATGAAAAATCAATACCTCTGAATTCATCAGTGTGTTTCCACTATCAGTAGACAGGGAACATGGCTCCTTGGGGCACAGGCCTGGGAACTGTCTCCTTAGATATCAAGTTTAGCAACAGGGACAACTGTCTTCCAGGTTCTACATGGAACCACCCTCCAAAGCCAGGAGAGAATACTCAAGACTAGGAATTTTATCAAGCTCCAGTCTTGACACTTTCAGGGAACCCAGTGGTTACATCTGATCTTGGCAAGGAATTTCCTAACCAGCTTCTGGATAAATGCTTCAGTTCAGTTCAGTCGCTCGGTTGTGTCTGACTCTTTGCAACCCCATGAATCACAGCACGCCAGGCCTCCCTGTCCATCACCATCTCCCGGAGTTCACTCAGACTCATGTCCATTGAGTCGGTGATGCCATCCAGCCATCTCATCCTCTGTCATCCCCTTCTCCTCCTGCCCCCAATCCCTCCCAGCATCAAAGTCTTTTCCAATGAGTCAACTCTTCGCATGAGGTGGCCAAAGTACTGGAGTTTCAGCTTTAGCATCATTCCTTCCAAAGAACACCCGGGCTGATCTTCTTTAGAATGGACTGGCTGGATCTCCTTGCAGTCCAAAGGACTCTCAAGAGTCTTCTCCAACACCACAATTCAAAAGCATCAATTCTTCAGTGCTCAGCTTTCTTCACAGTCCAACTCTCGCATCCTTACATGACCACTGGAAAAACCATAGCCTTGACTAGATGGGCCTTTGTTGGCAAAGTAATGTCTCTGCTTTTCAACATGCTATCTAGGTTGGTCATAACTTTCCTTCCAAGGAGTAAGCATCTTTTAATTTCATGGCTGCAGTCACAATCTGCAGTGATTTTGGAGCCCAAAAAAATAAAGTCAGCCACTGTTTCCACTGTTTCCCCATCTATTTCCCATGAAGTGATGGGACCAGATGCCATGATCTTCGTTTTCTGAATATTGAGCTTAGTTAACATTATTTTCACTCCATCTGGGTCAGTGACTAAAAGGTTAGTGGCGTTTTGTTTTAAAACTTCAGGGGAATTTGGTTTCTTGCAAACAGAGCAGCTTGCTCAGAACAATGTTTTTCAGGCTGCTCATGGAATCATCTGGAAACTTAAAAATAAATCATCAGTATCAGGGCTTCACCCCTAGAGATTCTGATTTAGTGTGTCTGGGGTAGGCAATATGCCAGGGAATGTTTCAAAAGCTCTTCAGGTGAACCTTAGCCCTTCTCAAACTATTAACGTGCGGCTGAATCCCTCAGGATCTTTCAAAACTCACAGATCCCAACCCAGTAGGTCTAAGGTGGAGCTTCGGATTCTGTATCTTTAAGTATTACCCAGGTGATGCCCAAGCTGTTTTTTCTATAGGCCATATATTGACATGTCAGAAAATGGGGGATAGGGTCAGAAAAAAGGGTTTCACCCTCATTTCCTCCCAGGGGTAGGGGGGTAGGTAGGCGAACTCTTCCTGAGCAAAGCAGACTCCATCTCCACCCCAGATCTGTGGCTTTTTCTTGAACTGTCTGCCAAGTTGAGCAGATGCTCCCAGATCTCAAAGATGACCTTCTGAGTTCGCTATGAAAGTAAGCAATTATCCAAATGCCCAGGAAGGCCTGAAATCAATCAAGGCAACACTAATGGGAATCCAGGAGTCAAGCAGTGAACTTTAAACAACAACAAAAAAATGAATCTGCCTTTGTTTCACTCTGGCTCTGGGCTTGTGGGGAAACTCCATGAGCAGAAGCTTGTGTGGCCCTCACCCCGTCAGATGGTGAGCAGGGGCTGAGAGGGAGGAAGAGGGCCCGCTTGATGCATGGCAGCTTGGCAGGGCTCCCTTCACAGTCCACAGACCTCTGCGGACTAAGCCTTGGCGCCTTTGAGAGGGGACCCGGTGAGGTCCTCCTGCAGTGGGTACCGCTATCTCCTCCGCCTTCACCTTCCTGACCTCCTGTTCTCCTCACATACCTCCCTGATCAGACACATTGAGCGAGAGAAACTGCAAACCCTGTCTGACCTCCAGGTCTGTGTGATCCTTCAGCCTTACCTCCCAGGATATTCTTGTTTCTCCTCCCAAGCCAGGGGGAGCTGTCTGCTCCACCAGAGCTCTCAGGATGGAATCCCCCACCTGGAAAGTCTCCCTTTCACATTTCCAGTGGCCAAAACACTCCTAACTTCCAAGGTCCTGCTTCAGTCCTATCTTTCTTGTCAATCCTACCCTCAGCTACCAGCCCCTACACCTTCCTGGACACTTCTAGAACCTTCCCTTGCCAGCTACAGCTTCCATTAATACATGCCCTGCTGCTCCCAACTTACTATCTTTTCACAAGAATATGGCGTTTCTCCTTCAGCTCATCAGAAACTGGCCGGCAGCACAATGTCTGTACTTTTTTGTACCTCCTGTCCCTGGGGCAGTTGTAAACAGATGCTCAGTAAGATTTGTCACCTGTTTACAGAGAGCTCACCACAGGGATGAAGCTGAGGTTCCCGGAGGCCAGATTCTCCGTCGTGTACACTGACAGACAAGCCTTCCCACCACTAAGAAAAGCCTCAGCCGCCTCACTGCCTCAGATGCCTCTGAATCCAGGTGTGTTCACCACGAGGTAGCACCAAACCATCCTTCCCCTACATTCCCCCAGGGCCCTGTGCTTCAATCCAGCCCGTCCAGTCCAGGCCAACCCTCGTGCTAGAATGTTCACTCAGCTCAAAAACGGAACCTCGGGCCTACATGATTTTCACTCTTTGTAAAGAAGTCAAAGGTCTTTGCAGGATCAGGCCCTCGGCTCGTTTCCTCTGGACAGAAAAAATAGGGTGTGGTTGGCAGAAAAGTAGAGACCCTGCCAAACAACCGTCTCGGAGAAAAACCACTCACACAGCTAGAACGAACAGGTATGGCCGCTCCACTAGCCCTGAGCAGAACTCTGCCCCGGTGCAGGGTATACAGAGGAACACCAGCCAGTGCCGACTAGCCTGGAACCACCACCAAACTTTTCAATGGGGGGAAACTTTTCCTAAAAAAAGAAAAAACAACACTGGAAATTACCATGTGATTCTTGGAATGTACCATGGGAATCCTTGGAAAGCAGAACCTTGCTAAGAGGTCTCAGGAATGCCCCAGCGTACTGGCAGCCCTTGACAAACAGCAAAAGAGAAATGGCAGGGCTCAGAGCTCTAAAGAATGTGAAGTAGCTCAGTCGTGTCCGACTCTTTGCAATCCCATGGACACCAGGCTCCTCTGTCCATGGGATTTTCTAGGCAAGAGTACTGGAGTGGGTTGCATTTTCCTTTTCCAGGGAACTTCCCGACCCAGGGATCGAACCCAGGTCTCCTGCATTGTAGACAGACGCTTTACCGTCTGAGCCAGCAGGGAAGTCTAAGAGCTCCTAAGACTCTAAGGCCCACTCTAAGACCCGCTTTTTTCTCTCCCAGGACACATGGCCAAGGACACTGCCCTCGCAGGCACAGAGGGCCTGCCTCAGCCAGCTTCTGTGTTGGCCTTGGGTGCTAGACTGTTCTGAGTCCTCCGCCGCCGCCCTCAGGCTCCTCTTTTGTTTCAGTCCGACTTCTCCCGGGTCCCAGAGATCAGGCCTTACAGAGAGGGAAGAGCGTTAGATTCACTCAAGGTGGGGTGGGGGGAGACTTTGCAATTAAATTGCTAATTAAGGAACTACCAACCTGAAGAAGCTAATTTGCACTGACCTATTTAAAATATCTAGCAGCAGATCAGGCAGGCATTGAGGCACAACCCTTTTATGCGTCAGCCAACTGGCTTTCTTTCAGAGCAGCGGCTATCAATAATTCCATGCTGAGGACCATCTGATAGGAAATCAACCGCTGGCCCCTGGAATGCCAGCATTCCCCACTGCTCTGTTTTCCCAGTTGTCAGCTCTGTTTATAAATTGTCCATTTATAGCAAATCCAGCACCTGCTATGAACACCTCATCCTGCCAAGTGTTGGAGTACGTCTCAGAAAGAGGCACTATAGACTTTTTCAGTTCCTTTTAACCTTTTCCCGGTCCGGGAGTTTGAATATTTGCATAGGAATTCCGAGGGAGGACATACTCTGTACAGAAAAGACTAGATGATCTATTAAAAGTTAGCATTTTGCTCTACTTTAAAAAAAAAAAAAGGACAGCAAAGCATCATTCTCTTGGGATACACAATGCTCTCTTTCTGAACAAGTCTGACATTGGGACACATTTAAAATAACCCCTAAAAAAATTCCTCAGGGTAAAAATGCTCTGGAGAAAACTCAGGGAAGGCTTTCTTTTTAACTCTATTATGTAGCTTTTTAGCTCGCTGTCAGCACAGCCGCTTAGCAGATAATGCTGCCTGCTGCTTGAACCCATTATGTAAAATATATTTTAAAATACCATCTTTGGTGCTGGAAACGCACTATGTGACCTAGAATTTTTTTTTTCCTTGTCAAATTATCCATCTGTAAAGTGCCTAGAATTAATTCTCAAAATTCCACCCCTGCCCCCAACCCCAACATGTTTCTGTTCATTTTGCTCTATGCAAAACAAAATAAAATCTATGGCACAAGTAGAATATTCGTGGAGTGTGGGTTCCTGGTTTCTAAAGGGTTGTGAAGGTCAAACCAGACGTGTGTGGATAACCTTGGGGTGGTGGGGCAGCCGGCTTGATGCTTCGGTTTACAGCTTGCCGTGGTAATCCTCCTCAAGCAGAAGATTGTCACCCTTTTAAAGCCCTGAGGGACACCCTGAGGAAGACCACGTGGGCAGAGGCAGCTGGACTCAGGGGGCAGCATTCCTGGGCCCCAGCTCTGCCTTCAGCCAAGGAGGCGGACCCATACTTTGAGGAGAGGACTCAAGGGCTTGATGTTTCTTTTCTTTTAAAAATAGAAAAGTTGAGTTATCTGGCTATAAAAGACAACCCAGGCAAGATTATTATTCATGTTCGAGCAAAGTTAGGTGGTCGTGAAATCAGGAGAAACTGAAGTGATTCAAAAATTAGAATCAGAGAGCACGAAATTAAACACCTGTGATACTAGAAATGTTGCTCTGACCCAACGTGTCTTTCTTTGCACAGGGCAAGGTCCTCAGCTTTCCGGAGCATTCCAAAAACTTGTAGCTTTTTGTCGCAGTCCATATAGATTAGGCTAATCTTATATTGCATAGGCATCAATTATTTCCTTCCATAGTGGGATTGTGCTTCATCAGTTACGTGTTACTCCCAGGCAAAGCATCCTTGCTTACTTTTTCGTCACTGGATGGCTATCTGTTTTACCAACCTGGATTCTCTCACTCATCACGAAGTCAAGCCCCCGTTACCGGAGATGATCTCTGAGATGCCCCTGCTGGAGAAAGGAATGTGCAAATTAGGAGACTACAAATCAGTTTGAAAACTCAGTGACTCCTTCCCATAAATCTGTGTCCTTAATATTAAAAATCATTTAGAGGTGCTGAAAAGAAGAGAACTGATCGCTAACAAGAAGCAGCAGCCCTACTCTCTTTGGGGCATGGATTAGTAGTTGAGAGGAGTAACGCAGATCTAAATCCATATTCTGCTACCAAAAATAGAAAAGAGGAAACCTTTGAAAGCAAAGGAGGCCTAAGAATAACCATCAGCAACGAGCTAGAGCGACATGGGCAGGAAGCAAAGCTCAAGTGGCAGTTTGTGCTGCCTTTTTTTTTTGTCTCCCTTCCCAGTGGCTTTCACATTCATCCTGTTAAAAAGATAGCTTCCAAAGACAACCCCTCCACACAGACACAGGGGCCTTCAGAGCCTGCCCTTCCGCAGGAGCTCAGAGGTCTGGAGCTCCACATACCTTCCACGAGGCCTTGGCTTGGGTGCTACTTCCCCCCATGAATCACTTCAATCTGTTTAAGGCTGCACAGTGAACCCTTCACAGGCCACGTTCTGCACAGCGTCCTCAGCAGGAAATGGTTGGCTGAGCAAACATTTGTTTCCTGTTTTGCTTTTGATGATTTTACATTTCAACTCAACCTAGCTTTCCTCTTTTTGTTTTTGTAGTAATGAAAATCAACACACCGAACCAACAAAATTGGTTATATCTCATGTGCTTTGAATGATGCTATTAAAAATACACTTGAATATATCTTATAAGAGGTATTGGTTTTAGAAGAGGGCGATGGAGCTTCGGAATGGCCTGGGGACTGCTGGAGAGGCACAGAAGGTAAGAGGGTTACTAGAAGGACGTTGAGGGAGCTTAAAAGCCTGAGGTTGGAAACTAGGGGATGGGGAGAATGCAGATAAAACAGACATTGAGAAGATAGAGCCTCTGCAAGCCATACAACTTGATGCAAATTAGGAGGTGCCCCTTTTGCTGAGCGCCCATAGTCCTGTGAGAGCGGGCTGGTTTGGCCAGGTGCCCTTCTGAAAGGCAGGACCTGTGTATAATATATGTGGTGCTCAGGAAAAATGTGTGCAAGAGACTGCAAGGCCCAAAGGAAAAACCAACCAAAAAAAAAAAAAAGTCACTGATGCTTCTGGTAGCATACAGGAAATCCTGTTTTGAATCATAGATCTTTGCTGGTGAGTGTGGGTGGGGGAGGATGGTTGGCAAATTTGATTTCTCCAAACTAGCTATATCAAAATGTGCCAGTGGAGCTTTTTATCCTCTGTCATGTTTTATATGATACATGTATCATTCATCTCACGAGAGCTTTGCGTTCATCACATCTAATGAATAACATCAAGGATTAATACAATTTATATTTGTCAGGATCACAATCCATGCCTAGGCAAAAATTGCTGTAACTGGTTATAATCCGAGCACAGCCCTCAGCCAAGACCTAAAAATACTTGGATTTCACAGGATGAACAGTTGGGGACTCTTTACAGCCTTGATCTCAAAACCCTTGAATGTCTTATTGAAACAACTGGTTAAACTTCAGCCAAACAAAAATACAAAAACCTCCACTCCTCAGACAGATTGCTTTCCCAAGGTCATCGCCCCAATTTGTAATATAATTCCTTATCAAATCTGTCTGGGTTAGGTCCATGAATTGCATCATGGTTAGGAAAACTGAAGTGGGCAAAAATTAAAATTAAAATCTCATAGAAAATAGAGAAGAGAAGAAACAGAACGTGACATTTCATACCTATAACATAATCGGTATGTAGCAGTGCACTATTCTCACTCAGAGCATTCAGTGACCACTAGGGAAACATTGATGGTGACACTTTACAGATTTTATAGCTCCTCAACCACTATCCATGCACCATCTTGTCAAATCCTTGTAACAGTCCTCTGAAGTACGCATGGTTTGTCATCACCTTTTGGTAGATGAGGAAACTGAGAGTTCATACAAGCTGAGAGACTTGCCCAAGACCATCCAAATAGTGAATGACAGGCCAGGCTTCAATTCCAGGCCTTCTGGCTCAAACAAGCAACCTTGGTAATATGCTTTCTAGTTCAAACAGAGGCATTGTCTCTGAAGATGGTCTTCTGCATCATGGACAGGTCTACCTATTTGTGGGATGAAAAACAGCCTGATGTGGAATGGGATCAGCAATGATCCCAAATAAGTTTGTTTTATTTTTTAATCAGATTCCACATATAAGTGATATCATATGATATATATCTTTCTCTGTCTGACACTTCACATAGTATGATAATCTCTAGGTCCATCCAAGTTGCTGCACACAGCATTATTTCATTCTTTTTTGGCTGAGTAATATTCCATGCACATGCATGCCACATCTTCTTTATCCATTCCTCTGTCAATGGACATTTAGGTTGTTCCCATGGCTTGGCTACTATAAATAGAGTTACTATGAAGACTGGGGTACATGTATCCTTTTGGATTATGGTTTTCTCTGGATATATGCCCAGGAGTGGAGTTGCTGGATTATATAGTAATTCTATTCTTAAGTTTTTTAAGGAACCTCCATACTGTTCTCCATAATGGTTGTACCAATTTACAGTCCCACCAAGAGTGTAGGAGGATTCCCTTTCTCCATACCCTCTCCAGCATTTATAATTTGTAGACTTTCTGATGATGGCCATTCTGACCAGTGTGAGGTGATTTTAACAGAAAGGTGTTTAATGAAGTTTAAAATGAGTCTTGCAGGGAACCCATGGCTGAGGCTGATTCTAAAGGTGGGTGCATAGTTGATCACTTCTTATTTGACCAACCATCCAAGTGAGAGCACAGTCGCGTGTGCCAGCTCAGCATCCAGAACAGTAACTTCATGTTAAAGGCTAAGATTAAGATCCTTCAGTCAGTTCCTCTGCCAAACACATTTTTGGAGAAGTAAGATGATAACTGATATCAGTTGACAACAGTCTCCGAGTTGTCCGTTTCTATAACATCCTCTCTATCTTAATTCAGATTGCTGATTAAAAAAGTATTTTTCAAAATTGAAGATGCCTCTTTAGCCTTTAAAGAGTCTGAAACCCATTTGAGTGGATATAGAATATCGTTATCTCAAGTTGTCTAACAAGTACCGATCTACTTTGGGACGTTGTAAGGTCAAGGATGGCAGTGATCCGTTAGAAGGCCTGCTTCCTCAAAGATTTCAGCCGTGAAACCAAACGACGATGACAGATGGTCAGACTCATCTATCATCAGATCTTTACAATAAAAGCATCAGCCCTTAGAATAAATCTAGTATAAATGACACATACAATCTAACCAAGTAACAAGTGATAGTTCCCATAAGTAGAGCCTTCCTGCTTATCTTCAGTCCTGCGTGTCCAGATTACGTTATTTAAAAATATCATTTCCCAACCTACTCTATGATACCAGTTCCACTTCTAGTTCTTTAACCTAGAAAAATTCTCGTTTTTATGAGATGCATGCAAAAATGTTCATGGCAGTACCGTTTTTTTGTTTTTTTTTTTTTTTAAAGTTAGAAACAACCTAACTGGCCCTCATGAGAGAAATGGATTTAAGTGTTTTGACTCAGGGTGAATACAGAAGAATGATAATGAATACAGTGAATGGACTGATGTACACATTTCACCATGGATAAATCTCAGAATATTGTTGAATGAAGAGAAGCAAACTGAAAAAGACTATGTTGAGTGTGCTAATTGTTGTAATTCATTCAGGCTGCTACAACAATATAACCACAGACTGGGTAGCTTACAAACAGCCAAAATGTATTTCTTACAGTTCTGGAGGCTGGAAAGTCCAAGATTATTCTGCCTGCATGACCAGGTTCTGGTAAAGACCTCTTCCAGGTGCCAGATTTCCAAACTTTCACTGTGATCTCACATGGAAGGGACCAGGGACCTCTCTGGAGCCACTTTAATTCTATTTGTGAGGGCTCTGCCCTCTAGATGAAATCACTTCCTAAAGCCTCCACCTTCTAATACCATCATCCTGGGAGATTAAGATTTCCATGTGCATTTGAGGGAAGTGTCTCGCAAGTACTCAGATCACAGCACTACTATCTAAGCAAAAACTTAAAGCATAAAAAATAAGCTATGAGTACCTACAAACATGAAATAAATGTATCAAAGCATTCATAGAAATTACACACATCGACATCACAAATGCTTATCTCTGGGGAAGGGTGAAAGAGATGAGGAGAGCTTTACTTATACTTCTTTTCATCTTTAGATAGATTTAAAATTCTTTTCACAGTAATCCAAACAGTATGCTACTGGCATAAAGACAGGCATATCAACCAGTAGATTGGAAAAGGAAGCCCAGAAATAAACATCTCTGCCTATTTGGTTAAATAATTTTTAATACAGTTGCCAAAACCACTCAATGAGGGGAAAGGATAGTCTTTTCAATGAAAGAAAAGGGAAAACTGGATATTTATGTGCAAAAGAATGATGTTGGATTTATACTTTATACTATATATAAAGCTAACTATATAAGATTAACTCCAAATGGATTAAAGACCTAAACACAAGAATGAAAACTACAAAACTCTCAGAAGAAAGTGTGGGGGAAAGCTTCATGGCATCAAATTTAGCAATGACTCCTTGGATATGACATCAAAAGCATAGGCAACTAAAGAAAAGATAAATTATTCTTCATCAAAATTTAAAATTTTGTGTATCAAATAGCACTATCAACAAAGTGCAAAGGCAGCTCACAGAATGGGAGAAAATATTTATAACTCATATACTTGATAAGAGATAAATACCTATAAAATATAATGAACGCTTACAAGTCAACAACAAATCCAATTTTAAAATGGGCAAAGGACTTGAATAGATAGTATTCCAAAGAAGATATACTAATGAGCAACAAGCACATAAAAACATATTCAACATCACTAATCATTGCTGCTGCTGTTGCTGCTAAGTCGCTTCAGTCGTGTCCGACTCTGTGCGACCCCGTAGACGGCAGTCCACCAGGCTCCCCCATCCCTGGGATTCTCCAGGCAAGAACACTGGAGTGGGTTGCCGTTTCCTTCTCCAATGTATGTATGCATGCTAAGTTGCTTCATAGGGGACTGCAAATGAGACAAATGAGATACCACTTCAAATCCATCAGGATGGTTATTTTAAAAAATAAGACAAAACTGTAAATATTAGGAAAAATGCAGAGAAACTGGAACCTGATGCATTCCTGGTAGAAATGTAGGATGGTGCAGCCACTGTGAAAGGCCACATGTTGGCTCCTCAAAAAATTAAACTTAGAATTGTCAAATAATCCAACAATTCCACTTCTATCAGTTCAGTTCAGTCGCTCAGTCGTGTCTGACTCTTTGCAACCCCATGAACTGCAGCACGCCAGGCCTCCCTGTCCATCACCAACTCCCAGAGTCCACCCAAACCCATGTCCATTGAGTCGGTGATGCCATCCAACTATCTCATCCTCTGTGGTCCAGTTCTCCTTCTGCCCTCAATCTTTCCCAGCATCAGAGTCTTTTCAATGAGTCAGCCCTTCACATCAGGTGGCCAAAGTATTGGAGTTTCAGCTTCAACATCAGTCCTTCCAATGAACACCCAGGACTGATCTCCTTTAGGATGGACTGGTTGGATCTCCTTGCAGTCCAAGGGACTCTCAAGAGTTCTCCAACACCACAGTTCAAAAGCATCAATTCTTCGGCACTCAGCTTTCTTTTAGTCCAACTCTCACATCCATACATAACTACTGGAAAAACCATAGCCTTGACTAGACGAATCTTTGTTGACAAAGTAATGTCTCTGCTTTTTAATATGCTGTCTAGGTTGGTCATAACTTTCCTTCCAAGGAGTAAGTGTCTTTTAATTTCATGGCTGCAATCACCATCTTCAGTTATGTTGGAGCCCGCAAAAATAAAGTCAGCCACTGTTTCCCCATCTATTTCCCATGAAGTAATGGGACCAGATGCCATGATCTTCATTTTCTGAATGTTGAGCTTTAAGCCAACTTTTTCACTCTCCTCTTTCACTTTCATCTAGAGGCTCTTTAGTTCTTCTTCACTTTCTGCCATAAGGGTGGTGTCATCTGCATATCTGAGGTTATTGATATTTCTCCTGGCAGTCTTGATTCCAGCTTGTGCTTCTTCCAGCCTAGCATTTCTCATGATGTACTCTGCATAGAAGTTAAATAAGCAGGGTGACAATATACAGCCTTGACGTCTTCCTTTTCCTATTTGGAACCAGTCTGTTGTTCCATGTCCAGTTCTAACTGTTGCTTCCTGACCTGCATACAGGTTTCTCAAGAGGCAGGTCAGGCAGTCTGGTATTCCCATCTCTGTCAGAATTTTCCACAGTTTATTGTGATCCACACAGTCAATGGCTTTGGCATAGTCAATAGAGCAAAAATGGATGTTTTTCTGGAACTCTCTTGCTTTTTCCATGATCCAGCGGATGTTGCAATTTGATCTCTGGTTCCTCTGCCTTTTCTAAAACCAGCTTGAACATCTGGAAGTTCACGGTTCACGTATTGCTGAAGCTTGGCTTGGAGAATTTTGAGCATTACTTTACTAGCATGTGAGATGAGTGCAATTGTGCAGCAGTTTGAGCATTCTTTGGCATTGCCTTTTATCCCTCAATAAAAAGCAAAAGCAAGGATTGAACAGTTACTTGCACACTAATGTTCATAACAGCCTAGAGATGGCAACAACCAAATTGTTGATTGACAGACAGATGGATTAAAAAAATGTGTACACACACATAATGGAATATTATTCTGCCTTAAAAAGGAATGAAATTCTGATTCATGCTGCAACATGAGTAGCTCTTGAAAACATTATGCTAAATGAAATAAGCCAGTTACAAAAGGACTAATGTTGTATGATCCCAATTATGTAAGTTACCTAGAAGAACCAAATCATAAAGGAAGATGTTATTGTTAATCACTTGCTAATTCATGTTCAATTCTCTGCCACCCCATGGACTGTAGCATGCCAGGCTTCCCTGTCCTTCACCATCTCTCAGACCTTGCTCAAACTCATGTCCATTGAGCCAGTGATGCCATTCAACCATCTCATCCTCTGTCGCCCCTTCTCCTCCTGCCCTCAGTCTTTCCCAGTATCAGGGTCTTTTCTAATGAGTCAGCTCTTTGCATCAGGTAGCCAAAGTATTAGAGCCTTATCTTCAGTTTTCCAGTGAATATTCAGGATTGATTTCCCTTAGGATTGATTGGTGCGATCTCCTTGCTGTCCAAGAGAGTCTCAGAGTCATACCCAGCACCACAGTTCAAAAGCATGAGTTCTTCTGCCCTCAGCCTTTTCCATGGGCCACCTCTCACATCTGCACATGACTACTGGAAAGACCATAGCTTTGACGATATGGACCTTTATTGGCAAAGTGATGTGCTGTCTAGGTTCGGATGCTGCTGCTACTGCTGCTAAGTCGCTTCAGTCGTATCCGACTCTGTGCGACCCTATGGACAGCAGCCCACCAGGCTCCTCCATCCACAGGATTCTCTAGGCAAGAATACTGGAGTGGGTTGCCATTTCCTTCTCCAGGTGTACAGCATAGTAGGTTTGGATAGTGGTTACCAAAGGCTGGGGGAATTGTTGTTTAATGGGTTCAGAATTTCAGTTTGAGAGGAAAAATTCTGGATATGGAAAGTGCTGTTACATAACAATGTAAAGGTACTTAATGTCGCTAACTATGCACTCAAAAGGGTTAAACCTATCATTTTTGTGTTATGTATACTTATCACAATAATTTTTTTCTAGTGTGGGAGAGAGATGAATCAAATATGGCAAAATGCTAAAGTTAAAATCTTTTTAAAACTCAGTAGATCTAACGATGGTCTATTACATTAGTTTCTGTACTTTTATGTGTATTTGAATTGTCTCAGCTGTTAATTTTTATAAACTTCAAAATAACAGTTTTCTTTAACTTTACAATATTGTATTGGTTTTGCCATATATCAAAATGAATCTGCCACAGGTATACATGTGGGATGGTATGGGGAGGGAGGAGGGAGGAGGGTTCAGGATGGGGAACACATGTATACCTGTGGCGGATTCATTTTGATATATGGCAAAACCAATACAATATTGTAACGTTAAATAAAATTAAATTAAAAAAAATTATTCTGACCCTCACTTGCAGGTAGAATGATGAGAATATATAATAAGGTACGAGAGGCTGAAGGTTGGCTCTCTAATTACTTGATTAGATTCCTGTGATCTAAAACAATGCTTCTCAAATTTAGCATGCATACAAATTACCTAGAGATCTTATTAAAATGCAAATTCTGATTCAGTTGGTCTGGGTCGTGTGCTAAGTCACTTCAGTCATATCTGACTTCTTACGATCCAGTGGGCTGTAGCCTGCCAGGCTCCTCTGTCCATAGAGTTTTCCAAGCAAGAATACTGGACAGGGTTGCCATTTCCTACTCCAGGGGATCTTCCCGACCCAGGAATCAAACCCTGTCTCTTAAGTCTCCTTCACTGGCGGGCAGGTTCTTTACCACTAGTGCCAAAATGCAAATTCTGATTTAGTTGGGCTGAGGTAAGTTTCCATTTCTAAAAAGCTCGCAGGTGATGCCAGTTCTGCTGGTCCTCAGATACATTTCGAGTAGCAAGGACAGAAAGAATGATAACATTCTACATATATTATCTTCCATTTAAAAGTTTTCTTAATTATGTACTTCTCGATAGACAATTGAAGCTAGATTTGATTATTCTTAGGTGAAAAATTTGTCATCTTATAATTTGTTTGATAGATTACTGTAAAGCAAAAGTAAACAAACCCTAACAATTATTGAAGATACTTCACAAGGACTACATGTTTAAAAATCCTAAACTGGAAACTTTGACTCAGCTGTCAAAATCTATAATAAATGCATACTTTAGGACATACTAATCCGTCTTCCCCAAACGAGTTGTGAAATAGGAATTGCTTTAGCATACATTTCCACTGATGGCAAGTTACTTCACTTAATTATATGGTCCTTAAACCGGCTCTTTATTTTGTAAATTCCAGGATAATCCTAGGTTGAGAGCTAATAATTTCACCTACCATAAGAAGACTGATTAACTGTCCAGAACTGAAAAAAAACCCAAAAGAAGATTTCTTGCCAGAATTGTTTAGGATCTGTTCTGTCTGGTGGGCTGCTAGGTGCTAATCTAGTTAAGTGAATTAAAGCTTCAGGAGATAATACTCCCAGAATGGGCTTAAATGTGATCCACCCCATTGCCAAAAAGAGATCCTTTGTATCCTCCAGTTAACCATTGGCCTCCTGGACTCCTCTTAAGAACCAAGTGGTGCATGCGTGTGTGCCAAGTCACATCAGTCATGTCCAGCTCTTTGCGACCCTATGGACAGTAGCCCACCAGACTCTTCTGTCCATGGGATTCTCCAGGCAAGAATACTGGAGTAGGTTGCCATGCCCTCCTCCAGAGAGTCTTCCTGACCCAGGGATCAAATTCTCCTTACCTCCCATGTCTCCCGCACTGGCAGTCGGTGTCTTTTCCACTAGCACCACCTGGGAACCCCCAGAATCAAATGGTGAGATTCTCTGAGTGAGTGTAGTTGATTAAGAGTAAGCAAATTCAAGCATAATCATCCCACTATGAGCTTGTTTTCTTTTCAAATCCAGGAAAGTTTTAAATCACGTAAGGCTATGTGTAACATTCACTAATATTTCATCAGCCTGTGCTTTTGGAGGCATGAATTGTCTTTAGTCCAAACTGAAAATGTTGACAAATATCCTAGGTCAATGGTTGTTGGCTCTTCCAAACAGAATAATTATAATAATACATATGTACAGCTAACTTTTATGGTGCCCTTCCTCTGTGCCAAGGCTTGTTCTACCCGCTTCACATGAGTTCTCTCATTAAATCCTTATAACAACCCTGTGAGACAGGTATGACTATCATCAACTCACAGTTAAGAAAACGGACTCAAATCACTATGTGGTACACCTGAAACTTATAATATTGTACCAACATGAATTTGAGCAAACTCCAGGAGATAGTGGAGGACAGAGGAGCCTGGCGTGCTGCAGTCCATGAGGTCACAGCTTAGCGACTGAACAACAACCTCAACTCTACCTTTAAAAAAAAAAAAAAAAAACCCACAGAAAACACAGATTCAGAAAATAAAAAATATATATCCAAAGCCACAAAGTAAGTAGCAGTTTCTTTCCACCGTGATGCTCAATTGCTAGTGTTAATTGTAATTGCGAATCCCAGTCATGAATGGTGTCAAACAGGGCTGCACCAAAATACTAAGTAGAACTCCAGTAAGTTGGAAGCATGCCCCTTTCTTACAGCAGTCATTCTCCTCCTGTCTTTATTCATGCTCATTTGGAGCAGTCATTAGAAACATATGGGCCTGCTACTAATTGCTGTCAAAATTTTTTTGATATTTGGCAGAGTCTGCAATATTTAAGTAAAAGTTCACTAGAACCTCAATTGAATTACTCAGCTCAGTTTAGCCACTCAAGGTAGTTAATATTAGGAGGGCTAAAATCTAAGGGTGTGCTGAAGTTTCTTTCTGAAGAATGGCTGGCTATAGTGTGGGCCGGGAAATAAAAAGCTGGGGCTTGGATGGTATCAGCATGTTTTTGTTTCTAAGGCAATTGAATTCCCTTCCAAATGACTTACTTTCTGCACAAAAACTAGGTTCTTCCTTCCTGGGCTTGATACTTCATTGGCAAGTAGAAGAACTCTATATACATGGGAAATATTAATCGTTCAAAAGGAGGTCATGCTGAATCAAGAATCATCTATCCACCTGCCGTGTGAGTGTCAGAGAGCTCACACACTGGGTAGGTTAAAGGAGGAAAGAGCTCAAAAATATTGATAGTATCAAGTCAGAAAACATAAAGCCCAATATATTTCAATCCCATTGTAGTCTTAAATTATAGGTTTTACTGATGGAGTCACTATTTCAAAAAGACATTCCTCAATTAAACATAATTCAGGGGCAATTTGCTTGTCAGAGGCTAATGGCCGACTCTTCTGGATTCACAGAGCACATATTTCTCAGGATCTGAAGGCTCGAAAGATGTATTTATCTTAAGATTAGGGGACCAGGAGGCTTCCTAACAATACAGGAAAATGAGTGATCATTCTTTTCAAATTAGCAATTACAAACATGACCAAAAAATATCAAACAGAAGAAAAGCAATTACAGGGCCTAAAGTTCAGCTCAGTTCAGTTCAGTTCAGTCGCTCAGTCGTGTCCGAATCTTTGTGACCCCATGAATCGCAGCACGCCAGGCCTCCCTGTCCATCACCAACTCCTGGAGTTCACTCAGACTCACGTCCATCGACTCAGTGATGCCATCCAGCCATCTCATCCTCTGTCGTCCCCTTCTCCTCCTGCCCCCAATCCCTCCCAGCATCAGAGTCTTTTCCAATGAGTCAACTCTTCGCATGAGGTGGCCAAAGTACTGGAGTTTCAGCTTCAGCATCATTTCCTCCAAAGAAATCCCAGGGCTGATGTCCTTCAGAATGGACTGGTTGGATCTCCTTGCAGTCCAAGGGACTCTCAAGAGTCTTCTCCAACACCACAGTTCAAAAGCATCAATCTTCGGCACTCAGCCTTCTTCACAGTCCAACTCTCACATCCTCACATGACCACTGGAAAAACCATAGCCTTGACTAGACGGACCTTTGTTGGCCTAAAGTACATTTCCGTTAATTTTCTTTAACCTCACAAATATGGAGAGAAAATGGCAGATAAAAATTGCATCCTGAGAAGAGTCAAAGCTACAGCAAGCAAGGCCATGAGATATGGAACATACTATATTTTTTAGTTTATTTACAGATTGAGCTACCTTAATTACTTCTTTGGGGTTATGCTAAAGGCACTGGTTTATTTAATGAAAAGCAGAGTCAGAAATCATCTCGAGGCCACTCACCACAGATGTGTGAGCAGAGATTGATGGAAATACTGGGTTAATGTACAGGCTCATGGCAGTTTTGCACAGAGCACTGGCCAGTGCTTAACTGATGAGGAAACATAGGAAACACAGATATTGTAAAACAAAGATCATTTATTATTATACTCACCATATTTCCAAACTTCATGATCACCTTGTAAAATTCAACTGATTATTCTAATAGACTATTATTCTAATAGATTATTGGATTAATAGTATTATTAGTAGTATTATTAGATTATTATTAGTATTATTAGATATAATAGATTATTCTAATAGACTATTACTCTAATAGTCTATTATTCTAATAGACTTGTCAAAAATTTTGGTCTTGGAATCTTTTCGCACTCTTAAATTACTGTAAACCCCAAAGAGCTTGTTTTTAAGCAAGTTATATCTGTCAATATTTACCATGTAAAAATTAAAACAGAAAAATGTTTAATATTTATTCATTAAAAATAAACCCATTATATGTTAATATAAATACTCTTATAGTAAAAAAAAAAAAAAACTATTTTCCAAAACAAACAAAAAAATCAGTGAGAAGAGTGGCTTTGTTTCACATTTTTGTCAGTGTTAATGTCTGGCTTAATATAATACAGCTGAGTTCAGAACAACTGTTCTGACACTTTTTGGTTGAAGTAATGAAAAAGTTCCACACTCATTCACAGATACAACTGGAAAAGAGGAACATCAGTAGCTTTTGCTGGTAATTGTAGATATTCCTTTTTTGATATTATAGCATCTGAAGATTAGTTGCAATGTGGAATTTAAAGCTGCATGAATAAACTTTTCATACTGGTACATTAAAATTCATTGATTTTATGCACTTTCATGGATCTCTTACCTATGTTATAATGTAACACTACACATTGTTTAGGAAGTGTTAGTTCACTAAAATTATGCAAATCTTCCAAATTATTAGACATTTCTTTATGCGATAACAAAAATGTACATATTAATATATAGTAACACTGTTCTCATAAAATCTAGACGTTGGGACGCTATCAAGCTCGGTGATGGACACAGTATTAGACTTACAATTTTTGCTTCAAATCTCAGAGTATTTAAAACTTATTTTTAATTGGCAAAGCTCAGATTTTATCATTAGCAAAATACCATTTGTTTTCCTGAAAGTGGCATTTTCCCTTTGTTTACTTTGGAAAATAATGTCAGCCAAATATCCGAATTTGAATATCCATGATTTGTCTGTCAGTCATTCCTTCAAGTAAAAATAGTGTTCCAAAATAAAGTTCTAATCCAAACAATTGCATGCATTCTTTTTTTTTTTTCCAAGACAACATGCTGTCATTGATGACAGAAGTGCTTCATAAAGCAGGCTTCCCATATCATCACACAGAATATGAAAAAGTCATACTAACTGTATGATGGTGAAGAATGAACACAGCTAGTGCAGTTTGGTGCCACTGCTCTGATTCCTGTTAAGGCACTCTCACCTTTACCCACCACAGCTTTTGTGTCATCAGTGCCAATGTCAATGTGGTTGAAAAGGCAAGTTTTTAATAAAACATTGCTCTGAACTTGCAGACTCCCTGCAGAGTTCTCAGGAACACCCCTAGGGGTTCCAGAGTCACACTTTGAGAACCACCAGAGTGGACTCCAGCCCACATAAATACTTGTCTTGCTTGAATGTGTGTTCTTTAGGGATAATGACTCTGCAGTCCTGTAGCATGTGGTTACTGAGCAGATGTTCTACAAGGAAGAAGACTCGTGATGAGGACCAAATGTTTTATGCTGCAGTGCCACTTTCATTTGAAAAATTGTCACTGTGCTTCTATGTCATTGTCTAAGAGATCGATGACAGTAACCATGAATGTGGGGAGAGGCAAACTGCAGCAGGGAGTCAGGGAGATGAGATTGGAAGAACGTAGCAATCTCAACGACAGACCTAACCTAGTTGATTCAGAGCCGGGGCCTCAGCCCCACATCCGGCAGGCCATAGCAATGCTGGGAGCCTCTGGGAAGGAAGAGAGCCTGGCATCTGGCATTCCAAAGGGCCTCAGGCAAGAGAGAGCTGGCATGGAGATTGCTGCATCTGTGTGCTGGGCATTTCCAAAGAGGACGTTGTTAAGCCCTGGGGCCCCTTCCCATCATTGTGGCTTAGTTGGTGGGACTTCTTTGTTCATTACCCTTCTAGATCCCTTTCAACACACACCTCCACGCTCCAGTCCCAAATGGACAATGAAGTTTCAAGAGAGGAACAAAGTAGCTGCTCGCCTCCTCGTACCCCAAACTGGGAACCCATTATCTGAACAGACATCTTGAGGTTGGACATTCTTGGATTCTATCTTGAGGTTAGAATCCAAGAATTCCGGTTTAAAATATCTGTTTCTGATGTGAATCACTTCCTTTGTAATGTTGTGTTTTTAAAACTTGTAATCTTATTATTCAAAAGTGGCATCTCTCTCTCTATGGGTTCTGATGAGATTTTCATTTGGGTAACAAGAAGAAACAGTTGAGGGAATGGGTGTATACAATGTCTTTTGTGAACAGAAAATACTTAAGGGGCACTGTGAAAAGTTATTTTACCAGTGCTACATAATTTTATCCATAAGCAATTCTTCTTATATTTTTAACATCTGTAAGCAATTTCCACTTTATAGATGGAGAAATTGAGGCACCCAGGGCTTAGATGACTTGGATAAATCAGTGGATAAGATATAGATGTGAATACTATCAGCCCAATGTTTTCTCTCCTACGTCAGTGGTTATACCCCCCAAAAAAATTCAGCCCGATTTTTTATACATATTGTTGATTATATCTGAAGTATTAATTAGGAGAGTAATAATGACAGGGAACACTAAGTATCTGTTAGCCACAAGAAAGGAAATAAAAGTTTACAAGAAAAGGTTTTCTATGGTAAAAAAAAAAAGCTTAAAAAAATTGTTTTAAAAAATATATGTGTCCTAAAAAATAAACTCAAATGGATTAAAGACTTGAATGTAAGGCCAGAAACTATAAGCTCTTAGGGGAAAACATAGGTGGTACATTCTCTGACATTGCAGCAAAAGCCTCTCTGACCTACCTCCAGGTATAATGGTAAAAACAAAAATAAACACGTTGGACCTAATTTAAACTTAAAAGTTTTTGCACAGCAAAGTAAACTATAAGCAAAATGAAAACACAACCCTCAGAATGGGAGAAAATGATTGCAAAAGAAGCAACTGACAAAGGATTAATGTCCAAAATATATCAGCTCATATGGCTTGATATCAGAAAAACAAACAACCCAATCAAAAAATGAGCAGAAGACCTAAACAGACATTTCTCCAAAGAAGACATACAGATGGCCAATAAACACAGGCAAAGATGTTCAACATCGTTTATTATTAGAGAACTGCAAATCAAAACTAGAATGAGGTATCACCTCACACTGGTCAGAATGGCCATTATCAAAAAAATCTACAAACATTAAATTCTGGAGAGGGTGTGGAGAAACGGGAATCCTCTTGTACTGCTGGTGGGAATGTAAGCTGATAGCGCCATTATGGAGAGCAGTAGAGAGATTCTTCAAAAAAAAAAAGAAAGGAAGAAATCTATCATGGTCCAGCAATCCCATGGGTATATACCCTAAGAAAACCATAATTCTAAAAGACATTGCTGCTGCTGCTGCAAAGTCTCCTCAGTCATGTCGGACTCTGTGCGACCCCATAGAGGGCAGCCCACTAGGCTCCTCTGTCCCTGGGATTCTCCAGGCAAGAACACTGGAGTGGGTTTCCATTTCCTTCTCCAATGCATGAAACTGAAAAGTGAAAGTGAAGTCGCTCAGGCGTGCCCGACTCTTAGCAACCCCATGGATTGGAGCCCACCAGGCTCCTCCATCCATGGGATTTTCCAGGCAAGAGTACTGGAGTGGGGTGCCATTGCCTTCTCCATCTAAAAGACACATGTACCCTCAAAGTTAATTACAGCAGTATTTACAATAGCCAGGATATAAAACATGCTACTTTGAATTGATCTGTGAACCCAGTGGCTTTGTTCACCCTATCTTTGTTCTATAAAAAGAGCTTCTGTTGGATTTTGATTTATAGTACTAAATATACCCTGACAGAACTAAGCCGAAGCCCCAGTGTTCTTAAGGCTTCATTCAATTAAAGGTAGAAATAAAATTAACCTTCCTGCAGTGCAGATAGCATTCATACTGGGTGGAATATTTTTGGAACAGTGATGCTTTCTGCTGCCTATATTTCTGCTTTTGTCATTGCACTTCCATCTCTCACCCAGGCATTTAGCTCCTTATAGATACCTGAATTATCAATAGCAACTAATTAGCCCTTTATTAGGACATTGTAACACAGTTGTGTCTGTTGATAGCGGTTTCTCTTCACTCGCCCCAGCCTGCCATCTTGCATCCTGCCCTTCATAGGTTCACAAAGGGCAGACAGCAAGCAGAGTTGACTCAATTAAAAAAAAAAACAACCCACACTGCTATCAAACCACTTCCAAATGCTTAATCTATTGACAGGGAATCAACAGCATACCCTCAAAAGAATATGTGATTCTTATTCTGTCTTGAATTTGTACAGGGCATTTCTAACAGCAAAAATCAAAGCACTCCTGAAGATATCTTAAATCATCTTAATATTGATTCAGTGCTTTTAGTGTTCCTGACATTATTCTAGCCATTGTGGGGGGTGTAAGGCCTGCTCCCTGCCTTATTGAAGCCTAAAATAGATGCAAGAAAATAATAATTATAGCTTATACGTCAAGACTTATCCCAAAGATATTGTTCTAAATGCTGTATGTACATTATTGCATTTTCCTCCCAACTATTTGGGTAGGTATTATCAACCCCATTTTATTCGCAAAGAAAATGAGGTTCAGAAAGAGTAAACAATTTACCAAAAAAACTTAAGTGCTTGTGTTATGGCTCAAATTCATGCCTCTTTGATTCTAAAATTACCTATAATGCTACAAAGTGTAAAAACTTAAAATAGTAAAACATCCCCCCCAGATTACAATGAACATATCTAAAATGTTCCTACAACTTTCCAGTCCATAGATAGAAAAAGAAGTCACAGAAATATCAATAATGTACAAATCCTGTTTTGTTTCACTGTACCCAGAGAGTGTCAGGCTGCCCCTTCCCCTATTATTTCCCGAATCTGCAAAAAGAGATGCAATCTCACACATGCCCTCAAACAGCCCTATCAACCAGGGCTCTATAGAACTTGAGGAATTAGAAGTTGACTTTGAAGAACAAGGAGTCATCCCCTTGGTATAATGAAAGAAAGACTCTCAGCTGGCTATATCAATAGTGTTGAGAGGACACACAAATAATTCCACTAATTTATATTTAATTTTGGAGTGTGCTCAGAGATGGTCACTTACATACACACTCACAGATTGAACCTGGTTTCCCAAATCTCAGTCATTAATAAGGGCATTCATTTCTTTGGAACTTCAATTATAAATGAGAAGTTTATGCAAATATGGAATTGGGGAAGATGAGAAGTTTATGCAAATATGGAATGGGGAAGTTTTTTTTTTAGGAAGATAGGGAATTTTTGAGCTTGGTTTCTGTTACAAAGAAAATATCATATGTTCACTATACTAATTTATCTTTCTGAACACACAGAAAGAATGCATTGTCTGGCTTCTTCTGCAGACAAGTTGAGAACTGAGGGAATATGGGTGAAAATAATTAAGCCATTTGTTACTCTGGTCAGTAAAAACATTTACTTCCATCCTCCAGCCTGCTCTTTCTCCTTCATGGAGGTCTTGGAAACCCCACGTTCAGATACCATAATCAAACAAGGAAAGAAGTCTGAATCCTTGAGTCTTTCACTGGAGAGGACATGCTGAGTAAAGCCTCCTGACCTGAGTTAAACCCCAGCCTGAGCAAGAAATAAATCTTTGTTCCATGAAGCCAGTGAGATTTGGGGAGTTATATTACCAAAGCACTGTTTGATCTATCCTGACTGACTTCGTCCCTTGGAGGAAGTTCCAGGACTCTCAGCAAACTTAGCAAATACCAGCAATGTTTTTCTTCAGGAAATTACTGTTTGATGCTTAGAATAAATAAAAAACTGGGAGAAAGATTGTGGGAGACCTGGAGTCATGTCACCCAAAGATCATTCGGTGCTAAGATGATAAGGGAAGAAAGGGACTAACAGGAACAGTACCACAAAGAAGCACCAAAACTTAACCTGCGTCTGCTGGCAGGTCCGTGGGAGGATATGCAGGACTGGATTCTGAGGTCCTTGATCGAGAGGGCTGAGACATAAAATTGGATAGTGAATGGTACGCTTACTTGGGATTATTTTTCTGAGAAACAGGATTCAACACCTTGAGTGAACCAGGAGATAGTGTAAACTTACTAGTATCTTGGCTCCCAGAAGTTTGGAAAAGGTGGTTGGACATGCTAAGTAAAGCTGAATCCAGAATTACCATGGTGGTTGATGGAGGAAGGGATTAAGAAGCCCAGGGAAGTGGCCATGCTGGAATGGATATATTAAACACAACCAGAAGACTCATTAGAAGATTACCACAGGATGGCCCAAAGAACACACCATCTGTCAAGCCGTGGTGGTAAAGAATCTGCCTACCGATGCAGGAGATTTGGGTTGGATCACTGGGTCGGGAAGATTCCCTGGAGTAGGAAATGGCATTCCACTCCAGTATCCTTGCCTGGAAAATCCATGGACAGAAGAACCTGGTGGGCTACAGTTCATAGGGTTGCAAAAGAGTCAAACGTGACTTAGCGACTGAACAACAAGGATACACTAGCAAGAGGGGTGAAAACTTAGAGGTGGCTCCCCTCGTAGGCCAGGGTTGACCAAGGTAGGAGGTACCATTACAGAACTGAGCTTATTGAGGCAAAGGAAATGAAAGCACCTTAAAACCTGCCATCCAGGTAGAGCCCTTAAATGCCAGAAGCCAGGGGTTTGTGATGACTGCAGGAACCAACGCGGCTCAGAGCAAAACATCCACAGGGCCAAAATCATAGATGAGGGGCAAGGGTACGACTCAGTTTGTATCAGTAGATAATGTTAAGGACAGATGACTGGAGACTGGGGGCACTCGTCCCAGTAAAACGTCACAGTTCTTGCCCAGTTTCTGGACTTGAGCCACTTTTCAGAACCTACTGATTGAAGATGTGGACAAGTCTCCAGGAAAGAGAACAGTTACCCTATTAAGAAGGAAGCACAAGCCCTGAGAAGGCTTTTGAGGTTCTTGAGAGAGTATATCCCACATCGAGGGATACTTGGTCAGTCCATATATTGGGGGACCCAAAAAGCTACCCTATTTTTGTGGGGCCCAGAACAGCAGGTCTAGCCTATGATAAAAGTAACCCCGCCACTAACTAGGGCCATGTGATCTGCACACACTATGATGTTGGAAGTATCCATAATAGGAGAGGATGCCATGTGGAACTGATAACAAGTCTCAGTGGGAGAATTATACTACAGATGTTACAGGTGTTAATCCCTGACTCGTGTCTGCTTCTAGGAAATCCAACCTACTGCTGGGGTAAATGGGATATTTCTAACATTGCCCCAGGGTTAGGAGGCAAGACAGAAAGAGAAATTAGGTAAAAACACAAACTTTATAAGAAGCATATATTTTAGGTCTATTTATATATGATGCTTCTGTATTTAGAGGAGAAAAATTACTTGCATAAACAACTTATTACTTCCCCCATGAAACACGTTCTGAAGAATATTGCTAAGGTTCGCTCTGTGTACCTTTCATGGAAGGAGGCCACTGTTCTTTATCTTTCCAAAGTCACACAAGACCCAGCACTCAAGAAACAGCAGCAAAGCCTTACGCTTGTATTCACTGATGAAGGCTGTCAAGGAACCGAAGAACCACAGAATACTGAGGATGGAAAAGATTTTTCAGATATTTTCCCATCTTCCTTTGGAGCTATGGCTTGATACCTAAGAGGAAATCTATGGGGGTCTTCTAGGAAAGGCTCTTGCCCTAATAAAAAGACTCACAAGACTCACAAGTAACAGTAAATTCTCCTCTTTGATCTGATGGACCTGAACCCTTGGCATACTAAATCACTTCAGTCATGTCCAACTCTGTGCAACTCTATGGACTGTAGCCCACCAGGCTCCTCTGTCCATTAGGGATTCTCCAGGCAAGAATACTGGAATGGATTGCCAAACCCTCCTTCAGGGGATCTTCCCAACCCAGGGATCGAACCCGTGTCTCTTAGGTCTCCTGCATGGACAGGCGGGTTCTTTACTGCTGTCAGGAGAGACATCATTGTGAATATGACAGTGCAGTAAGACAAAGCTGATATCTGTGGATATTTCCTTGAGCTATCGAACCAATCCCTGAAATAAGCATAAGTCCAGATTTTGATTTTAACAGAATATGTTCCTTATTTTAACAGTCATTTTTATACTTGGATACTCTGATTCATGGGCTTCCCTGGTAGCTCAGCTGGTAAAGAATGCCTGCAATGCAGGAGACCCCTGTTCTATTCCTGGGTCAGGAAGATCCCCTGGAGAAGGGATAGGTTACCCTCTCCAGTATTCTTGGGCTTCCCTAGTGGCTCAGATGGTAAAGAATCCATTTTCAATGCAGGACACCCAGGTTCAATTTCTGGGTTGGAAAGATCCCCTGGAGGAGGGCATGGCAACCCACTCCAGTATTCTTGCCTGGAGAATCCCTATGGACAGAGGAGCCTAGAGGGCTACAGTCAGTGGGCTCACAAAGACTCAGAAAGGACTGAGCGACTAAGCACAGCGCAGCACTCTGATTCATAGCCAAAGCACCCTGATTATGGATTATCTAATCTAATAGTTTGGTTTCACAGATCAAGAAACTGAGACGCTGAGTAAGTAACTTGCTCAACACCCACAGTGATTAAGTGACAGGACTACAACTCAAATACAGACGTCCTGATTCTTGGACTAAAGCACTTTGTACCCAACCTTAGAGAACATTCTAGCTGGAATTGAAAGGAAGTGAGATGACTGGAGAGGGGCCTGGTAGGCTCTGAAGGGAAACAAGCCCAGGCACTCAGGGAGAGAGGGCTTCTGCTAGCGAATGAGGATCCCTTCAGGACAGAATTCCAGCCAGTTGTGAGTGACTCTCCTCCCTGGTTCCTGACCTCTTAGCCCATCCTGTGTTCCCAGAAAGCCAATGAAAAGTAAGCTTTGACAATGTCACTGTCCTAGATACATAAAAATAACATTACTGTACATGACCAAAAGTGAACCAGATTCTCTGAATTTTTTTTTCCAACTTCCAAAAATAGTTAGGACTTTCTGCCAAAAAGAATGGGACTTCAATTCCCATGAAAAAACATCACTCCATGGCATTTGCTCCAATGTAGAAATAATTAAATACACTCTGAAGAATGGAATTCTCAGGGCTCTCACCCCACCACCCTGTTTTCTAAAAGCAAAGGGTGGGGGGTGGAAATGGGACAACCACAGTGTAGTAAAGAAAGCACTGAACTTGGAATCAAGAACACTGGGCTCTAGCCTGAAGGACACTTTTGCCATTCCTTTCAATCACCCAGTGATTTAACCCTTTCTTTACAGGATTGTGGAATATCTCATTGTGTACGTTTTAAAAGCCAGATAGTTATTTTCCCAGCCTCCTTTGCAGCTATCATTTTAAGTTCCACTGTGAGGGTTAATCTGATGTGTCAACCTACTGGACCACGGTGTGCCCAGAGATTCAGTTAAGTGATATTCTGGGTGTGTCTGTGAGTATGTGTCTGGGAGGGTGTTTCTGGGTGAGATTAACGTTTGAGTCAGTAGACTGAGGAAAGCAGATTGATTGCCTTCTACAGTTTGGGAATGCCTCGTCTAATCCCTGGAGGGTCTGAAGAGAGCAAGAAGCAGGTAAGAGAGAATTTGCTCTTTCTGCCTGAGCTTCCTCAAGCTGGGACGCTGGTCTCATCCTGCTTTTAAATTCAGATTGGAACTTATACCATTGGTTTTCCTGGTTCTTAGGGCTTCAAACTCAGACTAAAGCTATACCATCAGCTTTCCTGGGTCTCCAGGCTTGCCAACTGCAGCCTCTGGAACTTCCCAGCCTCCATCACCATGTGAGCCAACTCCTTACAATAAACCATAAACCTACAAGAAAGTATATATATATATATATATGTATATATATATATACACACACACACACATATACATATATACACACACACATATATAAATATATAATATTTTTCCTGTTTCTCTGGCATATCTATATTAATATTATCCACCAGCCCAAAAACACCATCCCCAGATTTTGAACAGAAAGCCAGTGTGTCAAAGGAGGACTTGGAAAGGAGGGTTAGTGAAGAGAAGAGGAAGAAGAGAGAGTTGATTAAACACACCTAGTTGAGATTTGACCTGGAGTCACAGGAAAGCATTGCGTGGTTTTACAAAACGACAAAAGGTGTGGGCTTTTGTTTTCTCTCTCGGCATTGAGGCCTTGGACCTTGTTGATTCACAAGTCAGACTCTGACTCTCAGCTGGACTGGAACCTCCCTGAGGAGAGAGACTTCAATAACCTGTTCGCCACTCTATCCTCAGCACCTACCTCAGTGCCTGAAGTCCTGTATCTGCTCAAAAAGGTTTGTGAAATGAAGTTCACTTTGTGTAAGACATGTCAGCCATTTCTTGTAAATAGGATCATTTTCTTTTGAGACTGATCAAATCAAACCTTGCTCAATCTAGGAGCTTTAAGGAAACCTCAGGCTAACAGAAGCATAATCATAACCAAAGAGGTTTAGATTTGCCCTAAACTTCAGGATTTACTTTGATTGCAGCAAGCCACAACACAAAACATTGCACGTTTCTCTAAGAAGGGTCTAGTGAGTGGTGCCTTGGCCAAAAGGGTGATATCTTCCAGTCATGCACATTCTCATATCTTGTGCCAGGATGCACTGGGGTATGGGGTAACAGCACCTGCCAGGACCACCTCCAACCAGACACTCTCAGCAGTGGCTCAACTCTCATTCTGGTCTTGCTTATCACATTTTGCTTATGCAATTAAAGGATGAAAGAGGGATCAAAGGAGCAAGCAGATTCTCCCCTTTACAATGTAGCATGTAATCAATCTTTACATTTTTAGTTACTTATTGATATGTTTATTATACTCCAAGAGAATTTTAGTTCATAGTTAGCAGAAGCCTAAAGTTAGATGTGTACAAAAATTTAAAATGTTGCTCCTTTTGTCACAGTATTATTTCTTCAGGCCAGTGTGTGGGTGTGGCAGTAAAAAAGGCAGGCACACACAGACCCTGGACAGTTCTAAATTGGAATAGAAACTTCTGGGCTGACCCTGAGTGTCCTAAACCGCTTTAAGGTGTAACCAACATGAGCTAAGGCTTCAAGGGCTTGTGTTATGTGCCCATCACCATCTCAGCACTTCATAAATATGAACTCAGGTAATCCTCACACATCTCCTCGAGTATGTTACCATCATCATCCCTGTTTTACAGATGAGGCAAGGCAGGCACAAAGCAGTAACTTGCTCAAATTCACACAGCAAGGCAGGGAGGAATCAAGATTTGGACTCACATCTGATTCCAGAGTCTGTGCCCTTAACTACGCAAGTGAATGCTAACCAGAAAATTCAGTGCCTCCCCCCAGAAATAACATGGTGCATACTTCCAAAAAGATGAACCAGGGCTAAGAATCAGTGAGCAGAGAAGGAGGAACAGAGTTTTTGTTTGTTTGGTTTTAAGTCACAAAAAACTCCATCCCTGGTGGTGTTTACTGCTGACTAAAAAAATAAGGTGCTCATAGAAAACATGAAAAATAACAAAGTATAAAAAATAAAACATATCTCATGTAAATCTGGGTTCTTTCAACCCACCCACGGCTTTCACTCATTCATCTGCCCACCTAGCCAAGTATTCAGTATACTTTTGCCTTGTGCTACACTTGACTCTGTAGAACAAGTGAAATAGAACAAGTCACAAAAACCATGCAATTTTAGTTAGTTTAGAAGTAAAAGCAAAGCACATCTAAGAAATGTCTTCTTGTGTACAGTTTGAGGCAAGCTGCAATTAGAAGTGATACAATGGAGCGCAGAGGATTTGAAGGCAGTGAAACTAAGCTGTATGATACCAGGTTATACATTTGGTAAAACCCACAGATCGTTCAACACCAAGCTTGAACCCTGATGTAAACAATGGACTCTGGGCAATTATGATGACTCACTTCTAGGTTTATCAATTGTAACAAATGTGCAACAGGCTGGTGGGAGATGTTGAGCGTGAGGGAGGGGAGGCTTTGCAGACTTGGGAGCAGGGGATATAAAAGCAAGCTCTGTACCTCCTACTCAGTTTTGTGGTAAACATAAAACGGCTCTGAAAAATGAAATTTAAAAAATTAAAAATTAATAGTGTGAAAAAAGTCACACAAATTTAAAACAACGAATGCTTTGTGTTTACTCTGTGCAGTTCTCAGAAACTCTGTGAGTTAACTCATTCAGTCCTCACTACAACCAAACAAAATGAGACTATCTTTAAATCCCCCTCTTACAGATAAGGAAACCCAGGGGCAGAGAAGCTGCACAAGTTACCAACAGTCACAGCCGTTAATAGTGAGTGGAACCAGCCTATGAACTTGAGCAGTGAACTCCAGAAGCCACACTCCTCATTTCTATTGTCTGTTGCCTGCCTCCCAGGAGGTTTGGAAGGCTAAGGATGGAGGGATTACTTCCTGGGATGGGCAGGGGTGGGTGGGGAGGAGGGAAGCTCAAGAGGGCCAGGACAGAGGAGCGATTGAGGCAGGTCAAGAACAAGTCTTCACTTTTCTCCTTCCTGAAGTATTTCAGAGCCTCACAATACCAGAGTGGAATTCTAGATTTCTGGTCATTGGGTGGATGGTTCACACCAAGCAAAATGACAACCTTGCCCAGAAAGGCAGTACTGGCTGTCAAGCCCAGCGCTGACAAGCACTGTGGATGCAGAGTCTTCAGGGCAGAGTAGAAGATCTCTGTCTCAGCTAGTCATTCCTTCCCCTACAGCCCTTTCTATCTCAAATCCCTTCCCAGTGAGGGCTGCCCCAGGACACTGCCCTGCCAGCATTCCTCACACCCTCTTGCCTGGCACCTCTGGCCAGGCTGCAGTTGGGCCCCTGAGGCGTGGACTGGCTGGGGACAGCCCAAGCTGAATCTCAGAGAATGGGAAAGTTCAGTGTTAGCCTGAGGGCTGGCAAGTCACTCAACAGTAACTCCTCATTCTCCATCCCAGTAGAGCCCTCGGCATACATCCAGACCTGCGGAGGAGGGCTGGTCTTAACAGGCCTGCTGCCCTCCACTCATCCTCCTTCAAGGGGCATTAGCAAGATTTCTTCTGACTGAAATTTCTTTCTGTGGAATTTTGTAAGCATTCAGCCACTTCTAACGCTTAAAACACTACCAAACTAAACTTTAGCACGTTTTCAAAAGTGGTGGGTGGTTAACTTAACTCCCAAGAGGGTTGCCATCAGTTCTACTCTCCCCGTAGGCACTGGCCACTCTCCGCCTGGGAGGTGGAATCTAGCTGTACTTACCCTGGGATCGGGGCTGGCCTCTGACTGCTCTGAAGAGAATGGTAGAAATGACATTGTGCCAGCCAGGGCCCTAGCCTTGAAGGAACTGACCACTTCTCCTCCCACCTCTGGGACCCCAAGTGGGACGAACAAATCCAGGCCACTCCACTTCACTGGACAGGCCACGTGGTGGAGGAGAGTGCAGACATTAGACTCACACATGAGGAAGCTCTGCTGAATGTCCAGCCTGGTGAAGTCTCCCAGGGACTCCAGGCCCAGCCTCCACTTGACTGTGTGAAATCCCAAACAAGAACTGCCAGGTTCAAACCATTCTACCCAGAGACTCCTGAATGATAAATAAATTAAGTTATTGATTTTAGGATCAGTTTGTTACATAGCAACAGATAGCCGAATTATGATCATTCACTTTAACCCAGGAATTTTAAGAACCTAGAAAATATTCTGGAATATAGACCAAGGCTCACAAACAAAGATGTTTAATACTTCATTAATGATCACAAAAAAAGTAGAAAAATAGGATAATAGTTAAGTAAATTGTATACGTGATCTATTATGTAGTCATTAAAATAATACCTAAATGTGTTTAATATCATTAAGTGTTTACAATATACTAACCAAAAAATAAAAAGGAAAAGAACTTGAGTTCCTCAAATTGTGAATACTGTATGACCACATAATATGCGTATAGAGATGATTGGAAGTTAATTTGCCAAAATGTTAGCATTTTTAACTGAGTGTTCTGAAAGAGATGGGAATACCAGAACACCTGATCTGCCTCTTGAGAAATGTGTATGCAGGTCAGGAAGCAACAGTTAGAACTGGACATGGAACAACAGACTGGTTCCAAATAGGAAAAGGAGTACATCAAGGCTGTGTATTATCACCCTGCTTATTTAACTTACATGCAGAGTACATCATGCGAAATGGCGGGCTGTGCGAAGCAGAAGTTGGAATCAAGACTTCCGGGAGAAATATCGATAACCTCAGATATGCAGATGACACCACCTTTATGGCAGAAGGCGAAGAAGAACTAAAGAGCCTCTTGATAAAAAAAAAAAGAAAGTGAAAGAGGAGAGTGAAAAAGCTGGCTTAACACTCAACATTCAGAAAACTAACATCATGGCATACAGTCCCATCATTCATGGCAAATAGATGGGGAAACAATGGAAACAGTGACAAACTTTATTTGCTTAGGCTCCAAAATCACTGCAGGTGGTGACTGTAGCCATGAAATTAAAAGGTGCTTGCTCCTTGGAAGAAAAGCTATGACCAACCTAGACAACATATTAAAAAGCAGAGACACTACTTTGCCAACAAAGGTCTGTCCAGTCAAGGCTATGGTTTTTCCAGTGGTCACATATGGATGTGAGAGTTGGACCATAAAGAAAGATGAGTGCCGAAGAATTGATGCTTTTGAACTATGGTGTTGGAGAAGACTTGAGAGTCCCTTGGACTGCAGTGAGATCCAACCAGTCCATCCTCAAGGAAATCAGCCCTGAATATTCATTGAAAGGACTGATGCTGAAGCTGAAACTCCAATACTTCGGCCACCTGATGAGAAGAACTGAATCATTGGAAAAGATCCTGATGCTGGAAAGATTGAAGGTGGGAGGAGAAGGGGATGACAGAGGATGAGATGGTTGGATGGCATCACCGACTCAATGGACATGAGTCTGAATAAGCTCCAGGAGTTGGTGATGGACAGGGAAGCCTGGCGTGCTGCAGTCCATGGGGTCACAAAGAGTCGGACATAACTGAACGACTGAACTGAACTAATAAGATTTCCGTATGTAAAGGTACATTTTTAAACAGGCTAGGATATTGTAAATGCTGTTGTTTTTATCTTTGTACCTGTTTTGTAAGAACATAAATCTTTAAAACTAAAGTTGATATAATTTTTCTGAGCAATCTCATGGCCTTTAACCCTCTTTCACATACAAGTTTGCAGAGATATGTAAGTACACACAAATAATATAAACACAGGGGCAAACCTACCAGGCCCAAAATGATAGGGTAAAAATTATGACACTTAAGAGCAATTCACAAATGAGGAAAGCTGCTATTTATTAACATGAAGGAGAAGACTTCTTGGGGCTCCCTTTTCTCTTACAATAGCAGGCCTTTGTTAGTGGACTTTGAACTTGACACTCGTCCACAGTAAGTGAGGCCTGTTATACACAGAGGTTACAGGCAGAGCTATGCCAGCCAGCCTGCCTGAGTTATCAATAGAACTCCTCCTTCTCTGCCTCAGGCTGGCTCTCTGACCTTGGACAAATGACTTAATTTCTGTAAACTTCCATTTTCTTATCAAAAAAACTGAGGCGAATGTATTAATGACCTCAAAGTGGTACTGTGTTGAACTGGGCCGTCCATGTGATGTGCTTAGCACATTCAGTTAATATCTAGGCGGTGGTGAAGTCATTCTTGTTTTCTAGAAAGGGTTGTTACATTTGATTTGACTTGAATCCCAACCAGACAACTGGCGTTTAGTCCTTGCCTATATTCTGCTCACCTTATGATGAAAGGTTTTAAAGACTGGAAAATGAAAAAAGCAACAGCAGCCGATCTTATACATTTATAGTATGTATGCTATAATAATGTTCCACAGTCTGTTAGTATTCCATGGCATTAACAGAAATCTTGGAAACAGGAAGAAAGGTTAACATTCAGGTGTTTACACATTTTATTAGGCATAAGAGTTGGACACGACTGAGCGACTTCACTTTCACTTTTGACTTTCATGCATTGGAGAAGGAAATGGCAACCCACTTCAGTGTTCTTGCCTGGAGAACCCCACGGACAGGGGAGCCTGGTGGGCTGCCGTCTATGGGGTCGCACAGAGTTGGACACGACTGAAGTGACTTAGCAGCAGCAGAAGACATAACAACAAGAAGTATTTTACCCTTAGAGAAAGGAAGAAAAAGGCAAACGGTTTTTACATGTTTTTAATATGCCAAGCAGCATGCTCAGAGTGGCTACAGAACTAAATCCTCCAGACACATATTATTACACCCATTTTACAAGTGGGAAAACGGAGGCTTAAGGAAATTAAGCAATTTACCCAAGGGCATACAGTTGGTAAATGGGTGACCCAGGATTTGAACTCAGTGTGTTTGATTCTAAACTTCTGAGCTAAATCACAAGGATAATCTTCCCAGATAATTCTATGGTGTAGGCATTACCTGCAGTGTTACCCAAGGTTAGTTACCTCCTAAGAGGGTCTCCATGCTGGAATACACAACATCTTTTCAGAATAGTCACTCCTTCATAGCCCACAGATACTGGGTTGGCGAAAAGTTCATTCGGGTTTTTCCATAAGATGTTATGGAAAGATGTTTTTCCATACATGTTTTCCATAACATCTTATGGAAAAACCCAATGAACTTTTTGGCCAACCCAATACTATTTTCCTGTTCAGAAGCTGATTTCATGGCTCCACGTTAAAATTACCGAAAAAGGATTTTAAACAGTCTCCCATTTTCCATGGTTTCCCCTGGTCAACCATGGCCTAAAAATATTAAACAGAAAATTCCAGAAATAAACACTTCATAAGTTTTAAATTTCACATCATTCTGAGTAGCATGATGAAGTCTCGTGCTATCCTGCTGGGAACATGAATCAAGCCTTGTCCAGAGTACCCCACCTGGTAGTCACGTAGTAGCCATGTTGGTTATCAGATCAACTCTTGCAGGGTGGCCATGCTTGTGTTGAAGTAACCCTTTACTAATAATGGCCCCAATGCACAAGAATAGTGATGCTGGCAACTCAGATATTCTCTTACTGTGCCTAATTTATGAATTAAACTTTACCATAGATAGGTATGTACAGGAAAAAATAAAAACGTATTATATATAGGGTTCAGTACTATCCACTGATTCAGGCATCCGTTGGGGGCTTAGAACACATCTCCCATGGATAAACCAGGGTTAATCTCTCTATGGAGGTTCTAATTTACTATGCTCTCCTGGCCCCAGGCCCATCTTGGCCCAACTGAGCCAGCAGAGAGAAGCACTGCCCTCAAGTTTGCCAAGGCCCCCTCTGCTTCCAAAGGGATGCTCAAGCAGTTTTCCTATCCCCTCAGCTCCTGAGATTTTCCCTCCATCCAGCAGTACCTATGGCTTTTGTCCTTGGTTTGCTCTGCTCTCTCTCATTGATTCTTTGCTCTGCCACCAGTGACCTTAAATCGCTTTCCTGAATAATCCACTTCCCCCCCTCCACCACCACCCTTTCAAAGTTTCCTAGAAAGCTTTGGTGAAAGTATGTTCTATTTGTTTGTTTCAGTGTGCTTGGGAAACCACTCTCTGTGGAAAAGGAAATTAAAAACAGAGAGAGAGAGAGAGAGAAAAAAAAAAAAAAAGCTCAAAATCACCATTCATCGTTCCTAGGAACCTACCCTATCAGTGATTTTTAAGAAGAAAGGAAAACTTGTCAAACCTCTCTTGCCTCTAAAATTCGCTGGCAGGGATGCTTCTGGCTTTTAGAAGTGTGTTCTGGATAGGCAGGCTATCTTGGGGGCTGGATGACCCTAAGGAGCGACAGCTTCTGTTTTCTAAAAGTTACATTACTTAGTCTATGGAGCACTCTAAGTACAAGGACCTTATTCCTCAGAGTGTTCAGTTCTTAAAAATATCAGACCTTTTAACTGCTAGAAAGGAAAAATCACCCTGAATTTTTTTCCCCAGTAAAACAATATTAAAATATGGCTCCAAACTAACAAAACAAGATTTGTCTGCTTTAGATGATGTACCACTGTTGCGTCTTCTGACCACTCCCTCTGGCACGTTCTATATTCACATATGAAATACAATTCTGAAAATACTTCGTTTGACCTACGTAAGTCTTTATCCTCCCATGTTAATTGTTTATCTCCACCTCAATTATCTCACAGAGACATCAGTCAATGTAAAACGTTGACTACTTTTCACTTGATAAACCCACAGAAAGGGGCTTTTATTTGAGATGAATTAACTGTTCTCTCCCCTTCTTCTATGACAGTTTAATATCTACGTGGCCACAAGAAAAGCTTTCAATAGCTCAACCTTCAGCCCTGGCTCTGGTGAGAACCAGGAATAAGAATGATAATCTTGTCTAAGCAACCCGAAACCGATTCCAGCCTCGACAGAAGGTTTTGCAGTTTTGCCTCCCAGAAACGTCCAAGACTTTAGGCAGAATGTGAGAACAGAAACCACGATATTGCAGTACAGGCTTCTCTTAAAAGGATTTTGGCTGATTCATCTGCACCTCATTATTAATTTACCTTTTGCTGCAGCAGAGGCCAAAAGAAAAATGCCCAAGAACCAAATCTCAAAGAGGCCTCACTGAGCAGAAGGAACAGGATTTATCCTGCTGTTTCTGGAAAGCAGTCCCCGATTAGTACAGAAATTAGAACAAGTTGTTCCAGCAACACAAGATTGCTTCTTTACCAAATTGGCTTTTTAAAATCCTAGTTTACAAATTATAGAAGTTCTTATTAACTTTTAAAAGTCACTCAACATCATTTTTTTTTTTTTGGTACACATAAGCATCTTCTGGAGAAGGCACATTAAAATGTAGGAGATGTGCTCAGTTTTACAGATAATGTGAAATCAGTTGAAATCAGGGTCAGACAACCACATGGTGGACCAGGTTGCTGCAATATTTAAATACACTTGTTTAAAACTCTTCTAAGAACACAGATATAGATGAGTAAGTGGATACACATTTTAATCCTGGACTGATAATCATGAACGATGACTACGTTTAATTTTCGTTTCACGTTCAGCGTAAAGCTACTCTGTTGAGCTTTCTAACCATATGCTAGTGACAGTTTCTTTATAGTGTAATAAGTATTATGGTCAGTGAGGACCATATGGTCAGTGTCCATTTTAATTCTTCTATATTCTTATGTTCAAAACCAAATACATTCTATTTTTAAATTAAATATCATTTTACCCATTCTATTATTCAAAAAATATTGGGGAAGTGAGAAGCCATCTCAATAAAGTTAGAACTAGTAGAAAAACACTATGCAAGACATGCTCTAGGAATCCAAACAGATTTTCTCCTGTTAGCATATTTAATTCCCTGCCCACTCACGACCAGTAGATTTTAGTTGTATTATGTTCTACTTGTTAAACTTTCTGAAATTAAAAAAAGCACTTCAAGACCCACCAGAATACAGAATTTTTTGAATGCCATCAAGTTATCATATGGTAATATTAATATTTAAGTAGAGCCATAGGAGAGGGGGAAAAAAATCTATGGTTTCATGAACTCTACTGCAGGTTTTGAGTAGAGTATGCTGTTCCTCAGAGCTATGGGTACTTTTATATGTCTTTACTTCTTTGTTCCTCACAAAGTATTATTGTTTTATGCTTTCCATTGTCCAGTCCCCCAGAACCTTGACTGAAGAACCAGCAGTCTGTGCGGGGTTTGAATTCACCATTAACACCCAGGGTAACCTCAGTCCACAGAATGTAAGAAGACAAGCGAGGCAATGTTGTGGAGTCCAGCGGCTGAATCCGTTCCACTCCAGAAGAAATGCCCCGATTGTCCTTCCTAAGCAAAAATTGCCACGATTCCCCATAAACATGCAGTTGTCCGTTGACTGTTATAAATAGACTTTAATACACAACCAGCTGTCTGAGAGAGTTTATAACTGTTGACCAAAGACACAGTGGGGAAGGGAAATGGGAGATTTCCACAAAGCAGGAGAATGGCTTGTCAGCAGTGAGTGAGCTTGTGCACAGATCCCCCATTTAAAATATGTCAGCATGCCTGGATTTGAGCTAAAATTAGGGGACAGCACAATGGGCTTCATGTGGGAGCCTTCAATAGATACTCTATTCTTCTCTCATGGGCACCCTTGAATTCAGGATTGTGAAATAAGTGGCAGTTACCAGCAGACAGCCTGTAAAGTGCTAGTCAAAGGAGATATTTCAGATGATACAAAGCAAGATGCACCAGTTGGGCTGTGATAGAATTAACCTCTGCCCCTAGCTCTTCTCATTTCCGGTACTATTTTTCTTTATATTTTCCAAGATGTCTCTTTTGCCTTCTTTTCCAGCCTCCCCAGATAATCATTCTCTAAGACTGTTCTGAACAGTTTAGTTTAACTAGATGCAATCCCTGGGGCAAAATGGTGTCTCAAAATCTAATGGGGTGTGACAGAATGGGGCCCAGAGCAGCCTGCTCTGAGTTTTGACCAGCCAGCGAGAGATCACTGGATGTGACTGTGGCTGAAAATGGATGGGCTGCTGTTGCAAAGCTCAGTGAAACTAAGCAGGGAAGGAGAGACATGCCTTCAAGGAACAAAGATGGATATAAAGGGGACAGACAGAAGACAGACACAGAAGTAGAACCCAGAGGGAAAAATGTATGTTTCTTTCCCCTGTAAAATACATAGGAGCAAAACTGAAGATCATATTTTAGAAGAAAATAGTGCATTGTGTGCATTTTTTAGATATACCTTTTCCCAAAGGTCTGCAAAATATGCTACAAGACACTGCAATTTCTCTTCATATCCTCAGTTTAATCCCCACCCCCCAAAAAAAATTTTTAAGAAGTATTCTGAATTTTAATTGAAGTATAATTGGTTTTATATTAGATTCAGGCATGATATTAGATTTGATATTTTCTTATGTTACAAAATGATCACCATGATAGGTCTCATTACCATCTGTTATCATACAAAGACAGTACATAGTGTTTTACTATTTACCCCACACTTTACATTTCATGCTCATGATTCACTTACTTTGCAACTGGAAGTTTGTACCTTTTCATCCACCACTGCCCCACCTTATTTCACTCATTCCCCTCTCAGCACAGCTTCCCCTTTAGCAGCCATAAGTTTGTTTTCTGTATCTATGCTCTGTTACTGTTTTGCTTGTTCATTTGTTGTTTTGGATTGAATATATGAGTGATATCACACAGTATTTCTTTCTCTGTATGACTTATTTCACTTAGCATAATACCCCTTAGATCTATCTATGACATTGCAAATGGCAAGATTTCATTTCTCATGACTAATATTTCATTGTGTGTATATGTATCCCACATCTTTAGCCACTTGTCTGTGGACACATATGTTGCTTCCATATTATGAGGGTATTATAAATTCTCTTTAGAAAACAAGCCTCTTATGACTGGTGCTCTGTGATGACCTAGAAGTGTGGGTTAGGGGCAGGGTGGGAGGGAGGTTCAAGAGCAAGGGGAAATATGTATACCTGTAGCTGATTCATTTCACTGTACAGCAGAAACTAACACAGCGTTGTAAAGTAACTATATTCCAACTTTTGAAAAAATGATCATAGCACAGTAACGGCATATAACTTTAAATACCTTTTGAGTATCCACCAATAGTATTAATACACTTGGTTAATTGGAACTATGTTCCTATGCAAAGGAAGCAGTCTGGCAGGGCACACATCAGGCCTAATGGTAATGACTTTGGGATAGGATTGGTGGTGGAAGGCAGGCCTTCCATTCATAAACTTTACTATTCTTTACATTTATAGCACAAACTACTTCCACAAATGTGTTAGAACTTCACTGGCAGAGGTATGAAAAAAATATCTACCAAACAAGTTAGTATATCTGCTTTACGAAATACCAAGCTCTGAGACAGAGCTTGGAAAAGACAAGAGCCAGAAGCTGTTCTGTCTTCTAGTTGAGTCCCCATCCCAAGCACCCTTTTTCCATATTGCCAACTCCATAAATCATGCTGCGAGGGGCAGGCTGACATGGAAAACTATGACCATCTGCTGAGAACGTGAATGCAGCTATATTAAGATTTCCAACTGTAAGTGATGTATACTCCTCCCCTTTCCTAGAATTTTATAACCGATCAGATAACATTAAGGTACTGAGTAAATGCGGAATGTCAACTTGAACTTTCAGTTTCTCTTCTGCACCAACATCTAACAAGTAATTTTTGCATTTATAGCCACACTGGAGTACTTCCTTATATTTTTGTAGCTAGGTTTCAGAACCTAAAACCAGAAGACATGAGTAAACACTGTAAAGGATAAACATTTCAAAGAGCGATTTGAATTGCTTCTCTTTTCTGGGATCCTTGACAATAAGACTTGAGACCCAATATATTCACTCATTCTGATTCAGACACTCAAGGACCTCAAAAGAGAGCATGAGACTCACAAAATGATTACAGATTCTAATAATTATTATATAGATTATAAAAGATTTCTAAGGATAGCAAAAGAGCTAATATAACTAAGTTACCCCATCTTTAGACAGTGATGGTGGTGGTTTAGTCACTAAGTCATGTCCAACTCTTGTAAGCCCACGTACTATAGCCTGCTAGGCTCCTCTGTCCATGCGATTCTCCAGGCAAGAATACTAGAATGTGTTACCATTTCCTTCTCTAGGGGATCTTCCCAACCCAGGAATCGAACCCGGGTCTTCTGCATTGCAGGCAGATTCTTTACTGACTGAGCTACAAGGGAAGCCCATCTTGAGGCAGAAAGTCACTCAAATGATAATGAGAGACAATCTGTCTGTTGGGGGGCTTCCCAGGTGGCTCAGTGGGTAAAGAATCTGCCTGCAGTGCAGGAGACGCAGGAGATGCGGGTTCGATCTCTGGGTTGGGAAGATCCCTGAAGGAGGGCATGGCAACCCACTCTAGTATTCTTGCCTGGAGAATCCCATGGACAGAGGGGCCTGGCAGGCTGCAGTCCATAGGGTCACAAAGAATCAGACACGACTGTTAGGACTGAGCATGCAACCTCTCTGTGAGGTCAAAGTTCTCTGTCACCGAGGGTCAGTCTCCAGCAGTGTCCTCCCTGTCCAGTGGTGCCCAGACTCCCAGCTGACACTCACTAGCAGCTAAGGCCTGGAGTCCTCCGCCATGGCTGTCCCATGCAGAGTGCTCCCTTGGATCAAGTCCTCACCTACTCCAAAGAGGCTAGGAATGTTAGGTGTGGAGGAGTTGACCATCTGAGGCTTAAGACAGCTTTGGCCCAGCTGCAGGCCTATGAGACAGAGACAGAGAAGTGGAGGGAAACAGATTGAAAGGGTCCAAAAGCAGAGCCCTGTTTAACACTAGTAAAGATTTTCCCCCAACCCCAAGGGCAAACACACCCATGCTAGCTCCTCCTTCCTCTCCTATGTGACCCCCAAGGTGACACTACACCTGGCCAACTCACTGTCTGGAGCAGTATGCAGACGTCCTGACACACAGTGGGCCCAGCTCGCTCAGTGCTGGGGTAAGAATAGCGCTAGAGGGGCCTCTGCTCTTGTCAAAGACAAGCATCCAAGGAGGAGTTACTCTCATAGCTCCATCCTTCTTACTGTGCTTCGAGAAATAGATACCAAAGAACTTCAAAGAGCTCTCATCGCTATGAGGGCTAATCCGAGTCCCCAGTAGAGTCCCAAAACTTGAGTGGCTGTGGGGCCAGTGGGAGGCTCCAGGCTGCTCAAAAGCAGCCACACGTTTCTATTAGGGATGTGTTCACGCAACACACACTCATTGTGTTCATTATCTTGGACCATCAAAGAGAAAAGCCTGACCTCAAAGGGACCACTGACCTCTGTGGAAGAGGCAGGTATCTCCTGATAGGAAGGGAAATTGGATGCAACAATACACTCTCTGCAAGCAGCTCTGTGAAGTATCACCTTGGATCCTACAGATGACAGAGCTTCTCTGCTGGACACTTAGCCTGGCCAGGCCCTAGCTACCAGTGACACTGGCCTGGGGACCCACTTCAGGGACAAAGGGCTCCTGCAGGTAGGCAGGTGAAACAGAAGGCACTGCTCGAGGAGCCAGGACATAACCAGCAGCCCTGTATCCCGCTTGCCATTAGGTGTGGATATGCTTGTTCAGGCCAGTGTCAGCAACCAAGTGATGGAAACGTTTCTTTGGCCATGAGAGTGGGTACCAGCTCCACCTAATATATTAGCAAACAGTAGATAGATCTCCAATAACGATCCTCTCTCTGACTGATAGGATGGAGAGACAATGGAAAAAGAACCCAGAAGGAATCTTTAGGTGCTCCTCCAATGATCCTCAAACTCTAGAACTAGCTCAGCTGGATGGGGGTGGGGAGCAGTAGTCATTCAGGCCTGCAACTGTATCAAGGAAATCCCCGAGAAGGGGGCTGCTTCAAAATGGAGAAGCCAGTAGCTGTATAGGATGCGGGAGCCTATAAAGAAGAACAGAGGATGCTGAAGGAGCTGCCATCACAAAGCATCCAGCCAACGAAAAGCCTTCCTCCTCATGCACCTATCTCAAGTGATAGGGCCAAGTCTCAGCAGACCCAGGGCATGTACACACATCGACCCACCTCCCACCAAGCCAGCTCTTGACTCCTCAGCAGTCTGGCATGGAAAGAGCTTCCTCTAATCCCATCACCTACCACTCATATTAAGACCAAGAAGGATAGCCCTGGGGTGGACCATCATCCCAGTCACCATGACCCAGGACAAGCCACTAGCCTGTCATGTCTCGTAACACACTCTAGTTGCCCAGGCTAGTAGATGTACACTCCACATTTTAGAGCATCCATGCATACAGAATATTAAGTACATCAGCCACAAAGCTTAAGAATACCTCACCCATCACAGCTGCAGAGCTGAGACCAGGAAACACACTTCTTTCCTGCTAGACCCACTCAGGGTTACTTCCTGCCTCTAACTCCTTGCTGTATCACCCAAGAGGTCCAAACTATGGTCACTTACTACTCCTACACTGGCCCCACAAAATGCTACCAGACAGTGTCTGGAACATTCTTTCCCTGGCAGGGACCAGAGCTCCAGTTACATACTCTTGAACATGAGGAGGGAGTCACATTGCCTGGCAGAAAAGATCTTATCCACAGAATAAGATTTGGGAAGGCAGAATCTGGCAGGAAAAGTCCAATAGCTCTACTCAGGTAAACTGCGTGAACCAAAAGCCCAGAGACAGAAGCACAGGGACAAACCAACAAATCAGAGTGACCCCTCTTGCAGCTGACCTGACATTGTTCCTGCTTTCAGAGGTTGGTAGCCCTATCCAAGGCCTTTAAATAGGTGTAAGCCGTCAACCAAATCACATTGATTTGCACACCTCATACACAATCAAAAGAAGAGAAACTTACGGTTTATTTATCCTCACTTAAAAATTTAGAGTGTGCCCCAAATTATACAAATCAAAAGGAGTCACATTCAATCAAAAGAACATTCCATCTTTAGAAATGCTCCACCAACATTAGCTTATGAACTCACTCGGCAAGCTGGTGAGGTAGGCGTGATTATCCTTGTTTTGTGGATGGAGAAACTGAGGAAGGAGCATGTAATGACTTGCCCAAGGCAGGCATGAGGCTGCGCAAAATGCAGAGTAGACACTATGTTAAGACAATTGCTTTGGAGTTTTGTCTCCTAAAAATCAAGAAATACAAAACAGAACCAAAGGAGAAAAAAACTTAATTTGGAAAAACAAGCTTTGGTGAAAAGAATAGGGTTGTTTGTTTGTTTGTTTTTAAGCTAAGAACAAAATTTCACAAGCTAATAATTTGTATGCCTCCAAGGTTCCTGCTCTGCATATAAGTTAAATAAGCAGGGTGACAATATACAGCCTTGATGTACTCCTTTTCCTATTTGGAACCAGTCTGTTGTTCCATGTCCAGTTCTAACTGTTGCTTCCTGACCTGCATATAAATTTCTCAAGAGGCAGGTCAGGTGGTCTGGTATTCCCATCTCTTTCAGAATTTTCCACAGTTTATTGTGATCCACACAGTCAAAGGCTTTGGCATAGTCAATAAAGCAGAAATAGATGTTTTTCTGGAACTCACTTGCTTTTTTGATGATCCAGTGGATGTTGGCAATTAACTTATATGCAGAGTACATCATGAGAAACGCTGGACTGGAAGAAGCACAAGTTGAATCAAGATTGCTGGGAGAAATATCAATAACCTCAGATATGCAGATGACACTACCCTTATGGCAGAAAGTGAAGAGGAACTTAAAAGCCTCTTGATGAAAGTGAAAGTGGAGAGTGAAAAAGTTGGCTTAAAGCTCAAGATTCAGAAAACTAAGATCATGGCATCTGGTCCCATCACTTAATGGAAAATAGATGGGGAAACAGTGGAAACAGTGTCAGACTTTATTTTTGGGGGCTCCAAAATCACTGCAGATGGTGACTGCAGCCATGAAATTAAAAGACACTTACTCCTTGGAAGAAAAGTTATGACCAACCTACGTAGCATATTCAAAAGCAGAGACATTACTTTGCCAACTAAGGTCCATCTAATCAAGGCTATGGTTTTTCCAGTGGTCATATATGGATGTGAGAGTTGGAATGTGAAGAAGGCTGAGCACCAAAGAATTGATTCTTTTGAACTGTGGTGTTGGAGAAGACTCTTGAGAGTCCCTTGGACTGCAAGGAGATCCAACCAGTTCATTCTGAAGGAGATCAGCCCTGGGATTTCTTTGGAAGGAATGATGCTGAAGCTGAAACTCCAGTACTTTGGCCACCTCATGGGAAGAGTTGACTCATTGGAGAAGACTCTGATGCTAGGAGGGATTGGGGGCAGGAGGAGAAGGGGATGACAGAGGATGAGATGGCTGGATGGCATCACTGACTCGATGGACGTGAGTCTGAGTGAACTCTGGGGGTTGGTGATGGACAGGGAGGCCTGGCGTGCTGCGATTCATGGGGTCACAAAGAGTCGGACACGACTGAGCGACTGAACTGAACTGAAGGTTCCTGCTAATGACCACCACCTAAACTGTGGTTATCTTTCTAGTCAATGAGAGGTTGATCGTAATATTCTTTCCACCTGATATGCTTTATTTTTCAATGAGTAGGTTTTTATGAAGCCCCAATTAAATATGTAGTGAGCTTATGGAATTCCTAACATATGGATGGAATTTCTAGCAAACATGACTTTCCTTTTTGTTTAAATTAATCTTCAAATTTTCAGCCAAGAATAAAGCAGTTTGTCCTGAGTAATTCCCAGAATTTCCCTAAATGACTTCAAAAGCTATATCAAGTATGAACATGTTAAGTAAAATCCTTCATGAGTTTTAAAATTGCTCTAAATAAAGATTTTCAATAGTAATCTTGAATGAGAGGCTTGTTTTAGTAATTTATAGCTAAGCAGCTGTTGTTTGGGTAGCATCTTCAGTTTCTTTTTCACAAGAAAATCTGAAAATGAGTCATGTAGACAGGAAGACCAGATTGCTTTCCATGGTAAATGTTATTATATTCTTGTCTCATAGAACTTATAAAGTTTCAGAAAAGTAAACACCAAAAAAGATCATTCGTTAACCATTACACTGGAGAAAACATTAGCCAACGACATATTTAACTTATATTCCAATGAACTTTCTATTTTTGTATGTCATTGCCATACGACCCCTGAGTGTATGTGATTACCTCATAAGCTAGCAAAATACAAGTCAACTTCTCCGATGCCCTGCAAAGTTCAGCAAATGGCTCTTCAAGGGTGCAAGGTAGGATGGACTTCTCAAGTTATTTCCCCTGGTATGCCTCTCTGCACCACTCAGTTCTGTCCTCTTGGACTCGGCGAGAATCAGGAGTTGATGAAAAGCACATAGTTACTGATATGCTCAGGATCCTCTTGGCACTTGAGCTGATTTATGTAAAGCATTCGTTATAAATTATAAACTGCAGTTCTCATCTGTAGATAAGAATGTCATATATTTCAGTAATGCAATTATTTCTAAGCTTTTGATTGAGTGCCAGCAAGAAGAAATTAACATTTAACCCTATATCTATGTATGTTTATTCATTCATTAATAAACTATATATGTATATTCTCTGATAATATATTACATTATATATTATGGCAACAAAAATAGAAATTGAAAAGGGATAAGAATTTAGCAGTTTATTCTTACTTTAACAGATAGTCTTCAGAGATAGTCTACAGATAGTCTACTGCTATAAGGGAATGTTAACTCTATCTTGAAAATAAAGGATGATAATTAAAATTAACATTTACATACTATAGATAAATACTGCTAAATATCATTAATTCTAGTGCTTTATATATATTAACTTGTTTTATCTTGGTATCAGCCTTATGCAAGAGGTGTAATCTTCACTTCCCAAATGACGAAACTGAGAACAGACTGGTCACGTACCTTGTCTGTGGCCAGATAATTACAAAAAGGGATGTGATTTAAACTGAGGCAGTCTAGAGCTAGATTCCAGCTAACCTGAAAATCTGAAAGCTTGGCAAGTTGTTATCCTTCTAACTAGTGAGTGACAGAGGCTCCAATGCATTTGTTTCCAGAATGCCTGCATAATGGCATGTATCCTACCATATTAAAATGGCTGCTTAGAGTGTTCCTCTCTTCCAGGAGAATGCAAACTCCTTGAGTTTGGGGACTGAAGTATTTTTATGTTTGCATCACGGCTTTGAGCACAGTGCCTCACATCTAGAAAGCACTTGTTGAATGGATGACTATATGAAAGAAAAAAAGATTTTTTAAATGGATAGATCAATTGGTAGTTTTACCCAAAATTACTAGTCATTGAAATTTAAATGTGCTTGAAATAGGGACAAGAAGCTATCCTACCAACAAAGATACTCTCAGACTTTCTTCCTAATGGGATGTTGCTGCTGCTGCTGCTGCTAAGTCGCCTCAGTCATGTTCAACTCTGTGCGACCCCATAGATGGCAGCCCACTAGGCTCCCCCATCCCCCAGATTCTCCAGGCAAGAACACTGGAGTGGGTTGCCATTTCCTTCATTGCTAAACCAACACATAGGAAAAAATATCCTGCTGATGCTATTCAAGCCTCTTCAGACAGGAGTACTGTCCCACCCATGAGCCTTCCAATTCTTGACCCTAGAGAAACTGAAAAGGTGAAAGAAGAAAAGATGGGAATTTTGTTCATGGAAATAATATTTCTTAGGAGCCTTATTCACACTTTCTCTCATGAAAAGAACAAAACAAAAGGCAAATCTGCCCTTGTGCTCTGGAGTCAGCAGGAAGCTATTTCATTACTAACTTAGCCTGGAAATCACTAGGGAGGAGGGGGGAGGTTGAGGCATGGATAGGTGAATGAATGAATGATGGGCTTGCCTTCTAAAAAGTGGAGTTGAGATATCTAGTTTTCAATCCAGTCTTAGTTCAGCATAAGTGGTTACATTTCTTTTAGCGACAGACTTTGTCACAGCAAAAGCTACCCAAGCTTCAAACTGATATTTATCCTCAAACCATGGGAGTTAGTGTATTTCTTTTCCTTAGTTTTGCACGATGCAACTTAGCAGCAGTAGTTGTGGCACATAAACTCTAGGGTGTCTGGGCTCAGCGGTTGCAGCTCATGAGTTTAGTTGCCCCACAGCATGTGGGATGTTAGTTCCCTGACCAGGGACTGAAGTCATGTCCCCAGCATTTGGAGGCAGATTCTCAACCACTTGACTTCCAGGGAAGTCCCTTTTAACAGTATAAAAGCAATAAACTGGTTCCAGGAACGTGGAGGACTGTGGTACTGGAGAATCTCTCATATTACAGCATGTAGAAATGCTTAATACAAACTGAACACCAAAGAAATAATAGAAAATCTGAAGATGCAAAAAATGGGATGGGAGGACTTCCCTGGTGGTCCAGTAGATAAGAATCTGCCTGCCAATGCAGGGGACATGGCTTCGATCCCTGGTCTGGGAAGATTCCACGTGCCGTGAGACAACTAGATCCACGCACCACAGCTGAGTCCACGCACCACAACTCCTGAAACCCGCGTACCTAGAACCCGTGCTCTGCAACAAGAGAAGCCACCACAATGAGAAGCCCACACACCACGACTAGACAGGAGCCCTCACTCGCTGCAACTAGAGAAAGCCCTTGCATGGCAACAAAGACCCAGCACAGTAATAAGAATTTTTTTCAAGTGATACGGGCATACGGGAACCTACAAGGGGAACAGTAACCAAATGCCACAGCATATCCCAGGGGGTGGGGTTTATTACCTACATGGGAACAGAGATGTGACTTGGGCCCAATGAAGCAGGGACCTAAAACTGAGACTCTTCATAAAGCTGAGACACCCCCCACCCACAGTGACAGGAGGATTAGAAAAACTGCTCTCTTGCCAAGGAAAGTTGGTCTTTTCCTCAGGTTCTGAGCAGAAAAAGAAAGATTATGTGGGAGATTTCAGTCCCCAGTGGGCCTTGTGTGAATGTGGAGACTTAACACTGGAGGATGTGGAAATCCCAAAGTGAGATACTTGAAACTCCCTGGACCAGAAGAAGCAAAAATGAAACCCCCTGCGAGAAAACCCCCTCCACAGCCCAGAATAGCTCACAGTCACCCAAAGACAGAAAGAGAAAAGGTCAGTATAAAAAAAAAAAAAAGACATTTTCAAACAAGGAGAGTCTACCATCCCAAGTCCTTGGCCAAAAGAGCCACTAAAGACTGTTCTTCAGTGCAAAGGAAATTGAAACCAGAAAGAATTTCTTATAACTGCACAATATAAAGACAGCCCAATTTAAAAATGAGTGAAGAACTGGAATAGACATTTCTTTAAAGAGGAAAATGAAGGACCGATAAGCCTAAGAAAACATGCTCAATATCATTAGCCAATAGAGAACTATGAACAAAAATCACAACGAAATACCAATTCATGCTCACTAGGACAGCTACAATTTTAAAAACCAGTAACAGTAAATGTTGGTAAAGGTATGGACAAATTAGAGCCCGGATACATTTCAACTGTGAGTGTAAAACAAAGCAACCATGTTGTTGGAAAATAGCTTGGCAGTTCCTCAAAATGCTAAACAGAGCTATCATGTGACCCCATAACTCTACTCCCAAGTATATACCTATGAGAACTGAAAATATATTTACACAAAAATTTGTACATGAATGTTTGCAATAGCAGTATTCATATGAGCTAAAGGTAGAACTCAAATGCCCATCAGCTGATGAATGGATAAATACTGCATGACACATTTATACAATGAAATGTTATTTAATATTATAAATAAAAAGGAATAAAAAATAAAAGGATGGATAAATAAAAAGGAATGGAATACTCCCACATACTACAACTTGGATGAACCTTGAAAACAATATAGTTAAGGGCAAGAAGTCAGTCTCCAAACCATCTATTATAGTATTCCACTTATGTGCAATGTCCAGAATAGGCAAATCCATAGAGAGAGAAAGTAGTTTAGTGGTTGCCAAGAGTAGGGAGTAGGAAGGAATGGAGACCTACTACTAATAGATATGGGCTTTGTTTGGGGTGATAAAATTGTCTTAAAATTAGACACTGGTAATGCTTGCACTGTGAATATACTGAAAACCACTGCATTTTATACTTTTAAATGGTGAATATTATGGTATGACTTCCCTGGTGGCTCAGAGGTAAAGAATCTGCCTACAATATAGGAGACTCAGGTTTGACCCCCGTGTTGGGAAGATCCCCTGAAGAAGGAAATGGCAAGCCACTCTAGTATTCTTGCCTGGAAAATCCCATGAACAGAAGGGTCTGGCAGGCTTAGTTCATGGAGTTGCCAACAGCCGAACACGACTGAGCAATTAACTCTTGTATATTTTCATTATGGTGTGTAAATCATATCTCAGTAAAGCTGTTATAAAACAAAGGATAATGAGGAAAAAACACGTAGGCTGCAGAGAAGTAGAACTTTGAGGAAAATCAGTTCAGTTCAGTTCAGTCACTCTGTCGTGTCTGCTTCTTTGCGACCCCATGGACTGCAGCACGCCAGGCTTCCCTGTCCATCACCAACTCCCAAAGCTTTCTCAAATTCATGTCTATCGAGTCGGTGATGCCATCCAACCATCTCGTCCTCTGTCGTCCCCTTCTCCTCCCACCTTCGATCTTTCCCAGCATCAGAGTCTTTCCCAATGAGTCAGTTATTTGTGTAAGGTGACCAAAGTATTGCAATTTTAGCTTCAGCATCAGTCCTTCCACTGAACACCCAGGGCTGATCTCCTTTAGGATGGACTGGCTGGATCTCCTTGCAGTCCAAGGGACTCTCAATAGTCTTTTCCAACACCACAGTTCAAAAGCATCAATTCTTTGGCACTCAGCTTTCTTTATAGTCCAACTCTCACATCCATACATGACCACTGGAAAAACCATAGCTTTGACTAGATGGACCTTTGTTGGCAAAGTAATGTCTTTGCTTTTTAATATGCTGTCTAGGTTGGTCAAAGCTTTTCTTTCAAGGAGCAATCGTCTTTTAATTTCATGGCTGCAATCACCATCTGCAGTGATTTTGGAGCCCCCAAAAATAAAGTCAGCCATTGTTTCCACTGTTTCTCCATCTATTTGCCATGAAGTGATGGGACCAGATGCTATGGTTTTAGTTTTCTGAATGTTGACTTTTAAGCCAGGTTTTTCACTCTCCTCTTTCACTTTCATCAAGAGGCTCTTTAGTTCTTCTTCGCTTTCTGCCATAAGGGTGGTGTCATCTGCATATCTGAGGTTTTTGAGATATCTCATGGCAATCTTGATTCCAGCTTGTGCTTCATCTAGCCCAGCATTTCACATGATATACTCTGCACATAAGTTAAATAAGCAGGGTGACCAATATACAACCTTGACGTACTCCTTTCTCTATTTGGAACCAGTCTGTTGTTTCCATGTCCAGTTCTAACTGTTGCTTCCTGACCTGCATACAGGTTTCTCAGGAGGCAGGTCAGGTGGTCTGGTATTCCCATCTCTTTAAAAATTTTCCATAGTTTGTTGTGATCCACACAAATACATAAACTCAAACACATATACTGAGGAAAATTTGAACATTAATGAATTAGTTTTCAATTCAAGAAATCAGGAAAACAATCACAGAATAATCTCAAAGAAAGTAGACAGAAGGAAATAATTTGGTAAGAACAAACATCAATAACAGAAAATCAAAGAGAATGTCAGTAAAACCAAGCTCTAGTTTTTTGAAAGTCCTTTGAAAAGACTAAAAAATAGTCAAACTTTATTATGAGAAAGAACAAAGCCCAGACCACAACTAGGAATGGGGAAATGAGCATTCATTACTTTTGAAAAGTAGACTTTTTAAATTCTAAGAGATTCTATGGGCTACTTTAAGATGATAAGTTTAGCTCTTGGAAAAATGTTAATTTCGTCAGAAAAAAAAAGTCTAAAATGTTCATAGGGGAAATTATAAACATCTATTGCAGATTAAAATGAAGACTTAAATATATGGTGGAAATCTCCTACCATATTGTTCTGTAGTAATTGTCTCTGTAGTAACACTGCCTTTCTTCTCACTCCTTAAGTGAGTTTTTAATTAGAGAGTTGATTTATCTGACTTCCATGGGCTCCATTTGCTCTACTGGATGGAGCTAGCCTATTAAACTGTCTAGAGTTGGACACGACTGAAGCGACTTAGCAGCAGCAGCAAGAAATGCAGATTCACCCTCTCTGCTGCCTGTCTTCACTCCAGCTGACCTTAAGTAACAAAGCTGGCTGGATTATTTACTTTGTAAGTCCAAACTTTCCCTCTTTCACATATTCACTGAAAAGCTATACAACGATATTCCAGGTAGCATCCTTTAACAAAGGGAAAATTGGAAGTAATCTAAATATTCAATGATGGGACAATAGATAAAAATAAAATTGAAGAATATTTACACTGTAGAACACCACAGAGTCTTAAAATACATAAGATAGCTCTACACTCATCGAAGTGATTAAATCTCAAAAACAACATTTCAAGAGATATTTATAAAAATTTTTACAAACCATGAAACAATATTGAATCTTGTTTATGGGTGCAAACACACATGTTAAGAACATAAAAATATGAAATAACTTCAGGATAGAGATTACTTTTGGGGTTCAGGGAAGGGAATTAAAAAAGGAAGCTTTCATCTTTATCTATCATATAATTTTATTTCTTCAAAAAAATATTTGAAGCAAGAGCAATGAAATATCAGCACATATTAAAACTGGTTAGTGATTATCTAATGCTTTACTATTGCCACTGATTTTTATAATTTTACATGGTTTAATAATTGAAGAAACAAAATGAAGCTTTATAAGAGCTTCATTTATATATATTCCTCAAATTTTTTCTAAGTGAAGTCATCAGCTACATTTACATCTCCTTAATTATATATGAGAAACACATTCCTTAAAAACTAATAATACATGGGTAAACCTATGGCTGATTCATGTTGGTGTTTGACAGAAAACAACAAAATTCTGTAAAGCAACTATCCTTCAATTAAAAATAAATAAATAAAATTTTAAAAACTAATAATAGAAAAGTAACTTCACATTTGTCAATTGTCACTATGATGTCAAATATCTATACATTTTGAAGAAAACAAAAATATATATATACAACTAAAATCTTTTTAGTTGTTTTTGGAGAAGGGTAAATACCAGAGAAGAGCATTTTCTCCATCTTTATGTGGTGTGGAAATGGACTTGAAGGCTATAAAGAAAGAAAGAACATAATTCTTTATCCCAAAGAATCCATCTAGAATGGACCACTTGAATGAAGCCAGAAATGACTGTCTAGTGCTTGGGGGCTTTTTAAGAGGATTTGAGGGACTTACTTGGATTCTTAGATATTTGAAATAGGATAACCAACTTTCAGCTTTGAGGTAACTGTGGACCTTAAGTTCAGTTGGTTTCTTTCTGGTAAGACGAAGTTTTCCTATGTCCAGCTTCCAAAATGTTATCTCAATTTCACCTGCAAAAATTAGATTATCCATTTTATGTGAGGGAGTTAGAAACTTGGCACTTGACTTTGTATACATAGTGTATGGCTTCTTAGAGTCAGGGCCCTTTGGACACCACAAACGTTGAAAAGATTATGGAGTCCTTTTACCTCACTGATAATTCAAATTTCTACTTTGACACAAAATTTTCATGTATGCTAAAATTAAGAGTTCCTTTCTATATTTTTGAGTGTGAAGTTCTGGAAAAATATGTCAGAGTTGGGCTTCCCGGGTAGCTCAGCTGGTAAAGAAACCACGTGCAATGCAGGAGACCCCGGTTCGATTCCCAGGTTGGGAAGATCCCCTGGCGAAGGGATAGGCTACCCACTCCACTATTCTTAGGTTTCCCTGGTGGCTCAGTCGGTAAAGAATCCGCCCGCAATGTGGGAGATCTGGGTTGGGACGATCTCCTGGGGGAGGGCATGGCAACCCACTCCAGTATTTTTGCCTGGAGAATCCCCATGGACAGAGGAGCCTGGCAGGCTACAGTTCACAAGGTCGCAAAGAAGCAGATGCTACCGAGCAGCTAAGCACAGCACAGCACACGTCAAAGTTAACTTGTTTATTTACAGAGAAAGAATACTTTTGCTCTGCTAGTACTCTGAACACATCATAATCTGTGGGGCAGTTGCACGCTGTCTCAGCTAAGTTAAAGGGTTCTTTAAAGCAACCCATTATTTTAAAACTTAGAAGTGACTAGAAAAAGCTACTAGAGGTTCTAAGTTTTCACAATTGTTTCAGGAATCAGATTCTAGACTGAAAAAGCAAACACTCAAGTAGTTAACCAGGTAGCTCAGATGGTAAAGTGTCTGCCTGCAATGTAGGAGACCCGGGTTTGATCCCTGGGTCGGGAAGATCCCCTGCAGAAGGAAATGGCAACCCACTCCGGTACTCTTGCCCGGAAAATTCCACGGACAGAGGAGCCTGGTAGGCTACAGTCCATGGGATCGCAAAGAGCTGGACACTACCGAACAACTTCACTTTCACTTTCAAGCAGTTAAATGATTAAGTACCACAGGGCTGAAGCCCAACATTGAGATGCTCATTTATGTTCTCCCATCCTCTGACATGGGAGAAGGTAATGGCAAACCACTCCAATATTCTCGCCTGGAGAATTCCGTGGACAGAAAAGCCTGGTGGGTTGCAGTCCATGAGGTCTCAAAGAGTCAGACATGACTGAGCAACTAACACTTCACTTCACATCCTCTGACGCAAAACTAGAATGTGAGACACCTGTGCAGTTTAGACCTATGACCTTCTGCATATGTTACATGAACCTTTGAAAAAACTATACTCTTCAGCTTCAGGACTGCTTTTGTTGTGGTTGACAGAGTGCAATTACTGAAATAAGATTGTCTTGAGATGTCTTTCGCAGCCAGTGCTACAGACTTCCCCAAATAAAAGTCATGTAGAAATATATTTTTTTAAGTTTCAAAAATAAGGTTAATTGGAACAGAAGATAGAGCTAATTAATTTTAAGCTTGTGCCATATTACTTTATATTTTCATAAACTTGTTTTGGCAAACTTGTTGAGAGCAGAGACTGTCTATCTGTGACATTCTGCACAGTATCCAATGAGGTGATTGGAGAAATGTCCAGGTGTTACATTACAAATCATGTCAACTCTTTTCAAGTTATGTGAAGACATTAAAAAGTATATGAATTAAAATTCACATTAAACTAAAAATTTGATTTTTTAAAACAAATATACAGAACTACCTGAGATATTTTTGTAAAAAGTCCTCTTTTTTGTATGATTCTCCAGTAGTCATGTATGGATGTGAGAATTGGACCATAAAGAAGGCTGAATGCCAAAGAACAGATGCTTTCGGGCTGTGGTGTTGGAGAAGACACTTGAGAGTCCCTTAGACTGCAAGGAGATCAAACCAGTCAGTCCTAAAGGAAATCAACCCTAAATATTCATTGGAAGGACTGATACTGAAGCTGAAGCTCCAAAATTTGGCCACCTGATGCAAAGAACCAACTCATTGGAAAAGACCCTGATGTTAGGAAAGATTGAGGGCCGGAGAAGAAAGGGATAGCAGAGGATGAGATGGTTGGATAGCATCACTGACTCAGTTGAAGGAGAGGGGAGCCTTGCGTGCTGCGATCCATGAGTTCACAAAGAGTCGGACATGACTTAGCTATTGAATGATAATGATGACCAAATTGATTTAGTAAATCCAAGAACACCACCAATCAATCTGTTAATTAATCAATGTTATTAAGTCCTTGTGATATGAAAAGAATCTTAACAGTTACTGTGTGGAATTTTTTTAAAGGCATAAAGGTTTTGCCCTTAAGAGGTTTATAATTTGGTCAAGAAGAAAAAGCTTAAGTATGTGACTGAAAAACTAACACACATTAAAACATAAATTGCATAAGACAAAAAAACACAAAAGCAGACAGAGGCAATGCATGATCAGCAGTCCAATCTAAATAAATATAATGCTTTTGTAAAAGGAAGAAATTATTGCAGAACAAAATTTGCTATACGAAAATTTCACTATTTAACCAGGAAACACTGAAGGACGGGCCAGTCACACAGACCAGTTGGGCAAGAGTTGCTCCAGTGTTAAGACCAAACTAGGTCAGACTGTCTGGGTATTTACATGTCTTCAAGGTTGTGAACTGAGGTTGTAAGCAGGGGAAAGATTGGAGTAAACAAGCTGAGGTTGGAAAACCAAAATGCTGAGTGCCTTGTGCACCTCATGGGAAAACTTCTGCTCTACCAATGGGACGCATTTGATGTGCTTAATATGGATGGATACATTTGCATGTACTCTTACAAAATGGGTAGTATTGTTTCAACTGCATGCTAACTCTGTCTCAGCCTTAATGAGATATAGTTCGCATACCATACAGTTCAACCATTTAAAATGGATTAATCTTCTCTGCACTGATGCAAGACTAGCAACAAGGCCTACTTTCATTCTGTTCTAAGTTATAGCATCTGAACAGAGATGCATTAGGTTTGCTAGTTCTTTCCCCCAACTATGCTGTCTCTGTACCAGTTAAAATCATCTATTAATAGATGCTTCCACTTTATGAAATAGTCTAATTTTTCTAAGCTGTAATTTTTGTTTGAAAATGCTCAGCAAATGATTTTTAAAAAGTCATGAGAGCCCAAAATAATAGAAAATAAAATGAACAAATCATTGGTTTTTAGTACCTTCACAGAGTTGTGCAACTGTCACCACAATATATATTACTATATTCTTATTTTCCTATAAAGAAACTGAACCTACTGGGGAGACACTGCCCATCGCCTCTCTGCCAGTCTTCGACAACCATGAATCTACTTTCTGTCTGGATAGATTTACTTCTTCTGGACATTTTGCATCAGAGAAACCATACAATGTATCTTCTTTTGTGTCTCACTTTTTCACTTAACAAGGTTTATTCATATTGCAGCACAAATAGGTATATACTTCATTCCTTTTTATGGCTATATGATATTTCGTTGTATGAATTTACTATATTTTGCTTTATCCACTCCAATTGAATGGATAACTTTTGGGCTATTATGAATAATGCTGCTATGAACATTCATGTACAAGTGTTTGTGTGAGCATATGTTTTCAGTTCTCCTGGGTGGAAATGTAAGAATGGAACTGCTGCATCATATGGAATGTCTATATTTAGCATTGGGAGGACCTACCAAACTTTTTCAAAGTAGCTGCACAATTTTACATTCCCATCAGCAATCTCTTCTCAATTTCACCAACACTTCTTATTTCTCTTTTTTGTTACAACCATTGTAGTAGATGTAAAGTGGTATTTCAGTGTGTTTCTGATTTGCATTTCCCTGATAGTTAATATTCTTAGGCATCTTTTCATGTGCTCATTGACAACTTTTATATCCTCCTTGGAGAAATGTGTATTTCAATCCTTTGTCCCTTTTGAAATCAGGTTATCTGTCTTTTACTGCTGAGTTGGAAGAATTCTTCTTATATACTTTAGATACAAGCTATTTGTCAGGGTTGAGTTTCTAATTTATTAATAATGTCCTATGAAACAGAAAAGCTTTGCATTTTGATGAAGTACAAATTATCTATTTTTTCTTTTGTTTCTTGTGCCTTTGGCATCACGTCTAAGAAATGATTATGAAACACAAAGTCACAAAGATTTACCCCTATGTTATCTTACAAGAGTTTTATAATTTTAGCTTTTACATTTGATCCAATTTGAGGTAATTTTCATATATTGGTGGCTCAGAAAGTAAAGCGTCTGCCTACAATGTGGGAGACCTGGGTTCAATTCCTGGATTGGAAAGATCTCCTGGAAAAGGAAATGGCAACCCACTCCAGTATTCTTGCCTGGAAAATCCCATGGATGGAGGAACCTGGTAGGCTACAGTCCATGGGGTGGCAAAGAGTCGAACACAACTGAGCGACTTCACTTTCACATATTCTGAGGTAGGAATTCCATTTCATTCATTTGCACATAACTATCTCATCCCAGAGTCATTGGTTGAAAATACTATTCTTTCCCCATTTAATTTTCTTAACACTCTTGTCAAAAATCACGTGAGTGTGTTAAGTCACTTCAGTGCCCAACTCTGCGCAACCCTACAGACTGTAGTCCACCAGACTCCTCTGTCCATGGGATTCTCCAGGCAAGAATACTGGAATGGTTTGCCATGCCCTCCTCCAGGGGATCTTCTGGACCCAGGGATCAAACCTAGGTCTTTCCATCTCCTGTGTTGGCAGGTGGGTTCTTTACCACTAGCGCCACCTGGGAAGCCCCTAACAAACATCAGCTGACTCTAAATGTGAGGGTTTACTTCTGGATTCTCAGGTCCTTGTATTAATCTAGATGCCTGTCCTTATGCCAATACCACAATGTCTTAATTACTGTTGCTATTTAAACTGTTTTGAAATGTTTGACTTTTCCAATTTTGTTATTTGTTAAGGCGGCATATTTTTTATTCATAGCATTTTATTTTTTATCTACATATCCCTTTTGTAGTTGATTTTGAAACAAAGACCTAGTGATAATTGTACATAAAAGCTGTCTTTTCCTCTTTGTGGAGGTGTCCTGTCATTCTCTGGGTTGATGTAAACACCAAAACTCCTCTTGCTGGAACTGACGGAGGCAAAGCTTCCAAACAAAAGCCTTCTGTGAAGGTGGCAGTTCTTCCTTCTTCCTCCAAGTTCCTTCTTAAAGCAGATCTCGTCTCTTTGCATTGTTTTTTTAAACTCTTGAGACCTTTAGGAGAATTGCTCTATCTCTGATAATTCCAGTCGAACTGCTCAAGCTGAAACTGAGTGAGTGAATGCATTAATAACAGGCTTTTCTATAAACTCCTTTGCTCTATACCTCTTTCCAATGCTCTCTTCCACATTACTAGGGAATAGTTGAGTCTCTACAAACGATCCATGGTCAATTGATGACATTAGTTGAATAAAAGCCAGTTTTAAATGTTAATAGCAGTTAACCAAAAAGAAATCCAAGTCTATAATTTCTAAAATTACTTTACCTATAAATACTTCATATATGTTGTTGCATATAGAAGTAGAACAACTAACACTTATGTAGTACTCTCAGTGTTCCAGACACTATTTAAGTGCTTTTCCTATTTTAACTCATTCATTCCTCTTAATGATACTACAAGGTACTATTATTTTCATCTCACAGATGAGGAAATCAATGCATGTGGAGATTAAGTAATTTGTTCAAGGTTACATTAGTATTAAGTTGCAGAGTCAAGCTGAAACTTGGACAACCTTGCTCCAAAGTGTGTGTGTGTGTGCCACCTGTTCATACCAACATGGTATAATACCATCACATGGTAGAGGTAATTAGAGAATACCACAACACATGATAGTGTGCAGTGTGGTTCAGAGAGTGTAAAAGCAATCAGAGAAGAAAGAGGTCCTTACGAATAGAAATGACTGGAAAAGAACTTCCTAAGTAGAGAAGATAGGAGAAGGCCATAGGTCAGTTTGCTCTAAGTAAATTTACCAAATGATCAAATTATCAAATGACAAATTTGCTAAAATTTGTCAAGAAATTCACTGCAGCTAGTTATGGTAACACTGCAGCTGTTACGTAAGAGCCATCCACATAGCTAAGAGCAGAAAGGGATAGAGGTATCTAAATTGTGAGACTGATAGTTATTTAACAAGTCTAACAAGTCTCTAGCTATAGGGTTATAGCAATGCTTCAAGAAAGCTGAAAAGTGAGGAAAGTCCCCAGTAAGGCAATGAGTTGGTCATTCAGTACATTAATCATTTGTGGAATTGATTTTTGGTGAACTGGCTTATGGCAAATTCACTGTCAATGAATTGATTTTTGCTGCATGCACCTGATTCAACATCTAGAACTGGAAGTTATGAACATTGGTTTGGTCCTACAATCCCCAAATCAATGACCTTGAATCCTTTTTTACTGTAACCTACAGTAAGGAATACACATTTGCACTTTACAGTGTGACCACACACACACATACACCCCCAAGATTCACATTGCTCTTACCTCAGGCAATGCACTCTGGTATTTTCTATTGTATTTCTTTTTTTTCCAAACTGGTTACAACACAATAAAATGATTTTGCAAGCATTCAATTGGTTATGACCTGCAGTTTAGAAAACCTCATAACAGAAAACCTGTTGTAACTTTGAATACACAGTACAAAGTTAATAGTCCTATAGCACCAGACTAACATGCGTAATACTATTTTGGAGAAAATAACGGATATAATTCTAACTCAGTGTTCCAGGATACAGTTCTCCACTTATAATGAAACAGGGAACATTCTGTCTATTAATACTCTAAATTCTGCTGTGAGGCTGTTGGGAGATCTTGCAGATCCAAATTGCTGGTATTGCTGCCGTGACCTGGTGGGTACCTGTGGAGCTAGTTAAGGGGCTGAGGGCAGGAGTATGCCTTGACCACCAGATGCCTCACTAGTGGGGCCCGTCCTTTTCCTCTACTAAATTTACCAGTTCCACTTTTCACTGCTAGAACTTGCTATCTGGTGACTGTAAGAATTGCTCTTTCCCTTGTTCCACTAATAAACCAAATGCTATTTTTCACTGCCTCTCCTATCCTGAAATCAAGTCATCAATCCTTCAAGCTTTTCTAAGAGGGGTATGGTGCTAGTGAAAAGAAGATGTAGATGGGCCACGTAGGAAAGAAAGGATTACACACAGATTCTTATGGTGGGTTGTCAAGTACAGCAACATTGATTTACCACCATCTTGAGAAAAACCAGACTTGGGCTGGTTTGACAGGGTTTTCAGGTCATCTGGCTATTTTAGGATATTATTTATAATTCAGTGACATATAAATATTAGAGGGAAAAATAATTTTTTTAAAGTATATCATGTGCTATCATATAATGTCCCTTCATTTACCATAGATTTAAACAATTTAGATGCTGGTTATACTTCAAGTGTAAAATGCTGAAGGCCTATTCTGCCCTTTTGAGTTCAATTAAATTTTTAATTACTTGGTAAATGGAACTTCAGGAAGGAGAAGTGACATTTCACTCAAAGACTTTTCTAAAGTTAAGAATTGAACAGCAATATTTTTATGTGCTATTGTTGGCTGATGACCAAACAACACTGTTGTTCAGTTTTAACCAACTCCATTCGTTCAATTCCAAGGGATTTGTACCAAACCTATTGAATGCTAGGACTTCCCCGGTGACTCAGCGGTAAAGAATCCACCTGCAATGCAGGAGCCACAGGAGACACAAGTTCAACGTCTGGGTCCTGGGTTGGGAAGATCCCCTGGAGGACGGCATGGCAACCCACTTCAGCGTTCTTGCCTGGAGAATCCCATGGACAGAGGAGCCCGGTGGGCTACAGTCCATAGGGTCGCAGAGAGCTGGACACGACATGACTGAAGAGACTTAGCACGCACGCACACACACTGAATGCTAACAGAAAAGACTGGAGTCAAAGATAAAGAATAAGGAAAATATCTGGGACTTACAAATCTCTGAGATTATGCTCTTTGCAGCTGGAATTTTCCATACTGGAGTCAACCCAAAACTTATTTTAAAGAGAAACTTTGATTAGCATTCCTTCAGTTACGAGGACATTATAAAGCAAAGTGTTTTCATGGCGCCTTTGTTTTAGATTATTTTTCTTTCTCATCCATGTGAGCATCTTTAGAAGAAAAAGAAGAGCTGCACTTTGAAACAGACTTCACTGAACAAGGTGAGTGTGAAGTATTCAGTGTGCAAAACTGAGAAAACACAAAACTGAAAGTATTATATCAGCATTTGAGTATCTTGAATGCCTACTGGGCCTGCTGAATGATCTCACTGAATGCATAAGAATCTGCTCTGGTCCCACATTCTCTGGTGTCACCCTGCTACCTCTGTGAGTTGAAGGGTTAACACTAATGAGGTGACATGGCAGGCATGGTCCCTGTTTCAGTTACTCAGCATCATTCTGAGAAATTTTATTACTTTTACCACCAACTAAACTTCCAGCTCCAATGAACTGCTGGGACATCTTGTGCTACTGCTCCCAATAGCACTGGCCCAGGACTGTGAGTGATTACGGTATGGTTGCTCAAAAAACCTTCAAATGCCTGGTACCTTATCAGCACTCGATAAATACTGGTTGACTGATTAAGTGCCGCCTGATTATTATACAAGAATACCTTTATTCTTCCTGGAAGCAGTGACATAGAGTGGGAAGAATACCAAATTTAGGGTTAGTAGCCTATCCTGCTAATTTGCCAGTCAAGTGATTTGGGGCAGGATGAAAAGTTCTCCCTGAGGCTCCATTTCCAAGTCTATAAAATGGGAGGAAGAAATCGGTCTCGAAAAAGAGTCGTGCGAGAAATAGGGTGACAGAACGTAAAACATCTGCCTCATGAGGGAAGTCTCAGCAAGCGCTGGGTGGATCAGATCCCAAATCACTCATTCTCAGGAATGAGTACGTCCCTAATGTTGCTCTTTCCACAAATAATTTTCTTCTATATATTTATTTTGTTCTCTGGATTATCTAGTATTCCTCCTCCCTTAAAAACAATCAACTCATTTTTGGCAAAGTACCGATGCAGGCAAAAATAATAGGAATATGAAATATTACAATGTCAATAAAAAAGGGAGGAAAACCTTCTTTGAGAAACTAGGAAGCTCACCAGATAGCTTCAGGCTCCTCTGTGTACATTAATAAGGGAGGCAATGAATCCAGTGGCAAATTCCCTGGGTTAAAACATTTGGAGCTTTTTACAGAGAATCCAACGGATTTAAGTTTATGTCATCCTCTCATCAGGGATGGTCTCCTGGCAGTCACCTAAGCTGGCATTATTGTTAGATTAATATGAAAATTTATGACAGATGCTGAAATACTTCCCTTTAAATAAAATGAAATTAACATCCACGGAAGAAGAAAGAGATACAAGAGAAGGGGCTAAAAATCAGCTGAATTAGAAGGGGCCACTCCAAACATATGCTCATCCTCTAAAGATACTAACAGCTTGGGTCTGGGACAGGCCAGACTGTTTGGGAGCTGCTTTTTCTCTTCTGTGAGACCAGAGGATAATCAGTAACTGCCACGTGAGTAGCAGAGCTGGGCCTGGGCCTGACACTCAGTGAGGAATACTGGTTGCAGACAACACTCTTGCAAAGTCCTGAGTCTCTTCAGCCTTCAATGCAGAACCTTAAGTACCACCCAACATGCAGTCAGCTGTTTCAGGATGATAATTCCTTTTAGGAAAAGATAGCAATTTTAAAATTGGCTTAGAAATGTCCTTATATTTCAGAAGATTTTGATTTCCAATGATATTCCCATATAATTTTCATCCCTGAAAATTTTAGTGTCTGAAAAATTAAAAAAACCTAAATCTTCTTGGAATTAGTTCAACTGGCTTTGTCACTAGCTCTTTCTAAAGGAGATGACTCTTCAAAAACAAAACTTTGAGACCCTCCGAGATATCAAGTGATTTAAAATAAGAGGAAGTGTTTATTTCCAAGGTCTTATTCTGTCTGGTCCACTGATATCTTATCTTAAAATGAGTTGGCACTCCAGTATTTTCATATGTGCTAATGAGCTATAACAACAGTTTCTGTTCAGTCACTAAATCGTGTTTAACTCTTTGCAACCCCATGGACTGCAGCACGTCAGGCTTCCCTGTCCTTCACTATCTTCCGGAGTTTGCTCAAACTCTTGTCGATTGCCCACCCATTTAAATGACTCTAGTAATAAAGAAGATAGTCTTGTGGTTTCCCCCAACATTAGGAGTGCTTCTCAAAGAAAACTCATTCTTAGTTTACCTTTCCCTCTCTCAGACTAGGGTAGGATATGACTTATTTTGTAGGTGACAAATTGAGGAGAGTAAATGCTTCCTTTGAAGCTTTCATATCTTACCATCTTGTCCTACAATTGGTCCTGCAGACACTCCGCCACTAAATCATCTGAAACAACAGATGCATCCTGCAATTACCAATAAATATGTGTTTGGGGAGGGCTCTCTGCAGACGTTTCCTGTGTTTTAGAGCCATTACTACATTGACACTTTTACTTTTTCATCTTAGAAATTACTTTTCTTTATAATTTAATTAGAGATGGAAGTCAGTGAAGGTGTCCTCTTAGCAAATGCAGAGCAGTACTAAACTGAGTCCCCAAATCAAGACTGTTTCCCTCACCTCATGAGTTGTATTTTTCACTTTTCTTTTTTAACTTTGCAATAACACTTTAATTTCTTAATGTACTTAAAAGCATGCTGTGTCCACAGTGTGCGCTGAATATATCACAAGGATCAGTCTTTCCATGTTACAATTCTTCCCCCCGCCTTTTTATTTTATATTGGAATATAGCCAATTAGTAGGCTTCCCAGATGGCTCAGTGGTAAAGAATCCAACTCCCAATGCAGGAGATGTGGGTTCGATTCCTAGGTTGGGAAGATTCCCTGGAGAAGGAAATGGCAACCTACTCCAGTATTCTTGCCTGGGACATCCCATGGACAGAGGAGCCTAGCATGTTACAGTCCATGGGGTCACAAAAAAGTCAGATATGGCTTAGTAACTAAACGACATAGACAATTATCAATATTGTGATAGTTTCAGATGGACAGTAAAGGGACTCAGCCATACATATAAATGTATCCATTTATTCTCCCCCAAACTTCCCCCCGATCCAGGCTGCCACATAACACTGAGCAGAGTTCCCTGTGCTATACAGTAGGAGTTTGCTGGTTATCATTTTAAATATACTAGTGTGTACATGGCAATCTCAAGCTCCCTAATTATCCTTTCCCTAACTTACCTTGTAAATAAGTTTGTATCATTTCTTTTTAGATTCCACATGTAAAGGATGTCATACAACATTTCTCCTTCTCTGACTTATTTCACTTAGTATGACAATCTGTAGGTCCATCCATGTTGCTGAAAATGACATGATTTCATTCTTTTCAATGACTGAGGAATATTTCATTGTATACATGTACAGCCATGAAATTAAAAGACGCTTACTCCTTGGAAGGAAACTTATGACCAACCTAGATAGCATATTCAAAAGCAGAGACATTACTTTGCCAACAAAGGTCCGTCTAGTCAAGGCTATGGTTTTTCCAGTGGTCATGTATGGATGTGAGAGTTGGTCTGTGAAGAAGGCTGAGGGCTGAAGAATTCATGCTTTTGAACTGTGGTGTTGGAGAAGACTCCTGAGTCCCTTGGCCTGCAAGGAGATCCAACCAGTCCATTCTGAAGGAGATCAGCCCTGGGATTTCTTTGGAAGGAATGATGCTAAAGCTGAAACTCCAGTACTTTGGCCACCTCATGTGAAGAGTTGACTCATTGGAAAAGACTCTGATGCTGGGAGGGACTAGGGGCAGGAGTAGAAGGGGATGACAGAGGATGAGATGACTGGATGGCATCACCGACTCGATGAACGTGAGTTTGAGTGAACTCCGGGAGTTGGTGATGGACAGGGAGGCCTGGTGTGCTGCAGTTCACGGGGTCGCAAAGAGTCCGACACGACTGAACTGACTGAACTGAACCGTATCTTCTTTATCCATTTACCACGTCTTAGCTATTGTAAACAGTGGTGCAGTTAACACTGGGGTGCAAGTATCTTCTTGAACTATGGTTTTCTCCAGATATATGCCCAGGAGTGGGATTTCAGGGTTATATGGTAGCGCTGTGTTTAGTTTTTTAAGGAACCTCCATACTGTTCTCCATAGTGATTTAACCAATTTACATTCCAACCAACAGTGTAGGAGGGTTCTCTTTTCTCTGTAACCTCTCCAGTATTCATTGTTTGTAGATTTTTTTTGATGATGGCCATTCTGACCAATGTGAGGTGATACCTCATTACAGCTTTGATTTGCATTTCTCTAATAATTAGTGATGCTTAGTATCTTTTCATGCGCTTTTTGGCCACCTACATGTCCTTTTGGAAGGATGGGGGAAGGGACAGTTGGGGAGTTTGGGATCAACATGTACACACTGCTATATTTAAAATGGATAACCAATAAGGACCTACTGTATAGCACATGGAACTCTGCTCAATGCTACGTAGCAGCCTGAATGGGAGGGGACTTTGAGGGAGACTGGATACATGTATATGTATGGCTGCAGTCCACCTGAAATTATCACAACATTTTTAATTGGCTACACTCCAATATAAAATAAAAAGTTTTTAAAAAATTTAACGTCTATGAAGTACTTATCACATACTGCCATATAGTAAATGCTCAATAAATAATTTATAACTGTTAATAATTTTTAACTTCCTATGCTTCCTGGAAACTTTCCAAGATCCTCTTCCTACAAACTTTCAGATTTGTTTCATGTTACAGATATGACTCCTTTTCTGTCATTCTCTTCTTCTGTATTTCGGAGTCCCACTCCTCAGTTCTTTCTCCCCTTTTCCCTTCCTTCTCTCTTTACATCCCTCCTTCTCTCTCTCTCTCTCCCTTCAATTATTGCCAATAAGAGCTAATTAGAATGCATATAGAAATTAATTATCACCTTCTTCTAAAGAAAGGGCACAGTTACATTTGCAAATGAACTCATATCACTTTCAGGAAAGAGAACTTCTTCCTCATTAGGGAGCAAATGTGATTGATGCTCAGATCCTATGGAGTCTTAGATAGCTTGTGTTTGGTAGCGACCTGTCTCAGCTGGTAAGGAATCTGCTTGCAATGCAGAAGACCCTTGTTCAATCCCTGGATTAGGAAGATCCCCTGGAGTAGGACATGGCAACCCACTCCAGTATTCTTGCCTGAAGAATCCCATGGACAGAGGAGCCTGGTGGGCTACAGTCCATAGGATCACAAAGAGTCAGACACGACTGAGTGACTAAGCACAGCACAGGACACAGCGACCTAAGTCAACCCCCGTTACTTGAGCATCTACTACATGCAAGGCACTGAGCTAGGGGCTCTGGGGAGGCAAGGATGATGAAGAGGAGATGGTCCCTCCCTCTGGGGTCTTATTAGCCGGTGGAAAATGTTGACATGGACACAAGTGGCTCTCATGTAAGGCAGGCTCTGGAAGTTCTAGGGAAAGGGCATCTTCTCACTTTCTGTACCCCCAGCACCCAGAAGGGGCCTGCCTGTTAGCAGGTGCTTAAAAGTACTTCCTTCAGACGTAGGCAGGAGGATAGAAGTGCACCATGTGTCACAAATTTGGAGAACAAATGTTTTAAAGAACACACAGCTGCCCTGGTCACTTGGGTCTGGGGTGCGGTGCTGGCTCAGCGTGATGCATAACCCTAAACTCCTGTTCTCGAGATCGATGCCTCTCAGGATCCAGAGATGCATTGTTTCACACGCCTTGTCCCCTAGTCTTGACAGGTCAAGAAGGTCTGTGGCTATACTGCTGCCCATGTTGGAGATCAACATTAATTTATAGTTGGGGAGAATCTTACTAGTAGATGTATTCAATAAGAGAAGAGAAAAATAAGCTAACTTGTCAAATCTGTCCCTCTGATAACAGGAATGCAATGGATTCCTGAACAACCGCATGTCATATCCTAGGCGTCCGAGTGTCCATGTCCTTGCTTTTCTTTTTGACCTATCTCGTGGGTCCTGGGCTACTCACTCATTGGGCCAGTATTCACAACAGTAACACACAAACGCTAAGAAAAAATTTGCAATATTAAGTAATGTATATGACCTAGATTTGTATTTGTGTAGGTATAGACAAATCATGTGAAGTATGTTGCTATTCCTTACATTGGCAACCGTATGGATATTGAATGCTAGGATTGCAAATAGTTTGATCCTAATAAAATACTTGATTACATTTAATTAAATTTTTTTTAATTTTAAATTCAATTTTAAATATTTTTTATTTAAAAATTTGATATATCTTTAGTCCTCATCCAGTTAGCCCATCAATGGAACACCAGATATAAATATAATTGTCTTTAATATTTTGTTGCCAGTCATGTAAAAAAAATCACAACTTTACACAGTGTTCAGTTTTGTCTTTATGAAAGTATATATATCAAGGTAGAAGCCTAAAATATATTTTATCCACTGTTGGTTTACATTCTGACTTTTAACTAATTTAAAATGTTGTTATGGGGCCTTCATGTGTACTTACCCTGCCCCTTCAAAGGTTAAGAATGGGCCAGGCCCAGGGGTGGTGGTGGCCAGAGTTTGGGTGTGGACTGGATTTAAGGAAGAGTTTTCAGAAGAAGAGGGCTCATAGGTTAGAGTGGAGGAAAAGATAGCATGACCTGCTCCCAACCTGGGGAACAGATATTGTGGTGGGAGCCCAGGTACAAGACAGGGTGAACTGTGCTGAGAACCCAGCAGTCAACGGTGGTAGGCTGGGCGTGTGATGAAGGCAGGTGGCAGGTCTATGCTGATCTCATTTCTTGACTTTGAGTGGTGCCCAGCACACAGGAGCAAATGCGTTTAATATTTGATAAATGAAAGAAAGAAGGAATTTGGACTCTATGTAACACGGAACCACTGAAGAGTTTGAGTAGAGGTGATAGAATCAGAACTGTAGTTAAGAAAGAAACTGACAAGGGTGCCTGAAATTTATTTGAAAGTTTAGCTATTGGAGGTAGAAAGAGTAATATGCTAACCTACATGTTACTAATTTATATCTATTGTGATTTGTTATTTCCTGAACATACAAATGTGGATATTTGTAATTATACAGAATGAATGAAAAAAGAAATCTGGAATCTGCACTCTATATTCTATGTAATATGGAACCACTAAAGAGTTGGAGGCCTAACTAGACGTTTAATGGTCCATAAAACTCCTAAGTTTTAGGTATAATGGCTCTAGGGCTGTGCTGTCTGGTGACACTGGTCACTGTCTATATGTGCCTTTTGAGCATCTGAAATGTGACTCAAATGATGTTCAATATGTTCTGAAGAGTAAAAAACACACTGGATTTCAAAGATGTAGTAAAAAAATAATGACAAAATCTCATTAGTAATATTTTATATATTGATTACATACTGAAAAAGTAATATTTTGGATATACTGTATAAATTACATTATTGAAATTAATTTCACTTGCTTCTTTTTAGTTTTTCTAATGTGGCTACTAGGAGATTTAAAATTACATATGAGCCTTGCATTTGCAGCTTGCATTAGATTTTATCAGAGGGCACTGCTCTAGTGGATATCACTTTTGTATACTTCTTTAGCAGTTTTTACCCCAAAACAATGCAAATCAATTACAAAATGAAGGCACAAATGTTGCAAAAGATGAAGAAGTTGACTAAACCACCAGAAGTGACACCAAACTTCCTAGATCATGTGTAAGGTCTTGTCAGCATAGGATTTAGCAGAGTTGGACCAGTGGACCACTAAGAGAAAACCAACAAGGACATTGATTCAAAGAAAGAAACTGAATATTACAGAAGGACCTTGGAGAAATGTACGAAGTCTTCAAATATATACATATATATTTTTTGGAAAAATGATAGTCATGATTAAGCCATAAAACTTAAACAGAAGAATATTGCCTTATACACCAAAAAAGAGCAACCAACAGGGTTCAACAGAATTCAAAGAATCATTCAGAGTTGCAAAGGTAAGTAGAATTTGGCTAACTGTGAGATAAATCAAATTTCCTTAGTTGCAGTTTTAAATATAAAATCCCGATTCAGCTGGCTTTCATTATTCACTACAAAAATTTAGTTTCTGATTTTAAATACTTTCAAATATAAGCAAAATATTTAGATGGCTGGTTAATAAAAAGGAATCTCATACGTATATATAGTATAAACTATTTTCCTTTAGATTAAAACATAAGCAACAGGGTTTTGTCTTGTATATTTTGGGGGTTTTAACCAGTATTTGGGTGGAGGGCCTTGGTCTTTTGAGTATGGGTCCACTATCCAGAGGCTTTCTCACATTTCTCATGGTCTACAGTTTTCACTCTCTTTCAAGCAAAGTGAAAACTGAGAGACATGTACAAAGTTCTTATAGAATTGAATGCTTTTTTCTCCACTCTTTCACAATCCTCATATCCATAACTGATTTGACAGAGACTCTTTTCAGTGTCTCGCTTTCACTCATTCTTTCAAGGCATTTAACTTAGTTTTCATCGGAATAACTTTTTGTTTTGCACTTACATAGTCATGTTTAATAGGACTTAATTAAATTCTATAAGGACAGTTACAGCAGCTATAGTCAGATTTGGGAACAAATATGGTGGATTCGCTGAGGTCCATAACTCAAATGGTGGGAGCAGAAGTGAGCAGGTATCATGAGCGTTCATTATGCTGCAGCATCCCTCTGCCTGCTGCACACCACACCAGGAATGACAGGTATCTGTTAATAGATGAGTCAGTAAGTGGAGGTTGGTGAAGAAGCTTTCTGCTATAATGTCACCTACTGGCGTGCTGTGATTCATGGGGTCGCAAAGAGTCGGACATAACTGAGCAACTGAACTGACTGAACAGTGTACTTGCAAAAGGTCAACTATCCCATAAATGACAAGATTTCCTGACTCAGGACATCTGGAAACACTTGGAAATATGGACAGAGAACAGAGAAACCAAGTTCTCACCCCAACTCTCCTGCAAGTATTCCATAATAATATTTATAACTCTGATAGGATACCAGCTTTTACTCTATTCTCAAGGTTATCTTCTTACTCTTTATGTCTACCTAAGACAAAGATTTCACAGGGGAGTGAAACCCCACACACAGATGGATCTGAAATTCTAGCAGAGTCAACTTGATGAATACCCACTAATAAAAATATTTGCAAATGGATTGTTTTACTTTTGTAAATATGAAAAACAACAAACAATATCTCAAGAGAAGAAAATTGCTTGTGTGTGCATAATAGGTATTTAAGAAACACAAGGTGAGTGATATACAGACTGAAATATTTCTGCCAGTGCCTATTAAATTTGTTCATTCTACATCAGTGTTTATGCACAAGAAGGAAATGCACCAATATTAAACTGGATCCTCCAAATGAGTGAGATTCAGGAACTGAAGTATGACTTAGGTGATTCCCAGAAGCACCATGTGGAAGCAGTGATCTGTAAAATATTGACGTAAAGTTTACCAAAGTTGTCATAGCATAAATGAAATTACTGCAACATTTGTGTCTGAGAGAGAATAGAAATAAAGAGGTTGGAAATAGGAACTGGAATTTTCAGTGTACAAGCAAACTTGGAAGAGTCACAAGTCTCCTTTATGTCATTAAAGAAATCAAATTAAGGCAATTTGACATATATCTTTACGCAGTAATATAAAGCAGGACCCAGCAGCACCAAACTAGAGACAGAATTTTAACCAGGCTTAAGACGCAAAAATTTTGGTAGCAATTCAACAGGTTAAAGTTTCTTCAAAGAAGACTTTATATCAACATATGATGGAGGAAGAACACCCTTTTCAGTCAAGCACATCCTTTATAATTCTTCCTTAAAAAATAAGTTTGTCAGGGCAAGGTGCATAATGACAACTCGAATATATACACAAAAGATTAAAGGGGGAAATCACTCAAAGCACCAAAAACCAGGTGAAAGACCAGCACTTAAGGTTTTGCCATGGCGGTGTGATGGATGGAGGCCAGAGACTGTGGCTAGTTGATAGTACTGTGCTCTTCTCACTCGGTCCCGTTTTCATCACTGTGCACAAATGAAGAGGCTGAAGTAAATGTTTTACTGGATCCCGTTCTGTTTTGCTACTCTGGCCAAACTTCAAAATTGGAACAATTTTGAAAAGCTAAAGGCATCTACCTACTTTTCTCATTTACAGTTAACTAAGTACATGTGTTTAAATTTAAAGGTTTTCTAATCTAAATAAGAAAGAAGTTTATCCTTCCCAACGTAGGTTTTGGTGGGTGTAACAATCCGGGAAGACCTAGGAAATAACTACTGTTTGCTTTGGATGATACACTTGGCTACCATTAAAAGACTGTATAATCATAGCCTAACTGTAGACTTCAAATTCTAACAGATTTATCTAAAGTTTCAAAATTTGTACCGTTGGATGTAACTAAAACTAGCTTATGGCAGACTTCGTAGCAGTTAACACAGAGCTAATATGAAATCTGAAGCCGCTTTAAAAATCCCTCGGATATCACCATCCTCCTCAGTTACCATTTATAGCCAAGAAAGAGGTTTTCATTTTATCTATTTCCAAGAAATCAAAGGAATTATTTTGTAGACAGTTTAGACTTTTGTCTAAATATATGAACACTGACAAGTTAGCGCTCTCCTTTCTCTTCCTGAGCAGCTCTCTCCCTCCACGACGCTCCCCGACCCTACCCGCCCCCGCCTTAATCTCTGTTTCACAAAGTAAATCTAGGGACTCGGTTCCGGGCTAGAGGGAGATTTCTCAGCACTGACACACCGGCTGGAGGAAAAGAAGGGAGGGGAGAAGTAAACGCGACAGGGAAGCCAGAAGAAAGGTCTAAAATCATTAACATGTAAATGGTGCTTTTCCATTCCAAAGCACCTTATCGCCAGACGCCCTCAGGGACTAACAGGGTTCGTGACGCCGCTCTGGGTAGCTCGGGCTCCGCGGGGGTGGGGGCGGAGGGAACCCGACTGCAGCCCGACCCTGCGGGGAAGAGGGACGTGCAGCCAGAGGCATAGGGCTCGGGGAGGGTCAGAACCTGGCGGAGGATGACAGCAGCCAGGACTTCCTGGTTCCTTCCCCAAACATGCTGTGGTCCTGCATATCTGCCTTTCCCAAAGACAGCGGAGGAAAAAAAAAAAAAAAGGAAAAAGATTTATAACGATTCACCTCGACCACCCCCCCCACTCCGACCCCATTGCCCGGTCCTCTCGATCTCCCTCTAGCTGGGGGCGAAACAGTGGGTGAAGAGGATGTCCCAAACCTGGGATTTCAGGTTTGGAACACGATATTCCAGAAACTTCTGTTTTATTTGTAGCACGATCTGGGGGTGGGCAAAAGATGAGGAAAGCTTTTTTATATATAAACTTGTGTTCTGGGTCCGCGGCATCACGTCAGCTGAACACTGGGTTTCTTTTGCTTTGCAGCAGGCGAGCGCCCCGGGCGCCACCTGCGCGTCCCGCGCGGAGTGGAGGCGGGGGCGGGGGTAGGTCGGTCCGCGCCCGGGTTCCCCGACGCCCACTGCAACGGGCATGCGAATGACAGACTGCAGACCCTCTGGCTTGCGCCCCCTTCAACGCACCGTCCATCAAAGCTCGAATTGCAATTCCCTTAGGGCGAGCGCCGGCCAAGCCGGGCCGAGATTGCGGCGGAGAGGAAGCGGAGCTCAGCCGCCGAGGCTCCTCCTCTCGCCGGTGCAGCCCGGGACTACCTGGCGGCACGGCGGGTGAGGCGCGCGAACCCTAGCGCGCCCCCGCAGCGGCCCCCTCGGCAGCCACCTCGGCGGCCCGCGCGCGGGGCTGAGCTAAGAGCCCACTCCCCACCAAAACCGGCGGTTCGCCGTCCCTGCCGTCCTCCCCCCACCGAACCCCACGCGCCCTCCCGTCCGTCAGTCCCGGCCGGGGGCCCGAAGCGCCGCGCTCACGCAGTTGGCGCAGCCAGCCCTACGCTAGAGGCGCAGAGCCCGCCCTCCGCCCCCTGCACTCTCCCCGCCCCCTCCCTCCCTCGCAGGGGCCGAGCGAATGTAGCCCGCGAGAGAAAATGGCGGCGGCGGCGGGGAATCGCGCCTCGTCCTCGGGATTCCCGGGCGCCGGGGCGGCGAGCCCCGAAGCGGGCGGCGGCAGAGGGGCCCTCAAGGCGAGCAGCGCGCCCGCGGCAGCCGCGGGGCTGCTGCGGGAGGCGGGCAGTGGGGGCCGTGAGCGGGCGGACTGGAGGCGGCGGCAGCTGCGCAAAGTGCGGAGTGTGGAGCTGGACCAGCTGCCCGAGCCGCCGCTTTTCCTCGCCGCCTCGCCGCCGTCCTCCTCCACTTCCCCGTCGCCGGAGCCCCCGGACGCGGCGGCGGGCGGGAGCGGTTTCCAGCCTGTGGCGGTGCCGCCGCCCCACGGAGCCGCGAGCCGCGGTGGCGCCCACCCTGCCGAGCCGGCGGCCGCACCGGACAGCGGCGCCCAGAGCCCCGCGGGGGCCGAGCCGGGGGAGAAGCGGACGCCCGCCGCCGAGCCGACTGCGGCGGCCCCGGCTGGGTGAGCAGCGCGGCCCGGGGAGCGGCGGGGACTTGGGGGGCTGGCGGGCTATTGCAATGAATGAACCCCGGCATCGCGCAGGGCGTCCCGGGGCTCCGCAGAGCCAGGCTGCGCGCGGCTATCCGGGACCCAAGCCCTCGGGCACCCCCTTTGACCCTTCCAGCTTCGGGCGGCGCCCCGGACCTGGCCTGGGGGACCGGACGGGGGCCCGGGGCGGGGACGTGCTGGAGAGTTTGTTATTGTTTGCAGACATGTGACAGGCGTGCGAGCCGCGCTGCTTGGACCAATTGAGATAAGGTGTGGGGGGCCGGGCTGGCTTTGTGGGGCTCCTGGGATCGGGGCTCTCCGAGGAGCCCCGGAACAGGACCCTGGCGCTGCCCTCCGGGTCAGGCTGGAAGAGGCGAGCAGCAGTGCGGCGGCGGCGGCGGCGACCCCGGACCTGAGTCCCGGGGGGCGCGGGGGTGAGGCCTGAGCCTGCGGGCGGGTGGTGTAGGTGGGCGAAGTAGGTGGGCAGCCCTGCCCGAGGCCGGGTTGGGGGGCTGGAGGGCGGCGGCGCAGAAAGCGGTGGGGTTCCCCGCGCCGTGACAGGCAGAGCCTCTAGGCAGGTACCGGAGGCCGGGCCGGAACGGAGGCGGCGCGCCCCGAGCGCGGCCGCAGGGGGTTCCGGGTGGACGGCTCTGTAACGCCTGTCAAAGCAGTGCGGGCTGACGGGCTGCAAGCTCTCGGGGGCTTGCGGGGTGTTAGGACTGAGAGTTTTCTAATCGCGTCCCCCAAGGGATTCCTAGTGTCCTGGGGAATACAGACCGCACCACGGAGACTTGAGTGACTTCTGTTTGGAGTTTGAATTTGGCCTTTGAAGTTTGCATTTGGCGGAGTGGTGTAAGAGCCAGGACCGGATGTGTCAGCCATTCAGTTGCAAAGCGGTAGTGCCTACTCCCCGCAGCCTCTCCGGCGTGGTTGGGGACCGCGGCGCGGGTGCGGTGCTTCCTGCTCCCTGCAGCTGCGTGGGCCGCCGCGGGATTCCAGGGGACCCAGTGAGGTGTGCTCCGGGGCCCTAGGCTGCCTGCGCGTTACGGTATGTGCAAGGTAACTCAGGCCAGCCGTTCCTGGCCTGGCTCTTTGGCAACTAGAAATTTTTGTGTGAGGAAATTCTTTTAAATGTGACAGCCATAGTCCTTGTTTTTGTTTGTTTTAAAATCTAGTGAATGCAGAGCACAGGTTTGAGGGGTGTTTTGAGTTGCTGGAAATGTTGTGATAGTCACCCGTTTCCCTGTAGGGTTTCCTGACCATTATTCTGAATGTTTTAAAGTGCCTTGTATTGGTTTCCCTTGTGAAACGAATTTGACAGTAGGAATCATTGGCTTTCGTTAGTTATCTAGTGATTTGGCACTTTTGGGGGCGACTTGATTATTTGTTTAAAACCGCAGTTTGTTGATTGCTACTTAGAAGTTGCCCCCTTCTCTTTCCCCACTTCGCGGGGGAGGGAACCCTAAAAATGTGGTCCGCAGTGTGCCATGGCAATGTTGAGAGGAACGGAGACTTGTGACTGTGCTGGTTTTCTGTGTGCACTTGTACATGTAGCTTAGTCTTACAAGGGTTATGTTTCTCTACTGCTCCTTTGCAGATTGCATTAGAACTTGACTGGAAAGATTCGTTGTAGGCGATTGTTACTACAAGTGAGGTCCAGTTAAAGATATTAAACCCTGAATTTGAGAGGTGAATTTTGTCTTATTCCCATGATACTAAGTTTTGGGATGCAGTAAATAATTTAGCAAGCCTCAGCATTCTAGCCATCTTAACGAGCTATGAATATAGTAGAAGAGGAACCACTGTAAATTAATGTATAGATGTTTAGTGCTGTCTCCACACAAAATAAGAGGACGAAAGTGAAAGCAGATAGAATTCAGGGAGTGAGTAGTCCATGTTTAATTTTTGCATTTTATAACCTAGTTTTTCCCCCTCCCCTTTTTGGAGAGGGTGGATTATAATTGCACAGTATATGAAATAATAGACTAATGGGCAAAATCATTTTTTAAAATGAATTTCACTGGCCAGAATGCTGTTTATTCATCTCAAATAATATAAACATTTCATTTATAGTAAAATATTGATTTCCTCTACTTTTGAAATAGTTTTTTCCATATTGCCTTGTTCATGGGGTTGAAATTCATTTGAATCTGTTGGTATAAGCACTTTGACTGTAAGCAGTAAAATTGCAATTGAACTTTACTTTTTGGATAATAGGTACATTCATACTTTAGTAGGATCATCTAACATCGAGATTTTGAAATATTTTTATATTTCAGTAGTACTGTACATCTGGACACCTATCTGTTAAGACCTGTCATATTTTTTTTAAAGAAAATTCCTAAAGTTTTTAAATTTCATAATTTCTTCAGTTTTTGATCTTTGGGTGTAGAAATTGAAATTGTGGAAAATACAATTTTGTAGTGTAAATAATATAAATAATACTGATATTAAAAATAGAAGATTTTAAGTCCACCCGTCTTTTTCAGGTTAGTAACTGAAATCAGTGAAATTTTTTTGCCTGTAAGTGGCGCCCAAGGGTTTGGGATTTTTTTCCTTCTATTACAGAATTAGGGGCTTTTTCTTCCTATTTACTGTCTTTGAAGAGAAATTACAGTGTTACTCTCCATTGAACAGGCTATTGTGAGTTTGGTAGATATAATTACTCCATCCTATTTTTGTAACTTAAAAAAAAAAACACCTAACTATCAATTTGCTGGCCCCATGAAAGAACAAGATATGCTGTGCTTGTTAATGTTAGTTTTTCCTTAAAACTGAAGCTGTTTCATAGGCTGCTTTTATATCCTCATATAGCCCTCAGCTTTCACTTCCTTTTAGAAGCTTCTGGACTAAAAATATAATTTACTGAGTTTTTACTAAAGGAGGTGTAGGAAAATTGTTGCCCCCAAATAAGTTTTTTTTTTTTTTTTTAATTGGTGATTTTATAAAATGACAGAAGTAGTTACAGAAGTTAGTGTTACATGAATTTGTAAGTTTTGTAGTTAGGAATTGTCTCCAAGTTTTATTTTGAATCAGGTAAGAAAATGAATGCATTCTTCAAAGATTATTAAATATAGTTTTGAAAGGGAAAAAATATTAGAACTAGAATTGTTGCCAACTTTAGTTTTCTTTTCATATCTGATTCTGGCATGAGTGACTGGTTAACCAACATTCCTTAATACATTATTTCCAATATGCTATAATAACTCCATTTTGCTAGATACAAAAAAAAAAAACAGGAAGTAGCTCTGTTCATCGATATTCTTTTTCACATCTCCTATAGTTCCTCAAGCATATGTTGCACGTTTTAGAAATGGTTGCTGACTTACTGACTTGGAAGATTTCAAAATATGGAATGAAAGGAGTGTTCTTTGCTTTCAACAAGAGCAAAAGAACCAGCTACAGCTTGCCTAGGCTGTCTGCTGATCAGCCCTTGACAGTTGCTGGGAGCATTCCAGAAGAAATGCTGGGGTGGCTGGGGCAGTTAATAGGGAATGGATTCCCCTGAGGAAAAACATGGGGCATTCAGAAGTTCTCTGAGTTGGAAGGCACAACTTTTGCCTTTTGTATCCAGTCTTCTTGGGTTGAGGGTTATTTTTCTTTGAGGAAGGCAATAGGAGAATGTGGCATGGAGAAGCATTAGTCTCCAGAGGCTCCTTAAGAGCTGCAGAATTTTGTACTTCTAACCTTGAAATGCCTTGCTATATCAGATATACCAGGTATATTCCTTAGACTTGGTTGTTTTCTTCAGTCCTGGCCTCTTTTTATATCCTAAGCTGAAAATTAGAGTTACTTTAAAATGTAAATGGGTAAAAAAGATTAATGTGAGGGAAATATGCACTATTAAGAATCATCCCCAGTTGTTTTTAAGAAATAATTTAAGAACATTTTGAAACGCGAAAGAAGTAATCAGAAACAGAATTGAAGTAAATGTTCATTTATAAATGCTCTCACTGCAAAGCTGACTGTGCTAGTTGGGTGTTCTTGAAAGAAAATAAGAGGATTTTTGCTGTGGTTAATAAACATGTTCATTGATCAAGTAGAAATACTTTTATATAGTCACTTTTCTTGCCTTCTGTGTGTCAGGCAAGTTATATATTAGCTCATTTCATCATGTCTGCAGCCTTCCAGTGTGTTGTAATTTCTGTTTTCAAGAGAAACTCACGTGTGATGTGAAAGCCCCATGATCACACGACTGGAAAACAGGCTAGGATTCCAGTCCTTGACGGTCTCACTGCACAGTCCATTTCTTTCCATCCCTCTCTGCTGTCTCCACTTTCTTTTACAAATTAATGACCAGATTAATGATTTGAAGACGGAAGTTGTCCTTCCAGAGTCAATGTGAGAATGACAGGTTTCTACCCAGTGCCATTGGCAATGCGTTTGTCTCCTGACGTGTCCATAAAGCATGGTGTTTGTAACCTGGCTTCGTACATGTGATACAGGTAAACTGTGCTTAGATCACCTCATCATGTTAGGCAGGGAGAATAAATGATTTGTACTTAGGTCACTTCACTGTGTTAGTCAGGGAGAATGGTTGATGAGTGTTGAGTGTTTCCTAGGTTTCTTGGTTTGTGCAGTTTATAAGTAGAAGGAAATAAAGAAGCTAATATAATATCACACATTCATTTTAATCATCACACATGGAAACTGTTCCAGTAGAGTCAGATCCTGTCCGTTTGTACTTGTTTTAGATTTCATTCATCCAACTTTTATGAACCTCTGCGAGGTGATTTTCTGGGTGGTAGAGAAAAATGTCATCGGTGCACAGCCTCTGTTTCTGCTGGCAGATTGTGTTATGAAGAGGTGTCACACTGCCATGTTAAGTGTTCTGAGAGTCATGGGAATAGAAAGGAGCACCTAGATAAGGATTAGTGCCGTGACTCTCACCCACAGACAGTATTTCACACGGTATCTCTGCAGTGAATTCAGAAGTACTTCCTTAGCTTTCTGAGGAATAATTGACCTTCCAGGACAGTGGTTAAAGGTGGAAGCTTTGTTCTGCTTTCTGCTTGTACCTTTGGTCTGCTAGTTTTTGCTCTTTCCCTTTGGTCTCTTTCCCTTTCTTAGGACAGATGTATACTGTAGCTTTTCTGTTTCCACAGCAGTGGCAAAAGGAATTTAGATACAGATTACTTTCAAACTATTTCTGCCTGTACTCTTCAAAGGTATGAGTAGGGAACTGCAAGTTCAGATGTGATTTTTTTTTTTTTTTCTTTCTTGAACAGAAAATTAAGTAGGGGGTATAGGAGCAAGAAACTGAGGATCTGCCAACACTGGTTTTAAAATTCAGGCTTTATTATTAGTAAAAGCAACTCTGCTAGTTAGGGAACTAACTTTGGGAAACATACAAAGTATGCTCTAGACTATAAGATAATCACGAAGATATCCTTGCTTCATTTGCTCTGGCCTGTGGGTTGGTTTAGGTATGTTTGGTATGTAAAGGAGTTCTACACTGTTAGCGATAGAATCCTTCGAAATAACCAGTCTGGTTAGTTTGGTTAAATAGATTGAGATGTTATAGAGAGCCAAGAACTGTTAAGTTCTTAAGACACACCAAGCGTGTATTTCTGAAAATGCAGTCTGTCACCTGGGAATTACTGATGAGACCTTCAGTCCTCTCAAAGACTGAAGCAAGTGCCTGGAGTTTACACAGTGCTGTAGTTCGTGTGTTAACTAAGTGTCACAGTAAGCATGATGATGAGTGTATGTGGAGTAAGAAGAGGGTAGATATCAGGGTGGGGGGTAGAGATTGTACTCTTGATAAATAGTTGGGATTATTGCCTTCCTTTATGGCCTAAATAACCATTCAACTGATACAGCATCGAATAATCTTGAAACTGGTCTTACAGCATTCTGAATGCTAAATATCAATTGCTAACAGACAAGGAACTCTGTCTTATTCTTTATGCCATTGCCCATCACCTAGACTAGAGTCTGGCACCCATGAATGTTGGATGCACCTGAGTGTTCAGTCGCATCCCACTCTTTGTGACCCCATGGACTGCAGCACACCAGCCTTCCCTGTCCTTCACCGTCTCCCAGAACTTGCTCAAACTCATGTCCATTGAGTTGGTGATGCCATCCAACCATCTCATCCTCTCTCATTCTCTTCTTTTTCACCTTCAATCTTTCCCAGCATCAGGGTCTTATCTAAGAGCATTAAGATGAGCATTAGGATGAATTAATTTTCCCAAAGTGTTAGGATGAATTAATTTTTAAATAAGTGTATCAGAAGATACACTAACTCATGACTTAATGTGATGTGATTTTAATCATAATCTAGTTTAAGGCAAGTTTTGAAGGCAGGAACTATTTCTTATGAGTTTTGGTGTATTCCTTGGTATTCTGTAGCAGTAATTGGTATTTAGCAAGCAGTGATTAATAATGTTGACCAATTTTATATAATGTAAACCTTACAGAATTAGTTGAATAACTCAGTGTAGTTACAAAGTAATTGGAGCCATGTGTAAACTGTCAAATATTGAGAAAATTTAGTTTCTGGGGTTTGAGTGTCTAGTTATTTGTGCTGATGGGTAGGCCCTCCTGATTGTCTTCTTAACCCTGCCAGCCCTTCTTTAATGGCTCCTCAGCTTCTTCAGCATTAATAGTAGAACATCCTCAGGTCCAGGCCTTCTCTCATTTCCTGTCTTCCACCCCCACCCCAGTCTCATTAATGCCTTTAGGTCAACTTTTGACCTTTCATAAATGAGTATAGAGTTTATTTTCCTAGCCATGACCTCTCGTAGATGCCACACCTCTCTACAGAACACATCCATACTCAGGCATCTGAAACCAAATTTAGGATTTTCCCTACACCTTGCCCTACTCATACTCATGAGTTCTCTGCTCATGAAGTGGCAGGACCAGAACCTAGTAGTTACCCTTGACAACTCCTAGTCTTCAGTTCCATATCAGAGGCTGGTGCTTTGGTCTGTTACCATATTCCTAGTCCAGGTTTCCGTGATCTCTCATTTGAACTAACATAGTAGCCTCCTAACTTGCTCCCTCTCTCCTGCTTCCTCCCTTCCAGTTGGTTCTCCATATTGTGTGACCAGAGTGATCATTTTAAAATGTAAATCTGAGTGTAGCAATTTTCCTGTAGAAAAGTAAAATTAAATTGAATTTTAAAACGTTCAGATGCTTTCCATTTGGATAAAGATCAGGGAATTCTTAAGATGTCCTACAGAGTCCCTGCCTGGTTTAGCCCCTGGCTGCCTCTCTGGGCCCATCTCTGATCACACACACCCTGTTCTCAGCAGGACTGCCTTCGTTTCCTGACTCGGCAAACCACCTCTGCCATCTGGCCTTTGTGGCACCGCCTGCTCTCTGTCCTGGAGCACTTTTCCCAGTTCTGAGTCAGCTCCTCCCTTTTCAGATCTTAGCTCACTGAGGCTTCCTCAGGGAAGCCTTCCTTCCCTAATCTCCTAGACTGCCTTTTTAGCTCCATGTCCTTGCTGTTAGTGCTTTGATTTTGTATTTGTCTCATTTGGTGAATGGTTGCCTTCCCTTGAAGACTGAAAGGACATAAGTGGGCAGAGCCTTTGGCTGGGTAGGAACCCAGAACCTAGCAAAATGCCTGGCCCAGAGTAGATCCTCAGTAAGAATTTGTTGAATAAATGGATGCAGGTAGTTATGATGTTGCAAGATCAAACCAGTGGATTGTCTGTTCTTCCCCTTTGGTCAGATGTAATCAAGACTTAGCTGAGATGGGGTTAAATGGCAAAACCCTAGATGATTGGTGTTTCCAAATATTCAGTATGTGATAGATTCATTAGGAGGTATCTGAGGTATTAGACACACCAAATGCCACAGGTGAAGTAGGATGGCTTAATGTGGCACAAAGGAAAGAGCTATACTGCATGATAATACGCTGTAAGAAGTGTTTGCTCTGTGTATTTAGTTCTGCTCTTACCAGGGAGTTGAAAGTGTGTGTGTGTGTGTGCACACATGCGTGCGTGTGTGTGTATGTGCATATGTATATAAATAAATATACACCTGGACCTGTTATGCATTAATACAATGATTCCTTTTTCTGAGTTCTCGGAATGTTATCTGAATTTAGGATACCATGTTTAGGATTTTTGTCCCAATTACCCTACTTCATCCAAAATTTATGAATTTGCTACTGATAATGATTCAACTTGGGATAAATAGTTCACATTTGCATTAAAGAAAAGATTTGCTAGACAAGTACTATGTGAGATTTCAGGAACCAAGAACCCACGTTAAAGAAAACGTTTTAAAATTTACTGGTGGTAACTAAACCCTCCCTTACCTGGAACATGGTTTAGTACTAAGAAGTAAGAAAAGAAGGCTCTGAACTGCCAAAGGGCCTGTAACAAAATCTGTGCTTTGAAGTTCTTTGATTTTACACTTAGAAGAGTTCCAGGGGCATTCACTCAGGATTTGCTGACTTTTTTTTATTGTTCTTGTAGTCTTGTCTATTTGGTGTCCCAGTGTTCTTGCCTGGAGAATCCCAGGGATGGGGGAGCCTGGTGGGCTGCCGTCTATGGGGTCGCACAGAGTTGGACACGACTGAAGTGACTTAGCAGCAGCAGCAGCAACATATGTGCAGCAATTAAAAGCAGCCAGTTAGAAGACCGATACTTAGAGCAAGAGACAGGTTCCCTAAAGGCAGAGTATAGGCAGAGCCCTGACAGGTGAGAAGAAGGGGGGAGAAAGGGACCTGCTAAGAGGACATTGGAACATGGCAGTTGGGGGCCGCCTAGTGTTGGAACGCTTGGTTCCACACATCTGGATCACCTCTAAGATTATGAATTTATTAAATCACAGCACTTTCCTGCATTACTTTTGGGGTATCAGATTCCTTATTTGTAAAATGAGAGTGATCAAGATTATGTGATTGGTTTTGTTTTCTGTAATGATAATGACTGTGGCTTACAAGATTGTTGCATTTCCCTCCATTCAGTCAACCAAGTTAGAAAACTTGTAACACATTAAGGAAGTTTTCTGTCTCTGATAGTTTGTAGCAAGTAGTTTGATCCTCAAAGTGGTAAACATCTAAATTATCTGGAAGAGGTGGTCCTGTAGCCTTGGTGCTGAATAAGTGAAGTGTTCTTTAGAATTACATAAAATTGGATGCTGCTCCTTACCAATGTCCTGTGGGTTGGCTGTGTGGCAGAGTTTTTTGCTCTGTTTGTTGGCCTGAGTCATTTTATATCCTGCAATTAAAAAAGATGCCTTAATAGTTAATCACCACCACCAATATATACTGCCCTTTCTCCTAGCTAGACTGTGAGAAGTCAGGCAGTAAGCCCAGCTTTGCAATGTTGACCAAGTTATTTAATTACTGTGAGGACTTTGGTCTAATAAGATGGCTGCTTGCGAAAAGCTTGGATTCTTGATGTTCACATGTCTTAAGATGTTGAGTGTTTTGAGAAAGACATTTCACATTTCTTTTTGTCCTCTTTCAAAATAATTAATTGGCTATACCTATTATTTATCTGGATTTTATTGATATTCTTAAATTCTTCTTAAGTAATAAATCAGATTATTTTCATTGATCCTTAGATTTAAAAAAAAGATGTGACTTATTAATTAATGTAGATACTAATATTCCTAAAAAACTTTTAATGTCAGTATAAACTTATTTTGAAATTTGAAAATATGTTTCAGTTTTTCTGGCACACTGGCATTTCTACACTGTTATATAAGGTCCTTGTGATTTTTCTGAATTCAGAATTTTTAGATTAAGCTTATTAATAAAATGGTTAGACAGTCCTTTTGAAAGCAACAGAACAATTTGTTTTAAACATTTATTTATCTTTTAACAAAAGAACAGTACTACATAGATTGCTATACAGTTTTCTTTTCTTAACAGCATTTTGTTTATTAACGATGAACGTAGAGCTGTCATTTTCATGACTGCATAGCATTCCATCGTCTGGTTGTCTAATTAACCAGTCTCTTTGTAGACATATTGTTTATTGTTTGGTAGTTATCACGCTGCAGTGACTACCATTGTATATACATTTTCAGATATTTGTGCATTTGGTTTTGTAAAATAAATATTCAGAAGTAAAACTGCTGAGTCAAGGGTTATGCATATTTAAAATTTTCATGCAGCCAAATTGCCCTGTAAAACATTGTGTCAGCTTCCATTCATCTCGTGGTATGTGAGAGTGCGTGTTGCTTCACATTCTTGCCAGTGTTTGATATTAGTCTATGAAAGATGGTTTCTTCTGTTAATTTGCATTTCTTAGCTTTTTAGCGTCATGGTACAACTTGTATTTATTAACAATTTCTACTTCTTTTGTGACTTTCACATGAGAGAGAATTGTTTATTTTTTTCTTATTGATTTTTAAGTATCCTTTATGTATTAGAACATTAGCTCCGCATTTATTGGAAATGTTTTCCTCTACTTTTGTGTTATGATTTATGAATTTCAACGATACTGTCATTCCATAAAGAGGCTTTAAATAGTCCTTTAGATTTCATTTCTTTCTCTCTCTCCCTCTCTTTCTGAATGGTCTTACTCTAAAATGAAAATATTGCTTCAGAATTGTTGCAAGAACAAAGTGTGTGTATAAACACTGTAAGCAGTGCGTGGGGCATGATGAACGCTGTGTAGGCAATAGCTATTATTATTCCCTGCATAAGATTATAAAAATCCACCAGTCTTTTCTAATACTATTTGTATAGATTAAAAAAGAAATCGTCTCTGATCTATCTGAAGTTTAAGGCCCTAACTTTATTTTCTCCAAATGATTGGCTAGGTTTCCCAGCATTATTTATTGATTAAATGTATCCCCTTTATCACATACTAAATTTTCAAATATTTCGACGTTCCCAAATACATTTCTTTATTTCAGATCTTACTCTTGCACAAAGGGCTAAATTCTTAAATAATCACATTTCAAGTTTTGTACAAAGATCCTTAAAGAATGTCATTGACTGGAGAGAAAAAGATACATCAGAAGACTATTAGTTGTGTCTTTGGTGAATCATTTTTATAATATTTTGGTGCCTAAAATGCCTTGGCTTCAGTGACAGAACCCTGCACACCCCTGCCTCTGGGATAGTTTCTCCAGGAGGTGTAGCTCAGCCAGGTGCTGCAGCCACCACACACCCAAACAGAATCTCCATCCTCCCGGTCAGATCTCCTGGTCCTTTGGGGTGCCATTGGTTTAATTCCTGCCACCACCTCCGGAGCGGCTGTGCTCTTACGCTGGTCATCTCACCCTCAGCATCCAATCAGTCTCTAGTTCTATTGTTGTCAGTTGTCAGCTAGCCCTGGAATCCACCCCCACAGCTGCTAACCCAGGGTCAGGCCTCTGTCACCTCCTCCCAATTCTTGCAAAACTTCTTCCTAACCAGCCTCTGGCTCCTGGACATGTTCTCCTCAGTCACTCACTGCAGTTAGAATGAGGTTTCTACTATGGAAGTCTGATCTTGACACTAAAGTAGACAAAAATCTAGCCCAGACTTCTCATTTTAAAAATGAAGAAACTGAAACACAGGCAGTTCAGATCGTTAATCAGTGGCAAAGGTGGGAAATCCCAAGTCTGTCAGAAAGAATTGGCACTGTTTCTGGCATTCAAGAATAATTTCCATTCATGCATATTATACATGTATATAATATACATTTTTTCTATTTTATACATGTATAATATAGATTTCATACCTTGTGAGTGGTGGATAATTTATGTAATGTGAATTGCTGGTGTCCAGCATGCCGTCTATGCACAAACTGAGGCCAGGAGAATGATGAAATGCTATAGAATGAACTCCTCCATACAGTATACTGTACAGTTCAGAAGATGCTTTTGTATTTGCTGCTGTCTAATTGAAATATATGTTACTGTAATCTTTCAACCTGAAAATCACACAATATCACTCTCAGCTTAGATTCTCTTAGTTACTTGGGTCATTAGCGTCTTAATAAATCTTAAAACCTACATTTGCTTCTTTTAAGATATTTATTAATGTAAATTAAATACAACAATTCAACTTAATTCCCTAGCTTTAAACTGTGTTGATATTGTGCTCTACGATTTTGAATGGCTGTGTTCTATCTTTAAATAAGTGAATTCAGAGGGGGAAAAAAAAACTTTTCTTCATCCCAGGAATAAAGTCCAGACTCCTTAATGCAGTTCAGAAGCGCGTGGTAATTGGCTCTGCACCCCTCTCAGCTCCCCCTCCTGAACACCCTGCTCCAGTCGTTCAGGGCTGGGTTCACACTTTTGTTTCCCTGGCTGACCCTTCTTTTCTCTCAGTGCGCTAAATGTTGTTTCTTCTGTCTAGAATACTTACTTTGTCTCTGCTGTGAGGTAATTTTTAATATGTTTTTATTCCCCCTGCAATGAACAGTTTTTGGTATTCTATTGTATTAAATATAAATGTGACTATTTGCGGAAGTTAGTTGTTGTTCAGTCGCTAAGTTGTGTCCAACTCTTTGTGACTCTGTGGACTGTAACACGCCAGGCCTCCCTGTTCCTCACTGTCTCCCAGAGTTTCCCCAGAAGTCGATAGGTATTGTGAATTCTACTGAACTCTTTTGATTTAAAGTTCCTTGGTATCTGAATTAGTTTTGCCACTTTTAGGCCTTTTTAGGGACTTGCCTGGTGGTCCAGCGGCCAAGACTCCTCACTCCCGACGTAGGGGGCCTGGGTTCGATCCCTGGTCAGGGAACTAGATTCCACATGCCGCAACTAAGAGTCTGCATGCTGCAAGTAAAAATCCTGCAACTAAGATCAGGTGCAACCAAATAAATAAGTAAATAAATTTTTTTTTTAAAGGAAAACTCCTCATAAATCTTTTTAAAAAGTTTTTCCTCTGTCATCCCATATATGGTCATGTCTTACTGAACAAACGTTTAAAAAGAAAAATTCTTTTAAAATTATAATACATTATGGTAAAGCGAATCAGATTTTTCTTTTAATTTGTGTTAAAATTTCAGAGGTACAGTCTTGGGAAAATATTTTGGTGCCAGGCAACGTCCTGTCGACCCTCCATTTCCATGGTTGCAGAACTTGCAGGTACCGAGAGCTGGCTGTACTACATGGTTTTATAGTATATGGACTTGAGCATCTGTAGAGTTTGGTGTCCGCAGGAGGTCCTGGCACCAGTGTTCTGTGGCTCCAGGGGGACGACTGGATTGCTGTCACCCAGAGTAATCCGAGACCCCTCAAGTCAGAGAACAGATATGCTCAGCGCTTGAGCACAGAGGCTGATTGTGGCCTAGGTGCATCCGTCACAAGGTTTCTATCCGCCGCCTGGCCTCCATGGCAAGGTGCCGGGGAGCTCATGGGTTGTAGGAAAACAAGCACATCAGTTGTAGGGTCATTGCAGATCTTTTTGTCTGGTCTGTGGGTGGTTTTTCTAGAAAAACGGAAAGGCAGAGTAGTAAACACGCCAGGGTGAGTGCCCATTGTCAGTGCTATCATCACTCCTGACCCGGCTGGGGTCACGCTTCTTGAGCACTCTTGGAATGACTTGCTGTGAGCTAGGCGCCAAGGTGCTGGGGACCCAGCTGTGGGGAAGCCCATGAAGTTTAACGAGGTAACAGACTGCCTGGAGACAAGGGTGGGGCTGGCCAGTCTGCTGGGAATGGGAGGGTACAGGAAGGTTTTCCGGGAAATGGGAGGACTACTAAGTCCTGAAGAGTGCAGAGGAGTTAAACAGGTGAAAGGGACTTGGAGAGAGACTTCATGGCCTGGGGGTAGAGGCAGGGGTGTGTGGAGAACACACAGAGGCCTGGAAGTCCATGGAGGGTTGTGTGCTGATACGAAGAACTGTGAGTGTAGTTCAGGTAGCCCTGTCTGGGTTGGGGCAGGGCTCAGCAACCAAGCCCGAGAACCACGCAGGGCTCTCTGCCTCCATGCTGCTCGCAGTGCTTGGGACAAAATAGAAAGCCTTTGTAGTTTGACAGGTAACTCCAGCGCCCTAGGAAGTGGGTCAGGAGGCCCAAAAGAGGAGTTACAGCAAAGCTGGAGCAAGACAGTCTGTGCCTGAGGCCGCAGTCTAGGAGCTGTGGCTCTTGGATGTCTAGTAGCTCTCCATAGTTTCAGAGGCTCACAGGGAAATGTTCTCAGGCAGATGAATTCCAGCCACCCTGGTCCCTGAATGTGGTTTTGAAACTGCACGATTACATTTCAGGGGCAGCACAAGGATGCTGGGCCCAAGGAGGCAGAGCCTCTTCAGTCACTCACCTGTCACTGGACTCCAAGAAAGTCACTTAATCTCTCCGAACCTCAAATTTCTCATCTCGAAAATGGAGTGAGTGGTGGTGATTAGATAAGATAATGAAGCACTATTCTTAACCCAGAGAAGCACTCAGTAAAAACTTTTTGTAATATAACTGCAAGTAAGTATGAAGACTACCTACTTAAACATTTGGCTGTACAGATGAGGATGATGTAAAGACACTCACAGTTCCCATACTAGTTACCATTAATTTAACAAAGGCAGTTTGTGTAGATTATGCAGCATCTTGAGAGCAATATAGTTTCCTTAGTATTTTGAAATTATTAGAATAATGGAAAACGCAACTTTCAAAATTATGTAATGTGGGATAAAGCATGTCATCGGTTGGACATTGATTAGGGTTTTCATCACTTTGTGAAGACCTAAGGCTGGTCTCCTGGGTTGCTTTCTTATCTGTGAAAAGAAAAGGTTGGCTCACATAATCTTTTTGTTCCCTTCAAACTCTGGCAAATAATATTCCAAAAATTTAATTTGAAAATTATTTCTTATGGCTAAATTTAGTTCTGATTATTGAAACAATTAGATTTTTGAACCTACTAATTCTTGGGAGTTTTAAACCTGGGTATCAACTATAAAAAATGCAAATGAAAAGCAGTGAAGGCTCAGAAAACAGAGAAGTCATATCTATTAACTGACATTAAATGATAAGTATTTATTTTTTAAAAAGCGTACAACTATGCTGGGAGAACATATTTTTAAAAATGGAAAAAATAAGTTAGGGCATGGTCACTTGCATGTGTGTGTTTAGCAAATATGTTTAACTTGTGTGTGCTTAGTTGCTCAGTTTTATCCCACTGTTTGCGACCCCATGGACTGTAGCCCGCCAGGCTCCTCTGTCCATGGGGATTCTCCAGGCAAGAATACTGAAGTGGGTTGCCCTGCCCTCTTTCAGGGGATCTTCCTGACCCAGGGATTGAACCCAGGTCTCCCACATTGCAGGCAGATTCTTTACCATCTGAGCCACCAGGAAAGTTCAATTCTGGTAACTTGACTGCTGTTAAAAACATTTTCCCCTTAACTTTAATTACATAAGGAAAGGATATTCTCTAGGGAAAACCTCTAATAAGCAAAGCAGTCCTTTGACTTTCTTCCTATGTTTATAAAGACCTTTTTGTAAATAGACATATGTATACAAACTTTTTTTTAACTAAAATAGCTTTAAAAAAATGATGCTGAATTGTATTGTTTCCTAATTGTCAAAATTCAGATTTCTGTTTTGTAGATTCTTTTCATGTAATTTGTAGCGAGTTGGCAGTTACTGAACAGTATGAATTTCACTATCAATCTTTTTTTTCTTTTTAATCTTTAATAATTTGGAGCTCAAGTTCTAGAAAATCTTGACTATCAAATAGTTTTGGAATAGAACTTTTTGACTGATTTAATCGTGGTTACATCAATTTGAAGCATATTCAGACCTGCAGACTCTCTCCCCCACCACTGTTCTTCATCTACACAGCTGAACCTGCTCATAATTCAGTGCTGAGCACAGGGACCTCCAACAGTAATTAACTATTTGTCTTAACTTCCTGGTAGTGAAGAATACTTGACCCTTCCTGCTTCTATCAAAACTCACACGGCTCTCAAGTCCCAATTGTCGTGACAGTTCTTCAGTTGTTTGGGAGCACTTATTGCATGATGGGCTTCCCAGGTGGCGCTAGTGGTAAAGAACCCGCCCGCCAGTGCCAGAGATAGAAGACACGTGGGTTCGATCTCTGGGTCAGAAAGATGCCCTGGAGGAGGGCATGGCAACCCACTCCAATATTGGAGAATTCCGTGGACAGAGGAGCCTGGGAGGCTACAGTCCATAGGACTGCAGAGTCAGACACGGCAGAAACAACTTAGCACACACACACACACACACTGCATGCTCCCACCACGAAGGCTGTGATAAGAAGTAGAGCAAAGTCCTTCTGCGTCTTGATCGCTTTAGCACCATTCTTCTAGCTGGTTGTGATTGATTTTGATAGCTGGCTATAGTTTTTGTCACTAGTTAGCGTGTCATTTGCACAATGCGAACTGGAATCATCCTGCAGTTTTGTAAGTGGATAGTGGAACATAACCCTCCACTGCAAGAAGATTTGCTAGAAGAGTTTTAAATCATACCAAAAACAAATGAGAACAAAGCCTACACTTTGAGGACTTAGGTCTGTAAAGGCAGTTTTGGCATCAAAGAGAAAAAGGTGTATGCCCAAGAACTTCATTTTTCTTCTCCCTTACACCTCCTAGGCCAAGTTCTGGTGATAGCATATAAAACTGTTGGTGTCTAAAGTCAGCTCATCTCTAAATACAGCAATTTGAAATATGTTCAGAACTGCCATGTGTAATAGACTGCTTTATTCTTATTGAAGGTTCCCCAAAATACTGAATGTATTTTAATTACTAAAAATAAGTTAGTGGAAATTTCTTACATAAGTAGAGAATATAGTCAGCCATGCACTGAGCCATGAAATTGTGTGTGTGTGTGTTCTGTCTCTGTTTCTTTTTCCTCCCAGCGCCCAACACACACATGCCACCCTCTCTCTGCCCCACCCCCCCAAACACACACATCTTTCTAAAGTACTGACTCTTCATTCCATGCTGACAGGTTGTACTGTAACTTGTTATTAGAGTCTTCAGTGAGCAACTTACACTGAATTCTGTAGCAAAACTCCTATAGTGCCAGTGCATTCACACTTTTTCCTGTATTTCTCTGTTCTTTATTAAAAATAAATATCATTTTATAAATTATCTATTTATAATGCTTTGCATTTTTTATGAAATCTTCTTGACACTTCAGATGACCTATGTATATGCGTCTGTGCTGAGTCATGTCTGACTCTTTGCAACCCCATGGACTATAGCCCGCCAGGCTCCTCTGTCCATGGGATTTCCCAGGCAAGAAAGAATTCTGGAGTGGGTTGCCACTTCCTTCTCTAAGGGATCTTCCCAACCCGGGATGGAATGTGTATCTCTTATCATACTTTTACTCCTAGGCTGACTTCCTGTCCTTACACTGTTGGTTTACCCCTGGCCTATAAATCTGTTGCAAAAGTTAGCCCAAAGACATAGAAAATTGCATGCTACCAATTATTTATTTTTTAGGTGCCTAATCTAGGATTTGTTTCTGTGTACTGTGGAGATTGTCTGCATTGTGAATATTGAGAGTAATACATAGCTTTGGTAAAAAGTTTCTCCTTAAGGAATAGCATATTTAAAACATTGATTCATTCTTTACCATGTGCTTAGGCAGCCACATGTGCCAAATCTTTTCAAATAGAATATTTTGTCTTCTTTCCACAAGCCATTAAAATTTCAGCATTCCAGGTCTGTCTTCTACAGCTCTCTTACCTGTGAAAATGGGATAAGATTTTGGCTTTTTAGGATCACATATGTGAATTTGAGGTTGAGAGGCTATGGTCACTGTGGCTCTGTGACAGCCATCGCCAACTGTCGTCCAGGATTATGTCCCCTGTGGTTGTCATGGGGGAAACGGTGACATGCATACTTTTAGCTGCTGGAGTGTTAGATTCTGCCCCACAGCCCGGTGACTACTTTGGAATCTCTCCTGTAAGTCTGGGATGTGAAACATCACTAGTTTCACCTTGGATCCTGGGCAGCAGAATGGTCAGCTGCTTAGTGCAGCTGAAGCAGGGTGAATTCCTCAGCATGGATCATTTCAGATGTCTCTCAGAGCTGCTTCTCCTGAATAAGGCTTGCTCAGAAGGATGTTTGTCGGTGGTGGTCAGTCGGTAAGTCGTGTCCGACTCTTTAGCGACCCCATGGGTTGTAGCCTGCCAGCCTCCTCTGTCCATGGGATTTCCCAGACAGGAATACTGGAGTGGGTTGCCATTTCCTTCTCTAGGGGATCTTCCAATCTGGGGAGCAAACCTGTGTCTCCTACATTGGTGGGCGGACTTTTTACCACTGCACTGCACCACCAGGGAAACCAGTTAAACACACAACAGCAACAATGAAACAACAAAAGGATGCTGAACTGTTCTTGCCTGCTGGAGTATAGAAGCAGCCACGAGGTGGATTTTCGGATACCAGCTTAGGAATGGGACAGAGAGCAGGAAGGGCTGGTTGTGGTGTTGGTGGCTAGAATCGATCTCTAGAACCAATGAACTGTGAAACCTAATCAGGTTTTTTTCCAAGGTAGGTAGATTCTGAGAGGAAGATGGACCACAGAAGACCTTGGCCTAAAATATTTTCAACCTCTGATTTGTAACTTAATGTAAGAACCTTATGAACGTTCTAGTCTATTTCAAGATATATCTGTGATCGCTTGTGTAGGGCTAATAAAAAAAGTTAGAAATAAATGAATTCCATGAGAATTCTTCTTTGAGCTCTTGAGTCAAGTAGCACTACCTGAAGGTGAGATAGTATGGATAATACTTTAAAAAACAAAATTATTCTGATACAAAACTTCGGTTTTCTTTACTGTGTCAGTTAAATTGAAAAGCCTACTCAAATTGCAATTCAAATTCAAGAGTTCCTTCTGGACATACTTGATTCCTTCTTTTCCTCTTTTAGCCCTATGGGATAGGGAATCGCCAGCTGTCTTTAGTTTAAAGGTATTTAACCTGCTTTCCAGCTGCTTATTGTCGTGGACTCAGTGTTGCTGTTGGCTCAGGCTCATCATTCCTATCCCAAGGGCTGTCTTACCACTTCTGCAGGACATTGAGTTAAGTTATTTAACTGCTTTGAATTTGACTGTCTTCATCTGTGAACTAGAAATAGTGATACCTTTCCTGCTACCAGAATTTGAGAAGATTGAATGAGATGGTGGGATATGAAAGTACTTTTAAAGGGTAAAAATTACTAGAATTTATGGTCACGGTAAAATTACCAGCTCTGACTCAGAGTGGCATTAGAGAGGTCCCATAATTGTCAGGAGGTTGAGCACTGCGGTGTAGTGCGGGGCTGGGGTACCCATGCCTGGCTGACCTTAGTCCATCCTCGTTTCGCTGCTTTCTCCTGCTGTGCTTGTCTTACTGGAAATAGCGGTAATAGTTAATTTCCTCTGAGGAGGTACACTGGTACATTATATAGCTTGTCTGGTTTTAAGCCTAGTCCTGTCCTTGTAAAGTAAATGCGGTTTTTATTCAGATTTTACAGATGAGAAAACAGGGACCCTGAGAGATGAGGTAACTTGGCAGCTAGTGGGTGGGTGAAGCCAGGGTGTGATCCCTGACAGTTTGACTCCAAGATGGCTCTTTAACCTTATGATAATCTTTTATGCATATTTTACTATTTCTTTAAAATCAGGAGATGAGTTTGAGTTACATCAGAGAATACATTTCTTTATCCATTATTCATTTTCTTGTCTTTTATTGAAGTAAAAAATCATACCTAATGATGATATTTTAAATTCTGTTTAAGTCTTTAAAAATATGCAGAAAGCATCAGTGAAATATTTTTTTAACATTTTTCATTGTTATGTGACATTCTTATAAAATAAGGCCAGTTGTAAACACACATTTAGACTTCAGTATGTTGACTGTGCTGGGAAAGAGAGTAGGTTCAGGGTGCAGATGTGGTTGGACTTGTTCACGCGCAAACCTTTGCCAGCAGAACGGGAGCTCTACTTGGAGGGCACAGTCAGTGTTACCACTCGTGGAGGCTTTACAGAGTGCTGGCACACAGATCCCTCCTCACCCTGTGAACTGGCCCTGCTCCCATGTACTCCTCAGAAACCAAGTGAAGTAGTAAGAAAGTGAAAGCTCCTGACCCTCTGCTCCGGGTATGCACACACCCCCTCCTCTGGCCTTTTCCTAGGCTCACACCTGCGTGTCCCAGTGCGTGCTTGGAGGTAGCTGCCTTGGGTAGCTCAGGCATTCAAGATTTATTTCTTTACAACTGAACATAGCTATTAGAGCTCTTTATAAATGAGTCATGAAAATAATAGCTAGTTTTCATTTCCAGTGGTTTTAAATTAAAGCTCAATTTAGACTTTGGCCTTCTTTTAATTGGTGTGTTTTGATTGTTGGTTGTGCCTGTTTACTAATTTGAGTGAAGGTACCAGTTTCTAAGGCCAGCATCCAATAGAGAGTTACGCTGAAATGGACTTAAGTTCATTTTTTTCTCTTACTGATGTTTGTTCTCTACTGGTAATATAGATTAATGAATGCCTGCCTGTCAATAATATTTTGTCTTCAGCAGGCATCTTCTTCTATAATTAAAAGAGCTTAGTGGCTCTGAGAGAATTCAGTAATCTCCCCAACAAACAAAGGAGATTATCTTTGAGTTTAACTATAGAAAGGTCACTCAGGTAACACTGAAATCTCCTTTAAGGCAAGATAAATATCTTTGCCCTTAACTGCGTCTCTAATGTTCCATTGTTTTGTTTTCTTAAGTAACAATAGTAATGTGTTTGCTGTCCCAGAAGTCTTATGTATGTGCTGCTTATGGAAACTTAGACTGTCATTCCAAACTCAGTAATGTTTACTGATATACCACATGTATACTGCTGTTCTAGGAACTCAGTTATCCCCAGATAAGAGCTGGGTAGGTAACAGGATGATTCTGTTGTGTTGTCTAGCCAGTTGTTGATTATCAGTAGCTAGTTTCATGAGAAGCTCTTTGAGAAAACTTGAGTAGTTGTAATTTCCACCTGAGTTTGACCGTTTCCATGCACACGGTGGATATTAGACAACTTCATGAATGCTGCTGATTGATCATCCTTTTAGGGCACAAATGATGTAGGCGTAGGCAGTGAAGAAAAAAGAGAGAAATACTATTGCACTTAAGAAAGCCCTCTTAATAAAAACTTGTGTTGACATCCTCTCCGAAAAGTCAAGAATGATTCAGTGTGAGACACCTGAAAATGTTATTATGTGTATTATATTTATATACAGCCTTTAAGAAAACAGCTTGTAGGAAGTGAAATATGCTTATCTTTATATTTCTTATTACATTGATAGTAATTCTGCCTCTGGGGTTGAAGTTTCCTGGCTTCTCACAGTGTCTCTCATTAATGGTACCTTTGCTCAGCTCAGTCTTGGGTTTCTCAGAATCTCACAGTGTCTAAGAACATTTTAATTTCTTGATAGGTAGGCCCAGGCCCATCTCCAAGTCAGTGAAAGGACAGTGGGGAATTGTAGCTCAGATCCCTCACTCTGAGGAGTGCCAGGATTTCCTGGAAGGGAGCAGAGAAGATCTTGCAGGACAGATGACACCCGAGAAGCAGAGCAGAGGATTTCATCCAAGGAGAAGACGGTCAGCGACTGCAGTGCCACGAGGCAGGATGCAAGGGCTGCCGCCACCGTCCCCAGGCCAGCAGTTTTAGTGGAGTGTTGGGCATCAGAGCCACTGAACTTCCCTAAGGGATGACAGGGCTGTGAGAAAGCACAGGCTCCTCTTGAGAAGCCAGAGGAGGACAGGGTAGGGGAGAGGCAGAAGCCCCAAGGATTTGTAAAAGCAGGGAAGCATTTTGGGATTGCCCGGGTTGGGTTTTATTTTAAGGCAGGAAGAAGGGAGAATGCTTATAGGCTGAAGACAGTGGAGCAAAGGAGGGAAGTTTGTTGTTAAAGCGGTGAGTGTTCTTTCCTGAAATACTGACATTTCTCAGGGAGGGGGCTTGGAGGATGCTTGACTGCATAGTGACTAGAAAGCCAGTCCATGATTAAATTTGCCATAGTTATGAAATACATTGGTAGGAGTTTTCTCTGTGTTTAAATTATTATTTTTCAGGGTGTAAAGAAACATTTATCCACCTGACAAGTTTTTTAAGAATTGGCTACACTAGGAATATAGCAGTGATGGAAAAGACAAAAATCCCTGCCCCTATAGAGATTATGTCTTCACAAAAATATGGTTGTAAGTAATCCTGGAACCCATTTCATGGTTTCTACTTGCACTTTTTTTCATGCTTTGTGGCCTTCCCTTAGGGTGACGTGAACACGTAAGTGACCTTCCTGCCCCAAGGGATCCGAAGATTGCTTTCTGTCCAAGCCTTGCAGGTGGCTCTTGCTTCACTCCACCCTCTTCCTAATTGTCACCCGCAGTTACCTCATAGAAATACTCTCCGGGTCCCATTTTAGCTTAGGCAGCATGTGTCCCTGACTGGTAGCCAGTCAGATTTTGATGTTGAAGGCATGGGTGTGGTGATTAGTTCTGGGGAGTTAATCCAGCATACTCTGTTGGTAATAATAAAATAATCAAAGTTTTAAAATCATTTCTTTTTAGAAAATAGGGCATATTTAGAAATATCCTTGTAAATGCTGCTTATTATCTTGCATAACCAGTAGACTTTGTTGGATGGAAAATAGTAGCGATATGGCTAATATTTCAGCACTCAAACAGTTTATTTTTGCTTCAGGTAGAGGGTGACTTGGTACTTATATATGGCCAGTGGTTGTGCCATTGATAAATTACACCCTCTAAACAAATTTTTGAAATTTCACCGTATTTATAGTGATTGTCAAATTGTGACGGGAAGGTTGTTGAGAAGAGCTGCTTTAGCTTATAACATTCGTTCGGCAGACTTCTGTTGAAGAGGAAGGGCCCGGGAGCGTGGTACACAGCCTGCCACTCTGGGAATGCTTGCTTGGAGCACTGAACAAAATTGATTCAAGTCGCTACTCTGACAGTTTACCTTAATTCATTTGAATTTTATGTTTTAGTTGTATTTATATTTTTACCTCAAACTGCCACTGCATCCCCTCTCCCAAATGTTGGAATAAAATTGACATTCTAGAAGTAGATGCTCTATTTTTCGTAGTTACGTGGTGGTTTCAAATGGATCCTGCCAACTGTGCCCCCTGCCCAAACTAGGAGAATCCAGATTTAAGGAGTCTCGATTTGGGGTTCGAGCGCTCTACCTTCCCCGGAGACACCCCATTCATTGAGCTCCTCATCTAGTTCCCTTTCTCCTTTCAGGTTGCTTCCTAGTGTAGGGTATAGTCTCGTGACTTCTGCCTCTTCCCTCCCAGGCACAAAATCTTTTGAGGTTTTCTTCAAACCTTTTTCTTCTTGTTAACTGCAGGAAAATGAGTAGGCGGTAACTAAGTTAGAGACATAGACAAGTTCTCAAGTTATGGAAAGGTTTTCCGCTGAAGTACATGTGTTCTAGGCTCCTGGTTTTTGGCTTCTTTTTCTGGCCATCTCTGTGTTTTACTGGAGATGAAATCCGTCACTCTTACTACAGCTGGTATTCCCAGCTCTTCTCTCTTACTGCAGCATCCTAAAACTAGTGGTGGGGACTTGGTTTACACAAAGGCCTCAGCGAAGCTTATTTACATCTTAGAGATCTTTCTGGCCTGAGACTCATCTTGGAGAGGTGTTGCTGTCTTACAGCCTGGCACACACAAGTAAAAGGCATTGCAGAGTCAGTATTGTTCAAGTGGAGGATGAGTAAGACAGAGGCCTTGCCCTGAAGTGAAACACAGCCCAAGGGGAGAGATCAATCTGTTCCTTTATTCAGTACATATTATTGAGACTCTGCCATATGCCAAGCTTTCTGCTAGGGCAAGGAACATAAAGTTAAGACTCACTTCTGCTCTCAAGGATTTCGCAGTCAGGCAAGAAGCCGTTACAGCAGAGTGCTATTTGCTGAGTTGGGACAGAGGAAGGCATCCACCCCACTGCCCACTGAGTGAGAGGGGCTGTGACCAGTGGGGAAAGCCGAAGGCAGCTTCTGGGATAGTTTCTTCAAGGGAGGGGTGACCCTAGATAGAATTTGAGAAATAATATGGGAACAGGATATACCTAAACAAGTTTTTCTAATTAAGGAAAATTAGGCAAACTCTATTTTTTGCTTCTTCTGTATACTAGGTTAAACTCACATTTTATCAATTGTCAGCATTGTTTCTATTTTTCAACTTAAAAATTTGAGATTGAGTATCAGCCGGAGTGATAATGAATTTAGTCTGTTATTTTAGTTAAAAAGAATATTCATATGCATGCTTATGAAAGACTGTCATGTTTTAAAACAAAAAAAATAATACAGTCTATATATTACAAGTATAGTTTTTCCCCATTTCCATTCAGATTATTCTTTTATAATGAAGTTCTTTAAAAATCAGAAAATGGTTAGGAAGAATGTGTTTTGAATCATATATCAGGCTAAATTTTACATCAAAACCCACCAGTTTAAAATAAACACAATGCTTTGGTTCTTCTAAATTGTAGCTTTTGATGCAGTGAAAAGAAAATAAGCATATTTAAGAATACCTACAGTCCATTGAAATGAGAAGACATTATATAATGTCATTATATAATGACATTATATATACAATTATATAACGACATTATATAATGAGAAGACAATATAATGATTCAGACCGTATTTGGGACAGGATATTGGAATTAATGTGCCTTCTCTTTCAAGTTATTAGTGGGCAGATGTTATTTTTAACAATTGCCTGTTACATTTTTAAGGAAAGAGTGCCACCTATTGAATGAAGATTTTATCTTCTCTCATTCCATTCCTAGAGTGTTCTGTTTCCCTTTGAATCTTTGATTTCTTCAACTGTATGCTATAATTAACTGCAATAATTTTTGACAGTGAATAAAGCAGTTAGATTCACTCTTGATCCTGTCTTCTAGTGGATTAACCTAGGGTGGCTAGTTTTCTTAGAGGGAGTTTGAGCCCTCCAAAACCAGTTGCAGAAACAAAACCTAAATATAAGCATGATTCAGCACTTTGCAAGTTTCAAAACCTTCCCATTATTTTAATGTATTCTCTAGCTGAAAGGGTTTGTGTTTGTTTTAAGATGTGTGTGTGGACACTCAGTGAATAGGAATTATTCCCAGGAATAATTGAAAGGGATTGAGGAACATACGACATTGGTCAGGATCTACTGGGGAGACCTCAGTCTCCTCAGGGACGTTAGTACAGAGACTGATCACAACTTGGCCATAGGTCACTTGGGGAGATTCCTGAGGTTACAAATCCCAAACACCGGATGCAGAGTAAATTACATGGTGCTTTTTGGTAGTTCTTATCTGTGGAAGGTTGAGAACATGAACACAAGCAGACACACCAGTATCAGAAGTAAAAGACTTCATTTGGGAATTTATATGGTCATCATTTGAAGTTTATTGGCACGTTAGTGGTGTATTGGCAACAGGGAGGCCTGGCATGCTGCAATTCATGGGGTCGCAAAGAGTCGGACACGACTGAGCGACTGAACTGAACTGAACTAAAGGCATCAACTGTCTCCAGCTTTTCCACTTGTTTACTGGACTGTGCAAGTAGGGAGTGATTTTTTTTTTTAAGGAGGTGAACTGTATGCTAAATTGATTTATACTTGCTGATGTAGACAGATTAATAATATAGCCCACTGAGGGATGATATTTTGTGTTAAAATCCTGAGGTCAAAAACAAAACAGTATATAATGTAAGGTGGTGGTTGTTCAGTCGCCCTGTCGTGTCTGATTCTTTGCGACCCCATGGACTGCAGCACGCCAGGCCTTTCTGTCCCTCACCATCTGCCGAAGTTACAGTGTAAGGTATCATTCCATATACAATGTTTTAAGTTGTCTAATCCAAATATGTCAAGCTTATGTCCTAAGTATCAAATGTAATTCACCAAAGATGAATTACTTTTTTTTTTTTTCACTTTAAAGAATAAATTGCATCTAAGAGAGTAGAGCTTAAAAGTAAAATAAATAAGAAAATAAATTGCAGTGACTGCATTTTGGGAAGAGCAGGCTTGGTGGCGGCAGAGAGCTCTGGACTGGGGGAGTTAGAATTCATATTGGGACGCTGTCACAGCTGAAGCTGAGGCTTGGCCAGAAAGCCACCATGCTTCATTTCTCATTTCTGGCTCCTGCTTCACAGCTTTTTGACTTGAAGCACTTAAATATGCAGAATGATTATGTTTCTTTAAGGAGGAGAAAGTTGTGGTTCTTTTCTTTAAAAAAAAAAAAAAAAACCAACTAGGAAAGTTAATGTTTTCAGTGTCAAAAAAAAATCCATGTAAATCCATGTTTTTTGGGCCCTCCTTTCTTGACTGTTTCTCCTGACAGTTGTTTTAGCTTTCTGAGAGAGCTCTGATACAGTCCATTGTACATAATACTCACCCTTTTTTAGTAATTAGACTTGAATTGATTTTACCATAGTGACTATTAGGGAAACTGAGTCCAAAAGTTTTAGTAATTTCCAGCCTGAGTTTTCACAGAGTCTATGGATCCACGTTTGTTCTATGGTAATGGTAATGTTGAAAAGGATTCTCACATTTTAAAACACCAGGAGACACTGAATTATAGATGTACAAAGAATATTTTATGCAAATAAACTATTGGAAGGTACTCTCCAGAATTAACAGAGTCTGTGGATCCTGTTGAGCTATATATTTTTTGATATTATATCTCCCTTGCAGAACTGTAGTATTCACATTGTAGCATTAATGAACGATGTCTTCCCAGGTGGTTTGGCGGTAAAGAATCCGCCTGTCAAACAGATGTGGGTTCAATCCCTGGGTGGGGAAGATCCCCTGGCGAAGGAAATGGCAGCTCCAGTCTTCCTGCCTGGGAAATCCCATGGACAGAGAAGCCTGGCAGGCTATGGTCCACGTGGTCCCAGAAGAGTGGGATACAACATAGTGACTAAACAGCAACAATTAATTAACCATTAATTAACAACTAAAGAGCAATTAATAAATGAACCATGTTCATTCTGGGTGTCCCTGAAACAACATCTTGTAGTCTGATCTGATTTGGTTAAATTCTTGAATTCCGGAAAGGTTGGGGATTACTTAAGATTCTGTAGCTAGGGAGGAGGGTTCAGGATGGGGAACATGTGTATACCTGTGGTGGATGCATGTTGATATATGGCAAAACCAATACAATATTGTAAAGTTAAAAAATGAAAAAAAAGATTCTGTAGCTGGTTAATGGCCTAGTTATGACTTCCCAATCCTGTTATTAATTCAGTAGCACATGTTTATTTTTAAGGAAATATTTCAGCCATGCAGAGGGAAAATACCAGAGAATAATATAATGAACAGCCATAAAATCTTTACCCATATTTAAGAAATGCTAATATTTTATCATATTTGCTGCAGTTGGATGTTAAGGAAATGAGTGTGCTTTAGACACAGCTGGAGCCTCCTTTGTCTTCTTACCCTCGTCCTCCTCGCTCCCCAGAGGTAATGGGCCCCTGTAGCCTGTTAGCAGTCTTCACATCCCAGATGTCTCTAATCAGCGTTATTTCCTCCTGAAACCAGAAAAAATAGTTTTATTTTGTTATTGTTATCTGCTTTTCAACTAACATATTGTTAAGGGAAACTGAAGAACATAGACCAGAAGGAAGAGCACAGGGCCTCAAAGCCGGAGAAACCTGGTTTGGAAACTCAGAATTCCCACTTACTGTGGATTCTTAGTCAGACTTATTAATCTTCCCAGCAGAGTTTCTTTGTTTGCACAGTGTGGACACTGAGTCTTACCTTGTAGCTTTGTGAGAGGTTTCATGGAGCCCCTGGCATAGTACCCGGTACGGACGAGGGGCTCCGTAAGGAACAGCAGCAGTGTAATAATGAGGATGGTGGTGGTTGTAGTTATTTAGTGTGTGCTCACCATACACTTGACGCCATTTTAAGTGCTTCATCCATGTTCGTTCTTTGTAAAACTGAGATGATAACTGTATGCAAAGGGTTTAAAACAGTGCAAGGTACATAGGAAGTACATCAGAAGTATTGGCTATTATCGCCATTTTACAGAAAAAGGAAATTACTGGAAGCAAATTAGGGGGGTGAACTTACTTTTGAGCACTTTACCTGTACGCGTGTTTAATCCTATGGTAGGTATTATTCTTTTTACGGTGAGGAAGTTGAGGTACAGAGAGGTTAAATAACTTGGGTCAAAGCCATCCAGCTGGTCCGTGTCAGACCTTGGGTTTTAACCCAGGCCTTCTAGCTCCGGAACTCTCATCACTGATCACCATGCCATATGTCTTGATGACACTTGTGGTACAGCTTCTTTATCTCCCCTATCCCAGGAACGTGTACATCAAGTTATGCCATCTCCTTTGAATAAGAAGCCCTTTTGATTTTGCTGAGTATACAACTGAGATTTTACTGGTTTGGGTGGCTGTTGCCCCATCCGTGCCCCTAATAGACACCCCCGTAGTTTCTAAACTCCCCAGTGAGGACCTGTCATGTACTAGTGGACAGATTTGGGCAGTTCCCTGTAGCCTTCTCTGGATGACGTGGAACAATGGACTGGTTCCAGATTGAGAAAGGAGTACGTCAAGGCTGTATATTGCCACCCTGCTTATTTAACTTACATGCAGAGTACATCATGCGAAATGCTGGGCTAGATGAAGCACAAGCTTTAATCAAGATTGCCAGGAGAAATATCAGTAACCTCAGATATGCAGATGACACCACCCTTATGGCAGAAGGTGAAGAGGAACTAAAGAGCCTCTCGATGAAGGTGAAAGAGAAGAGTGAAAAAGCTGGCTTAAAATTCAGCATTTAGAAAACTAAGATCATGGCATCTGGTCCCATCACTTCATGGTGAATAGATGGGGAAACAGTGGAAACAGTGACAGACTTTATTTTCTTGGGCTCCAGAATCACTGCAGGTGGTTACTGCAGCCATGAAATTAAAAGACGCTTGCTCCTTGGAAGAAAAGCTCTGACAAACCTAGACAGCATATTAAAAAGCAGAGACGTTACTTTGCCAACAAAGGTCAGTCTAGTCAAAGCCATAGTTTTTCCAGTAGTCATGTACAGATGTGAGAGTTGGACCGTAAAGAAGGCTGAGTGTGGAAGAATTGATGCTTTCGAATTGTGATGTTGGAGAAGACTCTTGAGAGTCCCTTGGACAGCAAAGAGATCAAACCAGTCAATCCTAAAGCAAATCAGTCCTGAATATTCATTGGAAGGACTGATGCTGAAGCTGAAGCTCCAGTACGTTGGCCACCTGATGTGAACAGCTGACTCATTAGAAAAGACCCTGATGCTGGGAAAGATTGAGGGCAGGAGGAGAAGGGGATGACAGAAGACGAGATGGTTGAATGGTGTCACCGACTCAATGGACATGAGTTTGAGCAAGCTCCAGGAGGTGGCGATGGACAGGGAAGCCTGGCGTGCTGCAGTCCATGGGGTGGCAAAGAGTTGGACACACATGAGCGACTGAAAAACAACAGTGACAGTGTCTGGATGGCACTGCCTCCTTCGGCCACACGCGTCTCACTGCCTCTGCTTTCCCCTGACCTGCTCCCCACCAGTCACTGCGGAAGCGCTGTCATCAGCGCTGAAGACGTGTGAGTGCTTCCGCAATGCCAGAGCTCCAGGGGTTTTCGAGAAGCAAGGGCCGTTCCCCAGGCCCCTTTTTTATTTCAAGTTCTGGGGTCTTCCTCTAGGCGTGTAGAGATTTTTAAAGTAAGGGCTTGTCAGGGGTTTTTCTTGGCTGATCTTTGTCTTCTCTCCAGGCTTAAATCTTAAGCAGAGTGAATACAATGGGCCTGGGGCAGATCTTAGTGACGGACTCTGGCCTCTGCAATGCAGGAGACCTGTGTTCAATCACTGGGTCAGGAAGATGCCCTGAAGTAAGAAATGGCAACCCACTCCAGTATTCTTGCCTAGAGAATTCAATGGACAGGGGAGCCTGGAGTCCACGGGGTTGGCAAAGAGTCGGACACAACTAAGCGACTGACACACTGGTCTCTGCTAGTGGTTAGACTAGGCCAAATTTGAATTGTCTGACATCCACTGCTCTTAGGATGAGTTCGTACCAGGTGAGTTTACTCATCTCTGGCTGGCTGTCAAATAATCTTATCACCCATATTTTGATTTTTAGAGGCTTAATTTCACTGAAGGCAGTTGCTGAATTTTATGGAAGCTTGAAAAGCCACCATTGAAACAGTATTAACTGGTATTAATTTCTTGTCTGTATTTTTCTTCTTAGACCTATTGACTAATTTGAGCCAGAAAGGATATAGAGATGATCCTGTACAGATTTCTCACAGTATATTCTAAGGACCGCCACTCTGTCAAAGGTGTTTTGCTTATAAGGACTTTTGTGCCAAATTAGTGTGAGAAATACTGTTACCTTCTTTTTTTTTTCCTTCTTGAGAAAGTATGATGAACTTGTCTTTAAATGAATATGTTTAACTTTATCTAGTGTTTCCTAAACAGAATCATAAATTGTTTAGTACTCTGTTGGACCTTATTTTCACCAAAGCTGTTTCTTCTGTCAAGGAAATCTTTTAACCTTCATCAGCTTCATGCCTGCTAGTCCTTTTCTTTCCTTAAAAACTATTCAGGCATCACCTCCTTTGTAGGTCTTTCCAGGACTCTGCTACAAAAAATTAAGGATGGAGATCCACTCCATCCTTGAAGCTGTTTATGATCTGTTAAAATACTCCTATTGTAGCAGTCCTGGCACGTTTTCTCTCTTCTGCTAGACTAAGCGCCTAAAGGGATGGAGATCCTGTCTTTTTTCTTTATCCCACTTTGTATCTCTGTTGCCTAGTTCAGAGCTTACACGTAGTAGGCATGCCAGCATTCACTGAACAGAATGGTTTTCTAGCATTAAAAGCATAGAGAAGAAAAGCGACATTTGTCAGGAAGTTATTCTTCCTCATTCTGAGCATCCCAGTTAACGTGCCTTTCCACCAGCTAGAAAGAAGTACTGTAGAAATAGTACTAGCTGTTCCATGGGGTTTGAAAGAGATCATTCTCCTAGCACAGGCTATAAGAGGGCTTTGTGCTCTACTTCAGCACTATATGCCTTCTCCGTTAATCTGGGAACATTAAAAACAACCAAAGGGTTTTTATTAATACAGAAGGTATTCAAGGAAATGACAGCCCAACTCCAGTATTCCTGCCTGGAAAATCCCATGGACAGAGGAGCCTGGCGGCTACTGTCCATGGAGTCGCAGAAGAGTTGGACCCAACTTAGCGACTCAACAACAGTAGTTCATGTTACATTTTTAACTTTACTTTTCTTCAACTGTGAAAGGGGAAAGTGTGCAGGAACATACCACTTTCCCAACTACTAGTTTTGTTCATTTGATCTTTAGAATATTCAAACCCAAGTGGTCACATTTCTTTCAAGATAATTGGCTTAGTAAAAATGTAGTCACATACCCATTGGAGAATGTTCCAGAGAAACATACTTAAGAGCTCACCATAACACTAACTTGGGATCTTTTTGATGAAAACCAAAATGGCGAAGGAGCAGCCATCTTTCTCCCCTGGATGCCTGCCTTGTGCCACGGATCGTGTGCCAGTGCCCTTGGCGGAGGACAGGACACGGCTTTGCTGAAAGCGGCCCCATGGTAGTAGTGTATGGGGATTTCTAATACACTTCTCTAAAAGCTCACTTAGTTTATGCATCAGTTGTCTTTCACACATTCCCAACCCTAGACTCATCAAGTAGCATGAAAGGGGAATTCTTGAAAGGAAATACACATTTAGCAAAATACTGTAAAAAAATTAGCATCCTTTTCCTTGCTTACTGATCTATATTCAACAATTAAGGAAGAGGATGCTCACACATCCCAGTGTTTTTTTTTTTTTTAACAGTTTCTAAAGGTTCTTCGTCAGTTATCAAGGACACAACAAAGGAAGGAATAAACAGTGGAATTTTTAGCACTGAATATTAAAAGAATACAAGCTTACAGAGTGAAAAGTATTTGAAGCTTTCGTGGGTTTTTGTTGGAGAGGAACAGATGAGAAGTGGAACCATACTTAAACTCCCACTGTAAGCATTGGCTCTCAAAAAACAGTTTGCATTAAGCCTGTAGATTTTCTCAGTTCACGAGTGAGAAGAGTTGTGTGACTCTTACCCCATGGGAAGGTGGATAGAATAGTATTATAGTATTTATAAATTTTGTTACAGAAGTGGTTACTTTGATGAATACCCCCCAAAAAAACTATTTTTGTACAATATTAAGTTTAAGTTGTAAATATTCCAGTGACAGCTAGTAACTTGTCAGTCCATTTTGTTTTGTCTGTCATGGTAACAGAACTACACTCACTGTTTTTCTGTCACTAAGGTATTCATATATTTTGTGAGACAATGACTTTTATAAAATCATGAAACTCGTATTTCTCTCCAGTTCTGACCATTTTTACAGTTTTCATTTGTCTGCATAAATATCGTCGTCAAATTTCAGTTCATAATTTGAGACAAGTGAGTGAATTTCATTGAAGTTGAATCTTAAGACATTACAGAACTGACAACATGTTGGTTTCACTGCAGTTGGTTTTGTTTTCTTTTCTGCCCACACAGGAGGGGTGTTAACTTGAAAAGACATCTGCCCTCACCTTCTCTGGTTTTTCTCTTTGACTGCTTCTTTAAAAATAATGCTGCCTTTTTTTTTTAAATTTCAAATTGCTGAATTTTCTAGGATTTTAATTTCCTTACTAATCTAATTTGATTACTGACTTTATTCATCTTATTTCCTTTTTCTTTAAAATTCTTGTCAATTTTAATAGTCATTGCATATCCTTGATTTTCTATACATAGCTACTTCCCCCTTGAATTTTGCTGTATATTTGAGCTATCTGAATTATCTTTTCCTCTAACGAGTTTTAACTTTTATTGCAGTTTGACATTTTCTGACATTTACTGGTCAGCTACACACTTGTCAGTACATATGATTACTATCTTGTATTATCCCCCCACCTTGATAAAGTATACCTAATTAGTTTCATACTTATATTGGATGATTTTTATACTTATCTATTAGCACGTTTAGAAGGAAGAATGATTGTTTTTTCCAGATTTTGATAGAACATCTTGGTTCCATTACTGAGTGATTACATCAGTAATACAGATTAAATTGATTTGTTTGTGGTACATTAATAACTTGGATGTAGTGGCTTTTAATGGGATCCACTAGCTACATTTCTGAGAGACATGGATGCCCCAAGGAAACATCTTAACCAAGTTTTTGCATTGCTGCTGTATTTTTTTTCTTGGACTGGGTAGGTATTAAGAAATGATTTAGAAAATCACTTTACATTGGACCTTTTATTTGTTTATCTGGGTTTTCAGCCACAAGAAACATAGCCCCTTTAGTTTGATGTTATTTATTCACTATCTGGGAAGATCCCCTGGAGAAGGAAATGGCAGTTCACTCCAGTGTTTTTGCCTGGGACAGTCCCATGAACAGAGGAGCATGGCAGGCTACAGCCCATGGTGTTGCAAGAATCGGACGCTGTGGAAGCACAACAGCACAAGTTTACCTACCTGAAAGTCTAGCCTTGGTGTTTTACCTTGACTATGTCAGTGACTTTGGAGGCTGTTGAAGTCATCCAAAATGCTCATATGTCAATTTTATAAGATTTACTTTACTTTGATAAAACCTGCAAGACAGTCTTATCATTTGACTATTCTTAACGAATGTTTGTGATCAAGAAAGGTTTCTTGTAATCATTAAATAGTCTTGAGCAGAATTAAATGAAAAATTAAAAATAAGATTCATGAAAGAAAACAAACTAGAATCTTTTTTCTTTCTTCCCTTAAGTCTCTGTTGATCATAATAGTGTCCTAATTGCTAGTTACCGATATTTTATATACCTTAAAAAACATTTGTTTTAATGATGTCTGAGCTTGTAGCACACTGACTTAAAATTATCAGGAGTATTTACTTCTCTGTGGAGTTTACTCATTCTGTAGACTTTATTAATTGCTTTAAATATTTTCATGCATCTCTAGCATGTATATTAAAAACATATAGTATTGAAGAGCTGTGCAGTTAAAATACAGTTTTCTTTTTGATTCTCTTGTTTTCTCTAAAGGAAGACTTTGAGGCATGTAGCTTACTCCGTATATGTGTTAGTTGCTCAGTCATGACCGATTCTTTTCGACCCCATGGGCTATAGCTCACCAGGTTCCTCTGTCCATGGAATTCTCCAGGCAAGAATACTGGAGTGGGTTCCCATTCCCTTCTCCAGGGAATCTTCCCAACCCAGGGATCAAACCCCGGTCTCCCACATTGCAGGCAGATTGTTTTCTATCTGGGCCACCAGGGAAGCCCAGTTTACTCCATAAACTTCATCAAAAAAAGCTTCCACAGAGTTGCCACCTTTAAAAATGGCTTAATATTGCCTATTAGCTCTGCGTTTTGTAAATTCCCTGTTACTATATTTATACAGTGATTGTTAAATCAGTCTTTTATGAATTGCTAATTTAAAAGTAGTAAACCTTTTGAATATTCTTTCTGTTCTCTTTGAAATGTTTATATACCCCAGAGGCACTCATTTCTGGTAGAAGTTATGGGTTAAACAGGCTGTATGTGTCTATTACATGTGCTGGATACATCTGCAGTGTTATTTTCCAGATCTTCATTGATTAGGAGTGATAACCAGCTATGCTAACTCCAGATCGTTGATTGTTTATCAAGCCCATGGCGTCAGTTCCTCTGGGTGCTTTGTTTGTGGCAGCAGGGTGTGGCCCAGGGAAAGGACTTACCCTTGAAAAACTGGCACTTTCCGTGTCTAGGTTGGCATAGGTCAACTAGAGAGTGAGTATTTGCAGTGTGATTATCCACTAATTTTTTGGTTTAATTTTGGTTAATTTCATACAACGTATACCGTGCTGTGCTTAGTTGCTCAGTTGTGTCTGACTCTTTGTGACCCAGTGGATTGTAACCCTCCAGGCTCCTCTGTCCATGGCAATTTTCCAGGCAAGAATACTGGAGTGGGTTGCCAGGCCGTCCTCCAGGGGATCTTCCCGACCCAGGGATTGAACCCAGGTCTCCCGCATGGAAAAGACTCTGATGCTGGGAGGGATTGGGGGAAGGAGAAGAAGGGGACGACAGAGGATGAGATGGCTGGATGGCATCACTGACTCGATGGACGTGAGTCTCAGTGAACTCCGGGAGTTGATGATGGACAGGGAGGCCTGGCGTTCTGCGATTCATGGGGTTGCAAAGAGTCGGACACAACTGAGTGACTGAACTGAACTGAACTGAACCTTAGTATACATAAAGATTTCCAGAACAGTTTAGATTATGGATAACTTTAGACTCTCAATTCTCTTGGTGTCTAAGCAATCTCAAAAAACCCTGGAAAACACACTGAATTATTTGGGACAGGCACAATTCAGAGCCACCCAGTTGATGCCTACCTGTGAAGTTCTCTTAGCAGCAGGAATTCATATACTAAAACCCATAAGCTTTGTTACCGAAAAGAGGGAGAGCAAGAGGGAGAGCAAGGGAGGAACTATCTCCCAAAACAAAACTAGACCACTCTGGGATCCTTAAAATTTAAGTTGCCAGGTAAAAAGCAAGAGAAGGAAACTTTGGTAAGGATAAGGAGAGTGTGGTGACGCATAAAGGCTGTAACAACAGAGGCCAGCAACCCCTTACCATGGACAGAGCACTGTGCTAACAGCTCCAGGCGGGTCACTTCAGTCAGTTCTCATGAGAATGGGACTCTATTGTTGGCTAGTCATGGGGCTTGTGGGATCCTAGTTCTTGACCAGGGATTAAACCTGCGCCACCTGCAGTGGAAGCAGAGTCCTAACCACTGGGCCACCAGGGAAGTCCCGATGATGAGACTCTTTACTATCCCACTGGCAGATTAAACAAACAAACAAACCAACAAACCAGGAGGTTACGTTATGTGTCCAAGGTAATAAAGTCTGTATGCAAAAAACACAGGATTTAAATTCAGATGTGAATGACTTCAAGGGCGAAAGGAAACTTAGTGTTTTACAAGTGCTTAAAATTTGGAGACCTAGATCTGAGGCCAAAAAATCTGTATCTTAGTTGTAAAACAACTCTATTTTCCCTTAAGATAATTTCTCCAGAGATATATGGTCAATGGCAACTGCTGGCCTTTTCCCTCTTCTGAGCAAGGAGGGCTAAATAAAATCATTGTTAAGAGTAACCCTTCCATCTTTATGTAATGCAACATTACAACATAATATGTAAAAGTAGCTCGCATTATGAAAACTAGGCCCCCTAAGAGTTCACTTCAGGTTGTGCTCAGGAGCATTTGGCTCTGAGAACGAAAGAAACTAGTAACTTTCTTTTTCCCTCAGTGAGAGTAAATATGCTGACTTTAGTACGATAAAGGACTGTTGATTTCTTGGTATGAGCATGTCCACAGTATAATGAGTCTTATCATACATTGAATTTCTACCAGAAATCTTTATCAGGGGACAAAAACTATCTGCAGTGTTGCCTGCAAACCTTCCCAGTTTGTCCTTTGAAGGATACAGGCACAAAATTTCATCCTCAAAAAGCTCATGTTCTGGTTAACTCATCAAGGGTGGAATAATATGGGGGTTAAATAACAAAGACAACAAATAGCTAATTATCAACAATGATTATAATATAAGCAGTTTAATACCACCTTAGTTATTTTGATTGATTCACACTTAAAAATTATTCTGAATTGTCTTATACATACTAAAAATCTATCTGGTATCAGGGATTTGTTTCTAATAAAATATTACCCCATTTGAGTTTTAAGATTATAATTATTCTCCACCAAAAATTACAGGATTTTGAAAAGTGGGCTTCCCTGGTGGCTCAGATGGTAAGAATGTGCCTGCAATGCAGGAGACCCAGATTCGATTCCTGGATTGGGAAGAGGCCCTGGAGCAGGGAACGGCAACCCACTCCAGTATTTTTGAGATTCATCATCTAATCAATTAATATAGTTATAACAAGAAAGTTTTTTTTTTTAAACACGAACTAATCTAAACAGATTAACATTGTTACAGATTAAGCTTTATCCTCCTTTCATATTTATTTAAAAAACATGAGGTTTCTTACTTTTTTTGAATGAATCTGTAACTGACCTAGAGCTTCAAAAAAAACCTTCTCCCCTGAGGTTAGGTTTATATAGTTTAGTCTCTTTCTAGACCTACAGAATTTACCTGCTAATATTTAAAAAAACGAGATGCTTCACTTGCCTCTTCTCAATGAAGCCACTCAGTCCTCCATTTATCTGGTACCAGGCACTGTTGATTAGACTGTCACTCCTGTAGTTCTCCCTCCTCTTGTCTTTTGGGAGATGATTTTCCCTGGTTCTAAAACTCTAATATTCATTCGTATCATGTACAAGACCCTCTTCCTGGAACCTCTTACATGCCAGCCACTGGCCTCTTCTCATGGCACTAAAACACCCTCTTCTTAAGCACACCAAGATATTTCATGTCTCTCTGCCTTTGAGGATTTTTTTCCTGATAGGAATATACCTTTTGAAATCTCATATGCCTTCAGTAAAGAATTTCCTACCACCGTTCTACAGCAGTTAGCCGTTCCCTCCCAGGATGCTATTAATAGTATTAATTATCATACAGCATAAACTCTAGTTTTTAAGAACCTGCTTCCCTCATCACACTGGGAGCTCCTCCGGGACGGGTTACCACATCTTATTCACTCTTCTGTCATCAGCGCCAAGTGTCCTGGACAGGCCACAGAGGCATCTGACATGAGGCCAGAGGGCCTGCCCAGTCATAGCCGCCTTCCTTTCCCAGCGGTCTCTGACACCCGGGGCACCATGCTTTACACATCTAAACCCATCTTGCAGTTCACAGTTGGCTGGCGCAGGAATGTGCCCTGATCCAAAGACCCCCTGCACTGGACGGTGCTGTACATCTTAACCAGACCTTCTCTCTATGGGAGTTTGAATACGGGATACCTGGAGAGTATCACTGTGGGAAGAATGGCGTCCAAATAGACAAAAATAGCAAAGCAGTAACTAGGAGCAAGGAGACAGAAACAAGGGAGAAGAGAGAGAAGTTAGTCAGAAGGAAGATGTGGTTAGAGACAGGGAGAGGGGAAGAAGCAATAAAAGTGAACACAAGTGTTGTACCTGGCTCCCCCGTCCATGCTGTCAGTCAACTGAAGCTACTTTGGTGTCTCCCCGGGGCGTGGATCACCATGTTCTCCAAAGGCCACGTGTACGTGCTGCAGGGGAGAAACTTCACGGGTCCCTCGCTGTGCACTGAAATCACCCCTAACGATCTCTCTCCCCTGCAACCCCAAAGAGCCGATGAAAACACTAATTCAACACAGAAGACACTCGAACAGGCCCAAACCCCCGTCGATCTGACTCTGAAGCCTGTGCTCTTCATTGTATTGGCAGGTCACTGTCAAATCTGATTCTGTTTTTATAACAAGTCATCGTCAGAAGTCTATGCTGATACTTGCTTGGGGACTCAGGTTTAAACAAGTTTTTTTTTTTTTTTTTTTCAATAGAGTTTATTTATTTATTTTTTTAATTTTATTTTATTTTTAAACTTTACAAAATTGTATTAGTTTTGCCAAATATCAAAATGAATCCACCACAGGTATACATGTGTTCCCCATCCTGAACCCTCCTCCCTCCTCCCACCATCCCTCTGGGTCGTCCCAGTGCACTAGCCCCAAGCATCCAGTATCGTGCATCGAACCTGGACTGGCAACTCGTTTCTTACATGATATTTTACATGTTTCAATGCCATTCTCCCAAATCTTCCCACCCTCTCCCTCTCCCACAGAGTCCATAAGACTGTTCTATACATCAGTGTCTCTTTTGCTGTCTCGTACACCGGGTTATTGTTACCATCTTTCTGAATTCCATATATATGCGTTAGTATACTGTATTGGTGTTTTTCCTTCTGGCTTACTTCACTCTTAAACAAGTTTTTTAAATGGTGACTTTCATTATAAGAATTAAAGGAGCAGATTAATTGTATAAATTAGTGGAGTACTTCACTGTAACAGTAATAGTGACTACAGTGATATGAAACCTTTCCGGAAATTAATGAGGTTTACATGCACACATACCTGGTAAAAGAAAAACCCTGTTTATGTCTGATCTGTGAAGATTATAACAAAACAATAAATATGTAAAAAAAAACTTGTTTTTCTTCCCAATTTTGTTTTTGTTTCAGAGATAAATGAAGCTGAGTAGGTACGATTTTTTTCCCCCGCGGGCAAGTGGAATACAATTTACATTTTACTGAATTTAAGATTCCATTGGTTGTAAGTTGTATCATTATTTTGTATACCATGGAGAAATTTTAAAAACCCTGCCAATTATAACAGCAGTTTGATTTAAAAAGGCATTCAGATTTCAGAGATACTAAAATGTGAGGCACAGGCATGAGAAAGTTGAACTAAGAGATCTTATAGACAGAGTACCTGAAGAACTATGGACGGAAGTTCTTGACCTTGTACAGGAGGCAGGAGTCAAGACCACCCCCAAGAAAAGAAATGCAAAGAGGCAAAATGGTTGTCTGAGGAGGCCTTAAAAGTAGCTGAGAAAAGAAGAGAAGCTAAAAGCAAAGGAGAAAAGGAAAGATACACCCATTAGAATCCAGAGTTCCAAAGAATAGCAAGAAGAGATAAGAAAGCCTTCCTCAGTGATCAGTGCGATGAAATAGAGGAAAACAATAGAATGGGAAAGACTAGAGATCTGTAAGAAAATTAGAGATACCAAGGGAACATTTCATGCAAAGATGGGCACAATAAAGGACAGAAATGGTATGAACTTAACAGAAGCAGAAGATATTAAGAAGAGGTGGCAAGAATACACGGAAGAACTACAAAAAAGATCTTCATGACCCAGATAACCATGATGGTGTGATCACTCACCTAGAGCTGGACATCCTTTAATGCGAAGTCAAGTGGGCCTTAGGAAGCATCAGTACAAACAAAGCTAGTGGAGGTGATGGAATTCCAGTTGAGCTCTTTCAAATCCTAAAAGATGATGCTGTGAAAGTGCTGCATTCAATACGCCAGCAAATTTGGAAAACTCAGCAGGGGCCACGGGACTGGAAAAGGTCAGTTTTCATTCCAATCCCAAAGAAAGGCAATGCCAAAGAATGCTCAAACTATCGCACAGTTGCACCCATCTCACACGGTAGCAAAGTAATGCTCAAAATTCTCCAAGCCAGGCTTCTACAGAATGTGAACTGTGAACTTCCAGATGTTCAAGCTGGTTTTAGAAAAGGCAGAGGAACCAGAAATCAAATTGCCAACATCTGCTGGATCATGGAAAAAGCAAGAGAGTTCCAGAAAAGCATCTATTTCTGCTTTATTGACTATGCCAAAACCTTTGACTGTGTGGATCGCAATAAACTGTGGAAAATTCTGAAAGAGATGGGAATACCAGACCACCTGACCTGCCTCCTGAGAAATCTGTATGCCGGTCAAGAAGCAACAGTTAGAACTGTACATGGAACAACAGATTTGTTCCAAATCGGAAAAGGAATACGTCAAGACTGTATATTGTTATCTTGCTTATTTAACTTATATGCAGAGTACATCATGAGAAGCACTGGACTGGCTGAAGCACAAGCTCTAATCAAGATTGCTGGGAGAAATATCAGTAACCTCAGATATGCAGATGACACGACCCTTACGACAGAAAGCAAAGAACTAAAGAGCCTCTTGATGAACGTGAAAGAGGAGAGTGAAAAAATTGGCTTAAATCTCAACATTTAGAAAACTAAGATCATGGCACCTGGTCCCATCATTTCATGGCAGATGGGAAACAATGGAAACAGTGAGAGACTTTATTTTCTTGGGCTCCAAAATCACTGCAGATGGTGACTGCAGCCATGAAATTAAAAGATGCTTGCTGCTTGGAAGGAAAGCTATGACCAACCTAGACAACATATTAAAATACAGAGATATTACTTTGCCAACAAAGGTCTGTCTAGTCAAGGCTATGGTTTTTCCAGTGGTCATGTATGGATGTGAGAGTTGGACTGTGAAGAAAGCTGAGTGCCGAAGAATTGATGCTTTTGAACTGTGGTGTTGGAGAAGACTCTTGAGAGTCCCTTGGACTGCAAGGAGGTCAAACCAGTCAACCCTAAAGGAAATCAGTCCTGAATATTCATTGGAAGGACTGGTGCTGAAGCTGAAGCTCTAATACTTTGGCCACCTGATGCGAAGAACTGACTCATTGGAAAAGTCCTTGGTGCTGGGAAAGATTGAAGTCAGAAGAAGGGGATGACAGAGGATGAGATGGTTGGATGGCATCACCAACTCTATGGACATGAGTTTGAGCAAGCTCTGGGAGTTGGTATAGGGAAGCCTGGCGTGCTGCAGTCCATGGGGTCACAGAGTTGGATACGGCTGAGCGACTGAACTGAACTGAAAATGTGAGGCACAGGCATGAGAAAGTTGAACTAAGAGTGAGTGGAAAGTTTATACGAGTTTAATGGAGGAGGTGGTGGCTGGGCCCAGGACCTGTGTCCCCGTGGAAGGCTTGGAAATGCTAAAGCTCTTGAGTGCTGGCAGGACACACAGAGGGTCCTAGCTGTTTTCCTTAGGCTGGATAATTTTTTTTAATATGAAAAAATATACATTTTAGAACTAATAGTATATAACTGTTACTTACAAAGATATTAGAAAAAACAGGTTTAAATTTGCAGATCAATTTAGGAACAACGAAAATTGTTCCACTGAATAACATTTCAGTTACAGACTGAGTCTTAAATTAAGTGCAGAACTGCAAAAAGATTAAGTAACACGAGTAATCATTAAATTTTAAAACTAGGAAGGTCCTCAGAACTGCCAAAGATGTTAACAAATGATTATTCATTTAGTATTTGTTTTCATACCGATTGTAAGCCAGGCATTATTAGATGTTGGGTATATAGCCATGGATGCAAATACTGGTCCTCTGCCTTCACTGAGCTTAGTTTGGGGGGCAGTGCAGTTTATAGGTTTGCCGACAGCAGTGAACACTTCAAAGAAAAAGTACAGAGCTGTGGAAGAGTGGAACTAGAGGTTCCTAATTGAGAGTGGGAAGGGTCTGTAAGGAGTTGAAGAAAAGCCACTGAGTGGGTATAAATTAATGAGGTAAAAAGGAGACAAGAAACAGCTTGTGCAAAAAACCTGAGCAGGAGAGATGGAGCCAGTCAGTGAAACAGAGTGTAGGGGGGTGACTTCATTTGAGGTAAGACTGGATGATGCAGGGCCTCATAAGCCATAACATTTTGGATTTTTACTCTCAGCCCAGGGGGAAGCCACCAGAGGGTTTTAATGGGGAAAGTGACCTTGGCTGCTCTGTGAAGCCTAGATTGGAGTAAGGTTCAAAGTGAAGAAGGCCCCTCAGGAGTCTGCTGCTAATTGAGACCAGCTAAGGCAGAAGTGAAGAGGAACTAAAAGGCCTCTTGATGAAAGTGAAAGAGGAGAGTGGAAAGTTGGCTTAAAGCTCAACATTCAGAAAACTAAGATCATGGCATCTGGTCCCATCACTTCATGGGAAATAGATGGGGAAACAGTGGAAACAGTGTCAGACTTTATTTTGGGGGGCTCCAAAATCACTGCAGATGGTGACTGCAGCCATGAAATTAAAAGACACTTACTCCGTGGAAGGAAAGTTATGACCAACCTAGATAGCATGTTCAAAAGCAGAGACATTACTTTGCCAACAAAGGTTCGTCTAGTCAAGGCTATGGTTTTCCCTGTGGTCATGTATGGATGTGAGAGTTGGACTGTGAAGAAAGCTGAGCGCCGAAGAATTGATGCTTTTGAACTGTGGTGTTGGAGAAGACTCTTGAGAGTCCCTTGGCCTGCAAGGAGATCCAACCAGTCCATTCTGAAGGAGATCGGTCCTGGGTGTTCTTTGGAAGGAATGATGCTAAAGCTGAAACTCTAGTCCTTTGGCCACCTCATGCGAAGAGCTGACTCATTGGAAAAGACCCTGATGCTGGGAGGGATTGGGGGCAGGAGGAGAAGGGGACGACAGAGGATGAGATGGCTGGATGGCATCACCGACTCCATGGACATGAGTTTGAGTGAACTCTGGGAGTTGGTGATGGACAGGGAGGCCTGGCGTGCTGCGATTCATGGGGTCGCAAAGAGTCGGACACGACTGAGCGACTGAACTGAAGGTGACAATCTGACCTGAGCATTGTGACTGAAAGTATGTGTTCTTGAGGATAATCTGTATTAACCGAAGTCTTAATTTGTGTACATTTGGACCCAGCAATTCCATTTTCGGGTATTTATTCTAAAGGAATAATCTTAGATGTGTGCAAAAGTTGAACCATTGGTATGTTTAAATATTTATATTTAATATTATGTATTAAATATAAATAATAGAGGATAGGAATAAGAAATTGGTTTGAAAGATTATAGTATTTTCAAAAAGTGGAAAGGAAAGAGGAAAATCATACCCCCTTGAAGATTTGTTTAGATAAGGAGAGTTCTCTGTGTGTTTGAGTGGGTACTAGGGAAAAGACGCTGAAAATACAGAATTGAGAAGAGATGCTCATGAAACAAATTTGGGGAGGAGAGATCTAGGACCAGGGGACAGATGGTACTTTGCACGGTTGCAGGAGCTTCTGGTGTAAAAATGAACTGCGGTTCTACAGTGTGATTTCCGTTTTGAGTACTAGCCTGGGAATCTTGAAGCCATGCCTTGTAACATTGGTATTGGGTGGAAAGTGCTTTTCATACCAGAGAGTTGTAAATGAATTTTTAGTGTGCAGTCAGCCCATGAATTTGCTTGCCTGTAAATTTGAGTTTCCCTGGGTAAGGATCAACTGAGCAGGATGAATTTTTGAGAAAACACTTTCTCTCTCCCTTTTCCCCTCTCCCCACTTCTGTCCCTATCCCCTTCTTTTTCGCTTCCTTTTCCTCCCTTCCTTCCTTCCCCTTGCATCCCTCCCTCTTCCTCTGGTCCGCCTCTAACATTTACACTTGATGATATATTCAGAGCGGAAAAGCAGTCAAATACTTAAAGAAAATCAGCGTCCTCCCTCCCTCCCTCCCGTACTGCCTTTGTGACAGTTTTATGCCTGTGTAGTGGAGCTATTTCCTATGTGGTGTGCCTTAATGCCCCTCTGCAAGTTTCAGATGTTATGTATTCTTTGCATTAGTAAAAATATCTAGGCCAGTTTCAGGCACAGAGGTATTTAACACCCTGGTTTCCACTCCCTCCATAGTATTGATGCTTAAGTAAAACCAGTTAACTGTTATTTCCAGTGCCTGTTTTAAGTAGGTTTTGTGTGTGTGTGGGGGGGGGGTTGTTGTTGCTATTGTTGGGTTTTTTGTTGTTGTTTGCTGCTGCTTTGCAAATACTGCTGCTTTATAGTAATGATTAGCTGGAATATTCGTAGAGGAGTTTGAATTTGACTTTTTGGTAAGCTTGCAGTTATCATCTCTGGTATTTCCTTGAATATTTCCTTTTCCTATCAGTATAATTAAAAAAAAAAAAAAATGTAGCTTTACAGAATTTCCAAAATAGTTACTGAAGTTAACTGAGTATTTTTTAAATTGTTGCTTCTCCCAGGATGCAGTTGCTTTAACTCTTTCCTTATAAAACCAGGTTTTAAAATCCATGCCTATATGTATTGTGTGTTTCATATATCCGTGTGTAGATATGAGTGTATTTTGAAGCTAGTGGGTGTTTTACCTCTTCGGCTTTGTAGAGTTAGTTCTCAAAAGTTACCAGCTTCCTGGATATTTTATTATAACTCCATAATACATTATGGTGTAAAGGTCAAAATGTTTCTACCAGGCAATTTTTTACTATTTATATATGGAGTACCCCAAGTACAATATTATTTTCTGAGAAAACAAGTTTAATTATTGAGACTTTGAAAAAATATTGTGGATTAGAAGATGTGGTTAGGTTTCACCTAGATTATTAAATGTTTAACTTATTTCCGCAAATGAGCATACTTTCCAGATTTTATCTGTATTGACTTAAGTTATTGGAATTCCTGGGATAAATAGTAGTAAAATGCTCTTTAAATATTTGTCTGTCATGTATTTGAGTATGTTAAAAGGGTGTAATTAGAAACAGTGCGGTTTTCATGAATGTGTTAATGCAGTGCTTAATGTCTTGAGATGCTTTTTATTAACTACCTAGAAACAAAGGAAGGTCTGCAGTAAGATTACTAGTAAGCCTGCACCTTCTAAATAGAACCTTACTTTTTAAAGACATTGTTAAACTAGTGTTATCAGGCAGCATTTAACACTCTCCATGTTACAGTGTAAATTCAACAACATAGTATGATTCATAATAATATTTTCATATCTTGCTTAAGTCATTCGGGGATTTTAGCAGTTATCTTTTTAGCTACAAGTCCATTGAAAGTATGAAGTAAAACCATATTGTTCTTGAAAATTATTTTTCACATACAAATTTCATTCTCCTTATTTTTCCTTCTGTTTTCAGTCGTGAGATGGAGAATAAAGAAACTCTCAAGGGACTGCACAAGATGGACGATCGCCCAGAAGAACGAATGATCAGGGAGAAACTGAAGGCCACCTGTATGCCAGCCTGGAAGCACGAATGGCTGGAACGGAGAAACAGGAGAGGCCCTGTGGTGAGTTACCTGCTAGAAGGAAGAAAGCATAGGAGGAAGTGGAAAATTAAGCATAAATAGACCCTCTTGTAAACTTTTCCCCCCCCTTCATTTTAAATGCAATGCAGTTTTATTTGCTTTGACATTTTCTAGACATTTGAACAAAATGTAGCTAATGCTGTGCTCATTAAGCAACTTAAACTGTTCTAAGGAGTAATCCCTCTGGTTGAGTGGGAGAGGTAATGCTTAAAGCAACACTGCCCTCTAATGTCTGTGTCTCTAAAATCCTTTAATTAGCAATTTGTACTGTACTTAAAAAAGAAAAACGATTTTTCCAATTTTATTTTGAAGTTTTATCTCTAAGGTAGGATCTAAGGATCTTAATTCTAAATCTTTTAAATTCATGTATGACAACATTTTAAAATGCATTATGTAAATATTATCAACATTCAATTGATGTAGCCTAAATGACTGAAATCTATGTGGTTAAAAATAGCCTTATACTTACAGTTTAAACTAATAAAGAAAAGTTGATAGATTTTCTGTTGTATTTGTATAATATTGCATAATTTTAAAAACAGTTCTTGTCTTAATCTTATGTTCACATTTACTTCTTTTTTTATTTTTTAAGTAATAAAATACTGGCATTTTAATTTAGGTGGTAAAACCAATCCCTATTAAAGGAGATGGATCTGAAATTAATAACTTGGCAGCCGAGTCTCAAGGAGAGGGCCCAACGAGCGCTGCTTCCTCCACTCCCAAAGGCCGACGCAGCCCTTCCCCTGGCAGCTCCCCCTCAGGTCGCACAGTGAAATCTGAATCTCCAGGAGTAAGGAGGAAAAGAGTTTCTCCGGTGCCCGTAAGTTAATGTTTTAGCAAACGTGCTAAGTTTCTACAGTTTTAAAACATACTTATAACACAGGAAGGATTGGCAAACCATCTGTTAGAGCAACATTCCCAAAGTGTGCCCACAGACCCTTGGCTCAGGGTACCTGCCCTCAGATGCTTTCTGTGGATCCATTAGGTCAAAACTAATTCTGTAATAAAACTGAGATGTTATTTTCCTCTTGCACTGCATTGACATTTATAGTGGTGAGTAAAGCTGCTGGTGCATTTGCCTGAATTAAAGCTACGACGGTAGAAACTGTATTCCTCACTTGGGTATTTGACAGACATTTTTCTTACAAAGAATTAAGTAAGACTCACTTCAAGGAAAACAACTCATCTGTTTCTTCATTAGTGGTAAAACTTGAGATTTCAAGCAAAAATTAGAGTTTTGGAAAAGTCATATCCAACCACTGTCAGCTTGATAGCTTCTCAGTACTTAGACTTTTAATAGGCCAATAGTATTATCACTTGTGGGTTTTTTTTTTTGTATATTGTGCCATGAAATATATGAACTTTTAGAAGATGTACCATTCCTTTGATGTAGTATCAAAGACAAATATTCATTATTATTTGAAAAGGATTTCCCAAATACATATCTATGTGAGGCCAGATTCTCTTCATGTACTCAACCAAAATACCATGTCACAGCAGACTGAACGCAGAAGGATGGATGAGAATCTCAGTATTGAGATTCAGTACTCTGATTCAGTCTCCGTATTGAGCCAGACATCAAAGAGATTTGTAAAAAGATAGGTCCTGACCCTCCAAGACAGAGAGATTACTACTGGTAGGAATGCGAGTTAAAACTTTCTAACCTTGAAAAGCAAATGAGTGATGGCAAAATAATTGTGGTATAGTGACCAGAAGGGGGAGATTTGGGTTTCCTCACACCTAAGGTTGTTAAAGCACATAAATGCTTCAGAAAGTAAATTTTAAATAAAATTTACAGTAAAGCCAAAGATTCTCAACAGTATTTATCAGCTTTATGTGGACACACATTTAAAGTAGCTATTTTTTAAAAAACTCGAAATAGGAACAATCATTTATTAGCTCATAAATCTGAAATAGGGCAGGGCTCAGCAGGAGTGGCTCATGTCTGCTCCCTCTGGCATCTGCAGACGCTAGAATATCCAAGGCTGCTTCTTCACTCCCCTGTCTAGTGCTTCAGCTGGAACAGCTGGGGGCTATTGGCCTTTCTTTCTCATAGCACGGAAATTGGGCTGTAACAAGTGTTTCAAGCTAGGAAAGCAGGTGGAATAGATTCTCACAGCCCTCAGAAGGAACCAACCCTGCCAGCACCTTGATCGTTGATTGTGGACTTCAAGCCTCTGGAACTATGAGACGATACATTTCTGTTAAGCCAAAGAACAAAAAAAGGTGATTCAAGAGAGCAAACCCCAGCATGGACGCTCTTATGAAGCCACTACTTGGATTATGTTTACTAATGCCTTATTGCCCAAATCTAGTTACATGCCCAAATCCCAGAATCAGTGTGGTAGGGGGCTACAGAAGGGTATATAAATATACTGGGAGGTGTGGTCCATGGGGTCATCAAAGTGAAAGTCTACCGCAAATAAAGAATTGTGTCTCCCCTCCCCCTACATCCTCTTTGGGATATATATTAGACAAGGTGACTTCCTCATGCTAACGGCTACCTAACGTTTCATTATCTGGATAAAGATCCTTCATGGCTTCTTTGAACTACGTACTAGTGGACATTTATGTTCCTTCTCAACTTTTCATTACTAAAAGCAATCTTGCAAAAATATTTTTTATGCATGCATCATTTTGCACATCTAGTGAGCATATCCATAGTGTGAATACTTAGCAAGTCCAATAGTATATGCATGTGTACTTGTTTTGGGTTTTGTTTTACTTCTTAGTAACTGCCTATTTAAAAAATAATGGTTTTATTAAGACAGTTCATATGGTGCACAATTCACGCATTTAATTGTACAGTTCATTGAGTTTTGGTATATTTACATAGTTGTAGCCATCACTACAATAAGTTTTAAAATATTTTCATCACTCCAGCAGAAAACCCCAGACTAATTAGCAGTCTCTCCCCAGCCTTAGGCAACCTATATACAATCTACTTCCTGACTATATACAATTTGAGTGGACCTTTTATATAAATGTAATCTTATAATATGTATAGGCTTCTGTGGCTGGTTTTTTGCTCTCAGCATCCTGCTTTCAAGGTTCATCCACGGTATAGCTTGTATCATTTTAAATTGTAGAATAGTACTCTATTGTATGGATATGCATGTTTTGTTTATTTACTCATTAGTTGGTGGGCATGTGATTTCCACTTCTGGCTTCATAATGCTACTGGGAACAGTTCTGTACACATTTTTGTGTGGACATAGCTTCATTTTTCTTGGGTATATACATAGAAGTGGGATTGCTTTACAAAGCTTTACAAAATGAGATTGTTTTACGAAGCAGGTACACCATTTTACATTCCCACCAGCCCTGTTGCAGGCTTCCAACCACTTCATTTTCTTACCAGCTTTTATTACCTTTTACCTGTTTCTTTTGGCATCAAAAAGAACTAGACTTTCCACTGGGCAGTGATGGAAAGACCAAGTTCTAGGGGAGTCAGTGAAGTGGACTGAGTGACACACATCACCCTCACACAGGAGCATTTTCAGCAGCCTCCAGTGAGATGTCTTAACCTGGGAAGAGTCACTTACCGCTCCTCCTCCACAGAGAACTTCATGGAGCTGTTTGTAAATGACCAGTCACAGGAAGCACATTTAGTGATCCCTTAAGTGGAAGCCAGGAAATTGGATGCTTAATTTTCATCACTAGAAACAAGTCATTTTACCTGTTTAGGAAGCACATTTTCTATGCTTTTTATTTTGGTTTACATAAAACTTTTCAAAGATGTCAAATACTTATAATTTGTAAAATTACCATATGTTTGTCTCTCTTGGCCAAAGTTTTATTATTTTAGGGATGACAGATTTTAAAAATTTACTCATAGCAATATGTCAGACAAATGCATTTGCAAAACACATTTTGTCCCATCATATTATATATTGAGGCATTTTGGGGTGAATATAAAAAAGGTCTGGTGTGACCTTTTTTAGGTCATTTTCTTTTCTTGTGGAGGAGTAAACGTCTTAGGAGCAATTTACCTAATTTTTAAAATATTGTGAAGTTTCAGAGTGGGAGAATCACACCACCTCGAAGAGCCCCTTCACCAGATGGCTTCTCACCATACAGCCCGGAGGAGACAAACCGCCGAGTGAACAAAGTGATGCGGGCCAGGCTGTACTTACTGCAGCAGATAGGACCCAACTCCTTCCTGATTGGAGGAGACAGCCCAGACAACAAATACCGGGTGTTTATCGGGCCTCAGGTAGGAGCTGTCGCCGTTTTACATTTTATTAGGATACTAACTCAATATACTGTGACATTCTTAAATTTAAATTAGTATGTAATTCTCTTTTGTAATCTAAAGAGAGTTAAAATATTTGGGGAACTGTAAACTCTTTTAATGTGTTTATAAAGGGTTTTACTATGATGTGATATACTTCAGAATACAAATTTGGTCTTTTTATAACTTATTTAGGGCTGTGCTGGGTCTCTGTTGCTGCTTGGGCTTTTTTCTAGTTGCGGCGAGCAGGGGCTGCTCTCTTAATTGTGGCGCATGGGCTTCTCATTGTGGTGGTTTCTCTTGTTGCAGAGCGTGGGCTGTAGGGTGTGCAGGCCTCGGTAGCCGTGGCTCGTGGCCTCGGTAGCTGCGGCTCCTGGACTCTAGAACCAGGCTCACTAGTTGTGGCGCATAGGCTTAGTTGCTCCGAGGGATATGGGACCGTCCTGGACCAGGGATCAAACCCCTATCTTCTGCATTGGTAGATTCTTTACCACTGAGCCACCAGGAAAGCCCCTGGTCTTTTTAATAAACCAAAAATAAGAGATTAATTCATGGAGATAGCTGTAGGCTTTTCTTGCATATCCTTATATATCTTATTATATAAAGATAATGAGAAATTAATAGAAAGTTTAGTATAATAAACTTGGAAATATTTTTAAAGGGATCACCCTAGGAGTTCTAGTGGAACATGGATTTATTAAAGTAGAGGTGTTTTTTTTTTTTTTTAACTCTTTAGAATTGCAGCTGTGGGCGTGGAACATTTTGTATTCATCTGCTATTTGTTATGCTCCGGGTATTTCAGCTAGAACCTTCAGACCCAATGTTATGGAGAAAAACTTTAAAGAATTTTGAGGTAATTTTTTTAAATAAATGCTTTGGAGTAAAATTGTCAACTAATTTTTATGATACTCCTGAAATTTTTCCATAAGCTTTAAATTTAAGTGGACAGTGGTCATTTCAGAGGTGTGAATGTATTTAAGGATTACTTGATGTTTGTGAATAGTTCTCTTATAAGCTATTGACTAATTAGTTTTTTTCTTCTAGAGTGAAAAAAGTAAACACTGACCTATAAAAATACTGTTCATAGTAAACTATATGTATTCTTATTTTTGAAGCTCTTAAATTGGCTTTGTGAAAAACTTATGAAATAAAAGCCAAATAATTCAACCTATAGAACTCATTATCTGTACGTTATGGCACAAATGTCATGTTGCTGTCTTTTTTCAATGTTAGGTTGAGAGTTTGTTCCAGAAATACCACAGTAGGCGTAGCTCAAGGATCAAAGCCCCGTCTCGTAACACCATCCAGAAATTTGTTTCACGCATGTCAAATTCTCATACATTGTCGTCATCTAGCACGTCTACATCCAGTTCAGAAAACAGGTCAGTACTTTTTAAGGAATTAACAGCATTATGCAGTGTTACTCTTTAATTTTAGGGTTTATACATATATATACACACACACACACACACACACACACACACACTTGTTACGTTGCTCTAAAATGACTTAACTATTGAATCTTGGCTTTCAAGTTAAAAATCACGGGTAAAAAATATTAAAAGTCATCAAAGTATATTTGGATATTTTGTCCTGAAGCCTACAGTGTTGAAAATGGCACCTGAAATATCAGAATATAATAAATGTCCATTTCATAAGAAAAATTAAGGTATAAAGTAAGTGGCTACTGTTCATCAATTTTCATTTTGTGCCAAGCACCTTTTATGTTGTTTTATTAGGTAGGTTTTACCACTTTGGGAGATAACAAACTTGAGGCATTGTGTAAAGAATATGTCTGTAATTTTTTTATAAATTATGTACAAGGCAAAGTGGTTATCCAAAATTACTTTCAAATATCAGATCAGATCAGATCAGTCGCTCAGTCGTGTCCGACTCTTTGCGACCCCATGAATCGCAGCACTCCAGGCCTCCCTGTCCATCACCAACTCCCGGAGTTCACTCAGACTCACCATCCATCGAGTCAGTGATGCCATCCAGCCATCTCATCCTCTGTCGTCCCCTTTTCCTCCTGCCCCCAATCCCTCCCAGCATCAGAGTCTTTTCCAATGAGTCAACTCTTTCCATGAGGTGGCCAAAGTACTGGAGTTTCAGCTTTAGCATCATTCCCTCCAAAGAAATCCCAGGGCTGATCTCCTTCAGAATGGACTGGTTGGATCTCCTTGCAGTCCAAGGGACTCTCAAGAGTCTTCTCCAACACCACAGTTCAAAAGCATCAATTCTTCGGCGCTCAGCCTTCTTCACAGTCCAACTCTCACATCCATACATGACCACAGGAAAAACCATAGCCTTGACTAGATGAAACTTTGTTGGCAAAGTAATGTCTCTGCTTTTCAATATGCTATCTAGGTTGGTCATAACTTTCCTTCCAAGGAGTAAGCGTCTTTTAATTTCATGGCTGTAGTCACTTTCAAATATAGGATTTTTAAATTTCATGGTATAACTGCTTCTCTCATAGATAGTCCTCAGGGAATCCTCATTACAGCCTGTTTTACATGTGAGAACATAAGTAGGCTCTTCCGAACAGAGAGACTAATCATTTGTAATTAAGAGATACAATACCCATTAATCATAGTTATTAATTAAAATCTGTGTTGCTTCTCAGATTTTTCCATTGCCTAATTGCTGATAAGACTAAACTCATAATCCTGAAAGATCTGAGTTGTAAACCAATATGACAGGTGTGGAAAAAATTAAGAGTATTATCATAAAAAGTCATGCCAGTTTTCTTTCTTTTCCAAAATTTCTTTATTGGTTTTAATGGAAAAAAAAAATGAGGTTCTTAAAAATTACTCCAGAAAAGAGTACTCCTTTTTTTAGAAGGGCGCCTCCTACGTGTTCTCAGGAACTTCAGTCTGAAGCACTGGGCTAAGTGATAGTGTCGTTTTCATTCCATCAGTCTTTTAAGTATTGTTGAGGAATAGAAAGTGATGGTATCAGGCAAGAGCGTGATGAAGTAAAGAACTGAGAGAGAAGTGTTTTTTTATCTATGGAAAAAGTAAATGTTTGAATTTTCTTATTTTTTATTAAATGGATTGATTTTAGAATGAGAGTTTTATGAGTTTTTTGGGGACATTAGAGATTTCCAAGTTGACATGGTTCAGTGATAAGTAAAACCAGAACTGGTCATGTGAACAGATGCAGAACCAAACACTCCCGACTTGTGGTTGAGGACTCTTTCTCTTAGCCTTCATTTCTTCTAAATAAATGGAAAAAATTAGCTTTATTTCTCAAGCTTCCTTACCCAAACTTATTCTAGAGCCTTTTTCCTTTTGATTCATATTTCTGTAGCTTTTTATTTTGGAAAAGAAATTAATGCTTAAAACCAGGTAGCCAGTAGAAAGTGTCTCTCTCTCTCTAAGATGAAAAAGGCACCCTCTAAATATGGGCTGCCATAATTCGTGGGTTTTTTCTTTTAATTTATTTATTTGGATTTATTGTATCCAAGGGGGGAAACTGAAGAAGTTGTAATCTTAACTAAGAGTATACTGTGTAGGTAAGAAGGTTAATGTTTCATATAATCACAGAATTTTATGTCTAAAGTAAATATTTTAAGACTAAAATCAAGAAAAAGAAAATTTATCTGGAGATCTTATCACATTTTATATTAATTTAAAAATAGTATATAAGAAGCACTGAAAAACAGATTTGGGACAGATTGAATGTATTAAAAAATAATTAACAAAACTGTACCACCAAAACAATAGAAACCTGTGATCCAGTACAGAAGTGGGCAAAGAGCATGAGAAGAATTTTCACAGAAGAATTTCAAGGGGCTAACAAACATATGAAAATTTTTCAGGCAATCAAAAACTAAGAAAATGCTTATTTAAAAATATATATTATATATATATATCAGATTAATTTACAGAATTAATAGATTGTAATGAGACAGTTCAGTTCTTATAAGATATGCTTTACTATATATGTAAAGTGGTATAGCCTTTCTGGAAAAAAGTAACGTGACTTTTGAAAATATTTATAGTCATTAATCCAGTATATGTATTACTTTTTTTTTTTTTAAGAAAAAAAATTTAATCTGAAAAATGCCCAAGACTTACATATATGGCTGTTTCTCACAGTACTATGGTGAAGAACTTGGAACAACTTAAATATCCAGCAACTGAATGGTTAAGATATACCCATATTATGAATATCTCATGCAGCCATTAAAATTATGCTTTTGAAGACTATTGAATGGTATGAAATAAAATCCAGATTATACTATCTGTCATGCATGAACCCATTTTTTATATATAAAAGGTATTACAGGTGCTTAAATAAATGAGTAAAAATTTTAATTGTTTTTAACTGGTGGTATTACAGGTAACATTTTTATACTTTAAATACTTAGGGCTTTGAGGGTTATTGGGACTCTGTCACAGCTATTCGGCTCTTCCCTGTAGCTGAAGTAGCCACAGACAGCATGGGGCATGGCTGCGTTACTCCCAATACTTCTCATCTTATTATTTTTAAACAAATATAAAGTCATGACATAATTTGATCTGCAGCTTGCTTTTTAAATAAAAAATGTTTTCACTTTATATATCAAGAACATTTTCCTCAGTACAAAAATATATACTACTTTCTTATTACAGCCATGTAAGATTATATGGATATAACACAATGTATTTTGCTATTGCCATAATTAATGGACATTTGTGCTCAGATGCTCAGTCACTTCTGACTCTTTGTGGCCCCGTGTACTATAGCTCGCCAGGCTCCTGTTCATGGGATTTCCCAGGCAAGAATACTGGAGTGGGTTGCCATTTCCTACTTCAGGAGATCTTCCCAACCCAGGGGTTGAACCTGTGTCTCTGTGTCCCCTGAATTGGCAGGTGGATTCTTTACAACAGCTCTATTTTTTTTCTTTTTTTGCCTAATTAAATGCAATGGATTTTCTATTAACTTGAAATATTTCTGAAGGAAAGCATTCTAGAAAACAGGTTCTTTAGGTCATGGATATGTATGTTTAGTATCTTAAGAAATACTAGCAAAGTCTTCTAAAAATTTTAATTTTTTCACTCCCACCAGTAGTGTATATGAGAGCCTGTTTTCCTATCAGTATCAACCTATTTAATTTTTGTCAGTCAGATTATCCCACCCCCGCCAAAGACAAATAAAATAAGAGCTTTATTAATATAACATGTATTTTGTACTTCTCTTTTTATGTTTATTCACTATTGGTCTTTCTTAAGTCAGCTGCCTTTTTATCTTCTTTGCTTGTTTTACTACTGAGTTGCTAATATTTTTCTTACTGATATCATACTTACTTTGTATATAATGGGAATGGTATATACAGTATAATTATATTTATCATATAAGTCAAATACACATAATAAAGTTACAGTTTTGCCATAAATGAAACCATTCTGTACAAGTTAGAATTCTGTCATGTTATCTGCTATTTTTTCATCATATAGTACATTATAAATATTTTTCTTTGTCATTATGTATGGATCTCTGATCCTTTTCAAAGGCTTCATAGTGTCTGGGTGTACTTTTTTTTTTAACCTCCTTTTGATGTTCCTTTGGTTGATTTTTTTTTTTCATTATGCTAAGTAGTACTGTAATGAACATTCTCACACATATATCTTTATTATTTGTATCTTTATTTCCTTATGGTATATTCCTAGAAGTCTAGTTGAAAGATTGTGTACATTAAGAATAGTTGTTTCTAGCTCTTTCCATCATCTTTCCATGCTGCCATAATGATGTGCTTGAATGTCCTGGCTGATACTTTCAAGAGTATCAATAATGCTGAAAAGAGAGGCAAATGCCAGATGCTTATTAGGCCGTGCTCATCATCCAGGTTATTGTCAGGTTTCTAACTGTGATGATGAAGCATGGTTACATTGGTGAATTTGAAATCATCGATGATCACAGGGCTGGGAAAATTGTTGGGAACCTCACAGCCAGGCTAAACAAGGGAGGAGAGATCAGCCCCAGATTTGATGTCCACCTCAGAGATCTAGAAAAATGGCAGCATAACCTGCTTCTGTCCCATCAGCCTGGTTTCACTGTACTGACAATCCTACCTGGCATCATGGACCATAAAGAAGCAAGACAAAAACACACAGGAGGGAAAATACTTGGATTCTTTTTCTAGGGATGTAATACATACAAATAAAATGCCTCAGAGGATCAAAAAAAGTTGTTTTTAGATTTTTTTCTAGGAAAGTTGGACCAGATTATATACTCACCAAAAATGTCTGAAATAGGCCTTCATACTTAAGGATGGGGAATAGATGAGTTCTATAGTCCTTCCAATACTTGAAATCTTGACAGTGTTGGCATGTAGTATGTTTATACATAGATCTTAGGGTAGTTCATTTATTCAAAAGGTGCACTAACAAAATTTGGGTGATACATATATCTCTTGAGATTTAGTTCATTTATTGAATTATATTCATAGCAAGGAAAGGTTAAACCACATTCAAAATTACTGTATATTATAACAGCAGATCAGATCAGATCAGATCAGTCGCTCAGTCGTGTCCAACTCTTTGCGACCCCGTGAATCGCAGCACGCCAGGCCTCCCTGTCCATCACCAACTCCTGGAGTTCACTGAGACTCACGTCCATCGAGTCAGTGATGCCATCCAGCCATCTCATCCTCTGTCGTCCCCTTTTCCTCCTGCCCCCAATCCCTCCCAGCATCAGAGTCTTTTCCAATGAGTCAACTCTTCGCATGAGGTGGCCAAAGTACTGGAGTTTCAGCTTTAGCATCATTCCTTCCAAACAAATCCCAGGGCTGATCTCCTTCAGAACGGACTGGTTGGATCTCCTTCAGAATGGACTGGTTGGATCTCCTTGCAGGCCAAGGGACTCTCAAGAGTCTTCTCCAACACCACAGTTCAAAAGCATCAATTCTTCGGCGCTCAGCTTTCTTCACAGTCCAACTCTCACATCCATACATGACCACAGGAAAAACCATAGCCTTGACTAGACGAACCTTTGTTGGCAAAAATACTTCTCAAGTAGTTTATGTACACAACGCTCCTAAACAAGAATTTCTAATGAATTTTTTCATAGTGTGAAGAAACCAAAATTGTTTTTAGCATATGGCTTTAATTCTGTTAACATTCTTTTGTAGTTAATGCCTTTGTGTCCCCTTCCTTATAGTATAAAAGATGAAGAGGAACAGATGTGTCCTATTTGCTTGTTGGGCATGCTTGATGAAGAAAGTCTTACAGTGTGTGAAGACGGCTGCAGGAACAAGCTGCACCACCACTGCATGTCCATTTGTACGTGGCACCTTTTCTCCCTGTGCTTAGTCAGCACGGTTCCTCTAACAGCTAACTGTATGATGTAGGATTTTAACATGGCCTTTGGCGACACTGGTGAGGGGCGAAAAGAAGTACATACCTAGGCCCTGTGTGAACTTCTCAACAAATAAGACTTTAGATTTGTTAGGAGATGAGCTGTGTGAGCAAAGAAATGTTATAAAGTGTGACCCCTGGTAATGAAAGGCGTGCACAGAATTAGAAACAGTTCCGATCTGGTGGGTGCACCTGGAGGGAAGGGGATGGAAGAATGCCTGGGCAGGGCGTGCCAGAGAGGGTAACGTCAAAGCAAGGTTTGCATGATGTGACCAGATTATCAAGTGGGCAGGATGTTTTGGAAAACAGTAAATAAGATACTTGTTACATAACTAATAGCATTTGCAAAAATTACGAGCATCAGAATAATCTAGCCTACTGTGTTTTCCTTTTAGGTAAACATTATAGGTAAACGTCCTTTAGGTAAACGTTATATAAGTTTTGAGGCTCCTTCCATATATAAACCCTATACTAGCCATTATGAATAATTATTACATAAATAGTAAATGTTAAACATTTATGTTTTTGTAAGTTTTTTTCCCATAATTTTTCAGGGGCAGAAGAATGTAGAAGAAATAGAGAACCTTTAATATGTCCCCTTTGTAGGTCGAAGTGGAGATCCCACGATTTCTACAGGTAATAATTATGCGTTAATGATTTGGATATGTTTAATAAAGAATAAAAATGCTCTCACAGTGTCCTTTAAATCTGCTAATTCTTCTTAGCAATCTCTGTTCACTTTTCATTCAGCCACGAGTTGTCCAGCCCTGTGGATTCCCCTTCTCCCCTGCGAGCTCCACAGCAGCAGACCACCCAGCAGCATGCCTTGGCTGGGTCCCAGCGGAGGAATCAGGAGGGCAGTCTTACCCTTACTCATTACGGGACTCAGCAGATCCCTCCTTCTTACAAAGATTTAGCTGAGCCTTGGATTCAGGCAAGTAGTTCTTGTTCTTCATGCCTCAAAGAACCATTTGAGGCTAGTTAATGTAGTTGTCTCCCCAGTTTATAATTTAAGAAAGTACTTTTGCTTGCCTCCATCATGACTTGTATTCCACTGAAAATTTTAATTTGACCTTTGGTGTTAATACTTTGCTGGGGCTTCCCAGGTGGCTCATTGGTAAGAAATTCGCCTGCCGGTGTGGGAAATGCAGCTTCAGTCCCTGGGTGGGGACAATCCCTTGGAGAAGGAAGTGGCAACCCATTCCAGTATTCTCTCTTGCCTGGGGAAATCCCATGGACAGAGGAGCCTGACGGGCTACAGTCCATGGGGTCACAAAGAGTTGGACACGACTGAGCAACTAAGCATGCACGCACGCATGTATATTAATACTATGCCGCTTATAATAGAGCTGGAACTTTAAAAATTCTTTGCAGTCTCACCTCCCACCTCTAGACTAAGGGACATAAAAGTGAATATCCTTATTCAAGGATAGACACTAGAACCATTTAATACCAACTTGTTCCAGTGTTTAATCCCATTCCTGCCAAGAATTTGTTATTTTTCTCACTTGTTGCCATTTAAACTCCGTTTCTCCAATTGGTATTCTCATGGCATATGTCAGGTACTTAATACTTAATGAATGGAGGAATAAGAAAAAATATATGGCATTTACCTTGTATATTAGTCATTTTTATTTGTAAGAGTAGTTTCCATTCCTTTACCTTCTCTTCTGCTTAAATGCTTTCTCATCCTTAGTAGATCAGAATTTCAGTCGGTTGGTTGGATTCTAATGGTTTTCTTTGTTGTTATCTGCTTAGTCTATTATTTTTTAAAATGTATAATCCAAAACCAGACAATATCTCCAATAGATTATAGTGAAATAAAATGTTTTTGATAATCTGGTAAATTCTATTAAATTTGTAAGCAGACACAGGTTAACTCATTACGCTTATACATACAACAGTAGAATTTCTCTTTTTCTTTTTGTGACTGTTATAGTCCTGAAGCTTTAGAATTCTCTTTTCTTAGCATGTTAACAACCCAATAGGATTCTAATAAAATTTACAGACTTAATAAATATTTTATCTAATTCATTAATGGTATTTAACATAGCCCCTCACCTGCCCCTTCATGATTCCTCAAGAAAACTCTCAAGTTGATACTGAGTCTTGGATGCCATTTTTTCAAGGCAGAGGTCTAGTTTGTTTTGCTTAAGCTGTAGGTTGGACTAAGCTATATATTCTTGTTTTTTTAGGAGGACTATCATATAAGACATAAGACTCATGGTATGCTATTTAACAGTGCTGTGCTTAGTCGCTCAGTTCTGTCCAACTCTTTGCAACCCCAGGGACTGCAGTCCGCCAGGCTCCTACATCCATGGGGATTCTCCAGGCAAGAATACTGGAGTGGGTTCCCATGCCCTCCTCCAAGAAGTCTTCCCAACCCAGGGATCGAACCCAGGTCTCCCACACTGCAGGCAGATTCTTTACCATCTGAGACACCAGAGAAGCCCCATTTAACAGTGCTAGGCATACAATCAATTCACTAGATTCTAATTGATTTAAGTCTCCTTTACTATCATTCTAAAACAGAACACACAAAAACTGTCATTATTTGTTTCCCCCAAATCATGTTTATTCAGTCTCTAATAGTTAGAAATTTTTCATATAATGTTATCTTAGACATTGTTTACTTTTAGCTAACTGGTCCATAATGTCAAGACCATGCACCCCTTCTTTCAGGACTCTCTGGCTTTGCAGAAGTGGTAGTAATTACTATAATGATATACACTTCAATTATTATACGTATTTTTCATTATCCTTTGCTGATTTGAACACAGTTGTTGTTTTTTAGTCTTGTGGGTTTTTCCACTCTATTCATTGTATTTTTTTCTAATTAACCAAGTAAGAGAAATTCTGTTAACTTCTTAAACACCTTGCTCTAGTACCTTTCTTGATTTGGTCTTTTAAAATCTTGCTTCAGTTTTTTCTCTGCAAACTATGTTAACAAAAATAAAAATTTGGGGTTCTTCACAGATACATTTAGTTTAAGTACAGGAGCACAGAAATATATATATATCTATCTGATTACTTAATGGTGTTCACTCTTAGTTTTACTGGAGCTAATAAATGTTAAGGACTTTTGATAATTACTAGTTAAATTTGAGTAGGTTCTTATGGACACATTTGAAAATTTTATAGTATGGTGAAGATTTAAGAAATGTCCTATTTTCCTTTAGTAATCAAAAGTCATACTTAATTCAAAACACTTTAGTTTTTCTTCACATTGAATTCATTTTGTCTGTTTGACTATAGGTATTTGGAATGGAACTCGTTGGCTGCTTATTTTCTAGAAACTGGAATGTAAGAGAGATGGCTCTCAGACGTCTTTCCCACGACGTTAGTGGGGCTCTGCTGTTGGCAAATGGGGAGAGCACTGGAAATTCTGGGAGCAGTAGCGGAAGCGGTCCAAGTGCTGGAGCCACCAGTGGGTCTTCCCAGACCAGTATCTCAGGAGATGTGGTAGAGGCATGCTGCAACGTTTTGTCAATGGTCTGTGCTGACCCTGTCTACAAAGTGTACGTTGCTGCTTTAGTAAGTAGCTTTATTCTCTAACTGTACCTTTTTTGGGTTTGCGTTGGGTTGTTGGTTTGTTTTCTTTTTTTCCTTCTTGACAGCTTGCAGATATCATTTTTAAGATTCAGTAAAACTACATAATTTGATTTTGGAAAATCCAAATTTTGTTTTTATTTTATAATCCCAGGAAATTGCAATTTTCCATTTAGCATCTTCATCTAGATTCTACTTATTTTAATCTGGTCAAGTTTTCTTATATGCTCTTCTAAAGTAGCAATAGTTAGCTGTTCATATCTTTGTTTGCCTTACCTTATACACGACCAGATTGAAAATATTTTATGGGATAGCAAAGTAACCAAAGTTACCTTTGGTTTTATAAAAAATTTAGTATTAGACATTAAGAGCTGATTTTTAATAAACATTGTATGGAAATTCAGAAACCTTTTCACAAAAGAGGGCTCTGTAACATAAATTACTGAGTTGTTTTTCTAGTTTAATCTGTTAGAAGCTGTGTTTCATGTTGAGACAGAATGACAAGGAGGCTGTTCTGTAATTTTGTAAGCTAAAATTATGAGTATGTACATCTTTAGAACAGTTTCTCAGCCTCCACACTTACTGACATTGAGACAGGCATCTTATGCGTCGCAGGATGTTTAGCGACATTCCTGGTCTTTACCCACTACATGGCAGTGGCAACCCTCTCCTCTCCTTAGTCATAACCACCAGTAGTGTCTCCAAGCATTGCTCAGTGTCTCCTGAGGGTTAAAAATGCCCTCAGTTCAGAACCAGTGCTTCAGAATAATTCTTACCTGATCTTTTGAAAACTCATTCATCTCTCTGCTTCTATTCTTCCATGCGTGCTAAGTCACTTCAGTCTTGTCTGATTCTTTGTGACCGAATGGACTATAGCCCTCTAGGCTCCTCTGTCCATGGGATTCTCCAGACAAGAACACTGGAGTGGGTTGCCATGCCCTCCGCCAGGGGATCTTCCCCACCCAGGGATGGAACCAGAGTCTCTTCTGTCTCCTGCGTTGGCAGGCCGGTTCTCTGCCACTAGCGCCACCTGGAAACTTCCACTCTTACTCTTTTTCTAATCCATCCTCTAACAACTATGCCTGTAAAATCTTCTTTTTGAATAGCAGTATGGCGTAGGGTTATGAACATTAGTTTGGAGTCAAAATGGAGTGAACTCATAATTTACCATCCCAACTGGAATACTTGAATAATTTGCTAGTTAAACTGGGACTAGCCTAGGCTGTCTGGTCAAAATCAGAGAGAACTTGATTCAAATTCCCATTCTCCAGTGTGCTGGCAGTGTAACTTTAGGACTCTTAAATTTTAGCTTCCTCACCTATAAAATAATGAAAATATTTATCTCTCAGGTTTGAAATAGAAACCTCTAACCATAATGTCTAGTGCATTGTAGCAAAGTTGAATATAGTGGCCATCATTGTTCCTTAAATGCCACTTTATTCCCCAGCTCAGAAACCTTTAGAGGTTTCTGTTTCTTCAACAGCATTTCCTAAAGCATATTCTGTGGAAGTCTGGATGGGTTATGAGAAGTTCCCTGAAGAAAGAGTCTGTGTTCAGTTAAAATTGGTAAGCACAGAGTCACATGAGGTTAAATGGGTCTATTCACTGAAAGGCTTCTAGGAAGCTTTATAAGTTAATATACATTAGGAATCTAATCATAGCATAAGATGCATTATCTCCCAGACTTATCTTACCATGGTCTGTTTTTCATGTTAGCATCTTGAGAGACCCAGCATCCTACAGAATACTATAGAATAAAGACCAGCATACTGTAGAATAAAGATTACTTCTTTCTTCTTATTGTTTTCCAGCATAGAGCTTCAGACATACTGAACTGTTTGGTATACCGCTTTACCATCCAGTTGTTTATTACCAAGTTCAGATGGTGCCCCAGTGCACTTGTGAGCTCCTAGAGTAGAGGGGCTCTGAATGATACTGTCTTCCGATTCCTCTACGGTTACTTAGTGTGCCAGACACCGTGGGGGCAGGTGTGGTTCCTGCCCTTAGAGCTCTCCTTTCCCTCTCCCCCTTCCTCTTGCCCTTCTTTGTTTTCTCTTCTCCTCTCTCCCCATATATAATTTTTTGCTGAACCATTTGAAAGTTGTGTGTAGGCATCATGACATTTCACTTCCAATACTCTAGCATGTATCTCTAATTATCTCCTAAGAACAGATACATTATTCTGTATAACCACAATGCAGTCAGCAAGCTCTGAAAATTTAGCATTAATAACAATATTATTATGTACTATAAAGTCCATATTCAAATATCCCCAGCTGTCCCAACTGTGTCCTTTACAGCTAAAACCACAGACTTTACTCAGATTTCATCGGGTTTTCCATTAATGTCTTTTTTCTCTTCTAGGATCCAATCCACAGTCTCACGTGTCACTTAGTTATCATGCCCCTTAACCTCTCCCATCTGGGACAGTCCCTCAGTCTTCCCTTGTCTTTTGTAGACCTTGACACTTTTGAAGTGTATTGGCCAGTTATTTTGAAGAATGTCACTCAGTTTGGTTTTATCCGGTATTTTCTCATGATCACACTATGCATTTTTTGTAAGAACACCAGAGGTGATGTGCCCTTCTCAGTGCTTCAGTATCGGGGGTGCATCACATTGGTGTGTCTTATGGTTGGTGATGCCATCATCCTTCATCACTGGCTTGCGGGGATATCTACTGGGTGCTGTAAATTCACTCTTAGTAAGGGTCTTGGGGCAGATACTTTGAGACTATGTGAAAACTCTGTTTCTAGCCACAGAGTTATCTTGCCTACAGCAATCATTACTGTAGTATCCTAATGATTAGCTTCTATTTCCCATATTCCTTCTGTATTATTTAATTGTAACTCTTTTATGAAAAAGATCTGTCTTTTCTCATTTATATATTTATTCAGTTTTTTATTTCTGTCACCATAGACTTATGGGTATTTATTTTATTCTTTGGGTTATATTTCAGTACTGTCATCATTTACTTTGTTGCCCAAATTATTCCAGCTTTAGCCATTAGAGGCTCTTTCAGATTGGCTCCTTTTCTCATTTTCTTTTTAAAATAACTATTTTGAAATTAATTCAGACATTTAAAAATTACAAAAAATAGTTGAGAGTTCCCTATTTATTCAGTCTTTTATTTGTATCAACTCATGGATTCTTATTTATGGGTCATAATCTATTCCTATCATTGTTTTATTTCTCAAAGTGTCTCAGACTAGGCCATTGTCTCTGATGCTTTTTAAGTGTAGTTAAACTGACCTTCAGTCTTTTTCCCCCAGAAAACGTTGAGAGCCATGCTAGTATATACTCCTTGCCATAGTCTGGCAGAAAGAATCAAACTGCAGAGACTTCTCCGGCCAGTTGTAGACACCATCCTAGTCAAGTGTGCAGACGTCAATAGGTAAGGCCCTATAAATGAACCGATTCAAACCCGCTTGTCCTAAAAGCCTAGCACGGAGCCTCACACCTGCTGAGTGTAGGATACATGCTTATTAAATGAGGTCTGGAATATTGTTTTCTAATGTGAGATTTGAAATTACCATGTAACGTTTAAAGCTCTTAAGGAGTAGAAAGAAGAACTAATGGCAGGTGAAAAACAGGATAACAAACTGCATGGACCTCCACATTATTGTGATTCTTTTATTTTAAAGTAATATGCTTAAAACTGAAATCCAGTTGATAAGAATAGCTGATATATGAGGTATAATCTCATTTTAGAGAATGAATTACACAGGATAGGAACCAATAAAATTATTACACATGGTTTGTATTATCAGGACCAAAAAAAAAGATTTAAAAAAAACTTCATACTTTTGTGATGGAATTTTACTCTATGACACTTTATGTCAAATAACAATAATTCTATATATCCCTGCAATATCCTTAAAAATCAGCAAGGGACAGAACAGCCCTAATTGGAGGTATAAAATACAAAGTAGAGAAATGAGGTATGGTGATAAAGGAACATGACGAGCTATGCTTTTATTAGACTACTGGTTCCTTCTCTCTCTCTCTCCTTTTTTCCCCTTTCCATAAAGTGGGAGGAAAAGACCATTTTTCATACAAAAAGCATAACCCAGTCAACACATTGGGCAGTTCTAATCTCTTCATGTCCCAGCAGATCCCAGGTGGTTAGGAGCACTGAGTCCCTGAGTTTGCCCCTGCAGTTACCTCCTTTGGGAGCTCTTCCAGGCCAACTTTGTCTTCCTCCCTAAATCACACAGACGTAAATCTCTACAGACATAGTCTGTAGAGGGTCTCACAATTTCAGCACTTAACTTTGACTTGTTTGTCATCTTTTCAAGTCTTGTCTTTCACCTCCATTGTCTCTCTGCACAAGACTACACACTGTAAGAATTAGAGGTTTTCTTGTTGCTTAGAGAGAACACTATAAATATCTGAGAAAAATTAACATATTTGTAAAATGCCTAGAAAAGTAATTTCATTTCTTAATATCATATTGGTTTGGGGTTTTGCTTTTTTTTCCCCTGAGAATTTCAGTGCTTTTATAGCAATTGTTGTGTTGTCCACTCTGAAATTCTAAAGTCAGGTTGTTTGGTCACTTGAATGATGGAACATTATAAGAAATATGGTAAAGAGATTTTATGATATTTAGAAGTCACTCTGGCTATATAAAAAGAATATAAAGTTTTAGATGGGAAGATTTTGTTTTTAATTTAACAATTCTTAGTGGAAATCCAGAAATCCAGAAATCAAAATATTGGAATCTTCTTTCTTATTTTAACAATATATGATAATGAAAATAAGCCTTTTATATGGTTTGATATTTAAATTAATACTTGTGTAAGAACCAGTAGTGAAGATTCTGTGTTTAACATAGAGAATAAGGTAAAATTTAAGAAATTAGAGCTAATAATAAATATTATGACTGATAGTGACATCAATGATGCAATTTTAGTGATAGTCCTGAAAAACATTTTGTCCCACCTTTTCACATGGCGTTACATTACTACTCTCCTTTTAATATGTATTTTATCCAAGACTCAAGTCTGATGTTGCTTCCTTTCATTTTTAGTCGCACAAGTCAGCTGTCTATATCAACGCTATTGGAATTGTGCAAAGGCCAAGCAGGAGAGTTGGCAGTTGGCAGAGAAATACTTAAAGCTGGTAACAACTTTTCACTTAAAATTAATATAGCATATTTTATCATTTTCCTTAGACAGTCTAATCTCATCTCTAATATGGCCGTTGCAGGATTTTGAAGTAATTTTATAAATTGACTTGGTCAGCCAACATTTAAAATAGGAATTAATCTGAAAGATAAATTCTTAAAATTAATATAATTTAGAATATTTTTATTAAATGTAACTTGATCATATTTTTAGGTTTTAATATCACTATTTTTCAGTTATTTTTGCTTTCCTTTTTGTAGGATCCATTGGTATTGGTGGTGTTGATTATGTCTTAAATTGTATTCTTGGAAACCAAACTGAATCAAACAACTGGCAAGAACTCCTGGGCCGGCTCTGTCTCATAGATAGACTGCTGTTGGAATTTCCTGCTGAATTTTACCCTCATATTGTCAGTACTGATATTTCACAAGCTGAGCCTGTTGAAGTCAGGTAATTTTTCTTCTGAAAATGTGTTTCTTTTCCTCTTCTTACCTAACCCATCCCACGCCCACCATTACCTATCCAAGAAGGACACATTTTAGATTAATGAGACTCAGAAACTTCAGAGCACATACAGGTTACCAGTACTCAAATATTTGATTGACAAACACCTAAAGTCTAGGCTATTTAAAATAAAATATATAGATCTTTTATACTGAAGCAGTTTTTTTTTTTTTAATGTAAAAGCTGTAAAGTAGTACCCTTTTATTTCTATACACTTTGCAGTAATTTTAATTTGTTTCATAATTGAATGTGCTTTTTCTTTCAGGTATAAGAAGCTGCTGTCCCTCCTGACCTTTGCTTTGCAGTCCATTGATAATTCCCACTCAATGGTTGGTAAACTCTCCCGAAGGATATATTTGAGTTCTGCAAGAATGGTTACTGCAGTACCCCATGTATTTTCAAAACTGTTAGAAATGCTGAACGTTTCTAGTTCCACTCATTTTACCAGGATGCGGCGTCGTTTGATGGCTATTGCAGATGAGGTGGAAATTGCTGAGGCCATTCAGCTGGGCGTAGAAGACACTTTGGATGGTCGACATGACTGCTTTTTGCAGGCATCTGCCCCTAACAGCTATCCAGAAGCCATGGACAATAGTTCCTTTGAACGCATGGACCATTTAGAGAAAACTGGAAAAGGACTGTGTGCTACAAAATTGAGTGCCAGTTCAGAGGACATTTCTGACCGACTGGCCAGCATTTCAGTAGGACTTCCTAATTCAACAACAATGGAGCAACCAAAGCCAATGGTTCAAACAAAGGGCAGACCCCACAGTCAGTGTCTGAACGCGTCTCCTGCATCTCCTCATTCCCAGTTAATGTTCCCAGCCTTGTCAACCCCTTCTTCATCAACCCCATCTGTACCATCTGGCACTGGGACAGATCTCTCTAAGCAGAGACCTCAGGGGTTTGTTCCCTGCAAAATGCCTTCTGCATCTCCTCAAACACAGCGTAAGTTTTCTCTACAGTTCCAAAGAAACTGTTCTGAAAACAAAGACTCAGATAAACTTTCCCCAATCTTCACTCAGTCAAGACCCCTACCCTCTAGTAATATACACAGGCCAAAGCCATCTCGACCTACCCCAAGTAATACAAGTAAACAGGGAGATGCCTCAAAAAACAGCATGACACTTGATTTGAACAGTAGGTCCAAATGTGATGACAGCTTTGGCAGTAGCAGCAATAGCAGTAATGCTGTTATACCCAGTGACGAGACAGTGTTCACCCCAGTAGAAGAGAAATGCAGATTAGATGTCAATACAGAGCTCAACTCCAGTATTGAGGACCTTCTTGAAGCATCTATGCCTTCAAGTGACACAACAGTAACTTTTAAGTCAGAAGTTGCTGTGCTCTCTCCTGAAAAAGATGAAAATGATGATACCTACAAAGATGATGTGAATCATAATCAAAAGTGCAAAGAAAAGATGGAAGCTGAAGAAGAAGAAGCTTTAGCGATTGCCATGGCAATGTCAGCATCTCAGGATGCCCTCCCCGTAGTTCCTCAACTTCAGGTTGAAAATGGAGAAGATATCATCATTATTCAACAAGATGTAAGTATGGAGTCTTTTAAGTGGTTAGAGTTTCCTTGGACCATGCAATAAAATAAATCTAGTTCAGAAATATGGCTTCTAATGTGAGTTAACTATAAGAAGCAGATTTTTCACACAGAATTAATTGTACAACAATTTTTGCGTTACTGCTTGAACATAAATACTTGTTGCCTATTTCAGAGGCGCTTCTGGTTGATTCTACAATGGTGAATCACTTATGCATTTGACATTGGTTACCAACACTGTCCTTTCAGAGGTCAAGTTTATAGGTGATTTGGGAAGCCAGACTAAACAAGAGTAATATTTTGCTAGGCTAATTTCACAAACTCATACTCTTAATAGTAAAAAGATTGCTTTCATTTATTATGTAGACACCAGAGACTCTACCAGGACATACCAAAGCAAAACAGCCTTATAGAGAAGACAGTGAATGGCTGAAAGGTCAGCAGATAGGCCTTGGCGCCTTCTCTTCTTGTTATCAGGCTCAAGATGTGGGAACTGGAACTTTAATGGCTGTTAAACAGGTAAATGTCTAGTGAGCTTATAAATGATTAAAATTATAAAAATGAGTAAAAAAACAAAGGGTATATCCCCGTGTGTATATATTTTAGTTCTTTAAGTTTTCAGAAACCTGAATTTCAAAATTAGATGTTGCCAGGGCACCAAAAGCATCATGAGTCTATTTGAAAGTTGAAGCATGATTACCATAAGATGTGGTATCCAGATGGGCCTTACAAAGGTTGTGTTTCTTATTGTGCTTTTTTATATTTATTAGAGGTATGGTTTTATACTCCCTTCAGCCAAGTTACTGGTGCAGTGTCACCTTGGGATTTCTATGGTTTACTCTTTATAATGAGCATGCTTATCAATATATGATAACAGTCAAGTTTTCATTTTCAAGTCATGTTGGTTCTTATGATTGGTCTTTTCTCATTTTTTAGTCTGTCTTCTGACAGTTTTGAAAGAGTGGCTGTGCCCCAGCCTTTTATCAAATCTCCTGATAGTTTACTGCTGCTTAAGATAGAGTCTTTGGAGAAGGCAGTGGCACCCCACTCCAGTACTCTTGCCTGGAAAATCCCATGGACCGAGGAGCCTGGTAGGCTGCAGTCCATGGGGTCACTACAAGTCAGACACGACTGAGCGAATTTTCACTTTCATGCATTGGAGAAGGAAATGGCAACTCACTCCATTGTTCTTGCCTGGAGAATCCCAGGGATGGGGGAGCCTGGGGGGCTGTTGTCTATGGGGTCGCACAGAGTCGGACACGACTGAAGCGACTTAGCAGCAGCGGCAAGATAGTCTTATTATCTAAGAAGACTTTGACTTGGTTTTTTTAAAACAAGTATATACATTGCATCCATGAGCATAATAAATGCAATCTCCTATTGATATATAAGCTAATTTGGGTTTGTCCATTTTATATCAGATTGTTAATGAAAATTATAAATAAAAACTCATCAGGATTCAGAACTTTATATAAATGTTTATTGAAACAGGTGACATATGTCAGAAATACATCTTCTGAGCAAGAAGAAGTAGTAGAAGCATTAAGAGAAGAGATAAGAATGATGAGCCATCTGAATCATCCAAACATCATTAGGATGTTGGGAGCCACATGCGAGAAGAGCAATTATAATCTCTTCATTGAATGGATGGCAGGTATGTCCATGTTTTAAATAGAAAAGAATACATAGATTTAACTTTTGCTTGATACTAAATTTAGGAAAAAGTTTAATGAACACTTATTTTATTAAATAGGTTTCTAAAAGCAAATTGCTCTAACAGTACAGTTGTGTAAACTGTAAATATTTTGTTCATTTAAATATAAATAAAATATTCATTATCTTTTAAACTTTTACAGTGTGTCTTTTAAAATGATTGTGTGCCATTGTTTTATAGGAATAATTATTCAAACCTTCTGTGATAAGATCCATATATGTCCAGTTGGCCATCTTTAATTGGATAGATTTAAATGGCACTCCAGTGTTCTTGCCTGGAGAATCCCAGGGACGGCGGGGCCTGGTGGGCTGCCGTCTATGGGGTCGCACAGAGTCGGACACGACTGAAGCGACTTAGCAGCAGTAGCAGCAGCATGAGATATTTTAACATAACTATAAAAATGAAAGGAAGATACAGCTTTTAAAACTTACACGTATACTAGCACTGAAGCATAAAGTTGAACCTTGTCATCTGCTTTAACAAGCAGTTTTATTCTGTATTACACAGCATAATACAGTAAAATATATACAGTAAAATAAATGACTTGGGGTGTAATGAATACAAAAGTGCTTGGTTTAACTTCTTAGATCTTTTGTGTTTGAAGAGGATATTTCTATTTACAAATCAGTTATTTACTATATTCTCTGATGTTGGTTGTAGGTGGTTGATGGTTGTATATGTGTTGACTATAAATACTTCTAGAAGAGGCTTACTGAGTGAGATAGGAAGCCTAATTCTGGGTTCTTCTGGCTCCTCCCATTCTTTTTACTTAAGTATTTCACTGTTTACTTAAGTATATAAGAAAGGCATTTTGTGTATCTTGGTCAAAAAGAGGTGAATTGTACATATGAGAAATAGTTCCATCTAAAATTGTTAACTTTTAAAGGTTTCTGAAATCTTGACTTTCCAGAAAACCAGTTCATGCGGGTTCCATGAAAATGTCTCCTAATTGATAGACTTTAAGATTACTGGAATGTGTTAGTTTTTAAATCAGTTTCACTTCTGATGCAGATGATAAATATTTCAAATGTGAGCTCATGCACTGCAAGTTTATATAATCAAAGTATATAATAAACCATTTAACTTTGGCTTAAAATTATGATTATTATTACATGTTTAGGGGGATCTGTGGCTCATTTGCTCAGTAAATATGGAGCCTTCAAGGAGTCGGTAGTTATTAACTATACTGAGCAATTACTTCGTGGCCTTTCATATCTCCATGAAAACCAGATCATTCACAGAGATGTCAAAGGTAAGAATTCTTTTCATTACTATCTGCTTATTACCAATAAGCAGAAAACAAATGTCATTTTAAAACTTGGAGCTTTGTTGATAGTTTCTAACTTGAGCTCCACTATGGGGTTTTTTCCTCCAAATCTCTCCTGAGTACTCAAATTTCTCCTAAGTAAATCATTAGAATTACCAGAAGTGAAAAGAACTTTTAGGATAATATATCCTGCCTTCCTTAAGCTGTGACTTTTACACAGTCTTACGGCTAATTGGTGGCAAACTGAGTACAAAATACAGGTCTCTGATTCCCCCATCTTGGTCTCATGATGTACTGCTTCCCCAAAGGTTTCTGTTCTTGGTTTTATTTAAAATAACTGGGATATTATAAACTTCTTTTAAGAAAGCACCTCTCAAATCTGTTGCAGTTTGGTTTATTAAAATCAACTTTGGGGAATTCCCTGGTGGTACAGTGGTTAGAACTTCACGCTTTCACTGCCGAGGCCTGGGTTCGATCTGTAGATGGGGAACCGAGATCTCGTAAGCTGGGTGGCATGGCCAGATAAAAAAAGCAACTTGGCTTTCTGACATGAATGCCTTTCTATAACATTTTTTATTAAGCTATAATTATGAAATTACAGTATAAAGTCTGAATTGGTCTATCTGGGTCAGTATGTTTAAACAGAACTTTGTCTTAAAAGTGTAAACTACACTAAAAATTGAACTCTGAGGAAAGATTTTGCTAGGAATCATTATATTAAAGGCTTAACACTAAAGTTTCACAAAATCTCTGCTTTTATTCCTAATGCCTTGATGTTTTACCCCATTTTCCCTCTGAGGCTTTGGATTTTATTTATTTTACATTGCGGAGAACTATATACCTTTACTAATGAAGTGAACTGGGAAGGAGAGTAGATTTCTCTGACATGGGGTCTTTCTTTTGTCATTGTCCTATTTCATTAGTAGCATTTTACTGAGTTTTTAATCTGTTGTTTTTAACATAGAAGGTTATTTGCTGTTTCTGTTGGCAGGTGCCAATTTGCTCATTGACAGCACAGGTCAGAGACTGAGAATTGCTGACTTTGGAGCTGCAGCCAGGCTGGCATCAAAAGGAACCGGTGCAGGAGAGTTTCAGGGACAGTTACTGGGGACAATTGCATTTATGGCACCTGAGGTGAGAAGCAACTCTGAGTGTGATGAAAGAAAATATTTTGGAGCTCTGTGTGGCAGTGTTACACTAAATAATTTTGCAGTGTTATCCTGTATGTGCTTACTAACTGGAAGTCCACAGCCCTAAAACTAAGGTTTTGATGATATCCTTGATCTTCAGGCCCTTAATACCTGCCTTTCCATAGCCTTTAGGCAAATCTGCTGCTGCTTCTGCTGCTAAGTCGCTTCAGTCATGTCCAACTCTGTGCGACCCCACAGACGGCAGCCCACGAGGTTCCCCTGTCCCTGGGATTCTCCAGGCAAGGACACTGGAGTGGGTTGCCATTTCCTTCCTCAATGCGTGAAAGTGAAAAGTGAAAGTGAAGTCGCTCAGTTGTGTCCGACTCTTAGTGCCCCCATGGACCGCAGCCTACCAGGCTCCTCCGTCCATGGGTTTTTCCAGCCAAGAGTACTGGAGTGGGTTGCCATTGCCTTCTTCTAGGCAAATCTATTAATGCCTATTTCTAAAAAAGAATTATTGGGTAATTTATAGCACTTTTTTCCTGGCAAACCTAAAGTACATACAAAATAACTGTGTTCTGAACCTGGTCTCTTCCGTTGTGTTCAGAGCTCTTCATGTTCATACACAGTGATCACTAGTTGTCCCCTTGAGTTTACTAAGTGTACTGAGGTGGCTTTGAAATTCTGATATGACTCTGCTTTAGAAGCTCACAGTTCTCCAAAACGTATTTGTGCCACATGGGAAATTAATTAAGCTTATTAATAAAATCACAGATAGTCTATGGAATTGCTCTTTGTACCCCTGTTTTTCTCTGAAGTAGAAAAACCAGAACCCATAAATAAAGAATGGCTTTCTCTTTTTCTAGTGAGTCATATTTCCAAGTTAACTCTGCTTTATTTTAGGTCCTAAGAGGTCAGCAGTATGGTAGGAGCTGTGATGTATGGAGCGTTGGCTGTGCTATTATAGAAATGGCTTGTGCTAAACCACCTTGGAATGCAGAAAAACACTCCAATCATCTTGCTTTGATATTTAAGGTAATCATGAGATAAAAATGACTTCTGCTAAAGTTGGCAACAGGCAAATTTTCATGGATTCTTCTTCACTATCAATCTAACATGAAAGCATATCTTACTAGAAATAAGTATATGTGTATCTAGGAGTTGATATGCTGCAGAGAATGTTGGCAGCATCACAGTCAGTTCTCATGCGTTATAAAGTCACTGTGAACACTGAATTAGCAGATACTGAATCACTGCCCCTGGGTGAAATATGTACCTACACACACACACATACACACACACACACACACACACACACACACACCAAACTTTAAATGAAAATACCGGACACACACACACACACACACACACACCAAACTTTAAATGAAAATACCGGAAGCTCTTTATGTATTGTACTGTCACAAATTTTATTATTTACTGTATTTAAAAAGTTCATACCTGAGGCAGAGGCCAAGGCTGTTCTACCCTTCTGACAACTCGCAAATTAACTTTGTCCGTTTCCACCAGAGAGTAATGTAATGATTGAGTTTTTAGTGTTTGAGTTAGACCTGTGCTTGTTTAAAAGCTTGGATTTTGGAGTCGTACAGACCTGGTTCCATCCTTTAATAGCCGTGTGAGTAGGAAAATTATTCTGTCTGCCCTCTGTTTTCTTGTTTATAAAATGGGTGTAATAATAACACCTACTTCATGAATTATTCCTGTCACCTTATGAGGATAAACAGAATTGCTTCTGGGCCTGAGTAAAGCACTTAAGCCACAATCACCTCTCTTGCTGAGTGGCTAGTGTGAGTCCTCTGAGCTGACTGCCAGCACCTCTCACCTGCTGTAACCTCCTCCAGGTCTCCCCATTCTTGAAAAATTTCCTCAGTCCCCTGGGGAGAAAAAATCAGTGCAGTTGTGTTTCTGATGTAGTCAATTGACTGGCTAGGTATAGTCTTACTCTGAATAGCTGTCTGTGCTAAAACAAACAAACAAACAAAAAAACACAGGAAAAGTGCAATGAAGCAAAGAGGACAACCATTTTGGAGAATACGAGGAAAGCAGAATTGATTTGAGTGAATACCTGCCTAATCCTTTTGATGCACCTTGGCCTTGTTCCTTTGAGACCGTAAAGAGGACTGCAACTCCCATCTCATCAGGAAGTATTTGGTCAGATTCAGGAGTTTTACCATAGACACCTTGTTAGGAAAAAGTCCACCCACTTCTGTTTTAATTCTTCTGTATAGGAGGCACAGGTATTGAAATATATGCACGAGTACTTGTGTATCACAAGCTCTAGTTCTGGAGCGCTTTAACACTGTAGTGTTTTCTCTTACAGATTGCCAGTGCAACTACTGCTCCATCAATTCCTTCACATTTGTCTCCTGGTTTACGAGATGTGGCTCTTCGTTGTTTAGAACTTCAACCTCAGGACAGACCTCCATCGAGAGAGCTACTGAAGCATCCAGTCTTCCGTACTACGTGGTAGCCAATTATACAAATAAACTGTTACAGAGACAGGATGCTCAACAAGAGAAAAGAACTTTTGTGGGGAACCACGTTGATGATCTGCTGGCCTTCATGCCACTGAACAGCTATGAACAAGATCAGTGGGGAACCCTTACCTAAGTATGTGATTGACAAATCATGATCTGTACCTAAGCTTAGTATGCAAAAGTCCACAATTTGTGCAGAAACTGTAAACCGTGCCTTTCAAAGAACTGGCCCTTAGTAAACAGGAAAGCAGTGAAGTCTGCATGACTAATTAACAGAGCATAATTTTTTGGAGCACTTTTTCAGCAATATTAGCAGCTGAGGGGCTCAGGATCTGTTTTAATGTTTCAATTATTCTTCCATTTCATATCGTGATCACAAGCAGGGGGTTCTGCAGTTCTGTTCTTTTTTTTTGGTCACTGGCAAACAGTCAGTATCTGCCTCTTTTAGGTCAGAATATGCTATAAGTAGCAGTAAATAAATATATTTTTGAAAAGTTGACAACTTCTTTATGACCCACAATTGACTTTTTTTTTTTTAATGCCTGGGCAGTTGTGGTTCATTGTGCATTTTACTGTTGGCCCATTCATTTCGTTTTTGGAAATTACGGTTCTATACTTTCATTTCACCTTCATTTTTGTTTAATATTCAGGGAAAGGTGACCTTTTCAAACCACACACAAAAAAAGTAGAACTAGATGTGAACTAGAGTTTATTAAATATCTTGCTGTTGCAAGAATTTTTTAAAATACAGATTTTAAAACTTTGTTTTTAAAATTGGAATATGATAAAATACTACCTTCATTGAGTCAGTCACTGCTCTTCTCATGCAGGTTAAATATAAATTAAGTGAAAATCAAATGTTCTCTGTGATGCAGCTCACAACCAAGATCAAGATGACCTTGAAATGTATTTGAATTTTATAATTATGTTTCTTTAGTAGGAAACTTCACACCATTTAGGTCTTACTCTGTATGTAATAATCCGTCATTCATCATCACCACTGATAATGTTAACTGCTATTTTCCTTCCACCATGTATCATCTCTTTACAGTAGGCCTGGCTGAGATACCTAAAGAAAAATTAATTTAATTATGCAACTACAAACAGGTCCAAACAATAAATTTGCTTCAAACTTGGAAAATATTTTCAGAAAGAAAAGTGACTTTGAAATTTCATTTACACACTAATTCGTTGGATTTTGCACAGTTCTCTAATGGTTTTTATCTGAACTGAATTCAGATGCATGGAATCCTGAAGGAAAATGGCAGCTCCTTTACCCTTTTTCTGTGAGTTTTTTAAATCAAGTACTGATTTAAGTATTTAATACAACTTTTTGAGATGTTAAGTTTTAACTCTTCAGAAGCCAGTTGAATTGTTGCAGAGTTAAATAGAATTGGTTATTCTCAAAGACTCAGGATAAACTAAATAAGCTATACAGAGAGTACATTTTAAATGTACAACACAAATTGGAAGTAAAATAAGTTACAAGATAAGTTTACAGGGCAGTTTTTTTTATATAAATGAATGTGTTTCTTAGTGAAATTTTACATTCCTTTGGTTGGAAGATTGGCAATATTTGAAGAGTTAAAAATAGTACTGAAATGTGAAGTTTGGTAGCTCTAAATGTGTTGTGTTTCCTTTTTTTTTGACTACTTTAGAATTCTCACAGTTCTAGTAAGATTGTTTCCAAGTCTCTCATGTGCAAGCTTTAAAGGATGCACTCTTGCCATTTTATGTACTGGAAGATCGTTGGTCAGATTAATACTGTGTCTGACAGAGATGTAAACTGTATAAACTGAGGAACCTCAGCTAATCAGTATTACTTTGTAGACCACCATGCCCACCACATTTCAAACTCAAACTGCCTCTAGATGTCAAAATCCATTGTTTGAGTTTGTTTGCAGTTCCCTCAGCTTGCTGGTAATTGTGGTGTTTTGTTTTTTTGTTTTGTTTTCAATGCAAATGTGATGTAATATTCTTATTTTCTTTGGATCAAAGCTGGACTGAAAATTGTAATGTGTAATTATTTTTGTGTTCTTAATGTTATTTGGTACTCAAGTTGTAAATAACGTCTACTGCTGTTTATCCCAGTTTCTACTACCTCAGGTGTCCTATAGATTTTTCTTCTACCAAAGTTCACTTTCACAATGAAATTATATTTGCTGTATGACTATGATTCCTAAGACTTCCAGGGCTTAAGGGCTAACTTCTATTAGCACCTTACTGTGTAAGCAAATGTTACAAAAAAAGAATCTCTGGGTTAAGAAAATTTGGCTTAAATGTATTCTTTGTTATTTTAAATATATCAAAGATATTTTAATTAAAATTTTTACCCCATTGAACCAATTTTATAGTATTTGTACCTATTTTGGTGTTTTGTCTTTATAGTAAATAAAAGTTTTTGAACAAAGGTTGTTACTTTTATTTATTTTGGAATAATTCCATTCTTAAAAAAGAGTCCTAAGAATACCACAAAGCACTCACATATACCATTCACTCTCAAAAGCCCCACCCACTCAGGTTTTGCAGCGGTCTAGTTATATCCTCTATAACAAAAGGATCCGAACCAAGATCAGCTTTGTTTTTAGATATGCTTCTTGAGTCGCAGTCAATCCAGAACTATTCCTTCTTCCTTGACCTTCACACCTTAATTTATTGTTTTGTAAAAGTTGTTCAGTTTCCATTCAGTGCTTCCGCATGCTTCAGTTCAGAGTGAGTATCTGTGACAGGAATATCTCAGAGGTGATGCAGGCCGTGTTCTTTTCAGTGTCTCGTATCAGGAGGCATACAAGGTCAGTTTGTCTCCTTGCTGTTGATGTAAACTGGATGATCTGATAGGCTTCACCACAGTACTCTTGCCCTTTATAATTAATATCTACCTTTATATTATTTTGTAGAGGTGATACTTTGAGACTAAATAAATACATTGCTATTTATCCAACTTTAGCTCTTTGCTCTTAGCTGTCTTATCTGAATTATTACTTTGGTTGGTTGCCAAACACTGATTTTCTGGTTCCTGCACACCTGTATTGTGTGTGTGTGTGTGTGTGTGTGTGTGTGTGTGTGTGTTGTGTCCAACTCTTATGACCTCATGGACTGTAGCCCACCAAGCTCCTCTGTCCATAGGATTTCCCAGGCAAGAATACTGGAGTGGGTAATAGCCTATCCCTTCTCCAGGGGATCTTCCCAACCCAGGGACTGATCCCAGGTCTCCTGCTTTGCAGGCAGATTCTTTACTGGCTGAGCCACCAGGGAAGCCCCATATATTTATTAATGGACATTTTGCTATAAGGAAGACCTCTTCTTTATTACTCACATATCAAAATGGGTTTGTGGATTCCTATTCAGTGAGACAGAAGTCATTATTGTCATCACAGATTTACTCAAATTGTCACATTTAGCTATTGGGAGCCTCTCAGAGCTTAGCTTCTCTCTGGACTGACAAGCCACCCATTATTCTCTGACCACTTCTATACTTTCAGCCCATCTTGTGTGTTTGCTTCAGCCTTGGGATCAGCATTTTTCCAGAGCCCTGACTCCACCGATAAAAAACGGTGCTAGATATGCTCATTGCTCTGGGGTGTCACTGCTCCCACGCCCTCTTGGTAGACAAAGCTAGATTATATAGTTTTATGCATACATATGCAAAATACACACACACACACACAAAAACCATAAGTTCATACCAGTTTTCAATTTCCGTCTACCACTACCCAGATTCATTCGAGACTTCCCTCTTTCCACATCTGTAACTCCTTTTCTGGACAGTAAGAAACCTGGCTTCCATTTGCCTCAATATATTGACTTATGCTATGGTTAGATAACATCACAGATTCAATGGATATGAATATGAGCAAACTCCAGCAGACAGTCAAAGACAGGGAAGCCTGGCCTGCTGCAGTCTATGGGGTCACAGAGTCAGACATAACACAGCAACTAAGCAACAACAAATTGACTGACTAAGTTCTCCACCCACCTATGTAACCCGTGAGGAAAGTAACCTAAAGGCAAGGTAAGCTGTATACTTTTTCAGGGTAGTTTTAGGTTCACAACAAAATTAAGCAGGAGATTCATGAATTACCCATATACTTCCTGATCCTACATATTGCATAGCCTCCCACACTATCAACATCAAATGCTTTTTTGACAAAATGAAAGTGTTTTAACAAATTTTTCTTAAAAAAAATTAACTGAAATTACATCTTTTTAAAAAAACCTTCCTTATGTGGTTTTACATGTCATAAACTTGCATATAAACACTATTACTGTCCCCAGACAGCAACAGATAAACTTAATTGATCCTGTTCATAGGACTCGATCATGATACAGAAAAACATAAAAACCATCCTCCTATGTTAAAATTGTTGGGAATGAGAAGATTTATTCACCAGCTACTATTTATCAGGGACACTTTGCAACACAGTGATTATGTTCTGTTTCACAAGTGAGGAGATAAGGCAATTTCAATCATTCTGCAATTCAAGGTGTACCAGGGAACTCATTTGGCTGACCCCAGGGTTTTAGTCTTCGATTGTATCTTGTTTTTATTGTGTGTTGTTGTTTTCTACTTTCATCCTTTGTATTTCTGCTCAGTAGTCGTTTTTCACATGATCACCCTGCAAGATAGGTAATGTCACTGAAAAACTGAGTTCAGAAGCCATCCTGTGTCTTTACATTTGTTTTAAACTTTCTGTAATAGCTTGGTTTTAAATGTACACCTTTTAAATAGGCTCTGAATATTGTTCCTAAAGGGCAGACTTCAGTCATTTCAGAAAAATACTAACTTTGAGTAAAGCTTTCTGTTTCAGAGGAATTAATAATTCTGTTGTTCCTTCGTTCTATTTAAATGATATTAACAGTTTTTAAAAATGGTCAAATCTGCAGGTTACATGGAATCTAGAAAAATGTTGGGGTATCATGCCCATATGGAAATGCCAAAGAATGCAATTGTGAACTGACATAGTAGTAACTCTTGTTATAGAATGTATGAAGTACTGCAATCAATGGAGAACACAGTGACAAACAGAAATGTATGTAAACTGCCATATTTCCATGTTGTGATAATTTATAGGTTTGTCATTTTTAAAATTTTGCTATAAGCAAAAGTCACATGTTGAATTGCTGCAAGCAAGGAAAGGATGGGCCTTTTAAAGTAGGTGATGATGATGGACACGGTAAGCACAGAGCGTGAAGCATCACCTGGGTCAAATCTGGCTCTGCCACTTCCCAGTAGTGTAATTCCTGTTTGACTTTCTGAACCTCCATTTCTGCATCTATAAGATGAAACCAACAGTTTTGAAGAGAGCCTATATAAATGGCTCAGTACAGTGCTAGGCACAATGGATGCACGATATGTGTTTTGTGAATGAAGTGACCCAAGAGTCACAGACTCAAATGCTTTAGCCTTGGGATCAGCTAGAATACTGTGGGGCTAGAATATCCTTAACAGAGCTTTTGGCTGACCTGTGAGTTCAGGCCAAATTCATGCCCAAGAGGGCCAATGGTTAGCATGTTGGAACTGAAGAAAAAAAGCCCACTATTGCCAAAACCTGTAAATTTTCAAAAGAAGCTGGAGAGATCTAGATGTTACATGCAATTTCTTAATGTCTACACACTGGAAGCTAATTTTACATTTTTATAAGGAACTGTAGGCTAAACAAAATTCACATGTTTTATCTGGCCTGTGACTAGCTGCTTTTGACTTCTGAGCTGGGTCCAGGCTTGTAAAATAAAAAAAGAAGTAGAAAATGAGAGTTAAATCTCAGCTTTGGGAAACTGAATCCAGGACTTCTGTCTTCTGAGATACATGACATAAGGGAAAAGTGGAGACGCTGATTATAAATGCTAGAGAACTAACCTATGAGGAGAAAATTATGTCCGATTTTAAACACTAGTGTGAAGTGCTTACCACTAAAGCCTAATTACCATGTAGCAAACTATACATGAAAATTAAAGTGTGAGTCGCTCAGTCATGTCCAGCTCTTTGCAACCCCATGGACTGTAGCCCACCAGGCTTCTCTGTCCGTGGAATTCTCCAGGCAAGATGACTGCCATTCCCTTCTCCAGCGGATTTTCCCGACCCAGGGGCCAAACCCAGGCTTCCCGCATTGCAAGCAGATTGTTTATCACCTGGGCTACCAGACAAGCCCACTATGCACATGCAGCATTCAAATGTGCCATCCCAGTGGCGCAGCAAAGCCCGCGTGATAGAGGAACTTCACCCACAACTGAAGCCAACCTCACCACTCTGCATCAACCTGGAGTCACTATGACCCCTACCCCACAGCCCTCACTTCAGCTTTGCCTCGTTGAAATACAGTGAGGCTAAACCGATGATGCAAGAGTCATGTCCCAGAGTTCTTTTTCCCACAATGCTGAAATTCGTAGTAGTTTATTTTTGAGATGACTGTTATTTTTCCATTAAAATCAATTTGCTTAATGAGCTCTCCCAACATCTACGCAGACATACTCAGAGGATGAGGGCTATAACTAGGATGAAAGGGAGAGAAAAGGAAGGGAAATAATAAGGAATGGGGAAATACTGGAAAACCTTTGGTAGGGAGTAGCATGGCCATATATGTATTTCTTTGAAGATCACTCTAGCAGTATCTTGAAGAAAGAATCAAATGGGGCTGGCTGAAGAAGAGGCAGAGAAAGTCAGAAGACAACTGCAGTCTCTAGATAAGAAGGTATGAGGGGGAGGGACTTCCCTGGTGGTCCCAGGGGATAAGACTCCGAGCTCCCTGGTCAGGGAACTAGATCCCGCATGCCGCAACTAAGGAAAAAAAAAAAATCCTGCATGCCGCAACTGAAGGATCCCACAAGCCACACAGAAGATGAAAGAGCCCACGCCATAACTAAGGCCTGGCACAGCCAGGTAAATTAGTAAATATTTACAAAAAAGAAAGTATAAGGGGAGAGTGATGTCAACATCAATAGAAGATAATATCCCTACCAACACTGAGTGATGAAGGAACGGAAAATCTGAACAGACCAATAACAAGGAGACTGAATTGTACCCCAAAGCCCCTCAACAAAGAAAAGCCTGGGCCCAGATGGTCTCACTGGGGAGTTCTATCAAACATTAAAGGAATTAATGCCAATCCTTTTCAAACTCTTCTAAAAAACTGAGGAGGAGGGAACCTCCCAAGCTCATTTTATGAGCCCAGCATTACCCTGACACCACAGATAAGTAAGATAAGGAGAAAACAGAACATAAAGGCCAGGGGTGGTCCCAGATGGCAGTGTGGGAAGATCTGGAACTCACCTCCCACACCAAATCAACATTCAGAACACTTTCCTCTAGAAAAGACCTGAAAACTCACTGACCAGCACCTTCACGATAAATGATAAAAGGGCCACCCTGGGACAAGCAGGAGAGGCAAGGAGTGGGCTTACTAAAACCCCACCGCGGAGCAGTGATCCACGGTCCGGAGGGATGTCAACCATGCAGAGCTTCTCCCTGAGGAGGGAGGGGTTCATGCCCCTCACTGGGTCCCGCAAGCCTTGGGACCTGCAGTGGAAGAGATGAACCCCCAGAAGGTTCTGGCTTGGACCCTGGACCAAAGGGCTGTAGAGAACTGAGATCTCTCTCTTAAAGGGCTCACATGCAGACTCACTCGCCCTGGAGACCAGTATAAATGCAGCAGTTTGAAAAGTGCCTGTTCTCCATTCTGACTGAAGCAATTTATTGATACATTTCCCAACAACAGGGTAGGGGGGTTCCTTTATCTCTGCATCCTCTCTAGCATTTATTACTTGTAGACTTTTTGATTATGCTCAATCTGACTGGTGTGAGGTGATACTTCATCATAGTTTTGATTTGCATTTTCCTAATAATTAGTAATATTGAGTATCTTTACATGTGCCTGTTGGCTATCTATATGTATTCTTTGGAGAAATGCTTATTTATGTCTTCTGCCTATGTTTTGATTGAGCTGTTTTTTGTTTTGTTTTTCCGTATTAAGCTGTATGAGCTGTTTATTTATTTTTGGAAATTAATTCCTTGTCGGTCACATTGTTTGCAAATATTTTCCCCCATCCTGTAGGCTGTCTTTTCATTTTGTGTATGGTTTCCCTTTGCTGTGCAAAACCTTTTAAGTTTAATTAGGTCCCAATCGTTTACTTTTGTTTTTAATTCCATTACTCTAGAGATGGATCCGAAAAGATGATACTATGATTTACGTTCGAGTGTTCTGCCTGTTTTTCCCTTTAGGAAATGTTCTTACATTTAGGTTCTCAGTCCATCTGGGGTTTACTTTTGATTATGGAGAGGGCAATAGCGACCCACTCCGGTACTCTTGCCTGGAGAATCCAATGGACGGAGGAGCCTGGTGGGCTGCAGTCCATGGGGTCGCTAAGAGTCGGACACGACTGAGCGACTTCACTTTCACTTTTTCACTTTCATGCATTGGAGAAGGAAATGGCTACCCACTCCAGTGTTCTTGCCTGGAGAATCCCAGGGACGGGGGAGCCTGATGGGCTGCCGTCTGTGAGGTCGCACAGAGTCGGACACGACTGAAGTGACTTAGCAGCATGGTGTTAGAGAATGGTATTTCGTTCTTTTATTTCGTTCTCTCTTTAGCTGCTCAGTTTTCCCAGCACACTTACTGAAGAGACTGTCTTTTCTCCACTGTATACTCTTGCCTCCTTCGTTGTAGATTAAATGTAAGGGCATGGGTTTACCTCTGGGCTCTCCACTCTGTTCATCTACCTGCCCGTTTTTGTGCCAGTAGAGTATTCATTACTATACCTTTGTAGTAATTATGGTACAGTCTGAAGTCAGTGAGTGTGATTCCTCCAGCTTAATTATTCTTTCTCAAGATCGTTTTGGCTATTGGGGGTCTTCTATGTTTCCATACAAATTTTTAAACTCTTTGTTCTAGTTTTGTGAAAAATGCCATTAGTATTTTGCTAGGGATTGCACTGAATCTACAGATTGCCTTGGGTAATATGGTCCTTTGAACAATATTAATTCTTCCAATCCAAGAACATGGTAGACACATCATATGTTTCATGTGTTGTCTTCAACTTCTTTCCTCCCTGTCCTATAGTTTTCCAATATGGGTCCTGTACATCTGTAGGTAGCTTCATCCCTAGGCATTTTCTTTTTGATGCAATGGTAAATGACATTGTTTTCTTAGTTTTCCTTTCTGACATTTCAATGTTAGTCTGTGGGAAAGCAACAGATTTCTGTATATTGATTTTGTATCCTTCAGCTTTACCACAGTCATCAATATGAGCTCTAGTATTTTTCTAGTACCATCTTTAGGATTTTCTACGAAGACTATCATGTCATCTGCAAACAGAGACAGTTTTGCTTCTTTTCCAATTTGGGCTGATGTTTCGTTTCACTCTCTGACTGCTGCAGGTGGTACCAAAGTGGCAAGAGTGGGCATTCTTGTCTTGTTCCTAATCTTGGAGGAACTGCTTTCAGTTTTCACCAGTGAATATAATGTTATTTGTGGGTGTGTCATATATGGCCTTTATTATGTTGACGTACGCTCCCTCTATGCCCACTTTCTAGAGAGTGTTTTTTATCATAAATGGATGCTGAATTTTATCAAAAACTTTTTCTGCATCTATTGAGATGATCATATGATTTTTATTCCTCAAGTTGTTAATGTGATATATCACACTGACTGACCTGTGGATACTGAAAAATCCTTGCATCCCTGGGATAAGTCCCATTTGATCATGATGTATGATCCTTTTAATGTACTGTTGGATTTGCTTTGATAATGATTTTTTTTGAGGATTTCTGCATTTATGTCATCAGTATTACTGGCCTGTAATTTTCTTTTTTGTGATATTTTGTCTGGTTTTGGTATCGGGGAGATGGTGTCCTCACAGAATGAGTTAAAAAAATGTTCCTTTCTCTACAATTTTTTAGAATAGTGTCAGAAGGATAGGTGTTAACTCTTCTCTAAATTTTTGGTAGAATTCACTAGTGAAGCCATCTGGCCCCGGGCTTTTGTTTGTTGGGAGTTTTTAAATTGCTGATTCAATTTTGGTACCCATAAAATTTTCATGTCATGAAAAACAAAAACAGGGACAGATTAGACTAGATTAACTTTGACCCAATTTTAAAAGCAAATAATAAAAGAACAAACAGCTATAAAAGGTATTTTTGAAATCTGAAAAATTTAAATAGGAGCTATATTCATGATAGTGAATTACTGTTCACTTTAAACGTCATTCTGACATGAGTGCACAGGCATATGGTGTGTGTGTATGTGTGTGTGTGTGTGGAGAGAGAGAGAGGAATTATTACAAAATGTTAACAACTGATGAACCTACATAAAAGATATATGGTTGTTCCCTGCACTTTTCTATAGGTTAGAAATTTTAAAAATAAAAAATTGGGAACATATTTGTTTGTATATTCTTCAACTTGGTTTCATTTATTTATGCATTTTACCTTTATTCCCTTTTTTCCCCTGTAACGGGATTTCTGTATTTCAGTGGCAATTCAGCCTTCACTAACTGACCACGTTTAGAATTATTTAGGGAATCACACAACATTGCAGAGTCGGACACGACTGAGCGACTGTACTGAACTGAACTGACACAACATCCAGAAGAGGGCGCCAGAGTAAACGTTTTCTTTAATGAAAGGATGATCTCAGCAGTGTTCTGACTGACACATAACTGAAAATCAAACTTTACACCACGTTTTTCTCAAGAATAAATCTCACTGCTCCTTTTAGAAAACTGAAAAAACTCAAGGCAATTCACTGATAATTCCATTTTTCCAATCAAAACCTTAAGTTCAATGTTTATCCATTTTCTCAGAGAACAATACTATTCTGCCATCCCCTTGAGACAAGCGTTAACAGTTACAACCAAAGAAAGGCTTTAAAAAGACACATGATGCCTTCTTTCCTGGTTTCCTGTTCTCAAGACCACCTGCTCTTGGTAGACTCTCACCCAGCTGCCAACCACTGTTCCTCTGAGCTTCTCAAACTAGTCCCACATGCTAGTGCTCTGCTTAAGAACCTTCAATGACTACCTACTGCCTATCTCACGATTTCATCATGGTCTGATCTTACTCTGCCTATTTCATTTCCTACTACATCTAATGGAAATTTTTATTCTGAGTAGACCCCACAGTATTCATTCCCACTTCTGCACTTTTGCTCATGCCAATGGCTCTCAAACTAGGTGGCAGCAAAGTGGTTGGGGAAAGAGGTGGTTGTGCGTGCGTGCTCAGTTGTGTGCAAGCATGCTCAGTTGTACCCAACTCTGTGACCCTATAGACTGCACTCTGCCAGGTTCCTCTGTCCATGGGATTTTCTGGGCAAGAATAATGGAGTGGGTTGCCATGCCCTTCTCCAGGGGATCTTCCCAACTCAGGGTTTAAACCTGATTCTCTTACGGCTACCTACACTGGCAGATGGGTTCTTTACCACTAGTGCCACCTGGGAAGCCTGGAGAAAGAGGTGAGTTTTGCTAATTCACAAACTAACAGAGACCATTTTTTTTCTCCTTTTCATGCAGTATTTTCTTTTCTTTTACTTTCTTTTTTCCAAGGGAAAGTATGAACACAGTCCTTCACTACCACAAATTATCCAGCTGAGTTTTCCCCATTTGGGGAAGTTGCAGGGGTCAACACATCTGGATAGGCCTCGCCCTGGGAAAACCACTTTCATGATAATTATTTCACACAGTATTTTAGATCCTAAAGCACAAAATGACTTCAAAATACTTTGTGTCTAATTTTATCAATATGCAATATACTACTGTCATTCACAGAACTGACATTAACTTCAATATCTAAAGTTAATAAAACGCCTTGTCACAACTTTCCTTTTAAAAATTTGCATTATAATATGTGGCTGTAACACTCAATTCTTGATCATTTTTGTCTTCAGACCCCATTATCCTTTAAATTTTACTGAGAATCCCCAAGGAGCTATATCTATTGATATTTAGTGTATCATATTAAAACTGATAAACTTTATTTACTTATTCATTAAAAATAACAATTAAAAAATCTATTATAATATGTATAACGTATCTTTTTGAAAAATAGCTAAATTCCCCCAAATAGTGAAAAGAATGGTATTTTAATGTTCTTGCAAATCTATTTTATTTCTGGCTTTATAAAAGATGGCTGGATACTCATACCTACTTCTGCATTCAATCTGTCTCACCATGTATCATGTGACCCCTAGAAAACTCCACTGTACCCTTGTGGGAGAATGAGAATAAAGACATTAACCTCTGAGTACTATTACGAATATAGTTTTGACCTTGCAGATCTCTAAAATGGTCGTAGAGACCCCTGTGTCACTAGGCAGGACTTAGAGAACTGCTGGTTTATGCCTTCCCTTCCTTTCTACCTCTCGTCTACTTCTCTTTGAAGCACTCCTTTACTCCAGTAACTCATACTCAAATTCTGTGGTAACTATTATTTAATATTTATAATTATGTTTTTCCAACTAGACCATAATATTGGATGTATAGGCACACAGTTATCAGTGAATAAATATTTGCCAGTTATGTTACCCACATTAGATGATGTAGCTATTCAAGTAGGCTCCAGAATATCCACCAACTTTAAACATCAACTCTCTTCCAGCAAAGAACTGTGAAATAAGGACTCATGCAAAATAAGCTTGTCCTCCAACAATTTGAAAAACAGTTCTTTCTTGGATACAGTCAAAGCTCTAAGTTATTTACTGATCCTGACCATAAAAAAATATTAAGTGGATAAACTGCCAGGCATTCATAAAAGGTTTGACTATCTGCTAGTTTGTCAACATAAACTCAATCTTTTCATCACTTACTACAAACAGAGTAATTTTAACTCCCTCTGAAGGTGGAAAGAGAACCCCTCTTTTCTTGTCCAAGAGCAGAAAAACATTGGTGGGTTTATTTTAAATGGTTCAGTAATTCCCTCCTGCATTTCCCTGTAAGACTGGCTTTCTAATTCTGGGCTATTTTAAATCTTATCTTCTCATTTCAAAATTCCAATATTACCCTACTGTAACTATTCTCAGTGAAGATCTTGCCTCATAGGTCAATGAGAAACTAGAAACCATCACAATTTAGCCCTCAACTTTCTCCAACCAAATCCCCTAACACACCTTCCATTGAGCCCATAATCTCTGCCTTCTGTCTTGCTTCAGATGAAGATGCGTCCATGCTCCTGTCAAAGGACCTCTCTACTTACCCTCTGAATCAGCTCCCACCTTCTCAAGAACTTTATTCTGGAAATTAGTCATACATCTCTATCAATTTCTTTCGTTCTGTTGGATCATTCTCATCAGCACACAAGGACACTATAGGATCTTTCATCTTACAAAAGTTCTCTTCACCTTTGGCCCTATTTCCTGGCGTCCCTTTTCGTAAACTCACTGAAAGAGTTGTGTACATTTGTTTTTCCTACTTCACCTCACATTTTCTCAACACACTCAAACTTCCCAAAACTGCTTTTGATCAAGTCATCACAGGCCTATATCTTGCAAAACTCATGGTTGCTGCTCTATCTACATTCTTTGCCATCTCTTCTTCAAGTCTTCTGGCTAAAGACTCTTAATTTTATCTCTGATTATGGCTCCAGGTGTGGATATTCAACCAGTTACTTGATATTTCTCACAGGTATTTTAAAACTTCACCCTCCCACATCCATTCATGAGCAAGTCCCGTCAGCTCCTCCAAAATATAGTCCTAATCCATTCACTCTCTACATCTCCATAGCTACCACTTAGTCTAAACTATCATTATCTCTCACCTGAGCCTTCATATTAGCCTTCTAATTAACCTTCCATGTATGGTGACAGCCCACCTATTATCCATAAAATACTCAAACTGGTCTTTTAAAAACAAGAATCAAATCCTATTACTTCTCTGCTCATAACCCTCCAAAGACTTCCCACTGCACTAAGAACTCAAATCCTTCCCTGAACCTGCAATGCCCCACATGGTTTGGCCTCTTCCCTGACGTCATCCTTCCCGTCTCCTTTACTATCATGTTCCAGCCACGTGGCCCTCTTTTCCCTGCTTGAACATAGCAAGCTCCTACCCATCTCATTGCCTTTGCATTTCCTATCCAGAGACTCTCCCCACAGATCTTCCCAAGTTTTGCGTCTTCTTGTCATTTAGGTCTCAGTCATACATGCCACTACCCTATCCAATGTTGCTACACCAGTTCCCACCCCCAAGTGACCTTTATAAAGAGAGTGAAGTCCCAGGAGGAAACAGACGACACACACAAAGTCCTCCATCCCACTCTCTTCTCAGGACTCTACCTCATTTTCTCCAGGGCACTCATCACTCTCTGATATTATTTATGTGTTTAGTATCTGTCTTCTACACTAGAGCCTCAGATACAGCAGGTGCTCAATGGATTATCTGTTGAAATCTCATTCTGAACTAATTCTGGAAGTTAGAATCCATTTAGGGACACATGCACTATTTGTGGATTTTTAGGATATTAATAATAAACTTTATCTTTCCTACATGGTATTTTTGTGATTAACAGCATAAATGGGCTTTAAATGAAAAAACACAGCACACATATCTTTAACTGGGTAGAGTATTTCAAGAGACTGAAAACAATAGGAAGCAGGGGTAAAGAATCAGAGAGAAGAGGGCAGTTTTGGATAACAGCACATCTCCATGCCTGCCAATACTAATCTTTTGATCATCATATATTTTATATTAGAAAATTGTCTGGCAGTCTGTTGTTTCTCATTTATCTGTATTTAAAATTTTATGTAAATCATTAAAGACACGGATGATCTAAAGGACAATAGCAGCCACTATGACCTAATATTTATAGAATTTTAAACCAAAAAGCTATAAAGCATATACTCTTTTCAACAGCATTTGGTATATTCGCCAAGAGAGAGCATATTCTGGGACATAAGACAAGTTAATAAATTTAAAAGAACTGAAAACATACTTATTCTCTAATGACAAAAAAATTAAAAACCAATTACAGTAACATATCTAGGGAAATCCCAAATATTTAGAAATTAAAAAGACATCTAAATCATGAATCAAAAAAGAAATCACAAGGGAAATTTAAAAAATATTTTATACTGAATGCTAATGAAAATACAATATATCAAAATTCCCAGGACTCAGCTAACATAATGCTTGGAAGGAAATTTTTAACTTTAGATGCATACATTAGAAAAGAAAAAAGGTCTAAAAACACTGATGCCAAAGGTCTACCTCAAGAAGCTGGAAAAATAAGGGCAAAATAAACGCAAAGTGAGGAGGATATATAAAATAATAAAATGAACAAAATAGAAAATAGACAAACAACAGCGAAAATTAATAAAATCAGAAGCTAATTCTTTGAAAAGATCCATAAACTTCCAGTTACAATGATGAAGGAAAAAAGAAAACACAAATCACCAAAATTATGAATGAATTTATCACTACAGATCATATAGACATTAAAAAGACAGTAAGATTATATTTACGGACAACTTTATACTACCAAATTTGATGACTTAGATGACATGAACAAATTCCATGAAAAATACAACTTATCAAACTTAAGATGAAAGAGAAATTCTGAATAGCCCTACAATCTTCAAAAGAAACTCAATTCGTTATCAAAGAAAACTAGAAGCCCATGGTTTCAGTGGTGAATTCTATTAACATTCAATAAAGGAAACACCAATCTGATAGTTATTTTTTTTTTTGTAGAAAGTAGAGGAGAAAGGAACACTTCTGAACTCATTTCAGGAGGTCAGCATAAGCCTAATACCAAAATCTGAAATAAAACTACAAACAAGCCATGAAACTGAAAAAAGAATCCACCTGCCAATGTACATTTGATTCCTGGTTAGGAAAGATTCCACGTGCTGCGGAGCAACTAAGCCCATGCGCCGGAACTACTGAGCCTGCCCTCTAGAACCTGGGCGCCCGAACTACTGAGCCCACGTGCTGCAACTTCTGAGGCCCAGTGCCTGGAACCTGTGCGCCCCAAGAGAAGCCACTGCAATGAGAAGCCTGCCTACTACAAGGAAGAGGAGCCCCTGCTCTCTCCAACTAGAGAAAGCCTGCGTGCCGCAATAAAGACTCAGCACAGCCAAAAATATATAAACCAATAAATAAATAAATATTTTAAATGACAGAGTGTGACAAAAGTGTCATTCACAACTGAGTAGTGTCATCTCCGGAATCCAAGGATGGTGCAACATTTGACAGTGTGGCTTCCCCAGTGGCCCAGCAGTATAGAATCTGCCTGTAATGCAGGAGATCTGAGTTTGATCCCCAGGTGGGAAAGATCCCTGGAGAAGGAAATGTAAACCCACTCCAGTCTTCTTGCCTGGGAAATCCCATGGAGGGCTACAGTGCATGGATTGCAAAGAATTGGACACGACTGACTGACTAAACAACAACAATATTATAATTTACTACGTTTATGGGAGAACAGAGAAAAATTATGTGATCATCTCAATAAATAGCAAAGAAAAGTATTTGATATTCACCATTCATTTAAAACTTCAGACAAAAATTCTTGACAAATAAAAAACAGAAGAGAACTTTTTAAACTCTATAAATTATACCTACCAGAAAACTACAGTAAATATTAAACTTGAAGGTGAAACCTTAGAAACAGACAGAAGAATGAAGTATACTTTTACGAACTAAGGGGAGATTCCAAAATATATCTTTAATAAATAAAAGAAACTGAATATACAAAATATAAGAAACTCTAAAGACTCCACCAAAAAACTGTTAAATTAATAAATTCAGTAAACTTGTGGGGAACAATTTCAACATGCAAAAATCTGTTGCATCTCTATACACTAATAAAGAACAAGGAGAAAGACAAATTAAAAAACAACCACATTTACAAATGCATCCAAAAAAAAAAAATTAGGAATAAATTTAACCAAGGAGGCAAAAGACCTAGACAGTGAAAACTACAAGACATTAAAGAAATAAACTGAAGAAAACACAAATAGATGGAAAGACATTTCATGCTCATGGATTAGAAGTCTTAATATTGTTAAAATGCCCATATCACCCAAAGCAATCTACAGATTCAGTGCAATCCCTGTCAATGCAATCAACTTCCCAAAGGCATTTCTCACAGAAACAGAACAATTCTTAAACTTGTATAGAACCACAAAAAATCCCAAATGACCAAAGCAGTATTGAAGAACAGCAAAGCAGGATGCAGCATGCTGCCTGTTATCAAATATTACAAAGCTATAGTAATTAAAACAGAATGACACTGGCATAAAAATAGACACACAGATCAAAAAAACATAACAGAGAGCCCAGAAATAAAGCCATGCACATGAATAAATTTACAACAATAAATTCACAAGAAAGGAGAGAAGAATACACAAGGGAGAAAGGATATATCTTCTATAAACGATCTTGGGAAAACTAGACAGCCACATGAAAAAGAATGAAACTAGACTACCGATTTACAGTATACACAAAAATTAACTCAAAATAGATTAAAGACTTGAATGTATAAGACCTGAAATCATAAAACTCCTCAAAGAAAACACAGGCAGTAAGTTCATTCTTACCAATGATTTTTTGGATTTGACATCAAAAGAAAAGGCAACAAAAGCAAAAATAAAAAAGTGCAACTACATCAAACTAAAAAGCTTCTGTACAGCAAAGAAAACCATCAGCAAAGTGAAAAGGCAAGCTTCTGAGTGGGAAAAAAGATCTGCAAACCACAAATCTGATAAGGGGGGTATTGTCCAAAAAAATATATAAAGTGAAGTGAAAGTCACTCAGTCATGTCCCACTCTTTGTGACCCCATGGTCTCTATAGTCCATGGAATTCTCCAACTCATACAAATCAAAGCAGCAAAACAATCTGATTTTTAAAATGGGCTAAAGATCTGAACAATTTTCCAAAGAAGATATCTAAATAGCTAACAGGTACATGCAAAGATGCTAACAACACCAAGTAATCAGGGAAGCACAGATCAAAATCACAATGAGTTATCACCTTGCATCTGTCAGAATGTCTATTATAAAAAAGACAGCCGAAAACAAGTGTTGGTAAGTCTGAGTGAACTCCGGGAGATGGTGATGGACAGGGAGGCCTGGCGTGCTGCAATTCATGGGGACGCAAAGAGTCGGACACGACTGAGACTGAACTGAACTGAACTGAAGGATGTAGAGAAAGGCAAACCCTCTGTGCACTGTTTGTGAGAATGTAAATCCATGCAGTCACTATGGAAAACAGTATGGCTGTTCCTCAAAAAAATTAAAATTAGAACTACCATATGATCCAACAATTCCACTTCTGGTTGTTTCCAAAGGAAACCAAATCATAATCTCAAAAAGTTATCTGCACCACATTCACTGCAGCATTATTATTGAAACAACCTAAGTGCCCATCAATAGATGAACGGATAAAGAAGATGCAGTAAATACACACACACACACAATGACTACTACTCAACCATAAGAGAAATATGAAACTTTGCCATTTGCAACAACTGGATGAACCCTAAAGGCATTATTAAGTGAGATAAAACAGAGACAGACAAGTAGCGTATATTCTAAACTATATGTGGAATCAAAAATAAAAAAGAACTGAAAACAAAAACACAAGCTCATAGAAACAGAAGTCACGGGGATGTAATGTACAGCAAGCAGATGACGGTTAATAAAACTGTACTGCACATTTCAAAGTCAGTAAGAGTACATCTTAAAAGTTCTCATGACAGGAAAAAAATTTTCTATATATGGTGACAGATGTTAACTATAGTATGGTGGTGATACATATAAATATCACATCATTATATTGCATACTTGAAACGAATATAATGTATGTCAACTATAATTCAAAAAAGTAAATAAATAAGGTCTGGGCAAAATGGTGCTTTGTACTCGGTGTACACCTCCATGATTAAACCTACGATAACAAATTTCAAAGCACTGGAAATGTATATAAAAACTGCTTTTTTGCTTTTAAAGATAAGTATATCACTACAGGTAAGAAGTCAACCAGTTCTTTTTGGTTCCTTTTAAGTCTAGAGACCTTAAAGTTACTCTCTGAATGCCATTTGTTACACATCCTGGAACTGAATTGCCTCCATTTAGCAAATCAGGTTAACTCTGGAGGGTGTCAATTTACCAAACACAACACCTGCCAGCAGAGCCTCCGGAGTTTGCCAATCACCCTATTACAATAGGGTGAAAAAGAAACTTTGACGTATTTTTTTTTCTTTTTATTACTATTTGGAATACAGCAAGTTAGTCGTAAGGCTACTTGAATTTCCCTGAATTTTCACTAGATCTGACTAGTTCGATTTAGACTTTTAGGTTAGGATTCACCCTCACTCTGAGGCAAAGAATTCCTGGAAAGCAGACTTTTCATTCTGAGGAAACGGCAATATATCTATTTCTTAATGACCATCTGCTGATCTGAAGATGACTGAGTTAGTCTCGTGTGTGAAAATACATGAGCGAATGGAGAAAGGAAAAGGAAATAAGGGGCCCTCCTACAGCTCTACGAACCTCTGTTTCAGCGAGCTGGCATCAATAAAGCGGAGGCACGGAGAAGCGGCAACTGGAGCCAAGGGGCACCAGGACAGCCAAGCGGAGCGAAGAGGGCTGAGACCACGAAGGGGCGGGACGGCGCGGCCTCCGCTCCTCCTCGGTCGGGGCGGGCCCGAGACCGCGACCCACCTCTCCCGCGCCGTCCTAGTCCAGGCGCCACGGTACAGCCATGCCAGGCCGCCTGATGCGGGGCCTCTGGCAGCGATGGCGCCGTTACAGGTACCGCTTCGTACCCTGGATCGCGCTGAACCTAAGCCACAACCCGAGGTGAGAGGGCGAGGCGGCTCGACCCAGGCCGTTTTCCTACCTCCCAGCGCCGCCACCGCGACCCACAGGACTTAACGCTAGCGGACCGAGGTGGGCGGAGCCTTAGGCGAGTGGAGCCTCAAGCAGGCGGAGCCTAAGACGGCCTACGGGCCCGAGGCGGGCGGGACCTGAGTGGGCGGGGCTCGAAGTGGGCAAGGCCCCAGGTGGGCGAGGCGGTGGCTGGCTGAGTCAGGCCTGCTGGGGGCCCGAAGACAGCACGGGGCTTTTAGGTGGGCGGGGCCTAAGGCGTATTTCCCATCGTTCCCGGCGCTGCGAGGGCTTCAGGCCTTGTTGCCCGCGGGCGTTGGCCTGAGTTTTAAGTCTAAGTGCCTGCAGAGGTTGGGTGCTTGTGTTTGGGCAAAAAATAGGAACTTTTGAAAAACGGAAATAACTTGCAAGGCGTGCAGGTGCGTGGCCTTCTCTCTATTAAGGCAAAGTTAGGAGCTTGAAGTGCCTTAGAAAAGCCAAACCGTAGTTCATTTTTACAGCTCTGTAGTTTGTACGGAGAAAACAACGCAGCTCTGCTGTGAGGGTAACAGCTTGGAGTAGCTGATGTATAAAAACGAGCAAAAAGCCACTAAAAGCAAGTCGGAGTATTGGGTTTAGAATACGGATTCAGCGCCTAAAGAAGGCGATCTAGCTGAGTCAAGGCCGTAGGATCAGTGTTAATACTGGCTTTAGTAAATTGCCTGCTTGGAAGAAGTTAACGTGATGCTCACTTAAATAGGCAGACTAGCTCGGTTGAAGGCTGGTGAATAGCCAAAGAGCTCTCCCAGTTTCGTACTACAGAAACGTAAATTCAGATGCATCATTACTACTATCAAACTGAGGTGGAAATTGGTTCCTTGTAAGTAAAACAAGAAGTAAAATAATACTTAAAAAGTGATCATTAAAGTACTCCTGAGAAAGACTGACGACATTTATAATGTTAAATGTGTCTTTGAAGCTGCTGCTGCAGCTAAGTCGCTTCAGTCGTGTCCGACTCTGTGCGACCCCATAGACGGCAGCCCACCAGGCTCCCCTGTCCCTGGGATTCTCCAGGCAAGAACACGAGTGGGTTGCCATTTCCTTCTCCAATGCATGAAAGTGAAAAGTGAAAGTGAAGTCGCTCAGTCGTGTCCGACTCTTAGCGACCCTATGGACGGCAGCCTACCAGGCTCTTCCATCCATGGGATTTTCCAAGCTAGAGTACTGGAGTGGGTTGCCATTGCACCAGAAGCAGAGCGAGACTGACGATATATATAATGTTAAATGTGTCTTTGAAGCTACACCCCTGTAAAAAGGGCCCCTGCAATTTGAAGACATAATGGCTTTAGGTGTACTGGAAACCAGCCCGTTTTCTGCTTCTTGTTCTGCCGTATACCACCTTTAGGACGTTGGGCAAGTTCCCTTACATCTCTAAGCCTGAGTTTCCTTGTCTGCAAAAATGGGATAATGAAACTAAGGACCCAGTAGAATTTGGAATGGAATGGGCCTTTTATAAGTATTAGCTGTTGTTGACCTGTGTAAGTATTGTTGGGAGTCAGGTTACTAGAACTGAACCCCCAAAACTCTTTTCCAAACTTCTTAGTTTTATGCCCTTCAAACACATGAGAATTATCTTCATAAAGGCCAGTAACCCTGATGACATCAAGACAGTCTGGCTTTTATCAGTTGAAGGGTAGTGAATAGAAACTTTTCCCATTTTCAGGACTCTCCGATATGTTCCAGAAGAATCCAAAGACAAAGTTATCTCAGATGAAGATGTCCTAGGAACATTACTGAAAGTTTTCCAGGCTCTATTCGTAAATGATTTCAGTAAACAATCAGATATCTTGACTGTGCTTCCAGAACCTGTTAAATCAAAATATCAAGACCTACTGTCAGTTCAGCATCCAAGGGTGAAACAGCTTGAATACAGACATCAGCAGCAAAATACCTTTACACCAGAAGAAATTCTTTATAAGACATTGGGTTTCAGTGTTGCCCGAGCACCTAGCTCATTGATTTCTGCTGGAAAAGGTGTCTTCGTTACTAAAGGATTGGTACGGAAAGGCGCGGTTGTATCTATGTATCCCGGTAATGACATAATTAGTACTTGACCAAGAGTTTCTTATATACGGATAAATACAAGTTCGACAAAATACCTAACCCTATAAGCCTTAGAGTAAGGGGTTGTATTGGAAACGGATTTCCACAGGCTTTTTTTAATTGGCAGGTAATTGCTTTACAGTGTCATGTTGGTTTCTGCCATACAAAACCTGAATCAGCCATAGGTATACATATGTCCCCTCCCTCTGGAGCCTCCCTCCCACCACCCCTACCCCACGCCTCTAGGTTGTCACAGAATACCAGGTTGAGCTCCCTGCGTTACACAGCAACTTTCCACTCGCTATCTTTTCACATATGGTAATATATATGTTCCAATGCTATTCGCTAAGTTTGTCCCGCCCTCTCCTTCCCCGGCCATATCGACAAGTCCATTCTCTATGTCTGCATCTGTAGTCCTTCCTTACAGATATGATTTCCGTGGACTTTTAAATCTTGAGTTGGAAATTAACTGTTTGTAAATTATCTCATGTATTAGAAAGTATCTGGGAGCATTTTGAGATAAATGCATTTTTCTTTTAAGGAAATTTTTCTGATCAATATTTAAATTTAGGCAAGTATAGTATGGCCTACTTTGATAAGACTGATTACTTAGAAATTACTAGAGAATAAGTCAGTTTGGGTTAGATAATAATTAAAGGTAAAAAATGATGTGGATTAAAATATAAAGATTAAATTTAAATCTGTAAATCACTGAGTAAAGATCTTCCTGCCATTTCTAAACTTGAAAAGTAAAGCAGTTTCTTTGCAAAAGATCATTAACTGGACTGCTCAGTAGAATATATTATTTGTTAAAAGTATTATTTGGTGCAGTAGAAATATGTGTGAATGTCCAAAAGACCTGTTTTTTAAGAAGTCATTCTACTATCTTCTTAATTCTATGTCCCTAAACAGGGGCATCTCAGTTTCCTCCTTCACAGCTATCCTAACTCCATAAAGAATAAACAGAACAAGCCAGCGACAAACAAATAAATACTAAAATAAGTTTAATAAATAGATTAACAGGGCTTCCCTGTTGGCTCAGACGGTAAAGTGTTTGTCTGCAATGCAGGAGACCTGGGTTCGATTCCTGGGTTGGGAAGATACCCTGGAGAAGGAAACAGCAGCCCACTCAAGTACACTTGCCTGAAAAATCCCATGGATGGAGGAGCCTGGTAGGCTTACCGCCCATGGGGTGGCAAAGAGTTGGACACGACTGAGCAACTTCACTTTCAACATGCCTGCAACATAGGAAGCACCCTGTAAATATTCTCTCCTTTCCTTCATTGCAAATGAAAGGGAAAACAACCTGAATGCCAGCCCCATCTATTCCCATATATATCTACACTAATTGATTAATAACAAAATAATAAAAATCAATAACAAAATTGATTAAAAATAAAATAAGAAATGTAAAACACATTTCTTAAAAGTGTCTTTAATAGATGTCAAATAGAACTCTTTCGGAGAAGGCAATGGCACCCCACTCCAGTACTCTTGCCTGGAAAATCCCATGGACGGAGGAGCCTGGTAGGCTGGAGTCCATGGGGTTTCGAAGAGTCGGACACGACTGAGCGACTTCACTTTCACTTTTGCACTTTCATGCATTGGAGAAGGAAATGGCAACCCACTCCAGTGTTCTTGCCTGGAGAATCCCAGGGACGGGGGAGCCTGGTGGGCTGCTGTCTATGGGGTCGCACAGAGTTGGACACGACTGAAGCGACTTAGCAGTAGCAGTAGCAGAACTCTTTTAAAAAATAAAAACAAAAACACAACTTTGAAACCGAGCCTAAAATGTGATGTTCACATTTTTTGTTAACCAGAATAGTCATATTTTATTTGACTGTGTGGACAAGTTGGTTCTGTGTTCCTTCTGCTATTGGGCACTTTTTAATGAGGGAAGTAGCCAAAGAGAATGTGATAGTCTAGACTGGAGAATGGAAACATTAGAAAAAGGTAGAGAAATTAAAGCAAATTCTTCCATGTTCTGTTTATGTGCCAGAGAAAGGTCCTTTATCATGATGGTTATGATTTTTATAGCTTGCTATAATATGTGTTTGTCTTATATATTAGGTACAGTATATCAGAAGTACGAGCCAATCTTTTTCCAGTCCATTGGAAACCCATTTATTTTTAGATGCCTAGATGGGGTGCTCATTGATGGAAATGACAAAGGAATATCAAAAGTTGTGTATAGGTAAGTTGGTACCATGTTCAAATTTAATTGTAGGAGACAGAACCGTACCACAATGACTCTGACCACTGGCATTTGCACTTTAAATAAAAATCTATTTAGCAAGCCAGAACAAGACATGGAGGAAACTTAAAGGCGTGTTACTAAGTGAAAGAAGCCAATTTGGAAAAGGCTACATAATATATAAAGTCCAACTATATAACATTCTAGAAAAAGCAAAACTGTGGAGACTATAAAATGATTGGCATGTGCTAAAGTCTGGGGAGGTGAGGAGAGGTCAAAAGGTGGAGCATGGAGAATTTTTAGGACAGTGAAAATATTCTGTGATACCCTAATGATGGATATCTCTCGTTATACAGGTATCCAAACCCATAAAATGTACACCACCAAGAGTGAGCTGTAAGGCGAACTATAGACTCTGCAGTGATTATGATGTGTCAGTGTAGGCTCATCAGTTGAAGCAAACATACCAGTCTGGTTGGGGATGGTGAAAACTGGGCAGGCTGTGCATGTATGGGAATGGGGGTTACCTAAGAAACATCTGTACCTTTTCCTCAGTTTTGCTGTGAACCTTAAACTCTTCTGAAAAAGTCAATTTAGGAAATTGACCAAAAAAAAAATCTATTTAGTTAATTGTCCAATTGATTAGATAAGTTTTTTTAACACAGACTTCCAAGAATGAGCTTATGGTTGCTGGGGGGTTGCGGGGGGTGGGGGGTGGGGGGGCGGTAAGAATGTGGGGAAGGGATAATTAGGGAGTTTGGGATAGCCAGCACTGTATCGCACATGAAACTCTGCTCAATGTTATGTGGCAGCCTGAATGGGAGGGGAGTCTGGGGGAGAATGGGTACATGTATATGTTTGATTGAGTCCCTACTCTGCTCACAGGAAACCATGACAACATTGTTTGTTTATCAGCTATACCCTAATACAAAATTAAAAAGTTAAAACAAAAAAAAAGTTTTTAAGAAAAATTTCACCGAGGGTTAACTGAATTTTAAGGTACAGAGGAACAGTCTCTTAGCTAATGCTTTCACCTGTTTCAGATCTTGCAGTGGGAGGGATCAACTTGGCCCTTTAAAAATGAGTGATAGTACATGGCTAACATCAGAAATTCATAATCCATTGGCTATAGGACAGTATGTGAACAATTGTTCAAATGGTAAGTTGGCACCCTGGGGCTGTGAGATAAAAATACAGCAGTGGTAATGTTCCTCCTTTGCCATATGACTGAGTGCCAGAGGCAGTTAAGTTTAATATCTCAGCTATTGAAAGCCCTGAAGTAAATTTTATAATGGCTGATGTCAACCAGAGAATTTGGGGAGATAATAATATATGTTAATTGGAATTCTTTAACTGTTTTTATTCTGATTTTGCAATAAATAAGGCAATTGATAACTGCCCTTTTGATCACTATTCTTTTAGTTATTTTTTACTAGTTAACTTAGAGATTATTTTGTCAGTTCCTCAACATAGCCTTATAGATTAATCACTACACTGGTTCTGTTACTAAGTTTATGAGTTACCAATCTTCTCTAGGGCTTTATTTTCCTATAAGGCTTGATCATCTGACTACATTTAACACAGACTGGTGTTAGACATGAACTTGAAGCCTGACTCTTCTACGTAACCTTTATTCTCTCTGAGCCTCTGTTTCCTAATCTTCAAAAAGTAAATAATAAAACATGCAAATATATGTATATATATAATCTTGCAGTGCCTGGAACATAAGAGTGATTATTAATTTGACCATTTTCTGATAATTTAGAAAACTATACATCAAGTGCCATAATTCAGTACTGTTTTCCATGACCTGAAAAATGGTTCTGTTTCTAAACGTTTTGTACTTGTTCTTAGACAGAGCAGCTAATGTCTGTTATCAGGAATTTGATGTGCCTGCAGTTTTCCCTATAGAACTGAAGCAGTATCTTCCAAACATTGCCTACAGCTATGACAAACAAAGGTTAGTTCTTCTCGGAATTTTTCCTATCTTCTGTCTTATGCTGTGCCTTAAAATAGATATATATTTTCTAAGAAAAAACTAGAGAGTTTGGGGGGTTTTTTTAGTGAAAACTTATAACTTAGATTTTTATGTTCGTCATAAAATGTGTTGATGTAGGTTATTCTCCATTTACAGTCATTACAGAATATTGGTTACATCCCCATGTTGTACACTGCATCCTTGTAGCCTGTCTTATACCCAGAAGTTTGTACCTCTTACTCTCCGACCCTTGTATTTCCCTTCCCACCCGCTGGGAAGCACTAGTCTGTTCTCTGTATCTGTGAGTCTGCTTTTTTGTTGTTATATTCACTAGTATGTTGTAGTTTTTAGATTCCACATATAAGTGATTAGAATACATATTTATTTAGGCTGCACTGCACCTTCTTTGCTGCACACAGGCTTTCTCTGTTTGCAGGGAGCAGGGTCTGCTCTCTAGCTGCAGTGCACAGGCCTCTCATCGCAGTGCTTTCTCCCGCTGCAGAGCAGCGGCTCTAGGCACACAGGCTTCAGTAGTTGTGGCACGTGGGCTTAGAAGTTACGGCTCACAGATTCTAGAGCTCTGGCTCAGTTGTGGTGCATGGGCTTAGTTGTCCTGCAGCATGTGGGATCTTCCCGGATCAGGTATCGAACCCATGTCCCCTGCCTTGGCAGGTGGATTCTTCACTACTGAGCCACTAGGGAAGCCCAAGAATATGTGTATTTTTAATGTAACATTTATTTTTTGTGCATTAAGTGGAAAGTCTACTGAGAATACTCAAGTAACAATTTTTAAATATAAGTAATTGTATATTTAAGAGTTTTTTATTAACAATACTGTAAGAAGACGTTACCTTTATATCCTTTCACTTAGCTGCCAGTTGCTAGCAAACTTTATTTTATACAGGTCCAATTAAATTGTCCTTTGATGATGAATGGTATTTAAAACTTAGACAATTCCCTGTACTTGATAACTTTTATGTTTCTATATGTATGTGTGTGTGTGTTTTAACAATGAAGTTTTTTTCACCTGACATTCTGGGGCATAATATTATTGCTGTTCAGCAAGTACAGGAAAAGTTAGAAGAGTAGGAACTTGAAGGTATGCATATGTCTTATTGTGTCCATTAAAGGTATTTTTTTTAAATTCCAATAAATGTTAAGTAACATTTCCAGCTTTGCGGAATACAAAGATACAATAATTTTTTTTGAAGTGTTGAACTATAATGTCATTTTAAAATGCTTTTTATGATACCAGTTTTGAGGATGGGAACATAGAAACATTTTCAAAGAAGTAGTCAGTTGTATAAACTTATTGATTTGCGGGCTTTTTAAATGATGCAAAATAAATATACTCTAAAATGCCTCCATCAGCAATGAGAGCTATTTCCTTATGGAAATCAAATACATAAATTAAGATGATAGTAAGGAATCTGAATAAAATTATCAATGAAATCCATCTTGATGGTACTAAAAATATGAGCTTGTATCTGTTAACACTGCTAACTATGTTTCTCTTTGTTTTCAGCCCACTGCGCTGTGTCATTCTTGTTGCACTCAGGGACATTGAACAAGGAGAAGAGCTTTTTTCAAACTACTATACAATTGTCAGCTAACTCTATGAAACTATGTTTACTACTCAGTTATTGAGTTAATTCTAAATGTTTTTTGTAAGTTCCACTTGCAGAACAAATGTTTTGATACCTAATTGGAGTGGGAATTTTGTTTTTATTGATATTAGTATTTTAATTCATCATAAAACCTATTTGCTTTGTTACACTTTCAAATTTGTAATGCAATTCCAGTGTTAATTTGGTTTTCACCTAAGTACACAGTAGCTCACTAAATTAAAAGCCACCACCTGAACTTATAATTTTAACTATTCTTTTGATTATCTTTAGTAGTTTATCAAATTTTAGCCAAGTCATCAGCAGTTCTTACACTGTTGATGTGTACTAACATCCACAAAAACTTAATTTTTTCAGAGTAAACCAAGACCAAAAATATTTGTTGTGTTGTCATGAGTTAATTTGGAGAAGGCGATGGCACTCCACTCCAGTACTCTTGCCTGGAAAATCCCATGGATGGAGGAGCCTGGTAGGCTGCAGTCCATGGGGTTGCTAAGAGTCGGACACGACTGAGCGACTTCACTTTCACTTTTCACTTTCATGCATTGGAGAAGGAAATGGCTACCCACTCCAGTGTTCTTGCCTGGAGAATCCCAGGGACGGGGGAGCCTGGTTGCACAGGGATGGGGTTGCACAGAGTTGGACACGACTGAAGCGACTTAGCAGCAGCAGCAGCAGCAGCATGAGTTAATTGGGGTTTGTGTGTAATTTCAAGATTTAGCTGGTTAAGGGGGCAATGGGGAGTCATTATACTGTTTTCTCTATTTGAACATTTACACACACATGCACACCTACAAAGCTTAAGAGACTGTAAGAGAGATTGTTTTGGCATGGAAATATAGTTAAAAGATGGTGGTGGGAGGAATACCTATTCCCCATGTCTCATGTTTAGTGGGCTTCCATTAGTAATTCTGCCTCTCTCTCCACCTTTTGGAGGAAGAATGATTCTCTGAGATTATTTTTAGACAAGAATTAGACACCATGGCCCCAACCCCACTAGTTCCTTCTCTGTGGACTCTCCCAGTAGTCTGTTCTGGGTGGTTCTCAGCCCTGGGTGGCAAGTAGCCTGTAGTCAGCCCAGCCAGGAAAGGAGTGAGTCTAGTTCAGAGGTGGAGTATCAAGTGAGCTGGCCTGGCATCAGCTCTGAAGCCACATTCTCCAGTTCTATTCGGAGGAGTTACTTTGATCTCCATCAACCTGACTCCTGCATCCAACCCTCAGCTCCATACTTGGATAGGGAGTGCGTTATTTATGGGCCTCTCTATGGCACCTGTACCACCAGATTCTGACCCTCTTTACTGCTACACCAACAGCTCTTCTCACTTAAGTTTACTGTAATTTCAGTAGCCTCCCGATTGCTTTCCATGTTTCCATTCCTGCCCCCTTTTCAGAATAGACAGCCAAGAGTGATTTCTTTTAAGCACAAATCAGATCCTGCTGGCATCTGCTCAGAACTCTGATTACTCCTACTTTAGAATATATGCCGAGTCCTTCACTACCTCTGATCTCACATCCTGCTCTCTCCACACAGCCTCAGCTGTCTCCTTGCCACTCCTGAGACTGTGGGGTACACTCCCACCTCAGGGTTTTTGTACTAGTTCTGCCTCCAAAAACCTCCCCCACAATAGCCATATAGCTCTTTCCGTCACCTTGCCTAACTAAGCTACTGAAATTTACAATCCTCAACTGCCAACCCCTAATGCTCCCCATTCATTTATGTAGCGTTTATGATGTCTATGCACCTAAGTCCATGGGAGCATCTTTTTCTCAGCCTCATTTGTCTTTTATTTGTGCCACAAGGGGAACTCACTTTGTTAAAAAGCCAAGGGCTTCCCTGGTGGCTCAGTAAAGAATCCACCTGCCAGTGCAACAGACACGGGTTCAATCCCTGGTCCAGGAGGATCCCACGTGCCTCGGAGCAGCTAAGCCTGTGCAACACACAGGCTATTGAACCCGTGCTCCAGAGCCCAGGAGCCTCAGCTACTGAAGCCTGAGCACCCTAGAGCCTGTGCTCCACACAAGAAGCCACCGCAATGAAAAGCCCAAGAACAGCAACCAGAGAGTAGTCCCCACCTGCCGCAACTAGAGAAAAGCCCTCGTGCAGCAACAAAGACCCAGTACAGCCAAAAATAAAATTATACATTCTATATATATATAAGCCAAGCTAGTTGATCAAGAAGATCCTATTATCCAGAACTTTATGTTAAATACAGAAATTTAACTCCTGTGGTAGTGTTAGGTATTTAGGAGTGAAGTGTCAGACTTTTTAAAAATAATTCATTAAAAAATGCATATATATATATATGGAATTTAGAAAGATGGTAACAATAACCCTGTGTACGAGACAGCAAAAGAGACACTGATGTATAAAACAGTCTTATGGACTCTGTGGGAGAGGGAGAGGGTGGGAAGATTTGGGAGAATGGCATTGAAACATGTAAAATATCATGTATGAAACGAGTTGCCAGTCCAGGTTCGATGCACGATACTGGATGCTTGGGGCTAGTGCACTGGGACGACCCAGAGGGATGGTATGGGGAGGGAGGAGGGAGGAGGGTTCAGGATGGGGAACACATGTATACCTGTGGCGGATTCATTTTGATATTTGGCAAAACTAACAATTATGTAAAGTTTAAAAATAAAATTTTAAAAAATGCATATAACATAGAGTACAAATATGGCACAACATTAATTGTTCGATCAGGATTGTTCTTTATACTCTTAACTTTTGTCTTAAAAGTTTTTCTATCTTAAGTTGGGGGAAAAGTTACCATCAGCTTAAGTGTAATATAGTGAAACAAACATCAAATTCATCAAACGTTTACTGAATGCCTACTATGTGAAGGGTCCTGGAAGATTCAAACAGTTCCTGCTGATAAAATGCCCAGTATGATGACTTGGTCTGGACTAGAGGGATGAAGTTATTTTTTAAAAAGAAAACACTGCTATTAAAAAAAAAATCATTTTTTCCTTACTGGAATAACTTTTCAAGATTTATAAATGACTTATTTCATTTCTGACATGTTTATGAAATGCTTTTATTATTTCTACACCTGGTTACAACTTCATGGCAGTGTTAGCTTTACTTGTGTAAAAACAATCTCATAAAAATCTAGGTATACTATGAAGCTTGTCTCTCACTGAAGCGAATGCCAGCTATAGTATATTAAGCCTTGAAAAATGTGAGCATTTCTGATCTAGGACTAGGACTTCAGTGACCCTGTGCAGTTTTGTTCAGAGAACCCAGCCAGCCACAGAAAAGAGAACACGGAATAGAGATCACTTACCTGGGTGAGAAATCCTAAACAGTGCTATACCCCAAGACTATTTTAAATTAAAAATGGAAGTGCGTATAACAAACTACCCAATTTACAGATACCATGCAACCATTAAAAAAGGAAGAGAAGCAGCATGCTGGAAAAGCAAACCATGGATGGATGGAATGGGTTAAGGTCTACAAGTGTCTAGATTACTCTGCTCTCACTAGGCTCTCCTCCCTCCCCTAAAAGCCTAAAGGGCTGTGCTCACATATGGCACTCGGCTGCACACTTCACTGTATTCAGCCAAGAAACACTGGTGTTTCTCCCCACTTTGAAGGCACTTCTGTGTATGTGTACACCAGGGAGGCCTGCTCATCAAGGCTCTTTGGTATCTGTGAATGAAGAAATGTGATTTTCGATGAGCAACTGAAGCAAAGATGTCCTCTTGTCCTTGTACAAAACCGACATTACGTGCCATCTGATCACTGCATATTAAGAAAGGAACTAGACAGGAAAAGCTCTGGTCAGAACAAGTGAAATACGGGGACCAAACTTGTGAAATTAGGCCAAAGTGAGATATTTAGCTTGGGAAGATGAAGACTTGGGGAAGTTATTTCTGGAGTCTACCAAACAGGAGACGGATCAAGACCATCCCCAAGAAAAAGAAATGCAAAAAAGCAAAATGGCTGGCTAAGGAGGCCTTACAAATAACTGTGAAAAGAAGAAAAGCGAAATGCCAAGGAGAAAAGGAAAGATATACCCATTTGAATGCAGAGTTCCAGATAGCGAGGAGACATAAGAAAGCCTTCCTCAGTGATCAATGCAAAGAAATAGAGGAAAACAATAGAATGGGAAGGACTGGAGATCTCTTCAAGAAAATTAGAGATACCAAGGGAACATTTCATGCAAAGATGGGTTCAATAAAGGACGGAAATGGTATGGACCTAACAGAAGCAGGAGATACTAAGAAGAGGTGGCAAGAATACACAGAAGAATTGTACAAAAAAGATCTTCACAACCCAGATAATCACGATGGTGTGATCACTCACCTAGAGCCAGACATCCTGGAATGTGAAGTCGAGTTGGCCTTAGAAAGCATCACTACGAACAAAGCTAGTGGAGGTGATGGAATTCCAGTGGAGCTATTTCAAATCCTAAAAGATGATGCTGTGAAAGTGCTACACTCAATATGCCAGCAAATTTGGAAAACTCTGCAGTAGCCACAGGACTGGAAAAGGTCAGTTTTCATTCCAATCCCAAAGAATGCTCAAACTGCTGCACAATTGCACTCATCTCACACGCTAGTAAAGTAATGCTCAAAAGTCTCCAAGCCAGGATTCAGCAATACGTGAACCGTGAACTTCCTGATGTTCAAGCTGGTTTTAGAAAAGGCAGAGGAACCAGAGACCAAATTGCCAACATCCACTGGATCATTGAAAAAGCAAGAGAGTTCCAGAAAAACATCTATTTCTGCTTTATTGACTATGCCAAAGCCTTTGACTGTGTGGATCTCAATAAACTGTGGAAAATTCTGAAAGAGATGGGAATACCAGACCACCTGACCTGCCTCTTGAGAAATCTGTATGCAGGTCAGGAAGCAACAGTTAGAACTGGACATGGAACAACAGACTGGTTCCAAATTGGGAAAGGAGTACATCAAGGCTGTATATTGTCATCCTGCTTATTTAACTTATATGCAGAGTACATCATGAGAAATACTGGACTGGATGAAGCACAAGCTATAATCAAGATTGCCGGGAAAAATACCAATAACCTGAGATATGCAGATGACACCACCCTTATGGCAGAAAGTGAAGAGGAACTAAAAAGCCTCTTGATGAAAGTGAAAGAGGAGTGAAAAAGTTGGCTTAAAGCTCAACATTCAGAAAACTAAGATCATGGCATCTGGTCCCATCACTTCATGGGAAATAGATGGGGAAACAATGCAAATAGTCACAGACTTTATTTTCTTGGGCTCCAAAATCACTGCAGATGGTGACTGCAGCCATGAAATTAAAAGATGCTTGCTCCTTGGAAGAAAAGTTATGACCAACCCAGACATCATATTCAAAAGCAGTCATTACTTTGCCAACAAAGGTCCGTCTAGTCAAGACTATGGTTTTTCCAGTAGTCATATATGGATGTAAGAGTTGGACTATAAAGAAAGCTGAGTGCAGAATTGATGCTTTTGAACTGTGGTGTTGGAGAAGACTCTTGAGAGTCCCTTGGACTGCAAGGAGATCCAACCAGTCCATCCTAAAGGAAATCAGTCCTGAATATTCATTGGAAGGACTGATTTTGAAGCTGAAACTCCAATACTTTGGCCACCTGATGTGAAGAGCTGACTCATTTGAAAAGACCCTGACGCTGGGAAAGATTAAAGACAGGGAGGAGAAGGGGATGACAGAGGATGAGATGGTTGGATGGCATCACCGACTCAAGGGACACGAGTTTGAGTGGACTCTGGGAGTTGGTGATGGACAGAGAGGCCTGGCATGCTGCCGTCCATGGGGTCGCAAGGAGTCAGACACGACTGAGTGACTGAACTGAACTGAACCAAACTATGAACATTATAATAAGGAAGACTAGTTTACTACAAATATTCTATGAAATAATAACATCTAATCAAATTTCAGATTTCAGGTCTCCCTAAATGACAACAGTTACTGAGAACAGTGTTTGAAACGTAACACACATTCAATAAGTATTTCCTGAATGAAACTAAAAGTACATATAATCCTCACTTTTAGATAGCTAGAATTTTATTGTATTGATAGATGGACATTTATATTAGAGGATTTAAAGAAAACTATTTCACCCATCAATTGTATTTACCTATCAAATAATTTACTACATCTAAAACCTACTTAACAGTGTTAAATATCTGCCCATGTGTTATAGCTTAAGAGTCATTAGATAAAATCTATTTGTGGCAAATACTCACACGAACCAAGAAAAAAAAAGATTTCCAGATTTTTATTTCTGGAACTGTACACCAGGTATTAAAGTACAACAAATACAAAATAATGCTCAAAAAAATCAGTGTTTATGTACAAATATTAAAATCAATGCAACAATAGCAACTTCCTCTTGAACATCTGATACTAAAACTTGTTCTGATTGTCACTAATCAATCTCATACTCACGGCGTACTTATTTCAAACCGGGACAACTGGAATCACTGGTCGTCTAAGAGGAGTTTTAATATCTACCACATTTAACAATAAAACTAACAGTTTCCTCCTTTCAGTGAAAAAATTAAGAACTTTTAAAAAAACATAGTACTGTCAATATTTTTATAAATTATTTCAATTTCCATTTGTAGACAATGTGCTTTGAAACTCTGGGCAAACAATCTCCTTGGTGGTCAGGTTGATTCATTAGTTTACATTCAAAGTTGAAATATTTACTAGAGACTTTGGTTAAATTAAATAGTTTCACTATGCTCTATTAGATTTGATGTTCTCAAATATTATGACCCTCAATTGTAAAAATTAAAAAGGAAACAATTGCACAGTTCTTTGACCTAATTGTACAGACTTTAGTATTGTTTAAACAGTATTCTACATCCTTCAAGTAAATTCAGCAGTTGACCATAACAAGAGGAAAACTAAACACTGAAAAAGCTAGCATGAAAAAGTGGAGTACAACTAACAAAAGTAAAGTATTGCTATAATCACAGCACCAGTTTCACTTCTAAATGAATCCGCTGTCCTCTTCAAACCCCCTGTACATAAAAAGACACATCAGCCAACACTGCAACTGCTCACCGTGGATTTTTGGTTTGTTCATATGAAAATAATATGGCAAAGAAAAAACAGAATTTATCACAGTTTGTTATAAGAATTGTGCTTAACACTTAATAATAAAGGCATTATTGTTTCTCCATAAGACTGCAAATCAGTTATTTTCACGCTCTCAAACGCAATTCTTCTAAGAAACAGTAACAAATTCTCTGTTAAGATGCTTAAACAGAGAGGAAAAAAAACCCAGTAAACCCAGATTTAAAAGGAAATTCAATAAATAGTTATTTTACATGAATAAAGCCAGAGGGGTACAGTTTATGAATGTCACATCAAGCATGCACAAAAATGGTATCATACATGGAGGAAGCAGTCAGAAAATACTGAATTAGATCTAAAAAGATATGAAGAATTTACATATATATACAAAAATCTTGCAAATTATTGCCTCATTTTAACAAGGAATTAAAAGTAAACGTTACCAGCTAGTTAGCACTCTCTAAGAGGCTAAAATCAGATTGGTGTTTAAAAATCTATTAAACTAGCTGGAATTTATTTTTCTCTCATATCATTTCTGGATTTTGGTCAAAAATCTTTATTTAAATAACTAAAGTGTCCATTCAACTTGCTGATAATCAAAACTTTAGATAAGAAACACTGTTTCCATCTTATATCAAGATCCCAGCAATGCATAGATAAACTGAATATATTACTGCATCAGCTACTGAGAATGGGCATGTTCATTAAGTGCAACTGGTATTAGCATTCAGTCATCTTTGTGTAAATTATTTTATACAGACCAGCCACTGTAAACCCAGAGTAAAAATTAAAGTTATAACAATGGAAGATTATGGCCAGTATCTTACTAAATTATAGATGTATTCATTTTTAACAAAAGAAATTAGGTTCAAAGTTTAGCACACCACCACAGCAATATGAAGCTGATAACTTGGATAAAAATATCTGAAAGCAACAAAAAGCCCAGGCTACCCATTATTTACTGTGTGCATACAGGAATGCTGACTTTAGATGTATAAATTAGAGACTGACTTTAAGTTATTAATTTAACTACTTTCGTCCACTGTGCTAAACTAACTTTTTAAGTAAATGTGCTAATGCGTAAACACTTCAAAGCAATCTTCATTAAAATGCTGCAAAGAAAAACAAGAATACAAATCATCCAAAACAAAGGATGTCATTGCAGTTCACAGTTTGTATAATAAATACCCTCCCTTTCCATCACTAAGGTCACTACATTCTATCTATTCATCAGCACAACCTTGAAGCGACTTATACTTAAAAATATCAGCAACGTAGCCAAATATTTAAGTTTTGGCAAAGCAAGACAACTAGTAGAAATTGAAAATTTTAATTAAGACGGTGCAAAAAAAAAGGAAAATTCTGTGTTTTAACTGAACTATAAAAGCAAAGCTTATCACATCCTAACACTGCATTACATATTGCATGAATTCACCTTATAACTTAAAGATGCATGTCTACAGAGCAAAAATGGCCAGAGTTTATGACAATGGTTTCTCATTCACAATGTTTAGAATAAAAATAAAAGTGAGTTTTGAGACGCATCTGAACGTCAATCACTTTTTAGAACTTAAAAGTGGTAACGTACCATTGTATTTCAGATAGAAACTCACATTTTTTCTTGCCAACTGGTCCAAGCTAAACAGAAAAGTTTAAATGTACTTCAAGGTTCTACTGCATTATGTGTAGGATCTAGAAATCCCACCTAAATATTAACATTTGAACTGCAGCACTACACAACAACTGAAAAAGTGTCCCAAATGTAAACCAGTCTAAGTGGCAACGTCCTTGGCTTTGTCGACTGTGCCCTGCAAGTCAACTGCCTCAGGAAAAACGAAGTTAGCAACGACCGGTATGGTTTTTATGATTACAATCTTGATAATGGTGGACAAAACCCCATCTAAATTCCGTATTTTCAAATGCCAATTTTTTAGCCAATAAATGAAGTTACACAGAAGTCTTCCGGCAGTAAAATGACCAATTCTGTGTAAGGTAGCCCTGGTCTAGAATTTTGAAACAGGATCCAAGCAAGCGTCTTCATAATTTGCACGCAGTTCCTCGTGCTGGCTTCTATAAAGATGGACTTGCTGTTTTGTAAACTGAAGTGCTCTAGTTGAATAACATGAGAGAAGTTTCCATTTTTAAAAAAATCCTTGCATGTTTGTGCAGTTTAAAGAAACCTACCCCTGCTTTTATTTAATTAAGAAAATAAAACCAAAAAATGCTACATTGAGCAGGGATCAGGATCGGTACCTGTAAACATTGTTATTCCACTGCATCCATTACGGCAAAAGGAATTTACACGAATAGAAGCCACTCCATTCAGTTCAGAACATCTGTGCTGGTTTTGAGCTGGTGGCCTCTGTCTACAGGTTTTAAAAATGGGAGTGAGGGCAGTGGGGAACAGAAAAGAATAGAAAAAGAAGGGAGTGGGGAAGAGGTATTGGGGATGAGGAAGAGATAAGCAGAGCTTAAAGCTGCACCACAGAGTTCAATCTTAGTTCCCAACTCTGCTGATCATAGTTCATTTCCACATTTATGGATTGAAAATGAAAATACTCTTGATAAATCAAGATATAGTTCTATACATACTGACATCACTGATGTCATAGTGAAAAAAGTTCAAACTTCCAGTGAAAGACTAAGCAAACCTGATACTTTCCTGGTACTGGTACTGCACACCCACTGTTTCTGGGCCCTTCACTCACTTCATTCAGAATGCAGGGCGGCATGCTGATGCAGAGCGTGGGCACTGATGAAACCATTGGTCTCGTTGGCAGACAGACTGCCAAAGTCAGCCACAGACACGGCCATTTTGGCACTGGTGATATGATGTGTGTGATTTTCAAAGTCTACACCCAAATTATTTACAGAAACCTCATTCATAAAGGATTCAGGAACAGCAATGCCCATTTTCAATCTCTTTGCTGGTCTTTCTGACTCTTCACTGCACATGTTCATGGGGTTCAGCTCTGAGTGATAAAATCCAGTCTCAAATAAATTAAAACAATCACTTTCCCCATTGCTGGGCAGGGTGAGTAACTCCTCCGTTACAACAGGCACATGATTGACTTGTCCACGGGGCGTGTTGCCCAGTGGAGGAAAGCTATCATCCAAACAATTCACATCCGTTGGATTGCAGACGGTCGCTACGCTGTTGGTCAAAGCTAAAAAGAAATGAGAAATGGTTTCAGTAAGTGGTCCTACATCATGTGACAAAGAGGATATAATTCTGTCCCACATTACACTAAAAAATGTTCTTACCTGTCAAATCACTGGCAGTGAAAGAGTTGAGAATGTTTAGCTGTTGATCAGGTACAGGCTCAGGTCGGTTAGAAGTTAAGGCTGAAGAATTTACTGTCCCACCCAGAGCTTCTGTTTCATCCACCAAACGATCCATATAGTCCCTAAAAAACACACCCAAATAATGCTATGACTGCTTATCACAGTTAAAAACAAAAATCCCTGAAATCAAGCCCAGGGTACTTACGTAACTCCAGGGTGATGGTTATATCGTTTCTTTCCAAATTTTGTCTGTTGAGCAAAGTAATCATAACGCTCAGACTTCTTCCACATATAGTAGAATGCTACACATTCAGCAACTGTTCTAGTTCTCACCTAATAAAAAAAGTTGAATTTTTTTTAAAAAGCAAAAAATTCTACACATTTTTAGTAACTTTTTTTTTTTTTAACACCCATGGGTCTTATTTTCTATCTTTCTAATTATGAAATTCTGAATATGTTACTAGTAAACTGTTTTTATTTTCACACTATTTAATAATGAGGCTACCTTTAAAAGCACAAGGCTTTTTATTTAAATCAGAATGTAATAATAATAATAAATGTGCATCCAGAAATTATCTTACACCTTTACTGAAAATCTTAAAACACTGACATACTTTACTTTTCTTCACTGAACTTTCACCATGATTCTGACTGTACCAAGGGTACTTGTTAACCCTGAGTGATCCATGAATGAGCCTCAATGGGATATAGTAATTCCCAAAATGTCATTCAAGTACACTTTTCTAGGGAGAAGGGTGCAGCTTCACCAGATTATCAAAGGGCTCCATGACCCAAAAGAGACTCCGTTTGTAAAGGGATCAGTACTCAACCGCATCTGGAATTTAAGATGATTGCCAGCTAAAGGCAAGATTTTTCCTCTATCATGCATCTCTTAGCTGCAACAAAGTCTGGTAGAAAATAAAAAATGATAATAAAATTTGAGCCTCATTCAACTTGGCTCCACATCCAGACTAGGGTTTCTCTAACTATACACAGCTAAAGGTATGAATTCAGATGTACAGAAAAAAATTCCGTATCTTTACCCAATAAACACTTTCTCCCCTGCTTAATTACACAATAAGGAAGTTTTAGAACCTCTATTGTGATTAGTGGCTTTGTTATAAGATCATAATATAGGAACAAGCATTTTAAACCAAGAAATAAAGTATACCTTTCAATAAACACATTAACTATAAGTCTCCAAAACTTGAAAGCAATCAAGATGTCCTTCAAATGGTAAATGGATAAACAAACTGATACATCCATACAATGGGATATTATTCAGTGATAAAAAGAAATGAGCCACAAAAAAACATGGAGGAACTTTAAATGCATATTATTTAAGTCAAGAAGCCAATCTGCAAAGGCTACATACTGTATGATTCCAAGTATATGACACAATTTTTAGGTCACTGAAACTATTCTGTAGGATACTACAGTGGTTGATAGGTATTGTCATATATTTTTCAAAATCCATAGAATATATAACACAAAGAGTGAATCCCAATGTAAACTATAAACTTTAGGGGATAAAAATATGACAATGTAGATTTATCAGCTGTAACAAATATACCACTCTGGTGTGGGATGCTGATGGAGGAAGAAGCCATGTATGTGCAGGAGCAGGAAATACATGGGACTTCTACTTTCTCAATTTGGCTATGAACTTAAAACTGCTCTAAAAAATAAAGTCAATTTTTTTAAAAGTGTGTATATATTCTAAAAAGCTTGAGATAATTATCTCTCATTAAAATATGATTTGTTTATACTTTCTTTTTGTCCTAAGGAAACTAGAATTCTGAAATATTTAACTGGATATTCAATGTCTATTGCTATTCAATATTCTAGGCCTACTGCTTTTTAAAGATTTTATATTTCAGAGAGCAGTATTGGGTTTGTGGCTCAGATCGTAAAGAATCTGCCTGCAATGTAGGAGACATGGGTTCAATTCCTGTGTCGAAAAGATCCCCTAGAGAGGGAACTGGCAACCCACTCCAGTATTCTTGCCTGGAGAATCCCATAGACAGAAGAGCCTGGCAGACCATGGGGTCACAAACAGTCGGACACAACTGAGCGACTAGATGACATGACATTGAATTTACAGAAAGACTGATCAGAAAGTAACCAATATGTTAATAGCATGGGAGCATTAACAAGTTATAGCTTCCCCCCCCGACCCAAGTGACTTATAAATTAGTTGCTTATATTCATTGTAATCACTAAGCAATTTTTCTGTTTGTTTATGTCTAATTTGTCTAACTTACCTTATTCTTCTGTATAAGATGAAAATCTTTTCCAAAAAGCATGAGTGCATGTTCAAAGCTCCGGCATTCTTCTTCTGTCCATGCAGTCATTCCTTCTAAAGAAAATTTAAAACAAAATAAATTGGTCTCAAAACTCATATATACAAATCACTAATTTACTTACAGTATGGTTTCCTAATAAAAAACTATAAACTTCTACACACACACACACATACAAGTCCTTAATCCTAACTAAAAAAATTTAGACTACCAAAATATAAACATTGGGTTTTTTTCTCTGTATAATGAGACAAGAATTTATTTTTTTCCCTACAATTTATGTTCATTGTTTTTCTGATTTTTTTTTTTAAAAACAATGAGCATTTTTAATTAGAAAAAAATAAAATGCTATTTCCTCTATGGAAAGAAAAGCCTTACTTCGGTCTTACATCAAAATCATTTATGGTCTCTTTTAATTACAGACCATAAATAATCAACACATATTTATTTAAAGTCAATTTGCAGAGTGCTATACTGCAGAAATATAAAAGGAATAAAAAACAGCTTATGCTCTCAAAAGACTAAGTCCCATTCAACTTCCCAGCAGATATTAATACTGATGCATTAAATCTACTTGAAGCAGAGGAGACTTGAAGTGCCCCACTCACAGTGGAGGCCTGGTCCCCAAAGCCATTCACAGCAGTCCACCACAAAGGTGAAAAACAGTTTGACTGAAAAAGAAAATCTTAGAAACCTTGAACTAAAGAAAAATTAAATGCACTTAGCATTTCAGAGTTTTGAGAGCTTAAAATAATTTTTTCAGAAAAGCAGCTACTACAAGGAAACCTTTCAATAGACTATTTCATCCACAAGTTTCGATGCATTGTTTCCAGCTTTTATATTTTTCCAAGTTTATTTATATTATATTATTAAGCATTATTTCACTCTACATACTTAATGAAAGCTGTGGTGCATGCAATCCATTTATATGACAAAAATATTGAAATTAAAGTTAACCATTTTCCTTGACATACACAAATCAAAACCTAAGCACTATAATAATAGTTACATGATTACTAAAAATATACTTCTTGCATGTTTACTATACATGTTTGGAATATATTATATGTTTCTTTTTAAATTTTTTAATCTCCTTTTCATTTCCTGTCTGGTTTGAGAAAGAAAAAACAACTTTTTCCCCCAATGAAACCATAAAATCATTCTTATTAATTACTTTGGATATACTGTCATCTCTGGGGTCTGCTTTGTTCTGGAGGTGACAGGGGGGTAACTAATTTGTATTTGAACAATCTCTGGTATGTCTAAAAATAGAAGGCAAGAAAAGGAAAAATTACTCGCTATGAAGATGCACACGGATCTTACACAAAAGTGTGACAAGACTACGCCGTCCTTTGTGATACTTTGCTTACTCTGGTCCCAAAGACCAGCCCCTGTCCTTTCCCTCTCTTGATCCCAAGTGCTTCTTACCTTGAGATGCCTTGCCATTGCAACAGTATCTTTCGATTGCTTCCTTTATATTATGGTTACACTTGAGAAGTTCATATAATGCCTAGGGGAAAGAGAAAAAAAAATATTCAACAAAATTAACCAAAAGTTCATACTTAGCAGCATTCAAAACAAACACACACACAAACAAAAACATGTGCATTTTAAGAATCCTGACAAATACCAGCTGAAATGCTAATTTTAGGACATCTGAAGCGTATGTTTGCTTAGACATTTTATTTATCCTATACACTGACTCAGGAGAAGGCAATGGCACTCCACTCCAGTAGGGGAGTCGGACACGACTGAGCGACTTCACTTTCGCTTTTCACTTTGATGCACTGGAGAGGGAAATGGCAACCCACTCCAGTGTTCTTGCCTGGAGAATCCCAGGGACGGGGGAGCCTGGTGGGCTGCCGTCTACAGGGTCACTCGGAGTCAGACACGACTGACGTGACTTAGCAGCAGTATACACTGACTCTGGTATCCCAGGAGTTTTTTCATTCTCACTCTACTGCTCAGAAGTCATCTACCAGTATCATTCCTCGCTTTTTTATTTTTTTTAATTGCTAGATCTTCTGAGCTGGTAGAATTCTCCTATTTTAAATGTTTAAGACTCATGGTCTTGTCTCTTGTTACCACCTACTCCCTGACTTTTAGAGTTTTACTAAAAAGACAACAGCAGCAAGCCTAGAGTAGAAGGATAGATATTTTAATGACTGGAGTTGATAATGGTCTTAGTTATTTCCATCTACTATGGAAGATACCATTTTTTAAAAATTAGAATTTCCTCCCATTAAATCTGTTTCGAATTATGAATATACTAAATAGCAGCAGACAGAACTCAATTGAAAGTTAACTAATAATCTACTTTGTCAAGTACATTTCAAGGCAGGCAAGTATATGAGTAAACCTATTAACACATTAATAGGTTAATAATCAATACATCAATAATCAACCATTAAAAACAATCTCAACAGTTGCTAAAAAAGCTTCAAATAAATCAGTACCTATTTTTATTTTTAAAAAGACAAAAAGTGTAATAGTTATAAGTAGCTAGATATTATCTTATTCTAAGAAAACAGCCGGCATCAAACCATGGCTGGTATTATGCTTAATGTAAAAACCTGAGGTGTATTCTGTGGTCACTCACTCAGCTGTGTTCAGCTCTTTGAGATCCCAGGGACTATAGCCCACCATCCTCTGTCCAAAGGATTTTCTAGGCAATACTAGAGTGGGTTGTCATTCTCTTCTCCAGGGGATCTTCCCAACCCAGGGATTGAACCTGAGTCTCTTGTGTCTCCTGCATTGGCAGGAGGATTCTTTACCACTGGGCCACCTAGGAAGCTCTTTCAACAAAAGCAGGCCTCAAACCACCATTACTACCAAAAGTCTCTCAGAGTTATGGCTAATGTAGTAGGACATATAATAAGAATAAGAGATATAATAATGGTGAGGAAGGAATAAAAGTCTAATTTAATAATTTTAAGACTAGAAAACCTAAGAGAAACAACTGAAAAATCATTATACTAAATTAGTTTCAATAGCTTGAGAAAAAAAATGTTAATCTATATATTTCTCTAAATCAATAATATACAAATACAAATATACTAGAGATCCCATTTACAAAGCTAAATACACGCACACATTTCAAGACAATGAGGAATCAATTAGACACATGTGATATTTAAACAAAAACATTCAAGTGATTAAAAAAATCAAATAAACAGAGAATCAGATCATGCTCTTCAAATAGAAGGTTTAATGTTTTAAAGGTACTAATTCTTCCAAAATTAACTTACAGTTTTAACAAAATATCAGTAGAAAAATCCAACAGGATTTCCTTTTGACAGCTGACAAAACTGCTCTTAAGTTCAGCTAGTATGGCTTCTCTATGTTATTTGGAAATTCAAGTTTGAGTCCACCTATCTCTGGGCACCCATTAATCAAGATTAACTAGACTAGCAATAACAAGTGAAAAGGTATATGAGAGGGGTAAAACAATGCCAGAGAGAAAAAACCCTGATAAGCCATACTCCTACGCTTATCCCACATACCCTCAGGAGACTGCTCTGCACCTACAAGTACACAGTACTTAACAGATACCCTAAAGCAAATTTATACACACTTAATAGACATTAACTTTAACCACTTCCTTAATAAAGTTCAAGAATAATCCAAGAAGTAACTTCATTGTAAAATCTCAAAGTCCAAGCATAGAGAATGTCTAAATATACGATGGAATATACAGTCACCAAGAATGAACTATTAAAGAAATCTAAATAGCAAATAAAATGAGATTAAGGGATTAAAAGGATACAAAATGGTATCTAAAGTACAATATATGTGTGTATAAAGGAAAAAAAGCCAGAAGACATGAAATAACACAGAACGGTTATCATTAGGTCCTGGGGTTTTTTTAAACCAGTATCTTCCAAGTTTTAGAATCAGAAAGAGACAGCCAGTTCATACATTAAAAACGTTTTAATCAAATGTAAGAATATTAAGAAGATATTACATTAGTTAGCTGCTACTTCAACAAAAATTGATGTATACCTGTTCATTGTCCCTTGTATGTGTTCCTGCAGAAATCCGATCCATTATTTTTTCATTTCCAGTTCTTAATGAGGTCTCAACAAGGTACTCCTTAACTTTGCTCTCCAAAACCACACCAGGACGCCAAAGCAACTGGTCTTCATTTTCATACACTGATAGAGAACATCCCATTAACATGTTAAATGTATCAACACACTACAAGATGTACACAAACTGTTCTCCCTCTTCCTATACAAGTTAACTAACTTTGAAGACCCTGGTCATCTGATCGTCTGGCAAGCTGAGTCTTTCATCAATAAAGGTTTAAAACAATTTTTTTTTAAACTTTATTAAGGATCAAGTATTCCAGTGACTAAAGCAAGCAAGTTTTTTTGGTGGTTGGATTTACCAAATTAGAGGCTTTCTCTGTAGTCTAATGGAGACTTTTCTAAGTAGTCTAATATAAAACCCAGCAGTGGTATCTTACATTCTTCTAATGAGGGGGTAAAAGTAACCTGTGTAAATTCAGTAATAACTTTACCGAAAATTTCTCTTTAACTCCCTAAATGACTCTATGAAATGTCTAGAGGTTAAAAATTGCAAAAAAATGAAAATAAACCAACAGAAATAAAAATATCAGCCAGTAATGAAATAACTAGGAAAGATCTATTTTCCCTTTAATATACTGATGAAAAATGGAAAAGAATGGTAAACAGTAAGAGAAGCAAAGTTTCCACCTTTTAAATAAGCTCATACTTAATAGGCAAACATCACTAAAACAAACTGTATATTTTATTAATGTAAACACTGCTGCCATTCTCAAAGCTTCCACTCCACACTATAAAGTCACACAGATGGCCCAAGTATTTATCCCATTGCTCCAACTTCAATCCATTCTTTAAGTGTATAATAATTACTAAATATAGCTAATGAAAGTAATTTACTGAGAGCTCACTATATAGCGGAGACCATAATAAGTGCTTTACACTCACAACTGTGTAAGGCAGGCACTACTACTCCCAATGAGCTGGAAATTAAAAATAAAGTGTGCCTATGAAGCAATCAGACTCAACTTTTGAGGTAAGCTTCTGGAACCAGTTTCTTTATTCTTTGGTCAAAATTTAAATAGGTAAAATAGTTTGAGTTTATCTCCTCTTAAGAGAGAGAAGGTATATGCTCCTTTCTGAAGGTGCAGAACTGAGCAAATATCACCTCCATCATGTCTCATCTGAGGACTGGCTGCTGCTGAACATGTACTCTGCCCAGGGCCAAATCTATGTGGTTTCCAAGTTGAGCTAGGAAAGTGTACCTGGATTTTTACTTCCCACCACCTCATCCATCCACATTTTCAGAACTAGCTATAGTTAGAATCTATCAAAAATGTGAGGAAAACTGATTACACTTAAATAGGGGTGTGTAACAAAAGCAGCAGAATCCTTGAAGTGAAGTCAAAGTCGCTCAGTCACGTCTGACTCTTCGTGACCCCATGGACTATACAGTCCATGGAATTCTCTAGGCCAGAATACTGGAGTGGGTAGCCTTTCCTTTCTCCAGGGGATCTTACCAACGCAGGGATCAAACCCAGGTCTCCCCCATTGCAGCCGGATTCTCTACCAGCTGAGCCACAAGGGAAGCCTGAGAATATTGGTGTGGGTAGCCTATCCGTTCTCCAGCAGATCTTCCTGACCCAGGAATCAAACGGGGTCTCCTGCATTCCAGGTAGATTCTTTACCAATTGAGCGATCAGGGAAGCCCTGAATCCTTACATTCTATCCTTCCAGGGCTGGGGCAAGGGAACTTCTTCCAGCTTCATTTTTCTTAAGCATTTCTTCCCCAAAAGATTTTATCCCTCTGTTTTCATTATCTCGGGTGATACAGTGCTACCAGCTCCCACTGGAGTTGGGTGTAGGCCAAAGAGCTGTACATTAAGAGCAGCTCCACTATTTTAACAGGTGCGTAGCACACTAAGCCGCACCACAAGAGGCGGGGGGACGGAGGAGGTGGGCAGCGGTTCTCTGAGTCTCATGGTTAATTCTGATATATTCCTAAGTCAGGCTAACTCTTCCCCTACTCCAAATCTATCTTTACATTCACAAGATGAGTATACAATCAGGTACTGAAATAAACATATTGAGAGATAACTTGGCTTACCAAATATTATCAAAATTAAAAGCCTTTCTTACCTTTCTCATTACCAGCATATTCTCCGAGATAAGGTGGAATCTCTGCTTGATATTGTAAACCAATCATTATTTCCTTTAGAAAAATTTAGAAGTAGAAACAACTTATTATAAAAATAAATACTGGGAAAAAAGTTCCAATTCATTCATCAGTTACTACAAGTCTACAGTTATCTTGCAAAATTACCTTAAATTATTTCAGAAATGTTTTTAAAAGCTACTTTAAGCCAAATGATGTAAAGCTGCAATGGTAACTTAACATACCTTCCTCAGATCTTCAGGTGAGTTACCACTGTCTGTTTCAACATCTTCAACCTCTGAGTCTTTATCTCCATCACACGTAGTATTTGCTTAAAAGAAGAAAATTAAATCTTTAAAAAGGGTTTTGTTGCCTTTCTTTGCAGCACCTGAAAGAGTGGCTGATATTTTGTGATAAAAATTTGCAGAGTAAATGAGATCGGCACAAATACACTAAACTTCTTGTACTAGTCTCATTTTTACACAAGTTAAGACATTGAAAACATGAAGAAAATGCTTGTTATCATTATAATTATTTGGTATACGATCATACAGTTTGGAAAGGCAAGAGGAGAAAGCAGAGCCCTGGACTACACTGATTACATTAATCCAGAGAGAGACAATCACAGAGCAGCACAATGAGTTCATAAAAATAGTCTTTTTGCACACGTAAGTGTATTGTATTGGAACTTGTTAACTGAACAGTTCTTCAACCATAAAAATACCTGAGAAATAAGCAAAACTGCATGTAAGAAATTATTTCAATCCAAAGACCTTTTAAATATTGCTGATATACATTAAAAGATAACACCAAGGAATTAAAAGGAAAGCATTAAATCAATCACTAAAACTACAAAAATACTGCTGGCAACTGATAGCAGTTTTCAAAACCAGGAAAGTAGGAGCTTTTTAACAGAAACCTAAAAAATGTCTATAAAATTTCATGGCTGAACCAAGACTGGTTGCCTTAGCAACAGATGAGTCTTGAGAAAGAAAACAGCTTTGCAAAACCAAACAAATGCTTTCATTTTTAAACAGCATATTAGTTTACATCTCTCCCAATAAAAAAAAAGTTATAATCTTATTCAGATTATAATAGTATTTTATTTCAATTAAGTAAAACACTTAAAATATTCTTATGAAAACTATATTACGTAACAAAATGTACTCAAGCCAGAGTATCAGTGCTACTACTACTACTCAGTAATGATTGGATTTCTTACATCGTAAAGGTCTAGGGAAGAAGTCAGAAGTTTCATGGGAAGTCACAGATGGAGTCAGATCATCTGCGGAAGACTGAGTTTCCTCATCATCACCTGACAATAGGTCTTTTGCTATTTCCTCCTATAAGAAGAGGAATGCAACACTAGGGTTAGAAATAATTATATCCCATCAATATTAAAAAAAAATCTTGATAACATTATTCATAAACATGATGGTATTATAATACAGTTAAGAACTATTAATAGTTGAAGCCTCAGGTTTGAGAAAAGTAAATTTGAAATTCTATAATTTACTTCATGTATATAATTATTTAATAACATTTACTACTTAAGTATATATAATATCTAATGATCCATACTATTACATATTTATGATATAACAAACAATCTACCCAATTTGTGGGTATACAGAGAATTTATCTGAAGTGACAAATTTTTAGTGAACTTACAACAAAAATAATCTTACTTCTAAGCAGTTAAAAGTTAAAATTAACTTTCTGCCAACTTAAATAACTAAAACAAAAGTCTCCAAACTCCACTCTTTCAATAACTTTAAAAAGTTCAACTAATGTACCACTCAGACTAGCGATATAATTTTGAAAGAAACAGTTCTGAATTAATTTTATGTAAGTATATAGTCATCCTTGTGCCTGGCACACAGTAGGCACTCAATATTTGCTGAATGCCTATGGCCATTAAGGTCTTTGGTACATTAACATCACTTTTGAAAAGTGGAGACAACACAACTCACAGGAAGAGGTTCCAAGATGTGGATTCCTCTCCCTGCTTAAGACCTGAAAGTCGAGGAAAGCTTCCCAGGGATCCATCAGCAGAGACCATGACTATGAATTTTTCTCACCAGGGACTGGCCACCCCTACAACCAGCCTATGTTAAAGACGTACCACTGAGGTCTTGGCTGCTATGGCCGCTGTCACTCCCAGAGCCCAAGAAAACAGAACTTCTCTCCAACCTCTCCATGCCTAAGCCAGCTTGTTTGAAAACTTCTGGGGATCTATTAATCAATGCATTCATGTGTCCACAGGATCAAAAGAAGTTAGGGCAAAATCTAAGTGTAGATATAATACAGCTACACAGGAAAGATAAAAAGTTATGGAAGAAAACTCTAACATTCAAATTATTATGAAGTTATTACTAGTTTTAAAGTAGTGAGATCAAAGCCAAACAATATTCAAATCAGTCACCAAAATGACAAGAGCAACAGTCCACAAGAAGTTTACAATTCAGAATTACGAAGTACTTTAAAGAAACTAATAAAAGCAGTCAATGGTAATAGATCTGGAATTCTTCTACATGCTTGTACTTACTTTGTCTAGTGTCATATCTGGTAGTTCATCTGCAAGTTCACTTGGGGAGCTATTTGCACTGGAATTTGCAACAGCTGGAATTGTAGGTTCATAGCCATAGAATGCCAATAAATCTTCTAGAGGCATGTTTCCTTCCTATTCAAGCCAGAGAACAAACATGAACTCAGTAGATGCCACAGTGCTGAACGGCAGATAAACCACGATGCCATTAATGTTCACAAAGCACATATATCAAAAGAGCAGCACCAAATCAAAAACCAAGTTTTAGTTTTGTTTTTTGTACAATATACAGAAAACAGGATCAAATGCTAAGAGCTGTAATCAATATATGAACAAAAATCTAGCAATTAACACCTTAGTTTTCATTTTCCAGCATCATTTTACTTTTTAAAGACTTTGTCAAATATTTGCTTTAGGGCATACTTTTTCTTCCACTTTTCATTACTATATTCACCTTGAAGAATGACTTCATATAATTTTTAGCTTGTTTCCCTGCAATTAACAGTTGACCACTTGATTTATTCTTTGTATTAATAGGAAGATACCTAATAAGGCACCTTGGCTGAACATTTATGAACACTACTGTTTATATATCAATGTTCAAAACACAGTTATCCTTTGATATTCCTACTACTTGTATCTACATTCTCTACTAGCTATCTTTTCCCCCACAACTTTCTGATGAAGTTTGCATTACCACCAGCTTACAGATGAGAAAGCTGGGGCTTAGTTCTGCATCTGAATTCCAGGCACTCTAGCTCTCTTACTGGCGATGCTGCTTTGATAAAATTACATACTCGCTGCAGTGCTGCCTGTGTTATGAATGCTTATGCGAAGCCATATAGAGGCAGTCACTGTTTTTCCCCTCCACTAATCTGAAAATAAGTGCTGTATTTCCTTTTTAAAAATATTTTAATTCAACCACAAAGTGCATAGAACCATTTATAACTATCATTTAAATAACTTCAAAATGATACACCCCTACTGTACAGCACAGAGAACTTTACTCAGTGCTCTGTGGTGACCTAAATGGGAAGGAAATCCAAAAGAGCGGGGAGACATGTATATGTCTGGCTGATTCACTTTGCTGTACAGTAGAAACTAATGTAACATGGTAAAGAAACTATACTCCAATAAAAAAAAATTTTATGAACCCATACATCGATGAACTAGCTAATTTCTTAAATATTTTGAAGATGTTTATGTCCATCTATAAAGAGATTTGCTTTTAAAACTTGCTCACGGTTCAGTTTTCCCCTTAAAAAAACACATCTAACTTATGAAGCAAACAGCATGAAAATGTGAAGCAGAGTATGCAAAATACGCCCAGTTGACCACAACAGCGAGCTATGGAGGACCAGTGACGCTGCCCACAGCCCACAGGGGACACAGGTTCTGGAGACCCCAAGAACTGGCCCTCACTTTTATAGCTGGGCTTCCCTGGTGGCTCAGACAGTGAAGAATCTGCTCACAAAGCAGGAGACCTGGATTTGATTCCTGGTCAGGAAGATTCCCTGGAGAAGGAAATGGCAACCCACTCCAGTATTCTTGCTCAGAGAATTCCAGGCACAGAGGAACTGGGTGGGCTACAGTCCATGGGGTCGCAAACAGTCAGACACGACTGAGTGACTAACACACTTTTGCAGTCTAGAACTTACATTCTGCACTATGCCTGAATGAAACAGGTTCATGTTATGAGCTTAGAATAAGGTATATGACAAAAGGCTAACTTGTAAATTTGCAATAGGAGACAAGCACCTTTCCAATGACCATGCCATCCATGAAATCTTTTCAGCTTGGAACTGAAATCAGTCAAAACTGCTTCGGAAGCATGGATAAATTCAGCACAAATTAAGCTGTATGGTCAGGATGAACAGAAGTTAACCCATGCCATGGGAAAACCATGAATTATTTCTCCGAAGAATGCCTTGAAGGTGCCAGAACCACGATGAGAATTTCTCTGGTCCTGCTCCTTATAAAGTCCACACAGCCCATTCCCTTTCATTCACACTACTTATGAGACTGGGTTGCAGCCTTTGCCAACCACCTGTTAATGGTATTTCTCTAAAACTTTAAAGTTTCAGATTCCCTCCATGTACTGGGGAGATGGCAATTTTCACTCATCATGCACTGATACTCCACCTTACCATCAATATAGCACTTAATGGGTTCTAGGAACTGTGTGGAAGACTACCAGCTATAGAAAAAGAAAATTTCCAAAAAAATTCCTGCTCTCAAGGAATTCAGTCTTGGTGGAAGGAACTGATAAGTTAACAATTATAAAACACCATGACAGCTGCAATAATCAATTCTGGAACTGGTGCTATGAAATGGTGGGAAGGAAGACCTACACTCCAGGATTTAATAGCATACGATAGGGAAGTGTCACACAGAGGATAATGACTGAGAGAAGTCTTGAAAGACGAAAAAGCTTTTAACAGATGAGGCTTGTATACTAGGGACCTGTGGCTTGTCATCAGAAACACTGACTGAGTAGTGACTGCCCGGAGGCAGGTGGTGCTATGAAACACAGGTCTTCTACAACTTACAGACGAGGGAGGATACTGAAAATACTCAAATGCAGAACTGCCAATTATCATGAGTGCAAAAGAAACAGTCCTGAGATACAGAATTACGTGGAGAGCCCATTGTCGTGGGGTTGCAGAGGAAGACAAGTGACCTTCAGCTGAGGGCCGAAATCTGAGAAGTGACCAATCAATCCTGTGAAGAGCATTCCAGGCAAAGGAAACAACACACTTGAGGCCTGACTGTGGTTTTCCACTAAGCCAATGGCCAGAACACGAAGAGGAGAGTGAAGCAGGGTTCAAGAGGAGATTAGAAAGAGAAACAGAGGCAGATCGCGAAAGGCTTCTCGGCAAAGAAACTTGGAATTTACTCCCAAGGCAATGGGAAGCCACTGGAGACTTATAAAACTAGAGTGACATGACTTTACTTCTTCTTAAATCCTGAGCAGCTGTATGAAGAAAAATTGCGGAAGGTGGAGAGATAAGAGAAAAGCAGGGAGATCACTTGGGAGACTCATGCTGGGTTAGTGATACAGACTTGGAAACAAGCAAATAGGTGAGATACATTCTGAGGTGGGAATCAAACGGACTATGGAGTAAAAGGGAGAAAGAAGGACAACTCCCCTGATTTCTATCTGAGCAATTAGGTGGTGGTGACTTTTATTGAGACAGAAAAGACTAAAGGACAGGAAGGCTGACGAAGGAATTAAGGAGTTCTGCAGTTGTCACAAGTTAAGTTTGAGAGGACTATGAAACATCCAAGTGGAAAAGTCAAGCTGGATGAGAGCCTGGAGCTCGGAGGATCAGGCTGGGCTAAAGATATAAATCTGGCATTCATTAACATCTAGATGATATTTAAAGCCACAGGAGTAGATGAGCTCACTCAGGGAGAGTAAAGAGAAGGGGATCTATGTTTTATTAGAAGAAGTTTTCAGATATACTACCCTATAGGCAATGGGACACATCTGGAAAATTTTGGACATGATTTTCATTCTGAAAATAATGTCCTGGGGGAGTAGAAGAATAAGAGCCCAAATTAAAGAAGGGAATTATCCAAGCAAAATTAAGAAATAAGAATCTGTTTCTTGACTTACTTGATAGAGGGAATGTAGATAACAACAGTAGTCTAAGTTGATTGCCCATTTCTGGCCTGAGAAGGTTAAATAGCTACAGTGCAATTATGAGACCAAAACAAAAGACAAACAAGTGGGATGGTAGATGATGGTTTAAGGTGAAGTTGAAGCAATGGGCTTGAATGAGTCATCCAGAAAAGGCAGAGAGAGTGAGAAAGACAAAAATTAGAACCCTGGGGTACAGGGTTTAATTGATGATATTCATCAATTAAAATAGGGGTAAATAAAGTAAAGCCCATAAATACAATGGAGAGAGATGTCAGAGGGTAGAAGTAGAACTAAGAGAAAATGCAGGATTATTAAGTTAAGGAAGAAGCAAAAATGGAGAAACCACAGATGGTCACTCAGGTCAAATATCAAAGAGAGATAAAGCTAGACAGAGAGAGACGTGAATTCTTTGTATTTGTCAATCAGGAATTACTGATGACCTTACAATCTGTTGGGAGAAGCAAAGCTGAGGACTGAATGAGTGGAGAGACAATACATATATTATAAAAGGTGAATGAAGAAGGCAACACAGGGTCAAAGGAGAATTTCCAAATGTGAGAAATGTATCAGTAGGATTCCACATTGAAATTAAAAAAAGCGGGGGGTGGGGGGGGGGCGGGCGGGCAGAAGAATAAACTGAGGACTAAAAGAATGAAAATTCAGGAAGAGCCTGGACTGTGGATGATACTTTTGGAATGAGAGGGGACAAAGAAAAAGCATAAAAGCTAAGTTTGCATGTGTGGGGCAAACAGAAGATCTGAGCAGTTATTCATGAAAATTCTACTTTCTCTATAAAGATACAAGTATGATCATCTGTTGAAGGAGGAAGTGGCCATCTTAGTGGAAAGCTCATTATAACAGTCAAGGGATGACACTACAATGACCCTGAGAAGGGGCTGGTGCTAAAACACAGAAATTATCTGTACTAAGACTTTGTACTAAAGCAAAACTGGAAAAGATTAATCCAGTCCCTGAAGTACTTTACAAATGAGCTTTTTATTAGAGCCTATTAATAAATCACTTAGTCCTTTGAAGCATAGAAGCAATGTTTTCAAAATTGAATTAGCAAATCTCCAAGTCTCTAAGGATCCATGGTGTTGAGATCAACTCAGAAGTTTGATCTAGCACCATATTCTAGGGATGAGGACTTTATTTCTAAGGCATTTTGTTGAATCTATTTAAATTTCAAGGGTCCCATTTAAGTGCAGTCATACTTATTATAAATGAACTGTTTTATAAATTGAAGGATTTCTAACAGGAAGAGCACATGATTTAGAGACAGCTGCTGCTAAGTTGCTTCAGTCATGTCCAACTCTGTGTGACCCCAGAGATGACAGCCCACCAGGCTCCCCCGTCCCTGGGATTCTCCAGGCAAGAACACTGGAGTGGGTTGGAGTGGGTTGCCATTTCCTTCTCCAATGCATGAATGTGAAAAGTGAAAGGGAAGTTGCTCAGTCGTGTCCGACTCTTAGCAACCCCATGGACTGCAGCCTACCAGGCTCCTCGGTCCATGGGATTTTCCAGGCAAAAGTACTGGAGTGGGGTGCCATTGCCTTCTCCGATTTAGAGACAGAGGACTCCCTAATTGTTAACTACTACTGTGGGCAAATCACCTAACCCCTCTCATCTCTATCTCCTTATCTGTAAACAGAAAAACACATTATTTCCTTAATCCTCTGATGCACAGCCTCACATACCAGAAATCAGGATGCATCCTATTACCAATGTACAGATTTCTCATAGCAAGGCTCCTCTCTGCTCCCATCTATGCTATTTTTTGAATCTACAGTACATCTTACCATCAACAAGGCCTCTAAGCAAGGAAATAATGCTAGTATTTCTCTGACACACCTGACAGCGTTGCTAGATAGGGCCGATGACATTGTCTAAGTGAGGGAGAAACTAATTTTAATATAACACCAGTCTGATACCTTAAAATACAGGCTGCAAAACAGAATACATGTAACTTTCTAAAATGCTTTAAAAACAAATAAATAAGGACTTAAACCCAAGGCTAAATGGTAGAAAAGACGTTTTTCTACTTCTCTCAATTTACAATGAAAATCAGAGTAGAAATCTCTATATTAATGAAAGCAGGAATGTAAATTACTTTTGAAAAAGTTTTAGGTCTAATTCTAGGATTATTAATTAAAACCTATCAGGAAACAATAACATGAATAAATTAAAAAATAGTACAATATAACACAAACCTTATTTTAGTATTTTTGGTAACTAAAATCTTGTCATACAATCTATTCTCTATACTTACCAAAGTGCCACTATAAGAAAACTAACTTTGTACCTCTTTTATTTTCCATAACATACAACATACTAAAAATTTTTAAGAACCAAAATAAAGGGCATATATAGATTATAAACTATCAAATGTATTTACTATAAGCATAAAAACTTCTAATTTTTTAAAACATGAACATCAAATCCCTAGGACTGTTACCATGTACCAACATTTGAATCACTGTTGCATAATATAAGATTAATACATTATTTTAAATTGTACACAAATAATTTTAAATTTCTTTAAAAGTAAAATGATCCTTACTCTTTAAATATGTGTCTCTAACTATTATTTCTTTTATTTTCATGTTTCATTAAACATCAATAAATAGAGATCACATTTACAATTATGGGCTTCCCAGGTGGCTCAGTAGTAAAGAATCCACCTGCCAAAGCAGGAGACTCAAGAGACATGGGTTCGAGCCCTAGGTTGGGAAGATCCCCTGGAGTAGGAAATTGCAATCCACTCCATTCTTACCTGGAGAATCCCATGGACAGAGGCGCCTGGAGTGCTGCAGTCCATGGGGTCACGAAGAGTCAGACACAGCTGAGCACACATGCACGTGAGCACTACAGTTATGCTCTACTATAGATAATCACAGTTCAGAGGGAGCGAGCAGTCAGCCACTCTTAGAACAGTTCTTCTTGTGCCTTGCTCAATGAGAGAAGGATGAGCCTTCTGAGCAGGGACACAGCACTTGGGCCTTCACTAGAATTTATTTAAAAATCACCTGTATTTTTCTGTCCCAATTTCCAAGAATGTGACAAAATGCCAAGAAGAAAAACTGCCTAAAGAGAAGCTGAAATATTTAAAGACCTATAATTTTTCTGAATCTACAAATTCAGTGATAGGTATCATTACAAAGCAAAGATTTAATTACTGGAGTTTACTAAACAAAATGAAAATCACAGGAATAGAAACTAGGTATTTCTATGAATAGCTAAGTAAGTAACTCTTTGCTGTTGATTATTTCTCTATATCTTCCCTAATTTTCTTTTAAAACTCATTAAACACAGATTAAAGCAGATATTACTATAATCTCTGGAAGAATAAAACCTACAAATTTGAAAAACAAAATTTTACTGGTCCATAGATCTCTACCAGATTACCCATACTCAAGTAGTAACTATGTTTAACACATTAAAAGAAATTTTAAATTCATACTAGTTTAGTGACAATACATCTATTTGCATGGCTAAAGCGCATTTGTATTATTTTCTTATATCATGCTGTAACTAGATTGCTGTCTCCCTATCTTTAACAGCAAACACACAATTAAAGAAGGTGCATCATGAGACCACCTAGGACTTTTGCTCATGCCCAGAGCAGTATCCTGACTTAAAAAACTACAGGAGAGAAGTAAGAAGAAGCCTTCCACGAACTTCCACATGAGACTAAACATCTTTTACTACACATAAATCCTTTCTCCCATAGCGCTCACTGCTTACTGCTTTTATGGTTCTTAGCGGAGGACATCAAAAAAATCTTAGTTCCCATTTGTCACCCCACACTAGACCGTAAGCTGCTTGAGTCCAAAAACACTGTCAAACTGCTAATTTTTGCAATCCCATGACCCACCACAATCCCTGGTTCACTGATAATGCTAGTTGGATTATAATTCTCAGTTATTCTAGGCTACCCATTCATGAGAAGTAGAAAGGAATTGCCTGAAAAATATCAAGGCAGACCTTGAGAATATTGGGCATCTTTTCTTATCAACAGGCAACATACTGTCATCACCCCTGAAAGAAGTAATAGGCAAAACCTTTCTTCTTGAGTATTTCCTAGCAATTTTACCTCTATATTCCCAAATCTGTTCAGCTTTTATAGGAGATATACGATTTTTTAAATGATTAAATCTAACTGCAACCATGTTGCATTAATTTGTCAAAGAAATGAACATCTTTAGAAAATTTCAACTCTTCAGGAGCAAGCCTGGGGTCTAGGCCCTGAAGACGCCTGTGTGTTAAGATGAAGGAAGAAACGCAATAATAGCCCAGCTTTGCCTCACAAAAGCAGAAGAGATCATACAAGAATGTGTTTTGCCTTCTTCAAGAAAAAGAAACACAAAAAATTCAGTAGTATTCCTGAAAAATTTGTTATTCTGGGCTGATTAGAAATTTGCAAATAAGGTTAATTTATAGATAAATAAAAGGAATCCTCTTTCATGGAGGCCTCTCTCTGTAGTTTCTGGTTATAAGTATATGTTTAAAAATCAGTTCATTTGAACCTAAACTGATTGGGGGTTTTAAAAGTTATAAACTACATTTACCCTACCAACTTTTTAAAAGATAACTGGAAGGTAGGATAGAGGGTATTACTAATTCAGTAAAACAGTGTGATACAATGCCAAGAGGCTGGGCTAGGATTTAGAACTCTCCTACAGTTCTCTAGATCTCAATAATCTCATCTGTAAATGTACCTACTTCATTGTGCTGGTATAAACTTAAAAATGGTTGGAAGCAAAGCAGAAGCGTTAGTCACTCAGTCATGTCTGACTCTTTGTTACCCCATGGACTGTAGCCTGCCAGGCTCCTCTGTCCATGGAATTCTCCAGGCAAGAATCCTGGAGTGGGTTGCCATTTCCTTCTCCAAGGGACCTTCACAATCCAGGGATTGAACACCAGTCTTCTGCATTGCAGGCAGATTCTTTACAGTCTGAGCCACCAAGGAACAACCCCACCTCCCACCAAAAAAAAACAGATTAAGAGATAAAAAATAATTTTTAAAAATTAAATGAAAGTGTACTTATTAGGCTATTCTTCAAAATAAGAAAATCAGTAACATTCTGTACAAAAGTAAATATGCTGATACTATTGTTTTAATTGAAGTATAGTTGGTTTACAATGTTGTGTTTCAGGTGTACGTTCAAGTGATTCACTTATTTATATATACGTGTGTGTGTGTGTGTGTGTACATACTCTTATATACAAATATATATATTCTTTTTCAGATTCTTTTCCATTATATGTTATTACAAGATACTGAATATAGTTCCCTGACCTATACAGTAGGTCATTCTGATACCATTTTTATTTAAGATAGGTTGTAAAATAATTTATAATAGAATTCAAAATTTTTACTATGTTTGTATTAAACCTTCACTATAAGTTTGTGAACTATATATATAATATATATATACTATATATATATATAATTTCTATAAAACGTTTTTAGGAGGTGTGCATTATGATGTTATTTTTCACACACTGAAAGATTTTAACCTGATTTTAAAAATCTATTGACATATAGGTGGTTTAAGTTAATTTTAGAGAAAGATGAATACTTCTTAAACAGCAGAAAAGCAGAACATCAACCAGTACTGAAGTAAAAACCTTTACCTTTTCTAAGTCTTCGATTTCAGAATTGAAGTTTTTACCCTCATCCATCATTTCCTCCTCTTCGAGAGTTCTTTCATCGTCATAGTCATGGACCAACATCTCAGCAGTGGGGTCAAAATCATGATCCTCAGAAGACAAAGACCCAACTAGAAAGAAACACACTAAATCACTTTACAAGTTCATAAGGCTATTTACAAAAGAAAATAATTTGTGTTCTACTGCCAGTTCCTTTTAATGTTTATATATGAGCTTTATTAAATGCATTTATTATGTACTTCACAAGCTATAAAGTTAAGACCATACAGTTTCTGAAAAGATATTTAAATCAGCAAAAGAAAAAAGCCAGTTTATAACCACTTTTATAAGGTGTCCAATCCAAGAGAACATGACTTTTAATAGCAACAAAGTGATTTAAATGGAGTGGTCTTTAAAAAAATGTTCTAACAAAAGTCGCTTATCAGTTAGTTTAATACGTTTGTCTAAAAGCAGTAGAAAAATGTCAAAGGGGTTATGAATAGAAGACTTCACAAGAATCTGCTATACACTGAGGCTAAAAACTTCAGAAGGGAATATTAATTTTACTCAATTCTCACTCTCAAATAAAAGTTCAAATCACAACAGAAACCTGGTTTTTTAGAACAAACCCAAGTTTCTATGAGGCAGCCACACAGCAACTGAGTCTTGAAAGGCACCACCTCACGTTTCATGTCTGTAACAGTATTTCAAGCTCCCCAAAACTAACCCGTATGAGAATGCCTTTCTGTGGACTACTACTAAGTACTTAAGATTATGTGAAGGGAATACAGAAAATCCTATCTATGGGCTTTGGAAGATACATCCCATTGCAAGCTGTTTTGGTCAATTCAAACTTGTTTATAAGATGGCAGTGCCTGGAAATTCCCTAGCGGTCCAGCAGTTAGGACTTCCACAGCCAGGGGCATAGGTTTGATTCCTGATCAGGAACTAAGATCCTGAAAGCCTTGAGATGTGGCCAAAAAGAGATGGCAATGAATGATTTTTAATGGCAATTCTGAAGTCAACAGGATACCCCTGAAAACCAAGTGGAGAAATGAATACTATCTATAATTCCAAGAGAATAAGTTCAAATTTATGAAAACCAGAGTTTTCTTCATTTGTTTTACTCTAATATGTAATTCAACTAGACCAATGACTCTCAGAGGGGAAAGAAAAGCAGCAGCAGAATCTCAAGAGTAGAGAAAGGGAGAATTGGAAGGAAGCATATTCAACACAAAAAAGTTTGATGTGTTTTTACTCAACCTTTAGTATGTTAAAACTTCAAACACTGAAGGACATTGAGATCATTACCAAAGCACTGAACTAGACCAAAGATTTTTCAAAATCAGTGACAATTCAATGTTTCTGGCTCTGAGTTCAGAGAACTCTAGTCGTTAGTCCCGAAAATAATAATTTCTCTAAAATGTTTTTAGGAGGTGTGCATTATGATGTTATTTTTCACACACTGAAAGATTTTAACCTGCTGATTTAAAAAATCTATTGACATATAGGTGGTTTAAGTTAATTTTAGAGAAAGATGAATACTTCTTAAACAGCAGAAAAGCAGAACATCAACCAGTACGAATTTTCTTTTTTGGAGAAATTCCTGGATACCTTTGGGGTATGCCAAAGTGTAAGGTAGGAAATGTGAAGTGAAGTCACTCAGTTGTGTCTGACTCTTTGAGATCCCATGGACTGTGGCCTACCAGGCTCCTCCATCCATGGGATTTTCCAGGCAAGGGTACTGGAGTAGTTTGCCATTTCCTTCTTTTCTACCTCTTTGACGGCTGAGCTCTACTCTCTTCCTAATCCACATCGCTTGGCTCACTTCAAGGTTTCCCCTTGAGGAAAGCATTCATTCAATAAGGGCCAGAAATGGAAGGGCCTCAGAGTCTACTCTTGGCCCTGTCCCTGGCTTTCTGGGACCTGAGGTCAGTCATTTAAACTTTCTGGGCCTGGGTCCAGTTTTTCATTTGTAAAATATATAGGGTTGGCTTAGATGACCTCTAGTCTCTTCTGGTTCTAAAATTCTCTTAAAAATTGGCTAATTGATTAAAAATAAGTTATAAGTTTGTTTAAACTCCAAAAATCACACCGTCTCTTGCTTTTTATTTAGATTGCAACTTCTTAAACACAGTGATGCAAAATGGAAAACTTCTATTATCATCCAGATGTTTGGCATTTTGTACATAAATATTCTTTCCCTGAAATCAGTTCTAACAAAGAAATGTCTGTCTCAAAATTAAACAAACTTAAAAACAATTTAAAAGTAAAGACTATTTTCAAAAGCTATTTTCAAAATAGCCACAAATTTCTTCTATTTGGTGTTAATTGTTTTATACCTTAAATGATAATCAAATGAGACCTTGAAGACTGACTAAATACACAGAGTAATATGCAAGGAAAATGGTCTGTTCACTGTAAGGCAACATGTGGTAACTGAAGACTTGAGAGCCCATCCGGACTCTGCTATTAACTAAGTAACTCTCAGCAGAGTTATTTAAGTCTCCTCCAGTGTAAAATAAGGGGGTTGAACTAGTTTAGAGGCACTTTTCTTGGAGACTATGAGGGAAAAGAGGCAGCCAAAAAGGGGCTGGAAAGGGAATGAAAAACTGAAACAAAGCTCCTTACATTTTAGCACATGAGGAAAGGTCTCTACCATGGGATAGGTTTCAGGGGTTCCACAAACCCCAAATTATATGCAGAGTTCTGTAAACAGAGTCCCTTGCTTTCATCAGATCCCGACAGGGGCTTCTGACACCAAAACAGTTGAGAAACACAGTCCTAGATGGTCTGATGTTGTCTCACCTCAAAAATTCTGTATGACCAACCTCAGAAAGTATGTGTTTCTTTTAATTAGGCCAGCTTTACCTAACTATCAGTTTTCAATTTAACACAATCTACAGGCATTTCTCAATTTTGAAAAATGTATGAGACAAAATAAGGGGAGATGGGGGAGAAGTGATTAATATCAATATAAGCAACCCCAAAGTCCTGACAAATTAGAGAGACGAATTGTCAAAGAAATTAAAATCTAAACTGCTGAAGTTGGAGGAAAGTTTGGGATAGATGTGGGATTAATTGTTTCAGGCTTGGAGAAAAATTAAAAACAGGGTATGTGAGAATTAGATATATTACTTTAAAAGAACATGTCAGTTAGCAGCTTTGTAACAAAGTATTTTTTTCAACATGCAAGGAAAGAGAGAGAGGAATTATGAGACAGAATAGTTGTTCCTTCCTCAAACAACTTAATTACCAAAAAGAACACAGAAAGCTCTTAAAAACAAATGATGAAAAATTCGCAAAACAAATTTTTGTTGAAAGAACTGAGCAATAGATCTTTGGGACCCCATCACCACCCGCTGAGGCCCACTGAAAAGGTAAGAGAACAGAACAAACCTGGGCTCGAACTTCCAAAAGAAGCCTAGGAGAGAAAAGAAAACGTGCGGTTAGATCGCGAAGCCAGGGGAAGAGGCAGCGCCGGCAACAGGGCGCAGAGGAGGCGGAGCTCAGCGCTCCTCCGCAGCTGCCAAAAGTGCAAGACGTAGCTTCGCTCCACTCGCTCCTGGCCCCCTTCGGGCCCCTCTTGGCTGCCTCGCCTTCCTCCCCGAGTCCCCAGTGTACAAACTCGCAGACCCGGGACGAAGCCCGGTGTCTAACAGGCAACTCCAAGCCGCCCCTTGGAGCTCAGCAAGTTACAAAGCAGAGAAGCAGAACCCAGAACAGTCGGCTCGCAGCATCAGTCCCCCATATCCTAGCATTTCAGTAGTCCCCCGAATCCCACCGGCTCTCCACGGCCCCCAAACAACACCTCGCAAGGCAACACCCTTTCCTGGAAGGGACTCGCCCCCTGCATCGAGTCCACCCCCTTGGGGCCCGGTAGCCCCAACTCCGGGGCTGTCCTCTATCCCCGAGCGTAGGCCAGCTCGAAACCGGACACTGGCCCCCAAACCAAGAGCGTAAGCCCCCCATCCTCTCTCCCGCGTCTAGAGATGCGGATCCGCAGTCCCAGAGACAGTGGTATCCTCCCGGAGTATTTAGTCGCTCCCCGAGCCCAAGAGCGAGCTCCTCGACCTAGGGGGCTCCTGCCAAGGGGCTTCTGCTGCGCCACCCGCCCCCCATCCTCCCGCCCCAGCTCACTAGTCCCGGGGGACACGTCCAGGGCAGCTCCGCTCGCCCTGCCGACCCCCTTAAACGGAACGAAAGTGGGGCTACCGAGAGCCCGTGGAGAGAGCGTCGAGGGTCTTGGTCCTCCCCGTTTACCCCCAGGGGCTCCCGCACCTCCAGGGCTGCGGGGCGGGGAATCTTGCCTCTACCGAAGCCCAGCGGCCGCGCATCCCGCTCGCCTCCGCGCCGGAGCAAAGTGGAGCGTGAGACTCCTTCAGCCCGCAGCCCGGACCCAAAGGGCCGGGGGCACAAAACACTCCTCCCGCAGGGCAGTGGCGCAGCCCGCTCCCCGCTTTGCGATCCGGCCGCGGAGCGGGGGGGGGGGGGGAGGGAGGGCTCGGCCGGTTTCCACCCACCCCGGCCCCGGGAGGCGGCGCGGAGGCTCCAGCGGCCCGCGCAAGCTGCTCGGCGGCACGGCACGGCGGCGTCCCCCGACCGGGGCTCGCTGCCGCCGGCCGCCGCCTCCGGTCCGACCCCGTCGCCGGCCGGGTCGGGGCCGGAGCCGCCGCGGCCTAGTCCCGGAGGGAGACCGCTCCCGCGCCCGCTCCCGCCCCCCGGCCGGCCCCGCCGCCGCCCGTCGCCGCCTTGCGGCCCCACAACGCCACGCCGCCCCCCGCAGGGCCCTGGGAAAGGCTTGGGATCCCCCAAGCTGGCTTGGGGGCCGCGGGAGACCGCCGGGCGCCCGTTCCAGCCCGGCCGCTCCTGCCCGGTTTCCCTGCTCACCTCCGCCATATTGGTACCTTTAGGGCGAACGAGCAGCGCCGAGCCCAGTCCCCGGATGGGGCGCCTGAGCCAATCGCAGCAGCCGCCGCCGCCGCCGCCGCCGCCGCGGTCCGCCCGGCACCCGCCCGGCGGCGGAGGCGGCTCGGCCCCTTATAGGGCAGGGCGGCCCGCGACACCCCCAGCCCGCTCGCAAGCCCACCCCGCCCGGCGCCCCTTGCCGCGCCCCGCGCCCGCTGCGGGCGCCTCGACCCGCACCAGCGCTCACCCGCCCTTCCCCTCTCGGCTGGAGTAAAGTTCCTGCCGAATTGGAGGCAGACGGGGGACGGATGGAAACGCTGGCGCGGGACAGACTCACGTCCAGTCAGTCGAGGCCCAAGAGCCGGTCGGGGCGTCTGCGGACCGACTGACAGACCCTCCGGTCTGGGTGGGCGTGGGGGAGATGAGCAAGAGACTTGCAGGGACAACTCGACAGACTTCCCTAAGTAAGGAGAGAGGAGGTGATCGACGGCCGAGAGGAAGCCCTGTGGAAGGTGGACTGAAATTAATGGATTGATTGATGGACGTGAATAAGCCCAGAAAGAGAGGACAGCGACCAGGCATTTTGCGGTTTCCCCTAAGAGACCTGCAGAAATGGGAAGAGCTGATCAGCGTACACGGTGATCAGTGGAATAAACGGTGGAAGAGGTCATTTGCCAAACAGACTCTGGAAGATAGGGCAATAGGGCAAAGAAGTGATGGTGAATAGACTTCCACGATTCAGAGAAGAGGCTTATAAAATAAAAACTGTGCACGCGCGAAAAAAACAGAACAGTACTAGAGGTTGTTAATCACCAAATAGGTTGATTTGGGGATAGGGTTAATCCCGGACCGCCCCCCCCGCAACAGGAATGACCCAGAGGTACACACTCCCTAGACCTGGGGAAGGGCAGAAATAGTCAGTCTATCAAGAGTCCTGAGCCCAGTCTTATGAACTCGACCTCCCACTTCCGTCCCAAAAGTTCAAACACTTGCTTAGGGTCAAATGGGAAGCTAGACCTGTGGGCACGTGGGTGGGTTAAGGATGGAAGACAAGGTTTAAGAGGTGTGCCTTCTCCTAAGCATACCTTATAGCAGTTTGGTCTTCATTGGGATGCCTAAGTAACTCCTGGTAGGTCAGTTTTCACGCAGAACAACTTTGAGCAAAGTACGCAAAAATACTCACCAGCTACTGGATGGTAGCCCACAAAGGTAAATCTTGCAAGAAGTTTGAGCCCACATTCCTAGTCGGTTTGGCACACAGTTCACTTGGCACACAGTTCACTTGGCACACAGTTCACTTGGCACACAGTTGTCTTGACGCAGGAGACAGAAATAATGATATGTATGGAAACCAAAGTAAAAAAAAGATGATAATGTGGAAAAGAGAAGTCAACTGTAAGATCCTGGATAAGTGAGATGCAAACACAGAGAAGTATGGCAGGACCCTATGAAGGCTTGGACAAGAGTGTAATCTCTGACATCAGGGCCTTTCTAATCAACTTTTGCTGAAACACTAATATGAAAATATAGAGTTGAGGTTATCTGCTGTAATCTCACAAATTGAGAGACTTTTTAGAAGCTTCAACTTTCCATTTTTTTTTTTTGTCCAAACATGAAAGATCTAGGTTGTAATCTGGGGTTGCCTTCGATTCTCCCTTCCATTGCTGGAAAATAGATTACAGATAGGAGTGGAGAGGGTTACTTCCAACATTTTTAAGCAAGGCATCTCAAAATTAGAGTTATTCCACTGGTAAAAGTTATTTACTTATAGAAGTTTTAGGAGAAAAGTCACTTCAACCATTTCAAAACATCATAAAGACATGGAAAATTACACTTTCCCTACTGTGAAAGATATGGTTCGACCTTTTGTCCAGTCAAATAACTCAAAAACATCTGAACTTTGAAACCAGAGGGCTTGGCACACATTGTATGTTCTGTCCTCAATGAGGCGTTTAGGGTTTTCAAAGTAAAAAATGGCTTGAAATTAAGTGCAAGTGATTAACTTTAGAAATGTGGCGATGAGCACATCCCATGGACAGAGCCATTAAACAGTGCCCTGAGCTTTTGACCACAGGCCGAGCCACCATAGAATGGGGCTAAGATAGAGTCATGAAGTATCTCCAACAGCCTGCCTTGTCATACTTAACAATAAGAAGAAACGTTTTCTTCGTAGCAAAATGTGGCCCATCCAAACTATAAATCTGGCCTTAGGTTCCATTTTGCTATGTCTGTGAAATATACAGACTCACACACTTGCATAAACTTAGTAGTGTCTGCAGATTCTCTTTTTATTAAATTGTGAAGATTTTTGGTAGACACTTGTAATTTTGACTGCTTATATTCTCTTTATACTAGTACATAATTTATGTAGCCTATGTCCAAGGTATTAAATAAGGATTCATAGAAAGATAAGTGAAGTTAAATTAATTTGAAGTTTAAAGAAACAGAGCCACTTTCCACTCCTAATCCCCAGAGAAAAAGTTTACCACCAGTCTTACATAACATATTCCTTTTATGATAAAGTATGTAAAGTCTATTTGTACATGGATCTTTCATTCTTTTTGATGACATGACTTCCAGGAGTCAGTACAGATAAAAATTCCCCTTGTTCTAGACAGTTGAAATAAAAAATTACTTTTTATTGTTGTCATTATTATACTGTCACTACACAACAGATAGCATATAGAAAGTAAGTCCTATACTGGATGCTGGGAACTATGGGATCACCGCAAAAGTCCTTGCAAAGCTTATAGTTTAACTGAGTAATTTTTATATGTGGTAGATGGGAACTAGAGCAAGGAAAACTCAAACCTGAAACCAGGGTATTTCCTAAGGAGAACCAAAATGTAATAGAGCCTCCAGCCATATTTAGAAATGAAATAAATCAAGAAAAGACTATAAATGTGTGGTCTGAGATGTCTTACAATAAATACATACAATAAAATAAGAAAATGTAAATACTGTATAAAAAATGAGGACCAGTGAAAATAATTAGCCTAGATTAGATGAACATTCAGAGAAGAAGTTAGAACAAGAATATATGCAAGAAATGAGGTGTGACTTGCAACATGAGAGTTAAGCCATGAATTTGGCTTAGAACTTTCTGGAGTCAAAGCAAAAACATAAATACAATAAGTTGCTTGTCCTTGAGATTCTTATTGTCCTTGAGAAGAAATGTACAAATTCTTCCATGGAAACAAAGCTTTTCAGAACCTTTAACGAAATGCCTTGCCTGAGCTACATAGCAATGTAAAGGGAAATACCCTCTTCCAGATCCCCAAAGGGTACTAGTGGGGTTTACAACACTGTTTCTTGTAGTGACCATCCGTGAAAGTTGAGGGGACCCTATAAATGTATGACCTACTGAAAGCAGTTTTAATAGGGCCACGGTAATGCAATACAAATATTTAGCTTTCCACAGACTCCATCTATTAATAACCCAAGAGAAAATAATAGACTATCCAAACTTAAAGTCTCAATCTCAAGTGCCTATGCTAGTCAGGCAGGCGCAATGAATGAGTGAAGCTGAATACTGTGAAGACTAAAGTAGGGACAGCAGCAAACCCGGAGGAGGTAACCCTGCCCGAACAGAGCAGCAAGCAGCTAACTCAGTCTCAGCAGACTGGCTTCTGCCTTGTGAGAATGTGGGCCCAGTGTTCACAGGTGCTCTAAAACAGCTGGAAAACTGATTATGTGAATCTTCTGATTTTTAAATTTTATCAACTAATTTAAAAACCGTCCAACACAATGTAGGACAAATAAATGTTAAATAAATCATGTGAACTGTGAGCTTCCAGTTTGCAGACTTTTAGACTATCTCTTAACCTTACCTCTTAAGATGGCTTTGGATAAGATTAATACCAACAATTCAGGTCTCTATTACATCAGACTTCTTGCATTTTTCTAAATATATCCATTTATCATGTGTGAAACTCAAATATTTTTTGATGGATAGATAGAATGAATGACTACTCTCTGAGAAAGCTAATTGATTGTAGTAAGCTTTGCCTAAACAAAGATTGCGAACAGAAGGGAGATGGTCTATGTAGTAATTAAAAAAAAGAAAACAGCTTTCACAGAGATGAAAAAGAGAGAATGAATCCTCAGTTCACTACAAAGCAAAAGGAACCTGGTCCACTGACAGGAGAATCTACCGGACCCATGAGTCAAGGCTGTGCTTAGAACAAGAAGATGTTTTCAGGCTAACATCGTTTTGTAAGGCAACCCAATTGTGAGATCTTATAACTCAGTATTGTCCCTTAAGGGACATTCTCAAAAGAATTTTGAAGAACTGTATCCCTTTTCACATATCCAAAAGTGTTAGTCTCTCAGTCATGTCCAACTCTTTGCCACCTGATGGACTGTAGCCCACTAAGCTCCTCTGTCCATGGGGATTTGCTAGGCAACAACACTGGAGCGGGTTGCCATTCCCTTTTCCAGGGGCACCTTTCTGACCCAGAGACCAAACCAGATATCCAAGTTGACATCTAATTTTTTCATTATAAATTTAAACAGTTGCGGGCTTCCTTGGTCATCCAGTGGTAAAGAATCTGCCTACCATTGCAGGAGACGTGAGCTCCGTCCCTGGTGTGGGAAAAGCCCACAGGCCGTGGAGCAGCTAAGCCTGTGCACCACTCCTGAGCATACACTCCAGGGCCCGCGCCACACCTACTGAGTCCACATGCTGAGCTTACTGAAGCCCACATGCCCTGGAGTCCGTGCTTCACAACAGGAGAAGCCTCTTGTTCACAGAATGAGAAGCCCACATACCGCAACTAGAGAGTAGCCCAATCGCTGCTGCTGCTGCTGCTAAGTCACTGCTAAGTCGCTTCAGTTGTGTCCGACTCTGTGCGACCCCACGGACAGCAGCCCACCAGGCTCCGCCATCCCTGGGATTCTCCAGGCAAGAACACTGGAGTGGGTTACCATTTCCTTCTCCAATGCATGAAAATGAAAAGTGAAAGTGAAGTTGCTCAGTCATGACCCCATGTACTGCAGCCCACCAGGCTCCTCTGTCCATGGATTTTCCAGGCAAGAGTACTGGACTGGGGTGCCATCGCCTTCTCCGAGCCCACTCGCTGCAACTAGAGAAAAGCCTGAACAGAAACAGACACAGCACAGCTATTAATAAACAAAATTATTCAAAAATTTCAATAGTTGCAAAGGATATTCTTTCCAACGTATTGTAATGGTAGTCATTTAAAAACAAAGCTATTATATAACACTATAAAATGTATGCAGTAGAATTTAAACACCATAGTAATTTTATATCTCCATCATTCTGTAAAAAAAGAACCTAATTCTTCTTTAACAATAGGAGATTTCACATGATTTTTCTTTCTCCTTCAACTCATATTCTCATTCTATTTCCTCCAAAAATTCTATTACAGTGTAGTATGCTTTATGCCTAAAAGTCTGTTGTGATCTGTAGTATCCTTCTCTGCCACAAAAATATCTCTATAAGTCAACACTCAAAATTAAGTAACTTTCCTCTAGATTATCAATACAACTATTATTAATTCACAATTGATCAAAACAATATGAATGTATTATAAATTTTGATTAAATTTTATTGAACAAAAATACAAATTATCTTGGAAATCAATATCTTAATGAGTTGAACCTTAAAAAAAATTTAGTTCATGTACCTATGGATAAGTATTTCTTAATGCTAGAATGAGAATAAATTTAAGAACAATTGCATTCTTTTTATTTGTGTAGAAGCAAGCTCTGAGAACCCATATTTATACAATAAGAAGATAGAATGGAAGAGTTTTATTAAGCCATCACTCAGTTCTTTGAACTTTTTAGTAACAGAGCATGCAATGATCTAGCAAACATTTGTAATGCTCTTACACTGATATTTTGATTGTCTCCAGTTTTAATGAAAACAAAGAATTAAAAGCTACTTGACTTACAAAAGCATTTGTTTCCTAGCCCTTACAGTCCTGCACTATACTCACTTTAATTTTGATGAACACAAGAAAAGACTTTGCCAAGATTTATCAAATGACCCTTAATTGTAACAGTTTTATTGATTTTTTTTCCACTTAGGAGCATCTGTTTAACCTAACACACTCAGAAAAGGGAGGTAAAATGGAAATATTCTTAATTCTAACACTTTCTTCTGAATACAGTATTTTAAATAAAACTTATTTATTTTTATTGTGTTATGTGTTTTAAATATATTTTTGTTAAAAACCTTAGAGCTGTGAACTTAGCCCTTTCAGTTTGTGGAATATATCTTCCACATACCCAACTAGCAAAGACTGTCTTCTTTGTCAAAACAAAGTTCCAGGTCAGACTTGCTTTCTTTCAGAAAAAGCCTGCCTTCCTTTTTCAATCCTAATGAGCATGTTAAATCTTATCTTGAAGCATGTTACAAAACCACAAAGAAATAAATTATAAACCATGTATGATAAGATACATTATCGTACCACCAAAAGGAGGCAATTCAAAATTAAAATGATGTAAGATCTAATAGAGTTAATTTATTCAGTTTATAAGTTTAAAAAAAGACTAATCAATAAGCAGTTCCTCATTACTAAGGTTGTTATCATTCAGTATGGTGGTTTAGTTGCTAAGTCGTATCCAACTCTTGCCTCCCCATGGACAGAGGAGCTGGACAGGGGACAGTCCATGGGATTCTCCAGGCAAGAATACTGGAGTGGGTTGCCATCAATGTAATGCGTAGCTAAAATGGATAAGTTATTTCTATTACAAGGAATATGATAAAAGGCACAATATTCCTTTGGCAAACATGTGTACATGTATGTACTGAACCTTAGTATTTGCTTTGGGAATAAAAAAGAATTATCAGTAAAAAAAATCAGAAACACTTCATTAATTTCATTTGTGTTCAAAATTTCTTATGTATTTGATAACAGAGAAAGGTATATGTTGCTAAAAATAATCAGTCCAGAAGTTAGCCTTTCATTTTGTTTTTAATAGGAAATGGAAAAACATTATAAGATGAAACCATACAAGGATTTTTACCTGTAGCTTTTATCTAGTGTTCATAGAAATGTGGAGGTCTCTGAAAACATTTGGTTCCTCTCAAAACATGGCCTACAGATAGGCATTGAGATTAATTTAATATACTTGCTTAAATAGTTTTTAATATTTCCTGCTAATTCTTTATTTTGCTCTTTCCAGAACTCTCCTTCAAGAGCAATGCATTCCTTGACAGTGGTCAAGAGAGAAAAGAAAGTCATTACATAAAAATTATTTTCCCCCTCATTACGTACACTCCACAACATAAGTCTGATGTCAGAAAATTCCAACAAGGGCCAAAGCACTCCATTCCTCATGCCACACTTCATATTTTACTGAAATTATATAAGACAGGGAGATTTAATATGTATTAAAAATGGTCTAAAAGTTTATTATGTTTCCTTTATTTAATGCAGATTTCTTCTTAAACCTTATTTACTCTGCTGTTGTTGTTCAGTCACTGAGTTGTGTCCAGCTCTTTGCAACCCCATGGACTACAGCATGCCAGATTTCCCTGTCCATCGCTGTCTCCCAGAGTTTGCTCAAATTCATGTCCATTGTGTTGATGATGTCATCCAACCATCTCTTCCTCTATTGCCCCCTTCTCTTCCTGCCTTCAATCTTTCCCAGCATCAGGGTCTTTTCCAGTGAGTTGGCTTTTAGCATCAGGTGGCCAAAGTGTTGGAGTTTCAGCTTCAGCATCAGTCCTTCTAATGAATATTCTGGGTTAATTTTCTTTAGGATTGACTGGTTTGATCTCCTTGCAGTCCAAGAGACTCTCAAGAGTCTTCTCCAGCATCACAATTTGAAAGCATCAGTTCTTCAGTGCTCAGCCTTCTTTATGGTCCAACTTTTCCATCTGTACATGACTACTGGGAAACCGTAGCTTTGACTATAGGGACCTTTGTCAGCAAAGTGAAATCTCTGCTTTTTCATACGCTATCTAGGTTTGTCGTAGCTTTCCTTCCAAACAGCGTCTTTTAATTTCATGACTACAATAGGGGGCGCTAGTGGTAAAGAACCTGCCTGCCAATGCAGGAGATACAAAAGACGCGGGTTCGATCTCTGGGTCAGGAAGATCCCCTGGAGTAGGAAATGGCAACCCACTCCAGTACAGTACTCTTGCCTGGAGAATCCCATAGACAGAGAAGCCTGATGGGCTACAGTCCATAGGGTCACAAAGAGTTGGACAGGACTGAAGCGACCAAGCACAGCACAATATTTAATGAAGGTATATACATTCTAAAGACATAATGCTATTGTACACTTAATAGAAAATGAGACTGAAAACAAACAAACGGCAACAACAAAACCTAACCCTGTTAATTAAAGACACACACTGACGAGGAATCTTGGGGCTGATTTGGAGCTAAATATCATTTAATCAGTAACATGCTCCTTCATTATACACATCATGTTCAGAGGACTCATCATCACTCTTTATGAAATATGAAATTAGAAAGTATACCAAGTGGCTCCAACTGTGAATTATTCTAAGATTTAAAACAAAGGAAATTAATCCATGAATTGGTTATATAGGTCATGATTTGACGAGATGCCAAACAGAGGACTGTGAAGCAATCCATAAATTTTCAAAAGCAGAAAGTGCTACCACTTCTGAGCTGGAGACACAAAAGGAAGAGTCAATGTTCCCAAAGCCCAGAGGCCAATCACTGGGAGAAACTGGCGTTATTGTATGCTTGACCAGCTACAGTGGAAGATACAGCTATGCTGAGGACATCACCAGGGGCAGTGAGAAGGACAAACACTCTGGCTTTTCTCTTCCCCTTCCAATTTCCAACCAGTGCCTCCCATTACCTGAACTTGGGAAAAAGTTCAGGTAATGGGGAAAAGCCAGCTGACCCAGGAGCTCGGGAATTGTAGCCTACCAAAGTTGAAGGTTATCATATGGAGCAGTTCAAGGGAAGGATATAGAGTGAAATTAATATACTCTGGTCACCCGCTGCAAAGAACTGACTCATTGGAAAAGAACCTGATACTGGGAAAGACTGAAGACAGGAGGAGAAGGAGATGACAGAGGATGAGATAATTGGATGGCATCACCAACTTGATGGACATGAGTTTGAGCAAACTCTGGGAGTTGGTGATGGACAGGGAAGCCTGGCGTGCTGCAGTCCATGGGGTTTAAAAGAGTCAGATGCAACTGAACTGAACGGACTAGCACAGGGTAAAGATTGGCCAGGACTTCCCAGGTGGCTCATTAGTAAAGAATTTTCTTGCCAATGCAGGAGACATGAGTTTGATCACTGGGTCAGGAAGATCCATTGGAGAAGGCAACCCACTCCAGTATTCTTGCCTGACAAATGCCATGGACAGAGGAGCCTGAAGGGCCAAAGTCATGAGGTCTCAAAAGAGTTGGACACAACTTAGCAACTAAATCAACAACAAAGACTGGCCTAGAAAACAAAATAGGTTAATTTGGAGAAATTGTTACAAAGTCAATAATTTTACAGGCCAGGGAACTCTACTTTGAAGGAAATTTAGAAAAAAAAAAACAAAAAAAAAACACAGCTATAGAATAGTTGACAGTAGAAAAAAAACAGCCCTGAATTCAAATGTCATTAGCACATGTGACTTTAGAGAAGTCATTTAATTTATCTGAACCTCATTTCCTCTTTTTAATCTGTGCTCTAACCCTCTTAGAAACAATGTGCATTACATCAGAATTGTCCGACTGAGGGGTGAGGAAGCTGGAATTTTATCTGCCAATTTTATCCCACCTCCCTTAAAGGTCACTCCTGGGCACTTTTGGCCTGCCCTTCCTTCAAGAGGGCCAAGTCCACCCTGGAGCACGCCAGCCTCCATGTCCATCACCAACTCCCCGAGCTTGCTCAAACCTTAGGTGGAGAGATGCAGAAAGCAGGTGTGTACAGGTACTTCTGAAGATGCCTCCAGGGTAGACTGAGGAATATGGACCAAACAGTGGCAGTACCTGTTGCTGATGCATAACTGAAAAAGATCTGGGAATCATAATGAAGATACAGCTATGCTGGAGATGCCACCAGGAACAAAGAGAGAAGGACAAATACCCTGGCTTTTCTCTTCCACTCCAATTTCCTGCCAGTGCTTCCCCTTACCTGAACTCAGGGAAAAAGCCAACTGACTCAGGAGCCTAGGAAATGCAGCTTATAGAAGCTGGAGCCTATCACATAGAGCAGTTCAAGGGAGGATATAATCCTTCCCTTAAATCAACACAGTTGTGCTTTCATGTTCCCCTAGATCAGCGCTCTTCAACCTTTCCTGGCCTATATCCACAGTTAGAAATATGTTTTTACATAATTCCACAGTGACAAGAGAACAAACTCTGTATGATTTCAATACCTTTAGACCACGAAATTTTTGCCCCTTGTTTTATCTCTTTGGATATTTTCCAGCGTCTCCTAGTTTATACTCTTTGGGAACTTGAATAGACTTTGTATCCTACTGTTGTGTGAAAACTGTATAAATCTTAATTATGTTGAATTGGTTCACAGTGATTTTCAGGTCTACTATATCCTTCTACTTGTTTGTTTATTCATTCTATTAATTTTTGAGAGTTTGATACTGAAACTTCAACTAAAAATCTTAATTCATCTACTTAAAATTGTATTATATAGTGGAATTATATGTAACTTTGTTCTGGATTTTGCAAGTCTCCTGTGTGTTATCATACTTTCATAATTTAAAAAATAAAAAAAGAAACATGTTTTTACATCGTAATACAGTACACCTGTGTGTATACTTCCACAGGTTTAACTAAAACAAAAGTTTCGTTAAACAAAACTTTTTCCAAGTTGCATGGACTCTGATATCTTTACAAGTCTTTAGTTTTTTGTTGTTTTTTTTTTAAAAAAAAACAAAGGTTGCAAGTCCCAAAATTGATTCCATGATCCTCTGAAGACCTTAATTCATTTTCCTTGCTGCTCTAAGTGTAGGCTGCTGCTGTGACAAGGAACTGGAGCCAGAAGGTAAATAAACTTTGTCACTATGCACTAAAGTCATTAAGCACTAAATTCAGCTGACGTTTCTTTCATAGCAAGAGATTCTCAATGAAGGAAGCAGTGTGTTGATTCATATTTTGGCTCAAACTCCTTGTCTAGTCAAAAACCAGTAACAGTTTATGGATTCACACTTTGAGTAGTATTGCCCTAGACCACACTTGAATGGGGTTTTAAAAATGGCTTATTTTAAGTGTAAAGAAAGAATTTTTCTAACATTTACCCTTCTCTGTTAAAAGATCCCTATGCCTCCAAAATTTTATTCAGTTATTTCTTGGAATTTCTAAGGGACATCTCTGATGCTGTCATCAAACCACATTTACAGATGTTCCCCACCCTCTCCTTTGTCCCAAAGACTAGAAGCAACAGTAAAGACCACTGTCAACCCTGTCTGCTTACCCCTGCAAGAAGGACCACTTGGTTGGTCCTGGCTCCCTTTCTGCTGCACCCAGCCTATTTGGAAATAAGATTCAAGTTCCACTTTTGTGGGCCAAAAGGGGAGGAAAATTGGGTCCCACACCACAACCGTGGACCCTTCTCCAGGCTACCGGTTAGTTCTCTGAAGCCACTACCTCCCAGGACAGCAGTCCTCAAAATGATGAAAGCTAGGGCAGTGAGTGTCAGCCAGGACCCATTTTGCCCCCATCCCTGGACACTTGGTAATATCTTGAGACATTTTTGCTTGTCACAGTGGGGGCAAAGGGGTTGCTACTGGCACTTTAGTAAGCAAAGGTCAAGGATGTTGTTGAATACAATGCATAGGACAAATTGCACAACAAATAATTAAATGATCAAAAAGATCAGTGCTGAGACTGAAAATACCCCACCCTAAGGGTACACACAGGCTTCCTGGGGTCAGCAGGTAGATTGCTCTTAGCCGACTGTTTGCCATGACTTGCTGTACTAAGTCACTTCAGTCGTGTACGACTCTTTGCGACCCTATGGACTGTAGACTGCCAGGCTGCTCTGGCCATGGGATTCTCCAGGTAAAAATACTGGAATGGGTTGTCATGCCCCTCTCCAGGGGATCTTCCCGACCCAGGGATCGAACCCACGTCTCCTGAGGCTCCTGCATTGTAGGCGGATTCTTTATGGCTAAGTTGTTACTTATCTTCAATTATATTTGTAATGTTTCCTAAATTTGGCCTTCCACAGTCTGCTAATTCTCCTTTCCAACCTCCCTTTTACAATGGCCTTTCTCCCAAGTCCCAAATATACATTCCCTGATATAAAAACCTGTGAGGCACCCAATAAGGGACAATTTAAGTCTACGGCTCTCTCCTGTGAGGAAGAACTGTGAGACAATTTCCTGGGTGCAAAGCAAAAGAGCTTCATAAAAACACAAAAGCCGCAGTGCCTTGTCTTGTGCACTGCTCAGAGTTCTCAGGGTGCGAAACTCCTGACAAATCTCTGAAAGTTATGCATACAACTATATGTCTTGGAGTTAGCATCTCAAAGTAAGATAAATTGATCACAGGGAGACATATGAATATGTCTGTATTAACTGATAAACGAAGTTAGATTTTTTTCTAACTGAAAATTCAATCTGGTTAATGGGTCTGACAATGAGGACTGGCTTCATTTCAACTATATAGCAGATGTTTCCATAAACTAAATCGGCTAAATCTGCAGGTCAAGGTACAATATATGACATGCCAGAAATGACATCCTTTTCAATTATTTAGATTTATAATAGAAAAATGTACATGCTAACTTAAAAATGTTAGAGGAGAATGACACTGTTGGTGCAAATGTAAGGTGGTACAGCTACAGTGGAGAACAGTATGGAGGTTCCTCAAAAAAATAAAAATAGAATTACTGTATGATCCAGCAATCCTACTCCTGGGCATATATCCAGACAAAGCTTTAATTCAAAAAGATATATGCATCCGAATGTTCATAGCAGCACTACTCACAATAGTTAAAACATGGTCAATGAAAGAGTCAACAAGAGTCCAAAATGCAGTACTTGGATGCAATTTCAAAAACAACAGAATGATCTCTGTTTGTTTCCAAGGCAAACCATATAATATTCACAGTAATTCAAGTCTATGCCCAACCACTAACGCAAGGAAGCTGAAGTTGAACGGCCTATGAAGACCTACAAGACCTTCTAGAACTAACACCAAAAACATATGTCCCTTTTATCATAGGAGACTAGAATGCAAAAATAGGAAGTCAAGAGATACCTGGAGTAACAGGCAAATTTGGCGTTGGAGTACAAAATGAAGCAGGAAAAAGGCTAACAGAGTTTGCTGAGAGAATGCACTGGTCATAGCAAACACCCTCTTCCAACACCAAAAGAAAATCAACACATGAACACCAGATGGTCAATACTGAAATCAGATTGATTATATTCTTTGCAGCCAAAGATAGAGAAGCTCTATACAGTCAGCAGAAACAAGACCTGGAGCTGACTGTGGCTCAGATCATGAACGCTTTATTGCAAAATTCAGACTTAAATTGAAGAAAGTAGGGAAAACCACTAGGTCACTCAGGTATGACCTAAATCAAATTCCTTATGATTACACAATGGACGTGACAAATAGATTCAAAGGATTAGATCTGATAGAGTGTCTGAAGAACTGCAGATGGAGGTTCATAGCATTGTACAAGAGGCAGTGATCAAAGTCATCCCCAAGAAAAGGAAATGCAAAAGGACAAAATGGCTGTCTGTGGAGGCCTTACAAATAAGTGAGAAAAGAAGAGAAGAGAAAGGCAAAGGAGAAAAGGAAAGGTATACCCATCTGAATGCAGAGTTCCACAGAACAGCAAGGAGAGATAAGAAAGCCTTACTAAGAAATCAATGCAAAGAAGTAGAGGAAAACAATAGAATGGGAAAGACTAGAGATCTCTTCAAGAAAATTAGAGATACCAAGGGGACATTTCATGCAAAGATGGGCTCAATAAAGGACAGAAACAGTATGGACCTAACAGAAGCAGAAGATATTAAGAAGAGGTGGCAAGAATACACAGAAGAACTATACAAAAAAGATGTTAATGTCTCAGATAACCACAATGGTATGATCACTCACCTAGAGTCAGACATCCTCAAGTGCAAAGTCAAGTGGGCCTTAGGAAGCATCACTACGAACAAAGCTAGTGGAGGTGATGGGATTCCAGCTGAGTTATTCCAAATCCTAAAAGATGATGCTGTGAAAGTGCTGCACTCAATATGCCAGCAAATTTGAAAAACTCAGCAGTGGCTATAGGGCTGGAAAAGGTCAGTTTTCATTCCAGTCCCAAAGAAAAGCAATATCAAAGAATGCTCAAACTACCACACAATTGCACTCATCTCACATGCTAGCAACGTAATGCTCAAAATTCTCCAAGCTAGGCTTCAACAGTACATGAACCGATAACTTCCAGATGTTCAAGCTGGATTTAGAAAAGGCAGAGGAACAAGAAATCAAGCTGCCAACACTGGATCATAGAAAAACCAAGAGAATTCCAGAAAAACATCTACTTCTGCTTCATTGACTATGCTAAAGCCTTTGACTGTGTGGATCACAATAAACTGTGGAAAATTCTTAAAGAGAGGAATACCAGACCACCTTACCTATCTCCTGAGAAACCTGTATGCAGGTCAAGAAGCAATAGTTAGAACCAGACGTGGAACAACAGACTGGTTCCAAATTGGGAAAGGAGTACATCAAGGCTGTATACTATCACACTGTTTATTTACTTATATGCAGAGTACATCATGGGAAGTGTTGGACTGGATGAAGTACAAGCTGGAATCAAGATTGCAGAGAGAAATATCAATAATCTCAGATATGCATATGATACCACCCTTATGGCAGAAAGTGAAGAGGAACTAAAGAGTCTCTTGATGGATGTGAAAGAGGAGAGTAAAAAAGCTGGCTTCAAACTCAACTTTCAAAAAACTAAGATCATGGCATCTGGTTCCATCACTTCATGGCAAATAGATGGGGAAACAGTGGAAATGGTCACAGACTTTATTTTCTTGGGCTCCAAAATCACTGCAGATGGTGACTGCAGCCGTGAAATTAAAAGATGCTTGCTCCTTGGAAGAAAAGTTATGACCAACCTAGACAGCATATTAAAAAGCAGAGACATTACTTTGCCAACAAAGGTCCATCCAGTAGTCAAGTATGGATATGAGAGTTGGACCATAAAGAAAGCGGAGCACTGAAGAACTGATGCTTTTGAATTGTGGTGTTGAAGAAGACTCTTGAGAGTCCTTTGGACAGCAAAGAGATAAAACCAGTCAACCCTAAAAGAAATCAGTTCTGAATACTCTTTGGAAGGACTGATGCTGAAGCCGAAACTCCAATACTCTGGCCCCTGATGCGAAGAACTGACTCATTGGAAAAGACCCTGACGCTGGGAAAGATTGAAGGCAAGAGGAGAAGGAGATGACAGAGGATGGAGACGTCTGGATGGCATCACCAACTCAATGGACATAGTTTGAGCAAGCTCTGGGAGATGGTGAAGAACAGGGAAGCCTGACGTGCTATAGTCCATGGCATCGCAAAGAGCCAGACATGACTGAGTAACTGGACAACAACAACAAAACATGGAAAACAACCTAAATGTCCATTGACCGAAGAATGGATAAAGAAGATGTGGCACATATATATAATGGAATACAACTCAGCCTTAGGAAAGACTGAAATAATGCCATTTGCAGTAACATGGATAGAAGTAGAGATTATCACACTAAGTAAGTCAGAAAGAGAAAAACCAACACTATATGATGTAATTTATGTGGAATCCAAAATATGACACAAATGACACAGAAACAGAAGCAGACTCTCCGACATAGAGAACAGAATTGTGGTTGCCAAGGGGGAAGGCGGTGGGGGAGGGATAAACTTGGAGTTTGGGGTTAGTAGATGCAAACTATTGTAGATAGAATGGATAAACAACAAGGTCCTACTGTATAGCACAGGGAAATATATTCAATATCCTGAGATAAACCATAACAGAAAAGAATATAAAAAGAATGTACATATATGTATAACTGAATCACTTTGCTGTAGAGCAGAAATTAACACAACATTGTTAATCAACTATACCTCAATTTAAAAAAATGTGAGAGGAAAGTGATAGAAGCCAGAATAGAGGTTATCTATAAGTAAGAGAGGGCTGCTGCTGCTAAGTCACTTCAGTCGTGTCCAACTCTATGTGACCCCATAGACGGCAGCCCACCAGGCTCCCCATCCCTGGGATTCTCCAGGCAAGATCACTGGAGTGGGTTGCCATTTCCGTCTCCAATGGATGAGAGTGAAAAGTGAAAGTGAAGTCACTCAGTCGTGTCCGACTCTTAGCAACCCCATGGATTGCAGCCTAACAGGCTCCTCCGTCCATGGGATTTTCCAGGCAAGAGTACTGGAGTAGGGTGCCAAGAGAGGGCAGGTATCAACAAAAAAGGAGCATGAGGAAACTGCTAAGGTGCTGAAAATGTTCTTTCTACATCTTGATCTCAGTGGTGGTAACGTCAGTGTATAATTACGGAAAAATTCACTGAACCATACACTTAAAATCTGTGCACTTTAGAAAAGTTATATTTTAACAAAGGTAAAAAAAAATAAAGTGTTTTTCAAAAATATTTTATGAGAGTATTCAAGGAGAAAATGACTACTGCTTTGGGAGAATGAGAGGACTAGATTTTCCTGGACTTTTTCCTTCTTGTCTTATGCTATGCTAAGTCACTTCAGTCGTGTCCAACTCTGTGCGACCCCATAGACAGCAGCCCACCAGGCTCCCCCGTCCCTGGGATTCTCCAGGCAAGAACACTTGTTTTATAATCATAGTCTAAAACACGTCTCTTCTATCCTTTCTCCCCAAGACTCCTTCTTTCTAACCTATCTCATTTTCTTTCCAAATCCTTCCACTAAGGCCCCAGAAGCTATATTCTGTAATCAACATACCCCTACACCCTGAGTCACTCACCATGCATGTCCCTCTATCAACTGCCATACCTGAAATCTACTCCCTCTCCTTGATTGCCCCTCCCCTCTCCCCACAGGACTTTCTCATCTTTTCAGACTGTACATACCTCAGAGTCACGAGGGGCAGTCTGTGTCCTTGCTCTTCTGATATAAGCAAGATGCCCCACCTTCTGAGAATCTTAGCACTCAGTCATACAACCTTCACTCCCATCAATGTCATTTACTGACTTCCTGGCCACTGCCCTTCACGCACTGAGGATTTGGTGAGCACACAGCCTTCTCTACCTCGATCCCTGCTTTTCTCTTGGTTATATTTATACTTAAAGAACAGATGACTTTAGTTTTGGTAAAGTTCAATATAACCATTTTTTAAATGGTTCTGTGACTGCGTGTGTGCTAAGTTGCTTCAGTAATGTCTGACTCTTTGTGACCCCTTGGACTATAGCCTACCAGGCTCCTTTATCCATGGGATTCTCTAGGCAAGACTATTGGAGTGGGCTGCCATGCTGTCCTCCAGAGGATCTTCCCAACCCAGGGATCAAACCTATGTCTCTTATGTCTCCTGCATTGGCAGGCAGGTTTTTTACACTAGCACCACTATGTAATTTTTGCCCACTCCAAGTTCTCAGAGATTTTCTCCCATATCTTTTTTCCCCAAATATGTTACAATTTTAATTTTAACATTTAGGTCTATGATCTAATTTGATTTTTATATTTGATGTGAATAAAAGATAAATTTTTCCTATATAGATATACAGTTGTCTCGGCACCATTTGTACAAAAGCTTTCCCCATGGAAATAACTTGACAGCTTTGTCAAAAATCAGCCGAGTACAGTGGTCCTTTGGTATCTATTGGGGGTTGGTTCCAAGACTTCCCCCTTAGATACCAAAACCCACAGAAGCTCAAATCCCTTATAGAAAATGGTATGGCATTTGCATATAAACTAAACCTCCCCATATACTGTAAATCATCTCTAGGTTACTTATAATACCTAATACAATGTAAATGTTATGTAAATAGTTGTAAATACAATGTAAATGCTATGTAAATTGTTACCAAAGTACAGCAAATTTAAGTTTTGCTTTTTGGAAATTTTTTGAATTTTAAAGAAGTATTTTTAATCTGAGGTTGGTTGACTTTATGAATGTGGAACACATCAGTACAAAGGGCAGACTGTACTATGCAATTTTACATGACAGACTTGAGCATCTGTGGATTTTGGTATCTGTAGACAGTCCTGGAACCATTTTCTCAGATACCTGGGAACAACTACATATATGATACATATAATATATACATATTCAACTGAATCAACTGAGATGTTTATATTACATTATATAGACATTATATAGAGCTTCCCTGGTGGCTCAGATGGTAAAGAAACTGCCTGCAATGCAAGGGACCTAGGTTTGGTCCCTGGGTTGGGAAGACCCTTTAGAAGGTAATGGCTACCCACTCCAGTATTCTTGCCTGGAGAATTCCATCAACAGAGGAGCCTGATGGGCTACAGTTCCTGGGATCTCAGAGTTGGACACAACTGAGCTACTAACACTATTACATATAGTGCCTATTTCTGGGCTTCCTATTTGGTTTCATTGTTCTGTATGTCTATCCTTAAGACAATTCCACAGTCTCAATGACTTATAGTAATAAGATATATAATACATCTTGAAATCAGGTAGTGTAAACTCTTTAACTTTGCTTTTTCAAAATCATTTTAGTTATTCAACATCTTTTGTTATTTCCATATGAATTTTAGAATCAGTTCCTCAGTTTCTACAAAATGCCTACCAATGTTTTCAGTGAGATTACACTGAATCTGTAGATCAATTTGGAAAGAAATGACATCTCAACAACAGTGAGTTTTCAAATCCATGAACATGACACATCTCTCCATACATTGAGGTCTGTCTTTCTTTCAGCAATATTTTATAGTTCTCAGTTTATAGGTCTTGCACATCCTTTATTAAAGTTTATCCCTAAGTATCAATATTTTATGTATTTTCAAAACTATTTTAAATGACATTTAAAAAATTTCATTTTACAATTGTTGAGAGTATATAAAAACTTAAATTTTATATATTGACCTTGTATCCTACAACTTTGCTAAACTTGTTTTAGTAGCTTTTTCATAGAATCTGTAGAATATTCTGTTCACAAACATGCCATCTATAATTAAGGCAGTTTTACTTCTGCCTTTCTAATCGAAATTATCTTTTTCTTTTTCTTGTTGTAGTGCAATGGCTAGGACCTCCAGGACAATGGTGAAAAAAACATATGTTTATATAACTTACCTTCCTTGTTCTTGATATTCCTGGGGTAAGGCATTTAGTTCTTTTACTCTTGTGGTAATTATGAAATATAGTCATGATTTCTCTGACACTTCTCCCTTCAAAAAGTTGAACCTAATACCTCTCCCCCTTGAGTGAGCTGTAGTTAGTGACTTGTTTGTAATGAATAGACTCTGGTGGAAATGATGGTATATGACTTCCAAAAGACCAGGTCATAAAGGGCATTGTGGCTTCCTCCTTCTTTTCTCTTTCTCCTGGATCACTCACTCCAGGGGAAACCACTTGCCAAGACATGAGAACATTCAAGAAGCCTTGTGAAGAGATCCATGCAGTAAAGACCTGAGGCTTTCTACAAACAGTGAGCAAGAACCTAAGGTTAGTAAATCCTCTAGCCCTAGTCAGGTCTTCAGATGGCTACAGCCTTCACTGATGTCTTGAATGCAACCTCATGAGAGAACCTCAAGCAGACCCACCCTAGTAAGCTGCTCCCAAATCCCTAATCCTCAAAAATTGTGAGATGATAAGTATTTACTGTTTAATATGCTCAGTTTAGGGATTTTTTTTAATACAACAATAGATAAATAATACAGCCATTAAGTCTCATCATATTTCCAATATATGCTCTTTATCAACATTCCCTTCTATTACTAGTTGGCTGAGAGTATTTATCATAAATGAGTGTTGAATTCTGTCAAGTACCTTTTCTTCATACATTGAGATGATCATATGGTTTTCCACCTTTATTCTGGTAACATGGTGATTTTCAATGTTTGACCAAATTTTCATTCCCAGGATAAATGTTACTTTATACATTCATCTTGTTGAGCAGTAAAAATAAATGAACAACTGATACATACAACAACATGGATGAATCTCAAAAGCACTCTGGTTCCATTTATATGATGGGATGGGGAGGGAGGTGGGAGGGGGGTTCAGGATGGGGAACACGTGTACACCCGTGGCGGATTTATGTTGATGTATGGCAAAACCAATACAATATTGTAAAGTAAAAAAAAAAAAAATGAAAAAATAAATAAATAAATTTCACAAAACGGCAAACTAATCTAGAGACAGAAAGTAAATTAGTGTTTACCTGGCACCAGAAAGTGGGTGGAGATTGACAGCAAAGGGCAGGAGGAAAGGGTGATGGAAATTTTCTGTATCTTGATTATGGTAGTGCTTCCACAAATGTATAGCACATTAATCAAGGCCCTTAAAATGGGCCTTAAAATGAAATTCACTTAAAATGTAAGTGAATTTCACCTAAAAAGAACTGATGTTTAAAAATTTATACCTGAATTCTATGAAATTAAAATAGTTGAGAATGTATTTCCATGTCATGCCCATTAAAATAAAAATGCTAAAACAGTAGGTCTAGGTATCTTTAAGCATGGTTTTCTGTGTTACAACTAAAGCTAGCAATTTGGTTAATGACTATAGTAAGGAAGAAAACACTGCCCTAGTTAATGGCTTTAATCTATTTTGCAAGTCTAAATGGTTGTTAAGTAAGGCTTCTGCTGTATATAGAAGCATTACTGTTTCAAAGTGTACTCACTGGGCCTATTTTCCTACGGAGAAATTCAAATATATTTGGGAGATCCAAACCCAAGTCAGTTTTCCAAGGAAAAAACCTCTACTTCAATGATCCCAGCCTCAGAATACAGGGTTAAACAGAAACACAATCCATGACTTTTCTAATGGTTTTTCTCATTGTGCTGACAGCATTTAGTTGAGGTAATCTTGAAATCTGTATCACCCTGAACTAGGACTCTTCAGCCTAGAACACAGCCTGGTACAAACACCAACTGATCGAATGCCAGTAGTACAAGCGATGGAACCCAGGTCCCCTGCATTGTAGTAGGATTCTTTACCAGCTACTAGGGAAGCCCAAGAATACTGGAGTGGGCAGCCCATCCCTTCTCCAGTGGATCTTCCTGACTCAGGAATCAAACCGGGGTCTCCTGCATTGCAGGTGGATTCTTTACCAGCTGAGCTACCAGGGAATCCACAAATGTCAACACTTGTTTCTAAATAAACCAGCCATAAAAGAGAAGCTGTTGATAAGAGGAACAATTAACATTATCAATTGTAAGTATTTGTCAGTAAAAACTGATTTATTATAACCAAGCCTAATGCTGACCCTCCTCTCTCTTATCTTTGCATTTGCAGAAAATGAAAAGACTGGAGGCAATGAGAGTCTACCTGTAAATTGGTAATTGCATTGACCACGCTCTCATCCTTGTCACTCTCAGGTTGGAATTCTAGAATAACTGCTGCCCGCAAGTCAGCCCCTCCTGCAACCCTCAGCTTGTCATTCCAGCAACATGAACAAAAAAGAAAGAAAAGAGCTAAGGAATCTGTCAGTCACATTCAACTTTCCTCTTTCTCTACTCTTTTACTTTGAGGGTGGAATCTAAAAACCTCATTATCTGCAATCCTTTTTCCTTAGCTGGGGAAGCCAAGAGCTGGTTATACCTCTGTGATGGTAGATGCCTTTTGTAAGAAAACTTAAAGAGCACTGAAATCAAGGATGTGTGTATATTCAGTCACTTCAGTTGTGTCCAACTCTTTGCAACCCCATGGACTGTAGCCCTCCAGGCTCCTCTGTCCATGGGATTATCCTGGCAAGAATACTGGAGTGGGTTCCCATTTCCTCCTCCAGGGGATCTTCCCGACTCAGGGATAGAACCTGCATCTCCTGAGGCTCCTGTATTGACAGGTGAATTTTTTTTCACCACTGAGCACCAAGACAATTGAGGTCAGGGAGCCAAGAGCCAATAGGAAGAACTAGGGGACTGTAATAAAAAAGACAGATAACTGTGGATGAAGATATGAAAAAATTAAAACCTTCATACACTGCTGGTGGGAATGTATTAATAAAATGGTGTAGCTGCTTTGAAAGCCATTCTGACAGTTCTCAGTAGCTTAAACATAGTTACCACGTAACCCAGCAATTCCACTCCTAAGTGTACACCCAAGAGAAAGTAAAACACGTGTCCATGCAATAACTTATACAGAAATGTCAGAGCAGCATTATTCATAACCACCATAGAGTGGAAACAACCCAAATGTTCATCAATTGAAGAGAAGATAAACAAAGTGTTGTATATCCATACAATGGAATATTACCTGGCAACAAAAAAGAATGAAGCACTGATACTCATACTATATGGCTAGATCTTGAAAACATTATGCTGAGTGAAAGAAGCCAGTCACAGAAAACCATGTATTGTTTAGTTCCATTTATATGAAATGTCTGGAATAAGCAAATCTATCGAGACAGAAAGAAAATTAGTGATTGCCTAGAGTGAGAAGGGGAAAGTGGTGCATGGAAGGGGGTTGTGGGTTGTTGCCTAAGAGGTACAGTGTTTCTTTTGGGGGTGTTGAAAAGATTCTAAAATTAACTGTGTGATGGTTGCACAACTCTGAATTTACCAAAAGTCATTTAACTGTACACTTTAAATGAGCGAACTGTATTGGATGTGAATTACGTTTTAGTAAAGCTCTTACAAGAAAAATGAAACAAAACAGGGGGCCAGGGCAGAAATGGGAAACCCAAAAATTAGCCACAGAGAAAAAGCAAGCAGGCAGGTGGCCTGAGGCAGTTCGAAGTCGCCGCTGTGTGCTGCTGCTGTTGGTCTCTATTTGCTACAACAGGGGGCACAGATGAGATGAGCTGAATTTAAACCGTGCAGTAAGCTGCCATTTTTACAGCAGAAGACTGCCTTTATAGTTGCTATTAAAAGGCTCTAAAAGGCTGCTTCTGTATTCAGGTCTTTTTAGAGGGCAGGTGGTGAGTACCTTGCTTATTTGTTTATTTAGGTCCTCAGAGTTAGGAAGCTGAATTACCCATACTTGGTTCAAGACATTCTATCCTCATCGAACCCATCTAAGACCTTTTTGCAGGGATATATTCCTTTATATTTATTCCTTTTAACTCCTAAATTTCACTCAAACCACCATTCTAGTGGACATAATGAACATTTTTTTATTTGTGTGTGTGTACTTGCAGATTGTTATCGCTTTGTATGCAAGTATTCTTAATTTTAATATTATTGCATTGGACATCTCTTTCTGGTTCTTCTTCCTCTTCTTTTCATTAAGCACATTGTTTCTAAGACCAATCCACATATCCGCACTGTTAGGTACATATCTTTGCTCACTGGTGTGTGTCCACTACATATTACCTAACTACTTTACCCATGATTGACATACAGGCTGCCTTCCTCTCTCTGCTACCCTCAGTAATGTGTGGCATTCATGAGAATGTTCCTCACAGACCTCAGACCTCAGAAAGGGTAACTGAGCAGAGGCCCCAGCTGCTGTACTCTGAAATCCAGCTCTGTGTTTCACCCGAGGTCACACTGCTCCCTGGCTGCTCCCAGCCAGTGACTAAGTACATCAGGGACACTAAGACAAGCCCCTTCCTGGGAGACATGGGATTCTTCTCACAGCTGATTTTGGCTTGAGGACTTCCTGGTGGACTCAAAGCACCTTCTTTAGACTGTGTGGCAATCATCTAGGACACTTCCACCAGCCTACCTTCCCTCTCTCCTTCACTTGGGATCAGACTTGCATTATGCTATGTCCTCCCAACACTCCGCATTTTCTCTCACAGGCATATCCCCCAATAACATCTTTGTAGACTTAAATGATTTAACCCGCATCTTGCCACCTCTTTTTTGAAGAGCCAGACTAATCCATAATGCTGTACCAAACATCCTTATACGTGTCCCCTAATAAAGTTGTGTAAAGATTTCTTAGGGATGTACATCTAGGATGGAAATTGTTGGGTCCTAAGCTGGGGCCAAATATCTGCCTGGAGGGGTTGCTCCCATCTACATTCTCTACAGCAACACATGAGATTCCTGTATCTTCTCATATCTCTCTCTCAGCGGCATTATCTGCTCATTTCTGCCCATCTAACAAGCGTAGAACAATACCTCTTCATTGTTTTAAATTTATCTTATTACTAAAGTTATCAGTCATTTCTTCATGTTTTTTAGTCTTTAGGGATTCCTCTTCTATAAATTGCCCATTTCATTCTTGGCTCATTTTTATGTTTTTTTTTTTTTTTTTTGCGGGGGGGCGGGGTGTGGTTTAAGGAATTCCTTGTATATCCTAGATACTGAGCCCCTGTTGATTTTAGACTTTGCAAACATCTCCCAATTTACCATCTAGTAACTTTTTCCATGATATCTTTAATGGAACAAAATCATTCATTTTAATATCAAGAGCATCTCTAGAAAAGGGGAGATTTATTAACATCTCATATCATGGTCAAAAGCTTGAACCATGGCCAAAAACACTCAGACTTCATTCCAGGCTTACCATCTCCAAGCTGTGGACATCTAGGCAAGCTATCTTTCTTTCAACTTTTTATCTCTAAAATGGGAGTAATATAAGAGAACCCAACTCCATCTGAAGCAATTTGGATAAGTAGATTAACTTAAGGTGAAGAAACATAAAATTCCATATGTATGTTATTTTAACTTAAAATATACAAATATTTGTGTATACATCTTCATACAGAATATAGGCTTTTTCTTTGACTAGTCTTCACATCTTTTTTATTACCTAATCCAATCTATAACACATTGGCAATAATTTCCAGTTTGGGATTGTACTCTTGCCTGGAAAATCCCATGGATGGAGGAGCCTGGTGGGCTGCAGTCCATGGGGTCGAGAAGAGTCAGACACAACTGAGCGACTTCACTTTCACTTTTCACTTTCATGCATTGGAGAAGGAAATGGCAACCCACTCCAGTGTTCTTGCCTAGAGAATCCCAGGGACAGGGGAGCCTGGTGGACTGCCGTCTATGGGGTCGCACAGAGTTGGACACAACTGAAGCGACTTAGCAGCAAGGTATATCAATAATTTATATCTCTTATTTTTACAGTGTTTTTCTTCCTTTAGCAATTGTTTTTACTCATATTTAATTGACAGAAATTTTTTGTGATATCTTTCCAGAGCATTCCACTTAATTTTCTTAGAAACAACTCTTCATACTCATATTTAACATTTATGTCCTAACTAATCAAATTGTGACATTGTAACAAGCACAATAGGCACAAACAGGTTTGAGAACAAAGATAATTTCTTTTCAAGCATATAACTCAACATATAGGAGCAGCTGGAGAAAGGAATGGCAATTCACTCCATGTTCTTGCCTGGAGAATTCCATGGACAGAGAAGCCTGGAGGGCTACAGTTCATGGGGTCACAAAGAGTCGGACACGACTGAGTGACTAACACACACACACACACACACACACACACAGGAGCAGCAGTGCACAGGCCATCCAGAGTCCTTGGCTTTAAATATTCCACGTATCCTTAGAATCCATCCTTGTAGGTCATGGAGGAAATGGAGTGCTTTGGAGAATCTGATGGGTTGTTCTAGTAGACTCTGCTTGGGAGTTTCCATTGTTATCTGCTTTTACCACTGAGCCACCCGGGAAGCCCTTCAACTAAGGTACCAGGCTACTAAGCAGGTCCTCTGAAGACACATGGTAATGACTTTGATAGAGTAATAAGAATCACATTATCACATTATAAGAGAGTTTGGCATGAAAGGAAGCTGCATAGGGTAGACCCTAAGGATACTTTTATAGTCACATCCCAGAAGGTAAAATTGGGAAATAGTGAAACTATGACACAGCTAGTTGTTTTTTTGTTTGTTTGTTTTTTTGTTTTTTGCTTTGATACGTTTTACTCAGAGAAGATTTGCATGTGACCCTGAAATTTCTCTGCTCATTCAAGTTTTAGCCATTCTTTTTGTGACATGGATCTACGGAATAGTAAGTGCCATAATCTTTAATTCATGCATAATTGTCCTCTGTGTAACTCTATGGGATTCAGCCAGGCCTGGAAATATTCAAGTGTGGATGGAAGGAAAGGAGACAGCGAGACTTGGACTGTCTCTGTCCTTCAGGGTCAAACACTAAGGAGGGAGAGGGAACCAGCAGCTGCAGGGAATTTCAGCTCTGTGCACATTGCAGGGCGGGTGTGGCTGGAGAAAGCTGAGCAGGCAGCTGAGAAGGAAGAGGAGCCCAGCAAGCACAGCAGTGGGGCATTTGAGGTGGAGCACCCTTAGAAGTCAGGGACACCCAGCCAGGAATCTGTCAGCATGGAAGATATTTGTGATTCTGATCCTGGGATCTGGACTGGCAAGGCCAAGGGTGGCTCCTGTTCTGAGATGGGGACACGGCTAGGTTACTGAGAACAGGCTCCAGTACAGAAACCCAGACTCAAGAGATGGGGGCCTGTGAAAGAAGACGGAGAATTCAGGAACAAATTAGGTACTGCTTATGGACCTCTGTGTGGGTTGGCCGTAGCTGAGCTGTAGTAGAAAGACTGCTTTCTGGGAAGAGAAAAAGGAAGAAACCAGGCTCCAGACTGGATGAAAGAGGTGGGGGACTGTCAACTGTTAGTCGGCAGTGGGATCCTTGATAGCCTCTGTTGCCCCACTATGAGCTCAGTACCCTGATCGCTGGAGTCTCTGGGCTGCAGAACCTTCCCTTTGCATGCGCTGCCCTCAGAGTAGCCTCACAGGCCACACCACAGAGCTACTACCAAAGCGATAAAGGAAAACCTGCGAAACCCTCTAGGCTGAGATTTTAAATATTTAGTCTTCTCTGCAATTGATTCTCAGTCGACTTCTTTGCTCCCTGTTGCCTTGCACCTGCCACTAGAGCTCCTTCTAGGCAGCCAGCCCCAACTTCCTAAACCTGGGAGCATTCTCTTTAAATAAAGTCCATCAGACGTGTCTAAATGGGAGAGAGAATTGGACAAAAAGAACAGAGGAGGGAAAAGGGCCAGTTCTAACTGAAGTCAAAGTTGGAAGGACACTGAAAAGTAAGTGGTATTGAGAGAGGCTGCAGGATGCTCTCCAAAGCGTTCTGTGCTAGGACTGAGTCATCCTTGGGTGTAAAGTTTTTTGATGCTGATCTACAAATGAATGAATAAGTCAGTGAATGAATCAGTGAACTGACAAATGAAAGACTGATGAGGCTAAGAAAATGGCAGTGTGCAGTCATCATACAGATATGTGTTATATGTGTATGTATGTGTATATGAGTGTGTGTACACGTGTGTGTGTATACATGTGTCTGTATGTATGAAGAAGGACAATTTCAAAGCATTGACGGGTATAATAGGTACACAGGGGCCCTCTCTGGCTCTTAGAGGGGGACTGGTAAAGAAGTAAAGGAGAGTAACAAGCCCCAAATTGCCCAGAAGCTCCCCACTCAATGAATGGCAAGAGATATGTGAGGCAGCTGCATCCTGGTAGCCAACAGTTGTCATTTTCAACTCTTCCTTCCCCCATGGGATGTGTAGTAAAGAGGGGCCCAAGTCAAAAGATGCTCCATTCATAATTTCTATTTCTTCCTGGTTCAGTCTTAAAAGATTGAACTTTTTAAAGAATCTGTCCATTTTTTACACGTTATCTTATCTATTTTATTGCCATATAGTTGTTCATAATAGTCTCTTATAATCCTTTGTATTTCTTCATCATCTGTTGTAATCTCTCCTTTTTCATTTCTAATTTTATTGATTTGATTCTTCTCTCTTTTTTTCTTGATGAGTCTGGCTAAAGGCTTGTCAATTTTGTTTATCTTCTCAAAGAAACAGCTTTCAGTTTTATTAATCTTTACTGTTTCTTTCATTTCTTTTTTATTTATTTCTGCTCAGATCTTTCCTTCTACTAATTTTTTTTGTTCTTCTTTTTCCAGTTGTTTTAGGTGTAAAGTTAGGTTGTCTTATTCGATGTTTTTCTTGTTTCTTGAGGTAGGATTGTATTGCTATAAAATTCCCTCTTGGAACCGCATTTGCTGCATCCCATAGGTTTTGAGTTATTGTGTTTTCATTGTCATTTGTTTCTAGAAATTTTTTGATTTCCCTTTTGATTTCTTCAGTAACCTGTTGGTCATTTAGAAATGTGCTGTTTAATCTCCATGTATTTGTGTTTCTTACAGTTTTTTTCCTTGTAATGGATATCTAGTCTCATAGCATTCTGGTCGGAGAAGATGCTTGATACGATTTCAATTTTATTAAATTTACTGAGATTTGATTTGTGACCCAAGATGTGGTCTATCCTGAAGAATGTTCCATGTGCACTTGAAAAGAAGGTGTATTCTTCTGCATTTGGATGGAATGTCCTGAAGATATCAATGAGATCCATTTCATCTAATGTATCATTTAAGACTTGTGTTTCCTTATTGATTTTGTTTTGATGATCTGTCCATTGGTGTGATTGGGGTGTTAAAGTCTCCTACTATTATTGTGTTACTGTCAATTTCTCTTTTTATGTCTGTTAGTCTTTGCCTTATGTATTGAGGTGCTTCTATGTTGGGTGCATAGATATTTACAATTGTTATGTCTTCCTGTTGGATTGATCCCTTGATCATTATGTAGTGTCCTTCCTTATCTTTTGTAATCTTCTTTATTTTAAGATCTATTTTGTCTGATATGAGGTTTGCTACTCCGACTTTCTTTTGCTTCTCATTTGCATGGAATGTGTTTTTCCATCCTCTCACTTTCAGTCTATTTATGTCTTTAGGTCTGAAGTGGATTTCTTGTAGGCAGCATATATATGGGTCTTGTTTTTGTATCTACTATTATTCAACACAGTTCTGGAAGTCCTAGCTACAGCAATCAGAGAAGAAAAAGAAATAAAAGGAATCCAGATTGGGAAAGAAGTAGTAAAGCTCTCACTGTTTGCAGATGACATGATACTGTACATAGAAAACCCTACAGACAGTATCAGAAAATTACTAGAGCTAATCAGTGAATTTAGCAAAGTTGCAGGATACAAAACCAATATACAGAATCACTTGCATTTCTATATCCTAACAATGAAAAATCAGAAAGAGAAATTAAGGAATCAATCTCATTCACCATTGCAACAAAAAGAATTAAATATCTAAGAATAAACTTACCTAGGGAGACAAAAGAACTGTACACAGAAAATTATAAGACACTAATGAAAGAAATCAAAGATGACATAAACATATGGAGAGATATTCCATGTTCCGGGGTAGGAAGAATCAATATTGTTAAAATGACTATACTACCAAACACAACCTACAGATTCAATGTGATCCCTATCAAATCACCAATGGTGTTTTTCACAGAACTAGGGCAAAAAATTTCACAATTCGTATGGAAACACAAAAGACCCTGACTAGCCAAAGCAGTCTTGAGAAAGAAGAATGGAGCTGGTGGAATCAACCTTCCTGACTTATACTACAAAGCTAGAGTCATCAAGACAGTATGGTACTGGCACAAAAACAGAAATACAGACCAATGGAACAAGATAGAAAGCCCAGAAATAAACCCATGCACCTATGGGTACCTTATTTTTGAAAAAGGAGGCAAGAATATACAGTGGGGAAAAGACAGCCTCTTCAATAAATGGTGTTGGGAAAACTGGACAGCTACATGTAAAAGAATGAAATTAGAACACTTCCTAACACCATACACAAAAATAAACTCAAAATGGATTAAAGACCTAAATATAAGACCAGAAACTACAAAACTCTTAGAGGAAAACATAGGCAGAACACCTGATGACATAAATCAAAGCAAGATCCTCTATGACCCACCTCCTAGAGTAATGGAAATAAAAACAAAAGTAAACAAGTGGGACCTGATTAAACTTAAAAGCTTTTGCACAGCAAAGGAAACTATAAGATGAAAAGACAGCCCTCAGAATGGGAGAAAATGATAACAAATGAAACAACTGACAGAGGATTAATTTCCAAAATATACAAGCAACCCATACATCTCAATACCAGAAAAACAAACAACCCAATCAAAAAGTGGGAAAAAGACCTAAACAGACATTTCTCCAAAGAAGACATACAGATGGCTAACGAACACATGAAAAGATGCTCAACATCACTAGAGAAATGCAAATCAAGACTACAATGAGATACCACCTCACACCAGTCAGAATGGCCATCATCAAAAAGTCTACAAACAATAAATGCTGGAGAGGGTGTGGAGAAAAGGGAATGCTCTTGCACTGTTGGTGGGAATATAAGCTGATACAGCCTCTATGGAAAATGGTATGAGGTTCCTTTAAAAACTAAGAATAAAACCACCATATGACCCAGAAATTCCACTCCTAGGCATATACCCTGAGGAAACCAAAACTGAAAAAGACACATGTACCCACTGTTCATTGCAGCACTATTTACAATAGCTAGAACATGGAAGCAACCTACATGTCTATCAACAGATGAATGGATAAAGAAGTTGTGGCACATATACACAATGGAATATTACTCAGCCATAAAAGGAACATATTTGAGTCAGTTCTAATGAGGTGGATGAACCTAGAACCTATGATATAGAGTGAAGTCAGAAAGAGAAAGATAAATATAATTTTCTAATGCATATATATGGAATCTAGAAAAATGGTACTGAAGAATTTATTTACAGGGCACCAATGGAGAAACAGACATAAGAATAGACTTATGGACATGGGGAGAGGGGAGGAGAGGGTGAGATGTGTGGAAAGAGTAACATGGAAATGTACATTACCATATGTAAAATAAATAGCCAATGGGAATTTGCTGTATGGCTCAGGAAACTCAAACAGGGACTCTGTATCAACCTAGAGGGGTGGGATGGGGAGGGAGATGGGAGGGAGGTTCAAAAGGGAAGGGATGTATGTATACTTGTGGCTGATTCATGTTGAGGTTTGACAGGAAACAAAATTCTATGAAGTAATTATCCTTCAATAAAAGATAAATTAATTAAAAAAAAAAAAGATGCTTCATTCAGCCAGCCCTTTCTCTGACAACTCCCTCGTGCTTACTCCCAAACACTACAAAAGAAATGGAATCACTCACAGAGTTTATAACTAATGCTTGGATGCAAATGAAATCCTGTGCTCCTGAAAGACCAGCGACCCCAGCACTGGCTAATACAGTACCTACGCGTGTACTACACAGTCTGTAGAAGTGATGCAACTGCAGCTATGCAGAGGGGGTGACTTCCCACGAGATTTTATCCAGCCAGTATAGGAGAATAATGTGTCCCAGTGGCCTGTCATGGATGACCTTGCAGAATGAACATCAAGTTCTCAATTGATAGAGGGAGTGAGTACCAAGATCACCTGGGAAGATCTGTCAAGCCTCATATGCCCCAGATATCTTAGCCCCAATTCTGGTATTTCCTGCCTGAGACATAAGCTCCTAGAAGACAAGGAATTAAATCTGAAGTTACCTGCATCCAATAGAATACCTACCTTGCTGTGTAGGCTGAATATATATTTTTATAATCAGATAATTTGATTATGATCATAGAGTTTGGAGGGATTTGGGCCCTTCTTTGCTTGAAAAGACCTTAGAGTTCAACCAGTGATCTTATTTAGTGGCAGAAATTAGGTCCCAAGTGGCAATATGACTTGTCCAATATCATACATCTTATGGCTCAGCATGGTAACTGAAATTCCAGAATTCAAAATAGTTAATATAAAAATGTAAATTAATCAGTGAACATAATTATTTTCTGCAAAGGGCAAACCACCAGTTTTAGGAAATTAGTCAGATGGTCTGACTGCAGGAAAGAAAAGACATACTAGGCGCCCATGTCAAATGTGGGGGGTATGGGCCATGGGTCTGCCCTATGTTCAGGTTCCTGGCTTCTCTATCCTAATGCCAACCAAGCCTTGCTGTACAGTCCTAAGCCTACAAAGTAGAGCATGTGGGCATGGTTTATCTCAGACCGCAGGAGAAAAGGAACCAGTGTCAAATGCCAATTTCAGTGCTTCAAAGAAGATCCTGAGAGAGATATTCATTAATCAGGAACAATTTAGATGACTTCCATTTCAAGACACGTAATCTCTATTATGAAAACTCTCACCACAGTTAAAACAACTTTTCCTGAAGCAACAGCAAAATGAACATGGCTATCAACTTCATGGGGAAGGCTACTTACTTCTACAGTCAAGAGCCAAGAAACCAGAAACAGTTACTTCTTTTTCAATGGGCCAATGCCAACACAAAAAGCACAGCTTTTTAGGTTGTGCTTTTAGGTTAATTTCTTTTCAATATTTCACACTCCAAGGATTTAAAACATAAACCTGTTTGTCTTTGAATTGTTGAAAAGCAGGTTGTTATTTAAACAAACATACCACCACGAGTGACACTTTCTACGTGGCCATTAACATACCACCTAGAGAAGATATTGATGAGGTGCAGTCATCTTACCAACTGTGATTTGGTGCCTGAGCAGCACAGGGAACACGGATGTGGAGGCTGTGTGACTTTGTCAAGCAAATGGCCCAGTCCCTTTTGTTACCCTTTGGACAGTAAGGGCACCTTATGAAACTGGGCTCTGTGAAGCACATACATTGTGTCTTAGGATTTTATCCATCCATCCAAATGATTTAAACCGATATCTAGTGCTGCCATAGGAAATACGTTTTTAAAAATATGCCTAGTCCTGATAAAAAAAAAATGTTTAGAGAAGCCCGTTCTTGGCCACTGTATTTCCAAAAATATCTCTTGCCTATGCCAACAAGTGAGCACACAATCTATGTTATCTGTGCCTTCAACCTCTTGCACTGTTCTTCGTCTTTGAAGCCAGCTGTTGAAGGGCTTTCACTGCAAGGTCACTCAGCCTCCAAAGAGGATCACTTGACAATGGCACACAGTCATCCGCAGGTAGAAGATAAGAGCCTTTGCAACTGTGTGTGGCCTGAGTGGTTGCACAACGTCAGTGAGATGAGAGAGGTGTTACCAGGAGAGCAAGCACTCCTTTCTGAAGTTAAAAAATGAATACCATTGCCTTTCTTGCCCTGAGATAACTGATTTGTGAAATCCATCAGTCAAATGAGATTTTAAAATCTTCCAATGGAATGACTTGCAGTTTATACAACATTCTATGAGCTTATCCTAAGATAAAAAAAATCATACCCAAGCCCTCATATTTTCATCTAACTCTGGTGTTAGTAGTTAAAATAATCAAATTTTAACAATTTTTTTTCTAACCAAGTAATTTCCCAGACAAATTTGAGAGTAAAAGCCTCCTTTATCAGAATGATTTCTATAGAATGTTAAATGTAGCACTTCCATTAATGTATATCTCAGTATTTAACTGCATCTTTCCAGGCAGACCTCTGACAGAGGAAAGTATGGAAGAATGGCAAAGAGTCTACCTACCCTAGGATAGGCTTACATTTAACTTTCCAAGGAATTTCAGGTGCAATAAATTTTCCCCCAAATTATTGTATGACAAGAGATGGTAATTTTAAGTAATGAGACTCAGCATTTCCTTCTTCTGTTGCCCATGGTATGATGATTTAAAGTCAGCAAGTCCTTGATCATACTTACAATCTATGAAATTAAAATATGGGTGTGGTTTTGATCAAGGCCAGTGAAATTTGGCAATTCTGAACTAGTTATAAGAACAATTCCACTTCAATTAACTTAAGAAAATAAAGATGTGAGCAAAGATTAACATACAAAGATATTCAAAACAGTATTTGTATTATAGGAAAAATTGAGAACAATTTTAATGCTCAATAAGAGGGCACTAAATAAATGATGGTACAGTCATTAAAAATGATGATCCAAATGTAACAGTATTTACTTTAAATGTTAAATAATAGGGAAGTTATAAAACACTAAAGACAGATAAGCTATTTTTATGGGAATATTTATCTATATACACAACTAGTCCAGGAGAATATGCAATATAACTATGGCTTATTTTAACTTTCTTCCTGCTTTCTAAATTTTCTAGGATAAATATATGAGGACTTGCATAACTTTATTTTTTAAAACATTTCATTTTAAAAAGAATAAAAGTATCAGAAACCAAAAATGCTACTTGCCAAATGTTTGTCATAAATATCTGCAGCCCCTCCTTTCTACCTGAAAAGTCAGAACAGGCTAACTGATGAAACAGATAAACCCTACATCTTGGCAGCTTTCTTAGGCAGCTCTTCTCTGAGCAGTGACAAGGCACTTTCAATCTACAGCCTTCCTAGATCCTTTGCATTAGGTCAGCAGGTGAAGGAAGAGAGAATTTGTAGGGTCGCACAGGTTTTCTTCAACAAGTCCCCATGTAACTCACAACAGTGCTACTGGCCAGATCTTGTTCATAATGCCAGGTCTAAAAACTGAGAAACAGTTAGTTACCTGAAAGTGAAAGTCACTCAGTTGTGTCCGACTCTTTGTGACCCCGTGGACTATAGAGTCCGTGGAATTCTCCAGACCAGAATACTGGAGTGGGTAGCCTATTCCTTCTCCAGGGGATCTTCCCTACCCAGGGATCAAACCCAGGTCTCTCACGTTGCGGGCAGATTCTTTACCAGCTGAGCTACCAGGGAAGCCCTTAGTTACATGGCTAGGGGAAAAAGGAAATAATTTGGTAATCAAATTATTACCTACTTGTTATATAGAGGTGTGAGTGAAGTATTCTTCTAAGAACTAGAAAATGAGGAAATGAAACTAACCTAGCTGAAGTCAAGCCCAAGCCCCAGCAGGGCTTTCCAGGTGGCGCTGTGGTAAAAGAATCCACTTGCCAATGCAGGAGACAAGGGTTCAATCCCTGAGTCAGGAAGATCCCCTGGAGAAGGAGATGGTGACCAACTCCAGTAGTCTTGCCTGGAAAAGTCCATGGACAGAGGAGCCTGGCAGGCTACAGTCCATGGGGTTGCAAAGGGTTGGACACGACTTAGCGATTGAGCATGCATGCAAAGCCAACCGCAGTAAATAAATTATATCCAATTCCTACCTTTTGAGCAATGAACAGGAGAGAATCAAATGGATATTGCAAAAGAGGACATTCTCAGTTATGCTCTATACTCTAGGACTTAGTTTTTCAACCACCAACTCATGACCATGTTGCCAGAACAGAATGGCTTAATGCTATCCATGACTTCAATCCAGTACATGGCAGATAGGCTAAAGATAGCACCCAGAATGCATTGGGCTCATAAGAATGCATTGGGTCTTAAGAAACATGACTGTACCATAAGATCTTAAATTTTAGCACAAATATTAATATGCTCAGTAACTCAGTCATATCTGACGTTTTGTGATCCCATGGACTATATTCCTCCAGGCTCTTCTGTCCATGGGATTTTCCAGGCAAGAATACTGGAGTGGTTTGCCATTTCCTGCTCCAGGGGATTTTCCCAATCCAGGGATTGAACCTGCATCTCCTGCATTGGCAGGCAGATTCTTTAAAACTGTGCCACCTGGGAAGTCTCTTAAACATTAACAGAGTCAAATATTTTAACCCAAAATCTAACAATATTAAGCACTCATATAAAGAAAGAATGTATTAATAGAAAGATATTACTTTCAGAGACTTCAGTAAAAGAAAGAGCTAAAAGTAAGAATTTGGCAGTTTATTCATCACCATTCAGGGAGAGACATTAAATCATAATTTTAGCAAATATTCATTGAACTCTGTGGCTCAGAGGCTTGTAAATTTATCACACACATTATATCACCTAATTGTGTAACAAGTCTTATGAAATACCTTCTGTCATTATATTCTTTCAACAGAGGAAGAAACAGATGGTCAGGATGTCTAAGTGACTTGTTGAAGTTTTCAGTTTGTGTCAGATTCATGAGTGAACTGAAGGTTTTTGATACCAGGAGCTGAGAGGCAGTTTACTCATAACATCACATGGAACATGAAAATCATGCTCATCTAAGAAGTGTATCCTATGGCAGAGCAAGAGTAATTCATCATGTTCCACCATGGCCTGGATGAAATACTTCCCCAACCAATTGCTTCTAAACTTGGCTGGTGTCACTGGGAACTTATACAGTCCCCAAGCCCTATCCCAGCCATGTCTAAAATGAAAATCTCTATTAAGTAGGGCTCATACTCTTAAAAAGCTCCTAAAGTGATTGAGAATGCAATCACATTTGGGAATTAGTACTCCAGAATTTCCCTCGCCTCCCTCTGACTCACACAACTGAAAGATTCTATTTAAAAATTCAGCCATGTTGACAATGGGACAGTGTATCCTAGATGGTATGCATAAAATTCCACTTACAGGAACATTTATATTATTGTGTAAATTACTTGGGTTTCCCAAGTAGCTTAAATGGTAAAGAACCTGACTACTATGAGGAAGACCTGGGTTCGATCCATGGGTAGGAAAGACCCCCTGGAGAAGGGCATGGCAACCCACTCCAGTATTATTGCCTGGAGAATTCCATGGACAGGGGACCCTGGTGGGCTACAGTCCACGGGGTCATAAAGAATCAGATACGACTGAGCAACTAACACACACAGTTTTCAGTTTTGTAGATTAGTCTTTTAGGAACTTGATCAACACAACTAGATTCCTCCCCCTCCCCAACCCCACCCCAAATCTCTTCATTTCATGCTGTGGTTCTGTTGGGTGAAAAAGAGTCCTGGTTTGCCCAGAGCGCTTCTAGTTTTCACACTGAAAGTCTCACTTCGCAGATTTCTCTGGTCAAACTGGTACAACTGGTAGGGCGACCAATGCATCCCACTTTGCCTGCGACCACCCCATGCTTTAAAATTGAAGGTCCCGTGTCCCGGAAACCACTTGAGTCCCAGGCAAACTGCACTGGCTGGTCACCCCTACTTAGTCACAAATCAGTGCCTCCCTATAAGACTCCCTCTGCATAGTCTGATTCCTCTGCCCCCGCCACTGTGCTTTGTGTGCTAAGTCATGTCGGACCCTTTGTGACCCCAGGGACTGTAGCCTGCCAGGCTTCTCCGTCCATAGGATTTTCCAGGCAAGAATATTGGGGTGGGTTGCCATTTCCTCCTCCAGGAGATCTTCCCAACTCGGGGATCGAACCTGAGTCTTCTGAATCTCCTGCACTGGCAGGCAGATTCTTTATCACTGAGCCACCTGGGAAGCCATGCATACTCTGATAAACTCACACAAATTCTCTATTTTATCTCTTACTAAAGTATCCCATTCCCCAAGGACTCAATGATTCTAAAGTATTCAGGAAATGAAGATTTTATTCCTATGGAGGCCTCATAAGTTAAAACATACAGCTGAGAGGCTACACTGGGAACTTATTCAGAGAAAAGAAAACCATCATTTAGGATTTTCCAAAGATGGAATGTTCTGTAATTTCTTCACATCCTTTCATAACCAGGATTGAAAAAGCAAACAAAGGTGTGTTGCAATGACACAAATATCAATGGGAAGAATTTAAAGGGTCACACCAGGTAATGTGATCACAGAAACTCCAAGGTATCTGGCTGCTGCTGCTGCTGCTAAGTCGCTTCAGTCGTGTCCGACCCTGTGTGACCCCAGAGATGGCAGCCCATCAGGCTCCCCTGTCCCTGGAATTCTCCAGGCAAGAACACTGGAGCTTGGGTTGCCATTTCCTTCTCCAATGCATGAAAGTGAAAAGTGAAAGGGAAGTTGCTCAGTCGTGTCCGACTCCTAGCGACCCCATGGACTGCAGCCTACCAGGCTCCTCCATCCATGGGATTTTTCCAGGCAAGAGTACTGGAGTGGCCTGCCATTGCCTTCTCTGAAGGTCTCTGGAATCTGCGGAAAAAAACTTAGAGGTCACCAAGTGTTCTCAATTAAAGAAGACCCCCAGTGCCTCCCTCGTTGACTGAATGCCTCTCTAATGTGGGGTTCAGACTTCACTCCTCATCTGTCACACTGGTATGTTTCAAGTGAGTGATCCAAGTGAGTGAGTTTGCCTAATAGATTTTTTTTTGTCTCTGAGACCTTTTCTTCATGTAAGAATTGGTGAGCGCTGGGTCAGTCATTTAGACATTAACACATCTGAATATTCATAAACAGGGTCTGTTTTAGTGTTCCCAAACTCTGCTTCATGAATAATTCACATGTTTGACAGAAACCTATGTTATTCAATTTATTTAAAGACTACAATCAATATAGCATGCTGCTCTAAAACATAGCAACCAGTCCTTTAACTGGAGTGTGCTTTACAATTTCTTTCCAGTTATTTCTCCATCACACTGAACCACAAATATAGGGTAATTACTAATAATTCTATTTCCATTTGCATGTCACCACAATCAACATATTGATTGCTTTTTGATGATAATAAATGGTTGGTTAAATTGAAGGTTTGCGATTAAGAATGTTAAGCTCTGATATTTATTTAATTCAGCTGCACCAATTTAGGTTGCACATGGTAATTTCATAAAAAGCCATTGAGAATCAAAGTAGTTATTTGAATCAAGTTATAAAGAGAGCTTGGTTTCCCCAGGAGAATCTGGCATTTGAGTAAATTACACCAACTAGGGGTTTGGTTTTGCCTCTCAGAGCATACAAAACACTTCAAGATTATGCTTATTCTGATATGTAAATAGAATGGAGGAAAACTTAGGAAATTTCTTAGGTTAATTTCTTATTTGAGGATTTAAAAAAGTAAGCCTCAGAGAAGGACTAAATAGAGACTAAATGAAACTTGCTCTAAGCATAAACAAGGTCTTTGGGTAAATAAAAAACAAGAATTATAGGAGAAATATGAAAGAATAGTCACTCTGGTAGAGAATTCGAGAGGTTAGCAAGACTTTGGCTTACAGCCAGGAAACCCATTTCAAAGGAATGAAAATCCACAATGTTTTATGAGATTCCTTCAGGAGCAGGCACCAAATTTTTGTATAAATCCAGCTTGATGATTAACAAAAATTAGCCCAAACTAGAATGATCAGTGTTAGGAAATTCTTAGTGACATCATTCAGAGTGCACTGCCATCTCACTTCCTTTTATTCTCTTTGAATAGTCATCTTTCAAACCTTCCTCATTTATTCATTTAAGAAATACAGTAAGTTCTGATGAGACTTGATCTCTCCCTCTACCAACCAGGGATATGATGAAGTTATTCAGAACCACCTTTCTTTCATACTTTCTTAACTCGAAGGCATACAGTTCCTACTGTCATGTTTCTCAAATCAAGATGTATGATTAATATAGTCTTTCCTTCTCCTCCCTAAAGAAAAAAAGCTATTATTAATGCATAATCTCACAGTCCATAATGTCTTAGACAGAAGCCATGATAATATCATTGCTCATGGGTTCATGTAGACCAGAGCTTCCTTGGAAATATGTAATCTATCTGGACCATGCCTGACATTTTATAGAAACCCAAGTCTTTCCTATTCATAAAGTTACTGTGGGAACTAAGGTTTCCAGATACCCTACTTTTAGTGCATAATGTCAACACTGGACACCACTCCCGATGAAACTGCTTTGTCATCTCTCAACTCTTAAACTCTCTGCCCCAGAGTATTTTGTTTTCCCTTTCTCTTGCCTCAACCACTGCTTTTCCTTCCTCTCCTAAATCTACCCATCATGCTCTTGGGAAACCCTATTTCCTATACATGGACTGTACTCAACATCACAAAGTATTCTCTAGATCTCCTTGCCTAAACTGAAACCCAGACTTTCCCAAAGGAAACTGCTTGCCCTGCCACCCTCTGAATATTTGCTCTTACTCTTCCATGCATGATGTACCCTGAGGTCAAGAGGTTAGCTTGCCAGCATCCTCCATAAACAATGATGCATTCAGGCCATTATTTCTCCATTCTCTTTTCCTTTAAGGCCCATAACTTGGTTTTACTCTCCCCTGACTTTTCACTCCCTCTTTCCCCATTTATCACCACCAATGGTTGCTTCAATGTTCCACATGAAAGACCCATTCAGCACTTCGGTGTCTTGTTTCTTTACCTACTCAATTCCACGTACCATCACCTTCAGTTACTTCAGTTGATACATCTTAGACCTCACCACCCCTTAAAACGATTCCACCTCTAAAATTTTCAAACATTCCTATTAACTGTATCATAATCTCCTACCCTTACATTTCTCCCACTTTGTCCCACTGTCCTCGTCTTTCTTGTTTCATCTTCTCTGCATTTCCTTTTCTATCTAATCTAGACCGCATGCTCAGTTGATAAGTCATGTCCAGCTCTTTGCCACCCCATGGATTGTAGCCTGCCAGGCCCTCTGTCAGCAGGATTTTCCAGGCAAGAATACTAGAGTGGGTTGCCATTTCCTTTTCCACTCTAGACCCCATAGTCCATTACTTCTACCACTGTCTAATCCAGTTTCCTCCATCGGCTTCTTCTTTTGTCCTTCCACCACATATGCCCAGCAAATGCCAAACCTGGAGAACGCAACCACCTACCTTCTGTGTGCCATATCTAATCCATGGGCACCATTAGCGGGATACAATCCAAAAAAATTGTTTCCCAACTTTAAAAAAAAGGACCCATTCTGAACTACAACTACATATATACCCAGACTTACTCTCTCCCTTTCATGGACAAGACTCTACAAAAGAGATGTCTGTACTCAATATTTCTTCCTCCTTTTGTTGTTCAGCCACTCAGTCATGTCCGACTCTTTGCAACCCCATGCACTCCAGGCTCCCCTGTCAATCACAGGCTCCCCTGTCAATCACAAACTCTAGGAGAGTTTGCTCTCTAGAGTTTGCTCAAATTCATGTCCATTGAGTCTATGATGCCATCCAACCATCTCGTCCTCTGTAACCCCCTTCTCCTCATGGCCTCAATCTTTCCTAGCATCAGGGTCTTTTCCAATGATATCCCATGGCGACTGCAATCTTGGCATCTCATGCCACTGAAGTGACTCTCACTGAGATCTCCAACCCCTATTGTTAAATATTTGACTTCTGTAGCATCTAACCATCTTAACTGTGTCACCCTTTTAGAAGCTCTCTTTCTCTTCTTTTCTATGAAGTCATGTTCTCTTGGTTTCCAGCCTCCTTATTTGACCAATTCTCAGTCTTCTCTAGCCAGCTTTTCCTCTGCTCATCCTTGAATGCAGCTGAACCTCAGGTTCTGTTTTGGCTCTCTTCGCTTCTCTGCTGGGTGATCTTCATCACTTCTGTGCCTTCAATTATCATCCATATTGTGTCAGTTCAGGTTTTCCAAAAACCATTGACCAAGATGTGATAAAATGTTCAAATGATCTATTGGGGTAAACATAGGTAAAGGATACAGGGGAGGGAGCAGAAATAAGCTGGAAAATATTTAGATCATGATGTCATTCTGATACCTTGGAAAAAAGAGAAGGAAGGAGGGAAGACTGGGTAGGAAGAGTCTCAGGCTGCCAACAAGTTCTAAGAAAGTTCCAACCAGTTCTACAGAGAATCCTGGAATCAAAGTTGCCTGTTAAGCCCTGTAGCTGACTGTAAAGTATGGCCTTGATGTGAACACCATGCAGGATCCAAAGCAGGATTGGCTGGGTCTGTCACTCAACTATGCTTCTCATAGTGGTTTCTCTTGAAGAAGGTCTGAATAATGCACTTTCAAGGCACTAGCATACATATCAATAAATTTCAGCCTTGGCAGGGTGTGAGAATCCTGATGGAGCTCTTAAAAACATATGCATTTAGATCCTACCTTGTGAAAATTTTGATTTGGTATTTGATTTTTTTAGTATTTTTTATTTGTAAAAAGCCTTCTAGAATTCTAATTTCTAGCCAAGTTTGGGAACATCAATTAATCAAATTGTTCTATTCAGTCTAGAGCTCCATCCTGAGGTCTAGACACATGCAATCAATTGCCTACTGGGTCTTTCCATTCAGATGTCCCATATTAAGATTAACATAATCTGCCCAAATTCTGTTCCTTCTCCTATAGTTCCTATTTCAGTGACTGCCAACACCTTTCACCTCTTAGTGGTCCAAACCAGAAACTGTGGCATCCTCAGGGAATTCCCTCTCCCTCATTTCTCAAAGCCACTTAGCCACCAAGTCTGTTGATTCTGCCTTCTTGATATTTTCTGAATCTCTCTATTCCCGAGTGCCACTCTATTAGTTCAAGCTCTCCTCTTGCCTCCATTCTTATCCTTGCTAACTCATTCTTCACACAGCCAGGTTACCCCTCCGCAACACACATCTGATAATGTCACTCCGTTGTCTCCTCATGGCTCTCAAGACAAGGTCAAGGATCCTTTATACATTACACAAGGCTCTACACATTTGTCCTGTTTTATCCCCTGCAGTCATCCTACTCCTTGCAGTTGAGCTACTTGCAGTTCTGGGAATATCTAGGCCTTTGGAGCAGCTATAACCTCTTCCTGGAATATACTGCCCACTCCTTACCTTGATAATCCCTAGTTTTTCAACCAGTCTCTGAAGGCTCCATTTGAATTCTCTTCTTTTTGTAAGCCTTCCTTAAGACCAATGTCACTTTCTAACTCCACCAAGACTGGGTTAGATGTCCTTGCTCTCCCCCCAAAGTATCCTATAATTGCATGGTTCACAATGATGGATGGGATCCTTGAAGCTATGATGTGCTTTCTTCACTATAATATCCCCAGCAATTAGCACAACACTCAGTAAATATTCATGTTTAAACTAAGGAGTGAGTGAGTGATGTTTGGCCTCTCTACTAGACACTGAAGTTCTAGGCAATGTGCCATGAGGGCTATGAGCAGTAGAAAGAGCACAGGCTTTGAATTCCACCATGGACTCTTTCTGCATAAACTTGGGCAACTACTTAACCCCTTTGACTTTCAGTTTTCTCATCTGTAAACTGAAAACTTTCCCTCTGGATTGCTATAATGATTAAATGAATTGTTATTTAAAACATGGTGCCTGTCATATGGAAGATACACTCGAAAATTCTAGTTTCTTGACTCTCCTCACTTTTACAATAGCTCAGTTTCACTCTTCATCCAGTCAAATCCAACTTATTTTTTCTTTTCCCCTTAGAGTTGCTTCCTTCCTGTATATTAGACCATCTTCCCACAACTCATCTGCATAGCTGCCACTTTCCTCTTTTCTTTGATTTCTTCCAAGAGCTGATTCCTGTACCTCATTGCTGAGGCAGACACCGCTAATGGTTTTTGCAGAAACTGTGGCGTCAGACACAGCAGCAGATCCATAAGTTACTGCACATCCATGTGAACAAAAGATAGGGCTTGAATTCCCAGGTGGGAAATGATAAATATAATTGCTGAAGTGGATGCCATTAATGGTTTTTGCAGAAACTGTACTGTCAGATCCTTCATCATATGGACACTCAAATTCCCAAGAGCAACCGGGAAAATAAATTCTTATGTATCATAAGTTCTTAGCTAGAACATGGGCATTAAAATACAATCTCACGTAAGTATCTGATAGGGACAAAACAAAAGCTATGTAATAAATCCTTCTCACCCAGATGTTCTAAAAGAAAAAGCTGACTTAGGACTCCTGTCCTACATAGATTAATTAACTAGCTAACTAAATTTTCCAGTATTTACTTAATGTCTTGTGTGCACCAAGCACTGTGCCAGGTCTGGGCATAAGTACAGTTTGGAACTAGAAGCCGTTTAGCACAGTAGTTAACAGCTTGGCTCCAGGTCATGTCTGCACAAACTCAAATGTAGACTCCATCACTCATGACTTGTGTGACCCTGATCAGTTAACTGCTCTGGGTCTCAATTTTCTTATCTGTAAATTGAAGACAATGGTAGTACCTTCCTGATAAGTTTATAAGGAATTAACGAGTTAATACATATTAGGTGTTACTTAGAACAGTGCTTGCCATAGAATGTACTTAAATACATTTACCACAATTATCGTGGAAATACATAGGAGGGCATGCACCCCAGGCTTGGAGACCAAGAAGGGCTTCCTTGAGGAAATAATGCCTAATCTGAGACTAGAAAGATGTGTGAGGTGAAGGAAAGAGTACTTTAGACAGCAAAAACAGTCAGCCCCAGTGACTACGATACAAGATAGAAGAGCATTAGTTGAGAGTTGTTGGATTATTGTGTGTGTGTGTGTTGGAAATAGGAGGCTAGAGAGAGACATGATAAAATAAGCAGGGGTGCCACATGTCTTCCACATGCCCTTCACATTGTCCCCTTATCTACCCTGCTTTTTGCCCTGAGGCTCATTTCTATGGACCATCCCTGTGGCTCTGCTGCTTACTGGTTTCCAGTTGTGTTTGGCCAGTGAGAAGCTCTGAAAGACCATCGGACAGAAAGAGGAGAGTGAGGGTGGGATGTTACTCCCTTGGCTCCCTTCCTCTAGGGTCCCAGTGAGCCACAGCTTCTTTCAACCAGCCTTGTCACCCAACAACTGCCCCCTAGCATGAGGAGAGAATCCCAGCCCAGGAAACACTTGGAGAAGGAGGTCATGAGCCTACTAGTCTTTAGATTCCTAAATATTTCTAACGTCCACTGGGTATTTCCCAACCTATTCCAAGTGTCAGACCTGAGAGCAAAGAAAATAAATGTCTCTATCTTTCACTTTGTACACTTTCTTCTTTTTTTTTCCCTGGTCTTGCCACATTGCTTGCAGGGTCTTAATTACTCAACCAGGAGTCGACCTGTGCCCCTGCAGTGGAAGTGTAGAGTCCTAACTGCTGGACTGCCAGGAAATTCTCTGTACATCCCTTTTATTTTTAAAAATCTCCTAGGAAAAAAAATAAATAAATAAAAATCTCCTAGGGTCAAAAAGTGTGTATTTCAGTAAACAAAACAAAAATACAACCTACAAACTGGGGGAAAATATTTGCAAATGGTGTGACCCACAAGTGTTAATTTTCAAACTATACAAACAGCTCATACAACTCAATAAAAAAAAAAAAACCCTATCAAAAAATGACCAGAAGACCTAAATAGACATTTTTTCAAAGAAGACATACAGATGGCCAAGAGGTACATGAAAAGATGTTCAATATCACTAATCTTTAGAGACATGCAAATCAAAATTAAGTGAAATATCACATCAGTCAGAATGGCCATCATTAAAAATCTACAAACAATAAACGCTGGAAAGGGTGAGGAGAAAAGAGAACCTTCCGACCTTGTTGGAGGGACTGTAAATTGGCACAGCCACTATGGAGAACGGTATGGGTGTTCCTTTAAAAACTTAGAACTATCATATGATCCAGCAATTCCACTTCTAGGCATATATCCAGAGAAAGATATGTCAAAAAGGATACATGCACCGCAGTTCGAAAGCATCAATTCTTCAGCACTCAGCCTTCTTTATGGTCCAACTCTCACATCCGTAATGACTACTGGAAAAACCACAACTTTGACTATACAGACCTTTGTTGGCAAAGTGATATCTCTGTTTTTTAATACACTGTTCTCAGTGGCTCAGATGGGAAAGAACCTGACTGCAGTACAAGAGACCTGGGCTCAATCCCTGAGTCAGGAAGGTCCCCTGGAGAAAGGAATGGTTACCCACTCTAGTACTCTAGACTAGAGAATTCCATAGTCAGAGGAGTCTGGCAGGCTACAGTCCATGGGGTCGCAAAGAGTCAGATACAACTGAGTGACTAACACTTTCACTTCCAGGTTTGTCGTAGCTTTCCTAACAAGGAAATGGCAAGATTTCCTTCTTTTTGATGGTTGTATAGTATTATTTTATGTATGTATACCACATCTTGTTTATCTATCCATCTACCAATGGACTGTTGCTTGGGAACATGCTTAAGTTGTTCCCAAGTCTTGGCTACTGTAAATAATGCTGCAATGAACATAGGGGTGCATATATCTTTCCAAATTAGTGTTTTCATTTTCTTCAGAAAAATACCCATATATGGAATAGTTGGATCACATGGTAGTTCTATTTTTAATTATTTGAGGAACTTCTATACTGTTTTCCACAGTAGCTGTAGCAAATTGCATTCCCATCAACAATGTGGGAAGGTTCCCTTTTCTCTACATCCTCAGCAACCCTAGTTATTTTTTTATCTTTTTGATAATAACCATTCAGACAAGCATGAGATAATATCTCATTGTGGATCATTTCTTCATTTTCTCTATGTTATGTCCTCCCTGTTTGTTGGGGCAGATGGCTGCATGGTCTGACCATTTGATGGAAGGGATATTTGCTTTATGCCATGATATCAACCTCTACATCCTCAATGTGTCAAGACTACTTCTGGAAATGAGACAGTAAGATGACTTGGCTCCAGGGATTACCAAGGCCAAAATATATCTGCTTAATGTGCTCATGATATTTTATCTATTACACAAAGATTTGAAATAATGTATATATCAGTCAGTCAGTTCAGTGCTCAGTTGTGTCCGACTCTTTGTGACCCCATGAATTGCAGCACGCCAGGCCTCCTTGTCCATCACCAACTCCCAGAGTTCACCCAAACTCACAACCATCGAGTCGGTGATGCCATCCAGCCATCTCATCCTCTGTCGTCCCCTTCTCCTCCTGCCCCCAATCCCTCCCAGCATCAGTCTTTTCCAATGAATCAAATCTTCACATGAGGTGCTCAAAGTACTGGAGTTTCAGCTTTAGCATCATTCCTTCCAAAGAACACCCAGGACTGATCTCCTTTAGGATGGACTGGTTGGATCTCCTTGCAGTCCAAGGGACTCTCAAGAGTCTTCTCCAACACCACAGTTCAAAAGCATCAATTCTTCGGCGCTCAGCTGTCTTCACAGTCCAACTCTCACATCCATACATGACCACTGGAAAAACCATAGCCTTGACTCGACGGACCTTTGTTGGCAAAGTAATGTCTCTGCTTTTGAATATGCTATCTAGGTTGGTCATAACTTTCCTTCCAAGGAGTAAGCGGCTTTTAATTTCATGGCTGCAGTCACCATCTGCAGTGATTTCGGAGCCTAAGAAAATAAAGTCTGTGTCTGTTTCCACTGTTTCCCCATCTATTTCCCATGAAGTGATGGGACCAGATGCCATGATCTTAGTTTTCTGAATCTTGAGCTTTAAGCCAACTTTTTCACTCTCCTCTTTCACTTTCATCAAGAGGCTTTTTAGTTCCTCTTCACTTTCTGTCATAAGGGTGGTGTCATCTGCATATATAATACACTACAAATTCTTGGACACGTGAAAGTGAAAAAATAAAAGTGTTAGTCACTCCATTGTGTCCGACTCTTTGCAACCCCATAGTCTGTAACCCGCCAGACTCCTCTGTCCATGGAATTCTCAAGGCAAGAATACTGGGGTGGGTTTCTGTTCCCTTTTCCAGGGGGTCTTTCTGGCCCAGGGATCAAATCCAGATCTCCCACATTGCAGGCAGATTCTTTACCATCTGAGCCACCAGGGAAAGTAAGTGATTACTATATAGTACCAATGATTATTTTGTAAGTTAGAGATGATGCAGTGATTTGGTTATTATTAATTCTTAGAAAGTGATTCTGAAGAGCTCTTTCTATTGTATCCAGGTGACTACGGATCCACTTGCATAGCCTTTCTTCTTCTTCTTTTTTTTTTTTTACTTGGCCTTGGCGAGGGCCTTGCCGCCTTGCTTGCCACGACCAGACATGACAGCGACACCCACTAACAATCGCTCCCGCCAAACGCCCAACAAACTCCAGCCTTTCTTCTTTTTGACATTTTTTTTCATGGTTTTTAACCCTGCATCTGTGTTCTGTGTAGAACTGTGATAGAGTTATCTCAGTCCTGTTATCACATGACAAGCACAACTGTTGACTTTTCTGTTTCCCAATACCCTTTTGCTCTGCTTTGGGAATCATATCTCAAGTAGGAAGGCGCAGGTACCACAGCTGTCCCTGATTCCAGCCTTGCAAAGCTCTCATTTGTACCACTCTCTCGGGTCCAGTGGGAAGGAAAACATTTGCAGGTGTGAGAGTTGTCCGCACTACCAGTCTTGACCTCTAGGGGCACTCTGGTCTCTCTAGTCACCAGAGCTGGAAGTGGTCAGGTAGAGATCATAGGAATGGGCCCTTCCACACAAAACATGTTATTGACTCTAAGGTAACTTGATGGAACAAGGGACTGGTTCCAGATTGGGAAAGGGGTACATTAAGGCGGTACATTATCACCTTGATTATTCAACTTATATGCAGAGTACATCATGTGAAATGCTGGACTGGATGAAACACAAGCTGGAATCAAGATTGCAGGGAGAAATATCAATAACCTAAGATATGCAGATGACACCACACATATGCAGAAAGCAAAGAGGAACTAAAGAGTCTCTTGATGAAAGAGAAAGAGGAGAGTGAAAAAGCTGGGTTAAAACTCAGCATTCAAAAAATGAAGATCATGGTATCTGGTCCCATCCCTTCATGGGAAATAGATGGGGAAACAGTGGAAACAGACACAGACTTTATTTTCTTGTGCTCCAAAATTACTGCAGATGGTGACTGAAGCCATGAAATTAAAAGATGCTTGCTCCTTGGAAGAAAAGCTATGACCAACCTAGATAGCATATTCAAAAGCAGAGACATTACTTTGCCAACAAAGGTCCGTCAAGTCAAGGCTATGGTTTTTCCAGTGGTCATGTATGGATGTGAGAGTTGGTCTGTGAAGACAGCTGAGTGCCGAAGAATTGATGCTTTTGAACTATGGTGTTGGAGAAGACTCTTGAGAGTCCCTTGGACTGCAAGGAGATCCAACCAGTCTATCCTAAAGGAGATCAGTCCCGGGTGTTCATTTGAAGGACTGATGCTGAGGCTGAAACTCCAATACTTTGGCCACCTCATGCGAAAAGTTGACTCATTGGTAAAGACACTGATGCTGGGAGGGATTGGGGGCAGGAGGAGAAGGGGACGACAGAGGATGAGATGGCTGGATGGTATCAGTGACTTGATGGACATGAGTTTGGGTGAACTCCGGGAGTTGGTGATGGACAGGGAAGCCTGGTGTGCTGCGATTCATGGGGTCACAAAGAGTCGGACTCGACTGAGTAACTGAACTGAACTGAACTGAACTGAACTAGAGTGTATAGGACACTGACCTTTCTCTTTGGTGCTATTTCACTTGGCTGGTAGACCTTTGATCTTAGGACAATTTGGGGGTGCCACTGTGCTAATACAGGGTGGTTTTATATATCTTTTTTAGATTCTTTTAATCTTCTTTCTCTGTGTGAGCTCCCAGCCCATTCTGTTGTCTGGAGGAGAACTGTACTCTACTCAGTCTCTTTTGATTTCATCTTCTGGACATTATGTGGGCCTAAATTCATGATCTAGGCCTGTCTTATTTAATGATCTATTTCTCTTAGTCCTGTTATTCTTGTCTGACCTAAATCATTAGCTGGTTGTTACAGCTGGTTCTGTCTGTAATTCAACTCAGTGTCTCTCAAAGTATGGTCTGGAGGCCATAGTCATCAGAGCCACTTAGCATGTGTGTTATGAATGACCACGTCCCTCACCTAACAAACACATGTCTAGATATTAGGTACAAAAATTTAGCAAATCATATCCATCAATGTATTAAAATAATAATACACCAGGACCAAGTGGGATTTATTTAAGCTATGTAAGGTAGATTCAAGATTCAAAAATTAATCAATGTAATCCACCATACCAACATGCTAAGGAAAAAAAATATGATTATGATCATATCGATTGACATAGAAAAAATTTGGTGAAATTAAACTGATTCATGCTGCTGTCTATGGGGTCGCACAGAGTTGGACATGACTGAAGCAACTTAGCAGCAGCAGCAGCATATTTGGAATAAAGGACAATTTCTCAACCTCATAAAAAGAATTTATAAAAACACCTATAGCTAAAATTATACTGAATAGTGAAAGACTGAGTGCCTTCACACTAAGATTGAGAATAAGGCAAAGATGTTGGCTCTCACCCCTCTTATTCAACATAAAACTGGAAATTTTAGCCAGTGCAATAAGGCAAGGCAAGAAAATAAAAAGCATCCAAATTGGAAAGGAATAAATAAGACTATCGCAATTTACATGATTGTCTACAAAGAAAATCCCAAGAGAGGGGGGAATCAACCTCCTAGAATTAACAAGTGAGGTCATCAAGATCTCAGGATAGAAGAAAGTCACACAAAAATCAATAGTATTTCTATACAGTAACAATAAACACATGGATACTGAAATTAAAAATATAATGTCATTTGCAAGGAGATCCAACCAGTCCATTCTAGAGGAGATCAGCCCTGGGTGTTCTTTGGAAGGAATGATGCTGAAGCTGAAACTCCAGTACTTTGGCCACCTCATGCAAAGAGTTGACTCATTGGAAAAGACTCTGATGCTGGGAGGGATTGGGGGCAGGAGGAGAAGGGGACAACAGAGGATGAGATGGCTGGATGGCATTACCGACTCAATGGTTGTGAGTTGGGCAAACTCCGGGAGATGGTGATGGACAGGGAGGCCCAGCATGCTGCAATTCATGGGGTCTCAAAGAGTCGGACATGACTGAGCGATTTTTTCTAAAACCAATGAAATACTTAAATATAAATCTAACAAAACATGCATAGGGTTCACATGCTGAAAACTACAAAAGGCTGATTAAAGAATTCAAAGAAAATCTAATTTAACGGACAGACACACTATGTTCATGGATTGAAAGATTCAACGTAGTTACTATGTCAATCATCTCCAAGTTGATATGAATGTTTAACATAATTTCATTCAAAAGCCCAGCAACATTTTTGTAAATACAGAAAAGATTATTCTAAAATTTATATATAGAGGTAATAGTATAGCTAAAACCTTTTTTTAGAAGAATAATAGGAGTGGGAGATCCCCAGGAATTGGGACTTTTACTGCTGTGGCCTGGGTTCAATGCCGGGTTGGCGAACTGAGATCCCACAAGCCATGTAGTGCAGCCAGAAAAATCAAATGTATAGGAGGATTCAGTATACTCTATTTCCAGATTCATGGGGTCACAGAGTCGGAAACGACTGAGCAACTGATCTGATCTGATCTGATTTCCAGATTTACTATATGGCAACAGTAATCAAAACAGCATGGTACAGGTGAGAGAACAAACACATAGATCAACGTGTGATCCGCATAGAGAATCCAGAAAAGAACCCACACAAGCATGATCAGCAAACGTGCAGGAGCAATTCAAGGGAGGAGGACAGATTTTTCAACAGTGTTAGACCAACTGACATCGATAGATGAAACCACCTCAACTCCAACCTCATATCTTTTACAAAAAATTAACTCAAATTGGGTCACTGACTTAAATGTGAAGCATAAGACCTTTAGAAAGAAAAAGAGACAATCTTCACAATCTATGGCTAGGCAAAGAATTCTTAGATTTGACACCAAAAGCATGATCCATCAAAGGAAAATTGATAAACCTCATCAAAATTAAAAACTTTTGCTCTGTGAAAGATCCTGTTAAGGTGATGGAAAGATAAGAAATAGCTCAGCAGAAAACATTTGCATACCTGACCAATGACCGAAACAGAGCAGGACCCCATCTATGGTCTTTCCCCTTCATGTCCTCTGCCTGCCTTTCATCTGTAGAAAAACTTTACTCAAAGAATAAATTTAATCAGATAAGTGATAACATGCAGAAACAAAGGAAAACAGTCAAAAGAGATCAAATAATAATAGTTTAGTCAAGGACTTTTAGTTCCTCTTCCAGGGCTATAGATAATATTCTGAACCATATCCTTTGAACTGTTTTGTAGATACTCAAACCCCCACCAGGTGGGAGAAGTTATCTATATAACAACAAGAGCAGAACCATGAAAAAAGCTGCCACAATTCTGAGAATTGGCCTCAAAAAATGGGAACAAACCAATCCTGGAAACTGAAGACTAACTGTACCCCAATTAATCAAGATGATGCTAATCAGACCATCGAATGACTGATTTCAAAATGACTGTCTGAGCTGACTGTGCTGTTTCTGCATGTTGCCACCTCCCTCTGCCTCTTGCCCACTGATTGTTAGTGGGGGGAGTTGGCCTTTGGACACAAGTCCCTTCCCCTCAACGCCACTGCCAACCTCTGAAATAAACTAAACTTTCCTTTCCACCAACCTTGCCTCTTCATTGACTTCTAAGTGGCAAGCTATCAGACCCCACTTCTGGTAACATGACTAGTATTTAGAATATACAGAGAACTCTAAAAACTCAACAGTAAAAAATAAAACCCTAAACAATCCAACTAGAAAGTAGTCAAAAGACAGGAAGAGACATTTCACTGACGAAGATACACAGATGGCAGATACACACATGAAAAGATGTTCAACAACCATTAGCCACTAGAGAAATGCAAATCAAAACACAGTGAGATATCACTATGGCTAAAATCCAAAATGCTAACAACACTCAATGCTGTCAAAGACGTGGAGAAATCTGATCACTCACACATTGCTGCTGGGAATGTAAAATGATACAACCATTCTGGAAACTTGTTTGGTAATTTCTTTAGAAACTAACCTGCAATTACCATACCATTCAGCAGTTGCACTCCTAGGTATTTATCCCAGAGAAATGAAAAACTATGTTCACACAAAACCTGTGCACAATTATTTATAGTAGTTATTATTCATAATAGTCCAAAACTGGAAAGAATCAGATATTCCATAATGGATGAATGGCTGAATGAGCTGTGGTTCATCCATATCATATAATACTCTACAGCAACAAAAAGGAAAAAAAAAAAAGAACTATTAATATAACTTGGAAAAATCACCAGAAAATTATGCTGAGTGAAAAAAGCCAATCCTAAAAAATATTTTATGATTCTATTATAATGTTTATGGGATGTCAATTTAGAGAAATTGAAAACAGTGGTAGCCAGGAGTTAAGGGCCCCGGTAGGGGTGTAGAGTGTAACTGTGTCTACAGAAGGCCAACAGGAGATATTTGTAGCAATGGAAATGTTTGGTTCTGTATCTCATCTGTATCCTGGTTGTGATACTGCACCATAGATTTGTAAGATGTTACCATTTAGAGGTAACTGAGTAAAAGGAATATGTGATCTCTCTATTATTTCTTAAAACTACATGAGAATCTATAATTACCTAAAACTTAAAAGTTTAATTTAATAAAGAAAAATGTTAATGTTGATACCACTTACCAATACTAATTATTAGTTGCTTTGGATTTACCTGTTATGTCTTTATTAAAGTCATTTTTCTGATTAAAAAAATGACCAAGTACCTTACCCCCAACACACACACACATACACATGTGTACACAATTTACCTAGAATTGGATACTACTCATCTGCTGTCCTGGTGTGATGCCTAGAAATCTACATTACTAGCAATCAGATAATTTTGAAACATGAAAACACTGCTTCAGGTGAAATCTGGTATCATTCCCCATCGTTGTACATAAGGTTCCAATGCCATGACCATGTGGTGTCAAGCGTAGGATACAGAAGTCCTTGAACTTTGCTACACAATCATCTTCCAATAAAATCTGACTCCTGTGGTTCTGTAGAACATGCTTCCTACTGAAATAGACCATAGCCTCTCACTTTCTGTGTGTGTAACACATTCTTTGCTTACCTCTCCAGGCTGTGCTTGGTAACCCATTTAGTTTCACCAGGAGGAAAAACATAACATACAGAGTTTTAGGGTCAAAATGAAGATCTTCCAAAAAGTATAAATGAGCTGATTTGAAAATAAAATGTATATTCGGAGAGTTCCTGACATCTAGCAAATGGTAAGAATGAGAAGAAAGCCCATTTTCAAAACAAAAGCTCTGGACTCCATGTTCTCATGAAGTGGAACATTTAAAAACTTGCACCCAGCTAGAAATAACCTCATGCGTCATTCTGCTTCTGCTACTCAGCTAGCTCCTTGCAAAGTCAGATAGGTTTACAGTTTCAGAAAGACAGAAACTTGCAACAATGCTAGGAGTTGAAACTTACGCCACTCACCCTTGTCAATTACCCAACCCCTGTAATCCTACATAACCATGTTTGTGTAAAGGTCAGGCATCCCCCACTGCTGTGTCCTAAGGGCTGTTCACGCTCTGGAGACCCCTCGTTTGAACTAACCTATTAACAGTCAGCACTGCCCACTAAAGTCTGGTGTTATGCACTGTCTATAAAAACTCTGTAACTCCTTTGTTCAGGGCTCAGAGCTGGAAGTGTTAACTGCTCTGGGACCTGAGGTGCCACTGGTGTAATAAACCTGAGTTTGCCAACTCTCCAAGTGTGGGGCTTGGTTTCTTGACAGACGGACTTCTGCAACACACTCACACCACACATTCTTGTCTTGGAGTGAAGGTCCACAGCTAAGCTAAGGGATGGCATCTCCTCCTAAAATCTATTTAAGGGGAACAGAGATTTTAAAAAGACACAAGTTACCTTTGATACCAAGTAGAAAGAATTAAAACCTGTAGTAGACAGCTGCTTGCTTCCCGAAATGTCTTGGCAGCCTCACAGCTGCAACTTTCCTGAAACCTGAGGAATTAACTTTAGGAGAAGAAGTTGTAGGCTAGAGCATCAAGACTAGAATACCAAAGCATTAGAAGGTTGAGAGAAATACTGATTGACTAGGCAAGTAATCTCACAATAAACTGTGGAAAACTCTGAAAGAGATGGGAATACCAGACCACCTGATCTGCCTCTTGAGAAATTTGTATGCAGGTCAGGAAGCATGCAGTTAGAACTGGACATGGAACAACAGACTGGTTCCAAATAGGAAAAGGAGCTCGTCAAGGCTGTATATTGTCACCCTGTTTATTTAACTTATATGCTGAGTATATCATGAGAAACGCTGGACTGGAAGAAACACAAGCTGGAATCAAGATTGCCAGGAGAAATATCAATAACCTCAGATATGCAGATGACACCACCCTTATGGCAGAAAGTAAAGAACTAAAGAGGCTCTTGATGAAAGTGAAAGAGGACAGTGAAAAAGTTGGCTTAATTAAAGCTCAACATTCAGAAAACAAAGATCATGGCATCTGGTCCCATCACTTCATGGCAAATAGATGGGGAAACAGTGGAAACAGTGTCAGACTTTATTTTGGGGGGCTCCAAAATCACTACAGATGGTGACTGCAGCCATGAAATTAAAAGCCGCTTACTCCTTGGAAGGAAAGTTATGACCAACCTACATAGCATATTCAAAAGCAGAGACATTACTTTGCCAACAAAGGTCCGTTGAGTCAAGGCTATGGTTTTTCCAGTGGTCATGTATGGATGTGAGAGTTGGACTGTGAAGAAGGCTGAGTGCCGAAGAGTTGATGCTTTTGAACTGTGGTGTTGGAGAAGACTCTTGAGAGTCCCTTGGACTGCAAGGAGATCCAACCAGTCCATTCTGAAGGAGATCAGCCCTGGGATTTCCTTGGAAGGAATGATGCTGAAGCTGAAACTCCAGTCCTTTGGCCACCTCATGCGAAGAGTTGACTCATTGGAAAAGACTCTGATGCTGGGAGGGATTGCGGGCAGGAGGAGAAGGGGACAACAGAGGATGAGATGGCTGGATGGCATCACTGACTCCTTGGACGTGAGTCTGAGTGAACTCCGGGAGTTGGTGATGGACAGGGAGGCCTGGCATGCTGCAATTCATGGGGTTGCAAAGAGTCGGATATGACTGAGCGACTGATCTGATCTGAGGCAAGTAATCCACACTAAATGAATCTATTTCAAGTAGGGCAGCAATGCAATGGGGTTTGGGAAGGGTGATGGATATACTTGACCTAAATCTCACTTTCGCATCCTAGCACTTGAAGACCTTTTCCAGTGTACTTCATGGCCAAGGACAGACTGCTGCCAAGCACTTAGGCTTTCTCCCAGAGGACAAAGGGGTCATCTATGCATTTTCTTCTCTCTTAGAGGAGAAATGGGAGGGAATGAACAGTGGCTGAACACTCCTGAAAACTCCAGTTGTTTTTTGTACTGGCCACAGGACTTGAGAGCAAACAGTAGACAAAGATCATGGGTAACTAAATAGAATAGGAATTCATTATCAGGAGATCTGAAGAACCTAGCTCAGGAAAGGAATATGAACCAAGGGGGGTCAAACAGGTGGGCTCACTTCTATGATCATATCGTCCTGGATGGGGGCCACTGCTGCAGCTGCTGTAAACTGAACATGGCCAAAGGCTCTGCTGTCCCTGGATGCTGGGGGACTCCACAGTTGTCACCATCACTAGAAGAGCTGCCTGTCTTGGGAACAAGTTAACTTTGAATGAAAAATCAGGATATCCAGGAGACTCTAATGAATCAGGACTTGCAAAATGTCTTATAAATTTTCATTTTAAAATAAAATCCCCAAGAAAGGAACTTCAAAAAAGAATAGATATATGTATGTATAACGGCACCACTAAAATAACACAACATTGTTAATCAACTGCACTCCAATAAAAATAAAAATTAAACACAACAAAAAGTAAATTCCCTAACGTGATTTTAGAGATCCACCTGATTTGAAAAGCAATAACTTAAATGTAGAATATCAATCACGCTATTGCCCTAATCAAAGCCTTCCTGTTTGTTTTCTGTTCAGAATTATTCGGTGGCTTATTACTATCAATGGGAAATTACATTCAAATTCCTTAGACTAGTATTCAATACCCTACGTGTTCTGGCCCTACCCCATTTTTCCAGATGTACATCCTCCTCTCCCCTCTGTGGACCTATCACACCAGCCCCAGTGAACCTTCTTCATCTTCCTCAGGCTATGCTGATGCTCCTCTTTATCTGCTGAAATACTCTTCATTTTTCAGGCCACCTTTACTGCAAGCTCTCCTTAATTATTTCCCAGGTTCCTCTGAACTCTCTTTAGCACTTTACCTCTCTTTTGATACATCATATTATGGCTTATGCTATAGATTTTGTATGTGTGTGTATATATATAAATATATATATATTATTTATAGCAATAGATAAGAATCTTTGAGTCACATATTGTATAGAAAGTAGTACCTGACACACAGTAGATATTCAATAAATGTATAAACAAAAGCCATCTTGCGAATTTCTCCAGTCAGATTTATAAAGTACATCAGCCCTGATAAATGTTCCCAATTAGAGGCAGAGGTGGCCACAAATTCTGGTATTCCAAACAACACCATTTTTCAAAGTTATAGACAGTGATTCTTTAACAGGATTGAATGGTCGCACTGCTGCTGCTGCTGCTGCTAAGTCACTTCGACCCCATAGATGGCAGCCCACCAGACTCCGCCGTCCCTGAGATTCTCCAGGCAAGAACACTGGAGTGGGTTGCCATTCCTTCTCCAATGCATGAAAGTGAAAAGTGAAAGTGAAGTTGCTCAGTCGTGTCTGACTCTTCACGATCCCATGGACTGCAGCCTACCAGGCTCCTCCAGTCATGGGATTTTCTAGGCAAGAGTGGGGTACCATTGCCTTCTCCTAAATTCCCTTAAATACAAATGTTATTTACCCTGTCACTATGACTATGTCTTACAGAGTTAAATCACACTCTTGCCCTCAAACATTAAAATTAAGAATGTCTATCAACTTACAGCAAATATTACTTGTGTGTGCGTGCTCAGTTGTATCTGACACTTTGCAGCCCCATGGACTATACCCCGCCAGGCTCCTCTGTTCATGGGATTTTCCAGGCAAGAATACTGGAGTGGGTTGCTGTTTCCCTCTTCCAGGGGATCTCCTTGACCCAGGGATCAAACCTACGTCTCCAGCATTAGCAGGTGGATTCTTTACCACTGCACCACCTGTACTCAAATATGACTTCTGTCAGTGGTGGCCTGGAGTTATATACTTCATTGTAAATAGGTAGCAGTGAATTTTAAATAGAAAATTCAAAAACTCATATACCTCAGTACTTATGTTTTTAAGATTTTTAGCCCACGGGTTTCTTTTTTTTTTAATTTTATTTTATTTTTAAACTTTACATAATTGTATTAGTTTTGCCAAATATCAAAATGAATCCATCACAGGTATACATATGTTCCCCATCCTGAACCCTCCTCCCTCCTCCCTCCCCATACCATCCCTCTGGGTCATCCCAGTGCACTAGCCCCAAGCATCCAGTATCGTGTATCGAACCTGGACTGGCATCTCGTTTCATACATGATATTTTACATGTTTCAATGCCATATTCCAAATCTTCCCACCCTCTCCCTCTCCCACAGAGTCCATAAGACTGTTCTATACATCAGTGTCTCTTTTGCTGTCTCATACACAGGGTTATTGTTACCATCTTTCTAAATTCCATATATATGCGTTAGTATATTGTATTGGTGTTTTTCTTTCTGGCTTACTTCACTCTGTATAATAGGCTCCAGTTTCATCCACCTCATTAGAATTGATTCAAATGTATTCTTTTTAATGGCTGAGTAATACTCCATTGTGTATATGTACCACAGCTTTCTTATCCATTCATCTGCTGATGGGCATCTAGGTTGCTTCCATGTCCTGGCTATTATAAACAGTGCTGCGATGAACACTGGGGTACACGTGTCTCTTTCCCTTCTGGTTTCCTCAGTGTGTATGCCCAGCAGTGGGATTGCTGGATCATAAGGCAGTTCTATTTCCAGTTTTTTAAGGAATCTTCACACTGTTCTCCATAGTGGCTGTACTAGTTTGCATTCCCACCAACAGTGTAAGAGGGTTCCCTTTTCTCCACACCCTCTCCAGCATTTGTTATTTGTAGACTTTTGGATCACAGCCATTCTGACTGGTGTGAAATGGTACCTCATAGTGGTTTTGATTTGCATTTCTCTGATAATGAGTGATGTTGAGCATCTTTTCATGTGTTTGTTAGCCATCTGTATGTCTTCTTTGGAGAAATGTCTATTTAGTTCTTTGGCCCATTTTTTGATTGGGTCATTTATTTTTCTGGAGTTGAGCTGTAGAAGTTGCTTGCATATTTTTGAGATTAGTTGTTTGTCAGTTGCTTCATTTGCTATTATTTTCTCCAATTCTGAAGGCTGTCTTTTCACCTTGCTAATAGTTTCCTTTGATGTGCAGAAGCTTTTAAGGTTAATTAGGTCCCATTTGTTTATTTTTGCTTTTATTTCCAATATTCTGGGAGGTGGGTCATAGAAGATCCTGCTGTGATGTATGTCAGAGAGTGTTTTGCCTATGTTCTCCTCTAGGAGTTTTATAGTTTCTGGTCTTACGTTTAGATCTTTAATCCATTTACGGGTTTCTTCTGTCCATGGATGGGTTGCTATTTCCTCTTCCAGTGGATCTTCCCGACCCAGGGATCAAACCCATGTCTGTTAAGTCTCCTGCATTAGCAGGTGGGTTCTTTACCACTAGCACCACCTGGAAAGCCCCATTTTTTAATGAGGTTAACCACAAAGGAAAGGTTGTTCATTTGCCACTTGGGTCAAATTTTAAAGGCCTGAGGGGACTGACTGGCACAATGGTGCGTGGTTAAAAAGAGAGAGAGAGAAAGAAAGTTTCGGATTTCTTTTCTGTGGTTACTGCGTGTCAGAGATACCACTACAGAACTATAGGTATAATGGTGTTTGTTTTTATTTTTTCTGCATCTTGGATGTTTTCACTAACTTTATTTGGAAGTTATAAAACCAAGTGAAACCAAAATGAAAATAAAAAAGGAAATGGAACGAAACAAAGAGCTTAACTCCTTTGCTTTGACCAGGCAGCTGATCAGAGCTGTATAAATAGTGGTGAAACTGGGGGTGGGACGTGGGGAGTGGGCTTATTAATGGGACTGTGGGTGGTCAGTGAGTTTGGAGGTTCCATACAAAATTCAATCTGATTCAGGAAAAGATTGGGGGGAAAGGCCCAACATAGGTTGATTTCATGACTCCATTTATTCAACAAATATTTAGTCCGTGTCTGACAGTATAGATCCTGGGATGAGTAAGACAGACATAGTCCTTCTCCTCATTGGAATTACTGTTATGTGAAGGACATAATTAACAAATGACTATACAAATGATTATCCTGCTGTGGTGACAACAATTACTATGATGGACATGTATATAGTGTGGTCTGAGATTGTATAACAGAAGTCCCAGCCCTCACTCACCTCTTGGGCTCCAGAAGTTTAGTATTTACCTCTACTATTTATCCCAAATTTGTTTAGCTCTTCCCTTTGTGTCTTTACCCACTATATCAGTCTTGTCTATTCTAGCCCACCCTTGTCTCCAGAGTCCCAGCAAGTCATTAGGCCAGTGTCACTTTCATGAATCCAGAACTGGGAAAACTAAGAACCCATTTTTGCATAGTGTCTAGGGTAGCCTGGATAGAGCTAATTAGAAGAATTATGACTGTGGATGATCCCAGACAAGATTCTTCTGATTCCTATCATTCCACAAGTGACTCTGCATTGTCCACATAATGTAGTGTGAGAGACCTCTATTAAATGACAGAATTCCATGACCCATCCCTCCAAGGGTCCAAGAACCTTCTCTGCTCCCTTAAGTGAAATAGGGAGACTCACCATAGTCCCTCTGAGATGATGCCTCAGTGGAATGCCAAGAGCCAGAGTTTATTTCTGCTGTATTCCAAGGGTTGGGAGCATTACTACTGCTTAGACTTACATACTCAGGTCAATTTTTATAATCTTGACTGGGAAGGGCAATGTGCACAAACTAAGAAAGTTCTTGATTTTTCACATTAGTTTCCTCATTTTGTTTTAGATCATAAACAAGCATACTTGCTATGACCAAAGACTTCATTTCTGTGGATATAAATCTATAGAGAAACAAATCTAGGGGTGAGGAAGATCAGCAACATTGTATATGACCCATATATTCATACATTCAATCTATTCATCCCTTCTGCATACCTTGTCTGGTTCCATGCTACAGAGGACTCAAGATGAGAAAGATACAGTTCCAATTTCTAGGCAATAAGTTGCACAAGACTGATATAATAGGATCACCCTTAAGCATTAATTGGAGAAGGAAATGGCAACCCACTCCAGTACTCTTGCCTGGAAAATTCCATGGACGGAGGAGCCTAGTAGGCTACAGTCCATGGGTCGCAAATGTCGGACACGACTGAGGGAATTCACTTTCTTTCTTTCTATAGTTCCTTTTGGAGGAGGAAATGGCAACCCACTCCAGTGTTCTTGCCTGGAGAATCCCATGGATGGAGGGGCCTGGTGGGCTATGGTCTATGGGGTTGCAAAGAGTTGTACATGACTAAGCAACTAACACATAAGCATTAATATTGCTGGTAAAAAAAAAAAGTCTAACAAAAAATTTAATACAGGACCCAGTGGTTAAGACTCTATGATTCCAATGGAGGGGGTCCAAGTTTGATCTGTGGTTGGGGAACTAAGATCCCACATACCATGGGTGTGGCCAAAAAAATAAAAATTAATACATTCTAAGCCTGAAAGCAACAAACAGTAACTCCCAGGTACTAGAGAAACAAAACAGGACTTTGAGCCAAACCCCTCAAGAGAAGATTAGTGTATCAATATAAGTCTCAGAGGCCAACAGCTGGGGCACTGGTGGTTTCGTGGGGATGAGAGGTGAGATTTGGGCTTCCCACAATCCAGGGAAGTGTCAATGAAGCTTCCCTTTCTACCAAGGGAAAGAGCCATCCATCAGAAATCAGAACCCCAAATCTGTGCCACAAGTGTGCAAGGTTACAAATTCATACAATCCTGTGGAAGAGGGAACGCCAAACCAAAAGATTAACCTAGAAACTTTCCAGAACCAATGAAATCTTTAGGGCTCTAGCAAAGGCATTATAAAACTATCTTGAAGAGATGTCTCCCATGCCAAGGGTCCCCAAGACCACATTGAGTTTCAATGTTTTGCTAGGAGGACTCACAGAACTTTGCATACAGTTTTCCTCATGGCTAGGATTTATTACTCTGAAAGGATACAAAGCATAATCAGTAAAGAGAAAAAAGCACATGGGTGAAGTTAGGCAGAAACTAGTTAAAATTTTCCAAGAGTCCCTTCCCAGTGAAGTCACACAGGACACACTTAATCCCCTCAGCAAGGATTCGTTACAGCACATGTGATATGTTGTTCACCAGAGAAGCTCATTAAAGACTCAGCGCCTAGGATGTTAATTGGGGGCTTGGTAATATAAGGCTTCCTCTGCCTAGCTCATACCCAAATCTCAGACTCCCAATAGGAAAGAGTGTGTTCACCATAAGCCAAGTTGTTTGTACGATGTAAGCAGAGCGAGCCACTTTGATCAATTCTGAAACTAGTGGGGCCACTCCTGAAACCTAAGTGTGAAGAATGGAACCACAAAAGACCTTAAGCATTCTCACCCACACAAAAAAAGGTAACTATGTGATGTGCTGGATGTGTTAAATAATTTGATTGTGGGACTCATTTCACAATGTATACATATATCAAAATATCACATTGTATACCTTAAACATAACAACAATTTTGTTCATCAATTACACTTCAGTAAAGCTAGTGGGGAAGCAAAAACAGGAAACAAAACTGAAATTCTATTTCTGTTGCTCACAACTAAGAATTTTGACTTATATAAGAACAATCTGAAAGAGACTTTAAAAAAAAATATATGGACTTTTGTAGCCTCAAGATTTTGACACTTCATGGGGAAAACAGACAAGCGAGAACTTACTATATATAATATGAAAAGTGCTTGTTTTTGTTGTAACAGACACACCTACAAAGCATTCTGAGAACCCAATGAAGGGAATCTTTTTCTTTGTGGGTGAAGTGGGATAGAAGGCCAGGTCAGATTTGATAAGAAAGTAGCAAGAACTGAGTCTTTAAGTGTCCATAAGATTTCATCATACAAAGAGCTGAGAAAGAAGACCTATATTTAAAGTGAAAAGCATGATCAAATGTAAAGCAGGAGGGAAGAGATCCTGAGGATAAAGTAATTAAGGATATGAGCACAATTAGGTATATGGCTGGGAGAAGGCAATGGCACCCCACTCCAGTACTCTTGCCTGGCAAATCCCATGGACAGAGGAGCCTGGTAGGCTGCAGTCCATGGGATCGCTAGGAGTTGGACACGACTGAGCGACTTCATTTTCACTTTTCGCTTTCATGCATTGGAGAAGGAAATGGCAATCCACTCCAGTATTCTTGCCTGGAGGATTCCAGGGACGGAGGAGCTTGGGTGGGCTGCCCTCTATGGGGTCGCACAGAGTCAGACACGACTGAAGCGACTTAGCAGCAGCAGCAGCAGGTATATGGCTGAGGAGAAAATGTGGAGAGTGTCTGAAGGAGGATGTGGGAAATTCAGGTGGATAAGCCAATGTAACCAAATTCTATAAGATCTTAAAATGATATTCCAACATGTTTGAGTATTATCCTTGTCTGATTTCTGTCAGTTTTAGAGGTAAAGCATGTTGGCCCATCAGCCTCATGACCTAGTGGGAGATGAGTAGGTCATTGAGGTGAAGAATGGGTTGTGGCCAGAGAGTAATAATCCAGCCTCAGCCTAATAGCTGAAAGCAGGACAAAAACCAGTGAGTTATTTTAAAGAAAAAACTTATGGTTACCTGGCAGAAGGGGAAGGGGAGGGATAACTTGGGAGACTGGGACTGACATACACACACAACTAAATATAAAATAAATAGTAAGGACCTACTGTATAGCACAGAGAACTCTACTCAATACTCTGTAATGACCTATATGGGCAGAAGGAAGAGTCTAAAAACGAGTAGATATATGTGTATATATAACCATACAACATAAACTACCACAACATTGTAAACCAACTATATACTCCTATAAAAATTTTAAAATAAATTAAGTAAAAATAAAAGGAGTTGGTTGGAACTCAGAAAATAAAATAAAGGCTTATTCAGAGAAAGGAGACTTATTTAGATAATAGAAGCCTTATTCAGATAAAACAAAGAACACATGGGGAAATGGAAAATAGCAGGATGATAAATTTAAATCTAACTATATTAATAATCACACCTGTAAATAGTTTAAACACCCTGATTCAAAGACAGAGCTGGTGGGGTATCAAGGCTCATCAGTTTTGTAATTGACTGAATTTTGTCATCCCCAAATTCATATACTGTGGCCCTAAACTCCAGTGTGACTGTATCTGGCGATCTGGGTCTTTAGGAGGTAAAGAGAAAGTGCCTTTACAAACAACTAATGACTAACACTATATTTAATAGTGAATATTGGATATTTGGGCTTCCCAGGTAGATTCAGTGGTAAAGAATCTGCCTCGCAATGCAGGAGATACAAGAGACACATGTTTGATTCCTGGGTCAGGAAGATCCCCTAAAGTAGGAAATGGCAACCGATCCATGGGCAGAGGAGCCCGGTGGGCTATAGTACATGGGGTTGCAAAGAGCTGGACATGACTGAGCGACTGATCATACTAAGCTTTGACATGGATATGGGAGAATTGGAAGTTTCATATAATGTGAATAAGAATGTAAAGTGGCATAACCACTTTGGAAAACAGTTGGGTGGTTTATAAAATGTGAAACATACAATTACCATATGTGATCCACCCTTTCAACCCCTAAGTATTTGCCCAAGAGAAATGAAAGCATATGTCCATACAAAGACTTTTAAGAAAATATTTATAGTTTTATATATAATAGCTAAAAACTTATAAACACCCAAATGCCCATTAACAAGTGAATAGATAAACAAATTGTGGCATATCCATATGATAGACGGTCACCCAGCTCCTTCTTCTTTTTTTTAACTCCTTTCTATTAACAAAAGGAATGTGGATGGATCTCAGAATAATTATAATGAGTGAAAGGAGTCAGACAAAACAATACATATTGATGATTCCATTTATGTAACATTCTAGAAAATATGGACTAGCCCATAATGAAAGACAGCAGGTCAGTGGTTGTTTGGGCATGGGGAGGACAAATGAGGAAGAGAAGGGAGGTACAGATTACAAGGGGCACAAGCAAACCTTTGGGGGTGTCGGATATGTTCATTATTCTGGTGGTGATGATGGTGTCATGACTGTATACGCATGTCAAAACTTATCAAATTGTATTATTTAAATATGTACAGCTTAGTATATGTCGATTTTACTTCAATAAAGCTGTTAACAAAATAAATAAAAGAGCTTTATGAGCTCAGACTTGATCTGCCTCAATAAATTCCATCTGTTGGTGGAAACAGAGATTGAGAATAATAACAATTTGGAATTTTCACTTTGGGAAATAACCAAAGAAGACAACCTGGGATGAAAAAAAAAATTGCTGAGCCACAAGGAGAGTTTTGAAGAGGTCAGAAAGTGTTCATTTTCTTTGCATTTAATCAACATAGAAAGCCTCAGAGTCACATGATAAAGGATCCAAGAGAAATCTTAGAGAGATGAAATGTAGTCCAATTTCTTTATTTTACAAATGAGGAAATGAATCCAGGAGAAAGAAAGGGACTTGCCTTAGGGCACACACTTACAGAGCTAAAAATAAAATGTGAGTTCTCTGAAGATTACTCTAATGCTTATTTTTCTTTATCTGCTGCTGCTGCTAAGTCGCTTCAGTAGTGTCCGACTCTATGCGAGCCCATAGACGGCAGCCCACTAGGCTCCCCTGTCCCTGGAATTCTCCAGGCAAGAACACTGCAGTGGGTTGCCATTTCCTTCTCCAATGCATGAAAGTGAAAAGTGAAAGTGAAGTCGCTCAGTCGTGTCCGACTCTTAGTGACCCCATGGACAGCAGCCCACCAGGCTCCTCCATCCATGGGATTCTCCAGGCAAGAGTACTGGAGTGGGGTGCCATTGCCTTCTTTATCTAGCTATCCTAATTACCCCTGGGTAATTATTAATCTAGGTTAGTCTATAATAATTCGAATAAGATACCACCTATGAGATGCTGAGTTCCTTCATGGCCATATGGATGGCAGAGAATACCACTTCCTTTACCTTCACATTTGCAGTCCCCAAACCCTCTTAGACAGACAACGCTCCTTGTAAGGCACTAATGCTTTCCTGGTTACCCTCAGGGTCTAGGCAGCTTGAAACTGTTACTTTTGATGTGACTTCCTTACAGGTACAGTCAGATCTGCTATAATGCTATCTTGAAAGCACAGATTGGTTCCAATGTGATTGATATATTAGGAAACAATATATGAGTGAGTATAATGCAAATCTCCCTTGGCCTATGCAAGATCTTCCAGCGAGAAACACTTGGTGAAAGCAGAAAACCATCCAGCTGAACTGAGGCACCTGGGAATACACAAAACGCACACCCATACCCCTCAGATAGCTACCAGCTACCTCGGGTTACTGTGTATGTGGAGTTATGCCCATCCGCATCTGCTGTTAGAATCTTCCTCTGATTTCAGGTAATTTACCTTCCAAGCACAGTACAATGAATTACAAGCTGCAACCCTTCCAGTGTCTGCTTCCTCAAACAAATTTCAAATCTTTTTTTTAAGAGAAAGTGCTGTATTTATTGTATTATTTATGGATTTCCTTTTTTTTTCAACTTGAAAGTGGTCATTGTTTACTAACTGACGAGATTACAAAAATAATCATGACAGACACCATAGTTCAGCCTTCTAAAGAAGCCTGTTGTTGATCTAGTCTCCCCTGTTGCCAGCATCTCCACCTCCTACACCATGCATGGGCTTTCTCTTCATTCTATCTTATGAAGAAGATAACCGGAAAACCACAGGAAGATGTTTGCATTTTCCAACAGTATGGGTCTCATAAATCAGATCCTCCATGGCAGATGATGCCCTATTTACCAAGAGATCAAGCAATCAAAGTGCTGTCTATTGGGACAGTTAGCTTCTTGTTGATCTTGCTATATCATGCTTATAGATCAATTCTTTTACTAATTTCTATTTCAGGTATTCCATACAGCAGCGGTCCCCAACATTTTTTGATACTAGGGACTGGTTTCTTGGAAGACAATTTTCCACTGACTGGGGAGGTGAGGGGATAGTTTCAGGATGATTCAAGTGCATTACATTTATTGTGTACTTTATTTCTATTATTATTACATCAGCTCCACCTCAGACCATCAGGTATTAGATTCTGGAGCTTGGGGACCCCTGCCATACAGTATATGGCTCTTCAATCCTCAGCATGTAAATTGAGCCTTGTTGAGCTTAACAAAATGCCATTGATGAACTGACAAAGTTCACCTCTCAGATCTTTGGGCTCACACTGTTGATACCTTAATCCTAAAGACAAATGCTCATTCAGGTTCTAGAGTTATTAATACATAAAAGTTGCCCACTTTTCTTGTCATCTTGGCCAGTCAAATCTTCTTCTGTACATCTACGTATTTTCCTTATTATGAGGTTTAGCTTTTTCATAGATAAGATTCCTCTTTGACTTTTGAAGCATCTTTTGGGCAAACTTATTTCTCAGGTGCATGATTATCAGCTCTGCAAAATTCCTTTGCTTTTTCTTAATGGTACCTGGCATAGTGGGAACCCTTTTTCCCTTCTCTTTGATTGCTGTTGTTCAGTCGCTCAGTCATGTCTGACTCTTTGCGACCCTATGGACTGCAGCACTCCAAGCTTCCCTGTCCTTCACTATCTCCCAGAGATTGCTCAATCTTATGTCCATCAAGTCAGAGATGCCATCCAACCATCTCATCCTCTGTCATCCCCTTCTCCTCCTGCCTTCAATCTTTCCCAGCATCAGGGTCTTTTCCAACGAGTTGGCGCTTCATATCAGGTGGCCAAAGTATTGGAGTTTCAGCTTCAGCATCAGTCCTTCCAATGAATATTCAGGGTTGATTTCCTTAGGATTGATGGGTTTGATCTCCTTGCTGTCCAAGAAACTTTCAAGAGTCTTCTTCAGCACCACAGTTCAAAAACATCAATTCTTTGGTGCTCAGCCTTCACTATGATCCAACTCTCACATCCATACATGACTACTGGAAGAACCATAGCTTTGACTAGACACACCTTTGCCTGCAAAGTACTGTCTCTGCTTTTTAATCGCTGGCTAGGTTTGTCATAGCTTTTCTTCCAAGGAGCAAGCATCTTTTAACTTCATGGCTGCAGTCTTCTCTTCTATATCCTCCATGATTTCAGCCAGAAAAGAGGTTACTCATACATTTCTTAGCCATTTAACATGTACAAAATTGTGCTAGCATTTTTATTAGGTTCTTATCTTTTTAATGTGTCACTGGTGAAGTTTTGGAGTGCTGTCTCCCTAAGATCATCTTTCCCCATAAGCCCTATGGACTTTATTGCACTACTGTGCATAGCATGGTGATTTTTATGAAAGCAATTATCACATTATAGCAGAAGTGTATTAAGAGTGTGGGGTACACCCTTAAAAGACTAATCTTGGGTACAAGAGCTTTGGGTACACACATTTATACACACAAGCTTGTTTAAATACAGTTGACAATGCAGGGGTTGAACATTGCAGGGGTTGGGGTGCTGACCTGCACAGTTAAAAAAAAAATCTAAGTATAATTTATAGCTGGCCCCTCTTATTGGCAGTTCCTCTATATCCACTGTTCTATATCCATGGATTCAACCAGTCAATACTAATACTGTAGTACTGGGCTTCCCTTGTAGCTCTCCCTTGCAATGCAGGAGACCCGGGTTCGATTTATGGATCAGGATGATCCCCTGGAGAAGGAAATGGCACCCACTCCAGTATTCTTGCCTGGAAAATCCCATGGACAGAGGAGCCTGGCGGGCTACAGTCCATGGGGCCACAAGAGTCGGACACGACTTAGCAACTCAACCACCACTGTAGTATTACTCTTGGAAAAAAATCTGTGTATAAGTGGACCCATGCAGTTCAAATCTGTGTTGTTCAAGAGTCAACTATTCCACCAGGCAGGTGTCCTGTCATGTCAGTTTTTTTCAGGGTTGACAGAAGAATAAAGTATCCATTTCAGAGGCCACCTAGACAGTGGTTCTTAGTTGCAGGATATGGGTCCCTTGTTCCTTCTGACTTTCTGAATCTTGGGGGGGATGGCCACCAGCAAAGACAAGCATTAAATCAGTTTACATACAATGGTTCAGGTTAGCAATGACCCACTCTTTTGTCATCTTAGGTGCTGGAAACAGTATAGGTCAAAGCATGTTCCCGCATCACAATCACCCAGAAAACTGAATAGAAAGAAGATTCCTGGACCTCACTCCAGATCTGCCAAATCAGAACCTCCAGGACTAAGAACTAAGGAATCAGCATTTTGACACTCAGTGGTCCTTAGACACCCTAAGCTTTGGGAACCACTGGACTAGCATGCCTGGCTAAACAAGACACAATGCAGAACCAGGTTCCCAGGTGCTTAATATATAGTCAAACTACCTTTTATCTAGAACAGCTGGCTTTTATTCTGTTTCATATCATTACCGTCCAACTCCAATGTCTTACGTCCAATTTTAGACCATTATTGTTGAGATATGCCATGGATACAACACATTGACCTGTGTGAGGAATTGGGGGTTGAAAAAAAGAAAGGAAAGTGCCAGAAAGGGGCCTGGCATATTAAGAGAGTGTTGTTCTGTAGCTGGTTCATTAAGTTCATATCCCATCTGTCTGTCAAATTTTTTAGAACTTTGAATTAAATTCTCTGGTGTGTTCTGAAACAAAGACAGGACATCTGTAGCTTCCTAATGAATAATTTCTCTCTTCTATAATCTAGCCACTGATGAACAGGCACTAAGTCCTGTATTTGTGTACAAGACGGGTTGGGAACAAAATACCAGCTAAAAACTGCAGAGATATTATGAGTGCATTAAAGGAATATAATTATTTTTATGGAGAAGATAGCCATTATTATAATGTGCCATACAGTAGTGCTTTGTAATCATCAGCAAGTGTTAATGTAATGTTTAACATCTTTCACCTTGAAAAGTGAGTATTTTATTATGATTCAAGTCACAGGTAAAATAATGAAAGATCTTAACTTTCTCCTTAATAGCTCCGAATACATATTGCAAAATAACTCCAGTACTTAGCATGCAGAGAGGAGAAAAAGCAAGTTCTATCTTCTAGTGTGTGTAAGAGGACATTGTAACAAAGAGATGCTTTTGAAGTAAACAATGAAGGAAATGGACATGAAAGTACAGAATTAAAATGGATTTGCTTTGTCTGTTTTAAAATTGTTGAAACAAGAACTCCCAAGATGAAATTTATTATGCATGCTGAGTAAAATGGCCCCAGGTATCAGAGAATTAGTGTGAGAATTAGCTAAGGGCTAGAAACCTCCATTCCCAGAAGTTATACTAACGATTCATCTTGCCCACCCTTTTCTAAATAAGACTTGACTTTATTTGTTCAAGTATTCTCACTTTCTGATGGCATAACAAGTGTAATGTTTATATTTTTAGAGTAAAATGCCATATCTACAACTTATTTTTAATAAATGTTCAGAGAAAGAAAAAACAAATATGGTAAAGCGTTAACCACTGATGACTCTAAGAGAGTTAGATGTGTGTTCACTCAACTATTCCATCAACTTTTCTGAACGGGGGAGATTTTTCACAGTATAAATTTGGAGGGAAAAAAAGGAATGCACAGTGCTGCTTAAGGTCAATGAAAATATTCACTATCACTCCAGAAACCCCTGAAATCATACCCAAGCCTGGGAGCATGATTTGATGTGTAATTCTGGTTTTATGGCTTGGCATAGTACTCCTCTAAAATTATGACTGAAGAAGAAGGAAGTGAAACTCAATACTTCCCTACCCACTGTAATTCTCTTGATATTGAGTATATTTCCCGCCAGAAGTATGACTTGCACAGTAAATGCTACAGCGGTTTTCTACCTTCAGGCCCATTCTTAAAAGATTATTCCTCTTTCTGTGGTTGACTAAAAACTGAGTTGTCATAGTATAAAGATCAAAATGAGTCTCTGCAAAGAACAGGTTTTACATTAAATCTTCGAACCAAATAGTTTCAAACCAGGAAAAGGTTTATAGACTTGGATCCATGAGTGAAATTTCATGTATCAAAATGAATGACAAGGTGGATTTATTCATGGCGTGAAATCATGGAATTGAGACTTTCTTCTGGGCCACAAGTACTGAAGCCCATATGCCCTAGAGCCCAGGCTCAGTAACAAGAGCAGTCGTCGAAATGAGAAGTCCACGTATCGCAACTACAGAGTAGTCCCTCACTCATCACGACTAGAGAAAGCCTGCTCGCAGCAGCAAAGACCCTGCTGCCTCTGCTTCTCCTGCTCAGTCGTGTCCAACTCTGCAACCCCATGGACTGTAGCCCACGAAGCTCCCCTGTCCAAGGAACTGCCAGGCAAGGATACCAGAGTGGGTTGCCAATTTCCTCCTCCAAGATTTCTTCCTGACCCAGGGATCAAACTCGCATCTCCTGCATTGCAGGCGGATTCTTTACCACTGAGCCATCAAGGAAGCCCTAAGGAAGACCCAATGCACCCAAAATAAATAAATTTTTTTTAAAAAATATTTTTTCCTGGAAGAGTCATAGATGTTTTCCTGTTATATATGTTTACATTTGTTTCTATATGTTATATATGTTTCCATTTCAGAAACTTGAAGCAACTAGTTCATCTCACATTTTCTCTTCTTCTTCCTTGTCATCATCTTTCTTCTCTGGCCCCCATTACTTTAATCTCAGACTCTTCTACTTAAAGTGCAGTCCTGGGCAAAAGACCCTATCTCATCCCCAGAATAAGAAGGCTCGATAAAGGACATAAATGGTATGGACCTAACAAAAGCAGAAGATATTAAGAAGAGATGGCAAGAATACACAGAAGAACTGTACAAAAAAGATCTTCACGACCCAGATAATCACGATGGTGTGATCACTGACCTAGAGCCAGACATCCTGGAATGTGAAGTCAAGTGGGCCTTAGAAAGCACCACTACAAACAAAGCTAGTGGAGGAGATGGAATTCCAGTTGAGCTATTTCAAATCCTGAAAGATGATGCTGTGAAAGTGCTCCAACTCAATATGCCAGCAAATTTGGAAAACTCAGCCGTGGCCACAGGACTGGAAAAGGTCAGTTTTCATTCCAATCCCAAAGAAAGGCAATGAATGCTCAAACTACTGCACAATTGCACTCATCTCACAGGCTAGTAAAGTAATGCTCAAAATTCTCCAAGCCAGGCTTCAGCAATATGTGAACCGTGAACTTCCTGATGTTCAAGCTGGTTTTAGCAAAGGCAGAGGAACCAGAGATCAAATTGCCAACATCCGCTGGATCATGGAAAAAGCAAGAGAGTTTCAGAAAAACATCTATTTCTGCTTTATTGACTATGCCAAAACCTTTGACTGCGTGGATCACAATAAACTGTGGAAAATTCTGAAAGAGATGGGAATATCAGACCACCTGATCTGCCTCTTGAGAAATCTGTATGCAGGTCAGGAAGTAACAGTTAGAACTGGACATGGAACAACAGACTGGTTCCAAATAGGAAAAGGAGTACGTCAAGGCTGTATATTGTCACCCTGCTTATTTAACTTATATGCAGAGTACATCATGAGAAACGCCGGACTGGAAGAAGCACAAGCTGGAATCAAGATTGCCGGGAGAAATATCAATAACCTGAGATATGCATATGACACCACCCTTATGGCAGAAAGTGAAGAGGAACTAAAAAGCCTCTTGATGAAAGTGAAAGTGGAAGTTACCGTAGGGCTCGAAATCTGCGGGTTTTAATTGTTTATTTATTTTTCCTCCCTATTATGTTGCCCTCTGTGCTGCCTTATGATCCAGCAATCCCACTGCTGGGCATACACACTGAGGAAACCAGAAGGGAAAGAGACACATGTACCCCAATGTTCATCACAGCACTGTTTATAATAGCCAGGACATGGAAACAACCTAGATGTCCATCAGCAGATGAATGGATAAGAAAGCTGTGGTACATATACACAATGGAGTATTACTCAGCCATTAAAAAGAATACATTTGAATCAGTTCTAATGAGGTGGATGAAACTGGAGCCTATCATACAGAGTGAAGTAAGCCAGAAAGAAAAACACCAATACAGTATACTAACGCATAAATATGGAATTTAGAAAGATGGTAACAATAACCCTGTGTACAAGACAGCAAAAGAGACACTGATGTATAGAACAGTCTTATGGACTTTGTGGGAGAGGGAGAGGGTGGGAAGATTTGGGAGAATGGCATTGAAACATGTATAATATCATGTATGAAACGAGTTGCCAGTCTAGGTTCGATGCACAACACTGGATGCTTGGGGCTGGTGCACTGGGACGACCCAGAGGGATGGTATGGGGAGGGAGGAGGGAGGAGGGTTCAGGATGGGGAACACATGTATACCTGTGGCGGATTCATTTTGATATTTGGCACAAGTAATACAATATTGTAAAGTTTAAAAATAAAATAAAATTTAAAAAATTATAATTAAAAAAAAAAGAAAGTGAAAGTGGAGAGTGACAAAGTTGGCTTAAAGCTCAACATTCAGAAAACAAAGATCATGGCATCTGGTCCCATCACTTCATGGGAAATAGATGGGGAAGCAGTGGAAACAGTGTCAGACTTTATTTTTTGGGGCTCCAAATCACTACAGATGGTGACTGTAGCCATGAAATGAAAAGATGCTTACTCCTTGGAAGGAAAGTTATGACCAACCTAGATAGCATATTCAAAAGCAGAGACATTACTTTGCCAACTAAGGTTCATCTAGTCAAGGCTATGGTTTTTCCAGTGGTCATGTATGGATGTGAGAGTTGGACTATGAAGAAGGCTGAGCGCAGAAGAATTGATGCTTTTGAACTGTGGTGTTGGGGAAGACTCTTGAGAGTCCCTTGGACTGCAAGGAGATCCAACCAGTCCATTCTGAAGGAGATCAGCCCTGGGATTTCTTTGCAAGGAATGATGCTAAAGCTGAATCTCCAGTACTTTGGCCACCTGATGTGAAGAGTTGACTCACTGGAAAAGACTCTGATGCTGGGAGAAACCGGGGGCAGGAGGAGAAGGGGACGACAGAGGATGAGATGGCTGGATGGCATCACTGACTCGATGGACGTGAGTCTGAGTGACCTCTAGGAGTTGGTGATGGACAGGGAGGCCTGGCGTGCTGCGATTCATGGGGTCGCAAAGAGTTGGACACGACTGAGCGACTGAACTGAACTGAACTAATGTACCTCACAACCGTCCTGGATTCCATGTCAGTTCAGCCTCATTTTTATTTGCCAGTGAATTGTGTTGTTTACTCTCCTCACTTGCTGGGAACCCACCAGCCTCATGATCTCTCCAATCAATAATTTAAATCCCCCCTTCTCTGAAACACAAATAAGGAGATTCTCTCTCTCTCCCTCCCTCCCTTCCTCTTTATCTCTCCCCCACCAGCTTCCATTTCTATAGATTCAACAAATGACGGTTTGGGGAGTTACTAAACTTAGCCCTTAGGCTACCTGACCTATTTGCCCTTTCACAGCTGGCTCTCCGCTGCACCTGCTGGACCCATTATAGTTCTACATTCCATGGAAACCAAAAGATTCTTAAAACTTGCTTAGTAAATGCTGGTTTCCATTCTCCCAGGAATGCAAGTTCATGACAGGTGACATGCATAATGGGATCAGCTGAACCTAGTTATATTCTCTACTGAAGCCCTTAGGTATAGCTGCAAGACTTCCCAGATACCAAATGCTTCTGTCTGCTGCACCATGAGCATCTGCTTCCAGATACATGGTTAAAGTGATGACCAGACAGACACAGAAATAGCTGTGCACAGTCTCCCAAAGCACCTTCAGGACGACAGGTATTGTGTCTGCTCATCTGCCGCTGCTATTATTAGAAGCCCTTCATACTAAGCTGTTGTTGAGGATGAAGTGGATTAAGACTTATGAAGTCTTTGTGATAAACACATGACACAGGGCTTCCGGGCGGGCTGGGTGGCATGCAGTTTTATTCAGCACCACACCTCAAATGCTCAGCAGGGCAGCCGGCTTTAAGGGTACTTTCCAAGCAGCAGCAAGGCACTTCAAATGTTTGAATGACTCATCCAAACTGACCTTCCACCACAGCCCAACTAACCTCAGGGGATGGGCGGGCTGGCAGCAAACTGCAACAGGGAAACACACTGGAGAGGAAGCAAGGGAACCACAGATGCCCACCAACCGGGCAGATGAGTCACTGGGTCCCTTGGTGCCTTTGTTAACCTGTGAAGTTCACGGACAACAACACCTACCTCCTACTTGCCTTGGGAGCTTGTTCCGAGGAATGCAGGCAATGCTGGCCAAGTGTTGAGAACTCCAGAAGATACTAGAATTCAGACAAATGGAATGCCAAGTCACAGTGGACATTGTGAACCCTAGCTCCTTCCTTATATCGACAGAGACATGCCATTTATGGCATTTGTTAATGCAAATGTCTTTACATTTGGATCATAATAATAACTAGAGAGCCAGAAGATACCAAGCACTCAGCTACGTTGTGATGTGACTGCCCCTCAGGTAGAGTCCTATAGAGAAAGCAAGGGCCCTTGAGATGTGCATGCTGGAGAGTGTACCCTTTTATGAACTACACCTGTTCAGAGCGTGAGAGCATCACTGAACTGGCACAGCAGATTCCCTCCCATTCCAGGAGACATGTGATCGAAGTCTATTGAACTGGGCCAGGAGCAGGGTCATCCACCAGCCACTCTTTGTAGATTTGATCTGTTGATTCTACCAGCACCCTAGAGGAGAGAGAGCAGTGCTGGGGGCAAAAGGCATACTCAAGTGTAATCTCTGATAGATCTCACTTCTCCAGAGGATATGGAGAATAAGTCACAAATAATAAAGCCCAGCCTGTGGAAAGAGACCAAAACAAGAGAAGGGGCGTCAGACTCAGACAACTCACAGGCCCCTGAAAAGATTTCCTGCAGGAATCAGAAAACAAAGTTTTGGAAAGCTTGCCTCCTCAGAAGAATGCAGAGTAACTGGCCTCTTTAAAACAGATTCAGAAAAATGAAGGTAGTTGAGATGAGTCTGAGACAATGGGATTAAAACCCGTAAATGAGACAGTACAGAGCAGAATTGACCATGTGGCATCACCTTTTTTAAGGGCAGCTCAGCAACATGTATTTATATTCTTAAATACATACATGGTCTTTTACTTAACAGGTCTATTTCTAAAAAATTTAATCCAAGGAAATAATAGTACAAATTTACAAAGATGGAAGTACAGGTGTTAATTAGGGCTTTTATAATACAAAAATGTGTCTACCAATGGAGAATTACTTAAATAAATTATGGTATTGATATATCACATTAAGATGGACACAGCATTAATAATTTTTAATTTTTTTCATATTCTTTTATATTACAGCTATTGAATATAGTTTCTTGTTCTATACAGTAGTACCTTGCTTTTTTATTTTATATATAGTAGTTTGTATCTGCTAATCCCAAACTCCTAATTTAACTCCACCAATTCTCCCCTTTGCAACTATAAATTTGTTTTCTATATCTGTGAGACTACTTCAGTTTTATAAATTCATTTGCATTATATTTTAGTTTCCACATATGTTACATCATATGATATTCGTCTTTCTCTGATTTACTTCACTTAGTATGGTCATCTCTAGGTCCAGGGCACACTTGAGCAATACTACTCTCAGATCTGGACAAGAAGTACCTCTGCCCTGGGCTTCATGCTTTAGCCTTGCTCTGCGCACCACGAACCCTGCATACCATAAACACATACGCGAATATCAGAGCACAGGCCTGCCACTTGTCATCTGACCGTTAGCACTGGCCCAGCACAACCTCTAACCCTAAACATGGGCTCCTGTCCAGACCCCAGAGGCATACTGCTTCCCCTGGCTAACCCTCTCTCCTCAAAACAAAAGGCAGCTGTGTCAAAATGCCATGAAGATTTGCGGGTTGCTCCACTGCTGACACCGAAGGCCAGTATCTCTGGAATTCAGGGCAGATCTGAGCAGCCCAAGTTCTTAGGTTAGAAAAAAGACAAATTTGTTACCTTGTCAAATCTGTCTCAGCTTGAAGGCAATAAATTCTTCCACCGTGAAGTATTTCCCAATAGTGCCACACCGTGAAGTATTTCCCAATAGTGCCACACCTTCCTGTTTTTGTGTTCCAGTTCATTGCGCTAGGAGAACTAACAATATTATATTCACAACAGTCACGTATAATGGCAGAGGAAATTTTTGTAACACTAAACAAGTTTGTTTCACTTTTTGATTTAATGCCATCTCTCAGATCCCAAACCACCTCTTAGATTTTGCCGTGTGAGGCCCTTCCTGGGACTCTGCAAGTGATACTCCTAGTTTCTGCCAATAGGCAAGACTGCAGCTAGACGGCAAGGCCAGAGAAGGCAGAGACGTGCTCCTTTTTGTGTCTGTTGGGTATTTCTAGCAGCAGCATCTCCACGACAGCCCTTCAGTGTGGCAGCGACAGCTGGTTCATGTCCTGCTTGTGGTGGCAGTCCCAGACCAAGCATCGCAGCATCTACCGGCCAGACAAGACTCCCTGTTCCAAGTCTGCACTTCAGCTATCCAGTGCCTCCTCCGAGCTTTAGCTTCTCCTCTGCTCTCCGAGCCCCAGGCTGGTGGCTTCTGCAGCTACTATCTTCATGTTATTTTGTGTGTGCTAAGTAGCTTCAGTTGTGTCCAACTCTTTGAGACCCCATGGACTATAGCCTACCAGGCTCCTCTGTCCAAGGAATTCTCCAGGCAAGAATACTGGAGTGGGTTGCCATGCCCTTCTCAAGGAGATCTTCCTGACCCAGGGATTGAACCCCCGTCTCTTTACATCTCCTGCACTGGCAAGCGGGGTGTTTACCACTAGCGCCGATGTTACTTTCATGACTCTTTTTCAGTATTTTAGTGCGAGGATACCTGTTTACCAATTCCTAAGTTCTTGCTGTAATTTCTGTTTTCCTAACGAACCTTACTGATGCAACAGATCTGAATGTAGTAAGCATGAAGAATAACAATAATTCTTCACAGTGCAATTAGACAGACACTGAGTTCTGGAATTGTGAATGGCTTTATTTTTATAAACGTACTTAATAAGACTTAACTAAATGTTGAACAAATAAAATACAATCTTATTTAAATACTTTGAGTTTAAATTTTTTATATTTAGAATTATTTGTACTGGGCTTTGTACTTTTAATAAGTAATCTTGAATACTTTAGAAGAAAAAATATCTTACATTAAAAACATGATGTATTAGTCAAGGTCCAAGTGACAGAGAGACTTATTTCAAGGAATGGGTTCATGTGATTGTCAAGGCTGTCAAGTCTGAAATCCAAAGGGCCGGCCACCAAGGCTAGAACTCTGGGGCAGAAATGAAGCTACAGACTTGAGGCAGAATTTCTTCTTAACTGTGAAACCTCAGGTTTTCCTCTTAAGGCCTTTCAATTAACTCAATGAGACCCACTTACACTGTTGAAGGTAATCTTAAAGCCAACTAATTGTAGGTGTTAACCACATCTACAAAATACCTCCATGGCAATACCTAGATTAGTGTGGTTGAATAACTGTCTACAATAACTGAGCCAAGCTGATACATAAAACCATCATTTCTACATATGAAAAATATAAAATAATTTTATATAAAATAATACCTGTAAAATACATAAATGTTTTTATTTTATAACATTAATTTAAATTTTTGTAAATATATTTAATGTTTGTATACCCTGAATACTTTATGTTTGATTTAGAAATGAAAAAGACAAACATAGAGCCCAGGGGGAAAAAAATTTTGAAGTTGCAGAAATTTCATCTAATTTGCTCAAGTTGTATGTCTGAAAAGAAAAATTTTCTTGCTTTTTCATTATATTTGATGAATAACTAAATCTCTGTTATGTTAATTCTAAACATAGAATTTCCAATATAATGTCCTGTTTGCTAACTTAGTATGATCATAGCCAGGTGAAGGCTGCTCATTTCCTCTGTTTTCAAGTTTGGAACATTTACGTAGACCACCTCTTTCCAGAAGGGAAAATCCTGAATACCTGTGCTAAACATGCTTGGATTTGGCAATGTCCTTGAAATATATTTGAAATATATATTGAGCATTCCTGGTGGCTCAGACTGTAAAGAATTGCCTGCAATGCAGAAGACCTAGATTAAATCCCTGGTCGGGAAGATTCCCTGAAAAAGGGAATGGCTACCTATTCCAGTATTCTTGTCTGGAGAATTCCATGGACAGAGGAGCCTGGGGGGCTATAGTCCCTGGGCTCGCAAAGAATCAGACACTACCTTAGCAACTAACTTTCACTTTGAAATATACTGCAACCAGGATAGAAAAATGTTTATGGTCACTGCTATTTTCTGTCACATTGCTTCACAAGAAACTTTATAACAACTGACTAATGTAAATATTTTCATTTATTATCATTATTTTTTGGCTAATTTGGTAAGCCAAACTGATGGTAAGCCAAAAAAGATATGTTGTTTTTATTTTAATTATTGGTGAAGAGAAATAATTTGTATTTGAATTAACGCTATATATTACTAAAGCATGAAACCATTTATAGTTTATGACCAAGCAATTCTACTCATTAAATTTATTTTGGACAAATGGTCCATACTCAGAAGAACTGAAGAACTATACTTAAAGCAGAAGATAGGTATGAAAGTACTTTTTTCCTGGAGTTATTATATCATTGGAAAACTGGAACCAATGTTGAATGAGTAGAGACTTATTGTCTAATTATAATAAATTTATTTATCGACTTTATGCTGCCCCCTTCCCATGGCTGCTATATTAAGTTTATATGCCATTATGGGTAACAGGGCAGGAGGAAGGGGTGAGAAGACTCATAAGTGTAAAAAAGGTTAAAAAAATGCCAGATATTAATTATTCATACACTTTGAGTATATTAAGATTTTTAAAAATGCATTTAAAAGGCCAGAAGGAAATTCATCAAAATGTTGATCTTGGTTATAATAGGGTCACAAGATCATAAGTATAATTTTTCTTCTTTAATTGCTTTTTTTGCTTTATAGAAAAGCTTTTTCTATAAAGAGGTTATATAACTTTTTTCTTGTAAAGAAAAGTGAAAAAATAATTCCATATAGACTGCAAGGAGATCCAACCAGTCCATTCTGAAGGAGATCAACCCTGGGATTTCCTTGGAAGGAATGATGCTGAAGCTGAAACTCCAGTCCTTTGGCCACCTCATGCAAAGAGTTGACTCATTGGAAAAGACTCTGATGCTGGGAGGGATTGGGGGCAGGAGGAGAAGGGGACGACAGAGGATGAGATGGCTGGATGGCATCACTGACTCGATGGATGTGAGTCTGAGTGAACTCCGAGAGTTGGTGATGGACAGGGAGGCCTGGCGTGCTGCGATTCATGGGGTTGCAAAGAGTCGGACGTGATTGAGCGATTGAACTGAACTGAACTGAACTGATATTCCACTAAAACTTCTGAACTCATTAAAAAGTATTATTCGGAGCTAAACGAAATAGTCAAGTTTTCACTCTCTTTGAATCACCTCACTTCATGATTTACTGTGAATGTGGAAACCATCTGAAGATTCCATCAAGTTTTCTCTGTCACCTCCAAATGTCTTTATGTAATAAATTATTATTTTCTATTGTCCCAAAGAAACACCCTGCCTATTTTCTAAAAGTAAGTCTTTCAATTGTGTCCTTGGTTTGAATTGTTTCTTGCCCTCCAAACTTGGCCCCATCCATTATGGCCTCTCGTGTGAATTTGCCTCTTTTTTCACTGGATTCTTCCCTGGGCCTAGCGCAAATCCAAAGTGCCAAATTCCTTATTCAATATTACTTAGAGCAGCAGCAGCAGATCATTGAGCCAGTCGCGCGTCCCCTCTGAGCAGAGCCCTGTTTGACCGTGCAGTTCATGTGCCCCTGAAGCCCGCCCTGCCTGACAGACTCTCTCCTGCTGTGTTTTCCATCTTGGTGAGTGGCACTGTCATCTACCCAACTTCCCAGCTTATCATTCTCAGCTTTTCCTCTCCCTATCCCTCACACCTAATAAATCACCAAGTCTTGAAAGCTCCCACTTAAATATCTCTTGAATTGGCCCACACCTCTTTATCCCCACTGCCAGTCTCCCTAATTCAGGCTCTCATCACCCCTCACCTAGAAGACTGCATCAGCCTCTAACACTCCGGCTTCTCCCAACTCCCTCCTCCACAAAGTCAGCCAGGAGAATCTTGCTAAAAATGCAAATCTCATCATCATTCTTTCCCCACCTCCCCTACTGATAACACCTCTATAACACCCTTTGTTTGGGGGATAAAGTTCAAACACCTTAACATGGCTTATAAGACCCTTTCTAATGTGGTCCCTGCTTGCTCTTCAAGTCTTGACTCTCACTGTAACTCTCTCCCTCTTGGAGGCCATTCTTTCTCTGACTATTTTCTAAAAGTAAGTCTTTCAATTGTGTCCTCGGTTTGAATTAAGACCCTCAGGCCTCCAGCTAGACTTCATAAAAAAACTCAGAGAGGTCACACAGGTAGGCCTCATGGGGAAAAATACGGAAACAGCTCTAGAGCTGGCCCCGAACCCTCCACGCTGCAGTGCACAGGTTGCCTCTGCAGCAGCACCCCCGCCCACCACCCCCACCTCCCCCATCCTGGTGGGACCATGTGGTGGGGCAGAACAGTGTAATAGCTAAAAGGAGGACCCCTGGAACCAGACGCCAAGATACTTAATGCTTTCCTGCCTCAGTTTCTCATCTGTGAAAATGAGAATAATAGTATCTGCCTTAAATTCAGGATTAGGTGAGTTGATATACAAATACTTAGGACAGTTCTCTGGCACGCTGTAAGCACTATCTGAGCATCATCGACACAACTAGAACCTGTTTCTGCTTCTCGCTCCTGTCAATTGATACCCCCTATCCTTTCCAGTGCTCATGACTTCTGCTCATTGACGGCTTTGGATTACTTTTGTCTTCCCCTTCTTCGTGGCATCTGCATGTTTTCTCTTATGTGAGTTTAACTTCCACAATTTGCCAACTGCTTGGCTATCTCTTGAAATGTGCCAATCTCCCCAGGAGATATCTGATGGGTCCAGAAAAATCACTGCAATTCCTCTGGGACAACCTACTGCAGTGCTGAGGCAGGGGCCCCGCCCGGGGCTGCTCCCCTCTGTGATGGTTCAAGGAAGGAACCTCTTAGAGGAGCCTGTGGACCAAGCGAGCATTTCGAGCCCTGTCTATGCAGTTGGCACGGGTTCACTCAACCTTAAAGCGCTGTGCTTTCTCTGACTGGTGTCATTGCCTCATCTCCCAGTCAGTTCTTATCCTTATCTTCCTTTTTTAAAAATTTTGTCTTTGTATATTTTATATTGGAAAGCCATGCAATACCTTCATTTTTAAATACTTCAAATCACTGCACATTTACTTCTGTGAATTATACTGCCTGTGTTTTTACGTTAAACAAATTCTAGAAGTAGTTTTAGCAATGTAAGAAATTTCCAACTTAAATAGCAAAGAAATACATCCCGCTTGCTGATGACGACAGTTGTTTCTGTATTTCCCAAGTCTTTCAGATAAGTATCTTATTTGGTAAGATGAATTCTAAGAGCAATTATGAAAAAGTCAGACAATTCCACATATACCCCAAAAACCTCACTGAAAATACTAAGTTTGTATGGGATAGAACGTAGGTGTAGCTGTAGTAACAGGATATACATATGTTTCTTTTTCTTTTACACCATATGATAAAGCGAAATTCATGATTTATTAAAATATTTATACTCATTTTAAAAATACTCAGCCATGCTATATATAAAAGATAAAATAGAAATGATTTTATATAATGTGATGTGTCCTTGCCAGTTCATAAATGCATTCCAGATCTAAATATCCAGGAATAATTCAAAAGCATGGTTAGTACCCCATTGTGTTTGTTTTTTTCCTGTGTTTTTCTGTCCAAAAAGTTGAAAGAATTGTCCAAGTGAATACACATGTGGTTTGTTTCTCCATTCTTCTGTTGATGGACATTTGAGCCATTCCCATTTGGGGCTGTTATAAGTAAAACTGCCATAAATATTCTAGTATAATTCTCTTTGTAGATATATGATTTTATTTCCCTCTCTGAATGGTGCTTTTGATGAACAGAAGCTTTTAATTTTGATGAAGGCTGATTTGTCAACTTTTCTTTTTTATGGTTAATTCATTGGTGTCCTAATTATAAATTGTTGCCTACCCTAAATCCATGAATATACTATCTTCTGTGTTCTTCTAGAAATATTACAGTTTTACCTCTCACATTTATATATATGATTTAATCTCAAGTTGCTTTTTGAGCACATTATAATGAAGAGCCTGTTACCAGGGTCTTTTTATTCCATGTAAATATTAAATTGTCCCAGTGACATTCATTCTTTTCCCACCGGATTGCACTGGTGACTTTGCTGGAAATCAAGTAAACACACATACATGGGTCTATTTCCAGACTCTCTATTCTGTTTCATTGACTGATTTGTCTGTCTTTGTGCCAATAGCACATAGACTTACTCTTGTAAACAAGATTTTAGATTAATTCTTGATGTCTGGCAGGTTAGTCCTGCAAATCCATTCTTCTTCAAGATTAACTATTTTAGATATTTTGCTTTTTTCTTATAAATTTTTTAAATCACTTGTGAATTTCTATAAAAAACCTATTGAGAGTTTATATAATTGTATTAAATCTAATAGATAAATTTGAGGAGAATTGTCACCTTAACAATACCGAGTTTTCCAATCTTTGAAATGGTGTCTCTAATTAGGTCTTCCTTAATTTCTCTTGACAATGTTTTGTAGTTTTCAATGTAGAAGTTTGCATATCTTTGTCACTCCTAAGTATCTACTACCTTGTACTGTCATAAATGGTAGTCTTAACATTTTTATTTTCTAGTTGATTGTTGCTAATATGTAAAAATATTTTTTCCTGTTGACCTTGTATCCAGATACCTTTGCTAAATTCAAACTTATCACTTATCTGTGGACTCAATTGGATTTTCTGTGAGTAAAGAGAGTTTTACTTCTTCCTAGGTTTGATTCCTGGGTTGGGAAGATCCCCTGGCGAAGGAAAAGGCTACCCACTCCAGTATTCTGGCCTGGAGAACGCCATGGACTCTATAGTCCATGGGGTCGCAAAGAGTCAGACACGACAGAGCGACTTTCATGTTCACGTTTCCAACTGAATGCCTTTTATTTCTTTTTATTGTTTTATTGCACTGACAATATCTCTAGTACAATTTCTAGTGCTGGATCTTCAGTACAATGTGAATAGAAGTGGTAAAAATACATATTATTGTCTTGTCCCCAGTTTACGGGAGAAATGTTAAATAGTTCACCATTAAAGTCACACTGACTGTTGTTGTTTTTGTGTGTGCCTTAGCAAATTGACGAAGTTCCCTGTCTAGTTTGATGAGAATGACACAGGCGTTTAAAAATTTCTTTGGATTTATATCTCTTCTCTCACACTGAAAATACTGGTTCCTAATAATGTAAACATAATTTTTTTGTTTTGCCCTGTGATACACATGAGCTAGTTTCAAAACTATGACATCAGGAGCAATACCATAGTTATTACTAAGTAAAATGCAAGATAGCTTTGCCCTATTTTTCAGTATTATGGTGTATCCCACTAAGGATATATAGTCAGAGTCCTTGTTCTAAAGACAGTTGAAATAATCCCTTTTTCTTTATGGCTGTATCATCAACTTGATATACAGTTTAGATTAATTTGTTTCATTTTGCTTTCAATTTTAGAGGTTTATTTTTTCAGGTAAACTATCATATAATCTGGAAATAATCCACTGGTTAAAACTAGGTGCTTCCATTGCAAGGGGCATGGTTTGATCCTGGTCAGGGAACTAAGATCCTGCATGCTACATAATGTGGCTGGGAGGGTAAAAAAAAAAGAGAGAGTTCTGCTTCTTCCTTTTCAAATTTTAACCTTCTAATTATTTTCCACTTTGATTGATGGAGTTAATTTATTGTGGAGATGGTGATCATTCTTGCGTGCTCAGTCACTAAGCTGTGTGTGACTCTGCGACCCCATGGACTGTAGCCCACCAGGCTCCTCTGTCTGTGGAATTTTCCAGGCAAGGATACTGGAGTGGGTTGCCATTTTCTTCTCCAGGGAATCTTCCCGACCCAGGGATCAAATCTGCATTTCCTGTGTCTCCAGTATTACAGGCGGATTCTTTACCACTGAGCCACCTGCGAAGCCCGGGGATCATTCTTACCTGGTTCCTAACTCAAACAGGGATGTGTATAGTTTTTAGTAAGTAAGATCCTGCTCCAGAGGTAATTACATGTATCTCTTAAAAGTGCTCCTTCCTCTATATTCCTCTAAGTACAACTTTAAGTCTAACTTTCATTGCCTCTTTCTCTGCCTCAATCTTTTTCCTTCTACTCTATCTTCCCTTTATGGTTGATTAGTTGTTCAAATCACTTCTGTAAAATGCAAACACATTCTGCATGAACTGTAGTTGTTACAAATATTAATAACACACAGATGGATTTGGGTTGGTTTTGGCTAGAATACAGACAGAAGGTATAGAACCCCCAATGGCTCGAGCTAGAGAATAATAATCCAGAGTTAGAATGTGGTGGTCAGAGAGCAGAGACAAAGCTGGGAAATTCAGTCCTTGTTTGAGAGGAAAGGACCTCTTTGAAGACTTGTGGCTGCTTCCCATTGATATTAACAAGGCACAAATATCTGGCTCCAATTCACCTTTCCAATCTTCTTTTAAACTATTGTCACTGACAAACTCAGCCCAACTCACCTACTCTCTCTACCATTTCTACACTTGGGGTTTCCGATTAGTTTCCTTTTGTTTCTGACACTTCAGGTTGGTCCTCTGTAGTCATGTGCCATGTATCTGATGGCTACACCCCATAAGATTCAGACACTAGAGATGTGACCGTGTTCTCTCCTCCAGCTTTTAATATGCATGCCTTCTCCTCAATGAGTGTTTCTTAATTTCTATTCCTAGAAATAATCCCTGGCTTCTCTGAATTCACCTATACCTTTACCTCTCTTATGATACCTCAATTCCTATCTTCTGCTGTGGTTATTAAAAAACAGGCATATTTTTAGATTCCCATAATTTCTGGAATGATGACCTGAGTCATAGTAATAAATAAGCATGAATGTGTTCTGATCATTACAGAAGAGACTGGCCTCCATTCCTCTTTTGTTATAATTTTAATAACACAATCTAGTAATTCATTTTGCTTGCCTGGAAAATCCCACGGGCGGAGGAGCCTGGTAGGCTGCAGTCCATGGGGCCTCGAAGAGTTAGACACGACTGAGCGACTTCACTTTCACTTTTCACTTTCATGCATTGGAGAAGGAAATGGCAACCCACTCCAGTGTTCTTGCCTGGAGAATCCCAGGGACGGGGGAGCCTGGTGGGCTGCCGTCTATGGGGTTACACAGAGTCGGACACTACTGAAGCGACTTAGCAGCAGCAGCAGCAAACGATTAGGTAGCATAAGCTTAAAATCAACAAAACTCTTTGGTTTATATTTTAAGAAGTTTGTTCTGTTCTACATCCCCCTCAACTTCTGTTTGTGAGGTTAATTCTTTAAAATTTAAGTGTAGACATTAATTAATCCATGCCAAATTTTATCTTTTGAAAGTCTATCATGTAGTCTATTGAGATCTTGATTCTTTCACCCAGCCTATAATCCATGCATTCAGCTTTTAGTCATCTGTCTTTGTTGAGGTAGCTTATCAAACTATAATTCATGAATCCTGCATAAAACTGCACACACTGGGAAAAAAACCCTTTAAGCCAACATGGGTTGATTAATTAGAAATGTTTGGCCTCTATTATTAAATTAGCTAAAAATCAAATCTACATAATCCACTGTATTATATTCCATATCACATTTCCTGGATTCATGTTTAAGGATATCATATGTTTGTCTGGTATCTCACTAACCAACACGTAATTACCAAAAGTTATCACCTTTCTACTACAATCCCTTGTAAGGAAGTAAATGAGCTTACTTTAGCATGCCTTGCTCCTGATGAACCCAGGCTGGCGCCTCCTGCCATATAAAAGCATTCTGATTGGTTTAACAAAGCCCAACACTCATGCTCACCTGATTCTCCCCACATGGAAAGGAAAGGTATTACTGCTCCAGAAATAAAACAACTTGATGACTCACTCAGACAAGAGAGGTTACTCCCTGTGACAGCTAATCACAACCTGGCGGCATACAGGTAAAGTAAATCAAGCTGATATTACTCACTCTCCAGACTGCCCATTGACAAGAGAGGCAGGAAGAGGGGTGTAGACTCACCCCTGTTGATTCCCAGCACCCACACACAGTCCACAGAGATCCCCAGCATAAGAGCAGCCTGTAAATAATCACTGTCAGCCTCCTCACTGCCTCTTCTGCCCACTTTCTTATTCAGAAAATATCCACTATCAACTGTATAACACATTCCTAAGGATGACCCTAAAATACAGGTCTTTCTGGTAGAGAAAGGTCTTCTGATAAAATGTTTTCTCTGCCAGAAATTATTTTGGTAGATGGTATCCAGTACATACTCAGACTGGGGCTTTGTTTCTTGTTAAAGCCACTAGTTTGGAGGGGATTTTAAAAATTCATACAGGTTTTATCTATTGAGGTTAAAAGGTAATTTTTTTTTATGTTCTTAAGATTTATTTTTTTTTAATTTATTTAATTGGAGGTTAATTACTTTACAATATTGTATTGGTCTGCCATACATGGACATGAATCAGCCAGGGGTGTACATTTGTTCCCCATCCTGAACCCCCCTCCCACCTCCCTCCCATCTCATCCCTCAGGGTCATCCCAGTGCACCAGCTCTGAGCACCCTGTCTCATGCATCGAACCTGGACTGGCGATCTGTTTCACATATAGTAATATACAGGTTTCAATGCTATTCTCTCAAATCAGTCCACCCTCGCCTTCTCCCACAGAGTCCAAAAGTCTGTTCTATACATCTGTATCTCTTTTGCTGTCTCGCATATAGGGTCATTGTTACCATCTTTCTAAATTCCATATATATGCATTATTATACTGTATTGGTGTTTCTCTTTCTGACTTACTTCACTCTGTATAATAGGCTCCAGTTTCATCCACCTCATTAGAACTGATTCAAATGTATTCTTTTTAATGGCTGAGTAATATTCCATTGTGTATATGTACCATAGCTTTCTTATCCATTCATCTGCTGATGGACATCTAGGTTGCTTCCGTGCCCTGGCTGTTACAAACAGTGTTGCGATGAATATTTGGGTACACGTGTCTCTTTCAGTTCTGGTTTCCTCGGTGTGTTTGCCCAGCAGTGGGATTGCTGAGTCATATGGCATTTCTATTTCCAGTTTTTTAAGGAATCTCCACACTGTTCTCCATAGTGGCTGTACTAGTTTGCATTCCCTCCAACAGTGTACTGCTGCTACTGCTAAGTCGCTTCAGTCGTGTCCAACTCTGTGCGACCCCATAGACGGCAGCCCACTAGGCTCCTCCTAGTGTTCCTGGGATTCTACAGGCAAGAATACTGGAGTAGGTTGCCATTTCCTTCTCCAATGCATGAAAGTGAAAAGTGAAAGTGAAGTCGCTCAGTCGTGCCCGACTCTTATCGACCCCATGGACTGGAGTCTACCAGGCTCCTCCGTCCATGGGATTTTCCAGGCAAGAGTACTGGAGCAGGGTGCCATTGCTTTCTCCAACAGTGTAAGATGGTTCCAAAATGTAATTTTTGAAAACATACTTTAATGTATCTGAGTACGTCCTGGCTCTGAGCTCTCCTTCAAGGATCATAATTCTGTTCATTTATTTGCGGATACTGAAGGAGTATTTTTAGACAGGGTACTGTGGTACAGTCCAAGAAATTCCTAGAAACTCAAAATTGAATTGGATCCTGTCCTTGCTCTCTGTACTTTCTGTAAGGAAATATAATGCAAAATAATTCTATTTAATAACAACTTTGCAGAGGGGCAGGGTGTGAAAAGGAACCAAACAAACATAAAGTTTGTAAGCAAAATTGAGTTTCTCTTAGGATGATTTCCAGTGTAAAATGACATTCAACCAGCAGATTCTGACATAACCTTTTTCAACTTCCGATCAAAATACTTAAGAAGAAGAAAGAAGATGAACACCCAAATAAAAATAAAAACTGACAATTAATCTATAGGCCAGAAGCAAAGGGAAAACTCCAGTAAGGATAAGCCAGATAGAATCACCTAGAAAAGTTTAATCAATTGCTCTCCCTTTCTAGGCCGCTGGGGAAAAATGGCAAACTTGCAAGCAAAAAGTCAGGTGGAAAAGCCCAGCATTTTGCCTCTGAAGGAAAAAATAAAAAACTGAATAAATGAGAAAATTAGGTGGCCAAACTTTCTTCGTATTGGAGCTGTGTTTGAGGGATCTGGAGTGCTCTTAGTCCTTCCTCCCCTCTCTTTCAAAAATATTTAAATTCTGTGATAAAAACTAGGCATATTTGGCAAAACTAATAAATTCTGTAAAGTTTAAAAATAAAATAAAATTATAATTAAAAAAAAATAGGCATAAGCTGGGATAACACTGGAGATTTCATGGTCCCCTAAGTGAACACTGGGCTTCCCTGGTGGCTCAGATGGTAAAGAATCTGCCTGTAATGCAGGAGACCTGGGTCCAATCCCTGGGTCGGGAAGATCCCCTGGAGAAAGGAATGGCAACTCACTCTATGATTCTTGCCCGGAGAATCCCGTGGACAGAGGAGCCTGGCGGGCTACAGACCATGAGGTCACAGAGTCAGACATGACTGAGCGACGGACACCAGTGAACACTGTAGAGACATCAGGAAAGGGCTGTGAAATACAGGGATCTGGCAATGGTGATGTTTCCCAGAGTCCAGCAGTCAGAAGGTGATAGAGGCACTGAGGCAGGAGAAGATAGCAGATATCTCATGCTAGCAGGGTCTCACTAACGAAAATCTGCAAGAGGCTGGGAACTGCCTAGGAGCTGCACACCAGCCTGCCATCTAGCTCCTGAGCTGACAGGGAAACACCCAGCCAGAAACCCAAAGGCAGTCGTGTGCTGGAAAACCAGACCCTTCAAAAGCCCTATTCTCAAGTATTTGACAATTGCCATAGTATAAATACTCCCACTGTGGTGGATCTCAGCTACCAGTATCACTGAACCACAAGCTGGGGAGAGAAACAACTCTGGTATTGGTATAAGTTGAACCCATCACATCCCCTGACACACGGGTGGATGAATTTCTCTTCATTCTGGAATGAGGAAAGGGGAGTATGTGGGAAAAAAACCCAGGAACAAGGAAGGAGAAGGATGATAATACTGAGCAGAGGTTGAGCACTTATTCTCCCAAATACTTCATAGTTTATAAGGAACATCTCATTTAATCCTCGTGGCAATTCTATGAAGTAGGCGGTATGATCATAATTTTAAGACAACAATCTGAAGTTTCCAGAGGTAATTTGCTTTGCTCACGCAGCTATTAAGCAGAATATCTGGTCTTTGGACTGTTGAACTCCAAAACCCTTACACTTAAACTCTAAGCTAAGCACAAAGTAAACCTGCAATAAATATCCAGATTTCTTGACTCATCGTAATTCTATAAACCATTCATCTACCACATAAATTATTGTCATCTTCACTTTTTTCTCTTTTGATTTAATGAGAGATTTATATTTAGGAATTTTCCACTACTCTCTGCTAATTTAGAATGAGAGAGGCTTCTGGGATGTGTGTGTGTGTGTGTGTGTGTGTGTGTGTGTATGTGTGTGAGGGGGGAGATGGGTGTGGGTGTGGTGGGGAATATTCAGAGAATAGAGGACCAAGGTCCTTTAATTCCTTTACAGTACTCCAAAAATCAGTGGCTAGAGATCAGAGGCTGGGACTGATAGTCCCGAATAAAAGCGGCCTGGGGACTTCCCTGGTGGTCCAATGGTGAAGACTCTGTTCTCAATGAAAGGAAGCCCAGATTCGATCCCTGATCAAGGAATTGGATCCCAAGTGTTGCAACTATGACCTGGCACAGCCAAATAAATAAAATTTAAAAAATAAATAAAAGTGACCTGTTATCTATTAATCTTCTGGTATTTTTAAATTCATACCAGAGAGTCTTTCTCTCTGCTACTTGCCATCAGTGTTAACACACACATGGATAAGTCATCCAAAACTCTAGCTTCACCGTGGCTTGATATATTCACTGACCTTTGTTCCCTAACAACTACCTCCTCCCATGGGCACACCTGGGGACCTTTGCACATCTATGTGCCCCACCTGTGATATAATGAATTCCAGTGAATTGCTCACTGACCACAGCCTTCTAGTTCTTCCACATCTTACTCCACCCCTTGGCCTTTGATCTAGTCAAGTAACCCCCTCACACTGAATTGTCTCTTGTGTTTCCCCCTAACCTTCCTCCCTTCTGTCTTCTTTCTTTTCGTTACTCAGGCTAGAGGCCAGGTCGCATCAGTTCAGTCTCACCCGTGAGCTCACCATCTTTGCCCCTATGGCTCTCATCACTTCATCCATCCATCCTCTCAGTCCCTGCACGCAGGTTGCTTTGGGGCTGCTGAGAAAATCATGTGCTAAGGTCCTCCAACCTTGGATTATTCTTCCTCACAGCCCAAAACTTCTCCAGTGAATACTTCTATCAGATGTTTCTCCCATTCCTCATGGCAGCTATTTCAAACTTCTACCACGTCCTTGGCTCCCCTACACCACAGACTCAGGAGAGGACACTGACTGTCCTTCACCAGTGTATTCGGTTGGAGGTGGCCCACATGCTTGGAGGATCACAGCACTGCGCAGTCCACAGTCCATAAGCGCTGTTAGAGGGAACCTCAGTATCTCCTTTGAGAAGTCTCCACATTTCCTCTGAATTGTCTTAAAGCCCTAAGAGTTTTCACAGCCATTGAGGGTCAGTCTGCCTTCTACATCCCGGTAGACACGGCCCTGGAGTCTGATTAGGACCCACTTCCTGGCCTCTTGTGGGCACACATATTACTGATACTTAACCAAACTAACTAGTTCTCTGACGATCCTGAAGGCACTATCTGGAGTCAACAAAAATGGGCAGTCTCCTTCACATAATAATAATCTCTTCCAAGCCTCCTCCATTCTTAAGATTCTCAAATTTACAGACTTAACGCAGAGGAAAGGAATAAATAAAAATTAAATTGAATTCCAGATAAAAGAAGAGGTGCCATATATAAATACAGTAACAGGATATCAATAACAGGAACCTTGGGCAGATGAGATGCTGACACAGACATTTTAAGGTTATAAAATATTGAGCTGATCATTGCAGCTTATTAGAGAGATAAAGATCAAAGGCAGACTCTATGAACCAATCAGATGTTTTGAGGACAACTATAAACGTAAACATTAGCCAGGTGGGGGTGAAAGTCCCTTTTTGACAGATTTATGTTTCTTATTATGATGAAATTTCTGGCTCGTGTACATTTAAGAAGTTCACCAGCTATCTCTTGATTTTTAACTACAATAATTTATTATAAAATTATCCCTAATTTTGAAGATAATGATGCTTGCTTTACTTGTTGGTTTTGAGAAATTTTATTTCCTCATTGTTTATTACATGAAGTTCAACTTGAATTAAACTCATCAAATTGTAACTGATCTTATTGTAATTAATTCAAAAAGTATAATGGATTCTTCAAATCTCTTGGAGTTAGGAAAAATACATCTGTTTTCTTCCTTTCATGGGCTATGATTGTAACATAAATCATGATTTTTTTATCAGAATCTTCTTTTGTTGGTATTCATCTGGGAAAAAATATCAACCTAGGAACTTCCCTGGTAGTACAGTGGTTAAGAATCTGCCTTCCAATGCAGAGGACGTGGGTTTGATCCCTGGTCAGGGAACTAAGAGCCCATATGCCTCAGAGCAACTAAGCCCCTTGGCCACAACAACTGAGCCTGAGTACCACAACTAGAGAGAAGATAGAGAGTCACAACAAACATCCTGTATGCTGCGACAAAAATCCCACATGCTACAACTAAGACCCCATGCAGCCAAATAAATAAATATTTTAAAGAAAAAAGTCAACATACACAAAAACAGCATGAACAAACAGCACAATGAACCTCCAGTTGCCCATCATCCAGATTCAATATCATTAAGAAGTTGCCACAGTGTAGATACATTTGAAAATTAAGCATAAATTTAGCTGTGTATTTAACAGTACAAACCAGTCCCTTGAAGCAGCTGCCTCTCAGGTTCAAGGACACTAACAGCTCTGTGAAGAAACAGATCTATTCTCTCCCAAGAGCACACTCCAGGGTACTCCTACTCCTAATTTTAATTTTTAAAAAATTTTTCCGCTTCATTGGTTATGTGTATTTCTAAAAATTATCACTACATAAATAGTATATCCACACTGTAATCCATAGTTCAGTATGTGGGAGTTGTTATTTTTTATTTTTTTAAAGTTCCCAGTCTCTTCTTACCTCTGAGGTACTGATGGTTGAGTTGTATCATTTAACACTTTTCTGCATATCCACACAATTACGTGCAAACATGTGGTACTAGTTATTAAGCCCTTGTCTCTCAGTTCCAAACTCTCCTTGTTTCATGATGCTGGGATTGTAACTTTGAAAACTACATTTCTCCTTTACTCCTTAGATTCCTGTTAGGATCCTTGTATCTTTCTGGTTTGCTAATGGACCCCAGGAGAATCACCTGACCAACGCTTCTTCAGTCCTGCAGCCGCAGCCATGGCCCCAGACAATAGCTGAACCCAGTTGGTTTTCAAACAATTGTAGAACCAGAGTCATCACACCTCCTAACCTAGACTTTTCCAAGTTCTCTTTCTAGTTAGCAAATTTGTACCTCCTTCACCACTATTAATCATGCTGCTGCTACTACTGCTAAGTCGCTTCAGTCATGTCCGACTCTGTGCTCCTCCATCCATGGGATTTTCCAGGCAAGAGTACTGGAGTGGGGTGCCGTTGCCTTCTCCAATTAATCATGCTAGTTCATCACAATTAATATTTTATATTTAATCATGCATAAAATCACATAATAAAATATAAAACTATATTATATCTCTCTTCTGATAACTAGACAATGACACAGAAATATACACATATTGGATTTTTTTTCTTCTCCTTATATATGTATGCTTTACAATAAATGGAATAATCCATGCCCCTTACTTTGAAACTTGCATTTTTTCACTTGTTTCATGGACTTCTTTCCAGATCAATATATTTAACACTAAGTTAAGTCTTCTCAATAGCTGCATATTCCATTATATGGACAGACTGCAAACTATTCAGTCATTTGCCTGTTGATGGATGTAATACAAGTCCTAATTTCAGCTACAACCAAAAAATGATACAATAAACATCCCGGTTCATATATCCCTTTATACTAATTTTCTATTACAAAATTACTGAACATGGGATTACAGTATCAACAAATAAGATATTTGTATTTTTGAGACATTACATGTACCTAACTGAACTGGCCATACTCTGCAGTATATTACCTACTATCTTTAGTGGTTCATTCAATACCCTTCTTCTGTTTTATATTTTCCTCTGTTACTGCTACTGCCATTTCCTTTTCTGTAAGTCCCCACTCTAGTGTCCTTTCCACAGCCACCTTATTACACCTAACAAAAAATTTTTCGATTGTTTAAAAAAGATCCTTTTATGGTTCATTTATTTGAATCAGAATCCAAACAAAATCTACAGCATTGTATGTTGATTCTCTCAGTTTATAAAAGTTCCCTCTTACCTTCTCAACCACCCCCTCTCTGCCCTGCCATATCATTTGTTGAAATAAATGATTATTTGTCTTACAGAATATTCCAGATTCTAGACTTCCCTTCTCCAGGGGATCTTCCTGACCCAGGGATTAAACCCGGGTCTCTTGCACTGCAGGCAGATTCTTTACCATCTGAGCCACCAGGGAAGCCCATTGTTTCCTTTTAGTGTTGCTTAACTTGTTCCTCTTTTCTCATTTTTTGTAGACTTAAAATCAGATAAAGGCTTGATTATATTTAAGCTCAATTTTTTTTTCATGGAGGATTCTTCATATGTGGCGAGGTATTCTGCATACTACATCACATGATGATTGTCCTTAATGTCTAGTTGTCCCACTTACAATGACATTGAGATTGGTGCATGAATTCCACTATTGACAGTCTGATCTATTCATTATAAAGTTCCCCATCAACCTTTCACCTCATAGTTTTAGCAGCCATTAATGAGCATTCCTTAAAGCCACTGTTTTATTAGGGTTTATAAAAATGGTGACTTTCTTATTGTATCCTTCCTTCTGCATTTATTAATTAAAATTCCTCAACAAAGAAGAATCTTCCCTTATCAACTCTTTAGTTACTCTAAAATACAGTTCAAACAGAAAAGACAGGCTGGAACCTTTTCTTAAGTAGTAGATTTAACTTGTCTAATACTTCCTATGATATTGGTATTTGGGTTTTTTTTTAACTTTCAGTTATTTATATTTTGCCAGAAAAAAATTTGTTCCCTCCACATTTTCAGTTTATTACCATGGACTACACAAGATATTCTTGTATAATTCTTTTGACCTCTATTGTATTTTCTTTTTCAAACTTAAAATGGTATGTGTCCACATGCTGGCATGCTCAGTCGCTTCAGTCATGTCTTACTCTTTGCGACCCTATGGACTATAGCCTGCCAGGTTCCCCAGTCCATGAGATTCTCCAGGCAAGAATGCTAGAGAGGGTTTCCATGCCCTCCTCCAGGGGATCTTCCCAACACAGGGACTGAACCTGAGTCTCCTGTGGCTCCTGCATTGCAGGCGGATTCTTTACCGCTGAGCCACCAGGGAAGCCCATATGCATACATATGTACGTGTAAACATATGTGTGTGCACACACACACACACATCTGTGTTTGCATTTATACTGATCTTTACAAAGAACTCATTTAGAGTTTATATAGTTTTGATGACCCCAGAAGTTGTTTTCCCTTCTACAGGTCACTTCCTAAGTACTCACACCTGTTTCACATTTGGAATTAGTCTGGAGGGTGGATAAGGCATTTCTCAGGTAATTTGCAGTTCCAAATTACCTTTCCGTTATGTTTCCTCAGCACAGATTTAACTTCCAGTACCTCACTTTACTATGCAGAGACAAATTAGAAATCATCAGGAAAAAATTCCTCCGCTTTTTACTTTTCTTGTCAACAAATTTATTTGCATTCTTGCCTTAAAAAAAAAAAAAAAAACTCTATTCCCATTCCCTTTCACCACAATGAAAGAGGGCACTGCATCTATCTCTGCAACGTTTCTAGAGACCTTGATTAATTAATTAATGATTCTCAATTAGCATCAAATGCTACCAGCTTTCTTCCCTCAGTCTAAGTGTCCGCCATCTTAGGCAAATAGATACCTCCCTTTGTCCTATGTTCCCGTCTGGTTACCGCAACGTCTTTCTCCCCATTACAGCCAGCCCGTTGAAAACGTCATCTGTAGTTTCCACTCATAGTCTTCCTCTGCTCCCATTACTTCCTCAAATCTCCTCTTGCCAAAGTCACCAGTGGCTTCTTCCTTGATTAAAAAATAAATAAATTAAAAAACACTACGTACTCACCCCAGCAGCTGACGATGCTCTTGCCCTCTTTGAAGTACTTTCCTTTCTCAACTTTCTAACAGTCCACCCCACCCCACCCTCACACTTTTTCTGACTATTCTTCTACGTTTCTAGCTATTATTTCTTGTCCTCCTCTGTGGATTCCTCTTTCTGGAATACGGAAGACCTTCAGATGTCAGACTTTCTAGCACCCTGAGCCTTCTTTTTCCACTTACCTTGGAAGAAAAGGGTGCCAATTAATATTTATGGGGTGATGGCTTCCAGAGCTGAACTCTAGTCCAAAACATTCTCATAATATCTTCTGTGTCCACAGTGGACTTGTCTACCTGTTATAAAAGCACCCTAAAGGTAATGTGTCCAAATCTGAACTCATTATTTTTCCTCAAAACTTGTTTTCCCTCCCATTCTTCCCTCTTGATAAATCATACTGCCATCTATCCAGTGATCCATGCCAGAGATCTTGTATGACAGTATGAGATAGTGTGATTACAAAATGGAAAAACCACTGGATTTTGCAAAAGAAGATTTATCACATGCTTAAGAATAATCTCATGGAAGGCATTTGTAAGAATTATAATCAGCTCTCAAAGAGTATCTTTCCTCAAACTCTGTATTTCCCACTTGAGTTTTTTCTTTCTTTTTTTGCTTTCATCTGTTTCCTCCCTCTGTGAACCAGATTTTTCTGATAATATATGGCTCACTCCAGTACTCTTGCCTGGAAAATTCCATGGACAGAGGAGCCTGGTAGGCTGCAGTCCATGGGCTCTCGAAGAGTTGGACACGACTGAGCAACTTCACTTTCACTTTTCATTTTCATGCATTGGAGAAGGAAATGGCAACCCATTCCAGTGCTCTTGCCTGGAGAATCCCAGGGACAGGGGAGCCTAGTGGGCTGCCGTCTACGGGGGTCGAACAGAGTCGGACACGACTGAAGCGACTTAACAGAAGCAGCAGCAGCAGCAGCATGACCTTTCAGGCCAAGCCCACATCAGCATTTCTCTGATGTTGCTGTTCATACCAGAAGAGACTCAGATTGCCCCAACCTAAACTGACTCAAATGGTGCAAATATGTCATGCCTATGTCCTCTGCCTTAACTGGAGCTGTAGATAGGAATAGATGTTTTTTCAAACGAGTTGTGGGAAAGATAGACTGTATGTCGAGAGTTCTTGACATTTTACTCTTCACAAATCCTTCATATCTAAGAAATAATGATGAAATCCTGCCAAATCTACCTTTTATACTATTTCACAAATCTAGCCACTTCTTTTCATCCCCTCCTCACTTCACAACTTAACGCTGCCCTTTCCTAGATCCTCCCAACATATCCCCATATTCAGTCTCTCTTTCTTCACACCCAACCTCTACAATGTAGCCAGAGTGACCTTTTTAAAGTACCAATAATGTCACTTCTTTACTTAAATCTTGTCATAGGACATGTCAAGGCTGACACCTGACATACATGTCTGTATGTTAGTTAAAACTCCTTATTATGATTATGTTAGTTGCCCAGGGCTGATGTAACAGATTGGCACAAATTTAATGACTTAAAACCACAGAAATGTATTCTTTCAAAGTTCTAGAGGCTAAAGGTGCAAAATCAATATGTTGGCAGGACCGTGCTCTCTCTGAAGTCTCTAGGGAAGAATCTTTCTTCTCTCTTTTCTGGATTCTGGTGTCTCCCAGCAATCTTTGGCATTCCTTGACTTGAGCCGCATCACTCCAAGCTCCACCTTCAGCTTCACGTGACCTCCTTCTCTGTGTGTCTGGGTCCTCTCCTCTTCTTCTAAGGACACCAGTCATTGGATTAAGGCCCACACTTAATCCAGAAGGATTTCCCCTTGAGATCCTTAACCAACCTCATCAGTAAAGACCCTATTTCCAAAAGCTCACATTCTGAGGTTCCAGGTAAAATTGGTTCCCAAAGGAATCTCTTTCCTCAAACTCTGTATCTCCCAACACAACTTCACTTGAATTTTTTTTTTTTTCTTTTAACTTTCATCTGTTTCCTCCCTCTGTGAACTTGATTTTTCTGCCAATATATGACTCACTAAGACTACCTGAACTCTAACCCAGCATGACCTTTTAGGCGGACACTACTCAACCCAGTACAACGGGCTATAGGCCTTTTATGATATGGTGTCTACTCACCTCTCCAGCCTCATCTCTTATCACTCTCCAGCCCTCATATAATCTCTAGTCATAATAGCCTTTTGCAGTTCTGGGGCCATAAGACACAAGAAAGACTTACTTCTGGATTTTTGCATTTCCTGCCCACTTCTGTTTAGAATGTCCTTGCCATCTCCCTTTGCCTGGCTCTTACAATTTTTCAGATTCAGGGACTCTAGAAAGTTTTCCCAAGTCCCATCCATCATTGCTGTATGCCATCTGATCCCAAATTCTCATTTCACCTTCCATTTACCTCAATCATAGCATGTATCCCACTACCTAGTAATTTTAATTGCTGTCTCACTTCTTTTCTAGTCTTTCTCTCAATTCTTTGCCACTCAAATAATCAGTAAGGGACCAATCACTTATGGTTTTCTTTTAATTTGCTTTTGTACTCTCAGTGCAAAACACAGGGCCTAATAGGCACTCAACAGATGATTATACAATGAATGAATGTCTTTGAAAAGTAGTTCGCATATGGTAAGAATTTCCAGGTGTCAAAACTGATACGCAATTGCGTCTGTGATGGTTTCTTTTTTGTGTGTGTGTGATGGTTTCTTTATTCAGATTTGTCCATTAGAGGGAATAATAACTTCGTCTGAGGAAATCGAGGGACGCACTCCATGAATACTGAATATTATATTAGTCAGTATTAAATTACTCCATTTAGTTTTGCTGTTGCATGTGTTGAAAACCCACTTTGATCTGACCATAGTCCTATTCACTTTGATTATCCTTAGATCAAATAATGCAAGATTCTCAATTATAGCCATAGATGTGAATGACAGAATTACTGTATGAGTGGGTTTGAATTCCATATTAATGTTAACCTTAAAGAAAATTATGTAGGTTTTTTCCTAAAGTGGAGAAAAGCCTCTATTGAAATTGGGAAATGTGTATACCCACAAGTGAAAGAACTTGAAATAGAGCCTTAAAGAAAAGAGAAAAGTTAAAGTAGATAGTGTTGATTACTTTCAGGTAGCTTACCACTTTCATCACCATTAGAATTTAATTATGTAAGCACTCTGAATAAAATGAGGACAGAAAAGATGTTATTAAGAAGATCACATTCCTTTTAGTTAAATCATTTTTTGGAATAAATGGCTCCCAGGATTCTTGAATGTTTTCCTTTTTGGTTAATATAGTATCAAGGATTATAAAAGTATATAGCAGGCGTACATACTTATATATGGGTTGCCTGAACTAAAAGAGACTACAAGCTAATTGTGGTTGAGGGGCATCAGCAAGTAGGACATCAACGATGAACACAGCTTCTGGAAGCCCCTGGCCTCCTGAGCAACCTTGAGACCCAGTTATGGGCAAGTCCTTGCAGCTGCGTTTAAGGAGTTTTAAGAATCTGTCAAAGGGAAGCTGGTAAGATCAATGAGATGTTGTGAAGTTCTCCATACTGACACAAACCCAAGCTCCCAAGGAACCTCAAGAACAAAATAACTCAAAGGTGGAGAAGCTGAGCTGTGATGAGACCAAGAAAGGGATTCTCTGGTGGCCACTGGTTTTCAGATTGTGCTCTGGGAACGCCCTCAGCAAAATGGAAGAGGATGACTTGTAGAGAAAAAAATGACCCCTTTGCTTCACTTCTTCCCCCCTTCCTCTAATCTCTTTCCATATCTCTGTCTCCATCCGCTCTCTCTTCTAACTCACACTGACTCTCTCTGTTCCTCTCTGGATACTAGAAAACAGAAATACAAGCAAGACAAATCCCTGCTCTTCACATAACCTTTCCCTACAGCCCATTTGCCTGTGAACAGAGGCCATAGCTGGAAAGAGCTAGATATTCTCTTGTGAATGTGTTAGTTGCTCGGTCATGTCCAGCTCTTTGTGATCCCATAGATTGTAACCTACCAGGCTCCTCTGTCCATGAGATTCTGCAGGCAATAACACTGGGGTGGGCTGCCATTCTTTCTCCAGGGGATCTTCCCGACCCAGGGATCGAACCCAGGTCTCCCACATTGCAGGCAGATTCTATACTGTCTGAGCCAACTGGGAAGCCCACAGATATTCTCTTACAGCCCTCAATTCTGAAAATCTATTCATTCATTTTTTTTGTCATTCATTCATTTATTCATTATTCAACAAACATTTACTGAACCTATGTTTTAGGTATATAATTTGCCTTCCTGATCAGTTATCTTCAATCCCTTTCAATTCATGCAAATTTTTTTCCCGCTAAAAGTTTGCTGATGCTCAATATGGAAACATGACAGCTGCACTGAGTGAATTGAAGTAGGAACATAGAACTGGCCACCTCCTGCCCTGCCCTCTTCTGCAGCCACTGAAGAACGCTTTGTGGAGCATAGCACACACACCCCTGTTCTATGTGAGCACTCCCATACATTGCAGAGGGAATGTGAATTGGTACAATGACTGAAAAACAGCCGGATACATAAAGTGAACAATATGCCCACCCAGTTCCTCCCCTGGCTATACACACTCAAGACTGAAATGTATACATATGAGAACCAGGGGACATATCAAGAGTAAGCATAGTTTATAAGAGGCACAAAATGAAAACAATGTTAATTTCCAGCATCAGTTGAATGGGTAAGTAAAAATGGTACAGAATAATCAAAATGGAAAAACCAACTACATGAAGCAACATGGGTGAATCTAACAATGCTGAATGACAGAAACAAGAAAAAATAATATGGATAGGATTTACAAAATGTTCATTTACATGAAGTTCAAATGTAAGCAAAACTAAACTGTATTATTGAGGAAATACCTACTGAGATGGTTTTAAAAGAACACTAGAAAGTAGAACAAAGAAGTGATTACCATAGTGAGAAGTTACCTCTAGGGAAGATGACAAGGGATATTAAGGGGAAAGGTCACAGGGAGTTAGTTGTAGGTGTTCTGGGGATGCTAGTGTTATCTTATCCTTTGCTATGGGAAGTGATCACACTACTGTTTGTATTATTTCTTGTGGGTGATTATACCTGCATTATTCTAATTATTCATTAAACAGACTTTTATGTTTTATATCTTTTTCTGCAATGTTTCACACTTGCTTAAATGGCTACGCAAACAAAATACCATTGCTTGATTCCTGGGAAGTGAGAACAGGAGGGAAAATGATCAACTTCAAAGATGTTGGAGTCTCTAGCTCCTGGTATAATGTCTACCCCAGGCAAAAGACCTATATAGTAATGTTGGCTAAACCAAACTGGCCTAGGCAATGAGACATGCTTTGAAAGAGTAAACATCTTGTAGAGCCTACAGGCTACATCTAAGATTCTCATTTTTACTCCATGTCAAGACAAAATGCTGCTGTGGTTCTGTGTTTCTGTTTATCTTCAGTTCAGTTCAGTTGCTCAGTCGTGTCCGACTCTTTGCAACCCCACGGACTGCAGCATGCCAGGTCTCCCCGTCCATCACCAACTCCCAGAGTTTACTCAAACTCATGTCCATTGAGCCGGTGATGCCATCCAACCATCTCATTCTTTGCCATTACCTTCACCTCCTACCCCCAATCCCTCCCAGCATTAGGGTCTTTTCCAATGAGTCAACTCTTCGCATGAGGTGGCCAAAGTACTGGAGTTTCAGCTTCAGCATCAGCCCTTCCAATGAATATTCTGGACTGATTTCCTTTAGGATGGACTGGTTGGATCTCCTTGTAGTCCAAGGGACTCTCAAGAGTCTTCTCCAACACCACAGTTCAAAAGCATCAATGCTTCAGCACTCACCTTTCTTTATAGTCCGACTCTCACATCCTACATGACCACTGGAAAACCATAGCTTTGACTGCATGGACCTTTGTTGGCAAAGTAATGTCTCTGCTTTTTAATATGCTGCTAGGTTGGTCATAGCTTTTCTTCCAAAGAGCAAGCATCTTTTAATTTCACGGCTGCAGTCACCATCTTAGTGATTTTGGAGCCCCAAAAAATAAAGTCTCTCACTGTTGCCACTGTTTCCCCATCTATTTGCCATGAAGTGATGGGACCCGATGCCATGATCTTAGTTTTCTGAATGTTGAGTTTTAAGCCAACTTTTTCACTCTCCTCTTTCACTTTCATCAAGAGGCTCTTTAGTTCTTTGCTTTCTGCCATAAGGGTGGTGTCATCTGCATATCTGAGGTTATTGAGATTTCTCCCAGCAATCTTGATTCCAGCTTATGCTTCATCTAGTCCAGCAATTCTCATGATGTACTCTGCATATAAGTTAAACAAGCAGGGTAACAAAATACAGCCTTGATGTATTCCTTTCCCAATTTGGAACCCATCTGTTTATCTTGCTACATATTATTTAATTCATAGTGAATAAAGAATAATGATTTTCTTTGAGGACATCAGTGTTTTTAATTGATTTTTGTTCAACTCAGTATTGACCTTTAACTTCAAACTTTATAAAAAATTGTCTAAATCTAGACAAAACAACTGACCTCAGTTTCTAATGGAGCCAAACACCTACTGGAAATTTGAAGATAGACACACAGTATACATACGTTCTTAATTTTTCCTGCTTCTCCTTAAAACATTGACCGGAGAAAACTCTGATTATTTGCGGGTTTATTTTGTTCCAATTGAGAATTCACTGTATTCTATGCTATGCAACTAAATTAAAATGCTTCAGCATTTTCTTTAGATAATAGCTATATCTTTCTACTAGTCAATTATTAACGACAAATCAGATTCTTTACCTGGTTTAACACTGTCTATGATAATAACCAATCTTTTTAAAATTATTAGCTTCAGATGCAATTATAAAAATAGAGACATTTTAATAGTTTTCAATGTTTTAAACATAGAATTGAAAAATAATTTACTTTATATATATATCATATATAATGCTCTGTTTTTTCAATAGCTAATTTTATTTATTTGTCACATTTAATAGCCATACAGCCTTAACATAAATTGAAATAAAATGAAGAAAATTTCATTCATAATCCCAATGCTACCACAAATCAAACTGTTTTCAGTTTTAATTATACAATTAATTCCCTACTTTTAAACTAATGAGATCATTTAAAAAGTTACTTTAGTCTTTGCTCTTCTGTAAACTAGAAAGAAAAATATTTACTATTTTTTGTTTCCCACTTTGTTCAAAATTATATGAAGGATTCACAGAAGCTGTTAAAAATTCTATCTATGCTTTTATATTCCAGTGTATAAATTGTTCTATGAACATTCACTCATAAGACAAAGCTCTGAAATCAAACACATTAAACATAAACCAAAATGAATAAGTAGTCATGTTCATCTCATATAAACCCTAGAAACAAAAATGTGTTTATTATATTTAATAATAAGTTATATTATATCCTCATAACTTATCCTTGCATCTTTTATTCAGTTATTAAATATAAATAACATGTATTTAAAGTTACAGAAGGTAATAGTTGCTTATCTGCAAGACTGGCTTTTTTTTAATGATACGTAAACTTAGTCAAGCCCCACATCTCTGTGGTAGTTGTTTGTTCTTATATAAAATGAAGCCACAAAGAACTCTATAGGTACCTTAAAAACATCAAGAAGCAACCCACTGAAATTGGGGAGATTTATTGTACATAAGGAATGTTTCAACTCACTGACTAAAGATAAATGCAATAAACCAGAAAAATCAAACGAGATGATAACAAAGTCCAGTAAAGGTGGTCTTTGATGTAGAAGACAAAGAATGAAAGTGTGATGGTGCTCCCTGGCTGGAAGCTTCATTTTAGAATTAGGATTCAAGAGTTCCTAGAAAGAGTCAACAAAGGAAAAATCAAAACCAAAACCAAAAAATCCTTAGTCTATTATCTAAAACAAAACAGGAACCAAGCAAAGGAAAGGAGGGCTGAATGAGACTTACCTTGTATTTAGGAGCAGCTTTTTTTTGTCCTCTTCAGGGTGGTGGCCGGGCGGGGCGGGGAGTTCATGTGAATGTTGCCACTGTCAGTGGGCTCAATTACTGGAAGAAAATTATTACCCTGGTGTTAGGGCAAGAAAACCTTTCATTTGGGGTACAGAAACTGAAGACAAATTAAAATTAATGGTTACACTATTTTTCAAAAATCCTCCTTTTGTACCTCAATAAGGAATAAAAAAATAATACATTGTTCACTAACTTTTCCTTGTACTGTATTAATGTTATCTAACTATAGCTGACTTATATGTATGGATCATAATACACAAAATGATCTTATATATATTTTATCATGTCTAAAAACACAAAAAATTCATGCTAAAGTCTTAACTGACTTGTCTTTTCTTCTTGCACCAGATTCTGGGACACAGGTTGCTTTTTTCATCCTTCATCCCTGTCTCCCTGGCCATAATCATGCTTGTTTTAAGGAATTTTCCTGCTGATCATTCTGGAAAACCTATTTTATATCCATTCTCTCCTCTCACTCCCAGGTAAACTCCTTAGGTGTTCCTTACATTCACAGTATCCATTTTCTTTTTTCTCTTCAATTGGCCCCTTAAAGATTTCTGAAAAGTAAAATTAGAGAAGCCAACTCTTCTTTTCTAGAAACAAAGGTTATTCATTCAAACAAAAGAATGTAATCCAATATCAAAGCAGCACTTGTGACAATGACTAAGGCTGGAATTGTCCCTCCAGGGATGTTGAACTGTTTCTGCTTCAGTAGACTACATTACCACATGAAGGATAATAATAACAATTATCAGGACTTCCCTGGTGGTCCAGTGGTTAAGAGTCTGCCTTCCAATGCAGGGGACTAGGGTTTGATCCCTGGTCAGGGAACTAAGATGCCCCATGCCAGGGGGCAATTAAGCCTGTGTGCCACAACTAGAAAGCCCACAAGCTACAATGAAGAGCATGTGAACTAAGACCCAAAAACCAAAAATAAACAAATATTAAAAAAAAATTATAACAGATATCATTCATCGAGCATTTTTTTTAATATACCAGAACTTAAAACATCATGCTAAGAATTTTTCATAGTGTTTGGCTCATTCTTCATAGCAGTCATACAAGGCAGAGAAATAATATAATCACCATTTTAGAGGTGAGGATGCAAAAACACATGAAACAGAGTTAAATACGTGGCTGAGGTCACCCAGCTGGTAAGTGACAGCTAGAAGTTGAACCTAGGCAATCCGATGCCAGAACCCACCCTCCCTATGGTGCGGGTGCATGAGTGTCAGTCACTATTCCTCAGACCCGGGTTCTTGGAGGTGATCTAAGAGGATCACAGCTCCTCTGATGAGATGGCTCTGTAGATAAGGAAGAAGGATCTGAAATTTGGGCTATCTAACTGTAGATCAAACCTAAGAAAGAGAGGTGACCAACATTATTAAAACACTCCCTACTGCATCCTGGACAGTGGGATCCTTCCGGTTATAAGACGGCCTACACTGGTTTTCCTGCTTCATGAGAAGAACAAAAGAGCCACCTAATCAGAAAGTCTTGGCAAAGGGCAATATAATCAGTGTACCAGAGAAGGGGTGAAGGGGCAGTTCTCGGATGCAAGTTCTGATTGATAAACGAAGATAAAATCAGTCCCTCTGCAAGAAACTAAATGGTTGCAATGACAGAAAGAGAGCTGAAGTTTCAACAAAATGAATCCTTAATATTTTACGGGATTAACGCTGTGATCTTATTCAAACACATGTTTCGGCCTCTTTTTAAAATAGCATTTTTTTGGACTTCCCTGGTGGTCCAGTGGTTAAAAATCTGCCCAGCAATGCAGGAGACACAGGTTCAATCCTTGGTCTGGGAAGATCCCACATACCTCGGGGCAGCTAAGCCCATCCACCACAAATACTGAGCCCTCCCTCCAGAGTCCATGAGCCATAACTACTGAAACCCTTGCCCTAGAGCCCATGCCATCACAATGAGAAGTCCATGCACTGCAACCAGAGAGGAGCCGTGCTTGTCACAACTAAAGAAAGCCCACGTTGCAGCAATGAAGACCCAGAGCAGCCATAAATAAATAAGAATAATATAGAGCAGCATTTTCACCTTTTCTAACTTACAGTTATAAATAAAGTCCACTTTCTTCTTCCCTCATGAATATCACAGAATTTCATCTCTGCTTCCTAAGTGTCAGGATGTCCTCTTCTCCTTACCTGAGAGAGTCTCAAGGCTTCAATATCCCCACTGACCACAGGATCTCAAGTTGTCCTTTTGAGAATAAAATGAATCATATAATCTTGGTGTGTTAAGGAACCAGGCTGTGATGGTTTTTTGGCTACTTGCTGGTAAGCATTTCCTTGCTTCCTAATTGCCATGCAATTGTTGGAAACAACAAATATTTATTTTTAAATTTGGAGTCTTTGGCCTTTTTCTTTTCATCCCAAGTAGACACTAGCTTGTGGGCACAGTCTGAAGCCATGCAGACCCTGAGGATGGCCTAGGTAGACTATGGGATGTCCCCTTTACATTGTCCCCACTCCCCACGGAAGCCATAGTTAAGTTCTGCCCCAGGGTATTTTCAGGTCAGAAACACTTGATTTTTCTGACAGGGATTATAAACTGGAGGTATCTGCCAGAATCCACACCAGCTCTCTCCACCTCTAATCTCTTTCTTATCTAACCCTTAAACATTGGATAAATTTTTGTCTGTAAGGCAAAGTGACTTTCTATAGGAATTCTTCAGTCCAAGAATCAGGAAAGGAGATCTCCGAGCTCACATGGAGCGAGGAGAACCCTAGTGGCCAGACTGTGTTCGCTACAGATCATTCCTCATTAAGAGCTTCTGTGGAGGAGTGGCTGATTCCAGAGACTGCTGCTGCTGCTGCTGCTAAGTCGATTCAGTCGTGTCTGACTCAGTTCGACCCCATAGACGGCAGCCCACTAGGCTCCTCCTAGTGTCCCTGGGATTCTCCAGGCAAGAATACTGGAGTGGGTTGCCATTTTCTTCTCCAGTGCATGAAAGTGAAAAGTGAAAGTGAAGTCGCTCAGTCGTGCCTGACTCTTAGCGACCCCATGGACTGCAGCCCACCAGGCTCCTCCATCCATGGGATTTTCCAGGCAAGAGTACTGGAGTGGGGTGTCATCGCCTTCTCCGCTACTAGGTTCATATCAAAAGAACTTAGGAACCTTCTAGACTAAGCTCTCACTGGCCAAGAATGGTAAATTTGAACATTACTGAGATTAATAACTGCAACAGATTAAAACACATCAAGTGTATGTAAGCCTTGTGTTTAAAATGATACTTTAAAAAAATCAAAAAAAAATTTAAATTTAAATTTAAAAAATCCAACTAATTGGTCACTTTTGGAAGGTGCTAGTGAACTGATTCATTATATTTGGAAACTGGTAAACAGAGCAAAGATTTCATCATTACTCCTGTATTTCCTGTACACACTACCTCAGAGTAACCAATACTTGATTAAATTTGGTCTTTATAGAATTACAGATGGAAAAAAGGAACAACAGAATTAGAATATCAGCATCTTCCCATCTCTAATGAATTAATCTGGTCAGTGATCATCAGTGAGGCTGCTAACATCACAAAGAACACAACTGGATTTCCGTACCACATGACAGAAGCACACACATCACCACTCACAAAACTCTCTTGGAAATTAAAACTCCGATGTCAATCTGGTTAATCATTAGATTCAATTTACAGGAAATATAAAGGACAGAGAAACATGTCAAATGACAAGACTGGGATGCGAACTCCAGTGGGCAGTGGAAATACAACCCAGTTTCTTCAACACAAAAAACAACAAGGGCAAAAAGAAGGGGGGAGAAAAGGAGATTTATGGGAGCGTTAATCAAGGTTCTCCAGAGAAACAGAATCTATAGTACAGACAGACAGACACACAGATCTAGAGAAGACTGAACTATTATGAAATTGGCTCACTTGGTTACAGGTTGACTGACAAGTCCTAAGGTCTGCAGTCAGCTAGCCAGAAACATAGGCGAGCTGATAGCATACTTCTACTCCAAAAGCCAGCAGGTTCTAGACCTAGGAGAAGCTGAAGCTGAAGAAGCTTGAACCCAAAGGCAGGGGGAAAAATAACCCAGCTTTGCGACCCCATGGACTATATGATCCATGGAGTTCTCCAGGCCAGAATACTGGAGTGGGTTGCCTTTCCCTTCTCCAGGGGATCCCAACACAGGGATCGAACCCAGGTCTCCTGCATTACAGGCAGATTCTTTACCAGCTGAGCCACAAGGGAAGCCCTAAAGGCAGCTGGGTAGGAGGAATTCTCCCTTATTCAGGAGCTGGACAGCCTTTTGTTCTATCCAGACCACCGACTGATTGGGTGAGACCCACCCCCATTAGAGAGAGCAATCTACTTTACTCCATCTACTCATTTAAATGTTAAAACCACCAAAAACAAACAAACCAAAAAACCTCTCACAGAAACAACAGAATAGTATTTGACCAAATATCTGAGAACTCCGTGGCCTAGTCAAGTTGACATATAAAATTATCTAGCACAATGGGGTAAGTTTAGATTGAAAGAGATTAACTAAAGACATATGTCAATAATAGGGGCAGTCCTAACATGGCAGAGGAATAGGACGGGGAGACCACTTTCTCCCCCACAAATTCATCAAAAGATCATTTAAACGCTGAGTAAATTCCACAAAACAACTTCTGAATGCCGGCAGAGGACATCAGGCACCCAGAAAAGCAGCCCATTGTCTTCGAAAGGAGTCATCATCTGCCTGAGAAGGTGCGCCGGCTGTAAACCCAGAAAACCGACCCGCAGGGATGGGAGAGGCGTTAAGTTGCAGTGACCGGGCTGGCCAAACACCTCATCATCTGAGCTGCTCAGACCTGGCAAGGGCACAAAACGCAGGCCCAACGGAGTCTGCGCCTCTGAGGACTACCCGAGTGCCTGAACCTGAACGGCTTAGACCTGGGAGGTGCATACAGCCCAGGGCCGGCCTCAGATGGTTACCGGCGGAGCAACCTAGAGCCTGAGCTTGTGTGGGCAGGGAGGGTACATGCACCATGAGCGGGGGCAGACCCAGTGAGGCTGAGGCACTGCGAGCACATGCCAGTGTTATTTGTTTGCAGCTTCCCTCCCTCCCCACAACGCGACTGAACAAGTGAGCCTAAAAAAAAAAAAAGTGTCCTCCACTGCCCCCCTTGTGTCAGGGCAGAAATCAGACACTGAAGAGACCAGCAAACAGAAGAAACTAAAACCGAGGGAACCACCTTGGAAGTGACAGGTGCAATAGATTAAAACCCTGTAGTTCGTACCAACTACATAGGAAGGGGCCTATAGATCTTGAGAAATATAAGCCAGACCAAGGAACTATCCGAAAATGAACTGACCCCACACTAGCCACAATAACAAGAGAGAAAGTTCTAGATATATTTTTACTATTTTTACGATCATTCTTTTCTTTTTCTTTTTTTTTTAACTTAAAAAAAAAATTTTAAGTCCTCTATTACTCCTTTAATTTTCATTTTTATAACCTACTATTACTTTTCAAAAAAAAGTATTTTTTAAAGCAAACTTCATATATATATTTTTAAAAATAATTTTTGTGACTTTGTTTTTTTTCTCTTCTTCTTTTCTTTAATATTGTATTTTTGAAAATCCAACCTCTAATCTAGAATTTTAATCTTTGCTTTTTGGTATTTGTTATCAATTTTGTACTTTTAAGAACCCAATCTTCAGTACCCATTTTTACTTGGGAGTGAGATTACTGGCTTGACTGCTCTCTCCCCCTTTGGACTCTCCTTTTTCTCCACCAGGTCACCTCTGTCTCCTCCCTCCCCCTTCTCTTCTCTACCCAACTCTCTGAATCTCTGTGTGTTCCAGATGGTGGAGAACACTTAGGGAACTGATTACTGGCTGGATCTGTCTCTCTCCTTTTCATTCCCCCCTTTTATCCTCCTGGCCACCTCTGTCTCCTTCCTCCCTCTCTCTTCTCTGTATAATTCTGTGAACATCTCTGAGTGGTCCAGACTGTGGAGCACACATAAGGAACTGATTACTGGCTAGCTTGCTCTCTCTTTTGATTCCACCTCATCTCATTCGGGTCACCTCTAACTCCCTCCTCCCTCTTCTCTTCTCCATGTAACTCTGTGAACCTCTCTGGTTGTCCCTCACTGTGGAGAAACTTTTCATCTTTAACCTAGATGTTTTATCAATGGTGCTGTATAGAAGGAGAAGTCTTGAGACTATTGTAAAAATAAGACCGAAAACCAGAAGCAGGAGGCTTAAGTCCAAATCCTGAGAACATCAGAGAACTCCTGACTCCAGGGAACATTAATTGATAGGAGCTCATCAAATGCCTCCATACCTACACTGAAACCAAGCACCACCCAAGGGCCAGCAAGTTCCAGAGCAAGACATACCACACAAATTCTCCAGCAACACAGGAACACAGCCCTGAGCTCCAATATACAGGCTGCCCAAAGTTACTCCAAAACCAATGACATCTCATAACTCATTACTAGACACTTCATTGCACTCCAGAGAGAAGAAATACAGCTCCACCCACCAGAACACTGACACAAGCTTCCCTAACCAAGAAACCTTGACAAGCCACTGATACAACCCCACCCATAGTGAGGAAACTCCATAATAAAGAGAACTCCACAAACTGCCAGAATACAGAAAGGACACCCCAAACTCAGCAATATAAACAAGATGAAGAGACAGAGGAATACCCAGCAGACAAAGGAACAGGATAAATGCCCACCAAACCAAACAAAAGAGGAAGAGATAGGGAATCTACCTGATAAAGAATTCCGAATAATGATAGTGAAAATGATCCAAAATCTTGAAATAAAAATGGAATCACAGATAAATAGTCTGGAGACAAGGATTGAGAAAATGCAAGAAAAGTTTAACAAGGACCTAGAAGAAATAAAAAAGAGTCAGTATATAATTAATAATGCAATAAATGAGATAAAAAACACTCTGGAGGCAACAAATAGTAGAATAATGGAGGCAGAAGATAGGATTAGTAAAATAGAAGATAGAACGGTAGAAATAAATGAATCAGAGAGGAAAAAGGAAAAACGAATTAAAAGAAATGAGGACAATCTCAGAGACCTCCAGGACAGTATTAAACGCTCCAACATTCGAATCATAGGAGTCCCAGAAGAAGAAGACAAAAAGACAGACCATGAGAAAATACTTGAGGAGATAATAGTTGAAAACTTCCCTAAAATGGGGAAGGAAATAATCACCCAAGTCCAAGAAACTCAGAGAGTCCCAAACAGGATAAACCCAAGGCGAAACACCCCAAGACACATATTAATCAAATTAACAAAGATCAAACACAAAGAACAAATATTAAAAGCAGCAAGGGAAAAACAACAAATAACACACAAGGGAATTCCCATAAGGAAAACAGCTGATCTTTCAATAGGAACTCTCCAAGCCAGGAGGGCATGGCAAGACATACTTAAAGTGATGAAAGAAAATAACCTACAGCCCAGATTACTGTACCCAGCAAGGATCTCATTCAAATATGAAGGAGAAATCAAAAGCTTTACAGACAAGCAAAAGCTGAGAGAATTCAGCAGCACCAAACCAGCTCTCCAACAAATGCTAAAGGATATTCTCTATACAGGAGACACAAAAATGGTGTATAAACTTGAACCCAAAACAATAAAGTAAATGGCAATGGGATCATACTTATCAATAATTATCTTAAATGTAAATGGGTTGAATGCCCCAACCAAAAGACAAAGACTGGCTGAATGGTTACAAAAACAAGATCCCTATATATGTTGTCTACAAGAGACCCACCTCAAAACAGGGGACACATACAGACTGAAAGTGAAGGGCTGGAAAAAGATATTCCATGCAAATAGAGATCAAAAGAAAGCAGGAGTAGAAATATTCATATCAGATAGAATAGACTTTAAAACAAAGGCTGTGAAAAGATCAAAGACGGTCACTACATAATGATCAAAGGATCAATCCAAAAAGAAGATATAACAATTATAAATATATATGCACCCAACATAGGAGCACCGCAATATGTAAGACAAATGCTAACAAGTATGAAAGGGGAAATTAACAATTACACAATAATAGTGGGAGACTTTAATACCCCACTCACACCTATGGATAGATCAACTAAACAGAAAATTAACAAAGAAACACAAACTTTAAATGATACAATAGATCAGTTAGACCTAACTGATATCTATAGAACATTTCACCCCAAAACAATGAATTTCACCTTTTTCTCAAGTGCACACGGAACCTTCTCCAGGAGATCACATCCTGGGCCATAAATCTAGCCTTGGTAAATTCGAAAAAATTGAAATCATTCCAAGCATCCTTTCTGACCACAATGCAGTAAGATTAGATCTCAATTACAGGAGAAAAACTATTATAAATTCCAACATGGAGGCTGAACAAAACGCTGCTGAATAACCAACAAATCACAGAAGAAATCAAAAAAGAAATCAAAATATGCATAGAAACAAATGAAAATGAAAACACAACAACCCAAATCCTATCAGATCAGATCAGATCAGATCAGTTGCTCAGTCGTGTCCGACTCTTTGCGACCCCATGAATCACAGCACGCCAGGCCTTCCTGTCCATCACCAACTCCCAGAGTTCACTGAGACTCACGTCCATCAAGTCAGTGATGCCATCCAGCCATCTCATCCTCTGTCGTCCCCTTCTCCTCCTGCCCCCAATCCCTCCCAGCATCAGAGTCTTTTCCAATAAGTCAACTCTTTGCATGAGGTGGCCAAAATACTGGAGATTCAGCTTTAGCATCATTCCTTCCAAAGAAATCCCAGTGCTGATCTCCTTCAAAACCTATGGTACACTGTAAAAGCAGTGCTAAGGGGAAAGTTCATAGCAATACAGGCACACCTCAAGAAACAAGAAAAAAGTCAAATAAATAACCTAACTCTACACCTAAAGCAACTAGAAAAGGAAGAAATGAAGAACCCCAGGGTTAGTAGAAGGAAAGAAATCTTAAAAATTAGGGCAGAAATATATGCAAAAGAAACAAAGGAGACCATAGCAAAACTCAACAAAGCCAAAAGCTGGTTCTTTGAAAGGATAAATAAAATTGAAAAACCATTAGCCAGACTCATCAAGAAACAAAGGGAGAAAAATCAAATCAATAAAATTAGAAATGAAAATGAAGAGATCACAACAGACAACACACAAACACAAGGGATCATAAGAGACTACTATAGACAATTATATGCCAATAAAATGGACAACATGGAAGAAATGGACAAATTCTTAGAAAAGTACAACTTTCCAAAACTGGACCAGGAAGAAATATAAAATCTTAACAGACCCATCACAAACACGGAAATTGAAACTGTAATCAGAAATCTTCCAGCAAAAAAAGCCCAGGTCCAGACGGCTTCACAGCTGAATTCTACCAAAAATTTAGAGAAGAGCTAACACCTATCCTACTCAAACTCTTCCAGAAAATTGCAGAGGAAGGTAAACTGCCTAACTCATTCTATGAGGCCACCATCACCCTAATACCAAAACCTGACAAAGATGCCACAAAAAAAAAAAAAAAAAGAAAGAAAGAAAGAAAACTACAGGCCAATATCACTGATGAACATAGATGCAAAAATCCTTAACAAAATTCTAGCAATCAGAATCCAACAACACATTAAAAAGATCATACACCATGACTAAGTGGGCTTTATCCCAGGGATGCGAGGATTCTTCAATATCCACAAATCAATCAATGTAATACACCACATTAACAAATTGAAAAATAAAAGCCATATGATTATCTCAATAGATGCAGAGAAAGCCTTTGACAAATTTCAACATCCATTTATAATAAAAACTCTCCAGAAAGCAGGAATAGAAGGAACATACCTCAACATAATAAAAGCTATATATGACAAACCCACAGCAAACATTATCCTCAATGGTGAAAAATTGAAAGCATTTCCTCTAAAGTCAGGAACAAGACAAGGGTGCCCACTTTCACCACTACTATTCAACATAGTTTTGGAAGTTTTGGCCACAGCAATCAGAGCAGAAAAAGAAATAAAAGGGATCCAAATTGGAAAAGAAGAAGTAAAACTCTCACTGTTTGCAGATGACATGATCCTCTACATAGAAACCCTAAAGACTCCACCAGAAAATTACTAGAGCTAATCAATGAATATAGTAAAGTTGCAGGATATAAAATCAACACACAGAAATCCCTTGCATTCCTATACACTAATAATGAGAAAATAGAAAGAGAAATTAAGGAAACAATCCCATTCACCATTGCAATGAAAAGAATAAAATACTTAGGAATATATCTACCTAAAGAAACTAAAGACCTATATATAGAAAACTATAAAACACTGGTGAAAAAAATCAAAGAGGACACTAATAGATGGAGAAATATACCATGTTCATGGATTGGAAGAATCAATATAGTGAAAATGAGTATACTACCCAAAGCAATCTATAGATTCAATGCAATCCCTATCAAGCTACCAACAGTATTTTTGACAGAGCTAGGAGAGGGCAATGGCACCCCACTCCAGTACTCTTGCCTGGAAAATTCCATGGATGGAGGAGCCTGGTGGGCTGTATAGTCCATGGGGTCACTAAGAGTCAGACACAACTGAGCGACTTCACTTTCACTTTTCACTTTCATGCATTGGAGAAAGAACTGGCAACCCACTCCAGTGTTCTTGCCTGGAGAATCCCAGGGACAGGGGAGCCTGGTGGGCTGCCGTCTATGGGGTTGCACAGAGTCAGACACAAGTGAAGCGACTTGGCAGCAGCAGCAGCAGAACAAATAATTTCACAATTTGTATGGAAACACAAAAAAACCTCAAATAGCCAAAGGAATCTTGAGACAGAAGAATGGAACTGGAGGAATCAACCTGCCTGACTTTAGGCTCTACTACAAAGCCACAGTCATCAAGACAGTATGGTACTGGCACAAAGACAGAAATATAGATCAATGGAACAAAATAGAAAGCCCAGAGATAAACCCACGCACCTATGGACACCTTATTTTTGACAAAGGAGGCAAGAATATACAACGGATTAAAGACAATCTCTTTAACAAGTGGTGCTGGGAAAACTGGTCAACCACTTGTCAAACAATGAAACTAGAACACTTTCTAACACCATACACAAAAATAAACTCAAAATGGATTAAAGATCTAAACATAAGACCAGAAACTATAAAACTCTTAGAGGAGAACATAGGCAAAACACTCTCCGACACAAATCACAGCAGGATCCTCTATGACCCACCTCCCAGAATATTGGAAATAAAAGCAAAAATAAACAAATGGGATCTAATTAAAATTAAAAGCTCCTGCACAACAAAGGAAACTATAAACAAGGTGAAAAGACAGCCTTCAGAATGGGAGAAAATAATAGCAAATGAAGCAACTGACAAACAACTAATCTCAAAAATATACAAGCAACTCCTACAGCTCAATTCCAGAAAAATAAATGACCCAATCAAAAAATGGGCCAAAGAACTAATTAGACATTTCTCCAAAGAAGATATACAAATGGCTAACAAACACATGAAAAGATGCTCAACATTACTATCAGAGAAATGCAAATCAAAACCACAATGAGGTACCACTTCACGCCAGTCAGAATGGCTGCGATCCAAAAGTCTACAAGCAATAAATGCTGGAGAGGGTGTGGAGAAAAGGGAACCCTCTTACACTGTTGGTGGGAATGCAAACTAGTACAGCCACTATGGAGAACAGTGTGGAGATTCCTTAAAAAACTGGAAATAGAACTGCCATACGACCCAGTAATCCCACTGCTGGGCATACACACCCGAGGAAACCAGAATTGAAAGAGACATGTGTGCCCCAATGTTCATCGCAGCATTGTTTATAATAGCCAGGACATGGAAGCTACCTAGATGTCCATCAGCAGATAAATGGATAAGAAAGCTGTGGTACATATACACAATGGAGTATTACTCAGCCATTAAAAAGAATACATTTGAATCAGTTCTAATGAGGTGGATGAAACTGAAGCCGATTATACAGAAGTAAGCCAGAAAGAAAAACACCAATACAGTATACTAACGCATATATATGGAATTTAGAAAGATGGTAATGATAACCCTATATGTGAGACAGCAAAAGAGACACAGATGTATAGAACAGTCTTTTGGACTCTGTGGTGGGGCGGGGGGATGATTTGGGAGAATGGCATTGAAACATGTATAATATCACATAAGAAATGAATCGCCAGTCCAGGTTTGATGCAGGATATAGGATGCTTGGGGCTGGTGCACTGGGATGACCCAGACGGATGGTATGGGGAGGGAGGTGGGAGTGGGGTTCAGGATGGGGAACACGTGTACACCCGTGGCGGATTCATGTTGATGTATGGCAAAACCAATACAATATTGTAATTAGTCTCTAATTAAAATAAATAAATTTAAATTTAAAAATAAATAAAGACATATGTCAATAATAAATGGAACATATTTGGATTCTAATACTGACAAAACAACTGAACAATTTTTTTAAGGAAAAGGATAAGAAAAATTCGAACACAGGTTATTTGATGATATAAATGAATTCTTTTAAAAACTATTTAGGTAGAAGAACAATACAGTTAAGTTTTTTAAAAGAATTCTACATCTTCAGTAATACATATTTAAGTTATTTACAGATAAAATTCTATGACATTTGGGATTTGTTTTAATAAATAACACAATCTCAGTTCAGTTCAGTCACTCAGTCGTGTCCAACTCTTTGCGACCCTATGAAATGCAGCACGCCAGGCCTCCCTGTCCATCACCAACTCCCGGAGTTCACCCAGACTCACGTCCATCGAGTCAGTGATGCCATCCAGCCATCTCATCCTCTGTCGTCCCCTTCTCTTCCTGCCCCCAATCCCTCCCAGCATCAGAGTCTTTTCCAATGAGTCAACCCTTCGCATGAGGTGGCCAAAGTATTGGAGTTTCAGCTTTAGCATCATTCCTTCCAAAGAACACCCGGGACTGATCTCCTTTAGAATGGACTGGCTGGATATCCTTGCAGTCCAAGGGACTCTCAAGAGTCTTCTCCAACACCACAGTTCAAAAGCATCAATTCTTCAGTGTTTAGCCTTCTTCACAGTGCAACTCTCACATCCATACATGACCACTGGAAAAACCATAATCTAGGGTGGTGGAAATGGAAGGTATAGATATTGGCACTGTGCTGATAAATAGTGAAGCTAGGTGATAGCTATGTGGAAATTCATTGTATTATTTTCTCTAATTTTGTAAATATTTTACATTTTCCACATAAAATTTTTAAAGGCATTATTTTTCAACCTCTAATAAAATAACTAATTAAGGTAAAAATAAGTGGATATTTAAAAAATGAGGAAATGATTAATAGGAAACTTTATAATGAAAGACTCAAGCTTTCAGTGCTGGAATCCACTTGTGTTATCTGTCAAAGAGGGATAATTGGGAACTTCCTGGAAGTCTAATGGTTAAGACTCAATCCTTCCAATGCAGGGCATGTGGGTTCCATCCCTGGTCAGGGGGGACTAGGATCTCACATCCTTCACAGTGCAGCCAAAAATTAAAAAAAAAAAAAAAAAAACCTGAGTGGGATAATTGGACATTATGTACATCCTGATATGATGGATTATGAAGTACATAGTACTACCTATGAAATATTCTCGCCAAAAAGACCTTCTCAAGGGATTAGATCTAATTTTCAACACACGGAACATTTAGAAGCTAAAGAAACAAGTTAAACCACACCATGAAGAAATATGCATTCAAATTCTTTTGCTGAACATCCCACAGCACGGCTCACCAGTTTCTAAAACAAATCAGTAGCATAAAAGAGTAGGGGAGAGAAGGGAGGAATGTTGTTCTGGATTAAAACTGCTTGAGAGAAGGAATTCCCTGGTGGTCCAGTGGTTAGCACTTAGTGCTTTCAATGCCAGGCGTCCAGTTCAGTCCCTGGTAGGAGAACCAAGATGCTGCAAGCCAAGTGGCCTGGCAAGCCAAGCCAAAACAAACAAACAAAAAATACTTGAGAGACATAATACCCAAATACACTATATGGTTATTGTTTGGGAACAAACTAACTGAAAGAAAAAAAAAAAACTTTGTTGACAATCAGAGAAGCATAAATAAGAAATGGGTGTTAGATTACATTAAGAAATTACTTTTTATTTTGTTACTTATGAAAAATTATTATTTTTAGGGTGGCCTATTGGATTATTTAGGGAGGAAATGATATGATGCCTAAGTGTTGCTTTAAAATATTCTAGCAAAAAAATATAAAAGTGCTTGTTAAAAAAAAGATTGTTAACTGAGTGAAGAGTACATTGTTAATCTTTTTTACATTTCTGAATAATTTTGGAAATTTCCATAATAAAAAAACAAACTGAAACATTATGTGCTATTCTCCATAATTTGGAATAGGTTTGCAAAGTTTGAGCCTAAATTATAGTTTTCTCTTACTAGATTCAAGGATCAGGATGCACTTCCGTTTTTTGCTTTTCTTGAAGTAGCCACCTCAAGTCAACACTCTCTATCAGACTTCAGGTTTTATGATTACTCCTTCTAGCACCAGTCCAGAGATTGAGACACAACATTGGAGATATTAAGTGGACCATTTTTCTTGGAAATTCCAGACAGAATGTTCTCTCATTTTCCATCCCTCCCTCTCTACTGGATTCTTCTCACCAGTATTTAAATACATTAACAAATTAAAAACAATCCACCCCAGATCAGTGCTTCTGAAAATTTCATAAACATAAGAATCACCTGGGCATCTTGTTAAACAGCAGATTCAAATTTAGTATGTTGGCGATAGGCCCGAGATGCTGAATTTCTAATTAGGAGATGAAGAGATGCTGATGTTGCAAATCCTTGAATCAACCTTTGAGGAGAAAGAGCCTAGCTCTTATTTCTCACTCTGTGCTGTGCTGTGCTTAGTTTCTCATTGGTATTCGACTCTTTGAGACCCCATGGACTATAGCCCACCAGGCTCCTCTGTCCATGGGGATTCTCTAGCAAGAATACTGGAGTGGGTTGCCATGTCTTCCTCCAGGGGATCTTCCCAACCCAGGGATCAAACTCAGGTCTCCCACACTGCAGGCGTATTCTTTACCATCTGAGCCACCAGGGAAGCCCATGAATGTTGGAGTGGGTAGCCTATCCCTTCTCCAGGGGATCTTCCTGACCCAGGAATCAAACTGGGGTCTCCTACAATGCAGGCAGATTTTTTGCCAGCTGAGCTACGAGGGGAGCCCATTTCTCACCCTACATAGAGCCAAACTTCTCAAGAGTGTCCACACTCGTCTCCATTTCCTTGTTTCCCATTCCTTCTTCAATCCATTCCCCACTACCTGAATAAAATAGTCCCCCTTAAGTTCCATACCACAAATCAGATGTGTTCTGTGCATCAGTGTTCATCATACTGGCCCTCTCAGTAGCGTCTGTTGGGGATCCTCTTTGAAGCCATTCTCTTCCACTGCTACTATGACATCACACTCTCCTGACTGCCTTTCAGTCTCTCAATCAGAGCTTCTCATTATTCACTGCCAAATCATCTATACATGGTGGAAATTTTTAAAGGTTCAGGCCTGGCTTCCCTTTCTTCTAATTCTCCTCTGTGTCTCTGTCTCTGACACCACTCCCAGCCATCCTTTGACTGTGACCTCATGAGACACCTAAGCCAGAACCCTTTGATCAAGTCACTCAAATTTCTGACCCATGAAAACAATAAGAAATTATAAATGACTACCGTTATAAAAAGCCACTAAGCTTTGGGGTGATTTGGTACATTGAGCAACAGATATTCAGAACATCCCCCTGACTTCCACACAGACATCTCCCCAAACAATTCAGGACACACCATCCCAAAATACGCCACTCTGCCATAGTGACTATTTTGAACTGAAGGCACTTAAGAAAAAACAGGTGCAGGGAGGGCTCTCTGATCTCTCTTTTTCTCCTGAAAAACAGGCCATAAAATCTCCCATGAGAAGAAAATACCCTTCCTATAGCAGGAAGAAAAGAACATCCTTATCACTAGAAACTGACGCTCAACTGGATCTGTATAAACTTACTAGAATGGCTTACCAGGTGGCATAGTGGTAAAGAATCTGCCTACCAATGCAGGAGACCCAGGAGACACGGGTTCGATCCCTCAGTTGGGAAGATCCCCTGGAGGATGAAATGGCAACCCACTCCAGTATTCTTGCCTGGAGAATCCCATGAACAGAGGAGCTTGGTGGGCCCCACTCCATGGGGTTGCAAAGAGTCAGACATGACTGAGCACACATGCACGCAACAACACACACAGAACTCACTAGAATAACCCTTCATCTTGCCCTGGTTTCCCCTGTGTATCTTCTGGTCACTTCCCCACAATGTATGCCCCTATTTCAAACCTCTTGGGCTTCCCTGGTGGATCAGATGGTAAAGAATCTGCCTGCAATGCAGGAGACCCAGATTTGATCCAGAAGATCCCCTGGAGAAGGGAATGGCAACCCACTCCAGTATTCTTACCTAGAGAATTCCATGGACAGAGGAGCCTAGCGGGCTATAGTACATGGGGTCATAAAGAGTTGGACACAACTGAGTGACTAGCACTTTCACTTTCACTTCAAACCTCTGACTTATCAGTTCTTCAGAAATGTATTGTCTCTTTCTCTAAAGGGTCACTTCTTTGGGCTTTCATTTTCTTGTGAAGATTCCCATGTATATGTAAAATTCTAATAAAATTCCTATGTTTTCCTGTTGTTAACCTGTCTTGCTGCTGCTGCTGCCAAGTTGCTTCAGTCATGTCTGACTCTGTTCGACCAGTTTAATTCTTAGGCTGAGCTGGAGACTCTAAGAGAACAGAGAAGAAATTTTTTTCTTCCCCCTCTCTGGTTCTGTTGTTTTACAGGTTTCCCCTCTTGCTGAGTAGTTTGTTTTCTTCATGTATAACCCACCTCCCATCTCCAGAAACTTAGCTTCATGTTTGATTTTCATTTGCTACCCAGAAGTATCCTTCTGTCAATTTTCTGTATTTACTAATCTGTCTTGTTTTCCCTATAATTTTTATTTGGTAGCATCCTAGACACTTGTGCAGTATTTTTTTTTAATTCCCCAAGTGCAGCCAGAGAAGACAAAATCAAATGAGACTGACTCTTACTCATGTATGCATAACTTGAAATACAGATCCAAGTGTTTCATGAAAATAATTACCTGTGATCAAAGCAGAACCGTTAAACCCTAACATGAGCTGTTAACAAAAACAATTTGTTTTCTTTAAAAGAACATTAAAATAATTAGATACAGAACTATTTAGGGATCTAAGTAGTAAAGATAGTTCTAAAGCTAGGAGAAAGGTCTGAATGGCCAGTGGTCTGTGGAGAATCCAATTTTAAAGACTGATAGAGGCCTAGATTTGCCTGGAGAATCCCAGGGACGGGGGAGCCTGGTGGGCTGCCGTCTCTGGGGTCGCACAGAGTCGGACACGACTGAAGTGACTTAGCAGCAGCAGCAGAGGCCTGAATTAGTCATGCTGCTGCTAAGTGCTAAGTCGCTTCAGTCGTGTCTGACTCTGTGCAACCCCATAGACGGCAGCCCATCAGGCTCCCCCGTCCCTGGGATTCTCCAGGCAAGAACACTGGAGTGGGTTGCTATTTCCTTCTCCAATGCATGAAAGTGAAAAGTGAAAGTGAAGTCGCTCAGTCGTGTCCGACTCTTCGAGACCCCATGGACTGCAGCCCACCAGGCTCCTCTGTCCATGGGATTTTCCAGGCAAGAGTACTGGAGTGGGGTGCCATTGCCTTCTCCAGTGCATGAAAGTGAAAAGTGAAAGTGAAGTCGCTCAGTCGTGTCCGACTCTTAGCGACCCCATGGACTGCAGCCCACCAGGCTCCTCCGTCCATGTCATATTTTCACCCAAAGCACTGTTTTTGTATATATACCTCACCTGCTCATTCCCATCAAGTAATAAACGGATACATTTTTTTTAGGACTTTATTTCTCTTGGCCCTGACCTACACTCAGGATAGAAAGAGTGGGAGGAACTAAAAGAATCTTTGTCAGAGTAAAGGAAAGAGAGAGGAGTAGAAGAGGGGTGAAAAAGACTAGAAATGCCCAAGGCGGGAGGAAATGGAGCGAGAATGACACATGCATTAACGGGGGTTGCGTCCTGGATAAGGTCATGTGGAATTTCCTTTGGGGGGCTTCCATCAGCATACCTCTCGCTCAGAAAGAAGAGTTCTCTGCCTTGTCTTGAAAAGAATGTTGGTCACAAATGTAAATAAATAGAAAAATGCCATTGTAGTCTAACACCTAAATGCACAGAATTATGAGCAACGGAGGAGAAGGCAATGGCACTCACTCCAGTACTCTTGCCTGGAAAATCCCATGGATGGAGGAGCCTGGTAGGCTGCAGTCCATGGGGTAGTGAAGAGTCGGACACGACTGAGCGACTTCACTTTCACTTTTTCACTTTCATGCATTGGAGAAGGAAATGGCAACCCACTCCAGTATTCTTGCCTGGAGAATCCCAGGGATGGGAGAGCCTGGTGGGCTGCCATCTATGGGGTTGCACAGACTCAGACACAACTGAAGTGACTTAGCAGCAGCAGCAGCAGCAGCATGAGCAACCGAGCCTGAGTACTGCAACTACTGAAGCCCTCTCACTCCGGAGTCTGCGGGAGACAACTACTGAGCCTAAGCCACGCTGCAATGAAAGATTCTACATAATGTACAACTAAGGTCCCATGTGCTGCAGTTAAGACCTGACGCAGCCAAATAAATAAATATACAGCGTTATACACCTCCAGGTTAGGATATGTTAAACAAAAAGAATGTGTAACTTTCCTTGTGGTCCAGTGGTTAAGAGTCTGTCTTCCAACGCAGGGGACACAGGTTCAATCCCTGGGCCCACATGCCTCCAGGCGACTAAACCCGCGCACCACGATCAGAGAAGCCTGTGCACCGCAACTACTAAGCCCACGTGCTGCAGAGCCTGTCAACCTCAACAGAGTCCAAGCACGGCGACAAAGAGCCAGTGCGGCCAAAAACAAACAAAACCCGAAGAATGAATCTCTGGAAGTAAATACAAGAATTGGTTTTTGTGAAAGAAAGGAGGAGAGGGAAAGAAGAGGCAAAGGGAGTGGGAGAGAGAGACAGAGAGGAAGTAATCCTTCAGAAATTCTACCAGGAAAAAGAAAAAAAAGACCAAGTTCTGTGTCATTGATACTGCAACGTTTTGGAACATAAATCAGTATCTCAGTCCCTAGATATTTTAACACAACTAAATAACTCACCTAAGGTAATGCATACTTAATAGATAAGGTCCAAACTGAACCACTGAAGTAATTTAGAATGAACATAAACAGCTTCCGATATTAGGATCGAGTGTGATGTGTTTTGAGAAAACAGCTCTCTCCGTTTCTGACAAATACCACATCTGAGATGACATCTGAATAATATATTTAGCATCAATAATACATTTTTAGAAGGGATGTGTTATCCTGGATGCAAATTTTCAAATAATAAACAGCACTTCTTATTGCCACCTCCCATTATGTGTCTTTCGTCACCTATTTAGCCAGATGTGCTGCTATGCAAGCAAAAGCAAACATGTAACAGATGTTCCTAGAACTCAAAGCATGAGATGTTTTCAAACATGGCTAGCTACACTGGTTGGAGATGAAAGGTGTCTGCACTAGAGAACAGCTTAGTTTATCCATTAAGACTGGTAGATAATGGAATAAAATCCACCACTTGCTAGTTATGTGATCTTGAGCTAAGTTACTTAACTTTCCAAGCCTCAGACTTCTCATCTATAAAATGAGAAAATAGGACTTCCCCAGTTCTCCAGTGGTTGAGAGTGAACCTGCCAACATATGGGACATTTGTTCAGTCCCTGGTCTGGGAACTAAGGGACTAAGTCAGGGGGCAACTAAGCCTGTGAGCCACAACTACTGAAGCCCATGTGCCTAGAGCCCGTGCTCTGCAACAAGAAAACCACCGCAATGAGAAGCTCACCCATTGCCAAGAGTAGCCCCTGCTTGCTGCAAGTACAGAAAGCCCATGCACAGTAACAAAGACCTAACACAGCCAGAAATAAATAAAATAATTTTTAAAATAAACTGAGAAATTATCTCTAATAATAGTATGTACTTCCTAGGATAGTTGTGACAATTGAACAAGTTAATCCATGTAAACCCTTAATAACAAACACACCTGGTACAGAGTAAACGTTCCACAGACGTTACCTGCTTATTCTTCCACGTTTCTGAATTGCATATGTAAGCGCTTTGGCTTCCCAGGTGGCGCAGTGGTAAAGAATCTGCCTTCCAGTACCGGAGATGCAAGAGACTCGGGTTCGACCCCCGAGTCAGGAAGATCCCCTGGAGGAGGAAGTGGCAACTCACTCCAGTATTCTTGCCTGGAAAATTCCATGGACTGAAGAGCCTGGTGGGCTACAGTCCATGGAGTCACAAAGAGCTGGACCCGACTGACTGAGGATACACACACAAGAGCTTTAAACAGCAAGGCAAGGATGTGAAGAAAGCAAGTTTGTTTAATGCAATGGTTCTATAGAGCTGCTGCTGAGGCTGCTGCTTGGTGGAAGAAGGAGAAGGAGGGGAAGGAGAAGCAGGAGGAGGAGAAAGCGGGGGAGGGGAGGGGCAGCAGAAGCCAGAAGAGGAGGGGGAAGGAGTGTGAGTGGAGAAGCTCAACTTCTATCCTCTATATATGGCAGTTCTGTGTAAAATTTCAATTAAAAAATAACTAGTTATTTTAAAATAATTCAAAATAGGGGATAGTGGGAACAGCCTTTGACTGCAGATCTGCGATTATATGTCTATAATAAACTCTAAGAAAACTAGGGATTAAAAAGGACTTACATAATATGACAATTGATGTCTACAAAAAAACCTAGAACAACTATATACTTATTAGTAAAACGTTGAAAGATTTCTCTCTGAGGTAAGAATGAGAAAGGGATGTCTGCTCTCCATTCAATGTTGCACTAGTCAGTGATGCCAAGCAGGGCCCTGTGGGACTCCCAGGCCCAGAGAACTTTTCGTCCCCCATTTCTTACAGGTAAAACTTCAGTCTTCATGACCTTCTCTGAGTTCCAAAAGACAGAACAGTTGCTGTTCAAGGTAGGAACAGTCATGAACCCACCTGAGACAAGATTAAAGGGACCAGAGAATCTCATCAAGGTTAGGAGACCTAACCACCTGATACTCTTCACACGCCCTGTCATAAACCTGTCAGCAAGCCCATTCTTTCGAAACTTTGCAGAAGAAAGAACACAAGACTGTTACTGCCTTAACCCTTATCACATAGCCCTGACTGACTATATAACCTCTCCCTGTTTCCCAGGGAGAGGGATCCCAGTTCTTGAGGCACTAGCCTACTGTGTTCCCCCTTTCTCCTCCATAACTCTGTCTCCCTATTTCTGTTTGGCATCAGGGCACAGACAGCCAAGATTTTGACAGCACCAAGAAAAAGAAATAAAAGTTACAAAGATTGGAACTGAAACAATGTGTGATTAATTTCAAATAATATAATTTTAAACATACAAATTCAAAATAGCCCATAGATAAATTGGAATTAATAAAATTTCATTAAAATTGATGGGTACAGGACTTCCCTGGTGGTCAAGAATCCGCCTTTCAATGCAGGGGATGTGGGTTTGATCCCTGGTTAGGGAACTAATATCCCACATGACGAAGGGCAACTAAGCCCACAAGCAGCAACTGCTGAGCCTGCTCGCCACAATGAAAGAACCCACATACAAAGATCCTACATAGCCAAATAAATCATTTTTTAATCAAATAAAATTGATGGGTGTGAAATCAATATACAAAGCTCAATTCTATCTTGATACCCAAGCAACAAATAGAAATAAGTTTTTTTAAAGACAATTTTCTACACTTTCAAAACATCAAATATGTGGTAGCAAATTCAGCAAATGAAATGTTATTGGGATAAATTAAAAAAAAAAAATAGAGAGAGATATAACATGTTCTTAGATTAGCAGGTCTAATGTTAAAAGGATGTCAAGTCTTCCTAAATTGACTTTCAGTTTAATGTAAATTCAATCAAAACCTCAACAAGAATTTTGTCACTTGAGAAGGTAATGCTAAAATTTACATGAAATTGCAAATGGCTAAGAATAGTCAAAAACCTTTTAAGAAGATTGGAGGGACTTCCCTGGTGGTACAGTGGATAGGAATCTGCCTGCCAAAGCAGGGTACAAGGGCTCTATCCCTGGTGCAAGAAGATTCCACGTGCCACAGAACAACTAAGCTTGTTGTCATATCTCAGATATGTTAAAGAAAAAAAAACTCCCATTAAAAAGCTCAATTTTTAAAAATTTATATCCATGAAAAAATGGGCAGGAGACTTGAAAGTCACCTCACATAAAAAGATACACAAATGGCCAGTGACATATGAAAATATGCTGGAACTCATTAATAAAGAAATCCAAATTAAAGCTCTAGTGATATACTCGTTGTGTTTAGTTGCTCAGTCATATCAGACTCTTTGTGACCCATTGGACTGTAGTCTGCCAAGCTCCTCTGTCCGTGGGATTTCCCAGGCAAGAATACTGAAATGGGTTGCCATTTCCTCCTGCAGAGTATCTTCCCAACCCAGGGATCAAACCTGTGTCTCCTGTATTGCAGGCAGATTCTTTACCCACTGAGCCACCAGTAAAGTTCCAACATTAGACTACACCTTTAAATACAGCTTAAAATTAAAATGATTCACAGTATTACGTTTCAACAAACTTAACTCTAACAGACAAACTTGCTGAAGCTGAAGCTCTAGTACTTTGGCCACCGGACACAAAGAGCCAACTCATTTGAAAAGACCCTGATGCTGGGAAAGATTGAAGGCAAAAGGAGAATGGGGCAGCAGAGGATGAGATGGTTAGAAAGCATCACTGATTCAAGGGACATGAATCTGAGAAAACTCCAGGAGATAGTGAAGGACAGAAGAGTTGGAGCCTGGCATGCTGTGGTCCATTGGGTTACAAAGAGTCGGACATGACTTAGCAACTGAACAACAACAAAAGTTTTAACAAGGATGTGAAGCAAAGAAAACTCATCTGCTCCTAGTGGGAGTGCACAATGGTAGAAATATGGGAAATATTTGGCATTCTTTACCCACTCCAGTGTTCTTGCCTGGAGAATCCCAGGGACAGGGGAGCCTGCTGGGCTGCCGTCTAGGGGGTCACACAGAGTCGGACACGACTGAAGTGACTTAGCATAGCATAGCATAGCATAGCATTAAAGCCAAACATGTACATACCTATGTCCCAGCAATTCCATTCCCAGATACATATCTAATAGAAAATTAACCGAGACATGTACTGAATTGTCTATAGCAATATATTTATGATATTCAAAAAATAACACAATGCCCATCAAAAATGTAATGTATAAATAAAGTGTGGAATGTACATACAGTGAAATACTACATAGAAATAGCTACATGAATCAATATGGATGAATCTTACAAACATGAGTAACAAGAAAAGTCAGACATTGATTACGTAATGCATAATTCTGCTTACATAAATATTGATGAAAAATTAATCAGTTGAACTAAGAAAGGAAAGGAAATTTTTATTTGAACTAAATTTAGGGATTATTACCCTGGAAGAGCATCTCAGAAAGCTCTGAGAACTGTTCCACTTTAAAGAAGTCAAGATACAGTTATATAAATTCCTTGACACAGAGGGCTGTACATCAAATGGCATATTATTGACAGTTTACATAATTCAGATCTAATCGCCATCATGGTGGGTCATGTGTCCCTTATAAGATCAAGAAGGAATGTTATCTTCTAAGGAGTTATTTTGTTGGAACTGGGAGAATGTTGCTCTTTATGGTTGAGCAGGTATTCTTGCTGGTGGGAAAGAAGGTCTGGTTGATACTTAAAATGCAGATACACACTGCACAGTGGGAGAAAGGAGGCCAAAGGGCAGAGAACTTTATGTTTAAATTTTTTCTTGTCATGCCACAAAATATGAGTTTTATTTCATATAAAGTTTAAACAGGCATAGCTAAGCTGTGGTGTTAAAGTCAAGAGATTACTTTGGGGGGTAACTGGGAAGGAATATGAGAGGGGCTTCTTGGCTGTTAGCAATATTCACGTTTTTGACCTGGAAGATGGTCAGCTTTATTTTGTGATAATCCAACACTGTTCTCTGATGGCTTGTACATTTTTCTGTATTTATTATTTCAAAATATTTTTAATTTTTAAAAGCAACTTCATTAAGAAATCATTAGCATACAATAGAATGTACCATTCTAAGACTCAGTTCCTTGAGTTTCAAGAAATATATACAAGCTGAGTAACTACCATTACAAAATCAAGATATAAAACATATCCATCACTCTCAAAAGCTTCTATCAACCCCACCTGCTCCTTAGCCCTGGGCAACAACTGACATGAGATAGATTAGTTTTAGTTTTATGGAAATGCAAGCATACACCATGTACTCTTTCGTGTCTGGCTTCTTTCACTTAGTATAATGTTTTTGAGATAATCCCATGTGATAGCATTTTTCAGCAGTTTGGTCCTTTTCACCTCTGGGTAGTATTCCATTGTATGGATGTACCACAATTCATTGATCTTTTGATTTATTGACAGACATTTATTTCCGGTTTGGAGATATTATAAATCAAGATTCTCTGAACCTTTTTACACATCTTTGTGTCGACATATATTTTCATTACTCTTGGGTATATGTTAACTTTTTAAAGTTAAAAATAATAAAAAGTAAAGTAATTCAAGTGTGAAAAGGCACAGAGGGCTGAGAGTGGTGGGAGAGACTTGAACACGTGTAAATGTGGCTGGAGGCAGCCCTCTTTGCATGGTGAGCAGCACCTGTCTCATAAACACTGCTGATATCTCCACTGATTCATCCTGTGACACTTGGTGACATTGGGTCTCAAGTGCCTCCTTTTTGAAATGAGAATGATTGCAACCCTTGACCTATTCGCCCGACAGCTGGAGGAATCAAATAAGGTTAAGTATGAGAAACTGCTGTGGAAATATAAGGTTTTCCAGTGCTACACGAAAGTGTCAAGTTGAGCATCTGTTTTCTTCAGAGGGTTAAAGTACAGAAGCAAAAGCAGGAGCAGCTTTGAATGGGAATGCAATATATGTGACCTTTGAGGCCCTGTCATATCTGTAACTGAGGCCCTGAACCAACAAATTACTTATGCCTGACATAAATCAAAACAGTTTTGCCGAAGTGTGAGTCAGCTAACAAATGACAAAGCTGTGTTTAATATATTAATACAGTGAATCTAGAGGTAGACCGAGGTCCAGGTATACGCACTCTTTTTGAAAAATAATAAAAAATCATAGCTCTTATGATTTTTATAAGGTACAGAGCTTAGCAAGCTTTTAAATGTATTTTCATTGTATTCAACCAAAGTTCCACTCTGCTGAACTTCTTAATGCAAAAAATGGACCATGTTGTAGAAAAGGCTATACTGAGAAACTCAAATAGAGGACTTCCCTCATGGTCCAGTCGTTAAGAATCTGCCTGCCAATGCAGGGGACTTGGGTTCAATCTCTGGTTGGGGAACTAAGATTCCACAGGCCAAGGAGCAGCTAAGCCCGAGGGCCATGACTACTGAGCCCGCACTCTGTAGCTCATGCTCCGCAACAAGAAAAGCCACTGCAATGAGAAGCCTGTGAACCGCAAGGAACTAGAGAAAGCCCACACGCAGCGGTGAAGACCCAGTGCAACCAAAAATTTAATTAAATAAATAAATCTTAAAAAAAAAAAAAGGACTAACAAAACACCAGACTTTCTTATACCCCAGCAAGCAATTGAAATTGCCTTCTTAAGAGTCTGACTTGAGCAAATCCAACACTGCAGCAAACCCACTCACCTTGGTGCCTTTCTCACAGTTTCAGGAAAGCAACTTATAATCCGTCAGGGTTCATCTGCCCCCTGTGAGAAGTCAGCATTGGATTCCGGAACTAGCCCAGTTCTGGATGATCGTAGTCACAGTTTTTCTTTAGCAGCGCATTTTCCATTCTCACTAGCGTTTGTCACAAGGTCCCATCCAGCAGGGATGTAACTGGTCTTCCGGATGTTTATCCTCGAAGGTTTCAGTCTAGAGGGTCATGGTCTCTTCTTTAGAAGAGTCATTCAAAGGGTTTTGCTAGCAATTCAAAATTGGGGATCCACGTGGTGGCAAACCCAGCCATCCCCTGGAACCTAGGCAGTTGTCCTGGTGGGACCTGCAATCCTGGCTCAAGCGTCCCTCCCATCAGGCAGCAATGCCTGTCTTTGAGTTCAAAACTGCAAAATATTTAAGAACAGGGTGAGAGATATGCCTTTTTCCTTCAGGTGACTCCGCAGCCAGGGTGCACATATCAGCATGCAGGTGTCAGCAGGGGAGATGCCTTTGACCAGAGCTGGGCCACACTGATGTGGAGTCGGTGAGCCAGAGATGGGGTGTGGAGGGGCACTTGACCTTGTGCCCGGAAACACTTAACAGGGGTTGTGGGGGAGGAAGCATGAGACCCTGAGATTGGAGGCCAGGCGAGCTTGTGACCTTGGAAGCGGGGGAAGTGTGCTCGGGCGCACATGTGCATGTGTGTGTAGGGGGGCGTGAGAGGGGATGGCGTGTGCCCCAAGGCCAGGGAGGCACGTGACCCTTGGAGAAGGGTGGAGGGTATATGACCTAGAGGCAGGGGTGGCGCACGTGACCGGGATGCTACGTGGAATGTAATCCCGAGATGGGCGTAGGGGAGCACGTGAGCCAGAAGTTGGGGGTGGAGGAGTAATCTGGAGGCCAAGGGGCCTGTGACCCGGATATAGGAGTGTGGAAGTACACAACTCCTGGAGATTGGAATCACGTAACACAGACCCCAGGGGTATGTGACCTGGGGATAGGCGTGTGTGTGCACATGACCTAGAGACCTGGGAAGCACACGACCGGGAGAGCCAGGTGAGTGCGCAATCCCGGAGCAAGTAGACCTGACTGGGCAGGGGCATGAAGGTGAGCCGCACTGGGCATGGAAGAGTTTAAACTTCAATTCTCCTCCAAAAAGTCCAGGGGCTGGGATATTTATTATGTGGAAAAATGAGTGAATGAATGAAGAATGAGTGATACTAAAAAGGGAGTGACATCTCCCAAATTGCTATTGAGTCTAGTAAAGAAGTCAAAGATTGAAGGGGTGATGATAACCACCTTGATGCATAATGAATTTGATTTCATTTCTGTTCCTGATGGCAAGTTTATGAACAGTTTGCAGTGGTATGAGATATAATGCGATATACAGTTATCCTTCACTTAGTACAGATTTTCGATAACTGAAAGAAATCCGATGACAATTTCCTTTTACATGAAAAAAAAAAAAAAAGGCAAAAATAGCATTCAGCGTTTGCTTTGTGGCAAGCAGGGCGCCCTCAGCAGCTAGAGTGACACCGCCAAACTCATTCCCAGGAGCTTACATTCATATCTCAGCATCAAGCCGCCCTAGCTTTGAACTGTGTCTGTGAGCATCCTTGCTTTTTCTCCATTTATTTTGTGCATCCCTTAGCAAGATGTGAAGTAAGATAATTGCTTCTTCGCTTTATGCTGTTTCAATTTAGGAAAAGCTTCATAGGAACTCTACTTGTGGATAGCAAGAGAAACCTGTACACACTAAGGAAATCAGTGCTTGTTTTATGATTGCTTGGCTAAGGAAATTGCCTGTCTGGAAAGAGAGACGCTCTGGGTCTCAGCTTCCAGTCTAGGCTTTGAAGCCTTCTCATTTGTCTTTTCTCCCTGAATTGTCTCAGTCCTGCCAATGTTTCCAACTGTAACCTTTACATGGATATGCCCCTCTCTATGAAGTCACTAACTTCATCTACTCTCTGAGCTATAGACTTAATGTCACAAATAACCTCCTGATTATAGGGTGACCAACTGTCTCATTTTGCCCAGGAATGAGGGGACTTCCAGGACATGAATTTTCATTGGTAAAACCAGGCAAGATCCAAGCAAACTAAGATAAGTTGGTCACCTTACTATTAAATAACTCAAATGACTTTGGAGGCACCTAATACTCAACATAGTTGAAATTCATTGATCTTCTTCCTCTTCAATATGATTTCTCCCAGTATTCTTTCTAGCAGTGTGCAGCATCATTGTCCACACTGACTACCATGTTAGAAACTTTGGGGAGTCTTCACAAATCTTTCTCATTTACCTCTCCCACTAAATGGAGTCCTTTTGTGGCTATTTTAGAAACTGTATCTTTTTAGTTGGTTTAACTTCATCATCTCTTTCATGGACTCTTGCAAAGGTCTCCTATTATGAAATGATACCAAAAATATTCTCCCCAGCACATCTCATTACTTATATTATTTGTGTTGTGTTTATTCATAAAAATTATTAATATATCTTTCAATGAATATTCAATGAATATCTTTCAATGAATATTCAATGAATCTTTCAATATATCTTTCAATATTTCAATGAAAAGTTGAAGAAGTGTTCCAGAGTAATGAGACAGGACAGAATTCTAGATTAGGGGGAGAGGGGAGTTGCCATTAAGGATAATATTGAAGCAATCAGCATAAAGTGAATATGGACATATATTAGATAATAGTATTTTATCAACATTAAATTTCTTGAGTTAGATCATCACCCTGCAGTTATTTTTAAATGTTTAGATTTTTTCCCAAGTTAATTAATTTATTAACTGCAACACACAAGATCTTTCTTGGTCATGCCAGATCTTTGGTTGTTGGACACAGACTGTCTAGTTGTGGCACAAGGGCTCAGTAGTTGCAAGTCAAGGGCTTAGATGCTCCAAGGCATGCAGGATCTTAGTTCTCCAACCAGGAATCTAACCCATGTCCCCTGCATTGTAAGGCAGATTCTCAATCACTGAACCACCAGGGAAGCCCCCACTCTGCAGTTTTCTATCTGAATGTTCTTGTTCTTGAGATTTACTATCAGTGGGAGGAGGGGATAAGTCAGGAGTTTGGGTTTAAAATATACACACTACTCCATAGTGTAGATAACTGACAAGGACCTACTGTATAGCACAGGAACTATACTCAGTATCATGTAGTAACCTATATCAGTATCCAGTAATAACCTATAATGGAAAAGAATCTAAATATATATATATATTAATGTATTAAAAGAATATATATGTAGCTGAATCACTTTGCTATATACTTGAAACTAATACAACATTGTAGATCAACTATATTTTAATTAAAAAATTTATGAATATTTACTAGCTGAGTGACAGGCCATGATCTCAGCAACTTACTCTCATATTTCTAGCAAAATAATAATAATTGGAATAAAAAAAGAATGAAATAGAAAAGGGTATCTTAGGTGTGTGTAAGTATCTGGCAACATGGGTGAAACATTAACTAATCACAAACTACTTAGTGCCCAAATGTCTTGTGTCAGGCAGTGTGTTCAAAGTTCTCACTCATGGCAAATGCAATGAAGATCTGAGGTCTAGTGCCAGACCAATGTAAGCTATAAAGTCAGAGGTATACCAGAAGGCTTTTCCTGGCCTAAATGAGAACGTTGGGGTCCCATGAGCCAAAGTTCTGTGGAAGAACAAAAGGATTTGCCAAGTAAGTGCTTACCAAAGTAAAGCTTAGAAGAATAAAATAAAGGCAGAAGTAGCAGATATTGTCTGTTGCAACACTGTCTTCCACTTCCTGTTGCATCCATTCACCATTGCAACCCAACTTTCTGCTTTCTGAATTTTTTCGAATCTTTGACACTAAGAAGTAAAATCTTAAAAGGGTATACTGCTACTGTTACTGCTAAGTCACTTCAGTCGTGTCCGACTCTGTGTGACCCCATAGATGGTAGCCCACCAGGCTCCTCTGTCCCTGGGATTCTCCAGGCAAGAACACTGGAGTGGGTTGCCATTTCCTTCTCCAGAGTATAAAAGGATATATAAAAGGGTGTATCTAACATATAGGGTCAACTAGCTTTATGTCTTAAAGAAACCAGAGCAGCTGCTAAGTCGCTTCAGTTGTGTCCAGACTCTGTGCGACCCCAAAGACAGCAGCCCATCACGCTGTACCATCCCTGGGATTCTCCAGGCAAGAACACTGGAGTGGGCTGCCATTTCCTTCTCCAATGCATGAAAGTGAAAAGTGAAAGTGAAGTCGTTCAGTCGTGTCCGACTCTTAGCGACCCCATGGACTGCAGCCTACCAGGCTCCTCCGTCCATGGGATTTTCCAGGCAGACAACCTTGCTAATAATATAGCACCCATGAATCACTGAACCATTGACTAGAGATCAGCTCTCATGGGGCTGACCCATGAGAAAAGCACCTGTTTTGTGAATCTGAGGCCTTCAACAACTACCTGCACAGAGAGTCACTTTCTAAGATATGGGACTGGAATGACAATGTGTCATCCTGACACTGCATTTGAGTTTCTCTAAAGCTCAAGTCTAAAGCTTAAATGTTCTGCTGCCACATTCAAACTCTGAATAACCCGGCTTTGAACTCTGCCCTATGTCTAATCTCTATGCCTACTATCCCTGCAAACATAGCTTAACTTTCAGCCATATCTAAATACCCTGCCCAACAACTTAGCCGTGTATGGCCCCATACTCTTACTCCCATACTCTTACTTCTACTGGATCACCCTTGTCCACCAGATATGCAAGAAACCTCACTTTGCTTGAAGTTTATCCCAAATACTTTTCTGTCTTTGAAATATTTTTTTCTTTTTATTTGGCTTATTTTTATTTTTTATTGGCCCCACAGTGTGGCACATGGGATCTTAGTTCCTCAACCATGGATCAAATCCATATCCCCTACATTGGAAGTGCAGAATCGTAATCACGGAACTGCCAGAGAAGTCCCCTGCTCTTGAAATCTTTACTAAACATTTTTATAATTCTTCCAAACAGAGGTTGACTCTCTTATACAAAATTTTATACAAACTTTTATTAAAATTTTATTTTGTATTATTGTAAGTTTTCCTGTCTGCCTCCTTTGATAACTCCTTCAAGGCCCAGACTGGGTCATAGCAATTGTTCAGGTCATTTCCATTCCTCTCCTACAGCACCTTTAACCTCTCATAGCTCTGTCCTTATACTGATACAATGCCAGCTTTCCAGTGTTTTGTCCTGCCCACTTCAATATCTATACCAGTCCTTTTCAGGGAATTTGTTCTCTTCTTATCCAGATCTGGTGTTTTACTAGCTACTGACCTCCATATACTTAAAGTGAGGGAGAAACAAGTATAACTCCATCACTCCAGGTAGCCGGAACCTCCCCGGCGTGTGGTACGCTTTCCTTTAGCACCGCTCAGCCTGAAGGTTCTCACGGTTCGCTGACTATTGCACCAGGTATCTGTGGTGCTTAGCTCCCAAGCTGGTGTGAAACCTACCCATTTCCCTGCTTATTACAGCAGACTGGATACTCGGTGTGGGATGGACCCCCTCGGTTAGATGAAGCTATAAACAAGCACAGAAATGCAAATAGAAGTGGAAACTGTAAGTAAAAGACCGTTGTGTAATCAGTTTGATTGCTGAGTATGTACAAAGCCAAGCATGAGACTGGATCAATCCCTGGGACAGGAAGATACCCTGGAATAGGAAATGGCAACCCACTCCAGTTTTCTTGCCTGAAAAATCCCATGCACAGAGGAGCCTGGTAGGCTTCAGTCCATGGGTCAAAAAGAGTTGGACACGACTAAGCGCAAGCATGAGCCACTGCCGACTGGAAGAGACAAGAGCCATACCAGCCCATCACCCCCACCCCACGCCACCCTCCCACCCCACCACTGCCTGTTGCTTGGACTAGACTTGTCCCTTGCTGTCTCTTGCAGTCACTTGGAGGATGGTCCGTGAACCTTATAGTGCAGCTTGAGTTTTCTCCAGAAACAGATTAAAGGGTGGAGCCCTATGGAATAGAAAATACTGGGATGTATGCCATGGTTACAGTTAAAGGAGTGTCTGGTTTGGGGAGTAAACTATACGGCAATTCTGCCATGGGTGTATGGATAACCAGTTTTCTTGGCAACAGATGGAAGAAAAGAATAATCAGTTCTTATAGTATACCAACCCTTTGCATTCATGACCTGATTGAATCCTCAAAATAGTCCAATGAACCATGAATTATTTTGATTTCACAGATGTGGGAAGTAAATCTTAGGCCAACTTATTAATTATTCTAACAGCAAATTCGTGATAGAGTCAACACTGAAATTCAGATTCATCTAACTCCAAAATCACCATGATGTAATACATATCCAAACATAGTTTATCCAAACATATCCAGAACACATATCCAAACATAGTTTATTCATTTATTCAAAAGATATTTGTTGTGCTCCCACTGGCAGCAGGTACACTCTGGGGATTTAATAATAAGGTAAAATAAAACAAAAACATACTTGTCCAAATGAATCTTACAGCCTAGTGGAAGAATACACATTAATCAAATCATCACACAAATAAAACTATAAAATTACAGCTGTGAATAGTACCAGAGGGAAAAGTCCATAGTGCTATAAGAGTGTGTAATAAGATTCTAACCTGACAGAGTAAATGTTTATCTTCACCCCTTCAGCATTCCCTCTTCTAGAAACTACCCTTCAGTTTTCTTCTAGAGAAACTCTCTTCCTCATCTTCCAATGGTACTTCAGGTGGAACTGACCTCAACACTGACTTCACTGGTGGTCACATGACCTGGTCCTGACTAATGAAAGTGGAGGTATATCACATTTTAATGCGCTTCACTTTATAGTGCTTCCAGATATTGCTTTTTTAATAAACTGAAAGCTTGTGGGAACTCAGCATTGTCAGATGATGGTTAGCATTTTTCAGCAATAAAGTATTTTTAAATTAAGGTATGTACATTTTTTTAGACATAATGCTACTGCACACTTAGTGGCCTATGGTATGGTATCAGTTCAGTTCAGTTCAGTCTCTCAGTGTGTCTGACTCTGCAACCCCATGGACTGCAGCACGCCAGGCTTCCCTGTCCATCACCATCTCCCAGAGCTTGCTCAAACTCATGTCCATTGAGTTGGTGATGCTACCCAGCCATCTCATCCTCTGTCGCCCCCTTCTTCTCCTGCCTTCAATCATTCCCAGCATCAGGGTCTTTCCCAAGGAGTCACTTCTTCACATCAGGTGGCCAAAGTATGGTATAAACATAACTTTCATATGCACTAAGAAATCCAAAAATTAACAAGTTGCTTTATTGCAATATTTGCTTTATTGTGGAAGTCTAGAACCAGACCTACAGTGTCTTTCAGGAATGCCTGTACTGCAGCATGACCATGGTGACTTGTTCAAAAATGCTACCTGTGAGCTGTGGTTCATATATACAATGGAATACTACTCAGCTATAAAAAAGAACACATTTGAGTCAGATCTAATGAGCTGTGTGAACCTAGAGGCTATTATACAGAGTGAAGTAAGTCAGAAAGAGAAAAACAAGTACTGTATATTAAAACATATATATGGAATCTAGAAAGATGGTACTTATGAACCTATTTTCAGAGCAGCAATTTGCAGAAACACAGACATAGAGAACAGACTAATGGACAAGGGCGGAGGAGAGGAAGGAGAGGCTGAGATGAGTGCAGAGAGTAACATGGAAGCATATACACTAACACATGTAAAATAGAAAGCCAGTGGAAATTTGTTGTATGATTCAGGGAACTCAAACTGGGGCTCTGTGACAACCTAAAGGAGAGGGGACGTATGTATCAGTTCAGTTCAGTCACTCAGTTGTGTCCAACTCTTTGTGACCCCATGGACTGCAGCACGCCAGGCCTCCCTGTCCATCACCAACTCCCAGAGTTTACTCAAACTCATGTCTGTTGAGTTGGTGATGCCATCCAACCATCTTATCCTCTGTCATCCCCTTCTCCTCCTGCCTTCATTCTTTCCAAGAATCAGAGACTTTTCAAATGAGTCAGCTCTTTGCATCAGATGACCAAAGTATTGGAGTTTCAGCTTCAACATCAGTCCTTTCAATGAACACCCAGGACTGATCTCCCTTAGGATGGACTGGTTGGATCTCCTTGCAGTCCAAGGGACTCTGAAGAGTCTTCTCCAACACCACAGTTCAAAAGCATCAATTCTTTGGCGCTCAGCTTTCTTTATAGTCCAACTCTCACATCCATACATGACTACTGGAAAAACCATAGCCTTAACTAGACGGACCTTTGTTGACAAGGTGATGTCTTTGCTTTTTAATATGCTGTCTAGGTTGGTCATAACTTTCCTTCCAAGGAGTAAGCATCTTTTAATTTCACGGCTGCAAGCACCATCAGGGAAAGTCAAATGTAACAGAGAAAGAGCACACCCCAGGAGCAGACCTCAGCCAGTGACAGACAGGAATTGGTAACTAACTACTGCCAGTCCCTTGCTCCTTAGGCTGCTGGCTAGGAAGTGGTCAAACAGGAGATGGCAAGAGTGAACATCGACATTTTAGGAATCAGCTAAATGGACTGGAATGGGCAAATTTAATTCAGATGACCATTGTATCTACTACTATGGGCAAGAATCCCTTAGAAGAAATGGAGTGGCCATCATAGTCAGCAAAAGAGTCCAAAATGCAGCTCTTGGGTACATTCTCAAAAATGACAGAATAATCTCTGTTTATTTCCAATGCAAACAGTGTCACAGATTACTGTGATTCAGTGTCACAGTAATCCAAGTCTATGCCCCAACCGGTAACACTGAAGAAGCTGAAGTTGAACGGTTCTATGAAGACCTACAAGACCTTTTAGAACACCCAAAAAAGATGTCCTTTTCATTATAGGGGACTGGAATGCAAAAGTAGGAAGTCAAGAAACATCTGGAGTAACAGGCAAATTTGGCCTTGGTGTACAGAATGAAGCAGGGCAAAGGCTAATAGAGTTCTGCCAAGAGAACACACTGGTCATAGCAAACACCCTCTTTCAACAACACAAGAGAAGACTCAACATGTGGACATCATCAAATGATGAACACCAAAATCAGATTGATTATATTCTTTGCAGCCAAAGTTGGAGAAGCTCTATACAGTCAGCAAAAACAAGACAAGGAGCTGACTGTGGCTCAGATCATGAACTCCTTATTGCCAAATTCAGACTTAAATTGAAGAAAGTAGGGAAAACCACTAGACCATTCAGGTATGACCTAAATCAATTCCTTTACGATTATACAGTGGAAGTGAGAAATAGATTTAAGGGACTAGATCTGATAGACAGAGTGCCTGAAGAACTATGGACGGAGGTTCGTGACATTGTACAGGAGGCATGGAGTAAGACCATCCCCAAGAAAAAGAAATGCAAAAAAGCAAAATGGCTGTCTGAGGAGGCCTTACAGATAGCTGTGAAAAGAAGAGAAACAAAAAGCAAAGGAGAAAAGGAAAAATATAGCCATTTGAATGCAGAGTTCCGAAGAATAGCAAGGAGAGATAAGAAAGCCTTCCTCAGTGATCAGTGCAAAGAAATAGAGGAAAACAATAGAATGGTAAAGACTAGAGCTCTCTTCAAGAAAATTAGAGATACCAAAGGAACATTTTATGCAAAGATGGGCTCGATAAAGGACAGAAATGGTATGGACCTAACAGAAGCAGAAGATATTAAGAGGTGGCATGAATACACAGAACTGTATGAAAAAGATCTTTACAACCCAGATAATCACGATGGTGTGATCACTCACCTAGAGCCAGACATCCTGGAATGTGAAGTTAAGGGAGCCTTAGGAAGCATCACTATGAACAAATATAGTGGAGGTGATGGAATTCCAGTTGAGCTATTTCAAATCCTGAAAGATGATGCCGTGAAAGTGCTGCACTCAATATACCAGCAAATTTGAAAAACTCAGCAGTGGCCACAGGACTGGAAATGGTCAGTTTTCATTCCAATCCCTAAGAAAGGCAATGCCAAAGAATGCTCAAACTACTGCACAATTGCACTCATCTCACATGCTAGTAAAATAATGCTCAAAGTTCTCCAAGCCAGGTTTCAACAATACATGAACCGTGAACTTCCAGATGTTCAAGCTGGATTTAGAAAAGGCAGGGGAACTGGAGATCAAATTGCCAACATCTGCTGGATCATCAATAAAGCAAGAGAGTTCTAGAAAAACATGTATTTCTGCTTTATTGATTATGCCAAAGCCTTTGACTGTATGGATCACAATAAACTGTGGAAAATTCTGAAAGAGATGTGAGTACCAAACCACCTGACCAGCCTCTTGAGAAATCTGTATTCAGGTCAGGAAGCAACAGTTAGAACTGGACATGGAACAACAGATTGGTTCCGAATAGGAAAAAGACATATGTACACCTATGGCTAATTTATGTTAATGTATGACAAATCAATATTGTAAAGCAATCATCAATCAATTAAAAATAAATATAATTTTTTTAAAAATGCTTCATGCAACTCAGACCAACAAGAGCACTGGGACTTTCTCTGGAACCATTAAGAATGAGACTATTCAACGACCAGCAATGTTAAAACAAGGCATTCGGGGACGTCTGTGGCCACTGCATGAGGCAAGAAACCTGAGACATGAGGCCTAGACCTGAGGATGAAGCTAACTGAGGAGAGCAGAGCCAAGAAAGAGAGAGTCCAAAGATACCAGTTAAACACATGGACCTCGCATCACATCAACTACCAATAAAACAATAAGCAGTTTAGAGGTGTCAGCCAACTCATTGCCTTCTTCCTACTTACGCCAGTTTCACTGAGTGACTGCTCTTTCTTTTTTTCTTTCTTTCTCTCTCTCTTTTTCTTTCTTCTTTCCTTCCTTCCTTCATTTCTTTTTCTTTTTTTGTCACTTGGAACTGAAAAAGTGAAGACTCCTAACTGGGTAGTCAAGGATGGCTTCCAGAGGAACGAAGGTGATCTGAGATCTGAAGAAGTAGACGTGAATTAGACAAAAAGGAAAAGGAAGAATGTCCCAGTCAGAGGAAATACCAAGCTGTGGAGCCTTGAGTAAGGAAGGAGCCTATGACTGAAAGACGGAGAGACGGTCAGTGTGGGTGGAACACAGTGAACGTAATGAAATGAAGATGGACTAAGATGGAAAAGCAGTTTTCTGCACACCATGTTCATGGTTTTTTGATCTCTGGATTTACAGCCACAGGACACACCTGAGGGTTTTGAAGCATTGCAGGAGTAGTGTAGTGGTGATATCTGATTTACATATTTTTGAAAGTCACTTGGATGTTATCTGGAGACTAGCTTGCAGGGTATCAAGAACAGAGTGAAGGTAACATTTCTTTTTTATGCTCTTCCCTCAAAGAGTAGACACAGTAAAGCAAATTAGAACACCAGTATCGTCATCGAGTGAAGGGACAGCCTGGACTGGGGGAGTGGCAGCGGAAAATGCATAGGTTTATTTTTAAAGGGACTGATGAAATAGAATTCATATTTCATGACAAGATAAGAAAAATTCAGAGATAAAAATTTTCTTTGCCTGTTTTGTCCTCTCTTCCTGTCAGTGTGTATTCTGCATCCGCATTAACCAGAGCTCCCTAGGAGATAACATTCCTTATTAATCTCATCAAGGGTCACAATTCCTTAGAAGATAACCTTCCTTCTTAATCTTCTAAAGGGCCATGATGACCCGTGACCCACTACCCGCTTTGTACTATAGACCTGGATTATATAAACTGTCAAAAATACATCGTTAATGTACAGCCCTGTGTCTCAAAAACTTATACAACTGTGCTTTGACCTCTAACAGGCCTGAGCAATTCTTGGAGGTTTCTGAGAGGCTGTTCCCAGATATAATCGTAGTTCAGTTCAGTCGCTTAGTCGTATCCAACTCTTTGCAACCCCATGGACTGCAGCACACCAGGCTTCTCTCTGCATCACCAACTCCTGGAGCTTGCTCAAACTCATATCAATCAGGCAGGTGATGCCATCCAACCATCTCATCCTCTGTCATCCCCTTCTCCTCTTGCCTTGAATCTTTCCCAGCATCAAGGTATTTTCCAATGAGTCAGTTCTTCACATCAGGTGACCAAAGCATTGGAGTTTTAGTTTCAACATCAATCCTTCCAATGAACATTCAGGACTGGTTTCCTTGAGGATGGACTGGTTGGATCTCCTTGCAGTCCAAGGAACTCTCAAGAGTCTTCTTCAACACCACAGTTCAAAAGCATCAATTCTTCGGCGCTCAGCTTTCTTTATAGTCCAACTCTCACATCCATACATGACCACTGGAAAAACCATAGCCTTGACTAGACGGACCTTTGTTGGCAAATTAATGTCTCTGCTTTTTAACATGCTGTCTAGGTTGGTTATAACTTTTCTTCCAAGGAGTAAGCGTCTTTTTATTTCCTGGCTGCAGTCACCATCTGCAGTGATTTTGGAGCCCCCCAAAATAAAGTCTGCCACTGTCTCCACTGTTTCTCCGTCTTAACTTTAACTCAAATAAACTTTTCCATTTCTTGGACTGATTAGCTTTTTCATTGACAGTACTGTTTACAAAGTTGTGGATGTGGGAAAACCCACGAGGGATAGTGTAGTGCTGGTGGCAGCCTGGAGGCGGGTCCCTTGTGTATGGAGATTTGAGAGGAGGCAGCATTAACTGGGAGCCAGAGCGGAGAGTCATGTGAAGTTGGCCTCCTTTAGAAAAGCAATGACCTGTAGTGAGGAGCACAGTCAGCTCACTGCGGGGGAATCAAGGGAATCAGTGCCTTGACCCCAGCTCATCCTTTTGTCCTCTTTGGGGTAACCAGTGGCTGAAGCCCAGTGAAAAACAGGCACAGAACCCATAGTACAGGCCTCACGGGTCTGCCTCCTGGGCACTGAGCAGGGTGGAGAGAGCATTGAGAGGTACAAGCACAGTATCCAGCACAGGCGTCAAGCCTTTAGCATGACCTATGTTATGAGGTTCACTGCAATCTTGTTACTGAAAGCTCAGCCTCTCTGTATACTGGTGTGGAACTAAATCCTAAGAGACAGAATTTTGGGTGAAGTAGAAAAGGACAGTTTTATTGCTTTGCCAGGCAAAGGGAGACACGGGGGCTTCTGCTTTGTAAAACTGTGTCTCACCTCCAAAGAACTTGATGAGGGTTTTTGTAACAATGGGTCAAAGGTGGGATCTCTGACAAGATCAAGGCTTGGACTCCTTTAATCTCATCTCAGGTGAAAGTGAAAGTCATTCAGTCCTGTCTGACTCTTTGTGACCTCGTGGACTATAGGGTCCATGGAGTTCTTCTAGGCCAGAACACTGGAGTGGGTAGCCTTTCCCTTCCACAAGGATCTTCCCAACTCAGGGATCGAACCCAGGTCTCCCACATTGCAGGCGGACTGTTTACCAGCTGAGCCACAAGGGAAACCCAAAGATGACCCAGCATCTCAGGTGGTTGGTCTTCAGATCTTGATGTGCTTCTCTGGTCCCTCCAATCTTGCCACAGGTGGTTTCTTGGCTGTCCTTCTCTTGATTGACAACGTTCAGACCTGCCCTTTGGAACTCAAGGAAGGTCATGGAGGCTGAAGTCTTGCCTACAAGAAATGGGGGGCAGAAAGGCCTCCATGCCTGGGAGCCCCACAGGGCCCTGCTTGGTTTCCATCTGAATACCATCTATTTGTCTTGCCTCTTCTGGCCTGTCAAATGCGGATGACAAGGGATGTGTGCATGTATGTTAGTCGCTCAGTCCTGTCCGACTCTTTGTGACCTCGTGGACCGTAGCCCACCAGGCTTCTCTGTCCATGGGATTCTTCAGGCAAGAATACTGGAGTGGTTGCCGTTTCTTCCTCCAGGGGATCTTCCTGACCCAGGCGTTGGACCTGAGTCTCCTGCGTCTCCAGCACTGGCAGACAGATTCTTTACCACTGAGTCACCTGGGAAGCCAATAACAAGCTATCCCAGTGACCAATTCATGACTGCTAATCAAACAAGCCTGGCCGGCTACAGTCCATGGGATCACAAAGGGTCAGACACGACTGAGTGACCAACACACACACACACAATCATATCATACAAGAATTAAGCCAGTTAACCTGTATAAAGCATTCAACTTGCCACAGTTCTTGGCAACAATAAGCACTCTAATATATTATCAGCAAACTTTTCTGGACATACTCTCTCTCTGAATTTTTGTTTCTTCCAAAATACCCTAGGATACAGATCTTTTTTTCTTTTTGTTTTGTTATGTTTTGCTTTGATTGATATGACCACCATGCTGAAGCTCCAGTACTTTGGCCACCTGATGGAAAGAACCGACTCATTGGAAAAGACCCTGATGCTAGGAACTATTGAAAGCAAAAGGACAAGTGGGTGACAGAGGATTAGATGGTTAGATAGCATCAGTGACTCAGTGGACAGGAAGTTGAGCAAACTCTGGGAGATAGTGGAGGACAGAGGAGACTATTGCTTCAGTCCATTGCGTCACAAAGAGTCAGATGTAACTTAACTACTGAACAACAACCACCAACATCATTTAGCACAGTACCTAAAAGAATAGGTACTCAACAAATGTTTGTTCAGTGAATTAATGCTCACTCAGTATCTGTGCAGGCATTTAATCTGCATTATCTCAAAAATCCTATAAGGTAAATGCCATTCCATTTTACAGATGAAGCTCCTAATACTTGAGGTTCAGCAATGCTCAAACTTGCCCAAAGCAGATGAAATTCAAAGTCAGGCCAGTCTTAGTCCAACAGCCATGCCCTTTGCCCTATAGCAGTGGCCTCTGCAAGGCGGGCTTTCTGCACAAAATGACTATGCACCGGTGAAGTGTCACCCTGACCCTCACTTCCCCGTGAATCTCAAAGGATGGGTCTCCGCGCACCAGAAGCCAGGTGACCATATGCTCCTTACCTGCCATTAGACTTTTGGGACAGAGGGTCTCAGTCTGAATTATCTTTGGGTCCCCACAGGTCACCCCATTTATTAGGTGCTAATTAATGTCGGTTGAATTAAATAATATAATAAAAGATAGGCCATCTTCTGCTATTGCTGATGCTGTGTCCTATGCACTTTGCTCATTCCTGGGGGCTTAGGGAGGTCAGCCTCCAACTCCCAGTCTAGAAGGGCCAGGCCTAACATTCATTTGGGGCTTCTCAGATGGAAAGAATCTGCGTGAAATGTGAGAGATGTGGGTTTGATCCCTGGATCAGGAAGATCCCCTGGAAAAAGGAATGGCTACCCACTCTAGTATTCTTGCCTGGAGAATTCCATGGACAGAGTAGCAGGGCAGGCTACAGTCCATGGGGTCGCAGAGAGTCAGACATGACTGAGCAATTAACGCTTTCACTAACATTCATTAAGCAATTTCATAGCTGGGCATTGCTTCAGGTGCTTTAGTGGTAACAACTCATTTACTCATCTTGACTAATTTACAGAGTAAGACTTGTCCTTATCCTTGTTTTAAGTTTCAGGAAACTAGTTCAAAAGAGTTAAGTGACCTTGTTCAAGGTCACACAGCTAGAGACAGAACCAGGATTCTGTATCCAAGCAGACTAATCTAGAACCTGTACCCTTAAATGTTAATAATGAAGAGCTTTCAGTCTTCCTGTTGGCACCCTGACCTCTCCTGTGCTGTCCACCTCCTGTAGCTCCACGGCCTCTCATTGCTGGCCTTTGGCACATCCCAGCTCACCATTAGCCTAGGGGGCCACCTTCACGTTCCCTCTGCTCTTACTTACTGCTCACAGTCAAGAGCAGAACAGGGTAGAAGGATCTTGCCAGCATCTTTGTTGCCCACTTGCTTGACATAGACGAGTCTTCTTCCTTATCTTTGTCAAGCACATTTAGAGATGAAGCTACTGAAAGGGAATTCACTTAATTTTTTTCCCCCAAAGATGTTTGGCCAGGATGCTCCCGGGAACAAACCAAACCCCAATTTTCATGGCAAAGAGCTGTCGATTGGAGAAAATTGAGGAGAGAAACATAAAGCAAATGGCACAACTGTTAGAATGCTCTGTAAATTTTGCTGAACACAATGTTAATTTTATTGAAATGATCACTGACACACCAAGTTATTTTATGGAACAAAACAGTAATAAACAATTTTAAATTCATGACACTAATTTATGTTCTTTTACAATTCAGTAATCGCTACCTATTTTCCCACTCTATGTTTTCATCTTTCCTTCTTTTTACTCTTTCACTGAATTTATGTTACAAAATAAGCATAATTAATGTGGATTTGACGTGTCTGTTGTCTGAATGAACAGCAGTAAATTTACAAGATAATAGTAGCTAATTGACATGGAACCTTTTCCAAGCTGGGTTTCTCAGAAATAGACTCTGTGGCAGAAGTTAGCATGTGATTTCCATTAGGGAGTGCTCTCAGGATCAACACCTGAGGAAAGGAAGGTGGAAAGCAAGATTGGGAAATCTAGCAGATACGCAGGTCCAACAAGGGCGTCAGTGGGCCACGCAAAGTTATCCTGTAGCTTGATGGCCCTTCAGAGTTATCCAAAGCTGGGGAGAAAGAGTCTGTATGCTCCAGATTTATTAGTCATTGGCTGCAGAGCAGCCCTGAAAGGACAGGTGATCTGAAGAGAGACAGTTTTCTTAAAGTCCCAGATCAGATCAGATGAGATCAGTCGCTCAGTCGTGTCCGACTCTTTGCGACCCCATGAATCGCAGCACGCCAGGCCTCCCTGTCCATCACCAACTCCTGGAGTTCACTGAGACTCACGTCCATCGAGTCAGTGATGCCATCCAGCCATCTCATCCTCTGTCGTCCCCTTCTCCTACTGCCCCCCATCCCTCCCAGCATCAGAGTCTTTTCCAATGAGTCAACTCTTCACGTGAGTTGGCTAAAGTACTGGAGTTTCAGCTTTAGCATCATTCCTTCCAAAGAAATCCCAGGGCTGATCTCCTTCAGAATGGACTGGTTGGATCTCCTTGCAGTCCAAGGGACTCTCAAGAGTCTTCTCCAACACCACACTTCAAAAGCATCAATTCTTCGGCGCTCAGCCTTCTTCACAGTCCAACTCTCACATCCATACATGACCACAGGAAAAACCATAGCCTTGACTAGACAGACCTTTGTTCACAAAGTAATGTCTCTGCTTTTCAATATGCTATCTAGGTTGGTCATAACTTTCCTTCCAAGGAGTAAGCATCTTTTAATTTCATGGCTGCAGTCACCATCTGCAGTGATTTTGGAGCCCAGAAAAATAAAGTCTGACACTGCTTCCACTGTTTCCACTGTTTCCCCATCTATTTCCCATGAAGGGATGGGACCGGATGCCATGATCTTCGTTTTCTGAATGTTGAGCTTTAAGCCAACTTTTTCACTCTCCACTTTCACTTTCATCAAGAGGCTTTTGAGTTCCTCTTCACTTTCTGCCATAAGGGTGGTGTCATCTGCATATCTTAGGTTATTGAGATTTCTCCCAGCAATCTTGGTTCCAGCTTGTGTTTCTTCCAGTCCAGCGTTTCTCATGATGTACTCTGCATATAAGTTAAATAAACAGGGTGACAATATACAGCCTTGACGAACTCCTTTTCCTATTTGGAACCAATCTGTTGTTCCATGTCCAGTTCTAACTGTTGCTTCCTGACCTGCATACAAATTTCTCAAGAGGCAGATCAGGTGGTCTGGTATTCCCATCTCTTTCAGAATTTTCCACAGTTTATTGTGATCCACACAGTCAAAGGCTTTGGCATAGTCAATAAAGCAGAAATAGATGTTTTTCTGCAACTCTCTTGCTTTTTCCATGATCCAACGGATGCTGGCAATTTGATCTCTGGTTCCTCTGCCTTTTCTACAACCAGCTTGAACATCAGGAAGTTCATGGTTCACATATTGCTGAAACCTGGCTTGGAGAATTTTGAGCATCACTTTACTAGTGTGTGAGATGAGTGCAATTGTGCGGTCGTTTGAGCATTCTTTGGCATTGCCTTTCTTAGGGATTGGAATGAAAACTGACCTTTTCCAGTCCTGTGGCCACGGCTGAGTTTTCCAAATTTGCTGGCATATTGAGTGCAGCACTTTCACAGCATCATCTTTCAGGATTTGAAATAGCTCAACTGGAATTCCATCACCTCCACTAGCTTTGTTCATAGTGATGCTTGCTAAGGCCCACTTGACCTCACATTCCAGGATGTCTGGCTCTAGGTCAGTGATCACACCATCGTGATTATCTAGGTCGTGAAGATCTTTTTTGTGCAGTTCTTCTGTGTATTCTTGCCACCTCTTCTTAATATCTTCTGCTTCTGTTAGGTCCATACCATTTCTGTCCTTTATCGAGCCCATCTTTGCATGAAATGTTCCTTTGGTATCTCTGATTTTCTTGAAGAGATCTCTAGTCTTTCCCATTCTGTTGTTTTCCTCTATTTCTTTGCATTGATCGCTTAAGAAGGCTTTCTTATCTCTTCTTGCTATTCTTTGGAACTCTGCATTCAGATGTTTATATCTTTCCTTTTCTCCTTTGCTTTTCGCTTCTCTTCTTTTCACAGCTATTTGTAAGGCCTCCCCAGACAGCCATTTTGCTTCTTTGCCTTTTTTTTCCATGGGGATGGTCTTGATCCCTGTCTCCTGTACAATGTCATGAACCTCATTCCATAGTTCACTCTGTCTATCAGATCTAGGCCCTTAAATCTATTTCTCACTTCCACTGTATAATCATAAGGGATTTGGTTTAAGTCATACCTGAATGGTCTAGTGGTTTTCCCTACTTTCTTCAATTTCAGTCTGAATTTTGCAATAAGGAGTTCATGATCTGAGCCACAGTCGGCTCCTGGTCTTGTTTTTGCTGACTGAATAGAGCTTCTTCATCTTTGGCTGCAAAGAATATAATCAACCTGATTTCGGTGTTGACCCCCATCTGGTGATGTCCATGTATAGAGTCTTCTCTTGTGTTGTTGGAAGAGGGTGATTGTTATGACCGGTGCATTTTCTTGGCAAAACTCTATTAGTCTTTGCCCTGCTTGAAGTCCCAGCAATCACCAAAGAAGGCTGACAGCCCAGGGCTGACTCCTCCCAACACCCCTGGCAGCTGGGGGAATAGGCCCTTCCTTTCTGAAAGGACTCTTACGTGCTGCATGGCAGTGTCCATTGCAGAAACAATGGAATTCATTGTTTGGTTTCCAAACTCCAAGGAAAATCACACAGCTGCATCTCCTAAGCCACAACACATTGTGTGATTCAAGTCCAGTCAGCCATCATTTTTCAGGCCTGTTCTGAGACCATGGCAGAAGCAAAAATCTTAAGGCAAGGCTCATCCATAAAGCAAAGGGAAACATTTATGACTCAGTGTCAGGCAAGGCCCCTCCCTTAAGAGCCACAGTATAGACAAGGCCACTTGCTCTTGAGAACAGACAGGAAAAAGATGGATTCTGAATAGATGATAGGTTTCATATATATCTTATCACCTTTTGAAGAAGCCCAGAATTCTATTTGCAGGGCATGAATAGAGATGCAGATGTAGAGAAAGGGCTTGTGGACACAGTAGGGGAAGGAGACCTATACACCATCATGTATAAAATAGACAGCCAGTGGGAAGCTGTACCACACAGGGGGCCTGGCCTAGTGCTCTGCGACAAGCTAGAGGGGCGGGATGGGAGAGGGGAGGCAGGTTCAAGAGGGAGGGAATATATATATAGTTTTATCTGTAACTATATATCATAACTATATTTATATATAGTTATATACATAACTATATATCATAACTATTCCTGTATAGCAGAAACCAACACAACATTGTAAAGCAATTATCCTCTAGTTAAATAAAAAAGATGATAGGTTTTTATAGGCAGAAATGAGGATGGGGAAGGGCATTCCAAGAGAAGGACCAGAGTAAGCGCAGCCCTGGGCAGAATGTGAGGGTACATAAAGGGAATGACTGTTCTGGCTTTGTCATCGAAGAATATGATATGAGTGCGTTCAGTTAACCGGAGCCTGAAGTGGAGAGGAGGTTGTAAGTAGGACATAGGCCTGATCACAGGGGGGTTAAGTAAGTGAGTGAAGACGCTCAGTCATGTCCAACTCTTTGCGGCCCCATGGACTGTAGCCTACCAGGCTCCTCTCTCCATGGGATTTTCCAGGCAAGAATACTGGAGTGGGCTGCCATTTCCTCTTCCGGGGATCTTCCTGACCCAGGGATCGAACTCGGGTCTCCCACATTGTAGGCAGATGCTTTACCATCTGAGACACCAGGGAAGTCTTTTTAAACCACAGTGGGGTTAGATACCTTTAATTGTGTAACAGGCGTGAATCTCAGCCCATGAACTCACACCCGAAAGATATGTCACAATCCATTAATTTTCATGAATGAATTTAATTATTTCTTTAAGATCGATCATGTTGGGCTGACAAGAGATGAACAGTCACTCTTTAGTTTCACCTAGGTATATTCAACAAAGAAAGTGCCAACAAAGTCAAAGCTGCAGAGGTGGAGTAGGGGCCTCTGGTCACTGACTCTCTCTCTGTGCACAGACCACAGTGGAGCCGGCCCTTGTTCCTGTCCAAGTAGCTTGTTCCAGTCCAGTGGCTTTGTGCAGTCCTGTCACACTTGACATATGGGACTCAGTGGATGATTTTATTTGGGCCCATATAGTGGCATTTAGACATGTGCATTAACTGCAACATTAACAATCAGGAGATTTGTTTTGTAGCATCCAGATTTATTAATTGTTTTAATTGAGAGAGATGGTAATTTGGATTCCACATTCTCACATGACAACACTAGGCTGGAACTAAGTAGTGGCTTCGTGCTGGAGAGCCTTTTTGCTGATTAGTGGAAACTTCCTGGCCCTACAGCTATTTGAGTTTGTAGTCCCTGCCCTACATGTCCCCTGCAATCATTTCTCTTGGAAATCTTACTGCATCCTCCGGAGATGCTGCCTGGGACCACCATGGGGCTCTCTGCTACTCAAACAAGCTCCAGAGACGCACCCTGTCTGCCCTGCAGCCTGTGACATCTGTCTGCACCCTGGATGAAGAACCATCTCCCTCTCAACAGCTTTATCCAAACTCTTTGTCCCACACACTCTTTCCTTTCTACTTCTGGAAAACTCTCAGTTCCTCATGGGATTGATTGAGATTTTGGAGATATACAGGATATCTTATGGGCTTGTGTTTTCTGACCTGTTGCAGAAATGAAGAAACAGCTATCTGCTTGAATGAGGAAAGAACAAGTGGAAAATATGGGGAGAAATTTGAAACTAATATCTCAAAATATTATGAGCTGCCCATATTAAAGAGTTTGGGGACTTCCCTGGTGGTACAGTGATAACAACCTGCCTACCAATGCAGGGGACATGGGTTCCTGGTCCAGAAGATTCTACATGCCACAGAGCAACTAAGCCCTAGTACCACAACTACTGAGTCCATGCTCTGAAGGCCTGTGCTCTGCAACAAGAGAAGCCTCCACAATGGAAAAGGCCTGCTCACCGCAACAAACAGTAGCCCTTGCTTGCAGCAACAAGAGAAAGCCCACACACAGCAATGAAGACCCAGTGCAGCCAAAAATTTGGCTTCTCTGGGTCTTAGTTGCAGCATGTGGGATCTAGTTCCCTGACCAGGGATCAAACCTGGGCTCCCTGCATTGGGAACGTGGATTCTCAGTCACTGGACCACCAGTGAAGTCCCTGTTGGCAGCACTAAGTCACCGGAATCAAAGGCCAGGTGAATGTATGTTCCATCAAGCCTGATCAGGATGTCAATTTCAGCCATGTCAATGTTGTGAGGATTTTTCAGAGAATGCTTGATCCAAGGCTTGTTGACCTTGGCAGATATAGGAAACACCAGTGTGCCGTTGTCCATCTTCTTCGTGTGTTGTTCCTGGTATACTCCTTGGCCCTTGCGCTTCCTTTAGAGTCACAGTGTGTTATACATCAAGAAGACAAGTAACTAGTGGGCCTTCTGTGGCTGTCTTTCCATTTGCCTTCTTGGCCTTAAAAGTCCTTACTTTTATTTTGATATCATGATAGGCTGTGTTATCCTTTGTCTATGATGTCATCTTTGTATAAAAGTCAGAACTCATTTCAACTTCCATTTAAGATGACTTTACATTTATGATGTCTTTGCTTTGTTTATAAGAAATGCCCAGTGAGAGAGACAGATGGTGACTGGGGAATAGCCACATATAACGGCAGAACTTTGCTGTGTTCACCACAATCTAGAATTGAGCCCTCAAGTTCAAAAATTCCATCTTTTTGTATATACCAAGAGAATGAACTTCTCATTGTCCAGAAAATGTACAAAAAGCTAGAACCAGCATCCTAAATGTGCAACTGCCAAATGGAGAATGTATTAATATTGCCTGGACAGAATACTCTGTATCTTGAAAATATATATGCATAAGTACATATACATATAACTGTTTGAATGTGGTATTAATAAAAGGGAAATTATATGGTTTTAATATGTACTGTGATCAGGCTGTAAAAAAAAAAAAAAGACAGGTCTATGAAAGAAAGATACACATATGTATTAAAGACAGACACATATGTATGGAATACAGGTACACCAGTCTGCATTATAGGGGGATCCTCTCGGTGGCTAGTGTGCCCTTTTGGCTGCTCAGATATGGAGGCATGATACCCACTTTAGCCCCGAGAAGGCAGAATAATTCCCTCTTCAAAGATGTCTATATCTTAATCTCTAGAATCTTTAAGTCCTGTTGTGTTCTATGTAAAAGGGGAATTAAAGATAATAAATGGAATTAAGATTGCTAATCAATTCAGTTCAGTTCAGTCACTCAGTCGTGTCTGACTCTTTGTGACCCCATGGACTGCAGCACGCCAGACCTCCCTGTCCATTACCAACTCCCGGAGTTTACTCAAACTCATGTCCGTTGAGTTGGTGATACCATCCAACCATCTCATCCTCTGTCATCCCCTTTTCCTCCTGCCTTCAATCTTTCCCAGCATCAGGGTCTTTTCAAATGAGTCAGCTGTTCGCATCAGATGGCCAAAGTATTGGAGCTTCAGTTTCAGCATCAGTCCTTCCAATGAATACTCAGGACTGATTTCCTTTAGGATGGACTGGTTGGATCTCCTTACTGTCCAAGGGACTCTCAAGAGTCTTCTCCAACACCACAGTTCAAAAGCATCAATTCTTCGGTGCTCGGGTTTCTTTGTAGTCCAACTCTCACATGACTATAGGAAAAACCATAGCTTTGACTGTATGGACCTTTGTTGGCAAAGTAATGTCTCTGCTTTTTAATATGCTGTCTAGGTTGATTATAAATTTTCTTCCAAGGAGCAAGCGTCTTTTAATTTCATGGCTGCAGTCACCATCTGCAGTGATTTTGGATCCCCCCCAAAATAAAGTCTGTCACTATTTCCACTGTTTCCCCATCTATTTGCCATGAAGTGATGAGACCAGATGCCATGATCTTAGTTTTCTGAATGTTGAGTTTTAAACCAACTTTTTCACTCTCCTCTTTCACTTTCATCAAGAGACTCTTTAGTTCTTCTTCATTTTCTGCCATAAGGGTGGTGTCATCTGCATATCTGAGGTTATTGATATTTCTCCTGGCAATCTTGATTCCAGCTTGTGCTTCATCCAGCCCAGTGTTTCTCATGATGTACTCTGCATACAAGTTAAATAAGTAGGGTGACAATATACAGCCTTGACGTACTCCTTTTCCTATTTGGAACCAGTCTGTTGTTCCATGTCCAGTTCTAACTGTTGCTTCCTGTCCTGCATACAGAGTTCTCGAAAGGCAGGTCAGGTGGTCTATTCCCATCTCGTTCAGAGTTTTCCACAGTTTGTTGTGACCACACAGTCAAAGGCTTTGGCGTAGTCAATAAAGCAGAAGTAGATGTTTTTCTGGAACTCTCTTGCTTTTTCCATGATCCAGCGGATGTTGGCAATTTGATCTCTGGTTCCTCTGCCTTTTCTAAATCCAGCTTGAACATCTGGAAGTTCACGGTTCACATACTGTTGAAGCTTGGCTTGGAAAATCTTGAACATTTCTTTACTAGTGCATGAGATGAGTGCAATTGTGTGGTAGTTTGAGCATTCTTTGGCATTGCCCTTCTTTGGGACTGGGATGAAAACGGACCTTTTCCAGTCCTGTGGCCACTGCTGAGTTTTCCACATTTGCTGGCATATTGACTGCAACACTAGTCAGACTGCAACAGCAGACCTTAAAAAGAGAGAGAGAGATTATTTCAGATTATCTTGGAGGGCCAATGTACTCACAGTGTCTTTAAACATGAAAGAGGCAGGTGGAAAGCTCAGTGTCAGAGTGACACAAGATGAGAAAGACTGAATCAGCCATTGCTGGATTTGACTATAAAGGAAGCAGCCACAAGTCAGGGACTGCAGGCAGCGTATAGAAACTGGAAAAGGCAAGGCAATAGATTCTCCCATGGGGCCTCCAGAGGGACCACAGCCCTGCTAAACATCTTGATTCTAGCCCATTCTAGACCAATTGGGATTTCTGACCTCCAAAATTTTAAGATAATATATCTGTGTTGTTTTAAGCCACTAAGTTTATGAAGCAATAGGAAAAAAACTGGTCTCTCTGAACTCTTTTTCTTAACTGATCTTTTATACAGGCAATGCAGACCATTCTGTATATGCTAAATATTTCTTTAGAAAAAAATAAAGCACAATTATACAGCGGTAGTGTTAAGTGTCCAACACAACACCTGCACAGGCACTATTAAAAGGTATGTTTCCTTCCTTCATTTATTAATTCCACAAACATGGACCGACTTTCTACTGTGTTCCCAGCACCATTCAAGTCACTGAGGTGACATCCCTGCCCTCACGGAACTTGTGTTCTACAGTGCTTAGCACTGTAATTATAATTTATAGCCCATGGCTAGCTGACATATTTTATTTGGCCGAGATAGGCTTTCTTTTTTTATTTAACTTTTTACTATAAGAATTTCAAACATACAGAAAAGGAGAAGGGATATATAGTGAGTCACTGTAAGCCCATCACCTAGTTCCTACATTTGTCAACATTTTGCTCATCTTTGCACAGAATTTTTAAAATATTTAAATTGGTTAATGATAAGTGTCAGGGTATTTTAATGAAATTTCAGATTTTAAAAAACTAGAGCATTAGACAATACTGGACCCACATTCCTGTGCAGCAACAATTATCTAAACCCAAGAAACCTCTGACATTAGCTTATCTCAGCTAATACATATGTGTGATTATCTTATTTATCACTTCCAATTGTCTCTCCTTTACTGAAGTCTACTGACAGATACAATGTTGTTGTTGTTGCTGCTGTTTTTAATTGTGGCAAAATACACAGAACATAAATTTTGTCATGTTAGCTATTTTTAAGTAGACAGTTTAGTAGTGTTGAATACATTCACATTGTTGGGCAGCTAATCTCCAGAACTCTTTTCATCTTGCAGTTCTGAAACTCTGCACCCATTAAAAAACAAGTCCCTGTTATTACTCTCTTCCTCAAGTCCTTGGCAACCATATTCTACTTTCTATCTCTATGAGTTTGACTGCTCAAGCTACCTCAAATAAATGCCATTATCCAATATTTACTTTTTGGTGACTGGCTTATTTCTCTTAGCATAGTTTCCTTAAGATTCATCACTGTGACAGTATGTGTCTGAATTTCCTCCTTTTAAGGCTGAATAATGTTCCATTGTATGCATATACCACATTTTGTTTATCTAGTCACCTGTTGATTGACACCTTGGTTGCCTTCATCTTTTGGCTCTTGTAAATAATGCTGCTAGGAACATGGGTGTACAGATATCTTTTGAATGAGTGTGTGTGTGCATGCGTGTTCAGTTGCCAAGTCGTGTCTGACTCTTTGAGACCCCATGAACTTAGCCCACCAGGCTCCTCTGTCCATAGGATTTTCCAGGCAAGAGTACTGGAATGGATTGGCATTTCCTCCTCTAGGGGATCTTCCTGACCCAGAGATTGAACCCATGTCTCACGTGTCTCCTGCATTCAGGGGGATTCTTTATCCTCTGAGCCATCAGGGGCACCCTATATTTTGAGTACCTGCTTTCAATTCTTTTGGGTATATACTTACCCAGAAGTGGAATTGCTGAAATCATATGGTCATTCTATTTTGAATTTTTTGATGAGCTATTATATTGTTTGATTGTACTTTACATTCCTGCCAGCAATACACAAGAATTCCAATTTCTCCATATCCTTGCCAGCGTTCCTTATTTTCTGCTTCTTAAACAGTAGCCATTCTAATGGGTGTGAAAAGCTATCTCAGTGTGGTTTTGATTTACATTTTTGTAACAATTAGTAATATTGAGTGTTTTCTCAAGTACTTATTGGGTTTTTGTAGGCATTCTTAGAAATATCTAGTCAAGTTCTTTAAGTGAAAGCGCAAGTCGCTCAGTCATGTTCGACTTTTTGAGACCCCATGGACTATACAGTCCATGGAATTCTCCAGGCTAAGACACTGGAGTGGGTAGCCTTTCCTTTCTCCAGGATCGAAATCCCAACCCAGGATCGAATCCAGGTCTTCCACATTGCAGGCGGATTCTTTAGTAGCTGAGTCACAAGGGAAGGCCAAGTTCTTTAACCATTTTTTAAATTGGATTATTTGTGTTTTTAAATTATTGTTGAGTTACAGGTTTTTTGTTTGTTTGTTTGACCATGCCTCACAGCTTATGCGATCTTAGTTTCTGAGCCAGGGATTGAAACTGGGCCCTCAGCAGTGAGGCCACAGAGTCTTTTTTTTTCCCCCCATATTATCTATATGGTGAAATTTTAACTTTTGAACACAAAATGTTATTTTAAGAAAAAAAAAAAAGTTTCTCTTTCCTTGTTTTAATGTGGCTTCCAGAAGTTTTGAATACACATGTGGCTCTTGTTAGATGCCTACTGCACAGCACTGCTCTTACTAATTCTGCCCAATTCCAGAATACACTTGGTGATAGGTTTACAGTACTGGTTTTTTAAAAAGAATGGCATTTTATAAGCACATACTGCTGGCATGTCCCCAATATGCCATCCAAATTTACTTTGAGTCTTAGTGAGCTGTAGAGCTCTAATTATCTGCTTCCTTATGAGTACTTACATAGTCAACTATAACTGTTATCATATTTTTAGGGCATGAAATGTGAATTCTATCAAGCTAAAAATAGGAAAGGCACCACTCATTCAAGGGTTAATTTAAGACTCCAGAAGAGGCAGCTTCACCATTTGGACCCCAAACCAGAGTCAACCATCCAGGGCCAGACACACCTTCCTCTGATGAGCCACAAGGATGATGGTGAAATTTACGCCAAGTCAAAACTTTCTTGTACTTCAAGGAAACAGCATTCACCAATTAACACAAAGGCTGTATGCTCCTGAATACGCTCTTGCTATTCTGCTGTACAAAGTTCAAAATGACTTAAGGAAGCACCAGAATCCTCTGAGGCATTTTATTTGTATGTGTTAAATCCCTAGAAAAAGAATCCAAGGATTTTCCCTCCTGTATGTTTTCGTCTTGCTGCTTCATGGTCCATGATGCCAGCTGAGGTTGTCAGTACAATGAAACCAAGCTGATAGGATGGGAGCAGTTTATTCTGCCATTTTTCTAGATCTTTAAGTTGCACATCAAATCTGGGGCTGATCGCTCCACACTTATTTAGCCTGCCTGTGAGGTTCACAACAATTTTCCCAGCCCTGTGATCATCAATGATTTCAAATTCGCCAATGTAACCATGCTTCATCATCACTGTTAGAAACTTGACGATGACTTTGGAGCATGGCCTAATAAGGACCTGGCATTTGCCTTTCTTTTTGGCATTGTTGATACTCTTGAGAACATCAGCCAGGACATTCATGTGCACCATTCTGGTGGCACAGAAAGATGGTGGAAAGAGGCAGGCCACAGAGTCTTGTCCACTGGACTGTCAGGGAATTCTCAGATTTTTTTAATATATTCTAGATATTAGCCTCTTATAGAATCTATGATTTGCAAATATATCAGTCTGTAGGTTGCTATTCTTTAATGGCTTTTAAGAATATGCGGCACTTCGTTGCAGCATGTGGAATCTTTAGCTGAGGCATGCAAGCTCTTAGCTGTGGTGTGTGGGACCTAGTTTCCTGACAAGGGATGAAATCTGGGCTCCCTGTATTGGGAGCAAGAAGTCTTAGCCACCAGACCACCAAGGAAGTCCCCAGTAGGTTGCTATTTTTTTTTTCATCTTGATTTATATTTATATTAACTGCCTGAGTCTTTATATTCTCTTTGGGTCTTTGAATTTTTGACCCCTAGCTGATATTTTCTGGGTCACAGCAGTTAACATGCCTTCCTGAAACACAAGACTCTTTGACTGGATTTAGATATTTTCTGAATTCTTCAGTTAATATTAAAGACAATTTCTTTGTTATATCATTTGTACAAGTGGTTGAACTCATCCATTACATTCTTGAATCTATCTAATTTCATTTCTCATTAACTTTAACTTGGGAAGTACCTTGCTATAATCCCCATGCATATGATATTTTAGCTTCATTGATCTTACTCTACCAGTTCTTTTAATTTTGTTCTAGTTTTTAACCACAGTACTTTCATTTTAATTGTTCTCCCCAAAGACAGAGATAATTTTCATACTGTAATTTCAGTGATAACTGATACCTGCTTGGTTAAATTTATTTTTATATATTCTTAAGTTATTGGAGAAGGAAACGGCAACCCACTCCAGTATTCTTGCCTGGGGAATCCTATGGACAGAGAAGCCTTGTGGGCTGCCGTCTATGGGGTCACACAGAGTCGGACACGACTGAAGCGACTTAGCATGTATGCATGCAGTGGAGAAGGAAATGGCAACCCACTCCAGTATGCCTGGAGAATCCCAAGGATGGAGGAGCCTGGTGGGCTGCCATCTACAGGGTCGCACAGAGTCGGACACTACTGAAGGGACTTAGCAGCAGCAGCAGCATTTTTAAATTATAAGCAACTAATTCTTCTGGAAGCAAAGCTACATACACAATGGGAAGCTGAAGCCATGAGCTAACAGAACTCTGATGTGCTTTTTATGCTGTCATTTCTCCTTAAAAAAATTATCTGTGGTATCTGTCCCATAGAAAGCACAGACAAATACAACTCACATAGCTCCTGGCCAAAAAGATACAGATTTAAAGCACAATTTGAGGGGGACAAAAACAATTTAGTAGAATAATCAAGCAAAGTAACAAAATTTAAAGAACATTGATTTTGGATCTCATGAGAAATGATAGCATTGGTTCTTTTAATCGTCATAGCAAAGGCATACAAACTTCTTCAGTTGCCAAAATCAGTCTTCAGAACAAAATTCCATTATTAGGACCTTCAGTAGACCTATTTTTTTCATTTGGAAACAGCCCTAAGAAACATTCTGGATACCATTACAATACTTGTATTCAAGACTGGATTTAAATGAAAGTCTTAGAGTTCCCAAAGATCTTACTTAGATCTCCAGTAAATTTTCCCTCAAGGTATAGCCAATTTATATAGTCATTATTAGTGCTTGGATTGACAGCAGAAATTGATTTCTTCACAGGTTGGGCACAGAAGGGAGAAAACCTCTGGGAGAGAATGACTTTCATTCCAACCAACAAAAGGAATAAAGACACATTGGGGACATTTGTGTTAGGCTGATTAATGATATTTGCAGACAGCAACCAAAAATATAGTCAAAAAAATTTTTTTTAATTTTCTTTGCTTCAGTTTTTCATCTATAAAATTATTATAATAATTATGCCTATTTAAAGAGTTATTGAGGGTTCCCTCATAGCTCAGTGGGTAAAGAATCTGCCTGCAATGCAGGAGACCAGGGTTCAGTTCCTGGGTTGGGAAGATCCTCTGGAGAAGGAAATGGGAACCCATTCCAGTATCCTCACCTGGAGAATCCCACGGACAGAGGAGCCTGGCAGGATACAGTCCATGGGATCGCAAGAGTCGGACATGGCTTAGCGACTAAATCACCATCACCAGAGTTATTGTTAAGAGCGAATGGAACACTATATGTAAATTACTTACAAGAGTTGATTTTAAAAAGAAAATATTCTTCAAATTTATTTTGGTATTTATATAAGGTATGGTTCTCACTTAAGTTTCTCTAGATTATAATCTAGTTGTCTTATGAAATCTTTCTTTCCTTTGCCTTTATTTTGCAGTATATTTTTAATTCTATAATTATGGTATGTAATAGTGTTCTGTTTCTGAAATTTCTATTCACTTATGTGGATCTGTTTTGTGCCATTATATAAATTTTTGTCGTATCATACTATCATTTGCCATCTTGAAAACTACTGTCCTCTCTTTGCTTTTCTTTTTGAAGCTATTTTTTGAGAACTTATCCTATTTAGTACACTTTAGTGAACTTTCCATCAGCTTTATCTTCTTCGAAGAAAAATCCTATTGGTGTTTTGATTGGAATAATGTTAAGCTATAAAATGACTTAGAAAGAATAACATATTTATGGTATTTGTTTGCTTTCTTTTTCCCCCTTCCAAAATCCTTTGGTGCATGTTGTCTTTAAATATCCAGTAATGCAGTTTTTCCTAAATATATCTTTACTATGTTTGTTGTAATTATCTATCACTTTTACTATAATATTTTCAAGGTGGTTATTGCTCAGTAAGCGTATGTTTTCATCATTTATCTTCTACTTTCATATTAGACCTCGGTTATAGAAAATTTAATCATACCTCTCAATTCATTGCTTAATATCAACATCATTTATGTAATGCTTATTCCTGGTCTATTTTAGTTTCTTTAACCTCAATCCAAACCCATGTTCCTCTCCTCACTCTAATGTGTTTAATACAGATTATAAAATATGCATATGTTCTTATGAAATACATAGTTTTATACAGTATATCTCTGTGTTTTTAATTTACACAAATGATATATGCTATTTTTCTGTTCTATTTCTTACTTTTTTCCTGCAGCATTAATCTTCTGTGATGTACCCATATTGCTGTATATATCTTGCTCCTACCTGCATAGCATTTCACATTCACTGCATTTTATGTACCCATCCCCTAGCATACTTCTACCATAAACACTGCAACAGATGTCCCTGTATAACTCTCCTTCAGATCCATGCAAGAATTTCTTTGGTATGTATATTCCCTGAGATAAGTGAGTCTGAGGCATGCACTGACATTTTTACTGAATTCTGCCAGAATGCCTTCCAGAATACCTGTACCAGTTTACATTACTTCTCCATATCCTTGCCAAACTGATATGCATCATCTTTTCCAATTTTTGCCAATTTGATGGCTGTAAAATTGGTGTATCATTTTTGCTTCAATTTTGATATATCAGCTTACTAGTGATGTTGAGTATCTTTTTATTATTTGTTAGCCCTTTGGGCTTCCTTTGCTTCAAATTGCCTATTCATATCTTTTATCTATTTTTATAATCAGTTTCCAATTTTATTCCTGCTGATTTCGTATATTCTAGCTTTTCTCTTTTGGCTGCACTGCACATCGTGTGAGATCGTAGTTCCCAACCTGGGATTGAACCCATGCCCCTTGCATTAGAAGCATAGCGTCTTAACCATTGGACCACTGGGGAAATCCCTCTAGTTTTTTGTTTTTAATTGAAATATTTATGTTAGTTTCAGGTGTATAGGAAAGTGATTCAGTTGTATATGAATGTATGTGTGTGTATATATATATATATATATGCATATATACTTTTATGACAGCTTCCCAGGTGGTGCTAATGGTAAAGAATCTGCCTGCCAGTGCAGGAGACATGAGATGTGGGTTTGATCCCTGGATCAGGAAGATCCCCTGGAGGAGGAAATGGCAACCCACTCCAGTATTCTTGCCTAGAGAATCCCACTGACAGAGGTGGGCTGCAGTCTGTGGGGGGTCACAAAGAGTTGGACAGACCTAAAGTGATTTAAAACACACACACACATATACTTTTACAGATTCTTTTCCCTTATAGGTTATTACAAAATATTGAGTATAGTTCACTGTGTATACAGTAGGTCCTTGTTGTATATTTTAGTTTTAATGCCCTGTAGATTTTAGTCATTGCTGATAGATATCTCCTCTTAGTCATTTGTCTAAGTTTATGCTTCATTGAACAGAAATCTTCAAATTTTATGCAGTGATAATAATTATTTCTTTATCTCATGTTTATTATTTTGGGGTCTTGCTTAAAAAGATTTCCCCCTGGTTCATAAAGATAGTCCTTTCATAGTCTATTACGTTAATAGGTTGTAAAATCCAGTTTGAATCCTCTTAGCATATAGTAAAAATGCAGGATCAAGCTCAATTTTTCTTTGTACAGTGATCCAGTTTTCTCATACTACCTAAGAAGCCATCTATTTATTCATTCCAGATTGTTTTGTGGTGCTGCTGCTGCTGCTAAGTTGCTTCAGTCATGTCCGACTCTGTGCGACCCCATAGAGGGCAGCCACCAGGCTTCGCCGTCCCGGGGATTCTCCAGGCAAGAACAGTAGAGTGGGTTGCCATTTCCTTCTCCAATGCATGAAAGTGAAACGTGAAAGGGAAGTCGCTACAGTGATCCAGTTTTCTCATACTACCTAAGAAGCCATCTATCTATCCATTCCAGATTGTTTTGTGGTGGTGGTGCTGCTGCTGCTAAGTTGCTTCAGTCGTGTCCGACTCTTCGAGACCCCATGGACTGCAGTCCACCAGGCTCCTCCGTCCATGGGATTTTCCAGGCAAGAACACTGGAGTGGGTTGCCATTTGTCAAATATCAAGTTTATATTTTTAAGCTCTCCATTGTGTTCCTCTGCTTTGTCTGTCTGCCTACACTAACGCTATACTATCGTTACCATAGATTTTCAGTGAAGTTATACTACCACTATATTTTCTTTACCCTTGTTGTATTAGGAACACTTTATCTTATAGTGAATTGCAGAGTGATTAGTGTGGCTTCCTTAAGAGTAATAGAGAGCAATAAGTTTTTAATGACACATATTTTCTCACAAAATGGAAGAAATATTGATTACATCATGAGTGTCAGAGAGTCTTCAAATCCATATCAAGCAGCTAGGTTGTTTACTTAAATCCTTTTCACATGGATTTTTCAAGGTTGGGGTTTCTTCCACATCCTTTCTTCTGGCCCCACAACACAGGTACCAGGAATATGGATGTGCTTTATCAGGTCCCCTAGGGCAGTCAGCCCTCTGTATCTGTGGATACCGAGACCAATTGCACTACACCATTTTATATAAGGGACTTGAGCACCACCAAGTTTTAGTACCCACAGGGGCTCTTGGAACCAATACCCCATGGCTATCAAGTGAAGACTATAATTACATGGAATTGGTTGATTATCTTACCTATTAGCTTCATTTTGGGGGTCTTGTCTCTACTCTTTCTTTAATCTGCTTTGGATAAAAGTCTTAGTATGTATTAGTAGCAGTGAAGTTGCTCAGTCGTGTCCAGCTCTTTGTGACCCCATGGACTGTAGCCTACCAGGCTCCTCCATCCATGGAATTTTCCAGGCAAGAGTACTGGAGTAGGTTGCCATTTCCTTCTCCTGGGGATCTTCCCAACCAAGGGATCGAACCCATGTCTCCCACATTGCAGGCAGATGTTTTACCATCTGAGCTACCAGGGAAGCGCTTAGTATGTGTTATTCCCTACAAACTGAATTCCTCTAAGTTTGGGGCTTCCAGACTGAAACTACCATGTTACTACAGATACTTTTGTCCAAATGTTAATCTCTTCGCTAGGATGCTCCACTTCTCTCCCAGTGTGTCTTCCTCCCTGTTCAGTTCAGTTCAGTTCAGTTCAGTCGCTCAGTCGTGTCCAACTCTTTGCAACCCCATGAATCACAGCACACCAGGCCTCCCTGTCCATCACCAACTCCTGGAGTTCACTCAGACTCATGTCCACCAAGTCGGTGATGGCATCCAGCCATCTCATCCTCTGTCGTCCCCTTCTCCTCCTGCCCCCAATCCCTCCCAGCATCAGAGTCTTTTCCAGTGAGTCAACTCTTCACATCAGGTGGCCAAAGTACTGGAGTTTCAGCTTTAGCATCATTCCTCCCAAAGAAATCCCAGGGCTGATCTCCTTCAGAATGGACTGGTTAGATCTCCTTGCAGTCCAAGGGACTCTCAAGAGTCTTCTCCAACACCACACTTCAAAAGCATCAATTCTTTGGCACTCAGCCTTCTTCACAGTCCAACTCTCACATCCATATATGACCACAGGAAAACCATAGCCTTGACTAGATGGACCTTTGTTGGCAAAGGAATGTCTCTGCTTTTGAATATGCTATCTAGGTTGGTCATAACTTTCCTTCCAAGGAGTAAGCGTCTTTTAATTTCATGGCTGCAGTCACCATCTGCAGTGATTTTGGAGCCCCCCAAAATAAAGTCTGACACTGTTTCCACTGTTTCCCCATCTATTTCCCATGAAGGGATGGGACCGGATGCCATGATCTTAGTTTTCTGAAAGTTGAGCTTTAAGCCAACTTTTTCACTCTCCACTTTCACTTTCATCAAGAGGCTTTTGAGTTCCTCTTCACTTTCTGCCATAAGGGTGGTGTCATCTGCATATCTGAGGTTATTGAGATTTCTCCCGCCGATCTTGATTCCAGCTTGTGTTTCTTCCAGTCCAGCGTGTCTCATGATGTACTCTGCATATAAGTTAAATAAGCAGGGTGACAATATACAGCCTTGACGTACTCCTTTTCCTATTTGGAACCAATCTGTTGTTCCATGTCCAGTTCTAACTATTGCTTCCTGACCTGCATACAGATTTCTCAAGAGGCAGGTCAGGTGGTCTGGTATTCTCATCTCTTTCAGAATTTTCCACAGAATTTATTGTGATCCACACAGTCACTCTACTTGCCTGGAGCAAAAAAGAAGTGGAAAATGAAATTTACAACCACAGTGTAAGGAGAATGTTGTTGTTTAGTTGCTAAGTCGTGTCCGACTCTTCTGCGACCCCATGGACTGCAGCCTGCCAGGCTCCTCTGTCCATAGGATTTTCCAGGCAAGAATACTGGAGTGGGCTGCCATTTCCTTCTCCAGGGGGTCTTCTCAACCCAGGGATCAAGCCCACGTCTCTGGCATTGGCAGGTGGATTCTTTACCACTGAGCCACTGGGGAAGCCCAAGAAGGAGAATGGAGCATGGCAAATAAGAACATTTTTGCTTTGTTGAGTATTTCTATAGGTTTGGATATGCAAAAGTGGGTCCGGACCTTAGCTTGGAAGTAGACCCCAGCCAGAACTGTGTGCTCTGCATAAAGAATTAAGAATTTGCATGGGAGGCTGCAAGCCAGGAAGGAGAGGATGCTGAGGAAATAGCACCCAGGGGAAAGGAAGAGAAACAAGCTAGCTAGTGTGTTGCTGAGCCCTTATATGGATGAAAAGCCAATAGAACAATTCCTGGGAAAAGAACTTTAAATAAGAATCAAGTTTTCAAGTGGAAGGAGTTCATTTTTTAAAAAATTTATTTTATATTGGACTGAAGTGACTTAGCAGCAGCAGCAGCAGCACAGCTGATTAACAATGTTGTAATAATTTCAGGTGGACAGTAGGAGTTCATTTTTGAGTTGTAAATACTCATACTCCATTTGTCACCCTCAATTTGCACTGAATTCTGATAAAACAAAAAAATCTCATGTTAACAGATATATACACATCTGTGTGTATTGAGGGGGAGAGGGAAGTGGTAGTGTTATTAGTGTGTATCAACTATGAAAGGAAATGAGATTCACAGATGGATTTGCCTGGTGCAGAACATGACAACTTGAGTAAGAAATAGTGAAACATGGGCCGAAGAACTAAATAGGCATTTCTCCAAAGAAGACATACAGATGGCTAACAAACACATGAAAAGATGCTCAACATCACTCATTATCAGAGAAATGCAAATCAAGACCACTATGAGGTACCATTTCACACCAGTCAGAATGGCTGCGATCCAAAAGTCTACAAATAATAAATGTTGGAGAGGGTGTGGAGAAAAGGGAACCCTCTTACACTGTTGGTGGGAATGCAAACTAGTACAGCCACTGTGGAGAACAGTGTGGAGATTCCTTAAAAAACTGGAAATAGATCTGCCTTATGATCCAGCAATCCCACTGCTGGGCATACACACTGAGGAAACCAGAAGGGAAAGAGACACGTGTACCCCAATGTTCATCGCAGCACTGTTTATAATAGCCAGGACATGGAAGCAACCTAGATGTCCATCAGCAGATGAATGGATAAGCAAGCTGTGGTACATATACACAATGGAGTATTACTCAGCCATTAAAAAGAATACATTTGAATCAGTTCTAATGAGGTGGATGAAACTGGAGTCTATTATACAGAGTGAATTAAGCCAGAAGGAAAAACACCAATACAGTATACTAACGCATATATATGGAATTTAGAAAGATGCTAACAGTAACCCTGTGTACGAGACAGCAAAAGTGACGCTGATGTATGGAACAGTCTTATGGAATCTGTGGGAGAGGGAGAGGGTGGGAAGATTTGGGAGAATGGCATTGAAACATGTAAAATATCATGTATGAAACGAGATGCCAGTCCAGGTTCAATGCACGATACTGGATGCTTGGGGCTAGTGCACTGGGACGACCCAGAGGGATGGTATGGGGAGGGAGGAGGGTTCAGGATGGGGAGCACATGTATACCTGTGATGGATTCATTTTGATATTTGGCAAAACTAATACAATTATGTAAAGTTTAAAAATATGGTATGGGGAGGGAGGAGGGAGGAGGGTTCAGGATGGGGAACACATGAGAAATAAAGGAATAAAAAATTAAAAAAAAAATAAAGGCAGAGAATGATGTCAAAAAAAAAAAAAGTTTAAAAATAAAATAAAATAAATAAATAAAAAGAAATAGTGAAACAATCTATTAACTGACCAGTGTCCAGTGGAAGCAGGAACTCATAACCAGAGGTCATCACAGTAACAAGGGGAAGGAGGAAGAAGCAAAAGAGAAGGAGAAAGGAAGATGAAGGAGGGAAATAATGGTCATTTGTAAAGTGTGCCAAGATTTGTCCAAATGCTTTGCTTTTAACAGATGAGGGTGACCACAAGAATGTAATACCCAGCACTTGCCTCTTCTCTCCCAGAGATTGCCAGCAGTCTCAGAGAGGGATTGGACTTCCCACAGTAAGCAGGCCAGTCCTGTCTATTAAATATAGAAGGCCTCAGTTAACATCTGGGTGGCTTTTAACTAAGCATTAGCCCTTACTTACTCCCAAACATACTCCAAGGGAGCTTGAAGGCCTGGTACTGTGATAGATCACAACTATCTTCTGGCTTCAGGCCCTAAAAGCATCCCCAAATTCATCCTTAGAACAAACCTTTGTTGTAATTTCCAGTGTATCATAATGACTGTGAATATTTTTAAAGGAAAAATACTTTATTAAAAAATAGAAAAAGCCAAAAAAAGAAAAAGCTTGTGAGTCGATCTGTTCTTTTTGTGGAGCTTGATCTTGTATCATCTCTCAGTTGACTTTGATTTAGGCCAGCAACCTTCTGCTTTCTCTTAATCTCACTCTGGGGTACCTGAGCTGGTACCCTAGCTTCCACTACTAACCGTCATTCCTGGTCGAGTCAAGTTGGAGCTCATCAGGCCCCAGACTCTGGGAACTTCCATAATGGACAAGAGTCTCTTTCATAGTCACCCTCAGTCTCAACCGAGTCTCTCCTCAGCTCTTGGCTGCCCTCTTCTGGGACAGGTCCCTCAGCCACTGCTGTGGGCCAGAAAGCCCCTTCTCCCAACTTCCCTCTGACCTGGGACAGGTGGGATAATCACAACCGTGTATTTGTGCTGCCATAAGATCGAACAATGCTATCTTACCTGTATATTCACCTCTTAAATGTTGTAGCTATTTCACCAACAAAGAAGATTTTATGGAAGAAAAAAAGAAACGCTAAGACCTCTAAAATAATAAACCATTGTGTGTGTGTGTGAACGTGCTCAGTCGTGTCTGGCTCTTTGTGATCCCATGGACTGTAACCTGCTAGGCTCGTCTGTCCGTGGGATTTTCTCAGAAAGAATACAGGAGAGGGTAGCCATTTCCTCCTCCAGGGAATCTTCCCAACCCAGTGATCAAACCTGTGTCTCCTGAGTCTCCTGCATTGGCAGGCAGATTCTTTACCACTGAGCCACCTGGGAATCTCAATAAACATTAAGTGAATTCAATAAAAACAGATAATATTATCTGGTACTATCTGTTATCTCTTCTAAAAATGTCACTTGTAGGTTGCACATCATCACCATTGATAAATATCTGAACGTTTTAAATAAAATAATTTCTTGCATTATTCTGGAATGGCTAATATTTTAAGATTAAATTGAAATATGAAGAGTAGGGGAATATGCTTGATGTTTTTAAAGTTCTCAGTTGAGTGGGAACTTTAGAAATATTTGTTCCTAAAGTTAGTTGGCAGTATGAATTATCTAAGAACACATGAAATACACATGCTCCCTCCATACACACAAACACACTCACTCACACACACGAGTGCATCTTTTGTACATATACACAATGGATTATTACTCAACTATAAAAAAGAATGCATTTGAGTCAGTTCTAATGAGGTGGATGAAACTGGAGCCTATTATACACAGTGAAATAAGCAGAAAGAAAAACACCAATACAGTATATTAATGCATATAAATGGAATTTAGAAAGATGGTAACAATGATCTTATATGCAAGACAGCAAAAGAGACACAGATGTAAAGAATGGACTTTTGGACTCTGTGGGAGAAGGTGAGGGTGGGATGATTTGAGGAATAGCTTTGAAACATGTATACTACCATATGTGAAATAGAATGAGCGGTGCGAGTTCGATGCATGAGACAGGGCACTCAAAGCCGGTGCACTGGGACAACCCAGAGGGATGGGATGGGGAGGGAGGTGGGAGGGGGGTTCGGGACGGGGGTATACATGTGCACCCCTGGCTGATTAATGTCAATGTATGGCAAAAACCACCACAATATTGTTAAGTAATTAGCCTTCAATTAAAGTAAATAAATTGTTTAAAAGAAGAATTAATTGCTTAGGACCCTCAGATTTTCAAATCCTCTTCTTAGCCATGTACGTAGTTTGTTCCTAAATTAAGACCTTTCCTCTCAATTATATGGAAATGATTATGAAGCTGGGGAAGCAAGGAGGCAAAACAAAAGGAAAAATAAAAAGAATTTTCATACATTGCTAGAGTATTTAAAAGTTTTAAATTTTTATTTATTTGTTTATTTTGGGTATGCTGGGTCTTCACTGCTTTGAGAGGGCTTGCTCTAGTTGCAGCAAGTGGGGGCTACTCTCTGGTTGTGGTGCTTGGGCTTCTCATTTTGGTGGCTCCTCTTGTGGTGGATCATCCAGCACTCTTGCCTGGAAAATCCCATGGACGGAGGAGCCTGGTGGGTTGCAGTCCACGGGGTCGCAGAGTCAGACACGACTGAGCGACTTCCCTTTCACTTTTCACTTTCATGCATTGGAGAAGGAAATGGCAACCCACTCCAGTGTTTTTGCCTGGAGAATCCCAGGGACAGGGGAGCCTGGTGGGCTGCCGTCTATGGGGTCGCACAGAGTCGGACACGACTGAAGTGACTTAGCAGCAGCAGCTTGTGGTGGATCATGGGCTCTAGGCACATGAACTTCAGTAGTTGTAATGCATGGGCTCCAGAGCTTGGACTCAGTGGTTGTGGCCCAAGGGCTTAGTTGTTCTGTGGCATGTGGAATCTTCCTGTACCAGGGATCAAACCTATATCCCCTATGCTGGCATGCTGTTTACCACTGGACCACCAGGGAAGTCCAAGAGTGCAAAATTATATAACTACTTAGGCGAAGTGAAGTCTCTCAGTCGTGTCCGACTCTTTGCGACCCCGTGGACAGTAGCCCGCCAGGCTCCTCTGTCCATGGGATTCTCCAGGCAAGAATACTGGAGTGGGTTACCATTTCCTTCTCCAGGGGATCTTCCTGACCCAGGAATTGAACCCGGGTCTCCTGCAGTGGAGGCAGATGCTTTAACCTCTGAGCCACCAGGGAAGCCCACTTGCAATTTCTACTCAAGTACAATATATGCCACTCTATGACACGCCTGAGGCCAGGGGCAACGGCCGTGAGGAGCTACCCCACGCCCACACGCCCGAGGTCAGGGGCGGCGGCCGGGAGGAGCTACCCCACGCCCAAGACCAGGGGCAGCAGCCAGGAGGACCAACCCCACGTCCAAGGACCGGTGGCTGCATGGGCATAGGAGGGCCTAGAGGAGCTATCCCACTTTGAAGGTCAGGAAGGGCGATGGTGAGGAGATACCCCTCGTCCAAGGTAAGGAGCAGCGGCTGCACTTTGCTGGAGCAGCTGTTAGGAGATACCCCACGCCCAAGGTAAAAGAAACCCAAGTAAGATGGTAGGTGTTGCAAGAGGGCATCAGAGGGCAAACACACTGAAACCATACTCACAGGAGACTAGTCAACCTAATCACACTAGGACCACAGCCTTGTCTAACTCAATGAAACTAAGCCATGCCCGTGGGGCAACCCAAGACAGGTGGGTCATGGTGGAGAGATCTGACAGAATGTGGTCCACTGGAGAAGGGAAGGGCAAACCACTTCAGTATTCTTGCCTTGAGAACCCCATGAACAGTATGAAAAGGCAAAATGATAGGATACTGAAAGAGAAACTCCCCAGGTCAGTAGATGCCCAATATGCTACTGGAGAACAGCGGAGAAATAACTCCAGAAAGAATGAAGGGATGGAGCCAAAGCAAAAAGAATACCCAGCTGTGGATGTGATAGAAGCAAGCTCCGATGCTGTAAAGAACAATATTGCGTAGGAACTTGGAATGTCAGGGCTATGAAACAAGGCAAATTGGAAGTGGTCAAAAAAGAGATGACAAGAGTGAATGTCGACATTCTAGGAATCAGCGAACTCAAATGGACTGGAATGGGTGAATTTAACTCAGATGACCATTATATCTACTACTGCGGGCAGGAATCCCTCAGAAGAAATGGAGTAGCCATCATGGTCAACAAAAGAGTCTGAAATGCAGTACAATTGCAAAAATGCAATCTCAAAAATGACAGAATGATCTCTGTTCATTTCCAAGGCAAACCATTCAGTATCACAGTAATCCAAGTCTATGCCCCAACCAGTAACACTGAAGAAGCTGAAGTTGAACGGTTCTATGAACCTACAAGACCTTTTAGAACTAACACCCAAAAAAGATGTCCTTTTCATTATAGGGGACTGGAATGCAAAAGTATGAAGTCAAGAAACACCTGGAGTAACAGGCAAATTTGGCCTTGGGATATGGAATGAAGCAGGGCAAAGACTAATAAAGTTTTGCCAAGAAAATGCACTGGTCATAGCAAACACCCTCTTCAAACAACACAAGAGAAGACACTACACATGGACATCTCCAGATGGTCAACACTGAAATCAGATTGATTATATTCTTTGCAGCCAAAGATGGAGAAGCTCTATTCAGTCAACAAAAACAAGACCGGGAGCTGACTGTGGCTCAGATCATGAACTCCTTATTACCAAATTCAGACTTAAATTGAAGAAAGTAGGGAAAATCACTAGACCACTCAGGTATGACCTAAATCAAATCCCTTATGATTATACAGTGGAAGTGAGAAATAGATTTAAGGGCCTAGATCTGATAGAGTGCCTGATGAACTATGGACTGAGGTTCGTGACATTGTACATGACACAGGGATCAAGACCATCTCCATGGAAAAGAAATGCAAAGAAGCAAAAAGGCTGTCTGGGGAGGCCTTACAAATAGCTGTGAAAAGAAGAGAAGCGAAAAGCAAAGGAGAAAAGGAAAGATATAAGCATTTGAATGCAGAGTTCCAAAGAATAGCAAGAAGAGATAAGAAAGCCTTCTTAAGCGATCAATGCAAAGAAATAGAGGAAAACAACAGAATGGGAAAGACTAGAGATCTCTTCAAGAAAATGAGAGATACCAAAGGAACATTTCATGCAAAGATGGGCTCGATAAAGGACAGAAATGGTATGGACCTAACAGAAGCAGAAGATATTAAGAAGAGATGGCAAGAATACACAGAAGAACTGTACAAAAAAGATCTTCATGTCCCAGATAATCACGATGATGTGATCACTGACCCAGAGCCAGACATCCTGGAATGTGAAGTCAAGTGGGCCTTAGAAAGCATCACTACGAACAAAGCTAGTGGAGGTGATGGAAATCAAGTTGAGCTATTTCAAATCCTGAAAGATGATGCTATGAAAGTGCTACACTCAATATGCCAGCAAATTTGGAAAACTCAGCCATGGCCACAGGACTGGAAAAGGTCCGTTTTCATTCCAATCCCAAAGAAAGGCAATGCCAAAGAATGCTCAAACTACCGCACAATTGCACTCATCTCACAGGCTAGTAAAGTAATGCTCAAAATTCTCCAAGCCAGGCTTCAGCAATATGTGAACCGTGAACTTCCTGATGTTCAAGCTGGTTTTAGCAAAGGCAGAGGAACCAGAGATCAAATTGCCAACATCCGCTGGATCATGGAAAAAAGCAAGAGAGTTTCAGAAAAACATCTATTTCTGCTTTATTGACTATGCCAAAGCCTTTGACTCTGTGGATCACAATAAACTGTGGAAAATTCTGAAAGAGGTGAGAATACCAGACCACCTGATCTGCCTCTTGAGATCTGTATGCAGGTCAGAAAGCAACAGTTAGAACTGGACATGGAACAACAGACTGGTTCCAAATAGGAAAAGGAGTACGTCAAGGCTGTATATTGTCACCCTGCTTATTTAACTTATACGCAGAGTACATCATGAGAAACTCTGGACTGGAAGAAACACAAGCTGGAATCAAGACTGCCGGGAGAAATCTAACCTCAGATATGCAGATGACACCACCCTTATGGCAGAAAGTGAAGAGGAACTCAAAAGCCTCTTGATGAAAGTGAAAGAGGAGAGTGAAAAAGTTGGCTTAAAGCTCAACATTCAGAAAACTAAGATCATGGCATCCGGTCCCATCCCTTCATGGGAAATAGATGGGGAAACAGTGGAAACAGTGTCAGACTTTATTTTTGGGGGCTCCAAAATCACTGCAGATGGTGACTGCAGCCATGAAATTAAAAGACGCTTACTCCTTGGAAGGAAAGTTATGACCAACCTAGATAGCATATTCAAAAGCAGAGACATTCCTTTGCCAACAAAGGTCCGTCTAGTCAAGGCTATGGTTTTTCCTGTGGTCATGTATGGATGTGAGAGTTGGACTGTGAAGAAGGCTGAGCGCCGAAGAATTGATGCTTTTGAAGTGTGGTGTTGGAGAAGACTCTTGAGAGTCCCTTGGACTGCAAGGAGATCTAACCAGTCCATTCTGAAGGAGATCAGCCCTGGGATTTCTTTGGAAGGAATGATGCTAAAGCTGAAACTCCAGTACTTTGGCCACCTGATGCGAAGAGTTGACTCACTGGAAAAGACTCTGATGCTGGGAGGGATTGGGGGCAGGAGGAGAAGGGGACGACAGAGGATGAGATGGCTGTAGAGATTTTGGAGCCCAGAAAAATAGTCTGACACTGTTTCCACTGTTTCCCCATCTATTTCCCATGAAGGGATGGGACCAGATGCCATGATCTTTGTTTTCTGAATGTTCAGCTTTAAGCCAACTTTTTCACTCTCCACTTTCACTTTCATCAAGAGGCTTTTGAGTTCCTCTTCACTTTCTGCCATAAGGGTGGTGTCATCTGCATATCTGAGGTTATTGAGATTTCTCCCAGCAGTCTTGATTCCAGCTTGTGCTTATTCCAGTCCAGAGTTTCTCATGATGTACTCTGCATAGAAGTTAAATAAACAGGGTGACAATATACAGCCTTGACGTACTCCTTTTCCTATTTGGAACCAGTCTGTTGTTCCATGTCCAGTTCTAACTGTTGCTTTCTGACCTGCATACAGATTTCTCAAGAGGCAGATCAGGTGGTCTGGTATTCCCATCTCTTTCAGAATTTTCCACAGTTTATTGTGATCCACACAGTCAAAGGCTTTGGCATAGTCAATAAAGCAGAAATAGATGTTTTTCTGGAACTCTCTTGCTTTTTCCATGATCCAGCGGATGTTGGCAATTTGATCTCTGGTTCCTCTGCCTTTTCTAAAACCAGCTTGAACATCAGGAAATTCACGGTTCACATATTGCTGAAGCCTGGCTTGGAGAATTTTGGGAAACAACCCAAACGTCCATTAACACTGGAATGGATGAACAATTTCTACCTGCAACAGCATGGATGAATCTTAAAAAACATTACACAAACGAATACTCTGTTTTCTCTTTTTTAAAATTATTTTCTTGCTGTTGTTGTTTTTAATTACTTTTTGTTTCTTTTGTTTTTGTGAAGTTCTAGAAAAGCCAAATAGGCAAAGAACACAAACTTTGGATAGTGATTGGTGGCTACTGACTGTTAATGGGTACAAGAGAATTTGCTTGGGTATGGAACTTTCCATATTGTACCTATACATACATAGTTGGATATATAGGTAAAAAGTCAGTCAACTGTACACTTAAGATCTGTGTTTTGTACTAAAAGTCAATTATATTTCAATTTAAACTAGAGAAATAGAATATATAAAGAAACAGAAATTAGAAAATCAAACAGTGACAGGAGTTAAGGGAGAGAGTTGCCAGTTAGCAATATCTAAATTTTTGACCCATAATTCTATTAAATATTCTATCCCATACTAAAGTAAAATGATTTTAAAAATTTATTTTGATTCCAAATGATGTCGCCAAATATCACAGTAATTTCCCAGGCTCTTCCTTTTGCTCAGGACCTGGTCAATGTGCTGAGAAGGCTGAATCTGAGCTCTGGAATGAGAGTGGGCTTCCTGGACATACAGCCTATACAGTTACATGGGATAATGAGCTCCCAAAGAGTCTAATGCTCTGCTGTCACAGTCTTGAAATTCTTAAAAATTTTATCTTTGAACTTGTGTTTTGCAAGAGAAATTTGTTGAGACAATGAAGCCTGTGTGTCAACAGAAGAGATATGTACAATAGATGTGTCTGCTACTTGTTGCTGTTCTGTTTGCACATACAATATGTGAGGCCCATGGTCACAAAATTTCCATGGGTTCACAATGTGTGAACGTTCCATAAGACTCAAACCAAGGGCAAGATAGCATACTGCATCTATGACTGAGTAAGGAATGAAGCCCCCAGAGCCCAGGTTATCTGCTTGAACTGGAACTAGTTTCCAAAACAGGAAAAAAAAAAAAAGGCAGTGGTGTTCTAAGAAACAATAATCCTTGTATTGTGGTGGTGGTTTAGTCACTAAGTCATGTCTGATTCTTTGCAGCCCCATGGACTGTAGCCTGCCAGATTCTTCTGTCCATGGGATTTCCCAGGCAAGAATACTGGAGTGGGTTGTCATTTCCTTTTCCAGGGGATCTTCCCAACCCAGGGATCGAACCCATGTCTCCTGCATTGTAGGTGGCTTCTTTACCAACTGAGCCACCTGAGAAGCCCAATTTCTTGCATAGCCAAGTGAATGGTGGCATAAAAGGAAAAGGAAATATAAGGCAACTCATGTTTTCTTTTTCTTTCCTTCTTAGTCACTCCTTATTTATCAGAAAGCTGAAAGTAGAATGTGTTGATAGACTGTATGCAAATCAAGAAGTGAAATACGGGACTTCGCTGGTGGTCCCGTGGTTAAGACATCATGCTGCCAATGCAGGGGGTGCAGGTTCAATCCTTGGTTCAGAAACTAAGATCCCACATGCTGAGGGGCATAGCCAGAAGACTAAAAACACAATGATAAAAAAATAAAGAAGTTAAATAATTGTGCAGTCAATCTAGTTCTAAGACATTTCTATCATTCCAAAAGAACCTGTGTACTCAGAGAAGTAGTCATTTAGTAATGATCTCTTTCTTCAGATTCCGCTGTCATTCTGGCTTTTTATGTTCTACAAGATAAAGTTTTATTTTATTTCTAACCAGAAAAAAGAAAAATCAGCAGCACAAAGAGTGGAGGTCATGCTGAAAGCCCACCTGGCGGATTTGAGCCTGTCAGATAAGTGTGTCATCTCATGCTTCCATTCTGTAACTGTTACTCATTTTATATTACTTGGTAAATTATTAATATAAATGTTATAGATGAACTTAAGATTATGGAAACATAAGTATTATGTTTTTGTCTGCACTATTCTGTACTTTTACCATCTCAAAGTTAAAAATGAAACCACACAATACCTGTTTATTGTTTGAAATCTGGAAGATACAAAATAGTAAAATAATTACTCATAATTTAACCACCTGGAGGTTACTCTTAAATGTCAGTACCCATCTCTTCAGTTCAGTTCAGTTCAGTCGCTCAGTCGTGTCCGACTCTGCAACCCCATGAATCGCAGCACGCCAAGCCAAGACTCACGTCCATCGAGTCAGTGATGCCATCCAGCCATCTCATCCTCTGTCGTCCCCTTCTCCTCCTGCCCCCAATCCCTCCCAGCATCAAAGTCTTTTCCAATGAGTCAACTCTTCACATCAGGTGGCCAAAGTACTGGAGTTTCAGCTTTAGCATCATTCCTTCCAAAGAAATCCCAGGGCTGATCTCCTTCAGAATGGACTGGTTAGATCTCCTTGCAGTCCAAGGGACTCTCAAGAGTCTTCTCCAACACCACAGTTCAAAGGCATCAATTCTTCGGCACTCAGCCTTCTTCATAGTCCAACTCTCACATCCATACATGACCACAGGAAAAACCATAGCCTTGACTAGATGGACCTTTGTTGGCAAAGGAATGTCTCTGCTTTTGAATATGCTATCTAGGTTGGTCATAACTTTCCTTCCAAGGAGTAAGCGTCTTTTAATTTCATGGCTGCAGTCACCATCTGCAGTGATTTTGGAGCCCCCAAAAATAAAGTCTGACACTGTTTCCACTGTTTCCCCATCTATTTCCCATGAAGTGATGGGACCAGATGCCATGATCTTTGTTTTCTGAATGTTCAGCTTTAAGCCAACTTTTTCACTCTCCACTTTCACTTTCATCAAGAGGCTTTTGAGTTCCTCTTCACTTTCTGCCATAAGGGTGGTGTCATCTGCATATCTGAGGTTATTGAGACTTCTCCCGGCAGTCTTGATTCCAGCTTGTGTTTCTTCCAGTCCAGAGTTTCTCATGATGTACTCTGCATAGAAGTTAAATAAACAGGGTGACAATATACAGCCTTGACGTACTCCTTTTCCTATTTGGAACCAGTCTGTTGTTCCATGTCCAGTTCTAACTGTTGCTTTCTGACCTGCATACAGATTTCTCAAGAGGCAGATCAGGTGGTCTGGTATTCCCATCTCTTTCCACAGTTTATTGTGATCCACACAGTCAAAGGCTTTGGCATAGTCAATAAAGCAGAAATAGATGTTTTTCTGCAACTCTCTTGCTTTTTCCATGATCCAGCAGATGTTGACAATTTGATCTCTGGTTCCTCTGCCTTTTCTAAAACCAGCTTGAACATCAGGAAGTTCATGGTTCACATATTGCTGAAGCCTGGCTTGGAGAATTTTGAGCATTACTTTACTAGCCTGTGAGATGAGTGCAATTATGCAGTAGTTTAAGCATTCTTTGGCATTGCCTTTCTTTGGGATTGGAATGAAAACTGACCTTTTCCAGTCCTGTGGCTGCTTCCAACAACGCAAGAGAAGACTCTACACATGGACATCACCAAATGGTCAACACTGAAATCAGATTGATTATATTCTTTGCAGTCAAAGATGGAGAAGCTCTATACAGTCAGCAAAAACAAGACCAGGAGCCGACTGTGGCTCAGATCATGAACTCCTTATTGCCAAATTCAGACTTAAATTGAAGAAAGTAGGGAAAACCACTAGACCATTCAGGTATGACCTAAATCAAATCCCTTATGATTATACAGTGGAAGTGAGAAATAGATTTAAGGGCCTAGATCTGATAGATAGAGTGCCTGATGAACTATGGACTGAGGTTCGTGACATTGTACAGGAGACAGGGATCAAGACCATCCCCATGGAAAAGAAAGGCAAAAAAGTAAAATGGCTGTCTGGGGAGGCCTTACAAATAGCTGTGAAAAGGAGAGAAGCAAAAAGCAAAGGAGCAAGGGAAAGATATAAGCATCTGAATGCAGAGTTCCAAAGAATAGCAAGAAGAGATAAGAAAGCCTTCTTAAGCGATCAATGCAAAGAAATAGAGGAAAACAACAGAATGGGAAAGACTAGAGATCTCTTCAAGAAAATCAGAGATACCAAGGGAACATTTCATGCAAAGATGGGCACAATAAAGGACAGAAATGGTATGGACCTAACAGAAGCAGAAGATATTAAGAAGAGATGGCAAGAATACACAGAAGAACTGTACAAAAAAGATCTTCATGACCCAGATAATCACGATGGTGTGATCACTGACCTAGAGCCAGACATCCTGGAATGTGAAGTCAAGTGGGCCTTAGCAAGCATCACTATGAACAAAGCTAGTGGAGGTGATGGAATTCCAGTTGAGCTATTTCAAATCCTAAAAAAAAAAACCCATTTCTTAGTGAAGGGAAAATGGACCAACCATCTAAGCATTTTATGAAGGTTAAAGTGGTGGCATCTGAAAGCAAAATATCAGTGACTAGTGAAGTCACTCAGTCGTGTCTGACTCTTAGCGACCCCATACACTGTAGCCTACCAGGCTCCTCTGTCCATGGGATTTTCCAGGCAAGAGTACTGGAGTGAGGTGCCATTGCCTTCTCCAGGGGATATTCCCAACACAGGGACCGAACCTGGGTCTCCCACATTGTAAGCAGATGCTTTTACCCTCTGAGCCACCAGGGAAGTCCAAGAAGGAAAGTGAAAGGGAAGTCCCGTCTGACTCTTTGCAACCCCACAGGCTGTAGCCTACGGGCTTCTCCGTCCAAGGTATTTTCCAGGCAAGAGTACCGGAGTGGGTTGCCATTTCCTTTTCCAGCGGATCTTCCCGACCCAGGGATTGAACCCAGGTCTCCCACATTGTAGGCAGACGCTTTACCGTCTGAGCCACCAGGAAAGGAGGTTTCAAATCGCGCTTGACCAGCTAGCTGGAAGCAGAAGCTGCTGAAAGTTAAGCTCCTCGGGCAAATGCCCTCCAGCCCCACCCAGTCCTTGGGCACAGCAACACTGTCCTAAAACATGGTAGGGACTGTGGCTTTTGGCTTTAAAATAGGACTCCATTTTCTCTCTCTCCAATTTCATCCACTGGAGACCACACTCAGCTGGGTTGGCATCCTCCTGCTTGGCAGTAGAGAAACCTTCCTTCAGCATTCCACCTTGTCCTCCATAACAGGGTGCCAGGATGCATGCTACTGTAGAAAGCTGTTGCTTTGGCAGGTGAGAAAAGCAAGGAAATGGAAGGATTATACAACTTTTTCTCACTGAAGTAGGAACTGAGGTAGGAACTTTACCAAGAAACATTCAGCTGACATTCAGCTGGAGTGGAATTGGTTAGAGGGTTTGGGGGTCAGAGTTGACGAAGATGAGAGAAGCTGACGTGAGAAAATATGCTGCTCCAAGGGACCTGAAACGGAGACAGGTAAATCTGTAATAAGGTCAGTCAGCACGGTTCTGGGATTTTCTGCAGGAGAGTCCCCAAATACAGACAGAGAATCTCCTAAAAGCAAAATCACTGAAAAGGGAGGGTTGAGAACCTGGGTGACTTGGGGAGTTTTAGGCTTCCTCTGGTGGCTCAGATGGTAAAGTATCTGCCTGCAATGCAGGAGACCCAGGTTCGATCCCTGGGTTGTGACAATCCCTTGAAGAAGGGAATGGCTACCCACTCCAGTATGCTTGCCTGGCAATCCCATCAACAGAGGAGCCTGGCAGGCTACAGTTCATGGGTCAGACAGGACTGAGCGACCAAGCACACACAAAGCATCTAAAACATAATCAAGATTTGGCTTTCTGTATAAGATGATCAGATGTCAAGATCTTCTCAATTTTTCTAAAAGAAAAATACTACAAAGTGGTTTCTCTTTAATCCAGAAATTCCCCTTAAACTGGAAAGGTAGGAGGGAGGGGGAGGCAGGAACTGAAAAGGCCAGAGGGAGAAGTGGGACTAGATGACCTTAAAGGGCCCTCCCAGAGCAATAGCACCCAAGGGCAGGATAGTCCCCTGAGGGTGAGCTGGAAATTTGTGATAGTGTTTTTTGAGTGTTACAAAGATAGCATTTAGTAAAGCTAAATGTAATCAATGTAACTTCTTTTAAAAGATAAACACCAAATATTTCTTGCTTGACTTTAATGTACGTTGAATTTTCTGGGACTGCAGCTACTGAATACACTGAAGGAAAATTATACCTCCTTTTATGCAGAACGTTACCAAAAAACATTCAGAACTTTTGAAATAATACCAGTAGTAACATGTCAGCTAATGTTTTTTAAATCAAAATAATACACTTGTTTTAGTGTGCATTTATAGCTTTTGCAGTCAAAAATTCCACATACAGAAACTGTTAAGAAATTACTGAGCTATATAAAAAATTTTAAGTTTGGGCAAAAAATGCTTAGAATTGGGCAGCATCCAATCTAGCAGATAGAAAAGAGCTCCGAGGAGCTGTACAACATGAAAGATTCATCCGTAGAAGGGTGGAGGAACAAGGAAGTTAGAGGAGGCAAAAAAATAAAAGCATTTTGTTATTGCAGGGTTACTTTCCTTCAGTTGATGGCAGGAGTCTGTCAAGCAGTTACCCAACTGGTGCTGATCAGATGATTCTTGATTAACTAGTTTAAGATTCCATTTCTGGGAGAACAGAAACTGTAATTAGGTTTTGGTTTGGCAACATGGGCCTTGGCATAACTGATTCCATTTTGGGCCTGTTGTCTTATTTTTTAACACTACAGACATATGACGATTCCATTATGCATTCCAGTAAAACTGTGACTAAGCATTTACACATCCAACTGTGTGTTTTATTACAAATTACTTCCAGTTTTTTAAAGTAAAGGGGGTGACACAAAACACTTATTATTTAAAAAGGGAGGAGGGTGTAGATATGTAGAGCTTAGACCCATTAGCCTAGGGTAAGATTTTTTTTTTTTTTTTACTTTGGGATCAATAGACCTTTAAGAGCATCATGAAAACCAGGAGACTTCTTATACATTTACATTTAAGCATAAACACTTGCATAAGCACCTTACCCTTTGAATATGCAAATAGATTCATTCTAAAGGGACATTTGGAAGAGGAGGTACTGGATGAATGCGTGTGAATAGTTTACTAAACTATTAAAATTGGACCAGTGTAAACAGAAAACAACCCTTATTCCTTTGCAGCCTTATGTTTAAACTCTCCTCCTGCTGCGTGCTAGGTCATTTCAGTCGTGTCTGACTCTTTGCGACCCTATGGACTATAGCCCTTCAGGCTCCTCTGTCCAGGCAAGAATATTAGAGTGGGTTGCCATGCCCTCCTCCAAAGGATCTTCCCGACCCAGGGATCTAATCCACGTCTCTTAAGTCTCCTGCACTGGCAGGCAGTTTCTTTACTAGCGCCACCTGGGAAGCCCCTTCAACTCTCTAGAATGGCCCTTGTCTGTCTCAGTACAATATCTTGGGCAGTATTTTCACTGTCACTTTCACATGAGTTTTGACGAAGTTTCTCTTCTGGACTACGTTTCAGCCAGGCACTTCTGAGCCCTCTCTTGAGTAGGCCTCAACCTTGGCCTGCAAAGATTAGAACAAACACAAACATAGTTTCTAACAGCTCAAGGCCATATCCCTAGGATGAGTCTCACTCCCTTCAAGTGCCTCCCTAGAAAACTCCATGCTGCCAAAAGAATTGACTGTTGCGGCCAACACCTGAAGATAGAGCCTTGCCTCCCTCTCTGTGGGAGAAGAGACTTTGATAAGGGCCAACTAACAAACACAGATGGGTTTCACAGGCACCACCCCACCCTTCTAGTTTTTTATAATTTTTCACTTCCCTGACTCTGCTAAGGCCCTCCCCTCTCCCTATTCCATTTTCTCCCCTTTAACTGCCCAGCCACCTCTGCACAAATTCCACTAAAAGTTGGGTTCAGTTTACACTGGAATCTTCTCCCTATGGCAATGCTAAGTCACTTCAGTCGTGTCCGACTCTGTGCAACCCCATAGACGGCAGCCCACCAGGCTCCCCTGTCCCTGGGATTCTCCAGGCAAGAACACTGGAGTGGGTTGCCATTTCCTTCTCCAATGCAGGAAAGTGAAAAGTGAAAGTGAAGTCGCTCAGTCGTGTCCGACTCTTCGCAACCCCGTGGACTGCAGCCCACCAGGCTCCTCTGCCCATGGGATTTTTCAGGCAAGAGTACTGGAGTGGGGTGCCACTGCCTTCTCCGCCTATGGCAATAGTGTAATACTAATTAAAATTTGTCCTTACCACTTTAACTAGCATCTGGCTTTGTTTTTCTTTGATAGTTTTTAGGATTCAGGCGACCCACCCTTTTGCTGAAGTCACCACACCCTTTCGGGTGATCATCTTGGGCCAAGTCCAGCTCCCTTTCCTACGTCTACATCTGGTTTTTGGGTCACTTATGCACCCCCTAACCCACCAAACTTCAGGTTCAGGCCATTCCCAGCAGAGTTCTCTTGCTTAACTCTGTTGTCAGAAAAGCAGCTCACCACAACACTGAGACCCTCAGGTCTGAGTCAAGTGTCCTGTCCTCCAAGCTTCCTTCTTGGTTGGTTTCAGAATGGCCTAAGCACCCTCCTGGGATTAGGAGAACATCAACACAATGATACAGTGGACTCTTGCTATTCATTTCTCTTTCCTTCCTACAATCAATTTTTTTTTAAACTCATCTGGTCTTTATTTAAACTTTTTTTTTCTATGTTTTATTGATATATAATTGATACAGGGTGCTCTGTAAGTTTCAGCTGTGCAGCATAATGATTTGAAATGAAAACGAATATCAGGAAATGATTACCACAGTAAGTTCAGCGGGCATCCATCATCTCATATAGAAACAAAATTAAAGAAATAGATATATTTATAGATGTGTAGATATATTTTTCCCTTGTGATGAGAATTCTTAAGATTTACTGTCTTATCAGCTTTTATATATAACATACTTTACCAATCCCTGATGGATCAATGATCCTTTAATTTGGGTCCTTTGCCTGGAGTTGTAAATGCCAATCAAAGGAAACGGAGTTTGGTATAGCAGAGCAGAAACTTTATTCATTGACCAAGGAATGGAGAAGAGAGAGTTCATGCTCTAAAAACACCTTCTTCCCAAGGAAATTTTCAGGGGTAGGAGGGAGACCTGTCATCAGGGCTCTAGAAAAGTGGTGGAGATAGATTTCCTTGAGCAGCCAGGGGCAGCTGGGGCTCACACAGTCTTCCACAATTCTTTGCACATGGTACAAATTGTGCCTAGCAGAGAACAAATCCCTCCTTGGGCAGAGATCTTAGCATGGTAATGAAGCAAAGGTAACTTTCGGATACCTCCAGGTCTCATCTGCTCAGGTATGTTTCTGTGATTAAATCAGAGCCAGCTGGTTCAGAGCAGTTGACCACAGCATTTCTCTTAAAGCACAGATGGAAAACATCTCTGTCAAATGCCAGGTGCTTTAGAAACAAACACAGGGATAAATTAACACAAGCATACTTTAGCTCTCAGGGGCTGGTATGGATGACAATGCAGCAGCATTGATTATGTTTATCACGTTGCACATTACATTGCTAGGACTTATTTACCTTATAACTGGGCGTTTCTTCCTTTTAAGCACCTTCATCCAGTTACCCCTCCCCCATCTCCTACCTCTGATAACCACAAATCTGACCTCTTCTTCTATGAGTCTATTTGTTTATTTGTTTTGAAATATAATTGACATACAACACTATTTAATCCCTGGTACAATATAGTGATTCTGTATTTCTATACATTTCAGTATGATCACCATGACCTTTATACCATATGAGGACACAGTGAACCAGAAAACAGACTCTCAGCAGACAGTGAAACTTCTGGTATCTTGATCTTGGACTTAGCCTCTAGAACTTGGGTAATAAATTTCTGTGGCCTTCTGGGAAGGCCACCCAGGTGGGCTTCCCCTGTGGCTCAGCTCGTAAAGAATCCACCTGCAATGCAGGAGACCTGGGTTCGATCCCTGGGTTGGGAAGATCCCCTGGAGAAGGGAAAGGCTACTCACTCCAGTATTCTGGCCTGGAGAATTCCATGGACTGTATAGTCCATGGGGTTGCAAAGAGTCGGACACGACTGAGCAACTTTCACTTTGACTACTTTCAGTTTATGGTGTTTTGTTATAATGACCCAAACAAACTACCGGGATTTCAGTTTTTCTGTAATTGTTGAAACTTGCCTGTGATCTAACGCTAAATGCTGAGGATGGGTGTATTCAGTTGCTCGAGTGCAGCCCACCAGGCTCCTCTGTCTATGGGATTCTCCAGGCAAGAATACTGGAGTGGGCTGTTGTTTCCTTCTCCAGGGGATCCAGTGATCAAACTCACTTCTCTTGCGTCTCCTGTATTGGCAGGTGAATTCTTTACCAGCTGCACTCAATATGCCAGCAAATTTGGAAAACTCAGCAGTGGCCACAGGACTGGAAAAGGTCAGTTTTCATTCCAATCCCTAAGAAAGGTAATGCCAAAGAATGTTCAAATGACCGCACAATTGCACTCATCTCACAGGCTAGTAAAGTAATGCTCAAAATTCTCCAAGCCAGGCTTCAGCAATATGTGAACCACGAACTTCCTGATGTTCAAGCTGGTTTTAGAAAAGGCAGAGGAACCAGAGATCAAATTGCCAACATCTGCTGGATCATGGAAAAAGCAAGAGAGTTCCAGAAAAACATCTATTTCTGCTTTATTGACTATGCCAAAGCCTTTGACTGTGTGGATCACAATAAACTGTGGAAAATTCTGAAAGAGATGGGAATACCAGACCATCTGGCCTGCCTCTTGAGAAATTTGTATGCAGGTCAGGAAGCCACAGTTAGAACTGGACATGGAACAACAGACTGGTTCCAAATAGGAAAAGGAGTACGTCAAGGCTGTATATTGTCACCCTGTTTATTTAACTTCTATGCAGAGTACATCATGAGAAACTCTGGACTGGAAGAAACACAAGCTGGAATCAAGACTGCCAGGAGAAATATCAATAACCTCAGATATGCAGATGACACCACCCTTATGGCAGAAAATGAAGAGGAACTAAAAAGCCTCTTGATGAAAGTGAAAGAGGAGAGTGAAAAAGTTGGCTTAAAGCTCAACATTCAGAAAACGAAGATCATGGCATCTGGTCCCATCCCTTCATGGGAAATAGATGGGGAAACAGTGGAAACAGTGTCAGACTTTATTTTTGGGGGCTCCAAAATCACTGCAGATGGTGACTGCAGCCATGAAATTAAAAGATGCTTACTCCTTGGAAGGAAAGTTATGACCAACCTAGATAGCATATTCAAAAGTACAGACATTCCTTTGCCAACAAAGGTCTGTCTAGTCAAGGCTATGGTTTTTCCTGTGGTCATGTATGGATGTGAGAGTTGGACTATAAAGAAAGGTGAGTGCCAAAGAATTGATGCTTTTGAACTGTGGTGTTGGGGAAGACTCTTGAGAGTCCCTTGGACTGCAAGGAGATCTAACCAGTCCATTCTGAAGGAGATCAGCCCTGGGATTTCTTTGGAAGGAATGATGCTAAAGCTGAAACTCCAGTACTTTGGCCACCTGATGTGAAGAGTTGACTCATTGGAAAAGACTCTGATGCTGGGAGGGATTGGGGGCAGGAGGAGAAGGGAACGACAGAGGATGAGATGGCTGGATGGCATCACCGACTCGATGGACGTGAGTCTGAATGAACTCCGGGAGTTGGTGTTGGACAGGGAGGCCTGGCGTGCTGTGATTCATGGGGTCGCAAAGAGTTGGACACAACTGAGCGACTGATCTGATCTGAAGACACCTGGGAAGACCAGTTGATGATTTTTAGTGATGTTCAGTATATGCTTGAAAAGAATGTGTAATACTGCTTTTTTCAGTATTGCTACTGCTACTGCTAAGTCGCTTCAGTCGTGTCTGACTCTGTGCGACCCCAGAGATGGCAGCCCACCAGGCTCCCCTATCCCTGGGATTCTTCAGGCAAGAACACTGGAGTGGGTTGCCATTTCCTTCTCCAATGCATGAAAGTGAAAAGTGAAAGTGAAGTTGCCAAATTTATATATAAAGATACATACACAAGTAATCTATTACATATAATAGATCACATAATTATGCATTATAATACTAGATTATATTATTATACAATATATGTGTATAAAATGTTATATATTACATATAATATGCTAAAAATTATCACTATATTAAACTTAGTTAACATCTGTTACTATACACAGATATTACATAATTATCAACCATATTTCCCACACTGTAAATTTCATACCCGAGACTTATTTTGTAAGTGGAAGTTTGCACCTCTTAATCTCCCTCACCTATTTCTCTCCTCTCCTCAATCCTGCCTACAATCAAACTTTGATTTTTATAAATATAGATGGTGTTATGGGTATCTTATTCCTTATTGCATCCTCAGCATTTAGCCTCTGCCTAGGTCGGAATAGGCTTTATAGGACTTTGTTGTTTGTTTTTAATGGATGAATGATTATGGAATTGATAAATAAATTTTTTACATGTAAGTTAAGGCAAAGAACAACAAAGAAAATTCTAAATAAGGTTATTTTTCTGTTTCAGTTTTCTTCTCTCTTATCCAGTTTATTTTCTTATTCCAGTTATGCTTTTCTCTCACTCTTTGAGTCACCAACTTTTTCCCCTTAAAGTGATTGCCTTCCTTCACCTATTCATTTTACACTCCAGAAGTCTGGCTGAATTCATTCTTTACAGTAGAAAAGAATGCTAACTGTAGGGAGACTTCCTAGAGTCTTTCTCAGATGCCCTTTTCATTCTGTGGAAGTGAAAAGAGTGTCTGCCCTGGGTAATAGAGGAAAATTGGATAGGATAAATTGCTTCCTTTTCAATTTATTTTCCACAAAAGAAATCCTGCTTTAAAGGGAAACTTATTTATAGATAGGATAAGTGAATTTGATTCTTCTTTGGGTTAGCCACAGTGTTGACACAAAAGGGAGAAAAACACCGGAATTGTTACACTTACCCCATTGGTGGTTTCAGATGGCCAGTTCCTTTACCAGAAACTGAAGGTCTTTCACAACTGACTTTGGATATCACGGATGAAAGAAAACATTGCATAGTATCAGCCAGCCTACAGGACAAAGACCCTAAATTCATAGACACTCCTAAACTGAAAGTGACAGAAATGTAAAGCAAACTAGTAAAGCAATAAAGAAAATTTGTTTGCATTACTCTTAAACCCAGGGATGGTCATTATTTCAGGTAGGACTAGGTCTAAGGACTGAAAGGACGTTAGGGTTCTGACTATGTTTACCTGTAAGAGCCACATAGTAGGCAGGATGAGAATTCCAGAGTTTCTGCACTGGAAATTCCAGATTTGGCCTCCCTCCGTTTTTAGTAACCCTAATAGAGAATGTTTTCTTGATAGTTCCTGTAAAAAAGTCTCAGAGAAGGTTCTGATGAGTCTAGCTTGAGAGAGGTGCCTCAAATCAGCACTGTGGCAATGGAGATAGTATTCCGATTAGGCAGGGATAGGATCCAGCTTCATACCTGTAACTGAGGGGTGGGGAGGCTAATGGCTAAGGGGTGGGGTCAGCCCCAAATCGTACAACACAGAATGGGTCCCTTTCGGAACAGACATTCTAGAAGTTTTCAAAAGAAAGGAGTACTGGCCAGCTCCCACTCTTCCATCAATATTTTTTTTATTGGTCTCCACTTTAAACTTTTTTCAAGTTTGACACTTAAAAGATGGCAATTTCTTAAAGTATCCTATTATTAATTCCAATATTTAGTAAATTTTTATCAGAAATCATCTCTATTTCCAATCAAGATTACTCATGCTCTAATTTACTTTTTTGTTGGAATCTTGAGAGATGTCAAACTTTGACAACTTTGTTTTAGCAACTTTATGGCCTGGAAAGAGAGAAAATTAGGAAAAAAAAAAAAAAGACACAAATAAAACAGATGTAAAATAACTCCAAGAGTGCAGCAGCATAATTATTACTGAGAAAATTGGTAGCCTTAGTTATCATTGGAGTCAGCAAGGGAGATTCTGAAATTAACTGGGATATAGGGCTTTTTGTGGAAAGCTAGCTGAGTTCTCATTGCTGTCCACTGGAGTTTGTGATCTGAGATTCAAATTCACAGTAAGTCTCAATCTGAATTGGGATTCCCATCTTCCACCTAATTTGTTTCTCTGCCTTGATTTCATAACCCAGAAAATGCTACCAGCATCAACACAGATGACCAAATTAGAAGCTAGTTTTTACTTGCCCATCTTCACAAACATTTAAACATAACATTTTCTGCATCCACCCTTGAATCTGTTCGAATCTTTCCCTGTCCATTCACCTACTCCACTCACTCAATTCCTCAAGAAATCTTGAGTCCACTGGGCCAGGTATATATCAAATGAATAACCATAAAAATAACTTTAATTTATAGTTATGATCAGTGCTATGAGGGTGAGTACAAGGGGAACAAGGAGCTCAGGGATGACTACCTAAGGAAGTGACATTTAAATTGAACCTTGAAAGCTTGTAAGAACTGGCAGAAAGTGGGAGATCACCTGTGTTCCAGCCAAGAGGAAGTTTGTGTGATGACCATTTACACAGTTGTGATGTGTTATACGCAGAAGGCAATGGCACCCCACTCCAGTACTCTTGCCTGGAGAATCCCATGGATGGAGGAGCCTGGTAGGCTGTAGTCCATGGGGTCGCTAAGAGTCGGACACGACTGAGCGACTTCACTTTCACTTTTCACTTTCATGCATTGGAGAAGGAAATGGCAACCCACTCCAGTGTTCTTGCCTGGAGAATCCCAGGGACGGGGAAGCCTGGTGGGCTGCCATCTATGGGGTCGCACAGAGTCAGACACGACTGAAGCGCCTTAGGAGGAGTAGGAGGAGGATGTGTTAGAAGGATCGTGGAGAATTACGGGGTGTAGGAGAAACTGAAAAATGGCTGCAGCAATCTCAAGACATCATTGTCTTTCACCTGGATGACTGCCATAGCATTTTAGCTTTTCTCTTCGTGGACTTTCATTTTCCTAATCTTTTCTTCAGAGGATCACAAGGAGGCTCTTTGTAAAGCATGAATCCAACATGTTTCTTTCTTACTTAAAGACTCTCCAAAGCCTTCGGGATAAACACCTAATCTCCCTAGCACAGAGTCAAGGCCCTTGGGATTTGTTCTCACGTGTTTTTCTGCCTTCCTCCCTCATGGTTCCTAGCAGTCTATGTGGTGGCAGTCGCTTCATCTGCGTCTTTGGAAATGACTTGCGTGTGTGTGTGTGTGTGTGTGTGTGTGTGTGTGTGTTAGTCGCTCAGTCATATCTGACTCTTTGTAACCCCATTGCTCGGGCTTATTTTCATCCATGTACCTCTGACTGTGCAACAGATTCTAACTAGGAGGCCCTTCCCTCCTGGAATTATGTTCAACTCATCAGACTCAGTTTTTTAAAGGTTTCTTCTTGGAAAGCCACCTCACAGCACTCTGCATGCCTCTAACATAACACTTGGCACAAAGTCTTGTGATCCATTCATTTGACAAATATTGAGTGGTTACTATTGCTAGCACTGTTTTAGGCACTGGAGGATACAGTAGTGAACAAAACAGATATTAGGTCAGCTTTGCCCCTCAGGTTATGAGAATCTGGAGCACTGATTGTGTCTTAATCATTTCTGTATCCTCAACAGATGTACAACAGTGCCAAATATAATTAAATCTGAATTGAATTGAGCTAGTATTCAAGCCCAGGTCTGCCTAATTTCAAAGTCCATGATCTTTCCACTACTATGTGGAATCCAGATGAATCCGAGTCTATTAAAGTAAAAATAGTAACACTATTAAAGAAAAATGGCATGGATCATAAGTAATCAGGACCTGGTTCATTTTAAATGCTCAATAAATAATTTTGCCAAATCGTCCTTTTAAACTACCATCTTTGGCTCAATGAGTCACCCTCTGGCATATTACCTTAATTTTCCAACACTTCTCTCTCCTTCCTCTCCAGACACACTCTCTAAATTCAGAAACATTTATCACTATACAGTTTAATAGAAGAAAAAATTAGATACAATCTAAATGTTCTTCTATAAGGTACTGGTTACATAAGGTAAATTCTTCCAAAGGATTATTATACAATTCTTAAGTTAGCACTAAGTGCAACTGACAAAGAAAGATGACCATATATTACTAAGTTGAAAAAACAAGTTGCAGAATAATGTGTATAGACCAATTTTATTAAAATATATATGGATATGATACATACATGAATAAGAAAAAATCTACAAGGATCATAACTATTGACAAAATCTTCATTCTGGAGGTATAGTAGGATCTTCTCATTTATATATACTTTTTCAAAACAAACAACTTTTTACTAAAGTATAGATGATTTACAATGTTGTGTTAGTTTCAGGTATACAGCAAGGTGATTCAGTTATACATACGTGTATACCTGTTCTTTTTCAGATTATTTTCCATCATAGGTTATTATAAGATATTGAATATAGTTCCTTGTACCATGTAGTAGGTCCTTATTGCTTATATGTTTTATATATAATAGGGTGTATATGTTAATTCCAAACTCCTAATTTATCTATCCCCTGTCCTTTCCCCTTGGTAACCACAAGTTTGTTTTCTATAAGTAGGACTGAGATTCTTAGTTTAGAGACACCCCTGACTCTCCTAGAGCTTTGTCACCTGGGCTACGGGGGACTGGCTGTGCACCCTCTGACAGAGCATATACCTTTTGCATGTATGTAGAAATGTGCTTTTTTCCCCCGGGGATGGTGTGCATTATCATCATTAGGTTCTCACAATGATCCTTGACCTAAGATACATTGAACCATCTATGCAGAAGACGGATGCTTAGGAAGTCCTCCATGAACGTCTTTTATCTCCATTAGGTTTTTAAAATTTTTTAATGTTTTATTGAAGTATCATTGATTTTCAGTTTTTTTAAGTTTTTGGTACATAGCAAAGTGATTCAGTTGGTATGTATATGTATTTTTGGATTTTTTTCCATTATAGTTTATTATGCAGGAGACTCAGCTTTGATCCCTGGGTGGAGAAGATCCCCTGGAGGAGGAAACGGCAACTGGCTCCATATTCCTGCCTGGAGAATCCCATGGACAGAGGAGCCTGATGGGCTACAACAAAGAGTCGGACACGACTGAGTGACTGAACACAAGATATTGAACATAGTTTTCTGTGTTATATAGTAGGAGATGGTTGTTCAATTTATATACTTTTGTATTGTTTGATTTTAGAATAAACTTGTATCGTTTTCATAATTAAAAAGGAAGATAAGGGTGAAAATATAAAAGATGCTCTGATAACATAAACTATTACCATATTAATTCCTATGATTTTGTTTTAAAAGCTGGTTAGTTTGAGCATAGCTTCTAGTCTTAGCAAAGTTGAAGTGATCTAGTACTCTTGCCTGGAGAATCCCAGGGACAGAGGAGCCTGGGAGGCTGCTGCCCATGGGGTCGCACAGAATCAGACACGACTGAATTGACTTAGCAGTATTACTTAATTCTGAAACTTAAATGAGAAATCTTTAGTTTTACTTCCAGATCTATTTGACTGACTTTTGACCAGGCCATTTAGCCTCCAGTCTGTATCCCTATATGCTTATTAGGCAATTAGACTTAGTGTTACAAGTGGCATTAACACATTTAGAATTATTTGCCGGGGTGGGGTGGGGGGGGGCAGTGTTGCCACTCATTTTTACTGGGAAGCTATTGATTCAATAAACCTTCTAAAGTACGTGATGGATTTCCTTTCACTGAATGAATATTCAGAGCCAAAAGAGGATGGAGCTACCCCAAGATGAACTTGGAAACCTAAGAGGAAAAAACCAGGGAAATTTCATCATGGAGAATATTCCTAAGCAGTTTCCCACATATTGATTGTACCTAGAGTCAAGAGGTAGCAGAATAGCCCAGATCTTGACTCAGTTTCTCTAAAGTCACTCAGTCAGTAACAAGGTGCAGGGGATGGTGGCTATTGTACCTCCAGGACTCCTCATGTTTCATTTTCAGAGATCACAGAGGAACATATTGAAATAGATTCTAAGACTTTTAAAAACTCTACAAAGCGTTTTCTTCACTTTATCATCAGTGATTTACATGCATTTACATGTTATAGCTTTAAATTATAGATACCATGCAAGAAGAGTCTGTGTTTTGAAAGTCACATATTGGAGAGAACATTTAAAAATTTTCTTGACAATTGTGCCCAAGCTAATGGTGTTCCTCCATATCTCCTAGAACAAAGAGAGGAACACAGATGTGGAAGTGCCAATTAGCAAAACTGGGCCACCCGTAACTGGAGCCCAGAGAATATTTGTCAATTCACATATATGCTTTGAGTAAGGAGTAAGTGGTCAGTTCTCCAGCAATTAGTTCTATGCTCAGACAGTAAAGAATCTGCCTGCAATGCAGGAGACCTGGGTTCGATCCCTGGGTCAGGAAGATCCCCTGGAGAAGGAAATGGCTTCCCATACCAGTATTCTTGCCTGGAGAGTTCCATGGACAGAGGAGCCTGGCAGGCTACAGTCCATGGGATAGCAAAGGGTTGGACATGACTGAGTGACTAATACTGTCACAACTGAAAAACTCATCAAAAGGAGAAAATACATGGTAAATTTAAATTTATAATCATGAATTGAGTGAAACTTAATAGGAGCAGGGACCTTTTCTAGGGAAAGGTAGGTTAGAAAAGTGGCTCAAAAATAATGACCATCCTTATTGTGTTAAAATAAACAGATCATAAAACTAGATATCAAATGTTATGCTAATCCTGAAAATGAACCGTAGACAAAAGGAAGAATTTTTTAAATGTGGGAAGTTTTGAACATATGGAATAAAAAAGGGATATAAAGGTTAGCTTTACATATACGATGATACAAAAACATACTAAGAACAAATCCTTGAAAGGAATACATTAATAAAACTTAAGAACCATTATTTCTGGGTCATGGACTACAGGTAATTTTTATTTCTTTATACTCTTCTGTATCTGTCAAACGTTCTGCATGTACAACTTTTGTACTTAAAAATTGTTATTGGTGGTGGTTTAGATGTTATGTCGTGTCTGACTCTAGTGACCCCATGGACTGTAGCCTGCAAGGCTCCTCTGTCCATGGGATTCTCCAGGAAAGAATACTGGAGTGGGTTATCATTTCCTTCTCCAGAGGATCTTCCCAACGCAGGGACTGAATCTGGGTCTCCTGCATTGCAGGCAGATTCTTTACCAACTTAGCTACAAGGGAAGCCCACAAGTATAATAGTATGTGGCAAAAACAAAGAATAAGGCGGGGAAGCCATGCATTTAACAAATATTTATGCTGTGGCCAAAACTATACTAGTTGCTATGAATAAATATGAAAAACATAATTGCTGCTTTCAGGGACCTTTGAGTTCTGTGGTAGAGACAAGTAAGGAAATCAGCAACTGTAATTATATGTAGAGGGATGATAAGGAAGTTCCTAGACACTTTCCAGGATCAAGATAGAGGTAAAAATGGGTAATCATAGATATGAACACAGGATTGCATAATGGGAACACAGAAAAGGAACACTGGATATAGTTTGGAAAGATTCAAGGTTTCCTGCAGAAATATTTTGCTTCCCAACTGCTTTAGATTTTTGGCAATTAAGTTTTAAACATCAAATTATTATAAAATAGTATATTCAAATAGCACAAAAGTGAATAAAACAAAAAAATCTTGATCTGATGAATAGTAAAGTTATTCTTTCACTATTGCTATATACATACTTTAAAAAAGATTCTGATGCTATATATATATATATATTGTTTTGTCACATACTTTTACCTCTTGACATATTGAATATCTTTGCATATATTGGCCTACCTTATTCTTAGCAGCTGTTTTCTACTATATGTATGCACATTAATTTTTTAACCAGTACTTGGCTGGTAGGGTCTTCCCAGGTGGCACAGTAGTAAAGAATCCTTCTGCCAGTGCAGGAGATGCAAGAGAGGCAGGTTCATTCCCGAGTTGGGAAGATACCATGAAGTAGGAAATGGCAACCCGCTCCAATATTCTTGACTAGAAAATCCCATGAACAAAGGAGCCTGGTAGGCTACAGTCCCTGGGGTCGCAAAGAGTTGGACACCACTGAGCGTGCACTCACACACACATTTGGTTGGCAGACATTTAGGTTTTCTGGTTTTCACTATTACATATAAGTTGGAATGAATACCTTCATTTACACATCATGTATACTTGAGCTAACATTATTTTGAAGCAAGTTACTTAATCTCTTTATGACTAATATTTATAAAATCACTGAAAGAGTTGTCAAATTTATCACTATTTCTTATATAAAGTGAAGTGTGTGTGCATGCTCAGTTGTGTCCAACTCTTTGCGATGCCATGGACTGTATCCCGGCAGGCTCCTCTGTCCATGGAATTTTCCAGGGAAGAGTATTAGAATAGGTTAACATTTCCTACTCCAGGGTAATCTTCCCTACCCAAGGATCGAACCTGCATCACTTTAATCTCCTGCATAGGCAGGCAGATTCTTTACCACTGAGTTACCTGGGAAGCCCTTATTTCTTATACGGGGGTTGGTTAAAAAAGCATTTTTCAAACTATTATAATGTTATGCTAACTAATAAATTAAAATAATCTATTATGTGATAAATCCTTTGTTTACATTTCACTAAATGAATAAAATAATGGAAACCATATTACTGGTTGAAGACAGATTCTTGTATTTTTTTTAGTTAGCTTGTTTTTTAATGACTGGAAAAGTTAACACAGTATAAAGATTCTCTACCTGGAAATAAACATTGGTAACATTTTGATATCTATTCAGTCAGACAATCTTTTGATGTAAAGTTTTTCTAGGTGACAGAAAATGGACAGTCCTGTCACTGATTTACTTTTCAGTAATGTCTGCTGTGAACATCTTTTAATGTTATCATTTTTTACAAAAAGTGTATCATCATTTTAAATGGCTTTTGTAATTATAAGCAATTTATCAATGGATATCTTTATAAATTGTTGGACACCTTTCCTTTTACTAATAAAAATTCTCAGATGTAGAAAGGCTGTTGATACACAAATGCCTATTCCTTATACCTTCATCTAGTTTTTATTCTTTTTAAATCTTTGCCAGTCTGCTAGGTGAAATGTAGTACAGTAGGTCACTATTAGTATTTTTTCATTTTTTCTGATTTTTAGTGAGGTAGAACATCTTTTCATATAATTACTGACACACGACTGGCTTCTTCATGTACTTTGACCTTTTTAAGAGTATGGTTGCCTGTTCCTTAATAATTTGTAAGAGCTCTTAATGTATTTATTATGTAAATTAAACATTATTAGATATTTCGAATAGTAACCAACTGTATATAATTAAATATTAACACTTTCGTCATCCATGTTACAACTGTTTCTCCATTCACTATTGGGTTTTCAGCTTTATATCTTTTGCCATATGAAAGGTACAATTCGTGTTTTCAAAGCATCAATATTTTCCTTTGTTGAATTGACACCATGCTTAGAAACAGAAGCAGCAGCAGGTCTTGTCCCAATACGTAAGTTATTTCTATGGAAGCAATGTGGTGTGGTGTAAAGAACGTGAATTAAGACCCAAACACATTTGAGTTCAAGTCTGGTACAGCCAAGTGGTGGCACCCACATTCTATGTTGTGTAACCTGAACCAGTTTCCTCATCTGCAAAAAGAGGAAAACAACACCACTTCAGAGACTAGAATAAGAATTAAGTACTTGGCACAGACAAGGAATCCAGCAAGTGTTAATTCTCATTTCTATGCACTCAGCGAGGCATTATTAATTGCCAAGTGTTCACGAAAACGAAAAGATTGGGAGGTGTAATTTTTGGTGAGTTTATATTCAAACATTCTTTCAGGTAGCTTTTAGAAGCATTTCATTAAACTACAAACCCCATAATGCACATAAAAGAACCATAAAGTTTCCGTGTATGAAATCTTCATGGCTTGGAGGAGGGCGAAGAGCCAAGGATTTTTTCTTCTCTGGTTTTTCCCTCGTTAAGACACCCTTCCCCCACATACTTCCTAAAGAAATACGGTTACTTTTCTTACTTCGCGATACCCCTTGAAAGGCTGATTTCACAGGTTTCAACGTGAGTCTTCAGTTTCAAGGCAAAAAGGTATCGCGATTAGAAAACGGTGACGCCCACAAAATTCATTATACCGAATCTTACGAGCTGTGAGGGACCGAGACACTGCTGAAATAATCCTACCCTGCTGTAGATTTAATAAAAAGAAAAACGATAATTAACACGGTCATATCCAGTAGCCACTTTTATCCCTGAGAATCTGGGCTTCGTTCCCAACCAGCGAGTCTCGTCTCCTCAGTCACTGGCTTCGCGTATATTATTTATGTCCGACACTCTCGTATTTGCATACGACAGTGAATCCACTGCTTCACGGCGCCGGATTAGTCCTGCGCCAACTCCGCCGGCGCTCCGCCCGCGCAAGGCTGTGTACCGCCGAGCATGTGATCTCTCAGCCTCGCAGGCCTGAGAGAGGTATCCGGCGCCTCGCGCGCGCCGTGGCTCCTCAGAACATCCAGCCAGGGTAGACGCCGCGGCGCGAGCCACTCGAGCCGGCGCGGCCGCCTCCCGAATCGGCGTTCCCCTCTCGCCCTCCCGCAGCCCCACCATCCCAAGCTCCCGGGCGGCCGCGGACCCGGGGAAGGGCGGGAGGAGGGGCTCCTCAGGGAGCAGCGGGGAATTCCCCCTTCCACCGAACGTTCCCGATTGTTCACCATCCTCACGTCAGCAGCAGGGGGTAATCCCCGACTCCAGCTGCTCCTGACGTCACCGCGCGGAGCCACCGCCCCCCGCGCGCCCCTGCCTCCGGGACCTCCTCGAAGCCCCTCCCCTAAGCATAACCACGCCCTCTTCCCCTCCCCCAGCCGCTCGACGTAGCGGGCGGGGCTTCTTTGGCCGAGGCGTGAGCGGTTGCTTAGGCCAGAAGGTTCTCTGGTGGAGACGCTCCTCCTGCTGCCCCGCCCAGTAGGTTTGTTCGCACCGCTTCTTCCACACCCTATCTCCCTCCTCCTTCTCCTCGCCCCGCCTTTCCCCTCCCTTATCCTCAGCCCTTTTAGTTTGTTCCCCGCCTCGCCACCGTCCACGATCTCGCGAGACTTGGCCCAGAACATTGCGGATCGGGTCGGCGCCATTTTGGGACTGAGACTGGTTGTGGGGGAGGGAAAAGCGGCAAAAGGGGATTATTCAAAGTACCGAAAACCTCCTCCCGGGATCGAGCGCAGCGGCACCCCTAGGCCAGGGGCACCTCTGGTGTGGCAGAAGGTAATAGCGTTCTCTGCGCTCGGCGCCAGGGTCTAGGGATGGGAGGGGGTACCCGTGTCGGCGTTGAGGTTTGAGGGGTCGGGAGCGGCGTTGGCGGCGTGAGGTGTGAAGCTGCCCGAGGACGGGGGGAGGGTGGCGGGAGAGCGAGGACAGAGAGGGAAGGACGGCGCGGCGAGGCCCCTCTAGGTATTGGCTTGGTCCGGGTGGAGCGGAGGTGGCGGTTGTGGGAGGGGGTGGGTGGCTTAGCCCGGGCGGCTTGAGGGTGGGGGGTGTTGTTTGGCGGAGGCTGGGAATGGGTCCGACGCCTTTCGGGCTCGGTCTTCCTCCCTCCGGCCTCTCGCAGGCGCCCGCCTCCTTTTGCACCGCTGCCGCTGTCGGAGGGTTGAGAGAGTCGAGGCCGAGTTGTGGCCTTTGGTGATTTCTCAGCGCACCCGCTCAGCCCGCCTCTCCAGGTCCGTGGCTGTGGACCCAGGCGAGCGCAGCCTTGCCCCTCTGAGTCCTGTAGGGTCTGAGGGGACTCGGTCTGGTTGGGGAGAAAAGCACTCTTAACGTGGTATACGAGAAGGGCTCAGTACCTTCCACCCCCTCAGTGTTGAGAGAAACCTGTTTTCTTAATTCAAGGAAATGGGAACCCTCACATCTCGTGGCTGCCGGGTAAGTCTCACCCTCGGGCGAATTTAAGGAATGTTCTTGTCCCACTTCTCGGCCACTTACCTTCCTACTCTGAATGGGGGAAATGTGCCCCTTTCCTCTGGACATTCTGGTTTGGAGGGAGCGTCTTTCTCTTTATATCCCTCATTCGCTAAGTTGCATTTAGTAATGCTCGGTAGCAGCACACCTGTCTTTGCGTTTTCTTTTGGTAGATTTGAATAGAAAATACGGAAGATCTCTTAGAAGATTGTTTGCTCGTTTGTAACATTTACTCAAAGTATAGGAAGGTTTGCTTATATAATCCCTCTACCTTATATCCGCACACCCTTCCCAGTTGGAATCAGCACTTGTCTTCCATAATACCGTTTCCCACCGTTTTTTCTCCCCCTCAACATATTTTGAAGTCGTTTTCATACAGTAGACCTTTTTTGGGTGCGGAAGTGCATTTCTCTCCAGAGGTTGACTGTTGAGGATGGGGATTGATTTTTAGTTCAAAATTAAAATTCAGTGTGTAATTTAAATTTTTTTTTATAACTTTTACAGGTGATTGAATTACTCAGATATGAAGATCATCTTCTAGGTTTTGTGTAAAAGGCCCCGGATATTTCAAGTGGCCATTTTGGAATTACAATGTTTTTGGATAATTTTACCCCAGAAGTTTATTAAAATTGGCAAGAATCATCTCTGAAGTGAATTGATAGTAGTGAACAGTTCTGCAAGCTACTTAAAAAGAGATCCAGGCATTTCTTCAGTATTTTGGTTCAAACGGATTATATAACTGGTTTAAAGTGTTTCAGCTGGTGGTATTTTTGCCTTCCCCCCAACCCCTCCCCTGTTGTTGTTCTTCAGCCAAAACTGTAAGATATGTTTGATTTGTGTACTGAGTAGTTTCGGCAGTTTCAAATTACTGTTTAAATATTGCTGAAGTTTCATGGCAGTTTATTTTTACCTTTATTAAAAGTTTTAGGAATTTTTGACCTCAGCCCTTTTCATGTCACAATGGGACCGCTTTTCTAAATGAAGACATTGAATGAATACAGAGTTTTTTTGCTTTTATCTTTTATTTACGTGGAAATTTAAGATGTGGCAGTTTCCCAGCAGCATGGTAGTACTGAGATAGCTGTGTGTCTCTTGTTTATGCTGATGTTTAGGAATGCTCTTCAGATGTGAAATTTTCTTTTTGTTTTTTCTTTTTGACTCATAAATTGGATTATTTCATCTGGAGTGGATAAGTACAACAGTGACAAGTACATGGAATAATAAAGAAGACTTTAAAATCTTAAAATCCAAGGAACTTGGCTAATTCTGGCGATAGCCATATGAAAACTTTAAAACAGAAGTATGGGTAGCTGACTGAAGTAACTCTATGTCAAATAGCCATAGGTTAAGTGTCTTCAAAGAACTTGGATATTATTTCAGAGGATACAGAATAAAAAAACAAACTGGAAAACATAAAGATTACAGAGACAAATCCAACACCTTCCTGTGCAGTCCTGTTGGAATTTGTAAGTACTGTATGGTGAGCAAATCAAATGTTCATTTGTAAACTGTAATGAGTCAACTTTATCCTGTGTTATTCTTTGGAAGCCTTTCAGTTTCTTGCAGTACGATTCCTTGGCTTCAATTTCCTGGGCAGTCTGAAAAGAACTGTTAAGTAAATTGAAATGCAGAAAGAATTGTTAAGAATATTTCAGATGAAACTGTTCACATTTGAAGTTTTTGTACTTCTGAAGTAGACAAATCCATATGGTCAGTATGGCTTAATGGATTAATAGAAAGGTAGGAAAAAAATCAACAAATAGTCATTTTACTTCCTAAATATGAGTGTAGACTACATTCTGAATGCAGTTTAGTGTTCCAGTGTAGAATTAGGTAGTTGTTTAAACAAATTACAGGGCTTGACTTTTAATCTGGTCTTTTCATGAAGTAAATTGTTTTAAGGGATAACAATTCCTATCCATTACAGAAATTTTTTTGAAACAAATTTTGAAGTGGCTTTGTATTTCAGATTGTTCCTTAAGTTCCAAAAAGTTTCAAAAAGTCATTACTAGGAACAGAAACTGAGAGGAAGAGAAGGTACACTAAGAACCTTTAACTTAAAAAAAAAAAAAAGAGTATACATTCTCTGCCTCCAGAAGGTAATGTTGCCTTAAGTTATAAACAAATCTTGGTTAAAAAAAAAAGTTGTGAATATTAATTGCTGTAATAAAAATCCTTTGACAAGAGTATCTTTTAATTGTTTATTTGAGGATTGACTGGTATTATGATTTGTTACTGCATTTAATTTTTTTTAGTGAGTCAGGCATTCAGTAGAAGTGTTTGTTTTTAAAAAATTGACTAAAATTTATTTTTGAAGCAGTTTATATTAACAGACGAATGTAGCTAAAGTTAAGGTTATTTTTTTTCACTTAATTATCTCTCTGAAATTAAAAAATACCATAATATTTGCACACTTTGCCAGGATAGCCTAATAACTGGTCATTTGGCTCATTTATTGTCTTGTTGTTATGCTGTTGAATCCTGTTAGCTCCCTTAAAGCAGGAGAGGTAGGAGAGTCCAAAAGATGGTAGGTATTTAGATATACGTGGTATTTTATTTTCTGATACAAAATTGAGATGAGAGTTAAATAAATCTGTCAGAAAAGAATAGGATATTTCTTGTGTTCTTTGTCAGAGCTTTGTGTAGTACTTCTAATTGAGTTTCCACTTTGATTTATATAAACCTGTGATGAGAACAACCCCCCTTCTGCCCTTTTCTTTGCTTCAGAGAGCCTGTATTTTATATATTCCTCAAACTTAGTGGGTTTTCAAGTTACTTATCTAAGAACATACATTTTGAATGTGATTAGGAATTTAAACTGGAAGTGAATGGCCTTTTTTTTAATAGAAAAGACCCACATAAGATTTACTGTTTGTGATTATTTTTCTTTAAATTTCTCCTGTTGCTCCAAGCAGTAGTATCAGGATAAAGATGACTCTAGTGACCAGGATTTTTAACAATTAACTTTAATCCTTGAATAGTAACATTTGCTTACAGTAGTTGTTCAAGGGCAGCTTTATTCGACTTGAGTGTTTTCATAAATATTTCATTATTTTCTTGGCATTGAAATATACAATACCAGAGTAATTGAAATAATGATTGGGTTCTCCCCCCTCACCCTAAGTACCTCTATCTCCCTTTCTCCCATTTTTTCCCCTACCCCTGTGCCTGAACAATATATAGGTCTAAAATAACAATTACAATGATTAACATTTATAGATGATGATTGTGTGATACATAGTAGTGTATCGTAGAGAAAACTATTAGTTGTATAGGTGAGAAATTAAAAGTTTTAGAGAGACTGAGACTGGTGTAGGAGTCTTGACCAAGTCTCCAAGGTGGACTAGAGAGACCCAAACTTAATCACTAGCCATGTTTAATACTGTCTTCATGTGGATTTTATGTTTATTAATTCAGTTTGAACATTATCACTGATGTTTTTTTCTTCTCATTTACTGCTTTTCTTTGGTAAATAATGATTACTGGTGGAGCTTGGAGACCAGCTAAAAGAAGAAAAACCACTGTTTTACTATTTGTTAGTAGCTATTTGAGTGCTAACTTTGTTTAGCTAAAAATTAAAATATGGTTTTGGTTTCAGATTATGAAATGTGAGCAGAAGAGAGAAGAAAATAAAATTCAACAAGGGAAGGGAATAAGGATGGGAACCTTTAATCTGAAAGTAAAATTACAAGTGAGGATAGAACCTAAACAGGCCAGATTATCTAATTGTCTTTAACTCAACTACTTTTTAATAAACGGGTTTAGATAACAATTTAGATCCAGTTAGGGGTAGTGATGTAGGAAAAGGGTAGTTTTGGGGAATTAGGAGATTTTTGATCTAGGATTTGGAATATTAGAAAAGGGTCTTTGTGACCTTGCGTATTTACTTAAGGGCTTCCCAGGTGGTGCTAGTGGTAAAGAACCTGCCTGTCAGTTCAGGAGACCTAAGAGATGGGAGTTCGATCCCTAGGCAGGAAAGATTCCCTAGAGGAGGGCGTGACGATCCATTGCAGTGTTCTTGCCTGGAGAATCCCATGGACAGAGGAGCCTGGTGGGTTGCAAAGTAGTCCTTTGGGTTGCAAAAAAAAATAGTCCTTTGGGTTGCAAAGAGTCAGACATGACTGAAGCGACTTAGCATGCACGCACATATTTACTTAATCTCTTGGCTTTACTTTTTTCATAAAAATGATGGAAATAATGTATGTGAAGGCTTTTTTGTTAATTGTGAGGTGTAATTAATATACAGGTAAAGTTTTATTTGTAACATAAAATTCTGTTTGATATATTTTACATGTTAAACTAGTAGTATGGGCTCTGAAATTATTTTTGTCTCTTGTTTCTGTTAACAGTATTACCTGCATCCTAGTCACGCTTTCCTCATTTCCAGTTTAATCTATCATCCTAGCTTGATCTTTGGCTAAGGAAATACCCTACTTTAGTTGAGTTTGTGTGTGTGCGCTTCGTTGCTCAGTTGTGTCCGACTGTTTTCAACCCCATGGACTGTAGCCCACAAGGCTCCTTTGTCCATGGGGATTATCCAGGCAAGAATACTGGAGTGGGTTGCCATGCCCTCTTCCAGAGAATCTTCCCAACCCAGGGGTCGAATCCAGATCTCCCCCATTGCAGGCAGATTCTTTACGGTCTGAGCCACCAAGGAGGTCCTTAGTTGAGTTTACAAAGTCTTTTCCTGTGGCCAGAGAAATCTGCCTAAATTACAGTTCTTGGTTTTGTTACTTTAGCAGCCTTTCAGCTAATGTTTTTGGAATATTTCGGAAAGAGCAAGTTGCAAAGAGATTATCTTATGTCCTCCCCTCTTTTAATGTTTCATGTGTGAGAGGCTCCTAACATGAATTCTTTTTTGGCTATGTGGATGGGAGACTGATTTGAGAAGTCTTTGAAATAGATGTATTTGAAGGTGCTTCCATGTATTTTTTTTGGGAGCAGTTTCAACAGCAGGATCATGAGACACAAAATGTTATAATTACTGATAAGACCTTTTATGATTGGATCTCCTTTTCAGTTTTACCTGCCTGCTTTTCCCCTTTTTGTTAGCTGTCCCACCCAGCAGAATACTTAAAGCTTATGTGCTGTATCTCTTAAAGTAATTGCTGTTTTCTGCGTCTTTTTATATAAGAGATCATACTCAGTTTCTTTAAAAAGTTTTTATTTATTTATTTTTGTCTGTGCTGGTTTTAGTTGCTGTGTGCAGATTTTTTCTAGCTGTGTTGCTTGGACTCCAGAGCACTGGAGTAGCTGCGCTCCTGCTGTGAGGCATGTGGGATCCTCCCAGGCCAGGCCAACCCATGTCTCGTGCATTGGCAGGTGGACTCCCAACCACTGGACCACCAGGGAAGCCCCAGTTTCTTTAGTCATCTTTCTGTTCACAACTTGGGCAGTGCAGTGTTTTCATCTTCATTTCCTACCTGTTAATTCAGTTTCCAGGTTATGTATTTTTAAAACCATATTTAGAAGTTGTTCCATACTTGTTTTTTTTTTAAGCAAGATCTTAAAAATTCTAGTTAAATGGATTGTTTTGGTTGTACCTCGCAGATGCCTTTAGAAAATTATTTAACTGAAACATTGTCATTTTTTTTGTCTCTACGTATGTATGTATACTAGTAAAAACAAGTTAGCTTTCAGTGAACATAAACAACACAGTTGACTCTTGAATGACACGGGGATTATAGGCACCTGGATGGCATCACTGACTCGATGGACGTGAGTCTGAGTGAACTCCAGGAGTTGGTGATGGACAGGGAGGCCTGGCGTGCTGTGATTCACGGGATCGCAGAGTCAGACACGACTGAGCGACTGATCTGATCTGATCTTTGAATTGGAAGATTTGCATATAGTAGGCCAGACGTCTGTATCTGACGTTTCTTGATATCTGCAGTTTTGCATGCACAAATGGAACCAGTTTTGGATAGTGTAGTAGTCTAATATTTAATATTGATAAAAATCCACATGTAAGGTGGCCTGCACAGTTCTAATGACTATGTTTAAGGGTCAACTGTACGTTCTTGTTTTTTTTCTTTCTAATGTCAAAACTTTTTTTTTTTTTTTTGCTTAAAACTGTATTCTTTAAACAGGGGAGTTAAAAGAATACTATTGCACGTGGATTTTCTGTGGGTCAGAAATTTGATCGCAGTTTAGCTGAGTGGTTCTGGCTTCTATGTCTTGCATAAAAATCTCAAAGGTTGCTGTCATTTGGAGGCTTGACTGGTGCCTAGAGGATCTCCTTCTAAGAAGGTGTTCTCTTTGGGCTAGCAGGTTGCTGCTGGCTGGTGTCTGGAGGACTCAATTTCCTTAGCATATGTAGATCTTCAGCTGTTTCCATGGCAGCTGCATTTCCAGAGGAAGTCATCTGAGAAGAAAGGTAGGTAGAAGTGTGCAGTGCCTTTTATGACCTAGTCTCAGAAGTCACTTCTGCCACATTCTTTGCATTAGAAGCAGCCTATTAAGTCTAGCCCACAGTCAAGGAGTGAGAAATTAGGTTCCACCTTGTGTCAAAAGATTTTGTGGACAATTAAAAAAAAACTAGGGGGTAATTCTTTACAACCTGTTGTTGTCAATATGGGGGCTTCCCAGGAGGCTCAGTGGTAAAGAAATCTGCCTGCCAATGCAAGAGCAGGGGTGCGTTGGTTGATCCCTGGGTTGGAAACATTTCCCCTGGAGTAGGAAATGGCAGTCCACTCCAGCATTCTTGCCTGGAAAATTCCATGAACCCGAGAAGTCTGCAGTCCATGGGATTGCAAAGAGTTGGATACTACTGAGTGACCAAGGATACCCACATGTTGTCAATATAATTAGCTAAAGTCTTCACCCCCACAAATAGGTTGTTTTAAGTTTAGAGAAGAAAATAGATTCTAAATTTGTATCAGTTTAGCAGGTATAAGTCTTTTCTGCCATTTGAGCCACTGTATGAGATAGAGAAGTAAAATCTTCGGCCCCCTTTGCACTAATCTCCCAATCTGTGTAATGAGGAACTGTTCTATCATGGTAAAATAAACATAAAATTTACCATTTTAGTCATTTTTGAGTGTACACTTCAGTGACCTTGAGTACCTTCACATTGTGCAATTATCACCATCCATCTCCAGAACGTTGTTTTATCTTAAATTAACGCTACCCATTAACTGTCCATTTTCCCTTTTCCCAAGCCCCTGGCAAGCACTGTTGTATTTTCTATGAGTTTGACTACTCTGGGTACCTCTTAGCTATTGATACTGTACTCTTTGAAACACTTCTTAAATATTTTGAAGGATATCTTCAAGGAAATCAGGTATGTTTATAATAAAATAGACTTTTGGGTTTTAATTAATTTGTGGCAAAATATGCATAACATGAAGTTCAGCATTTCAGTTATTTTTAAGTGTATCGTTGTGTGGCATTTAGGTACATTCATGTTGTTACGCAGTCATTACCAGCAGTCACCTCCGGAGCTCTTTTCATTTTGTAAAACTGAACCTCTGTACCCATTAAACCATAACTATTCCTTGCTCCTCCCAATCCTTGGAAATCACCACTCTCCTTATGTCTCTATGAACTTAACTACTTTAGGTACCTCATATAAGTGGAATCATGCAAATTTGTCCTTTAGTTACTGGCTTATTTCCTTTGAATGTCTTCGAGGTTCATCTGTGTTATACCATGGGTCGATCAGAATACCCTTTTTTTTAAGACAAAATAATCCATTATATGTGTACGTACCACATTTTGTTTATCCATTATCCGTTAATGGACACTTGGGTTGTTTCCACCTTTTGACTGTAGTAAATGCTGCTGTGAACATGGGAGTACAAATATTTGTCTGTATCTTTGCTTTCGATTCTTTTGGATAGATACCCAGAAGTGGAACTGCTGATCATACAGTAATTCTATTTTTAATTGAGGAACCACCATATTGTTTTCCATAGAGGCTGCACCGTTTCTTATTTCTACCAGCAATGCACAGGGGTCCCAATTTCCTCAAACTTTTCTCAGCATTTGTTGTTTTCTGTGTATTGTGTTCTAATGGTTGTGAAGTGATATTGTTATGGTTTTGGCTTGGATTTCCCTAATGATTAGTAATGTGATAAGTGATGTCTGGTGTGCTTATTGGTCATTTGTGTCCTTTAGAGCGATACCTATTCAAGCCTTTGGCCCATTTTTAAACCAGATTGTTGTTGAGTTATAGAAGTTCTTTATTCTTGATATCAACATCTACCATAATGGGTGGGTTAATCCATGTTAATGCTTACCGTGTTTCAAGCAGTACTCAAAGCCTCTTAACTATATAAACTAATTTGATCCTCATAGGTGCAGCTTGTGGAAAGGTTCTGTTCTCATTTTATAGGTAAGAAAATGAAGTCAGAGGTTTTAAATTGCTTATTAAGGTTACACAGCCTATAAGTGGGGTTTCTGAATCCGTACATTCTGCATCCAGAACCTAGAACTCCCAACCATTATGGTTCATAATTTTAGGATGACAGTAGGAAGAAAGTAAAATTCTATTCTATTTCAGGAATTTAGAAACTTTATTCTTAAGCAGCAACTAAATTTTATTTTCCTTAATGTGATACAGTTGTGACTTGTTAATAAAATGCTCAAATAAGTTCTTTTTCAGGAATATTTTCCTTTAGAATCACCTCATTACTAATGTTTATATAGCAGTTTAATTTATAAAGTGTTTTCCCCAATTATCATGTAAAATAAATGTTATTTCCGTTCAGTGGTTTAAGAAAGTCAGTCTGAAATTAAATAATTTATGCAAGCTGCAAGCTTCTCACTAAGTGAGGGAACCATAATTTGGATTATTTGCATTGTTCTGTTACAGTCAGCTTCCTTAGCATTCTAAGGTTCTAAGTAGTAGGTCTTATTCTATCCAACAGAACTTTGTGAAAAGGTGTAAGATTCTGTGTCTCTTCTTTCAGTATAATAATCACTAGCTATGTGTCATTGGAGAAGGAAATGGCAACCCACTCCAGTAATCCTTGTTTGGAAAATTGAATGGACAGAGGAGCCTGGTGGGCTGCAGTCCATGGGGTTGCAAAGGGTTGGGCACGACTGAGCGACCAACACTTCAAGACTTCATATGTCATTATGGAGATTTGAAATGCATCTAGTGCAGATGTGGATTTGAATTTTAAGATTTGTTTAATTTTTGTTTAAATTTAAATTACAGCCTATGGCCACTAGCTGCCATATTGGACAGCACAGCTCTAGAGCAGTGGTACAGAATTCTGTCAGATTCCTAACCGTTTGTGACAAATACTTTTTAAAGTGCTCCTGAAATAAAATAGCCTATGCATATAGTAATATCACAATGTTATACAGCTGTAATAAGAAAATAGACATTTATGATAATGTATTTGAATATATAATAGCATAAGTATGATCAGATACCCCCCTCTCTGCCCCCTAATTTCCAGACCATACTCTACAGGTTATTTGCCCTTCTTAAAAAGAAGCAGATGATCTAATAAATACTCTTGTCCTTTAAGGAAGAAAAGTTCCTCAAGTTGATTAATTTTTCCTTTAATAGTATTTACTGCTAGGGTAGTTGAGTGGGTAGTTAGCCAACATTAAAGCTATCATACAGTGTAGTAACATGATAAGCATCTTTTAATGTGCTTTGGTGAAGTGTCTATTCAAGTCTTTGATCCATTAAAAGATTATCTTGTTTCATTGTTAGAATTCTTTGTTTTGGCTATAAGTGTATTAGATAATGTATTTTGCAAATTTCTCCCATCTATGGTTTGTCTTCATTTTCTTAACTATGCTTTGGAGATCAAACATTTTAAAACTTGTAGTAAAATTGGTTATGTTTCTTTCATGATTTGTGCTTTTTGTGTCATAAGAAATTTGTACTTAACCCGAATTCATAGGATTTTCTCCTTTTTAGCTTTCTTCTGAAAGTTCTGTAGTTTATATTTTTAGATCTGTGATCCATTTGGAGTGAATTTTTTTTTTTTTACTTGTGAAAGGGTTGAGGTTCATTTCTTTCTTTTTTAAATATAGATGTCCTACTCTCCTGTTTGTTGAAAAGACTTTGTTTCCCATGAATGATGTTGAAATCCCTCTGTTGAATGTCAGTTGACTTTATACATGTGGAACTATTGTGGCTTCTCTGATATATGTCAGTTCCACAAAGCAGTAGTCGATAAATACAAATGGTAGCTTTTGACTTTTTGCTTTATTTTAAAACCTGATTGACATCTTTTATAGGAAATTTGGATTAAAAGGGGAAATTGTTTTTGTGGGGATATGAAATATGACCTGTTGCAAAATAATACCATCTTGAATTCATGGAGCAATTGTCTTTTGAATGGCTTGTGATGTTAGATATTATCTAATTTATACGTAAGCGTACTTGAAAAATAAATGACAACATTTTCATGTGGCAAATGAGAAAGTAAGATACAAGCATATCATCTTATTTATGGTAAAATATTGACTCAACAGTGGATCTGGGATTTTTATTTGAGTGTTAGTCTGTGCTAGAGATGTTTATTGCCTGGTAGATGTTTGTCTGTTATGTGCCTGTACTTTGATTGGTGCTGGGCATTTAGTAGCAAACAAGGTGATAATATAAGATTCCTAAACTCATGTAGTTTGTCTTCTTTGAAGTTCTGTGAATATAGAGTAAACACAGTCCTTAAATTTGAATGCTGATTTCATATCATCTAGTAAATAATAACTGTTTAATGTTGGCCAGGCCAGCCTTTTTAAGACTTTATTTTCTGCTCAGGTAAAACTAGTTTTTTTTTTTCCTGTTTCACAAAGTTATCATTACAATCAAGTGAGATAATGAATGTTAAATGCTTTGAAATTGTAAAATGATGGCAACATAGTATTGTTATGGCTGGGCCATATAGATAGTAGTATTTGAGGATCATGTGATCAGCCAGGAGGGAGATTGTAGATAAGGGAAAGTAGGGAACTGAGCAGAAACCAGGTATATTTAGATTGCATTTATGACCTGTTTAAAATTGTTGAGCCATAGTCGTTACACTCTTCTGAGGTAATTGCTTAACTTGCAATATGGTACCATAATTTTAAATGGCATCTTTATGCAAAAGATCTCAAATTTAAATCTCCAGTCCAGGCCTCCTCCCCATATTCTACGCTTGTAATTTAACCAACCTTGACCTCTTTAACATATCCAAAACTGAACTTGTCTTTGAGTCTTTCCCAGCCCCTTTGTCCCTGCTTCCATTGCTCAATAAATGGATACAGTATCCGCCTATTCAGACTAAATAATCAAGTCTTATGTTTGATTTATTTTCCTCCCATCTAGTCAATTTTCTCTTTGCTCTCCCAAATATATCCATTTCTGCTCCACTGTCACTGGGCTTGTTACAAGCCTTGATTTTCTCTTACTTGAACTACTTGTTGTAGCCTCGTAACTTTGTGTCATTCTTGCATTCTTATAGTTTATTATTCCCAGAGGATGGTCTTTTCATCGGACCTAAGAATAACACGCAGAGGATATAGCCTACAAGCAACTTCATTGTCCCTTCTTTTTCTCTGCAACATTGGTCACTGTCATCCTAGACCATTAATTTCCGGCATTTTCTTCCTTAAATACACCGGGCATTTTCCTTCCTGTCTTTGGGCCTTTATGCTCTGCCTCTTTTTCCTTTTTTTAGCTGAGTTTTGACTCATATATGTTCTGTTCTGAATGACCGTCTCTAATCATTCTGTGTGAAGTGGGCAACCCCCTTCCTATAACCTTTGATTTCTCTTATTACTGTATTACGTTCAGATCAGTCTCTTAATCATCTCCTCTCACCTATCTTTATTGCATAAACTTCTGAGGAGAGGTACCTTGTCTCGTTTGTTTATTGTTATATGCTCCGTGCATTAATGTAGAGCAAAGACATCTTAGATAATGTAATCCATTCCCCACCTACGTCACCACCCTCGGTATTTTATTGTAGAACTTCTATTTAACTGCCTGGGGGCTAGGTAAAATTTGTTAGGGGATTATTTACAGGTGAATTTCTTTGTTGTCTGACCATTTAGAAGCGGTTTTATCTGCCTGAGAGTGTGTGTTAGTTGCTTAGTGGTGTTTGACTCTGTAACCCTATGGACTATATATAGCCTGCCAGGCTACTCTGTCCCTGGAATTCTCCAGGCAGGAATACCGGAGTGGGTTGCCATTTCGTTCTCCAGGGGATCTTCTGAACCGATGAGTCAAACCCAGGTCTCCTGCATTGCAGGCAGATTCTTTATGGTCTGAGCCACCAGCAAAGTTCTTAATGTGCCTGCTGCTGCTACTGCTGCTAAGTCACTTCGGTCGTGTCCGACTCTGTGCAACCCCATAGACAGCAGCCCACCAGGCTCCGCCGTCCCTGGGATTCTCCAGGCAAGAACACTGGAGTGGCTTGCCATTTCCTTCTCCAATGCATGAAAGTGAAAAGTGAAAATGAAGTCGCTCAGTCGTGTCCGACCCTCAGCAACCCCATGGACTGCAGCCTTCCAGGCTCCTCCGTCCATGGGATTTTCCAGGCAAGAGTACTGGAGTGGGGTGCCATTGCCTTCTCTGCTTTATCTGCCTAGACTTAAATAATTGTTACGTGAACTTCTAGTCTGCTTGCTAGATTCAAGGCTAACTTTGGGTTTGCTGTAACCTTTCTGAAGGGACTGCTTGATAAAGACTTCTTTTTATTATAATCCTGGCCTTTTAAAAAAATTTCCATAGTTTTGAAATGTTCAGTCCGAGGGGTTGAAATCTAGTGGAATTGGCCTCTCAGGCTTAAGGAGATAGAACACTTTATATTTCAAGAAGTGACCTTGAAATACGTGGGTAGCCAATTTTGGGCTCATTTTCAGAAATCAGAAAGGCCATGACAATTCATTTATATTAACTGATGTCTTTATTTAAGGAGGAAACATAATCCTTTTACGTTTCGTCCTCAGAGATGGCAAATGCAGATTTATGTCCATAGAGCTTTAATTATTTTTAGTATTGCAGATTTTCTCAGTTTGGTTTTGGCTTTGAATCTTTTAGATCCCTTCCAAGGGGGCTTATTTAATAAAACTCTGGTAGGATGGTAGACTTAAGGCTGCTGTAGCAGATGTCATTAGGTGAGTAATGAAATCATTGCTTCATGAACACTAGCTAGGTTGAAAACTACTTGATTATCAAGATGTCTTAAGGACTTTTCCTTATGCAAGCTTAGTTGCCTTAGGTTTTTTTTTTAACTCATAGTTTAGATCTTTCACATTATGTACTCTTTGATCTACATTTAAAATGAGTTCCTTTTATAGGCACTTTGTGGAAATGGAGAAAAGTGAGTAAAAATGTTTTCACCTTAGTACTTTAAATTAGGGCCTTCCAAGGATTGAATCTGATGAGAAAATGAGTCTTATTTGAAGATAAAGTTGGCTAGGTTAGTGGAAAGCAAGTTGTGACTGTTGTAGAAGTTTAGACTACTTGTCTTCTTTTTGCCACCTAAAAGACTTTTTGTCTGGGAGATTGAGATCTGTATTTTCTATGGTTTGATATAAAGCTATAACTCAAGATGGTGCCTGACAGGTAAGGCAGAAACTTAAAACTCAGAAAATAGAGACTGACTGAAATACTTGTTAAACTTTAATATTTTATATAACACACCGTCTCTACCTGATGTACCCTGGGTTATTTACAGTACGTGTAGGGTGTATATAGAGGTTAAGAATTTGAGCTACCACTGATTAGTACTGTGACCCTGGGAACTTCAAAATGTACTTCACATCTAAAAACCTGTTCTTCTTGTTTGAAGAAAAGATAATATCAACCTCCTGGGGATAGTGAGAACTAAATGAGATAATACTTGTAAAATCCTAAGCAGATTGCCTAACAAATTGTGTGTGTGTGAATATATATATTTATTGTATATTTTGTCTTCATAACCAGTTTGCTGTTGTTGCTGTTGCTAAGTCAGTTAGTTCCTTTAAAAAGTTCCCTGAATTATTTTCTAAAAAATTAATTTTTTACTTTTAGCCATGTTGTGTGGCCTGAGGGGTCTTGGTTCCCTGAGATTGCCCCCTGCAGTGGAAGCAGAGTCCTAACCACTAGACCACCAGGGAATTCCCCAAATCTTTAAATTAAAGATGGATTATATTAAAGTGTTTGAGGAGTCAAGAACTGGTAAAGCTGAGTCAGACTTAAGAGGATTTAAAATTATTTTGAATACATGCATCTAGTGCAAATTACAAATCGTACACGAGTTGTTTTTTTTTTTTAATAGAAAAGTCACCTCCTTTTATCCAGCTATAGTTCTTGTCTGAAGAAACTGTTTTCTATGAATTTTTCTAGAGATTTTATAGATATATAAGCACGTGATATTTTTCTTTCTAATACAAGTAGTAGCATGATGTCCACTTGGCTTTTTTTTTTTTTTGGTCTGAGTTGGGTTTCATTGTGGTGTGCACGTTTAGTTGTGCTGCAGCATGTGGGATCCTAGTTCCTAGACCAGGGATTGAGCCTGTGTCTCCTGCATTGCAAGATGGATTCTTAACCATTGGACCACTAGGGAAAGTCCCTCCATCTTGCTATCTAACCTTTTTTACTTAAGGAATTATCTTGGAAGATTATTCCATATTAATACCAGTAGACCACCAGGAAACTCCTGAGAATGAAGATTTTATATATAAGATCTTTTTCTGTGAACTCTTTATATCCTTTTCTCATTTTTCTCTCTTTTCTATGAGTTCTTTTTCTGTTGATTTATAGGAACATTTGTGTATAAAGGTAAAAGACCGTTATATATGCTTTGTGTGACAAGTATTCCCTGCCCTCCTCCAGTATAATGATGTTTTATTTGACATTGATTGTGATTTTCATCAAATAGAATGCTTTTTGAGTTTATATGTAAATATGTTTTTATTCTCTTCTTGTGTGTCATACTTAGGAAGGCCTTTCTCCCCTTTTCTGAGATAATAAAAATTTCTCTTACTTTTTCTGTAATGACTTTGCCTTTTTTCTCCTTTAAATCGTTAATCTGTTTGATTATTTTAAGTCAACTTTGAAGTAGGAGAGTTGTCCAGACTTTCCTCTTATACTAAATTTCTGTATGTGTTGTCTGTGTGGACTTTTCTTTCTTTCACTGAGGTTTATTTCTGTTCACATATTAATGTTATGGTGCCTTAAAGTCACTGTGACTTTTAAAGTTGAGTTATGTTAAATAAAAAAGGAGTTAAAAAGCCATTTAATCCGTAATTAAGGAACTGCATATTTAATTTATTATTTCCTAATTTTAGAAAATTGATTTGCCTTTGAAATGGAAATTATCAGGCCCATTATTCTCTAAACAGGACATGAATTCTTCCCTCCCTCTCTCCTGTTCTCTATCCAGTTCTTCATTCATTCCGTACTATTATGTGTTCTTTTGAAGGATGTTCTTTAAAGTGTTGGTTTGGAGTTTTGACTCCCTAGATTTCATTTTTGTTATACGAAAACAAATGTCAGATATTTCTTTATGGGAAGCTTAATTGTTTAATAGAATAGCATATATTTATGCTGAATCTTTTGATAACTTGTGAAATGATTAAGGTTTTTCTTATGAAAAATTTTTATGCCTTTAATCTTTTTTAAGTTTTATTGAGATATAAATTGACATATATAATTTGTGTAAGTTCAAAGTCTACAACAGCATGTTTTCACTTAACATATATTGTGAAATGATTACCACAGTACCACAGTAAGTTTAGTTAGCATCCATTTTCTCATGTTGTGCATAACATCCTGAGTACTTATCTTGTAACTGGAAGTTTGTACCTTTTGATTATGCTTCTCCATTGGGTTCCTCATTCCATCTCTGTAACCACAAATCTGATCTCTTTCTAGTTTTTTTTCTTTTTTTTAAGAGATTCCACATAAAAGTAAAATCATATAGTATATGCCTTTCCTTGACTTATTTCACTTAGCATCATGCCCTTAAGGTCTACTCTTTTTTGTTGTCACAAATGGCAAGATTTCCTTTTTTTTTGTACCACATCTTCTTTATCCATTCATCCGTGGATGGAAGAGTTTCTTAGAAAGGTAATAGTTGTTTATCACGTTTAGTTGAATTTTGAATGCTTGATATTTAAAGCACAATTTAAATTATAAACCAGTCTTAATGTATATTTATTTACTTTGCAGTACTGTAGAGTTCATATTGATACTTCCAGTTCAAGTTTAGGACCACTGGGTTTTTGTTTATCGCCTTCTGTCTTACATGTGTATTTTCCTTTTTTCAACGTTTAGAATCTTCGTTCTCAAGCACACTTTAGTCTGTGTTTTTTTTTTTTTTTTTTTAGTAATGGGATGCTTTCATGGTAATTTGTTTAGATTTTCTCTTTACTGGGGATATTTTTAGTAAATTGTCTTTTTCTAAAAATTGTCCATTTCTATATTTTCAGCTTTAATTACATAGAGTTGTTCAGATGGTTTATGATTTTAAATGTTGTCATTTTTTATTTTATATATTTGTGCTAGTAGCTTCTCTACTGATCTGTCCGAACCCCCACCCCACAGCAGTTTTGGATTTATAGTTCTTCAGCTTTTCCAGTTTATTAACTATTGGTTTTGTGACTTTGCTTCTTTTTATTTTGTTTTAAAATTGCACGTGGAAGAGGCTTGATTTTGTTATTTTTAGTTTAATTGAATTTTGGTCAGGTAATGTCATTTGTAGGTATGCTTGAAATTTATTAAAGATTTCTTGGTGACCTGAGATGGGTGCTTGAAAAGAAGATATACTTTCTGTGTTTAGGGGTTTAGCATTTGATACATAAAATCTGTTAAAATTTAAATGAGTATGGTTTAAATCTTCTGTATGCTTACTAATTTTTTATCCACTAGGTTTGTATTGGAGTGAGCAAGATGTGTTCAATTCGTCTGTATTTTTCTTGTATTACCTGTATTTTATGCTTTATGAAAGTGTATCACTGTTATTGGGATCATAAATATTAGAATTACCTTGTTATTGTACATTTCAGTTATAAAGTCTGTCTTTGTCTACTGCTTTCTAGTTTGAATGCTACCCTGTTAGTACACTTACTGATCATTTTCTTGTACATTATCTAATCTGCTGTTAATCCTGTCCAGTGTTTTTCACTTCAGATATTACATTTTTTATTTCTAGAAGCATTATTTTATGTTCTCTATTTTTCCTTTATGTTCCTATTTTCCCTGTCCGTAAATATTTTTATAATAGTTGGTTTAATGTTCTTGTCTGCTAATGCTGTCATATCCATCATATCTGGCTATCTCTTTAAGTAGATTCTTCCTCTTGTTATTGGTAGTATTTTCCTGTGGGGGAGCCACCCCCCCTTTTTTTTTTTTTGCATGACAGATACTTTTAATTATTTTTGTTTTGTTTATTTGGCTTCTCTGGGTCTTCATTGCTGCAAGCAGGTTTCTGGTTGTGGGGAGCTGGGGCTAGTCTAGTGCGGTGCGTTGGCTTTTCATCATCGTGGCTTCTCTTGTTGCGGAACACAGGCTGTAGGTGTGCAGGTTTCAGTAGCTGCAGCATGTGGGCTCCAGAGTGCAGTCTCACTAGTTGTGGCGCACAGGTTCAGTTGCCCCACGGCGTGTGAAATCTTCTCGGACCAGGGAGCAAACCTGTGTCCCCCTGCATTGGCAGGCAGATTCTTTACTGTTGGACCACCAGGGAAGTCTTGTGTGACTGATAATTTTTGACTGAATGCTAAAGATTATGAATTTCATATTGTTAAGTGTTAGGTTTTGGCATTGGACTTTGCTTTGGGAAACAAGCTGGAATTAGTTGGATCCTTTCAAGAAAAGTTCTAAGAGGAAATTTATACAAGTAAAACTTTGAATTTCGTGAAAATCCTGTAATAGTAAAATTGAATTGGCATGCAGTTTTTAAATTCTGGCTATGACAGAGTAACAGGTAACCAGATAACCAGATTTACCCACTCATCTCGGAAATTTAAAAAGCCAGACAAAACGTATGTTGCAGGCTTTTATACATTGGATAACAGGAGGTGGTCAGTCTTATAAAAGCCCTCATTGCTTGAAGAAAAGTAATAGGTTACAGCACGGGGCGGGGGAGTGGTGGGTTGAATTCAAACAGTCTGGTGGTCTTACTACAAGTTGAGGAGACAGCTGAAAATTTGGAAAGGTCAAAGTAGATAGAATTTGTGGGGCAAAGTAATAGGAAACTGTTGAGTGGAGAGAGAACTCAGAAGAATCTACTCAAGGCTTGTGACTTACAACTGGACCTGCATGTGCATGTTTGGAAGTGACTGAAGCCAGGGAATACAACCACCAGAAAGGAGTAGGTGTACCAATTCCAAAGATTTACGTAGGGTCAGGAAAAGTTTATGTTTACATCAGCTTCAGTGGAAAACCCACCTAAGATTTGGAGCATAGGCAGTAAGTAGAATATAGGCAAAATCTTCAAAAGGATTAGCTCCAATTAGTGGTGCAAAATTAACTCGAAACTACAAGCTTTTCTGGACCCACTCTAACTGGACATGGAACAACAGACTGGTTCCAAAGAGGAAAAGGAGTACGTCAAGGCTGTATATTGTCACCCTGCTTATTTAACTTATATGCAGAGTACATCATGAGAAATGCTGGGCTGGAAGAAGCACAAGCTGGAATCAAGATTGCTGGGAGAAATATCAATAACCTCAGATATGCAGATGACACCACCCTTATGGCAGAAAGTGAAAGAGGAGAGTGAAACAAGTTGGCTTAAAGCTCAACATTCAGAAAACGAAGATCATGGCATCTGGTCCCATCACTTCATGGGAAATAGATGGGGAAACAGTGGAAACAGGGTCAGACTTTATTTTTGTGGGCTCCCAAATCACTGCAGATGGTGACTGCAGCCATGAAATTAAAAGACACTTACTCCTTGGAAGGAAAACTTATGACCAACCTAGACAACATATTGAAAAGCAGAGACATTACTTTGCTAACAAAGGTCTGTCTGTTTTTCCTTTGGTCATGTATGGATGTGAGAGTTGGACTGTGAAGAAAGCTGAGTGCCAAAGATTGATGCTTTTGAACTGTGGTGTTGGAGAAGACTCTTGAGAGTCCCTTGGACTGCAAGGAGATCCAACCAGTCCATTCTAAAGGAGATCAGCCCTGGGTGTTCTTTGGAAGGAATGATGCTAAAGCTGAAACTCCAGTACTTTGGCCATTTCATGCGAAGAGTTGACTCATTGGAAAAGACTCTGATGCTGCGAGGGATTGGGGGCAGGAGGAGAAGGGGTCGACAGAGGATGAGATGGCTGGATGGCATCACCGACTCGATGGATGTGAGTTTGAGTGAACTTCGGGAGTTGGTGATGGACAGGGAGGCCTGGCATGCTGCGATTCATGGGGGTTGCAAAGAGTCGGACACAATTGAGCGACTGAACTGAACTGAACAAAGAGTTTTGTAAGTTTGGTAGCTGAATAGTTCCAGTATTTTAATTTGTTATTAAAATAGCTGGACATCTTTTCCCATCTAATAGTTTTTTTCTTTTTTAATTTGCCTCGGGTTTTTAGTTGCAACATACAGGATCTTTGTTGCATTGTATGTGATTTTTGTTGTTGTGCCTGGGTTTTCTAGTTGTGTGTGGCTCAAGGCTTCCAGGAGTCTTGAGCCACTCTCAGTCTTTAGAAGTTGTTGCACTTGGGTGCTCTAGTTGTGGCATACGGGCTCCATAGTGGACCGGCTCCGTAGTTGTGGTGCCTGGGAGCTTAGTTGCTCCATAGCATGTGGGATCTTAGTTTCCTGACCAGGGATTGAACCTTCATCCCCTGCATTGCCAGACAAATTTCTTAACCACTATACCACCAGAGAAGCCCCTAATGGTTAATTTTTTTTATGAACTGTCCATAAAGTGACTAGAAAATGTTGGTCACTGGTCTTAGTCTTTTTTTCTTTTGGCTGCGCCACACTGCATGTGGGGTCTTAGTTCCTCTATCAGGGATCAAACCTGCACCCCCTGCAGTTGGAACCCTGGAGTCTTAACCACTGGATAGCCAGGGAAGTCCCACTCTTCTTTTTCTTTCCTCCCGGTTGTTAGGAATTGCTTGTCTAAGAATGTATTTGTCTGCTTCACTTTTGATACTTTGAGTATAGCTTTCATGATTCAAAATACTTTTTCCCTCAGCACCTTGACTGCCATTTTGTTGTCTTATAGCATGAGATGTTTAAGTAGTTTGATGCCGTATGATTTTTTTCCCCTTCATGTGGAAATGTTTTTATCTCTCAAGAAGTTGTTCTGTATTTTTGGGGTTCTGAAAATTCCATTTTGCTAGTTATTTCTTGAATTATGTGTTTCCTCTGTGTTCATGGTTTTTAGTGGTCTCCTTGCTGTTGCCACTTGTCTTAAAATGTTTGGTTATTACTTCACATTTAAAAATGATTAAAAAGTTCTTTGGGACTTTATGTGTGTAAACAGTGCTTTTTGAATGGCTGTTATGTTGAAGGACTCTGGAAAGCCAAATATCTTTGTGGTGTTAGTGCCCATTTTAGCTCTTTATTTGGAGAATCTACCCTAATTCTGTTCTTTTCGAGTACTGCTCCATACTCTATGTACATTCGTATACCAAGCAGCAAGCAGTTCTCCAGTTTTTTTTTGTGGATACTCAACTGGGTTTTCTACAATTGAATTCAGTTCGGATTTTCTGACACTTATCACCTGGAGTTAGTTTAGACTGTACAGGTTAAGGGCTCAGTCCCATAGGACTGCCCTTCTGGTCCCACTTCAGATATGAATCTCAAGTACTAGATTTTCAGGTTACCCACACTTCTGTCTGATTTGGTTTTAAAGTAGAGAGGCCCATGGACACCCCTCCCACCACCACCAGTTCCCCCCTGCCATCCCCCAGGTTTCATATTTTTCTGTAATGGTTCATGGAATGCAACAGAACACTACTGTTACTGGTTTATTGTAAAGGATATTCTAGAAGACACAACTGAACAGCCAAATGAAGCAGTACATAGGGTGCTGTCTGGAATAGTCCCTTTGGAGTTTGGGGTATACCACTGCCTCAGCAAGTAGGCACATTCAGCAACCTGGAAGTTCTGCAAACCCGTTCTTTTAGGGTTTTTACAGAGGTTCTAGTACCTAGGAGTGAGTGATTAAATCATTGGCCTTTAGTGATTTGCTGCAAGTTGCCCAGTAGTTCTTGAAAATTTTGTTTCTGGTTTTCTGTTGGTAAAAAGTTTTCATTTGTAACACACATGCACTAATGGACACTGCACACAAAATTTTAAGTATGCAGTGTGTTCACAAGTGAACACCCTGTATTAACACCGTTTACCAGCACCCCCAAATGTTTGTGTCCTTCTCATTTTCTAACTTTGAAATGTTTTTCATCTTCCCTTTCTGTCTCCACATCCAGTTTCTGTCTTCACATCCAGTCCTTTGCAATCACCCACCTATAGATTGTGTTTCTGCAGTCTCCCTCTGTCTCCCCCCCCGCACATCATTTCCATCGTTAATACCCCCTTATTCTTTTTTTGTTGTTTTTTTCTTTACTTGAAGTATAGTTGGTTTACATCCTTGTTATTTATTTTATATATGGTGGTGTGCATCTTTTAATACCGAAATCCCAGTTTATGCCTCCCATTCACCTTTGGTCACTGTAAGTTTTTTCTATGAATCTGTTTTGTAGTAAATTCATCTGTACTACTGTTTTTTAGATTCTACATATAAATGATATATAATATTTGTCTTTCTCTGACTTATGTCACTTAGTTTGATAATCTCTGGGTCCATCCATATTGCTGCAAATGGTATTTCATTCTTTCTTATGGCTGGGTAATACTCCTGTGTGTGTCGGTTGGTACATGTTCTTTATCCTTTCATCTGTATGGATAAATGTCCATGGTTGCCTCCATGTCTTGGCTATTGTAAATAATTCTTCTATGAACATTAGAGTGCATGTATCTTTTGGAATTAGAATTTTTGTGTTTTCCAGATGCATGCCCAGGAGAGGGATTTGCTGGTCATACAGTAAATCTCTTTTAGTTTTTAAAGGAGCGTCCGTACTCTTTTCCACAGTGGCTGCAGGAATTTGTATTCCCAGCAACAGTGTAGGAAGGTTTACTTTTCTCCACAACCTCTCCAGCATTTGTTATTTCTAGACTCTCTGATGGTGGCCATTCTGACCAAGTAAGGTTGATAACTCATTGTTTTGGTTTGCGTTTCTCTAAGAATTATTGTATCGGGCGTCTGTTGATGTGCTTTTTGGCCATTTGTATATCTTCTTTGGAGAAGAGTATCTCTAGATATGGAGGACAAATATCTTATTTAGGTCTTCTGCCCATTTTTTGTTTGGGTTTGTTTGTTTTATGTTACTGAGTTGTAGAAGATGTTTGTGTGTTTTGGAAATTAAGCTCTTGTTGGTCACATTGTTTGCAAATATTTTCTCCCAGTCTGTAGGGTGTCTTTATGGTTTCCTTTGCTGTGTAGAAGCTTATAAGTTTTATCAGGTCCCTTTTGTTTATTTTTGCTTTTATTTCTATTGTCTTGGGAGACTGGCCTAAGAAAACACTGGTACAATTTATGTCAGAATGTTTTGTTTATGATCTTTTCTAGGAGTTTTACGGTGTCACGTATTATATTTGTCTATAAGCTATTTTGAGTTTGTTATTGTGTGTGGTATGAGAGTGTTCTGACTTCATTTATTTGCATGTACTATCTTCTTATTCTTGCTCTCTTTACTTCCATTCTTTATAAGAGAGCTTTGAGTTTGGCTTTTATATTACAGTTTTTAGAAAACTGAAGGAAGCTGGCTCTTTTCCACTGAAATTGGAATTTTTTAAGTAACACATCTTTTGAAAGCTTCTGTTATGAGTGAGTGGTAATGGGAACCAATACCTTTCCTCTCAAGGTGATTTTCTGAATCCTCCCTGCCCCCTTTATTTTACAACAAACTCTACCAGATTTATTTTTTCTAAGCACATTTCCAGACATACAGTTGTAACTTTAAAACTTCTGGGTGCTTCCTTTGCCTGCTGAATTTAGTTCCGATTTCTCATTCCTGTGTGCTGTTCAAGGCAGTACGTAGTGTCCTCAGAGTACTTTCTCTACTTGGTTTTAGATATACTGGCGTGTTGAGTGGTGTTGGTTGACATTTTCATTACTGGGTTGATGTGTTGAGAGTCTATTGGCTAGATTCATTAGTTCAAAGAAGTTTGTAACAGAATGACTTAGTACCATTGAGAAAGGAAACCCCCAGTAGTAGTGGTTGTTTTTTAAATTACTTATTTTTGGTTGTGCTGAATCTTCGTTGCTGCTCACGAGCTTTTGCTAGTTGCAGCGAGCCAGGGGCAACTCTTTGTTTCGCTGCTCAGGCTTCTCAGTGTGGGAGACTCTCTTGTTGAGGAGCACAGGCTCTGGAACGTGGCCTTCAGTAGTTTCAGCACTCGGTCTCCGTGGTTGTGGCCCACAGGGTTAGTTGCCTGCATCATGTGGAATCTTCCTGGACCAGGGATCAAACTCATGTCCCCTGCAGTGGCAGGCAGATTCCTATCCACTGTACCACCAGGGAAGTCCCCCAGTGGTTTTAAGAGACCTGTTTAGAAATATTCTGTGCTTACTCTAAATTATTCACACAAAATGATTCCTTCAGGTTTTTTATTTTTTAGGATTATGTTACTGGCCAAGGTGTGGGGACAGACAAGGAGAAACAGTGATAAATTCCATTTCCTTTCTGTGTCAGTGCCAGAGAGTGTAATTTGTTTTCTGCTTTGTACTTAATTGAAACATGACATTAAACATTATGGTTTTGTGTCTTGGGCTAAATAAATTTGAAGATTTTAAATAACAAGATCTTTAAATCTTAAAGGATGGTAATTTAGAAGCTTCTTGGTAATTATTCTAATTTATAATACCGTTTTTTTTTAATATTCTATATTATATGAAACATTGTCAGTTGTATCTAAGATATATATCTATATTTAACCATAGTTATACATCTTTCTGTTTTTTTTCTCATGTTTATATTCCAGTTGAACTAAGTCATCTTTGGGATTTTACCTTGTTATAGCAGTGTTTTCTCAAACACACGGTTTAAGAAACCTTAAGGTAAACCAATCATCTCTGATCCAAGGTTATTTTACTTGAATAAGTAACTTAAATTTTTTTATATTGAAACATATATAAAGTACCGTGCAGAAATTTCATGAGTTTGTACAATAGGACTTGAGGACGAGTTGTTTTGGTTACTTTCTGAAAATACATTTTGGAGGGTGCAGGTTTGTTAACTTTGTAAGTAACTTCTGTGGGAAAAAGTTTGAGAAATATACTGATAATGAACAATGAGCATGGTTTTGAGGCAGGAAGATTTGAGTTCATATTGTAACAGGCTCTGTAGTTTTTTTGTTTAGTTGCTAAATTGTGTCTGACTCTGTGACCCCATGGATTGTAGCCTGCCAGACTCCTCTGTCCGTGGCAAGAATACTGGAGTGGGTTGCCATTTCCTTCTCTAGTGGTTCTTCTGACCCCCAGGGATCAAACCTGCTTTCTCCTGCATTGGCAAACGGATTCTTGACTGAACCGCCTGGGAAGGACCTAGTCTGGGGGTAAATTATCTCTTCCTATTCTGCGCCCCACCCCACCCCTTTCAGAGAACATATATAAACTGATGCCACATTTATTTTTTAAAGTGTATCTGTTTACTTTATTTGAACTCTAACAATATTGGCATTTTTTTTAATGGCAAAACATCATTTTTTTCCCCCTTAAACTGTATATTCTTTTAACAAGGGAGTTAAAATACTTTTGCACGTGAATTTTCTGTGGGCCAGAAATTTGGTAGCAGTTTAGCTGAGTGGTTCTGGCTTCTTCCATTTCTTTCATAAAAATCTCAAAGGTTGCTGTCATCTGAAGGCTTGACACTGCTGCCTAGAGGATCTCCTTCTAAGAAGGTGTTCTTTGGGTTAGCATGTTGCTGCTGGCTGTTGTCTAGAGCACTCAAATTTCCTTTGCATATGTAGATGTCCAACTGTTTGCCTGGCTTCTGCATTTCAAGAGGAAGTGATCTGAGAAGAAAAGTAGGTAGAAGTGTGCAGTGCCTTTTATGACCTAGTCTTAGAAGTCTCTTCTACCACATTCTTTTCATTAGAAGCAAGCTATTAAGACTAGTCCACAGTCAAGGGGTGACCTGGGTTGGGAATATTCCCCTGGAGTAGAAAATGGTAACCCACTCCAGTATTCTTGCCTGGAAAATTCCATGGACAGAGGAGCCTGGTGGGCTGCAGTCCGTGGGGTTGCAAAGAGTTGGATGGGGCTGAGTGACGAAGTGCACGCGCGTGCGCACACACATACACACACACACACACACATAGTTTGCGCTTTTCTTTGGTTAAATACTTCAGATGGATAATTTGCTTATACCTTAACTTATGAAGGATATGAGGCAGCAACTTTGTTTCCATTTGTTAGCTGTTAAAGAGGGAAGACTGCCCTTTTAAATCTAGTATCTTCAGCAGTGTTTAGTGCTGCTTGTTTTTGCTTACATTGGCTGTTTAGTAAATGAGCTGATTTGAATTAAATTTTATCCTATATAGACCATATTGTTTGCAGTATAATTCTAAATTAAAATGTATCTTTACCAGCCCTTAAAAAAAGATCTCATTCAGGGATGACTTAAACTGTTTAGTATTATGAGCTTGAAAGAGAAGCTCAGTGAGTAAAAATTTGTTTATAGAGTAGGGGTTGTTTTTTTTGTAGTGGTACATTTTGTATGAAAATTGTTAGCTCATTATAAGTTTTGGAGTACTTCAGTTATATTTTGTGTATTAAGCCTTTAGTAATCTAAAATCTCAAGAATTGAAAGCATGCTGTTTCCAGTCTTTTTTTTTCTCCTTAAATAGAATTCTTTTTGTAGGGGTGAAAGTAGCAATTTTCACATGTAGCAATTTAGCAAATAACAATTCTCATAAAATTTTTCTGTTTTGTTTTTTATTTTTATATGTAAGTAAAACAGGTTCTGAGCAACTTAATAAGAGATAAGCTGAGGGAGGTAGGGAACCTAACAAAATTCAAGGTTAAAGCAAGCCAATAATATGAAGCTTTTTAAAGGATGGAAATTTCTAATACTCTAGATTTCTTGTGAAATTTGCTGATGTTTTATATTTGAGAGTCTAATCTGTAATTGAGAGTTTGATAACTAAGAGATACTAGACACTTTGTTTCATAACTGAAACTGCAAAAAACAGTAGAGCAGTAGATTATTTTCCTGTGTTTAGAGGCCATGTTCCTTAGGCAAGAATTTTTTTCTTGGTAAATATTACAGTACTTACCATCTTTTCCTGATTATCATTACTTTAAGTACTCAAGAATAGAATTCTCAGCCTTAAGAACCGCTGAGTCAGAATCTATAGTGAAAGGATCTTTTACTTTTTATTAGGGAAATCTGGAAATCACCTAGCGCTTACTAAATGTTAATCAGACTTCATTAGTGGTATTGCAGTAGTGAAGCAGACACAACAGTGGAATAAGATGTCAGAATATACTTTTCAAAAGTTAAAAATATGAAACTTCCCTGGTGGTCCAGTGGTTAAGACTTCACCTTCCAAAGAAAGGGGGGTTCAGGTTCCATCCTGGTTGGGGAGCTAAGATCCCACATGCCTTAGGGCCAAAAAGCCAAAACATAAAACAGAAACAATATTGTGACATTCAATAAAGATTTTAAGAATGGTCCACATCAAAAAAAAGAAAAAAAACTTTAAAAAGTGTTAAAAACATGATGCAAAAATACAGAATAAACATGTCACAGCCTTATCATTTTAGAAAAATGATTTTTAAAAAAACCTGATTCTTGAAGATTTTGAGCTAGTTGTTAAAGTACATACAATGTGTCTCATGTAATATCACCGCTCCAGGAGTTGGTGATGGACAGGGAAGCCTGGCATGCTGCAGTCCGTGGAGTCTCAAAGAGTCGGACATGACTGAGCAACTGAACCGAACTGAATGTCTCTCAAGTTAGCGCCTCTCCTGTTGAAGACAGGCTGTGCTTTGGTTAGGATATTACAGAAGTGAAATGGTGCCCTGTCTTGCTCATTGGCACACAATTTCAGTTTGTTCTTTTACTGATGATGCTTACTTTGGTCTGTTGATTAAGGATTTCCCAGGCTATGTGCCAGGCCATTTCATTGCAAAACTGTAGTAACCTTTTTTTTTTTTTTTTGAGGTACTTAGAAATTGTATAAATAACCTCTTCCTTCTAAAATTTTTCAGTTGTATATATATCTGGATTCATAGTGTTTTATTCAGGGGGTTATAATATAGCACATTTATTTATTTTTATGGGGTGAAAGTCATGTTACATGAAATTAACCATTTAAAAATGTATAATTCAGTGTCATTTAGTACATTAACAATGATGTGAAACCAAGTTCCAGAACATTTTCCTTACCCTCTAAGAAAAGTCTGAATCCATTTAGCAGCCAGTCCCATTCCTCCTTCCCAGCAGTCCCTGGTTAGGTCTCTGCTTTTCATCTCTGAATTTGTCTGTTCTGGATATTTCATAAAAATTGGGATTGTATAGCATGTGATCGGACTTCTGGATGTTTTTGGTGGCTTAGCATATTTTCATGGTTAATCATAAGAGAATATGTCTTCTATTGAATACATACACGGTTTGTTTTTTATTCATTTATCTATAGGTGGACATTGAGATGTTTCCACCTCTGGGCTGTTGTAAATAGATCTGCTGTGGACATCAGCATTCAAGTATTTAAGTATCCATTTTCAATTCTTTTGAATGCAGTGGTATTACTGAGTCATGTGCTATATGCTTTTAGCTTTCTGAGGAATTATCAAACTGTTTCCCCAGCACTTGCATCAGTTTACCTTCCCATTAAAAATGTACCAGGGTACCAGTTTCTTCATATATTTGACGACACTTGTTATTATTTTATATACTTTTAAATTTCATTTTTATATTATATATATATATATATTTAAATTTATTTATTTTCATTGGAGGCTAATTACAGTATTGTAGTGGTTTTTGCCATACATTGACATGAATCAACCATGGGTGTACAGACACTTGTTTTTTAATTAATTAATTTTTGGCTGTTCTGGGTCTTTTCTGCACTTGGGCTTTCTGTAGTTGCTGCGAGGTGGGGCTACTCTTGCTGCAGTGGGCAGGCTTCTCATTGCAGTGACTTCTCTTGCATTGTGGAGCACAGGCTCAAGGCATGCAGGGTTCAATAGTTGCGGCGCATGAGCTTAGTTGTCCTGTGGCATGTGAAATCTTCATGGACCAGGGATCAAACCCATGTCCCCTGCATTGGCAAGAGGATTCTTAACCACTGGACCACCAGGGTTGTCTAACACTTACTGTTTGACTCTTTTGTTTCCTTTCCCCTTTCTTGGAGGGAGGCTGAGAAATGTCTGTTCAAGTCCTTTGCACATTTTTACATTGTCTTCAAGAATTCTTTATATTCTGAACACTGGACACCTGTTAGATAAAATTTGAAAATATTTTCTTCCATTTTGTTGTCTTTCCACTTTCTAGATGATATCCTTTGTATAGAATTTTTAAATTTTAGTGAAATCCAAAGGTGCTGTATCTAAAATTCTATTGCCAAATCCAAATTAGTGAAACCTTACTTCTGTTTTCTTCTGCTAGTTTATAATTTTAGCTTTTGTAGGTCTTTGATCCATTTTGATAGATATCAATAGGAGTTTATTGGGTATCCACTTGTTGAAATCCATTTGTTGTGGTCTTAACAGTTTGGTTAAAAAAAAAGTCAATTGGCCATACATGTATGACTTTTTCTGGATTCTCAGTTCCGTTCCATTGGTTTATATATCTGTCCCTTACACTATACCAGTAAGACATCATTTTGATCATTATAGCTTTGTAGTAAGTTTCAAAATAGGGATTTGTGAGTCCTGTAACTGTGTTCTCCTTTTCCAGTAGTGTTTTGGCTATTTGGGGTTCCTTGCAGTTCCAAATGAATTGAGAATGGCTTTTCTCCTGCAAAAAGGGTTTTTGGAATTTTAATAGAAGTTATGTTGAATCTGTTATTGCTATCTTAACAATACTTAAGTTTCCCAGTCCTTGAACAAAGCGTGTCTTTATATTAATTTGGATCTTTAAAATTTTCCTGTAGCAATGGTTTGTAGTTTTTAGTGAACAAATCTTAAACCTCCTTGGTTAAATTTATTTCTGGATAATTTTTGAATAGACTTGTTTATTCATTTCCTTTTGGATTGTTACTGCTAGTATATAGAAATGCTACTGAATTTTCTTTGTTGATCTTGTATCCTACAATATTGCTGAGTTTATTAGCTCTTACAGTTTTACCCACAGATACAGAAATCAGGGTTGTTTTCCTTTAGGATTGACTGGTTTGATCTCCCTGCAGTCCAAGGGACTCTCAAGAGTCTTCTCCAACACCACTGTTCAAGAGCATCAGTTCTTCGGCGCTCAGCTTTCCTTATAGTCCAACTCTCACATCCATACTTGACTACTGGAAAAACCATAGCTTTGACTAGATGGTTATGTGTCTTCGTGTGAATCTTTTTGTGTTTATCTTTCTTGGAGTTCAGTTAACTTCTTGGATATGTATATTTTGTGTCTTTAGCTAATTTGCTAAGTGTTTAGCCATTATTTCTTGATTTCTTTTTCTGTCCCCCTTCTTTTCTCTCCTGAAACTTCTGTTATGTGTATGTTGGTATGCTCGATGATGTCCCACAGGTTTTTGTTCAGTTTTCTTTTCTTCTAGCTCCTTAATCTGGTAATTTTAATTGACCTCTTCACTCTTCAGGTTCTCTGATTCTTCTTTCTGCTGGCTCAAATCTGCTATTAAACTGTGTAGTGAAATTTTCATTTCAGTTAACGTACTTTTTAGCTCCAGAATTTGTTTGGTTCTTTTCTGTATTTCTTATCTCTTTATGATACTGTTTGTTGAGACATTGTTCTGGTTTCCTTTAGCCCTTTGTATTTAAGACAATTGATGTCTGTTTCTCATCAGTGGCAGTTTCTGCTAATGTCACAGCTCCCCCCCGGCCCCCCGCCCCATGGGCTGTACTGTATTGTTTCTTTGCATGCTTTGTAATGTTTATTAGAAAATCAAGCATTTTGAATACTGAATCAATAAGTTGGAGACTCTAGGAGTCAAATATTTTTTTCTTCCCATCGTTGGAGTTGCTTACTATTGGGTTGTGGTTGTGTGTTCATTTAGTGACTTTTCTAAACTATTTCTGAAAGTCTGTATTCTTTGTTTTGGGTAGTTTCTGAGGTCTCTGTCCCTCAGATTGTAATCACCTAGTGTTTTGTTGTTTGGGAGAAATAATATTTTAATAAAGTTTAATGCAAAAAGTCCATGGTGAATAAGAAGTTATCAGGCTCAGTATATTGTCTAAAGGTTGCAAATCCTTCACACATAGGCAAGCAAGAAATCAACTTAGTGCTCATAGCACAGCTGAGACAGGTTGCAGCCTTTAATAAGACTTTACTAAAGGTTCAGTGGTTATAGAAAGTAGTTTCAAGGCAATATAATAGTTTTATTTCAGCTGTCCGTAGATATGGCTGTTGTCAGAGCTCTTCAAACAAGAGCCATTGTTACCTTGTCCAGCTTGTGTTTTGTTGCAGATACGTGTCTGGAGCCTAAAGGGAATGAAAATGAAAGAAATAAGAACTCTCCCAGTCATTGTTTATTGGATCTGTGTTAGGGTACTCTGTCTTTCCTTTAAATATTTATTTATTTTTGGCTGCATTGGGTCTTAGTTGTGGCAGGCGGGATCTTTCTTTGTGGTGCCTGGGCTCTTATTTGTGGTATATGGACTCAGTAGTTGTGACTGTAGGCTTAGTTGCCCTGCAGCATGTGGCATCTTAGTTCCTCTGTTGTTCAGCCGCTAAGTCGTGTCTGACTCTGCAGCCCTACAGACTGTAGCCTGCCAGGCTCTTCTCTCCATGGGATTTTCTGGGCAAGAATACTGGAGTGGGTTGCTGAGCCTGCCACCAGGGGATCTTCCCTGACGCAGGGATCAAACCCATGTCTCTTGTATCTTCTGCACTGCAGGCGGATTCTTTTACCCCTCAGCCACCAGGGAAAAATTTCTTTTCTCCGTTCCTGTGTTCTCTGGCTGGGGCTCTGTAAATTAAACTGAGGAAAGACATATTAACAAGAGAAAACAAACAAGTTTATTAGCATGCGGTCACTTGGCAGTACCTCTCACCGTGAGTAACTCAAAGAGGATGAGTAGAACTTGGGGTCTGTGTGTATACGTAACTTCACAGGGGGAAAGAATACTTAGTAGAAAAAAGCAAATGATTTTTGAGATAAAATGGATAACGGGGTCCTTAGGCGTTTGTGGCAGTGTCTGAGTATGGTGCTGAATTTTTTTTTTCTTTTTTGTTCTCCCAAAAAGAGAAGATGAGTTGCTCCAGGAGAGGGGATTAATAAATTCTTTTGGCAGTTTCTGCATTTAGGTTGATAAGAAATTTTAGGAACTTGCATGCCTTCAGCTCAATTTTTCTTATATCAAGGTGGCTTGTTTAGGGGATGGCATAAATGTGATATTAACTAGTACTGCTCTTTACCTTTTTTCAGAACAGGAAAACTTATACCATTAGCTATCTATGCTTTATTATTTAAGAATTGATTTAAATTAGAATTCATAAAGACACACAGAAAGAGATAATAGTAGTGGTGTGTCTCTTAGGAATAAGTTTAGTGTGTAACTTACCATTTAATCTTTGGTTTTCTGTGGTTACCGGGGCTACTCTCTAGTTGCTGTGTGCAGGCTTGGTGTTGTGGTGGCTTCTCTTGCGTAATGCAGGCTCTAGGGGCGCAGGCTCAGTAGTTGCAGCACGCAGGCTTAGTTGCCTTGTGGCATATGGGATTTTTGAGGACCAGGGATCAACCAGTGTCCCCTGCATTGACAGGCAAATTCTTAACTACTGGACCACCAGTGAAGCCCTGCTCATTTAATTATGTAAACATTTTCTTTACCTTAGTGAGTTAACCAGTTTCTGTTTCTTATATCTGACGTTTGTTGACCTTCACTCTGCCCCTTCCCCTTTCCAGTACATTGGATAGTAGAAGTGGAGTTTTTGTGTAGTATCTTGAGAATTTTTATTTTAGGAAATACTTTGGTATGACTTAAATTCTGCCATAGCACTTACATTTGAAAGAATTTTGAAAAAGGATGATTATCAGTGGTATTGATAATTTTGCTTCTTAAAATTTCCCTTTTGAGATTATTCCGCAGTTGTAATTATAAGACATTAGTAAATTTAGACATTAATGTTCAGAAAATTTGATTTCTTCATTGACTAATTTCTAAGCTCTATATTGAAATGAGTACAGTTGCCCAGTTGGCTTCTTCCCCATTTTAAAAAAATCTGTGAATTTACTGTGTTTAGATTGGGCTGGTGACTTGAAATTTTTGATGCAATTGAGAAAGGCTTCCAAAAAGTTAAATTCAGAATGTAGAAGAGTAGTGGATGCCCATTGTTATGATTGTAATTTTAAAAATCATTTTAACTGTGGAAATTTTCAAATATATATGCAAGTAGAGAGACTACTTAGGCACCACCTTGTACTAACATTTATAACACACGGACAACCTTGTTTCAGTGACTTCCATATTCCTTGTTTTTTTCCCCTAAAGCAAGTTCCAGATACATGGATTTAATTGCAAAGACTTCAGTATATGTCCTTTTATATACAGTTGACCCTTGAATAGCATAGAGGTTGGGGTGCTGTCCATCCACGCAGTTCAAAAGTCTGACTTGAGAAATCAAAAAATCTTTACAGTTGGCCCTCCCCACTTGCTGCTCCACATCTTTGGATCCAGCCAACCTCAGGTCATGTAGTGCTGTATTACATATTTAGTGAAAAAAAATCTGTATATAAGTATCTCAAACCATGACAGTTTGAGACCTTATTATTGAAGGGTCCACTGTACCATCATTGCACTAACAGTTACATCTACAGTGACTAATAATTTCTTAAAGTCATGTAATATTCAGATCATGTTCAAATTTTGGACTGTTTCATAATTTTCACTTTTTGAATTTGGTTGGAATAAGGATCTATGTAAGTAAGGTCCACATGTATTTGATTGATCTGTCTGTGAAATCCATGTATTTGTTGAAGAAGCCAGGTCATTTGACCTGTAGAATATCATGTCATCTCCATTCGATGGGATTACTTTCCTCAGTTGTCCTTTAACTTATTATCTGTGTTGAATTTCCTGCAAATTGGTAATTAGATCAGAATTCAGATTCTGTATGGGCCAGGGGGGAAGAACATGTGCTGTGTACATAGGTAATGCTGTGTGCATCATATTGTGTCACATCAGGAGACACTTTATAACTAGTCTGTTTCAAGACTATTATAATTTCAAAACTAAGCTTCATTGAGGTAGTTTATAATAAAATTATCCAGTTTTAAGTGCATAATTTGGTGAGTTTTAACAGGTGTCTACATTTGTATAATAACCTTCACCACAATTAAGATAAATACCCAGTTACCCTTGAAAATTTCTTTCTTCCCTTTGTAGTCATTTCCCTTCTCTCCAGGCCCTTTACCCTCCACTGTGCTGATCTGGTTTGTCACTATATTTTTGCCTTTTCTAGAATTATAATTGAAATCTTATAGTAGTCAGATAATTGTAATTTAAAGGAGGTATAAGATACTTTGGCCGGGAACTATATAGATCTAATGTTTTCCGCTTTTGTATGACAGGGACTTGCCATGAGGTGTTGAAACCTTGTTTCGCTGAGTTGGAGAGACTGGACCTAAATGGCGCAGCATGACTTTGCTCCAGCCTGGCTTAATTTTCCTACCCCACCATCATCAACAAAGGTATTCTTTCTTGCATCTCTCTTTTCTTTTTGTCTTTCTATCTGCTTTTATTTAGTTCATGTTGTGCACAGATGTAGTTAAACCAAAGCTTAATGTTTTGCAGAGAAACACCTAAACTTTCTAAATTATTTCACATTTAATGTGTTGGTTTATCTATATATGTCAATTTTCAGTATACCATCAACATTCTTAAACCATTTACTTCAAAAGTTATCTTTTGTGCTAAAGTTCTGCATTTTACAATTCAAGCCAGTTAAATACATTGCACTTTACTTTTGTGGCTTACCTCTCTCTGTACTATTCTTCTGATAACTAACTTTGCTTACTTTCCTATAGATAACATTAAAAAAACATCAGAAGTTTTTTAAGTCTTTCCTTACAACTGGAAGAATTCTTTTTCAAATAATAAGACTTTGGCATATTACTCAGTTTTAGGAGTTATGAGAACATTGCAGTGTTGCTACGTATCAGATGACTCACTGATTTTAAAATGTTCATTTTATATAACCGAAACAGAACTTAGTGTATAAGACATGCTTGACATGCTTGAAATTGTCATCTGCTTATAAGCCTTGCTGAGAGGGATGTTGAAATGGATTAGAATCAATCTATCTGGCTCCATACTATCTTCCACTTCTTTTTTTCCATAGTGCAAAGGAATCAAGAGGGAGGTCTTAATCATCTGCTTACCTTTTAATCAGTCTCTACCATGCTAAAGCATTCATCTAGGACCTTTTGGGGGTCCAAGCAGTTCTTATAGAACAGTTTGCTGAAACAGCTTTTATGGGAACAGTTTTAAATTTGTAGAGTTGTTCCCCAGTAAGGACTTGTCAGATCATAATATATTGGAAAAGTTGCATTGGAGAAACAGCATGTGAACTGACTTTATTTTATGCAGATGGATTCTCTGGAAGGCTCATTGACTTGCCTCTTTTCATATGATTACTGTGAGCCTAGACTAGAATCTAGGATGCATTTTCTATTTTGTAGTATTTTCATTTGTGAATTTTGTAAAATGATTAAACATTTTATTTCATAGATTATAAAATGGGATCACAGTTGTTAGGAAATGGGAAAACCATTTCTTACTTACAGACTCTGCCTGCCTTTCCTCTTCTATTTAGGTCTCTGAAATTTGCTTTGCTCTTGTTGTTTATGTCTACCCCACCCCCCTGGTTGCTGTCAGCTATGCTTTTCCTGGATTCAGTTTTTTCCAGACCTACTTCAGAGCCTGGAAGTACATGAATTTCTTGCTCCTGCGTTTGTTTCCCTTTTCTCTTTGAAATGAGTTAAGATTTGTTTTCATTTTTAAACATATCAATAAAAATTATCAGCACCTGGAAAATTAGTTACAAACATTATTGAGGATAATTCTTGTCTTCATTGAAGTGTTGATTAAGGTTGATTAAGATTGACTTTGTTTTGTGTGGTGGAATTCTTAATGTTTTCTAGAACCAGACATTTGATCTGAATATAGGCCCTCATGAAATGAAGTCTTGATTTTGCCAATTCTAAATTTTCAATTAATTCTAATTTATTTTAGCTTACCTACAGAAAATAATGTCACTTTGAACTCTTAGCTAGCAATATTTGAAATTACCTTCTTAGACCTTTCGCAGAGTGGTTTTAACAAATAAATAAATACACACATCATTAGGTATTAATGCTGTCTGTATCACTCAAAATCACTATTCGTGGGTTTTCAGTTATAATTCTTGTTTTCTGACAGAGCCCTTTTAATCTTTTCCTGAATAAATGGGATAGTCATAAATAACTGTTGGGTTCTCTTTTTCAACTTTGTGTTAAGTCTTTTCTTTTATTATTTGAAGAGATGATAAGAGTACTTGAATTAAGGGTTAACAATGTTTTCAACACTGCACCTGAGCAGTTTTCTAAGGTGTGCAGAATTTTAGCCCCATCATGTGGTGGAATTTTAAACTGCATGTGGTTGTTTCTGTCTATGAAATAGACATACTGGCATTTGAACTGTTCATTAGGACCCAGTAAGAAATTTTACATCATGTTTTCATATGCACATAGCTGTAACTAAAAAGTCATTTACCTATGTTCTTCTTTCTCTTGGGGTCTTTTTATTCCAATCAAAAAAAAATGCTAAAAACAAATTGTTACTAATTATGTATCTTATTTATAATGAGACCTCACCTGCAGTTTGAAAAATAGAATTGTAATTACTTGCCTTCAATAATATAAGTAGTATCAGTTTGCATTGAAACTGTGCTTTTTAAACTTTAGGCTAAGAAAGGATGAGAAAATTTAGACTGGTAGCTGAATTCATTGAAACTTCTTGTTTACTAAGTAGTTTTTAACTGTTGATTCACATATTCTGGGAATCAGAAAATTATGCTATTATTTTTAAAAATTCAGAAAAAGATTTAAAATGTGGTAACTAATATTTCTCGAGTCATTACTGTATACCAGTCACTGTGTAAAGCGCTTTATAAGAAGGCAAACAAAAGCATAAAAGGTAAAATACTGTTCGGCTCTTCCACCACTACTTGCCCCAATCCATGTAAACAGATGGGGAACTGAGGTTGACAGAGACAAGTAACTTGACCCGAAGTGCTTGCGTTAGTGTAGGAACATATGTGTGCTTGACTTTAAATATTTATGTTTAATAACTTCCTTTTTTTGATTATTAAGAAATAGACTAATTTTCAGAAGTGAAATACTGGGATGTTTTAATATATATATCAGAATATAATTTTATCTTGGTTTGGGTAAGCGAATGAAATTGCTTTTATTTTTCCTTCAAGGGTAGCATCTCCAATAATCTATTTCTGGGAAAAAAAAAAAAATCTATTTATGTAGTTAGTACATGGGTGTCTTCACTCTGCAGTAGCTGTGTACAGTTGACCCTTGAGCAATATGGGTTTGGGCTATTTATGTCCACTTACGTGGATTTTTTCTCCCCAATAAATATATGTACTGTACAACTCCGTGATCTGTGGATACTGATTTTGACCATACATAGAGTCGGCACCCCTAACTCCCTGCATTTTTCAACTGTCAACCTTAATCTTTTATTGAGTGAATCTACATAGATTAATTGGACCTATTAATGGACTAAGTTGCAGGAATGCTTGGCCATCTCTTGAATGTATTTGTAGGGGAAATTCCTAGCAGCAGAATCTGTGAATTAGGAAGTTTATACCTTTTGGTAGATAGTGCCTAATTGCTGTCTAGAAAGATTGTACCAGTTTATAATCCTATAAAAATTATATGGAGGGGGGCAGATTTTTCCCTATTGGCAATGCTGGCTCTTGCCCCATTTTTTCATATTTGTGAAATTCAATGAAAAACGACACTTCATTGTTTTGATTTGCATTATTTAATTATGACTGAGCATAGTTTTGTCTTATGAAATGTTATTCATGTAATTTATTTCTTAGTGATTTATTTGTAATAGCTCTTTTCATATTGAGGGGTTTGTTGCATATTCTGCCTATATTTTCCTACAGTATATTTGTCTTAATAATTCTAAAAGAACCATGTGGATAGTTCTAAAGAAATATTTAAACGTACAGAGAAACATGGAGAATAAGTCACATCATAACATTTTGCAGTTTTATCTTTGTGTCTCTTACGGAAATAAACAATTGAAGTCTGCTGTTGACTTCTTCACAGTCCTTTTTCTGTCTTCGTTCTTTCCCCAGAGATATTCTCAGTGCATGTTCTTATATTGTTACTAGGTATGTGAATATCAAAAGAGTTTTCTGTATATATAGAACATTAATATAAATGATTAACATTTATATTCTGAACCTTGTTTTTATATTTGTTATTTATATCTTTTAGATTTCCCCCCATGTTGATATCTGCAGATTTGCTGTAATTACCTTAAAAACTGTTCCCGAGTCTCCTACATTTCAGGTGGATTCTTCAGTCTGAACCACCAGGGGAGCCTCAAAACTCTGTATTCTATTTTTTGCCTCTGTATCACACTGTGTTTATCTCATTAAGTTGAGATTGTTTATATCGCTGGGAAGGATTGAGGGCAGGAGGAGAAGGGGACGACAGGATAAGATGGTTGGATGGCATCACCAACTCACTGGACTGTGCTGTGGTTCATGGGGTCACAAAAAGTCGGACATGACTGAGCGACTGAACTGAACTCTATAATGAATACTGTATTGACTATTCTTTTACTGTCTCCTAGCATGCATAGATAAGAATTCTTTAGACTCCTGCTTCTTAGACTTTAATGGCTATGAAAGTAACCTGGGGATTTTGTTAAAATGCAGATTCTAATTTCAGTAAATCTCTAATGGGGTCCTAGTCCTGACAATCTTCAAAGTATTGTTGATTCTGCTTGTCTCTGGACCACATTTTGAATGGCAAGGCTCTTACCTATAGTTAGAAGAAAAATTGCTGGAATTCAGTTCCATACTGCCAAATTTCTTTTCCATCTGGTATACTGATTTATACTCCTGTATGCTGTACATCAGAGAAGGCAATGGCACCCCACTCCAGTACTCTTGCCTGGAAAATCCCATGGACGGAGGAGCCTGGTAGGCTGCAGTCCATGGGGTCGATAGAGTCGGACACGACTGAGCGACTTCACTTTCACTTTTCACTTTCATGCATTGGAGAAGGAAATGGCAGCCCACTCCAGTGTTCTTGTCTGGAGAATCCCAGGGATGGGGGATCCTGGTGGGCTGCCGTCTATGGGGTTGCACAGAGTCGGACATGACTGAAGTGACTTAGCATAGCATAGCGTGCTGTACATAACTATTCTTTTTCCTTTGTACTCTTGTCAAGACTTTGTCAGATTATCAGGGTTAACATTTTTGCCAGTCTTTGTTATGAAATGTATTTTTACTGTTTCTTGGACATTGGGTTATATTTCTGTGAATTGCCTATTCACATTCTTTGTTTATTATTTCTTATGGGCTGCCTTTCTGGGGGGAGTACTGGTTTGGCGGGGGAGAGAAAAAGAGAGTGTGTGTGTATGTATGTCTGTGTGTGATCTTTAACTGTTTTACATAAAGTTGCATAGTTCTTTTTCAGTCACCCAAGTATTTCTCTCTCTCTCTCTACACACACACACACATGTACCCACCATATTCAATTGCTTTATAGTAGTTGTTCCTTTTTTTTTTTTCTTTCTGTAAAAGTCTTTATTTATTTGGCTGTGCTGGCTCTAAGTTGTGAAATGCAGGATTTTTGGTCTTAGTTGTGGCATGTGTGATCTAGTTCCCTGACCAAGAATGAAACCTGGGTGCCCTGCTTTGGGAGCATGGAGTCTTAGCCACTGGACCACCAGGGAGGTTCCTATTTGTTGCTACCTTAAATGCTATTTTAAAACGCTTTCTTATTAAGTCTTTCTAGCATATATATTGTATCTTGAAGTATTAATGTTGTTGCTAGCAACATTGATTAATTTTTACTTGAATGCTTTTGGAATTTTTAATGTGGAAAATCAATCATTCACAAATAATATCAGTTTTCTTTCTATATTTTCAATCCTGTTTTGTGTTTCTTATTCATATTTTACTATGCTGGCTATATGTCAGAGTCTGAAAGATCTGAAATTTTATCCTGCTTTCAAGATAACTGTAATAAGCTAGCTTGTTACTGTCATGGTGCTGGCAGAAGATGAGACTTCCAGGTCTCATGAGATGAAGTGCATTATTGCCACTATAAAGCCTGCCACCAGATGCAGCCCTGTTGTGACTTGACATTCACTGATAGGGTTTTGATGATAATCTGCAAGCAGTTGATTTATTATGGTCTCTGTGCAGTCAGGAGTCCATACCTTGTGGCTCAGCTGGCAAAGAATCCACCTGCAGTGCGGGGACCTGGGTTTGATCCCTGGGTTGGGAAAATCCCCTGGAGAAGGGAAAGGCTACTCACTCCAGTATTCTGGCCTGGAGAATTCCATGGACTGTATAGTCTGTGGGGTCACAAAGAGTTGGACAGGACTGAGCAACTTTCAGACCTCTCTGCTAATGGTAATCTGTATTTGCAGATGCTCCCCAGTGCTAGCATCACCATCTCAGCTCCACCTCAGATCATTAGGCATTAGATTCTCATAAGGAGTGTGAAACTTAGGTCTGTTCTGTGCATGGTTCGTGGTAGAGTTCACAATCCTATGAGAATTTAATGCTGTCACTGATCTGACAGGAGGTGGAGCTCAGGCAGTAATGTGAATGATGGGGAGCAGCTGTAAATACAGTTGAAGCTTCTCTCACTCACCCACTGCTCACCTGCTTGTGGGTTAGTTCCTTACAAGCCATAGACCTGTAGTGGTCCGTGGCCTGGCGTGTTGGGGACCCTTGTTCCAAGGGATAAGGAGATCATTAATTGTTCTCCTTTGTACCTGTGCTTTCTGGTGTTAAAGATGTTTCTTCTCCCAATTGCTAGGGTTTTTGCTCTCCCTCTATAGCCATGTAATCTGTATGCAGTGTGTCCCATTCCCATAGCTCTAACTTCACTTAAAAACTCTGCTTGTACCTAGATATTTTAATCTAGAGGAACTGGATGTGAGTGGGACAGGGGCATTTTTAAATAATTTTCAGAGACCCCATTTTAAAGATATCTCACCCTCACCTTCGTCTACTTTGGATAGTGTAGGCAGGGACTCTGTGAGAAGTGTACACAAGCAAATGGCTGTTGTCTACATGTCTAGGACCATGCCAGTTCAACAGGAGAATCCAGATGGCCAAACTAGATTTGTTTGAATTTCATTTTGGTTAGCCATCACCCTGTGGGTTGGCCTGGCCTGTAGTTGTTCTTAGGGAAAAGAAAGAAACATTATATCTAGGGATAATCAGAGCAGAATTTTTAGTGTAAGTCTGTTTACTGTCATAACTCTTCCACTTCTGTCATCCTGATTACTACACAAGAAGTGGCCAAGAGGAGATGATCCCCTTTTGGTTATGCTGCATTCATTCATCTTACTAAGATGTGGGAAGAGATGAGGGGTGTAGAGGTATAGTATAAATGGTTCTGAGTTGAATTTTGAGGGGACTGTTAAAATGCTTGTCTATACTTGTGAATAATAGTATGAAACATCCATTGAGTACTTTGAATATTGATTCATTGCAGGATGACCTTTTTGACAAAAGATGCACTGTTTAATGGACTGTTCCTGGTCTGAATATACCCATTACATGAATTAATTTCAGGAGACACAATACTGTGACCAGAGTTAGCCCATCAGACTGCAGCAGTAATAATGTAACCTGAAAAAGTTTCAGTAGTGATATAACTCCGTTGAGGACTCCATGAAGAAGTCAGATCTTTGATGTAGTTCCGTGTGATGTGGTGGTCTTTACAGTGAGACAGATGGACCAGCTTTTGGCAGGAGTCACAAGCTGGCATGCGGTAGAGGTTTCTGCATCAGAAAGATAAAGTCCTTTCTTTTGTAACCAGTCTGTGATAGTGGGTGTGTTCCATGTCTGGTGTGATAATGGGTCTAGGTGGTATGCTGAAGATTTGATCAGCATTCTAATTTCAGTCACTCTCAATGCCATTCACTCTAATCAGATAGCAAGCCTTACTGAATCAACATAAATGACTCAGATTGTCTCAGCAGCAGCTGCAATTTCCCATCATGTGTGACCCCAAGAGATGTTTTTAATTGGCTAGTCTATAGTTTTTCAGTGATAGATGATGAGGCCATTGGCAACAACACAAGAGTTAGAAAAATATAAAATGTCTTGTCCTTAAGAATATCTAAGGCAGGGATCATAGCTTTATTCCATTGAGGTGATTGGCACTTAACCATGTGGTTTTCCAGAGTTGTTGGGGCTGGGTGGCTACTGTGTGTACCAACATCTTTTAACTTAGCTGAACTATCAGTGAACCAGGCTCAGTCATTTAGGGGAACTTTTCTGATTTGAGAGCTTATTGAAACACTGGCTTGTCATGGTGGCAGGAAGGGGAATAAAGTATACTGCAAATTTATGGTTGGCACTTCAAGGGCAAGGCCAGCTGTGTTGTTGAACACATGATTTCCATTTGATCAAGAGCCCTCTTGGGTTCTTTTATTGGTTAGTCCTTAGTTTAAGTTTGCTTTCAGTAAGAGCTCAGCATTATGGCAGGAGCCACATTCTTTTTTTTGGCCGACTAGGGATTGAACACTGAACCTTGGCCATGGCAGTGAAAGCCTGGAATCCTAACCATTAGGCTACCAGGGGAACTCAGTTTTTAAAAGGAGTGTGTACTTGGTGTGTGTGTCAGGCAGATGGTATTGCTGTACTGGAAAATAATCTTTCTGAATACTGCAGAGCCAAGTCTTCAGCCACATATGATTTTATTTTCTTTCCTTCTGGAAGCTGTACTTTTTATTAGACCATTTTGAAGGGGATGGGAATCATCTGTCAACCTGTGACATTTCCTGAATGGGAGAATCTAGAGCATTTTTAGTACAAGCATGTAACGTTAGCACCAACTATAAAACACACTGGTACATTGAATTGGCCTAGTGGCTCCACCTGCAGGATCACTTTAATTTCCCACTCTTACTGCTGAGATTTTTCCAGATTTTTATCAGCCATGTTGGGATACTAGGGTCCATTCCCACCATGGGCACACAGACTAAGGTGTTTGTTTATTTCTTTAAATTAATTTATTTAATTGGAGGCTAATTACTTTACAGTATTCAGTGGTTTTGGCCATACATTGACATGAATCAGCCATGGGTGTACATGTATTCCCCAAACTGAACCCACCTCCCTCCCCATCCCATCCCTCAGGGTCATCCCAATGCTCCAGCCCTGAGCACCCTATCTCAGGCATCAAACCTGGACTGACGATCTATTTCCCTTAAGGTCATATACATGTTTCAATGCTGTTCTCTCAAATCATCCCACCCTCGCCTTCTCCCACAGAGTCCAAGAGTCTGTTCTTTACATCTGTTGTCTCTTTTGCTGTCTCACATATAGGGTCATCGTTACCATCTTTCTAAATTGCACATATATGCGTTAATATACTATATTGATGTTTTTCTTTCTGACTTACTTCACTCTGTATAATAGGCTCCAGTTTCATCCACCTCATTAGAACTGAATCAAATGTATTCTTTTTAATGGCTGAGTAATACTCCCTTGTGTATATGTACCACAGGTTTCTTATCCGTTCGTCTGTCGATGGACATCTAGGTTGCTTCCATGTCCTGGCTATTGTAAATAGTGCTGTGATGAGCATTGGGGTACATGTGTCTCTTTCAATTCTGGTTTCCTCAGTGTGTATGCCCAGCAGTGGGATTGCTGGCTCGTATGGCAGTTCTATTTCCAGTGTTTTAAGGACTCTCCACACTGTTCTCTATAGTGGCTGTACTAGTTTGCATTCCCACCAACAGTGTAAGAGGGTTCCTTTTTCTCTGCACCTTCTCCAGCATTTATTGTTTGTAGACTTTTTGATCGCAGCCATTCTGACTGGCGTGAGATGGTACCTCATTGTGGTTTTGATTTGTATTTCTCTGATAATGAGTGATGTTGAGCATCTTTTCATGTGTTTGTTAGCCATCTGTAGGTCTTCTTTGAAGAAGTGTCTGTTTAGTTCTTTGGCCCATTTTTTGATTGGGTCATTTATTTTTCTGTAACTGAGCTGCATGAGCTGCTTGTATATTTTTGAGATTAATTCTTTGTCAGTTGCTTTGTTTGCTATTATTTTCTCCCATTCTGAAGGCTGTCTTTTCACTTTGCTTATGGTTTCCTTTGTTGTGCAAAAGCTTTTCAGTTTAATTAGGTCCCATTTGTTTATTTTTGCTTTTATTTCCATTACTCTGGGAGGTGGGTCATAGAGGATCTTGCTGTGATTTATGTCAGAGAGTGTTTTGGTTATGTTTTCCTCTAGGAGTTTTATAGTTTCTGGTCTTACATTTAGATCTTTAATCCATTTTGAGTTTATTTTTGTGTATGGTGTTAGAAAGTGTTCTAGTTTCATTCTTTTACAAGTGGTTGACCAGTTTTCCCAGCACCACTTGTTAAAGAGATTGTCTTTTCTCAGTTGTATATTCTTGCCTAGACTAAGGAGTTTAGTATGTATATGCATATCAGAGTTACAGTCTAAGCTTTCAGGACCGCTCATGATTTCTTTAGCATGGAATGTGGGAAAGTTCAGGGTGGAGGGGGAGACTGTTCCTTTGGGGGTTGCATGGGTGGCCTGGAGGCTTTTTTCTTTTGTGGCTTCTCAAGCCAAGATTGGTGTTGATTTCTCTTTTATGTACCTCCTGGCCCCAGGAAACACCCCAGGCTGGGACCTTTCATGCCCCCGTGTACCACAATGCCATGGCTTTGCCCTGTATGGAAAAGTTTGAGTTACTCTTGTGCTTAATGCTGTCTCCCCTCCATGGGAGTGGGTAGGATGGTAACTTGGGTACCTGTGTGTAAGAGAACTATAAGAGTTTGTTTCTTTCTTGCCTTAACTTCTGGCACACACTGACTTTCTTGTTAAAGCAGCTGAGTTTGATGTGGGGAAGAAAGGAGTCAGAAAGTACAAAGAGCACAGAATACATCCACTCCAGAAAGCTAGGCTTTGCATTTTTCTTTGTTTCCAATGTCAGTAGCAGTTTGGCCTTAACAGATTTACTTCTAATATTTTCAGTCTTTCCCAAACTCTCTATTCTCATTGCTGTTCAGCTTTGGTGACCTCTTGACTTCAGCGGCTGAAGCTGTATTGCCTTTCAGATGGGACCCCATCTCATGATAATACATCTCTTCCTTTTACTCAGAGGAGAGTTTCATCATTAAAGCACTATTGGGACTATGTTGTTTCAGTCCTGCCCCTTGCCACTAAACAGTGAGGAACCTTTACTTCTACCCATCATTTGGATGAGAACAATTGTTGCCAGGTCCTGAAGAATCTTATCCTGTGCCCCTGTCTGGCCTAAGAGACCCTACCCTTGTTTTTCTAGAAAGTTTTAGCTTTGAGAGCATGGTATCTTCATCACCATAACTGGTAGGGTTGTGAAGTGTTTGGGTTTTTACCCGACTTAAAAGCTTAGCAAGCCAGGTTGTCACTGTTGTTTCATGGATGCTGGTGGAAGACAGATGAAGGGCTTTGTCCTTCATGCACAGAAGCAGCATGAGGATGAAGCCAGGAGCAGTAGGGGAACTTGCACCAGTAAGTCCCACAGTGGCCATGTGGAGGAGCCTAGTTAAATGTAAAGAGTGTGTGCAGTGTGTTTGTATTAAAACTGAGGAGCTTTTCTGTTTGTCCTGGAGAGAATTGTAGTAATTGTTTTTACAACATTCTTCCTTTGACAGATTTTTTAAAACACTTGTTTTGGGGAAGAGCAGTTTGGAAATAAATCTATAGAGAACTTAAAGTAGAACTGTAGCTTCATTCACCATAATTTTCTGATCTTGAAGAAAACCTTGAGCTATTTAAATCAAAGAATGTGAAATGCACGATACTATGTTTTATTTTAAAAGAAGTGTACTATATTTGTCTTGACGCCTTTACAGTGGCTTTACCTTTAAAGTTTTCTGGTGAATGTAGTTGTTAAACTCTTTAAGAATGGTGCTGTCGTTTATCTTAAGTAGAAAAAATAGATGAACAGTGGAATCCCTCTTATGAGTTTTCAGTTACCAAACACATTGAAATAATTATAAAATATTCTTCTTAACCATTTAAAATTCTTGGGAATTAATTAAGCCAATTTATTACTAGTTTCTAAAGTTAGTCAAATTTTATATGTATGTTTATCTGTATGCTTATACTTTGTTTCAGTCGTCATTGAATTTTGAAAAGCATTCTGAAAACTTTTCATGGACAGAAAATCGTTATGATGTGAACCGCCGACGACACAACTCTTCAGATGGCTTTGATTCTGGTATTGGACGTCCTAATGGAGGTAAGTTGCTGAGAAATAGTAGAGTTTAAGAAGAATTTTGTTCACATTCTTGCAAGAATTGTTTTGATTTTGATTGAGTCTTTAAGAATAACCATCTTTGAGTTTGTAATACTTTGCCATTATTTTTCAAAGGTAACTTTGGAAGGAAAGAAAAAAATGGATGGCGTACACATGGAAGAAATGGTACTGAAAACATAAATCATCGAGGGGGATACCATGGTGGAAGTTCCCGTTCTCGTAGCAGTATTTTCCATTCTGGAAAAAGCCAAGGACTTCATGAAAACAACATACCTGACAGTGAGACAGGGAGGAAAGACGACAAGAGAGAACGCAAGCAGTTTGAGGCTGAGGATTTTGTAAGTTGCTTGTAATTTTAATACGAATGAGGTTTCTACAAGTGCTATTTAAGCATCAAATCTCTCAGGAGATTTTATCAGTACATATCATTTTCTCCAGAGATCACACTTGACAGGTTCAATTATTTTTTAATTTTTATTTATTTATTTTGTTCAGTTGTCTTTAGTCTTTACATTTCGTGAGACTTTCTGTAGATAACTCTTTCCTTCCCCAATCTTCTTCGTTCCTTACATCTACTTATTCCTGTGTCTCACCATGTGGTTTTTTTAAACTTTGGATAAATTTGTCATATTATTCTTCATAGAAGTTTAAATAATTTCCCTTTTCTAAAGAGCAAACATCTACTAAGCTAATCTTAGAGTACACATTCAGCGCTCAACTCAGTTTCCTTTGAATAACCTGAGCATCACTATTTGAAGTAATAAACTTGTACTTTGCTTTGAGTATGAGCTTGTTAACGAAAGCATTCAGTGATGCAAACCTAACAGAAGAATTAAGGAATGGTCTGATTTCCTCTTGTCTGCTCTTAACCTTATGCTAAGAAAGGATGGTTTCTCATAATGATGCAAAGACTGCATTCTCCTACATTTGCTTTCTTCTTTTTTTTAACAGTTTTTCTTCATGTAATTGAGGATGAGGAGAGCATTTAAAGACACTTACCTTGTTTTTTTCAACTTAGCTTGAGTATAGATATTAACCATTTTAATTGTTACAATAAGTAGAAAGTAAGGTTTATGAATAATTAGTGTTTAGTTGTTAAGAGTTCATTATGTCAAATTTGTCAGTATATTCTTGAGATTACTTTTAAAAGGAATTTTTTTCTTAAATAGGATTAGTTTAAACATTTGTTCTTTTTATTCCACCTTTTTTTTCCAGCCATCTCTAAATCCTGAATATGAGAGAGAACCAAATCAGAATAAATCTTTAGCTGCGGGTGTATGGGGTAAGTAATTTTTGATCTATTGTTGAGGGGTATAAAATGTTATTTTTAGGTTTCACATTTGTGTTTTTTAAAATAGTAGGCTAGAATTAAACTTTATCTTTTAAATACCTGTTTTTGATGTGCTAAGCTATAAAAAAAAGGTAGCACTTTAAAAAAACAAGATATTGGGGACAGAAGAAAAGCTTGATTTGGATAATTATACATATTAGTACCATTAAATATATTCAGATATGAGTTTTTTTAAAGTAAGTTAAATGTAATGAATTGATATCATTTGGAGAGCAGCTTGATAATCTGTTGAAACAAAAAATTTACTTTAACTCAATTTATAGTTTTTCAAAGTTGAAAACTTAACTGGAAAGATAAGTACTTTTAATCATAGTGTGCTATAAAAATAATTTTTTTACTTAATGAAAATGGTTCTACATAGACAGTATTAAAAGTAATTGTATAAATTTTGCCTAGAACTAGTCTATGTTTGAAATTATTTGCCTTTTTGGTTGTCAAATCTTGACAGTTTTTCTGGTAATGACTCCCTTTTCTTTAAAACTGCTGAAAGTTTAATTTGATAGCATCTACAGAAGATTAAACTGCACTTAGAGTAACTTAATTAGCTTTTTAGAGATTCAAGTGAAGTTTAAAATAATGGAATAATTTAAAATATGAAGATTTGATATCTGAAAAATAAATTTAATATTTGATACCAAATTCAGAGGCGATGCATCCGCTTTGGAACTTGTACACACGTTCTTGTGTTTTTCTGTTGAAAATAAGCAATTTACCAAAACAAAAGGATCGTGGCTTATGACAGCATAATAGTCCTAATGATAAAGGCATTATTTTAAACTTTGCCACTTCCTGTGCTGTTCTTTATTGTATTTGGGGGTGATATGCTGGGGGAATTATTTTGTTTCTTTTGATCTCCCAATATATTTAAGGGCTTCTTGAGGGTGGGGGTGGGGGTGGTCAGACACTTTTGTTAGAACCATGTGAATGGCATTGTTTTTTCTGTATTGCAAATTAGTATTTCTACCACTCTCCCCAGGCCTACACGCCCAGACACACACATACCCAACCAAAAAAATCTCCCAAGCTCCTCTCTTAGGTATGTTTCCTTATTATTCAGTTTTTCTGGGAACAGCTGATTGCATAAGAATATAGAACCACCTGCAAGGTGTTAAATAAAATCTCTTAAGAAATTAGGAATAATTTGGATTTGATTAAAATGAAAGTAAATAAAATCAAGAATGTTAGTGAGCATTGTCATATAAAACTACCTATAGATACTACTGGTACTGATCCTTGGTTAATAATTTTAGAAATGATTTAGAAATACATTTTTGAAAATATTGAGCATAAAATGTATTAATATAAAGATTTTGGTACTACTGTTTCAGAGTTGGTCTAAGGATTTTGAGCATTAGTTGAAAAGATGTTTAAAAGGACGATGTACTCTTTACTGTGTCTTAGGTAAACTAAAAAGTGTGTCTGCATTAGGAAAAAAAACTGTGACTTGATTAATTGTTAAATTCCCAGTACTTCCCATAGGAATACAATGAAACTTTCACTGTGTTACACTTCACTATTCCTTTCTTAATTTATGCCCTGGGTTCCCAAATATTGTTATCCCCATTGCAACATTTAAAATAGCTTTGTTCCTGAGGAAGACAGAAAATTTTCAGTAGAACTTTTCTAGTGCTACTTCCTTCCAGGTAAGTCAAAATTTAATAATGGAAATGTAATATATATTAAAAAACAAATACCACCAGTTTGTCCCTGGAACTGTCCTTTTGTAAATCAAAAATTGCAAGAGTCTAAACATAATATCCCAATTTAAAAAAATAGTTTGAATGAAGTATTAATAGTTAAGCTGTTTAAACCTGTTGTTAAATATGTTTAATTCTACCTAGAACTTAGTTTTATTGGAAACTCCTTGTAGTTTGTAATTGACTTTTGTAGTGTTTTTATCTTAACCAGGATTACTGTTGCTTGATTCATACTAAATTTATCTCCTATATCTAGCAATTTAAATCTAAAACAAAAAATCAAGGCACTTCATTGTTCCTTTGAGAATTTTAAAATAATTTAGCTGGGTGATTGATTTGAGTAGTGAGAAAGAGAGAAAATGATAAGTGTTTGTATGCAGTTTGAGACATTAGTAACTATCAAATTGACTTGTGTTTTTAGAAGTCCTACTGGCTATTCTGTGTTGACATAATATGTTAGCAACATAGTATTAACAGATCTAACATTTTGTGCTTAAGATACTAAATAATGAAAACCTTTAGTCACTATTAATTAGTTTTGTTGCAACTCAGCATTTACATTTGTGTTTATCCCTTGATAATTTGATGAACTTCCTAATTTTTGCTTGTTTTTGATACAGTACTATGAACTTTATTTGTGTAGCCTTCTAAATTAAAGCAAATTGTTGACCAATTCTTAAAGATGGATTGTTTTCTAGAGAATTCTAATGATACTAGCCACTAACATACAGGTTGAGTGACATGATAACACTAAATGAGGTTTTAGGTCATGAAAACAAGTGAAGTGTTTAAGGTGACTTTGTAAAGGGATTAAGAGAAGGGAATAATCTTTATCAGATTGCTCTATATAAAAGTATTCTGTAGGTAGATTATATATTGGTATGAGTCTATGTTCCTTCAGTGTCTCTGGTGAAAACAGTTGTTAACAGTAAGAGAAAGGTAACTACAACACATGTTCAAAGTTGAGAAGGGAAAATTAAGAGTTTGATTAGATGACTTGACATAAGTAAGAGTTAGAGTTAGAAATAGTGTTCGTCAGTTAAGTTGTTTTTGTTTTAAAAAGCCTGCTCTTTTTCATATGAGTAATGTGGGTACCTTGTTAAAGGAAAGAATATCATGCCCCTTCTTTGACATTATGTTAGTGAAACTCATGTGACTAAAAGTCTCATACTACTGTGAATCAAAATATTTGTACACTATATAAAATATCAAAAATAGCAATATTCAAATAATATCAATCTATAGAAAAATAATCTTTAAAATCTTTTTGTCTTTTAAAATTAGTGTTCAGATGGCTTTATTGCTATGGTACCGATTCTTTGCTTCTGATATTTGTATGTTATTATGTCTTATGTGATTGAGTTTCTTCTTCAAATTAATGTGAAAACAATTAAAATACTATTTATCCTTCACTTGACTACTATTCACACAGTAAAGTTGCCTCTTATATCACTACGAGGAAGCTAAACATAGTAATTGTCATCACTGTGATGAGGGGAAAGGTGGACCCTGACTTAGTAGTGTACACTTTCAAGCCTCCTATTTTGACCATTCAGTATAGACTTACTAGTAGTATTTTAGTTGAGAATCGTATACATTTTGAACTGTTTGACCTAGCCAATACTCTAATCCATTTTCTCCAGTAATATAATATAGTGGTTAAGTGCATTATCAGATAGTTCTGGGTGCTAACATTAGGTCTTTTACTTTTTAATTATTTAGACTTTGGGAAGGTTACTTAATCTCAGTGAATTTTCTTGTCTCTGAGATGAGGATGGAGCACTATGCTAATACTAATGAGAAAAGCATTGTTAATATTAAGTTGTCTATTAAATTGGTATCCTTGATCATGTTAACAGCTGTTTAATATGAGTTAGCTAATTAAGTTCAAATCTATTAAGTGAGGAAGATTCTTATAGATTTACGAAAAGATGAAAAGTGATAGATTCAAAAATAAAAGTGAAAACTGACTCAGAATATAAGCCAACTGTATGGAGAGCATGAAAACAGAAAAGAGAATAAGGAATTGAGATGTCAGCTCTGACTTATGCGTGTGGCCAACTTACTTTGTATTATACATGGCAGTGTTTTAATCCTAATTTTTCTTCAAAAGATTGAGCCTCTCCCCTCCACTATTGGCTTTGTATTTAAGGAACAAAACTTACTACAACATTCAAAGATACTGGGAGAGCATGAAATAACAAGATGATAAAACAATATTTAAAGCCAGGTATCATCAGATTACAGTTGTTGGTGAGGATAGAAGGAAGTAATGAAATGAAAATCCACAACTCATATTTGCCTTTAGGTATTTTGAAGGCAATTTGAATATTTGCTTTATATGAGCTTGATAAGTAAGCATATATGATTTATAGAAGGAAGTCACCGAAGTCACTAATTCTTCTTTATAAGTGTTAATGTCTTTCATCAATGCATAAATTTTCTCTTTAAAAAAAAATGAGCAGTTTGAATCTTTTTCAGGAAGTTTACCAGTTGATAAAGTGAAGAAAATATAGAAGGAGTTATTGGATACTGTTTGAATCCAACAGATTCAGCACCTAGCTCAGAAGGTTCATGTCAGGAGAATTTGTAGAGATAATCTATGAATAGATAAACCAGTTTATAAGTAATAGAAATGATGCAGATTTAAGTTACTAGTGCTGCCATCACCTTTGCTATTGTTTAGATGTGATATTACCATCAAGAACCAGCTTTCCCATTCTTCCTGTTTCCCTTCTTCCTTCCCTCTCCCCCTCCCTCAGACCTCTTCCCCACTCGTCTTTTTGGCTCCTGTGTTCTTGTATTGATGTTTAACACATTAATTTGAGCGCTTATCAAAAAGTAGGGATTCTGAAGTCCGAATTCTCAATTTTGGTCAGCTAGTCTCATGATACCAGCAGTTCAATAACCAGCATCTGCTGCTCTTGGAGAGTCTCCCAGAGCAGCAGGGAAGGCTGGTGGGAATTGCCTGCAGCTCACCCTGAGGACACAGACACTGGTGGCACACACAGTTGGGAACACTTCACCAGGTGAACACCTCTGCTGGCGGCCGCCATGCCATCCTGGCCCATCAGACTAAGGACACATTTCTTGTTAAGCAGGCAGGTTTATGTAGTGTGTTCAGCATAGATATATATGATATAGGTTAGTCTTTATTTTGTTTATTTCTGTTGTAATTTTTCTCATCTTCTATACTCTTGTGGTTGTTCAGTTTAAATTTTAGGTTTAAAATTCTTCAAAAAGACACCTTTAATTTGAAATACAGTTACCTATTACAGTGGAGATTGTATATGACTTTTCTGGACATTTTTCTTTAAAGAGACCATTTCACTGTAACTCTGAGACAAGAACTGTTGTTTTTCATTTTATAGATGAGATTAACTAGTGATGTTGGAGCAGGTATCAAAATTCTGTAAATCTGGTACAAAAGCACATGGTCTTAATTTCTATACTATTTGAATATGAATGCTTAGTAAGTAAATCAGCACTGTGTCTGCTTTCTTTTTCCTCCCAGTCCCTTTCATCATCTTTTAGGTACATTTATTATCTTTTACTTTACTACCTCGTCTGTGATTGATTTCTTAGGCTTCATCTTTCTTTGTAGGATTTCCTTTCATTCTTTGCACCAAAGACCTCTTTGAGGAAACTGTGAAAGTATTTCTTAGGTATCTAGAAATCCAGTTTTAGGAAAGGTGAACTTTGTATTCAGAAATTATATTGAGGCTTAATCATCCCTGCGTGCTTATCTGTTCTCTTCTGTCTTCTATTTTTGATCAGTGATGACTTATGTACAAAAATATTATTTCTTATCTTGTATCCTCAGCCTTCAATGTGAAATCATTTACTTCTGCCTAAAGTGCATTGTTTAGGATTTGCTTTAGTAAAGATTTTACTTTAGTAGATTTACTTTACTTTTCTTGGTGATTAACTTTTGTCTGAAAAGATTTCATTTCCTCCTTTTGCTTTATATGGCATTTCCAAGTCCCACTCTACAATCCAGTTTCCACTCTAGAGCGGAAATTAGTCTCCTCCTCAGCTGTTGAGTTTCTTTGTGCACACACTAAGCTGAAGTTTCTTTACTTTATTTACTCTCTAGAAATATGGGTTGATATCATTCATTGCTGAGGAACCTCCTCCTGTTCTTTATTGCTGTATTTGTTTACTCCCGCATAGTTTGGGGGGCTTCCTGGTAGCTCAGATGGTAAAGAATCTGCCTGCAGGCAATGCAGGAGACCTGGGTTAAATCTCTGGGTCGGGAAGATCCCCTGGAGAAGGGAATGGCAACTCACTCCAGTATTCTTGCCTGGAGAATCCCATGGACAGATGAACCTGGCGGGCTACAGTCCTTGGGGTTGCAAAGAGTCAGATGTGACTGAGCGACTAACACTCATTATGGTAATTTTAACATAAGGATCTAAAAGGGAAGGAAGATAAACTTGTGTGCTTAATTGACGATATTGGAATAGAAGTCTTTGCCAGTCATATATGAACTTATTGTGGTGCACAGATAAGACCACCTCCTACTTCAGCACTTGGATTTTTCTGAGATCAGACCTTAGAGACTTAGATTTTTTGCATTTCCCAGCATCAGTCAGTCATCCCTCAGATTCTTGAGGTTCATTAACTTAGATTTTGAGTACTAGACTGTTAAGATTTTCTCTTATATTCTAATTTAAAGAATTGGTAATTTCAGGAGTCTTTTTATTATTTTATTTATGGTGTCACCTTCTGCTTACCAGAAGTAATCGTAAAACTTAAAATTGTTCAGCACTATTTCTAATGTTCTTCATTGGATCTCTGTGTAAGAACATTATTCTTCATTTTCGTTTTGACTTCAGTGTGTTAGTTTTTCAGAAAAACTATATATTGGCGATGTAATTAGTGTCCTTGTGTGCCTGAAAATATTTTTCTTAGCCTTCATATCTTGGGCCTTTGTAGGTAGCTGAGAAGTTGGAATGTTTGCCCTAGTAGATAAACTTTCAGTGTAGGTAGCTGAGAAGTTGGAATGTTTGCCCTAGTAGATAAACTTTCAGTGTTTAACTTTCAGAAAGATGAATCTTTTCTCAGTTGCTTTAGGTTCTTGGGTGGTATGTTTTTTCATTTGTTTGCTTGTTTTTGCTATACCACAGGGCTTGTGCAGTGAAAGCACTGAGTGCTAACCATTGGACCACCAGGGAATTCTCAGGTTCTTTTATTTTTTTAGCATTACAATAAATGAACTACTTTATTAGCTCTATAGTTTGAAGATTTAAGTTTCAGAGGGACTTTGAGAATGCCTCTGTATCCCTAGTAGTCCTTGTTTAGTTTCTGAGATAAATCAGTAGAAAGTTTGTTTGATGTAGGCCATCATTATGTACATATGTATTACTCACTGTTTCATAGGATCATATCTTAAACTAATTTTAATTTACATTTCCTGCAGTTTTGTTTCCAGTTAATTCTTTTCTTCAAAACTCTTCAGTGGCGAAACTGATGGCTTTCAGAGTATTTCTGTAGGCAGAAAGACATGTCACTGCCATTGTTGGGAACGTGCTCATTGTAACACCTGTTTAATTACACATTAACTGTTTGGTTACACATTAACTGATTAAACTCTAGAAGTTATATTTCATATTTTAGCAAATTCAGTTGTCTTGAGAAAATCTTTCTAGTATAATCTTCAGAAGCAAAGATTGAGTTGGATCCCCTACAGCTTGCACAATGCCTTCAGTTTAGTTTGGATGGCTAGTAAATATTTGAATGAATTGGTATTGTGAAAACATAGTTCCCTTTTTCATTCGTCATAAATTAAGCAGGAATTTAGAAATAGAGGGACTGTAGATCCTTTCTTATTGGTAGTAATTTTATGAATGAAATAAAAAGAATTAGGAAAACTCTTTTCAAAATAGAAAAGAGGAAAATGTATCTTGTATTTCAAGTCTTAAGAGCTTGTTAGGATGAAATTTATAATCTAAAAATATACTCAAATGTAATTAATTTTGGCTTGGTCATAGCATTCTAGGCTACTATCTAACTGAATTCATCTCTGAATGTTAGTTGACATTGCTCAGTTCCTTGCTGTGGTCTGATGATTGTTGAAGCTTTATTTCTCAAGCAAGGATATAATTCATACTTACATAGCTTAGTCATTTTATCCAAGAAGCAGCTGTTATTTTTAAATATAGTAAAGTTTGGAATATGCTTTTCTTTGGTGATTTAATTTTATGCTAAAATCTAAACTGTATAACTGTTGCTCGTGCTTTATTTATACAGAATATCCCCCGAATCCTAAATCTAGAACTCAAAGGATGCTGGTCATTAAGAAAGGTAATACAAAAGACTTACAACTATCTGGATTCCCAGTAGTAGGAAATCTTCAGTCACAGCCAGTTAAGAATGGGACTGGTCCAAGTGTTTATAAAGGCTTAGTTCCTAAACCTGCTGCTCCACCTACAAAAGTAAGTTCTAAATTGTTTAACATGCAAGTTACAGGTTGATATCAACTGAGTTACTTTGGCCAAATGTTGAAAAATTCACATCAAAGTGGGGAGGGTATTGATGGGCTGCTGATTTCTCAGTGGAAAGTGTTGGGCCATTGTGTATCCTTAATTATCTTTTAAGTGGTTTGTGTGTTTGTCTGTGTATGTTTTCTTGTTTTAGTAGTCAGTAGTAAATGAAATCTGTAAATACGTGTTTGCCAGATGGGTCTGTGATATATTTGCTTAATAATGGTATAAAATGCTGTCCTTCATCTTCAGTTTTAGGCTTTTGAAACTCTCACTTGTGTTGGTATTAGGCAAAGGAAACCTAACTTAAGGTTTATAAAAGTTGGAAAAAAGGCAAGGTAGTTAAATGTTTTATCTGAATACCAGATTTTGATTTTATTTGTTTAAAAAAAAGAGAGAACCATGTAGAAATGATTAAGATACAAAATAATTGTTTTTTTAAGTCATATTTAGTCATCTTTATTTTATAGTTATTCATTTTGTTCTCTCTTTCCTCTATGTAATCTGTTTAGATACACATTAATTAATGTTTGTGTGTTTTTTCTTTAGCCTACACAATGGAAAAGCCAAACTAAAGAAAATAAAGTTGGGACTTCTTTCCCTCATGAGTCTACATACGGTGTTGGCAACTTTAATGCTTTTAAATCAACTGCCAAGAATTTTAGTCCATCAACAACTTCAGTGAAAGAGGTATGGCATTTAATGAAAAGTAGTCCTGAGAAGCCAAACGTATCTCAATCATGGTAATTTAATTAACAGTGAACAAAAGGCATAGATTCATTGAACAAATTCATTAAAGTAAGAGACTTTAGTTCTTCTAGAATTCAGATACTTCTCTCTGTTTGCTAACTAATTTTGCAATTTAAGGAGGATAATTTAAAAAATTTCTAACACAACGTCCAAATAACCTAAAGTATAGAAAATTCTATGGTAAAATAAACATGTGTAACCCATTAACCAGAAGGAGTTTTTAAATTATTTATTTTTGGTTCTGCTGGGTCTTACTGCTGTACAGGCTTTTCTTGAGTTTTGACAAGCGGGGGATACTCTCTAGTTGCAGTGCCTGGGTTTCCCTTGTGGAGCACGTGCTCTAGGGTGCTTAGGCATCAGTGTTTGCAGCATGTGGGCTCAGTAGTTGGAACTCCTGGGCTCTTGAACACAGGCTCAATAGTTGTGGTGCACACGTGTCGTTGCTCCTCGGCATGTGGAATCTTCTAGATCGGGGTGGAACCCGTGTCTCCTGCTAAGTCTGTGTCCAACTCTTCATGACCCCATAGATGTAGCCCACCAGACTCCTCTGTCCATGGGATTTCCCAGGCAAGGATATTGGAGTGGTTTGCCATTTCCTTTTCCAGGGGATCTTAACCAACCCAGAGATCGAACCCACGTCTCCTGCTTGGCAGGTGGGTTCTTTACCACTGAGCTACCAGGGAAGCCCCAGAAAGAGTAATTTTTAAGAAAAGAATTATGAAAACAGATGTTTTTACTTTTGTCATAAAGTTATGCTATGATGTAGGATTAAACCTTGACTAAAAAATCAGGATTTATATACTCTTCTTTTGGGGATTATGGACATTTTATTAGTATCAACACTCAGGATGGAGAGGAGGAAGAAGAGAGAAAGATGTATATTTACTGACTTTGAATACTTAATAGCTTACACATTTCTTTCTCATTTGGCCAGCTTTCTGAAACTTTTAGATGAGGGACTTTCCTGACCAGTTCAGGGACGAAAGACACTTGTGACTATATTGTAATAACTGAGATTGTTCTGGGTACTATAATGGAATATTATAACCCCTCATTGACTAGTTCTCAGTCATAGAATTTTAGAGCTATGCTAGAAGGACCCACATTACCAGCTGGTTAATTGTGGCTTCAATTCATTATAGTCTGCAGATGTTATTGCTAAGTTAAGCATTTTGATGTATTCCCAAGGCTTAAAATTCCTGTGACACAGAATTCCAACATTCTCTTTCCTTCTGTATTCCACTCTCAATATATGAAAAATAAAAGGACTCCAATACAAGTCCCTTTACCACGCTCCTCTGCTCTTCCACAAAACTTCCCTTGTGAAATTCTATATGATAAACCCTTAGTGTACCTGTGCATAAATAATTATACTAGTTCGTTTTGGAAACTATTATTAGAACCTTCGAACTCTGTGGAACACAGTTTTTAAAACTGCTTTTTAAAAAATATATATAAAAATATTTAACAATTTCAGGATCCATTTTATAAAATAGTATTTAAAACTCCTAATTTAGAATCATAGGTCTTAGTATTATCAGACTTTGTTTCTCAGATAAGAAAGATTTTATATTTAGTCATTCAGTGCGATAGATTAAAAATAACAAGGATAGTAGAAAATACAATTTAAAATCAATTTTGTATATTGTGAAGAAAGTGAAATAGAAAGTCATTATAGTTGTGAAATTTATGTTGATATTAGTTCTCTATGTATTTATCAACATTCTAAATTTTTTTCTTAGTGTAATCGCTCAAATTCTTCTTCACCTGTTGACAAACTTAATCAGCAGCCTCGTCTAACCAAACTGACACGAATGCGCACAGATAAAAAGAGTGAGTTTTTGAAAGCATTGAAAAGGGACAGAGTGGAAGAGGAACATGAAGATGAAAGCCATGTAGGCTCAGAAAAGGTAATTGAACGTGTAGTGTAATTCTTGGGCTTGACATTAGCATGTCATTGGAATAGTTGGACAGATATTATTTAGGATCTTTGAATATTTTCATATTGATGAAAGCAAGGCCTAGTTAGCTATTTGCATAAATAATGAATTCCTTTCTTAATAGATTTTTCTTACTCTAGTTGATGTGCAAAAATGAAATTTAAAAGATTGCTGTTCATATTTGTATTTTTGGTTTTCCCCATCTTGCCTGCCTTTGTCCTTTTAATTTTTGGTTGAATAAATGTGAATACTTGAAGTTAGTAAGTTGCCTTCACAACTTAGTTTTACATCTTACGAAACTGTTTTCTACATGATTATATAAACATTACAGTTATGTTTTATCCATGAAAATCTAACCAGGATCTATTAAAGTTTCCTTTTTTAATAACTATTCTCTAATTTTTTTTTAACTCTTCGAAAATCAGGATGACGACTCATTTAATTTGCATAACAGCAATAGTACTCACCAAGAAAGGGATATAAACCGAAACTTCGATGAAAATGAAATTCCACAAGAGAATGGCAATGCCTCAGTAATTTCCCAACAGATCATTCGGTCTTCAGCCTTCCCACAGACTGATGTTCTTTCTAGTTCACTTGAAGCAGAACACAGGTCAGTGTTTTTACATTTTTCTCTACCCAAACTTTTGATTTTACATGGCAAATTGATTTTTTTTTAACAACTTCATTGAGATATAATTTATATACACTCTTAATTTTTTTACTCGGTTCATTAATTTTGGGTATATTTGAAGTTATGTAGCTGTCACCACAGTCTAATTTCAGAACATTTCTTTCACTCCATAAAGAAACCCCTGCTCATTTACAGTTACACCTCATTGTTACTCTCTTTCCTGGGTAACCACCCGTCTACTTTCAGTAATACTTTCAAGGTTCATCCATATTGTAATGTGTTTCTCTGAAAATTGAGTGCTATTTATTTTCCATGGCTTCAGATTTTCTGTAAATCTCTTGGCGGGGAGCGAGGGGGAGGGCTGTGGGATATGTTTCCGGACCTGGGATTGAACCCAGCCCACAATAGTGAAAGCGTTAATCCTAACCACTAGACCACTAGGGACCTCCCTGTAAACTTTCTTAAGTTACATACATATTTAAGTACTCATGTTGCTTGATTTAAAAAGTTAGGTATCAGTGATACAGTTCTCATGGATGACTTTTTTTGTTCAAATGCGTAAATTAAAATTTAAAATGAAATAGTTTGACATATATATTACTAGTTATTACCAAGTTTCAGTATATCATCAAAATATTGAGGATAGTTTCAACATCAGAGAGGTAATTGTTACCTTGTCTAAGTACCAAATGATTTAATAGAAATGAGTGCCAGAAAAATTCAAAGGGATTTGGGGTTAGATAGCATTATGGCTTGAGTACCAGTTAGAAAGTTTTAATTGGGACCTAAATTAAATCTTAAAGGCTGAGACAATACAGGCAAGGGTACTGGGTAGTCATTTTTAAATGGGGGTATGAAAGGATGTTTAGAATAGAATACATGCATGGTTTGTTTTAGGGGTGATGTATAGCATAACTTGACAAGAGTGTGGAGTCCTAAATTGAGTTAGAGATACATTGCAAAGACAGGGTCTTAGAGATCTAGTCAAACTCTGAATGCTTTAGATGAAGGAGGAGCTCTGTCTTATACCTAGTTTTTGATAGAGTAGGATTTGTGACCCAGGTCTTCCACTTCTAGTGCTGTGCTTTCTCTAATGTAAGGAATTTGAATTTGTGGTCATTGTGTGTTACGGAGTTTGCTCTTTTAGGAATTGGGGAGCTGTTGAAAATATTTGGCAGAGGATGGTAATTGTGAAAGTGGTATTAGAGTGATTTGATAATAGTTTGAAAGAGAATGAGAAGAAATGCTAATGAAAAGGGACAGTGCAGATCACTGTTATGATCTGTTCCTAAGTGTGGGTTTAGTCCAGAGGCCACAGAGTTTGGTGCAGTGTATATTAACTTGGGAGGCAGAAAACCAGAATTCTGCTTCTTTGCTATCAAGTAGGCAAAATTTTTTACTTACATGATCATGGTTCTTGATCTGTAAAATGTGGGTATAGTGTGGTGGTGTTCAGTTGCCAAGTCATGTCCAAGTTCACAACCCCATGGACTGCAGCACTCCTTGTCCTTCACTGTCTCCTGGAGTTTGCTCAAACTCATGTCCATTGAGTCAGTGATGCTATCCAGCCATCTCATCGTCTGGTGCCCCTTCTCCTGCTTTCACTCTTTCCCAGCATCAGGCAGGGTCTTTTCTAATGAGTTGGCTGTTCGCATCAGGTAGCCAAAGTATTAGAGCTTTAGCAGTAGTCCTTCCAATGAGTATTCAGGGTTGATTTCCTTTAAGATTGACTGGCTTGATCTCCTTGCTCTCCAAGGGACTCTCAAGAGCATTATCTAGCACCACAATTTGAAGGCATTGATTCTTTACCACTCTGCCTTTATCGTCCAGCTCTCAAATCCATGCATGACTACCGGAAGGACCCTAATCTTGACTATATGGACCTTATCAGCAAAGTGATGTCTTTGCTTTTTACTGTACTATCTACGTTTGTCATAGCTTTCCTGCCAAGAAGCAATTGTCTTTTAATTTTATGGCTGCAGTCACCGTCCACAGTGATCTTATAGCCCAAGAAGAGGAAATCTGTTATTGCTTCCACCTTTTCCCCCTTCTATTTACCATGAAGTGATGGGACCAGATGCCACGATCTTAATTCTTGTAATACTGAGTTTTAAGCCTGCTTTTTCACTCTCCTTTACCCTCATCAAGAGGTTCTTTAGTTCTTCTTCGCTTTCTGCCATTATCATTCGCATATCTGAGGTTGTTGCTATGTCTCCTGGCAGTCTTGATTCTAGCTTGTAACTCGTCCAGCCCGCCATTTCGCATGATGTTCTCTGTGTATAAGTTAAATAGACAGGATGGCGATAAACAGCCTTATTGTACTCCTTTCTTAATCCTGAACCAGTCAGTTGTTCCATAAAAAGGTTGTAACTGTTGCTTCTTGACCTGGATACAGGTTTCTCAAGAAACAGGTAAGATGGTCTGGTATTCCCATCTCTTTTAAGAGTTTTCTACAGTTTGTGATGCTCCACATAGTCAAAGGCTTTAGGTGAAATTGTGGGTATATTTCAAGTCTCTGAGCACTGATTTTTTATGAGATTGTTTGACAGTGTGTAAAGATCTACAGAGTAGTCAGTTTGTGACAGGTTCAGTTTGAAAAATGAGTTAGGTATAAAAAGGAGTAAAACAAGTGCTTAAGGGATGTAATTATTAAAAAAAAAAAACAAAAAAAAAGCAGAAGTAGAAAACCTAATGAATAGCTAAGAACATGATGAACTGTAGTGGCCCTAAAGAAAATGGGGAGGTGTATTGCTTCTACTTTTAGTGTAAGAATTTAGCAAATTTTCTTCAGTTTTTATCCTAAAGAACCTTTTGCAGGTTTCCAGCCTTAGAGAACCTCTTACACCAAAGATAAAGTAATTAGGCATTTCATTCTAATCTGATTATTTAAAAGTTTATTGGGCATAATCTTACCTATTCATTTTCAGAAAGATATTTAAAGCATAAACCCTAACATCTTTTGTGTGGACTTTGTATAATGGATCATATTTTCTTGCACAAAATATAAAATATAAAAAATGGATCATATTTTCTTGCATATAATGGATCATATTTTCTTGCACATAACATCTTTTGTGTGGACTTTGTATAATGGATCATATTTTCTTGCACATAATATAAAATATGGACTTAATTTGGGTGAAATTCTAAATTAAATGTATTCATTTCCCCTTTCCAGATTGTTAAAGGAGATGGGTTGGCAAGAAGACAGTGAAAATGATGAAACATGTGCACCCTTAACTGAGGATGAAATGAGAGAATTCCAGGTTATTAGTGAACAGGTAAGAACTGAATCATGTAAGCTCACTTTAAAAATAGCCCTTCCTTAATCAGAACAACATATAACTAAGCATTTTTAAGGGGTAAGATAGTTTTATTTAGGGATTTGTTGAGCATCACATTATAGGTCAGATTTGCCTTTGTTTTAAATAGGTCTTCAAGGCTAATTTCTTTAAATCCATGGATCCACAGTACTTAGAAATTAGTGTAAAGAATGTGTCTGATTTATCATTTTCCAGGCATTTAAAAAATGACTTGGTGATAAGTAGAAAACAACAGTAGCTTTCTCAAATGTAATTTCACTTTTATCCTTTTCTTGGCACAGGAATTTTGATATCCTATAACATCTTATATATATTTTAATGTCTGCATAGTTGCTTTTTTGCAACTATGTTGTTTAGTTGCTAAGTCGTGTCTGACTCTTGACCCAGTGAACTATAGCCGTTCTGGCTCCTCTGTCCATGGGATTTCCCAGGCAATAATATAGGAGTGGGTTCCCATTTCCTTCTCCAGGTCATCTTCCCAACCCAGGGATCAAACCTGATCTGCTGTGTTGCCAGGTGAATTCTGTACCAGTGAGCCACCAGGGAGTGTTTCTTAGATGTATGGTAGAGTTGAGGGAAATCTAAGGGAGTTTTTCAAAATTTTTTTCAAATCCATTATACTTTTTGAAAATAGTTCTGGTCATACAGAAGTGATTTTCAAGTATTATTAATGTTAATAATCTTCCAAACACTTTTCACATGCTTTGAATGAAATTTTTGAGGAAATTAGTTATATTAGTAGATTCATCATCCTAAAAAAAATTTGTGCCAAAATGCAAATAGCATAAATTTTACCATTTAGATCATTTTTAAGCATACAGTTCTGTGGCATTTAGCTACATTCACATTGTTATGCAGATATTACCACCACTCACCTCCAGAGCTCTTTTCATTTTGTAAAATTGAACGTCTGTACCTATTAAACCGTAACTCCATTCCTTGTTGCTCCCAACCCTTGGAAACAACCACTCTGCTTTCTGTCTCTATGAATTTGACTGCCTTAGCCCCTTATGTAAGTGAAATCATGCAGTATTTGTCCTTTTGTGACTGGCTTATTTTACTTAGCAGAATATCTTCAGGATTCATCCATGTTGTAGCATGGGTCAATCAGAATATCTTTTTTCCGAGACACAATAATCCATTATATGTGTATGTACCACATTTTGTTTATCCATTCGTCCGTTGATGGACACTTGATGTGCTTCCACCTTTTGGCTGTTGTAAATAATGCTGTGTGAATATGGGTGTATAGATATCTATCTACATGGCTATAGGTTGATAAGTAGTGTCTCTTTCTCTGTCTCTGTCTCTCTCTCTCTATACACACACACACACCCCCACCCACCCACCCACCCCAAAACATTAGAATATATATGTGTATATATATAAATGGTTTGGTATGCTGTAAATGCAGCTCTCCCAAGAGTAGTGATTTATTCCTAGGAAATATTTTGTTATATTGGTTTGATCTATAATTACCTATATAGCTAGTTTTTCAGAAATGATACCATAATCTGTGGAGTTCTATTTACCTTTACTGTGTTCTTGATTATGTTTAATTACTAGAGGATTCTTAGTTTGTAGTAACTCTTGGAGGATAATTTATTTATTCAGTTTATTTTTGTTGATATTTTAGTTACAGAAGAATGGTCTGAGGAAAAATGGTATTTTGAAAAATGGCCTGATCTGTGACTTCAAGTTTGGACCCTGGAAAAACAGCACTTTCAAACCCACTATTGAGAATGACGACACAGAGACAAGTAGCAGTGACACATCAGATGACGACGATGTGTGAAGGATTTCCTAACAGCTTTAGAAATTTTAGTGTGATACATCTCTCATACAGTTTGGGGTGAATTGTAAAAACGAAGAACTATAATTTATGTAGTAAAATACCCCATTAGAAGATGATTTTTTGGGGGACTTCAATATGAAGAAAACCAAGAATGTTGTGTTGGGCTGTGTTGAACATTATTTCTTTGTAAATGAATGTTGTAGAAATGAGGACTTTGGTTGATCCAACATTGACTTTCTTCATCACTGCAGCATTTCTCTGACTAGCAATGTGACGATGTAACAAATGAGAGTTTCTCATTTAATAATAAAAAAATTGTGTAATGTTTTGCAAAGCTTCTGTCTTAAAATGTCCAGGTCTTAAGAAAAAAGGCAGCTTACACTGTTCTGCTTGCAGAGTCATATCTTTTCGTACAATGGAAATCCTCAAGTCCACTTTGTGTGGCGCTGTCCCCAGCCTTCCCCCTCGTCAAAAAAGGACAATGTAGCATGTTGGCTAAAACTGGAGCAAAGTGCACTAAAACGTTAATTTCCTGAACTCAACTGTTGTGCTAGTCACGTTTTAAAACATAAATTGCTCTTTAGCCATTTGTAGTTCAGTAAATATAACAGGAAAGACTTGCCACACTTTCTTCCAAATTTAAGGAGGTGATTTTCAAGAGCTTTATTTGGGTATGTTGTAAGACCAGGATTTTCAGAGTTGATGGAAAAGAGTCTGTGGGAAAACTTATTTTGATAAATTATTACACATGCAGAAAACTGATCACACTGACTGGATCTGTCCACATGGAAAATAAACTGGATTTTCAGAATATTGTCGTTCTCTGTAGTGTTCAAGATATTGGTCTCTAAACACATTGTGGTTTATTCACTTTTTAAAACAAAGTTATACTTTATTTCTTTATGGTGATTACTTTTGAGTTTAGAAAAAGAAAACTACTTAAAATAGCCCTTTTATTATCAACTGCTTAACAAGTTTATTAAATGAATGGTAAAAAAAAAAAGACACTTTATTTTTCATTTGCACATTAATTATAGAATTTTCTCTTTACTGCTCACTGTAAGAGTAATTTTGTTCTCCTTTTTTTAGTATTTTTGACTCTTCTAATTTTGTTTACCCACATTTGCTTTTAGCTTCTTCCATCCCATTTCCATGTTTAAATATATTCTGATTGTAAAGAGCGTAATCTGAAAGCAAAAATGTTTAACATCCTCAAGATGTCTTCTCAGAAAGCTGCAGTGTTTTTGCTGTTTTCCATTTTAGAAATCCTGTGCAGGATCCCCAGCTTTCACCAGAAGCCAGATTTTTTGGTTCACATTGAGACTGCTGGTGATGGGGAAATTGAAACAAAACACAAGTTTCACCCCCACAAAACTTCTGAGGATGGATTAAAGTGGATATTAGTATTAAATATATCTTAAAATTTATCTTTTATAATAGGCTTTTATTATATAATATGCCATAAATCAGTCTAATCACTTAAAGTGAATGGTAGCATTAGCTACAGTGAAACTGAAACAAAGCTTTGTCAGTATCGAATGTTTTTGGAACCCTTAGATTGCACTGTTTGGTTTATGGCTTAATTTATCAGATGCAAGTTGTATTTGCTAACACAAGCTCGAAGGGATCTGAAAAATGTGGTTTATGTTTGAAATTAATTTATTGTTTTCTAAATAGCTTTTTGAAAAGATTCTATAATTTTCAATTTTTTGTCGTTTTCTGCTTTCTGATAATTTTGCCTTAAGTCTCATTTTTCAGCAGTTACTGTTTATTGTGCATTCACATATTGTGATATTGAATGTTTCCATTGTGGTAAGATACAATGGTATGGTTATTCTGTGTATTTAATGATAGCATTAACCAGTTTGGCTACGGAGTAGATGGAGCCATATGGATGTATTTTATTTTGATAGAATGTTTAAAGCATAGCATGATTTAAACTTGCTTTTGAAATATGGGCAGCTGGTAGAGTTTGGACTATATTGTTTGAAAGGGAACCCGTGAGTATTATGGAAACTAGTTAAATTGTACATCTAGTGTGAAATTGTCAAACCCAGGACATGGAGGCCTGGGGGGAAAAGTTACTGCTTTTAATTGCTTCAAACTGTTTCTCTGTGGTAAGTTCTTTTTTACAACCACTTTATTGTGGTATAAATTGACATAAACTACATATTTAAAGCATATAGTTTATCTTTGCCTTGTGGAAACCATTGCTGGAGTCAGGGTACTGAATATATATGTCACGCTGAGAAGTTTTATGTTTCCTCCATTGTAATCTTCCCCTTTTACTACTACTACTACCCCCTCTTCCCAGCCTTTTTTTAATGAGCAAAATTCTTACGGTAATGGATTTTAAATAGCATTTCCAAAACTGTATCTTGTCTTATATTCAGGATTAGGGTAACTTATTTCCATAAATACATTTTTATTAAAGTTGAAATGAATATAGAAATGTTGAGCTAAAAAAAATCAGATTTGAAAGCATCAGGTATACCTTATTAAAATACAGTATGTTGAAGGGCTTGGTATCTATAAACATTTCAGATTTCTTGGCTAGTGTTTGTACTCTTGTTAGAATAAGATTACATAAGCATTTTAAAATTACTTAAGGATAAGTTTAAATACTAATGTCCTAAATGTCCTAATGTCACTCAGTCGTGTCTGACTTTGCGACCCCATGAACCGCAACACGCCAGGCCTCCCTGTCCATCACCAACTCCCGGAGCCCACCGAAACCCATGTCCATTGAGTCAGTGATGCCATCCAACCGTCTCATCCTCTGTCGTCCCCTTCTCCTGCCTTCAGTCTTTCCCAACGTCAGGGTCTTTACAAATGAGTCAGCTCTTCACATCAGGTGGCCAAAATATTGGAGTTTCAGCTTCAACATCACTTCTTCTAATGAACACCCGGGCCTGGGTGGACTGGTTGGCTCTTCTTGCAGTCCAAGGGACTCTCAAGAGTCTTCTACAACACCACAGTTCAGAAGCATCACTTCTTTTGCGCTTAGCTTTCTTCACAGTCCCAACTCTCACATCCATACGTGACTACTGGAAAAACCATAGCCTTGACTAGACGGACCTTTGTTGACAAAGTAATGTCTCTGCTTTTTAATATGCTGTCTAGGTTGGTCATAACTTTTCCTTCCAAGGGGTAAGCGTCTTAATTTCATGGCTGCAGTCACCATCTGCAGTGATTTTGGAGACCAGAAAAATAAAGTCTGACACTTGCCACTGTTTCCCCATCTATTTGCCATGAACTGATGGGACCAGATGCCATGATCTTAGTTTTCTGAATGTTGAGCTTTAAGCCAATTTTTTCACTCTCCTCTTTCACTTTCATCAAGAGACTCTTGAGTTCTTCACTTTCTGGCATAAGGGTGGTGTCATCTGCGTATCTGAGGTTATTGATATTTCTTCCTGCAATCTTGATTCCAGCTTGTGCTTCGTCCAGCCCAGTGTTTCTGTACTAATGATGTACTCTGCATATGAGTTAAATAGGCAGGGTGACAATATACAGCCTTGACGTACTCCTTTTCCTATTTGGAACCAGTGTGTTGTTCCATGTCCATTTCTTACAGTTGCTTCCTGACCTGCATACAGGTTTCTCAAGAGGCAGGTCAGGTGGTCTGGTATTCCTCTCTCTCGAAGAATTTTCCACAGTTACTGTGATCCACACAGTCAAAGGCTTTGGCATAGACAATAAAGCAGAAGTGGACGTTTTTCTGGAACTCTTTTGCTTTTATGATGATCCAGTGGATGTTGGCAATTTGAATCCTGGTTCCTCTGCCTTTTCTAAAATCAGCTTGAACATCTGGAAATTCATGGTTCACATATTGCCGAAGCCAGGCTTGGAGAATTTTGAGCATTACTTCATTAGCGTGTGAGGTGAGTGCAATTGTGCGGTAGTTTGAGCATTCTTTGGCATTGCCTTTCTTTGGGATTGGAATGAAAACTGACTTTTTCCAGTCCTGTGGCCACTGCTGAGTTTTCGAGATTGCTGGCTGATTGAGTGCAGCACCTTCACAGCATCATCTTTCAGGATTTGAAATAGCTCAACTGGAATTCCATCACCTCCACTAGCTTTGTTTGAAGTGATACTTCCTAAGGCCCACTTGACTTCACATTCCAGGATGTCTGGCTCTAGATGAGTGATCACACCATTGCCATTATCTGGGTCATGAAGATCTTTTTTGTATAGTTCTTCTGTGTATTCTTGACACTTCTTAATATCTAATGCTTCTGTTAGGTCCGTACCATTTCTGTCCTTGATTGAGCCCATCTTTGCATGAAATGTTCCCTTGGTATCTTGAGTTTTCTTGAAGAGATCTCTCAGTTCAGTTCAGTTCAGTCGCTCAGTCATGTCCGACTCTGCGACCCCATGAATCGCAGCATGCCAGGCCTCCCTGTCCATCACCAACTCCTGGAGTCACCCAGACTCGGGTCCTTCGAGTCAGTGATGCCATCCAGCCATCTCATCCTCTGTTGTCCCCTTCTTGTGCCCCCAATCCCTCCCAGCATCAGAGTCTTTTCCAATGAGTCAACTCTGCATGAGGTGGCTAAAGTATTGGAGCTTCAGCTTTAGCATTCCTTCCAAAGAAATCCCAGGGTTGATCTCCTTCAGAATGGACTGGTTGGACCTCCTTGCAGTCCAAGGGACTCTCAAGAGTCTTCTCCAACACCACAGTTCAAAAGCATCAATTCTTCGGCGCTCAGCCTTCTTCACAGTCCCAACTCTCACATCCATACATGACCACAGGAAAAACCATAGCCTTGACTAGACGAACCTTTGTTGGCAAAGTAATGTCTCTGCTTTTTAATATGCTATCTAGGTTGGTCATAATTTTCCTTCCAAGGAGTAAGCGTCTTTTAATTTCATGGCTGTGGTCACCATCTGCAGTGATTTTGGAGCCCAAGAAAATAAAGTCTGACACTGTTTCTACTGTTTCCCCATCTATTTCCCATGAAGTGATGGGACTGGATGCCATGATCTTCGTTTTCTGAATGTTGAGCTTTAAGCCAACTTTTTCACTCTCCTCTTTCACTTTCATCAAAAGGCTTTTGAGTTCCTCTTCACTTTCTGCCATAAGGGTGGTATCATCTGCATATCTGAATTGATCTTATTGATATTTCTCCCAGCAATCTTGATTCCAGCTTGTGCTTCTTCCAGTCTAGCGTTTCTCATGATGTACTCTGCATATAAGTTAAATAAGCAGGGTGACAATATACAGCCTTGGAACCAGTCTGTTGTTCCATGTCCAGTTCTAACTGTTGCTTCCTGACCTGCATACAAATTTCTCAAGAAGCAGATCAGGTGGTCTGGTATTCCCATCTCTCAGAATTTTCCACAGTTGATTGTGATCCACACAGTCAAAGGCTTTGGCATAGTCAAGAAAGCAGAAATAGAGGCTTTTCTGGAACTCTCTTGCTTTTTCCATGATCCAGCAGATGTTGGCAGTTTGATCTCTGGTTGCTGTGCCTTTTCTAAAACCAGCTTGAACATCAGGAATTTCACGGTTCACATATTGCTGAAGCCTGGCTTGTAGAATTTTGAGCATTACTTCACTAGTGTGTGAGATGAGTGCAATTGTGCAGTAGTTTGATATCTCTAGTCTTTGCTAGTCTGTTGTTTTCCTCTATTTCTTTGCATTGATTTTGAGGAAGGCTTTCTTATCTCCTTGCTATGTAGAACTCTGCATTCAAATGGGTATATCTTTCTTTTCCTCCTTAGCTTTTTGCTTCCCTTTTCACAGCTATTTGTAAGGCCTCCTCAGACAGCCATTTTGGTTTTTTGCATTTCTTTTTTTGAGGATGGTCTTGATCCTGTCTCCTGTACAATGTCATGAACCTCTGTCCATAGTTCTTCAGGCACTCTGTCTATCAGGTCTAGTCCCTTAAATCTATTTCTGACTTCCACTGTATAATCGTAAGGAATTTGATTTATCCTTTATGATTATACATAGGAAGTGTATATTACTGACTCCCAAAACATAACTAACCTTGACCTTCAGATTCTGCCTAAATGATTCATAATCCCTTACTCTAAAACTTTGTAAAAGATGTTTTATTAAATGTGTTTTATTAGAATTCAGCTACCTGGATTAGAAAAGGTACTTGTGAAATTTTTCATTAAAGTGAGGTTTTTATTTTGCCATATAAATTTAGGAATATATTGCTTCTGCTGCTAAGTTACCTCAGTCATGTCCAACTCTTTGCAGCCCTATGGACTGTAGCCTGTCAGGCTCCTTTGTCCATGGGATTCTCCAGGCAAGAATACTGGAGTGGGTTGCCATGCCCTCCTCTAGGGGATCTTCCCGATTGGATTGAACCTGCGTCTCTCTCTGTCTCCTGCATTGGCAGGCAGGTTATGACCACTTGTACCACCTGCCCATGCGATTCTCCCGGCAAGAATACTGGTTACCATGCCTTCCTCCAGGGGATCTTCCTGACCAGATTGAACCCACGTCTGTTATGTCTCCTGCATTGGCAGGAGGGTTCTTTACCACTAGCGCCACCTGGGAAGGCCTAGGGATATATTGCTAGGTTTTTAAATAAGAATATCACTAATTGTGAGAGGTGGGTATTATGATTTTTTCTTTTGAAAACAGTTACATTTCTGGAGGTTGTAATCATTACTTGGCTCTTCAGGAGTGAGTGAGCAGGACATTTCAAGCAATAGCAAAATCCATTAAAATCTCCGAGGGCTGTAAAGAAGTTTCCATTATTCTATTTTGCTACTTAATGTAAATTTGCCTTAGGGCTGAATGCTAGAATTTAGAAAAATGATGGGTCTCCCAAGAGAACTTTTGATTATTTTAGTAGGTAGTTTTGTTTGCTGACACATGGACCCAAAGTGTTACTACTTAAGGGCTTGAGAATATGTATAATTCACTTATCTACTTTAAAAGGTTTTCTAATTGAAATTCTGTCCTTATGAGATATAAAGGGCAGTTAATCACTACTTGTGCAGTTCATCACTTGCTGACATTTAATTTATCCTGTAGATTTCACTCTACCTATCCATTTATAATCTTTGTTTTGTAGAAACCTAATCTGAAACTGAAATTCATAATGTTAAATCATGTTAGAAGGGCATTACTGTAGCATGTTTAATGGCAGCAGTGTATACCCAACCCTTGGGTATACATAAGACCCCCTGTAATAGTAGTTCTCAAATTTGTCTACACATTAGTGTTACTAGAGAACTTAAAAAAGATTCTAATGTATTGACATGCAGTATGGTAGAGTAGTCACACTTGGATTTGAAACCTGGCTTTACCCTTTATGTGAGCTTTGATCTTAATCCAGATAGTTAACTTCTTGAGATGTTAATATCTCTTCTGTAGAATTACCGTAAGGATGAAGAGAATCACTAACACCTAGTGTAAATCCTGGGTACACAGTAGGTGTTCATGAATTTTAGCTGTTAATCACTACTGTTAATACCACGTAATTCAACAGGATCCCAGTAGCATGTAGTTCAGTCGCTCAGTCGTGTCCAACTCTGCAACCCTGTGGGCTGCGGCCTGCAGGGCTTCCCTGTCCATCACCAAACCCCCAGAACTTGCTCAAACTCTTGTCCATCGAGTCGGTGATGCCATCCAACCATCTCATCCTCTGTCGTCCCCTTCTCCTACCTTCAATATTTCCCAGCATCAGGGTCTTTTCAAATGAGTAAGTTCTTCACATCAGGTAGCCAAAGGATTGGGAGTTTCAAGTTCAGCATCAATCCTTCCAATGAATATTCAGGGCTGATTTCCTTTAGGATGGACTGGTTGGATCTCCTTGCAATCCAAGGGACTCTCAAGAGTCTTCTCCAACACCACAGTTCAAAAGCATCAGTTCTTCAGTGCTCAGCTTTCTTTATAGTCCAACTCTCAAATCCATACATAACTACTGGAAAAACCATAGCTTTGACTAGACAGACTTTTGTTGGCAAAGTAATGTCTCTGCTTTTTAATATGCTGTCTAGGTTGATCATAGCTTTGCTTCCAAGGAGCAAGCATCTTTTAATTTCATGGCCGCAGTCACCGTCTGCAGTGATTTTGAAGCATGTAGTACATATTTTTAAAAGTTACATGTTAGATTAAACAGAAACTATTCTAAATGGTTATATGTGGTGTAAAACAACTGGTTGAGTTCTTACTAAACTGACTTCCTTTCCACTTCATTTATTTGACATTATACTCAGTTATGAACTAAACTTGATATTTTTTTTTTTTACTCTAAGGAGAAGTTTACCAGTTTTCTGAAATGCAGTCATTAAACTTTAGTGGTAAATCATATTCTTGTCAACTAATTACAAAGGTGGGCTTCAGTACTTTCAAATTTTTAAAAATAGAATTGCATTTAATAGTGACATTTTTTGTAGAAATAATTTTAAGCTGGAGTTTATTTCTCTCAAGGTTTTATCCTTTTACTAGGATGCTAAAGATGATCAGAGATAATGTGGAGAATTTTGATGAGAGGAATATGACTTTTTAAAAGCTGTTTACCCTTAAATGGACACTAACTAGATCATGGGACAAGCTTACTAGGTCTGGGTCACAAGAAAATTAAGATTATAGGTATCAACTTTTAAGAAGTTTATGATTCTGTAATATTTAAAAATTTTTTATTGGAGCATAGTTGATTTACAATGTGTTTCTGCTGAATAGCAAAGTGAATCAGTTACACATATATCCACTTTTTTTTAGATTCTATCCCCATATACATCATTACAGAGCCTTGAGTAGAGTACCCTGTGCTACACAATAGGTACTAATTATGTATTTTATTATAGTGTTGTGTATATATCAACCCAACCTTCCAATTTATCCTTCCCAACTCTCCTGCCTTCCCCCTTGGTAACCATAAATTTGTTTTCTACATCTGTGACTTTCTGGTTTGTAAATAGGCTCATTTGTACCATTTTATTAGATTCCACATATAAGCAGTATATTTCTTTTCTTTTCACTCAGTATGACAATCTCTAGGCCCATCCATGTCACTGCAAATGCCATGATTTCATTCTCTTTTTCATGACTAATATTCCATTGTATGTGTGTGTATATATCTAGATAGATATCTATATATTTAGATATAGATCTAAATATATAGATATCTAGATTGAGGGCAGGAAGAGAAGGGCCAACAGGATGAGATAATTAGATGGCATTGTTGACACAACGAACATGAATCAGAGCAAACTATGGGAGTTCATGAAGGATAGGGAAGCCTGGTGTGCTGCAGTCCATGGGGATGCAAAGAGTTGGACAAGACATAGCAACTAAGCAGCAACACACACACAGTGGAGTGGACACACACAGACACACAGATACACACACAGACACGCACACGCACTCTGGTTCCAGTCTCTTAGAGTATCTTCCTGAATCTGGTTCTCCTACAGGCAGATTCTTTATTGTCTGGGCTACAGGGAAGACCTATGTATATGTATTTACCATATTTTTTTAATCCATTCTTTTGCCAGTGGACATTTAGTTTGCTTCCTGGCTATTGTAAATAGCGCTGTAGTGAACATTGGGGTACATGTATCTTTTCGAGTTATGGTATTCTCCAAATATATGCCCACGAGTGGAATTGCTGGATCATATGGTAGCTCTTGTTTTTAGTTTCTTAAGGGACCTCCATACTGTCCTCCATAGTGGCTGTACCGATTGACATTCCCACCAACAGTGTAGTAAGGTTCCCTTGTAATGACATTTTAGATATTAGAGTATTTTTTCAGTAAGGGATTTACTTTTGTTGTTACAACTTTAATGCAGCTTTAACATGGTTTTGTAATGCTCAAAATTCTCCAAGTCAGGCTTCAGCAATACATGAACCGTGAACTTCCAGATGTTCAAGCTGGTTTTAGAAAAGGCAGAGGAACCAGAGATCAAATTGCCAACACCCGCTGGACCATGGAAAAAGCAAGAGAGTTCCAGAAAAACATCTATTTCTGCTTTATTGACTATGCCAAAGCCTTTGACTGTGTGGATCATAGTAAATTGTGGAAAATTCTTTTTCTTTTTTCATAATTAACCCATTTTTATTGTAAAAAGAAATATAAGTAAAAAGATCTTAGTTCTTTTTAAATATAAGTCAAAAGTAAGAAATTCATTTTGCTGCTGCTGCTGCTAACTCGCTTCAGTCGTGTCCGACTCTGTGCGTCCCCATAGATGGCAGGCCACCAGGCTCCCCCGTCCCTGGGATTCTCCAGGCAAGAACACTGGAGTGGCTTGCCATTTCCTTCTCCAATGCATGAAAGTGAAAAGTAAAAGTGAAGTCGCTCAGTCATGTCCGACTCTTCACGAGCCCATGGACTGCAGCCTACCAGGCTCCTCCGTCCATGGGATTTTCCAGGCAAGAGTACTAGAGTGGGGTGCCATCGCCTTCTACAGGAAAATTCTGATAGAGATGGGAATACCAGACCACCTGACCTGCCTCTTGAGAAACCTATATGCAGGTCAGGAAGCAACAGTTAGAACTGGACATGGAACAACAGACTGGTTCCAAATAGGAAAAGGAGTACGTCAAGGCTATATATTATCACCCTGCTTATTTAACTTATACGCAGAGTACATCATGAGAAACGTTGGGCTGGAAGAAGCACAAGCTGGAATCCAAGATTGCCAGGAGAAATATCAATAACCTCAGATAATGCAGATGACACCACCCTTATGGCAGAAAGTGAAGAGGAACTCAAAAGCCTCTTGATGAAAGTGAAAGTGGAGAGTGAAAAAGTTGGCTTAAAGCTCAACATTCAGAAAACGAAGATCATGGCATCTGGTCCCATCCCTTCACGGGAAATAGACGGGGAAACAGTGGAAACAATGGCAGACTATTTTTTTGGGCTCAAAATCACTACAGATGGTGATTGCAGCAGTGAAATTAAAAGATGGTTACTCCTTGGAAGGAAAGTTATCATCAACCTAGATAGCATATTAAAAAGCAGAGACATTACTTTGCCAACAAAGATCCGTCTGGTCAAGGCTATGGTTTATCCAGTAGTCATGTATGGATGTGAGAGTTGGACTATAAACAAAGCTGAGTGCCAAAGAATTGATGCTTTTGAACTGTGGTGTTGGAGAAGACTCTTGAGAGTCCCTTGGACTGCAAGGAGATCCAACCAGTCCATCTTAAAGGAGATCAGTCCTGGGTGTTCATTGGAAGGACTGATGCTGAGGCTGAAACTCCAATACTTTGGCCACCTGATGCAAAGAACTGACTCATTGGAAAAGACCCTGATGCTGGGAGGGATTGGGGGCAGGAGGAGAAGGGGACAACAAAGGATGCGATGGCTGGATGGCATCACCGACTCGATGGACATGAGTTTGTGTAAACTCCAGGAGTTGGTGATGGACAGGGAGGCCTGGTGTGCTGCGATTCATGGGCTCACAAAGAGTCGGACACGACTGAGTGACTGAACTGAACTGAATGTGGTTTTTTTTAAAGATAGGAGGAATTTGCAGACTAGCAATTAACTGGTGTTTTCCCTGGTGGTTCAGATGGTGAAGAGTCAGTCCACCTGCAATGCAGAAGATCCAGGTTTGATTCCTGGGTTGGGACGATCCCTGGAGAAGGAAATAGCAACCCACTCCAGTATTCTTTCCTGGAGAGTCCCATGGACAGAGGAGTCTGGTGGGCTATAGTCCACAGGGTTGCAAAGAATCCTGGCAGACTAAGCACACTTTAAATGCCTCCTTCAGTTAGTCTGGGTACTGAAATAGTAGTAGTTGCTTTACAAGAAGCTGATTTGGTGAGGTGAAAAAGTATTTTATTTGGAGTTAGTACTTTCTCCTCAAAATTGAGCTGAAATGTCCTGACAATGGCACTGCTATTTTTGGTGAAGTGAGTTGTAGAGCAGAGAGTCATTTGGTGGAATAGATAAAACCTGGGTAGTGAGAAGTGAGGCATATAGGGCCCATCTTTATGCCCAAATAGAGATGTAAAGGCTTCATGCCACCCATCAAGATATCTATAATTTCCTTATGGGGAACTTTTTTTTTTTTAAGTTGGGTGTTGGCAGACTTTCTATAAAACGGCAGATGGTAAATATTTTAGGCCATATAATCTGTTGAAAAGTGTTAAGTCGCTCAGTCATGTCTGACTCTGTGATCCTGTGGACTGTAGCCTGCCAGCCTCCTCTGTCAATGGAATTCTCCAGGGAAGAATATCAGAGTGGGTAGCCATTCACTTCTCTAGGGGATCTTATTGTAAGTGGATTCTTTACCATCTGAGCCACCAGGGAAGCCCCATATGGTCTGTTGCAACTACTCAAATTTGCCATTATAGCATGAAAGCAGTCAGAAAATACCTGAATGAATGGATGTGTCCTGTGTTCCAATAAAACTAGCTATCTAGGGGCAGTAGTTGGCTAGATTGAGGGCAGGAGGAGAAGGGGGTGACAGGATGGGATGGTTGGATGGCATCACTGACTCAATGGATACACGTCTGAGCAAACTCCAGGAGATAGTGAACAACAAGGAATCCATCTGGCATGCTGCAGTCCTTGGGGTCACAAAGAGTCGGATATGACCTGGTGACTGCTCAACAACTTTTCAGTCTTAAGGACCAGAACTTTGGAAATGAGTAAAAGTTGGATTGTGGTATTTGATCTTTGCACCATTACCTGGATGATTTTTTGTCTTGTTAAAAAAACCTTTAAAATATTTTTCCTGTTTTTGTAAAGATGATTGTAGTAATGTATCTACGCAGGATAAAATACATTGCATCCTGAATCACATCGAAAGAAATGCAGATTTATCAATACCATATAAGTAGAGACTACTGAGAAAATGGAAAAACTTTAGTAACACATGGAGAGTTTTAGAAGTACAAACTTTTTCCTCCTCTAAAAGTGCAGTAATTTCTTTCCTGACTTCTGTTACTCTGCCAGCATTCTGGACTTCATGTGTTTATAAACATAAAAAGAAACTTTTTTTTCATTTTTTATTTTGTCAACAGTAATATGAACCATTTATTTTAAAGGAAAAGCCTTTAGGCAAAGCCTTTGGTAGAAATTAGAATTTTTCTCTGAAGCGGCAGTTTATGGTGAAGAATAGTTTATCTGTTAAACATGAGAGAAGCAACTCTGTTTGGTACTGGAAGTTACTATTACAACACATCAGGTTCCCATTAGATTTTGGGTCCCTTCATTTGAAGTATGGTGGCTGCTTAGATGACTGCCCAGATAATAACTTGGATAATCTCTCATTAGTGCATGTTCAGAATAGCAGTTTGGCACAGAAAAGAGGACAGTACAAAATTATTCCTCAAGTTGGAGTGAGGGAAAGGTCTCAGGTCTCTAACAGGGAAAAAGGTAAGACTAGTGTATTGAATCTGAACCCAGAAATTCATGATAGGAAACAGCTTCCTCAGCTAGTAAAGCTGCAAAACAGTGCAGTCAAGCCACTGCACAGATACCGCATGGGGTCTAAATCCATAGAAAAGAATAAGGAGTAAGTTCCTGCAGCAGTGACTGAACCCAGCCATAACTCACAAGAGACAGGACTAAATGGTCTTTAACTGGCTCCAGGTTTAAATACTCTGTCATCCAACCTAGATAAGAGGGATTTGATCTAAAATGGAGAATGAAAAAATGTGGAGATATAAACTCTTGTTAGCTTACATTTAAATTTGACCAGTGACTTATTTAGCAGTAAATACTCCTTATATCTGGAACTTCCCAAGTTAAAACAAATAGAAAAGTCTGTAAAAGGAGGGCCTGCTAGGCCAGGCCCTGTGCTGAAAGTACAAAGAATAAAGATAACCCCTGTGCTGAAATTGATCACGGCTTTGTAGGATAAATTAATGTAAATGAGTTTTCAAAATATGTGCAGTGTGTAGAGTTAGGGGTAGGGTAAGAGGTCTCAGGGGAGGCTTTCCAGAAGATGTCTTAGCTTGGTTTTAACGAATAATAATTTATAAGGCACACAGAGGACAGAAGGGAATTGTAGGCGAATTATGGGAATTGGCCCATACTGAGTTCAGGAAACCTTACGGGGTTCAGTGTAAGCTTGAGCTTTAAATCTTTTTACGTCAAGGTTCATATGTATGCTTTCTTAAATCTCAGGGACAGGTAGGAGGGAAAGCTTGCCAATGTCTCATGCAGGTTTGCGTACATAAAGTCATCTAGGTTGAGGGGTGCATGTTAGCAATAGAAGAGGCAAACTAAAACCGGCACGTTGGGAGAAAGGTTGAACAGGGGTCTGATTTGCACAAGAGAAGTTCCCCAAGGCAGCCCATCAATAATACCATGTTAGATAATGACCCCAGAAAAATGAGGTTCTAATGAATGATTTTTCTCTTTCAATAAGTAAACTTCTTCTCTCTCCTTTGTACAAAGTCAGTTCAGTTCAGTCACTGAGTCGTGTCTGACTTTGCAACCCCATGGACTGCAGCACACCAGGCCTCCCTGTCCATCACCAACTCCCTGAGTTTACTCAAACTCATGTCCATTGAGTCGGTGATGCCATCCAACTATCTCATCCTCTGTCGTCCCCTTCTCCTCCTTCCCCCAATCCCTTCAGCATCAGGGTCTTTTCCAATGAGTCAACTCTTCACATCAGGTAGCCAAAGTATTGGAGCTTCAGCTTCAACATCGGTCCTTCCAGTGAATATTCAGGACTGATTTTCTTGAGAATGGACTGGCTGGATCTCCTTGCAGTCCAAGGGACTCTCAAGAATCTTCTCCAACACCACAGTTCAAAAGCATCAATTCTTCGGCACTCTGCTTTCTTTATAGTCCAACTCTCACATCCATATGTGACCACTGGAAAACCATAGCCTTGACTCAACAGACCTTTGTTGGCAAAGTAATGTCTCTGCTTTTTAATATGCTGTCTAGGTTGGTCATAAGTTTTCCTTCCAAGGAGTAAGCATCTTTTAATTTCATGGCTGCAGTCACCATCTGCAGTGATTTTGGAGCCCAAAAAGATAAAGTCTGACACTGTTTCCACTGTTTTCCCATCTATTTGCCGTGAAGTGATGGGACCAGATGCCACGATCTTTGTTGAGCTTTAAGCCAACTTTTTCACTCTCCTCTTTCGTCAAGAGGCTCTTTAGTTCCTCTTCACTTTCTGCCATAAGGGTGGTGTCATCTGCATATCTGAGGTTTTTGATATTTCTCCTGGCAATCTTGATTCCAGCTTGTGCTTCATCCAGCCCAGCATTTATCATGATGTACTCTGCATATAAGTTAAATAAGCAGGGTGACAATATACAGCCTTGATGTATTCCTTTTCCTATTTGGAACCAGTGTGTTGTTCCATGACCAGTTCTAACTGTAGCTGCTTAACCTGCATCGCATTCCTCAAGAGGCAGGTCAGGTGGTCTGGTATTCACGTCTCTTTCAGAATTTTCCACAATTTATTGTGATCCACACAGTCAAAGGCTTTGGCTTAGTCAATAAAGCAGAAAAAGACGTTTTTCTGGAACTCTCTTGTTTTTTCGATGATCCAGCCAATGTTGGCAATTTGATCTCTGGCTCCTCTGCTATTTCTAAAACGAGCTTAAACATCTGGAAGTTCACGGTTCACGTATTGTTAAAGCCTGGCTTGGAGAATTTTGAGCACTACTTTACTAGCGTGTGCTGCTCCTGCTCCTGCTAAGTCACTTAGTCGTGTCCGACTCTGTGCGACCAGGCTTCCCCGTCCCTGGGATTCTCCAGGCAAGAACACTGTAGTGGGTTTCCATTTCCTTCTCCAATGCATGAGGGTGAAAAGAGAAAGTGAAGTCGCTAAGTCGAGTCTGACTCTTAGCGACCCCATGGACTGCAGCCTACCAGGCTCCTCCGTCCATGGGATTTTCCAGGCAAGAGTACTGGAGTAGGGTGCCATTGCCTTCTCCAATTAGCGTGTGAGATGAGTGCAATTGTGCAGTAGTTTGAACATTCTTTGGCATTGCCTTTCTTTGGGATTGGAATGAGAACTGACCTTTTCCAGTCCTGTGGCCACTGCTGAGTTTTCCAAATTTCCTGGCATATTGAGTACAGCACTTTCACAAAATCATCTTTTAGGATTTGAAATAGTTCGACTGGAATTCCATCACCTCCACTATCTTTGTTTGTAGTGATGCTTCCTAAGGCCCACTTGACTTCACATTCCAGGATGTCTGGCTCTAGGTGAGTGATCACACAATCGTGATTATCTGGGTCGTGAAGATGTTGTTCATACAGTTCTTCTGTGTATTCTTGCCACCACTTCTTAGTATCTTCTGCTTCTGTTAGGTCCATACCATTTCTGTCTTTTATTGAGCCCATCTTTGGATGAAATGTTCCTTTGGTATCTCTAATTTTCTTGAAGAGATCTCTAGTCTTTCCTATTCTATTGTTTTCCTCTATTTCTTTGCATTGATCACTGAGGAAGGCTTTCTTATCTCTCCTTGCTATTCTTTGGAACTCTGCATTCAAATGGGTATATCTTTCCTTTTCTCCTTTGCTTTTTGCTTCTCTTCTTTTCAAAGCTATTTGTAAGGCCTCCTCAGACAGCCATTTTGATTTTTTACATTTCTTTTTCTTGCATTTCTTGGTCTTGATCCTGTCCCCTGTACAATGTCAGGAACCTCCGTCCATAGTTCATCAGACACACTGTCCTTCAGATCTAGTCCCTTAAATCTATTTCTCACTTTCACTGTATAATCATTAGGGATTTGACTTAGGTCATACCTGAATGGTCTAGTAGTTTTCCCTACTTTCTTCAGTTTAAGTCTGAGTTTGGCAATAAGGAGTTCATGATCTGAGCCACAGTCAGCTTCCGGTAGTCCAAAGTAACTCATACTAAAAAGCAAATAGTTGAAAATTATTTGACAATTACCATAAACAAAATGTAGGAATAGTGAATGAGGAGACTCAACATATAAAGACATGGTCCTTCCTCGAGAGACATGCTCTTTTTACCTAAATATCTGTATTTTTAAGACCAGGGAAGATAAGTCTGATTCTTTGTATAGCTTACTTAGATACATTCTTAGTATCTGAACGTTTGTTTTTAAAAAATCTCTTTGAATAGGTATTTGTGTTATTTCCAAAAATAAATTGAATTTACACTTAAAGCTTGTTCAAATTCTTCATATGTTGTATGTAATTTTCTGTGGTTTATTTCACAATTGAGAGGAAGAAATTCACAAAGTGCTAAGCTGTATCCTCTAAGGCCAAGAAGTGCTCCTATCAAAGATTATTTAAAATAAATACATGTCTTGACTTTGGAGGACAGAACCAAAAGAATTCCAAAAATGATCTAAGTAATGGCAATATCACCAAAATTATTTGCACATCTAAGCAACTTTGGTGTGTCCAGGTCCTCTCCTGAGTCTTCCGAAGTGTACAGCCTACCAATGTGATTACTCTGAAACAATAGTCATTTGGATGGTCCAGTTCCAGTGTGCTTGTTAAAAAAAATAAAAATCACATGTTTTATAAGATGTAATGTTAATAAAAAAATTCCTAGAGTATTACTTGTTGTTTGCCTTGAATTTTAGCTACTGATTTGGTAGACCGGAGTTTTGCTGAAATTGCAGTTGCTAACTTTGGCAAATTTCCAAGCTGTTGTTTTTGACTTGGAGATAATTATGAAGAGAGGTTAGATTTTCCTAGCATCTCTCTCAATGCAGGCTGGGTGACTCTTCATAGGCATTCATTCATCTTGTTGAATCTAATTAGCACAGGCATTTTTGGGTCTCAGAAGGTCCATCTATCATTTGCTGAGACTCCAGGCTATTTTTAGCAAAAGATAAATGTGTGTGCAAGGGTCCCCCAAAGATGAGGCAAGTAGAGAGCAAGTAAGAAGGCTGGTTTTAAGAGTTTGCAGGACTCTTGGAAAAAGAGGGATTAATTAGATAGTTTTTGTGTAATGTTGGTCCAGTTACCTAACTTGTGTGTACTTGTTTCCTTAGGTAAAAAATTGGATACTATTTGGAGCTGTCTTATAAAATTTGGGGGAAGACTAACAAAACCTCTCAAATATGTAAAGCCCTTTTAAGAGCTTGGCAGGTAGTCAACAACCAGCAATATTAGCTTTTGCTATTGTTTTTCCCCTATGTAGCTTATTGAGAAATCTAGCAAGTATTTTTCTAAATAAATGTGTCATATGAGTAAACATTATTTTTATGTTTAACAAGTAGTTTTAAACATATTCTTCACTGGTCCTTACACCAGTTGCTGGAATGTAGTTGAAAAGACTAAGTACTCTTATTTTTACAAACTGAAATCCAAGGAGATTAGTAATTTGCCTCAAGTCACCCTCCTAGCACGTGGGTACGCTGGAAATTATGAATGGGGCTGTCTAATTTCCTAATTCAGTGTGCTTTCTACTAGGTTAAGGGCCAGTCCGAGAATGTTGGATGAGGGATGGAGGTTTCAGCTCACTGAATGAAAAATCTTCCTACTAGAGTTCTTACGAAGTGGTTTCCTTGAGAAGGTATGAGCAGTGACAGTAGTCAAGCAGGAGCTGGGTGACCAATTTTGATAGATATTATTAAGGGCTTTTTGTATTTGGGAAAATCTTGACCTAGATAACTGAAATGGCCCTTTTGACTTAGATTGTGTGGTTTCATGTAGGGGAAATTTGTTAACTTGTGCTCTTTAAATTGTCATTTTTCATTGTGACTCATTACAAGGTCATAAATAACTTCAGCTGCTTCTCCCTTGGATGTTCTGTGTAATTCATTTGCCTCATGCTTTCTAATAGCACTCTATGACTAACATGACCTGGAATATTTAGCCTTAGGTGTGTGTCCCTTTGCATCACACAGAATATTAAAAAGACATGTATTCAAGAATTGAAATCCGGTAAAAATAACTTATTGTTTTATGCAGAACATTTTTAAATGAAGCTGGTGTTTTGTTTTGTTTTGTTTTCCTTTACTGTTAGTACCTGGGAGTGAAAAGATACAATGATTACTAATATTGTTTGGTGCCTCCACCTCGATTCATGCTGAAGTACTATTGCTGTACACATTCAACACAATTGTTCTACTATGAACTATATATTTTAAAGAAATCATTCAGTGTTTGACTGTTTAAGCACTGAATAATTTTTTTGTTGGCAAGCATTTACATGAAAGAAGAAGATATTCTTTGGTAATTAATTGATATTGATACCAGGTGAATATAAGCAAAACAACAAATCCCAAATTCAGTCATTTACATGGCAAGTACAATTTTAAAGATATGCTATTAATTCAGTCTCCATGTTTGCAGCTAAAATTTTAATTCAACAAATTACCATATCATTGGAAAATAGCACGCTTGTGATTTCTTTACTTAATTTTCAGGCATTCCATATTGTCTGTTCTATCAGGGCTTGAAATTAAATGCCTCTCAGCTAATGTGTGAGTTTCTCTAGTTAGTGGAATACAAAAACCTGTGAGATGCTTTGATGACCTTTTCATTTCCAGTCTGGAAATGCCTAAAACTATTTTGGGTTTTAAAGAGCTCATCATGTCCATGTTAAAAATAATAGGGCTGCTATAACAAAGTACCACAAATTAGGTGGCTTTTAACAAGAGGAATTTATTGTCTCTCAGTTCTGGAGACTAGAAGCCTGAAATTAAGGTGTTGGCAGGGCCATCCCCTTCCTGAAGTTTCTAGGGGACGGTTCCTCCTTGTCTCTAATTAGCTTCCGGTATTTTCTGACAATGCTTGGCATTCCTTGCTTTGTGGCAGTAACAAGAAGTAACACGAAATCTCTGTTTGCATCTTCACATGGTTCTTTTCCCTCTATGTATCTAGTATCTGTCTTCTTTTAGGACATCAGTGATTAGATTAGGGCTTAAGCTATTATGATTCATCTTAGTTGATTATGTCTGAAAGACCCTGCCTCCATCAAATGACATTCTCACTTTCAAGGTAGACAGGAACTTGAGGGGCAGCACACAACTCAGTGGGAACTCAATCCCTTTTTCTTTAAACTCTTTATATACTTTCTTTAAACTCTGGTCTCAAAATGATGTTGCAACTTAAGTAGTACTATAAAACTATTTGAAAAACTATATGAAAATATTCTCCTGTATAAGGCACAATAAGGCAAGTTATAAACATCTGTAAAGCCAAGGGGAAGATAGTTTTAATTGTACTTTTGTTTGCTTATAGTTTTGCCCGGTTTCTTTGGAGTAGATGTAGATTCTTCTCCCTTCCATGAGATAGGACCCTTCTATGGGTGTCAATTCATCTCTTTCAACATCTTTAAATGTAGATGGCACAAGTGTGGATTGAAAAAAACAGTCTTTCAATCTCCCTATTTTAAGGCATCTATGCTAAAACATAAGAAAAATATATAGTTAATTTTCATATAAAATATTAAGCTACCCTAATATTTTATGTAAAACTCTAAAACAGTTTCAAGAATTTTAAAATATTGAATTTTATATTCAATATTAAAGAATATAAAAATATAAAATTATACTCAGTAGTGTTGTTTCCACAGAGTTACAAGAAAATATTGTGGGCTTCAGAATCATGATTTATTGGATAATGAATTAGCAGAAAACATAGCAAGTATAACTGAAGATAGCTAGCAAGGGCCCTGTAGGAGAACAGAGGACAAAATTAATCTTTGAAAATGCAGGGATTCATACCCTAAACCAGTTATGCCTTAGAAATTTCTAAAAAAAATTACAATATACAAATACACATTGCATCAGTCGGCAGAGCAGTAACACTATCATGTGTCACGTAGCCTCTGGAAAACTCCGCTGTACATGTATGGAAAAATGAAAGTTACAGAAGCAAAAACATGTTAGTATTACAGTGAAAGGAGTTCTGACTTTTCCCAACCTGAAAAGGGAGTCATAGCCTCAGGAGTCTGGCCCCTACTTAGAGAACCCCTGTAAAGGCTAGATTAAATATGCTTATACCTAATGCCAGTAGTTAGTTTACCAAATTACGTTCTCCATTATCTTAATAGTGCTAAGGCCACTCCCACCAGACCTTGAGCTCAGTCACCAAGGAAGTGATCATGTTTTGTTTATCTTTGCATCTTTATTATGGCTCCTTGTCCATAAAACATATTAACAGTCTTCAATAAATGTTCATTGAAAAAATTTGAGAATTTTTAATTTCATCAGAAAACATGGTCAAAGTATTTAAAAATCTTTGGTGCCCTCAAGAGGCATAGTAGTGCAAAGCAGCTTATGGAAAATACTGCATGCATTATTTTTTAATTTTGAGCCTAATTTGGGTTTAGGTTGCTACCTCTCTGGATTGATAAGTTTTCTTCCACTCCAAATTATCTTACAAGTGTCAAACAGATTCTTGTATTCCACTTTTTATGTCCCATTTCATGTTGATACAGGTTGAAATGATAATATTCTTTACTGAATAGTTTCTTACTAGCATTAAGATGCTGACCAATTGACTATACTCCACGGTTTCTTACTTTCCTGTTGCCAAGAAAAGCTGATCATTGCAGCTAGTTTTCTCTGATGAGAGAGGTGAGTTTTGTACTTGATATTCTGAAATTACCTCTTGCCTTTGATTCAAATCTTTGTTATTTCACCCTGTTATGGGTCTATATTTCTTTTGAGAGCAGACATTATTTCATATTACGAATGTCTGGCATATTTAAAATTTTCTTTTAATTGAGTTTAATTATTTTATCTTGTTATACCTGTTCCAAAATAAATGAGTTTTTTTACTCTGTGGTTTTGTAGGTGCACATACTTGTAACCAAAAGAGCAAAGGTGACCGCATTTATTTTCAGGGAACTCTTACATAAATGGAAAATGTGGGTGATCTCCCCAGTTATTATTAACAAATTTGGCAGTTCTGATATGCCTTAGGTGTATTGAGTTCCTTATAATACCCAAATTATTAAAAAGACTTTCGGATCACTCAGTCACACTGATGGTCAATGTAGTAGAAAGAACCAAGAATTTTATACTTGCTTTAAGGTTGAATGCCATGTGAGGACACTGAAGAGATTTTTTTGTTTGGTTTTTGGTGGAAGTTCACCAAAGTGTTAAAAGTTTGGAAGAACTAAAATTTTTATCTAGATAGAGGAAAGTCTAGGATAGATGCATCCACAGAGTATATTTACAACATGACCACCCTTCCATTTTTAAAACATTTTATTTCATTTATTTGTTCAAATATTTATGGAGAGTCTAATATGTATCAGCCATTATCCTGGGCTGTGGGAACACGGATATTGAAAAGGGAGTCTCGTCCTTCACGAAGCTCTTCTCCTAGAGAGGCCAGCAAAGTTAAAAACAAGGCAGCGTCGTAAGTGCTGTGACAAGCATATAGGCATGTCAGAAAATCCTCTGCAGACCTAAAATTCTGATCCTGTCTTGCAGAACAATTAAGTGTTAGTTGGATGGTGGAGGAAAGGATGTTTCAACAACGGGGCTAGTGTGTGGATGGTATTGGAAGACTGTGTGGAGGAATAGCTGTAAGAGGCAGGCAGAGATCTTGACTATTCAAATAAACATCTGGCAGGTTTTCTTGGAGGCAACAAACTGCCGAAAAGTTTTAAACTGGGGAGTCATATGAGCAGGTACACACATTTCAGAAAGTTCACTTTGGCCACAGCGTGAAAAGAAGATGAGAAGGGGGTAAACTGAGGAGTAGGGAGTGAATTTGAAATGTTGCATTTTGGCAACAAATGGAAAAGAAGTGAACTCAGGCAATTCAATAGGAATGAAATGGAAACGTTAAGGAGAGAGAATCAGTAGGATTTGGTAGGTAAGGGAGTGAAGACGTCCAGGACGCCAGCCCTGTGTTTGGTTTAGATGGTTGTGTCATCACTAAAATCAGAAATTCAGAAGGAACAGTGTATTCTGGGAATAAGGATGACTGCGTTCGAGACATTCAAATAGCAATGTCTCGAAGGCAGTTAGTCATCAGATTTGGAGAGCAGAAGACTAGGGCTTCTTTGTGGCTCGGGTGGTAAAGAATGTCTGCAATTCAGGAGACCTGGGTACAATCCCTGGGTGGGGAGATCCCCTGGAGAAGGGAATGGCAACCCACTCCAGGATTCTTGCCTGGAGAATCCCATGGACAGAGGAACTTGACGGGTTATGGTCCATAGGATCACAAAGAATTGGACACGACTGAGTGACTGATACACAGAGGGGCACAGGCAAGAGACCATCCAGAAACACCTGGGTGGACGTTGGCTCTGAAAAAATGGATAGCACCGTCCGAGATTTCTGTTTTCTGGCATCTAGCCTGAGTCAGGCCCTAGTTACGAACAGCTAGAACTCCAACAGAAAACCTGTATTCTTTCTGGCTGAAGAACCACAGGACAGAAAGTTAGGGGGGATATTCCAGAAGGAAAAGACCCACAAAAGAGAAGCCCCGAATCCCATCTATAAAGTCTGTTTAAATCTTTCAACAGACTTAGGTTTGAGCCTTGGTGGCTGATCGGGGGCAAGGTATTTCCCCTCATAGAGCCTTAGCTTATTCATTTTTAAAATGCAAAAACTAATATTTTTTGCAGAATGGTTATGAGGATTAAAAAAAATGCAAGTGCGTGGGAAGTGTTTCACAGTGCTTTCCATATAGTAGACTCAATAAATGACTGTACTATCAATCAGGGTTCTGCTGGTGGCACGTGACAGAAACTGAACTCAAACTTGCTCAAGCGGAAGGACAAGGAAGAACAGTGGGCGGAGTCAGGGACTTGGTGTGACCAGGGCTTGTGAATGCTTCCTCCTTCTCTCCCTCTCTCCTTCTCCCTCTCTTCACTGCACACCTTGCCCACCTCCTGGGGTTTATTCTTGTTTTCTTTCTGTTGATGGCTTTGGCCTTTGGGGATGGGTGTGGAGAAGTCTGGTGCATAGTAGTCCAGACTGACAACCCTCCGTGGAAGGCAGAAGAATAAGTCCCAAAGATGTCCACGTCCTGAGTCCAGGAACCTGTAAACATGTTACTTACATAATAGTAACAGGGAATTAAGATGGCAGATGGAATTACAGTTGTTAATCAACTGACCTTAAAATAGGGAGACATCCTGGATTATCCAGGTTGGCCCAATGGAGTCACAAAGTTCCCTAAATATGGAAGAGTGAGGCGGGAGGCTAACAGGGTGCTGTGACTACTGAAGGTCGGAGTGATGTGATGTGAGAGGACTTGACTGTCATTACTGGCTTTGAATATGGAGGAAGGGCTCACAGCCCTCAGAAGACAGAAATAGCAAGGAAGCATATTATCCCCTGGGGCCTCCAGAAAGAATATAGCCCTGCTACTGATTGTAGCCAGTGAGACCCGTGTGAGACTTCTGATCTACACAATTGTAAGGCAAATCTGTGTCGTTTAAGCCTCTAAGTGTGTGGTAATTTGCCTGTACAAAACTAATATACCATTTCAGCTTAGTTGGGGTGATTCAGGTTTTGTGGTCTAAAACTTATGCAATTTGGGGGACGTTAAGAAAAATTCAAAATTACAAAACAGACTATTTAGAATGAGAACAAATCACAACAGATCACAAATTTTAAAAAGATGACAAATGCTACAAACTGAAAATGTCCAGAAAGATAATATTTTAAAATTATTAATAGTTCCCAGACATACCTCTATATAACACTTCTCCCAGTGCAGTTTTTGGCTGCTTTTTCTCTGATCTCTTTTTCATATGATGCCATTTTCTTATGTTTTTTAGTGGAATAGAAAGGTAATCCCCTCTTCCCTCTAATGTCATTAACTGAAATTTATCTTTGACTATTGAGAAACCTGTATGCAGATCAGGAAGCAACAGTTAGAACTGGACATGGAACAACAGACTGGTTCCAAATAGGAAAAGGAGTACGTCAAGGCTGTATATTGTCACCCTGCTTATTTAACTTATATGCAGAGTACATCATGAGACACGCTGGATTGGAAGAAGCACAAGCTGGAATCAAGATTGCCAGGAGAAATATCAATAACCTCAGATATGCAGATGACACCACACTTATGGCAGAAAGTGAAGAGGAACTCAAAAGCCTCTTGATGAAAGTGAAAGTGGAGAGTGAAAAAGTTGGCTTAAAGCTCAACATTCAGAAAACAAAGATCATGGCATCTGGTCCCATCACTTCATGGGAAGTAGATGGGGAAACAGTGGAAACAGTGACTGACTTTATTTTTGGGGGCTCCAAAATCACTGCAGATGGTGATTGCAGCCATGAAATTAAAAGACACTTACTCCTTGGAAGGAAACTGATGACCAACCTAGACAGCATATTAAAAAGCAGAGACATTATTTGCCAACAAAGGTCTGTCTAGTCAAGGCTATGGTTTTTCCAATGGTCATGTATGGATGTGAGAGTTGGACTATAAAGAAAGCTGAGCACCAAAGAATTGATGCTTTTGAACTGTGGTGTTGGAGAAGACTCTTGAGAGTCCCTTGGACTGCAAGGAGATCCAACCAGTCCATTCTAAAGGAGATCAGTCCTGGGTGTTCATTGGAAGGACTGATATTGAAGCTGAAACTCCAATATTTTGGCCACCTGATGTGAAGAGCTGACTCATTTGAAAAGACCCTGATGTTGGGAAAGATTGAGGGCAGAAGAAGAAGGGGACAGAGGATGAGATGGTTGGATGGCATCACTGACTCAATGGACATGGGTTTGGGTGGGCTCTGGGAGTTGGTGATGGACAGGGAGGCCTGGCGTGCTGCGGTTCATGGGGTCACAGAGAGTTGGAGACGACTGAGTGACTGGACTGAACTGATATTTTAGCAAAGTTTCCTTTAGTTTCATGACTTGTAAATTTTTAGAATTGCTAAATTGAGAAAACTTCTATCAAATGTGCTTCACCAATGAGAGAACTGTCAGGTTTTAGGCATTACAACTTTTCTTATTCAGGGGCTAATCTTAAATAATCTTTAAAATGGTGACACTTATAAACCAGGTTGTTGTCTCTTTTCTTGTCACGATGATATGTTGTAAATTTTTTTTAGGTTAGTATTTCATTTGAACTCAGCAAGAAATTCATGAGGATTTGTGTTGAGAGAACTGGGCCGGAAGAGGAGCATGTGCAGAGGTGTGGCCAAGCAAAGGAAGACCAGGTGCAGGGGATGTGAAGCGAGTGGCCAGTGGCCGCAAGAAGACTAGAAAAGTGTGCTGGAGCCAGGGAGGAAGGTGGAGGATGGTGTCAAACGCTGGCAAGTGGCCGAAGAGAGAAGGCCGTGTTTTAAGTTAAAGTGTCAGAAGCCTGAGATGATTGCTAACCACCATGGGAAATGGTAAGGTCATTAAGACTAGAGTCGGGAAAGCTTTGGTTTGAACCCTAACTCTGCCCCTGACCCACCACCCTGTTCATGTCATGTCAGACAGTGCTGCTTCCCCTGGCCAACATGTATGATCTGTACAATCAGATCAAATTCCTAATGCCGCCAGCCTCCCTCTCCTCAAGGCCAGGTGGTCTCTGTTCCATTGGTTCCATCATTTGGCTGCTCCACTGGCCTGGAGGGCACGACAGCACACAGGGAAGCTCTGATGAAATTCACCAAGTCTTTAGTGATAGCTACCAAAATCTGTTCTTATGCAACACTGAAATGCCTCTAACAAGGAAAGCTGTCCTTTAAAATAGGATGGCCTTGGGACCTCCCTAGTGGTCCAGTGGCTAAGACTCCATGCTCCCAATGCACGGGGCTGGGGTTCGATCCCCGGTCAGGGAACTAGATCATGCATGCTGCAACTAAAAAATCCAGCGTGCTGCAACGAGAACTGAAGATTCTGCATGCTGCCGCTGAGACCTGGTGCAGCCGAATAAAAAATAACTATTAAAAAAAATAAATAGGATGGCCTTGGACACTATGACTGCCTCACTGAGAAACACCTGTGCCATCATCCAGATGAAGTGCTATGTGTTCAGAGCTGATAAGTCTGCTAATATATCATTTTGTAAAATCACACGCAGACACAAGTGAACATCCCAGTTGATCTGACCCCCAGCCCAGTGGACTAAGTGATCAGTGGGTTAGATCATGGAGCTCTTGGTGGAAAAAATTACTTATTTGAAAATCATTATCTTGATCTGTGTTTTCTCTTGCATGTGCCTCTATTGCCGCTGTAGGATCTGCCTCCAGTACAGTCAGAGATCCACTAGAGGAGGGGCCCCTAATGCTAATACTGAAGGATCTGTGTAAGGTTATAAGAGCCTGTCTGAGAGATGGAGTGTTGGAGGAGGTCACAGAGAGGACATGACTGCTGGTTGACCTTCGTGCTGGACCTGGGCAGCCGGAGGCCCCTCCCTCATCCCCTGTCCTTGGCACAGGTGTCTGCTTGCCTTTCCTGCACTAAGAGCTGCCCCAAGGACATGGCCTTGAGATGGCAATGCATGGCTGAGACCATCTGGACAGTCCTTATACAGGACTCAGTTCAGTTCAGTTCAGTTCAGTCGCTCAGTCGTGTCCGACTCACTGTCCATCACCAAGTGCTGGAGCCCACCCAAACCCATGTCCATCGAGTCGGTGATACCATCCAACCATCTCATCCTCTGTCATCCCCTTCTCCTCCTGCCCTCAATCTTTCCCAGCATCAGGGTCTTTTCAAATGAGTCAACTCTTTGCATCAGGTGGCCAAAATATTGGAGTTTCAGCCTCAGCATCAGTCCTTCCAATGAACACCCAGGAAGAATCTTCTCCAACACCACAGTTCAAAAGCATCAATTCTTCAGCACTCAGCTTTCTTCACAGTCCAACTCTCACATCCATACATGACTACTGGAAAAACCATAGCCTTGACTAGATGGACCTTTGTTGGCAAATAATGTCTGCTTTTTAATATGCTGTTTAGGTTGGTCATAACTTTCCTTCCAAGGAGTAAGCGTCTTAAATTCATGGCTGCAATCACCATCTGCAGTGATTTTGGAACCCCGAAAAATATAGTCAGCCACTGTTTCCACTGTTTCCCCATCTATTTGCCATGAAGTGATGGGACCTGATGCCATGATCTGAGTTTTCTGAATACAGGACTGAACCCCATTAAAGCCGTTATGTACATTTTAAGATCCTGCCGACCAGTGTGTAGGTCTGCTCATCTTACAGCTCCCAGGACCAGCCTTGTACATAAGTTCCATGCTTATTAAACCTGCCACCTACCCATCTGGAGTGAGTGACCAGTCTCTTCCTTTGGTCTCTCCTTACCTGCAGTGTATGGGGTCAGATTTTGAAGCAACGCCTTCTTTGCTTTTTCCTAGGAAGACATCTTGGAGAAGGCAATGGCACCCCACTCCAGTACTCGTGCCTGGAGAATCCCATGGACGGAGGAGCCTGATAGGCTGCAGTCCATGGAGTCGCAAGAGTCGGACATGACTAAGTGACTTCACTTTCACTTTTCACTTTCATGCATTGGAGAAGGAAATGGAAACCCACTCCAGTGTTCTTGCCTGGAGAATCCCAGGGATGGGGGAGCCTGGTGGGCTGCCGTCTATGGGGTCGCACAGAGTCGGACACGACTGAAGTGACTTAGCAGCAGCAGCAGCAGGAAGACACCTGGGCTTCCCAGGTGGCACTGGTGGTAAAGAACCTGCCTGCCAATGCAGGACACATAAGGGAAGTGGGTTCAATCCCTGGGTGGAGAAGATCCCCTGGAGAAGGGAATGGCAACCCACTCCAGTATTCTTGCCTGGAGAATCCCATGGACAAAGGAGCCTGGTGGGGTTACAGTCCGTGGGGTTGCCAAGAGCCAGACATGCCTGAAGTGATTTAGCACAGCACAGCACAGGAAGATACCTACATCTCAAGGCTGTTGTGTTTTCGTCTCCTTTTCCTTCCCTTCTTTTCCCTTCTCTGCGCCTACAAGCCTTTTAGTGTTTCTTTATCGTAAAACAAACTCTTTCTTGAGCCTGTCTCTCTCTTCATCCTTTTGCTCTTTGTATGTTAGAAACACAAGGAATCCTTCATGGTTCAGTCTCAGATGCTTTAAGAGAGTCTTCCCTTCTGCAATTGCTAAGCCTAGGACTTTGAGATTACTCACTGCACTCTGACAAAACAGGTATTTTTCATACTCACAGGCTAATTATCCACGCCTGGAGTCATGCTATTCCTTCTTGCTCTGTTGCTTCAGAGACTAAACTGGAGAAAACCCTCTGACCTTTGTTCAGGTTAGGTAGCTCTCAGAGCATTTGGGGAGTTACAGTAAAAATTGTTAAAAGTTAAGAGCTACTGGTGATGGGAGCAATTGGCTGTGGGGAAAGCTGGGTCTTGCTCTCGTGGGCAGGGCCATGCTAGGTAAATCTTTCATTCAGTTTTCCGCTGATGGCAGAGTAGAAGGATGTGTGCTCATCTTCTGTCTGTGAGTGTCTGAGGGTCTCCTGCAGAGGTGTGGGTCAGCCGTGGCCTTCTGTGGGGACAGAGGGCACTGGCAGCAGCAGTCCTGGGAGGTGTGGCATGTTGGCACAAATCCTCCTGGAGGAGGTTGTCACTAGCCCTTACCATAGAGCTGGCAGAGTCCATTGGCATCACTGACTCAATAGACATGAGTCTGAGCAAACTCCAGGAGATAGTGAAGGACAGGAAAGCCTGCTATGCTATAGTCCATGGGTTCACAAAGAGTCAGACATGGCTTAGCAACTGAACAACAAAAAGAGCTACCGTCTATTAATTGCTTACAAACTACTGCACAATTGCGCTCATCTCACACGCTAGTAAAGTAATGCTCAAAATTCTTCAAGCCAGGCTTTAGCAATACGTGAACCATGAACTTCCAGATATTCAAGCTGGTTCTAGAAAAGGCAGAGGAACCAGAGATCAAATTGCCAAGATCCGCTAGATCATGGAAAAAGCAAGAGTTCCAGAAAAACATCTATTTCTGCTTTATTGACTATGCCAAAGCCTTTGACTGTGTGGATCACAATAAATTGTGGAAAATTATGAAAGAAATGGGAATACCAGACCACCTGACCTACCTCTTGAGAAACTTGTATGCAGGTCAGGAAGCAACAGTTAGAACTGGACATGGAACAACAGACTGGTTCCAAATAGGAAAAGGAGTACATCAAGGCTGTATAGTCACCCTGCTTATTTAACTTATATGCAGAGTGCAGGGAGCTGGCGGGAGGACCTCCACCCATGGCAAAGGTCATGAGGAAGGAGGCTCGACATATGCAAAGGTGGGATCGAGCCTCAGGAGTCCCCCTGGAAATTCTCGAGCATCTATCCCATAACCAGAGCTTGCCTACTTTACTACTTTGTGCTCTCACCTACACCTCTGACTTTACGGGGGGCTGTCCCCCACCACCTCTTTCGGAGAAGGCATTAACTTAGAGCTCCAGTTAATAAAAACTCCTGGGCGTGACAAGAGTGTTTTAACCTACAAACTCCTCTGAAGGTTCTCTAGCCTGCCTGACAGGCTAGTCCGGCCACATGTGATTGCTCACAGCCTCCCAACCGTGAGAGGCACGAGATGCTTTAAACCTTCTAAAAACAGGTTCCTTAGAAAAGTTAGAAAACCATTAGTATAAGTATAATGGGCTGATTAGAAATTGTATTAGTGAAGGGTTTTTCATTTGTTGAGCCCATGTTTGTTGCTAAGACTCCACATCCCCTGCCCTTACACACATTAATGAATATATAGAAGAAGTAAGTATTAACCTTTGATATAAATCACGTTAGACCTTAGGCTAAGTAAATTCTTTCCTTAACTAAAACCCACTACACCCTCACCCTATAGGAATGTAACTTTATTTGGGTGGCGTCTGTTTTAAGAATAATCACCCCTGGAGAAATAAGTGTTGACTGACAGCTGTCACAAGGAGAGGGTCATAAATTGTCAGCAGGCCCCCCTGGCCAGAAGATGATGTAACACCCCTAAGACCTATGTATACATTTGTATGAAGCACCTGACTTTAATAAAAGTCAGGACTGCTGTCCCCGCGTGACTTTTGTATAATATCTCAGTGTATAAAAACAGACTCTGGAAAATAAAGAATTGGGATCAGTTCCTCGAAATACTGGTCTCCCCATGTCTCTCTCTCTCTCAAACTCTGGTTGAGTTTCCATCTGGAGCGCGGAGCCCGCCATGCTTACTAATTATTCCCCGGGCTTCTAAGATCCGACTGGGGAGGCCTCAGTGTCTCCTCTCCTTCGGGAGAATGGAAGGACGCCTGCGGCCTATGTAAGTGGTGCAAACTTCTTGTCTTGAAGTTTTATTGGTTTCCCGTGTAAACCAAGCTACTCAGCCTCTTTTCTCCACTGAATTTTCCTGCTGAGCTATCCTCATTCTACTACTCTTTACATCTCTTATTAATATCTAATTGAAGCTATTGTATCCTGATCCTCGCTGATGCCATCCCCACTTCGAATACCCTGGATCAGCCAGGGCTGGACCCCGGCAGCAGAGTACATCATGAGAAATGCTGGGTTGGAAGCAGCACAAGCTGGAATCAAGATTGCCGGGAGAAATATCAATAACCTCCGATATGCAGATGACACCACCCTTATGGCAGAAAGTGAAAAGAAACTCAAAAGCTTCTTGATGAAAGTGAAAGAGGAGAGTGAAAAAGTTGGCTTAAAGCTGAACATTCAGAAAATGAAGATCATGGCATCCAGTCCCATCACTTCATGGGAAATAGATGGGGAAACAATAGAAACAGTGTTAGACTTTATCTTTTTGTGCTCCAAAATCACTGAAGATGGTGATTGCAGCCATGAAATTAAAAGACTCTTGCTCCTTGGAAGGAAAGTTATGACCAACCTAGACAGCATATTAAAAAGCAGAGACATTACTTTGCCAACAAAGGTCCGTCTAGTCAAGGCTATGGTTTGTCCTGTGGTCATGTATGGATGTGAGAGTTGGACTGTGAAGAAAGATGAGCACTGAAGATTTGATGCTTTTGAACTGTGGTGTTGGAGAAGACTCTTGAGAGTCCCTTGGACTGCAAGGAGATCTAACCAGTCCATTCTAAAGCAGATAAGCCCTGGGATTTCTTTGGAGGGAATGATGCTAAAGCTGAAACTCCAGTACTTTGGCCACCTCATGGGAAGAGTTGACTCATTGGAAAAGACTCTGATGCTGGGAGGGATTGGGGGCAGGAGGAGAAGGGGACGACAGAGGATGAGATGGCTGGATGGCATCACCGACTCAATGGACATGAGTCTGAGTGAACTCCGGGAGTTGATGACGGACAGGGAGGCCTGGCGTGCTGCGATTCATGGCTTTGCAAAGAGTTGGACACGACTGAGCGACTGAACAGGTATTAGGCACTGGCCAAACATTCTCTGCATGTTGCTTTGTTTAAATGCATCTCTCAAATCTCATATCAGGCTGTGCTACTTTTGTTTATGTATCTGTGTTTTCTTGGAGACAGAAGACTCCTCAGCTCCTAGAGGTCAGGGCCTGAATGCTCTTCATCTTTACACTCCCAGCACTAGCACAGTACCGCACACAACAGGCACTCCAGCATCGGGGAGTGTTTGGTTTGATGTGAGGTCTAACCCTTCTGGTAGACTGGTCTAATTCTTCTTCTTCTTTTCTATTTGGTTATATTGATTAATTGGTTTCATTGATTAATTGGTTTCATTTTTTTTAGGTTCAACATATAAGTGATAATATATGTATGTCTTTTTTTGTCTGACTTACTTTACTAAGCATAATACCCTCCAGGTTCATTCATGTTGTGGCAAATGGCAAAATTTCATTATTTTTTAAGGCAATGGCACCCCACCCCAGTACTCTTGCCTGGAAAATCCCATGGACAGAGGAGCCTGGTAGGCTGCAGTCCATGGGGTTGCAAAGAGTCAGACATGACTGAGCGACTTCACTTTCACTTTTCACTTTCATGCATTGGAGAAGGAAATGGCAACCCACTCCAGTGTTCTTGCCTGGAGAATCCCAGGGACGGGGGAGCCTGGTGGGCTTCCATCTATGGGGTCGCACAGAGTCGGACACGACTGAAGCGACTTAGCAGCAGCAGCAGCATTGTATATACATATCATAGCTTCTTCATTCATTCATCTATTGATGGACAGTTAGTTTGCTTCCCTGCCTTTAACCATACTTCTGATGAAGCCATGATTTCCCAGCCTAACCCAGAATAAGGCAACTCTCTAGGTCAAAGGTTGGCAAATGTTCTCTGAAGGTCCAGATAGTAAATATTTTTGGCTTTGTGGACAGCTACTCAACTCTACTTTTGTAGCGGGAAAGCAGCCATAGACAATATGAAAACAAGTGGGTGTGGATTTTTTTCCAATAAAACTTTATTTACAAACTACCTGGCTACCCCTGCTCTATCAGGTTTATATCTGTAACCAACAGGCTGGTTTAGACCATGACTTTCTTTCCAAGGGTCAGACAAAAGAGCAAGAGGTACTTACTGTTCCCCCTGGTATTTGTCCCTAATTGGCTTGCATGCTCTTAGAGATTTCTGGAAAACATTGTTAATTTTAGAACATGTTCCTATCTTACAACCATGAAGTCCATAAGTTCTTTTTTTCCTGTGTCAAACTTCAATTCATTCTGCTTTTAACTGAAAGTGATGCTCCTTATTACACTTCAGGAAAGGAACTTATGACCCTGGCATCTTGGCTAATGCTCTATTAAATAATTATTAACCTTGTGCTTGTAGATAGTTCTATGGTTTTGTATCATCTTCTAGTATGTCAGTTGCCTGAAAAAATAGCTCAAAATTCTCTTCAGAAAGAATCATAATGACAAAAGACTGAGAATTTGGTGAACTAGGCAGAATTGTTTTAGGCTACAGACAATGAAAAGCAGACTGAAATTGTCTTCATACTCAGATTGATCAAGTGTGTAAACAGCACTGGGGAGGGAGCTGTTACGTGCATCTCTTGGTTCTGTCCATCATTCATCTCTGTGCTGTTCTGTTCTCAGGCAGGCTTCCCCCTCATAGGAGCCCTGGGAAGTTCCAAGCTTATATGCTTTCAGGTAAAATCCAGTGGAAAATAGAAATTCTGTTTAACAAACAGTTTCAGTACAAACTTTGGGTCTGGCTCTCATAGGCTAGTATTGTCGACCTGCTGATCCAAGTCACCTTGGCCTGAGGCATGGCATATGCTGGTTACCCAAGCCTGGGTAATATGCCCTTGGCTGACTTTTCCACATTCCCCATCTAAACTGAAGAGTTGGTGAAGAGGAATATAGCACCAAGCTTCTAAATGATTCATACTTTTGCAAAAAGAAAAATGAGGTATGGGGAAAAGTTTCACCTTTGTTATAAAAATTCAACTAAGGTCAGAGTAAACACTGTTAGATTTAAATTACTTTCCTTAAAAAACATTGATTACAATGTAAAATCACAGAAAACTCAGATTTAAAAACATTAAGCTTAAAGTACTCAATAGCAACAATAAAAGCCTTCTGTCATCCTAATAGCAATGGATTTGTAATATTCCTGCTAACTAGAATTAGCCATCCCTGGAAAGATTCTAATCCAATGCTGAATTGCTTATAAAATGCCCTATTTATTGTAATGTATTGTAAGTAGTCAAATCTTGTATATACTGCAATTTTCTGTGTCTCTTCTTTGTTGTGGACTAATGTATATTCAGTTCAATTCAGTTCAGTCACTCAGTCAAGTCCGACTCTTTGCGACCCCATGGACTGCAGGACGCCAGGCTTCTCTGTCCATCAACAACTCCTGGAGCTTGCACAAGTTCATGTTCATCGAGCCGGTGATGCCATCCAACCATCTTATCCTCTGTTGTCCCCTTCTCCTCCTGCCTTAAATCTTGCCCAGTATCAGGGTCTTTTCCAAGGAGTCAGTTCTTCATAAAAGGTGGCCAAAGTATTATTTGAGTTTCAGCTTCAGCATCAGTCCTTCCAATGAATATTCAGGACTGATTTCCTTGAGAATTGACTGGTTTGATCTCCTTGCACTCCAAGGGACTCTCAAGAGTCTTCCCCAACACCACACTTCAAAAGCATCAATTCTCCTGTGCTCAGCTTTGTTTGTAGTCCAACTCTCACATCCATACATGACTACTGGAAAAACCATGGCTTTGACTAGATGGGTCTTTGTTGGCAAAGTAATGTCTCTCCTTTTTAATAGGCTGTCTAGTTTGGTTATAGCTTTGCTTCCAAGGAGCTAGAGTCTTTTAATTTCATGGCTCCAGTAACCATCTGCAGTGATTTTGGAGCCCAAGAAAATAAAGTCTCTCACTGTTTCCATTGTTTCCCCATCTATTTTTCATGAAGTGATGGGACTGGATGCCATAATCTTAGTTTTCTGAATGTTGAGTTTATTAGTGAAATTAAAATAACTACAGAGTAGGAGGAAGCTGGTTCTTTCCCCATATTTGTTTCTTTCGCTGCTATAACAAATTAGCACAGTGTGGTTTAAAACAACACCAGTTCATTATCTTACAGTTCTGGGAGCCAGGATTCTGAAATGAGTCTCACTGAGCTAAAGTCAGCAGGGCTACATTCCTTCAGGAAGCTCTAGGGGAGAGTCTGTTTCTTGCCTTTTCCAGCCTTTAGGGGCCGCCTGCATTCCTGGGCTCATGGCCCTCTTCTACCTTCAAAGTTGGAAATCTTATCACTCTGGCCCAGATAAATCCAGGTTAATCTCCCCATCTCAAAATCCTTAACTTAATCACACCATGAAAGTCCCTTTGCCATGTGAGGTAACACGTTCACAGTTCTGGGGATTAGGTCACAGATTTTTTTGCGGGGGGGCCCAATATTCCACCCACTACCTTCCCCTCAATCAGGGAGCTGTTACTAGATAAAGGGGGGAATGGATACTAGGCAAGTGACTTGGGTTCTAGTTTCCAGTTCATTTATTTAGGTGCTGTGTGATTTGGGCAAATACGTTCATGTCTTTGGGTCTTAGCTTCTGTACCTGTAAAGCAAGAGGTTGTGGTAGATGAACTTGCTTAGTTCTTACATGCTCAGTTGCTCAGTCATGTCCAACTCTTTGTGACTCGCATGGACTATAGCCCATCCCCTTTCCCTGTTCATGGAATTTTCCAGGCAAGAATACTGGAGTGGGTTGCCATTTCCTACTCCAGGGGATCTTCCCAACCCAGGGATCAAATCCTTATCTCTTGTGTCTTCTGCATTGGCAGGTAGATTCTTTACCACTGAACCACCTGGGAAACTCTTTAATTGATACATGTGTATATATCATGCACTTATGTGATATGGTAGCAAAAAAGTCACCAGAACAACTGAAATGTTCATAGATAAGGGAATTTTGAATAAACAATGATATATTCATACTATGGATTATAGTGAAACTATTAAGCATGAAATATTTCTATATATTACCTGGAAAGGTATCTTTGAAATATTACTAAGTGAAAAAAGAAAACTGCAGAGTGTTATGTATAGTCTGATCCTATTTTAGAAAATTAGAAAACAATGTATGTGCATGTATATTTGTATGTCTTTATATGGAAGTAGAGCAAGTTATGGGAGGACTTTTAAGATTGATTATTTCGGGGGATATGGGATTGGATGAGAATGGAGAGATGATGATCTTTACATTAATTTTTGATTACTCAAGTAATTAATGAACCCATATTTTGTAAGTTGGCCCTTTTGAATACCACTCCTGGCTCTCCTCCCTTCTCTTTCCCTTCTTATGTATTTAGTATTGCATAGGAACCTGGAATGTTAGGTCCATGAATCAGGGTAAATTGGAAGTGGTCAAACAGGAGATGGCAAAGAGTGAATGTCGACATTTTAGGAATCAGTGAACTAAAATGGACTGGAATTGGAGAATTGAACTCAGATGACCATCATATCTACTACTGTAGGCAAGAATCCCTTAGAAGCAATGGAGTAGCCCTCATAGTCAACAAAAGAGTCCAAAATTCTGTACTTGGGTGTAATCTCAAACATGACAGGATGATCTCTGTTTGTTTCCAAGGCAAACCATTCAATGTCATGGTGATCCAAGTCTATGTCCCAACCAGTAACACTGAAGAAGCTGAAGTTGAATGGTTCTATGAAGACTTATAAGACCTTCTAAAACTAACACTCCAAAAAGATGTCCTTTTCATTATTGCTATTGCTAAGTCACTTCAGTCGTGTCCGACTCTGTGTGACCCCATAGATGGCAGCCCACCAGGCTTCCCCATCCCTGGGATTCTCCAGGCAAAAACACTGGAGTGAGTTGCCATTTCCTTCTCCAATGCATGAGAGTGAAAAGTGAAAGTGAAGTCGCTCAGTCATGTTTGACCCTCAGCGACCCCATGGACTGCAGCCTTCCAGGCTCCTCCATCCGTGGGATTTTCCAGGCAAGAGTACTGGAGTGGGGTGCCATTGCCTTCTCTGTTTTTTCATTATAGGGGCCTGGAATGCAAAAATAGGAAGTCAAGAGATACCTGGAGTAACAGGCAAATTTGGCCTTGGAGTACAAAATGAAACAGGGCAAAGGCTAACAGAGTTTAGCCAAGACAATACACTGGTCACAGCAAACATCCTCTTCCAACAACACAAGAGAAGACTCTACACATGGATATCACCAGATGGTCAATACAAAAATCAGACTGATTACATATTCTTTGCAGCCAAAGATGGTGAAGCTCTATATGGTCAGCAAAAACGAGACCAGGAGCTGACTGTGGCTCAGATCATGAACTCCTTATTGCCAAATTCAGAATAAATTGAAGAAAGAAGAGAAAACCACTAGACCATTCAGGTATGACCTAAATCAAACCCCTTACAATTATACAGTGGAAATAGTGTAAAATTGTGACAAATAGATTCAAGGGATTAGATCTGATAGAGAGAGTGCCTGAAGAACTGTGGATGGAGGTTCATGACATTGTACAGGAGAAAGTGATCAAGACTATCCCCAAGAAAAAGAAATGCAAAAAGGCAAAATGGTTGTCTGAGGAGGACTTACAAATAGCTGGGAAAATAAGAGAAGCTAAAGGCAAAGAAGAAAAAGAAAAATATACCCATTTGAATGCAAAGTTCCACAAAATAGCAAGGAGACATAAGAAAGCCTTCCTCAGTGATCAATGCAAAGAAATAGAGGAAAACAATAGAATGGGAAAGACTAGAGATCTCTTCAAGAAAATTAGAGATACCAAGGGAACATTTCATGCAAAGATGGGCACAATAAAGGACAAAAGTGGTATGGACCTAACAGAAGCAGAAGATATTAAGAAGAGGTGGCAAGAATACACAGAAGAACTATACAAAAAGATCTTCATGACCCAGATAATCATGATGGTGTGATCACTCACTTAGAGCCATACATCCTGGAATGAGAAGTCAAGTGGGCTTTAGGAAGTGTCACTACAAACAAAGCTAGTGGACGTGATGGAATCCCAGTTGAGCTATTTCAAATCCTAAAAGATGATGCTGTGAAAGTGCTGCACTCTATATGCCAGCAAATGTGGAAAACTCAGCAGTGGCCACAGCACTGGAAAAGGTCAGTTTTCATTCCAATCCCAAAGAAAGGCAGTGCCAAAGAATGTTCAAATTACTGCACAATTGCACTCATCTCACACGATAGTAAAGTAATGCTCAAAATTCTCCAAGCCAAGCTTCAACAGTACGTGAACCATGAGCTTCCAGTTGTTCAAATTGGATTTAGAAAAGGCAGAGGAACCAGAGATCAAATTGCCAACATTGGTTGGATCATCAAAAAAGCAAGAGAGTTCCAGAGAAACATCTACTTCTGCTTTATTGACTACATCAAAGCCTTTGACTGTGTGGATCACAACAAACTATGGGAAATTCTGAAAGAGATGGGAATACCAGACCACCTTACCTGCCTACTGAGAAATCTGTATGCAGGTCAGGAAGCAACAGTTAGAACTGGACATGGAACAACAGACTAATTCCAAATCAGGAAAGGAGTATGTCAAGGCTGCATATTGTCACCCTGCTTATTTAACTTACATGCAGAGTACATCATGTGAAATGCTGGGTTGGATGAAACACAAGCTGGAATCAAGATTGCCAGGAGAAATATCAATAACCTCAGATACACAGATGACACAAAGAACTAAAGAGCCTCTTGATGAAAGTGAAAGAGGAGAGTGAAAAGTTGGCTTAAATCTCAACATTAAAAAAACTTAAGATCATGGCCTCCAGTACCATCAATTCAGTTCAGTTCAGTCACTCAGTTGTGTCCGACTCTTTGCGACCCCATGAACCGCAGCATGCCAGGCCTCTCCGTCCATCACCAACTGCCAGAGTCTACCCAAACCCATGTCCATCGAGTCGGTGATGCCATCCAACTATCTCATCCTTGGTCGTCCCCTTCTCCTCCTGCCTTCAATCTTTTCCAGCATCAGGGTCTTTTTAAATGAGTCAGCTGTTTTCATCAGGTGGCCAAATTATTGGAGTTTCTGCTTCAACATCAGTCCTTCCAATGAACACTCAGGACTGATCTCCTTTAGGATGGACTGGTTGGATCTCCTTGCACTCCAAGGGACTCTCAAGAGTCTTCTCCAACACCACAGTTCAAAAGCATCAATTCTTTGGCGCTCAGCTTTCTTTACAGTCCAACTCTCACATCCATAGATGACTACTGGAAAAACCATAGCCTTGACTAGACGGACCTTTGTTGACAAATTAATGTCTCTGCTTTTTAATATGCTGTCTATGTTGGTCTTTACTTTCCTTCTAAGGAGCAAGCGTCTTTTAATTTCATGACTGCAATCACCATCTGTAGTGATTTTGGAGCCCCCCAAAATAAAGTCAGCCACTATTTCCACTGTTTCCCCATCTATTTGCCATGAATGGGACCAGATGCCAAGGTCTTAGTTTTCTGAATGTTGAGCTATAAGCCAACTTTTTCACTCTCCTCTTTCACTTTCATCAAGAGGCTCTTTAGTTCCTCTTCACTTTCTGCCATAGGGCGGTGTCATCTGCATATCTGAGGTTATTGATACTTCTCCCAGCAATCTTGATTCCAGATTATGCTTCCTCCCGCCCAGCATTTTTCATGATGTATTCTGCATATAAGTTAAATATGCAGGGTGACAATATACAGCCTTGACGTACTCCTTTTCCTATTCAGAACCAGTCTGTTGTTCCATGTCCAGTTCTAACTGTTGCTTCCTGACCTGCATACAGTCCCAGTACTTCATGGTAAATAGATGGGGAAACAATGGAAACAGTGAGAGACTTTATTTTCTTGGGCTCCAAAATCACTGCAGCTGGTGACTATAGCCATGAAATTAAAAAACGCTTGCTCCTTGGAAGAAAAGCTATCACAAACTTAAGACAGCATATTAAAACGCAGAGACATTACTTGCCGACAGAGGTCAGTCTAGTAAAAGCTATGGTTTTTCCAGTTGTTATCTATGGATGAGAGAGCTGGACTTATAAAGAAAGCTGAGCACTGAAGAATCGATGCTTTTGAACTGTGATGGCATCACAGTTGGCATCACCAACTCGATGGACATGAGTTTGAGCAAGCTCCGGGAGTTGGTGATGGACAGGGAAGCCTACCGTGCTGCAGTCATGGGGTTGCAAAGAGTCGGACATGACTGAGCCACGGAACTGAACTGAACTGATGTTGTCTTCCTGATATTTTCTGTGTATTTACATGGTTATATCATGGAGAGAATTTATCGTATTAAAACTATATGATACCATGTTGTGTGGATCTTTTTACAATACACTTTTAAATTCCATAGTATTTTAAAGAAATGTATCCATGTTAGTATATGTAAACTACCTTATTCTTCTAACTTGCAAAGTAGGATGCCATAGCATGGATAATAGATGATCTGTTTAGCTATTCTCCTGCCAGTGGGCAACTAAATTGTTCCCATTTTTTAGCAATTACAAGCTGCCCCATCGGCCATTCTTGTGGACTTGTACATGTGTTCCTGTTTCTATAGGAGAGTCACCAAATAGTGAAATGGATCGATCATAGAGTATAAAATTTAAAAAAAGTTTTAAAATAGATCCTGTGGAGTTTTCTTTAAAAGAATTGTGCCATTTAGAATTTTTTTTTTTAATTAAAAAAATTGTCTAACTTTTAAGGCAAGCATATATTACTTAGGCATTCAAAAATAAAGAAAATCTGTAAAGGTGTTCTGCAACTCTGTACGTCCTCCAGATACCGTGGGTGAGACTAGGTAGATTTCCATCTGTCTGGACTCTCTCCAGGGAGCCCTCCTATCTGAGGCAGGTGATGGAGAAAGTTTCGTCAAACAGCAAAGACTAACAAGCCTTCAGAGAGCTTGTTTCTGTCCACTTGGCACCTGGAACTTACCTGACAAGGGTGAAAATTTCGTAACTTTACAATTTGGTGTTCTCTGTACTGTTCTAGCACAAGAGGAAAGCTTCTCTGAGTACCAGAAGACAAGGTTTTATTTAAGTATGTGAAAATATTGATTGAGGGTAAGAAAGGTTTTGGAATTCAAAGAAAAGTATGAAATTTTTTCTTCCATGACCTCACCAGTGAATGTGGAACATAGTCAGACAGCTTAATGGGGTTTTTAACAGAAATGAAACTATTCATCTAATGAATTTGTTAGCCTACCAGAGGTTCTTAACAAGACTTTAATACACTTTTACAAGAGTATCTCTTACCAGCAGAGGGAGCCAGCGAGCTTTCCACTGTTTAGAAACTTCCTGACTACAGGAAGAAGCTCAGAATTACCTTTGCCTGCCTTAAGGTACAGAATATACAGTGTTTAATCTATGTGTTCAAGAAGCAATTCCATAGCTTCCATTTAAAAATTTAAAAAAGTTTACATATAGAATAACATGTACACTGTTTAAAGTGTAATACCAGAAATTAATACAGAAAGCTTTTTGTGTATAAAACCACAAAATGATATAAAAGATCCTTACCGTTTCCACCCCTTCACTCTCTCCAGTCCTACTCCCAAGAGGGCATCATTTTCAACTCTTGTTTCTGTTCCTTTGGGGAAAAATTTGTATCTTTTTAATAATTCGCTAACAAAGTACAGATTTAGAAAGTACAGCTCCCTTCACCAGTGGCAACCACTATAATTAGCTCATTGAATATCCTGCCAGAGAGATTCTATGTGATGAGTCTTTTAAAAATGTAATAATTCTAGAAAAGCAATACCATCACATGATTCAAAACCTTCCAATAGGAATTCAGAGAAAAGTCTCCTTCCCATCTATGTCTCTCAGAATTTACATATTAAGTCCTATTTCTCCACTTAACCTGAGAATTTAGCTACTGACTTTATAACATGTTAGATGAAGGTTTGGTCTTGTACTCCTCATGCCATTCCCTTCCCCTACTACCTGATATAAACATAATAAGCACATTATTATTATTATTTGGCTGTAGAATCTTGGTTCCCTGAGCAGGGATCAAACCCACAACACCTGCTTGGAAGTGTGTAGTCTTAATTGACTGGACTGCCAGGAAAGTCCCAATAATCATGTTATTTTGGTAGACAATATTTTTCACTGCTGAGCGAAATACTGCAGTAATTTCCCCCCACCCTTTTTTTTTTTTAAATAAAACATTTGGTTTTCTTGGAGTCATTGCTTCATTGGATTAGCTTTTTTCATGCACTTATCACTGATTTTTCCATGCACACCATCAGATTTGTCAAACACCAACGATATTTCCCAAATTACCAAATATATTGCATATCTTGATCCATGTTTTGTCTTTTTACTCTAAGCATAACTGCTTGTGCTCATAGCCTGCAGAGTTCTGACCCTCCCACTTACCTCTGACCCCTACCCTGTGGAATAGTCTCATGTCTGGGTCCCATGTGTTAAGTTTCAAGGAGGCCACCAGATGGAGGGGCCTCTAATGCTTTGGTACCTACAAAGATGAGCAAACCAACATCTAAGCCTGTAAATGCCTCAAGGTTAAGAAATCAAAACCAAGGACAGCCCACCACAAACAGCTGACCAGGCTTTCAGCTATAGCCAATCAACAATCTTTTAAAAATTTTTTTAAAATTTATTTTATTTAAGGATAGTTGATTGCTACTGTATAGCAAAGTGACTCAGTTATACATATATATATTATTTTTCATATTCTTTTTCATTATGGTTTATCACAAGATATTGAATACAATTCCCTGTGCTATACGGTAGGGCCTTGTTTATCCATTTTATGTATAATTGTTTGCATCTGTTAATCCCCAAACTCCCAATCCATCCCTCTGCCGCCCCACCTCCTCCTTGATAACCAAGCACGAGTCTGTTCTCTGTGTCTGTGAGTCTGTTTCTTAGAATAAGTTCATTTGCATAAGGTTCCACATGTAGGTGATATCATATGATATTCTTCCTTCTCTGTCCGACTCTCTTTTCTTAGGATGACAATCTCTAGGTCTGTGCATGTTGCTGCAAATGGCATTATTTCACCCTTTTTGTGTGTGTATGTATGGATATGCGTGCAGTTGTGTCCTACTCTTTGCGACCCCATGGACTGTGGCCCACCAGGCCTCTCTGTGCATGGGATTTCCCAGGCAAGAATACTGGAGAGAGGGCCATTTCCTCCTTCAGCAATCAATAATCTTGCTTCTGCACCTCCTCTGTATAAGTCTTTTATTCCTGGCTCCTATAGGCAAAGTGCTCCTAATCACTTCGGGTGAGGTTTGGCTCTGCCCAGTTTGAATAGGCTGTAGCTCCAGTCAACACTTAAAATTGTAATAGGCCTCAGTTTCTCTTCTACTACATGTTTCCCTTTTCTTGGTTTATTCCCTCTTTGCTAGAGCACATCTTCTAGGAACTTCTCAAGATAGGGTCACAGTTACTATTTTGAGTTCCTTGTGAGTCTGAGCATGTCCTAATTCTTGATATGCACTTTGGTGGGCTATGTATTTCCAGGTTGGTAATCTTTTTCCTGCAGAATTTCTCCATTGCCTTTCAGTCTCTCTTATTGTAATTGAGAAGGTTATGGTATTCTGATTTCTGATCTTCAGTATGTGACCTGCTTTAATTCTTTTTGCTTCCCTGGTGGCTCAGATGGTGAAGAATCTGTCTGCAATGCAGGAGACTGGCGTTCAATCCCTGGGTCGGGAAGATCCCCTGGAGGAGGGAAAGGCTACCCACTCTAGTATTCTTGCCTAGAGAATTCTATGGACAGAGGAGCCTGGCAGGGTCTCACAGAGTCAGACATGACTGAGCAACTAACACTTTCACTTTAATTCTTTCCAAAAGGTTTGTTTATCTAGCCCCGTGAAATTTTGTGAAAATATTACTTTGAATGAGTCTCTTGTTTATTCTGTTAGGCAAGAGGAATTTTTTACAGTTCTTGGAAATTTTCTTGTGTGTTTTTTCTTTTCTTCTCTCCAACAGGACGTCTGCTGTTATGTCCTCCCCTGGAACATTGTCCCTGCCGATTTATACCTCTCATATGCCTTTCCTGTTTTTTTTTGCCAATTTGCAAAAGAATTGAAGAGAAATATACACATTCAGTTGGCCACAAAAACGAGGTGCCTTTATGCCATCACTTTTTGAAGGTTTATTAAAAGAGGAGTCTAGTGTGAATCTGGGGAAATTATCCTTTAAAACACACAAAATGGAACCAGCGGAATATCTTTAAGTAGGAGGTTTTGTAAAGAAAATATTTTAGAACAGACCCTGTCTCCTTTGACCTTGGTTCCTGTCTAGATATCAGGATTAAAGTGGCAACTGTAGACACGAAGGGTCACATTTCAGAGAGATCAATGAATGGTATCATATGATATCCTTGTTTTTCTCTGTCAGACTTACTTCACTTAGTATGATCTAGGTGCATCCATGTTACTGCAAATGGCATTATTTCATTCTTTTTTATGGCTGAGTAGTATTCCACTGTAAGTTCTCCATAGTAGCTGTACCAATATACATTCCCACCAACAAGGTAGGAGGGTTCCCTTTTCTCCACACCCTCTCCAGCATTTATTATTTCTAGATATTTCGATGATGGCCATTTGAACCAGTGTAAGGTAATACCTAATGGTAGTTTTATTTGCATTTTTCCAATAATTACTGATGTTTAGCTTCTTTCCATGTGTTTTTTTTTTTTTTAGCCATCTGTATGTCTTCTTTGGAGAAATGTCTACTTAGATCTCCTGCTCATTTTTTGATTGGGTTATTTGTTTTTTTTGACATAGAGCTGCATGAGCTGTTTGTATATTTTGGAGATTAATCCCTTACAGCAGTGGTCTCCAACCAGGGACTGGTTTCGTGGAAGACAATTTTTCCATGGACGGGGGTGGGGGAGATTGTGTTGGTTTTTACCGCTGTTCACTTCCTGCTGTGTTCATAACAGGCCACAGACAGTACTGGTCTATGGGCTGGGGGTTGGGACCCCTGCCTTGCAGGACTCAGGATTTTATTTTATTTTAAATAGTTACTTATTTGGCTGTGTTGGGTCTCAGCTGTGGCACGTGGGATCTTCCCTGTGGCACGCAGAATCTTTTGTTGCTACGTACCGGCTCTAGAGCTTGGGCTCAGTAGCTGTCCCCTGCATGGTAAGGCAGATTCTTAACCACTAGACCAGCAGGGAAGTCCCAGGACTAGGTGTTTTAAACACTGCCCCCTAGATGCCCTACCTGATATGAGAACCACTGGGGTCGCTGATGGCTTTCCTCAGGGAGAGAATTACACTCTCCTTAAATAGACGCAGTTGGAGTAACACAAGGGTGACTTTGTAGTTCTGGCTTTGTCGTGCGGGTCCTTGGGTTCCTTCCCACCAGGGATGGCTCGGGTTTGTGAGTGGTGACGGGAAGAGAGGCAGAACATCTGTCACGGGTGTGATATGAAAGCCCTTGTCTGTAGGTCAACTTGGTCATCATTTAATTTGGCTACTGTAGTGACAGTCAAGGGATGATTTTTTTTGAAGAGACTGGGAGGGAAAGGAAAATAATGATTTGTGAATTTTAGTAAAAGAAAATGGACACTAGGGGGCAGCAAATCGCCATTCACAGGACAGGCTGCACAAAATTCAGTGGGGCGAAAAAAGACGGTTTCCTTGAAAAATATGATGTGTGTGATAACTGTCTTCTATAAAGGGCAGCCCCGAGGTCAGAGCTCCTCTAACCTGAGTGGCAGTTTCAATCTTTTCAATATTTCTCTCCATGTTATCCCAGTATCCACTTATCTTCTCATGAAGCACAGTCACATACTATGCTCAATGTTTCCTTACCTGAGTGTTTCTTTATGCTTTCCTGGTGGCTCAGACGGTAAAGACTCAACCTGCAATGTAAGAGACCTGGGTTCTATTCCTGGGTTGGGAAGATCCCCTGGAGAAGGAAATAGCTACCCAGTCCAGTATTCTTGCCTGGAGAATCCGATGGACAGAGGAGCTTGGCTGGCTACAGTTCATGAGGTTGCAAAGAGTCAGACACGACTGAGCAACTAACACTAGCCCAGTAACTCCTTACCTTCTCATGAGGCACATTCATATACTTCGCTCAGTGTTTTCTTACAGGGCACCCTCCTAGCTCTTCTCTCACAGACTCCTAAAGTTGATCCTCAAGGACACACCACCTCTTCTGGAAACAGTCAGCTTGACAAGTACACTTCCTGCATCTTGAGGGATGAAGAGCCGGTCTCCAGCTGTGGGTCTCTCAGTTAGCACATTATCTCCCAGAACCTCCTCACAGGTGCTAAGACTCTAGGAGACAAGTCCACGGTGTGTTCACTGGGGTGATCAGGAGACGCTGCACTGTCCCGAGGGAACTTCTGTACACTCAGAGGCTAACTTGGCTTGATATTTTTGTCTATAAATTTTGCTCTGAATCACTGAGGTCTGTTTCCTCTGCTAAGTCTAGGAATTTTTGATATTTACCCAAGATGTCTTCTTAACGAGAACTTTGCATAGTTCATCCAAACTGAAGTAAAAAAGATGTGCTGCATTTGGATTGTTCAAGTGGTCAAATATAGTTGTTTTTGGCAAGAGAGAGGAGGTCTTCATCTGGACTCACAGAGGATTTGGTACCATGTGATGTTTTCTGGTTAGTTCTTCTAAAGGCGGTTCCAGCATGACCTGGAGTGGTGGGCTATGGTGGTGTGCGCCCACGAGCTGTGTGAGGTTGGGCAGATCATGGGACCTTCATTTCCTCATTTCTTAAATGAAATGACCTTTATTTCCTCCTTTTAAAAACTATATACTGTTGGCCTAGATAGTAACTCTTAATTAGAAGCACACCTCTGCGTCTGATTTGAAACCAGTAGCTCCCCAGACCCTGTCCTCTCCCACAGAATCACGGTCTCTGGGGCTGGGCTCCTGGCATGTGTATTTGGGTGGTGGGGGTGAGGAAGAAGGGGAACTCAGCCCATTCCAGGTGATTCTGGTCAGGTCACCAGGATTTGAGCATCATAGCAAGTATTCTAACCTTCTTTCATTCATTCACTCATTTTTAATTCACCAAAAATTTAGTAAAAAAAAATGCTGATGTAAAGGTCTACATGAGTCCATTTGGAATTCAGATCCAGTAAAAAAAAATGAAGGAAGACTATATTAACTATTCCAAACACACACACAGTTACAGGTACTTGGTTAGGTTACATTAGTATCATTACTTATTTATTTTCTAAGTCTCCTGACCTGATAGTAGCTGACAAAATGAACCCCCCTTAGGACATATGAACCGATAAATGAGTGACATAGAATCAAGTAGCTGATGCATGAAAAGTTCTGGAGAGAGAAGCTGATGTTCTAGTGCCAGGAACTTCCCTGCCACTGACTCTCCCTGCAATCTTGGCAAAATGTCTTGAGTTTCTTCTTCTTTACTCATGATTACTTTCCAAAGGGGATTATAAATCTCTACTGGTTATTGCTCAGGATGAAGATTAGGATCAAATGAGATAATGTGACTTTGTAAATTATAAAAAGCCATAAAACCTTAATAATAATATTGCCATTATTGCTATCACGAATTCTATTGAGCAGAAGTGTTGGAATTTTGCCTCTCAGGCCAAATGTCTTAAAGGTAGCAAGAGACCAGGTTGGGCTTTAGCTTGTCCATGGTGAGTGACCTCTCTGGGTTTTCTCTTTCACTTTCCACGAACCATAACAGCCCACATCTTCATAGGCTTGGCCTCGGCTGACTCCTCTCCAAAGCTCCCTTCACACGCATGCATCTCATCTACCAAAAAATGTTCCTTGTGGTCCAGAGTGCCTCAGCTGAAGCTTTCCCCAGTACAGTTGTTTACTTTCTCTGTAAATGTTAGGTTTTATGGTGCACTGTGGCTTTGGAGATACAAAAGCTCCGTCTTGGTTTATTTGGGATAGGCTTTCCAAGAAAACAAAGCCTGTGAGTCTGAGGAACGCTGACCCTAGTGTGTCCTGTGCCGTCCTTTTTATCCCTCCTGCTGTGGGCCAGGAAGGCTTTCATTTATCCATCTGGTTGTTGTTCAGTTGCTCAAGTGTCCGACTCTTTGTGACTCTATGGACTGCAGCACGCCAAGCTTCCCTGTCCTTCACCATCTCCCAGAACTTGCTCAAACTCATGTCCATTGAGTCGGTGATGCCATCCAACCATCTCGTCCTTTGTCATCCCCTTCTCCTGCCTTCAATCTTTCCTGGCATCAGGGTCTTTTCCAATAAGTCTGCTCTTCGCATTGGGTAGCCAAAGGATTGGAGCTTCAGCCTCAGGATCAGTCCCTCCAGTGAATATTCAGGATTGATTTCCTTTAGGATTGACTGGTTTGATCTCCTTGCAGGTCCAAGGGACTATCCATCTGGGGCTTCCAGTTAATCCTTTACTTGCTTCAGATATTCAGGGTCCTTTTCTATGCTCCTTTCTAGACTAAGGAGAGGGGTTGATGCATTTGTGTCCCGTTTTACAAGGAGAAGGGAACACAAACACCATGTTTATTGGGAGAGGCCCTTTGGGATCAGATAGACCAATGAAATAGGCTTGCAGGTGCCACAGCGACTGCTGTTGTTCCTGAGGGACGCGGTGCCCTGTCCCCGTGTAGTTTCATTTCTCGGGGGAAAGGAGAGGCATTAGATGACCTTATTCAGGTTCACTTGCAGTGACATTCTTATGGATCTCTGCAGGATATGAAACACAATTTCTTCCTAAAATGACATACCTACTGTAGCAGGAGAGTTCAGGGATCACCAAAGAGAATTTAAGATGACCAGCCTTGAACCCCTGTACCCTCAACATCCCCAGCTCCCATGTCTTCTCAGTGGTCATTCTCAGTGGGCAGGTGGCTCTTTCACAGGACATGAGCTCTGCCACTAAGAGCAGTTCCTGCTGGAGACAGAGGGAAGCCAGGGTCCTGCTCATTAGCCCTGAACCTGAGGGCTCTCTGAGCTCTGGGACCCGTCTTCCTCCCACTGTGTGATGCTGCTGCTGCTAAGTCACTTCAGTCGTGTCCGACTCTGTGTGACCTCACAGACTGCAGCCCACCAGGCTCCTCCGTCCATGGGATTTTCCGGGCAAGAGTATTGGAGTGGGTTGCCATTGCCTTCATGGTCTGTGTGATGAAGGACCTGCTTTTATATTTTAAAGCAAATAGATATTTATCTTTATTTATAAAACATTTTATTGGGGTGTCTTTGGTTTACAATGTTGTGTTAGTGTCAGATGTACAGAAAAGGGAATACACATTTTTTTAATATAAATTTATTTTAATTGGAGGCTAATTACTTTATAATATTGTATTGGTTTTGCCATACATCAACATGAATCCGCCACGGGTGTACACATGTTCCCCGTCCTGAAGCTGCCTCCCACATCCCTCCCCATCCCATTCCTCTGGGTCATCCCAGTGCACCAGCCCCGAGCATCCTGTATCCTGCGTCGAACCTGGCCTGGCGATTTGTTTCACATATGATATTATACATGTTTCAATGTCATTCTCCCAAATCATCCCACCCTCTCCCTCTCCCACAGAGTCCAAAAGACTGTTCTATACATCAGTGTCTCTTTTGCTGTCTCGCATACAGGGTTATCGTTATCATCTTTCTAAATTCCGTATGTATGCGCTAGTATACTGTATTGGTGTTTTTCTTTCTGGCTTACTTCACTCTGTATAATCGGCTCCAGTTTCATCCACCTCATTAGAACTGATTCAAATGGTGAATACACATGTTATCGATACTCTTTTTAGATTCTTTTCCCACGGAGGCCATCACACAATGCTGAGTAGAGTTCCCTGTGCTATATAGTGGACTCTTATTTGTTATCCATTTTATGTGCAGTGGTGTGTATATGTCAATCCCAATCTTGCAATTTATCCCTTCCTCTTCTTCCCCCCATAACTATAAGTTTATTTTCTCCACCTGTAACTGCTTCTGTTTTGTAGAAAAGTTCATTTGTAGTCTTTTTTTTAGATTCCACATATATGTGATATCATATGATGTTTGTCTTTCCCAATCCATCACAGATTGATACTTGTTTAACAAGAAAATTTTACCTTTGTGAAACATTACATTAAAAACCCAGTACAAGCCTCACTTAAAAATGATCTGATTTTAAGAAAGATAAGATTACTCTGGAGCACGTTTCTATAATAGTCTCAGAGGATTTACTTGCAGTTGATATCAGAAACAAAGAGTCCTCCTCCTGGGACAGGTGTGTGGCCCATGTTCTGGGAAGCACTGCTGAAAGTCTTGGCCGGCAGCCTGCAGCCCCGGGCCGACCGCATGACTGTGGCTGGGCGCCCAGCCTGTGCCTTGGTGTCCTCACCTGTAGATAGTCAGGGGTAATGATGGTGGTCCTTCATGGAGTTGCTGTGAAGATAAAGGGGGCTTAGGCAGGACCATCGCTATGACTCTTGAAGTGTGAGCCCAATGTGATCAGTCCCAGCTGGCAGCTAGCTCCTTACGTGGGAGGCCATTAGAGCCCCTGGGAAAGAGCCAAGCTGGGAGTAAGGGTAGACCCACCTGCCTCGTGATGTCCTCTCTGGACAGCAAGACGTTCCTTTTCTCACACATACTCATTTAGCTAAGTTGGAACTGCAACATTTAAGGCCTTTGCTTTTTCTGCGTCATTTACAGTTTGCCTGTAGTTTTGCTTGAAAATGAGAATCTATTGAGCCAATGTGTTTATCTCCTTTATTTTAGGCTAGTTTCTCTTTCCAGTTAAAATATACAACAATTTTAGGCTCACAGTACAGCAGGGGGATGTTTAGGTCTAAAATAAACTGTTTCGTCAAAACTAAAAAACAGCAAGAACTCATTTAATCCATGTACCTTTTCTGTAGTGATCCCAAATTTTCTCTTAGACTAAGAGCACGGTTTCTTTTAGTATAAATGGTCTTCCAGTGACATTTGAGGTTTTGATATGTTCTAAAGGAGGAACATACTAATGAGATGTTTTAAATAATGGAGTTATTCTTATCATCAGCCTAAAGCTGAAATCTATAGCACAAGACCTCTAAACACGACCATTTTACCATACTCCATCAGAACTTGGCCTCATGTTTGCATTGGATTTTCCCTAAAATATAACAACAACAAAAAAAGGGTGAGAAATTTCTGTTTACATTGTGGATCTGCTTTCTCTAGTGTCTTCTGTTTTGCTTCCCAGTTGCTTTTTCACTGGAAGTGTTTTGACGTGAGCACAAAATAAAGGCTGGGCAGTATTTCTGTATTAAAATGTCCCATTCAGTCCTTGGGAGGAAAGTTGGTCAGATGAACAGTTGATCTCTGGCTCTCTGTACACTAAACAGAGTAAATGCACCAGAGTAAATAAATCACAACAGCGAATTCTAGGGGATCTTCTTTTCCATGGTGGTTCCTCAGCACCTCACTGGGGCATTGCTCGCCTCACCTGCTCTCAAGTTATAAGGGTGCTTATTCACACTTCCCCGGAAAAGGCAATGGCACCCCACTCCAGTACTCTTGCCTGGAAAATCCCATGGACGGAGGAGCCTGGTAGGCTGCAGTCCATGGGGTCGCGAAGAGTCGGACACGACTGAGCGACTTCACTTTCACTTTTCACTTTCATGCATTGGAGAAGGAAATGGCAACCCACTCCAGTGCTCTTGCCTGGAGAATCCCAGGGACGGGGAGCCTGGTGGCTGCCGTCTATGGGGTCGCACAGAGTCGGACATGACTGAAGTGACTTAGCATAGCATAGCATTCACACTTCCCAGGGTTGTGTGTTCCCCGCAAATGCAGGAGGGCGCTTGTTTCACCACGGCCCCTGCCCCTGCTGCAGGCTGCCCCTGGAAGGCTGTGCAACCAGCTCTCTGATTGCTGGTCCCAAGTTGCCAACTGAAGGCCCCATTCCTGAAGTCCTGCCTGAGGAAATGCCAAGCCCTGTTCCTTGATGAACTGGGGACTGCCCACTGCCAACTCCGAGCTCCCTGTCACCCGTATATACAGAGCAGTCTGCTGTGTCCTTCCTGAAAGCAGTTCCTTCAGCTTCCTCGCAAAGGCCCTCTCGGACTCAGCCAGTCTGACACCGGCTTGAGTCCCGGTGTCAGACTGTGCTGACGGCTCCTCCTCTGTCTTTTCCCTCAGACACCGCCTCCGGTGCACTCATTCAGCGGCTAACCCACTTCCAACCAACCCCTTCAGAACCTTTCTTCCAAACTGGAGTGTTTCCTTTTTGGATAATGTGATGATCAACCACTGGTGTTGAATTGGTTATTTAAAGCCAGCATTTAAATAATTTAAACATTTAAATTGTATTGGTTGAAAAAGTATTTATTTGAAATGGATAAATGTGAGTGGTTCCTCTATGCCCTACCCCACCCGCTTCCCAGACACAGCATCTGCCACTTAGTGGTTGACTGTAGGGTCAGTTCCAAGAGCCCGTGAGAGAGATTCACTTCACCTGACCGATTAGGCTGTCACAGCAGCATGTCATCTTCTGGCCCCTTCTGGCCCCTTCTGGCCTCCAGTTAAACACACTCTTGATTTTCTCACTGTGATTTTTTTTTGGTCTCTTCTCCATGCCTCTTGTATTTCATTCATTTTACTGTTTTTGTTTCTATTTGTTTATAGTATTATCATCATTATACTATTCTGCTTTTTCTGACATATCTTCCAGTCCATGCATTCTGTATTCAGTTTTCTCTAATCTGCTGGTAAACCAGCATGTTGTTTTTAATTTTTGTCATTGTATTTTTATGTTCCTGAATTTCACCCTGTGTCCTTTTTAAGTCTGCAATGTCAGTTTTATTCTTTTTCCAGTTCCTTGCTGAAACTGATTAGTTTTGTTTTTCTTTCTTTGAGCACATGAGTCACAGTAGTTTTAGAATCTGTGTCTGGTAATTTCATCATCTGGACAACCTGTGTGTTCATTTCTATTGTCGTTTGAGCTGGTTGTTGTTCATAGTGTCTTGCATTCTTGAGACCTGGTTATATTTGATTGTGTGCTGGACGTTGTATTTGAAAACATTATTTGTAAACATAATTTGAGGCCTAGAATGTTATCTGTCTCCAGAGAGAATTTTCTTTTGCCTCTGCTGGATGCCTGTGGTACATATCAGGATCCTGTGGATTTAATTTTAGGATCTGAGACCCTGTGGGCACCCAAATGACTTGCAGTCCAGCTACAAATGAAAGCAGGTTTATCTGGAGCTTGCACTTATTTCTAGAGTTCAGTTTGCAGGAAACTAACCCCAGGCACTGGGTGGTTCAGTAGAGCCACCTCTTGGCAGAGTCTAGATTCTTCTTTTTGCCCAGCTATCCTCCTGAACTGTCAGAAGCACTAACAGGGAAAGTTTGTTATGACGCAACCCTGACCCACCTCCCCCAAAGACTTTGGTTCCATAGGTCTGGGCTGTAGCTTGATAATCTGCATTTCTCAGAGTTTCCATCTGATGCTGTTGGTTTGGGGATTACACATTGAGAATTCCTAGTTGACTTCATTCTTGAACTAGATTGTATGTCTCTTGAAGGTGAGACTATGACTTATGCTCCTTAGTTTCTCTCCCCAACTAGCTTAGTGCCATGACCCACATGGAAACTGTGTGCGTAATTCTCACAATGGAATAAATTCAGGTGTTGCTGTTGTTATTGGTTTTGTGTGTTGGAGGTTCTTAAAGTGCCAGGTACCTCCAGCCACTGGCAGTAAACAAGAAAATACAACATAGTCTCTGTCTTTTCATTCTAATGGGAGATGTGGGGCACTGTGGCAGGGGAGGCAGGGGACAAGAATGAATAAGTTGACTGTGTACTTCTTCATCCAAATTGTGGCAGTGAAAGAAGACACTCAAAAATCCCAGTGGAATCACTATATCCCAGGAGCTTTGGGAACAAGGAGAAGGGGCTATTTAGTCCAACCTAGCCACTGGGTTGAGGGGTGAAAGTTCAGAGGGGAATTCCAAAAAGTTACTTCAGGGAGACTCTGCTTGAGTTGTGTCTTAAAGCCTGAACTTCTGCACTTTAAAGCAGGAAAAGGTGCAGCTGTTTTCCTCAAATGCTAATTAAGGTGGAATTTAGGGTGATAAGACCCCTGCAAGTGCACGGGTGAAAGTGTCCAAGTTATGCTACTTTGGGGGACCAGACCTTCTTTGCTTAATAAGCATTTATCATTTGTCAGGGCAGCAGAGGTCACTTGATAGTTCACTATTCCTCATTTCAGAAAAATAAAAGGTTGATTGACTTCAAGCTCTTACAAACAAGGAGAAGCAACTTGCTCTCCCCTGCTTTCCTCAGTCTTCTCATGCTTCTCTCTCTTTGTAAAAAGTAAGTAAAGCTGACCTTTGAGCCAAGGTTGTAACAGGGGCAGTCCCAAGCTAGTAGACAACTGATCTCATGACAGTGAGCTCAGTATTTAGACAAAGCTAAGTTCTTTGCATCAGAGGTAAGTGATGTCTACTCAGAGGCTGCATTCCCTCACCTGTTCTCTCCCGAGGGCTACCTTCATTGCTAGGTTTTTTCCTAATCACCTTGCCTGGGCTCACCTTCTCACCTGCAAAGAGCACATTCTCATAGTAGCACAATTGCATAGCTGTGGCTTATACTTTGCTTCTACTTTGGGTGCAGTTTCCTGCAAATAAGGACATTTACAGTCCCTGGTAGATGTTGAAATAGTCCCAAAATAGCAGACTTGCAAACATGATGCCTGATGAGCTGCTGCTTATTAAAACATATGGTTTAAGGACTGAGTTACCAATTTTATGTTTCCATAAAGTACCGTATGGTCTTGTATAATGAGGAAAATTGCAAAATACTGATGTTTATGGGGCAGTCAAAACTGTAGGCTCTGCAGGCACAGACCATGAATTCCAGCTTGGAACTTCATGTTAATATAAGCTTTTTGCATTATGTATTTTTTTTTTAACACTTTCAAGCCTTCCTCAGTGATCAATGCAAAGAAATAGAGGAAAACAATAGAATGGGAAAGACTAGAGATGTCTTCAAGAAAATTAGAGATACCAAGGGAACATTTCATGCAAAGATGGGCACAATAAAGGACAGAAATGGTATGGACCTAACAGAAGCAGAAGATATCAAGAAGAGGTGGCAAGAATACACAGAAGAACTGTACAAGATAATCATGATGGTGTGATCACTCACCTAGACCCAGACATCCTGGAATGCAAAGTCAAGTGGGCCTTAGGAAGCATCACTATGAACAAAGCTAGTGGAGGTGATAGAATTCTAGTTGAGCTATTTCAAATCCTAAAAGATGATGCTGTGATAGTGCTGCACTCAATACACCAGCAAATTTGGAAAACTCAGCAGTGGCCATAGCACTGGAAAAGGTCAATTTTCATTCCGATCTCAATGAAAGTTCATGTCAAAGAAAGCTCAAACTACCGCACAATTGCACTCATCTCACATGCTTGCAAAGTAATGCTCAAAATTCTCCAAGCCAAGCTTCAACAGTACGTAAACAGAGAACTTCCAGTTGTTCAAGCTGGATTTAGAAAAGGCAGAGGAACCAGAAATTAAGCTGCCAAAAATCAGTTGGATCATCGAAAAAGCAAGAGAGTTCCAGAAAAATATCTATTTCTGCTTTATTGACTATGCCAAAGCTTTTGACTGTGTGAATCACAACAAACTGTGGAAAATTCTTCAAGAGATGGGAATACCAGACCACCTTACCTGCCTACAGAGAGATCTGTATGCAGGTCAAGAAGGAACAGTTAGAACTGGACATGGAACAACACACTGGTTCCAGATTGGGAAAGGAGTATGTCAAGGCTGTATATTGTCACCCTGCTTATTTAACTTATATGCAGAGTACATCCTAAGAAATGCTGGGCTGCGTGAAGCACAAGCTGGAATCAAGATTGCCAGGAGAAATATCAATAACCTCAGATATGCAGATGACACCACCTTTATAGCAGAAAGCAAAGAAGAACTAAAGAGCCTCTTGATGAAAGTGAAAGAGGAGCATGAAAAAGTTGGTTTAAAACTCAACATTCAGAAAACTAAGATCATGGCATCCAGTCCCATCACTTCATGGAAAATAGATGGGGAAGCAATGGAAACAGTGAGAGACTATATTTTTGGGGGCTCCAGAATGACTGCAGATGGTGACTGGAGCCATGAAATTAAAAGACTCTTGCTCCTTGGAAGGAAAGTTATGACCAACCTAGACAGCATATTAAAAAGCAGAAACATTACTTTGCCAACAAAGGTTCATCTAGTCAAAGCTATGGTTTTTGCAGTAGTCATCTATGGATGTGAGAGTTGGACTATAAAGAAAGCTGAGTGCTGAAGAATTGATGCTTTTGAACTGTGGTGTTGGAGAAGACTCTTGAGAGTCCCTTGGACTGCAAGGAGATCCAACCAGTCCATCCTAAAGGAAATCAGTCCTGAATATTCATTGGAAGGACTAATACTGAAGCTGAAACTCCAATACTTTGGCCACCTGATGCAAAGAACTGACTCATTTGATAAAACCGTGATGCTGGGAAAGATTGAAGGTGGGAGGAGAAGGGGACATGAGTTTGAGTAAACTCTGGGTGTTGGTGATGTACAGGGAGGCCTGGCGTGCTGCAGTCCATGGGGTCACAAAGAGTCAGACATGACTGAGTGAACTGAACTGAACTGAACTCTTTCACTCCTGAAAGGAGTGTGAACTCTGTTTCTCTGGTTAGATTATACCTCATCTACTGTCTTTGACCTTGTGGCAAGTGATGTTTTTCAGGTGCACCCAAAGTAGGAAAGGCTTAAGATTTTCCTTTCAGAGTTTTTGCCCTAAAGTCCGGTGTCTGGTTAGGCAGATGGCTGTTATGATTTGAATTGTGTCCCCGTGCAAAAGATATATTGAAGTCTTGACACCCAGTAACTTGGGTTGTGACCTTATTTGATAATAGCACCCTTCCAGATGGAATTAGTTAGGATGATGTCACACTGGAGTGGACTGGGCTCAGCCCAATATGACTGATGTCCTTGTGAAGACACAGACACCCAGGCAGGATGCCCTGGGAAGATGGTGTGTTGGAGTGATGCATCTACAAGCCGAGGCATGCCAAAGACTGCTGGCAAACCTCCAGAAGCTAAGATTCTCTAGAGGTTTCAGAGGGGGCATGGCCCTGCTAACACCTTGATCTTGAACTTCTGGTCTCCAGAACTGTGAGAGGACAAATTTCAGTTCTTTAAAGCCATCCAGTTTGCGGTGCTTTGTTATGGTAGCCTTAGAACATGAATGGCTAATGATGTCTGGGCTCCAGTTCCCTCCTTTGGATGTACCACTCACAGAAATTGCTCTAGGTGATCTGGGTGGTATAACGCAGTGTGACAGAAAGAAGGCTGGAGGGAGGGCGGGACAGTCGTTCTTCACACAGGTGAGTTCCTCTGCCTGGATTGTTTGCAGCCTCCTGCAGTGCTGACTGTTCTACTCAGAGGCTTTGCCATCCCTCTTTGCCTTGGTTTTAACTCCTTTGATGATGGGTGGGGGGATGGGCAGGGCACACAGGACCCTGAGGTGGCCAGTCATTGTGCTGCATTCCCTGGCACAGAACTTAGAGGCAAAACGGGCCCTTCCTTGAATTGATAGAGAAGCACTGAGTGGAGCAGGGTGGCGCTTTTCCCCTTCTGGCCACTAAGCTGGGTCTTGGGCACTCATGTGCAGTAGGTCCTTTGCATCCAGAGTTCTGCATCCACAGAAACGGAGGGAGGGCTGACTGTCAGGAACTGGAGCGTCTGAGCGTGTTGGTACCCACAGCAGTCCTGGAATCATTCCCCTGTGAGTAACGGGGTGGGGGGCGATTGTATGTTTTTCTCTGGAGTACAGAGGGTCTGCTATCAGTGAGTGAGCCCTGAAAGCTGTGTTTCTGAACCCCTAAATCCCCGCTTCCTGCAGTTCTGATCTGCATCTTGTGAGCTACTCTTCAACTCTTTCTAGCTATAGGTTTTGCTAAATCCCATTTCTGCTTGAGCTAGGTCGAGTTCCTTCTTGTTTATTACAGTCAAGCCCCACTTGCAAATCTTTTCTGAATCTCCTCCTCTCCCTCCTCCCAGGGAAAGACTTCCTTTTGCTCCCATTTCAACTTTTAAATCTTTTATTAGAATGCTGTACAGAAATTGTTTTTTGGCTTATACGTTGTTGAATCCTATTAAGTCATGAATTTCTTGATAACAGAAACTGTGTCTTACTCATTTTTATTTCTTTGTGCCGTGTGCCTGGATTATATCTGGGCCCCCAATTTAGGGATATTAGCCAGCTAAATAAACCAATGAATGATGAGCCACCCTTAATGGGATTGCAGATTGTTTAAGCAGGAAAGGAATCTAGACTTAGTCTGCATGTGTGCATGTGTGCTAAGTTGCTTCAGTCTTTGCGACCCTTTGGACTATAGCCCTCCAGGCTCTTCTGTCCATGGGATTCTCCAGGCAAGTGGGTTGCCATTTCCTTCTCCAGAGAGTTAGTCTAGTGGTTTTCAATTTCTAGAAGCTGAATTCTTTCTTCAAAGTGAAATTTAAGGTGGAGGCCTGTATGTAAAGCATGTGCGTGTGGAGTTGCTCTGGTGGAGATAGGGGTGGCCTCCTTCCAGGAATGCTGCCCCCTCCTTCTGTCCTCTGATCCCCTCAACTCACCCAGTGGCCTCTGGGGAACTTCTGGGATTCAGTGCATCACTGTTTAGTAAGCATCTTTCTTAGACTAATGGAGCTTCATTTTCCCATCTGGCTTCCCTTCCTTTTAAAGTCCATTTCACGCCAGTCAGAATGGCTTCGATCCATAAGTCTGCTGCTGCTAAGTTGCTTCAGTCGTATCCGACTCTGTGCGACCCCAAAGATGGCAGCCTATTGGGCTCCCCCATCCCTGGGATTCTCCAGGCAAGAACACTGGAGTGGGTTGCCATTTCCTTCTCCAAAGTCTACAAGCAATAAATACCAGAGAGGGTGTGGAGAAAAGGGAACCCTCTTACACTGTGAGAATGCAAACTAGTACAGCCACTATGAAAAACAGTGTGGAGATTACTTAAAAAACTGGAAATAGATCCGCCTTATGACCCAGCAATCCCACTGCTGGGCACACACACCTAGGAAACCAGAATTGAAAGAGACACATTGAACACCAATGTTCATCTCAGCACTGTTTATAATAGCCAGGACATGGAAGCAACCCAGATGTCCATCAGCAGACGAATGGATAAGAAAGGTGTGGTACATATACACAATGGAGTATTACCCAGCCATTAAAAAGAATACATTTGAATCAGTTCTAATGAGGTGGATGAAACTGGAGCCGATTATACAGAGTGAAGTAAGCCAGAAAGAAAAACACCAATACAGTATACTAACACATATATATGGAATTTAGAATGATGGTAACGATAACCCTGTATGCGAGACAGCAAAAGAGACATAGATGTATAGAACAGTCTTTTGGACTCTGTGGGAGAGGGAAGGGGGGATGATTTGGGAGAATGGCATTGAAACATGTATAATATCTTATTAGAAACGAATCGCCAGTCCAGGTTCGATGCAGGATACAGGATGCTTGGGGCTGGTGCACTGGGATGACACAGAGGGATGGTACTGGGAGGGAGGTGGGAGGGGGGGTTCAGGATGGGGAACACGTGTACACCCGTGGTGGATTCATGGTGATGTATGGCAAAACCAGTACAATATTGTAAAGTAATTAGCCTCCAATTAAAATAAATAAATTTAAATTAAAAAAAAGAATTAACAGTAAAGAATGGAGAAAAAAATTAAAAAAAAAATAAAGTGATGTCACAAATCGTAAGTTGCTGCTACTGTACTACAATTACTTCCCTCACACGTGAGCATCAGGTACACAAAGCACACACATACCCCTCTCTAAAAATACTGAAGAGGGTGATTTGTAGAGCTCCAAATCCCATAGGGTGACCTGTGGGGTTCACAATAGCTATTGGACTTCTGAGAGTAGGGCCAGCTCAAAGGATTCAAATTTGACCAAAGTTCAGTCGGGGGAATCTCCTTTCTATATTATAGTATATTTCCAAACCCTTCTCAAGTATACTCTCCAACTGACCACCCGACATCATCAGGACCCTTCATATCTTATTGTTGACCCCTGACCTGTCATGAACTATTGATAAACAGCATGGTAACATGATCTTCTTTCTCCATTAAAAAAAGTTTTTGTTAGGGTTTCAACTTACCTTCCATTTTTAGGATTCTTGATTTCTGGTGTCACATAGTGACTAGTTGTTTGTATCGGGAAAATCCTCAAAGAGACATGATACTCCCAAACATCTTGCCACTAGGATGACCCTTTGCTATGCTTGATTAGCAAATAACTGTAAACACAGAGGCTGCCTATTCTATCAACCAGTTCAGTTCAGTTGCTCAGTCGTGTCTGACTCTTTGCAACCCCATGGAGTGAAGCACGCCAGGCTTCCCTGTCCATCACCACCTCCCGGAGCTTGCTCAAACCCATGTCCATTGAGTCAATGATGCCATCCAACCATCGCATCCTCTGTCATCCCCTTCTCCTGCCTTCAATCTTGCCCAGCATCAGGGTTTTTTTCCAAGGAGTCAGTTCTTCGTATCAGGTGGCCAAAGTACTGGATTTTCAGCTTCAAATCAGTCCTTCCAATGAATATTCAGGACTGATTTCCTTGAGGATTGACTGTTTTGATCTCCTTGCAGCCCAAGGGACTCTCAAGAGTCTTCTCCAACACCACAGTTCAAAAGCATCAATTCTTCAGGGCTCAGCTTTCTTTATAGTCCAACTCTCACATCCATACATGGCCACTGGAAAAACTATAGCTTTGACTAGACAGACCTGTGTTGGCAAAGTAATGTCTCTGCTTTTTAATATGCTGTCTTGGTTGGTCATACCTTTTCTTCCAAGGAGTAAGCGTCTTTTAATTTCATGGCTGTAGTTACCATCTGTAGTAATTTTGGAGCCCCCCAAAATAAAATCTCTCACTGTTTCCATTGCTTCCCCATCTATTTGCCATGAAGTGATGGGACCAGATACCATGATCTTTGTTTTTTGAATGTTGAGTTTTAAGCCAGCCTTTTCACTCTCCTCTTTCACTTTCATCAAGAGGCTCTTTAGTTCTTTGCTTTCTGCCATAAGAGTGGTGTCATCTGTGTATTCTATCAACAAGAGACTGTATAGTTCATATTAAGGCAGCGTTTCTGATCTCATTTGGCTAAAGGATACTTTTCAAGTTATAGTGAACTGAAAAAGCACCAAAAGAGCTTATTAAATAAAATTTGTATGGGAATTATAAGAGAGAGCAAATATCAAATCAATATGAATAAGTTGTTTTAAGAAATAACCAAATTTTATTTAAAATTTTTCTTATAATGGGACAAAATTATATAAATGAATCTTTTGTTAAGAATAAAAAAACTATATTTAAATTAAGCAAAATTTTTTTTCAAGTTTTTTACTGAGAAGTTGTGAGGTATTTTTTGAAGTATAAGTGACATAACATTATACTACTTTCAGATGTACAATGTAACGATTCAATATTTGTATATATTGCAAAATAATCCCCACAAAAATCCAGTTAACATCCATCACCATACATAGTTACAATTTTTTTTTCATGTTATGTGAATATTCAAGTATCTCTTACTTTCAAATGTGTAATATAGCATTATTAACTGTAGTCACCATGCTGTACATTACATCCTTGTGACTTATTCACTTTATAACTGGCAATTTGTACCTTTTGACTTCCTTCACCCATTTTACTCACCCACACTTCTCACCTCAGGCAACCACCAATCTGTTCCCTATTTACATGAACTCCATTTTCTTAATCTTACATATAAAAGAGACTCTATGGTATTTGTCTTTTTCTGACATTTCACTTAGTGTAATGCCTTCCAGGTCCATTCATATGGTCGCAAGTGTCAAGATTTCATTCTTTTTTATGACTGAATAATCTTCCATTGTACACACACACACACACACACACCATCTTTATTCATTCATCCATCGATGGACATTGAGGTTGTTTCCTTGTCTTGGCTACTGCCAATAATGCTGTTATTGGCGAGGTGCATAGATCTTTTTGAGTTAGTGTTTTCAGATAACTACTCAGAAGTGGAATTGCTGGATGGTATGGGTTTCCCAGGTGGCTCATTAGTAAAGAATCTGCCTGCTAATGCAGGAGATGGGAGACATGGGTTTGATCCCTGAGTTGGAAAGGTCCCTGGAGGTTGAAATGGCAACCCACTCCAGTATTCTGCCTGAACAATCCCATTGACAGAGGATGGGCCATAGCCCACGGGGTCACAAATAATTGGATATGACTGAGCACACACACGGTAGTTATATTTTTAGTTTTTTGAGAAAATGCATACTGTTGTCCATAGTGGCTGTATCGATTTACATTACCACTGACAGTGCACAAGGGCTTTATTTTCTTGCCAACACTTGTTAATTCTTATCTTTTTAATGATAGCCAGTCTAATAGGTCGGAGAAGGCAATGGCACCCCACTCCAGTACTCTTTCCTGGAAAATCCCATAGACGGAGGAGTCTTGAAGGCTGCAGTCCATGGGGTTGCTGAGGGTCAGACACGACTGAGTGACTTCACTTTCACTTTTCACTTTCATGCATTGGAGAAGGAAATGGCAACCCACTCCAGTGTTCTTGCCTGGAGAATCCCAGGGACGGGGGAGCCTCGTGGGCTGCCGTCTATGGGGTCGCACAGAGTTGGACACGACTGAAGTGACTTAGCAGCAGCAGCAGTCTAATAGGTATGAAGTGATATTTCATGGTTTTGATTTGCATTTCCCTGATAATTAGTGATATTGAGCATGTTTTCATGTACTTGTTGACCATCTGTATGCATTTTTGGAAAAATGTCTATTCATATCTTGTCCATTTAAAAAATTTTAACTCAGTAGCATTTTTTTGCTATTGAATTTTACCAGTTCTTTGTATATTTATTAAATGTATAATTTGCAAGTATTTTCTTTCATTAAATAGGTTGCCAGTTCTTTGGTTAATTTATTTCACTGTGCAGAAGGTTTCTAGTTTGATGTAGTACCACTTGTTTATTTTTGCTTTTGTTGTCAATCCAAAAACCATTGCCAACATTCATGTCAAGGAATTTATGCCTATGCTCTCTTCTTGAAGTTTTGTGGTTTCAGGTATAACATGTAAGGCTTTAATCTAGTTTGAGTTAATTTTTGTATGTGGTGTAAGACAGTGGTCCAGTTTTATACTTTTGCATGTGGCTGTCCAGTTTTCTCAGCACCATTTGTCGAAGAGATTGTCTTTTCTCCATTGTATATTCTTGGCTTCTTTCTTGTATATTTATTGACCATATGTACATAGGTTTACTTCTGGGTTCTTTATCCTGTTCCATTGATCTGTGTGTCTGTTTTTATGCCAATACCATACTGTTTTGATTATTATATCTTTGTAATATAGTTTGAAACCAGAAAATATGATGCCTCTTGCTTTTCTTTTCCTTCCCAAGATTTCTTTGAGTATTTGGATCTTTTGTGGTTCCACACAAATTTTAGGCTTGTTTTTTCTATCTCTGTAAATGCATTGGAGTTTGAAGTCTTTATGAGAGCCATGTTTATGACCATTTTTCCATGTCTGCTAAATTTTATGATATTGTTGAGTCAGATTCTCATACCAAATGCAGTATAGAATCCATTCTTACATATTTTAAATTTAGTCTAACTTGGAAATTTCATTTGCATTAGGAATGTTATAGCAAAAGGAAGATGAACTTCATCTGATTGTTTTATAATATTCAGGTCAATATGGACTAGATTACTTTAAAATTCATGACTTATTTTTGTCTTAGATAACCTATTTCTCAGTTTCTTAGAAATCAAAGACAGAACATTTTCATTTTTACTTTGGAGAATTTCAAACTTTTGCATGTTTGATTTAGACAGTTTGAGAGTCATCAGCCTCTATATTTTATGTAAAATATCTTTCTTTTAGATATTTAGCACCATGGGAAATGAGTATATAAGGTATACATGTTAGTATTTAATAAAATAAAAATTATCTGTTGACAGTTTAAGATCAAATCCATACTCCAGATGAATCATCATGTAGAGGACAATTGTTGGTAGATATGAATTGCCCTGCCCACGATCACCAAGACGTGCCCTGTGGGCTCACAATTTTCACGAAAGCCTGGTGCCTGGCATCCTAGCTGTTTGTGAGTCAGGTCATGTGATCTCTCTCATAGTGACAGGATACAGTATTTCATTGCTTTGACTCCTGGGGTCACACCATTGATTTAATCATAGCTTTTTAGGAAGAAAATGAGGTGCCACACATCAATTACTAAGTATACATTGATTTCAGAAGCACTAAAATGTGAAAAATATTCATTGTGGACTCAGAGAACTAAGATAAAGCTATACACATGTGTTTAGCAATTTCTAATTTTATATATTTAAAAGAAAAATATTGCCTTTATTTCTATATTATCTACCTATTTATCTATACATATTTTATTTATTAGGAAGATCAGAAACTATCTGCAAGTTAGAAGGGAATACAAAATGTGATTTAACAGTAAAATAACCCTCATAAAAGTGGTACTGGCTAAAGAACCCAAGTTGGTGAGGAAGGCAGGTTTGAAATATTCTGGGCCCTGTAAACAGGAAGCAAGCATAGCATTCTCTGCTCCTGTGGAATGTTCCCACACCAGGAAGTCAGTGTAAGATCTGAGCGATTGTTTTGATTACCACAAAAGAGCATCTGAATCTCGTGTTGTTTTCCATGTTTGTTTCTGCTTATCTGAGAACAGGAAGCTATAGATGGCCACTGGGCACATGAGTTTGGAAGTTTGGGAGACCTTTCTTGGCCATTGGGGAGCTCTGGGGAAGGACCAGACTCTCATGGCATTCAACCAGTAGCCTCTCTCCCATTCTTTCTGGTCCCATCCCTCTCAACCCAAGGTGCCCCTGCTGCTCTGTTCTGTGCTGGAATCAGCCTTGCAGAGGATTTCTCCACGTAGCTCCACACTTCATCAGCTGCGGCTTCACTGGGGCCTGATTAGCAATTTGGAAGAGTATCAATTCCCATTCCTTAACTCCCAGGCGTTCAGTTGTTCCAAGTTTCACTAGAGCTGCCTACAGAAATTTGGCCCAGAAAGGGAAAGGACATGGTTTTAAATGTACTCATTTTAAAGTACCATAAAAAGATTTATTGGAGAAGCAAGTTAGAGTTGATGAAGAGCACTTCTCGTCAATTGTATGTTAGGATGTTGGCTGACTTCAGGTGATTGTTCAGGATCAGACTGGGGCTTCCAAGTGTGTGAGGGATGAGGCACCTGAGTATCACAGGATACTGGTGCATCTGTTCTGGCCTTATTAGAAGATAAGGATAGTTAGTGACAGGTATTTCCCCTGCTGTATTGCTACTTTACATTATCATTATTATTGTATTTATTTATTGTTGTAAAACTGGGGCTTCCCCAGTGGCTTAAATGGTAAAGAACCTGCCTGCAATGCAGGAGACCTGGTCATTCCCTGGGTTGGGAAGATCCCCTAGGGAAGGAAATGGCCACCCACTCCAGTATTCTTTACTAAAGCATTCTATGGACAGAGAAGCCAGGCTGGCTATAGTCCATGGGGTCACATGGGGTCGGACATGACTGAGTGACTAACACACACACGTGTTATTGTTATTTATTTATTGTTGTAAAAACTACAGAAAATTTTCCGTCTTAACTATTTCTAAATGGATAGTTCAGTAGGGTTAAGTGCCTTCACATCATTGTGCAACCAATCTTCAGAACTCTTTCCATTTTGTGAAATTGGAATTCTGTATCCATCAAACAACTCCCCATTTCTCTTGGTAACTCCCATTTTGTTTTCTGGCTCTGAATTTAACTACCCTAGATACATCATATGAGCGGGAAGCATACAGTATTCTCTTGTGTCAGGCTTTCTTCAGTTAGCATCATGTTCTCAAGGGTCATCCATGTTGTAACATGGATCAGAATTTTCTTCCTTTGTTCTGCTGGATGGGACAGTTGTTTTTAAAGATTCTAGAGAGCAGACTACATTGGCTGGACACATAAAGTGCATGGAATACTCACTTGGAGGATTCCTATTTTTATGGTAACATTTTTGAAAAATACTTTTTATTTCATGTTGGACTATAGTCGATTAAAGAATCTGCCTACGATGCAGGAGATCTGGGTTCGATCCCAGGGTTGGGAGAAGGGAATGGCTACCCACTCCAGTATTCTTGCCTGGAGAATCCCATAGACAGAGAGGCTGGTGGGCTACAGTCCATGGGGCTGCAGAAGAGTCGGACACGACTGAGTGTGTTCACTTTCATAGCGGATTAACAATGTTGTGATAATCTACAATGCACAGCACAGTGGCTCTGCCATACATACATGTTTCCACTCTCCCCCAGACTCCCCTCCCATTTTCCGGTCACTTTTCTTAAAGTCTTTTAAGTAGTTGTGTTTCCAAGTTCCAGTAGCAGGATCGGTTAGAATTCCCTGTGGACATGGATGACGCGTGAAGAGTGAGATCAGGCTGAGGATGCTCCGAGAATTACTGAGTTGTCTCCAAATGGTCTCTTTCCTTCTGGCCTTTATGAGAAAAAACTTTCTTTTCAGCTTCCAGTGGTGGTCTCAGCCCAGGTGGGATGTGATTCTGCCCTCCTCCAGGGATTTGGCATTATCTGCAGGCATTTTTGGACATCACGATTCAGGGGAGGTGTGCCATTGGCAGATGGCAGGGGGAGGCCAGGGTTGCTGCCAGACTTCTATGATGCACAACAGATGATGATTTGGTCCAAATGTTAACAGTGCTCATGATGGGAAACCCTGACCCAGAAGCAGAAGCTAAAGAAGATCAAACCATGTATGAAGGTTTAGTCAACAGAGAGCTTCCAATCATTACATACCTGGATGACCCTCCTCTTGGAGGAGGTCTGGCAGGTAATGAAACAGAACAGCGTCCATCTACGTCAGATGCCTCAAGTGGATTCAAAAGATCACATCAACAGTGGCTTTCTTATGTAAACACCATTCGTCTAAACACAAAGCCTTCAAACAGCTGACTTTCAGGGAGCTCGGTGTCGGCCCTGCTCTGGAAGCCCCAACAGGGGCTATTTCATGCTAATGTAAACAGGATAAGCCTTTTCAGCTGCAGTGCTGTTTACCAGGAACCTGCTGGAATAAACTGGGCTGTTAAGTTTAATTTAGTCAGCAGCAGGAATTGCCGGTTTCTTCCATTGTCAAGAAGCAACAAATGTGTGGGCACATGTGACAGATGCTATGATCTGGATTTGCTAGGGAACACTTTGGAGGGCCTTTCTCCAAGCAAACGATGAGAACGATGAACTTATGGATGATGGACTCCCTCCCTGAGAGGAAAGAGTCAACTTGCAAGCAAAAGAAGCAAGTCTAAAGGTGGGAATGGAGACGGCCTCTGGAGGGCCCTGTTACAGCTGGGAATCAGCAAGTCGGTGACTGAGTCGAAAATGAATGATCTGAAAGTTCTTTTTTTTCTTTTAGGTGGAGAAGATACCATTTAATAGGAATTGTGCTAGACTTTATTTTTCTGTTTGCACATTAGAATTCTCATCCAGAGAAGAGCAGGGAAAAGCTGTCAGCAGTGAGAGGAGGTACAGTGGAGCCCAGCACCTTTCAGGGTCCTAGACTATCCTACTTAGGAGCTGGGGCATCGCTTTGATAGTTGCAGCCATACTGCAGTGCTAAAATGGACCAGTTTTGTAGAGTCTTTGGCCAGCCTGGTTGAGCTAGAGGTTCCTCTGTCTGTAGGATTCTTCTAGAAAGAATGCTGGAGTGAGTTGCTGTGTCCTTCTCCAGGGGATCTTCCCGACCCAGGGATTGCATCTCTGTCTCAAGTCTCCTGTACTGGCAGGCAGGCTCTTTACCACTAGTGCCAACTGGGGAGCCCAAGCTAGAGAAATGTTGTGTTTAAGTGCAGTAAACACCTCACAGGGAAACATAAGTGAGTTCACATCCCCAGACCCCCATTTTAGCTGTACCATTTCATTTATTCCCTCCTGTCTTTTGTGCCATCAGACATATTAAAGCTATAGTTGGTCCCCCCATGCAGTGCTCAGGAGTCTGGACTCTATGAGATTGCACAGGTGTGAGTCCTGGCTCTGTTACTTACTAGCTGAATGCCCTTTTCCTCTTCTGTAAGGATGAAATCACTTTCAGTGGCCTCATATAGTTATGCTGATTTAAACGGCTTAATATTTGTAAAGCACATAAGACTCAGATGAGTGGTGAATATCATGTTTGCTAAATAAATGACATCCTGCTACCAAACCAAACTTGGGTCCACCAGCCTGTGTGCAGTAAAGCCAATCTGTTGACACCAGTTTGTAGTGAAGGAAGGTGCAGTGTTGACTGCAAGGCCGAGCAAGGAGTACAGGTGGTAATGCTCAAAAGACCCGAACTCCTTGGTGGCTTCAGGGAGAGGTTTCTAAACACAGGGTGAGGGAGAGGGCCTCAAGGTGCCTCATGAGCATGTGGGCACTCTTCTAGTTGATGGGTGTGAGGTGATTGGGAGTCAACATCATCAACCTTCTGGTTTCAGCTGGTCTGGGTCCATGTACTTCTGGTCAGCAATGTAGTTAACTTCTCACACCCAATGGGGGTTTTAGTCTCTGCAAAAAAACTCAAGGCTGTGGCTGAGGATGTTACTTATAGCCCTTACAGAGGAACTAAAGTTCCTTGACTTTGTTTCAGGGCTAAACTACCATTATTTTGTATTACCTGATGGTTTTCTTTTGTTTCTGAATTTTCTCACTTCTCTGATTGTGTTGATACTTGCTCTTTGGAACTCAGGGAAGGCCCCAGAAGCTAAAGATTTTCTACAACAAGAGGCGAGAGGCATGGAGGTTTACCCCCAGGAGCCCCTACAGGGTCCTGCACGGTTGCAGTCTGACAAACTGGAAGCTCTAAATTCATGGATTAGACTGCAATTTAACAGATTTTTGGAGTCTGGTGCTAATTTATTTCAGAGAGCGTATATACGTTATTTCAGAGAGCGTATAAAATAAAGTCAACATGTATTGACCAAACAGCCCCCAACTTCCCCAGGGTTGATTTTAATTGATTGGTCAGGGTTCTACGCTCTCAGGCCTACCTTGCCCATGCTGTAGTTATCAGATATCCTAGAAGAAGTGTCAGATGTTTTCATCAGGTGAGACTGATTGTCTACCTTTCCACCCACTGGGTGGCTCATGATGTTGGACTAATTGCAAATGGGGTGAAACGAGATTTGCTGGAGCAGGGAGCTGGGAGGACAGAGGATAAAGCCTGCAGTACATTCTGACTTGGAGGTGTTTACAGCACTTCAGCCAGGAGGTGACAGGACCTGGGTCAACGGTGGTTAAGATCCACAGGTGGGGCAGGACCAGGAGCTGGCCCGAGCCACAGGGCTGTGCTCTTTCCAGGGTCTGCTCTGGTGGGAGAGACCAGACAACTGACCTATATCCAGGTGAGAAGAAGAATCATGACAGGGGACATTTGCTGCCCTTGTGGAGGGTTTTAACTCCCATTTCTCCTATCACAACTGGATGGCATGGGCTTCTCCCTCTTCCTCCTCTGGGTCTCTGGAGTCTTCCATCCTGGGCTTACATCCCCTAGGAGGGGGGAGTGGGTGGCATTCTCTCTGAAGAAACTGGCATTTGGGAGTCCCGTAGTGGCACAGTAAGGTGCGCCCTGATTACCTAACAGCAAAGCCCACGGGTTGCCCAGCAGTGCTGGTGTCCAGAGCTTCTGTCCTGCGTTAGTGCCTTCTCCTTAGGTGTGAAGGCAGGTCAGGGACCACTTCAGCCAGGGCTCATCCGGCCTGGGCGTGGCCATGCATTTCCCGCCCCTGGCTTCCCTCACCTTCTTTCTCTAGAGTCCTCCACTTGCGCTGGGTAACAGAGGGAGGCACAGATGCATAGAAGGAAACAAATAAATGACTTGGAAAATGATTCTCCACAAATAGCTTGCCTGCTCCTCTGAGTCCTGAGGAAGTTCAATCAAAACACAGAAGGAAAACATCTATGGGTCCCCAGTGCCTAAGTACTGGCCAGCATGGATGGGGCTCTGAGGCTGTGGATTCCCAAACGGGATGGGACTCAGAGACATCAAACACGTTTCTGACTGCAACCTTTTTACTTTCTCACTTTACCACTTTCTGCTGAATTTCTTGTGGTCAGCATTCTTGGTATTCTGGGTTGAAGAGAGTAGGGGAGAAGGAAGCAGGGAGGACTGATTAGAGGAAAATGAATCAGAGTGGCATGCAGTGAGCCCCAAGGCTGAGGATTAGTTCCCACCTCTGCCTTCTCTACTGCCCTGCATGTCCAGAGAAGAAACAATAAGAAAGGCTGGTTCTGAGTAGGGGAAGCCCAGCAGACCCATGGCTCTCTCAGATTCAGCCTCATTTTTGCCCACCTGTCTGGAGAGAGAGATGAGACTGGTGCTCAGAACCACAGGGCATGGGGAGAGCCACTCATCTTGAATTGTTCTTGAAGAGCACATTTCAGCAGTTAGCTTTTCCCAGAGGATCCCTGCAGCTCAGAAACCTGCTCTGCATAGCCCAGAAGGGGCCATGGTGTTTTGAGAAGGCTAACACCTGATCATCCCACTGACTATTCTCTGGGCAGAGTTTTCAGCTCTGTGGTTAGGTGCTTTACACTGGCCCCCACTAAGGACTGAATTGTGCTGTCTTCCAAATTCATGTTGGGAGTCCTAACCCCCAGTGCCTGTGAATGTGACCTTACTTGGAAATAAGGTCTTTGCAGATGTTAAGTACTTAGGTGAGGTCATTAGAGGGGGTCCTGATTCAATACGACTTGATGCCCTTACCTAAAGGGGAAATGTGGGAGATGGACATAGACACAGAAAGTGTTCATCATGTGAACAGGAAAGCAGGCATCAGGATGATGCTTCTACAAGCCAAGAGTCACCAAAGATTGTAGCGAACCACCAGGAACTGGGGGAGAGGCACAGAACAGAGTTCCCAGCCTTAGGAGGAACCAAGACTGCTAAGACCTCCGACTCAGACTTCCAGCCTCTGAAACTATGAGGCAAGACATTTCAGCTGTGTAAGCCATGCAGCCTTACAAAATGATCCAGGCACCTCCTCAAAGGCTTGGACTTGCTGGAAGAGAGCAAATTCATCACACAGGGTTAATCAGCCCCGTGTGGTTCATACACAACCTTCGATTTGGCTTTTGCTCAGAAGGTTTTGTGCAGTGACCATTGGTTTTGTTCTGCTCCGGATCTCCCTATATCTCTCTGGTGGAAAATTTTCTTGCTGCTCAAGGGTGTGTGGAGGGGGACCAAGAATGGAACTCTTTGTTTAGAATTTGCGTGGTATACATAAATAACAAGCATATGGGGGATTTTCGAGCCAGAGGCATTTCAGAATTAGGCAAGGGAAGAGAGACTTCATTTGTTAAAGACATTTCCTGTTCAAATTCATCAAGAGCTTTCCTACATCCTCCCTTCCCCGTGTCCTGCTCCCCTCACAAACCCCAAATATGCAAGAGGCTTTCTTAGCAGAGTAAGCCCAACAGGATGTTGAGAGAAAGGGATAAGAAAAAATAGTGCATAAACCAGATGAATGGAAAGGCTCTGTTTCTTTTTATTATGCGTATAACTTCAGAATTGTAAAAAAGAAATGAGTAAGAAAATTTCCTTCTCAGTAAACATGCCATTAAGTGTGTCTAAATTGTTTACACAAAGCCCAGGATTTAGAAGTTAACCCCGGTTGCTTCCTTTTCTATAGAGGGACCTGCACTGAAATGTTACCTTCAGGCTTCTTACACTACTGGATTATGTGCCCTTCTGCCTCAGACTGTTACATAGGGTGAGTGGGTCAAGTTTAAGGTACCAATGTTGGCCTACTCCAGCTCAGCCACTCCAAGAAAGGGAGTTGGGTTACACCCTTGGGGGGCTCAGGGGTGGGGTGGGGCGATTTTGGACTCCTTATTTCCTAAATGCAGGATTCTCTGTTTAGTTAATGCTTTTTCCTATCACCATGTGAATGCTCTATAGCTGCTTCATCTTTTGTTCTGGAAAAGCCCTTTCGAATTAAAATAATTCATTAGCTGTCAAGGACTTAGTGAAGCAAGCTGTGAAGAAGGGAGTCCCATTTGCTTGTGTCCGGAAAGGAGGTTGCCTCCTGGTTAGCAGAAGCATCCTCGTTTCACACCCCATTAACAGGGTGTTTGTCTGATTTCTTCCTTTCAACCCAAACCACAGTCCTGGGGAAGCCAGCCAGCCTTGCAGTTGCTTCTGGTGCAGATCTTCATGGCTTCGTGACTCAACTTAGTCAAAGAGATTTCTTGTAACAGTTTTAGAAGAGACACTTCCACATTCAAATGTGACCACAGAAACACATTTCAATGACAGGTAGACATTCTATATGATTTCTTTGTACCCTTAATGAAAGTGCTTTTTCTGGGTGAATCGCCTGAAGATAAGTGTAACTGGTAATTTGCAGCAATATTAGGAACAGAAGAATAAAATAGTCATGATACATACTAATATAAGTATTTATTACATGGTATGTTGTAAGAGATAAAATATAGAACATAAAGCATAAAACCAAGGAAATCAGATTTGGGGAAAATTATTGAACACTTTGAACATGCCAGAAACTGCACTCAGCTCTTCATGTATTCTTAGGGGGTGTGTGTGTGTGTGTGTGTGTGTATGAGAGAGAGCCAAGAGAGTGTGAGAGGGCGATTAGATCCCTTTGGAGAATGTCTCCTGTGTCATTGAAAGAAGGGTAATTTATATGAGTGTCATGAAAAGTCATTTAAGAGTTTGAGAGGAAGCATAAGGAAGGTAATTATGTATCAGGAAAGAAAGGGCATTTTCCCCCCTCTGATTTGCAGAAGGGTCTAATCCTTGCATAACATTTTCAAGGGCAAGGCTCAAACTTGGCTTTGAGATAATTAATTGGCCCGTTGCCTGGAGTGAGGAGTTGGCTTTTAGAGACAATACACTAATCAAAAACAGCTTTCAGGAAGACTTTATTCTGTCCCATGCCTACCACAGTAATTTGCACATAATATACCCTCAAATACGAGTTTATCTAATGGATGAAGAGAGGATTTTATATTGAAAGGTTGTTTGTAGCAGGCAGTCTCTGTGCTTGTTTTTCCTCTAAAGGTGAAGAGGGACTTGTCTAAATTGCAGTAAGAGAAATATAGGTTAGAGTTGCCAGCTACAAGCAGAAAGAAATATTGGCAAGAGCTCCAAGAGGATTAAGGTTCTTTCTGGAGGTATCTATGGCAACAGAAAGGTTAAGCATAGCTTCTGTAGAAGAAAGGGTAGGTCCTTAATGCTCTGCTCCCGACTCCCCTTTCCCTCTCCATTTGCTACTGGCTGGGAGATACAGTCAAGCCCAGAATGGTACTAAATCCCCCTGAATAATGGGATTTTTTTCTTATAGTCAAGATACTCTGCCTTTCTGAGAACAAAGGGGTCACTTAGCTAGTGTCACCTGAACCAGGCTATAGTGTAAAGGGGACATAAATAAAAACTGGTTCACCAGAGAGTAAAAGAAAACCCCAATTAAAATGGCACAAACAAAATAGTAAGTTAAGAAGTCAAGAGGTAGATATCTAGTTCATGATATTGCCAGGGACCACATTCTCATCATGTAGCTTCCACGTCATGGTCCCAGATGGCTGCTTGAGCTCTAGCCATCTAGCCATCTAGTCTACATACTAGCCAGGGGCAAAGAAAGGATGAAGAAGGGCATGCCCTATTCCTATAGGGACACTTCCCAGGACTGGCAAAGGATACATTCGCTTACATCTCCCTGGCCAGAACTTCCATGAACACACTTTCAGCTTAGGGTGGCTGAATACTGTGGTTTCTGTGTTGGGCAGTCAAATACCAGCTAAACACCAGGGGTCCTATTAAATAAAGCAGAGAAGAATGGTTAGTAGGGGACACCCTGTAGTCTCTGCAAAAGGTGTAAAATGGATATGTGGGTCACTCAGTTCATGAAAACATTATTTTCCTCTCTGTCTATTCTACACTCCCCTTCGTTCCTGTCTGAGTAGCTTAATTTGATTTTGAAATCTTGACAGTAGAAACTCCTAGGCAGATCCTGAAGGCATTCACAGGCCTGGATCAGTCTGGATTCACTGGAGCAGAGCATGGTTTCCAAACTCAAATGGACAGATGCACTCTGAGGTACGAGGTCTGGCTGGGGCCTGAGATTCTGCATTTCTAAGAGTCTCTCAAGTGATGTGATGCTGTTGGAGTGCAGACCACATTCTTAGTGCAAGAGTTTAGAAAAGGTTTTCAATGTCCCAGTCTGTAGTATTCAGTAGAGATGGGCTGGTGGTGGTCAGAGGGTGTGCCATACTGTTCATGAGACAGCCTTGGGGAGCTTGCAAAATATAGACTTCTAGGATCCCAACTACTGCATTCTATGTAATAGGTTGCAGACATCTGATTTTTTTTAAATTGAAGTATAGTTGATTTAAAATATCATGCTAGTTTCAGGTGTATAGCAAAGTGATTCTGATTATCTATCTGCTTTTTCAGATTCTTCTCCATGAAAGGTTATTATAAAATATTGAATATAGTTCCCCATGCTATACAGTAAATCTTTGTTGTTTATCTATTTTATATAGAGCAGTGTGTCTCTTGATCATGGTATCTCCCTTGCCAGGCAAGTATGCAGCAGTGTGTCTCTTAATCCTATACTTCTAATTATGTGCTCCCCTACTACCTGCCTTTCCCCCTTGCTAAGCGTGAGTTAGTTTTCTACATCTGTGGGTCTGTTTTTTGTTTTGTAAATAAGTTGATTTGTATTGCCTTTTTAGATCCCACATGTAAATGCTATTATATAATACATAATACCAGCTTTGTCCTTTTTCCTCAGAATTACTTTGGCAAGTCTAGATATTTTGTGGTTTCATATACATTTTAGAATCACTTGCTCTAGATCTGTGAGAAATGTCATGGGTAATTTGATAGGGATTACATTAAATCTGTATATTGCTTTGAGTGGTACAGTCATTTTCACAGTATTAATTCTTCTAATCCAAGAACATGGAGTATCTTTCCATTTCTTTGAATCATGTTTAGTTTCCTTTATCAATATTTTATAGCTCTCTATAAGTCTTTCACCTCTTTGGTTAGGTTTGTTTCTATGTATTTTATTTTATTTTGACACAAGACATCTGATTTTCATAACAGACACTCTGTAATTTCTGATAAAGGTGGTCTGTGTGTGTGTTCTCAGTTGCTCAGTTGTGCCCAGCTCTTTGCAACCCTGTGGACTGTAGCCTGCCAGGCTCCTCTGTCCATGGGGATTCCCCAGGCAAGAATCCTGGAGTGGGTTGCAATGCCCTCCTCCAGGGGATTTAGGAGCTACATTTTGAGAAATATTGGCATCTGGTTCCCCAGCAGTCTGTGCTGATGTGGGTCTTAACCTCTCAGATCATTAGCCTATGAGATCTCAGCATTCTGGGATTTCTGGTTTTAAATTGTCTAGTTTAATTCATTAAAGGAAAGACATTTTACTAATCTTTATGGCCCAGAAGTATTTCATCAAAGGCACATTCATCTTCCTTTCCTGTTTTGGAACTAAGGGTTTTATTCTTTCAGGAGGTTTAGGATGTCTTTATCAGTGAGGGTTGCCATAACAAAATGCCATAGGCTGGTGGCTTAAACAACAGACTTTTATTTCTCACGGTGAAGGTTAGATTTCTGAGATAGCGTGCCTGCCTGGTTGGGTTCTGGGGAGACCTCTCTTCCAGGCTTGCAGACAGCCACCTGCTGCCGCCTCTTTATGGCTGTGTCCTCACGTGCTTGAGAGAGAGGGAGGTCAAGTCTTGTCCTTGTCTTACAAGAGGACATGCCTCCCTCATTACCTCGTCTAAACCTAAGTACTTTCCAGAGCCCCACCCGAATGCCATCACCCTGAGAGTTAGGCTTCAACATGAGTTTGGGGGGAAACACAAACATGCAGTTCCCGACAGAGGGGATTCTGCATCTCTGAGAATGGGGCTGGCAGACTACCCAGAGGTTGGACTGGGTAAAGGCAGATGTGGGGGAAAGATTGAGGGAGAAAAAGAGGAGGGAGGAAGGAGTGGGTGGCAAGAAGCTGATGTTCCCTGGCACCTCCTCTGTGCAAGTGCTGTGCTAGCCATCGTCTAAGTATTCCTTCATGTAATCCTCACTACCACCTGTGAGGTAGTGGGCTGTTTCCATTGGCCCCAGACAGATGTTTTAATATTCTTTTGCATATATTCAATACTTAATTTAAACGAGAGTCAGAGAAAAGGAATGGCTTTTGTGATCACAGGCGACCACAGGGTCTCTTCACTTCTTCACTTTCAGACCATTTCACTACTTGGTAGTTGTTCTTCCCTTCACTTCCCTCCATTGCCTCCTTCTTATCCCAGCATCTCTTTACCACTTTCATTTCCTGATCAACTCTACTTATAAAGGCCTAGTTCAAGTTCTAGGTAGATTTCCCCATCACCCTTTCCAGGAGTCCTAGATTGCAGCCCCATCCTTGGATTCAGGCCTTCATTCACATGGAGAAGTCTTCCCCAGGTTTCTGCAATCAGCCTGGGGACACATTATATCAAGTACATCTTTTAATTTTCTGTATATTTCTTATTCAGTTCAGTTCAGTCACTCAGTCATGTCCAACTCTTTGCGACCCCAAGAATCGCAGCACGCCAGGCCTCCCTGTCCATCACCAACTCCCGGAGTTCACTCAGACTCACGTCCATCGAGTCAGTGATGCCATCCAGCCATCTCATCCTCTGTCGTCCCCTTCTCCTCCTGCCCCCAATCCCTCCCAGCATCAGAGTCTTTTCCAATGAGTCAACTCTTCAGATGAAGTGGCCAAAGTATTGGAGTTTCAGCTTTAGTATCATTCCTTCCAAAGAAATCCCAGGGCTGATCTTCAGAATGGACTGGTTGGATCTCCTTGCAGTCCAAGGGACTCTCAAGAGTCTTCTCCAACACCACAGTTCGGACTTTATTTACTTATTTGCAAAAACTTTTTATTTTATATTGAAGTGTAGTTGATCCATGCATATGTATAATGGAATCATTTTGCTGTACACCTGAAACTATTTTTCTGTATTTTTGATGTTTGATGTCTTAGGTCTTGCTGACACTGGAGGGCCTGCCTTTTTCAGGGTTGGCCTGTTCCTAGAGGTAGTAATTGACAGGGGGGCTAGGGTGCCTTTCATATGGAAACCATCCAGCCCAGTGCCCACCCCAGTTACCTCTTTATGGAGCTTTTATATCCCAGGCCACTATCTGCCTGTCCTAGTCACCTCAGCGTCAGGTACCAGACAAGTAAGGGCAGCCACTACGCTCCACTGAAAGCCTACTGAAATCTTTCAAACTAGCCAGCCTGAAGCCTGCTTACCCTGCCTCTCATTCTTTCCTGTCAAAATCACAGAAAAAGCTCTTGTCTACTTTTCCCCACCTCCATCTACCTCCTAACTGACCCCGATTCTTCCCTGAGTGGTCCCAACAGACATGCCATCCTTTTGGAATCTGAGTATACCAAACTATCTTTCCAATGGCAGTCATCTCCTCATCTGTTAGTTTCACCTTACCTGAAAAATAATGCAACTTACATTTTATTTATTTATTTTTTAAATTGAGATGATAACTGACATAGCATTATGTTAGTTTCAGGTGTGCAACATATTGATTTGATACTTGTATATATTGTGAAATGATCACCATAGTGTCTCTCACCATACATAGTTATAGATTGTGTTTTCTTGTTATGAGAACTTTTAAGATCCACTCTCTTAGCAACTTTCAAATATGCAATAAACTATTATTAATGATAGTCACCATGCTGTATATCACACCCCCATGATGTATTTATTACTGGAAGTTTATACCTTTTGACTCCCTCCTCCTCTTTGGCCCCCCACCCCCACTCCCTGCCCCTGGCAACCACCAGTGTATTCACTGTACCTGTGTGCTTGATGAAACTTATGTCATCATGTCAAATCCCACTGACCATGAATCCCAAACTAGCTACTGTGCACCCCTGAGACTGAAGAGCTCATGAAGGACTCAGTCCTCATTGGTTGCTTCTCAAGTGGACTCAGGATCTCCAGGCTCTGTTCACTGGGAAATGAACTCATTTAGCTTCCAAGGAGAGGAAAGTCCCATGGCCCTAGAGTCTCATTTTTTTTTTTTTTTTCTCTTCACCTTTTAGGAGCTTAGCAGAGACCTGATTCAACCGGTCTGGGTTACCTGGATTGAGAAAACAGACTGATTCTAGCCCCTGAGCTCCACAACTTCCATTTCTAAAGGGTCCACTTCCTTGACAGGAGAGCATCCTGGTGATGCCTGTACAGATATTCCCTTCCCTCTGTCCCTGCAGATATATGGAGCTTGATGGTGCTGGGCTCTGTTCCACTAGAAGGCTGGTGCAATGAATATATTTAAACATTTTCTGTGTATTATGATTTTTGACATCTTAGAAAACCTTTTTGGTGGGGGAGAGACTGCTGATTTTTAGAGATAGCAAAGGCTCAGCTTGGGTGCATGCTTTTGATTTCCAGAGCCACATCTCCTCTCTCTGGCCCAAACATTCTTGGAGGCAATATTCCTCTGTCTTAACCATTCCAGGGCTAGGTACCAGACAACGAGGGACCAACCCGATAGCCCAAAGCCTGAAGAAGTTTTTCAAACCAGCCCATCCTGAACTGCTTCCCCCTGCCTTACCTTGCCTTTCCCAAGGACACCCCAGTAGCCCCCGTGGCCTAAGTGCTTCTTCCTTCTGCCTTTTGTCTCCAGACCACGTTGGTGAATTCCTATGTGGTCCTGCATGATGCGGCATGCCTCCTGTCTCTAGGGCCTGTGAGTATAATGCATGTTATTTTCCTGAGCCTCTCCTGTGTCTCCTCCAATGGCTGTACCTGAGTGTCTCATAAAAGCATATAAAACAACTGACCCTGGGGCTGCCTGGTTGAAGTTTTTGGGATAAAGAGAGCTCAGGGGACTGTGTGCCCTTTCCTACTTCTCTGCTTGCGTCTTCCTCGGCTCCCAACCCTATTTTCTGTTTTCTGTGGTATAAGTGATGTGTGTCATGACCCCTCTGTAAAACAGTTTCCAATCTTTTGTCATTAGCCACTCCTGTGTTTGAGGATCCGGAGACTTCTTTGGTGACAGGACATTAATTTACTCCTCTGATAGATTTGTGGGCTAATAACAAGTGGTGGAACCATTGCTTTCTTCCCACCTAATAAATATTCCATGAATAATTGAAGCTTATTGAATTAGTTGGGCCACAAAGCTGCTTCCTCCCTTGCTGGGAATGCAGCCAGCGTTGTGCTTTAAAAGACACGTGTGCACATGCTCACGGTGAATAAATTCTCTGGCAGAAAGAAAATCAAGGAGGAGTTAGAAAGGCTGGGAGAAGCAGAAAACAGCACCAGAGGAAGGAAATGTATAAAAGCTTCAGGAGATTATACAAAAGGAGTGGTGCTATATTCCCCAGGAGAAAGAGATGATGCTGTTTGTGGCTTTGTACATCCTGTTTCTTTTTGTGATTCAGCTGAAAGATGAATAATGTGGGAAGGGAGGGAAAGCTGGTACAAGTCCAGAGCCTGACACCTCCGGGTAATGATGCTGCCTTTGTCCCTGTCTTCTGAATGCCAACAGTAGTGGCTTCTCCTGCTTCGTGGGGAAGCAGAACTAAGTTTCTACCCAGCTTAGAATGGCTGGGACTGGAGATAAGGTGCAGAATTTTCCTTTTTTGGCTCAGTGGCATGCACCTTTTCTTTCAGTTCAGCCAACCTGGGTGGGGACACTGGGGATACAAGTGTAAATAAATGCCACTCTATTCCCCATCCACAGAGTGGGGAGGATCATCTTAGAGGCAGTCCTGTGTGCCGGGAGTTGTGGGGGAGAAGGGGGAAGAGGAAGGACTCTAGACAGACCATTTGGAAGCAAGTCCTGTCCATTCAGTGACCCCAAGTCCTTGGACAAATTCCATCGTTTATTTATTGCCCAGTAGAGTTTTGGGCACTGAGGATAGAGTGCTGGACAGAGGTACTTTGATTCTAGTGGAGAAGACAGTCTAGTGGTGGTGGTGGTCTTGTCTGATTCTTGCAACCTCATGGACTGTAGCCTGCCTGGCTCCTCCATGGAGATTCTCCTGGCAAGAATACTGGAGTGGGTAGCCATTCCATTCTCCAGGATCTTCCCAACCCAAGGATCGAACCCAGGTCTCCCACACTGTAGGCAGATTCTTTGCTGTCTGAGCCACCAGGGAAACCCAATACAATCAAACTTGTGGACAAAACAGAAGGAAATTCACAGACATTGGTAACAAATTTATGGTTACCAAAGGTTAAAGAGGGGGAGGGATAAATTAGGAATTTGAGATTAACAGACACATACTACTATGTAAAAGTAGATAAATCTAAAAAGAAATGATACAAATGAACTTATTTTGCAAAACAGACTTATAGACTTAGAGAAGGGGACTTACAGACTTAGGGAATGGTTGCTTAGGGGAAAGGACTGGGGGAAGGGATAGTTAAGGAGTTTGGGATCAACACGCACACACTGCTATATTTATAATAGATAACCAACAAGGACCTACTGTATACACAGGGAACTCTGCTCAGTGTTATGTGGCAGCCTGGATGGGAGGGGAGTTTGGGAGAAAATGGATACATGTACATGTATGGCTGAGTTCCTTTGCTGTTCATCTGAAACTATCACAATGCTAATAACCAGCTACACTCCAATACAAAATAAAAAATAAAAAAAAAATAGACAACAAGGACCTACTGAATAGCACAGGAAATTATATTCAGTATCTTATAATTACCTATAATGGAAATAACCTAAAATGGGAAAGAATCTGAAAAAAAAAAACCAAAAACAAAAAAAACCCCACAAAACCACTTTGCTTTACACCAGAAGCTAACACAACATTGTAAACCATCTATACTTCAATTAAAAAAAAAAAATTTGGCTTTTTGAGCCACTAAGCTCATCTCATTCTAACTGGTTGTTTTCATCCAAGTCACTTGGCGTGGCCTGCGGGGACAAGGCGAGGGTAGCCTGCTTGTCTGTACCTGTCTAGCTACCATTTACCTGTCTCAGTCTTACACAGATGAAGCAGCTAGAGTTAGAGATAAGATTTTTTTTTCAGAACACAAATTTGGATCTGATCTGACACTCAGGTAAATGGGCAATCAAGTTCAAAATCTCAGGTCCTTTCTGTTCATAATCATTTTCTTCTAGGAGCTATGAAATGCCTACCTTGCTCATAAAAGTGTTATCAGGCAACCACAAAATCCCTCACTTCAAAGCTTTTCGGCTTTCTGGTGAACCCTCAGTGTTGGGTATTCTCTTTCACCCCCACTCCAAAGTCTACCCTGCCCCCTGGCCTGGGGGGCTGGCTCTGTGGGTGACCTCCATCCCTGATGTGGCGTGGGCAAAGGCGGGAGACTGGAGGACAGACAGACAGAGGGTCATTATATTTATGCTTTCTACTCCCTGCCTGTCTGGTTGCCTGGAAGAAGCTGCCTTCCTCTACCAAAGGCCTTGGCTCCTGTTGAAATGACTCCCTTCTACACTGAGGGTCTCTCTGGGTTCATGTAAACCCTTTTCTATTACATTCTGAAGCCCAAAGGTCATAGCAGTCTTCTGGTTTTGCTGGCCAGAGATGCTTGTTGTTTTTCCTTAATCCTACTTATACCTTGATTAAATAATATCTTCATGAAATTCCCTTAATCACCCCTTTTTATGTGTGCCATCTATTTTCTGCTGGAACCCAACCCACATACCTTCTAAGGTCAAATGTTTCAAAATGTACCCTTACTATACAGTACTAGCCAGTAAAACATAGTTATATTGAAACATATATCATATTTCAATGATTCTAAGATGTGCCCTGCCCCCTTCCCACATGTGTTTCAGCATCTCCAAAATTAAGATGATTTACAAATGGTGGGTTTTATTTTTGCCACCAGCGAGGCAGTGGTTGCTGTTTCCTGGGGAGGTATGAACTTGGTCATTGCTGGTCACAGAATCCTCATTTTAAATGAGTTATGCTCATTGTGGGTACTACTTAGTGCTGTTTAAAATATTTTCAGAAAAGTTTACATAATGATTCAGCTCTGGAACCAAGTAATTGTGTACACAAAGGCACAAAACAGAGCAACGAGGCATAATTTTGATGTTGGTGAAGCAAATATTCATCTTGGCAGAATGGCTGCAATTTCATAGTTTTCAAGGGTTTTATGGGATGTAAGAAAGAAAAAGCCCATAAGTAGCTAGAGCTGTGTTACATGTGTTACTGAAATGTGTGCAAAAGAATTGCCTGAACAGAGCAAGGGATGCCCGTTAGGGCAGAAGGAGTTCTCAAAGCCCTTAGAATAAGTCAATTTCAAAGAAGCAGGGAGTTGCTGTCACTGATTGGTGGTACTTTTTCTTTCTCAGTGGTTCATAAAATAGTGGTGTGGCCTACAAATTCTTAGACATCTCAGATTCAGTGAAACATGGTATTTCCTAGAGTGCTGTTTCCAGGTCGACGGTTCATTTATTGACCTTAGTCCTACCTCTCTGTCAAGTTTACAGAGAAACAAATAAAGGGATAGCATTCACCCCTAGGCTGGTGGAGGATGTGTTCCTCAACTTTCCCCCTCCCTTGGGCCCACATACTATACAGGTTTTGATTTTGAGGCTTGGTGAGGTATGGGAGCCTCCAGAGCAGTGGTTCCCAACCTTTTTGGCACCAGGAACCAGTTTCATGGAAGACAAATTTTCCACAGCCTGGGAAGGGGAGGGTTGGTTTCAGGATGATTCAAGTGCATTACATTTATTGTGCACTTTATTATTATTTCATCAGCTCCACCTCAGACCATCAGGTATCAGATCCCAGAGATTGTGGACCCCTGCTCTAGAGGGATCCAAGGGCTCCCTGAGTGGCTTGGAGTGGAATGGAGAGTGGATTGATGCCTGGGCAGACAATGCTCCTTAGCTGAGTTAATTGGACATTTTACCTCCAAGTTTTGGTGGAATAACTGAGGAGAGGACTTAAAATGTGATTCCAGGAAGAAATCAGAGTGCAGTCAAATGAAAGTTTAATGAAACAGGAACATGTGACCCAAGCAATGTCACTATTTTCCATCAAACTCCCAGTGGTCAAGATCACAGTGTCTCATGGCCCTACTGGGCAAGCTGGAGGGAATAATTTATAGCACTTTCTTCAAGGAGAATTGAAAGGACTTAAACATACCTTTTCCCACAAATAAAAATAAATATGACCTTTATTATTTAAAGGTAATACCCTTTTCAAATACGATTTTCCCAGGGGCTATGTGCTAAAGGATAAATGGCTTAAGTGTGGATTGTGTTTGTGAAGATGACTTTAGATCTCTGTCCTCAAAATAAAAAAAACAGATTGAGTAAAATCTAGAAGTCCGTTAATGGGCCATGTGCATGAAGATGAAAAACAGAGTCAGAAATGGATGGAGATGCTATTCAGTTCAGTTCAGTCTCTCAGTCGTGTCCGACTCTTTGTGACCCCATGAATTGCAGCACGCCAGGCCTCCCTGTCCATCACCAACTCCCGGAGTTTACCCAAACTCATGTCCATTGAGTTGGTGATGCCATCCAGCCATCTCATCCTCTGTCGTCCCCTTCTCCTCCTGCCCCCAATGCCTCCCAGCATCAGGGTCTTTTCCAATGAGTCAACTCTTCACATCAGGTGGCCAAAGTACTAGAGTTTCAGCTTTAGCATCAGTCCTTCCAATGAACACCCAGGACTGATCTCCTTCAGAATGGACTGGTTGGATCTCCTTGCAGTCCTAGGGACTCTCAAGAATCTTCTCCAACACCACAGTTCAAAAGCATCAATTCTTTGGCGCTCAGCTTTCTTCACAGTCCAACTCTCACATCTATACATGACCACTAGAAAAACCATAGCCTTGACTAGATGGACCTTTGTTAGTAAAGTAATATCTCTGGTTTTTAATATGCTATCTAGGTTGGTCATAACTTTCCTTCCAAGGAGTAAGTGTCTTTTAATTTCATGGCTGCATTCACCATCTGCAGTGATTTTGGAGCCCCCAAAAATAAAGTCTGACACTGTTTCCACTGTTTCCCCATCTATTTCCCATGAAATGATGGGACCAGATGCCATGATCTTTGTTTTCTGAATGTTGAGCTTTAAGCCAACTTTTTCACTCTCCTCTTTCATTTTCATCAAGAGGATTTTTAGTTCCTCTTCACTTTCTGCCATAAGGGTGGTGTCATCTGCATATCTGAGATTATTGATATTTCTCCTGGAAATTTTGATTTCAGCTTGTGCTTCTTCCAGCCCAGCATTTCTCATGATGTACTCTGCATATAAGTTAAATAAGCAGGGTGACAATATACAACCTTGACATACTCCTTTTCCTATTTGGAACCAGTCTGTTGTTCCATGTCCAGTTCTAACTCTGGCTTCCTGACCTGCATATAGGTTTCTCAAGAGGCAGGTTAGGTAGTCTGGTATTCCCATCTCTTTCAGAATTTTCCACAGTTTATTGTGATCCACACAGTCAAAGGCTTTGGCATTAGTCAATAAAGCAGAAATAGATGTTTTTCTGGAACTCTCTTGCTTTTTCCATGATCCAGCAGATGTTGGTAATTTGATCTCTGGTTCTTCTGCCTTTTCTAAAACCAGCTTGAACATCAGGAAGTTCACGGTTCACATACTGCTGAAGCCTGGCTTGGAGAATTTTGAGCATTACTTCACTAGCGTGTGAGATGAGTGCAATTGTGTGGTAGTTTGAGCATTCTTTGGCATTGCCTTTCTTTGGGATTGGAATGAAAACTGACCTTTTCCAGTCCTGTGGCCACTGCTGAGTTTTCCAAATTTGCTGGCATATTGAGTGCAGCACTTTCACAGCATCATCTTTTAGGGTTTGAAATAGCTCAACTGGAATTCCATCACCTCCACTAGCTTTGTTCGTAGTGATGCTTCCTAAGGCCCACTTGACTTCACATTCCAGGATGTCTGGCTCTAGATGAGTGATCACACCATGGTGGAAATGTTATTAAGGTGCATTTATTCTAAAGATAGTTCAGGTGCTGTGCCAGACTTCCTTCTTTTTTTTTTCCACTGCCACCAACAGCACTGTGCAGTTTTATTAACCATTCAAGTACAGTAGCGTCTGTAAGATCGGGACAGAACTGGGATTTAAAAGCGAACAGATACTCAGCATCTAACAATTTGAAAGAAGCCACTACATACTCATTTCACAGACATGTTTACGGAGCCAATGCAGTACTAGCCATTAACCCAGCACACCAGGTGTACTGAAGTAGAAAAGATGCAACAAGAAACATGGCTACATTAGAAAGACTTCAACACTTTAGAAAAAGAGTAAAACACTTTTCATTTCTCCCCTTTAGCCCCTAAAACAACATCATACCATCTGGATCTACCTATACAGTCCTACATCAGCTTCTAGAATATTTGTCAGGAGGGCAAAAGTAAAATGACACTGGCCAGTACAGTCTTCGGATATTTAGGAAGGGGAGGGGGAGAAAGTTCTCAGAACAAGTTAGTCGGCTTCAGTCTCATCAGCAGGGTCTTTGGATTCTTTGTTCTTCCTCACTTCTTCAACGTGCTTGTCCTTCAGCTTGGCGGCCGTCTGTGCCTCTCTGTTCTCTTTATTGGCTTCCATCTTGTGGGTCAGCTTCTCTTCCGCCATTTTACTGAAGTTGTCCTCTATCGCTTTCTGAAGCACTTCTTTCTCGGGCTCCCCTTTCTCAGCAAGCTGCTTCAAGACCTCAGCTTCATGGGACTTGCGTCTTTCTTCTGCAGCTTCTAATTTCTTCTGAATTTCCTCCAGGGAAAGATCCTTCTTGGGAGGGGAAAGGGGAAATTCTGGGACAGATTCTTTTGATCGAGGGCTGAGAATCAGCTCAAAAGCCTGGCCTGAGGAAGGCTTCTCCAGTTTCTTCACCTGGATATCAGAAGAAGCCATGGTGAAGAGAAGACAAGAGACTGGCAGTGTACTCTACACGATTCACTGGCAAGGAAAACCCTCTTTCTTTCGCTCCCAGTCTTCCACCACCCAAAGCTGTCCGAGCCCGTGGGCCGAGAGGACTGGACAGCTCTCGTGGGGGTGTCAGCCTTCCGTGGGCAGCCTCCCAAACACTGGCGGGGGCGCTGCCCTTTCCAGTCCCGCCGTCTGGCCCTCAGGTTGCTCCCTGGGGGCACTGCCCCGCCTCTGCAAACAATGGGGACCCCAGTGGGGCCGCGCCTGCAAGGGGTCGGGAGAGGGTGGGCCTACGCCTCCTTCAGACTTCCTTTTTTAGTCACCTGGTTCCTACCACCTCCCCTTATCTCTCTCCCCCATTTTCTCCCTCCCCTAACCCTGACCTGGCTCTGCTCTGAGAAGCTGATCCATATGGATCCCACTGCATATTAAAAAGCAGAGACATCACTTTGCCATCAAAGGTTTTTATAGTCAATGCTATGTTTTTTTCAGTAGTCATGTATGGATATGAGAGTTGGATCATAAAGAAGGCTGAGAGCCAAAGAATTGATGCTTTTAAATAGTGATGCTGGAGGAGACTCTTAAGAGTCCCTTGGACAGCAAGGAGATCAAATCAGTCAATCCTAAAGGAAATCAACCTTGAATATTCATTGGAAGGACTGATGATGAAGCTGAAGGTGAAGCTCCAGGACTTTGGCCACCTGATGTGAAGAGCCAACTCATTGAAAAAACCCTGATGCTGGGAAAGATTGAGGGCACGAGGAGAAGGGGGCAACACAGATTGAGGTGGTTAAATAGCATCACAGGCTGAATAGACATGAATCTGAGCAAACTCTGGGAGATAGTGGAGGACAGAAGAGCCTGGTATGCTACAGTCCATGGGGTCTCAAAGAACCAGACACAACTTAGTGACTGAACACCAACCACATGGTTCACACGAAGGGTATCTCTATCTTCTGGCTTCCAGTTGTGTCTGTTCAGTATGGAGTCCCAGCAGATCAGAGGAGAGGGATGAATGAGGACCAGCATTCGTTCCCAGGTTCCCTGCTGTTAGGTTGCTTGGATTGCTATATCCATCCATCCATGAGTCACAGCTCTTCTCAAGATATGGCCTGTATACATTCTCTCCTTCTAGGTTCTAGGAACTTCTTTTTCTCCTCTTTAGGCCTAACACCTTGGCTACTAATAAGCCTCATGTTACTGTATTGGCCCTGTGGTTCCCCTTATACCTGTAGCTTTGTAAGTAAATGTTCTTTACAGTATCTTATTTCAAGTGTGCCATCTGCTTGCCCACAGAACCCTGATGGTTCCAGTCTAGATACTTCCTGTAATCTTCATGGGAGATAGTATCCTCTACAACAATAGAAAGTGAGAAATTGGGATTGCTCTGGTTCAGTTCCTCGGCCCTGAATTTCAGAAGATAAATGCAAAGATGTGACAATAATGATATAACTCCCTGACCTCTTTTGCATATCCTGTGGTTAGAATAAGTAAAAGGGCTTGATTTTGGGAGGTTTGGAGCTCTAGGACTGGGACAAGGAGGATGGTTTATTTGGAAAGTGGTGTGTTGGCCTTGTGTTCATCTGAATAAAACAGTGATGTGATCATTTCCACATCTCGTGTTCTTTGGCTCCTCCAACTCTTCTCTGTATAGAAAATTGTAGATAATCTCCAGGCTTAAAATTAGTGTTAAAATCTAATTTTGGGGGGGTTTTCTTTTTCATATTGGGCCTTTAAATAATAATTAAACTTCCTGGATTTGGAATTTGGGGAGTTCATCTTTCCAAACAGGATTACATTTTAATGTTTTATAGTCACAATTGCAAGTGATATCCAAGAGAAAGTAAAGTGCTGTGGACAGTTGCTGAGGATGTATACTGACATGTCTGGGGGCTACATCCAAGCTTACTATTATGCAGTGTGCAACTGGCACAACAGTGTACAGTGGTCCAAAGAGGGGCCACAATCTCCTCTGGCACTGATGTGACAGAATTCAGGTGAAGTTTAACCATTGCCTGCACTGCGTCAGGCCTTTATATATTTTAAGCTTATGCCTTAACTTGAACAATCTGATTTACAGTCCGAATTTTGCTTTAAATTTAGCTCTGTCTATAGTATAGCTAAACATTTCACTTACAATGTTTCAGTGTTGGAGAGTACTCTGTGGTCAGTTTAATTTGGGGGTATCAGAATAAGGAGAAGGAGCTCTGGATCTAGTATTTTGGGACCTGGATTCAGAACTTAGCTGGACATTTATGAACAGATTCTGTTAGGACTCTCAGAACCTCAGGTTTCTTAACTATAAAACAGGGTTAATTGATGCTTTTTTGGGGGTAAGTTTCAATGGATAAACAAGATTACATGTCTGAAAGAGTCTGATACACAATAAATGCTTACTAAGTATGGTTTACTCTGACAAGGCAAAGCTTGTAAAAGCGAAATAGCTTCTTAGAGTGCTGTTATATGTGAGTTTTTAGAAAGGAGAACCTCTCAGATGATGTTTAGAAATGTCTTCATGTAATAAGAACTTTTGAGAGACTTAAGAGGGCTGTTTAGTGGAGCTGAGGGTGGCTGCCCATAGCATTCAGCTCCAGCGCTAGAAGTGTGAAGTCCTTAGATTGTTCAAAAACTGCTCCATGGTTGGTGTTTTTCTCTCTGACATCATGGGTTGTCCTATCTAATGACAGGGCCATCTGTGATGAGGAATTCCTCTTGTTTGCACAACCTCCTTTGGTGGTTGGAGAGGTCAGATAGTTAGAGCTGGGTCTTTCACCTTTCTTCTGATTGGCAATGGTATGTTTCTCCATTTGGAATTCATCACATCTATCGATGTAGGATATGGGGAGGTGATGTTTAGGTCAAAGTGTTGTCATTAATCAGAGAAGGCAATGGCACCCCACTCCAGTACTCTTGCCTGGAGAATCCTGTGGATGGAGGAGCCTGGTAGGCTGCAGTCCATGGGGTCGCTAAGAGTCGGACACGACTGAGCGACTTCACTTTCACTTTTCACTTTCATGCATTGGGGAAGGAAATGGCAACCCACTCCAGTGTTCTTGCCTGGAGAATCCCAGGGACAGGGGAGCCTGGTGGGCTGCCGTCTATGGGGTCGCACAGAGTCGGACACGACTGAAGCGACTTAGCGGTAGTAGTTGTCATTAGTGCTAAGATGTTGAGGCATCCCCAGTGAATAGATGCTCTCAAACTCCAGAGGTCTGAGGTCCAAAAAGTAAAACTATTGGGTGAGATTCCTATGGATGGTCAACTCCACAATGGACTCTTGTTTGCTGGCTTCCTGCTCTTAGCTCTTCCTGTCACATCTCTAGGCTATTGTTGTGCTTGGTGAGGGGATCGAGGAGTGGGAAGTGAAGCACGTTATAAAGTAGAGAGAGGTTTGACCTGCACCATTTACTCTGCTAATAGATGACTCCTGATTCTCTAAGCCAAACGTTTCCATCTTCTGTGTTCTAGGAGCCAAAACAACTGAGGAGGATGGATTCCAATAACAATAAGGATATCTTACATTTGTGTAATGCTTTGTCCTCTGGAAAGCAGCTTTGCCTCTGTAATCTTACTTGACCCTCATATAAACCCAATGAGGTGGTTTGGGAGGCATTATTTTCTTTATTTCACAACTGTGAAATCCAAGAAGATATAAAGTGTCTCGCCATGATCTCATAGTACATAAGCGATAGAATCCGGATCTCTTGGATCTTTGTCTAATATTTTTCACATTACACCAAATCATCCTGAGCATTCTTTCTTTAAAAATTAAATGAATTTTAAATTATTATATGTGTCTATGGTTTTAAATTAGAAAAGATTCAAAAGGATATAGAGTGGAAAATAATTCTTCCTCCCTCTCTCCTCAGCAATGTATTGATCCTTACTGGATACACTCACCATTCCCTCTTTCCCATGTGCTCCTTTAGTAATATTCTATGAATTTGTAAGTATAAACATATATCTTCTCCCTTCCTCCAGGGACTTAAAAAATAGGCAGTAAGAAACATCATAGAGAAGGGAGCTTGGAGTAGTTAGTAATTGCTCTCACTTGTGGTTTTATGAGAAATATAGATGATCTATGTAGGTTGCCTTTTGAGAGTCTAAATGATGCATTTTAGGTTTTCAAATATAAAAGACAATTGCTTTGCACTACAGGTCTTGAAAGTAATCGAGACAGTCAGTTTTCTCAGCTATGAAAATGGACGATAATAATAATAATACCTTTATCACAGTACTGTTATGATTAAAAGAAATATTACATTATAAATTATTAGAAGAGTAATTCACATTTAGTGATTCCTTTAATACTACTGACCATTATTATTACGATCATTTAAGAAAAAATTTTCATTTTCTTCGTTAAAATGAGTCTTAGCAGGGTTAAATCATTTGCCCAAGGGCACACATGTAAATGCTGGAGCTGGGATTCAAAGTCAGACCCCAAGCCTCACATTCTGAACCCTGTTGTGAGTGTGAAGAAAAGAATTCTCACAAGTTGAATAGCTCCTGGGAATGACTCCATCAAGGATGCAGGCATGTTTGGATAGCTTGCCCTTTTCGCTTCTGGCTTACTTCTGGTGTGAAAGTTGTCACTTAATCTTGGTCTGCTTTTGTTTTCTGTCCTGGGTCGGTTCCTTCTCCTGCCTAAGATTGTGCTTGATGTTCAGGAATTTGCTTTCTGGTTCATAAGGCCATTTCCTATCTTCACCCATAGTCTTCAAACCAAGGTTGTACAAGTTTTCTTGTAAGTATTCAACACTGCTTCTGGAACATAAAATCATGTAAATGGGACTTGAGAAATGGCAGCTGGAGAAAGCCACCTGCTATAATGGAAATTTGGGCCCTTACATTCCGAGACTAGAGTTAGGTCCCCTGATGAAGCCTCACTATTTCACGGTGTTGCTAGGTGTCATGTCTCCTAGTATCAAACCCTCTGAGACACAGGACCAAGTTGGTTTTTTCCGATCCTTCACATACTTGTGCTGATGTTCATCTCACCCAACCTGAAATTCACTAGGTGAGCTCCATACCCCGACTGATCCATAGCTTGTTCAAGGAGATGAGTCCACTAATTGTGCACCTGGGTGGCATGTCATTGTCAAATTGCTATAGGAGTTTCTGGGTGCTGACTCGTTTTGCAATCCATTGGTTTGAGAACCATTGAGGAGCACTGTGTATAAGACCCTGTGTTCTGGTTAGCCAAGTAAGTGATCACTGGTACTGGCTGCGTCACTGGGAGAATTAAAGCCAGTGCTCTCATCTTATTTCTTTTCAGTTTTGAATGCCCTCGTATGTTTGTACCTTTGAATTTTGTGGGGGGCAGACTGGTAGACATAATTTGTATTTGAACCTACTAGGATAGGTATTCATGTTACAAAGATGAAATAAAGTTACCTGTGTTTTCAGGTACAAAGTTTTCAACCTTATGTGATGATATGCCAACAACAACAAAAAATATGATGATATATGATGGCATATATGATATGCCAGCTGGGGAAAACCCACAGACAAATAGCAGAAGAGACACCTGGGAACCAGCACACCATGCAGTCATGTGTTCACCTGAGAGCTACGGAAGGACTGTGTACCTGTCATCCACCCCAGATTGTCTCATTGCCACCCACCAGGAAGAGGGCCTGTCATTGACTTGACATTTGGAATTCTGGTTTCTGGGCACTTCATCTCTAGGGTCAGAGAACTGGTTATGCTATTGAAAAACTGAAGTCATCAATTCAGATTTCTCTCTCTTGAATCAATGAAAAAATTTCCCCCAATACTGTTGATCATTTCTGAGCATTTTTAACCTGTCAGAAGATGCCAGAGATCTTTTTGCTCTATAGGGAGGAGGGTCCTTGTGGTAGAGAAGAGGGTCCTTATGGTGTTTTACTGTGAGCGGGGATACAGGCAGTGTGAAAGATTCTGAGATGTAGCTATTACCTCCTGTAAGTGTTGCTGCATGTCATTGCAAACTTCCTTCCTCTTCATAGATAGATAAGACATCATGAGAATTAGCAGGGACACTGGAACTGTTTTTGATAAAAGGCCAAGAAGAGAAAGCTTTTCCAGAAGGTTCCAAGGTATGATCTGAATACCATCCAGACCAGGTCACCTGGTGCTTGTAAAAACACTGACCTCAGAACTACTGAATCAGAGTCTCTAGAGGTGGGATTGTAGTATCAGAATTTTAACAACCTCCCTATGGAGTCTTAAGCATATAAAATTTAATAACCACTGATTTAGGGAGACACTTATTTTAGCTTAATCATTAGGCTCTGCCTATATATCTCCACATTATCCCAAGTGTACTAAAATGGAGGAATTTGTGTCAAGATAATACTAGCAGCAACGAAAGGCCTAACTTATCTGCCCAAATGTCCCCCCATGCCAAGGCTGTCACTGTTGCTAAGTTCCCAGCTCTGGCTTCCCTCAACTGCCTTCCTCACTCAGATGGTGCAAGTCTGCCTCTGCTGGGCTGAACTCTGCCCGGAGCCCAGACTGCCAGTCCCTCCTGTGAGTTTATTACTAGCAGGTTGCTGTCAGGGTGTACAATCTCAGCTCTGGAGGTCTGACACACTTGGGTTGGGTCCTGCTTCTGTGCTTACCATCTGTGACGTTGTACTGCTTCAATTCTCCGACTCAAGTTCCTTTCTAAAATGGAGAGAATAATGTTGATGGTTCACACCTTAGAGGATTGTGTCTGGACTAAATGAGATAATCCTATGCCTAACACGTAATAGATACTTGATAAATTCTAGCTGTCATAATATTAACACTAAATATGGAATCATGGCATTTACTACTATCATTACTAACATCCCTGGATACAGAGGCATATCCTTGGACTTGATCCACAGTGTAAGTGGGGACCCCTCAACCCAGTCCCAGAGCAGGGCTATTCTTGCCTCTTGGACGTTGTCTCCCTTGGCCAGAGAGCTGTTCATGAATACATAGATCCACCTGTTATTTAACTGCCTTCTCAGCACTTTTGTCTGGATCTTCCAGAGGGCACCCGTGCTCACGTGTGCAAAGGTAAGCTTGCCACTTCCCCTCTTAGGCTGGACTCTTCTAAGTTCCCTTTCTCAGTAAAACGCACCAGAATCTATCCAGCTGCACAAAACCAGAAACCTGAAAGTCATTCTTCGTCCTGATGCCGCCTTACCCTTGTCTGGATCTCCGAGCTACTCTCACCCTACTCTGTTCCCGGTCTTGCTGGGGAGGTAGCCCTGCTTTGTGTCTCAGAAGGTTGACAACAGCCCATTGGTGTTGGTAGCCTTGGTGCTACCATGTCTCAGGGCTTGGTCCCATTCTGTTACCCATGTGCTTATCAGGTGGAATTCCTGAAATGATCCATGTCCCTGATACTACCACTATGTCAAGTGTCACTGGTTCTCGGGGCACAAATGGAATTGGCCTTACCTCTGGTGGGTCTGGCCTATGATTAAGGATCCTTGCCTGCAAGTCAGTACCTTTATCTCCTTTTGCTCTTATCAGCTTCCTGCTAAAAGTCTGTCTCCAGTTCAATCCCATCTATACTCCCCCAGGCTGAGTAATCAATGATACTGCCTGGAAGCTGAGAACTAACCCTATCTAATTACATTAGTTGTTAATATGGAGCCTAATAGGAAACCACCTGGGATTTATTATATATATGTATATGTTGTTATTGTTGTTCAGTAACTAAGCCATGTCTGACTCTTTGTGACCCCGGGACTGCAGCATGCCAGGCTTCCCTGTCCTTCACAATCTCCCAGAGTTTGCTCAAATTTATGTCCACTGAGTTGGTGATGCCATCTAAACATCTCATCCTCTGCTGCCCTTTTCTCCTTTTGCCTCCAATCTTTCCCAGCATCAGGGTCTTTCCTAATGATTTGGCTCTTCGCATCAGGTGGCCAAAGTATTGGAGCTTCAGTTTCAACGTCAGTCCTTCCCGGTGAATATTCAGCATTGATTTCCTTTAGAATTGACCAGTTTGATCTTGAAGTCCAAGGGACTCTCAGGAGTCTTCTTCAGCATCACAGTTCAAAAGCATCAATTCTTTAGTGCTTGGCAACATAGTTTTTGCTTTTTATTACACTGTCTAGGTTTGTAATCCCTTTCCTTCTAAGGAGAAAGCATCTTTTAATTTCATGGCTGCAGTCACCATTAGCAGTGATTTTGGAGCCCCAGAAAATAAAATCTGTCACTGCTTTCACTTTTTCCCCTTCTATTTGCCATGAAGTGATGGGACTGGATGCCAAGATCTTAGTGTTTTGAATGTTGAGTTTTAAGCCAACTTTTTCACTCTCCTCTTTCACCCTCATCAACAGGCTCTTTAGTCCCTCTTAACTTTCTGCCATGAGAGTGGTATCATCTGCATATCTGAGGTTGTTGGTATTTCTCCAGGCAATCTGAATTCCAGCTTGGGATTCATCCAGCCCGGCATTTTGCATAATGTACTTTGCATAAAGTTAAATAAACAGGGTGACAATATATAGCCTTGATGTACTCCTTTCCCAATTTGGGATCAGTTAGTTATTGCATGTAAGGTTTTAACTGTTGCTTCTTGGCCCACACACAGGTTTCTCAGGAGAAAGGTAAGGTGGTCTGGTACTCTCATCTCTTTAAGAACTTTCCACAGTTTGTTGTGATCCACACAGTCAGAGGCTTTAGTGTAGTCAGTGAAGTAGATGTTTTTCTGGAATTCCCTTGCTTTCTCTATGATCCAACTAATGTTGGCAATTTGATCTCTGGTTCCTCTACCTTTTCTAAACCCACCTTGTTCATCTGAAAGTTCTCAGTTCACATACTGCTGAAGCCTAACTTGAAGGGTTTTGAGCATAACCTTTTTAGTATGCAAAATGAGTGCAATTATCCAGTAGTTTGAACATTCTTTGGCATTGCCCTTCTTTGGGATCAGGAAGGAAAGACCTTTTCCAGTCCTGTGGCCAGTGCTGAATTTTCTAAATTTGCTGGCATATTGAGTGCAGTACTTTGACAGCATCTTTTAGGATTTGAAATAGCTCAGCTGAAATTCCATCACCTCCATTAGCTTTGTTTGTAGTAAGGCTTCCAAAGGCCCCCTTGACTTTATACTCCAGGATGTCTGGCTCTAGGTAAGTGAGCACACCATTATGGTTATCCAGGTCATCAAGACCTTTTTGTATAGTTCTTCTGTGTATTCTTGCCACTTCTTCTTAGTCTCTTCTGCTTCTGTTAGGCCCATACTGTTTCTGTTCTTGGTTGTGCCCATTCTTGCATAAAATGTTCCCTTGATCTCTCCAATTTTCTTGAAAAGATCTAGAGTCTTTTCCATTCTACTGTTTCCCTCTACTTCTTTGCATTGTTCATTTAAGAAGGTCTTCTTATCTCTCCTTGCTATTCTCTGGAACTCTGCATTCAGTTAGGTATATCTTTCCCTTTATCCCTTGCTTTTTGCTTCTCTTCTTTCCTCAGCTATTTGTAAAGCCTCCTCAGACAACCATTTTGTCTTCTTGCATTTCTTTTTCTTTGGGATGGTTTTGGTCACTGCCTCCTGCAGTTTTATGAACCTTTGTCCATAGTTCTTCAGGCAATCTGTCTACCAGATCTAATCCCTTGAATCTATTCATCACGTCTGCTGAATAATCATAAAGCATTTGATTTAGTCATACATGAATGGCCTAGTGATTTTCCCTACTTTCTTCAATTTAAGCCTGAATTTAGCAATAATGAACTGATGATCTGAGCCAGTCTTGTTTTTTGCTTACTCTATAGAACATCTCCATCTTCAGCTGTAAAGCATATAATCAATCTGATTTCAGTATTGACCATTTGGTGATGTCCATGTGTAGAGTTGTGTTGTTGGAAATATATATATGTGTATATAATATATTCCCATATAGATGTGGGAATATCATATATATCATATACCAAGATATTAATGATGGTTTTCTATGAATGATCTGATTGTGGGTTTTAAAATTCTTTTCTCTCTTTTTTGGCTTAATTTTCTCCAGTGAATATGTATATATATATTTATATATATATATAAAAATATATATACACACACATATACATATGGCTTCTGTTATAAGAAAAAAGTTATTCTTAATCTGAAAATACATAGCAACTCTTTAACAATTGAAAATAATGGCATTAATTCCTGGTTCTTCATATTAAAATTCCCATGCAAAGAAATAATTCAGATATAATATCACTTGGCTGTGATTAGGGAAGAGAAAACTTTTTAGGTTCTCTGAAGGAGGTAAATCTTATTTTTATCATTTGGCCTTGTTTTCTCTTCATTGCCATATGTGCAGCTCCAAGGAAAATTTATCTGGGGATGTTTGAACTTCCTGAACATATCCTAGTTAGAAGAAATAGACTTAGTCATTAGCGAGGCCTCAGGGGCTCAGTGAGAATTTGAATATGTCCCCCATTTTGGAAGACAGGCCTGTAATAAAGACATGGCTACTGTTGTCTTGGGACCTCATTTGCAAGACTTTTCTGTCATGCCTGCAGTGTGGATGGGGTTCATGTGCCAATGTGTATGACGAAAGATAACAGGCTCAAAATAAATCAGGCAGCAGGACAAGTTTTGAATTTTAATGCATATTAAAAAAGTTACCCCGTGCTGGGGCTGCATTTCAAAGAGAGGTTGAAAGATAAAGTAGGTATTTGAAGGTCTGTTTACTAGGTGACATTGTTATAGTGCAGTAAAGATTGCCAACAGCTGCCTTGGACAGTGACTACGTATTTAGGGACTCACTCACCATGAGTCTATTTTTGAATCCACGGAGTGTTTGGGTTAAGAGCATGGACTCTGAAGTCAAATTGTGTGTTTGACGCTGTTACTTTTTGAGTGACTTTGGATAAACTGCTGACCCTATCTATGCCTCAGTTTCTTCATCTATAAAATAGTGATAATAGAATCCCAAAGAGTTACTGTAAGGATTAAATAAATTAATAGGTGTGAAGCATTTAGAATAATCCTTGGCACATGGTTAGTGCTATATAAAGGTATTGCTATTCTTCTTCTTCTTCAGAGAACAGGGTAGATGAGGATTTGCTGAGGGTCACAATATGGCTGATGTCGTTTGGCTGAACCACAGTCATTCTCAGTCTTTTTTACACTTTTCACCAGGGGCAAGAGAAGATAGCATTTGCTGTTACATTTAGGGATGGCCTCAAACACAGTTCTAGCCAGTGGGGCATCCTTGAAAATCTATGGGACAACTTCTTGGAATGCTTTTGCTATAAAAGAAACCGTTCAAGGTGACCCCTTTATTCTTGCCTTGAACTTGAATGTGATTCTGCAGCTACAGCAGACACTTATCAACCATGAGGTGGCAAACAAATGGGAAACCAAGAGAATCTCAGGGATACTCTAACATCCTTAAGGCTGATGTACAGCAAATTTGAAAAATCCTGTCCTCAGATATTGACTTACTGAATTCATTTTTGTTAGACAACCTTTGGGCATTTACAAAGGCTAGGCTTTATATTAGTCACTGTGGATGCAAAGATGTATGACTACTTTGCCCAATGTAATGTAAACTAAATGACATTCTGTTTGTAATTTCAGTCTAAGGTGGTAATTGGCAATAAATAAATAAAATATGCAAATGGTCAAACTAGTGTGGTAGATGGAGAAACTCTTCCTGAATTGAAAGTACACTGCTAACTTGATTCTGTGGATGTTCATTCTTTGTGAAGGTAACATTTTAAATAATGTTATCCCCACTTTGGTAAAATTTCCTGACAGCATATTTTATGGAGCTAATTCTATAAAGCCAATTCAAAGCCTAAATCAATTTTATATTCATAATTGTTAAAATGATCCATTATTTTCCATTTTCATTATTATTTCATCAAAATTATTTTCCTTTGGAGAAATTCTTTTTCACAGGAAATTTACAGAGACAGTTTACCAGTTAGCAGTTGTTGCATTGTTTTATTTTGTAGTCATTATGTCAACCAAGCCCAATTTGCCTGTTTAAAATATTAAAGACCCAAATTTAGTCAAGGATTGTTGATGTGTCTGTCAAATTTAATTCTTAAAATTTTTATCATGCAAAATTTTAGTTGTGGCTAGTTTCACATGCTTTTGATTATTTTTCACAGGACAATTTTTAGTTTTCAACAAAGTAGTAATTCCTCAGTTTTTTTTTTTTTTTTTAACAAAAAAATTCTGTTAGACGTTTTCCATGAACATTTTTTACTTTGTCAGTTATTTTTAGTTGATTATTTCTACCAGGGATATTTAGCATAAAATTAATCAAAATTAAATGTTTATGTATATATATTTCTAAACTAAAATATGAGAAAATTAGAACCATATTTCTCTGCTCTTCTATTCCAGGCTTATCTTTTAGGCAGCATCGACCTATTGCTTTGAGAATTCAGTTATTCTATTTGTTTCAGATCACTTTACATGCCATGTACAGAGAAGAGCACATAGTGATGCCAAAATGGTGTGGGTCAGAGGAGGTGAGTTAACAGAAGGGCAGTGGGGACAGGAGCAAGGTGGCTATGGCATGGAGGGGACAATGGGGAGTAAGTCTGGATAGTGAATTGTACCTCTAAGCAGCTTGACCAAAAAGAGGAGGAGAAATACAGGCAGGAGCTAGAACATTTTTAGGATGGTGAGGACTCGTTGGGTAGAGGCTAATGGAAAGATCTCAATGAAAGAACAGGACCAAGGGAACAAATGGAGAGGTAGCTTTGAACTGGAGGAAAAGAGATAAAGATTAGTGCAGGAAAGGGAAAATTAACACCTTGATTTTCTCCTTGTAGCTGGAGGCAAAGTCCTCTGCTGGGTGGCAAGGGTGGTTGAGGGCTGAGTTAGTAGGGGGCTGTGGGAACAATTGCCTTGGCTTATCTGGCAGGATTTCCCACCTCCCTTCTGGCAATAACACTCTCTTCATTTGGGAAACTCTTCCACTATGGGTCGTGGGATTTCGCATTTGACCCATATCCCTCGCCTAGGGAGTGAGTCTCCATGAGTTGGAGAGAGGGACAGACAAGGAGTCCTGGGGCATCATCCAGCACTACAAGACGAGGGAGGTGAGGCAAAGGTTCTGAGCTAGGGAGAAACCATGAGATGATGAATTTATGGAATAAAGATGAAGAAAGTGAAGAAGGATGGAGGGACCAACTGTGCACATGATGCTGGAGGTTGTGTAAACTAGGACTGCACTGATGCTGAATGTGGCAAGGTGAAGGTCATCAACTTTGACAAGAATAGTTTTGGTGATGAGGTGGTGACAAAAAGCTGCATTAGAGTGGCTTGGAAGAGGAAAGGGTTGAAGAAGAGGAAGCATAAGTAATCATTTGGAGGAAGAGAGAAATGGGGCAGTAATTAGAGGAGGGATGTGGATTAAGGGAAGATTTTTTATTTGTTTTGCCTTAAAAAAAAAGAAATATTACAGCATGCATATACACTGGTGGGAATGATCCTATAGAAAAGGAAAAGTTGAAGATGTAGGACAGGGAGGGACTAACTCTAATAGTAAAGACTTTGAGAAAGTAAGAGGGGAGGGCCTGATTGTCAAGTGGAGGGTTTGGTTTTTGGATTGAATTGGGTACAGTTCATTTTCTGTCATTGAGATAAGGCTGAGTACATGGTACAGATGAAGCCAGTTTGGTAGTTACTGATAGGAAAATGAGGCAGTTTTCTATTGATTGCTTTTTGTTTCTTAAGAAGCAAGATAATTAGCTGTGGGATTAGTTGTGGTAATTTCCTAGGTTAAAGTGGACAGTCAATTTGGATAATGTGAGGAGTGTAAATAGATAGACCACTGGATTTGGAAAATTGGTCATTGGTGACCTTGACCAGAGCCTTCTCTGGGGCAGTTAGTAGGGGACAGATGAGTGGTGTTGGGGCTGGAGAAGGAGCAGGCTCACCAGTAGCTGGAGCTTTGTGCGACATCGCTGCTACCCCGCTGAGGCCAGGATTCAGACTGGAGGAGGTTGGCTGGCCTCAGTGACAACGGTGGTTGATGATATTACCAGTAAGAGAAACTGAGGAAGTAAAGATCTTTTTCTGCTCTGGTTCCTAAGTTGTACCATATAAGCCTGGTCCTTTGCCTACATGTATAGAAGAATCCTCACCCTAGAGAGGGGAAGAATGCTGACACCCAGAGGAAGGATAAAGTAGGCAATGGGGGTAGAAAGAGTTAGGGGCACATCACTTGAACTGCTGGATCCAGCCATGCTCCCACGTTTTTCAAGGTGTAAGATAAACAAAGATCACCCAAATGAAGACAGGCAAAGGCTATGTATTCAGAGCTTGCTTATGGCAAAGAAGTCAGCCACCAGTGTTTGTATCTGGTAGAGAGTCAGGGTGGGCAGAGGGGTGGGAAGCCTTTACAGTGGAAATTGGAAAGGCTTCATGTGTGCCCAACTATAGAGACTGTTGGCTTAGGGAAACTGGGAGCAGGCTAATGAGAAGCAGAGAATCCTGTTTGATTGGTTAGGGGAGATATCTGATTTTCTCTGGTTGGTCCTAAGTTGAAAGCACATTCAAGAAATTAGGGAAGTTGGAAGTTATTGACCAAGTTTGTCCTGAGCTGATTGCTGCAGGGGCTGTGGTTTGACTTCCTGGGCTGGTTACTACAGAGGCTGTGGATCAGAGTTCTCTTTTGATACATGGTCTGACCATTGTCCATTTATATGTTCAGTTTCTCAGTCCCTATATATATAGTCTCTTTTTGCTTAAGCTGGTTTTTGTTGAATATTTGTATTCTGTGATTACAACAAGAGTCCTGACCACTACAGAGAAGTTTGGGCAATGACAATTTGGAAATGAGCTGGGAGGTTAGAAAGCTGGGAGGTTAGAAAGTTGGGAGGGTAAGCAAAACAAACCCCAGAGATGATAAACACCACTTTTAAAAATCTACTTTTTCCTTTTGAACCTTTTATTTTGTATTGGGGTACAGCCATTAAACATCTACTTTTAACCAGGACCCTACCTGTATCATCTCATTTAATCTTCAAAAATGCTGTGATATAGGATTATTTTCTCCATTTTTCACATGAGGAAATGGACTCACAGCAGGAAAGTAGGTTGCCTCAAGTTTTACAGTATCAGAACCAAGGATTCAAACTTTAAAAAAAACCTTTTATTTTGTATTGGAGTTTAGCCAATTAACAATGCTTTGATAGTTTCAGGTGAACAGCAAAGGGATTCAGCCACACATACACATGTATCAAAAGGGAAAGTGTGAGTTGCTCGGTCATGTCTGACTGTTTGCAACCCCCTGGACTGTAGCCCGCTAGGCTCCTCTGTTCATGGACTTCTCCAGGCATGAATACTGGAGTGGGTTGCCATTCCCTCCTTCAGGGGATCCTCCTAACCCAGGAATTAAACCTGCATCTCCTGCATGGTAGGCAGATTCTTTACCGTCTGCGCCACAAGGGAAGCCCATACATGTGTTCATTCTCTCCCAAACTTCCCTTCCCCCCAGGCTGCCACATACATTGAGCAGGGTTCCACGGACTACACAGTAGGCCCTTGTTGGTTGGCCATTTAAAATATTTCAGTGTGTACGTGTCCAAGGGATTCAAACTTGAGTCTGCTCTTCTGAGGTTTTTGCTCTCAGGTTATGATATTTTGTATAAAATAGGAAATGGATTTTCCTCCTTCTGGGTATCATGAGACTCAGAAAGACACCTATGGATTTTCTGCTTGTTTGTTGCGTCATATACACAGGACTTCTATGAACATGTGTTAACACATGCCTTGTGGTTGACTTATTAGTAGACATCTATTTTGTGATCATGACTTTATTAAGAGCAGTTGTGATGTGGATGAAAAGTTAATTTTGAATCTTTGATAGAGTTTTTTCTCATCCCTGTCATATCATTTTGAAATTCATAGTGTTTAAAAACGGGTTATTGATCCTATCGATGATTGTGATAGATAATTCTTCCATGAAAACTGATCTCTAAAGCACACATCTTAGAACTCAAAAAACATCATGTTTTGATTTTAGTAGGTATGTGTTAAATACAAACAGAAGAAAAAGTTATTAGGGTAATAATTTTATTATTTTATTGTATTACTGAAGGAACACTAGGTAGGAAAGTTATTTCCAAAAGTGAAGAAGAAAGTCTGTCCCTTGAGAGAGCTGTGGGGCAAGAAGAGAAACAGTCTTTATGGGGGTTGAAGAATTCGTTAGAACCAATTAGAAATTGACTGGTCTGATCCGAGGGCTTCTCTTTCCACTAGGACCAGATTGCATGGCTTTAAGCGAGAAAGAATCTATAATTTTTTTTCTTTCTTTTTTTGGTCTGCATGGATGATTAGGAAATTCAGTGCTTTCTTGATCTGGGTGGAATAAGTAAAACAAATCCATCTTTCCTCTTATGTAAGATCCTATTCAGAACTCTTGATTTTTCTCTTATTCCCCACCCTCAAATTTTTTATATCGTTCACCCTTAGAAACTGTGGTAAAGCTAATATGGTCATTATGGGCAAGTGATAAAATTATCAGTGTCCCTGAAGAAGCACTCTGAGTCTTCAACACACAGAGAATTTCTCTTTTAGTGTTTGTATGTGTGATGGATTTAATGTAGCTTGGCACATCAGTACATTCTATGTACTAATGAGGGGGAGAAAAGAGGGATTACAATGATTGGTAGGGCAGATACAGATCCTTAGGCTTTGTGAATTTGCTGCAGTCTATCATGTGTGAGTTTGGTTAACACCTCATTAATTTATTAAAGCCAGAGAACAAAAAACTGAATAAAATAATGGCTGTGTTCCCAGTCCAATCTGCTGCAGATGGCTGAGTGAGTCTAGTAAACAAAATAAAACAAAAATCAAGGGTATCATTTGGCTTGTCTGTTGATAGTAGCCTCTAAAATTTCATATTCCCTTTTTAATGCCTTAGAATTGGGGCAAATAACCAGCCAGGCTTCCTGCAGTAATTAGTATTGGTCTCAGCAGCTCTCAAAGCAGCTATTTTGTGATAATGGATAACCAAGTAGACCTCGGAGCCTTCCCTGGATTCTGTCTTCTTAACATCACAGTGGCTTTTCTTGGGGAGATTTTTTATCTGTTCCATATAAGAGATAAGAAACTTCAGAGGTTATCATCAACAGAAAGGCCAGATGATACCCCTGATTTTTGTTTTGTTTTGTTTGTTCAATGGTTACAAGTGACATGTAAGCTTTAAGGTATAAACATCCTTTGATGTAAAGGTTGAAAAACGATCTTTTTCTCGACATAAACACTTGCTTTAAAAATTATAAATTTTTCCAATATGTAAGTTAATGTTGGTAATGTAAAGACTAGCAAAATAACACTCAAGTACTCACCACTCAGCTTAAAAATTAGAACATTACTGATGGATATTGACCCTTCCCTTGTAAATCTCTCCCTCATCTCATTTCCTTTCCATGCCATGCACTTTCCCTTCCCCCTGAAACCACTATCTTGAAATGTGTGTTGACCATTCTGTTGATTCAAAAATATATATATTTCTACATCTGTGCTATCTATGAACAAAATGTAATTTAATTTTGCTTTGGAAAAGTTTTACATAACAACATTATCCTTATTGGAGAAGGCGATGGCATCCCACTCCAGTACTCTTGCCTGGAAAATCCCATGGATGGAGGGGCCTGGTAGGCTGTAGTCCATGGGGTCGCTAGGAGGGGGACATAACTGAGCGACTTCACTTTCACTTTTCACTTTCATGCATTGGAGAAGGCAATGGCAACCCACTCCAGTGTTCTTGCCTGGAGAATCCCAGGGACAGGGGAGCCTGGTGGGCTACCGTCTCTGGGGTCACACAGAGTTGGACACGACTGAAGCGACTTAGCAGCATTATTCTTATATAATTTGCCTTTCCACCTTTCAATATAATGTTGGGCAGTTTGTATTTGCTTGTAAATAGTTCTGGCATGGTCATATCAAGGATTGTGAGTTCGGTGAAGGAGCAGCGGTAGATACACAAATTGATTGTGTTTGGGAAATAGAATTTGTAAGAAAAGAAATAAGGTATTGGGCTAATGCATATGCAAAATAAAAGGTGGCTAGGATATCATAAAATCAATGCGTTTATAATGGATTTTTATATAAGACTCTAGATAGAGCTGGAGTCAAATCCTACTTTCACCACTGTAGGGGGATTCCTAAAGAATATTGTTATTATTATTTTGCCTTTGTAAAAGGTGGTGCTAAATGCTAAGTTGCTTCAGTCATATCCAACTCTTTGCAACCCTATGGACTGTAGCCTGCCAGGCTTCTTTGTCCATGGGATCCTCCAGGGAAAAATATTGGAGTGGTTTGCCATTTCCTCCTCCAGGTTGGAAAAGGTAGGGTGAACATCATTCTGAAAAAGTTTAGGTTAAGATATTGGATATATATTGGATTTGAATGTTTCATTTTGAATAAGTAAAACAGGACCAACCTCAGACATCTGCCCTGGAAAAGTGTTCAGACTGAAAAATCTGTTCTGGGGTCCTGGTCGGGAGTGGGAGATGAGACAACATGGGAAGGGGTGGTGATGAAGAGGCAATTAATACGTTTCTTGGCTTTCTCCTTGACTTTTTTCCCTTTTCAGAAGTGTGTAGTAATAAGACCTCAATTCAATTGGTCTTGGTGGATGAGTTAGGGAAAATTTGAATGTACCTCAACTCTTGTTTCTTTCGTTAGTTCACTGAGATTGTTTGGAACAGTCACATACTTGTCTATGTAATTTTTCCCTTTTTAAGACTTAGATTCTTCTTCTGTAATGTAGAGATCCTATCCAGACAAATGAGAAAAGGGAAGTCGCCCGGTCGTGTCCGACTCTTTGCGACCCCACCGACTGTAGCCTACCAGGCTCCTCCATCCATAGGATTTTCCAGGCAAGGCTACTGGAGTGGGTTGCCATTTGAGAAGGTGGATGCAAAAATTCCAGGAGCAATTCTGTGCTGATAGTTGTGCTATCATTGTTACTACTGTATTTCAAGTACTTGTTTTGAAAGCTCAACTGAGGAGTCACTCAACTATGGAAGTCTTCCCTGACTTTTCTCTCTCCTCCATTCCTCTTCTCAAATCTTTGGAGTTTAAAATGTTTCTAGAGGACTTACAGAGAAGGCAATGGCACCCCACTCCAGTACTCTTGCCTGGAAAATCCCATGGACAGAGGAGCCTGGTAGGCTGCAGTCCATGGGGCTGCGAAGAGTCAGACACGACTGAGCGACTTCACTTTCACTTTTCACTTTCATGCATTGGAGAAGGAAATGGCAACCCACTCCAGTGTTCTTGTCTGGAGAATCCCAGGGACGGGGGAGCCTGGTGGGCTGCCGTCTCTAGGGTCGCACAGAGTCGGACACGACTGAAGCGACTTAGCAGCAGCAGCAGCAGCAGAGGACTTAGTGTTTTTTTAGCATTTACAGTTTATGTCAGTTATAGCACAAAACTTACTTGTCTTTCTCACTAGCCTGTGGGGTCCTATATCCAACCACAGGCCCAGAACACAGAGCTAGTCAATAACTTTTGCTGCATGATTGGACTAAAATAAATATCCCTTAAGATGTTAATATTATATTTACTAAATACAGTAAATATTCAGTCAAGTAATTCTCATTTTCAGATAATTTATTAGCAGCATTTGCTAACATTAATTTGTGTCTATGACTGTTAATTCTCTTAAACTCTCAAACCAGAGAGCATCATGGGAAATACTGGCCTTGGGTCACCCTGAATGGAGAGCCAAAATACATCTTCGGACATAACACTTTGAAAATATATATTGCCCTTAAGGAATTACTAAAAACAGAACAATGAAAACAAAGTAGAGCTCAAAACCCATCCCTCAAGTGAAAACATCTGTCTAAATTTTTCAAAAGTCTGAAAGTTTTAAAATTTATGTTAGTTTAATTGAAAACCCATTAAATAAATCTGGGGAAAATCATCCTCATCTCTGGTAGAACTGCTTTCATTATCATCAACCCAAAAACTATAACTGTAAATTGGAAGAAAATTTCTTAAAATTCTTAACAAAAGAAGGCATTTTCAAACCATTTTTGGCCATCATGTTCACAAGAGCTTGGACTCTTCCTTTTTTTTTTAAGAACAGAAAAGTGAAGTTCGGGGTAGTTAACAAATATATCTAAGAAAATTTTCAAGGGATCAAGGACAGTTTCAGGTTTTACATTCCCTTTCTTGTTATTTATTTATTTGGCTGTGTTGGGTCTTAGTTGTAGCACATGGGATCTTTCCTTGTGGCGCACAGGCTCAGTTCTTGTGGTACATGGGCTTAGTTGCCCTGTGGCACGTGGGGTCTAATTTCCCAACCAGGAATTAAACCCATGTCCCCTGTATTGGAAGGCTGATTCTTAACCACTGGATCACCAGGGAAGTCCATACCTTTCTTAATTTAATTGAGAAGTTCTAGTCTGTTCTAATGTGCAGAGGCCTTCAGACGCTGCAACACTTAGAGTGTTTTTAGGGTTCATATCAAGTATCTTCAGTGATCATCATGCTCTGTGCATGTGTGCTAAGTTGCTTTAGACAGGTTCCTCTGTCCATGGGATTCTCCAGACAAGAATACAGGAGTGGATTTCTACGTCCTGCTCCAGGGAATCTTCCTGGTCCAGGGATTGAATCTAGGTCATGAATTAAAGTTAAAATGGTCTTTACAATTAGTAATTGCCATTGTGTGAATTTTCTAGCATGTAACATCACAGTCCTTTCACATAGGCCCACTCTCCCTTTTGTGGCTAGTTTTCTCTGCTCCTTCCTGAGACTGTCCTCAAGCAGGAAGAAGAGGAGGGGGAACCAGTCCAATCTACGAATGAGTTTACATCCTATTTGAGGGCATGGAGTCTACTGTGAACTCCAGAAGGGTCAGTGAGTTACATGAAGAATCAAAACAGTCTGTTTTCCCACAAAACATGCCGGGAGCAAGACAACATCCACTGAAGAATAACAGTGGCCTCTGTCATCCAGGGAGCTCAGAACTTTCATGGCCACTTACTCACCAAGCCGTGTGCCACACCTGTGATGTATGTATATCTTTTTTAAAGATTAAGAAGCCAAATTTTAGCAGGTTTGACCCTGTGACTCAAAGCGAAGCAGGGGGATGGATGAGAACACATACTCCGTTCTAAGTCTTCTCACTCGGATAATCATGGTGTGGAATGGACTGTTGAGAAGTGACAGCAGGCACCATGATCTTTATGATTTTGGTTGGCCACTGTTTTGAACGATGGGGATTATAGAGAATGAGGAGGGAGTTTCTGTTCTAGCTGCTGTTTAGTCACTAAGTCACACCCAACACTTGTGATCCCATGGACTGTAGCCCACCAGGTTCCTCTGTCCATGGGATTTTCAGGCAAGTTTCTGGCCAAGAGGTGCTTCTGAGAGCTTTGCTTTACTTGAAGAAATAAGGAGACAAAACTAGCATAGTCTAAGTGCCAAATAAAGAAATCAGGCAGGAAGTTCAAAGGAGGAAAATGTGTTTCAGGCTAAGGCAGTCAGAGAAAACTTAGTGGAGAAAGATGTTGAGTGGGACTTTGAGGAAAATGGGACTTGGCAGGAGGAGACATGTGAACAGGTGAATTTCAGGCTGAAAGATGTGAGGGGAGTTGCAGGGGTGGAGGGGATGGTTGCCCCCCCCCCACCCAGGGTGTAACTACAGACAGGTACAACTTTTATCCAACTGGGTTAGTTTACCTACCAACCAATCTCAATCTCAAATCTGCCTCCTGGAAGGCAAGGACCCTGGGATGTTTATGAGATAAAGCAGAGTTATGGGGAGGTGTGTGTGTGTGTGTGTGTGTGTGTTCTATCCTGTCTAACTCTGTGACTCCATGGACTGCAGCCCGCCACCCTCCTCTGTCCATGGGATTTTCTAGGCAAGAATACTGGAGTGGGTTGCCATTTCCTACTCCAGGGGATCTTCCCCACCCAGGGATTGAATCTGAGGCTTCTGCATTGGCAAGCAGATTCTCTATCATTGAGCCACCTGGGAAGTCCCCATGTGGGGAGTTGGGGAAAGCTAATTGAAGAAAAGAAGAAGGAAAGAGAACCATCATTCTGCGCAGGCGCAACTAAGCTACATGCTTCTTCCTGGGACGCATGTGCAGAAATGGCGGCGTCATCACCTGAGGGTGGAGGTGTTGGCCCTGTGACATCAAGAGGTCACCAAGGGGACATTTGTGCAAGCCTAGTTGGAGGGTTGCTGAACCAGTCCTAACCAGTTTAAGCTTGAGGTAGACAGTGATGACTCCAAATTTCTGAAAAATACTCAGGCAAACATCTTTTTATTTATGCAGCATGAAGTTAGCAAGATATACAAGTTTTTGTAAAAAACAACTTGAGAGTGAAGGCAGGTTATAGATGTAATGGATTTAATTGATGAATACACTCAATTTCACCACCTTTAGCGAGTTTGAAAAATCCTCATAATTACTGATCAGGGAACAAGCTCTGACTTCTTGGAAGTATAGTTTCTTTTGTGAGGTAAGTGTCTGACCTTGCCCAACCACCATCCCTCTGTGATGGTTAAGATGACCAGACTGACGTTCTGCCTCATCCACTGGATATTTTACTGGGCAGGATGCCAATTTGAGAAGCAGTGCATCTCATTGCTTCCTTGTCCTGTGGGGGGACCTGCTTGTCCCTGCTTACAAGAAGTGACCTGATGCAGACTGGGACAGTACTGTTTTGTGAAAACTAAAGGAAGTATTTTAAGAAGGAAGAATGGTCAAGGTTTTGAGGAATACGAAGAAGTCAAGGAGAAGAAAGTTAGACAATCCAATTTTCTATGATTTATCAAATCAGTTCAGTTGCTCAGTCGTGTCTGACTCTTGTGACTCAGTGGACTGCCGCATGCCAGGCTTCCCTATCCATCACCAACTCCTGGAGCTTGCTCTAACTCATGTCCATCGAATTGGTGATGCCATCCTACCATCTCATCCTCTGTCATCCCCTTCTCCTCCTGCCTTCAATCTTACCCAGTATCAGGGTCTTTTCCAATGAGTCAGTTCTTTACATCAGGTGGGCAAAGTATTGGAGTTTCAGTTTCAGCATCAGTCTTTCCAATGAATATTCAGGACTGATTTCCTTGAGCGTGGACTGGTTGGATCTCCTTGCAGTCCAAGGGACTCTCAAGAATCTTCTCCAACACCACAGATCAAAAGCATCAATTCTTCGGCATTCAGCTATCTTTATAGTCCAACTCTCACATCCATACACGACTACTGGAAAAACCATAGTCTTGACTAGATGGACCTTTGTTGGCAAAGTAATGTCTCTGCTTTTTAATATGCTGTCTAGATTGGTCATAGCTTTGCTTCCAAGGAGCAAGCTTCTTTTAATTTCATGGTTGCAGTCACCATCTGTGGTGATTTTGGAGCCCCCCAATATAAAGTCACTCACTGTTTCCCTTGTTTTCCCACCTATTTGCCACGAAGTGATGGGACCGGATGCCATGATCTTAGTTTTCTGAATGTTGAGTTTTAAGCCAGCTTTTTCACTTTCCTCTTTCACTTTCATCAAGAGGCTCTTTAGTTCCTCTTCACTTTCTGCCATAAGGCTGGTGTCATCTGCATATCTGAGGTTATTGATGTTTCTCCTGGCAATCTTGATTCCAGCTTGTGCTTCTTCCAGCCCAGAGTTTCTCATGATGTACTCTGCATATAAATTAAATAAGCAGGGTGACAATATACAGCCTTGACGTACTCCTTTTCCTATTTGGAACCAGTCTGTTGTTCCATGTCCAGTTCTAACTCTGGCTTCCTGACCTGCATATAGGTTTCTCAAGAGGCAGGTCAGGTGGTCTGGTATTCCCATCTCTTTCAGAATTTTCCTCAGTTTATTGTGATCCATACAGTTAGAGCCTTTGGCATAGTCAATAAAGCAGAAGTAGGTGTTTTTCTGGAACTCATGCTTTTTTGATGATCCAGTGGATGTTGGCAATTTGATCTCTGGTTCTTCTGCCTTTTCTAAATTCAGTTTGAATGTCTGGAAGTTCACAGTTCACATATTGTTGAAGCCTGGCTTGGAGAATTTTGAGCATTACTTTACTAGCATGTGAGATGAGTGCAATTGTGCAGTAATTTGAACATTCTTTCCCATTGCCCTTCTTTGGGATTGGAGTGAAAACTGACCTTTTCCAGTCCTGTGGCCACTGCTGAGTTTTTCTGGCATATGAGTGCAGCCCTTTCACGACATCATCTTTTAGGATTTGAAATGGCTCAACTGGAATTCCATCACCTCCACTAGCTTTGTTCATAGTGATGCTTCCTAAGGCCCACTTGACTTCACATTCCAGGATGTCTGGCTCTAGGTGAGTGATCACACCATTGTGGTTATCTGGGACATGAAGGTCTTTTGTATGGTTCTTCTTTGTATTCTTCCCACCTCTTCTTAATATCTTCTGCTTCTGTTAGGTCCATACCATTTCTGTCCTTTATTGTGCCCATCTTTGCATGAAATGTTCCCTTGGTATCTCTAATTTTCTTGAAGAGATCTCTAGTCTTTCCCATTCTATTGTTTTCCTCTATTTCTTTGCATTGATCACTGAGGAAGGCTTTCTTATCTCTTCTTGCTATTTTTTGGAACTCTGCATTCAAATGGATATAACTTTCCTTTTCTCCTTTGCCTTTAGCGTCTCTTCTTTTCTCAGCTATTTGTAAGGCCTCCTCAGACAACCGTTTTGCCTTTTTGCATTTCTTTTTCTTGAGGATGATCTTGATCACAGCCTCCTGTATAATGTCATGAACCTTCGTCCGTAATTCTTCAGGCACTCTCTCTATCAGATCTAATCCCTTGAATCTATTTGTCACTTCCACTTTATAATCATTAGGGATTTGATTTAGGTCATACCTGAATGGTCTAATGGTTTTTCCTACTTTATTTATCAAGTAGAACAACATATTTATTTCTTTGAGGATTAAGGGGTTGCAGGTAATCTGAGTCACACATTGCCAGGTCTCCTGCACAAGCTTGAGCAAACTTTCCTATGATTCCTATATGTAGTATTAAAAAACTCCACCATTATCCACATATGAAAAATTAAACTCAACTTTGATTTACCCTCCTGTAAGATACATATGTGTGGTGTATGTTTTCTGTAGGCTTTTATTATGTTCAAAAGTTGCTGTGGCCTGTTATTAAAATTAACTGGTTTATTTCAACATGAGGCAGAGGGGTTTGACTGATGTTAACATTTTGAGAAAAATTTATGGAAAACAGTTTTTAATTTGAAACATTGGTGCAGCTGGTGTCAATTGTGAATCTCCTAGTAAAGCTCATGCATATTTTGTAGGGAAATTAGGACCCATTTGATTTGGAAGTTTAGGCAAGTCCGGTAGTACACTGATGGGAAGAAGGATGCTTTGCGTTGGGAAGTAGAAGAAGAGTGAAATGGACAGGTGTTTTTCTATTTTTTGGCAAAATATGTAATTATAACAAAAATTTTAAAGAAAAAAGTGATAAACAAATTCTATACTTTCATAGCAATTGTTTTTGTATTTTGAAAGTGTTTTAGTCCTGCCTTGCTAAGTTTCTGTCCATTATGCATTTTTGAAAGTGTTGTCATGGTATAGATAGGGCATGTAAAATTGAATAGTCTGCGTTTTAACTGATGATGTGCTTGACATATGTTGATATTTCTATTTGGTCTCCATAACTAACTTTTGAAATTGTTTTGTAGTATTCTAGTAGGGGTTTCCTCTCAGTTTCTGCATCTGGCCAGTGACTTCCATTTTTCTCTCTGGTTGTCATCTCACAGCCCAGGGGCAGAGTCATGTGAAGTTTTGGTTTGGAATTTTCATAATAGTCACTTGTAGTTGATTTCTGCCACTGAAATGCTGTCATCGGGCATCTCACACCATCCGCAGGCTGGAGACTGGGGACCGAAGGAGGAGAAAAAGGACCGGAGTGTGGGAAAGAGAGAGAACTCACAGGAGGAGGGAGAGATGTCAGGGCTGTGAAATGACTTCCTTTCTCATCCTCGCCTTGCAACTTTCTTCTCTTGACTTTCTCTTTTTGCCCACATTCAAGCTCTGTCTGTACTCATCATTGCTTGTTCTCTCACTGGTTCTGGTTCCTTCTTCACCTCTCTCTTCATGTCTCTCCCCTCAAGCTTGATGTAGTTCAGCGATTCTCAACTCCAACAACGCCTACTTTTTAAATACATTTTAAAATTTCTCTTTTATTATTTTAAAATAAAATTTGTGGGTTATATAAGCTCAATACGCATAATTTAAAAAATAGGATGTTCTAATTGTAATATAGAAAATAAAAGGAAGTCAGTTTAAAAGAAAATGATGCACACTTGCAAATGCTCAGGCCCAGCTGTACTAGAAGTGTTTATGAAGGAGACAGATGCTTGCACTTACAGATAATGAATATGCTTGGTTTTAACAGAAATAGCATTCAACTGGGTATTGTTGGCTCTCTCCATATTTGACAGTGTACATAAGGAGTAGAGAAACATATCTGCTTATCAAGTATCTCCAGCTCCTGCTTGTTAAATGCCAATATACCCCCTAATCATTGTGATGATCAAAACTTTACCTTAAAACCCTCTTTAAGGTATGGTACCATTTCCATTGAAAATCACTCTTGTAGTCAAAGGAAAACTGAATTCTGAGCTTCAGTACCTGGGCTTAAGTCCCATCTTTCCCTAGCTGTCTCTGGGTGAACAGGATCAGTGGGTTTTTCATAACTGCTGGCACTTACTGATGGGTCTCTGGAAGAGGCTGCTCCAGTGGGAGTCAGTCTAGTAGGGAGACCCTCCTCCCTGATTTTTATAACAGGAACCACAATGTTCTTGGCCTGGCATGCCTGTATCACCACTTCTTTTAGAAAATGAGCCTTGTCTTCCCTTCAGTCAGAAGGTTCTGGAATCTGCCCCAGAATCTCAGATTCATAGTGCAGTAGAGGATTCCAACATAACACACTGACCTCAGAGCCACATGGTAGACGTGGCACCCGGCCTGGCCCAATCAGAGTGCTTCTCTGGGATCTTTCACATCAAAATTGATGGAGAGGAACTTTCTTTGACCTGGGCATGTTGTTAAGTCCAGAAGCTTCTAGAAGTTGTAGTTTAAGCTTGTGGACAAAGCTGACATGTGGAAGCAGAAATGGAGACATTGATTTCTGATAGCAATCTTTGAGGCTGAGCAGTATCCCTGCTCTTTCCCTTCCTTGTCTAAAGTAGTTTGAATTGTGTCTCTGAGATGGGAAACCCTGGCTGACCCAAATGTATTTCCAAGCAGTCCTATCCTTATCCAGGGCTGCAGTGTGATGCAGTTCTTCTAGAATTGCACTGTTCCATATGATAGCCACTAGGCTTATGTAACTGTTTTTTAAGGGGCTATCCTAGTGGCTCAGTGGTAAAGAATCCACCTGCCAATGCAGGGGATGTGGGTTTGTTCCCTGGATTGGGAAGATCCCTTGGAGAAGGGAACACTACCCACTCCAGTATTCTTGCCTAGAGAATCCCCATGAACAAAGGAGCCTAGCAAGCTATAGTCCGTGGGGTTGCAAAGAGTCAGACATGACTGAGCAGCTTTCACTTACTTTTAGAGCAGTTTGAAGTTCACAAAAGAATTGAGAAGGTACAGAGATTTTCCATATACCTCCTCTAATGGGAATATATGGGAATATGTGTGTTTGTTTTCTTAAATGGCTGGAGAGCTCAGGTCTAGAATACCTACCCCCAATCCTTTCCATTCCCATCAACTTCCCTAGGAATTCAGTCAACAGGTCAATTTTGTAGACTCCTATGCAAAAGAGTTCCTAGATGCAATTTATGAGTTTTGTTTCTGTATTGTTGTGTGAATTTTCACCGTCGGATTGAATGGATTTTGAAGAACACACACAGGCTCAGCTTCTAGTCCCTCACCAACACCTCAGTTCACAGTGATTAGCAGGGCCATGGCTTAACAATCCCAGCTAATGACACACCACTTGTTTCCAGCCAGTAGTTGGCAATATCTTTCTACAAGAAGAAAGAAGCCTATAATCTCTGCCCTTCATGCCATTGGCATTTATTACTACTTTTCAAAAAAGCAGTGACACAGATTAAGGAATCCAAGCTGCAGGTGCAGTTTCCACCATGTTTTAGTGAGATGTTGATGGAACAAGAGATTTTAAGGCTGTCAGCACCTCCAGTTTAGTCATTGAAAGTAATTGTGGGGTTCAGGGGTTCATGAGCATCAGAGATCCCTAAATTATAGTTTGACACCTCTCACATATTAGGTCCCAATTAGCCCCTGAGAGGTTTGGTGGTATTTGAGAGAGGTGAATAGGCACATGTGCGCATGCACACACACACACACACACACACACACACACACACACACACACACTCACACTCTCACACACATAGATATACAAAATGTGGGTGATGTGTGTATGTATATTCCAAAATGTTTCTTATCCCTAGAAAGTGATCGAGGTCCTATGAATGGGCATGTATGGTCTAGATTCTGAGAAACTCACTTGTTTAGAGAATTCTTATTGCCTTTACTGGGGCCTCAGAGTTAGGCAGAGTGAACTAATCAACATATTTTTGGATGTTTAGGGGCTCCTGAGTGTAATAGTCACTGCCAGAGATCTTAACTGCAGGACTCCTCAGGGCTACCAGTCTAGTAAAAAATGGGAAAATTCTGGAAGATTTTGTTGAAGAATCACAGTGCATTGAGAAGAACATGGAATACTGAGTTACAAGACCTGAATTTGAGTCCTAGAAATCATCATTTACTAGCTGCTGTGAGTTCAGGGAAGTTGGCCAGCATAGTTTCCTAACCTATAAAATAATAATGGTGTTAATAATAATAAAAATAATAATCCCCAACTTGTATGATTGTTTTGAGGATTTAAGATGCCATTTGTAAAAGCAATTTCATTAATAGAAATATTACTTTATAAATATTACTTAACTTCCTGGTTAATTAATACTTTGGCTGGGATTCCCTGGTAGCTCAGCTGGTAAAGAATCTGCCTGCAATGCAGGAGATCCTGGTTCAATTCCTGGGTCAGGAAGATTCATTGGAACAGGGATAGGCTACCCATTCCAGTATTCTTGGGCTTCCCTTGTGGCTCAGCTGGTAAAGAATCTGCAATGCAGTAGACCTGAGTTCGATCCCTGGGTTGATAAGATCCCCTGGAGAAAGGAAAGGCTATCCACTCCAGTATTCTGGCCTGGAGAATTCCATGGACTGTATGGTCCATGGGGTTGCAAAGAGTCAGACATGACTGAGTGACTGTAACTTTTCACTTTCATAGGGAGTTGTTAGTTATAGCATAATGTACACATACTGTTCATGGGGTTCTCAAGGCAAGAATACTGAAGTGGTTTGCCAATTACTTCTCCAGTGGACCACATTCTGTCAGACCTCTCCACCATGACCCACCTGTCCTGGGTGGCCCCACATGGCATGGCTTAGTTTCACTGAGTTAGACAAGGCTGTGGTCCGTGTGATCAGATTGGCTAGTTTTCTGTGATTATGGTTTCAGTGTGTCTGCCCTCTGACACCCTCTCACAACACCTACCGTCTTTCTTGGGTTTCTCTTACCTTGGACGAGGGGTATCTCCTCACGGCCGCCCCTTCTGACCTTGAACGTGGAGTAGCTCCTCTTGGCCCACCTGCGCCCACGCAGCCACTGCTCCTTGGACGTGGGGTTGTTCTTTTCGGCCGCCTCTCCTGATCTTGGGCATGTGGTAGCTCCTCTCGGCCGCTGCCCCTAACCTCGGGCGTGTCACCCTGCTTATTTAACTTATACGCAGAGTACATATGAGAAACGCTGGGCTGGAAGAAGCACAAGCTGGAATCAAGATTGCCGGGAGAAACATCAATAACCTCAGATATGCAGATGACACCACCCTTATGGCAGAAAGTGAAGAGGCACTAAAAAGCCTCTTGATGAAAGTGAAAGAGGAGAGTGAAAAAGTTGGCTTAAAGCTCAACATTCAGAAAACTAAAGTCATGGCATTTGGTCCCATCACTTCATGGGAAATAGATGAGGAAACAGTGGAAACAGTGTCAGACTTTATTTTTTGGGACTCCAAAATCACTGCAGATGGTGATTGCAGCCATGAAATTAAAAGATGCTTACTCCTTGGGAGGAAAGTTATGACCAACCTAGATAGCATATTCAAAAGCAGAGACATTACTTTGCCAACAAAGGTTCATCTAGTCAAGGCTATGGTTTTTCCAGTGGTCATGTACGGGTGTGAGAGTTGGACTGTGAAGAAAGCTGAGTGCCAAAGAATTGATGCTTTTGAACCATGGTGTTGGAGAAGACTCTTGAGAGTCCCTTGGACTGCAAGGAGGTCCAACCAGTCCATCCTAAAGGAGATCAGTCCTGGGTGTTCTTTGGAAGGACTGATGCTAAAGCTGAAACTCCAATACCTTGGCCACCTCATGTGAAGAGTTGACTCATTGAAAAAGACCCTGATGCTGGGAGGGATTGGGGGCAGGAGGAGAAGGGGACAACAGAGGATGAGATGGCTAGATTGCATCACCAACTCGATGGACATGAGTTTGAGTGAACTCCGGGAGTTGGTGATGGACAGGGAGGCCTGGCGTGCTGCGATTCATGGGGTCGCAAAGAGTCGGACAAGCGACTGAACTGACTGAATGTACACATATAGAGTGGCAATTTTCCAAAACATGAACGCAATCAAGTACATTAATAGTAAAATTCCACTGAGTATTTAACGTCTTTGGATTTTTCTGTAGGCATGTTAGAGTTTTGGCATGTGCTACAATTCTAAATTACCATGCCAATTACCCCAAAAGATATGGGAAAATAGGATGACCAGTTAACCTTGGGACAGAGACTTTTCTGTATAGTGTTTTAAAATGGACCCCTACTTTCCTATGATCTTCATAGATGTCCTAATGATAATTCTTAATTAAAACCTTTAGTATCAAAATTTTGCTTAGCAGATCCCAATAATCATGGCTGTGTCAGGTTAGACCATAGAGACTGGTCTGTGTTGAACGATGGGTGAGAATGAGGGCTGAGATTTGGCTCAAGATTGCTTTACTTGACTTTTTCTCCTGCAATGGCTTATCAGCAGTTTGAAGGATGCACATGATATAAGATCTGAATGGAGACTGGTCTCATTGCTTCCTTTGTATTTCAGGGAGTTGGCCCACAGTTTGGTCTTGGCCAACTTTGAAAAGTAGAAAGTCTGCCAGCTTGGAAGATAACAGAATCAAATAACCCTGGCATCCAGAAATATCTTATTTGGGTATACAGTGCAAAAATTTGCCCCACTCAGCAAGCAGAGTCTCCAAGGTCCAGGTTCTTGCTGGGCTAGCGCTGTGACAACATATCCTAGGCCAGGCCATGGTCTGTCTCGTCCTTATAGGAATAGTCCTTTCAAAGGCTGCCACTGTGGACTTAGCATGTCCGAAATACATGGCTGGGTTCAGAGTGCTTTACACTCTGTTGTCCAGATGAAACAGAGAGAAACAGCACTAAACATGCCAGATTAGGGAGTCACTTCTTTGGATTTCCATCATCCTTTTTCAGTGATTCTGTTTTAAAGTTTAACTCCCCTTGAGAGGACACCTATGTGTTACTGTGAATTAGTTTTTACTTGTTCTATTAGATTTCTTCCATAACAAGAGCAAGGCAGTAATAAACACCCTGGGTGCCTGTGGGATGAAATGAGGTTTCAAAAGGAGGACATTCCCCTCTGAATAGCTTGTCAGCCTTTCAGGAAGGAGGGTTGGTTTATACGTGTGCCAGGCTTGTCAAAAGTGAATCAGGAATTCCTACTATACCCTAATTTTCATCAATGACTACTCCCACTGAGTATTGCTCTTTTCAAAGTGAGTTGGCAACTGGGACATTGACTAGAAGAACTATTAGCCAAAGAACTTCAGAGAAATGTATAAATCCACTCTGAATATTCATTGGAAGGTCTGATGCTGACACTGAAGCTCCAATATTTTGGCCACATGATGTGAAGAGCCAACTCACTGGAAAAGACCCTAATGCTGGGAAAGATTGAAGGCAGGAGAAGGGGATGACAGAGGACAAGATAGTTGGATTCCCTGCTTCCAACTCTTGGACATGAGGACATGAGGTTGAGCAAGCTCCAAGAGGTGGTGAAGGACAGGGAAGCCTGTTGTGCTGCAGTCCACTGGGTCACAAAGAGCTGGACATGACTGAGTGACTGAATAACAAGTAAACCGACTCTATCCACCCATTTATCTTTTCATCCATCTATCTATTCCTTCACCCATAGGTTCAATCTACCCAATTAGTCATTTCACAAATATTTATCAAGTACTTGTTCTGTACAGGACACTGGTTAATGCTATGAAAGAGATAGTCAGTCAGGTATGGACTCCACCATCAACAGATTTGTTAAGGGAGATAAAGCATATGCATATTAAACTTAAATAATCAGCAAACATTTATTTGTAATCCACTGCACATGAAACATCATATATATATTAAAAAGTTGAGGAAGACACTTTCTGCTTTCAAAAAGCTTACATTGTATGACTGCATTAGTCAAATGCCAAAATACTTATGATAAAAGGCATATTATGATACATGACATGCTGCTGCTGCTAAGTCGCTTCAGTCGTGTCCAACTCTGTGTGACCCCAGAGACGGTAGCCCACCAGGCTCCCCTGTCCCTGGGATTCTCCAGGCAAGAACACTGGAGTGGGTTGCCATTTCCTTCTCCAATGCATGAAAGTGAAAAGTGAAAGTGAAGTCGCTCAGTCATGTCCAACTCTAAGCGACCCCATGGACTGCCGCTTTCCAAGCTCCTCCGCCCACGGGATTTTCCAGGCAAGAGTACTGGAATGGGGTGCCATTGCCTTTGAGGCACAAAGGAAGTGTCTTGGAAGTGAGAGAGGGAAGATCATATAATTAGTTGAGTGGGCTGAGGGGATGGGGAAAGTAAAACTCATGAAGAAAGCATATTTGAACTGGGGCCTGAAAGATGGACTAGGTTAGAAGAGATGGAAGCAGGGAATCACGAGGCATGTTTAAGAAAGACTGAGATATCCAGTCTCATGAAGTGTAAAATAACATGTATCGGGGAGTAGAGGCGGGGGGCAACTTTGGAGTCAATAGAGAGCCACTGAAGGTTGTTCAGTGGGTGAGTGGTGTGAGAGAGGAGCTATGAACTGGGAAGATTAACTGGCAGCGGTTCACAAAAATGGGTTAGAAGAGACAGACAGGAGGTGGGGAGGTCCTTCTAGGAAGCAATTAAAGTAATCCCCGGGGGAGTTGATGAATGTTTAAAGTGCAGTAGGAAGCAATTTTAGATTTAGGAACCTTGCAGAGTCTACTAATTAGGTAATATATTTCAATAATAATCTTTAAAAGAATAGCAAATATTTATCGAGCCCTTTTTATATGCCAGACAGGCTGCTAAGTGTGTTTTCTTGGTTAATTTTCACAGCAACACATTATGATAGGACTTTCACTGTCTGTATGTTACTGAAGAGGAAATAGTATTTTCTAGAGGCTAAGTCACTGGCTGAGGTAATTTAGCTTTAAATAGCAGAGCCTAGATTGCAGTCGCTGTCAGCCGACCTACAGAGCTCCAGACAAGCAGGCCACTTGGTTTCCCCTGGTTACAGCCCAATAAGGCCTTTGCAAAACCTTTATACATATGATTTTATGCCTTAAATCAGAATAATAATGCTGCTGCTGCTGCTGCTAAGTCGCTTCAGTCGTGTCCGACTCTGTGTGACCCCATAGACGGCACCCCACCAGGCTCCCCGGTCCCTGGGATTCTCCAGGCAAGAACACTGGAGTGGGTTGCCATTTCCTTCTCCAATGCATGAAAGTGAAAAGGGAAAGTGAAGTTGCTCAGTCGTGTCCGACTCTTAGCGACCCCATGGACTGCAACCTACCAGGCTCCTCCGTCCATGGGATTTTCCAGGCAAGGGTACTGGAGTGGGGTGCCATTGCCTTCTCCAAGAATAATAATGACCTGATACCAAATAAAGATAAGATCAATGGCATGTTCCATGTTAAATGAATATGTAAGAATGGATGCTGTATTATTAATTTCTCTTTTTGTTCCCTGTTTGTAAAACTTGTCAGATTCATTCTTCTTTGCAGTTTCATCAAGACATTTGTAGTGCTTCCCTGGTGGCTCAGACGATAAAGACTGCCTGCAGTGCAGGAGACCTAGGTTTGATCCCTGGGTTGGAAAGATCTCCTGGAGAAGGAAATGACAACCCAGTCCAATATTCTTGCCTGGGAAATTCCACGGACAGAGGAGCCTGGTGGGCTAGAGTTCACAGGGTCACAAAGAGTCAGATGAGACTGTGCAACTAACACACACACACACACACACAAGACACTTGTGACTTTAAACTATGTTGTGGATAATAAGAATGCTGAGAAATTGTCTGCCCGTCCAGATCCTTGGTCGTTGTCCAGGATTCGATGCTTTTATCACTCTGAAGAATCCCCACAGCACAACCACTCTGGAGCCAGACTGCCCAGGCTTGCTCTCTGGCTCCGTCAATGACTAGCTGTGTACTCTTGGGCAAGTCGTTCAATTCCTGTATGCCTCAGTTTCCTCACTGCAGTTTCCTCATTACCCATTTACAGGGTAGTAGAGAGGATTATATGAGGTGTCTAGCAAGCCCTTCGAGCACAAAGTGAGGGCCGTGTAGGATAGTTATTGTCGCATCACTTGGGAATCATTCATTCCTGTGCCCTCCGATGCCTCTGGTTTCCTATCACTGCCTCTCCAGTCTACTTCCATCAACTCTTACACCCAGGTCCCAGTAACTTTTCTGTTGTTAAATGTCATAAGGGCCAGGTTTGAAGGCATCTTCCTTCACCTTTCCCAAGGTTTTACAGTTAATATAGGAGGCAGTCAGTTTTAATTGGCAATAGTCTGGACACTGGAGTCAGAGTAGGTTCAAATCCTGGTTTTCTCATTTGCTCACTTATATACCCTTGAATGAGTTGCTCATCTTCCCTTTATTTGTTAAAGTTGTGCTAGTTGCTGTAACTGATAAACTTTCAAAGCACAGACCAGGTCCAGTAGAAGCTTATTCTAGAAGGTAAAAAAGTCAGGCGCTCCTGAGAAGCAAGGTGATGCTGGCATCCAGCTTTTCCCTCTTCAGGAGGTGGTTTCTGAAGCTGCTGTGGAGAGCAGCGTGGAGGGTTCTATGCGGAGGTTTTGAGGGCCAGGAAGTAGAATTGTCTGTATCACCATGGCCCACATTTCATTGTCTAGGATTTAGTCACATGGCCTCACAGGAGCCTGAGAAACTTTATCTGTTAGCGTAGGCATAACAGTGCGGCTTCCCATGCCATGAACTCTGCGACATGTTAAAACAGCCTGCACTTCTTGCACCACTCATGGGTTTGCAGGTTGGCTGTAGCCTGGCTGACCTGGGCTGGGCTTGTCTGGGTGGCTTGGGCTCGGGTACACTCGCTACATGTTCATGCTGGGGGTCCAGGCTCAAAGAGCAGCTGCCATCTGGAAGAACCTCATCTCATGGTGATGGCAAAAACATAGGAGGTGTATTCATTTTTTAGGGCTGTCTTAGCGAAAATACCACAAATTGGGTGGTGTAAAACAACTGAAATGTATTTACTCTTAGTTCTGGCGATTGGAAGTACAAAATCAAGGTGTCTGCAGGGCTAGGTTCCCTCTGAAGACTCTAGGAAAGAATCCTTCCTTGCCTCTTCCAGCTTCTGATGGCTCCAGGTATTCCTTGGCTTATATCAACATAACTCCAACCTGTGCCTTTATTTTCTATGGCCTTCCTCTCTGTGTCTTTCTTGTTTCTTATAAGGATATTCTCCTTGGATTTCAAGTCTACCATATTTTAGTATGATCCCCTCTCAATCCTTAATTACATCTACAAAGACTCTATTTCCATATAAGGTCACATTCTGAGGTTCTAGATGGACATGAATTGGGTGGAGAGGGACACTATTCAACTCACTGAAGGAGGACAAGACCAAACAGCTACATTACATCTGCTCATGATAGCCAAAGCCAGTCATATGGCTTAGCCCAACCCCACCTCTAGGGGGAGAAGTTCAAAGGGTGTGAACAGAGTGGGAGAAAAAGAAGTGGGCCAATAATTCAATCTACTTCAAAAGCATAGTCTGCCCTGGGTCTAGAAGAAGAGATTGTCTGGTGATCCTGTAACACTTCTTAACTCTCCGTATCCTCATCTGTAGTTTATTGAGAAGCACATGGTTGATGTGATGTTTAAATACACGTAAGTTGCTTAGTATACCATACACATACCAAGCACTAAATTAATGTTAACTGTTATTGTCCATATAGAACTCCCATTCCTTTTCTCCCATCTGCTTTACTTTCCTTTATCATTTCTTATATCCCTCCCCTCCCCTTTGCTAATTTCCACCAGCAAAGTAATTTCCATTTTGCATAATTCATATAAACCAGAAAAGAAATTCTCCCGGTGGTGAATCCCGTTATATTAGAATTTGGAATGAAAGAGTCTCAGTTATCAGGAGAGATAACACGTAGGACATTCCGTATGAAGATAGTGCGTAATGGTGAGCAGTAAACAAGGCAGGCCAGTGCTGTGACCTCCTGGAAGGGAGGCTGCTGTGGGAGGAAGGGTTGGATGAGGCTTTCACGAAAGCAGTGGGAGTGGGACAGGACCATTACCTTTGCAGAGCAGAAACAATCCAGCTCAGTTTTTGAAGCAAAGGCAAAAGCTGATCAGGTCAAGACAACACAGCAAAGGATGCTGCGTCATCACCCAGTGTGGCCTCTTGGCCGGGAGATAAGAACGGGTTCCCCGGGAGCAATTGCACTCTGTTTGGTATATGAGCTGTTCTATGCTAATGAGTCATATTGTATCATTTCCGGGAGTTGATGCCAGAGAAGGGACTGTTGTCGCATGCGGCCTTTTTATAAAAACTGTTTATTTGGTGGAGTCTTTATGTTTAACTTTTGTACCAGAATAATTGCTGAATGATGACTCACTTCCAACCTGCATGGCCTGCACGGACACAGCTAATGTGACAAGCTGTTGACGTTCACTGTTTTCATTTTAAGGAGCTAGTGTGCTGCTTCTGTTAAGGTCTCAGGGTTTCCTAAGATTTCTGGGAGCGCAGCCTTGCAAGCTTCACCCTAGGACAGGGTGTGACCTTCAAAGGACTGTGTGGACAGTTGGAGTGCTCAGGAAACTAGAACACTGCCAGTGGACTCAGGGACTCCCTTTGTGTCTGTTAGCTGTGGAAGATCTTTGTAATCTTGAAAACTTTAGAAAAGAAATCAATGGTTTCCATTAGTTGTATGATTACAAATTTCTGATGGTTTAAATGTAAACTTTTCTGTGAAAATATATGTGATTAGTAAAATGGGTTCCCCTGCAAAGCCAGGAGCCAGCTTTACTTTGTTCAACACACTGCTGTGCAAAGCAGCACACTCTTCGGGCTAAGAGAAGTGAGTGTGGGTCAAGAAGCACGAGTCTTTGGCTGAAGATTGAGAGGAGCTCCTAGACTCAGGGAGGGATGTGGTCTTGCCCAACAGAGGGCAGAGCAGTTGGGGGCCCTCCCAGGAAGCATTGCATACAGGTCACCTGGAGAGTGAGGGATCGTCCCCCTTCTCCTATTGACCTCTGGCTCCAGAAGACCGCATGCTTCTTGGTCTCCTCTCTACTATTCATGAGCACGTGTAAGTGTGCATGCATATGTTTGTGTGTGTGTGTGGCAGGGAGTGAGGAGAGGCTAGGACACCAAGACAAAGATGTCAGTGCTTCACTTACCCCTGTGCTCTGCCACTGTGCAAACAGCATCCAAACACATGCATTTGGGTTGTCACTCAGGCATGACTACATGGGCTCCTCACAGTCCACAGTCTTCATTAGCTTATGGGGTGGACACTGTCTATTGCGGACCAAAAAAGAGCCTTTTCAGCCCCTTTCTTTCCTATTAACAGAAACCGATTTATTCAGGGAGCAGGTGGAATAGCAGGTTGATCTTGAGGAACATAGTCCCTTTGTCAGCATACAGGATAAAACATTGAAATCAGTTAAGGGAATTTTGTTCTTTTTGGTTAGTTAGTTTGGTCTAAGTATTTCCACATAACCAAGTTTTGATGAACTAGATGTTAAGTGGAAGTCTGCAGTGAATGGCCTTCTTTGGTAGGGTGGGTGTGGAGAAGAAAAAGCTTCATGAGATGAAGTCTTTCAATCTTTTCTTCTTTTCCTACATGGACCATGGATGTGATGCCTGGAGGTTTAGTAGCCATAGTGCAACCATGAGGTTAACAAAAAAGCACACTAACGAAGTTCAAGTAAAAAGACAAAAAGAACTTTCCTTGGTTTTCTTACCTCTAGACATTTTTTATGATTAGGTAAGGAAAGTGTCTCCCCACCTGAATAAATGTAATCCACTATTACTCTGTTTTTCTGATCCTTGTAGCCAAATACTTTGGCTTGATTTCACTATTGGCTATTTTTTCCCCCTAAACTCTGAAAAATGAGAAACTGTCCCAATGCAGGAAACAGGTGACAGTATTAGGGAAGAGAAGAAGGTGGTTCAGCCAAATGGTGGTCTCCCGTAACTCACCAAAATCTCGAGGTGCAACTCTCTGATTACAATACTTTGGTGGCAGATGAGACACTAAGTATGTGTAAGTGCATTGTGCTGAGTGGGGCTTTAGCCTGGTGACAAGTAAAGGCTCCCTTAGAAAGGGGGCCTAGAAGTGCCTCTCTTATTGGAAAAGTGGGAGAGGGTAGAAGAATCAGGAAACAGAGGAGATGTGGTTATAGAGGAGATAAAAAGTTCTCATACTCTCAGCCTCCTTTCACCCTTCTGCTGGTTTCATGTTAAATGTGGTCAGCTGTTGATGGGGTAGTGAGCCTGGGAAGCCAGGGGTGACCCAGAGCAGAGAACCCTTAGTCCCTAGGGCTGGTCATGAATGCCAGGGGAGATACTTTGGCAGACTGTGGCAGGACTTCCCATATTTAGTGACAGAATATATAAGATCTGGAACATGGTGACATGGGAGAAGGGCTGCCTGTCAGTCTTATATACCACCCACAGAATTAGTATCGTTACATATTATTCTATGTATGTGTAAACCTATATAACACTAGCATCAATACTGTTATTCACGGATTGGACCCAGATGCCTTGAATGATCAGGCAGTTTATGTAAATAAGAGAAACACATGCCTCATTTAAGAGGAACAGGGATTACTAACCTCTAGCCCAGTGTTGCCAGAACTTCTAAGTTTTCTGGAGGACCTGAAGAAAATACTGATTTTTATATGATTCCTCTAATTTTAGAAGTTGGCAGTGAAGTCCAACTTTTAAAAATGCTGTGTCATTGAGCAATTATTAGGGTCCGTGGTTGGTGGGTCAGCAGTGAACAACCTTGGTGCCATATAGTAACTCTACAAAGCTGTTGTTATGTAGTCATTAGTTGTGTCTGACTCTTCGGTGACCCCATAGACCAGAGCCCACCAGATTCCTCTGTCCATGGGATTTCCCAGACAAGAATATGGAGTGGGTTGCCATTTCCTTCTTCAGTGGATCTTCTTGACGTAGGGATTGAACTCATGTCTCCTGCATTGGCAGGTGGGTTCTTTACCATTGAGCCACCAGGGAAGCCAAACTCTCCAAGGTACTGGTTTTGAAAAATATTTTCTTATTGAAGTATAGTTGACTTACAATGTTGTGTTAATTTCTACTGTATAGTAAAGTTATTCAGTTCTATATGCACGTATGTTCCTTTTCATATTCTTTTTCATTATGGTTTAGCACAGGATATTGAATATAGTTCCCTGTGCTACACAGTAGGACCTTGTTGCTTACCCACTCTATGTATAATACTTTGCATCTGCTGATCCTGAACTCCCAGTCCATCCCTCCCCAAGTCTCCCTCCTGCTTAGCAACCACAGGTCTGTTCTCTGTGTCTGTGGATCTGTTTCATAGATAAACTCATTTGTGTCATATTTTAGATTCCATATATAAGTGATATCATATGGTATTTGTTTATTTCACTTAGTATGATAATCTCTGAGTAATACTCCATCATCTACACATCTTTATCTGTTCCTCTGTTGACGGACATTTAGGTTGTGTCCATGTCTTGGCTATCGTGAGCAGTATTGCTATGAACACAGGAGTGCGTGTATCTTTCTGAATTACAGTTTTGTCAGATATATGCCCAGGAGTGAAATTGCTAGATCATGTGGCAACTCTGTTTTTAACTTTTTGCGGAACCTCTATACCATTTTCCATAGTGGTTACGCCAATTTACATTGCCATCAACAGTGTAGGAGGGTTCCCTTTTCTCCACATCCTCTCTAGCATTTTTTGTTTGTAGATTTTTTGGTGATGGCCATTCTGACTGGTGTGAGGTGATACCGCATTGCAGTTTTGATTTGCATTTTTCTCTAACAATTATCAGTGTTGAACATCCTTTTCATGTGCCTACTGGCCTGCTGTATGTCTTTTTGTCCCCATTACTGTTGATGGAAATAGGCCCACAGGTACTGGAAGGAATGGGATACAGACCCAGAGAGAGAGGTGGGGAAGTTCTACATAATAAAGCTATTTTCATTAACAAATAAAAATTGGAATTCAGAAATTTATATATTGAGAACAAATCAGGTCTTCTTAAAATACTTTTTGATGGAGCAATTGGTATGCAAAGACAGTGTATGGACAAGTATGTAAAAGAATCATAAAATATCTATGATAACATGATAACAAGGGACATGATATAAAAAAATGGACATCTCAATGAAGATGATGCAAAATAAGGAAGATATAAACAGGTGAAAGAGGACTAAACAGGATGAAGCATGTCCTGTTTTCCATAATATTTGAGTTATCCAGTTCTTTAGAAAGAGAATGTTGATGTCAGAATACCTTCAGAGTCTATGTAGAGTCCCTCATCTGTCCACTTAGCAGGGCCCGCTTTCTCTGTCTTAGGCTTTTTTGGAGACAAATGAAGAAAGTGGAGAAAGAGGACTTACTACAGGTTGCTTAGGGTATTTGGAGGAGTGCAGAGTTGGTGAAAGGGGGGCTTTTAAATATTGCTGTAGTCTCTGGTTACATCCCACCCCTAACCAGTAATGTTAGAGAATGTCAGCAACTTCTTTCAGCAACTTGTGATATAATCTTTTAAATGTTGTCTTGACTCAGTTTTGAGGCCCTGGCTAGAGGCCAGTCAGTTCTCCTTCTTAGGCAGGAGGTTAAGTCCACACTCTAACCATTTCTCTTATTGGGCTCACAGTCTGAGCCCTAATCACCTCATGGCCAGGTACCAGAAAATCAGGGACAGTCCCTGTGCCCCAGAGCCCACTGAAATTATTCAAACTAGCTAATCCTGTTTACCCTGCCTCACCTGCTCTTTCCTGCAGAAGCCATAATGAAGGCTCTTGCCCACTCTCCCCCGCTCTTCCTTGGCCTAGTGATTGACCCAGCAGGCCCCCTGTAGCCTGATGTGTGCGCCCTCTCTTGGGATCTGTGAGTATAATAAACTATCTTTTCACTGGCTGTCCCCCCTTGATCTGTTGGCCTTACCATACCTGAATAATAATAAAACCTATCAAAATAAGCATATGGACCCTCTGGGCATCTTGCCTCTGGGATAGTAGCTTTATAAGTTTTAGGCCAAAGGGTAGAAAAAAAGAAAGTATCACCTTGACTGTGGGTATCATGCAACTTTGCTTGCTTGTGACGTTCTGGATGGCACCTAGGGTACCAGGGAGGAGGTGTGGATTGGGTACTTTGGTTGGAGTGGGAGAACTTTGTCCTTCAGAACCCACTTTCAGTTCTTATGTGGGAGATCAAACAGTTGGTTTCAAGATCTTTATAAAGTAGGATTTTTTTCCCCTCTTGATGGGCTTTATTAAAGATACATTAGTACAGGGACTTCTCTGGAGGTACAATGGTTGAGAATCCACCTCCCAGTTCAGGGGACACTGGTTCCATACCTGATCAGGGAACTAAGATCCCACACGCCATGGGGCAAGTAAGCCTGAGAACTTCAGCTAGAAGCCTGGGCGCCACAGCTAGAGAAAGTCAGTGTGTTGCAATGAAGAGCCTGCACGCCCAACACAGTGAATAAAAAAAGGATATATTAGTACAAGAACCAGTATCAACCATTGTAGTATGTTAAGGTATTTCTTTCTTGACCTTTTCTATGCATTGCTTTTTTCAAAAAATTATTTATTTTTGGCTGTGCTGGGTCTTTGCTGCTGCCCGTGGGCTTTCTCTAATTGCAGTGAGCGGAGCTGTTCTCTGGTTGCACTGCACGGGCTTCTCATTGTGGTGGCTTCTCTTGCTGCTGAGCACCGGCTCAGTAGTTGTGGTGTGTGGGTTTTAGTTGCTTGAGGCATGTGAGGTCTTCCCTGATCAGGGATCAAACCTATGTCTCCAGCATTGGCAGGCGGATTTTTTTTTTTTTTTACCACTGAGCCATCAAGGAAGCCCTAATTTTTTTTACAGAGACTGTAATATTTATTCTATATATATGTGTGTGTGTATATATATATATATAAATATCTGTACATATATATGTTTGTATAATGCTATCATTTCATATAATATTCAGTTCAGTTCGGTCACTCAGTCGTGTCCGACTCTTTGTGACCCCATGAACCGCAGCAAGCCAAGCCTCCCTGTCCATCATATAATATTAGAACTTAAATGTATCATAAAGAATCCACCATTGCAATTTATTTATACTAATAATTTTAACTACTTTATGGTATTTTATTTTATGGATATACCATAATTTACTCAGTGATTCTGTCATTTTGAGTTTTTTCATCAAATTAATGTGTTAATGAGCATCTTTGTGCAAAAATCCATCTACCCTTGGGACTATTTTCTTAGAATAGATTCTTTAAATTAAAATTACTGAGTCAAAAGTTATTAATATATTTTATCTTTTTATGTACATTGCTTAAATCTGCATCCTATCTTATGGTTTGTCAACAGAAAAAATATATTCCACATTTCATAACATTTAAAAATTAAGGAAGAATTAAAGGTAGAATGTTAAAAATTGAAAATGAAATTACATTCATATATTATGTTGTGGAATGAAATTTGGGAACTATATGTCTAGAAAATAAGATTTCTGAACCATGCCTACTGAATCAAAATGTCTTGGAACAAGACACAGTAACTTGCATTTAAAACAAACTCTGCAAATTATTTGTATGTTTGCTGAAGGTCACTTTCTTTTACCGGTGAGAATTAGAGACAGATTGTATGTCTTGCCCAGGGACACAAACTCCTGGGTTATAATATGGATGGTTTTGAGCACACCTCGAAAAGGTTAAGCCAGCAGCCAACTGAGAGTCGTTAATTCCTGCAGTCTCTTGCTCATTAGAGCTGTCTCCTGACCTAACCTGCTATGATTAAGGGTCAGGAGATGGTTCCATTACAATCTCTTTTTAACTTGGGATTGTCAGTCAACTTATTTTTGCCTCACTCAATAGAGGAAGCCTATTTATTAAGCCATTAGTCAATTTGCTCTTTTTAAAGACAGCTAATGTCCTGTGTCCTTTTCTAGTGCTTACACCTCCATTTTCCTATTTGGAAGCGTATTGTCATGACCTGGCATTTGATTCAGTAATTTGGAGGAAATTAAAAAGGGTTTGGGGATGGGGAAGAGTGGCAGTCCGTTTCAGAGTGAAGGTCATGCTGAGACTCCTAAGATGGGTCTCATCATCCTGGTTGTCTTGGGAGGGTGGGAGAAGACTTCAGTTAGCAAGCATATTTGAGGACATGACTTACATTTCTGAAGTCCCATCTTTGGACCCTAATCAGAGAAGTTTCTGGAAAATTCATGACAGAAAAGGGCATAGTTCCTAGATGTTAATTTGCAGGAATGCCAGGTTTTTGGAGACATTTTAGCATTAAAAAAAATCTATGATGATAATATTTTCTTTTGAATGACACACACACCTATATCCTCCATTGCATCTCAATTTTTAGGAAGGGTCAGGGAGAAGCTACTAAACACTTATGGAATGGTGATGACAGCCATTTACTGAGGATGCAGAGGGCTGTGTGGCCAGGTGTCAGATGACTCGCTTCTCTACCTCATCTCTGCCCTTTGTTAGATCTGTGATCCACATCAGATGAAGTGGAAGAAACTGGATTGCCTCTCTTTGGTATGAATTGCCCGCCAAATATTTCTTCTTATTCTATTTCCAATCTTCTGGGCACTTAACCTACTTGCTATACATCTCTCTCTTGCCTTTTACTCCTCAGATTCTACCATGTTGTGGAAGAAAAAGAAATGATGAAGATGAATACCAGTTCCATGAGTCTACTCTAATAACTAAAGTTCTTAATGTAAATATGAACATTTACATCTGGCAATGGTTATTTTCAAAAGGAGAATTCCTACTTTTAGTGCAGTTGTAATGTCAACTGATAACATTTTAATCTCTCTGCCTACAAGTACATAAACAAGAATGAGCATTTATGTAACATCTCTGGAAATTTTTTTTAAACATGCATAGAGTGTACAATTAATGCATAGAACTCATTAGTTCTAAATTCTAAAGAAAAACACAGCAAAATGATTGTTAATAAATGCTTCATTACTCTTTGTAACTTCTAAGCAAAATGATTAGTTTGGACCAAATTAATGAGCCTACAAATTTTAATTTTTCTATAATCTGTGTACCCATTAGTACATTGGGATTTATTTAATATTATTTAAACCATGTGTGCACCAAGTTTTATAGTGGAGGGCACAATCTTAAGTTATAATGTTCCAATGGGAACATACAAGCTGCTTTACAAAGATGTGCTTTGCAATGACCTGCCTTATTCTAATTCCCTTTATAATGATCTACTTTGCTACACTTTTTAAAGGGATTTACTAGTGAGCAGAACAATAAAAAACCTCATAGGCTTTGAAAAATTTAATCTGTCACTCATTGAAAGCCCTACCTTTGGTATGTTCATCTTTCCACATCAGTTGCTATAATTTCTTTCAGAATATAATTATATATCCGGGTTATTTCACTCCTATTTTCCTTACTCGTTTCAGGAAAATAAATTTTTTTTTTAACATAATGACATTCAAAACTACTGAAGGAAATCAATTTGGGGGAAGACATTATGAAAGTACATAGTAAGGAAATATAATCTTTTCAACTTAATTAAGTCCATGTGTATTTTCAAAAGATAAAAGAATTTCACATCATAAAGGAAAATAAATGTAACTCTAAGAGTAGTGTATTTTTTCCCTCCCAGATGGTTTGTTGACTATGCTTAGTATGTATTTGATCTTTGATGTTTTCCCAAAGTCTGAGCCAAAGTGAATATTGTCAAAGACCATCCTCTTAAATGAATACATGGCTCCTTGCAGTACTCCTTTAGTGCAACAAACATGTGTTCATTCCCTCTGCGTGCAGGGTGTGATACAAGATGAGAGGTGCTTTCTTTCTGAGAGAAAAGGACACAACAAGAACATAAGCAATAACAGTGTCATTGGCAAACAGTGGTTTCTTCCGTTCTTTCTTGAAGGAAAGAATTCAGTGGGGAGGCATATTTTTTTATTAAATTTTATTAAGCCGAGCAAAAGTACACTCCTAAGAAAGGTTGAGAGTGGGCCGTGTGGAAACCAGCAGCAGTCCTGCAATGGGTAGGGTTGGGTTTTTTAGAGCGGTGGTCACTCCCTGTGTCCTGTGTCATTTGTCTGACAAGTTGATTGACAGCTTTAGGTTATATAACTTCTCCTAGTGCACAGGTGCTTACTCATAAGCAGCCAAGTGAAGAGGGTGTGTAAAAAGCATGCTGCTGCTGCTGCTAAGTCGATTCAGTCGTGTCCGACTCTGTGCGACCCCAGAGATGGCAGCCCACCAGGCAAGAATCCCTGGGATTCTCCAGGCAAGAACACTGGAGTGGGTTGCCATTTCCTTCTCCAATGCAGGAAAGTGAAAAGTGAAAGTGAAGTCGCTGAGTCTTGTCTGACTCTTAGCGACCCCATGGACTACAGCCTACCAGGCTCCTCCGCCCATGGGACTTTCCAGGCAAGAGTACTAGAGTGGGGTGCCATAGTTTATTATAATTAGGGCATGATGAACCCCAGGCTAACTTGAGTCACCTTTTAGGTCTTGTTGTGTCTGGGCCAACTTGTGCTGGTGGTTTTATCTTGCTTGATCCTGATATGGCTGGAAACTTAGCTTTGGACCTTGATCACGGGAGGGAGGATCTTTGGGCAGGCTCTGACCACCAGTGTCCAGGTGTGGGAGGAAAAGGTGAACCATCCAGGAGGGGCGGGACCCATTCATGTTTAACTAGCTACTTAACAATACTACTACTACTACTAAGTCGCTTCAGTCGTGTCCGACTCTGTGTGACCCCATAGATGGCAGCCCAACAGGCTCCCCCATCCCTGGGATTCTCCAGGCAAGAACACTGGAGTGGGTTGCCATTTCCTTCTCCAACGCATGGAAGCGAAAAGTGAAAATGAAGACACTCAGTCATGTCCGACTCTTAGTGACCCCATGGACTGCAGCCTACCAGTTTCCTCCATCCATGGGATTTTCTAGGCAAGAGTACTGGAGTGGGGTGACATCGCCTTCTCTGATAGGGCGATACAAAGCTGATGCTGGGTCTGTGCGTGCTTAGTCCTTCAGTTGTGTCCGACTGTTTGCGACCCCATGGACCATGGCCTGCCAAGATCCTCTGTCCATAGGATTCTCCAGGCAAGAATACTGGAGTGGGTTGCTATTTCCTTCTCCAGCTGGGTCTGTAACAAGTACTATTTTTCATAATGCAGGGAACATTGAGCTAGTTTCTGTGTCCCAAGTGAAAATAAGAAGACATGGTCTCTGTCCTTAAGGGTCTTAAAGTCTAGTCGGGGCATGGGGAGAAAGAGAATGAGAGCAAGAGAGAGAGAGTAAAAGGAATTAAATACAGAAATCAATATAATTACAAACCATGGCAAGTGCTATAAACTAATAGGGTGCCATATTGTACATGGTGATCTAGTTTGTGGTTCTGTATCTCTGAGGATATGACATGTAAGCCAAGATGAAGCATGATATATCAGTCAAGGTCCTGGTGCATGCTAATAATAATGTCTGAGGAGAACTTAACACAAGCACTCTTTACAAAGGCGTGGGTGAGTGTAGAAAAGTCAGAAGGGATGGTGCAGCATCTCCGGGATGGTAACATTGGACCATCCCCTCCCTAGGGCTGAAAGGGTGAGGAGGCAGATTCAGAACCCACGAGCAAAGAGCCTCAGGACAGGAGCTGGGAGCTCCGACTGAAGAACTCTTTACTCTGGAGTGAACCTGCAGGGAACGAGCCGAGGAGGTAAATGATGCAGCCTCGCTCACTTCCCTCCCTCCTATTCCTGCTGGGGCCTCCTGTTCGATGAGCCCGAGTGCTTCCCAGGTGGTGCTAGTGGTAAAGAACCCGACTGCCAGTGCAGGAGATGTGAGAGATGTGGGTTTGATCCCTGGGTCAGGAAGATCTTCCCCTGGAGGAGGAGGGCACAGCAACCCACTCCAGTATTCTTGCCTGGAGAATCCTATGGACAGAGGAGCCTGGTGGGCTACAATCCATGGGTCACAAACAGTTGAACACCACTGAAGCAACTTAGCATGCATGCATGAAGGGAAGCCAGGGGGCAAAGTAATTAGGCCCAGACAGCTTACCTTGTTGTGGCAGAGAGCAGAATGGACAAGGGTGGAGGTGGGTCTGGAGGGGAGAGGAACTGTCTAATGGAGATGAATAGGACACTGTGCATTTCTAGGGACAGAGATAGAGTAGGGGGCTGGAGTGTGAGGTGGAGGCAGGCAGAGAGACGATGCACAAAGACTGGGTGGTGACATCCAGCAGCAGGAAGAAACGGTCCTCCCAAATGGCCAGTGGGCAGCTGAGTGTGGATGTCAGCTTGGATTCTGGTCTGTATCCAGGGAACAGTGGGAAGAGACTGGAGAGGTTTTCATGAGGTGGGAAGTGGCAGGAGAGAGGAGGAACCTGATGAAATTCCTGCTGGCTGAGCTGTAGGAGGGACAGGCGGACGCCAGAGTTCCAAGGCTGTCACAGTTGCTTTACAGCGGTCCTATATTTTATATTTCAATATGCTGTACATGGGGCTTCCCTGGTGGCTCGGATGGTAAATAATCCGCCTGCAGTGCGGGAGACCTGGGTTCAATCCCTGGGTCAGGAAGACCCCCTGGAGGAGGGCATGGCAACCTACTGCAGTATTCCTGCCTGGAGAATCCCCATGGACAGAGGAGCCGGACAGGCTACAGTCCATGGGGTCTCAAAGAGTCGAACATAACTGAGCGACAAAGCACAGCACAGCATGCTGTACATGTGACTCTTTAAATTGCTCTTGTTAATATATATATAAATAACTTTCCAGCTAATACCTGGAATAGCTGGGTAATATTTTGTTACATATGTAAATGTCTTCTTTAATCTTATTGAAGGACATTTAGGTATGACCAATTTTTCTCTTCTGTGTAGCATTTCAGTGAATGTTCTCAGATCTGAAGAACAGATTCCTAGAGGGGAATGCTGGGTGTGTGCATGTGGCCTTTTTATAGGTACTGCCAAAGTGCCCTTGAAAAGGGCTGTACTGGTTTTCACTTGGGAGGAATGTTTCTAGCTGACGGAAATTGCATATTTTTTCATAAACTAGAAAATTACACCTCACTTAAAAAAATATGTTTTAACTTTTTTCCAAAACCAAATGCTAACTATTCACTTCACATTACCTTATATATGTGTCCCTATCTAGTTAATATCTGTTGTTTAGTCTCTAAATTGTGTCCTATTCTTTTTGACCCCATGGACTGTAGCCCTCCAGGCTTCTCTGTCCATGGGATTTTCCAGGCAAGGATACTGGAGTCGGTTGTCACTTCCTTCTCCAGGGGAACATCCCAACCCAGGGATTCAACCTGCAGTCTCCTGCATTGGCAGCTGGATTCTTTACCACTGAGCCACCAGAGAAGACCAAGTTAATATGACCTCTGAGGTATATTCTTTTCTTTCTCTCCTCTCCTCCCTCCCTTCCTACTTCCCTTCTTTCTCACTCCTCTTTTTAATAAAATAACTTGAAAAATAGTAAACAATTAAAATGTTACTTGATTTTTGTTAAAATCTATATATATCCAACTTTAAAGTTTAGATGTGATTATATTACAGCCTTAAAATTGTTGATGGAAAATATTAACATGAAACATTTAGACTATATCACAGATTGGAATAAATTCCAATGGGGAATTTTTAGTTTTTTTCTTTTTGATGGACTATATTAATTTTTTCAGATAAGTTAATATTTTGTCAGTAACCAATAAATGTTTGAGTGGGTTAAGACAAAACAAACAGAAAACAGCTAAACAAAAACCCCGTGAAACTTACAGAAACACCCCAGAACTTTTTTAAAAAATAATTTTATTTATTTATTTACATATTTCTTTCTTTAATTTTTTGGCTGTGTGGGTCTTTTTTGCTGTGTGGGTTTTTCTCTAGTTCTTTGTTGCAGTGCTCAGGCTTCTCACTGTGGTGCCTTCTCTCGTTGCAGAGCACAGGCTCTGGGGTGCACAGGCTTCAGTAGCTGTGGCACTGGCTTCAGTAGCTGTGGGCTCAGTACCTGAGGTTCCTGGGCTCTAGAGCACAGGCTCCGTAGTTGTGGTGCACAGGCTTAGTTGCTGTGTGGCATCTGGGATCTTCCCGGATCACGTATCGGACCTGTGTCTCCTGCATTGGCAGGCAGGAGAGCCACCTTATTTACCACTGAGCCACCAGTGGTAAAGCCCCCTAGAACTGATTTATTTGTGTTGGATACTTTTGAATTATAAATGAAAAACGCAATATGCTTGTATTATTTCATTAATCATTGTTTTTGTTGTTCAGTCGCTTGGTCGTGTCTGACTCTTTGCGACCCCCATGGACTGTAGCACACCAGGCTTCCCTGTCCTTAACCATCTCCTGGAATTTGCTCAAACTCGTGTCCACTGAATCGATGATGCCATCCAACCATCTTATCTTCCATTGTCCTCTTCTCCTCCTGTATTCAATCTTTCCCAGCATCAGGGTCTTTGCTAATGGGTCGGTTCTTTGCATCAGGTGGCCAAAGTATTGAAGATTAAGCTTCAGCATCAGTCCTTCCAATGAATATTCAGGACTGATTCCTTTAGGATTGATTGGTTTGATCTCCTTGCAGTCCAAGGAACTCTCAAGAGCCTTCTCCAACACCACAGTTCAAAAGCATCAATTCTTCAGCACTCAGCCTTCTTTTTTTTTTCCTTTTTTAAAAAATTTATTTTAATTGGAGGCGAATTACTTTACAATATTGTGGTGGTTTTTGCCATACATTCACATGAATCAGCCATGGGTGTACATGTGTTCCCCATCCTGAACCTCCCTCCCACCTCCCTCCCCATCCCATCCCTCTGGGTCATCCCAGTGCACCAGCCCTGAGCACCCTATATCATGCATTGAACCTGGACTGGCAATTCATTTCACATATGATATTATACATGTTTCAATGCTATTCTCTCAAATCATCCCATCCTCGCCTTCTCCCACATAGTCCAAAAGTCTGTTCTTTACATCTGTGTCTCTTTTGCTGTCTTGTATATAGGGTCATTGTTACCATCTTTCTAAATTCCATATATATACATTAATATACTGTATTGGTGTTTTTCTTTCTGATTTACTTCACTCTGTATAATAGGCTCCAGTTTCATCCACCTCATTAGAACTCATTCAAATGCATTCTTTTTAATAGCTGAGAAATATTCCATTGTGTATATGTACCACAACTTTCTTATCCATTCGTCTACTGATGGACATCTAGGTTGCTTCCGTGTCCTGGCTATTGTAAACAGCACTCAGCCTTCTTTATGGTCCAACTCTCACATCCATACATGACTATTGGAATATGACCACATCCATACATGATTACTGGTATATGATAATCATAGTTGCAGGATATCAAAAGGAAGAGGAAAAGAAAAAACTGTAGTGATTTCTTGAGTAGGAGGATATGTTAGTCATTTGGTTGTAAGCGACAGAACTTAAGCCATCTGGCACTAGGCACAAAAAGGAATTTGTTCATCACATCACTAGAACACACAGAGGAGAAATGGCCACAGGCACCTGGGTTTCCCTGATGGCTCAGTTGTAAAGAATCCACCTGTAATGCAGGAGACCCCAGTTTTATTCCTGAGTCAGGAAGATCTGCTGGAGAAGGGATAGGCTATCCACTCCAGCATTCTGGGGCTTCCCTTGTGGCTCAGCTGGTAAAGAATCTGCCTGCCATGCAAGAAACCTGGGTTTGATTCCTGGGTTGGGAAGATCCCCTGGAGAAGGGAAAGGCTACCCACTTCAGTATTCTGGCCTGGAGAATTCCATAGTCTGTATAGTCTATGGGGTCGCAAAGAGCTGGACACAACTGAGCGACTTTCACTCACCCGATCTAAGCACCAAGTGATGCTGGCAGATTTTGCTTCCCCCTTCCTCATCCTTTCCTCTCCCTCATATTTTAGCTCCGTTGTTCTCAATGTTTCTCTCTAGTTGTGTGTCAGGCAAGGTGGCTGCCAGCCGTCCAGGACAGGATTGTTGAATTTAGTGCCCCTGAGAGGAAGGTAGCAGCTTCTTGCAAAGAAGGCAAGGATGAGTCTGAGTACACAATCAGCCAGCTTAGTGCTAATATTAAGAAGCAGCTTAACCTCTCTGAAATATACCATTTCTATACTCTTAAAAGATTTGTGGATTGAGATGAACGTTGGAGTAAAGTCCAGAACACATTGCCGTGCATAAGGCAGGCGTCCAATAAATGGTAGTTCAGAACAGGAGAGACTTGGAAGGTGGTGTACTTTGGAGGGGAAAGCGGTGCATTCGGTGGTGTTAGTAATGTCTGAGGTGCCCATGGGGGACTTAGAAAGGAATGTCTAGCAAGGAACAAGGATCTAGAACTTGGGTAACATTTCTGAGAGGTGGTGGTTAGCATCAGAGGAGTTTGTTACAGATTTTAAGGTCTTTTTGTTTTGCCAAACAAACCCCAGCTCCTCATAATTACGGATGAGGACTTTGTACTGGGAAGAGCTGACTGTGATAGTGATGCCCTGGAGGTGGGTTGTAAGAGTTTCCGACTGGGGACACTTCTGCCAAAACAGGATTGTGTTCTTCAATTGTTCTCTCAGGAGATTCTGCCCATTTTTGTTCTCTTAGGAGAGTCTGCCCTATTTTTATCCATTGGATAGTGCGAGGTTTTCTAAACTCTATCTTCATTGCTTTGCTTAAAAATAATTCACTCCATTCTTCTTTCCAAGTAGTATGTGAGGTCACACAGGTGAACATTACACAGAGCAACGTGACAGATTAAGACAATTCCTTATGGAATGTCTATCAATTGGGTAGATAGATATGGAATATCTATCTGCAGGGTTCTGGAGGAATCTGTGACCTTCAGAGGGGACAGTCAGCCCCTGACACTCGTTGGGAGAATGCAGGACAGAGAAGACAACCATGGATATAAATGAGTGTAATGTCTTGTTTATGATGTAAACTGCTGATTCTAAGGAGTCATTTGTAGACTTTGCGTACTTTTGATGATCATAAGGTACGTACAATGATTCTGGTAGGAGGGTCGTGGCATTCCTGGTTTTAAAATAACAGGAAAACTGGGATGTAAAGGTAAGGTGATTCAGGTTCTTGTCTCAACATTTCAAGTAACTAGAAATATTACCTTGGACAAGTTACTACTTTTCTTTATCTATAAAATGAGATGTTTGGATTCCATAGTTCCATAGTTCTGTGAATCATTAGTGAATGTGGATAACCTAGATGATTAAGATGTGGAATCTGAGAAACACCACCGTAAGAAGATGAAGTTCAGACTCTATCTGGGAAGTGCAAAGACGTTTATAACTTCCACTGCTATGGCACTTCTATTCTTGAATTTCATGTAGCTATTTCTTTGTTTATCTAAGAAGAGTGATTTTGCAATAACCCCCTTTTTGGACAGGATCAAAGTTCAACTCAGGAAACCCCAGAGATTGTCTATTAATTTGCTTTCTATTTTTAACCACGCTTCACTCCAGAGAATAATATTTTCTTCAGTGTTTCAGTGGAGCTATAGAAACAGAATTTAGCAGTGAAACATATTTTTCCAAAACCCTACAGTCCCCTAGTGAGCACCTACCCTGCAGGGCATGACCAAGTTCAAAATGTGGAACTCTGAGAGTGTAAAATTTTCATCTGTGGTTAATTATTGCTGTATGTATCCAAATTCCTGAAGTCAGATGGTTTGTGTTAGGACATTACATTTTCATGTCCAGTAAATATTTGTATGCACATCCCTTGAATGTGTGGAGCAAACAGAATGATTTCCAACTTCCTGTAAACTGAGCTTATTTTGAATTTGAAAATGCTTACAGAGGAGAAAAAGCATCCAGGCAAATGACAAGGTTCAGTTTGTGTTCACCTTCCCAAGGATTTACTGGAGCAAAGCTGAGAGCAGGAGGTGTAGGGTCTGGATATGAAACTAGAGAGTCCTTGGTTGGGCAAAATTTTCATTAGCTTCAGTCTGTTCCCTTATTGGAATGTGAAAATATCTTTTGAGCAAAGTCCAGCCCAATTTTATTAGTTTGGCAGACCATTTCACCCTAATGAAAAATGAACAAAATGTGCACTTTTTAACATCCAAGACATTTTACCACTAGACCATGAATTTATTTGGAAAATTTATATTTCTTGGATGAGATACATCTTATGAACTTGGGAGATCTCACAGGCTCAAATGTAGAATTTGTAGTTGCTCATCTTATATCTATTGATATTATTGTAGGGCTTCTCAAACCATTTTTTGGGGGGAGGTCATCATTAAATGCTTCTTACAGATTTTAATTGAAAAGTTTAAGAGAAAGCCATGATTTCCAGGGAATTATAAAGTAAACATTTAAAAACACTATAAAAAGTTAAGTAGGAATTTAGAGTAATTAGGGGTGAATTTGAAGAGCAGGGGAATGAAGAACTAGTCACTTACATAGCAATAAGAAGAAAAGTAGAAAGTGAAAAGCTTCTCTGTGGCCTGAAGTTTCATTGAGAACAGCACTGCAGTGGGCGCTTGCTGCTGCTGCTGCTGCTAAGTCGCTTCAGTCGTGACCGACTCTGTGCGACCCCATAGACAGCAGCCCACCAGGCTCCCCCGTCCCTGGGATTCTCCAGGCAAGAACACTGGAGTGGGTTGCCATTTCCTTCTCCAATGCATGAAAGTGAAAGTGAAAGGGAAGTCACTCAGTTATGTCCGACTCTTAGCGACCCCATGGACTGCAGCCTATCAGGCTCCTCTGTCCGTGGGATTTTCCAGGCAAGGGTACTGGAGTGGGGTGCCATTGCCTTCTCTGCAGGGGTGCTTAGGTCTGAAAAAACAAGTTTTACTTGATCATAAGGCGCTAAGTTTAAACTTTTAGCTGGAGCCACAAATGGCCCTAAATTAATAGGAGTTTGTTTCCCTGTGTGCTAATGTGTATGTTAGGGGGTCAGGGAGTAGAGGGAAGCTTTGGGAAGATGCACATACAAGGAACTAATTAGAATGCAAAATAGTGAAAATCTGGTAACTTGAGTGACAAATGTATTGATGAGAGGCAGAGGGAGGAGTTCATGATGGTTTGGGCTTAAGCAATTGAGGAAGTTTCCATGGGGAAGTGCAATGTATCAGGGCCTTGAAGAATGAGTAATTTTTGATAAATACAGGCAAATTAACAATAGCAATGACAGAAACTAAACTCTTTTCAATATATCATCTTTTAAATCTCACAAAAGCTCTAAGAGGTACATTTAATTATTGTCCCTATTTATAAGTGAAGAAATTGAGGTAGATATAACTTGACCAATATCACACTTGAATGCAAGTGCACTTGAATTCAGACATTTTGCTTCAAGCAAATGTGCTTTTTTAAAAAGAGAAGGGGAAAAAAAATAAAAAGAGAAGGGCAGTCTTGAAGGAGGAGAAGCCTTGAGTTAATAATAAATGAGTGGATTTTGGAGAAATTGCAAGGCTCTGTGTAGCCTAAGTATAGGATGTTTGGGGAAACAAAGTTGAGTTAGATGGCAGAGCCTTGAATAGCATTTCAAGGATTTTTTTTCTTCCAGGCAATGGGGAGACATTATGGGTTTTTGTGTAGAGGGGTAATGTGATTTGATTAGCAATTTTAGATAAGTCTGGAGGTGGCCTGAAGCATGGGTAGAAAAGGGAGAGATTAGAGGTCAGGGGAATAGTTGCAAAGCAACTGTGGTGCTGTGATGCCAGATGAAAACCAAGGTGAGGTTATTGGAACCGGCAGAGGAAGATGTGGGAGACATTGTGGGAAGTGGAACTGGCTGGATACTGTAAATGCCTGTGTCTCAGAGTGAGGAAAGAGAGTTTTAGTTTCCACTATTTGGAATATTTGTTGTTGTTGTTTAGTTGTTAGTGTCTAACTCTCTGTGACCCTGTGGGCTGCAGCATGCCAGGCTTCCCTCTCCTTCACCATTTCCTGGAGTTTGCTCAAACTCATGTCCATTGAGTCGGTGCTGCCATCCAACCATCTCATCCCCTGTCGTCCGTCCCCTTCTCCTCCTGCCTTCAGTCGTTCCTAGTATCAGAGTCTTTTCCAATGAGTCAGCTCTTCGTATCAGGTGGCCAAATTGTTGGAACTTCAGCTTTAGCTAACAGTTCTTCTAGTGAATATTCAGGGTTGATTTCCTTTAGGATTGACTGGTTTGATCTCCTTGCAGTCCAAGGGACTCTCAAGCGTTTTCTCCAACACCACAGTTCGAAGGCATCAATTCTTTGGTGCTCAGCCTTCTTTATGGTCCAACTCTCACATTCATACATGACTACTGGAAAAACCATAGTTTTTGACTAGACAGACCTTTGTCAGTAATGTAACATCTCTGTTTTTTAATATGCTATCTAGGTTGGTCATAGCTTTTCTTCCAAGGAGCAAGCATCTTTTAATTTCATGGTTGCATTCATCATCTGCAGTGATTTTGGAGCCCAGGAAAATAAAATTTGTCACTGTTTCCATTGTTTCCCCGTCTATTTGCCATGAGGTGATGGGACTGGATGCCATGATCTTCATTTTCTGAATGCTGAGTTTTAAGGCAGCTTTTTCACTCTCCTCTTTCACTTTCATCAAGAGATTCTTTAGTTCCTCTTCACTTTCTGCTGTAAGGGTGGTGTCATCTGCATATCTGAGGTTATTGATATTTCTCCTGGCAATCTTGATTCCAGCTTGTGCTTCATCCACCCTGGCATTTTGCATGATGTATGCTGCATATAAATTTAATAAGTGGGGTGACAATATATAGTCTTGAGGTACTCCTTTCTCAATTTTGAACCAGAATGTCATGATGCATTTGATGCAATTGATCTAAGAAGTTCAGCAACAAGAACCCAAGAGGAAGACTGTGCATTAGCTTAGAAGCATGTTGAATTTGAGGTGCCATGTAATATCCAGATAGAGATGTCCAGTGGGAATATGGAAAATCTTTGTCCAGGGCAAGGTAAGAAGATTGGGCAGGCACAACATAGATGTAGGAGCTGAAATCTTGGAACAGAAATAGGATAAAAGAGAGGAAGACATAGGCTAAATCTCTAAAGAATACTCCATTTTGAAGAAGTAGGTGTATGAATAGTGTGTGTTAGTTACACAGTTGTGTCCAACTCTTTGTGACCCCATGGACTGTAGCCCATCAGGCTCCTCTGTCCATGGGATTCTCCAGGCAAGAATACCGGAGTGGGTGCCATTTCCTTCTCAGGGCATCTTTCCAACTGAGGGGTCAGACCTGGGTCTCCTACATTGTAGGCAGATTCTTTACCATTTGAGCCACCAGGGAAGCTGCACCATGATGAACAGAAATCAGTAGAAAAAGACTTAAAATACATGGTCAAGAAAGGCTTTCTCCAGATTATCCTGAATTCCAAAGGAGTGAATTTCAGAAGGCAAAAATCATCATGAATGAGAGTCAGGTGTATAGAATACATTCTGAGAAAAGACCATTGGATCAAAACAGTGTTTCTCAAATCTTGTGTCAGGGCACCTTTCCTATTAAAAATTATTAAGGGTGTCGTCTTGGTCATCTTGGGCTTCTATCACAAAAGTCCATCAACTTGGCAGCTTAAACTATTGTAAAACTGTTTCTTACATTTCTGGAGGCTGTGAAATCCTAGACCAAGATGCCAGCACATTTAGGTCCTGTTGTTGTAGACAGACTCCTTCCATTTGGGTCCTCACATGGCAGAGAGAAAGAGGGTTCTGCACCCTCTTCTTTTTCTTATAGGGACACTAATCCCATCATAGGGACCCTACCTTCATGATCCCATTTAAATTTAATTACTTCCCACAGGCATCACTTCCAATACCATAACATCAAGAGTTAAGGCATCAGCATACAGATTTGGGGGTATATAACAGAACCCCAGAGTTTGATTTATGTGGGTTTTATCTATTGATATTTAACTATATTGGAAATGAAAATGGAGAAAAAAATAAAGCAATTAATTAGTTAAAAAACAATAAGAACTTATTGCATGTTGCTGCAAAATAAATATAAAAACAACTATTTTACAAAGCAAAATTAAGGACAGAAATGGTATCCTTTTTCGTATTTTGCACGTCTCTTTTGTGTCTGGTTTAATAAAAGACAAATGGCTTTTCATAAGTGCTTCTGCATTCACTCTGTTGCCATGTTGCACGTTATGGAACCTCTGGAAAATGCAACTGTGTGCTCAAAAGACAACACGAGTGACAAAGCACCCACCGTCTTGTCCAGTTAGCCCTCTGCATCTCCGACCCAACAGTGGTATTTCAGGTTCTTGTTCATTTCCCTTGTTGGGTTTCATGCAGTTTGTAATTATTTCATTTCCTTTCCCCGAGTTTGTTTGTTTTTGTTCAGCTGGTCCTCTTTGACTGTAAATTCCACAAGGGGAGGGACTGCATCATAGATCTGCCTTGTCCATCACCACTTCACAGTGACTCCCCTTCAGTATATGCTCAGTGTAAAATGATCGAATGCATGAAATTAACGGACTAAAGCAGATACAGCTAAGGGGGAGATGAGTATACCAGCTGGTGAGTGTCAGTGAGGAGGTTAGGAGGAGCTACAGGGGTGTTGAGAGAGGATTTCCTGATGTTGTAGGATGGCCAATAAGAATCCATCTCTGGACACAAAGTCCTGATGCCCCTCTGCTCATGCCATGGCTAAGTCTGTGTAAGGAGAGCACCAGAAGGGGAGGGCAGAGTCACAGAGGCATGGCAGAATGTTCATGGTGAGAGAGCCTTTCTCTCCCCTCCTTGTGATGGTGGATGACCTGGGGCTGCTCCAACCACCCTCCTAGGTCCAAGGAAACCACTCAGATGTGAGTGTGTTTGTGAGAAAGAAAGATCAGCCTCCGGCTCCCTGAGTGGATGCTTGCTGAGGAGCAACTTGCAGCCACCATTGACACAGAGGAGAGTGTGCTGAGGGGGCTTGGGGGAGAGCATGCCCTATGTCCCCAGGTGAAGGGAAGGGGTGTTCTTGAATCTGAGACTGATGCTGCTTCTCATCTGGAGACTTCTGAGTCTGATAGCCCCACGAAAGGAGTCTGGACAGGCACGATGGGAAGGAACTGGGGCATAATTTCTTGGGGGAACGGAAAACATGGGTGAGGAATGCTTCTCACCACTCTGAGCCCTGCAGAGGCTTCCAGAGGGACGTCGGTGATTCATGTAACTCCACAGGAAGGAGCACAGAGGTTCAAGAGTCAGGTTATGCTTGCACAACCAGCTGAGAGGAGGAACCACCTGACTGTTGTGAGGAGGGGCTGGGTTGAAGCTGAACAATGCCTGAGAGAAACACATATATGCATACATACATACACACATTTGTAAACACACACATCACATACACACACATAGGCAAACACACACACATACATATACATACACACACACACGTTGTTTTGATCAAAACCACCATACCAGTAGATGGAACCACACTAAAGCAGAGCAGAATGGCGGCACTGGTCTCCACCAACAGGCTGTCGGCTGAGGCGAACTCTTCTCCCTGTGTCTCCTAGCCCTGAACTCTGACGGGACTGGCTTCAGAAGGGAGAGGTGGGGAGGGATGAGATGACTTCCCCCATCCCCTTCAAGGGGATTTGAGGGAGAGAGGGGGCAAAGGGCCTGATCTCACCTTCTTCTTGACCAAGTTCCCTGAACCCTGATATGGAGAAGGTTTTGAATCCAATGTGGGATTGGAGTTTTAAACAGAGTTGGACTTTTAATCATTTCAAGTGAACAAAAAAGATGATGTGTATGAAATATGAAGTGTGGTTGAACGCAGGAACTAGAGAAAAAAAAAACTGTTTTGTCTTAGTTTCTAGTTGAATTAAGATGCCTTAAGGATCCACTTATAATTTGTTCCCTTTCAGGTTGTATGGGCTTCTATGTGCCCCGTGGGCAGGGAAAATCCATGTTTTAGTAATCTTGCATCTTGGCATCAATTAGTGGTGCCTTTCATGTGATGGAAAACCTGTAGGTACTTGTTATATTGAGTGCACATTTCTGTTCCAGGAAGCCAAGAACACAGTAGGCTCGGTGGGAGGGTAGTATGTATTCCTTTAGCCTTGACCTCCCTTAATAGCAGACCCATGCGTGACGCAGTGAAAGGCAAACAGCCCTGATGACCAGTTCCCTATTAGTTTTATTCTTTATGCTTTTGAATGTTTCCTTTTTCTGATGTAACAGTAAGAATAATCAGGTCAAAGAGGACAAGCAAGTGAGGTCAAGTTGGGAAACACACACATGCCTGCTCATAGCACATTTTAAGAAAAGAAACTTATCAGGAAGATGGAAGGGCAAGTGGAGAGAGTGGGTGTAGAGTGGACTATTGACTGAGAAAGTCAGTGCTTGTTCTGTCTCTTTAGGTATAAAATGGGGATGATATGGTCCTTTTCATGAATTTTACTGTAGAATTATACTACATGTTTAATAACCCAGAGGATGTATTTACAGATAAACTTGGCAGTGATAGTTTTAAAATAGCCTTCCTGTTGCTGGAAATCATCACAGACATGTTTAGATAAGAAGGGCTACAAATGGTCCGGTAAACAGCTTTTCAATGTGATATTTCCAAATCTCATGACCGATTAGGGAGGACTGATGCAATCTAACAGCCTCCTCTGAGCTCCAGACCCCACGGAAAGATAAGCTCATAGTAGAGTGAAGAGTACTTAACCCCCTGGCTGAGGACAGGGGCTGAAGTGTTGGATTTTGGAGATATATTGACTGTTGCATAATGGGGGGAAATAACTGTGACCAGATCCCTCCTTCATTTTCTGCCTCAGCACTAGAAGGCTTGATACCAGCTTGGTTTGTGCCTGAGTGAGGCAGACCCAGACAGTGGTGTCCTTTAAATAGAGCCAGAATTTAAAGTAAAGGCAAGAGAAGATGTCATCAACTAGAAGCTATTTCATTTAGGACTAGGGTGGTCAGAGAAAATAAAGATTCTCAGGAAAATTGGAACTTCAGGTAGACAACAAAAAAATGTTTAGTGTAAGTACGTCCCAGACAACATTTAGGACATACTTATACTAAAAAATGTTTATCTGAATTTAAATTGAACTGAATATCCTGTTTTTATTTGACAAATCTGACAACTTTACTTGGGAGTGAGTCTCATCAGTGAGAAGTTGTTTTTCTCTTTTCTTAATTCAAACCAGGATCTGGTCAAGAGTAACAGGAAAACTGAATTCAAAGATTTGGGTTGGTCCTGAAGAATTTCTGTGTGTACCAAGCTGAGAACAGGCAGGTTTGCAGAAAGAGGGTGACCCTGATTTTGCTTTTATAGATGTAATTTTTTATTGTCATAAAATATACATAACATAAAATTTACCATTTTACTCATTTTAAGTACACAATCCATTGGTATTAAATGCATTCACATTATTGTACAACCGTCATCACTATCCACCCCCAGAACTTTTCTTTCTCCCCAGTCTAAAGCTCTGTACTCATTAAACAATAATGCTGTGTTTTCCGCCCCCATCCCCACCCCGCCATTTCTGGCAACCACCATTCTACTTTCATCTCTCTCAGTGTGAGTATTTCAGAGACTTCATATAATTGGAATAATATAATACTTGTCTTGTGTCTGACTTATTTTATTTAGTGTAATGTCTTCAGGGTTCATCCGAATTGTAGCATGCATCCTTTTTAAGCTGAGTAGTATTCCATTGTGTGCATATATCAGATTTTATTCCGGTCATCTGCCAATGGACATGTAGGTTATTTCCATATTTTAGTTATTGTCACTCCGCTATGAACTTTGGTGTGCAAATATCTGTTCAAGTCCCTGCTTTCAATATTTTGACATCTCCCTAGAAGTGGCATTGCTGGCCCATGCTGTAGTTGTGTTGTTAATTTTCTGAGGAATCCCCATGCTGTCTTCTATAGCAGTTGTACTGTCTTAGATACCCACTAGCCATGTGTGGGAGAAGGAAATGCACCCCACTCCAGTACTCTTGCCTAGAGAATTCCGTGGACAGAGGAGCCTTGTGGGCTGCTGTCCATGGGGTTGCCCAGAGTTGGACACGACTGAAGCGACTTAGCATGCATGCATGCATTGGGGAAGGAAATGGCAACCCACTCCAGTATTCTTGCCTGGAGAATCCCAGGGACGGGGGAGCCTGGTGGGGTGCTGTCTATGGGGTCGCACAGAGTCGGACACGACTGAAGTGACTTAGCAGCAGCAGCAGCTGTGTGTGAGGGTCTAATTTCCCCACATTCCTACCAGTTCTTTTCTTTTCCTCCTCTCCCTCCTTCTCCCCCTTTTCCTCCTCTTTCTTCTTTTGCTAATAGCTGTCTTGATGGGTGTGTGTAGTTGCAATTTTTTTCCCCACTATGCAACCCACTTCAGTACCCACAGCCTGGGGGCACAGAGGCCAGGCAATAATTTGGGGTCATACTGTGCTCTGACTTTGGGTACTTTGAGATAGACATAATTTTTAAGGATGGTTTGTTATTTCTCCTATTTGTTTAAACAAGAATAGTTCATTCTTTCTTGCTCTGGAGTCACAGTGACTTTTGCCACTGACACAAAATTATGTATTTATTGCACAAGATAGGTCTAAATGTTTGGGTACAGATTTCCCAGTGGGGCTTTTAAACTAGCCCTGGAAGTACTATTAAAAGAGGAGTTCTAGAAATGTTTCAAACAATGATATTATAGCAGGACATGGCATGGATTTCTTTATGCAAGTTCTGGTTTGTTTGCTGAAACACAGGCTCACACTCAAATATAATGATTTTGTAGTCATATCTCATAGACCCATACTTGAGGGGTCTGGATAGACTCTGGGAATCTGGACCCAGACTCTTTCCCTGGATATTATTTCTCAAGATATTCTGAATTTTCAGTAATAACATGCAGGATGGCAGTATCAGAAAAGGAGTGGGCTGAATTCAAGGTTGAGATCGAAGTTGCTTTTCTTAAGTCTAATTATTAACCACCTTTCAGAAAATAGAGGGTGACTGTTCCTATGGCAACAAGAGCCTTAAAGCAAGAAAGCGTTCACGGCCTGACATTTTTAGCCAACTCTTTACTGATCCAGTTTGCTGGGGAGGAACCAAGACTCAGGGTCAAATGTAGCCCCAACAGAGAACTTTACCTCATAGCTCTCCTTTTCCCATAGTTCTTCAAAAGACATAAATCTGGGGCTGGCTATGTTGCTTGTCCCCAAGACCACTTCCCCAACATCTGGTGTGTGTGTGTTTCTGTATCTATTCATATTCTATCTGCCTTACTCATTTCTCTGCAAATCCAGATTCATTTTCTTCACAGTTGTCAATGAATCATTCAAAATGTACTTTTAGCTCAGAATTGAATAATGCCTTAGGAATAAAGCAGATTCTGTTGTTAAATGTCTCCTGAGCAGGACTTTTGGATTGCTTGTTAAGTGCAGGCCACATTTTTCTTAGCTGTTCTTTCTTTTCTTTTAACAATGTTTTTCATGGATGCACTCTTTCGAATTTGTTAGTTTTGTTTTCATTGGAACCAATAGCACTTCTAATGGTTGTTTCTTTACTTATAAGTGAACAATCTGAGTGGCCCGCTTGCAGGTTCCCCAGTTACAAATACCATGTTATTTTTAGTTCCTTCAGCCCTACTCAATCAATGTAATCTTAAATTACATGTGGGGTTGGACTCATCATTTGCTTTCACTGTGAATGCCACAAACAGACAATGATATGAGTAATCGAACATTCAGCATACATGGACATGTTTTTACTGTTGAATCAAGCAGACTTTATGCCTGAATTAATCTTCTGTTTCAGGGCTAGACCTAACAGGCACTCACTCAGTAAGTACCATCAATGGTGCAGGGCCATCATAAATGATTGTCAGTGACTCTGTGTTTATCCAGAAATGTTAATCATGAGTTTTTTTCCTGAAACCATGTACATATGAAAGTTGATATGTGCAAAATGAAATGCATGTAACATCTTTCTCTCTTTCCCTTTCTTCCTGCCTTCCATAACACATACATGCTCCAGAAGCACTTTCTTTTCTGATAAAGACAAAGATCTTGAGTTTGACTTTTCAGATGTCAGGTTTTTCTTGACCAGAGGAGTAGGAAGGAAAGCCTAAAGCCCTAATCCTGTGTCCAGTTGAGGGATGGGAACACATCACACAGTGTTTCCCCTCACTTCCATTCTTGTCTCAAAGACAAGACTGAAATTTTGAAGTGAACTGAATGGAATCTTAAAACACAGACATAAATCCATTTTCATGACTGTATGTGATGGAAATCAGCCCAGGGTATCATTTCAGGAACCTACTGGCCAGCAGGAGATGGTTTGCCAATGAAGTTTGTAGGAGTTACTGGAAACAGACTGTATCATGCTTACATCTAGAGCACTGAGACTGTTTACCAATCTTTCATTTTCTGGGTTCACCATCCCGCACCTGAAAAATCTCTGAGTGGAATATCTGGTTATCTGTTATTGGCCCACCAACCCTGAAAGACTAACTCCAGTGCTTGCAGAACACTCAGCCATGGAAACGCTGTGATAAAGCATTGCTGATATGTTAAAAGCCTCTGATTCTGAGAAACAAACCTCAACTTATTATGCTTGCCAAGCAAGAGAGCCCTGACTTTAGGAGTGCAGTCTCCCCAAGTAGTGTTGAGCAGAGCTTATATATGTTGCTAGGAAAGCACAGACGATTCTAATTAACAGAAGTGGCGACAAGAATACTGCCTGCCTCCTAGAGCAGAGCGGGGTTGCCTTAACACACTCAGCATTCCATCTGTCTTAGGTTAAAACGGGTTTATTTTGGCCTGGAAGTTCCTGATTTGATTTCAAACAGTAAGGTTTCTCAGAACGATATCTTTGATCCTGATGTGATTTAAAGAACAAGATTCGTAAGGTTATGTCCTACATGCTTGCTGGCAGAGCTGTTCTATAGTTTTATTCAGTGGGGGTTGGTGTGCAGGAAAGGCAGAGGGAGCCAGCAGCCGTGGGTGGTGGTAGAAAGTAGAGGAAAACGTGTTGAAAATAGATCCTAGATCCTTCTATATTTTCACTGAAATGCTCAGGAGAGCAGTGTAGGGGCATCAGAAATGTCACTGGAAGGGGGAGCTATTGGTGTGCATTTAGCTGAAATGAAGTGCAAAGTTTTTGATTTGAGTAGTTTGTAGTATAGCAAGTTTAAGAATTTGGGTTCCAAACGAACTTATGATTACCAGCGGGGGAAGGATGAGGGGAAGTGATAGTTAGGGAGTTTGGGATGGACATATACACGTTGCTGTATTTAAGATGGATAACCCACAAGGACCTACTGTATAGCACTGGGAACCCTGCTCACTGTTACATGTCAGTCTTGTTGGGATGGGAGTTTAAGGGAGAATGGATACATGTATATCTATGGCTGAGTCCCTTCCCTGTTGAAACTATCGCAGCATTGTTAATTGGCTACACTCCAATATAAAATAAAAAATTAAAAAAAAAGAATTTGGGTCTCATACTAATTAACTATATGACCTTGGGAAAATTACTCAACCATTTAAAACCTAGTTTACCTCATTTGCAAAAGAAGAATATAATTGTCCCAATTGTGTAAGACGGTTTGGAGGACTTAACTGGCTTGCAAAATGCTTATCACATGGAAGGCATATGGTTGACGACTCAATTGAGTTAGACTTTATCATATTTTCAGCGTCACTTTTGAACACTCATATTTCTTGTCCATCTGAAAACTACTTTTCTAAAGACTTGCCTTGCCTTTATTTTTAATTCTGGGCTCAGGCTCGTTTCTTTTCAATCTATCATATCTGCTTTAGCATGCCAAGCCTCCTACACAGCATTTTGGAAGTGAATAAAGAACAAATCCAAGTGTTTCACTCATAGCTTCTTGGGCGTTCCTTAGATTGAGTTATGGCTGACCATTTCTTGTCTTTTTTTAAAAAATCATCATCTTATGGTTCTTTAATGGCATAACTTTCCAAGTTGGTTTTTGGTGTCAAAGAATTAAGAGCTCCCTTATGTTTGGACTCATGAAGACTTGGCTGCTTTTGTGTTTGCTAACTCTTGACTCTATCAACCCACGGAGATTGACATATGTTAATTTGGTATTAAATCATATTGTGTCTTCACTGTCCATCTGTTTCCCTGATTGATCTATTTATTGTTGAACATCACAGTGTGCCAGGAATTTTACTATGTTTCAGGGCTGTGGTGTAGATGCAATGGAGATGGTCCCTCCTTTCATGGAGCATAGGGTCCAGCAGGGACTGGACACATCAATAATGAATCACTAATGTAGTAGTGCCCTGAAGGGGACTGCAGAAGGCTGTGGGGGCTCCTAAACTAGCCTGAGAGAGGGGCTTAGGAGGGCCTCCCTTGAAGGAAGTGATACTGATGTGAGATCTGATAAAGTGGCTCCAGTGAGAAGTAGGTGAACATTCCAGGAGAAACAGCACCATATTCAGAGACCTGGACATAGGAAAGATCTTGCAGCACTTGAGGAACTGGAGTAAAACTAATGATTGGGGAGGAAAGAGCGGGGGTCTTGAGTCCTGAGGCGGGGCTTCAACCTTATGAAGGATTCATTCTTTTGGGGAGCTTCTTTGATGTCTTTCTGATGTTAAGTGGTTACATAGTCTAGACGGTTGCTAAGTTCAGCGATGATAGTGTATTTGGAACCTCATTAAACAGCAATGTTTTATTGCTCTTTGGTGATTAATGAAATCTTGTCTCTGGCCAAGTAAACATATTCTTAGCACAATGTGTTTTAAATCAAGTCAAGAAGACAGAAGTACAAGTGCTGGTGAATACCTCAAGTTAATCCATAGAGAGAAGAACATGGAGCTAGAGCATGTTTCGTTTGTTTGAGCAGTCTCATCTGCTCTTCTGTGTTAGTTATCCTGTCTCTTCTACTTTCAACTTTCTCAGTTTTGTCTAAATGTTGTCAAACAGAGCAAACCAAAAGTCCAACAATAGATACTGCTTCAAAGCTGTGGAACTCATGGCAACCTCAGTGCTTCAGTAGTTAAACTTTTCCTTTCAATTCCGGTAGTTATAATTATCTCTAGTGTCAGCAAGGGTGATGAGGAGTCACAATTTCCAAGACCAAACTCTCAAGGTGTGTGAAACTAGGATACTACATAAAAAGGGATTCTAGACTTTTTATTGATACATATATATATATATATACATTCTTTTAACAGCAGCAGAAATCAGTTTATTCTATATGTGAAAAAGGAAAATTACCATTAAGAGATAATAAGCTCCATTTATCCCTTGACAAAAATTTATATTGTTTGTGCTTATCCCTTCTAGGGGATCAGGACTCTATCTTTGGACTTTTAGAAGGGTGGGCAAACATATTAGACTTTCTGTGGAAGTGTTATAATAACTAGCACCTTTAAATTCAAAACATTTTGCTGCTGATATCCATCTAAGAAGTGTTTCCCCAAGAGGGGCTTCAAGTCTGCCTGCTCTGGAATTATCCATAGAGCTTAATTAGAAAATAAGATTTCCTGACCCCACAATGAAACTGTCAAATCTGAATCTATAGAGCAGGGAGAGGAAGAATTGGATAAAGTCTAACCTTCTATTTTATGTAGAATTTAAAAACTTATTAGCTAAAACTCCTAAACCTTAAGAATAAAATGATGTAGAAAATCAATAAACATAAAATATATTTATATTCTGGGCTTCCCTTGTAGCTCAGTCAGTAAAGAACCTGCCTGCAATGCAGGAGACCCGGCTTCGATCCCTGGGTCTGGATGATCCACTGGAGAAGGAAATGGCAACCCATCCCACCATTCTTGCCTGGAGAATCCCATAGACAGAGGAGTCTGGCAGGCTACAGTCCCTGGGGTCACAAGAGTCAGACATGACTTAGTGACCAAACCGCCAACCACCACCACCATATTTATAAAAATATAATACTCTATAGAATATCTGATATATACTTTTAATTTTAATCTACTCATCATACCTAAAGAGTTTTACCTATGGATTTTTTTGATCTTATTTAAAAAGCAGAACAATTTTTTATTTTCTCATTTTCCTTGTTATTATGGCTTGTATGTCTTCTTAGATACACCCATAACTTAAAAGTGAACATTTAATTTCAAAATACATGGGGTTTTAGAAGTAACCTTGACATTAATTTTTCATTTTAATATTAATTTATCATTTAAATATTTCTTCCCTGCAATCACCCTCTGTGTTTTTTTTTTCAGTCTTCTGACTTTATTGAGGTTTTTCAAGAGCTAAGTCAAAGATCTCTCTTGGTAAATGTCACACTGAACTTGAAAATATGTGGGTTATTTTCAAATATCTTTTGATATTGATTTCTAACATAATTCCATAGTGGTAAGAGAACAGACTCTGTATGATTTCAATACCTTTGGACCATAAAATTTTTGCACCTGTTTTACATCCCTGGATGTATTCCAGTGTTTCCTGATTTATAGTCTATGGTATAGACTATAGAAGTTGTATCCTGAGGTTGTGTGAAAACTGTGTAAGTCTTAATTATGTTGAATTGGTTCACAGTGCTTTTCAGGTCTATGATATCCTACTTTCCTGTCTACTCATTCTATTAATTTTTGAGAGTTTGAAATTGAAAATCCAACTAATAATCTTAATTTATCTACTTAAAAAACAATTGTAATCTATAGTGGAACTACATGTAACTTTGTTCTGTGTTTTCCAAGTCTCCTATAAATGTGTTATCGTACTTTAATAATTTAAAAATAGAATAATAAAAGTATTAAAAACCAGAACTTTTTTTTTCTTAGCAAGAAAACTACCGGTTCCCAGTTGCCCAGTCCCATTCTTCTTAGGGAATCAAAATTCAAGCCCAGATTTCTCAGTGAATTTTCCAGTATGTGTATAGCTCTCACTCTAGATATTTCAGGACATTTGACAGCTTTGTAACTTGTGTATTTATAGGCTTCTTTTCCTAACATTTACACTATTTTGGAGGAGGGGTCAGATAGACGCAACCAGAAAGTTAAGTCCCTTGGACAGCAAGGAGGTCCAACGAGCCAATCCCAAAGGAAATCAATCCTGAATATTCATTAGAAGGACTGATGCTGAAGCTCTAATACTTTGGCCATCTGATGCAAACAGCCAACTCATTGGAAAAGACCCTGATGAAGGGAAAGATTGAGGACAGGAGGAGAAAGAGGCAACAGAGGATGAGACGGTTTGATGGCATCACCAACTCAATGGACATGAGTTTGAGCAAACTCCAGGAGACGGTTAAGGACAGGGAAACCTGGCGTGCTGCAGTCCTTGGGATCACAGAGTCAAACATGACTGAGTGACTGAACAGCAAGAAAGTTTTGAGCAATGAGAAAACCTTCATTAAGAAGTGAATTTTGGTCCCGGAAGGATTCCCAGAGCACAACAAATGCTTGGCAATCCAGAGAAGCATGCTCCCAGGACACGGGAAAGTGTTGAGATATATTAAAATAAAAATGAGTGACAGGTGATCTGAATAGATAGGAACGCAGTAGAGAGCCAAGATTTTGATGAGAGAGCAGAGGGATAATATATAAATAAAGGGTGAGAAAATGATTGTAGGAAAACGAGCCAGGAGAAAGCCCACTTTGGTTGAATTTAAAATAGACCAGAGGGAAACATGGGCTTCCCTCATAGCTAAGTTGGTCTGAATCTGTCTGCATTGCAGGAGACCTGGTTTCGATCCCTGGGTCTGGAAGATCCTTTGGAGAAGGAAATGGCAATCCACTCGAGTATTCTTGCCTGGAGAATCCCATGGACAGAGGAGCCTGGCAGGCTGCAGTCCATGGGGTCGCAAGAGTCAGACATGACTTAGAGACTAAACCACCACCAGAGGGAAACATGGTGTGAAAAGTAGCATGACTGAATGATATCTTGTGCAGGGGTAGGGGCTAACAGAGAGAGGGTAGATTTCAGAGAGGGGAAGGGCCTTAGTACAAGGTAAAAGATGATTCTTAATTAATAATGACTAGTGGGATTCTTCGGAGAAGGTGATGGCACCCCACTCCAGTACTCTTGCCTGGAAAATCCCACGGGCGGAGGAGCCTGGTAGGCTGCAGTCCATGGGGTCGCTAAGAGTCGGACTCGACTGAGCGACTTCACTTTCACTTTTCACTTTCATGCATTGGAGAAGGAAATGGCAACCCACTCCAGTGTTCTTTCCTGGAGAATCCCAGGGACGGGGGAGCCTGGTGGGCTGCCGTCTATGGGGTCCCACAGAGTCGGTCACGACTGAAGCGACTTAGCAGTAGCAGTGGGATTCTTAGCGTAGGTGCTATGCTGAAAGGATAATTACAGGAAAAAAACTATATGGTTATTTTCTCATCCTTCCTAAACGCTAGCCATTATAAGAAATAGTGTTTTGAGAGTTAGATGAAGAATTTGTGCATGGCTACCATCTTCTTGCTGCTGCTGCTGCTGCTGCTAAGTCGCTTCAGTCGTGTCTTCATGGGGTTGCAAAGAGTCGGACATGACTGAGCAACTGAACTGAACTGTCCTGCAGGAGCCAGTACCTCTTTTTTTTTTTTTTAATTTTCAATTGGAGTATAATTGCTTTACAATATTATGTTAGCTCCTGTTGTACAATGAAGTGAATCAGCTACATGTATACATATATCTCCTCCTTCTTGAATCTCCCTTCCAAACCAGTGCCTCTTATAACAACTCCCATTACCTGTTCGTTCCTAAGTGTACCTAGTCCAGATGCGACTTACCAACCAGACGTCATTTTTATCATCATCAGTATGTCCTGGCAACAGATTTGGCCCTGTTGTAAGCAGGTCAGCCAGGTGGTAGAGAAAGTTGTTGAAGGTCATGGAAAGTTAACTGAAAGTCATATTCTCACTTGGAAAGAAGAATGGTTCTATTAACCCTGTATCCCAGGGACGGGGGAGCCTGGTGGGCTGCCGTCTATAGGATCAACTGAAGCGACTTAGCAGCAGCAGCAGCAGTAGCCACAGGTACTAAACAAGGATCCAAAGGAAAACATTTTAATAGGAGTCCACTCCTGTTAAAGACTGGAGTGGACTCCTCCACTGGAGGAGTATTAAAAATATTAAAAACACTGGAGTGGACTCCTGTTAAAATGAGGACTGGAGTGGACTCCTCCACTGGAGGAGTATTAAAAATATTAAAAATACTGGAGAGGACTCCTGTTAAAATGAGTCACTGGGGACTTTTCTGGTGGTTCAGTGGCTAAAACACCTCAATCCCAATGCAGGGGGCCTGGGTTCAGTCCCTGGTCAGGGAACAAGAATCTGCATGCAGCAACTAAGACCCAGTGCAACCAAATAAATAAATATTAAAAAAAAAAAAAAAAAAAAGAGTCATTGGCGGGGGATGGGAGTGGGGGTGGTGGAGTTGACTGGCCTAGCACAGCTTGTTAAATAAATGCTGATTTGGACATTATCATTGTAAGAAGAATTACCCTTCTCATCTTTGCCTTCTATCTGGGACTTTGATCTCCCCTTTGTTACTGGACTAAGCTAGTTGACTCAACACTTCAGCTTGGATATTACCTCTTCCAGCAAGCCTTATCTGACATGCCCCTCAATCTGGGTTAGGAACCCCTTTTGTATACTCCAGTACCACCCTTATAATTCTACACTTTATGTTCATCTCTCCTGCACTTCTGAGCAGTTGTTCATGTCTTCCCAGAACTGAACGTAGTTCCTAGCACATGGTAGATGCTCAGTAAATAATTATTGAGTTTAATTAAGCTAAATTAATTACATTTAATTAAGCCCACTCGGGCTGGGTTGGTAAAGAAAGATTATGGAAGTTCAAAGGAATTCTTGGAAGATACTAAAGTGTGTGTGCGTGTGTGTGTGCATGCCCGCACGTGCAGGAAGAGAGAAATGAAGAAACAGAGCATCAGTGAAATCAGTTGTGCTTTTTCATTTGGGTCCTTCTTCGATGTTCTTTCAGAGGCTAAGATATAAATTATATTTTCAATTATTTTTGATTGTCATGTTATCAGTGAGAATTTTCCTGACCTATTTAAATTGAAACTCACCTGTAACCCAGCACTTCTATTCCCTTTCCAGCTTTACCATAGCACTTAAAGCCCTCTGCTATGCAATAGATAGTGTTTATTTATCCAGTCCCCTCCCACAAGAATGTAAACTCTGTAGGGGAAGGAAATTTTATTTATTTCCTGCTGTACTCCTGTCACTTAGAATGGGGCTTAGCATGTAGTAGGCACCCACCAGGTATATAATAAGTGAATATTGATGGGAGTGGTTTTATTTGAATGCAAGCCTATAAGATTGAATGATATGGACCTTAGTGGTTTGTAATTTACAGAAGGGATATCCTAGTTTCTATGTGCTTTATATCAATGTATCAGATACCAAATTTGACATCTTCAACAGATGAAATTTGCTCTATGATGTCTAACCTGAAAATATAACGAAAATATATACATTAATGTTGCATAGTGTACTTAAGTCAAACTAATATAAATAAAATACAACACAGACACCTATAGAACAGCTGTCCCCTTCCTAGGTTGAGCTGGTTTCTGGCAACTGGGGAATGGCCCATGGTCTGTGGTCTAGAAAGGCTTTCTTTCAAATGAAGCTATAACACTGCTTAGCGTGCTCCGTGGTGCTCTCCTGGCCCACGTGTCTCTGTGACCAGTCAATATTCCTGAACTTATGTGGGTCATGTGATACAAACAGGGAAAAGTGCATTTCTGAGACCAAAGTGTTGAAACTTGCAGTTCCAATGGTCACACCATCCTTCACACTCCCCATCAGGTCTGTGTAGCTAGGCTACATTCTCATTAACTAACTCCTCATAAAATCCTGTGATGCGGGTCCCCACTTTCCTGATTTTAGATAAGCTAACAAGAATATAAAGGGAAACCTACCAAGAAAATTATTTTCTCTTTGAATAAATATTTTGATAATGAAAACTGAAAGTGTTAGTCGCTCGGTTGAGTCTGACTCTTTGTGACCCCGTGAACTATATAGCCCACAAGGTTCCTCTGTCCATGGAATTTTCCAGGCAAGAATACTGGAGTAGGTTGCCATTCCCTTCTCCAAGGGATCCTCCCAAGCCAGGGATTGAACCTGAGTCTCCTGCATTGCAGGCACATTCTTTACTGGCTGAACCACCTGTGATAATGGTGAAATTTTTAAAAAACAAAGCTACAAACTATAGAGGGACTATGGTTTTATGTATATAGTTTCTAATATCTTGAAGTGAACTCCTCTCTCAGTATTAGAAAACACTTCGAGATTTTTCATTGAGATAGTTGCTGTTCAGAAACATGAATAATAGAAGTTTTGGAGAAAGGTAAGTTTGATGTACAGGCCGCTTCTGACCTATTATTTGCTTTCTGTTAAATTTCTGTTTTAGGCGGGACAGTCCCACTGCAGGCATCCTGCACTTTCCCCCATGACGCCGTCTGTGGCCTTTCTTCGCGGCTTCAGGGTTTTGCTTCCTCCCTCTCCTTGGCTCACAGAGCATTTGTTGAGTGACGCCCATACTGGCCACCGACGTTACGTGACCGTCACCTTCTGATCCGAGGACTCAGACGTTGTTGGCAGGGAGACTTGTCATGTGCACTTGCCCTTGTTGCTAAGTTCACATCAGGCACCGGCCTCACACTGATATTTTGTGCACATGACAGATGTCTGTTAATCCTCGTGGAGGATAGCTAATTAAGATAGGGTGGTCAGCTGAGAGAATCCTCCCCTGATTGGTCACCGCCCACAGTTGCCGGGGGATACACATGGCGGAATTCCAGGGGGCGCTGTTCACACAGACAAGCTGCAATGGGAATTGGGCCCTCTGGGGCTGTGCCTGACGGTGGCTGGGCTCTTCCCAGAGGTTGGCTTGGAGGTGAAAATGTAAATTGTGTATTTGGGAAGTACAGAGGATACCAGTAGAGAAGCAGGGAATGATACAGAGAAAAGTAAGTGATATCATAGGGTGTACTACTCTGCCTGCTACAACAGCGGACAACTGAAGCTTCATCCTGTGAACCCTGGGGAATGGTGCAAACACACGCCTTGGAATGATCCCATCTTGGGGGGCAGGGAACTGGGAGCTTTATATAGCAGTTCCGTACAGTCGTTGGTCAAAGGTCTTAATTCTGTGGCCCTCTGGTCTTCTGCATGTAGGCAGTGAGGATTTCTGGGAAAAAAGATCCCCTGAGTCAACAGATACAGATACTAGCATCTAAATGTCACTTGAGTGCAAACATCCATGGTGGGGGGTGGGGGGCTCAGTGAGGTGTATGGGGTTCAGTGAGGCGTATATGGCATCTCTACCAGCAGCCTTGCTTTCTGGGTCTGTAAATGACATCACAAAGCAACTCTCCTTTCTCTCCTTTGAAAAATGAGGATGCAACTGTTAATCTGATGTTGATGCAAACAGCAGACCTGCCAGGTGAAGGCAGAGTGATTAAGTGCTGTTGGGAGTTTAATACTTCCTGGGTTTAAATCCCATCTTTGGCCCTTGTATAGCTTACCTGTCAAGTTCTGTAACCTCTCTATGCTTCATTTCCTCATTTACAGAATTGGCACAGTAAAGTGCCTGTGAAGATTAAATTAGACAATATAAACAAAACATGTAAACATATCAGGCTGTTGGCATCAGAGATGAATATGTGAGTCCGCCCTCATAGAGTTTAAATTTTAATAGGGAAAATACTGGAGCAGCAGTCACATTACTTTAACGGAACATGATAAAATTTAGGACAGTGGTAGGCACAAAGTATTTTGAAAGCATTTGGTGCATCCTGAGGAATCAGAAAGGCTTCCTGAGAGAGGTGATGACTAAACTCCCAGATAAGAGGGACTGGATGAAGAGAGACCTGCTAGGTGAAGGGGATTATTTGTTCCATGTGAAGGAAAGTATACCCCACTCACCTTTTCCTCAAATTTGAGTTGTGTGGGATGCAGAGACTGAGGAGTGAGCTTAGGCCAGTCTTCAAAAGCATTGGCATGTAACAACCTATGTGACTGCCCACAAGTCCTTCATCCTCTTCCAAGTCCCTGGCTCCCCTTCTGGGCTAAGAGGGACCCTGCGTATAAGGGCTATGGCTCTATCCAAGCAGGCACCTTCAGAAGCTTTGGTTTTGTGGGCAGAGTCTGTGGCTGGTTGTATGGCTGCTCCATCCCATGATTTAGAGGGTTTGTGTGGAGAGTGCCTGCTCCCTCCCTTGCTTCCCATCTGGAGTTCTCAGGTCTTTGCCAAATTTCTCCCAGCTCCTGGGTACAGAGGCTGCCCAGCCTGGTCCCAGATGGACTGTGCTTTAGAGTTTGGCTTTTTCGGATGCATTGTCCAACGCAGGCTTGTGATGTGTTCTTGCTCATGTGGTTTCCATCAGTGCCTGCTGGGATGCGGCTGGCAAACCCCCAGCCCGCACTTAGGATAGAAGACAATGGGAGCCCCTCTCAGGGCTGCCCCAGCGTGTTGAAGGACCATGCTCTCTGGGTCTTCGGTCTAAGATGTGGTCTTTAATGCATGATTTGGTAAAGATCTAGGCTTCTGATATTTGAGAGGTAAGTGCAGCTTTTAAAACATCACATCAGAGGATGTAACTTTCAGCTCTGTGATCTCCCTTTCCACTGGATTGCTCCTTAGAGAAGGCTGACAAGAGGCTGGATAATTTAGTTTAGAGGGAGGATGTTAATATAGTTGCCTCTCTACCCCAGAGGACCAAGATAGCAAAATGAGTTTTAATGCAAATTAGCTGGTCAAAAGCCCCACAGAAATCACCTGGCTTTTCTACCTCAGTTGGCAATTTGTAAGGAAGCCACCTGCTCTCATCAGGTCATTTCTCTCTCTAGTCATTTGGGTCCATCATATCGTAGAGAAGGAGTCAAACTACTTATCAGTTAGGACTTAGTTCTCAGTTAAATTTAGGTTCAGTTAAAGGAGTAGTAAAATCAAAACAACACTAGCTTAAACAAGGCAGAAGTTTGCTCTTTCATCGAACTCTAATATTTCTTTCCCATGTTAACGTCAGGGTGTAGGCTGTCCTGGACACATGGCTGCTGCATGCCACACAGTCTGTAGGCCCCAGGTTTCTTCTGTCCGTGACTCTGCTATGCAGGATCTCCACGCCAGGGTTACCTCATAGTCCAAGATGGCTGCTCCTGTTCCTGCCATTATCTCCATAATGTAGCTAGTAGGGCAGAGAAAAGTATAAAACGCTACATGATACCTCTCACAGGTCCTTCCTGGAAGCTGCATATGCCTTAAATACCATTGGAAAAAAATCATGGTTTGGTCATACTTAGCTACAGGAATATGCCTGTAATACAGGAGGCCAGGGTTCAATCCCTGGGTTGAGAAGATCCCCTAGAGAAAGGAATGGCTACCCACTCCAGTATTCTTGTCTGGAGAATTCCAAGGACAGAGGAGCCTGGCAGGCTACAGCTTGTGGGGTTGCAAAGAGTCAGACATGACTGAGCGACTAATACTTGCGACTACAAGGAAATCTGTATTTCAGGGTAGAATATGATAGTGGAATATAATGGCCAGCTGGAATTAGAGGGTTCTATTACTCAATGAATAAAGAGAGAGTTGATATTAAGGTACAATTGGTAGTTTCTATCAATAACTGGACTGGACTCTTTACATTAGTTTGTGATCTTGGGCATAGAACTACAATTTTTTGAACCTCAGTTTTATCTGGAAAAATCACAGGAGTAATATTTACTTCATTGAGGTTTTGCAAGGATAAAGCAAAATTAAATGATGTAATGTTTGTCATTATTGAAGTGCAGAATGAAGCCGGGCAAAGGCTAATAGAGTTTTGTCAAGAGAACTTACTGGTCATAACACATACACTTTTACAACAACCCAAGAAACGACTCTACACATAGACATCACCAGATGGTCAATACCAAAATCTGATTTATTATGTTCTTTGCAGCCAAAGATGAAGAAGTTCTATACAGTCAGCAAATACAAGACCTGGAGCTGACTGTGGTTCAGATCATCAGCTCCTTATTGCAAAATTCAGGCTAACATTGAAGAAAGTAGGGAAAACCTACTAGGCCTAGGGAAAACCACTAGGCCATTCAAATATGACCTAAATCAAATCCCTTATGATTATACAGTGGAGGTGATAAATAGATTCAAGGGATTAGATCTAGTAGACGGAGTGCCTGAAGAACTATGAATGCAAGTCCGTACCATTGTATGGGAGGCAGTAACCAAAGCAATCTCAAAGAAAAAGAAATATAAGAAGGTAAAGTGGTTGTCTGAGAAGGCTTTATAAATAGCTGAGGAAAGAAGAGAAGCAAAAAGCAAGGGAGAAAGGGAAAGATATACCCAACTGAATGCAGAGTTCCAGAAAACAGCAAGGAGGGACAAGAAAGGCTTCTTAAACAAACAGTGCAAAGAAATAGAGGATAGTAATGGGAAAAATAAGACTAGAGATCGTTCAAGAAAATTGGAGATATCAAGGGAACATTTCATGCAAGGATGGGCACAATAAAGGACAGAAATGTAAGGATCTAACAGAAACAGAAGAGATTAAGAAGAGGTGGCAAAAATATACAAGAAGTTCTTGTCTAGAAGAACTATACAAAAAAGATCCTAATGACCTGGACAATCACTCACCAAGAGCCAGGCATCCTGAAGTGTGAAGTCAAGTGGGCCTTAGGAAGCATAACTACAAACAAAGATAGTGGAAGTGATACAATTCCAGCTGAGCTATTTCAAATCTTAAAAGATTAATGCTATTAAAGTGCTGCACTCAATATGTCAGCAAACTTGGGAAACTCAGCAATGGCCACACGACTGGAAAAGGTCAGTTTTCATTCCAATCCCAAAGAAGGGCAATGCCAAAGAATGTTCAAACTATCATACAATTGCTCTCATTTCATATGCTATTATAGCAAGGTTATACTCAAAATCCTTCAAGCTAGGCTTCAGTAGTATGTGAATTAGGAAATTCCAGATGTACAAGCTGGATTTAGAAAAGGCAGAAGAACCAGAGAGCAAATTGCCAACCTTCATTGGATCATGGAGAACGTAAGGGAGTTCCAGAAAAACATGTACTTCCGCTTCATTGACTATGCTAAAGCCTTTGACTGTGGATCGCAACCAATTGTGGAAAATTCTTGAAAGGACGAGAGTAGCATTCCATCTTACCTGTCTCCTGAGAAACCTGTAAACAGGTCAAGAAGCAACAGTTAGAATCAGAGATGAACAATGGACTGGTTCAAAATTGGGAAAGGAATATGTCAAGGCTGTATATTGTCACTCTGCTTATTTAACTTATATGCAGAGTACATCTTGTGAAATTCTGGGCTGAATGAATCACAAGCTGAAATCAGGATTGCTGGGAGAAATATCAACAACCTCAGATATGCAGATGACACCACTCTTATGGCAGAAAGTGAAGAGGAACTCAAAAGCCTCTTGATGAAAGTAAGAGAGGAGAGTAAAAGAGCTGGCTTGAAACTCAACATTCAATAAACCAAGATCATGGCATCTGGTCCCATAACTTCATGGCAAATAGAGGGGAAAAAAGTGGAAGCAGTAACAGGTTTTATTTTCTTGGACTACAAAATCATTTTGGGCAGTGACTGCAGCCATGAAATTAAAAGACGCTCCTTGGAAGGAAAGTTATGATAAACTCATACAGCATATTAAAAAGAAGAGACATCATTTTGATGTCAATGGTCTGTATAGTCAAAACTATCGTTTTTCCAGTAGTCATGTATGGATGTGGGAGTTGGACCATAAAGAAGGCTGAGCACTGAAGAATTGATACTTTTGTGTGGGAGAAGACTCTTGAGAGTCCCTCAGACTGCTGGGAGATCAGTCAGTCAATCCTAAAGGAAATCAACCCTGAATATTCATTGGAGGGAGTGATGCTGGAGCTAAAGCTCCAATATTTTGGCCACCTGATGTGAAGAGCTGACTCACTGGAATAGACCCCAATTCTGGGAAAGATTGAAGGCAAAAGGAGAAGGGGTGGCAGAGGATAAGATGGTTAGATAGCATTGCTGACTCAATGGACATGAATTTGAGCAAACTCTAGGAGCTAGTGGAGGACATAGGAGTCTGGCATGCTGCAGTCCATGAGGTCACAAAGAGTTGGAGATGACTTAGTGACTGAACAACAACAAAATGTTTGACAAAATGCCCTGTCAACCAGAAAGCACCATGCAAAACAATAATTTGGTGTTTTACATTTAAAAAATAAAATTCATTATGAAAATGGACAAAAGGAGGAGTATGGTAAACACATTTAAATTAAAAAAAAAATTACTTCAGAGACAAAAGTGATCTTGGGGAAAATGTGGAGTTTCATCACGGGAAATCAGACAGAAAACTCTCAAAGGCAAATATTCACATGTGAGTTTTTAATTGCAGTTGGAAAGATGATATACTCCACTTAAAAGGTTTTCCTTTGGTATTTCAGCATCATTAGCCTTGGCTCAAATCTATAACAGAAGAGGCACTCATAACCAACAAGTACTAATGAAATCTTCAAAGAGTTTTTACAACAGAAAGGCTTTATTTGAATTAGGGAAGAAGGTATTGGAAAAAACCCAAACCCATTTGCCTATTTTGCCTAATAAGGAAATACTTTATAGCACAAGATGCAGCGCTCTGGGAAAAGAATCAGCACTTTTTATTTTAATGGGACCCGATGTAATAGGAATGGCCTGCAGTTAATATTGCATATAATTATTTATTAGACTGGTAAAAACCTCCTATTGCCAAGGCCCCTGGGCATATGGACAAAGTTGGAGTATTAGCTAGTAAATACAAGCCGACTCAGCAAACACAGATGCAAGGTCATTCTATGGATGGACTCAATGGAGACATAAGCTCCCCTTGCGGCCAGAAGTAGACGAACTCTCTGGGGAGAAAAATGACCAGGTCATGAGGCAAGGCCTCTTCTTTGGCCTGTATTATCGTAGGGAACCACACCTTGTTGGAGGGAGGAGGTCTCCACAGTTCCCTGGGCCCGTAGTGTACAGACCTTTGCTGTATTGGTCACTCAGATCACAGTGCAGCTCACAGACAGGCTGATTCCATGAACCATGGACCCAAGCAGTCACATGAAGCAGTTTTCTCCCTTCATGTGGAAGGAGCTGGAGGTGATGAGAAGGAACTAGCCTCTGATTTTCTTGTCACACAGAAATAGCTACAGTAACAAAGAGGTACTTAAAATAAACCTTGAATCAGGCATATTTGGTTACAATTGAGATTCTGCCAATTAATATCTAGATGTTTTGGAGTAAATTACCTGTATTTCTGAATTCTGCCAGGTTATTTTGCGGATGAAAAGAGCACACAGTAGACCCTCAATAAATGTTTCTGAGATCTAGCTAAGAGATATCTTAAAGAAGACCAAATATAGATGACTTACAGTCCTTTGTCTTCCCAGTGAAGCACATCGGGCTTTATACTAAGCATGGTCATGTTCTTAAGTTTTACGTTTTGAAAGCATTGTGTCTACTGTGTGTCCAAAGCATTCTAACTCAGTGAAACCAAGGCATTATTTATGGGAAAAAATCTTTCTGGCCTAATTACCTTCCTTAATCTATTTCACCTTTAATTTTGGGTATTTTATGGAATCCTAGTAAGGAAAGGATTTGGTAAGTTGTCTAGAAATGTTTTGTCTTTAGACAGAATTGAAAGCAAGCCACAAGAAAGAGTTAAGGATCCAGCCTTTTATCTGACTTCCCAGTGAAGTGCTTGGACACCATAATATATCTCAATAATTCATTCCATGTGGTAGTTTTGCCATTCCACTTGGAATAATTCTTCTGTATATATAAAACTTCAGTTTCTCATGGTAGAATTTAGGTTCACTTAAAAATGTTCTCATTTGACATGTATTCATTGAAAACCTACTGTGCTCTTGATACTGGCAAAGAGCTAGAATATATATTAATATTTGATCCTTAATGCATCCAAAATATCACTGGTGTTCCATTTTAAATAAGAGACTTCTTATATTTGAAAAAAAATGATTTCCTTTTAATTTTTAACTCTTTTACTATTTATAGCTGAAGCTCCAATACTTTGGCCACCTGATGTGAAGAGCTGATTCATTGGGAAAGACCCTGATGCTGGGAAAGATTGAAGGCAGGAGGAGAAGGGGATGACAGAGGATGAGATGGTTGGATGGCATCAGTGACTCGATGAACATGAGTTTGAGCAAACTCTGGGAGTTGGTGAAGGACAGGGAAGCCTGGTGTGCTGCAGTCCATGGGGTGGCAAACAGTCAGACACGACAGTGACTGAACAACAATTCTCCTGTTTAAATTTTTTGGATCAATTATTTCAGTCTTCATATCTAGGTATTTAGTTATACCTAAACCTTGCCTAATTTCTCCCTCTCTCTTCCTCTTTTCTTTTTTTTTGTAGAAAGAAAAACGGCTGATTCTTTGAACTTAAAAAATTAATTTTTCTATTTTTGGCCACCAAATGCCTCCTTAAAGAGACCAGATATTTTCTATGTAAATGTATTTTATAACACCAAAATTCAAGTGGAAAAAAATTGACTCAAGGAGTTATAATTCAGTCAGGAAATTCAAATGAACTCATAAAATACAACAGCTTGATTGAATCAGTCTCTCGCTAGTCAGTTCTCTACTCACATAAATATGAAATGAAAAAATTCTTTTACCAAACAGTTGGAAGCAAAAGTTCAAAAATTTTAAAGTCCCCTGATCAGCAGGAAGAATCAGATTTGTTACTTTATTTTTTCCTCTACTGATATCCCTGAAAGTAAGACTTTGAGAGAAGTGCTTTATAAAAATGTTTCATCTAAAACTGTCATCAGGCTAAAGAGAGAAAAGTAGATCACTACGTTACCTCTATGTAAACAATTTCCCCTGGATATTTCAGTAACCTTCAGTGCCACTCTGATGCAACTTTATCATTATACACAAAGCTTAAAACTTACGCTTCAAATTTCTGGGACCATTAAGAACATAATTTTATTGTTCTCAATGATGCAGTAAAAGAATTACAAAATATACATTTGTAGAGACCTCTATAGTTTATAAAGTGTTTCATTAGGTCAGGGAGATACTACTCTTTTTCTCAGATAAGAAAACGAAGGCTCAGAGATTGTTGGGTCACCTAACTCGAACGGCCGTGTTGTGGTTGTAATTAGGTTTCCTGTGCCTCAAGTTCATGTTGATAGCCTATTGTACTCAAGTCTGTTAAAGCCCCATTTCAATGGATCCAGGGGGACGTTTGAGTCACTTCCCATAAAGATCAACCTTTACCTTTGGAACTGCTCTGGCCAACTTTTGTTTCATATGCATGTGTTGCTTATCACGATGTCTTGTGTTTCTATTGCTCATTTCTCTGAGAAAATCCAGGCACATTCCAGACACTCAAGTCTAATCTACTCTGATAGCAGGGAGCAGGAATGGACAACCATGGGGGTTGTTTGGCGCGTGCCCAGAGGCTGTGGGGTAGACTGCTCATTTCTGGTCTTCCTGAAACAAGAATGGGCCCCTGCCACCTCCGGTGTGCTGTGTACTTGACTGGTTTTCCCTTCTCCTTAGACTCATACTCACACGTCTCTGTTGCTGATCTCTTGGCTATCATCCCTTTTGTGCCTAACTTCTCAAAAGAGTAGCACTCACCTGCACATTCTAATTCCTCAGTTCTTAACTTCAACTTGTCTACCTGGCGTTAGCTTTGACTTTCCCTCTGACTTTTCTCTCCAAAAGTGAAAGTGAAAATTGCTCAGTCATGTCTGACTCTTTGTGACCCCATGGACTGGGGCCTGCCAGGCTCCTCTGTCCATGGAATTCTCCAGGCAAGAATACTGGAGTGGGTAGCTGTTCCCTTCTCCAGGGGATCTTCCCAACCCAGGGATCAAACCCAGGTCTCCCACATTACAGGAAGATTTCCCTTCTCCAGGGGATCTTCCCAACCCAGGGATTGAACCCAGGTCTCTGGCATTGCAGGTGGATTCTTTATTGTCTGAGTCACCAGGGAAGCCCATGAACACTGGAGTGGGTAGCCTATTCCTTCTCCAGGGGATCTTCCTGACCCAGGGATTGAACCAGGGTCTCCTGAATTGCAGGTGGATTCTTTACCAGCTGAGCTACCAGAGAAGCCCTATTTTCTCTCCAAGTTCAGTTCAGTTCAGTCGCTCAGTCATGTCCGACTCTTTGTGACCCCATGAATGACAGCACGCCAGGCCTCCCTGTCCATCACCAACTCCCAGAGTTCACTCAGACTCACGTCCATTGAGTCAGTGATGCCATCCAGCCATCTCATCCTCTGTCGTCCCTTTCTCCTCCTGCCCCTAATCCCTTCTGCCCCTAATCCCTCCCAGCATCAGAGTCTTTTCCAATGAGTCAACTCTTCGCATGAGGTGGCCAGAGTACTGGAGTTTCAGCTTTAGCATCATTCCTTCCAAAGAAATCCCAGGGCTGATCTCCTTCAGAATGGACTGGTTGGATCTCCTTGCAGTCCAAGGGACTCTCAAGAGTCTTCTCCAACACCACAGTTCAAAAGCATCAATTATTCAGTACTCAGCTTTCTTCACAGTCCAACTCTCACATCCATACATGACCACAGGAAAAACCATAGCCTTGACTAGATGGACCTTTGTTGGCAAAGTAATGTCTCTGCTTTTGAATATGCTATCTAGGTTGGTCATAACTTTCCTTCCAAGGGGTAAGCGTCTTTTAATTTCATGGCTACAATCACCATCTGCAGTGATTTTGGAGCCCCCCAGAATAAAGTCTGACACTGTTTCCACTGTTTCCCCATCTATTTTCCATGAAGTGATGGGACCAGAGGTCATGATCTTCGTTTTCTGAATGTTGAGCTTTAAGCCAACTTTTTCACTCTCCACTTTCACCTTCATCAAGAGGCTCTTTAGTTCCTCTTCACTTTCTGCCTTAAGGGTGGTGTCATCTGCATATCTGAGGTTATTGATATTTCTCCCGGCAATCTTGATTCCAGCTTGTGCTTCTTCCAAAGGTCAACTCTAATATGAAGAGCTTTACATATTTTCTCAGGTTTCTTTCTCCTTCACCTAAACTTGGCTGTCTTCCTCTTTCTGAAACTCTCTTTCTCTCTCCAGTCTCCTGCTCTAGTTGTCTTTCTAGCTCTCCAGACACCATTTTCTCTCCTCCCCTCTTCTCTTCTTTCCTTCCTTCCCTTGTGCCTCTCTCCCTTCCTTAGTTTCTCTCTCCTTTCTTTCTTTTCTCCCCCTTCCAGCATAATTTTCTTCCTCCATTCCACAGCAATGGATTTAACCCGTAGTCCACTAAGCTTTATTCACTTTTGCCTCCTAGCATACAGTTGCTTTTGTGGTTTCATCTCTGACTCCAATTTTTTTTAATGTATTTTTTAATTGGAGGATAATTGTTCTACATTGTGTGTTTGTTTCTGCCATACAACAGTGTGAATCAGTCATAACTACATATATATAATATATACATATCCCCTCCCTCTTGAGCCTCCTTCTCACCGCTACCCCCATCCCACCCCTCTAGGTCATCACAGAGCACCCGGCTGGGCTCTCTGTTATACAGCAGTTTCCCGCTAGCTAGCTATTTTACACATGTATATATATCTGACCCTAATTTTGAATGACTCCCAGATCCAAAGCTCAAACTATGTTCTTATCCTTGGATTCTGCCTCTAATGTCCAGGTGCCTATGGTACAGCTTTACCTATGCATCCAGCCACCACCGTAAACTTATGTCTAAACACTGACTCTTCTTGATCCCTCCCAGACATCTTCACTTCTATTGGTGGTGTCGTTTCTCAGTTCACCCAAGATCAATGTTTTCTATTATTTTGGGCAGCTCCTTTTTCTTCCCCCAAAGCAATGTGAAAATTTTCTTCCTTTGTTGCTGTTGTTTAGTCACTAAACCATGTCTGACTCTTTGTGACCCCATGGACCGCAGCATGCCACGCTTCCTTGTCCTTCACCATCTCCTGGAGTTTGCTCAAACTTTTGTCTTTCAAACTCACATCCCACTTTTCTGTTCCCAATGCCACTGTCTTTCTTGGTTCAGACTGCCTCTCTGGCAACAAGCGACCTATCTTTCTTTTGTTTTTACAAACTGCTGTACCACCCTATGGTGTTGTTACCCCTGACTAGTAAGTACTTTTATTTTCATTTGTTTTGCTTTATCTCTTGACTTCCTACTCTTGCATTCCAGTCCCCTATGATGAAAAGGACATATATATATATATACATATATTTGGTGCTATTTCTAGAAGGTCTTGTAAAGGTCATCATAGAACTTTTCAACTTCAGCTTCTTTAGCATTAGTGGTTGGGGCATAGACTTTGATTACTGTGATATAGAATGGTTTGCCTTTGAAACCAACAGAGATCATTCTGTCATTTTTGAGATTGTACCCAAGTACTGCATTTTGGACTCTTTTTTTGACTATGAGGGCTACTCCATTTCTTCTAAGGGATCTTGCCCACAGTAGTAGATATAATGGTCATCTGAATTACTTTTGCCCGTGCAAAAGTAGGGAGTTGAGACAGAGATACGTGCAGTAACAGGCAAGTTTGACCTTGGAGTACAAAATGAAGCAGGGCAAAAGCTAACAGAGTTTTTCCAAGAGAATGTACTGGTCATAGCAAACACCCTCTTCCAACAACACAAGAGATGACTCTATACATGGACATTACCAGATAGTCAATACTGAAATAAGATTGATTATATTCTTTGCAGCCAAAGATGGAGAAGCTCTATACAGTCAGCAAAAGCAAGACCAGGAGCTGACTCTGGCTCAGATCATGAACTCCTTATTGCCAAATTCAGACTGAAATTGAAGAAAATAGGGAAAGCCACTAGACCATTCAGGTATGACCTAAATCAAATCCCTTACAATTATACAGTGAAAGTGACAAATAGATTCATGGGATTAGATCTGAAAGACAGAGTGCCTAAAGAACTATGGACAGAGGCTTGTAACATTGTACAGGAGGATGAAATCAAGACCATCCCCAAGAAAAAGAAATGCAAAAAGGCAAAATGGTTGTCTGAGGAGGCCTTACAAATAGCTGAGGAGAGAAGAGAAGCTAAAGGCAAAGGAGAAAAGGAAAGATATACCCTTCTGAAAGCAGAGTTCCAAAGAATAACAAGGAGAGACAAGAAAGCCTTCCTCAATGGTCAATGCAAAAAAATAGAGAAAAGCAATAGAATGGGTAAGACTAGAGACCTCTTTAAGAAAGTTAGAGGTACTAAGGGAACATTTCATGCAAAGATGGGCACAATAAAGGACAGAAATGGTATGGACCTAACAGAAGCAGAATATATTAAGAGGAGGTGGCAAGAATACACGGAAGAACCATACAAAAAAGATCTTCACGACCCAGATAATCACGATGGTGTGATCACTCACCTAGAGCCAGACATCCTGGAATGTGAAGTCAAGTGGGCCTTAGAAAGCATCACTACGAACAAAGCTAGTAGAGGTGATAGAATTCCAGTGGAGCTGTTTCAAATCCTAAAAGATGATGCTGTGAAAGTGCTGTACTCAATATGGCAGCAAATTTGGAAAACAGCAGTGGCCACAGGACTGGAAAAGGTCAATTTTCATTCCAATCCCAAAGAAAGGCAATGCCAAATAATGTTCAAATTCCTGCACAAATGCAGTCATCTCACATGCTAGAAAAGTAATGCTGAAAATTCTCCAAGCCAGGCTTCAATAGTATGTGAACTGAGAACTTCCAGATGTTCAAGCTGTATTTAGAAAAGGCAGAGGAACCATAGATCAAATTGCCAACATCTGTTGGATCATAGAAAAAGCACAAGAGTTCCAGAAAAACATCTACTTCTGCTTTATTGACTAGGCCAAAGCCTTTGACTGTGTGGATCACAACAAACTGTGTAAAGTTCTTAAAGAAATGAGAGTAGCAGTCCACCTTACCTGCCTCCTGAGAAATCTGTATGCAGGTCAAGAAGCAGCAATTTGAACCAGACATGGAACAACAGACTGGTTCCAAATTGGGAAAGGAGTACATCAAGGCTGTATATTGTCACTTTGCTTATTTAACTTATATGCAGAGAACATCATGTGAAATGCCGGGCTGGATGAAGCACAAGCTAGAATCAAGATTGCCGGGAGAAATATCAATAACCTCAGATATGCAGATGACACACCATTAGAGAGAAAGCTAATAGGAACTAAAGAGCCTCTTGATGAAAATGAAAGAGGAGAGTGAAAAAGCTGGCTTAAAACTCAGCATTCAAAAAATGAAGATCATGGCATCTGGTCCCATCAATTCATGGCAAGTATATGGGAAAACAATGGAAATAGTGACATTCTTTATTTTCTTGGGCTCCATAATCACTGCTGATGGTTACTGTAGCCATGCAATTAAGACACTTGCTCCTTGGAAGAAAAGCTATGACCAATCTAGACAGCATATTAAAAAGTAGAGACATTACTTTGCTGACAAAGGTCCATCTAGTCATAGCTTTGGTTTTTCCAGTAGTTGTGTATAGATGTGAGAGTTGAACCATAAAGAAAGCTGAGTGCCGAAGAATTGATGCTTTTGAACTGAGGTGTTGGAGAAGAGTCTTGAAGAGTCCCTTGGACTCCAAGGAGATCAAACCAGTCAATCCTAAAGGAAATCAGTCCTGAATATTTATTGGAAGGACTGGTGCTGAAGCTGAAGCTCTAATACTTTGGCCACCTGATGTGAAGAGCTGACTCATTGGAAAAGACCGTGATGCTGGGAAAGATTGAAGGCAGGAGGAGAAGGGGATGACAGAGGATGAGATGGTTGGATGGCATCACTGATTCGATGGACATGGGTTTGAGCAAGCTTCGGGAGTTGGTGATGGACAGGGAAGCAAAGAGTTAGTCACGATTAAGCAACTGAACAGAACAGATGGTCTATGCTCTGAGATGCCTCTTCTCCACCATTTACTGTTCTATGTACTTCTTCATCCAGTTTTAAAAGATGAAAGAGTTATAACTCAAGCAGAATCCAGTTTGTTCTCAAGGAAGCCATAGACTATCATAACTTTTAACGGAGTTTTTGCTTCCTGATGCCTTCCCCTATTTGGGTTGGATGCAGGTGGTGAGGAAAACAGAATCATCTGTTAGTTTTCTCTTCCTGTGTTGTGGTTTCTCTGGACTGATTCCCTGATTGGAAGAACTGGCTCCCACAGTGAGGGTTGATGTGCTGTCTCTGGGCTGTGGTTGTTCTGCATTAGACTTGAATGTATGTCTTGCTCAGCCTCCCAGACATGGTTTGCAAAATTCTTTATTGTTTTTCCCTTCTGGGGAGCGATAAGGTATAACATTTCTTATTGATTTTGGAACTGTTTCTACAATGCAAGCAAACACTTATCTGAAAAACCTTGTACTAATCACAGAAAAATGTGACCATGTGGGTCCTTGAGTGTAAGAATTTCCATAGCTATAGGTCTGTGGAGAGTTTTCTTCTTATAATTCAGGGTTCTGTTAAAAATAGTTCTCTCAATGGAAAATGAACAATTCAGAAGCAGGGTATTGGAACTCTTTCTGCCTTAATTCTCATGGTAGCTTAAGATTAGAAAAACTCTTGCCTATTGTATCTCCCTGTATGTGAATCAGACCCTAAATTTCTTTGGTTGCTGAGTGTTCAAATTTAATGGAACTCTAGCCCAATAGCCTTAAGAAGACTCTGAATACCAGAATGGATGTTTCTGGCTATAGGGCGCAAAGGTTGTGGTTGGTGACAGCCTGGACAGACACCCCTACCCCCACCTCGGCCTGCCTTCCCCACATCATGTCCTGACCTTGTTTTATTGTTTTCCTCCTACTTGAGCAAATAGATTTAAGTGAAATCTGGTGGGTCCACCCTCAAACTTTCAGGGCCCAGGACAAGAGTACAGATAGAAATCTATATATCCTGTGCCTACATTTTGGAAGCTAGAAGTCAAGCTACAAGATGTTAAATAAGATATGTTATTTTATTTATCTTTCTAATTTGACAAATATATCTTAATAATGAACTGGAAGGCCAGCTTTACATTCTGACCCTTCAAAATCTGGTTCCCAGATATCACCCATCTCTTACCCTTCCCAGCATCAACTCCACCCAGTACTAGGAGGAGCCTGGTGTACCAAAACCCAGTTCTGTCCACTGTCCCTTTCAGTTAGCGCCCCCTGTGGCTTATGTGGCATTCACCAGCTCTGCAGCCCATTCTCAGTAGGACAGCTCTGGGAAGAGGCCCTCACAGGCCCAGTAAGCAGGCTTAGGGATGTTTGGGCAAGAAATTCCAGGATCCTCAGCTCCCAGAGAGTGGTCTAGAAGAGGGATGCGAGCTCCCCTTGGCCACGCAGACTCCTTATCCCATGGAAACTGGTTATAGCCTCAGTGGGTGTCCAGGGCAGGGCTCCACGTACTTGGGTCTGTGAAAGTCGCTCAGTCATGTCCAACTCTTTGCAACCCCATGGACTATGCAGTCCATGGAATTCTCCAGGGCAGAATACTGGAGTGGGCAGCTTTTCCCTTCTCCAGGGGATCTTCCCAACCGAGGGATTGAACCCAGGGTCTAGAAGTGCTGAAAGGCATCCAAAACACCGTTTGGAGGCTCTTTAACTCTGACTTCATGTCATCTATTAGGGATGGCTCCCGCCTGGTACAGAGAGCACACAAACCCCTTGGACAAGCCTTCAATGTAGGAAAAATTCCAGCCAGTCTTCTTTCCATATCTTATTGGCCTGAAATACCCTTATCCTGTATTTCCTTGTGTTAAGTTTTGCTCTCCAGCATCACTGCTAGGAGTCCATGTAAGCCCTGGTACAGTTTCAGCCCTTGAGAATCTCTTCTCTGTTATGGCTCAGTGTCTGTTCTAGGGAATGCTGTGCAGTGGAAAGATAGCATGTCCATGGTTTCCATTCTGTTCTCTCTCTCGTTTCCCAGATGTCTTCCCCCCGCCCCCGCCCTCATGCCCTATCAGATGCCTCTTCTCCCATGTCTCTTTTGTCTCCTTCACCTGTCCCCTTCCTCATGGTTTCTGTGCTTTGAAAGTACCACCCCCTTCCAAGCCTTGTCTTTTACCTCTTTCCTCAGTCATCAAAACTCTCTTTCCTTCAGAAAAGCTGTGTTAAGTGTATGAACAATTTTCAGATTAATCCCAAAGGAAAAACTGGAAAGGTGAAGTTCACCTTTAAGCACCAGGCTGTCTTTGTCCACTTTTGTGTTGTGCTCATTCTCTCTTCTCAAAAGCAGCTCTCGGGAAAGAATCCTAATAGATCACAGGTGGTGTCTCTGAAGTGGAAGAAAAGACCCAAATCCTTCCAAAGGACCTATGACTGTGGGGGTGGGGGAGTAGTATTCTAGGGCTTTTGAAAAGGCTTTTGTCTTGATGTGCTGGATGCCTGCACAGCACAGAGGGCCCCACCTTCAGGACTGAGTCTACTTGTCCTGAGGGACATTTCATAGGAAGAGACCATAATAGCAACAGTTTATGCCCAGTTGGTACAAGTCGAGATTGTTTTCCATTTAGACAGGAAAGCAACAGGCATATAGAGGCTTCTACTGAGACTGAGTACAAAGTGTTGAAGAGCCTGTTTTCTGGCTGCTTCCTCCCTTGCATTGCACCTCCTCACTCTTCCAACGCCCTGACTGCTGGAGTGGACCCAGCAGGCATAGGGCTCTGATGCGGTGCTTCTGTGTTCTCTGCCACACCTCCTGTCAGAATGGATCAAAAGCATAGAAAACATAAAGTCCATCACTTCCTTCTGGTATAAACAATCTGTGGCTGCAGGAACGGGGTCTGGAGTTTGAGGCCTAGATATTAATCACATCAATAGTTTACTTTCGGCACAAATGACCTTTTCTGCCTGTGGGGAGAGAGAGGCTGGGAAATTCTCTTCAAGTGTAGATACATCAGTGTGTGACACATGTGTGTGGGTGTTCATGAGTGTTACCAATGAAATGGTTTGTAGCTCTGTTTCTGCAGTTCTTACGAAGTAATTGAAGTTATTCCTTCACATTCTCTAGGGAAGAAATTGAGAAATGATTTTAAGTATTAATATAAGAGAAATCTTGAAGATGTACATGGTGTTTGAATTTGGCAAAATGTTTTTCCTTGGAGGAAACTTTGAAGCCCGAATGGTTGTCGATAGAGTTCAAGTTTTGAAGTTAGATCTTGTTTAAATATTTCCCCTGTGAGGAGCTGGGTTGCTTACTCTCTCTGATCCCATATGTAAATGTAATGTTAATTTTCAAATCTTTCTGGGTTGTTATGAGGATTAAATGAGAAAATTTATGTGAAGTGTCTGGCAGGGAGTTGATTCTCAATAAAATTTACAGCCCTTCTCTGGTCAGAGGCTGCTTATTGCCCAACCAATTTTCATATCCCCTTGTTGTTTAGAAGCAGAACCCTGATTTAATTCAGATAGCACCGGGCTCTGTAGTGAGACAATATTTCCCAGCTTTGTTTGCTGCTTGATATGGTCATGTAACTAAGTTCCAACTAATGAAATGTAAAAAGTTGTTGGGTGGGAATTCTGGGAAGGTACCTTAAAAGGGAAAAAATCAACTAATGCAGGCTTATAAAACTCTTTTCACTCCCCACTTCCTCTAAAAAGTAGACATAATGACTGGATTTGCAGCAGCCATCTTGGATCATGATCTAACCTTGAGGGTGGTACAAAGCATTATAGAGAAAGAAAGGTGTCTGGATTCCTACTGAGTGTGAGCTCTAGTACCATCCTAGGACTGGCTACCTCTTCTTCTTTTTTTTTTTAATGTGTGAGATGAATAAATTTTTATCTTGTTGAAGCAGCTGTTATTTTTGGCCTTTCTTATTGAGCAATGAGTGAAGTTCCTAAAACATCTTTCCTTTATACTCTTTTGCTCTTATTTAATTCTCAAATTTATCCTGAAAGTTATTATAGTTTTTCCTATTTTGCAGATAAAGACACTTAAGTTGAGGAGTCCCATATTATATGGCTATTCTGTGCCACTGCTTATTTTTGACTGTTTATTGTGCTTTTTACTAGAAGGGTGATCTTGAGTTTTCCCCCAATCCTTCTCTTCCAGATCTTATCGGCAGTATGGCATAATGGCTAGAAGTCCAAACTCAGAAGCCAGATTGCCCAAATTTGAATCCTGCTTCTGCCATTTATAGCTAGGAGATGTTCACGCAAGTTGCTTGATCTCTCTGGGCCTTGATTTCTTTCTCTGTGACATGGGGATAACAATAACCTCACAGAGTAGGTATCAGGATGAAATGAGTTAATGTATGTAAAGTGCTTAGAACTTAGAATTTAAAGTGCCTGGCATATAGAAAGAACCATTAAGTGTTAGCTAAAATCATTCTTTTTTTTTCTATAGTAGGCAGACAGATTCACTCACTGAATGCAAAGCCTTTGTTAGGACCATAGCTTACATTTGAATGTTTTACCACATTTCTATTGGTGTTACAGGCTGTGGGTGTTCTTAGATAATTCAATCCTTATGTAATCCTGAGACCTTCCTGAAAGCATGTGGGTCTAAATGGAGACTCCATGTAATGGCACCACTGAAGACCTGGAGGGCCCAGGAATCCCTGCTGGTGGGACATGAAGTTTGCTCTGAAGGACGTGGGAAGAGGGACTGGTAGGATTCTGGTGGAGAACACCAGGGCATGGGAGACTAGATGCTAAGCAAGGAATGGAGGCTCAAAAATCTCTGTTGATATTTTGGGGAAGAAAGAGATAATGCTCTAGACCAGAGGCAGATAAGGGGGAAAAGAGAGAATGGATTAGGAGGAAAGGAAATAAAGTCAAGAAAGAGCAGGAAAATCCTCCAGCCTCATGAATTATAGATCATTCAGATGTAAAGTCCTTGGGCTTTCAAAGTATGCCAACCTGACATGGAAAGGGGGAAGGATGAAGGGAACAATGGTTTCTTGTGGAAATATTATCTAAAAATGTAATAATATATATTGTTATATTTATATATATGTATATACACACACATACACATATATAATTTGTCATCTGACAATGAAGACCATAATGAAGCTCAGAGGAAGTGACAGACCAGAGCAGAGAAGGAGGTTAGAGGATGATCTCCTGGTCAGTGCTTGTTCCTCTGTGAGTCTCTGAAGTGGACTCGGCCAACTCCTCCCATGCAGCCCTGCCCGAGGTCCACCTCCCTCCTAGATGTTAAAGCTCCATAAGATTTCTAGACATCTACTACTCCCCTTTGTTGATTCTTATTGATGCCATTTGTCAGTTTCCTCCTAGAATTTGCTGTAAAACCCTTGCAGTAAAACAGGCCTCTGCACTTGTCCCTGGGGCTTCCTTGGTGGCTCAGCTGGTAAAGAATCTATAAGGAATTAGGGAGACCCAGGTTTAATCCTTGGGTTAGGAAGATCCCATGGAGAAGGGAATGGCAACCCACTCCAGTTTCTTGCCTGGAGAATCCCATGGACAGAAGAGCTTGGCGGGCTATAGTCCATGGGGTTACAAAGAGTTGGACACAACTGAGTGACCAAGCAAGCATGCACTTGTCCTTATTAAGGTCAGCTGGGGGAAAGGTGCAAAGACTGTCCTGGTCAGCAGGCTGAGGAGGGCATGGAGAAGGACAGGGTCGGGGAGCAGGCCTGACCCCAGGGTTGGCCCGAAGGGACACAGAACCAACATGATCCTGGAGCTTGAGGGCAGAGAGGCTGGTGAAAGTCTCTTCCACCCGTCCCCGCTCTGTTTGTCGAGCCACACTGGGTGACTTTTGTTTCTCTTCCACCTCGGTTTTAAATTCCACTGGAGTTAATTGTCTGCCATAAAGGGGGCACCTCTGTTTTCAGGACAACGTGTGGCCGCTCAGCGGGCAGGAGTAAACTTTACACACTTGGCCTCTGCACAGTGAACGCCTTGTTTTTGTTTTCACAAGGTTCAGCGCTGTCCTTTTCTCCACCCCCACGCTCTAAGTCACATGGCAGTGTCGTATGCCTTACACAAGCGCTGTCTTGGCGGGGAGCACATTAGAGGTGAGTCAGCCCATGTGGGACAGGAGGTGGAGTTGCCCCAGGTCCTGTTGGTGGAAATGGCCCGCAACAGGTGTGGAGCCACTCCCCGCAGGAAGCAGCGAGGGAGGACTTGGGGAACCACAAAGAATGAGGCAAGTTGCCAAGAAAATTCAGACCCCTGGGTGCTCTGCATTGCCCTTGTCTTTGCCCAGCATCTTGGGACAGTTGCCATTTGCCACAGTTCAAGTCAGTTTAAAAATATCACAGGACAACCCCCTCCTCCACCCCCCACCTTGCTTTGTTTATCCCACCTAAGTGGCCTCTGGATCTTGGAAAAGAACTCTCCAAGTTGAGCTGTAAATAGTGAAGGTTGTCTTTGTTACTCACATAAATAACTTTGCAGTGTTGTATGTGTGTGTGCATAGAAAACTCATCTAAAAGATCTTTCCAACCCCCAGGATGTTGCTGGGAAGTCTCTCAGATAACCAGAGATGTTCTGGAGATAGAATGTCCCCAGGGCCCGGAGGGCCCAGAGCAGCGCAATGCAGCCTCTTCCATGATATGGTGCGGGGAGGGGGCAGGACATGAACCTGAAGGCCCAGATGAAACCCCTGCTCCCCACACTGTCCACATCTCAGTTCTGAGGCAGCCAGAACATATCACTGTGTGGGAGCCACTGTGCTTAATATCTGAACTCCTCTCAGTTAGAAAGCTATTGGTTGGTGTACGTTATCTATTGTTTTGTAATAATCCCCTTAAACAGAGCAGTTCACAAGAACAATCATCATTGAGTTTGCTCATGAACTTGCAGGTTGGCAGGGACAGCTTGTCTTCCCATGCAGTGTCACTCTGGGGCACTTAGAGCTGGGGGTGACCTGCGGGCTGGGGGCTGGAACACTCTGAAGGCTCACTCATGTGGCTGGCATTTGACATTGCCTGAGGCTGGGGTGTTAAGTTGGAGCGATCAGCCAAAACGCGTACACCACGTGGCAGCTTGTCTTTCTCACAGAGTGGTGGCTGGGTTTCAAGAGTGAGCTTCCCAATCAACAAGGTAGAAACACGTGGCATTTTTATGACCTGGCCTCTTGTGCCAGCCCCATACTCTTTTGGTCAAGGTAATCCTTATTCAATTCTGGAAACTTTCTTCTTTGACACTCTTTAAATAATATTCTAATTTACTTGTTCTGGTCCCATCTGAAAGAGCACTAATCCCTCATATATTTTGTTATCCATACAGATTCTTTCCCTTCTCAATATTTTTCTTCTCTTTATCATTATGCTCTGCTTCTAGGTGAAACTCTTGTGTTTATCTTCTACATATGATTTGATTTTCAGCATTCTTAATGCTGCTGTTTTAAAGACTTAAATTCTACTGCAGCATTTTTATTGCATCCTTTCCTTAACTCTGCAGGTTTCTTTTTAACTTATTTTTATGTCTAATCCTTTTATCTTTTTATTTCCTATAATCAGGTTTTTATTAACAAAGAAAGCAATTGCTATCTAAATTCTTTTTCTAAATAGTAAATCATTGTCCCACATTGCTTTCTTCTGCCTCTTTCTTTCATGGTCCCCATGTTTTTTGGTTTTGTTTTCTGTCTGCTCATCCTTGAATGAGAAGAGAGCTATTCTAGCACAGCAGTTACTCTGAAAATGATGGCTGTTTGCTTGGGTCCTGTTGCATCCTCCTGGTTGCAGTTTGATACGTTTTCCCATGTGTTCAGCTCAGGGGCTGGTGCTTTGAGATGATGCTTGTAGGGATGTAGTGGACCGGGGAGATGCTGGAGGAACCTGGCATCCTGGAACATCACAGTGAGAAAAATTCATTTCTGTTCTGTGCTGTAGAAGTTGCTACATCCATTGCCAGTTTTCTGCAACCAGAGTTCACCTATGGGCATGAGTTGGCATCCATGGCACCTCTGTCCTAGAGCAACTGGCCAGCCTCCTCCTCTCAGGTAAGGAAGATGTTTCTCTTTGCTCTTGGTGCATGAGGTAAACTGATGAAGATGAGGAGTGAGAAGCAGCTGAGACTTGCCCAAGTTTGCCAATCCAATTTTATTTATGAGAGCAGGCCTCAGGTTTCTTGTCTTCTGCAAACTTCCCTATATGCTTCTTAGGCCCAGCTCATTAGTAGATAAAATGTGTTCACACAGGTTTGTAGGACTTCTCTAATCCTACTTATCTGAGAAAGGAAACACTGAGAAGAACTTAATTGACTTTCAGTGTATACACGTGGATGTTTTTGCTCTTGGATCTTTTATTGTCTGAAAGCTATCATCAGTTTCTTGTTCATTCCACTCTGAGGGAGGAGGTGAAGGTGAGTGGTGTGGAAAGATGGACATAGACATTAGAGTTTAGCAAACTGACTCTCAACTGGTTCTCCTCAATGTCAAAGAAGAGCCAGTTCTGAAGAAATTGGATGTGGGGAGAATGTTGTTAAATTTAAATCCAGGGTGTTTGAAAGAGAGGCTGCAGCTTCCAGACAAGAAAATCCTGCCTGCCCTGCCGAGTAGGGAGTGAGCAAAAAGTTGTACCAGGCAGATGTAAAAACAGTGTAAGGGGGAGAGCTCAATTCTGTGTGACCACTGAAATGAGAGCTCTGTGGGAACTGTGCAATTATCACTCTGAGGGGTCATTAAAGCCCTCATTTAGTTTTAAAGCAGTGGAACCCTCAAGGACATGCACTGCCTTCAAACACGAAGCAGCTCTGCGGAGTCAGGACCCATATATCCTCCTGCACTTTCCTTCTCCAGGGAAGAAGAAATGGTTTACCACACATGTTTGGAAGGTACTGATGGGAGAGCAGAGCAACAAATAGATTCTTCTCTTGCTTTTTCTGCTGATCTCATTTCTCAGCAGTATCTGGCAAAATGGCTCCCACTTCATGAGTGAGAAGGAAAGGCAACCTCCAACAGATCGTTGGGCCTCTGAGCTAGATGGACACTTAGCCAGAGCTGGTGTCCCTTGGTGTTTCCACCCCCACCATGCCCAGCTCAGCAGCAGCAACTGTGGGCAAGAATGGTTGACTCTACTGTGTATGAAGCTCCAGGGAACCTGAGCTGCCAGAGGACATCATTCCTGGCTCAGGGGCTTGCAGTCAGATGAGAAAGGTAAGAATACACGAGAAAGCTAAAACAAAGCCTGACAAGACTACAACCCCAAGTCTCAAGACAGTCTGTGCTGAATGAATCCCTGTGGAGTGGCCCAGGCAGCAGGAGAGGCCACAGAGGCACCACAGGAAGGTATCTGACTGTGAGTCAGGTTAAGGAGAAAAGGTGGTAACAACGTCCTATCTGATCACTACAAAATCCTAAAAGGAGGATGTTATTAGTATCCTCATTTTATGGATGAGGAAGCAAAGAATCAGAGGGGCAGAATGAGATGAACTGGTATATCCTACTGAGCAACAGACACTGTACTCAGAATTTATAGCAGGGCTTTGTTTAAGCCCTGCAACAATCCTGCAAAATATTATCATGATTTTGACTATTCTAATTTTACAGCCAAGGAAACCGATGCTTGGCACAATTGATTAAACTTCCTAAGACCACACAGCTGGTACATGACTTCAAGTCCTAACCTTTCTCCAGTTTCACCACGTACATGATCTCAACAAGTAAAGAGAAAGTGAGGGGCAGTCATGGCAGGGTGAGTAGCATAGGCTGAAATGTACCTGACATGTGTGGAAATGTACCCGGCATGTTTGGGGACAACCAAAATCTCTATGATGACCGCAGCAGGGTCTCTGCATTGTGAATAGTCAGTAGATAAGTTTGAGAGATAGTAGAGCTCAGATTTTCTTCCTTTGAACATAAATTCAGCAGGAATAGGTTAGGTAGGTGGAAGGGGTGTCTGGAGAACAGCCAGATCAGTTGGAAAAGTATCACAAATGTCAGAATGAATGAGAGGCAATACAAAGGAAAGCCAGCCAGCTTGGTTTAATCACATTTGGTCTAAGACGAAACAGTGGCATTAATGTGGCATCAAGATTTTAAGCGCCAAAAACAAACAAAACCAAACAAAAAAACAACCAAGTATTGAAAAAACTAAACTCATAACCTGACATTTGAATCAATGTTTCATGAACTGTGAAAGCCCAAGTCAAAGTCCCACGCACGCACTGCCACACTCAGTGCTCCCGACCCTGCAGCAGGCCACTGTCGACCCACACCTCTGCCAGAGACTCCTGGACACTCACGGCAGTCTGGGTCAGTCTCCTGTGGGGTCACTGCTCCTTTCTCCTGGGTCCTGGTGTGCACAAGGTTCTGTTTGTGCCCTCCAAGAGTCTGTTTCCCCAGTCCTGTGTAAGTTCTGGGGGCTCTATGGTAGGGTTAATTGTGACCTCCTCTAAGAGGGCTTATGCCATACCCAGGTCTGCTTCACCCAGAGCCCCTGACCCTGCAGCAGACTACTGCTGCCCATACTTTCGCAGGAGACACTCAAACACAGTTCTGGCTCAGTCTCTGTGGGATCTCTGGGTCCTGGTGTGCACAAGGTTTGTTTGAGCCCTCTGTGCATCTCTGGTTGGTAAGGGGTTTGATTCTAAACATGATTTCACCCCTCCTACTGTCTTGCTGTGTCTTATTCTCTGCTCTTGAAAATGGAGTATCTTTTTTTGGTGGGATCCAACATTCTCCAGTCGATGGGTGTTCAGCAATGAGTTGTAATTTTGGAGTTCTCGCAGGAGAAGATGAGTGCACACCCTTCTACTCTGCCATCTTATGCCACAAATGCAGTTGTAAATGTATAGTTAGAACTGTACATGGGACAACAGACTTCCAAATTGGGAAAGGAGTACGTCAAGGCTGTATATTGTCACCCTGCTTATTTAACTTATATGCAGAGTACATCATGTGAAATGCCAGGCTGGATGAAGCACAAGTAGGAATCAAGATTGCTGGGAGAAATATCAACAAACTTAGATATGGATGACACCACCCTTATGGCAGAAAGTGAAGAAGAACTGAAGAGCCTCTTGGTGAAAGTGAAAGAGGAGAGTGAAAAGTTGGCTTAAAACTCAACATTCAGAAAACTAAGATCATGGCATACAGTCCCATCACTTCATGGCAAATAGATGGGGAAACAATGGAAACAGTGACAGACTTTATTTTTGGGAGCTCCAAAGTTACTGCAGATGGTGACTGCTGCAGCTGCTGCTTCTAAGTTGCTTCAGTCGTGTCTGACTCTGTGTGGCCCCATAGATGGCAGCCCACCAGGCTCCTCCGTCCATGGGATTTTCCAGGCAAGAACACTGGAGTGTGTTGCCATTGCCTTCTCTGGATGGTGACTGCAGCCATGAAATTAAAAGATGCTTGCTCCTTGGAAGAAAAGCTATGACCAACCTAGACATCATATTAAAAAGCAGAGACATTACTTTGCCAAAAAAGGTCCATCTAGTCAAAACTATGGTTTTTCTAGTAGTCATATACTGATGTGAGAGTTGGACTATAAAGAAATCTGAGCACTGAAGAACTGATGCTTTTGAACTGTGGTGTTGGAGAAGATTCTTGAGAGTCCCTTGGACTGCAAGGAGATCCAACCAGTCCATCCTCACGGAAATCAGTCCTGAATATTCATTGGAAGGACTGATGCTGAAGCTGAAACTCCAATACTTTGGCCACCTGATGTGAAGAGCTGACTCATTGGAAAAGACCCTGATGCTGGGAAAGATTGAAGGTGGGAGGAGAAGGGGATGACAGAGGATGAGATGGTTGGATGGCATCTCTAATTCGATAGACATGAGTTTGAGTAAGCTCCAGGAGTTGGTGATGGACAGGGAAGTCTGGTGTGCTGCAGTCCATAGGGTCACGAAGAGTGGGACATGACTGAGTGACTGAACTGAACTGCTTCTTGGAAGAAAAGCTATGACTAACCTAGACAGAATATTAAAAAGCAGACACATTACTTTGCCAACAAAGATTTGTCTAGTCAAAGCTACGATTTTTCCAATAGTCATGTATGGATGTGAGAGTTGGATCATAAAGAAGGCTGAGCACTGAAAAAGTGATGCTTTTGAACTGTGGTGTTGGATAAGACTCTTGTGAGTCCCTTGCACTGCAAGGAGATCCAACCAGTCAATCCTAAAGGAAATAGTCCTGAATATTCATTGGAAGGACTGATGTTGAAGCTGAAACTCCAATACCTTGGCCACCTGATGTGAAGAACTGACTCATTGGAAAAAACCGTGATGCTGGGAAAGATCAAAGGCAGGAGGAGAAGGGGACGACAGAGGATGAGATGGTTGGATGGCATCACAGACTCGATGCACATGAGTTTGAGCAAGCTCTGGGAGATGGTGAAGGACAAGGAAGCCTGGTGTGCTGCAGTCCATGGGGTTACAAAGAGTTGGACACGACTGAGCCACTGAACAACAAGACATACAGCTGGCTGGCAGGCACACGAACAGACGCTCAACATTGCTAATTGTTAGAGAAATGTAAATCAGAACTACAATGAAATATCACCTCACACAAGTTAGAATGGCCATCATCAAAAAATATACAAATAACAAATGCTGGAGAGGGTGTGAGAGAAAAGGGAATCCTCATACATTGTTGGTGGGAGTGTAAATTGGTATAGCTACTAGGGACAACAGTATGGAAATTCCATAAGAAACTAAAAATAGAGCTACCATCAGATCAGATCAGATCAGATCTGTCGCTCAGTCGTGTCCGACTCTTTGCGACCCCATGAATCGCAGCACGCCAGGCCTCCCTGTCCATCACCAACTCCCAGAGTTCACCGAGACTCACGTCCATCGAGTCAGCGATGCCATCCAGCCATCTCATCCTCTGTCGTCCCCTTCTCCTCCTGCCCCCAATCCCTCCCAGCATCAGAGTCTTTTCCAATGAGTCAACTCTTCGCATGAGGTGGCCAAAGTACTGGAGTTTCAGCTTTAGCATCATTCCCTCCAAAGAAATCCCAGGGCTGATCTCCTTCAGAATGGACTGGTTGGATCTCCTTGCAGTCCAAGGGACTCTCAAGAGTCTTCTCCAACACCACAGTTCAAAAGCATCAATTCTTCAGCTCTCAGCCTTCTTCACAGTCCACTCTCACACCCATACATGACCACAGGAAAAACCATAGCCTTGACTAGATGAACCTTTGTTGGCAAAGTAATGTCTCTGCTTTTCAATATGCTATCTAGGTTGGTCATAACTTTCCTTCCAAGGAGTAAGCGTCTTTTAATTTCATGGCTGCAGTCACCATCTGCAGTGATTTTGGAGCACAGAAAAATAAAGTCTGACACTGTTTTCACTGTTTCCCCATCTATTTCCCATGAAGTGGTGGGACCAGATGCCATGATCTTCGTTTTCTGAATGTTGAGCTTTAAGCCAACTTTTTTACTCTCCACTTTCACTTTCATCAAGAGGCTTTTGAGTTCCTCTTCACTTTCTGCCATAAGGGTGGTGTCATCTGCATATCTGAGGTTATTGATGTTTCTCCCGGCAATCTTGATTGCAGCTTGTGTTTCTTCCAGTCCAGCGTTTCTCATGATGTACTCTGCATATAAGTTAAATAAACAGGGTGACAATATACAGCCTTGACGGACTCCTTTTCCTATTTGGAACCAGTCTGTTGTTCCATGTCCAGTTCTAACTGTTGCTTCCTGACCTGCATATAAATTTCTCAAGAGGCAGATCAGGTGGTCTGGTATTCCCATCTCTTTCAGAATTTTCCACAGTTTATTGTGATCCACACAGTCAAAGGCTTTGGCATAGTCAATAAAGCAGAAATAGATGCTTTTCTGGAACTCTCTTGCTTTTTCTATGATCCAGCGGATGTTGGCAATTTGATCTCTGGTTCCTCTGCCTTTTGTAAAACCAGCTTGAACATCAGGAAGTTCACGGTTCACATATTGCTGAAGCCTGGCTTGGAGAATTTTGAGCATTACTTTACTATCGTGTGAGATGAGTGCAATTGTGTGGTAGTTTGAGCATTCCCACTCCTGGGCATATATCCGGAGAAAACTCTAATTCAAAAGATATATGCACCCCAATGTTCAAAGCAGCATTATTAAGATAGCCAAGACATGGAAGCAGTCTAAACGTCCATTGACAGATGAATGGCTAAAGGAGATGTGGTACATACACAACAGAATATTACTCAGCCATTAAGAGGAATGAAATATTGCCATTTGTAGCAACATGGATGGACCTAGAGGTTATCATACTAAGTGAAGTGTGTCAGTATTTCCTATAAATGATAGGAAACTGCTGCTGCTGCTGCTAAATCGCTTCAGTCATGTCTGACTCTGTGCGACCCCATAGATGGCAGCCCACCAGGCTCCCCCGTCCCTGGGATTCTCCAGGCAAGAACACTGGAGTGGGTTGCCATTGCCTTCTCCAATGCAAGAAAGTGAAAAGTCAAAGTGAAGTCGCTTCAGTCGTGTCCGGCTCTTAGCGACCCCATGGACTGCAGCCTACCAGGCTCCTCCGTCCGTGGGATTTTCCAGGCAAGAGTACTGGAGTGGGGTGCCATTGCCTTCTCCATATATATAGCATGCTAAGTCACGGCAATCGTGTCCGACTCTGTGCTACCCCATAGATGGCAGCCCACTAGGCTCCTCTGTCCCTGGGATTCTCCAGGCAAGAATACTGGAGTGGGCTGCCATTTCCTTCTCCAGATAGGAAACTAACACAATATATTTTAATCAACTCTCTTTCAATTTAGGGCTTCCCAGGTGGCACTAGTGGTAAAGAACCCACCTGCCAATGTAGGTAGACGTAAGAGCTGTGGGTTGGGTCCCTGGGTCGGGAAGATCCCCTGGAGGAGGAAATGGCAACCCACTCCAGTATTCTTACCCGGAGAATCCCTTGGACAGAGGAGCCTGGTGGGGTACAGTCCCTGGGGTCACAGAGTCAGACATGACTGAAGTGACTGAGCATGCATATATTTCAATTTAAGAAAAGATCCTCTTAACTGTTATCTGTATGGGATCCTCAGTTAGCTCTGACTGCCACTTGGATTATTGGAAAGTGGAGGGAAGGGAGCACAGAGGCTTGAGGTGCATTTGCTGAGGTCCGTAGTCACCCATACTTTCAGTATTTATTTATTGAGAACCTACAGTCTTGCCATGGGCTCCTCTAAGTCTCAGGCACATAGCAGTCAATAAAGCACTCATGGAATGTCCAGTCTAGAACCCACTTCCTCAGCCCACGGGCCCAAGGGGAGGATTACAGTGGGGATGTTCTGGGGGGTGCAAGGGTGGCCTGTGATAATCCCATAGATGTGGTAGAGGCCACGCTGAAAAAAATGCCAGGTCTTCTCTGGAACTGCGCATTTTGGGCTGAAGTTCAAATTCAGTCACACAGCCCCTGGTTGAGAAGGTGGTGTTTACATGCCCCTTGGTTTTTCCAGAGGGGAGTTGACAAGAGACTGGGTTGCCCTCACCTCTTGCTTCCACCTGAGGCTGAGAAATCCTCCTCCTTCCCCTCTTCCATCTGGCACTTCTGGGACCTCATCTTGTCTCTGTGACTACAAGAGCAGAGTATCAGGCAGACTTGGGAAATTATTTTCTTGGAGAAACTTAAACTGCAATAGTTTGTACAAAGGGCTCTTTATACCTCACCACACTGAGTTTAATTTAGAGGAAGCTTGCAGACTCCAGATAAAGCATTTTATTCTTTATATATTTATTATCTTTCCAAGGTCTATTTTAGTGAACATAGAAAACAAGACTTTAGCCTGAATGGAGAGCCAAAAAAAATTTTTTTTAACATATAAAAGACCCAGCCCACAGTCTTGATTGTTTTTTCCTTTTTTCTTAAGTTTCTTTGCTCAGTTGGGTTCTGGGCCCTTTCTGCCTTGTCTAGTTTACACTTTGGAGGAGATAGACGACCCCTGAGGCTGGTCTCCTGTAAAGTGGGAAAAGCTCCACTCCTCATATTCCTCCCACACGCACAGCAGGTTTTGCTTGGCTGAGCGTCTGTCTCTCTCCTTGAATGCCTGCTTGTCCTGGGGAGACAGGCACTCTTACTGTTCTTGGAGGGGGAAAGGGTTGAGTTACAGCCTTTCTCTCGAAGAGTCGTTACTGCTCTGAAGCCCCCAGCAGTCTGCTCAAGCCCAAGGGCAGTGTCGGATCTCAAGGCTTTCCACACCACTTGCCGTCCCAGGGCCCCTGCCTTTTCTGCGGGCGGTGGAGCGGGGCCAGCACTAAAGAATAACAGTCCTGGATTCAGTCCTGGCTTCTCCATGTATTAGCATCACTGGACAAGCCCCTTCGGTTTTCAAGTCTTACATTGTTCTTCTATAGCAAAAGGATATTACTTCCTCTGAGAACTACTGTGAAGGCCAAGTGTGACAATAGACGTGAAAGGCATGTAAATTGCACACACTGTATAAGCAGTTTGAGTTTATTCCAGTTTGCTCTGATTCAGGGTTTTAGATGATCTACATGTCTCAGTGTTCCTTATGCCATTGTGGCTCTGACAACCCATTGGCAGGGATTTGGGTCAGTTGATGGATATGGAAAGGGGGGGTTCTGTAAGGAGTGTGATGAGCAAATGAAAGCAGATTTTATAGAGGGAGGGCTACAGGCAGATGATGGGCTTGTTTTGGGAGAGACTCAGAGTCTCATTCGGTGTTGGCTTGGGGCTTGAAGCACAGAGCAGAGAGAAAGCTCTTCTCTGAGCCTCTGCACAGAACTCAGTGTGGCTACAGCGTGGCGAGGGCTGCCAGGAAGACAGGGCAGCCCTGCCTCAGGCATCATGCTGTCACAGGGCATTGTTGTTGTTCAGTCGCTAAGTTATGTCCGACTCTTTGTGACCCAATGGACTGTAGCTTGCTTGGCTTCCCTGTCCTTCACTATCTCTTGGAGTTTGCTCAAATTCATGTCTGTTGAGTTGGTGATACTATCTAACCATCTCGTCTTCTGTTGCCCCCTTCTCCTCCAGCCCTCAATCTTTTCCAGCATCAGGGTCTTTTCTAGTGAGTCAGCTCTTCACATCCGGTGGCCAGTCCTTTGCATCAGTCCTACTAATAAATATTCAGGGTAGATTTCTTTTAGGATTGGCTGGTTTGATCTCCTTGCAGTCCAAGGTATTCTTAAGAGACTTCTCCAACAACACAGTTCGAAAGCATCAGTTCCTTGGTGCTCAGCCTTCTTTATGGACCAACTCTCACATCCATACATGACTACTGGAAAAGCAAGGGCTTTGACTATATGGACCTTTGTCAGCAAAATGATGTTTCTCCTTTTTCATACACTGTCTAGGTTTGTCATAGCTTTGTCGGAGGTTATTGGCACTAGCGAATGCATCAGACTAGAGTCGCTGTCTTCCCAGGGCCTTCCAGAAGTGAATATGCTCAGGCTTTGGGAGAAAGATGTGAGAGATACAGTGAGCACTCAGGAGACTTGCCCTGGGTTCTATCAGATGTAACTGGTCTGATACGGAGACTGACAGGAGTCCGGAGGGCTTGTGCCATTCAGGTGGGAACAGAAGCTGGTGAAATTGAGTTACCACAAGCTAGTGAAGCCCGAGGAACTGGAAGGACACAAACATAGGGGATTTAGGCCCCTCTGAGACATTAGGTTAGAGGCAGAAAGGAACCAACTTTAGAGTCAGATAAACTAGGGCTCAAATCTGTACAACTTAGGGCAACTCATATTGCCTCTTTAATACCCAGTTTTTTTTTTTTTTTTAAGGGGAAATATGACTACTCACTCTGTAGAGTAATTGGGAAAATTAGAGATAATATATATGGTTGGCATAGCAGAATACCCACCATGTGATGTATAGTCAATATATTATAGCTCTTTATATTATCTATTATCTTTCTATTATCTATTATTAGCTTTCTGTTATCAGGTTTCCCTGATAGCTCAGCTGGTAAAGAATCTGCTGGCAACGCAGGATACCTGGGTTCCATCCCTGGGTTGAGAAGATCCCCTGGAGAAGGGAAAGGCTACCCACTCCAGTATTCTGGCCTGGAGAATTCCATGGATAGCCTGTGGGGTCGCAAAGAGTCAGACACGATGGAGCGACTTTCATTTCACTTCTGTTAACAGCATCCTTCAGTCCAGGACATGTGTTCCAATACTGGCACTGCAGGGATTGGAACAAATGCTGTCACGAGCTGTTCACAGGGCCACCCTGTCCCATTCCTTATGACCTGAGGCTGCTGGAGAGCTCTTAGAGATGCTCTGGTGTTTAGGTGCAAGGGCAAGAGTGTATCTGTAGTTGGACAGGTTGAAAAGTGTACCTGTCATTCAAACCCACCATCCTGTCCCCTGGAAAACCATGTGTATCGGTTTTCTATTGCTGCTGTAAGAAACTGCCATACACTTAGGGGCTTAAAGCGGCACAGATTTATCACTTCATAGTTTTGGAGGTCAGAAATCCAAAATGGGTCAGCAGGACTACATTTCTTTGGGGGCTTTAAAGGAAGAATCTGTTTCCTTGCTTTTTTCCAACTTCTAGAGGCCATCTGCAACCCATGGCTTGTGGCCTCTTCCTCCATTTTCAAAGCCACCAGTGTGGCATCTTCTGACCTCTTTTCTTCTGACTTTTCTTCCATCATCACAGCTTCTTCTTCTGACTTGAGCTCTTCTGCCTCCTTCTGCCTTATAAATACCCCTGTGATTTCTTTGGGCCCATGTAGATAAAAGGATGGATAATCATTCAGGATAATCTTCCCAGCTCTATGCTGCTTCTGCTGCTGCTAAGTCACTTTAGTTGTGCCCGTCTCTTAGCGACCCCATGGACTGCAGCCTACCGGGCTCCTCCATCCATGGGATTTTCCAGGCAAAAGTACTGGACTAGGGTGCCATTGCCTTCTATGCTTCCCAGCTCTATATCCTTAACTTAATCACAACTTCCAAGTCCCCTTTACCTTGTAAGGTAACACACTCACAGGTTTTGGGGATTAGGATGTACACCTCTTTTAGGGGTGCCGGGGTCCAGCCCCGGCTGATCCAGGGTATTCGAAGGGGAGACGGCGTTGGTGACTATTTAAATATTCATCAAAGATATAAAGAGTAATAGAATGAGGATAGCTCAGTAGGAAAATTCAGTGGAGAAAAGAGGCTGAGTAGCTTGGTTTACGCGGGAGACCAATAAAACTTCAAGACAAGAAGCTTGCACCACTTACGTAGGCCACAGGCGTCCTTCCATTCTCCTGAAGGAGAGGAGACACTGAGGCCTCCCCGGTCGGATCTTGGAAGCCCAGGCATAATTAGTAAGCATGGCGGGTTCCGCGCTCCAGATGGAGACTCAGCCAGAGTTTGAGAGAGAGAGAGACATGGGGAGACCAGTATTTCAAGGAACTGATCCCAATTCTTTATTTTCCAGAGTCTGTTTTTATACACTGAGATGTAATACAAAAGTCACGCGGGGACAGCAGTCCTGACTTTTATTAAAGTCAGGTGCTTCATACAAATGTATACAGAGGTCTTAGGGGTGTTACATCATCTTCTGGCCAGGGGGCCCTGCTGACAATTTATGACCCTCTCCTTGTGACAGTGGTCAGTCAACCAGAACACTTTTTTCTCCAAGGGTGATTATTCTTAAAACAGACGCCACCCAAATAAAGTTACATTCCTATAGGGTGAGGGTGTAGTGGGTTTTAGTTAAGGAAAGAATTTACTTAGCCTAAGGTCTAATGTGATTTATATCAAAGGTTAATACTTATTTCTTCTATATATTCATTAATGTGTGTAAGGGCAGGGGATGTGGAGTCTTAGCAACAAACATGGGCTCAACAAATGAAAAACCCTTCACCAATACAATTTCTAATCAGCCCACTATACTTATACTAATGGTTTTCTAACTTTTCTAAGGAACCTAGTTTTAGAAGGTTTAAAGCATCTCGTGCCTCTCACGGTTGGGAGGCTGTGAGCAATCACGTGTGGCTGGACAAGCCTGTCAGGCAGGCTAGAGAACCTTCAGAGGAGTTTGTAGGTTGAAACACTCCTATCACACCCAGGAACTATTATTAACTGGAGCTCTAAGTTAACTCCTTCTCCGAAAGAGGCGATGGGGGACAGCCCCCCGTAAAGTCAGAGGTGTAGGGGAGAACACAAAGTAGTAAAGTAGGCAGGCTCTGGTTATGGGGGTAGATGCTTGAGAATTTCCAGGGGGACTCCTGAGGCTCGATCCCGCCTTTGCGTATGTCGAGCCTCCTTCCTCATGACCTTTGCCATGGGCGGAGTGCTTCATGCTGGCCCCCAACATAGGAGGACATTATTCTGTTTACCACACATACCTCCAGTGTGGGACTTGAAAGCAACTCTACTCTGGGGTCCTGTTTTGGATCTGGAGAGGTACTGCTTCCGCCCTAACACTTCCTCTGCAACCGTTATGGTATTTTGTGTGTGTCTTTCTTTCACCAAAGCAACTTTACAGACTGCTTGTATCTTGTTAATCAACCTCTTATCTTTTCCCTCTTGTCTAGCATAGTGCTTTGTTCAGAGTGGGCACTCAGTGCATATCTGCTAAATAGATAGACCATTAGGTTTATGTTTGAGTAATCCTTGTGTGTGTTAGTTGCTCGACTAACATAGACTAACATGGACTAACATGCCGACTCTGCGACACCATGGACTGTAACCCTCCAGGCTCCTCTGTCCATGGAATTCTCCAGGCAAGAATACTGGGGTGAGTTGCCATTCCCTTCCCCAGGGGATCTTCCCAACCCAGGGATTGAACCCGAGTGTCCTGCATGGCAGGCAGATTCTTTCCCTTCTGAGCCACCAGGGAGTAATCCTGGGATATTACTAGTTATGAGAGGCAACCCTGCAAAAGGCAGAGGATACTAAGTGTGGATAGTTTAGACAAAACCAGGACTCACTGTGAGTTTGTTCTGCCTGGAGATCTTGGAATTACTTGGAATTTTCCAAAGAATCCTCTGGATTAGTCACCCTCCAGGTGCAGGTGCAGACAAGCTGCCCTCTCTCTCTCTCTCAAAAGGCAACTTGGGATGTAGAGGAGATGCTCCCACCAGGGGAGGGCCAGTCCTATCTGAGTTAGGATGTTGAGGATAACTTAAATGTTTCTTTAAACCACATGGGGGAAAACTTTTGGAGTAGTTTTTAAAATATACATTGTAAAGTTACAGTAAAATGAGCATGAGGAATATAAAGCCTGGAGGTAGCCAGTTTCTGGTGTGGAAAGAGCGACAATAAGAGAAACAAAGGAGAAGAGGCAGTGAGTAGTCAGGAGCCCTAAGGAGAGAGCAGAGGGAACCTCTGCATTGGTCTCCTATAGACATTTTGACAAAGTACCAAAAATTGGGTCGCTTAAAACAACGAAAACTTAATGTCTCACAGTTCTGGAGGCTGGAAGTCTGAACTCAAGTTGTGGCAGGGACTTGTTCTCTCTGATGGCTCCAAGGCAGATGGATTTGTTCTCTCTGATGGCTTCCTGGCCTTTTCTAGCTTCTGGTGTTTTCTGAGAATGCGTGGTGTTCCTTGGCTTATAGATGCATTACTCCATTTACATGGCTGTCTCTTGCTGCATTTCTTCACATCATCCTCCCTCTAGCTATCCTGTCTCTGTCCAAATTTCACCTTTCTAGAAGAACATCAGCCACATTGGATTACGATCCCCTGCCCCCCGCAATGATCTCACTTTAACTTCATTGCCTCTGTAAAGATCCTATTTCCAAATAAGATTGCATTCTAAGGTACTGGGAGTTAGGACGTCAATGTATCTTTTTTGGGGGAGACAAAATTTAACTCATAACCTATTCGATCGAAGATGGCAGTTCAAAGGTTAGACTGGGAAGCAGAATTGTCAAATGCAGAAGAATTAACAAGCAACCATGAAGGAAGAATGGACTGTCAGGATGATTTTAAAGGAAAGAATGGGCTAGAGTGAAGAACCCGAGGGAATATATTGGATTGGCCAAAAAGTTCATTCAGGTTTTTCATAGCATTGTACAGAAAAACCTGAACAAATTTTCTGGCCAACCCAATAGTATTTCTTAGGTCATGTCTAGCTTTTATTGATTTGGCATGATCTGAGTTGGAACTCTGAACATTTAAGTAGTCACAAAAGCATACTTACTGACACTGTGTCAGGAAACTGTGGGAAGTCTACATGGGCTGGAGGTACCTCTTAGGAGGCAGAGGGAGATGTTTTAGGGTTAGATCACGTGGGACCTCAAATGGCTATTGAGGAATCTATAGTTCAGTAGTGAGTGGGTCCAGGGAGGGTTCTGTGCAATCCAATGACACAATCAAAGCTGAGTTCAAAAAGGTAATCAAAAAGTGGTGGCGGTTAGATTAGAGTAGGGAGAAATGAGATGTGAATCTTCCAAATGAAAGTCTAGAGCAAGAGGTTAGGTGAGAGATGTAGAGGGCTTGCACTTCGGTGATGATGGTGGGTTGGTTTAGAAGGGGACCATGTAAAGGTATCATTTTCCCCTAGGGCTAGGCTTGCGGCTAAGGGGAAGGAAGCTGAGTCTTACTTTGTGAGCATCACTGGAGGGGCTTGTTAGGGCACCCAGCACCATTAGATATTTGAGGTTGTTCAGCTAAGATAATCATGTTTTGTTTTTTGTCTAGTTTTTTCAGAGAGAATTTGGTAAGCTGCTGGATGGATTTTGAGGCAGTTAAAAGAGATCTACCCAAGGAATGAGGAAAACTGGGGAGAAGGAATGAATTATCTGCATATTTGAAGTAAGTCAAGAAGCTAGATAATGTTCCTTGATAGGTTTCCCTGTACATGATTCTGTCACACCAAATTAAAAGATTTCACAGTCCTTAGACTGTGAAAGGCTCTCTTAAGAGCCTTCCTGTGGAATGTAAAGATTTCAGACCATAGATCCAAAACAATCAAAATCTCCAGAAACACTCATTCCTATTGTGATACCATGCTATTTATTTTTCACAGAAGACTAGATGGAAAAAAAAATCATTGTACTGAATTTTTGCTTTATTTTCTTTGGAACCTATGCAGGGTACAATGGATGAAGTGATAATTGCTAGTCCCCATCTCTGGTCAAAATAAGCAAAACTCTGAATTAGACTTTGGAGTTCTCCAAGATACATTCCTAAAGGACTTTTCGTTCTGTGGCTTGAATTCTATTGTCTTTTCTGTGACTGGCTGAATACTCTTTTTGCTGTATTTTCAGAGAAGGTGAGCTTAATTCACAGGAACTTGAACACAGTGCAAAAGGCAACATTTGTGTTGCTAATATCCATTCTTAGAGCCTGGGAAATCCCTCTGTGTTTATGACTTCCCTAGCTCTGCCAGAGAAAACAGCAGCAGGGCATAAGCTGAGAACACAGGGCTTGCAAGCATCTAATTTAGGCTTAGATGCTTTTGATGTAATGGGTTACCTCTGAAGCCTCCTTGTCTTTTGTTATTAGCCACCAGGAGAGAGAGGCAGGAAATAGTATGTTTCCATTGAAGAAAGCAGGATGTGGTGAGTTGCTGGCTTCTGATGTCAGGCACAGGATGATGCAATAAGTGTGCCTTTGGCGGCTTGCTGTCAAATTAAACTGTGGAGCCTTAGATGTGCCCACCATGTGAATTGATGTGCTGTGCTCGGGACACTGTCTATACAGTGCGAGGAGCATGGGGCAGCTGAGGGGCGTGAGATGCACACAGAGAGGACCAATCTTCATTGGATTTTTTCCTATTTAGAAAGCATGGTTCTTCTGGGTTACTGCTGGTATCCACTGTCTTTCTCCACATCTGTCATTGATCAAGGATCCAGTGGAGAGAAAAGAAAATGACTCCAGCGGTGTATCATGAGCAGTGGTCAAGGCCCAAGACCAGGAGCCGTGAATATGGTTCTAGCAACAGCTCCGGGTGTCCTGGAAGTGTTCACGCCGTGGCTTCTGCTCTGCTCACAGGCTCCCAGGGGCTCTCACATGGCACTATCTTCCATTTTTGATCTCTTTTCTCCTACGTGGAATTGGATCAAAAATGGAATTGGTCTCTGGAATTTCTCACAAGGCCCAGAAAGAAAAGACAACTCGTATTTGGTGAGAGCCTACTATTTAGCAAGAATCCTTCCAGATGCTTCTGTTACCTCCTTTAATCCTGAGCAATCCCTCTCAAGTATCATTATATGATTTTAAAAATGATAGAACTGAGGCTTGGAGAGGTTCACATTCATAAAAGATTCAAGCAGCAGAGCCTAGATTAGATTCCGGGTTTGGCTTTGCTCCGTGGCACTGAACTGCCCCGTCACTGTGAATTTTGGGCTAGAAGGCAGAAACTCCAGTTACCAGTGTCTTTTACCACCAGACTGTGGAGCTTTGCATAAGTCTTCCCACCTCTTCCTGCTTGGTTTCCTTGGTTAAATATTAGGACAATAATTCTGACCCCCCTCAGGAAGACCTGCCGAGGGCTAGAGTTTGTTGCAAATAAAAGCTTTAGAAAATATTAAATTAACATTTACTGTAAGTCCACAAACATTAGACAGTATTAATGGAGTGCTTTTCTCTTCATTGCTCCGTCCCAGGCACTATGCAAACTGAGTGAGCCAGGCATGATCTCAGCCCTCCAGGCACATGTGAGAGCTGCTTACATTAGATTTGTTTTAAGGAATAAACAGGAAAAAGAAACATATCGGTAACTGTACCAATACAATAGATACAGAACATAAACAAACTGGTTAGAAACAAAATGTTTTTGGACTAAAATTATCTTGCAAAATCCTGAAAGAGAAAGGGAATGCTTTGGTTAGAATATGTCCCAGTGGAAAAAGCCACTCCTTTTCTGGTAGGTGGTACATTTTCTTGGCCATCATAGGAAAGTATGGAAGGCAGCTATGCTCACTGTGATCCCACCAATGTTGCTAGTGGGAAGGTTTGAAAAAAGTTAACTGGTGGATGAGGAGCAGATGGACAAGCATCCTAGATAGAAGAGAAGCACTGAGAAGACAAGTTTAGAGACAAGAATGGGACGTGTTGGAGGGAAAGAAGGAAGGAGACAATTAGGACTTCTGAGTGATCCCAGAGAAGTACTGTAGTCTGGGGTTGCCGTGCGTGCTTTGAGATGTGTGTTTTTTAAATTGAGGTATTGTTGATTTACAATATTGTGTTAGTTTCAGGTGTACAGCAAAATGATTCATATATATATATATATATATATACATATATATATTTTTTTGTTATAGGTTACTAGATGATATTTAGTTCCTTGTGCTATATAGCATATCTTTATTGCTTATCTATTTTATATATCGTGTTTGTATCTGTTAATCCCATGCCCCTAATTTACCCCTCCCCTACACGTTTTCCCTTTGGTAACTGTAAATTTGTTTTCTATGCCTGTGAGTCTGTTTCTATTTTGTATACATAATCTTTTATATTATTTTTAGATTTCACATATACGTGATATCATATAATATTTATCTCTTTGTCTGACTTACTTCGCTGAGTGAAATATTCTCTAGATCCTTTCATGTTGCTGCAAATGGAATTATTTTGTTCTTTTTATGGCTGAGTAGTATTCCATTGTGTATATATATATTCCACATCTTTATCGATTCATCTGTTGGTGGACAATTAGTTTGCTTCTATGTCTTAGCTATTGTAAATGTGCTGCTGTGAACATTTGGGATGCATGTAGCTTTTCAAATTAGAGTTTTCTCTGGATATATGCCCAAGAGTGGAATTGCAGGATCATATGGAAATGCTAGTTTTAGTTTTGCTTGCTTTCCATAGTGGCTGCCCCAATTTACATTCCTACTAACAGTGTAGGAGACCTTCTTTTCTCCATACCATCTCTAGCTTTTACTATTTGTCCCCTCATAACTCAGTTGGCATATTCAAAAGCAGAGACATTACTTTGCCAACAAAGGTTCATCTAGTCAAGGCTATGGTTTTTCCTGTGGTCATGTATAGATGTGAGAGTTGGACTGTGAAGAAGGCTGAGCGCCGAAGAATCAATGCTTTTGAACTGTGGTGTTGGAGAAGACCCTTGAGAGTCCCTTGGACTGCAAAGAGATCCAACCAGTCCATTCTGAAGGAGATCAGCCCTGGGATTTCTTTGGAAGGATTGATGCCAACGCTGAGACTCCAGTACTTGGCCACCTGATGTGAAGAGTTGACTCATTGGAAAAGACTCTCATGCTGGGAGGGGTTGGGGGCAGGAGGAGAAGAGGACGACAGAGGATGAGATGGCTGGATGGCATCACTGACTCGATGGACGTGAGTCTCAGTGAACTCTGGGAGTTGGTGATGGACAGGGAGGCCTGGCGTGCTGCGATTCATGAGGTCACAAAGAGTTGGACACGACTGAGCGACTGAACTGAACTGAACTGAACTCAGTTGATAAAGAATCTCTCTGCAATGCAGGAGACCCAGGTTCGATCCCTGGGTTGGGAAGATCCCCTGGAGAAGGAAATGGCAATCCAGTCTAGTATTCTTGCCTGGAGAATCCCATGGACAGAGGAGCCTGGCAGGCTACAGTCCATGGGGTCAAAAGAGTCGGACTTGACTGAGTGACTAAAGAGAGAGAGAGAGAGAGGGAGAGAGAGAGAGAACTTTTTTAATGATAGTCATGAGATATGTGGTTTGTGTCCTGCTTCTGATCTGTAGGTGATAAGAAAAGAGAAGCAGAGCTGAAGGCTCTGAGGTGGCAGGTGCACTCAAATCCAATAAAATGTGAGAGGCCTGCCCGGCCCTAGCTGGCAGAGGTGACAGTGATGGTTGTAAGGGCCAGTGTTAAAATTGCATCATGATGTGTTACACAATCCTCTCCCAAATCTGTGTGTCAAAATTGCACTCAGCTTTGAATGCCACCTCCTCCATGAAGCCTTTATTGATTTCACTAAACTGGTTATCTTGTCTCATTTCTCAGGACACCCAGTGCTGCTTTTGCCTTTTCTTCAGGGGCTTCACACATTCAGCTGGACTTTCCAGTTATTTTTGTACATGCCATGTCCATCTAATTAGTAATCTCTTTCAAGGCAATGGAGCACTTTATTCATTTGGGGGGCTCCCATTCCACCCAGGGAAGAGGTTAGCTAAAATATGTTTGTGGAACCAAATGGAAGCAGTAGTGATTTGAATAATAAGGATGTGGCAGCACTGGGAATAGCAGGCATCGAGCTAGTAGCTCTGGCCCGAGAAGGGGCATGTGTGGGTTCAAGCCATGACTTTGAACATCTGAGGCTATTTTTTTGGTCTTCCATTGCATGCCTCTCATAAATCTTCTCAGCCTAGTGGGATAATATCACTCACTCTCCTGCTATATCCATGGGGGAAATGAGGAGGAAAGGAGAGAAAAATATCATTTATTAGGTACCTGCTATGAGCCAGAAGCTTCTTAATTATTTGGATTTTCTTGATTATAAAATGACATTGATTTTAGAACAATATTTTTTGGGAAAATTAAAAACAACTATATTCCATCAGTAATTCAACTGTAAGATACATTTTGATCTTGGTAAAGGAATTCTGGGATGTAATGTGAAGCTCAGAGACCCCATCTTCTGCTTCACTGGAGCCCACCTAGAGGTAGACCCAAAGCCTTCTTCAAATCCCCCTGGAATCCATGTGAGTCAATGGTGTAGATGTTACTGAGGATTTCATAGGGGAGGTAGGAAGAGAGGTGTATACCGCACACTTGCAGTAACAGCTTATTAATGCTCTTACGAATGAAATTTCTCAAGCACTTCACCACAAGGAGGTTCTTTGAGTTCTCTTTCTCCCAACTGCATCCATCCAAGCAGGTTTCTCTCTCTCTCTCAGTTCTCCTCTCAGCCCCCACGAAGTAAACTCCTCTTCTTTTTTTGTGCAAAGTAGTTCAGCTCAGTCTTGTCTATTTCAACAGTCTTTTCTTTCCAACATTCATCCTCTTTTGAAGCCAGTTTAGCAAATCCTTTTTATGACTTGATTGTGCCCTTTGGGATCTCACTCTGCTGCTGCTAAGTTGCGTCAGTCGTGTCTGCCTCTGTGCGACCCCATAGACGGCAGCCCACCAGGCTCCCCCATCCCTGGGATTCTCCAGGCAAGAGTGGAGTGGGTTGCCATTTCCTTCTCCAGGGAATCTTCCCAACCCTGGGATCAAACCCATGTCTCCTGCTTGGCAGGAGAATTCTTTATCACTGAACCACCTAGGAAGCCCCTCCAGCTAAATATATCATCGAATTCATTCATGTTGTATCTGTGCTACAACGTATTATTATTCACATATTATTCCGATTTTTCAGACAAAGAAACAAGTACAGAAAAAGTAAAGTAACTTCCTAACTTACAAAGAGGGGCAGAGTCAGGGTTTGTATTTAGGACTGGCAGACTCAGAAACCTGCAGTCGTTCAGTAGACAGAGCTGCCTTGTAGCACGCATCTCTGCTTAGTGCAGTGCCTGCAAATCCTCCACTTCCCAAGAGGGAGTTAGATCTCAGCCACGTTGTCAGGCAATAAACGCCAATTCAGAATCTACTGGACCCTGGAAAGGTTCTGCTGTAGCGGGTACACGAGGATGGAGGCTGCATGGGACAGAGGGGAATGCTTTGTACCCTGGACAAGCCTTCAGTCTAGCCAGGAAAATGGGAATTGCTCCGAGACAGTGGTGGAACAATTTATAATCCGAGGTGGTAGATTTGGGGTGGGTAGGGAGGAGAGCCTCCAAGAGGCCTCCTAGAGGAGGAAGACAAGCACACCTCCAAAGTGGAGTTGGTGATGAATAAGGTAGAGCCTGGGTAATGGAAGAGACCCCTCTGTTCTTTCTGAAAATGTTCCCTTGAATAAAAAAAGGAGCCTGGGGCCAGCAGCTTTATTACACTCTTGAAGTTGAGAGTTAGGAGACAGAGGCTTTTACAGAGCACTTCAGAAACCTAATATTAGGTTTACAAAGATCACATTGTTTAGGAAAGGAAAGGACTTTATACTACCTTGATTGTGTTCTCCTGACATTTCAGAAGAGCCTGGGGGCTCTCTAAGGGTAGTGTGGAATGTTGTGAGCTGATTGTTTTAAAAACTGTTTCCTGTATGCAGAGAGTGATTTTTTTTTTTTTAAAGAAAAAGCGATGGACTTCAGCTTTCTCTTTATTTCCTTGTTCCTGTGATGTGTCAGGAGCATCATTTAGACACTTGGGAGAGGTGTCCACGTATTTGCATTGTAGGTAGGGAATAAAGCTGGAGATGGAGAAAGGAGATAAGAGTTGAGCATCAGGGCCCCAGAAGATGAGGATGGGAAAGAGGTGTGTCCTGGGCCACTGGTGTGGTGGAGGAGAGGAGGTGAGACCTACCTGGTCCCCTGGCTGCCAGCTGCTGTCTGAATCTACACCCAATCTGCAAAAGGTGATTGTCCTGTTTGGTTCCTTCCCCTCTCCTCTCCACCATTTATGCTCATTTATTTTCTTGGCTGAAGGGTTGAAGATTTCCTGTTAAGATGATCTTTCTGATCAGCTTTGATATTCTTATTGTCCGTTCTTGGAGTATTTCCCTAGAATGACATTTTTATTATATCAGTGTAGCACTTTTTCCTAACTGAGAATCTATACTGGAAATGTCAGAAAGGATGGCTTGTAACAGTGGATTGTGGGTGGTTAGCCTCCCTATCGAAAGATGAATCTCAAGGCACAGAAATTGCAGGGACTGGAAATAGCAGCTGATGAAAGTTCCCAAGGCAGCCCAGCTGCTGGCCTCCTAGGACTTTACCAGACACGTTTCTCCTGAAATAGCTTCTGAAACAACCAGACTACCACATTCTTCACGAGATGAAGACCATGTGACATAAAAGAGGATTGGATTTAAAGAGTTTTATGGACATTCTGTTAATGTAAACCCAATTTTCTTTACCGTAAATGATGTAGTTGGAACTCTGCAGATAGAATAGAATTCATTAAATTGATGCGCAGATAAACTGTTTTACATTTCTAGGACTGAAGGCACCTTGATTTATTTGAAAGATGTTTATTCTCCAGCAGTGTCCTCTCTGCTCAGTTCTCTTGTTTTTTATGCCTCCCTGGCTAGGTCTGTGTCTATAGCTTGGAGGATTTGGCTATGTTCCACTTTTTAGGTTCATCAACATCCTTCTAGTGATTGATTTAGTGATGACAGGAGGAAAAAGTGCCTTTGGTCTGCCCCTAACATTTAAAGCACTGGGAGCAAGAGTTCACCTGGAGGTGTGCATGCACCACATGTCTAAATATTTAAAAACTAGAAACCAAACTATGCCCCAATCCTGGGCAGCTTCCCACTTTGTAGCCCTGCAACCTGTTCCCTGGGACTGAGAGCAAGTGCTCTAGAAGCTACTGGAGGATGCTCCAGTGGGGACCAGCCCTGATTCCCAGGAACCAGCAGTGCTATGGTTCTGCTGGGACCCGTAGGAGCTGTGCCCAGCACTCCTGGCAGGTCTCAGGATGGAACTCTGGACTGAGTTAGGCTCCTGGACAGCTGGAAAGGGCATGTTTCCCTCCACTTCACCTCATTTTTTTCATGAGCTTTTCAAATCATTCTGAGCACCTCTAAAATTGATACCATGGGAACAGAAAAGAAGGACAGGGGTGTGCTGTTATTTGTGGGCAAATCAGATGTGTCAAATAGATAATTTGTTGTTTCACTTTAAACAAAAGCAAAGGCAGAGTCTGTGACCCTCTTCTCCTCTCCCACCATCTGACACAATCATACCCCAGGGCTCTTGGACCCCATTGCCACCTGGCCTGGGGGCTTCTGTGGCCCATTCTTCCTTCTTTAATTGTCCTCAGTCAAGTCAGTTATCAAACTTTCAAAAATCTTTCTTGTGGGACTAAAAAGAGAAAGACAATTTTTGTGTTTTGAGAGTTCTTCTAAAGCACAAGCCCTGACCCAAGAGTCCACTCACTACTCTCCCTTACTCAGGTAGGACTTGAAGGTAGGACTCAAAAGGTGTCCTCCCTGTCAGGTTTATGCTTCTGTCTGTACCTGGTTCTCGCTGTGTCTGAAGCTTATGTGTGAGATTTCAAATAAAAGAACAACACCATGTGGTAGACAGAATAATTCTCCATCCCCTGCAAACTATCCATGTCCTAATATCCCAGATCGAAACAGTGACATGCTTTATTATTTTGGGCTACAAAATCACTGCAGATGGTGACTACAGCCATGAAATTAAAAGACACTTGCTCCTTGGAAGAAAAGTTAACCAACCTAGACAGCATATTAAAAAGCAAAGACATTACTTTGCCAACAAAGGTCCATCTAGTCAAGGCTATGGTTTTTCCAGTGGTCATGTATGGATGTGAGAGTTGAACTATAAAGAAAGCTGAGCACCGAAGAATTGATGCTTTTGAACTGTGGTGTTGGAGAAGACTCTTGAGAGTCCCTTGGACTGCAAGGAGATCCAACCAGTCCATCCTAAAGGAAATCAGTCCTGAATATTCATTGGAAGGACTGACACTGAAGCTGAAACTCCAATACTTTGGCCACCTGATGTGACGAGCTAACTCATTTGAAAAGACTGACCCTGATGCTGGGAAAGATAGAAGGCGGGAGGAGAAGGGGACAACAGAGGATGAGGTGTTTGGATGGGATCACTGACTCGATGGATGTGAGTTTAAATAAGCTCCAGGAGTTGGTGATGGACAGGGAAGCCTGGCATGCTGCAGTCCATGGGGTTGCAAAGAATTGGACATAACTCAGCGACTGCACTGAACTGAATCCCCCAAACATGTGAATATGTTACCTTACCTGGCAAATGAACTTTTCACATGTGATTAAGTTCAGGATGTTTGATGGAAGTTATTGTGGATCATCTAGTTACTTTTTTACTTGAAATATAGTTGCTCTTCAGTATTACTTAAGTTAACTAGCTAGCTAGTGTGTCTGACTGTTTGCGACCCTGTGGGCTATAGCCCACTGGGCTCCTCTATCTATGGAATTCTCCAGGCAAGAATACTTCAGTGGATTGCCATTTCTTCCTCCAGGGGAATCTTCCTGACCCAGGGATTGAACCCATGTCTCCTGTGGCTCCTGCATTGACAGGCAGATTCTTTGCCACTGAGCCTCCTGGGAAGCCCCATTTAAGTTACAGGTGTACAGAAAAGTGATTCACCACTTTTAAAGGTTATATGAAATTTATAGTTATTATATGGATCATCTAGTTATAAAAAAGAGGGTATCAGGAGAGACAGAAGAGGAGGGAGATGTGAGGACAGCAACATAAGCCAGACTGATGCGATTGCTGGTTCTGGAGGGAGAAGAGGGCCTTGAGCCCAGGAGGGCAGGTGGCTTCTAGAAGCTGGAACAAGCAAGAAATGGATTCTCCCTATACTCTTTCCTGGAGCATTTCATGGACAGAGGAATCTGGTGGGTTACAGTGTGGGTCACAAAGAGCCGGATGTGACTGAAGTGACTTAGCCCACTAGAGCTTCTAGAAGCCTCTAGAAGCCCTGCCAACCACGTAGATTCCTGACCTCCAGAACTGTATGATAATAAACTTGTGTTAGTTTAAATCATTAAATTGTGGTAATTTGTGGCATCAGCAATGGGAAATGAATATACCCCTCTTCCAACCCATCCTAAACACTTGTTGCTTCCTCAAATCACACACTTAATCCACTGACTTAGGGATGCTTTGCTTTTTTTTCCTGATGAACTCAAACCGTTTTCCATTTCCCACTAACACACACCATGGCTTCACATTCTTGGACTGAGATTTTGAGAAGTCCTAACGTGCTCTGCTGTGTTTTAGGGAGAAACAGAGCCCCTATGTATCAGCCGTACCAGTGAGCCAGGCGGATAGGCAGGTGTGAAGGGGACTTGAGGTGATGGACCAGCTGTGTGCTTCGAGGAACCTGCCTTAATTGGGAAACTTGATTAGGTGGTGCAGTGGTAAAGAATCTACCTGCCAATGCAGGAGACATGGATTCCATCCCTAGGTTGGGAGGATCCCCTGAAGGAGGAAATGGCAACACACTCCAGTACCCTTGCCTGAAGAATCCTGTAGACAGAGTAGCCTGGTGGGCTACAGTCCATGGGGGTGCAGTGAGAGTGAAATTTGCTCAGTCGTGTCCGACTCTTTGCGACCCCATGGACTGTACAGTCCATGGAATTCTCCAGGCCAGAATACTGGAGTGGGTAGCCTTTCCCTTCTCCAGGGAATCTTCCCAACCCAGAGATTGAACCCAGGTCTCCCCCATTGCAGGCAAATTCTTTACCAGCTGAGCCACAAGGGAAGTCCAAGAACACTGGGGTGGGTAGCCTATTCCTTCTCCAGCAGATCTTCCCAACCCAGGAATTGAACCGGGGTCTCCTGCATTGCAGGGAGATTCTTTACCAACTGAGCTATCAGGGAAGCCCTAATAGCTTCTTTGGGGTTACAGAGTTGGACACAACTTAGCGACTGAGCACAATCAGTTAACTGTGTGCAGCTCTGTATGTTGACTCGCTTCTTGCCCTCCCCCACCCCCCAACCCAAGTCTTGACTAAATCCTCTACAAAGCAGTTCATGTGTGCTATAACTGTGCTGCAGACTTGCAAGGGGAGTTTAATGACTATTTCGGCCAAGGCGATAACGGGGAAACGGCCCTTTTGAAGCCAGAGTTGGGGAGACAACAGCGATAATTAATTTTCCCGGGGGATGCTCACCTGCAGGGAAGAATCCAAAATACTTTTTCTGAGAAAAGCATGTCGTGGCCATAATGATCAGGGTTCTTGGTCTTCCTTAATCAATTGGAAATTGACTAGAAGCCAGACAAGAAATTCAGGCCAGGCTTTATGGGGGCCCTGCTGCAGCAGCAGGGAAGGAGAACAAACAGCAGGGTCCCTTGCTCACTCACTCCCTGAAGGGGCGTGAGCTTGTTCCTCATATGGAGTGAGGCTAGGGTTGTGCCTAGTGGGTGAGCAGGAGGGGTGGCTTAGGTGTTTTGCCCACCCCTCCTACGGTGATGTTGTGTGCAAGGGGTGCTCAGTACCCTGCTTTTGCTCCTGACTTCCTGATTTTGCTCTTCGGAAGCAGCAGTTGGGCTTTCTTGGTCTTTTTGTAGCTTTTGTCCAGAATTTGCACCAACTTTCTTTGTATTTTGTTGTTTCAGGAGAGGAGGATCCAGGTGTAAGCATTAATACCAGTCGGTCCCAGGTCCCAGCCTGTCTCAATAAGGATTAGGATGAAATTCCTTTGCAATGTGAGTGTGCCTCTCTGTGCCAACTACCACTTTTCAACCCCAGGATCTGGGGACACGCAATAACAAAGTGGAACTTAGGAGCTTGGTGGCAATGGGGACTGTCAACCCTAGAAATAGACAGAGGCAGCCTCTGTGGAGTTAGCTTCTTGGCAGGTGAGTCATTGCTTCCATTATACCCAGCCAAGGGCTCAGTTACCTTTACCACGGGTACTGTAACACTTAAACAGCAAACAGCATGTGTTTCTTTTACTATGTCCCACTACAATCATTAGTGGGACGGTTGTTCAGTTGTTCAACAACTGTTTAACACCTTTGTGCCAGAGAAAAAGCATAACCCTTTTGGTCTGCCATAAAACAGAAGCAGTTTTAAAAATTGCATTTCTTATAATGAGTGTAAAATTCTTCTGAAATAACATGACCCCCTGCATAATGTGACAATTGTCATACATGCCACACACCCAGATCTCAGCAGTTCTATCTGTAAGCACAGGAACCAGTTTTTCAGCACAATCAGAAACCTGGCTTAAGCCCAGGAAGGATTTTAGTTATTTAAGTGATACTGGAATTAAAACGTTTATGTTCAAGCCAAATAGGTTTCTGAGGGTAGTCCAGAAAGTAGGACTTTGTAATTCACCAACTATCTAACAAATAATGCCACATATTCAAAAGGAGAGACTGGAAAAGATAGTAAATGATGTTGGAGGTTATGGGAGAGAGTGGCTGCTTTGGTATTGGTGGCAGTTGTGAGAACATGACGACAGACTGAAGCTGGTATTTGGAGTGGGAGGGAGTGTCTGACATGACAGAACAGAGTTGGGAAGAGAAAGTGGGAAATGGATAGTCCACCCTGAGGTCAGTGCTTTCCATCAGACCCGCGTTCAGGAGTGCTGCTGTCCCGGGAACAGTGTGGCCAGAGGAAAGGAGCAACAGCTACATCCACCTTCTGCCATCCACCCTCCTGTTTACCTCCACCCACAGCCTTTTGTTTCGAAACTAAGAGCTAAACCTTAGTAACCTGCAGTCATTCTAAAAGGGATAGGAGCTCTTATGAAAAAGAAGTCATTAAATTCTAGAGATACACATGGCACACATAACTGAGGGAGTTGCTCAGGTGTTGACCACTTGCATTGTGATTTGGAGGACACGGAAAGGCTTCACAAACAGGTCTTTTTACTTCTCTGAAATGTGTTTGGTATTATTGTGGACTTATTGAAATTCTAAGAAGCTCTTAATGATTCATGCTAGCCAAATGAAGAAGTTAGAGCATTTTTGTATGTACCCATATAAGAGAGTGGAGAAGACGTCAGAAGTCAGTTTCATCATTCTTTCTTGTACTTCTCATTTTATTATCCCAGCCAGGGACGTGGAATGTCTTGATAGATTGAACAGCTGTATATATTGACTTAGAACTGAGAGACAAAATGTCTTGAGATTTCTGAGAAAGTATAGCGATGAGATTTATTTGAATCACTTAGCAAATATAAGAAGTGGAAAGCTTCATTAATTCAGGAGCAATCATTTTTGAAATTGTCTGCACTTAGAGATTAAAATGATAATCCTGACCTGGTTTGAGCACTTTTATGGAAAACTCAAGAGTTTTATATAGTGTCAACTTTCTTTATATAATTTCTTTAGATTTAATTTTTCCTTTCAACTTCAAGCGCTCAGTTGGTTTTGTCACTTAAAGCCTACTGATGACAGCTGAATTATTTCTTAATTTTGTTGGATTTTGATTTTTTTATGGGAGTCTTATTTGTCTTTCTAGAATTATCCTTCATGAAAGCTGCTTCTTTTTATCATTTTTTCTTTATTTCTTGAAATAAATCAAGTATAGCTAAATATGTTATCTCTCGTTATATTAGTTTTGGCAATATATAATGGGTCAATATTAAAAGAATTAAAGAATTAGTGGAAATGCTGAAGCTTTTTTGAGGGAAGGAGGGTGAATTGTTTGGGTTACCTATTCCCTTAAGATTTGTTAGAATCATATTAAGTTACTTAAGCACATTCCCTGGAATAGCCTGATATTTCATCACATTTGAAAGCATGTGTTTCCTTCCTAAAGCGGTAAGCCTTAATATCGCTGGGGCTGGAAATAAAAATTTCAAATGTCAAAAATTTCTCACATTGTATTTTCAAAGAGAACAGACTTCACTGATGTGAGTGGTTGATGCTTTAAAAGTTCTAAGCAAATGTTCACTTTCAACTGAAATTCTATTCCATCTGCTTAATGAATCCATGTGAAGTACATCACCCTCAAGTTATAGTCATTCTTTCTTTGGTGTGAGGCCTCATCTGAAAACCTGGGAAACAAGCCCCACCAAACAGCACACCGAATACAAAGAATTTAGTAATATTGTAGGTTCCGTTCCAATCTGTTTCCCAAGGTCTTGGTGAAAGGTATTACTCCAGGTTTGCTAGGAGAACATAATTAGGGAGTGTGGGAGAGGGAGCATTTGATCAACCTAATCGGTTATTCCTATCTTGCAGAATTTTTTGATTCCTTCCTCAGTATTACAGAAGGGAATTTCCAGCATCTCAACTTCATCTAATAGGGCTCAGCACTTAGTCCAAATTTCCAGCAATTATTGCAGCACACAATTGGAACTGATATCAATTATTGAAGCTATCGCATTAATGCAACATACTCACTGAGAAAACTCATAAGTATGACTTCAGCCTGATATAAAACTATGCTTTTCCCTCTTAGGTAGAGAACTCTTTTTATCAGATTTTTCCCTTTACAAGGAGCAAAGCACTCTTTGTACACAGATTTCCAAGATTTTTGTCTAAAGAGATTAGCAAAATTTCACAGTTCCTCTTTTGCAGCTAAGCCCTTTCCTCCAGATTTTTGACTTCAGAAGTGAGTACCCTAGGTCATGTTGGGATCTGACTCTAGGTCTAGAAATAATAGAGGTGACTGTGGAGCCGGGCATGAGAAGAATGGGTGTGCAGGCTGTTACGTGTTTGCTTCTTCCCATTGGTTCTTTGTCTTCTCTGTTTTGCTTGGTGCTTTGGCAAACTGATCTTTTGGACTGTGTCACTGAGCACAGTCCAAACTGATCTCTTGGACTGAGCTCCTTTGACCTCTGACTTCTCATTGGTTTAGGTGAATGGGAAACAGGATCTTGGGTAGTGAAAGAGGAGAGAGTTCAGAGCTTTTCCTTTGCCTTCTTTCTTCTTTTGCCAGGGTCCTGGTTGGGACTGTATTCCTCTATACCCATACTTCCCAGTGGGTGGCCCACTTCCTGGACAGCTCTCACTGGTTTCAGGCCACATGTCTTTCTTTTCTTGCTCCTTTGGGCTTAGTCATGATAATGGTTTCTTGCTGTTAGCACGGGGTGCCTCGTCATTCCTTACTGGTTCCTTAAAGCTGCCTCGCTCACTTGCTCGCTCAGTTTGCTTTAGTCATGTCCGATTCTTTGTGACCCTATGGTCTGTAGCCCACCAGGCTCCTCTCTCCATGGGATTCTGCAGGCAAGAATATTGGAGTGGGTTGCCATACCCTCCTCCAGGGGATCTTCCCGGCACAGGGATCGAACCTACCTCTGTTTATGTCTCCTTCATTGGCAGGCGGGTTCTTTACCACTAATGCTGTCTTGGAACCTAGACTTTTGTAAACAGTTATAAAATAAATCATTTTCAGTTAAAACCCTTTGGGTATTCTGTATCTTACCTACAAGGACCTTAAATGATAAAATTAGCCTTTCCTTTCAAGATACGTCCAACATCTAAGGCTGTTTCATCTGTGTTTATGCAACCAAATGGTAAAGGCCTCATCAGATGAGGAAAAGAGGTTGCTATGGCTACAAGGGGGTGTGGCTGGATGTTTGGAGTCTCCTAGTTCTCCAAACCTCCTAAATAGCTCCACTTTGATTTTTGGACCCCATTTTTCCCCATCATTGCTCTATATTTAACATGAACATTCTAGTGAGTCTGTGAATTCAATCAGTGGAGTTTGTTTTTAAGGTACTTATTTGGAGAGGGCAATGGCACCCCACTCCAGTACTCTTGCCTGGAAAATCCCATGGATGGAGGAGTCTGGTGGGCTGCAGTCCATGGGGTCCCTAAGAGTTGGACACGATTGAGCGACTTCACTTTCACTTTTCACTTTCATGCATTGGAGAAGGAAATGGCAACCTGCTCCAGTGTTCTTGCCTGGAGAATCCCAGGGATGGGGAGCCTGGTGGGCTGCCATCTATGGGGTCGCACAGAGTTGGACACGACTGAAGACACTTAGCAGCAGCAGCAGCAGTAGCCTTATATTTCTAAGAGATAAAAAGATTCTTTTAGCTCAGTCTGTGCTTTGAGATGTAGGTCATGATTTGACTGTGTTACTCTCTTTTTTGAACTGGCCAGAGCCAGTAAAAGAAGCCATCCACCCCTCTACATGGAATTCCTCACATCCTTTATGTTGTTTCATGACACTGAAAAATTGGTCCCCCACAGCCTTGAAGTCCAAGAGGACTTCATTTTAAGTGATCCCAGGAGATACTTTAATGAGCTGTTTCTCCTGTCTGCCATGAGTTAGAATATTCTCTTTCCTGAATACTAGAGGGATTCTTACTGCTTTCAGCCAGATAACCAATCCAGATCTGCCCATTTCTTTAAGGGTCCATTACCTGCAATTTCATTCTCTGGTATCAAACTATGTTTCAATCAGCATACTTGATTTTAATCAACAGAAATTGCCTTTAGGTGGTTTAAGCCAGAAAAGAAATTTTTGGAGGACGATGAGTAATTCAGATTCCACTAAAAAATGGGCAGACACTAAGTGAAGAGTCTAGAAAATAAGAAAATTAACTAAAGTCATGTCAAAGCAATAGTTTGGTTAGGATTCTACCATGGGATCTTGCCATAGTCATTGATGGTCTCTCGGTGTCACTGAGACCGTGAATACTTTTTCAACATTTCTAGCATATTTAGGGCATTTTCTCAGATTGCCAGTGTTAAAATCTCTGATTAGAGCATTTGATAGACTTAGTCTAAGCTCTAACTGTTAGTGAATGAGTATGAGCCTAGACCTTGCCTCCCACTAACGTTACCACAAAAGAGAATTCTTGCTGAATTGGTTCAGCTGGTAAAGAACTTGCCTGCCAATAGGAGATATAAGAGATGCGGGTTTGATCCCTGGGTTGAGATTTCCTGGAGAAGGAGATGGCAATCCACTCCAATATTCTTGCCTGGAAAATTCCATGGACAGAGGAGACTTGTGTGCTACAGTCCATGGGGTTGCAAAGAATCAGACATGACTGAGCATGCACGCACACACTCAGTTGTTGGTTAGCTAAAAATCAAGACAAAAACTGAATAAAAAAAAAAAAAGGAAGCAATCACTGTTTAATATATGCATCCTGCCTTCTTGACTCTGGATAGTCAGAGTCCTTTTGTGGGGCCAGTGTTGGAAGAGCAGTCAAGCATACTTGCTATAATTCTTGGCCACAGTGACTCAAATATGAAAGTAATGATTACTCAAATTGGTTATGGTTTGAGCATTGTTATGTGCATCATTTATGGTCTAAACTCCTCCTCTCCCTTTCCTCCTTTTTCCTAATATCCCACTGGTCACAAATCTTTGTTGATTTGTATTCCATTCTACCGTAGAGATTTGATAATTTTATTTTTTATTATTTGTAATTTTGGCTGATAAGTCAAATCAGTAAGTGATGCTAAGCCATACCTAGTACCAAACATTAATAAAAGAGGACAGGTAAAGGGGAAGAATGTTCTTGTTATCTTTACTGTCTCTTTTTAAAATTAATATAGTTTTTCTTTGTTTCAACTGTTGTTTCTCTGAGTCCATCAAAAATTGAAAATTGTACATTTTGTATTTATTCTGCTGTAGATAATTTCTTCCATTTTGATAAAATTGACGATTTAGCCAAGGATGTAATGTTTTGATTCTAATGATTAAATGAATACCATTTTTTACAATAAGAAGGGGCATATTTATGATTTCTTCTGTCATTTTACTTATTATGTAGAAATTGTAGATTTCACATATCATAAGTCCTTATTACTTGCATAATTGAAGATTTATAAAAAGCTTGTATTTCTGTGGAAACCTTCCATTTTTGAACTATGAACACTGTGAATTGCCCTAGAAGATCCCAGTATCGTCACTGGTAAACATAATTTTGACGTCACTGTTGAGGCCAGCTTTTCGCTCATGATCCAGCTATGGAAAAAATAGACAATGTTGAGTAGTTACTATTTATCAATTAAAAGAACAGGAATGATATTTGGGGATGTTCTGAGTGAGTCATGAAGAATATGCAGGAGCCATGAAGTTAAAATATCTTGTTGGCATCTGGCTTTCCCTGTTCACCCCTAACCTATAAAATAGTTCAGACAAACCCTCTTACTGCAACACCTCCATGAAAAGGACATGAACAGGAACTTAAATCCTTCTGCTGTGTCTGTGTATCACGTCCTCTCTCTTCTTTACCAGACGCTATTTCATATGGTCTGTATATAGTTACAAAGGCCTCATTCCCAATCCCAGAGAGAACAACTTGGCTTTTGACTTACATGTTGTCAAGTAGCCAATTAAATAAGATTTTCCATTTTTCAAGTGGTGTTAGGGTGTTGTCTAGGTAAAATATCTGTCATCCTATCACATTGGCACATCTGTTGACTAGATTTAACTGAATCTAAAACTGTAATATGATTAGAACAGCAGATGTGGAATGACGTGAAAAAAAAGGCAGGCAGCTTGAGGAGTATCTATTGTTTTTTATTAATTATGGTATCAGCTTTAAAAAAATGACAGAGCTCAGACAGATCCTTCATATTTAAAGAGGAAGTCTTCAGGTATCAGTTAATTTTAATGGGCAGGTTCTCTACTGATATGTACATGTATATCCCTACAGACATTCCAAGTATACTTATCAACATCTGGAAGCAGTGTTGGCCAAACCGAGTGCTTAGTTCTTAACATCAAAAACCATATTTTGAAAAGAATCTTTTATAAATTTTGGAAGGAAGCTGTGAATAGTTACCAAAAAAGTAGACTTTTCAATATATTCTAATGTCTGAGTTATTAAGGAGTCAGATGTCTGAAACGCAACTCTAGCGCAATCTGGAGTTTAGAAAAAAAGAGAAAAGTATCAGCAAGGATGTGACTAGATTAGACGAGTTGAATATACTATTGTACTCACTGAAAAACTTCTCTTTCATTCATTCATTCATCCATTCTTCCTTCCTTTTTCTTCTTCTCTTTTTTTAGGCTAAAATTTCAGCAGCTACTTAGCTAGCTCACACTCCAAAAAATGAGGTTGATTGATCCTTTGATTAATTAGAAGAATGGGAAAATGTTATGGGTGAGCCAAAGCTTTTAAGATTCAGCTCTGTAGGTTGAAATGCATAGGAGAACTGAATAGGGAAGAGAAGAGATAAAGAAGGGATAAAGAAAAATCATGTCTCAGAGGAAAGACAACACAACAAAAGTGGCAGACACTAGAAGACAGGAGCTAAGAACTGCTGCTGCTAAGTCGCTTCAGTCGTGTCCGACTCTGTGCGATCCCATAGACAGCAGCCCACAAGGCTCCCCCGTCCCTGGGATTCTCCAGGCAAGAATACTGGAGTGGGTTGCCATTTCCTTCTCCAATGCATGAAAGTGAAAAGTGAAAGTGAAGTCGATCAGTCCTGTCCGACTCTGAGCGACCCCATGGACTTCAGCCTACCGGGCTCCTCCATCCATGGGATTTTCCAGGCAAGAGTACGGGAGTGGGGTGCCATTGCCTTCTCCGGGAGCTAAGAACAGAGTGGTAAAAAACAGATAATGTAGAACTGTGACGTTCATGATGTGTATCAGATTCCATGAATTCACTCGTTTATTCATTCAAACCACATTTATTGGGTTAATCATCTGTGCCTAACATTAGGAAAATCCTGGATGGTTCAAAGGTGGACAAATACTGTCCCCATCTCTGTCCTCCAGGTGCTCAATGTTGGGTGAGGGTGGGAGAGTGTGGACCCATGTTATAGGTGCAATGCTGCTGCTGCTGCTGCTGCTGCTGCTGCTGCTACATCGCTTCAATCGTGTCTGACTCTGTGCAACCCCACAGATGGCAGCCCACCAGGCTCCCCCGTCCCTGGGATTCTCCAGGCAAGAACACCGGAGTGGGCTGCCATTTCCTTCTCCAATGATAATGATGATGCTATATGTGTGCAAATGATACAGCAGGAGCACAAGGGAGGAATTTACCACTTTTCCTTGGAAAAGGAGGAAGGAAGGCTAGAAAAGACTCTGAGCTGAGCCTTAAATGTTACTTCCTTACAGTTTCTGGCAGGTTCCAATGGAGACATTCAAAATAAGAATTAACCACCTACCAACCCTAATAAATAGTGATCATAATGGTGCCTGAACCATCTAAGGAAAGTTTTTATGTTCTGTACAACTTGTGTGTGCCTTAAGACTTAACTCATTGACTCCATCTATTCTTTGGAGGTGATCTCCTTCTTTCATCACCCAGACTTAAACTGTCCTTATTAGAATTATCACAGGCTAATGGACCATGTCTAGTCTATGAACCATCATTAGATCATACTGCTTTCCACTCTATGTAATTTCCCTCATTACTGGATTGTAAATTCCCTGCTGCTGCTGCTGCTAAGTCACTTCAGTCGTGTCCAACTCTGTGTGACCCCACAGATGGCAGCCCACCAGGCTCCCCCATCCTGGGATTCTCCAGGCAAGAGTACTGGAGTGGGTTGCCATTTCCTTCTCCAATGCATGAAAGTGAAAAGTGAAAGTAAAGTCTCTCAGTCATGTCTGACTCTAGCGACCCCATGGACTGGAGCCTACCAGGCTCCTCCATCCATGGGATTTTCCAGGCAAAAGTACTGGAGTGGGGTGCCATTGCCTTCTCCGTAAATTCCCTAGTGTCCTTGAAATACTTTCCTAGTAAATTTTAGCATCTGTTGTTTGTTGTTGTTCACTCCCTAAGTTGTGTCTGGCTCTTTGCAACCCCATGGAATGAATTTACAGCTGCAAAATGAGTGAATCAATGTGGTAAGGCTCTTGACACGTCAAAAGATTACGCTTTTGATTATCCGGAAAATGTAATACTTAGTTCTAGCCTCTTCTCTATAACAGAATTGTGAATGTAAGGCTCAATCCATCATCTAGCATGACTTTATCTTACTGTTAAAAAAAAAAGCACATCTGAAAGTTAGGGACGAAGTGCAGGTAATGGCTTCGCATCATGAGCACTTTTAGAAAAATATTACCTGTGGTCAGGAAATAACAGTTTTAAGGAGGCTGAGGTGCAACCCCAGTCCTAGATTGCTGCTCAGCATGGTTTATCAGGAAAGGGTGGGAACCACTTACAACGGTGTGAAATTCATCTGTGAAGCCTCTCTCAGTGCTGTGCCATCTGGTGAAACACTGGTGAATAACTAGCCAATTACATTACCAGAAAAGATGACATTGATTCTAAAATTTAAAATTGTGAGTGTTTCCTCATTGAATTCAGCCATCAGGCAGTCAGTCAGTGTTGATGAACAGAATATCTGAAGATCTCCGGCTTAAATTTATTTGCATTATTGAATTCATATTTTCAGCTAATGATCCAGGGCTCAATAGTTCTCTCTCTGACATTTTACATGTCCTAGAACTTTCCTGTGAATGGGGAGATATGTTTTTTCCAGTAATTGAGAATGTGGGTCAATGTTTTTGAGAACCACTCTGCAAATGGGAAGTGTTGCAGTGTATAAATTCAAGCCATTATTATTATTGCTATTAACTCTGCCTGCTAATTACCTGAAGACCAGTTCATCCACTGAAACTTAACTTTTTAATGCAGACTGCAAGGAATTTATAACCTTATCTACTAGTCCTTTTCCTTTTTTAAAATTTTAATTTCCTTTTAATGCTACATGGTCAAATGTATGAGGTATAAAATTATATGAATGAATAGGTTACACATATAAAAAGTGATCCTCTCTGTATGGAGAGAGTAACATGGAAACTTACATTACCATATGTAAAATAGATAGCCGATGGGAATTTTCTGTATGATTCAAGGAACCCAAACAGGGGCTCTGTGACAATCTAGAGGGGTGGGATGGGGAGGGAGATGGGCGGGAGGTTCAGAGGGAGGGGATATACGTATACCTGTGGCTGATTCATGTTGATATTTGGCAGAAAACAACAAAATTCTGTAAAGCAATTATCCTTCCATTAAAAAAATAAATAAATTTAAAAAAGTGATCCTCTCTGGATCATTCTACATTTCTGTGGGAAGAATTGAGGAGAAAAAACAGGAAATGTAGGTGTGAATTAATTTTCATTTATTTAAAATTAAAGAAGAAAGGAAACTCAAGTCTTCTAAAATAAAGTGCCTTTGGAGGTTAATTTTGGTTAAATGAATTAAAAACTGTTTTCAGATTAAAGGAAATAAGCAACAGTCAAATGCTCTGAAAATTTTTAAGGAAAAGAAAGCTTAAAGACTCCAATTTAACATTTAAAACACAAGTATAAGCTTCCCAAACCAAAGGAAAAGAGAAGAAAATTCCTTTTCCTGAGACTGTGATAATGGCTTAATAAGCAACTCCCCCCCAAACATTCTAAAATTTCAGAGAAAAACCCTGAAAAATACAAATATCTCTGATATTCATTTAATGAGAAGTCACAGAATAGATTGAAATAAATGTGCTAGTAATTAAAATTGGTTGAAAATCACCACTGAATTCCTTAAAAATGTTTAGAGAACATAGGAAGATACACAGATGCTTTGTAAGATGTTGATATCTTAGAGACACTTCACATAAAAGATATTGCCTGTTACTGGACATAATAAAATAGAATTATTCTAAACTCTTCCAATAATAAAATTGAAATTATTATACTGGTATTAGAATTTGTAGTTTATAAAAATGCTGCAGATATGTTTTTCCACAGTTAAATCCTTGATAAGAGAAATATTCAAAATCATGACCTATAGAAATAACTCAAGACATGCTATTATGCTAAGCAATGGAAATAAAATTATTTTTGTCAAACGGTAACATAATGATGTTAATTAATTTGATATTACAATTTTCCTCTCTATTTTAATAGGCCTTATCTGTAACAGTTTTGCTGTTTTACAAGTATAATGAAGTTTGATAAGTCAGATATTAGAATACACATTTGATCAGCAGAACTCTACTCTGAGCTAAAAGTTCAGTTGATTATAAACTTTATAAATATTAATGGAATGCTGTGTTCCTTTATGCTTATTTAATAAGGGAAACAAAATAAGGAGTTATCAAAATGGTGACTGTTGGGGAATTAAGAAATTCACACTAGCTGTTCAGATAGCCAGATTTTTCAGTATATTTTAAGATATTCTATTTCCTCAGTGCTTATATAAATATGAATATCACTGACCCATATAATTCACTGTCTCTATACAAAGAAGTAAAACAAAACCAAAATTCTAACTAAGAAGGCATGTTTGCTAAATACATACACATTTTTTTTTACAGGTTGTACAGCCTGATATTGTTAAATATTTAAAGCAAGAACTAGTATTTAAAGATTGAAAATTCTAGTTATCTGTTCTGGAAGGACATTTCTCACTTTACTCCTTGTCATTTATTTTCGTTTAAGCAAGTCTATATTTCTTTGACCCCTCATGGTAAAGAAAATAGAATAGAATATCAGAATTCCCCAGTTGATAGAGGTCATATATTGTTAGCTGGGCGGGAGCCCACAATGCTTGGATGCAGATGAGTTTGCTAGTGTACACACTAGCAAGAGTGGAAATTTACCTTGACTCAATTGGAAGTGGATAAAAGCAGTACTATCGCCATGATCTAGAACTTGGGGACAATGCCAATGCATTAGCATGGAAGCCCAGTCAGAAACACTTCCTGTGGACAATGGGAGGCCCAGCCTCATCATACTCCTGCTTACTGATCCACATTTGCTGGAACGTGGACAGGCTGGCCAGAATGGAGCCCCCAATCCAAACGGAGTACTTCCGTTCTGGGGGAGCAATGATCTTGATTTTCATGGTGCTGGGTGCCAGGGCTACAATTTCCTTCTGCATCCGTTCAGCAATGCCAGGGTACATAGTGCTGCCTCCAGACAGCACGGTGTTGGCGTACAGATCCTTGCGAATATCCACATCGCACTTCATAATAGAGTTGAAGGTTGTCTCGTGGATTCCACTGGACTCAATGCCCAGAAAGGAAGGCTGGAAAATGGCTTCTGGACATCGAAAGCGCTCATTCCCAATAGTGATCACCTGCTCGTCGGGAAGCTCGTAGCTTCTCTCCAGGCAGGAGGATGCTGCAGTGCTGACCATCTCTTGCTCAAAGTCTAGGGCCACATAACACAGCTTCTCTTTGACGTCACGAACAATCTCCCGCTCAGCCGTGGTGGTGAAGCTGTAGCCTCGTTCTGTCAGGATCTTCATGAGGTAATTGGTCAGGTCTCTGCCGGCCAGGTCCAGACGTAGAATGGCATGAGGCAAGGCATAGCCTTCATAGATGGGTACAGTGTGAGTGACCCCATCCCCAGAATCCATCACGATGCCGGTGGTCCGGCCTGAGGCGTAGAGGGACAGCACGGCCTGGATGGCCACATACATGGCAGGTGTGTTGAAAGCCTCAAACATGATCTGAGTCATCTTCTCCCGGTTGATCTTGGGGTTGAGGGGTGCCTCAGTGAGGAGGATGGGATGCTCATCTGGAGCCACGCGGAGCTCGTTGTAGAAGGTGTGGTGCCAGATCTTCTCCATGTCATCCCAGTTGGTGACCACTCCATGCTCAATGGGGTACTTCAGGGTCAGGATGCCTCTCTTGCTCTGGGCCTCATCCCCCACGTAGCAGTCCTTCTGGCCCATGCCTACCATGACCCCCTGGTGCCGGGGACGTCCCACCATAGAGGGGAACACAGCCCTGGGGGCATCGTCACCGCCAAAGCCTGCCTTGCACATCCCTGACCCATTATCCACCACCAAGGCAGACAGCTCGTCATCACTCATGGTCCTGTCCAGAATCTTCCAGATGGGTGAACAGAAGTTAAATGCAAAGACCAGACTCTGGTGTGCAAGAGAGAGAATGAACAGGCTGACAACTCTTCAGAGCTGCCTGCAGAGAGGGGAGCCTGTGCTGTGATGATAGGTATTTAAAGGTGCACACTGGCGCCTCCCATGTCCTATCCCACCAGTTCTCAGCATTTCTGGGTGGGGTTGCCTTTGAGGTATTAATAATTATGATGATACAAATCATTAGCAGACCTTCCTTCATAAGGGGAAAATTGGCTACCGAGTGGCTGAATCTCAGGTTACTATAATTAGGCAACCCACACAGGCTGTCAGCTTGCTTTGGTGCAGTGTCTGGATAACTATGATGATGCAGTGGGGCATATAAATGCAAGATGAAAGAAAGCTGGAGCGAGGTGTGGGTAACAATGCCAAAAGGGGCATTTCCTCCCTAGTTTGCCCTCTGGGTCCATTTTCTGTACCCTAGATTTAATTTTCCATTCTTAATACATTGTTCTTGACTCTGAAAACTTAATTTTTTCAAGATTTTATTTCCCATTAGATTCCAAACCCCAAAGGATATCATCATGATAGAAACTGTTTTAATGAATAAAAATAATGTATGACCAAGAGAGGCCTCACAGCTGTAATTATTATGCATTTGTATCATGTAAAAATTTAGAGATATTTAAGAGACTTCTAGCACATTAGTGATCAAGTAAAATCAATAAACTACTACAGATTTTCTTTCCTGATATAAATTCTAATAACCAAATTTCATTAAGCTCTATGCTTATTAGGTATTGTTCATAGAGCTAGGTTTGTTGGGTTCGTGTTGATTGCATAGGGGCTGAATGTCCAACCATCTTGAATGATTTATTAGATAAAATGCAGATTATAAAATATTTATGTGCAATAATTCTTGTTTTATAACAATGAGCAAAGTTTAGCAATAGATAAAATTTTAAGTAATATTTGAATTGATCTTTAAAACATTTTGATCTTCAAGATTCATATTATGATATCAACCATCTCTGTAATTGTTAAAATGTATCCAATTGAAATAGTATTAGCTTTCCTTCAGTTTTAGGATGTATTAAGCCCTGATCATTTCACAGGAAGTTTGTCTGCATTTTATTTCTAATAAAATAGATAGAAATATAGATAACCTGGTAATGTGTGTATCATGATAAAACATAGGATATTGGTAACATCTTACAAGGAAACAGCAATTAAGGGAGTTCATTACTTTGTTCCTTTATGTATTAGGTAAATGGGGTATTTAGGAAGTCGAGAGATAACTGGAGTAACAGGCAAGTTTGGTCTTAGAGTACAAAATGAAGAGGACAAAGGCTAACAGTTTTGTCGAGAGAACACTCTGGTAATAGGAAACACCCTTTTCCAACAATGCAAAAGACGATTCTACACATGGACATCACCAAATGGTCAACACCAAAATCAGATTGATTACATTCTTTGAAGCTGAAGATGGAGAAGCTATATACAGTTAGCAAAAACAAGACCTAGAGCTGACTGGCGCTCAGATCATCAGCTCCTTATTGCAAACTTCAGGCTTAAATTGAAGAAAGTAGAGAAAACCATTAGGCCATTCAGGTATGACCTAGATCACCTCCCTTATGATTATACAGTAGAAGTGACAAATGGATTCAAGAGATTAGATCTGGTAGACAGAGAGCCTGAAGAAGTATGGACAGAAGTTTGCACATTGTACGGGAGGCAGTGAACAAACTATCCCAAAGAAAAAGAAGTGTAAGAAAGCAAAACGGTTGTCTGAGGAGGCTTTGTTTACAAATAGCTGGGAAAGAAGAGACGTGAAAAGCAAGGGATAAAGGGAAAGATATACTCGACTGAATACAGAGTTTCAGAGAATAGCAAGGAGAGACAAGAAGGCCTTCTTAAATGAACAGTGCCAATAAATAGAGGAAAATAGTAGAATGGAAAAGACTAGAGATATATTTAAGAGAATTGAGAGATCAAGGGAACATTTCACACACAGATGGGCACAATTAAAGACAGAAAAGGTAAGGACCTAACAGAAGCAAAAGAGATTAAGAAGAGGTGGCAAGAATACACAGAAGAACTATACAAAAAAGGTCTTAATGACCCAGATAACCATGATACTGTGGTCACTCACCTAGAGCCAGACATCCTGGAGGGTGAAGTCAAGTGGGCCTTAGGAAGTATTACTATGAACAAAGATATTGGAGGTGATGGATTCCAGCTGAGCTATTTCAAATCCTAAAAGATGATGCTGTGAAAGTGCTGCACTCAATATGTCAGCAAATTTGGAAAACTCAGCAATGGTCACAGGACTGGAAAAGGTCAGTTTTCACCAATCCCAAATAAGGGCAATGCCAAAGAGTATTCAAACTCCTGCACAACTGTGCTTATTTCACATGCTATGAAGGTTATACTCAAAATCCTTCAAGCTAGGCTTCAGTAGTACATGAACCGAGAACTTTCCATATGAACAATCTGGATTTAGAAAAGGCAGAGGAACCAGAGATCAAATTGCCAACATTTGTTGGATCATAGAGAAAGCAAGGGAATTCCAGGAAAACATCTGCTTTGTTGACTACATGAAAGCCTTTGTGTGTATCACAACAAACTGTGGAAAATTCTTAAAGAGATGAGGATACCAGACCACCTTACCTGTCTCCTGAGAAAACTGTATGCAGGTCAAGAAGCAACTGTATGTAGGTTAAGAAGGCATGAAATTAAAAGACTCTTGCTCCTTAGAAGAAAAGCCATGACAAACTTAGTGTATTAAAAAGCAAAGACAGGAAAGCCTGGTGTGCTTCAGTCCATGGGGTTGAAAAGAGACACAACTGAGCAACTGAACAACATAAAGCAAGATTTAGAGCTGGACATGGAACAATGGATTGGTTCCAAATTGGGAAAGAAGTACAACCAAGCTGTATATTGTCACCTTGCTTATTTAACTTATATGCAGAATACATCATGTGAAATACCAGGCTGGATGAATTGCAAGCTGGAATCAAGATTGCCAGAAGAAATATCAACAACCTCAGATATGCAGATGATGCCACTCTGATGGCAGAAAGTAAAGAGGAACTAAAGAACCTCTTGATGAGGGTGAAAGAAGAGAGTGAAAAAGCTGGCTTGAAACTCAACATTCAAAAAACATTCATGGCATCTGGTCCCATCACTTCATGGAAAATAGAAAGGGAAAAATTTAAAGCAGTGGCAGATTTTGTTTTCTTGGGCTCCAAAATCACTGCTGATGTTGACTGCAGCCATGAAATTAAAAGATGCTTGCTCCTTGGAAGAAAAACCTTGACAAACATAGACATCACCTTAAAGAGCAAAGACATCACTTTGCTGACAAAGGTCCGTCTAATCAAAGCTATGGTTTTTCCAGTAGGTTGTATGGATGTGAGTTTTGGACCATAAAGAAGGCTGAATGCCAAAGAATTGATGCTTTCAAATTGTGCTGCTAGAGAAGACTCTTGAGAGCCCCTTGGACAGCAAGGAAATCAAACCAGTCTATCCTAAAGGAAATCAACCCTGAATATTCATTGGAAGGACTTATGCTGAAGCTGAAGCTCCAATACTTTCACCTGATGTGAAGAGCTGACTCATTGCAAAAGTCCCTGATACTGGGAAGGATTGAAGGCAAAAGGAGAAGGGTCAGCAGAGGTTGAGATGGTTAGATAGCATCATCAATCTTGTTGGATATGAATTTGAGCAAACCCTGGGAGATAGTGAAGGTCAGGGAAGCCTGGCATGCTGCAGTCCATGGGGTCACAATGAGTCAGACACGACTGAGTGAGTGAACAGCAGCAGCAGCAACAGCAAAGTGGGATATAATCTCCTCTGTCAACTCTTCTCAAGTAAACTTTTCATGCCCATATCTAAGTTATCTAAAACCTTCCTTTAGGTTAATTAATTAATTAATCATCTCAATAATGGTCACTTTGTAAGAGGTAGCAGTAGCCCAGTAGTCCTGGACAGATATGTATCCTCTAGTTCAAGGTCAGAATCAGGCAGTGTCCTTGCCCATGAACTTCCTAGAGGATCATGGTAACATGAAGTTGTGAGTGTCAAACCCTCTTCTTTGTCTACAATTTGATATAGAACTGTTTTTCTCTGGGTTTTTCCAATGCTTTCCTCTATAATGTGACTTTGACACTTTCCTTCTAACTAGTCCTGGAAAAATGTGTGCTTCACTACAAAGTCCATAGCTTTGCTTCTTTTTCCGTCCACTATCTTTTCCCTTAGTTTTTTTGTAGCTGCAAATCCAATTCCTCGTTCAACAGAATTAAAGAATTCACCCTTAAACCTTCACACTGAATGGTATTGTGTATTTCTGTTTCATGTAGCACAACCAAGCTTTTGATTAAAACAGTATTTTATTGCTATAGGACGGTGCTTCTGGAAATGTTTTTTTTCTTATTTAGACCTGTAAGAAATTGCATGTACATCCTACAATACTGAAACAAAATAAAATATTGCATTTAGCACTGGTTCCTATATATGAATCTCTTCCAGAATATAAAACAAAGTCATGTCAGTATAGGAGCCCATATGACACCAAGAACAACCTTTAGATTCTAGATTTACTAAAGCAGTCTCCTAGAATCACCTTTGAACTGAGAGCTGGCTGGTAATGAGTCTGCACTGCATAATTGTCTTGAGACTTGCTAGAAGACCTTCTAGCCTCTTGGTGTCCCAAGAGAAATTTTCATTAATTATATATTCTTAAAATAAGATTAAGTTCTTTTAATTAACCCCCCAATAATACCAGAGGGATATATTATAATTAGACAGTCGTTTAAAAATTGCATCTGTTGGACTGGTTACATTTTTTTAAAGTAGTAAGAATTTGTATGAGTGAAACATAGGAAGATGGGTTTACAAAAGCTGGGCTCTCAGTTCAGTTCAGTTCAGTTGCTCAGTCTTGTCCGACTCTTTGCGACCCCATGAACTGCAGCACGCCAGTCCTCCCTGTCCATCACCAACTCCCGCAGTTCACCCAAACTCTTGTCCATCGAGTTGGTGATGCCATCCAGCTATCTCATCCTCTGTCGTCCCCTTCTTTTCCTGCCCCAATCCCTTCCAGCATCAGAGTCTTTTCCAATGAGTCAACTCTTCGCATGAGGTGGCCAAAGTATAGGAGTTTCAGCTTTAGCACCAGTCCTTCCAAGGGGTCTCTAGTTCCTGAAGGTGATAGATTTCATAACTGACTGGAATTTGCAGATATTTAGTTGTATGCGCTAAGCTGCTCAGTCGTGTCCGATTCTGTGCGATCCTATGAACTCTAGCCTGCTAGGCTTCCCTGACCATGGGATTCTCCAGTCAAGAATACTGGAGTGGTTGCCATGTCGTCCTCCAGGGGATTTTCCCACCCCAGGGATCAAAGTGAAAGTGAAGTTCTCTTTCGTGTCCAGCTCTTTGCGACCCCATGGACTATAGCCTACCAGGCTTCTCCGTCCATGGGATTTTCCAGGCAAGAGTACCGGAGTGGGTGGCCATTTCCTTCTCCACCCAGGGATCAAACCTGCATCTTTTGAATCTCTTGCATTGGCAGCCAGATTTTTTACCCCTAGCACCACCTGGGAAACCCATTTAGTTACCTAAATCTAAAACCTATTAGGGTCTTTAAGATTAACTTTTGCAAGCCCAGAATGTCATATTCTTTTACATTTGGCCTAGTTTGACTCTCACACAGCTATAAAAACCCAGGAAGGGATAGGTAGGGGCATGACATGTAAGGACAGTCAACTGAGGTCACTTGAAGCATTGCCCTGCCTTTTCCATGTAACCTTCAGCTGATTTAATCCACAAACACTTACTAAACATCTCCCATGTGCTGGGGTCTGGTGATGTACCCATGAATAAAACACAGCCCTTATTTTTAAGGGGTTAACTGCCTGATGGGTGAAAATCCCCTCTTATCAGGCTGACTTGTGGTCACTCTGCACTGATGCAGGAGCAGCCAGCTTGTGTCCTGCTTGGCACTGCCTGGGCTGCACCGGTCCTTGTGACTTATTTTGAATATCATTCCCCAGTACACAGATAACTGTGGTTGATGTATAGGGAGAAGGAGCTTGGGGTGATAAGAACAAGGAGGGAGAAGGCCTTGAACCTGGGGTGAGGGGAAGAAGAAGACCCCTATGCTGAGTCTCAGAGGAAGAGCAGGAGGCTGCTGGCCCATGTAGAGAATGTTGCATGTATGAACTTGGAAAAAAATCAGAGAATCAATAATGATTTGAAATTAGGTATCTATAGAAATGTCAGCAAGGGTTTGGAACACGAATGTGGATCCTACTAGTAGGGGTGACAGAGTGAGGGGAACTCTAGAATTGGAGGTAATTTCCCCTCTGTGCACAGATAATTGGACTAGGGGTCTCTCGGCCATGTGCCCATGGAGGCCTGTCTCAGTGATTATCTCCTATCCCCAGACTCTCATCTCTAAACCAAACCACTTGAGATTGAAAGTTTGAATGAGGCCCCTTTCTGCTGCCACCCTAGGGACCCAATTTGAAATTCGAAGCCAGCTACCGTGTTCCCTACTCAAATACATGGATGAGTGGGTAGTGAGATTTTTTTCATTACATTTGCTGATTTATTCATTGATAGATATAAATGACCACTTTTTAAGTTAAAAACTCTTTTATCTTATACGTAAATACTATCCAATATTTATATTTCATATTGGTAAAATGGCTTAATCATATATTGGGAAGTATAATTGTTCACTCAAGAGAAATCTAACTTTATGGTTTAATAGTTTCTTGTGATAAATTCATGAAAAGCATTTACTGATAAAGAGTTTATAATGATTTACTGTTTATTTATTTTAATATATAGAACTTTGTAGAAACATGGGAAAAATTTACGAAATACAACAAGCACTCCCCAAGATAAAACCCAACTCACCTGTTTTTTAAGGCAGGTGTGGGCAAGAGGGAGGAAGAGGTGGTATTGGTGAGGTGTCACCTAGTTAGTTCCGGGAGGCACTTGGAAGAATAATTGGGGCACAAAATTGTTTTAGTGGCACAGTGACCACAGCTCCCAGCCCCCGGCCTGTGCTGGCCTATTTTTATGTGAGCAAGACCAGCATTCACTCCTCAGGCTGACAGGGCTTCCCCTGTGATATTTAACAGGATGAATTTTATGGCAGTTTTTCTTAACTCTTAACTTTAAAATATGCCATAGATCAGCTTTTGGCTAGATGGATTGACTTATTAATATAAACAAAGTTGTCAAGAGGAGGAATGGATTTCTATGTGCAGTAGATGAGCCTTGGGAAAATATCTTGATTCTAAGGAGGAGAAAAAGCAGGGGAAATTTGTGCAAATGGAAATGTCAATATTCACCGCGGCTCACCCACTGCTTCACATCAGGCAAGCTCCAATTGTGCTCTGATTCTGAAAGGTGGAGAGAGCAACAGAAAACATTGAGATTCCTGATCACTGAATGTGTGCCAATTTCTTGGCTAAATGTTTTCCTCACACACGCCAGTTCTTTAATCATCATGACAGTCCTCACAAGAAATCTAGCATTATCATCCCCATCGTAGAAGGATTAGACTGAAGTTTAATGAGTAAACTGATCAAAGCTACACAGAGTGATAGAGGCAGTGTCAGCATTCGAATCCAAGCAGATCAATTCCAGAGCTCAAGCTCTGCCTGAAGATGGGCTGAAAGAAAGTGTACGGGGCCTCTGACTGGCAACCAGTGAGACAGGCAACCAGCTAGGACCATGCCTGTGAAGTCTTTGTATTCCTGTTGGGAAACATCATCTTAAAGTGTCCAAACACCATTGTAGAGTGGAGACCAGGTTGAATATTAAAGTCAAAAGAAGAAAACGAAAAATAATTATAGAGAAATCTAACAGGTTCTTTCAAGTTATTGGTGCTTCCCTGGTGGCTCAGAGGTTAAAGCATCTGCCTGGAATGTGGGAGACCCACGTTTGATCCCTGGGTAAGGAAGATCCCCTAGAGAAGGAAAATGGCACCCCACTCCAGTACTCTTGCCTGGAGAATCCCATGGAGGGAGGAGCCTGGTAGGCTACAGTCCATGGGGTCGCAAAGAGTCGGACACGACTTCACTTTCACTTTCAAGTTATTAATAAGAATATCAAGACCTCTTACTCTCTAAATGGAGAAAAAGAAATGGTGACTTATGCCTGGACTGAGAAGGGAAGACATTTACAAGTAAAGAGTCAAATCTATGATCTAAAATAAGAAAATAGCAGAAAAGTGATTTCATGAGGCAGTTGCAGGATGTGGCACTAAATAGCAAAAACCAAATCATTACAGTAAATGCATACTTTGGATTGCAGCCATTTGCAAAGTGAAGCCTTCCGGGTGTCAGTCTTCAGAGCGTAAATGGCATTGTCTCCAAACCTCCACACTTGACCATGACATGCCAGTGGTGAATGGTAGAAAGTGGGGCAAAGACTTTCTGCTTTCAAGGGATTTAGGAAGCACGGTGAGCCTGGGGTAACTGAATCCATTTGATGGTTTCTGAAGCAGGCCAAGAATAGAAGTCAACCAAAATGGACAGTAACCATAGATTACAGAGGTGAGGTAGCAAAACTTAAGAATAATAAAATGTCAGATCAAAATAAAGGCCCTAATGATCAGAACATCTTAAAGATTATAAGTTGGAGTTGGGGATAATTCACCTGGGAGCTCAGATCATTCACTGAGTGTGGGGGCCTGACAGGACCTGAAGGGAAGATATTATGGACAGAGAATAAACAACTCTACATGTAGGTATGGTCTGATATAGGCTGGGGCTGGGGAGACCATGGGTCCTTAAGGCTAATTTACTGAGTCCAGTCTTTCATAAAAACTCACAGCAAAATGTGAAAAATACCTTTCAGTCACTGGCTTGTGTTTGCTGCTGCTTATTCATTCTGGGGAAACTGGCTTTGTGACTGCTCAAGTATCATGCCTGATTTATTGCACATTTTCATTAGGATCATCTATAAGTCCTTGTCTGCCCAATGGGATTATGACTGTCAAATGCTGGACTGTAGCAGTGTCTCTTCTCTGGAAGAGCGCTGATACTCTGGGGATGCGCTGCCCAGGATCAAGTACGTAGAAGGGGATGACGTAGGATGAGGAGCTCACTTAGGGTCTGGAAGCACCGTAACTTACTTTCCAGGGGAAACGGTGTGATTGGCAAGAAATGACTCGGTGTATTGTTTCTCTAGTCAAGGGAAGCGGTCTTTCTGGGGATCTCAGAAGACATAGCCAGGGAATCGTTTCTGGTATCTGGGACAATAGGGCCTCCTTAGGGTTTTCTTAGTTCTTTCTGCTGATGGCAAGGCAGCATGTTATCTGTTGATAGGAATGGGCAAGAGGACCCTTTGGGATGGAGTATAGGAGATGAGGGGGCAGAACTTACAGTAGGGAATCTAGAAGAAAGTAAGGGCAATGAAATATGAAAACTTACACCTGTCTGTTATGGTCTCTCTCCCTTTAGTTATGTCACAAAGCCTAGCAGAAATATCACTGAAGACGTTACGGAAAAGACGGTCCTGCTATTTGCTGCAGGTCCTGGATTGCTCATCGGGGCTGACCCTCAGCGCAGTGCAGGCGTGCAGACTGGGCACAACTTCTTTGGTCCACACAGTGCTCTTACAAAGGTTTTTAAATTTTTACTTGTGAATATTTGCAAAACAATTAGCTTCTGAAATTCTCACTTCTCTTGGAAAAAAAAAGACGAATTAAGCAACACTGGGCCCAAGTACAGCTAAAGAGCAGCTGCCGCCTTTAACAGGGTCTCCTTCCCCCACCAGCCCCCACATTCCTGTGGCATTGCTCCCACTCAGCTTCATTCAGGCTCTTTACAGGTGAGTTTAATGTGTTCTGAGAAGCCAAAGAGGAGCATGCATCTTGGAGGGGTGGGGAGGGGAAGAGACAGGTGGAAGCCTGTGCTCTGGGACCCTTCGTTGTTTGGGGTATGAGCTGGTATCCACAAGAGAGGAAAAATACTATGTAGCCAAATTTCTTTAATTAACATGACAACTGTCCAATGTAATATTTAGTCTTTAGGAGTTTAAAAAGAAATTCACTTCAAAATACAGTAGAGCACAAAGGGAGGTCCTGTTCACTGTTTTTGAGGCTGGGATAGGGTAGAATGGGTTTGTTTTACAGAAGGAAGGATTTTTAAGTCAATAATTAGAAGAAAATGGCCGAGAATATAATGCATTACAAGTCTGTTTTTTGGTTAACTGTCTCTGTTGCTGCTTTGAAAATTCAGAGGGGTGGCACCTGGGATTTTCTCTGTTCTGGTTGGACAGGTTGAAAAAGACTGGTCTGAGTTTTTAAATGGTGTTATCTCATTCTGGACTTTCCCCCACCTCTTTAAAGCAGGACATCTGTCCTTATGAAGGAAATGAATGTGTTTTCACTTCTTCAGATCCTTTTCCTCTGAAACTGTGAGTTATTTGTAAAAGGGCACCCAAAGATGCTGCAATATAAAAATTCACTCAAGGAAAACATTGGTTGAAGCATTCAGAGTAAGTCCTCCTTTTGTATCAGCTATAAATGGAATCTGAATCAAATTAGTAGAGTATCTGAAATTGACTTCTGAATTAAAATAAAAGAGAAAAAATTATTTCATTAATGTCTCTGGTCCACATTGGTTACATTTTCAGTTTTAACCAAAAAGGGAAGAAAAAGTACTCCAGGTTAGAGAGAAGGTTAATTAAAAGTACTGTATGGAATATAAAAATGCAAAAACATTCAGGAATGTTAACCTAAGGGCAAACTTTGCCAAAGAGAGTAGAGTGACTTGGGAGAGAGAGAAAGCAGAATTTTATTTATTTTACATAAATCCAACATTCATTTATGGAAATGAAAGATTAGCATATAACTCACAAATGAACCTGTCACTCCTTTCTGTAAAGCTTTTGATGACTCCCATTTGCTATAGAACAAAGTCCAAACTGCTTAGCACAGGCTTTAAGGCCCTCTATTATCTGGCTCCAACTATTTCCCGAGCCTGACATTTCCCATCCTTCCCTCCCCCATTCTGGAATCCTGTGTTCCAGGCTCCTGGACTAATTGCTACTCCCACTCCCTTGGACCTGCTGCTATTACTTACTCCACTGGGAATGTCCTTTCGACCTTCTCTGTCGTTTGACCTTCCATCAGTCTTGGAAGCTCATCAGTTTCCCCATAAAGCCTTCTCTAGTTTCCCCAGTAGGAGTTACTCTCTTGCCTCTCTCAAGTCCTGCAGCACATAGCTCAGATTTCTGTTGTAGTTTTTTCCTTTTCTGTTTTCTGCTGTTTATGTGCATGGCTGTCTCCCTCACTCTACTCTCTAGATCAGGTCCACATTTTATTTCTCACAGGGCCAGCGACAGGGTTTTGTGACTTTTGTTGTTTAATTATTGCCTATTGACCTGTACTTCCGGTGTTTAAATAGTATTTGATTGATTGGGCTATGATAACATTCCAACATATTCTGTGTATAAGTTCTAACCAAACACCTTTAATACCAAATTCATCAGCTTCTCCAAAATGCTCTGTTTACACCAGTGGTTTCAAAATATTGAAAATCATTCCATTTTCTAATTTGGAGTTCATTTTTGACTCAACCGTTTTATCTTTTTTTTTTTTTTTTTTAATCATAATGTAGGAGAAGGCAATGGCAACCCACTCCAGTACTCTTGCCTGGAAAATCCCATGGATGGAGGAGCCTGGTGGGCTCCAGTCCATGGGGTCGCTAAGAGTCGGGCACGACTGAGCGACTTCACTTTCACTTTTCAGTTTCATGCATTGGAGAAGGAAATGGCAACCCACTCCAGTGTTCTTGCCTGGAGAATCCCAGGGATGGGGGAGCCTGGTGGGCTGCCGTCTATGGGGTCACACAGAGTCCGACACGACTGAAGCGACTTAGCAGCAGCAGCAGCAGCAGTATGACACCAGATTCTATTGGGTATTCTTTGAGATTACTTCCATTTTCTCATTTCTGCTGCTCTTTACTCTTAGTTCAGGCCTGGGTCACTTCACAGTTAATTAAGATCCAGAGAACTTTGCTGAATAACTCTTCCAACAACAAACCATTCTGCCAGGAAATTCTTAAATCATGTATACTGAAATCTCCCAAGCTCCAATTTGCTACCACATGCAATCTAAACCTCTCTGCCCTGCTCTGGTTCTAAGTAACTATCAGAACACGGTGGTTAAGAACAGAGCTCTAGACTCTGGCAGGGCTCGGTTTGTCCCTACGCTTATGAGGTCTGTAAACTAGGGCATTTCAGAAGTCCCCAAAGTCTGTTTCCTCTTCTCTGAGCTGAAGATAAGTGTACCTGCCTCATAAAGTTGTCTTGGGTTTGGCAAGAGATGATGCCTATAAAGCCTTTAACAGTGCAGAGGAAGAGCAAGAGTGTAAAGGATATGCACAACAATCATTGCGTTTCCCATGACTCTGGGATGCTAGCTCAGCTCTGCTCAATTGCGCCTCCTCACTATGAAGGAGGCGAAGGGCAGGCAGCAGAGCTACCCTGAAGGGCAAGCTGCTCAGTCGTGTCTGACGCTTTGGGACCCCATAGACTATACAGTCCATGGGATTCTCCAGGCCAGAATACTGGAGTGGGGAGGCTTTCCCTTCTCCAGGGGATCCTCCCAACCCAGGGATCCAACCCAGGTCTCCTGCATTGCAGGCAGATTCTTTACCAGCTGAGTCACCATCGAAGCCCAAGAATACTAGAGTGGGTAGCCTATCCCTTCTCCAGTAGATCTTCCTGACCCAGGAATTGAACCAGGGTCTTCTGCATTGCAGGAGGGATTCTTTACCAACTGACAAGGATCCTAATGGGGACTGAGCAAACTCTATATATGGGGCAGGAATCTATGTATACTGCTAAGAAAAGGAAGTTCAGTTAGGGATGGCTAAATGGAGGTGGCCAAGAAGCAACAGTTAAAACCAGACATGGAACAACAGACTGGTTCCAAATTGGGAAAGGAGTCTGTCAAGTCTGTATATTGTCAAGGCTGTATATACCCTACTTACTTAACTTATATGCAGAGTGCATCATGCAAAATGCCAGGCTGGATGAAGCACAAGCTGGAATCAAGATTGCTGGGAGAAATGTCAATAACCTCAGATATGCAGATGACACCACCATTATGGCAGAAAGCAAACAGGAACTAAAGAGGCTCTTGATGAAGGTGAAAGAGGAGAGTGGAAAAAGCTGGCTTAAAACTCAACATTCAAATAACTGAGATCATGACATCTGGTCCCATCACTTTGTAGCAAATAGATGGGGGAAACAATGGAAACAGTGACAGACTTTATTTACTTGGGCTCCAAAATCACTGTAGACGGTGATTGTAGCCATGAAATTAAAAGACGCTTGCTCCTTGAAAGAAAAGCTATGACAAACCTAGACAGCGTATTACAAAGCAGAGACATCATATTGCCAACAAAGATCCATATAGTTAAAGCTATGATTTTTCCAGAAGTCATGTATGGATTTGAGAGTTGGACCATAAAGAAAGCTGAGCGTCAAAGAATTGATGCTTTTGAACGGTGGTGTTGGAGAAGATTCTTGAGAGTCCCCCTTGGACAGCAAGGAGCTCAAACCAGTCAATCCTAGAGGAAATCAACCTTGAATATTCATTGGAAGGACTGATGCTGAAGCTGAAGCTCCAATACTTTGGCCACCTGATGTGAAGAGCTGACTCACTGGAAAAACCCTGATGCTGGGAAAACTTGAAGGCAGGAGGAGAAGGGGACGACAGAGGATGAGATGGTTGGATGGCATCACTGACTCAATGGACATGAATTTGAGCAAGCTCTGGGAGATTGTGAAGGTCAGGGAATCCTGGCATGCTGCAGTCCACGGGGTTCAGAAAGAGTTGGACATGACTGAGTGACTAAGCAACAAAAGGGAGGTGGACAATTGGTGAAAGACCCTGCAGCCAATAGTGAGTGTTTTGAATTCCATAAGCTGGGCAGTGATTGGTCATCCTGTGTCAGGCTATATTCTGAGCAGAGATGGAAATGAAGTTGTTTCTTGTGATTTATTGATTTAGACATAGAAAGCAGAAAATACAAGGCCAGAGGTTTCTCCTACTGATCGTGATGCAGTGTTCTTGTACTACTGGGGTTTGGAGAGAGGGTGGTCTGTTTGCACCTCTGACCCCATGTTGGGATGCTGCTCACTGGAGTCCTGTGGTAGAGCTGCACATGCTCCCTGGAGAGGGCAGGGAGCACAAGGGCAGCCCTCGTGGGCACCTCATGAGTGACCCCAACATGTAAACCATGCTCTTCTGCATAGTCAGTGGTGACTATTGGCAGAAACTAGATACCTGCAACTAGTCTGTGGGCCATTCAGATCAGATCAGTTGCTCAGTCGTGTCCGATTCTTTTCGACCCCATGAATCGCAGCACGCCAGGCCTCCCTGTCCATCACCAACTCCCAGAGTTCACTCAGACTCACGTCCATTGAGTCAGTGATGCCATCCAGCCATCTCGTCCTCTGTCGTCCCCTTCTCCTCTTGCCCCCAATCCCTCCCAGGATCAGAGTCTTTTCCAATGAGTCAACTCTTCCCATGAGGTGGCCAAAGTACTAGAGTTTCAGCTTTAGCATCATTCCTTCCAAAGAATACCCAGGGCTGATCTCCTTCAGAATGGACTGGTTGGATCTCCTTGCAGTCCAAGGGACTCTCAAGAGTCTTCTCCAAAACCACAGTTCAAAAGCATCAATTCTTCAGCGCTCAGCTTTCTTCACAGTACAACTCTCACATCCATACATGACCACAGGAAAAACCATAGCCTTGACTAGACGAACCTTTGTTGGCAAAGTAATGTCTCTGCTTTTGAATATGCTATCTAGGTTGGTCATAACTTTCTTTCCAAGGAGTAAGCGTCTTTTAATTTCATGGCTGTAGTCACCATCTGCAGTGATTTTGGAGCCCAGAAAAATAAAGTCTGACACTGTTTCCACTGTTTCCCCATCTATTTCCCATGAAGTGATGGGACCGGATGCCATGATCTTCATTTTCTGAATGTTGAGCTTTAAGCCAACTTTTTCACTCTCCACTTTCACTTTCATCAAGAGGCTTTTTAGTTCCTCTTCACTTTCTGCCATAAGGGTGGTGTCATCTGCGTATCTGAGGTTTTTGAAATTTCTCCCGGCAATCTTGATTCCAGCTTGTGTTTCTTCCAGTCCAGAGTTTCTCATGATGGACTCTGCATATAAGTTAAATAAACAGGGTGACAATATACAGCCTTGACGTACTCCTTTTCCTATTTGGAACCAATCTGTTGTTCCATGTCCAGTTCTAACTGTTGCTTCCTGACCTGCATACACATTTCTCAAGAGGCAGATCAGGTGGTCTGGTATTCTCATCTCTTTCAGAATTTTCCACAGTTTATTGTGATCCACAGAGTCAAAGGCTTTGGCATTAGTCAATAAAGCAGAAATAGATGTTTTTCTGGAACTCTCTTGCTTTTCTATGATCCAGCGGATGTTGGCAATTTGACCTCTGGTTCCTCTGCCTTTTCTAAAACCAGCTTGAACATCAGGAAGTTCACAGTTCACATATTGCTGAAGCCTGGCTTGGAGAATTTTGAGCATTACTTTACTAGCGTGTGAGATAAGTGCAATTGTGCGGTAGTTTGAGCATTCTTTGGCATTGCCTTTCTTTGGGATGGGAATGAAAATTGACCTTTTCCAGTCCTGTGGCCACTGCTGAGTTTTCCAAATTTGCTGGCATATTGAGTGCAGCACTTTCACAGCATCATCTTTCAGGATTTGGAGTAGCTCAACTGGAATTCCATCACCTCCACTAGCTTTGTTCGTAGTGATACTTTATAAGGCCCACTTGACTTCACATTCCAGGATGTCTGGCTCTAGGTGAGTGATCACACCATCGTGATTATCTGGGTCGTGAAGATCTTTTTTGTACAGTTCTTCTGTGTATTCTTGCCATCTCTTCTTAATATCTTCTGCTTCTGTTAGGTCCATACCATTTCTGTCCTTTATCGAGCCCATCTTTGCATGAAATGTTCCTTTGGTATCTCTGATTTTCTTGAAGAGATCTCTAGTCTTTCCCATTCTGTTGTTTTCCTCTATTTCTTTGCATTGATCGCTGAAGAAGGCTTTCTTATCTCTTCTTGCTATTCTTTGGAACTCTGCCTTCAGATGCTTATATCTTTCCTTTTCTCCTTTGCTTTTCACTTCTCTTCTTTTCACAGCTATTTGTAAGGCCTCCCCAGACAGCCATTTTGCTTTTTTGCATTTCTTTTCCACGGGGATGGTCTTGATCCCTGTCTCCTGTACAATGTCACGAACCTCATTCCATAGTTCATCAGGCACTCTGTCTACCAGATCTAGGCCCTTAAATCTATTTCTCACTTCCACTGTATAATCATAAGCGATTTGATTTAGGTCATACCTGAATGGTCTAGTGGTTTTCCCTACTTTCTTCATTTTAAGTCTGAATTTGGTAATAAGGAGTTCATGGTCTGAGCCGCAGTCAGCTCCTGGTCTTGTTTTTGCTGACTGTATAGAGCTTCTCCATCTTTGGCTGCAAAGAATATAATCAATCTGATTTCAGTGCTGATCATCTGGTGATGTCCATGTATAGAGTCTTCTCTTGTGTTGTTGGAAGAGGGTATTTGTTATGCCCAGTGCATTTTCTTGGCAAAACTCTATTAGTCTTTGCCCTGCTTCATTGCATATTCCAAGGCCAAATTTGCCTGTTACTCCAGGTGTTTCTTGACTTCCTACTTTTGCATTCCAGTCCCCTATAATGAAAAGGACATCTTTTATGGGTGTTAGTTCTAAAATGTCTTGTAGTTCTTCATAGAACTGTTCAACTTCAGCTTCTTCAGCATTACTGGTTGGGGCATAGACTTGGATTACTGTGATATTGAATGGTTTGCCTTGGAAACGAACAGAGATCATTCTGTCGTTTTTGAGATTGCATCCAAGTACTGCATTTCGGACTCTTTTGTTGACCATGATGGTTATTCCATTTCTTCTGAGGGATTCCTGCCCACAGTAGTAGATATAATGGTCATCTGAGTTAAATTCATCCATTCAAGTCCATTTGAGTTCGCTGATTCCTAGAATGTCAACATTCACTCTTGCCATCTCTTGTTTGACCACTTCCAATTTGCCTTGATTCATGGACCTGACATTCCAGGTTCCTATGCAATATTGCTCTTTACAGCATCGGACCTTGCTTCTATCACCAGTCACATCCACAGCTGGGTATTCTTTTTGCTTTGGCTCCATCCCTTCATTCTTTCTGGAGTTATTTCGCCACTGATCTCCAGTAGCATATTGGGCACCTACTGACCTGGGGAGTTTCTCTTTCAGTATCCTATCATTTTGCCTTTTCTTATTGTTCATGGGGTTCTCAAGGCAAGAATACTGAAGTGGTTTGCCGTTCCCTTCTCCAGTGGACCACATTCTGTCAGACCTCTCCACCATGACCCGCTCATCTTGGGTTGCCCCGAGGGCATGGCTTAGTTTCATTGAGTTAGACAAGGCTGTGGTCCTAGTGTGATTAGATTGACTAGTTTTCTGTGAGTATGGTTTCAGTGTGTTTGCCTTCTGATGCCCTCTTGCAACACCTACCGTGTTACTTGGGTTTCTCTTACCTTGGGCGTGGGGTATCTCTTCACGGCTGCTCCAGCAAAGCACAGCCATTGCTCCTTACCTTGGACGAGGGGTATCTCCTCACCGCCACCCTTCCTGACCTTCAGCGTGGGATAGCTCCTCTAGGCCCTCCTGCGCCCGGGCAGCCACAGCTTCTTGGGCGTGGGGTTGGTCCTCCCGGCCACCACCCCTGGCCTCGGGCGTGGGGTTGCTCCTCCTGGCTCCCCGGGCGTGGGGGTGTGGGAGGCGTGGGGGGTGTGGGGTAGCTCCTCCTGCCTGCCGCCCCTGGCCTCCAAGCAAAGGTTGCTGGCGTTGTTCTAAAGGACCCAGTTCCAGCTACTTCTTACCAGTTCAAGAGTCATTTGTCTGTCCAGTGAGGACGCTATGTGTAGTTTGCAATTTTGTTTTGGTGTAGAGCATGAGCATTTGTTTATGTAGTTAGAATTTTAAATGCTTTTTGAATATTTTTAAAATTGTGTCTGAGTGTTTACAGGTAATTGGTTAAAAAAAAAATTCACAATTCTATGTGAACAATGGTTTAGTCGTCAGCCGAGATGCTGTGGGCTTCTCTGGTGGCCCAGATGGTAAAGAACCTGCCTGACAATGTAGGAGTTTGATCCCTGGGTGGGGAAGATCCCCTAGAGAGGGGAATGGCTACCCACTCCAGTATTCTTGCCTGGAGAATCCCATGGGCAGAGGAGTCTGGCAGGGTACAGTCTACGGGTTCGCTAAGAGTTGGACACGACTGAGTGACTAACACTTCACTTCAGAGATCACATATTTACACAATATACAGTATATTTTTACTGTTTACCTCAGAATGTGTGGTGAACTGGCTGATCATACTGTTTTTAAGGCTGGAACAGACAATGGCACACCAGGATCTCCTGTTCTGTGCAGAAAAAACCTGCAATTATATCAACTAAGGAAACCTTTAGTCCTATGGGCTTCCTGATGTAGTCATGGAGGCAGCAGGGAAGAGAGGAAGGACCATTGACTGCTGCCAGGGCTCTGGAGGGTTCCAGGTGTTTCACTAACCACCCTGGCTTTGGGCAAGTCACTCAGCTGCTATGACTTCAGTGTTCTTCTCTATAAAATGAAGTGAGGAGATTTCATCTTATTTGGCAGATTGAACATACGTGTTTGGCTACATATGCTCTGAAAACACCACTACACTTTGCAGTAGTTAAGTAAAAGACAGTAAAATTGAGGGCAAAGAGAGGAGGAGAGGATACAGCAATAACATTTTGAAAGCAGGAATGGTGTGAATGAGGGGTAAGTAAGCTGACTTGAGGAAACGGAAACCTCAGCTGGGTGTAGAGGAGCCCACAAGCAATAATGTTCTTCCTGCAAAGACGCGGCAAGGCTCAATATGCTGAGACCCCAGGTACTTCTGAAACTGGGGGCGCACTCGGGTCAGAAACAGGAAAATTGGCTAAAGATGTGGAGCAAAAGCAGGTAATCAAAGATACCCTCCCTGCCTTGCCCCATATCTTCAGCTGGGAAAGCTGAAGTGACCCATCTCTGGTCCATAGGGCCTTTCATCTTCCGGCAGGCTGGGCCCAGGCTTTTCCCGTTGGCTGAGTGGGTTTCTGAGAGAAACCTGAAATTGAAGCCTGAAGGGATGCTTGAGGCCGAGAGTGAGAAGCGACAGAGTGTCTCTTCCATGCATTCATCTGGGCAAAGCAAGGCGCACGGCCAGCTCAGATTCAAGGGGACAGAGAGAGATTCTACCTCTTGATGGACAGGGCTGCAAAGTCACGTGAGCGCCAATGGGGTGTGGATAAAAGAGAAAAAGTCTACCATAAGATGCCGTAAGGATGGGATCCCTGAAAACACCCATAGGTTTCAAGATTGCACTGTAAAAATAAAAGGCCATATGGGAGAGAGAAAAAAAAAAAGAGTGGGGCAGAGAACTCAAAACTTATACAAAACATTAATAAAAACAGTAATTGATACTCAGGGAAATAACTTGGACTCTGAAGGCAGGCAGCGAATTTGCGGCTGGGGCCTCTTGTGGCTGGTATGTAATACGAAGTTGGAGAAATAATTGAGTGGGAATGTTGGCAACATGTTCATGATAGCAGGGCTGCTAGTAACTCACGCAGTGTAGATAGAAGTGGCATTTTAAGTCAGTCCCAAGAGGCAGTAAAACCTGCCTGGAGTCCAAAGCCACACAGGGCTTGGGTGCAGCCTCTTCAGGGTGGGAGCCCAGGTGGAAATGCTTGTTTTTAATTTTCAAAATACAGGCACATTTGGAATTCCACTCCACGATCTATTCTCTTGTGCTTAGGAAATACTGCATGTGAATTAGTGTGACTTTTGCATTATACTGACATTTTTTATGTGCCAAATGCATAGGAGCCATTTGTATGGCAGAACCATGCCTTGTAGGGGAACAGACTCTACTGAGGGATTAAGTAAAAGTCTACATTGTTCACGGAGAGATCCTTAGCCTCCTTTCCCAACTTGCCTTCAAAAGCAGGCTTCCGGCCAGGCTTGCACCCCTGGACATGCGAGTAGAGGGTAAAATGAGCCGTGGAGGGAAGATCTGCGACACTTCTCAGTCCCTCCCACGGTGCAGTGTATCATGTTAAGCATGAGGAGCCCCCAGGCTGGTTTGATTGCCTCACTTTTAAATTTTTTATCTAAAACATTTTCATTTTTTAGTGGTTCAGTGTCTTTGTATGTTACAAAATGATCACCAAGTGTCTCACTTCTGAAGAATAAGTGACAGCCAAGAATACCAGTCATCTGAAAACAGCTTCTAAAAACAGACCCTGAGAAGACAATGGGAACAAAAGGGCCATGAAAGACGCCAAAAAAAATCAAGAAACAGAGAAAAGAAAACCCTGCAAAAAGTAAAACTATGAATAATATCCTCAGGGAGATAAAAGGTGATATTGCATCTGTAAACCAACATCAGGATGACATAAAAAGAAATATAAAAAGAAATATTAAAAGCACCAAAAAGAACTTTGAGAATTTAAAAACAAGATTGCACAAATAAAAATGTCAACAACACAACGGGAATGTAAAGTCGAGGAAATCTCCCAGAAAGTATAATAAAATGATACAGAGGCAGAAAAATAGGAGAAAAGAAATTTAGATAAAAAATAAAATGATTAATCCAATTGTAGAAAATCCAACTGTTTTTTTCCATAAAGAAAAAAAAAAATGGTTTCTAGAACTGAAACATGTAAAATTCCAGATTGAAATTTTAAAGTTACAAATAGACGGAAGAACCTCTCTCACAACTCATGTCATTGTAAGACTTAAAAATATTGGCATAGAGAAAATGTCATAAAAGCTTTAGGTGGGGAAAAACACACAGATCATAATCAAATAAATGAGAATTGGAGTGCCATCAGGCTTCTCAATAGAGAATGAGAAATTCTGGCAGAAATTGATATCCAAGCTAGAGTTTCATACCCAGCCAATCTCATAATTAATCTGAGGAAACAATAAAGCTTTTTTCCAAACATGTAAGATCTCAAAATTTTATCTCCCATTTACCTCTTCTTAGTTCATACTGGCATATGTGCTCAAGGAAAACTGGAGGATATATTCCCAGAAAGAGGAAAACGGGGGCTCTAGAAAATCAGAAACTAAACTCAGAAGACAAGACAAAAATGTCTCCAGGATGGTGGTAAAGGGAAATTCAGATGCAATAGCGGTGAAACAGGCTTGGAGAGCAACACATCCAGAGAGAATGGGGCACAGAAGGCTCCAGACAGGCCTTAGAAAGGGGTGGATGAAGCGTTTAGAATTCCTGATGTGCTTGATGCATTGAGAAAAGATTTATTCATTTGATAGAGATTGGAGAGACGGGTACATAGAACAGTAAACAAAGAAAAGAGACTGTTAGTAACACTAAAATAACGTGTATGTAGAAATGTGGGTGATCCTGAGATGGCCATAGTGCTGTAAATACTGAATAATGATTCCATAAGAATTAATGATATAATGATACCCAAGTTTGGGGAACAGGGAATCCATGAACATATGGAGGCATCAAGAGTGCTAAATCTTCCTCTTCCTTAATAGGAAGACACAGATAATATCTAAATCTGGAACATTAAGGAATAGCTATATAAATATGTTGTTTAAAAATAAGGAGGCAAAACTCAAAACAAATGTCTAAAAGAATTATTCATTGCCTCTGAGGAGAAGGATTTGGTGATAGAAAGAGGTGAGACAGGGAAATCCATTTTTTTTTTAACTTTGTGTTGGAGTATAGCGCATTAACAGTGTTGTGATAGTTTCAGGAGCACAGCAGAATGATTCAGCCACACATATGCATGTATCCATTCTCCCCCACCTCCCCTCATACTCAGCCTGCCGCGGAACATTGAGCAGAGTTCCCCGTGCTGTACAGCAGGTCCCCTGCTGGTTATCCATTTAAAGTAAGGCAATGGCACCCCACTCCAGGACTCTTGCCTGGAAAATCCCATGGACAGAGGAGCCTGGTAGGCTGCAGTCCATGGGGTCACAAGAGTCGGACACGACTGAGCGACTTCACTTTCACTTTCATGCATTGGAGAAGGAAATGGCAACCCACTCCAGTGTTCTTGCCTGGAGAATCCCAGGGACGGGGGAGCCTGGTGGGCTGCCGTCTATGGGGTCGCACAGAGTCAGACATGACTGAAGCGACCTAGCAGCAGCAGCAGCAGTGTGTACATGTTGATCCCAAACTCCCTGACTATCCCTTCCTTCCAGCTGTCTCTCCGGTGACCATAAGTTCATTCTTTAAGTCTGTGAGTGTGTTTCTGTTTTGTAAATAAGTCCATTGGTATAATTTCTTTTTAGAGTCTGTCAAAAGGGATGCCGTATGATACCCCTCTTTCTCTGTGTGGCTGACTTCACTCAGTATAACCATCTCTAGGTCCATTCATGTTGCTGCAAGTGGCTTTATTTCACTCTTTTTTTAAAGGCTGGTAATATTCCATTACATGTATATGTACCACAACTTCCTTATCCATTCCTCTGTCGATGGACATTTAGGAAAATCTAGTTTTTAAAAGGTGGCTCAGACAGTAAAAAGTTACAAACCTTTAAAAGTTGCATATATGACTTTGATACAAGAAGCCAAAGGTTAAAAAGTATTGGACCCTCATTAGAAGCAACTTTGTAAACTTGCATCCAGAGATAATCACTACCGTTATTTTCACGTATTTTTCCTACATATTTTGTAATATATAATTTATTTCTTATTTTCCTTGCATATTAATGCATCACAAACATTTCTCCCTATATCATATAAAACACAAACAATAAATAATTAAATGAAGAAGAGCTTCCGGTAGATATTCTGGGGTATCTTCATAAGATGAAACAATGAGTTAGGCTAGACACAAGAGGAGAAGGCAATGGCACCCCACTCCAATACTGTTGCCCGGAAAATCCCATGGACGGAGGAGCCTGGTGGGCTGCAGTCCACGGGGTCGCTAAGAGTCAGACACGACTGAGTGACTTCACTTTCACTTTCCACTTTCATGCATTGGAGAAGGAAATGGCAACCCACTCCAGTGTTCTTGCCTGGAGAATCCCAGGGACGGGGGAGCCTGGTGGGCTGAAGTCCATGGGGTCGAACAGAGTCGGACACGACTGAAGCGACTTGGCAGCAGCAGACACAAGAACCAAATTTCCTGGACTTGAATGGGGGATATTCCAATTTCAAATTATTCTGTCTATTTATCAAATCATGTTTCCTTTTGTAGAGGAGGGGGAAGAGGTAGTTTAGAATATGTGATCTTTGAAGGAAAAAGCACCCTTATGCTTATCCTTGGGGACACGCTCTCACCTTCAGGAAAACTGACTCTGACATAAAAGTTGCCTCAGTTCAGTTTTACTGTATTTGACAATAACAATGACATCTTATATATGCATACTGTCCTTTAAGAGCTGTCTTTACTTCACTTGATTTCAGAACAACTGTGAGATACATAAATAGAAGATTTTTTTGTACAGCCCACATTAATATTTAATATAATATAAACACTAATAACAATATCTACTGTAAATAACATTTTGTGTTTGTCTAAGAAAGGATTTTTTTCATGTAAAATTGCATGAGATTCTTTGTTTAGGAGCATAAGATTGTAGAAAATTCATGAATATGCTGGAACTCTGATGAAATTTTGTTTCTTGCTCACTTCTGTCCATCCATCCATCTATGGTTGGTCTGGGGACTGTAAAAGAGATAATTACACAGATAGCCAATTTTTTATTTTGCTCAATTACTCAATCATGACTGAGTTATAACATAAGTTTCTCTTTTCTTGTTCTAATAGTAGTTTCTCTCAAGGCTTTCCCCCTTGAATAGAATAAGCTCAGGATTGTAGTATTTGTAGGACCCCAGCAAAATCAGAGGCAGGAGGTGGACAGGGCTGCTCCCTTAAACAGTGAGGAGGAAGAACCATCTCAATTTATGTAAGCACCCTGAACTATGAGCTGGTTTGGGAACTAAAGGACTGGGTGGGTCAGGATAAAATGTCCTAATATTAATCAACCAACTACCATCTCTTTGTCCAAAAACACAGAAATAGAGTTCAGAACCCATTCAAAAGGCACATTGTGAAGATCACAATAAGTTTTCTCATTTGGGTGTTTAGGAATCTCCATGGTGAAGGAGTTGGAAGCTTTCTACCTTTGGCACATGAAAATAGTCAAAGCTCAGTCCTTTCAGCCTTGGTAGAGCTTGAGAAAGAACACCAAAAAGAAGGAAAAGGGAGCCTACAGCTCTGGGTAAACTGCCGTCCTCCAGCTTGAGGTCTGATCCTCTGGAAACTGCAGGGAAGGTGGTTCCACTCTCCTCGGGGGGCCGGGGGCGCAGTGTAGGTGTGTGTAGGACAGTGTGGTTGGAGAAAGACTCCTGTCTATATTCTCGTTCTTCTTAATTTTCATTTTAGTAGAGTCTGTTTAATTTTTAAAAATTCATATATATTTTTTTAAAGCGAAGGAATTCCCTTGATTTATAATTTGCTGAGAACTTACTGCTGTCTTGCTATGATCCAATGAAAAGCGTGAGTAGAACGGAAGGTCCTACCAAAGTTCTGGGGCCACTGAGACCGCCTTACCCCTCTCCACCCCCAATCAACTGTGAGAATAGAAACAGCCACCGAACACCTGTTATCAGAAAACCAGACCTTCCATTTCGCATCACACACGTGAAACGGAGAAAATAAATTAATTGAAGGCACTAAGTTAATTAATTAATTGAATACTCTAAGTCATGTATATTTTTAAAAAGTTGTGAACAATTGCTTGCCATGCAACCAAAGTTTTTTTTTTTTTCTTTTCAGTGTTACGAACGTGGAAATAGGTTCATTCTATGCCTGTAGACCTTGTGGCGCCTGCCCTTGGAGCCAGGAATGCTGTGCTGTTGAGGATCCCTTTTCATCCGCTAGGTGGCAGCAGCGTTCTTTCTGGCTCACGGGGAAATAGCTCTGTGGCACAGCACATCTCTACTAAAGGCAGAGGCTGCACGCTTTTACAGTCAAATTTTATTTACTGCTGTTTTTGAGGCTGTTTGACTTAGTCTACTGTTTACTAATGAGAAAAAATGATTTTTCTCTTTTGTATGGAAAAATAATGGTTTTGTATTTCTAGAGTCATTCATACTTTTAGACCTGGGCTGGAGTCGGGGGTGGGGCGGGTTTCTCAACAGTGGCATTGAAATTTTGGGCTGGATAGTTCTCTGTTGTGGGGGTTGTCCTGAGGAATGTAGGTTGTTTATCAGCATTTCTGGCCTTTACCAACTTGATGTCAAAAGCACCGTTACCCAGACTCCCCATTTGTGACAACCAAAGATATCCCCTGCGATTCTCCAGGCAAGAATGCTGGAGTGGGTTGCCATTTCCTTCTCCAGGGGATCTTCCCGACCCACGGATCGAACCTGCATCTCCTGCATTGTCAAGTGGATTCTTTATGGCTACACCATCAGGGAGGACCATAAAGATGTCCCCAGACATTGCCAAATGTCCCCTGGGGGAAAAAATTGCCCCTGGCTGGGAACCACTGAACTGGATGGTTTTAAGTTTCTCCAAATGATTGGACCTTGCATTCCTCCCCATTTAATTTTATATGAGTGGATAAATTAAATCATATATGCTTACAGTTTCAGTTCAGTTCAGTTCATTTCAGTTCAGTTGCTCAGTCGTGTCCGACTCTTTGTGACCACATGAATTGCAGCACACCAGGCTTCCCTGTCCATCACCAACTCCTGAAGTTCACTCAAACTCACGTCCATCAAGTCGGTGATGCCATCCAGCCATCTCATCCTCTGTCATCCCCTTCTCCTCCTGCTCCCAATCCCTCCCAGCATCAGGGTTTTTTCCAATGAGTCAACTCTTCGCATGAGGTGACCAAAGTACTGGAGTTTCAGCTTTAGCATCAGTCCTTCCAAAGAACACCCAGGACTGGTCTCCTTTAGAATGCACTGGTTGGATCTCCTTGCAGTCCAAGGGACTCGCAAGAGTCAGTTCAAAAGCATCAATTCTTCGGTGCTCAGCTTTCTTCACAGTCCAACTCTCACATCCATACATGACAACTGAAAAAATCATAGCCTTGACTAGATGGACCTTTGTTGACTTACAGTTTAAATATATTTTATTCTTTTATTTATTTTCTTAGAGGATAATTTTTCTAGAGAAGAAAAATAAAGTAGAAAAGAAAGTTAATGGTTCAAGTATAGATGTTATGCATCCCTCCCCATGAAAAGATTGAGGTTTTAAAATTAGAGTTTCCTATTAATAATAATCACCACAGACATGTGGTTCTGTTACTCTTTATTCCTTTTGATTTGAACCAACTTAACTGAAAGTGAATCATGAAAAGAAGAAACACCATAAGAAGCTATACTTGCAAAGCTTTTTTTTTTTGGAAAAAAAAATTTTTTTTTTAGTAGATGAAAAATTTTCAAAGAATTATAGAATCTCAAATTGGAAAGGGCTTTAGGAGTAGCTTGGTCCAGACTTGGAATCTCTTAAATCTGGGGTGCAGGGGTGGGGTGGGGCCCGAGTGGAAGGGTGGGGAGTGACGATGTCTATCTCAGGTCCTGGTCTCTTTCAGGTGAGCAAGGTGAAGGCCAGTTTAGAAATAAAGACAAATATTTGGTTCTTTGCAAAACAAAAGCAAGCAAAGCAAAACATACAAAACAAAATCTAGCTCTTCCTTCAGCCAGTCTTACATTGCAAATTCCCAGAGGAAGATGGCACTAGGGTAGGAGGCCCCTATTAAGACAAGACCCCCGAACCAGGCTCACTGAGACAGTGATAGGAGTCAGGAGTCATATCAAAAACTCCACTACAGTAAGAACTTCTTTTTTTCTATTTGCTCCAGAGACTCCTTACATTATCAGAGCTTTCCAGTGAGTGAGTGGAAGGAAGACAAGGCTGTGAGACTTGAAGTCAAATATGAATAAATTCTAAAGGTGTATTCTCTACCCCTTCCCTCTTTGTGCTGGTTCCAGTTTTGGAGAAGGGAGGTATTTCTCTGGGCAACCAACCAAATCGGGCTTGGACGTGTGTTCCGAGAACCCTGTCAGCTGAGACAGAACCATGTTTGCATGTTCACAATAGATTTGACTTCCAAGTCAGCTGAGACAGACCATGTTCACAAGAGATACGATTTCCAAAATAGAAGGGGTGCTTTCACTGGTGAAGAAAGAGACAGAGGCCAGAAAAAGAAGTCCGTTTGGGATCATTTGAGTCCTCTTCCTCTGAGCACATAGCAACTGTGATGGACTCACAGGGCAAAGGGTATCAAAGGGTTACCTATTGAGTGTGGCCTGGGGAAGGGTAGTGTGGAGAGCAGAGGGAAAGCCCAGTTCAAATGTACAGAAGGTATCTGTTCTTTAAAGGCATAGTCACATTTTACTAGAATTTTGCTACACTGTTGGGTTAAGCTCTGTCAAGAACGTCAATCCCATTGGAGAATGAAATCTTTCCTACAACCCATTTCTCCTCACATGGATCCTGTTGTTCAAGGATTGGCATCCAAGCAGTGGCTGAGATGAGAGAGAGAGCTGGATCCCAGGGAGAGACACAGCTCAAGAGGTTTCCCCTCAGTGACTTGACTTTGTGGCCTCCATCCAAGTAGCATCTCAATGGTCTTGGCAGTGCAGGATGGGTCACAAAGCCCTGTGTGTACCCTGGGAGGCTGGGGATGTGAGAGCAAGCGAAGGTCAGCAGTGAACTGGGGTTAGCCAGGGCCGGGGTAGAACTTGATTCCCTAACTCTTGTTCCAGGATTCCAGCAGCTTGGCTTTGCTGGGACCGGTCTGGTTCTGTTCATAGAGCTGTCATTTAATTTTTGGTCACTTATACACCATTTGCTAACTGTTCATAATTCCTGTGCAATTTTGCTCATGACATGGGAAACAAAGACAGCAAAACAAGGGGCCCTTATGCTTTTCTCTGCTGTCGTCAGTGGGTAAAATTGGCTGAAAAAGCAGAGCAAGAAGCTTTCCCTAGCTACTCTGGATGGATTTTTTTTTTTTTAGTCTCATGAGCATTTTTTTTAGGAAGAAAATATATGTGTGTGAAGTTAAGTGTAGAATGTCTGGTGAGTTGTATAAAATAAAACATTTATCCATCTATTTTGATAGGGAGATGGATTAGAGTTAGCAAATTAATCTTTCAGTCAGCAAGTATTTGAATAGATACAAATCAGTCATTGTAGTCAGAGCTGCTGCTAGCCTACACTGAGTTGTGCAGAAAGAGCCCTGCACCAAGCCACATGCTTTTAGGCTTCAGCCTCTCTCAGGTGGATGTCTTTGTGCAGTGTACCAACTGTACAGCTGTGCATGACTGTACCTTGAGGCAAGAGACTGGACCATCTATTATGCCCTTTGACTGGAAAAGTTTCTGAAGAATTAGGTGTTAAGCAGGGTTTAAAGCAAATAGCTCTGTCTTTGGGGCATGATGTACAGGAGGAAGGTAGGTTGTTTATTCTGTGGGGAAAACTATAAAGACCCACTGGGATCTGCCCCTGCAGTCTTTATCCCTGCAACTGGGTTAATGAAGCCTTCTCCCTGCAGCTGTAGGAGCCATCTGGACTGTAGGGAGAAGGATAGAAGAAGCTGAGAAGTTAGCATTGAATGACTTTCCTCCCCTTTCAGTTTCAGGGCACTACCTCATGTCCATCAACCTCAGCTCCTTGTTTTTTTTGACGGCGGCCATGTCTTGGGAGGGAGTTTTGCACCTGGTCTCTGGCCTTCTCCCCATCACCCCTCCCCTCTGCCCCAGAAGCCATGACTGGCACCCGTGACCCCTCAGGCCGTCCTGACTTCCTGGCAGCCTGCATGCTTCCAGGCGCCATGGACTTCTGACCACTGGCCTCACCTATCTGGGTGATATCCTGGATCAAGGACTCATTTTGGACCTCTAAATACTATTTAACCCATAAATCTCTCTCCTGGCTTTGGACTGAAGTTTAGAACAATGGTTCTCAAAAGGGACTGCTCATTAGAATTGCCTAGGAAACTTTGTAGAATTTGGATGCCCATGGCACACCCTGGATCCATGAAATCAAGATTCCTGGGGAATGTATAGGCACCAGGAATGTTAAACCTCCACAGGTTAACCCAGTGTACCACTGTTCTTGACTACGTGTCCTGTCTATCCAGCCACAGATTACTCAGCCCCTTCTGTGCCTCCATGTTTAGACCCATGGCCTTTGTCCAGCCTCGTGAGTGGATTGTATCCCTGGTTCCAGTTCTCCCTGGGATGGCCTGGCTCACCACCAGCCAACCTTAGATTATGATTATGTTTTGGAGCCAGAAGGCTAAGAGGGATATCTGGAGACCCAAAGTAAGCCTTTTGTGGTTTCCTTAGCCTGTAATTCTAATAAATGCAATCCATCAGCCTTGTCTTCCCTAAGAAAGAACATCCTTTGTAGGCAATCCTCAGTGTATAAATGGGTTGTGTTCCAAAATTTGTTTGTGGTCAGTTGTTAGGGATGTAGAACCCAATTCCCATAGTAACAAAGTTACAAAGGAAAGTGGCAGGTTGCAGTAGTCATCTGAACCATTAAAAAGCTGAACTTTATTAAAAAAAAATTTTTTTTAAGATTTTTTTTTTATGTAGACTGTTTTTGAAGTGTTTATTGAATTTGTTGCAATACTGCTTCTGTTGTTTATAATTTGGTCTTTTGGCCTTGAGGCATCAAACCTGTACTTTCTACATTGGAAGGTGAAGTCTTAACCACTGGACCCCCAGGGAAGTCCCAGAAAGCTGAACTTCAGAACGAACAGATTCAAAGAATCAAGCCACTATTATTAGATTGAGTCATACGAAACTGACATTTTTGCATGTCAAAAAAGATTGAATATTGGTAATTTTATGTGTTGTGTTTTACTTATGCAGGGGAAGAAAGTTTTAAGCCCTAGATTAGAAAATTCAAGGCACAGTCACCCTTATAAGGATTCTAAGAGGATCAATAATGCCTTTCTTCCTACCCTCCCTCCTCCTCCAGTCTCTCCCCTTCTAGCCAAGTAGACAAAGAACACAAGTCTTCCAAGGGAGAAGGTATGCAAATAAAGAGGGCTTTCCCAGGTGCGGACTTCTCCTGATCCTGCTGGTGACTAGGGGTGAGGCGGGGGAGGTGAGAAGGGGAGGGCATGGCTCTGATGTCAGCAACCACTAGGGAAACAGACATTCCTACAGAAACCATTTAGGTGCCACATGGAAAACTGAGCCTTTCTTAGAGCTGTCTTCTGGGAGTTAGGGGCAGCAGCAGCTAGGATTTTGCCAGGAGCAGGCAGACTGGAGATATGGAGAAGCAGTAGCATCCGTTTCACATACGTGGGCCACATGTCAGCTGAGAGTCTGTACGTGAGGCCAGTGAAAGTTACCTGCCTTGATGAGTGATGAGCGTGCTCCATGGATGAGTAAAACCATCTGAACCTCTCTGTGTGCACTGTCTTACCATAGAAGCTGTGCATTTAGATAGTGTGCTTTATATGAGTCACAAAGTGGCCGTGTGTCCTTTTTCTTACTAACCCAGGAAAGACCATTTTGTTTCCAGAGCTCAGGATACGTGTCTGACACATAGTAGGTATGTGGCAGGGGTTGCCTAGGAAACAAGTAGCGCTGATAATTTTCCCTGTCTCTTTTCTATGATCAGCTTGAAGAATCATGCACATGATGCCTCTGGAGGGAAATGTAGAGTTCTCAGAAAAAATTTTATGTATTCGTATTACCTAGGAAACTCATGATTTTAGGAGAAGCTGTATGTTCATTTAGGAAACAGCTGTTTTCTTTATTTCAGTGCTGGGTATTTTATAAAGGAAAACACCATTTTTCTTTGATGCTTGTTGTTTCTCTGATAATCCAAGTTCCTATCTTCATTCCACATGATTTAAAATCCTGTTTATATCCAATATTCATTCAGTAAAATGGCTTGAGATTTGTGATGCTCCAAATGAATTCCAGTTCGAGAGGGGGAAATCTCAGAGTCCTACTGGAGCTGGCTGTCTGAAGACAACTGAGGATTTACACTCAGAACAGATAATAATAGAAATGGGATATAAAAAATGAAAAAGATTTGATTGCATGGACTACAATGATTATGGAAGCTTTTTTTTTCTCCTTAGCCAAGTGTAAGTGAGTAAAAAAAAAATTAGAGGCCATGTATGGGAGCCTTCACAAAATTCTGGGTCACATCTTTCAAAACAATGAACATAGCAGCAAACAAATAATTATAAATTCCACGGACTCTGAAAAATAGGCTGATCTCTTAGGTTTTATAAATGCTTTCCCTAATGCATTTTCCTTCACCATCACATTTTAATGCCATCTGTTGCCTGTTTTCATGAGTGAGGTCAATTCTGAGTCACTTTATGCAATTATGCAAATATGGTTTCTGTGAAGTACAGGGAAAGTAATGTTGCTTTCAATCATTTTTGAAAGCCTTCCAGTGATCAAGTCTCACTCTAGACTGGTAAAACTATATTGTTCTTTCAATTGTTTAATATAGTTTAGCAGTAAAAGTTTGTCAATGTCTTTTAGAAATGGTTTCTAATATACCTCTCTCAAAGGTTTGCTTATTTTTAAGATGAACTGGAATAGTCTTTTATTTTTTTAGTTGGTGTGCATTACTAATTGCTACTCCCAGACTGGGGCCAATCTGACTATAATTGTATTTCTGCACATTAGGCCCAGCAAAACACAGACACATCCTCTCATACACACCGTGATAACCTTCTGCCCCAGCCCCAGTCAAGGGGAAGAATCATGTGGGGTTTTCTCATTATCTTTCTTCTGTGATTACGCAGCTTACACAGCAGCAGACATAGACTGATCCACAGCACGATGCAGGAAGTGACATCAGCCCGGCAGTGCTGTCTAGTATTTGTGTGTCTAGGGCAGGAGGGCTGGGAGGAGACAGAGATAAGGAGGGAAAATGTTTTCTCTCTAGAGCCTAATCAGAAGATTATACTTGTATCCAGAGGAACATAATAAAAATACTCTTGCCATTGAGGGTACATAGGCTGTATTTGGACTACTCAGAGTTCAAGAGTATTTAGGTAAAAAAGACAGAGATGTAGCATCTAAAAAATAGAGGAGTAAGTCTAGCCATAATTAGGAAGTGGGTAACTGGTATTGAAGGGATAAAAATTCAGTGTATGAACTATAAACAAAATGAACTTCTGGCAACTATATAGGAAGATACTAAAGATAAAGGCTATATTGGGAAAAGTAACAGAGCATCACAGAATGGCATTGGGCATCCAGAAAATTCAGGTATTCAATTATCACATTTATTGAGTGCCTGCTGTGTTTCAAGGACTGTGGTTAGCACTGGAATACAGCAGTGAAAAAAAAAACAAAACAAAACAGATGAGAGATTACATTCTAATTGGAAAGCAGAGAATAAATGAATAAATAAATGGGTAAATGAATCCATTTATGGAGAAATGTATATGGACAAATAATAAGATGGTTATGACAGTAATAATTAAAATAATTCCAGGTAAAGGGCTCTGAAGAGGTTAAAGCAAGATAAAGGAATAGAACTAGGGGTGTTTGTGTTTCATGGTATGAATTTAACTGGGACAGTTGGGAAAGTCTTCTCAGAAGGGGTTACATTTGAGCAGAGAGACCTGAGTTATGTGAAGGCATGGGCTATGTGAACATTGGGGCATAATGTTCCAGGAGGAGAAAGAGTTAGTGCAGAGTTCGGAGGTAGGAATAAGCTTGAAGCATTTCTGGAAGTAGCAAGGATGTGGGTCAGAGTGAGTGAAGGGAGAGAGGTAATTGATGAGGCCTAAGAGGTTGGAGAAGGAAATGGTAACCCACTTCAGTATTCTTGCCTGGAAAACTCCACGGACTGAGGAGACTGGTAGGCTACAGTCCATGGGGTTGCAAAGAGCGGGACACGACTGAGCTACTTCACTTTTAAGAGGTAGGAGGATCTGGCTCATGTAAAGCACTGAAGGCCATTGGGTTTTATTATAAGTGGGAATACAATGAAGGATTTGAGCAAAGGTGGATCGCATAATTTGATTCATCTTTAAGAGTTCTGACTGACTGCTACATCAAGACTAGACTGAAGGCAGAGAGGAGTCAAAGTTGGGAGAGCCAGTAAGCTTTAGCAGCTGTGCAAACAGGAGATGTTGGAACTTGGACCATAGTGGTATCAATGGAGGTGGTAAAAAGGTTTGGACTTGAGGCACATTTTGAAGAGAGAGTCAGCAGGGTTTGCTGATGGCTTGAATAAGGGGTTAGAGGAAAAAGAGGATTCAGAATGACCCCTGGGATTCTGGACTGAACAGTGATGTGAAAAGGGATTCAGTTTATTAGGAGTGATGTTTTAGATACGTTAAGTTTGAAATGCCTGATGGAGGCCAGCTGGTGATGTCAAGGAGGAGACTGGATATATAGACCAGGTGCTTAGAGGAGACGTGAACTAGAGATATGCATGTTGGGTCCGTGAGTACAAATGTCAACTAAAGTCTTGAGCCGGGATGAGATAAATTTAGGGATAATGTGAAGAGAGGATGGGGTTCTGGAACATTTCGATATTTAGAAGTGAGAAGGAGCAGGAGCAAAGGACACTGAGAAGCAGTTGTCATGTCCAAAGGGCAGCAAAGGGATGGAGACAGTGTTTCAAGACTGAGGGTGATGTTACCTGTGTCAGCCGCTGCAGAGGGGACAGGCAGGATAGTGGGAAATATGCGTCACTGGATTTGGCCAGATGGGTGGACATCTCTCTCCGTTTCTTCAATTTGTATATATATGTACACCCATAGAAAAATTGAGTAAGATTGTTAGAATACCTCCTTTAAACCCGCCTTTTTTTTTTTTTGCAGACCAAAAAAGGAAACTTAACTGAATTGTGGGTTGACAATGCATTAGTTGTTTCAGAATAATTCAGATATTTACATATTCATGGGGCACCTTATACCTCCTACTTCTTGAAATGTCAAAGGCCTTAGGAGGAAAGTATGCATTTTTATTAAAATTTTATTGCAGTACCTACCTGATGAGTTGTATATGCTTTCATTTATTTTGATCTCCTTTGATAACAGTTCATAGGGCATGTGGATACAATTCTTTTCCTATTAGAACTCAACTATTTTTGCAATATAAAGATTTCAAATTGCTATGTTGTACACCTGAAATTAATATAATGTTATGTGTCAGTTATATCAGTAAAAAAATAAAGTAATGAATCACAGAAAGGAAGAACTCAACTATTAGGACTCTATCCGGAATCAGAATATTAATAGTATTTTAGAGCTAATAGGGATGAAAAACAGAGAGAGGTCTTAATATTTAAATAGAAGAGCAGTTTCTATTTAATAAAGAGTACTAAAGAGTATTTTTTTATTGGAATATTGCTCCTTTACAGTGTTCGTTTCTGCTACACAGCAGTGTGAGTCCACCATGCGTCCGCATGTCCCCTCCGTCCCTTAGAGCCTCCCTCTCAGCCCCGCCGCCACCCGTCAGGGTCAGCACGTAGCGCTGAGCTGAGCTTCCTGTGCTGTACAGCAGCTTCCGCTGGTTCTGTTTCGCATCGTAACACATGGTGATGTATATATGGCAGTGCTGCTCTCTCAGCTCGTTCCGCTCGTTCCGCTCTCTCCTCCTCTGACCTCACGTCCACAAGTCTGCTCTCTACATCTGCACTCTGTTCCTGCCCTGCAAATAAGTTCACCAGCACCAATTTTCTAGATTGCATATATATGTGTAGGGGCTTCCCCAGTGGCTCAGCGGGTGAAGAATCCACCTGCAATGCGGGAGACACAGGAAACGCGGGTTTGATCCCTGGGTTGGGAAGATCCCCAGGAGGAGGAAATGGCAAGCCACTCCAGTACTATCATCTGAAAAATCCAACGGACAGAGGAGCCTGGTGGGCTACTGTCCACGGGGTCGCAAAGAGGTGGACACGACTGAGCAACTAAGCACAGCACAGCACATGAGTTAATACCTGATGTTTGTTTTCTCCTGCTGATTTCACTCTGTATGACGGGCTCTAGGTACACCCACATCACTACAGTTGACTCAGTGTCGTTCCATAAAAGGCTTTTTTTTTTTCTCCCATTCCTTTTTATCCCTTTACTTGAAGGGTATTTATTGGTTTTGAAGTTAGAAAAATTTGGGTGTGAATTCTAGCTCCACAATTTACTGTTTGATCTTCCATAAGTTTGTGGAGGCTTGATTTTCTAATCTATAGAATGGGGATGAATAACACTTTTATAGGCTTGTACAGGGGTCTGATTAGTGTAAAGTACGCAGTGCCACACAGCATGTGCCTGGCATGGGAATTCACACCGTGTCGGCTGTTCTCCTCTCCCAGGCCTGAAGCCCTGGAAGCAGAATAGTAGGGCTAGAGCCAGAGGGCCCGTGTCCTAGCTTGGTTTCCGAACTTGTCACTTCTCCAGTAGTTATTGACCTTGCTCACATCGTGAAAAGTGTGACTTTCTCCAGTGAGCCATCGATGGAGTTGTGTGGGGTTGAAGGAAGGGAGGCATTAAGCCGCCTACGTCTTGGCTCCAATCAGAATGACTGGGACCCTCTGTTGTTGTTTTGTTCAGTTGCTAAGTGGTATCCGACTCTTTGTGCCTCCATAGACTGCATCACACCAGGTTCATCTGTCTTTCACTATCTCCCTCTTAGGGGAGTGGTTTGTAACCTGGGAACATCGTGAAAACAACCAGAAAGAGGCTGCCCTGTCCTGCAACGAACTCTCATCAAATATAGGCATCATCGCTCACTTGCATAGGGAAATTTAAGTGATAATCAGTGTATAACTTGCACTCTGTTCCAAAACTACTGGTCTTGGATGTTGAGGGGCCTGGGCTAGCCTTTTGGCATTTATTTGCAAAGGAAAAGGGATGTTAGCTCAGCAGATACAAGAACTGATGTCTGTCATCATTTTTTTCTTGAATTGATGCTTTTGAACTGTGGGGTTGGAGAAGACTCTTGAGAGTCCCTTGGACTGCAAGGAGATCCTACCAGTCCATTCTGAAGGAGATCAGCCCTGGGATTTCTTTGGAAGGAAATGATGCTAAAGCTGAAACTCCAGTACTTTGGCCACCTCATGAGAAGAGTTGACTCATTAGAAAAGACTCTGATGCTGGGAGGGATTGGGGGCAAGAGGAGAAGGGGACGACAGAGGATGAGATGGCTGGATGGCATCGCTGACTTGATGGATGTGAGTCTGAGTGAACTCCGGGAGTTGGTGATGGACAGGGAGGCCTGGCGTGCTGCGATTCATGGGGTCACAAAGAGTCGGACACGACTGAGCGACTGAACTGAACTGAATGCAGGCTACTTATTTATATTTTAAAGCCATGCATTTTGTGCATTCTCATCTCTATATTTTCAATGGTATCTTTTCCTTTCCCTGCTCCTCTCCTTTCTCCATCTGCCGGAGATCTTCTTGTACTCTCTTTGACACTACATGATACACCCATCCTCAGAGGCTAGTTGTATTCCATTGTTTTTCTGGAAATTCCAAAATTTTCTGGAAATTCCAATTTATATATAGAAGAGTGCTCTCCCTCCTCAGAATAAGGGGCTACTATTCAGTCTATGGGGCTTCCCTGGTGGCTTAGATGGTAAAGAATCTGCCTGCAGTGTAGGAGACCTGGGTTTAATCCCTGGGTTGGGAAGATTCCCCTGGAGGAGACCATGGCAACCCACTCCAGTATTCTTGCCAGGATAATTCCATGGACATAGGAGCCTGTTGGGCTATAGTCCATGGGGTCGGACACAACTGAGTCAGACACAACTGAACTGCTAACACTTTGATGCTTCATTTAGTCTATAGAATAAAACTATGCAAACTTGACAGAAAGACCACCACTGCCCACAATTTCCTTGGGACTGGCTGTCTTTCTAAAATTTATACTGATCACACGCAGGCCTCTTCACAGGTCACCTTAGGTTCAGTAATGGCAGAAGTAAACTGAAAGGCCTGGATCACTTCTATCCGCAGAATATACCCGGCATCGGAAATGACGTGAAAGCATGAACAAAGGATGACTCTGAGCCACCCTGGCCCCTGAGTAGGGTGAAGGCTCAGGGGTGGTGCAAGTGGTGCTGACAGCCCATGGAGGGAGAGTCTATGAGCCACAGGGTGTCCCTAGATAGAAGACTGTATCCTCTTCTCCCTGGAGAGACCAGATCATTTGAGAAACGACTCCTGCTCCCATGTAAATCAACAGATCTGGTGTTCAGTAAACCTAGAGACTGATGTCAAAATTCAAGTTTAATTATGAGACCTCACTGGAGAGTGTGGAGTCCTGCTCAATGCCTGACCCCACAGGTTGACTAAGCCTGGAAGAGTCGTGATGAACGTGGATGCAGTGGGCTCCTCTGCAAAGAGCAAGTGCAATAGGAACAGGGAGATTCAAGTTGACATTCTGCCTCTTGACTCAGCAACTCGTTCTTTGTTCTTGGGTGAGAGGGTCCATCTCTGCGAGTCTCAGTCTGTTCATCTGTAAAATTGTGGCAGATCCACCCTCTGCTTGGTTTCACCTGAGTGCACGTTCAGCTGGCTCATCAGCTGATGGCTAGCTTATATGTTCAAATTTGCCTTCTTTTCTTCGACTTTTTTGTGAGAGCAAAACCAGAAATGGAGAGGATAAAAGCAGAAATGGAGTTTGTATGATGCTCTGCCTGTATCCATTTATTTGTACCCAAAGAACTGGATGCTCTTACGACCTATGAAGATGGAGAAAGGCTTCATTGCTAGCAATTGAGTTGGAATCAAACTGACCTGGGTTTGCAAGCTGGAGGTGGCCCCTGTGGCATCACTACACTGAGCAGCAGTGAAATTATATCTCCCAAGACAAACTGATGGTTGCAGCTCTATTAGAAAAGTTTCCTCCTTAGGTATCTAGCATTGATTTAAAAAAAATGAAATCTTTTTGCACCTGAGTGTCATCATTTATTAAAAAATTAGTAATAATATCTCTCTCTCCAGATGGCTGTGAGGATTCAGAACCATAAGACTGAAATGCCCCACATATATTAGGTATTCAGGAAATAATAGTTACTTTGTTTTATCTAGGGGGATAGGGTTGAGTCTGAGAAGATATTATGGTGCTGGAAAATACTGTGGTGCAGAGAGTCCCTTGGACTGCAAGGAGATAAAACCACTCAATCCTAAAGGAAATCAACCCTGAATATTCACTGGAAGGACTGATGCTGAAGCGGAAGCTCTAATACTTTGGCCACCTGATATGAAGAACTGTCTTGCTGGAAAAGACCCTGATGCTGGGAAAGATCAAGGTGAATGGAGAAGGGGCAACAGAGGATGAGATGGTCTTAGCATCACTGACTTGATGGACAGAATTTGAGCAAACTCCCGGAGACAATGGAGAACAGAGCAATCTGGTGTGCTGCAGTCCACGGGGTCACAAAGAGATGTGACGGAACGACTTAATGACCGAACAACAATAATGGGAAGATAGGATGTATGCCAGGAGGTACCAGAGTTCATAGGTTTTTGTTTTTCTTTTCTGTTCACACAATAACTTTTTTTGTAGGAGTGTTGATAGGATTAGCCCAAGACAGTTTTTCCAGCAGTGAAGGACTTTGTGTCTTTGACTACTATTCATTCCAGTAATTGATATGATTACCTGACTCACAACATTGCATCTAGTCACTCCCGTCATTAGGACATTTGTCTGGGCGGGTGAGTGATGAAAGTAGCTTGGTACTGCTGCTGCCTCTCCTGTTTTCTTGCCCCCAAACCAGAGCTTTGGGTGTGGGCTCTGATAAAGTGGAAGCAGCGGGCATGCCCGCTGTGGGTGAGTGGTTCCCCATGTGCTTCTGACCCTCCCTTTGAGGTAAGTGGAGCCACATTTCTTTCCTGGCAGCTGCAGAGCCTGAGCATCAGCAAAAGAGCTTTGAAGTTTCCTGGGGAGAAAAGGCATTCTATAAAGAGAAGGAATTATTATTGCTTCCTGACTTTGGTGAGTTAGCAATGGTCTGGTGAGTTTGGAAAGCAGCAGTTGGCTTCACATTCAATAATCTTTTGACTTATTTTTAATCAAAAATAAAAACTCCTCTTAGTTAGATATGATTAGCAAAAACAAACAAAATAATCTAAACAAAACCCTGACTTTTTTCCCCTCCAGAACTGTACAGATGTATATTTGTGAATCAGGAAGTACATAAAAGCAAATGAAAAATGGATGTGACTTTATAACTCTCTCAGAACATGCAGCAGGAATTTAAATAATATTAAATTTACTGACATGTTTTCTTCAGTGTGTCTTCAGAATATGTTTTGAAACCTTTCTTCTCTCTTTGAGTAGGCCTTGGGGTGGGGAGTGTTTATTTAAGAGTGACGCAAATTCAGCCCTGCAGCTCCCCCCCCTTCCTGTTGCAGCATGGCTATTCTCCTTCCTCCTCCCTTCTCTTCTCCTTCTCTTAATATTGCATATTTCCTTCTCTTTGTCTCTGTGTGAGGAACAGCTCTCTTGCCCATTTGTGTGCGCAACGGAATCTGCATTGCTTTTTGTTGGCAACAAGAATGATCATGTGTAGACATGGGTTTATGAGTGTGAATAGGTGCTGTGCTAAGTCTCTTCAGTTGTGTGAGACTCTTTGAGACTCTATGAACCGTAGCCTGCCAGGCTCCTCTGTCCATGGGATTCTGTAGGCAAGAATACTGGAGTGGGTTGCCTTCCCCTCCTCCAGGGAACTTCCCGACTGAGGGATACAAACCCGCATCTCCGGCAGCTCCTGCATTGCAGGCGGATGGTTTGCTGCTGAACCACTAGCGAAGCCCAGTAGGCCTTTAACTGACCCAAGGGAGACACAGTGGATATGGCTGATGCCGCTGGCATATTTGATTAGAGCAGTAACGTTAGCTTCAACTTATCAGTCTTCTGTTGTATCTAAGTCATTGTGTTAGGTGAGATGGGATATTTCAAAATATAGAAGACACTCCATGAAAGTTTGCAGATGTGTCACAAGCAATGCAGACCGTGGACACCTAGAGGGATGACCTCGTTCCCCACAGGAGAGCGCAGAAGAGGAAGGTTTCATACAGGAGCAGGATTCACTATATTTTTTTGAGGGGGGGGTGATTTTTTATTTTTTAAATTGAAGTATCGTTGACTTATAATATTGTGCTAGTTTCAGGTGTATAGCAAAGTGATTCGATTATACACAAATGCACACACATATATATGTTCTTTTTCAGATTCTTTTTTATTAAGGTTATTACAAGATATTGAATACAGTTTCCTATGCTATACGGTAGGTCCTTGTTGTTTATTTTTTATATAGTAGTGTGTATCTGTTAATCCCAAGCTCCTAGTTTATCCCTATATCCTTCTTTCCCCTTTAGTAGGTGTAAGAATTTTTTTTCTATGGCTGTGAGTCTATGATTTGTAAACAGTTCATAAGAATTATTTTTTTAGATTCCACATGTAAGTGATAGCATATGATATTTGTCTCTGTCTGATTTACTTCACTTCGTGTGATAATTTCTAAGTCCATCCATGTTACTGCAATGGCATTATTTCATTCTTTTTGTGGCTGAGTAATATCGGAAGGAGACCAGTCCTGGGTGTTCATTGGAAGGACTGATGCTGAAGCTGAAACCCCAATACTTTGGCCACCTCACGTGAAGAGTTGACTCATTGGAAAATACCCTGATGCTGGGAGGCATTGGGGGCAGGAGGAGAAGGGGGCGACAGAGGACGAGATGGCTGGATGGCATCACCGACTCGATGCACATGAGTTTGGGTGAACTCCAGGAGTTGGTGATGGACAGGAAGGCCTGGAGTGCTGAGATTCATGGGGTCGCAAAGAGTCGGACTCGACTGAGTGGCTGAACTGAACTGAACTGAATATTGGAAGAAAGCTATGAAGGTCAAGAGTCCACAGAGAACTGGGGGAGACTGAATAGACTCGTGAAATCAGAGCAGAGTTGAGCAGAGCTTGGAAGGTGTCGTAGAACAGTGAATTGGAAAAAGCAAGCGTTGAAAGCACATGTGGAGAGAAAATCTGGGGAAAGGAGACCCCAGTCAAACACCCAAAAACAAAATCCTAATTTAAATTAAGGGGTCAAAGATTCAGGGGCAGACTTCCCTGGTGGTTCAGTGGTTAAGAATCGGTCTGCTAATGCGAGGGACATGGGTTCAATCCTTGGTCTGGAAAGATTCCACTTGCCAAGGAGCAACTAAGCCCATGCACCACAACTATTGAGCCTGTACTCTAGAGCCCATGCTCTGCAAAAAAAGAAGCTTCTGCAATGAGAAGCTCATGCATTGCAAATAGGAACCCCTGCTTGCTGCAACTAGCGAAACCCCAAACTAGAGAAAGCCCGTGTGCAGCAACGAAGACCCAGTACAGCCAAAAATAAATTAAATTATATGCAAAGAAAAAAATAATAGAGCCAACAGGTTAGAGAATTGGGCTGAAGTGAAATGAAAAGGTAGAGTTACATTAAAGGCAAGATCAAGAAGGAAAGGAGGGATATTTCTTTTCCGACCTCAGACACTGGCCTCCTGCTCTTCTCACCTTCAGGCTGGTGGTCTTCTGGCCCCTTGAGGGCAGTTTAACCTAATGATTAAGCACTGAGCATTTTGTTAATCCCAGTCCACCATATGGACTCTGTGACCTGGGGCAAATTACCTTTCTGTGCTTCAATTTCCCTATCAGCAAAATGGTAGAAAATAATAGTACCCACGTCGGGGTTGTTGAGAGACTTGAAAGAGTCAAAGCATCTGATGTGCTCAACCGCTTCCTGGGCATTGTTACTACTTGAAACTCTCCTTTGCTTCAACATTTCCTGGAAACTAGAGATTGGGACTCTAGTATGCACCATGCATACTGATCCTCTATTGTATTAATTTCCAGGTAACATTAGAAGAAAGTGTGTGAGTTAGAGTTTAGCTGAAACATAGAGACAGCATGAAAAGCTTTTTAGGCTGCTCCTGAATTGAGAAGATACCGTGTGTTTTCTGTATGCAGAATGCTGCACCACATTTCTGCACTTCTTCCAAGGTGAGAGGAAATTAAATTCAATGACTGACAGAGCACTAAACAGTTTCCCCTATATTCTCTCACTTAGTCCTTATCACTAGCCTACGAGAAAGGCATCGTTATTCTCTTTGCAGACAAGGAGACAAATTGAGAGCCATTAGGTTAGTCATCTGTTGGCAAAGAGCAAGTATGAGACGTCTAAACCCCGTCTCCTGATGAGGACAGTGAAAGAAGTACCTCGCCCCTCTCCCTCCAAGAGAAGCAGGGATTTTTCTCTTGACGTATTCGAGGACTTGGATGATCGCTCAGCACGGTTACCTCACCTTCCCCACTGTGATCACAGTTCCTGAATCTCTATCGATCACGGTAGATGGCTGATGAGAAATGTTCATAGGCTTGTAGCAAATCACTCTGAACAATTTAGGAGGCAGGTTCATAAATTCAACACTGTCATTTCCTGTGGATTAGAGCAAACAGATTTCCTCAGGAGGGAAACCCGTGTGTAAAGGTGCTGTGCTTACACGTGTGTCACAGAGCTAGATTTGAAAGCAAGGAAAGGTTTCTGGAATGGATTCTGTGCCCAGTTTGAATGGTGAAATAGGCTGCCCTGCCCAGACCCTCACATGTCAGTAGTTTGGGCTCCCAGTTAGGTGCTGGCCTCGTGGGGTTCTCAGTTGATCCTGTGTCAGCCATCAATGAATGACACCCTTCTAGCTGTCACTGTACGTGACAGGGGAGGAGGAGCCCCATGTCTGGGGCTACCCTCCTGGGGACTCATGTCCCCTGTGCCCGAGGGGAGGGTGAAGGGACTCACGGTCCTGTCTGCAGCTTAGCTCTGCAGCTTGCCCACTGCCATCCCCCTCCTGTAGAGAAGGGGAGAGAGGCCTGGTGAGGGTGTGATCTTGGGAAGGCAGTGTCGGAGTGGTGTCCTTCCTTCAGCCCTTGGTCTCAGTCATTGCTGATGTCCTTTCAGACGTGGAGTGAGCCTTGAGTTCATGGTATAAGGTATCAAAATATTTCATGCTATAAAACTCTGGCCAGTTATTCCCTGTTCAAGCTCATAAGCTGAAGAGTTTTCTTTAAAATATCTATTCTTAGGATTTTTTGGTAAGGAATTCTTAGTCAAGCATAGTGATTTTTATTCCAAATGTATTTATTCGAATGGACATATTCAAAGAAAAAAACTAAAGAGTACCAAAAGACATCCTGTGAAAACTGCATTTTATATCCACCCCTACCATTGCCCAGACCCCTAATTTCTTTCTCCCTCCTGAGGTCATCACTGCATCTATTTTCTAGAGATACTCTGTATATATATAAAAAGACTATATGGATAAAGATTTTGTTTTTATTCTTGTTGGCTTTCATTTTTCCCCCTTTCTTCCCTCCTTCCTTCCTCTTCCTTACTTCCCCTCTCTCTCTCTTCATGTGAGTCTTCTTTAAGTTTTTTCATTTATCAAAGTATCTTCTATGGCAATTCTTATAGACATATGTATTAATGAGGGTTCTTCAGAGAGACAGAACCAATAGTGTATACTATAAGGAATTACAACAGTTAATTATAAGGAATTGTCTTACATGATTATGGAGGCTGACAAGTCCCAAGATCTGTTGTCAGCAGGACCCAGGAAGCACCACTGATTCAGTCTGATCCAGGGGCCAGAGAAGACCAGTGTACCCACACATGTACTCAGGTAGGAGGAGTTCCCTGTCTACATGAGAGGGTCAGCTTCTTCCTCTGTCCAGCCTTCAGCTGACTGGCTGATGGCCTTCCACATTATGGAGGGCATTCTGCTTAACTTAGTCTATCAATTCAAATGTTAAGTGCATCCAAGAACATCGTTCAGAATACTCAAGATTATGTTTTGACTGAATAGCTAGGTACCTTGTGGCCCAGTCAAGTTGGCACAAAAAATTGGCCATCACAACCTCTTTTCTTCTTCTTTTCTTTTAATTGTAGTAAAAAAATTGACAAATTTTTAGCTTCATAGCAAAATTTAGTGGAAGGTATGTATAGCATATTCAAAAGCAGAGACATTACTTTGCCAACAAAGGTTCGTCTAGTCAAGGCTGTTTCCTGTGGTCATGTATGGATGTGAGAGTTGGACTGTGAAGACTGCTGAGCGCCGAATAATTGATGCTTTTGAACTGTGGTGTTGGAGAAGACTCTTGAGAGTCCCTTGGACTACAAGGAGATCCAACCAGTCCATTCTGAAGGAGATCAGCCCTGGGATTTCTTTGGAAGGAATGGTGCTAAAGCTGAAACTCCAGTACTTTGGCCACCTCATGTGAAGAGTTGACTCATTGGAAAAGACTCTGATGCTGGGAGGGATTGGGGGCAAGAGGAGAAGGGGACGACAGAGGATGAGATGGCTGGGTGGCATCACCGACTCGATGGATGTGAGTCTGAGTGAACTCCGGGAGTTGGTGATGGACAGGGAGGCCTGGCGTGCTGCAATTCACGGGGTCGCAAAGAGTCGGACATGACTGAGTGACTGATCTGATCTGATCTGATGGGAGATTGCCTGTGTATTCCCTGCCCCTATACATGTCCATGCAAACAGCCTACTCCATTATCAATATCCTGCCCTAGAGTGGCATGTTTGTTTTAATCAAACCTGTGTTGGCACGTTATCACTCAGGGATATATACTTGGTAAGCAATTTCCCTTCCCTTACCTATAGTTTTCATTCAGTGAAAAATAACTTTCCATTAGAGACTTCCAAAAATGGAATTGGCTGCTCCTTGAGTATGTTTCTGTCTCTGGAGGTTTTTGAATTGGGATTGTCTTATGGATGCTGGTAAGGGACTTTTTTCTGCACTGGCTGGGATACAATCTAGAGCTGTGAAATGTGGGTCATATAGTTAATTTTAGCTTTTCAAGTAGCAGGAAGGTAAAAAGAAATAGGTGAAGTTAATTTTAAAATATATTATATTTTAACCCAATACATCCAAAATACTATTTTAATAGCTTTCCTGGTGGTTTAGACAGTAAAGAATCTACCTGCAGTGCGGGAGACCTGGGTTCGGTCCCTGGGTTGCAAAGATCCCGTGGAGGAGTGCATGGCAACCCACTCCAGTATTCTTGCCTGGAGAATCCCCATGGACAGAGGAGCCTGCTGGGCAACAGTCCATGGGGTCACAAAGAGTTGGACAAGACCGAGTGACTTTCACTTTCAAATAAAAATACTAATAAGGTATTTTATACTCTCTTTTGCATACTAAGTTTTCGAAATCCAGGGTGCATTTTATACATACAACAGATCTCAATTTTGACCCATCGCATTTCAAATGCTTAAGAGCCATATGTTGATCATGGTTTCTTTCTCCCACACTGTGTATTACAGGACTAGATAGGACCCATTCCAGTGATGAGTCTTATTTCTGAAGTTATTTACAGAATAGCCCAGAAACTCAGTTCAGTTCAGTTGCTCAGTTGTGCCCAACTCTTTGTGACCCCATGGATTGCAGCATGCCAGGCTTCCCTGCCATCACCAACTCCCAGAGCTTACTCAAGCTCATGTCCATTGAGTCGGTGATGCCATCCAACCATCTCATCATCTGTCATCCCATTCTTCTCCCTCCTTCAGTCTTTCCCACCATCAGGGTCTCTTCAAATGAGTCAGCTCTTCGCATCAGGTGGCCAAAGTATTGGAGCTTCAGCTTCAGCATCTGTCCTTCCAATGAATATTTAGGACTCATTTCCTTTAGGATGGACTGGTTTGATCTCCTTGCAGTCCAAGGGACTCAAGAGTCTTCAACACCACAGTTTAAAAGCATCAGTTCTTCGGCACTCAGCTTTCTTTATAGTCCAACTCTCACATCCATGTGTGACTACTGGGAAAACCATAGCTTTGACTAGGTGGACCTTTGTTGGAAACTCATGTTGGACCATTTATGAGATGGCCAAGTGTGGATGAGTGGAAAGAGCTCAGAGTTGAAAACAGGAGACTTGAGCACTTTTCTTGTCATCACACAAACCAGCAGAGCGAGTGTATGAACTTTGCTCAACTCCTGTACTTCAGTTTTTCACCTTTAAAATGAAAGTCATAACACTTGTTCTATTCACCTTGTAGAATTGTTGACAGGCTCAGAAGAGATAAAAGGTGTGAAGGAGCTTTAAAGAATTGAAAGCACATTAAATGTGATATAATTGATTGACAGCAGAGTCAGTCACTCAGTGGTTGCTCTGTTCCCAGCCTGCCACAGGCTTGTTGAACACCCTGAATCTCTTTATGACTCGGTTTTTCCAAGTGTTAAGTAGGAAATATTTGAAACAGTCCTTTGAAGTCAATGATATAGTGATAGTAGACAGATTATATTTTAACGGTGTGATTTCTGGGTGGCCCATCACCGCTTCTCACCCCCTAACATATCAAAATACAAGAGGCATGTGAACAGTAAACGTTGAAGGGTAGAGGTCAGAGCAACAAGCTATGACTTGTGGACTGCTTTGCTTCACATTCCATCTCTGTACTGTGTTAATTGTATGACATAGAAAAAAACTATAAAATGGGGATGTAAATAGTAATTCCTTCGTAGACACTCTGTGAGATTTGAAAGCAGCAATACACATAAGGGACTTATAACAGCCTTGGTAAATATTCACAATCATCAATGTTATAAGTGTTGCCAAGAGATGATACTTAATATGTAACAGTTTCCTATGACTCTTATAATAAGTTGCTGCAAACTTGGTGGCTTAAAACAGCGCACATTTATTTCTTATAATTCTGGAGGTCAGAAGTCCAAAATCAGTTTTACTGGACTAAATCCAAGGGTTGGCTGGGCCACACCCCCTTGGAGATTCTGGGGGAAAATCTGTTCCTTTGCCTTTTCCAGTTTCGAAAGCCTCATTACTTGCAGTGTGAGCCTCACCCACTGTGTGCCCCTAGAAGAGGCGGACCTTTGTTGGGAACTTTGGACCTTTGTTGGCACGCACAGTGTGCCCCTTCTTCCATCTTCAAAACCATCAATGAGGTCTTCAGGTCTCTCTTTACTTTGTCATCACATCATGAGGGAGGTGATGCAATGATGTCACCTTTATCACATTCTCTCTTGTTTCTGTCAAATCTCCCTTTGCCTGCCTCTTAGATGGTCCCTCATGATTATATTTAGGGCCACCTGGATAATTCAGGAGAATGTCTCCATCTCAAGATCCTCAAATCACACTTGCAGAGTCCATTCTCCATGTAACGTCACAGTCAGAGGTTCCAGGGGTGAGGACTGGATATTCAGCTTACTACATAATCTGACTTAATTTTAGTTTTATAATATACTCACTCTACCACCTCAACTCCTCAATATGATGATGTTGATGTTGCCTAGAAAAAAATAGAATGGGACATAGTTAACATCTGATTTTATAGACTCTCATGTTGTATTTCGGAGAAGGCAATGGCACCCCACTCCAGTGTTCTTGCCTGGAGAATCCCAGGGATGGCCGAGCCTGGTGGGCTGCCGTCTATGGGGTCGCACAGAGTCGGACTCGACTGAAGTGACTTAGCAGCAGCAGCATGTTGTATTTGCTATCTCAGTTTGGAGAGTTACAATGCTTCTCTTCTCTAGGATTTTCATTCACCCTATACACATTTTTGGGGGCTCCAAAATCACTGAAGATGGTGATTGAAGCCATGAAATTAAAAGACGTTTGCGCCTTGGAAGGAAAGTTATGACCAACCTAGACAGCATATTAAAAAGCAGAGACATTACTATAGTCAAGGCTATGGTTTTTCCAGTGGTCATGTATGAATGTGAGAGTTGGACTGTGAAGAAAGCTGAGTGCCAAAGAATTGATGCTTTTGTTTGTTTGTTTGTTTTTTCTTTAATAGAAAATTATTTAATTAGTATACATGTGTTCCCCATCCTGAACCCTCCTCCCTCCTCCCTCCCCACACCATCCCTCTGGGTCGTCCAGGTTCAACCAGTCCATTCTTAAGGAGATCAGTCCTGGTGTTCTTTGGAAGGACTGATGTTGAAGCTGAAACTGCAATACTTTGGCCACCTGATACAAAGAGCTGACTCATTTGAAAAGACCCTGATGCTGGGAAAGATTGAGGGCAGGAGGAGAAGGGGACGAGAGAGGATGAGATGGTTGGATGGCATCATCGACTCAATGGACATGGGTTTGGGAAGGCTCTGGGAGTTGGTGATGGACAGGGAGGCCTGGCGTGCTGCAGTTTATGGGGTTGCAAAGAGTCAGACACGACTGAGCGACTGAACTGAACTGATAAATATTTGAGAGCCTATTATGGTGCTAGGAATTGAATAAAACAGACAGAAACTCTACCTAATTGTATGGGACACACAGGAGAAAACATTAGTAAATCAACCACAGAAACAAGGGACTATGCAAAATAATTTCAGATTTCACATGATATTTTGTTTGTAATGGGGATATCATAATATTGGGGAGACATTATGCTATACATGCTGCAGAAGCATTTTACATTTGAACATAAATTTATCTAGGGGTAGGAAACACACCTAGGTATGTAGGAAAAGGGTTACTAATGGGAGAAAAGAAATTTCACAAGAGCTTTCTCTCAACAGGAATCACGCAGAGGTGAACACCACTCTCCAAAATGAGAAAGTATTTCAATCAATCAAGATGTTACATTTCTTTAGAAACTTGGAGCAGAGGATTAAGGTTGGTTTCTGTTGCTTCATATGTTATAAATTTAAGGAATGGTCCATGCTGGGCCCAGGATTAGTGTCAGAGAGAAGAGAGCTGAAATCAGAATTTATGTTTTAGGATTAATGCTGTCGGGAGAAAAATGATATTTTAAAACCATGTTTCTAAGATTGCCTCAAGAAACTAAAGTACTACCTTCATGCACCATTGCTACAGGTGCCCAGTGAAAAAGAGTTTTGTTATTTGCTTGTCTTCTAAGACCTGACTGCCAGGTCAGAGCAGATTTATGTTGTTTCTAGGTCTTGTGGAATAAGCACATTTTCAGGGCACAGTAATTTCATGTTGGAGGAGGAGAGTAGTCAGTTATATTTGATCCTTTATTATTATTATTTTTTAAATAAAGGCTTCTCATGCCATTTTTTCCCCTTTATACCATCCAAAAGTATGCAGTGAGAGTGAGAGTGCAGGGAACTGGCCCAGAAGAGGGACTCAGGGAAACTTGTATTTGTGGGTAGATCAAAGCAATCTTCACTGAGGAGAGGTATCTGGGTCTGGGTGTTGAAGAATGAATGGGATGGTTGGGTAAGAAGGATCTCTTACTGCAGCACAGTTCTAAGAAAGCTTCAGGCAGGCTGATGGAGAGACCTCTAAAGTGGCCCTTTAGAGGATGATGCTTCCCTTTGGGATGGGTCTGCCTCAGTCCCCTCACCCCACTCAGGCGGAGAGCAGCTCTCAGGGATCATGGCCTCGGCAGGAATGAGGTCATGGATTTGGAAGAGCCGTGGCGGGAGATTCAGTCAAGTCCTGGGAGCCATGATTCAAGCCTTAGCCGCTTGGTCTGCGCCTCACACTCCAGACCCACTCCTCTGGTGGTGGAACTAATCTACAGTGCTGGTCGTATTCAAGGGAAGCGCACAGACTTTGGTATGTTTGGAATATGGTATAGACTGAGAAGTGACAAGAAGTGGGGTTGGCCATGGGAAGATGGTTCAGATGGTGGCCTTGGTGGCCATGCTAGGGAGTTTGGACTTCATATTATGGACAGTGTGGTTTAAAGCAGAGGAACACGTTTCTGTTTGGCTTGCATGTTTATGAAATTACACTACATATAGTGAAGAGGTGGGTTAAAGTGGCCCAGGAATGAAATGAGTGGACATGTCGGGAGGCTTTTGCAATAGTCTAAGTAACGGATGTTGAAAGATAAAAAAGTCAGAGTGAATGGAGAGACAAGACAGAATTTATTATAGAAATTGTCAGTACTGAAGGATTAACTCAGTAGTAAGATGGGTGATTAGGAGGTGATATATAGGTTTCTAGGTTGAAAGGAAAGGTGGGCAGATCATGTCATTAGCCAACATGGTACCACTGGAAGAGAAACAAACAGGGTGAGGGGAATACACAGTTACGTGTTTGGGCATGAGGAATTACAGGTTCTGTCAACTATGCTTCCTGATGTGGTTTTCTAGACCCTTCACGGTACTTGGTAGGTCTCCTCTTAGGTACATTCCAATGCACCTCTCAAATGTGTTGTAAATCCCAGTAAATCTAGTTCTGGGTGTGATCAGAGCTCAGGGGAATGACAGCTACATTTTTAAAACACGGCCTATGACTGCATTAGCTTTTTCAGCAGCAGGATCATGCTATGGGCCTATTTTGAGCTTGTCATCTACTCAAGCCCTGAAGTCGTTTTCCACAGGAACTGTTTTCAAGGCAATCGTTCATTCTGGAACTTATGTTTCTTTAACTTAGGTGCGGTGTGTTTCATTTGTTGCATTGAATTTCATCTTGTGGATTTGGTTATATTATTGTAGCCTGTCAAAATGATTTTTGAATATTGATTCTCTTAGTTGTTCTCTTGGTGATACCTCCAAACTTTGTGATCTCTTCGTATTTGAAAAGTGTGTTCCATCCTAATCAATAGAACAAATCAGAAATAACTGTAAGTTCTACGTCACTCAAGACCTTCTTATTTGATAGATATCTACTTGTCAACTCTCTTTGGGAACATTATTTTTAACCAACTGCATTTATCCATTGTGAATTTAAAAATAGGTAAGAGAGACATTGCTGACGTGTTGTTGAACTCAGATACTCTGTGTCTGCAGAATTTCCCCAGCCTGCTGTTTTAGTGATCCTATAAGAAGATATGACTTCTCTTTAATGAGCCTGGGCTGCTACTCAGTATTTACTACTTTCTTTGCTAAGCTTATAGACTATCTGCTTAGAAATGCATTTTCTGGGATTTGATGTCAGACTCGTGGGGATATCATTTTCATAATCTTCTGTCTGTTTTTGAAAATAAGAACCTTTGACCTTTTCAAGCCTTTTGACTTTTATCCTAGTCTTATGTATTTCTCCACCCCTGAGATTAGTGTCTTAGTTGTCATATCTGCACGTTCCTTTGTAATTTAGTGTAATATAGTGGTTAAGAGTGCAGTTAACCTGCCTGGGCAAGAATGCTGGCTGTGAAACTTCTGGCAACTTATTTATTCCTCTGAACTCTGATTCCTTGCCTGTGAAATACAGTTAATAATAGTACCTATCAAATAATTTGTTGTAAGATTAAACAGATTAACCCATGTAAAGGACTTAGAACAGCAAACTAACTCTATTATTACTTTAGGATGTCATTTGGTCAGATTCAACACCTGCTTTCTTTTTTTTAATGAATTTATTTTTTATTGAAGGATAATTGCTTTACAGAATTTTGTTGTTTTCTGTCAAATCTCAACATGAACCAGCCATAGGTGTACATATATCCCCTCCCTTTTGAACCTCCCTCCCCATCCCACACTTCTAGGTTGATACAGAGCCCCTGTTTGACTTTCCTGAGCCATACAGCAAATTCCCGTTGGCTATTTTACATATGGTAATGTAAGTTTCCATGTTACTCTTTCCACACATCTCACTCTCTCTTTCCCTCTCCTCATGTCCATAAGTCTATTCTCTATGTCTGTTTCTCCATTGTTGCCCTGTAAATAAATTCTTCAGTACCATTTTTCTAGATTCCATATATATGCATTAGAAAATTATATTTCTCTTTCTCTTTCTGACTTCACTCTATATCATAGGTTCTAGGTTCATCCACCTCATTAGAACGGACTCAAATGCATTCCTTTTTATGGCTGAGTAATATTCCACTGTGTATATGTACCACAACTTCTTTATCCATTCATCTGTCGATGGACATCTGGGTTGCTTCCATGTTCTAGCTATTGTAAATAGTGCTGCAGTGAACAATGGGATACATGTATCTTTTTCAATATTGGTTTTCCCAGGGTATATGCCTAGGAATGGGATTGCTGGGTCATATGGTGGTTTTATTCCTAGTTTTTAAAGGAATCTACATACTGTCTTCCATAGTGGCTGTATCAATTTACATTCCCACCAACAGTGCAAGAGTGTTCCCTTTTCTCCACACACTCTCCAGCATTTATTGTTTGTAGACTTTTTGATGATGACCAATCTGACTGGTGTAAGGTAATATCTCATTGTAGTTTTGATTTGCATTTCTCTTCCAGTGGTCATGTATGGATGTGAGAGTTGGACTGTGAAGAAAGCTGAGCGCCAAAGAATTGATGCTTTTGAACTGTGGTGTTGGAGAAGACTCTTGAGAGTCCCTTGGACAGCAAGGAGGTCCAACCAGTCCATACTAAAGGAGATCAGTCCTGGGTGTTCATTGGAAGGACTGATGCTAAAGCTGAAACTCCAATACTTTGGTCACCTCATGCAAAGAGTTGACTCATTGGAAAAGACTCTGATGCTGGGAGGGATTGGGGGCAGGAGGAGAAGGGGACGACAGAGGATGAGATGGCTGGATGGCATCACTAACTTGATAGACATGAGTTTGAGTGAGCTCCGGGAGTTGGCGATGGACAGGGAGGCCTGGTGTGCTGCGATTCATGGGGTCGCAAAGACTCGGACACGACTGAGCAACTAAACTGAACTGAACTGAATAATGAGCAATGTTGAGCATCTTTTCATGTGTTTGTTAGCTATCTGTATGTCTTCTTTTGAGATATGTCTGTCTAGGTCTTTTTCCCACTCTTTGATTGGGTTGTTTGTTTTTCTGGTCTTGAGTTGTATGATCTGCTTGTATATTTTGAAAATTAATCCTTTGTCAGTTGTTTATTTGCTATCAACACCTGCTTTCTTAACCATTTTCTCAATCTGTCTTCTAATTCCTATTAACCATGATCATTCTCTCTTTAGAGTCTGATAAAGAACATGGAGTTTTAACTATGGCATTAAACTGATGGAAGGAAGATAGATTTTAATCAAATACCTTGGTTTTCTTTTAGCTTCTAAGGTACACAATAATTTATTGCTTATCTTTTTTTATTAGAATGCCCTGTTATTTGAATTTATTTTGGAATTAAACTCTTTCCTTTCATTTTTGACTGTTGGGAACTGTTTGCACATGTATTGCGTCACCCCTCTGAAAGACATTACTGAGCATTGGAGAGTGGTGTTTGGGATTATCAGTTCCTGCATCTGTAAAATAAGAGCCACGGAAGATTCTAGTATGTAGGGATTCTGTAGATTGTTTGGTGTTTCACTATAGGGTCTCAATACAGGGAAAGGTTTAACCACAGGGGTGCTAAATCTAGATTTCTTAGGGAGAAAAACATCAGGGCTTGAGGAGCAGGAAGTTCTCCCATGGAGTCTGAGAGTCTTGTGGGATTAAGGGGTTCTTACCTGTTTGCTCTTATCTCATAGCGCCCTATCTAGTCAGTGTCAGGGATTCTGTGGTTGCTTCTAAAACCCAGCAAAAACAATTAACTGGTTCTGTGGAACTCAGAATCAGATTCTGTGAATTCTCAACATATAAAACCATTCTGTATCAGATTGCTGTAAAATCATCTACTGGAAGTAAAATTCCTTCCTCTGTGAATAATCTAATGGCCTTGTCAATAAATAAGACAGTCAAGGTTCCTATGCATGAGCCTCATAGAAGGGATAAGCTTTTCAAAGACAAACCAGACTGGAAAGGATTTAAAGTGGTAAAAGCAGATTTTATGCAGGACTATAGCCACCTCATGCGAAGAGTTGACTCATTGGAAAAGACTCTGATGCTGGGAGGGATTGGGGGCAGGAGGAAAAGGGGACGACAGAGGATGAGATGGCTGGATGGCATCACTGATTCAATGGACATGAGTCTCAGTGAACTCCGGGAGTTAGTGATGGACAGGGAGGCCTGGCATGCTGCGATTCATGGGGTCGCAAAGAGTCGGACATGACTGAGTGACTGATCTGATCTGATCGCAATAAAGGAAAAGAGTACTTAGTATGGGCTCAATACAGCATGGGTAACTGGGGATTGATAGCCAAGGAGGGAGGTGGGCATTAGAGGATGGAAAATTACCAAGAGGAAGCACCAGGGGTTGGGGATTCTGGCTAAGCTGACTTAACAATATTCTTCCTGAAGGCAAACTAGGGTGATCAGATACCAAGGGTGGAGGATGAAGAACTGGTCACATACTGAGGATGGAGATTATCTCTAAACTGACTTAGCAGGATTCTGGCTAAAACTGGATTCTTGAGAATATGCCCAAAGACATATTGAAAAAGGATGCTCAGAATATCCCCAAAGATTAGTTGAAAAAGGAGGCTGAAAAGAGCTCGACTGAAATGTGGTCAGGGAGGGCATCTCACCAAGCTCTGAATGAATACTCCTTTGTTTCAAAATAGTTTTCATGAATTTTACTTTTTCCTTTAATTGCATTCAATATAGGCTTGTGGAATCTGACAACCATGGAGATAAGCTGGCTAGACAGGGTTTTTAAACTGATGCAATATTCATGAGATGAAATGATAAGGATTTTTTTTATTTTTTAGATCTCCTCTTCCCTCCACCCCTTCCCCCATGAGCTTATACTGCTGCTTTGAATTAAAGCTCAGGAGAAATCCTTGGAATATTAGATTAAGTCTAAACTGAACTACAAAGGTTCAAGGCAACATAAGAGACATTAGAGGAAAACTTAGTGAACCTTAACATTTCATTTTTCCTATTTTCCCTTGGACATTTCATTTAAAGGATGAAATCAGATGCATCTCTCCTCTGCAGAAATAAAGACATGACCATTTCCCCTTTTGTCTCTTGCTGAGACTTATTCAAGGGCCCCAGGAGAGGCAGAACGTGAGGAGTGCAGTAATACTTTATTTAGGTAAACGTTCAGTTCCATATCCTTATCTCCACACACCTCCACTGGGGGACCCGTCTCCCCACACCCCCAGCTCAGCCTGTTCTTAGTGCTCATTCAGAACCCAGACAGAAACTCCTGCTGATACTGCCTTTTGTAACTGGAGTCATAAAACCCTTAAAATGTATTGTTCCAGTCAAACCCAGCTCTGCTCTGCAGAATTCCGCAGACACCTTTTTTACTCTCTGTTTTCCAGAGGGCATCATCATGGCCGCCTTTATTAAACGTAGATTTTTGTCATTTCAGTGCTTGGATGGGAGCCAGCTATTGTCTGAAAGACCTCTGAACTTACAAAGGGTTTATGCAGCTGGAGAAGCTTATTCCTAGAGAATTTGAAAATGATCTTCTATTGCCTAGTACCTGAGACAATTTTTAAATTCTGATCTCTACCTTAGCTGGTTTTAATTTGAATAGAAAGGGAATTTCCCTCCAAGGGATTTGCAGCAGCAATTTCTCCCAACCCCAGCTCTGCTCAGTTTTCTTTTTCTTCTTCTTTTTTTTTTTTTTTTAGTTCCAATGCTTTTATTTGACAAGTATTTGTTAAAACATAGTATTTCTTTTTTTAATTTATTTATTTATTTTAATTGGAGGCTAATTATTTTACAGTATTGTGGTGGTTTTTGCCATACACTGACATGAATCAGCCATGGGTGTACATGTGTTCTCCGTCCCGAACCCGCCTCCCACCTCCCTCCCCATCCCATCCCTCTGAGTTGTCCTAGTTCACTGGCTTCGAGTGCCCTGTTTCACGCATCGAACTTGCACTGGTCATCTATTTCACATATGGTAATATACATGTTCAGTTTCTTGTTCCTTGAAAATTCAGGGAACTCCGGTCTGTGTGCCTTTGTTTTGAACCTTAGAAAATTGGTGATAACCTGTTTGCTCTTGAAGAAGTGAGAGTCAGAAATCTTGAGAGACATTTCTGCTAGGTTGTGTAGAGCCTACTGAAGAATTGTCTGGCGTCTTGGTTCTTATTTATAAGCCTAAATGAGTGAATGCATGGAGCGGATTTTTCCATTTGTTTTAAGAATTGATTTATAAAGTACTGCTAACCAGTTCATTTTTTTCCCCTTGCACTTGTCTGCATGGAAAGCCCTGATCTAAATCTGCTCTTCTTATTTTCCTGAACCCATAAAACATGTCAAATAAAATGAATAAATGGCTATGATTTCATTTCCATTATGTATTACTATTGAGTTAGAGTTGAGATTTGGGGGCTTGTTTTAGAGTCCAATGTACGTCATTTATCACTCTCATCTACCCTTCTTACAGACATCTCAATAGACCCTGTCTGTATACAACAGTGGACTGTGTACTTCTTGACTCAGAGAAAATCACATATGTAGATGTCACTGTGGATTGTTTGATAAATATGTCTAAATGGCAAATACCCAGGCAGAAAAGCAAAAGAGAACCAGATAAAAAGAAAAAAAAAATAACTCAGCAACCTAGAGAATAACAAATAATTGATGTACAGTGTTCTTAGGCAAAAGACTATATTCTAGATTTTTATTTATTTTGGCCTCTTTTTTGCTCTAATTTCTGCTTCTTTCAGTTTACAAAACCTATTTTCAGACTTTCAAGTAAACTGGTCATTGGATTTCACAGACCATCCTTGAATATGTGTTCTCGGAAACACCTTTATAGAGGATGGGTGTTATTAGTTGACTCTCCTTCAGCTAGACTGTTAGGCAGCCAGTTCAAAATGGCCCCACAGCCAACTGCTCTCATCAGCACAGTGACCCTAAAGTTGGATGTTTGAATCCAGGGTCAGATGACCCCCAGTGAGCTCTAGACATCAGAGAGATACCAGCATTATTGAACAGTCAGTGTCCGGGAGTTGATGATGAACAGGGAGGTGTGGCGTGTGGCAGTCCATGGGGTCGCAAAGAGTCAGACACGACTGAGTGACTGAACTGAATTGAATATAAGTTCATTTTTCATACATGAAATATATGGGTATATATTTCTATAAGTACATTCAGTCAGTTCAGTTCAGTCGCTAAGTCGTGTCTGACTCTTTGCAACCCCATCAGTCACAGAACACCAGTACATTACATAATATATATATATATATATGTAATGACTGGAAAGCATTGGCTATATATATATATATATATATATATATATATATATATATATATTTATTTACAGGGCTTCCCTGGTGGCTCAGCTGATACAAAATCTGCCTGCAATGCTGGAGACCTGGGTTCAATCCCTGGGTCAGGAAGATCCCCTGGAGAAGGGAATGGCTACCCATTCCAGTATTCTTGCCTGAAGAATTCCATGGACAGAAGAGTCTGGTGGACTATAGTCATGAAGATATTTACAAGTTCTCCTCCAGACAGAAAATGTAACTCCTAGAATATCAGTATGATTTATAGCTAATGCTTTCCAGCCATGTTTCATTGAATTTAGGGACTCTACAGAGGTGCCCCAGGTGAGCCACTTTATGGGTGTGTGCATACCCTGAGAAGGTGGATTTTCAGGCTCTTCTACCACAGCTGATCCAGACCTTTTTTTTTTCCTGTTTATACTGAGGCTGTGATAAGATTTGATTGGAAGTGTTAGGTGGGTCAAATTTTAAAAACAGATTTAAAATGTCATTTTGGTGTGACCTACCCATCTCTTCTAGCTAGGACATTGATGAAAGCTTTCTTGTTGGAAGAGTTGGCCCTAGTGGTGATGCTGGTTCTGATTATTTTCTGCTAATCCTCTCTATTGTATCTCCACTTGCAATTGCACATGTCCTTTATACTGCAGAAACATCTTTCACACCTGAAACAGCCCTTTGAGGAGACTGAATGTTTTGTAAAGCCACAGTTGTCTTCAAAAATATTTCTAATAGAAATGGATAGTCATCAAACCACCAGCCTTGGGACCATGACTTAATTTGGATTGTAGTTCTAGCTTTCTGTAGCTTCTGGCACTGCAGTCTTGTGTTCAGATTGTATTTATATTTACACATACACATATATTTCTGATTATAAGACTACTAAATGTCACTTCTGGAAAAGCTGGAAAATACATAAAAGCATAATAGGTTATCTGCAGCATTTATATTGATTTATCTTTTTGGTCCTCTTGATTTTATCTTTGAAGAACTTTGCTCTTCACTGTGAATTTACCTCTCAAATTCTCTTTCTTGACTTTTGCCTGAACCACATTATTTTTCCTACCTAGTTAGAATAACAGAGCTTCCTTATCCCTTGAAGTTTTAGATCAGACATGAGTTTCTTCTATCCTCAAGTTGATCCTTTGTTCTTTATTTTTTTTAATGTAAGTTTCAGATACAGTGCATTATAGTTGAACATCCGTATACTCTATAGAGTGATCACCACCACAAGTCTAGTTACTATCCATCACCAACTAGTTGAACCCCTTCACCCATCTTGTCCACCTTCTTTCCTCTCTGGTAACCACTAATCTGTTCTTTGTATCTGTGAGTTTGTTTTCATATTATTTTGCTTGTTCATTGGTTTTGATTTTTCAAGTTGATCTTTTATTCAGCTCTGGTTTACATTCTTTCTTTCATCCTGTATGACCAACTTCTTTAGCTCTAATTAAGGGAATGATTTTTCTTTTTCTTCTTCACTCATGCCTCATACTTCTGGCCCTCTCTAGTGTGCAGTCTCTTCTAAATGTTTTGATTTGTCTCACATTCATCACTTGATAAATTACTTCACTCACCTTCTTCAAATCTCTTTTGAGAGTTTTTTTTTTTTTCATTAGTTGTACTGAAAAGTTCTTTTCTAATTTAATTTGTGGCTTTCATGTCATATACCTCACTACCCAAATGTTCTGAGATCCATTAAGACAAATAAACAAAACAACTACTTGTGTAAAGTTACAAAAATATTAACAGAGTGGGGACTGGACCCTCACAGCCCCAGATTTCAACTTTCTGATCTCTTCTCAAATGATGGTGTCTTTCAATACTCCCCAGTGGAAAACTAACAGTGTTTGAGGATGAAATTTTGATTGATTCCAAATAACATACAATATTGACTCATAAGCATTCAGATAATTCATTATGACTTCAGGAGAGGATTGGAACAGGGGGCTCAAAATGAATAGAGGACTGCCTTGTTGTTCCTGAAATGTACTCTTCACTTGTCCAGGTATTTTCTACCTTTTGGGAAGATACAAACAATGAGATGTTTTCAACTTTTTTGACATTTTATCAGTGAGGACTTCCCTGATCCCTCCATTTGAAACAGGAAGCCACTATCACCATGGCAATCCCTATCTCCCTTCACACAAAATTGTTTGCATAGCATTTGTAACATTTTGATGTCATATCCATTTTGCTTGTTTATGTGTTTACTGTTAGTTGTGCTGTCCTCTCCCTCCCCCACAGCTGGTATAAGTTCCACAGGACAGGAATATTTGTCTGTTTATTCATTGCTGAATCCCGTTAGCCTTCCACCCACCATACTCCCAAATAGTGGCCAGCATATTAGCGGGTACCCCATAAATATTTAATGAAGGAAAAAAACCCAACAAATGAATTGGTTAAAGTCAAAACAAAATCAAGCAGGGTAAAGTAATATGTTATCACCATTTAACAGATGGAGGAATCAAGTTACCTCAACTATTTGGCAAAGGTCTCAGGACTCAGAGTCCCCTTTTCATCCTATAAACAACTAAGCTTTGCAACTGATGAAAAGATGCGATGGTATACATAATTCATGGAAATACCATGGAATTCATTTTACAACTCTATCAACCCAGATGTTTGATGAGAGCATTGTTTAAGACTCCAGCATATGCAAATTGGTTAGATTCTTTAGCCAAATGACACCTGTGAGCAAACAGGACACATATCCTGTTCATTAGAGCAATCTGATGGCCACCCCAGACCTAATGAGTCTGTCAACACTTACACTGGTCTGTGTCTTGTAGTCATCCCGGACAGCATTTGTCATGTGGGAACTTGGCAAAAAGAGTTTCTCCATGGGAATAAACTAGGGAGGTTCATTTGGTTTCACTCCAGCTGGTTGAAGCTCCATTACCTGCTAAGTCTGTTTAATGTGGTTGTTATTGTTCCTTTGCTCCATAGCTACAGTCTGGCTGTACTCTGTGTGTAGGCTGTTACTATTAATAACCATAGTGAGTTTCTGATTTTGAGCCAAAATTGTTTTTATTTTATCACAGTAGGGATTTATTTTTATTCTGAAACATTAGTTTGATCTCTGTGCCAACCATCTCAGGGCTGACTTGTCTATTTAATACCAGTAAGGATGCCTGATGACCTCCTTTTTAATTCTTCTCATTTTTTTATTGGTACTGGGTGTACTCTAGTTAAATTCTATAGTTCTAGTTTAAAAGTAATACTTGGTAGATAAGAAGTATGGTAGAAGAGAAAACAGCCAACAAGTGGACTTTTTTTATTACTAGTGACAAAATCTTTTTGTTTTAGATGTGTGTTGTCTATTCTATGGAAGAAAAGAAGGCTGTGACATCACTGTATATGGTAGTATTTGTAATTACTTCCTATTGGTGGGGAAATCTGGTAGGAGTCCCTGTATTAAACTGAGACCAGTCAACAGAAAGAGGTTATGAGGACAATCACTATTGTGCAAATTTCCAAAAGACAGGAGAATGGACAAGCTTAGGTATGGAATAATTTGCAAAAAGTAATAAGACCCACTAAAATTGTGCTAGGTCAAATAATGATGTATATTCCTTTCATGCTCTGGTCCTTTGCCAGCTTACGTGTACACACAGACATATACTGGCATACTCTTCTTATGTCTGAATTGCCACAAAATCCCCCCGACATGTTTTATGAATACAGTTTCAGTTGTGCTTTTTATTAAAAAAAATTTTTTTCCAGTTGTCCCTTTTAGAAGCAAATGAACACTGAGAGACTACAGCAGTTCCTGGAGGAAAAATGTCCTGACAAAGTGTAGGTCTCAGCTTCTGGTCCTGGCCCTTCTGTAAACTCACTCTGTGAGCCAATAGTTCTTCTTAGCTGTAGTGTTGCTATTACAGACAGAGTTGATAATCTTCATTGTACCAGATGCATAGAGGTGTATGGAATTCAAGTGAGGCAGTGTGTTGTAACTGAGAATTGCGGATTATTGTTCACCTAAACACATTATGGTTGTTCTGAGTCTGCTTCGCAACTTGGTCAATGCAGGATGACAAAAAGGGGAAGTTCCACGTTTCCTCTCAGGGGTTCAGGGCAGCATTTGGGAATTCCAATCATCACCCTTCTTTTTTGGGGGGAGATCCCTGTGGAGGGAGCACACAGTAGTAAACAATAGCCAAATAGGAAACTAAATACCACTTGTGATGGTTAATTTTATGTATTAACTGTACTGGGCTAAGGAGATGAACATGCAGTTAGTTGGTAAACATTATTTCTGGGTGTGTCTGTGAAGGTGTCTCTGGAAAAGAGTAGCATTTGGTTCAGTAGACTTAGTTAGATTGCCCTCACAAATGCAGGTGGGCATCATCCAATCCTCTGAAGTTCTGAGTAAAGCAAAAAGGCAGAGGAAGGACAAGTTTGTTTTCTCTGCTTGAGCTAAGATATCATCTTTTCCTGACCGTGGACACCGGAACTCCTGGTTCTAGGGCCTTCAGACTCAGACTGGGAGCTGTACTATTAGCCTCTTGATTCTCAGGAATTTGGACTTGGACTGAGTTACACCCCTGGCTTTCCTGTTTCCCAGCTTGCAGATGGCAGATCATGGGACCTCTTGGCTTCCTTAGCCACATGAGCCAATTCCTATGATAAATTTCCTCTTTATATGTCTATATATGTCCTATTAGATCTGCTTCTCTGGAGAACCCTGGCTAATACACCATCTTATTAGTATTTGAGAAGAACACAATAATCTCATTTTATAAAAGTTGTATTTGAATAGGTGAGGCTCCAGGCCCAGGTGAGGCCTCCTGTGTGGTTGCTTTTGAATCTGAAAGCTCCATAATCTTGAGTAGAGGAGGTGGAAGGGAAGGAGTGACGGTGTGGAGTGAGATGGAGAGTGAGCGAGAGTGAGCAGGAGAGCTGACTAGTTGCAGCTGTAGGGGAAGAGGTGAGCCCTGCAGCCCGGCCTCACTTGTCACCCATGCGGAGGCAGGAAAACAGAAGGGCTCCTGCTTTCAGGCACTCCCTGTATCCTGGTCCAGTCTAAGTCCTGGACTCAGGCGGGTTAGATGAACAGTTTCCCTCCCTTGGACTTGGAGGTGAGAGGTAACTTATGAAGCAGTAGGCAGAGGGGTGCGTGTGTGTGGCCAAGAAGCAGAGTTCCCTCTTTAACTGTGTTTGCGCAGAGAAGATATATTCCACCCCAAGGAAATATGGAAGGAAAGGATACAAGGCCACACTCATGATAAGGATCACTCTATAGAACTCCAGAGGAGCTGTCAATGTATGACTCCAAAGAATTTCTTTGCCAGTAATTTGGTACCTTGTCAGGATCTTAATGCTAGCCAATCTCAGAAGAAAATCTTGTAAGTAGGTGGTGGAAGGGTATGTATGTGTGTGTGTGTGTGTGTTTGAGAGTTTATTTTCCTCCTGTCTCCTAAAGATGACACATGTGTGGTACCTTGCTTGTAGTTACTCAGAAATTGCATCTTATGTTTCCATCTTATAAGCAGAAGGACTGCATTGAAGGAAACTATTCCTGGGGCATGGCTGTAACATCTCTAAGAAAGCAAAATCTTTCTTAACACCTATGATTTAACATGGTGTAGCTTTATTTCTTGGAGAGGGAAATGGCACCCCACTCCAGTACTCTTGCCTAGAAAATCCCATGGACGGAGGAGCCTGGTAGGCTACAGTCCTTGGGGTCGCTAAGATTTGGACACGACTGAGCAACTTCACTTTCACTTTCACTTTCATGCATTGGAGGAGGAAATGGCAACCCACTCCAGTGTTCTTGCCTGGAGAATCCCACGGACGGAGGAGCCTGGTAGGCTGCAGTCCATGGGGTTGCTAAGATTCGGACATGACTGAGCGACTTCACTTTCACTTTTCACTTTCATGCATTGGAGAAGGCAATGGCAACCCACTCCAGTGTTCTTGCCTGGAGAATCCCAGGGATGGGGGAGCCTGGTGGGCTGCCGTCTATGGGGTCACACAGAGTTAGGCACGACTGAAGTGACTTAGCAGCAACAGCAGCAGCAGCTTTATTTCTTGTTAAGTTCTTAGAGATAAAATGAAGAAATGAGACTAAAGAAAACAGGGTATTTTAAGAATTGACAGGCTGTGTATTTCAATTTTGGTGTTCCTTCATTTAAATTTGGCTAATAATGGCTAAGTGTAGTTATCTCATTCACATAGGAGGGAGAAAGAAATGACTGTCTTCTATCAGTGAATTTTAAGTCTTGCTTATTTTTGACTTTAAAAAGTTAAACATTTAAAATATATCCTGGTTAAAATTTGAATTTTTTAAAGTCAAATTTTATGGGACTCAAATAGGAAATGTTCTTTTTATATTGAATTCTGTTAAATGAAAAAAGTTGTGAGTTTCTGATGAAATAATATCTAATGATTTTACACGGTTGATTTTAAATTTCCTGTGGGGTTTCATGACTTTTCAACTAATGTTATCCCTTTACTCATTTAGTAGGTTATATATAGAAATTTAAAACCCTGGAAATGAGGGTGGATGCCACAAAGGGATTTAGACCAGCATGTTCTAAGTAAAATACAGGTCTCCCAGTCCTGAAATTCCAATTCACCAGTTTTAAAAAGTAACAAAAGTAACAAAGTTAACAGACAGCTGCTGCTATAAACTGAGCATAGGATTTAAGACTGTTACCTACAGTGGCTTCAGCCCACATATCTTCATGTGTTTAGAATTTTGGATGAGACCCTGCACATAGCGGGTACTCAGTGAAGAAAAGGAGCCAGTCATCAATTTATGATACTAACTTTTACCCCCCATTTCTTCATCTCATTGTATTTTATTTGAGGTATAAAATTATGTTAAAACTATTGCTACGACCTAGCCATTTTGAAAAATGGCTATCATCTTTATCATAAAAATGGTTTATCACTTTTATTTTTTCCAATGTCCCCAAATATAAGTGAATTTAGATTCTAGTAAATTAGTGGGAAGAATGATATACTGATATGTTTATGCAGTATCAATAAAATGAATTAAAAGTTGCATTTAATAGCATGTGTTTGTGTGTGTGTATAGTCTTTTGATAATCTAGTCACATTCTTCTCTTGAACTGCTTGATTATTTTGGTGTCACATGGACTCTGAATTTCTCAATATTATCATTAGCCATTTTAAGAATTCATAATATTCTTAATGTATTCCTAATTATCTATGTACTGCTATTTCTTTAAAGAATTTCTCTCTCTCTTTTTTTTTTTTTTTAAGCAGGAGACTGTGAAATGACTCCAGTATTTGCTTAAGTGTTGAATATTACTGGGACATAGAAAGAACTAGTCATACATTCTGGCTGGCTCTGTATGGGCCACCTCTGCAGAGTTCAATTAGATGAGGTGCTGTGGGCAAGAGCAAAGCATGGGGTGTGTCTGTAATTGATGAGCCTGTATGTCCTGAATGATTAGGGGCTTAAAGACTCATTTTCCTCTAGGCCTGCCTTATGAAGAATTTATGGTCTATTTCAAATAGATAAGGCTAATACACAGGAAAATATTTGATAAAAATTCTTAATTACATGTAATTGTATTGGTTGGGGCTCAAGTTAAGCTGTTTTATCTAATGTCTCAAAAGTACAGTGACTCAAACAAGAGAGAAGCTTATTCCTCTCCAGGAATCAATTGTCTAGCCCTCAAGGTGAATTGGGCTCCAGGTTTCTTTTCCTTGTTGTTCTGCAGTGGATGAAGCTGGCTTATCCCTGCCCACTCCACACTCAGCTCACAGCAAGGCCAGCGGGACAGAGCAGAGCATGAGCAATGCCTTCTTTTAAAAAGTCAGTATTATAGAGGTATAATTAACAAAAAGTAAAATGTGCCTATTTTAAGCATACAGTCTAATGGATTTTGACACGTGTTTACAGCCATTTAACCATCACCCCAATCAAGACACCGAACATTTCCATCACTCCCATAAGTTCCCCTGAGCCTTTTGCAGTAAATTCCATCTACTCTTGGCCTGAGGCAGCCAGAGATCTGCTTTCTGTCACTATGGATTAGTTTAGCCTGTCCTAGAGTTTCACATAAATGGAACTATACAGTGAGAACTTTCAGGCTGGGACAAGGGGGACGCAAATGAGGTGCCTAAGATACAAAGTTAAGCAGACACTCACTCTCAATTTCATGCTAGTGACAACCCAGCAATGTACCTTGTACTATACTCATTTGTGTCTGTTTCTTTTGCTGAGGTTCGTTAATTTTGTTGTATCAGTACTTTGTTCATTTTTATTGCTGTGTAGTATTCTATGTTGTAAATATACAATAGTTTATTTATCCATCCTTCTATCGATGGACATTTGGGTCATTTCCAGGTTTGGACTTCTAAGAATATAGCTGCTATGAACAGTTGTGTACAAGTAGTTCTCTTGAGAAAATACTTTGAAGTAGAATTGCTCAATGATATGGGAAGTACATATTGAACTTCACAGGACTGCTGAACTAATTTCAGAAGTGGTTATAGTGCCTGACACTCTCACCAGCAGTGTAAGAATTCCAAGTACTTTACAGCCTCGTCAATACTTCTTATTAACTCTTTATTTGACTAGCTATTCTAGTAGCTGTGTAGTGATATTCATTGCAGTTTTAATTTGCATCCCCCAATGAGTAATAATACTGCATGTCATTTATGTGATGGTTGACTATTTATGTGTTTTTGTGTGTGAAATATCTGTTAAAATCTTTTACCCATTAAAAAACTTGGGTTCTCTTCTTAATACTGAAAAACAAGAGTTCTTTTTATATTATGGATACAAGGTCCACGTCAGATACATGAACTGGAAATATCTTCTCCAAGGTAGCTTGTCTTTTCATTTACTTAATGGGATCTTTCAGGGAACTGAAGTTTTTAATGTTGAAGAAGTCCAATTCATTAATTCTTTTTCATGGTTCTTGCTTTATGTGGCTTAAGAAATCTTTATATAACCCAGTGTCAAAAGGTACTTTCTTATGTTTTCTTCTAAAAATACTACAATTTAGCCTTAACATTTCAGTTGATGATTCAATTTGAATTAATTCTTGTGTTTGTTGAGAGCCAAGGGTTAAAGGTAATCCCCACTGTCCCCCCGCCCCCCCGCCCCCACCCGCCCAACAACACACACATAGATATCCAGTTGTTCTGGCGCTATTTGTTGAAAAGACCATTCTTTCCTCATTGAATTACCTGGCTCTTTTTGAAAAGTAAACTCTCTATATTTGTGTGGTCTATTTCAATGACCTATATATTTAATCTTATACAAATACGACACTGTTTTGAATAAGAAGCTTTATATAATAATTTTTGAAATCAAACAGTGTTTTCATCCAACTTTGTGCTTCCTTTTCAAAATTGCTTTGGCTATCCTAAGTCCACTATATTCCATGTGGGTTTTGGGATTGGCTTTTCAGTTTTCACAAAAGAGACTGCTAGAGTTTTCATTATGATTGTTTTAAATATATAGATCAGTGGTGGGAGAGACCTGACATCTCAAGATCTTTAATTTCCCTCAGCAATGTTTTGTGGTTTTCAGATACACATCTTCAGTATATTTATGTCTATGTATTTCATGTTTTTGTTTTTCTAAATGTATTGTTATATAGTTTTCAAAAAAATTGGAAAACTTTTCATTTACCCTCTATACTTGTGACTGGGGTTTATGAAGTAAATGGAGGAAAGGCAGATTAATGGGAGAAAAGGAATACACATTTATTAATATTTTTATGTTCACAGGAGCTTATAGATTAGAAGTGAAACTCAAAGAAGCAGTTATTTTGGGGGGGCTTATGTTTCATTTCAGCAAAGGGTGATAAATTGTAGAGCGTGATTAGACAAAGGAAAAGGGTTTGGGTTTCTAGAAGTAGTAAATGTGGGAGGTATGTTAATTATAAGGGAACTAATGAAAGATAAGGGTTAGTTAGTAATGTTTGTTTATGTAGACTCACATTGGTGTCACCTTCCTGGTACAGAAGAGGAGAAGGGGACGTTTTCTCAAAGAGATATCTATGCCCTGCTTTTAAGCAAGTGGCGGGAGAGCAGAAAGCTTTTCCTATGGTTACTTTTTCTCAATTGCCTTCATCTCAAAATATCCTTGTGCCAAACTGGCGTATTTGGGGTGGCATATTCTCATCCCCTCCATAATGAAGATGCTTCCCTGGTGGCTCAGACTGTAAAAAATCTGCCTGCAATGCAGGAGACCCGGCTTTGATCCCTAGGTCTGGAAGGTTCCCTGGAGAAGGGAATAGCTATCCACTCCAGTATTCTTGCCTGGAGAATAACATGGACAGAGGAGGCTGGTGGGCTACAATCTATGGGGTCACAGAAATCTGGACATGACTAACGCTTTCACTTTCAGTATGAGGACAATACCAGTGTATTGACTTTGTATAATGCAGACTTGCTAATTTTACTTATTAATTCTAATAGCTATTAACATAAAACTTGTAGACTTTTCCATTTAAATGGATGTGTCTTATGTAAATAAAGATGTTTACTTCTTTTACAGTCTGTACAGATACACCTCATTTTATTGTGCTTCACTCTACTGTGCTTTGCAGATTTTGTATTTTTATAAATTGAAAGTTTGTGACAATACTGCATTATCAGATGGTGATTAACATTTTTTAGTAATAAAATATATTTAATTAAGGTTTATACATTTTAAAGACATAAAGCTATTGTACACTTAATAGACTACAGTGTAGTGTGAGTACAACTTATATATACATATGTACTGTGTAGAAGAAAATGGCAACCCACTCAAGTATTCTTGCCTGGAAAATTCCATGGACAGAGGAAACTGACAGGTTACAGTCCATGGGGTCACAAAGAGTCGACCATGACTGAGCACATCAGAGTATATATACAGGGAAGCCAAAAAATTCCTGTGACTCACTTTACTGCAATATTTGCTTTATTGTGGTGGTCAGGAATTGAACCCTCAGTATCTCCAAGGTATGCAGGTATGCCTTTGTTGAACAGAAACTGGTGAAAGCAACATCCTGCTTATTCCTAATCTTAGGGAGAAAGCATTCAGTTCTTCATCATTACGTATGATAGTAGTTGCAGATCTTTTATAGATTTACTTTATAAAGTTGAGGAAGACTCCTTCAATTCTTAGTTTACTGAGAGTGTTTATCACAAATGGTTGTTCAATTTTTCAAATGCTTTTTCTGCAACTATTAAGATGATCATATGGGTTTTTTTTCATTATTTTGTTAATGTATTAAATTACACTGATTGATATTCACATGTTACTGCATTGTAATCCTGGAATACTCCCTGCCCCACCCCCTTCCCCAACTTAGTTAGGATATAGTACGGTGGTACCTGACGTACTGTGGTTTGATTTGCAAAAGGAAAATGCATTCATTAGAAACTATATTTTGAATTTTGATCTTTTCCTGAGCTAGTGATGTGCAGTGCCATACTCTCTCATGATGGTAGGCAGTGCCTACAAGTCTCCACTCCCAGTAAGCCACAGGATCAGAATGGTAAAAAACCATCGTACTCACACACATTCTCTACCACTACAACCATTCTGATTTTCACTTTCAGTATAGTATTTAATAAATTATGTGAGATGTTCAACACCTTATTATAAAATAAGCTTTGGTTAGATGATTTTGCTGGTTGTAGGTTAATGTGTGTGTCCTGAACATATTTTGGGGAGGCTGTGCTTATCAATGGGCTCCCCTGATGGCTCAGAGAGTAAAGAATCTGCATGCAATGCAGGAGACTCAGGTTTGAAGTTTGGTAGGTTAGATGTAATAGATGCATTTCAAGTCATGATGAGTTTATTGGGACGCAACCCCATTATAAGTTGAGGAAGATCTGTAGCAATTTTATGTATTATGAGATTCAATTTACTAATATTTTGTAAAGACTTTTTGTGTCTATAATCATAAGAGGTTTTGGTCTTTTTTTTTTTTCTTACGATGTCTTTCTGGTATCAGGATTATGCTGGCCTCATAAAGTGAATTTTGACACGTTTCTTCCTTAATTTTTTTGAGGTACTTTTGAAAGATTGTATTATTTCTTCCTTAAACATTTTATAAAATTTACTGGTGAAGATATCAGGGACTGGAGTTTTCTTTAAGGAAAGTTTTTTATTGTAGATTTATTTTTTAGTATAAAATAGGATTATTCAGATTTTTTTCACTTCTTTTTTTTTAATTTAATTTTATTTTTAAACTTTACAATATTGTATTGGTTTTGCCAAATATCTAAATGAATCCACCACAGGTATACACATGTTCCCCATCCTGAATCCTCCTCCCTCCTCCCTCCCCACACCATCCCCCTGGGTCGTCCCAGTGCACCAGCCCCAAGCAACCAGCAATGTGCCTTGAACCTGGACTGGCGACTCGTTCACTTCCTTTTTTTTTTTTTTTTCTCTAATTTTATTTTATTTTTAAACTTTACATAATTGTATTAGTTTTGCCAAATATCAAAATGAATCCACCACAGGTATACATGTGCTCCCCATCCCGAACCCTCCTCTCTCCTCCCTCCCCATACCATCCCTCTGGGCCGTCCCAGTGCACCAGCCCCAAGCATCCAGCATCATGCATCGAACCTGGACTGGCAACTCGTTTCCCACATGATACTTTACATGTTTCATTGCCATTCTCCCAAATCTTCCCACCCTCTCCCTCTCCCACAGAGTCCATAAGACTGTTCTATACATCAGTGTCTCTTTTGCTGTCTCGTACACCGGGTTATTGTTACCATCTTTCTAAATTCCATATATATGCGTTAGTATACTGTATTTATGTTTTTCCTTCTGGCTTACTTCACTCTGTATAATAGGCTCCAGTTTCATCCACCTCATTAGAACTGATTCAAATGTATTCTTTTTAATGGCTGAGTAATACTCCATTGTGTATATGTACCACTTCTTGTGTCTGTTTTAGTAATTTATTTCTTTTGAGGAATTTGTCCATTTTATTCAAGTTGTCAGATTTCTTGTTATAAAGTTGTTAATAATATTCTCTTATGTGTCTCTTATAGTATGTTAGAATCTATAGTCATATCTTCTGTGCTATTCCTAATGTTTTAATTTATTGATATTTTCAAAGAACCAACATTTTGTTTTATTGATTTTCCCTATTATTTGCTTCTTGTATGATACAGTTATTTCTACTCTTTATTATCTAGTTCTTTTTATATAGTTTAGGCTTAATCTGATATTCCTTTTCTAGCTTCTTAGGGTTATTGTTAGCTAGTGGGTATTAATCTTTTCTTCTCTAATATATGCATTTAAAGCTATATATTTTCCTATAAGCACTTATTAGCTTCATCTCACAAACTATGGTATATTATTTTTATTTTTATTCAGTTAAACATACTTTCTAATCTCTTTCTTAATTTATTCTTTGACCGATGGTTATTTAGAAGTGTGTCGATTCAGTTCAATTCAATTTAGTCACTCAGTCATGTCCAACTCTTTGTGACCCCATGGACTGCAGCATGCCAGGCCTCCCTGTCCATCACCAACTCCTGAAGCTTGCTCATCTTCATGTCCATCAAGTTGGTGATGCCATCCAACCACCTCATCCTCTGTCATCCCTTTCTTCCTCTGCCTTCAATCTTTCCCAGAATCAGGGTCTCTTCAAATGAGTGAGCTCTTCACATCAGATGGCCAGATTATTGGAGTTTCAGCTTCAACATCAATCCTTCCAGTGAGTATTCAGGACTGATTTCCTTTAGGACGGAGTGGTTGATTCTCCTTGCAGTCCAAGGGACTCTCAAGAGTCTTCTCCAACACCATGTTCAATTCTTCATCCATTCTTCAGCACTTATCTTTCTTTATAGTTCAACTATCACATCCATACATGACTACTGCAAAAACCATAGCTTTGACTTGATGGACATTTGTTGGCAAAGTAACGTCTCTGCTTTTTATTTTTATTTTATTTTTTTTAACAGGTTTTAAATTTTATTTTATTTTTAAACTTTACAATATTGTATTAGTTTTGCCAAATATCGAAATGAATCCGCCACAGGTATACCCGCGTTCCCCATCCTGAACCCTCCTCCCTCCTCCCTCCCCTACCCTTCCTCTGGGTCGTCCCAGTGCACCAGCCCCAAGCATCCAGTACCGTGCATCGAACCTGGACTGGCGACTCGTTTCATACATGATATTATACATGTTTCAATGCTATTCTCCCAAATCTCCCCACCCTCTCCCTCTCCCACAGAGTCCATAAGACTGATCTATACATCGGTGTCTCTTTTGCAGTCTCATACACAGGGTTATTGTTACCATCTTTCTAAATTCCATATATATGCGTTAGTATACTGTATTGGTGTTTTGCTGTTTAGGTTGGTCATAACTTTTCTTCCAAGGAGCAAAATCTTTTAATTTCATGACTGCAGTCACCATCTGCAGTGATTTTGGAGCCCAAAAAACTAGTCTCTCACTGTTTCCATTGTTTTCCCATCTATCTGCCATGAAGTGATGGGACCGGATGCCATGGTGTTACTTTTGTGAATGTTGAGCTTCAAGCCAACTTTTTCACTCTCCTTTTTAACTTTCATCAAGAGGCTCTTTAGTTCGTCTTCACTTTCTGCCATAACGGTGGTGTCATCTGCATATCTGAGGTTATTGATATTTCTCCCAGCAATCTTGATTCCAGCTTGAGCTTCATCTAGTCCGGCATTTCTCATGATGTACTCTGCGTATAAGTTAAATAAGCAGGGTGACAAGATACAGCCTTGACGTATTCCTTTCCCTATTTGGAACCAGTCTGTTGTTCCATGTCTAGTTCTAACTATTGCTTCCTGACCTGCATACAGATGTCTTAGGAGGCAGGTCAGGTGGTCTGGTATTCCCATGTCTTTCAGTATTTTCTACAGTTTGTTATGATCCAACAGTCAAAGGCTTTGGCATAGTCAATAAAGCAGAAATAGATGTTTTTTCTGGAATTCTCTTGCTTTTTTGATGATCCAGTGGATATTAGCTATTTGATCTCTGGTTCCTCTACCTTTTCTAAATCCAGTTTGAACATCTGGAAGTTCATGGTTCACATACTGTTGAAGCTTGGCTTGGAGAATTTTGAGCATTAATTTTCTAGCGTGTGAGATGAGTGCAATTGTGCAGTAGTTTGAACATTCTTTGGCATTGCCTTTCTTTGGGATTGGGATGAAAACTGACCTTTTCCAGTCCTGTGGCCACTGCTGAGTTTTCCAGATTGCTGGCATATTTAGCACAGCACTTCAACAGCATCATCTTTTAGGAATTGCAATAGCTCAACTGGAATTCCATCACCTCCACTAGCTTTGTTCATAGTGATGCTTCCTAAGGCTCACTTGACTTCACATTCCAGGATGTCTGGCTCTGGTGAGTGATCACACCATCATGGTTATATGGGTCATGAAGATCTTTTTTGTATAGTTCTTCTGTGTATTCTTGCTACCTCTTCTTAATATCTTCTGCTTCTGTTAAGTCCACACCATTTCTGTCCCTATTGTGGCCATCTTTGCATGAAATGTTCCCTTGGTATCTCTAATTTTCTTGAAGAGATCTCTAGTCTTTCCCATTCTATTGTTTTCCTCTATTTCTTTGCATTGATCACTCATTTATCCTTGCTATTCTTTGGAACTCTTCATTCAAATGGGTATATCTTTCCTTTTCTCCTTTGCTTTTAGCTTCTCTTCTTTTCTCAGCTATTTGTAAGGCCTCCTCAGACCTTACAAATGTGTCATTTAATTTGTAAATATTTGGAAAATTTCTGTATTTAAAAATGTTTTTATTCTCTTGTGGTCTAGAACATATTACGTATAATATCAATCCTTTTAACCTATTAAAACCTTTTTATAGCCAAGCTAAGTGGTCTATCTTGGTGAATGTTTCACAAGCATTTGAACTGAATGTGTATTTGTTTGTTATTTGGTTTAGTACTTCAATAAATATCAATTGGGTCAAACTGGTTTACAGTGTTTTAAAAGATGTTCTATATCCTTATTGATTCTCTCTGTGATAGTCCTACTAATTGCTTAAGAAGAATTGAAATTTTCAAAAAATTTAAGATAATATCTTTTTTATAAGATGTAGAAAAGTTGTATAATTGATTTCAGCTCACATTAAGTTGTATGTGTAGACAGAAATTAAGACATGTAGTCCCCAGATGGGCCTCCTATGCTTAAATAAAAAAGAGGATGCTATTACTTAAAAGAAAGAAGAGAATGATGAGAAAAATTTGGGGAAAAATTACTCTCTGCCACAGTAATTAATTGCAGTCTACTTGGGACAGACTATATATTCTGTAGGAGTTCAGAGGAAGGGGTCTTCAGCGTGAGAGGAAGTTGCCGGGTGATGGGGCTTCAGTGCTGGAGTAGGGTTAACACAGACGGTGGATTTCAGACAGTTATGAGGAGTAAAGAGGCACAAGTAGAAAACTCCACAACGTGTGTAGCTTACAACGGAGAGGTGCTCAGGGGTGAACTGGGCTTTGCAGGAGGCCCAGTGATAAAGAATTCGCCTGCCAGTGCGGGAGATACAAGAGACATGGAAGATACCCTAGAGTAGGAAATGGCAACCTGCTCCAGTATTCTTGCCTGGAGAATCCCATGGACAGAGGACCCTGGCAGGCCCTTGTCCGTGGGGTCACAAAGTCAGACATGACTATGCACACATATTCTCACTTAGGAGTGAATCTTGCAAATTATTGGGAAATAAGATTGGGAAGGCGTATTGGAGTATTAAATTAGGGGCAGCCTTAAGTACCCAGCTAATGGACTTTAGACTTGCTTCAGCAAGCAGGAACTTAGGTTTTTGAGTAGGGAGACCATCTGATTAAAGAAGTGGTTAGGCTTATTTATTGGGCTGCTGTATTCTAATGTAAGAGAGCCCAGCAAGTGTAGTATTCCAGGGGTGAGATACTGAGGCTTCAGGGGGAATGGAGAGAATGAAACAATTATTGATTTATTCTTAGCTGGGTATGTGGTTATGTGCATCAGCTCCTATGTCCACTGTGGCTACGAGGGACAAGTCACACGGATGGAGGAGGCCTATGGGACAAGCGTTGGTGAAACATTTAAAAGCCCACTATCATTCTCCCATATCATCCCACCAAGTTGCAGAAGTGAAAGCTTGAAAACAAAATGTTAGCATTTATTTTTGCAACTAACTAAAACATAGGTATGTTTTTCCTTTATTTTCCAAAAAAATGTATTAATATAATTTGCCCACTAAGGACTATTACTGAACACTTGTTTTATTTTTAATTTTTATTTATGTTTACTAATGTATATATATATACACACACACACACAAAGTTCAATAAAAGAAAAATTTGACTGTAAAAAAAAAAAAAGAGCCCATTATCTCATCTTCCTAACTGCTGGAAGGGACTAAGTCTCCTTTCAGGGGAAACAAAGCTCTTTTGGAATCACAGTTGAACAAACACATCAGGAAGATTTTTGTGACTCAAAGTCCAGTTCATTCCCTACCATCAGACTTTTTTGACTCCTAGAAATACAGTAAGTCACCTCAGAGTAGTGAGTAAACCATCAAGAACAAAAGCTGAGTTGTCTGCCCTGCCTTTGTGTAGTAATCAGCATCTGCTCCTGGGCGCTCGTTTTCCCGAGGAGAGTCATATTTCCTTCCATATGTGGCTGCTGCTCTGTGGGCTTCCCAACCTTCCCTCCACTGGGTTTTTCCATGTGGTAGCTGAAGATCTCCAACTCTATGCTTATTATTCTGTACTGGAGTTGCCGTGGAAAATAAGGGAAACGTGAGGCAGCTAATGACTACATCATGGATGAGCCGCAGCTATTTGCATTCACATCTCGTTCTTTATAGAGTCTCTGAGGGTGGGTATGGTCTCAATTAGGTTAGGAATGAGGTAGGAGGGATAGAAGAAAGACATAGCCTTTCCTTGATCTATAGCTTCTGGGTGGGATTCAAACCCACATCTCTCTATAGACCTGCACACTAAAGTCAAAACTCTCTACATGAGTCATCTGTTGGCTGCTTATTTTGTTTTCCAGAGCTTAATTCCAAGGTTGCATTCCCCTCCTCACCCTCTTTTCTTCCTTCCCTTAGCTTATCAACAGATAGAAACTGCCCAGGCACATATGGGAGGAAAGAAGGGAAAAAGAGAAGGAAGGACAGAAAGAAGGATAGGATATTCTATCATCAAGGAAATTGCAGAAGAGAAACATTGTGGGCAAAAGGAGAGGAAAGTAGATACAAGCACATTGTGTTCCACTTGTTTCCTCCCCTTGCCCCAAATATGGTCCTAACCCTAAATAGAAAACAGACAACGTGCTCTGCTTTTCCCTGTCTCAACTCCTAGCCTGGCAAAAATTGCAGCATGAATTTTTGGGTGCAGCTCCTGTGGTTAGGGAAGGTGCCCTGGAAATCAATAAGACTCCAGCATTCCACTTTTGACTCTGGTCTTGACATAGAGCCACTTCTTTCATATGAATGCTATTTGGTCATCATGAGGTTTGTCAGTTCAGTTCAGTTCAGTTCAGTACAGTTGCTCAGTCATGTCCGACTCTTTGCGACCTCATGAATCGCAGCACGCCAGGCCTCCCCGTCCATCACCAACTCCAAGAGTTCACTCAAACTCATGTCCATTGAGTCGGTGATGCCATCCAGCCATCTCATCCTCTGTCGTCCTCTTCTCCTCCTGCCCCCAATCCCTCCCAGCATCAGAGTCTTTTCCAATGAGTCAACTCTTTGCATGAGGTGGCCAAAGTACTGGAGTTTCAGCTTTAGCATCATTCCTTCCAAAGAAATCCCAGGGCTGATCTCCTTCAGAATGGACTGGTTGGATCTCCTTGCAGTCCAAGGGACTCTCAAGAGTCTTCTCTAACACCACAGTTCAAAAGCATCAGTTCTTCGGTGCTCAGCTTTCTTCACAGTCCAACTCTCACATCCATACATGACCACAGGAAAAACCATAGCCTTGACTAGATGGACCTTTGTTGGCAAAGTAATGTCTCTGCTTTTTAATATGCTATCTAGGTTGGTCGTAACTTTCCTTCCAAGGAGTAAGGGTCTTTTAATTTCATGGCTGCAGTCATCATCTGCAGTGATTTTGGAGCCCAAAAAAATAAAGTCTGACACTGTTTCCACTGTTGAGGTTTGTTAGGATATGAATTTTCCCCTAAATGACCACTAGTCTGACCAAAATTATCTTTTATGAATGAACATCAAGGGTAATGAGCTAATGAGAGCAGCACACTTGGTTCAGCAAATTTCATTTGGTCTCAGAATCTATTTTATAGATGGATGTAAAGGAGTTCACTGAATACCCTGTGGTTCTGATTAGCTGGCTTTTGGTTAACCGAAACATGCAGTTAAGCAAATGTGATGCAGCTTGCCCTCTAGCCCTGAGGCCAGCTTCCCCAAACTCTGGTGTAAGCAGTAAATCAGCATACTCACAGGGCTTCCATAATGTGGAGTGAATTTGTTTAAAGAGGGGATACTGCAGATGGACCTTCTCTCCTGGTTATGTGGAGCTAAAAGAGAATCCAAGTGTTGGCCAAGAATTAAACACATTAATATTTTCTCAAATCTGAGTTTATGCATGTGAACAAAGCCATATGATTTTATTAAGCTGATGGGACAAAACATGTCTTAAAGTGATTAAGAAAAAGTGCTATATACTTGCTTTTTTTCCTGGTGGTGTAAATTAAAGTGCCTGGAAAATCATACAATTGACTTTGCGATAGTTGTTTTTAGGGTGGAAAGCTTGTCCTCTTTGGGGATGTTAACACCCTTCTTTGGAGAAGGCAATGGCACCCCACTCCAGTACTCTTGCCTGGAAAATCCCATGGATGGAGGAGCCTGGTAGGCTGAAGTCCATGGGGTCGCTAAGAGTCGGATACGACTGAGCGACTTCACTTACACTTTTCACTTTCATGCACTGGAGAAGGAAATGGGAACCCACTCCAGTTGTTCTTGCCTGAAGAATCCCAGGGACGGGGGAGCCTGGTGGGCTGCCGTCTATGGGGTCGCACGGAGTCGGACACGACTGAAGCGACTTAGCAGCAGCAGCACACTTCTTAGATTCTATGTCACTGTTTTCTGGTGAATGTTAGCCCTTACCACATTCAGCTGTGATGAAGGAAACTGGGCAATCCCCAACTTCTGCCTACCAATACCTTAATTTGATTTGTATGGGATTTGTACAGTGGCCACAGAGGCACAACTGTTCTAGTGTGAAAATGGAATGAGCTGAGAGAAAGAATTGTAGTTTGCTATGGTGAAGTTTGGAAGCGTGCAATCTCAGAAGGGTTGGAGATAACCGATGAGGATCGACTATTAAAGTATGTATGTGGACTCCATTCACCACCACCCCCACCTTTAACCTGGGACTTCAGGTAACTGTTCAGAAATAGGTTAATGCCTTTGTCATTTGGGAGAGCATGGTGGCAAGCCCTGGAACTAGGTCAGCATGGGTTCACTTCTTGGTTTTGAACTTAGTGGCTTTGGGCAAGTGCTTTAGCTCCTGAATTTTAGTTTCTTCATCTGTAAAATGGATGGAATAATAAAACTATGCTGGCAGGCTAGTGTAAAGCTGTACTGTATACAAAGGGCCCCGTGCACAGAAGGTACGTAATAAATGGTAGCTGTTATCTGAGGCGCAAGCTGGAATTGCTTCTCTTTTACAGAACTATTAACCTATTAACTAGGAAAAAAAAGTTAGGTGGTCTGTGGTGAATCTGCAGGATTGCTGAGAATGCCTTAAACATCCTCGGGAGCAGTGGGCTATGATAAAGAGAATAAAAGAGAATGTTTGTATTAAAGAGAATAAAAGCTTTAACACAAAGTACTATTTCAGGACTACTTAATGCCTTTCAGCTGTAACAGAAGTACTGTACACAGCAGAGTGCGTAGGACCTGAGAGGCGGCTGTGCCGGCTATTTTGAGGCAAAAATATCTAAGTGCACGTGAATTACAACGTGTTTTTAAAAAATATTTTATGTATATTTGGGTCTTGTGGAGGCAGCTTTAATACTGCTGGTTTCAAATTTAAGAGAGAAACCATTATTCCTTTGTTTGTCCCCCACGTGCCTTGCGTGCGCAGTCGTGTCTGACCCTTTGTGACCCTATGGACTGTAGACCGCCATGCTCCTCTTTCCGTGGGATTTTCCAAGTAAGAATACTGGTGTGTGTTGCCATTTCCTCCTTCAGGGGATCTTCCCAACCCAGGGATTGAACCCACATCTCCTGGTCTCCTGCACTGGCAGGTGGGTTCTTTACCACTAGCGCCACCAGGGAAGCCCACCAAGTGCCTTACTCAAAGGCTTTCTTTCTCCCTGCCCACTCCCTTTGTAATTCTTCTAGATTCTTGTATACAAAACAAGGGTTTTCCTTTGTTATTATTTTGAGAAAACTTGCAGGACACACACAAATCTTAATCAAGTCGCCTTATGCAGGCCAGTCCAGCTCCTCTCAGAAAGCTCTTGAATTTCATTTGTCATTTAAAGAGAAAAGGCTTAAAGCTGTGTGAGGTGGTATAACTTAAGTGCTTAAGAAGTCCGCCTTGGCTGACTATCTGACACTATGAACTAAGGGGAATAAAAAACTCCCTGTAACTGGAACAATACTGACCCAGAGACTTGTTGGATGAAACACGACCACTTATGCAGCAAATGTGTCGGGGATGGCAGACCCCAAAGTGCTGGGAGGCAGTTTGCTAACGAGGGCCTTGGAGGCCCCAGTGACCCTCGAAAGTGAAAGTGTTGGTCACTCAGTCGTATTTGACTCTTTGTGACCCCATGGACTGTAGCCTGCCAGGCTGCTCTGTCCATGGGATTCTCCAGACAAGAATACTGGAGTGGGTTGCCGTTTCCTTCTCTAGGGGATTTTCCCAGCCCTTGCTGCTGCTAAGTCGCTTCAGTCGTGTCCGACTGTGCGACCCCATAGACGGCAGCCCAGTAGTCTCCTCTGTCCCTGGGATTCTCCAGGCAAGAATACTGGAGTGGGTTGCCATTTCCCTCTCCAGTGCATGAAAGTGAAAAGTGAAAGTGAAGTCACTCAGTTATTCCCGACTCTTAGTGACCCCATAGACTGCAGCCTACCAGGCTCCTCCGTCCATGGGATTTTCCAGGCAAGAGTACTGGAGTGGGTTGCCATTGCTTCTACCCATTTCCCTTGTTCCTTACAGAACTGGTCTAATTGTAGAACAGTATTATACTTAAGAGACCCTCCAACTGGCCACCGTTCGCCGTCCTCCAATGGATACCGTGGCCAGCCCTTAGATGGAAGTAATTCTGGACAGAGGGAGCTGGTGCAGCCAGAATTCTGGGAGGGCCACTCATGTGGTGTGGAGGAGAACTTAAGGGCTGGAGTTTGAAGACATTTGAAGGTAGAATTTCGGAGAAGGCAATGGCACCCCACTCCAGTACTCTTGCTTGGAAAATCCCATGGATGGAGGAGCCTGGTAGGCTGCAGTCCATGGTGTCGAGAAGAGTCGGATACGACTGAATCGACTTAGCAGCAGCAGCAGCAGCAGCAGCAGCAGCAGCAGAAGGTAGAATTTAGCATGCTAGTTGGTGTGGGTGATGCCTAAGGATATTTTCTCTATTCATCCATCCATCTGAATCCTCTCTTTGGAGAAAGGTAAGACACTTTGCCACATTATCTTAAATAAAAGGGGGAATGTTTTATGAGTGTACTTGTACTTGAGAGACTGTGGCTCTCCTGAGACATGCTCGTTTTGTCCCTGACTATTCTGGAGTACATGGGTTGGACCTCAGAAAATGCTGTTTTAGGACAAGAGGGAACTTCTTAGAGAAGTTAGGTTTTGGGTGAGCTCTGAGGACACCATCTAAGCTTCTTGAGATTTGTGTGGATGATAAGAACTAATCTTGTGATTGAAAAGGATTCTCCCTTCATCCCATCGCTGTGGGGCTCTACAGAGCCATTAGCTGATGAGTCTCTCCAGGATGAGGACAAACAAACCTTGGAAAATCACATATCACATGGACACCTAGATGTTTAAATGGACATTTTGCCCTTCTTGAAGCTGAGACAAAAACTCACCCAGGCCTGTCACATTAAACCCTCGAACTTCCCAGTCACAGGCTCTGCTTCTGAATCTACAATGATTCTTCTACATCCAGTCTTGGCCCAGTGTCAGTCATGAACAGCTATGGTGCTAAAAGCCTAGTTCTGATCATGTCGCTGCTCAGGAATAGTCACTGTCATTCTGGTTTTTCAAAGTAAGTTTCTAATGTCTTTAGTTGGTATTCGAGAGCTTCCCCTTCATGAACCCTGTCCTCCAAGTTAATAGAACGACTCACAATGGTCTCCTGTGTACCGAAGCATTCTAGTTCTGTTTTCACTCATTCTAGTCTTGCTCTGGAATGCTTGCTTCCACATCCTGCTAGAGTCAAATCTCACTCATCTTTTCAGGCCTATTTTACAGGTTGCCTTCACTGGGAAGCATTTTTTGACCTCTCTGTTAGAGATAATCTCTTCCTATTCTTAATTCACATAGAATTTTGTTTCTCTCTCTATTATTTACAATAGTGATTCTCATACTTTTCTAACAATGAGACTCACCTTCAGGTATTTGTTAAAAATAAGCCACCTGGGCCCCATCACAGACCTATTGAATGAAAGCCTCCAGGGGAGGAACCTGGGAAGGAGTATTTTTAACAAAACACCCCAAGTGACTCCTTTCATCAGAGAAGGGAAATATCTTGGAATACTTGTCACTCAAACTGGCCCTGGGCTAGCAGTGTCTGCATCATCTGGGTGCTTACTAGAAATGCAGAATCTTAGGGCCCAGCTCAAATCTCTGAATCAGGATCTGCCTTGTAATCAGATCACCGGGTGATTCCTAAGTTTGAGAAGCACTGTCTTACCATACTGTTTATTTGTCTCTTTTGTAGCCCAGGTGGCTCTGTGGTAAAAAATCCACCTGCCAATGTAGGAGGCACACGACACGGGTTTGATCCCTGGGTCGGGAAGATTCCACGGAGTAGAAAATGGCAATCCACTTCAGTATTCTTGCCTGAAAAATTCCATGGACAGGGGAGCCTCGCAGGCTACAGTCCATGGGGTCACCGTCAGACACGACTGAGCATACACACACACACACACACACACACACACACACACACACACACGCAACCAAAACCCTCTTATTATCTCATTGATTACTCAAAGCAACTATTATTTCTAATTTTTTGGATGGATTTTAGAGATCCTACTAAACTGAACTATGTCAAGTGGTGGTGATTCATTTTTTTGCCCCCTGCCTACCAAGAGGGCAATTTCATGTTTCAATTTAATAGTAAGTAGTGCTAGCATTAGGATTAGAACCTGGGTAGTTTGACTCTGGAGCCCTCTAGTAAACTTTATACTATTATTATAAGTATCATACTTGCCAGTAAATGTTGGTTTTCAAAAAGAAAAACCCCTAGATTAAAATACATTATTAAATTCCAAGTTTAGGACATGGTAGGGTTCTGGAAATGGAAATGTGCTTATATAAACAGTATGAATATGAGATGAATATGGAGGCAGGGATGAAAGAGAAAGGAAGCAACTGAAATTACATACTTTTACCCCCACCTTGTCCATATGGACCTGGAGACTACAGGTCTTATTGCTAATTTTCTTCCAGACATAAGGGACTGAACTATCCTTTGTTCTGACTTAGAGTGTTCAGCTTGATTCCAAATTTTAAGAACTGCGATTCCAGACTGTGACTGGAATACAAAGTTGTTCTGTCTATTAATTTTCAGGCAGAGTAAGTTTACAGTAATAGGCTTGTATGGTTTTGTGTGTTCAAGGGCCAAAGTTTGTAAAATCTGTGGGAAATTGGAACGGGAAGGAAAGATGTCTTGCCAAACTCTTTGCTACATCTGATCCTTTCGAGCGACTAAATACACAGTGAAGACACAACAGAGAAGAGATTTCCATCAGGTTGCCTCCCTCCCTCCCAAACAGGGTATAAAAATGTTTCCTATTTGAGAGTTGTAATCAACTAATTTTTAGTGTGTGTGGTTCACAGAAAGACTGAAATTTCTTACAAGGAGTGTTTGTTTCCTTGCGATTTTTGCTGACGACCCTTGGCATGCTAGAGTTCTCAGTCTTAACAAAAGGGCTTTATGTGAAAAATTCTTGCTATGTTTTAACACGATAAATGAATCAAGGTGGTGATGACTGAGGCATAAGAGGAAAAACAAGGTATGCTCTAAAGATGCTTAGATTACCGGCCTGGGACTTGGCAGGAGCAACTGGAGACAACAACTTCATGGCTTGTAGTTGGAAAGGAGTCTGTGAGAATCCCACTGTGGAAGTGGATCGAGTTGCTTTGTTAATACAGTGGGCTTATGGAGTGCGTGTGCCTGAGCCATGCAGCTGGCCCTTGGTATCGAGTGGCTAGCTTAAAATGGACCTGTGGAGAAATAATATTCTGGGCTTCCATGCATTTTTTTCCCAGCATGTTCTTTCCTCAGTAAAGTTTCTCATAAAATATCTTGCAGTTCCAGAAAACTGATGTAAGGTTCAATCAGAAATCATTTATCTCAGTATCATACCTTCTCCTCAGTATTTGCTTTGTATACACTACTCACACACTTTCAGAAGATGATGAATCACAAAGGGAATGTCAATGCAAATGACAATTTCTTTAGTGACTGAAGCTAGTGGTTACTGGTTGCTTTCTCTTTTTATATGATTGATTTCTTTGCTTCTAAACATGAGACGAGTGGCTTTAAATTCAGATTGCTTTAGGGATGTGTTCTTTAGGAACTGTGACTAAAGCAACTTTGATCAGGTTGAAGATGTTTCTACATTTCTGTTTTATTTTTCTGTAATTGAGAGAAGGAATGTGTTCTGTATGTTCTGTGAGCATGCCTTTGTATACCAATGCCTATCACCTATAATCTTATTAACACAGACATTTCTCTGGGCTTCAAATTGTCTAGTCCTATACTTATAGAGAATTTAAAGACTATTGTTCTTGAAAACTCTATTTCTAAGAATTATTCTAAATAAATTGTCCCTTAACTAAAGAATGAATAAAAATTAGAAACATACATTATTTAAGGACTTGATTTCTTGTTCAAATATAGTCTTAGGATGAAAAAGGATCATACAGCAGAGTGGTTCTAGTCCTGCCTTAATAATGTGACACTGGATGTTTTCCTCCATGTACAGTCTGTTATCAGTTCTTACTTCTGGTATATAGTCTTGGAAACGTCTTACCTTTGCTCTGACATAACTTGATTAATAGGAATATACAACCAGATGTCATTAGTTCATCAGGATCCTTAATTTACAAGTAATCATAAAAAGAATGCAGAGCAGAATCCTCTAGATGTCTTAGTGTCCTTTGAATTAATAAGAAAATTTCTCAAAGTCAATCTTGCTATTCCCATTGGAAAGAACATTAACACGAGCAAAAATAGTTCCTTGGGTTCAATGTGTTTTATTTGTGAGACTGAAACAAGAGAAAGCTGTGAACACTCTAAAAGTGAAAGGTTGAGGCGTGTGGACTGTGAATCCAGCCCACCAGAAATAAAACCATGAGGACCAGAAGTCTTTCCTTGGAGAACAGGTGCTATGGGTTAAATCCTGCTCCCTCCCCCACCAATTCATATGTTGAAGTCCTATCCCCCCAGTTCTCTAGAAAGTGACCTTACTTGGAGACAGGGTCTTTTCAGAGGTGATATGTTAAAATGAGGTCGGGGTGGGCTCTAATCCAATATCTGTTCTCCCTTTAGGAAGGGGAAATTTGGAGACAGATATACACACACACAGAGCATCATGTGAAGATCAAAGCAGATGGGAGCAATGCTCCAAAAGCCAAGGGACACCCAGGATTGCCAGATTCTCCCTGCCAGCTCTCAGAAGGAACCAACCTTGGCAATACCTTGATTTTGAACTTCTAGCTCCAGAACTGTGAGACAGTAAGTTTCTGTTGTTTAAGATGCCCAGTTAGTGGTATTGCTCTAGCAAATTAATGCCATAGGGTAGTAAATACATCTTGAGATTCTATTCAGAGGGACCAGTGCTATGTCTCTGAAGACCACCATTTCCTAGACCTTGGCAAATAAAGCTCAAGAACTGATAACATACTGCATTGTTCCAAATGAGGACCTCACTGGGCAATGTCTTAAATAAAACCTTGTCTGATTGCCTCAGCTGCAGCAATAAAGCTAAACAAAATTGACAGGGATGATCTTTCAGTTCACATACCAAAAAATGTGCCTTCTAACGTACTAATGAAATTTAGTCTGATTGAACAAGAATTCCTTATAGAACATAGTTGCTCTCATTTTTCTAGGTCACTAGATCATAGAAAGAGGCTGATTGATTCACACCTGAATTATGCCAATTTGCATAAACTAATGAAACTGCAACTCAACCGAGGTTGTGTGGAATTATCCAATTCATTATGCTGACAGAGGCAGGGCATGAGGGGAGGGGAAAGAGTGTCAATCCCCTGGAAAGCCATCAACATTACTCTGCCATGATCTAAAAAATATGGAGAGAATTTAAAGGTAGGAGTCATCTCAGCCACTGATGAACCATCGGTGCTAGTACAGGGAAACAGTATAACCAGACATTAGGAGCAGGGCTGGTTCTTGAAAGGATCCAGCCAAGGAAACATAACCCACATTAGATACTTTAATACAGGGAATTTAACGTGCTAAATTCACTACAAAGGTGTTAGAAGGGCTATACAAGTAAACAGAGGAAGGTGAGGCTACCCAGAGGTAGGGCTGAAGGGACAAGGTGAGGTGCTGGTATTTCTACAGCCTGGACCCCTGGGGTTAATGACAGGAAGCAGGAGACCAAGAAAGGGAACCAGCAATTGCTGGAAACCTTGTCCAGAGCAGGAAGAGGGGAAGGTAATACCCTGGCTTCTACCATCTTCTCAACCTCATCTTGTTCTTCGCATTGCTGAATGGAGCTAGAAGCATCACGATGGCCAGGAGGTGTAGTTGGCTGGAATTAGGTCTTTGAATGAATGAAAATGGGGACAGGTGGAAGGAGGTGGGGAGTATCAGTTTCCCTTTGTTGCTATAGCCAATCACCACAAACTTGGTACCTTAAAACAATGCAGATTCATTCTTTAATATTTCTAGAGTTCAGAAATCCAAAATCAAGGTGTCTGTAAAGCTGTGTTTCTTCTGAGGGAAAATCTATTTTGTTTCCTTTTCTGGCTTCTAGAGGTTCAAGCATTTCTTGGCTTGTGGTCCTTTGCTCCATCTTCAGAGCACATCACTCTAACCTCAGGTGTCTTTGTCACATCTTTTGTTTGTTGTTTGACTTTGATCCTTTTGCTTTCCTCTTGTGGATTAAGGAGGTTCTCCTGCATTGTATGAGTGGGTCCATCTCCAGTTTCTTAACCACAGCTGCAAAGCCCCTTTTGCCATGGAAAGCAACATGTTTATGTGTCAGGGGTCAGGATGTGGACATCTTTGGGAGTGATTATTCTGCCTGTCACAAGAGGGAAGCTAACAAAGCTGGGGGGCCAATGAACAAGTGAGTGTCACGAAGGGCCTCTTGCCAACACTTAATAGGACCTTCTATAATCTCCAGATGCTCCTTTGCACATCGTACTATAGTATTTCAATTAGCCCAATTCTTAGAGAATAGTTTTTGGATTGGTTTTTGGAGGCAGAGCAAGTTTGCTTAGTTACAAGACTCTGCACTGAAGGCTAAATGAAATGTTACCTTAGTAGACCTTGCTGGAAACTTCTATTTAATAGAATTATTTTCAAACTAGACAAACGCTAAGATAGAAGCAGGGTGTGGAGAAGAAAGAAATGAGGTTTACTTCAGTCCAGAGGCCTCTGGATACTGACCAAGCAGATGGCTAAATGAGAACCCTGGGCCTGAGCTGAGTTGTCAAAAGTTCTAGTGTCTTAGTGTACCTCTTATTCATTTATTTCTAATTTTTTTGTGTGTATCTTTGGTGGGAAGAAAATTATTCAATAGTAAGAGCCTTCCTGCCTTTGGTCTTTAAAATGTTCCCTTGAGATGGCTGGAGTAGCATGCCTCACCCACCCCTTCCCACCCATCCCAAGTGGGCCACACACAGAGATGAGCTGTTTGCAGAGTGGGGCAAGACCCAGTTAGACAATGGATCTACTCTAGGCAATGGGGAAATATTTTTTCAGAGGAAACAAAACCCAAACTCTAGTAACATAAAATCTACAAATAATTGCTTTTCTCCTTCTTCACTCTTCCATCCTCTTAGAATTGCCTTGCACTTGAGGGATTTCTTTGGAAGGAATGATGCTAAAGCTGAAACTCCAATACTTTGGCCACCTCATGCAAAGAGTTGACTCATTGGAAAAGACTCTGATGCTGGGAGGGATTAGGGGCAGGAGGAGAAGGGGATGACAGAGGATGAGATGGCTGGATGGCATCACTGACTCGATGGACGTGAGTCTGAGTGAACTCCGGGAGTTGGTGATGGACAGGGAGGCCTGGCGTGCTGCAATTCATGGGGTCACAACGAGTCGGACACGACTGAGCGACTGATCTGATCTGATCTGAATTTACCTCCCATGGGGTAAAGGTGGCAAATGCAATGCTGCTGTTTAGTCACTAAGTCCTGTCTGACTCTTGTGCTACCCAATGGACTACAGCCTGCCAGACTCCTCTGTCCGTGGGATTGTCCAGCCAAAAATACTGCAGTGGGTTGCCATTTCCTTCTCCAGGGGATCTTCCCAACCCAGGGATCAAACCTGCCTCTCTTGCTTGGCAGGTGGATTCTTTACCACTGAGTTACCTGTGAAGCTCCCCAGATGCGGTATATTCTGCTATTAACTCTACCTAGAAATTTAGGAATAATGATAACTCTGAGATGCGCTCAGACCCAACTAGGCCCAATCTCTTTTTGACTCATTGAAAACAATCTCTTCATTCTTCATCTTCGTAGTTGTGGTGGCCTAACTGTTCCAGAGAGTGTTATTTTGGGCTTCCCTGCTGGCTCAGCAGGTAAAGAATCTGCCTGCAATGTGGGAGACTTGGGTTCGATCCCTGGGTTGGGAAGATCCCCTGGAGAAGAGAATGGCTACCCACTCCAGTATTCTGACCTGGAGAATTTCATGAACTGTATAGTCCATAGGGTCGCAAAGAGTCGGACACAATTGAGAGACTTTCACTTTCACTTTTCATGCATGTGCTGTAAGCAGAGATATAATTTCTCTGAACAGGGTCGGTTCCTGAGTTTCAGAAACATGATCAGCACTTACGCGGTCAGTCTCCCGCAGGAGTCCCTGTCACCCCTCTGTCTCATACTCAGCGAGGCCTGAGGGAGGGAATGGTGCCAGTCGTGGATGCATTTATCCTCTATCTTGGTCTTTGGAAATGGAATTTCAAGAACAGGAGAGAGGGTTGGGATCATGAAAGGGCTTGACCCGCATGTGATAACTTGTTTTAACTGGTGTTTTTATTAGTCCACGACCTCCTGGCTGTGGCCACTGGGCTAGGGCAGCCTCTTCTTGATCTCACTTAGGATTGTGAAGATACATGAGGAGCTGGCAGCACTGTGCAATAACTGAGGAAAGAGCTCTGTTCAAGATGTGCAAACATCATACCTTGGGAATGAGAGTTTTAAAAAGCTAATCATGGTTCAGCTCCCTCATATCCGAGTAGGGCATTCAAATCTTGGTGAGTATAAGGAACATTTTCTATTTTGGAAGCAAAGTTATGACCAACCTAGACAGCATATTAAAAAGCAGAGACATTACTTTGTCAACAAAGATCCATCTAGTCAAGGCTATGGTTTTTCCAGTGGTCATGTATGGATGTGAAAGTTGGACTATAAAGAGGGATGAGTGCAGAAGAATTGATGCTTTTGAACTGTGGTGTTGGAGAAGACTCTTGAGAGTCCCTTGGACTGCAAGGAGATCTAACCAGTCCATTCTAAGGGAAATCGGTCCTGGGTGTTCATTGGAAGGACTGATGTTAAAGCTGAAACTCCAGTATTTTGGCCACCTGGTACAAAGAGCTGACTCATTTGAAAAGACCCTGATGCTGGGAGGGATTGAGGGCAGGAGGAGAAAGGGACAACAGAGGATGAGATGGTTGGATGGCATCACCGACTCAATGGACATGAGTTTGGGTAAACTCTGGGAGTTGGTGATGGACAGGGAAGCCTGGCGTGCTGCAGTCCATGGGGTCGAAAAGAGTCAGACACGACTGAGCAATTGAACTGAACTGAATTTGTAATATTAGTTTCAGGTGTCCAATGATCACCACAGGGACATTTGTTTTTAAAGGTGTGTGTGAGTGAGAGAAGGATGGGAGAGAGGAGACAGGAAGGAACAAGAGAGAGCATGCAGTAGTCTGGGTGTCTGGCTGGCTTGGGGAGAGGGGAGGTAGGGTGGGGATAAGGAAAGTTTGACAGTAACAAGTAGAGCCTGGAAATAACACTTTTCTGCTGAACCTTTCTAGGGTCAAGTGTCCCTATAATGTCCTCCTTCTTGGCTGCCAAGTGACATTGGTAAGCAGCCAAGGAGCTAAACATATGGGTCTGGCTTGATGTTCTTAAGTGGTATGGTGCTATTTGGCAATAAAGATATGTTTATGGGTAAAATATTCTTTTGGAACTGCTTCTAACTTTTTGATCCTAGGAGGCTTATTGTATGTGCTACAACAGTGGACCATAATCTTAAATGAAAGGTCATTCAAAACTGTGTGTAACAATTAGTGCTCTTTTTTTTTTTTTTTTGAGCAATTTGAAAGTATATTGACTTTATCTTCTTAGAGACAACTGTATTGTCATAATAATTTGACTGTAGTTTGTAGCACCTGGTTTTCTACGAAGACCCCAGTGTGTGGTATGTTGTAGTGGTGGTGGTGTGTGTGTGTGGTGGTGTTATTGTTCAGTCATTCAGTCATATCTGACTCTTTGCAACCCTATGGACTGCAGCACATCAGGCTTCCCTGTCTATCACCATCTCCCAGAGTTTGTGCAAACTCATGTCCGTTGAGTCGGTGATGCCATCCAACCATCTCATCCTCTCATCCCCTTTTCCTCCTGCCTTCAATCTTTCCCAGCATCAACGTCTTTTCCAATGAGTCAGCTCTTAGCACTATGTGGCCATAGTATTGGCACTTCAGCTTCAGTATCAGTCCTCCCAGTGAATATTCAGGGTAGATTTCCTTTAGGATTGACTGGTTTGATCTCATTGATGTCCAAGGGGGACTCTCAAGAGTCTTCTCCAACACCACAGTTTGAAAGCAATAGCATCAATTCTTTGGCACTCACCCTTCTTTATAGTCCAACTCTCACATCCATACATGATTTCTGGAAAAACCATAGCTTTGACTATATCGACCTTTGTCAGCGAAGTGATATCTCTGCCTTTTTAATATATTTTCTAGGTTTGTCATAGCCTTTATTCCAAGGAGCAAGCATCTTTTAACTTCAAGGCTGCAGTCACCAGCCACAGTGATTTTGGAGCCCAAGAAAATAAAGTCTGTCATTGTTTCCCCATCTATTTGCCATGAAATGATGGGACCAGATGCCATGATCTTAGTTTTTTGAATGTTGAGTTTTAAGCCAGCTTTTTCACTCTTCTCTTTCACCTTCATCAAGAGTCTCTTTAATTCTTCTTCACTTTCTGCCCTAAGGGTAGTGTCATCCACATATCTGAGGTTATTGATATTTCTGCCGGCAGTCTTGTTTCCAGCTGGTGCTTCATCCAATCTGGCATTTTGCATAATGTACTCTGCATATAAGTTAAATAAGCAGGGTGACAATATACAGCCTTGACATACTATTTTCCCAATTTTGAACCAGTCTGTTGTTCCATGTCCAGTTCTAACTGTTGCTTCTTGACCTGCATGCAGGTTTCTCAGGAGGCAGGTAAGGTGGTCTGGTATTCCCATCTTTTTAAGAATGGGCCATGCTGTATAGGGTCACCCAAGATGGATGGATCATGGTGGAGAGTTCTGACAAAACGTGGTCCAATGCAGAAGGGAGTATGTGTGTGTAGAGGAGGGTTATAAGGAAGTTTGGAGATAAATTTTAGTCTGTGTATCCCTTGGTCTCCTGTTCAATTTATTGAAAAAGGATTTGACAAGAATATAATTTTCTCAAAAAATAAATCTTTCTGAAACTTTTAGCTCTTGTAGTTCTACACAGTGAGCACAGGGATGTATTACCCTATTCCTGCTCACTTCTCTCCAACATGCAGAAGGTGCTGTTATCCTTGATAGTGAATGGAAACTAAGACAAGGGCTATTGAAAAGATAACAATAATACAGTGTGTTTGGTTCAAATAAAAGAATATATGTAAAAATGCTTATTGAACAGAAACCAATTTTTATTTTTGGCTTAAATTTAAATATTTGATATGTTTTAAGGGTGCCCCTTAAAATGAAGTGGTTTAAATTTGGAGTTTAAAGTCAGTGTGTGGACTTTAAAATTTTAGCTGTAAATACACATAATATAAAACTTGCCATCTTAACCATTTTAAAGGGTTTAGTTCAGTAGTATGAAGTATATTTGCGTTGTTGTGCTATCAATCTCTAAAACTTTTTCATCTTGTAAAGCTGAAACTGTATCCAGTAAACAGTTGAAACTCTTTATCAGTTCAAGGGCCAATATTATGTACGCTGTTTTGGAACTTTCATCTGCAATCATCTGTTGGAAAACCTGCTTTCAATTCTTTTGGGTATACACCTAGGAGTGGATTTTCTGGGTCATATGGTAACTCTTATGTTTAACTTTTTGGAGAACTGCCAAACTGCTTTCCGCAAAGGTTGAATCATTTTATAAATCCCATCAGCAATGTACAAGAGTTCCAGTTTCTCCAGTCCTGATTGTTTTCCTTTTTTAAAAAAGTATAGCCATCCTGGTAAGTTTGAAGTGTCTCATTGTGGTTTGATTTGCATTTTTTTTTTTTTTAAAGATATATTGAACTTTTTTCTTTTTTTAAAAATTTTTAAATTTTATTTTATTTTTTAACTTTACAATATTGTATAATGGTATTGAGCATTTTTCCATGTGCTTATTGCCCATTTGTATCTATATCTTTGAAGAAACATTTATTTGAATCCTTTGCCCATTTAAAAACTGGACTGTGTTTGTTGTTGAGTTGTAAGAGTTCTTTATATATTTTAGACATGATTTGCAGAATTTTCTTAATTCTGAGGGTTGTCTTTTTCACTATCTTGATAGTATTCTTTGGATGAAAGTTTTATATTTTGATGTGTGTTTGTATGCTCAGTAGTGTCCAACTTTTTGCAACCCCATGGACTATAGCCTGATAGGCTTCTCTGTCCATGGAATTTTCCTGGCAAGAATACTGGAGTAGGTTGCCATTTCTTTCTCCAGGGATCTTCAAGATCCAAGGATCAAACCTACATCTCTTGCATCTCCAGCACTGGCAGGTAGGTTATTTACCACTACAACACCTGGGAAGCCATAATGAATTCTTGTTTATTTATTTATTGTTCAGTCACTCAGTCATGCCTGACTTCTCTGTGACCCCATGGACTGCAGCACACCAGGCTTCTCAGTCCATCACCAACTCCTGGAGCTTGCTCAAACTCATGTCCATCAAGTTGGTGATACCATCCAACCATCTCATCTTCTGTTGTGCCCTTCTTCTCCTCCCTTCAGTCTTGCCCAGCATCAAGGTCTTTTGCAGTGAGTCAGCTCTTAGCACCAGGTAGCCATAGTATTGGCACGTCAGCTTCAGCATCAGTCCTTCCAATGAATATTTAGGGTTGATTTCCTTTAGGATTGACTGGTTTTATCTCCTTGCTGTCCAAGGGACTCTCAAGGTCTTCTCTAGTGCTACAGTTTGAAAGCATCAATTCTTTGGTGCTCAGCCTTCTTTATGGTCCAACTCTCACATCCATACATGACTACTGGAAAAACCATAGCTTTGACTATACTGACCTTTGAAGGCAAAGTGATATCTCTGCTTTTTAATATGTTATCTAGATTTATCATAGCTTTTCTTCCAAGGAGCAAGTGTCCTTTAATTTCAAGGCTGCAGTCAGTGTCTAGAGTGATTTTGAGGCCCAAGACAATAAAATCTGCCACTATTTCCAGTTTTTACCCATGAATTTGCTATGAAGTGATGGGACTGGAGTTGTCATCAGATCAGATCAGATCAGATCAGTCCAGTCGCTCAGTCGTGTCCGATTCTTTGCGACCCCATGAATTGCAGCACGCCAGGCCTCCCTGTCCATCACCAACTCCCGGAGTTCACTCAGACTCACGTCCATCGAGTCAGTGATGCCATCCAGCCATCTCATCCTCTGTCATCCCCTTCTCCTCCTGCCCCCAATCCCTCCCAGCATCAGAGTCTTTTCCAATGAGTCAGTTCTTCTCATGAGGTGGCCAAAGTACTGGAGTTTCAGCTTTAGCATCATTCCTTCCAAAGAAATCCCAGGGCTGATCTCCAGGAGACTGGTTGGATCTCCTTGCAGTCCAAGGGACTCTCAAGAGTCTTCTCCAACACCACAGTTCAAAAGCATCAATTCTTCGGCACTCAGCCTTCTTCACAGTCCAACTCTCACATCCATACATGACCACAGGAAAAACCATAGCCTTGACTAGACAAACCTTTGTTGGCAAAGTAATGTCTCTGCTTTTGAACATGCTATCTAGATTGGTCATAACTTTCCTTCCAAGGAGTAAGTGTCTTTTAATTTCATGGCTGCAGTCACCATCTGCAGTGATTTTGGAGCCCAGAAAAATAAAGTCTGACACTAAAGAATTATACTTGGAAATTCTTTTTTCCCCTCCTCTCTCAGTTTAAACTAAGCAGCAGCCAGAAGTAGAATTTTCTCCTAAGATACATCTCAGAGACTTGTCTTCAAAACAAAATAGCCTCAATAAGGAGCACTCCCAAAATGAGTGTTCACAGATAGAGAAGAAAAGGAGACTGAAGCAATATAAAATCTCTGCAAGGAGAAAAGAAAGGAGAATGGATGAAGGAATGGAGCAGATGACTTCAGTAATTGCTTCTAGAATAACTCCAACTCTTTAAGTTGGAAATTACAGGCTGATCACATCTTGGGTATTCGAGCCTGAGGGACAGAGCTGGATAGTAAACTGCAGACCATCTCTGAGAGGACTGAAGAATTCCTGTACTTAAGACAGTCTCCTCATGTACTCCACCCAACTTCAAATATTCCTTCACATCCTCATGCAACCACAAAGGACTAGCTGTTGTAAATAGAATGTTTATTTATTGACATGAAAACAGAAATTCTCATATACTGATGCAAATGCTTAACCAGGAATCACTAAAATCTCAAAGAAAGCCCATACTGTAAAGACAAGGTGTGAGTGTGTGTGTGCTCAGTCATGTCCGACTCTTTGTGACCCACTGTGGACTATAGCTCACCAGGCTCCTCTGTCCATGGGATTTCCCAGGCAAGAATACTGGAGTGGGTTGCCATTTCCTCCTCCAGGGGATCTTCCTGACTCAGGGATTGAACCTGTGTCTCCAGCATCTCCTGCATTGACTGGTGGATTTATTGTTATTATTTTTACTGCTGAGCCACCTCAGAAGGCAAAGGAGAGGCACCACACTGAATTTAATAAATAAAAGAATTAATGCATGAGGTATTAGAGTTCAAAAGGCAAACAAAAGAAAGCTTTCATATAAACTAAGTTAAAATTCTCAGAATTCTAGATGGTTTTACTACCATGGACCAAGAATAGAATGATATGAAAAAAACAATCAAAATTATTGGTATTTAATACTAAGAGTCAATTACAAAAATCAAATACCAGATGAAATATATGTTGGGATGGTCACAACTGAAAGTAAAATTCATGAGCTGGAAGACATAGTGGAGGAATGTCCCAGAACTCAGTCCAAATATGCAAAAAGAAAAATATGTGATAGAAAGGTTAAGATATTTATTTGGAACTTAGAGTTCTTTACGCAGAAAAATACATATGCTTGAGAGCAAATAAAGACATTTATTAAACAGTGAAGAACTCAATATTACTGTCTACAGGCTTTCTCTGAAGAAGTCTTCAGAGAATGTACGCCATTAAAACAAAAACATGTATCTAAGAAGGAGGAAGATTTGGGAAAAAGAAATTCTTTAAATGGTTTCTTTTCCCTTTTGCTTATTCTTTCTGAAACTTGACTGCTTCCTGAAAGGATGTTTCTTCCTCTAAAACCCCTTCACACCACAAAGCTTGAAGTTGGGGTAAATTTTCTTTTTTGTCTGGTTGCTGTTCTCAAAAAATATTCCCCTTTCCTAAAAATCCTAATTATTTTGAAGTGCCTGAATTTCCCTTGTTGCACAAATTCCGCTGCTACTTGACTCTTCCTCATTCAATGAAAACTTGCTCCCTTCCTCTCTACACTTCGTTATAACTTAGAAAAATTTCATCATTCAGTTCGTTCCTTAGTTTCTCATTTCCAGTGGTCATTTTTCCCACTCCCATGGTCATCCTTTAGATCTTGTCATAAGCAGCAACTGTATCAGCCTTGAAATCTCAATGTCAAGCTGTCTTCTGTCTCTCCATTTCAGTATTTGACCCCTTCAGTCTTTTGGGGCCTTCAGTCTTTTAACCTGCCAGTTTCCCTCTGTGTTACAACCAGCTTGCTGCTGCCATCCATTCTTACTTCTAACAGAGCTTCCATGGTTCCTACCATGATTATACACTTCTAAGCACCCCAAACCCCTTTGCAACTCTTGTTTTTTGTCTGAAAAAAAATCCTCAACCGCCAGATAAATCCAAACTACAACTTCTCTATATCTAAGTAGCTGAATGTAGCTCTAGTAAAATAAGACCCTGATAATTGGTCTCATTTTATATTGTTGACCAGAAACTTCATGCTGTCATTATTACTCAGAATTTCTAATATGGATCCCTAATAAGTTTGCCTTTCCATTTTCTGATCAGTATTTCATTCCCTCTTCTTTAAGCCAACGCTCCAGTCTTTCCCACTCATCCATACTTAGCTGATATGTTTGACTCTTAGTTTGTTGGAGATAAAAAAAGAAATACAAATACCCTCAAATATTTCTATCTGCTAATCTGTCTGTATCTGTGACTATGTTCTCTGTCTTGCCTCTTGTTGCATCATAATCATCATATTCTTTACTTTGCAGCTAGACTCCATTCCCTTTCCTCCTCTGTGACTTCTTCCCAAGGTTTTGCCCATTCATTTTTGTGTTATTACCTTTCTTCTCCACCAGAACATTGTCCAAAGCTTACCAAAATATAATATTGTTGGTTTTGAAAGAATCCTCCTTTAATACTGTATTCCCCTCAGCTGCCAAACTCTTATAACTTCCTGTCCTTTTACAACAGACATTCTTGGAAGAGGTATCTATGCTCACTGTTTCTACTTTATTATCTCTTATTAAAATCCACACAGCAAAAGAGACATTGATGTATAGATCAGTCTTATGGACTCTGTGGGAGAGGGAGAGGGTGGGGAGATTTGGGAGAATGGCATTGAAACATGTATAATATCATGTATGAAATGAGTCACCAGTCCAGGTTCGATGCACGATACTGGATGCTTGGGGCTGGTGCACTGGGATGACCCAGAGGGAGGGTATGGGGAGGAAGGAGGGAGGAGGGTTCAGGATGGGGAGCACAGATATACCTGTGGCGGATTCATTTCGATATTTGGCAAAACTAATACAATATTGTAAAGTTTAAAAATAAAATAAAATTTAAAAAAATAATAATTAAAAAAAAAGGAAAAAAAATCCACTTTATGGTCAAGTTTTGAACCACGTATTCCACAAAATCCACTCTCAGCTGGTCATTAATAATCAACAAGTGACCAAATCCAATGATAAATTCTTTCATCTCATATGGATTCCTCAGCAGTATCTTATAAGGAAAATCCCTCCTTTCTTCTTTGTATCTTATCTTCCCTTGGTTTCCAGAGCACCACACTCCTTTCTTCTACTCCCTGGCTGGCTTTCACTGTCTTCTCCACTAGTTCCTTTTCATCTTCCTCGTTTCTGTATTTCAGAATGGCCTTTCCCACATTCATTGTATTCCACTTAACATTCCTTTTGAAAAAAGGAACTCTTTTTATGGTAGAAGGTGAATATAATGTAAAAATAAATTATATAAAATATTACAGAAAGGAAAATTGATCAAAAATACACAAATATATAAATTTAAAAATAAGAAAGAAAATATGCATAATTATTGCAGTCTTTGTTTTATGTGGTCACAAGGCTGTAGTTGAACTCTGTTCCTGTCTTCATTCATATTATTTTTGTCCTCATCCAGAATGCTAGCTAATCAGGATATGTTTTTACCTGAAGAAGTAACTATATTGTCTCCTGAAAAGTTGGAGCTCTCTCCCCAACTATATTGGATTTATTTAGAATCTGAGTTGTTAGGGGTCCTATTTATATTGGGTTATTTTAAAACCTTATTTTGGAGCAGAGCTAGAATGTGCTCCAAAGATTCCCTGGGTTCCATGTGTCATCTTTCTGCCTCTTCATTCGGTAACAACCGTAATTTCCTCTGATAATACAGAATAGTCATTCCAGATGGGAGAGTAATCCCCTTCTTTGATAGTCAGTTCAGTGGCATAAGAGGCCTTAAGTGGCCAGGAGATCTGTTGCAACTTCTCATTCAATGGAACACTTGTCACACCTCCTGTTGGGACTACTGGGACTTAATACTTCTGTCTGGCAGACTCCAAATACATGAGGAAGGTAATGAACATATCATGAGTGGTTTGTAAGTCGTATTCATAAATAAGCCACTGCTATGTCTATTCTCACCTCCTGGACTTATTGTGACCAGAGTGGAAACAACACTGTCCCTTGCATATTTTCTAGGACCATAGGTAACAGCTTGTAGGACAGCACCTGACCCTTGCAAAGTGCTGTCTCCAGATGGTCCTGTTACTGCATGTTCAATAGGCTAGTCCATCATTCCGAAGCACCCACTTCCTCTGGATGATGGGGTACAAAGTAAGACCAGTGGACCCTGGAGGCGTGAGCCCACTTCCTCCCTTGCACACTCTTACATGAGCCCTGTTGGCTGAACCTAACTGCTTGCAGAAACTGCTGGCAAGGAAGTCTAAGAAATGCAGATTTCCAGCCTCTGTCATATAGTGGAGAGGGGAGAAGGGAGAGGGAATGGGTGCTGAACAGGACTAGATAATACTAGTGTGTGAAGCTTGCACTGTTACATGATGTGGGTCTCTGTGCAGACAAACTCTTGCTAGAAAGACCTTCCCTGGCCACATTATATGAAATATCATCCTTCTTTTTTCCCCTATTTCCTCACTTTGCCTTATTTTATAGAACAAGTATAACTAGATAAAATGATGTTTAGTTACATGCTAGTTTGTTTATTGTCCATTCCTCCCATTTATGTATGCTACATGACGGAAGAATACGTGGTGTTAAAATAATTTTGAAAACAGAGAAAATATTCAGATCTTTGTTAAGTGAATGGAAGAAGCAATATGAGCAAAGGAACCATTAATACTGTTAGTTAAGCAAAATTAGGAAGAGACCCTGATGCTGGGAAAGATTGAAGGCAAGAGAAGACAAGGGCAGCAGAGATGAGATGGTTGTATGGTACCACTGACTCATTGGACATGATCTTGAGCAAACTCTGGGAGACGGTGGAGGACAGGGAAGCCTGGCGTGCTGCAGTCCATGGGGTTGCAAAGGGTCGGACAAGACTTAGCAACTAAACAACAATAACAAGCAAAGTTAATGTGTCATAATCTGGAATTTAATTATAATTTTACATGAGGAGACAAAGCAAGGTACAGAAGAAATTTCAAACTGTGCTAAGATTCTTGTCTCTTTTGTCTTCTTCTTCATATGTGCATATGGGCATGTGTGTGAGAATGAGATATAGATACTCATTAACACTGGAGATTGATAGAAAAATGTGTTTAAATATGTGTATTAAAATTTAATACTAAGAAATTTCTAGTTAAAGTTGGTGAATCAAACATATTTGCTAGCCTCCACTCTCTTTCAAAACCCATTATAATTACAGGAAAATATTTTTTAAAGCTATAATCCCACAAGGGAAAATAGACCTGGAGAGGAGACAACAGCAACAACATTTTGTGATCTGGAAAGCAGAAAGCAGAAGGTTGCTGATCCAACGAAACAGAGAGAGCTGACTTTTAAACTGGCAGTGGGAAAGAAAAGAAACTTGATATATGCATGGTCCCTTGTTTCAGGAATTGGCATGCCAGGTACCCCTGGAAGTGGGAGGCAAAGGCAGGGCTGGGCCGAGTGGTGGGTTGAAATCTTGTTTATTAGTAGTAGGCTCCTAGATCCTAACTCAGTCTATGCAGCCACAGACTGTCCCTATCTCCTCCAGGTAGTGCCTGTGGCTATAAGTTTACTGTCTGAAGTGTATAAACAGAAGGTCTGGACTGGGGTGGTGGGCAATAGGTAGAGTTGAGGGTGGTTGCATGTTGAAAATAAAGTATATAAAATGTTGAGTGAAAGCTTACTCTCTGACCATTAAGACCACCAGCCTTCTTCCCCTCTGTTTGATTCTTTGCCTAGGATTATGCCTTTCTAGCATGGTACATAACTGGTCCAAGAAAAGACGGATTTAACATGTTTGCAAGTGCAGACCTCCCTCACAGTAAAACTCCAGGCACAGAGCTTATCACCAGCTTTGTAGCACTTCACTCTTAAACGTGAGTGGATGGTAAGAATCACTAGACGTTTAAGGGAAATCTCTGACCTGAAAGCCAGAGACCAGTAAAAAAAATTGAAAAAAAAAAAAAAAAAGAAACTTGGGAAGAACAGATTGTGCAGGAAGACAAAACTTAAAAGAAAAAGTAAAGAACAAATGTACTCTTATTAATACCCTTGGAAAAATATGGTATTCCATTTATAATATGAAAATCAGGAAACTATAAAAACAAAACATTTAAAGGACAAAGGTAAGATTGTTTGAAAATTACAAACAGAGAAGCAAATTCAAAACAGTAGAAGATGTGGAAGACAAAGTTGAGAAAATCTCCCAAAAACTGTATTGCAAAAAGACCAAAAGACAGACTAGAGAGAGAAGAAAATTTTAAGGACCAATTCAAAATTTCCAGATGTTTCAGAAAGTGAGAATGGAGAATGAGAATAGAGAGGGGAAGACATTTTAAAAGTAATCCAAGAAACATTTCCAAACTTGAGGGAGTGTTTCCAGATTGAAAAAGTACATAAAATGCTCAGTACAATGGATGAGAAATTTCAGAGCCATGTGGATAAAGAGAAGTGGGAGATGGGGACAGAGGGAGAGGGAGGGACGTGTGTGTGTGGCGGCGGCGGTGGTGGTGGTGGGGAATGGGGGAGGATAGAATGCTGAGGGCAGAGAAGAAGAAAGAGGGAGAAAACGTTTTATGCTTTTTTAAGTTCTCATTTTTTATAATTATGAAGAGATATGAGGTTCAGATATTTTCCCACATAAAACCTCAAAATTTATATCCACAAAGAAACCAACTAATGAATGGCATGCATGAGAGGAGGAGAGGATGTTTGTCATACATGACAGAAATGAAGGCTTAATCTGTGTTATATAGATAATATCTATAAGTTAATGAGATAAAGACATTTCAGTAAAAGAGTAGGAAATAGTTGAGTGGCAAGTTGACGGAGAAATACAAATGCTCTATTAACAACTAAAAGATGCTCAATTTAACTGGTAATCATCAAAATCCAAATTACTATGTTCCAATACCACTTTTGGCTATCCTATTGAGGAGACATTTTCATGATTGGTAGTATCCATTGTTGCAAGATGGGTTGGGGAGAGGAAAGAGGACACTCTCATGCACTAAGAAGGAGACTAAACGGCTACCACTTTTTTTTTTAAGGTAGTATTTATTAAAATAATAGGTAAACTCTTTGACTAATCAGATCTAGTCTTTAGAATCTGTCATACAGAATACTCCCAGAGGGGCCCAGAAATATATAACTTTGTTCAATGTAGCATTGTTCATAACAGTGAAAAAAGGAAGAAATGAATTTGTTTCCACCAGCAGGAAATTAATTACAAACAATCTAAAGTTCATGTGATGAAACAGCACCTCCTCATGAAAAACAATGAGGCTGATCTCTATACACCAAATCTCAGTTCAGGGAAAATTCAGGCAGTGCTAATAGGTATCAAGTATCCACAGGGTTTTGCTGATGAACATAATTGCTGTGGAAATTTCAAGTAAACCAAAAGTCCTTTGGGGAATGAGTTAGTTTAAACAGGATTTCTTGAAGAAGTGAGTAGGTGGGAAGTAAGTGTTGAGCTGGAAAAGACTAGGAAATCAGGCAGGACAGTGTGCAAAAGGCCCAGGATAAAGGAAAAACAGATCACTTACAGAGGATGGAACAGAGCCCTGCTCACCCCTAAGGTGGAAAATCTTGGTAAAAGCATGTCTGCAAGTCAGGGAACAGCCACTTGCAGAATGTTGCTGCCTTGCTATCCTCTTTCCCTGAAGGAAACCATGAGATCTAAGTAGAAGACACTTTGTTGATTAGATGACTCATATGAAAGAAGAATATTCTTGATTGTGTCTTCAAACTATGGCAGAAATTATCTGCAAGAGTTCTGCGATTTCTGCCCCACCCCAAACATAATTTTAAAATAAGATATTCAGTTGCCTCTCTCTAACATAGTTTAGATCAGGCTTTGGAAACTTGTAAATATAGTTGGCTGAAGTTCTAACTTCTTATATTGGTACTAAGAGGATGGTAGATCACACCCTGAATCCTTACTCTGCCTTAAAGGGAGGGGTGGGAAAATGAGAAGGGAATTTTTAAAATATATATATTTATTTGCTTATTTATGGCTGTGCTGAGCCTTTGTTGCTGCCTGCTGGCTTTCTCCTGTTGAGGAGCACAGGCTCTAGGGCACACGGCTTTAGTAGTTGCAGCACATAGATTCAGTAGTGGTGGCTCACGGGCTCGTACAGGCCCAGTAGTTGTGGCACATGGGCTTAGTCGCTCTCAGTGTGTGGGATCTTCCCAGCCCAGAGACTGAACCTGTGTCCCCTGCACTGGCAGGCAGATTCTTCACCACTGAGCTACCAGGGAAGCCTGAGAAGGGAAATTTTCATAGTAAAATGGGCAAGGTTATATTGCTTGCCCATTGTTGTCCTTGAATGTAACAGAGAGGACAGTGACGGCCTGTCTTCTGTGCTGGGACCTTGTTTGCCCTTCCACATTCAGCTTTCCCCTTTCAACCCTTCTTTCTGCTCTGGGAGGCTGACTTAATGTAGCCTATTTCAAGGACCGTCTTGACTTTGGACTTTTGCATGGGTTCAGGTAACAGGGGCGTCTGCAGGAGATCAGCAGAGGTGCTCAGAGGGGTTCAAGGTGTGATTGAACTCTCCTTCTGCTGGGCTGCCCCAGCCTGGCTATTTCCCTCCAGCAAAAGTCCTGATCCTCATGGGATGGCCTGTTTTTTTGTGCAAGAGCTCTTGCTTCACTGGTCAGTAATCTTCATGGTCCTTTCTAAGTCTTTAATTTTATTTCTGCTATTTACTGTGTGTATGACCTCAGACAAATTTCTAAACCTTTCTGAATTTAAGTTTCCTTATTTATAAAGTATTTTTAAAAAATGTTACCTGGGTCGTAGGGTTCTTTTGACAGTTAAATGAGGACAAGGATTAGCGTAGTCTAGCGGGGCTGGTATGTCTGATGTGTACCACAATTTCAGCTTTTCTTGTCCTCACACGTAAGGATCATGACAGCTTTCCATTCTGTCCCTGATCATCACTGCAACAGTTTCAGCAGTGAATTCTGTCTCTTATTAGTTTGTAGTACAAGTTACTTCTCATATTTATGATCACCTTTTGATGTTTTGGTAGTTTTTTCTCGGAAGCATCTTCTAATTCCATGACTCTAAACAGTACAATCAATGTAGATATCCCAGCCGAAAACCTGAAGGACATTGTCAGATATGGGGATGGTGCTGGTGGGCAATGAAGCTGTGGTACAGGTCAGAGAGGGCTGAGTGGAAAAGAGAAAACAATTGATTGCTATGTAATATTGCCTAAATGCCATGTTTGGAGAAATAATATTAGTATTTCACTGACACATTTTAATATCCCAGAAGGGAAGCCTGCAGAGACCACCTCCCAAAATCCATCCTCTATTTCCTGCGAAGCTGGTGCTAAAAGATAAACTGAGGCATGCTAAACATTTTAAGTGTTTATTTGAGCAAAAATTTGAATTCAGTAGTATCCAATCTAGCAGATACAAAGGCAGTCCAAGGAGTCGTACAGATGAAAAACCTTTATAGTCAGAGGAAGCAGGAACGAGGAAGTCATGCTAGGCAAAAAGTGGGTTGGTTATTATAAGGTGACTTTCCTTCAGGGGATGGCAGGGGTCTATCAGGCAGAGTAGCTAGCTAGTGCTGATCAGACGATTTCTAACTGATTGCTTTACGATACCATTTGTGGAATAATCAAAACTGTAATCAAGTCTTTGGTGATATGAGGTTTAGCTTAAGCAACTCCATTTTGTTCTGTTGTCTTTTAACACTGGCTCTTTGCTACTTGGTAAAAGTCTACCTTTTCTGCTCCTTGTGCTAAGGTGTGGCCAGGGATTAAATTTGGAGAATGAAATGTCATTCAGAAGTATGCTGGGGTGTCCAAAGTGTTCTTTAAGGGAGTGAGCAAGTTCCTTCTTTACTCCTTCCTTTTCCCTGCTGTTTGGAATGTAGACACAGTGGCTGGAACTCAAGGAACCATCTTAAGCCATGTGTTGGCAATCTGAGGATGGAGAAAGCCACAGAGTGGAAGCCTGGGCCCATAATTATGGGTTCACCAGGTTAGCCCTTGACTGTCTACCCCAAGGTCCTATTGTGTGTTCACAGCACTGTCGTTTCTAGCTTTTTTATTTATAATGCTGCCCAATCTAGTTTTAACTGATGCATCTTCTCTCTGGGTTTTGGATATTAGAGACAAGAGCCTAAGAATGTTTCCTTTCTTTCTTTCTTTTTTTTTTTGGATCACAGTGAAGCACTTGGAGAGGTAGAAGTTGTATTTGTTTTTGCATTTTAGGACTTTTTCTTGCCGGTGATCCATGCTTTACCTCCATAATTCTCTTTCTTTCGCTTTCTCTCTCTCTTTCTCTTTATTATAAATGCTGTGGTTCGGGGTTAAGTATTCCAAATCTGGTCCTTATTGGGGTTTGAATTATAGTATTATTTGAAGGACTCTTTAATGTGTTTCCAAATTCACTGCCTAATTGTAGAAATGAAGTGTTAAAAAACAATAAGACCCTGCTATAAGCAAGAGCCCATAAACTATTCAGAGTTTTTAAAGGATGCTTTATCATCAGATGTTTATAGTTTTATGGTCTGAAGGACAGAGAAAGAACACACGAGTGCCCTTCGAGCTGTCCTCTGGATGCCGGTGACATGTCACTGCCTGCCTGCTGCTTTGCTCCCGCTGTTTGCTGTCCTTGGGATTTAATGGAGAAGGCAGTTTAATTATTACCAGAAGCCCACCCAGATAGTTAAATACTGGTCAGTTGTAACTCAGTGAAGGAAGGAGTTGCAGCAGCATAGAATGGGGAACAATTAGGCCTTTTTAGACCAGAGAAGAACCAATATTATAACATAAACTCCTCAGCTCTAACCCTACCACTTTCAGTAAGTGATCATAAAGTAAACTGGAATCTAAGGAAAACACTGAGAGTCTGTGATGCTGCCTCACAAAAGGTCTACAGATGAGTGTGGATCAAACTAATTGTCAGTGCAGACCACGTGGTTGAGTATCAAGTGAATCAAGAAAAGAAAAACCCAAACAAAAAACAACCCCCTACAACCAAACCAAAACCACCAAACCCCTTACAGAAACAGTTGTGTGAGCGATGAGATCTAGAGGTGCTGAGGGTTTTGCTTTGTTTTCTGTTTGCAAGCTCAGGGCAAGTATCTGTGCGCTGCAGCCTGAAAAACAATTGTTTATAAATTTTGTGACAGCATTACCTCTGTTTGTGGACTCACATAATCCCTGCATATCTGGACAGTTAGGAGGCAGAAAGTATTGTAAATCAGCCCTCCCATATGAGCCAGAAGGAGAGCGGATGGTGAGATGTTTCCACATTGGTTATTTTTGGTGTATTGAGGATAGAGAGGGAAGGAAAAGTGTTGAGGAAATTGGGAAACCTGAAATTCCCAAGTGATGCTTGATTTGTGAGTGGAGGGTCTCTGCACTGCTACCTTATCCGTCTTTTGAGGTCACTCTTCTCTCCTCAGTGTGATAGTCCATGTTCTTCAGTTCGTTCTATGGCAGTATTCATTTTCATCCATGTTTTCTTGAAATCTCCTGTGATGTGCCTCAACTAGGAGGTCATAGGGCATAGTGGCCGAATGATGGATGCAGGAAATAGATCTGAGAGGTAGAAACTTGGCCCTACTTCCTAGCAAGTGATCTTGGGCAAGGGACCTCTTTTCCTATCTGTGAAATGGAAACATGGATTACCAGAATTAAATGAGTTATTATTTATGAAGTGCTTAGAGCAGCATTTGGTATACAGTAGGTGCCATATATGTGTTTAAGATTTTAAAAAATAATTTTTATAAACTTCAGAGTTATAAATTACCTAATTCTTTGGCCACCTGATGCAAATAACTGACTCATTGGAAAAGACCCTGATGTTGGGAAAGATTTGAAGGTGGGAGGAGAAGGGGACAACAGAGAATGAGATGTTTGAATGGCATCACTGATGCGATGGACATGAGTTTGAGTAGACTCCAGGAGCTGGTGATGCACAGGGAAGCCTGGCGTGCTGCAGTCCATGGAGTCACAAAGAGTCAGACATGACTGAGCGGCTGAACTGAATCAGAATGAATAAATGAATGTGGCATTACCAGCTCTCCAATCAAGGCAAAAGGAGTGTGTGTGTGTGTGTGTGTGTGTGTGTGTGTGTGTGTGTGTGTGTAGTGTGTGTAGAATGGTGGGGATTTGGTAGAGTTGGAAATCATGAGGAATGAAAATGCCTGAGAATCTCTGATTTACACTTTTATTAGTATTTTGGTCATGGCATCACCAGCAGTGAGGTCTTTACCAACTGTCACCTGGATTTCAGTGTCACGTGTTTGATCAAGAGACCCAGAGAGGAGGTGAGGTGTGCAGTGAGCTGTTATGTAGTGTATCATGTGGGCAGACATGGCTCATGCTTTGCTGAGACAGGGCAGTCAGAGCAAAAGTTAGAAACACAAAGAGAGAGGGTCAAGAGATGTGGCCTTGCTGAGAAGGGCTGTACACAAGCTTGGTTGCCAGCCTACTGAAACTGGCAGCACCCAGGAGTGGTGGTCACTGAGTTGCCAGCAGACCCCAGCCAGGTCCAAAGATGGGGGACAGGGGGCAGATGCTGCCAAGTGCTTCTGACAGGAGTAGAGGATGCTCCCCACAAGCCAGTCTTCCAGCAGCAGTTACACTGGCAACAGCCTCTATTTTGAGGGCAGAAAGAGTATAAGTTCCCTGCTCTTATTTCTCTCACCTTCAATTTCATCTGTAAAATAGGGATTTTAATAATTCCTACTTCATCGGTTTATTGTAAGGATAAAAAAAAGTGAATGTAAAAGTATAAATACTTTGTAGGGGCCTCCCTAGTGGTCCAGTGGTTACGAATCTGCCTTGCAATGCAGGAAATACTGGTTCGATCCCTGCTCTGCGGGGATTCCACATACCTCGGGGCAGCTAAGCCTGTGCACTATAACTGTTGAGCCTGAGAGCCCTGGAACCCGTGCTCCACAACAAAAGAAGCCACTGCAATGAGAAGCCCACTTGTGACAACTAGAGAGAAGCCCCTGCTCACCACAACTAGAGAAAGTCCACGTGCAGCAACCAAGACCCAGCACAGCAAAAAAAAAAAAAAAGCAATTTATAAATGGAGGTATAGCTCACTATATCACTTATTTTTATTAAATATAGATGATATATGCACTTTGCAGTTTGCTTATAATGCAGGATTGACAGCTTTAGGAATACAGTAGAGATATTCCTAAACAGTGTGTACTGATTTTTTTTTCTCATAGATGTTAGGTCCTTTAGGAGACAAGACCATGATTGGTTAATTTCAGTGATCTTTCACTCCTTTGTGCCACAGTGCTTTGCTCTAATTAGATGTGGAACAGAGTACCTTGCTCCACAAATAAATTCTGTGGGAAAGAATCATTTTATAAGGTAACTTAGTGCTTCATGGACATAGGAGCCCAGTGGGCTACAGTCCACTGGGTGGCAAAGAGTCGGACATGACTAAGTGACCGAGCACACAGTGCCTCATTAGGTTTTTGTGTTCTTTTTCTAACCAAGATTCTGCTTAACACACAATTGTGCTGTATCTATACAACTCCTCTCACTCACCTGCCCCTCTTCCCCTGCTCTTCTCCCTTCTCCCACCCAGGACCACAGCTCTCTGGTGGGTGACAGGGCAAGTAGCTGGCTTGCCAAGGCTTGCCAGTTTGGGAAATTCCATTTGTGGAGACATTTAATTGAAATAATCCCATGCATTTTCTGGGAATAGTTTCTTTTAAAGAAGCACCATGTTTACACTGTTTACTAGAGGACTCTTCTAATCAGTTATCTAATTACTCAGTCTTGATAAACTTGAGAGTCAGTGAATTCAACCTCATAGAAAATTAATGGTAAATTATTTTGAGTAACTGTGTACTATCTGATAATTAAAAAAAAAAAAAAAACAACTCCCTTAACAACAACAACAACAAAAAAAAGGGAATGAAATAAGACCTAGGAAGCCTTATTACATTAAAGAGAAACATCTGAGATGTTTTGAGCTGTTTCTTTTAAAAATATGAAAGTAGAGCAAAGCCATCATCTATGAAAGATAAAGATAAATCACTGGAAAAGACTTTAAAGGTTTATAACTTTTTGGTGAAATGATTTATGAAATCTAAAAACTAAGAAGAAAGAACAGAATCAATCAAGTATCTACTTTGACACATGTGGTAAGCCTTGTTTAGCGTTCCTTATGTACTCATTTTTGAAATGCAGTGTTTGATGAGCTGTGAAGGGTGAGTTAATTTTTTAAGTTCTTTCAATAAAGTTCATTTCGTAGGCAGATTTTTCTTCAAATGAAGTACCTGTCTTTATCTTTTGGTATGTGTAGGTTTTATTCCCTCTCATGTAAACACAAATTGTAATCTGTATTCCATATTTTACACAGGATCTCTCTTTTTGAAATTTTTTTTTCCATTAGAGAAACAAATTTAAAAATAATATATATATGTGTGGGACAGATGCAAAATATAAAATTTGTTTCCTACACATATTTAGGTGAAACACATGAATTTACTCCTAAGTGCAAGAAATGCTATATTGTTTTTCTTTCCCCCAAGTTAAAATAAATCTGGATCCGTGATTACGTTTGCCAAAACACTGCCACATCTAACTGTAGTCATGGTTTTGGGATCTATGTCATTCCCTAGCACGCACACCAGGGAATGTTTGGCAGAGGAGTCATAAGCCACGCCCCACACCACCTCCCCCATCCCCAGGCATGGAGAAAGGCCTTGGTTTGGCCTTTGGTGGTTGTTTGCCTCATTCCCTCTGAGTTTTGCAGTTGAGTCTCCTTCTCCATCTTCTGTGGGGCACCACTCCACCCAGTGTGGTCTCAGACACTCTCATTGACTCAGGCTAAGCCACAGGAGAAACAGGCAGTGCTCAACCCACCCTTCTGGACAGTGTGGACTGGATACTGCAGGAAGCAAAGCTTCCACCCCAGTCAGAAAGTGGAAGGAGGTGGGGTAAGGAGAGTTGTCTTTAATCAAGGAACAACATAATTCCCTATCCTCAGTTCTCTTGCCAATTCGGGCTAAGCCACAGGCAGCCTCTCCGGTACTCCATGGCTTCAGAAGTGGACGACTGGCTGTCTCTGCATCTAAAATGGTACATGAGTACCTTCTTCTCTAGAGATTTCCCCAAATCCCTGTTCCCCCTTTCAATACATGGGAAATTGCGAGCCCCTCCTTCCTTCTCACCATGTTGAGTTCTTTTCTCTTCTTCTACTTCTAACTCTAAAACCTCTGGGAGTCTAGACTTTTTAACACAAAGACCTATAATTCTATTGTGGGATAAGAGAAGCTCGGACTTCAGGGCTTAGAGGTTTTATAGCTCCCTATAGGAGGAAGGAGGAAGGAAAAATGAGTCTGTACCACAGCACTGAGAACAGAACATGGATGGTGTCTCCCTCCCTACCCTCTGTGCACATATGTGAGATGGAGAGTGGGATTATCCAAAGGAAGCCATGATGGCCTGGGATGCTCTCATGAACTCTTGGCCTTTAGTGGGCTCTCAATGATGTTATCTGGCAATATTCCTTCTCATTTCATAGAGATGTGGCTCTGTGGTCTTACTATGTGAAACCTGGTCAGAGAAAATTGTGACAGTTAAGTAGAGCATGAAATTCTGACTCTCTGTGGGCTGTAAAGCCATTCTCATTGCTCTGGAAGTCATACTGTGGTTAGTATAGCAACCCATGAAAACTTAAAACCAAATTGATATGATACATTCATGGAAGATTAGCTTCTCTGATGAAGGCATAATACATTTAAAAGGATGTTTGCATGGCCAAAACAAATTTTCACTTTTAATTTTCTTTTAATGTTGTTAGTTTTCTAAATAGACTTTAATGGTGATTTTTCCCTTTCATCAGAGATTCAAACGTAAAGGTCTCAGAACTGGTTTCTCTATGCTCTTCCTACTAATGCCCATTCCATCTGCAGTTCTCTTTCATGAACATTCTTTTTTCTCTCCCCTCCAAGCCAAAGTTTCTTAAACAGTATATCCTAGCCCCAGGTGGGGGCAGTTCTTAAGCCAAGGTAGGGAGAGCAGTATCATAGCAATATACTGGGAGTTGTATTACTAGGACAGAGAAGACAATGGCGCCCCACTCCAGTACTCTTGCCTGGAAAATCCCATGGATGGAGGAGCCTGGTGGGCTGCAGTCCATGGGGGCGCTGAGGGTCGGACACGACTGAGCGACTTCACTTTCACTTTTCACTTTCATGCATTGGAGAAGGAAATGGCAACCCACTCCAGTGTTCTTGCCTGGAGAATCCCAGGGACAGGGGAGCCTGGTGGGCTGCCGTCTATGGGGTCGCACAGAGTCAGACACGACTAAAGCGATCTAACAGCAGCAGCAGCAGCAGCAGCAGTCTTCCCTGACCCCCACGTCCTAATCCCTGAAACCTGTGAACGTGTTACTGTCCCTGACCACATATTTGCAGATGTGATTAGGTTAAGGCGCTTGAGATGAGAGGATTAGCCTGGATTACCCTGGTAGGCCCTATGGAATCACAAGGGTCCTTATAATACGGAAGCAGGAGGAGTCAGTATCAGAGAAGGAGATGGAAGCAGAGTGGTTCATGGTTAATACAGCAGTGAATCAAGACACGTGGGCAGCCTCCAGAAGAGGATGAAATGGATTCTCCCTGTGAATCCAGAAGAAACCTAATGCTTACGATGGTCTATTTTGAACTTTTAACCTCTGGAACTAGAAGATAATACATGTATAAGCCACTAAGTTTATGATAACTTGTTACAGAAGCAATGGGGAACTATGACAGCTTCTTAAACTGTTTTTGCAGAGGCCAAATATTCTTATTTCTATGAATAGAGACAGAAGGCCTGAAGGCGGAAATTCAGATGAGAGGGTGAAGGAAGTGCAGATAAACTTCGTCCAAGTACAAATGACGGCATGAGTCCTCTCCTCATTTTGCCAGGAAAGAAGAGTTTTATAAGCAGAAATGTTCTGGATCACTGAAGTTGAGAAGAGTTTGAAAAGGGAAGGCTGAAGACATCTTTGGTGGGCTTAATTAACCATTTTGTCTCACACTGGCCCTGGTACAATTTATTTCCATGTTCAAGCGAATAGAAGCAGGGCTGGAGGCTTTTGTGTCACAGCCACCAGGACCCTTATCTTCCATCTCCTACAACCTTTGCACAGCAAGCCAGCATTCTGAGACTGTCTGGACCTACCACTTGTACCATGGGGACAAGTCGGCACAGTTACAGATGGCTTCTAGTTGTTTTGGCCACCTACCCATCTCTTCTTCCACTCCATTTTTTTTTAATTCAGTTACAATTATCTGCTTTAAGTGCTGATTCCTTATCTTTAAATATTACATTTAAATCATTATTTTTCACTGAAGGGAAGAATATTGACTTTTTAGTGGTATTGACTTTGAATTATTTATATTCATTTATTTCCTTCGCGTGAAAGAAAATACTTAGAAACTATGCATTTTGAATTTAGAAGATGAAGTTTGTTTTTTCTAGGTAATGAGCTACAATTAGCCCTAGTAATGTTACTGAAGTTTGGTTTCATTATTCCCTGTAATTTTCCCTGAGCTTTCCTGACAGTAATTTTGTTGTTCAGTTGCTCATTTGTGTCTGATTCCTTGCAATCCCGTGGACTGCAACATGCCAGGCTTCCCTGTTCTTCACTATCTCCCAGAGTTTGCTTAAACTCATGTCCATTGAGTTGACAGTAATTTGAAAAGATATAAAATGAAATATATTTTAAAATCTCTCCAGATTTGGCATCTTATAGTTTTTCAATTAGGAATAGAACAAATATCTCAAATTAAGAACAAAATAGAATTAGTTTTTTTTTTTTTTTGCTCTTTTGCAGAAAAAATTGTGAGGCTTTATTTGTGTTTGAAAGTCTCATAGTAAGTGCCTGTCACATTATGAATAGGGCAGAAAGTAAGTGTAATTGTCAAATTTCATTAATGTGTATAAAGTTGGGGAGAAAAGCCAGTGTGAATTAAAAGAAAAGACTGACTCACAAAATAGTACAAATAAGTAAAATTACTTTGCTTTGAATATAGAAGGGACATAATACTGGAGTGGGTAGCCTTTCCCTTCTCCAGGGGATCTTCCCAACCTAGGGATCAAACTCAGGTGTCCCACCTTGCAGGCGGATTCTTTACTACCCGAGCCACCAGGGAAGCCCATAAGGGACAAGGAATAAAACTTGTACTTAATAACAGCAGTGATGATGGTTATGGTGATGATAATAATAACAATGAAGTTGTAGTTGTTCCAGTCACTCAGTTGTGTCCAACTCTTTGGACCACATGGACAGCGCATACCAGGTTTCCCTGTCCATCACTATCTCCCAGAGTTTGCTCAGACTCATGTCCATTGAGTTGATGATGCTATCCAACCGACTCATTTTCTGTCACACACCCCCACTTCTCCTCCTGCTCTCAATCTTTCCTAGCATCAGGGTCTTTTCCAGTAAGTCAACTCTTCACATCAGGTGGCCAAAGTATTGAAGCTTCAGCTTCAGCATCAGTCCTCCCAATGAATATCCAGGACTGATTTCCTTTAGGATTGACTTGTTTGATCTCCTTGCTGTCCAAGAGATTCTCAAGAGTCTTCTCCAGCACCACAGTTTGAAAGCATCAATTCTTTGGCATTCAGCCTTCTTTATGATCCAACTCTCACATCCGTACATGACTTCTGAAAAAACCAGAGCTTTAACTATATGGACCTTTGTCAACAAAGTGATGTCTCTGCTTTTGAATATGCTCTCTAAGTTTGTCATAGCTTTTCTTCCAAGGAGCAAACGTCTTTTGATTTCATGGCTGCAGTCACCATCTGCAATGATTTTGGAGCCCAAGCAAATAAAGCCTATTACTGTTTCCATTGTTTCCGCATTTATTTGCCAAGAAGTGATGGGACTGGATGCCATGATCTTAGTTTTTTGAATGTTGAGTTTTAAGCCAGCTTTTTCACTCTTTTCTTTCACTTTCATCAAGAGACTCTTTAGTTCTTCTTCACTTACTGCCATTAGATTGGTGTCCTCTGCATATCTGATATTTCTCCCAGAAATCTTGATTCCAGCTAGAGCTTCATCCAGCCCAGCATTTCACATGATGTTCTCTGCATATACGTTAAATAAGCAGGGTGACAATATAAAGCCTTGACCTACTCCTTTCCCAATTTGGAACCATTCTGTTGTTCCATGTCCAGTTCTAACTCTTGCCTCTTGACCTGAAAGCACATTTCTCAGGAGGAGGGTAAAGTGGTGTGGTATTCCTATTTCTTTCAGAAATTTCCACAATTTGTTGTGATCCACACAGTCAAGGCTCTTGTGTGGTCAGTGAAGCAGAAGTAGATGTTTTTCTGGAATTCCCTTGCTTTTTCTATAATCTATAATATTGTAGTAGCTAAGACTTAAATAGTATTTATTGTGTTCCAGGCATTGTTCTAGAAGTTTTACATTTATTAAGTCATTTGATTCTCACAAGGAGCCCCTGAGGTAGGTACTGTTATTACCTGCATATTATAGGTTAGGAAAACGATGCACAGAGAGTAACTTGCAAAGAGAAAGGTCTTATTATTATTTTTTTCTATTATTTATTTGGCTGTGTCAGGTCTTAGCTGCAGCGCCAGATCATCGTTGTGACTCGTGGGCTTCTCTCTAGGTGTGGGGTGTAGGCTCCAGAATGCCCGGGTTCAGTAGTTGCAGCGTGTAGGTTTAGTTTCCCCGAGGCAAGTGGAATCTTATTTCCCTAACCGTGGATCAAACCCATATCCTCTGCATTAGAAGACAGTTCTTAACCGTTGCTGGACAACCAGGGAAATCTTGAAGGGTGTTATTTAGTTATCTTACTTTTAATGAATTAATACTTATTTTAAATGAGCATTATAAATGTTGGTGACATGAAATAAAGAGGCACTTTCAAGACCAAGTCTAGCTTGAATAGACACATGATTCTGTAAGTAAACCTTTCTCAGGTTGTGAGGCATTGCAAAAGGGTGCATATTTCCCAGGGAATAAGTGTGGGAAACACCATTTTTTTTCAAAACCTTCAAGTAGAAAATTTGTAATGCTGAAATTTAGAGTGAGTGATAGGTTGGCATTTACCTTTCTGCATCCCATGGAGTTCAAGTATAAAGGAATGCCTGGAGCATAAACCATACAAATTATTTTTAAAATACTGGAAGAAGCATCAGTTGCAAAAATTGATATGCAAGTTTGAAATCATACTTTTTTCAGGTTAAGTTTGTTCTCTTAGTCCCTTGATTTGGCAACAGAAGCCTTATTCCTAGCCTTCAACTTCCCAGAATTATTCAGTCACTGTCACTGCGTTCAAATGTCTTTTCTAGAAGAAATGAAGAAGTACTCAAATTGTCAGTATGTCACGACTGACGTGACTTAGCAGCAGCAGCACCACATTTTCAGGGTTTGCGATTAACCTAATAAAATGGATTTAAAGTGTAGAGTCATAGGTGCCTTGAAACATAAGATAATGTCAAGCATGTCTTTATATAATTCAAGTTTCACGTGGAAAACCTAGTATATATTACGACTATGCCTTGAATTACTTGCAGCTGTTTACTTGAATACTCAATTTTGGTTGGAATGAGATTTGAAGGAGATTATTATATACTACTGTAGAACTGTGAAACATGATATGAACTAAAGCTGTAACTTTCTGTACTTCTGATAGCTATTTTGTATTTTTGTACATTATTTTTTTAAACTAAAGTATATGCAAGAGTTAGTGTAACTCTGAGTACTTCTGATGGTCCTGAGCAGTAAAATAGGCTGCATCATTGGATGGTTGTAAAGATCATCCTCATGGTATTTTCTATATAGCAGATATCACCTTTATACTATTTAACTAATTAATCACCACCCATATGAAGTAGGAATTGATATTATCCCCACATGATAAGTGAGACAACTGAAGCCTAGGGCTCTGTGCTAAGTTGCTTCAGTCATGTCCGACTCTTTGCAAGCCTATGGACTACAGCCCACCTCTGTGGGCTCCTCTGTCCATGGAATTCTCCAGGCAAAAATACTGGAGTGGGTTGCCATTTACTTCTCCAGGGGATCTTCCCGACCCAGGGATTGAACCCATGTCTCTTATGTCTCCTGCATTGACAGACAGGATCTTTACCCCTAGTGCCACCTGGGAAACCCAAAACCTAGAGATTAGGTAACTGCATAAGTAATGCATCTGGGCCTGATCACAGACAAGTTCTTGGCTCCAGAGCAATTGAAAAGCACATGGTAGGTTCTCTGTAAGTGTTATGTAGTTATGAGTAATGTAGAAGATGTTAGTGATAATAGCAAGTGGATTGATACTATTAGTGAGTGAACTGACACTATTAGTGAGTGGATTGACAGTGAACAGTTTAAATTCTCTTAAACATTTGTGGACTTGCAAGTTTTAATGATGACCAGCCTAACTCTTACTGCATTTCAATAAGTAAAAGATGCTCTGCCTGTCTTGGGTTCCCAGGAAACGGGTTCTGAGTTGGAGAGTTGTGTGCAGAAGGCTTGTTGGAGAGTGCTATCTGAAATACACATGAAAATTAGTGAGGCAGACAGATGACAAGGAGGGACATGGTGATTCACAAAGTGGTTGCAACTGAGGGTCCATCCAAATTTACTAGGAACTCGATGGGTTTCAGAGTTATCCCAAGTTCAGGCTGAGGGCCAGGCCTCGTGTTACCACATTAGACAGTCATTGTTATCAGCTGCCCACTGGAAAGGGGAGTACCCATGGATGAGACAGTTTCCTGGAGTGGAGGCACGCTCCATGATAGATGTATCTGCTACTATTGCCAGCAGCTAGGAAATGATGGCTCCAGCTCATAAGACGGGATCTGGGTGGGATACCACACCCACTAGAAAAAGTGGAAAGTCGCAAACAGAAAATTGACTAAAAGTGAAAACAAACTGGCAAAGAAAATTATGAAAAGCTTAATGCTCATTAACAAGGAGATGTAAATTAGGACAACTATTTTTTCCTGTCATATTGGCACACATGAAAATACAGCTCCATTTCAACATAGAGTGCCCCAAGTTAGGCATACCTTTTAGTTAAATAGTCTAATTCAAAATAATTTCAAACTTATAAAAAGTTGCAGATACAGTACAATTAAACCTCATATCTCTGCTCTCAGATTCTCTAAGTGTTAACGTTTCACCCCATTTGTGCAATCTGTGTGCATGCATATGTCTCTGTAAGTTACCCCCTGTGACAGAGTTTTTCTCTCTTAAGGTTTTAAGTGCAGAGACTTGAAATTCGGACCTGAGTTTGAGTCCCAGTTACTTAACGTTTTATGAAACCTTGCATAAGACAGTTTTTATTAGAATCTCTATGTCTTTTCTTTTTTTAAATTGAATTATAGTTGATTTACAATGTTAATTTCTGCTGTGCAGTAAAGTGACTCAGTTATACATACATATATATGTATATATTCTTTTTTATATTCTTTTCCATTACGGTTTATCTGAGGATATTGAATATAGTTCTCTGTGGTATACAATGGGACTTTGTTGTTTATCCCCTGTATATGTAATAGTTTGCCTCTCCTAACCCCAAACTCCCGGCTTCCCTGGTGGCTCAGAGGTTAAAGCGTCTGCCTGCAATGCGGGAGACCTGGCTTTGATCCCAGGGTTGGGAAGATCCCCTGGAGAAGAAAATGGTAACCCACTCCAGTATTCTTGCCTGGAGAATCCCATGGACGGAGAAGCCTGGTAGGCTACAGTCCATGGGGTCACAAAGAGTCGGACACGACTGAGTGACTTCACTTCACTTTAACCCCAAACTCCCAGTCTATCCCTCCTTCCCACCCCTCTCCCTTGTTAGCTACATGTTCTCTATGTCTGTGAGTCTGTGCTGTGCTTAGTCACTCAGTCGTGTCCGACTCTTGTGACCCCATGGACTGTAGCCCACCAGGCTGCTCTGTCCATGGGGATTCTCCAGGCAAGAATACTGGAGTGGGTTGCCATGCCCTCCTCCAAAGCCCACACTCCCAGTCTTTCCGTCCCCCACAACCGTCCTTCTTGATGGCCACATGCTCTCTGTGTCTGTGAGTCTAGCTCGGTTCATTTGTGTTGTATTTTAGATTTCTGCGTTGAAGTGATATCGTATGGTACTTGTCTATTTTTTTCTGACTTACTTCACTTAGTATGATAATCTCTAGTTGCAACCATGTTGCTACCAATGGCATTATTTCATTCTTTCTTGTGATAGAGTCGTGTTTCATTGTATTGACGTGCCGCATCTTCTTTGTCCATTCGTCTGTTGATGGACATTCAGGTTGTCTCCATGTCTTGGCTATTGTGAACAGTGCTGCTGTGGACATAAGGGTGCATGCATCTTTTCGAATTCTGATTGTCTCTGGATGTATGCCCAGGAGTGAGATTGCTGGATCATATGATAGCTCTATTTTCAGTTTTTTAAGGAACCTCCATACTGTTCTCCATAATAGCTATACCAATTAACATTCCTACCAGTAGTGTAAGAGGATTCCCTTTGCTCCACACACTCTCCAGCATTGGCTATTTTTAGACTTTTTAATGATGGCCATTCTGACTGGTGTGAGGTGGTACCTCATTGTGGTTTTTATTTTCATTTCTCTAATAATTAGTGATGTTGAGAATCTTTTCATGTGCCTGTTGGCTATCTATATGTCTTCTTTGGAGTATTGCCCATTTTTCAATTGGGTTCTTTTTTGTTTGTTTTTTTATGGAACTATAAGAGCAGTATAGAGCTTCTTCTTCTTCTTTTTTTTGTTACAAACTGAAGATAATACTCTTCTGGTTTCTTCTAGCGTTAGATTAGATCCTCCAAGCAGACCCAGCACATGGTACGGCCTCAGTAACTATTAGTTGCTATCATTACCTTCATCATTATCATTGCCTCCTTGAGCAGGGACTGTCTCTCACACAGTGCTTTGAACCCTGAGAGTTGAGTGCCTCCTGTGATAATGGTTTGCCCAGAAATGTTTTTGGATTGATTTACTTTTGTACTCAACACATTGTGAGGCATAGGGACATAATGTAGTGGACGGGGCCCCTTTCTGAGGGCTGGAGCCTTCAGTGGGAGAGGCTGGAAAGAATGAAAACAGGACTCAGAAGCTGGAAACTTTGTTAATGACTCTGCTTCAGCCAAAATAGGGGATTCATTGCTTGACCAAATAAAAGGGTATTATTCAAGAAATTCCCCTCCTTCCCTCTTTGAACCTCCTCATGAATGTTTGGCTCGTGTCTATGATCTGCCACATAATATTCTGGAACAGCAACAACAAAAGCTGGTGAAATGGAGAAGAGGAGAAAGTTTTGATTAGCTCAGTTTTTAGCAAAGGAAGTATTTATATTGAAAGAAATGCTCGCAGCCCACCCCCCAAATTTCCCCCCTCGCCTGTCTCCTGCTGCTGACGACTTTCCATATTCTGTGGCTTTGGGGCCACTAAAGATGTGGTCTTGGCAGCACTTGCACATCATGGCCAAGAGGCTGGCCTGGGAGGGTGAGGACAGCTGCCTGCAGATGTAAAGTGATGCACACAGGAAGGGAGGCTCCCGTTCAGAGAATGGGGTGTGAGGCAACACAGGAGACGACACCAGCTTTGTGTTGCTTGGTTGTGTATACACCCAGCGTGTTTGCCAGGCATTCCTTTAACAGTGACAGGGCAGCTGATTTCAAGCACAATAAGCCCCAGGCAGAGTTATTAGTGTAGTTCACAGAATTCAAGGAAGAGCTACATAAATCAGGGCAGCGTCTGGGACCTTTGAGGGCTCAGGCCTGCCTGGGTCTCACTTTCATCTCTGCTTCTCTCTGAGGCTTGATCCCATAGGGCAGGAGACTGTGGCTTCAGGCAGGCTGGTCACCTGACAGCCAGCACCCAGGAGGACGGAAATTGGTCTCCCCCAAGGTGCATCTGAAAAACCCTTGGGGGGGGGGGTGGCTGGCATAACTGGCGTTAGGCACTCAGGCTTACTACAAAGCCCTGGGGGAAGTGGTGATTCATGGAGTCCATGTTATGTCCAAAGGGACTGGTCTATTTTCCAGATGAAGCTGAGAATCCTGGAAGCCACTGCAATTTGGAGAATATTATCCGTTTCTGCAGAGAAACTTGAAGGCTCAGCATCACCTCCTGATACCATTTTGATTGCTCCTGCAGCATTTGACCCCATAGCTATACAAACATTGAGGCCTTCTCCTTGACTCTGAGCCCTTCCTTCCTCAGAGAGTTGCGCCCTGTGTCCCAGCCTTTAAAACTGGCTCCCCTCCCATTTGTCTGGACAGGATGTGATTGAAGTGAGCCTGGGCTTTTGGAGCCCTTCATGGGAGATGTCTTTGGCCTTCTTACTTCTTTTATTTTTTATTTTCTGGGTTCTTTCCAGCTAACAGATATCTGAACTCCTCTGGTGGCTCAAACAGTAAAGAATCTGTCTGAAATGCAGGGGACAGAGGTTTGTTCCCTGGGTCAGGAAGATCCCCTGGAGAAGGAAATGGCAGCCCACTCTAGTATTCTTGCCTGGAGAATTCCATGGACAGAGGATCCTGGTGGTCTACAGTCCATGGGTTGTGAAGAGTTGGACATGACTGAGCAACTAACACACACACACAAAAGATATTTACTAGATGATTTTTGTGGGTCAGAAGTCTGTGTTAGGTGTTATTAGAGATGAAAAGAAGAAAAGAGGGTTTATACCCTGGAGATGCTCAGAATCTAGTTAGATAGTAAACAAAAATATTACTGTAGTGCAGTAATAGAAATGAAAGAGGGAAGCATAAGTGACATAAGATAGCACAAGTTTGTTCTCTTACAGTTATAGAGGTCAGGAGTCTAAAATCCAGGTACTGGCAGAGCCACATTTCTTCTGGCAACTCTAAGGGGGATAAGTTTGCTTCTCTTTTCTAGCTTCCATGGGTTGCCTGCATTTCTCAGCTCAGGGCCCCCTTCCAGCAGCAATTGCTGCTGACCTCTGCTTCCATCAACACAAACCATTTCTGACTCTCCTGCCCACCTTTTTCACTTGTAAGAACCTTTGTGATTACCCTGGGCCCACCCAGAGAATCTAGGATAATCTTTATCTCAAATTCCTTAACCTAAAAACATCTGCAAATTACCCCTTTCCATGTCAAGTAACAGGTTCACAGGTTCACAGGATTAGGACGTTGAGTATTTTGGCAGGGGGCGCATAATTTTGCCTGCCACAGAGGGCTAGATTGTCTTCTAACTAGAAGTTCTCTTCTAACTCCAAAATTCCACGGGCTGATTGGAGCCCTGTCAGCATGATTTGTTTCCTTTAATTACTAGCTCTGACTGTGTATGCTCATTGTGTTTCATTGTGCTCCCTGAAGAGACAACTTTGTGGAGTTCCAGTTCCTTCTGTATATCTTGACCTTTGGGCCACTACAGAAGGAGTCATGTGGGGGAATTAGAATATTTAATGCCAAGGGTTTAAAAACCTAAGCTGTTTTTGTGATAAACACAACAGTAACTAAAGGACGCCTTTTGTGCCCTGCTCAATTACAAAGCAAACCCTGATCCTACAAGCTAATTCCTTCCTCTTAGATTATGGCCTATCTATGTCAAATGAGGCTTGGAAAATAATCACAAGAGAATACACTCTCATTACTGTCGCCTGAAAAGCTTGGGGAATATGTAAAGACAAAGAGATTTAACACAAAGATGGGTTAAGCATATCTGCTAGAAATGGAGCAAGAAAATAAAGATTATTTGATTCTTCACCATTTACAGAGGCAGAGGTCGTCCAGATAGTAGTAAACAAATGTTTTGGAAGTCCTTTATCTTCAGCTTTGAAATAGAATCTTGTTTTTACATGCTCTTTCACAATGACCTATTGCTTTGGCCACTTAAAATTAGGTGGTTTTCCCTGAGCCAAACTAGTTGCAGGGCTGATGTGAGGCTGAGGGAAGTTGGCTCAGGAGAATAACTGGCTATGAAGTATTATTTCCCCTTTTGTGTTTTTAACTTTATCCCCATTGGATCCTTCTCTCTCTTTCTCTGTTTTTAAAGAATTGAGATATAAGTGACATGTAACATTGAATTAATTTCAGGTGTGCAACATAATAATTTGATGTGTATATATTGCAAGATGATCACCACAATTACTTTAGTTAACATCCATCAGGACATATAGTTGGACAAAATTTTTTTTCTTGTGATGAGACTTTCATGATCTAATCTCTTAACAACTTTAAAATATATAGTACAATATTGTAAACTATATTCATCATACTGTACATTACATCCCCAGAATTTATTTGTTATCTGCTATCTGAAAGTTTGTAACTTTGGCTACCTTCACTCATTTTGCCCACTCCCTACCATCCATCTTTGGCAACCACCAATCTGTTTTCTACATCTATAAGTTCAATTTTTTTTTCTTTTGATTCTACATAGAGCTGAGATCATAAATATTTATCTTTGACTTATTTCACTTAGCATAATGTCCTGAAGTTTCATTCATATTATTACAAATGGCAGAATTTTCTCCTTTTTTATGACTTAAATATATCCCAGGATGTGTGTGTATCTCATTTTCTTTATCCATTCATATATTGATGGTCATCTAGGCTACTTACACATCTTGGCAATTGTGAATAATGCTGTAATGAACATGAGGGTGCAGATACATTTTCAAGTTAGGATTTTATTTCCTTTGGATAAATACTTAGAATGTGATTGATGGATCATATGGTAGTTCTACATTTAATTTTTTGAGAACACTCCATTCTATTTTCCATAATGTCTGTACAAATTTGCATTTCCACCAACAGTGCGCAAAGGTTCTCTTTTCTCCACATCCTTGTCAACATTTATCATTTCTTGTATTTTAATGATAACTGATTTAGCAGACATGAAGTGATGTCTAACGTGGCTCTGATTTGCATTTCCCTGATGATTAGTGATGGTGAGCACTTTTTGTGCACTTGTTGGCCATTGTATGTCTCCTTTGGATAAATGTCTATTCAGATCCTCTGCTCATTTTTCAGTCAGATTGTTGGTTCTTCCTGTTGCATTGTATGAGTTTTTCATGTATTTTGGACATTAAATCCTTATCAGATGGCTGCTTCTTATTTAAACAGTTGTTGCACTATGGGTTGCCTACCCAGTAGAATTCCTTAATCCCTTTCTTCCTAAAAGGACACGAATTTTGTTCAATCAACCACCTCACCCTCTCACAAGGCAAGTTGCTCAGAGGATGCTACCCTACCCTTCAGCTCTGGAAAAGGAAACTGGATTGGGCTAAGTGTAATCCTATCACTCTGGTCAGTAACTGGTTCAAGAATGGGCATGTGACCCAAGTCTGGCCAATGAGACAGGAGGAGAGTTTCCTGGTAGCTGTTATTGACTAAAAAAGATGCACAACTTGAGAGTTAAGTTTTATTTGGGGCAAAATGGGGACTGAAGCCTGGGAGACAGCACCTCAGATAGCTCTGAGACACTGCTCCAAAGAGGCAGAGGGGGAAGGTCAATATGTAAGATTTTGGTGAAGGGGGAGTTAATTAAGCACTCATTTTTATAAAAGGTTTTCTGCTAGTCACAAGGAGCTGATTTCATCATGAAGGGATTTAGTGCTTTTCTAGATATGAAGAGATGCATGAATTAAGATCATGAAATCAGTTCCTAAAAATATCTAACTAAAGACCGATTCTACCAGACTGGAGCACAGAGTACCTCACTCCACCCTGAAATCCCTCAGGGAGTGTTGAAGTTCAACAGCTGCAGCAGCACAGGCTTCAATCTCCACAGAGGCAGATGCCCTTGTTGTTCATTTGTTGACAATGCTCTTGGCAATTTGTCGTTGACAGGCAAGTGCCAATTTGTAATTGACAGGCAAGTGCCAATTTGAGGTTGACACTGTGGAGAGCATTCTTATTTGCTTTTAAGAAAGAGACATGGAAAGTTACTCTTTCTCTCTAGGGGTGGCAGTAAATGAAACATGTAGTTTCAAATACCACTAATGAAATTATACCACCATGAGAAAACCCCCAGACAAAACAGCATTCCAAGGATTGGAATGGTATATTGGATTGGAATGAAAAAAGGGAGGGACAAAGAGAAACAGTTTTTGCTCACAGTGTTGAACTCTGTTGATCAACAGTTTCTGTATCTTGTTTTGTCTTTGAATTTTCTGTTACGTAAGACATTTTCCTGTTGTTTATGCTACTTTGAATTGTTTCCTTACGTGCAGCTAAAAGCATTTTAAGAGGTATACTCTTGAAGTAGTCACTGTGCCTCTAATGTCCTTTGACGTCACTAGCCTGAGGTTATGAACAAGGTCACATTAGTTTCAAGCCTTGGCCTCCTAACACAGGAAACCCAGATCCTTTTGTAATCTCCAGCTAGTATTTTTTTTTGGGGGGGTAGTGGTTAGAAGTTCTTGAATCAACATGTACAGGCCTCAATGCCATCCTCCTGGTCTCTGAGTGGTGCTATCTCTAGAGAGCCTCAGCTGTTGCTTAGATGCTTTTTTTAAAGTTAGGAGGAGAATGCTCCCTCTTCCTATTGTATGCTCACTGGTGGCAAGAGTGGTCCCAAGCAAAGTTGCTTAAGCTCCAAAATCTTAAAGAGATTAATAAACAATCTTCATTTAAGAAAAAAAACCAAACAACAGCTTAGCTATACTATTTTCTATTGATCTTCAGTCTCTAGCTAAGTTTGGCTAGACCAGCACTGTCCTTTTAAGTTTTCTAAAGTCTTTAAAAGGTAAAAGAATCAGATATAATTAGTTTTAATAATATATTTTTAATCTAATATATCCAAAATATTGTTATTTTAATGTGTAATCAATATCAAAGGCCATCTCTAATGACCTCATTTTAATTATGTCTGTAAAGACTATCTCCAAATGAAGCCGCATTCTGAGTTACGGGGGTTAGGACTCCAAAGTAACTTTTTTGGGGGGAGACACAGTTCAAGGCAGAACTTCAAGGACCCCTCTGAGAGGTCTCAGAGTCTCCCAGATGTCCTCCGACCACTCTTGGAGAAACACTGCTATAAGTTTCAGCTGAAGAGTCACTTCTCTGCAAGGCCCTTCCTGACTTGATCCCATGTGAGTTGCTTCTCCTGTATTCTCTGCAGCCTCTGGGCTTCCTCCCATTTTCATAGCATTTACCATCCTGTTTTGGAATTCCTTGTTTGGGATGTATTGGTCAGCTTTGGCTGCCATAATAAAACATCATAGACTAGTGACTTTAGCAACAGAAATTTACTTTCTCACTGTTCTGGCTGCTGGAAGTCCAAGATCAAGGTAGTTTCCAGTAAGACCCCTCCTCCTGGCTAGTAGTAGCTGCCCCTTGCTGTGTCTGGAGAGCAGGAGGGTGATATCCCTGCTATCTCTTCTCTGTTTTATAAGAACAGTGATCCTGTTGGATGAGGACCTTTGGACCACATTTAACCTGAATTTCGAGGACTTCCCTGGTGGCTCAGATGGTAAAGTGTCTGCCTACAATGTGGGAGACCCAGGTTCAGTCCCTGGGTTGGAAAGATCTCCTGGAGAAGGAAATGGCAACCTACCCCAGTATTCTTGCCTGGAAAATCCCATGGGCAGAGGAGCCTGGTAAGTTACAGTCCATGGGGTCACAAGGAGTCTGACGTGACTGAGTGACTTCACGTTCACCTTTGGCTTTGGCCTTCCCTGTAGCTCAGACAATAAAGAATCTGCCTGCAATGCGGGAGACCCAGGTTTGACCCCTGGGTTGGGAAGATCCCCCAGAGAAGGGAATGGCAACCCACTCCAGCATTCTTGCCTGGGAAATCCCATGGACAGAGGAGCCTGGTAGGCTAAAGTTCATGGGGTTACAAGGAGTCTGACACGACTGAAGGACTAACACTTTCAGTTCATCTTCAACTTTGGCTTTATTGCCAAATACTGTCACATGGAGGGTTAGGGCTTGAACATGTGAATTGTGGGGGGTAAAATTCAGCCCATAACAAGAGTCACTTTCTTTTACTGGACCTAACTATAAAAATCAATGATCAATTGACCAATGGTCAGAGGTCACCATTTTGAAGTTTTATGTTGAGCGATATGGCAAAATAATCACTTGTTCTTTGTGAGTTTTAAGTCTCTTATTAAAATGAATTCCTTAAACTTTCTTTGAGAGAATTGTTTAAAATAATCCTCTTGGTATAGATATTCTTTAAGGCACATGCTTTAGATCAGTGATAATAAAGGGTAATTTAACAGAGTAAGTTATTAATGCAGTCATTAAAATACTTAAAATCACCCTGTGGCAGATACATTTACCAGTGTTTATAAAAAAAGTTTTTATAGTCTCATTAAAAGTTTCTAAAATATAAACTGCTTAGAGAGATATGTGAGAGTGTAGCTCTGAAGGGACTCCGATTTTCTACACAGTGTTTGGGACATCACATTACTAAAAATAGGATTATTTTTATATGCTTTTTAACGATGGGTTAATGGAAGACATGTAGCAGTGCAATAGAAGAAACATGATTTATTTATTCTGGACCGAAAATGGTGGAAGAGGTTCTGCCTGTACACAGATAATTCTAAACATTCTACTCCTGTTCTTCCCCTCCTTTCTTATATACGAATGTGGAAAGGAGTTACACTTCTGGGCAGCTTGGTTCATATAATTCTATGGCTACCTGCCTGCCTCCTCAACTCTGTTCTCAGGCCTGCCTTCTTTAGAGATAAAACCCCAGCGCTTCCCAAGCCAAGAATGTCAGCATCAGTGAAGATCTATGAAAACACACTTTTATTAGAAACATATTTATTTGGAACTGAGCTTCAAGTGATTTAAAGTTTATTGGCCGTATTTGGCAAGGCTGTCTCAGGGCTGCGGTTACACCTCCTTTTGCGGCCTCCTTTTGAAGTCAGGAGCAGCTCTTGTGGCTGATGTGGATGGCAGGGACTTCTGCTTTTGAATTATTCTGACATTCAGGAGAGGAGCTGTAACACGTGTGATTGAGAGCGAATGTGGTAGGCTCTCCATCTTGTCCACTGAGCTGATTTAGATTTTCTTTGCTGCCACGGCCTACAAACAAAATGGGGGAGTGTTCTGGAGGGAGTTTCATCAAATTCCAATAGCCTGAGTCACACTCCTTCTCCAACCCAATTTGTAATACTTTCCCGACAGTAAATACTTCTTCTAGGATCACTTACCTTGGAAAATGCCTGGACTCATATGCATGTCACGTCGGTGCTTGCTATTTTAGGTACAGGGATTGGAGGTGACCTTTGGAATCTTTTTTTTCCCCTGTATTTTTTAACTGGTTGAACTTAAAAAAGGCCACTAGCAGGTTACAAAAATAACAGTAATTCTACTTTAAGAAAATTTACTGAATTAGTGTATTTTTTTCAACAATTGCTAACCTATTATGTGTGAATACTTAAAATCATTTAGCTAAAGGAGCCCTCCGAGTTCAAAATTGTTAAGACTTGTTAACCTATGAATCTGGGAGGTTTAATTAGTGAAAGTATAAAATTAATTAGAAGTAAAAAATAGTAACAGATAGAGATAAGTAATTAAAATGTTTACTCAGGGTTTATGTGGGATCTTATTGAGTAAATGATGATGTTAGTAACAAGACTGGCCCTTGATACAGTGTTCCTTCGATGCTGCTGCTGCTAAGTTGCTTCAGTCGTGTGTGACTCTGTGCGACCCCATAGATGGCAGCCCACCAGGCTCCCCTGTCCCTGGGATTCTCCAGGCAAGAACACTGGAGTGGGTTGCCATTTCCTTCTCCAATGCATGAAAGTGAAAAGTGAAAGTGAAGTTGCTCAGTCGTGTCTGACTCTCAGCAACCCCATGGACTGCAGCCTACCAGGCTCCTCCATCCATGGGATTGTCCAGGCAAGAGTACTGGAGTGGGGTGCTATTGCCTTCTCCCTCCTTCAACGCTAAGTATGTATAATGCTCGCAGCACCCCTGGGTGTACATTCCAGCCTTCTCCCTGTTGCACATCTGAGGAGGCAAAGCACAGGCAGTTATGTGGCTTGCTCAAGGCTACACAACTAGGAAGTTGACCAGGGTGAGTTTCAAGCCCTGGCAGCCAGGCTTCTGAGTCAGTGCCCTTAAAAGGGCAAACTACTAAGCACTCACCAGGGACACATTTGTGAGAGAGGCAGATTTTTATTCAATGCCTCATTATCTCAGATTTGAGGCTTCTTCCCGGGGATTCTGCAGGGTCCTCAGCCTGACTTCCTGTTGCCTGGGCAACCCGGCCAGGCTTCCATTGTATGTGCCGCCCTTCTCCCTTTCTTCCTTGTCAGAAAGGAAGAAAGTGTGTTCCATGTGTATTCTTCCTTCTCACTTTCCTGTCATCAAAATTTGTCGGTCTTGTTTCTCAGTCTCCAGATTCTGACATTCTTATGTTGGCTTTGATTAGCAAAAGCAAGTCTGATAACATATTACTGGAGATGCATAATTTCTCTGAGAGGAAACATCTGACAATTTGTATTGTGAATGTACCCAAAAGGCCTCTAGCAAATAAGAATGATAATAAAGCACGATGAGGATTTCAGATCATATCAGCAGCTACTATCAGACACTTTAGTAAGTGTGTGGACTCTTGTGCTGTGCTTAGTCACTCAGTGGTGTCCCACTCTTTGCGACTCCATGAACTGGAGCCTGCCAGGCTCCTCTGTCCATGGGGATTCTCCAGGCAAGAATACTGGAGTGGATTGCCATGCACTCCTCCAGGGGATCTTCCCAACCCAGGGATTGAACTAAGGTCTCCTGCATTGCAGGCAGATTCTTTAACTGTCTGAGTCACCAAGGAAGCTGAAGAATAGTGGAATGGGTAGCCTATCCCTTCTCTAGGGGATCCTCCTGACCCAGGAATTGAACCGGGGTCTCCTGCACTGAAGGCAGATTCTCAACCAGTTGAGCTAGCAGGGAACCCTGTATGGACTCCTACAGTGTTTCCAATCCTTTAACCATACATTGACTTCGGCTTTATATGCTCAATCTATAAATAAGGAGACAGGCACGACAGCCAGGTTCCTTGTTCACAGTTACAAAGGTAGCCAGCTCAGGCTTTCTAACTCCTGGTTCTGTCCTTCTTTCACCTGACTTAACTTCTGCCTGCTCCCACAGGACTCTTGAGACAGGGATCTTAATGTACCAGGTCTGGGGCTCCATCTGAAGTGGTCAGTAACCTCTCGGCTGAACACAGCGTACCTCCTTTTTATTTTCCATTCCCCCTGCTCCCTTCTTTGGGAACCTCTCTATAAAAAGGGTTCACAGTTCAATAGTCTTCGTGCTACACCTACCATCTCCTCCCATCCCCCTCCTCCCCTCTTCCCATCTTCTTCACTTTATATGGAATTAACATTATAGAAGTATTGCCTTACTTATCAGTGTTTGAACCATTTGCTTGCATTTCTTTGGAACAGTTGCGGTTATTGCTTTGAAACTTCTGGCAGTAGTCTGGATTTTCTTGAAAAATCTTAGTTCTATTTGAACAATAGGTAAAAATTTTGTCATTTATCTTTAGTTTTGCCTGAGTGATTTGAAGCTTTCGTACCTGAATTCAGTATTGTTGCAGCCATCTTTAAAGGATGAATAAATGACATGGAAGCAGCCCTTTCCCTCTCTGTGTCCTTTATGGACACCTAATCCTGACTCTGACATACTCTGTACAGCACAGTGAAACAAGTGCCTGCTGATCATTTTCTAATTGTTGCACCTCTGCGTTAACTGCTGGCCTGTTAAATGTGTTTTGAACAGAAAGTTGGATATTTGGGATGGTGGAATGGCTTGCTCCCTTAGTTAAGTACTTTAGTGATATCATATGCCCCCCCCCCGCCCCCCCCGCCCTTGTTAACACCCGTGCTGCAATTCTTAGTGGGAAGAGGAGCAGGCTGGCCTGTTGCTCAGGAACATTAGGGACATCTGACCATTAATTTTTATATGAAGAGATAAGGGGGGATTTATCTGTCCCAAGGCACAGTGATCCAGTGTCATGGAGACCCCCATCTGTGCTGTTAGTCACAGCTGCCTCCTGAGTGTCTCTTGTGCTCCCAATGGACTCAGGACTCCCTGGTTTAAAGTATCCTTTTTGACAAGGCTTTGCTTCCTTTCTCACTGTTTGACCTCTTAAAATTGATCTCCTTCTGGCTCTATTCCTTCTCCTGAGTCAGTCCCCTGGATTGTGGTCTGGAAGCCTCATTGTTGGATCTAGTGGTGCAGAATCCTAAAATTCTTGAGTTGAGAGAAACTTTAGAGATTATTCTAGCCTAGCCAGTGAGCCAATGAGAATGAGACTCAGAGATTTAAGCCAACTGTCACTGATTCTTTTCTCCAGGACTGCTTAATGGGATCAGTTTATGTGGATCCTTCCATGGCTCAGATGGCAGAAAATTTGCCTGAGTTTGATCCTTAGCTCAGGAAGATCCCCTGGAGAAGGGAATGGCTACCTTCTCCAGTACTCTTGCCTGGAGAATTCCATGGACTGGGGAGCCTGGCGGGCTACAGTCCACAGGGTCACAAAGTGTCAGACTGAATGACTAACACATTCCCGTATGGAAAATGTCTTTGTTTATATTTTAGCAGGGTCTTTAAGTGCTTAAACTAACATTTACTAAACTTGGCTAATTATTCAAATCACCTCCATTGTGGTTCTGATTCTCCAAGTCTGGCCTGGGAGTCGGAAACTATGCCCTTAATAGGCCCAGGTAATGGTGATGATTAGCACATGTTGGAAAACCGCATTGAACCCAAAAGCTGACTTAATAACATGGCACATTCCAGATAACCAGTCAGGCTAATGGACTGTGCAGTTCTAGGTGATCCAGTTCCCTAGCTCACATTGCTCCCCTTAGAAAGATAATGTTGACTTAAAAACTGAAGTGCTCTCTTTTATTAAAAACTGGAGATGCAGGATAAATGGTTTCCCAAATGGTAAGGACCCAAAGGAATATTTGTTGATATAGAAAACAAATGATTAGCATATTCATGATTAGCATAATCATGGAATAGGTGAAGAATAAGTGTTTTTCTAGATGGCACTAGAATCCCTCGTAGAGAAGGGCCTGTTTTTGTTGAGGGCTGTGTCTTGGTAAGTCATCTCAGATAGAAATGAGAAGGCAACTGTAGAGTTGCTAAACCATACCTCATTAGAAAAAAGTGGGAATTTGGGTTTGGGGAAAAGGAGGATAGAAGAGGAAGAGACTAAATAATTAAGTGAAGTGACCGTAACTGTGTACCACGTATTCAATCTTCAGCTGGTTGTGTTGCTGTAAGATTAATACCCTCCTTCTCAACCCCCCAGTAAAGTCACTTACCCACAAGGGCAGAAAGTGAAATTAAGGGCAGAAAGTGAGATGTACGTATGACTTCAAGTACACAGAATCCTGACAGAACAGACAGGATTACAAGTAGACTAAATAAATCAAAGCAATTCAGTGAGAGAAAGAGTGTGGGTTGTGGGGTTGTCCATGGGTCGCAGAGTTGCCAGGCATTCTCTCGATATAGAACATTGTCTTGTGTTCCATGACTTTAACCTGAGGTGTGTATTGATTTTGTCAAGATGCCCCAAATGTCCTATGTTTACTCCTTTTCAATAAATTGAGACATTCTGCTATTGAACTGGGTATCCTTTATTTTTATTTTCTAAGTCTGGCAACCTTACCATAGGACCATAAGTGCCCAAGTAAATGTGCAGAAATCTTAGCAAGGACATTGGACTACCCACAAGGAGGTTTCAGACAATCTTATCTAGATTATCTAGGGAAGAATGATTTTAGTTGACACTGCAGCTCCATGGCAAAGAATCCACCTGCCAGTGCGGAAGATGCAGGAGACATGGTTTGATCACTGGGAAGGAAGATCCTTTGGAGGAGGAAATGGCAACCCACTTCAGTATTCTTGCTAGGATAATCCCATGCACAGTGGAGCCTGGTGGGCTATAGTCCATGGGGTCACAAAGAGTCGGACATGACAGAGCAACTGCGTATGCAGTTATAATTACAACTGGCTAGTCAAAGCCAGTGCCTGTCAACCCTGGCTCACACTGAGTCATCTGTGTGCTTAGTCTCAGTCGTGTCTGACTCTTTGTGACCCCATGGACTATAGACTGCCAGGTTTCTCTGTCCATGGAATTCTCTAGGCATGAATACTGGAGTGGGTTGCCATTGCCTTCTCCAGGGGATCTTCTTGACCCAGGGATCAAACCTGGGTCTTCTGTATTTTAGGCAGATTCTTTACTGCCTAAGCCACCAGGGAAGACCATTAGTCATCTGGGAGCTTATAAACAATCATGCCCAGACCCCATCCCCAGGATTTAGGTCCATGTGGTCTGGTGTGGGGCTAAGACCCAGTATTGTTAAAACTTATCAGAGGATTCTAAAGTGAAGCCAGGAAAGAGAACCCATCTTTTGTGAAGCCTTATGCATATATAGCTGTAAGGTGCACATGTCAAAGGATTGAGTGATGAGGTAGAAAAGAGGGAGGGGGATGGACTCCAGTGAGGGGACTGTGCCCACTGGGCTCTAACTACCTGCTGGAAGGTCTGGACCTGGCTAGGTGTCTAATATATTTCAGTTGGAAGCCTACAGCATTATGTAATTCTACAACAAAAGGAAAGAAAAGCCAAGAGTTTTTGTCCCCACTTTATCAGTCAGGGTTTAATCAAGAGACAGACCAGTGAGAGTTCTATATTAAGAGATTTCTTGTAAAGAACTGTATGGTTGTGCAAATGCTTATGTGATTGTGGTGGCTGATAAGGCAACTCTGAAATGTGAACATGTCTGAAATCCATGTGATTGGCCTTCAGGAAGATTATCCTGTAACTTCTGGATATTAGGTGAAGCTGCTGTCCGCAGGCTGACTTTCTTCTTTCAGGAAGCCTCAGATTAGCTCTTCAGGACTTTCAACTGACTGAGTCAGGCCCTCAGATTATTTAGGATAATCTCCATTCCTGAAAGTCAAATGATTATGGACTTTAATCACATCTGCAAAATACAGTCCCTCATTATCTGAGGGGCATTGGTTCTAGATCCCCCATGAATGCCAAATTCTGTGGATACTCAAGTTCTTCACAGAAAATGGCATAGTATTTGCATATAATCTACACACATCCCCTCATGTTTATGAGGGGATCTCTAGATTGAAAGATGATTGAAATCATCTCTAGATTACTTACGATACCTAATACAATGTAAATGCTGGGTAAATAGTTGCAAATACCGTGTAAATTCTATGTGAACTGTTATTCTTAGTCACTTAGTCTTGTCCGACTCTTTGGGACCCCCACGACTATAACCCACTAGGCTCCTCAGTCCATGGGTATTCTCCAGGCAAGAATACTGGAGTGGGTTGCCATGCCCTCCTCCAGGGGATCTTCCCAACACAGGGATTGAACCCAGGTCTCCTGCATTGCAGGCAGATTCTTTACCAGCTGAGCTACCAGGGAAGCCCAAATTGCTGCTGGCACACAGAAAATTCAAGTTTGCTTTTTGGAACTTTATGGAATCTTTTTTCCTGAACATTTTGCCCTGTTGTTGGTTGATTCTACAGATGCAGAACCTGTGAATACAGAGGGCCAGTTTTACGTACATAGAAACACCTGGGTTATTGCTTGACTGAACAACTGGAGACTGTAGCCCAGCCAAGTGGACACATAAAATTAACCATTACACCTACCTCATACTTTTAACTCTTTCCCAAAACTCTCATTGCTTGGCTGTAACAATTCAAAGCAGAAGGAGGAAAAACACTGCGAGGGAGTTTGGCTGAGGTGATCCATCCTTTGTCATCATTCTTCCCGTCAGTGTGACCTTGGAAGCAGCACAGGAATGACAAGGGGACTCAAGTGGGTCCCTGTCACCTCTAATCATGGTGGAGAGAAGCAAGGGGAGAAAGAAAGACATCACGGCGGGATAGAGAGCTGAGCTCCTGCTCCGATCCTGTGGATTAGGCAAGAAACAAATACACCAAGGAAGCTGGAGACCCATTTGTAATTCTGTTTGGGCCATGGAGTGTGAAGCCCTAGTTGTTTTGTTTTTTTTTTAATTGAAGCATACTTGATTTACAGCAGTAAATTAGTTTCAAGTGTACAACACAGTGATTTAGTATTTCATAGGTTGTACTCCATTTAAAGTTGTAAAATATTGGGTATATTTTATGTTTTGAGAATATATCCATATATCTTATTTATTTTATACATAGTAGTTTGTACCTGTTAATTTGCTACCCTTCTTTCTTCTCTCTCCCCTTCTCTCTCCCCACTGGTAACCCCTAGTTTGTTCTCTATGTCTGTTAATTCTGTTTAGGTTTTATTACATTCATTCTTTTGTTTTACGTTTTTAGATTCTACATATAAGTGATAACATATGGTATTTGTTCTTTCTCTGTCTTATTTCACTAAGTATAGTACCCTACATCCATATAGTTGCAGATGGCAATATTTCATTTTTTAATAGTTGAACAGTAATTCACTGTATATATATATACAGTCCACATCTTTACCCATTCATCTATTGATGGACACCTATGTTGCTTCTGCATCTTGGCAATTGTAACTAATGCTGCTATGAACATTGGGGTGGACGTTTCTTTTCAAATTAGTATTTTTTTTTTAAAGTGTAACCAGGAGTGGAATTGCCGGATTGTATAGTTCTTCAATTTTTAGTGTTTTGAGGAATCTCCATACTGTTTTCCAAAGTGGCTGTATCAATTTATGTTCTCACCCAGTGTATAAAGGTTTCCTTTTCTCCATATCCTTGACAATATTGTCTTTTTGTTGATAGCCATTCTGACAGGTGTGATGTGATAGCTCATCATGGTTTTGATTTGCATTTCCCCAGTGATTAGTGATGTCGAACATCTTTTGATGTGCCCAATGGCAATATGCTGATTGAGGGCAGGAAGAGAAGGGGATGACAAAGGATGAGATGGTTGGATGGCATCACCGACTCAGTGGACATGGGTTTGGGTGGACTCTGGGAGTGGTGATGGACAGGGAGGCCTGGTGTGCTGTGGTTCATGGGGTCACAAAGAGGTGGACATGACTGAGCAACTGAACTGAACTGATGGCCATGTCATGTCTTCTTTGGAAAAGAGACCTGCCTAGTCACATCTCTTGTCCATTCTTTAAAATTGGGCTGCTTGGTTTTTTGATATTGAGTTATTTGAACTTTGTATGTTTTGGATATTAACCCCTTATTGGACATAGCATTTGTAAATATTTTCTCTCATTCAATAGGTAGTCTATTTGCCTCATTTCTTTGAGTTGAAAATCAACTTGTTTCCTTTCTTAAATGCAGAGCTGTTAATGAAATTGAGGTTGTGAGTGTGATGTCTTTGTGAGTCATAAAGCTTTACTGCTTCACAAGAACAGATAGCATCCCTCACTTGTAGAGTCCTCTTAAATGCTGGCATGCCTACTGGGCATGGAGGAATGTCAACAGCTCAGTTTAACATGTATTTCTGATACTGAGATTGAAAACCTCTTTCTCACATTCTCACTTTTTGCAGAAGGAAAAAAAGCCCTGGGTCAAGAGTTAGGAGGCACAGTTGCCTGTGTCTGGCTCCATCATCAGCTAGTTGTGCCTCAGTTTGCCCATCGATTAAATGCTGGAGTTGCTTGAGTTGGAGACTGTAGGGTACATGATTTTAAAGGGCAGTATTCTTTGTCTTGGAAGAGTTTGGTGTGAATGGTGGCCAGGGTGGTTAGTTGGTCCTCAAATTTTACTGGGATTCTAGTCTTGTGCTTAACACATTTATTTCCAGAGCAATTCCTGTTCTGTATAGGTAAGTATGAACTTTAAGCCAAAGAGTTTCGGCTTTACCCTACATTTGAACAGTAAAATTATTGTCCAAACTGGGACATTCTTGAGAGTGAAAGGAATGCTCTTAAGAATTGTGTCAGTTCAGTTCAGTTGCTCAGTCATGTCCGACTCTTTGCGACCCCATGAATCACATGCATGCTAGGCCTCCCTGTCCATCACCATCTCCCGGAGTTCACTCAAACTCACGTCCATTGAGTCGGTGATGCCATCCAGCCATCTCATCCTCTGTCGTTCCCTTCTCTTACTGCCCCCAATCCCTCCCAGCATCAGAGTCTTTTCCAATGAGTCAGTTCTTCACATGAGGTGGCCAAAGTACTAGAGTTTCAGCTTTAGCATCATTCCTTCCAAAGAATACCCAGGGTTGATCTCCTCTAGAATGGACTGGTTGGATCTCCTTGCAGTCCAAGGGACTCTCAAGAGTCTTCTCCAACACCACAGTTCAAAAGCATCAATTCTTTGGTGCTCAGCTTTCTTCACAGTCCAACTCTCACATCCATACATTACTACTGGAAAAACCATAGCCTTGACTAGATGGACCTTTGTTGGCAAAGTAATGTCTCTGCTTTTGAATATGCTATGTAGGTTGGTCATAGCTTTTCTTCCAAGGAGTAAGTGTCTTTTAATTTCATGCCTGCAGTCACCATCTGCAGTGATTTTGGAGCACCAAAAAATAAAAGTCTGACATTGTTTCCACTGTGTCCCCATCTATTTCCCATGAAGTGATGGGACCAGATGCCATGATCTTCGTTTTCTGAATGTTGAGCTTTAAGCCAACTTTTTCACTCTCCTTTTTCACTTTCATCAAGAGCCATTTTAGTTCCTCTTCACTTTCTGCCATAAGGGTGGTGTCATCTGCATATCTGAGCAGAACAGTGGATATAAGCTATGTCTATCCAGGGCATGTTGAAACTCAAGGTCACCCTGGTTGTAAGCAGGGAGGCATCATGGATTGTTGATTAAATTAAAACCATCATGGTTGATTTTAATTAGGGAAATTATCTAGTTTTTTTCAGATTAATAATTGAATGATAAAATGTGTTTGCATATGTGGCAAAACAAAGTATACTTACTAGTTTTGCTTAAGGAAAATTGATCTGCTGCTAAGCATTAACTGAGTGGAGGGAGAGAGACCAGAGACCAGGAAACCAGTAAGAAGCTACCAGAATAGTCCAGGCAAGAGATAATGAGGGCAGAACTGTTTAGAAAAAGGCCTGGGAATTATTATTCTTAGGCAATAAAGAGTCACAGTAGTAAGGATGAAAGATGAAACCTACTGAAGCCATTCAGAAGAAAATCTTTATGCAATGAATGAAGAGAAAGTTTTATTGTTGTTCAGTCATCAAGTCGTGTCCAACTCTTTGAGACCCCATGGACTGTAGCACGCCAGGCCTCCCTGTCCCTCACCATCTCTTGGAGTTTGCTCAAGTTCATGTCCATAGTTTTATTGGTGGTTATTAAAAATCTCATAGTTTAGTGACATTAAAGGGAAGGGTTGGTTCTGAATAGTCACCTATTGCCCAGCAGCACAAAGAAGGTATCGACTCCCTGAACTTTGAGACCCAGCTCTTACCTCTTCTCAAAATAGAACCGCCTGGCAGTTTTCTCAGCTGGATGGCTTCATGTTGAGTTAGGCTGGTCTGAGAGATGGGCTGGGTAAATGTTTCTGGAGGTATTTGGTCATGGGGATGTATCATTAGGACTTGTAATGCATGTCTAATTTACTTAATGGATTATAATGTCTTGGAAAAGGCTATAATGATCTATTTACACAGAATGCCTGGGTGCACAAATCATTTGTATAAATAGGCAATTATGTTCCCTGCTGTCAGGTTATTTTTGGTCTGAAGCTTAGTTACCTGATGCCTTCAGCCTATATTGTTAATTCAGGTAGTGATTATACCCTCCCTATTATAAATCATCAAATGATCATTATGAATAGCAGTTGCTTGGACCACGGCTGTTTTTACCCAGATATAAAGCCGGTCTGCAAAATCTCATTGAAGGTGGGGAGTCACATGGAGCAGTCCAAAGGAACATTTCCGGGTCTGTTTTATATGCAGTTTGGTAGGCTCTGTAGTGTGTGTGTGTTCTTGTCTTTATCAGGAAAAGAAGGAAAAATACCTAGGCTAATATTGGTCAGTGCTAAGAACCACATCTGAGTACGTCTGTTCATTTGTTGTGAGTGCCCCACCCCCACCTGGGATTTCCTAGTGTCTCCAACTCTTCATCAGAGAAGGCAATGGCACCCCACTCCAGTACTCTTGCCTGGAAAATCCCATGGATGGAGGAGCCTGGTAGGCTGTAGTCCATTGGGTCGCTAAGAGTCGGACATGACTGAGTGACTTCACTTTCACTTTTCACTTTCATGCATTGGAGAAGGAAATGGCAACCCACTCCAGTGTTCTTGCCTGGAGAATCCCAGGGACAGGGGAGCCTGGTGGGCTGCCGTCTATGGGGTCGCACAGAGTTGGACATGACTGAAGCGACTTAGCAGCAGCAGCAGCAGCAGCTGCCAACTCTTCATCACACTTGCCGGCAGTTCTTCCTTCCTGTCTGTCTGCAGTCCTGATCAGAGAGCCGAGGGAGATTTGGTGGAGGGATGATAGAGAACTCTTGCCTCCTTTGTCTGACTTGCATCCTTCAAAATATATCTTTACTTAACCGAAAATATGTTTATCTCAATATTGTCCAGTCTCAGCTTCACTTCTGATTGCCTTAGCCATTTCATCATGTATCATTCATTCATGTCCTTCTCTCCTTCCATTCTCTCTTGCCAGTAGCATCCAATGTAGATAACTGATTTGTTTATTCACTTATCATATCCTAACTTGTGTCAGAAGGGTCTTAATTTTATTTTGATGTGTATGCAGGATAAAATAAATTTAAAATAAGAAGTGTGAGTAAAGAAGAGAGGTAGGAAAGGACAGTGGAGTCGAAGTGAGGTTAGTCCACGGAAGGCATATCATCAAGTCCTGGCCTATGGTCACAGGTGAGATAATTTAAGCCTTAAATGTGCTAAGAGTCAAATGAGAAGGGGAAGCATGGCTTGAACACGTTTCACAGAATCTGTTAAGTAAGATCAAACTAGTCAAATAGATGAAACATAATGGTTTCTGATACTGAACTCAGAAAATTTCCCTGGCATTTCCCCTCCCTCATCCTTACAGAGAGGACACTGTGAAGTGGAGGAGCAGGCATCTCTGGTAACATTGTCACATCCAATTATTGAAAAATTGGGTGTTTTGCTTGTCATATTGGCTCTGAGTTGACTTCTTGTCATTCCTTAGTTTGCGTTAAGACCCCCACATATGTGCCTATTGAGACTGGTGTTGAGACTTGTTGACCCTCAGTGACGGGGTTACTGCTTTTTCCATTCCTTTTGCTTGCGCATGAGCCCATGATGCCCAGGCTTCTCCCAGGAGTGTCCACAGTTTCTTTTAGTGTTCTGTGCTCCCTAGGGTGGGTGACCCTTGCAGAATGTATTCGTTTCCCATTGTTGCTGAAACAAATTACAACAAACTTAGTAGCTTTAAATAATGCAGTTTTTTCTTTTCTTTTTTTGGCCGTGTGGTATGTGGGAGCTTCGTTTCCCAACCAGGGGTTGAACCCGTGCTCCCATGCATTGCAGGGAAGTCTCTAAATAATACAAATTTATGATCTTACAATTCTGGAGGTAAGAAGTCCAAAATGGATTTCTCTGGGCTAAAATCAAGGTAACAGGAGGGGCTTGAATGTTCTAGGCTTTTCCTACAATCTAGATACGGCCTGCATCCCTGGCCTCTGGCCTTCTCCAGCAATCATATCACTTTGACCTCTGCTTCTACCATCACATGTCCTTCTTGGATTCTGACCCTCCTGCCTCCCTCTTTCACTTATAAGAACTTTGGAATTAGATTGGGTCCACTTGTATAATCCAGGATAATCTCCCTATCACAAGACCTATAACTTATTCATAGCTATAAAGTTCCTTTTGTCATGTAGAAAACAACTCACAGGTTCCTAGGATTGACTAAGAAGTGGATACCTTGGGGTGGAGGTTGATATGCCCACCACATGAAAGAGTTGGGAACAGGAGGGGTGGGTTGTGTGTCACCCTGTACTACTGATCTTGGTTGTAAGTGTGTCAGACAGGCTCCAGGCAGGAAATCTGGGCTGTGCTCAGTAGGGGGAACTGCAGATGGGGACCTGGAAATAGAGATGATTTAGGAGCTGAAGACAAGGGGAGGCAGGTCAGCTCAGAGCTGACTACCGAAGAAGCATGGAGCATCTGTCGTTGGAGGGATAACGGGAGGAGGTAGGGCTACTAGAGCCTAGGAGGCAGGGCCACTGGACTGCAGCTGAAAACTTGGAGAAGGTGTGTCTGGCAGGAGCTGAGGTCAAGGAAGAGGCATAGGCATCACTAGAGACACTGCCTGCAGTGAGGAGAGTGGGGACACCTACCCTGGCTTCTCTCCCCTTCCCATCCACTAGTGCCTCCTATTCATTTAACAAGCCAGAAAGTAGAGGGCAAGGGGATACAAAGCTGCAGTGGATCTAAAGCTAAGAGGGGACAGACAGGCTCTGGATCTGAGAGCAAACAAGAAAATGGCCCACATATCACATGTGGTGATGTGTGTGCATGTGAATAACATCGGCAGGAGGTGGGGGGGGACATCTGGTACCATTTACTTGAAATCTGTATCTAAGCTTTGACTGTCAATACAGTGAAGACAAAAAGTGTGTGTGTGTGTGACACAGAGAGAGAGAGAGAGAGAGAGAGAGTGTTAGAGGAGGTGGGAAGAGTAAAAGCAATTGGTTTTCACTTTGATAGGATTTCCCAGAGGAATAGACTTGCAAGCCACTTTGTAAGGAGGAAAGTTATTTTTATGAAACAGAATGGATACTTTGTTCCCTGTGCTCTTGCATATTAACTCCCCCTTCCTCTCCTCCATCTGCTCACATCCTTTCCCCTCTCCTCTTCCTTCTCCCACTTTCTTTACTTTCCCTCCTGTTTCTTACTTTCCACACTTCCTCCCCTTCCTCTTCATTCTGTCTTTCTTACCTCTCATCTTTTTCCCCCATTCCATCACCCTTATTTTTGCATTCCTTTCTTTGAACACTGCTTTAATTAGTCAACAGGCAGATTCTTCTTCTGAACAGTGGTTACGATTTCATTCTCCTTTCTCACCTTGTCTAGGATTCTGTTTACTGATTTCAGTGTATTCAAAGCCAGAAACTCCAGAATTATTTTCATTACCCTCTGTTTTTAACCTTCTGCCTTAAGAAGCATTTTTAGAATCTCTCCTAGGACCCAAATCAATATGTAGTATTGAACCCCACCTAAGCCCAGCTACCTGGACTCCTCTGTACATTCAATTTTCTGATATTTTCCCAGACATTCCATAGTATCTTTTATTTTTGTTCTTGTGAGTTCCCATTCTCTGAGGGGAGCTGTAGGGCTTGACGCAGCCAAAGATCATGTCTTTGATTCTCAAGTAAAAGAAGCATACAATATAAACCATATGCTTCTGATGAGAATATAATCACTGTTCAACTCTGAATATAACTTCAAATGATTTAGATTCTATGCTGAAGGAAAATGAGGAAAATACTTTTCATGAAAGATGAGCTTCTGGTGGAAAGAAATCGAAGCCTTCAACGCCGTCAGCCTTACCCAGATGTTCTCATCTGGTAACAGATAAAGTAGTCAGTTGATTAATTTTGGGACCTCTGGGGTGGAGTGTTGAAGTCACTGTATTCCTTAGCAGCAGTACTGCTGTTGATCTGAAGCCTCCCAGGAGAGGCAGCATAGCATAGCCTCTCCTTCCGGTTTTCCCAGGTTTCACCTCTGGCTCTACCACTTACTAGCTATGTGACCTCGAGTAAGTTGCTTATCCACTCTATGCCTCAGTTTCCTCAACTATAAAAAAAGGATAATAATGTCATTTGTCTCCCTGCACTGTTGACAGGATTTTAGTCAATGCAAAGTACTTAGAACCATGCCAGGTACATAATTCCATCTCTACAAGTGTTTGTTCATTATTTTCCTGTATTTTTCCCCTTCCTGCTTGAGAGCCACTTCCATAGACACTTATTCTAATGTGTTTGTGTTCTTAAGTATGTATATATTCTTCTGTATATAATGTTACATGTGTGTTCGTGTATGTGTGTCTATATGCTTGATTTCACTTTATAGACTGAATAATTTTATTATGTTTCTGTACTTTTGAGGTTTCTCCAGTTGGCTATGCAACTGACTTCAAAAATGTGAGTGTGAACTGCATGGGTCCATTTACATGCAGATATTTTTCAACAGTAAGTACTGTAGTACTACAGGGTCCGTGGTTGGGTGAATCTGTGGGGGAACTGCAGATACAGAGGGGCTAAATATACATTATGCATGGATTACCCCCATATTGTCTAAGGTCAGCTGTGTTTCTGTCGAGCTCATTACTTCTCCCTGCCTCCCAGCACCCTATAGTGTATGTCCATCATCTGTACTTATCCATTGACCAAGTGATGATGATCTAAGATGCCCCAGGTCCCTGCCACAAGCAATTCCATGACTAGCACACTTGCAAGAAATGAGATCTCTGGGTCACAGGGCATTCATAGACTTTCTATGAATATGCCAAATTTCCAATTCTCTCTGTGTTATTTATAGACCTTGAGCTTTTGCCTCCAGGTATGATTGAGTGCTTACAGCAGACCAAGGCTCCTATCAAAGGTTAAGGGATTTAGAAAAGCCAGATTAAAAAACATATTTACAGGCATTGGAGAACTTTTAAGGCAGTCAGTATTTCGAGGGACAAAATCCCAGGAAAAGGGGAAGTGAATGTTTCTTTCGGCATTTGCCAATTCCAGGTGTGGGGACGATGCTGCAAATCTGGGAAAAGAACTGTTACTAAGAGGGAGAAAAATCAGCAGAGTTTCCACAAGTCCAGTGGTGCTTGAAAGGCATCACTTAGAACATGAGGAGTCAGAATCCTTTTGAGAGGGGATGGGTAGAGAACTGAATGTAACACACTACCTCTATTCCCCTCAAGACAGCTGTTGAATATTGATACTAAAGGGTAGGAGGCTAAGAAAGCCAAGCAGAAAAGCTTCAAGAACAGAGTGACATTTTCAGCAGGCCTGTAGGCTGAGAAAACAAGGATTAGGGTACCAGACACAGAGAGGGAAGAGGGCCATTTTATCTGGAACTCTGGGGCACTTATCTTAGGAGGAGAGAAATACAGAGGTAGACAGAGCCTTGCCAAAACTGTAACTCATCCATGACACCACTCAGGCCATGACTGGATTAAGGTGGCCACCTCTATTTCATCTTACAGAGAAAAGGGCTAAACCCTTTCCACAAAAGACAACATTATTCAGAGTCTCTATAGTCTCATGTACAACCTCTGGCATTCAGCCAAAATTTACATGGCGTACTATTAATCCTTGACAAATGATGTGGGGTCGGGGGTGGGGGAAGCAGAAAAGGAAAGAGAATGAATTAAGTTATAGACCATAGAAACAGATCCGCCGATGATACTGATCTTCTTAGACAAAGGCTTAAACAGAGCCATGATTAATATGTTCACATGAATAGGCTGGTTGCCATTTTTCTATTAGATTTCATATATTTTTCTTTTTTTCCAGATCTTTATATATTTCAGCTACTAATTCATGGTTGAATTTAAATATTGTCTCTATTTCCAGGAATTCCTAGAATCTCCTTTTTAATCTAATATTTTATGAAGTCACAACTTTCATTCAGGTAAAAGCTTATGAAAAGGGACAATATATTAATTTTGTACTTTTAAAGGGAAATAAATCTTTTTTTAAGTGTAGTGCCTGTGGGTTTTGAAGGTTTTGTTAACTCTGTTTTTCTTGTAGGGGTGTTGATTTTCTTTATTATTGTTTAGTTTAATGGTGCACATTTGGGATTTTAAAGACCCTTTGTCTAAATGCATTACTGATTTTGAACATTTTTATTTGTAATTACATACTGGATTGTAAAACAGATGCTTTTGTGAACTTTTGTTACTTCTTTTAAAAATGTCTATTTTTGGTCAAGCATCAGCAATAAATATAGACTCTGTATTTGAAACAAGCTGGTATTTACCCTTATAAATGATTGGAGAACAAGACTTTCAGAATACCTTTTTTTGTTTACGCTAAGTTATAAGCAGTTTTTTTTTGTTCTTGCTGTTTGCATGTAACTTGGATAAATTGAGCATTTGTTTTTTGTAAGTACTTTTTATTTTTGTAAGCATTGTAAGTACTTTAATGGCTTAGTGATAGCAACTATTTTGTACAGTTGAATCAGAGGTACATTTTTGTGCATATGTTTCTAAGAAATACTTTTTTTTTCTAAGTATGGATTTAGATATTGCTATGAGGGTAAATTACTGTTTGTTCTAATGGAAGGGTATGTAGGTATGCATCTTGTTTGAAGGTTGATGAGAGCCCCAAAGCTGAGATAAAAAAATAGAGCAGAAAGTTTAAAGTTCAGTTGCTCAGTCATGTCTGACTCTTTGCGACCCCATGGATTGTAGGATAACAGGCTCCTCTGTCCACGGAATTTTCCAGGCAAGAATACTGAAGTGGGTTGCCATTTTCTTCTTCAGAGGATCTTCCCAACCCAGGGATCGAACCCAGGTCTCCCACATTGTAAGCAGACACTTTACTGTCTGAGCCACCAGGGAAGTCTATACAGCAGAAGAGATAGCTAAACCTACTCTTCACCACACACTGCAGGAACCATCACATAAAGAAATGGGACCACACCAAACAAAGCTTAGCCTAGGCTTCCTTGTATACAACTGGACTTCTCAATGGCTTCTCAGGTGGCAGATTCTAAAGTGAACCGTGCCAGTTCTCCTAATGGTTAGGCTTGGAGCTGGCAAGTGTTCACCTCCTCAGTTCCTGTTGGTCAAAGCATCAAAGACCAGACAAGAGTGAAGGGGGTGGAGGAATATTTTTGGCCTCTCACTGTGAGATTAACATGCATGTTCAGGAAGGAGGGAATTAATGATGGTCATCATGGAGACAGATATTATTGTCTTTGGTGAGTGATCACAAGCTGAATAACCCAAACTCTGAGGAATGAAGAGTTGTGGAACAGCTGAATTTTGATGCCATTGCCTTTGGGGGCTTCATGGTGAGGCTACATGGAGTTGAAGATGAAGTTATCTTGGAAAGGTGAGGTATCTCCACTGTGAGTCAGAAGAGGCGGCTCCTGAGAAGGTAAGCTTTAAACTGAGTCAAGGGGGAGATTTTGGTTTTGGTCTTCATGGCTGTTTTGATTCTGGACTGCAGTGAGGCTGCTTAAATTCACTCTAGGGATTTTCTGGTGGCTTAGATGGTAAAGAATACTTTTGTTAATGCAGAAGATGCAGGAGACCTGGGTTTGATTCCTGGGTCAGGAAGATCCCCTGGAGAAGGGAATGGCAACCCATTCCAGTATTCTTGCCTGGAGAATTCCATGAACAGAGGAGCCTGGCAGGGTACAGTCCATGGAGTTGAAAAGAGTCAGACACTACTGAGTGACTTACAGTTGGAATGAAGTTGGGACCTGACAGGTGGGGCTAGGTAAGGGGGCTGGTTTTATAGGGGCCCCATGAGAAAGACCACTCACTGCACTACAGAGCCCCCAGGGGTTACCTTTCCTGTGGAAAAAAAGTAAATAGATCCCCTTGGACTTGTGCAATGTAGTATGTGGACAGTGAAATCAGCCACATCTGCTAGCAGTTGTAAATTACTCTGTGCATTACGTCGTCTGATACTGGCAGCAGTAGTATCTGCAGGAGAACTGAAGTTCCCACTTTCTAGGGCCAAGGGATGGCATCATTTGGACCTTGCCTGTGGCAACAGGAAAGAGCAAGTGAGTAACCAAAAACACTTGTTCTCAGATTCCCCAAAAGAAATGAAGGGATCTCCAGGAGTATTTAAGAAACATGCCCCTCCAACCACGAAAGACTAGAATGCTTGCTGGTAAAACAGGCGTTACATAGATGACTTGATAACTATTGCATTATTAGTTTCCTGTGGCTGCTGTAACAAGTGATCATAAATCAGGTGACTTAGAACAACAAGTTTGTTTTCTTACCGGTCTGAAGGCTAGAAGTCCAAAAGGAAAGTACCTGCAGTGTTGGTTCCTTCTGGTGGCTCTGATGGGGAGTCCTTTCTGTGTCCCTCTTTCAACTTCCAATGGTTGTGGGCAGTCAGCATTCCTTGGCTTCTAGATGTATACTTGGATTTAGTGGCAACTAAAAAGCCTCTTGATGAAGGTGAAAGAGGAGAGTGAAAAAGTTGGCTTAAAGCTCAACATTCAGAAAACGAAGATCATGGCATCTGGTCCCATCACTTCATGGGAAATAGATGGGGAAACAGTGGAAACAGTGACAGACTTTATTTTTGGGGGCTCCAAAATCACTGCAGATGGTGATTGCAGCCATGAAATTAAAAGACGCTTACTCCTTGGAAGGAAAGTTATGACCAACCTAAACAGCATATTGAAAAGCAGAGACATTACTTTGCCAACAAAGGTCTGTCTAGTCAAGGCTATGGTTTTTCCAGTAGTCATGTATCAATGCGAGAGTTGGACTGTGAAGAAAGCTGAATGCCAAGAATTGATGCTTTTGAACTGTGGTGTTGGAGAAGACTCTTGAGAGTCCCTTGGACTGCAAGGAGATCCAACCAGTCCATTCTAAAGGAGATCAGTTCTGGGTGTTCTTTGGAAGGACTGATGCTAAAGCTGAGACTCCAATACTTTGGCCACCTCATGTGAAGAGTTGACTCATTGGAAAAGACTCTGATGCTGGGAGGGATTGGGGGCAGTAAGAGAAGGGGACGACAGAGGATGAGATGGCTGGATGGCATCACCGACTCGATGGACGTGAGTTTGAGTGAACTCCGGGAGATGGTGATGGACAGGGAGGCCTGGTGTGCTGTGATTCATGGGGTCGCAAAGAGTTGGACATGACTGAGCGACTGAACTGAACTGAACTGAGGGTGACCAAGATGATCTCTCCTCAAGATCTTTAACCAAATCCATCTGCAAAGACTTTTCCCAGATAAGGTCACATTCACAGGTTCTGGGTAATGTTTCTTTTCAGTGGTAGGGGCACCATTCAACCCCCTAGGGAGCGTGAATATAGTAATTGTCCATGTTGATCTTTTGAATATAGCTATTGAGGCTCCTGTGGTATGAGCGATGATTTGGGGGAAGAACTCTAGACATTTATAAGTAATGGTTGTTGAAATAACTGGAGGTTATGGGTACATGTGTGGGTATATGTGCCAGAGAAAATTCCCAAGATTTGGACAATGAACCTATGAAAACTCCCATATCCACAGAATCTCATACTTTTTCCCTTTCAGTTTCTCCTTATTTTTAAAAAGAAGAAAAGTGTAAGAGTGATGAAGAAAAGAGAAAGATTAAAGAAAAAGAGGGATTTCTTTATATGGGATGAATTCTATATGGGTCAGACTCTTTTCCACTCCATGGACTGTACCCTGCCAGGCTCCTCTGTTCATGGAATTCTCCAGGCAAGAATACTGGAGTGGGTTGCCATTCCCTTCTCCAGGGGATCTTCCTGACCCAGGGATCAAACCTGGGTCTCCTGAGATTCCATTTCTTCATATGGGGAGAGGCGAACAAAGAGAGGGTGAGGAAAGAAAAGGAAAGGCTAGAATTCATGTTTTTCTTAGGTTGCTACTTTATTGCTATCCCTGTTGTTTAACTGCAGGTTTGTTTTTTTGGTATCATATCTTCTCTAATATGTTGTCTCTGCATATCTTGCCTGATTGAAGTAGATAAACACAGATGCAGAGAAATCTGGATGCAGAAGCCAGATCACAGTACTCATCCCAGTATTGAAACCACTCTAGTTATGTGTTCAGAGTTGGATTCCCAGGGCACAGTTTGTGGGGCTACAAGGAGCGCAGCTCCCTGTGTCTTATTAGAAGCCCTGGCTCTCCTGGGTTGTAGCCTTTATCCGGAAGGTATTCTTTTTCTACTCAGGGGCTGATAGAGATCTCTGCTTTTCCCTAGTGGCTGCTGCTTGCTTATGGTTGAAAGAAGACTCATTTCATAAGTTATTGCAGACAGTGTTACTTTATGGTCTTTATTCATTCTTATTCATTGATTTCTGTGCTTAGAGAGTGGTTATTTCTGCAGTATAGTTTACATTTTTGTGAGATCTAAGGTCTCCTAGTACTCCGACTTAAATATAATATACACTCTATTCAATACAAGCCACCTTCTATTTTCTAATTGACTCCAAACTCTTGACTCCAAGTTTTGCTAAATCATTCTTATAAGGGATTCATATAGTACCATCAATTCAGTCATAACACTTACCTGGAAACTTTCTGATTCTCCCTTGATGTAAAACCATTTATTTCCATGTGTTTGCTTGGTATGTCCTATCTTAAAAAAAATTGTTCAGGTATTTGAATATTCAGGTTCATTTTCTTTTTTCTAATATCTTAGATAGAATAAACATTTTACATGTTGCTGCTGTATGTCACCTGTTCAGAGAGATAATGTATGCTTTGCCCTCAAGAAGCTCACAAATACCTAAGTAGACAGTCATGATCAATACAACACTGTTAGGGAGAGGCATTGGGTGTTAAGAGTCCACAACCTTCTCTCTAGTGTTAGGAGACTGAGAAAAGACTCACTGGAGCTGGTGATGTCCAAGTAGAGCTTTGGGGAATGAAGAAGAAATATTCAAGTCAGGAGTGGGGATATGGGTACAGGACACTCTAGGCAGAGAGGACAGCCTGAACACAGGTGTGGAGAAAAGCAGTCAGCTTGAAGTCTTCAGGGTACAATATACAACTTGGTTTTTTTCTGGTACAAAGTGAAAGGATGACTAGTGAGACGGACAGGGTTTTCAATGTAGAGGATCAAGACATGGGCAGTTTTGTGCTGTAGAAAACTCTCTGGCTATGTGGTTTTGAGGCTAGCAAGCAGGAGACAGGAGGGGAAGTATGAAGTGATGCAAGGCTGGTTGAAGGCAACAGCGGCAGAGATGTAGAGAAGATTAAAACATACACTTGAAGAGTGAAGTTGGCATGTCTGGCTGGTGGAATGAGTTCTGAGGTCTGAACGAAAAAATGGGCCAAGGTTGATTGTGAAAGAGAGGCACAGAGATAGGAAAGATGGACTTTCCTTTGGAGGGAGCAAAGTCCAAAGCAGGCTGGATGCACTGGCTCAGGACCGAGGCAAGGAGGCGTGCCCTCAACGGGAAAGACAGCACTGCCTTGGGTTCTAGCCTCATATCCTCTCTCCTGCTAGGGCCTCTGGCCTTGAGAGATTGGCAGGCTCTGAAATCCAACCCGTTTTGTCCAAAGAAACCCCCCAGTTTGTGTCTTGGTAAACTATGTGCTACATTTTTAGGGTCCTGGTCAGTGTGCTCAGCGGTGTCTGACTCTTTGTGACCCTGTGGACTGCAGCCTACCAGGCTCCTCTATCCATGGGATTTCCCAGCAAGAATACTGGAGTGGGTTGCCATTTCCTTCTCTAGGGGATCTTCCTGACCCAGGGATTGAATCTGCATCTTCTGTGTTGTGGGTTCTTTATTATTGAGCCACCTTATAACCACCAGAATGGGGTCATGTGAGTAGAAGTCTCAGGACAGCGCAGCTCTTCGTGGTCTGATTCTGGCTCCTTGGTGGGAGAGCTGCTCAAGGCCCATAGAACAGGAGCTGGCAGAAGGTAGGAGGGCCTCTTGCTTATAGTTTATAGCTCTTTGGAGCCAGAGAACAAGTTACAAATGATGTCTCTGTGAAAGTGCTAAGTAGTATGCGAGAAGCACGGCTGAATGGTTGTCAGAGCAATCTAGGGCTGAAGTGAAAATCAGGAGCTGTGAACTCAGCCTGTGGTTCAGAGAACCAGACAAGACAGGAACGTGGTACCCTGACCCAGATGAGGTAAATAGGGGTGGGGAAAATAGGAAGAACCAGAGACCGGTAGGATGCTTTAGTCATGTGCCTCGCAATGTCACGCATAGATTGAAAAGATCCTTTGCAAGGTCCACAGAAAACCTTTCCCCAAGTTGGAGTTGCCCAGTGATGGTCTGAAAGGCCAGTGGGTGTGTCATCCCTAGAATCCTTCAGCAGTCTGGATCACACCATTCTGGGGCTATTGGAGAGGGCTCCATGCAGCAAGGTGGATGTGAGTCTGTACTTCTTGGAGATGTTCCCATTTGCCATGTTATAGGAAGAGCTCAGGTTATGGCTCTGACAGCATCCTTGGCTATTGCTCAACTCAAATCAGGTTGTTGCAGGAGAATGACAATGGAGGTTTGGACCTGGTTTTTCTTTATACCTTGGAAAAAAGAATTATATCGACTGTACCAAGCTTAAGTTCCTTCAAGTGGATATTACTCTAACAGGAAAATAAAATGTTTTGGGTTGGGAACTGCATATTCCAAAGAGGCTCTTTTAATGTTTGTCAGAAATAAAGATTTTCAGACCTTCTGCTGTGTTCTTATTATTTGAACAGCATTTATCAGCAGCAGTGATTATATTAAATGTTATAGTTAAGGAACATGAGTGGGCTTTATGGCAAGTTCATAAAGTTGATGAGTTCATTTCGTAGGTAGTTAGAAGGTTTAAGTCTTTCAGAGTGTCTCTAAACTCCTGGGAAATGGCTCAGATAACTTACTGGTTGTATAAGGAGGCTTAAACATTAATCCCTTAAGTCCTTTGTGTTGGTGTGAATAAGAAAATCTTTAGTGACACATCTTTTCTCATTAACTGAGATATTTTGATAAATGTGAAGTATACGTTGAAAAATTTGCAATGTAGTTAATTGCAAAGGATAATACACATGGTAATACAAAAAAGAAGCAGATATAAAATACACAACCAAAAGCAACAAAAACGAGCATAAGCAAAGTGTACTGAAAACCATAGAGCTAGAGACTGATTGGGGAGATTAACGCTTTATAGCTGAGTTCAGAACACATTTTCCTTCTGGTTAACTTGGTGCAGAATAGTGCCATTTCCTAGTGTTATTTATTGTGTGTTCTCTCAAGATATCACTGTATGAAGCAATATGAACATATTAAAATTTTATATCAGCTCTGGTTCCTGTCCTCAAGATAGAATGTTTTCTTACTAGAATGACACGAGGGGCACTGTTGCACTCCGCATTTGGCAGAGATGTAGAGACCTGTGCTTTCTAGTGGATTTGCATAATAAAGCTCTCACTGAATTATGGTTCAACGAAGGGGAAAGTAATAGCCTAATTTGACTTGACGTTTATATACTGCAAGTTTCTAAAATATGTCTCCTCTAGGTTGCCAATTCCTCTTTCCACACAGAGGTGGTCTGACCTGTTCTGGAATATAGAGGTAGAGTTGAGACATACTTTTCCTTAAGATGAAAAAAAAAAAAAAACTAGAAAGAGATTTTGTTTTCATAATCTTTTCATGGCTGTTAAATTTTAGCTTTTTTTTTTTCCCCATATTCTCCGTTTTGAATTGTGAGAACTTGTCATTACCACAAGAAGTTACATGACTGCCATTTAAAAATATGTTTCTTTCATCTTTTTGTAAGCTGTGCGTAACCAGGAGCTCTGTCCTGCTTCATCAGGGTACCCAGGCCCAGTTCTGCAGTTTCCTGAGTGCTCAGCCTCACCCTCCACAGGATTTCTCTCTATACACGTCAGCTGGCTGGAGTGAGCAGACATCCCTCACTCGTGTGAAAGCACATTCCCACTCTAAGCTCTTCAACATTTGAGTGGACAATAAACCTGGAGATATAGACAACGTAACAAAGCCCTTAAAAATTAGGCTTCACAAATATTTGTGTTTTGTTTTTTCTTTTGTGTTTCATGATTTTTTAAAGCCTTGTAACAGGGAATATTTCAACATGGCTACATGTTCTTTGGGTTTGATCAGTTTGATGGATTCATTTGATTAACTGGAATGTTTAAACAGGTTATCAATCCCTTTAAGTATCTAGGACATCTTGTTTCCTAATCTAAAATCCAAAACAGTAAGTCCTGATCTTTCTTATCTTTGAACTCATTGAGAACTGTTGAGTATACCCATGGCAGAGGGTTGACAGATTTTAGAGACCATATTTATAAAATGTTAGGGTAAGTAACAGAGAAGGAAATGGCAACCCACTCCAGTATTCTTGCCTAGAGAATCCTGTGAACAGAGGAGCCTGGTGGGCTGCTGTCCATAGGGTCGCATAGAATTGGACACGACTGAAGCGACTTAGCAGCAGCAGGGTAAGTAAGAGTTTCCCTGATGGCTCAGACAGTAAAGAATATGCCTATAAAGCAAGAAACCTAGGTTTGATCCCTGGGTCAGAAAGATCCTCTGGAGAAGGGAATGGCAACATACTCCAGTATTCTTGCCTGGAGAATCCCATGGACAGAGGAGCCTGGTGGGCTTCAGTCCCTGGGGTCGCAGAGTTGGACACAACTGAGTGACTAACATTTTCAGTTTTCAGGGTAAGTAAGGCCGTATCTTCCCTGGAGAAGGAAATGGCAACCCACTCCAGTATTCTTGCCTGGAGAATCCCCATGGACAGAGGAGCCTGGTGGGCTACAGCCCAGGGGGTCGCAAAGAGTCAGACGCGACTGAGTGACTAAGCGTGGCAAGACCATATCTCAAGCCCTTACTCCATTGCCAAGACCTCCTTTTTACTTATATATATTTTTTCTGGATAAATATAATTTATTTTATTCATATTTAACATATTATGAAAAAATAATTAAAAATCCTCATGTTTCTTCCTAAGCTCCTGCTCCAATAAGAAGTTTCTACCAAAACCCTCCTTTAGAGCACAGATATTAAATCAAGATGTCTTTTTTTTTCTATTTGCTTTGTTTCCAGTTATCAAGCTAATGATCAGTACGTCTTAACTTGTAGATATTAGAGCTAAAAGAAACCTGAGATTTCTCTGTTCTTTCAATTTATCATTGAAGAGCATAGCATAAGATTAGGTCGATTGCTACCAAATTCCAAGGTTTAGATTTGAACTTGGAAAATGACCATCATTAGAATTCAAAACATATTTAAGAGGAAAAGTTACACAATTAGAATGATTCAGCCTGGCGACGGCTAGTAAGAACACATAAAAGTACCATAGACATGAAAAACTGTTTCAGCTCTGCCAATGGTTTTCAATAACTGTGGCAATGTCAGAATGGTATTCTGCCTATAAAGTTCACATTGGCTCCTTCTTTGGTGTCTTGCCTCACTTTTCATGCTTTGCATCACTCTAGATCAAATCTCATATTTCAGTCCAGACCTTTGATGTTTATCTGGAGAGGTAAATGGCCCTCGGAACCTGGACCTAGCTCAAGGACTGCGTGTGATGGAGGGGTATCTAAAGCCATGCTCAGTGAGGTCTGCTTGGGGAAGTGAATAGAACAAAAGAAGCAAAGTGGAGGGACGAAGTGAGGTGTTAAGTAGGAGGCTTACCTGGAAGGGTGGAAGAACGAAGAAGGTATATAAGGATGGAGTGAGTCTCAGTCCCTTCTCTGTTTATCTCCTTCCTTCCCTCCCATCAACCAGATGACTTTCACTCTCACTGCTTTCTTGAACATTTCATTCCCTGAAAATGTTGGCTTATATATGCCATCATCTTGCAGTGTTCTCTGCGGCTCCTTACTGCTCCTTACTGACATGTCCTGATGCCCTTTTTAGCTCTTACCCCTATTACTAGCTGCCTCACCTCTACGTTTCAGCAGAATTCAGTGCTGCATTCTGAAGAATGGAATTTAATTGGTTCAGGTCATCTTTTCCCACCAGGTCAAAGACTGAAGTCCAGCCTATGGATGGATCGCCATATTTTTAAAGGCACAACCCCTGATCCAGTTGACTGTAGGTCACATGGTACAAATGTGGTCATTTATGTCACAGGGCCTGTGGGTGGGCATATTCCTTCTGGAGGGGTTGTGGATGGCGGGCTTCATAAATCTAGTAGTGACTCAGAGGTTACAAGTCAAAGGCACACAATTATGAATGGCGGTGGCCGTGGCGGGGGCTGGGGAGGAGCTCTTGTTTCTACCCTGAGGTTTTTCCTTTCTATTTCAGTGATTCTGCTGAAATAAAGCTGGGTATGTTAAAATTTCTCACTTGGTTTCCCAGGGGATGAAAAAGAGCCTTATATCTATAGATTTTTTTAGGTGTTGCTAACTTCACAAATGAAATGTCAGGGCAAACCCCTCACATATATTGTACAGTATGAAAAATATACAATAGGAAAGCATAACTGCTGACTTGGGTCTCTTAGTAAACTTGCTTATTCCTCCTCTCATACTGCAGTGAGATGGGATTAGAATTCATATGGGAGACTTCTAAGTGAGGCAGGAGAAGAGGGCGAAAGATGTTTCTTTTTCCTTCTGGATCTCTTGAGGGGTTCACAAAAGAAGCTGGGGTCACCTTGATGGCATCCTCTAAGCCTGAGGAGTATATGTTCTCAATATGGCATGGATACTAGAGACACGTAGTTACTATTTTCTCATACACCTGTTTCTTGCAGTTTGATAATGCTGCTGGCTGTGATAAGTTCTGTTGATGGAGAATTGAGAACCTGGATCAAAGTTAAAGGGTGTGTGTGTGTGTGTGTGTGTGTGTGTGTGTACATGTGCTCTGAAGACATGAATATTTTATACACATTCTGACTATCAGAATTCTGACATGGAACATCTGACATGGATTTGTACTTACTATATGTAGAAAAATATTTTTTTCCCATTGGAATTGAATCTCTGCTTTGTGTAAAACAAGTATTTTTAGGATGTATCATAATAGTATTAATGAATCTATGATTTATTGAATGCTGCTCTAAATTACTAAATATAAACTATATTCCAGATTTTTGATACCTCACAAAAAGCAGATGAGTTGATATTTTCCTTTTTACAAATTAGGAAACTGAGAATCAAAGTGTTCAGCAGCTTGTCTACCTTTCAGATATAATGGACAAAAGGAGCTGCCATTCAAACCTGTTGGTCTGAACCTAAAGTCTGTGTCTCTGAGCCATGCCATGCATTCGACTTGTGTTCCAGGCCTGGGTGTGAAATGCATGACTGGTCTCCTGGGTAGATGAGATGGTTAAACATTAACACAAAGAATTAGAGTGGTTTTGGAAGATGCCTCCTCTCCACCACACATACCTGGAAAATTATCCCTGGAAAATTTGTTATACAGTCAGAAGGAAGTACTAAGATGTATCACTCAACAGGTATGTTTAGGAGGTGTTTGGCCCACAAAAGTAGGAAATGCTTTTCTTAGTGGGCCCTGACTGGAGGGGAAGCTGAATGAGGTAGAGATGGTAGGCAAGGTGTAGTAGGGGCATTGTTTAAACTACAAAGTTTCCTAGAAACTTTCCTACAAAGTATCCCCTCCTCTTATGTTTCTATGAAATTTCATTTATTGACCCTTTCTGACCCTGAGAATTCTGGTGCTCAAGTTAGTGTTCTCTGTTATCATTATTGTTCTTGATATGGAATGATTGTAAAGTAGCTCATCCATAGTCACAGACTGAGCTTCTTGTACTCTGAAGGGGATAGAAATGAAAAAATAAAAAAGATGAGAGAAGAGGAAGGAGGGAGGGAGAAGGAAGAAGAGGTGGGGAGAAGATTGGAAAGCAGAAAGGAATGGCTTTAGATCTCAAAGATTAGCTGGTTCAACCTCCTTGTTTTAAAACATAACTTAGAAAGATTTAGTATCTCCCCAGATCACATGAAGCCAGAAACTTTAGGTTTCTATTTGATCCTAATTCCAGGCTGTCATATATGACGGGAAATGGCACAAATCTCTTCTTTATCACCAGCTCACCTGTTCTCTGGTGAGAGAAGTAAGGAGACCAAGTTCTTACACGAAGACCCTGAACACTTGGGGAGGAAGAGGATACTTTGGTTCTTTTCAAAGGAGCAGCTGAAGAGCTTTCTCCCAACAGGAGAGCAAATTCCTATATCCTGGGATATGGGCAAAAGACCAGAAGGTAGGGTGGACACATTATGATTTTAATTTGATTTTATTCTAAGAGTAAGACCTTGGAGAGACTTTATCTTACTAGATCACATGACGTCTTCACCTGTTTCCTGGTGGGAGATGTCCAATCATTTCCCTTCTATAAGATGTTCATGAGAGTATCATCTCATAACATTTGTTTTCAGGCTTATGAGCCCCTGGCAATTTTTCAGTAATTATGTCATCCTCCATCCAAAGAGGGGAAGCTTAAAATCTGTGGGATTTCCATGATGTATAGTTTCTGACTGTTTTTTGTTTTTCCCAGTCATGGATGAATGGCCTCAGCAGTGTTTTACATTTATGCATTTTTGGCAACTGCAACTTGGGTTAACTTATATCTAGGCATTTGTTTCCCTTTCTCAGGGATAATGCTATGTTTGGAGGAATTTATAAACAGAATTTATTTTACTCAACTCATTCTTTGCATGGGATATTGTTAACAAATAGTGGAAAGAGCATTGCGCTGAGGTCAGAAGACTTGAATTCTTGTCCTAGATCCGTGACTAACTAGCTGTTTGACCATGAGAAGTCACTTTAGCTGAATTACAGTCTTTTTCTGAGCTGAGAAAGGTGGAGTAGATTCCTTACTCAAGGTTCCTCCCCAAGGGCTAAGATTCTGTAATTCTATGAAATCAGACTGTTGGAGAAGAATATAGCAGTGTTCTCTTGCATGGGCTGTAAATGATGAGTAGAAAGTTAAGATCTGCTGTCAGATTACTTTTTAAGACTGTGTTCTCTCTTAGGGGTGTCCATTTTTCAGGAAGATGATAGAGAGGAATTGAGGATAAGCCTCAATTCATTGGAGCCTGTCCCTGACTATCCACAGCTATCTGTAATAATTTGAGTTCAGACTTCTTGGAAAGTTCTTTTTTTGTGTAAGGATATTTGTACAGAAATTATATATAAGTAGGAAGTTATTTGTATCAGTCAGAATGTATGTGTGGGGAAAAGGATGTGAGGAAGAGAGAAAGAAAAGCACTAGTTTGTCTATGCAGATTATTTAAGAAAAGGGCATCAGCTGAAAAAAGTGTTAAGCTTAAGATGGGAGCTTAGATGGCATCTGCTGAACTTTATCTGTACCATAAGTTATAGTCATTTGTCAAGTTAGGCACTGAATGAATAGAGCAGATGGATGGAGGATGTTTAGGAAGATGCAGTTCTCATCCCAGGCAAAGGTCCAACAGGTGAGATCGATATTTCAGTTATGGAGTAATCACTTCATTAATAAGTGAACCATATCATACCCAAACTTTAGTGAGACACCTGGGATAGGATAGCTTCAGAGACCACTCTGATCTCATTTATCATTCCCACCATCTGCTCATGAGTCCAGAAGTTTCTCAGGCCCTGTTTTGTTATGCCTGGGGAAGTCTTGCTTCTTCATCATTATAGAGAATCAGCTGAGAGTTTGGTCACTTTTCTCTGGGAAAATAGATTTTGGATGAGAAAGAGGAAAAAAATTAAACCTTTTTAAAGAAGACAAGGGCCTCTGAATGTACTTCTCAGTTTGTCCTCCAATAACCTTGTCTATGATGGAATCAAGTTAAAGAAACTTAATTAGGTTTTCAAAATTCAAAGAGAAGACAAGGAATGAAAGTTAAGTGTGTCAGAAATCATTATTTAGGCAAGCAGTTGTACTCACTAGAAAGGAGGATGGTCTTTCATTTAGATGGAAAGTCCAATTAGGAAGGTCATTCACTACGGAATGGAAGTTGCATTAAACATTTAACTGATTCAACTCTGGAGTTGTAGAGTGGGTAGACATCCTCAGAGCATTTGCCTTTATTTCTTCCTCATTTTTCCTTTAGTCTGTAGCACAACCAGAAACATTTTATAATTTTGTATATCTCTATTAATGTAGATCTGGAACATAAATCAACCATTTGGCTATCTTATTGATAGAAGTAACCTAATGAATTTATAGGCTTCCCAGGTGGTGCTAGTGATAAAGACTCTGTCTGCAATACAGGAGACCAGGGTTCAGTCCCTGGGTCAGGAAGATCCCCTGGAGAAGGAAATGGCAACCTACTCTAGTATTCTTGCCTGGAGAAGTCCATGGACAGAGGTGCCTGGCAGGCTATAGATGATGGAGTTGCAAACAGTCAGACACAACTGAGCAACTAACACTTTCACTTTTTTCTTTCAGTAAATTTATAAGAAATCATAAATTCTTTAAAATTTAAAAACAAAACAGTTATATTTTAAATTTAGAAGATGAAAATAAACCCCCAAACTCAGTTCATCAAGTATCACTTGAGCATTCTACATTTTCTTAGAAAGAGAAGACAAGAACTATAAAGATAAGGAGAAAATTGGTTGCTTGAAATATTTGATCTGGAGATGACCTTTATGATATTCTAGGCTGAATAATAAAGTTGGCAGTTTAACATTGGAAGGAATTCAAAGTTATAGTAATAAAAACCAATTCTTTGAGGCCAAAAATTGTGCTGAATGTGCTATAAATATAATGTCATCTAGGGGAAGGGAGATTTACCTGGTGAAGTGGGATTAGTAGGAGAAGGCTGTTCAGGATGCAGTATTGCTGCCAGTCTTGAAGGGATTGTAGCGTAGAGCTCATTAGGGGTTTGAGGAGCAGCCTTCTAGATCGGGGTGTAGGAGAAACCAAGACCTGCAGGCAGGAAGGAAAAGCATATGACGTATATGTGTGGGATGGAAAGGTCCCTGCCTGGTGAGAGGTTGACTAACATGAACACAATTTGTCAGGCTCAGGTTGGCCAATTCATTCTAATTTGGAATAATTTAGCAGTAAATCATACATCTTGTTGATGATGGGCTTTTCTCTTGCTTCATTCCAAGAGAAGCTACAGTAAAGTAGCTTTAGTTGCTACTAAACTGGTCACCGTGAAAAATGTGTCAGAGAGAATGCAGAGTAACAACTGTTTTGCTTGTAGATATGTTGCCCAAAGGTGAAAGAACAGGTGACAACTCTAAAAACCCTGTTGGGAAATAACAGAGCTCTCACTGTGGGGGCTCTTTCGTTAACAATCAACACAAACATGCTGTCTTCTTCTTTTGATTCATGGCATTGCTCAGGACTTTTACATTTCCTGGGCAGGTTGTTACACTTCTTAGACACATACTTTGTTTTCTTCCTTCTTCATACCAGGGATTAAATACTTTATTTGGAATGCTTGTGCTAATTTTCTGGTTATATTTCTCCTTTCTGGAACAAAGATATTAAAGACATTTTCAAGAAAAAGGGAGAGAGGTTGCTGAGAGCGAAAAATAAATGTTTTGTATAATTGCTTTTTCTGTTATGAAATAGAAATGTCTTCTTTAGAACAGTGATCCTAGTGCTGGGTAGAGGAACTGCTTCAGAGAGAGAAAGAAAGGCTACTTACGAGAAAACAAACCTCAACTGGGACTTTTGTTCTTTCCAGATTGTTTTGTGAAGAATATGCTGCCAAAACCCGTTTTTTTGTTTTGTTTTGTTTGTTTTTTAATTTAACTGCTTCTTTTGAAAGGCCTTTATTTTTCTTCCATGGAAGTTTATTATCCTCTCATTTCTTCTCTTATTTGTTTTTTGAATTATGTACCCCAACATCTAGATAACTGGGACCATTAGTTTTCGTATTTCCCAGATGATAGTTTTATACATCATTCTGCAGGTTTATTCAGAGCACTCCAGTGAAATTTAATCCCCAGATCACCTTTGTTTGATTCTAAGAAACTGGATGTGTTTCTTCATAGTTCACCTGTCCCGTGTTCTGAAATCACCTTTTGTTCATGTGTAGTTGCTCAGCTGTGATCAACTGATGCTTTGTTGGGCATTGTGCATTTTTCTGTTTTGTTTAAAAATGGAAAAAATACAACATGTATTAAGAACAATTATGACACAATAAAACATGAAGCATGGAGGGATAGTAAAAGAGTTTCATCCTGACACTGAATATTTAAATAATTTTCAACTTTAAGTCATTCGCTTTTTTTAAAAATTGAATTGCAGTTGATTTACAATGTTGTATTCCTTTCAGGTGTACAGCCAAGTGATTCAGTTATATATAGATTCTTTTTCAGATGCTTTTCCATTATAGTTTATTACAAACTATTGAATATAGTTCCCTATTCTATACAGTAGGTCCTTGATGTTTATCTATTTTATAGATAGTCTGTATCTGTTAATCTTAAATTCCTGATTTATCCCTCTTCCCATCTTTCCCCTTTGGTAACTATAAGTTTGTTGTCTATGTCTGTGAGTCTATTTCTGTTTTGTAAATAAGTTCATTTATATCATATTTTAAGATTCCACATGTAAGTGATATTATATGATATTTGTCTTTCTCTAAGTCATGTGTTTCTTTAAACATAGGAGATGTGGTTTCTGAATTTGAATTGTTTGTAATACAGTGTGTGCTGACTCACAGATTTGCCATAAAGCAATTTAAAAAACTAACAAAAAAGTATTGGGGCATCATTTGTGGATATAATTTTCCATTCATTTACAAAATTGCCTTTAAAATAGAAAAGCCATTTCAAATTTATAGAGCATCAAGTAATGTAAAATGTTAATATTTTAGCTGCGTGCTCATTTAAACTTAAAACAACATCCCATTTTCCAAAAATTACTGCTTGATTCTAAAGCTGGGCATATTAAATTTTAGGGTGAAACCAGATTGAACAAATTCTGCCTCCTTTAAAATACTACTAAAATGGTCACTACAAATAGTCACACAAGTCCTCAGCATTATAATCCATAACTGCTTAGTAACAACCTGGACTGGAAACTTAAGTAGCAACATAGTCTATAAAAATAGAGATGATGCAGTGTTTTCTGTCCAATCAGTTTAACTGAATAATGAACAGATTTGGTGTTCGGCTGGGATGTCACCCACACAACAGGAAAATAACCAGGCTTCAGGGCATGATAAAACTAAATTTCGGGATGCAAAGCTCAGTGATAGCACCATAAAAATTCTAGCCAGTGCTTTGCTTATTGCTGTGGAAATTTGTATACTGTACAGATGAATATCACTAAAAATAAGGTGAAAAAATAATGAAATGTGTGAACATATATAGAATTGAGAGCCCCCAGATAATAGAACACAGCATGTAGATTTGACTTTCTTATAATTTTATATGTGACATGATTTATGGTTCCCCATTCCTTAGTAGCTGTGAAAAGAAGAGAAGCGAAAAGCAAAGGAGAAAAGGAAAGATATTCCCATTTGAATGCAGAGTTCCAAAGAATAGCAAGGAGAGATAAGAAAGCCTTGCTCAGTGATCAATGCAAAGAAATAGAGGAAAACAACAGAATGGGAAAGACTAGAGATCTCTTCAAGAAAATGAGAGATACCAAGGGAACATTTCATGCAAAGATGGGCTCGATAAAGGACAGAAATGGTATGGACTTAACAAAAGCAGAAGATATTAAGAAGAGGTGGCAAGAATACACAGAAGAACTGTACAAAAAAGATCTTCACGATCAAGATAATCACGATGGTGTGATCACTGACCTAGAGCCAGACATCCTGGAATGTGAAGTCAAGTGGGCCTTAGAAAGCATCACTACAAACAAAGCTAGTGGAGGTGATGGAATTCCAGTTGAGCTCTTTCAAATCCTAAAAGATGATGCTATGAAAGTGCTGCACTCAATATGCCAGCAAATTTGGAAAACTCAGCAGTGGCCACAGGACTGGAAAGGTCAGTTTTCATTCCAATCCCAAAGAAAGGCAATGCCAAAGAATGCTCAAACTACCACACAAATACACTCATCTCACACGCTAGTAAAGTGATGCTCAAAATTCTCCAAGCCAGGCTTCAGCAATACATGAACCATGAACTTCCAGATGTTCAAGCTGGTTTTAGAAAAGGCAGAGGAACCAGAGATCAAATTGCCAACATCTGCTGCATCATGGAAAAAGCAAGAGAGTTCCAGAAAAACATCTATTTCTGCCTTATTGACTATGCCAAAGCCTTTGACTGTGTGGATCACAATAAACTATGGAAAATTCTGAAAGAGATGGGAATACCAGACGACCTGACCTGCCTCTTGAGAAACCTATATTCCGGTCAGGAAGCAACAATTAGAACTGGACATGGAACAACAGACTGGTTCCAAGTAGGAAAAGGAGTACATCAAGGCTGTATATTGTCACCCTGCTTATTTAACTTATATGCAGAGTACATCATGAGAAACACTGGGCTGGAAGAAGCACAAGCTGGAATCAAGATGGCTGGGAGAAATATCAATAACCTCAGATATGCAGATGACACAACCCTTATGGCAGAAAGTGAAGAGGAATTAAGAAGCCTCTTGATGAAAGTGAAAGAGGACAGTGAAAAAATTGGCTTGAAGCTCAACATTCAGAAAACGAAGATCATGGCATCCGGTCCCATCACTTCATGGGAAATAGATGGGGAAACAGTGGAAACAGTGTCAGACTTTATTTTTTGGGGGCTCCAAAATCACTGCAGGTGGTAATTGCAGCCATAAAGTTAAAAGACTCTTGCTCCTTGGAAGGAAAGTTATGACCAACCTAGATAGCATATTCAAAAGCAGAGACATTACTTTGCCAACAAAGGTCGTCTAGTCAAGGCTATGGTTTTTCCAGTGGTTGTGTATGGATGTGAGAGTTGGACTATGAAGAAAGCTGAGCACCAAAGAGTTGATGCTTTTGAACTGTGGTGTTGGAGAAGACTCTTGAGAGTCCCTTGTACTGCAAGGAGATCCAACCAGTCCATTCTAAAGGAGATCAGTCCTGGGTGTTTTTTGGAAGGAATGATGCTAAAGCTGAAACTCCAGTACTTTAGCCACCTCATGCGAAGAGTTGACTCATTGGAAAAGACTCTGATGCTGGGAGGGATTGGGGGCAGGAATAGAAGAGGATGACAGAGGATGAGATGGCTGAATGGTATCACTGACTTGATGGACATGAGTCTGAGTGAACTCCAGGAGTTGGTGATGGACAGGGAGGCCTGGCGTGCTGCAATTCATGGGGTCACAAACAGTCAGACACGACTGAGCTACTCAAGTGACTGACTGAATTGATTCCTTAGTAGAAGTAGTTTCTTTTACTTACCCATCATTGATAGTTGAAATGTAGTATATTTATTAAGGTAGTTTTGAATCCAGGTAGCAGAAAGCTGAGCTCCAATTAGTTTAAATGTATTATCCTACATAGAAAGTATATTTGTAAAATAGGCATTAGGGTTGGTTGACTACAGGTTAACTGTGTGATCAAGGCCAAATTATTATTTAGAATACCTAGTATAAAGTTAAACATAACAAATTCTAATTAATTGCCATATACACTATAGTTTTAATAACAAATTGCAAGTATTAGGGGAGGATTTAGCTGTGAAAGGTATAATTTCCGCTATAAATTCTACCCCTGAATCTGACATTAACCATGCCTTTTAACCTCAATTCTTTTAAACCGTGAAATAATAGCCTTCTGTCATAAATTTGTCTTTGTGTGTACATGTGTACATTAATTTCTTGAAGCTTTAGAATGATTACTAATATTTTATATCAGGCTGTATCAGTTTAGGCTTTGTATTATGAAAAAATAGAACCCACTCTGATTAAGCAAGATCAAATTTTATTGCAAGGTTTTAGAGTGGAATTGACATGAATTGCTCAAAGAATTGACAAGAACTTTGCAGAATCCAAATTTGGTCTAAACCATAGAAGACAAAACAAGTCAAATTGTGGTAGGACCCCACATATTAATATTAGAATCCTCTTTGCTGCTGTCGATGCCATTATTTTTGTTTTGTACTTTTTTTTTTTTTTTTGAGGGGGCGGGAGGAAGGAATAGTGACTTTATTCAGAAAGCCAGCAGACCAAGAGGATGGTGGACTAGTGTCCCAAAGAACCGTCTTGCCTGAGTTAGAATTCAGCCTTCTTTAATTCTAAATGGGGAGGGAGTAAAGTAACACATTTCCTGGTTCTGATCAGCCTCTGGAGTGGATGTGTTCATTTCTTTTTTTCTGCCGTCATTCACAGGTAGGCCTGGTTGGGGATGTTTCCTGTGAGCTCAAAAAGGTATTTTAGCTTAGTGTTTATTACCTGAGAGGCTGGGTTCCCAAAGATGGGCCATTAACCCTATAGGCAATATCCCTCTAGAGATTAACTTAAAAAATTATAAATTATTTTAATTAAAAAATGAGCATGATATATTAAACTGTATTATATACAAGCTATGCCAAAGTTTAAATCAAGCAATAAAACCTGCTATGATTTCAGACCAGCAGGTATACCAGAAAGTTCATGCTTTGGGGTAAGTTGAGACACTGTTTTAGCACAAGGAGCACCTTATTCCTCCCCAATATTGCTAAATCTTTCAGGCTGTGGCTCTCACCACCATTGGACTCTCTTGCCCATACTTGGTCCACACGACTAGACTCCCACATCTGTGAGAAGCCTTTGGAAGACTTAAGTCATTGGTCTGTGGTGGCATTTTTGGGTCTCATTATTAGGATTAATCAGTCTGGGAATATCATATTGGGTGGGCTGAAATTACCTTTTCAAAGAAAGGTAAAATTTCTGCTATAAATAAATAAAAGCAATGCATCTCTATTTTTATAGACTATGTTGGTACTTAAATTTCCAGTTCAGGTCATTACTAAGCAGTTACGGATTATAATGCTGAGGATTTGTGTTACTATTTGTAGTGACCATGTATTTTAAAGGAGGCAGAATTTGTCCAAACAATCTGGTTTCATCATAAAATTTGATATGCCCAGGTGATATTTTTCCTCTTTTGATTCTGCAATGGGAGATGCCTCCCGTCTACATTGGAATTCCCCTCAAATATGAAGAGTACTTAGATTTTGGGGTGGATGAAATGACAAAAGTCAGCTACACAGGAGAGAGAAAGGGAAATTTAAAAATGAAATAAAAAATTACTTTCAAAATGTAACATATGTTGGACATGTTTATGGTGTCATGTCATTAGCAATATCAAACACATTGAAGAAAAGATATGGTCCTGTATGTTTATCCGATCAGAAATTAGGTTTTTCATTTTGTAAATGCTGCTGATTTTGTTTTATTACCCTTGGGCAGTAACAATTTTGACTGTAACAGTCATGTAGGGTCCACACTATCCATCTTTCCATGAAGCAGGAACTGGATGAGGTTCTTTACCTTGGTACATTATGAAGGCATCACGAGAGTTAGTTGAGAATGAGTTAACATGTCTTATATGAGAATGTATAAACACACACACACATACATAAATACACACATATTACTCTAAAGAGATCTCGGATATACACATATACCATGAAGTTTCAGTGATTCACAGTAGAAAGAAAGAAAAGAAAGAAAGAAAGTGTAGTCGCTCAGTTGTGTCCAACTCTTTGTGACCCTACGGATTGTAGCCCACCAGGCTTCTCCATCCATGGAATTTTCCAGGCATGAGTACTGGAGTGGGTTGCCATTTCCTTCTCCAGGGGATCTTCCCGACCCAGGGATTGAACCCGGGTCTTCCGCATTGCAGGCAGACGCTTTACCATCCGAGCCACCAGGGAGTCTCCACAGTAGAGGCCCTGTGTAAATCTCTAATTATTCCTTGTTAACAAATTCATTACTCGCTCTTAGCTGAGAGAGTTGTGTTTATTCTGGTTCTTATTTTTCTTTTTACAGAAAGATTTTTTTCTGGTTCTCTTTTATGAATCCCACAGGTGTTTTATTGGAGTATAATTGTTTTACAATGTTGTCTTAGTTTCTGTTATACAACAAAGTGAATCAGCTATAGATGTATATATATCCTCTCTGTCTGGAACCTCCCTCTCACTCCCCACCCCATCTGACCCTTCTAAATGATCACAGAGCACCAGCTAAGCTCCCTGAATCCCACACTGTTTTTAACACTCACTTGTTCTGAGAAGTTACTTTGTTGTTTAAGGGCAATATTACTATTTCCAGAAATCCCTGTGCCTATACTTAGGCACTTCCTCAAAAAGTCCCTTTATAAACATTATTTTTGCCATGCAAATAGTGGCTAGTTATTTATATCCATGATTTCTCTTTGCCTGGTGGTGTTCAGTTTTTCGGCCACACCTCCCCAAGCTTTGATCCTTTCCTATTTAGTCAGCTCTTTCTGTATAGTGTCCTCTGAAGCCATACAGATGCATACAGGTAATGAAAGAGGTCACGTTTTTAAATTGCAGCATAATTGCTTTACAATGTTGTGTTAATTCCTGCTGTACAACAAAGTGAATCAGCTATATGTATGCATATATACTGTCCCTCTTAGACCTCCCTCCCCGAGCCCCACTGGGTCCCCCACATCCCATCCATCTAGGTCATCATGGAGCACTCAGCTGAGCTCCCTGGATATGTAGCAGGTTCCCACTAGCCATCTGTTTTACCCATGGTATTTGTGTCAAACCTAACCGCCCAATTCATCCCATCCCCCTGCCCCCTGCCCTCTGTGTCCACAGGTCTGCTCTCTACATCTGTGTCTTTATTTCTTCCCTGGAACTAGGTTCATCTGTACTTTTTCTAGATTCCACATACATGGGTTAATATATGATACTTGTTTTTCTCTTTCTGACTTACTTCACTCTATGACAGACTCTAGGTATCTTCATATCTGTACAATGACCCAGTTTCATTTCTTTTTTATGGTTGAGTACTAGTCCATTGTATATATGTACCACATCTTCTTTCTCCATTCAAAAAGACACACGCACCCCAGTGTTCATTGCAGCACTATGTCCAATCGCCAGAACGCAGAAACAACTGAAGTGTCCAACTACAGATGAACGGAAGCAGGTATGTTTTGAGTTGTTAGAAAGGATGGCTGCTCAACTGTGACTTTAGGGGCAAAATTATTGTTTGTGATTGGAAACAAAGTATCTATTGCTGGGCTGAAACACCTCCCTGGTACCTCAGTGAAGGTGAAGCACATTCTTTCTGGAAGCAGGTCTGCACAGGGGTAAGCCAGAGAGTGGAGGCCATGGCACACTGACCATAACAAGGAGTAGACCTGAAGGAGACTTCAGAAGACAAGAAATGGGGTAAAATTTCTGTAAATTTTTCCTATATGCCAAGTATCTTTTAATGCCTCACATTTATTGGGGTAGGTAATACTTGTTCGAACAAAGCTGACACAAACATTTATAGACACAGAGATTCCAATGTTCTAATAATCCGATGACAACAATAATCTTTAATAAACCTAAATGATTGCTTAATTTTGAATCATAGACCCACTTTTGCCCCTAACTAGTTATGACCAACCTCGATAGCATATTAAAAAGCAGAGACATTACTTTGCCAATAAAGGTCTGTCTAGTTAAGGCTATGGTTTTTCCAGTGGTCATGTATGGATGTGAGAGTTGGACTGTGAAGAAAGCTGAGCTCCGAAGAATTCATGCTTTTGAACTGTGGTGTTGGAGAAGACTCTTGAGAGTCCCTTGGACTGCAAGGAGATCCAACCAGTCCATTCTGAAGATCAGCCCTGGGATTTCTTTGGAAGGAATGATGCTGAAGCTGAAACTCCAGTACTTTGGCCACCTCATGTGAAGAGTTGACTCATTGGAAAAGACTCTGATGCTGGGAGGGATTGGGGGCAGGAGGAGAAGGGGACAACAGAGGATGAGATGGCTGGATGGCATCACCGACTCAATGGACGTGAGTTTGAGTGAACTCCGGAAGATGGTGATGGAAAGGGAGGCCTGGTGTGCTGTGATTCATGGGGTCGCAAAGAGTTGGACACAACTGAGCGACTGATCTGAACTGAACTGAACTGAGTGTGTGGCCTTGGCTCAGTCACCCACTCCTTTGAATGTCATTTCTTGAATGTGCAAAACTAGAGACTGAAGGGATGCTGAAGTGACTTCTTGTATTATATACTATGAGATTGTGAACCCAAAATCTCATGGAAAATGCTCTGCATTTTACCTGTTCCCCCTAAATTGAGTCAGTTAATCCTCAGTGAGAGATATGACATTTAAAGTTCAGTTTGCTAAATAATCTAAGAATCAAATACAGCAGTAACGCAAGCTTGGTTTTTCCTTTATCTGGACCATCTCTAGTAAAGACAGAGCCAGTGATGTGGCCTAGATGTGTTCTGGCCTGTTTGTGTGCTGCAATGCCAGAGTTGTATAGTTGTGACAGAGATAGAATCACCAGACAATATACAGGAAACCCAGCTAAATTTGAATTTCAGATAAACAATAAACCTTGCTTGAGATGTACTTGTAAAGCTTAGTGTTCTATATTTTTCTGTGCACAGTCTGGCCATCCTAGGCAGAGACTAGACGACCCAAAAAGCCTAACATGCTTACCACTTTGCCTTCTGTAGCAAAAGTTTGCCAACTGTTGATGTGGAAAAAAGATTTCTGAACTAGAATGAAAAATAAAATCCAAGTTTTAGATCTGATTTAGTTTCTAATTTGCTGTTTAACCCTGGGTTCGATCTTAGTTTTCATGTTCACAGTTTAGTCTAATCATACCTCCTTACCTGCTTCCCAGGATTGTTTGGAAATAGTTGGTGTACTCAGAGGGAATGGAGATGGATTTACCCCAGAAGGAGGCAAGGGTTTATTTTCCAACATTGTACTTATAGATCTTTAGTTTGTTCTTCCGTTTCCATTTGACGCTTGCTGTTTCCAGTCTGTGTTTTTCCTGAGTGCAGAGACAAGAGGACCCAATAGTACACAGTTTGGTGCTAGCTGGAAGGAAGGGTGATAGCCAGATATTATTCGTGAAACCAGCTGGCTGAACAGATGTTGAATAAAATTTCATACAGATATCTTTTTATTTCTTTGATCTATCTCCATGCTAGAGAGTATTTTATTCTGTGCATTAGGAATGAATGTAACTACTTTTCCTATCTCGAAAAAAAATCACTCTTCAGGAATCATACACAGGATTAATCTCTCCTGCTTTCCATTTTGACAACTTTACCATTAGCGAGAGCAGCGCCTGTATTTCAAAGGTGTGGTGACCCAAGAATTCATTTCTGTTCAGAGACAGAATGAAAACAGAAAAGAGGAAAGAGACAAATGCTAGTATTACGCCATCTTTAAAGAGTTATTCCATTCTTCCTAGCATCTTGCTGTAAAATATTTGACTGGGAGCTCACCAAATTACGACTCTGTGCTGCATTAAAATTGTGGCTACTTAATTTTGTTTTTGAAATCCGTGCTAATGAAAACTTTAGGAAGAGTTGGGTACTCTCTTCTGCACTCCTGTAGAACTTCAAATATAGTTCTATTCCGGCCAAATAATTCATTATTCATTTGTTTTCTTAATAGCTTGTGAGTTTTTTGATATCATGAGTTTTTATTCATCTCCATATCTCCCAGCCCTTGACATTGTCCTCACAGGTGATTGAATGAATGGAATAACTATGAAACTGATGGAAGCATTTATATGCCATGAAATTCTTTATTGGTTCACTTCAAGTCTCTGTTTTTTGAAACAATTTTTCAGTGATTTGATTACAGTTTGATATGAGATGCTTAATTAGAATTGCAATCTGACTTCTATTCCTCATAACTCTTTTTTCTCTGTCCTTAACTCAGTATGAATAATTCCTGAGTGGGTAACTCTGAGCTCTACTTTCTTTTCCATTTCCAGTCCTGGATGTGTCTACCTGGATGTTCTATAAACACCACATGCTCCCTGTGCAAGATATGCTAGACAATGAGGTGATGACGTGGGTTGGGGGAAGAAGGCCGATTCTTTTTTTTTTAATTAATTTTATTGAGTATAGTTGCTTTACAATGTTGTGCTAGTTTCTACTGTATAGCAAAGTGAATCAGCGATAGGTATACACACATCCCCTCTTTTTTCTTTCTTTCCCGCTTAGGTCACCATGGAGCACTGAGTAGGGTTCCTTAAGCTATACAGTATCTTCTCATTTGTTGTCTATGGAAAGGGGGTGGTGGTGAGATGAATGGGAAATTGGGATTGACATATATACACTGTGATACTATCTAAAAAATAGAGGGCCAATTCTTAATTCACCTCTTCTACTAACTGGCTTGGTGACTTGTTAAGTAATTTAACTCTTCTGGGAGCCAATTCCCTCAGACCAGTATGAGGCAGTAGCTATAATAATGGCTTCTGAGCTCTACATAGTACAGTTCCTACAGTGTTTTGATACACACAAAAAGCCAAAAGTATTTAATGTTGCAATGGCAACCCACTCCAATACTCTTGCCTGGAAAATCCATGGATGGAGGAGCCTGGTAGGCTGCAGTCCATGGGGTCGCAAAAAGTTGGACACGACTGAGCGACTTCCCTTTCACTTTTCACTTTCAAGCATTGGAGAAGGAAATGGCAACCCACTCCATTGTTCTTGCCTGGAGAATCCTAGGGACAGGGGGAGCCTGGTGGGCTGCCGTCTATGGGGTTGCACAGAGTCGGACACGACTGAAGCGACTTAGCAGCAGCAGCAGGCATTACTTACACTAGGTGATGAAAATGTAGACCTTAAAGGAGATCAATGAAAAATACATTGTAATTCTATTAGGCGGTTCTCTTAAGCAGTTAAATGGAGGTTTTGTTTAGAAGGAAATCTGTTTGAACTTTGCCATCACAGCTCCACTGGTAAAGAAATAGAGCCTTGGTATCATGGAAGTGCTAGGGGAGTCAATGCAAACCATGCAGCCATCTCTCTTGGGAATAACTTACGTTACTGTTTGGGCGAGTCTTTAAGAAGACCCTGTGTCAACACTTTCTGTGATGGTCACTGTGCCTTGCTGAGCTGCTTCATCTAGAACAGCCTGCCTCAAGCTGTGTTCATGTCAGGACACACTGTTCCTCATTACAGCTTCACGTCAGGACTCACTGCTCTTCATTACAGCTTCCAGGTGCCAAGGCCAAGAAATACTTGAACGGGAACCCACTTGACAGGATATACATGTTACCAAATCAGAGGCCTACAGCTACACTGCCTTTGGGTCAGGATAGGTGGTCTGACTTCAGTGGGACTTGCATCACGGTGTGCAAAATATTAACTTCCTGAAGCCATGGCTTGGGAATAGGATATTATGTTTCCATGTCAAATATGTCAAAATGTACCATTTGTTTTTAAGTATTTTTTTTTCTAGGTCCCTTTCCTGATTTTTTTTTTTTTAAAGAAATAAATGGAAGCCTTTTCACACAGGGCTACCTTGAAAATTTTGAGCAGGATCCTGCCCATTCCATGTCTGTTCATAATTATCAGGCCAGCCATCCCCAAACAGTGAACCCATGAGTTCATGGAGGCAGGTCACAGACACTCTAGCTTTCATGGTCCCACTGATCTGTTTTAGGCCCACTGATCTGTTCCTGCCTGGATACCACCATGATCCTAGCACAGTCCTACTCTGAAGCTGTGGCTAAAATACCTCTGGTGTGGGTGTTGTTTTAGGTATGTGTTTTTGACGTATCTATGGGATCTATAAGTGGAATGCTCAGTTGAAAACTGGAGGTGCATACTTAGAACTCAGGGAAGAAATCTGAGCTGGACATATGAAATTGGGATTCATCAGTGCTAGGGGGTTGTTATAATGATCAAAGTAGATGAGATAACTTAGGGAATGTGTGGAATGAGAAGGGTGAGAAACCCTTCTTAGAGAAGGGTCTGAGAAACCTGCAGCATGAGCTAAGATGACCAAAAGTGATCCTGAGATGATCCTCAGAAGTGTTACGTTGCTTCCTAGTAAGGTAGGCTCTGTCTGAGAGACACTTTTCTGCTTCCTTCAGAACATAGGCATTGACCAGCTTTACCTTTTTTTCCTGTTGATCACAGCTTTAGATTGAGTTGTGTTGAATTCCTTGACAACATCTTTTTCTTAGTCCAGAGATAGATAATCCCCTCCTTATTGGCATTCCAGTCATTTGGCTGGATTCCAACAGAGATGTTTTGAAATCTTTCTTAGAAGATTTGCAATCAGTTGCAGTGGAGACATAATTCACATTTCAAGTATGGAAGCTTAGATTTTATCACATGGGTAAAGCTGTCATTCTCAACCAAAAGTGATTCTGCTCTCCATGGGACATTAAAAAAATTTCACTGCTCTGTGTGTGTCTTAATAATTTTGTTGGGTCTGAGGGTATGAAATCTCAGAAATGAAGTTTAAATACAAGTACACTTTAGTACTATTAACTGTTCAGTCAGTCAGTCAGTTTAGTCTCTCAGTCGTGTCTGACTCTTTTCGACCCCATGGACTGCAGCACGCCAGGCCTCCCTGTCCATCACCAACTCCTGGGGCTTACTCAACGCATGTCCATTGAGTCTGTGATGTCATCCAACCATCTCACCCTCTGTCATCCCCTTCTCCTCCTGCCTTCAATCTTTCCCAGCATCAGGGTCTTTTCAAATGAGTCAGTTCTTCACATCACGTGGCCAAAGTACTGGAGTTTCAGCTTCAGTGTTGATCCTTCCAATGAATATTCAGGACTGATCTCCTTTAGGATGGACGGGTTGGATTTCCTTGCAGTCCAAGGGACTCTCAAGTGTCTCCTCCAACACCACAGTTCAAAAGCATCAATTCTTCAACGCTCAGCTTTCTTTATAGTCCAACTCTCACATCCATACATGACTACTGGAAAAACCATAGCTTTGACTAGACGGACCTTTGTTGGCAAAGTCATGTCTCTGTTTTTTAATATGCTGTCTAGGCTGGACTCCTTCCAAGGAGTAAGCATCTTTTAATTTCATGGCTGCAGTCACCATCTGCAGTGATTTTGGAGTCCAAAATAATAAAGCCTATCACTGTTTCCCCATCTATGGGACTGGATACCATGATCTTAGTTTTATGCATGTTGAGTTTTAAGCCAAGTTTTTCACTCTCCTCTTTCACTTTCATCAAGAGGCTCTTTAGTTCTTCTTCACTTTCTGCCATAAGGGTGGTGTCATCTGCATATCTGAGGTTACTGATACCTCTCCCAGAAATCTTGATTATAGCTTGTGTCTCATCCAGCCCAGTGTTTCTCATGATGTACTCTGCATAAAAGTTAAATAAGCAGGTTAACAATATACAAACTTGACGTACTCCTTTTCCTATTTTGAACCAGTCTGTTGTTGCATGTCCAGTTCTAACTGTTGCTTCCTGACTTGCATACCAAGAGGCAGGTCAGGTGGTCTTGTATTCCCATCTCTTGAAGAATTTTCCACAGTTTGTTGTGATCCACACAGCCAAAAGCTTTGGCATAGTCAATAAGGCAGAAATAGATGTTTTTCTGGAACTCTCTTGGTTTTTCAGTGATCCAACAGATGTTAGGCTTCCCTGATGGCTCAGACAGTAAAGTGTCTACCTGCAATACAGGAGACCTGAGTTTGATCCCTGGGTTGGGAAGATCCCCTGGAGAAGGAAATGGCAACCCACTGCAGTATTCTCACCTGGGAAATTCCACAGACAGAGGAGACTGGCAGGCTACAGTCCTTGAGGTTGCAAAGAGTCTGACGTGACTGAGCAACTAACACATTCCAAAAAAACAAAACCAAAAAACAATGGATGTTGGCAATTTGATCTCTGGTTGCTCTCCCTTTTCTAAATCCAGCTTGAACATCTGGAAGTTCATGGTTCACATATTGCTGAAGCCTGGGTTGGAGAATTTTAAGCATTACTTTACTAGTGTGTGAGATGAGTGCAATTGTGTGGTAGTTTGAGCATTCTTTGGCATTGCCTTTCTTTGGGATTGGAATGAAAACTGACCTTTTCCAGTTCTGTGGCCACTGCTGAGTTTTCCAAATTTGCTGGCATATAGAGTGCAGCACTTTCACAGCATCATATTTTAGGATTTGAAATGGCTCAACTGGAATTCCATCACCTCTACTAGTTTTGTTCATAGTGATGCTTCCTAAGGCCTACTTGACTTTGCATTCCAGGATGTCTGGGTCTAGGTGAGTGATCACATCATTGTGATTATCTGGGTCATGAAGATCTTTTTTGTACAGTTCTTCTGTGTATTCTTGCCACCTCTTCTTAATATTTTCTGCTTCTGTTAGGTCCATACCATTTCTGTTCTTTATTGTGCCCATCTTTGCATGAAATGTTTCCTTGGTATCTCTAATTTTCTTGAAGAGATCTCTGGTTTTTCCCATTCTATTGTTTTCCTCTATTTCTTTGCATTGATCACTGAGGAAGGCTTTCTTATCTCTCCTTGCTATTCTTTAGAACTCTGCATTCAAATGGGTATATCTTTCCTTTTCCCCTTTAACTGTTACCAATCATTACTTTTGTTCTTACTCTCTTTTCCAATCCCAGGTCAATTATTTCCTAAATATGTTCAGTTTGGGCCCTCAAATCTCCTTACATATGATTGTGTTAACAAGTGTGAACCAGCTGTCACATATAGCTAGTCAAAGCATCTGAACACTAATAGAGAACCAATACTCTATTCTTCTTCTATACAGTACTACACAGATTTGAAAAAATTTCATGCAAGATAAAAGACCCTGGCATTTTCAGTTCAGTCACTCAGTCGTGTCCGACTCTTTGTGACCCCAGGAATCCCAGCACGCCAGGCCTCCCTGTCCATCACCAACTCCCAGAGTTCACTCAGACTCACATCCATCAAGTCAGTGATGCCATCCAGCCATCTCATCCTCTGTCGTCCCCTTCTCCTCCTGCCCCCAATCCCTCCCAGCATCAGAGTCTTTTCCAATGAGTCAACTCTTTGCATGAGGTGGCCAAAGTACTGGAGTTTCAGCTTTAGCATCATTCCTTCCAAAGAAATCCCAGGGCTCATCTCCTTCAGAATGGACTGGTTGGATCTCCTTGCAGTCCAAGGGACTCTCAAGAGTCTTCTCCAACACCACAGTTCAAAAGCATTAATTCTTTGGCTCTCAGCCTTCTTCACAGTCCAACTCTCACAGGAAAAACCATCGCCTTGACTAGATGGACCTTTGTTGGCAAAGTAATGTCTCTGCTTTTGAATATGCTATCTAGGTTGGTCATAACTTTCTTTCCAAGGAGTGAACGTCTTTTAATTTCATGGCTGCAGTCACCATCTGCAGCGATTTTGGAGCCCAAAAAACAAAGTCTGACTCTGTTTCCACTGTTTCCCCATCTATTTCCCATCAAGTGATGGGACCGGATGCCATGATCTTCGTTTTCTGAATGTTGAGCTTTAAGCTAACTTTTTCACTCTCCTTTTTCACTTTCATCAAGAGGTTTTTTAGTTCCTCTTCACTTTCTGCCATAAGGTTGGTGTCATCTGCATATCTGAAGTTATTGATATTTCTCCTGGCAATCTTGATTCCAGCTTGTGCTTCCTGAAGCCCAGCGTTTCTCATGATGTACTCTGCATATAAGTTAAATAAGCAGGGTGACAATTTACAGCTTTGACGTACTCCTTTTCCTATTTGGAACCAGTCTGTTATTCCCTGTTGTGAGCAAATATTTCCATTCTTTTTTAATATTAAAAACATATCATGAATGCTATTGCTACATCCATTGGTCCCAAGTTGGATAACATTGGACATGATGTCTAGGGCTCCTGGCTTTAACATCATTTAATTAATATCATTTTTTATATTATATTCTAGTTTCTATTCATGAGACTTTTAAATTTAAAAGTCATGCAGCCATTTATTTGTTTTGATGCTTGATACTAACTTTTAGCATTGCACCTCTTGCCAGTGAGACTTTATCAATAACTCTAGGGGGTTTGTCAGTTTGTTCTTAAGCCAAGGTTTTATTAAGTCAACTTATATCAATTTTTATGAAAGGAATTGTAGAATTCTCTATATTATAAATCAAAGAGATATGGAAGGGTTAACTGCAGAGAGATGGGCCAGAGTTGTTGGACTATGATCTGAAAATAATTGTGGTTGGGGAAGAGGCAGGCACTGGTGAGGTAGTGGGAAATCACAGATATTATTGTTAGTGAAGAGAAGAAATCCGGGGAGGTAGAAAGGTACAGCATGAGAACATAGAAAGTGATAACAGGCAAGCAGGCAGCATAAAAAAAAACATCAGGAGCACTGAACAGGCAGACCTTTGCAGTTCTGGTGGGTTGTCGTCATTGTGAGCCAGGGTAGAGTTCGTTGGAACTCAGCCCTGAAGCAGCTGCCCCCTGGGAGTTACCAGCATGGAGGTTTAGGCACAGGAAAACAAGTAAGGGACATGCCCATCAGATGGCATATCACCTGGAGAAAGTTCCACTTACGAGATTGTGGAATCAAGTTCACAGCTAGAGGAGGAGTAAGTGTGATGAAGTCCCCAGCTGGTGACAAGGGACGGAAATCCAATTCAGTCTAGTTCGAGAGAAAATGGAAATTGTAGGGTCATGGAATTTGGAAGTCCAAGGGTAGCTGGTAGCGTTAACTATCCACACAGGCGTTGTGGCCATGGAACCCAATTCCCTCGCCTCGAGCACAGGCTGGATTCAGTGGCTCACTCAGTGGAGTGCAATGGCAGCGCAGTCTGTGGCTCTGGACGTTGTGACCTTCTGCTTGCTCTCATTCTTGGGTCATTCACTCTGGAGAAGTCATGTTGTGAGGAGACCTGGACAGCCCTGTGGAAGCACCCACTTGGCAACGGACTGATGTCTTCAGCCAATAGTCATCTTGGAAGCAGAGTCTCTAGACAAGGTTCCCAGACAAGCCTGCAGATGACGGTAGCCTGACCTGTACCTGGACTCCAGCTGCATGGGAGACCCTTGGCTAGAACCACCCAGCTGAGCTACTCCCAGATTCCTGACTCTCAGAAACTTGGGAAATAACACATTATTATTTTAAGTTTGTGGGTTTTAGGGTAATAATGTAGCAATAGATAACTGACAGAGGAGGATGCAGTTTTAGGCATAGTTTGATCCTGGGTCTCAAATGCTAAAGTCAATGAACCATGTTATTCTGCTTTTCAGCTTGGCTTTCTAATTTTTTTTCCTTTGTTTGCAAATTAGCTTGCTGTATGTTTTATAGGTGATGGCTTCAGATAATCATAAGCTTACATCCTTATGGTTCACGATACAGGAGAGAAATTCTGTTTTTCTCAAGGTCCGCATATGATCTTAAGAGAGAATTGTTATCAGCTTCTATGGAATCATGTGTCTACCAGGCACTGCTTCCCACCCCACCAGGGAGATAACATAGAATCATTACTTGAGTTGGCTTTTGTGCCCACATGCAGAGTCTCATTGTAACCATCCTCCTTCCAACCACATGGGATGTGGCAGAGGTAATTAATTCCCTCATAGCAGGGTATTATTGCCAGAAGAAAGGAGATAGTGGTGCTGGTGAAGAGAAGACAAGAGATGCTGGCACAGAGGAGTCAAGTAGGATTACAGAGAATTTTCTGCCTTTTTTCATTTACAACTACTCATTCAGCACAATCTCAATAAGATTAAATAACTGACACATAAGCTCAAAAATTGTCAGTATCAGCTTTTTAAAATACAGTAGCACCACTGCTATTATTTAGCAATCTTGCCTATTCCAGACAAGCTTAAGAGCCAAGAAGTAAATACGCATAGAAGTAGAATGAGTTTTATCAATAGACACACCCTCTGGTCTTCTTTCTGAACCCTGATTTTCCTTGTTTTTTTAAACCCACGATTCTTAGAAACTGACTGTATGCCTTAGGGTTGGCCATCCTGGGAGCTCAGTATACCCACAGTCCACTCTTCAGAGAAGCAGCTGCTCATACCTCATTATGCATAGATCGTAATGATGATGATGGGAGTAGGTAAAATCTGCTGAGCACTTTATGCTCCAGGCTTATTGAGGGTTCAACCAGACAGGCAGAACCAGTTGGAGACTAGATAAATGTTATACACACACACACACACACACACACATGTATATATATATAAACACACAATTTGTTTCAAGGAATTGGCTTACATGACTGTGGGGACTAACTAAGCCCAGTGAGCCCAACGTTCTTAGGGCAGGTGGTCAGGAAGGGAAGACCATAAGCAGGCTGAAACCCACTGGCGTGAAGTCTCCTTCTTTCCTTCCTGTTGTCTATAGACACGAGTGTCTCTCTTCCTTTCCTCTCCTCCTTATTCCTCCCTCTCCCAGGGAAAGTCCAAGTTTTCTTTTAAATCCTCCAAATCATTTAAGTCTACATATACTGAATAATTTCCCTTCCAACTGATTGTGGCCCACATGGGATACTCTCTCTAACTTAAGTCAACTGATTAGGGACTTCACTATATCTGCAAAATCTCTTCATTCTGCACCTATGTTAGTCTCTGAATGAATAACTGGAGACTGTAGTTCAGTCTAAACAAGTTGGCACGTCAAAAAAAAAGAAGCCCATTGCAGTGCTTTATATGAATATTATTTTATTCCTTGCAATAAAACAATTTTTCTCCATTCTATGAATGAATAAATAGAGACCCATCCATGTCCAATAAACTTGCCTAAGGGCTCATAGTAAGTGACATAACTAAGTTACTAAGCCAGGCCTTTTCTCTTCTAACCTGAGCTCCTTCTAACAACACAATGCTATTTGGTGCTGGCCACATCTGGTTAGACCTTATTTAGAGACCAAAACCGTGGGCAAAGGCAGCCATCTCTGGAGAACCAATGGCTATTGAGGCAATGTGATGTGAGATCTTTGTTCAGAAGGAATGGCCCAAACTGAGTAGTAACAGACACAGTCAGATTCTGAGTGTTGGGGAATTTCAAAGTGAGACTCAGAAAGGGATAGAGACATAAAGGGTAGAAGCCCAGATTCACACACATAGAAAAGTGTCAGCAGGAAATGTGGGGCAGTCGAAGGCATGTACAAGCTGCAACAGAAAGAGGAAAGAGGGAACAGGTTGGCAGAATCAAGAGAGTGAAAGGACTAAAAGTAGATGGTGAAACATCATTGGAGGAAGATCTTGCGTTAAGGTGGATGCCTGAGGGCATGGCCTGGAGGAGCACCGGCTTCATTCTTGGATTGTACATTTTGTACTTCCCCAAGCTCACTTGGGCTTTCCTGGTGGCTCAGTGGTAAAGGATCTGCCTGCAATACCTGAGCCACAGAAGACATGGGTTCAATTCCTGGGTTGGGAAGATCCCTTGGAGGAGGGCATGGCACCCACTCCACTGTTCTTGCCTGGAGAATTCCATGGACAGGGGAGCCTGGTGGGCTATAGTCCATGGGATAAGAGTCGGACATGACTGAGTGACTTACCCTTAGCACAAGCTCACTTAGTATTGGCATGGCAAACATAAGATTTACTTCCCTTTAAGAGCTAAGGGCAAAATTTTAGGATTCAGAATTTTAGGGAGACGGCCTAAAGGGATATTAATCCAGCCAGAGAAGCCACCCCCATCATCTTGGCTGACTGACAGGTCTATCCAGCATCTGTGTGGTCCAACCAAGCCTCCTCTGGTGTGATGCTCTCCCTTAAGTTCTCACATAAGGGATACTGGACACAGATGGTATTTATCCCTGATGGGCTACAACTGAACATATCTGATAGTCTTCCTACTCAGGGTGGATCATCATAGGTATTGCTTGTGAGCTTGGGAACATGTAGGCACTCAGGCCCCACCCAAACCTACTGAATCCAAATCTATAGTAAGAGTCTCAGCTAATTTGTGTGCACATTAAAATTCAACAGAACACATTATCCATTCATGGTAGGCTGCATCTGAGCATGTTCCAAATCCTTTTACCTGGTGATAGCTGTACTAAGGGGTCCACAGTTTCATCCCATCCATTCTATGAAAGCCCACTCTGCCTCCCCCACAGGGAATATGATAACTGGGCCATGAGAGCTGGGCTCTGTACCCTGGATAACAGTTGAGTTTCCTATGAGAGCTGGTTTTGGGAATGCTGAGCCTTCTTCAGTATTTTGTGAATTTTTATATAGTCCTCCTTTAACTGAGGAGCCTGACTGCATGACTGTTTCTTGCAGCCTAATGGATTGTGACAAATAGCCTGGATGATTTAATTTGCAAAGCTACAGGGATTATAACAGTAGTAAATTAAACCTGAGGAGAAAGTCTTTTAGAAATAGGTACACGGAGAGCAACAGGAAGCTGTTGGTGACAAACAACCCCTGAATATAATAACCTGTGCCATTTTCTGAGGGTGAAAATTGCCTTGCAGGCCTCCTTCAAAAGGATCTCTGGCTCTCTCAGTATTGCAGAATGTACAGTACATGGTGATAAGGATGGATGAGTCATGAGAGAAAGGTTTAGCTGCCCACATCATACTGATTAGGAAGACAGGGAAGTTTAAAATGCAGGTTTAAAAGATTTTCAAAAAGTCTAATGACAATAATGCATAATTTGGAGCTTCTCTAAAAGTCTCAGCTCTCTGGAAAACAGATGACCAGATGACTCACTCTCCAGGCCTCTGGAGGACAAAGTGTCCTGAAATACTCATCGCTGCTCCCACCCGCAAGGAGCGTGTCTCCCACAGCCCCAGCTGCTAGTCCATCTTCCCCTTGTCACCAGGGTTTATTTTTCCCAGCTGAGGCCATCAAATCCACTCTCTCGAGAGTCTACAATTGGGACACAGAGCCTCGAGCTGGTGTTTGTCAGGTGCGTGAGTTAAGAAACTGTATGAAGATGAGGCTGGGTTCACTAAGGTTTGCAGAAGCACGGAAAGCTGGCATCAGAGTGAATGTGAGCTAAAAGCCCCTCAGCCCCATGGGCCTGGAGAGAGAAACTTCTCTCAGTCTCTCCACTCATTCTGATTCTTCTGAGGTTCTGTTCTATTACCTTCTTTGGGTCCCTGGAGATACCCTGTGTCCTTCCAGAAAAGTCTGCTATTTTTGATTAAGCTAATTTGAGTAGTGGCTGTTCCTTGAAAACAGTTATTTTTTGTTGAAGATAAGAGGTTTTTAACACCTAAAACCCATGAAGATCCCTAGTATTTTATTTTTCAAAAATGTACTTTTTATATTAGAATAGATTTAGAGTCTATTGCTAAGATAGCACAATTCCCGTGCATCCTGCACCCAGTTCCTCCTGTTACTGTGGTGGCTATGGGATAAGATGGGGTAGAGACAGAGCAGAAAGGAGGAACATATCATCATCATATGAACCAGACTGTTCATAGAGGAAATGAGGCATTGTGGCAGGCCTGGGTGCCAGGCTGGAGTCCTGGGCAGAGGTCAGCGACTAAGGCCAGCAGTGGGTAGGAGGACCTAGGAATGTGCCTGGCCTCAGGGTGCAAGATGGGCATAGGAAATAGGCTGAGAACTTGGAAACAACACCCTAGGGTGAGGCACAGGTGCAGAAGGGGTTACCTCCTAGCAGCAAGGGTGACCCAGCTTTGCCCTGATCATAGCAGCTGTTGCAGTGGAGGTGAGATAAGGGGTGCTGAGATCACAGCCCTCTCAGGCCCGCCAGAGACACCAGGGGTCATAACTTCTACTTTCCCTGACTCTACTGTTTAGTGATTCTCTTTGGAGAGCAGGCATTTTATTTCCAGGCTACCACTACAGAGACTATATATTAGGGGGTTAGGGTCCATTCTAGAAGTTTGACTCCTTCTGGGGAAAATGCGGAGAAGGCGATGGCACCCCACTCCAGTACTCTTGCCTGGAAAATCCCATGGATGGAGGAGCCTGGTAGGCTGCAGTCCATGGGGTCGCTAGGAGTCGGACACGACTGAGCGACTTCACTTTCACTTTTCACTTTCATGCATTGGAGAAGGAAATGGTAACCCACTCCAGTGTTCTTGCCTGGAGAATCCCAGGGATGGGGGAGCCTGGTGGGGGCTGCCGTCTCTGGGGTAGCACGGAGTTGGACACAACTGAAGCGACTTAGCAGCAGCAGGGGAAAATGCAGTGTATTGTTTCTATCCCTTTTCCAAGATAAACCTAAACTTCCTTGAGGCTCATTCCTACCTATTTGACCACTAGTATCTCTCAAATCATGGCTAAAGCTGGCTAGCCTTTTTTAAACATTTATTTTTATTTACTTGAGTGTGCTGGGTCTTTTTTGTGGCACAAAGGAGCTTCAGTCTTCGTTGTGGCATGCCATATCTTTAGCTGTGGCACGTGAGATCTAGTTCCCTGACTAGGCCCCCTGCATGAGGAGTGTGGAGTCTTAGCCAGTGGACCACCAGGGAAGTTCCTGACCAGCATTTTTTAAAAAATGCCTGGAATGATCCCAGGCAAGTTCTGAATAGCTATTGATAATCCAGTTAAATCCAGTCTATATAACCTCTGCAAACTCTCAGGTATTTTTTTTCCCCTCCTGTGTGTGACATCATAGTGAAGAGAATGTGAATGTATATGTATGTATCTGTTGGTACAAAATTCAGAGAACCCAAGAGAGTGTGTTTTTAAAAATTTCTCAGAATGATGACCCTATATGTGAGACAGCAAAAAAGACAGATGTAAAGAACAGACTTTTGGATTCTGTGGGAGAAGGCGAGGGTGGGATGATTTGAGAGAATAGCATTGAAACATGTATATTATCATATGTGAAATAGATCGCCAATCCAGGTTCGATGCATGAGTCAGGGCGCTCAGGGCTGGTGCACTGGGATGACCCTGAGGGATGGGATGGGAAGGGAAGTGGGAGGGGGATTCAGGATGGGGAGCACATGTGTACCCATGGCTGATTCATGTCAATGTATGGCAAAAAGCACTGCAATATTGTAAAGTAATTGCCTCCAATTAAAATAAATTGATTTAAAAAATTTCTCAGAAATTTCAAATTTATGAAATTAGCGGGAATGTGACATTTATTAAGATGGAAGCAATTTTAGGTTTCTGATATGCTATTAGAAGCTTATCATTTATGAATTTCTCTGACATATAATTGTCACGTGTTTTATGTATCAATATCAAATATCTATATAAAAGAGAAATGGGTTCCTATCTACTTGATTCAAATGACCTATCATTTCTTAAAATGTATTGCAAAACATTATTTATCAAACATATATTCGGTACCTACTATAATATTGGCACTCTTTGCAGTGGCAGGACTAGACCCTTCTGGAACTATATAACATTGGAATTAAGAGCAAGGCTTTAGAATCCACTGTAGGATGGGTCCCCCCAGAAGCAGATGCTGGTGCAAGGACTTGTGTGCAATTGGCTCATGAAGGACTTGCTCCCACGGGAGACACACGAAGGCATTGGGGCAGGAGGAAGTGAAGCAAGGGTTTCATCTCAGGCAGAACCTCACACAGAGTGGCTTTGCCCTCAAATCCCTTGACCCCACAATAATCAGATAAAGACATCTCAAGGGAGCTGGACAAAGTGTCAATATTACTCCTTACAGAGTCAAACAGAGCTTAAATGTAACTGAACAGCCACAACAAAGGAGGCATTGAGGAGGAAGTAAGAGCTGAGCCCTGGGGTCTGGACCAAGAAGAGGGAGAGTTGCATTATGTGGAGGACTGTCCCCCCTCCACCACCTCGGAGGCAGACCTCTCCTTCAAGCAATGCTGGATGAATGGGAAGAGTCGATGCTAACTTGGCTAGAGGTGAGGAGCAGACCTGCGCGTGGTGCACAGGAAGCTGATTCCCCAGCTGCCTGGCAACCAGGGAGAGGTGGGGAAAGAGACTATTTCTGGCTTCAGCTGCTAGACTGGGACAAGCACGCTTATGTAAGTAAGGTATGTGAAGTCGGTGTAGGGATATGCGATCATCCTCTATCTTTCCTCTTCCCTTCCTCCTTTAACCATTGAGGATATGTGCACTTGCTAGGTTTCTTCACGTATTGTTTCATATGAAATTCCAGCCTAGGTAAAAGTATTCCTCTTTTTAAAGTAGCCACAGAAACAACAATCCAAGCATCAGATTCTCAGGCAGGACCAAACACCTATAGCTTAAGAATTACAGTTTTTTCCTTCTTCAGCCTCATGCAGTCATGACCTGTTAAAATATTAAACCCAGTTTAATTCACAAAGTATTCCTTATTCCCTTTCCTGGCTACTGGCTCCTGCCTCTGGTTTTATGGTGTGGGTGATGTGGGCTGAAGCATATTCGGGTGGGAGGCACAGGGGGTCTAGAATTTGATGCTGGTTTCAGGGTGGTGAGACATCTCCTGCTCTCCAGCTCCTGCTCATCATGTGTGAGACTGCAGAGCACTTCTCTGGCCGTGATGGAGCAGAGGGGTGGTGTGCCAGCCTCCTTTAACATACGGGGGAAGGTGTGTTTGTGGCTGCTGAGTGACAGGGATCGGAATTAGATTCCTACTTCTATGATTGAGCTTCTCTGTGATTAAACGACGTGATGGCAAGTGCGGCTGGCTGACCCGATCAGGCAGGGAGGTAGTGTCTGCTTCGCTCCCTATGCTCTCCTTGTCTGTAATGTTCTAGTTTTCCAGGGACCATAGGTGTCTTTGGCAAGACAGCTCTTCAAAATAAAGGACCAATGGTCACACCCCATGCCTCCTGTCACTAACAGGCACATCATCTGACAGGTGTTTCTGGGCTATGGAAGTAACAGATTCCAAGTTTGGGGGCACAGAGTATCCAATGATTGACACGGAGGCTTCCAGCTCTGAGTGGGGCCTGGAGAAGAAAAGGGCTTTGCAGCAGGGTCAGGGCGTGGTGCCAGCAGCCCTGCCACCTTGACCTCATGCACGACAGACTCTGCTGTTAGGTCTGCAGTGAAAAGGATGCATGGTGAGAAGGATGTGTGGGTTTTATGGCAACACAGACCCAGGGTTCTAGATCTAGCCCCTGCCATTTGCTGCAAAGAGCATTAACTCTTTAAAATAGAGCTCTGACATATTCCATGGCCCCAGGAGAAAAGGAACGACTGGGCATTGGCCCTCCAATGACTGTGTTACCCAATTGCCTATCGAGAACTGTGTTCTGACAAACTCACCAAGTCATAAGTTAAGGCAATGCACTGTGAGATAGGATAGGTACAGGCAGGATGGTCATGGGCAGGGGCAGAGAACACAAGGGAGCATGAGCTGGCAGCCAGGCCCTTCAATTATTCACTATGGTTGCATCACTGCCCTTCTCTCAGCTCGCATCGAACTGCATAGGAGCTTCCTTTCTGATCAGCTGTTGGTCCTCAGCTGGGTAGCTGGGTCTGTAAGTGCAGGTGAGAACAGATTACTGCCCATGGCAGAGGTGGCTCTGGGAGACAGTGGTGAGCAAAGGTCTTCCTTGTGGGTGCCAGATGGACTATATGTTCAAACAATGTGATTAGTCATTATTTTCTACTAGTTAATAGAAATGGTGCATAATAGGTTGGGGTTTAGACGGGTCATCTTGGTGTTAAGAAAGAAGGGGAGCTTTGGTTGATGAGTGTAGCATGGTTGCACTGGAGAATGTTGTGAATGAGAGTGTCAGCTATAAAGAGAAGTGGTCCAAGAGGGTCTTAAGGGTACATTTCTCTCCCTTCAGTATAATGCACATAGATGTTGACACAGGCTCCGGTCATCATTCCAGCTCTTTCAGATCTTTTGGAGAGGCCTAGAGAGATTGAGGTAAATTTTTTCTTGTGTGGTATATGTCATGTGAACTTATCTATCTTATCTGCTGCTGCTACTGCTAAGTCGCTTCAGTCGTGTCCAACTGTGTGACCCCATAGACAGCAGCCCACCAGGCTCCCCCGTCCCTGGGATTCTCCAGGCAAGAACACTGGAGTGGGTTGCCATTTCCTTCTCCACTATCTTATCTGTGGTGAAATAAAGGTTTCAGGAAACACAAAACAGTTTTGTGTCTCCTTTGCAGAGTCACCAGATTGTCCTCCCATTGAGGACAGAATGGGATGGATTCTGAGGATTTAAAGCGATAGAAGAGAGGAGAGATTAGGGAACTCAGACTGAAGTGTGTACTCATGCCCACGTGTGGTCTTGGTTGGATCTTGTCTGGAAAAGTCATGTTAAGTTTTCAAGGTTGACTTTTGGTTTTGTTTTAAAAAAAAAAAAAAACAATAAGGAGAGAATGAAAGTGCTATAACTTTGGTGCTGGCTATAACTTTTTTTCACTTTGGGCAAATTCTTTTTGGTCTTGGGTTTTACTTTTTTCTGTTTTGGAACTTTATTTTATTTTTAATTTTTGTTGGAGGATAGTTGATATACAATGTTGGGTTAGTTTCAGGTGTACAGAAAAGTGAATCAGTAATACATATTTTTTTCTCATATAGGTCATCACAGTATTGAGAAAAGCTCTCTGGGCTATACAGTAGGTTCTTATTAGTTTTCTACTGTATATATAGTCATGTGTATATGTCAATCCAAATCTCCCAAATTATCCCCCTCTCCCCCTCCTAACTGGAGAAGGCAATGGCAACCCACTCCAGTACTCTTGCCTAGAAAATCTCATGGATGGAGGAGCCTGGTAGGCTTCAATCCATGGGGTTGCAAAGAGTCGGACACGACTGAACAACTTCACTTTCACTTTTCACTTTCATGCACTGGAGAAGGAAATGGCAACCCACTCCAGTGTTCTTGCCTGGAGAATCCCAGGGACGGGGGAGCCTGGTGGGCTGCCGTCTATGGGGTCGCACAGAGTTGGACACGACTGAAGTGACTTAGCAGCAGCAGCAGCAGCCCCCTCCTAACTCCTCTCATAACATTAAGTTGTTTTCTGCATCTGTCATTTGATGTAGAAAATCATATAATTTGTACCATTTTCTTAGATTACACATAAAGCAATATCATATGATATTTGTCTTTCTCTGTCTAACTTTACTCAGTATGATAGTCTTGTGATGAGACCCTCTTAATTCTTGGTGCATTTTATTTTTCTGTAGATGGTTGGATAGCATCACCAACTCAATAAACATGAGTTTGAGTAAACTCTGGGAGATGGTGAAGGACAGGGAAACTTGGGGGTACTGTAGTCCATGGGGTCGCAAAGAATCAGACACGACTTAGCAACTGAACAGCATTATTACACTTATTATCTTTCACAACTTTTCTGTAAACCTAAAACTATTCTAAAATTAAAATTTTATATTAAAAAATCAAGCCATGCATAATTTTATACACACATTTCATAATAAATTGACCCTATGGATCAAAAATAGAAACTCAGAATTCGATCCTAAACAATTCAGGTTTTAGAAAAATAATGAAAGTGTAATAATACAGGTTTTACTGTTTTTAATCTAACCTGTTGAATTCTATGAACTCTGAAGTTCTTCCTAACTTTTTCCTATAAACTTCTTTGGATAAAGCCTCTGGGGAAACAGAAATACTGGATAATTAAGAATGGAAGGGATGGGCTTCCCTGATGGCTCAGTGGGAAAAAATCAGCCTGCCAGTGCCAGAAGACGTGGGTTCTATCCCTGGTCCGGGAAGCTCCCACATGCTTTAGAGCAACTAAGCCTGCGCACCACAACAGTTGAGCCTGTGCTGTAGAGCCCAGAACCACAACTACTGGCCTCATGGGCTCTAACGCCTGTGCTCTGCAAAAAGGGAAGCCACTGTAATGAGAATCCCATAGACTGCAACTAGAGGGTAGCCCCACTCACTGCAATGAGAGAAAAGCCCATGTAGCAACGAGGATCCAGCACAGCCAAAAGTAAAGAGGTAAATTATAGAATCAACTTCCTGTGATTAAAATCTTAAAAAAAAAAAAAAAAGAAAGAAAAGAATGGAAGAGGGTTAGGAAAGTAAGTGATTGAGGGTAAAGCACACGTCACAAAAGAGGAAGGGTCCATAAGGAGGAAATGACTAGGTTTTTATATTTATAGAAAAGCAATATTTGATTGATTACATGTTCACAGACATATTTTGAGGGGTGGAAGAATATTTGTAAGTTAATCAATAGGACATTAAAAAGAAATTCTTTTCTTTATCGACCTTTGTTGTCTGAGAAGGAACATCGGCGGGCAGGTACGGACACATCAGCAGTGAGGTTAGATTCCCCGTGCAAAGTATTCAAAGGAGATGATCAGAAAGAAGCTTTATGACCTTTAGCCCAATAGGCCCTTTGAGGATGGGAAGGATTGATGTTTAAAAGGCCAAGAGAGGCAGTATCTTAGTGGTGAGTTGTCGAAACTGGGTGGCTACCCCTGCTCCCAGCACCACCAGGGTAGGGGTGCTTGCTTTTCACTTCAGTCTAGTGAGAGGGGCCATGAGGAGGCCAGCCAGAATGCTTGATGCGTGTCCCTTGATTGGGGGGCACATACTGGACTGCCATCTGAAGTATGTGGAAGATAGTCTCGAAATGAAAGACTGGCTGAAACCATGCATGAAGGCCAGGTGAGAACAAAGGCTGGACATCTGACATCCGGCAACAATATGACCTTCCTCTGGGCCAAATGGGGCCATGAAAGGGAATCAGGTTGAAGCCTCCTGGAATGGGCTCTGCAAGGCAGAGGCGCTCCAGAAGTATGAGGCTGTAGGGTTTATTGCTAAGGCAGGAGCTGAGGTGAGGGAGAAGCAAGAGGTCAGCTAAAGATCACCATGGACCTCCAAAGACTCCACAGACGTGCCCCACGCAAAGAGTTAGCTTGGTCCTCCATCAGACAACCAGGAACATCAACACTGAACCAGTCAATGAGGTCTACTCATGCTTTCTGGTCTTCCTTCCCTCTCCCCTTACAGCCCTGTGAATTTGGGTGTGGTGTGAGGAGACTTCTGTCTGTTCTCCCAGCAGGTTTCCAGACCCAGGCAGGCCCAAGCTCAGGGAGAACAGTTTGCTTCCCTCTGTTAAAATACAGTTCCAGTTTGTTAAGAGGAAGGCTAAGTAGGAGACAGAGCAGGACTCTCTCCCACAGTTTCTCTTGGAAGTCACGAACTGAGCATGAACAGGGAATAAACCTGGAAACCTGGTTCTACAAGCTTGTCAGTGTACTAAGCCGCATAAAACAGTGATCTATCAGTCCTAAATCCTAAATTAGCTACTGGATTTTTAGAAGTACAGGATGAGAGCCAAACTAAGAAGTTTCTTCTAAATCTATAGCAGCTCCAGGCAGCTGAGAGCTAACCAGCTAGTCTCATGAAAAGATATTCTGAGATTCCTATTTATAGAGGCCATCGTGTCATGTGGGCAAGCCATGTTTTTCCGGTACTGTTCCTTATCATGTCATGGATCTTAACTTTTGAAATGTCCAACTCCTTTCAGTAAGCTTGAGTGGCTTTTTAACCAGGCCCGCATTGAATCTTAGGATGTAAAGCTTATAGTCTATTATAGGCTATTAAGGCTCTAATGCCCTTATCTTACAGAGGGGGAATTGAGGACCCTAGAGATGAAGACATTTATTAGCTACAGAGTTCGGAACACATCCATGTTTCTTGACTTTAACATATCATAAATTTAAACTAAGGATTTTGTTTTGTTTTGTTTTTTTTGGGGTGGAGAGTCTTGGATATGAGAGGGGCTGAAAGTAGGTTTCTTAACCATACAGTTAAGCAAGCTAATGATTTTATAGTATCTAAGGCTCTTGTGTTGTTTATATAAACCAGAGGAAGAAAAACCAAGCTGTATTCTCTTAGTGCTCACCAGCTGTATTAGTAAAAGTAAATCTAGAATGACATGATCTGAGAAACTTCGAGAGAGACTTCACCCTGCCCACCAGGTATATAGTCTGAGTGCAAATAGGTGTCTACAGTCTGAGTTCACATTGGTATGTCTCTTTAACCATGGATCCTGCCACTTAGGTGTGTGGCTCTGTGTAGGTCGCTAAATTTTACTGAGATTGTTTCTTCTGCTGTAAAAAAATGAATGATCCAGATTGGTGCATATGTTAAAGATATTCTAAATTGTAAAACACTTAATAAGAATAAAGTCTTACAATTGTTTTCAGTTACTGCCACATGGAAATTCTAGTGAATTACCCTCTTCCATAGACATTTGTTCCTGGGACCATTCTGGGGGTGGTGTTTGCAGGCTGCTTATGAAGTTGTGCCTCAGGGGTGCCGTTATCATAGATCACAGTATGAATGGTGCCCTCAGAGGCTTTAAGCTCTGGGACCCTGTTAATCTGCATGGGTTTATCTCCTGCTGGACTCTCAGTGTGCACATTGTATAGTCATAGGTACACTCTGCAGAACCTCTTCCTGGTCAATGTTGCCTTGGTAGAATGCCTCTTGGTTTTTCTAAACTTCAGAGAACCTACCTGTATCTTAAATCAATATTTTTGACCCAAGTTTAAAAAATTGCATTTGTATTACTAAATATGCATCCAAATACATTTTACAAAATGGTATGAGAAAATTTTTTGATTTCTATTTTAAACTCAACTGATGGAAAGTCAGAATCATATGAGGACAGTTTGAAAATGCACCAAACATCAAAACAAGGGAGCTTGAAGGTCTTAAGAAGCAAATTGGTGTGTCAATGATCCTAAAAGAGGCTGTGATCACAGTGTCATATTTCATATGAGCCACTAACTTTCAGGGACTATTGTGTGTTCCGCTGAGCATGTTTCAACAGTGATTGACATTGCATATCCAGTGGAACAAGTTTTGCACTTAGCAGTTCCTCTACATGAGGTTTTTCAAGAACTCTTTGACAAGCTTTTAATCCATCTCTTCAAAACCAGATTACTTTGCAGGAGCAACAATTGTTACTTTGTCTTTAACCCTCTCTGCAAAGTCTGACATAGGCCACAAATGATATGGTTAGTTGTTTACATGTGCTTTTCATCTTTTGTCGAGAATAGGGGGTGCTAGTGGTTAAGATTGTCTGGAGGTGGCTCAGACAGTAAAGAATCTGCCTGCAATTTGGAAGACCTGGGTTCTATCCCTGGGTTGGGAAGATCCTCTGGAGGAGGGCATGGCAACCTACTCCAGTATTCTTGCCTGGAGAATGTCATGGACAGAGGAGCCTGATGAGCTACAGTCCATGGGGTCGCAAAGAGTCAGACATGACTGAGTGACTAGGCACAGCACAGCACAGTAGTTCAGAACCCCCCTGCCAATGCAGGAGACATAAGAGATGTGGGTTCAATCCCTGGGGTTGGGAAGATCCCCTGGAGCAGAGCATGATAACCTGCTTCAGTATTCTTGCCCAGAGAATCCCATGGACAGAGGAGCCTGGTGGGCTATACAGTCCGTGGGGTTGCAAAGAGTTGGACATGACTGAAGTGTCTTAGCCACACATGCATGCACTTTTTGCTGAGTTCTAGAATTATTTCTTACTCATAAATATTTGATTCTTTGAGCAGTAGCAAAGTGCCCAGGGAACAGCATATACCTTGAGCCTTCCTTGCAGGTCAAGCGTAGCCATGTGGCAGAATTCTAGCCAACAAGGCATAATTGGAAATTGTTGGAGAAGCTGCTCAAAAGAGAAGTATGTGTTTATTTACTCTAGCTTTCCTTTTGTCTGAAACACGGACATGATGGTTGGAGCTTTGGCAGCCATCTTGAGAACATAAAATTGTGAGAGGTAGGTCTCAAGGATAGAGAAATGGAAAATTCAAGTGTCTAGATCTCTGATGCCATCCAGGAACACCATACCAGACTTGTATCAACCCCCTTTGGATATCTGTTTATGAGAGAACAATAAATCCAAAATATGCTCAATAATACAGTTTTAGGGGGTATCAAGCACTATTTCTAAGTGATGGGTATATCTTGTCTATTTTTGTTCAGTTTTTCCACAAATTGTTCCTTTAGCCTTCAGTTGGAATGATATTGCGTACCCTGGTCAAGCCAAGTCCATCACGTGCTTCAGGACATTTATCAAACTCACATCCTGTGAGAAATCTTTCACTTTTCTTCTTCCTTTCTGATCAGCTTTATAAATAGTTGACAAAGACACAACTTTTCTGGTGTTTGAATCAATCTCTTCTATGTGTAATATTCTTTTCTATATAGTCACTTTTGTGTCTTTTCTATTCCTCAGCTTGTAAAGTCATTGGGAACAGATGTCTATTCTAGTTTATCTTGCTTCGTCTCATAACTCTCCAGCATTTGGGACTAGCAAAGCAGCGAATCCCATAAACTCCATGAATAACGTGCTGGTGGTTTAGTTGCTCAGTTGTGTCCAACTCTTTGTGGCCCCATGGACTGTAGCCTGCGAGGCACCTCTGTCCATGGGATTTCCCAGGCAAGAATACTGGAGTGGGTAGCCATTTCCTTCTCCAGAGGATCTTCCCCACTCAGGAATTGAACTCGGGTCGTCTGCATTGCAGGCAGATTCTTTACCAAGTGAACCATCATATTGACTGAGTGTATTTTGTCAAATTAGAGAAACATGGGGTGGGGATTGATAATGGAGCAAGTCTTGATTCTGTTTGTTCAGGTGAGTCAGACTTGGATGGTAGAGCAGGTGATGGTCCTGCTGCCCTGTCCTACAACTAACCGGCTCCAGCATTCCCCATTTCCCACCAAAGGAACGGTGACGACTCACACTTTTTCAGTCTGTCCTGGGCTGTCTCTGGGCTTCTCCCAGAAATTTTAGGGCATTTTTATTCTTCCTCTTTTCCCTTTCCTTCTTCTTTCTTCCCCCAGCTTCTTCCCTCTTCTCCTTCTCCTTTTTCTTCTTCTTAACTTTATGCAATTCTTTTTACACACAACTGAAAAACAGGAGTTACAAAATTCTTTGAGAAATTAGTTATAAACTGACCTTTTCCAAGGCATTTCTCTGCCTAGAAACTACCTGCTTTATGTAAACTCACCAGCTTGTACTTGTTTATAATTGGATTATTGCTTCAAATAGCAATATACTAATCAAAGAGCAGGTTACAAGCACTTATATGGGTTAAACTGGGTTACATATATGGGGAGTGCAACAAGCACTGACCATAGGGTGTGGTCTTGCCTGTTTTTTCCATCATCTCTTTCAAGAAGACTTTGCTAATTCTGTTCTACCCCTGGCAGAGTGATTTATTCTGAGGTTCCATAGAAGTGATGATGATGATTAACGCTGATTAAGTTCCAGATACTGTGTTGAGTACTCATTACCTCATTCAGTCCTCCCAACAAACCAAAGAACTATGTACTGATATTGCTCTAATTTTACAGACAAGGAAACTGAGGAACATTTAATCAACCTGCCCAGGGCTTTATAACTAGTAAATGAGAGAGAGAGACATTCCACTGTGGGTGGTCTAGTTTAATCGCCTCTGTTTTAAAGGGAAGGGAACTGCATCAATCTGCTTGGGCTGTTACCACAATGAAATACTGTAACAAAATTCTGTGTGGCCAAGAGGAGATTTATTTTCTCATAGTTCTGGAAGCTAGAAAGTCCAAGATGAAGGTCCAGCAGGGTTTTGTTTCTGTGGAGAGCTCTCCTCCTGGCTTGCAGGTGGTCACCTTCTTACTGTGTCTTCACATAGAGGAGAAAGAGCAAGTTTCTAGTATCTCCTCTCATAAGGGCATTCAGTGTCTTCAGGAGAGCCCCACTCTCATGACCCCCAATAACCGTAACTACCTCCCCCAAAACCCCACATCTAAATACTATCATACTAGGGTTTAGGATTTTAACATATGGGAGGACACAGACATTCAGTTCATAACAGGAACTAAGGCTTGGGGAGATTACATAATACAGCCAAGGTCAGAGTTACTGGGTAGAAGGGCAAGTACAGGATCCCCAAATTTCTGGAGGCAGATGGGCCTCTGTGCTACTTTGAGTCAAGAAGGCCAGAGAATAAGAAAGAACAAGTGGGAAGTGGGGGTCTGTGGTACTGTTAGACATTTAGGATTCCCAAACAACACTGGAAGGCTAGGGCACCTGAACCCTGGTAACTACAAAAATAAACATATCTCTTTCTCTTCTGCTATATGAGGTTAGAATATTTTTACTTATGCACAAAGAAATCAACCTTCCTTTCTTCATCTGAGTCAATGCATAATTAACCTCTAATAAATGAAAGCCTGGCCTTCAGAAAAAAAGCTCTCTCTCCTAATTTTTGAGATTCTATCTTAAGTAGGAATTACACAGAGCAGTAATGTTTTTGTGAAGCTTGTGGTTCTTGCCAACATTTTCAGTATTGTATCAGTCAAGATTTTGACGGGAAACAGATGGCACATTAAGATTAGGTGATTTGAGGGGAGTTTGATGAAAAGTCAGTTTAGAAGGATGCAAGCATGGCTTAGGAAAAGCGACAAGGATGGTGTGTACTCCATCAAAGCAAACCACGTGCCATGGTTCGTGTTAATACTGCCAGGCCTGAAGGAACAAGTGAAGGGTGAGGGGCTTCCAGGGGGAGCTAGCGGTAAAGAATCTGCCTGCCAATGCAGGAGATGCAAGAGACGTGGGTTCAATCCCTGGGTTGGGAAGATCCCCTGGAGTAGGAAGTGGCAACCACTCCAATATTCTTGCCTGGAAAATACTGGACAGAGGACTCTGGTGGGGTTACAAAGAGTCAGACATGACCGAGTGACTCAGCATACAAGGGAGACCCAGAGAGAGAGGTGAGCAGAGAGGACTGCCTAACTGTGGAGGAGTACAGCCAAGCCACAGCCCAGCATGGGGATTTCCCGGGGAAAACCACCCACGCCCACTTGCTTCTTGCTTCTCATCTCCTGACACTGGACCACCTGTGAAATCTGACAGGCGCCAGCAGCAAGGGGTTATGTTGATGTATTCTGAACATGTCATCTTCTTAGGGCAGAGAGCAGGGTTTAGAAGAATGGAGAATTCACTTGGAGGATAAAAGGAGGACATTATCCCAAATATCATTTTCAGTGCAGCGGAGAGTTAGGAAGTGATCCTGCCTGCTGTTTAAGCTGTTCTGCCTTTTTTTCTGTTAAAGGCCATAGGTGGTAGATAATCTAGTGACTGGAATGGTTCACTTAGTATGTGAAATGAGAAAGAAGTGTGATAGACTAACTTTAAATATCTTCCTTACCCAAGAAGAATGAGGTATTACATCCTACCATACTCAAGATCTGGGTTTAGAGTTAACTACAAATCAATAATACTCTTAAATATAAATTTCCATGGATTGGGTAAGTACAATACTTAAGATCAATTGAGAAATTCAAACTGGTTTATGAGTACATTTTGTAGAAATAGCTTTGACAGCCAACCTGAAGAGACTTGATCTGGTAAACTGTGGCTCCCTATTTCTACACTCCCGGGAAGGAATAGTCCCTGGAGTCAGGGGGTAAAATTGTGGGTGTCTAGCTTTGTCACTGACTAGGGTATGTGTGTGCATGTTCAAGTCACTTCAGTCATGTCCGACTCTTGGCAACCCCCTAGACTGTAGCCTGCCAGCCTCCTCTGTCCATGGGATTCTCTAGGCAAGTATACTGGAATGGTTAGCCATTCCCTTCTCCAGGGGATCTTCCCAACCCAGGATCAAACCCTCATCTTTTACGTCTCCTGCATTGGCAGGCAGATTCATTACCACTAGTGCCACCTGGGAACCAGGGCATATCAGACCATCTTAGCTTGAGAATGGAGGAAGATAATCGTGCCTCCCCAAAGGGTCCTTGTGAGGACCCTTAGCATAGCGTCTGGTGCAGAGGAAGGATCTGTTAGATATGAGTTGTTCTAGCTTGGGTGAGTCAGGGAGTCTGGCTAACAGCAGAGGAGCCTTTTATTTCAGTTGAAATAAGGAAGTGATACCTTTGCTGGAATGCTGGCTTTCTGAAAATGAAAATGCAGTTTCAAAGGGGATATGTGCCTTCTCCAGAAAATGATGAATTATGGGTGTTTTTGCAGTCTGTGATACCAATACAAATAATTAAATCAAAGTGAGCCTGGAATGGACTCAAAGGCTAATGGAAGTGTCAGGATGGAGATTAAGAACTGAGAAGCAGCTGAGGAGGAGGAGGAGGAGGAGAAACACTTCTTATCTACCAAGGGAATTTTGCTATATCTGTGGCAGCCTGTTCATAGCTTCAGGGTCAAATGCAAAGAGGATGTGCACAGCTGTCACTCCCGTGACTATATGAGATCAGGAAATATGTTTTTGTTTTTGGTAGTCTCCATCTACTATACCTTCAATAATGTAGTGAAGTAGAGATGCATGCTCAGATGGTCCCAAATGCTGTGACATATGGAAATGGTTGACCAGCATAGGAAAGGATTTCCTTTTCTTTTTAATTAAAAAAAGATGATCTTTACTAAAACTTAACTAACTTAAATAAGCCTCAAATGTTTACATAATACAAAATAACAAAAGATAAAATCTCCTGTCTAGACAGCATTTTTTGTTTAAGTGACTGGACTATTTTTAAGGATTGTTACCAAGAACACTTTCTCAGACTCCTAGAGTGGACTTTCCCACTCTGATTTCCTCTTTTTATTTGGTCTCAAAGACTCTAGCAGTTTTCTTTTGCCCTGTTCTTTGAACTCCTTTTCTCATGTTTGAGAGTCAAGTCTTATGACTTCTTGGATTTCCTACCAAGGCAGTTCCCCTCCTGCTTACCCTCCACCCCCATCTTTTAGTACCATTTCCAAGGTGGTCCACCATTATGAAAACACAAGCAGATGTTCTTTCTCTCTGTGATTATTAAGCCTCCAGTCTAATTCCCCTATAATATAGTCTTCCTTTCTCCTGCCTCTTTCCAAATTAAAGCAGTTAATTTACCCTCTGTAGAATGAATTTCTTTATTTTCTGTATGTCTCATCCCTCTTTTAGAGATTGGTTTTCTGTGCAATGAAGATTTTTAAGAGTTTGTGAATTTATAAAACCAGGATTAGAACAAGTTTTCACTTGTTTCAATATCATATACCATACGAGGAAGGTCAACATGAAACTTTCCTCCATACAGTAGGGAAATAAATTTTAAAAAGGCTCCAAATGAAGTAGCTCTGAAAAACTGAAGAAACTTACACATGACCAGAGCCAAGTAGGTCTAAGGGCAAATACTACCCTTGAATAAAACACCTCATTGAGGAGCGTGTCATTTGTGATTCCTTCTGGGAGCTGAAAGAAGAGCTTCTTATGGAGGTGGTGAGATTCTGCCTCCTACAGAGAAGTGAATAACAGGGGGCAGGATTTCTTTGAACATCAATGCAGGGATGTGGATCTGTTATCTGGGGAAGTTTGAAGGGAGCCTTAAAGGCTGGCAAGTGTAGCTCAGTAATGGGGCTCTATGAGGCAAGATTTTAAAGCTTATTTTAACAAAGATTTGGGATCAATAGCTTTGGAATGATATTTTTGTTATTCTTCTTTGATTTAGCACTTATTAAGAAAAGCATTGGTTTACAGAAGACAGCTGAATGATTAACTGATCCAGAGGTCTTGGAGCATTTCTGCTGAGCAAGCTAGGTGATCCAGTCTCATTCAGTGCTAACTAAGGATATGGAATAAACTGGTGGTAGGAGGGTCTTCCTTTTTCACTTACTTTCCATTGGTAGCTGGGCTTCCCTGGTGGCTCAGCTGGTAAAGAATCTGCCTGCAATGCAGGAGCCCTGGGGTTCGATCCCTGGGTTGGGAGGATCCCCTGGAGAAGGAAAACGCCACCCACTCCAGTGTTCTGGTCTATAGAATTCCATGTACTCTGTAGTCCATGGGGTTGCAAAGAGTTGGTCAAGACTGAGAGACTTGGACTTTGGCTTTTCCATTGGCAGCTGGTTGCCTGCAGTGTCTAGAATGCATACTCTATAAGCTGGCCACCAGTAGACAGATAGAACTTTGCTGTATTGCTGGCTCTGGGACAATAATCATACAGAGCCCATCTGTATCAGTTTCCTATTCAGTTCAGTTCAGATGCTCAGTCGGGTCCGAGCCCATGAACTGCAGCACACCTGGCCTCGCTGCTGCTGCTGCTGCTAAGTCTCTTCAGTCGTGTCTGACTCTGTGTGACCCCACAGATGGCAGCCCACCAGGCTCCCCAGTCCCTGGGATTCTCCAGGCAAGAACACTAGAGTGGGTTGCCATTTCCTTCTCCAATGCATGAAAGTGAAAAGTGAAAGTGAAGGCCTCCCTGTCCATAACCAACTTCTGGAGTCCACCCAAACCCATGTCCATGGAATTGATGATGCATCCAGCCATCTCATCCTCTGTCATCCCCTTCTCCTCCTGCCCTCAATCTTTCCCAGCATCAGGGTCTTTTCCAATGAGTCAGCTCTTCGCATCAGGTGGCCAAAGTATTGGAGTTTCAGCTTCAACATCAGTCCTTCTAATGAACACCCAGGACTGATCTCCTTTAGGATGGACTGGTTGGATCTCCTTGCAGTCCAAGGGACCCTCAAGAGTTTTCTCCAACACCACAGTTCAAAAGCATCAATTCTTCGGCGCTCAGCTTTCTTTTGGAGAAGGAAATGGCAACCCACTCCAGTGTTCTTGCCTGGAGAATCCCATGGAGAAGCCTGGTAGGCTGCAGTCCATGGGGTCGCACAGAGTCGGGCACAATTGAAGCGACTTAGCAGCAGCAGCAGCAGCTTTCTTTATAGGCCAACTCTCACATCCATACATGACCACTGGAAAAACCATAGCCTTGACTAGATGGACCTTTGTTGGCAAAGTAATGTCTCTGCTTTTGAATATGCTGTCTAGGTTGGTCATAACTTTCCTTCCAAGGAGCAAGCGTCTTTTAATTTCATGGCTGCAATCACCATCTGCAGTGATTTTGGAGCCCCCCAAAATAAAGTCAGCCACTGTTTCCAGTGTTTCCCCATCTATTTCTCATGAAGTGATGGGACCAGATGCCATGATCTTAGTTTGCTGAATGTTGAGCTTCAAGCCAACTTTTTCACTCTCCTCTGTCACTTTAATCAAGAGGCTCTTTAGTTTTTCTTCACTTTCTGCCATAAGGGTGGTGTCATCTGCATATCTGAGGTTATTGATATTTCTCTTGGCAATCTTGATTCCAGCTTGTGCTTCTTCCAGCCCAGCATTTCTCATGATGTACTCTGCATATAAGTTAAATAAGCAGGGTGACAAAATACAGCCTTGACGTACTCCTTTTCCTATTTGGAACCAGTCTGTTGTTCCATGTCCAGTTCTAACTGTTGCTTCCTGACCTGCATATAGGTTTCTCAAGAAGCAGGTCAGGTAGTCTGGTATTCCCATCTCTTTCAGAATTTTCCACAGTTTATTGTGATCCACACAGTCAAAGGCTTTGGCTTAGTCGATAAAGCAGAAATAGATGTTTTTTTTGGAACTCTCTTGCTTTTTTGATGATCCAGCGGATGTTGGCAATTTGATCTCTGGTTCCTCTGCCTTTTCTAAAACCAGCTTGAATATCTGGAAGTTCACAGTTCACGTATTGCTGAAGCCTGGCTTGGAGAATTTTAAGCATTACTTTACTAGCGTGTGAGATGAGTGCAATTGTGTGGTAGTTTGAGCATTCTTTGGCATTGCCTTTCTTTGGGATTGGAATGAAAACTGACCTTTTCCAGTCCTGTGGCCACTGCTGAGTTTTCCAAATTTGCTGGCATATAGAGTGCAGCACTTTCACAGCATCATCTTTCAGGATTTAAAATACCTTAACTGGAATTCCATCACCTCCATTAGCTTTGTTTGTAGTGATGCTTCCTAAGGCCCACTTGACTTCACATTCCAAGATGTCTGGCTGTAGGTGAGTGATCTAAATGATAAACTATCCCATAACTTAGTGGCTTAAAACCACTAATATTAATAATTGTATTATTTCTTAAAATTCTGTGAGTTGGCTGTGTCCAGCTGATCCTTTTTCTCCTGCTCTACCTGGTGTCAGCTGGGTTCTGTATGTGGCAGCATCCTTCTGGGGCTTACTGATACAAGGTGGTTTAGTCATGCATTTGGTGGTTAGTACTAGCTATTGAGTGGGACTTCTTTTTACATGTTGCGTGTCCACTAGAGTATAACTAAATTTCTTTGTGTAATACCTCAGGATTCCAAACAAAAGTGAGAAGCTATCTTGTCTCTTGAGGCATGGGCCCAGAGCTCAGCCTGAGTCACTTCTGTCACATTCTATTGGCAAAGCAAACAGCATAGCCAGCCCAGATGTAGTCTTGAACTCTTAAAGGGCATGTTCCTATAAAGATGAGAATACTTACTAATGACCATCTTTGCAGACAATATACCATATCATCCATAGCATGTAAGTGACATCAGAGATGGTGAATTTATTGGTGGCCATCTTTGCAGACAACATACCGTGCCAACCATAGCAGATAAGTGACATCAGAGCTGGTGACCATCACAGTACCTGGATACTGAGCTTAAAGCACAAAGACACAAGCACAGGCCTACCCAAATTGTCCTGCATCCCATAAACACACTTGGCAGCCTTTTACCTCACTAAAATTGCCAGGTCAAGTTTGCAGGTGATCTGGTCATCAAAGGTACAGAGATATTTCTGACTAATTACAAGAGTGTCTCAGAGAACAGGAGCAGAGCAAATGGACAAATCATGATTTAATGATCCCAGAAATTCTTCAGCTCAAAGTAGCAACTAAAACTTTGGCCATTGATTTCAGGATTAAGAAGCTTAGTCATAGGGGAAAACAGAGGGCTTTGGAGAGTTAGAGCTAAGGTTGAGTCCTGACTCTGTCACTGACAAGTTTGGTGATTGGGGTAAATCACCTAATTCTCTGAGTATCATTGTTCTCATCTATAACATGTGGATGATATCCCCTCCCTTGCAGAGTGGCTGAGAATATAAAGTATCTGGCACACAGCTTCTTATATAAAAAGGCTTAGTAAATATTAACTATTTTTATCTTTGAATCATTCAGCTATGAAAATATGGCCTATGACTTTAGGACTTCCTATGGGACAGTCAGCCCCTCCACACTCACTCACCTCCAGTTTGTGTTAATATTTTGAAGGAGCATAAATCTTTCCAATTCTGTGAATATATAGGTGGATCCTTCTCCTCTGGGTCCATTGGTTCAGTGAAGATAGCCTTTCAGATGACTTTTCCTTCTTCCTATCTTCCTGCCCTTCTATTTACTCTTTCCTATGTGGTGTTAGAGAAGACTCTTGAGAGTCCGTTGGACTGCAAGGAGATCCAACCAGTCCATCCTAATGGAGATCAGTCCTGGGTGTTCATTGGAAGGACTAATGTTGAAGCTGAAACTCCAATACTTTGGCCACCTGATGTGAAGAGCTGACATATTTGAAAAGACCCTGATGCTGGGAAAGATTGAGTGCAGGAGGAGAAGGGGATGACAGAGGATGAGATGGTTGGATGGCATCACTGACTCGATGGACATGGGTTTGGGTGAACTCCAGGATTTGGTGATGGACAGAGAAGCCTGGTGTACTGCAGTTCATGCGGTCACAAAGAGTCAGACACGACTGAGCGACTGAACTGAACTGAGCTGGGGAGAAGCCATTTGAACATTATACATTTTCTGTCTTTTAGGAAGAATGGATTTTGCTTGTTTTTCCCTTCAATACAACTCAGAAAATCACCCTCCATCCTGAAAATAAGTGCATTGCATTTCTAAATGGTTAGGAGTCTTTGCAGCATTGTTAGTATGACCTGTAAAGAACTCTCTGCTAAGAGTTCTGTAAAGGTACAGTTAAAACATATGTTTCCCCTTGCTTCATACTCTAATGACAGAAATGTCTTATTTTTTTGTTTGATCTTTGTGGAGGGCCATTGTTTTTAGTCCTCCTGCCCCAGATCACTTGTCTCTTCCCTCCGTTCTTCAAGAACAACAACACAAAAAAATGAGTAAACAAACACATACACAGGCATAGTTTGTTTAACCCTAACGTAAATCCCGGGCATCCCTAGAGACTCAGTGATAAAGAATCTGCCTGCCAGTGCAAGAGGTGTGGGTTCAATGCCTGGGTCGGGAAGAGCCCATGGAGAAGGAAATGGCAACCCACTCCAGTATTCTTGCCTGGGAGATCCCATGGACAGAGGAAACTGGCGGGCTATGGTTCATGGGGTCACAAAGAGTCAAACGTGACTTAGTGACTAAACAACAACAATGGCAAAGTAAATCCCATTTTATATTTGTATAAAGCAAAGACCCAATTGTTTTAAGATGAATAAGCATTACTTGATTATTTTTAACAAGTATTTTATAGTTTTCTTATGTTCAGTTTTTTCAGAGTGTTTCCATCATTGCTCTTTGTTGAAGATCAGGTTCCCTGGGAAGTAGGCTCTGAGAAGGCAGTAGTGTCCAGGAGAGGCATGGGGGAAGGGAAGGAAACAGGATTGTATAGACGAGAATCTCACTGTGGTGCAGTCTCAGTAAAGGCCTCAGCTAACTCTCGGGGAACTCTGAGGACAGGATGTCCCTTCAGAGTTTTCCACAGTTGAGACGAGGGTCCAGGTTGTTGTACACTCATGTCAATCAGCCATGGGATGCAGGCTGCCATCAGGGATGGGATATGACTTATTTGAGGCAACTTTCTTCAGTCTCGAGCTATTCCAAGAGAGGGAGAGATGTCATTGAGGTTGAGGGCTTTGAGCTACAGGACTTCCAGCAGCTGGAGGCATGTGTCTTTCTATCTCACAGAGGATTCTGGGAGGTACATCACAGTCTTTTAGACTGTGACACTTTAGACATGGATCCTTGCCTTGGGTCCTGTCATTTGGAGGATTCCACCCTGATATTTCTTCTTTTTCCAAACTTGCCCCTCCTCAAGGGTCAAGGGCCTTAGAGCCCAAAGCCTGAATCCCTCCTAACTGCACTTTCCCAAACCCCAATCTTTCAAGCTTAGGCTGCAGAGGTGGCCAAGAGACAGACATTTGGGAGGGTACGTGCACACACCGGGCTGTCCACAAGCATCTGAATGAAGACCTCCCTATGTAGAACCATGGGAAGTGGGAAGAACAGAACACTTGGAGAGAGGTCCATTTGGACTTATGCTCCAGGCCCTGTAAATGTTGGACGTCTGCCCTATTTGATAGCTAACCCTTCCCTACAGCTGGAGAAATGGAGACAACAGGGAGACTCATCTCTGGTTACAGAGAGGCGCAAACTCAGAGACGTGACTGGGCCTCTGCTTATTGCCACTAGACTAGCTGCTCTCCTCAATGGAAAGTGTTGAGTCAGATAGAGATGACTAAACTTTTCCTCGGAAGACTTATCCTTCACTTTCTTTATCATTGAAATGTTTGTGAGGCTCAGAGCAAAAGTCTATATCTATGAAATTCCCAGGAGAAAGGTACTTTAGAAACACAAGGTATAGTATAATCCTCAGAACACACCAGCATTAGAGTCCTGGGAGCAGAAACTCTGAACTGTGAGTTCTGCTTGGCTTGCTCAAATGTCAAAGCCTTCTATGATTGATAGGTCAATAGTAGCTGAAAGATTATGAAGTTTTGTAAATGTGTGATTAGCTCCTAAGGAAAGCCAAATATTTTACCTGATAACACCCAAGAAAAAATAGTTATTGCAACTTGTAGAAATGTTGCCATCAATAAACTGAAGAGTTTTCAGTGTCAAAATTTGGTGCCATAATTTCTCTTCATCTATCACTGCTAAAGCTCTTATTTACTGAAAACACCTTCCAAAGTTCTCTCAAGGTTAACCCAGTATCCAGGCAATAGATAACTGGCATTCTTTTTTGCTTCTGAATCATGTTTCCAGTAGACTTCACATGACTATGACTCCTGCAGAAAACACAGAGAAAGCAGGAGGGACCTTTGCATCTTGTACAACTCCACCTAATTAGCCAGGGAGATGCTCCTTTCCAACCAGCACCCCTGAACTCAACTCTACTCCTTCCCCATGGAGATATGTGCTGTTCAGTTATTCATAGTCTCCTGTAAGTTCACTGTCTTCTGGTTTCTTAGTTTGCTTTCTTCATGAAGATTTTATATTTAGTTCATAAACAAATGATCTAGAATTATGAAGAAATATGCCCTGTGAAATACCGTCCTTCCGTCCTCTAGATAGGAATAGCCAAGCATTCCATTCTGCGTCCTACTCCCTAAAGTTAGGAAAGCACTAAGAAAACTCAAGAATTACAGAGACTGTATATATCCTGTGTTTATGCAGGTGTTTAGGCAAACAGTTGCCCCAGGGACTATCTGTTATTGGTTAATTGTGTTTGCTTAAATGAGTAGACTCTAGATGCTATCATATCACAGAGAAGTGTTTCTCAGGATGAAGCAGAATCAGGAGCATCCTGTTACCAATTGTGTCCTCTCCAAATAGAGATAGTAAATCAGCCTGATTAGGGCAGAAATAAATGCAAAAGAAACAAAAGAGACCATAGCAAAAATCAACAAAGCCAAAAGCTGGTTCTTTGAAAGGATAAATAAAATTGACAAACCATTAGCCAGACTCATCAAGAAACAAAGGGAGAAAAATCAAATCAATAAAATTAGAAATGAAAATGGAGAGATCACAACAGACAACACAGAAATACAAAGGATCATAGGAGACTACTATCAGCAATTATATGCCAATAAAATGGACAACGTGGAAGAAATGGACAAATTCTTAGAAAAGTACAACTTTCCAAAACTGAACCAGGAAGAAATAGAACATCTTAACAGACCCATCACAAGCATGGAAATTGAAACTGTAATCAGAAATCTTCCAGCAAATAAAAGCCCAGGTCCAGATGGAAATGGCAACCCACTCCAGTGTTCTTGCCTGGAGAATCCCAGGGATGGGGGAGCCTGGTGGGCTGCTGTCTGTGGGGTCGCACAGAGTTGGACACAACTGAAGCAACTTAGCAGCAGCAGCAGCAGCAGACGGCTTCACAGCTGAATTCTACCAAAAATTTAGAGAAGAGCTAACACCTATCCTACTCAAACTCTTCCAGAAAGTTGCAGAGGAAGGTAAACTTCCAAACTCATTCTTTGAGTCCACCATCACCCTAATACCAAAACCTGACAAAGATGCCACAAAAAAGAAAACTACAGGCCAATATCACTGATGAACATAGATGCAAAAATCCTTAACAAAATTCTAGCAGTCAGAATCCAACAACACATTAAAAAGATCATACACCATGACCAAGTGGGCTTTATCCCAGGGATGCAAGGATTTTTCAATATCTTCAAATCAATCAAGGTAATACACCATATTAACAAATTGAAAAATAAAAGCCATATGATTATCTCAATAAATGCAGAGAAAGCCTTTGACAAAATTCAACATCCATTTATGATAAAAACTCTCCAGAAAGCAGGAATAGAAGGAACATACCTCAACATAATAAAAGCTATATATGACAAACCCACAGCAAACATTATCCTCAATGGTGAAAAATTGAAAGCATTTGCCCTAAAGTCAGGAACAAGACAAGGGTGCCCACTTTCACCATTACTATTCAACATAGTTTTGGAAGTTTTGGCCACAGCAATCAGAGCAGAAAAAGAAATAAAAGGAATCCAAATTAGAAAAGAAGAAGTAAAACTCTCACTGTTTGCAGATGAGAGGATCCTCTACATAGAAAACCCTGAAGACTCCACCAGAAAATTACTAGAGCTAATCAATGAATATAGTAAAGTTGCAGGATATAAAGTCAACAGATGGAAATCCCGTGCATTTTTATTTTTCCAGTATGTATGCTTTTTCTTTTTCTTGCCTTATTGAGGTGATTAAAAATTCCAGTAATCTTGGATTGACCAGAAAGTTCATTCATAATGTCTTATGGAAAAACCCAAACAAACATTTTGGCCAACTCAGTATGTTGAATAAGAGTGGTGAAAGCATACAACCTTGTCTTGTTCGTGGTCTTAGAGGGTGAGTATTCAGCCTCTGATGTATGTATGATGTTAGCTATAGGTTTTTTGGTAGATGCTCTTTATGAGATTAAGGAAGTCTCCCTTTATTCATAGTGTACTAGGCGTTTTTATAATGAATGGATTTTTAATTTTGTCATGTGCTTTTACTGAGCCAATTGATATGATATTATGGCTTTTATTCTTTGACCTGTTAATGTGGTTGATTATAGTGCTTGATTTTTAAATATCAAATTTCTCTTGCATATTAGAAAAAAATCATACTTGACTGTGGTGTCCTATTCTTTTTACTTGCTGTTGGATTGGATTTCCTAAAATTTTATTGAGGATTTCTGCTCTGCTTTAAAATAACTTCTGCTTAACTTCTTAGTCTATTTTCCTGTGTAGCTTAAGGATTGACAAATGCCTGAAGGTGGGAATCTCCCATGTGTAGAGCTCATATTAGATTAGTTGTCTGCCTTTAATCACAACCACTTTAGCTGGAAAATCACACAAGAATGTAACCTTAACTTTCTTTGGAGTACATAAAAGAGAATGATATAATTGGGAAGATAAAATGATACTTATAGAAACACCCCAGATATAGCTTTTCCTATTTATTTATAGGCAGAATTTGAAGATTCAAATTTAAATCCTTGTTGCATGTGAGACCATGGCATGCCTGCAAATGGTAGCCCATAAAGGAGCCTTGTACATGAATTCATGTATAATAAGTTTGAATTCCATGCAGAGCACTATTCTCAGATTAACAAGTGTCAAGCTTTTTAAATGTTTCCTTTATTGTATTAGCATATAGGGACTTCTCATAGCTATTGGAGTGAAGATATGTACCACACGCTTTCCTTCGACCAGATAAGCCCGTGTAAATATGTGGCATGATAGGAACCTGAAAAGATAATCAGATTCATTATTTCTTCCGTGTATCTTGGGAGGAGAGTGCTGTAGGAGATCTGAGCCATCTCACATGAGTAGGGGACTGATGCAATCTTTGCAGTCCTTTTAAGTGAAGGAGTCAAGGCTCAGAAACAGTCATATTTTATAATCTCCAATTTATCATGTTGGCTTTGTCTTCATTGCTTTTAATTCGAGGTCATAGGATTTAATGGGCCTCCATGTATGAATGGAAATTCATTTATGCAAACAAAATATCTCTTTAGGGGCTTGATGATTTTCTAAGCAATTATCCTAATTAGCCCAAGAAAATATAGGTTTTTGGGTGAATTGCTGGTCATTAAAATAATTCTCTTTACTGATTAGAATTTATGGGAACATTTTGTCTGTAGGATGTCTGATGAAAAGAAACCATATTTTTGCTTTTTATGCAGCTGGACCTGTAACCACACAAAGATGTAGACTTTTCAATGATATATGTTTCATTGATTTGAGTAATATTCTAGTTGTCCTCTGAAAAACACTGCGTCGTCCCTAAGCAGAACAGAAAAATAGCTTTGGCTACACTCCATTTTCCAGGATAATTTTCTTCAAAGAAGTCTGATTTCAGATGACTTTGAAAGCTCCTTTCAAAGTGCTTCCTGGATATTCTCTTTTATGTTGGTGGAAATGCTGTTTGGATTATGTCTGACACTTTTGTACACTATTCATAATGCTTATACTGTTTAAAAAAATATGTTCCAGGCTCATATTCTTGAGATTCAATATGTTTATTACATTTTTAATATCACAAGCAGATTTGCTATTTAATAACTATCAGAAGAAGACAATCCAGAGATAAAACAAGAACCATGGATAAACTCAAGTTTTTTCACAGTGAATCAATGCCTGAATTTCCATTTGTGTTTCTGCCTGCCATCTTCTCCTGTAGCCTACTAAAGTAAAAGCTCTCCAGTTTACCCATATGAAGACCAGTATTATTCTGGAGAGTCTTCTTAAAATGGGAACACCTGAGGTCTCCATAGATTGAACTCTCTTCATAAATTCTTAATGGAGTTGTTCCTGGTATCCACAAGGAGATGATCATTCTTAGCAGTGAAACTTTGTTTCCAGGTTGAGTGGTCAATTAGAGACTTGCATTTATAAAGAGACCTCAATGAAGAGAATCTTATCCATGTGTTCACTTTGTTTTTTTAAGAAGCCAAAGTTATCTCTAATGTTTTTGAGAAGTCTTAAGTTGTTCGATTATAAGTTTGTTGTTGTTCAGTCACTCAGTCGTGTCTAACTCTTTGTGACCCCATGGACTACAGCACACCAGGCTTCCCTGTCCTTCACCATCTCCTGGAAATTGCTCAAACTCATGTCCATTGAGTCAGTGATGCCATCCAACCATCTCATCCTCTGCCATCCGCTTCTCCTTCTGCCTTCAATCATGCCCAGCATCAGGGTCTTTTCTGATGAGTTGGATCTTCGCATCAGGTGCCCAAAGTATTGGAGCTTCAGCTTCAGCATCAGTCCTTCCAATGAATATTCAGGGCTGATTTCCTTTAGGGTTGACTGGTTTGATCTTGCTGTACAAGGGACTCTCAAGAGTCTTCTCTAGCACCACAGTTTGAAGGCATCAATTCTTTGGCACTCAGCCTTTTTTAATGTCCTACTCCCATATCCATACATAACTACTGGAAAAAACATAGTTTTGACTATATGGACCTTTGTAGGCAAAGTAATGTCTGCTTTTTAATACACTGTCTGCTACTGCTGCTAAGTCGCGTCAGTCGTGTCCGACTCTATGTGACCTCATAGACGGCAGCCTACCAGGCTCCACCATCCCTGGGATTTTCCAGGCAAGAGTACTGGAGTGGGTTGCCATTGCCTTCTCTGATACACTGTGTAGGTTTGTCATTAATTATAAGTAGCTGTTTCCAACTGAAAGCATAGTTCTCTGTGCAGTAATGGTTGATCCTTTTGTTTCAATGACAAAGGCTGTCACCAACAGGTGTTCACTTATAATACAGATATTGAGTGCTAAGGATTGTATAAGTACATTGTAGGGCTCATGCATTATATACTCAGGATAATGCAGATATTTTGGATAAGACGGCTCACATTCATCCATACATCGGAGATTAGGTGGTACTAGTTACTCCCTTCTGGGCTCTGTTCAAATGACAAATAGTGACAAGAATATGATTAAAGACTAAAAACTTAGAATTAGACTTATTTATGGAGTAGACAACTTCCTCAAAACCCTCAAAGTAAGGAGTTTTCTGGAAAAGCTGAACTGTAGAATGAAGTTACTCCTCATTCTAAATCTAAGGGACAGTTGGATTTTCTCATCTAACATTTATCTAGCTAGCCAAAAGGACAATATGGCTTGTTCCTCAAAAATCTAATTGTTCTTAGAACCAGAAATGACTACCTTTCCCTTTGTAATGCTGTGATCACATCCATAGGGTAACACAACCCAGCAAAGGGCTAGGCTTTCTTTGGTCTCACCAATTAGATGAATTCAGAAGAGTAAATGACCAGGGGATAGGGGGATTTAAAATAGGGAGATTAAGCCCACTTAACTGTTCCTCAACTGTAGGTGAAAAGGAAGTTGCTTCCTCTTAGTGGGATCAGGAAGAGTGCTGTGGCCATGAAAATGTGCCCCTCAGGTCTCCTGCTACAGAGAATGTGGTTAAACAGCTGTTCCATGTGTTCTACTTGGAATTCACTGTCATATTTGCACCTAGGTCTCAGTTTCCAAAGGCTGTTCCTAGCCAATGCTGAATGTGACTGAAATACCAAGGCAGGTCCATTTGAGGGAGATAAAAGTCTTCTAGGACAGATGATTTTGGCTCAAAAGGACTCTACACTAGCTTTACTGAACTTTCTTAGAAATGCACTGCAGTCAAAGACTTTTCTTCCTGCCTCCCTTTCCTCTTCCCCTTTCTTTTCTTCCTTCCCTTTCTCCTTCACAGGGGTCAGCCCTGAATTGCAGTCTGATGCTCTCCCAGCCTTCTCCGGCTTCCCCTCTCCCACTGCCTCTCACTGGCATTCTCCTAGTATCTCTTATTCATCTGTGATCCTGGCTTGTTGTCTGCCTCTCAGAGGACCTGGACAAATTCAAGGAGCAAAGTCATAGGCTATCCACCAACACCAACCATAGTGAAGTCGCTCAGTCATGTCTGACTCTTTGCAACCCCGTGGACAGAGGAGCCTGGCTCTCTGTCTGGGATTTTCTAGGCAAGAGTACTGGAGTGGGTTGCCATTTCCTTCTTCAGGGAATCTTCCTGACCCAGGGATCGAACCCAGGTCTCCCGCATTGTAGACAGACGCTTTACCATCTGAGCCACCAGGGGTTTCACCAGCCATAGATGTATACAAAATAATTTCAAGAAGTGCAGTACTCTGTGAACTTGGACATACTGAAAGCTATTCCTCAGGACTAAGAGAAAAATTGGACCTTCTCCATTGTTACTTCTCAAATGGTGGCTCAGGTGGTAAAGAATCTGCCTGTAATGTAGGAGACACAGGAGATGCAAGTTCAGTCCCTGGGTTGGGAAGATCCTTTGGAGAAGGGAATGGTTACCCACTCCAGTCTTCTTGCCACGGACAGAAGAGCCTGGTGGGCTATAGTCCACGGGGTCAAAAAGAGTTGGATATGACTGAGTGACTAGCACTTTCACAAATTAACAATGGTAAATGACATTTTCTTTTTAACTTCCTAGTCTATGATTTATTGATACTTTTGTAAAACACAAAAACAAAACTTAAAAAATTAGATAAAAGATGTATGAAACCGAAGCCCCAGTTTTTTATTATTAGAATAAATTAATATAAAATTACTTTACAAAGTTGTAATGAAAGTTTCTAAATGCTTATGGCCTATACTTATGATGGACTGGTAACGGCGCTTAGCTGGGCACCAGTCCACAGACCACACTTTGAGCTGTCCTGTTCTAAGGTGTGTGGATCTGAGTTATGTCTACTTGTCACTGGCTCAAATGGTAGAAAAGCTGAAAACTCAAGCTATCAAGTTTCTATTTCTTGAGGCTTTGGGGTTTCCATCTGATAAAGGGCTGACTTGAGTAGGTCAGTGAATGGACTGGTTTTATTGGAGAGGAGCTGTGTACCCTGCTGTGAACTTGAAAAGGGGTTTTGTGGTTTAGGTTTTAGTCACAGAGACAGAACTGGCTTGTGGTCTACCACAAGAATATTTCTTAGTCTCTTAAGTTGCATTCAGGGCAGACATATCAGAATCCCCACAGGTTTCTGGCAATTTCAGAACCTGGGGTGGAGTGTTTTCCTTTCCCTTTCTCTCTGGCCCTGGATTCTCCTCTCCTACCCTGGCTCGAGATCCCTTCACTGGAGTTGGAAGCATGTAAAGTTTATGTTTAGGGGACCCTAAGGTTAGAGAGAACTTCAAGTCGATAAATGGTAGCTTAGGGAAGCATATACCCTTGACGTACTTCTACTTTTCCATTGGTTTTGAAGTTTATTTAAGTGCTAAACACTATACAAACATATAATTTTGGTTCTCCACCTTGTGGTTAATGAAACTGTAAGTAGAACCACATGGAAGTTTATTGATAATTTCAAAGCATTAGGGTGGCTTCACTGGGGCCATGAAATGGCCTTGTCCCTGCAATGAAAAAAACCTTCTTTTGCTTCCTTTATGATTATATCATTATTTTGAATGGACTCAGCATTTTAGAACATTTTTAATTTTTATAGTGCTTTTTAGACATTTTTTTGGTAAGGCCATTTTTAAATTCTTTATTGAATTTTTTACAGTATTACTTCTGTTTTATGTTTCATTTTTTTTGACCACGAGACATGTAGGACCTTAGTTCCCCAACCAAGTGTCGAACCCACACTCCCTGCTTTGAAAGGCGAAGTCTTAACCGCTGGACCACCGGGGAAATCCCTGAAGTCATTTATATTCGCGTTTGTTCTTTGTTGAAAAGTAGAGTAATATGAACCAACAGTCACCTTCTGCTATCATCTCCTCTATTGACTGACTGGCCCAGATACTCCAAACCCATCAGATCATATTTGCCACATAGGCAAAGTAAGAGAAATAAACCCAGGAGAAGAGGGAGGAAAGGAATGCATGTTTGGTTAGAAAGAAAGAAAACTGGCATCAAACTGTTTTCCTGCTGTGGAAAGGGGCACGGATTCAAGAGTGGTGCATGCCTGCAATTTTCTTTCAGTTTCAAATGTCCCTAAGAGTACGCTTCTTCCTCAGCATCCTGAAGAGTTGATGGCACCCTGGGGTTCATAACTTTCAGGGCACCATCCTGGGATTCAGAGCACAGAATCTCGCTGAACAGCCATTTAGTAATGTAAAGGTCAAGAGGTAATTTACAGCCCAGACAGTCAGCTGGCTTTGAAGCCCTGAACTTTGGTAGACCTTACCCTCTGCATGCTTTTTCTGTACAAAAAGATGACACAGATGGAGAATAACTTTTTTTTTTCATCATATACAAATAGCCAATGCTATTATATAATATTAAGCTGCATGACAATGTCTCTTCCTTTTATCATTTTGGTTGATGACCCTATAAAAATGCATTAAACCTAATGAAAGTGCATCTTAAGCACTGCATCCTGAACATCTGAAAGAATATATTTTATTTGTGGCTTCTTCATCTTAAGCTATGATAAGGGAAACTTAACTGGTTATTAACCTTACAGTCTTTCGCTGTTGGTCTTTGGTAGAGTTATCTGTATTCAGAAAAGACATGGTCAAAGGAGAGCAGAATAATTTGCTGGCTTGGCAGCTCAGGACATGTGTTTCATATTTAACAGAGATAAATCTGTAGGCTGTGATACAAGAAGATACCTACTTCTAAACAAAACTAGGCTTAATGAAACAGCACAGAGATAAACAGGTCATATTCCAAAAATGTTTGGTGTGAGTCATCCTTAGTGAAGTATGGGCCACTGTCTTTTACTTCCTGAAAATTCAGTGTTTTAGAGACTCAACTGTGTCTTTTAGATGTCTGTTAAGGGTGTATGTTCTGCTCAAGCTTTGATTTTCTTGATTCTTCTATATTAGGCTAGGAGGGTTGGATATAAAGACTGAACAGCATTATACAATGAATTATAGAAAATAATGGTAAGAATAAGTCAGAGAAAACACCATCTTTGAGAGTTGTATTTTTACACAGGCTTCCAAAATTACCAATTTGTAGGACTTCCCTGGTGGCCCAGTGGTTAAGACTCTACTTCCACTGACAGGGGTTTGATCCCTAGTCGGGAACTGAGATGCTACCTACTAAGATCCTGTATGATATGACCAAACAAAAACTAAGACAAAATTACTGACTCAAGATCAGAGGTGCAGAAGAGATTTTGGGTGGCTAGAACCCGAGGCACGGCAGACTGTCTGCTTTGACGTGTTTTCTCCTGTCTCTTCTTCCTTCTACCATTTTTACTCTAAATTTGATTTCAAGGAGCACAGAGCCCGTATTTTGTGTTATTCAAAAATTATTTTGATTCAAAGAAAATATATCTATCCCAGATAGGAAATGATGCCTCATTTTTGCCATACATTCTTAATCCATCCTTTCCCACTTTTTTGCCTTACAGAGGAGCCCCAAGATGAAGCCTTTAAATAGTCCAAAAGGAAAAAAAAAAAAAACAACACCACTCTTCCCCCAAGTCTCTGCTTGCTCTCATGGTGGAATTCTGCTTGCTCCTCCTGACATTTCTGATCTCATGTTTTCATCCCACTGAAGAGACTTGGAAGGTGGGTCTCAGTCTTTTTGCTTTTCTACCCTGAAAGACGCTGGATCATAGGGATGGGGTTTAATTTGAAAAACAAGACTTTTGGAACTGATTAAACATGCATGTAAAAAATCTCTACATTAAGTCATTGTATAGTAAAATTTAACAAGACAAGTGAGCAGGTGGTAAATGAACAAAAACTGATGTGAAAAGTGATGTTTACATAAATAGCAGCCCAACTAATCATTTGAAATACAAAAGACTTCAAGACATCTAAAATTTTGGGTATCCCAAGTTCCAAGTGTTCTAAGGGCTTCTGGAATCTTTTAAACTTTACCCTTCAGCACTCTTTAAAGCAGAGAAGGACAGAATAATTTTCCTTCTCAAGTTGAGACTTTTAAACTACCCTTAGATCTTGCACAGAGTAGAAATGCATGTTCTCCTTGATCCAGCACAGGAACTATAACTCTCCAAAAATAACAAGTTGTTTTGCAGTTCATAGAACAAAACTCAGTCATACCAGAAAGTCTCTGAAAAGAAAGACTTCAGAGGGCATTTTGGGAAGTGAATAGGGACTTCTTTAATAGTAGAAAAAGGGATGGATCTGGCTTAACTACATAAAACAAGTGTGTGTGTGTGTGTGTGTGTGTGTCCCTGTCATCTCACCTCCATTTCTAAGCCACATCTTCTTTGAATTTTCAGCACTCTAATCAGATATGTTACATGTTAATTGCAAAAAGTCTACTTGTGATGAGAATGAAGTTTCTGTGCTTTGACATATTAAATGCTGGATAAAGAGGTTTATTTGGAACCTAAAATTATTGAAAAAAATGGTATCAGAATGAGAAGATAGATATCTTTGCATTCTCATTGTTTTTTTAAAGAGAAGATATCATTTATAATATTCCTTTCTTATTATCTTAAGCAGTAGATTTTTAAAGCTGATTTTTATATTTTATATTTGGTATTCAAGTTCATAATGAGGTATCATAAATACTCGCAAGTTTTTGAATTTAATCAATAAGATATTTGACATTTGTTTGACTTTTTCTTTGAGTGAAATCTATTTATTTTTTCCAAACTTTACACTTTCATTTTGTATTTGGGTACAGCTGATTAACAATGTTGTGGTAGTTTCAGATGAGCAGCAAAGGGACTCAGACATACATGTACCTGTGTCCATTTTGCCCCCAAACCCCCTCCCGTCCAGGCTGGCACATAACGTTGAGCGGAGTTTCACGTGCTATACAATATGTCCTTGTTGGTTATCCATTTTAAATATAGCAGTGGGGTCATGACCTTTCCCAAATCCCTAACTATCCCTTTCCTCCGGCAATCACGAGTTCGTTTTCTAAGTCTGCGAGTCTCTTTCTGGTTTATAAGTAAGTTCATTTGTATCATTTCTTTTTAGAGTCCGCATATAAGGGATGTCATGTGATATTTCTCCTTCTCTGTCTGACTTACTTCACTCAGTGTGACACTCTCTAGGTCTGTCCATGTTGCTGCAAATGGCCTTATTTCACTCTTTTTTTAATGGCTAATACTCCATTGTATATATGTGGCACATCGTCTTTATCCATTCCTCTGTCAATGGACATTTAGGTTGCTTCCACGTCTTGGCTATTGTAAGCTGTGCTGCAGTGAACACTGGGGTGCATGTATCCTTTTAGATCATGTTTTTCTCCAGATATATGCCCAGGAGTGGGATTGCAAGGTCATGTGGTAGTTCTGATTTTAGGTTTTTATAAGTAACCGCCATACTCTTCTCCACAGTGGCTATACCAATTTACACCCCCACCAGCATTTGTTTATGGATTTTTTGATGATAGTCATTCTGACTGGTGGGAGGTGACATCTCATTGTAGTTTTGATTTGCATTTCTCTAGTAACTGTTATTTTGAACATCTTTTCATGTGCCTATTGGCCATCTGTAGGTCCTCTTGGGAGAAATGTCCATTTAGGTGCCCATTCTGCCCATTTTGGGGCCCTCCCTGGTAGGTCAGACAGCCAGGAATCTGCCTACAATGTGGGAGACTTGGGTTTGATCTCTGGATTGGGAAGATCCATGGAGAAGGAAATGGCAGCCCACTCCAGTATTCTTGCCTGGAGAATCCCTATGGACAGAGGAGCCTGGCGGGCTACAGTACAAGGGTCACAAAGAGTTGGACATGAATGAATGGCTAAGCACACAACACAGCCCATTTTTTGAGTGGGTTGTTTATTTTGATGCTGTTAAGCATCATAAGCTGTTTGTCTCTGACATAAATCACAGCAACATCTTCTTTAAATTCATCTCCTAAAATAATGGATATAAAAGCAAAAATAAACCAATGGGACCTACTTAAACTCAAAAGCTTTTGCACAGCAAAAGAACAATAAACAAAATGAAAAGACAACCCACAGACTGGGAGAAAACATTTGCAGATGATGTGACCAATAGGGGATTAGTCTCCAAAATTTACAAACAGCTTATGACGCTTAACAGCATCAAGACATCTGTTTGTTTTGTGGCAAGATTAGAAGATATGTTTCAAAAAAAGTTTCAACTTTTTTTTTTTTTTTTGGTGATGGGCAGGCAGGGGGAGAAGTGGGATTTGTAGTAAAGAAAGGTAAATTTTTGTCCTCTATCAAGTTCAGATTGATGCTAGGTCCTGAGGAGTTAAGCAGAGAGTCGACTAATTCTTCATCAACCTTTTTCCTTTTCTTCTTGGCACATAGACCACATTTCCCAAATAGACATCCCTGCAGTTAGTGACAAACATGTGACTGGTTCTGGCCGATGGGATGGGGGTGGAATCATGTAGGCCACCTCCAGGCCTGGCCTATATATTCCCTCAAGATCTCATGTATGTGCTTTATTCCCCCATCTGCTAGCAGAATACCAAAGATCCAGTGGAAAACTCTGGACCTTAAGGAATAGCAGAGCAGCTAGAACGAAAGAATCTGTTTCTAGATCCCAATGCACAACACAGCCCCTGCTGACCTAGAAGGACTTTGATGTGAGAAAGAAGTAAAGCTGTATCATGCCAAGCTAAGATTCTGAGGTTTATTTGTTACAGCCATGAATCTTCCTGACCAATGCAGGGGAAGAGTCCAGGAATATGTGGAATGGGCATATCAGAAGATATGGTAGGCAGGATTCCAGGATGAAACTCCATGACCTCTGCCATCTGGTATTACTCCCATGATTATTCTATGTTCCATGGAAAAGGGAATTTTCCAGATGTAAATAAAATGACCTATGAGATGGTAGAGAGGTTACCTATTTTCCTAAGGCAACCCACTTCAGTATTCTTAAACTGGGATAATCCCATGGACAAAGGAGCTTAGCAGACTACAGTCCTTGGGTTTGCATAGAATTAGACATGACTTAGTGACTAAACAACAACAAACCTAACCAGAAAAACCCTTTAGAAGCAGAGAATTGTCTCTAGCTGGTAGTGGAAAAGGGAGCGAGAGAGGTTTGAAGTGTGAAAGGGATTTGACACTGAAATGGGAGAGGGTCATGTGGAAAAGACCCGAGAGGGTCTTATAGGAGGCGAAAGTGCCAGCCAGCTGTTGGCAAGATAATGGAACCTGTCTTAGAGCCATAAGGAAATTCATCCTGCCAACAACTGGAGGGAGCTTGGAAGTAGGTCTTTCCCTAATTGGGCCTCTAAATGAGGAAACATGATAGATAGAGATGCAGACATATAATAAATACTATGTACATCAATTCCCTGATCTGTTCATCTAGTCTAGCTCATTTTCTGTTGCTTTTAGTTATCTTCCTAACAAATACATATTAAGTACCAATGCGTGCCAGGCCTTGTGCTTGGCACAGTCACCTCGTCACCTGGGAAGTCCAAGCCTCTGTCTCCTAACTCACTTGATGAGCTCTGTGAGCTTAAGCCTGTGTATGCATAAAGTTTTCTCCTCCTCCATCATGAGAGGCCTTAAATGTACCTGCTCCGTTGCCATTCAGATGGTTATTATAATTCAGTTTTAATTGTAGTTGCCACTGCACCTGCTGCGATGAGTTAAGCTCCTGGCAACTTTCTGGAAGACAGACTTGCTAAAGCACTGCTGGGTAAGTGCGATCATGAGCTTTGTAGAGCAGAGGGGCAAAGCACCACTCTGCAGCCTCATCCTCGCGTGGTGTCCTCACCTCCCAGCGCACTGTCATGCACCTGCCTGTGTCACTTTCTGGTGCTAGCTTATGAAAGGGAGAAGGAAGGGGAGAAGTCCCCCTGCTGGCTTAGCTGCCATCGGAACATGGGGTGACAATTCCCCCTGTCCTGACTCCCAGCCTGGAGAGAAATGGGGGTCCTCTCATTGTTTTCTTCAGTCTCAAGGGACCATAGGGTTATCTTTTATTGCTCCAAGTGATAAAATGGATAGAATTCTTTACTACCTGGGGATGAGTAGCAGTAAAATTAAGTAAACCTAAAAGGGAAATATGTCAAAATGAAAGGCATCTTCAAATACTACCTTTGGGTATTATTGAGAGGTCAAAGACCCAGTGGAGGAAACTCTTTTCAGCTTGCATGTGTCCAGGTGCCTATCAATTTGAAATTCTTACCTCGGTCCTTGTTTCTGAACTCGTCTACTTCCCCCTGGTTAGTGTTCTAGTTATTTATTGCCACATAAGAAATCACCTTAAAAATTAGTGCCCTAGCACAGTGATTTGATATTATCTCTTATGGTTCTGATCTGACTGGTTCTTGCTTAGAGATCTCTCCTGTGGTCGCATTCAGTTGTCAGCTGAACTGGAAGCCATCTGAAGGCTTGACCAGTTCATGCCTGGGGCCTGAACAAGGATAACTGACAGTTGGGTTAGCTGGAGCTGTCGCCCTGGGTGCCTACATGTATTGTCCTCTGCATGGTGGGCTCGGGCGCTCATACTTCTCAGATGGCAACTCAGGACTCCAGGCAGAAGCTCAAAGTTTCTTTTGACAAAACGTCAGAGGTCAGTGCAGCATAACCTCCTGCACATTCTGTTAAGCAAGTCCCAGGCCAGCCTGCTCTGAATTGCAGAGGAGTGGACAGCACAAAGGTATGGATGTGGGTGATGTGGTTCACTGGGGGGAAGCATCTGTTGTATTTTGTAGGCAGGAGTAGTTGAGGGATTATAAAAATCCCCCAGTCTTATTGTCAGTGAGCTGATTATGAAGTCATTTAGAATGAAGGACCCAGGCTTAATGGAACTGACTAAACTTGATCTGCCAGAGTCATGAACTTCAGTGTCTCTGGTTGAGGCTCCACTTTCTGGCAAGCAGATGGTTTACACTGAATTGGAAAATTTTATCCACCCTTTTCTGGGCAGATTTCTCATCAACGGCAAAATCCACACTTGATTGTTTTGTTGTTTAAAATGAAGATACAGTGAGAGAATTTGAATTTCTCATGGCTGTATAACTTAATACAGATTTTGCTTTGTCATTTTGTCAATCAAAACAAACACATGAAAAGATACTCAACATCACTCGTTATCAGAGAATTGCAAATCAAAACCACAATAAGGTACCATTTCATGCCAGTCAGAATGGCTGCTATCCAAAAGTCTACAAGCAATAAATGCTGGAGAGGATGTGGAGAAAAGGGAACCCTCTTACAGTGTTGGTGGGAATGCAAACTAGTACAGCCATTATGGAGAACAGTATGGAGATTCCTTTAAAAACTGGAAATAGAACTGCCATAGGACCCAGCAATCCCACTGCTGGGCATACACACCAAGGAAACCAGAATTGAAAGAGACACATGTACACCAATGTTCATCACAGCACTGTTTATAATAGTCAGGACATGGAAGCAACCTAGATGTCCATCGGCAGACGAACGGATAAGAAAGCTGTGGTACATATACACAATGGAGTATTACTCAGCCATTAAAAAGAATACATTTGAATCAGTTCTAATGAGGTGGATGAAACTGGAGCTGATTATACAGAGTGAAATAAGCCAGAAAGAAAAACACCAATACAGTATACTAACGCATATATATGGAATTTAGAAAGATGGTAACGATAACCCTGTATGTGAGACAGCAAAAGAGACACAGATGTATAGAATAGTCTTTTGGACTCTGTGGGAGAGGGTGAGGGTGGGATGATTTGGGAGAATGGCATTGAAACATGTAAAATATCATATGTGAAACGAATTGCCAGTCCAGGTTCGATGCATGATACAGGATGCTTGGGGCTGGTGCACTGGGATGACCCAGAGGGATGGGATGGGGAAGGGGGTGGGAGGGGGGTTCAGTGTGGGGAACACATGTACACTCATGGTGGATTCAAGTCAATGTATGGCAAAACCAATACAATATTGTAAAGTGATTAGCCTCCAATTAAAATAAATAAATTTATATTAAAAAAATTCTAGGGAATCTAGATGAACCTGTTTGCAGGGCAGGAATAGAGACAAACACATAGAGAATGGACCTGTGAACATAGGAGGAGACGGGCAGGTATGACAAATTGACAGTTTAGGACTGACATATATACTCTACCATGTGTAAAACAGATAGCTAGTGGGAACCTGATGTATAGCACAGGGAATTCCGTGATGACCCAGAGGGGTGGGATGGGGGAGGGTGGGAGGGAAACAAAGTGGCAGGAAATGTATATATACATACATATAGAGCTGATTCACTTTGTTGTACAGCAAAAGCTAACACAACATTGTAAAGCAATTATACTCCAATAAAAAAATACTAGGGAAGGCATCATGTGGGGTAAGTAGTCCCTTGGTGAGGTGCTTGGGAGGAACAGAGAATACTTAAGCAGTGGTTTCTGTTGCTTAAGGAACAGGTCAGTTCTGAAACCAAAACTTACAAGTAAAATTTGTACCTTAGAGGAAAGGCTGCAGCTTAAAATTTAGTTGAGAAATTAAGACATTACATCTAGGGAAAGAATAAAAGAGCATGAGAGAATTTGGATTTTATGGTTTTCTAATCATTCTTCATCCTCTGAACCGCAGAACTTTAGGCTTTAGATTGGAGATAAGCTTATTGATCTTTTCTTTCCAGTAGTTGCTGTTTCAGGATAAATTTAGGATAAAGCACTTATCCTCTACATCTACATTTATAATTCAGTTGAATTTTGGTATACAGCCAATCGATACTTAAAAATTGATACCTGGATGGAAAAATAATTTAATAATGTAATTTGATGTCACAATGATTTATTCCAGGTTAATGGTTATTGCTAAAGCTGAAACTCCAGTACTTTGGCCACCTCATGTGAAGAGTTGACTCATTGGAAAAGACTCTGATGCTGGGAGGGATTGGGGGCAGGAGGAGAAGGGGACGACAGAGGATGAGATGGCTGGATGGCATCACTGACTCAATGGATGTGAGTCTGAGTTAACCCCGGGGGTTGATGATGGACAGGGAGGCCTGGTGTGCTGTGATTCATGGGGTCGCAAAGAGTCGGACACGACTGAACGACTGAACTGAACTGGACTGAATGGTTATTGATAGAATGCAAAACATTCTCTGCCCAGAATGGTTAACCAATAATTGGACCAGGAGAGAATCAAGCTCCTCCAGTGATGAGTACTGTAGTAGTCTCATGGATCACAAAAGTAAGAAAGAATTAGTTTTTGCCCTCAAGGGAGTCACAGTTTACTGGAGAAAGCAACATGTAATAGATAACACTACTCTTGCATAGTACACAAAGTGGTGGAGGAAACATACTGTGACAAGTAGGAAGGCCACTGATAACCTGAGGATGGCAGTGTTTGTGCAGGCTCTTCAAGGCTCAGAGAAGGCAGTTTACTCTAAGCCAGGAAGACCTTGTTCAGAGGCTGGGAATGGTAAAAGGACCCAAAATATGCAGGGACTAGTTAGACTCATTGGAGAAGGCAATGGTACCCCACTCCAGTACTCTTGCCTGGCAAATCCCATGGACGGAGGAGCCTGATGGGCTGCAGTCCATGGGGTCGCAGAGAGTCGGGCATGACTGAGCGATTTCTCTTCACTTTTCACTTTCATGCATTGGAGAAGGAAATGGCAACCCACTCCAGTGTTCTTGCCTGGAGAATCCCAGGGACGGGGAGCCTGGTGGGCTGCCGTCTATGGGGTCACATAGAGTCGGACACGACTGAAGTGACTTAGCAGCAGCAGCAGCAGCAGTTAGACTCATGGAGGAGGAGGGTTATAGTGCAGTGTGTGTTTGTGGGATGGAGTAGGTTTGGGGTACAATTGAGAGCATTAGCAGTAAAGGCAGCTGGAGCATAGTCAGGGCTCAGATGGTACATTTGATGTGTCTGTCTGAGTCAGAAGTAGGGTTTGGATGGGTTGGCTAGAACGCAGATAAAAAGAGAAAAAGTTTGACAAAATGCCCCTGCCAAACAATAAGCTGAGGCCAGGACTTGTTAACTGACCTCAGCTTGTTTCACATCTGGAAGATCAGTCTAGGAGGACAAAGGACAGCAGCATGCAAACACCATCAGTCAAAGGTTGAAAAGGAGCCCTAGGTCGGGTAAACACAGAGGCTTGAGCAGTAGGCGCAGGAGCCTGTCAGCTGCCTTTAGTCATGTGAAACTGGTCCTCAGGAGGAGGGAGGCCAGTCCTTGAAAGAGGATGAGGCTTTTAGGCACCTGATCATTTGGGGACAGTCCAAAAGTCTAGGTACTAGGCATTCGAGATCCAATCAAGCTGATTACATGGCCATCCAGTGAGCTGGCTTAAAGCTTATTTATAAGTTTTCTGCACTGACACACTGTTCTTGGGATATGTTTAAAAACTAGACCTAAGGAAAGGATTAAGAATCTCAGTGGTTAGAAGTGTCAAAACCCTAGCAAAGCCCAGTTTTTCATAGACAGGTATACTAGTCAGGGTGCTCCAGAAACAGAACTGATTGTGTGTGTGTTTGTGTGCACGCTCACGTGTGTGTGTGTTTGTATAGAGTTATTTTAAGGAATTAGCTGATGGTGGCTGGGAAGTCCAAAATCTTCATGGTGGGACAGAAGACAAACCCAGGGAAGAACCAATGTGCAAATCAATCTGTTGGCAGAATGCCTTGTTGCTCATTTATGCTCTCCTCAGCTTCATCCTGCATTTTTTTGTTACTGTTATTTAAAAAATCCTTTCATCTTATGTAAACAATATATTCACTTCTGACCCACACCCTAGTCTTTATCCTCTAGTTTTTCAGCCACTCTTCCTCACTTCCCACTCTTTTCAAATCTTTCCTTTATTATCTCTGTTATTTTTGCGACACTCAGCTCAAAATCCCATTTTTATTCATCCTTTGATGCATAGATGATGACTCTTCCCACAGGGTTTAGGACTTTGAAGACAAGGACTAGGTCATACTTTTCTTCACATTTGTATATACTGTAGTGTCACCTGTGAAAGAGCAGGCCATTGCTCCTCCACACTCAAAGGAATCATATTATAAGGAGATCATGAATGGAATATAATTGCGTTAGTGGAAATATCTTGCATGGCATAAACACTATCTAACTCATTGGCAATAGCCAATCAAAAAACTCTTCATATTAAGAAATGTTGTTCTGTGTTTTAGGTTTTAGTTCAGTTCTTCATTTTATTCTGTTGAAAGGAAAAGTGAAATCGCAAAACAAATGCAATGTAAAGAATACAGTAAAATATAGAAGTGTTCCTTAAAAGCCTACTTTACTTTTATTTTTTGGATGTGTTGAATTTTCTTTTTCCTTTTTGTCCTGTGCCTCTGACTACTTTGGCTCTCAATGATGACAAAACACTTACTTCCTATGATGATTAAATTGCCACACATTTTTATAATGGATCAAAGCCTAAAGTTTTCAAGATCTGATTTGGTGATAGTTTCCTGGGGGAAAGGGTCTCTGTTTAAACAGAATTATTAAAAGGGCTCCTTGGATCAGTTATGAGCCCAAGACTTTCTTTAAGTTTCAAAACCAGATTATATGATGCATTTTAATTTCATAAACAAAGCCCTCTAAAAATGTGAACTCCACTGTAATTATAAGATACTTGGAGATCACAAAGTAAATAGTAAGCATACATTCTTTGTCTTTCTTTTTTTTTTTTTACTGTACCAATAGATTTAAGAAATACATACAGAATCTCTTCAAAGAATATAATATCCTAATATTAATTTATAGAAAACACCATGTCACAACCAGAAATACTGGTGTATTACACACTTTTAGAGTTGACCCTGTAATCAGTTCAGTTCAGTTGCTCAGTCATGTCTGACTCTTCACGACTCCATGAACTGCAGCATGCCAGGCCTCCCTGTCCATCACCAACTCCCGGAGTCCACCCAAACCCATGTCCATTGAGTCGGTGATGCCATCCAACCATCTTATCCTCTGTTGTCCCCTTCTCCTCCTGCCCTCAAGCTTTCCCAGCATCAGGGTCTTTTCTAATGAGTCAGCGCTTCGCATCAGGACCCTGCAATAACCTTGCCTTAAAAGAAGGTGTTCTTGCCTTAAGAAAAGAGCTGCAAGTAGAATCTTGTCTTGATGACAATTCCAGCTTCCTATCTGCTGTCTCTGGGCCCCAATTCTGTTGCCTCCTCCTTCCACACTTTCACTGTAAATGTAAATCACTCTCAGTCTGAAAGAAGGGATGAAAGTTTGGCCACACCCCTCCCATAGGATATTGTCCCACTTTAGCAGAATTACTGGTAACCAGACCCTTTCAAGTCTACCTTGAAAGCCCTGCAGGTTTCTCTCTCACCATTTCCTCCTTATAGTTTATAATTCAACCTCAAAATGAAGAATATGTTGCCATTTTATGAACATGAACATATGATGAACTCTTGTCTCCAGGCCTTGGCAAAGCCCATTCCCAAACTCTAGTTCTCCTCTCCTCTAATCTTAATCTATGTCAGTAGTTCTTATTCCTGTCTTTACCACCCAGGATGCTTAAGAAACAGCAACAAATACATCAAACAAACCAATATCTGGGCTCCACCCACACCAGTTACATCTGATGTCCTGGGCTCAAAATTTATTGGAATCTTTTCATGTCAGCTAATGTGTATTGAGGGTTAAGAATTCCTGAAACTAAGTTGTTCTTTTCCTGAAGAATTCTACTTGTCGTCTCTCTCTTCCACCAGGAAGTCTTTATTAGATTTCCCAAAACTAGGTTAGAGCTAGTCATTTATGTGTTATTATGGTATTTTACTTCTTACGGTGCTATTCATTTTATTATTTAAAATGTATCTACTGACGACAACCATGTGCAGGCACAGTGCCACGTGCCTGGGTAATTGAGGAAGGGAGCAGGGGGCAGGGGAGGGCACAGATGACAGTTATTTGTAGAGCATGTGTTGTACTTTATATTTCTCATCCCTTCCTGAGGTTCCTATGCTCCTCCAGGAAGCACCATGCATTTCTAAATGACTGAAATGATTGCATAGTGTCTTCTATATTTGCTTATTTTTTAACTTATGTGCTTCTTTTATTCTGTAGCATTCAGCAGAGTAAACTGTTCAGAGTCATTGTGTATAAAATGTGTTACTAGAAAATTTGAATAATTTTATGATGGCACATGACCTGTCTTTTAGATTGGTGGCTCAGACAGTAAAGAATCTGCCTACAATGTAAGAGAGACAAGGAGATGCAGTTTCGATCCCTGGGTTGGGAAGAGCCGCTGGAGAAGGGAATGGCAACCCGCTCTAGTATTCTTGCCTGGAGAATTCCATGGACAGAGGAGGCTGGCCTGCTACAGTCTATGGGGTTGCAGAGTCAGTCAGGACTGAGCAATTAATACTTTCACCCAGATTTCTTTAGAGATTTAAATGTGGGAAAATAAACCCATGTTGGGGGTTTGTTTCATATATTTTATCTCTCATTAGAAAAATTCACAAGCAAATCACCATAGATTAAATCTGCCCGCTTTCTTTGATAAACAGTACTTGAAGAAAGTCTCTATGAATCTTAAGTTAAAGAAAGCTGAGAGAATACAATTACTTTGCTCCTAACTGAATACAGAACTGAGTAGAGATTTTTGACAACTAGACTATAAGCTGAAAGTCTGAATGTGCTGGATGTTTTAAATCTGCCTCTCCTGACCCACTCTCTACCCTTTTCTATCTTGCTCTGTCCTCAGGAGAGGCTGAAATCTAAGGACAGACCTTCTTGTCCTCTAGCTTTCTTTGGGGATTGGCCTGGGAGAGAAAGAAGCAGGACATTGGAGGGTGAGAGGAGAGAGAAGTTGTGTTTTTTGCCTCAGCGCCCTCCCTGCCAGACCCATGGCTGGTGGTGGATTTCTTCTTCCACTAAATATCACAGCCCCTATAGAGGGGCCCTTTACTACAATCTCAGCAGATTCCAGTAACCACTCTAGAGGTGGGAATGTTTGCTCAGCTCATTGCTGTTGGTAACTCTGAGTTGCTGCACCATCTTCTCTGTAAGGGTGGTGTGGTGTGCCATTCAGCACCATGTCAGCACTGAGATACTCATTCCACCAGCTGCTAAGGAAGTTGCCCTTAGTCAAAGAGAACCATCTTGGCCAAATTTCCCAGTAGGCAGCCAGCAAGCAATGGTGGGTCTACTTGGACAGTGTAAGGACCTGGCCTTCTTGCCTAAGAAGGCACAATTTTGAAGGGCTGTACATGGTCCAGAGCTCATATGAGACAGACCAGAATCTTTGCAGTGACTGCATCAGGGTTTGGCTCCTGCTTCTACCCAAACTTGCTTCCTTCACCTTCACAGGTGTTGATCCCAAGGGCACTCCCTAGTAAATTCCTGCAAGAAAATCTTCATCTCAGACTCCACTTCCCTCAAGACACTACCCATACCTTTTGTAAGAGTCTTTTCTCTAAATCCTCTTTAATCATCCACTCTGACTGTGCTATTTGTTTCCTGCCCAGATGCTGACAGATATACTCATTGTTTTCAAATCAAGAGCATCTGATAAAATCCTAATTTGCTCTACCTACAAATTGCTTTCAGCAAAATTTGTGGATACAATGTGAGGAAATTGTTCTTGGTTAATCTCTATAATATTAACCAGATCAAGGAAGAACTTGTCAATAAAGAAGAGACATTGGAGGGTGGGAGGAGAGAGAAGTTGTAAATGACATAAATGTCCTAGTCATCTTAAAGCTTATACCAATATACCAATTATGAAATTTTTACCAAAATGTATTTTGGATTTAACTTTTGAAAATAATTTTTAAAGGTGAGCATTGTTTTATAACCATAGTCCCCAGAGTGGAGTGATTTTTAGGAGAAGTGACAGGCTAGTGAAAGCAAAATTCTGGTAATATAATTATCAACCACCTTGATGGGGAAGAGAGGAGAAATTTATCTTAATAAATGTTTAGCACATAATTGGTACTCAGTAAATATTGAAAGAATATATGAGTAAAATCCATGTCATTCTATAGTGGCTCTCTGATAAACTCAAATAAAGAAAGAAATATAATCAAACAATAGAAGAAATACACCCAACAAAAAGTAATATGAAAGATTGGAAAGGATCTGTGAAATAAGGATTTAAGATTTATGGCTTAGAACAGATGGTAAATGACAGAGGGAGACAATGGCAGAATTACACAAGTCTTCTTTTGTTTTTATTTTTTCTTTTTGACAAACAAAATAATCTTTAGAAAGAGTAGCATATATGTGTTTAATTTGTGAAGTAAAGCATCTAATATGGTCCGATAAGAGCACAACTTACATGCTTTCAATAAATACAAATTTTAAACTAAGACATTTTGCATCTAAGACTGAAGTTTCAGTCTCCTGGGAAAACTGTGGAGTCACCTTCACAGGGATATGTGAAGGGAATCCTTCACTGGGCAATAAGTTGGATAAACAATTCATGATATCTCTCCTAATGCGTGAGTTCTATTCTTCGAAATTTTTTCCCACACTTGGCTGGGAGACATTGTTCAATTATAAAGCATTCCTTTCCTCTTAAGATGTAACTGAGGAGGTTGCATTACTTGAATGTGGGAAAGCTTAGGTAAGATATCTTGAGAAAAGGATCAAAGACTACTGCAAAACTAGCCAGACCAAGTAGCCATATATTGTTCCATTGTTGTTATTGTGATCAAAGACTTAGTTTTAAAAAGTTAGATCACTTTATTACTATGATAATTAGGAAAACTTAAATGATTTAGAATTAGCAACAGGAATACCTTACAATGAATTGTCATGATTCAGTTATTTGGTCTATGGAATAATAATAACAATAAATTCTACATGTTTACATAAAGCTAAGAAAAATTTATGTTTTGAATTAGTTGTCTGGACTGAGCCAATGCTCAGTATAGTATAAACACAGTCTTAAATAAGAAAATCAGGGAAAAAAATTTTGTCAAATAATTGTGGGAGATTACTGACTTGATAAAACAATTGATTATTTTTTCACACTTGAACTAGTTGTGGCACCATTTCAGAAATTATTTTCGTTATCTGTGTAATGACCAGCTATTTCCCATGATCTCCTGGGAGCACAAGGAGAATGGGCTTCAGTTGCACAAGGTAACTTTCTAGCCAGCAAAGTTCTGAGATCTAGATTACGGTAATCAGAGTGTTTGCAAATTGTTTCCCCTGGATGCCTTAGAAAACAGACAAGTGCCTGTCTGTCTTGGATGGCATAATTGCAGCCCTGTGCTGCCCTGAATGGGGTCTGAGCTCAGTGACCTCATAGATTTCCAGAGCTACAGCATGGCAGCGTTACTGTTAGAGGGATAGAGAATCAACAGGAAGAATCAATTTCTGTGTCTTAAGAAGAAAGAGTAAGCCAGTTAGGAACCGAGTTGCTTGGCTAAGATATTAGTGTGGGAAATAAATTCCTGCTTTCCTCATGGTGGAATAGAAGGGATATTATGCTTCCTATTTTACAAATCTAATAATCAGCGTTTGAGTTTGGTATCCTCATTCCACATCTATAATCAGTTACAGACTGTTCATCTCATGAGGTAAAAGAAGCTTTTTGGGTTTTTTTCCCCTTGTTTAAGTTTGGTAAGGAATCAGAATGACCTTTAACCCTGGACACATACTCCCAAGGTATTTTTAAGAGGCAGCCAGGGATAGAGAGTATAACTTTTGTGGGTCATGCTGACCCCTGCATGACGCACAATAGAACCCCCTGAAAACGTGGAGGCTGTATTGCTGTGCCTGGAGTTCATCTGGTGACTCACCAGGCATCAGGCAAACATGACTAATTACAAGTCGCAAATGACAAGGAATAAATGTGAATCTCTCTTCTCTTTAGCCTTCTTCAAATCTTTATGGAAGCAGAATGTCACCCATTCTCTGGCCATATTTTTCCTTTACGTGAATCTCAACAAATGGTGTGTCATCGAAGATAATGTGTTTAATCTACATTCTTACCCTGAAAAATAGCATAGAACTAAATGGGAAGGAAAATGTTTACACACACACATGCAGAAAACACATCACATTCTGTATTCTAATGGCATATAATGACTTGTCCATCTTGCCCTTGAATCTAATAAATTGGTCTTTGTAACCAGAGAAATAATATTCTTTCTCTATCTAAAGAGACACTGGGAAAATATCTCAGCTAAAAAAAAAAAGTCATAGCAGCATAGGGGTTTCTGGGAACAATGTTACAAAGACAGGCCCACGCGAGTGCACTGCTTCCTCAAGTCCAGCCAACAGGGCAGTGCCCCATGCCCTCCTTGGCAGAAATTGCAAGAGGAATTTGAATCTGCATGCTCAGTTGCTCAGTTGTGTCCAACTCTCTGTGACCCCACGGACTGTAGCCCTCCAGGGTCCTCTGTCCACAGGATTTTCCAGTCAAGAATACTGGAGTGGGTTGCCCTTTTGTCCTCCAGGGAATTTTCCCAACCCAGAGTTTGAACTCGAGTCTTTTGTATCTCCTTCATTGGCAGGAGGATTCTTTACCACTAGAACCACCTGGGAAGCCCTAATTCGAATCTAAGTTTTAGTCGCTCAGTAGTGTCTGACTCTGTGATCCCATGGACTGTAGCCCGCCAGGCTCCTCAGTCCATGGGATTCTCCTGACATGAATACTGGAGTGAGTAGCCATTCCCTTCTCCAACGGATCTTCCTGACACAGGGGTCAAACCCTGGTCTCCTGTGTTTCAGGAGGACTCTTTACCATCTGAGCCACCAGGGAAGCCCTCTCTTTAACTGAGCAGTGAAACAGGGGTCTGGTACTCTCTGGGGTGGCAGCCTTCCAGTGTTTCTCATTCCAGGAAAGTGCCCCCAAACAAACCCAGACTGTCAGAGTCCCTGGGTCTGTCTGTCTCCTCTTCATCAGCACACCAGTTCTTAGTGGGTGCAAATCCAGGAGTGATGGGTGAGAAATGGGTGGTGGGTGGCTGCGTTTCCACAGTGAGAAGGCGGAGAAAGGGAGCCTCCCTGCTGGGACCTTTCTCTGCCAACACCTATTCCTACAGAACAAGTGCACTTTCAGGTAAAAGTAATAGATAGTATCCTATTCGGGTGACGCTGGAGATTTTTACCTTTGCTTTTGACAGGGAAGCCATGTAGTCTGCAGAACAGAGATTAGGTTGCATACAAAACTTAGAACTAGAAACCCCTGTAGCTGCAGCATGAATCATAAATTCCCCATGGGATGCAGATGCGGGGCTCTGATTCGTTCCTCTTGTAAGACTTCAGACCCACAGATATCCTCAGAGGTCCTCGGGAACTAGGTGAAGGGGAAGTTTATGAGCCTTCATTGCTCTGCCTCTCCCTTCCCTGTCCTCCTAGGGCTGTGTGTGGAAATAAAGGCCAGGCATCTGACAGGTAGGATCTGGATTCCTAGCCAGATAGCTCTCCCAACACTTGTCCCTGGCACCTCTGCTGAACACATGCCTTAAAGAGTGGCCATTTTCTCCGGGGTGTATGTGTGCGTGTTAATCGCTCAGTCATGTCCGACTCTCTGCTACCCCATGGACTGTAAACTGCCAGGCTCCTCTTCCATGGAATTTTCCAGTCAAGAATGCTGAAGTGGGTTGCCATTCCCTTCTCCAGGGGATCTTCCCAATCCAGGGATTGAACCTGGGTCTCCTATATTGCAGGCAGATTCTTTACCATCTGAGCCACCAGAGAAGTCCTTTGACCAAATAAAATCTAAACCAAGAGTTTCACCTTGCAGATCATTTGCTCTCTGCCTTTTTGAGATAAGATAATAGTACTCACAACCCCTCTGCCTTGAACTTTCTGGAGAGAGAGAAAATGAAAGCACTGATACTTCTAATACTGTTGGTCTACCAAAAGTAAACCTCACCAGCAATTCCACAGTCTCTAAAACAGAGCAGGATAATCTACCAAATTCATTTAAAGAAATTCTTCATATTGTCTAGAAAGTTAAATTTTCCTAAAGAATTTTAGGAAATTCTCATTTTCCTAAAGAATGCTTTAAAATTATTTTAATGTATTTTACTTTTTATTTTTAATTGGAGGATAATTGCTTTACAAGTTTGTGTTAATTTCTACTGTACGATGTGAATTAGCTCTAAGCATACGTATATCCAGGCTTCTCAGGAGGCGCTAGTGGTAAAGAACCCATCTCCCAATGCAGGATACATAAGAGATGCCAGCTTAATACCTGGGTCAGATAGATCTCCTGGAGGAGGTCATGACAACCCCCTCCAATATTTTTGCCTGGAGAATCCCATGGACAGATGAGCCTGGTGGGCTGCAGTCCATAGCCTCACAGAGAGTTGGACATGACTAAAATGACTTAGCACGCATGCACGCATACATATATCCCCTCCTTCTTGAGCCCCCCATTCTACCCTTCTGGGTCATCACAGAGAGGGTGTCTTTTCTCCAGTTGCCAGTCAAGATGCACATTCACTCTGCTTCCTGGCACACTTGTAAACAACGAGGCCAGCTAAGGAACACAGTCATGACATGTGTGGGTTATGGCACAGCCAGGGTTAGCACGCCCAGCCCTCTACCTGGTTCCCTAGCTGCCTGGGCTTGGGAGCTTCACCTTCTGGGTTGAGATTGGCTGCTTTTCTTGTTTATCTTGTTTCTTGACATCCTTTTGTCACATCAGAATTGTTTTGTTTTCCTTCCGACTTAAAAAATTATTAATAAACTTGGCTTGCATTCAAGGAAGATAAGCAAGCCAAGATGCGTGTTTATTCAAGTCTGGGGCCTATAATTTTGTCTGCTGCGCCCACTGGGCTGCAGTCTCACAGGAAGGATGAGTCTTCCATATGCAGGGATGTATAAATAGCAAGGCTTTGTGATATGGGAGCAGCAGCCTTAAAATAGCTGAACTGGAAGATGTTATGATAATGCTATTTTTTAGGTTTATACATCTGTGCAGAGTGCAGCATCTTAGTATGTGTGCATAATGTGTTAACCAAATGCCTGGCAGACAGGGGTTGGTGTTGTTTGGAGGGGAGCAAGAGTGGTAACAAAGTCTCAGTGTGTTGGTGTGCAGAGGACCAGAAGTTAGGCAAGGAGTCACAATGCTGGGGAAGCCAGATAACATCCTTCAAACCATTCAATCTGATTGCTAGCTAGATATGCCATGAAAAAAGGGAGAAAATGAATCTTAAATGCTTACGTGCCAGATGGCTAAAATCTAAGTAACAGTTTTCTATTGTGCAGGGCTGTTCATTTGTCAGCCCTAGGGATTTATCTCTTAAGAACTTCCTCTCCAGTTAAGTTTTACTCCAGTTGATTTTGGAGTGGGGAGGATGGAGTCTAGTCACTGGCCAGCCGTGAGATAGATGAGTGTGTTTGGATGGAATACAGAGGCCAAAGTCAAATTTTTTTTTTTTTTTTAGGATAATAGATTACTTTTTGTAGTGTAAGAGGGATCTTTATGTTAATACCATTTTCCCTCCTTATTATTTTTTTTTAAGAAATCTTGAATGTAAGCCTGTATTTATTGTTTGCATGCTGTTTAGTTGACTACCACACTGAACTCTGTAGAGTGAGGTATTCATTTTTCACTATAGTATTTTTATAAGGAACTCATCCAGTTTTATTGGTGAGAGTCCCACACTATAATTTTGACTATAAAAGTGAAGCTTTTTGTCTTTTTTCTATAGATTTTGTGTGTATACACACACAGACACTCTACTCATCACATCTTTTCCAAGATCCAGGGGCAACATCTCCAGTAGCAATTTGAGTTTATAACTTAATCTAAACACAGAAATGGCACCCCACTCCAGTACTTTTGCCTGGAAAATCCCATGAACAGAGGAGCCTGGTAGGCTGCAGTTCATGGGGTCGCTAGGGTCGGACACGACTGAGCGACTTCACTTTCACTTTTCACTTTCATGCATTGGAGAAGGAAATGGCAACCCACTCCAGTGTTCTTGCCTGGAGAATCCCAGGGACGGGAAGGCTGGTTGGCTGCCGTCTATGGGGTCGCACAGTCGGACATGACTGAAGCAACGCAGCAGCAGCAGCAAACACAGAAAAGAAACAGAATAAAGGCTAGATATCCGCTCAGTGTGGCAAATAAGTCTTCATTTATTTAAGTCACAAAGTCATAGGAAAAGTGATTTTGGTCTATGATGACTCATGAACCTCAAACTGAAAGGTACCCTTTTTCTATTATGTTGGAGCTTCCTTGCATTGTTTTGGGACATCTCTATGGGCACTAATGCTTACACCTTAGTAAAATGCACAGACCTCCCCATGGCCCAAAGAACTCCTTAGTCCAACGGATGGAAAGCTAAGTTTAGATGAATAGCTTGGGAGCCTTATTGTAGCTCAGAGATGTGATAAGAACAGGGGAAGGAGTGATTAAGAGAGCTGTGAATAATGCCTGCATTTTAATAGGAAGTCCAATTAGATCCTGATTATTTTAATGTGGAGGTGTTTTTAAAGATCAAACTATAAATAGGAAACACATCATTTTCAAAGAGAAGCCCTGATCTTTGTTAAGAAAATAAACTCAGTCCTAGAAACTGTGACTTTATATTTTGGCAAAATGACTTTTATTTTTTCATAGTTTTTATTAGGGAAAATTCCTCTGGAATTTCACAAGTATACCTTTAGGGAAAAAATATTTATTCTACCTATTAGCCACAATCAGACGTCCAATGCCAAAGCAGATTTCATTGTATATTAAATTAAAAAAAAAAGTAAGAACTATTTCATTGTGTACTAAATTAAGAAACATAATGTTTCTTATGTTTAAGAAACAGCACACAGATTATTCTATTATGTTTAAAGCATCATGGAATTTGTGCAAGATTTTATTTATGTTCAAGCACTTTTAATATGTGTTGCTAATTACATGTATTCATTTTTTTTTAATTGAAACATTTGGCTAATATTGAGCCCTATCCCATATAATAGATAAAACAAACTAAAATTGCAGTTTTGGAATTCATACTTCCTATAACTTCAAATCATTGTTTTAAACTGTTCATACTGCAGCACCTGAATATTTAACACATCCTTAGTGCGTTTCTTTCTCAGCTTCCTGAGTGAAAGGTACTGAGTAAACTAATGGGGGATTTAAAACAAAGGAAATGTATCTTAATTTACACTCAAAATCGCATTAATCCAGTGTTAAAAGTCAGCTGGATCATGTTGCAGGCCTGTATCCCTCCCCTCACATTTTTCTTTTTATTTTATATGAAAATTGACATAAAGATAGAGCAGTAATCACTGTGTAAGTGTAAATAACTTCTGTGTAAGTGACATCTTACACAGAAGTGGTTTCATAAATTATAAATGCAGTTACTTTATGAATTTGCAAGTGATCAGTTTTACAAATATACAATTGATGGCTGCCTATATGATTTAAGACAACAAAAGCTTCCTCCTCTTTCAACACTGCTGTCTAGAATATCCGCTGTGTGGGCACTTAATCCATGCTGCACAATGCCAGAACTCAGCACACTAGCCTAGTGACTGGTGCAGAAGTATGGCAACCCACTCCAGTATTCTTGCCTGGAGAATTCCATGGACAGACATTGGGGTCGCAAAGAGTCGGACATGACTGAGCGACCGACACTCAACTCAGACTTGTGACCAAGCACAGCCAATAAAATTCTTCCCTAACGTGGGCACTAGAAGAGGAGACCTTTCTTCTATTGGATGACAAGCCCTAAGACAGACTTGTACTGGCAGTGGTTATCTTTCTGGGTATATGGGAAAACTTGTCTGAAAATGAACCCAAGACACAGAGATAAATGGAGCCACAAGATTGAGAGGACGTCTCCATGGTGTTTTTAGAGTCCCTTCATCTAGATATAGTCCTTGGATTTCTCAGTGATGTACATTAACATTTTCCCAAAAAACAGTTAGAGTTAAATTTCTTTTGCATGCAATTGAAAGCCTACTTATTAAAAGCTTAAGAAAACTCAGCTCCTGATGCTCTATAATTTCCCCTCCTTAAAGTTTTTCTTTTTGATATCTGTCAAACAAAACAGAATGTGTATTAACTCTTCATGATTCTACTTAGTTTTTCTAACTGCAAGCACTATTATATATTTAATAGAGTGTTAAAAATGTACTTATATTCAGGTATATAGCTAAAAGCACAATTCCTCTTACCTGCGCAAGTTACTCTTGCAGGGTCTGGGATGACAGTGCTTTTTAAAAAGTACTTGGTTCTGTAAGTTAACAATGACGTTATACTCAGCTTTAAACAAATGATATTTTCCTTATCACCAAGACCTAGAGTAATTGTTTGGAAATCATTCTCATTTCTCTACCTAGCTTTCAAAATTTTAATTATTAGTATTTGAATTTATTTTGAGTTCCATTAATTAAAATTCTGATGGTCAAAAAATTAGACTTAAGAGTCCTGCATCTTAGATATATTTTCACTAGTGATTTACTCAATAACCTTGAGATACCACTTCTGCTCATTCGCCATATGGAATCTCCATCCCTCTGTCAGATTTTGTTGATGAGAATCATTTCCACAGGACTCCTAGGAGATTTAGAAGATGAATGGAATTTGTGTTGAAATGAGAAATGTATTTTTGGTGGTAAATGTCTCTATACTGGCTTTGAATATGTACCAAATATTATTTGCATAAAATTGCAACGAGTGAGGTAGCCACATTTGTATGTTACTTTTCTTTTTTTAAAAAAGTATTTCCTGTAAAATGTTTCTAGCAGTCCTATACAATGTTTCTCTTTGAAATAAGGAGAAGAATAAACATAGAGATTACTCATGAGCTTTCAAAGAATCCTTGCGCTCTGTTTCTGACATAATTTCTTGTGGTTCTTATTCTTCCAGGGGTCAGAATAAAAACTTTCAATTCATCCTGTCAAAATATTTCTTGGGAACTGAGATAAGAGCAAATTTGCATCTCTTATCAGCGGGTCTTGTCCCTTCACTCCATGCTACACATAATTTATCTGATGGCACTCTGTTATTTATGACTATAGTCTGGCTTGTGTTTGTACAATGTTTAAGGGATTAGCTTTGAACATACTTAGTTGAAAAATTGGTGAGAATTGTTCCTCAGTGTGTGGTCCTTTACTTTCTTCAATTAAATGGATTCATAAACTGTTCTCCCCAATATCTGGTTGGGGAAATTTAAAATTACGCTTTCCTTAGGGAAATATCTCTAAATATAAATTATATCTTCTATGGTTTAAATATCTATCTCTAATGTTGTAATGGGAGAACTTAAAAAATTTTTTATTAAAATCAAATCCAAAGGATAGTCTTCACATGTCTGAATGTCTTAGATTTTTCATCACGGCTTGGGGATTGTATGGACTTTGGTTGGTATCTTGGTTATTCTACTCACAAGTGTGAGTTTGTTGGTCATATACCACTTATAGTCCTTTTATTTTCACAAATTCTGCTGACACACTCAGAGGCCACTAATAATTGCCAGGCTCCTCTGTAATTAAGTCCTTGTGCTTGGCCACTCTGGCTTAAGAATTCATTCTGCCTCATTATCGAGGCCTATTCCAGCTCTTAAAACTGATCTTCTGTCTGATAACATTGAAAGCAACCCTCATGTTCTAAAACTGATTCATTTTTTAACTGGAAGTATTTCTAAAAACATGGTATTTCACACTTTCTCTCTCCCTCTCTTTTTTCTTTTTTCTTTTTGGACTTGCCACTGGAGATCTAACAAAATCTTGGCATCTGATATGAAGCAGTTCACAGACAAGTATATCCCGCTTTCCTTTGTATATCTCCCAAGATGCATAATGAGACATCCACGTGGTTTTCACATGGACAGCAGCTCATCAGAGGACAGTTTTGTAGGAGGAGTCCAACACATTCTAAGTTTAGTTTACTTATGCTTTATTCTCCAGAGACTTTATTTTGCAGGATATAGATAGAATTAATGGGCTTGGGCTCAGTGGTAAAGAGTCTGCCTGCCAATATAAGAGACAAAGTTTTGATCCCTGAGTCAGGAAGATCCCCTGAAGAAGGGTATGACAACCCACTCTCCAATGTTCTTGCCCAGAGAATTCCATGGACAGAGAAGCCTGGTGGGCCACAGTTCATAGGGTTTCAAAGAGTCAGACACTACTGAGCATGGCATGGCTGTGGGCTTGGCTAATCATTTGTAGCGATTTTCCTTTGAATGCGGTGTGCTTCACTTAAACAATCGGCGGTGTTCTTAAAGGCTGTAACGGGAGGAGAGTTCAGTCATAATTTGGTAGTATAGTCAGGGAGTCTTGAGATATTGCTCAGAAATGTTGGATGGAATCTATTTGATCAGTTTGAGCAAGGAGAGCTACTGCTGTGTGGGCCATAGAGATCTCATAGTACTTAGGATAGAATGGTTCTTGGTCCTTTGGGTATGTAGAAACGGTACCGATGCCGAAACACTGTAGACCAGCGCATGCGTAAACAACGTCAGGGGACAGCTGCAACTTCAAGAGGAACCATGATGGCAGGCACTTTTCTCCACAACTCCATCTGTGGGCTTTTCTGAGGAAGGTGAAGCTATGGCTTGTGAAGTTCTGGAAAAAGGACATCTCTACAGCACAGCAGGGCTGGACACCAACCATCATGCTGTGCTACCCTCAACCAGGCAGGATTCCACCCAGGGTTAAAAACATAAAGAAAAAGCCTCACAAAACTCTCTTATGTGTAATTTCTTCTTATGCAAAGATAACAATTCCTGGTATTCAAGACATACCAGAGAATTCCAGTGTGTGTGATGTCCTTAGCTCAAAGGATGCTCTTCCTCCCTCAGCTGGATGTAGCTATGTTTGCATGATTTAACTCGGATGAGACAGAAGGAATTACCTATGATATTTATTACTGCAGTGGTTTGAGAGAGGGCCAGATTGCACCCCACATCTGATGCAGCTGGACAGTCATGAAGCCTCAGATTGCCTCCATATGATGTAGGAATCCTCCACGCTTAGCAATTCAAAACTAGGATTTTGCCTTTCCTCTTCTTTGTCCTCATTAGTCATGCCCAGTGTTCTAAGTAACTGCTCTCAGCATGGCCCAAATCAGGGGTGAGATCTCCTGAGTTCCAGTCCTAGTTCCTCTTTTTTTCAGGGAAACCCAAGCTTAGATGCCAGGTTGGCTCTGGAAAGGGTACTGAAGGCCTGGCAGGGAGTGGTGGTGAGAGATGAGGACCACCTAATGGCATTTTTCTTGTGTAATTTGAGACACTCCCTTGGTTTTCTAGGCCCAAGTGTGGCTGAACCATATCAGCCTTTGCTCTTTCCTGTGCTAATTAGTGTTGCTTTCTATCAGAGAAGCCGGCGGAGCTGACTTTGCAGTTCCTTCCGTAGTATATCATCACTCTTGCCAGTTTTCTCCAGATGATTTTTCTTCAGCTCAGTAATTAGTTATGTTTGTAGAAAATGGTTTGGGATGTTGAGATCAGAGAGATGGCCTTTGTCCATGGTCTGGAAAGTCTGCTTTCCTGCTAGTTCAAAGATGAGGAGGAAAGAAATGTTGAGCAGCTTTGACCTTGGTTTCATAGATTCAGATTCATTGTGGCTGCATCAGTTATTTTCCTAAGTAATAAAGCCACGCAGGCATCCTCTTTATATCTTCTTCTTTTAAAAGCTTCTAGTTTTGCTTATAAAATAATAAATCCTATAAATATACAAATCATGCTATACTTGGGATGTAAGTGGATATGCTAGCTTACTTCACTGGAGCCTATTTATCATGCTGCTAACTCCTGGAGTAGTTTAAAAATATTCCAGTAGTCCTAGCTAGATTGTGCTATCAATGTCTCACTGATTAAAAATATTGCATTTAAAATCCATACATTTCTCATATTGTAATTATTTGTTATGTCCTATGCTACCAGTGTGGTTTCCCAGATGGTGCTAGTGGTAAAGAACCTGCCTGCTAATGCAGGAGATGTGAAAGGCACGGGTTCAGTCTCTGTGTTGGGAAGATCCTCTGGAGGAGCTCATGGCAACCCACTCCGGTATTCTTGCCTGGAGAATCCCGTGGACAGAGGAGCCTGGCGGGCTACAGTTCATAGGGCTGCACAGAGTGGGATGTGACTCAAGCGACTTAGCATGCACGCACATGCTACCAAATGTGAGTAATTTAGCTTGGGCAAGACTTTTCACTTTTCCTTGCTTCGTTTTGCTCTTTCACAATGTAAAGGTAGTTTTGTGATGGCTAAATGCGGTAATGCTAGCCTACTATCTGGACATAAAGTAATAAAAATTAGAGGTAGAATGAAGAGAGCTAAGGGATTTCAGAGGCTGAGGTGGTGGAGGGCTGGGCGATGGGAGAGGCTTTATAGAAGGGGTGCTTTTCTGCTGGATCTTGGAAATTAGTTGGGTCATGTCAAGATGGGAGGAGGACATCTCATACCACAGGGACAGGGATACTGAGAAACAGGACTGAGAAAGTGTGCTTAGTTTAGCCAAAGAACAGTGAGGAATTAGCACTAGAAGTGGACTCTCAAGCCAGACGATTACTGAGGGCTTTGGATTGCCTAGCCTAGCTAAGTAACTTAGACTGATTCAGAGATGGGGTTTGGTAAAGTTGACACCAAGAGTTAGATTGGATTCCCAGGTCTTAGAATCTAGACCTAATTTCCACTCTAGAGTCTATGCAGGACATGCAGGAATTACGCGACACAAGTCTGATTCAAGGTGGTACTGTCTTATTTCCTGTCTTACTCTGGACAGGGAGTGTGCCAGGAACAGCTGTTTTTTGCCCCCATTACCCAAGGATGAATGTCCACTGTGGTGTGACCCTTGAGCCAGAGGAATATTCTGCACCATTTTTACTAGCTGTCTTTAGCCATGTTAAGTGCTACATAGAGCACATCCAGCCAGCCCACATTGCCAGAGCGCCAGGTCCTTGCTGTCATCCACACAGAACCCTCTTCCAGGGAACACACACACAGTCAGTACCTTTTGGTGAGAGAGTAGACACTGTGAGTGGGCTTTGTGCTTGATTCTGCCCTGAGGGAACACAGCAGCAGATTAGATTAGCAGCCTTATTGGCTTTTGCAGAAGATAAAAATCCAGACACAGTGTTTTCTGGAAAATGTTCTGAAGCCCAATGGTTTTAGCTGAGGCTGATGCCCAGTGGTTTTAGCTGAGGCTGATTTAGACCTATTGACCAACATTGTAAAGCAACTATGCTCCAATAAAAATTAATTTAAAAAATAAAGCTTTTGACCCATATTGTCCCCATTTTATAACAGCATGAATTTCTTGGTGAACCTTTATGGTGGGCATATGCTATTCTCTTAAAATCAGAGTAACATAAGCCCCAAAGGGAGTGATGTTTATTCTTCCAGAGAAGTTTTAGAAATCATAATATGTGTAACTTTCCATGAACTAATCTACATTTCTAATTTACAGCCAGGAGATGTTAGCTTGTATTGTCAGTCTTTCAGCCAAGGGACGATTATTCACTGTTCATTTCAGATCTTAGGTGGCTACAACTTGAAGTGATTTTGCAGCCATGAAGCATTCTATTCTGAGGACTGTTTCCCTCTCTGTCACTGTTGATGAACTTCTCTGTCAGTATCAGATTTATCTATGCCAGCGTCTAATGGAAAGGGTAGTAATTTTATGATGACTTCCTCATCCTTTATCAGATGCGCTTGTTAGGCTCAAGAGCCATAGGATAATGAATATATTTGACATTCAACAACTATTTCTGAGCAACTATTATGAGCTAGACACTCAAATCCCAAGCCATGTTATGATGTATTTATGGACTTCAAATTCCTTTTCCTTTTTTTTAAACTTTTTTTTGGCTGTGTCACATGGCATACAGAACCTTAGTTCTGACCAGGGATCAAACTGCACCCCCTGCAGTGGAAGCTCGGAGTCTTAACCACTGGACCACCAGGCAAGTCCCTTGAATTCTTTTTTAAAGTCAAATATCTGTATATAAATATCTTTTAAATAGAACCATAGATTAGGAAGGTATTTTGATATTCCTGAGATAGCATTCAGCACTCTGAGTGGTTCCCTCCCCCACCCACCACCACCTCTCCATCCAACCTGCATCACTAGCCTGAGACTTCTTTCTCCCCAGTCCTTAGACTTAGACATCTGGATTTGTTTCAACTCCTTGGAGATGCCAAGCAATCTTCTCTCTCAAATCTTTCAGATACAGTTTCCTTTCATGGAAGGCTCTTCATCCCAACTGTTCTTTCCTCTAGCTAGTGGCTCCCCTGCATTCAGGTCTTGGCTGGATTGTGACTTGTTTAGGAAAGCATTTCCTGGACTCTTAAGGCTCAGATCTCTTTGATTTTGCTCCCATATCTCTGGTTTATGTATGTTTTCTCTTCCAGAATTTTATATGGCTGAATAATTTGTTTTAGGTCTGTTTTTTGCATTAGACTATGATTTGCACAAGAGCAGGTGTTTTGCTCACTATTGCAGTTCCAGAACTTAGGATATTTACAAAAGACATTTGATAATTGGCTAAGAGATCATTTTGTTTGAACTTTCTTTTACATCAGAATTCTGAAGCCCAGAGATGATAGATGGTTTGTACAAGGAATGCAGGAGCTGAATTAACATTCAATTTCCTGACCCCCAGTCCTATGTCTATGCTTCTACAATGCCAGAGTGGGAGAGAGGACAGCTGGGTTGTGGGAAATGCTTCTCTAGGTAGCAGAAGTGACAGAGGCAGCATTCTGCATGTATGCTCTTGTCTTCCAGCCAAGCTGAATTAAAAAAAGATATTTTGACATATTTTCAGATTTACAGAAGTTGTGACTAATATAAAGAATTATCATATACTCTTCATCTAGATTCTCCAAATGTTAACATTTTATCTTTTTATCTCATCATCTTTTTATCTTATCGTCATCAATCATGCCGTACATATGTCTATACATATTCATATATGTGTGTTTATTCCCTGAATTGTTCACCAGTACAATGCAGATATGATATTTCCTTGTCTCTCACTACTTTAGCCTGTATTTTATTAAAAAAAGAATAATCACATCAGATCAGATCAGTCGCTCAGTCGTGTCCGACTTTTTTCGACCCCATGAATCGCAACACGCCAGGCCTCCCTGTCCATCACCCGGAGTTCACTGAGACTCACGTCCATTGAGTTGGTGATGCCATCCAGCCATCTCATCCTCTGTCGTCCCCTTCTCCTCCTGCCCCCAATCCCTCCCTGCATGAGTCTTTTCCAATGAGTCAACTCTTCGCATGAGGTGGCCAAAGTACTGGAGTTTCAGCTTTAGCATCATTCCTTCCAAAGAAATCCTAGGGCTGATCTCCTTCAGGATGGACTGGTTGGATCTCCTTGCAGTCCAAGGGACTCTCAAGAGTCTTCTCCAACACCACAGGTCAAAGGCATCAATTCTTCGGCGCTCAGCCTTCTTCACAGTCCAACTCTCACATCCATACATGACCACAGGAAAAACCATAGCCTTGACTAGACGAACCTTTGTTGGCAAAGTAATGTCTCTGCTTTTGAATATGCTATCTAGGTTGGTCATAACTTTCCTTCCAAGGAGTAAGCGTTTTTTAATTTCATGGCTGCAGTCACCATCTGGAGTGATTTTGGAGCCCAGAAAAATAAAGTCTGACACTGTTTCCACTGTTTCCCCATCTATTTCCCATGAAGTGATGGGACCGGATGCCATGATCTTTGTTTTCTGAATGTTGAGCTTTAAGCCAACTTTTTCACTCTCCACTTTCACTTTCATCAAGAGGCTTTTTAGTTCCTCTTCACTTTCTGCCATAAGGGTGGTGTCATCTGCATATCTGAGGTTATTGATATTTCTCCTGGCAATCTTGATTCCAGCTTGTTTCTTCCAGTCCAGCGTTTCTCATGATGTACTCTGCATATAAGTTAAATAAACAGTATGACAATATACAGCCTTGACGTACTCCTTTTCCTATTTGGAACCAGTCTGTTGTTCCATGTCCAGTTCTAACTGTTGCTTCCTGACCTGCATACAAATTTCTCAAGAGGCAGATCAGGTGGTCTGGTATTCCCATCTCTTTCAGAATTTTCCGCAGTTGATTGTGATCCACACAGTCAAAGGCTTTGGCATGGTCAATAAAGCAGAAATAGATGCTTTTCTGGAACTCTCTTGCTTTTTCCATGAACCATACCTAACCACAATTGTCAAAATTAGAATGTTAAACATTAATACATCATTATATAATCTACAGTCATTCATATTTTACCACTTATCCCTGTATTTACCAATTATTCTAGCAAAAGAAAATCCAGGATCACGTGGTTCACTCTGTTGTCATATCTCTTTTAATATGGAAACACTTCTTTGTTTTGTTTCAGTTTTCTAGAACGTATAGGCCAAGTGTTTCATAGACTGTCCCTTAATGTGAATTTGCTTGTGTCTCCTTGTGATGAGACTAGTTTTGCACTTTTGGCAGGAACACTGCAGAATTAATGTTTTGTTTGCCGTGCACCATATCAAGAGACGCACAGTGCTCATTTGTCCCATTGCTGTCAATATTGACTTTGATAACTTAAAGTGCTACCTGCCGGTTTTCTCCACTGCAAAGTTATGACTTTCCCTTTTGTAACTGATGAATATCTCTGGGCAGAAACTTTGAAAATATATGAATATTCTGTTACTTCTCAAAATTTCACCATGAGTTTTAGCACCACTAGAGATGCCTGACTCAATTAGTATTTTGCTAAATGGTATTTTTCTAATTTTACAATTTCTTCCACACTTTGCTTGTTAACTTAATTTTCTTCCATTAGTTTGCTAATAGCAGCTGAACCCATGGATTATTGCTTTATTAATAGGTTTTAATAATTTATTATTATTTATTTAGATATTCACATTATGTCAGCTTTGGCAAGTATGAGTCTTTCACACTGGCTCCTTGAACCTTTGTTATATTCTCATGTTTTAGTTCTTTACTTTCTGGTACAACAAGATGTTTCAAGTTCGTTTTGCCATCTCCCTGCCTTAGACTTAGAATTGGCCATTTATCCATGGAGATGTGCTTATTTCTATGGAGCATAATCACTTCTAGACCCTTTCACATGTTTATATCTATTTTTATAACTGCTTCCATGTCCGTGTATCTACATTTCTCCTATTTACACATAAAACCCAACACTTTATACTGGTATCTCCATTTCCAGTCCAGTATCACCTGGTTCCTTTTCTGTTTCTCCCTTTCTTTCATTCCAGCTTTATCCTTCCTTTATTTATAACTTCCCTTTGCAACAGTGAGAAACCTGCCTCTTATTATCCCAATATAACAACTCATTTTCTAATTCTACAACACAAAGAAAATAGTTTCAGAATTGCTAACCCATGCCCCTGGAAGAGAATCCTCCTAACTAGAGTTTAATGTCTGTTAAAATTTTTTCTTTAGCCTAAGGTCATTTTGTCTAAATCCTGTATGTAAATATTCCTTAGGTTACTCACATGGTTGGTTACTCTTTTGATGTGTGGTTTGTTTTGTCTTTGTACTCTATTGTAGAATTCTCTTCTTTATCCTTCCTGATTTTCTTTGCTTTCATTCTTTTCCATTTTGGGGGGATGTGAAATACCAATGTTGTTCCACAAGTCAGAATGGTGTCAAAAAGTATACGCAGAGAAGAGTCGTTGTCCACCCACTGCGCTCCTTCCATGCCTTCCACTCCATCCGCCCTCATCTTCTCCAGGTAACCAGTCACACTAGTTTCTGCCTTATCCTTCCTCTGTTGTTTTTTGCCCAAGTGATCAGATACTTTATTCTCTCTTGTTTCTTAATAAAAGAGAGCTCTCTTTGCACTCCACCTCACTTCATAGAGCTCTGCTTCATCCTTTGTATGGTTGCTTTGTCTTCTATTGTGTAGATATACCACAGGTTATTCAACTAACCTTGTTCATTTGGGCATGTTGCTGCCAATATTTTTCTTTAACAAACAGTGCTGCAAGTAATATTCTGTGTACAACTATTTTCAAATTGTTGGTGGCTATAATTAAGCAATGCTTTGGCTTTTATTTTTTGTCTGATTTTTTAAAATATAAATTTATTTATTTTAATCAGAGGCTAAATACTTTACAATATTGTATTGGTTTTGCCATACACTGACATGAATCTGCCATGAGTGTACATGTGTTCCCCATCCTGAACCCCCCTCCCACCTCCCTCCCCATCCCATCCCTCTGGGTCATCCGTGTGCACCAGCCCCAAGCACTCTGTATCATGCATCAAACCTGGACTGGCAATTCGTTTCACATATGCTAATATACATGTTTCAATGCCATTCTCCCGAATCATCCCACCCTCGCCTTCTCCCACAGAGTCCAAAAGACTGTTCTATACATCTGTGTCTCTTTTGCTGTCTCGCATATAGGGTTATCATTTTGTCTGATTTTTAATTCTGATATAATTTGCATTTTGAGCCATTCTCTCTCTCTCTCTCCTCTCTTTCTACACACACACACACACACACACCATTTATAATATTAATATATTTTTACTAAGAATAAAGACATTTCATTTTATTCTTAAATGTTGAAGTGTATAATTATCAAGAACATGGATGTTCTCTTAGATAACCACAGTAATTGATGTTACATCATTTAACATTAATATATTGCTATTATCCACATCCCATGTTCAAATGTTATCAAACTGACCCAGTAATGTTCTTTGTAGCTTTTTCTTCCTGGTTCAGGATCCAGTTTGGCATCATCTATGCATCTATTTTCCATGTCTCTTTGGTCTCCTTTTACCTGAAACAGTTCTGTCTGATGTCTGCTCATGACACAGTCAGGCAGTGCGTTTTTGGCAGGAATGTCAGTGAAAGGTTGTTGTGCCCTTTTCAGTACATCATTTCAATAATCATATAATATTCATATGTCCCAATACTGGTGTTCATTTTGATTCCATGGTTGACGTGAAATGTCTTCAAGATATTTCCTTTGTCAACTTGTTGCTTTCCCTTTTGTAATTAGTAAGGAATTCTGGAGAATACTTTGAATCTATATAAATAACATTTTTTAAAATCAAACTTTTACCTACTAATTCTATTCATTAATTGTTTTCTAGCTTAATCAGATTTTCTCTGTTTATTACTTAGGATTATAGTGTAAGGAAGAATTTTCTTTTCCCTCCATATATTGTTTTATTCATTTGTTTCTTTGTATCAGTATAGATTCAGGAGTTTTATTTCATTCAAGTAGTTATAATATTAATACATTTTTAATGATATGATTTTTGATGTTCAAATTGTTCGAGACTCTTTCAGCCAGTCCCTGGATGACATACTGTTATCATTTTTTGAGCAGTTCCTCACCTGCCAGTGCAACAAGGAGTTCAGGGCTCATCTTGTATTTTTCCTATCTCAGCCTTAGAATCAATCTTTTCTTCTAGTTTTGGCTACTCTTGATTTAATTAGATCAGATTCACGCTGTAAGATGCTTTTGTAATCGTCTCTTCACTGTCCCCGAGTACAGCTCTGTTCTAGGCTGGTCAGCCTCCTCACTGCGCCGTCTGTGCACAATACTGACAATTCTTCTGGGTTCACACTCGTCCTGCTCCGCTTGCTGCCTACTGATCTCAACTGCCTCTGAGATCTGATTCTTTTCTCCTTCTCTTCACGATGGGTGCTTGTGTAGAGCAGCTGCATTGACATCTGAAACTCATTTCATCCTTAGGCTTGATTCCACAGAATTGCCTGGCTAGACAAGTGCCTTCCTCCTTCAGGAATTCTTGTATGTTTCCAGAAGCTGCTCAATCGGAAAAAGAATTTAGCTTCTTGGGAAGGGAGGGGATTTAGTTTTTAATGAAAGGTTATATGAATATCTTCAATCCTTTGCAACAACATTTGACATATTCATGAGCTCCGCCCACCTGACCATGAAGAGTTTCTTAAGAAACCCCAACTGTTCATTTCTCCCTTCTTTGAACTCCTACTGTGCTTGGAGTTTGAAGGATACAATTTAGCTTTTGTTTGTGTATCTGCTTTTTCTGTGATTGCTTCAAATGTTCCATAATGGTTACTTAAGGGAAAAGACCGTTTTTATATATACATACATATCTCTGTGTATATACATATGAATGATTTCTCAAATAGTACCTGGCCTCACTCCCCACACACAAAGACACACACACACACAGTGCTTAGCTAAATTGTATCTTTCCCAAGAGGCTAAATTCTTTTGTCTGGGTGATTTCTGAATAGCAGTTTAAGTTGGTATATTATCTTGATAGTAGAAAAAAAAAAAAGGAATCTCAATGTCTGCATAAACATGGCTTAATTGATGCTATGTTTTCTCTTTACTTTATATTTTTCCCATTAAAGCTATTCCCTAGGAGTTAATTTTAATTTTTAGATATATTTAGATTTTAAATGCTGCTAGCAAAACAAAGCAAAAAAGTCCTATTGTACTCTTATTCTAGAATGTTTGTGGAATTTACTTTTTCAATATTTTCTTCATTAATTCCATAAACACTTAACAAAAGTCTACTACACGCAGTGCACTCTGCTAAGCTCTGGTGTAGGAGAAAGTCTACTGAGGAAGTAACATTTAAGGTGTGGCCAGCAGGATGAGCAGTTGTCAGTGACACCTAGGAGGAAGAGGATTTCAGCAAAAGGAACAGCATAGGTGTCTGGGGTGGAAAAGAGCTTAGAGAAAATGCTCAAAGCATAGTGAGCACGAGGGAGTTTGGTTTGAAGGGACTTGCAGATGGAGGTAGGGACTCCAACATAAGGAGCTTGAAGGGTATGTAAGAGTTTGGGGTTTTATACAAGGCATTAAAATAAAGGAAAGAAAGTTCTGAATCTGAATGCAGAGTTCAAAAGAATAGCAGGAGTTCCAAAGAATAACAAGGAGAGATAGGAAAGCCTTCCTCAGTGATCAATGCAAAAGAAATAGAGGAAAATAATAAAATGGGAAAGACTAGAGATCTCTTCAAGAAAATTAGAGATACCAAAGGAACATATCATGCAAAGATAGGCACAATAAAGGACAGAAATGGTATGGACCTAACAGAAGCAGAAGATATTAAGAAGAGGTGGCAAGAATACACAAAACTGTACAAAAAAGATCTTCATGACCCAGATAATCATGATGGTGTGACCACTCACCTACAGCCAGACATCTTGGAATGTGAAGTCAAGGGGGCCTTAGGAAGCATCACTATGAACAAAGCTAGTGGAGGTGATGGAATTCCAGTTGAGCTATTTCAAATCCTAAAAGATGATGCTGTGAAAGTGCTGAACTCAATATGCCAGCAAATTTGGAAAACTCAGCAGTGGCCACAGGACTGGACAAGGTCAGTTTTCATTCCAATCCCAAAGAAGGGCAATGCCAAAGAATGCTCAAGCTATTGCACAATTGCACTCATCTCACACGCTAGCAAAGTAATGCTCGGAATTCTCCAAGCCAGGCTTCAAGAGTACATGAACTGAGAACTTCCAGATGTTCAAGCTGGTTTTAGAAAAGGCAGAGGAACCAAAAATCAAATTGCCAACATCCTCTGGATCATGGAAAAAGCAAGAGAGTTCCAGAAAAACATCTACTTCTGCTTTATTGACTATACCAAAACCTTTGACTGTGTAGATCACAACAAACTGTAGAAGATTCTTCAAGAGATGGGAATACTAGACCAACTCACTTGCCTCCTGAGAAATAGGTATGCAGGTCAGGAAATAACAATTAGCTCTGGGCATGGAACAATGAACCATTTCCAAATTGAGAAAGGAGTATGTAAAGGCTGTATATTGTCACCCTGCTTATTTAACTTATATGCAGAGTACATCATGTGAAATGCTGAGCTGGATGAAATATAAGCTGGAATCAAGATTGCTGGGAGAAATATCAATAATCTCAGATATGCAAACGACACCACCCTTATGGCAGAAAGCAAAGAGGAACTAAAGAGTCTTTGATGAAAGTGAAAGAGGAGAGGGTAAAAGCTGGCTTAAAACTCAACTTTCAAAAAACCAAGATTGTGGCATCCAGTCCCATCATTTCATGGCAAATAAATGGGGAAATGATGGAAACAGTAACAGGCTTTATTTTCTTGGGCTCCAAGATCACAGCAGATGGTGACTGCAGCCATGAAATTAAAAGACACTTGCTCCTTGGAAGAAAAGCTATGACCAACCTAGACAGCATATTAAAAAGCAGACATTACTTTGCCAACAAAGGTCCATCTAGTCAAGGCTATGGTTTTTCCCATAGTCATGTATGGATGCGAGAGTTGGACTATAAAGAAAGCTGAGTGCCAAAGAACTGATACTTCTGAAGTGTGGTTTTGGAGAAGACTCTTAGAGTCCCTTGGATTGCAAGGAGATCCACCCAGTCCATCCTAAAGGAAATCAGTCCTGAATATTCATTGGAAGGATCGATGCTGAAGCTGAAACTCCAATACTTTGGCCACCTGATGCGAAGAACTGACTCATTTGAAAAGACCCTGATGCTGGGAAAGATTGAGGGCAGGAGGAAAAGGGGACAACAGAGAATGAGATGGTTGGATGGCATCACTGGCTTGATGGACATGAATTTGAGCAAGCTCTGGGGGTTGGTTGATGGAAACCTGGTGTGCTCTAGTCCATGAAATCACAAAGAGTCAGACACGACTGAGCAACAACTGAACTGAACTTACTGAAAAGAAGTTCATCAGATTATAGTGAACAGCTTTGTATATTTTAGCCCTTAATAGTTTGATTCCTGGGTCAGGAAGATCCCCCGGAGTAGGAAAGGCAACTCACTCCAGTATTCTTGCCTGAAAAATCCCATAGACAGAAAAGTCTGGCAGTCTACAGTCCATAGGGTCACAAAGAGTCATACATGACTGAGCATGCATGCAGACAGATAGCCCTTTAACATGGTTTAATATATGTATGGGCTTCCCTGGTGGCGTGGTGGTAAAGAACCTGCCTGTCAATGCTGAAGAAATGAATTCAATCCATGGATCAGGAAGATCCCCTGGAGAAGGTAATGGCCACCCACTCCAGTATTCTTGCCTGGGACATCCCATGAACAGAGGAGCCTGGTGAGCTATAGTCCAGGGGGTCGAAAAAGAGACGGGCACAACTTAATGACTAAACAACAACAATACACACATATATTATTGAAATATAATTGCTTTAAAGTGTTGCACTGGTTTCTGTTGTATAACAACATATACCAGCCATACGTATATATGTATATTCCATCCCCCTTGAGTCTCCCTCCCATCCCACCGTCCCACCCTTGTAAATCATCACAGAGAATGGAGCTGAGCTGCCTGTACCATATAGCAACCTCCCACTAGCTGTCTAATTTACCCATGCTAGAGTATATATGTCAGTGCTATTCTCCCAATTCATATCACCCTTTCCTTCCCCTGCTGTGTCCACAAGTACATTCTCTGTCTGCATCTCTAACCCTGCCCTGCAAATAGATTCTTCAGTGCCATTTTTTTCCTGTAATTGATTTCTAACCTCATAGTGTTGTGGTTGGAAAAGACACTTGATATTATTTCAATTTTTTTAATTTACAAAGTCTTGATTTGTAACCCAAGATATGATCTATCCTGGAGAATGTTTTGTGTACTTGGCAAGAAATTGTATTCTACTGCTTTCAGATGGAATGTTCTATAAATATCAGTTAAGTTTATCTGGTCCAATGTGTCATTTAAGGCTTGCATTTCCTCATTGATTTTCTGTTTGAATGATCTGTCCATTGATGTAAGTGAAATGTTAAGGTCTCTCACTATTATTGCGTCACTGCCAGTTTTCCCTTTTATTGCTGTTAGCATTTGCCTTATGTATAGAGATGCTCGTATGTTTGCTGCATAAATATTTACAATTATTGTGTCTTCTTCTGGATTGGTCCCTTGATCATTATGTAGTATCCTTCCTTATCTCATGATAGTCTTTATTTTAGAGTCTATTTTGTCTGATATGAGTATTGCTACCCTAGTTTCTTTTCATTTTCATTTACATGGAATATCTTTTTTTCCATCCCCTCTTTTTCAGTCTGTATGTGTCTCTAGGTCTAAAGTGGGTCTCTTGGAGATAGCATACATATGGGTCTTATTTTTGTGTCTGTTCAACCCATCTGTGTATTTTGGTTGGAACATTTAATTTATTTACATTTAAGGTAATTATCAGTATGTATGGTTCTATTACCATACATATGGTTCAATATGGTTCTATTACCATTTTCTTAATGGTTTTGGGTTTGCTTTTGTAGGTCTTTTCTTCTCTTGTGTTTCCTGCCTAGAGAAGTTCTTTTAGCATTTGTCATGAAGCTGGTTTAGAATCCACTGTATCTGAGATCCACCACATGAAGTGTTGTATTTGTTTTGAAGGTTTGGTACCACCAGAGGATTTTATAGTCACTATTATTGCCAACATCCTCTGGATCATGGAAAAAGCAAGAGAGTTCCAGAAAAACATCTATTTCTGCTTTATTGACTATCCCAAAGCCTTTGACTGTGTGGATCACAATAAACTGTGGAGGATTCTGAAAGAGATGGGAATACCAGACCACCTGACCTGCCTCTTGAGAAACCTGTATGCAGGTCAGGAAGCAACAGTTAGAACTGGACATGGAACAACAGACTGGTTCCAAATAGGAAAAGGAGTTCGTCAAGGCTGTATATTGTCACCCTGTTTATTTAACTCATATGCAGAGTACATCATGAGAAACGCTGGACTGGAAGAAGCATAAGCTGGAATCAAGACTGCCGGGAGAAATATCAATAACCTCAGATATGCAGATGATACCACCCTAATGGCAGAAAGTGAGGAGGAATTAAAAAGCCTCTTGATGAAAGTGAAAGTGGAGAGTGAAAAAGTTGGCTTAAAGCTCAACATTCAGAAAACAAAGATCATGGCATCCGGTCCCATCACTTCATGGGAAATAGATAGTGAAACAGTGGAAACAGTATCAGACTTTATTTTGGGGGGCTCCAAAATCACTGCAGATGGTGATTGCAGCCATGAAATTAAAAGATGCTTGCTTACTCCTTGGAAGGAAAGTTATGACCAACCTAGATAGCATATTGAAAAGCAGAGATATTACTTTGCCAACAAAGGTCTGTCTAGTCAAGGCTATGGTTTTTCCTGTGGTCATGTAGGGATGTGAGAGTTGGACTGTGAAGAAAGCTGAGCACTGAAGAATTGATGCTTTTGAACTGTGGTGCTGGAGAAGACTCTTGGGTGTCACTTGGACTGCAAGGAGATCCAACCAGTCCATCCTAAAGGAGATCAGTCCTGGGTGTTCACTGGAAGGACTGAGGCTGAGGCTGAAACTCCAATACTTTGGCCACCTCTTGCGAAGAGTTGACTCATTGGAAAAGACCCTGATGCTGGGAGGGATCAGGGGCAGGAGGAGAAGGGGACGACAGAGGATGAGATGGCTGGATGGCATCACCGACTCGATGGACATGAGTTTGAGTAAACTCCGGGAGTTGGTGATGGACAGGGAGGCCTGGCATGCTGCAATTCATGGGGTCGCAAACAGTCGGACATGACTGAGCGACTGAACTGACTGACTCAACTGAACTGATTACAAGTAGTGAGCATATTACAAAGCTACTAAACTGATTTACTTTGGGCACCACATTTTCCCATTGGTTGGCCGAGGGAAGAGTATCAGGATAGCTGTGAGTCTGGAACTACATGTGGTGTGGGAGATCACAAGTTCCCCAAGGGCACTGGCCCCTCCAGCATTGCTTCAAAGGCCTGGAAAGTATTTAGAGACTTACTTCTTTCTGATCCTTAAAATCTAGGTTAAGAAATGAATGCCTATGATGTTATGTATCAGCTGTTAGCAACATCTTTGTTTTTATGTTCAGAGCATCTGTGACCTATTTCTGTTTAAACAAGTGTAACTATCATTCCACTGGACTCATTTAGTAGAGAATTTAACTTAAAATACAAGAATAAAAAGATCACAGGGTGGAGGAGACCTGAAGTTTTACAATTTTCAGTATCATATGAATACTACCAACTTACTACTTTTTTTGCTAACTTAATTTTAGTCAATATAAGGTTAATAAAAAAATAAAAATAAAATCACTGTTCAGAATCGTGAATATTGAAATAAAAGTGAGGATCCAGCACTGTGGATTTCCTTCTCTTTGTAGCACCATAGCTTTGCTGAAAAGTGAAGTATATCAGCAACTCAAATTTAAGGAAAAAAGAAAGCCAAGCAGTTTCTTCCGGCATTTACCTCTCTTTCTCAGTGTGCAATTAAATATAATACCCATCAGTTTGAATTGCCAGTGAATAACTGAACCAGAATCATTTTTAGCTAGGAAAGCATATCGTGTTCTTCTCTTATATCTCCCACATAACCCATAGAAATACTCAACAGATCCTTGTTGAATCTGACTTTTTTCACATTGCAGTAGGATATAACTAATTTTAGAAGATTTGCTGTACTGGCACTGTTTCCAGTCTAGATGGAGGCCAGAGACTATCTCATATTTTAGTTTCAAATAAAAATATATTTAGTTATTAAATGAGAAAGCAAGGTCTTGGTGAGTTGTTTAGGTACGTCCTCTATATCCATGCTTTTGAAAAGCACACAATAGAAAACGATAGCTAGAAAATAGAGGGCAGTAGCATCAGAGAGGACAGGTGGCTTGCAGATTGAGTAGGCACTTATTGGTAATGAAAACCATTAGGGTTTTTAATCTAGATGAGATGTGAAGCCAATGGAGTATTAGGACAGAGGGAGCAGAGTATGCTGAGGCACTGAAGAGAGAGAAGCAGCCATGTGGAAACTGTGAGTGGCTCCACACTGGGCTAGAGCATCAACTACTTAGGAGAATCAAGTAGGGCATAGACTGCTGTTGTTCAGTTGCTCAGTCCACGTCCGACTCTTTGTGACCCCATGGACTGGAACACACCAGGCTTCTCTGTCCTTCACCACCTCCCAGAGCTTGCTCAAACTCATGTCCATCGAATTGCTGCTGCCATCCAACCATCTCATCCTCTGTCATCCCCTTCTCCTCCTGCCTTCAATCTTTCCCAGCATCTGAACCTTTTTCAATGAGTCAGTTCTTCGCATCAGGTGGCCAAAGTGTTGGAGTTTCAGCTTCAGCGTCAGTCCTTCCAATGAATATTCAGGACTGATTTCCTTTAGGATGGACGGGTTTGATCTCCTTGCAGTCCAAGGCACAGACTAGAAAGCACTTATTTATTTTAAGATCTCCTGAGTGTTCTTAACAATTTCCTTGGAATAGGGAGAGAAGGAGGCAGGGATTAGTGAGTTAAAGGATGGTTTTCAGAGCCTCAGGTCTTTTAGAGGTACAGGGACTGACTGGTTAAGCAGGAGTAGAAGGCTCAGTTGGAGGGTTCTGTGCTTACCACCCACTCTTTTAACCAGTGAAGTTGTGTTCTTCTTTACTTTTTGTCTTAGAATTTCACATAACATTTCACTTGAAAAGTAGAATTGTGCTGTTTTAAAAAGAAGGTGTTAAAAATAAAACTAAAGGGGTAGAAAATTAAGATACCAGTGTGGATGATCCTTTCAAGAAAGGTGTCTGAAAAAGGAGAGGTGTAGCAGAACGGGGTGTAGTTGGGGAGGAAGATCTGGAGATAAGGTAGAAACATTTCTTTTGTTAAGATAGAACCACAAAATTCTTGCTTTTAGGTTGATAAGAAGAAACATAGAGTGTGATAATTTGGTAGAAAGGATGATGGGAAACAATGGGTGATGACTGAGCTCCTGTTGCCAGTGGAAGGGGATTGAATCCATAGCAGACCTGAATAGATGTGAGGGGAAAAGCTCAAGGATTTCTTTTGACTGTTCCCTTTATGTTTTAAATAAACATTTAAATAGGTACATTTCTTCAGAAAGCTAATTTTCATATCTAGTTATTATCTTGGTACTTTTGTCAAGATACTAGAATCTTATTTTTCTCTTTAAGGCATAAACCTTAAGAGGATGGATCTTGGTTAAGTATGCCAACTATCTTCAAACTCAATTTGACCAAAGGTCAACTCTTTTTATGGTTGTTATAGGAATGTATTGAACAAATATTGAAATTCACTTTTATATGCTTTCTTTTTTATAGACTCCCAGAGCAGGCTGAGTCTTTAAATGCCAAATCACTGTTTCAGTCTTCAGAACAGATGAAAAATCTATATAGTTTTTTCCTTAGAATCTCTGCTAAAGAAATTCTCTAATCTACTTTAAAACTCTCACCATTAGCAAGGTTTCCAATCAAAAGGAAACTTGATCTCATTACTAAACTGGTTTGGTATTGCTGCCCATTGAATAGAATGCCTCAAACTTCAGAGGAGGTAGAGAAGGGCCACTCATCAGCTTCTCTATGTACAGAATCACGGCCACAGAGACCTTGTTCTTGCTGTCCAGGTAGCACACACAGCAGGCACAGTCACAGAAATGCTTCTTCTCATCCCCGTGTCATTTGTTGTTGAAGAAATCAACTGTGATTTGAGGCCTCAACGTATAGCCCAAAGACAGTAACATCAACTCACTGAGGATCTTGTTAGAATCTTCTGAATAAGATTCTTTTAACAGGAACCTTAAGTGATTCATGTGGACTATAGTCTAGGAATCATAGCTTTATAATATCCTTTGGAACCATTACACAGCAGCTGGCTGGATTTCAGAATTCCCCTTCCCAATGGGTAGTGCTTTTCTCTTGCACATCTTTGGATTTCTCGTGCTTAGCACAGTGCCTGGCACTTGACTCCTGGATTTCCTTTAATTCCACAACTCAGTCCATATCTACTGAATGAGTGAGTTACAGAATCAGCCCAGTGTCACAGTATAATCTTTTGGGCACCATATGAAATTCATATCAACAATGTTGACCATCATCGATATTTTGGGCCATGTATCGTGAAACAGTAAATGCTACTTTAAATTGAGAACCTCTTTATTTCTTTTGGGATGATCTCTATTTTTAGTCAAAGCAGCTCTGGATTTCCATATTCCTATTTTTCTTGGATTCAGCTTATCTTGTGCTATTTTTTTTTCCTTTCTCACCTTCCTTTTGTCCCAAGTGATGGATGCAAGTGGAAAGAGGCCCTTTTTGAGTTATTCTGTACCTAGTCTTTTCCTTTTAGTGTCATCAAGGTGACACTTCAGAGGCTCAAGGTGGGTGAAAGCAGAATCAGAGGGCGTTGTTCTTTCATCAGTATCTTTTAGGAGACTTTTCCCTGATTGCAACAATAGCATTGATTTTACACGTTGTCGGCTTTTCTCAGTATGATAAATAAGGCCTTAGGATGATAGATAATATTTACTTGTTTTTAGACTATTTATGGAGAAGGCGATGGCACCCCACTCCACATACACTCTACCATTTCGTTCTTTGGAAGGAAAAATAACAATCTTTCCTAAGGACATTTCTGCTTGCCCTCCTTTTTCTTTCCTTTGTAGTCATACTGCAGGCTATTCAAGTATAGAAGGTTTTGTGCAATGATGATGATGAATTATTCCTGCTAGCAGAGCATAATTTGGAGAAAGTTATTTTACCTGTTGCCAGAATTGGAAAGAGACAAAGAATACTACTTGGCTTTAACTTGTCAGCAAGAGCTCAGGAGAAAGGGGTTTCCTAACAAGTTGAAGAGGTGTTTATAAAACACCTGTCAACACTAAGGTGAGACTAAGATTTGTACCAGTGTAAAACAGAGCTCAATTTTGATCTCCAGTTTCAACAGAATAAGTAGAGAAGGCAGATGATAGCTAGGGTGGTGGCTTTCCTAGTCTACCAGAGAGATGTTCGGGTAAAACTTTGAAAAGACTCTAACCTTTGAATGCTCTCAGAGTAATCTTGTTGTGTAAGTATCCTGTGTGTAAGTTTCCTAGGAGGGGTTAAAGTGAAAGAAGAGAAAATATGTTTTTTTGCCATTGCTGAAATTTAAGTAAGACAATTGGGGCTTTAGAACTCTAAGTGGTAACCTTGAGTCAAATGGAAGCTTGTCATTGCAGATATTTAAAAGGTGAGAAACTACTCAAGCTTTCTTTTCTTTTCTTATTTTTAAATAAATTTATTTATTTTAAGTGGAAGCTAATTACTTTACAATATTGTAGTGGTTTTGCCGTACATTGACATGGATCTGCCACGGGTGTACATGTGTTCCCCATCCTGAACCCCCCTCCCACCTAGCCGAGCTTTCTTAAATGGCAGCAGGCTAGAGTCTGCTACAAATGTCCAGAGCAATCTCCTGAAAGGACAAAACAGTTCTTAACTGAATAAAAAGCACCTTCCAGAATGCCAACAAAACACGTAGGAGATGATTTTTAAAATGTCCTCTCAAGCTTGAACTCTTAAGTAGCTCCAAATCAGAAGCAACCTAGAGAGAGGTAATTGACATCTCCTTACATTTTTAATTTACATTTTTACTGCTGAAAAGGAAAAGCATTGCATATCTTCAAGTCAGTGGAAATTTGTGAATTATATTTTCTTTTTATGAGTTGTATGTTGGAAGAATGATTCTGAGGTCAGCATTGGTCAGACTCTACATCTGATCCCTGGGAACCAGGAATTTTTCCCCATTAGATAAAGAGTGACTAGCTCTTCCCTTGGCAGTGGGAATATTAAAAAGAGTTCTTTTAGATTTGGTTGATTTTAGTCTTGTGATAGTGTTTTCAAGAAAGAAGTACTAATGTGTTCTGGCCTCAAATGGTCTTTTTCCTTGACTCCATTCCAACCTGGGTTCTTCTCAGGAACCATAACCAAGGCATTTGCAGTATGGACTTTAGATTAATGGGGCTTCCCTGGTAGCTCAGACCATAAAGAATCTGCCTGCAATGCAGGAGACCCAGGTTTGATCCCTGAGTCAGGAGGATTCCCTGGAGAAGGGAATGGCAACCCACTCCAGTATTCTTGCCTGGAGAATCTCATGGACAGAGGGGCCTGGAGGGCTACAGTCCATGGTGTCACAAAGAGTTGGACACAACTGAGTGACTAACACTTTCACTTAGGTTAATTAGAGCTCTTTGAGATTGAGTGGGAGAGACTGTGTGAGCAGACTCTAGAAAGTTAGAATACAAACTTTGTTTACTAACCCCACACCTCTTCTCCTGAGAAATATCTACCATCTACATGGAAAAATTATAAATCATTTTTCTTTCTTTCCTTTAATCCCACACTCATTTTAGAAGTTAGCTTTTTCTTAATGTCACAGCTCAGGTGATCTATGACACACTTACTTCAAGGTTGATCTCTCTGTAACTCACTAGACAAAGGACATTTCAATCTCTCAGAATCCTCCATCTCTTCAGAGGAAGAAGGGGAAGAAATGACCTCTTTTAAACTAGTAAATGAGGGGATTTGTGGAGAGTCAAATATTTTTTAAAGGCTTTTTATTTTGTCACTTAGGTCAATTTTTAAGGCCATTAATTCTTTGATTTACGTTTGGGAATAAATATTGGGAAAATAATAATATAATATTAACATAATAAAATTATGTTAAGAGAACAAAGGAATCAAACTCCGTTGAATTTGGGTTCCAAGTGGATTATCGAGCAGAGACATCAGGACATTTGTAATCGTGCCTTCGTACAGCCTGTTGACAAAGGGAGAGAGCTTTGTACTTTGATTCCATGACTTCTCAAACTGATTTTGGTGCTTACTTCCAAAGCCAGGTGAAATAGGTGCTTACTTCCAAAGCCAGGTGAATATCAAAATGTTTTCAAGGAGACCGGTGGCATTACCGGGTAATCTGGAGCAGGGACTGGGGACAGTCTTCCCTTGTCAGCATCCACTCATGGAGCTGGGGCCTTCCAAGGCCATCCGCTCTACTTGATTTCTCCTAATGTCATTCTAATCATGTTGCTTTGAAATAGCCTGGTGATCCTCTGTCTTCTCTAACTGCAGGATGAAAACAGCTACAACACCCTTTCTCAGGGACTGGTGTGTCCAAGGGCTTTAATTAATACGTACTCAATCAACAAAAAGGAAACAGAAACTGGACTGATAGAAGAAGCATGAGAGATGTGTAGATTTTGAGAACTGCACTTAGGTCACTGCCAGAAGTAGAAAAGGAGAGAAAACCCAGCTTTTTCTTTTTCAAAGCTCTTTATTTGATATTGGAGTATAACTGATTAACAACGTTGTGATAGTTTCAGGTGGACAGCAAAGGGACTCAGCCATACAAATATATGTATCTATTCTCTCCTAAACTCCCGTCCCAGCCAGGCTGCCACATAACATTGAGCAGAAGTCCCTGTGCTACACAGTTGGTTCTTGTTGGCCATCCATTTTAAATAGTATGTACTTGTTGATGTACATGTCGATACCAAACTCCCTATCTCTTCCCCCCACTCTTCCCCCTTGGCAACCATAAATTCATTCTGTCTGTGAGTCTGTTTCTGTTTTGTAAATAAGTTCATTTGTATTACTTCCTTTTAGATTCCACATATAAGTGATATCATATGACAGTTCTCTATCTGACTTACTTCACTCAGCATGACCATGTTGCCACAAATAGCATCATTTCATTCTTTTTAATGGCCAAGTAATATATATATATATATATAGGAGTATTCATATATATAGGAATATTCATATAAATATATATATACACCACATTTTCTTTATCCATTGCTCTGTTGATGGACATTTAGGTTGCTTCCATGTTTAACCAATCCTTTATTTGGACCGGGTTTTTTCTTCATTCTACATAACACCTCCTACAAGACTGATCAGTGATCTCTATGGGAGGTAATGTGGACATGGCTATTTGGAGGTCAATAGGAGGAAGCCTGTCAGCTAAGGGCAAGGCTTCTATACATGACTTGCACAATTTAGACTTCGATGAGTCTTTCTTAGATAAGACAAAGAGAAATAGGGTTTTAAAAGTATTTCTTGTACCTAAAATAAGCAATGTTTTAAAATATTCTCCAATAGCCTAATGAAAACTGTGCACTTTATTCTTTAAATAGAAAACAGAACATATATATATATATATTTTTAATGAATCCACTGTAGATAGATGAATGTAGAAGAAATGGATTCTAATCTCAGAGTAAATAATGCAATTGGGTTGAAGACATCCTATATATAAAGATATGATGACTCATTTGGTGATTTTTCAGGGATATTTGTGCTAAATTACATTTCTTAATAATGATATCCAATTTCACTAGTGTCAGCTTGAAGAAGGTTAATATAAATAAAATTTTGATATCACAAAGGAATTTATTATTGAAGACCAGACTGAGGCCTGGGGTTTTGATAAACACTAATTGGGAATAAGAAATTGAGGTATTGTCCTAAGTTCTTTGCTGAATACAGAAAGTGCTAGATGCTTGAAATTTCCAGATGACCAGATCTTTTGAAGAGTAATGGTAAATGGCTAGATTTTGATATCCAGAGTATATTTATTTGTCCCGTGGTTCACGTCTGACCCCCTGCAAAGGACTCAGGAGGATGTGTAAACCAGGAAGAAGAGCCAATAGGAAATCCGTAATAAATGCGAAGAGATTCTCCCCTGTGCCTCAAATTTCTTTCCTTCCCACCCTTCTCCACATTCCGTAAGATACTAAACCATGAGAATCCAAGGTTTGGTGCCAATTTCCATTCTCCTCTGCCATATGCTTGAACAGGCAGCAGCCCAGTTTTCCAGACTTTTTATTCTTCCTTGTCCCAGGGTGCTGCGTTTCAGCCAAGCTCTCAAAACTCTTGCCTCTGTTTGCTTCTTCCAGGAAGCTGCCCTTCTTGCTGATTTCTTTGAACTTCTTAACCGTACAAAGGTCATCTGTCTGCTACACTCTCCAAGTTGATCTGTGCAGTAAGCAAAGATGCAGACTCTCTGTTAACATCTCAAAACTGTGTTCAAGAACGCTGGGACAGTAGGCTGTCTTCAGAGTCAGACACTGAAGCAAATAATTCCCTGGAATATTTTCTGAGATTCGATTGTTAAACTCGTTTCTCATTAATGGCTCTGAATGGTGATGATTGGAATTTTAAAATTCTTTTCTGTGTGTGGCTGTATATGAGTGTGTAGGGGCAGGGTGAAGGTGGGAGTTATGACTGTGATTTCAAGATATTTTGGCTCTGAAGGCCAAATCTAGAAATAAAATATATTGTAAGGAAAAAAAAGAAAGATAACCATGAGTTCTAGATTTCTGGAATAATGCAGTTTTCATTTATGATTCTCTTAATAAACATTTGCTGAGACCTTTTCTGCATCAGCTACTATGCCAAGCACTCGACAGTAAGATACATATTCCACCTCGAGGAGGCAGCTGCCTCAAGACAGACATGCTACTCATAATGATGCGGTGGATTCTGTAGTGGAAATACTTGTGGAGCACCACTGGAGAATAAGCATTTGATTGTAAGCTTACTGAGGGCAGGGCCTGGATCACTTGTACCCTTGTGAGCTCAGCCCTAAGCTCAGTGCTTGGCACATAGTAAGTACTTGATAAATCTTTAATAATTAATTAAATGAATATTTATTGTCCCCTTTATCCATATCAGTTATTTCCCTCCTGTTGTTTGGTCAACTGTCTCTTACTTTGACGTGTGACTTTTTGTCTTTTATAAATGTTTTATATTTCCTCTATATTTCAGTTTTTGTTTGGCAGCTAGTTTTAAATCAATAGTATTTATTGATGAATGAATTTGTGGCCATTCAGTATCTGTATTTAGAGTAATCAGGTTGAAAATGTATTGGGATAAAGAGCAGTTTTCAGATGTCAGGGTGCTACAGATGACCCCCATATGTGGTTCTCACATTTGGTTGGGATGTTGCAGGAAACTAAGGCTAAAGAAATACTTTACATTATTTGTTTAAAAGACACAATTAAAAAACAAAAACACCCAGTGACATGTGTGCCAATATTGGATTGGGTGTTTTGGATCAGATAACAAAGAGTAACATTCTCCTTCACCAATTGTTGAAATTATAAAGTATGTTATACATATGAATCTATCTACCTATCTATCTTAAAGAATAACAAATGAACATTCACTCAACTTAGAAATAGCAAATGCTTGCGGTATATCTCATTCCCCCTCCCTCCAGGCTTCTGTTTATCCCCTACATTTTACTCAAGGATAATCACTATTCTGAAGGTGGGGCATGGATAACTAAGTTGTGGTGTCTTTATGAATGGAAATCATACAATAGTGAAAAAGCATGAACTCTGATTCATACATCAGCATGACTGATCCTCAAAAGCCCTGTTGAGTGAAGAGCAAATCATAGAAAAATGTATTCAATATGACACCATTTATATTAGCTAAGATTTCAAAATCATATAAAATGTAACAATATATAACTTGTTGATATATGAACATGTAGTAAGATTGTAATAAATAGCCATCATTTTTAACACTATATATTTTTTAAATTTTTCTTTGATCTCCTATAAGATACTAGTGGTTATGTTGAAGTAAAGTGAAGTGAAAGTTGCTCAGTCGTGTCCAACTCTGTGACCCCATGGACTGTACAGTCCACAGAATTCTACAGGCCAGAATACTGGAGTGGGTAGCCTTTAACTTCTCTAGGGGATCTTCTCAACACAGGAATTGAACCCAGGTCTCCTGCATTGCAGGTGGTTTCTTTACTAGCTGAACCACAAGGAAAGCCCAAGAAACTGGAGTGGGTATACTATCTGTTCTCCAGGGGATCTTCCTGACCCAGGAATCAAACTGGGGTCTCCTGCATTACAGGCGTTTTCTTTACCAACTGAACTATCTATCAGGGTTATGTTCAGTTCAGTTCAGTTCAGTTGCCCAGTCGTGTCCGACTCTTTGCGACCCCATGAATCGCAGCACGCCAGGCCTCCCTGTCCATCACCAACTCCCAGAGTTCACCCAGACTCACATCCATCGAGTCAGTGATGCCATCCAGCCATCTCATCCTCTGTTGTCCCCTTCTCCTCCTGCCCCCAATCCCTCCCAGCATCAGAGTCTTTTCCAATGAGTCAACTCTTTGCATGAGGTGGCCAAAGTACTGGAGTTTCAGCTTTAGCATCATTCCTTCCAGAGAAATCCCAGGGCTGATCTCCTTCAGAATGGACTGGTTGGATCTCCTTGCAATCCAATGGACTCTCAAGAGTCTTCTCCAACATTACAGTTCAAAAGCATCAGCTAAATAAACAGAAAGACGTCTTCATTCTTTATGCTGGATAAATGGATAGGTTGTAATTCTATTACAAATTAAATGAAAATTAAATGAAAACTAAATGCAAGTTTAGTAGCTTCAGGGGTTATTCACCTATTATTTGAGTTTTGCCTCAAATTTAAGCAACATCACAGGATGTTTCTCAAAGGTACCCACTTGGTACAGTTCTTCCTCTAGAGCCATAAAGGACAATGTTTGACAGAGTGTGCATGTATTTTTAATTTACATTAATGGTAAACATAAAGGTTTCACTGTTTTATATGATTTCAATGTTTCCAGTCAGCTGTATCTTAAGATATTTAATGCCATTTATTTGCCTAAAGCCAGACTTCCTGGAATGTGAAGTCAAGTGGGCCTTAGGAAACATCACTACAAACAAAGCTAGTAGAGGTGATGGAATTTCAGTTGAGCTATTTCAAATCCTAAAAGATGATGCTGTGAAAGTGCTGCACTCAATATGCCAGCAAATATGGAAAACTCAGCAGTGGCCACAGGACTGGAAAAGGTCAGTTTTCATTCCAATTCCAAAGAAAGGCAATGACAAAGAATGCTCAATCAGTCAATTCAGTCACTCAGTCGTGTCCGACTCTTTGCGACCCCATGAATCGCAGCACGCCAGGCCTCCCTGTCAATCACCATCTCCCAGAGTTCACTCAAACTCACGTCCATCGAGTGACAAACTGCTGCACAATTGCACTTATCTCACACTCAAGTAAAGTAATGCTCAAAATTCTCCAAGCCAGGCTTCAGCAATACATGAACTGTGAACTTCCAGATGTTCAAGCTGGTTTTAGAAAAGGCAGAGGAACCAGAGACCAAATGGCCAACATCTGCTGGATCATGGAAAAAGCAAGAGAGTTCCAGAAAAACATCTATTTCTGTTTTATTGACTATGCCAAAGCCTTTGACTGTGTGGATCACAATAAACTGGAAAATTCTGAAAGAGATGGGAATACCAGACCACCTGACCTGCCTCTTGAGAAATCTGCATGCAGGTCAGGAAGCACAGTTAGAACTGGACATGGAACAACAGACTGGTTCCAAATAGGAAAAGGAGTACATCAAGGCTGTATATTGTCACCCTGCTTATTTAACTTATATGCAGAGTACATCATGAGAAACACTGGGCTGGAGGAAGCTCAAGCTGGAATCAAGATTGCCGGGAGAAATATCAATAACCTCAGATATGCAGATGACACCACCCTTATGGCAGAACGTGAAGAGGAACTAAAGAGCCTCTTGAAGTGAAAGAGGAGAGTGGAAAAGCTGGCTTAAAACTCAACATTCGAAAAACTAAGATCATGGCATCCAGTCCCATCACTTCATGGCAGCTAAATGGGTAAACAATGTAAACAGTGACAGACTTTATTTTCTTGGGCTCTAAAGTTTCTGCAGTTGGTGATTGAAGCCATGAAATTAAAAGATGCTTACTCCTTGGAAGGAAAGTTATGACCAACCTGGATAGCATATTAAAAAGGAGAGACATTACTTTGCCAACAAGGATCTGTCTAGTCAAGGCTATGGTTTTTCCAGTAGTCATGTATGGATGTGAGAGTTGGACTATAAAGCAAGCTGAATGCTGAAGAATTGATGCTTTTGAACTGTGGTGTTGGAGAAGACTCTTGAGAGTCCCTTGGACTGCAAGGAGATCCAACCAGTTTATCCTAAAGGAGACCAGCCCTGAGTGTTCATTGGAAGGACTGATGCTGAGGCTGAAACTCCAATACTTTGGCCACCTGATGCCAAGAGCTGAGTCATTAGAAAAGATCCTGATGCTGGGAAAGATTGAGGGCAGGAGGAGAAGGGGACGACAGAGGATGAGATGGTTGGATGGCATCACTGCCTCAATGGACATGAGTTTGGGTAAACTCCGGGAGCTGGTGATAGACAGGGAGGCCTGGCGTGCTACAGTCCATGGGGTTGCAGAGTCGGACACGACTGAGCGACTGAACTGAACTGATATAAAGTGTGAAAACCTTAGGATGGTCACTCCGTTAGACTCCTGCTGCTTGTGCTTGTCTACAGCCCACTGTCGCTCTCTGGCCACCTGCATATGGTGATCTTCCTTATTTTCCTCCCGCTATGTTGGTCTTGGGTCTTCTTTCCCATTTTCATCTCTGGTAGCTACCCCTACGTTTTACTCTTCTGGGGGTAAAATTTTCACTTCTAGGTTTTATCCTACTCTTCTCAAAATGTGGCCCAAAGACCAGCAGTATCTGGTGATACCTGGCAATTACCTGGGCTTTTTGTACATTGAACATCAGGTTCCACCCTAAACCCACTGAATCAGAATCTGCATTTTTAAAGAAATCCCCAGGTGATTCATAAGCACATTACAGTGTGAGAGGCTGCTCTAAACGCACATTTAGGGCTGCTCTAAACGCACATTTAGGGCACTTCGGTTTGGGCTCTGTGTTAGCGTCCTGTTAGCTAGAGGACCATCAAGAGAAGTCTTTTCATGAAGTCAGGAATTATGTATTGTGTGCTTTTTTTGTTTCTGTTTTTCCTCTGTGTGCTTATCCTTCATTTGTTACCTGCCTAGAACCCCGTATTCCTAAAACTCTGATGGAATTGCTTGTGGGTGTACTTGTGCTTGTTAATTAGGTCTCTCTCTCTCTCTCTCTCTCTCACACACACACACACACACACACACACATTCACACACACGTTTCAAGGAGGGCTTAGCCTAGAGTAAATTAAATGTTCTAGCTCAAACCCACACTGCACAAAGACATCTTCAGAAGTTACAGACTAAAACACTCCATGAAAGGTCTCATGATATATTTTCTACACACCCTCAAAATGCAGAAAGCTTTTGTTTCCTGTTGGTTTTGCAGCTCTCTCGGAGCTTTGTCTTATATGGGGGCTGCCTAGGGTTGCATGTTTTACGATACCTGGGAGTTGTTCTATCCTCGTATTCATCGGATCTAGCCGATTGTTTCTGATTTGTTTTGTCTGACTCATGCTTGATCAAAGTTACATTTTTATTGTAAACACAGGATTCTACATAATCATTTTCTCTGCCATACTGTTGCTGGCATTATTTTTTAAGTCAAGTTTTCTACAGGACAGTAAAGTTTAAATTATATTCAAAGTGTTCTGATAATTCAGAGAACATTATGTATAGAGATCTGACAGATTACTTGATACTTCCATTTGTTAGTTCTCTTTAGGGGGGAAAAAACCCCTAATTTTCTGCAATCACTCTGTCAACTCCCAATTTTCATTCATATGATGAACATTTTGATATTGAATTGGGTTCCATTTTATATACACCATTTTTATATCTGTGAACAAGGAAAATTATCCCAACCTCAGTTCCAACTTTAGGAGATATCACTTAAAATAAGTTACTTCAGATAACCTCCCATATCTCAGTGCTGTGCTATTCTTTGGTTGATTTTAATCTGTGAAGAACTTGGGACACTGTTTTCTTTGCCTCCATTGGTCTTTTGCTGCTAAGATTGTTTTCCTTCTTCTCTGGCAGCTCCTGTTCTGCTTCATCTCTTCTTCTCAGGCTCATCTTTCTCTATATGGGCATTGCTTTAGGTAGTTCCTCAAGTCCAGCCCTAGACCTCCTCATTGACGGCATCGTCTCTCTCTAGGGAACATCATCCATTTCCATGGCTTCAAATACACCTATGTGCAGATGACACATAGATGCCTGTCTTTTATTTCTCCAAACTTTTGTCTGAGCTCCAGGCTTATATATCCAGTGCCTACATGATATCTCAACTTGGATGATTTAAGGAGACCTTAAACTCAATATGTGTAAAACTGAATTCCGGATTGTCCCTCCATATCTGCATGTAGCTAGGGAACCTGTGTACAGATCTCTCTGTGTTTGTGTTCTCCCTTGGCTTACATGGGTTGTGGGATGACACTTCCTTTAATGGTTACTGGATCACCAAGGGACGCACTAAGGAAATGATTTCTGAGGCTGGAAAAGGGTGAAGCAGAAGAGCAGATGCTGTTTGTGCCTGTCCCACATGTTCGTGCCTGTCCCCAAAGTCACTTGCAGAGTGTACCTATGTATGCCCATGATTTGCTTTGTGTCTCTGAGTGCCTTCTCTACACCCCAAGTGGTAGTTCGGGAAGGTTGGGAACTTGATTCCACAGGAACAATCCTTAATCAAAAAGAAATTGGATTTGGTAGATGAATATCCCTGCTTTCTTTCCTCTTGGAAGAACTGCTTCTCACATTGCCTCAAAGGTCCCCAGCCGGCTTGGGACCACTGCCCACAGCAGTAACCCACCCATTAATGCACCCTTTGTTGGTTTTCTACTATTTACTCTCTCACTCCTTCCTTAAATTCCTTGGTATCATCTTTAAAATAAGTGATTTTCCACAAAATTATTTTATTAGGATATGCTTTTGGGAAAACTCAGCCTAAAGTACTCGATTATTATTGGAATCACGTGCACTGGCGTGATCTCTTACTTCCCTTTCCTCCAGTTAACTTGTGAGGACTGGACTCTGTCTGGGCGAGGTCACTAAGCATGCCCTTACGCAGCGTTTGGGTGAAAGGTTATGAAAACAGCACACAGAAGTGAGTTTGTGTGTTTTTAGATGATGAGTATACATGTGAGTTTCTTAATATTAGTTATAATCATTAGTAAAAGAACCTAAAAAAGGAAAGTGACCAGAGTGACAGCTCCTGGCCATCACTGTTACATGGGTCTCTTCCAGCACAGTGTTGCCCAATAGGAATGTCTACTGTGATAGAAATGTTACATATCTGTCTGCACTGGCCAGTTTGGGAGCCAGTGGCTAATTAGCACTTGAAATGAGACTAACATAACTGAGGAACTGAATTTTAAATTCTATTTAATTTTAATTAATTTAAACATGACTGATATCTACCATTTTGGACAATGAAGTTCTAAAGTTCTGGTGCTTCCCATTTAAGTGAGTGGTGCTACCTGAAAGCTAAGAGTTCACCCTAACATTTCTCTTTCTCACATCCAATATACAATTTACCCCAAGATCTTATTAACATCCACTAATTATCTCATGAAATAAAAAGACACTTACTCCTTGGAAGGAAAGTTATGACCAACCTAGGTAGCATATTCAAAAGCAGAGACATTACTTTGCCAACAAAGGTCCATCTAGTCGAGGCTATGGTTTTTCCAGTCGTCATGTATGGATGTGAGAGTTGGACTGTAAAGAAAGCTGAGCATTGAAGAATTGATGCTTTTGAACTGTGGTGCTGGAGAAGACTCTTGAGAGTCCCTTGGACTGCAAGGAGATCCAACCAGTCCATTCTAAAGGAGATCAGTCCTGGGTGTTCATTGGAAGGAATGATGCTAAAGCTGAAACTCCAGTACTTTGGCCACCTGATTCAAAGAACTGACTCATTGGAAAAGACTGATGCTGGGAGTGATTAGGGGCAGGAGGAGAAGGTGATGACAGAGGATGGGATGGTTGGATGGCATCACCGACTTGATGGACGTGAGTTTGAGTGAACTCCGGGAGTTGGTGATGGACAGGGAGGCCTGGCATGCTGCAATTCATGGGGATGCAAAGAGTCGGACACAACTGAGCAACTGAACTGAACTGAACTGAACCCTCTAGAACTCAAAATGCAAATTATCATCACCAAGTTGAAACATTTTAATGGCTTAACATTGATTTTAGATTAAATTCCTGCACCCTTAACATGGCTTACAGAAGCCTTATGTGGATCTTTCTCCTTTTTTTCTATTTTGGGATACATTCCTAGGAAGCAAAATACTAGGCAATGACAACATTTTTATTTACTTCATTCATTAATCTATTAATGTGTCAAATTTGTTATGAGAGAAAAACTCAATTGTATATATATATATATATATGTATGTATCTTCAGGAACCTGTCTTAAGAGTATTAATGTTCTAAGGAAAATTATCTACTATTCAGTTTGGAATTTGGTTTTTACATGCTAACAGAAGAAAGCTCTGATAACCTTGTGTGCTGGTGATGCTGGAAAGGTTTGAGGTGGTGATAGATGAGAAGATATTTATGAAAACAGAAGAAAAGTGAAACTTTAAGGGAATAGTAGATTTGGAAAGGAATGAGAAAATCATGAACTGAAAATGAGATAGGGAAAACGTGAGAGGTGGAGGAAGTCAACTTTACTAATAATCTTTATTTATTTTTAAAAGTAAAAATAATACATTTTAATTAATGACTTGTTTTAAAAATAAAAATACTACATTCCATTGTAGCATCATATGTAAATATTAAAAATATAAAGAAAGCAAAATTAATTGTTACCTAACCATGGATAACCGGAGAAGGCAATGGCACCCCACTCCAGTACTCTGGCCTGGAAAATCCCATGGATGGAGGAGCCTGGTAGGCTGCAGTCCATGGGGTCGCTAGGAGTCGGACACGACTGAGCGATTTCACTTCCACTTTTCGATTTCGTGCATTGGAGAAGGAAATGGCAACCCACTCCAGTGTTCTTGCCTGGAGAATCCCAGGGACGGGGGAGCCTGGTGGGCTGCTGTCTATGGGGTCGCACAGAGTCGGACACGACTGAAGCGACTTAGCAGCAGCAGCAACCATGGATAACAACTGTTCATATTTTGAAATATTTTCTTCACATCTTTTTTTTAATATAAATTAATTTATTTTAATTGGAGGCTAATTACTTTACAATATTGTATTGGATTTGCCATAAATTGACATGAATCTGTCACGGGTGTACATGTGTTCCCCATCCTGAACCCCCCTCTCACTTCCTTCCCCATCCCATCCCTCTGGGTCATCCCAGTGCTCCAGCCCCGATCATCCTGCATCATACATCGAACCTGGACTGGTGATTCGTTTCACATATGATAATATACATGTTTCAATGCCATTCTCCCAAGTCATCCCACCCTTGCCCTCTCCCACAGAGTCCAAAAGACTTCTATACATCTGTCTCTTTTGCTGTCTCGCATACAGGGTTATCGTTACCATCTTTCTAATAATCTTTAAAGGGAAGAAAAATCTCAAGTGAGATAGGAGGGTCTAGAATGGTTGAAGGTTAGGAGATACCTGTTGTATCCTTAGCCTAGGTGAGTAGAGTTACACTTTAAGGAGAATAGGGAGAAAAGACTTGTCTAAGAATTTAATCTGGAGAATAGTAGATATAAAAGAATTTCAGCTTGAATTTAAGGATGTTGACCTGAGGCCATATTGAAAAAAGTATTAGATACAGCTGTATTTATATATCTCTATTTCACTGGAAGGATAAAGGAGAAATTAAGGGAAAAATGTATCTGATGTAAAAGAAAAGTTACTACATAAAAAGACAATAAGGAATTAAAAGAGGCTTTTTTTTTTTTTTTACTAGAATGGGAGTAGAATAGGAAAATAAATAATGATAATCTAGAAAAGAGCTGCAGTCCATCCTCCTGAGGCAGTGGAGTTCCAATTTGGCAGTCAACTCCCCATACCTTCTTCAAAAAAAAAAAAAAAACATATTTCCTTGCCTCTTTCTGCGACCTTTCAGGGGACTGATTTCTGATTAATAATTTAATCATTAAATAATATACTTAATCATTAAATAACCTGTAATTACTGATTAATTTTATACTGTTAACAATGTATTTTTCTACCACTTTTGAGGGAAATTATATTTAAAGAGACACATCCTAGAGACATCAGTACCTTAACTCAAAGGAAAGAATCAATAAAGAACACCTCTGAGCCTCCAAGTCACGTATTCATCAGCCTCTTGAGAACCAAAACTGGCTCCAATCACATGGCTGGCTATCACTTTATTAACAGGATGATGTTATTCCAAGGAATAATTGTTTAGGAAGATAACATTAAAAAAAACTTGCTTACTTATTTCAGGAACTTCTGGAAAATCCATTTTTCTGAACAATGGACCATGCAGCTAGCTTCCTTATCCCTTCACAGCACACTAGATCTCTCTAGGTTTACCCAGAGAACTGACCACCTTCAAGATTCCTCCCAAATCTCACCTCACTCCACCTGTCCTACCAATGTTGTCAGCATTGCCCAGCCTTTGCCCAACCCCATTCAAACTCCCGCACCCTACCTTCTACCAGTGAAAAAGTCACCTAAAACAGACCTCAGACCTCATAGGTATCTCTTATCCTTTTCTTCTCCCCTCCAGGATGCTACAAAGACTCTGTCAAGGTGGTAGTCCTCCTTATTGCAGTAAGTAATAAACGTGCATTTGCTTCAGCCACAGGTTGTTGGGGTGGTATTTTCAGGGAATCAGCAGTTGACACATGTCCCCCAGTGGGTGTTATAGTGTTTTCAAAAATGTCACCCAGCAGATTCCATCTGGATATGATATGGATTTTCTTAATAAAAAGATGCAATGTTTAAAAATGTTCATGGACCCCAGTAGAAGACCTGGGGTCAGAACACAGACATCTCAGCTGCTCAGGAGCTGTCTTAGAAGCCAGCAAAGATCTGCCCTCTTCACTCACCTAGAACCCATGGCACATCATCATGAAACTTTAGAGGCATTAGAACTATTTTACTTTCATTTCATCCACTAGTATCTACTGGCAGAAGAGATCTCTACACACTACATACAGAAATGATAAAATATATTGGATGTTTATGAAGGGTGAAAATGTGTTAATATACCAAATGTTTGTGTACTCATTTGTTTATAATGAGCACTTAGAGTAATGTCTTCACAGAAAGCATAGAATAATTAGAAAATTCAGTAGGGCCCATTAGGATGTTTAAAGGGATGGGATTAATGATTGCAAAGAGTATTATATTCACATAAGTACCATTTCTATTGCAAAGCATAAATGGTTTCCTGAGAGCAAAAGAAAGTTTTATTTAACTTTTTGAGATAGCCAGTCCTCTGTAATCAAAATGCAGCCTGCCAACTCAGCAACTTTCTCTTTTTATTGGGTAAATACTTCTATTTGCTCTGAGCAATTCTGAAAAATGTACTTACTGCTGATTTGAAAATGCCTCATGCTTATTTATATCAGATTTTGTGATTTAGCTAGAAATCAGAAGGACCGCTGACCACAAAGTGATTTTGAAAATCGATTTATAATTTTGACTTAGGTTGTAAGATAGAACAAGGATATTTTCTTTATTCATTTTGCTGAAGCCTCGTCAAGTCCACCTCAAAAAACTCTTCCTTAGTTAAAGTTACATTTAATATAAAAATATTATCTGTATATTACATATATAAAATGATATATGTTATATATATATATATAACATTAATACATGGGAATAAATAGTATAGGCTAGCATTTATTAAGTCTTTACTAAATAGTAGAAGGACACTCTGCTAATAATTACATCACCAGATTTTACCATTGCATTGCCCTAATGAGGTATGTGCTGTTATCATCAGCATTGTACACACTGACTAACTGAGGCCTTAATAATTGACCAACTTGCTCAAGGTCACACAGCTAGTGTGTGGCTATGTGGACTCATCTTGGTTTGGATTGACCATGAAGTCCCTGCTTGTTATCATGATGCTGTGTTGTGAGATGCAAGTTCTTTAAGAACAAGGACCAAATCTCATATTGAAGTTCTCTTAGAGTAAGCATGCTGCTGATGCTGCTAAGTCACTTCAGTCGTGTCTGACTCTGTGTGATCCCATAGACGGCAGCCCACCAGGCTCCTCCATGCCTGGGGTTCTCCAGGCAAGAATACTGGAGTGGGTTGCCATTTCCTTCTCCAGTGCATGCATGCATGCTAAGTCACTTCAGTCGTTTCTGACTCTGTGCCACCCTATGGACAACAGCCCACCAGGCTCCTCTCTCCACAGGATTCTTTAGGCAAGAATACTGGAGTGGGTTGCCATTTCCTTCTCCTGGAGTAAGTATATTTGTGCACATATTTCATGAAATGTAGTAATATTGATTCAGAAAGCTATTAAGTGATGTGAACAGATGGATACCAAATAAATGTTGGAAAGGATAACAGATAATTTAGTGAAAATGTTTTTCATTTCCTCTCAAAAAATATAAGCTGACTAGATGGATCATCACTTATAAAAACCAACCAAAGGAGCCAAGTTTCTTTCATTCATTTCATCAACTTTATTTACTCTATGTTCACTGTAGAATGTCCATTGTGCCAAATGCCCTGGAAGCAGAATTGAGAAAAACACAATGCTTAGGTTCAAGTCCAGTGAGAAAGACAAGGAATTCAACAATTAAAACACAGTATGATATAGAACAAAGTCAGAACTCCAGAAATAGAATATACAAGTGTGGCCAAGAAATGCAAAAGCACTTCAATGAGGAAAGGGCAGTCTTTTCAACAGATGGTGTTAAAACAATTGCATATCCATTGGCACAAAGATGAACCTCAACCTAAAACTCACATTTTATAAAATAACTAACTCAAAATTGATCATGAATCTAATTTAAAGTACACATCTCTAAAACTTTTAGAAGAAAACATAAAAGAAAATCTTCATAATTTAAGACTAAGCAGAGTTTTAGACATGACCCCAGAAACCAATCCATAAAAGAAAAATCAGTAAATTGGACCGTATGAACTTTATAAACTTTTGCTCTGAGAATGACGCTGCTAAGAGAATTAAAGGACAATTTGCAATTGGAGAGAAATATTTGCAAATCACATTATCTGACAAAAGATTTGTATGTAGAATATATAGCAAACTCTCTAAACTCAATAATGAGAAGATAAACAACCCAATTAGAAAATGGGCAAAATATACTGAACAGACATATCACTAGAGAGAAAAGACAAATGGCCAATAAGCCATGAAAATATATTCAACATAATTAGCCATTAAATAATTTTCTCATTAAAGCCATGGTGAGACATCACCACACACCTGTTAAAAAGGCTAAAATAAAAATTATATTGATAATAGCAACTTTTATCAAGTATCCGGAACAGATGGATCTCTCATCTATTGGTGAAAAGAATGAAAACTGAAACAATCATTCAAGAAAACAGCTTGGCAGTTATTTTTTAAATAAAGTTATATGTTTACTTACCATATGATCCAGCAATTACCCTCCGTGATATTCATCCTAGAGCAATTAATACTTGTCACCGAAAAAATCCTATTCATAAATGTTCATAGAAGCATTATTTATAATATCCCTAAACTATAAACAACCCAAACATTTTTCCATGGGTGAATGGATAGGGAAGCTGTGGTATATCCATACAATGGAATGTTGTTTTTGTTTGTTTTTTGCTCAGTCGCTGAGTTGTGTCTGAGTCTTTGTGACCCCGCGGACTGCAGCACACCAGGCCTCCCTGTCCCTCACCGAGTTTGCCCAAGTTCATGTCCATTGCATCAGTGATGCCATCCAACCATCTCATCCTCTTTCATCCTCTCCTCCTTTTGCCTTCAGTCTTTCTCAGCCTCAGGTGGCCAAAGTATTGGAGCTTCAGCTTCAGCATCAGTCCTTCCAATGAGTATTCAGAGTTGATTTCCTTTAGGATTGACTGGTTTGATCTCCTTGCTGTCCAAGGGATTCTCAAGAGTCTTCTCCAGTACTACAATTCAAAAGCATCAATTCTTCAGCACTCTGCCTTCTTTATGGTCCAGCTCTCTCAACCACACATGACTACTTAAAAGATCATAGCCTTGACTATATGGACCTTTGTCAATGAAGTGATGTCTCTGCTTTTTAACACACAGTCTAATTTTGTCATAGCTTTCCTGCCAAGAAGAAATGGTCTTCAAATTTCATGGCTGCAGTCTTCATCTGCAGTGATTTAAGAGCCCAAGGAGAGGAAATCTGCCACTGTTTCCACCTTTTCCCCTTCTATTTGCCATGAAGTGATGGGACTGGATGCCATGATCTTAGTTTTTTTAATATTTGGTTTCAAGCTGGCTTTTTCACTCTCCTCCTTCACCCTCCTCAAGAGGTTCTTTAGTTCCTCTTCACTTTCTGCCATTAGAGTGGTATCATATGCATATCTGAAATTGTTGCTATTTCTCCTGGCAATCTTGATTCCAGCTTGTAACTCACCCAGCCTGGCATTTCTCATGATGTGCTCTGCATATAAGTCAAATAAACAGAGTGACAGTAAACAGCCTTGTCTTACTCCTTTCTCAATCCTGAACCAGTCAGTTGTTCCATGCAGAGTTCTGACTGTTGTTTCTTGTTCTGCATACAGGTTTCTCGAGAGACAGGTAAAGTAGCCTGCTATTCCCATCTGTTTAAGAATTTTCCACAGTTTGTTATGATCCACACAGTCAAAGGCTTTCGCGTAGTCAGTGAAGCAGTAGATGTTTTTCTGGAATTCTCTTGCTTTTTCTATGACCCAGTTAATGTTGGCAATTTGATCCCTGGTTCCTCTGCCTTTTCTAAATCCAGCTTGGACATCTGGAAGTTCTTTGTTCACATAAGCATGTTTCACTGAGTCTAGCATGCAGAATTTTGAGCATAACCTTACTAGCATGGGAGATATGTGCAACTGTCCGGTGGCTTGAACATTCTTTAGTACTGCCCTTTTTGGGAATTGGGATGAGTATTGACCTTTTCCAGTCCCGTGGCCACTGCTGGGTTTTCCAAATTTCCTGACATACTGAGCACAGCACTTCGATAGCATCATTTTTAGGATTTTAAGTAGCTCTGCTAGAATTCTATCACATCCACTAGCTTTATTAACAGCAGTGCTTCCTAAGGCCCCTTTGACTTCACACTCCAAAATCTCTGGATCTGCCTGAGTGACCACACAATTGTGGTTATCTGGGTCATTAAGATGTTTTTTGTACATTCTTCTGTGTATTCTTTCCATTTCTTCTTGCTCTCCTCTGCTTCTTAACGTCTTTACTGTTACTGTACTTTATTGTGCCCATCTTTGGATAAAATGTTCCTTTAATATTTCCAATTTTCTTGGAAAGATCTCTAGTCTTTCCCTTCCTGTTATTTTCCTCTGTTTCTTTGCATTGTTCATTGAAGAAGGCCTTCTTGTCTTTTCTTGCTCTTCTGTGGAACTCTGTGTTTAGTTGGATGTATCTTTCCCTTTCTCCCTGATTTTTTTTTTTACATACTCAATCCCATTTATATGAAAGTGGTCCACGGCTTGTTAGGAATCTGGCCACGCAGCAGGAGGTGAGCAGTGGGCAATCAAGCAAAACTTCATCTGTATTTACAGCTGCTCCCCATCACTCACATTTTCTCTCTGAGCCTTGTCCCCTGGCATTAGATTCTCAAGGGAGTGTGAATCCTACTGTGCTTGAATCATCCAAAAACTATCTCCCCACCCCCTGTCCACTGAAAAATTGTTTTCCATGAAACCAGTCCCTAGTGCCAAAAAGGTTGGACACCACTGCTTTAATACGTCAAGCACGCCCCCTTCTAAGTCATCGGCAGCTCTTCCCTCAGTCTAGGATTCTCTTCCCCTTTGTCTGCATTGTGTCTCCCTTCCCTCCTTCAAGTGTTTAAGCTCTTAGCGTTCCCAAAATACTAGTAAAATTGTAGTAGCTTCCAGTCTGTCTTTCCTATCTCTTTTTCCTGCTTTATTTTCCCCTTAGTGCGTCTTACCTTCTAGTTTTCCTCAGAATATATTTTTACTATTTACTCTTTGCTTTTTATCCTCTACTATTCATAGTTTATAACTTCTATGAGGGCAGAAAGGCATGTCTACTATTTTATTCTTCACTGTTTTATCCCTAACATTTAGAACTCTTTTGTTCCTATTGCTGCTGTAACAAATTACTACAGATAAACTACACACATTTGTTAACTTACTGGCTCTGAAGGTCAGAAATCAAAAATGGATCTTATGGAGCTAAAATGAAGGTGTTGGCAGGGTTGCATCCTTCTGGAGTCTCCAGAGGAGAACCTGTTTCCTTGCCTTTTTCAGCTTCTAAAGGCCGCCTGCATTGCACGGTGATGTTCCCTTCCTCCACTTCCAAAGTGCCTCTCCATTTTCAGCTCTCACTGTCACATCTCCTGTCTTTCTGATGGTGACCTTCTTGTAGAACCTTTGTGGTCCTTCCATAAGGACCCTTGTAATCATATTGGGCCATGCCAGAAAATCCTGATCCTGGTCTCTGTATCTCAAGATTTTTTATACAAGCACATCTGAAAATTCCCTTTTGCTGTGTAAGGTGACATATTCACAGGTTCTGAAGATTAGGACATAGACATCTTTAGGGGACTGTTCTTCTGCCACAGGGCCTAGTATGTGTTAGGATTTACTGAATGCCCAGTATAGACCGATCAATGATAGATCAGATCAGATCAGTCGCTCAGTCATGTCCGACTCTTTGCGACCCCATGAATCGCAGCACGCCAGGCCTCCCTGTCCATCACCAACTCCTGGAGTTTGCTGAGACTCATGTCCATTGAGTTGGTGATGCCATCCAGCCATCTCATCCTCTGTCATCCCCTTCTCCTCCTGCCCCCAATCCCTCCCAGCATCAGAGTCTTTTCCAATGAGTCAACTCTTCTCATGAGGTGGCCAAAGTACTGGAGTTTCAGCTTTAGCATCATTCCTACCAAAGAAATCCCAGGGCTGATCTCCTTCAGAATGGACTGGTTGGATCTCCTTGCAGTCCAAGGGACTCTCAAGAGTCTTCTCCAACACCACAGTTCAAAAGCATCAATTCTTCGGTGCTCAGCCTTCTTCACAGTCCAACTCTCACATCCATAAATGACCACAGGAAAAATCATAGCCTTGACTAGATGGACCTTTGTTGGCAAAGTAATGTCTCTGCTTTTGAATATGCTATCTAGGTTGGTCATAACTTTCCTTCCAAGGAGTAAGCATCTTTTAGTTTCATGGCTGCAGTCACCATCTGTAGTGATTTTGGAGCCCAGAAAATAAAGTCTGACACTGTTTCCACTGTTTCCCCATCTATTTCCCATGAAGTGACGGGACCGGATGCCATGATCTTCGTTTTCTGAATGTTGAGCTTTAAGCCAACTTTTTCACTCTCCACTTTCACTTTCCTCAAGAGGCTTTTAAGTTCCTCTTCACTTTCTGCCATAAGGGTGGTGTCATCTGCATATCTGAGGTTATTGATATTTCTCCCAGCAATCTTGATTCCAGCTTGTGCTTTTTCCAGTCCAGCGTTTCTCCTGATGTACTCTCTATATAAGTTAAATACACAGGGTGACAATATACAGCCTTGACGAACTCCTTTTCCTGTTTGGAACCAGTCTGTTGTTCCATGTCCAGTTCTAACTGTTGCTTCCTGACCTGCATACAAATTTCTCAAGAGGCAGGTCAGGTGGTCTGGTATTCCCATCTCTTTCAGAATTCTCCACAGTTTATTGTGATCAATGATAGATAACCCCCAAATAAATGGGCTGATTCTAGCTAGTAATAAATGTGACACAGTAAATAAGATGGTGTAATTTAACAATCTAATAGTGAACAACTGCAGGGATGAGGATGGAGAGCACTGAGGAGGAAACTGAGAGATTAATGGGAAAAAAGACTCAACCAAAATCCCAAGTGAGGAACCTCTCAGATAGAGAAGAAAGCAAACACAAAGACCTGAGACTGTAAGGAGCTTGGTTTGTGCCCGAGGGACAGAGACCTGTCAGATGTGATTGTTCTGGGGACTCAGATGGTAAAGAATCTACCTGCAATGCAGGAGACTGAAGTTTGATCCCTGGGTCAGGAAGATCCCTTGGAGGAGGAAATGGCAACTGTTTCCAGTATTCTTGCCTGGAAAATTCCATGGACAGAGGAGCCTGGTGGGCTGCAGTGCATAGGGTTGCAGAATGTCAGACATGACTAAGTGCACACAAAGCTCACAGCTCATGTAGACAGGAGACAAATCATTTGGGCTCTTCTAGGCCAGTGAGGAGCTCTGATTATATTCGGAGGCTGATAGTAAGCCATGATGGTAGAAAATGGATTATGGAGGGCAAGAGAGGATGTGTGGAGATCTGTTCAAAGTTCTTGCTCCAGTAGTCCAAGTAAAAGACCGGAGTTTCTTGGACTAGGGTGGAAGCCATGGGTGTAGAAAAGATACCTGGCTATTTTTAGGATGCATTTCATAGTTAATGCGAATAGGATTACTAGACTATGGGAACAATGGATTATTCCAAAGTTTTGGGCCTGAGCAATGGAGTATATGGCAGTGCTAATTACTAGGGAAGACTTGGAGAAGAGCAGCTTTGTGGGAATGTCAACAGTTCTGTTTTAGGTCTGTGAAATTTGAGATGCTTATAAGTCATCCAAGGGGCCATGTCAGGAAGACTTCAGGTGAGCGCACCTGAAGCTCAGAGGAACAACCAGTGATGTCGCTCTGTACTTAAGGAGTGTTGTGTAGCAGAGATATCATTTACAGGCACGGGACTGAAGGGGACCACTTAGAGACACAACAGGCATTCCAGATAGTGGTAACCACAATAGTGCTGACCTTGTTCCAAGCCCTGCACTTTGATTTTTGTATATATTAATATATTAAAAATCTTTAATCCTTGTAACAATTCATTGAGATGATATCTTTTATCATATTCCATTTGATAGTAGAGAACACTGAGGTAGTTAAGAAACTTTTCTCAAGGTCACACAGCTAATAACTGGCCAAACTGACAATCAAACTCAGGAAGTCTGGTTCCAGGGTCATGCTCTTAAACCTTGAATTTGTCGAGTATTGTTCCTCTCATAAGTATAGTCTGGATGAATATAAGATTATAGACCAAATCACCACACTGCATACTCGCTCGGAATTCTGTTATATTATCTTAAGCTGCTGCCTGGATGCAGATTGGAATTGGAGTTGCTGATAAGCAGAACTCAGTGGTGAGAGAGTTTACATGCACAAAATATTTTCTTTCCTTTTAATGTGCACTGACTTTTAAAAAAATTTTTTAAACTTTTTTCATACTGTAGAGCTAAAGCTTTTTATGCCATGTTAGGGTAGAATTTGAGAAAATATATTCCATGTTTTACATAAATAGGCTTCTCAACAACCCCTAGGAAATTCTGTGGTTCCGTGAACCACGGCTTGAAAATCTGTTCACCATCATGACAAAAGCAGCACCTCTTTGAAAGGATAAAGTATTTGGAATTGATTCCCAGGATGAATCACATTTTCATAATTGCACAAGATTACTCACAGATTCAAGGGAGTTAGATTTGAAAAACGAAATAAAAATCAAATAAACCCAACTTATAAACTTTGCTTACAGCGTGTTCTCAGATAACACCCACGGAATGTTTCTTGTGTCAAGACTCAACCTGAAGATGCTCTGAAGAGGAATTTCCACTTCTGTAACTTCATCAGTAACACAATCAGAGTGGTGATACACAGTTCACACTTATTCCACTGTGTGGGACATAGAACAGTTTGTTGATTAACTGACTAATGAATATCTGTTCAAGACAGTCTAAGGTCAGAGTCTGATGAATGAGTCAAAGGGCAGTTTTCCCAAGAGAAATTTAAGCCTGAGTCCTTAAGGTATAAGGATGAATATGGTAATAATGAAAAACTGCCTCTGGTTCAACTTGTGCTTTGTGCATAGTAATTGAACAAAGACATTCCCCAATGGTTGATTGAACGCCTACCATGGGCCCAGTGCTGGGCTTGCAATAATAAGTTAGAGAGGCAGATGAGCACTATTCTCAGGAAACTCATGGACAAATAGGAAAGATGGATGGTCAAATAATACAGTTAGAGTGTAATGGGGGAAGACAAAGTTCTGTGGGTATGGGGGTAGGTGAAGGCATTTTTCTGGTTGGTTCTCACTGCTTTGATGATCTGGCTATGATATGATATTTATATAGAATCATGGAAAAATACTTGAAAATTATTTTCAGCATTAGTGTCAGTCAGAGGATTAAACTGTTTTGGATTCGGTTCTCTGGATTACTAGAATCACAAGCCCATAAGTAAAGAGTAGATTTCATACACTAAGTTACAGATAAGATTTTTTCTTAAATTACAGTTGATTTACAATGTTTTGTTAGTTTTTGGTGTATAGCAAAGTGATTCAGATATACACATATGCATATATGTTCATTTTTACTACCTATTGCTTTAGATTGGTAGAAGATTGGATACCGAATGTTTTCTTTCTTTAAGGTTTTCTATTCCTCTCGTCTGGAGAAGGAAATGGCAACCCACTCCAGTCCAGTATTCTTGCTTGGAAATTCCTATGGACAGAAGAGCCTGGCAGGCATACAGTCCACGGGGTCACAAGAGTTGGAAAGGACTTAGCGTCTAATCCACCATCACTCCTTTCATCTACTGATACCTAATTTTAAGGTATCCTAAATAACCTAAATTATCAAGATGGTAATTTTAAACTATCCACAAACTGCTTTACATCTCTCTCTCTTCTCCAAATCCCACTAAAAATAGATGAGCAGGTATGCTCCTTAAAAGTAGGCTATTTTCTGGAGGAAAACACCTAGCTGCAGGCACTGAGAGATGCATTAACTGCTTCACTTGTTCTTTCATTCATTCATTTTCATTGATTGAGAGCTGAAATGCACTAAACATTGTGCTTAGAGCTATGGATTCCAAACCGAGTTCCCCCAAAGATGTCCACATCCTAATCCTAAGAACAGGTGAATAGGTTACATGGTAAAGGGGAATAGAAGTTGCTGATCATCTGACTTTGAAATGGGGACAGTAACCTGGATTATTCAGGTGGGTCCACAGTAGTCACAAGAGTGCTTATTAGTGGAAAAGGGAAGCAGAAGGAGGAGCACCAGTGAGAGGGCAACATAAAAAGATCTCAGCCCAGTGTTGTTGTATGGCTTTGAAGACAAAAATGAGGCCACAAGCCAAAGAGTGCAGGTACCGTCCAGAAGCTGAAAAGGACAGGGCAGTAATAGATTCTCCCCTGGAGCCTCCAGAAACAACCCAATTCTGTTGACCCCTCACCTTTAGTCCAGTGAGACCGGTTTTGTGCTTCTGATCTCCTTAAGGGTAAGATTTTAAGCCACTAAGTCTGTGGCAGTTTTGTGTTACAATAGCAATAGAAAATGAATGGTATGGACTATAAAAGACAGTTCCTGCCCTCAAAGAGCTAACAGGTTGGTAGAGATGCAAAGAGTCCGATGAGATAAGGTTGCAGCTACCAACACTGAGCACTGACCAGGCAGGCACTGCAAAAGCCTTGTAGAAAGGATTCTCTCTGCACTGGGTAAGACAAAAAGCCACAGCTGCTGCTTTTTTTTTTTTTTTTTTCTTTTGCTGCCCAAGCAGTCCTTTGTACCCTAGGATATCCCTGCACAGCTGGGAAATTTGTCAGAGAGGCTAGTGGTTGGACCCACAGTGTTGAAGACATAAAGGTAGGGATGCTACTTGGTTTAGAAGAATCTGAAATATTTGTATGTTAAATACTATCGCATACTGAAACTTACATCTTCAACTCACTGTCCTCTCCAAACTCCAGATCTCAGTGTATATCTGGAGTAATTCTGACCTAAGTTGGAGCAAGCATCTTGTCATGAACCAGAGTTGCTGTGGGAAGATACATTCTATCCACATACCTACCTCTGCGGATACTAACCTGATCACTTGGGTTAGGCAATGTTTGACAGGTTATTCCCATGCCTCCAGCAAGGCCAGATTGAAATCTTTGGAGGCCCTAAAGGTTCAAAAACACTATAAGACACATATCTTTATTTTCATTTAATAGAACATATTACCATATTGAAAAATAAGTTCTGATATTTTATATGATGACTGCATTTTGTTGTTGTGATTCTTTTATTCCTGAAGCTATAAGATAACTTCCTAAAAACTTCTTTTGGTGCTTCTGCCTAGGTCCATTCTCTTTCTATCTCTGGGTAATCCAACAAAGACCCTCTGGGACAGTTGTTTACTATTTGGGACACATTCTCATTTTCTCTCCCTTCCCTGTTCCTTTTGAAAGGGACCTGATAGGTTTTTTTTTTTTTCCTCCTATAATAGATGTAATTCATTATTCTTCATTGCAAGGACTATACATTTAAATTAAATTAGTGTAATTCTTTCTATAAATATTTATTTAGCCCCTGATGTTTTAAAACAGAAGAAGTATTAGTGTCTTAAAACAGAAGAATGTATTAAAACAGAAGAAGATCTATACTAGAAATAAGAAGGACAGCTGCAGAGGTTAATAATAAACTTTTGTCCTTAGAGACCTTATGATCTCTGGGAAGTGCTACTTCATTGTAAACCAAAGGCACGGATCACTGGGTCCTAGGACTTGTCACATGACAGATGATGTGGGGTTTTTTTTGGGGGGTGGTGGTGGATGCTGGGGGTACGGAAATGTCAGCAGCTTTCTGGGAAACTCCAAATCACATTCCTACCTTCTAAGTTTGACTGAGAAGGAGCCTGAATGTTAATTAGTATCAGCCACTTGCTGAGTATCTATCCTGGATAGAAACTATGCTGGCTATGAAAAAAAAACCAAAAACCTCAGAGAACAAGTAAGTGATGGAAATCATACAGCATAGTAAGTAGGAGAGCCATATGAATCCTGACCACCTGGCCTCGAAGCTCATCTTGTTGCCTATGCTTGGAAGCTCTTTAACTCGCTAGATGGCTTGTATTTCTCTCATGTCAGGTTTCCATAAAATCCTGGTGTGTTACAGACTACTCAGGTCCAATAATAATAGGATTCCTTCTCTCCCCTCAAGGATTCCTGGTGAAGGTCAACTCCTAAAGAGCTGTTAACAAAAAGTATCAGTGGAATGGAGTTCAGTGTTCCAGTGTTACTGGAACACATTGTTCCAATGTTATTCTGAAGCCAGTCAACATCAGATATCAGGATTGGCTGATTAATGAGGCTTTCATATTACTTTAGTTTTAGCACTTATTTAATTAACCCCACAGAAGGTGTTAGAGGAGTTCACTATTATTTATTATTTTATTTTTGGCTGTGCTGGGCCTTCATTGCTGTGCTGGCTTTTCTCTGCTTTCTAGCTGCAGTTGCAACGCTTGGATTTCTCATCACAGTGGCTTCTCTTGTTGCGGCTTCTGGGCTTTGGAGCACAGGCTCAGTGGTTGTAGCGCATGGACTTAGTTTCTCTGTTGCGTGTGGGATCTTCTCGGATCAAGGATTGAACCTGTGTCTCCTGCATTGGCAGATGGGTTCTTTACCACTGAGTCATCAGGGAAGCCCAGGAGTTCATTATTCTTCATCACTACCTACTTATTACAAGAGGAGAAGGGTATGTATACACTTTATGTTAATTATGTGCTAATAAAAACATCTGTATATGGATGGAAAACAATACATTTGGGGCCATGAGAACAGAGACTTTCCCCAGTAGTTTTCCTCGTTTAGCCTATACATTATCCATTAAATTAGACTTTTAAAGATGCTATCCTTTAATCATACCAGAAAATTAGCCATAATTTTATAAAACATCAAACAGAAAAACCTATTAATCTTATTGATATCTTATAGGCCAGAGATGCTATTGAAATTATATAGCATTTGACAGGGAAGGAGAATGAATCACATAACAGATTTGAAATTAAAAGTCTGAAATTTATAGTATCTATGTAGCAGTATATGAGTTCTAGATCGCTGAGTAAAGTCAGTAACTTACATAAATATCCCAGTCTCTTTAGACCCCTGATTATTATTTCTCTTGTCTAAAACCAGAGATTTTCTCCAACTGCTAATTTAAGAAAGCAGCTAAAATTTTAAACGAATATCATTTTTCTTTTCCTTTTTTACAGAACCTAGCAGACATAACTAGTTGCCTCCTAAACACTCCAAAAGCTATTTCTTGCTTCCTTTCTTGGTAATAAGCCTTGATTTTGTTTGGAATAATAATTACACAGGTTCATTTCCTGATTTGAGATAAGGTTAGACTAGTCAGAAATTGCATTCTCCTTTGCAGCTACTACATTTTCCAGCTTTTCTTACAGTATATGAGGTCATAGGACTATGTTATTGACAATGAAGGTGAGATTATGTTAGGAGGCTTCTGGAAAGGAATTGTCTTTATGATAAAATAGCAGTTGTGTCACTGCTGTCCTGTGCTCCTTTCTTTTTCCTCCTTCAAGTGTAGACATGATGCCTGGTGCTATAGCAGCCATCTTATGACCATTAGCACACAAGTCACAGTAGAGTTAAAGGAGCCCTTTTCATATGAGCATCATTGAAGGTGCCAAAGATTCTCTGTCTTCAGACTTTTACTACCATATTATTTGAAGTACATATTTATCTTGATATTTCAACATTTCTGAAAACAAGAATGTGTCATTGGCTTGGAAAATATAACAGAGCTCTCCTTTCATCCCTGAGAACTAAGGCAGGAGATGGAGGAGATGGTGGATTAGATGGATTTTAGAAACATTCTTTAAAGTAGAAATATACCTACTTTCAAAGTTATCTTTAAAGCTCAGAATCAGTGGTATTTCATTTTTGAAAAGACTATTTTAAGAATAAATAACTTCTGCTCTTAATGCTAGATTAGTGTTAAATATTGCATTTCATATTTATCCATACAATTATCACAGAACTGTGAAGTGCTTCTTCTCTTCTCTATTTAACTGCCTGTAGCACTTCTCAGTTGAAAGATCTCTTTCCCTCTGCTTTTAATTGTTATTAGGCATCCACTTACTGAGAAGGATGGGCTTGCTTTATGGCATGGTGTGGGGGATTTCAGTGTGCCTAGCCTTCCTCACTGCAGTGGTGAGAGATTAGATAGCAGTCTGTTGAGCTCTAGACTTACATCAGTAAGTGGCCACTGCAGACATAATAGCTAAATTTGAAAACCCACCCCTATACTATAGTAACCATTTTTCTTCAGGTAAGGAACTAGAAAAGGTGACCAGTACATAATCCTCAGGAAAATGTTTTCAATTTCATGCTAGCTGGAGCCCTGTTGCAGTTCTGTTATGAACTACTCCAATATGGCAAAAGGATGGAGGAGATGGTTTTTAAACCATTGTTTCTAATTAGTACTTGTTGTAATGCCAGTAGGCCTGCTGGCCTTGAAATTAGAACAAGGCAGGACAGACATCGAAATGCAGGGGAAGCCTTAAAGCAATAAAACGCCTTAACTCTTTCTTCCACTCCATCGCAGCGCTACAGCCAGACATGGTACATGGCTGTTCATCTCCCTGTACTATTATAAGGGTTACTAAAACCCCAGCTCACTGGCCCAACCCACATGGGAATTTTCCTGACTGACTCTCAGTAATGACTCCTAAAGGTCAAACTAACAAGATTCAATTTGTTGAGTTCCTTAGACCAGGTAGGATGCCCTTGATTTCTTGTCACTTTTAAACAGATGTCCTTGAAATTCTGGGTGGTTCCCAGAAACCCTCTCCTTTTACCGCAAAGATGAGTCACTGAAGACTCAGTCATCAACCATGATTTGGGGCTTTGCTAACAGTGACCACTGAAATTACCAGATCATCTACAAACCACCTTTTTGTTACCAGCTTTAGCCTCTTGATAGAACAAATCTTCACTAGATCTGCTAACAACATTTTGCTGATACAAGTTTCAGAAGTACTAACTTGAGGGAAGGGGCAAGATTTGAACAGTAGAAAGGAGACACCAGCAAAATGGACTGAATACCCATTCTTGTGTAATAAATGGGGTGTAGGGTTTTTTGTTCTTAGCCTTCTGTCCCTAATCAGTAGAACAGTCCAATTTAAAATATGCCACAGTTTTCATCATTTATTCATAAACCTTAATAGGATAAGAATGTCTTTTCACAGAACTTAAACATGATATCAGCAGTAGAAACTGACCTGATGAGAAATTAATGGGGCTTTCCAGAAGTCATGATGAGTAGTTTCTTAGAGAAGAAGAAACTTTCCAATCGTAGAAATGCCATCTGGATTTCCAGTCTACCATCATTCCTCTCCTAATCTTGAATTTCAATGCTTACTGTTTTTATTCTTTTGGTGGACTTTCACTTCTACCCTGGAGAGTCCATCCTTTCCCTTATAGTTGTACACGAGGAAACCTGTACTGAGGAGGAGATGGTGAGGGAGGTCTTGGGGTTAGAATTGGAGCCTCATACTGTTCCCAGGAGGTCCTCAGACGTCATACAGGTCCCAGGGGTCCTGTAAGAACCAGGGTGAGGTAAATGGGAGAATTCGTGTTATGGGAGAATTCATGTTACGGGAGAATTCATGTTACAGGAGAATTACGTTCTAGTATTTATCCTGATCCTCAAATGATCCTCTATCGCTTCTGCAAAGGCAAGAAGGGAATTGTCATGGGTTCCGCATAGTGACCCGAGCACTGAATGGGGAATTTATATTCCTGCAAGGTCTGGCACTTACATTGTGGCCTCAGCTTCATCATTTTACTTTCTCTGTATCTTCATTTATAAAGTGAATGGATTAAACTATAAGTACAGCAGTCTTTTTCGGCTCTAACATTTGATGATGATAGAAGCTTTGTGATACAATGGAAAAGGCACACGTGCAAGTGAACTTCCAGGGATACGTGTGATTTTTGCCAAGTTGAGCTCTCTGAGTTTTAGTTTGTTATCAGTAGAATGAAGAGAATAGCATTTGGCAGGCAGGGCTGTTGTGAAAATGAGAGATGATGTTTAGTAAGTACCTGATGAAGCCCCAGAATGCAGATGGCTTTTAATAGAAGTGTTTTTATTCACTACAGTGACCTAGTCCTGAATGGTCTCCCATTGTATGCTGTGGTTTTAGGCTGATATCTGTCCCCATTGATACATAGCCTGGAGTGGATACTGCTGCCTGAGAGAGGAAATGAGTCAAGGTCCTAGCTCCATGTGAGAATGGAAGGGCAGCTCTGTCCCAGGACCTCTGAAAAGCCCTTCAAGACATTAGTGCCCCTTTGCACAATTTTGCCTCCACCCATTCTCTGTGGCCCTGAGATCCTCCCCAACTCCACTTAGCTGATTGAAATGTTCTGCTGATGAGGGAAAATATGGAGAAGCATGACTGGTAGTTTTCTTCAACTTTGGGAAAGGAAAGAGAAACTCAAGAGCCCCTTGATGAGAGTAAAAGAAGAGAGAGAAAGAGTTGACTTAAAACTCAACATTAAAAAAATGAAGATCATGGCATCCGGTCCTATCACTTCATGGCAAACAGATGGGGAAACAATGAAAACAGTGACAGACTTTATTTTGGGGGGCTCTAAAATCACTGTGGATGGTGACTTCAGCCATGAAATTAAAAGACATTTGCTCCTTGGAAGAAAAGTTGTTGCAAACCTAGACAGCATATTAAAAAGCAGAGACATTACTTTGCCGACAAAGGTTCATATACTTAAAGCTGTGGTTTTTCCAGCAGTCATATATCAATGTGAGAATTGGACCATACAGAAGACTGAGCATCGAAGAATTGATGCTTTTGAACTGTGGTGCTGGAGAAGACTTGAGAATCCCTTGGACTGCACTTGAGAATCCCTTGGACTGCAAGGAGATCAAACCAGTCAATCCTAAAGGAAATCAGTCCTGAATATTCATTGAAAGGACTGGTGCTGAAGCTCCGGTACTCTGGCCACCTGATGCAAAGAGCTGACTTATTAGAAAAGACCCTGATGCTATAGAAGATTGAGGGGCAAGAGGAGAAGGGGGTTAAAGAGAATGAGATGGTTGGATGGCAACCCTGACCCAATAGACATGAGTTTGAGCAAGCTCCAGGAGATACTGAATGACAGGAAGCCTGGCATGCTGCAGTCCATGGGGTTTCAAAGAGTCGGACACGGCTGAGTGACTGAATAACAGCAACTGCCCTGTAGGCTTAGAGGGATTCAAGAGTGACTTCTTGGGATGCTTTTGCTGACACTCTCAGGTTCTTGTGTTGAGAATTCTGCAGGACACTGAGGGACAGAACCCCCCGGTCGATGCAGGAGACATAGAGTCATGGATTCAATCCCTGCATTGGGAAGCTCTCCTGGAGAAGGACATGGCAACCCACTCCAGTATTCTTGCCTGGAGAATCCCATGGACAGAGGAGCCTGGTGGTCTACAGTCCATAGGGTCACAAAGTCAAACACGACTCATGTGATTTAGCACATGTACTGAGGGACAGGGAGCAAGCCAAAGATAGCTGAAGATATCCACTTAAGCCATGCCCTAATGTTTCAGCCAAGCTGGAGTCCTTTGGAAAACCAGTTACCTCAATCTTAGGAGAGAAGAAAATTCTTACATTTTCATCAACAACAAAATTCTCTATGATTTAAGGGAAACTGGATCATTTGACACCTTGGAGATTTTGCCTGAAGGAAGATAATTGCTTGAAACTTTCTGTGCTTTGAGCTTAAAAGCTATTTAGCAGTTGTAAAATGGATAATGTATTTACCTCCCTAGAGCAAAGGGTTTTTCATCTTTGCATTGAGCCTAGACCAAAATAGTGTCCTCTAGAGGTCACCAGTGCACCAGATTTGAAGACCACGGAGGCCTCCATAATGCTTAGGAAAAGCCCAGCGTCCCACTCCTATCTGAGGGAAAGAGAAAATAAGGCAAATAAATTATGGTAACAGCTGCTCTCCAGCTAGTCTCTTAAGAAATAGGAAATCTTGTTCAGAATAGAGCATTTTCATTGATTTTTCTTGGTTTATTTTGGCCCTCGTCTGCACTAACTGGAGGAAATTTTTGTAATGGTTAAATGCTTCCTCACCGATAGCTTAATTTTGGAAGTCAGAAAAGAAATTTTTTCTGTATGGGAGAAAAACTGATGTGGAAGTGAACTATTTTAGCCACCATTAATGAGTGTGACTCTCAGTGGTGGGTGCCCTGGCTGAGGAGGAAAAGTCTTCGGGTCTCCCAGGCGTGTCCTCAGAGGACCCGGGCGCACCGGGGTGAGAAGCTTGGGAAGCAGCCCTGTGATGAACGGTTATGTAATCCCTGAGCTGCTTGACGTGGGAAGACACTGTCTCAAGCATGCACATCTCTGCAGATGAATGAAAAACTTCACACACAAAAGATCACGTTGGTAGTCGAAACACACATTTCCTTTGGAAGAACTACCAGCCAAGAGCCAAGAAGATGGCACTCTGGAAGTCCTAAGGGGACTTTGCTTAGCTAGTTTGCCTTTTTCATTATTCTTATGCTTTAATCTCCTATGAAGCAAATCGACTTTCTCTCAGAGAGAGCTTGCCTTGAGAACAATACTGTGTCTTGCCAGCTGATGTGAACCAGGGGAGCAAGTGACACAATGCTGAGAGCCCAGGGCATGTTGTGACATAACCCACTGCTGGTAGCCTGCATTGCTCAGGCTGTGACCTGGGAGTCACCACCAGCAGATCCCAGCATTGTTCCTGCTGCTCTGGTTGCTCTCTAAGGAGAGGAATTCCTCCATCAAGACTTTCCCAGGGTCCAGATACTTGCCAGCAGCTGACCCATCAGGAAACTGCCTCTCCCCTCTGGCTTCCCACATTCCTTCCTGAGCATGCCCCAGCCCAAGGTGTGGCCAAGCCTCAGAGGATCTGCTGGGGTTGATTGACAAGAAAACAAAGCCTTCCTCTAGATAAGAAACATCACAGAGCTTTAGGAAATCTATTTGTTCTGGGTGGAGCTCGCTTTCTTTCTCTCCTTTTTTTTTTTTTTTTTTAAGTCTACTTTGCTGACTGTGTAGTTTCTTATCATTTCTTTAGGATGTGTGAAGCAGTTATTCTTTGAACAATGAGCTCTGTTTGGGTAACTTTTTCTTTATGGCTAATTCACAAGGAAGGAAAATACTTTGTACTAGAGGGCTATGGTGATCTTTCTCAGGGCTATTAGATATCGTTCCTGAACACTGAAGAGAACAAAGGTATATTTCCATTACAGTTCACTCTGCGCTGTGTTCTTCAGCTCGGTGCCTGGTTACCTGCTGTGAGATGGAAGTTGTAGAAAGGATGCCACTTGTCCATCATTCTGGAGAATCCTTTAGCTTAGATGATGTCCTAGGGGGATTCCAGAGTATTGAGCCATGTTGTAGCTCAGCCAGGTTGAGAATGGTGTCATTGAGCACCCCATCCCCCCATCCCCAACCCCACCCTGTAAATGTGGGGCAGACTGAATGCTTTCCTCATTCAGTTGTTCAGTCGTGTCCAACTCTTTGTGACCCCATGGACTGCAGCACGCCAGGCTTCCCTGCTCTCTACCACCTCCCAGAGCTTGCTCAAACTCATTGTCCATTGAGTTGGTGTTGTCATCCAACCATTGCATCCTCTGTCGTCCCCTTCTCCTGCCTTCAATCTTTCCCAGCACCAGGGTCTTTTCTAATGAATTGATTCTTTGCCTCAGGTGGCCAAAATATTGGAGCTTCAGTTTCAGCATCAGTCCTTCCAATGAATATTCAGGGTTATTTTTCTTTCGGATTGATTGCTTTGATCTCCTTGCTGTCCAAGGGACTCTCAAGAGTCTTCTCCAACACCACAGTTCAAAATCATCAATACTTTGGCACTTAGCCTTCTTTATGGTACAACTCTCAAATTCATACATGACTACTGAAAAAACCATAACTGACTAGACGGATCTTTGTCGGTAAAGTAATGTCTTTGCTTTTTAATGTGCTGTCTGGGTTTGTCATAGCCTTTTCTTCCAAGAAGCAAGCATCTTTTAATTTCATGGCTGCAGTCATCATCTGCAGAGATTTTGGAGTCCAAGAAAATAAAGTCTGTCACTGTTTCCATTGCTTTCCCATCTATCTGCCATGAAGTGATGGGACTGGATACCATGGTCTTAGTTTTTTTAATGTTGAGTTTTAAGCCAGCTTTTCCAGTCTCCTCTTTCACCTTCGTCAAGAGGCTCTTTAGTTCTTTTTCAATTTCTCCCATAAGGGTGGTGTCATCTGCATATCTGAGGTTATTGATATTTCTCCCGGCAATCTTGATTCCAGCTTGTGCTTCATCCAGCCCAGCATTTCTCATGAGCGCTTTCCTAGGACTCTGCTATTTTTTTCCCTCAAGGTTATCAATTGTGTAACTTTGAGCAAGTCTTAAGTCTCGATTATCTTATTTGTAAAATAAAAGGATTGGACATACTCTCTGAAGTTCATTTGGAATCTAATATCTACTCAGAGTTTAAAGCTGTTCAGTCAAGCATTAGCTGCACCTTAGCAAGGGTGTTAGTCTCTCAGGGTTGCTCTAACAGCATACCAAAACTGGGTGGCTTAAGAAAAACAAACTTGATCACCGTTCTAGGGTCTATACATCTCAAATCAAGATGTCGGGGGCCGTGCTGTCTGCGGGCCCTAGGGTAGAAGCCTTCCTTGCCTCATTTACCTCCTGGCAGTTTCTGTCCTTGTCTTATAGATGCATCACTCCAGTCCTGTCACTGTCTTCCCCCTGTGTGTCTCCACATGTGAGTATCTGTCTCTGTGTCCAGACTTTCACTTTTTAAAACCAGTCGTACTGGATTAAGGCCCACTGTGATGACCTTATTTTAACTTGATTATTTCTATAAAGACTGCATTTCCTTATAAGGTCACATTCTGAGATACTGGGAGATTCAGACTTCAACCTGTCTCTTGGGGACACAAGTCAACCCAGAACAGCAAGCTACTAAAAAATCTTCTCTTTGAGCTTTGGGTCCGTTCTTCATGTTACTTTTTGTCCTGAGAGGCCTACATGTATTACACCAGGGGACCACTTTGTCCTCTGGCTTCCAGTTGGGTTAGCCAGTGGCAAGAGATAGGATGCAAGGGAAGAATGGGATGCATGCTCAGTCATGTCCAGCTTTTTGCAATCCCAAGGACTATAGCCCACCAGGCTCCTCTATCCATGGGGTTTTCCAGCCAAGAATACAGAGTGGGTTATCATTTCCTCCTCCAGGGGATCTCCCTGACCCAGGGATCAAACTCTTGTCTCTGGTATCTCCTGCATTGACAGGTGGATTCTTTACCATTGAGCCACCTTAGATCATCTCAGTCCTTGCTAATAAAGTACCTGGGAAGGAATATCTGTATGTCTCTGATTTCACATGGAAAAGGGAGGCACATGCATGGAAAGGCCCAGTGAAAACCTCCAGAAGGACGTGTTCTTAGACTGCTCTGTGAAGTCAGTGATAGTCTCACATTTAATCATTTGAGGAAACTGTGTTGTTTGGTGAATCTCTTTGCATTCTGAGCTACTAAATTTCTACGGTTGGTGCTCAAACCCATGTTTTCACATTTCACTATTTGCTTCTAAAAAGGTATATTTTCACTCTGGTGTTCATCAGCTTTTAATAATGAACACTTGTACCCTACATGGTTAGACACTTGGCCCTTTCCCTCTCCATTTACCCAAGTCCTTTTTTCTAAAGACTCCTATGAATAAAAGAGGCAGAGAAGGGCATCTAGGGATGTTGCATAGCTGCTAAATTCCTGTCCACTCATAAACATGCTTCTCTGTATCTAGTATTTTAGTTTCTTAGGAGCCCTCAATATTGCCTGCTCTACTTTAAGTCTGCTCCCAATCCCCCATTTTTTCAGTGGCCTTCCTTCAATGGGTTTCAGGCTTCTCTGTTCTACCCCAGGTGCCTCCACTGCCATTGCTTTCACTGTTTTGGACCCAGGGTCAAATCTACACCAAGATCAATGTGCTAACAATATCTCTTGAAGCCCATTGTGCTCTGGCTCAGCTGAACTCTGCTGTGAAAATGGACATGCGGATTTAAGGGTGGGAATGACACCAAGTAGACGAAATGTGTCTTAAAATGTTAGAGGAGATGGGTGCATTACTAGCAAACAAAGAGACAAACTGAGTTGAATATTTGTGGCTAAAATTTCTGGTTAGAATTGGAGAATTCTGAGTTGATTTGCATTAGAATTATTATTATTACCCCTTAAGGGAGGTGGGAAACTCATTAAAAGTAGAAAGTTATTCTTTGGATTTATCAAGTAGCTCTTTCCAAATCACATTTGGCCTACTAAAGTGTGAAGGGATAAGCAATGTTCAGATGCTGTTTTTCTTAAAGCCCCACATGGGTTAAGTAAGAAATGGAAAGCATACTACTGTGTTGCTGGAGAAGACTCTTGAGAGTTCCTTGGACTGCAAGGAGATCAAACCAGTCAATCCTAAAGGAAACCAACTCTGAATATTCATTGGAAGGACTGATGCTGAAGCTGAAGCTCCAGTACTTTGGCTGCCTGATGCAAAGAGCTGACTGACTCATTGGAAAAGACTCTGATGCTAGGAAAGACTGAGGGCAAGAGGAGAAGGGGGCAACAGAGGATGAGATGGTTGGATGGCATCACTGAGTCAATGGACATGAGATTGAGCAAACTCTGGGAAATGGTGAAAGACAAGGAAGGCTGGTGTGCTCAGTCCATGGGGTCCCAAAGAATCGGACACGACTGACTGAACACAACAATGTGCATCTTGAGTTGTTTCGGAACTCAAACAATAATTCAAACTTACGATATACGAGAATGTCCAAGATGGTTTCAGGATAAGTCTGGATATTTTTTACATATATGATTACCATCACGATTTTATTATTCTGAACTCAACAGCAACAACGTTTGTTTTGTTTGTTTTTAAGATATAAAGTAATATAAAAAAAAAGAAGAGAGAACGTAGTGAAAATAAGAATAGCCAGCTCTCGGGAACCTGATTTCTATTTCACTTTCAGGGTTAGCAGGGTGAAGCAGAAAGAGCCGTGTAGGTGCTAGCATAGGTGAGAAGGCAATGGCAGCGTGAGGTGTCCCTGGGCTGCACGGGGGCAGGACTCTGTGTTTACTCATTTGTCTTGTGTTGCATTTCTGCTTATGCACTTAGCCTGGCTCCCCACTCCCCACTCTCCACTGAATCAAGGCTGCGCTTCTCTCTTGGGATTTCACAGCTGTCCAAAATAGGACCCAACCTGGTATCCTGCTGCTATGTAAAGAAGGGTGTCAGAAGAAAAATAATATAGGTACAGAGCAAGGCCATCTTTGTTCGGTAGGAAGGGTTGGGTCTCCATGTGATGAGCTCATTGAGGTGGGAGAGGTGCTGGCAGAGAGTTCCTGGAGTTGCAGAGCGCCCCTACAGGTTATTAAGGCTGGGCCTGAGGTCTAGCTTCCGGAGCTCAGTAAACATGTAAGGACTTAGTTGCAGGAGCATGGCCCTGCGTGAGGGCTGAGAGCAACTAGCAGTGAGGCTTGAGATGGTACCCTTGAAGCTGCTGCACTAGTGCCCCTGAGATATGAAGCATGAATAGTCCTGAAAGCTGAGACGTCCAGAAGCTGAAAACAGAATTGCAAGGCTCCAGTGCTGGCAATTGGGAGGCAGGGGCTGGAGATCCTTCTCTTGTCAGATGGCTTATTTTCAGTCTAATCTGTGTTCTGTGGGCTGTTGACATGCCTGAGCATATCCAACAGATTGGAAGGAAGAACCACAGGGAATGCATTTGCATAAAGGCCCAAGATGATATCTGGTGCACGTGGCCTTCTCCAGCAGTAGGGCGAGGAGAGTGGGTGAGCATGAATACAGTATGGGCTGTTGAGCTCAGCTGCTGTTGATTTATGTTTGAGTCCTAGGTTCAGAGGAAGCTGCAGATAAAAAGTGGAGTTGTTCTCTTGCAGAAGTTAGCTCTGTTTGGGGACCAATGCACAGAATAATATGTATTTCAGAGATGTTTTTCTAACTCCATCATCAAACACAACGATTTTCTGCACTGGGGGGCTTTTAGGAGGAATACTGCTGATTTTTAACTCTAGTGTATCAGAAACCTTATCTGGAAAAGACACAGGTAAAGCCCACTCAGTGAAAAGTTGTAGTAAGTAATGAGATGCATAATGTCATATTCCTCCAAAATACTCATTTAATTTTTTGTCTAATTTTAAAAATCACAGAACGTTTTCATTGGGTGATTTATAATGTATCATAAACATTTGTTTAATTTTTATTTCCTCGAAGTACCATGTTTGAAAGATAAATCTTTTGCTTTAAAGAAAACTGCAGTGAGTTTATTACATAATTTGATTCATGCTAACATGCTGACTTCATATTGTGAAGCACAAAAGCCGTAGATCTTGTCTTCTTGGCAATTCTTACAAGGCAATAAAATAAGCATCTACTTGAATTATTATTGTATTAGTCACAGTTAATTATATATTTATATGTGTTATATTACATTGAAAAAATTACTTTTTTTGTATGTTATATTACATTGAAAAAAATTACTTTTTTCTTCCCCTTTAAGGAAGGCAAAGAGATGTTTAACCATTTAGAATTTAACTCTTTTTTCTCCTCCAATGGACTGGAATAGCAAAGAAAGATTATGAAAGGGTCCGAAGAATGGAATCAAAAGTCCAAAAGACTATGGTTGTTGATGTCTTGAATCACCAATTGTATTGATTCCAATACCTACTGGTTTCAGCTACCTTGCCAATTATCTCAGTATATAATACAAACATCACAATAGAATAGCCTGTCCCATGGAAATACTATACATCCAATACAGGATTTTAAGAGTCAAAGAAAACTTGAAATGTTTTTGGTCCTCTAAATGGTATTATAATGTTAGGAGTGATCCCCAGGCAAATCCTCAGTCTAAGAGCAAAAAGTCCTTTTGAAACTAGATCAACATTTATATGGATCAGAGGATCTTTGCCTTGAGACTGAAGATAATACAATCAGGAGGATGAGACAAAAATAAAAATATTGTAGATGTAAAATATTAGTGGAAGGCCTTGGGTAATGGGGTGTTAGAGCTGGGATGATCTTTGAAATGTGGGGGCCAACTATCCAGTTTCTAGGACTTTGGGGTTTCTTGGGATATAGGGCTTCTGTGTTTAAACATGACAAGAGGAGTCCTTGATAACCTACTGTTGAGATTATGTTCCTCAACTTCTTTACTTTATCCATGAAAAAGATAAGGCCCAATTTGGTGAAATGACTGGCCAACAGCAGAATCAAGATTATATTCCAAATCTGGTCTTTGTCCCACCACCCTGTGTTGCCTCTTTAAAAATCAAAAGGAAAAATATTTCGAGAGAAGATGTTTTGGGATAAATGACCACAGGAAATGGGTGCCTCAACTCAGGTATAGGAATAAGGCTTTCTGAGGATTTGGATTATAGCAGGCACTGCCAAGATAGGGTTGGGGCCAGCTGTAGGCAGACTTCCCAGCGTGTTTCCTTCACTGTCCAGTGAATAGCATTGCATTAGTTCCTGCAGGCTGTCATAACAGATTACCACAAACTTGGTGACTTAGAAAGCAGAAATATATTTTTTCAAAGCTCTGAAGGCTGGAAGTGTGAAATCAAGGTACCAGCAGGGCTGCACTCCCTCCAAGGCTCTATGCTCCAGTCCTTCCTCGTCTCTTCCAGTTTTTGATGGCAGCAGATGCTTCTTGGCTTGAGGCTGCATATCTCCAGTCTCTGCCTCCATTTTCACATCACTTTCTTCTCCTTCTCATTTTTTTTTTCTCTTATAGGTACTCTGTCATTGCATTTAGGGCCTATCCTCATCCAGCATGATCTTCTCTGAGATCTTTACCTTAATTACTACTGCAAAGAATATGGTCAATTTTTGTAAATATTCCATTTGCCCTAGAAAAGGATGTGTATCTTACCATTCTATAATGAGTCCTCTATAAATGCCAATTAGGTTGAATTAGCTGATAGTATAGTTCAATCCTCTATGCCTATATTGATTTTCTGTCTACTTTTGCTGTTACTGAGGAAGGGGGTGCTAAAATCTCCAGCTGTAATTGTGCATTTGTCTGTTACTCCCTTTCAGTTCTCTGAGTAAATCTCTTTTCACTTTCAGTGAGTAATTGCTTGATGTATTTGAAAGCTCTGCTATTTGCTGAATACACAGTTAAGATTATTATGTGTTATGGAAAAATTGACACTGCTATCAGTATGAAATATTCTTCTTCATGCCTGGAAGTTTACTTTGTTCTGAGGATTATTTTCTTCTGATATTAATATAGTTTTTCCAGCTTTCTTTATTAATGTTTTCATGGTATGTTTCTATCCTTTCACTTTAACTAAAAATGGCTTTCTTGTAGACTATTTCTGGACATTTTACTTTTATTTATTTTTCTGGCTTCTCTGTGTGACTTGTATTGTCTTATTTCCCTGACTAGGGATTGAATGTGGGCCCACAGCAGGGAAAGCACTGGACTGCCTGAGAATTCCTGGGACTTTTTCAAAAACCAAATTTGATAATGTTTGTTATTTAATTGGAATGTTAAGCCTTTAATAGTTGATGCAATTATTGATATGATTTGGTGTATATATATACCATTTTATTTTGTTTTCTATATGTCCCATCTGTCCTTTATTTTTATTTTTTGCTTGAAAAACATCAAGATTCCTTGTAATAAAAGGTTTGCAGTTGACAAATCTTCTTAGCTTTAGTTTGTCTGAAAAGGTTTTTATTTTGAAAGGTATTTTCACTAGATTCAGAATTTCAGGCTGATAAATATTTTCTTCTAGCTATTCAAAGATGATATTCCACTGTTTTTTAATTTGCATAGTTTTGGATGGTAAATCTATAATAAATATTACCTTTGTTTCTCTGAAAGTATATTTTTTCTCCAAATATTTAAAATTTCTGTATCCCTATTTTTAGCAATTTGATGATATGCATAAAGGTGTGTGTGTATGTATGTACATGTGTGTGTGTTTATCATGTTTGGGATTTATTGGGTGCTTTGATTTATGGGTTTCTAGTTGTTATCAAGTTTGGAACATTTTGCCATCATTTCTTCACAAATTTTTGCTCATATAGCCCCCATTTCCAACTCCATTTCTCCACCACTAGTTTTTGCCTTCTGAAACTCCAGTTACATGTGAAATCTTTTTCATTTTTGGTTTTTCTTTTAGTATTGTAGACTGGTTCCAAATAGGAAAAGGAGTTCGTCAAGGCTGTATATTGTCACCCTGTTTATTTAACTTCTATGCAGAGTACATCATGAGAAACGCTGGACTGGAAGAAACACAAGCTGGGATCAAGATTGCCGGGAGAAATATCAATAACCTCAGATATGCAGATGACACCACTCTTATGGCAGAAAGTGAAGAGGAACTCAAAAGCCTCTTGATGAAAGTGAAAGTGGAGAGTGAAGAAGTTGGCTTAAAGCTCAACATTCAGAAAACGAAGATCATGGCATCCAGTCCCACCACTTCATGGGGAATAGATGGGGAAACAGTAGAAACAGTGTCAGACTTTATTTTTCTGGGCTCCAAAATCACTGCAGATGGTGACTGCAGCCATGAAATTAAAAGACGCTTACTCCTTGGAAGGAAAGTTATGACCAACCTAGATTGCATATTCAAAAGCAGAGACAGTTTGCCAACAAAGGTCCATCTAGTTAAGGCTATGGTTTTTCCTGTGGTCATGTATGGATGTGAGAATTGGACTGTGAAGAAGGCTGAGCGCCAAAGAATTGATGCTTTTGAACTGTGGTGTTGGAGAAGACTCTTGAGAGTCCCTTGGACTGCAAGGAGATCCAACCAGTCCATTCTGAAGGAGATCAGCCCTGGGATTTCTTTGGTAGGAATGATGCTAAAGCTGAAACTCCAGTACTTTGGCTACCTCATGCGAAGAGTTGACTCATTGGAAAAGACCCTGATGCTGGGAGGGATTGGGGGCAGGAGGAGAAGGGGACGACAGAGGATGAGATGGCTGGATGGCATCACCAACTAAATGGACGTGAGTCTGAGTGAACTCCCGGAGTTGGTGATGGATAGGGAGGCCTGGCGTGCTGCGATTCATGGGGTCGCAAAGAGTAGGACACGACTGAGCGACTGATCTGATCTGATCTGATTGTAAAAACAATACTGAAAGAAAAACCAAAAATGAAAAAGATTTCACAGAGAAAACTCTCTGTGTTTCATTTGGATAAATTTTATTGCTCTATCCTCAGGTTCATTGATATACATTTTTCTTCCATGGAATCTAATCTACTATTAAATACCATTCATAGTAAGTTTTTACCTTAATAAGTTAAATTTGTATCCCTCTATGTTGTCTATTTCTTTCATTATGTTCATGTTATCTCTGACATTTTTATTATTGTAATATTTATAATGTTTTACTGTTCTTGTCTATTAATTTTATCGTCTATCATTGGTGAGTCTGTTTCTTTTTACTGATATTTTTTCTCCTGGTTATGGATCACATTTTCATGCTTCATATTCTAGTACTTTTATTGGAAGTCAGACATTGTGAATTTTATATTTCTGATTATTAATTTCTGTTAATTATCTTTAAAGAGTGTTAAAGCTTTTTCTTGTAGGAAGTCAGGTTAGTTGCTTAGTATAAATTTCTCAGAATGTATTTTTAAGCTGTTTGAGAGTGAGTCTTTAGAGTAGCCTTTATTCTAGAGCTGATTCATACCTACTGTTAGGGTGTGGCCTTTTATATTTCTATTGATTGCCATTTTTATACAGTGAGGTCTCTCTACTTTGGCAAAAGCAAAACTAAACAATTTCCAGTCTTAGGGGGGAAAAGACCCTAAAAACTGTGTTACATTTCCTTTGGTATTTGTTCTTTTCTCAGAAATTTTTCTTGCTCATGATATTTGATGATTGATTTTCAGCCAAAGGCTCAAGAGAACTCCTGTTCAGACATTTGAGCTGCTTTCTGTTTCTGTTTCACTTTCTCTCTCTTTTCTGTTCCTCTCTGCTCTCTGGAATTCTCTCCCACCAATTCTAGAAACTTCTTACCTGAACTCAGATATTTATCTCCTCAACTCAGTAATACTACTGTCTCTGTTTAGATTTCCCCTCCCTATGCTATAGTCTGGAAATTGCCTGTAGGCTGTTGATGATAATGTTTGTTTATCTCATGTTTTTTCTCTTCTCTCAGGTATCAGAGACACAGGATACCTGTTTCCAATGCCTAAAAACAATTTTTGCATATTTATAGTTTTTAATCATGTGACAGTTATTCTACCCCCTATTACTCACTTGTAGCTGGAAGCAGAAGTCAATAATTAAAAATTTTTTTTACATGAGCAAAAATTAATTTTCAGAGTTAAACATTTAGAACTTATCTTTTAATTCTAGTTTGACATGTACAACTGGTTAATTCATATTTCCTCTTGGATATCTAATAGATATTCTAATATTAATGTTTTCTCAAAAGAACTCTTAGTTTCCACAGCATATCTTCACCCAAATTGTCCTTCCCTTGGTCTTTACTATTTCAGCAAGAGGCACCATCACCTTCCAAATTATTCAAGATAAGAACCTAGAAGTCAGGTTGATTCTACTCTTTATTTCACACCCTAGATTGAATTCATTAAGTCCTATTAATTTTGTTTTAAGATATGCCTCCATCATATCCACCTAAGTCACCTTCACTGACACCAGCTAGGTCTATTACCTCTCATCCAAATTATTATAAAAACCTCTATACTTTAAATTTTGCTCTTCTCTTATTCATTCTGCGTACGATACAAGAATAATTTGTAGAATGTAATTTGAATCAACATTCTCCTATTTTAAAACTTTCAGTGGCTTCCTTTCATTCACAATAAAATTTAGACTCTTAATACAGTGTGCAAAGCCCCATGAGACCAAGGTCTTGTCCATCTTATCAGCCTTGTGCCTTAACACTCTCTTCAGAGTTCACTGTTTTATGACCATAAAGTTCTCCTTGCAGTTATTCATGTGCTATTTGTTATATCAAGGTATTTGCACATGAATTTCCTTTCCTAGAGCTCACTTACTCTGTTCTTCATATGGTATCTTCCTATCCTTCAAGTTGTAGTTTAAATACTATCTTTTCTGAAATATCTTCCCTGACCATTCCATCTAAGCAAGGCAGCCTAATTCATTATTATTTATCAGTCCCTTGCTTGTGTACTATATGAAATTTATTATTTTCTTTGGTAACTTGTAAATTATTTTTTTTTCTTCCTCCCCACTCATAGGAGACAGAGACCACCCTAGCAATATTGCTTGTTATTGCTCTTCTAAAGTCTGGCAAGTACTTGGCTCTGTCATTATCTAGGTTTTCTATCGGGGAACAATTTCCAAATTATGGTGTTGATAAGGGGATCCAAATAGAGATGGGTAGCTTTAATGATTTAAGAGATAAATATCTTTTTTAGTTTCTGGGACTTGAGATTAATATAAATGGTTAAAAGAATTAATGTGTTAGACCCATATGGAGAAGATAAACTTTAAAAATGGGACTTGAGAATAGAATTAATTGATATGTTATTGTGTATATCTGTATAAACTAGATTTACATAGAAAGCAAAAATGTACATACTATGGTAAAACAACTTTAGATTTTAGCAGAGTGTTTTACTTAACACTTAGTACATTGTTGATAAATTAGTGAAAATTGACAGAACAAAGTCTGAAGCCTCCATTTCATTTCCTTCATCAGTTCAGTTCAGTCACTCAGTTATGTCCGATTTTTCATGAGCCAGTGGACTACAGCATGCCAGGCTTCCCTGTCCATCACCAACTCCCAGAGCTTTCTCAAACTCATGTTCATTAAGTCAGTGATGCCATCCAACCATCTCATCCTCTGTTGTCCCCTTCTCCTCCTACCTTCAATCTTTCCTAGCATCAGGGTCTTTCCTAATGAGTCAGCTCTTTACATCAGGTGACCAAAGTACTGGAGCTTCAGTTTCAGCATCAGTCCTTCCAATGAATAGCCAGGATTTATTTTCTTTAGGATTGACTGGTTGGATCTCCTTGTAGTCCAAGGGACTCTCAAGAGTCTTCTCCAACACCACAGTTGAAAAGCATCAATTCTTTAGCACTCAACTTTCTTTATAGTCCAACTCTCACATCCATACCTGACCATTGGAAACACCATAACTTTGACTAGATGAACCTTTGTCAGCAAAATAATGCCTCTGCTTTTTAATATGCTGTCTAAGTTGGTCATAGCATTCCAAGGAACAAGCATCTTTTAATTTCATGGCTGCAGTCACTATCTGCAGAGATTTTGAAGCCCAAGAAAATAAAGTCTATCACTGTTTCCATTGTTTCCCTGTCTAGGTGATGGGACCAGATACCATGATCTTAGTTTTTGAATGTTGAGTTTTAAGCCAGCTTTTTCACTCTCCTCTTTCACTTTCATCAAGAGGCTCTCTAGTTCCTCCTTGCTTTCTGCCATAAGAGTGGTGTCATCTGCATACCTGAGGTTATTGGTATTTCTCCTGGCAATCTTGATTCCAGCTTGTGCTTCATCCAGCCCAGCATTTCACATGATATACTCTGCATATATGTTAAATAAGCAGGGTGATGATATACAGCCTTGATGTACTCCTTTCCCAATTTGGATATGGAAATTCATTTTGACTTCTTTTCATTGCGACTGACACTAGAGTGAACAAGTCTGTCTAAAATACTAAAGCAAAGCATTCTCCTCACTGGTAACCCTATTTACCTTTTCTCCTTGAAAATAAAGGGCTACAGACAATGTCAAAAGTATCATTTACATTACCATTCAGCAGATTATCACATTGTATTCAACACCTAGAAATCACTGGGGATCCTTGAAGGCTTTCTGCTGTTCTCCTATAGTACAATAGGTGGATGTTGAAACTGCCTCACCCCTCACCTTCATCCATATACCGTTCCACATACATGCACATGCCTGTTGAAGCAATGGGCCATGGAAAGTGGAAGGTTTGCATATACAGAAAGTTCCTATTCAGGATCATCTTTCTTTCTTCTTTCCATAGTGTATATCATTGACCCTTGAACAACAAGGATTTGAACTGTGTGGTTGGTTGATTATATGAATGTATAGACAGAGGGCTAACTGTGAAGTTGTCTGTGGGTTTTCCACTATTTAAGGTCAGCCCCACAAGCTCTGTGCTGTTTAAGAGTCAACTGTATTTATAAACACATGATATTACTGTTGCCCTTTTTTTTTTTTTTGAGATGGGTTATTTCTGGTTTCTCCAGTTCTTTTCTGTTGTTTCCTGGAAAGGAGACAATTAATTCGGCATCCAAGTGATTGCAAGCACTATCTTAGAGTCTTTACAATGATAAATTCGTCATCTCATGTAATTATTATGTTGCGTGGGAAGTTGATTCAGTTGTGTTCAACTCTTTGCAAAGTGAAAATCACTCACTTGTGTCTGACTCTTTGCGACCCCATGGATTCCTGGGCTGGGAAGTTCTGCTGGAGAAGGGATAGGCTACCCACTCAGTATTCTTGGGCTTCCCTGGTGGCTCAGCTGGTAAAGAATCCTCCTGCAATGCAGGAGACCTGGGTTTGATCCCTGGGTTGGGAAGATCCCATAGAAAGCAAATGGCTACCCACTCCAGTATTTTGGCCTGGAGAATTCCATGGACTATATAGTCCATGGGGTCACAAAGAGTCGGACATGACTGAGTGACTTTAATTTTCACTTTCAATATATTTGGAGTCATGTCTAGAAGCAGCATAATACAGCAGTTATTAGTATAGATTTAGGTCTATACTTTGCATCTTTCCACTGTTATCTACTAGCTTTAGCTGTTGATCAAGTTACTTAACCTCCCTGTGCTTCACTTTTCTCATCTGTAAAGTGGTAATAGTAACATCATAGGATTTACTTAAATGGGTTGTTGTGAGCAATAAAGAAATTAATATTTATAAAAACACTGACACACAGATGCCCTAATTGTCATTTTTCATATTATCTTAGTCTTCATATTTTTGGGCTTCCCTTGTGGCTCAGCTGGTCTCTTATTTGATCCCTCACCTTTCCAATATTTTACTGGATCCACTGAGTTTCCTTTATCCCTTCCCTCCCTCCTACACACAAAACAATAACTTGGAAGATTTCTGTTTCTATTTCTTAGAAATAATAAATATCTCCTCATAACATTTCAAACCTATCACCAATTTTGTCTTCTGTGTTATTGTTAAGAATTTTGGAAACACTAAATTTTTGATCCCGCACATTAGTTGTTATGTTTATTTTTATGCATTTAATGTTGTTATTCAGTCACTCAGTCGTTGTGGCCCCATGGACTGCAGCACACCAAGCCTCCCTGTGCTTCACTATCTCCTGGAGTTTGCCCAAACTCACATACATTGCGTCAGTGATGCCATCCAACCATCTCATCCTCTGTTGCCCCCTTCTCCTCCTGCCCTCAATCTTTCCCAGCATCAGGGTCTTTTCCATTTAGTCATCTCTTTGCATCATGTGGCCAAAATATTGGAGCTTTAGCTGCAGCATCAGTCCTTCCAGTGAATATTCAGGGTTGATATACTTTAGGATTATTTTTATGCATTTAACGTAGCTTAGGTTTATCAAAATGTTTGCTAATGTCCTTACTCATCTTTGTTTTAGGATTTCATTCCTTTACTCTCTCTCTCTTTTTAAAAAATAATTGATTTATTTGGCTGTGCTGGGTCTTCATTGCTGCAGGAGCTTTCTCCTAGCTGCAGTGAGCAGGGGCTACTCTCAGCTGTGGTGCGCATTGCAGGGGCTTCGCGTGTTGTGGAGCACAGGCCCTAGAGCATCAGGATTTCAGCAGTTATGGCACATGGGCTCAGTAGTTGTGGCTCCCAGGCCCCAGAGCATAGGCTCAATAGTTGTAGCCCATGGGCTTGGTTGTTCTGTGGCATGTGGGATCGGACTGAGGATTGAAACCTTGTCACCTGCATTGACAGTCTCTACCACCGAGCCACCAAAGAAGCCCTTACTCCTTCTTTCTCTGTTAATTTCCCTTCTATTACTCTTTTAAAATGTTTTTTACTTCTTTTAATATTTTTTCACAGAGGGTAACTTACTCATTAATGTTCCTTTTCCTTCCCTACCTCCCTTCTTTCCTTCCTTCCTTTATTTTTTTGTAATATCTTGATTTCCCCCCTCACTCTTAAAGGACAATTTAGCAGGGCAGATAATTCTAAGTTGACAGTTATTTTCTCTCAATACTTTGAAATGTCACTTTGCCTGTGACTTCTGTGATTATTCTTGGGAAGCCTGCCATCAGTCTAATTTGTGTTCCTTTTAAGGTTTTCTGCCTTTGATCTCAGGTTATTTTAAAAATCTCTTCATCTTTGGTGTTCTGCAGTTTAATTTTAGATGTGTCTAGGTGTGGATTTATATGTATTTCTTTTTATTGGTATTCAGTAAACTTCCTAATTTGACAAATATTCCTTACATCAGTTATGGAAAATTAACCACCCTTTTGAGCTTGAATAGTGCCATTTTCCAATGCTTTCTGTTTTATAGAACTCCTAATAGATGCATATTGAGTTTCTTTTTACCCTTAATCTTTCTTTTATAGTTTGGGGAGCTGCTGAAGCCCTAAATTGACTTGATCTTAGGACTGTTTTAGGTTGTATCTACAAGAGGATGGGATGGGGTGGGAAGGGAGGTGGAAGGGGGTTCGGGATGGGAGACACATGTATACCCATGGCTGATTCATGTCAATGTATGGCAAAAACCACCACAATATTGTAAAGTATTTAGCCTCCAATTAAATAAATAAACTTTTTTAAAAAGGTGATGATTGCTCTTTTTCCAGTCCCAAGCACGAAATATGTGTTCAGTAAATAGTATCTATTATATACATCCTCAGTATATTTTTCAAGTAAATAAAATTTTTCTTCTTTCTTTCAACTGTTTCCTCGTGTCATTTATTTGTCTTGGGGGAAAGAAAAGATAAAATTTTCTCTTTGTTTTCTATTTTTCAGTATTTGAAAATGTACCTGTGTTGCTTTTAAAAGAAGATGAAAGTTTAAAATAGAATTTTCAGGTGCTAGATGATCAGATTTTTAAAATTTCATGCCTAAATGTTTCTTGATAATTATCTCTTTTGTTCTTCCATTGCTTTGCGTCAACTTTTTGATAAGCCTGCAAAAACAAGATATGTTTGAAAATCTTTCACTCCATTTCCTGCTTCTGAAGTGTAAATGCTTTAATTATTTGAAACTCTCTGAGGTCTCCTTTAGAGAGGGCTGTCAGAACATTGCAATTCCACTCAGGAAAATCTCTCCTGGGCCTAGCACAAGGTTTGTGATTTAATGAGATGCTCATTTCAAGCAGTTGGACAGCAACTTGGTAGATATTTAAGAGCAAAACTTTGATAAAGGTTCTGTGCTCCTCTGAGGACCTTTAATTGTTTTGGATGAAGTTAATTCCTCGGAGAGTGTAATGAGATTGACATGCATTGCTTCAGGTTTATAAATGAGTTTTCTCATCTTGCAGAAAAACCAAAGCTCCACTTCTCACTTTGCTTTCCTAACTGGAAGGAATATAGGAGTTTCCAAAGTCAGGGGTAAACCACATGCCTTCTTGGAACTCTAGGAATATCCTTTGAGGTAACAAATTTGTTTATCAATGGTCATAGCAAGGCATAGTGTGTAATCATGCCTATAAACATATAGGCTAGTGGTTAGGAGGCCTCTGAGAAGTTATTTTCCCAACCAGATTTTACAGATGAGAAATCTATGATCCAGAGAGTTAACCGGGTTTCCTAGGATCACCAAGCAGATTACTATTGACTGGAGTACTTGTTCTCTTGACTCCTGGTCCAGCACTCTTTCCATGTTATAGAAGAGTCTATGTTTTCTAAACATTGTTTTTGAGAGTTCCTTTGCATTCAGTTCAGTTCAGTCGCTCAGTCATGTCCAACTCTGCGACCCCATGAATCGCAGCATGCCAGGCCTCCCTATCCATCACCAACTCCCGGAGTCCACTCAGACTCATGTCCATCGAGTCAGTGGTGCCATCCAGCCATCTCATCCTCTGTTGTCCCCTTCTCCTCCTGCTCCCAATCCCTCCCAGCATCAGAGTCTTTTCCAATGAGTCAACTCTTCGCATGAGGTGGCCAAAGTACTGGAGTTTCAGCTTTAGCATCATTCCTTCCAAAGAAATCCCAGGGCTGATCTCCTTCAGAATTGACTGGCTTCAAAGGAAAAATAAATTTATTCATTTAAGCTTCCACATTGTACAAGGTAACATTTAAGACATAAGATGATACAGGTGTCCCTTATCATCTGTACTCTTATTCTCTGACCACAGGAACTGAGTAGATTCAGAAAACAGTTTTGAAATGGGACTGGTATCTCTTGATATCCATACTCCTCCCACTGGTATTAAAATTACAGGAATCAAATACTGTAGATTCACTCAATATTTGAACTGACTTTCCTAATTCTTCTTCATGTACCAACTAGATTTAATAATAGGGTTTCTTAGATTTGCAATAGGACAAATCTGGGAAGATTATCACAGAATCTCTGAGTTTTAAGGAATACCAAAGACCATCTAGTTCAAACACATACTTTTTTTTAGAAGAAGGCATTTAACAACTATTGCATTTGACTCAATTTACTTTCTCAGTTGCAGGGGACCAGGGACCAGCATCTGGAAGCTCTAAGGCAGTTGGTTATAGGTGTACACAAAAGCTAATGTAAATGGCCTATTTCTGTCAGGACTGCTTCTGGTGACATTGTTCTCAGTATTATCATCTAAAAAATTTATAGCCTCAAGTCAAAGATCATTTTTAGTATTTATCTTACCAGAATCATTGATTCTGACCACTACTGTCGTGACTTTTATGACACCCACATTGTTTGGTTCTCTTTGAAACTGATAGTTTATCTATTTCATTTGTAGAATCTTCTGCCTTCTTTCTGCTCTTGAATGTTAGTCTTTTTAGCTGTCAGGATTCTGTTCTTGTCCCAGTTCTTCTTACTCTATGTGATGTTCCTCTGTGCTTACAAAATACTTAATATCCATTTGATCCATTAGACAAGCAAATAAATGATTCCATTTATTCTTAAGGTTTTTATTGCCACCTATATGCTGGTAACTCCAAATTCTGTATCATCTTGATAATCTGGATTCACACACACACACACACGTATCAATATGCCAGAGCTCATGTATATGTTACCTGCTGCTGCTAAGTCGCTTCAGTCGTGTCCAACTCTGTGCGACCCCAGAGACAGCAGCACACCCGTCCCTGTGATTCTCCAGGCAAGAACAGACACTTCTAACCCAATATGCAAAATGAACTCATCTGTACCACTCTTTATCTCTATTCAAGGGCCTACCCATTTCCCCAAGTTAGAAACTAATCAGCCTTTTTCTTCTCCTGCTCCTTTACCAACTCCAATACAATCTATTTCAAAATTCTGCCAATGTTTTATTCAAAGAAGTTCTTGCTTTCCTTTTGTTCTGCATCCCTATTATCAGCTCTGGTGAGATTTTCATCATTTCTCTTTGTGGTTACTTCAAGAGCCACCTAAACTGCATCCTCAGATATGCTCCCTCAAATCCCCATCTCTGTACAGATATTACAATATCAGTGTCTGAAACATAAATCTGATTCTATTCTTTTTTCTATTTTCAGTGACTCCATTTTCCACTGGATAAAATCTAAGCTCCTTACCATGTGCCACCAGGTCTTCCTTAGAACCTGTTAAGCTTTATCTTCATGCTGTAGCTGCACATTATTGCTTACATCTCTCAGCCAGAAACCACACTACTCTTCACTTTCATGCCTTTATTGATACCATCTTTCTCTTCTCCTCCCTTCTTCTACCTATTTCTACTTATTTTTTATGAATAACCTAGAGGCCTCCTATGAAGCCACCACAAAGGCCTTTAATGGTTTTCTTAGTTGGATTATGTGCTTCCGAATCCTCAGTCACTTCATTTGTGACACATTATTTTATAACGACCTGTTTACATGTCTCTCTCCCCTGCAATACAGGAGTCTTAAAGTGTGGATACTGTGTCCTTTTCATTTCTATTCCCAAGACCTGTACTAATGCTTGAAATAGCAGATCTTCAATAAATATCTGTAGGATGAATGCTACTGAGAGAGGCTTTTGCTAGCCTTCATCTTATAAATCTAGAAGACTCCCTCCTGGCAGCAGTGGAGGTTGGACAGTTTATTTTGGGAGCTTTATTGCTGGCTTGATCTGTGGTATCTCAGATTTATGGGCTGTGGAGGCTAGGTGAATGTGGAGAGGGATAAGCCCTTGGGTACCCTCTTGTTTGCCCTGGTAGAGAACACAATTCTGTTCATTCAACTGTGTAAATACTTCTGAAATGTGGTCACTATTTTAAATCCAGACTACCACACTGCTTGATGTCCAACTGCACAAGCAGTGCCCCCATATAGGTGTCTTTGCTTAAGTCTTGTCCTTTCTAATTCTTTCCCCACATATACTGTAGTCTTAGTAATCTTTCTCAGATGCCAAAATTCTTTACTGGGTTCCAAGGTTCTTAGACCAAAGTCCAGTTTATAATAATTGCATTAATAATCTGACCCTTCCTTATTTCTCAAACCTATGGTTCACCACGCTGTTCTGACCCATCTGGGCTCCTGCTGGCCTGAATGGTTTTTGATTCATCCAGTCTGCTTTATTTCACTTAACTTCTGCATCATTGGATTTGCTTGGGGTCCCATCCTTTTTACTCCCATCCTCATTTCCAAGTTAACTCTTGACTCTCATCATTGCAGGTCATAGCTTATGTGTTCCTTCCTCCAGAAAATCTTCTTTGATGTCTGAATCCAGGTTAGGAATATTTTCCCTCTCTTTTTCTACCAAGTTTTCTGCCTATATTCTCCTGTGACACTCCTGAACTTCACTCATATATAATGTCATACTACTGTAATTGCCTTTCTTACTGTCTTGGTAACTTACTACATGAAGTCCTGAGAAAGCAGAAACTGCCTCAATTGTGTTCGTTGTACCTAGTACAGGAACTTGTACAAATTTGTGCTAACTATTTATTGAATGAGTGAATGTGTGAATATAAAGCCATTTTATTTTTTTATTGAAGCATAATTGACTTACAACATTGTGTTGGTTTCAGGTATACAGCAAAGAGATTCGGGTATGCATATATGCAGTATGCATACTTCTTCAGATTCTCTTCCCTTATGAGTTATTGTAAAATACTAGGCATAGTTCCTTGTGCTATATAGTAGGTCTTTGTTGATTGTCTGTTTTATACATAGCAGTGTGTATATGTTAATCCCAACATCCTATATAAAGTCATTTACATTATTCACTGATTTCATCTTGCCATGCTGTTGAGAAATTATAGGATAATTATGACTGGAACTCTGGAGTTAATTTATTTTTTTCTTACTAATTGCACGTGAGACTTTCTGACAGTCCTGTGTTTGTTGTTGTTTTCAGGTGTCCAACAAAGAACCTGGGTTTTGTGACCTCTGAGTCCATTCCCAATTAATGTGTCTGCCTGGATCTCTGATTAACCATAAGCACAAAGTATGTTCTCAAATTAGACATTAATAAGGGGAATCTAGTGACTGATGGAGATAAGGTAGATAAACTCATTTCTACTTCTGTATGGTGGAAAGTCCCCTCTCTGTACTAAAGTGAGTGTGTGTCTCTAAGTCACTGGTCATGGTCTAATATGTCAGAAATAGCTTGCTGGAACCATCATGGAATTTGGTCTGGTTTCATGACCAGAGCATGGGCTCAGGAAGATGAGGTGTTAAGTATTGTTGTAGAGCATTTTATCTTCCTGTGAGAGGCGGGCTGAAATTTATTAGTGACTCAGCAAGGCTGCCCTATTTTTAGTCCTAAAGGTTAGCTTGCAACACTTCAGAGAGTGGGAGACAGAGAGGAAGTGTTACCAGCTCAATTGAGCCTTGTTTTATTTATAAATACTGGGTTGATTAATTTTAAATTGCTAAATTTAATTTGGGAGCTGAAATAGGTCAGATCCCCTTCTTAGTTCCCTCTTGAGTCAATAGAGACCAAAATAAGAATTTTTATATGCATTACCAAATAGTGGGTGTGCTGTGTTTGCGGCTTTATTTGTTGAGTTGGATATTAACAGTATACATAGAAAAACATATTTTTCCTTTCTTGAAAATGAGTCAATGGTCCAAAGATTTGTCTCTTAAGAAACTCATCTTATCTTCTGTTTCTCCTCTTCTGTAGAGATATATTCCTTAACTGTAGCTTGACCAGTTATTTCTCAAGTGTGAAATTGGTCATTAGAAGGTCTGGGGAGGGAAATAATGACTCAGTCTGGATGAGTCACTACCATTCATGTGTAAACTGAGGAGCTTGGGTTTCATGACATCTTATACTCTGAGTCCAGGAGGTCTGTGAAGGTAATTATTTGCCTCCAAATAAATTCTAATGAGGTGAATTTGGTGAATGACCAAGTCATAACAAGACTTTCTTCGTAATTCATACTTTGTTTGTGTCAGTTGTATTAATTGTGACAGACAAATGTTATTCCTGGCATATTGCATTTAGACAACTGGAGTTTGGTCTAAAACTTGAAGTGACAAGAACTGGGCTCTGTCTCAAGTTGTGTGATTTTGGGCAATCAGTTAAAATATCTGACCTTCAATTCCTCAATTTTAAAAGGGGACTAATTTGAACCTGTCACAGAGATCAGGAAAATATATCACATGTATTGGTGGAAATTTTTTGGTGTAATTGACTAAGCTAGGAAATTCAAAAGTATTATAATGTGTGATCTGGTTGAATCTAGTCAATAACCCAAGATCATGGCATCTGGTCCCATCACTTCATGGCAAATAGATGGGGAAACAGTGGAAACAGTGGCTGACTTTATTTTTGGGGGCTCCAAAATCACTGCAGATGGTGATTGCAGCCATGAAATTAAATGACGCTTACTCCTTGGAAGGAAAGTTATGACTAACCTAGATAGCATATTAAAAAGCAGAGACATTGCTTTGTCAACAAAGGTCTGTCTAGTCAAGGCTATGGTTTTTCCAGTAGTCATGTATGGATGTGAGAATTGGACTGTAAAGAAAGCTGAGTGCCGAAGAACTAATGCTTTTAAACTGTGGTATTGGAGAAGATTCTTGAGAGTCCCTTGGACTGCAAAGAGATCCAACCAGTCCATCCTAAAGGAAATCAGTCCTGGATGTTCATTGGAAGGACTGATGTTAAAGCTGAAACTCCAATACTTTGGCCACCTGATGCGAAGAGCTGACTCACTTGAAAAGACCCTGATGCTGGGAGGGATTGAGGGCAGGAGGGGAAGGGGATGACAGAGGATGAGATGGTTAGATGGTACCACTGACTCAATGGACATGGGTTTGTGTAGACTCCAGCATTTGTTGATGGACAAGGAGGCCTGGCGTGCTGCAGTCCATGGGGTCACAAAGAGTCGGACACAACTGAGCGACTGAACTGAACCCAAGTCAACAAACTATACCTCTCAAACTGTACTCCCAACATGTACAAACACACGTTTTGTATTTTTTTTTTCAGGTTCAATTTCCCATGTACTTTCATTATGGATCTGTGTACACTTTATTCAACATCCAGGTGGCAGTTGCCAAATTCATAAGTTTTTAGTTCTTTTTAACATACACAACTGCCACATGCATGTGGGAGGATGAACTAAGATTTACTGTGCATCCACTCTAGGTTAAATGAAAGCTTAGTGCAGTATATAAATTACTTTCAATTCAATATCCAGAGGCAGACATTACTCTGTTTCAGCCAAGATAATTATGGAGAAATAAAGGGAGAAAGTTCAGATCCTGGTGTTAGGTTTCAGTTTTAGGGGTTGATATAAGTAGTGGGCAAGCAGAAGGATTTGATTTTGTCATTTTGCTGGGAATGAATGGTAAGCCCTGTCTCATTTTAGAGGAAAGATTATGGGCAGGGCCACTGTGTACAGCAGGGTAGGTGTTTCATAGCCCAAGGGTACCATGATCCTACAAGGGCATGAGTTCACAGTGAAATCCACCCCAAGCTACGTGCCATGGCAGGAAGCTGTGACTGCCCAGAGAAGGTGTCTGGGTGCCTCTTATCTCACACCAAGTCACCAATGACCAAGCCATCTGCCTGTGGAGCTGCACCCTTTTTATAATTTCCCCAAAGACATAATGTCACCCAGCTGAAGCTCTAGGTACAGGTTAGAGGAGTTTGAGAAACAGGAACAAAGCTACGTAGCTGAAGACTAGGCTTTTGTACATAGAGTGGCGTGTTGGCAGACAGAAATGTAAATTATTGATGTTAATCACATCTTCTGACTTCAGAGCTCAGCATTTTAAGGGTTAGAGCTCAGTGTTTTTAGTATGAAGTTCTGTTGTCCAATATGGTAGCCACTGGCCATGTGTAGACAATTAAATTTAAATTAAAAATTCAGTTCCATGGTTACATTAGCTGCATTTCAAGTGCTTAATAGCTATAGCTGTCTGTGGTTTGGGGTGGCTCAGATGGTAAAGAATCTGCCTGCATTGCAGGAGATCCAGGTTCTATCTCTGGATTAGGAAGATCTCCTGAAGAAAATAATGGCAACCCACTCCAGTATTCTTGCCTGGAGAATTCCATGGTTTGGGGCTACCATTGTGACTGATGCAGAATTATAAAATATTTCAGTCATTGCAGAAAGGTCTACTGGGTAATGCTGTTATAATCAACTTTTTCTAGCCTGTAGATTGCTTTCTTGATCTATTAATGCATTAAATTGATTAGGCCACTGTCATTGTATTTTCTCTAGTAATGACTATTTACCAGACCTGACAAGCATGTAAATGCAACTAATAGTTTTAATGTCATTTCAAAATTTTTTTTTTTATTGTTCTTAATAATTTTTTTTTAATTTTTTTAATTTTTTTTTTTTTTTTTAAATTTCAGGTATACACGTGCTCCCCATCCTGAACCCTCCTCCCTCCCCCCTCCCCATACCATCCCCCTGGGCCGTCCCAGCGCACCAGCCCCAAGCATCCAGCATCGTGCACTGAACCTGGACTGGCATCTCGTTTCATTCTCCCAAATCTTCCCACCCTCTCCCTCTCCCACAGAGTCCATAAGACTGTTCTATACATCAGTGTCTCTTTTGCTGTCTCGTATACAGGGTTATCATTACCATCTTTCTAAATTCCATATATATGCGTTAATATACTGTATTTATGTTTTTCCTTCTGGCTTACTTCACTCTGTATAATAGGCTCCAGTTTCATCCACCTCATTAGAACTGATTCAAATGTATTCTTTTTAATGGCTGAGTAATACTCCATTGTGTATGTGTACCACAGCTTTCTTATCCATTCATCTGCTGATGGGCATCTAGGTTGCTTCCATGTCCTGGCTATTATAAACAGTGCTGCGATGAACATTGGGGTACACGTGTCTCTTTCCCTTCTGGTTTCCTCAGTGTGTATGCCCAGCAGTGGGATTGCTGGATCATAAGGCAGTTCTATTTCCAGTTTTTTAAGGAATCTCCACACTGTTCTCCATAGTGGCTGTACTAGTTTGCATTCCCACCAACAGTGTAAGAGGCTTCCCTTTTCTCCACATCCTCTCCAGCATTTATTGCTTGTAGACTTTTGGATCACAGCCATTCTGACTGTCGTGAAATGGTACCTCATAGTGGTTTTGATTTGCATTTCTCTGATAATGAGTGATGTTGAGCATCTTTTCATGTGTTTGTTAGCCATCTGTATGTCTTCTTTGGAGAAATGTCTATTTAGTTCTTTGGCCCATTTTTTGATTGGGTCATTTATTTTTCTGGAGTTGAGCTGTAGGAGTTGCTTGTATATTTTTGAGATTAGTTGTTTGTCGGTTGCTTCATTTGCTATTATTTTCTCCCATTCTGAAGGCTGTCTTTTCACCTTGCTAATAGTTTCCTTTGTTGTGCAGAAGCTTTTAAGTTTAATTAGGTCCCATTTGTTTATTTTTGCTTTTATTTCCAATATTCTGGGAGGTGGGTCATAGAGGATCCTGCTGTGATGTATGTCAGAGAGTGTTTTGCCTATGTTCTCCTCTAGGAGTTTTATAGTTTCTGGTCTTACGTTGAGATCTTTAATCTATTTTGAGTTTATTTTTGTATATGGTGTTAGAAAGTGTTCTAGTTTCATTCTTTTACAAGTGGTTGACCAGATTTCCCAGCACCACTTGTTAAAGAGATTGTCTTTAATCCATTGTATATTCTTGCCTCCTTTGTCAAAGATAAGGTGTCCATATGTGCGTGGATTTATCTCTGGGCTTTCTATTTTGTTCCATTGATCTGTATTTCTGTCTTTGTGCCAGTACCATACTGTCTTGATAACTGTGGCTTTGTAGTAGAGCCTGAAGTCAGGTAGGTTGATTCCTCCAGTTCCATTTTTCTTTCTCAAGATCTCTTTGGCTATTCGAGGTTTTTTGTATTTCCATACAAATTGTGAAATTATTTGTTCTAGCTCTGTGAAGAATACTGTTGGTAGCTTGATAGGGATTGCATTGAATCTATAAATTGCTTTGGGTAGTATACTCATTTTCACTATATTGATTCTTCCAATCCATGAACATGGTATATTTCTTCATCTATTAGTGTCCTCTTTGATTTCTTTCACCAGTGTTTTATAGTTGTCTATATATAGGTCTTTAGTTTCTTTAGGTAGATATATTCCTAAGTATTTTATTCTTTTTGTTGCAATGGTGAATGGAATTGTTTCCTTAATTTCTCTTTCTGTTTTCTCATTATTAGTGTATAGGAATACAAGGGATTTCTGTGTGTTGATTTTATATCCTGCAACTTTACTATAATCATTGATTAGTTCTAGTAATTTTCTGGTGGAGTCTTTAGGGTTTTCTATGTAGAGGATCATGTCATCTGCAAATAGTGAGAGTTTTACTTCTTCTTTTCCAATTTGGATTCCTTTTATTTCTTTTTCTGCTCTGATTGCTGTAGCCAAAACTTCCAAAACTATGTTGAATAGTAATGGTGAAATTGGGCACCCTTGTCTTGTTCCTGACTTTAGAGGAAATGCTTTCAGTTTTTCACCATTGAGGATAATGTTTGCTGTGGGTTTGTCATATATAGCTTTTATTATGTTGAGGTATGTTCCTTCTATTCCTGCTTTCTGGAGAGTTTTTATCATAAATGGGTGTTGAATTTTGTCAAAGGCTTTCTCTGCATCTATTGAGATAATCATATGGTTTTTGTTTTTCAATTTGTTAATGTGGTGTATTACATTGATTGATTTGCGGATATTGAAGAATCCTTGCATCCCTGGGATAAAGCCCACTTGGTCATGGTGTATGATCTTTTTAATGTGTTGTTGGATTCTGATTGCTAGAATTTTGTTTAGGATTTTTGCATCTATGTTCATCAGTGATATTGGCCTGTAGTTTTCTTTTTTTGTGGCATCTTTGTCAGGTTTTGGTATTAGGGTGATGGTGGCCTCATAGAATGAGTTTGGAAGTTTACCTTCCTCTGCAATTTTCTGGAAGAGTTTGAGTAGGATAGGTGTTAGCTCTTCTCTAAATTTTTGGTAGAATTCAGCTGTGAAGCCGTCTGGACCTGGGCTTTTGTTTGCTGGAAGATTTTTGATTACAGTTTCAATTTCCGTGCTTGTGATGGGTCTGTTAAGGTTTTCTATTTCTTCCTGGTCGAGTTTTGGAAAGTTGTACTTTTCTAAGAATTTGTCCATTTCTTCCTCGTTGTCCATTTTATTGGCATATAATTGTTGATAATAGTCTCTTATGATCCTTTGTATTTCTATGTTGTCTGTTGTGATCTCTCCACTGTCATTTCTAATTTTATTGATTTGATTTTTCTCCCTTTGTTTCTTGATGAGTCTGGCTAATGGTTTGTCAATTTTATTTATCCTTTCAAAGAACCAGCTTTTGGCTTTGTTGATTTTTGCTATGGTCTCTTTTGTTTCTTTTGCATTTATTTCTGCTCTAATTTTTAAGATTTCTTTCCTTCTACTAACCCTGGGGTTCTTCATTTCTTCCTTTTCTAGTTGCTTTAGGTGTAGAGTTAGGTTATTTATTTGACTTTTTTCTTGTTTCTTGAGGTGTGCCTGTATTGCTATGAACTTTCCCCTTAGGACTGCTTTTACTGTGTCCCACAGGTTTTGGGTTGTTGTGTTTTCATTTTCATTCGTTTCTATGCAAATTTTGATTTCTTTTTTGATTTCTTCTGTGATTTGTTGGTTATTCAGCAGCGTGTTGTTCAGCCTCCATATGTTGGAATTTTTAATAGTTTTTCTCCTGTAATTGAGATCTAATCTTACTGCATTGTGGTCAGAAAAGATACTTGGAATGATTTCTATTTTTTTGAATTTACCAAGGCTAGCTTTATGGCCCAGGATGTGATCTATCCTGGAGAAGGTTCCATGTGCGCTTGAGAAAAAGGTGAAATTCATTGTTTTGGGATGAAATGTCCTATAGATATCAATTAGGTCTAACTGGTCTATTGTATCGTTTAAAGTTTGTGTTTCCGTGTTAATTTTCTGTTTAGTTGATCTATCCATAGGTGTGAGTGGGGTATTAAAGTCTCCCACTATTATTGTGTTATTGTTAATTTCTCCTTTCATACTTGTTAGCATTTGTCTTACATACTGCGGTGCTCCCGTGTTGGGTGCATATATATTTATAATTGTTATATCTTCTTCTTGGATTGCTCCTTTGATCATTATGTAGTGACCTTCTTTGTCTCTTTTCACAGCCTTTGTTTTAAAGTCTATTTTATCTGATATGAGTATTGCTACTCCTGCTTTCTTTTGGTCCCTATTTGCATGGAAAATCTTTTCCCAGCCCTTCACTTTCAGTCTGTATGTGTCCCCTGTTTTGAGGTGGGTCTCCTGTAGACAACATATGTAGGGGTCTTGTTTTTGTATCCATTCAGCCAGTCTTTGTCTTTTGGTTGGGGCATTCAACCCATTTACGTTTAAGGTAATTACTGATAAGTATGATCCCGTTGCCATTTACTTTATTGTTTGGGGTTCAAATTTATACACCATTTTTGTGTTTCCTGTCTAGAGAATATCCTTTAGTATTTGTTGTAGAGCTGGTTTGGTGGTGCAGAATTCTCTCAGCTTTTGCTTGTCTGAGAAGCTTTTGATTTCTCCTTCATACTTGAATGAAATCCTTGCTGGGTACAATAATCTGGGCTGTAGGTTATTTTCTTTCATCATTTTAAGTATGTCTTGCCATTCCCTCCTGGCTTGAAGAGTGTCTATTGAAAGATCAGCTGTTATCCTTATGGGAATTCCCTTGTGTGTTATTTGTTGTTTTTCCCTTGCTGCTTTTAATATTTGTTCTTTGTGTTTGATCTTTGTTAATTTGATTAATATGTGTCTTGGGGTGTTTCGCCTTGGGTTTATTCTGTTTGGGATTCTCTGGGTTTCTTGGACTTGGGTGATTATTTCCTTCCCCAGTTTAGGGAAGTTTTCAACTATTATCTCCTCAAGTATTTTCTCATGGTCTTTCTTTTTGTCTTCTTCTTCTGGAACCCCTATGATTCGAATGTTGTAGCGTTTAATATTGTCCTGGAGGTCTCTGAGATTGTCCTCATTTCTTTTAATTCGTTTTTCTTTTATTCTCTCTGATTCATTTATTTCTACCATTCTATCTTCTAATTCACTAATCCTATCTTCTGCCTCTGTTATTCTACTATTTGTTGCCTCCAGAGTGTTTTTAATTTCATTTATTGCGTTATTCATTATATATTGACTCTTTTTTATTTCTTCAAGGTCCTTGTTAAACCTTTCTTGCATCTTCTCAATCCTTGTCTCCAAGCTATTTATCTGTGATTCCATTTTAATTTCAAGATTTTGGATCAATTTCACTATCATTATTCGGAATTCTTTATCAGGTAGATTCCCTATCTCTTCCTCTTTTGTTTGGTTTGGTGGGCATTTATCCTGTTCCTTTATCTGCTGGCTATTCCTCTGTCTCTTCATCTTGTTTAAATTGCTGAGTTTGGGGTGTCCTTTCTGTATTCTGGCAGTTTGTGGAGTTCTCTTTATTGTGGCTTTTCCTCGCTGTGTGTGGGTTTGTACAGGTGGCTTGTCAAGGTTTCCTGGTTAGGGAAGCTTGTGTCAGTGTTCTGATGGGTGGAACTGTATTTCTTCTCTTTGTTCAGTCACGCTGTGGGGAGGGAGGGAGGGATGCTGCAAACAAATAACACTGGCGTGCGCTCGCAGTGCCTCAGCCACACTGGGTCTGCCCCCGCTCACGGCGCGTGTAGCCTCCCTGCCCACACTGCTCGGGCTCTAGGTTGTTCTGCCGGGAACAATCCGAGGCTGGCCCTGGGTTGCATGTACCTCCCAGGTCCAAGCCGCTCAGGTTCAGGCACTCGGGTAGTCCTCAGAGGCGCAGACTCAGTTGGGCCTGAGTATTGTGCTCTTCCCAGGTCCGAGCAGCTCAAGTGATGAGGTGTTTGGCGAGCGCCAATGCTGCAACTTATCGCCTCCCCGCCACTCGGTTATCTGGGCGTAAAACCGGCGCACCTTCTTAGGCAGATGTTAACCGTCCAGACCCCCAAGAAGTTTTAGTTAGCAAAGAAGCCTGCTTACAGTTTTATAGATAATGTCTCTCTGGGGCTGCGATTGCCCCCTTCCAGCTCTGGCTGCCTGTCACCGGAGGGGGAATGTCTGCAGCCGGCTATCTCTGTTCAATTCTTTGTTCCGTGCGCGGGCCTGGCGGTGTCTTAGGTTGGGGCTGGCTTTTCGCGTGGTAGATATCCCACAGTCTGGTTTGCTAGCCCAAATTATTTCGCTCAGATAGTGCTCAGGGTATTCAGGTCAGATTCTTACTCTAAGCCATGCAGCCCGCGCTGCGCCTCCCTGCCCAGCCCCCGCTTGTTAATGGCACGTGCAGGCGTCTGCGCTGCTTCTCCGCTGGGGGAGTTACCGTAGGACTCGCAATCTTCGAGTTTTAATTGTTTATTTTTTCTTCCTGTTATGTTGCCCTCTGTGCTTCCAAAGCTCGGCACAGATTCGGCAGTGAGAAGGTTTCCTGGTGTTTGGAAACTTCTCTCTTTTTAAGACTCCCTTCCCCGGACGGAACTCCGTCCCTTCCTCTTTTGTCTCTTTTTTTGTCTTTTATATTTTTTCCTACCTCCTTTCGAAGAGTTGGATTGCTTTTCTGGGTGCCTGATGTCCTCTGCCGGCATTCAGAAGTTGTTTTGTGGAATTTACTCGACGTTTAAATGCTCTTTTGATGAATTTGTGGGGGAGAAAGTGTTCTCCCTGTCCTACTCCTCCGCCATCTTGGCTCCTCCCCCATTTCAAAATTTTGTATCTCACATTTATTTATTCTTCAACTGTATCCCTGCTCCTCTCTCCAGAGGCCACTTGTGTTATGTATCAGTTATGTTATCAGGTTTTTAATGCATTCTTTCAGAGATTCACAAGAATAGATATAGCACACTCAGGTACACGAGCAATATCTCCTTTCATTATTTTCTCTTAAATAATGACATGTTTAATAGTTGTTCCATTCCCTAACTTTTTTTGTTTGTTTCACAATGTAAATTGAAGATGATTCCATATTAAGTATATAAAGAGCTTCTTCATTCATTTTGAAGACTGTATAGTATTCCACCATGTGAATATATGTGTGTGTGTGTGTTTGCATGTCTTATCTCTCATTATTTTCTGTTACAAATAATGCTGCAGACAATAACTGCTATATACATGTCGTTTAGATTTGTAAGACGTATTTATAGGATCAATTTCTGAAAGAGGAACTGCTGTGTCCAGGTGACGTGCATCTGACGTTTGTATAGACATAGGCATATTTTCCATAGCAGAGCTATACTGACTTAGACTTTGGCCAGTCATATGTTAGTGTGCCTGTTTCTTACACCATCACCAAAGGCATACATTATCCGTTTTTTCTCTCATAAGTAGAAAATTATATGTCAGTGTAATTCTCATTTGTATTTTCTTATTGTAGGAGAAAGAGGCAAACTTTCATGTGCTTAATAATCATTTGATTATTATTTGACTACCCAAAGGAATGTTCCTTTATATTTGAACTACTTTTAACTGTGATAGGACTTGTGCGGACTTGACTAGGTGAATATTCCCAATATTTGTGCCATATCAGTATTCACCTTTCTTAAATCTTCCTTACTTTTAGCAATGTTTTCTTTAATTTTCTAAAACAAATTTATAATGTTTAGTTTCCAGATTTCTTCATTGGTCATTCCAGTTATGTATATGTGGATTGCCCTTTATCTGTCCTTGCCACTTTCTTTCAAATTTTAAATTGTCATGATTTACTTTTTCTTGTTTCATATCAAAATTACTTCCATTATTGTGTTTTCAATGCTGTTTATTCTCTCATATTTCTTCAAATTTTGTCTTCACTTTAACATTTGTTTCTTCATGTTCAGAGTTCTTCATTTCATGTTTGGTTTCCTTTAGTGTCAACATCTCAGCCTGAAACACATCTATTTTTTGCATAGTCTTTTTAATTTTTTTTATTTTTTTTAACATTTATTTTAATTTTATTTTATTTTTAAACTTTACAATATTGTATTAGTTTTGCCAAATATCGAAATGAATCCGCCACAGGTATACCTGTGTTCCCCATCCTGAACCCTGCTCCCTCCTCCCTCCCCATACCCTCCCTCTGGGTCGTCCCAGTGCACCAGCCCCAAGCATCCAGTATCGTGCATCGAACCTGGACTGGCGACTCATTTCATACATGATATTATACATGTTTCAATGCTATTCTCCCAAATCTCCCCACCCTTTCCCTCTCCCACAGAGTCCATAAGACTGATCTATACATCAGTGTCTCTTTTGCTGTCTCGTAGACAGGGTTATTGTTACCATCTTTCTAAATTCCATATATATGCGTTAGTATACTGTATTGGTGTTTTTCTTTCTGGCTTACTTCACTCTGTATAATAGGCTCCAGTTTCATCCACCTCATTAGAACTGATTCAAATGTATTCTTTTTAATGGCTGAGTAATACTCCATTGTGTATATGTACCACAGCTTTCTTATCCATTCATCTGCTGATGGGCATCTAGGTTGCTTCCATGTCCTGGCTATTATAAACAGTGCTGCGATGAACATTGGGGTACACGTGTCTCTTTCCCTTCTGGTTTCCTCAGTGTGTATGCCCAGCAGTGGGATTGCTGGATCATAAGGCAGTTCTATTTCCAGTTTTTTAAGGAATCTCCACACTGTTCTCCATAGTGGCTGTACTAGTTTGCATTCCCACCAACAGTGTAAGAGGCTTCCCTTTTCTCCACATCCTCTCCAGCATTTATTGCTTGTAGACTTTTGGATCGCAGCCATTCTGACTGTCGTGAAATGGTACCTCATAGTGGTTTTGATTTGCATTTCTCTGATAATGAGTGATGTTGAGCATCTTTTCATGTGTTTGTTAGCCATCTGTATGTCTTCTTTGGAGAAATGTCTATTTAGTTCTTTGGCCCATTTTTTGATTGGGTCATTTATTTTTCTGGAGTTGAGCTGTAGGAGTTGCTTGTATATTTTTGAGATTAGTTGTTTGTCGGTTGCTTCATTTGCTATTATTTTCTCCCATTCAGAAGGCGGCCTTTTCACCTTGCTAATAGTTTCCTTTGTTGTGCAGAAGCTTTTAAGTTTAATTAGGTCCCATTTGTTTATTTTTGCTTTTATTTCCTATATTCTGGGAGGTGGGTCATAGAGGATCCTGCTGTGATGTATGTCGGAGAGTGTTTTGCCTATGTTCTCCTCTAGGAGTTTTATAGTTTCTGGTCTTATGTTTAGATCTTTAATCCATTTTGAGTTTATTTTTGTGTATGGTGTTAGAAAGTGTTCTAGTTTCATTCTTTTACAAGTGGTTGACCAGATTTCCCAGCACCACTTGTTAAAGAGATTGTCTTTAATCCATTGTATATTCTTGCCTCCTTTGTCAAAGATAAGGTGTCCATATGTGCGTGGATTTATCTCTGGGCTTTCTATTTTGTTCCATTGATCAATATTTCTGTCTTCGTGCCAGTACCATACTGTCTTGACAACTGTGGCTTTGTAGTAGAGCCTGAAGTCAGGTAGGTTGATTCCTCCAGTTCCATTCTTCTTTCTCAAGATAGCTTTGGCTATTCGAGGTTTTTTGTATTTCCATACAAATTGTGAAATTATTTGTTCTAGCTCTGTGAAGAATACCGTTGGTAGCTTGATAGGGATTGCATTGTATCTATAAATTGCTTTGGGTAGTATACTCATTTTCACTATATTGATTCTTCCAATCCATGAACATAGTATATTTCTCCATCTATTAGTGTCCTCTTTGATTTCTTTCACCAGTGTTTTATAGTTGTCTATATATAGGTCTTTAGTTAGATATATTCCTAAGTATTTTATTCTTTCTGTTGCAATGGTGAATGGAATTGTTTCCTTAATTTCTCTTTCAGTTTTCTCATTATTAGTGTATAGGAATGCAAGGGATTTCTGTGTGTTGATTTTATATCCTGCAACTTTACTATAGTCATTGATTAGTTCTAGTAATTTTCTGGTGGAGTCTTTACGGTTTTCTATGTAGAGGATCATGTCATCTGCAAACAGTGAGAGTTTTACTTCTTCTTTTCCAATTTGGATTCCTTTTATTTCTTTTTCTGCTCTGATTGCTGTGGCCAAAACTTCCAAAACTATGTTGAATAGTAATGGTGAAAGTGGGCACCCTTGTCTTGTTCCTGACTTTAGAGGAAATGCTTTACCATTGAGGATAATGTTTGCTGTGGGTTTGTCATATATAGCTTTTATTATGTTGAGGTATGTTCCTTCTATTCCTGCTTTCTGGAGAGTTCTTATCATAAATGGATGTTGAATTTTGTCAAAGGCTTTCTCTGCATCTATTGAGATAATCATATGGTTTTTATTTTTCAATTTGTTAATGTGGTATATAACATTGATTGATTTGCGGATATTGAAGAATCCTTGCATCCCTGGGATAAAGCCCACTTGGTCATGGTGTATGATCTTTTTAATGTGTTGTTGGATTCTGATTGCTAGAATTTTGTTTAGGATTTTTGCATCTATGTTCATCAGTGATATTGGCCTGTAGTTTTCTTTTTTTGTGGGATCTTTGTCAGGTTTTGGTATTAGGGTGATGGTGGCCTCATAGAATGAGTTTGGAAGTTTACCTTCCTCTGAAGTTTTCTGGAAGAGTTTGAGCAGGATAGGTGTTAGCTCTTCTCTAAATTTTTGGTAGAATTCAGCTGTGAAGCCGTCTGGACCTGGGCTTTTGTTTGCTGGAAGATTTTTGATTACAGTTTCAATTTCCGTGCTTGTGATGGGTCTGTTAAGATTTTCTATTTCTTCCTGGTCGAGTTTTGGAAAGTTGTACTTTTCTAAGAATTTGTCCATTTCTTCCACGTTGTCCATTTTATTGGTGTATAATTGTTGATAGTAGTCTCTTATGATCCTCTGTATTTAGTCTTTTTTATAAGAATGATTAATTTTAGGGGACAATTCCTGATGGAATATTTTGTGATAATTTTTATCTGTCCTGTGATTTTTTTTTTCTGGTAGCTCTTCTTTATTTGATTTTATGTCATTTTTTTTCATCCATTCCTGTAGCATTTATGTACAGATACTGTGCTGGTCTTTTATATTCACTATCCATTTATAAAGGAGGCAGAACTTTTCCTGGTCAGGTATTGACAGAAAATTTATGTGGAGTTGGCACTGTATTCCAGGCTACCTGGGACTTCCTTAGGATCTGTGAGCTTGTAGCCAGTGTGTATTTGTGGTTGTTCAGTAGCTCGGTTGTGTCTGTCTGACTGTGACCTGATGGACTGCAGCACACCAGGCCTCCCTGTCCTTCACCATCTCCCGGAGCTTGCTCAAACTCATGTCCATTGAGTCAGTGATGCCATCCAGCCATCTCACCCTCTGTCATCTTTGTCTTCTCCTGCCCTCAGTCTTTCCCAGCATCAGGGTCTTTTCCAATGAGTAAGCTCTTCACATCAGGTGGCCAGAGTATTGGAGCTTCAGCCTCAGCATCAGTCCCTCCAATGAATATTCAGGATTGATTTCCTTTAGGATTAATTGGTTTGATTTCCTTGCAGTCCAAGGGATTCTCAAGGGATTCTAATACCACAGTTCAAAAGCATCAGTTCTTCGGTGTTCAGCTTTCTTTACTGTCCAACTCTCACATCCATACATGACTACTGGAAAAACCATAGCTTTGACTAGACGGACCTTTGTCGGCAAAGTAATATCTCTACTTTTTAATATGTTGTTTAGGTTGGCCATAGTTTGTTTTCCAAGGAGCCAAGCGTCTTTTAATTTCATGGCTGCAGTCACCATCTGCAGTGATTTTGGAGCCCGAAAAAATAAAGTTTGTCAGTATTTTCATTGTTTTGTGATTTATTTGCCATGAAGTGATGGGAACGAATGCCATGATCTTAATGTATTGAATGTTGAGTTTTAAGCCAGCTTTTTCACTCTCCTCTTTCACCTTTGTCAAGAGGCTCCTCAGTACCTCTTTGCTTTCTCCTATAAGGGTGGTGTCATCTGCATATCTGAGGTTATTAATATTTCTCCTGGCACTCTTGATCACAGCTTGTGCTTCACCCAGCCCAACACTTCGCATTGTTTATGATATGAGTTCTCTCTTCTGCTTTGTGGGTACAGAGACAGCTTCTTGAAAATATTGTTTGTGTGATCATTTTTCTTTAGCTCCACCCTTATTTACCTTCTATTCGGTGTGTACCACCATCCTGCTGTTAAAAACAAGACACAGGCTATATTCCTCTCTTTTAAAAAACTGTTTTCACTATTTGGGTTTTCCCCCTGAGATCTACTGTCATGGTTTCCTCTCCCTGATTCTTCCTTAGGGAGCCCTTGCTTGGTTCCCATTGTGTGAACAGCCCCCAAACCTATCCTGTAGTTTTAGAGATTTTTAACTGTTTCCATTTTTACCAAAAGTGGAATTTTAATTTTGATTTTTAGCACTCATTCTTTGGAAGAGAAATAAATGCCCACTTTAATCTGTCATCATTCAGTTGGGTATCCTTTGCATTAATCTTTGGAACTTTTTAAACTTTTCAAAAAATTAGGCATGATTCTTGATATTTCAGTCCTTATTAATTATTTTATTTTGATTTAGCCCATGATGTCCAGTTAGTTAATAGACTTCTTCAGAGGAATTCTACCAATATCTCAAATTTACAATGTTTAGAGATAAATTCAACCTCTTTTCTCACAATACTATTTTTTTCTGGAATTATTAAACCTCCCCATCAGCAGACTTCACATATTACTATTGTGGTTAACTTGTTTATGTGTTCCTCACCCCACAGCTGTATAACTGGTCACCAAATTCTGTAACAATTACAGCATTAATTACACCCTGCTTTATAGGAGACAGTGTGATGGATAGTAATGCCTTTGGGCTTGAGTTAAAGGTATTTCTGCCTTAAGCTCTTAAGCCTTTGAGAATCCTGCATGCCCTAGATCCACAGTCAGAGTGATTTTTCAAACTCACAGCCAATACCTGTACAAATGCTCTTGTGACCCAAAGAAATGCTTTTCCACATCTCTTGACCTATTTCCTTAAAAGAAAGAGTACTTCAGAGCCACAAAAACTGGAGGATTGTGCTACTGCTCTATTGAATATGGGCACTCCTTTGGAGTAAGGAGAATTTGAGCAATAGAAGCTTTCAAAATGAAAAAATACAGACTATTCTAACTTGTCATACTCTTTCTCTAGAATAGCATGGATGCAATAAATTCTAACATAGCCAACTATTGTTTCCCAGTAGTGCTGAGCAATCATTTTTTTTTTTTTTTTGCTGCTTATTTATAATTCATGGTTCAGAAGGTACTCAAGTTAGCACATTATTTATCACAGTTGCACTTGGAGAACGAAGAGCATTTTGTAATATTAAATAATTCATGCTACTCTTAAATGAGCATGCTTATAGGTCTAGTTTAACATGGTAAAGCCAATTCTTTACCTTAGCAACTAAGTGGAGGTTGAGCATGGCATTTCAAATTTCATTTTTATAAAAATACCTCATAGGAATAAATTAAATGTCTTTAGCTTTATTAAACTGATAGCTTAAAATTTTGATATTAATTTTGTTTTATCTTATAAATTTTAATATTTAAAAAGCACAGTAACTATTTTTGAAAGTAACTATTTGAAAAATACCATCACTTATTTATATTTGTTAAATGTAAATATTTAATTATGTAAATTTGACAAAAATGCATTCAAGTTTTAGAAAATATCATGTTTATAATTTTAATCCTTTCACAAATTGGTGTCAATGGAACACAATTATGTAAAACAAATCTTGATTAAGAAGCATAGTGATCTTGTTGAAACAAAGGCAAGACAAATAAATCTATTAGAAATATGTACTATTTAATGAATTGTACATATTTTTACTTCATTACTCATCAAAGAATTGTTAATCCGTCAACAGAATACTCAGATATGTACAGCAACAAGTAAATTTAGTTGTCTTTTAAAATATGACTGTCAGTCATAGAAAAACATAACTTGCATATATTTTTCAATTTAAGAGACATTTGTCAAGTTAATAGGACAGAATGCATACTAAGCCACCATCTGAGAGTATAATTTATGAGCTTGATAACATATATTAAGGTATCTGACTTGTGGGCTCCATTCCTAGTTTTGCCACAAGCCCTGCAAATACATAAAAAGGTATCGGCCTTGTAAATGAGAAGCTCATGGTCTACCCTCCCAACTTCGTAAAGTCTTCTGTTTATAATGTCTTTACTGAATTCACCTTTTAAAGGGTTTCCAATTCTAGTGAAAATCCATGTTTTACTAATATTGAAAGTCCGTAGTGTGTGTTACATGTAATAAGGGAATTGTGAATTGTACTGAATTGAGTTGAAAGAAAAAATAAATGAGAAGAATAGACCTTTAAGAGAAATAAGGTGCTGGTTATGCATAAGGGAAGAGTGATTGTGACAAAGAGAAGGTCATCTGAACCCTATTATATCTGTGGAAAGTGCCTTAGAAATCATTTCATGCAATTTCCTGAAATGTAAACTAACAGGTTCATGTTTCACGTTATAACTCATCTTAAAACCAGAAAAGATGTAGCAGAAAATATAATGTGTCAGTCTGGATAGTCTTATTTGTTATAGGTCTCTGTATGAGATTGGGAAAGAATTATCATCTTAGGTTCTTTAGTTTACTATTGAAAATTTAATCAATGTCTTCCTTCCTGGTGGTAGGCTCAATTAAATGGTTTTATTTAAAAGCTATGTGGTTTCCTGCATTGAACCTGGACTGGCGATTTGTTTCTTATATGATATTATACGTTTCAATGCCATTCTCTAAAATGTACCAAATAAAAGCTATGTGGTTTTACATTAACAATATGAACCAAACTTGTTTTTTTCCTACATGCCCATCATAAAGTGAAATAAATACATTGGCAGAAGCCAGATAAATCTTGAGAAAATTAAGTGGTTGTCATATCCATGAAAAGAAAAACAAAACACTGGATGTTAGAAAATAGAGTTTTGAAAAATCTTTTTGTGAGTAATTCTGTTTTCTGTTGAATATGTATTAGAAATATTAATCGGGAGCCTGCTGTGGCAAAGAAAGCTTTGAAACTGCTGCAGACCATGTTCCACTGCTCAGAAGATAAGAAGAAAATGTCATTTTTTCATCTTTAAGACAGCCTTATACTATTTCTTGATTATTTTTCTCACTCCATGAGTGAAGGTCAAAGATTAATTCAAAAATATTTTGAAGTATTATAGGTTAAGATTGGAGAAAAAACTGCTATCAAGCCTTTAAGAAATATATCATTTGAATGTAAATTTTTAGGGGAATGAAAAGTAAATTAAGAGAGTTAATTACAGTATAATACTTTATTCTTGCTCAGAAAGGACAATAGGTTAAATTAATGGCTGTTTAATTTTCTTTTTTTTAATTTTTTTTAAACTTTACAATATTGTATTGGTTTTGCCATACATCAACATGAATCCACCACGGGTGTACACGTGTTCCCAATCCTGAACCCCCCTCCCACCTCCCTCCTCATACCATCCCTCTGAGTCATCCCAGTGCACCAGCCCCAAGCATCCTGTATCAAAACTGTATCCAGGAGGTCTGTATTATTTGTAAGAATTTAAAAAAACGATTAAGTAAACTTGATGAAATGACTTCCTATTTGATTTGCTGCTTTGTATAGTGTTCAACTCACAAATTATGTACTTAATGATATATTTCCAACTACCTAAAGCAGAAATGTTACAAAGGGGGACCAATGAAGAATTGATAACTGATGAGTAGCTTATAAGTAGATATAACTCAAATAGATGCTATTTGAAAAGGCTCTTGTGGGGAGCAAAGCTATGATTTGGACTAGTTTGTAGTATTTTTCTTAATTGAAAGGTGTTCCCTAATTAGTAGAATTATCACAAATATATATTATACAACAGTGTTTACATAGTTCTCATCTATTCCCTCTTTTTTTTGACTTATTGCATCAAAGTTTTAGAAAGAAGATTTGAGAGTTGGTCAATGAAGTGGAAAAAAATAGAAGGATAAACACAGCTGAATAGAGGTCTCGCTTGATCCAAAGAAGAGGAAAGATTTCATACATGGAGTACATGAGCTGGCAGCTTAAATAATGTCCTAGGAACTTTCAGCTGGAAGTCCCCAGACTGATTATTCAACAGCTGGAGACTTCAGCCTCTGAGTTAATTTTGGTTTTGGTGATCACTTCCAGCAATAGCCATAAACTAGAAGGGAAAGATACAATCACCTTATAGGATTTAGAGATCTTGTGTGTCTGTGTGTATTTGATGTTAGTCCATAAAATTATTTACTTTGGTGGAATACACTACCGACTCGATGCACATGAGTTTGGGTGAACTCCGGGAGTTGGTGATGGACAGGGAGGCCTGGTGTGCTGTGATTCATGGGGTCACAAAGAGTCGGACACAACTGAGTGACTGAACTGAACTGAACTTAAAGCTATTTATTTCTAATAGAAAACTTGAAATTTATGCATGATCATTTTTTCCAAGTCCCAATTACCATGGAAAATAAAGGCTCAACTTATAATCAGAGAGTTATTTCATACCGACCAGCTCCTTCCACATAATTATTTTATCTGGATCCCTATCTCTCCTCCCCATCTTTAGTGGCTGGCTTCTGTTCTCCTATCAGGAGGGCAGCAACCAGAAGTCTTCTGTCATCCTGAACCCACATGACCTAGGACTTCAATAATGATGGTACCCAGCTTCCCCTTTCAACCCGCATCCTGACTCAGTTTTGCTTCTTGCTGACTCTCCTTCTAGCCTAGGCTTGTTAAAGACCTTCCTTCTGGTTTTATCTCTGACCTCACCGCCTTTGCGGACATGCTAAATTCCATCTAAGATTCCCAAACAGTGTTTATCACTTGGTCTTCACTACTTCTCAAGTCAAGTTTGGTTATAATAATCCTACACACACCTGACCAAAAAGAAATATATACATTTTCAGAAAAACCCTGTGTCAAAGTAGCTTGGATCTATGAGTCCTTCAAATAATAAAGGGGCATTAACTAGAAAGACGGAGAAGGCAATGGCAACCCACTCCAGTACTCTTGCCTGGAAAGTCCCATGGATGGAGGAGCCTGGTAGGCTGCAGTCCATGGGGTCGCTAAGAGTCAGACATGACTGAGCGACTTCCCTTTCACTTTTCACTTTCATGCATTGGAGAAAGAAATGGCAACCCACTCCAGTGTTCTTGCCTGGAGAATCCCAGGGACGGGGGAGCCTGTGGGCTGCCATTTATGGGGTCGCACAGAGTCAGATGTGACTGAAGTGACTTAGCAGCAGCAGCAGCAGCAACTAGAAAGAAGTTAAGCTTCTTTGGTAAATTGAATCACAATATCCCTATGTAGGTAAAAACTGCCACTCAATCAATCCAATGCATTCACAAATATATACTGTATACACACTATATGATATGAATTTTTCCTGATATTGGGCATATGGCTGTGAGTAAAACAATCAGAATTTCTACTGGCATGGAATCTCTCTTGTATTGGGTGGAGTATAGAGTCAGCAGTTTTCTGTGTCCTCACCTGGCAATGCTGCTTAGTAGACAAAGAGCCTTTCCCAATAGGGTGAGGCCAGAGAAGGCAGACTTCCCATCATCGAGGCTGTTACCATTAATTTTTTTGCTGTCCCTAGTGCTCACTAACATGTCACCCCCAATCTGGCAACTCAAGAAACATTATTTTCACTCTTTTTGAAAATATTCTATCATAAAACCTTTCTGTATCTTGGTTATCCAAAGTTGTATTTTGTCAATAAAAGAAGTAACTCAAAAATGAAGTTGGAAGAGAGTCCTTCTAGTCCGGGTTTGGATTTTTTTGTTGTTAAATTCTATCTTGAATTTTTGTAAGGGAGTCACCCAGTAGTCAAAAAAACTGGATTGACCCCACAGCAGCATTGAACAGTTGTTTTGATGATTCAGAGCATTCTTAAGGTGAAGTACCTGAAGGGCATGTCTTAACAATGGCCCTGGTAAAGCACTTGGAGCTGGTTAGTGGACAGTTCAACCATGAGAACTGCACAAAAAACAGCATATTAGGGCATCACTAGAGAAAATCCAGAGTTCCTCCATAAACTCATTCAGTTTCATTTATAGCCTCTGTGTGCCACTTTCTACAAATTTGTTTATTTTCTTAGCAGGAAAAAAAAAAAAAAGTTTATTTTATTCAAGCTCCCAAAGTCAGAACGAGCTTGCCTAGACCCGCTGAATTGGTTCTGTTCATAAACTTCTGGTAAAAGTTCACTTTATTTTCTCTAGCCATGCTTCTCTTTTTCTGTTTGACTGGAAAGATTCTCATGTCTGAAGAATTCATGTCCCCCCTTGGAGCTCTAGCTGACTGCTCTGGCCTGCTCTGAAGTTGACCTCAGAGTTAGCAATGCATTCTGAGGTGAGTGAGTCACTTCTTTGGCAACAGTCATGCAGCTGTGAAACCTCTGTGGGGTTTCCCTGCCCATCTCTGCCAATTTGAAATACCAGATTCTGCAATGCTGACTTCAGTCTTCACACCCAATAAGGGGAGGCTGGACACTTATAACTAGACAGGGCTTCTGTGCATATTTATGCAAAGGGGTGGGAAGGTTCTAAAGGGACTCTTCCACATGCAAATTATCAAAGAAGTCTGGCCCTCTGAGTCTTCTGCCCCTTCCTCGTCTTCTCTATCTTATTTCTCAAACAGGGAATGGACAGAATAGAGCAAGTCTTACCTCTCCATCTGAAGACTCATTAACATTCTCTGGGCATCTAAGATATAAACCTGATACATTGATTTCCATCACCACAAGTCTCCTTTAAAAAACAAAGAAAAAAAAACCACACCTTTAGGAATAAGATAAACCTCCATTAGTCAGAAAAAGTCCTGCCCTTAAGAATCATTGCCATAGATCCTAAGCTCCTTGAGAGTAGGTATTGTGTTATTCATTGTTGTATAATAGTGCCTTGCACTTACTTGATGCTTAATAAATATTTACCAATCTAATGGATAAATGGGAAATATTTGGTAAGTTGCAGTTTTGAATGAGTACATGCAATATCTGAGCAAAAAGAATGTTGTTGGTTTGCCATTCACACTGCTAGGCTTGGTTTGAGATTTTGTGTCATCTACAGGACAGTCTCTGCTGAAGAAAAAACTTCCTAGCAGAAACCAGGCTGCTGTGATGGCTGAGATCATCCTTCTGAGTCTAGACATTTTATATGCCGAAGGAGAGTGCTTCCTTTGCATGTGTGAGCTATAAAGCTCACCATCCCGTCTCCAAACAGTTGTAAATGCTTTTAAGAGCATAGTATGCAATGGTCCCAGAGAGCCATGGGTAGTTTGTGTTTGCTTGGAAATTGCAATACCAGTTTTCCAAGGTAAACAAGAGATTCACAAACTCTCTGTTCCTGAAAATGTTTCCATTTCTGCTTAAAAGAGATGTGTCCAGACTAATTTATAAGAAATAAGGAGAGATGTGTGAATAATAGCTTGGAAATGAATGTAAGGCTTGCTTTCCAGTGCAGAAGTGTATGAGACAGTCAGTCTTCACTTTTGAGCAGCAAAGTGCCTCATGCTGAAATTCAGTTGCATATGGAAATATAGCTGTTCCAAAGCAATCTAATACTTTTCCCAAATTGACTTTTGAAGTGACACAGACTTCTGTTATTTCTCTTTAAACTTCTGTTCAGTTTATATCCAACTTATAGCTCTGTTCCTTGAAATGAATATGTTTGTGCTATTAGAAACCCACTAACTACAGAGACAGCTGGGAAGATACATGAATCCTAGTGGTGTTACTACTCAATTGAAAGGGACCCTGGAAGTGGATGTGTGAGGTGGGCTCTGGACATGGTGACTATCACACTGAGAGCCATTACTTCCCCACAGCTTCCATATGGAGAACTGTAAAGCACTTTGAATCTGTGTATCACTTATAAAATCAGGAACCATAGAGGCTATTTAAAAATCCATGATCTCTTTTATTAATAGGTAAGTCAATCGATTGTTTAAAAGTTGGTCCAGCCAACATTTTTATTTGATGTGAATTTTTCCTGATTTTTTTAAAATCACAGATAATAATGCATTTTGGTCAACTCTTAGCAAAAGCAGAAAATCATAGAATCACATTTTGCTTTCCTGTTCAGGATTTATTTCCCGACACATCTGTTTTTTGAGACCAAGATTTGCTGTCTTACAACCTAGGTTAAACTTCACTTAAAGGCAGATGTTTGATTCTCCTTTTCTTAATGTGATTTCTCAGCCACCTGGAAAAATGATGGTCATGGCAAAGAATAGAATTTTTGACTATTTGTTTGCTTTAACTCTTATAAGACAAATGTTCTTCATGTATACAGATTTCATGTACATCCAGTGAGTCAGTACAATAGGTTTTCTTGCTTATATTTTGACAGAAACTAATTCTCAGGCCAATGTTTAAAAGTATGACTACTACTAGAGATGACTGTAATTCTAATCTTTCATATATCATACAGGCAAATAATTATGGATTTGTTTTCTCTCTCATTATTTGTTCTCTCTCTGGTGGCTTGAATTGTAAAGAATCCTCCTACAGTGCAGGAGATCCTGGTTCAATCCCTGGGTCAGGAAGATCCCCTGGAGAAGAGAAGGACAACCCACTCCAGTATTCTTGCCTGGAGAATTCCATGGACAGTGGAGCCTGGTGGGCTATAGTCCATGCGTTTGCAGAGTCAGACACGACTGAGCCATAGTGAACAACTAACATAGTAAAAGTGACCATGCTGTGCTGTGTGCTTAATTGCTCGGTCATGTCCAACTCTCCGTGACCCATGGACTGTAGCCCGCCAGGCTCCTCTGTCCATGGGGATTCTCCAGGCAAGAATACTGGAGTGGGTTGCCATGCCCTCCTCCAGGGGATCTTCCCAACCCAGGTCTCCTGCATTGCAGGAGGATTCTTTACCATCTGAGCCACCAGGGAAGGTACTAGCCTATGAGCTCTACATTAATTAATGCATTGAATCCTCACAACAATCTTTGAGGTAGGGATTCTAAATTTCCTGTTTTTACAGATAAAATAATTGAATCATTTAGAAATGATTTAAAACATGAAATAATTTTAAAACATGCAAAGAATTATACACAGACAGTCATAGGTAGCATAGCTCTAGATATATTCTTAACTGGACACTACAGAAGCTCTTATAGATGTAGTATCCATGATCAGATATGTGATTTGCAAATATTGCCTCCTAGTCTGTGTGTTTTCAGTCTCCTGTCAGAATCTTTCAAAGAGATGCATTTTTTAACTTTGATGACATACAGATTATTTTTTTCTCTTATGGATTTTGTTTTTAGCCTTATATCTGACAATATTTTTGACTAATCAAAGGTGAGAAAGATTCTCTCCTTTTTTGTACTAGAAGTTGCATAGTTTTAGGTTTAAAAATAGGACTATGATCCATTTTGAGTTATTTTTATATATGGTAAAAGGTATTTATCAAGGTTTATTTTATGTACTTTTTGTGTATGGATATCCAACTGTTCAAGCTTAATTTGTTGAAAAGACTGTTCATTTTATATAGAATCACCTTAGCATCTTGGTCAAAAATCATTTGTCCATGTGTATATGAACAAACATATTTCTAAGCTCTGTTATGTTTCATTGATCTATTTGGCCATTTAGATGCTGATGCCACATTGCCTTTTTAATTATAGTTTTATTATAAATATTGAAATTAGGCAGTTTTAGTCTTCCAACTTTGTTCTTTTTCAAAGTTGGTTTGGTTTATCCTAGATCTTTTGACTTTTCCATGTGAGTTTCCATATAGCATTTCCATATGAATTTTGGAATCAACTTATATATTTCTACAGAGAAGCCTAATAAGATTGCACTGAACCTATAAATATTTGTGAATTGGCATTTTAACAATATTGAGTACTTTAACCTATGAATAAAATATTATTTCTTTAGGCCTTGTAAAATTTCTCTCAGCAGTGTTTTGTAGTTTTCAGTGTACAGGTCTCATGCATCTTTAGTACAGTTTATCTTTATTATTTAGTATTTTTGATGCTATTGTACCTAGTATTGGTTTTTAAGTTTAAATATCTTATCATTTATTACCAGTATTTAGAAATATGATTTATTTTTATATTGATCTTGTGTCATTCAACCTTCCTAAATTCATGTTTTAGTTCTAATAGCTTTCTCATAGATTCTATTGCATTTTTCACAAAGAGATCATGTAATATACAAACAAATATGGAAAACTTGAAACCACCAAAGATAGAGTTGACCTACTTGACAGTCATAGAAGACTATACCCCAAAAGAGCAGACTGCTCTTTTATTTTAGACAACATTTTCTTTTATTTTAGACAACATTTACCAAGAAAGACCTATTCTGGGTAAGCCATAATATGTCTCAATAAATATAAAAGATCTGAGTCACACAAACTATGCTGTCTAACCACAATGGAATTGAGTTAAAAGTCAATAACATAAATATCTATATAAAATTTATATATTTTTAAAACTCATTATTTCTTCCGTTTTTTTTTCTGCCTCTTTTTCTCTTGCCTCTCACTGGGAACTCTACCTATATTATATTATGTTATTAAAATTTGCCCTAAATTCACTGGCAATCTGTTCAGTTAACAAAAACATTTTTTAATCTGCTTTCAGATTAGATAGTTTCCATTACTATGTCTTCGGATTTCTGATTTTTTTCTTCTATGATGACTAATTTCTGTTAGTCCTCTCCAGAGTGTATTTTTTCTTATCCATTATGGAGTTCACCTATCGTAATTTGGGACTCATTTTATATCTTTCGTGTCACTACTTAATGGTTTAAACATTAACAATCTGCTATAATTGCTCTTTTAATGTTTTTGTCTTGTAATTCTATCATCTGTGTCAGTTCTAGGTTGGTTTCACCCTCGTTATTGCTCATATTCTCTTTCTTCTTTCATTCCTGGTAATCTTTAACATCATATTTTGTGAATTTTAGCTTGTTGGGTGTTATATACTTTCATATTTCTATAAATGTTGAACTTTGTTACTTGGAAAAATTTGATTTGGGGGAAGGTGAGTGTTGATCTGAAGAGGTGTTAGGTTGACTGAAGCAGTGTTGAGACTGGGGCTAATTATTCCTTGATACAAATGCAAGACTCTTCTGAATGCTTGTTGCCTTGTGGAGAAGCTTCTCTTCTCAGCCCTGTGGGAGCATGAAGTCCTGGTCCTTCTAATCCTTCTGGACATTTGTCTTTCCATTCTTGGTACTTATCATTACTCTGCAGAATGCAGGAGTGAGGGCTGCAGATCTCTAGGCCTCTCTATTCAACTGTCTCCTCCCTGTTGCTCTGTGACTCTGGCCTCGTTGTTTCCCTGGGTTCTATGCTGTATTTCTTCAACGTAAGGGCTCCCAGGCTCTGCCTGTATCACAAACAGCCTGGAAAATACTGAGTTGGGCTCATCATCCTTGTTCCTTATCTCTTAGGAATCACTGACCTGTGCTGCCTAGCATCCAATATCTTGACAATCATTTTTTCAAGTATTTTTATCTTGCTTTTCTGGATGTTTCAGGAAGGACAGTAAATCCAGAAGTAAAAATCAATTAATTTGATATTAAGAACTAAGAAGAGTGAGCATTTCTTATCTATTTACATTCACTGCTATCATAGCTACTGTGTAAACCAAAGATCTCTTTTCGATTTAATTTCCTTGAGACTACAATCTTTTTTATCTACTTTTATCCCTCCAAATGTGTTGGCTCCTTGATTTCTTCTTTAAAATCTGTAACATTCATTATCTCTTAAAGGAACTAGAAGGACAACTGTTGTTTGCCTCTTAGTAGTTGAATCAATGTCTTTCAATTCCCTCAGATAGCTAAATAACCACCTTAGCTTCTTATGGAATGTAATCAAATACTAATACATTTCATTTCATTTTATACATGAGAATTTTTTTTCTTTCAAAAAATGCAATCATATGAACATCAGTGTCCACATCTCAAGTATTAATAAAAATACTAATTTAATCATTCATGTATTCATTCAGAATGTGCCCATTGATCAGCTATGTGATACATGTTTGATGCTAGATGTAAATTTTCATTATTATTCATAACTGTATTTAGGTCAATCAGAGACTGTACAGAGATTTTATGATTTATTTTATACTAGAGTTGTCTTTATGAAACACTCAATGGTACCTTCAGATATACAGGCAATCTAACCTGACTCCCACTCTCAGATGATTACAGTGGTGAAACTTTAGGGACCTACAAAAGGGAAATAATGAGACTGAAGTTCAATATTTCTAAGAATGTTACCTGAACAAACAGATATAAATTCAAAAAGAGATATTCATCATATTTTTAGCTGCTTGATATTTTGTGATATAATATTTAGTGCTTTTGCATTATAGCAACCATCATGGAAATTCAGGAAACTTTTCCAAAATTTCTCTAAAAGATGATTATCACTTCAGTCCCTTTCTTTAGTTCAACCCCCCCCCCCCCCGCCCCCGCCCCATAACTAGAAATAGAAATTGATATAATCTTTTAGAGGGCAATTTGATAATCTGTATCCAAAGCCTTAAACAGCTCATATCTTTTGATATGAATTTCTGGGATATTACCCAAAAGAATTGTCAATAGATGTACAAAGTTGATCTATAAGAACATTCAACACAGCACTTCTTAAAAAGGTGAAAAATTTGAAAAAAACACAAATGTTCAAAAAAGGATGTTTAAAAATATAATGATATAATAATGTAAGGAAATACTATACAGTTACTTAAAGTAGCTACATCTCAAGGTACAGAAAGATTATCAAGTTAACTGGAGTAAAAAATTTCAGGTTCTGGATTGTATGTGTTATATGACCTTTTTATGCATGTATGTATGTTTGTGAGTGTTTTCCTGTGAAGCAACACACATACACATACATAAAAACCAAAAGGACACATGCCAAATACTAACATTTTTTTCTATCTAGGGTAAGGCTGTTAGGATTTTCTGGCGTTACTTTCTCCTTGTCTGTACTACGATGCTGTTATAGTGTGTAAGAAAAATACGGTCTTTTCTACCAAAGAAGAAGATGTAAGAAATAAAGAAATGATTCATATTCTTTTTTTAGAATAGTTAAATAGGAGGGTAAGATTCCTAAGATGATGGCTCGTTGTCAGTCCTTTGTTCTCTTCCCTTCCTGGTTCCTCTTCCTGCTAAGAATAATTTGGCTGGCTTTGTGAGCTTTACCCTGGACATGCGCAAAGAACTAAAGAGGTGGGGGAAATAGTTCATGTAAATCATCCACTCAGGAGCTTGCACGTATTACTCATAGCCCCCATCGACCAATAAAAGGCGACATTCGGGGAAGATTGTGACTCTGTAGTCCTCAGCCTATGAGGAACCCGGCGCGGGTGGTGGGAACCTACGTCTTAGGGGTAAAAACCTAGCAGCCTTCCCACTCCGTGTGCTTACTCCCAGACATTTGTCTGTAGGGGCTTCCTTGGGCCGAAGTAAAGACTGCCTTGCTGCTGCTACTGCTGCTAAGTCGCTTCAGTAGTGTCCGACTCTGTGCGACCCCACAGACGGCAGCCCACCAGGCTCCCCCGTCCCTGGGATTCTCCAGGCAAGAACACTGGAGTGGGGTGCCATTGCCTTACCGAGCTGTTTTCTATCGTCTTATTTCTGCGATATCGTTTGAGAGCATTTCCAACATAGTGTTAGGCTCCTCCAAGTTGAAAGGTTGCCCTGCAACATGCTCATGGTTCCACGGTTAGAAAGCTTTTTCCTGTATTAAAATCTGCCTCTAAATAACTTCTAGCCCAGGCATGTTCTGATCTTTCATACTTCAACTTTTTTCTCTTTAGATATTTGAAGAGTTGTTTATTTCCATCTCTTTCAACCATTCTTCATGTGATAGGGTTTCCAACCTATTAACGTGGTCCCTCTCTTCTGTGAGGGGGCTGGGGTTCAGTTTGCTCATAGCTCTTAAAACGCGGCTTCCAGAAATAAACACTGCAGCCAGATGTGATCTGCCGACCTGTAATTGCAGATTACCTAAGTTTTTCCAACAGCCCAGTCAGACTCCTGGTTTCTATTGAAATGTTCTCCAGCCAAATCTCCCTCATCTGACACTTATACAATGCATTTATTGTAACGTGGATGCAAGGATTTGCATTTGCATCTCTGGAGTGGCACCAACTCTATCTTCAGAACAGTTGTTGGTGTGCTCTAGTTTATAAGCACTTCCACAGACATTATCTCATTTAATTCTCTCAGCATGTTGATTTTGGCCCATTAACTGCAGCTTCGTCTGTAAGATCATTCCCATTTGCCAGACTTTCCTGTATTCACCATCAACACTTGTGCGTTTTCAAGGTAAATGAAGAACTGAACAAAGGTGGAGTAAATTTCCCCCTGAAGCATTAGAGAGCAAGCTTGTATGCAGAGTAATGCGCCAGGCAAGGCAGGATGCACGATGCTGGGGACATAATTGCTGCATGCATTGAAATCCCTGAGATGAGGGAACACAGAATAGAAGCCAGTGAGAGGTATTTCCAGGGCACCCTTGATAGAATAAATGTCAATAGGAAAATATTTTCTCCAAAATATTCATAAGATGTTCTTTTCCCTGTGTACATGCAATGGCAGTCAAATGCAGGAATAGGACTTTCCTGAGAGGTTTATAAAATCGTGGATCAGATATAATACATGGCATTTTACTAGATTTGTTTACTTCTTACTCCTTTTTACTATTATTTTAAAGTTCTGCCCTCACATCTTGATTTTGGGTCACCATAGAAATATGGAAACTGTGTGCTTCAGGTGTTGCCCTCCAACCGTGGTTTGTCTGGTCTGCGTGACTCGTGTGAGAGTCACTGTCAGCAGCATTGCTCACTCGATTGCGGTCGGCTCCACCTCATTCCATTGCCTCTATTCCCTATATAAGGAGAGCACTCTGTCTTCTTTGTTTCCCTGCCATATTTTCACTGTCTTGCATCATAAGTGAAACATAGGTTTGTTTTTCCCCCCTTAAAATAGTCTGACTACTGCCCAACTATAGAATATAGATATAGATCTATTATTTTATTAAAATGAGTTGCCAAGTTGCCATATTTTGAACAGAATATTCTCATGCTGAGTCCTGATAGCTACAAAAAAATTATTAAATCAAGTAAGTTGCAAGATATCCGATGTACATCTGTGTATAGAGCAGTGCAAACTAATGTCATATAGGAGCAAATGTGTAGCTAGATTCCAAAAACTTTTCATAAATCTATTTTAGAATTTGATCTATAGATGGTAAAATCAAGTGTATCTCATGTTCTTATGGAAATCATTTGAGAGCCCCTGTCAGTCAGTTCAGTTCAGTCGCTCAGTCGTGTCCAACTCTTTGTGACCCCATGGACTGCAGCATGCCAGGCTTCCCTGTCCATCACCAACTCCTGGAGCTTACTCAAATTCATGTCCATCGAGTCAGCGATGCCATCCAATCATCTCATCTTCTGTCCTCCCCTTCTTCTCCTGCCTTTAATCTTTCCCAGGATCAGGATCTTTTCAAGTGAGTCAGTTCTTCACAACAGGTAGCCTAAGATCTGGAGTTTCAGCTTCAGCATCAGTCCTTCCAATGAATATTCAGGACTGATTTCCTTTAGGATAGACTGGTTGGATCTCCTTGCAGTCCAGGGGACTCTCAAGAGTCTTCTCCATTATCAGAGAAATTCAAATCAAAACCACAATGAGGTACCATGTCACGCTGATCAGAATGGCTGCTATCAAAAAGTCTACAAACAATAAATGCTGGAGAGGGTGTGGAGAAAAGGGAACCTTCTTACACTGTTGGTGGGAATGCAAACTAGTATAGCCACTATGGAGAACAGCATGGAGATTCCTTAAAAACTGGAAATAAACTGACATACAACCCAGCAATCCCACTGCTGGGTATACACATCAAGGAAACCAGAATTGAAAGAGACACGTGTACCCCAGTGCTCATCATAGCACTGTTTACAGTAGCTAGGACATGGAAGCAACCTAGATGTCTGTTGGCAGACGAATGGATAAGAAAGCTGTGGTGCATATACACAACAGAATATTACTCAGCTATTAAAAAGAATGCATTTGAATAAATTCTAATGAGGTGGATGAAACTGGAGCCTATTATACAGAGTGAAGTAAGTCAGAAAGAAAAACACCAATACAGTATATTAACACATATATATGGAATTTAGAAAGATGGTAATGATGACCCTATATGTGAGACAGCGAAAGAGACACAGATGTAAAGAACAGACTTTTGGACTCTGTGGGAGAAGGCGAGGGTGGGATGATTTGAGAGAATAGCATTGAAACATGTATATTACCATATGTGACATAGATCGCCTGTCCAGGTTTAATGCATGAGACAGGGCGCTCAGGGCTGGAGCACTGGGATGACCCTGAGGGATGGGATGGGGAGGGAGGTGGGAGGGGGCTTCAGGATGGGGAACACATGTACACCCATGGCTGATTCATGTCAATGTATGGCAAAAACCACTACAATATTGTAAAGTAATTAGCCTCCAATTAAATAAATAAATTAATTTAAAATAAAAAGAGTCTTTTTCAACATCACAGTTCAAAAGCATCAGTTCTTCAGCGGTCAGCTTTCTTTATAGTCCAACTCTCACATCCATACATGACTACTGAAAAAACCATAGCTTTGACTAGATGGACCTTTGAGAGCCCCTGTAGCTCCTCATAATTTAAATGAGATTATATATCGAGGGAGACAGTCTCATAGGTAGCTGTGTACGTGTGTCTGATGGTGTATATCTCTGAGGCGGTTATGTGTCTGTGTGTGTATCAGTGTACATAGAGAGGACAGAAGATGAGAAAAACCATACTTCTGTCAGATCTCCCCTTCCATTTGCTTATTAGTTTAACATTGATAAACATAAACACAGACAAAAAGAACATAAAGAACTTATTGTTACTGACAACAAAATGCCTGAAAAAAGATGAGGGCATAGGTACAAAAGCTCTTTCTTACCGACTGCTCACCCCCACAGTTGCCAGTTGGGTATGACTGCTAATAGTTTCAGCAAATTTCATGAGTACATAACAAAGTATAGTTCTTAGAAGTTGAAAACCAGTTGCTAGTGAGTCTGCTGAAATGGTTCACTTTGCAATTCTTTCCACTCTCAGGAGCTGACACAGACATTTCGCCCAAACACTGCACATTTGCCTGATTCATCAACAGCATTCCTTTTCGCATGACTAGATCCCTGCTTTGTATGCCAGACATTACCTTATTTATACCGTGTAACTACTCTTTACAGTAGATAGTTTTACCTCCACCTGATAGACATAGAAAGGGAAAGTCAGACAGTTAAGCAATTAGCTGTTGGCCATTGAACTCAGAAGTGGTAGAACCATGACTCCAATTCTCTTTCACTGCCTAGTCTACACTGTTAAGTTCCAGTAGTGCTTCCCTTGTCTTTCCTTTCAAAAATATTTGAAAGGAAATTTTGTTTATCAAATTGTGACTCATAAACTTGATGATCGCATCTATATGTTGCTTCCAAATAACTACTTTAAAACAATAGTAAAATGAAAGAATTAGAAGCAATTAGAAGAATTAGTGAAGTGGAAGAACTAGAAGCAAAGCATGTGTTCCAACCTTTCTTCCCCTGAACCCAGAGAACTAGTGAATTTTGCTTCTACTTCAGAAAAATAGCTTCCTTAGCTTTCTTGTCACCTGGTCATATCTCTGCAAGAGAGCAACACCTGTGCATATCTCTGCAAGAGAGCAAATCCGTGCCTATATCAAATTCATTAGTCCTATGACAGAGACAACACCTCTGCTTGGTGCTTCGGACATAGGATACCTTCAGATACTATAAGCAGATACTATACCCATGCTTATACATCATCAAAAAGTTAGCTTTAAGAGAACCACAAGGCCCTCCCTAATGTCCAGTGTAAGGAGAACTGAGAAATGATGCTTCTATTTGGGTAGCTTAAGCTTTTATTTAGGCTTCTGTAACAATCTGAAGAAGATCTTGCTTCATTCATAGCTGGATGGTACTGTTCATGGATGGGAATGCTTGCTGCATTTGAATTTAATCCAAAGCCATTGTATGGTGATGCTGATAAAGCATTGGACAAGATTAGTATCCTGGACATCACTGGGTTACTATGCTTTGGTAAATGGGTATTAGTTGGGTTGTGTGTGGCCAGTTTTCTTCATCCAGGCAAGAGTTGAATACCATCTTCAGCTCTATATCTATTTGCAACTTTTTATATTATCGAAGAGAGCATACATTACCTGGGAAAGTGTGTTTATAACTTAAACTCATCTTTAAACTCTTCAGGACTATCCTGCATCCCTGAGATTAGTCATATCTTTTAAAATTCTCCAACCCAATAACTTCTTATTTTTATTCAAAAACAGAAATGAACAGTATTTGAAATGAAAATATGTTTCCTTAGAAGGTCTTATTAAATAGTATTGCCTGTTTGTCTACTAAAGGTTTTATCTTCTTAGAGGCTCTAATTCAGGAAAGTCTAACATTTGTACCTTGATTTGCTCATTCTTTCAACAAATATTTATTGGGTCAGGCTCTCTGGTGAGCGGTGGAGAGGGGTGGGCTTATGCCAATTCTCAATAATAACCCACTAAGAGCAGCTAGCATATTGAAAAGCAGAGACATTACTTTGCCAACAAAGGTCTGTCTAGAAAAGGCTATGGTTTTTCCAGTGGTCATGTATGGTTGTGAGAGTTGGACTGTGAGAACAGCTGAGCACCAAAGAATTGATGCTTTTGAACTGTGGTGTTGGAGAAGACTCTTGAGAGTCCCTTGGACTGCAAGGAGATCCAACCAGTCCATTCTGAAGGAGATCAGCCCTGGAATTTCATTGGAGGGAATGATGCTGAAGCTGAAACTCCAGTATTTTGGCCACCTCATGCGAAGAGTTGACTCATTGGAAAAGACTCTGATGCTGGGAGGGATTGTGGGCAGGAGGAGAAGGGGATGACAGAGGATGACATGGCTGGATGGCATCACCAACTCAATGGATGTGAGTCTGAGTGAACTCCGGGAGTTGGTGATGGTCAGGGAGGCCTGGTGTGCTGCGATTCTTGGGGTCGCAAAGAGTCGGACATGACTGAGTGACTGAATTGAACTGAACTGATACATATTGAATCATTATATTGTACTCTTGAAACTAATATGTCAGTTTTACCTCAGTTTAAAAAAAAAGAGACTCATAGGAAAATGGATTAGGTATTTATGCATTTAGTAAACATATATTCTTTGTCCTGACTGAGGAATTATCTTTCTGATATTCTTTACAGGATAAAAGCAGCAAAAGAGTAGGGATGATAGCAGCTAGTTACTGATTCAGAAATCTCTTACTGAACACTGATTTCCTATCAGATCTCTACTGGACTTTGTGAATATAAAGATTCTGTTCTGCCGTCAAGTCATTTGCTCTGTAAAATAGTTCGTCCATTGATTTCTTCATTCAAAGGATAGGTCTTCATTAAGCACTTACCTACTCAGTATAAGGTACTATGCTCAAAGCCAGGCATGTATATATACTGAGTTGGTAAGTGTAGTTATGAAGTTATGTCAGATATTAAGGGTATACTGCTCCAAGCCAAAGGTTATCTATGGCTACTGGAAGGAAGATGCAAAATGAAGGATCTTGCTTTAGAAGTCTAGAGAGAGCGTAGCTCTGCCAACACCTTGACTTCATACTTCCAACCTCCAGAATTGTGAAACAATAAACTTCTCTCGTTTTAAGCCACCTAGTTTATAGGTCTTCAGTGAATACGACCAGCAGCTGGAAAGGCCCTGTGGCAATGAAAGACATTTCCAAATCAAAGGAACAGAAGACATCCGTAATTATTAGATTCTATTATGTAGAAGAGGTAGGATCGCTGAGTAAATACAGGTCAATGAATCTGAATTTCAGATAAATAAATAATTTTTAAAGTGTGTATCCCATATTACATCTAAATATCTGCTAAAAACTGTTTATCTGAAATTCAAATTTAACTGGTCATCCTGTCATTTTATTTGCTAAAGTTTGCAATCCTATGGAGAGGGCACATGATGGAAGGTATGGAGAGGCTATTTCACTCCAGAATGAAGTAGATTGAGTTTGTGGAAAATGAAGAAATGGTGACAGCAGGTACAGGCACCCTGCAGCTATTTGGCTCTGAAAGGTCTAGGAGAGATGCTGAGGAACTGGGGTTGGAATAGAGGAGTAAAGGGTCAAGTGAGGATCAGCAGTTTTGTTTTGAAATGTAACAGATTTATGTATATTTAAGAACTATCTTAGTCCATTCCATGGTCATGACCTGAGCACCTCCCAAAGGCCCCACCTCCTAAAACCATCACTCCGAGATTAGGATTTTGACATATGAATTTTGCAGGGGACACATTCAGACCATAGCAAGAGCCAAACGATGGACTCCTATTGCGAGTTTGATTATACAAGGGGAAAAAGAAGAAGGCGAATACTTATAGCTCACAAGAAGATTAAAAAAAAAAAGATGGTATCTAAAGAGATTAACCTTAGATAGAAGAAGAGGCACACCCTCCACTGTAATAAAATAAGAGGGAAGTAAGGATTTGGCGTGTGTTGTTTTGTGTATTTATTATTAAAGAAATTGTTGGTGTGTGGGAATTATCATCTGCTGGTCTCTATCTTCTCATTAGACTAAGAGGCAAGTTCATGGGCTAAATACCAGAAGGAACAAGACTGTTTTAGAGATTTGAAGAAAGAAGAGACAGTTTAATTTGTCACTGCAGATTGGATTGAACAATTGAGGAAGATGTCAGGCAGCATTAGTGGCCCATCTGAGTTTTAATTTCAACTGTTTCACAGTCAGTGATATTTTTGCTCAGTGGAAAATTTTACATGGGGAGCATGGAGGAGGAGGAAGTAATTAACTGGAGTAGAAGGGAAGAGAACCGAGAGAAGTACATAAAAGGAGGAAGCAACTGTGTTGATCTGACCTTGAGGAGTGAGTAGGATCTTCCTGGTATGTAGAAGGTAGGGGTGGGAATATCTTGCTTAGTGTTCAGGGAAATGGAAGCAGGAAAGGAAAAGGCCTATTATTTAGTATTCATTTTGTCTATAGAAAGCTTACATTCTTGCTTTGAGGGAGAAGAGAAGAGATAGTAACTATTTCAGAAACTCATAGGAGGGGAAAAAAATTACTGAAACTTGAGATAGTCGAAAAGGCTTCTGAGTAGAGGCTGGACTTCAAAGGAAGAAGGACTTGAGTGGTGGGTGGTAGAAAGGGTGGTTTAGGAAAAGACAAGATACCTGTAAAACCTGGTTTTTAGATGCCTTGATTTTTTTTTTTTCCATGTTATTTTCCTGCTCATGTAAATATTTGAAATTGCTAATCTTATTGCAGAGGCTGCCATATTTATGTTTAAGCCTTATAATTTGCCAGGGACTTTCTTACTCTTGTATAGAGAAGAATCTCAGACATTCTACTCATCTAGAAAATATGTATGGAATGTAAAAATGAGTGAGTACGTGCTGTAAGCCTTCAGTATCAGAGGTGGCACAGGTGCTGTGTGTTCAGTGCCAAGAGGGGTAGCTAATCATGGCCTCATAGGAGAGTTTGGAAGCAGAAGTGAGCACAAAATCCTCTTCCTTGTCCTGAAGGTATTCCAGCTGAATACTCTTCCAGCCACTGTCACTCTGCAGGGGAAGGTGGGGAAGCAAGCACTGCACTGACCCTCCTCCCTGCAGGGTCCTGCCTATTCCAGGGCTGGAGACATGAAGAATGACACAGGAGAGGGTTGGAGTCACCTGTAATCTCAGCTGAAGCAGACAAATCTATCTCCAGGATTTCATTGTTATTTCTAGGATTTCATTAACACAAATTTACAATTTTATGAATTCCACAAAAAAACTCCTGTGTGCACACCTTACATGTGTGTAATGGGTGAGATACTCTCATCCAGGATCATTCACTGAGTAATATTTAAAGGTTTCCAAGAATGTAAGAAATGCTACTTTGTGTGTGTGTGTGTTTTTTTTTTTTTTTTTTTATCCCTGGTTTGTAGTTTCATAAGGATAATCAGTATCATTTCAGTCGCTCAGTCATGTCTGACTCTTTGCAACCCCATGGACTACAGCATGCCAGGCTTCCCTGTCCATCACCAACTCCCAGAGCTTGCTCAAACTCATGTCCATCGGACCATTTTATCCTCTGTCATTCCCTTCTTCTCCTGCCTTCAACCTTTCCCAGCACCAGGGTCTTTTCCAGTGAGTCAGTTCTTCACATCGGGTGGCCAAGGTATTCGAGTTTCAGGTTCAGCATCAATCTTTCCAATGAACATTCAAGACTGATTTTCTTTAGGATGGACTGGTTTGATCTCCTTGCAGTCCAAGGGACTCTCAAGAGTCTTCTCCAACACCACAGGTCAAAAGCATCAATTCTTCAGCATTCAGCTTTCTTTATAGTCCAACTCTCCCTTCCATACATGACTACTGAAAAAACCATAGCCTTTACTAGATGGACATTTGTTGGCAAAGTAATGTCTCTCCTTTTTAATATGCTGTCTAAGCTGGTCATAGCTTTTCTTCCAAGGAGCAAGTGTCTTTTAATTTCATGGCTGCAGTCATTATCTGCAGTGATATTGGAGCCCCCCAAAATAAAATCTCTCACTGTTTCCATTGTTTCCCCATCTATTTGCCATGCAGTGATGGGACCAGATGCCATGATCTTCATTTTCTGAATGTTGAGTTTTAAGCCAACTTTTTCACTCTCCTCTTTCACTTTCATCAAGAGTCTCTTTAGTTCTTCTTCAATTTCTGCCATAAGGTTGGTGTCATCTGCATATCTGAGATTATTTATATTTCTCCTGGCAATCTTGATTCCAGGTGGTGCTTCATCCAGCCCAACATTTTGCATGATGTACTCTGCATATAAGTTAAATAAGCAGGATGACAATATACAGCCTTGATGTACTCCTTTCCCAATTTGGAAACAGTCTGTTGTTCCATGTCTTGTTCTAATTGTTGCTTCTTGACCTGCATACAGATTTCTCAGGAGGCATATCAGGTGGTCTGGTATTCCCATCTCTTAAAGAGTTTTCCACATTTTGTTGTGATCCACACAGTCAAAGGCTTTCACATAATACATTCTGAAGCCTTAAATGTTCTTTTGGATAATATTCAATTAGTTCAATTGAATATTAGTTCAATTCAATTCAATTCAATATTCTTATAAATTTATAAGACTATCTTTTAGTCTGAGATTATGTTCTTCCTATTTTTTATGTTGTTTAAATGTCCTTGTTTTATGTAATGCTGGTGGTTATATCATGGTAGGTTTTTGAGATTTCTTATTTTTAATGTTTTCCTATTTTTAATGTTCATTCTCACCAGAAATTATCTCAATGTTATTGAATTTCTGAACTTCAAAAGTCTAGGAAACTCTAGTTGTGAATGCATTAGAGTTAGACTAGCTAGTTAGTCCACTAGTTAGAGTGGATCAAAGTCATAGGGTCTTCCAGACTGTCTTCAGCACACAGCCTAGTGACAGTGGGCGTGTGGGCATCCTGCACCTGGCTTTGGCTTAACTTTTCTCTGCTTGTGATTTGGATGCAAGACCGTTCAGATTAATAAAATCTGGTCAAAGGCAAGTCCATTGCCGGCATGAATCATAAGTCCTTCCCTGGGACAAGGCTGAGTGCCAGGTGCAAAGCCAAAACATGCTTTCACCTCCTCCAGCAGGGAAACAAAGCAATAACAACCTCCCACGACCACTCGGCATCAGTAGCTCTGCCAGCCATATTGCATCTTACTTTTCTTTCCTCAGGAAATCAGTAGTAAGATTTTTATCAGAGTAACTCATTCATTTATCACATGAGCAAAGACATTAAGTGGGCTTTTCTCGATTGAGGTCATAAGAGTCCTGAGCACTTACTCACTGGGGCTCCTCTGTAAGATCTGAGGTAGAAATCTGATTTTCCTTTGTTGTTGGCCACTTGGTCTTTAACACAGAAGGGGAAATAAATCAGTCTCTGCTTGCATTAGGAGACGAAGTCACACTGTCAGGATACAGATTCCAAAAGCATCTCAGAATAGCTTTGCTGAAATTGATGGATAAATCTTTATTATATAAAATCTTTATTATAACCAGGATTGAAGGAATTTTATTTTCATCATTGTAGAATTGTCCTTGTATCATTCTAACTCAGTAGCTAGATTCTAACATAGGGTGAATGAGGATGGGGCGGGACTTTCTCTGTTGATTGGAGAGGTGAGCTAGTGTATAAACATGGGCCTCCCCTAGATTACATGGACTGTCATCCCTACATGGCTAATGGTCTTGTTTTCATCCTTCTTTCTTTAACATCTTTTCACCATAGCCTTAACAACTGTCATATCAACATAATAACATACCACCTTTAAAAACATTACTGCAAGATATGCTGAGGCAGAGCTTTGTCACTCTTCTGGAACTGTCTTATGTCTTCCCACTTTTCTTTCAAATATCTTGTTTTATAACAAATGTGAATGGATTTTGGTTTAATCTATAACTTAAAAAACTTCTTTTCTGAAGAAATAGGAAGTCATCCCTTTCTTGCATCAGGATTTTCTTTGACCTGAAAATGTCTATAGGATGATAAACACATTTACAATTAGTCATCATCAACGGATTAATTAGTGATTATTTATAAAAATTGTTAGCATATATTTGGTACTCTAATACACTGTGCAAAGCCTGTCCTCAGGTATGCTATCAGTTGGCATATGAATCACATACCTAAAATTTGAAGTAACGTGAAATGTAGTATGGCCTAAGTAAGTGTTATGGACAATATGGTATAGGAAGTGTGAAGTTGGACACACTAGATGTGAATTTTGATTCACTCACTTGTTTTGCTTGGCAAGTTTAATCTCTCCTAGCTTTGATTTTTTTTCAAAATATAAGTAAAGGAATGTATGACCTATATCAGTGGATGGCAGAGAGAGAGTCTAAGAGCATTTCTGGAGATCTTAGCAATAGTAAGGCTCAAAAGCCTGGGATCTCTACATACCATTACAAGTGAGACCAGGAGAATGGTATGGAAGTGTTCACTAAGCAGAAAGCATAAAGAAACAGAGAAGTTGTGAAAAGCCAGCCTTTGAATGAAGAATGATACGTCTATGAGAGTAGAAGAGGAGGAAAGGCAGACTGATTAGAGTGCATATTGGGTCAGGGCTGGGGTAGGGGGCAGACTTTATTGTTTGTTGACGGCTTAATATGAGTCAGGCACTGTGCCAAGTACTTGGTGCATATTTAATCTTCACTGCAAGGCAACAACATGGGAAATAAAACCTCCATTTTTTCAGGTGAGAAGTTGAATCTGAGGAGCTTCAAACATGTTTCTTAAGGAAAAGCGAAACAAAACAAAATGATGACATAGGTGGTAAAAGGTGGTTCCTGAGTTGGAATCCATTCTCTTTGGTTCCTGAGGCAGGGCAGTGCTGTGGCCCTTAAGTTGCACTGTGGAACCCCACTTTTGTAGCACAGGCAGTTCATTATAGCTGTAGTCCTAAGAGGAGGTGCTGGGCTATTGGGTGGGGTGGTGTAGGGGTGTAGTGTAAGGGCAGAACTGCGCTTGTCCTGAAGGTATTCCAGCTGAATACTCTTCCAGCCGTTGTCACTCTGCAGGGGAAGGCAGGAGAGCAAGAAGCCCACTGACCCTCCTTCCTGCAGGGCCCTGCCTCTTCCAGGGCTGGGGGCTGGCCCATTCTTGTTCCACAGGTAAAACTGCAGGAGAGAGTGAGTTTCTGTGCCTTTTGCTCATGCCTTCACTTGTCTAGATCCCGTAACAGAAAATGGAAATAAGTGAGCTCTGACAAGAAAGGTTAAGGTATTTAATGGAAGAAAGAAGCAAATATTTATCTCACACTGTGCATTACGTGAAATTCACACATGGCATATGTGGTCTCACTCAATCCTCACAGTGAGCTTGGGAGGTGCGAATTATCATTGTTTGTATGATATCACCCCACTCCAGTACTCTTGCCTGGAGAATCCCAAGGGTGGAGGAGCCTGGTAGGCTGCAGTGCATGGGGTCTCGGAGGGTCGGACACAACTGAGCTGAGCGACTTCACTTTCACTTTTCACTTTCATGCATTGGAGAAGGAAATGGCAACCCACTCCAGTGTTCTTGCCTGGAGAATCCCAGGGACGGGGAGCCTGGTGGGCTCCCGTCTATGGGGTCGCACGGAGTCGAACACGACTGAAGTGACTTAGCAGCAGTATGATATCGAACAGCTTTCTGCAGGTCATACAGAAACCAATTTCAGAACTGGGACTTAGGATGATTTAAGAGTAAAGATTGAATTGGCACAGAAATATGAGCATTTAAATAAAAATGTGTATTGCTGAGAAACTATAAAAATGTAGATAAATTACAATAAATTGTATTCCTCATTTTCTATCCAAGAATTGATGCTCTTTATTTCTTTCTGTGGTGTGCCTACAATAGAAAAAAATAATCACAAAGGATTTTTTCAAATAAATGTTCATCTCTTCATCTCAAAAAACAAAATTTCTGGTGTAGCTAGGTGATGTTTTAAATACTGAGTTTGACTTTTTTAGCAGTGCAAATAGTTTCTGTTGATCAATGGCAAACTATACTCATGAATGAGCCAAGTCCTATAAAGGCTCCAAAACTTTGGAAAAGAAGAGATAGAAATCATTGTGTCTTCTAAGAAAACTTGGGATATATCTACAGACTTAATGATTATCTAGATCTTATGTGTGTCATTAGTTTCTTAATAAGGCTATTAAAAATATATATATGTGTGTGTGTGTGTGTATCAATACTACTAGCATATTGTGATGTTGCTTATAATTTACTTTGAAATACTTCATCATTAACATTGTAATAGAATGGTTAGTTTCAATCTGTTCCTTGGGATGATTAGTGGCCCTTGCTGGAAATGCATATTTCATGGTATATTAGTTTCCTAAAACTGTTGTAACAAATTACCACACACAGGCTTAAAACAATAGAATATTATTCTCTAACAGTCCTGGGAGCTAAAAGACCAAAACTGAGGTGTCAGTAAGGCTGATTCCTTTTGGAGGCTCCAAGAGAATTTCCTCCATTCCTCCCTCCTGGCTTCCAGTGGTTGCCCATAGTTCTTGGCATTCTTTGATTGCCATGGATTAATTGATGCATCGAGTCTCTGCCTCAGTCTTCACAAAATGTTCTTCCCTCTGTATGTGGTTGTGTCCACATCGCCCTTGTGCCCACATCTCTTTTTCTAAGGATACCAGTCCTTTTAAGTAGGCTCTAATCCAATATGATCCTGTCTTAAATTGATTACATCTACAAAGATCCTGTTTGCAAATAAAGTGGCATTCATAAATTCTAGTGGTCAGGTCATGCATTTTGAGGGGATACTCTTCAATCCAGTACATGATTCATTAGTTAGTATGTAAATAGAAGATCCTACCCTAATCTTAGCTATTGTAAGAAATTCTGCTGCCCAATGAATGTAAGAGTTTGTAAAGTGGCATAACAAATATTAGAAATAGGTGTTCATTCATGAAATTAGTGGTGTTTGGATATATAGACCAGCTAGAAATATGAAAGAAGCAATTCTCACTCTTGCATGGATGATGCATAAAAATACAGAAAACCATGTGGTCTGTTCCCTTCAGCATGATATCCAAGGCTTATCTCTGACAGTCTCCAGTTAGTTTGCTGACTTGGAGTGCTTATTTCCCTGGACTTAGCTAAATCCTGCTTCTCAAATACTGTTGCATTGGCTTGGGGAAACTTCATACAGCATATAGTCCAAGTACCTACAAGTTTAGAAAGCTGAAACTATATAATGCTTATTGTACTGGATGTATGATACATTTTGTGACTACTTAATGATAAATGTTTGTATAGAAGCTTGTATGGCAGCTTGAGACTTGCTATCATACATGGTAGCAGGGTTAAAGGAAGGAGACTGAGAACACTCACATACCTTTTACTATAGGACATACCTACGAAAAAGAACCAGAACCTAATAATTCTGAACAGCAAAATTGGCTTAGGTTAATTCACAGCTCATATCCACCAACATTTTTCCATAATTTCACATCTTTTGTTCTCTTTTGGACTGCCATTCTTATCATCTTTAAAAATTTTTTTTATTAAAGTATGTTGATTTATAATACTAGTTTCAAGTGGATATTTAATCATTATTAAATAATATAGCCTAGCACTTAGATAATTATGCAAAGGTTAAAAGCTTTCTATCATTGAAGATTGTCAATAAGAAAACAGGTTGGGTAAAACTTGAACTCTTCACCTGGGACTTTCCTAGTCCCATGGCATGCCCAACAGTAGCCAGTTGGCTCCCGTGTCTCTGGCTGACTCAGTGTCTCTGGAATTCCCTCCTGCATACATTCCACAGGGGCCTCTGTTTGGTGGCATTTAGTACATAGTGCCAGGCATCTGTTGTTTTGGTTTGGGCTTAATCTGAACCTTTGTTGTTTGACTGGGTTTTGTATTTCTGAGGGGATTTTTTTAAATCATAAGTTACCAGCTTTGCTAAGCAGTATTCGTGGTTGTTGGGAGAGAGAGTTTAATTTGTTCTTATTATTGGAAATATAATTTTAAAAAATCTTCAAAAGTGCACATCATCTGGATTTTCAGAAGTAATTCTTTTGGGGAAAAAAAGATCTATTATATGGTTCTCGTGTGCTATTTTTCTTTTATGCATTTCAACAAAAAACCAAACATACAAACAAAGTCGTGGACCCTTGTCATTTCTCCTTGGTTGAGGTCCAGATAATTGACCCACATTGATCTGTGGTTCAGTGAAGAAGTTGCAGGCAGGGGTCACAAAACAGATGAGGCAACTGAGTGGACTCTGGAAGCAAACAGCTTGCCCATGTGGATCTGCTGTTCTCTTTCTACTCTAATCTCTTTGTCCTCATTCATCCTAAAGAAAGGATGCTGGAGGAGAGAACTACAGGGACGGAAAACTCCTAAGAGACCACAGTACTAAATACAAAACCAAAATGTGAAATAGGTTCTTAAAAGTGACGGTTGCGGGTTTGTGCTGCGTAAGTTCTGAGTACATCTGTGAGTAGGCTATTGTGTGTCAGGCTCCCCAAGAGTAAATATGCCCAGACTCAGGGATTATGTCACCTGATTAATATCACTGATAAACCAATTAGTACCATACTTGTGGGGAATAAGGAATGCTGCTGCTGCTACTGCTGCTAAGTCGCTTCAATCGTGTCCGACTCTGCGCGACCCCATAGACATCAGCCCACCAGGCTTCCCCGTCCCTGGGATTCTCCAGGCAAGAACACTGGAGTGGGTTGCCATTTCCTTCTCCAATGCATGAAAGTGAAAAGTCAAAGTGAAGTCGCTGAGTTGTGTCTGACTCTTAGCGACCCCATGGTCTATAGCCCACTGGGCTCCTTCATCCATGGGATTTTCCAGGCAAGAGTACTGGAGTGGGGTGCCATTGCCTTCTCTGGGAATAAGGAATGGGGACAGGGAAATGTGGACCCAAGTCACAGTGATGGTGGTGAAGGGTGTTTGAAGGGTTGATGCTGTCAGGGTAATTTACCTGTCATTTTTAGGTAGCTGATGGTATTTTAAGAGAGTTTTTCAAGTTGAACATACTTCTCATATTTCACAGGCCACACCTTTGGTGCAGGTACCTGATTTCTTATTTAGATCAGCTTCTTTCTCTTTCCCTCCCATAAATAGTGCCAAGAAGACTAATCATTAACCGTTGAAAACTTAACTCCTGGGTGATAGTTCATTCCTTCCATTACAAAATCGAAGGCCATAGCTGCATTCCTTCCTTTATTTCTTTCAGAAGATTTTGTTGGTGATTCAGTACATGAACCTGAGGGTTCATTTGCTTAGTCACTTAGTAAACATTGAAGGAGAACCTACAGGGCAATAAATATGAACATAAATAAATATGTGAGGAAGACAGAAATGGACAGGGATTAAGAGAGCTGCCACTGATGTTTATTGACTCCCTTTTGTAGCCCAGCTCTCATTTAAAAAAAAAAAATACTTATGATTAAAAATGTATATAACAGTCAAATAATTCTTCAAGGCTCATAATGCAAAACACCAGCCCCTGTCTCACCTTGCCCATCTCAAGTCTCATCTCCTGAGGAAAACACTTTTAATCCTGTAATCTTCTGGTATTTGCCTCCATAGTTTTACATAATATGCTACACTGCTCTTTATTTGTCCGTTTTAGATATTGCCTATGAACTTTCTACAGGGAAAGGTAGTGGTCAAATATCTCATTTCACCCTAAAACACACTTCTACCTTCTGTTTTTATAATATAACTTATAATTTTCTGTCAGATATTCAGCCTATACATTGATGCTAAGTCGCTTCAGTCGTGTCCGACTCTGTGCGACCCCATAGATGGCAGCCCACCAGGCTCCCCCGTCCCTGGGATTCTCCAGGCAAGAACACTGGAGTGGGTTGCCATTTCCTGCTAGGTTTACATAAACAATATTCACATTAAGCCAGGTAGACACCTGGGTGTGTGGGGAACAGAATGTATCCAGGGTTTCACTGCTCCATACAAAGACTTTCCATCAGTGTTCTTTTTTCCCCCACCAACACTCATTTCCAAGTTTCCTCCTGCCTCCAAGCCTGAGCCTTCTGAGATCCTGAAAGGCAAACAGACCTTCTTACTGACTTTATCTGGTGAAGAGTTTCCGTGCTGGCTGGTCTGGCTAATCAGTTACCACAAATCAGTCCATTGCTTTCTATACGTCTGTTCTTTTTTTCGTTTGTTTTCCTTTCTCTTATCTCTTTTCCTTGCTTTCTTTGCCCTTATCAATTTAAGAAGTTTTTATTTACTGAAATTATAATGTGTTTCTGGAATAAAGCATGTATGTTTCAATCTGCTATGTTTAACTAAAGTTTCAAATATTCTTTTAAAAGCCTACCTAATAATTCTCCATGTGATTATCAACCTCATTTTATAGATGAATAAAACAAAGATGGGAGAAGTTGAATAATTCGCCCAAAGTTGTACCAATAGTGGATGGTGATTCTACTTACTAATAAAAATCTTATTCTTTACTTTCTAGCACCCTGTCTTTTACTGTGAGACACAGTTCCTGTTTTAAGGATTTTACAGTTTGGCAGAGAGATAAGAGAAGTGAACGGCCATCAGAATACAATACATTAAATGTCAAGAACAAGAAAAATGAACTGCTGTGCAATGGAAATTCAGAGGTGAGAGAATTGTTTTCCTGCCCATTTCTTTGTGTCCAAAATCCCATTTGGAATTGAAGTATGTATTTTGTAGTACTATGCAGTCATTTATTTCTTCATACAGAAATCTTAATTTGATGGGATTTAACCTCTATTTTTTGGTCATTTGGGATTTCATGGAGTCTGGAATGAAGGACACTGTTAATTTGTATCTTCATACAATAACTATTCTTAAAAAAAAACAAACCTTGAACACTATAAAGTTTATATGTCTCTCATGCAACAGCCCAGAGGTAGCATGGCTGTCTAGAGGAGGCAGGTTTATTAGACAGGGTTAAGCCAGGTGTCTTTTCTCCCATACCACATCATTTCTAAGAGTTTCCAGGTAATAACTCTTCTTAAGATGATATTTAGGGAAAAAAGACAGATTTTTGACTCACTAAATATCTATGAGTATACTTGATATTAAAGGCACTCGAAAGACAATTTTTGCATCTATTTATTTTTGCCACTTTATTTTCTTGGGCTCCAAAACCACTGTGGATGGTGACTGAAGCCCTGGTATTAAAAGACGCTTGCTCCTTGTAAGAAAAGCTATGACAAACCTAGACAGCATATTAAAAAGCAGAGACATCTCTTTGTTGACAAAGGCCTATATAGTCAAAACTATGGTTTTTCCAGTAGTCATGTACAGATGTGAGAGTTGGGCCATAAAGACTGAGCATTGAAGAATTGGATGTTTTTGAACTGTGGTGTTGGAGAAGACTCTTGGAAGTCCCCTAGACAGCAAGGAGATCCAACCAATCCATCCTAAAGGAAATCAGTCCTGAATATTCATTGGAAGGACTGATGCTGAAGCTCCAATGCTTTGGCTACCTGCTGCAAAGAACCAACTCATTGGAAAAGACCCTGATGCTGGGAAAGACGGAAGGCAGGAGGAGAAGGGGACAATAGAGTATGAGATGGTTGGATGGCATCATTGACTCAATGTACGTGAGTCTGAGCAAACTGTGGGAGATACTGAAGGACAGGGAGGCCTGGCATGCTGCAGTCTACAGGCTCGCAAGAAGTTGGACATGACTGAGCGACTGAACAACAACAAGAAATTTTTGCCATGGATGGTGCATGATCATTTTCTAAAAAGATTTTCTTAGTTTTATTTTTTGAGTTTTATGGAGTTAGATTTTATGTCTATAATCCATTTTAAGTATTTTTTATTGTGATAAAATATATATAACACCATCTCTCACTTTGTTAAATTTGGAACATGTGTTTATATTATATAATATATGGGCAGCCCTAAATTTATAAATGTATCTATATCTGTCCAGAAATGAATTGATTTTTTTTTTTGCTAGTTAAAACTGTTATCATTTTATGCCACTTGTACTCTGTGACTTAAAATAGTATCTGCTGAGCATTCCAGTTTCTAAAGCCAGTTGGACAGTGTTCTCTTCAAGGCTCTACTTGAGCTGCTTTTTGACATTGGGAAATTTCACCGGACCTGCATTTTCTCTATCTTATATTTCTCATTTGTAAAATGGGAATAATGACTGAATCTAGCTCATAATATTGTTATAAGGATTATTTGAGTTACTGTATACAACAAATGTGACACATTTAAATAAGTGTCTGGTTCATGGAAAAGACTATAGCATCAACCGTTTTCCTTCTAGCAACCTTGTGAGGAAGCAGTCTCTGAGAGCCACCTATCCTTCAAGGACTGTTTTGTTTGCTATAGTGAAGACTCCTTCAGTAACATCTTTATTATTTTATTTTTCAACTATTTGTTGAGGGTCTAATATATGCCAGACATACTGCTTGGTGCTCCAATGATCAGTTCAGTTCAGTTTAGTCATTCAGTCGTGTCCAGCTCTTTGTGACCCCATGGACTGCAGCACTCCAGGCCTCCCTGTCCATCACCAACTCCCGGAGCTTGCTCAAACTCATGTCCATCGGGTTGGTGATGTCATTCAACCATCTCATCCTCTGTCGTCCCCTTCTCCTCCTGTCTACATTCTTTCCCAGCATCAGGGTCTTTTCAAATGAGTCAGTTCTTCACATCAGGTGGCCAAAGTATTGGCGCTTCAGCTTCAGCATCAGTCCTTCCAATGAATATTCAGGACTGATTTCCTTTAGGATGGACTGGTTGGATCTTCTTGCTGTTCAAGAGACTCTCAAGAGTCTCTTCCAATAGCACAGTTCAAAAGTATCAGTTCTTTAGCGCTCAGCTTTCTTTATGATCCAAGTCTCACATCCATACATGACTACTGGAAAAACCATAGCTTTGACTAGACAGAACTTTGTTGCCAAAGTAATGTCTCTGCTTTTTAATATGCTGTCTATTTTGGTCATAGCTTTTCTTTCAAGGACCAAATGTCTTTTAATTTCATGGCTGCAGTCACCATCTGCAGTGATTTTGGAGCCTGAGAAAATAATGTCTGTCACTGTTTCCATTGTTTCCCCATCTATTTGCCATGAAGTGATGAGACCAGATGTCACAATCTTAGTTTTTTGAATGTTGAATTTTAAGCCAGCTTTTTCAATCTCCTCTTTCACTTTCATCAAGAGGCTCTTTGGTTCCTCTTCTCTTTCTGCCATTAGGGTGGTGTCATTGGCATATCTGAGGTAGGTTATTGATATTTCTTCTGGCAATCTTGATTCCAGCTTGTGCTTCATCCAGTAGGGCATTTCACATGATGTACTCTGCATATAAGTTAAATAAGCAGAGTGACAGTATACAGCCTTGATGTACTCCTTTCCCAATTTGGAATGCTCAAACTACTGCTCAGGATATAATGGAGACCAAAATCAGACATGTCCCTGCTTTCATCGAATCCTCAGCATAGTGGTAGATATGGTCACAAATCAACTAATTATATAAATAAGTATAAGATTACAACTTCATAAGTCCTAGGAAAGACAGACTACGTGGCGCCTTATTACATTTGAATATGTAGAGTTTAACTCCTGAGAGACCAAGACTGTGTCTTTCTTTTTAAATTTATTGAAGCATAGTTGCTTTACAATATCGTGCTAATTTCCACTGTTGAGCAAAGTGATTCAGTGATACATACATACATTCTTTTTCATCATGGTTTCTCACAGGATATTGAATATAGTTCCACGTGTGGCACAGTAGGACACTGTTGTTCTCCCATTCTCTAGATCATAGTTTACATCTGCTAATCTCAGTCTCCCACTCCATCCCTCCCCCTTGGCAACCACAAATCTGTTCTCTATTTCTGTGAGTCTGTGTGTATTCTTGAATAATCCCAGAAGAACTCTGATGCCAAAGGAGGGAGGGGCTGTTCTGTGCAGAAACTGAGAACATCCTGAGAAACTAATTAAAACCTTCCTTTTTGATTACACCCTGGAGGATGGGAATCGCTTCCTCTCTCGCCTTTCCTTGACACAACTTGCTCCGGAGGAATGCAAAGGATGGGTGGGATCTTCCCCAACATGAGAGTGAAAGGAAGCAACATACCACAGAGATGACGGCAGTGTAAGAAACGCTGCAGCTTCTGGTTCCAGCTCCACCCTGTGGGACAACCGCTTCCCAATATTTCAAAGGCAAAGGCAACTTACAGGAAAGTTGAAAAAAAATGCGTTCAACAACTTCCTTGTCTGGAGGTCTGGATAGGAGTGGAGCATGTTTTAAAGCTGCATTTATGGCAGAAATATACACAGCATTACAGACATCTGTGCCTGGGCTTGCCAGAGCCCAAATGTGCATTTAAACATGAAGCACACAGTTTTTTTCAGAGCATTTGGCAAGAAATGTGATTATTGAAGCCCTTTGAATATAAAAGTGGTTCATTTCATGTGTATTCCTAATGCTAGTTTCACTAGAAAGCAATAGCTGGGAATTACATCCAGAATTCCCTCTGCCACTGCTGGGAATTACATCCAGAATTCCCTCTGCCACTCTTTATTAGCAATGCTTGAAAGGAAGGTGTCCTGACATACTTAATTGTTAATCCCAGAAAACCACATTCTCTTTTAGTATGTTGCAACACACAAGAAAAAACTAAGTTTAAATATGAGCAAGGACAGGGTGTCACATGCTAATGGCTGAGAGACAAAATCTAAATGTTTCACTCCCATTTGATCTTACGTGTATCTCTACTATCTAACTGCATCTTGTTCACTTTCTCTTCCTTCAGGCTGTTACATTTCATGGGATTGGCTCTGCATTCAGCATGTAAAACAATTAAGTGATTATTCGCTGAGCATCTACTCTGGCTTAGATAGGAATGTCTTTAAACTCATGAAGATCATAGTCTAGAAGTAGAGACAGATATGAAACACATAATTAAAAGTATGGTGAATATCAGGAAGACAGATACACAGAATCCTCTAGATTCATATAGCAATAGTAATACTAATAACAACTAAGATCAAATCAGTGCTTACTATGTACCCAGGCTCTGTTGTAAATGTCGTTTAGTCACTAAGTCATGTCTGACTCTGCAACCCCATGGACTGCAGTACACCAGTTCCTCTGTACTCCAAAGTTTCTCAGAGTTTGCTCAGACTTGTTTCCATTGAGTCAGTGATGCCATCCAGCCATCTCATCCTCTGTTTCCCCCTTCTCCCCTTTCCTCAGTCTTTCCCAGCATCAGGATCTTTTCCAGTGAGTTGGATCTTCACATCAAGTGTCCAAAGTATCGGAGCTTTAGCTTCGGCATTAGTCCTTCCAGTGAATATTCAGGGTTGATTTCTTTTAGGATTGATTGGTTTGATCTCCTTGCTGTTCACAGGACTCTAAAGAGTATTCTCCAGCACTACAATTTGAAAGCAGTATACGGTTACAGTTAACTTTAGTCCGTACATTCCACCTATTTTATTATCACTATTTCCATTTTATAAATGAGAAAACTAGGCCCAAGAGGGATTAATTACTTATGTACTTTTCCAAGGTGGCCCAAAAAGAAAGGGGTGGACTGGGGTTTGAACCCGTTTGACTCCTGTCACCACAAACTGTGGAAAATTCTTAAATAGATGGGAATACCAGACCACCTGGCCTGCCTCTTGAGAAATCTGTATGCAGGTCAGGAAGCAACAGTTAGAATTGGACATGGAACAACAGACTGGTTCCAAATAAGGAGAGGAGTACTTCAAGGCTGTATATTGTCACCCTGCTTATTTAACTTATATGCAGAGTACATCATGAGAAACGCTGGGCTGGATGAAGCACAAGCTGGAATCAAAATTGCCGGGAGAAATATCAATAACCTACCTCAGATATGCAGATGACACCACCCTTATGGCATAAAGTGAAGAACTAAAGAGCCTCTTGATGAAAGTGAAAGTGGAAAGTAAAAAAATTGGCTTAAAGCTCAACATTCAGCAAACTAAGATCATGGCATCTGGTCCCATCACTTCATGGGAAATAGATGGGGAAACAGTGGAAACAGTGTCAGACTTTATTTTGGGGGGGCTCCAAAATCACTGCAGATGGTGATTTCAGCCATGTTTCTAAAAGACACTTACTCCTTGGAAGGAAAGTTATGACCAACCTAGATAGCATATTCAAAAGCAGAGACATTACTTTGCCAACAAAGGTTCATCTGGTCAAGGCTATGGTTTTTCCAGTAGTCATGTATGGATGTGAGAATTGGACTGTGAAGAAGGCTGAGCCCTGAAGAATTGATGCTTTTGAACTGTGGTGTTGGAGAAGACTCTTGAGAGTCCCTTGGACTGCAAGGAGATCCAACCAGTCCATCCTAAAGGAAATCAGTCCTGAATATTCACTGGAAGGACTGATGGTGAAGCTGAAACTCCAGTACTTTGGCCACCTGATGTAAAGGACTGACTCATTGGAAAAGACCCTGGTGCTGGGAAAAATTGAAGGCCGGAGGAGAAGGGGACGACAGAGGATAAGATGGTTGGATGGCATCACTGACTCAATGGACATGGGTTTGAGCAAGTTCTGGTGGTTGGTGATGGACAGGCAGGCCTGGCGTGCTGCAGTCCATGTGGTCACAAAGAGCTGGACATTACTAAGCTACTGAACTTGAGCTTGACTCTTGTGCTCTATACCCAGGTATGCTTTCCCAAGGAAGAGAATTTACCCTAATCTTTCTTGAGGCAATGTACTGAAGTTTGGAAAGATTTTAATGATTTTGTGTTGTTTGTTTATTTGAATACTCCTTTAATATAATAGACAAGGGCAAATATTTTTCTCTCTAAGAGTTAAGATATACTGGAAATAAAAATAAGATGCTCTTAGATGTGATACAGTAAGATCTTTGAGGGGGAATGTTAAGAAAAAAATAGTGAAATTCAGATGAACTGTGGCATTTACTAGTGGTGGTATACCCATGTCAGTTTCAATGTTCGTGACAAATGTACCATAATTTAATGAGTGACAGTAGGGGACAATGGGTGAAGGATATATGGGGACTCTATACTATCTTTGCAACTTCTCTCTAAATCTGAAACTATTCTGAAGTTAGAAGTTCACTTAATCAAAAATAAAATATCCATCAGTCTAACCAACCCTCACTGATCCTTTATTAGCTGTACACTGACCAGCTCTCTAGGAGAGAGGTGGCTCCTCTCTGGCATCCTCTGTCTGCTGTGTAGGCAGGGCAACATCTTTAGTGTTGCACGGGGCAGCTGTGCCTACTTGTCTCCAGGCTGCTTTCTGGCCAGGCCAGGCATGCCCTTCATTTGAGCTGGGCCATCCTCTGTGGCTTGGGTATGCACCTGCTTACCACTGTCTCTTTGTCATTTTCCTTTGTGGCCATTGGTGTCTTCTATTCCTTACCCTCATTCCATCAAGCAACATGGTATCTTAACTTTGTCCTGTTCCATCCTCATGTAGCAGGTTCTAAATCAAGTATTGATGTCCGGGGCCATGCTGTTTGTCAGGGTTCTTATTCCCGTTGGTGGACACTGGCAGGCTGAAGCCTGGGGGAGCAGACAGTGATGACTCCTGTGGAAGGTGAGTCTCTGAGGAGGCTTGTCCACTTGTGCAGTAGCTGCTGTTTTATTATAGTCACCTGGGGTTTGAAAACTCTCAGTCTCTGCCATACTGCAGATAGCTTCCTGTGGCTAAGGAAAGCTGAAAGCCAGCTAGCTGAGGAATCAATACAGGAAGACTCAGTCCAGGAACCTGGGAAAGAGTGAGAACAATTTTGAGTTAGGTGATATGGGTTATCTTTGTAAAGTCTCATTGATTATGTCACTTAAATATGTCTCAAATATATTTCCTCCTGTATCAATCAGAATGCAACCAAAAGAAGAAATACCTCTCCAGATGGTTTAAAAGGGATTTTTATATAGAAAGTTAATGATGCAGATAGTGGAACAGTTGAGAAGCCAAACAGGAGACAAAGCCGCTACTCAGATATTGGCCACAGCAGGAAGCCACAACCAGCCCTGGACTGGAGGGACAAAAGGAGGAAGTGGGGTTCCCAGAGCCCGGGGAGGGATCCTTGGGCAGAAGCCAGATTTGGGGCCTGCTCACGTGCCAAGGAAGAGATGCAGCAGCTGCTGGAATTGTCACCTGAGACCCAGAGAGGTTGAATGAAATATACTGAATTTTTCTTTCCTCCTGCTTCCTGATCTCCTGCCAGTAACTATCAGTGGCCCAAGCTAATTAGAAATCAGCTGACATGGAAGTATGGTAAGCATAGCCAAGAGAGGTCAGCTTCCTTCCTCAAAGCACAGAGACTCTGCCACTGCCTAGGGGGTTAAAGCCTCCACCATCTGTTAGATGGGACTTCCCGGGTGGTGCTAGTGGTAAAGAACCCTCTTGCCAATGCAAGAGAGGAAAGAGATGCAGATTCCAACCCTGGGTTGAAAAGATCCCCTGGAGAAGGGCATGGCAACCCACTCCAGTATTCTTGCCTGGAGAATCCCATGGAGAGATGGGCCTGGCTGGCTACAGTCCATAGTGTTGCAAAGAGTCTGATCGACTGAAGGGACTTAGCATAATATACCAGAGTGATGTTGCTAAAATACAAACATATGCATTAAGCTCCTATTTAAATGCTTATCTGACTCCCTGCCAACTGCAGGCTCAGCCCAAGCTTTTTAGCAGCATGGACAGGGCCCCACTCCTGCATGCCTCTCTAGCCTCATCTACAACTCCCTGCATGGCACAGCTTCCATGCACTGAAGACCACGGGGCACACCGAGTGGTGTCAGCTACTTGAGGCTTGCTTTGTGGACCTCAGAAGAGGCTCCCTGGCCCAAGTATCCAGATTGTCATGGTGGCAGCCTGAGATGGCACTCTCAAGTGGCTTCGGGGACCACCATGAGGGCGCCTGGAGAATGAGAGGACTTGCAGTGAGTGCATGAGAGAGCACGTAACACTCTGTAGAGCCTCCTGGGAAATGGGTGAGAGGAGAAATGGAAGAGCCTTGATGGGATATTGGGGCATGAGTCAGTGAGATCCGAGTGCTTATCAGTGAAATCCACCAGACTGGTTAAATTTGAGGAAACTGAGATTATGTGTGAATGAGAACAGAGGTCAAGGTCTAAATATGTTGCTTAGCCTATTGTTAGTAAAATTATTCCATCAATTAAAAGATCTCTGGCAGAATGAATAAATATGAGGACTCTATTCTGATAGGCCCTAGAAACTATTTACCTGTCATGAGGCCTTAAGTAAAATGAAGAAAGAAATTAACATACATGGGCCTCTTAGGGAGCAATCAAGTTTTAGAATATATGGTGAGGAAAATTAAAAGGTAGAAAACATGAGTTTGAGATATCTGACAAGGTTTCAATGAAGTTTCATATGGTCTAGACTTTTTAAAATATCTTGTCACACCATACATATATATATCAATCTTCTCTGTGTTCCCTGATAGTCTTACTGTAATGTGAACCTCCCTTGTGGTGAAGTTAAAAAGTAACATTACTCTTCAACATCAAAGGAAAGCAAACATTTATTTAGCTAACATAATGTGCCAAGCATTGAGCTGGGCAGATTATGTAATGCATTTCATTTTGCTATGGTAATTTTTCTCTGACAGATGAGGGAAATGAGACTTAGAGAGATTAAATGACTTGTCCAAGGCTGCATAGCAAGTGGAGGCATTGGTACTTAAACCTAAGTCTCCTTTTACAACCCCACATTTTTTGTCTCTTACTAAGCAACCCTCATGATGGAGCGCAAGTAAAAATAACTTAGTATTGAATTCAGTTTTCTCACCAAGAACATGAAAATAACATTTGGGTATATTTCCAAACAAGATTACCCTAAAATGCTATATAGGCAGATTTCTGAAAAATACAGAATTCATTTTGAAGGTTTATTTTTCTATTGAACATGAAGATTTTTGCATCTCTCAAAATCTAGGCATTATTGTGGCATCCTTGGTCTGTTCAGCCTTTGAACTAAAATATTTGTTATCTTCTCAGGTGGTGCTAGTGGTAAAGAATCCACCTCCAATGAAGGAGATGCAGGTTCAATCCCTGGGTTGGGAAATCCCTTGGAGAAGGAAATGACAACCCAGTCCAGTATTCTTGCCTGGAAATTTCCATGGACAGAGGAGTTTGGCGGGCTACAGTCCATGAGGCTGCAAAGAGTTGGACATGACTGAGCATGCATATGTATATTTATTATCTTATCATTTTGAGTTTTCAGTATCAAACACTGGTTAATATCATTGTTGCATGTTGGGAGGAATCCTTGGAAAGAGGATTCTGAGATGGAGATAGGTGTTTAGGGGCATTTGTTAAGTAGTGCTCTTAGGAATCAGCCCCTTGAAGAGAAAGAAGAAAGAACTCACCACAGCATTCACCACAATGACAAATACAATTCTTAACAAATCAATGTGTATACAATAAATGTATATATGTGCTGATATGCAGTATGTGGTAAAATATCTAAATACATGCAATAGAGGAATAAATGTTTGCTTTGTATAATTGTAAAATATACATTTGTTGTATAGACAAATGGTAAAGGCAATAACTACCTACCTGGATCAGGATGAAGGCTGAACTTCAAAGAATTGTAAATTGGACAATGTAAGTGCCTACAGATTGAAAGCACAGTGTCCCCATCTCTGGTCCAAGAGGGAGCAGAAACTCAGGACTTCCTGAGGCTCTCACAGTCCTTACCACCACGGCATTTGTTGCTAGGCCAGTAATAAGAATGTGTCAGTGTGCTGAGTGATAGTGTCCTGTGTACACAGAATGCTGCTAGGCTTATTGACTTGGTTTTTACATGTTTGCTGACTCTAAAGACTAATACATAATGAGTGGAAACAGAAAAAAAGAAATCAACATGTGGTAAAAACTTAAGAAAAAAAGAACATTCATTCCTCAGAAACTGTACTGGCACTACCTCTACTTACTTAGTCAACTTCTTCCTGTTTCAGGAATTCCCATCAACTGACAGTTATATTCCAGGAGTCTAAGAAGGCAGATATCTGACCATAGACAGTGAATGTGGAGAATCCCCAGACATCCAAGGGGAGAGGAAGCAGAGGCTAACATCGCCATGCCTTTTATGTTTGGTGCTTGGATGCTTACAAGACTCTGCTAGGCTGCCTTTTCTTTCTTTTTTTTTTTTTGTTTTTATTTATTTATTTTTTTTAATTCTTTTTTTTTTTAACTTTTATTTTATTTTTAAACTTTACAATATTGTATTAGTTTTGCCAAATATCGAAATAGGCTGGCTTTTCCTTCCAGCCATCTCTGCCTCTAACTCCGCAGTCTCAATCCAGAGAACTCAGGATCTTCATGGCTCCTGGAAGGCCCTACATAATAGCTGGTGCCCAGAGGGTACATGTAACATGTTCACAGTGATTGAAAGGACAAGTGCCTTCAATTTGTTCAGGTGGAGCTGCAGTATATAGAATGCATACCTAGCGTGAGTTGAGCTGTGCTTTGAGTTAAGAAATACAGCTGCCCGAGGCAATCCTGAAGATTTTGGCCCTCCTAAATGACAGACTCCTTCATTGTTGACATTTTTCTTCCTTTAGTCCTTTTAGACAATGAGTTAAGTCTGATTTAGCTATTATTAATATTATGAAGTCTTAATCAAACCCCAAAGATGTGGATGAACCTTATATGTTCTTTTCAAAAAAAATATTTTGTGTATCCATGCATTTATTCATTTGCTCATTCATTTATAGTTCAATTGCTGTTTTGTTTCATGGTCACCTCGTCCAGGTATTTGCTCTAAGGGTGAAGTACAGAACTAGTATTGTGTACAGTGACTGTTGTTGGAAAATTTAGCGCTGGATATTTAGAGTGAAAGAATTCCAGTTAGTCTGATTATCATTGTGATGAAATAGCAGGCAGTCTTTCTCATGTTTATTTTCTTCTTAACTTTCTCAAAATAATGTCACATAATTCAGAAGCCTTACTCTTTGCTGCTTCTTGTCCTCTGTCAAGCCATCATTCAGGAGGGTGCCCTAATTAATTTTCTCTTGATATGTTTTAGCTTTTGTTAAACCTCATATCATCTTGTTCTAATTCCTTTACATAGTATTGTGATTTTATCACCGTTTTCTTGTTTATATCATTGCTATATACCAGAAGCAAACTTTATCTGGACCCCCGATATTTCATCAGGGCATCTGGTTTTCTAGCAGCTTCCTTATGAGTATCAGTAGGTTAGATTCCCTCTCTGGTTTGTTTTGTGGCTATGGGCAAGTGAAACTCCATGAACCTTAACTTCTCCATTTGCAAAATAGGATAATAATACTTACCTCCCACACATGCTGGGTGTTGTGAGAATTAAAAAGATAATGTTTGCAAAGTGCTTTGTAAAAACATGGAGCCTTTCATCTAAGGATGGAGCTCAGATGTTATTATTTCTGTTGTTACTGTCGGTCATGTTCCCACATGGCTTTATGTTGATCGTGTTTTTAACTGCAGTAGAGGTGAATCACAGAGATGAGAGATGGTGAAGACACAGCAGGTCATCTAGTTCAAACGTATTAGAGAATTCTTCCCCGACAACACTCTCTTGGTACTTTAGTCTTGCTATTTTTAAGTCCCAAAGCACCAAACATTACAGGGTCCATTTCTTCCTGCTTGACAGCAGAACTCTTCTAAAGAACAGTTTCAATGGCAACTTTTGACCTAAGTATTTTCTTAATGACCCAATTGGAACAACTTTCCGAGTCTCTTCCAGGAGAATACTTTTGCTTGTTATAAGGGTTATAGTTATTTTTAGGACCCTTTACTACTTTCCTGGGGAAATGGAGTTACAGTCCATTAGCTTCCTTCTGATGATATTCTGTACAATGTTCACCCCAAACGTTCAATTTAGGAATTTCCTAACCATTGGTCCACAGAGCAAACCAAACCAAATCTTATTCAGAGATAGCTCATTTCAAACGCAATTAACCTGCTTTAAATTCAATCTCAGAAGACTGAAAGAATGTGCTAACTTCCACCTTGTGACCTGCAAGTATTTTGCTTTTGGTAGATGTATAAGCTATCACTGAGGATAAGTTCAAAATCTGATAGTCTGTAGATATTTGTTGAATGAATAAACGGACCATTCATATTTACATGTATGATTCATTGTTACTTGATTCAGTAGGATAGTAATAGTCCTTTTAGTCCTTTTAGATTTATATATATTGATGTATTATAAATATATGTTAATGTATTATATATGTTATAAGTGTACATTGTATATTTTTACATATATTGTGCACATATATGTTTATTTGAAATATATATTTTATATATATATATATATATATGGAAGTATTACTACTTACAACATAAATATAACTGGAATCCTGACAAAGAGATGGTCTAGAATGATATACAGACTTTCAAAAGATATGAAGCATTTACTATTTAGGAGCTGAAATATTAATACATTGTTAAGCCAAACATATTTCTCTTGTAATGCCGATTGCTTCAGCCAGTGAGAATTGGTTTTGAAGATACAATGATTCTGTTTTCCCCTTGGCTATTGGTTTTCCACCCTTTTGCTATAGAGTAAGGTCTAAGATGAAATCAATTCCCTAAGTAATCCTTTCCTTTTCTTCTACTTATGATAGTTTAATTAATTACTCTCCTTTAAACTGATCCATTAATTAAAACTAAGTTTTTATGTGATGATGATTATTGTTTTCAGTGCAATTGTGGTTTCCAATCTGAATCAGGCTTTAGGTTTAAGTGGAAGGATTTTTCTTGTTATTACTGTTGTTTAGTTTCTAAGTTGTGTCTGACTCTTGCAATTTATGAACTGCAGCCTGTTGGGCTCCTCTGTCCATGAGATTTTCAAGGAAAGAATACTGGAGTGAATTGCAATTTCCTTCTCCACGGGGTCTTCCTGACCCAGGAATCCAATCTGCAACTCCTGCATTGGCAGGCAGATTCCTTACCAGTGAGCCACCTGTGAGGCCCTTCAGTTCAGTTCAGTCTCTCAGTTGTATCTGATTCTTTGCAACCCCATGGCCTGCAGCACACCAGGCTTCCCTGTCCATCTTGTCATTAATTGCTGGTGAAACCTCAATCCAAAGACTTGAGCAATAATTCAGCTTTCTTAGTAAAGAATAGAAGGATATGACTGAAGAGAGAATGTCATTCTATTTTCAAGGAGTCAAAAAACTGAAATACATCTTTGAAAAATCTATGAAACTAATGAGTCACTTTCATGAGATATTTTTGAAAACTAAAGAGTATCATTAAAAAAACAAAACAAAAACTGTTGAAGTTATTATCTGCAGTAATTGGATCAGAAAGCTTGTGACACTTGACAAATTTTTATGTGGCATATTTCCAGAGAGTGAATTCATTGGTGGTCAACTTTTGGGATACTTTGCTCTTTAATCCCTTTGCCTTCAACACGGTAGTAGCTGGGGAGTGAGATGGGACGTGGTAATTAGCTTGCTGAGTCAGTGGGATGGAGTCCTGAAATACTGAATAATTATTTCTTTGATGTGTGGTGTGGTTAACATGCTTAAGATTCTTAACACAGGGCCAGCTGGATGCCAGAACTGGGAAGAGGAAGTAAAATCACTTTTATATACCGTGCAGAACGTTAAACAGCAAATCTCAGAGTTCAGACTTTGTCATTCTTTGTCTTCACCTTTTTGTTTTCTTAAACTTTATGACAGTCAGTTTAAGCACTTAATTGGTAAACTCCCGGCCCAGGAATAGCAAACAAAATATCCTTATAAGTCTGTGAAACACCTTGCTTTCTATAATCCTTGTTCCAGATAACAGTGGAACAAAAATCTGGACAAAAATAGAAAGGCACAGTCACACTACTGTTTTGGAAAGAAAACGTATCTTTCTTAGTGACCTTGAACCTGTAACATTAATGTATCATGAATGGGTTTAGTTTCAGTTCAGTTCAGTTCAGTTCAGTCGCTCAGTCGTGTCCCACTCTTTGCGACCCCATGAATCGCAGCACGCCAGGCCTCCCTGTCCATCACCAACTCCCGGAGTTCACTCAGACTCACGTCCATCGAGTCAGTGATGCCATCCAGCCATCTCATCCTCTGTCGTCCCCTTCTCCTCCTGCCCACAATCCCTCCCAGCATCAGAGTTTTTTCCAATGAGTCAACTCTTCTCATGAGGTGGCCAAAGTACTGGAGTTTCAGTTTTAGCATCATTCCTTCCAAAGAAATCCCAGGGCTGATCTCCTTCAGAATGGACTAGTTGGATCTCCTTGCAGTCCAAGGGACTCTCAAGAGTCTTCTCCAACACCACAGTTCAAAAGCATCAATTCTTTGGCGCTCAGCCATCTTCACAGTCCAACTCTCACATCCCTACATGACCACAGGAAAAACCATAGCCTTGACTAGACAGACCTTTGTTGGCAAAGTAATGTCTCTGCTTTTGAATATGCTATCTAGGTTGGACATAACTTTTCTTCCAAGGAGTAAGTGTCTTTTAATTTCATGGCTGCAGTCACCATCTGCAGTGGTTTTGGAGCCCCCCAAAATAAAGTCTGACACTGTTTCCACTGTTTTCCCATCTATTTCCCATGAAGTGATGGGACTGGATGCCATGATCTTCGTTTTCTGAATGTTGAGCTTTAAGCCAACTTTTTCAAGTGAACACCAAATACTCTCTGGCATGTCTCAGCATGCTTTCATTTACATGAGAAATATTCCTTTTAGGTCAAGCCCAGTGGTTGACTAAGGAGAATGTAGAACCTGGAATTGAAAGTCATTAATTTTGTCCTTCTTTATAATCGCCAATTTATTACCATGAACTTGGTGCAATGGAAAATTACTACTTCTTTCTAGATCTCAGCAATTTTAAATGGGAAGAATTTTGTTTGAGTCTTTGAGGTTCAAACACTGCATCTCTTCCCTGTCCTTAGCTGCCTTCTTCTGGATCAGTTACCTCTGATGCCCAAGAAAAGAGCAATGAGATAGGATTTGGATAAATTATGAGAGCCCCTTTTTTTTCTGAGCCTTTGCAATTGTGGCAGCAAGATTGATAAGAGGAAGTATGAATTGCAGCAAGACTAAGTGGGAAAGAAAGAATTCATCCCATCAGGTGAAAACTATGGAACAATTAAATGATGACATCTTGCAGGAAATGTCACCATCACATGTTTTTTTTTTGCCTCATATCATTGGCTATGAGTCAAATTCAAGTTGAGGCATATTTTTTTTCCATCTCTACATCTTCACACTGTAAATTTTGTTTTTTATAAAAATAACCATTCTTTTTCCCATCAAAAGCTGAAAGATATTTCTTTGCCCCTCACTAGGACTTAGCGTTGTTTGTGGTGGGTGGGGGCAGCTGACTTGCATGAAGACAGGTTTCCATATTATATCCTCTTTGGGGTGAACTCAGCCCATGGGTAGATGAACAGCAGCCCTTATTCCCAGGCAGAGCTCATTCTCCTGACTTGACTAATATTTACCTAAGCTTCTCTCTGCCTCTTCCTCCTGAGATTTGTTTTTCTTGTTTTCCCAACCTGGATGCTTTCACCTACAGCTCAGCTTCCTCAGAACTGCTCTTGGCTCACCTTGTGCAGTTTTTTCCACGATTATTGTATTTCTCAACTTGAGTGCTTCCCTTTGTTCTATAACATGACATTCAAACTGCCTTCCTGCTCTCTGCCAGCATACCCCTTGATACTGGTGTGCTTCCCACCTACACAGGTTTGCAGCAAGCTGCTCTAGCTAATCTCTTGGCTTTTGATATTTCCCTAACATGTGTAGGTCAGCCTTATTTGATTTACTGCCAATAAATGAACTCCCTCATGATTTCACCTTTCCATTTGCTTTTATGGATGTGAACGTCCTTCCAGGAAGACTGACTTTTATTCCAGTAGAGAAACAGTATCTGAAGACTTTTTAAAAATGCCTTAGAACATCTCACAAACATTACCATTGTGATTTTTTTATATTATTTCTACTGAAAAGCAGGTGGAAAATAAACATTCAATTTTGAGATGGAAAATTAAAGGCCACTTGCCAACATCAAGTAATTATGTAGAAATCCTGAGAGCTGGCTTAAGTCTTTTTCAAAAACAAGGGGGAATATGCCCTCCAATTCTGCATTCTTCTATGTTTTGGAAGAACCATTCCTATAGCACGATCTCATCATTTGGATTTATTTCAACAGTACATAAGCAATACTTAATATATGCAAGGCACTCTGATCAAGCCTCAGATATAGAATACATGGTCCTTGTCCTTGAGGAAGTGGGTTGACAGCCATGAACAGGAAGTCTATAGTAAATGCTGTGATAAAAGATGAATAAGAATCCTGAGTCACAGACACACAGGAGGTTTAATCAGGTCGGGATGATGAGGAGCACATTATGGAGGAGGCAGCACTGGACAGAACCCTACAGAAAGGAGATACACAGCAATAGAATCACTGCCTGCAGAGAAAAAACACTTGGAGCCATATTCTCTCAGTCCTTCGCTCACCATTTCAGTGTTCCTTTTCAGTATAAATATAGCTTTCAGGTCCCATCCACAAATCAAGGTTATGCCTTTTCTAGGAGCCACCTGAGTATGGATGTGTGTATGTGTTAGTCAGTTGTGTCTGACTCCTTGTGACCCCATGGACTGTAGCCCACCAGGATACTCTGTCCATGGAATTCTCCAGGCAAGAATACTGGAGTGGGTTGCCATTCCTCTCTCCAGGGGATCTTCCTGACCCAGGGATTGAACCTGGTTCTCTTGCATTGTAGGCAGATTTTTTACCACCTGAGCCATGAAGTATTGAGTATGGATAGCTTTGTGCATTTGTAATAGAAAGTAAACATGATTTCAGGCCTCAAGGAAATGAGTTTACAGATAATAGCAAAATGATAGAAATTCTAGTATACTGGAAATAAATGAAAATCAGAGAATTTAGGAAAACATTTTCTGGGTTTTGAAGTTGTGTCTGCTTCACTGAGAAGTATATTGTGAAAATTTCTCAGGATGCTTGTTTCCCAATCTTGTGATTAGCCTCTTGAGATAGTCACATGGGCTGACTTCCTCTAAATCAGTATTCGAGAAGCATTTCAGGCAGACCACCTTGAGGTGATAATTGCCTTTCTCAGGAGACAGTCACATGTGCTAGATCCTCTGGGAGGAAATGAATGAATTGCCCATTGTACATTAAATCTCAGACAAGAAAATGTAAAGGTGAACTTCCAAAACATTAAGGCTCAGAGTAATCACCGGAGTTGGCTAGCTAGCCTTGGGGGGCCCACCCTTCCTAGAATCAGCAAAGTCTTCCCCTGTAGAAAATTACATAAACATTTGAAGGTTTCCGTCTGTCCTCAGAATTCTACTTGTCTGCCAAGATTATAGTCATTTGAGCTGGAAAGTTGGCCAGTTACAATCTCTATTAAGGCATTGATGGCTACACTCATTCCTGTGCTTCCTTGTTCATGATCCTGTGAGTCTCTGGGGTCTTTGGGGTCAAGTGCTGCCTATGAGAGCTGTCAGCATAGAGGAAAGGACATGCTTATGTCTTTTGTATCTAAATGGCAGGGCTTGCTCTGGAGTTGACCCAGGCTAGTCTCCATGGGTCTCTTTTCCATCTTAAGTAAAAGCCTTATACAAAGTGTTGGTTGAGCAGAAATGCAGAAACCATTATCAGGCATCTTTCTTCATGACAACCAATCATCTGCACAATGCACAGGGTTGGTCACATGGCCAATTCTTTCCCACCACCCACGTGCTATTTCTCATACCTTATATCTTGACAGTACTTCTAGTGGAGAGGAAGACAAAGCTGCCCAAGCTTGCATTAAGAAGCTACTCTTGGCTCCTTAACACCCTACTGCCATATTGCTCTCAGAAATAAAAAGTGTTTGCTTTCTCCAGTAGGCAAATGACTCAGAATTTTTTATTTCTCTCTACAGTCATTCTCATCTGTTGCAGATTAGGGTACACTGAGAAACTCTGAGATGGAGTTTAGAGTATGGAATGTTTATTACAGAGCATCCTAGGGACCAAGATTCCAGGAAGGCTGGGAAGGCGAATAGGATTGGGAAGAAGAAAATATTGAGATGAGACACAGACACAAAACTAGCCTTGATCAACTCCATGGGGATCTGTGCCCTTCAGATTTGTCTTGAATTAGACTGAGATTACCAGGTTTTTGTATTCCAGTGTCAGTTGGTCATCACATGTAGGCAACCTAGAATGGGAATAACCTTGAATGAGAGCTCTCTTTGCAGCTAAGGAAAGGCTGAAGGGGTTGAAAGCTGATGACTGTCTGCTGGCAGCATTCCTAATAGCTGGGACAAGAATCTCTTATTGAAGGAAGATGTGTATGGATCTGAGTGGTGCCTACTCTTTGCTCCATTCAGATTACTTCCCAATCTACACTTAAGGAGCAGCTCTTTAGGATGCTTCTAAACTTAGGGTAAACTAAATTCAGGAAGTTTGTGGGACAAACTACAGCCCAATGCTTTGTCTCAAAGTTACAACTTATACTCAATTGCCTCCCTCCTCCACTATTGATTCTAGATCTTTCCTCTCCCTCATCTTCCATCTCTGTCTGTCTCATTTGCTTACCTGATGACGTAACCAATATCCTCAACCCTGAGTATTCTGTCTCAGTCACCATGCCCTTCTCAAACCAGGATTGCCGTGTTTGTCCATTTATCATTATAATTGGGAAGAAAGGACCAAGAGATGCCCAAATAGATCACCTAGGTGCCAGACTTATTCCTTTACGCCCCATTGTGAAATGGCAGCCCTACTACCTGATGACTGGTCAGTTGCCCTGCCAAAACAATGACTCCTCCTCTTGCCAGCTGGTTCCTTGCCACAAGAAGCCTGAATTCCCAGGCTGCAGTCATAGCTCATAATACAAAGGGATTGTTACTGTATCCATTAGTTAAAAAAAAATTTTTTTTTCTCTTTTTAAGAATCAGGATCTACAGGCCCACAGAATGCAGAGCTGCAAAGAAAGGATGCACGCAGCATTCAAACAGGACACTGGGGAAGAAGAGAGGCTGAACTACTTTTTTTTTTTCCTTTTCCTCAGTTCTTATAACCATGTATTTTTCTTTTGGGGTTATAGTACCATATGAAGGCCTTTGATTCAAAGTGTGTACTAGTCTTAGAGGATGACACTCCATGCTGGTAAATCATTGATCTGAAACTTCAGCTGTGCCTTCAGAGACATATTCCAGTGCTCTATCAGGCTACTAGCTTCTGTGTGTAGTGAGATGTATGATATGCCCAGAGGATACTATGATTATGGGTCAACTTTCACATCTGTGTTCTCTATCATGAGTTTCTATGATGCAATGATATATGAAATCCCATACCAGTGGATCAAACTCCATAAACCCTTGGATAGTCTATTGGCTAAGCCCCTGCCAGCAAGAAAGGCAAACAGGTAACAAGTTGGTTTTCTCAGGGATGATGCGACAACAAGGAGTCAGTATTGGTCTCTGTTTCTGGAAGGTTGGATGTTCAGTGGCACCAATAGCTAAATTAGCCTTGGTAAGGGGTGACGCTGCTTATCTAACTTATATGCAGAATACATCATGATAAAACTGGACTGGAAGAAGCACAAAGTGGAATCAAGATTGCTGGGAGAAATATCAATAACCTCAGATATGCAGATGACACCACCCTTATGGCAGAAAGTGAAGAGGAACTAAAGAGCCTCTTGATGAAAGTGAAAGAGGAGAGTGAAAAAGTTGGCTTAAAGCTCAACATTCAGAAAACAAAGATCATGGCATCTGGTCCCATCACTTCATGGGAAATAGATGGGGAAACAGTGGAAACAGTGTCAGACTTTATTTTTGGGGGGCTCCAAAATCACGGCAGTTGGTGATCGCAGCCATGAAGTTAAAAGACGCTTACTCCTTGGAAGGAAAGTTATGACCAACCTAGATAGCATATTCAAAAGCAGAGATATTACTTTGCCAACAAAGGTCCATCTAGCCAAGGCTATGGTTTTTCCAGTAGTTATGTATGGATGTGAGCATTGGACTGTGAAGAAAGCTGAGCGCCAAAGAATTGATGCTTTTGAACTGTGGTGTTGGAGAAGACTCTTGAGAGTCCCTTGGACTGCAAGGAGATCCATCTAGTCCATTCTGAAGGAGATCAGCCCTGGGTGTTCATTGGAAGGAATGATGCTAAAGCGGAAACTCCAGTACTTTGGCCACCTCATGTGAAGAGTTGACTCATTGGAAAAGACTCTGATGCTGGGAGGGATTTGGGGGCAGGAGGAAAAGGGGATGACAGAGGATAAGATGGCTGGATGGCATCACCAACTCAATGGATGTGAGTCTGAGTGAACTCCAGGAGTTGGTGATGGACAGGGAGGCCTGGTGTGCTGCGATTCATGGGGTCGCAAAGAGCCGGACACGACTGAGCAACTGAACTGAACTGAACTGAAGGGGAAATCCATGCTTTTGGGCATGTGTATAGCCTTCATTTTTACCACCTCAGCTTACTCTGTTTATACAGCCATTTTTTTTTTTTTTTTAGCTTTGGGATTGACAGTGATAAAGACTGGCTGATATAAACAGGCTGAGTCATTTTTGCTGCATAGTTGTTTAGGATTTTCTCTGTGTTGGATGCTATTGGTGGGTGTGTTCATAAGATAAAAGATTTTTATAATTTATGCACACTCTCATATTCATACTTCTACCCTAGATTTCCTTGTCTCTGATCTTCGTCTGTTTTCTTTTCCAAACCTTAATAGCCAAGCCACTGGCTACTGCCCATGAGTTCATATATGTAGTCCAACCTTGGGCCACTTCTCTCTCTACACAAAGTATATGGCCAGGTATAGAGAGTTGAGTCTGCACTATCCCTTGCAGTCCTGTATACTCAGAAAGTATCTTCTCTTTCCCTTATCAGGCTTGTTATGTCCCTTTATTGGTTATGGTGCAACTTACCCTATTTTGGCCACCTGATGGTAAGAGCCAACTCATTGGAAAATGTCCTGATGCTGGGAAAGATGACGGGCAGGAGAAGAAAGGGTGACAGAGGATGAGATGGTTAGATGGCATCACCAACTCAAAGGGTACAAGTCTGGGCAAACTTTAGGAGATAGTGAAGGACAGGGAAGCCTGTCATGCTGCAGTCCATGGGATCGCGAAGAATCATATAAGACTTAGTGACTGAATAGCAATCTTAAAGATGATATGTCATAGCTATAGAGTGGAATGTTAGCCACAAAAAGTAATGAAGTTATGCTATTTATTGTAATATGGATAAACCTAGAGATTATTATGTTTCATGAAATAAATCAGAGAAAGATAATGTATAATATTATCTGTATGTGGGACCAAAAGATAATATGAATGAATATATATATAGCAAAACAGAAACAGACGCACAGACATAGAAAACAAATCAATGGTTACCAGTGGGGAGAGGGAAAGGAAGAGGGGGAAGTTAAAGGTGTGGGATTAACAGATACAGACTACTAAGTAGAAAATTGATAGGTATCAGAGAGATATTTTACATCACAGAGAATTATAGCCATTATCTTTTAACAGCTTTTCATGGAGTAGAATCTGTGAAAATGCTGAGTCATTCTTCTGTATAGCTAAAACTAGCGCGATATTGCAAATCAAATACGTGTGTGCGTGCATGCTCAGCTGTGTCTGACTCTGTGACCCATGGACTGTCACCCATCAGGCTCCTCTGTCATGGAGTTTTTTCAGCCTAGAATACTAGAGTGTGTTGCCATTTCCTCCTCCAGGGGATCTTCCTGACTCAGGGATCAAACCCACGTCTCTTGTGTCTCCTGCCTTGCAGGAGAATTATTTACCACTAGTGCCATCTGGGAAGCCTGCAAATCAAAAATACTCCAATTGAAACACAAATAAAAGTGGTAACTTAAAAAAATCTTAGCTATCAGTCCACTGGCTATCATGGGAGGTAGGAATGTATCCTGAGGGAGTGTATACATTGTCCTGCAGAGAGAAGGCCTCTGCATTTCCTCTTGCAAGAGGAGAAATGTGAGCTTTTGGTGGTAGGTGGGCAACAGGCACTTCTCCTGTCATATAGGGTTTGGGGAAATCTAAGGATTTTGGACTTTTTGGGGCCTCCACATAGATACCTACTCAGTGTGCCAGGGTCCTGTTTTTCTTAGTGAGGGCCCTAATCTTAACATAGAAAATCTGTCTTGATTAGGAGTTTAGCCTTTGATGAGTGTTTAGGCTTTGATTCAGAGTTTGGCTCCGTTGATGATTATATTCTAGTCCTAGTCCTTGGATTTCTATGCCTTCCTGCAGCAGAGAAAGAGATCCTTTTTATTTGCTATTAAGAAGGCTTTCTACTTTCACAATTGCTTTTTATCACCTGTTAATTTCTATAGACTTTTGTTTTCTTTCTTCCAGACAAGGAGTTTAGAAAGTAGCAGTACAATTCCATTGTTTTTATAGTTTCTATTACCTCTTTTTGTCAAGTGCAACATATAGTACTGGCTAGGGCATCTCATGCACCTTTATACCGTCTCAGTTCACCAGTGGTGATGTGAATACTTGGCCCTTCACCTAGTGCCAGGGCTGTCTGTTCTCCCCCTGCCATCAGGGAGGAAGTTCGCATCGTCAGCTAAAGGTCCAGAGCCGGAACCCCATCTTCTTTCCTACATCTTTGGAGCACTCCTGGTACCAACTGTCACAGGGTGAGGTTTCCCAGGAAGCAGACCCTGAGTTGGAGATTAGAACTTGCTTTATTTATTAAAGAGAGTTCATGGACACCTATAGAAGGGAGGGGAATGAAGTAGGATTGGGCAAAAGGAAAAGCTGAGCTGAAATGCAAGTGTAACTACAGCCTCAGTCAGCATCGTAAGGATCCTTGGAGCTAAAATGGTCATTCATAGGTATCTTGAGTTGGGCCATAATGGTCAGGACTTTGTATTCTTGAACTGATCTGGTATTGGATGTGGATGTTCATGGAAAAGGGCATGACCATGGATGAGAGGGCTCAAGAGCTGAGACAATCTTGAAGAAGCTCACAGTCAAAAGCTGACTGCTGACAACTCTCCAAGGAGCAGGAAGAATTGAGTCTTCCAGTGAAGAAGGATATGGACATGAGAGCTAATCTTTGGGGGAAGTGCAATTTTAGGAGCAATGGCAGTCACTTGCAGAAAGATTGTGCCATCCACCCGCACCACTCTGTGCCTTTGTGTAAAGGCAAATCAGAACATATTCTTCAAGCATTGCTTCCCCAAGGGAGCCCTCTTTCATCACCCCTAATCCTGTCTTCTTGCTTAACTCACTCCCTGGATCCAGTGAGTCCCTATGACACTTTAAATATGCCTTTATGTAGCTATCTTAGTCCATTCTGGCTGATATAATACTAATACCATAGACTGTGTGACTTATAAAGAACAGAAATATATTCCTCACAGTCCAAGATTGAGGTGCCAGTTGATTTGACGTCTGGTGAGAGCCCTCTTGCTGTGGATAGTTGGTTATCTTCTTGCTGTATTTTCACATGGCTGAGGAAGAAAGGGAGCTCTCTGGTTCTTTTTTATAAGGACACTAATCCCATTCTTGAAAGTTTCACCTCTATGACCTAGTTCTCTCCCAAAGGTCCCACCTCCAAATATCATCACATTGGGAACTATGTTTCAACATGTGAATTTTTGGGGGGGAAGGGCAGTACAAACATTCAGTCTGTGACTTTAACACTTATCACATTGAGATATAATTGTGTAGTTACCTGTTATATTTCTACTTTCTTGAGGGTTGTAACTTTCATTCATTTGATCTTAAGGATCAGAATCAGTATTGTACCTTTCATATGCCATGACTATTAACTGAACAATGTGTCAAAAATACACAAATGCATCAGACCATCATTCATGTCATATTATAAGGCTATAGATATAGCATTAAGAGATCCAATTTGAGTCTTTATTTAGTCATAAACAGATAATAGATAAGTCAGTTAGTCTTCATATGTCTGAGTTTCACCTCCCCTAAACTGTAAGGAAGTGTCCTCCATAGTTTATATCATTATTATTAAGATAAAAGAATGTTCAGTTCAGTTCAGTTGCTCACGCATGTCTGACTCTTTGCAGCCCCATGGACTGCGGCACACCAGGCTTCCCTGTCCAAGTTCACCAATTCCTGGAGTAAAGTCATGTCCATAACTTCAGTGATGCCATCCAATCATCTCATCCTCTGTCGTCCCCTTCTCCTCCCGCTTTCAATCTTTCCCAGCATCAGAGTCTTTTCCAACAAGTCAGTTCTTCCCATCAGGTGACCAAAATATTGGAGTTTCAGCTTCAACATCAGTCCTTCCAATGAATATTCAGGACTGATTTCCTTTAGGATGGACTAGTCGGATCTCCTTGCAGTCCAAGAGACTCTCAAGAGTCTTCTCCAACACCACAGTTCAAAAGCATCAATTCCTCAGAGCTCAGCTTTCTTTATAGTCTAACTCTCACATCCATACATGACTACTGGAAAAAACATAGCTTTGACTAGACGGACCTTTGTTAGCAAAGTAATGTCTCTGTTTTTTAATATGGTGTCTAGGTTGGTCATAGCTTTTCTCCCAAGGAGCAAGCGTTTTTTAATTTCCTAGCTGCCATGACCATCTGCAGTGATTTTGGAGCCCCAAATATAAAGTCTGTCACTGCTTCCATTGTTTCCTCATCTATTTGCCATGAAGTGATGGGACCAGATGCCATGATCTTAGTTTACCTAATGTTGAGTTTTAAGCCAGCTTTTTCACCCTCTTCTTTCACTTTCATCAAGAGGCTCTTTAGTTCTTCTTTGCTTTCTGCCATAAGGGTGTTGTCATCTGCGTATCTGAGGTTATTGATATTTCTCCTGGGAAACTTGATTCCAACTTGTGCTTCATCCAGCCTGGCATTTTGCATGATGTACTTGTACTCTGCATATAAGTTAAATAAGCAGGATGACAATATGCAGCCTTGACGTACTCTTTTCTCCATTTGGAACCAGTCTGTTGTTCCATGTCCAATTCTAACTGTTGCTTCTTGACCAGCATACAGATTTCTCAGGAGGCAGGTCAGGTGGTCTGTTATTCACAGTTTGTTGTGATCCACAGAGTCAAAGGCTTTGGCAAAAGTAGAAGTTTTTCTGGAACTCTCTTGCTTTTTCGATTATCCAGTGGATGTTGGCAATTTGATCTCTGGTTCCTCAACCTTTTCCAAATCCAGCTTGAACATCTGGAAGTTCATGGTTCATGTACTGTTAAAGCCTGGCTTGGAAAATTTTGAGCGTTACTTTGCTAACATGTGAGATGAGTGCAATTGTGTGGTGGTTTGAACATTCTTTGGCATTGCTCTTCTTTGGGATTGGCATGAAAACTGACCATTTCCAGTCCCATGGGCACTGCTGAGTTTTCCAAATTTGCTGGCATATTGAGTGCAGCACTTTCACAGAATCATCTTTTAGGATTTGAAATAGCTCAACTGGAATTCCATCACCTCCACTAGCTTTGTTTGTAGTGATGCTTCCTAAGGCCCACTTGACTTCACATTCCAGGATGTCTGGCTCTGGGTGAGTGATCACACTATTGTGGTTATCTGGGTCATGAAGATCTTTTTTGTATAGCTTTTCTGTATATTCTTGCCACTTCTTCTTAATATCTTCTACTTCTGTTAGGTCCATACCATTTCTGTCCTTTATTGTGCTCATGTTTACATGAAATGTTCCTTTGGCATCTGTAATTTTCTTGAAGAGATCTCTAGTCTTTCCCATTCTATTGTTCTCCTCTATTTCTTTGCTTTGATCCCTGAGGAAGGCTTTCTTATCTCTCCTTGCTGTTCTTTGGAACTCTGCATTCAAATGGGTATATCTTTCCTTTTCTCCTTTGCCTTTAGCTTCTCTTCTTTTCTCAGCTATTTGTAAGCCCTTGTCAGACAACTATTTTGCCTTTTTGCATTTCTTTTTCTTGAGGATGGTCTTGATCCCTGTCTCCTGTACAATGTCACGAACCTTCGTCCATAGTTCTTCAGGCACTCTGTCTATCAGATCTAATTCCTTGAATCTATTTGTCACTTCCACTGTATAATCGTAAGGGATTTGATTTAGGTCATACCTGAATGGTCTAGTGGTTTTCCCTACTTTCTTCAACTGAAGTCTGAATTTGGCAATAAGGAGTTCATGATCTGAGCCACAGTCAGCTCCCTGTCTTGTTTTTGCTGACTGTATAGAGTTTCTCCATCTTTGGCTGCAAAGAATATAATCAATCTGATTTCAGTATTTACCATTTGGTGATGTCCATGTGTAGAGTCTTGTCTTGAGTTGTTGGAAATGGGTGTTTGCTATGGCCAGTGCATTCTCTTGGCAAAACTGTTAGCCTTTGACCTGCTTCATTTTGTACTCCAAGGCCAAATTTTCCTGTTACTTCAGGTAGCTCTTGACTTCCTACTTTTGCATTCCAGTGCCCTATAATGAACTGGAGAAGGAAATGGCAACCCACTCCAGTGTTCTTGCCTGGAGAATCCCAGGGACGGGGGAGCCTGGTGGGCTGCTGTTTATGGGGTCGCACAGAGTCGGACACAACTGAAGCGACTTAGCAGCAGCAGCCCTATAATGAAGAGGACATCTTTTTTGGGGTGTTAGTTCTAGAAAGTCTTGTAGGTATTCATAGAACCGTTCAACTTCATCTTCTTCAACATTACTGGTAAGATATGTGAAAGAATTTGGGGTAAGAAAAGGGGTGTACAAATGCCAGGAATTATTACTGTTTCTTTCTCTGTCACTCTGTGTTCACTTCTGTTCTTGCTGCCTAAAAATATTTCATTTGCTCTTGCAACTCTGTGGTTAATCACAGACACAGGTTCTTCACCATTGTTACGGTGTATTCTTCAGTTAAGTACAACTGATCCATACATGTATTTGAAAACTGGTGAACAAATGAACCATTGAACATGATCACCTCGAAAAGCACACTCTGGGATCATCAAAGTCTATACATAGAGGCTAACAGATGATAAAGATATGGTCTCTGAAGATATGGTTTTTAGTCTGCTAGAGGAAGACCAACACGTAACAATTCAGGAGAAATGACATAAGTATTTTATGGATATAAATTTGAGATGGGATATAGTTCAGGTATAAAGGAAGGAGTGCTGGTGATTGGGTGGTGGTCAGAAGAGCCTTCATTAAAAGATGAGGCTTGCACAACCAGTAATAGAGGAGTAGATCTGATTTAGGAAGAAAAGGAACTGCAGGGCATCCAGGATGAGCAGAGGCACTGAAGAGTGAGAAAATGGGAGGACTCTAAACTATTTGAGCAGAACACAGGTTACAGGGGGCAGTGAAAAAGAAGGCAGCCCCATGAGGCTCCCAACATGTGTCATGAAGACATCATTGAACATGCTCTGTATGGGATCTTCTTCTGAAAAACCTTCCGAGATCCTTCAAGAAGAATTCTTGCTTTTGTTGCATGGGTCTCAGATACAGCGGATGGGGCCACCATCTCATTTGTTGTTATTGTTGTTTGCTTTTATTTCTGTCCTTCAGCCTAGGCCTTGGGCTTTTCAGGGCTAGGGATTTTCTGTGTCCTCAGAATTCATGATGGTAACAGGCACAGAATAAATATATACTGAGAGATGAATGAAAAGATGTAATATCTTTGCTTACTTAGTTTAAGTAAGTCAAAACCATCAGGAATCAAAGAGAAGAAAGCTTTATAACTTAAAGAGGTAAATGTAGAGTAAAAAATTATCAGAAGTAGAATCTGAGCACTTGAATTCAAGTTCTCAAAGTGAGGCAGTGGTTTTGTGATTTGGACCCCTGGAGAACCTTGCTAAGCTTCAGGGGATCAATCACACTTAGCACTCAAAATCATTGAAAGAATTAAACAATTTACGTGTGCACAAGGACACTGCTTTTTTTATCCTAGACCTAGGTCTCCATGCTCAAGTTCTCATTTCATTTTTTAAAATTATTTTAGCCACACCCAGTAGAGGTAAGAACGAGACTTGACATGGTGAACTTAATGGAATTCAAAAGAAAAGATCTTCTCTTAAACTGGAGGCCTGTTCTGTGATAGAAGAGCCAAAGCTAAGACACCAGAGCGTGAGTCCCCACTCTGCCACCTGTTGACTCTATGACTTTATGTGCATTATTTAATCTCTCTGTGCTCCCAGTGCTCATCTGCAGAATCAGGATTTGTTGATTCAGTTGCTATTTTGACACTAGGAACTGCAAGTGTGAACAAAATATACAAAATTACCAGGTGATTTTTATACACTAATTTCGAGAAGTACTGAATTCTAAATTTGGGTATTTAAATATTCCTATATCTTGGCTCTTCCCTAAACAAATTAAATAATAATCTGCAGGAGGGAGCCAGGAATAAGTTTGTTTGTTTTAAAGCTTTACAGGTGATTCCAATGTGTAAGAAAAGAACCACTCATATAAGATGATTTCTGGATTGGTAAATATTTAGTAAAGGAGCAGATATGAATCTGTATATATTTGGAATAATTTTTAGTTCCTCTCTTTTTCTTTTCTCTTCCTTTTAACAATATGCCAAGTGCACACTGAGTGAATTGACAGAACTAGTTCATAAATCCCCAGCAAGACTGCATTCTTTGGTCTGTCATATTGTGCTGATTCCATCTGCACGTTTAGCCCAATGCCCAGCCATAGCCTTTATGGGCTGATTGGCTTCATATCCTACTGGCTGCTGAACAGCGGCCAATCCCCCTGGCAAGAGGCCCACTAAGATACCGTCAGAGAATAAAACAAAGGACTTGCCATTGCATTGGCTCTGGGGTTGGAATTAAATCAGGAAAATAACTTCCTCTGTGATCTGAGGTAGAATAAGACTTGAGTTTGTGCCCAGTTGTGTCCAGAATTGAGGGTTAACATCAAAATGTATCCAAGAGTAAGGGATATCCAAGAGTATGGGACCAAAATTCCACAATAAATTCAGTATCCTCAAGTCAGGAGGATGCAAGACCAATGTAGGTGTGAGAGTCAAAGTAGAAATGAAGCCAGGGCTCCTGGGACACTGACCATGAATCAGCCTGGGTTGTCTAGAACTTGTTTTTATTTGGCCACAGAATAAACTGTCTAGAGTTAAAGGCATATTGTGTGTGTGTGTGTGTGTGTGTGTGTGTGTGTGTGTGTATGAGTTAGTCATTCAGTTGTGAATGACTCTTTGTGACTCCATGAACTGTAGCTAGCCGAGCTCCTCTGTTCATGGAATTCTCCAGGCAAGAACACTGGAGTGGGTAGCCATTTCCTTCTCCAGGGAATCTTCCCAAGCCAGGGATTAAACATGGGTCTCCCACATTGCAGGCATATTTTTTACCCTCTGAGCCACCAGGGAAGCATAAGATTTGTGTAAATAAATAACAGCTATTACAGTTCTGAGATTCTCTGATCTATTTCAATTAGGACTCTATTCTTGGTGCTGGGAGACCTATTCCATTATAATGATTGTCTCCTTACAATAAATTTTCTTTCCTTATTGTAAATATGATTTATTCTGAAAGTGTTAGGATTTTTGTAATAGGAGATAAGAATGTCTTATCAGGATTTCAAAGGATCCAGATGGTCATTGTTTTGTGGTGTGATAAATGTAATGTTAAAGAAAAAGACTGCTTTGAAAAGTCGTTAGATGGTCATGAATTGTGATTGAGGCTGAGATAGGGTAAGTAAAGAGATTTTTTTCTTCTTTTCCTTTAGTATAGAAGCACTTTTTCCTTTCCTGAGCCTTGAATACAAGAAGGAGCAACAAGGCAATTCTGGATAAATAAGTACTTAGAATTACCATCCTAACTCCCTTTATACCAAAAAAAATATGTCAAAACACATTATTATTTCTCTAGGGCCATGACATCTTAAAAAGATGCAAAGAGCTGGAATGGAGGGAATGAGAGTGCTATCCAGTCGTTCATTGGTGGTGGCAAATACATTTCTACGTATTTCTGATATTACAGACAGATACTCTGTGCTAATTTTATTATTATTTTTTAATTTTATTTTATTTTTAAATTTTACATAATTGTATTAGTTTTGCCAAATATCAGCTAATTTTAAAAGCCATAAGAGAACTCAATAGTGTGGAAAGACTGGAAAGAAGATACATTTCTTCTTCTGAAAAAGGCATAGGGAAGCATGAGCACCATCTTTTCTTCACCACTGGATTTGTAAATAAGAGGATAAAGTGAGAGAATTTGATTCCCCAGTTCTTCCAGGAAAGTGCAATAGCAAAGTCATTGTCCAAATGGCAGTCCAAAGGTTGTGATAAAGAATTCAGGTGTATGAGGGTACTTCAAAATAAGGAAACTGAATCCTGGTGAAGAAATTGAAGCTCCAAAAGGTCAAGTGGTTTGCCCAAGGCCACTGATGGCCTGAAGTGGTCCCCAAAACTCTAACTATTAACGCATTGCCAGGTTTATTGTTTCATAGAACCGAGTTTCTTCTAATCAAGAAGCCTCGTGTGGAGCAAAACATCCTTTTCATTTACCACTGCTGCTGCTGCTGCTGCTGCTGCTAAGTGACTTCAGTCGTGTCCGACTCTGTGCGACCCCATAGACTGCAGCCCACAAGGCTCCCCCGTCCCTGGGATTCTCCAGACAAGAACACTGGAGTGGGTTGCCATTTCCTTTTCCAATGCATGAAAGTGAAAAGGGAAAGTGAAGTTGCTCAGTCGTGTCCGACTTCCAGCGACCCCATGGACTGCAGCCTACCAGGCTCCTCTGTCCGTGGGATTTTCCAGTGGAGTGGGGTGCCACTGCCTTCTCCATCATTTACCACAGGGAAGCTATTTCCTTCAGAGAACTACTGCTTGCTCTTGATTTTTCAGGAGATCAGTTATCTCATGGTTCCTCCCATTCATTGCCAGTTTATTTCCCTATTCATAGTCAGTACTTGGGAGGAGAGAAAAATAGAGGGGATAAAACATGTGGTCATTCTTCCACCCGTTAGTGGTTTGGTAGAGGGCTTGTGAGGAGAGACAGTAGGCAGAAAGATTGAAATGATTTTTTATAATTGCCTGGGGATTTTATTTGTTCTAAAATATTAATGACATAACAGAAAATTTGAGAGCTTAACTAAAAATACATTAGTACTCAGGTTTCAAAGCCTCCACTGTTTCATGATTCAAAATTTAAACATTGAATCTTATTCAATCATAGAAATCAGTAACCTTTATTCTGTGAGTTTAGTTCATGATTTATTCTCCTGTTGGAAACAGTGTTTTATAATAGAAATCAAATTTTATATTTGTAAACGTGTATAAGAGTGTGAGTGACTGAAAGAAGGTAAGTTCCCAGGCTTTTCTAAGCTGAGAATGTCAACCTATGTGTGAACAAGTGCCTTTCTAGCCGATACTGGGTGTAAGCCACTTGAAATTTTGGAGGGAGGCCAGCATCTCATCATCTTGGCTGATCTCTTTGCACACAGTGCAATGCTCTTGTGTGCCAAGCCAGAGCAGTAAAATGCCAAAGGCTTGCCCAAAATGCCAATGATAATACACCTATTTTCATCCAGCACAGCCACTGTAGTTCACGTAGTTACTTTCCCAGCTGAAAAATGCTGGTGAACCAGCATGGTGAGGTGCAGATAAGTACCTGCTTCTAGTTACTGGCAAACAGCAAAGACAATTAAACTTTAGTATTGAGTCATTTGTCAGCTGGGCAGGCTGATTTCAACTCCTACCGCTGAGTTTTCAAGCTGCGTAGGATTTTGCCATATCGCGCTTGCTTTACATTAATAGCTGTGCTGTTAAATTCTAGAAAAACCAAATGCTTTTAATAGAGACTGCATGCCTATATTCTGGAGCACGTGCAATACTAATCATTCTAGTTTCTGAACTGAAATTGGGTGGTTGATGCCAGGAGGGGAGATTATTACATGCGTTGATGCCTCGTGAGCAGACAAAATGCAACTCCTCCTTGTTGGTTAAAAACCTTTGCGAATACCAAGTCAGCCTCCCACACTCATGAATCTTCTCCATCTCTTCAGTGGGAGTTTTATGTGGGAATTAAGAAGAGAAAAATGTCACTCAGGGCGTGTATCTGATCATGATTTAATATCTAAGCCAAGAAGTCCTCAGAGAGTGAAAGCATCTACCCACATAACAGTAAGTCATGAACACAGGCGGCAACGGGCCTCAGAAGAAGCCTCTGCAGTGTCTGGATGCAAATGAGTTATAAGCTTTATCATTTTAAATTTGATAAACCCAGATAGACCTTCACAAGAAAACTTCATATTAGGAAACTTAATTGACTACAAACGATAAAATAGTCAGTGTTTACTTTTGTTATCCCTTTATAGGAGGATCATAAAAGTCCCTGTTGATACTTGCTGTGAGGAAAAAAAAAAAAAAAAAAAAAACCTTAAAATAATTTAAATACCTGCATGGCCAAAAACAGCAAAGTGAGAGGACTTGAGGGAGCAGGAAGGGCAGAGTGTTTGAGAACTGAAAGCTTCCTCAACTAGACCAATTAATTATATCCCTCTGTATGATTAACATGCATTCATTGAAAATCAGAGTCCATATAGTTTTGATTACTGTTAAACAAATACAAACACTAAACAAGCACAGCCATGTTTTATTAAAATAAATAATGGAGCTTAAGGATTCATCCATGGCATTTAAAGGCAGCCCCATCTTCATGGCGCTGATTCCCATGGGGTAATTACATGAGTCAGTCCACCGGACACCCAGCTGAGCCGGAAGCAGGTTTGCAGGGAGTGAGGACAGTCTGGCCTGCGATTCTTTCTGCTTGGTCTTTGAGTTGCTGAGTTAGTGTAGACCAGGGCAGCCTCCTTAACCAAGAGGGGGGTTTTTGTAACTAAAGAAGCAGTCATGGTGTGGCTCTAGCCCTATTCATGTTTGAAAACTAAAGAAATTTGAGAAGCATTAAGAAGGAAGCTTTATGTAACCTTTTACAAGAGAGCTGGGGAGGCCAGATTGACTCTCCAAGGGCTGCAGGGATGCTCCTCTGTAAGGCAAGCTGAGGTCCCAGCAAGGTGGAATCCACCATTGCTCTCTAATGGAGACACCTTCCAACTGTATCCCTAACCTCTCACACTATGGGATGGTAGGTTTCATCACCTCCAAGGAGAGATACCTTGACTCATAACTTTTAAATATCTTAGCTGTAGCTCTCAGAAGTAGTCCATGCAACATTTTGCAGGTGGAGCAGATCGTGTTTAAGAATTTACATGAGGGCCCTTAAAACTGTTTTGGGGCAACTTCTTAAGGCAGATCAATAAAACAGAATATCATGTTTTACATAGGATTTTACCAACATAGTGGCATACTAATGCTGATTTTCAAGATTTTTTTTTTTTTTCAGAATGGTTTTAGGTTCACCACAAAATTGAGAGGAAGGTATGGAGATTTTCCATGTACTCCATAACCTCCCACCCCCGTCAACATGCATAGCCCCCACCCTCATTATCAATATCTCAATATCCCTCACAAGACTGGTACATTTGTTGCAACTGATGAACCTATACAGATACGTCCTAATCACCTGAAGTTTGTAGTTTCCCTTAGGGTTCAATATTGGTATTGTGCATTTTGAGGGTTTAGACAAGTGTGTATTGACAGGCATTCATCATTATAATAGCATAACGTGCATTTTTGCTGCCTCTGTGCTCTGCCTAGTCATTGCTCCCTTCACCCCCAAACCCTGGAAGCCACTGATCTTTTTACTGTCTTCATAGTTTGCCTTTTCCAGGATGTCATATAGTTGGAATCATACAATATGTAGCCTTTTAAAATTGGCTTCTTTTGTTTCAGTTCAGTCAGTCAGTTCAGTTGCTCAGTCATGTCTGACTCTTTGCGACCCCATGAATCACAGCATGCCAGGCCTCCCTGTCCATCACCAACTCCCAGAGTTTACCCAAACTCATGTCCATCGAGTTGGTGATGCCATCCAGCCATCTCATCCTCTGTCATCCCCTTCTCCTCCTGCCCTCAATCCCTCAAAGCATCAGGGTCTTTTCCAATGAGTCAACTCTTCGCATGAGGTGGCCAAAGTATTTGAGTTTCAGCTTCACATCAGTCCTTCCAATGAACATCCAGGACTGACCTCCTTTAGGATGGACTGGCTGGATCTCCTTGCAGTCCAAGGGACTCTCAAGAGTCTTCTCCAATACCACGGTTCAAAAGCATCAATTCTTCAGTGCTCAGTTTTCTTTATAGTCCAACTCTCACATCCATACATGACTACTGGAAAAACCATAGCCTTGACTAGACGGACCTTTGTTGGCAAAGTAATGTCTCTGCTTTTGAATATGCTATCTAGGTTGGTCATAACTTTCCTTCCAAGGAGTAGGCATCTTTTAACTTCTTTTGTTTAGTAGTATGCATTTCAGTTTCTCCCTTTTCATGGCTGTATAGCTTAATTCTTTTTAGCACTGAATAAAATTCCTTTGTCTAGAGTAAACTGTATTTCAGTTAATTTATCCTTTTGTCTATTGAAGGACATATTAATTGCTTCTAAGTTTTGGCAATTATAAGTAAAACTGCTATAGACATCTGTGTGTAAGATTTTGTGTACTTATAAGTTTTTAACTCTTTTGGGTAAATACCAAGGAGCCATAATTGCTTACTTATATGGTAAGACATATCTAGTTTTACGAGAAACTGCAAAACTGTCTTCCAAAGTGGCTGTACCATATTTATTCCCATGAACAATGAATGAGCATTCCTGTTCTCCACATCCTCGCTAGCATTTGCTGTTGTCAGTGTTCAGATTTTGGCCTTTCTAATAAGCATTAGTGGAGCCACATTGTTTTAATTTGCATTTCCCTGATTCCATATGATGTGGAGCATCTTTTCATATGCTTATTTGCCATCCGTGTATTTTCTTTGGTGAGATGTCTGTTGAGATACTTGAGCCATTTTCAACTGAATTGTTTGTTTTCTTATTGTTGAGTTTTAAGAGTTCTTTGTATGTTTTGAATGAGTTCTCAGATGTGTCTGTTGAAAATATTTTCTCTCAGTGTGTAGCTTATTTTCCCACTGTTTTTGCAGAGTAGAAGTTTTTAATTTTAATAAATCCAGCTTATTTTTTTTTTCATGAATCATGACTATGATGTTATATCTAAAAAGTCGGCAGCATACTCAAGGTCATCTAAGTTTTCTCCTATAAGATATGTTTTTAAATTGAGTCTCTTCATGAGTATAATTTCTTCATCTGCAGATATAAGCATTGCCATTCTCTCTTCCCTTGCCCCAAGATGGGATTATGATCAGGAAGGAAATCTAGCTGATGTGCATTGTTACAGAAAAATCCAAAGCAATGCCAATTGGCAGAGGGAAGGAAGATTCTTAGTGTTTGGCAATTAACACAGCTTATCCTTTTGGCCAAGAAAATTTACCCACAGAAACATTTTTTTAGAAACCTACAATGCAATACCTTTTCTAGGTTCTTAAATATTGCTGGGAAAATCCAAGCCATACAAAGATATTTTTTACTTATCTCCAGGGAAATCAAGCTATTGGATTATTAACACTAGGTTATATCATAACTGCACTGTTTGATGATGTGTCTGGGAATCAGAGGATGAACTGTTGCAGACTGGTGTGGGTGTTGGTTATTTTGAAGCTGAGTTTATTTGAAAAGAACTCTTTACAAGTTTCTGTATGTTATGTTGTTTGGCCCAGAGAGTTGATACAAGTCTTGAAGCTGGAGATTGTGAGATAAATAATGCAGGGTAGAAACTTGCCCCACTAATTAATCAGAATCTTGTGAACCTGAGCGGAGTGAGTCACAGGCAGCCAACTAGGTAAAATGGGACTATAATACTTACTATTCTAGATGAAAGACAATCACAATTTTGGATCCAGATGCTAAACAAAGAAAGGAAAAGAAGTGAAAAAAAAAAAAGATGATTCAAATTTTGGAACTGATTCCTGGTGAAAGACATTGCAACTCAACACAATTTTATTCACAAGTTTATTCAATAATAAATGAAAATTAAATCATAATGAATTAAACAGAAGGAATTATGAATTATTATTTGTATTAACCTGCAAGTGTATAAACACAGGCTTCCCAGGTGCCTCAGAGGTTAAAGCGTCTGCTTGCAATACGGGAGACCTGGGTTCGATCCCTGGGTCAGGAAGATCCTCTGGAGAAGGAAATGGCAACCCACTCCAGTGTTCTTGCCTGGAGAATCCCATGGAAGGAGGAGCTTGGTGGGCTACAGTCCATGGGGTTGCAAAGAGTCGGACACGACTGAGTGACTTCACTTCATTTCACTTCAAACACACCCTTAATGTGACAGTTTTTAGACCTAATCAAACCCCTCATCAATTCATTTCTTTTCTCAGTGTGTTTGATAGCATTGGAGAAGTTTTTCATACATTGTTTTTCTGCTGGGTTTTCAGTAAGTTGGCACTTTATGCTTTCCATTCCTTAATTTTTACCTGTTGTCTCTATATTTTCTGAGTCTCTAACTTAATAATAACACATCAGTAAGAAATACTTGCCCAATATGCAGAAATATCATTAATGAGTTGTCTCATGATGGATCTTAATTACATAAAAGGCTTCTGCTAACAACCCCAATCAAGTTAACACAGAAAAGAAACTGATAATGGCATTTTTGGTGATTTTTGATAGTCAAGTGACCTCAGATATTATAAGACACCCAAATCTAATATCAATGAGATTTCTCCCACACTTTATAATATAACTTGTAAGTTTGGGTGAAAATTGTATTTAGGATGTATAGGAAGTCAAAACATAGGCATATGTGGCAAGAGGGTTTTAAGGTCTGACTTATCTGAGGTGAACGCATGCTGGTGCTTCCTGATTCTTGAGCTGGAATCAAGCATTTTGAAATTTTCCTTATTTTAAATAAATGATTTACTGAACATATTCTAAAGTTCCAGTCACCCTTGGAGGAGACTGATTTTTCCTCAGTGCCCTGAAATGCACCTTAAAAAATAAAACTCCTTTGAAATATGCACCATCACTAATGGAAATGGAAATTGCAACAATTAAACAGTGTAATAAGAAATATACTTTACCAGGTACTTTTAAACTAGGAGAGACCTATTAAACCTTGCTAAGAACATCTAAGCATTAATAGAGTTGTTATTTAGATATTGCAAAGGATTCTTTTGTAAAATTCCTTTATGCTCAGACTGAACTCATTTATTTGAGGAGAGGTAACAGAGATCAGCCCTGGGATTTCTTTGGAAGGAATGGTGCTAAAGCTGAAACTCCAGTACTTTGGCCACCTCATGCGAAGAGCTGACTCGTTGGAAAAGACTCTGATGCTGGGAGGAATTTGGGGCAGGAGGAGAAAGGGGCGACAGAGGATGAGATGGCTGGATGACATCACTGACTCGATGGACCTGAGTCTGAGTGAACTCCGGGAGTTGGTGATGGACAGGGAGGCCTGGCGTGCTGCGATTCATGGGGTTGCAAAGAGTCGGACACGACTGAGCGACTGAACTGAACTGAACATCAGACCATTATTAGATACAAAACATCTGAGTTCTGGTTTCAGCTCCACCTCTAGCAAACTCATTGACCTGGTCCAGAAGGACAGCCTAAATCCTCCTGCTAGTAGTGGACTCGGTGACCTTGGGCAAGCCACTTATTCACTAAGTCTTTATCTCTTCATCTTTAAATTGGACTCCTCTTTGCTCTCTTCCTTATGGGAGTTAAGGAGATAATATTGTTAAATTGCTTTGAGTTCCTAAGAAGAGAAGCACTCCTCAAATGGAAGCACCATTATATTGTTTGGCAATCAAGCTGTGTCTTTGTTTCCTTCAATTATCCCTTCTGCTGCTGTGTTTACTTCAACTGTTAGGTGTGTCTACTCTAACTAGTCAAACCAATACTTATATGTTATGCCTTTCCCTGTCCCTGTTAGTTATCCTATTTTCCGTATTATTCCCAATTCAATTTCTTTTGGAATAATCTATGATGAGCAAGTCATATTGACCGTAAGAGCACAGTTTTCAGAAAGAGGCTTGTGCTATAATATGTTAGGTGATGGTAAAATAACATCCAATAGTTTCTTGTGTTTTGAAATGGTTATATACAATAAAAATAATAATTAATGTTGTAAATTTCAAGTACACCTTTCATCTGATCATCTCAAAGTATTTTAGAAACACTAATTAAACTCCATAACAGCTCTATACCATACATATTATTATTCCCATTTTGCAAGTGAAGAAACTGAGGTTCAACAAGGTTATGTGACTAGCACAGGACACAAAATGAGTCAGTGTCAGGAAGGGGATTTAGTGTTTCAAGGCCCAGTGAGCTAATTAGTGCTCTGATTTCAAAGATAGAAGGTATCACTGACTCCCAAAATTCAAGAGGAGCATTTCAGTGCTTAGGCTATCCAGTGCCTTCATTCTCCCACTGAGTTCTGTTCTTAACTTTTGATAGGTTTTCCAACTTCTTAAACTCGTCCATCAGGGAGTAAATAGAGCTTGTTGTTGTTGTTCAGTCACTCAGTCATGTCCAACTCTGCAACTGCATGGACTGTAGCATACCAGGTTTCTTGGCCCTTCATCTCCCAGAGCTTGCTCAAACTCATGTCCATTGAGTAGGTGATGCCATTCAACCATCTCATCCTCTGTCATCCCCTTCTCCTCCTGCCCTCAATCTTTCCCAGCTTCAGGGTCTTTTCCAATGAGTCGACTCTTCGCATCAGGTGGCCAAAGTATTGGAGTTTCAGCTTTAGCATCAGTCCTTCCAATGAAACTCAGGGTTGATTTCCTTTAAGATTGACTGGTTTGATCTCCTTGCTGTCTAAGGGACTCCTAAGAGTTTTCTCCAACACCACACTTTGAAGGCATAAGTTCTTCAGTGCTCAGCCTTCTTTATGGTCCAACTCTCACATTCACATGACTACTGGAAAAACCATAGCTTGACTATATGAACCTTTGTCGGAAAAGTAATGTCTCTGCTTTTTAATATGCTGTCTAGGTTTGTCATAGCTTTTCTTCCAAGGAGAAAGCATCTTTAATTTCACTGCTGCAGTTACCATCCACAGTGATTTTGAAGCCCAAGAAAATAAAGTATTTGATGCTTGGCATAGGCTGTAAGGCTCAAATCAATTAAAATTATACCTTTAGCTTAATACAGATACTTAGTGGGAACAAATGTTGAAAGTTAGTACTAACCTCTTGGAGTTGAATTACATACTGATTTTCTTTTCCTACTGTATCCCATGCTATGCTGTAGCAGGAAGATTGAGTATACTACATAGTGTTTTAGCAATAGAGAAAGAATAGTCTGTAGTGTTGATTTAATTTGCTTTAAATAATAAGAATTAGAAATTGGCTACCCAACATTATTAATATTAACAACCTGTATCCTATGAACTGGCTCAGAGGATTGGAATAGAGTACAGATAACCTTAGCTAGGTCACACCTGTTTCTCAGTTTGGGTGGGTCAGTCTCACCTCAGAACCGCCTCTCTAGGTTACTTTGGGTTGATTCTAACTCAAATGATTTTTCCTTCGAAGTGTAGCAATGTTTCTTCTTAGGAATAAGCTTCCAAAACTTTTCTTCTCTAATTTATGGAATAATTTAATAAAATCGTCATTCAGTTCAGTCACTCAGTCATGTCCAACTCTTTGCGACCTCATGAACTGCAGCACTCCAGGCCTGCCTGTCTATCACCAACTCCCGGAGTTCACTCAAACTCACGTCCATCGAGTCGATGATCCCATCCAGCCATCTCATCCTCTGTCATCCCCTTCTCCTCCTGCCCCCAATCCCTCCCAGCATCAGAGTCTTTTCCAATGAGTCAACTCTTAGCACAAGGTGGCCAAAGTACTGGAGTTTCAGCTTTAGCATCATTCCTTCCAATGAACACCCAGGACTGATCTCCTTCAGAATGGACTGGTTGGATCTCCTTGCAGTCCAAGGGACTCTCAAGAGTCTTCTCCAACACCACGGTTCAAAAGCATCAATTCTTCAGCGTTCAGCTTTCTTCACAGTCCAACTCTCACATCCATACATGACCACTGGAAAAACCATAGCCTTAACTAGACGGACCTTTGTTGGCAAAGTAATGTCTCTGCTTTTCAATATGCTATCTAGGTTGGTCATAACTTTCCTTCCAAGGAGTAAGTGTCTTTTAATTTCATGGCTGCAGTCACCATCTGCAGTGATTTTGGAGCCCCCAAAAATAAAGTCTGACACTGTTTCCACTCTTTCCCCATCTATTTCCCATGAAGTGATGGGACTGGATGCCATGATCTTCATTTTCTGAATGTTGAGCTCTAAGCCAACTTTTTCACTCTCCTCTTTCACTTTAATCAAGAGGCTTTTTAGTTCCTCTTCACTTTCTGCCATGAGGGTGGTGTCATCTGCATATCTGAAGTTACTGATATTTCTCCTGGCAATCTTGATTCCAGCTTGTGCTTCTTCCAGTCCAGGGTTTCTCATGATGTACTCTGCATATAAGTTAAATAAGCAGGGTGGCAATATACAGCCTTGACGTACCCATTTTCCTATTTGGAACCAGTCTGTTGTTCCATATCCAGTTCTAACTGTTGCTTCCTGACCTGCATACAAATTTCTCAAGAGGCAGATCAGGTGGTCTGGTATTCCAATCTCTTTCAGAATTTTCCACAGTTTGTTGTGATCCACACAGTCAAAGGCTTTGGCATAGTCAATAAAGCAGAAATAGATGTTTTTCTGGAACTCTCTTTCTTTTTCCATGATCCAGCGGATGTTGGCAATTTGGTCTCTGGTTCCTCTGCCTTTTCTAAAACCAGCTTGAACATCAGGAAGTTCATGGTTCATGTATTGCTGAAGCCTGGCTTGGAGAATTTTGAGCATTACTTTACTAGCATGTGAGATGAGTGCAATTGTGCGGTAGTTTGAGGATTCTTTGGCATTGCCTTTCTTTGGGATTGCAATGAAAACGGACCTTTTCCAGTCCTGTGGCCACTGCTGAGTTTTTCAAATTTGCTGGCATACTGAGTGCAGCACTTTCACAGCATCATCTTTCAGGATCTGAAAGAGCTCAACTGGAATTCCATCACCTCCACTAGCTTTGTTCGTAGTGATGCTTTCTAAGGCCCACTTGACTTCACATTCCACGATGTCTGGCTCTAGGTCAGTGATCACACCATCGTGATTATCTGGGTCGTGAAGATCTTTTTTGTACTGTTCTTCTGTGTATTCTTGCCAACTCTCAATATCTTCTGCTTCTGTTAGGTCCATACCATTTCTGTCCTTTACTGAGCCCATCTTTGTATGAAATGTTCCCTTGGTATCTCTAATTTTCTTGAAGAGATCTCTATTCTTTCCCATTCTATTGTTTTCCTCTATTTCTTTGCATTGATCGCTGAGAAGACTTTCTTATCTCTTCTTGCTATTCTTTGGAACTCTGCATTCAGATGCTTATATCTTTCCTTTTCTCCTTTGCTTTTCACTTCTCTTCTTTTCACAGCTATTTGTAAGGCCTTCCCAGACAGCCATTTTGCTTTTTTGTATTTCTTTTCCATGGGGATGGTCTTGATCCCTGTCTCCTGTACAATGTCTGGAACCTCCATCCATAGTTCATCAGGCACTCTATCTATCAGATCTAGTCCCTTAAATCTGTTTCTCATTTCCACTGGATAATCATAAGGGATTTGATTTAGGTCATATCTGATGGTCTAGTGGTTTTCCCTACTTTCTTTAATTTAAGTCTGAATTTGGCAATAAGGAGTTCTTATTCTAAAATCTTCATTAGTAGTAAACAATTTCAGCCTTAAGACTTGAATTTATCTCTGTGGTCACATCTGTGCCATAAATACAGAAAACCCTAGTGATTTCCCTAGATAAGTGGGCAAAACAGCTCAGTACTTGAGAGTTCTAGTCTGACCATAATCCTAGCTAGGTTTTTCACTAGCTGTAGGAATATGAGCAAATCACTAACCCTGTTTGAGCTTATTTTATCATTTGTAAACTGGGAATAGTATTTTTATATCCTGAGTTTTTTGTGCAGATAAGTTGAGAGAGGGTAGGAAAATCCTGAAAATGATACTTGGCATATAGTAGGCATTCAATAAATGGTATAAATGTTAGCATTAATCTTTAAATTATTCCCTGAGTTTATAAGGAAATGATCCTAACAAAGAGTGATGACAAATATGGAAATTTGGAAAGAATAAAAAGATAGAGTATATCCAAAATAAAATAAGTGCAAGGCCAAACCCCATGGCATTTATGTCTGGAGAAACAAGGTGAAAAGGTGTTGAGTATGTGAGCAGATGGCTCTTAGGGACTGAGGCAGGAATGGGTGGCACATTAATTACAGGAGAAAGCAGGGTATATGAATTGGCACAGAATTTCATCTTGCTCTTTCTCTAACAAAAATGTTATTGTTACTTTGACGTATTACAATGGAAAATTGTTCTCAGTAAGTCCAGCTTTTCCTTTGATGTTTCCTAGGGAATTGCACTTGGCTAATGTCCTCAAGCATGTAATGTTATTTTCAAAGAAGTTCTGAAAATGTTTGTGAAAATAATAAGGCCAAAGTTAAAGGTAATGTAAAATAATCATTCCAAGTGGGGTTGGGAGTCAAATACAAAGTTTTTTGCTTAATAAAAAAAAAAAGACTGATTCATTAAAAATGTATTTTCCATGTAAATGTAAAAATACTTGGGAGGGAGAAGGGAAAATAGTTTCCTTTTGGCATAAGGACAGCAGATAGTTAGGAGACCTGAATCTATTTTCTCTTTTCCTAAATTTGTGAAAAGATCCATATAATCTGACTTAAATCCATGAGACAGAAAATCTCATTGAAATTTATAATCCAGGATTCCAGAATAGTGCATGAAAATAAAATTTGTGATAGTTACAAGCTTTGAAATATTAATTTATCAATCCATGCAAGGTCTGAAGCTCACATCAAAATCTTTATTTTCAGATGATTATCCAGCTTGATTTATTAGCCCATCCCTTCACTATTTACATGCTTACTGCACTTCAGTATCTACCTTTAGGTGGGTCATTAGAGAATTTCGATTCTTCTTCCACTAATTTTTTAGGTTAGTTATCTCAGGGTTACCTCTTAATTGGTTTTCTTTTTTCTAGTTTCTTCCTTATTCAATCTACTTGTCACATTTGCTGCCGAAAATGATCAAAGATGAAAACCCCAAAATATGATGGAGTCACTGTTCACGTGAAAATCCTTCTGAATCTCCTTAGATCTACAAAGGAAAAAAAAAAAAAAAAAAAGAGTTTGAGCCTATTATCCTGGCATACATATGCCTTCAAAACAAGCACGCAGCCTAGTTTTCAGATTTCATCACAGATTACTTCCTCACCTAAAAACACTTTCTACCTCATGCCATTCAGTCAGTGACAGTGCTGATGTGGCAAAACCAAACCAGTTTGAGAGGTGACGAGAGAGAGAAGTCTACATGGCACACCAGCTTGTAGACCATAACAAGAGAAGTGACTGAGGACAAAAATTAAACACAGACCCCACGTGGGCTGATGAAGACACCAGGCCAAAAGATGGCGGAGAATACGTGGCAGGTTAAGAATGTGCATGGACCTATGATTATTATTATTGTTACTGCTGCAATTCTGATTTTTTTATTCTGTTAGCTGGTTTCAGTAGAATACAAGCCTGAAAGCCACTTTATGTTTCTCACCTGCCCCTTCATGTAAACTGCATGAAGCCCTTGTTCCCCGTGCCTGGGTGAAACAGCTTTTCCAGTCACTCTTAAATAATAAAGAAGACTCCAGCTACTTTTAAGGATTAGAGATTGGTCCAGTTGTAAAGGTGATCTTGGCCATGGAGGGTGTCAGAAAGGGTGTTAGCAAGTAGAGAGAATGAGAATGAGGCTAGTCTAGTTGTCTCTGTCTCTGTTCTCTGGATGATGGATACATGAGTGTTGGGTTTTCCTTGGGGGATACATTAGTGGGGTCCTTGGAGTTCTTTTGCTCAAGAACTCAGGCTGCAGTAAATTTTGTGAGAAATAATTCTCACTTGCTGGTTACTTTCGACTGTCTACCTTGTCCCTTGGGCTTTTCAAGGGCAACTTCATGACAGGGAACACAATGTCCTCTTGGAGAGGGTCTGTTGTGCATTGAATCAGAGCGGGTTTCTTCCCACAGAATTCACATGCGGAAATAGGGAGGTAAAGCTCTTACTCAGGTATAGGTGAAGGAACACCTCCATCCCACACAACTCTCCATTTCTTTGTTATGAAAGAGCAAAATCTTTCTTTCCCTTTTTCACTGTCCAATCTTTCACCTTTTAATGTTTTCTAAACATCAAACACCAGTACTCTGTCCCCCATAATCCTGGAGATGCATGTCCAAGCTCTCTCATTCATTACTTTTCAACCTGTTACACTAAGTCTGGAATGAGTCTTCAGCTCTTCTCTACCTTCTCCAAGGAGAAGTAAAACACACAGCAATTTTTTCCAAAGAAATTTTCCCTTTTGATTTTTTTCAACCTCAACCTTTTATATAGTTTTATATAGCTGAAGTGATTACCTAGTCCTGGTAGCACTGGCTTGGAGCCAGTTCTCTTCTAATCTTTTTGAGATAGTTTAACACCCTACTTTAGACTTTGTAGATATGTGCTATCTGCTATTTTGTTCCTGGCCATTGCATCTCTGCCAAAATTCCAGGGCAACAGAGAGAGTTACATTCAACACCCCGTGACTCTCTGGAGGTAGCGGTGGCACTTTTTTTTTCTTATTGAAATATAATTAATTTGCAATGTTGCAGGTATAAAGCAAAATTATTGTTATATAATTTTTCAGATTATTTTCCATTGTAGGTTATTAAAATACATTGAATATAGTTCCTTGTGTTATACAGTAGGTCTTTGTTATTTATCTATTTTATGTATGGTAATGCATATCTGTCGGAGAAGGCAATGGCACCCCACTCCAGTACTCTTGCCTGGAAAATCCCATGGACGGAGGGGCCTGGTAGGCTGCAGTCCATGGGGTCACTAGGAGTCGGACACGACTGAGCGACTTCACTTTCACTTTTCACTTTCATGCATTGGAGGAGGAAATGGCAACCCACTCCAGTGTTCTTGCCTGGAGAATCCCAGGGACGGGGGAGCCTGGTGGGCTGCCGTCTATGGGGTCGCACAGAGTCAGATACGACTGAAGAAGCGATTTAGCAGCAGCAGCAGCAGCAGTGCATGTCTGTTAATCTTAACCTCCTAATCTATCCCTCCTTTTACCTCTTTTCGCTTTTGGTGACCTTACATTTGTCTTCTATTTCTGTGAATCTTTTTCTGTTTTGTATATAGATTCATTTGTATTATTTTTTATATTCCACATATAAGTAATACCATATCTTTCTCTGTCTCAATTACTCCACTCAGTATGATACTGTCTAGATCCATCCATGTTGTGGCAAATGGCAATATTTTGTTTTCTCTTATCAATATTTAGCTGAGGCACTTTTGAAGACCCATGTTTGGCTCCCCATGATGGGCTCAGATCCTCACGCCTGAGGTCCATGCTAGGCATGTTCATGCTTTTGTTAGTCGCTTAGCTAGTTCTTTCTGCCTGGGGTGCCCTTTCCTACCTTGAAAAGGTCTCCATCCTCTAAGACTGCTCAAATACTGTCTCTTTTGTGCAACATTTATGAGTTCCCTTGGTCAGAAGCAGTATGAATCCAAGCTATGTTTACCTACTATTTAGGAATCACATAATGAAAATTCTAGACTTTAGAATAAGACAGACCTGGGTTTAAATTTGATTTCAGCATCTTACTAGCTCTGTGTGACCTCAATTTCCTTCATCTCTCTGAGTTCACCTGAGCACATGAAGGGAAATTTGAGGTTATATAAATACTAAATCATTTATATAAAGCATGAAATATGATATCTCCAAATAGGCAGTACTCAATATGATATATGCAAGTATGTAATATGACAGAGTATTCATACTATGAATAGTAAATACTGCTTTTATGACCACTTCTAGTACTGGTACTTCTGCTATCACCTCAGAAGTAAATAATCTGAACATAGCAAAAGGGAAGACTATTGCTACTCATCTAGTTTAACTTTTATTTTCACTGCCATCTGCCAGCCACTAGACCAGAGTCTCTGTATATGCTGCCCAATTTAATTCTCTCAACATCCCTATGATGCAAGTATAATCATCTCTTTTTGACAGATGAGGAAACTGAGGTTCATAGAGATGAAGTAACTTACCCAAATTCCCATAGCTAGCAAGGGATAGAGCAGAAAAGGAAAATCTAGGTCTGCTTCACATCACACTTGTGTGAATAACAACCACGTTGCACCATAGAGTCTGAAGGCTCTTACTGTGTATTTGCTCAGTGTCCAGATTATGCAAAGCAGCATCACCTACTTTAGTGTTTTCTGGGGCTGTTAATTCCGTGCAGCTTTACCTCCAATGTGATATCAATTCTGCAAAAATTTCCAGGTACAAAATAACACTCAAAAGTCCCATGAATGTCTCTTAAATGTATGGTGGGGAATCTTTGTAAGCCTTCCTCATTTTAGGCTGAGATTTCCTTAAAAGAGCATCTTCCTCCATCTCCCTTCTTCTCAGAAGCCTTTACAATGGCTACTTGGATGTCCCTATAAAATGGACTCTTCCTCAAAGTACCTGGAACTTTAAATGAACAGCTTGAGCTCACCCAGGCTATGCTGTTAAATTGTGTCATGCCTGCTTAATATGTATGGCACATCCTCCCAGGAAACTGGAAGTGCCAAGTGTTATTAATTTCCCCTCAGTGCTCCACTTTTGTCACTGGCATAGCTTTTCTTTCCGACTGTGAAAGATACTGCATTTCCAAGTGCAAAGGCTGAGTGAAAACGGGTGAGGTGGGGCACCAAATGTCCCATTTCCCCCGTCCGTGGCCAGTACAGTCTTGCTACCTGATTCCTTCGGAGCCGCCCCAACTCCTTGATGCTGTGTATGATGTGGCAAATGGGAGACCCTGCTCTTAATCTGAGCCCCCTGTTCTCCACAGATGTGTGAGCTGCATGTTCATGTTCTTTCCCTTAACTAGGATGTTGCTTGCTGACAGCTTGAAGTGGCCCTCAAATCCCCAAAGACCGCAGCTCAGTTTCAGGTAGATCAAAATATTTATAAGGACATGTTCCCTCTCCATATGTAGATCAGCCGAGGGACTCAGAGAATGACAAGTAGTTCAGCTGAATTCTCAATAAAAAGATGGTTAAAATTTACTTATAGATTTCATATAAATGCAGGGACTGACTTGCTAGTGAGTAACCCTGAGATGTACCAACTTAAAAGCTACAAAACTTTATGCTTCCTGCCAAACATTTTGGTATATGATACTCCTACTACTAGGGGTCCTATTAATATTTTATTTTTATCCTCAGCATGGGGTAGGGAGAGATATGGAGAATAATTAAGAAACTTGAGAGGACTCAACATAGAAATATCTCTAATTAAAGAGAAGGTAGTATAAAGAATAATTGGACATATATATATGTATGTATGCCAGTTGTATTATATATTTTATAAATTTATATCATATATTGATTGCTCTCTGTATGATATATACTACCATTTACTATATAATATCAAGCTATTTTCCCTTTTTTCTGTCTCTATAGTATCAATTCCAATTATATATATATATATATGAATAATTGAATATATTTAATGCCGACAAAGGTCTGTCTAGTCAAAGCTATGGTTTTTCCAGTAGTCATGTCTGGATGTGAGAATTGGACCATAAAGAAGGCTGAGTGCTGAAGAATTGATGCTGTTGAACTGTGGTGCTGGAGAAGACTCTTGAGAGTTCCTTGGACTGCAATGAGATCAAACCAGTCAATTCTAAAGGAAATCAGTTCTGAAGATTCATTGGAAAGACTGATGCTGAAGTTGAAACTCCAGTGCTTTGGCCACCTGATGCAAAGAACTGACTCATTAGAAAAGACCCTGATGCTGGGGAAGATCGAAGGCAGGAGGAGAAGGGGATGACAGAGGATGAGATGGTTGGATGGCATCACCGACTCAATGGACGTGAGTTTGAGCAAGCTCCGGGAGTTGGTGATGGTCAGGGAAGCCTGGTATGTGAAGTCCATGGGGTTGCAAAGAGTCAGACATGCCTGAGAGACTGAACTGACTGACTTGAATATATATTTGATCCTATGTGTAGAAGACTCCATTCCTTTTCCCTACGAAGTTTCGTATTCACCCTTTAAGATAGACACGGGTAGAAAATCACATCTTCTGTACAGCTTCTCCATGCTCCCAAGAAGTCCTCCTCACTTCCTATTTTCTGTTCCCCTGGCACTTGCACAGGCAGATGGCTTCTTCAGCTTGTGGCACAGTAATTCTCTATTTACTGCTCTGCTGCTCACCTGACCTGTGTCTCTTTAAGGGCAGGGACTGTGCTTTACACCTGGACTTTCCAACACATGGTAGATGCTCAATAACTATTATCATATTAACATATCCTTTCATGGAGTAATTTGATTTTAATAGTAATATCATTATAAACATTAAGTTTCCAGTTATTTATAGTCTCATGATAGTTTGGTGTATCTCAGTTCCAAAAATGTTTGGCTTCAAAGTGAAGTAGAATTTGAACATGAAATGTGTTTGGCCAATCCATCATTTACTATTGATATTGAAGACTGAATATAATCATAAATCATGAGTCGTACATGACTGAGTGACTTTCACTTTCACTTTTCAGATTCCTATCTTTGGCTTGCCTGCCACCCATACATACATATACACACATACACAGATTACATAAATACAAACACACATATACACATACATAAGCACACATGTATATACTCAAATACACATACAACCACTTATACATCCATATATACACACAAAACACATGTAGCCATATGCAAATACATAATTACTCAAATACATGATATATACAAAAGGATACACAGAGACACGCATACACAAGAACACACGAACACACACACTTTCATGAGCACAAGTACACATGCCTACATACTCATGCAAATCACCTTAGATGCTTTGCCTCATTACTTAAAAGTTTTTCCTGCTCTTCTGTTAACATCCCTTAGAATTTCTGGGATATATGGAAGGAAACAGGGTGATGTTATTTATTCTCTTCTTTATGAATCTAGGAAAGGTTTGCTGGCATTTCCACACCTACTTGGGGTGCGCTACCTACATCTCCAGACTAGTGGCTGTCGGGAAAGGCCTTCCTCCCCAGCGCTGTGTGGTCAATCCTAACGTGTCTCCTCCTGGCTTTGTTAGGCTGGCATTAAGTCCAGCTAAAACACATGCATATTCATTTGAAGCTTTTAACATGAAACCTCTGGGGCCAGGAGTCTTTGAACACTGCTGCTGCTGCTGCTAAGTTGCTTCAGTCGTGTCCAACTCTTCGCGACCCCATGGACTGCAGCCCACCAGGCTCCTCCATCCATGGGATTTTCCAGGCAAGAGTACTGGAGTGGGGTGCCATTGCCTTCTCCCTCTGAACACTAGGCAACCCTAAAGCCCAAACTTCTCACTGGCAGGATGTGGACTTTTATTTGTCACAAATCTTCCTGCCCAAATAGGTGGAATGGACTGCAATTTTAATGACTTATACATCACTTAATATAAACACCACATTCCTTCACTGCAAAGGCTGTTAACTGTTAGAATTGTTTCCTAAGAGAGATTGTTGAATCTGTATTAAAGTATTTGAAAGTAGGGCACCTTCTATTTATCTTGGAGAGAGTCTAAGTGGGTGAATGACTCAGATAGCTATCTAGTGTCCTAAGCACAAACAGTATCAGAATCTTCATGGGAAATCCTTCTTTAGGACTTGGCAAAATATTTTATGATTTCAAACACCAAACCAATGGACATAAAAATCCAGACTGAAGATGATTTCATCTCACACTCTTCAGTCAGACATTTTATCTCAGGGGCAGAACGGCTTAGCTCCTGATGGGCCTTGGTAGTGTTTTAAGAGAGGCGTACAATGAGTTAACAGGGAACCATGTGAAACCTACATTCTAATGACAGTTGTAGTATTGATTTCTTTGGCAAGTCTCTCTCTCTTTATTCTCTTTGCTTCTGTTTCTCAAAAGGTAGGCCGAATGTCTTAAAGGCATTCTTTGAAAAACTCATTAAGCCCTGTTTATATAGAGCTCCAAAGATTGTTCTCCTTTGTGTAAATGAGGTTACAGAATTCATTTGAAACCACCAGTTGTAACTCTATCACTGAAAAATGATTCACTGTTTATTGTTCACTGCTTAGTATTGTGGTCACTCAGTATTACTTTAAAAATATACCTATGATTTAGGAATTTTCAAGGATTTCTAGGGACAAATCCCTAGAAATTTCTCATTGCTGAATCTTAAAGACTAGTATGTGTCAGTAATTTGGGAACACCTGATCTTGTCATCGTATTTTTTTCCTCTACTGAAATACTCTTCCCTATCCCTCTTTCTGGCTAACTCTGATTCATCCTTTCATCATTAGTATAAATGTCACTTCATCTGGGGAGCCTTGCCAGATCCTTAGACTATACCTGTCCCTTCACTGTTCTTCTAAAGTGTGTATCTTAACTCACCTCACCCTTTGGTAATTGCTTGAGTAATTGTTTAATTGCTCCCCTCTACACCCAGCCCCTGCACAGTGAGCTCCATGTAGGGGTGGGGGTCTGGGTGTAGGGGGTGGCTAGGATTGGCTGGAAGTCTTGTCCATCACTATATCCTTCAAGTATGGAGAGCGACTGACCTGTACCTGGCCCTTAAGTGGTGAATGAGTGAATGAATGAATGAATTTTTTGAGCTCTCACTGTGTGCCAGGCACCAAGGAAGGTGCCAGGGGAAGACATGAGAAATGAGACTGAGGAGCATGCATTCTAGTGTAGGAACTGAACGTTAAGATGTTACATTTGCTACATGCAGGTATGGACAAGAGCTGAGAGGCAGGTTTGCACATCTTTCCTAGATATTAGGACACTTTTCAAGAAGCTGGGTGAAAAACTTTCTAATATTCAAATGTTGAAAGGCTTTCTAATGTTGAGACAAGATTAGGCATTTTAAAATATGTGCATTAAGCAAATGTTTATCAAGCACTTGATGCATAGGAAGTAATTCCTAGGTGCTATGAAAATCACTTTTATGTCCCTTGCCATTTAGAGAATGACTTAAATGGGAAAAACACATGTTTGTTTTTCTTCTAGAATTAGTGTCTAGGCCAGGCCTAGGTATGACTTAATAGATTTAAAAAAAAGTGTTCTGAGAAATAATTGCGTTTCTCTTTAACTTCTCTTGAGAAACCTTTGTGTTTTTTTGTTGTTTTTTTTTTTACTGTAAAGAAATCCATTGATATGAAAATGGCTGATAAATAATATCAAAAGTCTGTCTCGCTGGGTTCCTGTTATCCACTAGAAGCCCTCAAAAGAGGTGAGCTGGTAAAGAATTGGGTTGGCCAAAAAGTTTTGTTTGGGTCTTACCATAAAATATTATAGAAAACCCCAAATGAACTTTTTGGCCAATCTCATAGATGGTAAAATTGTTTTTGTTGTTTAGTTGCTAAGTCATGTCTGACTCTTTGTGACCACACGGACTATAGCCTGCCAGGCTCCTCTGTCCATAGGATTTCCCAGGTAGGAATACTGGAGTGGGTTGCTATTTCCTTTTCCAGGGCATCTTCCCAACCCAGGGATTGAACCCACATCTCCTGCATTGGCGGGCAAATTCTTTACCAGTGAGCCACCTGGGAAGCCCAGATGATGAAATGTGTGCTTTCAAAGATGAATGTCATGTTATGTTCTTGAGACTTGTCTGAAAGAAGAGACCTCCCAAGAACATGAACATACACTTAGAGTTGTCTCATGATGGCCTTGCTCCGTCCTTGCCAGGAGAGGCAAATTCCTGACTGCGGAAGCCTGACTGCATCTCTTCCCCTCCTCCAAGAGGGATCTGAGGTGTCACAGACATGTCCTGCCTCCCTACCTGGGACTTACAACAGCTGCTCTGAGAGGCAGGTGTGGACTGCAGAGACAACATGGGGCTTTCTCTGGCCACATGGGGTATATGTGAGAACGAATCCAGCCAGCCAGAGTAACTGAGCTCCCTGAGACAGCCCAAATCTGCCTTGAATTTCACAAACAAAGTTTTGGCAAAGAAACATCTCTCAAGAGCCTTCTCATTTGTCCTAGAAGTGTCAGCCTCCGTCCTAAATTTTGTAGGCTCAGAACCTGGGAAGATTGCTGCCTGTAGCCTCTAGGACAACAAAGACATAATTCAGCCTCTGTGCCTGCTTCTCTGGACATTGAGAAGAAAAGATGACAAGACGAAAAGGTGACAAGTCCCTCTGCATTCCACCCACCCACTCAACCAGCATCTCTGAGCACCTGTTAGGTGCTGGGCACCATGTGAGGCACACGCCTATTAAAACCAATACAAGGGCCTGCCCTGATAAGCTTATATCCCAGTGAAGGAGAGAGACAAGATAACCAGTCAACGTCTCAGGTTAGATAGATAGCAATAAATCAGGTAGGAGATTATGAAATATTGGGGTCAGGGAGAGGGAAGCCACATGATGTGTGAGTGTGTGCAATTTTAGATAGCATTCCCCAGGAAGGGACATCAGGGAAGAGAGGGGTTAGCCAAGTGCATGTTTGGATAACCATGTGATGTTCTGGGAAAGTTCTAAGAACAGTGAGGAAGCCAGTGAGGCTGTAGCTGATTGAGTGTGGAGAAGAGTAGAAGAAAACCAGACAGAGGGGCCTTCTGCGGGGCCCTGCAGGATCTGGCCAGGCCAAGCCAGCTGTTCTGAGAGCTGTCGAGCCAGTGCCTGGGCCCAGAACATGAGCTCTGAACCGGACTTGTCTATGGAAGCATCTTCCTTAGAAGGACAGGTCTGCCTTCAAACCCAGCAACATGATAAACATTTGTAATTATTTTCATGTTTTAACAGGTCTAACAATTTCATTTTGAAATTGGAACTGCTGATTACTGGGATTCAGTGGGACCATCAACAGGTGGTCTCCTAAATACTGAGGTGGTTTCCCACGGCTTTTCAGGTTGTGGCCAGGGAGACCTTGTATTGAAGCCAGAATCTAGGACAGTGGCTTTCTCTTACACACTCCACCCCACATTTCTCTTTGCTTGGAACTATATCTTCTATTCCCTTTTATTCCATATGTCCATCCTCAACTATTCTTCCCTGTTAAGAATACATTTTGACCATTTTAGACTGCAAGTTCCCACTCCTTAAATAAAGCCAGAAGATGACGTTTGTTGTTTGGATTACATGGACTGGATGAAGCCCTTGCTTCTTAAAAATCCCTTCACCTTTCCTCTTCTGTGAAGTGTGTTTAACAATAATTTCCCCCTGAGGGGCACTGGGAAGAACATTTGAGATATGGCCTTTAAATGAGTGAGGGCATTTCCTTGAGCTTTTCAGTTCCTTTCCTTTTCCCTGAAATGTTTTGACTCTAACCCATTCTCCTTTTGTTTCTAGCATTATGGTCAACCAGTGTAGAAACAACATCAATCTAATATAAACCACTGGTCAAATTTCTTTGGGGCCCATCTATCTCCTGCAGGAGATGCCAGTTCAATTCCTCGGTTGGGATGATCCACTGGAGAAGGGATAGGCTACCCGCTCCAATATTCTTGGGCTTCCCTTGTGGCTCAGCTGGTAAAGAATCTGCCTGCAATGCAGGAGACCTGGGTTTGATCCCTGCTTTGGGAAAATCCCCTGGAGAAGGAAAAGGCTACCCACTCCAATACTCTGGCCTGGAGAATCCCATGAACTATGGGGTCACAAAGAGTCTGACACGACTGAACAACTTTCCCTTTCATCTATTATAATGAATGGTATCCTTTTTGAAAACAAATCATTGTGTTACATTCATGTGTTAATTATGAATGCAGTTCACAAATATTTGATGAGTGTTATACTGTACCAGGCATCCTGGACAAAGGGCGGCCATTCCCACACATAACAGAGTATACAGTCCAGCAGGAAGTACAGACATTCGATAATCAATGACAAGGCTTCTTTGTAGCAGGAGAGCTCTGCAGTATTGTAGAAGAGCCTAAGAGGGTGGCTTAAGAGAATCTGAACCTTCAGAGGCCTAGAAACAAGGCTTAGAGGTATTTGTTGTTGCAACTATAAAAATCCTCCCATAATGTTTCCCTTTAGCTATTTTAGGATATTGTTTGATTTCCTATTTAAGGCTTTAAAATATGCTGACATTGAATTCATCATTATGATACATCTCAACTTTGTTGTTAGTGTTAGTCACTCAGTCGTGTCTGACTCTTTGCACCCAATGGACTGTAGCCCATCAGACTCCTCTGTCCATGGAATTCTCCAGGCAAGAAAACTAGAGTGGGTAGCCATGCCCTTCTTCAGGGGATCTTCCCGATCCAGGGATTGACCCCAGGTCTCCTGCATTGCAGGCAGATTTTTTTTTTTTTTTTTTTACCATTTGAGACACCAGGGAAGCCCAACCTTACCAATGAAGGGGATAAAAACCCACGTCCATATTTTCGGAGGCTGGAGCAGGGTTTGAATTTGCTGAGCACAACAGAAACTGACAAGCTCAAACCACCCATTTTCCAAATTACCCTCACTTTCTTCACTGTGACTTTTACCAGCAACCTGTGGGGCAAAAGTTTCCAGCTTACTTTTTGTACTACAGTAAATCACATTCATTTCCCAAGGATGCAAAACAGAAAGATTCCTAAATTATTCAATAGCACAGAATGTCTTTCTAAACAGCCAGACTAGGTTTAAAAGCTACCATTGTCTATTTATTAGGAGCACTTTTCTCACTGAAATTAAATTGTCGGCCATACAGACATATGAAATAAAGCCCAATAATGGTTTTCTCTGTTCTTGATTATCTTTTCACTGTGCAAAGACTCATGTGGCTCTCTTCTACATGAAAAAAGAAAAAAGGAAAATATATGAAAATTCTGTGATGTTTGGGAAGGGGACTGCAACACTTGGACATCTTGTGTGTGAGGAAAGATTCCCAGCCTTATGCCGCTGTCATAGAGCTTGGATATCTACAAACCTCCAGATCTTGACAAGTTCGTGCTAATTTGCATAGTCTCACACCACTCCCAATTTATGGCAGAATACATCTCACATTTGTAACAGACTCAGGGCTTCTCAGAATTCTAACCTTGCTAGCGAGAAACACAGTATCCAAGTGGGCAAGAAAGAGAAAGACGCAGGGAATGGCTGCATCTTTTGTTCCCTTTTCAAAGTCTGATCCCAATCAACTCTCGAAATTCTCAAGAACCCTTGAAGTCAGGGACATGTGGCTAATGGAAGTATGCCACCACATGTATTGTTGCATTTGGAAAGTGGCTGCTTGCAATCAGTTCTCCTTGGCCCTATGCTGATGGGGCCTCCTCCCAGTCTGCCCTACCCGATGTAAGCTGTGCTTGCTCTCGGCTTCCACTAGAGACCTCTAGCTGCTCACAGGAAGGCTGGGGAAAATTCTCAGTAACTGGCGTTCCTCCATGAGCAGCGGGGGTTAACAGTTTGCCAATGGCCCCTGGGAGGAGGGGAGGTTCACCATCAAAGGAAAATAATTCCCTATTATTTTTTCCTTTCCTTCTCATTTTTTCTTTCCTGAAACAAATTGAGGCTTATTCAAGCAGGTGTGTTGTGGAAAAAAAAAGAAAAGAAAAAAACTGAAGAGGAAAGAATTTCTGTGACTTAAGGCAATGCCATAGAAAAGACAAAGGAGGGATTTTTTTCCCCCTAGGTTGAAAAAGCCCTTCCTCCAAAGAGTTATCCACACTGACAGTTGGAAGCCAGTTTCAATGCTCAGCGTTTTTGAGAGCTTCTCCTGTCAGAGCGGGAGAGAAAGGGCTCTGTTCACAGGCAGTGAACTCCTGGATGTTATTATGAAGCTGAACTAAACATCCTCCATATCTACCCTCCACTCCGTGCCCCAGTCTTTTCCTGCATCCCCTGGGTAGCCTTCTCCTGGGTTCTTGCCACCTTCAATGGGAGTCTACAGCTGTAATCCGTGTAATAGCAACAGATGGGACACATCTGTAAGGAGAGACTAGCAGATGAAGTTTCACCATTTTTCCAAAAAGGCAAAACACATTAATCTCCATTTGCCTTTGAATGGTCTGTAACAGAAACAGAGGACCAAAAGGGGATCTAATCTCCCCTCATTTAACCTGTGCCCCTGTGAAAAATTGCTGTAGCTTATGTTTCAGAAACTGAGTGTGACTAATTTTGCTCTCTATCCATGATCTTTACCATGTAGCAGCATTAGAAGGAGAATCAAAGTAGGCTTAGGTCAGTGGGTCTAGAAAGCCTCACATGAGCTGATCACAACGTCTTCAGAGATGCTCCAACATCCGGTTTTCTCTAAAGATAATTGCAGATTCTCTGCATCTATCTTTTTAGGAAAAATCTTGCCTAAGTAGACTCATTTGTTCACTCACTTATTCATTTATTTATCAAGTGCCTCCAATGTGCCAGTCACTGTGGTTTGCAAGGGAAATGTAAATAAAGATGCACAAGGACTTGAGCGGGAGTTCCGAACACAGGCACCACAGATTCCAAAGGGTGAATAATTTTTTAACATACCTGTAATCCTCCCAGGGGTTGTGTGTGCACGTGAACTTCAATTAGTGAGAAAAATCCAAGATTTCAAATGACCCTTTAAGGGGTTAACATAAAAACAAATAGTTAATAGCCGTCACAGAAGCTGATAGTTATATAAGCAGATGATTAGGAGACTGCATTAAAATCGCCATATAATAGAGCTATGAACAGCGCCATATGAATCTGTGGGTGGAGTCATCATGACTGTCTCTGACACAGAGGTCAGGGAAGGCTGCGGGGAGAAGGCTGCATTTGTGTTACCTGTGGAGGATGAGGAGGAATTGCCAGGCGGCTGGAAGGGAGGATAGATGGAAGTCAGTGTGCCCTGAGGGGCACTTCTCCTCCAGAGTCGGAGGCCACCCTACAAGTTGGAGCACGATTGGTATTTTTTTCACTGCAGCTTGACAAATGGAGCCTGCTTTGCCATTAGTCAACCCTTACAGCACAGGAAGAGGAATTCCAGAGGCATGCCCTGGCTGACCACAGATGGCTGAGAGTGCATGCCGTACAGAAACACCCCGAGGTTGGTGTGGCACGATCATAAAGATCTCAAACGTTTGGTGATGGGCCAGGTTGCAGGGGTGCCTCAACTTAGCCCAGTGTTGCTCCTCTGGGGCTCTGACCTGGGCTGGAGAGGAATGCTGGCTGCAGTGGACAGAGCCCTGCATGGAGGTCAGGCCCTGTTTCTGCACCTGACCAGCCGCCTGCTCACTTATTCCCTCTAGCCCCTCCTTCCTCTTCTTTATGTAAGAGGCACCATTTATTGGGAACCTCTAAATCCTAGCTTCTGTGTCTGGCTTCACTTCACTCTCCCAACATCATACAAAGTAAGAGTTACCCTCTTCATTTTCCAAACAGGGAAACTATGGTCAGAAAATTTAATTAACCCCATTGACATCTTACAGCTAAAAGGATGGTGATGCCAGCATGAGAACCATGGTCTTTCTGACTCAAGTCTGTAACCATTTTGGTCCATCTCATTTGTTCCAGATAAGTCTCCATCTTGATAATTTAAGTGTTTTAAATATCACAGTCTTGAGGCCATTGACTTATTAGTGAAGCTGCAAGGGTAATTTGACACTTAGTTCTGCAGAACCAGAATAATGTATTAGGTATATACTGCTTATCTGGGAAATTACAAAGCTGAATTTTTCTGCCAGCCAGTGCACCAAGTTTTGGCAGTAATGACAGAGTTTGATATGAAATTTATAGGATTTATATGTGGCTAAAGATTGTGGGCTTCCCTGGTGGCTCAGTGGTAACGAATCTGCCTGACAACGCAGGAGACATGAACTCGATCCCTTGGTCAAGAAGATCTCCTGGAGGAGGAAATGGCAACCCACTTCAGTATTCTTGGTTGGCAAATCCCATGGACACATGAGCCTGGAGGGCTACAGTCCATGGAGTTGGAGAGTCGGACCCAACCCAATGTCTGAACAATAAGATTAAATTGTCTTCTCTTTAATCTGGATGGTATCACTGAGATCTGATTAAACCTTTAAAGGCAAATGAGTTTCAAATTGTACAAATAAATCCGTATTTTAACCTGAGAATTATTATTCTATCAGGATCTATCCATAATGCATACCATTTGATCATAATATGGAAAAACTTGAACGAATGTTTTGGCCAACCTGATACAATAAATTGTAAGTCAAAAGTCTTTTTTAAGAAAAGGAAGTTGATTGACTTGATAAATATTTTAAAATTTATCTATCATATTGTTGAATATAATACTTAATATTTTATCTATATTTAAAGTAGCTTATTTAACGTATTTTATTATGCCTGCTACATGTTATAATCTAATAAATGAACAGTCAACAAATGCAATCCTTTGATAATAACTTGAGTCATTTAAAATTTTTTTAAAAAGGCTTATTTTGTGTCAATATTTTGCCCAAATCTTTAAACTCAGAACTCGTTTATGGGAATTCCACACATACTGAAGAATTCTGGTTATTGTATTTTTTCAATATTAAAAATTAGACTACAGCCATATTTAAAAAGACTTCCTTCTGCTGTATTTCCTAACCTTAAACTTGAACAGTTTCTACATCTATTATAACATGTTACAGAAATATCTTTCTAGCAAGAATGCCAGTTATAGAATCCAGTTATGATTTGTGGATATTGCAATATAGTAGTGATGAGCCGTGGTCCGTGTGGCTAGATTGGCTGGAGAAGACTCTTGAGAGTCCCTTGGACTGCAAGGAGATCCAGCCAGCCCATCCTACAGGAGATCTGTCCTGGGTGTTCATTGGAGGGACTGATGTTGAAGCTGAAACTCCAATACTTTGGCCACCTGATGCAAAGAGCTGACTCATTTGAAAAGACCCTGATGCTGGGAAAGATTGAGGGCAGGAGGAGAAGGGGACAACAGAGGATGAGATGGCTGGATGGCATCACCAACTCAATGGACATGGGTTTGGGTAGACTCCGGCAGTTGGTGATGGACAGGGAAGCCTGTCATGCTGCAGTTCATGGGGTCGCAAAGAGTGGGACACAACTGAGCGACTGAACTGAACTGAACTGAACTGAAATGAGTGATGAGCCGACCTGTTATAGAGTAAGACCGACAGTCATTCAATTAACTTTATAATGGGAAACTCCAAAACTGTGTATTGTCAGGCATTATGCTTTTTTAAAACAAAGCAGTTGACAAGGTATTTTTCTTTTATGAGACACACAAGTCTCTCTAACTTTCAAAAACAAAACAGGTAGGTGGATATAACTCTTTCACTCTAAACTTTTAGTTAAAAAGTGGAAAAACGAATCAGGTACTCAGTTGAAGAGCCAGACGCTTGGCTTTTCAATAAGATACATATACTTATCTCCTATTGATTCTGTTTCTCTGGCAGACCCTGACTCTCTAGATTCTATTTCATTTTACAAACATAAAGCAAGGTGGACTTGGCCATAAATCCTAAGAACAGTATAACTGATGTACGTTTGCTTACATTTGAATTTTTGTTTTTCTCAGAAGGGTGTAAGCTGTCCCACCCTTTAGGACAGTGTGCAGATGAGACAGCAAACAAAGCCCAGATGCTGACCCATGGAATGAAGCCTCAGAGAGTGTACTGACCCAACAGGGTATACAGAACAGTACTTGGGGAGCTGTTATTATATCATCATCAAGGGATTAAAGCCTCCCTAGACAAGCAGTGACAAAGCACAGAAGAATTGAACCACGCCTTACAGGATGAATTTGGGCTCCTGGAAACATTCTCAAGATTTTAGCCAGTTCTCCTTGCTTTTCTTTAATCAGAGCTATTACAAAGATGTTTGGGAAAAGCCCTTAAACCTGATGATTCCTTCTTCTTGGGGGAGCATATCAGCAAGATTGGATAGAGTTAGGAAAGAAATCAAGGGGCTTAGTTAAAATCGGGGAGAATCAAATTAAGTTTATTTATATGATATCAAATGCTGGGTTTTTTATGTATGATAAAGTTAACTTTATTTAAATTTTGCATGCATTTATTTATTTTTATAAAAATATATGTAAGGGTATTAAATCTATTACAGAATAAAACCAAATAATCTCTCTTAAAGCTACTTACATAACTAGAAGAGAAATTCTCTCTGGTATCCTTGAGTTTACACTATGCCTACACTGCTATCTTTGAAGCTGTAATGAAATCTGGCATATAGATTCAAGCTGTGTTTTTGCAGAATAACTCGAATAGGATTTAATGTCTAAGAAGAGAGTGGGTGTGAAATACTTAAAACCCAGAATCAAAGGCCTGTCTATTTACAATGACTTTCAACTCTATTAGGATGATAAGATAGATTATTTAAATCCATCTTTTATTTCATAGAATCATTTGCCACTGATCTGAAATAAAAATAACCTTGCCATTGGATATGACATCAAAATAAAGTCAAAGATGGAATGTGTTTTCATGATTAATGGGAATTTTTAAAATAACTGCTACTTAGAATAAATGAGTAGGCAATGGCACCCCACTCCAGTACTCTTGCCTGGAAAATCCCATGGAGGAGGAGCCTCCATGGACGGAGGAGCCTGGAGGGCTGAAGTCCATGGGGTCGCTAAGAGTCTGACACGACTGAGCGACTTCACTTTCACTTTTCACTTTCATGCATTGGAGAAGGAAATGGCAACCCACTCCAGTGTTCTTGTCTGGAGAATCCCAGGGATGGGAGAGCCTGGTGGGCTGCTGTCTATGGGGTCACACAGAGTCGGACATGACTGAAGCAACTTAGCAGCAGCAGCAGCAGAATAAATGATAAAGTAACTTTTTTTAAGGATGAGAGAAAACTTTTGGAGGTGATGGATATATTTATGGCATACATTGTGGTAATGGTTTCACAAATGTATGCTTATTTTAAAAACTCATGAAATTATATACATTTAATATGTGCAGCTTTTTGTATATCAAGCATGCATCAATAAGGTAGGTTTTTAAAAAAGAACTTTCCTTTTAAGTTAAAATTAACTTTCCTTTTTTCTGATTATAAAAGCAGTAAAGGTTCATTTCAAGGAAAACTGCAGCAATTTACATAAATGTTTTATCTTAGAGAATTGTGTGTTGCATCAAAATTAAAAGGTTATTGTATAAATAATTGTGTTTCCATATAATCGAGTGTTATTTATTCTAAGTATACTTACGATACTTATGTATGAGTGAGTGAATGAGTGAAGTCACTCAGTCGTGTCCGACTCTTTGCGACCCCGTGGACTGTAGCCTACCAGGCTCTCCATCTATGGGATTCTCCAGGCAAGAATGCTGGAGTAGGTTGCCATCTCCTTCTCCAGGGGATCTTCCCAATCCAGGGATGGAACTCTGGTCTCCCGCATTGCAGGCAAATGCTTACCCTCTGAGCTATCAGGGAAGCCCTACTTATGTATACTTATACATATTTATACTTATTATAAGTATAAATAACACAATTTTATTAAAAGATTAAAAGTAAAAGTCTCTATCCCTCTCCAATCTCTATTTTCTCGAGGTACCTGATCTTAAGCATTTCTTATATATTTGTTTCAAACTGACCAAGAGATACTACAATTTTATCCCCCCACTCCAAAGCCATTTTCATCATATGCTTGCAGTCATGCTGTCCCATGGAGAATCTTAAAAATCAAAGACATTAGTGGGCTTTATAACATATAGTCAAGTTCAATGAAGGTCCCCCTTTTTGTAAGACTGTCCCAATATATAATTTTTACTTTAAGGTATAAATCAATGGTAAAAATCTAACACATTTCCAAGTCCATGCACCAAGTCTGTTTGTATATCCCAGGCAACTCTCTACCTACTAAGCTGAATTAGTCACTTCAAAAGCCAGCCTATTCTATACAGCCTTGCTCCACCATAATCTTAGCTTCCTGACCACTCCCACCACTGGAGAACTAAGGCATCTTCCTACAGAGGCCACAGCCACTTTGCCTTGGGCTCCCACAGGCTCCAGCCTCTTCTCTCTGTATCTGTGCAATGAGATGCAATATCCTTATCAACTCACTTCAGTTCAGTTCAGTTCAATTTAGTTGCTCGGTCATGTCTGACTCTTTGCAACCCCATGGACTGCAGCATGCCAGGCACCCTGTCCATCACCAACTCCCAGAGTTTACTCAAACTCATGCCCATTGACTAGGTGATGCCATACAACCATCTCATACTCTGTTGTCTCCTTCTCCTGCCTTCAATCTTTCCCTGCATCAGGGTCTTTTCAAATGAGTTAGCTCTTCACATCAGGTGGCCAAATTATTGGAGTTTCAGCTTCAGCATCAGTCCTTCCAATGAATATTCAGGACTGATTTCCTTGAGGATGGGCTAGTTGGATCTCCTTGCAGTCCAAGGGACTCTCAAGAGTCTTCTCTAACACCAAGTTCAAAAGCATCAGTTCCTTGGTGCTCAGCTTTCTTTATAGTTCAACTCTCGCATCCATACATGATTACTGGAAAAACCATAGCCTTGACTAGATAGACATTTGTTGGCAAAATAATGTCTCTGCTTTTTAATATGCTGTCTATGTTGGTCATAACCTTTCTCCCAAGGAGTAAGCGTCTTTTAATTTCATGGCTGCAGTCACCATCTGCAGTGATTTTGGAGTCCCCAAAATAAAAGTCTCTCACTTTTTCCACTGTTTCCCCATCTATTTCCCATGAAGTGATGGGACCAGATGCCATGATCTTCGTTTTCTGAATGTTGAGCTTTAAGCCAACTTTTTTACTCTCCTCTTTCACTTTCATCAAGAGCCTTTTTAGTTCCTCTTCACTGTCTGCCATAAGCGCGGTGTCATCTGCATATCTGAGGTTATTGATATTTCTCCCAGCAATCTTGATTCCAGCTTGTGCTTCCTCCAGCCCAGCATTTCTCATGATGTACTCTGTATATAAGTTAAATAAGCAGGGTGACAATATACAGCCTTGACGTACTCCTTTTCCTATTTGGAACCAGTCTGTTGGTCCATGTCCAGTTCTACCTTGCAAGGCTTTAAAAATCTCTTCCATGCATATGTTGATCATCACTAATATTAATTTCATTAATTTCCATGAATTTCCCCTCGTGGGGGAAATTTAAAAACAGGTGGCTATACATACCCTAATGGGAACTCCTATTGTGGTTTAGTTGCTAAGTTGTGTCTGACTCTTTTACGATCCCATGGACTGTAGCCTGCCAGGCTCCTCTGTCCATGGGATTTTCCAGGCAAGAATACTCGAGTGAGTTGCCTTTTCCTTCTCCAGGGGATCTTCCCAACCCAAGGATTGAACTCATGTCTCCTGAGTTGCAGGCAAATTCTTTACTGCTGGATCACTGGGGAAGCCCCTTCCAAATCTGATTGTATCTTGTCCCCTCAACTTCAACCAGGTCTAATTTTTCTCTGCACTCGTCCTTTTTCTCTACCTTTCACAAGAATCCATCTGCAGAAGAAAATATCCACAAATCTAATCCATCCCACTGAGAATTTGCTTTAGAAGCTGCAAAAAAAAAAAATAGTGTAGACAATTATCTCTGTTCACCAACTTGTTTCTTTCTTGTTTATGTGTGAAAGCAAAGTATACTTCACGAGCATACAATCTTAAACTAGTGAAATCTGTTTCCATCATGGGACCTTTTAGTCCCTGTTTTGCCCTTGTTAACATCTTCCTTCTTAATGCTTCCTCCTCTTCCCTCAAGTTGGATAAATTCAATCAAAGCCTGCTGTGACGGAAGAATCTGCCATGTACATCACCTCTGCATCAGAGAATGGCAACAGTTTAAAGTAGCTGGATATTTGTGCTGAATAACCCAGTGCACTTTTAGAGTTTGCAAATTGTTTTAGATTCTTGGACTTTAAGAAATTCTTATAGTCCTTTGAAGTAAGTATTCATAACCTCATTATGCAGATAAGTTAAAGCATGAACAATTCAGCGCACTCTTCCTAGTCACAAAGCTCATAGGTGGAAGAACCTAGGTTTGAGTATATGTCTTGCTAAAATTCTTTGTTAGAACATAAGTGCCTTTGAAAATACCTGAAGCCTTAGTCTAAGTTAGAACCGTCTTGATGTGAGAGAATTTCAGGCAGATCAGGTTTGGAGAAAAGGAAAAATAAAACCTTTCTGGAATCTATACTTGGATATATTGTATTTAATTTGATTGTTATAAATGTATCTTTACAAATATCCAAATATAATTATCTGATATAAGGTAATGAATAAAGGATTCAGATACTCCATGGATAAAAGGCTCTCTGTGGGTTGTCTGCTTGGAAAAGACTCCTCAAATCTGAGCTTTTAGCTTGCAAGTCATATTGAAGCTTACTATGTTTCTTAATGTACAAAAAATCTTTCTCCTAATCTAACCTTGTTTTTTCCTCTCCCTTTTTTCCCTCTACTGTTGCTATTTGTCTCCCTATCTACCTTTATTTTATTTTCAAAAACTCCTCATGCTTAGCTTTTCATGGAAATGATGAAAACCTCATTCGCTTGTTTTTTTCACTCTGCTGCTGCACAGCAGTTGCTACAGAAAATAATTCAGGAAATGTGTCCTTTTCAGCACTTGTAGTGTGAACTGAATGTTCGTGTTCCTCCAAAATTTTTATGTTGAAGCCCTAGACCCCAGTGTGGTATTTGGAGGTGAAGGCAATGGCACCCCACGCCAGTATTCTTGCCTGGAAAATCCCATGGACAGAGGAGCCTGGTAGGCTGCAGTCCATGGGGTCGCTAAGAGTTGAACCCAACTGAGCGGCTTCACTTTCACATTTCTCTTTCATGCATTGGAGAAGGAAATGGCAACCCACTCCAGTGTTCTTGCCTGGAGAATCCTAGGGATAGGGGAGCCTGGTGGGCTGCCATCTATGGGGTCACACAGAGTTGGACACGACTGAAAAGACTTAAAGCAGCAGCAATGAGAAATTTAGGAGGAGGCGATGGCACCCCACTCCAGTACTTTTGCTTGGAAAATCCCATGGATGGAGGAGCCTGGTAGGCTGCAGTCCATGGGGTCGCAAAGAGTCGGACACGACTGAGCGACTTCCCTTTCTTTAGGAGGGCACTGACTTCATGATGGAATGCGTGTTTGCTTAAGAAGAACAGCGACCAGAGCTTGTTTGCCCTCTGCCACGTGAGGACACAGTGAGAAGGTGGATCTCTGTACATCATCAGGTTCTGGACCCTCACCCAAACCACACTGGCCAGCACCTTGATCTTGGACCTCCAGGAGAAATAAATCTCCGTTGTTTAAGCTGTTCAGCTACGGTGTCCTGTGGCAGCAGCCCAAGGCAACTAACACAGTGTGGTTTGTAGTTTGTTCTGTGTGCATGTGTGACAACCCTAGTAAATACTTTTCAGAAATTCCTGTATTAAGTGACACTTTCTCTCCATATATCCTTACAGACTTCAACTCACCCAGGCTAAGTTTGCAATGGCACTTTGAACATTGTAGAACAGATTTCACATACTAAGATGCTGTTTATCAGATTATTATTCCAATCATAACAGTATTATTAAGGACTTTTAAAGTAATTCCTATGTCTCTTGATTTATGGTAACCATACCAAATAATCTCTATGTACACCATTTTATTTAAATGCCTTTGATAATTCTAAGGGGTTAATACTATTATATCTTGATTTTATAGATGATAAATCTGATTTGGAAAGAAGTTTCTTACTTATTTCATGTATAATATTCAGTGAATGTGAAAGGGACAGAGTGAAGGGACAAAGTAGGTGATTAAATAGTTAATCATACTACAAGACCGTCAGTAGAAAAAATATGGGAGACCCCTGTAAGTTAATGATTACTCAAGAAAGCAGGTTTGCTTAACCACAAAACCAAACAGGCTTGCTTAGCAACAAAACCATACTGCAGAAGCACGAGGCATGCCCCCGGACAACAAAACAATGGTGGCATGAGACTCACATCCTGCCCAACGAACCCAGTGAGTTAATGATCCCTAGGCCATGCTCTCTGCACGTATAAAAAATAGTCATTTGTGTACCTAGCTTGACTATTTAGGAATAAGAAAACTCCTCTGCTCAACCTGGAGGAAGAGCTGAGGAGAGAAGCATGACATTGACTCAAGAAACACAAAGAAGTTCTTCTCCTCCTCCCCGCTTGTCCTTTGATTTTAAAACCGTAGCCTGGTAAGTTCTTGGAGCACAGCATCTCTCACCCTCCAGCTTGTAAGCCTCAAAAGCCTCCTATTCTAATTAATCACTTTTTATCTATCACTTTGCCTCTCACTGAATTCTTTTCTGCACTGAGACATGAAGGACTATGGTACTGGAACTCTCCAGAGCCCCTCTAAACAACACCAATGGTTTCAGATGCAGGATTTGAAATAATCAGACGCCACTGGAAAGTTTGTTAGTTCACTTATAGATAACCAGTGGTGTGGAACTTAGCAACTTACCCCTAGAAAATAGCATCCTCAAGAATTAATTTATTACCGTAAAAGATCCTAGTATCCAGCCTGAACTAGGAAATATTTCTTTAAGTCTGTGTCACTTTAACATGCTGCATTTCAGTTATGTTTTCTACTAAATTGCCCCAAACATGATTTAGATAGTTGAAGATTTTATGTTGAGTCCATAAACCAAAGCAAAGCCTAGCAGTAGCCTCAATGATAATCATAGGGACAGGAACATTTGCAGTGGAAAATCTAGAATTATCATGTGGGCCCTGAGAGGAGGAGAGCTTGATTTGCTTACCTGAGGTTGGTTCTCACACTAGAAAAGGAAGTCTTACCTGCTCAGGCGTTTGGCAGAAAGCCCAATGAAACTGCTTTTGTTTTGGTGAGAGCAACTGATCTGTGAGGAATGTTTGAATACAGAAGAGATAAATAGGACATTTTCCAAGGTCCAGGGAGCTGTAGGAACCCACAAGGACAGAATTTTTGGAATAAGTATGCAGAGCCTATGCGGTTGAATACTTGGTGTGGATGACTGAAATTTAATTTATAGGCTCTTTCAGGTTCTAAATGGAATCATTGAATACTATTTTTTTCAAGATTGGGATGAGGATATAAAAATATATTGAACTGGACACTGTTTACTATTCTTTCTTTGTGTTATCTCTAATGCTGCAATGCTAAAATAAAATAGTAAGAAAAAGTAATAATAGCTTCTAGGTAATGAATATCTCTACTAGATTAGGCATAGATTTAGACTTTTTATATTTTATCTAATGCACTCCTTACAGAAACCCAGATTTCTATGCTCATTTTATTTATCCAAGAAGTAGCATAGGCTCGGAGAGGACAATTTCTAAAGATCACAGAATTATAGACCATAGAGTTGAGATTTGGACTTGCATTTGCTTGCTCTTAAGCCAATCCAAGGACAGAAACATTTGGTGGTAACTAATATATTATATTCCCTATTTCTGCATAGAGTTCAACCCCTGTAGACATAATGGTTTTCTCAATGGACCAATTAACTTCCTTTATTGGAGTCAATTTTCTGATTTGCTTTAGTCCTAGGAGTAATCTATGGGTCACTTTTATCACCTATTGTAATCATAGCACTTTTACCACCGTTTTGCCATAAGTCTGGGAGATCATATGTGCCTGTCTGCTAAGTTGCTTCAGTCGCGTCCAACTCTTAGTGACCCCATAGACTGTAGCCTACCAGGCTCCCCTGTCCATGGGATTCTCCAGGCAAGAATACGGAACTGGGTTGCCGTACACTCCTCCAGGGGATCTTCCTGACCCAGGGATTGAACCTGTGTCTTTTATGTCTCCTGCATCTGTGGGTGGATTCTTTATCATTAACACCACCTGGGAAACCCCTGGAAGGTAATATACCTCCCTTATTCAAACTTTAACTGGTTATAATGTTTTCATTCGCAAGACAGAATTTATGTTCATTATCAGTCCAAATATCTGATTGCAAGTATGCAAATGAACAATTTTATAAATGTGTTTCTATTCCATCATGTTCTTGTGAGCTAGGTTCTGTGTTTGGTGGTTGAGAAATACTTAAATTTATTTTCAGAACATCTCAAAGATCAAAATGAATGTCAAATTTCTCTTTATTGCATGAACTCTTTTTTAAAAATTTTTAATTGGAGGATAATTGCTTTACAATGTTATATTTGTTTCTGCAGTACAACAATGCGAATCAGTCATAACTGTATAAATATATCTCCTCCCTCTTGAGCCTCCCTCCCACCCCTCTCAGTTATCAAAGAGTGCCAAGCTGGGCTCCCTGTGTTATACCGCAGCTTCCCACTAGCTATCTGTTTTATACGCAGTAATGTATGTATGTCTGTGCTACTTTCTCAATTCGTCCCACCTCTCCTTCCCCCAATGTGTCCATACGTCTGTTCTCTATGTCTGCATCTCCGTGCATGAACTCTTTAAATCATATTTGATCAAAGCTCTTATATTTTAGGTTTTGGTGTCTGATTTCATTTACATACAATTTGACACTGCTTCAAACTCACTTAAATATATGTACATTGAAGTGAAACCACTGGTATTTGTGAGAAGTGCTTTGTTGGGTTAGCCTATTCAAAACCGCTCAGCCCTGAGAGATAGAATTTCAGTCTAAGTAAGTTAGCTCCACTCGATTTATGAGTCCCAAATCCTAGTCTTTGGCAAAATTCCCTTGGATGGGAACTCAATACCAACTCTTGCCCATAAAGCAGATAAATGAGGCTTCTGTTTGGAATATAGAATATATCTAAAGTAATGCTCCTTAAACATTTTCATCTTTGGGGTTGTGGTCCAGGGTTTGTGGTTACTGCTAAAAACACTGCCATTAAACCTTCTGGAGCAGCAGACACAAGAATGTGTCCTTTTCCCATCTTTTTATGGACCAAAAGTAATTTCACCTGGTGTTTAAAAAAGCAGCAATATTCCAATCAAGTAAAGGAGAACACAGAGTAATATCTACTGTTGATTGGTGAATCCTAGAATCAGATCTGATGTTTGCCTTCATATCCACCAGTTAAAGAAACTAAGGATGTTGCAAAATGCAGAAGAATATTTAAGAGAAAATTGATATGCCCTAATCTAAAGTAATCCATGTTTACTACTTTTTGTTAATAATCAGTATCTGAAGAAGGAGACATAACTGCTTATTTGTGATGGAAGGCCTTTACCAGACCTGCCCATGAAAAACTCCTTTGGTAAACATAAATAGAGCATTCTTGGGTCCTGAGGTATAGGTAACAGGAGATTGGCTGGTGCTGGCATGGCAAATGTTTTAAGCCTTGGAGCCTGGGTATGCAGCCTGGGTAGCATGCTACGTAGTAAATCTAATGCCTTTTAAGTTATTTCTGGATGTTGATATAAAGGAGAACAATGCTGTACTCATCTGACCTTGAGGACAGCCTCCTTCCACGATGGCAAGACCACTGGTATCAGAGTGTTCCCATGAGAACACAAAGGAAGCAGTGGGGCTCATACCTACTTACTTCAGTCTTTGCCTTCTGTTCATTCTTTGTACTCCTTATTAGCTACTTTTGGAGTAAACAAAAGTAAAACAATATTGAATTGAGTCCAAGTCATCATTCTTACCCACCACCAAATCATAAGCAGACTTTGAAATGTGACCAACTTTCCTTATAATGTACAGATTGTTGCATGAGCTAACAAATGTCTTGAAGCCCAAATGATTTAACTTTTAAGAAAAAGATAAATTTATAAATATGATGATATAAAAAGAAAGAAGCATGTATTCTTTAGGAAAGAAATAAAATGTTTGCTCCCTAACTCTGAAATCCAGATATTCTGTTATACACTGCTTTAATTTATCCAACTTTAGGGTGCATATAATGTGGACAAGTAGTAGGAAAAAGATTTTAAAGCTTGATAATTTCTACATGAAATACATTGTACAAATAAGAACAATAAAAGTAAAAGCTATGAGTAAATGTAGTATAAATTTAGGAGCATTTTTTTTCAAGCCCATGGAGAATTACTTGAGAAATGTACAAGTAGCTCTTAAAAGGTGGAAAGTGTGTAGGAAAATATTATTTTTCACAATAACAAAATCTATGTTTTTATATGGCTTTGAGGTGGCCAAGGTGCTGAAAATAAGAGTTTCCAAAAATATCTTGGCTATTCTTTTGTCCCAGCTGAATTCCAGTTGACAATTTACCTATAAAACCATTATCCACTATAGCAGGCTGTTCCAACTGTCTTCTTCTGGGTATATTTTTCATTTACCTGAGGCTTCAATATCATATCATATAATTGTATTAATTAGGATCCTCATGGTTGCAAGAGACAGCAACTTAATTCATATTGTGTGAAGCCAAAAGATATATGTATTTGAAACCAAATATGTATTTGAAAAGTCAATAGCTCCAGCTGCTCAAACACTTCATGTTTGTGGACTACTTGCTGGAATGGGGAAAGGATATGTTTGTTACTGGCTATTATTTATGTTGTAGAATGGGGTTTAGAGTCAAGCAGACATGGGTTCAAATCCCAATTCTCTCACATAGTACCTTTGGGATCTTGGTACATAACTAAACTCTGAGCTTCTGTTTTTTTTTTTTTTTTTTTTTTTCATGTATGAAATTGATTTAAAGTAGCTCAGTCGTGTCCAATTCTTTGCGACCCCATGGACTGTAGCCTAACAGGCTCCTCCATTCATGGGATTTTCCAGGCAAGAATACTGGAGTGGGTTGCCATTTCCTTCTCCAGGAGATCTTCCCAAGCAGAACAATTTTATGAGAGGAGAGAAAAAACCTACTTTCTCTTTTGAAAGTGAAAGTGTTAGTCACTCAGTCATCTCCAGCTCTTTGCAACCCCATGGACTGTATCCCACCAGGCTTCTCTGTCAATGGGATTCTCCAGGCAAGAATACTGGAGCAGGTAGCCATGCCCTCCTACAGGGGATCTTCCCTACCCAAGGATCGAACCTGGGTCTTCTGCATTGCAGGCAGATTCTCTACTGTCTAAGCCACCAGGGAAGACCCCTTCTCTTTTGGGGACCCTATAAGCTTCTGGAAAAGGCCAGGGCAGATAGAAGAGCTTGTGTGGAAGCCATCTGAGCAGTATACTGGGTAAGGCACAGAAGTATTCCAGAGCATCTTGCTCTGTGTGTTGGAGAATCTTCAAATCACCTGATGTCAAAAATATAGCAGGAATGAAGAAAATGGAGCAATGCTAATTAAGGATGTAAGTAGAAAATACTTCTGCTCTCATCTACTGAAATTAAGAGTAACATCAGTTCTGCTTTGTGACAGCTCGGTAAGTCCTGCTGTCTCTTAATCCATAGTCAGTGGTAAAATAATTCTTATATCACAAGCACTATGAGTATATATCAAAACATGTTTAGAGACACTTAAAGATTTCAACTGAATTTTTAAAATTTGGACAGGTATTTTCAAGTTTGTGAGTTACTGAAAGAGGATGGTGAATTTAAAGTTAAAATATACACACATGAGGTAAATAATACCATGATCATAGGCCACAGATTTAGATCTATGTCATGGAAATTGGACATGTAGAATTTATTTAGGAACTCTCAAAGCCTGAAGCAGAGACATATACAAGGCCCAGGTCTATAGGAAGAAAAGGAACAAAGAGGATTCTTGAGTCTGATCATATACCAAGGAAAGTTCTTAGTTCAACTTTTCAGGACATGATCTTACTCAGGGTCACTCAAGAAGAAAATTGCGTATATACATGGAACTTTTTCCCTCTAGTGAAAATCTAAAAGCAATTCACCTTTCACAGTATGCAAAAGCAAGAGAGTATATTACGCGAGAAAATGTTATATTGCTTCAGGGAAATGCAGCTCTTGACACATAGCCAATATGTGTTTTAATTTTATTTTCTAATTGATAGCTGTTTTGTTTCCTAGTAGTCTGATGAATTAAAAGCTATTAACTGCTTTTCTTATTAAATTTTAAAATTTTTCTTATTTTAATATTGTCTGTTGCAAAGTCAGGTCCAGATTAATAAACAAAATACAGTATAAGAAGAAAAATCAACAACAAAAGGGCTTACTGGTAAAGCATTCAGGTTCTTCAGGCTTTGAGGAAATGTTGGATCCATCACTTATTTGTCTTTGGTCTTGTCATTTATGAGGTTGACTAATTCATTTTAATGATTTCAGTAGTTAAGTCCACGCAAAGGAAGAAAGGCATGCTTTTCAGAGATGCTACTTCTCTATCTCAGTTGTCTATTGCTCTGTAAAAAAAAAAAAAAAAGCCATGGTGGCTCAGATGGTAAAGAACATGCCAATGCAGGAGACATAAGAGACACGGATTCGATCCCCGGGTCAGGAAGATCCCCTGGAGAAGGGAATGGCAACCCACTCTGGTGGGCTATAGACCATGGAGTCGCAGAGGCGGACATGACTAAGTGACTAACACTTCATTTCACTTTAAACTCAGTGGCTTAAAACGATGACAGGTCTTGTTTGGAACTGCTCAGGTTACTGCAATCAGACAGCAGCTAAGCCTGGAATGTCTGTGTGGTTCCTCCCATGTCTGATGAGTGGCAGGGAGGGACATCTGAATGGCGAGGACCTCTCTTTCTCCACATGGACTCGCCATGTGACTAGATTAGGCTCCTGTGCATGATGGTCAGACTTGTCACAAACTATCCCAGATTCTAGAGGAGGTGAAATACATTCCATCTCTCAGTGCGAGGGGTGCCAGGAATGTGTGGCCGTCACATCTACCCTTAGATGTTTGTAATCAAGATGGTGTCTTTTACCTCTTCTTTTTTTTTTCCTTTATTTTCCTCAAAGCATGTCATTTATACTCTGTCTTCAATGAATACAGAGATTTCAGAGAGAGTCGCCTTTTTCCTTGGAGCATGCCAGAAATTTGGCATTTCTAGAGGGCCTCTGGGAGGCCATAAGCCTGATTTCAACCCTGAGCTGAGGGTCGGCAAATGAAGGTCAGCAAATCAAGGGATGGTCCAACCTGTGAGATTGCTTGAAGGTGGTGAGGGCAAGCTGGTGCAAAAGAGCCCCACGTTTGGGCAGGATCCAGTCTAAGGATCCAGCCTTTGTCACTCTGGGCCCACTCTTAGCTGGGCCCTGCCAAGTCCACGATGAAGATGTCTAGCAAACAGGCACAGTGTTTACTGCCGACTCTGCTTGTCAGGACAAGGCAACAGGCAGTTCTGTTCTTCCCTCCCCACACCCACAGTGCAACACATCCCTGGATAATGATAGGCTTCATCTTTATTAAGTAAATCACATTGGCATTACAGCCCCACCATAAACTCCTTGACCTTGCCAAATTGGCAAAAGCCAAGCATTATGAGTACTTATTTATGAAGTTTCAACCATTTGCTTAGGGTATTTATTAAATGGCCATATCTGTAGATATACCCTGATCTTAACCATTGCATAATAAATAATGTGAATTTTCAAAGAGCATCATTGATTTTTTTCTTTTGCCACAGATATGTGGTAACGCTTTCCTTTTTTGTTCTAAGAAGCCAGACAAATAGAAATCTTGGAAATTATGGGTCCAATTAGTCTTCTTGGTAAAAAGCCCATATTGTTTGTAAAATATTGGACCTCCCCCATTATCCAACAATAAGGTTCTAGATTTGGAGTGGCCTTATGACTGTAAAATGCTTATGGAGCATTTTAGTCATTGTTTTGAACAATTTTTAGCCTCATAAGCTTAAGTAAAACCAGTTGTAGTAGAAATTAGGTAATAAAAGGTAATGGAGGGGTTAGGAGGACCTTTCCATATTCTATTGATTAAGTGAATGACCACAGTTTAGGGATCTTTCTGATGCTCCAAAGAAGAGAAAAATAAGGTGGGAGGAATAAACAAATTTCTTCCCTTGTAGTAGAGACAGTAAGTTCCAGCAGAAATAGCCTAAACACAATCACATCCAAGTCCATACCCAATGGTGAAATTAAGGGCAGAGTTTTGGTTGCATAATGTTGTTGACTATTATTTGGTATTGGATTAATAACAATGGAGAATGATAAATACCAAAATGAGTGGTAAGTTTTGATAGAAGCCCTTTAACAAAATATGAGTAGAAGGTGAAGGGGATAGATAGACATGTTAGTTTAAAAAAACTCTCATTCTCTTTCTTCATCTCATCAAAATGTCTTTGTGGCTTTATGAAGTAAATATTTTGTATTTAGAAATTCAGGAATAAGTACCAAGGCCTCATGTAGATGTAGAAATTTTGGAAGAATGAAAGTAGGAATCAAAAAGAAATAAAGCATATTTATTTTTATTTTTTAAAGTTTATTGAAGTATAGTTGATTTACAATGTTGTAGTAATTTCTTCTGTGTTGCAAAGAGATTCATTATACATATATGTTTTTCATATTCTTTTCCCTTATGATTTATCTAAGGATACTGACTGAGTATAGTTCCCTTTGCTTTATAGAGGATCTTGTTGTTTATCCATTCTATATATAATATTTTGCCTTTGCAAATTCCAAACTTCCACTCTTTCCCTCCCTGTCCCCTCTTTGGCAAATAAAAATCTGTTCTTTATGAGTCTGTCTTTTTTCTGTAGATATGTTGATTTGTACTGTATTTTAGATTTCATGTAAAAGTGATGTTATATAGTATTTTTCTTTCTGACTTATTTTGCTTAGTATGATTATCTCTAGGCCCATCCATGTTGCTGCAAATGGCATTATTTCATTCTTTTCGATGACTGAGTAATATTCCGTTTCTTATATGTACCATGTCTTTATCCATTCTTCTGTTAAAGGCTATTTTATAAACAAGAGCCTTATTGGGCTTCTTTGACTTTAGCACCCTTGATGATTGTGGCATCTCCTTGCTTTATTCTTCTTATGTTAGTTACTTAGTCGTGTCTGACTGTTTGCAACCCCATGGACAGTAGCCCGCTAGACTCCTCTGTCCATGTGATTTTCCAGGCAAGAATACTGGAGTGGGTTGCCATTCCCTTTTCCAGGGGATCTTCCCGACCCAGGGATCGAACCTCCAGTCTTCCCACATTGCAGGCGTATTCTTTACCATTTGAGCCACTAAGGAAGCTCTATTCTTCTTCTTCTTGTCTTTATATTTTTAACAGAATTTTCCTGTTTTTCTCACTTGTAATTATATATGCATGTATTCATGATGGCCTTTAGTCCTTTTTCTGACTGCATTGTAAGCACTTAAAAAGCAGCAAATACACATCTTCTAGTCCCACTGTAATTTTTCTCCTGCCTGACACAGTGCTCTGAGTTCCTTGGGATTTAGTACAAACTCTTAATTGAAACAGAAGTTGCCATATTCTAAATTAACACCAAGGGTGTGAGCTTATTACTGTTTCATGATGACTACCAAAGGGAAGACAATTACTGGCATCTTATGTGCCACAGGTTATACGTGTGATAACTAAGCAAGGAAATAGATCTGCTTTTGAGCTCAGGTTTCGGTGGAAACTAACTAACTAACTATGGGCATAATTACTTTAGGCCAGGCATCATCACATCACCACTAACACAAGGATAATAAAGTATCTATAAGAGTTGGTGATGGACAGGGAGGCCTGGCATGCTGCAGTCTATGGGGTCACAGAGAGTCAGACATGACTGGGTGACTGAACTGAACTGATCCCATTATGGGGTTACAAGAATTAATTGGAATATTGTGTGTAAGGCATTTAAAGTATCTGACATATATTAATAGTTAGATTCAATAAATGTTATCATCATCATGATTGTACTGTGCCCATACTTTTTTAAGTGCTTCAGTTCTTGAAATTTATAATACTGATGTTAGCCTATTTTTATTTTTTATATTTCTGCTAGTATGATCCTGGACCAAGTAAAAACTTCAAAGAATTTCCCTATTTTGAAGAATTCTCTCATTTTACTTATAGTCATTGGTATGAAGGCTTTTATGAAGCTTAAATTGTGTGCCTGCTCCATCTTTCACATTAAACATATCACCATTTGAAGACACCAACTCTCACAGATTTCAATTTGTAAATAATTGTTTTACTCTCTCTAGTGCACTTTTATCACAGTATCTGCTTGAAATTTTATCAGACTGGATGACATTTCTACTGCCCATTATCCTTTTTTAGGGTTGTTCTTAACCATGCCCAAGCCCCAGGGTCATTTGGTGGTGACATGTTATAAATAATATTATTACCATAATTAAAGGTTGGATCAGAGTAGCTTGGGAGGGAAATGTGCTAACCTTTGGCTTGCAATCAAGCCTGGGTCACTGAGGTCATTAACGCAGTTTACTATAGCTGACCAAATACATTTCTTTGAATAGGTGGTAGTTTTCAGAGTAGACATACCTGACACTTAACTGGTGTGATTTGATCTTATTCCAAGTAAATTGGAATATCAAAAATATGATGGGTGATGGTTTACTGTGCCCTTCTATTGTATTTTTATGCAGATGCTTCAAACTTCCAAACCAAATCTTGTCAGTATGTAATGTAAAATGTTTACTTATTGAAGATGTAACAAAATATGATCATAATGAAATTTATTGTTTAGTTACTTGGCAACATATTATCTTGTGCCATCAGTGGATAAGATGATGACCATGAATCTGACTATCTTTCTAGCATTTCTCTCTCTTGCCTCAGTAGCAGCTAATTTGCTATAGCTCAGGATGAAACAATTAGAGCCAGAATGATCTAGGGGTTGGATATGAATGCTGGTCTCTGTAATTTTGCAGAATTCTCCAGGGAAATCTGGGACCCTACCACTGTCCTTCCCTGCTCCCTCTGGAAACTACAGAGGAGCTCTCTCTCTTTCTTCTCTTCTTTTGTGTTAGGTATCTTCTCGATAGGAATAGAGATCATCGCCTTAAAAAAATAGGAAGCTTAAAATAAAAAGTGCTCTTACACTCCTAAAGCCTAATTGCAAAATTTTCATTCACTTTGCATTTTATATCTTTCTTCTTTTATTTTCCTACTGATTCAAAGTTAAAAAGAATAGAATCCTGTAATGAGCACTCGTTTGCATACAGAATGAATCAAAGTTTGTTTTTGCATTCTCTGAGTAACATATTTGAAATGGCCAAGATAGAGGAATATTTGCCAGGCTCTGAAAGAATTTCAGTGGCAGAGCACGTGTTTACAGTGGCAACATAATCGAGAGCCTGTCTGAGGCCCTCCTGGGAATCATCATGTTCAGAGCTGCTTTTGGCAGCCTGACCTCACTGGCTAGGTTTGACCATCTTTAAATAAGGGCATTGGAGATTTCATTTGTTCAAGTAAAGAAATATTCTTAAAATAAAAGTGTATATACATGTATGGAGAATATATCATGTATTTATTCAATTTTAGGTGAGCTGGGGAGGCCTGGCATGCTGTGACTCATGGGGTCGCAAAGAGTCAGACACGACTGAGCGACTGAACTGAACTGAACTGGTATATATATATATTCTCATAACAGTTAATGTTCCTTCACTGACAGTTTATAATGCAATATTATACTGTACATTGTGGATATTATAGATAGCATAAAATTTAACCATTAATAATAAAACATCTATGGTATTAATTTATTCTTGGCTTCCCCACTTAGATCATCAACATTTATAAGAACTGCACACAATACTTCTGTTATAGGTTTAAGGTAGAACTGTAATGATTTCAATACTTACTTATCAAAGAAATTGAAAATTCCCATGTAATTCCTTCCTATTCAGATCTGGATTTGAATGAAAGGAACAAAAAAAGATATAATTCAGAGCTTTGAAAATAATTTTAGAAGATTATTAAAGCAAAGTATTATAATGTCATTGATCAAAAAATTGTTAACTTGTTACACAATTAAAGTTGATATATTTTAGCAATCATATCAATTAATATGCTCTAAAATTAAAAGACGCTTACTCCTTGGAAGAAAAGTCATGACCAACCTAGATAGCATATTGAAAAGCAGAGACATTACTTTGCCAACAAAGGTCCATCTAGTCAAGGCTATGGTTTTTCCTGTGGTCATGTATGGATGTGAGAGTTGGACTGTGAAGAAAGCTGAGCACTGAAGAATTGATGCTTTTGAACTGTAGTATTGGAGAAGACTCTTGAGAGTCCCTTGGACTGCAAGGAGATCCAACCAGTCCATTCTGAAGGAGATCAGCCCTGGGATTTCTTTGGTAGGAATGATGCTAAAGCTGAAACTCCAGTACTTTGGCCACCTCATGCAAAGAGTTGACTCATTGGAAAAGACTCTGATGCTGGGAGGGATTGGGGGCAGGAGGAGAAGGGGACGACAGAGGATGAGATGGCTGGATGGCATCACTGACTCAATGGACATGAGTCTGAGTGAACTCTGGGAGTTGGTGGTGGACAGGGAGGCCTGGCATGCTGCGATTCATGGGGTCGCAAAGAGTCGGATATGACTGAGTGACTGAACTGAACTGAACTGAACTAAAAATTAAAGAAAATGAAGATAAAATTGAATTACTTTAATATCTTATTTAGATTTTATTTATATTTGTCCTTAAGACAATTTATTTCAAGTCCAGGAAATATTCTATTTTTTGGCTCTGTCAATTAAGATCAGTCCCCCAATAGATCTTGCTTGTAAAGACCAACATTTCCAATGTGGCATCTGGATCAGCTTGCAAATCATTAATAAAGTAACACAGTGTGAGATGACCCAATAAAACTATATCTTCAGTTCATATTTCAATTCATGCAGGCTATCTGATGACACATTACCAAATTATAATACATTTCTCTCATGAGAATCTAGCTGTGTGTCAATCTGATTTTGAAAAAAAGATCAAAGCTGCCCAGTCAAATTAATTCTGACTTGACATACTTGTCTTTCGCTATTGAATTTTGACCTCTTAACACTCGATGTCTTTATTGCTTTTCATTGCTCCTCAGGTTGTACACGAATGGATTGTATTTTACTGAGGAAACTCTTCCTATCTATACCAGCTGAATATTTGAAATGTGAAAGAGATTTGGTATTTCTGCATGGCCCCCTAGTACACTGTTCTCTTTGTGTCTCATACATCCTTTTGTTCTGGCAAAGAACAGGACAGTGAGAGTTGGGACATAGAAGGGATTCGGGGATGCCTTTTGCTGACTTTTCAATAGCTGGAGTTTGTAAAAGATCACAGATCAGAAAGGATTTTAAACACTATTGCACCTGAGCTTCCAACTTCTTGAACAATGTGACAAGAATTTGAGATGCCCTTCCAAATGTGCCTGGCTTAAGTTACAAAAAACATTAATAGCTTTGACCTCTTCAACTATTACATGAAGAAAAGGCTCCACTCACTTAAGGGTCACCCTATTGTAATCTCTATCTTTGAAGTGAGTCACGTACTAATTTCCTCTCAGGAAAGTTTAAAGCAAAATATGTTTAGTCAGAAGGATTACTTTTTACTTTAAGAACCCCAAACAGCTGAGATTTGAATGTGATGAAAAGATAGCAAATTAATGCTTTAATTTGAAAAATCTGTGCTAAGTGCTGAACTAAATTACTACCAATCCACAGAGCCTTCATTTACTTTCCTATATTTATGTAAATAGGCATTCTGTTAGTAAATTCTGTTAGTAAACTGAATGAAAGTGAATAAAATGAAATTGAGTATCTGTCCAAATCACATGGGACAGTAACTGACAGTCATAAAAAATAGAGATCGCTACTATGATTAAACAGGCCTATGTAGATCCTTGATTCTATGTGATCGACAAAAACCTTGTTATACTCACCACTGGTGCATTAAAATCTAGGGATATTTGACATGAGAGTATCTCAGGGTTGTTCACTGTGATACCAGGATTTATCAATAGAAGTGCCCTGGAGTTCTAACTGTTCTTTGCTAAATAGACCCTAGCCCTGAATCATTCCTCTGGTTGTCTTCTAGGCCCTTTTCATTAAATATTAAGTGATGATTATAATGAAACATTTATTAAATCTTTACCCTCTTAAAAAGTTTGGTTGAGCCTGTAAAATTTAGCCCCAGCTGCTATCTGAGAAAGCTTAAAACTGACAAAATCATTTCTAAGGCTATTCTGCTAAGTCACTTGAGTCACATCCAACTCCTAGCGACCCCATGGACTGCAGCCTACTACTTCATCCATGGGATTTTCCAGGCAAGAGTAATGGAGTGGGGTGCCATTGCCTTCTCCGATTCTTCCTCTACTGTATATAAATCTAAAATCAGAGTGTAACTTCCATGGTATTTCATAGTTAAATTGCAGTGTTTTTTGTTTTTTTTTTTCTTTGTTGTTGTATACTATCATGGTACAACTTGCAGCAGATAGAGTGGTAGATATAATGAAATGTGGTAGCTCCTATTTTAAGATTTTATCCCTCAAATTCATAGGACACATAAAAGCTAGAAAAGCTAACATTTTGCAATCTTTCTATCAGTGAAGATCCATGACTTCATTCCAGTCTCTGAGTATAAATAAGAAATCCTTCTTACATTTCTCCATTTTCAGGTTCTGGGCTGGTAACATTGCTGTAATAATTTTTATTAATATGTGTGTGTGTGTTTAGTGTCTGGTAAAACTCTTAATGGATTGTTCTCAGTGGGGATAGTGGAATAGCAGTCAGCTGTTTATTATTGCTATTATTATTATTACTACCAGGAGCCCTCAGATGGTAAAGAATCTGCCTTCAGTGCAGGAGACCTGAGTTCAATCCCTGGGTCAGGAAGATTCTTTAGAGAGGGGAATGGATACCTACTCCAGTATTCTTGTCTGGAGATTTTCCTTGACAGAGGAGCCTGGCAGACTATAGTCCACAACTATAGTAGTGTCTGAAGAGTCAGACACGACTGAGTAACCAAGCACTATTTTTGTTGTTGTCGTTCAGTTGCTAAGTTGTGTCCTAGTGAGCCTAACCAAGAAGACATTCATTTAGACAGACTGACCTCATTGATTCTCTCAATATTGAATTCAAATCAGTGGTAAGGCAGGTTTTCCAGAGAAGCCAAGAAACATCTTGGGCAAAATACTGAGACTCTAAATTTCGGAACTTGAGCTATTTAGCTAACCGGGATTGTGTTTACCTAACTGATTGCTTTTCTTCCCATATGAATACCTGGATGCATGCTAGCATAATCCTTAGGACTTGACACATTCTGTGTTCTTCGCACAGTGTTTAATTCTATGGGCCATCATGCTCAACCAGATAACACTGGAATTTCTTAGAAAAGTGGATTTAAACATTTTTGACCACAGCGTTAATACAGTCTGTTCTCTATGTATTGATAATTCTATAATACGTATGCACACACAAATTGAAAGTTCCACACAACTGAAGTGAGAACATCAGGAACAATAATTACGGTTAAGACTTTTTGCCTGTGTTTTACTCTAATATGTTTTATTCTGTTGTCTTCTACCCCTATGCCATTTTTAATGTTAACTTCTACTTTTTTTCTTTTATGTATGTAAAGATTTATGTATCACTTGATAGATTTTTAAAAAAGAGTACATATAAACACATTGTGAAGCATAGCAATGAAATTCACTTCACTGCTCCCACATAGAATATTACAAGCATAATGAAAGCCCTCTGTGTTCTTCTTGTTATCTACCCCCGCCTTGTACACAGAGATTAATACTCTCCTGAGTTTCTTTTCATTGCACCCTTGCTTTTCAGATTTTCTTTTCAGATTTATCACAGAAATTTGTATTCTCAAACAACAAATTTAGTTTTGTTTGATTATAATTTGATATTCTTCCTTGAGTTGTTTTTTATTCTAGTAAACATTACATTTCAAAGATCAACCCACATTCATTCATTATTCAATAAACATTTATTGAATGTAGACTGTATGCCAGCTCCTCTGTCATGTGCTTGGTGTACATCACACAAACTAGATAAGGATTCCTACTCTCATAGAGCTTATGTTCTACTGGGAGGAGACAGGCAATAAACAATAGATGTAACAGATATGTAAGTGACATCATATGTTAGAAGGTAAGACCTGATAAGGAAACATAGAATAGGATTAGAAGAATCCAGAGTGCTGAGGTAAAGGTAGATGGCAGTCTTTAAAGGGTTGTTCATGAAAGGCCTTGTTGAGAAGGATGCAGTTGAGCAAAACAACCAGCCAACTAACCCATGAATGAGTAGTTGTAATTTATTTACTTTCACTGCTGTATAATATTCAGTGGTTTAGACATACCACTTAATTCTTCTTTGTGTAATTATGATATTATAAACTTTCTTGCATTATTTCCTGAGACATGTGCAAGAGTTTCTCTAGAAGTAGAATTTCTAGAAGAGTATACAATGTTTAACTTAAAATAGGCAATTTATTTTCCAGTGGTTAATCAAATTAGTTTCCCACCAGCTATGTATAAGATTTTCTATCATTCACATTTGGCTAACATTCAAAATTATCAGACTTTAAAATTTTGCCATAAAATTATCTTTTTTTGCATCGGATTTATATTGAAGTGAGTACTTTTAATATAAATATGGCCTTCCTTGTATCTCTTCTGTTCATGAGTTTTGCCTGTTTTTCTGCCAGGTTATTTTTGTTTTTTCCCATTGGCTTATAGAATCCAGATGATTGTCTCATCTCAAGATTTTTAATATAAGTTTATCTTTTTCAAATAAGGTAATACAAGTTCTGAGAATTAGGGCATGGGCATATCTTTTTGAATGCTGCCATTCAACCCACTAGAGGAGGTCTTGGTGAAGTCCTCGTACCCCAGCATAACTTTCAGGTCAGTGTTTTCCTTTTGTTCTGTACAAACCCCCACTAATCTGAAACTGATGACATCTTGTTGTGTAATTTTATGCCCCTTCTCTTTGCTTTAACTTGCATCATTCCTCCTCTTCCTAACTTGTTTCTGCATGGATAACTTGATCAATACCCAGTTTCTCAATCTCTTCTTGACATCTCTACTATCTCACCTCCTCCTCATTTGAGCCAATCCACACCTATGTCTATCCTGGGGCCTCATTATGGTTCCAAGTCTGTTTTTTAACTTCTTTACCTTTAATCGTCATCTTTAAATTCAACATGTCAAGATGTATTTCCAGATCTTATATTCACTTACCTTATCCGACACGTGTTCTTTAACAACATTGAGACCTAGAGTCTCATTTTTATCCCACTTATAAGCCCCCTGCAGTGCTCTGTGATTGCTCTCTGGTAGTGGTAGCAGAAGGATTCATATTCCATCAGCTTAACCATTTATTTGCCAGTATTCTCAATTCTCTCTCTTTTTTCTGTATCCAGCTTTTAAAAAGATATTTTTCAGAAACAATCATGGCATCTCTGGTAGAGTAATTGTTAATAGTATACACCAACTTTCAAACTCCTTTTTTTCAATGGACTACCAAAATCAGAAAGCCATTTAAATCACATTGGAGTCTTCATGTGATGCTCTGAACAGAGAAAGTGTAGAATAAGGGTTGACATTTCACAGTTAGCTTGTTGTTTAATAACTTTTGCAAGCCAACCTTACGTTTTGGGAAATGGAAAAGAAAATAGGAGCATTATCCATTAGAAGATAGCCTAAAAAAGGAACTGCTGCTTTCTCACCCTTTTACCTGACCACCCCCAAACCTAAATAAATTACAACAAAATAAACATAAATCTTACCCTTATGGGCCTCCAGGCTGATTGCAGAGAGAGAGAAAGAAGAGATCATGAAAAGTGTCAGTAGTGTCTCAGAACTGAAAGGGCATAAATGTAGTTTAGGAGAATAAGTATCCCCGAAGAGACACTAAACTGAAACCTAAGTGATGGTAAGAACTGGGTCAACAAAGAGTAGAAAGAAGAGAGTCGGAGAAACATACCCGAAGGCCAGATTATCAGGAGCTTCTGGTCTCAAATTAGATTACTTTGTGAAGCCTTCAGTGATTTCCCACGTCTAAGTCAAATCTTTCTTCCTTCAGTTCAGTTCAGTCGCTCAGTAGTGTCTGACTCTTCGTGACCCCATGAATCGCAGCATGCCAGGCCTCCCTGTCTATCACCAACTCCCGGAGTTCACTCAGACTCACATCCATCGAGTCAGTGATGCCATCCAGCCATCTCATCCTCTGTCGTCCCCTTCTCCTCCTGCCCACAATCCCTCCCAGCATCAGAGTCTTTTCCAATGAGTCAACTCTTTGTATGAAGTGGCCAAAGTATTGGAGTTTCAGCTTTAGCATCATTCCTACCAAAGAAATCCCAGGGCTGATCTCCTTCAGAATGGACTGGTTGGATCTCCTTGCAGTCCAAGGGACTCTCAAGAGTCTTCTCCAACACCACAGTTCAAAAGCATCAATTCTTCGGCACTCAGCCTTCTTCACAGTCCAACTCTCACATCCCTACATGACCACAGGAAAAACCATAGCCTTGACTAGACGAACCTTTGTTGGCAAAGTAATGTCTCTGCTTTTGAATATGCTATCTAGGTTGGTCATAACTTTCCTTCCAAGGAGTAAGCGTCTTTTAATTTCATGGCTGCAATCACCATCTGCAGTGATTTTGGAGCCCCCCAAAAATAAAGTCTGACACTGTTTCCACTGTTTCCCCATCTATTTCCAATGAAGTGATGACACCAGATGCCATGATCTTCGTTTTCTGAATATTGAGCTTTAAGCCAACTTTTTCACTCTCCACTTTCACATTCATCAAGAGGCTTTTTAGTTCCTCTTCACTTTCTGCCATAAGGGTGGTGTCATCTGCATATCTGAGGTTACTGATATTTCTCCTGGCAATCTTGATTCCAGCTTGTGCTTCTTCCAGTCCAGGGTTTCTCATGATGTACTCTGCCTATAAGTTAAATAAGCAGGGTGACAATATACAGCCTTGACGTACTCCTTTTCCTATTTGGAACCAGTCTGTTGTTCCATGTCCAGTTCTAACTGTTGCTTCCTGGCCTGCATACAAATTTCTCAAGAGGCAGATCAGGTGGTCTGGTATTCCAATCTCTTTCAGAATTTCCCACAGCTTATTGTGATCCACACAGTCAAAGGCTTTGGCATAGTCAATAAAGCAGAAATAGATGTTTTTCTGGAACTCTCTTGCTTTTTCCATGATCCAGCGGATGTTGGCAATTTGATCTCTGGTTCTTCTGCCTTTTCTAAAACCAGTTTGAACATCAGGAAGTTCATAGTTCACGTATTGCTGGAGCCTGGCTTGGAGAATTTTGAGCATTACTTTACTAGCATGTGAGATGAGTGCAATTGTGTGGTAGTTTGAGCATTCTTTGGCATTGCCTTTCTTTGGGGTTGGAATGAAAACTGACCTTTTTCAGTCCTGTGGTCACTGCTGAGTTTTCCAAATTTGCTGGCATATTGAGTGCAGCACTTTCACAGCATCATCTTTCAGGATTTGAAAGAGCTCAACTGGAATTCCATCACCTCCATTAGCTTTGTTTGTATTGATGCTTTCTAAGGCCCACTTGACTTCACATTCCAGGATGTCTGGCTCTAGGTGAGTGATCACACCATCGTGGTTATCTGGGTCGTGAAGATCTTTTTTTGTACAGTTCTTCTGTGTATTCTTGCCACCTCTTCTTAATATCTTCTGCTTCTGTTAGGTCCATACCATTTCTGTCCTTTATTGAGCCCATCTTTGCATGAAATGTTCCCTTGGTATCTCTCATTTTCTTGAAGAGATCTCTAGTCTTTCCCATTCTGTTGTTTTCCTCTATTTCTTTGCATTGATCACTGAGGAAGGCTTTCTTATCTCTTCTTGCTATTCTTTGGAATTCTGCATTCAGATGCTCATATCTTTCCTTTTCTCCTTTGCTTTTCACTTCTCTTCTTTTCACAGCTATTTGTAAGCCCTCCCCAGACAGCCATTTTGCTTTTTTGTATTTCTTTTCCATGCGGATGGTCTTGATCCCTGTCTCCTGTACAATGTCACGAACCTCATTCCATAGTTCATCAGGCACTCTATCTATCAGATCTAGGCCCTTAAATCTATTCCTCACTTCTACTGTATAATCATAAGGGATTCTATTTAGGTCATACCTGAATGGTCTAGTGGTTTTCCCTACTTTCTTCAATTTAAGTCTGAATTTGGCAATAAGGAGTTCATGATCTGAGCCACAGTCAGCTCCTGGTCTTGTTTTTGCTGACTATATAGAGCTTCTCCATCTTTGGCTACAAAGAATATAATCAATCTGATTCTGGTGTTGACCATCTGGTGATGTCCATGTATAGAGTCTTCTCTTGTGTTGTTGGAAGAGGGTGTTTGTTATGACCAGTGCATTTTCTTGGCAAAACTCTATTAGTCTTTATCCTACTTCATTCGGTATTCCAAGGCCAAATTTGCCTGTTACTCCAGGTGTTTCTTGACTTCCTACTTTTGCATTCTAGTCACCTCCACAAGAATCATCAGTCCTCCTTTTGTAGATTATCTCATCTTAGATTATCTCACAGTGCATAGTATCTGCCTGTTTCCTTGACTTTCTTCCCCAATAACTCTGGAAAGAGTTTGGTGTTTGACTCATCTCCCATAATATCACCATACATAGGCAGGATCTGACATATAATAAAGGCTTAATAAAATTTATCAATTAATTGACAATGAGAGTAAAATATTCAAAGGGCAATAAAAATGGTTGGATACAAATGGCAGCCAGGTGACTTGCTTGCCTTTGTGATGGTCATATTGATGGGACTTATTCAAATCACCTGAATTCAAGGCAACACATATTTATCATAGAATGTGGTTGCTGTAGGCATTGTTGAAATGTCACTTATTCTTCACTCACATGGTATAATGATATTACTCTTATTTATCTGAGGAAATCCCATACAAAATAAATAATATACAGGGTATGTTTGGGCAGACTGAGTACTCAGTCCAATAAAGCAAGACTATTATTTTTATATGTGTGTATTATTAGAAGAACAATATTTTTTTTCTTTATTTAGTACTCACTGTGTCACTGCATATGTTTCAGGCTCTGTAGCCATGAGAGATTTGGAAATCAGTCCCAAGAACAGCCATTCTCAACAATACTTCAATGTGTCACAGTTAGTTCTGAGGTGGTGGTTTAGTCGCTAAGTCGTGTTTGGCTCTTTCAAATCCATGGACTTTAGCCCACCAGGCTCCTCTGTCCATGGAATTTCCCAGGCAAGAATACTGGAGTGGGCTGCCATTTCCTTCTCCACAGATCTTCTTGACCCAGGGATTGAACCTGTGTCTCCTGCATTTCAGGCAGATCCTTTACCAACTGATCCACCAGGGAAGCTCACCAAAAAATGGTACTAATGTGTTCAGAACTCTTGGAGCTTTACCACAATTTTGTAAGAAAAGGAGGTAGAATGGGAATTTGAATGAAAACAAACCATTAGCATATTACCTCTGGGACTGATAAGTCAAGGTTATTACCCATTTCAGAGAGATTAAGGCAGTTATAGGCTTAAACAAGAGCCCTTTAGAGGAAAGAGGTTGGGGGAAGGGTGCTGGTAAACTCGGTTTTCTTATTTAGATTATATTAATATTTGATGAAAATATTTACTTTGAAGTCACAGCATTAATAGGAATTTCACATCCAAGAGTTAATATCCTATCTATTATTAAAGAAAACCTCATAATTTTTCTGTAAAGGCACCAGATTTCTAGTTACCTTCAGGGACAAAAAGGTAGACTGGCCCTACTTGATTCACTAAAAAAAGGAAACATCCATCTCTGAAAGGTGATGACTTTTAGACAATGCATCATTTATATCATAGGTGAAATAAAAATAAAATTGCATGTAGGCTTCTTGATATATTTCTTTTTAAAAAATTTAGTTAGCATAGGCAGTCCTAGCGTAATGCTTTCATGCCAGCAAATGTAACTTTGGCTTTAATTATCTTCATTTGTAATAATATCATATAGGGTAATGCTGAGACTGTCACACCAATATATTAATATTTCTATATAATTAAGAGGCAATGGAGTATAATGAACACCAGACTGAGACTTTGAAAATCTGAAATTTTAGTAAGGAGCAGCCACTAAAAATTTTAGATGAGCTACTGTAGGTCTTAAGTATTACAATCCAAAAATGAGAAGAATGAACTAAATCAACCAATCTCAGCTGTGTTCCTCAGAAACCTTTGGGCTCCCTGGTAACCTGAAAAAGACCACTCAGTAGGGAACAGAAAATAATTGACTGCAGTCCACGGGGTTGCAAAGAGTCGGACACAACTGAGTGACTTCACTTTCACATTTGGAGAAGGAAATGGCAACCCACTCCAGTATTCTCGCCTGGAAAATCCCATGGACGGAGAACCTGGTAGACTACAGTCCATGGGGTTGCAAAGAGTCAGACACGACTAAGCGACTTCACTTTCACTTTCCATATGTCTTACTTCCACATTAACTGGAATCTCCACTTTGATCTTCTTAAGTATTGGACTTTCTTTGGAGAACTGGTTTCTCTGTTCATTATTTCTTTTTATTTTTTGAGGAGCGGTTTAGCTATCTTCTAGGGACTTCCCAGGTGACTCAGCAGTAAAGAATCTGCCTGAAACGCAGGAGTCACAGATTCAGTCCCTACATCAGGAAGATACCCTGGAAAAAGAAATAGCAACCTACTCTACTATTCTTACCTGGAAGATGCCATGGACAGAGTAGCTGGCGGGCTACAGTCCATGGGGTTGCAAAAGAGTCAGATACGATTTAGCGACTGAACAACAGCAGCGGCTGACTTCTAAAGGTCCTTGCTACACTAATATTCAACCACTATGTTCTAATCTAGTTAGAACTTTCACAAATTCATGTTTTAAATACCTTAAAAATTTAGCTGAAGATGTTTCCAGAATAAGGATTTAAAAAATTTGTCAGGAAAGACCATTTTATGTTATGTTATAAATGCCCCAATCTGGAGTTTATCTTAAAAATAAGAATAAAAATGTTTTACTTATTTTAGAACATGTCATGAATATTCATCTGCAAATATATGATATCCTCAGAATAGAGTATGAAAAAGCACAAGAAGTACCTTCACCTTATTCTGAGAATAATTTTCTGAAGGCTAGCTAAAAACATTTATTTTTTAACTAACAGTGTTTGAATATCTAGTATACACTAGCCATGTACTGTTAAAGCTAAGAATGTCTCGCCTGACCTTTAGAATTTAGTCTAGTGGGAAAGACAGACACATGAATGATTAATTGCAAACTGATGAGGTATATGCAGGGGTAGGAGTATGTAGTATATATTTTAAAAGTGTTAAGCTTGGTGATTAAAAGCATAGAATTTGTGTTCAAATTCTACTTCCACTGATCAATAATATTATGTCTTCTAGTTTCATGACTTACTTGAATAATGGCTTCATTTTCTTCATTTGAAAAATAAAGGTGGGAAAAGTAGCCACCTCTTTTTTTGTGCCAATTAAATGTTATAATCAAGGCTTCCCTGGTAGCTCAGTGATAAAGAATCTGCCTGCCAATGCAGGAGACATGGATTTGATCCCTGATCTGGAAAGATCCCACATACCTCGGAGCAACTAAGCCTATGTGCCATAACTACAGAGCCTGTGTGCTAGTGTCCCAAACTGCAGCTACTGAAGCCCGCACACCCTAAAGCCTGTGCTCAGCAACAAGAATAGCCACTGCAATGAGAAGCCCACCCATCACAGCTAGAGGGTAGCCGCTGCTCACCACAACTAGAGAAAAGCCCTCGGAGCAACAAAGACCCAGCACAGCCAAAAATAAGGAAAGAAATAAGTACAATTATTTTTTAAAATGTTATAATCAACATCAAATGCCTAGCATAATGTCTGCATTTTACTCCTAACTTACATGATAGCTGTTACTATTATACTGCTTGTTAGATTTTTTAATCTGTATGTTGTACACACTAAGTGTTTGGAGACAGTATGCTCTTGTGTGGCTTACAAGTAGAGGTCCTGATGGCTTTTGTCTCAGACTAGTTTTTCAAAGGTCTTGAAGAGTAAATAACCTTGGAAGAATAATCTGGAATGCTGTCTCCTCCTGAAACTAAGTATGGGTGGGTTCACCGTCCACTGAAACAAAGACCCTGGGGCAAAAGTCGGGCAGGCTTGCTGCTTGCTAGAAGAGAAGCAGGTTCCCAAGCTTGGGCTTCCTCTGCTGTAGCACAGCCCCCAGCCTGGGCGGGCATCTCCTGGCCCTCTTTGTGTCACCCTGTGAACAATGGGGCTTGAGGAGCTGGTACACCTGCTGATGCTTTTATGAATGATAATGTCTTTTGTCTCTGAGTCAGGAGTCTTGTCTTCTTACAGCATCCAGGGGGCAGTGAGCACCTGATCTGTTTGCTTGCAGGAAAGTAAAATCTCCGAGCCTTTACAGTTCTTGGTACTAGAGAGACTGAGGTAGAAATCTTACCCCAACCAGAGGGTCACAGCTTTTAAACCATATTTGCTCTGTTTCCCAACCATTTATTATGAAAAATGGTAAGCATATGCCAAGTTGAATACCCCTATATTCCACCACCTATATTATGCTAATACCAATTTATTATATTGTAGAATTTTTATGAAAATAAAGATTAGCATTTTTACTTTTTGTCACAACTGTACACCTGATGTACATCTGTATGTCACAAACCTTTGAGCCCCATAATTAGAAGTCAGAACACTGAGGCTCAGAAAGGGTGAGGATCTCGCCTAAAGTCCTGTTTCTAGGAATCCTCTCAGCAGCTCAGTCCTCTGACTCCAGATTTCTGGCTTTCAGTAAAAAGTTATGTATTTATTTCACAGGGTCAGGGAAGAATTATATTCTCCCCACCTTTCTTGAGTTGAAGCAAAGCGTGTTTAAACCTGGAATGGGGCTGAATGTAGAATCTGGCTCATGGTCCAGTTGAATCTCGATTTTCTCTTTTTGAAAATATGTACACCCCACTTAGGAACATCCTGAACTTAGAAGTGGATGTTCCACTGGGATATCCCTACAACTGCTTTAACTGACACCTCCAGAAACACTGCTGTTACTCTGGTAAGTGGATCCCAGAGCCTCTCCAGAATGTTCTGAGGCCACTAGGAGGTGATTTTGCTATTGCCACTAAGAGGAGGATGTGTGGGGTTTGCAGATGTTCTAGGATGTGAGGAACGAGATGCCGTCCTGTGTCAGAGAAGACTACTGTGGTCTGAAATGAAACCAGAGTGTGATAATTTATCTATTAATAGTTGTGAATTAAATGGCATTTTTGAACTGGCTTGAGCCCCATCCAAAATCTGTCATTGTTTTATAGGAAACACATTAATTTATAAGTAAACTTTAGGTTGATAATATGTAAGTTGGAGATAAATGATAAGTACATATGAATTTTGATGTTGACATTTATAACTTGAAAAATACGTCATTTTTATTACATTCAAGTGTATCCTGACACACAAGCCAGAAAGACACCTCACTGAGTTACTTGTATCATGTGTTCATTTTGAATCCCAGGATCTTTTTCACAGTTGTCAGGGAGTCCACTCAATGAGATCGTTCTCTCAGGACTATAAAAATGGCCATACGATTGACAGACAATATAAAATTGGCACTTTGCAAAGGTAGCTGTCATATTAGAAAGACTAAAAATATTCACTGACTAAATGAATGAATGCACTGAATTATAGTACAAGAATGGTTACAGAGGAAAATGAGATATATACCATGTTTCATCACTTCTAAGAAATAACTTTCCACACTGTAAATAGTATCTCTGTAATTAAGATGTTTTAAATTGATAACGTTAGCAGTATTTTTTTTTCTATCATATAATTCATGATAAATCTTAGAATAGTTTTCTTAATACTCAATGAAATGTACCTTATATCTCTACTTTACCTGTATATTGTGGACTCCTGGTAAGTGGGCCTGTCTCATCGTTACACTAAGAGGTGCTATATTCATTTCTCACAATTCAAAATTTAAAATAGAACATTTCCATTAGCTTTTCTTTTAATAGCTTTCAATATGTGTTCTACCTACCTACTACCATTCAATTACATGATGAATAGGACCTAAAACTTTCTCTCTCCTCTGATAAGCACTCTGCAAAATTGTCAGGGCCACTGCTTGCTGACACAGGAATGACAATTTAGTCTTCACTAGCGTAGGATACGGAGAAGGCAGTGACACCCCACTCCAGTACTCTTGCCTGGAAAATCCCATGGGTGGAGGAGCCTGGTAGGCTGCAGTCTATGGGGTTGTGAAGAGTCAGACATGACTGAGAGACTTCACTTTCACTTTTCACTTTCATGCTTTGGAGAAGGCAATGGCAACCCAATCCAGTGTTCTTGCCTGGAGAATCCCAGGGACCGGGGAGCCTGGTAGGCTGCTGTCTCTGGGGTCGTACAGAGTCGGACATGACTGAAGCGACTTAGCAGCAGCAGCAGCAGCAGCAGTGTAGGGTAGTAGCTTCCCTGGTGGCTCATTGGTAAAGAACCTCTCTGCTAACACAGGAGCCGTGCTGTGCTTAGTCGCTCAGTCGTGTCTGACTTTTCGTGACCCCATGGACTGTAGCCTGCCAGGCTCGTCTATCCATGAGGATTCTCCAGGCAAGAATACAGGAGTGGTTGCCATGCCCTCTGCCAGGGGATATTCCCAACCCAGGGATCAAACCCAGGTCTCCCTCATTGCAGGCAGATTCTTTACCATCTGATTCACCAGGGAAGCCAAAGAATACTGGAGTGGATAGCCTATCCCTTCTCCAGGGGATCTTCCTGACCCAGGAATTGAACCAGGGTCTCCTATATTGCAGGCTGATTCTTCACCAGCTGAGCTACCGGGAAAGCCCGTCAATACAGGAGATGCAGGTTCAATCTCTGGGTCCTAGAGCCCCTGAAGAAGGAAATGGCAACCCACTCCAGTATTCTTGCCTGGAGAATTCCATGGATAGAGGATCCTGGTGGGCTACAGTCCCTAGGGTTGCAAAAGAGTCAGATACAACTTAGCAACTAAATAACAGCAAGACTAGGGTAAGATATGGGCACTCATGAACCATCTGGATTTTAACAGACTGAGATCTACTTCAAGAAAATTTCCCCATTATGCAGTGGTCACTTCCTATGTAACTCTACTAAGGGTTCCATCACCTCTACAGTATCTACAGTTTAACTTCTTAGCTTTTGACACCCACTTCTGTGTGGGCTCCACTCTGTCTTTATGTTCATCATTTAAGTGTTGCTGTTAGAGTGGGTGGTAGTACAGTGCCTGAATTGCCATGGCAACCAGAAACTCATTTTTCTAATCTTGTCTTTGGTTATCCTTACTTTACAAATCCATTATATAAAAAGGCTCCACATGTCAGAGTCAATCTTGTATGAGTTATTTTTTTCCAAAGTATTTTAGGATCGGATTCCAAGCTGATTTCTTCATTGATTAGGTGTTAATAATCTAAAGACAATGTCTTTTCAGTGAGGTTGGAAACAGTAAAACGTCAGTTCAAAATCTAGAGTCCCTGACCATTTGTCTGGTTTATTTTCCCCCCTTTACTTTTCTGTGATAATTAAACATAGTTATTGCAGATGGTGACTGCAGCCATGAAATTAAAAGACGCTTACTCCTTGGAATTTGGCAATAAGGAGTTCATGATCTGAGCCACAGTCAGCTCCTGGTCTTGTTTTTGTTGACTGTATAGAGCTTCTCCATCTTTGGCTACAAAGAATATAATCAATCTGATTTTGGTGTTGACCATCTGGTGATGTCCATGTGTAGAGTCTTCTCTTGTGTTGGTGGAAGAGGGTGTTTGCTATGACCAGTGCGTTTTCTTGGCAAAACTCTATTAGTCTTTGCCATGCTTCATTCCATACTCCAAGGCCAAATTTGCCTATTACTCCAGGTGTTTCTTGAGTTCCTACTTTTGCATTCCAGTCCCCCATAATGAAAAGGACATCTTTTGGGGGTGTTATTTCTAAAAGGTCTTTTAGGTCTTCATAGAACCATTCAACTTCAGCTTCTTCAGCGTTACTGGTTGGGGCATAGGCTTGGATTACTGTGATATTGAATGGTTTGCCTTGGAAATGAACAGAGATTATTCTGTCGTTTTTGAGACCATGAACTCCTTATTGCCAAATTCAGACTGAAATTGAAGAAAGTAGGGAAAACTACTAGACCATTCAGGTATGACCTAAATAGAATCCCTTATAATTATACAGTGGAAGTGAGAAATAGATTTAAGGGCCTAGATCTGAAAGATAGAGTGCCTGATGAACTATGGAATGAGGTTCGTGACATTGTACAGGAGACAGGGATCAAGACCATCCCCATGGAAAAGAAATACAAAAAAGCAAAATGGCTGTCTGGGGACACCTTACAAATAGCTGTGAAAAGAAGAGAAGCTAAAAGCAAAGGAGAAAAGGAAACATATAAACATCTGAATGCAGAGTTCCAAAGAATAGCAAGAAGAGATAAGAAAGTCTTCCTCAGTGATCAATGCAAAGAAAGGAGGAAAACAACAGAATGGGAAAGACTAGAGATCTCTTCAATTAAATGAGAAATACCAAGGGAACATTTCATGCAAAGATGGGCTCGATAAAGGACAGAAATGGTATGGACCTAACAGAAGCAGAAGATATTAAGAAGATGTGGCAAGAATACACAGAAGAACTATACAAAAAAGATCTTCATGACCCAGATAATCATGATGGTGTGATCACTCACCTAGAGCCAGATACCTGGAACATGAAGTCAAGTGGGCCTTAGAAAGCATCACTACTAACAAAGCTAGTGGAGGTGATGGAATTCCAGTTGAGCTCTTTCAAATCCTGAAAGATGATGCTGTGAAAGTGCTGCACTCAATATGCCAGCAAATTTGGAAAACTCAGCAGTGGCCACAGGACTGGAAAAGGTCAGTTTTCATCCCAATCCCAAAGAAAGGCAATGCCAAAGAATGCTCAAATGACCGCACACTTGCACTCATCTCACACGCTAGTAAAGTCATGCTCAAAATTCTCTAAGCCAGGCTTCAGCAATACGTGAACTGTGAACTTCCAGATGTTCAAGCTGGTTTTAGAAAAGGCAGCGGAACCAGAGACCAAATTGCCAACATCCAATGGATCATTGAAAAAGCAAGAGAGTTCCAGAAAAACATCTATTTCTGCTCTATTGACTATGCCAAAGCCTTTAACTGTGTGGATCACAATAAACTGTGGAAAATTCTGAAGGAGATGGGAATACCAGACCACCTCACCTGCCTCTTGAGAAATTTGTATGCACGCCAGGAAGCAACAGTTAGAACTGGACATGGAAAAACAGACTGGTTCCAAAAAGGAAAATGGGTACGTCAAGGCTGTATATTGTCACCCTGCTTATTTAACTTATATGCAGAATACATCATGAGAAATGCTGGGCTGGAAGAAGCACAAGCTGGAATCAAGATTGCCAGGAGAAATATTAATAGCCTCAGATATGCAGATGACACCACCCTTATGGCAGAAAGTGAAGAGGAACTAAAAAGCCTCTTGATTAAAGTGAAAAAGGAGAGTGAAAAAGTTGGCTTAAAGCTCAACATTCAGAAAACCAAGATTATGGCATCCGGTCCTATCACTTCATGGGAAATAGATGGAGAAACAGTGGAAAGTGTCAGACTTTATTTTTGGGGGGCTCCAAAATCACTGCAGATGGTGACTGTAGCCATGATATTAAAAGATGCTTACTCCTTGGAAGAAAAGTTATGACCAACCTAGATAGCATATTGAAAAGCAGAGACATTACTTTGCCAACAAAGGTCCGTCTAGTCAAGGCTATGGTTTTTCCACTGGTCATGTATGGATGTGAGAGTTGGACTGTGAAGAAGGCTGAGCGCTGAAAAATTGATGCTTTTGAACTGTGGTGTTGGAGAAGACTCTTGAGAGTCCTTTGGACTGGGAGGAGATCCAACCAGTTCATTCTGAAGGAGATCAGCCCTGGGATTTCTTTGGAAGGAATGTTGCTAAAGCTGAAACTCCAGTACTTTGGCCACTTCATGTGAAGAGTTGACTCATTGAAAAATACTCTGACGCTGGGAGGGATTGCGGGCAGGAGGAGAAGGGGATGACAGAGGATGAGATGGCTGGATGGCATCATTGACTCAATGGACGTGAGTCTGAGTGAACTCTGGGAGTTGGTGATGGACAGGGAGGCCTGGTATGCTGCGATTCATTGGGTCACAAAGAGTCGGACACGACTGCGCGACTGAACTGAACTACTCCTTGGAAGGAAAGTTATGACCAACCTAGATAGCATATTCAAAAGCAGAGTCATTACTTTGCCAACAAAGGTCCGTCTAGTCAAGGCTATGGTTTTTCCTGTTGTCATGTATGGATGTGAGAGTTGGACTGTGAAGAAGGCTGAGCACCGAAGAATTGATGCTTTTGAACTGTGGTGTTGGAGAAGACTCTTGAGAGTCCCTTGGACTGCAAGGAGATCTAACCAGCCCATTCTGAAGGAGATCAGCCCTGGGATTTCTTTGGAAGGAATGATGCTAAAGCTGAAACTCCAGTACTTTGGCCACCTCATGTGAAGAGTTGACTCATTGGAAAAGACTCTGATGCTGGGAGGGATTGGGGGCAGGAGGAGAAGGGGACGACAGAGGATGAGATGGCTGGATGGCATCACCAACTCAATGGACATCAGTCTGAGTGAGCTCTGGGAGTTGGTGATGGACAGGGAGGCATGGCGTGCTGCGATTCTTGGGGTCACAAAGAGTCGGACACGACTGAGTGACTGAACTGAACTGAACTGAGAATTTATAAAAGTAGAATACTTATATCCTAGATGCAATGCTTTAATATGTCAGCCTAGGGAAATCCACTGACTTCTTGTTGTAGACTGAAATGAGTCCATTCAATTTTGTACAGAATTATATGCCTTCCCTGCCAATGGTGCTAATGATACCGTAAAGCAGGTACTCAGTACTATCTGTTATCCTTCCTGACATATAGAGCAGCTGAGGAGATGGACGACTATGGCTAAATACCTTAATAGAATCTAAGAGGAAAGAAGAAATGTTTGTGCTTTAATAAATGATTTAGGTTATAGTGGTTCAAACTACTGAAGCATTTGTGTTTAAATTACTGCCTTTGCATTTGATGGTTCTGGATGTATATAAAAACAGAATGATTATTGATTGTTTACTTTGATTTGCTTCATGATGACCTCACTGGATGTCAGATTTGATGATGGACATGTTCGTCTGAGATTTCCATTGCATCTTAACAGACTATTAATGTGTAGGGAACAAGATTAGGCTTTTTTCCCTGATAGCTCAGTGGAGGGGACAGTGTAGAGATACTTTGTACCATGCATTGTGTACTTTGGAATACACATTCTGTAAATATCTTATGAGCTATCAACTTAGTGAGCAATATCCCAACTGATTATTTTTATGGAGAACATAGCATCTTCTTTAGTTTTTTTTTTTTATTATTATTATTCTTTATGCCATATGTTTTCCTTTTCATTTGAAGGCTCTCTGAATAATTCAGGCCAAAAAAAAGTGAATGTGGCTTTAAAATACCTAAACTAGCTACTAGGCTTAAATTCTCTAAGCTTGTGATGCTCAAGCAAGGATGTGCATCAAAGAAAACCTGGGGTGCTTTATAAATAAGAAGGTTGCTGCTAAGTCGCTTCAGTCGTGTCCGACTCTGTGCGACCCCAGAGAACGGCAGCCCACCAGGCTTCCCCATCCCTGGCATGCTCCAGGCAAGAACACTGGAGTGGGTTGCCATTTCCTTCTCCAGTGCATGAAAGTGAAGAGTGAAAGTGAAGTCGCTCGGTCATGTCCTAGCGATCCCATGGACTACAGCCCACCAGGCTCCTCTGTCCACGGGATTTTCCAGGCAAGAGTGCTGGAGTGGGGTGCCATAAATAAGAAGGTTACAGACTCTCAGATATCCCAATTCAGAAGCCTCCAGAGATAGAAACTTCAATGTGTCCTTTTAAATAGATTTCAGGTGCCTCTGGTTCTTCATTCTGGCTAAGAGCCCCATACCTAATAAATATTCTGTTACTGATATGTATGGTACATACCTTATAATTTGTGTCTCTTGATTTTAAATTTTTGAGAAATCCTCATGCATGGAATCTTTCTATATTTCTGGTTTGAAAGCCAGCTTTTGATTACATTTAAGCTTATGCATTCTCTTACATTTATGTTGCCTTTACATTTAGCAAAATACCTTTGTTTCATCCTCACCATCAGCTTGTGAGGTCGGCCATGACCACAGTTCATGAACATGCAAGTTGGCTCAGACCATGTGAGCCCCTGGTTGAGGGTATATATGGAGCCTCAAACCTGGTCCATGCAATGCACACTAAATTATGTACCTGCACTGGCTGGGTAAGCTCAGAGGGGCTATATTCTTCTCATTTTCACAGAGGCATGCCATGGGCCAGTGGTGCCCCTGTGGTAAGCAACCAGGGCTTATTATCCCCATGTAAGGCATGAAGAGCTGGAGAGGCTCAGAGGATGAGAATCAGTGGTTCCTCCAAGGTTTCACAGGTCATGAGTGCCCAGCTCAGATGACGTTACTTGTCCTAACCCAGTGCTTTCCTGTCATAGTGGAAATTACTCTTTTATAGTCTTTGAAATACCCATGTAATTCCACCCAAAGAATTTACAGATGCTCTCGTTGTTCAACTTTGTTCCTGACCATATAATTATGAATTTCTTTTTCTTTTTGATCAGGACCAATTTAGTTAACGTTGGTTGTGACTAGTCTTTGAAAAGAAACACTCATACAAACAAAGCAAAACAACTGTCTGATAACCTTTGAAATTCCAGGCTATGTTAAACATCTAGATTAAAATCAGTAAAACATCTGGAGTTTTCATAAAGATGGTAATGTATGTAGATCATCCTTCAGGATATGTGCATATGCTTGTCCTGTGACATACTGGAAATAGTAGCAGCATGGAGATGAGGAAGCACAACATCTAGTCCTGATATTCTCCCTGATTTCATGCATGCCTAACCCAATTCATGATGAAATGATAAACGTCTGGCTTTTTTTTTCTTTTTTTTTTTTTGCTGGAAATTAGTCCTGCACAAATGTGTTCTTTGGCTAGTCTGCGTGGTTCCTTTGTGTTCTTCTGGCCATGTCCCTCTGCCCCCACCAGCTGCCACTGTGCTCACCACGTCATTCTCCTCGGGACACAGCTCTTCTCTTCTGGCCTTTGAGGCTGCCAGCATCTCTCTTACCTCTTACTTCCCAAGCCTGGATGTAAAGCCTTCCTCTCAGCTCCTCATGGAAGACAGAGTTCAGGCTGTTTAAGTGTTGCTGTGTCTTTATTAAAGACCGTAGTAGTAGAAAGGGAGTTCAACACCAAGAATAACTCACACTGCTCTCTTCCTGGACTGGTGCCCTGTCTCGTTACCAGCCTGTCTCCACGTTCCAGGCACGACTCACTCAGAAAGGCTGGCAGGGCCCTACGTCTCTCCAGACATGCGAGTGCAAGCATAATGACTCTCAGCTACAGAAAGAGGAGGGTTTTAATCCCCTCATCTCATTTTAAGACTTACCTCTCTAGTCTTCCATTTCTGTTCTAGGTTTCAGAATTTTTAGGATTATTACAAGTGGCAACATCTGTTCACTTCAGGAGAAACCTCATTTCTGCCCAGAAGGATGGAATATCTTCCCACAGTCCCTACAATACAGTTTAAAGTTATTAGTCGTCAGACTCCAATAAATTAATCAAAGTCTAAATTATTCCACCTTTAATGCTCGTTCCTGTGGGATATTGATGCTTTATCAGTGTGTATATGTGCCTCAATTAGTTAAGTTCTATCTTATTCTCTCCTCTGAGGATTTCAAGTAATCTGGGTTCCAAGATTGTGGGTCACTTTTTATACCTCTCTGTTCTTCTCATTTTCCAGTATGCCAAACAGAGATGAAAAATCCTCTATAGGGGTTTTAAAGGATCATATGGAATGCACTAAATCATGCTACTTATGTGCTAGATTTTGTACACATACTGTTTTAAATTTTGTATATATTTTTATATTAATTCAACAAATACTAAATAACTATTGCCATGTGCCTTGCACTGTTATAAATGCATTTAAGAATAACACATTTCATAATATCCCTTTACTATACTGTGATTAGCTTTATTTTGTCTTTACTCTGAGGCTCAGAGAGTTTAAGCAAACTGCCTAAGGTCACACAAGTAGTGTGAGGAGTCAGTCCGATTCTGGAATTTATGTGTGTGTTTGTGAGTGCTAGTCACTCAGTCACGTCCAACTCTTTTCGACCCCATGGACTGCAGCATGCCAGGACTCTCTGTCCATGGGATTCTCTAGGCAAGAATATTGGAATGGGATGCTGTTCCCTCCTCCAGGGGATCTTTCCAACCCAGAGATTGAACCCCAGGTCTCCTGCATGGTAGGCAGATTTTTTATTGTCTAAGACATTTAATTCTTTCTGGAATTTATGTTCTTAGCATTTTGCATAGGCTTAGAATTCTGGCATCTGAAGACATGACCAGAGTGAACAAAAAAAGAAGGAAAAAAAAAGAAAAGAAAGATATGTTTACTTGCAATATGAAGGAATCCTTAAATTAGAATTTTAGTGTAAGCAATTATCCAAATATACAAATCACCAAGAAAATAAAAATCTGTATTCTTTCAGATGCCAGTTTTGTGGGGCTTGTTATTGAATTTTTATTAATAACAGTTGTTGACAGAAAAAAAAAAAAAAAAAACTATGGCCCCTGTCCTTAATCTAGGGCCTTGCTACTTTCAGTGTGGACCCAGCCGCACCATCAGAAACCCCGGAGAATTCGTTGGAGATGAGGATTCTCAGATCCACACAGACCTACTGAATCAAAATCTGGGCTTTACCAAGGACCTCAGATGATTTCTGTGCACATTAAAGTTTGAGAAGCTCTGGTCTAAAGCAGTATATGCTCCAGCATTGATGTAAAGTGATATTACCCAGATGTAAGCAGCTGTTTACCAGATATGCCCAGGGAGGGCATCAATATGTTGATCTTCCTAGAATGAACTTGCAGCATGCCAACTCTTCAGCAGTATGAGAACTCTGTGCCAGTAAATCATAGTTACCATTAGGAAACGTCCCTCTTTAAAATTTCTTCTGATTCAGACCTCCCAAGCACCATCGCCAAGCTCCATCCGAAGGCTCTGTGGGGGCGAGGATCCTTGTCATCCAATCCAGATCATAATTGGTGGATCTACTTGAACAGGTGCACAAGTTGATTAGTGTAATCTAGTGAGAGAGGCTATTGTGTGACATCACTTGGGTCTTTGAGATGCTCAGTGGGGATTTCCACTCTTCTGATTTATGCTTTGACCCTTCCCCTCCAGCACAGGTGCTTTCTGACTCCTGCCTCTCCATATGGCTCCTCATGTCGGATCCAGATCTCAGCATGCTGGGATCTGATCTGAATACTCTTATTCTGTTTCTCTCATGCCTTTCCTGTCCTGCTTGGATATCCTGATACCCATCTGAGTGCCCCCCTGCAGATTCTAAAAATTGCTGGTATCCTGTGCCTATGCCTGATGGCGGACTCCCCTCCATGCTGGAGGTGACTGCGTGCATCTATCTATGGGACTAATCAGACACAGGTTGAACCCAGCTTCTGATCTTTGTCTTCCAGTCTTGCTCAGCCTCATGTCCCTTCATGAAGATCTAGGCCTGAAGGTAATTTTTCTTGTGAATGAATGTGAGAGTGCAAATTTAAAACCAAAGAGGTAAGGCTGTGAATGCATTCAATCATGGAAGAACTGAATTCTGTTTCAATTTCTGCTGTCAGAACAGCCTGTTCTTCTAAATAAAAACATGAGCCAAACACAATCTAATTTGTTTAATAGAAAAAAATTGAATTTCATGATCAAATGAGACTGGCTATTCTATGACTCAATCAGTTGTGGAAATGAAATAATGTGTCTTGAGCTCCTAAGAGAATGTTCTGTCTATGGCAGGTGTGTTAATAAGTGCTAGTTCTCTTTCTCTTGGCAATCAGTTCAAATAAAATCGAAAAGGTCTGCTTTGATGTGGTGGGTAAACCTGGCTTTAGTGTCTGTATTCTAAGTCTGTCTTCCTGAGGGCATGTATTAAGCATCACAAGAGAGGTCTGAGGCCACTGAATTCTACTGGATAGTCCAGCCATTACAGCCAGCAGCACATCATCAAGAAAAGTTATTATTTTTTGACAGTGGTTTTCCTATAATCGATAAAAGCTACGGAAGAGTCTTTGCAAAACTCAGGGTCTCTGTAGGAGTATGAGGCCAGCTTGGGAATGAACAGTGTGTGTTCTATTCAGCTTAGTTAGAATCACTGAGCATCTGGTTTACGTAGATAATAGAGAACATTTGTCCAGACACCTGCCATGTGCAAATTGCTTATCATTTTTATACTTGCAAATTAGGAATCCAAGACCCCTGCAAGGTTATGAATAAATAACAGGACTAAGGGCTTATAGACCAAAGTCATTGTTAAAATAAACAAGCTGTAACCCAAGATTTAACAAGCCAGCCACCCTGCAAGTAGTGCATTCCCAGCCCTGCATTGTCCTCTGTGGGGCTTACGTTCACCAGTCATTTCTTTTTCTTTAATTTCCTTTTTTTTTTTTTTTTAAAAAAGAGATTATTCCCATATTCTCATTTTGATAGCCTTTGACAGATGGTACACAAAGGGAATATGATTTAATATAGTGAGTTTGGTTGGTATGAGGATGAGATTAAAGGCCTTTGACTTTCTAGTCTTGCTGAAGTCTCAGAAAAGAGTTGGCCCTGCATAGAATTGTGAGGAAGTGCAGCCTTCCATTCCATGAGGTCCTCTTATCTCTTTTCTGACTTTACCCTTTGAAAGATTGCCTCCCCCGGGTATTCTTTTTCTTCTTTTCCCTTCTGAAAACTTGTTTTCAGGAGATACATGCAGAAAAACTCATACTAATGAGCAGACAGCTGTTAAAGTTGTAATATATTCCTTTTACTAAGAATATTGGTATTTTTAACTGGAGACAAGAAACCACATGTCAGAGACAAAAAAAAAAAAAAAGAATTTGTTAATTGCAAAATGTTAGACATTAGTGAGCAGGTGGAGAAAATATTTCAGTGGGGGAAGAAAATCCTGAGTTTCATTAAGCTCCTGCAGGATACTTGCCCTGCCTACAGGTAAGAGTTGAAAAGTGAGGACTGAAGTAAAGGTGTGGGGGATACAAAGGTGTATATGTGAGGATCAGTGGAGGAGAAGAGCAAGAAGAAATATTTGTATGATACTAAGAGGTTGAAGTTATCTTTTTATTAAGAAATTGAGGCTTTGGATTAAGAGATGGAAAACAAGAGAGCATTTGGTTCCTACTTAATACTGTGGAGTGGAGGCTATCCTAAAAATCTGGTGTGCTTCTAATTGAAAACAGATTTTCAAAGAGTGATATAAGTCCTTATGTAAAAGCTTGAAGTAATTATTCATTTTGCTGATATTTTCACTTGTTTAGTGTTTGATGTGCTTAAAGTAATATACTTTTGCATAGAAAACAAACCTTAGGCAGTAAGATTTAATCAGATATGGTATGATAGTCAGCCTCCAAGATGGCCCCCAGTAACTCTTGCCTCCTGGTATCCACACCCTTCTGTCGTCTTTTCCCATATTGGCTACTGTTGATCTATGAGATAAGTAAGATGTTATGGAAGTGACACTGTGACTTCTGCAAGCTTAGGTCACAAACTCATGATAGCTTCTGTCTTATACTCTCTTTATCACTTGCTCTGGAGAAATATCCAGATGCCGTGTGATAAGAACATACCAGTAGCCCCATAGAAATCTCATGAGGAGAGTAAGTAATTTCTTCTGCCATCAACCAGCTCCAAATCGCCAGCCAAATGAATGCCTCCTGTTGAAAGCAGATTCTCTAGCCTCAGTCTAGCCTTCAGATGAAAATCTAGCCCATATTTTGATGCATCCTCGTGAAAGACTCTGAACCAGAACCATGTGGCTAAAAGCTGCTCCCAACTTCCTGACTCACAAAAGTTATGAGAGATAACCAATGTTTATTGCTATGTTAAGCCACTGGTTTTGAGGTAATTTTTAATGCAGTTTTTAACTAATACATATGAATAAGGCAGAGATCTAGCCTGGAAGTGTGGATAGAAAAGTCAAAGCATCAAGTCAATAAATTTAACTTAGTGACCTACCATGGCCCAGCATGATTCTAGACACTGTAATTAAAATTTAAAAAGCACAATGTCCCAACCTCAGATGACTTAGTGCATGGTTTGATAAATGTGGATCATCCATATCACCAAAGAGAGCAGTGCGGAGAAAGATGTGCCCATATTTTGCAGATATTATACATTGTAGAAAGGAGAAGGGCAGGGTAGGGTAGACCAAAGAGCTAATGACTTCTGGAGGAAGTGGCACGATAGATGGCCCACAGAAGACTTAGGAACACTTAGAAGACTTAGAAGACTCTGAAATGAATTCCAGAAAAGTTTTTCCAGTGGAAGAATGTGATTAGAAGTCATGATGATAGAAATGAGCGAGCTCACTGGGGAAGGTTTAGTGTGTATGTATGTATTTGTGCTTGTGGGAGGGTCCTAAATCCTAGTTTTTGATTTAATGATCTTGGGAAAAAGTCTAAGAAGTAGAAAAAATATTTAAAATTCAAATCATGAGAAATCATCTTGGAATCAGATTTTAAGAAACCTTATCTGGTTTTCAAGTACAGGATATGTTAGGAGAGAATAAAGATAAGTGAGAAGATCCCATGGCGATCCAGGTTTGTGAGACATTTAGTTGGGGGCAATGAAACTCAATGGACATAAATCTGATCAAACTCCAGGAGATGGTGGAGGACAGAGGTGCCTGCAGTGCTAGAGTCTATGATGTTGCAAAGAGTCAGACATGACTTAGTGACTGAACAACAATGAGAGAGGAGAGGAAGGGCAAATCTATGACAACACAAAAAGGCCAAGTGACTACCTCTTCCCTTGAACTGCAAACACCATTGTGTCAGGAACCATTCTCATTGCCAAGCACATAACTGGCATGAGTAAGTGCTCAGCATGAATTTATTGAATGAATAAATGAAAAAGGGTTATTCCATCCTCCTGTTGACCATCCTCTTGTTCACTGGTCTCTTTTTCACATGTTGCTTGCCACCCCCAGGTCTTTCCTCATCATGCCATTTGTTCTACCTGGACTGACTACTCCAGGTCCATAGGGCAATAATAGATATGAGGATCATTTGATTAGTATCTGGCTATCCTATTAAAATGCAAATAAGCTCCACAAGGAAAGGGACCTGTCTGCGGGAAAAACTGTTATATTTTCAAGGGCATTTTTTTGTACCTATCCAAATGAAGGATGAGATATCAAGTAAATCTCTTCTTCTCATCCCTCACTATCCAAAATACCCCTAGGTTCTCCATTTCTCTTCCTGAATAGCTCTTACCTCACATCACATATTCTATCTGTGCATGAAAGAGTGAGCATCGCCTTCCTGAGGCTGCTATATTTAAGAGGGAAGCTTTCATGGTTAGCCCTTGGCTGGTGTCAGGAATGTGAATTTCCCACCATTTCCTAACTGATGAGAATGGTTTGTTGTACCTAAATTATTTGTACAGTGTTCATATTAGACACTTGCTTGTCTCTAGGAATCTGGAATTTTTGTACAGTTAGGCAGAGGGTACCTATGCGGCTAGACCCCAGGAAAAACTTTGGGCACTGAGGCTCTAATAAACTTCCTGATTGACAACATTGCACACATGTTGCCATAATTCAATGCTGGAAGAATTAAACATTCCATGTGAGTCCACGGATAAAGGACTCTGGAAGCTTGTGCCTGATTTCCTCCTTTCTCCTCATGTGCCTTTTTCATTTGCTGATTTGGTTTTGTATTCTTTTGCTGTAATAAATCACATCTACAACTATCTGCTGAGTCCTATGAATCCTAGCAAATCATAGAAACTGGTGGTGGTCCTGAAGAACTCTGACCATTCATTGACAAATTCTGTCTGCATTTCTTTCAAAGTATATCATGAATATGATCATTTCTCATTTCCTCCACTGTTTCTACCCTTGTCAAAACTGTTATGATCTGTCTTCTAGTTGATACTCTTCACCAGTCTCCCAATTTCCACTCCTTCATTTTCTTGAGCGCTGCTGCTGCTGCTAAGTCACCTCAGTCGTGTCCGACTCTGTGCGACCCCGTAGACGGCAGCCTACCAGGCTCCCCCGTCCCTGGGATTCTCCAGGCAAGAACACTGGAGTGGGTTGCCATTTCCTTCTCCAATGCATGAAAGTGAAAAGTGAAAGTGAAGTCGCTCAGTCGTGTCCGACTCTTAGGGACCCCATGGACTGCAGCCCACCAGGCTCCTCCATCCATGGGATTTTCCAGGCAAGAGTACTGGAGTGGGGTGCCATTGCCTTCTCCAAGCACAGCAAACTAATTAAAATGAAAACATGACCTGTCACTCCTCTGCTTAAGCCCTCTAGTGACCAGACATCCCACTCAAAGAAAAAGCAAAGTATTTACATGACCTCTGCACTCTGACTACTTATTGACCCCTAGCCTGCAGCCCCTCCTGCCCCTAGCCTGCAGCCCCTCCAGCCAGAAAGTTTGCCTGCTCTTCCTCACAGGCACATTACAGCCTTTACAGTCCTTTTGACCTGGAACGCCCTGCCCAGATGGATCTTTGTGGTTCAATTCTTCACTTCCTTTGGACTTTTAGAAATCAAATATGGCCTTAATAGGAGGCCTTCCCTGGACACCCTACCTGAAATGTCAACCTCTCCTTTTCCTCATTCTCCTTTACTTTTTCCCCTTAACACTTATCATCAAACTACTATAGCTGCACTGTGTATTTACATTACTTATTGTAGGGATTTTTGTCTATGTTCACTGAAATATCTCTGGTTCCTACAATAGCTCCTGACATACAGAAGGAGCTCAAGAAATATCTGTTTAATGAATGCACAAGGAAATGGAAAAATAATAAACAGCCCAGTCCCAAATCTCACATTTCCTGAATAGGTTTTCCCAATTCCCCTAAAATTTTTTGCATAGAATTCTCTCTCTCTCTTTGTGTGTGTGTGTGTGTTTTGGTTATTTATCTCATTCTCCTTGTTTGCTATTTCTAACTGACAATCATTTCCTAATTCTCTTTGTAGTCCCTATACCTGGAACAGTGCCTGGCATGTTGTAATTCAACAGCAAAGTTCTGAGTGAATGAGTGAATAAATGAACTTCTCTTGTGATGCAAAATATCTTTCCAAATGGTTAGCCCAAGTTACACTGATGTTAGCATATGCGCGCATGCGCGCACCCCTTTCACTAAAGATAAGGCAAGGAGTTTGTTTTTGTTCGTTCAATCATGCTAAATGGCTATATTGTGTTTTTGTTTGTTTCTTTGATTGCTACTCTTTAACTATTTTCAATTCTTTTTGTTAAATCTGTAAATCTGTTCTGCTTGTAGTTTATTTTAGAAACAATGAAAACACAATATTTCCAAAGAATATGAAAACTGATTGTTTCTTTGTACCAGCAGGATTGAAGAATGTGTGTCAGGGCCAGGGAGACAGCAAAAATAAGTGAACCCAGGAGTGAATGTTCTGTTGGTGGAAATGGGCTCTATGTTCTCTGCTGCCCTTTGTTGGTAGTATTCAGTACCACTGAGTGCTGTGTGGGGCAGTGGGCTCAGTGTTGCCAAAGTTTCTTTTTCAAAATTAAGCCTTTTATCTCTTAGGTCTAAAGGTGAAATCCCGGAGGTAAAAATACAGCATAACGTTAGCAGTAAAAATATTCACCTTGAGATGAAGAAATGGTAAAAGTACTAAAAAGTAATCAACAACAGGTGATAACGTGAGAAGGTGTAATGGATTTGCTAACCTTGAGAGTGTTGAACACTGTATGTGTTTTATACTTGGGTCTCTGATAGTACTGATACAGCTTATGATGATTAAGAAATAAGTTGATTTTTATTCTTTCCCACCCCCATCAGATTTCCAAATTGTATTGATTGTCCTATAGTTGGTAGAATGGCACCCTGACATTTGCTTTTGGATTTGATAATTCATTTATAGCAGCTATTAAATTGCTAACTGGTAGATTGGGGAAACTTCTGGGCAGCAGAAAGCACATGTTGTACACACTTTATCAACCATGCAACACAGTAGAATTCCATATGTTCATTGCCAGCTGCCCTATGCAAATCCTTTCCTGGAGTTGTGTGCCATAGAAATAGGGTTGTATTATCAAAATCTGTATTCTTGAAAAAAACGGCTTTATTTTCAAAGAGTTGCTTGCTAGAAAAGGGGAATGACATTAATAAAACAGGATGGCCCATCATCTGGACAGTTTCCTTGGTGGTCAATTATAGCCGGCATCCTGGGGAGGGCCACATCTGTTATACAGACTTCAAGTTTTCTTCTCACAATAAAGAAAAGGGAGAAGCTATTGAATGCACATTGAGACCCTCCCCTAGTATTGCAGGTGGCATTCCCAGAGCTAAAATTTTAGCATTTACCTTGTGTTAACCTTTTACATTTTCTTTTCTTTTTTAATATGCGGTTTCTGTGGCTGACTACAGGATTTCATGACATAATATTTCTATGTATCCTTTGTGAAAATATCTAAAGTACTTACTGCTGCTTAAAATTCTGAAAGAGAATTTTTTATTTTTTTTTTAAGTTTGGAGCTCTCAACCTGGTCCCCTGAAGAATATAAAAGAGAGAAACTGTTTATCATGCCCAATAGGAGATAGGACTAGTTTATTTAGCTTGTTTAGGACATGATTGTAATGTTGGTGTATAAAGAAAATTGCCCAAAGTCCATTTTCATAATACCAAATGATGACTATATTTATCACAGCACCATTGTCCTGTAGTCCAAACATTATTACCTTATTCATCATGCCAATAGCAATATTTTCTTATCCTATTTGTCTTTTATTTCTACTCTCAAACAAGGCAATAGGGAAGTTATGCTGCCTTTAATTTGGGGGGGCAAACTATATAATAATTGACTTTATTTCTCTTTAACTTAAATATTTTCTAAATTCAGAATTAGTTTCATAATGTTTGAATGAGGCTTCATCTTATATGCCCTGAGAAAAGAGATCAAGCTATGTAGGAAACGGTTATGGCTTTTTTCTTAAATCAAAACCAAAAGGAATCAGAAAACCACAATAATAATAGGCTTACATAGCTGGTTGTTAGGTTGCAAGATATATGATATTCAGAGCCTGCTATGTATCAAATACATGCTTGGTAATTTAAAGACATTTATTATTTCTACAGATTAGTCTTTTCCAGTGAGGATTAGAATTCTCATTGTACAAAAAAAGATACAAAAGCACCTGGTAAAGGACAGGACTATTTCTACCAGCCTCACTATATGAACCTGAATCTTCTCTCTCTGTGAATAACAGAGAAGATTCAGGGTGAATGTACACAGATAAATTAGCTTCACGGTGGCACCGAGGCTTTCTGAAATTGCAGCAAACCAATTTGACTGTCATACTGGCTAGCTTGTGTTCGGCTCTGGGGGCCCTATATAGTGGCATTGATCTTTTTTTAATCTTGTAGGATCATATGCTTCCACACAGGGCTGTGTCCTTTAAAAAGACACCTCGGGGATGCTGAGCATCCAGAAAATGTGCCAAATATTTCACAACTCATCTCTTTGAATTACCTTGAGAGTACCTGGCACTTGCTTTTTTTCAGTGGTGACAACTCTTCAGTCTTTGAGGATTGGTTTTGAAAATGTGAAGCAAACAGAAAAAAAAAAAAGGAAAAGCTATCCAGAGCTGAGTCTAAAGAATGCGGTAATAATTGCTTTACTTGAGCCCCACTTGAGATGTGCTTATCCAATTAAAAACATGATTTTCCCTCCCTTCCTACCTCTCCCCCTTCCTTACTTCTTCCCTCTTTTCCTCCTCCTTCCCTTTCTCCTCCTCCTTCTCCTTGTTCTAGTCTTTTTTTCTTAGCTCATGAAATGCTTCTGTGAAGAGACTTTCAAAAATGTTTTCAGCATGGAAAATTTTTAAAATCAATAAGTATTCTTCCAAGTGACAACCTTGAATACTAATATTTTGAAAAGTAAGTTCTAGTGTGTTTGTAAAAAACAAATCATACAGCTAACCCCAGTGGGTTTCCCATCTCTGGTAATCCACTGCTGTGTACACACTGCCCCCAAAATGTAGTGAGGAAAATGGAAATCATTTTCTGATGCACACAGTCTCATGGGTCAGGAAGTCAGGCAGCGACAGCAGGGGCAGCGCCTCTCACCCTTCACCCGCCACGAGAGCTGGGGCCTCGGCCGAGTGGCCCAGTGGACTGGATGGCCTGAATAGGGCACTTTGAGGCCTCAGTTCTGCTATGGTCCTTGGTCCTTCTCCACATCTGAGATGGTTTTGGTTTTTGTTTTTTCCCCCTACTCACATGCCTAGCACCTGCCTTGATATGGCTAGAATGTCTGGCTCTGGCAGGTCATCTCTCCCCATGTAAACTCTCAAAATACCCAGATGCAACTTCCTCACAATGTGACAATCTGAGCAGCTGGTCTTCCAACCTAGTGGTTGGCTTTCCCCAAAGTGAGTGTTCCAGGAAGCGAGAAATGAAACTTGCCAGTCTCATAAGGCCTGGCCTGGAAACTGATTCAGCATCTCTTCTACCATATGCTTTGAGGAAAAGCAGTCACAGAGCAACCTAGATTCAAGAGCCAGGGACATGAACCTCAGCATTCCATGAGGAGAAGCTCAAAAATGTTGGTCACTTTAATGAACCACGAAGCCTAAAGCTCTCCAGATAGATAGGACATGTATTCATGGATTCTTCTCTCAATTGTAAACATCAGAAATGTTCCAGGTATTGTATGGATTAAAGATGAAATAATAAGCATGGATTTTTCTAAGGATACTGTATGAATATGCTCAGAATCTAGATACACTGATTTTAATAAGGTTATTATAGTATGAAGATAATTCTGGTTAATGTTTATGTCTATATGGTAGACTCATTCTAACAAATAATCTATCAGCAAATTTTGATACTTTGGAAAGTAATCGCCTGATAGATTGATGCAGATTACCTGTGCATTATATTAGAAGTTATATAATCCTCTCTACCTTGTTCATGCTTGTCTCTTTTCCTGAAATATACTACTTACATTCATACTGAGTTTGCTTCCTAAAGTGTCTATCTAGCCATCAAAGTCCACATCTTCCTTTAAGTCTTTCCCATACGCAAGTTATGAGAATGGGGTTTCTGAGGCTCCATAATTCTTGGAAGCTTAGAAGAAAGAAATTTTCAGGTAAATTTTGGACTTGTGATTCTTCACATACTTTACCTCAGATTAAAGCTATTTATTTTCTCATTGTCTTTTCACTCCTGATAAGCACCTAGCAGGTGGTGCTTTATTTATTTATTTGCATGATATTTATTTACTTATTATGTGATTTATTTACACTTTTATTTATTTACATGATGCCATTCTTAGTGTGGTATCCTGCCCAGAGTAAGGGCTTGAGATGTACTGTTCAAGATAAATAATAAAGACAGATACATAAGGATTTCTGTTGATTGTGTAGAGTTATAGAAATATCCATGATGCTAAAATTTGTGATGAATTGAGCACTTAACCTAGACAGAACAATGGTAAGTGCCTATATACAAGATCCATTCAGCTTTATGAAATGAGAGTCTTGGTACTTGCCTAGGCATTATGCTGGGTGAAAACCTGAATGCAGCTTCCTCACTCAAGGCATGCTTATTCTAGGGGAGGAATTGAACACCACACAAGAAAGTGGATAACCATTTACAGAATTGTGATAAGGGCTATTAAAGGAAAGCACAGTATGCCCGGAGAATACACAGATCTAACCAACCCAGTGGAGTGGTGGTTAAGAAGACAACTGTGGAGATGCCTTTTGGGCTGAATTTTAAAGGATGATCAGTAGTTAACAAAAGGGGTTACACAGTGGATTCCAGGACTTGAGGATGAAGGATGCATGACCTGTTGGAGAATGGAGAGAAGTGATGTTTATGCTGAGATCTGAAGGATAGATGGGAGTTGACCAGATGCATAGTGGAGGCAGATAATATCAGGCAGAAGAAACAATTAGTGGCATGTACCTAAGGTGGGAAAGAGCAGAGTTAAGAGAAACTGGGTGATAAAGTGACAAAGGCAAGACTTAAATTCAGGCTCAGAGCTTTTATGTGAGAGAATATTTGCAAGTACCATTCCCCCTTAAGCTTCGGTGTGGACTAGCTCATACTGTGGACACATGACTTACAGTTCTGAGTCTATTAAGAACAAAGTATATCTTCTCTATGCTCAAGATGGCTTCCCCACACCTCTCCAGTCACATTAGGAACAGTAACATTGTTAGAGAGGTTGTACAAATCATGGCAATTTCCAGACAGTGCTGGGCTCTAGAGAGTAGACTGCAACTCTGAGGCCAAGCCCAAATTTCATGGTAGACATGAGTGATGTTTTCTAAGTCCTTTAGCCACATAGTGAAGAGGGAGGCAAGGTCCTCTCCGCAGTGTGATTATCGAGGAAGAAGCTGCGTACAAACACACCAGACACTGTGGAGAGAAGCTTGGCTTAGATGCTGAAAAGATTCAGACTAAAGTGTTGGCCTGGCTTAAAAATCCTAGCCTCTTTTAATATCCTAGCCTCTTTTAATATCCTAGCCTAAAATTACCAGGTCTCTCATGCTGTTAACTTCACTGAGCTTAAAGTTTTTACCTGTAAGAAGAGTAAAAACTGACTCCAAGAGGCTATTGTGATGATTAATAAGATACTGTAAACAGAACTGTAGTCTATTAGACACTCTATAAATGATTATTATTGCTGTATTACTATTTCTATTTTACATTTTGTGTCCTTCAGTTACCAGAGCAGGAATAATGGCTCTTTAAATATTGACTTAACTCTTTCCCTCTATGTACCACCTGTGTGTGGTAGAGAGAACAATGGCGTCCCCGAAGATGGCCACATTCTATTTCTTGGAACCTGTGAAGAAGTTAAATTACATAGCAAAAGGGACTATGTGGATGTATTAATAATGGCATTAAACATCCTGAGATGAGATGATTATACCAGATTATCAGGGGGTAGTCACAACGATCATTATAAAACTGGAGGCAAGAAGGTCAAAAGCAGGAAAAATACTACTCCCTGGCTTTAACGATGGAGGAACAAATTCTCCCCTAGAACCTCCAGAAGAAACCCAGCCATGTGGACACCTTGATTTTAGCCCATTGAGATCTATTTTGAACTTCTGAACCACTTGTATTATAGGTGTGTTGTTCTAAGCCATTAAGTTTGTGGTAATTTTTTACAATGGCAGTGGAAAACTAATGCATGATGGGACAAATAGTTTTAGCTAGTAAAATTTTTATGTGGAAGCTTTGTGCATAGGAAAGCATCTTCATTTATATACACAGCCCTTATAAAATTATCTGCTCATATTGATGAATGGTGCTTCTGTTAGTGAAGAAAGAGCCTGTTCTGCACCTGAATTTATCCCAATAATCTCTTAAGTACTCCTTTTCTTTGTCATAATGTTATTTTTTTCCCTTGTTTGTTTGAAGGATAGACAAAAAATAAAAATAATGCACTAGAAAGTCTTTTGAGAAGAGGATTTCCCAAGATGTTTCTGTGTCTGGCATGATGGAACTCCCCCAGTGGTATTTATAACTGGAAAGCACTGGGTTCTTCAAAGTTCACACCGAATGAGAGCCCCGTCTCATGGTCAGGGGGATGTCATCTGCCATCGCCATGACTTCCTGCCAAAACGATTCCTTGCCTGTCCCAGGAAGGGTATTTTTATGCAAGAAGTTTCAGTATAACCTACTTTTAAAAATGTGAGAGTTTAAAAGTAGTTGGTAATTCAATCTTACTCTTGGTACTGAATGGTTTTGTAATAAAATCATTTTAGAGTGGAGTTCTTTCTGTCCCTCTGTCCTGTTTTAATTTTTTTTTTTTTTTACTTATAGCCTTCTGATCTCCAACTTCAAGCCATTTACTCTGCAGCGAATAGCCAAGCATTTTCACTTGGCTGGCTATGTCTCGGATGTTCCTGTTTGTTTATGCATTTGCTTGTCGGGAAGTAAAGTATAAAACTTTTAACAAACACCTTTACCTTTGTTAAATAGATATAGAGCCAACAAAGTATAATATGAAATTCAATACAGAAAGGTGAGTAAAGTTTGAACTTAATACTAGAAATGTTTGTGTTTTTCTCAAAATTTATCAACTTTCTGTACCTCATACTTAGCCTTTAGAGTTTTTAAGACCATGTCAATACTATGGAAACAAAATGCCAAGCCAAGTTTCTAATGCCGATTAATTATTGAATATTGCTCTCAGAACTGTAGTTATTTCTCTGAAGATCAATCATGGCTTTATATGTGGGCTACCAATACTGCTCCATTCATGTATACTAAAGTATTTCCACTGATGAAGAAAAATTTGTATAGAATGGTAACTTATGCCATATCTAAGAGGAAAATAGCTACTTTAGTTGAAACTTCTAATGATATCAAGTTTACTATAATAGAATTGAAATTGCTCTGAAATCTCATATTTCCTACATAGCACTAAAGCGAGAACTGTAACAGACTCATTACATTTGAGCCCTTTAATAATTTTTATCTTCTTCCTAACTAAACCTGCCTGTAATATGCAACTAGACTTCCATGATTTAACACAGAGCATTGCTTCACTATGTAGGGAGGGTACAAATTACTTTCAGAAAAGATCTGAAAGTGTGGTTTGGAAAATCTAATTTTGATTCTGATCTGGGTCTTCCCATATCTCCACTCAAAATTGCCTTGTAGAATATCTAGTAAGTTTATGACAAACTGTGAAGCAAATAAATTAGCCTTTCAGTGAGGCCCTAGATGATACCAAGGGTCATAATCTCAAGAAACTGGAGTGACCCTCTCTAGAAAGAAACAGCCAGAGAACTATTTCAAAGGTGTGATTTTAAAAATGCAGTAGATTACTTCACTTAGCATAATGCCTTCCAATGAGATCACTTTTATACGTGGAATCTAAAAAATACAACAAACTGGCGAATGTAATAAAAAAGCAAACTCATAGATACAGAGAACAAACAAGTGGTTACCAGGAGGGAGAGGCAAGGAGGGAGGGACAATACAGGGACAGGGGATTAAGAGGTCCCATCTATTAGGTATAAAATAAGCTACAAGGATATATTGTACAACACGGGGAATATGACCAATATTTTATAGTAATTCTAAATAGATATAACCCTTAAAATTATGAAACATTATATTGTATACCTCTAACATATATATTGAGAGGGCAATGGCAACCCACTCCAGTACTCTTGCCTGGAAAATCCCGTGGGCTGAGGAGCCTGGTAGGCTGCAGTCCATAGGGTCGCTAAGAGTTGGACATGACTGAGCGACTTCACTTTCACTTTTCACTTTCACGCATTGGAGAAGGAAATGGCAACCCACTCCAGTGTCCTTGCCTGGAGAATCCCAGGGACGGCAGAGCCTGGTGGGCTGCCGTCTATGGGGTCGCACAGAGTCAGACACGACTGAAGTGACTTAGCAGCAGCAGCAGCAGCAACATGTATATTAATAATAAAGTAGATCAACTATACATAAAAGTGTTTTTCCATAAAAATAAAACTTTAAAAAGAGACACTGTCAATTCTCTTTTCATATCCTCTCACCTGTTCGGTATAAGGTGACCAAATTCAAATGCATTTCTCTGCCTAGGGGCTTCTTCCACATTCTAGCATTCACTTTGCTGCCCATAGGCTGGGCTGGGTGAGGCAGAGAATTAGCGTTCTGCCTGGAAACCACCTTCCTTTTGTGACTGACAAATAGGCCAGCTCCATCACCCTCAGGTTAGATAAGTCTGAGACATGTATTCTACACTGGCTCACAGCCTTCTCTAGAGGGCTTAAACTCTAGTGACCAATAGTAGAAACTTGCTTTGTGAAAATCCTTTGTTACTTGCTTTTATCTTCCTATCTCATTCCTCTACTTCTCTGCCAGAATTACCTTCGATATAAACTACCATTTAGGTCCCTGGAATCCATTTCTAGCAAAGGACATACCTTTTGAAAAGCAACTTTTTTTTTCCCTCCCAACTTTATTGAGATATAATAATTGACATATAACTTTGTGTAACTTTTAAGTACAACATAGTGATTTGATACATGTATATATTGTGAAATGATTGCTATAATATGGTTACATCATCTTGTAATAAGTACTGTCTTTTCCTAGTAGTAAGAACATTTAAGATCTACAGTTCTACTCTCTTAACAACTTCCAAGTATATAACACAGTACTGTTAATTCTTGTCACCATGCTGTAAATTAGGTGCCCGGAACTTATTCATCTCATAAGTGGAAGTTTGTTCCCTTCGACCAACATCCCCCCCGCCCCCCCATTTTCCCTAGTTCCTGGAAACCACCATTCTACTCTCTGCTATCATGAGTTCAGTTTTTTGGGGGTTTTTTGCTTGTTTTTTTTTTTGTTTTAAATTCTATATATCGTGAGATCATCTAGTATTTGACTTTATCTGACTTGTTTCACTTGGAATAATACCCCTCAAGTTTCATCCATGTTGTTGCAAGTGGCAGGATTTTCTACTTTTTTATGGCTGAATAATTCAGTGTGTGTGATTATCATTTGTTTATCCATCCATCTGTTGATGTGCATTTCAGTTATTTCCATGTCTTGGCTATTATAAATAAGGCTACAGTGAGCTTTGTGGTGCATATATCTCTTTGAGGCAGTGCTTTTATTTTCTTTAGATATATACTCAGAAGTAGGATTGCTAATCATAGAGTAGTTCTGTTTTAATTATTTGAGGCGATCCACACTGTTTTCCATAGTGGATGTATGACTTTGCATTTTTGCCAACAGTGTACAAAGGTTCTCCTTTTTGTACATCCTGGCCAAACCGTGTTACTTGTTGTCTTTTTGATAGTAGTCATCCTAACTGTTGTAAAGAGACATCTCATTGTGGTTTTAATTTGCATTTCCCTGATGATTAATGAGGAGAAGGCAATGGCACCCCACTCCAGTACTCTTGCCTGGAGAATCCCATGGACGGAGGAGCCTGGTAGGCTGCAGTCCATGAGGTCGCTAGGAGTCGGACACGACTGAGCGACTTCACTTTCACTTTTCACTTTCATGCATTGGAGAAGGAAATGGCAACCCACTCCAATGTTCTTGCCTTGAGAATCCCAGGGACAGGGGAGCCTGGTGGGCCGCCGTCTATGGGTCACACAGAGTCGGACACGACTGAAGCGACTTAGCAGTAGCAGCAGATGATTAATGTGCCTGCTGGCTATCTGTATGTATTCTTTGGAACAATGTCTCTTCAGGTCCTCTGCCCTTTTAAAATTGGATTAGTAGTCTTTTTGATATCAAGTTGTATGAATTTCTTACATATTTTAGACATTAGCCCATTTTCTGTTATATGGTTTACAAATATTTTCTCCCATTTCATAGATTTATCTCTTCATTTTTTGGTTGTGTCTTTTGCCATGCAGAAGCTTTTTAAGTAGTCCCACCTGTTTTTATTTGCTTTTGTTTCTTGTGCTTTTGGTGTCATCTCCAAAAAAGCATTGCCAAGAGCAATCAGGGAGTTTTCTCCTCTATACTTTCTTTTAAGGAGTATTATGGTTTCAGGTCTTACATTTAAATCTTTAATCCATTGTGAGTGAATTTTGATGTGTGGTTTAAGACAGAGGTCCAATTTCACTGTTTTGCATGGGCCAGTTTTTCTACTATCACTTGTTGACAAGACTATTCTTTTCACACTGAGTATTCTACACTTTCTAGTTGATCACATATGCACGCTTTTTTTGTTTGTTTGTTTTTTTCTGGGCTCTCAGTTCTGTTTCACTGGTCCATGTGTCTGTTTTTATGCTAGTACCATCTATTTGATTAGTTTTATAGTATAGTTTGAAATCAAGAAGTGTGATGCCTCCAGCTTTGACTCAAGATTGCTTTGGCCACTTGGGGTCTTTTTTTTTTTTTTTTTCTATTTCTGCGGGTGGCGGGTGGGTGGGGAATCCCATTCCCCTCCGCCACCCCCTCCCCCCCACCGAAATAGACAAACCTGAATTTTTCCATTTTCATTTTGGGAACTTTTCTAATTCCCAAAATGGAATTTTGATAGGGATTGCACTGAGTCTCTATATGGCTTTGGGTAATAGGGACATTTTAACAATATTAATTCTTCTGATTCGTGAACATGAGATATCTTTCCATTTATTTGTGTCTTCTCCAATTTCCTTCATCATTGTCTTATAGTTTTCAGTGTACAGATCTTTTACCTCCTTGGTTAAATGTGCCTATTTCATATTTTAAATTTGAAAACATAAGCTCAAGCACAATTACCAAGAGGCTCAGTGAAGGACAAAGAAATATGAAGCCCAACTATACATATTCATCATTTGCATCTGCTCATTGTTCCTGCTCAAAAGTAAATGTTTCCATTGTTTGTGAAAATGGAAAACACTTTCCTGAGCATTTTAATGAGATTAACTTGATTTCAGGATTTTAAAGTAGCATCCAAAAAAAAAAAAAAAACAATCCACATAGCTAAAATGATCCACTCATGATTATGGAAATTCTTTTTAGGAGATACTGATTAAGGAGGAAGCTAATTTAATATTAATTATTTTGCTATGCTCTTTTTCCATCAAATAGAAAAAGAGTATGAACCAGAGAAAATTGCTTGATAAAAGTTAGGCTTTCCAGGTGGCGCTAGTGGTAAAGAATCTGCCTGCCAATTCAAGAGACCTAAGAGACAAGAGTTCAATCCCTGGATTAGGAAGATTCCCTGGAGGAGGAGGAAATGGCAGCCCACTCTAATACTCTTGCCAGGAGAATCCCATGGACAGAGGAGCCTAGTGGGCTACAGTCCACAGCGTCACAAAGACTCAGGCATGACTGAGTAGCTGAGCACAATAAAATGTTTTAGCTTGGAAGAGTTAGAATTGATTCTGTATTATCAAAGTAGTAATTACCTTGGAAATAAGGTGCTTTTCACTGCTAATAGCTCATTTTAATAATTCAACAGTTTCCTGTTTGAGGCATTTTAAAAACAGCACTTCAGAAAAATGGTCATGTTTGTAAACTTTGTTACTGTTCTGAAAATATGATTGCCTTTTGACTCTAAGTAAGATTAAATTTATTGCTTGGTTTTTGGCTCTTCTCTAAAGTTATTTTCAGTTACTTTAATATCTGCCTTTTAGCTTCCTGATAATTTCCATTTTCATTATTTCCTTTCTCTCAGTCCTATTAGGGGGGAAAAAATGTTCAAGGCAAACATACTGGCTGGAGTTGGTATTGGGCTTGGCTGTACTGTGTTGTCTAGAAGCTGATTATCCCAGAAACACATTTGCTTCAACACTGAAAGTTTTACTGGCAGTACATTAAATCTAGCTTTCAATCTGCACCAAGTTCTACAGGATTGTCCAGTGTGGTGGTGTTTCAGCTGAGGTTCCAGTGACTGGAGTATTGTGCTGATGAGACAAATAGTTTAGTCTAATTGCAAACTCAAGTATAAAGTGTATGGCATTTCTGCCATTCCTGGGAACAGTAAGCATACTTAAGTGGAACTCTAACATTTCTTGAATGTGATTATTTTTAACTTGCCTTAGTTTTCCATCATGAACATTTAAAAGATGTTCAAGGAGCTCTGTAAATTAATACCATCCTATCAACTCATGAAACCTTGCTGAGGTCAATTAAAAAACTTAGAGTAAACATTAAAGATACAATGACCACACTATACTGCAGGATTTTTTTAGGATGCATTATTATGTCAGAGAAGGTATTATGGAATTGAATGGTTAAGGATAGGTATGCATTTTAGGTTCTGGTTAAAGTCTTTGCTTCACTTAACTTGGATTATATTATTGACCTAAGGTAACTGGTTCAAAATTTTTTTAGATATAGAATAATAAAGCCTAATAACAAATTATTAAAGAGAAAAACTATCCCTTTTGCAATGGGAACAGAAGCAAGGAAACATTTAAAATGTTTGGAAAATAGACATAGTAGAAAGTAAAATCCATGAGTAAACCAGCTTAAAATCGATTTGCTTCTATTATGGTTACAATTAGGATTGCATTTTTAAAATGTATAGACCTGTTTAAATTATGGTAATCTTTTGGTTGGAACACAGAGGACTCTTGCACTCAATTGTTTCCAGGGCAGCACAATCCTGCTACTGGAAAAGGGAAGGGGGAACCAATTAGAGTCCTTGGAAAAAGTGTTGGAGCAGGACAAATGAGGATGGTAGCCATGGGGAGGATAAATGGCCACCACACTGGTGTTACCCACTAGAATCTGTTCAGTGTTGCTGACTGGCTATTAAATAGCACCAGAAAGAAAAGACCATTTTCTCTAAGATTAGCCCACGGCCTAAATCATGTTAATGCCTTTATCAGGCCCACCTGGCTGATTTTTTGAGGTCCTTCTGATGGTTCATACTTAGGGGAATACTAGGAGATAGGACTGCATTAAATAGTTTTAGATATAAATTCTTCAAGCCTTAGTTTTTATTATTCATAAGATAGTTATAATCTTCCTACTCACTTCCAGAGGTGTTGTGAAAACCAACTAGCTTAATATATATTAAAAGGCTATGAAAATTGTCAAGTATTAGTAACTATAAGATGGCATGATGATGACATCATAATACATACCATACTCATTATCTCTCAGGCACAGTTTTAGATGTTATATTGTCTTACTCAAACCTTTGAACAACTCTGTGAAGTAGGTAATATTATTATCATCCTTATCCTATGGATAAAATTGAAAAAAACAAAGACTAAAGAATTTTTCCAAGGTCACAGTAGGGCATAGAGCCCAGAATCAGTCCTGTGCAACAGTGTCTCAGAACCCATAAACTTGTATAAGTCACTGCCCCCTGTTCATGGTATACTGTCCAGTGATGATGATGATGGTGACAACAAGGGCAACAGTGATGAAGCTGACTATTGATCACAATTATCTAATTTAGAAAATAGCCTGGGGCCAAAATATAGCTGAACACTTGATGTGAAAGTTGCTCAGTCATGTCCAACTCTTTGCACCCCATGGACTGTACCGTCCATGGAATTCTCCAGGCCAAAATACTGAAGTGGGTAGCTGTTCCCTTTTCCAGGGGATCTTCCCAAGCCAGGGATTGAACCCAGGGTCCCTGCATTGCAAGCAGATTCTTTACCAGGTGGGCCACCAGGGAATAAACTGAAACAAAACTGACTCTCTTGTAAATTCTAAAACTGATTTTTATCGCAAAAGGGGCTAATCTGGAGCTAAACCTCAGGTAAATTTCCTCTCCCTCTTTCCCTTATTCTGATGTGTAGACATACGCCCATTATAAAAACATGACATTCAGAAGGTTCTTAGACGTCAAGAAGTTCTGACCTTTCAGCAAATAGATGTATTACAAACTAGGCCCCCAGAACTCTACTTCACTAGAACTGACTTTGGGTCTTTGGACAAGGGATGAGTCAAGTTTCACTTCCACGTACTCATTCCTTTTTCTCTCTGGGAAAAAATGTTAATATTCTTGGGGGAGGTATAGTATTAAAAGTTTTGCACATTTATAAGTTAGCACAAATGAGATTTTCTCAGTCAACTTTTTAAAGTCACAGCTAAAAAGGGAACAGTCTCCTGTTACACAATATACGTGAGCCTTAAATGGGAGATAAAGTACTGGAGAAGCCCAATTTTAATCTTTGTCCAAAATGGAAGCCTTGGGTAAACAGAGGGCAACCGAAGGACATGGGAAATGGGGTCAGGGAAAACGTACTACTTAAAAGCGTGGATTGTGAAGGGGTTGGAGCAGGTGCCACTGAAGCAAACTTCACATTTTGGGAGCTTCATAAGCACTGACATCCTTTAATATTCATAGATGAAGACAGAACAGACTTTGGGTGCTTGTTCTGGCAAAACGGAAAACTCATGACAGACACAATTAAAAGAGCGGAGAGTCATATGACTTTTCAATATCTGATTAAAGAAGGAGAATTTTTTATAAAGTGTTTCTTTGGTTTTTTTCACATAGATATATATTTATAATTGGAATATAAATGCTTTACAATGTTGTATTAGTTTCTGATGTACAACATGAATCAGCTATATGTATACATACATTCCCTCCCACTTAAGTCTCTGACAAGCGACCCCCCCTCCCCACCCCGCAGCCATCCCATCCCTCTAGGTCATCACAGAGCCACAAGCTGAGTTCCCTGTTATACTCTTTGGATTACAAGAAGTTATATCCAGGAAAAGGGAAGAAAAAAAAGAGTGTTATTTAAGAACATAGCAGATCTGGAACTTGAATGGGAAGGGTGCAGGAAGCTAGAGCTGTTCCAGGGTGGCTCACCCCCTCAACAGCACCTGAGCTCTGTCTTCCATCTGCCTCCTCACACCTTCCCAAGGCCACATCATTGGTGTCTACTCTGGGCAGGCCCAGCTGGCTCAGCTTCTCTGAACTACCTCATTGTTACAATGTTTTCCTATTACACAATAAAAAGATAGGTGAAGCTCAGGGGCCATGTTGCCACACCAACTTCCTTTGTAAATTGCTGGACAATTTCGGGGTTGACTCTCCTTGGGTTGGTTGGGTGGGGCAAGAAAAGTAGAGGTGCTTGGTGAAAAACATGTTAACCAAAGGCCACCCCCCCGGGGTCCAAGAACAAATCATGAACCCATTAGAAAAAATGTAGCCAGATGAAGTATTGTGATTAAATAATGATGCTTTTGAACTGTGGTGTTGGAGAAGCCTCTTGAGGGTCCCTTGGACTGCAAGGACGTCCAACCAGTCCATCCTAAAGGAAATCAGTCCTGGGTGTTCATTGGAAGGACTGATGCTAAAGCTGAAACTCCAATACTTTGGCCACCTGATTCGAAGAACTGACTCATTGGAAAAGACCCTGATGCTGGGAGGGATTGGGGGCAGGAGGAGAAGGGGACCGACAGAGGATGAAATGGCTGGATGGCATCACCAATTCAATGGACATGAGTTTGAGTGAACTCCAAGAGTTGGTGATGGACAGGGAGGCTTGGCGTGCTGTGATTCATGCGATCGCCAAGAGTCGGACATGACTGAGCGACTGACCTGAACTGAATGTTTCTTGACATCCATCAACATTTGTGTTTTAATTAAGTAGATAAAATGTATTTGTGTATAACTAAATCCATAAGTTAACCTCAAAGCCTTTTAACTGTTTGTTTATTTATTTTTGGTTGTGCTGGGTCTTGGATGCTGCACTGGCTTTTCTCTATCTGCCGTGAGCGGGGGCTACTCTCTGGTTGCAGCAGGCTTCTCACTGTGGTGGCTTCTCTTGTTGTGGAGCATGGGCTCTAGGGCACGTGGGCTTCAGTGGTTGTGGCTCCTGAGCTCCAGAGCACAGGCTCAGTTGTTGTGGTGCATGGGCTTAGTTGCTTGACAGCATGTGAAATCTTCCCGGATCAGGGATTAAACCCATTTTCCTGCACTGGCATGTGGATTCTTCACTACTGTGCCACCAGGGAAGTCCCTAACCTCAAAATTTTAAAGGAAACCATTTACATATATAGTTAGAGAGTGAAACCACAAGAGGGAAAAGCATCAGATCTCATGTTTTAAGTGAATGATTGATTATCATTTTAGAGGGATAATAAACATAGATTATTTAGAATTACCTGGTGTTATGAACTGAATTGTATCTCTCCAAAATTCATATGTGGAAGCCCTATCTCCCAATCTGACTGTATTTAGAGATAAGGCTTATGAAGGTAATTAGATTTAATAAGGTCATAAGGAGGAAACCTTAACCCCTTAGGACTGATATCCCTAATTAGAAGAGGAAGAAGCACCAAGAATGCATATCCAAAGAGAAAGGGCCTTGTGAGGGCTAGAAGGGGGCCATCTACAAGTCACAGATTATGGTCTCACCAGAAGCCAACCCTGCCAAGCCCTTGATCTTGCACTTCCAACCTCCAGAAGTGGTAAGAAAAATAATGCTTGTGTTTAAGTCATCAGCCTGTGACATTTTGTTATGGAAACCCAAGTCAGCTAATACAACTGGGTTGATTTTTCACGGGTCTGAAGTTTATAACATTTGCCTAATAGAACTGTGGGCTTCCCAGATGGCTTAGTGGTAAAGAATCTGCCTGCCAATGTAGGAGACATGGATTCGATCCTGGGTCGGGAAGATCCCCTCCCTGGAGAAGGAAATAGCAACCTACTCATGTATTCTTGCCTAAAGATTCCCATGGACAGAGAAGCCTGGTGGGCTATAGTCCATGGGGTCACAAAAGAGACATGACTTGGAAACTAAGAAACAACAACACTAGAACTGTAGATCTACCAGATAAGACAGGTCCTATAACGTGAACACAGCTAAGTGATCTTGTGGGGCCACTTTTTGTAGTATTCATGCACAGCTTATTACAGAGGGTTGCATTAATATGCCCAAACATTATTACTGATTATACCTATCATTATTTTATATAGCAATAGAGTCTTTGCTTATCTATCAGTCTCTATGTCTTGCTGGGCCAATAGAAAAAGATCTATACTAAAGGAAAAACATAAATTGGTTTCCCTTTACATTTGGAAAGCCAAGGGATGCTGTTTCTTCTTGAAGATAAATTCATTCCATTACTGCTCATGCATTTTCAGAACAAAATGTCTAAATCTAATATCTGAGTCTTCTTACTAAGTCTTCCTATAGTCTCACTCCCAGGTTCCGCTGCTGCTGCTGCTGCTGCTAAGTCGCTTCAGTTGTGTCCAACTCTGTGCGACCCCATAGATGGCAGCCCACCAGGTTCCCCTGTCCCTGGGATTTTCCAGGCAAGAGTACTGGAGTGGGGTGCCATTGCCTTCTCTGCCCAGGTTCCACTAACCTAGGGTAAAATGTCATACTAATAGTAGTGTTAGTTACTAGTCATGTCTGACCCTTTGCGACCCCACTGATAGCCTGCCAGGGTGTTCTGACCATGGGATCTCCATGCAAGAACACTGGATTGGATTGCCATTCCCTTCTCCAGAGGATCTTCCCAACCCAGGGATCGAACCCAGATCTCCTGTGTTGCAGGCAGGTTCTTTACTGTCTGAGCTACAGGGAAGTTCTACTAAAGGTTATATTCAATTGTCTGCCTCAGTCCTTTCCAGGAATTTGAGGAAGCTTAATTTCACTTACCTCAAAATTCCCTTTCAATTATTGTTAATATTTTAAAATGATGCTAAATATTAATATTTTTAAATTTAAAAACAACTTTTATTTTTTAGAGATATATACTGAAATATTTATAGATGAAAGGATAACATGCTTGGCACTTGCTTCAAAATCCAGGGATGGGAGCTATAGATATAACAAGTTTAGTCATGAGTAGAAAATTTTTGAAGTTTTGTGATTGGTGCAGGAATGTAATATATAATTTACTAAAATCTTGTATAAATTTGAAAAATTTCATAACAAGTTAAATAGTTTTTCTGTGAAGAGCAAGAAACCCCAGGGATGTGATGTGTGTGCTCTGAAACGGGATTGCTGGCTCATCAAGGCCATCATGTATATTGCATGTCCAAGTTATGACCTGATCAATCCTCATCCCTATATTACTGGCTCCTATAATGCTAAGGTGAGGCTCTTCAGCTTCTCTCCAGCAATCACTTGACTGAAGCTATGATCTATTACCAGTGACAGGTCTTTCATAACACCTCACCTATCCTTAGATTTTATCTCACCCTTAGAAATACAGCTCTTTTTCTGTCCGTTCAGTTCAGTTCAGTTGCTCAGTCATGTCCAACTCTTTGCGACCCCGTGGACTGCAGTACGCCAGGCCTCCTACTCCATCACCAACTCCTGGAGCTTACTCAAACTCATGGCCATTGAGTCAGTGATGCTATCCAACCGTCTCATCCTCTGTCATCCCTTCTCCTCCTGCCTTCAATCTTTCCCAGCATCAGGGTCTTTTCCAATGAGTCAGTTCTTCAAATCAGGTGTCCAAAGTATTGGAGTTTCAGCTTTAGCATCAGTCCTTCCAATGAATATTCAGGACTGATCTCCTTTAGGATGGACTGGTTGGATCTCCTTGCAGTCCAAGGGACTCTCAAGAGTCTTCTCCAACACCACAGTTCAAAAGCATCAATTCTTCGGCGCTCAGCTTTCTTTATAGTCCGACTCTCACATCCATACATGACTGCTGGAAAAACCATAACCTTGACTAGACAGACCTTTGTTGGCAAAATAGTGTCTCTGCTTTTTAATGTGCTGTCTAGGTTTCTGTGTGTTAGGCTTTTCTTAGTTCATAAATGTCACCATTCTGTTGAGAGTCTAGGACAGAAGTATCAGTTCACTGACAGAACATCTTACTGTTCTCAAAATCATTTTTCTTTGTTAATTCTCTTAACTATCCCTGCCTTCTTTCCTCCCTTCTCCACTTCCAGTAAGTGTTAGACAAAGCTTGTGGTCATTGATTCTCTACAACCAGAGTGTACATCCATTCCCTCCAGTATTCTCTCTGGAGAGAAAGGTTGACCTTTATTGCTCAACTTCTTAGAGATAAGTCTTTATCTCTCACTCAGTATATGAGCCCTAATTCAAACAAAGCTCCTATTGGCTCCAGGTCATGCAGCTCTACAATTCATTTATAGCTGTCTGAATTCTTAGTGTCCACATGCACAAACACACACACAGCAATAGAAGACTTCTAAAACCTTTCTGACTATGACACTTGGCCAATCCAATTATATATCATCCATGGGATGAGTGACGTATTTGAAGAGACTGATATTCTGGGTAGCTAATGATTACACCTCCATAAAAAAATAGACTCCTGCCAACTGGACAGTTAGATCTGGATTCATTCTGGAATGGTTCTGGTGTCAAGCTTGTAAACATAGCCTACACGTTTTGGGGTTCTAGAATTTAAGAACGACCTTCTGTGTTTCTCTAAGAACATAATGTTCTTTGGAGACATAGGAAGTGTTGGTGATGGAGCAGACAGCCTCTGCTGAAAGCCCATATGTTCAGCACTGACACAGAGGCTGGCATGGCAAGAGTGGGCGGAGTGCACTGTCATACCAAGCTGGCATTCGTAATCTCAAAGAACAGGCTGTGACCTTGATGACAGAATTATGCTGCTTGCCTTTCTCCTCTCGAGCTTACACAGTATACTCTGAAAATGTCTACTTTGGTAAGGTTTATTCAGGAGACAAGACAGTCTCCTAGTAACAACTGAATTCTAGAATTGGAAATCAAAGTATCACCATATGCATTAGAATGATTAAATTTACTGAACATTCTTCCAAGGAGAACAGTTTGTTTCTGACTCATTCCTAGTACCTTTTTTTTTTCTTTGACTATTCATCCCTAAGAGAGGGGACCATTTAAGACTATTAATGACTAATGAAACTTTAATCATACTCTGATACACAGACTATTTAGCCATAAAGCAGCTTCTTAGGGGGTGGTGTACTGGAGTGGGAGAAACATAGTTTGGAACATTTTCCTGTGAAACAGCAATATTTCTGTCAAGGATACATTCAATTGGAAAAAGATTTCAGGAAAAACATGGCCTGGCTTTATGTGATAAACTCCCTGATAGATAGTTTCCTTCCTGAAAATAAAGGTCCTTGGTGAAACTAGCCCACGCCTTCCCATGGCAATAATCTTAGTTGGTATTTAAGAACACTTATAGGCAGATAGTTCTTCTTCATAGCTAAGCTCCCTTTCTTCCCTATTTCCTTTTTTCAGGCCTGGAGGAAATGGAACACTCTAGTCACATTTTCTTCATTCAAATAAATGAAGACAGTTCGTTTATATCCAAGATAAATAACTATAATTTCTTAAGTGTTGACTTAAAGGGCTTGTTTTCTCATTCTTTGGTTTTACTTTTTTCTTGGACCCTTAATCTGTTTTTATGTGTAAGTTTCTGAGACCCCCAAATAGACAAACACATAGTATTCTAAGTCCTGAATACTTTCTAAAGAGGTGAATCATTTCTCCCTCCTGTTGTATTATTTTTAAATAATGCATTGAAATTTATAGTCAGCATCTTGATGCTTGATTTTCTGCTATAGTCCTGGGAAGACAATAGCATACGTTGCATAAAATTTCTCAGTACTTGCATATTCATATTTTAAAATTCTGATTTGCCTGCTGATTTTAATCTGTCAATTCAAAGGATGATTATTTTCTTTTTGAGAATATAATGTATTGTTTGGGTAAAAATCAAGCTCATTTTCCTAAACATTAGTATTAAACCTGGGAATTAAAATGTAGGCATCTTATTACCATCTCTTTAAACTCATTTCAGACTATGGATTTTGTTGACCATACCACTATGAAAAGATAAATTCAAAACCCCAAAATCTCCCCTTCATGAGAAAGATGAGCCATCAGGTTTTTCACTGTGATATTATTTTATTTCAAGCAATGTGATTTGCTAGGGGAATGTTTAAGTGATGCTGTAATTGAATAAATAAAACCCAACCCAAACATAACTTTGTGAAGTTACAGATTCTGTATTTATATTCTCATGATGTATCATACTGCCAAGCTGTACATCCAGATTTTTGTCCATGGACTTCTTCCACTCAACACAGCTGCTTTGGTGCCCCTTTCAAATTTACTTTGAAAACTCTCCATCATAGTTACCTTTTTTCATTCTTATCTTTTAGTACTTAAATGTTCTTTAGTCCAAGATAGTCATTTTTTAAAATTGTTCCCAGAAACTGAAGGTTCTTTACGACTTTACTTTAGATTTTAGTTAGCATTTTGATCTTGTCTGTGAAACCTTGATCAGAGATCAGCATAGAAAATAAGCAAAAATGAGCTTTTCTTTATTGAAGACAGGATGTTAGTTCAGATACTTGTTTGCAACATTCACTTAAGAACACTAAGTGAATTACCTCTCCTTTATTCCAGGGAATACAAATATGAACTGCAGATATGCTTATATATGTACCAGAATTCTCTGTTATTGGCCTTTTGGAAATACCAGTGAAATAAGAAGTACAGACTAGTAATACATGCTAATTTGGTATTTATCTTTCTGATATCACAATCTAGAGGCCTAACAACGTTTCTCCAGGCTGATTCAGAGTACTGGGACCAGTGCTATGGGAAGTCATCAGTGGAGATGCAGAATACACAAGCTCACCACTGGTAGTGACAGAGTGCATGTTAGTATGGCACCCCACTCACCACAAGTCCATTCACATCCATTCTATCTTCTGATCCTCATAACATTCCCATGAGCAGGTAGGGTGATTCCCGGGTAAACAGGTCAGAGAGATTAGGGACTCTTATGAGTTCACGCAGTGACTCAAGCACTGTCCAGTGCCCTTCCAGTTAGACTTTAGCCTCTCAAAAGAGGCTTGTTTTTAATTTTTTTTTTAAATTGAAGTATAGTTGATTTACAATTTTGTGTTAATTTTAGATCTACAGCACAGAAACACACACACACACATGTATGTATACTGTCCATGGAATTCTCCAGTCAAGAATACTGGAGTGGGTAACCATTCCCTTCTCTAGGGGATCTTCCCGACCCAGGGGTCAAACCCAGGTCTCTTGCATTGCAAGCAGATTCTATACCATCTGAGCCATCAGGGACACCCGTATGTATGTATACACTATACACACACACACACACACACACACAGAAATTATGTCACTAAGTGATAAAAATGACTTGTCGGAAGACCAAAGAGAAGACCAGAGACATATTAGGATAGGTTTATGCCAGTAGGGACTATTGTCCATGTAAGACTAAGCTACACTAAGGAAACCAATTTATGAGAATTCAGAATTCCATCAAGCTCAAAAGTCTTCACTATCAGCTATTTACATGTAATTCAAGCCAAAAAAAATACTATAGTAATCTGCATGGATGTTTAGTTGATATTAGAGTTAGTTGATGTTTATAACCTCAATGGTGATAGACTGTGTAGCAGTCCCATTTATACCCTTTTCAAAGAGATCAGGGCTGGTGATAAGATTCCAGATGGTGTTCTAACCAAGCTCTCTGGTTGTTAATACCCTCTAGTACCGCTAAGAAGACAATTCCTAACATTGCGTAGTTCCTTCAGTGATCATGGAGAACAGCTGTCCTGATGTTCCCAGATGTTGGCTAAAATCATTGGTTCAAATAATCCATGTTAACATGGATGTTAATTGACTTCCATGGAATTGTCTCACAACCATGTGAAGATTTAAGTCTCAGTATCAAAGTGTTTAGGAGAATCCAGGCTACATTGTAAATATGTTTCTGTTAAAATAATGAGTAAATAACTCTTGATTACTTTTAAACAGAATTTTGGCTCATTACAGCAACAGGCTTGAAAATTAAAATTAAAACCCATAATTGAATTATTAATTAAGATTTGTGATCTTAAGAGGAAATTTTATTTTACATACTGTTTGGAAACTTAAAAAATACCAAGTTCCACAATGTTTTCAATTTAGTTAGATTTATAAAAAATTTATTATTCAAGAGAATTTTATTTACTTCAGAGAACAAAGTGCCTGAAAAGGAAATGAAATATAAAATGCAGTTAAAATTTTTGAACTAAGTTTTTCAGTGGGAACCCTTTCAAAGTGTTCTTTATTAAATTTGCTAGACATAGAGTAATAACACTTGGCTAAACTTAAAAGCTTAAGAAATAACTATTTTTTAATCTAAAACTTTAGTATTTTTTAAACAAAAGTAAACCTCTGGGTGTTTTTCTGCTCAGCACAAAAATCACTCTCAAGGGTACCATTAACCTCTTTAACACTGCATTGTACTATGTGAAATCCATTTATTTTAGTATTTTCCTTAATTTTTTCTTCAAATATTTCCAGTATGTTTATCCTAATTCCCTAAGAAAAATCTGGAGAATACTTTGGTGCCTAATAAACATGCAAAATTTCACCATACAAAAAAGAAATATTGAAACCTGTCACCAAAATGATAGCTCCCTTGAAAACATCACTGTAAATCAGGGAAGTCTGGTTCAACTCAAACACCACCAAGGGATCCATAAGGAACGACTGACTTGCTGCATCCCTCAAATCAATTGCTATAGACTCACCCAGCCCTTTCACACAGTCCACACAGATGTACACATATCTCTCAAAGAGCTGGCCACCCAAATTGAGATCTCAGAATCTCATCTAATTTTAGTCTAGCTTACATATCCAGGATTTTGTTTGTGAAAACAAAACTTGAGAAAGCCCAATAATTGTGAAAGAGTTATGTTTCAGGATTTTTTTTTTTTTTTAAGATTTTCAAATTCCTTGTTCCATTTTAATTATGAAAAAAAAAATCTTTCATGGAAGGGGAACATGTGGTCTACAGTTTTAGCCTTTGGCCACAATTGCAGTTTCTGAGAAAGCTTTTGATCTATGAGCTTGTATTGAGTGTCAGTTATATGAGTAAAGAAGTTGGAAAGAGCTTCTCCTTTCTGGGATGAACAAGGGATCTCTGCCTCTGTATCTACCCTATCAGTGTGGTATGTATATGTGTATAGGTGTGCATGAAAATGTGCTATTTTGAGGGTAAGAGAGACTAGCCTTGAGAGCTTTCAAATGGAAAGTAGACTTCACTAGACTGTGTCATCACCGCTTAATTATCTCCTAGTCTTCAAGGAGCTTTCCTGAGACAAAAATAGATGCTAATACTCTAGTCTCCTCTTGACACTCATGAAACTAGATACAAATCACTAGGACCTTCACTAATACTGTGAAAAATCTGAACTCCTCCATGATTGTGTCAAAGCAAGGAGTACAGGAACCTCAGGAATGCCGTCTCTTCCTCATTCTCTTCTTCAACATCTCCTGAATGTGCATATAATTGGCTAAACCAAAAATGCAGATCCTGACTCCAGTGTGCTATGGTGTTTTTCCGGCTGGGTATGGTCATATCTGGTCTTTACGCCTGGAGATGGTGACCACTGCCTCTAAAAGGTGTGACTCTCTACAGGTGCTATGTACACAGCCCAAGCTTACCTTTTTCTCCCAAGTTCAGAATCAAAAAAGGGGGGTGAATAACAATGGAACGGATGGAAATTGAGGACAATGCTTTTTTAGGTTCTATGAGCTAAGTGTAAATCACACTATTTCTGCCATCTTTACTCTCTGAGAAGTCTGTAAAATGAAGAGCTATAACATGCTGACAGTAGAAGCCAAGGTTTTCACCTCAGACAGGTCCCTGGAGCTTACCCTATTTACTGTGAAGGACCATTCTCTTGTCCTCCGCTTTCCTTCCTAGTTTTGTCTGCCACACTGTCCACCTACATGATGATCAGAAAGCTCGAATTTACTGTAGAAGTAAGAAAGCTATTGAAGTTACCATGAGCAAGATGTGGTTATACCCCTTAGTTGAAGAACTGAAATGAGTTCATGCACTTTATTTTTATACCAATGAGGTAAGATACATATTTTACATCTTGATGTTGTTTTTTAGTCACAAAGTCGTGCCTGAGTCTTGTGACCCATGGACTATAGTCCACCAGGCTCCTTTGTCCGTCGGATTTCCCAGGCAAGAATACTAGAGTGAGTTGTCATTTCCTTCTCCAGGGGATCTTCCCAACCCAGTGGGCTGAACCTGCATCTCCTGTACTGTGGGCAGAATTTTTACTTTTTTTTTTTTTTAACCACTGAAACACCAGGAAAGCCCTTTTACATCTTCACTTCAGTTCAATTGAGTTCAGTCTCTCAGACGTGTCCGACTCTTTGCGACCCCATGAATCGCAGCACGCCAGGCCTCCCTGTCCATCATCAACACCCGGAGTTCACTCAGACTCACGTCCATCAAGTCAGTGATGCCATCCAGCCATCTCATCCTCTGTCGTCCCCTTCTCCTCCTGCCCCCAGTCCTTCCCAGCATCAGAGTCTTTTCCAATGAGTCAACTCTTCGCATGAGGTGGCCAAACATCTTACTATGTGACGAATGTAAGTTTGAATATACTTATTTTCTTATTTGAGTTACCATTTAAAGTGTGAAAATGTCAGTCATTCAGTCATGTCTGACTCTTTGTGACCCCATGGACTGTAGCCTGCCAGGATCCTCTGTCCATGAAATTCTCCAGGCCAAGAATACTGGAGTGGGGTGCCATTCCCATCTCCAGCAGAGTCTTTCTGACCCAGGGATAAAACCTGGGTCTCCCACATTAAAAGCAGATTCATAATTAAAAGTTGAATGATATAAACCTACAATTAAATAAGTTATATTAACGATAAGGGCGATCAGTACTAAAAGCTTGTCCCTTTCTAATTGTTTTACTACATTTTACCAGTATCTATGTTTTTGAGGTTATTCATGCTTATGCTATCTATGTGGAGTAAATATAATGGTGTATTACAGCACATTGATCCCAGTTCCATGTTCATTGACATCAGCTTGATATCAGCTATGTCAACAGTATTTACCCTGAATGAAAAAGTGAAAGAAAGAAATTGAAAGTCACTTAGTCGTGTCCAACTCTTTACCACCCCGTGGACTTTACAGTCCATAGAATTCTCCAGGCCAGAATACTGGGGTGGGTAGCCTTTCCCTTCTCTAGAGGATCTTCCCAACCCAGGGATCAAATCTATGTCTCCCACATTGTGAGCAGATTCTTTACCAGCTGAACCACAAGGGAAGCCCAAGAATATTGGAATGGGAAGCCTATCCCTTCTCCAGCAGATCTTCCCAACCCAGGAATCAAACCAGGGTCTCCTGCATTGCAGGCAGATTCTTTACCAACTGAGGTATCAGGGAAGCTTTACCCTGAAGGAAACTGGAAAATGCAACAAATTAGACATTTTTCCCTCCTGAGAGTCAGTGGTTCAATATGTCCTGGCATAGTGCAGGAAGGATATTCCTGAGAACCAGTGAAGACGCACATCCTCTGCTCACAGAATTTCTAACTAAATCAGGCTACATTTGGTTCTTTGGGTTCTGAAATGGCAACCTTATTCAGGAGAAAGTTTCCAGTCTTTGAAAAAGTGGTATTTCAAAAATATGGCATAGAGGTTACCCCCAGGTTCTGATTCAGTGGGTTGGTGAGGGCTGCACAGTATGAGCACAAGGTCCTATGTGTCATTGGGAAATGAGATCACATTTGCAAGCAAACACCCATCAGAGGATGTCTCAGTCACCCTCTGCTTCATTTTGATAGAAAAGAAAGTAGATGAAAAAATTATTACCACTTCAAATAAGTCATCGACTTTCTAAATAAAGACTGGGATAATTAGACCTGAAAATACCTGTAGTTTTAAAATGAGAAGAACAATAGGACTCTGTTTCTGCCTTGCAGTGGCTGCATTATAAAAACCCAACAGTTATCTGCTTTCAATTGTTATCCCTCATGAAAGAGGAGATAAAGAAGATGAAGAGGGAAAAACAGGAGGGGCAAAGAGAATCACTTTCAGAAAGTCAGTAATAGTTAAGAGCAAAGACATCAAAGTCTGCTGTTAAGTCATAATTATGATGTTTAGGTGATGAATAAAAAGAATTATGGATGGTTCCCAGTTAAATATATTCTTAGAGCTATTTACATAATTCAAGGCATCCACCAGAACAGTAATAAAACACATACAATGTAATCAGTCAGTTCAGTTCAGTTGCTCAGTCGTGTCTGACTGTTTGCGACCCCATGGACGGCAGCACGCCAAGCCTCCCTGCCCATCACCAACTCCCAGAGTTCACACAAACTCATGTCCATCAAGTTGGTGATGCCATCCAACCATCTCATCCTCTATTGTCCCCTTCTCCTCCTGCCTTCAGCCTTTCCCAGAATCAGGGTCTTTTCCCAGGAGTTGGTTCTTCCCATCAGATGGCCAAAGTATTGGATTTTCATCTTTAGCATCAGTCCTTCCAATTAATATTCAGGACTGATTTCCTTTAGGATGGACTGGTTGGATCTCCTTGCAGTCCAAGGGACCCTGCTTGGGGCTGGTGCACTGGGACGACCCAGAGGGATGGTATGGGGAGGGAGGAGGGAGGAGGGTTCAGAATGGGGAACACATGTATACCTGTGGCAGATTCATTTTGATATATGGCAAAACCAATACAATATTGTAAAGTTAAATTAAATAAAATTTTTTAAAAAAGAAAAAAAAAAAAAAAAAGAATCTTCTCCAACATCACAGTTCAAAAGCATCTATTCTTCAGCACTCAGCTTTCTTTATAGTCCAACTCTCACACCCATAAATGACTACTGGAAAAAACCATAGCTTTGACTAGACAGATATTTGTTGGCAAAGTAATACCTCTGCTTTTTAATATGCCGTCTAGGTTGGTCGTAACTTTCTTCCAAGGAGCAAGTGTCTTTTCATTTCATGGCTGCAGTCACCATCCACAGTGATTTGGAACCCCCAAATACAAAGTCTGTCACTGTTTCCACTGTCTCCCTAACTATTTGCCATGAAGTGATGGGACCAGCTGTAAAGAACAATTATATTCTAGATAATGAAATGTTATTCCTCTAGCACGAAATATTAAACACATCACTATACTCTAATAACATTTTTTTAAAGATAAATGAAAACAGTTAGACTCAAATATAAAATGTCTGAGAGTATATACGGTATTTGTTAGGTTTTACGCTGATCAAATCAAGTAACTTCTTCTCACCTTCATATTGTGAAAAAGTCCATTATAATGCAAAAGAGACCCTTCTTCATGTGAGATGTGTTGGATAATGGAACCAGCTAGTGATCCTTGATGATAAGTGGCCAACTTTATAGAGTACTGAGCACAGTGATTTCTGAAGGTTAGGGAACACAGTAAAAGTGGCCCCATACTGTGTGCCAGATTGTATTACTGGAGTTGTGTATGGCTCTCCAAACAACACAGCTGTGCTGTCCATATCGTCCTGCCTATACCTTTAATAGGAATGCCACTCTATACAGTGAGAGATGCTTTTCAGGGTGTTGCCAGCTTTCATGGAATTTTCCAACCTGCGTTTATTCCAATGAGTGACTGGTAGCAGCAGGCCAGGTTGTGACTCTAGAATAAGTGAAACCTGGGCCAAAATGGCCTCGTCACTGCTCTTACTTTTCTATTGTCTTAAAAACTGCTAACCAACTACCGACCAAAGGTATTTCCATGCTCACGTAGAATACAAAACGTGCAGTTTTGTTGTGCTGTGCTGCTGATAGCGCAGTGATCTTCATCAGTATATCCGTGCAGTCACAGAAGTCTGCTCAGCTTCAGGACTAATATACTTTTTGGTTAAATATTGAAAGATACTGATGAGGTTACAAGATAAATTTTATTCTCATGAAAATCTGTTGTATTTCTTCCAACTATCTTTTCATTTACTCATAAATTTACGTTCAACATTCTTGCTTTCTGGTTTGGCCTACCAGCTCTGCTATGAATTATTTGTGGATTTACTAGCTGGAGCCACCCTGACTCGAAAGATGAGTTAGATGGATTTTCATTCTGTTCCACTATTGAGCCTCTCAGCATCACGGGTGCCGAGTTCTTGCTTCCACTGAGATAATACATTTTATAAAGTATCTCACTATAGTACCCTAGTCTTTTGTTAGGGCACACACACACACACACACTCTTGCACATGTGCACAAACATTCACAAGCACAACAAAGGAGATGTGGCAGACTTGACTGAAAGTTTGGGAGAAAACTGCAGTGACTGATGTTCAGACCCACATACCAAAGTAACCGAAAACAGAATCTTCCTGTCTTCAGAAATCCTTCAGCTTTATCCCACGTTATTTGTGTATTCTCGCTCTTTTAACGCTCATGTCGTTTTCTTCTCTGTTTCTTTTTACTTCCAAATCCTGGTTATTTATAACACAGCAGTGTTTAGGTCTCCCCAACTGGTTTCCTAATGACCCGACTTTTGTCCCTAATACCTTATTAAGGTGTCCCCTTCTAAAAAACACCCCGTTGCCTCGTTAAGAGAATGTGTAGCTCTAGCTGTCATCTTAATAACTTTTAACTCTGCCACATAAACCTGAGTCAGTCATGCAGTCAATAAATAGCTGACTAAACACCCAAGTTGTGTGAAGGGTTACATAAATGATCTTCACTTCTGTGTGAAGTGAATACCTGTTCTCAAGTATAGAAATACCACAGCCAGTACTTCCATCCCCCAAAATGCTCATAAAGGTCCCCAGATATTTAGTGTTATGCAGGAGAAGGCAATGGCAACCCACTCCAGTACTTTTGCCTGGAAAATCCCATGGACAGAGGAGCCCGGTAGGCTGCAGTCCATGAGGTCACTAAGAGTCAGACACGACTGAATGACTTCACTTTCACTTTTCACTTTCATGCATTGGAGAAGGAAATGGCAACCCACTCCAGTGTTCCTGCCTGGAGAATCCCAGGGACGGGCGAGCCTGATGAGCTGCCGTGTACGGGGTCGCACAGAGCTGGACACGACTGAAGCAACTTAGCAGTAGCAGCAGCAGTAGGAGAAGGCAATGGCAACCCACTCCAGTACTTTTGCCTGGAAAATCCCATGGACGGAGGAGCCTGGTGGGCTGCAGTCCATGAGGTCGCTAAGAGTCGGACACGATTGAGTGACTTCACTTTTACTTTTCACTTTCACGCATTGGAGAAGGAAATGGCAACCCACTCCAGTGTCCTTCCCTGGAGAATCCCAGGGACAGAGGAGCATAGTGGGCTGCCGTCTATGGGGTCACACAGAGTCGAATACAACTGAAGCGACTCAGCAGCAGCAGCAGCATTGTTGGTACCACATGGGACCTTTAACACTCTCTCTTACAACCTTCCTTTCCTTCTTGGGAATATCTTAAATAGAGGAAAAATAATAACTAGAGTTACTTTGGGAAGTTCATTTAACAAAACATTGCAAATGCCATGTACAATATATGGACTTCAAAGTTAAGCATATTTAATACCAGCAGTTGGATTCTCACTCTGACTTTGACTTGGCTCTGTGTCCACTAACAAATTGCCTGAGCCTCGATAACTCTAAAATTAATGATCAAGTCCCCACTTCAAAAAATTATATTGAAAATTAAAAATAAAAACTTTCAGTAAATTTCTTAACACCATTCCAGGAATGCAGTGTTTAATAAATATTAGTTATTATTATTTATTAACTTTATTGAAATATCAAGCATGATGTGGATCAACATGTAGAGGCAGAGAGAACTCCTCTGAGCCTTCGTTGTGCAAAAGCAATTGTTCTGTCCCCGTGGCATGGATGCTCTAGTCTTTCTATGTGGACATGGAAGGTGGAGCGGTCACTTTGCTTCTCTGTGTTGTGTGGCAGCTCCTCACACTGGATCTCAGAAGCAGCCAAGGATGACTTTTCGCTCCCACCTTGGTCAAACCATCACTCTCCTTTGGAGTGTGCCTCCAGTGAAGATCAGGGCTCCCCGAGTGGACAGAAGAGTCTGGTGGGTTACAGTCCATAGGGTTACAAAGAGTGGGACATGCGTGAGTGACCAACACACTTCCACTGAGGACCAGCACTGTCTTTCCTCCCTAGTTACCTCAGAGGCGGGGGTGAGGGGATATCGGTCTCTTCAGTTTCTATCCTGGCTGCCTAGTTATTATAATAGATGCTAAATATTATTTTCTATTTCTCCCACCATTATTACTGACCCCATTTTTAACCACAGTCTGCTGTCAGTTTCACACATAGTACAGCTGAAAAGTCTCTGGCCACAGAATTTCAGTTGTCTTTATCATCATGAGAGCCCCCAACACAGCAGGCTCTCTATTTCATATCTGCTCAGCAAAAGAGGGTAATGTCTGCCGTGATTTGTCTGCTGTCTCCCCTCCCAGGGACTGTCCTTCACTGGGCCGACACCAGCCCATCTTCACTTGCACCACCGTCCCGGCCTGCTGCTCCTGGCCAGCGCCAGGGAGCTCAGTTTGGTCCTCTCCTCCTCACAGCTCTTTTTATTCCCTGCAGAGCACTGCTGGAGTCCAGCCCTTCAAAGTCTTACTCAGATACAAGCGTTAACCGCTGTTCATCTTTGAAACATTACTATATTTATTAGTCTTTTATTTACAATCTCAACACTTGCTATATTAAAGAAATAGTTCTTGAAAACTCGTAATTGTTTAAAAGGGAAAAGTAATCTCTTAAAAATGACTACTCTCTCCTCTGAGCCCTGGTTATCCTTTTAACTGCTTCCTCACTTCACCTCGAACATGACTGAGCAACTAACACACACACACACACACACAAGGATACATACATCAGATCAGATCAGATCAGTCGCTCAGTTGTGTCCTACTCTTTGTGACCCCATGAATCGCAGCACGCCAGGCCTCCCTGTCCATCACCGACTCCCGGAGTTCACTCAGACTCACGTCCATCGAGTCAGTGATGCCATCCAGCCATCTCATCCTCTGTCGTCCCCTTCTCCTCTTGCCCCCAATCCCTCCCAGCATCAGAGTCTTTTCCAACGAGTCAACTCTTCGCATGAGGTGGCCAAAGTACTGGAGTTTCAGCTTTAGCATCATTCCTTCCAAAGAAATCCCAGGGCTGATCTCCTTCAGAATGGATACATACATACGTCTAACAAATATTTCTTCCCTTAAAACTTTTTTCTATTTTTAAAAGTTATTTTATGTTTTTGTTTTTTAAATTTTTATCTAATGTTCCTGTAACAATAGTAAAGTTGTATCATTATTAATTATATAATGGGTCAGCTTGATATGATACCTCAGGATCCAGCTTAATTATATATATACATATGCTTTTTCTTCAATTTTTATATATGATTATACATAATATATGTTTTTAAATGTATTTGTTGTTGTTTAGTACCTAAGTTGTGTCTGACTCTTTGTGACCTCGTGGACTATGGCTCACTAGGCTTCTCTGTTCATGGGATCTTCCAGGCAAGAATACCAGAGTGGGTTGCCACTTCCTACTCCTAGGGATCTTCCTGACCTAAGGACAGAATTCACATCTTTTACATTGGCAAGCACTGGCAGCCGCATTCTTTACTACTGAAGTATGCTTATATATATTTTTTATATTAGGATTTTATATAAGTATATTAAGTATCCTTAGTGCATAAGGTTATTCAAGGAATAATGATGCTAAAGGCCATCAGCTGCATGTGTAAGGTAATGAAGGTTTTTTTGTTTTGTTTTGTTTATTAAGGGGAAAAGAGACCAAATTTGTGTTAGAATAAAATATCAAGTTGATCCATAACATCCAAGACCAGAGAGAAGAATAAAAGTTGAATGTGTAGAATGTTAGGAAAGTATATAAAATACTGCCAACAAAGACCTCTCCACACTACTTTGGAAAGAAAGAAAGAAACCTGATTTATTGTTAAGTATAACAGAGTACATAGCCCTTAAGAGATGATCAAGGCACTATAAAATTTCACACAATTTATACAACAGAGCAGATTCAGAGTTCACTGGGAACTGAAGAAAGTAATCACTTTATCTGTGTCCTTCTGAAAGAATAATATAACTTATCTCCTCAAAAGACAGGGGTTACATCATGAGATTAACTCCTAGGCTAATTCTGGAGCTGTCTGTTTACATCTGCAGGGATTATGAAGCCCTCGACCTTGGAGAAATTTCTTCATTGTAAAACTGGACCCTGGACCTATCTGGCTCCTGGAGAAATTTACTTACCTTTCAAAGACCCACTATGTCATCAAGGAGATCTTTTAAGAGAGGAGGAGGAGGTAAGAAGGGAAGAGGAGGCAGCTGCCACTTCTGCCTGTGTTTATGCAGAGTTTGCAAATCATCACTTTAACACATAAGGCTGTGGAAAGGTGTGGTTAGCCTCAGCACTTCTCTTCAATCTGACTCTGTTTTGATGGGCTCTTCCATTAAATCATGTTTTAAGAAGCTTGTGAATCATTTACTGTCAAACAATATTTTGATTTAAAATAGATTAGGTTTTCTTCTTGTTAAAATGAGAAGTATTTAGTCTTTTCTTATTAAGGGATGGCAGAGCCATACTTGAATACTGTGTAATCAGCCCATATTATAGAGATGACCGGATAAGGCAATGGCACCCCACTTCAGTACTTTTGCCTAGAAAATCCCATGGACGGAGGAGCCTGGTAGGCTGCAGTCCATGGGGTCGCTAAGAGTTGGACACGACTGAGTGACTTCACTTTCACTTTTCACTTTCATGCATTGGAGAAGGAAATGGCAACCCACTCCAGTGTTCTTGCCTGGAGAATCCCAAGGACGGGAGGCCTCGTGGGCTGCCGTCTATGGGGTCGCACAGAGTCGGACACGACTGAAGCGACACAGCAGCAGCAGCAGCATAGAGATGATGATTCTCAAGAGACAGTTTTTACTTTTCTGCTGGCCTTACCATCCTAATTATTAAAAAGATAAATAACTGAAGCTTATAAATTCTGAAAGAATCATTTATGATTGTGTTACTTTTTCCATGTGTATTTTAAAATACCATCCTGTCATTTTAACAGGTCATTAAGCTACAACCATTTGTTGTTATCAGGTACCCATCCTTCTACTGTAACCAAGTAACCAAATATCCCTTCAAAATTGTTTTGATTTTGCTTTCCTAAATCAGATCCTAAGTTTGGAAAAGTTAAATTCTCAAGTATTTTTTGAAATTAAAATTGCGTTTGTTATTTCTCCACCCTGTCTTTGATTTTCCAGGCCCTGGAAAATTATAAGACATTGTCGTTTCACTTATAAAAAGAAAGATGAGAATAATTATTAATTTGGGAGGCTCAATATTTATTAATTAGCTCAACACTATTGTAAGAACCAGACGGTGAGAGCTATAAATCAAAAGAGAAGTTTGGCCTTCCGTGTCATTGATTTTGTAGATAACATATTGCTAATATAAATGTTCAAAAGATCGACACCCTGCAGAATTGAATTGGAGGCCCTCGGTACCCTATCACTGTCTGTTTCATTGGTTAGGTCCCAATCAGAAAGCTGTGCTTTGCAGCCAAGTCGAGAATTTTATTTTCTTCCATTTTGTTATTATTAGTTACTACAATAGACTACAATTAGTTACTACAATTAACTGTTACTCTTTAGCCTTATCACAAGTGGTTTCTGCTTTTTCACTGATGCTTGTCTGAAGGGTCTGCTATAAGTTTCAAGCTAGAATTTGTTTTTCGGCCAAATAGAGAGCCCTCTCAGAGCCCTGTGAAAAGGACTCTACCTGATATTCCTAACTATTGGTATTTCTATAAAAAATGTGGGTATAGACTTAAAGCTGATAGCTGGGATATCTTTAAGATGGCTTTCTGAGAATCCCAGCAAATTGAGTCTTTTTAATCAAAAGAAATGATTCTGTTAAAACAGGGCTGACCTAAGATCTAGCAGAATAAGAATGACTTACATCAAACTGATGAAAAAAATTAACTGTGATTTTTCCTTAAAAATTATTATTGTTTTAATGTTCTATTTTCTGGTTAGTATATAAGAAAGAACCTTGCTTTCTTATTTATTTTATTGCTAACCCTCAATTTGTTGTTACTCAGTCACTAAGCTGTGTCCAACTCTTCGCAACCCCATGGACTGCAGTACACTGGTTTCCTGGTCCTTCTCTATCTCCTGGAGTTTGCTCAAACTTGTGTCCATTGAGTCCTTGATCCCATCCACTCATCTCATCTTTTGTCACCACCTTCCCCACTTTCCTCAGTCTTTCACAACGTCAGGGTCTTTTCCAATGAGTTGACTCTTTGCATCATGTGGCCAAAGTATTGGAGCTTCAGCTTAAGCATCAGTCCTTCCAATGAATATTCATGGATGATTTCCTTTAGGATTGACTGATTTGATCTCCTTGCTATCCAAGGGACTCTCAAGAATCTTCTCCAGCACCACAATTTGAATCCTCAATTTAGTAGACTATGATTTGTAACTGAAATGAAACATTTTTTTAAAAAGTCCTATCTGATTCTCACTGATATCTCAGAATTCTGGAACAAATACTGGGCTTCATTACTTTTCACGTCAATATATTTACTTTCAGGTTCAGTAAGAATCTGTTCTCCTATTTACCAGGATTTAAGCAGACAAAATGATTGTGCAAGTGCTGTAGTTGGTGTGTCATATTAGAGAGGAGTACTCATTTAATCAGCTATGAGAACCTCCCCATTAAGAGACAAGGGTTGCCTTTCTTTATGAAGTTAATGCCTGCAAAATCCTCTAGAGAGAACAGGCCTGGTACCTGGCTCACTGGGTTCCAGTTCACAGGGAATGAGGAAGGTCACTTCCTGCCAGGCCAGGGACCTTGGCTTCATTTAGGAACTTTGAGGAAAGAGAAGCAGATGAGAAAAGTTTCTTGGGTTTGGTTTTCTCTCCTTGGGTAGAAGAGCAAATGATTAGAAGTGTTTGAAAGTTAAATCTGAGCTTCTTTATAAAAATGTCCAGGAGGAAGTTAATCTTTTGGCTCCAGTAGTTGCTTGATACCAAATACCTGCAACTTCAAGAGCACATTCAAGGAGGCTCACAGGAGTAATTAACTCTTCTTGTTCTGCATATGGTAATAGCCAAAATATGAGGCCAGCCTTTTTGGTTTTTAGTGTAATCAAGAATACTCTTTGCCACTTATTATGACCAAAATCAGAGACTTGAAATAAATATTATCTAAAATCTAAAACTAAGTAAAAAATGAGGGAGGCATATCCTTTGTTACTAAGATCTTGTTTAACAAGTTTACCAGGTGAGTATTTAATTCTCTAGCAGTATGCTCTTATGTTCAACTCATTATTTGCTATTTAATTTGGCCCCAAAACATGTTAATTATATATTTATGTCCAATAAGAAAGTAGATTGCCTTTGCCCTATAGCACCCTAGTAGTTTTTATTTAACCCAACAATCTTCCTTCCTTCCTTCTTCCCTCCCTCCTCCCCTCCTTGCCTCCTTCTCTCCTTTCCTCCTTCCCATCCCTTCATGTTTCTTTCTCTCCTTCCCCTACTTCCTCCCAATTTCCTTTCTTTCTTTTTGTTTTTAAAAACATGTTTATGAATATCCAGTTCCTCAAATATCTTTGGAATTAGCTTTGCCATCTTACTAGATTCTTCATTATTAAGTTTTTCACATGTGTAGATTTTATATTTATAGGAGAATCATTTATTCAACTTTCTGGAAATTATACTTTTATACTCTCAAATAACACACATGAGAATCTGTTTATTTTGACTCTGATCACAGCCTCTCCTGCATTTCTCCTGCAAATGAAAAAAAAATATATCATGGATATTTACCTATATTTGAATTTATAATATTGTTCTCCTGCTTCTAAGGAGATGAGGTAGTTTACATTTAAAATGACAATGCAGCCTGTTTGAGCTCACATGGAATTTACTGTTGAATTTGAAAAATGTCTGGCAAATGAGTGGGAGATACCCATCAGAATACCATTTTCATGATGCTCCAGGAAACTTTTTGGCACCTAGTAGATTCCAGAGCACAGAGTGCCATTTGGTGTTATACTTTTGCTGTATTGGCATTTTCAACAGTGGCATCTGCAGTGCTACCCTAGGGAGTGGGTGGTACCCAGTAGGAACTAGTGATACCCAGAAGGAGGTAGTGGCCACCACCAGAAGCAACAGTGGAATCTAACGTGCTGGTGGTACCCCACACAGTGGGAGCAACCTTTGAAGGAGACAGCTGGTCTATTGGCACTGGAGGCAGTTGGGAAGGGAATTAAGCTAATGTAGTCCAAATGCATTCCTGATTATAACTTGCTAGAAAGAGAAATCTTGGCATAAGTACTGCTTTAAGGATGTCTCTTGAATATCATTAATCTGAAATTCACGTTTGACAGGAGTTCTCTGGAGAATGACTGAGGGCTTCTATTTCAAGTTTTATTATTAATTGTCAAGAAACATGCATCCTCCAAGCAGTGAAGCAGCAGTGTTGTTGTTCTTTTTGGAAATTAAGGAACCTGAATGTTTTTACCTAAACAGAGCACAGAACGTCCCCTGTAGGAGCTGAGTCACAGCATACCTACAGGTGGAGTCCACGACATCTTCAGAAAAGAGATTCAAACCTGCCCCAAAGTGCAAACACTGAAGCTAGGGAGCAATCACCCGTCAGTGGATTAGGAATCACTTGATAGTTAGGATGTCTGCAGATAGATGTTTTCTCCTTCTCCTTTTCACATTTTAGAAGATGGAAGAAAATAAAGTTATTCATGAGCCTATTCAGTTAAACTGACAAACATGCTGCATTAACTGAAAGAAAATTAGATAAGTGTAGCAATTACTTACAGACTGTGTCATTAACACTTCTGGGAAATCAGTGGATGAAAGGTACTGTTAATGACAATGAGAATACATACTGCTACTGTGGAAAGTGCAAGGGGTTTGCTAAGTGAAATTATTAAATAATCTCCACTGTTGAGTGAATGGTTTCGGTCCTCAGTATTCCTGTTGTTTTCCTCTTATACCAATTATATCAATTAGACTCTTGAGAGCAAAATGGAAACAGAGTAAGTAATAATAGCTTGCTGGGAACCCAATGTTTTAAGCTTCCTTTGACTAAAGGTATTATCAAATCCATTGGTTTTAAGGCACATAAATTCTGTTTCTGAGAAAAATCTGCCTCTTGAATTATCTCCCATTTGCTAAAATATGTGGTGAATATTGCACCTAAGCAACATTAGATTTTAGAGACTGCAAGCTAAAACCATTTTCCTTGTCAGATACACTGGTGTTTAAGAGGGTTGTGATCTTCATGACTAAGGGTAGGAGAAGATTCTGATTGGCCTGAGAAAGGGGAGGAGGGGAGGGCCCGGGAAGAAACTGTCAATCTGCTGTTCAATTCCATAATAACTCGAGCATTTGATGGTTGCTGAAGCTCAGTATTATGAGAGAGAGATCAAGGAGAATTCCTATCAGATATTTTAACACAAACAGAAAGAATGTAACCATTCTTTTTGTCTTACACAGTATTCATTGTGTTTGTATAAAAGGGAGATGCAGTTTTTATAGACTCCATGAATTCTAATACAGTTGATCAGGGTGGTAGGGACTCAGAGAACTGGTCCATCTGTTTCATAAAAAGACAAAGTACACAGAGAAGGTGTTCTGGAAGTCCCATATTAACTCAGTTACAGAGCTAGAACCAGAACCTCGGTTTCTGGATTCATAATCAGGGTTCTTTCCCAGAACATATTGAGCTACCAAAGAAAGTTGTGCAAGAATATTCAAACAGGTCAACATTTCTTCTTCTCTCTGATCAGAGTATAATTCATCTTTCTTGTTCTACATTTTACGTTTTAGATTTGATTATGCTTGTGTCCACGTAGATTCTTGCTGCTGTATGAGAAACAGATTCAGTTCTCTGTAAGCTGGAAAAATGTCTTCGACCTTACTTTCTTTCCTTCCTCCCAAACACAATGATTTCTAGTCTACTTCTACCACCTATTTTAATTCAAAGTTCCATTAGAGTATTAAGTGATAGGAGACAAGTAATTTCATCACGAGTACCAGGTCAAGTCAAAATAGTTGTCTGGACAAAAGTTTAGAAAGATTCTGAGCAGCACAGATGATCTAAACAAGCAAGCAACATGATTATATTAACCAGTGCTACCTATTAGGATGATGAGATAAGGGGTGAGAATGGTTTTTAAGAATTTCAGTTGCTGCTTCAAAGAAACCAAAAGCATAAGACTTGAGATTCAGAGATGGGACTGTACAGTATGTCTTCTTTGGATGGAATGTTACTCTAATGTGCCCGAAAGACAGAATGTATTAAAGACATGTAAAGGAAGCTGTCCAAGGCAGTGGTCATATTGCAGGCAGCCTAGTTTACTGGGCTCTGGAGTTTGGACACTGCTAAAACCATCAGTTATTTAGGTCACATGCATGGCAAGATCGAAACCATTTTATAGGAATATTAACTGAGGGGCAACGTGTAGGGACAAGAGGGAAAAATTAAATAGCACAATCACAGGCTGCTTCAAAAGGCTGGGTGAGAGGCCGCGAACACTTGGACCCTAGGACTTTGATTGTAAACCTAGAAAAGATGGAGTGGATATGAATGACACCGTGGCGGTGGAGTCGGTAGTAACCAGTGTCCAACAAGATGACTGGATAATGGAAAAGATGGGTCAAAGTAAACCCAACGTTCAAGCCTGAATTGTTATTTTGTTATTAACTGTAATGGGAGGAGTTACAGGTAGAATTAAGGATAGAATCTGGTGGATTTTCTTTATTAAATTTATTTCTTCCCACTCAAGAGTTAATTATCTCAAAATTGTAGGATATTCATGTGAAAAGTGACCTTAAGAGACATATGTTCAAACAAAATCATGCTTGAGGGCTCTTCTATTTTTTTCATATCTATCATCTTTAGTAAATACATCTTTATGTCTTCATTTTCATTTCTAGACAGCTTGCAAAATATTCTAGAATAATACCTTCTTTTTTTCTGATGGTTACACAAGTAGAAAAAGAACCACTTTCTAATATTTTAATCTGAAATGTCTAGATGTTTATCTATCTCACTACAATTGAACAGCTATAATCTCACAATTAGTACTCGGTTAAACTATGGATCATTTTACACTGTAACCAAGAACCTAACATTTTTACACTACTGGGAACTGTATATGGTGCTCATGACTTATTAGGATGACTCCATTTGTAACTGGAAAACAAACCAGATACTTCTAAAAGCTGACCATGGCTAGTTTTGTCAATTGCAAAGGATAACAAGAGTCAAAATGAATTTGGACAAGTGACAAAGACCTTTTCCCAGAATAATCTTTTCTCAATTTTGCATTTTCTAGGGATCCTAGCATTGAAACCTCATATTATGAATAATATTTTATTGAATTAAGTCCTAAAGTGTATAGCCAGAAAACATCCACGATGTCAAATTTCTCATTTGTTCTATGTAGTACTGCTAGCAAATTTACTTGGGGCATGCCTTAGCTTTAATAGAAAATATATGTATCTAATAACCATTCTGTTTTATATGAGTTTTATAGAGAGGTTTTTGGCCGAATCTGTTTCATGCAATTAGACATGGGATAAGCTCAAATCAGTGTTATAGTAACCAAATCCAAGATTTTAAAACTTTAACTACAAAAAATGTAAACTGCTGAAAGTATGTGTAAAATACAAAACACCTGTTTTAAGTTTAAAACCTAACGGCTTGTTCCTGACTCCAACAACCTACTTTTGCTTTCTAGTACATTCTGTTGGCCTTCTAAGCTATGGTCCAGAGACTCTCCTGGTGAAGATCTTGGCAGTAACACAGCATCCCAGACTCACTAGAGGAGGAAACTGTTCTTTTTTTTCTTTTTCATGTTCACCATTCTTCTATTTTTAAAGGAACACTAAAAAGTGAACTGTTCCTAGTATCAACACTACTGGACAGAGCAGCAAATACTAACGGGCTCACAGGGAGGCAGCTGTAATGATGGAAGCTTTTTGTTTTCTCCCAAAAGCCCTATTCTGAAGCTCCAGGGGAAACCTAGGATAGGACACCAAACCAGAATGGGAAAGCCCATGGAAGACAGAGAACAACAGTCAGAGATTTATCCTTTATATGGGTCAAGGCAAAACAAATGTACCATTCTGCCAAAGTTCATCAACACCTAGCCCCTAACATGAATACACATGCATGTGCATAGTAAACATCAGATCAGATCAGATCAGATCAGTCACTCAGTCATGTCCGACTCTTTGCGACCCCATGAATCGCAGCACGCCAGGCCTCCCTGTCCGTCATCAACTCCCGGAGTTCACTGAGACTCACATCCATCGAGTCAGTGATGCCATCCAGCCATCTCATCCTTTGTCGTCCCCTTCTCCTCCTGCCCCCAATCCCTCCCAGCATCAGAGTCTTTTCCAATGAGTCAACTCTTTGCATGAGGTGGCCAAAGTACTGGAGTTTCAGCTTTAGCATCATTCCTTCCAAAGAAATCCCAGGGCTGATCTCCTTCAGAATGGACTGGTTGGATCTCCTTGCAGTCCAAGGGACTCTCAAGAGTCTTCTCCAACACCACAGTTCAAAAGCATCAATTCTTCGGCACTCAGCCTTCTTCACAGTCCAACTCTCACATCCATACATGACCACAGGAAAAACCATAGCCTTGACTAGACGAACCTTTGTTGGCAAAGTAATGTCTCTGCTTTTGAATATGCTATCTAGGTTGGTCATACATATATCTAAAAATAAGAGTGTGATTTGAAGGTGAGAAAGGAGACACGGTAATAACTGACATGTTGGCACTGAAGAGAAGAGGTGAGAAGTTCACAGAAGTTTTAGAGTGGAGCCTCTATATTTCTGGCTGATGTCTGCCACAGAAGGGCTTTCACCAGAGTCACCCCCTACCCAGGTTCCTTCTCCAGATCCTTACTCATTCCTTCTGAGGACAGAAGGGGTGATTTATCTGATTCATCGTCACGCTTTAGCGTGGTTGAACTTTAGCACTGATGTGAAAACCAGTAAGTAAAAGATTAACGTAAGAAGATACAACATCTAATTAGATCAAACCTACGAGGCATCTGGCATTGCCTGGCAAAGAAATTGGTGTCAGTGGTGACACATTTCAAACTTGTTGCACAAATTCAGCAAGAGAACACCCACAATCTACTCAGTACTGTAATTTCCGCATCTACATCATGTTGGGCCTCAGGAAATCTGGAGTGGTTGGGGCTGAGAAGTTAACTAGAAAACTGGGAATTGCTGGAATTTCTATTGTTTTCCTATGGAATTCCCATACGTGTACGTAAGTGTTCCAAAGGGAAGGTGAGTGTGCTTTGTTTGATGACTATGATTGATATTGCTGCCCACAGGAAAGGGGATAATTACACAAAAGGCAACACTAATTCAATGCCAATAAATTGAAGGATAGGGCAACTGGGTTAATCAAAAATCTATACATTTTTATTGTTCTTACTAGGCATATTTACGTGTGTGTGTGTGTGTGTGTGTGTGTGTGTGTATATATATGAATTTATAAATACTTAGAATGTGGCTCAACATACATATATTCATTAAAATACATGCTTATGTTTATGTATATAATAAATACAATCCATGTAGGAAAATATGGAAAATTTCCAACATGTAAAAAAAGTAGAGACAATGGTATAATTAATTCTCCATGTAACCACAACCCATTTCAAGCATTATCTACTAATAGTCAGTTTCTTTCTTTTATACCCCCACTCATTTCCCTTTCCACCTTCCTGATTTTTTTGAAATAAATACCAGATAGTATATTATTTCATCTGTATATACATCAGTGTCTCTAAAAGGAAAGAAAAGCCCCTCTTTTAAATATTATAATACTGTCCTCATACCACACTTTTATTTAATCTTATTCTTATTGCCTTTCTCCCAGACCTTCTGGTTTTCAATAACACCCACATGATCACTCAGTTTATTAATTTATTATATATATGACACACCTAACAGGCTTAATAGTACCATCAACAATATGATTGCTGAAAAATGGTTTAAGATTTTTCCACACTTCTCTTAGTGCTAAGGGATGTACTTTCAAATTATTGTGTTTTATTTGGAATAGTTCCTATGTCACTTCCATCAACTGGAAAGACAGATTCATTTATTTCATTTCGCTCTTGATGTTTAGCCTTAATTTTCTTTTTCAATTTTGTGTTTTAATTGTATAAAATATTTACATAGCTCCAAAATCAAATCCACAAAAGCAACTGATATCCATGGAAGTTTAACGTCTTTCTGTCTCTTTCATATTATTCCCTCATAATTCTTTTATTATGGTGATTATTACTTTGTGACTTAAACAAATAAGCATATCCTGGCATAGTTAAACAGTAGAATAAAATCTACACTTTTTTTTCACTTTGCTGTTTTCACTTAATATATTCTAGATACTATTTCATAGTAGTATGTAGCTATATTAATCATTCTTACTAGAGGTATACAGATTCCCATTGTGTTCATGCACCATAGTTTATGCAGTCTATTCATTATTATTATTATGAGTTGAATTGTGCCCTCACACACAAAAAGGATATTTTTAAGTCCTAACCCCTGGTACCCATAAATGGGACCTTCCTTATTTAGAAATAGAGTCTTTGCAGATGTAATCAAGTTAAGATGAGGTCATGCTCATCCATTACATGGACTCTAATCCAGTATGACTGGTGTTCTTACAAGAGGAGAAGAGAGACACACAGAAAGAGGACGGTCATGAGATAAAGAGGAAAAGATTGGCTTGACATATCTCTAGCCAAGGAAAACCATGATTGCTGTCAAAGACCAGAGGCTAAAAGAAGCAAGAAAGGATTGCTCTTGTGGTTTCAAAGGAACCAATGGCCCTGGTAACACCTTGAATTCAGCCAACTGTCCCCCTTTGTGGAAATTTGTTGTGACGACCCTGGGAAATTAGTAGTTTCTGGTCTTTTGCTATTGCAAACAAGGCCGTCATGAAAAGCTTTGTAAACATGACATTTTGTTGTATTTTTTTTTTTCCCATAGTACTTTGGAAGGGATCTTAGAAATGAGATCGCTGGTCCCAGGGTAAATGCATATATAGTTTTGGAAGACAGTGTCAAATTTTCTCTCATAGCGGTTTTATCATTTTGCCTTGCCACCAGTGATTTTCAAAAATGCCTATTTCCCTACCCCTCACCACTAAAATTTTGCCAGTCTGGTAGGTGAAAATGGTTTCTCATTGTAGTTTTAATTTTGATTCTCTCTTATTGGTAGCTTGACTATATTTTCATATGGTTAATAGTCATTTGTATTTCTTTTTTGTTTGTCTATCTGGCCCATTTTTCTATATGTGTTCTCCTGTCCCATATCTAGAAGTTATTTTTATACTAGAGTTATTAATCATTTAAGTTTTATTCCAAATGTTTTTCTCAGTTTCTCTTGTTATTTGCTTATGAGGGGTTAATTATTTATTTATTGTCATGTTTAAAGTATTTTAAGCTGCTTATTTCTTAAATTGAACAGTTTTGATCTATAAGCAGTCCGTGAAGAATATAAATACTTTTATTAAGGATAAAAGCCTATATAGATGACTATTTAGACAGTTTAAGTTTTTAAACTTATTGTGTATTATGAGTTCCATGCTCAAAGTTCATTTTGAGGAAGCCTGCTTCCCATGTGGCTCTAGTGGTAAAGAACATGCCTGCCAATGCAGAAGACACAGGAGATGCTGGTTCTATCTCTGGGTCGGAAAGATCCTCTGAAGAAGGGCATGGCAACCTGCTCCAGTATTCTTGCCTGGAAAATTACGTGGATAAAAGGAGGCTTGTACTTTGGCCACCTCATGTGAAGAGCTGACTCATTGGAAAGGACTCTGATGCTGGGAGGGTTTGGGGGCAAGAGGAGAAGGGGACGACAGAGGATGAGATGGCTGGATGGCAGCACTGACTCGATGGACGTGAGTCTAAGTGAACTCTGGGAGTTGGTGATGGACAGGGAGGCCTGGCGTGCTGCAATTCATGGGTCGCAAAGAGTCAGACACTGCTGAGCGACTGAACTGAACTGAACTGAGCTGTGAGCTATAGTCCATGGGGTCGCAAAAGAGTCAGACTGGGCTGAGCGGCTGAGCATGATACAATATTAAGTCGCATGGCCTACAGCAGTCAGATTAGATAAATAAAGGGATCTTTGCTTGAATTAAAACTTTCTCATCAGGTAGATGTGTATGTGTGTGGACAGAATGTATCAGTTTGCTTATTAGTAAGGGATGAATCAGCAGTTAAACACTTAAAAAATGCATCCAGTCTTAAAAATGCACTCATTTGACATTTACACATACTACATACATGTATATATATGTGTGTATATATATGCGTGTGTGTGTGTGTGGTATAACAGTTCAACTTTTATAAAGCACCAAAAATGTATGACATCTAGGACACATAAATATATATCTTCCTTCCAGTGAATTTGTCATCTAAAACTGATCTATTTTATCCAGACCCTGTCAGTAAGTATCTCTATAACCTTGAGCAAATGTGCTTCAGCTCCTGTCTCTGTAAGATGAGGTGACTGGAATAAAATATTTCTAAAGCCCGTTTTCCAACTCTAACAGGTATTAATCAGCTTCTGTGATAAAGACCTGACATATTTCTTAAAATACCCTTGAACCAATTTTACTTCATGATTAGTACTTAGAACCTGTACAGAAATCCATTTTGGCCCCTCTAACTTGATAGGTATAAACACCGAATTTCACATCATTCTATGCCTCTCCTGCGCGTGGCCCGAGTGAACGCTTATGAGAGTGGTGTTTATGGGCGTAAGTGAAGGTGAGACACGGGGCGGACTCATTTCGGGGGCCTTGGCGTGTGTGTATGTTCAAGCGCCTCAGACAGTTCTCCTTCAGGAGGAGCTGTGCAACGCTCCTTTCCTCTTTCTGTGATAAGGAGAGAGAGGAGTGGGAAAGCAGAGTCTCCAGGTGTTTCCTGCAATGACATTCCTAGTGGTAGCTCCCTGTGCCCTGTTTGGAGGCAAAACTTCAGTTAATGCTGAGCACCCAGGGTAAAAGGGCCCCATGAGCTATACTCCCTCATGCCTTTGCCTTCATACAAATTATATCTTAAAGCCATATTTTTAAAGTTTGTTTGTAAGTTATCAAGGAAACCCGGTAAACTTATAAACAAACTTGAAAATATGATTTAAAAATATAATTTGTATGAAGGAAAAGGCATGAGGGTGCTATCTACCTTTCAGACTAGATTGCAAGTTCCCTAAGGACGGAATCAGATTTAATTTAAACAAATGATTATTCGATAGAATTTTATTTTGAATTTATTTTTATTGTATTTTTATTTGAATTTATTATTTAATTTAATAATTATGGTAAATGTAATGCATAGTGAATGGCATTTGATCCTCGATATTCAAGGATTCTGTATTCCCAAATTTACCCATGTGCTATTTATAATTCCCAAATTAATACTCCTGGCGCATCAGGGGTCATTCATGGAGGTGCGCATGCTCACAAGGTTGGAAACGTTGTCAATTGGTGTACATGTTCCCAGCTGAGGCCAAAGAAGGCAATGCCTTCTTATTTCAGCATTCATACTATAAACAAGTATTATTTTTAGAATCTATTTAGGGTCACAGTTTTTGAACTTTTGTTTTTGGGGGTTGCTGTTGGTGGTGGTAGTGATGATGATAGTTTTGCTGTTTAAAATGGTCCCTGGGTGCAGGGCTGAGGTGCTGTCTCAGACTCCTAAGGGGCTGTGTTATGCCTTACAGAAAAGATACACATGTTAGATAAGCTTCATTGAGGTACTACTCTGGTGCTTTTGGCTGAACTCAATGGTAATTAATCAGTATATATTAAATAAGATGGCTTCAAACAGAAGCAAACACAAAATGTTAGGTATTGATTTATTGGTGAAAATGTGAGCAGTGGCTTGCAGGAAACCTAACCCTGTTATTTCCCCTATGGAGCAATGATTTAATATTTGCGAATTCAGTGTTTGTAGAGATTTTACAGAACATGACTCCAATGAATAATGACTCAACTGTGTTTAAATTTGGTTTATTTTTAAAAACATGAGTGTCTAAACTAATGAATATCTATATCTAGCATATACAGTTGACCCTTGAACAACATGGGTTTAAACTGCATGGATCCACTTATATGTGGACTTTTTCAGTAATAAATATATAGCACTACACAATCCATAGTTGATTGAATCCATGGATGCAGAGGGTCCAGAGGGCCAGCTATAAATTATATGCAGATTTTTGACTGCAGGGAGTGTCAGTGCTGCTTACCCCTATGTTGTTCAAGGATAAACTCTAGTTGGTCAATAATGTATCCAATAAATTATTGAATGATAATGATTATAATCAGAACCACGATTCCAAAAAAAGGACTTTTCAGGTAAATTAGTATTTATGGTAAATAGTCACTGGTGGGATGGATTGTGCCACATGCAAAGAACATATGCCACGGCTTATTGCAACCCTTTACTGACTGAGTTGACTCCAATAGATCTTTTAACATCCATGCCTCTGATTCCTCATTCATAAAATAATGATTATGAAACTCTTATTTTGCAAGATCACTAAGGGGTTCTAGCCCAAAGCTTTTGTAAATTAATACAAAAGCACTACCCAGGCTAGTTATGATTATTGATGACAAGATCACAGGTCTGGAAGTTTGACCTTCAAACTAGCATGGGGTCAAGGAAAACTCACTGTGAGATGCTGACTTACATTAGTCTCTTACCCATCAATGTCTATCTCAGAGTCCTACTTTTATAAAATGATGTCAGACTGGATGACTTCCAAGGTCTTTTCTGGCAGTACCTTTCTAAGGACCTATGACACAATAGGCTTAAGCTCTATTGGAAGGACTGATGCTGAAGTTGAAGCTTCAATACTTTGGCCACCTGATGAAAAGACCTGACTCATTAGAAAGACCCTGATGCTGGGAAAGATTGAGGGCAGGGGAAGAAGGGAATGATAAAGGACAAGATGGTTGGATGGTATCACTAACTCAATGGACATGAGTTTGAGCAAGCACCCGGAGACAGTGAAGGACAGGGAAGCTTGGCATGCTGCAGTCCATGGGGTCACAAAGAGTTGGACATGACTGAGCAACTGAACAACAACTAAAGGGATTTCAGAGAAGTTGAGAATGAATCATAGATTAATCTTATATCCAGGATAAGAGCAGTGCCACTATCATGGTCCTGGTCCTTGGAACAATCTTGATTTTGCTCAACTCAAGCCCTTATAAATTGACTGTCTCCATGGGAAACCCTCTGTTAAACCTCTGTTACTATGACAGTCTTTCCTTCAGGAGTTAAATATTAATAGCACTAAAACTTGAGGTCTTCCTTGGAAACATAAAATGATACTCCTAAGAATTAAGGGGTATTTGAGAGCACTTGAGACTGGTTCCCAAGAGGATGACAAAATTAGAAAGTTAAAAATAAAGTAAAGCTAGATTGAAGCTCTTGATTTATTTATTTGTATAAATAGAGCTCTGCAGATATGGGTCAAAATAGTTACATATATCAATGAACAAGTCTAAATTTTATAAGGCTTAATTTTATTTTTTAACAAATTTATTATTTTACTTGGAGGCTAATTACCTTACAATATTGTAGTGGTTTTTGTCATACATTGACATGAATCAGCCATGGGCGTACATGTATTCCCCATCCTGAACCCCCCTCCCACCTCCCTCCCCATCCCATCCCTCAGGGTCATCCCAGGGCACCAGCCCTGAGCACCCTGTCTCATGCATCGAACCTGGACTGGCAATCTATTTCACATATGATAATATACATGTTTCAATGCCATTCTCTCAAATCATCCCACCCTCGCCTTCTCCCACAGAGTCCAAAAGTCTGTTCTTTACATTTGTGTCTCACATATAGGGTCATTGTTACCATCTTTCTAAATTCCGTATATATGCATTAATATACTGTATTGGTGTTTTTCTTTCTGACTTACTTCACTCTGTATAATAGACTCCAGTTTCATCCACCTCATCAGAACTGATTCAAATGCATTCTTTTTAATGGCTGAGTAATATTCCATTGTGTATATGTACCACAACTTTCTTATCCATTTGTCTGCTGATGGACATCTTGGTTGCTTCCATGTCCTGGCTTTTATAAACAGTGCTGTGATGAACATTGGGGTACACATGTCTCTTTCAATTCTGGTTTCCTTGGTGTGTATGCCCAGCAGTGGGATAAGGCTTAATTTTAAAAAGATACAAACTAATATGGCATGTAGGTCAGATCGTATGACACTGAACTTTCCTTCCTTTAGCAGTGAAATGAAGGTGACAGGACCCTATTTTAGCTAACCTAGTAGAACCTTTGTAAGTATTACATAATGACAATGGCAAATGACTCTATTACATACAAACCAAGTACCAACAAAAGACTCTTGACATTTCAGTTCAGTCCATTGTTTAAGAAATTAACCAAGAAGAACTTAAGGAGAAGCAACGGTTTTAAAACTTTTAATATATGGTTTGATGAGAATAAAGCCATTCTCCTTTGTTCTATTAAAGCATACAGTTCTTTTCAATGACCCAAAAATGATGACTGCAACAATGAAAATCTGATGTGTCTGTATTCTAGTACTAAATATTCCAAAACAAACTAAACAACAAAATAAATTGTCCAGAGACTGAGTAACAAAATAGACTGTTATCCATGTATACCTAAGGTCTGAAATGAACTTTTAATCCTGAATAATAAACTCACTTCCAAAGCCAAGTGCTAAAGGGAGTGGAGTCTAAGTTTGACATCTGCCTCATTAGGGATGCCACTGGTCAAACAGCCAAGATTCTACATAGCTATGGGCTGCTGCTGCTAAGTCGCTTCAGTCGTGTCCGACCCTGTGCAACCCCATAGACGGCAGCCCACCAGGCTCCCCCGTCCCTGGGATTCTCCAGGCAAGAACACTGGAGTGGGTTGCCATTTCCTTCTCCAACGCATGAAAGTGAAAAGTGAAAGTGAAGTCGCTGGGTCGTGTCCGACTCTGTAGCTATGGGCATATTCATATTAATTAAATTAAATTTGCAAATCTCTTTACCAGGAAGTAAATAAACAATATCATTATAAAACTGTATAGTTAATAGAGATAAACAGGTTCGTTTTTGAAAGAGAAATACACTGTTTGGTTGCTGAAATGTTCTGGCATGCTACTCCTTTCTCTGGATTCAAGGCTATTCTTTCCACTTGCATAACTGTCATAGTGAGAAACAAGGCTCTTTCAAATCTCTGTATGGCTTATTCCTAAAGTCATTTTCCAGTAGCAGTGTGATGACTCATCCATATACAATGACCTTGTAAAAGTCATCTAAAGGGAGCTGTAGAACCTTTATTTAAATTGATAAAAACATCAAGGAGTCCAAATATAACTCAAAGCAACCTTCGTTTTCTGAATGTGCCAAAAGTAACTTTGTTTTCAGGGTTATTTTTTTTTTAATAGTGACCCTGGCTAAAACTAAAAACAACAGGATGAACAGAAAAAAACTCTTCAAATATCCATTAAAGGAAAATGATCATATTCTGTGACTAATCAGAGCTCCCAAATAGCCTGAAGTATGTTTCTTTATTTAATTTTTAGTGAAAGCATTATTTATATATGGATATTAATATCAGGACACCAGCTTCCCTGGTGGCTCAGACAGTAAAGCGTCTGCCTGCAATGCGGGAGACCTGGGTTTGATCCCTGGGTTGGGAAGATCCCTTGGAGAAGGAAATGGCAACCCACTCCAGTACTCTTGCCTGAAGAATTCCATGGACAGATGAGCCTGGTGGGCTACAGTCCACGGGATTGCAAAGAGTCGGACATGACTGAGCAACTTCACTCTTCACTCATTAATATCAGAAGGCTTCCCAGGTGGCTCAGTAGTAAAGGATCTGCCTGCCAACACAGGAGATAGATGAGACATAGGTTTGATCCCTGCATCAGAAAGATGCCCTGAAGGAGGAAATGGCAACCCACTTCAGTATTCTTGCCTGAAAACTCCCATGGACAGAAGTACCTGACGGGCTACAGTCCATGGGGTTGCAAAGAGTTGGACATGATTGAGCAACTGAGCATGCACACATTAATATCAGAAATTTAGTGAAGAAAAATAATAACCTTGGGATATTTTGGGACTCTTTTATACCAAGCCTTATATTTAAAAATCTGACTCTGCCACTAACTGCATGATTTTTATGTCACTTAACCTAGTGTTATCATTTCTAAGGAGCTTTCCAGTCCTAAATCTATGATTTTCCAGTGAGAATAGCATCCATAATTATGATCAGTATCAGTCAGCAATGAGGTTGGGGGAGAGAAGGAAAACATTTGTGATAAAATGTAAATAACTTTAAAAGCGTAGAGTATCCTATTTTCTAAGTGCCTGGGTTAATTATGAGATTTTTCTAGAGAAGTTAGTTAAAAATAATAAATCTACAATATCTCAATATTTTAGTGACTCTGTATAATAATGATCCATTGGGTTCAATTTTATGTCATACGCCAAACCATGCTTCTGTTGTAGATAAATAAATACTTCTTCTAGAAGATACAGATGATCTTGGCAATGTGGCCAGTGACCCAGAACATTTGGGTAGATGTGATTCTTGTGGTTATCTTAGCGGGGAATGTAGATTCTTGCCTAAAGTTTCCGTTTGAATATCAGTCCTGAAGACAGACACAGTGAAACAATGCATGCAAACACAGTTTTGGAATATAACTGCATGGGATTATAAATTACAGGATTAAATTCTTGCATAAAGTTGGGAATGGTGGTGTTAAGAAGAAATTCTCTATGGGGTCTATTCTATGAAAGTCTCTAGATTTTCTTCATTTTGCTCTTAAAACGTAGCTGCTGGTTCCATGGAGCATCTGGCTACTGGAACCATTATCTTCCTGACAACTGTGATCATCTCAGACTCACCTGTGGCTTCGGAACCCAGACCCATCTCTACCAGACTCCAGACTGGCGCCATTTTTGCCATTTTGAGATGCACATGGACTCCAACACTCCGCCTCAGTTGTGGGTTTTGGCTTCCCCATCAAACAAGTTGGATCAGTTAGACACTGGGTATAAATGCTACTCCTTTCCTCTCCCCTGTTAGACTCTTGGAAGATACAAGTGCTTCCAGTTTCCGTGACACGATTTTACTATCCAAATTCTTTTTTTTTTTCTTTTTACTATCCAAATTCCATGAAGTTCTCTGGACGGGAATAGTATCTAGGCTATTTTCACATGCCTCATCATTTAGCACAGTGCTTTACACAGAGAAGATAACCAAGAAACATTTGCTTGCTAAATGAACAGTATGTAATCTTTTCCTTCTTTCACATTTAGACTCTGGTGATATGACCAGATTAAAACCATTTCATGTAAAGTGCCCTCATATCGCTAATGATTCTGATGATCTCTCAACCTGGCGACATGTCATTCAACAGAAAACAATATGGAGAAAAGCAAGTTAGGCTGAGAAAACTAACCTGGGGTTTCCATGGTTTCCTGACTCTAACTAGTGCTGTGACGTACCTAATCTTTGAGGGAATTAATAAGACACTTAAATGACTTTTTCAAGAATTTAATTTGTCTTCATTCTCCACTTACTTCTCATTCCTTGATGAAGAATATTTACCCTTCCTCTCTACCTCCCTCTCCATGATTCCCTGCAATTCCTTTCACTTTTCCATCTGAAGGGAACCTCTGCCCACTCTGTGTGTTTGCCAGTGATGCTTCCCCTTTGAACAAGCCAGCCAGCTCCTTTGAAACGTACAGCCACTGCTCCTCCTGGTTATTATCAGCCATGTAAGGTTTTAATTCTCTTTGCTTCATTCCCTTGATACTGCTGTCACTGCTTTAGGGGAACTTCACGGAAGTGCATCCGCCAGCTCTCTGGGCCCTGTCAGAACCTGGTCTCTGTTACTCATTACTCTCTTCCACCCCAGCAATGTATTTGGAGCTCGTGTCCCAGACCTGGTGATCATCAACAGCTGTGCCTCTTCCAAAGTCTCGATTTCAATTAGCTACCCCCACCCCTTAGCACAGAATGAGATGGTTGGATGGCCTCACCGACTCAATGGACATGAATTTGAGCAAACTCTGGGAGATGGTGAAGAACAGGGAGGCCTGACGTGCTGCAGTCCATGGGGTTGCAAAGAGTTGCACAGGACTTAGTGACTGAAAAACAACAGCAAACCCTGAACCAGCATTTCTTGTCTTCCCGTCTAACTTACTCTAGCTTGCCAACTTGAGCCTTTCCTCAAGCCCACGGGGCTCCCCGTCCATGCGCTCAGTGTTGGCTCCTCCCACAGTCATCACTTTCCTTCTCATCCCATTAGATCTCATGTTCTTTCACATGCTCCTAGCTCCTGTTATGTTTGCCTATAGACTTTCAACCCTGTTCAAATCTAAGCCTTCAGCTGCTTCCCTCTTATAACTTTGTAGGTGAACACAGCTAGAGAAAAATCATCCAGACATAATGACCAGTTTGTGACCACAAATCCCAAGGGATCTTGACTTTGCCACGCAGTCCCAGTCCATTGTCCTAATCAGTTCTCTGTGTCCTTCACTCCCACCCCCAACCCCAACCCCAACCCCAATCTTTGGGAAAAGGATTATACCTCTTCTCAAAATTCCCAAACCCCTTCCTCTTATTCTTTTTTTAAGGCAAACACATTCACAATAGCAGTAGACAAAACACAATTCAAAGATTATTCATAATTCCAGGACTGTAACAGCTGCTGCTGCTAAGTCGCTTCAGTCATGTCCGACTCTGTGCAACCCCATAGACGGCAGCCTACCAGGCTCCCCCGTCCCTGGGATTCTCCAGGCAAGAACACTAGAGTGGATTGCTATTTCCTTCTCCAATGCATGAAAGTGAAAAGTGAAAGTGACAGCTGAACACTGTGCAAAGTGTGGGTCCCTTCCAGACCTGGGATCTGTGTGACTAAGTGGCTGCTGGCCCATGAGCCACCTGATTGGGAAGGAGGTGAGGGAAGCCATGCTCCACTACAGGGGCTGGCGGTGCAGGTCTCATCTGTTCGTTTGTGTTCCACAAGTTGGAACACAGTTCAATTTCCTTGAACCCAGTTAAACATGTTTATAGATAATATTATCCAGTTGTAACAAAATGAATCATCACAAACAGACAGCTGGCAACTTAAGATTATATTGATAATGCAGGCCTCTGAAGAGAGAAGGGCAGAAAAGGGCAGAGTTGATAACCAGAAACATTTATCACCTAATGAGACTTTATAACAGATCATCAACATTTAAAAAATAATAGAACTATATTAAATATAGATTTATATCAACAATTAAATGATCTTTTAAGTATGTTTTGAGCCTTTACAAATTAGATAATGATAATGCAGTATGTATGTTCAATTCAGTTCAGCCGCTCAGTCATGTGTGACTCTTTGCAACCCCATGGGTTGCAGCACGCCAGGCCTCCCTGTCCATCACCAACTCCCGGAGTTCACTTAAACTCATGTCCATTGAGTCAGTGATGCCATCCAGCTGTCTCATTCTCTGCCGTCCCCTTCTCCTTCCGCCCTCAATATTTCCCAGCATCAGGGTCTTTTCAAATGAGTCAGTTCTTCGCATCAGGTGGCCAAAGTATTGGAGTTTCAGCTTCAGCATCAGTCCTTCTAATGAATATTCAGGACTGAGTATGTATGTATCTATACTGGAATTGTATGCCTATTTTTTTTATTAATAGGGATATTTGATCTCTTATTCCATTAATATCTATAACTAAATAGAATTATAAATGGGACAGAGACAGGGTCACAGCATATCTTAGAGAGCTGGAATTCTTGCAAGCCAACTAATTTAGTTAATAACCTCCATAATAAAACATTGTACTTAATACATATTAAGGACTAAAAGAGAACTGTGGACACATGTGAATAAACTATTCATTTGCTGAGAAATTTCCCTTTGAAACATCTTTACCCAGCAACCAACTTGTTTACCCTTAAACACCTTAATTAATGGGAAAACTTACTACCTCTGAAGACAACCTCATTATTAAAATGTTATCACACTGCATCCTTCCGCTCCTCCCTAGTACATACACACACAGAAAAAAGGAGAAAAAGAATACTCTGAGTGGACATACAGTGTATAATATGCACACCCAAAATTTCCCTGAAGGGTATTGAAAGACTAGTTCAAATAAATCAATGTCCTTCCTCTACAGTCTTATTTAGTGGAAACATCACTCTTGCTGTGCTTAGCCACTCAGTCGTGTCCAAATCTCTGTGACCCCGTAGACTGTAGCCTGCCAGGCTCCTCTGTCCATAGGGATTCTCCAGGCAAGATTACTGGAGTGGGTTGCCATTCCCTTCTCCAGGGGATATTCCTGATCCAGGAATCGAACCAGGGTCTCCTGCATTGCAGGTGGATTCCTTACCAACTGAGCTCCCAGCGAAGACTTACAGTCTTACTTAGTGGAAGTATCATGCTTAAAGTCATAAAAACAGAAATAGGAAGTCGAAAACATAAGCAGAAGAAAAGGACAGAACTCCATTCTACCAAGATAGGTAGATAGATATGTAGATGGGTAGATAGGTAGTTCAGATAAGACTGAACAATATGAGTATGTGTGGTTTTATTAATTTTTAAATGTTCGTGTATGGAGCTCTATGTCTTTATGCACTCAGCCAGCCTAGTCACCCCAGCCGTGCTCCCTAATGATCCTGGGGTGTCTTATGTAGTGTAGATGCTCCTAATGTGTCATTTCCAAAGTTCCTGGTGTACGACTGTGAAAGGTCTACTGGAATCTGCCTAGCAGAGCAGTAGTTTAGCTACAGGGAAGCCCTGGAGCAGCCTAAAATCATGTTTCTAAGGGGTATTCAGCACACAAATAACCCACATGAGAGCCCTCCCAGGGCCCAGCACCCACAGTGAGGTGGAAAGAGAGTTCCTTATGTGAACATTGCTCTGGAGCTCAGAATGTCAAGCTTCACAAGAACAGGTCTTTTCAAAAACCAACCACAGTTCTTTTCAGTTATGAAAGCATTATTTGAAAACCCATCCTTTTCTTGCTGGAATTAATCCTAATTATAAAATAAACCAAAATAAAATAAAATAAACCCAGTTCTAGAGATGCCTTCCTCTCAGAATACCAGTATCCATGGTGAAGACCATCTGATTAGGCTTCTTGGTCACCCTGGGCTGGAGCATTGTTGCACCCCACAGGAGAGGGGACTGAGTGGGCTCCTCACTCTGAGCAAGGAAGACGACCTTCCTGTCTTCAGACTTGCTGCTCGCCCCATGCAGTCCTCCTAAATTCTCGGCAATACTAGAGCTACTGACAGAGCAGTGTCCTTAGGTACCATGCCGTCCTTCCAGGGCATGCTTGTCTGTTTAATTTTCACCCGCACTTAGGTGCCCCTGATTTATATTTCTAAAGCTATAGTTTCTTTTCTGGCTAAAAATAAGTCCTGTTGAATAACCAAGGCCTTTTTTCTTTTATGAAAATGCCATTAATTTTTAATATCAGGAAAGTGTCACCTTAATAATCATATTTACTTTTCTCTCTTGTTTCTCCCTGTGACAGCAGGCAGAGGATTAAATTCAGTTATCAAAGGGATGCAAATCAAAGCAGTGATTATCCAAAAATTTTTTTCATGTTTCTCTATCTTTTCTGGAAGGGGGAATTATTTTCCTACGTTGTACACATTTCCTCCACATTCTTTTTAAAAGAATTTCATGTCCTTGTTGCATCTTCTTTTTTTGGCAAGGGGAGGGACTAATCCAGGAAAACAAGCCAATGGGTGACACAGAGGCTTAGACTTTCTAACTGGAGGTGGTGCAGAGCTTCTGCTGGGGCCCCACCTAAAGGAAGTGATGATCTTTCTTGTAATAAATAAGCTTTGTTCTTCTTCATCTCCCTCCCCCACCACTGCGTGAGAACTGAAATAGTTGGAATTCACTGAAAGGCAATCAGGAAGTTTTCGCAAGGCACATGGTAACCCTGCCCTCACTCTGAGAGATGTATTTTTCGAATCTGGAGGTGGCTGAATATAAGAAGAGCAGAATTTGATTCCAGGTGGCACTTAATTTCATCATAAGCTTCTACCTGGCTACTGTGCAAACTGACTTACATGATGTAAACAAGTAGCCAATATGAGAACAAAAATTCCAAGCAAAATGTATATGCATGCCTGCAGAAATGGTTAAGTTGTCTGAATGGTATTTGAGATCTCACACAGTGAAATGTGTGAGACTCTACCCTTACCCCAAATTGCTATAGTTTGTTGGCCAATTTGCCTAGGATGTAACACAGAACCTTGAGCACTGTTAGCCTGCACTGCCGTGGCGGGCAGGAGTTGGGGGCATTCTCAGCAGACTGAGAATTACAGAATGTTAAAACCATCTTATAGTCCCTTTCCTAAGGGCACTCAGTTGAAGCAACTGGCCTCTGGAAGAGAGCATAGACTTTTAAGCAGTTCCTGAATTCCTGCCTTAACTTTCCCACTTATTAGCACTGTGACTTTTGGCCACTTAACTTTAGTCTCAGTTTCTTCTTTATAAAATGGGAGTCATAAACCTTACCTTAGAGAATTTCAGCAGTTTCATTTTTCTTTTGATGTGTATATCATGTCTCCTCTAAATTCTTATTTAGTGAAACATATTTAAAGCCATGAGAACAGAGGCAAGAATGCAAAAAAGCACAAGAAGTGGGAAAGGATAGAGTTGCATTCTACCAAAATAAATCCCTATGCTAGGTTATTATTAAAACCTGTGCTAGGTTTTAATTAATATTATTAATTTTTATATATTATTAAAATGTATTAATAATATTTAATAATATTATTAAAATATATTGATATTTTATATTAATATCAATATTTTGTTAATGTTTATTACTAAATATTAATGTTTCATATTATTAAAAGATATATTGTTAATATTTAATAATATTATTAAAACCTATGCTAGGTTTTTATTAATATTATAAATCCCTATGCTAGGCTATGCTTATTAAACATCATGAATGGCTATCAGCTGATAGCCATTCATGATATTTAATAAGAGTTGGTTCTGCACAGATCATCTGGCAAGTGAATCTATTTGTAAGTAGCAAGACCTCACCTTATGGTCCTGGGATGATCATTTTCCACTGCAGATACAAATGATAAAGACAGTTCAGGGAGTCATTGGCATCCATCTCAGGACCATAAGGTGAGATCTTGCCCAAATGAAATAATACAGAAGAACTGCAGCTAAAAAGAGGGGGAGGGACCTGAGTATTTATTATATATTTTAATCCAGATGATTAAATATCACTTACAAGTAGCTCTTCTGGGGACTTTTTGCGCCTACAAGTCAGTGGATACCTTTCTCATTTATGCTGGTTTTAGACAGGTTTTCTGATACCTGCAACTGAAGACATCCTAATAAACTGTGGAGTAAGTCGATGCGATAATCCTGAATTCTGTGCCACATCCCCTGCTCTGACTTCTTCCTTGGTTACCATCTTGACTGCAAGAGGCAACCAGCTGCCAAAACCTAGCTGGTTAGGATCCCTTGCCGAGCTTGCTGCTCCATGAAGAGCAGAGTGCCTGGTGGAGACCATCATTTACGTATCTGCTGCTGCAGAAATAGCAGAGATACCAACATGCTCACATCCCTGGGACCAGAGAGATTGCTGGGCCCATTTGCAGAGAAGGGACAGCCAGGAGAGAATATTGAGTGAGTTGCTAATGAAGAGCTAGAGGAGAACCAGAACACAGAAGACTTGGAAATCATGTGAATTTCAAAAGAGAACAATAAGACCAGTTACTCAGCAGGGACGGAAAATCTGTTGGAGACTTCATGGAGAATGATCAAACTTTGAAGCAATGAGTGGGTCTCTCTGTGCCTTAAGAAAATCACATTTGACTGCCATGTCTATTCCCTCTGGGGCCTCCATCCTGCCACCTCTCACAGGAGCCAAAGGAATATATGGGAAGTTGGTAGAGAGTTACTCGTGCCCCTTTAGTGTCCCTTCCTGCATGTGAGATGGGGAGGAAGATCCAGCCTAAGGCATGTGGAAAGCAGCTGTGGGCTACAGGGAACCCCCTGAGTATACTTGTGGAAACCTGAGCCCCTCGTTTTTCCTTCCTGCACTTGGAAGTTCCACAAAGTATTTATCTCCCTATCTCTTCTTAACCACCATCAAATGAAAGCACACAGTTGACTCATTTCTACTCATTGTCTATATCAGTATATCGTGACATTCACTTATGAGAATATTCAACAATTTGCTGCAGTGAGATACTTCACTTTCTAAAAAAATTCTTTGTCAACCTCAGGGCATGAGAAAGATAGCAATGTGTAAGCTTTTTGAAGTATGTAATAACCAGGAAAGCATAGGAACAGAATGTAAAGTTAGTAGTGGGGGGAGGGGAAGAATGTCATAAAAAACTAAATCAATTTAGTAAAAGATAGGAAGGGAATAATAAGGTTAATAAAATCAACCTAAATATTCATTGGAAGGACTCTTACTAAAGCTGAAGCTCTAATACTTTGGCCACCTGATGTGAAGAGCCAACTCATTGGAAAAGACCCTTATGCTGGGAAAGATTGAAGGCGAAAGGAGAAGGGGGTGGCAGAGGATGAGGTGGTTAGATAGCTTCACTGACTCAAATGACATGAATCTGAGCAAATTCTAAGAGACAGTAGAGGACAGAAGAGCCTAGCCTGCTGCAGTCTATGGGGTCACAAAGAGTTGGACACAGCTTAGTGACTGAACAACAAAAACCAAGGAAAGGAGAAAAAGGCAAAGATATTCAGTGACACAAAATAAGATGAAAATAATTAAATCTATTTGTTCATTTCATAAGCGTGAGTGAACTAAACTCATCAATTAAAAGATAATGATTATAAAAATTGAAAGTGTAAGTGAAAGTCGCTCAATTGTGTCCGACTCTTTGTGACCCCATAGACTATACAATCCATGGAATTCTCTAGGCCAGAATACTGGAGTGGGTAGCCGTTCCCTTCTCCTGGGGATCTTCCCAACCCAGAGATTGAACCCAGGTCTCTTGCATTGCAGGCGGATTCTTTACCAGCTGAGCCACCAGGGAAGCCCTAAATTCAATTATATGCCACTTATAAACTTCCCTGGTGGCTCAGATGGTAAAGCATCTGCCTACAATGCAGGAGACCCGGGTTCAATTCCTGGGTGGGGAAGATCCCCTGGAGAAGGAAATGGCAACCTACTCCAGTACTCTCGCCTGGAAAATCCCATGAACGGAGACTGGTGGGCTACAGTCCATGGGGTCACAAAGAGTCGGACACGACTGAGCGACTTCCCTTTCCCTTTCTTTCTATAAAAGACACACATAAAATATAATGACCAAGAAGGACCAAAAGTAGAGAAATAAATTAAAAAATAATACCAGACAATTACTGAGAAATACCGATAATGCCAACATAAACCTTAAGGGGAAAATATTGTCAAGGATAGAGAGGTTTGTTCCATAATCATAAATGAAACAAGTTACCAAGAAAGAGTAATATTGTTGAATGTATGTACATTGAATAACCTCTCCTCAAGATATATAAAACAAAATTTGATATTATTACAAAGAAAAATGGACAAATCTCTGTAACAATAGAATGCTTTAGACATATCTCTTTGAAATGATAGATTTAACAAAGAATTGTTAAGATTGCCAAAACTTTAAGAAATTCAGTTAACAAACATCATCTTATGGACATAATGCACCTACTGATTAGAGAATATACAATACTTTTAACATACAATCAGCAGTTATATCCCGAGTGGAGCCTTCCCTATCTTTCTAGTTTCCCAGTTGTTGACATTCCTCTAAGTTGGTTTACTCTAAAGTAAAATGGTAGCATGGATGATCATAATAGTTTCAGAACTTTAATGTATTAATTGCTGAGACATGGGACTCCTTAAGGGGCTGGCACAGAGGAACTAGTGGTCAGTAAACTAGTCGTTTGAGGTTCTTTTGTACAAGAAGAACCTCTTTTTACTTAGACTGTGTGTTTCTTTGGCTTCGTGGAGATTATTAAGGGCTATGTCAACTCCCCTCCCCAAAAGATCCAGTCCACGATATTTCTACTGTTCACTAAGACTCTTGAGACTAACCTGCTTATCTTTTTCTTGCTGAATTCTGAAGATCCCCAATCTGTAGCTGACATCTACAATATAGTATCTTCTATTGCAAGGTTTCATGAATAGAACCAACTTGTTTCTGCTTACTGGTTCCCAAATCTAGTTACACGTTAGAATCATCTGGAAAACTTCTAAAACAGATTTCCAGGCCCCGCAAATAATGTCCTGAAGCAGAATATCTTGGGGATTGGCTATAGAAATCTGATTCTTGAAAGCTTCCAAGATGTTCTGATGCAGGTTGTCAGCTGGACTGCATTTGAGAACTAATTTAGCCAAAAGACCCAGCCTTGAGAGTAAAGAAACTTTAGTTTTCATTCTAATTCCATAACTACTTGATGCCACACACTTTCTTTACCTCCTAGTGTGTTTTTCAACCTGTGGTGCATTTTGTAAATTTGGAAATTGTTCTGTAATTATACTTCAGCTCACTTACCAACCCCACTGAGTTTTTTGAAGGCTGAATTGTTAGAACAGCCAACTGAAAACCACAAAAATATCAGATATTTTATAAGAAACAAGTTTTGTTCTCCTAATCAATTTATTTTTCATTTATGGAATGATGAAAAGAAGTAACAAGTTATCCATGGCTGCTTTTAGGTGAAGGTTTAACCCCAACAGCAAGGAGATCCAACCAGTCTGTCCTAAGGGAGATCAGTCCTAGGTGTTCATTGGAGGGACTGATGTTGAAGCTGAAACTCCAATACTTTGGCCACATGATGCAGAGAGCTGACTCATTTGAAAAGACCCTGATTTGGGGAAAGATTGAGGATAAGAGGAAAAGAGGACAACAGAGGATGAGATGGTTGGTTGGATGGCATCACCAACACAATGGACATGGGTTTGGTTGGACTCCAGGAACTGGTGATGGACAGGGAGGCGTGGTGTTCTGTGATTCATGGGATCGCCAAGAGTCGAACACGACTGAGCGACTGAACTGAACTGACTGCCCATGCTAGAGCAGAAATGGTATGACTTGTAAGTAAGGTGCTTGCCAAGGAACAGTATAAAACCTACATAATGACTATATATTTGTATAATCTGATATCTGAGGTATATAACTATATATATGTAAAGATATATAGAGAGAGTCTGACTTATATATGTGTGTACACACTATATGAAATGTATGTTCTGTATGAAATATACATAATTGGAAGAAACTTGGAAGGGACTGGTTATAATGTGTCTATTCTTCAGTGCAAAAATTCGTGGATTTAATCATCTGCATAAAGATTTAGCAACACGATAAAATTAGATGTGTCTTTTATATAAGATGTCACTTGGAATGATTGGTTTTCCTAATCTTAACCTTTCAGGTTATACAATGGTATAATTCCTGCAAGAGAAGATAGCATGATTTCTTACTTTTCAGTATTACCTTACATTCACTTTCCTCCAAGTTATACTCAAGGAAGGATGAAGAAATGCAAGAATACAATAAGATGAAAAAGAGCAAGGCTGCCTGATACTAAGGAAAGGAGCAAATCAGGAGCCACCAAGGAAGAAGGGGGCCATTAGCTATGACCTTAGGCAGGAGAGAGACTAGAATTAAAAAGATAGCAAATATTAGAGGACAAGTTGTCCCAAACAACAAAGGATTACAGGGCTCTGCCTGAGGCTTTATTCTCATGCTAGTGGATGGTAACACACTTTAGAGTGACACCTTTCAAGTAGCAGATAAAGGTAGAAAGCTCCTCACCCATTCTAGGATGCAGCATGAACACAGATGCCAGGCCCAGACGGAGTTCTGTACATGAGCTTCCAGCTTTGCCATTTATAAAACTGAGCCATCAGATGCAAATAAGGTCTGAATGTTGTTTTCCTTCCAAGTCAAACTCCAGACTTGAGAAATTAATCTGTCGTTTTTGCTTGGAAGCTGAAATCTGTAGATTGCAAAAGTGGAGATGTAGCCTCTCTCTTCATTTCTTTCTTTATATCCTTATGTAACATAGCAAGCATTCCCGGAAATAGATGATGAAATTTTCACATCAAAGGTACAGAGTAAAACTCTTGCAGATTTAAAGAAGTTTCTTCCTTGGCAGAAGAATAACGTTGTCAGTTGTCTGTTCTCCAAACAATGATATTTCTGCTGGAATCTGGTGATAAGAAGGGATACAATGAATGAAGACAAGTATTCAAAGGTAGCACAATGCTCAAGGGAAACAAAGTCATACTCCACTATTTCTTTCAGTAGTACACTATAGTTATTCCAAAATATTAAGGAAAAATGAATATTCAGTCATTGATTTGTTTGACAAACATCATTACATGACAACTGTGTGTCTGGCACAGTGTTAAAACCTGAGTCTGCAAAAATATGATCAAGTCTCTCCTTTCAAAGAATTCCATTCTAGAGATAGCTTGACATAATAATAACACTGATTATTATTAATATCATTTAGTCTTCTGAAATATAATAAATGTTGTAATCTAGGTGTTCATGATTTTAGGGAAAGGTGAAAGCACTTGCTAATACTCAGTACATGGGGGTAGGATGAAGAGGGACAAATGGAAAGAGATTATAACAGGAGAAATGGCACTGAGTGGAGAAGAGGGGCCCAAGCTTCTCATGTCAATGAATATAGCTGTTATTCTCATTTGGGGAACTTTTTACTATCTTCTCTATGGACCTTAAGACAGTAGAGCTAAAAATGATGAGCTAAATTTTATCTTCACGGTTGTTATAATCTCTAGTAGTATATATATATATATAATCACAAATCTTAAAGCCTTTCATTAGAAAATCACCCTTAAATAAGTGACCATGTTTGAATCTTACACTGTTGGATGTACTCTAAAGATCAAAGCCTTAATGGTATGGAGCAAAGATATTTTAATAAAATTGATTAATGTTTAAGTCAACTAATCTGGTACTTAAACAACCAATCCCAAGTTAGCAAAGAGGATCCTTTGTCAGGACCAGCCTGGTTTATGGTTTCTGAATTTGACCATTTGCTGTCTGGATGATCTCCCTGGCTCTGACCTACAGCTAGAGGTGTTTACAGAGTTCCAGCTTGGAGCTCAGAGTCCTATCTTTGGCCTTGAAGCCTGGTTCTGCAATCTGGGCTTCTGAACTGTTGCTCTGACTTTGATACCACTTGGTCTCAATTCTTATAACAACATTATTTTCTTGCTCTTATATTTGGGTATTAGTTTAGAAACTGTATCCACTGTACAAACACCCTCAATGCCCAAAGTCTGCTCATGAAAATTTACTCTTGTCTGGGGTCTTGCTCTCTGAAGAGAGAGAGCTATAGCCTATCATCCTGATTACCACTGGATCCTGGAGTAATTGTCAACCATCCCCAACTGCATTTTGAAAAATTCCTCTGCTCTTGTTTACAGATCCTTGATATATAGAGATGATGGTTCTGGACCATGACCTGTCAACTGTGGTGTTTGAGATATTGTGGGTCTAGACACCTTGCTTCACCTACCAGATTGCTGTTCTTTGTAGCAATAGAACCAAGAATTTTGGTAAACTTCTACCCTTCATTGGTTTGTGTCTCTGTTTTGAACAATATGAGCTAAGCCTAGCAAAGGAGAGCAAACGTATTATTAACACCATTCATACCAATATTCTGAAACAGATATAATTTTCCTCCTTGCATTGGCCATTCCTCAGTTTCTGCCCTTTCAACCTGCTGTCCTGCTGGACTGATTCTCTCAGCTTTCCACCTGGGTAATAATCAGATTTCAGCTGTTATTACTTTTTTTTTTTGGTAAAATAATTGCTTTACAACCCTGTGTTCTTTTCTGCCATACATCGACAGGAATCAGCCACAGGTATACTTATGTCCACCCCCCAATCCCACCCCTCCAGGTTGTCACAGAGCACTGGGTTGAGCTCCCTGTGTCATAGCAAATTCCCACCTGCGATCTGTTTTACATATAGTAATATATATGCTTCCATTGCTATTCTCTCAATTCATCCCACCCTCTCCTTCCCCCACTGTGTCCACAAGTTTGTCCTCTATGTCTGCATCTCCATTGCTGGTGGGATATCTATGGGTTATACTGCATCTCCCACAACTGGGAATTGCCCCTTTTCCCAGTCCTGTCCAGATACAACCGGACAGCCTGGCTCTGCGGGCTTTCTGGCTCAATGGCAGTGCAGGTTATGGGATGACTAGTTCTAGGATGTCCTGTCTTATCACAACTAACTGTGTGTACATTGAAACTGTTTTATCACCAATCCTCAGTTCTGTTTCTGGCAAACAGTAAAGACTTAATAAAGATTTGCAAATAAATGAATAAATCAACAAAGTCCATTATAAGTAAAAATGACATATCTGCTGAGTCTTAAGATACAACTTCCCTCCTTACCCTCACCTTGTAAATTTTCCTTTTATTTCATGTCCTGACTTGATTTTATAGAATTTATTTAAGTATTAATGTGGACGTGGGTTTGATCCCCAGGTCAGGAAGATCCCTTGCAGTAGGAAATGGCAACCTACTCCAGTATTCTTGCCTGGAAAATTCCAAGGACAGAGGAGCCTGGCAGGCTACAGTCCATGGGGTCCCAAAGAGTTGGACATGACTGAACAACTAAGAACACGTGATCCTTCACTCATTAGTTAAACAATTTGAAGAGATTAAATAATTATTCGTTTTTGGCATGCTTAGACAAATTATCACCATGATTTGCTAAATTCTTTTTTATTTGAATGCTTGTTAACATATAAACTCATGCAACCTGTTGGAATGTTGTCCATGGATGAAAAATGACACTCATCTGCTCCTGTGAACAAGCATTATGTTCTAAGACATTTGGGTGTTCTAAAGCACAAGGACACAGTGTTTTCTTAAGGTACAATGTTTTATAAAATTGAGTATAGCACTCAGCACAATTGAATTTCCTGACTCCTGCTGCTAAGTCGCTTCAGTTGTGCCCAACTCTGTGCGACCCCATAGACGGCAGCCCACTGCCATCCAACTCCCGTCCCTGGGATTCTCCAGGCCAAGAATACTGGAGTGGGTTGCCATTTCCTTCTCCAGTGCATGAAAGTGAAAAGTGAAAGTGAAGTCACTCAGTTGTGCCCAACTCTTAGCGACCCATGGACTACAACCTACCAGGCTCCTCCGTCCATGGGATTTTCCAGGCAAGAATACTCCTGACTCCTATGTTGCTCTAAAAACTTCTTTTTAAGACTTTACTTTTTCAGAGCAGCTTTAGGTTCACAGCAAAATTGAGAGGACACTGCAGGTGTTTCTCAGTGCACATCTTGCTCCCACACATGCATAACCTCCCCATTATCAACATCCCTCACCAGAGTGGTATATCTGTTGCAATTGATGAAAATGATATATACTGACAGAGTGGTGCATTTGTTGCAGTTGATACACTGACATATCATGATTAACCGGAAGTCCATAGTTTACTTTAGGGCTCACTCTCGGTGTTGTGGGCTTCCTTGATGGCTCAGCAGGAAAAGAATCTGCCTGCAATGCAGGAGACACAGGACACGTGGGTTTGATCCCTGGATTGGGAGGATCCCCTGGAGGAGGAAAATGGCAATTCAGTCCAGTATTCTTGTCTGAAAAATCCCATGGACAGAGGTGCCTGATGGGCTACAGTCCATGGGGTCGCAAAGAGTTGGACATGACTGGGCAAGGATGCATGCTCAGTGCATTTATGCATTTCTATAGACATCTGAGTACTAGCTCAAATTTTCAACTCCATTGGTTAAATACCAAAGAGCACAATTGCTGGGTCACGTGTTATGTTTAGTTTTTTAAGAAATTGCTCAATTTCCAAAGTGATTAGACTATTTTTTCCAAGGTGGTTGTACCATTTTTTTTATTCCCATGAGCAGTAAATGAGAGTCCCTGTTGCTCCACATCCTCACCAGCATTTGGTGTTGTCAGTGTTTCAGATTTTGGCCATTTTCACAGGTGTGTATTTCATTGCATCTGGTTTCAATTTGCATTTATCTAACAACCAGTCCATTCTGAAGGAGATCAGCCCTGGGATTTCTTTGGAAGGAATGATGCTAAAGCTGAAACTCCAGTACTTTGGCCACCTCATGGGAAGAGTTGACTCATTGGAAAAGACTCTGATGCTGGGAGGGATTGGGGGCAGGAGGAGAAGGGGACGACAGAGGATGAGATGGCTGGATGGCATCACCGACTCGATGGATGTGAGTTTGAGTAAACTCCGGGAGATGGTGATGGACAGGGAGGCCTGGCGTGCTGCGATTCATGGGGTCGCAAAGAGTCAGACACGACTGAGCAACTGAGCTGAACTGAACTGAACTGAACTACATATGAGGACTTCCCAGGTGGCGCTAGTGGTGAAGAACCCTCCTGCCAACGCAGGAGACATAAGAGACGCCAGTTTGACCCCTGGATCAGGAAGATCCCCTGAAGGAGAATATGGCAACCCACCACAGTATTCTTGCCTGGAGAATCTCCGTGGACAGAAGAACCTGGCTGAAGTCCATAAGGTCACAAAGAGCTGGACGTGACTGAAGCGACTTAGCATGCATGCAATGACGTATGTTGTGGAGCATCTTTCCAAATGCTGATTTGCCACCTGTCTGTCTTCTTTGGCAAGGTTGTCTATTAAAAATCTTTGGTCCATTTTTCAAATTGGGCTGTTTTCTTAGTGTTGAGTTTGAAGAGTTCTGTGTATAGTTCGATTAACAGTCCTTTAAAACTTGTGTCTTTTCTCTCAGTGTGTGTCTTATTCTCTTGACACTGGCAGAGCAGTTTTAATAGTAATGAGGTCCAGTTTATCAGTTATTTATACCTTGTATTATGCCTTTTTGCCTTTTCATACTATTCATGGGTTCATACTGTTCATGGGATTATGCCTTTGGTATTCTATGTAAAAAGTCATTGTCATACAAAAGTCATTTAGGTTTTCTCCTGTGTTATCTCATAAAAGTCTTATAGTTTTGTGTTTACATTTAGTTCTATGATCCATTTTGAAATAATTTTCTGTAAAAAAAAATAAGGTCTATGTCTAGATTTATTCTTCTGTGACTGTCTAGTTATTCTGATATCATTTGCTAAAACACTGTAAACTTTTAGAAATATGATATTACTCATAGCTGCTACATAATCTTTTATGCAGTATAAACACTTGTTATTGATTATTTTCCTAACTCATTCTTTTGATAACCACTTCTAAGATGACCTATAATAATGAATAATTTCCAAACTTTCAGCAATATGATTGTGTTTGTACTGTGTTGGGATAGTTGTAGTAGAAGCTTCTATCTTCAAACCAACTAAAACTTCTTACTAAATTGAAAATGTCAGAGAGGGTGGAAAGTTTTAAAATGATGAATACATTTTTATTCATTTTCTTTCTAATTAAAACATATAAGACAGAAAACCACTACAGCATAAGTTATACTTCATTACAAAGGAGGTGTTGGAGCATTATCAACATACATAATTAAGAGTTAGTTACATGACTTTCAGTTTTTGCTTCTGACCATTACAGAATAATGGTATACATCTTGCCCTCCAACTATAAACAATTATATAACTGAGCTCATTATATGAGCTAATTGTTTTCAGGCATTGGACAAATATATGGAACATGTCTGTGAACCCTGAGAAAGGGAAAACAAGCAAAGTGATTCCCATGTTTATTCCAGTTGTCTGCTTAGGCAGCTTTCCAACCATAGGACTGGGAGGTGAGGAACAAGCAGTCACAGAGGTCAGGCGCTGGAGAGAGGAGAGTCTGAAGTGGCAGGAGGTTGGGGGACAGGGTGCCTGAGATGGGGAGGCTGTGCAGAGGGGAGCTGGAAATGGAAAACTGTGTAGAATCAGCATCCTGGAGTCTGCTTGGGTGGTCCTCATAGGTCTATGATGATTAATTTTTTGTGTCAACTTGGCTAGGCTACTCTACCAAGTTGTTTGGTCAAACAGTAGACTAAATGTTACCATGAAGACCTTTTGTAGTTGTGACTAACATCTACAATCAATGAATTAAGATTGTACTCCATAGTTTTTGCATTTCATATGGGCAGAATAAAAATAGAACAACAGACGTTGATGGATGTCAAAGTGACTAATTTTTTTGCTGTCAGATGACTGAGGTGAGATTACAGCTTGTCATCTTCACTGTCATCGTAGCAGTGAATCTATGGATGGAAAGTACTCAGAGACATTCTGGTTCAGGACTATTGTTAGGTGTGTGAGGTGTTGAACACTTGACATCAGAGAAAAGTGAGATCCATGGAAGATCTGAGTTATGGATGACAGGCATAAAGCTTTTAGTGATGCCTAATGGGACTCAGCTTTCCTTTCAGTTTCTTGTGCTCTGTACTGTATATAGATTTTCAAGCCACGGCTGAGGATGGGCAGGGATGAATCAGAGAATCTTTATGATCACTTGCCATGCTGCTCAGTGTCATCTGAGATCCACCAGATGGCAGAGAGCACAGGAAAAGGCGACAGTGAAGCTGTCAGTCTATTTCCCATTTTAATTAGCTTCTTATATGACTGCAGTCTCATTTCTGACTGCCACATCGTGTTAGAAAGATTTTAAAAGAAAAACTCACTCTTGGATCTCCAGACATGAGTAGGTGAAGGAATATAGAGCTACAAACCATCCCAACTCATCAAGTTTAACTCCTTGCTAATACTTAAAATACTGCATTTCATTTTGAAGTTGGAAAGGCAACAACAACAAAAACAAAATTTCTCATCACAACTGTTTATATAGGAAGAAGGAAAAGAAGGCAAATGTCTGGGTTATTGAATGATTAGGAGAATAAACAACCTGAATAAAATGCCAGTGAAGTTATTAGATGTGTCTCCTTAAAATACAGTGACCATTCCACTTGGGTCACCCTCTACTCTCTTTGTATACCCCAAACTGTCATTGAGCTGTGGCTCCAGGCATCGCTGAAAGGTGGTCTCATATCAACCCAGAGTGTGTGAGTTATGGTTTTCCTGAAATAGGTTGGAAATAAATAGTACTCTGCAAGTGCCTGTTATATATTATTATTTAATAAAATCTGTCAGGACAAATTCATTCACCTGGAAACTATTTCATAGGCCAAGTCAGAGAATTATGATTGCTTTTGTCAACACGAGTTTCGTTATTTGTGTGAGTGTGTGTGTGTGTGTGTGTGTGTTCTATCCATGCTGCTTGGCTGCTGCACATATGTGAAAACTTTCTCAAGAGCACAATGTTATTTCAGCAGTAGTCTCTCTTTGCAAGCAATGCCCGTCACAAAGAATTCTTCTTTCTACTCCTGAGGCTAAGCTACTCCTATTTGGAAAAACACTAGCCATCTGTTCTTCCAGCCACAGAAAAGGACCATCCCCTGCTCTTATAACAGGGAAGAAAAAAATCTGACTCCACATTGGATCTGTTGCTTTTGCTTTAACCATTGCTTTCCTTTGCTTTGTTAGTATAATCACTAAAAAGATGCTATCTATAGCTATGTTGTTGTTTAGTCTTGAGTCATGCCTGATTCTTTTGCAACCCCATGGACTATAGCCCACCAGGCTCCTCTGTCCATGGGATTTCCCAGGCAAGAATACTGGAGTGGGTTGCCATTTTTTTTTTTTTTTTTTTTCTCCCAGGAATCTTCTCAACATAGGGATGGAACCCATGTCTCCTTCACTGAAGCTGGATTCTTTACCACTAGGCCATCTGGGAAGCCTCCACATACATAATGGCCTGCCTCAGGGAACCCTGCCCCACTTCCTCAATGTAGGCAGAGCCTACATTCCAAATGCAGATTTATAATTCTGGGGAAAGAATCATAAGTAGCATTTATTAAAGATGAAGATTCTTGGGTCGCATTTCAGACTTATGAGCAGAAATTTCTGGGAGTGAGAGCAGAATAGACGTGTGAACAAACATCTCCTGGTAATGTTTAGGTGTATAAACTTTGAGAAGCATGATTTTGGAGAATCACATTCCCTTCTAGGATGGCATTTAGGACTGAACTTTAGATTCGAAACTAAGCTAGAATCATAAAGTAGGTGAGAGAGTTGGTTTTTTCACTCTTATTCCTAATTTAACACAGATGATACCACTCAAATGGCAGAAATTAAAGAACTAAGGAACCTCTTGATGAGGTTGACAGAAGACAGTGAAAATTTGGCTTAAAACTCAACATTCAAAAAGCTAAGATCATGGCATCCAGTCCCATCACTTCATGGCAAATAGATGGGGAAAAAGTGGAAACAGTTGCAGATTTTATTTTCTTGGTCTCCAAAATCACTGCAGGCCATGACTACAGTCATGAAATTAAAAGATGCTTGCTCCTTGGAAGAAAAGCTATGATAAACTTAGACAGCATATTAAAAAACAAAGACATCACTTTGCCAACAAAGGTCCATGTAGTCAAATCTATGGTTTTTTGAATAGTCATGTATGGATGTGAGAGTTAGACCATAAAGAAGGTTGAGTACGGAAGAATTGATGCTTTCAAACTGTGGTGCTGAAGAAAACTCTTGAGAGTCCCTTGGACTGCAAGGAGATCAAACCAGTCCATCATAAAGGAAATCAATCCTGAATATTCATTGGAAGGACTGATGCTAAAGCTGAAGCTCCAATACTTTGACCACCTGATGCAAAGAGCTGACTCATTGGAAAAGACCTTGATGCTGGGAAAGATTGAGGGGCAGGAGGAGAAGGGGACAATAGAGGATGAGATGGTTGGATGGCACCACTGATTCAGTGGACATAAGTTTGAGCAAACTCCAGGAGATAGTGAAGGACAGAGAAGCCTAGCATGCTACAGTCCATGGGATCACAAATAGTCAGACATGACTTAACAACTGAACAACAACATTCTCAACTTCTGCCTTCCAAAGGTATACAGTCAATCTCTACAAAGTTTTAACATGTTCTTAATTTCCGCAAAGAGAGATCCCTCTGGTATATAAGCTGACCCAAGCAGTTATTAGAGGAATCTGGATAATGTATTAGTACAGAGCTATCATGCGTTAGCATAGAGCAGTAATGCATAGCAAACTTGGATTATCAGTTTTTAAGGAAAATAAATTAAAATATGCCTGACATTGAATTTACAAAAATTTTCTTTTGATGTCCTGTTTCTTAGAAGAAAGCCAAGCAAGGTGCCTGACACTTAGGAGATATTGTTGAGTGAATGAATATACACATTAAAGAATCCTTTATTCTCTCAAGATTAACATTATGATTTTGATTTAGCTTTGTTCTCTAAATATTTAGAATTATTAGTGAATTAAAAGGTATTATTTGACAGAATGGAGAATAAACTAGGTTTTATTGTAGTAGATTTCTATACAATAGGAACTATTTTCAGCTCTTTCACTTATTTTCTGTGACAACAATTTATGTAAACAACCCTAACCCCACTCCAGTACTCTTGCCTGGAGAATCCCATGGATGGAGGAGCCTGATGGGCTGCAGTCCATGGGGTCGCTAAGAGTCGGACACAACTGAGCGACTTCACTTTCACTTTTCACTTTCATGCATTGGGGAAGGAAATGGCAACCCACTCCAGTGTTCTTGCCTGGAGAATCCCAGGGACAGGGGAGCCTGGTGGGCTACCATCTATGGGGTCTCACAGAGTCGGACACGACTGAAGCGACTTAGCAGCAGCAGCAGCACTCTCATATGCTTCATATAGCCACGTCTAAAAACTTAGAGTTGATGGTAATGAAATGTCTATGGTAATAAAATGAATTCAGCTTACTGGTGATAGATACACATATGTCTGCTCATTTGCTGAGTCATGTCTGACTCTTTGCGACTCCATGGACTATAACCCACCAGGCTCAGACTCTATCCATGGGCTGTCCAAGCCAAGAATACTGGAGTAGGTTGCCAGTGCCTTCTCCACATACACATATACATGCAAATCTATATATACATATATTCATACATATGTGTGTGTGTTAGTTGCTCGGTCATGTCTGACTCTTTGCAACCCCATGGATTATAGCCCACCAAGCTCCTCTGTCCATGAAATTCTCCAGGCAAGAATACTGGAGTGGGTATCCATTTCATTTTCCAATTCATACATATACTAATACATATGCAAGAGGGACTGTGTTAATATTTATTATAGAATATCATCTTTATGACTTCTGAAAAGGAAGAAAAAAATGTGCATTTCTTGAAAGACTGTTTTGAAGTTAGATGTAATCTGTTTTACATCAGCTTTCCTTTGAGTGTTTTCTCCATCCTCATTTTTGCTTGTTTCGATAATGATCATCTCCATGTGTTCTCTTCTGGAATTATAGGTCAGAGAGTATAGCTGGTTAAGATCACTCATACAGAAAGCCTTTGATTCCTGTAACTACATGTGTTTTTGACTAGTCGAGGGTGTGTAAGTTGCCCCTTTCTTTCTAAAGTAGCTCCATACTTAGTCCTCAGACACTTGGAGTTATATAAAATTAATTGCATTACTGATTAATAATAATAATAAATTGCTTATTTTCAGAATTCAAAGAATAGTGTTCCCTGACAGTGTAAATCTGAGGTTTTATGTAAAAACTGACAAGCTAATTCTAAAGTGTATAGAAATGCAGAAAACATAGGCCAGCTAAGGCAAACTCGAAGAAAAATGAAACTGGCGGATTTATGCTACCCAATTTTAAGATTTACTGTAATCTGATGTAGTTAAGAAGGGCCTTATATCTATAGGGATAGGTAAATTAATGAAAGTTACAGAACGGAGGATACAGCATGTACAAATGACTGGATTTTCAAGAAACGAGACAATATAATTCAATAAGGAAAGGAAAGGAAAGTCTTTTCAGTAAATGGTGTTGGAGCAACTGAATATCTATATTAAAAAGTGAACTTTGGTCCCTCTTTCACTGCATATACAAAACTTAATTTAAGGTGGATCATAGCCCTTAATTTAAAAGCTAAAACAAACAAGCTTCTAATTACACTAATACTGCAGCCACTAATCACATGCAGCTATTACACGCTGGAAATGTGGTAGTCCACATTAAGATGAGCTGTAAGTATAAAATATACATAGATTTCAAAGACTTATTACAAACTAATAATGTAAACTAGTTCATTAAGAATGTTTATATTGATTAGATTTTTAAATAATATTTTGGTATGTGGGGTTAAACAGAATAAGCTATTTGTCTTTTTACCTTTGTTTGATGTGACTACTAGGTAATTTAAAATCACATAGCAGCTCATGCTGTGATTCATTTTACATTTCTATTAAACAGTACTGTTCTAGCAGAAAAGATGGGGAAATATCTTCAAGTCCTTGAAGAAGGCAAAGATTCCTTAAACAGAACATACACACACACCTACACAAAATACTAACCATGTAGGAAAAAAAAAAAAAAACTTGGGGGGAATTCCCTGGTGGTCCAGTGGTTAGGACTCAGCTTTCTCACTGCCAAGGGTCAGATTCAATCCCTGGTCAGGGAACTTCCTGCAAGATGAAAGGCATGGCCAAAAACAAACAAACAAAAAAACAAACTTGGGCTTCACCATAATCAAACAACTGCTCATTAGAAGACTATTAAAAAAGTAAAAGGGCAAACCACAGACTGGAAAAAAGTATTTCAATATGAATACCTAAAGAAGGATCTGTAAAGAGAGTAAATTAAAATCTCCTATGAATCAATAAGGAGAAGATGAGCAACTGTAAGGGAAGAAGACAATGAGAAAATGGCTTAAATAGGTATTTCACAAAAGAAGATACCTAAACGGTCAATAAATATAGGAAAAAGTGCTTTTATTTTACTGTTTAGCAGGAAGATGTAAATTGAAATCCTAGTTCAGTTCAGTTCAGTGGCTCAGTCGTGTCCAACTCTTTGCGACCCCAGGAATCGCAGCACGCCAGGCCTCCCTGTCCATCACCAACTCCCAGAGTTCACTTAGACTCACGTCCATCGAGTCAGTGATGCCATCCAGCCATCTCATCCTCTGTCGTCCCCTTCTCCTCCTGCCCCCAATCCCTCCCAGCATCAGAGTCTTTTCCAATGAGTCAACTCTTCGCATGAGGTGGCCGAAGTACTGGAGTTTCAGCTTTAGCGTCATTCCCTCCAAAGAAATCCCAGGGCTGATCTCCTTCATGCAAATACAGTCAACTATTTTTGACACAAAGAAACAAAGTGACTCAGTGAAGGAAGGAAGCATGAGTGCATGCTCATCATGTCCAACTCTATGTGACCCTATGGACTGTAGCCTGTTAGGCTCCTCTGTCTATGGAATTTTCTAGGTAAGAATACTGGAGTGGGCTGCCATTTCCCTCTCTAGGGGATCCTCCTGACTCAGGGATCAAACCTGTGTCCCCTGCATTGGCAGGCAGATTCTTTACCACTGAATCACCAGGGAAACGCCTGAAGGAAAGGCACTGTGCCGTGCTTAGTCGCTCATTCATGTCCGACTCTTTGCCCATGAATACTGGAGTGGGTAGTCTATCCCTTCTCCAAGGGATCTTCCTGACCCAGAAATCAAACCGAGGTCTCCTGTGTTGCAGGTGGATTCTTTAGCAGCTGAGCTACCAGGGAAGCCTGAAGGAAAGATAGCTTTCCACAAAAGCTGCTGGGGCCACTAGATGGGAATGTAGGCAGCCTCTAGGAGCAGGAAAAGGTAGGAAAAAAAAAAAAAAGATTCTATCCTAGGGCCTCCAGAAGAGATATCCTGCTAACACTTGGATTTTTCATCCAGTAAAACTCAACTCAGACTTCTGACATTCAGGACTATAAGTTTGTGTGGTTAAGCCACTAAGTTCATCGTATTGTTTCAAGAGCAATAGGAAACTAGCATTGATGTCCATGTACAAAAAAATTAACCTATACAGAAATCCTAGTCCTCAAGAAAATAAGAGCAAACATTCTGAAAAAGACACAAACAATTTCACAGAAGCTTTATTCACAAAACTGAAATAACACAAATGTCCATCACAGGAAAATGGAGAAACAAATTGTGGTAGAATTCTATAATGAATTACAAGACAACAAAAGATAAAATTCAGGTACGTGTGACAACATGGATTAAAGGCATGAAATTGAGTAAAAGAAGCGGACCTAAAAAAATGATTCCATATCACAGGATTTTATTTACACACATTTTGGGAATAGGCAAAACCAATCTATGATAATAGAGGTTAGAGTAGTAGTTCAGTTCAGTTCAGTTCAGTTGCTCAGTCGTGTCTGGCTCTCTGCATGGATTGCAGCAAGCCAGGCCTCCCTGTCCATCACCAACTCCCAGAGTTTACTAAAACTCAGGTCCCTTGAGTTGGTGATGCCATCCAATCATCTCATCCACTGTCATCCCTTTCTCCTCCTGCCTTCAATCTTTCCCAGCATCAGGATCTTTTCAAATGAGTCAGTTCTTTGCATCAGGTGGACAAAGTATTGGAGTTTCATGTTCAGCATCAGTCCTCCCAATGAATATTCAGAACTGATTTCCTTTAGGATAGACTGATTGGTACAGTCCAGTGGAATCTCACGAGTCTCCTCCACACCACGGTTTAAAAGCATCAATTCTTTGGCGCTCAGCTTTCTTTATAGTCCAACTCTCACATCCATGCATGACTACTGGAAAAACCATAGCCTTGACTAGATAGACCTTTGTTTGCAAAGTGACATCTTCGTTTTTTAATATGCTATCTAGGTTGGTCATAACTTTTCTTCCAAGGAATAAGCGTCTTAATTTTATGGCTGCAGTCTCCATCTGCAGTGATTTTGGAGCCGAAAATATAAAGTCTGCCACTGTTTGCACTGTTTCCCCATCTATCTGCCATGAAGTAATGAGACTGGATGCCATGATCTTAGTTTTCTGAATGTTGAGCTTTAAGCCAACTTTTTCACTCTCCTCTTTCACTTTCATCAAGAGTCTCTTTAGCTCTTCTTCACTTTCTGCCATAAGGGTGGTGTCATCTGCATATCTGGGGTTATTGATATTTCTCCTGGCAGTCTTGATTCCAGCTTGTGCTTCATCCAGCTCAGCGTTTCTCATGATGTACTCTGCATATAAGTTAAATAAGCAGGATGACAATATAAAGCCTTGATGTACTCCTTTTCCTATTTGTAACCAGTCTGTTGTTTCATGTCCAGACCTGCATACAGATTACTCAAAGGGCAGGTCAGGTGGTCTGCTATTCCCATCTCTTTCAGAATTTTTCACAGTTTGTTGTGATCAACACAGTCTAAGGCTTTGGCATAGTCAATAAAACAGAAATAGATGTTTTTTGCTTTTTCGATGATCTAACAGATGTTGACAATTTGGTCTCTGGTTCCTCTTCTTTTTCTAAATCCAGCTTGAACATCTGGAAGTTCATGGTTCATGTTCTATTGAAGCCTGGCTTGAAGAATTTTGAGCATTACTTTACTACCATGTGAGATGAGTGCAATTATGTGGTAGTTTGAGCATTCTTTGGCATTGCCTTTCTTTGGGATTGGAATGAAAACTGACCTTTTCCAGTCCTGTGGCCACTCATTAGTTTTCCAAATTTGCTGGCATATCGAGTGCAGCACTTACACATCATCTTTTAGGATTTGAAATGCCTCAACTGGAATTTCATCACTTCCAATAGCTTTGTTCATAGTGATGCTTTCTAAGGCCCACTTGACTTTGCATTCCAGGATGTCTGGCTCTAAGTGAATGATCATACCATCGTGATTATCTGGGTCCTGAAGATCTTTTTTTGTATAGTTCTTTTGTGTATTCTTACCACCTCCTCTTAACATCTTCTGCTTCTGTTAGGTCCATACCATTTCTGTCCTTTATTGTGCCCATCTTTGCATGAAATGTTCCCTTGGTATCTCTCATTTTCTTGAAGAGATCTCTAGTCTTTCCCATTCTATTGTTTTCCACTATTTCTTTGCACTGACTATTGAGGAAGGCTTTCTTATCTGTCCTTGCTATTCTTTGGAATTTTGCATTCAAATGGGTATATCTTTCCTTTTCTCTTTTGCTTTTCACTTCTCTTCTTTTCACAGCTATTTGTAAGTCCTCCTCAGAAAGCCATTTTGCTTTTTTGCATTTCTTTTTCTTGGGGATGATCTTGATCTCTGTCTCCTGTACAATGTCACAAACCTCTGTCCATAGTTCTTCAGGCAATCTGTCAGATCTAAACCCTTAAATCTATTTCTCACTTCCACTGTATAATTGTAAGGGATTTGATTTAGGTCTAGTGGTTTTTCCTACTTTCTTCAATTGAAGTCTCGGTTTGGCAATAAGGAGTTAATGATGTGAGCCACAGTCAATTCCCGGTCTTGTTTTTGCTGACTGTATAGAGCTTCTCTGTCTTTGGCTGCAAAGAATATAATCAATCTGGTTTTGGTATTGACCATCTTGTGATGTCCATGTGTAGCGTCTTCTCTTGTATTGTTGGACGAGGGTGTTTTCTATGACCAATGCATTCTCTTGGCAAAACTCTATTAGCCTTTGCCCTGCTTCATTCTGTACTCCAAGGCCAAATTTGCCTGTTACTCTAGGTGTTTCTTGACTTCCTACTTTCGCATTCCAGTCCCCTACAATGAAAAGGACATCTTTTTTGGGTGTTATTTCTAGAAGGTCTTGTAGGTCTTCATGGAACGGTTCAAATTCAGCTGCTTCAGCATTCTTGGTCAGGGCATAGACTTGGATTACTGTGATATTGAGTGGTTTGCCTTGGAAATGAACAGAGATTATTCTGTAATTTTTGAGATTGCATCCAAGTACTGCATTTCGGAGTCTTTTGTTGACTATGATGGCTAGTCCATTTCTTCTAAGGAATTCTTGCCCACAGTAGTAGGTATAATGGTCATCTGATTTAAATTCACACATTCCAGTCCATTTTAGTTCACTGATTCCTAAAATGTCAACATTCCCTCTTGCCATCTCCTATTTCAGATCAGATCAGTTCAGATCAGTCACTCAGTCGTGTCCGACTCTTTGTGACCCCATGAATCGCAGCACGCCAGGCTTCCCTGTCCATCACCAACTTCTGGAGTTCACTGAGACACACATCCATTGAGTGAGTGATGCCATCCAGCCACCTCATCCTCTGTCGTCCTCTTCTCCTCCTGCCTCCAATCCCTCCCAGCATCAGAGTCTTTTCCAATGAGTCAACTCTTCGCATGAGGTGGCCAAAGTACTGGAGTTTCAGCTTTAGAATCATTCCTACCAAAGAAATCCCAGGGCTGATCTCCTTCAGAATGGACTGGTTGGATCTCCTTGCAGTCCAAGGGACTCTCAAGAGTCTTCTCCAACACCACAGTTCAAAAGCATCAATTCTTCGGTGCTCAGCCTTCTTCACAGTCCAACTCTCACATCCATACATGACCACAGGAAAAACCATAGCCTTGACTAGACGGACCTTTGTTGGCAAAGTAATGTCTCTGCTTTTGAATATGCTATCTAGGTTGGTCATAACTTTCCTTCCAAGGAGTAAGCGTCTTTTAATTTCATGGCTGCAGTCACCATCTGGAGTGATTTTGGAGCCCAGAAAAATTAAGTCTGACACTGTTTCCACTGTTTCCCCATCTATTTCCCATGAAGTGGTGGGACCGGATGCCATGATCTTAGTTTTCTGAATGTTGAGCTTTAAGCCAACTTTTTCACTCTCCACTTTCACTTTCATCAAGAGGCTTTTTAGTTCCTCCTCACTTTCTGCCATAAGGGTGGTGTCATCTGCATATCTGAGGTTATTGAGATTTCTCCCGGCAATCTTGATTCCAGCTTGTGTTTCTTCCAGTCCAGCGTTTCTCATGATGTACTCTGCATATAAGTTAAATAAGCAGGGTGACAATATACAGCCTTGACGTACCCATTTTCCTATTTGGAACAGTCTGTTGTTCCATGTCCAGTTCTAACTGTTGCTTCCTGACCTGTATACAAATTTCTCAAGAGGCAGATCAGGTGGTCTGGTATTCCCATCTCTTTCAGAATTTTCCACAGTTTGTTGTGATCCACACAGTCAAAGGCTTTGGCATAGTCAATAAAGCAGAAATAGATGTTTTTCTGGAACTCTCTTGCTTTTTCTATGATCCAGCAGATGTCCAATTTGCCTTGATTCATGGACCTAACATTCCAGGTTAGGTTCCTATGCAATATTGCTCTTTACAGCATCAGACTTTGCTTCGATCACCAGTCACGTCCACAACTGGGTGTTGTTTTTGCTTAGACTCCATCTCTTCATTCTTTCTAGAGTTATTTCTCCACTAGAGTAGTAGTTCATAGAGAAATAAGGATATATTAATGGGAACAGCAAGAGAACAACTTCTGGGATAATAGATATACTTCATATCTTAGGGGTGTAATGTATACACATCAAAGTTGAGAGAGTCTCACAGTTCAGATTGCATTTTACATTACACAGTTCAGTGTACATTTTACTGTGTGTGAATTTCACCTTAACATAAAAAACTCATTGAATTTCAAAAATGTGATATTTTATTCTATTTTTAATTAAAGTATAGTTGATTTACAATATGTTAGTTTCAGGTGTAATAAGCAAAGTGATTCAGTTATACAAATGTGTGTGTGTGTGTGTGTGTGCACGGGTGCGTGTTCATGCATGCTAAGTCACTTCAGTTGTGTCCAGTTCTTTGCAACGCTATGGACTATAGCCCAACAGGCTCCTCTGCCCATGGGATTCTCTAGGCAAGAATACTAGAATGGATTCCCATGCCCTCCTGCAGTGTGTGTGTGTTTGTGTGTGTGTCTGTGTGTGTATGTGTCTGTGTTTTCTTTTTCAGATTCTTTCCTCTTATAGGTTACTACAAAACATTAAGTATAGTTTCCTGTGGTCTACAGTAGTTCCTTGTTGTTACCTATTTTATTATTTTTAAATTTTACTGTTAGAGTATAGTTGCTTTACAATGCTGTATTAGCTTCTGCTGTACAACAAAACGAATCACCTATGCGTATACATATGTCCCATCCCTCTGAAGCCTCCTTCCCCCCAGGTTATCTATTTTATATAGGCTATGCTAAGTCACTTCAGTCGTGTCCGACTCTGTGCGACCCCATAGATGGCAGCCCACCAGGCTCCCCAGTCCCTGGGATTCTCCAGGCAAGAACACTGGAGTGGGCTGCCATTGCCTTCTCCAATGCATGAAAGTGAAAAGTGAGAGTGAAGTCGCTCAGTCATGTCTGACTCTTAGCGACCCCATGGATTGCAGCCTACCAGGCTCCTCCATCCATGGGATTTTCCAGGCAAGAGTACTGGAGTGGGGTGCCATTGCCTTCTCCGATTTTATATATAGCAGTGTGTATATGTTAGTCTCAAACACCTGAGTTATCCCTCCTCATCTCCTTATTTTGTACATGGAACTTTTTTCCATCTTGTCTGGTGGAGGCAGAGAGGTAAGGGACACATTCCCTGGGGAAAGTCCAGTCAGTTAAATGTTGATGTGGCCAAAGGAAGGAAAAATATGGTGAACGTGGTTTTAGGGAAGGTGTAAAAGAGGGCCCAACAAGACTGGCCAAACCAGCCATCTTTTCTGCACCCACTCCCCAAGTCAGGATGAGAACTCGGAGTATAGTCCAGAGACTCCTGTTTCAGCTACCAGCTAGGTCTTCTGGACCCATGCCCTTCAAACTGTTGCTCATAAGCTTTCTCAGTTGCAAGATTACGTTTTTACTGTCTATTGAAATCAAAGCATACTCAGGCTACAAACCCATCAAAAAAGGCTTCTAAAGGATGACATTGGATTTTAATAAACACTTTTCATTCCTTACTCAAGCATATCTATGATTCATAGAAAAGTGGCTCCTTTAGGTACTAATCTCCAGCCACATATCAATAGAAAACCAGAGAATAGATAATTATGTATTTAGAATCTTCTTTCAATTGCCAGAAAGCAGTAAGCTCTTAGCCACAGCTGTATCTAATGGAAACACTTGAGGTACATCTCTGCCTTAGTTGTTGTCATTGTTCTTTTTTAAATCAATGTAGCTTAATTTTATTCATCAAAATGAAAAACCATTTTTGAGATTTTTTTTAAAGTATGTTTATATATTCTAAATGAAAGCAACTTGAGTTCCTAATGTTGAAAATTGCTTAAATATTTGAAAATAGATAACTATTTCTCAGTATTTACACTGTGCAGTTAGTAATATTCCTTAGAGTGGTAGATACTCTTAGCTCCTACTCAGCCTAGTTGAACCCAAGCAGGTAAATTAAACATGACCACCATTCCCAGTGACCACATAAAAAACACAAGAATCACTTTGGTTCCTTTTTTCCGTTATTCCTCACATCCAACTAATAACCAAATCTAATCATGCCAAATTGTTTTCACTCTAGTTTCATTGTGTTTAAGACTATGGATATCTTAAGACTTATTGACTTCCAAAACTGCACTCTGAGAGTAATCCTATTTTCTTGATTTCTGATTTTCCCCTCTCTACGGATTTGAACTATTTCTTAATAATGCAGTTTCTTATCAAGGTGAGGCAAGAACATGCCTGGCATATTTAAGGAGCAGTAAGCCAGGTCTTATGCACTGGAGAAGGAAATGGCAACCCACTCCAGTGTTCTTGCCTGGAGAATCCCAGGGACGGCGGAGCCTGGTGGGCTGCCGTCTATGGGGTCGCACAGAGTCGGACACGACTCAAGTGACTTAGCAGCAGCAGCAGCAAGCCAGCTCAGGTTATAGATCTTAGTGGATAAGGAGGTTATGGGCAGCTCATTAACTTAGGGAGGAAGCCAGGGTTTTGATAATGTAGGGAGTTGCAGGCTATGGTAAAAATTGTCTTTTGTGTTCCCTAGGAGAGATAGGAAGGTATTAGAGTTTAGTTTTAAGCAGATAAGTGAAATGCTCTGAGTTGAATTTTAAAGAATCAGTTTGCTGTGGGAAGAATAAGCCATAGTGAGAAAGAGGAAGACCCGGCAGATAAGGTCGTTCTGTTCCCAGGGTAGTAGACACAGCCTCTGTTGGCAGTGGTGGGGGTTGTAAGATGTTGTTAGTTTCAGGATGTTTGGGGTGGTGGTATGGGTAGGTAGAGTCAATTAGAGGTGCTTAAAGACATCAGATTTTTTTTTTTTTTAATCTGAGCTACTAACTAAATATAACATATTTGAGATAGAGATCACAGAGGGAAACACAGGTCAGTGGTTCAGTTTCGGTCATTTAATTCTCATGTGCCCAACAGATATCCTAGTGGAGATGGCACATAAGCAGTTACATACAGGTCTTGAATTTAAAGGAGAGACTAGTGCTGAAGGCACACGTTTGAAACTTGCTATGCTGGAATCAAGATACAGAAAATACTTCCCAAAGGAGAGAGTGATCAACTAGTTAGTTCACTGCAGGTGAAAATTCTATTAAAATGGAGATGGAGATTGACCATTGGATTTAGCAGCACGAAGGCTACTGATGGCCTAGAAAAGAACCGTGTGGGATTGAATCGTGTGCTACCATTTGTGAAATGCTCACCACCACTTTCAGCATGCCTGACTCTATGTTCAGTAATTTGGTTGGGTTAACATGCATAGAGAAGGCTGCCGTAAAGCATTGAACTGGCAACCAGGGTATCTAGGTTCCCACTAATAAGCTGTGTGGCAGAGGCAAGGCATTCTGCCTCTCAAGGCCTCTATTTCCTCACAAGTAAAATGCGGGGGCTAGAAAAGAACATTTAAACATGTTTTGCTAAAAAAGAAAAAGTAGGTATGTTTTACATTTTAAAAGAGAAACTAGTAACAAGCAAGTGTCCACTTGATTATATTCAGTGGAAGATGCCTTTGAGAAATGAGACCTCCAGGATCCTCTCACCTGCAGTGACGCCCTGTCCCCATCTTCTCTACTCCTCTGTATGAGTCAATGATGTTCAAATCTTCCCTCTCTCCATCCTCACATATGCCTACTCATACATCATCCTTGTCACCTCTGTACACAGATCTTACCCCCAAGGAACTGAAAACTGAAAACATGGTTGCAGTAGAAGCATCACAAGTCACTGCTGGAAACTGGGAAGCTCTCCAGTGGTTTTTAGCACACACGTGAACTCTGTGCACATAACTCCTTTCCCTGCATGCAAGTACCATCCGAAGACATGAATATGAAATGATTGCTCAATTAGTTTTGGTCTGCCATGAGGGGGGAATTAAAAGAATCTAGAAATTTCATTTATAAGTTACATCAAATTAGCATAATGTTCTTTTCTGGGTAAAGAATCTGCCTGCAATGCGGGAGAGCCGAGTTTGATCCCTGGGTTGGGAAGATCCCCTGGAGAAGGGAAAGGCTACCCACTCTAGTATTCTGGCCTGGAGAATTCCATGGACTGTATAGTCCATGGGGTCACAAAGAGTTGGACACGACTGAGCGACTTTCACTTTCACTTTGTTTTCTGGGAGGCCCAATTTGATGGCTTAGCTGTTAATTTTCATCAAACTAAACGGAAAGTAAATAAATGAGTAAAAACAGAAGTCTGCTTTTGTTTTGAACTGATGTTTCCTGACTCCAACTCTAGACAAGCTGCAGGCAGCACCTTCTTTTCCTTGCTGGGGAAGGAAAAGGTGGTGTGGAGGTTATTCATTTGATCAACTGCCTTCTGTGGGCCAGTTTTGTATTAGATGGCTTAAGCCTTTGAACTCCTTTGATCCTGACTGCTTTCTGAGGCCTTATTTCCATTTTAGAGATGACTAAGAGTGAGAGAGCTACCTTAGCTGTAGCTTTTTAGAGGTTTTGTTGCTTAAGAGTGGTTTTACTTGCTGTTAACCTCAAACCATCTACTTTATGCCTAACTCAAGGATTTCTCTTTTAGGGAATTTGTACATGTCCTCCCTCAGGTTCTTGCCATGGTACACTGAAAAACCCTTCATTTATTCATCTATTCATCTTTGCATTTATCCATTCATTTCTTCAATCACTCATTCAGAAGGTACTTGCTATGGGCCACAATGCTCTATTTTTCTCCCCTATTAAAATTTCTTTTCACTATAATCTCAAGGAAAAGAATATTAATTTTTATAACTATTCTTATCAAAATATAATTTAATTTTGAAAATGGGAGCGAGGCATGAATGCCTTTTTAAAACAAGAAACAATTATTAACATATAGAAGGATAAGGTGTGGCTTCTGTCCTTAAAAAAAAAAGTTATCTACACTAACTACCACTGTCTTCACCATCCTCACGTCTTGATCCAGGTGATCATTATTATTATTTTTAGAATAATGTACCTTTTCATAGAATTGTATAAAAATCACATTAAATATTCTAATACATGATTCCCCAGCCTTTTTGGCACCAGAGATTGGCTTCATGGAAGACACGGGCCAGGGGTTGGGGGATGGTTTCGGGATGATTCAAATGCATTACATTTATTGTGTGCTTTATTTTTATTATTATTACATCAGCTCTACCCAGATCATCAGGCATTAGATCGTGGAGGCTGGAGACCCCTGTTCTAATTTATAGCAATATCCTCCTTTGATGTCTTTTACTCGCTAAGTCATGCCTGACTCTTTGCAACTCCATGGACTGCAATGCGCCAGGCTTCCCTGTCCTTCACTATCTCCTGGAGTTTGCTCAAACTCCTTTGATGAGTGACCTTAAAAACAATATATATTTCATGCATGCTATTAGAATATGTTTTATGAATTGGGGTTTATACCTTTCGAGCTGGGAGCAGTGACACAACCATTCCGTGCTATGTCACCAGGGGTTTGCTAGGTTGAGCACTGGATTATAAGGATCAAGCCCACTTCAGTGGATATTGTAATGTTATGTTCAGCAACTTAGGGCATGATTCAGGTAAGTTTGTAGTAATCGTTTCAAAAATGTCTATGAACTGATGCTTTTTCAAACCCTTGGAATTGACAGCATACTTTTACTTCAGGAACGTGTGAACCAGAGGAAAGTTAAATGATTACCTCTGAAGTTTTCACTTGGGGAAGCAGGTGGGGTGGTATCAACTACTGACTGCAGAAATATCCGTGGGAATTGTTTGGATTCCAAGGTGCCAAGTCATTTGGCACAAAATTACCAAATGTTCCCACTGGGAACATAGGTCCTACATCTTTACCTAGAAGCCTACCTTGGGGCATTCCTTTGAAGCAAAGATAATAATCTGTGTTTTCATTGAACCAAAAAGTAAAACCAAGCATGACCAGAACATTTCTAGAAATACCTAAGACAAGCTTACTTTAGATGAGGCAAGAAATGGTGATTCCAAGTATGGCTTAGTTGCCTCTGAGTCAGTCATTTCACAAGGACAGAGGGAGGGAGTCAGAGCACAGATGGGCACCGTTCTGTCCATGGAAGAGGAGTTACCTTCCATACTCAAGACGGCAGCTACATCCAGACTATCATGGGAAGCCCCTTGACATTTCCCCAGAATTCTCAGATTGCTCTTTATTGCACTAAAATAGAAGCTCTATAAAACAAAAATTTAGCTCCCCTGTTTCCTACAATACACAGACATCGTTGTTTCAGTGACTTCATTTCTTGTGCAGTTGTGTTGATTGGGCATTGTAGTCACTGTTCTCACAAGCCTCTGTTTGGGAATTTTTATTTTATGGCCCTTTCATTGTGAAGCTTTCTTTATCATCCTGCTGCTACTACTTGGGAACAATGTATTCTTTGGTTGTAAAACTGATTTTGTGTTTCCTAAGCTTTTTTGGAATACTTATACATCATCCAGGGGCTTCCTAGGAGGCACTAGTGGTAAGGAGCCCACCTGCCAATGTAGGAGATATAAGACATGCAGGTTCAATAACCGGGTTGGCAAGATCCCCTGGAGGAGGGCATGGCAACCCACTCCAGTATTCCTGCCTGAAGAATCCCATAGACAGAGGAGCCTGGCGGGCTACAGTCCATAGGGTCAGTCGTGGAGTTGGACATGACTGAAGTGACTTAGTGCACATGCATGCGTATAATGTCCAATGTTGGAAAATCAATTTTTATATAGTTTTTGATTGGCTGAATAAACTCTATCCCTCTGTTTGTCCTTTAGTAAGAGAATTTTCGGTGACAGAGCACATGAAAGAAAGGGATCACAGGGAACTTCCTCTGCCTTTTTACCCCCATGCATTTAGAAAACTGAATTCTCTGTTTTCAGCAAGTCTAACCCCTCTTTCCTTAAGTATCTCTCCTGTAGCAAATGAGAGACAGCATGGTGCAGAGGGTAAGTGCAGAGCCTTGAGCTGGAATGCTGGAATTTAATTCCAGCTCTCCTTTTTGCTGGCTGCATGACCTTGGACATGTCATTGAACCTCTCCCTCTCCATGCTTCAGTTTATTCATCTGGAATTGCTGTTCTTCAGTCACTCAGTCGTGTCCAACTCTTTGTGACCCCATGGACATGCCAGGCTTCCCCTTGTCCTTCACCATCTCCCAGAGCTTGCTCAAACTCATGTCCATCAAGTCAGTGATGCCATTCAACCATCTCATCCTGTGTCATCCCCTTCTCCTCCTGCCTTCAATCTTTCCCAGCATCCAGGTCTTTTCTAATGAGTCAGCTCTTCGCATAAGGTGGCCAAAATATTGGAGCTTCAGCTTCAACATCAGTCCTTCCAATGAATACTTGGGACTGATTTCCTTTAGGATTGACAGGTTTGATCTCCTTGCAGTCCAAGGGACTCTCAAAAGTCTTCTCCAACAGCACAGTTCAAATGCATCAATTCTTAGGTGCTCAGCCTTCTTCATGGTCCAACTACCACATATATGACTACTGGAAAAACCATAGTCTTGATTATATGGACCTTTGTTGGCAAAGTAATGTCTCTGCTTTTGAATATGCTGTCTAGGTTTGTCAAAGCTTTTCTTCCAGGGAGCAAGTGTCTTTTAATTTCCTGGCTGCAGTCACCATCTGCAGTGATTTTGGAACCTAAGAAAATGAAGTCTGTTGCTGCTTCCATTGTTTCCCCATCTATTTGCCATGAAGTGATGGGACCAGATGCCATGACCTTCATTTTTTGAATGTTGAGTTTTAAACCAGCTTGTTCACTCTGGAAGTCGGTGATGGACAGAGAAGCCTGGCGTGCTGCAGTCCATAGGGTCCCAAGGAGTCAGACACGACTGAGCAACTGAACTGACTTTCACTTTCAACAAGGGGCTCTTTAGTTCCTCTTTGCTTTCTGCAATAAGGGTGGTGTCATCTACATATCTGAGGTTGTTGATATTCATCTGAAATAGAGGATAATACTAGTAACTTCACAGGGTTGTTGGAAAGATTATATAGATTAATACATATAGCATGTTTAGAACAGTGCCTGGCACAGGACAAGCACTCTTAAGCACATTAGCTGTTATCCCAACCTTTACTCAGGTCCTAGTCATCTTTCCCAGGCTCCCACCAGCTGAGTCATTAGCACCTTTGCTCAAATCACCCCTCCATCATTTGACCTTATTTCTTACAACTTTGTTACTATCACTCTGTGTTCTCTCCAACTTCAAAGCTCTTCAGAATCTAGGTAGACACTGCATAAGATATACCCTTTGAAAGAGGCAAAGCATGCTCATGAATCATTACATTATTTTTAATGAAATAACCATGGAAGACTGAACCAAGAAGAGATTTGAGTAGAGGTCTAAATGCAATGTAGCATATTCCACCTTTGAATTCACATCCACTTATTTTCAAAAGATTAATATTCTCTTGCCTATTCATTCTTCAAACTTCTTATGGGCATCTGATGTGTAAGCAGTGGGCTAATTAAAATATTATTAAGAAATATTAGACAATGTCCTATAACTCATCTATCAGTTGGTGACTGAGGGGGAAAAAGAGCTAAAAGATGAAGCAATCAGTTTAAGAAATGAGTAAAATGATGGATAATGTTTGCCTTTGGCTCTCTAATCCTAGGACTTACTCTGCTTTGTCTAAATTATGAACAAATAATACACTCCATTTTTTTGTTTTGTCTTGTTGGTTACATTAGAGTTGCTAAATTTATTTTACATTCATAATGAGAATAAGTGGCACCTTGAGACTTTTTTGACTTCCCTGGTGGTTCAGACGGTAAAGCATTGTAGGCTGCCGTCTACAATGTGGGAGACCCGGGTTCAATCCCTGGGTCAGGAAGATGCCCTGGAGAAATAAATGGCAACCCACTCCAGTATTCTTGCCTGGAAAATTCCATGGATGGAGGAGCCTGGTAGGCTACAGTCCATGGGGTCGCAAAGAGTTGGACATGACTCAGCGACTTCACTTTAGAGAATTTTTGCAAAGTTAAAATTAATTTATTTCTGTCCTGGTTCAAGAAGTCACTTTCTAATACTTAGCTCTGAGATCTATTTGAGTTTTCAAACTTAGTTTTAGGAATAACGCCACTGTTCAATAAAATTACAGGGTTCACTGAAACATACATCTTCATATTAAAAGGAAACAAATACCACAATGGGCTGGAAAACAGGACCTCTTGAGATCTTCGAATGAAATGCTGGAAGGATGCACTGTAGCAAGTCTCAAAATCCACTTGAAGTATTTGAATTTCAAATTAAACTAGAATCTTTGGAGATTTGAATTGTGTTTATTCTTTGTAAAATTCTCCACTCTTATTCAAAAGAAAAAAGAAACCTTAACGTCCTCCATAAAAGTTTAAAAGTATCTGGAACTTCTAATAGCTCATATTAAACATCACAACTAATGAAATATAAGTGAATAAGGAACAGATGTGCTACCCTGCTCTCAAAATACTTAGGAATTTAAAATTAGGAAAGTTGGGAGAGGAAAAGAGCTGATGAGAGATACATTGATTATGACTATACTATATTACCTTATAATCAAAACATTCTTCCCCAGTTGAAAATAAAAGATCAATTTCTAATGAATTCTGAAGTTTGAGTTTGCTCCAGAATCCCTAATATTACAACACTTAACTGATTTATAAAAAATTTTGTAGTGTTTTCCAAGGGGCTTTCAAGGTGGCTCAGTGGTAAAGAAGCCACCTACCAATGCAGGAAAAACAGGTTCCATCCCTAGGTCTAGAAGATCCCCTGGAGAAGGAAATGGCAAACCACTCCAGTATTCTTGCCTGGGAATTCCCATGGACAGAGGAGCCTGGTGGGCTGCAGTCCGTGGGGTCTCAAAAGAGTCAGGCATGACTTGGCGATTGAACAACAAAATTATTGTCAGCATCATCATCCCTTTCTACTATCTTTATCTCTACATAAACTATCTAAGTGTGCAACACATTTGTACAGATTATGTGCTGCTTGAAAGATTTAACAAAACTCCCAAGACCCTCTCCTTAGAAAGTTTACAGGTGCAGAAATTGATATCGCTTTGCATACAATTTCTAGGAGATTGCTAGCCTGAGCGGGTGGGGGCAATTGATGCCTGGTGAATAATCTCTCCTTTATAAAGTAAATGCATTTTGAGAGCTGTGGATTCCACCTTCATCACCTCTAACAAAACAGTGAAGTGTTTGGCACTCCAATTCTTTGAGACCCCGTGGACCCTTGCCCACCAGGCTCCTCTGTCCATGGAATTCTCCAGGCAAGAATAGTGGAGTGGGATTGCCATTCCCTTCTCCAGGGGATTTTCCTGACCCTTTGTTTCCTGCACTGTAAGCAGATTCTTTACTGTCTGAACCACCAGGGAATTCCTGCACAGGGACTTAGCACAAAGAGTAATGATGTGTGATGAGGGTGGGGAGGTGTAAGAGGGGAACTTCAGATAAAAATGCTCAAAATGTTCTTCCCGCTTTCCCCCAGCCCCAGCAGAGTCAGATGTTAAATTCACAGTCAAAGCTCCTACTGGCATTTGGTTTCCTGGTAAAGCTCAAAAGATCCACTTGGCATTTGCTGAGCATGAACAGCATACCAGCCTCTGCTGACTGGCCAGATCAATATATTCATAACCTTACGAGAAATGTGAATGCATTTCTGTAAAGGGTGCAACTGTGGGCCTGGAAAATGTCCAGGGTCAATAATAAGAAAGGAAAAGAAAAAAGTGGTTAAAGAAGGAAAGTCTCACTTGGGTCTTCACCTGTGTTTATCAAATACATCTCTTTCACTTTCAGAGAATGTAAAATCCTTTATTGATGAATCATTCTTCTTATAGGAGTTAATGTGATAGATAATGACTCTTTCCTAGGAAGTCCCCCAGAGATATCTTCTGCATATATGCTTTAATTAACTTAAAAGAAATGCCTATCTATGCAATAGAAGTGGCCTTTTTTTTTGGTTCAATTTTGGGAAGGATCAGTGATTGTAGGACAAAAAACTGTGTTTTTTTTCTTTTCTTGCATTTATTCAACAAGTATATTAACTGCTTACTGTAGGTCAGGCCCTGGAGAATGCAACACAACTCCTTCTCTATGGGAACTTGCAGTCTTGTGGGAGTGATCCCATATCACCCCTTGTCCTAGTAACTCTGAAATTAACTACCCACCCCAACAAAATAGTGTGTATGAAATCCAACAACCCAACCATCTCTCTTGTCACAACTACTAATGAATTCTTACAAGCCCCCACAACATATTCTTATGCTTCCAGTACTTTTAAATGATATTTGAAACGCCTGTTCCTTTAACTAAGACAATTTCAAGGCTTCCGACAGTGTAAAGAGTGTATGCAATCTAAACTTTAGCTTTAAGATCTGGGTCACCCTGGATGGATTATATAAATAATGATCCCTGAAATGTCTGTGCATTTGAGTCACATCTCCAAGAATTGACTACCTTCTACACAAACACACACATACCCCATACTGAACAGCCTCGTCCTTCTTCACTAACTACTGTCTAGACAGAGGAGGGCTTTTGTGGACCTGGGTGTTTAATATCATTAGCCAGCAGAGGAATACAGATTAAAACCACCGAGAGATATTACCGTGTACCTTTAAGAAAGGTAGAATGTAAGGTAGTGACAAAATTAATGCTGACGATGGTGTGGAGAAACTGGATCACTGGTACATTGTTGGTGGGAATGTTAAGCCACTCTGGAAAAAATAATGGTAGTTTCTTAAAAAACCAAACTTGCACTTACCGTATGACTTAGCATTCCTGAGCATTTATCTCAGGAAAATGATGGTGTGTGCTCACACAAAAACCTATACACAAATGCTTATAGCAGAAAATGTCTATTTGCACTAGCCAAAACGTGGTAACATCCCTTATGCCCTTCAGGGGGTGAATGGTCAAACAATCTGAGGTCATTCCATGTACTGGAATAATAGCAATAAAAAGAAAGTATTGATCCATGTGACAATTTTGATCAAATTCCATAATCAACCTCTTTATGTTTAGTAAAATAAAACCAAAAATCAACCCACAAATATCTACAGGGTATGACTACATTTATATAACAACCTTGAAATGATTAAATTATAGAAACAGAGAACAGATTAGTGGTTGCTAGAGTTTAAGGAGTGGGTGAGGGTGTAGCTATTAAAGAGTGCGAAGAGTGATCCTTGTGGTGATGGAAATGCTCTGTATCTGGACTCTAACCATGTCAGTATCCTACTATGGTATTGAACTATGGTTTTATAAGGTTTACCACCAGGATCAACTGGGTAAAGGATACACACACTCTCCCTAAATGATTACTTACAAGCATAGGTGAATCTGAATGTGTGTATTTAGTCGCTAAGTCATGTCCAACTCTTTTGCAACCCCATGGACTGTAGCCCACCAGGTTCCGCTGTCCATGGGATTTCCCAGGCAAGAATACTGGAGTGGGTTGCCTTTTCTTTCTCCGGGGGAAATCTTCCAGACCCAGGGATCAAACCCATGTCTCCAGATGGATTCTTTACCCCTGAGCCACCAGAGAAGCCCATATGTGAATCTATAGTTACTGCAAATCAAAAGGTTAATTTAAAAACTTGTGACTTCCAGTTCTACATATGGAAACGATAAAAAGTGTTTCCTCTACCAATTTGGATCTACAAAAAGTCAGAGTTTAAAATATAACTATTGATAAAAATAACTCCTATATGTGATAATTTCTAATAATTAATCCCTACTTGCAAATACCTATTACAGAACTATTCATTGTATACCAAAAATGGATCAGGACTGACATTATCCTTCCTCCTTCAAAAAAGTGAAAATTCCTTTTTTCTTATGAGATCAGTGAGGATCAGGTTTACGCCTACAAGACTTCTTTAAAGAGTTGGCTATGCTGTCTTTTTGTTCTTGAAAAGAATGTCCTCTCCAGGCAGAGAAATTGCCAAAAGGTGTCTTTCTGGACAAATCCTTTTGATGAAAGTCTTCCCTTCCTCCAGACTGACTGCAGTCCTGAGCTAGGGCACTGGGTTTGGCAAGCAGAGACCAAGCCCGGTTTCAGCGTCCATTTGTCTCCCTTAGTAATCGCCCTAGTACGGGTCAGCATATACAAGTCTATAGAGATTCCCAGGTAGCTCAGCAGTAAAGAATTCACCTGCCAGTGCAGGAGACGTGGGTTTGATCCCTGGGTCAGGAAGATCCTCTGGAGAAGAAAAGGGCAACTCAGTTCAATATTCTCGCCTGGAGAATTTCATGGACAGAGGAGCCTAGCAGGCTACAGGCCACAGAGTCGCAGAGTTGGAGATGATTGAACACGCAGGCACACACGCATGCTCAGCACCAGCCTCTGCTGCAGCTCTCGGTCCTACCCCAGGCCCAGGACCTTTCAACTGCTGCCAGCACAGTGAGGAAGAACACCTGGACCTCTGTGGGGAAACGGGCTTCTTAGGCTCTGCTTCCTGCAGCAGTGTTTCCACATGAGTGTCAGCTTCCTCGGTTTCCTGGGTTTTCATGGTGGAGATTAGGAAGGAGATAAGTGAGGAAAGCTAGCATTTATTGAACCCCTTCTGTCTATGTGCCTGTAATTTTTCATGACTTGATAAACATTATGCTGCATTTTATGATTGTCTCTTAACAGATGAGATTGCTGAAGCTCAAAGACATGAAATGCATTTGTTAAGCCCACTAGCTAAAAAGAGTTTAGTTTTGACCTTGATGGGGTGAGGGCCAAAGAGTCAAAGACAACAATAATCAACTGGAAGGCCCTGCTGGAGGCAGGATACTTGGGGTAAGCAGGAAATAGGGTGACTTTATCCCTGACTCCTTGGTCACAGTATGGTCTCAAGCTTAAGTCAACAGATTTTGAGAACTTGAGAAAGAAGCTTGAAGGTCAAAGAAAGAAACACTAGGATACACCTGACGAAAACACCTAAGATAGCTGATGGACAAGAGATTTGTTTGTGGTTGAGACATTTTTATCAGAGGGAGAATACTTCTGAATTTGAAGCAAAGTAGGCATAATAAGGCAAAGAAAGCAATGGCACCCCACTCCAGTAATCTTGCCTGGAAAATCCCATGGACGGAGGAGCCTGGTAGGCTGTAGTCCATGGGGTCGCTAAGAGTTGGACACGACTGAGTGACTTCACTTTCACTTTTTACTTTCATGCATTGGATAAGGAACTGGCAACCCACTCCAGTGTTCTTGCCTAGAGAATCCCAGGGACGGGGGAGCCTGGTGGGCTGCCATCTATGGGGTTGCACAGAGTCAGACATGACTGAAGCAACTTAGCAGCAGCAGCAGGCACAATATAACCTCAGCCTCTAGAGTCCTTGAAAGTGGCTGAAGTCTCAAACAGAATCTTCCCCATACTCTAAAAATATAACTCAACCAGCATGTCACTAATTTTATTTTATTTTATTTTTTAATTTAGACTACCGGTGTTTGGGGCTTCCCTGGTAGATCAGATGACAAAGAATCTGCCTGCAATGCAGAAGACCTGGGTTCGCTTCCTGGGTTGGGAAAATCCCCTGGAAGAGGGTATGGCAACCCACTCCAGTATTCTTGCCGGGAGAATCCCTATAGACAGAGGAGCCTGGTGGGCTACAGTCCATGGGATTGCAAAGAGTCGGACACAACTGAGCAACTAAGCACAGTAACAACTGTGTTTTAGAGATTTTAGCTTCTGGAGATTTTTAAGTATGTATTATATTTAAAATAAATATTTATGCTCCAGCATTACTTTCTCTCATTCACAATTCCTTACATCATCAGCTAAATGGGCTTTGGTGGATGCCTGGGAATCTAGCCAGCATTTGTGAGATTGTTTCTAAGATAACATGCCTTCCCAGTTCCCAATACCCTAGTTACAATAAAAGTCTATGAACACAATAAGTATTGTCAACTTGACTATTCAATGAACAATAGGGAAAAATACTAATAATTCAGTTTATTCTTCCAGCTTTGATTCTGCTTTCCTGAATTTTTCTCTTTTCAATTTTATGAAAACGCCTTAGGCTTTGTGTTGTGTTCTAGCACCTAGTAAAACTAGAAGATATGAATATGAAATCTTTGGTTCAAATGGTGGGTGAAAACTTTAGCTGAGATGGCGCCTGTTGTTTGAATGGCCTCGGGAGGCTTTTCCGCCTTCTCTGGAGTGGTCTGCCTGCACAGGCACTTGCAGAAGCAAACTTAGCTTGCAGAAAATCATTTGTGTTTTGTAATGATCTGTCCATCTGTGAATAACCAGCAAAAGTGTTTTCAAAGTTTGCACTTGGATAACAGCTTTGAATGTATTGAAAGGTAAAGGGAGGCCTAAGGTCTTGGCTGCTTGATGGCAGAGCTCAGAGCACTCTGAAGTTGAAGTCTTCAAAACCTTGACTGGGGCAAGCACGTCACCTGGCATAGGGTGCTTCAGTTTTTCATTTATACGGAGATAATAATGAAAACTACAACTCTGAAAATTCATTGAAAGGACTGATGCTAAAGTTGAAGCTCCAGTGTTTTGGCCATCTGATGCAAAGAGCCAATTCATTGGAAAAGACTCTGATTCTGGGATGGATTGAAGGCAAAAAGAGAAGAGAGCAGCAGAGGATAAGATGGTTAGATAGTATCACTGATTCAATGGACATGAATTTGAGCAAACTCTGGTAGACAATGGAGGACTGGAAATCCTGGCATGCTATAGTCCGTGGGATTGCAAAGAGTTGGACATGACTTAGCACTTGAACAACAATAATGAAAACTAGTAATTCCATATAATTTTATAAGTTATTGCTTACTCATATTTCACTCGACAGATATCTTTGGAAAATCTATCATGTTCCAGATTCTGTTTTCAGCACTGAAGATTCAGTAGTGGAAAATCACGCCAAATACCATATGTTCAGTTCAGTTCAGTTCAGTTCAGTCTCTCAGTCATGTCTGACTTTTTGTGACCCCATGAATCGCAGCACCCCAGGCTTCCCTGTCCATCACCAACTCCCAGAGTTCACTCAGACTCACGTCCATCGAGTCAGTGATGCCATCCAGTCATCTCATCCTCTGTCGTCCCCTTCTCCTCCTGCCCCCAATCCCTCCCAGCATCAAAGTCTTTTCCAGTGAGTCAACTCTTCGCATGAGGTGGCCAAAGTACTGGACTTTCAGCTTTAGCATCATTCCTTCCAAAGAAATCCCAGGGCTGACTGGTTGGATCTCCTCGCAGTCCTTGCAGACCCTCAAGAGTCTTCTCCAACACCACAGTTCAAAAGCATCAATTCTTCGGTGCTCAGCTTTCTTCACAGTCCAACTCTCACATCCATACACGACCACTGGAAAAACCATAGCCTTGACTAGATGAACCTTTGTTGGCAAAGTAATGTCTCTGCTTTTCAATATGCTATCTAGTTTGGTCATAACTTTTCTTCCAAGGAGTAAGCGTCTTTTAATTTCATGGCTGCAGTCACCATCTGCAGTGATTTTGGAGCCCCAAAAAAATAAAGTCTGACACTGTTTCTGTTTCCCCATCTATTTCCCATGAAGTGACGGGACCAGATGCCATGATCTTCGTTTTCTGAATGTTTATCATATGTTAAAGCTTATTATATTCTTGGGAAAGAGAATAAGAGAATAATTTATTAATCAATAAATTAATATTTGTAAAGTGGTAATAAACAGATATGAATAAAAATAAGGCAGGAAACGGGGATAGGGTATATATAAGTAATAGAGTGGCCAGGAAACCCTCACTGACAAGGTAATATTTTTGCTGAATCTTGACAAAAGTATAGAAGTAAGCCAAGTGGATATCTTGGAGAACATCATGCCAGACAGAGGACATGGCAAGTGCAAAGGCCCTGAGGAGGCCAGTGTAGCAAAAGGAAGTGAGTAGATGGGACAATAGTAGGAGTTGGTGACAGTCCAGACTGTTGCTGCTGCTAAGTCACTTCAGTTGTGTCCGACTCTGTGCGACCCCATGGACAGCTGCCCACCAGGCTCCCCCGTCCCTGGGATTCTCCAGGCAAGAACACCGGAGTGGGTTGCCATTTCCTTCTCCAATGCATGAAAGTGAAAAGTGAAAGTGAAGACACTCAGTCGTGTCTGACCCTTAGAGACCCCATGGACTGCAGCCTACCAGGCTCCTCCGTCCATGGGATTTTCCAGGCAAGAGGGACCTATAGACTATTATGAGGATTTTGGACCTTATGCTGAATGAAATGAGGAGTTATTGGAGGGTTTTGCATTGAAGAATGATCATCCTATTCTTTAAGGATGGTTGTTGTTGCTGTTTGGTCACTAAGTAATGTCTGATTCTCTGCCAGCCCATGAACTGCAGCACAACAGGCTTCTCTGTCCATCACAGCTCACTGTTATATTATTTTATACCATATAATATAATATTATATCATAGAAATATAATTAGTAAGTTATGCATTTTAGATTTTCTGTCATACTAAAAAATAACAATTGCAAGTAAAATTATTTGAATAATATATTTTATTTAACCCAATATAAAAAAATATACTTTCAAAGTGCAAAAAATATGAACTATCATGAATGAGATATTTTGCATTAGTTTTTCATACCAAGTCTTGGAAATCAGGCATATATTTGGCATTCATAGCATATCTTAATTTGGACTATACACATTTCAAATGTTCAATAGCTATTATGGCTAGTGGCTACCTTATTGGATACCACAGCTCTAGTTGCTGTGTTAAGAATTTACAGTAGCTTCATACATTGCTGATGGGGATGTAAAATAGTGCAGCTGTAAAATGGTGCAACTTTAGAAAGTTTTTCGACAGTTCATAAAAAAGTTAAACATAGAATGCCATATGACCCAGAAGTTCTACTCCAAGGAATATACCTAGGAGAAGTGAAAACATATTTCCATGCAAAAACTGATACATGAATGTTCCTGGCAGCACAACTCACAATAGCCAAAAAGTGGAAATAGCCAAGGGCTCATCAACTGATGAATGGGTAAATAAAATATATTATATGCATACATTGGTCTATTAGCCAGAAAAAGGAACGAAGGACTGATTCCTACTGCAACCTGGATGAATGTTGAAAACTTTTGGTAAGTGGAAGAAGTCAGATATACAAGGCACATATGGTATGAATCCATTTATGTGAAATGAATAGAGCAGGCAAACTCATAGAGACAGAAAGCAGATCACTGGCTGCTGGGGGCTGGTGGTGGGAAGATAGAGTATGGGAAGTGACAGGTAGGAGGTTTCTTTCTGGAGTGATGAAAATGTTCTGAAATTAGATAGTGGTTGTGCTTGCAAAACTTTGAGAATATGCTCAAAGCCACTGAATTGCACATTTAAAAGGATGAATTGTATTTTATGTGAATTACATTGCAATTGAAAAATAGATGTTAAGGAAAGGGGGTAGTCAGTTAGGATACTACTATAATAGCACTGGGAAAAAATGAAGATGGCTCAGACTAGAGTGGCAGCAGCATAGGTTGTGAGACATGGCAGGATTCTGAGCATTTTTTGAAAAATAGAGCCAAGTAATTTTCTGATGGACCTTGGTTTGAGTGTCTAGAAAGGTGGAGGTTTCATTACCAATTTGGGGTATGACATTAAAAAAAATGTGGTGGTTAGAAACAGAAGTTTGCTGTCGGATACAGGTTTGAGATGCCCATTAGACGTTCAAATGGGGATATCCAGTAAGCAGCTGGCTGCGCAAATGAGGAACTGGGGGAGATGAGTACTAGAAAAGGAAATTTGAGCAACACTGTGTGTGTGTGTTAGTCCAGCTCTCAGTCATGTCTCTTTGCGACCCCATGGACTGGGGCCTGCCAGGCTCTCCTGTCCATGAAATTCTCCAAGCAAGAATACTGGAGTGGGTTGTCATTTCCTACTCCAGGGGATCTTTCTGACACAGGGATCCAACCCAGGTCTTCTGCTTTGCAGGCAGATTCTTTACCGTTTCAGCCACCAGGGAAGCTTAACACTATATAAATGATATTTAAGACCATGAGATTGGATGAAGTCACATAGGAGGTCAGTTTAGATAGAGCAGAAAAGAGGTGTGAAGCCTGAGTCCTGATTTATCCTCATGCATTGTGGTCAGGAAAATGAAGAAGCAGCAGCAAAAGTGACAGAGAAACAGTGACCAATCAGGTATAAGAAAAACCAGGAATGAATGATATACTGAAGGGCACATAAGGAAAGTATTTCAAGAACTGATTGATCCACAGTGTCACAAGCTGTTGATATGTCAAATAAGATGGGGACTGAGAAATGACCTAGATCCATCAGCATGGAGGTCATTGATCACCTTGGTGTGGTCAGGGTGAAAGGAGACTGTATGGGGTCAAGAGAGAATGGATTACTGCAAATATGAGTAGATTAAAGGGAACTAGCATCACATTATTGTTCAAAGATGAAAGCAGGAAGAGTCTATTTTTATGCTGATGTAGACAATCCAGAGAACATTGCTGGAGTGTAATTGAAGCAATAGGTATGAGAATACTTTAAATATTTAGAAAAACATTTCAGAATAAAAACAAACGTATGGTATGGCCTTTGGAAGGATGTTCTCTTGATTCTTTCTTAGCGGAGGTAACTGTGGAATGGGCTGCCTCACTTGGGTTGCTCATGTACTTTTTTTTCCCCTCTGAACTTTATAAACTCATTGGGAGTGTGCTTAAAGCCAAGTAATGAGATCCAGTTTATCCCTCTAAGAAATCAAGTGGATAGCAGCATATTGCGTGAAGTGGAGAAAGGAAACCAAGGGGCGGTAGATGCCCCAGGCAGAAAATGGGAGCTGGGCACACAGTGCATTCGGTATGCTGGGTTTTGAGATGCAGATCAGTGAACTCAGTTGCCATCTCAAGGGCAACTCCAAGATTGTAGGAGACATTTTTCTCAGGGCTTAAGCATTAGGCTATTCTTGAAGAGGCTGGAAACTGTTTACTCATCAAACATTTCCCTAATGATTACAAAATTGTATGCACTTTCCAAGACTCATAGAAAATCAATGGGTTAGGTCAGGAAATGGTTGTAAAGTCTCTTGGGTCATTTTTTCCCACTTTTCTCCCTGTCTGTGGAGTTGAATTGAGTCAGTCTTTGATTTTTGCTGAAGGAACTGCATTTTTGAGCTCAAATAAGAGCCTGCTAGTTTCACAAAAAGCCCTGAGAATCTTCAAGCTTCCTCTGAGACTTCCCAGCGATTCTAATACCTTTGCCACTGTTTCCCAAGGGTCTTCAATTCTGTAGGTTCAATCACCACCTTCTGTGATGAAACAGAGATGATGCTCTGGAAGGAATAGTTTTCTGTAGGAGGGGACACTAGCTCTCACTGCCCTCCTTTTTGTCTTTAAATATGCATTTCCCCTTAGAGATGTGGTTTTTAGGGATAGTGATATTTGATTCTTAATTAGCAATCTGTCCTAGCTGTGAATATTGTTTTCCTTAATATTCTTTAGTTAAACCATGAGTAGGTTGAATGTCCAAACAGACTCTACTAAATACCAGGGTGTAACCAAAAGGAAGCAAACTGAAATAAACTAAAGGCAATAACCTAGATAATTTGTGTTAGAGGACAGGTGTTTTTTTTTTTTTTTTTCAACTTGAGTTTCACTGAGTAACTGATGACTCTCTAACCCCCAGGGCACTCACAAGTAAAAAAGAATGTCTATTTTGCTACATGTAAGATTTGTGCTATCCAGACCTATGAGATCAAGATCAAGAAGCTGCAGGAGTTCTCTCCACTACAAAGATCTATTCTTTGGGTATCACCTATGCACCACCGCCAGGATCAGGTTATTTTAATTTGCCTCTACCTGGGAAGAAAGAAATTTCTAAAGAAGTAAGACAAGCCTCCAGGTGCCTATTCCAAATTCTCATGCCACCTCTGTGAAATCAAAGCTTTCTTTTCCAGTTACCACTTTGCTACCACTGCCTACACACACACCCCTAAAAAAAAACTAGAACAAGTGGGGCAGTGAAAAGTCTTAAAGAGTAATCACTGTTCAGGTGACTTGTGGATTCCTATTTGTCCACCACTCATGCCCTGGTAGGTACCCAGTATGCAGAAAGAGGAAGGGCTCTCTGTAAGCCTTGCTGAGTACATGCCTGTCTTCTTTCTCTGGGGAACAAAATGGGCATGTTGGGTGGCAGCCATAATGTATAAGAGGGAGTCTAGCTTGCAACTGGACTTGTGACTTTTGTTTGTAGACACCACAGAAGAATAATGACCCTATTCTGCTTTACGAAATTAATTTTTCTATGTCTCTCCTTGAGTATAGACAGCCATGCCTTGATGCTCCAGGGTATCTGTAGATATTTGGGGAGATAGATGGAAACAGTGGCCTGGTGGTACTCTTTGTGTTCCAGCAGATGTAGGAGTAGCCGTGTCCAGAAGACATGATGATGTTGCCAGGAGATAGCTACAGCAGAAGAAAGACATAGTTCTTTCTACACACAGCAGAACCCCAAATCAGCTAGACTTATTCATAAGCCCATATGAGTACCATATGGATCACCCCTTGGAGTCCCAAGGGGACTCAGCTGGTGGCTCAGCTGGTAAAGAATCTGTCTGCAGTGCGGGAGACCTGGGTTCCATCCCTGGTTGGGAAGATCCCCTGGAGAAGGGAAAGGCTACCCACTCCAGTATTCTGGCCTGGAGAATTCCATGGACTGTATTGTCCATGGGGTCACAAAGAGGTGGATACCACTGAGCGACTTTTACTTTCACTTTGGAGTCCCAGAACTATGTTGAGAAAACACTTATAGGGAGATAAACAGCATGCAAAGAGAGAAAACAAAAAAATAGACAGATTATGTTCAGAAATCTCTTTTAGCCTACAATGGATTTGAGCAAGCAGAGAGACCAATTAAGAGGTTGATGTAATAATCAACATGAGTGATTAAGTCAGCCTCAATTAGGGCAATTATAGACAGATTGAGTTAATGGATATTTTTAAACAATACTATTAAGTTAGAGTTGCCAGAATTTGTTTATAGATTCTGTATGGGGTGTGACTGGTCAGACACGGGGGAAATGTCACCTTCAGGGTGATTCCCAGGGTCCCAGCTGGGATATCACAGATGAGTGGTGCCTTCTTCCCACATTCAGCACCCTCAAAAGCCACATGCACTCTCTGTAGATTCTGAAATGGCCTTTCCTGTGTCCTTACAATCTCCAGAGGAGGGCTGCTTTGCTTCCTCAGGAAGATGAGCTTTGCCCTAGATAAGGCATGGATTTTGTTTCTTTCAGGCAGAACTTGAGAAGCTTGCAGAGCCAGCATTGCTTGAATTCGGTCTGAAGCTTGTATAGCCATTCCATTTTCGTGGCTTTTGTCTTTTCTCTCAAACAGCAACACCTGGAACCTTGACTTTTTAAAATACTAAATTCTAAAGTGCCTCAAGAACTGGGACCAAATCCCTGTCAATATCAATATTGGAGTCCTGGTCTAGTTACCCAGTTCCTATCTCCCTAAGTCAACCATCTATATTCCTGGATGTTTGCCATTTTCTGCTGATAGAATCTGCCCCAATCGTTGGGTCAGGAAGATCCCATGAAGGAGGAAATGGCGACCGACCCCAGTATTCTTGCCTGGAGAATTCAATGGACAGAGAAACCTGGAGGACTGCAGTCCACAGAGTCACAAGGAGTTGGACACAGCTGAGCACACGTGCACACCAATAGAGTCCTCATCTTGATTTTCCATCCTGCCTTTGGGAGGTCTCCCGATGTGCCCATTGTTAACTCTTGTTACTGCTAATCAACTGTATAATAGTGTTTAATTTTGCCAGTCTCCTGATGCCATGCCATCTGTCTCTCTGACTTTCAGCCAGTGTCCTGCTATTGGTGTCTCTTCAAGTACCTTCCTACCATAAGGCCTTCTGATGTCTTAGTGGGTCCTTCCTTCTCCAATTTGATGTACTCAACCATCACCGTCACTTTAGTAGGCCCTTCCTTAGGAACTCTCCCAAAGAATTGGTCATCTGAGCTTCCTCAGTTTGTATGTGGGACATAGCATCTTATAATCCATATTTTCAGAGATTCAGATTCCTTTTTAAAAAATCTTACCCAAACTTGAGCTTTTGAAGTTATATTAAATATTGATCTTGGAGAATTCAGCCATTTTGATTTGTAGCAAGATTTCATAAATGACTTTTAAGACATTTGGGAAAAATATTTAAAACTCAAGATATTAGACTTTAAGCCTATATTAAGTGTCATCCCTTAATTCTTTAAGGAATTGATTAAAGAATAAATACATTAGAATTAGATAAAAGATTCTCAACTTTGGCTGCAAAATGGAATCACCTAGGGGGTCTTTAAAAACATACTGATGCCTAGGTCCTACCATCAAAGACTCTGATTAATTTCTCCAGGGTCTATCTAGGCATTAGAATATTTTAAAGCTTCCCAAATGGTCCTGGTGTGAATCAAGTTTAAGAATAATTTAATTAGATTAATGTCACTTAATGGTAATTTTAAAAATAATGAATATTATATATGTGCTCGAGAAAAACAAAAGAAAATGTCATACATCATGCAAAGATAAGCACTTAAACATTTTTGGTTTATCCATACACAGGCACACAGGTACATACATCAGTTCAATTCAGTTCAGTCACTCAGTCATGTCCAACTATTTGCGACCCCATGGACTGCAACACGCCAGGCCTCCCTGTCCATCAACAACCACTGGAGTTTATTCAAACTCACATCCATTGAGTTGGTGATGCCATCCAACCACCTCATCCTTTGTCGTCCCCTTCTCCTCCCGCCTTCAATCTTTCCCAGCATCAGGGTCTTTTCAAATGATTCAGTTCTTTGAATCAGGTGGCCAAAGTATTGGAGTTTCAGCTTCAACATCAGTTTTTCCAATGAATATTCAGGACTGATTTCCTTTAGGATGGACTGGTTGGATTTCCTTGCAGTCCAGGGGACTCTCAAGAGTCTTTTCCAACATCACAGTTCAAAAGGCACTCAGCTTTCTTTATAGCCCAACTCTCACATCCATGCATGTCTATTGGAAAAACCATAGCCTTGACTAGATGGACCTTTGTTGGCAAAGTAGTGTCTCTGCTTTTTAATATGCTATGTTGGTCATAACTTTTCTTCCAAGGAGTAAGCATCTTTTAATTTCATGGCTGCAGTCAAGATCTGCAGTGATTTTGGAGCCCCCCAAAATAAAGTCAGCCACTGTTTCCACTGTTTCCCCATCTGTTTGCCATGAAGTGATGGGACAAGATGCCATGGTCTTAGTTTTCTGAATGTTGAGCTTTAAGCCAACTTTTTCACTCTCTTCTTTTACTTTCATCAAGAGGCTCTTTAGTTCTTCTTCACTGACTGCCATGAGGGTGGTGTCATTTGTAGGTTATTGATATTTCTCCCAGCAATCTCCATCCATTGAATTTTCTAGGCAAGAGTACTGGAGTGGGTTGCCATTTCCTTCTCCAGGGGATCTTCCCAGCCCAGGGATCAAACCCAGGTCTCCCACATTGTGGGCAGATGCTTTACCATCTGAGCCACCAATCTTGATTCCAGCTTGTGCTTCATCCAGACCAAAGTTTCTCATGATGTACTCTGCATAGAAGTTAAATAAGCAGGGTGACAATATACAGCCTTGACATACTCCTTTCCCAATCTGGAACCAGTCTGTTGTTCCATGTCCAGTTCTTAATTTCTTTTTTCTTTTTTTTTTTTTAATTTTATTTTATTTTTAAACTTTACATAATTGTATTAGTTTTGCCAAATATCAAAATGAATCCGCCACAGGTATACATGTGTTCCCCAGCTGTTGCTTCCTGACCTGCATACAAGTTTCTCAAGAGGCAGGTCAGGTGGTCTGGTATTCCCATCTCTTTCAGAATTTTCCACAGTTTATTGTGATCCACACAGTCAAAGGCTCTGGCATAGTCAATAAAGCAAAATAGATGTTTTTCTGGAATTCTCTTGCTTTTTCGATGATCCAGTGAATGTTGGCAATTTGACCTCTGCTTCTTCTGACTTTTCTAAAACCAGCTTGAACATCTGGAAGTTCATGGTTCACGTTCTGTTGAAGCCTGGCTTGGAGAATTTTGAGAATTACTTTGCTAGCATGTGAGATGCATGCAATTTTGTGGTAGTTTGAGCATTCTTTGGCATTGCCTTTCTTTGGGATTGCAATGAAAACTGACCTTTTCCAGTCCTGTGGCCACTGCTGAGTTTTCCAAATTTGCTGGCATATTGAGTACAGCACTTTCACAGCATCATCTTTTAGGATTTGTAATAGCTCAACTGGAATTCCATCACCTCCACTAGCTTTGTTTGTAGTAATGCTTTCTAAGGCCCACTTGACTTCAGATTCCAGGATGTCTGGTTCTAGGTGAGTGATCACACCATCATGATTATATGGATGTTGAAGATCTTTTTTGCATAGTTCTTCTGTGTATTCTTGCCACCTTTTTTTAATATCTTCTGCTTCTGTTAGGTCTATACCATTTCTGTCCTTTATTGTGCCCATCTTTGCATGAAATGTTCCCTTGGTATCTTTAATTTTCATGAAGAGATCTCTAGTCTTATAAAAAATTTTTTTAGTGTATTAGCTTGTTTGATTTTTTTTCTACAACCTTTTGCACTGAGTATTATTATCCCCATTTACAAAAGGGATATCGGCATTCAAAGAGGTTGATTTACTGATGCAAAGTCTACTGAGTGATAGAGCTGTCTTGCAGACAGTGGACATTCCCCCACACTTGGTTGCGTCTCTGTAGGAGGGGAGGACATGGACAGGGTCACTCTGGTGTAGAGTTAACACTCTACTATTTTGAAGGCCCAGAAACTTGATTGTTACTCTGCTCATGTTTTGATGCAGATGAGCTGACTTGTGCTAATCATATTCACAGGACACCAATGTATAAAAATGTCAATGTATTCTTCAAAAACTGTTAAGTAGACTGGGGCATCTGTGTTGGCTTTTTCGCCCTTGTAAACAGTCAAAACAGGTTGCCGAATTATTATCAAATATGTGGTTAGAAAACTAGATTATTGAGTGAATACTGACATTAAGCCACAGAAAACTGGATGCATGTGTCTTTATAAGAGGAAAATAATCCCCACGAAATCATGGGTGTCAAGATATTCTCTCTGTAAACCGTGTGGGGTCACCAATTCCTGTGCTTTGATTTTCCCTCATGTAGACTCTATACAAAGTGACTGTCTTTCATCCTCACACTTTTTCCCTCAATCATGTGAACAATGGTGTTAATTCCTCATCCTTGTTTAGCCTCTGGCTCCCTTCACATCTCAAGTCTTGGTTAGGTTTCTGGCAATGGCTACTCTTCCTGCTTTGTCTAATGGGACACCTCATTCCTTGCTTTAGTTGCTCAAATTTTGTCACAGATAATACCGTCATCATTGTCATTTGAGGTACTTGTTAAGAAATGCAGAGTCTCTTCTCTCTACATTTTTAACAAGCACCTCAAATGACAACGATGATGGTATTTATGGAGCAGAAATTAATACAACATCATAAAACAATTATCTTCCAATAATAATAATATAGAGTCATGAAGTGCACACCAGAAATTCTACATTAGAATCTCTGATTTGGGACCTGAAAACCTAGGTTTTAAGACAATACTCAGGTGACATGCATGCAAACTATAACGAGATGTCTGCAGAGGGCTTACCTTACCTATCATATGTTGTTTGTAAGGGTTGACCTTGAAGAAATCATCTTATTTTCATACTAAGTGCAGTAACAAGTTAGCTCAAGTTAAAAGAGTAAGAGAATTATAAAATATAGCATCTGTTAATTTAAGCAATGGCTACAACTAGTCTGTATTCTTTAAGTAATTTTTTAAAAATCATTTTATAAGAAAGTCAAATAGAATATTATAATGTTTTACTATGGAGAAGGCAATGGCACCCCATTCCAGTACTCTTGCCTGGAAAATCCCATGGGCAGAGGAACCTGGTAGGCTGCAGTCCATGGGGTCGCTAAGAGTCAGACATGACTGAGCGACTTCACTTTCACTTTTCACTTTCATGCATTGGAGAAGGAAATGGCAACCCACTCCAGTGTTCTTGCCTGGAGAATCCCAGGGACGGGGGAGCCTGGTGGGCTGCCGTCTATGGGGTTGCACAGAGTCAGATACAACTGAAGCGACTTAGCAGCAGCAATGCTTTACTGAAGTTTGAAAATAAAGTCCCAAAGAAAAGAGAAATAAAAATAAGGATTGGGCTGTATCTATAACATCAACAATAGGAGATAAAAAGTCATCAAGAGGTTTAACATCTGGTTTGTATCATAGCATGGTCGATCTGATTATCTCTGATATTTAATATGGCTGCAAAAATCATGAAGGACTGAAAAATGATCATCTCTGAGGCCCCACAAAGACAAGGAGAGAGAAAGCTTTATTTAAGGAAAAGAGATCAAGAGAAAACAGACAGTCTCCTTCATGGTTTCTCTAGGGTTATTTAGATGGCATGAGATCAATGACCAAATGATAAAAAGTGATTTTTCTGAACCATAGGCTTTATTTACTTCATCCCTAACATCCTGCCTTGGAAGATGATAGTGGGAATGGATGACCATCTCAAGAAGACAGCAAATATCAAGAGATATTTATTAACTTGGCTAATATAAGGGTTGACTATTTGATTAGCCTTGGCCTGGAATGACTTGAAAGATGTCTGCACATAGGCTCGTAAGCAGCTCTGTGCCATTTCCCTAGAGAACAGTGCAGGAGACTATTTTACAGCAGAGCCTTGCACTAGCTCAGCACAAAGGCTTCCAGTCTGAAAGGACAGTGAGAGATTGCTAGGAAGGAAATATTTCTCTGTATCTCTCTAGAGAACTTTAGGAACGGATCTGAAGCCCTGCAAGAATGAACAAGGCATCGTTTACGTTTGTGTTTTTCTCACCTGCCTCACTCCCAGATGGTTGTGGTTGGGCAGGGAAGGGGAGTGGCGCTAAGTCTTCCTTAGAGTCCAGTTTCTTGCTGATTCTCTTCAGTCTTCCAAACTGGTATGAGATTTCTCCTTAAGTAAGTCGGAGTACTCTCAGCAACTTGTATATTTTGCCAGTTGTGGTAGATTCATTATTTTACAATAAGTTAATGGCAACCCACTCCAGGATTCTTGCCTGGGAAATCCTATGGACAGAGGATCCTGGTGGGCTACAGTACATTGAGTTGCAAAGAGTTGGGCAAGACTGATGACTTGATTCTCTAACATAGACCAGTAAACGCAAGTCTATTGGCAAGTAGGAGAATTTTTTTTTCAACTCCTATTTTCTTTTCTTCTAATTCAATTGCAGTGAACTTAAAGCAAAGCAGAAAATTCAGTTTCAGGTCTTGAATGATAACATTTCAGGTATTCGTGGAACTCTGAGCTACTGAGGTAAACTCAAGTGTGGTAAGCTCTGCTGAGAAATATATCCAGATATGTAACATTTTTTGAAGCACAGCAGAATAAAGGCTGAGTGGCAGCCTGTGTTCTCCCTTGTACATTAGCATCTCAACTTTGCATTATAGCCTAAATTATTTAGGTCTCAGAGTATCTTAGCAGATTTTTAAGGTATTCTTAGAAAATATTTGTGCTGCAGTCCCGTGGACACATCAGACAGGGATAGGGGACATTTCTTATGATGAGGTGGGATAGTTAAGATCTTGACTTCAAATAGGTAATAACATCTTCATTGGTGGAGAAATCTCCTTTTCCTAGGTGGACAAATCAACCACCACATCTGCAAGTTGGATGCTATTCAGCTCTCCACCCCCCGCCCTGCTTTTCTCTCTAGATGACCAGGAGTCCCAAGTGGATTAAGGACACAGTATCTGGGAATGCAAAGGGAAATAGTGTTAAGTTTAGCAAATGATTTCTACACTGTTACTTTCATGGCTATATGACAGTGTTGCTAGAATTTTTAAATAAATGCCACCTAGTTTAGAGCTGAGGCTTACTAATGCTTTGAGTTACAGGAATAAGTTAGGAGTCGCTGCACCAGACCTAAGATCATGTACCTTGGGACTCAAACAATGGAGCTCATTGCTCTCTTCAGGATGCCAGGGAGCACCACACCCGCCTCCTCATTCAAATGTCTCTCCAACATCCTAGCCTAATTAGCACCTCCAGATGAACCCCAAAACTGCACCCAAATTTCAGGATATGTTTATAACTATGGAATGTTACAGAAAGCCGAATGGTAGCATGGTTCTCGTAGACTATGTAAAGTAAGGAGCCCCTTTCGTTTAGCTTTGAAAATAAACACCAAGCCCATAAGAAGTTAGACTTGGCTTAGTAAAAACAATGACCTTAGCAATTTCATCACTTTCATTTTTGTCGTTTTCTGTTTTGTTGGGGCAAGAAACTGTAGTTGGTCCATTTTGATTCTTGATCTGTCAGTATAATCCAATCCCAAGCCCATTTAGTCAAATAATCAGTTGATATGTATTTAAACGAAATGACAGGGGCTTTGGGAATTCAGGATATTGCCTGTGAGGCTATTTTCTGTGTGTCTGTGTAATGTTTGTGTGTTTCTGTTGTGTACACCCACCAGTGTTGCCCAGGGGAGAGGCAGAGACTATTCACTCTAAGAGAAGAATATGGCTCTGTGTAAATATAGGTAGGGGGCAATGCAAACACAGCAAGTCAATTACAATCCTATGTGACCTAAATGCTTTTCTTTTAAGTTCAAAAGTCAGTACAATTATTTCAAAATGAAAATATTGATTCATTTAAAGTATTTTAATTTCCTGTCTGTATTCCTAAGAGTATCTATTCAAAACAATAATGAAAGCATTGCTTTGAATTATATTATATTTTCAAACATTTCCTGTGTTTGGCAGATAAGAGTAGATTCAACTTTATCTGTAACATGGACATATTAGCATCCCTGTTTTCATCAGAAACTGTGTAAAAACGTTATCAACATTTTGTACTGTTTAGGACATTATAATGCTTATTTAATGTTTGGCTTCAAATAAATTTAAAAGCAATATGTAGTGGATGTCTTTGCAAAGAGGAATGGAATTGCTGTCAGAGAGATGCAGAGGGAAGTGAGTAGCTTCCTTTTCTGAATGTTGAATACATAGTAATTCATTGTATTATCTCAAATCACACTGTATATCTGAAATAGTTAATGGCAATTCTTTAAATACTTCACAGCCTACAAAGGCTTCATGCCCTTCTGCATAGACAAGAGTCTGAGATATATTTGTACCCATTTTTAAAGTGATTGTTTATCAATCCTTAGTTTCCTCTACCTGTCTGCTCTTTCCCAAAAGGAGACCTATGTAAAGTTTGAGAGTTGCCGTAAATTACTGAGACCTGGAGAGCAGTAGTGAAATAGTTTGTTTTGTTTTCCCTTTTTTTTCACTTTAAAGTTTTTTTTACTTTTTACCCTAAATCTTCGACGTACTCTCAGGGTATTTATTTTAGAAAACTTTCATGGATTTTATATAAGTTGCATTAGACCATTCTGAATAAAAACTAATTGACAAAACACCTCACATTATTTATTTCGACTGTGCTGGGTCTTCCTTGCTGCGAGCAGGCTTTCTCCAGCTGTGTTGAGTGGCGGCCGCTGTCTAGCTGCAGTGATGAGCTTCTGATTGCGGTGACCCCTCCTGTTGCTGAGCACGGGCTCTATGGCGTGCGGGCTTCAGTAGTTGCGATGCGAGGACTCAGTAGCTGCAGCCCCTGTGCTCTATAGCACAGCCTCAATAGCTGTGGTGCATGAGCCTAGCTGCTCCACGCCATGTGGGATCCTCCTGGTTAGAACCTGCATCTCCTGCATTGGCAGGCAGATTCTTTACCACTGAGCTATGAGCAGAGCCCAAACCTCACATTTTTAATGTGACTCTGAAGATAAGCTGTGATCTTTAGTTGCTGCTGCAGATTCTCTTTACCTATATCCACATGGCAACCTATTATATTCCTGTTTACAAACTGGCAAATTCCTAATGCTTCTCTCATCATCTTCCTCTTCTGTTACCTCCTCAGACTCCCTCATCCAACTGCTCAACACTAGACTTTTTTTTCTTACCTTCCCCACACATCTTTCAAAACAGATTGCTCTCATTAATCACCAACTGGTCATCACTACACTCCATTCACCCACTCTCCCTGATGCCCAGGAGGATTAAGGCTGAGGAGTGTCAATGAAGTGGGAGGGGAAAGTGTTTGGATAATACTTTAATTTATGTTCCTTTGTAACAGAGGAAAGTTTACCAAGCATTCATCCCATTACACATATCTATTTGCTCTTTATAGAGGTGTCCTGAGAGCAAGATGGTATTGGCTCAGAGGTTGGTCCTTTCATTTTAGGAGTAACATCCACTTCTGAAGTCATAGGCCCCAAGAACAATGACCAAGGTCACCGTCCACGGCCGGGCTGTGCTTTTGTTTGAGAAGAGATAGCCCTTCAATGCTGAGAAACCCAGCTTCCAGGAACTCCAGGCCTCAGCCCAGGCACTGTCTTTCACGTAGCCCTGCAGAGAACAATTGTGTGAAGCATGGTGACCTCAGAAGCCCAAAGCCTTGCAGGCTATTTATGAATGCAGTGTGCTCCGAAAACGGGCTCAGGATAAGGAAGCCCTATCAGAGCTTGATTTAGTTCCCACTCTGCCTGTGTGAGCATCCTAAGAGAAAACAAGTGTAAATATAGCAACAATCCATGCAAAGGTAGAAGACCAGTTGCATTTGTACTTCTGAGAGCAAAACTGAGAGCTCTTTAGAGTAGTTTTAGCCAAACAAGTAGAATTCATTGTGCATTTTTCACTAAGTAAGATTATCCAGGTTTTGTTCATGGCCTCTTTTGTGAGGAAGGTGAAAAATCTAGCCAATGAATTCTCAGTGTATGTATTCATAGTGTAATACATCACACTGGATTTGAGGATAAATAATATCATTCATCTCTGAAATATGTTGGTCTCATTGCTATTTCCAGAATAATCTAAATAGATGAAAATGACCTCTTTCCTAGAAATTCATCCATTTTGGTTTAAGGTAGCTTATCGTCTTGTTTGTGGGAATTAGGCCTGATCTGAAAACACCCTCAGCAGACTTTGTATAACTGACCTGCTGTGGCATATGCAGCAGCTAACGCAGAATGGTGCAGGACCCTAGACTCCCTGGCTTGAAACCTCCTGAAGCTTGTTCCTGCCTCATGGACTACGTATGCACTTTACAAAGGGTTCCATGCTGCTTAAGCTCTAGAGTGCCTTTCAAGAAGCGTCACATGCTTAGGTTTTTGATGGTAATTTAATTAGCAGATGGTAATTTAATTAAAATGTCACAAAACACAAATACCATCCACTGGAACTGGCCCTTCACTGGGGAGCCCACGGCATTTAATAGCAGTTGCAGGTTGTGACAACAGGTAAGGTGAGGAGAGGAAGAGGCTGACAGCATAAAACACTGCAAATCTACTGAGAAGCAGCACAGCCACATTAGGTGCCAGCACCAAAGGAGGTCACCATGTTGATCCAATAATCCTTTTGGTTCAAGTCAAATAAATAAATAATCGATAAAAGATCCAAAACTTTAAGCACAGAAGTTGTTCATTGTAATTTGTAATAACCAATCTGGCAGTCCCTAAAGAACGAAAAGCAAAATCATGAATATGCATACTGGGGCTATCTCAGTCTAGCCATTGGTGTAATCACTCAAACATATGTTAATTTCAAGAATTACATATGTATGCATTTTGAAATATCTGTATATGTATATCAGATATATGTTGAAATTACATATTTCAGTTCAAAAATGTGAGTCATATGCTAGCTGTTCAAAGGCATTTCCTATGATAGTACAAATAATCTTGATGCAATTCTCTGAAAAAATTTTCAGAGATTTGCTGTGAACTTTTCTGTATTCAAATAAAACTCTATTCCATCTTCATGTCCTCTGGAAAGGATATAAGGTAAGCTTTACAGATATCTTATGTATATATTTTTAAAACATATTTTTCTGCCCAGTACTAGTAGGAGGATCGGCTGCTTACCACGTGTAACCGTGTGCTGGTAACAGTTTCTCTTCAGACTCATAAGTTTATATACGAGAATAAATAGACCTTTCCCTTCTCAGTCTTTACTTACAGATATGGAGTCCACACCCCAGACAATGGAGCCATTTGTGAAATAATATAGTTCATAATACAACAATAGCTCCTCAAAACCAAAGCATTGCATGGAGTGCAACAGAGGAAATGTGGCATGGAGGAAATTACATCACTTTTAGACTGAGCAAGGGTCTTAATGTCTCAGAGGTCATAGGAATACAAGTTGTCTACTTTGATAGAATATGTATTTTCTTAAAGTAAGCTTTGGATCAAGAAATTACAACTGAAAGCAGACACTGATAGAAGTCAAGTATTCCAAAAGGTGATGGTGCCTAAATATGGAAGAAATGAAAAGAGACATTGTTACCTCAGAGTCATTGAGGAAAATATATATAACTTTGCATCTCACCAGAAAGATGAGGTAAGAAGTTATAAAGGAACGCCTATGGACTTCCCTGGTGGCTCAGCTGGTAAGAAATCCACCTGCAATTCGGGAGACCTGGGTTTAATCCCTGGGTTGGGAAGATCTCCTGGATAAGGAAAAGGCTACCCACTCCAGTATTTTGGCCTGGAGAATTCCATGGACTGTATAGTCCATGGGGTCGCAAAGAGTCAGACACGACTGAGCGACTTTCACTCACACTATAAGCTTTGGAGTAGGGCTAGGGTGAGGCTAACTTAAAAGGGGATTGTGGAAAATAACAACCTTTGAATCCTTTCTTTTTTATTCTGCATAATTATTCTGATGATTTTAAATGTGATTGAAGACAATGGCTCACCTACTATCTGAGAATTGTACCTGTCTATAACTTTAAGGAATTAGAAATGCATGAGTTTTTTCAAAAGTCAAGAAGAGGATTCAGAAATGTTAAACTGAAAATAAAAAGCACTTTCATCAAATTATTTTTTACCTAGGGGAATGTATTTCAAGTCATATTCAAGATTCTGACTGATGAGTTGATGGATATGTCTGAGCTCCACAAAAGGACGTGAATTCAAGGGGGAAAATGTGTACTAAGGAGGAAAGAGCTTTATTTAAAAGGCATTGAAATAGATGTTCAAAAAGAGTGTGTTACTGGGGACTAGGAAAGGAGAAATGCTATAACTAGGATCAAGGATAGATGTGAAACATACAGGAAGAGTACGATGCAAGCAGAGAGAGAGAGGTTTACAGATGTGCGTATTAGAAGAGTCTCCATCTTCAGCTTGAAGGAGACAGAGCAGTCACTTTGGGGTCTGACATGTAAGAACCGTCTTCTATTCTGCAGCTGTCTCTGTATTAGTATTTTGATACCATAGCTCATGTCTGTAAACAAAAAATGAAATGTCAGATTCACCAGTCTAAGTTCCATCAAGAAATTCATTATAAAGTTCCCAAATCCAGCAGCTTAATTATGAACTTGATCTTGACAGCAAACGTCAGGATGTGACAGTATTGGCTGAATCTGATGCGTGACAACTGAACACGGTTTAGAAATTCTAATATGTTAGCCTTGACCACCAGACCTAGCGAATCTAAAGACAGTTGTGACATAAAGCTTATTTTAAACCAATGAATAGGGTTATACATTTAAGTATAATCAGGATTCTGTCAATCTTTTACCACTGTGTGTGTTCAGCTAAGTCTATCATCAGCTGCCTGAAACATCTCAGGAATGAGAGCTGTACGTATTTCATAATATTTGTTTCAGAATACACTTCAGACCATATTTAGAGAAGATGGGTTTTCATGTACACATACACAGGATCCTCCTGGGAAAACGAGGGGTATAGCATTGCTCATCTTTGGGTTTCTATTGTTGCTCCTAACACAATGACCTGACCTCAATGAGTATTTCTTAGATGAATAAAATATAGCACTTCCCTTTTACATTACCCCATTAACATCATTAAAAGTGATTTTCATGTCAGGGAAGCTAGACATGCATTTCCAGTTAATTTTCATACCACATAAGGGAGAACACTGAACTCAGATTCAGGTGGAGCTGGGTTCAGCTTCTGATTCTTTTTATTAGCTAGATAATCTCCAGGGAGATTATGATAATTGTAGAGACTCTATTTCCTCCACTGGAAGGCAGGGAATAAAAACTGACCTGCCTTCTTTTGTAAGACTGTTATGAAGATTGATTGAGATATATGCATGCACCATATAAAATGCACAACCCACACCAGGGTGCATCTTAATAACATTTAAGTCATGTCACCCTTCCAGCCTGCTGTCTATCCTTATCATTTTTGTCACATTTTATTTACAAGACATTTTGCTTTTTCAGCTGGGAACAAATAGTAGGATTGAGTTACTGCAGAGACTATTCAATGGGGCTTCCACAGAAGACATATTACAGCTTTGGAAAGTCATTTCTCACTACATTGAAAGCTTTCATTTTGAAGAGAAACACATGTTTTGTCAACCAAGGGAACATGTAGTCTATTATGTGCAAACAATATGAAAATGATCGTTTGCAAGTGTTTTTGGACCTAATTCTAAGATTGCCAAGGAAATGGAAAGAAGAAAATGAAATCTATGTAGCAGCTCCAAGCTTGTGCTTTACCTCAACCCACCCGCTCGCTCTGCAAGCACCAAAGTTTGATGTTGGTTTCTAAATTAAGAACACAATTTCCTAGAGGTTCTATATTTGGGAGAAGGAGATTTCCCTTGTCTCAAAATACACCCTTTCCGGTGTGCTCTGCAAAAACCCAGATGGGAGTTTTCCCAAAACCAAGTAAACAATCTCAATTCTTTTGCTGTTATCTTAAATTTGAATTGAGATCAGTAGCTTTGGAAAAATCGTTGGTAATTTGACATGAGTAGGGAAGTCTTCTAATGCTGCATTTGGAGAATAAGGCCCCACCTCTCCTCTGCTTTCATCACCTTGTACTTTCAGTGTGTAATGACTTTATGCACTACTTTATAAACATTGTTTTTTCCATCTCCCTGCTATAAACTCATTGCAAAGAGAGTCCTTATGTTTTTACCTTTACATCTCCTGGCCTTAGCGTGGATTTTTATGTATCTGTTGAAAGGATGGATAAGAAAATTGGATGTAAGATTTATAGTCCAAATACAGAGTGAAATGAATTTATCAGAAGATCAGACCATATCTGTTTACCCAAATTGTTGAATAACTTTAACAGAGTGATGAAAATATAGTATAGTGATTAAGAGCACAGGTTGGGAGTAAGACAGAATTAGGTTCAAAGCCAGTTCTGCCCCTTTCCCTGACTATGTGACTTGGACAAGTTATTAGCCCCTCTGTAATAATTATCATTATTATAGCTCTTAGAGCATTATCCTCCTTATCTGTAAAGTATGGGATGGATATAAGGACTGAAACAGGTAAAGTATACAAAGTATAAAGAATGTTTTGATAATAATAATAATAAAAAGTCTATTAACCACTAGAAGCACTACACTCTTACTTTAGGTAGTAACTTCCCTTATACAGCTTTTCATTCAATCCTATCAAAGCTAAGTTTTCCCTCTGGCAAATTGTTCTATTTCCAGTTTTCCATAATGGATGAATTCTTTTTTTTTTTTTCTCTTTATGATAGATTAAGGAGGGGCAGCTGATTGCCATAGATCACTCTAACTTCCTTTGGAAATTACTTCATTGATTTCTGAAATGACAAAGGACCTGTAATGTACCTATAAATATGCTCATTAAGTCACAAACTGCTCATGGCAGCACAGGAAATCTCAATATACTGTCCAGGCATCTTCCTTCCCCAAAGAGGCATTTTCCTGAGGGCATTCAGCCTGGACTCATTATCATAAGTACAGCTGGACCTGGAGTCATGAATCAGGGAACAACTTTCCAGTTCCTCTTCCTCTGTGAGTTCCTTTAGTGGGCAGGCTTTCAGGCTGATGTGATAGATTAGAAAAAAGAACATTTGCATAAAATGAGATAATCTGTCACTAATCTACTCTTCTGTTACTTTATCAGAGCCTGGACTCTGGAAGGAGTATCTTTTGAACAACAGAGGACTCTGGTGAAAAGGTGGTATCTAAAGATTCAGAGAATTTAAGAATAATTTCTTAGCCTCAAGTATTTCATTTGAAGGCATTTCACTACAATTCGTATGCTCTGCTACTTGGGGGTCTGCTCGTAAGTTCTTCACAATGAAGAAAGCAACCAGGATGTGGGGATGACATCAGTGGCTCCATTGCATGTAAATTAGCCCCCAGATGCCGGCACAACAGCCCAGAGCGTTTTGACATCCCTCCCTGGAGCAGGGCCATCTTCAGATCACAGTGGCAGTCGTTCAGTCGTGTCTAACCCTTTGAGAACCTATGGACTGTAGCCTACCAGGCTTCTCTGTCCATGGAATTCTCCAGGCCAGAATACTGGAGTGGGTTGCCATTCCCTTCTCCAGGAGATCTTCCTAACCCAGGGATTGAACCCAGGTCTCCCACGTTGCAGGCAGATTCTTTACCAGCTGAGCCACCAGGGAAGCCCTTTGTGAATCATACCTATCAGTACAAATTTAAGCTCAATCAAGCCCTGATTTGGTTGGGTGGCTTACTGTTAAAATTCATTCATTTTTTTCCTTCTTCATATTGTCTATTTCCATCTCATGCCATATGGGCTATACCTCCCTTTTGGGTTTTATTAATGTCTCTGAGACTATTTCAATTTGTTTCTCCGTAAATCCTCCAGGACTTCCAGTTTCACAGATTAAGTGTTTAAATAATACATTTAGCATTATATGGAAGGACACACAAACACAGCAGCATCAGAGCAGACACATGGCCTGAGAAACAAACTCATTAACGCCTCCTGATCCTTTGGGACCATCCAGCACACCTCACTGATGGGGGGCTAGCTGGCAGCCCCAGCTCACTGCTCTCACCAGAATGAGTGTCACAAGAAAACATGGTTCCTATGTCAAGGAGAAGTAACTTGATACAAGTACAGAGTACTCTCTGATGCGCCTCCTCAGTCGCTTCAGTTGTGTGTGACTCTTTGAGACCCTATGGACTGTAGCCCACCAGGTTCCTCTGCCCATGGCATTCTGCAGGCAAGAATACTGGAGTGGGTTGCCATGTCCTTCTCCAGGGGATCTTCCCAACCCAGGGATTGAACCTGTGTCTCCTGTGTCTCCTGCATTGGCAGGCGGGTTCTTTAATGTTGAGTCGCCTGGGAAGTCCCTCTCCTTCTGATACCTTATATTTATTCTTTAGATGCCCTATTTGAACTCTTAATCATCCAACAGAGGCAGAAATTACTACCCATCATCAATCTTTGCTTTGCAGTTGGGAAGGCCCCAGTGCTCAAGGATTACAGATGAGTGCAGATTAAATTCCTGTTTTCACGTTCTTGAATGGGGACCCATTATCTCTTCAATGTTCTTGGCCTTTGTGGGGGAAAAAAAAAAGGCCAAAGGACCTAAACCTGTTCAGACCTGCAGCCTAGAGTAAGGAGAGTGAAAATCTCCTGGATAGGGCTTGTTCAAGCCTCTTTAATGGCAGGCACGTGACCCTGACGGCAGCTTTGGTGTCACTTCCTTTAGAAAAACTTATCAAGCATTTACCTCTGGGGTTTACCTTGTTTCTTTTGGAGAGGATCCATCAAGTGTCCGCAGTGGCTCTAAGGCCGATCCCCTTGAACTTGCCCTAAACTGAGCCAGAGCGCGTTGTTAACTGCAGTTAGTTACTGAGCCATTAGAACAAATCAGAACCTTGAGGGGAGCCAGGATTTTCATCCTTCTCCTCGCTGCTTTTCTCCCTGAAGTTTTGTGTTCTTCTATCTGATGCTTCTGTCAATCCTCCTGTACGAGGATTAGGTCTAAAGCATTTCTATTTATCAGTTACTATAAAATTCCCTTCATGGCAGGCTATGTATATCTATTTTTATAAAAAGAAAATTTGGTGAAGACAACCTACTTTTTCAAATGGGATGAAAACTAATCTCTTCCAGTTTTGCCTTCTGCTGTCAAAAACATCCATATCTCTGGGTAGCTTTCTGCATCTTTCCAGCTGTAATGTAAAAGCAGGGCCAGAATTTCTGTATTGAGAGTGCTTAATCATTATAGTGTTCTTAGTGAGCTTTCGATAGTAAGGAATAACATACTTTCATATTTCAAAAACAAGTAATTCCAAAAAGTAGCATTTTTCTTGAGAGCTGAACAATAAAATGTTTCACATTGACAAATTTGGGGTAGAAAGTTTTCTAAGGTATATTGTGCACTTCTTTCTTGAAAAAACTATTCATTGCATATTTTTGACTTTTTCATGTCAAGTAATTGTCATGAACATTTGTTATATTTCTCTGCCATAGACATACTGAGACCTTGGGAACTATGGAGCTCTTTGTGTCTGTTCCCTCTTGTATCAGTCGTCCCATTCTGCCACATTCTTGTGATCTTTTGTCTGACTTTTGTAAACTACCTTCTTCATTGCTTTTACTCATTGCTCCCATCTCTCGATGTACTCTGGAGATCTCTAAGAGCTCCCAACCAGCAAACCATATGAACCCTGGTGCATGAACATTAAGGCACATATTTGGATTACTCCATCCCTGGAGAACATCGTATTCAGTTGTTCCACATGCCATTATGATATATGTTACTCTGGCATGGAAAGGGATCTTCCAAATGAATTAAAACGGTGAGTGCTGTGCTTAGTTGCATCCAACTCTTCGTGACCCCATGGACTGTAGCTCTCCAGCCCTCTGTCCGTGGAATTTTCCAGGCAAGAATACTGGAGAGGGTTGCTGTATCCTTCTCCAGGGAATCTTCCCAAGCCAGGGATGGAACCCATGTCTCCTGTGTCTCCTGCATTGGTAGGCATGTTCTTTACCACTAGTGCCACCTGGGAAGCCCTATTTGTTTATTATGTGATTTCAAATGAATAGAGCATGAAATGCAGAAAGGCAAACAAATGAGTATTATTTTTAACAATAAACTCAAATGGGCCAGAACTACAATTTTATATAAGAATGAAGATCAGGGTTATTACATAAAAATGTAGATCCCTAGATACCCTCCAAGCCTTCTGGGTCAGAATTTCCAAAGGTAGCATTCTAGCTTTTTAAATTAGCAACCATGGTAAATCTGACACTCACAAAACCAAATCACACAAAACTGATTTGGGACCATGCTCTGCATAATATTGAAAATGGTTTATCATCGTAACAATTATCAATGTGCATTGAAACATAGTGATACTAGTTACAAAAACTTCCAACTGATAAATAATCAAATTTCTGATCATCAGTCTTTCATTTAGAAAAGCTCTGTGAAGTAGAATATCTATCTCAGAGTGAAAACATTTTTAGTAGGTGTTTTTACTCTAAAAATTCTAAATGGGCAGCAGAGTATCTGTGAACCTCTTTAAAAGCACATGTAAAAATGTTTATCTTAATATACCATGTGCATTTTTCCAGGAAGAAAGTTGATAACCAAGTTTTTGTCCCCATTTTAGAAATGAGAAAACTAAGGCTCAGAGAGATTAAGGAACTTGCCTTTAGTAGTTAAGAAATGAATCATCGTTACCCTGAGTAGTTAAGAAATTTCTTAGCTGGATAGAACTAGGATCCCAAAGACAGGTGTGTCTAATTCCAAACCTGTGCTCTTTCCCACTCAAGCTCAGGGCCTCTTAAGTTGCTATAAGTGCCTCCTTTCATTATTCTTGGAGAACCTGCCTGATTTGCCACGAGGCTGTGCTTCCCATGGCCCGGATCATTCTTTACCAGCTTTGTTCACTGCCTGACAGGTCAACCCTGTCTTAATCGTCTAATCGCAATGTAATCAAGCTCTTTTTTCTTACCATTGCCCTGGTTCTCTGTCCTATTTGATCTCCTTTTGTTTCCTGAAATTGCTAACTTGGTTTCTCCAAGGGAGTTTCTCTAAGATTATCAGATAACAACTGCAACAGATATATTAAGTGCGTTGGGGGCAGCCCCCTTGTCCATCCGTCCATGTTCTTTCTTCTCAGCTTATCTGGAATAGCATCTGAGGCAGCTAAGAAACTTAAACTGCCATCTGAGTAAAGCCAGCTTGATTTCTGCCTAGCAACAGGAAGCAGGCTCTTTTGCCAATGGCAATGTTTATCTCATTCAAGCGCCTACTCATTTAAAAGACAAACCAATCCTCTTGGTTGAGTCATTGTTATTTTTTATAATAATTGTTTCTCTTGTATTATTCATCTTAGATGGGCCTTTTTAAAAAAGCGGGCTTTCCCCCCCTCCATATGACATGGTAATATTAATCTTTAGCAAGTGTTAGAACTTAATCTTAATTCAATGATTAAATTTATATTAAAAAAAAACAACACAGGGTTGACTTGTCAGACAGTGCAAACGAAAGCCCAAGAAGAACCAAAGGGAAAGAGAAGAAATGAATGATGTTACTAGAGGATCCTTCAGTGGTAGGGAAGAGACAGACCTCTGGAAACCACGTGAGACCACCAGGTCCCACTTTTTTTCACGCAATAAATATTTTTTGAGACATCTGCTATGTGCCGTGTGCATGGCTAAGAGCTAGGGACACAAAGGTGATTAAGAAACAGTATATGTCTTCACAAAGCTCAGTGTGAATTAAGGAGACAGAGGCACATAGATACCATGGTGGCTGCAGTCCGTATATACATTAAGGACACTCTTGGTGATGAAGAGCAGAAACAGCTGGTATCTTGGAAGATGAAAGAAGTAACTGCTCCTTTGGGCCAACTTTGGGTTTTCTTCTCACTCATCACCATCCACAGTTAGGTATATTTGATCGTCTGCTCTAGGGAGGAAAAAAAAAAAAACACATGGGATGGTTAAATTTTCAAAGGGTTTGAAGACTTTAACTATCCAGAGCTGCTCTTCTAAAGAGGCTGAGAGTGCATCAATCTATCATTGAAATCTGCCAGCGACATGATGTCCAGCCTAGAGGAATTAGAAACTAATCTCTTCCAGAAATCTCATGATTTAAAACTCTATCCATGGTTGAAATCAGAACTGACTCCAGAGAATAATATTCCTGGGAATATACATAATACAATAAAGAAAAAAAAAGAACACAGATGAATAAATCTCTGGCCAGACTGAAATTTTTCCCTGAAATATGTTGTTAGATTAACTGGCTGGCTCCTTGTGGTACAGATTTTCTTCCTGAAATATATTGGAATCATTGCTTCAAATGTTTTATATTCAGACTTGGCCAGAGCTATATTATTAAATTAATTGGATTAACTTTAACCAATTTAAATGCAATTGGGCAAGTATATAAAATTAATCATATACCAGTTAATTAACATTCCATTTAAAATGTAATGATATGAAATAAAATATTTTTTTGAGTAATGCTTTTGCAAAGCCTACTACAAAAGAGTTCAATCAACTCTATACCTTTCCTTTTGAGAGGATCCCAAAATAAAACATGTTTAAAACCCCAAAACTTATATTTCATGTTATAAATATCAGCCTTCCTTTCTTTACTAATTCATCTTGAATTTATACAAAAAACAGCTACCTGGTAATGGGTTCAATTCTGGGTTGCTAGAATACAGATGTGAATAACATGAACGATCTACTTTCTAGGAGTTCAGTAGTAACAGAGCTACCGACACTCAGTGAACTCAAAGAACTGCAGTAATTGCTGTAAAAGTGTAATTGTGGAGTATTTCAGGAGACAGAATGGGAAGCAACTTCTTATCAGAAGAACACATTAGCAGAGATGACAATGGACCAGGGCTTTGAATGTTTATTAGAAAGGAATTTAATATGATCAGGTCCACATTATCTCCTGGAGAAGGAAATGGCAACCCACTCCAGTATTCTTGCCTGGAGAATCCCATGGACAGAGGAGCCTGGCAGGCTATAGTCCGTGGGGTTGCAAGAGTCAGACACAATTTAGTGACTAAACAACCACCACCACATGATCTATCAAGGAAAAGAGACTAAAAATGTTATAACTTTAAACATTTGAAAATAATTTTTGTATAATAATGATTAACTGGTATGTTCTACTTCATCAGAATGGAAAACAAAATAAAAAGACATTTATTTTGAAGTTTAAACAATTATAATTCTGGTTCCTTCTCTTTGTCAAAATGGCAGGAGTCTTACAGGATTTCTCTTCTGAAGCAACTGATGTCCAGCAGTCTTTGAGGAATTCTCACAAAAATATATTTACTGGGCTCTTACTACATCCCAGTACAGTTCTAGGCACTGGAGGAGAGATACTGGCGGGCCTTTCGCAGACCTTGCTTTCCAGCTGGGAGAAAACAGTCACTGACCCAACAAACCTACAGGCTGAGGAATAAACATGTATCAAATCAATAAATGACAAGGAAAATGTAAGCACGATGCCAGAATTACGTTTGGTTGACATGGTGATCAGTGACAGGGTAGTCAGGGCAGGGCTTTCTGAGGGTAGAGGGTACTTGAACTGAAGTCCGAATGGTCAAAAGCTGTCTTGGCTGGACTACATGAGTGAGGCTGCAAGAGAGGGAGAGAGTAGGGATTGGTCCTGTGGAGCCTGGTAGTGACTTGAGCTTTAGCGCCCTTTTGCTGGGAAACCACTGGAGCCTTTTATAGTTAGTAGGGAAGTGGCATCAAATCACTATTCGATTAATAGTTTTTAAAGATTCATCTCTATGTGGAATGGATTAAGATTGGAACTAGGGTGAGCTGTTAAGAGTTATGATACTGATCCAGGTGAAATTCAAAGGGGACTTGAAAACTGTGGGCTCCTGTAGAGCCCACACGAGCCCCCAGAAAAGATGTTTGGGAGGTGGTATGATTAGACCTGAATAAAGTATGGCAGGGGGGTTGAAAATGACTTGTATATTGTCCCACCAATCCCATGCTGCTATTATGACTCTAGCATTTTGTAATCCTAGAGATTTCTGGGTCACCTTACACAGTAAGGCAAGTGGCTTTTCCTGGCTATGTCCTTGCTTGAAACCAACTTGCCCCAAGAACAGAAGCTATCTTCACCTCTAAAACTCCAAATACCCAACTAAACCAGAGTATGCTGTTGAACAAATTTTTATTGAAAATTTGGAATTTCAACACTTTTAATGTCAGGGTCTGAGTTTTTGTGCAAAGACCAGGTGGTAGCTTTCTCTCCTGAACCAAAAGGAAATCTTTATTCTCATAATTGAGAGTCTAGATAACCCACACTCCCTTCTTCTGCCCATTATGGGTGATGTTTCCTCTCCACTTGACCCTGCATGATTAACATGGATCAATTATTTCCCTGCATGAGAATCTCATACATCCATCTACAGTATACAGATTTTTCTTGACCCAGAAGAAGCAGTTATAATAGAGGATTCAAAGCTTTGATGATTTATCTTAAATAACTTTGTGTAGGATACTGACAGTCTAACTTACATGTTTGGGGAAAAGTTTTACCTAATAACAAACTCCAATTTTCATTACAGAGCCAAACATTTAATGTATTATTCTGCAATATCCGTATATAGGTTTATGGTTACTTGATCGAATTCTCAAAGAACAATGGGTAAGGCTTTTTATTTTTTACTTTATTTTACTTTTCATTTTATTTTACACTTTTGACCTAATAAAGTTTTTACTTAATGATTTTCTCAATGAATATTTGGCTTGTTCTGGAACAAAGAGGTTCTTTTGTAAAAATAATTGGTTCTCAATCCAGAAACCAATTCTAACAGCATTTTCATTTGGCAATTTTCCATAAGTAAAACAATAAAGAAATTAAAATTACTCTTTGCTTCTCCACTTATAATTTCTGCACCATCATCAAAGGGAAAGTGGAGAAGAGAAAGACAATATTCTATCTGAAAGTGGAGATTATGCGTTCTGGGTGTGATCTTGAGCAGGGCTTTTGTTGAAGATGAGAGGGCAGGGGAAGGTCATGCATTAAAATCACCCGAGGGGCTGTTGCAAGTACACTCAGTGTTTGCTCTCCCTCAGGAACACCTAATTTATAGTCAGCAATGTAACAGAAAAGGCACAAGCACATTAAATTGTGCAAACCAGCCTTGTAAATTCTAATTAATCATGAAAGAATGAGTCATGGAACTAAGGCATCAATTGGTTTATGTGTGAAACTCATATGCCTTACAAAATAAATGATTTCAGTAGTTTCTTTTATGTAGACCTTAACTCTCTAAGAAATAGTTTTCTGATTCTTAGAAATATAAGTCATCTTTGTGTATTTTATGCTTTTTGGATATGGGAGTCAACTAAAAAGTTCTTAAGTTCAAATAATGTACTTCTCTGAAGAATAAGTCATGTCTGACTCTTTGCGATCCCATGGACTATACAGTCCACGGAATTCTCCAGGTCAGAATACTGGTGTGGGTAGCCTTTCCCTTTTCCAGGGGATCTTCCCAACCCAGGGATCGAACCCAGGTCTCCTGCATTGCAGGCAGATTCTTTACCAGCTAAGCCACAAGGGAAGCCCAAGAATACTGGAGTAGATAGCTTATCCCTTTGTAAAGGGATCTTCCGGACCCAGGAATCAAACTGGGGTCTCCTGAATTGCAGGCTGGTTCTTTACCAACTGAGCAATCAGGGAAGCCCTAAAGAATATGTAATATACACATACTCAATTTAAAGTTTAAGATTATATGTTCTCTAATAATCTCATTTTCCTTGGATGTTGGTTGTCGTCTATCTTAAACAGGATCCCAAAAATTAAATGGGAGAAGACAGGAGAGCTCCTTCAGGGAGGAGACCTGTGCTGTTGAGGTGTGGCGGATGGCTGTTGGGTGTGCGCCCTCTGAGTCCCACTGGAAAGGGTCTTGTCTTCTCCTCCCTCCTTCCTTCTCCATTAAATGCTCTCCAGCTCTGTCACTGTCTGACTCTCTCACACACAGAGTTACTCTTTAAAAACTGAAGAAAAAAAAAAAAAAAACTGGGTATGAGAGACTCTGGCACAGAACTGTTGGCAAATGGTGCCAGCAAATTCTGGCAAATTCTCGTTGCTACAGGAAAAGCCTTTAGAAAGAAAAACCCTTTGTGACAAGTAGTAGGTAACGAGAAGATAACTTGAAAAATACAATATACCTTTGTTTATGATTGTTACATGTGTGAACTGGGTGTCTCACCGTTTTAAAAAGTTTTCAAAGGAATCTCATAATAACATTCAGCAACACGATACTCTTCACATGTACATTCCAGGTATCACTTTTCCCTAAAATATGTTTGCATTAAAGACCCCAGGAGATACCTCAACAGTTAATTTAACTCTTCATCCAATTTCAAAATTGGGAGATCATTTGAAAACACAGATAAGGTATCCCAAAAGGAGTTTCTGGATTTTTGTGTTATCCATTTTTACTTCTTTCTGATCCTCAGGCACATATATTTTCTCTAGCCTGTTGGAGTCTAAAGAAGGCTGAATGCTAAAAAATTGATGCTTTTGAATTGTGGTCTTGAAGACTCTTGAGAGTCCTTTGGACTTCAAGGAGATCAAACCAGTCAATCCTAAAGGAAATAAGCCCTGAATATTCATTGGAAGGACTGATGTTGAAGTTGAAGCTCCAATATTTTGGCTATCTGATACGAAGACCCAACTCGTTGGAAAAGACCCTGATCCTGAGAAAAATTGAAGGCAAGAGGAGAAGGAAGAGGCAGAGAATGAGATGGTTAGATAGCATCAGTGACTCATGGACATGAGTTTGAGCAAACTCTGGGAGATAATGAAGGACAGGGAAGCCTAACATGCTGCAGTTCATAGGGTCTCAATGAGTCAGACATGCCTTTGCAACTGAACAACATTCTTCTTGCTTTACTGGCAGTTAAAGTAATTTGCTAAATTTTCTACCTGAGACCATCAAGGAAACTCACGTATTTGTTCTTTATGTTTCTCATTTACTTATTTAAAACTTTGTAAAATTTTATTTTGGAGTATAGTTGATTAACAATGTTATATTAGTTTCAGATGTACACCAAAGTGATTCAGTTATACATGTATCTATCTCTTCTTTTTCAAATTCTTTCCCCATTTGTGTTATTACAGAATATTGAGCAGTTGGTTATCTGTTTTAAATATAGCAGTGTGTACATGTCAGTCCCAAATTACCAATATATAGTACTAGTTCTTCTAGATTCTAACTTTGAATCCTGACTCAAACTATCTGAGCTTACCTTTTTCTTTTCAATATATGTGTCCCAATATTTCCATTATCCTCCCCAAAGACAACACTAGGTACTTACTTAAATATCTTATTTCTAGCAAAAAAATAACTTACTTTCCTCAAAGCCTAGAGTTTTGCTTGTATAACAAAAGTTGATAGAATTGTTTCTCTAGCTTGGTTGAGAATTCTTATCTCTAGGGAGTTGATTTAATTTTTACTGCAGCTATATGCTCTGCAAGTAGTTCTGTTTTACATATGAATCACATATAAAAGCACCCAAGATAGGCAATCTACATGTGTTTTTCAAGATGATTTTTTAAAACCTCCCCCATCTTTCAGCACAGAATATCACATACAAGAGGAGCTCATTTTGCTCTCTATTTAAAACAGAGAACAGTCTTATTCTATTGAAACTAATTTCCTTTGTTAATTTTTGATGATACATGTTAATTTAAATTTAAAAATGGGAAGAGAGTATAATATTCTGGGAAATTTTTTAAATCCCACCATTTCCCCCCAAGAACTTTGTCATCTTTCTCAGGTATTATTTGTACTTGTATTGGGTTGGCCAAAATGTTCATTTGAGTTTTTCCATAACATCCTACAGAAAAATCCAAACAAACTTCTTGGCTAACCCAATACCATTGGTGTAGTATTTCAATTGACATAACAGATGCCATATTTCTGTCAGAGCAAATCTTCCTTGAGGAGAATCCTTACCATCCAACTTCATGGGCCTCTGTCATAAAGTGAGTAGCCAGGTAAAGTCCAGTGAATCACAGGAGGCCTTTGGCACTGAGTCAATGAAACCAGAAGATGTACCCACCAGTGTCCAGCTGGCTCTAGCTTATACACTCTTCCTCTGATCCAAATGGATAAGATGAGGCTGTTCTGGCTGTAAGGCAGTTGTAGGGTAAAAGCATTCTTGCATATGGTTTACTCTCCTAAGCTGACAACTCCAAATATTCACTACAACATCTGCACAGAATAGAAATCTTGGAATATTTCCCATTTCCAAGGGAAGATTTTAGGATCATTCAACTAATCAAAGCCATACCTTGAGGTCAAGTACAAAGGGGTAATGCCTATAGCTTTTTTTTAGTCTGTCAAGTTCTGAATATGAAAAGTCCAGTGACACCAACCCATGGGCTCAAAAAGATTTAAAAACTCAGATCTAAGTATATGTACATATCTTTCAAGTATAACAAAATTGACCCATCTCTAGGCCACATGATTGCCAGCTTAGTTGCCCAGGTTCTGAGCTTTGGCACTTCTGGAGTCAATCTATTTGTTATCTGCTCTGTGAAAGCTTAAGGAAGCATTTCAATAGCCAGCTCTGTTGTACAAAGAAGTCCTATGGAGAGAGATCAACCAGCTACCTAATCTGCTCCTCCACAGTGACATGGTGTCCCTGAAAAGAAACGCTAAGAACATGGTGACCAATTCTGTGTTACTAGATGGGCACATTGTGAAGCAGGAAAGGGCACTGCGATTTTGGCTGTTCAACTCACTGCCTGAAAACAACATACTCTTGTATTTCTGTTGAGTAGAACAGAACTAAACAATTCTTTTTCTTACTATATCTCAGCTAATTCATTAAATGATTTCACGATTGACTCGAGAAAGGCAAGAAAAATATAGTTATCATTTTTCTCTGAACAAGACTTTAAATGACATTAAAAGTCTATGTATTACATTAAAAATTATTCAAAAAGCAAAACAACAACAACAACAAAGAACCTGAGGAGGCTTGGAGGACTCAGAATTAGCAAATTATTTTTATATGTTTCATTGCCTTCCTTCTCCCAGGCAAAATAGAAAAACAAATGAGACACAAATTCTCCACATCATCAAATCTAACTCCTAAGTAGAAAGTCTCTGGTATTCTAGCCCTAAATATTTTAGATTCTACAGAAACTTGGATAATTCTAAAGTTTGGTTAATATCCATAGCCACCAATAATCAAGTCAGTAGAAGTCATATTTAACTGCATTAATAACATCACCCTCTAAATTCATGATGAGCTTTCCATAAACTTGTGTGCAGACATAAGTCTTTAAACTGTTTTGCATTTAGTCAGGAATATACCATGAATAAATGACATAAAAAGGAATTTGAATTTTGATGCATAAAGAATAGTCACCTATTCTTTACGACAGTTAATTTTTAATTCGCATATAGAAAAATTCTAGATTCCCTGGAAATAGATAAATGCGAAGTATATTCATCAGCTCTAAATCACCTATCCTTTAGACAGTCTCTCCAATTCCAATACCTGAAAGAACAAATTCTGGTGCCAGTGTCTTTCTAGTTTTATGACGCATTTAGTAGCATACCTAAATAGATTGAAGACCTTGTCATCAAAGATGACTGGAAGGATAAATCCAGTTTCAAAGGAGTGTTGCTTGCTTTGTTTTCTAAAGCTCAGGCTCATAATGCATGGTATCCCAATTAAGCTACACTATCAATGCAGTCCAGAAAAACTTGCCCCAGACTGAAAACTGAAATCTAGCTGAGGTTCTCTTCCCACAGAGAAAGTGTTTGAGACTCAGGGCTGAGTGGTAGCAGAGGGAGCAGTTGGATATGAAGGGAATGAGCACAGTTAGTGTCCTTTGGAACCTGGGGTATTTGGTCTTCTCTAGGTCTAGTGTGTGTGATGGTTGGATGGGGGCTGGGCCATGGCTTTGGGGCCTTGCTTGGAAGAATTCGGAATGTTCATAGATCAATTACTACTGTTGCCTACTCTCAAAAACACATCTATGACAAAGAAACCTACTTTTCTCCCAATTCTTAGGAGCAGAGAAATGTTGGAGAAAGAGATGATAAGTTTATATGCTTCCTCTAAAATCCTCCAAGTCCAAGAGGCTCTCTGTGTGTGGTCTTGCATAAAAAGGCAATGTGGTTGAATTTAAAATCAAAAAGGTTAATGGTGGTCAGATCAACAGTCTCCCAGAACAAAAAACAACACATATAATTGGACAGAATTCAAATAGTCTCATCACAGAAAAAGACTAATAAAGGTGAACAGGAAAAAACAGGAATTTAGGTTCAGTTCAGATGAGGTCAAAGGTTAAATGCCTGGATAGTATTAATTCTCTAACTTAAAGATGATTTCTCATAAAACTTCAAGAACTTTTCCTTTCACATTAGCAGAAATACCATATTTCCTGACATGCCTCTCTAACTCATTTAGGCCTGGGTCCAGAAGATAAGACAAGTCATCTCTCCAACTCTTCAGGCCTTTCATCAAGGCCGACAGTCACAAAACTCCCTTGTTCTGCTGTCTCTCAGGGCCTGTTCATGGGATGGCTAGGGACTGGGTAGCTTGGGTATGTCTTCTCTTGCCCTTTTTGTCTTCACTGCCATGCCAGGCTGAACCAGGCACATACTAATACAGCTGCTGGGTTTCACTGCAGGAAATAGGTAACTTTTGGGGGAGAGTGAGATGAGGCCCATGTCTAATTTGTTGAATAGGTTATAAACAGCTTTGGGATATTTCAAGACGTAAGACTGCATTTAAAGCTAAGGGGTTATTAGGAAGAGTGGTAATAATAGTCATAACAGTCATTAGTGTCCTATTAAAATACAAACAAAGGAAATGAGAACATGTATCTTTAATAATCTGATGCTAACACAACAAACCAAACAAATAAGTGAAACTGGCTTTTGGCTTCCTTGGAATGGACAATGACCTGCCCACTGAATATATTTACATCTTTGCAAGAGACTATGTGAAAGCTATCATGTGTGATACGGCATTAAAAAAAAAATCAAATGGTTCTTATATTCCTTCAGTACATTTGAATCTAATTTCAGCGTCTACCAAAAGGAAATAACAACTTTGCTGGGTACACCGTGTAAACCTACTTGCTGTCAACTGCCAAGAAAAAATAGAGTACTTCCTCCCTGCTAGCCAGGCCTTCCTCTTCTTACGGCAGAGGTCCCCAGCCTCCAGGATCCAGTGCCTGATAATCTGAGGTGGAGCTGATGTAATGATAATACAAACAAAATGCACAATAAATGTGCTTGAATCATCCCGAAACCACCCCCTACCCCAGTCTGTGGAAGAATTATCTTCCACAAAACTGGTCCCTCGTGCCAAAAGGACTAGGGGCTGCTGCCTTATGGGGGAAAGGGGCAGGGGAGCAGAAGGGGTCCTATGGGCACGTGGATTATAACTGATCACCTTTTCTTGCCGGTACTTCTAATTAATGTGATTTTGGAAAATATAAGTTTTCTTTGGTTAGACAGATGGGAAACTAGCCAAGAGCTTCTAAATCTAGAGTTGTGTGCGTAAGCAAGGTGGGCTCTCTGGGTAGATAGAAACTGCCCTATGGAAATATTCTCAAATGATGCTAAAGGTAAGCTAATAATAACAATGTGTGCTTATCATAAATTAAGGGGCCGTTCCAATTCCCAAGTTTCCTTCCTCTTACAAATATGTGTTTGAGTGTATGAATGAGTGTGTGTGTGTGTGTGTGTGTGTGTGTTTTCTCTCATCCAAGTGACCAGATACTCCAACGGACATTACCAACAGGATATGCAGGGTGTGGGTGTCTGGAGGTAGTTAGAGCAAACTTTTGAGAGGCAGAGACCTCATCCAGGAAGTAGGGGGATGGGAAATGTCCTGCTTCTACCTCTGTTTGGAAAGGACCGTCCTTGACACATCGTTTCTCCCGAGAGAAAGAAGCAGGGCTTAGACAAAGGAAGGCTTGATTCATGATATAATCTTGCTCCAGAAAGGACTTAGAAATTACTTTCTTCTCATGGATGAATGGATTGGCTCACAATTAAATGTATACATAAAGTGATGATGTGGATTTGCTGTGTGCATTGTAATGGGATTTTCTCTCTGCTTTAGATAGATGACTCTGTGTGTTAAGGAACTGCTTACCAAGAGAATAGAGATCGGTATATCAATTATGCTTTTAAGTTCATATATTCTTTATTCACACAATAAATATTTCTTGAATGCTTATTATAAGGCAGCCGTTGTGTTACTTTGAAATGATACATATGTATATGAGTGTGTGTGTGTGTGCAATTCTAAACAAATCTCCTGTGTGAAATATGCTAAGATTATCATACCGGTAACTGGGATGCATGAAGTATTTTAGATTCTAGAAAGAAAAATCTAGACAATTTGTGGCTACTATTTCTTTTTGTAATTTTTTTTTTTAGTTGCTCTGCTGTGTCTTCATTGCTACAAGGGGGCTTTTTCTGGTTGCGGTGAGCTGGGGCTACTCTAGTTGTGGTGTGCAGGCTTCTCATTGCAGAGGATTCTCTTGTGGAGCACAGGCTTTAGAGCGTGGGCTCAGTAGTTGTGGCACATGGGCTTAGTTGCTCCATAGTAATGTGGAATCTTCCCGGACCAGGGATCAAACCCATGTCCCCTGCGTTGGCAGGCAGACTCCTAACCACTGGACCACCAGGGGAGTCCTATATTTCCGACTGATAACTGTTACTGTCACTGTCTTGTACCCCTTTCTATATATTATCTCATTAATCCTCATTTTGATAGTAGTGACCATTATTATTTCATTTTGTTTTAGAGATGAGGAAATAAATCTTAGGTTGTATCACTTTGGTAGTGCTGCCATAATGAAGTCCACAGACTGGGTAACTTGCACAATGGAAATGTATTTTCTCCCCTGTTCTGGAGTTCCTCATTATGGAAAAGTGCCCAGGTTATCAAGGGGTGAGCACTGTGTTCCTTTACCTTGGGGGTGTAAGCAAGAAATGTGGACACCCACAGACAGTTCTGCACTCACACTTTTCTCATCTGCCTTGAGAACCTTCCTGTAAGTAAAACTCTGGTCAGACCTCTTGCTGGCAGCTCAGGGTGTACCTGGCATGCTTGAGTTCTCAAAGGAAATATAGCACAATCTGTGAGCCTTCCTAGCTGCAAAAATAACCAACTTCTCTTGCAGTGTTTAATGAATGGAGGGAAATAATCTACCTACTTTCTTATACATTTTACTGTAGCAAATGAGTTTAATCACTTCATGCAATAGGGGGCTCTGAGCGAGGATCACCTTCAGGTGAAAGCTGGAGGAAAAAAGATGCAGATAGATGAACCTGTTAGAACCCTGGCTGTAGGTCTCTGCTGTGGCCCCGAGTCTATTCACATGATATGGTTCAGTCTGAGGAGCCCTGTTGGGGGTGTGATCTCACTTGTCCACAGCAACAAGCTCTGAGCCCAGGCTGGGTGGGTGCCGTGTGTTACAACTCCTGCTTCCCATAGGAGGAAGCTGAGGCTCAGCTAAAGAGGAGGACCTTCCAAACCCTATAGCAGTAGGTGCCAAAGTACGTTAGAACCCAGAGATTCTGATTCCCACTATTCTACTCTAGCCATTCCCAAGTACTTCTTCTCTAAGGCACCACCCTCTGTGTTGCAAAGACAGGTTTGCTGTCATAGCACCCATACTGAGCAGCATGGGGATGCTGCTGCTGCTGCTGCTGCTGCTAAGTCGCTTCAGTCGTGTCCGACTTTGTGCGACCCCATAGACAGCAGCCCACCAGGCTCCCCCATCCCTGGGATTCTCCAGGCAAGAACACTGGAGTGGATTGACATTTCCTTCTCCAATGCATGAAAGCGAAAATTGAAAGGGAAGTCGCTCAGTCGTGTCCGACTCTTCGAGACCCCATGGACTGCAGCCCACCAGGCTCCTCTGCCCATGGGATTTTCCAGGCAAGAGTACTGGAGTGGGATGCCATCGCCTTCTCCAGCATGGGGATGTGACCTACCTAAAAAGAGATCTCTTCACCTCAGGATCACTCATCTCTAACCTGACATGTATCTGACACCTTCTCTTGTCAGATTTCAGTGTCAAAATTACCTTCTTAAAATAAAAAGATTTTTACAAAGTAACAGAATTTAAAACTGAGTTGTTCAAATGTTACTGTTTTTATCTGACTATTCTTATCTTAAAGTGGGATCATTCCCAGGGAAAAGAGGAAGGTTCCACCCCTGGTTCCTTAAATAGCCAAAAGCTGGAGTCCAGAATTCAGCAACCTTTACCCCCAAAGTTTCTTGCAACATAATTTCCCAGTTGGTTGATGCCAAGGCAAAAAGACACCCTTTTAATGATTAGAGAGGATCAGTTGCTTAAATGATTTCTTGTCAATGATGCATTTATGGTTTTACAATAAAATGACTTTTAAGAAAAAGATTATTACCTTCTTAGAGACCACATTGGTGACCCTCCTCTCAGAAGGAGATGCCCACTCCTACCCAGTCATGCTTTGTCACATAACACATCATCCTATCTACTTCCTTTATGGTACTTGATATATGTTTGTAATTATCTTGTTGTGTGTTTGTTTACCTGTTTGCTATATTGCTCATCCATGACACAGCAGCTTCATCCAGAAAGGGAGCTGGGGAACCCTTCTGGCCACTTGCCCTCAGCGCCCACAGCAGAGTCGGGCAAACAGCAGGAGTTCAAGGCCAACACCAACCAGGGAACCAGGAGAAGCACGACTACAGTCATCCTAAGGCTCACAGAATGGGAAGGAGGCAACTTCATACCCCGAATGAGCTGCTTCCTCTCCATTTGATCTTGACTCATTTTAACCTCTGTTATGAGCTGAATTGTTGTTGTTTAGTTGTTAAGTCATGTCGACTCTTTTGCGACCCCATGGACTATAGCCCACCAGGCTCCTCTGTCCGTGGGATTTCCCAGGCAAGAATACTGGAGTGGGTTGCCATTTCCTTCTCCAGAGATGAGCTAAATTATTTCCCCCCAATCCCCAAACTCATATCTTGAAGTCCTCATCCCCAGTACCTCAGAATGTGACTGTATTTGGACATAGGGCCTTTAAAGAGGAACTAAGTTAAAATGAAGTCATTTGACTCAGCTGGTAAAGAAACTGCCTGCAATGCAGGAGACCTGGGTTTGATTCCTGGGTTGGGAAGATCCCCTGGAGAAGGGAGAGGCTACCCACTCCAGTATTCTGGCCTGGAGAATTCCATGGACTGTATAGTCCATGGGATTGCAAAGTCAGACATGACTGAGCAACTTTCACTTTCACTCTCACAATCCAATATGAGCAGTGTCCTAATAAGATGTAAGAATTTGGACACAGACACGTATGGAGGGGAGACAGTGTGAAGATACAGCAAGAAGGTGGCCTGCCTAAAACCCAGAGAGAATTCTCAGAAAAATGTAATTCTGCCAATACCTTGACCTCACGCTTCTAGCCTCCAAAACTGTGAGAAAATACATTTCCATTGGTTAAGCTACATTGTCTATGGACTTTGTTATGACAGCCCTACCAAAATGATACCACCTCTCTGAGACTTATTTCTTCACCTCTAAAATAAAAATAATAATGGTCACTCCTATTAAATGAGGGTTAACAAGGTAATGCATGGAAAGGAACACAACACAGTGATAGGAACAAAGACATCACTCAGAAATACTAGCTGCAAAAATTGCTTTCTTCCTAGAATCTAACTCCTTCATGTGTCATAGTTATTCACATGATTATCTGCATATATTTCACATAGGAGATGGTTTAGAATTATGCACACCTATATCATTGCACAGTAACACAATGACTGCCTTACTTTAAGTATTCAAGAGATGTGTGTCTCTCTGAGGGGAGAGGGCAGCAATTGTGTGGTCATCATGTACTTTCTAGCCTCCATGACTCTTGGCTTTTGCGGCAGATTTTTGCATGACTGGCTCCTTCACGTCATTCCCTTCCCACCTCAAATTGCACTCAGCAGAGAAGTCTCTCATTCTTTTAAAAAATATTTATTTATGTGGCTATCAGGTCTTAATTGTGGCACACGAGATCTTTCATTGTGGCACATGGACTCCGTAGTGACAGCACACAGGCTTAGTTGCCCTGCCACCTATGGCATCTTAGTTCCCCAACCAAGGATCAAACTGGCATCCCATGCACTGGAAGGTATATTCTTAACCAAGAATACCTAGAGAAGCCTCTGAAAACCCAGTTTACCTCCCTTCACCCCAGTCACTGGATGCATTTCAGATATTGATTCCTTTATCACCTTTTTTATCCCATGATACCCCATACTCCATGACAGCAGGGACCCTAGCACATTCATCACCCTTTGATCAAAAATGTTGGTCATTAAATAGCCAATAAATCAAAAAAGAGATAACTGAATAGGGGAGACTACTTCCCATTAGCTGAATCCTGGGGAAGGGGCTGATTCTGTGAACTGTGCAGTGTTTCTTATATTCTGGCCTTGGCCTCCAGGGACATGGTTTCCTGGAGAGAAGAAATACTGAGGTGCTGTAGGAGGATGATAGATAAAAAAGGAAAGCCAGTTAGAGGTGGATTCCCAGCCCAGCTTTGCCACTAACTGGGACAGCCTACTGGGGAGGTACTCAGCCTCTCCAAGCCTCACTCTCAGCAAAAAAAGAAAAAAAAAAAAAAAAAAAGACTGTAAGTAATTCTATACTCTGAAGAACTGTTGGAAAGATTCACTTAGTAATGTTTTAAAAGCACATGGCAAATAGAAGCTCAGTAAATGGTGTCATTTACAAATATTTTTAAGAGAGAAACTAAAAGGGCAAGCCACTCCACCCTGTATTTTGACCTAATAGAAGGTGTTTAAGATAAGTGTAAAAACTTAGCCATGCTGACAGTTTAATGTAAAGAGCTAGTGTTTTAACCCATCTGGAAAATATAGATCAGATCTCTGATGTCCTGACCCCCCGAGGGTTCTTTTTTTCCCATTATGTGTGTGCATGCTGAATTGTTCCAATCCTGTCTGGCTCTTTGCGATCACATGGACTGTAGCCCGAAAGGCTCCTCTGTCCATGGGATTCTCCAGGCAAGAATATTGGAGCAGGTTGTCATTCTCTCCTCCAGGGGATCTTCCAGACCCAGGGATTGAACTCACATCTCTTTTGTCTCTTGCATTGGCAGGCGAGATCTTTGTCACTAATGCCCACCTGGGAAGCCCCTTCCCGTCATGTACAACTATTTTATTTTTATTTTGAAGAACATGCTAAATTATGTAAAGTGGTATTAATATACACATGCAGATAGTCAAGTCTATGAGGACAGAAACAATTTGATTAAATATTTTTAAAATTATTTTTAATTGAATATAGTTGATTTTCAAAATTAGTTTCAGGTGTACAGCATAGTGATTTGATATATTTATAGATTATAACTATCTATTAAAAATTTTTTTTTGATGTGGACCATTTTTAAAGTCTTTCTTGAGTTTGTTAAAATATTACTTCTGTTGTTTATGTTCTGTTTCTTTGGCATTGAGGCATGTGGGATCTTGGTTCCCTGACCAGGGATTACATCCACAGCCCCTGCGTTAGAAGGTGAGGTCTTAACCACTGGACCACCAGGGAAGTCCCTAGATGGTTCTCTATTTAAAGTTATAAACGGAGAGTCCTTCCTAATTTTCTATTGGCCTCCCTTAGACCACAGAGAATCCTACATCTGAAGGACATAATGATTCTTTTATCTTCAGAATTATCTTCACACTGATGAAAGTTTCCCAATTTTGAGAAGCAAATTATTGATATAGCTTGATATTTAATTACTTAATATTACTGTCATGGGAAGAGGACTTTAAAAGAGCCCCAAGGCACATTTCAGTGGCGTCAGTCACCGTCAGTACCAAGCTGTGGTGATATTTCTCATCTGCAACTTGGGGGAGGGAGAGAACTTATAATGTATGTCGTGCTGATTTATGCTGATTTCAGCAGGCTTGCCCGGGGCGGGGGGCTAGCGCCTGCATGAAGGATATGTTCCGGATATGTGCAGGTGTTCCTCATACCGTATTGTTATGCCATGTTTGCTGAGTGGTGATAAGTCATTATTTTCCCATGAGCAACTGCCTACTGCTGTCTCAGACTTCTGAATCATGCCAGGCTTAGGGCTGTTTTCCCAGCAGGTGCAGTCACCTGAGAAAGATGAAATACCACAAGCATCCTCTCCCCATCACCTCTTCCTTTCCTAGGTAATCCCAAGGAAAAAAAACACCAGGAGCCAAATTTGAAGGAGTAAATACCAAAGTGGACCTGGATCTTCATTAGGCCTCAGCACATACCAGGGCAGTGATTAACATAGTTCCTGAATTTAGTTCCTGCAGCACCTCAGCCTTCCCCTGCCTTGTCTAAAGAGTGAAATTAGATTGTCCCTCACTCCACAGAGGTTGCTGGACTCTTGTGATGAATGAACTGGAAGCAGACCATCTTTAGGAACTTTCCAGACAGCCTCTTTTTACTCTCCACCCTCCTTTCCCGATTAGGGATCCTACAGTTCTGAGGAAAGATGCTTTTCTTTTCTGTTAAACACTTGAGTCAGAAAAGAAAAAAAGAAAGTTGATTTTCTATGTCCCTCCAGAATTAAAGAGACTTGATGCTAAGTAACTTCAGTCGTTTCCGACTCTGTGCGACCCCATAGACGACAGCCCACCAGGCTCCCCCGTCCCTGAGATTCTCCAGACAAGAACACTGGAGTGGGTTGCCATTTCCTTCCCCAATGCATGAAAGTGAGAAGTGAAAGTGAAGTCGCTCAGTGGTGTCCGACTCTTAGCGACCCCATGGATTGCAGCCTAACAGGCTCCTCCGTCCATGGGATTTTCCAAGCAAGAGTACTTGAGTGGGGTGCCATTGCCTTCTCCGAAAGAGACTTGAGACAAAAATATCTGGGTCTTATATCCAACATTCCCATCTTCCACCAGACTTGAGACAAAAATATCTGGGTCTTATATCCAACATCCCCAACTTCCACCAGTCTGCCTGTGGATCACCTCCAATCAAATGTACTCCTTGCCTTACATCTTGCATCCAGTATCTTGAAAACAAATTTTAAAATGTCACTTTCTTTTCTTAAACCTCTCATTGCTATTTGGCTCCCAGTCTCTTCCTGGTCCAGGCCTTCCCCATCCTGTAGCACCTACTTTTCCTCCTTACACCCCAACCACTGAACTGGCCACGTGTTCTGTTTCTGGCCCTTGTACATGCTGCTACTAACACCTACAGCAGTGATTCTCAAGGCTAGAGATGCCATGTCCCGGACAAACTGTTTGGAAATCTCTGGGGATGGACTCTGAAAACTTCTTAGGTGACTGTAAAGTACAGCCAGTTTAGGTACAGATGCTCAGCTCTGGCTGAAGGGTGAAGTCCTAAAGTCCCAGAGCCCAGCTCACACTTTAGCCTACAACATTTGCATCCCCATGCATGGGCCTCGGGCATCACTAGTTTTTTCCAGTCTCCCTAGGGACTTGCAGTTTTGAGAAGCACTGTCCTCGAAGGTGCTTTCCTATGATCCCTGGAAAACTTGGACTTCTTCCATAGGTCTCAGTCTGATGGAACTTTCTGAGAAGGCTTCCCTGAGCCAGGTGCTCACATCATGCCATCCTGCAATGAGGACTCAGTTCAGTTCAGTCACTCAGTTGTGGCCGACTCTTTGCGACCCCATGGACTGCAGCATGCCAGGCTTCCCTGTCCATCACCAATTCCCAGAGCTAGCTCAAACTCATGGCCATTGAGTCAGTGATGCCATCCAACCATCTCATCCTTTGTTGTCCCCATCTCCTCCTGCCTTCAATCCTTCCCAGCATCAGGGTCTTTTCTAAGGAGTCAGCTCTTCACATCAGGTGGCCAAGTTATTGTAGTTTCAGCTTCAGCATCAGTCCTTCCAAAGAATATTCAGGACTGATTTCCTTTAGGATGGACTGGTTGGATCTCCTTGCAGTCCAAGGGACTCGCAAGAGTCTTCTCCAAAACACCAATTCAAAAGCATCAATTCTTTGGCGCTTAGCTTTCTTTATGGCCCAACTCTCACATCCATACATGACCACTGGAAAAACCATAGCCTTGACTAGACAGATCTTTGTTTGCAAAGTAATGCCTCTGCTTTTTAATATGCTGAGGACTCAGCAGGATGGTGGTCAGGTGGTGAGCCTCTCGAAGGCAAGGACAGTGCTGGTGCCTTCAGTCTCTAGAACAGTGCCTGTCATCCTCAGCTGGGCACCGTGTTGGGAGCATAAAAGCGTTTCTGTCCTTGTGGAGTTCCCATTACTCTTGTCAATTTCTCCATTCACCCATTATTTCCAGAGACAAAATGTGCAGCAACCTCGCCCTCTGCCCCAAAAGCATGGTACTGATACCCAGGAGCTAGAGCATAGCGTTGCTCAGCTCCCAGCTTTACAGGGACATCCTTCAACAGAAGGAACTCCTGTGGAGAATATTTCCAACCCTGGAAACAGTGATCTCAACCTGTTAGCTCTACAAATTAAAAATTAAAAAAAGTGAGGACACCAGTAAGAAGAATGCTCAAAGGCTAATTTTCAGAGAAGATTCTGGACGTAATTTGTTTCATTTTGAATAATTACTATGAACAGAGGCAGACTTCATCTGTTGTTGTGTTGTTGTTTAGTTGCTAAGTTTTGTCCAACTCTTTGTGACCCCGTGGGCTATATAGCTTGCCAGCTTCCTCTGTCCATAGGATTTCCCAGGCAAGAATACTGGAGTGGCTTGCCATTTCAGGGAATCTTTCTGACCTGTGTCTCCTGCATTGGCAGGGCATTGCAGGCAGATTTTTTTTAACTCTAAGCCATCTGGGAAAAGTTTGTCTGGAAGGTTCTAAATGCAACCTGTGAACAGCTGACTGAAGGAGACACTGTTGGAGTCACAGATGATGCCTGTCAACATGGAAGGATGACCATGGCAAGAAGATAGTGAGTAAAAGTCTCAGAAGCGTTGTGTATATGTCATTACTTTTAACCTCTGCAACAAAATACTTCTTTTCAGGCATTAAAGTATCATGCAGGGGGGCTGTATTCAAGTCCAATGTTTGCCACCAACTGTGTGAGCTTGAACAAGTTACTTACCCTTGCTAAACTTCAGTCTCCTGGACTATTCAATGTGGACAATCAGGTTACGCATTTCAGAGGGTTGTTGTGATGATTAAGAGAGATCATACAAGTAAAGTTCCTTAGCATAGTGTCAGGCCTACAGTGATTTAACTACAACTATTTGCTACTGTTATTACATTCTCTAGCTAGAGTGAAAAGCCCAAGGGAGATGGTAAGTGGGCTAAGACAGGGACCAGGGACTTCACCGGGGACATCCTCTTGGTCTCAGTGCTGCATGTTCAGACGGAGGGACTGCAGGGAACCATAGGTTGCACAAGATCCATTTCCATTCCTTACTGGAATTCAGCTCTGGGTTTTTTATCTATCAGCACCCCTTTTAAGAACTTTCCATGACTACCCAACCATATCTTCCCTTCTTGCATGCTTCATTGCTTTCCCTTTCCTTTTCTCCTTATATCTGAACAGGCATGAAAATTGATGTCTTGACACACTTGAATATTAGATCCAAGGACTTTCAGGTTTCTTCAATTTCATAATAATCACTCATTGTCCTGGTACAGCCATCATCATTGGTTGTGGTTTGAGATTTTATTATTTCGGTTCTGGGAAGCTATTCTGAGTTAATTGTCATGAAGCATTATTTTTTTTTAAGTTTCCTTTAAGGAGTTTCCTTTTGTTTAGTTGTGCTTTCTTATATGAGCCTTTTCAGTTAACATTTTCTTCTTTACACATTTCATGGTCTGAGAAGTGAATGGGTTTCTATGGTGGCTCAGATGGTAAAGAATATGTTTGTAATGAAGGAGACCCAGGTGTCTGATCCCTGGGTCAGGAAGATCCCCTGGAGAAGGGAATGGTAATCCACTCCAGTATTCTTGCCTGGAAAATTCCATGGACAGAGGAGCCTAGCAGGCTACAGTCCATGGGGTCACAAAGAGTTGGACACAATTTAGTGACTGAAAAGCATCAATTAAAATATTGTTTATAATCATATATGTAAAAATTATCAAAGTAGAAAGTTGTGAGTCAGAACATGTGGATTCATCTATATATATTTAATTCTATAAGCTGTGGAAGATGGTTCAGTTCAGTTCAGTTCAGTTGCTCAGTCGTGTCTGACTCTTTGCGACCCCATGAATTGCAGCACACCAGGCCTCCCTGTCCATCACCAACTCCCGGAGTTCACTCAAACTCATGTCCATCGAGTCGGTGATGCCATCCAGCCATCTCATCCTCTGTCGTCCCCTTCTCCTCCTGCCCACAATCCCTCCCAGCATCAGAGTCTTTTCCAATGAGTCAACTCTTCGCATGAGGTGGCCAAAGTACAGGAGTTTCAGCTTTAGCATCATTCCTTCTAAAGAAATCCCAGGACTGATCTCCTTTAGAATGAACTGGTTGTATCTCCTTGCAGTCCAAGGCACTCTCAAGAGTCTTCTCCAACCCCACAGTTCAAAAGCATCAATTCTGCAGTGCTCAGCTTTCTTCACAGTCCAACGAGATCATAGTTTGACAAAATATTAAATATAAGTTGGGGACTGAGATTGTGCTTACAGAAAAGAATCCTCTGTAATACTCAGTAAAAGCCATCTGTCAAGACATCATTCATGAAGGAATAAAATCATCAAATAAGCCACTGCAGAAAGGAACATTCTCAGGGACCACCTCTGTTTCAGAATCTCATCAGGTTCATCCCTAGTTTCAGCTTCTCTGACTGCAAGACCCTTGGGACTGCTTTGAAGTGTCAGATCAGCTCCAAGGGGCTCTGCCCAAACAGCAAAAATAAGGGCTCCTATTCTCTCATCTTTCATTTATATAATTTTAGAGGTAGTTTTCTGCATAAATGGTAAAGCAGAGAGGATGGAAGGAATGCACAGTGTTTTAAAAGTTGCTCGCCTTCGCTTCCTCCCTTTATTCTCGGTCCATTACTGATCTTTATCTTACCTGAGCATCTGTCAATTACAAAGAGAATACTAAGAACCTTAATTTGGCCATTTATGTTCAAATTTAACAGATGTCTAGACTTTCCTAAGATTCTATTTTCTATAAAATGGGGATAAAAACACCTGAACGTTGTGAGGCTTGAATGTGACAGGACTCACTGAAGCACCTAGCCCAGGGCCTGGTACATGGTCAGTGCTCACAAATGTTAGCTATGACTCTAGTTACTATTGACCTCAGACCCCAAGCGCTACCCTCCCAGACTCCTTGCACATTTAAGTTCTCTTTCAGGTATGGCAGTGATACTGTGGTTGTTCCATCTTCAGGTTTTGGATTTCCTTTTCTCCATTTATGCATCCACTCAGATTTAGTCATAGCATGCTAGATTCTAGGGAGACTCACTATAGGAAATTCTTGCTCTCTCAGGACTTTGATTTATGCACTTCAGATTCGTAGAAAAACCTCACTCTTGACCCCAATATTCTTTTGGTTTCTATCCTTCCTTGAATTGTATAATCCATCTAGGAAAGTCTATTTGCCAAGTTTACATCTGTTTTACTCTTCTGCAGTTCTTAGTGATACCACATTAGTCACTCTTTGTAAACAGTTCTCCATATTACTCACCATGAAATAGGTTATCTGTTTGACATCAGAGAACAAAGTACTATTCCTAGGATGAATTTCAAATGTCACTGAGATACTTTTATCCTAGGTCTTGGGCATCACAGCTTAAGGTTTATCCACCCTACTGATCTTAAGTTCCCCTCTTCCCTGCCTTTACCCCAGATAGGTTTTAAAAAGAGTGAGGCTTCCCTCAGCAGAAGCTTTATCTTCCTTTTCCAACTTCTCTCCCTGCTTCTTCTCACTATGACTTTGATTTCCCCTATGGTTACATCCTTTTGGCCACATCATCCACTGTGTCAAGTATGTGCAAGTAATAGAACTTTCTGTGATGATGGAAATACACACACACACATATTGTATATTAATATATAGCCACATGTCACTATTGATCACTTAAAATGTGGCTCAGTTCAGTTCATTCATTCAGTCGTGTCCAACTTTTTGTGACCCCATGGACCGCAGGATGCCAGGCTTCCCTATCCATCACCAACTCCTGGAGTTTACTCAAACTCATGTCCATTGAGTCCGTGATGCCATCCAACCATCTCATCCTCTGTCATCCCCTTCTCCTCCTGCCTTCAATCTTGCCAAACATCAGAGTCTTTTCCAATGAGTCAGTTCTTCACATCAGGTGGCCAAAGTATTGGAATTTCAGCTTCAACCTCAGTCCTTCCAATTAATATTCAGGACTGATTTCCTTTAGGATGGACTGGTTGGATCTCCTTGCAGTCCTAGGGACTCTCAAGAGTCTTCTCCAACACCACAGTTCAAAAGCATCAATTCTTCGGCACTCAGCTTTCTTTATAGTCCAACTCTCACATCCATATATGACTACTGGAAAAACCATAGCTTTGACTAGATGGAACTTTGTTGGCAAAGTAATGTCTCTGCTTTTTAATATGCTGTCTAGGTTGGTCGTAGCTTGTCTTCCAAGGAGCAAGTGTCTTTTAATTTCATGGGTGCAGTCACCATCTGCACTTATGAATTTATTGCAGGTTACATCTGGATACTAGAAAGAAACTCTCATAGGTCCATGTGATGTAGGTGCCTGCCATCAGACTGAGACTCCCTTCCCCATCATTTTGCCCCTTGGAGGAGAGAGTTGGAGATAAAGAGCAGCAAACTTTTCCTCTTAATTGTCCCTCCTTTTATTTCTGTATTAGGTGGATTGATGCCTCTTACTTAGAGCATTCTTCTTGGGACCTAGGTGCACTTATTACTTAAGATAGTCACTGCTGCTGCTGCTGCTGCTAAGTCACTTCAGTCATGTCCGACTCTGTGCGACCCCATAGACGGCAGCCTAACAGGCTCCACCGTCCCTGGAATTCTCCAGGTAAGAACACTGGAGTGGGTTGCCATTTCCTTCTCCAATGCATGAAATTGAAAAGTGAAAGTGAAGTCATTCAGTCTTGTCCAACTCTTCGTGACCCCATGGACTGCAGCCTACCAGGCTCCTCCGTCCATGGGATTTTCCAGGCAAGAACACTGGAGTGGGTTGCCATTGCCTTCTCCTAAGATAGTCACAACACCCCTAAAAAACAGTTGTTATCCATATTTTATAGATGAGGCTCAGAAGAGTAACATGCTTGATATTGTACAGTTAACAAGCCACACACCTGACATTTAAACCAAGGCCTGCCATAAAGAAATCCTGTCTCTTCACTCTCCCCTTGCCAGCCTATAACATAATCATCTTTGAGATTATTTGTCGCCATGACACATCAAAAAACACTGCCTGCTACCAAGCAGTCCTGACTTCTTGGTCTGATTATCTATGATTCTTTTCACAACTTTTATCTATTCCACATTTTTATTTCCTAGACTTAATCTTTCTCTTATGTTTTTCCCATAAAAGGCCACCTTCTACTCAGTTCTCCTGGTTTCACTGCCCTGCACCCCTATCTAGCTGGCATCATATGTGTTAAGCTATTCTGGGTCATGCTGCATTTCCTTACGATGTTTCCTACATGACTAAGCAGTGCACAGCTGAGCTTTCAATGGAGCTCCACAGATGCCTGCCTTAGTTTCCTGAGTCATATTTATACCAGAACACCGACAACTCCAGCTCTTTTATATAGCCTCTTCCTAAAAGGAGGCTCCGGAGAAGGCAGTGGCAACCCACTTCAGTGTTCTTGCCTGGAGAATCCCAGGGATGGGGCAGCCTGGTGGGCTGCTGTCTATGGGGTCGCACAGAGTTGGACACAACTGAAGTGACTTAGCAGTAGCAGCAGCAAAAGGAAGCTCACCAGCATCCTCTTAAGGAAATGGGATGCCTTCTCAAAGGGCTGAGTCTTTTTTATGCTATCAATTTGCAAGAGGCTTATAAAAAAAATCCAATGGATATTGACATTCAACTCACCTCATGATTCATCAATATGCTATTCTTTCCCACTTTGCTATTGAAGAAACAGAGGCTCAGAATGATTTATTCAATTTGTAGCAAACATATCAGGAAATCAGAAGGGTATCCAAGAATAGAAGCTAGTTCAATGTCCAGCCTAAAGTTAAGGCACAATTCCCAAATGTTTTGAAGAGTCACCCCTTCCTAACAAAATCAAGGGTATTGGTTTCCAAGCAGTTCTTGGAAATGAAAATAGGCAGAACTGGAAATACTATTTCAGACCACACACTTAGCCTGCTCCTCACAATAATCTGGCGTTGGAAATTTCTCAAGACCAAAGTAACTTATCTTTTTAAGTATACAGTCTGCTGAGAGCAAGGAGTTAAGGGTAGAAGCAGCAGTGAACTCTTTTTTTTTTTTTCCCCTAATTGTAGCTGGACTTCTGAAAATATTCTGACAGCAGCATAAAAGCTATCTCCGTGCATGAATCAATCTAGTATTTTAGCAACACGAGAAATCTATAATGGCAGGTAAGAGTGTTTAATAAGTGGGATTGGGAAAAGTTTGATTTAAGCCAGTTCACTTATTTTATGGGATTGCTGAGAGGCCTTTGTAGGCAGTTATTTCCAGATAGCTTATCCTTGGTAAAGCTTGAAGTACCTTCCAAAGTCAAAGAGTGCTTTAGAAAAAGGGAAGTCAACAACATTATCTTCTAAGGTTTCTTTATTGTTTGCATGAAGCAAACTTCCATTGTACTACATACTTTGAATGGAACTTCCTTTTAAATCTTCATTGGATTTTTTGATTACCCTCTTGCAAGATCAACAACAGCTATCCCATGATGGGAAAAAAACATGGTCCACTTTTGAAAAGTAACAAGAGCCATGTGCTATAAATGTAGACCCAAGATTTTTTCTTAGTGTAACTCATCACTACTCATGAAGAAAATTCAGAAGGACATGGAAGGGCATTGGTTTGTCCAGTATCAGTATTCAGGTCAGCTAGTCTGAAAAGAAAATGAAGAGAGACCCAGTGGGTCAGTAACAGAAGCAGCATATAAAGACTTTAAAAAATAATGCTAATAAAGATATAAGCCAATAGCAGTAAACTACTATTTTTACTAGATACTAGGTACTAGGGCTACCCTGACAAATTACCACAAACTGGTTTCTTAAATAACTGAAATGTATTCTCTTATGGTTCTGCAATCGTGTGTTAGCACTGGTTCCTTTGGGGGCTCTCGGGGAGAATCTATCCTGCCTCTCTGTCCTACTGCCTGGGGGTTGCCAGCAAGACTAGGCATTGCTTGGGTGTAGCTGAATAGCTCTAATTTCTGCCTCACTCAAGTCCCTAAATGACAAGCCAGTTCTCAGTGATAGTCATTACTTGGCCGTCTTTCCTGTGTGTCTCTGTTTTTAAGTGGCCTTCTTTTAAAGACCTGTCATTCAGATTTGGGCTACCCCCATGGCTCGGAGGTAAAGATTCTACTGGGCAATGCAGGAAACAAGAGTTTGATCCTTGGGTTGGGAGGATCCTCTTGAGAAGGAAATGGCAACCCACTCCAGCATTCCTTCCTGGGAAATCCTATGGACAGAGGAGTCTGGCGAGATACAGTCCGTGATATTGTTGTCATTGAGTCACTAAATTATGTCTGATTCTTTGCGACCCCATGAACTGCAGCACACCAGGCTTCCTTGTTCTTTACAATATCCTGGAGTCTGCTCAAACTCATGTCCATTGAGTCAGTGATGCCATCGAACCATGTCATCCTCTGTCATCCCCTTCTCTTGCCCTCAATCTTTCCCAGTATCAAGGTCTTTTCCAATGAATTGGCTCTTTGCATCAAGTGGCCAAAGTACTGGAGCTTCAGCTTCAGCATCAGTCCTTCCAATGAATATGCAGGACTGATTTTCTTTAGGATTGACATTTGATCTCCTTGCTCTTCAAGAGACTCTTAGAGTGCATGGGGTCACCAAAGAGTTAGGACTTAGCAACTAAACAATGACAACATTCAGATTTAGGGCCCACCTTAAACCATCATGACTTCATCTTAATTTAACCAATTATAGCTGAAGAGATGCTTTTTCCAAATAAGATCACATTCTGAAATTCCAAGTAGACATGAATCTTGGAGGATGCTATTCCATCAGTACAAGCATTATAGGAATTATCAGTATTCCGTGACCTCGGATATCTATAGAGAGACTCATGGCATGGAGGAGAGTGCTTGAATTGGCTGCTTATGCTACAGGCTTGGTTTGGTGTTGGACTTGGCAGTATCTTTGTAGTTCACACATGAATGGAGGGGTTAGAGGAGTTCAGAAGTCCTTACCTTGGGAACCTTGAACAGACTTCAAGACCTCCATTAATCTTCTAAGATTGTATGCACATCATTGCATCTAGTATGCTTACACTTTTTAAAAAAATAGAATTTCCCTGTCTTTTTTGAGTTTCCCTAAGAGAACTTAGACCCAAAAGGCTAAGAACAATTGTATCAAATCATCTGTAAGGTCATTCAGAACATTCTGATTCCTGGATATATGTTTGATCTGTTATATTTCCCCAATTTTATGATGCATTCAGAGTTTCTGGATTGTGTACTAAAAGTATAGCCTTTAATATTATTTTATTTTGAAGAGTTTCTGGCTCATTCATTTCTAATCTGCTTCATTCCACATAACCCACAGGGGGATTATTTTCTATGTTTCTCATGTTTTATGCAGTAGGAAATGTAAATTAAACTCAGAACTGGAAGGAAACAAGCTAATGTCTGCAATGAGGGGAGGGGTTGGGAGAAACATAGCTGAAAGAGTTTACAACTAGGCATACAGAGTTTGGTATCAAAGACTATAGAACAGAGCTGCTGAAAGGAAGCAAGTAGGGGAGGTGGGTAAGGCTGGAGGTGATGCTGTGGGATTGGAGCTTTAGAGTAGACTCCACTTTCCCCTCAGAGTCTGGGATGTCACTTGTCCCATATTTTAGTGTCTCCCTAGTAAATAACAATTTCCTAGTTATTAAAAGCAATTCCTTTTAAAGGCAGCTCTCATCAGATCACACAGTCTGTACTGTGTTTTGAAAGAATACACTCCCTCTGGTTTTCCTTGGCACCATTTATGCACATCCACATCCACGAACAACATAGCTCTTCAAGAACCATAGACAACTTGTTCATAGATCATCTGATCTCCATCTGTTTTACCCTCCTTTTTTTTTTATATTTGACTGATTTTCATTTCTTCATCTTTTTGGAGCTTTCCCACAAACAGATGAGTGAGAGGAAGGAAATGGATCTAGTCTACTGACTGAATTGCTACTTTTCTATTATTTGAAAAAAAAATGTTTGGTCCTGAGAAGCAATTTTAGTTATATATCCTTTTCCCTGTTACCACAGAAAATCAAATCAATCTTTTTATATTGGTACAAGATAGAATTGAAAACTCACCTTTACTCTGGAAGGTTGGGTTTAAAATAATAAAAACTTTTTAAAAAAGAAATTTTTGTCCTTCATGATAGTTTGTCACTGATTTCCTTAATTTCTTTAAGCTTTGTTTCCATTTATATGACTATATTAGAAAATGTGAAAAAACATCAATCCTTTCCTAGTTTTTTTTTACTCCACTCTAGGGATGTTCTGTAGGCTCATATGTGCATGAGTGGAGTCAATTTCTCTTATGTATTCTCAAATTGACACTGCTGAGTATTCTTTTGAGAAAAAAACTCTTAAAGAAAGCCCCAGGTAAAAATCCATTCAGAAATGAGTGTGAAGTCTCTTTCCAAGAGAACACATTCTGCACATCCTTGTGAAAAAAGTAAACCAGAGTATAGCCAGAGACCCTCAGGGAATGTTGTGTTCATAATTATTCCTTAAAGGTCAGTGAAAAGAAGGAAAAGCACTGAGGAAGTTTTGACATGGAACTTTCGAGTACACTGGCCAAGAAATGAATCCCAGGCAGGCAAAATTTGAAATTTAAGAAATTAAGCTTGAAATAAAAGCTTGATCTTTTAAGCTTGAAATAAAAGGTAATGGGGAAGTCTGGGAAAAAGGGAAAGGAAACCGCAACCCCTGAAGAGTTGCTGAAAACCCAGAGGGCACCCAGGGAACCTGCCAAGGTCCACACAGTCATTGCCCATCTTGTCCTGCCTTTCAAAGACTTTCAAGATGTCTGCTGAAAGCTCAGAACAAAACTGATTTAGCCATTTTGGACTTGTCATTTTTTGTTTCTTATGGTCACTCACTTTCTATATAGCTGAAAAAGAGTCAACCCACTAATTTGCGTTGTATTAGGATAGCATCTAAGATGTAAAAAAAAATTTTAATTTATATATATCTATATATATATATAATTTTCCCCAAGTGGGGGAATGGAAAGCGTATTACCTAGATGAGTGCTTTAAACTGTAATTAATCAAATCCATTTCACTTCCTTTCACTAATTAAGCTCATTTTAGGATGTGCATGGCTCCAGTTGGAGCTTCCCAGGTAGCTCAGTGATAACTGCCTGCCAAGCAGGAGACATGGTCGGGAAGATCTCCTAGAGAAGGAAATGGCAACCCACTCCAGTATTCTTTCTTGGGAAACCCCATGGACAGAGGAGCTGAGTGGGCTGTAGTCCACGGGGTCACAAAGAGGTGGCCGTGACTAAGCGGCTAAACAGAGGCAGCAGCAGTCCTCCAGGCGACATGGAGCCTAAACAAGATGTTTGCCCAGGTTATTTTCTAGCAGCTTGGAGTCAGCTGTGTCTAGTTTGAGCTGAACTAGTTAAGACTGGATAGGACCCCTGACCCTCCAACTGGGCATGCTTGCATGTCCTCTCGGTGACCTTTTGAACACTGGGGTAGGGGAGGGCTTATAGCTCAGTTACATCTGCAGGGAAGGATGACTATCACACCTTTCCTCAATCATCTTCCCCCATACCCCACCACCCCTACCCCCGCCCATGCCTCAGAGTGCCCTGCGGCTGTATTCCTTAGTCCATAAATACCCACAGGCCCTCACCTCCAAGGAGGTGGGCTTGGGGTTTGTTTTTCTGTTTCCTCACACCTCCACTTTTCAAATAAACTCTCTCTTTCCTCTTTGCTACAAACCTTGGTGTCTCAGCACTTAGGCTGCTGTCTTCCTGCAAAATGAGCCTGATTGGGAAATAAGCTTTCTAAATGGGCATCTTAACCAAGTAAACTAAAGTTTTTGTGAATGATTTTTGGTTCACAGTTTTCAATAGATTTTACTTTTTTGTAATACTATATCTGAGTAAGGGCTGCTTCATTAAAGTCATTCATAATGAAGTCCTGCTGCTGCTGCTGCAAAGTCGTTTCAGTCGTGTCCGACTCTGTGCGACCCCAGAGACGGCAGCCCACCAGGCTCCCCTGTCCCTGGAATTCTCCAGGCAAGAACACTGGAGTGGGTTGCCATTTCCTTCTCCAATGCAGGAAAGTGAAAAGTGAAAGTGAAGTCGCTCAGTCATGTCCGACTCCCAGCGACCCTATGGACTGCAGCCTACCAGGCTCCTCCGCCCATGGGATTTTCCAGGCAAGAGTACTGGAGTGGGTTGCCATTGCCTTCTCCATAATGAAGTCCTACCCTCTACTATCTTTCTCCTGTTTGTTTAGTTTGGCTTTCTCTTAAAAAGTTGGAATGGGGGGGCAGGCACAACACAGAGCTTGAGGCTAAGGAATTCAGTTTACATAGCCAGTTTCATCAGATCTTTACTAAAACTGATGATCTCTGTGGCTAACTTGTAATTTTCCTCCTCTGCTACCCCTTCTTTTCTCTGCATACTTCAACAGGAGATGGAAACTATTTGCAAAACTCACAGTAAGATCCTCAAAAGGCCAGGAGGGTTTTTTAAATCCAACTTGACTGTAAGGGGCAGTATGGTTCAAGTATAAAGTCGTGAGAGTGGTAACCATAGCTCAAGGAAGGCATTGTGGCCCAAGTAAGCGTCAACTAAGTTCATATCAGAATGTATTCCCTAAAGTGAAAAGTTTTCCCCAAAGAGCAAGAAAATGCCATTGACAGACATTTTGAAAGAAAGGAGACAAAATATAAAAGAAGTCTGTCTTACCCTTGCAGAGAACTGGCAATATACCTTTAATAACCCTGGCTTGTTGGTGATTAAAAACAAGCTAATTAAATATTTTGTTATTCTAAATGACCTTGTGGAGTGCTTAAGACAGAATTTAAAAAGTAAGTGCTTTCTCCTATTTGTGCTGCGGATTACACCACAGCGTTCCTCCCTTCCTCTCACACATATGGATGATCAGTCATCTACTTGGGTCTAAGGAATCTTAAATGCTATATTTAGTTATTCTCAGTGAACTTCTGTTTCTTTTTTAAAACTTTACTAGCATAAGGAGGGGCTTGGACATTAGCTATCAAGTTTCCCTGAAGGTAACACAGCAGTTATAAAATGGTTTAAATAATTCGACATTGGGTAGTACAAAACCGTGACAAAACTGGTCCTAAATAAATATAACTATGTCAATCAAAATGTATTTAGAGATCCAGTTATCGTGATAGAATTCTGAAGATCACTAAGACTTGAAACAGCTACTTAAAATACTCTAAGTCGGTGCTTTCTCAATCTCGGCCCTACAGAGATTTTTAAGTTGGTAGTTCTTTGTCGCTGGTGGTGGGGAACTGTCTGGGGCCCTGTAGGCTGTTTAGGAGCATCCCTGGCCTCCACCCATCAAGTGTCTAATCCTGTGTGTGTTAGTCACTCAGTCATGTCCTACTCTTTGCGACCCTACAGACTGTAGCCCACCTGGCTCCTCTGTCCTTGGGATTCTCCAGGCAAGAATACTGGAGTGGGTTGCCATGCCCTCCTCCAGGGGATCTTCCCAATCCAGGGATTGAACCCAGGTTTCCTGTATTGCAGGCAGGTTCTTTACCTTCTAAGCCACCTTGGCCAAGTTGAGAACCGAAAACATCTCCAAACATTTCCAAATACCCCCTCAGGAACAAATTTTACCCCTAGGTGAGGACCACCATTTTAAATCATTGCAGAAAGACAATTCAGCTTTTTGCAATCTCATTTTTCCTTTTCCTCTTATGTTAGCTCACAATAATTTCTGAACATCCCATGTTTTTCCTTTTATCTCTGAAAACATGACTTTTTTTTTTTTTTTTAACTGTCCTTCTTTAGGTGGGAGATGAGTCCTATAGGCTCCCACCTCCAACGGAGGCTGCTTACCCCTACTCTCTACAGGGAGAAAAGCCCGCTCCCCTTTAAACCAGGGCTCCTTCATATTGTGCTCCCCTTAGTCTTGTCACTGGGACACACAGGCTGCTTTCAGGGTGGCAGGCCTCCCAAAACTAGGATTTTTGTGTCCCACAGCTTCCCAGCTGGAAGGGCTCTGAAGGATGCTTTGAAGCGATGTTCTAACAGATTCTGAGACTTAAGCTTGAAGGGGAGGTTGTGGAGGAACTTGGAAGAGATTTAAAGACTCCCACTGTGCGGGCCAACTGAACTCAAGACAAGGAATCGGACTCATTGTTTACTGATAATAGTAGAAACTTATTTTTCCACACACCAACTTGGCAGGACCTTAGTTCCGAGTATTCCTAGGTTAATGCAAGTCAATTAACTTTAAGACAAAGTATTTCCAAAACAAATTTAACGGTCTTCTTGTCCTGCCTGCCCCCCTAGAAAGGCTTTTCATTATTCCCCACCTTATTAGAAGCCTGCTGGGAGTGCTTTTAAAATGCCTTCGAATAAGTAGGCAAAGAAAAGTTACCTAGGTCTCTAGGTCTCTGCCTTCTTGTTTATTTTGCCATTTCTCTTAGGTTTACATCTAAATCTTTGAGGTACAAAAACTAAATCATCATCTGCACTATGAAACTTGAATAAAATGCGTGTAGTCTGCTCCGTTCTGTGGCTTTTGACTCTGTGTAGTGCGTCTAATGCTAGTGGAGAACGTGGATCCTGACAAAGCACCGCAAATTGAACACAGCTTATAATAGTAACAGGTATTTGTTATATATTTACTCTGTGCCAAAGACTGAGCTAAAGTTATTTAAATTTTTTCTTTCTTACATTTAATTACTCATTTCTCATTACAACTTTATGAACTAGGTCCTGTCATTCACTATTGAGATAAGGAAACAGGCTTAGAGAAGAGAAGATCATATTTTAAGTGACAGAGTAGGAATTCAGACTCCATCATTGACTACTCTCAAAGCCTTTATTCATTAGTAGATGGATAGGTTGACCAATCACCTTGTTACAGGATGGCTATTTTCCCAGGAAATTCCTTGAAAAGATCTTGTCATGAAGGTTGGCTCCTAAAGGCAATCTGCACAGAGAGGATCCTCTCTTCCTTTTTAAGGAGCTACTTCTTATAATGTGATCCAATGACTATCTGCTGAGGATCTTGCACCTCTGAAGAAGCAGATCCATGAGTTCCTCAGTTCCTACCCCAGACCTAATAATTCAGAACTTCTATAATGAATGGGGGAGGAGGCAATGGCAACCCACTCCAGTACTCTTGCCTGGAAAATCCCATGGACAGAGGAGCCTGGTAGGCTTCAGTCCATGGGGTCTCGAAGAGTCAGACATGACTAAGCGACTTCACTTTTACTTTTCACTTTCATGCACTGGAGAAGGAAATGGCAACCCACTCCAGTGTTCTTGCCTGGAGAATCCCAGGGATGGAGGAGCCTGGTGGGCTGCCATCTATGGGGTCGCACAGAGTCGGACACGACTGAAGTGACTTAGCAGTAGCAGTAGCATAATGAATGGGAAGTAAGCCTAAGTATCTGCACTTAAAAAAACAAATAACAACAGCAACAACAAAACCCTCACCTTTCTTATACCCTGGAAAGTCTCTAACCATTGACCTATGCTGTCAGAAGAGATTCATTCTCAGGGCTGGGTGTTAGGTTTCCTCTTCTAGACCCTCTGGAGGATTCCTTCAAGCAGGCTCCCTTGCTCTCTGACTTCCAGGTGACTTTAGACATGGGAGGCTGGGGGCATTAACAAGAGATCAGGAGAAATGGGAGGGATAAGGTCTTTAGCCCTCAGGCTCCCTTCCTATCTGGTTATTGCAACTTGGCCGCCTCGTGCACCCAAAGGCTCCAGCGACTGTCAGGGAGCCCTTTCCACACAAATGTCCAGATTCTAGGAATCACACCCTCCTTTTGTCCAATTAGGCTCTGGGTGGTAAATGCTTCTTTCTGGTGCTCCCTGTAGGGTATCAGACTATCTTCCACTAGTTTCAAGAAAGTCTGACCACATCTCTTAACCAGCCCCCATTTGAGAGCATCCTCTGGTTCCTGGCAGAACCTTGAATACCCTGACAAACATGACCCAAACAGCCATAGTTTTACTTCTCCTGGGTTATTCTTCCTATATTGCACCTATCAGGGACTTGATAGCCTTAAGTTATGATAAAAGTATACTTTTCTTTCCAGCTGTTGTAAGGATTAAAGATACTTGCATAAATTGGTTAACATGTGCATCCTACCAACTCAGTTATTGCTAATTCCTGTCACCTATTGACAGCACACTGCCTCTGTCTCCTCATTAATGTAACTTGATTGACCTCCAAGGTGATGCTTACTCTCTTCAGTTCTCCTTTTCCTTGATGCCCTCTCTCACCCAGTCATCCACCAACTCTTACCTTTTGTTTGCTCTGACTTCACTGATTTGCTCAGGCTCACTGGGACTTAACAGTGTTCACTGTAAGAGCAAGCGTCAACTCCCTTTGTCTCCAAGCCATGTCACTTCTGTGTGTCTGAGCAACAGACTTTTCCACTAACTCTAAATTGACCTTTATTTCCTCTAAAGTGCCAGTTTGCAGGCATCTCCAGATTTAGCCCTCCGAACTTCCCTGAATTTAACCTTCAGTTTCATGAGGGCCCCCCCATCAGGGCCTTCCATAGACTTCCCTGTAATCTAATCGTTTTTAAAACCCCAATCATGCTTCTAAATAATGTCCCACTATATGGAGCTTTCAAACTTCTTAGAATATCAACTCTGTATTTATCCTCATGTCATCACACCTGTCCAAGTACTCAGGTACAGGTGATGGGTTTTTCTCAGCCTAGAAACAGTGGGGGGCGGGGGGGAACAACTGGTTTCTAACCTAGAAAAAAATTTAGGGAAGTAGAATAATATGTTTGTTCACTTGAGCACCAAACAAGTGCCAGGTGCTCTGACAGGCACAGAAGGTTGATGTTTCTGCCCACAGCATATGCAAGAATGCCAGCAAAGGGGTGAGCCAGTCTCCTCCACCCAGTCATCCTTCATAACTCCTTATGAGTTAACCGGTGGATTTTCAAGGAAGGCAATCAGACTAGTGGGGAATCACTGAGCCCAGACCCTACAGTTGAATCACTATACAAAATACTCTACCTGCTTCTATCCAATGAACCATAACGATTTATGGTGGGTTGTGATACCAATAAGGTTCCTGCTGAACCCATTATAGTCTGTCTTGGGTCCCATGTTTTAGTTGGAATATGCTGTTTGCATTGGGGTAACTGACTCCTGCCTGATTTGCTCTCACACCTTGTTTAAAACACAGCCTGTGGAAGTATTTCAGTATAGATTAACTAGTAGAATCACCAGGCTTCCTGTAGGCTTTTCTGTAAGTGTTGACTCTTGCTGTCTAGGGGCTTTAATTATGTGCTGTATGACACTCCTGTTTTCTCTGGGACATGAGTGTTATTCCATAGTCCCTGCTTCAATTTGTTCTTTTTCCTGGCCTTGTGTCTCTGCAAAGAATTTACAATTTTTTGTGGAGAGTCTCTTATGACTAGGGATGACTGACACTCCACTTGTAAGGTGTGGGGATCTTTTAGAGCAATTGTTTTCCAGTCGCTCAGTTGTGTCTGACTCTTTGCTACCCCATGGACAGCAGCACAACAGGTTTCCCTGTCCTTCACCTTTTCCTAGAACTTGCTCAAACTCATGTCCGTTGAGTCAATGGTGCCATCCAACTGGCTCGCTCTCTGTCATCCCCTTCTCCTCCTGCCTTCACTCTTTCCCAGCATTAGGATCTTTTCTAATGAGTCGGCTGTTTGCATCAGGTGGCCAAGGTATTGGACCTTCAGCATCAGTCCTTCCAATGAATATTCATGATCAATTTCCTTTAGGATTGACTGGTTTGATCTCCTCCTTGCAGTCTAAGAGATTCTCAAGAGTCTTATTCAACACCACAGTTCAAAAGTATCAGTTCTTTGGTGCTTACCCTTTATGGTCCAACTCTCACATCCATACATGGAAAAACCATAGCTTTGACTATATGGACTTTTGTCAGCAAAGTAATGCCTATGCTTTTTAGTATGCTGTCTAGGTTTGTCATAACTTTTCTCCCCAAGAGCAAGCATCTTTTAATTTCATGGCTGCCATCACCATCTGCAGTGATTTTGGAGCCCAGGAAAATAGCCTAGAGCATACCAGACACCAATAGCTTAATTCTTTTCAAACCCTGTACACTAAGGGTTACCCACCCAAGCTATCTACACATAGAAAAGAATAATCTTATCTAAAATGTGAAGTTACACCTGTATAATATTGTTAGGGCTCCTTATTTTATATGTGAAGTTTCATTTGAAGAAACTGAAGTCTGAAAGCCTAAAGAAATTTTTCCAAGTGTCCTTTCACCTTTCATTTCGTCTGGAACGTATTCTGTGGTTATTTAGGAGTGGAATGAGATAGATATCTTGTGTTTATTTAGCCTGTTTTTCAAAGTATATTTCCCAGGTGTGCAAGAAGAGGTAGAATGATTGCAAACCAAAATTTGTGAGAGAATGAGGGAATAAACCTCTGATTAAAAAATGTATATTATTCCACATCAAACAATTCATAAGCTAGATAAACTGTGTGGGAAACTCATTACTGAAAATATTTAACAGTGTCAGAGGATAAAGGAAACAATACACCCAGCTAAGAAATATTCACTTTGGCCCTAGGAATCTAGGTCTGTAGACTTTTAAGCAACTGCTACTGCTAAGTCACTTCAGTTGTGTCCAACTCTGTGCGACCCCATAGACAGCAGCCCACCAGGCTTCCCCATCCCTGGGATTCTCCAGGCAAGAACACTGGAGTGGGTTGCCATTTCCTTCTCCAATGCAGGAAAGTGAAAAGTGAAAGTGAAGTTGCTCAGATGTGTCCGACTCCCAGTGACCCCATGGACTTCAGCCTACCAGGCTCCTCCATCCATGGGATTTTCCAGGCAAGAGTACTGGAGTGGGGTGCCATTGCCTTCTCCACTTTTAAGCAAAGCCCAACTCAAATCAAGCTTCTGATATCTGTGTAAATTCAATATCTGTGAAGATGTTAAGAACCTGCAGTAAAAAACAAACAAACAAAAAAACAGTTTATAAAGTGAATCTCTAAAACTTATTTCCCAGTGTGTATCCCAAGCTGAAGATTTTAGTTACACTTTTAGAAAGGTAGGGTGCCCCTCATTGTTTAGGAAAAGCAAAAGGAAAAAGATGACTTTTTAAGCCATAGAATGGAAAATTCCTGGAAATCATCTATCTCTATTTTCAAAAGAGGTTACCTTTCACCTCAAATGGGGAGCTAAGCATTGTCACCAAAGCTACCTCATCTTCAAGTACTTGAAGACAATCTGTGTCTGTCCTGAATGCACCTGGTGCCAAACCCAGGTTAAGTAACAACCATGCAGAGCTTGGACGCTGTGCCCCAAGTTGAATTTTTCACCTGTGCATTCTAGTGGAAGCCTACTGAGTTGTCTTCTCAAATTCCCAAATCAGTGTCCCTTCCCTGGGAACACCCTTGCTTTTCCACAGAGCTAGGATTCTAGCTGCCATCTTCCCTACCATGTAACCCTGTTTCTTGGCTACAACTAACTGTTCCAAGAGTGGACACCAGGCCCCCAAACAGGCAAGTGAGTTGTTGTTCAGTTGCTAAGTTGTGTCTGACTCTTTGTGACCCCATGGACTGCAGCACGCCAGGCTTCCCTGTCCTTCACTGTCTCCCAGGTTTGGCTCAAATTCAAGTCCATTGAGTTGGTGATGCTATCTAATGAAGCAAGTCAGAGTTCCCCCAAAAGTAATATGAAATTCATACCCATAGAAATATTCATCTGTATATCTATCTATCTATATGTCAATTTGGGAACCGTGTTTTCTGCCACCTCTTCCAAAGAATAAAAATATGTAGACAATTGTAGTCTCCTAAGTGGTCCTCCAAAAAGCAAGATCACAGTGTGATCCATCCAAAGTGCTGCTCACCTACACCCAAACATTGCAGTATCTTCATATAAAAATAAATTTGATCATGTCACTCTACTGCTGAAAATCTTGAACAGCCATCATATGACATGGTTCACATAATCTCATCTTTACATATGTTCATATCCCAACAACTCTCTTCCCCCCTACCCCCATTAGATCCTTTCTATGACCCCCAGACAACTTCACAATCAGTCATAGAACATCTACTCTTCAGACTCACTGAGTGTTTCCTGACTTCATGTACCCTCTCCACCCTCTGCCTGAAATATCCTTTCCCCTGTTTTTGTTTGGCAAACAGTTTTTCATCCTTCATGTCCTGCTCAAACAGCAGCCCTACAGAAGACTTCCATGTTTCTTATTCACTTCCACCTCCCCTGAAAACCCTCTACCAATTCCTCATGGGTGAACTAGCCATTCCTCTGTCTTTAACTGTAGTTTATATCTGCCTTTCATAAAATTATGCCTATAAAGCTGTAAGTACATACCTGTCTTCCCTTCAAGAATTGCATACCCTAGTTAGCTATCTCCCAGTGCTGAGGAATATGGGACATCCTCTGTGTACAGGGATCCAACTTATGCTAAACCACCAAATGCCCCTCCTCAAGTTGATTTTTGGGAAACAGATTAAGTGTTCCTGGAAGGTAGTGATAGCTTACATCCCAAAGCCAGGGCAGAGCCCAGTGCTTCACACATGCTGGGCACTCAACATATGTTGAAAAGATGTATGGATATTTTGTGTTTTCAGAGCGTACTGCTGGTCCTGTTCGTGACGCCAATTGTCTCACTGTTCACACTGTCCACAATGTTCTCTGAACCCAGGGTAGGTAAGGTGCAAGCCAAAGAGGCTGGAAGGAGATTTGAGGAACTGCAGACACGTTTATCCTCTCCTGGCTGGCATGGCAGCCATTATACCAGCTCTCTCCTGGCTGACTGAAGCAGCCGTAGCAGCAGCCACAACATAATCATAATGTAGCAATAACATAGTCCATGACACTAACCTCATATATAACGTCCTCACAGTGTTGCTCATGAGTAGCCCCAGTGTGGCAGCAGCCAGGGCTTTCATGAATCTCATACAGGCGCACCACACAAAGCAGCTCCTGAGCACCTGAGTACCCCGTGACACACATGTGCAGTGCTACAAGCGATCGTAGCTGTTACATAGTCATTGTTTACAGAACATGAGGCAAGAGGGTGTGAGAGCATGGCATGAGAGAGCCTGACTGACACCATCTTGTTAATTTCCCCACACAGAGTATAAAACAGGGAGCAAAATGTAAAGGATTAGAAAGATGCTCAAAGGATTCCTGTAAAAAACAACTTAAGGATTGGTTTATTTGTCAGCAAAAGGTAGTTAGTTCAGTTCAGTCGCTCAGTCGTGTCCAACTCTTTGTGACCCCATGAATCGCAGCACGCCAGGCCTCCCTGTCCATCACCAACTCCCGGGGTTCACTCAGACTCATGTCCATCGAGTCAGTGATGCCATCCAGCCATCTCATCCGCTGTCGTACCCTTCTCCTCCTGCCCCCAATCCCTCCCAGCATCAGAGTCTTTTCCAATGAGTCAACTCTTCGCATGAGGTGGCCAAAGTACTGGAGTTTCAGCTTTAGCATCATTCCTACCAAAGAAATCCCAGGGCTGATCTCCTTCAGAATGGACTGGTTGGATCTCCTTGCAGTCCAAGGGACTCTCAAAAGTCTTCTCCAACACCATAGTTCAAAAGCATCAATTCTTCGGCACTCAGCCTTCTTCACAGTCCAACTCTCACATCCATACATGACCACAGGAAAAACCATAGCCTTGACGAGACGGACCTTTGTTGGCAAAGTAATGTCTCTGCTTTTGAATATGCTATCTAGGTTGGTCATAACTTTCCTTCCAAGGAGTAAGCATCCTTTAATTTCATGGCTGCAGTCACCATATGAAGTGATTTTGGAGCCCAAAAAAATAAAGTCTGACACTATTTCCCCTGTTTCCTCATCTATTTTCCATGAAGTGATGGGACCAGATGCCATGATCTTTGTTTTCTGAATGTTGAGCTTTAAGCCAACTTTTTCACTCTCCTCTTTCACTTTCGTCAAGAGGCTTTTTAGTTCCTCTTCACTTTCTGCAATAAGGGTGGTGTCATCTGCATATCTGAGGTTATTGAGATTTCTCCCGGCAATCTTGATTCCAGCTTATGTTTCTTCTAGTCCAGCATTTCTCATGATGTACTCTGCATATAAGTTAAATAAGCAGGGTGACAATATACAGCCTTGACGTACTCCTTTTCCTATTTGGAACCAGTCTGTTGTTCCATGTCCAGTTCTAACTGTTGCTTCCTGACCTGCATACAGATTTCTCAAGAGGCAGGTCAGGTAGTCTGGAATACCCATCTCTTTCAGAATTTTCCACAGTTGATTGTGATCCACACAGTCAAAGGCTTTGGCATAGTCAATAAAGCAGAAATAGATGTTTTTCTGGAATTCTCTTGCTTTTTCCATGATCCAGCAGATGTTGGCAATTTGATCTCTGGTTCCTCTGCCTTTTCTAAAACCAGCTTGAACATCAGGAAGTTCACAGTTCACATATTGCTGAAGCCTGGCTTGGAGAATTTTGAGCATTACTTTACTAGCGTGTGAGATGAGTTCAATTGTGCAGTAGTTTGAGCATTCTTTGGCATTGCCTTTCTTTGGGATTGGAATGAAAACTGACTTTTTTCAGTCCTGTGGCCACTGCTGAGTTTTCCAAATTTGCTGGCATATTGAGTGCAGCACTTTCACAGCATCATCTGTCAGGATTTGGAATAGCTCAACTGGAATTCCATCACCTCCACTAGCTTTGTTCGTAGTGATGCTTTCTAAGGCCCACTTGACTTCACATTCCAGGATGTCTGGCTCTAGATGAGTGATTACACCATCATAATTATCAGGGTCGTGAAGATCTTTTTTGTATAGTTCTTCTGTGTATTCTTGCCACCTCTTCTTAATATCTTCTGCTTCTGTTAGGTCCATACCATTTCTGTCCCCCAAAAGGTATTCTGCCCTCAAATAAGGGGATACACTGGTTAACCTTGTAAGCTCCTTGAGATTAAGGATGGCAACTACTCCTCCTCTTTGTATTTCTACAGAAATTCCCACTGTATCACATATATTATGGGCATCCAAAAATGTTTATGACATTTAATGATTTGAGGTATCATAATTAAGAGTATGTGAAAATAAAATTTTGAGTCAAATATATAATCTTGATTAGAATATTTCTATAAATTAAAATGTTAAATTGAAAATTTAGAGATGACCATTTTTCCTTAATATTAGCTGTTTCCAAACTTCCCTTCATCACAATTGTATATACTAAGTAGCCATTTAAACTACCTCATTTAGCCTTTTCTTTTCTTTATAGTTTTTGATTGACCTCTCTGAAATAGATGCACATGCAAGGAAATGATGAAATATTAGCAGAGAAGAGTGAAATGAAAAAATTCATATCTTTTTAGTTGATAGAGATATTCAAAGGGTATTAGAAGTGGGAGACGCTATGCTGGTCATGAGGGGTAAACGTCCATGCAAATGTGACTGGCAGGTTTAAGAAGTTAGACCAGCTTCAGAAATGGTCTATCTAGAGTGTTCTGGATGAAAGCAACAGTGAGAGACTTTGGTACAGTTTTACATGGCCATAAAATCACCACCAGGTAAACTGTGACTCTTCAGGTGTTCCATTGTACAGAAGCTGAGTACTGCTACTGCTAAGTCACTTCAGTCGTGTCCGACTCTGTGCGACCCCATAGACGGCAGCCCACCAGGCTCCTTTGTCCCTGGGATTCTCCAGGCAAGAACACTGGAGTGGGTTGCCATTTCCTTCTCCAATGCATGAAAGTGAAAAGGGAAAGTGAAGTCGCTCAGTCGTGTCCGACTCTTAGTGACCCCTGGACTGCAGCCCACCAGGCTCCTCCATCCATGGGATTTTCCTGGCAAGAGTACTGGAGTGGGGTGCCATTGAAGGCAAGTGAGACAGTCGGAGAGTGAGGTTTGCAACTCTTGTCTTACAGTGCTGTCAAGTAATTTTCCCTGTGGAAGTCAGCATCCTGTTTATCCCCAGAAGGTTTTTTCTTCACCTCTATCACCTAATTCCTCACTAATTTATTTAAAAAACATAATTATTCAGCAGGCTACTACCTAGCCCTCAATAAAACAAATGCTTGAATCAAAATAATAGGTCCCTGTGTTTCAATTTTTAAAAAGCATCTGACTACAGAACCAACTATTGCTTTTAAGCAGCCATTTTAAAAACAGATTGCAACAAAGCCGAAAATGCAGAGAAGAGTGGCTTCAGATTTCAAAAAGGTCACCCTTTTTTATGGGTTGTCATATGACCAGATAGTCCACTTGCAGTTGTATTTAGTTCACTGCAAAGAGTTGAGAAATAGCCTAATTTGTTAGGGAGTCTTTTTAGTTTTATCCCATCTCAGTTCATCTTATCTTTATTTGGAATTTGTGTGACAGCTTTGAACTAAACACACTGAAGAGGACATCATGAAAAAATGTAAAATATCTTTGTCTTCTTATTTCTTCCCCAAGTATGGATAAATCTCTGGCAAGTACATCTGTGCACGTCTGTTCACAGGGCATATGTTTGCAAGTGCAATTAGCATTTCTTTAGCATACTATACTTAGTGATCCACTGACTTAGGATTCATTGGAAAATTTTCCTCCAAAATATCTTGTGGATCACTAGGGCCACTGCTATGCTGCTTAGTGGTATAAAACACAGAAGTCTGAAGAGGTAGTATTTGGACTTCATAATTATGTGAGGACTTGCCATCAATCTTGCACTGTTCATCAGTAAAATACATATGAATCATATAATCTGCTGTCTAGAGTGTGAAACTCAAAACATAGGCCAGATATTTTTAAAAAATACATTCTCCCCCCCTTTTTTTGCTACATTTTTCTATTTAAAAAAAAAAAAAAACAGAACAAAAATCTACTGAAAAGCTTTGTGAAACAAAGCACATCAAGGACATTTCCACTTAACTACTGATTGAAAAGCATAAAGGAAGATACTGTATCAAAAGAAATACATCGTCATCCTTGCACCAGTAACCCCTGTAATGGTCTCAGTAGTAGTCTTGAAATTTGCTGAGTCTCCAGGAATTTCAAATTGATTTCATCAATTAACCTCATGTGTTTCCAGGAATCTAAAGAAGCCGGCCTTTGGGTTACATATGTATAAGCATATTCTCCGATGAACTTCCCAGATTGAAGCTGATCAAATGACTCATTAACAGAAAACCACGTGAGATACCAACACATCACAAGAGCTTCTTAACAACGACGAACCATTAATACCTAGTAAGTCATTAATAGTGAATCTAAATAGCAACTCCCCTCCTGATGGCATTGTAAGCTCTTTGTCAATACTTTGGAATATTAAGGTGTTCGCCTACATATTCATTACAGTTTATAATTAAAACCTAAGCTTAATAGGCCACAAGGCTAGTAAATGAAAAATCCAGAATTTAAAACCAGTGTTGAATGAATATAAAATTAGTTTTATTTCTAGTATGTATATCTCCATGAAAAGATTAATAGCTATATATTTCCTAGACCATTTTCCTTGCCTCCATCATGGGGTCAGTATATTAGTAATGATGAGGAAGACTAACTATGACTAATAAGCTAACTACTTATGATTGGGAAATAATTCTACCTTAACTTTGAGGGTTGGAAAAACAAAACTAGTGAGAGTCAAATGAAAAGAGGTGGCTGCAGTTTAAATAGGAAAAAATGAGGAGAGAAATGGAGAGAAGCCCTACTTTCCATTTAATAGGAAATTGCTAGAAAATGGATATATGACACATCTCTGCATTATCCAACCAAAGTTTGAGAATATATTCTCAGTACAGAAAATAACAGCACTCCCCAACTCTTGACACCAGGGACTGGTTTTGTGGAAGACAATTTTTCTGTAGACCAGGGAGTGGCAGGTTGGTTTGGGGATGATTCAAGTGCATTGCTTTTATTGTGCTTGTTATTTCTATCATTATTACCTCAGCTCCACCAGCATTAGATCCTGGAGGTTGAAGACCCCTGCGTTAGACCTCATTTCTTTCATTTGGCAATTATCCCTCCAATCGATATTTATTACCTCTGCTGCTGCTGCTAAGTCGCTTCAGTCGTGTCCGACTCTGTGCAACCCCATAGACGGCAGCCCACCAGGATCCTCCGTCCCTGGGATTCTCCAGGCAAGAACACGGAGTGGGTTGCCATTTCCTTCTCCCTTATTACCTCTAACCGCAGCTAAACATCCTTGAAAAAGTATTCCTTATTTATTCAGTGTTGCCCTATTTTACATATTTAAAATATCCATATTCCATACACGGTATGGAGTTATGCAAAACTTTCTCTGTACAGACAACCAAACAAACACCTCAAGGCACACAAGCCACAAAATGGAAGTCTGCAATGTATAGAGGATGAAATGGACTTCAGGGGAGCAACTGTTTTTTAGCAATGGTGCTAATAGCTCAAAAGCGATCATGTTGGAGATATTAAAAAAGTAAAACACTGCCAGAGGCTGTGGACAATGTGGATTAAGACACACATAGGAAATCTCAATACCGTGCTAGAGATGAGAACGTGACAGCTAGGTTACCATGGAGACAGAGCAAAGACACCAGCTACTAATCTGAATACCAATTAACAGCTAGCACTTCTTTATGTTACTAAAATTCGTTGTCAGGGCAACACACAGGATTGGCTCACATTATCAAATGAATAACAAACTGAATCCAAAAAGTCAGATTCTTTAAGATCCATAAAATTCTAAAGAAACTATTTATAGAGATTCATGCAGCTTTCAGGATAGTATCTGTTGTCTCTGTAATTCCCCATCCCTCAATTTCTGTAAAATATTCCTTAAGCTGATATTGGGATATATGTCTTAGTATTCTCATTTATGTTTCCAGCCAAAGTGCACACACACCGCCCGCCCCTCCCCTGCCACCCGCGCCACGAGAAACATCATCCAACAAGTTCTTTCAGTATAAGCAAAACACAAACAACCTAGGTTACATCTACACAAAATATTTGCCTGGGTAGCTATATTTTATCAGGGACCTGTACAGCGTGTGCTTCAGTTGCTCAGTTGTGTCTTTTGTGACCCCCGTGTATGAGAGCCTGCCAGGCTCCTCTGTCCACGGGATTTTTCGAGACAGAATACTGGAATGGGTTGCCATTTTCCTCCTCCAGGGGATCTTCATGATGAGGGATCAAACCCACATCTCTTGTGTCTCCTGCATTTCAGGCGGATCCCTTACCTACTGAGCCACCAGGGAAACCCCATCAGGCACCTGCTATCTGCTTATGTAACAGTTGCTTCATATATGGTATTTAGTCTGAAAAATGTATATATAGTACCCACATTTTGCTCAGAACCATGTTAAATTGAACTGTTTGCCACAGGTGAGATTCAGCCTGAACCTTTGTCTTCCAGAGTCTGTAATTTAAGAGCTAGCTTCTCTTATGCAAACACAGCACCTGTCACTCAGTAACTAGGTAACGTCGAACAAGCTAACTTCTCTAGTTCAGAGTCCTAGTATACTAAGGATTTCTAGTGAGATCTGACTGTTTCTCCGGAGAAGGCAAAAGCAACCCACTCCAGTACTCCTGCCTGGAGAATCCCATGGATGGAGGAGTCTGTAGGCTACAGTCCATGGGGTCGCTAAGAGTCAGACACGACTGACGCGACTTAGCAGCAGCAGCAGACCATTTCTCACTACCTGCACGGCAGCCACCCTGCTCCAGTCCACCAGCCCCGTTGCCCTGAGTGATTACGACAGCTTCCCAGCTTTGTCACCTGGTGTAATCTGTTATACAAACCAGCGGTTTGTTCCCTGTTTATGACCAGTCAACTCATGCTAAGCAATCAAGCCTAGTGGTATGGTAATCTAATTTACAGTATTCTGACTTCCAATAAATGACTTCCTAGTCATTATGTTTTTCTTTCAACATTTTGCTTCTATTTACCCACACTATAACATATTTGGAGAAGGCAATGGCACCCCACTCCAGTACTCTTGCCTGGAAAATCCCATGGGCGGAGCCTGGTAGGCTGCAGTGCATGGGGTCTTGAAGAGTCGGACACGACTGAGCGACTTCACTTTCACTTTTCACTTTCATGCATTGGAGGAGGAAATGGCAATCCACTCCAGTGTTCTTGCCTGGAGAATCCCAGGGACCGGGGAGCCTGGTGGGCTGCCGTCTCTGGGGTTGCACAGAGTCGGACATGACGGAAGCAACTTAGCAGCAGCAGCTGTAACATATTAAATAATAATGAAAGCTATATGGTGGTTGCCACAGGAGGTGAGGATGGGGGAAATTGAAGACAGTCAAAATGTACAAATTTCTAATTATAAGATAAGTTCTGGGGATGTAATGTACAAGGTCACGATGTAGCATGCTGCTGCTGCTGCTGCTGCTAAGTCGCTTCAGTCGTGTCCGACTCTGTGTGACCCCATGGACTGTAGCCTACTGGGCTCCTCTGTCCATGGGATTTTCCAGGCAAGAGTACTGGAGTGGGGTGCCATTGCCTTCTCCGATGATGTAGCATAGTGACTATTTAATACTGTACTATATAGCTGCAGCCGAGAGGAGATGCCACACGCCCGAGGTCAGGGGAGGCAGCCTAGAGGAGCAACCCCATGTCCAAGGAGTGGCGGCTGCGCAGGTGCAGGAGGGCCGAGAGGAACTACTCCACGTTCAAAGTTAGGAGGGGCGGCAGTGAGGACATACCCCTCGTCCAAGGTAAGGAGCAGCAGCTTCGCTTTGCTGGGGCAGCCGTGAAGAAATATCCCACGTCCAAGGTGAGAGAAACCCAAGTAACATGATAGGTGTTGCAAGAGGGCTTCAGAGGGCAGACACACTGAAACCATAATCACAGAAAACTAGCCAATCTGATCACACGGACCACAGCCTTGTCTAACTAAGTCATGCCATATGGGGCCACCCAAGATGGGAGGGTCATGGTGGAGAGGTCTGACAGAATGTGGTCCACTGGAGTAGGGAATGGCAAACCACTTCAGTATTCTTGCCTTGAGAACCCCATGAACAGTATGAAAAGGCAAAATGATAGGATACTGAAAGATGAACTCCCCAGGTCGGTAGGTGCCCAATATGCTACTGGAGATCAGTGGAGAAATAACTCCAGAAAGAATGAAGGGATGGAGCCAAAGCAAAAAGAATACCCAGCTGTGGATGTGACTGGTGATAGAAGCAAGGTCCGATGCTATAAAGACCAATATTGCATAGGAACCTGGAAAGTCAAGTCCATGAATGAAGGCAAATTGGAAGTGGTCAAACAGGAGATGACAAGAGTGAACGTCGACATTCTAGGAATCAGCAAACTAAAATGAAATGGAAAGTGTGAATTTAACTCAGATGACCATTATATCTACTACTGTGAGCAGGAATCTCTTAGAAGAAATGGAGTAGCCATCATGGTCAACAAAAGAGTGTGAAATGCAGTACTTAGATACAGTCTCAAAAACAACAGAATGATCTCTGTTCATTTCCAAGGCAAACCATTCAATATCACAGTAATCCAAGCCTGTGCCCCAACCAGTAACGCTGAAGAAGCTGAAGTTGAATGGTTCTGTGAAGACCTAAAAGACCTTTTAGAAATAACACCCCCAAAAGATGTCCTTTTCATTATGGGGGACTGGAATGCAAAAGTAGGAACTCAAGAAACACCTGGAGTAACAGGCAGTTGGCCTTGGAGTATGGAATGAAGTAGGGCAAAGGCTAATAGAGTTTTTCCAAGAGAACGCACTGGTCATAGATAGCAAACACCCTCTTCCAACAACACAACAGAAGACTCTACACATGGACATCACCAGATGGTCAACACTGAAATCAGATTGATTATATTCTTTGCATCCAAAGATAGAGAAGCTCTATACAGTCCCAAAAACAAGACCGGGAGCTGACTGTGGCTCAGAACATGAACTCCTTATTGCCAAATTCAGATTTAAATTGAAGAAAGTGGGGAAAACCACTAGACCATTCAGGTATGACCTAAATCAAATCCCTTATGATTATACAGTGGAAGTGAGAAATAGATTTAAGGGACTAGATCTGATAGAGTGCCTGATGAACTATGGACGGAGGTTCGTGACATGGTACAGAAGACAGGGATCAAGACCATCCCCATGGAAAAGAAATGCAAAAAGCAAAATGGCTGTCTGGGGAGGCCTTACAAATAGCTGTGAAAAGAAGAGAAGCAAAATGCAAAGGAGAAAAGGAAAGATATACCCATCTGAATGCAGAGTTCCAAAGAATAGCAAGGAGAGATAAGAAAGCCTTCCTCAGTGATCAGTGCAAAGAAATAGAGGAAAACAATAGAATGGGAAAGAATAGAGATCTCTTCAAGAAAATTAGAGATACCAAGGGAACATTTCATGCAAAGATGGGCTCGATAAAGGACAGAAATGGTATGGACCTAACAGAAGCAGAAGATATTAAGAAAAGGTGGCAAGAATACACAGAAGAACTGTACAAAAAAAGATCTTCATGAGCCAGATAATCATGATGGTGTGATCACTCACCTAGAGCCAGACATCCTGGAATGTGAAATCAAGTGGGCCTTCATCACTATGAACAAAGCTAGTGGAGGTGATGGAATTCCAGTTGAGCTATTTCAAATCCTGAAAGATGATGCTGTGAAAGTGCTTCACTCAATAGGCCAGCAAATTTGGACAACTCAGAAGTGGCCACAGGACTAGAAAAGGTCAGTATTCATTCCAATCCCAAAGAAAGGCAATGCCAAAGAATGCTCAAAATACCGCACATTGCATTCATCTCACACACTAGTAAAGTAAGGCTCAAAATTCTCCAAGCCAGGCTTCAGCAATACGTGAACCGTGAACTTCCAAATGCTCAAGCTGGTTTTAGAAAAGGCAGAGGAACCAGAGATCAAATTGCCAACATCCGCTGGATCATGGAAAAAGCAAGAGAGTTCCAGAAAAACATCTATTTCTGTTTTATTGACTATGCCAAAGCCTTTGACTGTGTGGATCACAATCAACTGTGGAAAATTCTGAAAGAGGTGGGAATACCAGACCACCTGACCTGCCTCTTGAGAAACCTATATGCAGGTCAGGAAGCAACAGTTAGAACTGGACATGGAACAACAGACTGGTTCCAAATAGGAAAAGGAGTACGTCAAGGCTGTATATTGTCACCCTGCTTATTTAACTTATATGCAGAGTACATCATGAGAAGCGCTGGGCTGGAAGAAGCACAAGCTGGAATCAAGATTGCCGGGAGAAATCTCAATAACCTCAGATATGCAGATGACACCACCCTTATTGCAGAAAGTGAAGAGGAACTAAAAAGCCTCTTGATGAAAGTGAAAGAGGAGAGTGAAAAAGCTGGCTTAAAGCTCAATATTCAGAAAACGAAGATCATGGCATCTGGTCCCATCACTTCATGGAAAATAGATGGGGAAACAGTGGAAACAGTGTCAGACTTTATTTTTTTGGGCTCCAAAATCACTGGAGATGGTGATTGCAGCCATGAAATTAAAAGACACTTACCCCTTGGAAGGAAAGTTATGACCAACCTAGATAGCATATTGAAAAGCAGAGATATTACCTTGCCAACAAAGGTCCATCTAGTCAAGGCTATGGTTTTTCCAGTGGTCATGTATGGATGTGAGAGTTGGACTGTGAAGAAAGCTGAGCACTGAAGAACTGATGCTTTTGAACGTGGTGTTGGAGAAGACTCTTGAGAGTCCCTCGGACTGCAAGGAAATCCAACCAGTCTATCCTAAAGGAGATCAGTCCTAGGCGTTCATTGGAAGGACTGATGCTGAAGCTGAAACTCCAATACTTTGGCCACCTCACGCGAAGAGTTGACTCATTGGAAAAGACTCTGAGGCTGGGAGGGATTGGGGGCAGGAGGAGAAGGGGATGACAGAGGATGAGATGGTTGGATGGCATCACCGATTCGATGGACGTGAGTTTGAGTGAACTCCAGGAGTTGGTGATCGACAGGGAAGCCTGGCATGCTGCAGTTTATGGGGTCACAAAGAGTCAGACACAACTGATCGACTAAACTGAACTGATATATTTATAAGTTGTCATGAGTGTAGTTCTTAATTTCTCACAAGAAAACAATTCATAGCCATATGAGATGATAGATATTACCTCCTACATAGTGGATATTTATTGGGATAATTTTGCAATATATACAATTCAAATCATTATGTTGTACACCTTAAACCAATACAATATTATATGTCAATTACATTTCAATAAAACTGGATGGGAGAATAGCAGGTAAAGTTTTTAAAATAAAACAAAACTTTTAGAATAGAATTGTTTAAAAATGCTCAATGGAATATTTATAAAACAAAAACATTTATTTTAATAAAAACTATATAAATATTTGATAGAAAACCATAAAACAAAATAATTTTCCTGTTGAAGGATTCTTTCCTACCATGCCTTGTGCCTAAAAACCATGAAATAAGTAATATCTGAAATTTTTATTACTATAACACAAAATGTATCACTTTAGCTAATGCTTTTATAAGATACAATGCACTTGTGCCATTTCCTTTCATAAGTCTCATGGTGTGCACATGACTGAACTTATTATTGAGGACTTTTTTGTTTCTAAAGCTTTGCTTCCCATAAAATACATTTCCTCATGAGAGATAATAAGACTGTGCACTGTTCCTTAAGAAGAATTAACTATTTGTTAAATGTGACAGCCTTGAGCCTTCAACCGAAAGCTCCTGCTTTTCCTGAACCTTAAATCTTTCTGGAGTCTAAGTATATATTCCATATACACATGGTTTTAAAACATACATGTAACATTCATTCCATGGGCTTCCCTTGTGGCTCAGCTGGCAAAGAATCCACCTGCAATGCAGGAGACCTGGGTTCAATCCTGGGTTGGGAAGATCCCCTGGAGATGGGAAGGGCTACCCTCTGCAGTATTCTGGCCTGGAGAATTCCATGGTCTGTATAGTCCATGGGGTCGCAAAGAGTCAGACACGACTGAGTAACTTTCACTTCACTTCATTTCAAATTTTACAAGTTGAATTTTTTGTTTGTATAGGCAATAGATGGTTAAGAATCTGCCTGTAATGCAGGCGACCCAGGTTTGATCCCTGGTGGGGAAGATACCCTGGAGAAGAGAATGGCTACCCACTCCAGCATTCTTGCCTGGAGAATTTCATGGACAAAGGAGCCTGGCAGGCTACGGTCCATGGGGTCGCAAAGGGTCAGACACGACTGAGTGCTAACACTACTACATGCCACTTATATTGCTAGGCACTGTTTCAGCACTTTATGCCTTTTAACTCACATATTAATGATCACAATAATCATGAGCCAGCTACTACTGGCAGCATCCCCATATTACAACCGAATATGAGAAAACCGAAGCACAGGTAGATCTAATTAGATCTAGTAACTTACTCAAGGCAATTCAATTAATAAGTGGAAGAATTGAGACTTAAACCAGCCAGTCAGACTTCAGAGTCTATTGTCTGAATCCCCACACTCCACTGGCCATCAGCACACAGAACAGGATAACATGTGAAACATCTTGTTGTTTCCCTTGGACTTTCTGCTTTCCATTTGTAAACTTTCCCTCACCCTCACCACCTGCAGTTCAAATTAGAAATGACTTTTGTTTTCCAAAGGGCCAAGCTTTTACAGATATGTATAAAGTTATGCAAAGAAAATTATTTTCTTAAAAACACAGAAAAACAATTGTAAAATCTCTTGATCTAAAGAAATGAGGATAGTTTCCTTGTTACATTAAAGGTGGTTCTTCTCCTTGGGGTCAGGGAAGAAGTAAGAAGAGGGTTGCGTGGGCACCACTGGAAACAGAAGACCCCTAATATAATAAACAAGCTGTCTAAGGTGCCTAGATTGATTTTAGAGCAGGAATGAAGGTGAGAAAATCCATGAAAAGAACTTTTGGCTTAAAAGTCCTGCCAGTCCCATGGGACTATGGCTAAAAGTAGAAGATGAGATGTTAAATGTCCTTTATAAATAAAAGCTTGTGGCCCAAGATTTAGGCACATGAATCTACAGTGTAGATTGAATGTCTATCCTAAACTCAGAAAAGGACAACACTATTCAAATCAGTGGTAATTAAAAACCTAATTCTTTCCCACAGCCTATAGAATATTTCACTGCCCTTCTTAGACAATCTTACTCTACCACCATCATATTATAAAAGATGAGAAATCGGATCAGCTTAGTCTGGTCTTGTATGGCTAGCACATACCCTCGTCTTGTGTCCAAAGAGACTCAGGTGTTTTGGAAGTAAATCTTACAGTTGAAATAAAACTACAAATAGAAATAACTGAATAATGTGAAAGCTTTCTCCTTTGCTGTTAAACAATAGTTTAATCTCTGCTACTGCTGAACTCTGTATCATAAAAATTGGCTGAATTAGTACCATTTGGGGGCATGCACTCTGTTCTGAAATCGGCAGAGAATATAAAACGCATAGATAATGCAAATATATACAGACAAAAGTCTGTAAGTACTTCAAAGTCATCAATGGACATGTTACAAGTCTCAGTCACCCAAGTTGCTAGAAGTTAAACAGAAAGTTAACAGATAAATGAGAACAAGTTCACTTAGGAGAAGATTCCAGAAATACACCGATGATCAAACAGCTTTGAAAATCAACATGCAGTACTACTGAGGCCAGCAAGATCCTTCGTCAGTAGTTATCAACTCTGTGCTTCCTGTGAGGTTAAAACTTGGTCTGAAAGTGAGTTCCACAATTATCCTATTCTCATAACCTATCAGCATGATCTGGCCTGCTGAAAGGGCAGGGAGTCCTAGTTCATAAAATATTTAATAAATCAATTCTCTGATGCTCTTTATTGACTACCCTCTCAAATGTGAATATCACAGTAAATATGATGCAGCCTGTTACTTATTCAAAAGGAACTCAGAATCTGTGGATTCCTGTAATAAACACCTACCATAATTGTATCATAGTAACAATAAGTGTTTAGCAGAATGGAGAAGGGAGAATTTATAGGGCATGGCTTTATTGTAGTACCTGAAAACGTTAGAGTTCTTGAACTGGAAGAACAGCGAAGTATAAAGTGCATAGATTCTCTGGGTTCCCATCTCAGTCGTGCTGCTTTCTAGTCAGTGAGCCCAGGCAAGTTTCTAGAAGTTCAGTCCTCAGCGTCCTCATCAGAGCACGTGGTGGGACTACTGATACCCATCTCAGAGGGCTGTCTGAGAATTAAATAGATCATCAGTACTACATGATAAGTGTTTAGAATAAGAAGGAGCACATAACATGTCATGCAAGGATTAAGTATCATTATTGGCAATGAGAAAAACTGACAATGTGGTCTAGACTCTCTTTTTTAAAAAACCATATTATAAATAATCCTCCTTTAAATATTTGAAAAATGTATATATGGCTAGTTGAGTTCTTACTAATTAACAGACTCTGCTATAAGTAGTGCATGTATTTTGAGTCATTTACCATACAATTGAGATTTTAATGAAATATTATTTGAACTTAGGTGAAAACAAAAATACCTCCCTTCACAATTTTTATTTAAAAACTTATTTTAGCACTTAGGGATAATCAGCTCCTGAGAGATGTCCAAAAGTTCCAATAATCAAGGTTGGGATAAAAATAACTTTTATGAAACTCAGAGATTAACGATGCAATATACAGTTTGAGGGCTTCCTTGGTGGCTCAGCGGTAAAAAATGTGCCTGCAATGCAGGAAACACAGGAGATGCAGGTTCAATTCCTGGGTCAGGAAGATCCCCTGGAGGAGGAAATGTCAACCCACTCCAGTATTCTTGCATGCAAAATCTCATGGACAGAGAAGCCTGGCAGGCTACAGTCCACAGGGTCACAAAGAGTCAGACACAACTGCAATGACTATGCATACATGCATACAGTTTGAAATTCCTACCATTCAAGACAGAAGTGCAGTCTCCTTAACTACTAGAAAGGCTATTTTAAATGCAGGCCAGACATAATCCAAACTAATTTGGGGTCAAATTAAACCACATATACTCTAAATCCACAAGGCATGCCTATTACCCCTCTCTCTTTTACATACAAGAATATCTCAACCTGTTCTGCTATCAGCATAATTAGCAACTTACGTCACCCTGGCTCTGACATAAATACTAATTAAAGCACACTTTTGTGCCAGTAAATATTTGCCTTTCAAACTGGCACTCTGAAATGTGGTTTCACCTGGTTCTATTCTAAAACAACCTGGGTGAAGTGGCCCCTAAGACTTGCTGGGGTGAATACTTGCCCCTACCCTAGCGGGTGTTTCTTTTGCATGCAAACCCCTTTGTAAACATAGCTCGCCACTGTCTATATGAAGCCCAGGGAAATGAGTTTCTGCGAGGAAAACAGAACTGTTTGCTTATTCCCACAGATCCGGCAATTCTGTGCACTCAGTGACAGCTGGCCATTCCAGAGTGGACAAAAACATTTCCCCCTGGCATGTTCTCTTTGCTGGCCTATGTTGAACAGAAGCCAAGATCATTTATAGCTATTTCATGGACAGACTTAAGATTATTTCAAGTGCTCTAATGATATTTACTTTCCTAAGGAGGCACTGTGTGGTACTCCAATTTGGTTGGCTCAAAGACGTATGCTTACGGCATCTTCTCAGAATGGGCAAATGTTCACAATTATAAAACACACTCTCTTTGCCATCCAGGAGCCTTAACAAAACACTCAAAAACAATGTACATTTTCTCCATTTCCTTTGCTATAAACTTCCTCAGGGCACTCTCGGGTTTCTTGATAGCAGAAGGAGGTTAAATAAATGTTGAAAACAAACCGTTAGACTTGCCAGGCTGAATTTTTGAACGGCCTCCAAATTCCAGCACGGCCACTTCTTTCTGATGTGCCCTTTTTAATCCTGGGATGTTAAAGCAATTGGCAAACATTAACTCACAGATCCTCTTAAATCTTTCTGGGTGGTAGATGTCTGGACTCACAAGTGGGAGAATGTGTTGACAGGCCATCCCTCTGCAAATCACGGCTAATTCCTGGCCATCTCCCAGTCATACGGGGCCAGGTGCATTTCCACTTTTCACAGGGAACTCTTTCTTCTGTGAAGTTACAGTTCAAGTGCCTGGGTCAGTGCCTGTTGCATCATCACTTCTCACTAGTGCACTTTTGTGGAATAAAGGAAACTCTGCATGTTATTAAAACAATCTTTTCTCTTACTTTGGTGTCACTAAAGTCTAAATCAAGAACAGAAGGGTCCAAATTAATTAGGAAAAATCTATTTACATTCTTCAGATGAAGTACTTACATTTGTGGAATATCAATTTGAGTCTTGTTTCTTTAAAATAGGTTGAAGAATTTCCTCAGTTTTAATGAGACATAACTGACAAATAAAATTATAAGAAAGGTTGCAGTATGATTTGATATATATACATATTGTGAAAGCTTTCTCTCATGTAGTTAATTAACACATCCATCACCTTACATATTTACCTTTCTGTGTATACATGTGTGTGTGAGTGAGTGAGAGAGCACTTAAGTTCTACTGTCTTAGCAAATTTAATTATACAATACAGGATTATCAACTGTACTCTCCATGGTACACACTGGATCCTCAGCCCTTATTCATTTTGTAACTGAAAGTTTGTACCTTTCACAGACCTCTATGATCTCTCCCAACCCTAGCCTCTGGCAACCACTTTCGCACTCTATTTATGTACACTGACTTTTTAAAAAAAATCTACACATGATACCATGCAATATTATTTCTCTGGCTATTAAAGCCCTCCAGGTTCTCCATCCAAACTGGTGCAAATGATAGGAGTTCTTTCTTTTATAAAGATGAATAATTATACACACACACACACACACACACACTACCTCTTCTTTATCCATTCATCCATTGACAGGCGCTTAGGTTGTGTCCATGTCCTGGCTACTGTGAATAATGCTGCTGTAAACATGGGGATATAGATATCTTAGCGAAACAGTTTCTAACCAGTGTCTCCATTATTCTTTGAATATTCCCTCATTACAATTTCCTCAGCACATTCTTAGAAATAGACACTGGATGTAAAGCTGAGAGTTCAAAATGTATCCTGTGAAACTACTGTGAAGTGCTTTTGAATCCTTCAAACTTGCAATTTACCATGAAAGAAATAAAAGAACCAAGCTGGTCATTACAGTCTTTTGTTCCTTGTATTCGTATGGCACTTCTAAGTGCCCTAGGTTTCAGTCCTAGTGATAATTTCTTGCTGTACTGTTTTCAGCTTTATGGTAAAAAGGATAATTATTTTGTCCTGCTGCTGCTGCTAAGTCGCTTCAGTCATGTCCGACTCTGTGCGACCCCATAGACGGCAGCCCACCAGGCTCCCCCACTGGGATTCTCCAGGCAAGAACACTGGAGTGGGTTGCCATTTCCTTCCCCAATGCATGAAAGGGAAAAGTGAAAGTGAAGTCGCTCAGTTGTGTCCGACTCTTTGCGACCCTGTGGACTGCAGCCTACCAGGCTCCTCCGCCCATGGGATTTTCCAGGCAAGAGTACTGGAGTGGGTGCTGTTGCCTTCTCCCAACACCAAAGCAGGCACAGACAATCTGATCAAATGGGCATGGCTGTGTTCTACCCACTCCAGTGTTCTTGCCTGAAGAATCCCAGGGACGGGGGAGCCTGGTGGGCTGCCATCCATGGTGTTGCACAGAGTCAGACATGACTGAAGTGACTTAGCAGCAGCAGTGTTTTAATAAAACTTTATTTACAAAAGTAGGCCATAGGTTATATCTGGACCTTACAGCAGTAGTTTGCCAATCCTATGCTTCTTGATCTTGGTGATATTAAAACATAGTTCATCAGGAAAACTGAACTACGATTTAGTCTAATAAAATGCCGAAGTCCAGTATTGAGAACGTCCGGCCATACAATGTGAGTCTAGAGGTTATATCCTATTGCTCTAAAGTAATGTTCATCATATCATTTCCTCTCTTCTGGAAATATATTTTAAAAATTCTATAACCTACATGTATTTCTTTTAAAAAGGCTAAAAGTAGGCATAAAAACCCTTTTAATAACCTCCAAATCCTCTTCAAATAGAAAAATCTCAGGTGATTTGGTGCTTGGAAGTTACCCTAGTTGCTGAAGACAGTTGTCAATGCTCAACTTCCCTCTCCTTCCAGCCCTGCTTCTTCATCCCCAGCAACTCCACAACCTTGGCTCAGTCCTGGCTCAAAGGGAAGAATGCAAAGAAGGATCATGAGCCAAAGTGGCCTCCAGCATGGGGGCTGCTGAGGAACCAGTGCATCAAGGAAAGAAAAAGCTGCCTGTTCATCTTCTGCTCATTCTGACTTTCTGTATGGAGTTGAATCCACCTCTTGAAAATATCATGTCATTGGTTTCTTCTTTGCTCATCAAACATTTGCTTTGCCTGAAGGATCTGATCATTTTCCACACTTGAGAACAACTTAACATTGTTTTGAGATTTTGGTTATTGTTGATGCTAACACCAAAACAAACCTAAGTGATTCCACCAAAGACAAGAATAAAATTTTAATTGATACCCCTAATAAGTGCTACTTATAACTACACTTTCTAACAATTACCCTTCTAACCCATTTATCAGCTACAATTTAATATTGCTAAAATTTCTACAAAATTTTGACCTCTTAGTGTCAGGATTGTTGTTGTTGTTCAGTCACTAAGTCATGTCTGACTCTTTGCAACCCAGGGACTGTAGCAGGCTAGGCTCCCCTGTTCTCCACTATCTCCCAGAATTTGCTCAAATTTACATCCGCTTCATGGATCACAGCTTTGTTTTGAGGGTGCTTGGTTAACTCAGTGAAGCTATGAGCCATGCCATGCAGAGCCATCCAAGACAGGCCAGAGTGAAAAGTTCTAACAAAATGTGCACCACTGGAGGAGGGAATGGGGATACTCCAGTATTCCTGGGGCAAGAACCCTATGAGCAGTATGAAAATGCAAAAGATATGACACCGGAAGATAAGCGTGCCCGCCCCCACCCCCCCAGCCACCGCCAGGTCAGAAGGTGTTCAGTATGCTACAGGGGAACAGTGGAGGGCAATTACTTACAGCTCCAGAAAGAACGAAGCAGCTGGACCAAAGTGGAAATGACTCAGTTGTGGGTGTGTCTGGTGGTAAAAGTAAAGTAGGATGTTGTAAAGAACAATATTGCACAGGAACCTGGAATGTTAGGTTGATGAATCAAGGTAAGTTGGATATGGTCAAGCAGGAGATGGCAAGAATGAACATCGACATCTTAAGAATTAGTGAACTAAAATGGATAGTGGATTTAATTCAGATGACCATTGTATCTACTACTGAGGGCAAGAATCCCTTAGAAGAAATAGAGTAGCCCTCATAGTCAACAAGAGTCGGAAATGCAGTACTTGATACAATCTCAAAAATGACAGAATATTCTCTGTTCATTTCCAGGGCAAACTATTCTACATCACAATAATCTAAGTCTACGCCCCAATCACTGATGCCAAAGAAGCTGAAGTTCACTGGTTTTATGAAGACCTACTAGACCTTCTAGAATTAACACCAAAAAAGAATAAAAGTCCTTTTTTTGTCATAGGTGATTGGGATGCAAAAGTTTTAGGATAAATATTTTCAAGTCTTTAATATACATTAAAGAAAAATCATGGAGAAGGCAATGGCATCCCACTCCGGTACTCTTGCCTGGAAAATCCCATGGACGGAGGAGCCTGGAAGGCTTACAGTCCATGGGGTCGCTGAGGGTCGGACACGACTGAGCGACTTCACTTTCACTTTTCACTTTCATGCGTTGGAGAAGGAAATGGCAACCCACTCCAGTGTTCTTGCCTGGAGAATCCCAGGGGCGGGGGAGCCTGGTGGGCTGCTGTCTAAGGGGTCACACAGAGTCGGACACGACTGAAGTGACTTAGCAGCAGCAGCAAAGAAAAATCAAGCAATAGTGGAGTACCCCATGTCCATAACTTAGAGAAAATACTGTCATTTCAGAGTTAAATTGGCAAGACACAACATTCTCTGTGTTACTGACCATCTGTGACAGTTAACTAAGAACTTTTCTGTAAGCCCACATCTCCCCATCCAGGACTCTTGTCAGAATGGGGAAATCTCGAGGAGCCAGGCTAAGTCAGATAAGACTACATATAAGTAAGCAGCAACTTAACTGCACTGTACTTATTTGAGGGAAGTCTGTGTAAACTGTTATCTAGTTTATTATTGTTGTTCAGTCACTAAGTCATGTTCCACTCTTTGCGACCCCATGGCCTACAGCACACCAGGCTTCTCTGTCCTTCACTAACTCCTGGAGTTTGCTCAAACTCACTCATGTCCATTGAGTCAGTTGATGCCATCCAACCATCTCATCTTCTGTCACCCTCTTCTCCTCCTGCCATCAATCTTTCCCATGAATCTTTTCCAATGAATCAGCTCTTTGAATCAGGTGGCCAAAGTATTAGAGCTTTAGCATTAGTCCTTCCAGTGAATATTCAGGTTTTATTTCCTTTGGGATTGACTGGTTTGATCTCCTTGCTGTCCAGGGGACTTTCAAGAGTCTTCTCAAGCACCACAATTCTTAAGCATCAATTCTTTAGTGCTCAGCCTTCTTTATGGTCCAACTCTCCTATTTGTAAATATTTGGCTCAGTGGTAAAGAATCTGCCTGCTAATGCAGGAGGTGAAGTTTTGATCCCTGGGTCAGGAAGATCCCCTGGAGAAGGAAATGGCAACCCACTCCACTATTCTTGCCTGGAAAATCCCATGGACAGAGGAGTCTGGCTGGCTACAGTCCTTAGGGTCACAAAAGAGTCAGATGTGACTTAGCGATTAAACAAGCAAACTGGAAAAATTCTTTTTCATTTGTTGACAAAAGGATGGATGACCTTTATCCTCACCATATTCTAACACCAACAGTGGCAAGGATAAGTGGAAAGCTTGCCTCTGCCCCTGAGAGCAGGGCTGTGCAACACCAGGAGAGGGCTGCCCCTAAATATACACTCAAGGTGGCATTTGCTTTTTTGAATACATGGAGATCCAAGGTCTGGCCCTCAAAGTTACAGGCTGATCTTTTTGTCACACAAATTGTGTGGACGTTGAGAATGCACAATAAGCACACTCACAGAGACTGCTGAATTAACTCAATAAAAAGGGCTGAAGTGCTAGAATGTTTGAATTGGTATATCACTACCCCTTCCTAGAAGACAAACTACTTGGGAAGTTAATAAGTTTTCATAAGGTTTGAACTAGAACCAGAGCAAAGGGAATTCATTATCAAGCAGGAGTGTTTAGTAGTGTCAGCGTATTGTGAGCATTTAGAGATGTCAGCTATATCTGTTAGGCTGGACAGGCACTACTCACCAAATCAGTATGGTTTATTTTGCAAACTGTGGGTTAGTGGTTCCCAAGCTTGAATGAGCAGCAAAATGTCTTACTAAGCTTTGAAATGTCAAATCCTTTAATCTCCCATGCCCTTTCTACCCTAAGATCAACTGAAGTATAATGGGGGTGACACAGGAATCTTGTTTAGGGGATTCCAATACAGATAGGCTTGTGCTGTGATTAGTTGCCTAGTCATGGCTAACTCTTTGTGACCCCATAGACTGTAGCCCACCAGGCTCCTCTGCCCATGGGGGTTCTCCAGACAAGAATACTGGAGTGGGTTGTCATGCCCTCCTCCAGGGGAGCTTCCCAACCCAGGGATTTAACCTAGGTCTCCCACATTGCAGGTGGCTTCTTTACCATCTGAGCCACTAGGGAAGCCTGCAGATAGCCTTGGCATTTGATAACACAGATAGCCTTAGCATTTGATAACCCAAGATCTCTGATTCAGGCAGACTTGAATCAAAATTCTGGACCTGTCACTTAGAAAAATCAACTTGGGGGAGTAAAATAATCTCTTGGAGCCTCTGTTTCTTCATCTGTAAAATGGGTATGATAATGCCTACCTATCAAAGATGTTGGAAGAATTAAATGAGAATTTTAATCCCAAGGCTGGATAGATACTCAGGAAACTAGAGAGCTGTTCTGTCACCTCCCAAATAGGGTTTGACACAGTTGATTAAGTTGTTTCTTATTAAACTGCATTCTTGTTGTAGCCCCTGGTCCCTGAGAAATTTCCTAATCATTCTGACTGGAGTCTAAGTTATAGAGATACATAATTGCAGACAAATTCTTTGATTGGTTCCCAAAAAGGGTTGGGTGAGTTTTGCTAATTTAATGTCTCAAAGGCAGTCTTATTTCTTCTATTCCCAAGTTCTTGGTGGTAGGTGTCTTCTAAATATAGATTAAAAATGTCTGTCTATTTTTATCACAAAAGACTCAAAGCTCATATCTGTGAGTTGAGTATTTCAAAAGAAAAGTCTCAGAACCATGTTTTGAGAAAATTCTAATATGAACCTTGTGTTAGAAAGACAGGATGATTATTAGAAACATTAGTTTCAAATAGTGGGTAAAAGTATAAATGACCATTTTCTATTGTGCTTTTGACACATGCACAGAACAGAAATTAATGGGAGAAAACAGGCTAAATGATGTTTGAAAGAAACATACAGGACAATGCCCTTCCTCATGGCAAGTATCTCTCCTTAATAGTCTAAAAGTGCAAAAACAACTCACATAAGTAGACACATTTACTAAAGAGTCCCTTCAGTTCTGAAGAGAATTACTGCATAACAACATGAGTATAATCTGTGATTCCTTGAGTTTCACAGCCTGGAGGTCGTAAATGCTGTGACCCTAAAAGAGAGAAAGTCTACCTCTATGAATGTTCCCATCCACTCCCACTTGACTTCCACCTGCATTGAGGTATCCTTGGAGCATTTCTAGAAGAGCCCCTGAATCTTCACATGGCCAAGGATGAGGCCCACGAGTGGCCGTGTGGCCTGGGCACTTGCGCAGTCTCTCCTGCTTTAGGCCCTTTTGGTGCTGTTGCTGCTGGACATCAGGTCCACCACGTGCTCCCACCAGACATCAGCCTCTGGCGGTTCGTGCCACATGTTTTGGCTACTACCAATATCGGGAAGTGATCCTGGTGGCAGACAGGCTGAGAAGACTGGCAGTCTCCAGGGGCTAAATCAATCTGTGTTCCAAGTAGAAACAAAATGGTCTTTCCTCCAGCTTTAGTGTTAAACTTCAGAATATGGGTGCAAAATGTTGCTGTAAATGCCCTTCCAGAGGGTTTGGTGAAAACGGCCCTTTCAGAGTCTATCAACAGCACCATTCTCCTTTTCCCTGCCGCCTCAGCACCCAGGCGTAAGTCCATAATTCCAGACACTCTTCTCAGTAGCTACCCAACGTGGTAAATCAACAGCTATACACTAAGATAAAATACATTTTTGAAAGGATAAAATAATGTTTTGCAGTGATCTGGGGCTGATGGAATTAGGACTGTGAACCTCACATGGTATAATTCTGTTTCACATCCTGAAGACAATGGGAATGACAGTTATAAATGTGTGAACAGTGATGAATCTAGCATTTTTAGCTCTTCAGGCAGCCTGATGGTTGCAAAGGTACTGGAGGTCTTAGGCAAAAATTAGTAGAGAATTAGAAAATATTTCAGTACTTATCTTCCCACTAGGGTCTATACTATATGTTGTTATCAATATTATATTTAGCTACATGCAGCAAAATTCCATCATCTCTATTTATGACACAGATGGTGGTTTCATATATGTTCCATATTTGATCCATGTAGGATAAGTAACTGGAGAAGGCGATGGCACCCCACTCCAGGACTCTTGCCTGGAAAATCCCATGGACAGAGGAGCCTGGTGGGCTGCAGTCCATGGGGTCGCTAAGAGTTGGGCACGACTGAGCGACTTCACTTTCACTTTTCAGTTTCATGCATTGGAGAAGGAAATGGTAACTCACTCCAGTATTCTTGCCTGGAGAATCCCAGGGATGGGTGAGCTTGGTGGGCTGCCATCTCTGGGGTCGCACAGAATCGGACATGACTGAAGCGACTTAGCAGCAGCAGCAGGACAAGTAACACTTCTTTCACTTGTTGGATGAGAAAGTTAAAGCCCAGCGCATTCTGTGCTAGAATGTGACGCTGCAGCAGAGACACAGAAGTCAAAAATTCCCACTCCTCAAGATCGTGCCTGTCACCTTGAAGCCATCTGGAGCCTGAGAGAGAACAGAGAAACCTACACACCCCCTCTTTGTGAGAAGTCTCTTCTCTGCTCCCCTCCCCAAGATACAAACTATACCCAGAGCTGCTGTTGCTGCTAAGTCGCTTCAGTCGTGTCCGACTCTGTGCGGCCCCATAGACGGCAGCCCGCCAGGCTCCCCCGTCCCTGGGATTCTCCAGGCAAGAACACTGGAGTGGGTTGCCATTTCCTTCTCCAATGCATGAGAGTTAACACTTAAAAGACATTCTCATTTCTCATTTCACCTGAAATATTAAAAAACAAAACAAACAAAAAAGATTAGGCTACTTTCCTGAACCTGTATATGCGAGTACTCTCATATCATACAAATACAAATCTTTTATATTCAATAGTCATTAACATTCAGTTACTTTATGCGCATCAGCCTTTTTTCCCTATACCTCTTCATCTTCCTCCCAGGGTCATCCCATATCTGCTAAATAGGTACAGTCCCACAGGATATCAATATACCATGGAAAGGGCAGTCTTTTCCCAAACCCTTGGAACAGCTGCCAGTAAGAGCTGCTGCTTAGAGAAGATCCCAGGGCAAATAGAGACAGTGACAGACTTTTTGTGACCCAAGAGGTTTGCTTTTAGCTTAACACATTCTTAGGAACTCTATAGGTCAAGTCTCTACAACTCGGTGTGATCCAACAGCATGAAGTTAACAAAAAATATATATAAATTTAAACAACAGCAAAAAAATCATCCAAGTCATTTGACCTATCTCTATCCCACTGTAAAAGTCCCACTTAACCTTTATAAAGGCATAATTATTCATAACATTATGAATATTTTGGTCTTAATTCTTTGATGTGAATAATGCAAAGCCCGTGTGTCAAGCCCATTTCTGTGAAGTGCTCTACAAAGTTTATTTTTTTACTGACTCAACTTCTTTCAAAATAAAATACAAACCAATGCTCTCATAAGTACTCAAACACATGAGGTCATGCTTCCACTCCTTACTGTGGTTTGATGGGGGAAGGGAGATAAGGGAGAACAACAAGGAAACAATAAGCAAGAGTAAAGGCTTTGATAAGAGTACAAACGTGAGGTCACATCCTGCTCTTCATGTCAGCTGCAAATTTCTAATTGTTACCTAATAATTAGCTAGTCTGTCCCAAAATGAAGATACTTGTCTGTATTATATAATGAGAGTCTAATGAAGTGAAAATTATTCCCTGGGTGTAAGAGCTTAGGAAGGATCCCATGCTTAGAAAAGCCTGCACTTGGTTTAATGCTCTACTGTCTTGACATTTCCATTCTAAAGAATTTGTGGACAAAGGACCCTGTACTTTCATTTCACACTGAGCCTCACAACTATATAGCTATTCCCAGACATCATATCAAGCTTCAGTCTACAGCCTTGCTACCTCCATTAAAAAAAATATATATATTATGTGCATATGTCCAATCCTTGCAAAGGAAGTGTTATTTTCCAAAAGAATAAATACAAATGTAAGAATAAACATATCCTTATATTTAGAACCGATAACCTTCTCAATTTACCTTCTTCTAGGTTTCATATATTTTATATTCTTAAATTTTTATTTATTTATTTTTGGCTGTGCTGGGTTTTCATTTCTGCGAGGGCTTTTCTGTAGTTGCAGCGAGTAGGAGCTATGCTCTAGTTGCCACGCACGGGCTTCTCATTATGGTGGCTTTCTGGTTGTGAGCTCAAGCCCTAGGTCTAGAAGGCTCAGTAGTTGAGGTGTATGGACTCAGTACTTTCAGCTCCCTGTGCTCTACAGCACAGGTTCAGTAGTTGAGGCACACGGGCTTAGTTGCTCTGTGGCAGATGGGATCTTCCCAGATCAGCGATTGAACTCATACTTCCTACACTGGCAGGTGGATTCTTAACCACTGAGCCCCCAGGGAAACCCCTGATATATTTTACATTATTCTTAATCAAAATATTTTCTCTTTGCCCATTTTTAGAGGGTGAAGAGAAAATGCATGAAAAGTCATGTAGATGAGAATCTAATTTTTCATTATGCATAACTTTGAGGATAATAAGGACGGCAGTCATAAGTACGCAAACCCAAGTGCATCTATCATTTGCAGTTTGGGGGGCAGTCTGGGGAGGAATGGGTACTGAGAGGTCCAGACCTGAAGGGAGACTGGCTTGGAAAAACAGCATAAAGACATCCCCTACGTTTGTCAAACCAATTAAAAGTTTGACCTCAGCAGCTTTCCCCAAACCAACTTTCTTACTCCCAACCCTTATATTTATTCCTAGAGCTTTCATAATTTGAGATTGTGGGTATAATGGCAGCTACTCAACGGTGAGGGCTGCTCACTGTGGCAGTGTCTTCATCCCCTAGTTCGGTTGGTGTTAGCTGGGAGTCTGGATGCAAGTGGCTGTGTAGTCAAGGTGTTGCCATTTTCTCAGTGACTGATTTTATTACTCTGAGCAGTTTTTGGCTCTAGATCAAGTGTTGTGGGTTGAATTGTGTCTCTCCCCGTAGAAGGCAATGGCACCCCACTCCAGTACTCTTGCCTGGAAAATCCCATGGATGGAGGAGCCTGGTAGCCTGCAGTCCCTGGGGTCGCAAAGAGTCGGACACGACTGAGCGACTTCACTTTTCACTTTCATGCATTGGAGAAGGAAATGGCAACCCACTCCAGTGTTCTTGCCTGGAGAATCCCAGGGACAGGGGATCCTGGTGGGCTGCCGTCTGTGGGGTTGCAGAGAGTCGGACAAGACTGAAGTGACTTAGCAGCTACCCTCCTAAAAAATATGTTGGTGCCCTAGTGCCCAGTACATCAGAGTGTGGCCTTATTTGAAGACAGGGTCTTTACATAGGTGATCAAGTTAAAAAAGGTCATTAGGATGGGCCCAAGGACTGGTGTCTCTATAATAAAAAGAAACTTGGATACAGGACACACACATGCATAGAGAGACAGTGATGTGAAAAGATACAGGGAGAAGACCATCTACAAACCTAAGAGAGGCCTCAAACAGATCCGTTCCTTACAGCCCTCCAGAAAGAAACAACCCTGTCAGCACCTTGATTTAGGAACCCTTTAGCCTCCAGAAGTGTGAGACAATACAGTCATGTTTATATAAGCCACCCAGTTTTGGCACTTTGAACTGTAGCCCTGACACACCAAATCTCAAGTATCTCAAATCTTAAAGGGCATACTTTGTGGTATCTTAGTGGCTGGTTCTCAATTCTGGCATTTCAACGTACTATTGTGTGCTGGTTTGTGAGGTCTAGCATATATCATTATTCTAATTAATACTCAAAGTGATAAAATATTATTTTTTCTTTTCTGACATAAGAATTGGTTAAAATTCTCGCTATAATAAAATCCAGGAGGACTCTCACACATTTAAATTCTGGTATGCTTTTTTGAATGAAGTAGTGAAGTGAAGTCGCTCAGTCGTGTCCAACTCTTTGCGACCCCATAGACTGCAGCCTACCAGGCTCCTCCGTCCACGGGATTTTCCAGGCAAGAGTACTGGAGTGGGTTGCCATTTCCTTCTACCAAAGGATCTTCCCAACTCAGGGATCAAACCTGGGTCTCCCACATTGTAGGCAGACGCTTTACTGTCTGAGCCACCAGGGAAGCCTAATGAAGTAGATGAATAGAATGAATGAAGTAGATGGAATAGAAATAGATGGGAATAGAATTAATGTGCTTGCCATTGCAACCACCTTGGGTATTCTTAGTGACGTGTTTAGCACATGTAACTGTCATCTGACCTGTGGCATAGAGAAAAAAAGTCACCATTGCTCTCCATAAAGTGAAAGTGAAGTCGCTCAGTCGTGTCCGATTCTTTGTGATCCCGTGAACTGCAGCCCACCAGGCTCTTTTGTCCATGGGATTCTTCAGGCAAGAATACTGGAGTGGGTTGCCATTTCCTTCTCCAGAATATCTTCCCGACCCAGGAATTGAACCCAGGTCTCCCACACTGCAGGCAGACGCAGGCAGACGCTTTAACCTCTGAGCCACCAGGAAGCCCAAGACACTTTCAAACTTTAACTTACAGTCATAACATACCCATCTTGAAAGAAATTGCCTCACCCAAGATTCTATTTCTTAAATGTCTGGTGTATTCAGGACATCAATTCTCTCTTCAACATTATCATTGTGGAATTTGTGTCCACACAAGCTGTGTCTACCATACTAGGCTATGGTAATCAAAAAGGGAGAAATTTACACTAATGAATACCACATAACTATATTGAACACATTTTATTAACAAACTTGTTCAGAAGAAAAAACATGGCAATGATGGCTGATAATTGACTATATCTATAAACTAAAAAAATTTTTGTCACATTAACTTAATATAATTAATTTTATGGGTCTATGCTGAATCGCTGATAATTATTATTTTATATTAGTTCCCCAGTCAGTTTAGATTGATCATAACTAGATAGGAGCTTATATGATTTTTTTTAAGTACTTACCAGTGGGATTAATTTAAATGCCAAAAAATTAAAATCATTGCAATGAAGCTCTACCTCCAAATAACAATCTCTAACAGAACTTCATTATTCTCCTCTAGTGTGTAAGACACTCCCAAGGCTTACTTTAAATAGTGATTTCTCAAACTAACCTAATGTTCCAAACCCTCTTAGAAATTTTAGTCTTTTCATCATTTTTGCAGGTTACTGAATAAAAAAATAGCATTTTAATAAAAATCTTTTATTTAGTATATCTAAGATTAAAAAGATGTTAGAAGTGTAACTGAAAATTTTATTTATTGTAATTTTTAGTAATATCCATATTTTATAAAAAGCAAACTGCTATCAACAAAACAAAAATCATCTACTGAATAGGAGATATTTGCAAACAATGTATCTGATAAGTGGTTAATATCTAAAATATACAGAAGACCCACACAGTTCAACATCAAAAAACAAAAATGAAACAACTTGATTGAAAAACGGGCAGAGAATCTGGATAGATATTTTTCCAAAGAAGACACACAGATGGCCAACAACATGTGAAAAGATGCTCAGTGTCACTGATAACCAAGGAAGTGCAAACCAAAGCCACAGTACCTCACACCTGTCATAACGCTGTCATCAAAAAGACAACAAATAACAAGTGCTGATGATGTGAAGAAAAGGGAACTGAACCCTCATGTACTGTTGGTGGAAATGTAAATTGATGTAGCCTCTATGAAAGACAGTATGGAAATTCCTCAAAATATGACAACTAGAATTATCATATGATCCAACATTTTCACTCCTGGGTATTTATCTGGAGAAAACAAACTAATTGGAAAGGATATATGTACCTCCATGGTCACTGTAGCATTATTTACAATAGCCAAGGTACAGAAGCAACCAAACGGCACATCAATAGACAAATGGATAAAGAAGATGTGATATATGGGTACGATAGCATACTATTCATCCATGAAAAGAATGAAATCTTGCCATTTGCGGCAATAAGGAAGGACCTAGAGGTTATTGTGCTAAATGAAATGTCAGAGAAGACAAACACTGCAGGATTTCCCTTTTATGTGAAAAGTCTACAAAACAAAACAAATGCAGAAACATAAACAAAATTATGAATACAGAGAACAAATAGGTGGTTGCAGGAGAGAGGGGTTTGGGGCAAGGAAAGTAATACGTGAGGGAAGATTATTTTTCATTTGCAAAATAGATTAACCACGGATATGAGATATGCAGTGTGAGGAATATAGTCAGCAATGAAGTAGTTGACTATATTCAGCTAAGTAGTATGATAAAATTAGTAACTAGACTTGTGATCATTTTGAAATCTGTAGGGGGAAAAATATCACTATGTTGTATAATAGGAAATAACAGTGTTATAGCTCAATCATGCTCCCCAAAACAAAGACAAACAAATAAACTCATGGGAAAAGAGATCAGGTATGTGGTTACTAGAGGAGGGCATGAGGGGACTGGATGGAAGACTGGATGAAGGCAATCAAAAGGTACTATAAACTTCTAGTTATAAATACATATTAGAGATAATATACAACATAATAAACATAATTAACTGCTCTATGTTATAAATGAAAATTACTAGGAGAGTAAATCCCAAGAGTTCTCATCATGCACAGATTTTTTTCTGTTCCTTTAATTTAGTATTTATTTGAGATGATGAATACTCACTAAACATTTTGATAATCATTTCATGATTGTTCATAAGTCAAATTATACTGTAGACTTTCGGACAAACTGTCAAATGACAGATTATGTTGGTTGACGATATGTATGAAAATGTAGGTAGAAATTTAACAAGTTTTAGCAATAAAAAAGACTAAATTTGCTTTCATAACTTAAGAAATAAACTGAATTTTTTTTTAATTTTGGAAATCTGTTGGTTCAGTTCAGTCACTCAGTCATGTCCGATTCTTTGCAACTCCAAGAACTGCAGCATGCCTTGCTTCCATATCCATCACTGACTCCCAGAACTTGCTCAGTCTCATGTCTATTGAGTCAGTGATGCCATCCAACCATCTCATCCTTTGTTGTCCCCTTCTCCTCTTGCCTTCAATCTTTCCCAGAATCAGGGTCTTTTCCAATAAGTCAGTTCTTCGCATCAAGTGGCCAAAATATTGGAGCTTCAGCTTCAGCAACAATCCTTCCAGTGAATATTCAGGACTGATTTCCTTTAGGATGGACTGGTTGGATCTCCTTGCCGTCCAAGAGACTCTCAAGAGTCTTCTCCAACACCACAGTTCAAAAGCATCATTTCTTTGGGACTCAGCTTTCTTTATAGTCCAACTCTCACATCTATACATGACTATTGGAAAAACCATAGCTTTTTGCTAGACAGAGCTTTGTCAGCAAAACTTATGTTTATGCTTTGTATTTGAAATATCCCATGAGAGAGGTTTTAAACTGCTATGCAAGCATTTCTTTGCATATAGCCCGTCTTGATGTGGCTCGTCTTTTTTCTCGATCAATCTTTGTTTCTAAATTGTGTATAACAATTATATATTTTGCTTTAAACGTGTCTTTTTGAAGTCATAAAGCCATCTTCATATTCTACAAAAGGTTTATTATATAGATATAACTTACAGATAAGACAGATCACTGATACAAATGTGTAGAATTGGTATTTTACATCCTTTTGTATTCCAAGATCAAAGTTCTTATGCTGTTTGTCTTTCAGCAATGGTCAGTTAAAAGTCTCAACTGTAAACAGTTAGTGTCAATGAAGAAAGGGCACTGAAAGCTGTACCATTGGAAATGGAAGTAGAGGTGTTTAGCTAGGTCCTGGTTGTACACATCAGAGCTCTCCTGATATCTTATCCCTGTTCAGAAGGTTCCTGAAAATTCTCTCGCTGTCATGTTTTAAAGGTAACAATATTAAAATATTATTTAATATATGATAATTTCTCCTTCTGACTTCACTCTATGACAATCTCTAGATCTATCCACATCTCTGCAAATGGCATAATTCCCTTCCTTTTTATGGCTGGATAATATTCCATTGTATATATGTACCACATCTTCTTTACTCAGTCCTCTGGACATTTAGGTTCCTACCAAATACTGTATATTAATGTGGAATTAATGTGGAATTTGGAAAAACAGTACAGATTAACCTGTTTGCAAAACAGAAAGAGATAGAGTACCAAGGGGGGAAAGAGGGAGTGGGATGAACTGGGAGATTGGAATTGACATATACACATTACTGTATATAAAATAGATAACTAATGAGAACCTACTGTATAACACAGGGAACTCTACTCAGTGCTCTGTAGTGATCTAAATAGGAAGGAAATCCAAAAGAGAGAGGACATATATGTATGTGTATGTATATATATACACACATACGTGTATGTGTTTGTATATATGTATATACATATGTATATATACATATGCACATATAGCTAATTCAGTTTGCTGTATAGCAGAAAACATTGTATAACAATTACACTCATAAAAATTTTTAACTTTTATTTAGGATTAGATTAAGATGACTAAATGTATGCTGCTGCTGCTACTGCTGCTAAGTCGCTTCAGTCGTGTCGGACTCTGTGCGACCCCATAGACGCAGCCCACCATGCTCCCCTGTCCCTGGGATTCTCCAGGCAAGAATACTGGAGTGGGTTGCCATGTCCTTCTCCAATGCATGAAAGCGAAGAGTGAAAGTGATGTCGCTCAGTCTTGTCCAACTCTTAGCGACCCCATGGACTGCAGCCCACCAGGCTCCTCTGCCTGCTCCTCTGGGATTTTCCAGGCAAGAGTACTGGAGTGGGTCCCCATTGCCTTCTCCGACTAAATGTATATAAATGTATATGTATCCTCAAATACTTTGGAATGAGGGAAAAAATATGTGTCTGTGTATATATATATATATATATATATATATTTAAAAGGAAAACTCACTAACTGAACTATTAGAAAATAATCTTCCTAGTAAACTAGATAGTCTTAAGTTTCTAAAATTGAACAGGATGGAATGGCAGAGACACAAGACTAGCAGGCATCAAAGCCCAAAACACTTCAAGGCTTGATTGGCCAGTTGCTTTGGGGATACTCAAAATTCAAAATCCAATCAATAAAGAGAAAAGGGAAGTTACCAGGGGTGATGAAAAGGATCATTATTTGTGTTCATTGGAGCAGTAGGATTTTCCTCTAAGCTAAAACAGTGAGAATAAGCAGAGGACACAGAGGAGAGTGGTGCTGTAGGTGGCCAGTGATCCTAGGAAGAAATAAATGAAGCCACCACACCCAGAGGAAGGACACTCAGAATTCCCAGTAAGACATGCTGTGCAGGCCAAAATCATCAGAGTCAGTGCTCCAAGCAGCTGGCATTCAACAGTGAGCAACAAGAAGTCCTTTGGAACAGGTGCATGCAGGTGAAGGAGTGATCAGAAGCTGCTTATGTTTAGTTTCATCTTGAATTTATTACTCATACAATAGAGCACATCATTAGGGATTTGTTTACCCAAAGTAAGATGATAGTTTTGCAAGGAACTTACCTGGTTACTAGCATTATTGTTACATAGAATTTGTAAATAGATAAATTTCTTTTTGACTCTTTTTAACTCCTTTGTTAAAGAATTGATGCCTTTGAACTATGGTGCTGGAGAAGACTCCTGAGAATCCCTTGGACAACAAGATCAAACCAGTCAATCTTAAGGAAAATCAACCCTGAACACTTGCTGGAATGACTAATACTGAAGCTGAAACTCCAGTATTTTGGTCATCTGATGCAAACAGCTAACTCATTGGAAAAGTCCCTGATACTGGAACAGATTGAGAGCAGAAGGAGAAGAGGGCATCAGAGGATGAAATGGCTGCATGGCATCACTGATGCGATGGACATGAACTTGGGCAAACTTTGGGAGACAGTGGACAGAGAGGTCTGGCATGCTGCAGTCCATGGGGTCACAACAGTCAGACAGGACTGGGCGACTGAACAAAAACAGCTCCTTTGATTTTTTTGGAAAACTGTTCCTTCCTCCTATAAAGCTATCATTTTATAATTTCTAGACTCTCAATGCCCTATGTAACATTTTCACTCCTCACAGATGAACTCAACCCAATTTTGCCACCCTTATTGTTTCAACTTTCCCATTTTCTAACCTTTTTCTGTTTTCATGATTATATTAAATTTTCTGACAGGAGTAATGACCATTAAGGTGCAAAAACAGGCATACATCTCTCACTGATATTTACATTAAAAAATGTAATCTGTTACCCCTAACAAAACCTATAATGAATGGACTATGTGGATGAATCTTGTCAAAGTACTATTTCTTTAATTTTCCCTCCTTTTTCTCAAAACAATATTTAAACAACATAAAAAAAAAAAAAAGTCACACCTTTCCAATGTGCTCCGGAAAGACTTTTAACTCTTACTTAGACTGAGCCTGCTGTGGGCAGAGGAAACGATTGTGTGCTTACATACTGCTACAATGAATTGAATAGGGGAAGAATGAGATTGAACTGAGCTGTGTGTACTTATATTTTTGGTGCTGTATGAACTCTCAGGTGTTTGAGAAACTGATTATTAGTGAGTTTCATTTCCTGGTCTAACAATTCTTTAGAAATCCAAGATCATTGACAAACCTACAGTTTGGGGAGTTGGCTTTTCCCTAATTTAAAATGCTTTAATCTGATAACTTTACATTTAAAAATTGTCGTTGTTTTTTGAAGCTCTAAGATAAAACTGTGCCTTTTTGAGTGATCCTGTTCCATTCTTGGTCCATGGTAGGAAGAGTAGCATCCCTAATAGCTTTCCTTTCATAGGCTCCCGAATTCATTCTAAAATGGGCAAGTTTTCTCCATTTTATTAGCTACTGACAGCATCTAACCAGCTGCAAGAGATTGACTTTCCCAGATCTCAGACTCTCAACACAATTTTTTCTGTGTTCTGCCTTGAGCTCTGAAGAGGGCTAACAGCAATGCATGTAAAATTCTTAGCTCACTACTTGAAACATAATAGATGCTAAAATATTATTGATTCTTACTGTTCATTTGCATGGCATAATCACTATTAAGGAAGCACTTATAATAATAGTAAACATATATCGAATGTTTATAAATGACACAATACTGTGCTAAGCACCTTCCAGAGAATTAGTTAATGGAATAGATATAACCTCATTATCCTGTTTTTGCAGATAAGAAAACTAAGGCTTTGAAAATTTACTCAAGTTTACTCAGTGGAAGAACTGGAATGGAGCCAGTCTGCTTCTATACCTGGGGCTCCTCACTGAGCAATAAGATCAAGTATCCCTTTATTAGCATAAAGTCATCATGGTGCATAAAGAACCTCAAGAAAGGAGAACTGATTTCTCCATGGTAATCTATATTTGCCTTCTATTTATTTCTCCTACCACTCACCACAACAGTACCTCTAACTGCAGTGTGCCTCCTTTTCTGTGGCCTGTCTTTGAATGAGGAGTTTGCTTATTTTTCAATAGTCAAAACTCAGCTTTGAGAGACATGCAGAATTAAATAAACTAGAGTGGATTTACTGGGGTTGGTTGCAATAGCTCTCCCTTCAGTGTTCTTTAGCATCACCAGTCACTGCTGCTTAGAATCAAGTGCAGCCCATGGATTCATTGCTACCCAGAGTGAGCTGTTTATCACTCTGTTCCGTTTCTTTCAGTTTCTCCACTTGAAGTCATCGGTCTCACTTAATTCTTCAACTTTATTTCCTCTGGCTGGTTGAAGGCTCCTGAATAGCTATCTGGGAAGCCATTATCAGAGGCTGTCTCTCCCCTGCCAAGGAAAGGCTTCAACAGTGAAAAGCTACCCATTGCTTCAGACCACATGTGTATGTGACTTTCATAAATTGAATTAAAATGATTCAGAAAGAAAAAAGATTGAGAGATGGTGCAGAGGTAACACAATATCCCCAGGAGGACTGTGAAGCGATACCCCATGCAAGCTGTTCATTCTTGTTTCTACAACTACAGGATAATATTTATCCAGCTTTTACATCGTGTATCAAGTGGCAGGAGGAAGCCTATGTAAGATGCTAACACCTCTGCTGTATGTACTAAGCTGCAACACTTTTTCTCTGGTATTTGTTTACTAAATCTTAGATGGGATAAAGAGAAAGGACCTTGAGGTATCTCATTTGACTTTTTGTCTTCAGCACTGATCTTTCTTAAAATAGTTCTGCAACCTGTCTCATTTTTCTGTCAGTATGTGTTACAGGGTTTATTGTCATTTTTCATGAGGAAATATGAGGTACTGTTTTAAATATAAATAAATAGTAAATACTGAACTTCCCTTTTACTCACAGTTCCAATTGATGAAGGACCAGAGTCTCAAGTGTCCAGTTCTTCTGTAAGAGCTCATCAAAAAATGATAGCATCTAGTTCTTTGAGTAGAAATTTAATTAGTATCTACAATTGACACCTAGCAGAAATAACTGTGAGGAAAATATGAAGTAGGGGAATATGTGGTTTGTTATTTATTAATCACATAAATTCTGTTCCTCATTTAAAAAAAATAGGAGCAGTTGTTTTACCTTCTGTCAGGATCATTCCAATTTTAAGATTATTAACACCCATCACTGGCAGATGGTACTTATTCCTATTAAACTACGAGGCATTGTCTACTTGGGGACCCTTCTTGAAATTATTTCTTAATGCCTACTTCATGAAAGGTAGATCTAAAGGCTTTTTTGCTTTGTTTTTGAGGCAGACCACCAAGTTTCATGTCTTACTGGACTGAATGTATTGTTTCTGACAACAGATGTAAAGCTAATTAAACTGTGCTTGAGCATGGTCCTAGCCTCTTCATCTGCACTGTAAAAGGGCTAGTCTAGCAGCTGTCCAAATCTATGAAGTCAAAAAAGGATCAAAGCAGAGACAATTTCCTCTGAACTTGAAATGGAAATGAGTGTGTTTCCGGTGTCTATCAATCTGCCTAAAACTAAGTAAATCATTTCAGAAGCTTTCAGCACTCGACCAATGTGATGGGGGGTGGGGTGGCAAAGTAGAAACACATTTACAACTTTATTTCCACTGATTAGATAAAATCTCCATCACTCACTGTGATAAAAACAACCAGAAACAGAAGTAAAATGTTCATGTATCAGTTCATTAGTAGGACTTAAACTCCATCAGAGGAATAGAAGGAAATCAAAATGGGAGGATATTGTCTCAATTTAGTCAACATTTGCTCTCTAGTTAAGTCACTTACTCTCAGATACTCATATTGAGTTTGTGGCATATCTATTTAGTTTGAATGCAAATTTTCCATGAATACAGAAAATAGTATATATGAGCTAAGTAACTTGCTGCACACTTTACATATACTATCTCCTTTGTGCGTGGTAAGTCACTTCAGTCATGTCTGACTTTTTGCGACCCTATGGACTGTAGCCTGCCAAGTTCCTCTGTCCATGGGATTCTCCAGGCAAAAATACTGGATTGGGTTGCCATGCCCTCCTCTAGGGGATCTTCCTGATCCAGGGATCGAACCCATACCTCTTATGTCTCCTGCATTGGCAGGTGGGTTCTTTACCACTAGCGCTAACTGGTAAGCACCACAATCTCCTTTAGTTTGACCAAATGATGCAATTTTTATCATCATTGTTTTAAAGATGAGAAAACTGAGCACTGACAGAGTTGAAAAAATAATTTCCCAACCATCTAGAACAGGAAAGTAGTGAGTCCAGGATTCAAGTCCTCATCTATGTAATCCAAAGCCCATATTCTAATTCATTTACAATCATTACCTTTTTAAAGCTCTCCATGTGATAATATAATCTTGGTTAAAACAAGAAGACAAATAGGTTTTAAGACTATGTGCTCTGAATTTTCTGACACAATATGGTTATGATTTTCTCCATTTGACAAATGAAGCATTAGACTAATTGTGCTTAGGGCTCAAATAATGACCATATCTTGATTTAAAATCTACAATATGAGCAACTCATGGAGAACATCTTAATCTGACCAGAGAGTTCTTATTTTTTAATTGGAGTATAGTTGATTTACAGTGTTGTATTACTTTGTATTGTACAACAAAGTGAGTCAGTTTTACATAGGCATAATATTGCTTCTATATGTGGGCTCGTGTTTTTCTTTTTTGGCCACACCATGTCCATGTGGCTTGTGGATTTTAGTTCCCCAACCAAGGATTGAACCTGGGCCCTCAGCAGTGAGAGCAAAAAGTCCTAACCACTGACCACCAGGGAATTCCCTGAAATCTTTTATTATTTCACAGTAGGCAGTTTCTATGAGTATGTATTTAAGCCACTGAAGCTTTGACAAATTTATGAGGATATAAGGGAAAAAAAAAATCTCTAGTTTTTTTGTAGTAATTTGAATTAAAGAGGCTAATGAGAGGTCCTAATGTACTAAGTGTGCTGTGATTTTTTGTGCCGTAAATTGCACTGTATATTCTGAGGAAGCCTAGGGACCTCTTCTCAGAAGGATGTTTTTAAATGTACAAAATAATATACATAGGATTACAAAGGAACCAGTCATATAGAAATTTAGTTATCAATAATTTTAAATATAGTACAGTAATATATGAACTTGTTTATCACACAGTAAGTAACGACCTAGTAACAGGTCTAATAACTACCACACGTTTGAAGTGGTTGTTCAGTCACTCAGTCGTGTCTAACTCTTTGCAACCCCATGGACTGCAGCACGCCAGGCCTCCCTGTCCTTCACCATCTCCTGGAGCTTGCTCAAACTCATCTACATTGAGTCAGTGATGCCATCCAACCATCTTGTCCTCTGTCATCCCCTTCTCCACCTGCCTTCAATCTTTCCCAGCATCAGGGTCTTTTCTAATGAGTCAGCTTTTCACATCAGGTGGCCAAAATATTGGAGCTTCAGTATCAGTCCTTCTAATGAATATTGAGGATTGATTTCCTTTATGGGGGTGAATACAAAAAATCTTTTTGAAGATCTGTATTATCTGTACACTTTGATATGAATACTTGACTTAAAGTACCAAATTCATCAACATTTCTACTTTCCTCCCAAAGAATGTAAAGGCCTTTTCAGCTCAGTTCAGTTCAGTCGCTCAGTCGTGTCCAACTCTTTGCGACCCCATGAATCACAGCACGCCAGGCCTCCCTGTCCATCACCAACTCCCGGAGTTCACTCAGACTCACGTCCATCGAGTCAGTGATGCCATCCAGCCATCTCATCCTCTGTCATCCCCTTCTCCTCCTGCCCCCAATCCCTCCCAGCATCAGAGTCTTTTCCAATGAATCAACTCTTTGCATGAGGTGGCCAAAGTATTGGAGTTTCAGCTTTAGCATCATTTCTTCCAAAGAACACCCAGGATTGATCTCCTTTAGAATGGACTGGTTGGATCTCCTTGCAGTCCAAGGGACTCTCAAGAGTCTTCTCCAACACCACAGTTCAAAAGCATCAATTCTTCGGCACTCAGCCTTCTTCACAGTCCAACTCTCAGAAGATAGAAAGCTTTAAATCTAACCACTTATCTTCTGAATTACTTGATATTGTTTTCTACTATTTCCATGTCACTTTCTAGTTATATCTCCCAAGTTGTTACTATTTGGGGGTTTTAAAGAGTTAATGATTATTTAGATTTTTACATATATTTATCATTTTTAATTGCAATTTATTAGTTGCACTTCATTATTTGCTTCTATTTCCAATTTCTTTGTTCAAATGTATATCTATTAGTAATTTTCATCAAATTTTACAGGGTCTCTGAATGGTAAGCACCACTAGTATTTGCCAAAGTATTTGCTTCACCCTGAATGCTGAAGTAGATGGGGAAACAGTGGAAACAGTGTCAGACTTTATTTTTTGGGGCTCCAAAATCACTGCAGATGGTGACTGCAGCCATGAAATTAAAAGATGCTTACCCCTTGGAAGGAAAGTTATGACCAATCTATATAGCATATTAAAAAGCAGAAACATTACTTTGCCAACAAAGGTTCGTCTAGTCATGGCTATGGTTTTTCCAGTGGTCAGGTATGGATGTGAGAGTTGGACTGTGAAGAAAGCTGAGCACCAAAGAATTGATGCTTTTGAACTGTGGTGTTGGAGAAGACTCTTGAGAGTCCCTTGGACTGCAAGAAGATCCAACCAGTCCATTCTGAAGGAGATCAGTCCTGGGTGTTCTTTGCAAGGAATGATGCTAAAGCTGAAACTCCAGTACTTTGGCCACCTCATGCGAAGAGTTGGCTCGTTGGAAAAGACTCTGATGCTGGGAGGGATTGGGGGCAAGAGAAGAAGGGGACGACAGAGGATGAGATGGCTGGATGGCATCACTGACTCGATGGACGTGAGTGTGAGTGAACTCTGGGAGTTGGTGATGGATAGGGAGGCCTCACGTGCTGCGATTCATGGGGTTGCAAAGAGTCAGACATGACTGAGCAACTGAACTGAACTGAATGCTGAAGATATTTGAGCTGCATACAGAATTCTAGATTAAGAGTTATTTATAACAAAGATCAGATCGGATCAGTCTCTCAGTCGTGTCCGACTCTTTGCGACCCCATGAATTGTCGCACGCCAGGCCTCCCTGTCCATCACCAACTCCCGGAGTTCACTCAGACTCACATCCATTGAGTCAGTGATGCCATCCAGCCATCTCATCCTCTGTCGTCCCCTTCTCCTCCTGCCCCCAATCCCTCCCAGCATCAGAGTCTCTTCCAATGAATCTATAACAAAGATAGTATTCCTTTTCTCTGGCTTTTATTGTACAAATAAAGCAAGAATAAGATAGTAGGAAACAAAAAACTTCTTGGTGTGAGAAAGCTCTCAGAAATTTAAATATGGTAGCTAAAATTAAACATGTAATAAAAGATTTGTACTAGCTGCATCAATAAGCTTTTCCTGATGTGTTAATTTTCTGTAACTTCTGTAACAAATTATCAAAACTTGGTGGCTTAAAACACATACAAATTTATTATTTTACAATTCTGGAGGCCAGATGTTCACTAGGCTAAAATCACAATGTTGTCAGCCTTCTTTCTGGACAGTCTGGGAAAGGAGCAAGTTATTTTCCCTTTCTAGCTTCTAGAGCCCTTCTAGAATTCATTCCTGTTACTTGGTTCATGGATCCCTTTCTGTATTTTAAAGTCAGCCATGTTGAGTTGAGTCTTTCTCACATTACAACACTGTGACCTCCTCTTCTGCCTCCCTCTTTCATATTTAAGGGCTCTTATAATTACATTGGGCCCACCCAGATAACCAGATAATCCATGATAATTTCCCTATTTTAAAGTCAGTTGATTAAGCAAATTTAATCTCATCTGTAACCTTCAATTTTAAAGTGTGCTGTTTGCAATATCAGGGTGTTACCTCTGGAAAGAATAGAATCAAAGAATTAGGAGAGGCCACTAGGAAATTAAGTTTGAATATCTCTTCAGTGGGAGCTACATGGATGGCATTAATCACATGACAGGGTCATATATTGAAAGTGGCTGGAATGCCACAACATGTCATGCTGATACTTCGCAAGTCTCTACTAGCCGTAGTTGATTTGTACAATTGTAATCTCAAATCTTAACTTCCACCATCTGAATGCTACATAGCCTTTCAGGCTCAACTTGATCCACCTTTACCCCTAAACTGTTGATTGCTTCAACCCCAAGGGGCTCTCACTTTTCCAAATTCCTATCAAACTATCATCGATATTTTATAATTTTCCTTCTAACTAGATACTCTATTGTTTACTGTTGTTTCATCATCGTCATCATCTTTGCTCCCGTGTAGTGAGAGTCAGGTTTGTGCTCAATGCATTTTGAGCATTATCAATTCTCATAATCACTCTCAATGTAGTACTGTTATCCTCAGTTTGCACTAGATAAAAATATTAATAGAGACTCAGGGGAAAACAAACTTAGATAGCATATTAAAATGCAGAGACTTCACTTTGCCAGCAAAGGTCTGTATAGTCAAAGCTGTGGTTTTTCCAGTAGTCATGTATGGATGTGAAAGTTGGACAATAAAGAAGGCTGAGTACCTAAGAATTGATACTTTTGAATTATGATGCTGGAGAAGACTCTTCTGAGTCCCTTGGACAGCAAGATGATCAAACCAGTCAATCCTAAAGGAAATCAACTCTGAATATTCATTGGAAGGACTGATGCTGAAGGTGAAGCTCCAATACTTTGGCCACCTGATGCGAAGAGCCAGCTCATTGGCAAAAACCCTGATGCTGGGAAACATTGAAAGCAGGAGGAGAAGGGGATGACAGAGGATGAGATGGTTGGATAACATCACTGACTCAATGAACGTGAGTTTGAGCAAACTCCTGAAGATAGTGAAGGACAGGGAAGCCTGGTGTGTTACATTCCATGGGACTGCAAAGGGTCGGATACGACTTAGTGACTAAATGACAACAACAGGGGAGAAAACATTTGGCACCCAGGTTCAGACAAACTGAAAGTAGGGGGATGGGAATTTGAACCCAACCTGCCTGACATGAATCTGGTGTTTCTGACCCCTTTTCTATACTTCTCCAGATAATGTTTGTTTTGTTGTTAGACTCTAAGCTCCTCCGTGGTTGGGCTTCTATTTTTCTGAAACTCCCACAGCACCTAACACAGACTTAAGCATGAAGCAAGAATCCAGTGCAATCATGGAATGGTAGGTTTGGCATAGACATGAACTTGAAGCAGAATAGTGCCATAAGCAATGCAAATAGCCCTAGCTTTGGTTTACTGCATGAGTGAACTGATTATACAAGTCAAAGAATCTCTTTTGACAGCTTTTATTTTGTGCCTTTAAGAGATGCCCATTATGTTAGGGAAATTTGGGGAATTCCCTTTAGTGGTTTTGGAAAGATGACTATGGTAACCTCAGTCAACAAGTCATCTAGCTGAAACAACTGAACCAGAAGAATACCAATGCCTATAAGCACAGAATTTACATAGTTTCAGCATCCAACCAGTTGTTGCTAAAATAATTCCAAACAATTCCTCTCAAAGGAATTGTCTGTGGTATGTCCAAATCTCAGTGGGCCTGCTCCCTGCTGCCCTCAGCCAGCCATTGGGGAAATTGAAGTGCTAGTTTGCAAAGCCCATCCCAGTATGAAATTCCAGAGCACTAACTGTTTGGGTATAATGATAATAATTAAGGATTGAAAGGGCTCTTTAATGCACACAGATGATGCATTTTATTAGCCATGCAGTAACATATCCTTTCTTAGATCAGAGCATTTTCTAGTATAAAGTGTCCCAAATCTGTGCGTGCCCAGAGGGGCACAGATGCACCCATATTTTTCAGACATTCATGTACTTTGTGCTCATGTGGTTGCAGAAGACCAGACAAAAGCGTTCTTGAAATCTGTGGAAAGTGCGCAGATGAGCTCATCCGTGGGCTGTCCCTCAGATACCCCTGCCGTAGGTGAGGTAGTCTGCCAAGCTCAGACTTGGACAAGCAAGTAGTGTGAAGCAAAGAGGGAAGCTGCCGTTGCTGTAAAGCAGGCCCGTGGGCCAAGATAGGGCTTATGTAGAAGACCCCAGGCGATGTGGGGAGTCCTGTGGGAATACTTTCTGGTCCTGGGTTTGCATCCTGCTTTGTTTCTGGAGACAGTGTTTGGCACAAGGTGTAGGGGGTTGTGGGTTGGATGAAGCTGCTTCTCAGCCCACTGGCTCAGGGTCCTCCCATAAAACAGGCATCTAACTGGGGCTAGAAATACACAGAACTATAAAGCTGGCCATGTTTTTACAACTGTTCTTATTAAAGCCAAGTCCGCCCAGCCTACTTTGCTCTTTTACTCTTTCAGTCCAGCTCTGTGGCTCTGAAGGCAGTTTTCATGTGTGGCAGAATCTTGCACTCTGGCTTCCAGGCTTCTGTCTCCCAGGCTTCCAGGGTGAGATTTAGTGCATTCTGCTGTGTGCCATCCCCTTCGCACTGTGCCCTAGACCACCAGTCTGATATCAAGGCTCCCCACCCCATATCCCCCCACACACACTGCAAAGGAGTGAAGGGTGGTCTGAAACAGTCATGGCCTCCATTTGGGGGACAGGCAAGGTCTGTCATAGGGGACATCGGGGGCCACCATGGGGGCCACCCCTCCCTCATCCTTGCCCCACACAGCTTCTAGGAATAAGAAGCTCTCTTGGCTGGTCACCTAACTGGTGTTATTTTCTGTGAGTGTCCTGAGTGAGAAGATTCAGAGGCTCTGTTAATTGCTGCCAGCGTAATCAATGGATGCAAATACCTGTCTGCAGCAAAGTTCTTAATTTTTGGTGTGCATCAAATTGACTAAGCTTTTCAAGGTTGTGATGCCAAATCCCTACCACCTGAAATTCTAATTCAGTTAGCATGGGGATGAGAATCTGCATTTTAATAAACCCTCTAAGCTTTCTTTCCGAAACTTGCATTTGTCAAGATAGATGAGGCATTTTCAGCAAATAATTCCCGAACCTGGCAGGTTTATTTCTTGCTCATAGCACATGTGTTTCTAACACATAGTGGTGTGTGTGGGCACATAGGATGGGTGTGGGGGAGCCACAGGTAGGGGAAACTGAAGCCCACAGGAGTAAACCGACTTTCTCAAAATCACAAGTTGGAAGGATAGAGTCTTCTTTCTACACTTGGCACTTCCCCATTCTATTCCACATTATATTCCCTCTTCAAGTTTTAACATGAGTTAAGAGAGGACGACTTCCTCAACAGAACCTGACATGTTAGGAAAATGAGCGATAAGAAGGGTGGGGAATCAGGACTAGGGTGGGAGTTGAAGAAGAGGCCACCAATGTGACGGAAAAGTACAAGTAGGGATTATATTACCTTTCAATAGCATATTAAAGAGTTATTTGGGGGTGGGGGGCATTGAGAATCTTAGTATAATTAGCTTTTGAATTTGGGAGACATATTATGAGGTTATCAAATCTAATTTCCAGAGGAAGACAATGAGTCCCCTGAATGCAACCTAATCATTGTGGAATTATAACTAAAACCCAACTTGATCAAGGTCAGTGGGCTGTCTGCTACTTTGACTTCCTGAGTCCTTGACATGCTTTCCTGGCCTGTCTTATAAGATCCCAGTAAAGGAAACTCCTAATCTTTTCACAGAAAGCAGGACTTTCTGTGGAGCAAAATCATCTACTCAGTCCATAGCATTCTCTACATCCTCAGATGCTTCTTCATTGCTCTTTGAGTTTCTGAAAAGGGGACAAGAGATGGTTGGCTCCTGTCATATACCAACAGCTAACATAGTTCCAGGGACTGGAAGATTCTGAATAAATGGTTCATGGATGGCATAAAAGAGAATCTGCCTTTTCATGAACTCCATGGACTATTTTCTTGCATATTGCATTATTCAGGATAAGTTAGTCCTGTGTGGCAAACAGCCCTAAAGTCTTTGATCTTTCTTCCATGTAACCCTAGTAACATTTTGAGGGATTCTGCTTTTGTCATTCATCTTGGACAACTCTCCAAAGTCTAATATGCTACAATTTCTTTCAGGACACAGACTATGTTATATCTCTTCAGACCTAGAACAGAGCCTGGTACATAGTGTATCACCATTGAATGGTTGAGACATGAAGGACTGTCTTCCCCTCTACACCTTCCCCACCCTCCTCTTTTCCTCAGCCCTCATTCCAGGGGTCCTCAGCAGTTTGGCAGAAATCTTGCAGGTGTCATGGAGCTGAGCAGCCTCATGGGGTGTGTGTATGTGTGCAGGAATGGCTACTCCACATGGGAATTCTGACAAAGGACACGGAATCAGTGTCAGGGCAGCTAGTGCTAGCAAGTTATATCCTTGGAATTCTGTCCTCACCAAAAGGTGACAGAACCTATATCAAGCTTTGTCATAGTTCTTGGATCCTATGTCCACCCCCTTTCTGCACACCCTCCTCCTCCTCCCGTTTCCTCCTCCTCTGTGCCACTCCTGGTGTATACATGCGTCATTAGCAACCTCTCGCTGTGGCAGGAACGTCGCTTTCATCTATGAATAGATTCTAACAGCCTCCTTCAAGCTTCCTCTCAGGGCTGCACTGACTCAGTCCCACTGGGAGCAAGGAGTGCGTTGACTGACAGGAAGCCTTACCATTCTAAGGGGTGATGATGGGAATGCAAGAATTGAGGGGCAAGAAGACCCAGCTTGAAGGAAGCCTTCCTGAAATAATGTATCCACCATGGAAGAGTCAAAAGGAAAGATGCTGAGCAGCTGGACAGCTATTGTGGATTATTGTAGATAAAGAGATGGTTTAGGATATGAAATTGATTATTTTAAAAATAAGAAATCAAATCGGGGCTTTGATCTTAAGATTAAAAAGAAATTGCTTCCCCTGAGAAAAGCTATTCAGAGAGTCAGTTTGCAAGTAACAAAGCTGGGGGAAAAGAGGATTTCCAGAAGGCAAATTCAGGTCATCTGTTGATGAGTAATGGGTACCACGCCTTACACGCTGATTCACAGCTATTGTCTTTAATCAGTGACCAGACACAGTAACTGCAGCAAGCAGCTGCAAAACCCACCTCTGCAGACCTTCAGAGACCCAAGTGACCACTTTGGCTCTGGTTGCTTCATACAGCCAGAATGTATGGGAACAAACCAGGCTTGGGCCGTAGGATGGAACCGGTCAAAGAGGTTTTACCAGGTTACCTTCATGGCTGTTTATTAATAGGACAATGCATTCACCTGATAGAAATGTTTGGTGTCTACCTAATTGTTCTCAGGCAGTTATTACTGCAATTAGCAACCTGCAACATTGCAAAACCTCGTCTAGACTAGTATTAAAAAGAACCTGTTCGTGATTTTTTTGTTGTTGTTTGAGTCTCACTCAAGTGTTTACTCCATCTCTTGCTCTTTCCCTCTCTCTCCATGGCTTCTCGGGAGGGTGAGGGTGAGGTGGATTTTGAGGACCAAAGAAACACACCAAGATACAAGTATATAGTGCTCCCTTCACGCCACTTGCCCTCAGCTTCAGCAGGCAATGCCTGTATCAGGGAGCAAGGCTGGTGTTCCCAGAAGCAATGCCTATGAAAGCCTTGGTTTTCATTTTTGTGAATTGGTGACTCTTCCCAGGAATAAACTAGAATAACAGGAGCAGCTTCAGAGTCAGGGGGAAAAAAGGAGTTCAGAAATGTAGTGATTAGGAAGATCCCCACATCCCCCAAAATATACCACTTCCCACTGGAAACGCCACAATCAGAATTTTCTTTCTCTGCTTCAGATTCTGTGAACCTCCACTTCTGGGGTTTCTCCTTCTACTGACAGTGATCTTTCTTCACCTCCTATATCTTTATCTACAGCCAGACAGGGTCTCCCCCTCCCTTTCCTTCCGGAGTTAGTATTAAGGAGAGAGTTAAATTTACCTTCTTAACCACATGCTGAATGTTTTCTTTTCTGAAAGGTCATGGCATTTTGCATCTATTCCATTCACCTTTGCACTTAACTGTGTGAATCCTGGGTTTATCACTCGATAGTCTGATGGGTGTACATAATCTTCCCCATTATATTTTGTGTACTTGGGAACAGTGACATAATCAGGAGCCTCTGGCATGAACAACAGATTCTAACACATAAGAGGCCTTTAAAAAAAAAACCTGTAGTTTGAAGATGCTTATTTTCAGAATTAATAAAAATTTTTTGAGCAGTTTCAGGTTTGTAAGAAAAAAATGGAACATATAGAGTCCCCATTTATCATCCCCCCAGTCACAACCCACCCTCTCCCCAGTTTCTCCTACTGTTGATATCTTATATCAGCATGGTACATTTGTTGTAATTGAGCCAATATTTATACTTAAATTATTAGTTATTAGGGTCCATAGTTCACATTGATTCACTCACCTGTTTGAGCATTTCATATGTTTTGAAACATACGTACATCATATGTATATAATGTCACATATGTACCATTTTGGAGTCATGCAGACTAGCTTCATTGCCTTAACAATCTCTATTGCTTCACCTGCCTCATCCCTCCACCCATCCCCCGACATGCCAAAGCCAGACAGCCATTGGACTTTGTCTTGTCTCTATAGCTTTACTTTCCCAAGAATGTCATAGTTGGAATGTAGCCTTTTCAGACTGTCTTTCACTTAACAATATACATTTAAGTTTCCTTTGTGTCTTTTCATCGCTTGAGAACTCATTTCTTTTTTATTACTGAATAACATTCCATGACCTGGACATACCACACTTTATCTATTCACCTAATGATGGGCATCTTCATTGCTTCCACATTTGGGCAACTATGAATAAAGCTGGTATAGGCATGCATACACAGGTTTTTGTGTGGACCTCAGGTATCAATTTATTTGGGTGAATGTCAAGAAGTAAAAATGTTGGATCACATGGTATGAGTGTGTTCCATTCCATCAGAAACTGTCAAAATGTCTTCAAAGTCACTGTATCATTTGTCTTCCTATCAGGAACAAATGAAAATTCTTGTTGCTCAGATGATCTTTTGAGACTGGCTTTTGGTAGGTGGAAAATGTAAAGAGACATTTTGTGGAATGGAATGAATTCAGAATCACTTATCTCTACCTTGGACTGCCCTGCAGTGAACACCAAGGGACAACAGAGAGTGAATGCATGCAGGAGCATGAAGATGTGGGTAATAGCTTCAGCCTGCTACTTATTAGCTATATAGTCAAAACAGTCTATCAATATTTAACCTGAGGTTTCTGTCCTTTTATTTAACAACTGGGACAATAGTACCCATTTCCATAGTAGTAGTAGTGTTAGTCGCTCAGTCATGTCTGACTCTTTGTGATCCCACGGACTGTAGCCTGCCAGGCTCCTCTATCCATGGTATTCTCCAGGCAAGAATACTGGAGTGGACTGCCAGTTCCTTTTCCCAGAGGATCTTCCTGACCCAGGGATCGAACCAAGGTCTCCTGTGTTGCAGGCAGATTCTTTACCGTTTGAGCTACAGGGAAAAGTGAAAGTGAAGTTGCCCAGTCATGTCTGAATCTTTAAGATCTTATGGACCGTAGCCTACCAGGGTCCTCTGTCTATGGGATTTTCCAGGCAAGAGTATTGGACTGAGTTGCCATTTCCTTCTCCAGAGGATCTTCCTGACCCGGGGATCAAACCCAGGTCTCCCATGTTGTAAGCAGACACTGTCTGAGCCACCAGGGAAGTCTGAGCTACAGGGAAGACCTTACCAATTTCCTTAGACTCTAGTAAATATATTAAACAAGATAATGCATGTAAAGACTCTAGCATAATCCTGTGTACATAACAGGAACTCAATAAGATTGTTTTCCAGCTGTAACGAGTAAATTCATTTCACTAGCATTTTTGTAAACATGATGATATCCAAATCCACACCCTCTACTTCAAGTTCCTTTATGATAATTTTATTTATTTATTTATTTTTTTGCTGAGATGTTAGCTCTGGTTGGAGACAGTATTTTGTCTTCAAGTAAAAATCCTAAATGTAAAATTTTGTATTAATGTAAAATTTTCTTATACAAGAAAATACGCTCAGGAATTTTGATGGGAGTGGAATGTCCCAGTTGCTGTTTTCACTTGGAATAAATACTGAGGGACTAGAAATTTCACTGAGTCCTTGACACAGTGAGACCTCTGACTCTGGAACATAGGGCTTCACACTCCTGAGGATTCACCTCACCTCAGCCACATCTCTGCAAGTGAGGTCCCCACAGGAGCAGGGCCAAGGAGGGGGTGCCCTTTGATTCCCTCTCATAGGAACTTTGAGCACGGGCCTTTCATCTGAGAAAAATGATGAGCAGTGGCATGCATACATGGCTTATTCCTCAATTTTGTTGAGGTCAAACATTGCAGTTTCCCTGAGATCTGTTCACTCATCTTTCTGGACTGGCCACAGGAAATATTACTGACTAGTGAGACCATCATGAAATGTCCGTGTGGTGGCTCATAATTTCCTTTGCCTTTGCTGTGTATACATGAGCAAGAATGTGTGTGTGTATGCATGCTGCCGGCAGCCTAATATCTTATAAACTATTTAAAGTATAGTTTAAATCCTGCTTATCTGGCTGTAAGCTAATAGGGTTTATCTGTTGAATTAATTCAAAATATAAGACATCCTTTGGCACTTAGCCGCTTGTGCCATGAGACTATCTTCATCTGCTGATTTCCAACGTAAGAGTTAAGGGACACTGAATCTAATTGTGGTGTCGTATTATGCAGGTGGGCCAGGTTCCTGCTATGGACATGACTGTAGATATGACCAGTCTGATATGTGCTTAGGTGTGTGCATGCTAAGTCACTTCAGTCGTGTCTGACTCTTTGTGACACTATGGACTGTAGCCCACCAGGCTCCTCTGTCCATGGGATTCTCCAGGCAAGAATACTGAAGTGGGTTGCCATGCCCTCCTCCAGGGGATCTTCCCCACCCAGGGATCAAGCCCTCATGTCTTATGTTTCCTCCACTGGCAGGCAGATTCTTTACCACTAGCACCACCTGAGAAGCCCTGGTCTGGCTCAATCACTACTTGCTTAATCACTGCTGTATGTAGAGCATTATGCAAAGCTATGAGTGTGCGTCAGAAATTCAAACCCAAAAGCTAGACTTATGATTTCTTTACTTTCAGGGTTCTAGTCCTATGAACAAATTATGTTTTAGTGACTGGAGGAGAAAATTACTGGCCTCTATTACTGTTATTGTTGTTTAGTTGCTAAGTCATGTCCCATTCTTTTGTGACCCCAAGTAGCCTGCCAGGCTTTTCTGGCCAGGGAACTTCCCAGGCAAGAATACCGGAGTGGGTTGCCTTTCCCCTCTCCAGGGAATCGTCCCAACCCAGAGGTTGGGACCGGCGTTTCCTGTGTTTGCAGGTGGATTCTTTACTGCTGAGCCACCAGGGAAGCCTTTGGCCTCTATTGTTATGACACTGTTGGTCTGCTCAGTCCTAGGTCTCCCTCAGTCCACACACAGGTCTAGCATTGTGATGGCTGGGGAGTCCTGTGCAGGTGAGCTGTGGAGGAAGGAAGTGACTTCAGTGATACTTTCATTAGGACTTATACATTGAAACTATAAGTCTAGTAAGTAGAAATTATGCTTGAGGCTCTACAGCGTGGAAAGAAGATGGCACATTTCAGCAGGAGTCTGGAAGAATTCTATTACTATGTTACTTGCTGGAAGAATGATATTTTGGAGTCAAAACCCCAATATAGTTACAGGATTAAAGTTTTTTTTTTTTTTCTTTGAGAGCAGATGGTTTTGTGTTGTCTAAAAGAAACAGAACTATGAGTTGGATAAGAGGGAGAGGATATATATATATATATATATATATATACTTATGGCTGATTCATATTGTTTTATGGCAGAAAGCAACACAATATTATAAAGCAATTATCCTCCAATTAAAAATAAAAAAAATGTTAAAACTTATTCTAAACCTAAAAAAAAGTAGTAAGTAAACTATGTTGATCAAATCATATGGTTTCCACTCATGCTCCATATTTCCAGTGGCAGGTAGATTATATAAACTAGATGAAATATTTCATTTTCTGGAATAACATAATATTAGCTATGTTCACCATTTTCCTTTAGCAATATTAACCTTGAAAAGGTTGGTGGTTTTCTCTTAGGACCCATGACTGAAGTTAAATAATTTAGGTTTCACTACTCCAATTGTTAAGATTTCTCTAGATGTAAGTAGTCCAGAAAGTAGACATAATGCAGATGGTTCCCTGACTGTATTTTCATTTTTAAAAACACAACTTGTAATGTTCTTTTTAAAGCTATTATCTGGCCTATGCTTACCATGTGGCTACACTGCTTGTTAAAATACTGAAATATTTGCACAAAAGTTGGTAAAGAGTTACTGCTTCAAGCTCCCCTCACCCTCCTAGAACCTGAGGTGACACAGAACCTCTCTTGGGCCCTTTCCCCACTGAATTCAACATTATAGTAGATTGTTTGCAAAAATGGTCATGTTAACTTTTTTCTGTTCATCCACATTCTTTTGTAATCTGACTCGTGGTTCTTCCCAACAAGAGGTAAAGTCTATTTCTTTCTTTTTTTTTCTCTTCCTGAATCTGGGCTGACCTTAACACCTCATTTCACCAATAGAATACAATATAAATGATGCTAGACAAATGATAAACCTAGGCCTAAACAAGTCTTACGCACATCTACTCTGCCTTCCAGAAACAAGCTCTGTAGTCATAAGGATAGGTCCAACATACGCTGGAGAAGGATGAGAAACCAAGTGTAAGAGACGTGTGTGCGCAATCGCTTCAGTTGTGTCCAACTATTTGTGATCCTAGGGACCGTAACCTGCCAGGCTCCTCTGCCCATGGGATTCTCCAGGCAAGAATACTGGAGTGGGTTCCCGTGCCCTCCTCCAGGGAATCATTCCAACCCAGGGATCGAACTCATGTCTCCTAAGTCTACCTGCATTGGCATGCGTGTTCTTTACCACTAGCGCCACCTGGGAAGCCCGAAATAGAGAACTGTCTCAGTTCAGGGCATCTCAGATTAAGCTGATTGGCAGTTGACCAAAGACAGGAGGCAGCCCAGCTAAGTGCAGAAGACCATCCAGCTAAGCCTAACCCAAACAACTGACCCTAAGATTCATGAGCTAAATAGACAGTTACTATTTTAAACCAATTGATTTTGAGATAGTTTCTTACACGGGAAGACTTATTGCACACTTATGAGTATGTGTGTGCGTGCTCAGTTGTGTCTGACTCTTTGCAACCCCATGGACTGTTGCCCACCAGGTTCCTCTGACCATGGGATTTCTCAGGGAAGAATATTGGAGTGGGTTGCCATTTCCTTCTCCATTTACGAGTCTATATAATTCATAATAGCTACACAGAAATAATTAAATAATACACCAATCTAGTCTAGGATCTAGAGGGGTAACAACTAGAAGAGTAGGAGTCCTCCAGCAATCTGCTCTCATGCCAAGGCCAGTCTCTGCTTTGACTGACTGATCCCCATGCTGCTACTGCTGCTAAGTCACTTCAGTTGTGTCTGACTCTGTGCGACCCCATAGACCGCAGCCCACCAGGCTCCCCTGTCCCTGGGATTCTCCAGGCAAGAACACTGGAGTGGGTTGCCATTTCCTTCTCCAATGCATGAAAGTGAAAAGTGAAAGTGAAGTCGCTCAGTCATGTCCAACTCTTAGCAACCCCATGGTCTGCAGCCTATCAGGCTCCTCCATCCATAGTGCAGCAATAATTTTACTCAGAGTACATGAGCTTTCCATTTTAAAAATTCTATATGAAGTCTACAAAGGTTAGTAAGTAGAAATTGTACTTTAAGCTATACAGTATGGAAAGGAGATTTGTCACATTTCACCAGGAGTCTGAAAGGATCCTATTAGTAGAATATTGTATACCTAGCTGCCATCATTACTTTGTTAGTTCCAATTAGAATTTTTTGATACTTTAGAGAAATTTTTAAAGCATAAATTATTCATTAAATTTTATTTTTAGTAATCACTATTTTCCTTACTGAGCGACTGATCTGATCTGATCTGATTTTCCTTACCAAGGTTAATAAGAAAGAAAAGCTTTCAAGTTAAACATTTCTTTCTAGGTAAAACTGAGGAAAAAAAAACAATGCAATTTTTTAAGTGAATAAAAACCAAATGAACTGAAAACTTATGCACATGGATGTTTATAACAGGATTATTCATAATTTCCAAAAGGTGGAAGCAGCCAAGATGTTCTTCTATAGAACATCTTCAAGATATTCTTCAGTTCAGTTCAGTTGCTCAGTCATGTCCCACTCTTTGAGACCCCTTCAATCACAGCACACCAGGCCTCCCTGTCCATCACCAACTCCCGGAGTTCACTCAAACTCATGTCCATTGTGTCGGTGATGCCATCCAACCATCTCATCCTCTGTCATCCCCTTCTCCTCCTGCCCCCAATCCCTCCCACCATCAGAGTCTTTTCAACTCTTCACATGAGGTGGCCAAAGTATCCTTCAAATTGTACCAAAGCATGGTACATCTGTATAATGAAATATAATTCAGTCCTAAGAAGAAATAAGCTGTCAAGCCATGAAATGACATGGAGGAAACAAATGCATATTACTAAGTGAAAGAAGCCAATCTGAAATGGCTACTTACTGTATGGTTCCTACTATATGACATTCTGGAAATGGACAGAACTATGGAGACATTAAAATGAACAGTGGTTGCCAGGAGTTTGGAGGAGGGAGGAGGAAAGGATGAAAAGATGGAGCACTAGGGATTTTTAGGGCAGTGTAACTATTATCTATGATACTTTAATGGTGGATTTCTCATTATACATTAGTCAAACATAGAGCAAGGCAGAATCCACAGAATATCAAAAGTGAAATTTAAACTATAGATTTTGGTTGATAATGATAGCATTGGTTCATTGATTGTAACAAATGTACCACCCTCTTGTGGAATATTGATGGGAAGGGAGACAGTGTGCATTGCGGGAGATGGTATAAGGCAACATTATGCTGTTTTGCTCCCTTGGACTGCAAGAAGATCCAACCAGTACATCCTAAAGGAGATCAGTCCTGGGTGTTCATTGGAAGGACTGATGTTGAAGCTGAAACTCCAATACTTTGGCCACCTGATGCGAAGAGCTGACTCATTTGAAAAGACTCTGGGAAAGATTGAAGGCAGGAGGAGAAGGGGACGACAGAGGATGAGATGGTGGGAAGGCATCACCGACTCAATGGACTTGAGTTTGGGTGGACTCCGGGAGTTGGTGATGGACAGGGAGGCCTGGCATGCTGCTGTTCATGGGGTTGGAAAGAGCTGGACATGACTGAGTGACTGAACTGAACTGATGCTGTTTTGCGGTGAACTGAAAACTAAAATAGTACATTAAAAAATTAGGTAAAAGACTTGAACAGACAGATATTTTACAATAAATGTTCAATGAGAACATGAAAAAAAATTCTCCATATAATTAGTCACCAGGGAATTCAAACTACGATAAGATACCACACTACACACCCAACAGAACGGGTAATATTGAAAATACCATCAGTATTCATTGTTGTCAAAGCACCTAGAACATTTACACACTACTGGCAGGAGTATAAAATGGTGCAACCACTATTTCTCATAAAGTTAAAACATGCACTTACCCAGCAGTTCTCCTATTTGATATTAATCCGTGAGAACAGGAGATATACATTAATAAAAAGATGTGTGTACTTATGTTTATACCAGCTGTATCCATAATAACCTCAAACTAGAAATAAACCAAATGTATAACAACTCGTGAATGGATAAATTCTGGTATATTCTAACAATAAATTCTATTAAGCAATAAAGTAAAATGAACTACTAATTCAGGCCACAACATGGATAAATCTCACAGTTACTATGCTGAGTGAAAGGAACTATACACTAAACAGTACAGATTGTATGATCACTTTTATGATATTCTATACCAGGCAAAATCATTGAAAAATGATGAAAAACAGGGCAGTGGTCATTAGAGAGTGGATGAGAGGTCATTTGGAGGAAGAGAAAGACTGATTACAAAGGGGGTGAGGAACTTTTCTAGGAAGATAAAAATATTCTATTTTGAATGGGTTGGTAATTATAGAAAAGTACACTTGTGAAATATAAGAGAACTGTACCTTTAGAGGCTTCCCCTATAGCTCAGTTGGTAAAGAATCCACCTGCAATGCAGGAGACCTCTGTTTGATTCCTAGGTCAAGAAGATCCCCTGGAGAAAGGATAGACTACCCACTCCAGTATTCTGGCCTGGAGAATTCCATGAACGGTATAGTCCATGGGGTCACAGAGTCAAACATGACTGAGCGACTTTCACTTATACCTTTAAAACGCATTATGTATTGTATGTAATTTATACCTCAATAAAGCAGATTTAAAAGTATATCCTTCCAAAAATCAGATATCATTTCTAGGGATGACACAGCATATCCTATGCTCATGGTGGATATTGCTAGTCAATTATGGGGTGTGTTTCAGCTTTCTAGGCATTCAAACTCAATGCTCCAGGTAGCCACCATGAGCCAATAGAGTTGGCCCAGTCTTGGAAACTTTGCTATTCCAGACAAGACCATCCCAGGTTACACCCACCAGATACACCTATGCCCCAGAGCAGGAAACAGGATGGGCTTCATGGGCGTGGACAATACGCAGTCACAGAGTGCTCATGTTTACAATGGCCCTGTGCTTGGTGTAATGCTCTGCTGTCACCATCTTGAAACTCTTCCCAGATTTTTAATAAAACTTTCATATTACATTGGGCCCTCCAAATTACACAGCCTCTCCAAGTCAAAAGCGTCTGAGTCATGAAGGCCATGAAGTCAATTCAACTTTAGTTTGTCTTTAGTTTCCTTAAGATAGAGAGATAACAGTAATTCCCTCCCTAATGTTATTCTTTCTCAATATCTGGCTCTCTTCCTCAAGGCCAAAGCAAATAGGTTGAACAATCTTCTGTGATGGAAATAGATGCTATATTCTCTTTTGAGTCAGAAAGCAGCAATCCCTACTTTGAATGAGTTTGATTTCCAGGAAGTCTTAGTTTAGCTTTTTTGTTCTCGCTTGGAACTTCTTGTAAAAAGACCCATACCCTTTAACTACCTAGGACTGTTAAAACACAGTATGGGGCATTTCAATGGTGGACTCGGTTCATTTGGGCTTCCCTGTGGCTCAGCTGGTAAAGAATCTGCCTGCAATGCAAGAGACCTGGGTTCGATCCCTGGGATGGGAAGGTCCCCTGCAGAAGGGAACGGCCACCCATTCCAGTATTCTGGCCTAGAGAATTCCATGGACTGGATGGTCCATGGGGTTGCAAAGAGCTGGACATGACTGAGTCGACAGAGGATGAGATGGCTGGATGGCATCACTGACTCAATGGACATGAGTTTGAGTAAACTCCGGGAGTTGGTGATGTACAGGGAGGCCTGGCGTGCTGTTATTCATGGGGTCGCAAAAAGTTGGACACGACTGAGCGACTGAACCGAACTGCGTGACTTTCACTTTCACTTTCACTTCGTTTTCTCGGTTCATTTTCTCTTTTGTGAATCTTATTTTGTTTATATTTTTAACACTTGTATTAGCATAAAGTAAAATAAAAATCTCTGTACTCCTGTTACTGGTTGACTTGTATCCCCGCAAAAGATGTTGCAGTCCTAACCCCCAGTACCTGAATGTGATCTGACATGGAGAAGAGAATGTGAAGTCACAGGAAAGTACCACCTGGAAACCAAGCAACACCAGAGGCCCAGAGAGAGACACGGAGTAGACTGTCCCTCAGAGCCCTCAAGGGGAACCAACAGTGAGCACACTTTGAGCTCAGATGTCTAGCCTTCAGAACTGTGTACATTTCTGTTGTTCAAGCTACCTAACTTGTAGTAATTTGTATAGCAGCCCCAGCAAACTATAGAGCTACTGAAATCAAAGGACAGAAATGCATTACAATCAAACTCTAGGATATGTAGGGTTTTCATTTGTTTTCTCCATTATTCGCATGTATATAGCCTCTATTTCCTCATCCTCCCCAGCTGCAGAGAAAAGAGCCACTAGTACAAATTACATCAAAGAAGAGCAACCTCGTCCTTCTTTATCAAAAGCAGCAGAAAGATTTCTGGAATCAGAATCTTCCTATGAGACTATTCTTCACCCTAACATTTCCCAGACAGAAAGAATTTGAGTAAATGGGTTGAACTCTTGATTACAGTAATTTTAACCTCAGAATTTTACCTCAGAATTTTAATTAACCTTTTTTTATTTTAATTTAATTTAATTTTAATTAAAATTTAATTTAATTTAATTTAATTTTAATTAAAATTAACCTCAGTAATTTTACCACAGAAAACCAAGTGACACACCAAGAACTTATTAGGTGGACTTGTTTTAGGGACAAATAGTACATTTCAGTTCAGTTCAGTTCAGTTGCTCAGTCGTGTCCGACTCTTTGTGACCCCATGAATCGCAGCACGCCAGGCTTCCCTGTCCATCTACACTCTGTCAAAAGGTGACTTCTTGCTGCTCCAAAGCTGGGTAAAACCTGTGTTGAATAGGCTAGAAAATTCAAGGCCCAAACCATTGTTTTTGTTTCCCTCTTGCTAGGGTCTTTTTTTTATTATTATTAAATTTAAGTTCACAGGCTATAAGGAAAGACTGTACCTTAAGAGGGAGGGGATTGCACTCAAGATAAAAAGGGGTAGATACAGAAACCCAACGTTTTGTTGGGAGGACTTTGGAAATCCCTAAGCAAACCTGGAGTTTCCCAAAGTTTCTACAAGGAGGAGTTGAAACTCCTTTCCTTTTATCTGTTGAGACAAACGGTGGTACCGGAATTCCACCCTAGGCTATCTCAAGCATTCCTTTCCTAACAAGCTCTTTGTCTTTCTGAGATAAGTTGCTATGCCTTTGGAGTCTGGTACGGTGGAGTATTCCTTGTCAAAGTAAACCTCTGTACTTGCCGGAGGAAAGGGAGTTTTATGGTCTCTATATGAGGGATACTTATTAGCATATGACAAGATTTTTTTTTTGAATATTTATTTATTTTTTTGACTGTGCTGGGTCTTCATTGCTTTCTGCACAGGCTTTCTCTAGTTTCAGGGAGCAGACTTTTCTCTTCGTTGGGGTGCCCGTACTTCTCGTTGCAGTGGCGTCTTGTTGCAGATCACTGTCATCCCAAGGAAAAAAGATCTTTTCCTGGAGACACCAAAGCTTTTTTTTTTTTTTTTTTAAGTTTTTTAGTTTAAAGAAAACATATCCTCACTGGGATGACCCAGAGGGATGGTAAGGGGAGGGAGGGGGGAGGGGGGTTCAGTATGAGGAACACGTGTACACCCATGGCAGATTCATGTTGATGTATGGCAAAACCAATACAATATTGTAAAGTAAAAAATAATAATAATAATAAAATAAAAAATAAGTGATGAGAGATTGGACAGGAAAAAAAAAAAGAAAACATATCCTTTGTTCCTTTCCCTCTTTTTAGATAGAAAGTGAAGTGTAAAATACACATGACTCTAAATGTAATTCAGTTTTCATCTCAGCAGCACTGATTTTCTTGGCTTGAGCAAACTGGACTCTTGGCATCCTCTTGACCACTGTTCCTAGACCCCAAACTGAAAGATGGGATTTCCTTCACACCTTTTTCCTTAGACTCAAATTGCTCAGTACCTTTAGGTAGCACCATGAATTTCTAATCATACCTTCAATGCACAAGTTCAACAGACAAACTTTGCAAATTTCAATATTGCCAGTGTTCCCTGGTGTTGATGTTTTTCTCAACCCTAAGGTCTCAGGGTTGCAATGATGTAGTGTATGCACGCAGTTGAGTGGGGCTTAAAGAGTGAAGGGGCGCTGCTTGTTTCTCAGAGTAGTATCAACTTACAGATTTATGCAAAATATATTTGCCTTTCTTAACTCAGTTTCACATTAATTATTTGAGCTTGTAAAATAGTTTGAATTTTTGCTCAAAGCATAAGACTTATCATTAGCCTTTATTAGACACTTTAGAAATAGAAACAATTGTATAGGAGAGGAAGGTAACAGAAACTTTAAGCTAAAGGTCAAGGAAAATTCAGAAAAGACATATAAAAACTCAAAAGTAGGGTCCCCTCAAGCCAATGTTGTCAATATATCAATTTTCATATGGCCCCTTCATTCATACTATATAAATATTATTATTTATTAGAAATAATTAAGATTAGATTTTGGTCATAAATATAATTTGTTTTAAAAGGAAAGTTTCATAATAGTGTCAACTATTTCATAAACTAACCTGTAGTTTTCCCCTTTTTAAAATTTTCAATTTATTTAGATTTAACAAATAAATACCACACATCCACAGTGAATTGATTTTTATCATCACCAAATATAATCAGTAAGTCAGTACTTTACAAAAGAGAAATTTATAGCATTTAACAGCATACTACTATACTGTTATCGTGTGTTAACCGACTCTGCGACCCCATGGACTGTAGCCCACCAGGCTCCTCTGTCTGTGGAAATCTCCAGGCAAGAATCCTGGAGTGGGGTGCCATTTCCTTCTCCAGGGGATCTTCCCAACCTAGGGATCAAACCCAGGTCTTCTGCATTGCAAGTGGAACTTTTACCACCTGAGCTACTAGGGAATCCTATACTGTTATTGGACTGACCAAAACATAGGATACATCTTTGTTTATACAAAAGTTCTGACAAGATACTAAAAACTATAGAGAAAAATGAAATTCTAGGGCTAAAACTTAGTTAAGTAATTTTTTAATATCAAAGCTCACCAAACCTAATACAATTTGAAATAAACTGATGAAAGGTGCTGCCCATATAAACTAGCATTACTATTATAGATCTTAGGAAAATTGCCAGTTCAGTAGCTGATCTTAATGTGCAGGTAAAAACAAGAGGCTTAATCACTATTCATTAGGTATTGGGAGATGACTGTTACTTTATTTGGGGTAGCAAAAGAAATGGCAATATGAGCAGATAATCTGTCCTTTGAGGGCAAGATGTCCTCAGTTCAGTTCAGTTCAGTTGCTCAGTCGTGTCCGACTCTTTGCAACCCCATGAATCACAGCACGCCAGACCTCCCTGTCCATCACCAACTCCTGGAGTTCACTCAAACTCACATCCATCAAGTCAGTGATGCCATCCAGCCATCTCATCCTCTGTCGTCCCCTTTTCCTCCTGCCCCCAATCCCTTCCAGCATCAGAGTCTTTTCCAGTGAGTCAACTCTTCGCATGAGGTGGCCAAAATACTGGAGTTTCAGCTTTAGCATCATTCCCTCCAAAGAAATCCCAGGGCTGATCTCCTTCAGAATGGACTGGTTGGATCTCCTTGCAGTCCAAGGGACTCTCAAGATGTCCTAACCTTTCTTAAAATAAAAGCACACATATGCAAAATAAAACAATGACAAAAAAATTAAAAAATAGCAAACAACAAAACTGTGACAATGAATTTAGTTCTTTCCAGAAATACAACTAGAAGCTAACAAATCGTTTCTGTATAGCAACAGCGCATGGCCTTGTTGCTAGGTCCTTTGTATAGCATGTCTTTGATGCAGTGTAAATTTCTTCTTGGTAGTGACCTTTCAAGGACTGAAGGGAAATAATGTAGCTGTACACTGTGGCTTGATCACCGAAGCTATAAATACAAGTGGTCAGCGCCATTATTCATGTCTGTTAGTGGAATATTACTCTTGGGAAATATTTAGACACTGGACTTTTTTCTTAACAAGCAGTTTTCCATTTATGTGGAAATAATGACTAGAACTTGTCAATTGGGCTTCCCTGGTGGCTCAGATGGTAAAGATTCTGCCTGCAACGCTGGAGACCAGGGTTTGTTTCCTGGTTCGGGAAGATCCCCTGGAAAAGGGAATGCCAACCCATTCCAGTATTCTTGCTTGGAGAATTCCATGAACAGAAGAGACTGGCAGGCTATAGTCACAAATAGTCGATGACGACTGAGTGACTAACACATACAGCATCAGTCAATAGTGACTTAGAGTGAGTCTCAGTGTACATCCTTGGATCTTGGTGGAACAGAAAGAAATTTCAATCACTTCCCTTTTGGCAAACCCAGGGCATCTTTTATATTACCTAAACCTATTTAATTAATGTTGCAGGGATTTAAAACAGTAGGTTCTTGCTATTAATATATTTAGAAAATATTTTATTTTCTAGATTCTAGAATCATATTCCAATTTTAATATTTTTATGTAAATCAATTTTACATAGGGTGGAGTTTTTTCAAAGCACTCTGCTTTATGAAAGCATTTATATGCCTTGTATATAAAACTCACAAAGTATTCTAAGTTGCATTCAATACTTTCTAGAGACTTGCTGTTTTTTAAAGTTGTATTTTATATTTTTCTATTAACATTTTGGTTGTATTGGACAGTAATTGCACAGAAAGAATTATCCTTGGAATACACCATTTAAAATTTTTTCACTTATGTTTACCCATCATAAGATTTATATCAACTTTTTCTTCTCTGACAAAATTCTACAAATGTATCTTCTCTTCAGACCCTCTGTCTTTGAGTTGTGGTCTGTTCTCAAGAATCTTACGAAAACAGAGCTCTTCTGCACCAAGGAATTAACTCGGCATGTGATCCATTATTGTAAAGAAAAAAAGATCTTTGTTTCCTGGCAGGATTAAGTGGTTGGACACCCAAAGAATTTTCTGGTTGGGAAAAGAACTAAGAAAACATCTGTTTTCCTCTAGAATCTTTTCTTTCACTGATAAAGACTGTTCTTGTTACGTATCAACTTTGTAACTTTGTTAATGAATCATGTACAATGAAATTCCTCAGTCTTATACAGAAGGGTCAAAATTTTAACCACCTACAGAATTTTATTGATCTGCCTGTTCTCATAGGAAAAAAAAAAAAAGAGAGAGCGATAAAGACATTCTTTCTTACTCACTACAAGTCTTGACTGTGCCTTAAAAATGGACAAGTGGCTATTTTATAGGCTATTCTTTAAGGAAAAAGACAGTAATCTGAGAAGTCTTCAGATCTGTTTTTAGTTCTATCTCATCTAGAACCTTAGTCTCAAAAGCCTGATCTTAAAAACTGTTTTCTTCCCTATTTGGCTCTTCTTTAACTGCCACCTAGCTATCTGAGCTGGACATCTGTGTTCTTCTTCCTTGATCTTCAAATTTAACGCATCTGTGCATTAACATTTCCTGCCAATTTTGCCTTTTAATTAGACTCCATTGCATTTGCATCTCTACATATGAACAATTATCAACCTAACTGAGACTCTTATCTTTCCACCTCTTGTAGTCATGTAGTCTACCTTCCTCTCTCTGGTCTTAGTATTTTCAAGTCCATCTTCAACACAACAGAATGGTATGTCTAAAATTGGATATTTGGCAATGTTCTTTCTCTACTGAGAACCCAGGAATGTGCCTTTGTCATCCATTAAATAATAAACTCCAATCTCTTGCATTCTTTAAATCTTCATGGGATAGCACTTATCTTTTTTTGCCAAGCTACAGAACTTTGTGTATTTTATTAATTTTGCTAGTTGTTCAATCCCTTGTCTCTATATCATCTAATCTAAGCCAAACTCAGATATAATCAAGGAAACTTTCTCTCATTCCTACTTCTTCTTCTAGGTTAATGTAAGTGTTCTCCTCTGAGTTTCCAAAATATTCCTTGAATATCTCTAATATTGTAGTCACTACATTGAGTTATAACTTCTGTCTCTGTATATATTGTCTCCCTGATTAGAGGGCTGCAGCTGAGACGTTCTTATAGAATACCTGGTACAAGATAAATGCTCACTCAATGTTGGATAAATGAATTTGGTCTTTAACAAATCATGAGGCTAGAAGAATATAAGATTTGGGGATATATTATTCAAGGAGATTATGAACTTCCTATTTCATCAATAAACCAGGTGACACTAATTCCTAAATTTCAGAGCTTCTGTGAAGATTAAAGTAAAATAGAACATGGAATACAACTTTCATCTTAAAAACCTGTCCCATTTCAGTAGGTGAGCCCTCCATCAACCCTTCCTCTACTAGAATTTTGATAGCATCCCTTCTATCTCTTGCTCACTCTCACACTGAATCATGCTGATTCTACCTCGAAATATTCATAGAATCCTATTTCTGTTATCATTCCCACCATCCTTGTGCAGGACATCATCTGTGTTTGGACACCTTGACAGCATCCTAACTTTTGCTATTCCTACTTATATCCTTCACCCTTTTAAAAAGGGTCCTTTTTTATTTAACAGTCAGAATATCTATTAAAAATAAAATCACACTTCTCACTACTTTCAACATTGTGAAGACTTTCTACTTTCTGGAATGACTCTCTTCACCTGGCTACGCCTACTGAACTTTCTCAAGTTTAATGCCAGAAACTTGGGGACCTCTTGCCTGACACCCAAGTCCTAATTAGGTTCTTGCTATATTGCATCAGTTCAGTTCAGTTGTTCAGTCGTGTCCAACTCTTTTTGACCCCATGAATCGCAGCATGCCAGGCCTCCCTGACCATCACTGTCTCCCGGAGTTCACTCCAACTCATGTCCATCAAGTAGGTGATGCCATCCAGCCATCTCATCCTCTGTCGTCCCCTTCTCCTCCTGCCCCCCAATCCCTCCCAGCATCAGAGTCTTTTCCAATGAGTTAGCTCTTCGCATGAGGTGGCCAAAGTACTGGAGTTTCAGCTTTAGCATCATTCCTTCCAAAGAACACCCTGGGCTGATCTCCTTTAGAATGGACTGGTTGGATCTCCTTGCAGTCCAAGGGACTCTCAAGAGTCTTCTCCAACACCACAGTTCAAAAGAATCAGTTCTTTGGCACTCAGCCTTCTTCACAGTCCAACTCTCACATCCATACATGACCACTGGAAAAACCATATAGCACACTAAATATTTTCTTAACATTTTTCACAGCTGTGATAATATCTTTATATATGTGTACTCATTGTTTGATTCCTTCACTAGACTGACTATATATTCCGTGAAACCAGAGATAGCATCTGTCTTGTTTCCTGCTCTATCCCCAGTGCCCAGTGCCTGGAATATACTGAGCACTCAATACATACTTGCTAAATAAATGACTGGACATTCATAGCCATAGCAAGCACACGATTGACTTATAACCAGTGGCTTTGTTATCCTTTCTATAAAATATTAAAGATAAACATTTTTTCCAGTGGATGGATTTGAGTGAATTGGTGGGTACATATAGGGTAAAAGAGAAATTCTTCCACATCTTTTCTGACTCTAGGATACCATGATTCATCAAATATTAAGTAATATAAAAAATTCTTTCACTAAATGACATAAGACCACAGCTTTTATTCACCAATTATCCAATTAAGAGGCTTAAAGTCCACATGTATAAGTTTGCTAAGGTTACCATAACAAAGGGTCACAAGTTGGATGGCTTAATCAAAAAATATATTGTCCCACAGTTTTAGAAGCTAAAAGTCTGAGATCAAGATGCTGACAGTGCTGTGAGAAAAGCTCTGTGAGCTGTGAGAAGACTGTTCAGGCCTCTCCCCTAGCCTCTGGTGATTTCCTGGCAATCTTCAGTGTTCTTTGGCTTGCAGAAGCATTGCCATGGCCTCTGTCTCAGTATTCATATGGTGCCCTGCCTGTGTGCATGTCTGCCTTTAAATGTCTCCCTTTATAATAAGGACATGGGTCATATTGGATTAGTGCTCACTGTAAGGACCTAATTTTAACATTTTGTTAAAGGATTTTTGTTAACATAGAGAGGTAAAGTTTTATCACCAAAGAGCGACAAAATGATTCTAAGTTGACAAGAAGGAACCCCGACCTAGGAAAGAAGGGTGAAAAAGATTTGGCTTATTAGGCCAGACATTTGTTATTCAAATAGGAAATATAGATGCAGCCTGTATGGACAGGTGTTTCAGGAGTCTAAAAGAGGAAGAGTCCAAGGGTAACCTCGCTATAGGAGCTCTGAGGGGCAAATGAACAGAGAGAAGAGTGGAGACTGTCAGAATCTCAGGAATCCAGAGGCAAGGATGTTTAAGTCAGGGAAAGTCTATACTAGAGCAGTGGAGCAGAGACCTAAAATTTCCAGAACTCAATTACGACAGATTTTAGCATGAGGATGGAGAATAGGATGGGATGGGGAACAATACACCTCCATCTTTCTCTTCCAAATTCTGAACCACCATAAGAGGAGACAGGGTCAGACAGATACATACATATACTATTTTTAATATACATACATAATTTTTACAATACTAACGATCGTGTTTATTGAATAAGAACAAGGTATGGGTCTGTGGTCAAATGGGTTTGCCAATTCTTTTCCCTAAATTTTAAAAGCTGCCCACTGTATGTGCAATAAACAAATAAGTGCGTTCTAGAACAGGCCACTCTGAAAAGACTTCAGAATGGGCTAAGCTGGGTTCCTTTTCCTCATCTCACTATCAATTCTTCTGGTTATTGAATTTGGATAATTATATAAGTCTCTTATGAGGATATTCTTCTACATCATATCAACTTCAATTTGTGCTGATAAAACTACAGTATAGGTGATACATATTTATTAAGTGAATTTCTCTAAGTACAATATGCGTAAGGTATATATTTATTGTATCCTTAAATATGGTATAATTAATAGTCACAGGACAGTTTTTCAATCTATATATTATATTAACTTAAAATCCAAAACGTGACCTCGCCTATAATTTCCTACTTCTTCCTAAGATCTGAGTGGCACTGTTCTGTTAAACTTCAGTTGTGTCTATAGGTTGGGAAAGAAATCAGTACAAGTAATCAATCCTATTATTGGTAGCTTATAGAACAAGCAGTAGGTTGCTGGAGGCTATAGCTCTTGTCAGCTGGCTCTGATTATGTCATATGTTTTTATTCAACTGTCTTTAGTTTATGATGTTTGCCTATTAAAAAAAAAATTTGGTGAAGAAGTTTATTTTTACAGAATACTAAGCAAAGGGATTGGGCAATCTGCCTGCCTCAGAAAGTGCCCTGATGTTATACAAAGTGCAGTGATGACATTAGTCAATAAAATTTTTGTAGATTGGGTCTCCCAAATGATTTCATTTCCTTGACTCATAAAAGATGTAGTTAGTAGTCTCTAAGCCACATATGATTTTATGGATAATAAATTTCAATTTCAAATTGAATTGAGGACAAGATAGTTTTCAAAATTCACTAGAAATTCTTTGCTTACCTAACATTCTTAAGCTTCTCCTGCAAACTCCCGTAAATTTAAATACCAGAAAGCCCATATTTAAGTGAAGTGCTAATTCATCATTATATATCTGAATTTTCTCTTTTGCTTAAATGTTTGCATACATGCATTCTAAGTCATTTCAGTCATGTCTGATTTTTTGTGGCCCTATGGACTGTAGCCCACCAAGTTTCTCTGTCCCTGGGATTCTCCAGGCAAGAATACTAGAGTGAGTTGCCATTTCCTTCTCCAGCAGATCCTCCTGATCCAGGGATTGAACCTGCATCTCCTGTGTTGCAGGCGGATGCTTTGCCTTCTGAGCCACCAGGGAAGCTGCTATAATGTTTGCTATCTGAAGTATGTCTATTTAATATCAGAATGGATAAATCCTATTGATTCAAGGTGGTCTAATAACCAATAGCTTCATCTATTCATGGGGATCATTTCAAGGATTTAATTGGTAGCCTAGTAAGTTTATTGTTTGAGCTTTCTAGAGTTTAGTTTTAGATCAATTTAGTACTACCAACTTCTTAGACAAACAATCAAATAGCTTCTTTTTGTAGTTTGTTTTTTCCCAAGAAGTCTAACAAAAACAAAACATGTCTCTAGACAAAACTGCCCAAATGCCTCAAACACTACAAATTAATATTTTGAGAAGAATTAGGTAAATGTACTCTCACACCCTAATCCTGCAATATTTCACACCCTAATCCTGCAAAATGTCTTCCTCACACAGAAATTATAGCCGTTTATTTTACATAACTAAAAATGTAACAGTGTATGCTATATAAAAAGGTGTTTTAGAAAAAGGATTGTTCGTAAGAATTACAGAAAATGCTGCTTCCTGGCCCTGTCCCCAAAGACTGATTCAGCAGCAGGTATTTTTGCAAACCTTGTTGAGTGGTTCTGATGGAGGCAGCCAAGGACACCTCTTTGACAGCATTGTTATAAGTAACTAGTAAAAGCAATGCAATCGTTCTTACATATTGCCCTGGATTTGCTTTAGGCTCTCAGTGTCGGAGTTCCGATATTCCAAGTACTGACCGGTGAATGCCCGGCCTTCCTCTTCCACTTTGCTGAGTCCAAAGAAAGAATAAGCTGGATTTGGAGCTAATATCAATGTTTAGTTTTATACCTGATACCCTTGAGGCCCTTCCTACCCTTTCTGAACTGTAGTGTAGGGGTCATTTTCCCCCTGTTCTTCCTCCAGAAGCCAGTGTCCAGTGCTCCAGGATGATACCATCTGGTAGGGAACATCCCCTTTAAGGAGGGGCCAATCCACGGGTACAAGGCTTTTCCAGAACTTGACCAAAAAAGTCCTTAACACTTAAATTTCTTCCTAAAGGACAAATATCTTCCAGCCCACAAATACGGACTGTCTAAAGACATCACTCATCATTAAACATGAGGCAGAGAAAGGAAAACTAATAAGCAGCCAGGGAGATTTCCTCCTGGCTTTACTATGACAGATGTTGTTTTTGACTCAATGGTAATGAGCAGTCAGCACGCAGCTCACCTGCAAAATGCTGAAACCTTTCTGCAGGGAGGCCTAAGTCTCCATTTTGGAGAAATGTGATTGTTTGCATTTCTTTATCTTTCATCTCTAAGCAAACTTCCTTGAGAGCTACAGCTCTTATTTAGTGTCTACCAAAGAGAAAGGTTTTCCTTGTGGTGGTTAGAAAAGAAGGACAGACAAGTAAATTAGAAACAGGATTTGCCCCAGGAGGAGAAGCATTTATTTTGAGTAGCAGAGACCTGCAGGATATTCTTGGATATAAAACTGAAAACTTTAGATCTCTCTTAGTACTGTCTAGAAAATAATTAGCTTGATATCTAATGCACACTATGTGCTTCCTAATCTTTTGAGACACAGAACAGGAAATACAACTCAAGATTATCCTTGCTTTGCCCAAGATGGGGGGAAATGTGCATGCTCTGTAATTAACAAAGTCAGAAGGAGCCAATCACATCATTTGCTTCATTCTGCATCCAGAAAATGTTCACGTATCTCTTTAGGGATAAAATTGTCTCTAATCTAAATATCTGATCTCTAAGGCCACAGACTCTTAAAGAAGTAGCACAAATCCAGCCTTCTCTAGGGAGCACACGTAATGGCTAAGAAGCCCTCATGTCTATTCAGCCACTGACTTCCGCCATCACGTAGCCCTGTGTTGTTCAGAAGTTCCGGCGCGTGACTGCCCCTAGCACAAAGCACTGGCCCTTGCCCTCTTCCCCTTTGGTGTGCAGACTCCAGCCGAGTTGTCGTTTCTGTGTATTTGTTTTGGATCTGCCTGCAGCTGTGAAGACAAGTCAGAAGGCAGCTTCCATAAATGCTAACCTTTGTGCCCCTAGTGATGCCTCGGGAGTCAGGAAGTGGGGGCAGCAAACCGCATTACTCATTTACCTACTTAGGCCAGGTATTAACCTCCGAGTCCGGCTGAGATCCTTCAAACACTGACGCTGTTAAGCAAACAGTTAAAATTAAGATTCCCAATCTGAGTCACCAGAAAAAAAAAACAAACCCTAATGCAACTCAGTGGATAATGTTAAGTGCCTGAAAACTAGAACACTATTTTTATAATTATGACCTTTGGAAAAGAATGTGATCTTTTCTTTAATGTAAAAGGGTGTTTAGTAACACAGACTATTTATGGGTTGTGCCCACACTTGATGTGTGTGTACTTCCTTGTATAAAACAATACAGGTGGGAAACCAAGTTGATCTACACTATTTAAGGTGCAGAGTAAGGATCTAGCAAATAAACTGGTGATAAGTACTGTGTCCACTCTGCCCCCTTACCATAGAAACCACCTGGAACTGGAGATGAATAAGTATCGGCTATTTTAGACTTCGAACATTAAGGATTCCAGAGAGAATATTTTACATTTTGCTTGGGTACTTCTCAGCTATGCAGTTAGTGCAGTTTTGGCTCAGCACTTCGAATGTTTTTTGTTAACTTATAATCTATTAAACATTTGCTATGTGCCAGGTCTGTAATAGATATTGGAATTAGAAAACCCGACCTTAACTAGGACATCTGACAATTTAATGGGAGGTTCAGAGTTGAACAGTGATCATTTCATTATGGAATTTGCAAGTGACCTGAGAGGTAAGAGCTGGTACTTTAGGCTCCCTTAGAGAGTTTGAGGAGGCCAGTATGGAAGATCTCTGGTGTGAGATAATGATGAAGAATTCACCAGATAATATGTGAAGAGAGAGGAGAGTAATTCTGATGAGGGAGGAACATGGCAGAGGCACTAGGAGAGTGTGGACCAGGAGTTGCAAATATTGTACTTTCGTTAAGAGTAAGCAAGAGAATAATATGAGAGCAGAGAAATAGGCAGCAGATCATGAAAAGGAGTTTGGATTTTATCCATTTTAGATGGGCAGCCATGGAAGGATTCTAATTGGAAGTGACATGATCAAATTGGCAGTTTGGAAATTTTTTTCCAACAGCCTTAGGGAGGATAAATTAGAGGGAGATTACCTAGGAGGCGGGACAAGATAGTTGGGAAGTAATTATGATTAGAGGAAGAAATGTGAAAAAGAACTGAATAAATGAGTAGCATCAGCACACACATAATGGTGCGAGTAGTCGTGGAATGTGAACAGCAGCCACACACAGAGCACACACAAGAGCTTACACGAACTACATCCGTGTCCTTCTTGAGGAGATGTGTCTATACTAATAGACATGATTTGTTTATTTCTGTGCATCTTTTAAACATCCTCCTGAGCACAGGTGTTGATGTATAGTTCCACACAGGATTTGATTAACTACTTTTTCGGAAATTTCCATAAAACTGGATTTGGGACAAAGAGATGAATGAAGGTCTTCTTCAGGGCCTTCTACTTGTCTACTTGGAACATGGTCTATGAGCTGAGTAGATAAACAGAGATGACGAAACCCCAAACTAATGCTTGCTCTCCCATTCAGATTTGATTTTTACTGTGTTTGCTTGAAACTAAACCAAACAAGTACTAAAAAAAAAATGGCAGTGGCTATCCGTACACGTCGTGAGTTACATTGGGATTAACTGGACTTGTCAATGATTTACAGAATATTGATACAATTCAAGGTACTTTAGATGTGGCAAGAGTTTGGGGGATTCCCTTATTTATTAACTGTTTGGTTAAGCTAGTAAAATCAGTGGTGGAAAGTAGGAAGATATAAATGCAAATATTGACTTAAACATTTAGATCACTTGATTCCAGAATAAGAAATATATTTCTGCATGTAGTCCAGTCTACTGTGTTACAGTTTGTGATGACTGAATAAACGAAATACTCTGAGCACCTTCTCTGCCTCAAGCAATGTGCAACGTATGTTTATATTAGTAAACACATCTTTTCTCACTTAAGGCTTCTTGTACCTTGAGTTAAAGCAGCCTCCAAAAGTTAGGATCAGCGTTCATCCCTGGATAATCTGATGTCAAACGCCAACCTTTTCCTCAGTCCTGGTCATGCTACCATGCCTGCTTTCTCTGGGACAGGCATCCATTTCCTTCTTTCAAAAGAAGGGAATAGTTCTATGCCCAGGTGTCACCTTTCAGGCATTTAGTCAGTATTATGCATTATTACTCAAGGGAATTTTCATCCTAACTGGTTTGAATATGTCAAGTGGTTTTGATTGTTAGTCACATACATGAAAGAGAGCACAGTTATTCCCTCAATTATGCGGAATAACTACTAATAGGGGCTTCCCTGGTAGCTCATGGCAAAGAATCCACCTGCAAAGCAGGAGACTCAGGTTCGATCCCTGAGTTAGGACCATCGCCTGGAGAAGGAAATGGCAACTCACTCCAGTATCCTTGCCAGGGAAGTCCCATGGCCAGAAGAGCCTGATGGGTTGCAGTCCATGGAGTCTCAAGAGTCAAACATGACATAGTGACTAAACCACCACCACCACCACCCAACAACTAATAACATAGCACACTTTGAGCAGAGCTCTTAATATATGCTAGATTTTGTGCTAATAATTTTACATTATTTAGTTTAATCTTAATTATCCTCAATATCTCTGAGACAGATCTATCCCAATTTTATAGATAAGGAAATTGGATTGAAGATGTTAGGAAGTTCATTCAAGGTCATTTGACTAATGAGTTGCCAGGCCAGGGTTCAAACTCATATTTGCCTACCTACAGAATCCAAGATTTTAAGCATCACAATAGAGTGGCTTGTACTTAAAAATGTACTTGACCTGGATCACACAATGTAGCCGGGCCATAAGCAATGGTCCCTCTCTACAGGGACAACAGAGAATGTAAGTAAGTTTACATTCTCCTTCTTTTATTGGGAAAGTTATACAAAGAAAGTCTACTGGTATCATTGCCTTACATTTTGGTCAAACTTCTCACTGTCTTGTTTCAGTCCAGTGCAGAGTCACAGACAAGAGGAATTGGTTTGTGGAACATGTTTGACTAGCAAGGCCCGAGATCACTGTAGGACTGTGAGATTCATCTGATGAGAAGTTCTCAAGGAAGCTGTAAAAAACATCTCATGAGTTAATAAATGCATCATAGTTAACAAATGTTTTACGAAGTAATAAAAATGTTTTCATGGAGATATTTGAAAACTCTGAATGAGATATGTTCTATTCCAAAATGAAATTTACATTTTGTTTATAGTTCTGGAGTAGATAGAGTTCTATAATTATACTTTGATTTTAGATACTATACATATAGGACTCATGATGACTACATTATTCAATGATTTGAGCACATGGTATATTTAGATCATGTTAGCTTTTTTCATATAACCTTTAAAGGTGTGAATAAGGTGCTTTCCAGAAAGTCTGTAGAAGTATGTACAAATCAAAATAAAATAATAGAAAAGAGGTGGAGATTCAAATGAACAATCACTCAATCCTTCACAACTGACATCTTTAATAAAGCTGTCATGGGATGTTACAAAACTATCTTGAAAAGCATGATTCCCAGGTATAACACAATTTTGAGGTCAACGGTGCTTTTGTCAAAGTCTTTGCTTGATACAAGGACATTTACCAGTAGTGCACAGGGGAAGCTTTATTTCGAATATCCCCAGATGTTTTCTTTTTCTTTCCTTCTTTCTCCAGTCTCTCATTCCCTCCCCCTCTCCTTATCACTCTTTCTCATTCAGAAAACTGATCTTATTCAAAACAAAGTCCAGTGCCTTTTTAAAGTCTAAGAAGGCAAGAGGACCACTGTTTAGCTTAATGTTTATTATTTAGCTCAAGCAATTTCAAACTCTATATAGAGATACAGCTTTTTAGTTTCTGTATATGCTTGCATGCTAAGTCACTTCAATCGTGTCCGACTCTGTGACCGTATGGACTGTAAGTTTCTGTATGTACTTCAGAGCATTGAGATTCCTTATATAGTTTTGAACACAGAAGCATGCAAATGCCCATTGGTCTTAGAACATGATTTTTAATTTTGAAAGATAAAGTTTTGCCTATTACCTATCAGATGCTTGATCAGGAATGCAATATGAATCTGTCTAATGAAGCACAAACTTACTTACACAGGGTTAAGCTTTTAATACAGGAACATTTACTGAGTACCAATTATAGGAAAAGTCTTGGCTCTGTCTCTAAAAGGTGCCAACTGAAAAATAAAATCATATTTCCATTTAAGCTATAATTCTCCTCAGAATTAAAGAGCAAAGGTGATTAATGTCACTTTTTTTTTCTTTTGGCCTTCCTAAGAATTAATAGGCATTGACCCATGAGGCAAAATAAACTCACCCTAATACATAAGTTTACCACTCATAACAGCACATTTTTACATGCCCATTTAGACATGTGCTGCTATAGTCCTTTCTGAACTTCTGAGAAGGACTTCCTTGTACATCATGGAAAAATATTACCCCTAACTGACAGGGTAAAGGATTGTAAATGTTCAAATAATCCTTTCAAAAGATGGTAAAATATTTTCATTGTCTCTTTCAAGGCATAATATTGAGGTTCACTGAAAAAAATATTTTTGTTGGCATTTGACATCTGGAATAATCTTCACACAGCTTTAGTGACGTTCTTACTACTTCATACTGTTTCATTATATAGAGAGGCATGCTCTTTGGTTAAGTAGCTCAGTAGCTATCATCCTTTACACTTGTATGACCAGTTCTAGTTCAGGGTTATTCCTCTTAGTTTTACCACTAAGAAATCTGAAGCTAAGAGGCCTAAAAGGCCATGAAGCACAGACTTAGAATTGTCTTTGGGGGTTCAAATCCTGACTCCACAGCTCATCAAATGTGTGTGATTTGTGACAAGTTGTTTAACTTCTTTTGTATCAGTATACCCATCAGTGAAGTGGGGTAAAGATAGCATCTACCTTAGCAGGTCCTCATGACAAGTTGAGTTAATGTGTGTTAGGTTCTTTGAACAGTACGTGCCATGTGTGCATGTCAAAAGTGGACCCAGATTTCTGGAGTTTCATGTCTAGGATTCCTTTATTACAGTACAATTCCAGTTTCTTTATCTTATCACTTCATGTGGTGGTTGATGGAGTATCCGACTGGAGGGAAAAGAAGCATGTTCTTATGCTGTAACTGCTACAGTTTCCTGAGCCATAATACATTCATTCCAAGCCATAATAATGTTGATGTAAACAATTTATTCAGCAGGCCCTCATCAAGGGCCAACCTCCATACCAAGTGCTTTACAGGTATTTTTCTATCCAAGCCTCATACCAGATCTATTTATCCCCGCTTTACAAATGCGAAAACAGAAGCACCAAGAGGTGAAGTTTAATCAGAGGACAGCAATGTGTATCAAAAGAGTTTCACATCTGCCCTAGTCCTGGCATCTGTGGAATGAAGGGGGAATGCAGTTAATCATGTCACTTGATCTGATGCTCAAAGCTTATCCTCACTGTCAGTGTGCATTCTAAAAAGCTGAAAACTGAAAGTGAAGAAAAAATGTTAACAGATTCATTAAAATACTCATACTCTTACAAAAAGCTTTCTTCTCTGCTGTCAATGACTGAATAACTGTGTCCCCTCCCCAAATCCATATGTTAAAATCTAATTGCCAATGAGATGGTATTTGGAGGTGGGGCCTTTGAAAGGTGATCAGGTCATAATGGTAGAGCCTCACTCATGGGGTTAGAGCCCTTTTAAGAACTGGATAAGAACTGGCATGCTCCTTTTCTGCTGTGTGAGGACATGGTGAGAAGTCTGTTGGCAGCCTTAGCCTGTACGAGGGCTCTCATCAGAACTCCAACGTGCTGATACCACGATCTCAGAATCTCACATTCTCTTAACAAGCATCCAGTTTACAGCACTTTTTTATAGCACTCTAAGTTTACTAAAATGGCCACTATAGTTATTCCTTAAGGATTTTCATTTACCATTTAAGTTGCTTTTAATATTTATTTAATAAAATTACAAACAAATTTTATTTTCCCTAATCTAAGGTTAAAATAAGTCACCTGATAGTAATTGTATGGAATTATTATATGGAAACGTGATGCTCACATTTTCTTTTTCTTTTTTGCGGCTTAGTAAACTTTATTGCTTGGAGAAGGCAATGGCACCCCACTCCAGTACTCTTGCCTGGAAAATCCCATGGATGGAGGAGCCTGGTGGGCTGCAGTCCATGGGGTCGCTAAGAGTCGGACACGACTGAGGGACTTCACTTTCGCTTTTCACTTTCATGCATTGGAGAAGGAAATGGCAACCCACTCCAGTGTTCTTGCCTGGAGAATCCCAGGGATGGGAGAGCTTGGTGGGCTGCCGTCTATGGGGTCACAGAGTCGGACACGACTGAAGCAACTTAGCAGCAGCAGCAGCAAACTTTATTGCTATGACTTTCACTATCACAAAGGCTTTCAACAGGGATTTCAGAGAACAACTGCCTCCAACATGGCATCAGTGATTCTCCTCTATTGCACTCTCAACAGGACTATTCCTTCCCCCAAGCCAATATTCTTAACTTTACAAAAAAATAATTCTGCAACCTCTGTGGCCACCCTATGGTGCCTCTCCTTTCCTAGAGTGTCAATATCCAAAAAATTAGGCATGGCTTGGCTGCCTCAGAGGACAAGAGCTAACATCAGTTTAGGTGTAGCACCAAACATAATTATCAGATAAAGTAAAAAGGAAGTAGGAGTTGACTTTTAAGCCATGTAGCCCAAAACAGTTGTTCTATGTTGTTCTAGCTTGGGAGTATAACTTTTGGTTTTGTCTGATTTTGGAGCTCTACAATGCTTGCTCCTTGGAAGAAAACCTATGGCAAATATAGACAGCATATTAAAAAGTAGAGATATCACTTTGCCAACAAAAGTCCATATAGTCAAAGCTTTAGTTGTTCCAGTAGTCATGTACGGATGTGACAGTTGGATTATAAGCCTGAACGCCAAAGAATTGATGCTTTTGAACTGTGAAGGACAGAGAAGCCTGGTGTGTGGCAGTCCATGGAGTCACAAAGAATAGGACACAACTTAGCAACTGAATAACAGCAACACGGGTTTTGTAGGGGAATCCCCTAGGATGCTATTGAGAAAACTCTCAGCATAAACCAAAAAGAATAGCAAGAGTTATTCCTATAACAAGAGACACAATTCCTAAGATATTCATCAAAACATACTAAATGTTTCAAGAATTTAGAAAACAAAAGGACTGAATTAATTTTGCTTGGTATTGCAGAGAAACAGGAAAGCTTATATTTTAGCTACATTTATTCTAAAGAATTATACAAATGTTTTAATCACAAATTATGTTGTGTGTGTTAAGTCATTTCAGTCATGTCCACCTCTTTGCAACCCTATGAACTGTAGCCTGCCAGACTCCTCTGTGCATGGGATTTCACAGGCAAGACACCTGGAGTGAGTCTTGAGAGGATATTCCCCACCCAGGGATCAAACCCAAGTCTTCTGCGGCTCCTGAATTGCAGGCAGATTCTTTACTACTGAGCCACCAGGGAAGTCCATAAATTATTTTATTGATTCCCAATTTCTAACACTTAATCACTATGACCTTTAGAAATAAACTCAGTGTAATAAAATTTCACAGTGACAATACTAATTTAAATGCCCCATAAAACATATGAAATTCCTCTAGTTAACAGCTTAGTAGTCCTAATTGGACAAGACTCTGAATTTAAACCTTTGTTTCCTTCTCAAATATTTTGTGGCAGTGAAAATGTCATAAATATAAGTTCACCAAACAGTAGGAGGCTATAATTGTTAATGGAATTACAACCATAGATACAAAGAGCCCATGTTGTAATCGATTCTTTCAAATGAGTTAGAGGAACATTTTCCCCAAGTGGGCAGGCTGCTTAGCTCTTGAGCTTCTGATTCAGTTGATCTGTGCTGGATCCCTGAATCTATAGTTTTCCAAAACTTTTCAGGTGCTGGTGATGACAAAGCACATATGGAAACCATTGCGTACATCCATGCATTAATGACTACAAAGAATCTTCACACCAAGTCACTTAAACTTTTGTAGGAGTTCAGTCTTTCCTTTTTGGAGACCATTTCTTGATATTATTTAGGAGTAGCTTCTTAATATTATTGGAAATTTTTTAAAGGTTAGGGTTAAAAGATGACCACTAAATGTACCTCACAGTATTTAACTGGATTCTGGTCTAAAGAAAGGAGCTGTTTTTTAAAAATGGGGGGAAAATGGGAAATTTCAGAAATCTGAAATCAAGCATGAAGTAGAACTAAGATGGTAGAAATAAATTATGACTTTGTTAGGTGTGACAATGGTATAATAGATATGTTAGGAAATACTCATTTGGGGATGAAAACTGACATATTTATAATTAAAATATTATTCTATCTATATGAAAATGAAGTGAAAGTTGCTTAGTCATGTCCAACACTTTGCAACCCTATGGACTGTAGCCCACCAGGCTCCTCTGTCCATGGAATTCTCCAGGCAAAAATACTGGAGTGGGTAGCCATTTCCTCCTCCAGGGGCATCTTCCCAACCCAGGGGTTGAATCCAAGTCTCCTGCATTGCAGGTGGATTCTTTACAGTCTGAGCCACCAGGGAAGCCTTATGCTATCTATAATTTGTGTTAAAATACTTAAAAAATTAAATGACATACAGCAATTTGCCTACAATGCAGAAGACCAGGGTTCAATCCTTGGGTTGGGAGGATCCCTTGGAGAAGAGAATGGCAACCCACTCTGGTATTCTTGCCTGGAGAATTCCATGGACAGAGGAGCCTGGCAGGCTACAATCCATGGGGTCACAAAGAATCGGACACAACTGAGCTACTAACACATACAGCAAAGTGTTTATGACAGTTAATATTGGTATGGGTATATAAATATTGTAATGTTCTTTAAGTTTTTACAATGTTTTTAATTCATAGTTTTCATAAAAGTATTCACAATAATTTTTAAGTGAAAAAACACTCTCCTCTGTGTCACTTTCCCTCTCCTGTCTCTTTCTCTGCATATATAGCTGGTTGTGGAAGTCTTTTTATTGAGTATATTAAGAAGACCTTGGAGCTACTTAGTCCTGATCTAAACTACTCTGATTTTTCTAGGGCATGTTTAGGCTTTATTTATTATGTTTCAGGCAATACAAGTACATTTTAGGGAATAAAAGACTTTGTTAAGTGAGCACATTGGGTCAGTTTGAAATTTTATGTGACTAGCATCTGTGAAATAAAAGTTGTTCTGAGAGTCTTTCATCCCGTGCTTACCAACAAGAATAAGTAAAGGATGAGCGTTAACTACCCAGAAGCCAAATTTTATCAATTGTATTCTCTACTTGAACTTTTCCCTCCTCATTTGTCTTCAGTCACACACGGTGTGTGTCCTTGGAGCCATGTACCTCAGTATCCTCCAATTAAAATACTTTATTAGTGGCAGATGCTTTCCATGAACAACCATAACATCAAAGATGGCCATTCTATCTCACTAGAATTGAGCCAAGCAAAAATTGTAGTGCAGTCACAGTGCATTGATAGAGCCTGTAAATTAAAGCTTTCTTAGTAATAAATAAATAAAAACAGATAAGATTTACTTTATGATTTTGTTTCCTCAGTGGTTTTTCAAGGTAGGCACAAGGTTGATTTTTGTTTATAGCTGTTCACAAACAACGGTCATGGGACAGACATCCTCCTGAAGACTAAAGTAGGGGCTTCTCCAACACTTGCTCACTTGCTTTATGGTCCTTGTAGAAATACAGAGCGAGGGCGGTGCAGCTCAACATACTGAGAGAAATACCTCAATGTAATAGAATGCATGGCCCAGAAACTTAAGTAAAGAAATTATTCCTCTGCTTCTGCCAAGTAAAATGGATTCTCCATCCTATTCTCACTTAGCCTGTTTTTTTGAGTCATTTCATTCTCATCTACAATCCCAACCATCATCAGCCACTGACACTTCTAAAAATAACCTAAAACTTCCCATCTTCCTCTAGGATATCTTCCTAGACATTATACAGAGAGTTCAAACTTGAAATAATTGAAATGCATTCAGGTTTTTTTTCCTTCCTTCCAAGCTATCCTTCTCCATTTATCAATATTTCATTTAAAGATACTACCAGTGCCCAAACAAGTAATACTAGAATTATTCAAGTATTTTATCTCCATCAAGCTCTCATATCCAAAATGTCAAAGAGTTATCAGTTCCATCTCAATGTATCTTTGCAACTTATCTGTTGTTCTCAAAGCCTCACTACCATGGTTGTAATTCAGCCCTCATGATTTCCTGAATTATTGCAGTGACTTTGAACCACTCATCTTACTTTCAGCCTATTCAAACCCACTGGTATTAGTTAGGGTTCTCCAGACAAATAGAACTTAACAATAGAGAAAGAGGTATTTATTTTAAGAAATTGACTCACACAATTATAGGGGCTTTCAAGTTCAAAATTAGCAGAGCACAGTGAGGGGGGGCTGGAGTGCTGTTACGGTTCAGAGTCCGAAGGCAGTCTGGGGGCTAAATTCCGTTCTTTTCTCTGGACCTCAGTCTCTTCACTTAAGATCTTCAGCTGTTTGGATGAGGTCCACCAACACTGAAGAATAATCTTGACTCAAAGTCAGCTAAGTTAAATGTCTCAAGCCTTACCAAGGAGTAAGGTGTCCACGGACCTCACCAGTTAGAAATGGCTCCTGAGGCTCCAGTAATTTCCCCAAATCACTAAGATCCTTAAGAAAAGTGTAACTACGGGATGAAAAATCCATCCTAACGTGGTCAATAAACTCTCTGACACCACATTCTCAGGCAGAGTGGGAAAAGAAAGGGAGCCACTTCCGATCTCTTCTGTCATGTGGAAAAGTTATAGAGGAAAATTTATTCACAGGCCTTAACAAACTGTCAACTGAGAGAGTCAGACCCTAAACAGTTAGTGTCAAGCTGAAGGATTTCAAAAGCACACCTTATGATAAAGATGGTATCTCTAGGATACCTTCAAGTAAGCACACAAACACCTAATTATTCAAAAATCAGTTATTCAGTCCTTTCTTCTATCTAAAAGATAGTGTAAAATATGAAAAGTCTATGAGTAACAACAATGGGAATTAGAACATCCATGCATAACGCTGTGTGGAGGTCTTCTGGGTCATTCACAAGTCATCCAGCTTTCTTACTTCCTAGAATATGATAGGACTGCTCTACTCATCCTTTTTGAACTTGGGCACCTTCTTGTGACTTGCTTTAGGCAATGAATTGCGTGATTTCCATGTATGAATCATTTGTGAACCATGCGTGAACACATGTAAAGATAAAGCTTCCATGAGTCTTGAGACACAAATAACTACCAGGAAGTAGCACTTCTGTTTCTGTGCATGAGCTAGAAACAGAGTTTTGTCTTAAGTCACTGAGATTTGGGGGTTGTTCGTCATTGCAACATAACCTATCTTACACTGATATAATAGTCTTCACAAAAGTATCCAGAATATGGTCACAGTCAAAGAGAAGATGTGAAATGCAATCTCTTCAAATCAAAGAGAAGTCTTCTAGTTTGACTTTGCTTAAACTATTCTCCCATCAAAATTCAAAAGCTTTCAGAGTGCTCAGAGAAACAGAGAACCCAGAGTAACACAAGTCAAATGATACTCTTCTCAAAGTAATTGCAGAGTAAATACAAGGAAAACAACAGTATAATGTGGCGAAACTTAAATTTCAGCATCTGGGGAATCTGTGCCATTTGCTAGATCTTAGAAATGCAGGTCACAAAGATAAGAACTCAACTCTGACCTCACAAATCTGAATCCATGAGTCCCTGGGAGGAGCAGTAAGAGCTCTGTAGGAGGAAAGGGTCACTTCAAAACTAGAAGGGCACAGATAGAAGGAAGCCAAATCTGAGTGAGGAATGAAGAAAGGACTCTAGAGCAAATCACCATAGCCATCAGCCTCAAATAGAGTTAAAATTAAATTCAGAACTATACATAATGTCTGTCAGTTATGTAGATTTTTATGATTGGGTCAGCTGTGTATTTTTCTCATTCTATTCATGGCGTGGGCTCAGACTTCCCCAGTTCTTTTATTGCATTTATAGCATCTCATGTTAACTTTTAATACCAAGTAATTTTAATCTTAAAATTATAGATTAATATTTGACAAATATTTGTTGATTGCTTCCTAATACCAGCAACTGAATTAGAACCTCTAAACTGATCGTTAGAGGTAGGAAGTATTTTGATGCTCAAAGAAGTACAGGTCACCAAAGAAGCACCTTTTGGTAGAAAAAAACCCCAGAGGATACTTAGGAAAATTCTCATGTTTCCAGATTGAGTTTATGCATTTATCTAAATTCCTATGGAGTATTTAACAAATCCTGCTGACAAATTACATGCAGATGTAAATATGAGGAGAGTATTCACAATCTTTTTTTTAGATTTTCCAATGCTCCCTTGGTTTGCAAATGTTAAGAATCACGTTCTTAGGATGCTGCCTTTATAAAGTTTCCTCTCATGTGTCTGTGCTATCCATTACATATGCCTTAAAGCTCATGTGCTTTTCAAGAGTAGTGGTGGGTAGCGTGGGGATGAGGCAAGGATTGGGATTACTAGATTCAGGGAATAACAGTAGCAAGACAGTTGTGAATATAACGTGACAGCACAGAAGGAAGCTGGAGAAATTTTAAAAGCACATCTAATAAACACTTAGAAACACTTCATATGGGACATTTCAGAGAATAGAAGGTTGCCGTACACACCTCAATATCCCCTCAAGGCATCACTGTTTGCCATTGCTGGGGTGATATGTGTTTATAACCATGACAGAATTTCATCCAGAAAACACGAGCTTCTGCTGTATGTCCTCTCTGTATTATAGGTTTTGGTAAGTTTTCAACCCAAAATAATAACAATCATTTTGATGTTTTAAAGGTTAAATTCTGATATTTAGAATGTTTACATACTTTTAATAACACATTTTATTTTTAATCTAACCCTTGGGACAACAGGGATGCCTGAATTCAGAAGCTGGGTGAGCCTAAGGGTTCAGTATCACTAATGATATACATAGATAAAACAACATTTAGAATTTTCTGTACATTTTTTTTGTCTCAATGAAATCAATATATTGAGCATTTCATGTTCAGTGTTCTTTGAAAATCTTTGACCCCAGTTCATCATATTAAAAACAGTTACTTGTTTGTTTGATAGAGTATCTTCTATTACATGCTATTCCCTCCTTTGCCCAACTGGGTTATTCTAATGTGATTATAGCCACGGATACTTTCCAGCCTGGCATAATTAGGTTCTTTATCATTAGGGTCCAGTTGTATTTTGTTATGGAAGGACATAAGAAGTAAGTGACTCAAGGCAGGACACAAATTGGGGTGGAATCAAAGTTAGTTCAGTTTTCCTGCTCCTGAAATGAGTGCTTGCAGTCTTCATTAAGTGTATTCAGAAGATACCTTTAATACACACCAACAATAAACAGAAACTGTAGATTCTACTCCCCAAACTGATTGACTTTGGACAAGTCACAGTCTCTGCACTGCGACTGCATTCCTTTTAAGGTAGAATTGTGTAATTGCAGTTCTCCTCCTGTCACCAGGGATGCAGTCAAGATAAATGAGGTGATCTATGCAGTGCTGACGGAGAAGGCGATGGCACCCCACTCCAGTGTTCTTGCCTGGAGAATCCCAGGGACGGGGGAGCCTGGTGGGCTGCCGTCTGTGGGGTCGCACAGAGTTGAACACAACTGAAGCGACTTAGCAGCAGCATGCAGTGCCGAAGTCCTTGAAAGAGGCTGTATCAACTGGAAGTGACTTGGTGTTGGTGTCATTGTCATCCTCTCCTGCGCCCTTCTTCATTAGCTGTCATGGTTTTTTTATCTTTAATTTTTATTGGAGTATGGTTGACTTACAATGTTGTGCGTTTCAGGAGTACCACAAAGTGAATTAGTTATACATGGATTCAATACATAGATCCACTCTCCTTTTTAAGACTTTTTCCCCATGTAGGCCACTATAGAGTACTGAGTAGAGTTTCCTGTGCTATACAGTAGGTCCTTGTTGGCTATCTATTCTATATATAGTACTGTATGTATGTTAGTCCCAATCTCCCAATTTATCATCCTCCCTAGTAACTATAATTTTATTTTCTACATCCATGATTCTGTTTTGTAAATTTATTTACAAAACAGAATAAATAAACTTGTACCCTTTTTTTTTTAAGATTCCACATATAAGTGGTATCATATGATATTTGTCTTTCTGCGTCTGACTTACTTCACTCAGTTTTGACAATCTTTAGGTCCATTTACCTTGCTGCAAATGGCATTATTTTGTCCTCATATATAAAAAAACTGTCATGGTCCTGTTCTGATGGATTCATTCAGCATTGATGTTAAGATGGTATTGAAGTTTAGACAAGAAAACAAGCAACAGGATTAGAGAGACCAGTTCAGTATGTAGAAATCAGAAATGGGAGGATCTCTTTCTGAGAGACGATATTAAAAAAACTATGAGTAGTTCTTATAAGGCAATGTTAAAGCCATGTTTAACATTCTCTTCCCCTAACCTGCTTGTACCAGGAGTCTTCCTTCCATTTCACCTTTCATGTTAAGGGGCAGCAATGGGGAGCTGTGGGTAAATTCAGAGGCAGGAAGTGCTCAATCGTTTGAGGATACACCCACATTTGCAGTGAGCACCACATTAGCCAGCACTAGCCTACCCCTTGGAGAAGGCAATGGTACCCCACTCTAGTACTCTTGCCTAGAAAATCCAATGGATGGAGGAGCCTGGTAGACTGCAGTCCATGGGGTCACTAGGAGTCGGACACGATTGAGCAACTTCACTTTCACTTTTCACTTTCATGCATTGGAGAAGGAAATGGCAACCCACTCCAGTGTTCTTGCCTGGAGAATCCCAGGGACGGGGGAGCCTGGTGGGCTGCTGTCTATGGGGTCGCACAGAGTCGGACACGACTGAAGTGACTTCGCAGCAGCAGCAGCTTTGGTGTTACAATGGCCAATCTGTTATAGAGACTATATGACCCACAAAGGCTCAGGTGTTTACTATTTGGCCCTTTACAGAAAACATTTGTCAAGTCCTTAATATGATGTTTTAAAAAATGGAGGTATGAAATATGCCTTCTGCACAAAATAATTGGAGAAGGCAATGGCACCCCATTCCAGTGCTCTTGCCTAGAAAATCCCATGGATGGGGGATCCTGGTAGGCTGCAGTCCATGGGGGTCTCTAAGAGTTGGACACAATTGAGCAACTTCCCTTTCACTTTTCACTTTCATGCATTGGAGAAGGAAATGGCAACCCACTCCAGTGTTCTTGCCTGGAGAATCCCAGGGATGGGGGAGCCTGGTGGGCTGCCGTCTATGGGGTCACACAGAGTTGGACACGACTGAAGCGACTTAGCAGCAGGAGCCCACCCCTAGGGAGGGTCAGCATCTTTCCACGCTAAGATGAGATTCCAAGTGCCATACAAGTTCTCCCAACCACAACCAGCCCCACTGAGCCCAAAATTATATTTTACAGTCACTGTTAGAGAGCCATAAAGACATTTTTCCAGGAAGTCCATGAATATCTAAGCTCTTTCAATTAAATGACAAATGTGAATATCTGACATGGTTCTTAGCACACAGATGATAAATGTGGACCCCTTCCATCAGCAGTCATTGTGGTGTCTGATGGACCAGTGCACTGGTATCTGGGGACAGGAACACAGGGGTGGAATGAAAAGCCAGAAGAGTCAGTCAGGACAGCAGGTAATGAAGAGGACTCCCAGAGGGGTCCCTAAATGGGGACACTAGGCCTTCTGTGGAGCTACATGAGAACTTCAGAGGGATGAGAACTTAGGGACCTGAAAACTGTCATGTGGACAGTCCTTGTCAGATGGTGCCATCGTGCTGTATTTCTGGAGAAAGATCTGTGCTTTCCAGTCATCCAGTCATCCAGTCTTTCAGGGCCTTTGGTATCACAGGAGGCTAAAAAGAGAATTGGCTAGTTAAAATGCCAAGGTTTTTAAGCAATGACTTGATTGGGGTGTACTTGTACATTTGAGGCCTTGGAGAACAAATATATCTCAAATACTTGTTTAGGGAAAGCAGAAGTGGAGACTTCATCATAAAGTCATAGGAACAGATCCTTATTCCTCAACAAAATTCACAAAACAATTTCTGTTAAATCTCTGCTAAAGGCAGCACTTACTGTTTCTATTTAAATGTGGGAAATATATCAATGACTTGGCACTTCTTACTCAAATTCATGTACCTTCCACTGCAACTGCATGTACTAGAATATGACTGCATGTGACCTCTGGGATGGAGATTCAGCTGTGATGGATGAGCATCTACTTTGAATTTGTAATGTCTGTCTCTTCTATGACATATGGCATCATGTTATCACCCACATCAACTCCATGCAGTATGGATTATTGCCAGTCATGCATAGATGAAGAAATTGAAACTCGAAGAATTTAAATGACATACCCACATGAAAACGTGGCAGACATAGTCTAGGAACCATGATTTCCTGTTTCAAAATTCTTTTTCTACACAGGAGTCATTTCAGTGATTTTTCTTTAAAAGATTAAATATATTGTCATGCTCATTAGATAAAGACATAAAAATGAAAATCAGTGTTAAAGATTCATGATTATCACAATTTTGAATTTTGGAGTTATAACCACCATTTCTTTCAACTATGGAAAATAGTAAAAAAGAAAAGAAGAGAATAAGAAAAGGGTCAACCTAATTCTGGGACTCCTCCAGCATATTATCTACTTAAGAGTTCATTCAATTGAGTTCAGTCACTCAGTTGTGTCTGATTCTTTGTGACCCCATGAACCGCAGCACGCCAGGCCTCCCTATCTATCACCAACTGCTGGAGTCTACCCAAACCCATGTCCATTGAGTTTGTGGTGCCATCCAACCATCTCATCCTCCATCGTCCCTTTCTCCTCCTGCCCTCAATCTTTCCCAGCATCAGGATCTTTTCAAATGAGTCAGCTCTTTGCATCAGGTGGCCAAAATATTGATGTTTCGGCTTCAACATCAGTCCTTCCAATGAACACCCAGGACTGATCTCCTTTAGGATGGACTGGTTGGATTTCCTTGCAATCCAAGGGACTCTCAAGAGTCTTCTCCAACACCACAGTTCAAAAGCATCAATTCTTCAGCACTCAGCTTTCTTTATAGTCCAAGCCTTACATCCATACATGTCTATGGAAAAACCATAGCCTTGACTAGAAGATCCTTTGTTGACAAAGTAATATCTCTGCTTTTTAATATGCTGTCTAGATTGGTCATAACTTTCCTTCCAAGGAGTAAGCATCTTTTAATTTCATGGCTGCAATCACCATCTGCAGTGTTTTTGGAGCCCAGAAAAATAAAGTCAGCCACTGTTTCCACTGTTTCCCCATCTATTTGCCATGAAGTGATGGGACCGGATGCCATGATCTTAGTTTTCTGAATGTTGAACTTTAAGCCAACTTTTTCACTCTCCTGTTTCATTTTCATCAAGTGGCTCTTTAGTTCTTCTTCACTTTCTGCCATAAGGGTGGTGTCATCTGCATATCTGAGGTTATTGATATTTCTCCCTGCAATCTTGATTCCAGCTTGTAGTTCCCCTAGCCCAGCATTTCTCATAATGTACTCTGCATATAAGTTCGATAAGCAGGGTGACAATATACAGCCTTGATGTACTCCTTTTCCTATTTGGAACCAGTCTGTTGTTCCATGTCCAGTTCTAACTGTTGCTTCCTGACCTGCATACAGATTTCTCAAGAGGCAGGTCAGGTGGTCTGGTATTCCCATCTCCTTCAGAATTTTCCACAGTTTATTGTGATCCACACAGTCAAAGGCTTTGGCATAGTCAATAAAGCAGAAATAGATGTTTTTCTGAAACTCACTTGCTTTTTCCATGATCCAGCACATGTTGGCAATTTGATCTCTGGTTCCTCTGCCTTTTTTAAAACCAGCTTGAACATCTGGAAGTTCACAGTTCATGTATTGCTGAAGCCTGGCTTGGAGAATTTTGAGTGTTACTTTACTAGTGTGTGACCTAAATCAAATCCCTTATGACTATACAGTGGAAGTGAGAAATAGATTTAAGGTACTAGATCTGATAGACAGAGTGCCTGATGAACTATGGATGGAGGTTCGTGACATTGTACAGGAGATAGGAATCAAGACCACCCCCAAGAAAAAAAGAGTTCATTAAACCAAGACAATTGAAAATGCAAGTGATATTCAGGTTTAGTTGTTTATGGAAGCAACCTACCTTGCTTCACAGTCTCATTCTTTTACTCTTCTCCATTGGGTTGGCTGCGTTTCCACTTATCCCTCCAAAGGCAGTGTTAGCTCACATGGGCTGCATAGAAGAATGAAGGGGGAGAAGATACAGCTACCTGTGTGAATGTGCTTTTGTTGTCAGTAAGGGAGGTCACTGGAATTAAGCATATAAAAAATGCCCCCAAAACTAGAAATGGTGATCCAGTACTACTCTTCATTATTTTATAGTCATGTTTTCTAGAGCTAGGGAAAAATTTTAAGTTTCTCTCTTTTTGGTGAGGAAAACACTCAAAAACAACCAGAACCATCAGGGGAGAAAATTATGGGAAATGTAATGATAGCTTATTTAAATTCTCAAAATAAAACAACTGTAATACCATTAAATGTTCAGTAAAAATATATATCTTCCCCTCTATTTTCAAGAGAAAGATTAAAATGAGTAGTAATAACTCCTGTTTCAGAAAATCATTTTTGCCACTTTTGTCTTTCAATCCATCTCCAGAGAATATCAACAGCATGAATGTCGTTTCTTGCAAACATCAAATCATTTTTGCTACAAATACTTTGTAATAATAACTCTATTTTACTTGGCAAAAAAAGATATTCTATCAGGATTCTATATAGTAAGTGGGAAAATGGAAATTTGCTATTGAAAAATATTTCCAGGTACAGGATATAAACCTTTAGGCATATTTTTTCTCTGTGATGTAGGGAGACTGATAACACTGTTGACATTAAGATTTTTGTTATATTTTATTGTCCTATCAGTGGATCACATGTTCGGCTTATGACTGGGTATTTGTCTTTGAGTAAATAAGAGTTTGCAGCTTACCTGAAACATTAGTTCATGGTAAATTAAAGGATTTCAAAGTGTTAATCTTATGGACATATAATACAGTGATAAATAATAGTCTCTATGTGTAGGATAGGGTCATTTAAAATATCTGACAATTTAATAAGAACAAAGCATTATTTTGTTTATTTGTTACAGTGTAGAATGGCAAGATGGGTTAATAAAGCCAGACTGTCTTTTGCTGTAGTTACAGTAGATGTGAATTGAGTCAAAGATGCTCTCAGGTGTTTAATGACGTCACACAGGAAGTGTCATGGTGCTGTATGATATACTCTGTCAAGGAACAGAATCTGAAGGTAACTAGTGAAAAAGAACACAGCAGGCAAAGAAAACACAGTATTTATGCTACTGTGAAGTTCAAGAAAAGATAAAAATGCCATTCTCAAGCAAGTAGGGAAAGATGCCATATTATGCAGAACATGTTGAAGGTAAGCACAGTCTCTATAAAAACTATAAAAAGTATTTTGAGTGTGTGCTGAAGACTAAATGCTATCTTCAAATAGTAATAGAGGCCTTGAAATCAGTCAGATACCTTCCATCATAGAACCACATCAGACAGGAAACCTGCAGGACTCACCCAGAACCAGATTAACAGAACTGGATAGGACACCAAGCTCAATCAGGGAGAATTAGCAGATTCTCAAAGTTTATCTTGTGATCGCCAATATTTAAATGTATAAATGTATAAGTTAATGCATTGAAAATGATTTCATGCTGGGGATTCACAGCTTAGCCTCAACAAAATAGGAATTCAAAGCTATGATATTGTCTGCTCTCCTACCTGCCCTGGGCGGGGGAGTTTAGAATCATGATGTGCCTGTTCTGTCTAGAATAAGCAGTGGAATCTTGATGTTTTCCTTAAATCAATAACCAGCCTCTCCAAACACAAATTTTAAAATGTAACCCTAAAAGGGGAGGCCATATGCTCTAAATTGAACATTTTTGTTCCTCTAAAATTAACATGCTAAATCTTAATGCCCAATGTGATGACATTAGAGGTGGAGCCTAGGAGAGGATCTTTGGATGTCATAAAGATGCAGCAGCCCTCATGGCTGGGATTGTGCCCTTCTAAAAGAGACCCTAGAGAGCTTTCTGACCCCCACCCCCATCATGAGGACACAGCAAGGGGACAGCTGTCTATGAACCAGACACCGAAACTGCTGGGAATGCTGGCATTTGGGACTTGCAGCTTCCAGAACTATGAGACATAAATTTATTGTTCATAAGCCACCTACCTTATGGTATTCTGTTATAGCAGTCCAAATGGATTAGGACACCATATCTAGGGTCTTTGGATCCCTGGAGTCCAAGAAAATCTATATGAGTTTCCTGTGAGCTCTGTCGCTGCACTGTGTCCGACTCTGTGTGAACCTGTGGACTGTAGCCTACCAGGCTCCTCTAGTGCTTTCTTAACAAAGTACCACAGACTGGATGGCTTATAACGATGGAAATTTACACTCTCACATTTCTGGAGGTTAGGTGTCCAAAACCAAGTGTTGGCCTGGCCATGCTCTCTCTGAAGGTCTGAGAAAAGGAAACTCCCCCATTGCTTTCAGCTTCTGCTGCAATCTTGGACACGTTGCCTTCTACTTACCTTGACTCAACTGGCTTACTCTATGAGACTGGTTTCTTTTGCTTCTGCAGTGAGGCCACAGCATCTTCTTTATTCAAAACTTTGGTTTTATCTCTGCCTTGGGTTTTATCTTGAGACTGGTATCTTTTGAGAATAAAACTATAAGGTATTAAGTCAGGGCTATCAGGGCTGGAATAAATTCTTTCTAGCAGTGATTTACTCACAGCAGATTGACAGGAATATTTGCCCAATTTAATCATTTCTGTTGACCAACACACAAGATTTCTGTCCCCCATCCCCCACCCCCATCCCCTATCATGTTTTCTGACTTGTGTTATAATCTTAGAAGCAACACGACTGTCCTTCCTTTCCAAGTTAGAGCCAAAATCTTTCACTGTGGGTCTTGATTTTCAAGACAGACTAACAGTTTGCTATTTGATTCTCATGGTTGATAAAAAGTGGACACTTTAGAAGTAGAATCCATCAGTTCTTCTCAGCTTCCAGCCTGAGATTCTAAGGCTGCTGAGAAAATCACAGTCATTCAAAAATGATGAGCCTAAATGTCTGCCCCAGTGGGCTCTGTCTTGAGACAGTAGAACTAAATTCCTAATTCTATGAACTGACCTAGCAATCCCAGGAGAATCTACTTTCCATCCTTCCCAACCTCTCTCTCCTGCTTCTTTCTATTCCCACCCAAAAAGCTTTCTTTCTCTATAGTAAAAGGTAGGATTTGTTCTGTGCCACCTACTTGCCCACAATTAAAGCCTTATGCTTTACATATTATCTCTATTTCTTTTTTTTTTTCCTGTTTTGTAAATTCCTGACTTTATTTTTTTTTAATTTTATTTTTAAACTTTACAATATTGTATTAGGTTTGCTAAACATCGAAATGAATCTGCCACAGGTATACCCGTGCTCCCCATCCTGAACCCTCCTCCCTCCTCCCTCCCCATACCCTCCCTCTGGGTCGTCCCAGTGCACCAGCCCCAAGCATCCAGTATCATGCATCAAACCTGGACTGGTGACTCGTTTCATACATGATATTATACATGTTTCAATGCCGTTCTCCCAAATCTCCCCACCCTCTCCCTCTCCCACAGAGTCCATAAGACTGATCTATACATCAGTGTCTCTTTTGCTGTCTCGTACACAGGGTTATTGTTACCATCTTTCTAAATTCCATATCTCTATTTCATATGAGGAAATGCAGAATCAGAGGAGTTAGTGATATACTGGAGGTTACAGAGCAACAAGAAGCAAAACAGGGACAACACCATCTGACTGAATCTCTATCCTTCTACCTCGTAATTCTGTGTCGTGACTTTCTTAAAAATTTTTTGTGAGCTATTCTAAACTTTACAAGTAATCCATGCTTACATAGAGAGGTTGATCAAATAAAGTCCCAAGTCTCTCTGGCTCTCCTCTTTCACTCTTCCTCTCCTTCTAAGCTCCACCAGCCTAAGGATACACGAAGTTTGTCACTATGAACAATTTAGGGTTTATCCTCTGTAGTTTTCTCCATGTGTGTAAGTATGTATAAATAGATAAACACATATTTCCTTATGAATATTTTTTTCTACTTAAAAAGTAGACCGTTATTTGTGTTATCTTCAATTTGATTTTTTTTCATTTATTTCCATGGTTATTTCTCCAGGTGAATGTTTACAGAACTAGTTCTTTTAATGGTTATACTAAATTTCTAATGCAATAGAAATTACGAATCATTAGATTCATTGGAGTTAGAAATTTTTGAATCATTCAGCCATTGATGAGAAACTGCATTTTTCCTATGCTTTTTTGGATTCTTTCTTTGCTTTTGGCCACTATAAGTAATGCTAAAATTAACGTGTTTGTGCATGTATTTTGGTGCATTTATTTCTGTAGAATAGATTCCCCAAGGCACAAGTATACTAATATATTCATTTAATAGAAACTTCCAGTTAACCTTCCAGAAGTTTTGTGGCAATTCATTTTCACATCAACCAAGGATCAGTGTCCATTTCCCTACACCACTGTCAGCACTGGATACTATCAAGTTTTGATTTTTTGCAAAGCTGAGGATAAAAATGAACTTCATTCATTTTTATGAAACTATTTTAAGTTTCAGCACAAGAGTGACCTCCACATCAAATTTTGTTTTACAATCAGGAAAAAATTGTATGTGTATATGTGTGAGTATTTGTTTACTTTCCAAAAGACGAAAGAAATTACGGTACTGACGTATAACATTGACAAGCAGCTACTTAAACCTCAGTAAAGCAAAACGTGCAGTGATAAAGCTTAAATCCCTAGATACCTCTCTCACTGAACAGCCAGAGGTTGGCACTGGGTCCCTGTCTATGAAATCAGGACAGTAATACCTGACTCTCACTGCTAAAAGGAAAGTAGGATGATCAATGAGTTCATATCTTTAGCACATTTGAACATCCCTGGGAAGCGACACTTTAGAAACACTAGATGTTTTTATCTTTGTGCCATAGATTACATAATGCAATTTCAAAGTATGCAGTACCTATTTTCTAAGGAGCTCCAAAAATTGTACTTTGTGCATAAAAAGAATCTCATTTAAAAAATCCGTTGCACCTATTATATAAGACACATATCATAACTAGAAGTTTTTCAGCTTCATTCTCATCGAAAGGAACTGCTGACATCCTCCCTCTAATTTGTTTCTAATTCTACTGATATTCTTTAGGAGATACTGCATTCTAGAGTTCTTGAGGAAGAAAAAGATAAGAGACGGCTTAAAAGAGGTCTGAAGTTAAAGACACTCAGCCGTGTCCAACTCTCTATGACCCATAGAGTTGATGGAATTCTCTAGGCCAGAATACTGGAGTGGGTTGCCTTTCCCTTCTCCAGGGGATAGTCCCAACCCAGGGATTGAACCCAGGTCTCCTGCATTGCAGGCAGATTCTTTACCAGCTGAGGCACAAGGGAAGCTCAAGAATACTGGAGTGCATAGCCTATCCCTTCTCCAGCAGATCTTCCCAACCCAGGATTCGAACCAGCATCTCCTGCATTGCAGGTGGATTCTTTACCAACTGAGCTATCAGGGAAGCCCTGCTGCTGCTGCTTCTAAGTCGCTTCAGTCGTGTCCACCTCTGTGCAACCCCATAGACGGCAGCCCACCAGGCTCCACCGTCCCTGGGATTCTCCAGGCAAGAATAATGGAGTGGGTTGCCATTTCCTTCTCCAATGCATGAAAGTGAAAAGTGAAAGTGAAGTTGCTCAGTCGTGTCCGACTCTTAGCGACCCCATGGACTGCAGCCCACCAGGCTCCTCCGTCCATGGGATTTTCCAGGCAAGAGTACTGGAGTGGGGTGCCATTGCCTTCTCCACAGGGAAGCCCTAAAAGAGGTCTAAGATAGTCAAATAGTGGATTTTCCGTGGGAATGTGGAGCTGTCAAGTTTGGTATAAAATTCCCCTCAGATAAAGATGATCAACTAGTGTATTTCCAATTAAACTGAATAAGGTGTATACTTTTTGAATGATTCTCAGCAAGTAAGCTGAGATATTGCTAGTTTCAGTAAAAGGCACTGTAACTGGTCTCCACAGAAGGAGTAAACACTTGTCTACTGGGAACAATTATGAAATATGTCACTTCAAATATTCAGCCTGAGCTGGGATGCTCCAAGAGGATTGTCCTGAAAGTTAGGCTGGTCTCCATATATCAAAATGAGCAGTCCATCCTTCCAGTTGGTTCAGTGAAAAAGAATCTCAAGTATGAAGCTTGGTTTTCTAGAAACCTGCTTAAGACACACCCATTTACCATTTAATGAATGTTCTAGGAAAACAAATAATTCAACAAATGCAATGTGATTGCAGATGATTCCTGTCAAAACTCTGCTTTCCAATCAGCTTCATAGTATTTATGTATATTCTTGTTTAGCAAAGAAAGTCTATATTTACCTCTGTCAGTTGTGAGCACACGTTGCAGCCAAACACTCATCTCATCAAAGTGTATCTGTTTGGGGGTTAAAAGGGAAAGGACTAGTCTTCAGAGAGATGAAAGTAGAGTGGTTTTCCTCCCCTTCATGGAATGTCATAGCCAGGATCAATAGGAGGATGATTACGGGAGGCAGACAGATTTGAGTTAGAATCTGAGATCGCTGGCTAGGAGATTAAGGAGAGTAATTTGATTTGTTAAGCCTGACCTCTCTATTGTTCCTCCGACAAGCTTTAGGAGTTTGCTCTGCCTCCTGCCTGAGTATAGAACTCTCTTTCTGCAAGTATCCACATGGCTTATTCCCTCATCTCATTCAAGTCGTTGCTCAAATCTTTTCAATAGGGCCTGCCCTGTCCACATTATTTACATGCAACTCACATCCTATGGGGAACTCTGGATTTCCCTGTTTTTTTTTTTTTTTAATTTTTACTTATTGTATACCACCATCTAAGACACTTGTATGTGTTAGTCACTCACTCGTGTCCAACTCTTTGATATCCCATGGACTGTAGCCCACCAGGCTCCTCTGTCCGTGGGATTTCCCAGGTAAGGATACTGGAGTGGGTTGCCATTTCCTTCTCCAGGGGATCTTCCCGACCCAGGGATCAAACCCAGATTTCCTGCATAACAGACAGATTCTTTACCACCTGAGCCACCAAGGAAGCCAAGATACTTTATTATGTATTTATTTCACTTTAATATTTATCATCTATTTCTCTCCTTCCAGAATATAATCTCAGTGGCAGGAAACTGTAGTTTCATTCCTGTTGTATCTCAATACCTAGAAGTGTGCCTGGCAAAAAGAGAGTACTCAAAAAATATTTGGTGAACAATAAGGAAAACACCTGCTTGAGTTTCTGGTATATAATAGGCTCTCTCAAACATGTTACTTTCCTTTCCTTCCCTTCCTTTCAAGCAGTTAAATCTAAATACAGATTCTTGCTCAAGGCTTTCTCACTATTATAATGTCATGTGCATAAATCCAGTGACTAATGCAGTTCTGTTCTGAGTATTTCTGCTGTTTTCTTTAAGAGATACAGTCATCTGTAAGACTTCAAAAAAAATAAAAAAATAATATTATTTATAAGAATCTGGAAATGACAATCACCTCAATTGAATACATAGTCTATTCTTTTTAAAAATGCTTAGACAGGAAAATTCCATCATCCCCTTCAAGTATTTATTCAAAGTCAACAGCCCTCCAGTGTCTGCCTACCATTTATTTCATGTCCATTTTTTTTTTTTTTTGCTTGTTTTCATTGATTGTATTTTTGCCTGATTTCTGATATGCTTGGAGGAAACTTTGTCTAAACTTATTGTAGAAAAAGTCTTTTCAGTCCAGCTTTCCTGTGTCCCCATGTAAGGTAGATTCTTCTTTGGTTTCAGAGCAGAGGTTGACATTTTCCAAACCTCCCTTTGAGATAGGTATTTGTCATGAGTTGGGTTCACAGGAAGCAGACACTGAGATGGAGTAAACATAAGACAGCAAAAGGTTTACTAGGTAGTAACATCTGAGAAAGGAAAAGGGGATGAAGCATGATGGGCAGATGCAGCTGTCAGGCTGCAATGAACCTAAGAAAGCCTCTACCATGGTGGGGGTGGGGGGTGGGCGCAGGGGAACAAAGATCACCCAATAGCAGAGTCGTACTCAGGGCAGGATAGACAAGCCCTTGTACCACCAGCAAGCTTAGTCATTAGCTGGAGGGTCACCCCAAGCAGAGCAGAATCTCATCTCTAAACCTGAGGAGGACCCAGAAGGCACTGACAGTGGGAAGCTGTCAGCTAACCATTCCTGCGCTAAGCAGCTGTCCTGCCTTGAGGGGGATCTGCATCTCCCTGCCACGGCCCCATCCTCATCTCCTGGGCCTCCCTTCCCCATGCACGCTGATGACTTCCTTGTGGAAATGCCTGTGAGAAGTCGCTGCAGTATTTCTCCAACATGTTTGACTAGTGTGCATAGCAGTCAAGAGGGGCTGGCTCCAGAACAACCCTTAGCTGATGAAGAAAAAGAATTGGAGAAGAATGTAATCCACTTTCCTCTCTTCTTCAGTGGGACAACTCTGCCCATATGTTTTACACAACATTCCAGAAGTCCCCAGAAGAATTGAGCCTCTGCTGTCTGCAGCGTTAACCTGCTCATTAATGCATTCTGTATTGACTTCTTACTCTTCACTCTCTTATTTCTCCATCCCCCTATTTGGAAGCACCCTCCAAATAAACTGCTTGGACTCAAGTCCTTGTCTCAGCATCTGTTTTCTCAGGGACCAAAGTCTAAGATAGGATCTGGCTCTGTGTGTGCTTTACAGCACTCTATCCACTGACTAAAGGTGAGACTGGAACTCAGGAAACCTGGGGCATGTTGGATAATCAGTCCTAACAATCCTGGGGGTGAGGGGAGGGTCAAATAACTTGGCAAAGTTTACAAAATGAATTAGTGGAAATGTCAGAAGTAAAATCCAAGTGTATTGATTGATTTGGGGTTCAGTTCAGTCCAATTCAGTCACTCAGTTGTGTCCGACTCTTTGTGACCCCATGAATCGCAGCATGCCAGGCCTCCCTGTCCATCACCAACTCCTGGAGTTCACTCAAACTCACGTCAATTGAGTCAGTGATGCCATCCAGCCATCTCATCCTCTGTCGTCCCCTTTTCCTCCTGCCCACAATCCCTCCCAGCATCAGAAGCTTTTCCAATGAGTCACCTCTTCGCATGAGGTGGCCAAAGTACTGGAGTTTCAGCTTTAGCATCATATCTTGCAAAGAACACCCAGGGCTGATCTCCTTCAAAATGGACTGGCTGGATCTCCTTGCAGTCCAAAGGACTCTCAAGAGTCTTCTCCAACACCACAGTTCAAAAGCATCAATTCTTTGGTGCTCAGCTTTCTTCACAGTCCAACACTCACATCCATACATGACCACAGGAAAAACCATAGCCTTGACTAGACGAACCTTTTTTGGCAAAGTAATGTCTCTGCTTTTCAATATGCTATCTAGGTTGGTCATAACTTTCCTTCCAAGGAGTAAGCATCTTTTAATTTCATGGCTGCAGTGACCATCTGAAGTGATTTTGGAGCCCCCAGAAAATAAAGTCTGACACTGTTTCCACTGTTTCCCCATCTATTTCCCATGAAATGATGGGACCAGATGCCATGATCTTAGTTTTCTGAATGTTGAGCTTTAAGCCATTCAGTTCAGTTCAGTCACTCAGTCATGTCCAACTCTTTGCAACCCCATAAATCGCAGCACGCCAGGCCTCCCTGTCCATCACCAACTCCCAGAGTTCACTCAGACTCACGTCCATCGAGTCAGTGATGCCATCCAGCCATCTCATCCTCTGTCGTCCCCTTCTCCTCCTGCCCCCAATCCCTCCCAGCATCAGAGTCTTTTCCAATGAGTCAACTCTTCGCATGAGGTGGCCAAAGTACTGGAGTTTCAGCTTTAGCATCATTCCTTCCAAAGAAATCCCAGGGCTGATCTCCTTCAGAATGGACTGGTTGGATCTCCTTGCAGTCCAAGGCCGTTAGTTACTTTCTAATTTTGTGAAGAGGGTCTGATGAGCATTTAAAATAGACCTGAAATGTTTTTCATGTATAAGTCCTGTGTGTCTCCTCTGAATAGGATACATCACTTTCTCGAGAGGCACAAGAACACTCAAAGGAATGTACTCATGCCTTTGAGTTTTAATAATGCTTTCATTTCTTTTATTTCATTTTTTCACAGTAACCTGGTTAAAGAGCTAAAGGTTGGGGCTCCAGTTTGCTGTGGGTAAATTCAAGTCTGGAGAAGTTAAATTTTTTCATGTGTCCATGGTAAAATCATTAGTAACTAGAAGAGATAGGACTCATGCCAATTTTCTGGCCACAAATATAATTACCTTGTCACTTTATCATGTTGGTTTTTCTCAAATATATACACAGGCACAAGCTATTGTGTTGTCTTTTTTCCACTTTATTCCAGTTAGCAACATCAAGATATTTGTTCCACATATGTGAATTTTATACTGTTATTTTTTGCATTCTGCTAATCTCTAGTTGGATTTCACACATTAATAAATAGAAAGAAGAAAATTCCCAAGTAACACAAATATCTAAATTTAGTTATTAGTTTTGTTGTTGTTTATCAAAACTTTCTCCAGTGCTGTTGACAGAAAGATGGATGGCTTCTTTCTGCTGCTACTTGATTACCTTTACTTTCTTACTGAGTGAGGGTTCAAGAAAAAAGAAATGAGAAAATAAATCTAAAAAGAGGAGTGAAGAAAGTCACTTGAATAATCTACACTCTGGAAAAGAAATCCTTTAAAAGTCTTTCTACTTTAGACTGAGGTAGAGAAAGGCAAAAATTAGTGTGTATAATTGAGGGATGAATTTTGAAGAGTTCTCTAGAAGTAATCTTTTCACCTCACCTCCAACTCCAATTATTTAATTTTATAGAAGTCAGTGCCTGCCGTAAGTGCAAATTTGGCAGAAAAAAATGAAGAACATATTTTGAAAGAGAACTATGTATTTTAATTTCAGGTTTTAGCGATGGAGGTGAAGGCTGGCTGTTTTCTTCAGAATAACCTGAAATATGAGCAGAAGTGAGTGATGCAAAGGTGAGTATAAAGCGAAGGACCCTGATGACAGAGTCAATCTTGCATCCTTATCAGCAGGATGGTTATACCTGCTGTAGAAATCGTTAGAGTTCTCATGGTCCTGACTCTAGCCAGAGCCATGGAGTTGAGGTGTGGTCCTGGAGGTGAAGACCACAGCCAAGGTGAGGTCTCTTCTACCACCCATACCTTTCACCCTGGGCGTTTACAACCCTAAGATCCAAAGCTCAAAATCTTTCTAGAGAACTCACTCTCTCCCCTGGGTAGAGAGCAAGGAAACTTATGGGAATGAGAATATTCCATCCTCCTTATAAAACTTTGGTCTGCCTCAGCTGATCTTAATCATTTAAGACCAGCAGCAGTGCCCAGGAAAATGACCAAGAGATCATGTCTAAACTTACCCAGACAAAAAGGCCAGGGCTCCTTCAGAGTACTCCTTGTGTCCTGCCTGGCCCTGCTTAAAGCCCATCCTGAATTCCAGTCTGAATTCCAAATTGCTGATTTTGGATTCCTGACCGATAGCCCTGTCTCTGTGATAAATCCCAAATAGGGCAAACCATGCCATTTCTCTTCAGGCTCACTTGGTGTCTGCCTACCATTGCCTTATTATGTAACGGCTTAGGAAGTTCTTCCATGGTCTGGAGAGGATTTCAAGGCTTTACACAAAAAGGAATCATGCTCCAAATCACAAAGAATCAATCAACTTACTAGGATAAAGAAGGCTCCAACTTCCCATGTCAAGGGCATCATTCAGTTGTACAGGTCATAGATGCTGATCCTTGAGTTGGTCAGGCCAGAGAGAGTGTAAGTATTTTCCATGTAAGAAATATTAGGCCAGATCCTTCTCTGTGAACAATCTTCACTTCAGTAAGAAATATTTGTGTAAGATTGACTTGTGAGTGGAAAAGTGAGTCCATCTGCCAAAGGCTGAGTTTATGTCCCAAGCTGTCTCTAATCACTTGACAGCAAAAAAAAAAAAAAAAAAAAGATTCTAGAACTTGACCATAGCATTCAGAAAAGCAGGGTTTATTTGCAGAAGTATCCAAACAACAACAGTCTAGAAATAACACCCATTTCAACAGCACCACCAGATTCCTGCCCTGAAGTGTGGCTATGGCCCAAGTCAGTCTTCCCTTTCAGCATAGCTCCAGTTATAAATGATACCGTTCATCATACAGAACTTGAGTTGTTCTCTAAGTGCTCCTGCATGAGTTGCCTCTATTTTATTAGGTAGGTATACAATGGGTAATTTTCACTGTTTCAAAGATAAAGATTATATTAATTAAATAACTTACCCCAAAATCATGGTTATTAGATGCCAATACTAGGATTCAAACCAACATTTAACTAACTTTAGAATTCACTTTATAGAAAACTGCAGGTCAAGTTTCCAGAACTGACAGAAAAGCCCAGTCAAGAAACCAGGATTTTCAGTCCTCAAGGATTATTTGTACTACACAGCAGACTTCTTTCTGTATATTTAAATTTGGCAACATGGAAGGTTTTGAGTTTCCACAGATGAGAAACTAGTTATCAATGTAATGTTTCAGTTCAGTTCAGTCTCTCAGTTGTGTCTGACTCTTTGCGACCCCATGGACTGCAGCATGCCAGGCTTCCCTGTCCATCACCAACTCCCGAGACTTGCTCAAACTTATGTCCATTGAGTCGGTGATGCCATCCAACCATCTCATCTTCTGTCGTCCCCTTCTTCTGCCCTCAATCTTTCCCAGCATCAGGGTCTTTTCAAATGAGTCAGTTCTTCGCATCAGGTGGCCGAAGTATTGGAGTTTCAGCTTCAGCATCAGTCCTTCCAATAAATATTCAGGACTGACTTCCTTTAGGATGGACTGGTTGGATCTCCTTGCAGTACAAGGAACTCTCAAGAGTCTCCTCCAACACCATAGTTCAAAAGCATCAAAAGCATGTAGTGTTTACAGAACTCAAAATATGGAAGAGAAAAACAGTAGAGTCCTCAGGTGATATAATTGTGCAATTTCACGTAATAACCATTGAGACAGTTTCCTAACATGGAGAAGAGAATCTTGGTTTATCACAGCTTGATGAAAATATCCTAAAAGACAATCAAATCTTTTGCTATGAAAGTTATGGCTCACAAACAACCTGCCCTCATCAAATAGGTTTTCTACAAATAGGGCTATTTTAGAAAAGGATATCCTAAAGGATTAGAAGAAAACCTCTTTTCTCTTGATCTTTTTAATTTTTTTCTGTTTATAATTTTCCATAAAGAATTATTTATATGAAAAAAAATCAAAGACATGGCCCCCACCAGGGGATTCAGCCACACAAAATAAAATTCCCATGATAGGATAGTAGTTACAACAGAAGCTGAACCTTCTATCAAGTCTTCCCCAGGTAGAAATTGTCTGATAAACTCTGCTCAGATCCATGGGGACACTGAAGATTTTCTTAAGCAGACCAATCCCCCGAACTCCCCACACCTTCCTTCTCCTAGCTAGTTTTTATTTTTAAAATCTAAACGGTTTCCTATTGTTTTTAGATACACACTGGTTGATATTGCTGTTGTTCTGTTTTGAATGAGAATCCATTAACTGTTAACTTCATTTGCCAATAAAAATGTTCCAAGAGATGAAAACAATTTGTGATGAATTTTCTTTTATAGCGGAGTCAGTGATGTTGGAAACTAAACTGCCCCACTACCAGAGGAAAGAGTTTTTAACTGTTTAACTCGGGTTCTAACATGTTATAGGAAACACTGAAGAATCAGCAGAAGCTTTATTTAGCCCAACAGGAAAAAACACCAATATTTGGACTTCTTGTTGTATTCAATTTTAGTTTCCTAACACGTGAACAATTTTACTTTATTTCTCAACTCTCAGCAAAGAGACAAGCAATAACCTTAGTCCAGAGTTGTTTTTGTGAAAGGTTGTTTTGATAATCCTGGTGAAAACATTAAAAATAGTCTTGCTTTCAGAACTGGAAAAGGAAAAGGGTATTATCAAACTTAGAAAACAGTTGCATTACTGAACCAGAATTTCAATACACTGTTCTACCTTTGGAAATTCTAGATAAAAACCTTGCTTTTGAAAAGACAAACAAAACAAAAACGAACTAAAAATGGACAATGAACATACCTTTTTATGACATTAAGGAAGAAAAATATCAGCTAAACACTTTTTCATTTTATTTTTTATTTTCTATTTATAGTGTCCACACATTTAACAAATCTTATTATTGGGCAACCCTGGTGGCTTAAATGGTAAAGAATCTACCTGTACTTCAGGAGACACAGGTCCGATCCCTAGATCAGGAAGATCCCCTGGAGAAGGGAATGGCTACCCACTCCGGTATTCTTGCCTGAAGAATTCCATAGACATAGGAGCCTGGAGGGCTACAGTCCAAGGAGTTGCAAAGAGTCAGACACAACTGAGCAACTAACACTTTCCCTTTCTTATATTATTAGAGTATCAATTAGGGTATCACTGATATGATTGAAATCCACTTATAGACATAGGTCATTTCTCTGATTTCTAAAGTTTCTCCTCCAGCTAAAGAAGAGATCAGCATTATGGGATTGAACAGAAACAAAATAAAAACAAAATCAAACTTGTACACAGATATTTCTAGCAGCTCTATCTACAAATGTCCTTGAACAGGTGAACGGATGAACAAGTTGAGGTATGTGGAATACTTACTAATGAAAAGGAAAAAAAAGTTGTTACATACAACACCATGGATGAATCTCAAAGTCATTATACAGAGTGAAAGTTAGTTGATCTCAAAAGACGACATATGATTTCAGTAATCTGATGCTGTCAAAACATCAAACTATTATGATAGGGAACAGATCAGTGGTTGTCAGGAGTTAGGGATGGAGCAGTGTTTGGTTGTAAAGGAGAAGCATGGTGGGGGTGGGGGTTGGAATTTTCTGTGGTAACATAATCAGCAGAGAGAAGGTTACACAAATCTATCCATGGATTAACATTCACAAAACTATATAACAAAAGAAAACTCCTATTCTACTCTATTATAATTAAAAATAGAATTTATTACAAAAATAATGATAAATACTTTAAAAGATTATTTTACTACCCTCCCTTCCTCTGGAATCCCATAGGAAGAATACTCTGACCGTTGATGAAAAACTTTTTTTCTACAGTATTTTGGGCCTTCCCGTGCTAAAATTGGCTTATCTATCTTTAGGTAAAGTCTGGTGATAAATATCATGATGATGCCATTATCAACTATTCAATCTAGGCTAGGTATTACTCTAAGCACTTCAAATGATTTACCTCATTGAATATTTGTAAAGCCCCAAGGAAGTAGGTCTCATGATCTCCATTGTATAATGAAGAAAACTGAAGCATGGATATGTTGAACAATTTGCTCAAGATAACTCAGCTAGTATATGGCTGACTTTGTGTCCAAATTGAGACAGTCTGGCTATATAGACTCTGTGCCCTCAGTCATGAGACTATACTACTTATAAATTCTACTGGGAAAACCTTACCAACAAAGAGTCTCTATTGAAATCACTGGGTTTTATATCTCTAATCCCTTGCAAAGGCAGTATAGATATAAGATCAAGTTTTTTCTCTTTTAGTCCTACCTGTATTCCTCCTTTTCCTGAAGGTGCATTACTAGGGCTCAAACATTTTAATAGTTTGTGGTTAACTATTTGAGTACAGTGTCTGAATCTAAAAAGAGACAGTCTACCAGCTTCCTGCTACTGACATAGGTTAGATCCTAAATTGCCTGGTCTTAGGGAAGGATAAATACTGTGCTATTAGTGTCATATTGTTCTGTGAGGGAATGACATATACCATTGCGAGAGGTTCATGTAAGTAAAACTTGTTCCAAGCCAGGCAGAATTATCATTTGGATAAACTCAAGAAGATTCCATTTTGGATCTTATCAATTTCTATCAGCCCATTATTACTACTGAGTATTAGAGTGAAGCAGGATGTTTGATATCTAAAGAGAAAGCATTGTATCATAGAAAAGGTATCATTCATATTAGATATTGAAATCCTCTCCCCCAATTTTTGGTTGATACTTACATCTTATCATTATTTAAAGAGTCAAACACAACTGTTCTCACCTTGCTTAACATACCAAAAATAATAGAGAGGAGTACAAAGAGTGAAGTCATTAACAAGAATAAATCTGTCATTCTATCCCAGAGGGAGAAATTTTACAGTTGTGCATTTCTACCACAATGACGCAGAGCTGGGCTCTCACTGGATACAAAAAGATATGCAGCCAAGCAGCTCATCTGAAATAATACAGAACGACCCAAGCAATGATAGGAATTTGAACCACAGGATGTGATAGTAAACCATGGGGGCAGGAAGAGATAAAAGGAACAAGCGTCACAGAAATGCATAGGAAAAGGCTGGAGGACAGACAGTGGCAGCTGGAGGAAAAATTGGCAAGGCCATTGAAAGATGCTTCAGAATGGGCTATGGAACTGGGTGTTCCACTAGGTGGATATTAGTGGTGGGATTCTACCCCCTAACTTCTATAGGTAGAGAAACAACAGAATGAGTATTAGCCATTTGATCAACCTGAGTCAACTATATTTTTGGCTTAGTTTCATTCCCTAAACTACCAAAGGAACTTCCCTGGCGGCTTGGTGGTAAAGAATCTGCCTGCCAATAAGGAGATAAGGATTTGATCCCTGGGTTGGGAAGATCCCCTAGAGAAGGAAATAGCAACCCATTCTAGTATTCTTGCCTGGGAAATCCCATGGACAGAGGAGCCTGGTGGGCTACAGACCATGGGGTTGCAAAAGAGTTGGACACGACTTAGCAACTAAACAACAAGCTTCCAATGGAAGTTCTAAGGGGTCCAGTTGTCTCATGTACGTTGGGAGAGTTTCACTCTTTCCACCAGCCCTGAAGAAAAGGACAATAAAGACGCACCTGAGAAAGTAAGCGTTAACATCACTCCTTTGCCTGCAATGCTCCAACAGCCTCTCATCACAGTGAGGGTAAGACCCAGACACAACAAGCCTGTCAAGCTAGTCATGGTCAGAAATGAAAAACAGCCTATTGTACCAAGGCGTTTCTAAAAATATGCAATACAGAATGTAGAAACAATTACCTTCAACAAGTCTCCTTCTAATTGATTTTCACCTTGGTAATTGTGGTGTTACAAGATAATGCAAATGATGGATCAAAACTGAAATATCAAAATGATTAGACTATTAGAGGAATTTTATTTTTATAATATTTACTCATCAGGAGTCTCAGAGAAGGATGAAAATTTATCAACAAAATGCTTCTAACAGCTCCCAGATTTTGTCATTTTAACAGAAATATATTCCTGCCAATGGTGTGATACGTTTTCCGTTCTTTTTTTAATTTAGCCTTTTGAATTCATATTTTACCTAGAGGTTTGACAAGGAGTATTAGATTAAGAATCCAGTTCCTGCTTATTTATTCCTTATTTTGTAGACTATCTCAGAGTGTTTATTTTATGTTTATTATATCCTTAAAGCATGAGCTAGAGGAAGGATTCTCAATCCCCTTGACCCTCTCACACAGTTTTGACCACTGGAGCCCACTTTGCAGGATGGGGATTACTTTCTCATGGTGTATCTGATAAAGACTATGGGCCTCATTCACTTCCTCCTGGATCCACATCAAACTCCAGTGAAGATGTAACATATGCCAGAATGCAGTAGCATGCCACACAAGGCCCTAACACTGCCTGCTCCCCACAAGAGCATAGGCAGGAAGGAAGGACCACATTTGTGACTCATAGTGGGTCACAGAATGGTCCCAACTTCTCTTGAGAATTTTTTTTTCAAATCCCCCCTAACTCCATTGAATTTATATTCTGTCATGACCCCACAGAAATAAATTCATGACATGATAAAGGCTGACTCAAAAAGGAAACCTCCCACACTCTCTTTTGGTGGGAGGATAAACACATATATCCTTTCTTGAGGGCAGTTTTGTAACATACCTCAAAAACTCTTAATATATCATATTTTAACCAGAGGGTCCCTCTTCTAGGAATATATAGTAAGGAAATAGACAATTGAAAAGATGGATCTTTTAGGACTTTCGTTTCAATGTTATTTATAGTAGCATAAAATACAAACTGTCAACTAAATGCTCAACAATAAGAAATTTCTTATATGAATGATGGTGTAATCCCATAAAGGACATTCTGTAGCCAGAGAACTTTTCTTGACATGTAAAGATGCTCACAAGGGCTTCCTTGGTGATTAGCGGTAAATAACCCACCTGCCAATGTAGGAGATGCAGGTTCAATCCTTGGATTGGGAAGATCCCCTTGAGAAGGAAATGGCACCTACTCCAGCATTCTTGCCTTGGAAATCCCATGAACAGAGGAGCCTGGCAGGCTACAGTCCATGGGGTCACAAAGAGTCTGATACAACTTAGTGACTAAGGAACAAGGATACTCATAATACACCATCAGATTTGAAAGACTATTAAATAGAAATGAGTCTGTTGCCATTAAAGATTTTTAGTTATATAATCATAATGTGATTGCAAAATAAAATATGTTATATATAGCAAAATATGTTTATCATTGGGATTATGCATTTGGTTTTTTTTTTTTTGTCATGAAAATGTTTATGTTCTGTGATAAGGAAAATAGTAGCTCTTTCTGTTTCAAAGAAAAATTACTTGGTTTTTTTCTCATTTTCAGACCTTTGACTCACAATGAGAATAGTCCCCTTCTCAGCAGCTAAGATGCAAATAGAGTAACAGGTTATACTATTTCTGCAATAAGATGGCTCTCAAAAGCCTTGGGAATGGTCAGGCCACAAGCCAAAAGGCCCAGTGATAGGATATGGAGTTGGGGAAAATTTGGATTCATTAATGGCCCTTTCTTTAGTGGCTTGGATGATTCAATTCATATTCTGAAAGCTGTTGCTTAGAACCAGAAGTAGTTAGTGCATCTAGGGTGGTATAGGGGTGGAGAGATTCTTGGGTGAATGAAGGTCACCGCAGAGGTCTTCCAAGGAAGGCTGGGCACCAGGGAGCCATCAGGCCCTCCAAGACCTGTGTTTTTTCATCCCATCGGTTCCTGAGAGATCCTTAAGGAAAAGCTTCCTCACATGAGACTTCATGGTCCCCAGGCGTGTCCTACTGTGCACTATGCACACACTATGCTTGTATATAATGTACAAGCACACTCACATGGAACTTCAGCTGTCAATCATATATAACACCAAAGGGAAGGGAACTGGTAATGATGCTTTCTCTGTGTCTGTTAGATATGGGATAATAAAACAGACTAGTACTTTCTTGTGTAAAAGTCTTCTGCATGCGTCAAGACAGGTTAGTGCTTATTTCAAAGCCACTTAGTCAAACATTGGGCTAAAATGTGTAAAATTTTAGGTATTTAACTTTCCCTGATGTATTGTATTCTAACATTGCTTCAGAAACACTTGCGGAAAATTTTAAGTCAGAAAATTAGTAATATTCCTAAAAAAGAAATGTATGGACTTTTAAGGCATTTGCAGAGGCATCCCATGAAGTTAACTCTCATCATTTTATAAGGGTTGAATTCAACCTTGAAATATCTATCTCAGGTTTTGGGATTTTCCTGAAAGTAAAGCTCAGGAAAAATAAGTCTGTTTTAAAAATACTAACTTGGCAGCTATTTTTGCCCTCAAAGATATGAAACTTAATGTTCATAAGTATAGTAAATATTTTTATAGCATTATATAGCTTAAGATTAAATAATGCTTACTTGTCATTTTCCACCCTGACCACAAACCCTATGACTGGTATGTGAGGCTGAAATATGAAAATGCCAGTATTCAACTAGAACAACTTACAAAATCATAAATTTGTAGAAAAATAAGTCAATGTTTGTCTTAAAAAGATCTTTGAAGGGAACATAACATAGCCAGAATTACCTTGGCTTACAATACTGTACTTTATACTGCAGTCATATCCTGTCTCTTAAACCACTCTACCCTGCCAAGAATTCAATCTTTTTCATAAGTTCAATCTCAAGTGTGAGTATGTTTGAGGTGGGGGACAGAGTAGGGACATGCCTGGTCCTATAGCTGAGATTATTACTGTATTAACTACAAGGCAGAACAGCTCCTACTATTATAAGAGAGGTATTTGAATGTGACTTTATATCCACAATTGACATTTCAAAATGGCATCCAACAAGAGTAAACAGAATCATGCACAGGAAAGTGTGACTTGAGGCAAACTCAATGTGAATTTCTCACAGTCTCTCCTTGCAGAGGCAGTGGCAGCGCTCACCCTGCCCCCACCACACACATACTCACACGTCACAGGGTAAGAGACCAGGCCTTTACACAATCCATCAGTTACAGTTCTAAATAGGAAGTTGGGCTATACTGCTAGTCAATCCATCAATAGACATTCTTGATGGTCAAGCTTGCTTCTACTCTGTATATTCTGTGTCATAAGTATATATTCTATATTATAATTCTATTTCTCTAAACAGTGGAAACAGTGGAAACAGTGGCTGACTTTATTTTGGGGGGCTCCAAAATCACTGCAGATGGTGATTGTAGCCATGAAATTAAAAGACGCTTACTCCTTGGAAGGAAAGTTATGACCAACCTAGATAGCATATTCAAAAGCAGAGACATTACTTTGCCAACAAAGGTCCATCTAGTCAAGGCTATGGTTTTTCCTGTGGTCATGTATGGATGTGAGAGTTGGACTGTGAAGAAGGCTGAGCGCCGTAGAATTGATGCTTTTGAACTGTGGTGTTGGAGAAGACTCTTGAGAGTCCCTTGGACTGCAAGGAGATCCAGCCAGTCCATTCTGAAGGAGATCAGCCCTGGGATTTCTTTGGAAGGAATGATGCTAAGGCTGAAACTCCAGTACTTTGGCCACCTGATGCGAAGAGCTGACTCATTTGAAAAGACCCTGATGTTGGGAAAGATTGAAGGCAGGAGGAAAAAGGGATGACAGAAGATGAGATGGTTAAATGGCATCATCGACTCGATGGACATGAGTTTGGGTACACCCTGGGAGTTGATGACTGAGAGGGAGGCCTGGCGTACTGTGATTCTTGGGGTTGCAAAGAGTCGGACACAACTGAGCGACTGAACTGAACTGAATCAAGCCTGTGTAATATCATGAAAACCAGCCTAAATGTTCTCATGGCATTCATGGTTAATAAATATTTAGTAAAGGAATATGAACACCTGAGTTGTGAAAAGCAAAGAGCTTTCGATTCACATAAACGGAAATAAAAAATATTTTTATTGCTAATTTTAAAATGATTTCCTATATATCTGCAGCTATATTACCAGGAATAAATGTATTATTTTCCAACTGGGCTGCATGTGTCCCTGCCTCTCTTGGGCTAAGCCCAGGACTTCTCAGCAATCCCGTCACAACCACCCTGCTTGCAGGTGTCTATTTCCTCAGACTTCCTCATACTTGTCCCAGCTATTGTGACATAAACTCTTCTTTGTTAGTCTCAGCTGAAACATGCAAACCTCTTGCTGATGTCATCTGGGAAACAGATGACCTTGTGGCTAAATATATACTATGTGGTTTTGCAAACTGTCAGTCTTCAGATTTAGGACCTAGTCTCTGGCATGTAAGGCTTGTCAGTTTCACAATTTAAAAGAGGAATGGTTTCCAGGACAACAACCCTATCTTCTGATGACCACATGGTATTTTCTCCCTTTCAGGGAAGACTTGACTTCACTTTATACATCTGAAAATTCACAAATAATGAAAACAGAAATCTACCACTATTTTACTACTTTTCAGGGCAACTTGTCCTCATCCCTGTTTTAAGTATATATATATATGGGAGAAGGCAATGGCACCCCACTCCAGTACTCTTGCCTGGAAAATCCCATGGACAGAGGAGCCTGAAAGGCTGCAGTCCATGGGGTCGCTGAGGGTCAGACACGACTGAGAGACTTCACTTTCACTTTTCACTTTCATGCATTGGAGAAGGAAATGGCAACCCACTCCAGTGTTCTTGCCTGGAGAATCCCATGGATGGAGGAGCCTGGAAGGCGGCAGTCCATGGGGTCGCCATGAGTCGGACACGACTGAGCGACTTCACTTTCACTGTTCACTTTCCTGCATTGGAGAAGGAAATGGCAACCCACTCCAGTGTTCTTGCCTGGAGAATCCCGGGGCGGGGAGCCTGGTGGGCTGCCGTCTCTGGGGTCGCACAGAGTCGGACACGACTGAAGCGACAGCAGCAGCAGCAGCAGCAGCACCTTAGTTCCACCTAAACTTTCTAAGTTCTTAAAACATTTTTTATTTCAGGGAACAGTGTAATATAGGATCTCCCGAATGCCACTGACCTTTCTGTGTAAAATGTGTTTAAATGCAATGGCGGTCAAAACTGCACCCCATTCATTCCAAGAGCAAATTTTACTGATGAAATGAAGGTGGAAGAAATAGACTGAGTGTATTTCCTGGTGCCTTAGTAGTAACAAACCTACCTGAAATGCAGGAGAATCAAGAGACACAAGTTTAATTCCTGAGTCAGGAAGATTCCCTGGAGAAGGAAATGGCATTGTACTCCAAAATTCTTGCCTAGGACATTCCATGGACAGAGAAGCCTGGTGGGCTATAGTCCATGGGGTCGCAAAAAGTTGGACATGACTTAGTGACTAAACAATAACAGAAACAACAATAATATTAGAAGAATTTACCAACTGACAACCAAGAATTAGCACAATACTGAGGAGGGTTGTATTTTTAAAAGAGGTTAGTGAGACAATTTGACCTTCATATGTAAACTATGATAGAAGTTAAAAGAAGTTAGCATACTGTGATATGCTCCCTTGGAAATTTTCTTTCAGTCAAAGAATTCTTATTGGGTAGGTACTTAACAGTGTGCTAAAATTTAACAGTATGCTAATCATCAGAGGTAGAGAAGCAAATCAAGTGTTCTCCCTCCCTCCTGAGAGCTTCTGAAAGTAGACCTTCAACATGCCGGTGCCTAAGGACAAAAGTGACTCAAGGGAAGCACATTGTACTCAGGAGATCAAAGAGGTTTCCTCAGGTTTCCTCTTGGGCAGTCAAAAGCAAGAAAAATGTGGCTAGGAGGCAATATCTCCTCAAGAAAATTAGAGATACCAAGGGAACAAAGATGGACACAATAAGGGACAGAAATGGTATGGACCAAACAGAAGCAGAAGATATTAAGAAGAGTGGCAAGAATACACAGAAGAACTATACAAAACAGATCTTCATGACCCAGATAGCCACCATGGTGTGATCACTCACCTAGAGCCAGACATCCTGGAATGAGAAGTCAAGTGGGCCTTAGGAAGCATCACTACGAACAAAGCTAGTGGAGACGATGGAATTCCATCTGAACTATTTCAAGTCCTAAAAGATGATGCTGTTAAAGTGCTGGACTTAATATGCCAGCAAATTTGGAAAACTCAGCAGTGGCCACAGGACTGGAAAAGGTAAGTTTTTATGCCAATCCCAAAGAAAGGCAATGCCAAAGAATGTTCGAACTACCACACAATTGCACTCATCTCCCACACAGCAAAGTAATGCTCCAAATTCTCCAAGAAAGACCTCAATAGTACGTGAACCATGGACTTCAAGATGTTCAAGCTGAATTTAGAAAAGGCCAAGGAACCAGAGATCAAATTGACAACATCCGTTGGATCATAGAAAAAGCAAGACAGTTCCAGAAAAACATCTATTTCTGCTTTATTGACTATGCCAAAGCCTTTGACTGTGTGGATCACAATAAACTGTGGAAAACTCTTTAAGAGAGAGAATACCAGACCTTGGCAGACCGTTACCTGCCTCCCGAGTAATCTGTATGCAGGTCAAGAAGCAACAGTTAGAACCGGACATGAAACAACAAACTGTTTCCAAATCAGTAAAGGAGTACGTCAAGGCTGTATGTTATCACCCTGCTTATTTAACTTATATGCAGAGTACATCATGTGAAATGCTGGACTGGATGAAGTACAAGCTGGAATCAAGATTGCAGGGAGAAATACCAATAACTTCAGATATGCAGATGACAGCACCCTTATGGCAGAAAGTGAAGAGGAACTAAAGAGCCTCTTGATGAAAGTGAAAGAGGAGAGTGAAAAAGTTGACTTAAAACTCAACATTCAAAAAGATCATCACATCCGGTCACATCACTTCATGGCACATAGATGGGGAAACAGTGGAAACAGTAGGAGACTTTATTTTGGGGGGCTCCAAAATCACTGCAGATGGTGACTGCAGCCATGAAATTAAAAGATGCTTGCTCCTTGGAAGAAAAGCTATGACCAACCTAGACAGCATATTAAAAAGCAAAAACATTACTTTGCCAGCAAAGGTCCATCTAGTCAAAGCTATGGTTTTTCCAATAGTCATGTATGGACGTGAGAGTTGGACTATAAAGAAGGCTGAGTGCCAAAGAATTGATGTTTTTGAACTGTGGTGTTGGAGAAGACTCTTGAGAGTCCCTTGGACTACAAGGAGATGAAATTAGTCAGTCCTAAAGGAAATCAGTGCTGAATATTCAATGGAAGGACTGATGCTGAAGCTGAAACCACAGTACTTTGGCCACCTGATGTGAAGAACTGACTCATTTGAAAAGACTCTGATGCTGGGAAAGATTAAAGGCCGGAGGAGAAGCCTGGAATGCTGTAGTCCATGGGGTCACAAAGAGTCAGACTGAGCAACTGAGCAACTGAACTGAGGAGTTAACATGGAAGTATATAGAAAGTGATGTATGAAAAGTAAAAACTAAATAATATGTGCATATTAATTATAATTGTGTAAAATATATTTATGCTCATGAAATGAGTTCTAAAATTTATTTGATCATTTTTCCTTGTAAATTTGCCTTCACTTATAATGTTTTAGTTGCCAATAAGAGAGCCACTTACCAAATTCTCCTTAATCCTTTTCTGAAACCTTAAATAATATTTTCTTTATTATGTACACCCTAAATCTAGAGAGGAAGGAGAATTAACTACTTGAAGACAGTGTGCTCTGATCTATATTTATGTCAACTCATTCAATCCTTTCTTCAGGTCTATGATTAAAAAAAAAAAAAAAATCCCTACAGGAAATAGGAAACTGAAGTATAGAAAGAAAACCCCATATATGCTAAAAAGAGGAGTCTGATGGATTCTGAAGGCTACCTTTCCTCACCGGCCTATTTTTCTTTTAAGATTAATAAACAATGTAACAGTTCTACTTTTCAAAATTCTTTGCATGGCTAATAAGCTGCTGCATTTTAACTGAATACCTCTGGGCTTCCCTGGTGGCTCAGATGATAAAGAATCTGCCTGCAATACAGGAGACCTGGGTTTGATCCCTGGATGGAGAAAATGCCCTGGAGAAGGAAATGGCAACCCACTTCAGTATTCTTGCCTGGAGAATCCCTTGGACAAAGGAGTTTGGTGGGCTACAGTCCATGGAGTCACAAAGAGTCAGACACGACTGAGGGATGAACACTTTCACTTTCACCTTGGGTGTGTTTCTCAGTTTCTTCTTCTGTAAATTCAAGTGGCTGTACAGGGGGCTTGTTAAACAGGTCTGAGATGCTATGCTTCTGTGGTTTGGGATGTTTTTTTTATTCTGAGCTGTCAAAAAGTATCCATCTCTGAAGCAAGCTACCTTACACCAACAAAACAAATTTAATAATCCCCTGAGAAAATCCACTGTTCCAAATCACTTGGAGGTGGAACTATGGATAATTAAATGAATATAGGCATTTAAAATTCCTTAATTCCTTTTAACATAGATGGCATGCTTACTTGACTTCTTTTAGTTGGTGCTTATGTAATATGCAAAAGCAAAATAAACATGTAGAAAAATAAGGCCAACAGCTAATGTACTGTTTCATTTTCAAATTATATGTTTGATACTATACATCTGGCTCATTTAAAATGAATATTAGTTTACTTCAGAGTACTTCATTAGAGATAATTTTGAAGGATTCAGAAAATAAGTTTCTGCATAGATCCTTGGAAGCCCCATTTAATCCAGCAGGATTTGCTGAGCACTTTTTACGAACTCACTCCCCACCACCTTCACACAGCTTGCTGTAGGCCTGTAGTTTGCAAACCACATATACTATAATTGATTTAATATTTTTAGTTAACATTGACTTGGAATTTTAGCCAAAATAAATTTACTTTGAAAGAAAACTTGACATATAGATCATTTACCACAGTTGTAAACTAAAAATAGCAATAAAATACATCACTACTTTTTTTTATGCCCAAGTACTACCCAAAGTCATATCAAACTCCACCGCCAGTGATGTGCCTACATATCATGCCATAATTCTGGGAACAAATTTCCCCCTACATGGACTAACTGAATTAGCCCTCACCACAATGCCTCGTTCCTGTTAGCTAAGGACTCTAAAATCAAGAATTTATTTTAGACTATAAAATTTATGGCTACTCAGACAAGTAAAAAGATTTACATCTCCCAGGGATTACCGCCTTCTAGAAGGTTGAAAATCAAAAGTAGAAAGTGCAGTGTAATCTATTTTGGTTAGAATCTCACCTCCCCCTCACCTTCTCTGCATACCGCCATCCCAAGCCACTTAATATCTCCATAATCTTGAGCAACTTATAGAACTTCTCTCATCTAATTTCCTTATTGACCAAATGGAAATAGTAATATTTCCTTCCTCACAGGTTTGTTGTGAGACTTTAATGAGATAATGTAAAGTGCTTAATATAGTGCCTAGTGCAAAGTGTGAACTTCAAAAACAGTAGCTGATATTATTACATAACAGTTTCCAACAGAGAGGAAGTTTGGCCCTACCCCTAAGTAAGATTCAAAACGTTCTGTAAACTACAGGTGGAACTTAATACCATTGTGCTGTTTAGCAAATGTTTGTTTATAATCAGCTTTGTCATTTATCAAGATACTGCTTTATTTCCTGAAAAAGAAGTGATGTGATTAATAGAAATGACTCAATAAGATTTCAGGAGTGCTAATAGAATGGAAACACTTTCAATCTATTCTACTCAAACAGCAAAGTTATAAAAATAAGTTTTATAAACAAAAAGTCATTCTTTCCCCAGCTCTAACCATCACCACTCCTCCCAAAAACAGTCAACTTTGGCTCCAAAGCAAGACTTAGCTTTCTTTTCTGTTCTCCTATGAGGGCTGAACCACACCCGACTTCCTAATTATTTCTGCAGCATGTACAGTTACAAAGGTTATTGTGACAGATGTAACTGACCTAAAGCTTTGAGTTTACTTAAGTCATTGGAGGTGAACCCTGAGAATCGGGAAAACTTGCAAGAGTTTAGCTTTATAATTTCCTCACACAGAGATGGAGCAAGAGGTTGTGATCAGCATGTTACACGCCTTACTTCCTGGGTGTGAAGGTGTTTATTCTGATTCCTTTCATGGGGTCCTGTTCCAAGGTTATCAACTGAGAAAATCATACATGACTGTTATTGTTTAAGGACTTTCCACCACCCTCCCCAACCCCCCTTCCCTGGGCTAACTCTTCTGAAAGCACCTGCTGCGTGACATCGGAGGGAAGGTCATGAGAAAGTCAACAATGTGACAGCGATTTCCTGAGCCATCTTGATCTTATCCTTGAAGATGGATCACATTCTCCAGCTGAACCTGTTCTAAATAGCAGTCAGCAGGAGCTGGGTGTATGAACAATACTTAGCATAGGCCTGACAGTTTTGACCTCTTTGTGGGCTCTGCCTAGAAGCCAGTTCCTACCCTGGGCTTTAGTGGACTCACATATTGTTGCTATCTTTACATCTCATAACTATCTTTTGCTTCTCCCAACCAGCTGAAATTCTTTCCAGCTTGAATTTCTGTAGTATGTGTTGCAGAAAAAGGTAGATTAAATAGGTTTTGCATTTTATTTAATATCATTTTTCAATGTATACTCAACCTTATTTGCCCTGACTCCCAAATAGTGTGCCTCCTTTAGCATCTGGTGCCACCACTTTCGCAATGCACTGGCTCAGAGATTTTGGAATGTTTACAAAGTTCTATAGAACACCTGAGAGCCAAGTTCATTTAAGGGAAGTGTTGTCTATTCTAGGATCAGCATAAAAGGATCTGAACACTCAGGATGGAAAGAAACCCATCAGCTTCTCTGGTCATCCTAATGTTTCCTATAAATGCAAGAGATCATCAGCCATCACAAAAGCATGAAAAAATCCACAAGAGTCAACATAGATAGACCAGAAGTTTCTCTTGTATGAATCCACTGGGTTAAAACTTCTGGATAGCGTGAAAGGTTATTGTGAAGTAGTATTTGATAGCAATATTATAGCCATGAATTGTTTCTTCATACAATAATGTGCTTCAAAAATATCTCTAATGTTTAGCTAATAGAAGTATTAGAATTTTGCAGGAATTGGAGAAGGTACAGCTAAACCTTACTTGATGATAATTTCTGGATACATAACATGTGCTATATACTATTCAGAAGAGTGTCTTCCTTTCATAGAGATTCAGTCTTGTAGAAAACCAATCTAGCTGTAGTTAACATAATAATAATAATAAGCCAAGAAGAATCCTGATATCCTTACTGACAATATTTTTAAAGGTAATTCTGTGTGGTTATAGGAATCTTTGATTTTATTGGAAACAGATATACATATACTGGCTTCCCTAGTTACTAAGCGGTAAAGAATCCACCTGCAATGCAGGAGACACGGGAGACATAGGTTTGATCCCTGGGTTGGGAAGATCCCCTGGAGGCAGAAGTGGCAACCCACTCCAGTATTCTTACCGAGAAGATTCCGTGGACAGAGGAGCCTGGCAGGCTGCAGTCCATGGGTCGCAGAGTTGGACACAGCTGAGTGATTGAGGGTGCATAAATATACCGGAATGAATTTCATTTATATTAAAATCCTATTAGGTTTTTTAGTACCAGGCAAAATATCTCCATGCTTCATTTCATTATCTATAAAAAATAAGGAGTTAAATGAACTTTCGGCTTCCTTCCAGCTCCTATAATAGATTCATTATTATACGTTTCCAAAATTTATAGACCAAAACGCATTATTTGACAAGAAAGTACTCATTATACCTCTGAAAGTTACTCACACATATTATGCTAATATATTTTAGTTGGGGGAGTCCTAGTTGCAAAGGTTACTCATTGTCTTATTCCTTTTATAAGGACTTTGAGAAAGATCAGCATAGTCGTCAATAGCACATATATGTGGAGCCCACACTGTGTATATGGCATTTAAGTGTATACGGGATGGATGATGGTATTAAGTGGGTAGATGGTGTCCCCGGGTCTGAGATCCTCCCACATTGCTGCTCTTCCAAGGAAGAGCAGGATTTGCCCCAGCCCTGCCTCTGCCAGGCCAGTGCAGGATGGTGAGGGGAGCCCCACCCTCTGACCTTATCAGCTGCCTTCAACCTGGGAGAATGGTTAGTCCCAGTCCCATTGTTCAGTACTTCCTGATCCTACTGGTTCCCTCTGACTCACCAAACATGAAATCATAGCTAAGGAAGCTTCAAAGGGACTTCGGGAAACCCTTGACCCACACAGCTTAGATGACAAACTGGTGTCAAGCATAACAAGACTATAAACAAAAGCATGGACTTCTAGCAACAGCTTCTCTAGGTAAAGACCTGCCCCCTCCCCCACCAAATAAGGTTGAGGTTCCTTAGGCTGCTTCCCTAAGCCTTTCAGTCTAGACCCAACCATGTCTTCAATCTGTACAAATATTATGCACCAACAATAACACAGTCCTCAGAGTTCTCTGTACGCTTGCTTTTGTTTCCTTCACATTTATGATGTCACTTCCTAGCTTGCCTTCATCTTCCGGCTCCACCTGATGGAGCCTTCTCCTCCTGTGAAACCAGCTGAGATGCCAAGTCCTCTGTGAAGCCTTTCCAGAGAACCCTGGGTAAGGTTAGGCATGGCTTCTCTCTTACTAGCTGTTCATATTGCCATCAAAATGCTTATTATAATTCATGGTTGACATGTTTTTCTCTGCCACCAGATTTCAGACTCCTTAAGGGAATGGTTTTTGTTTTATTTATCTCTGGATTCCCAAGAATTTTCTGGTCCCTGAGGCTCAAAGTTTGTTTAATCAATGAATAAATTCTGGCTTCTGCCTCAAGGCAGAGTCATCTTTAACAGGAGAGTGTGTTGTGGAGTGAAGGGGGAGGGTGCAGTGTGCGAGAGCAGTCAACTTGAACCAAACTAGAAAGGTTCAGGGTGGGGCCCAGAGTGTACCTAATTAGTGAGAGAGGCCAAGAAGCAAATTCCAGTTCATTGCACTTTCCATTAATTGTGCTCATAAAATTTAAATAATATGGAAGAAGTGGAAGTTGCTGTCTTCTCATTAGATGTTTTGTTTCTCTGGTAAATTTTGGAGGAAGAGTTGGGTGATAAAATGATCTGGTCAGTTGAGGAGTCACCCAGGCCCAGGATGAGAGGACATCTTCTAGTAAGCCACAAGTGAAACTGAAAAACACAGCAAACCAAAGACTCAGGACTCCTTCATCCGCCTAGGTCAGCTCCAGAGTAAGAAAAGAACGTACGGGAGAATGGCTAGAAGACTTACTCTCTAACCACCCACATGCAGCTTTTAAGATGCTGCAGAACTGCACCCGGAAAAGGTGAGGAGGAAGGGAAGGCATGTTATTTAAAGCAATCAACTTGGCTGCCAGAAGAAACACTGCCTAAGTCTCAGTGGCTTAGCATAGTTACATTGCTGTTTCCCCTCACGTCAAGAAAGGAGAAGTGGGAGAAGTCCGTGTCCAGTTGGCAGCTCATGGCCAATAAAGGGGAAATTTTTAGAGCACAGACCTGGAAATATCACACATCAATCCCCTCTCATTCACTGTCTATGCACTAAGTCGCTTCAGTCGTGTCTGGCTCATGGTAACCCCATGGACTGTGGGCCACCAGGTTCCTCGGTCCATGGGATTCTCCAGGCAAGAATACTGGAGTGGGTTGCCATTTCATTCTCCAGGGCATCTTCCTGGCCCAGGGATCAAACCCATATCACTTACATCTTCTGCATTGGCAGGCATGTTCTTTACCACTTGTGCCGCCTGGGAAGGCCTATTCATTGTTTAGAAAGCAGTAAGAAGGACTTCTCCGTCAGCAACAGGACTGGTTAGTGTAATTTAGCTATTTCTAAAAAGAAAAAATAAAAGTGAGAAATACTGTATGATATCACTTGTATGTGGAATCTAAAGTATACAAAAAACTAGGGAACATAACAAAAATGAAGCAAACTCACAGATTTGGAGAACAAATTAATGGCTACCAGACTCACAGATTTGCAGAACAGACTAATGGCTACCAGTGTGTGTGTGTGGAGGGGGGCGCTAATCTAAGCATGGGGGAGTGTGAGGTACAAATTATTGGGTGTAAGATAGGCTCGAGGATGTATTGTGCAACATAGGGAATATAGCCAATATTTTGTAATAACTGCAAATAGAAAGTAATCTTTAAAAGCTGTATAAAGCTGTATAAAAATCACCGTGATGTTTACTTTAAATATCTTACAATTTGTCAATTAATTCTCAATAAAGCTAAAAAATTTTTTAAGTAAAAGAAAATTTTAAAAATTAAAATTTACTCCTAGTTAAAAAAGAGAAAAAGCAAAAATTCCCTAGCAGAAGGAAAGTAAAATAATCAAGAAGAAAAAGGGAAGGGCAAAATCAAAATAAAGTGTGATGTTTGGAAGGCACTCAGGAGAAGTCTGTGCTCTCTGGGTCTCTCTTACATAGAGCATCCCTTACCTTAGATCATCACATGGCTGAAGAATAGAGTATATATGTAAATATGGAACATATGCATAACGATGTATACACATATGCATATGTTTCATTCTTCAGCTGTATGTGACTGTGTGTGTGTATATGTATATACATAAAGCAGAGATGGGGTCCAGAGTGTGAAAAAGAACAGAAGATATTTAAAAGCATATATTAAAAATATATTTATATCAGCTGTATTCTCTCCTTTCAGTAAATTCTGGTTTCTTGTGATATTCAAATCATTTGGGCCTTGAACTAGATACACATCCCCAAACACATCATTTTCCTCCATTGCTGTTTGTTTAGGGGCACATACTTTGGCCACCTCATGCGAAGAATTGACTCATTGGAAAAGAGTCTGATGCTGGGAGGGATTGGGGGCAGGAGGAGAAGGGGACGACAGAGGATGAGATGGCTGGATGGCATCACTGGCTCGATGGACGTGAGTCTGGGTGAACTCCGGGAGATGGTGATGGACAGGGAGGCCTGGCGTGCTGCGATGCATGGGGTCGCAGAGTCGGACACGACTGAGCGACTGAACTGAACTGAACTGTGTTTTCTGACTATTCCAGTTAGAAAGCAAAATAGTAATTCTAATGTATTCATCCTGCCTCTTTACCTTTTTCCACTTATCTTTCAGTCAAATGCTGGTATTTTTTTTTTAAGATCTAGCTAAGTGCTCTCAGCGACTTGTACTTTGTACTTGAGCACTTTTGAATGGTAATTGTTTTGTCTGCTTGTTTACCCTGCTACACATTTTCCCGAAGACCAGCTCATCCTGCATAGAGCTCTTGGCAGATGAGTGAGCATGCCCATGTAAATTACTGACTGAACAGAGAAATTTTGGAGTGAAAGCCTGAAGTACCAATAGTTCTATGAAACAGTAGGATGAAACCAGGACTATCCCTGCAAAATAGGGACATCTCTGCTCTCTGAAAACATGTTGAAGGAGAATAGAAGCTCTATTCTAACTAGCTTTTTTTTTTCTTTGGTCTGATATTGCCTTGTCTGATATTCCCATTACTCAGAACCATATCTGGCATAACTTTGTGTACAATAGAAATTTGTTGGCTAGATGAAGGAACAGGAGCAAAAAGATGAGGCAGTTCTGTAAGTCCTAGTCTAAAAACCCTTTCACCAGTTTTTCTCTTATATTTTCACCCAATATGTTCCGTCAATAGCTTTGCCCATACTGTTTTTCCATACCTCTCTCAAGACACATCCCTTCTGATGCAACGTGGTGCTAAATCCTCAGTTTGTTAAATAGGGAACTAAACTGCTACAGAGACCAAGTTAATTTGATTCAGGGGTTTCATCAAAGTGATTCAGGCATCTTCACATTGGGTTTGAGTCCCCGGCCCAAGAGCCTTCTTTAAACCATCCTAACACATCTCCCCTCCTAGACTAGGGCACAGCCATGGGAGCCGTGGGAAGCAGAATAATTCTTGCTCCCATTAGCAGCTGTGTTAAGAGGGACGATGAGTGGGGGATGTGTGAGGCCATTACAATCAGAGGAAGCAGTGGAGAGGCTGATGGAACTGGGAAAGACTGTACTGATTAACTGAGTCATCACCACCAAAGAACTGACTGTCAGAAATAAGAGATTGTGTGTTTGGGGGAATGGGCTGGTGAGGGTAAAGGTGAGCTACTTTAGACTCTTTGGGAAGCACGGTAGAGGGATTGGGGAGCAACTCTAGAAACATGGAGTGGATTATTTCTTAGACCAGAGTCAGGAAGGTCCCAGGGCTGAAGCTACCAGCCCCAGCAGGAAACCCCTCCTGAGAAGCGCACATCCTCCTCTCTCGGGCAGTTGTGACGCAGCAGGCGGATCTTCGATGCCCTAATTAGCACTCTTGGTGTGACAAGGGTGGCTCCCATTCTGAAGTTTCCTTTCTGTGTTGTTTTACAGAAGATTTCACGGGAAAGGACCGCAAACTCAGTTCCTCTTCCATTTTGTTGAGGATCAGCACGTTACGATTGTTCAGAGCAAAATTTCATAAGCTTGGCTGTGGAATAGTTGTGATGCAAAAACAATCACAAAAGGCTTAGCCTTGCTGCTTTATTGACACAGCCTTCCTGTCCCCACATCTTGCTTCCTGTCAGGAAAGTGGGACGTGTTGGATGATTTCCCAGCTTCTCTTTGGAGAGGAAGTCTACAGGTTTTCCACCAACCAGCCCCCGCCAATCTGCACTCCCTGGGAACACCTGCAGCTAAAGGCTATGCCCGTTCTCTTTTGTGCGCTTACAGCTATCAAAATAAATGAGCCATCTTGGCTGGGAAATCACATCTCTTTCCAGAGTAACTTCACTCTCCACATGTGCACAAAGATGCATATGCCCTGATGGTAAGCTCTTTGCCTATGACTAGAATTATAATTCAGGCATTCTGCAAATAAAGCTAACGTCAATACATGTCTCAATACAGCTTCTAAAAGACCTCATGTACCAGCAGCTTTTCCCTAATGCAGCCCGTTTCTTTTACATACAGTAAATTCTTAAGCCCACGTCATAATGGAACACAAGGGAATTTCCCACCCCCTCTGCTCAGATGTCTCATTAATACAATACTAATTCTTGCTGAGTATAAGTCCTTTTCTCACTCACTCATTCACTCCCATTCCAAACACCTGTCTCAGGAGCCAGCATTCTGCAGCCAGCATTCTCCTCACCCCTCTGCTGATTCACCAGGACTCTAAAGTTTGTTCAGATACCCTGGGATCTTAAGACAACTTTATGTTCAGCTTAAGGCCTGACTTGGGAATCAAGAGTGTGCTACGGTGTGCTCACATGGATGTTCATCTCTTACTTACTATGTGTAATCCTGGCTCTGAGAATTAGTCATTTGAATTCCTTGGATAGAGAAACAACAAAAAACACAAATCCACAGGCAAAAAACCTGACCACAAGATAAAAGGATCCCTGATATGTCACTAATGCTGATACAATACTAATCCATCTATGTTGGGGGCATCCATAGCTGTACTGGTGATGGTAGCATAAGAGGAGTAGGTGTGAATATAAATAGCTCTGTGGACCTGAAGGCAGACTGTTCAGTGCTACAGAACCCAGCTCCACTCTGGAATTTCCTCAGACAATAATGGCTGGGTTTGATGAGAACTCTTGCCTGGAGAATCCCAGGGACAGAGGAGCCTGGTAGGAGGCCATCTATGGGGTCGCACAGAGTCGGACATGACTGAAGTGACGCAGCAGCAGCAGCAGCAAGAATGTAGTACACAGCTATCCTTTCCTGGACTTCCTCACACACTAAAAGGGATCCCAAACCTAAAGTGACCATATCCTGTTCCATCAGTCACTCTCCAGGGACCTGTCACTTCCTTTAAAGTGACTCAGTGTCAGGAGATCAAAACCTTCAGATAACACCATTTCTAAGTGTCTTTTTCTGCTCAGATTGACTTCATAGAATTATCCACCCCAGCATGCATCTCCTCTGAATCATTCTGAAGTTTTAATCTTCAGGCCAAATGTGCACGCCTTCACTATGGTTTTTAGGTTATTCTAAGAACTTTCTGCTTGGAAAATGCCACATCTTCTCCTTACGCTGATTTCTGCCATCTGTCCCCAGCTCACTTCTTTTCTGTTTAACTGAAGCCTATCAATTTTTCAAAGTGCCGACAGAAGCCTTCCTTCAGAAAGGAAGTTCACATGAATTTTCCTCTCCACGGAATCTCAGGAGTACTTACTACTTGCTGGACTTATTTGGCGGTGGTCATATTCTGCCTTTCATTGTGGGTCACTTTTTATATGTACAGATCTTGGTGCCAGCTAGATTGAAATTTTCCTCACAGGTCAACAATTTACCTTACAACAATTGGTATTTCCAACAGAGTCTAACACACACTGAGTCTCCTTAGGGTATCTAGAGTGCTAGAACAATGGAAGTACCAAAATGTAAAATGTAAAGATTTGTGGCCACTATGAATGATATTCTTCAATCTTGACTCCCTCCTCTCACACCTAGAAACATCTACAATGCTTCCCTTTCTCCACTTTTGTTCCTTCACTAAGAACAGAAAGTATCTCTTGCACAGAGCTCCCTTTACATGTATGCTTCATTGTATTTCCCCTACCCTCCTGACACTATAATTCACTCTCTCCCATGAGTCTTTATTTCTCTTTAGTGTGTAAAACAGCCCTCCCTTGACACAAATCCCACTTATTCAGTTGACTTCCCACCTGCTTAAGCTTCTCAAGACTAGTCTCTATTTACTATTTCTTTATTTTTTTATTCCCAACCCTCTGCCACCAGGTCTCAGCCCTCCCATTCCACTAAACTTGCTCTGACTCCATCAATTCATCTTCATCTTGTACAATGCAATCAGTATGTGTGTATTGCTGTCTTACTGGTCTACCATACTGGTCATTGTAGATATCTTTCTTTTTGAGATTACTTATTTGGGTTCTTTATGCTCAACCCCTCTGTTTTGTTTTGTTTTCTTCTATTTCGCCAATAATTTTCTTCTTTAAATCTTGCATGGGCTTTTCTTACTTGAAACTCCATAAATACTGATTTTTCCAGGATTTTTATACAGAAACAACTTCTCTTTATTTAGATTCCTAGGTAACCAGTTCACTGTGGATGCATGAGATTGTTACTGTAGTAATAATAATACTTGTTACTATTTATTGAGCACTTTGTACCAGATACTGTTCTCTTTTACGTGTATTAACCCAATATTCATACACACTTTATTTTACAACAAACATTTTATAGGTGAAAAAACAAGGCAAAGAGGTGCAATACCTTGCACAGCCAACAGAAATAGACTCAAGATTTTAACCTGAGAATTCTACGGTCAAGCATAAGTCCTGGGTTGCATGATGAGATTTGGGAGTTCATTTTTCATAAATAACAATGAGTGCCACCATCCTCTAGCCATCACACAACTCAGAAACCATTGATTGATTCTAGATTCTTCTTCATCCCTCACCTTCCACAGCACATAAATTACTGACTCCTGGTGATTTCAGTAGCTACACGGGTCTTCAATCCGTGTTCCTTATTTCCACAGCCGTTTAGACACGGCATGGATCAGACCATCATTACATTTTGATTAGACGACTGAAAAAACCTCTTACTGCTTGCTTCCGGTGCTGTTTTCCTCAAACCATGGGCACAACATTATAACAGGGCATTTTTAATTAAACACAAACCTGACGATGTTCTTCTTGATATAAAGTCTTGCAGTGGCTCCTGATTCCAATGCTGTAAAGTCCACCTACTGTAGAATGACATATAAAGCACTTTTAGTCCTGCTGATTCCTTCAGCCTCATCTATTACATAAAGCCATTTGTACTTCAGGACTTCTGTCCTTTGTTGATACTGCTCCCTTAGTGCCGCCTGTCTGTTTGGCTAATTCCTACATGTCTTTACCTCGTTTCTAAGGCAACATAGACAGTCTTTGTATTAGAGTTGCTACATTTTCCACAAAATATTAATAATCTATATGTGTGTCCAACTTATTATGTCCTAAACAAAGAACTTTGTCCTTTTTTTAATTTGCAATGCTTTGTATAGCATCTAATACAAAATAGGCACTTTATGTTTGTTTCAGTGAATGCATTCAGTTCAGTTCAGTTCAGTTGCTCAGTCGTGTCCAACTCTTTGCGACCCCATGAATCGCAGCATGCCAGGCCTCCCTGTCCATCACCAGCTCCCGGAGTTCACTCAGACTCACGTCCATCGAGTCAGTGATGCCATCCAGCCATCTCATCCTCTGTCGTCCCCTTCTCCTCCTGCCCCCAATCCCTCCCAGCATCAGAGTCTTTTCCAATGAGTCAACTCTTCGCATCAGGTGGCCCAAGTATTGGAGTTTCAGCTTCAACATCAGTCCTTCCAAAGAACACCCAGGATTGATCTCCTTTAGAATGGACTGGTTGGATCTCCTTGCAGTCCAAGGGACTCTCAAGAGTCTTCTCCAACACCACAGTTCAAAAGCATCAATTCTTCGGTGCTCAGCCTTCTTCACAGTCCAACTCTCGCATCCATACACGAGTACTGGAAAAACCATAGCCTTGACTAGACGGACCTTTGTTGGCAAAGTATTGTCTCTGCTTTTGAATATACTATCTAGGTTGGTGATAATGAACAAATAAATTAATGAGTGAATAGAAATCATTGTTTTTCTATTACTGTGAGCTGTTTATTATCCTTAAAGACAAATATTATTTTTTAAAAAAACTGCTATTAAATTCTGTAACACTGCCTGCTATTTGCTTTCTAACTTCCCTTACCAAAATTTCCATATATGTTTGTCTAATGCAAAATGTAAAATGTCATTGCATATACTTACTAGTAGTCGCATGATTTATGTTAGAATTAGCTGCATGTTACAGAAAAAGACAAGATAATGGTGACTTAAGAACAATAGAAATTTCTTTTCATCTCAGATTAAAGAACTCCAAAAGAGGCAGTCTAAGACTGATATAGCCATTTCCAAGTTCATGAGGCATCCAGGTTCCTCTTATCTTCCTGCTATTTGATGCATTGCCTCATAGCCCAAGATGGCTTTGAAAATTTGGCCATCGTATCTGCATTGCAGATAGCAGGAAGAAGGAAGATGAGTAGGGTGTGGCCCTCCCTTTTACGATCTCTTCCTGTAAACCCCATACAACGCATTCACTCACCTCCCACACTAGCAGTCAAGACAGTTGCAAAATATACCTTTTGCTTGTGTTCTTATCTGTGGATTTCCTTTTTTCATTGATGGCAATGTTAGAAGCAAAAATTGGGGTTTTGTCCTTAAGGAGAAGGGCGAGTAGGTGATGATGTAGGCAACCAAGTCCTTACCACACTTTAATCTGAATATATGGAAAATAGAGAAATCTCAGAAGTATCATACTGGGGAGCAGAAGAAACATGCTGAAGGATGATCTAGCAGTGATCATTATCTAGCTGGTGAGTCTAAAATGAAACCAAGAGCAAATTAACTGAGCGAAGCTGCATATCTGGCCTTATAGAACTGAGAGCTGGATTCTGCAACAAGAAAATGTAGTGTTGTCTTTCTGTCATTATTCAAGTTCTCTATAACAAATATCAATTAAGGCAGATTATATACATATTCTGATTGTATATACCCCTATGAAATGGTATTTTAAAGATAAGGAAATCCATTTACATGGTCAACTTGTTTGGACTAGACCATGCTTTACACCAATGCTGCTTAAACTTAATTGTGCATAGGAAGTACCTAATACCTTGCTAAAATGCAGATTCTAACTCAGTAGGCCTCAGGGGAAGTCAAAGTTCTGTTGTACTTTAAGAGGCAAGGCTTTGAGAGTCTCAGCACATGTCAGTCAATGTGTTATTTCAAGTCTCTAGTGACATGGCTGCCAAGCTGGTAGAGATGAGCAAGAGATTTATGGAAAACTCTGGGGAGAGAAGGGAAGAACCAGAGAGGGCAGAAGAGTCCTCAAACTGCAGTGAAACTCTGACTTGGTTAAGAAAGAGAGTAGGAAGGAAGAGTACATTGGAGGAGCATTATTTTACAGTTCCCCATAGGGAAAACTGAGCCAGATATGCCCATCAGAGTCCTGTGTTCACAGGATTTTTCTTGCACTAGCATTCCAGCCATGCTCAGTCATAAACTAGGAACAGTTTGTAGGAAGTATGCTGGATGTAAAGGAGTGGCAGCTGGGGCTGTTAGTTAATTACATTCCATGCAGCAGGCAAGCTGAATGGTACATTCTAAACAGTTGCTACTGCTGCTAAATTGCTTCAGTTGTGTCCGACTGTGTGCGACCCCATAGCGGGCATCCCACCAGGCTCCGCTATCCCTGGGATTCTCCAGGCAAGAACACTGGAGTGGGTTGCCATTTCCTTCTCCAATGCATGAAAGTGAAAAGTGAAAGTGAAGTCCCTCAGTCATGTCTGACTCTTGGTGACCCCATGGACTGCAGCCTACCAGACTCCTCCGCCCATGGGATTTTCCAGTCAAGAGTACTGGAGTGGTTTGCCATTGCCTTCTCCCAAACAGTTGCTACAATCCATATTTTCACCTTTGTAAGTGCAGTACACTGAATATATTTAATGTTTGTTTGAGATCCTTGCAGTATTTGAAAATGTTTATTACAAATACTAATTTTTCAACATGGGATTATAGTACATAGTGTAGAGTAACTTCAATATATATGATATTGAAAAAAAATTGAAGATGAAATAACTATGGCAATAAAGAATAAACTGGTATGGGACCCAAGACACACCATGGAATTTGCATGTCCAGGGAGGATAAATTATTCCTGACCTATTTTCTTGGTGTTTGCATCTTTCTCATAAAAGCTGATTGCAGCAAATATTATCCAATTTTAGGTTCCAGTTAGTTGATATTTGATTATAATTAGTTTAAAAATTTGGAGTCATTTCCTCTAAAGAGACCATGGAAAAAATAATTTAATGGCAATAAATTAACCATCATGGAATTCACATAACCCACTCATATGTACTTTGAACACTGAATGTAATTATGCAATAATTTTGCTTCAAATTTTAATCATTTGGCACATTTCTGTAGAATGAAATTAGCAAAGTCCAACTTAATTTGTACAAGGCACCAACATTATTTACTGTCAGGAGAAAAAAAAAAGGTCCTGGGAGATAAAGATTAAAACAGATCTATTGGAATTGAGCAACTGATCTGATCTGATCTGACTGGAATTTTATTTAGATTCATTTTCAATAGACTTCATAAAATTATGAGTCAAATATGACTTTCTGAATTTGTAAAATTTACGAGCTTTGACATGAAAGGACATTATTGCCTTTTATGAGTTTGGGGTTTAAATTTTCTCTAGTTTTTTTCTCCCTATCAGAATTATAAGTCGAGTAACTTATGTCTTTATCATATAAATACTGATATAACTTGATGTTTCTTATCTATTAGCAACTGGCAGAATTCATAGAAAATCCTACCATGTTTTACAATAAATAGTGTTCAACAGTTTGGGTGAGAAGCTGTACACAGTCAGCAAAAATAAGACCGGGAGCTGACTGTGGCTCATATCATGTACTCCTTATTGCCAAATTCAGACTTAAATTGAAGAAAGCAGGGAAAACCACTAGACTATTCATGTATGACTTAAATCAATTCCCTTACAGTTATACAGTGAAAGTGACAAATAGATGCAAGGGATTAGATCTGATAGACAGTGCCTGAAGAACTATGGATGAAGATTCATAACATTGTACAGGAGGTGGTGATCAAAACGATACCCAAGAAAAAGAAATGTAAATAGGGAAAATAATTGTCTGAGGAGGCCTTGCAAATAGCTGAGAAAAGAAGAGAGCTAAAGGCAAAGGAGAATAGGAAAGATATACCCATCTGAATGCAGAGTTCCAAAGAGTAGCTAGGAGAGAAAAGAAAGTCTTCCTAAGTGAACAGTGTAAAGAAATAGAGCAAAACAATAGAATGGGAAAGACTAGAGATCTTTTCAAGAGAATCAGAGATACCAAGGGAACATTTCATGCAACAATGGGCACAATAAAGGACAGAAACAGTATGGACCTAACGGAAGCAGAAGCCATTAAGAAGACTGGCAAAAATACACAGAAGAAATATACAAGAAAGATCTTAATGATGCAGATAACCACAATGGGTGTGATCACTCACCTAGAGCCAGACATCTCGGAGTGTGAAGTCCAGTGGGCCTTAGGAAGCATCACTATGAACAAAGCTAGTGGAGGTGATGGAATTCCAGCTGAGCTATTTCAAATCCTAAAAGATGACATTGTTAAGGTGTTGCACTAAATATGCCAGCAAATGTGAAAAACTCAGCAATGGCCACAGGACTGGACAAGGTCAGTTTTCATTCCAATCTCAAAGAAGAGCAATGCCAAGGAATGTTCAAACTACCACAGAATTGCATTCATTTCACATGCTAGCAAAGTAATGCTCAAAATTCTCCAAGCGAGACTTCAACAATACATGAACCGAGAACTCCCAGATGTTCAAGCTTGATTTAGAAAAGGCAGAGGAACCAGAGATCCAGTTGCCAATATCCACTGGATCATCAGAAAAGCAAGGAAATTCCAGAAAAGCATCTACTTCTGCTTCATTGACTATGCTAAAGCCTTTGACTGTGTGGATCACAATAAACTGTTGAAAATTCTGAAAGAGATGGGAATACCAGACCACTTTACTTGCCTCGTGGGAAACCTGTATACAGGTCAGGAAACAACAGTTAGAACCAATCATGGAACAGTGGACTGGTTCCAAATTGGGAAAGGAGTATGTCAAGACTGTATATTGTCACCCTGTTTAACTTACATGCAGATTACATCATGCGAAATGCTGGGCTGAATGAAGTACAAGCTGGAATCAAGATTGCAGGGAGAAATATCAATAACCTCAGATATGCAGACGACAGCACCCTTATGGCAGAAAGCGAAGAGGAACTAAAGAGCCTCTTGATGAAAGCAAAAGAGGAGAGTGAAAAATTTGGCTTAAAACTCAGCATTCAAAGAATGAAAATCATGGCATCCAGTCCCATCACTTCATGACAAATAGATGTGAAAATAAGGGAAACAGTGAGAGACTTTATTTTCCTGGGTTCCAAAATCACTGCAGATGGTGACTGCAGCCATGAAATTAAAAGATGCTTGCTCCTTGGAAGAAAAGCTATGACAAACCTAGACAGTGTATTAAAAAGCAGAGACATTACTTTGCTGACAAAGGTCCATCTAGTCAAAGCTATGGTTTTTCCAGTAGTCATACATGGATGTGGGAATTGGACCATAGAGAAAGCTGAGTGCCAAAGAATTAATGCTTTTGAACTGTGGTTCTGGAAAAAACTCTTGTGAGTTCCTTGGACTGCAAGGAGAGCAAACCAGTCAATCCTCAAGGAAATCAGTCCTGAATATTCATTGGAAGGACTGATGCTGAAGCTGAAGCTCCAATATTTTGCCACCTGATATAAAGAGTTGACTCTTTAGAAAAGACCCTGATGCTGGGAAAGATTGAAGGCAGGAGGAGAAGGTGATGACAGAGGATGAAAAGGTTGGATGCCATCACCAACTCAATGGACATGAGCTTGCTGCAGATGTCCTGCAGGAGATGGTGAAGGGCAGGGAACCCTGGCATGCTGCACTCCGTGGGGTCACAGTCAGACAGGACTGAGTGACTGAACAACAACAATGGGGGAGGGGAGGATTCCTCCACACTCTAATATAGAATTACCTTCAACAACAATAATCATGTTATTTTCATCATCATTCCTCTACAGCTAAAAGCATCACTCATTCATTCTTTGATTCAATAAATCATTACTAAATTGGCTTAGGATAAATCACTCTGGTCAGTTCTATTGGGCATTGAAGAATAAGTTAAGCTTACAGCATACTCTCAAAATACTTTGGACTATATAAATGGTATGGGCATTTAAATACTTACCCCATGTTACTTGCTCTGTGACCCTTTAATAAGCAGGCTTATTATTCACAGTAAGTGAAAAAGGCAATGGTATGGAAGTTCTGTGGCAATAAGATCTGTGTTTTGCCTATTTGATTTTGAGTTCAGAAGAGAAAAGGATAGTTTCCTTCTTGGGGTAATCAAACTTCTCAAAGAGGTTGCATTTGACTTTGGAGTGGAAGAGTAGTTAGCATTTCAATGAATGAAAATGAATAACAGGCACCCAAGACTAAGGGAATGGCAAGATAAAAGACCCCAAGAGGGAAAAACACAGCCAGACTTCCAGAAATAATGAGTATTCTGGATGGTTTATGTAGGGGAATAATAAATATAAGGAATAAGAAAACTTAGATTAAGCTTGAGAGGGCTTTGAATTACATGCTGAGAAATTTGAACAGAAATCTCATAAGCAAGGGGGAAATGTTTCATGTTTCCAAAGAGGGAGCTGATATTATTCTGTAGGGTTCATCTGGTTATAGTATGTGGCATTTATTAGGTAAGATAGAGTATATAAATTTGTTGCTTTTCAGAAAATTAACTTTTTCAGTAGCTATTGTGGGGAACCAATGAGGTAGCCCACAAGAGATGACATGACAAGAAATATTCCTAGGAAATAGCTCGTTACTAAAAATGCAGTGGATGGAATCTGCTTGTTTTGCATATTTCTAAAAAAAAGGAAAGTGGGAATTGAAAAGCAAGAAAGTTGCAGTGATATCAGACTGGAAGTTGGCATGGCAGACAGGGAGGAGGTCAGAGGGGTAGGGGAGCCTGGGGTCTGTTTTGGTATAAACACAGCAAGGAAGTGGCTGACCATCTCTGGGACCACCCTTTCTGCTTTGTCTTTCGCAATCCTTTTCTCTTTCTTTCACTAAATCTGTAGACACACTAGACAGTTTGCACAGGCGTAAAATTCTTTCTCCTGACCCAGGATTTCGGAGTCAGTTATACATGAACTCGGAGAAGGCAATGGCACCCCACTCCAGTACTCTTGCCTGGAAAATCTCATGGGCAGAGGAGCCTGGTGGGCTGCAGTCCATGGGGTCGCAAAGAGTCGGACATCACTGAGCGACTTCACTTTCACTTTTCACTTTCATGCATTAGAGAAGGAAATGACAACCCACTCCAGTATTCTTGCCTGGAAAATCCCATGGGCAGAGGAGCCTGGTAGGCTGCAGTCCATGGGGTCGCTAAGAGTCGGACACGACTGCGCGACTTCACTTTCACTATACATGAACTTGAGCCCCAACTCTGTCAATCACTAGCTGTGTTGTCTCAGGCAACTTACTTGACCTCCCTGATTCTCAGCTGTATGGTAACTCATATGGAGGTAACAAAAATTATTTACCTCATGAAAATATTTAAATATGTAAATTCATATAACACATTTATGAGAAAGTCTGATATGTTCTAAGTACCCAATTGTTTATTATTATTCTCATATAAATCAAGCTTTGACCTTTACTCCCTCATTCTTTCCTGCTATCAAAATGCTGAAGAGTCTTATTCCTGCATTTTTTGGCACTTGGACACTCCTCAGAGTACAATCTATCACAACATGCTGACATTGTTTCGAAGGTAACCCCAAGCACAAAGTAAGCAGAGGCAGCAACCTATGCTTTGTCCTCAACCTCTTCGATCTGAATCTTTCTCCTTTGATCCCCTCCATATAACAACTCCTCTGTCTGTGATGTACTCTGTAGGTTCTATTCTAATCTCTCTGGCTGCCTTTTACCTAATTTCTTTCTGGTTTTTCTTCCAGGTCAATAAATGTAGGTGTTTCCCTTGACTCCTCTTCTTGCTTCATCATCACATTCCTCTCCCATGGCTGAAGCAATCCTTGCTAGCTGATACCTACTGAATCTGCACCTCTAGTCTTGGTTACTATCCTAAGCTCCATTGCTATATTCCCACACCCATGTCTAGATATCCTGTGTCACTATACACTCAAGTTCAATTGCCAATTCAATTTATGCCTGAAAACAAGCTTCCCACCTTCTCACTTCTACTAGTGACACTATTCTTTAACTAGGCAGCCAGAGGAGAAACATTAAAATAATAAATTCCATTGTTTTTCTCCCCTTCCTTCAACTTAGGTAGTTTTCAAACCACATGTCCCTTCAGTGTCTCCCACGTTCATTTACAAGAGCCAACCCTCGATTTAAAGTCTTAATTACTTCCCACCTAGACTACTGCTTAGTAAAAGCCAGACTTACTCTCTGCCTCCATTATTTGACCCTTCCAAACATTCCTAACAACAACTGGCCCGTGAATGCCCCAAATGCAGCTCTGAAAGAGATCCTTTTTCACCACTGTTGACTTTTTAGGCTAAACTACTTTTCATTAATAACTCTGCCATTCATAATATATACTCACATATTAACTATGCATATATGTTGTCTTGTCTTTCCACTAAAATTGAGCTCATTAAAGTTAAAATCATATCATAGAGTTGCAGCCACTCATACTAGGGACAGTACCTTAAACACAGCAAGCACATCGTAAGTGCTTACTGAATTAATTGTGGACTGAATAATGGCACTGTCCTGCTCAAAAAGCCTTAATGATTCCACATTGCTTGTCAAGCAAGATAAAAGTCTTTAATACTTTCTACACTGTAACCCCAATCTATCTTTCCTAGTTCTCCAGCTTACTTCCTTTTTTGTACTATGGTACTATGAAGTGAATTGTGTCGCCTGTAAAATCTGTATATTGAAGCCCTTACTACCAAAGTGATGGTATTTGGTGATGAGGTCTTTGGGAGGTAATCAGGATTAGATGAGGTCATGTGGGTGAGGCCCTTGTGATGGAATTTGTGATTTTATAAAAACCAGAAGAGAAAGATCCTGTCTCTCTGCCGTGTGAAGACATAACAAAAAGGCAGCCATCAGCAAGCCAGGAGGAGGGCCCCACCAAGGAACTGAATCCACTGGCACCTTGACCTCGAACTCCCCGTCCTTCCAAATGGTGGGAACATAAACTTCTGTTGTAAGACACCCAGAGTGTGGCAGCCTGAACACATGGATTCCAGCAAAACTGAACTATTTGTGTCCTGCACATTCCTTCCCTTTCCTATGATACTTCCTAAATTCAGAATACCCTTTTCTTCTCTTTCTATGATTATATCCTACCTAACTCAAAGGCCACCTTCTCATTTGAGCCTTCCCTGATCTCTCCTTCATTACAGTGATTTCTCTATACTCCGAAATTTCTCACCAATTAGCCTTTTCTTTTCACTGAAGCATATTGGTAGTTGCTGTGTACTTGTCTACTTGACTGTGAACCTGCTAACCACAAGGCCTGTGTCAGATTCATCTCATATCCCATAGTACTGAGTACAGAACATGAAACCTTGAAGAAATGTAATTCATATTATGATGTTATAGCTGAGTAGAGATTCAAGTGCAATCAGATGTTGTCATGATACAGCACTTGAAAAGTTGGAATCTATACTTGCATGAATGGAAAACTAGAGAGGTAACAGAAGCTGGAAGCAGATTCAGGAAAAACAGCAGAAGAGAGTTTTAGAAATGAAGAGCGATAAGGGTATAGTCCTTCTAGATCTCAAAAGAAGAACTTTGTGAGGTAATACTTGTATTTCAATGGTCTGAGGGAACAGGAAGTGTGAGAAGTGGATGAACCCATTATTCTAGCTTTGATACAGAAAATGAGGAAAGAACTCTACAGCATGCAATAAGACAGTGTTTCCTATCAAGGCAACCAGGTAAGGAAAATAAAACCCATAATTAGATAGTCATTTTGCAAAGAAGAGAAAAGACAGGTAAAGGATTAGACATGATGAAAGTGGATGCTCGGTGAAAGGAGAAGGGGACAAGACTGAATTAGGTTGGGATCTGAAAGAAAGAGGGGCAGTGGGTCCATACTGTGTATAGCAGAAGTTGTGAATCAAAGGGAAGGAGAGATTGGCAGGAGTTAGAGGAACACTTGGAGTGCAGCCCTGAGTAGGTGCTGTCTTGAACCAAATCAAAGGAAACACAGACAGGCAGAGCACAGCCCGCAGAGGCGAGGCCAGCCCTCCTGCTTCAGGCAGTGTTCTGCATGAAATGGTGACTTTCTCAGCCTCACCTCACAGGAAATTGTGACTTTCCTGCTCACAGTGCTGAATCCACATCTCTGCTCCCCTAGCACCAGTCACGGACTGCTAATTACCTCCTGGATTGCATCCACCTGGATTTTCTTCCAACACTCCAGACTCAGTATACCCCAAACCAAACTCATCCATTCTGTTCCTAATCCAATCACTTGCTTGTCTTCAATCTTTTTTTTTTTTCATTATTGCCTCTATTTTCCTGGCCACAGGACTTCAAAAATCTGACATTTTTCAGCTTACCATGTGGTGGAAAAATGACCACCTGGTGACATCTTGGTTTCAGCCAAATTATATAATTATACTGATTATAATTTACTGATTATCAGTAAAATTATACTGATCTCTGGAAAATCGGAGAATACCTTGCTATTGCTTTCGGACACCCAATTTGTGGCAACATGTTATAGTAACCACGGGAAGCCAGTGCAAATGGCCTCCCTCGTCATACACAGTTACTGAGCTCTACTAACTGGCAAGTCTGCAGAGCAGAGATCACTCTGGCTCTCCCACTTAACAAGTTTAAGAATTGAGCAAGCGACTTAACATTTTAAATCCTCATTTTCTCTATCTATAATAAAGTAAGATTTGAGAGCATCTTCTGGGAACTGAGATAATACATATAAAGCACTAGATGATCAATAAATATTGATAGATCATAGTGAAAGAAAGTCAAAGCATTAGTCACTCAGTTGTGTCCAATTCTTTGTGACCCCATGAACTGTTTGACTCTTTGTGACCTGCCAGGCTCCTATGACCATGGAATTCTCTGGGCAAGAATACTGGAGTGGGTAGCCATTCATGTCTCTGGAGAATCTTCCTGACCCAGGGATCGAACCTCGGTCTCACATGTTGCAGGCAGATTCTTTATCATCTGAGCTACCAGGGAAGTGCACTGATCAAACATATTTATTTATCAATAAATATTGACATATATAATTATCATTATTATCTGTGAAAAAGTCTTTGTCCTTTTATTCACTCATCCTTCTAATCCATTGGTCTTAAGACTCTGTATTACTCATCCCAGAATGGTTCTGTGATCTGGAAATCCCCTCCTCACCTCTTTTAATAGTGCCCTAGTACTCAGTGAGGAAAACGTGAAACTCCGCAGCATGGCATTGGAGTCTTTCCAGAGTGAACAGTGCTGGAGTTCCACCAGATCCCCTTTATAAGACTGTGTGCCGTTTTCAGCTACTGAGTACTTGCTGTCTGCTGATTGTTGGCAGGCACCCCTTCTCTGCAGAATGGCTTTCAGGCCAATACGAGCCCCAGAGGTGAGGTCCGTACTCCTAAAAGCAGCCCACAATCAGCAGAGTAGAGGGAGACAAAGGCTCCTGCCATTTGCTTCCAGGTGCAACCTTCCTCCTGACAGCACACCCATCATCACAGATCCTAATCCCTGCTTCAGACTTTGCTTCGGAAACGTGATCAAAATCATCCCCTTAATGTGTCCCCAAACTGACTAGCCTTCTCTCTTCCATTGTTCCCCTATAGAAACTCAAATCCCGGATCACTGGAGCCCAGAAGCACCTTTTGATCTCTAACTCATCTTTTGAAATACCCCTTCCTTGACCTCTCTACTCCAGATGATACACAGATTTCAAGCTCTACCATGAGACTGTCCTGGGAAACCCTATTTCAGCAATTTTTTCCTTATCTTCTGAATTTCTGTAGTCTGTGTTTTCTGTACCATTTATTTGGCAATAATTCAAATACTTTCATCCTTCCAACAAAAAGGGAGACAATAATATTTATCTGGCAGGTTTGTTGTGGGCATTTAAATGGAGTGTATATAACACTCATGGTGCAGTACTTGGCTCAGAGAAGGCTCACATCAAGCTATGGTTCTGATATTTGACCTCTAGATATTTGATCTCTACTCCTCTCCCTCTAAGCTCTTTGTTTCTTCCCAAGAATAAGTGAGAAACTGGAACACTAATTTGAGTCTGTTTGTAGGAGAAACACTGGCCACTGGGTTTCTATCTCTGCCATGCAGTCACCCCGTAGGTATCCAGTTGAATATATAATTTGAGTGGGTCGTGGACAAAGACATAATGTCCCTGAATCCAGTTTATTAAAGATGTTTCTGAGGCACCAAGGTATCTCAGTTATCAAGAAAAAAAAAGGTACTTGGTTTCCTATTTGTCAAAATTACCTGGCATCTCATATAAACACTAGATATAGCTGAGGAAAAATACTTAATAAGCCTAAAACATCCACATTAAATTTCCACTAAGATGTACCTCATTCAAAAGATAAAGGGAAATACATTTTTGGCTAAAGGCCCAGCCTAAGAACTTTGTAAAATGGAATACAGTGTTTAAATAAACTCTGAAAGAGCATCAACTTCTGATTTAAGGTGGAAAGTCCCATACTTCATTCCATGTCAGTCAGCATTTTTAAAAGTATCCTTATATTGTGTTTCAGTTCTATTAAAAAATGTAAGATCATATCAACAGGCTGAATTCTGTGAAAGCCAACAGAAGGCGCAGACAAAAGATGGGGTGGGGCAAGGAAAAGGGTAGGTTTTTCCCTAGGTTGATTTGTTTTGCATCTTCTGTCACCCGTTTCAAAGGAGGTGCATGTTTGATATGTTTGGATTTTTTGTTTCAAAGACCGGATTTAATACTTTTGCATTAAGGCTGTGACATATCATTTAAGGGCAGAACTGGAACAGATGGAAAAAATTCGAACATCATCCTAAGAAAATCGACCAGCTCACACACACCATTTTATAATGTCCTTTATGTTCTATACTTAAAAAGCATGCTTTGTTTTCTAAGAAACTATTTGTCCATGCTGCTTATTTCCAAGTCTCTGTTTATATCTGTCTTCTGCTAGGAATGTCTTTTCCATATCATCACAAGGAAGGGTCTATCCACGCTTCACAGCCTGGTTTGCACATCACCTCCTTTATTGACTTTCCTGCTACTCCCCAGCTGTAAATTGCCTCCTTCCTCTGAGCCCCTACAGGACTTGACCAGTTCCTAATCTGAGGTGCCTTCCCAGATTGGCTGGATGACTTCTCTGGCCTCTCACCACTTTTGCCTCATGAGCCTCTTTTCTCCATATGAAAATATCAAAAATTATACTTTATAACTGCTTTAGTATAAAGAAAAATGTAATCTGAGCTGGACTCATCATTGTATATCCATTATTATGATGCTGTTCATTTTTTAGCTTTGATTTTTTTTTAATTAAACATTTTGCTGTGCCCCTAAACGTGTCATGGACCATGTGTCATGGACCATGCCACCCATTGCTTAGGAGTCCATTGGCCCCCACTCTCCACTCAGACTCATGTCATAATTATTTTGGTATTTAGTCAAAGCTATGGTTTTTCCAGTAGTCATGTATAGATGTGAGAGTTGGACCATAAAGAAGCCTGAGCACCGAAGAATTGATGCTTTTGAACTGTGGAGTTGGAGAGGACTCTTGAGAGTCTGTTGGACTGCAAGGAGATCAAACCAGTCAATCCTAAAGGAAATCAATCCTGAATACTCATTGGAAGGCTGAAGTTGAAGCTATAATACTTTGGCTACCTGATGCGAAGAACTGACTCATGGGAAAAGACCCTGATGCTGGGAAAGATTGAAGGCAGGAGGACAAGGGGACAACAGAGGATGAGATGGTTGGATGGCATCACTAACTCAGTGGACATGAGTTTGAGCAAGCTCCAGGAGATAGTGAAGGACAGGGAAGCCTGGCATGCTGCAGTCCATGGGGTTGCAAATAGTCAGACACAACTGAGCAATTGAACAACAGCAACTCCCAGGCAAAGAGCTTTAGGTCAGAAACTCAAGAACCCCTTGAGAGCAGGTATCAGAAAACAATCTTCTAGGGTCTCCAGAGAAAGAACTCTTGAGAATCTGTTTAGTGCTATATTTACTGAGGTAGGGAGGCCACCCTCTTTGGTATGACTGACTGTGATTCCTACTTTTTTCCAGTGATAAAGCTGCAGTATTATTGTTAGACCTAAATGTTCCTATTTTTAATGAAGTACTAAGGGAACAAAGTTAGAACAGACTAGTGATGGAGAACCCTGGAGACATGTTTCCATTTTCAAAGTTTCCTTTGTTGATTAGCAAGTACTTTGTTTTTTAGAAAAGAGGTAGGAGTGTGTGTGTGTGTGTGTGTGTGTGTGTGTGTATGCATGTATACCCACATATGCACAAAAACAATCTAAAAGGAACCTGGAAAATAAGGCTTTTCTGTAGTTCAATCCTAGTACATTGGATTAATTAACTTTACAACTCAAAATGTGTAAACCCCTGTTTATAATTGCTTGTAAGCCTATAGTCCTCTGCATGTTAGTGAAATCTGTATGTCCAGTGTTTTGATCACTACTCTGCTCTACTCCTAAAATTCTAAGGTTGAGAGACTTTAAAACTAACACTGCAAAAAGCTTGTGCAATTAACAATGTATTTGAACTTCACTGGGTTTTTATGTGAGCCATTTTCCAGACTAAGTTGTTTTCTCTAACTGTTCTCATGGTCAAGGTTGCAACGAGCATAAATCACTCAGACTCCTGTTCTTGAAAGATCACGCACATACCCTGATCATTTTTAAGATGTTTTTCCAGCCATGGCAGATGTCTGGCAGAAAGCACTTAATTGTGAGGACATTGTTACAAGGCTCAACAAATAAAACTCCCTCAGCACACAATATCTCCTGAAAGTTCCCAGCGTTTTGAAAGAAGTGATTTTGTGTGTGTGTGGCAGTGTCAGATGGTTTTTTCCAATGTCCCTCTATTGTCAACTTTCCTAATGGTAGTTGCAGCAAATATTTGGAGAAGTGGTGTTGTAAGGAATAGTTGAGCTGTTTGGATTGCTGTTTGTTAGGGAGAGCTACTGAGCATATCTTAGTTACTTTTAGTTCTTTATTTCCTCTCGGTGGGGTGCATCCAGGGCTAGCTGGGTGAAGGGTAGGGGCCTTTCATCATTGTGCTCCGTCGGGACCTCACTTACTACTGCCTCAAATTAAAAAACGTATTAAAGCTCTTCATGGGACAATTGTCGTTTTCCCATACTTACATACAGCCTACATAAAAACATCTTTAGAAACTTTGTGGTTGTTTTTATTGCTCTGTAACAATTGAGTTAAAAATTCAATGGCCAAACACAAGCCACTCCAAAGTCTGGTCCCCCTGGGATCACTTGCACAGATGGCTGCCTGGACGGGAACCCTCCACTCCAATATAAAGAGGGGTGGCCTCACTGCGTCTGGTCACCTTCCCCCTCAAGCCAGAGGTTACTGACACTGTTCTTTCATCTGGAGAATGAAATCAAACACAACTAAAACAATAATCACACGCACAGAAACACTCACTTTCCTAGATGTCTGATACTTTCAGAGAATAAAAATTAAAAAAAAAAATCACAAACTTCAGAGAGTAACAAAATTTGCCTATTTTCATTATTTATAATGAAAAGATGTCCTTTTTCATTATAGGGGACTGGAATGCAAAAGTAGGAAGTCAAGAAACACCTGGAGTAACAGGCAAATTTGGCCTTGGAATACAAAATGAAGCAGGGCAAAGGCTCATAGAGTTTTGCCAAGAGAACGCACTGGTCATAGCAAACACCCTCTTCTAACAACACAAAAGAAGACTCTACACATGGACATCACCAGATGCTCAACACCAAAATCAGATTGATTATATTTTTTGCAGCCAAAGATGGAGAAGCTCTATACAGTCAACAAAAACAAGACTGGGAGCTGACTTTGGCTCAGATCATGAACTCCTTATTGCCAAATTCAGATTTGAATTGAAGAAAGTAGGGAAAACCACTAGACCATTCAGGTATGACCTAAATCAAATCCCTTATGATTATACAGTGGAAGTGAGAAATAGATTTAAGGGACTAGATCTGATAGATAAAGTGCCTGATGAACTATGGACCGAGGTTCATGACATTGTACAGGAGAAAGTGATCAAGACCACCCCCATGGAAAAGAAATGCAAAAAAGCAAAATGGCTGTCTGAGGAGGCCTTACAAATAGCTGTGAAAAGAAGAGAAGTGAAAAGCAAAGGAGAAAAGGAAAGATGTAAGCATCTGAATGCAGAGTTCCAAAGAATAGCAAGGAGAGATAAGAAAGCCTTCCTCAGCAATCAATGCAAAGAAACAGAGGAAAACAACAGAATGGGAAAGACTAGAGATCTCAAGAAAATTAGAGATACCAAGGGAACATTTCATGCAAAGACAGGCTCGATAAAGGACAGAAATGGTATGGACCTAACAGAAGCAGAAGATACTAAGAAGAGGTGGCAAGAATACACAGAAGAACTGTACAAAAAAGATCTTCACAATCAAGATAATCATGATGGTGTAATCACTCACCTAGAGGCAGACATCCTGGAATGTGAAGTCAAGTGGGCCTTAGAAAGCATCTCTACGAACAAAGCTAGTGGAGGTGATGGAATTCCAGTTGAGCTATTTCAAATCCTGAAAGATGATGCTATGAAAGTGCTGCACTCAATATGCCAGCAAATTTGGAAAACTCAGCAGTGGCCACAGCACTGGACAAGGTCAGTTTTCATTCCCATCCCAAAGAAAGGCAATGCCAAAGAATGCTCAAACTACCGCACAATTCATTCATCTCACACACTAGTAAAGTAATGCTCAAAATTCTCCAAGCCAGGCTTCAACAGTACATGAACCGTGAACTTCCAGATGTTCAAGCTGGTTTTAGGAAAGACAGAGAAACCAGGGATCAAATTGCCAGCTTCCGCTGGATCATGGAAAAAGCAAGAGAGTTCCAGAAAAACATCTATTTCTGCTTTATTGACTATGCCAAAGCCTTCGACTGTGTGGATCACAATAAACTGTGGAAAAGTCTGAAAGGGATGGGAATACCAGACCACCTGACCTGTCTCTTGAGAAACCTATATGCACGTCAAGAAACAACAGTTAGAACTGGACATGGAACAACAGACTGGTTCCAAATAGGAAAAGCAATACGTCAAGCCTGTATATTGTCACCCTGCTTATTGAACTTATATGCAGAGTACATCATGAGAAATGCTGGGCTGGAAGAAGCACAAGCTGGAATCAAGATTGCCGGGAGAAATATCAATAATGTCAGATATGCAGATGACACTAACCTTATGGCAGAAAGTGAAGAGGAACTAAAGAGCCACTTGATGAAAGTGAAAGTGGAGAGTGAAAAAGTTGGCTTAAAGCTCAACATTCAGAAAACGAAGATCATGGCATCCAGTCCAATTACTTCATGGGAAATAGATGGGGAAACAGTGGAAATAGTGTCAGACTTTATTTTGGGGGGCTCCAAAATCCCTGCAGATGGTGATTGCAGCCATGAAATTAAAAGATGCTTACTCCTTGAAAGGAAAGTTATGACCAACCTAGATAGCATATTCAAAAGCAGAGACATTACTTTGCCAACAAGGATCTGTCTAGTCAAGGCTATGGTTTTTCCTGTGGTCATGTATGGATGTGAGAATTGGGCTGTGAAGAAAGTTGAGCACTGAAGAATCGATGCTTTTGAACTGTGGTGTTGGAGAAGACTCTTGAGGGTCCCTTGGACTGCAAGGAGATCCAACCAGTCCTTTCTAAAGGAGGCCAGTCTTGGGTGTTCTTTGGAAGGAATGATGCTAAAGCTGAAACTCCAGTACTTTGGCCACCTCATGCAAAGAGTTGACTCATTGGAAAAGACTCTGATGCTGGGAGGGATTGAGGGCAGGAGGAGAAGGGGACGACACAGGATGAGATGGTTGGATGGCATCACCGACTCAATGGACATGAGTTTAAGTGAACTCCAGGATTTGGTAATGGACAGGGAGGCCTGGTGTGCTGCAATTCATGGGGTTGCAGAGTCAGATGCGACTGAGCGAGTGAACTGAACTGAACTGAATCCAAATTAGGTAACAACTAGTTTTCCCTGTGTTTAAAGTGTCAGATTTCTTCAGAGGGACTTTCCCAAGTTCAGAGGGCTCTCACACTGTGCTCTGTTCATTCCTTTGGAATGTGACCCAGGGAGCTGCGCAAGCTGCTCTCCAAGGGCATTTGCAGCTCTGTTCTTCAATCAGTGACAAAGGACAGTCTTGCCTACTCATTGGCCCCGTAATTGCAATGCCAGCATGAGTCAGCAATATGGGCTGTTCAAAAAGAAACTGGCTGGCCTGATGCTGGGGTGTGGAGTGTGAAGGGGTAGGGAGGGAAGAATAAAATAATCCCCAGTGCACTGTGCCTGTTCACACAGCCTGGGTTACTCGCCCAATGCTGGGCCCCCAGTTCCAGGCAGGACTACCGGATATAGCACAGAACACTTAATTACATTTGAGTTTTGGGTGAACAGCAACCAATCATCAGTAGGGTATGAAAACATCTATTTTTTAAATATCACTTCTTCTCTGAAGGTTCCCTGAATCCCTCACTTCTAGGTCCAAATATAAATGATTATAGCAACAACCAGCATTTATAAAGAGCTTTACACTCTTCAGACTACTTTCTTCACCTTCATTAGCTCACTTTTTACTTTATCCTCGCTGCATTCCTGAAGATTGATATAATTATGGCCCCTCAATTGATAATACTAGAGGCTCACTTGAATTAGGTCATTTAATATGTACTCATCCAAGTAAATATCATGTTTAGGATTTAAAGCTCTGATGTCAACTATGCTACCTCCACAACATACTTTGTATCTGCATTTTTACAATAGAGTTTATAAAATTCTCTCAGATACTGTACTTATTTACCTTGCTTACCTAGGTTTTGAGTTTTGTGAGACTGGAGATGGGTTCTTATTTAATTTTACTAGCCTCACAGTGTCCTTGATGTTCAACCAAATGTCCTATTGATTCTAACTGGATCGCCAACACCTACTATTTTATAGATCACCTTCAATCCATTTTGTTCACCACATTTTTACAAAGTAGAAGACAGCTGTAACTCTATTCTACATATTTGCTCAAGGTAACTTGCTGAATTATTGCAAACATTGAGAATGGAGTCCAGGGCTTCTTTTCTCTTTGTGGTTTTATTATCATTACCTATTAGGAGGCCTCAGGACTCTCCATCTTCTAGAAATAGTATAAGAGAAAGGATATGTGTGACATACCAAAGACTGTCTGAAAGAAGAGTGCTTTTAAAGTGTAAATATTAATCTGATATCTTAGCCTTGCCTTGCTGAAACTGGTGATGTCTTCACCAGTGATGTGTTACTAAGTCTCTTAAAAGGAACATGAAAAATTCTATAAACATAAAATAAATTTACCCTTGATGCCTTTTACGTTATTATGTCTTGAGGCCCAACAGCTTTATTCCAAATCTCCAACAGCAAGTGCTCTGTTGAGATAGTCAGATTGGACAGAAATTAAAAGATACTCCTTTTACAGAAAATGGAATGGTTCTTCCTGGCAAGAGATACATAACATTTGCCTAGAAAGTGACTCTGTACTAGCTCAACATCGTGGTGGAAGGAAGCAGGCTTAAACCAGTTGGAAATGTATACTGGGCAAGCTCTGTTCCTGGCCCGAGTTCCATCTATTCTCTTTATCCTGTGGTAGCTCCATGCTCTCAATTCAGCAAGACTGGGATTTCCTGCTTCAGTGAGCGACAATGTCAGATTCTGGAAGGGTGCTTTTCTTTTCCTGTCATCATGTAATCACAGGTCTTGAGAGAGGAGCTCTTTTGAAATTGTTGCAAATTTTATATTATGTTCTTTTCACGAAAGTCTAGTTTACTGAGAAATGTAGCAGAATGATGCGACAGATGCATGGATTTTAGAGACAGAACAAGCTAGTTTCAAATCCTGTCTTCACCCTGTGAGACCTTGGACAAGCAACTTCTCAAATTTTCAACTTTCTCTTCTGTAAAATCAATGTAGTGATCTTGACCTCATAGGATTTTGAAGTGAAGATGAAATAAAATGCCATTGATTCAAATCATATAACATATTGCCTAATATATAGAATATCCTCAACAAGCATAGGTATTGCTATTACTCCCAAATATTTGTAGTGTTAAAACATATTCCTAGAATATTGGCCTCAGCTCATACATAGGAGAGAGCTGAAGTTAGGACCTAGTTAATGGTTATTTCTACAAGCTCTTTCAGTTCAGTTCAGTTCAGTCACTCAGTCGTGTCCAGCTCTTTGCGACCCCATGAATCACAGCACGCCAGGCCTCCCTGTCCATCACCAACTCCCAGAGTTCACTCAGACTCATGTCCATTGAGTCAGTGATGCCATCCAGCCATCTCATCCTCTGTCGTCCCCTTCTCCTCCTGCCCCCAATCCCTCCCAGCATCAGAGTCTTTTCTAATGAGTCAACTCTTCGCGTGAGGTGGCCAAAGTACTCGAGTTTCAGCTTTAGCATCATTCCTTCCAAAGAAATCCTGGGGCTGATCTCCTTCAGAATGGACTGGCTGGATCTCCTTGCAGTCCAAGGGACTCTCAAGAGTCTTCTCCAACACCACAGTTCAAAAGCATCAATTTTTCGGCACTCAGCCTTCTTCGCAGTCCAACTCTCACATCCATACATGACCATAGGAAAAACCATAGCCTTGACTAGATGGACCTTTGTTGGCAAAGTAATGTCTCTGCTCTTGAATATGCTATCTAGGTTGGACATAACTTTCCTTCCGAGGAGTAAGTGTCTTTTAATTTCATGGCTGTTTAATTGATTCTAATTTGAAGACAGAGTTGAGAACTACAGTTCTGGAGCAGGTGTGGTATTAAAAATACTTAGGTGCCCTACAGGCACCCCTCTTCCCTAATTAGAAAGAAAACTTGATTAATCAGGGAGAATTCTGGTAGTAGAGAAGGCAATGGCAACCCACTCCAGTACACTTGCCTGGAAAATCCCATAGACAGAGGAGCCTGGTAGGCAGCAGTCCATGGGGTCGCGAAGAGTCAGACACGACTGAGTGACTTCACTTTCACACATTGGAGAAAAAAAATGGCAACCCACTCCAGTGTTCTTGCCTGGAGAATCCCATGGATGGGGGAGCCTGGTGGGCTGCCGTCTATGGGGTCGCACAGAGTCGGAAACAACTGAAGTGACTTAGCAGCAGCAGCAGCATTCTGGTAGTAAATAGCTAGATAGTCACGTAGTGAGCCAACCAAACAACCAACACTCTAGCATAAAAACATATCCTTTGGTTACATAAGTTTTGGAAATGCTTCTTGTTAAAGATTCTGGAGGATTATGAAAGGCTCTAAAGGGCCATGCAATTAAGAACCAACACCAGTTGACAACTCTTCCAAACTAATGGGTTCATGGAATGTTTTTGTTAACATTAAGTAGCATCTCATGAGACACATTTAATAGAGATGCTGAGGGAAAGGGAAACATCCCAGTCTTAAAAGGTTTTTTATTGTAATCAGTGCTTGGATTTTTATTCTGTTGATTTTTACTTCTCTGTATACTCTAAGCACTTCTGACTCTTACTGAAAATTGTAAAGTCTTAGGTATAATTCTAAAATGGCCCTTAAGGGTCCCACCCTGGGACACATGTTATGTATAATTCTTTTGAATGTGGTCAGAACCTATGAACATAATAAGGCATGACTTCTGTGATTGTTATGCTGTAGGGCAGAAGGAAAATATATAAGGTGGGCCTGCCCTAATCAGCTGAACTCTTTAAAAAGAGTGCTTTTTCCTAGCTGGTTACAGAGGAATAATCCAAGGGGCTGTTCTTCTGGTGGCTTAGAATTCCACACCAGTTATAAACTGCCTGTAGAAAGGACTGGTCCCTGAGAGCTGAGAGCAGTTCTTAGGCAATAGCTAGCAAGAAAACAGAGACCCCAGTCCTGTAACACAAGGAACTGAATGATGCCAATAACTTAAATGAACTCAGAAGAGGATTGTAAGACTAAAATAATAAACAGCCCTGGTTTGCAATATCTTAACTATTCCATCCAAAGATATATCAGTGGACTGGATAAAGAATTAAGGATGTACACGCATGCTCAAATGCTTCAGTCATGTCCAACTCTTTGTGACACCATGGACTATGGCCCACCACTCTCCTCTGTCCATGGGATTCTCCAGGCAAGAATACTGGAGTGGATTGCCATGTCTTCCTCCAGGGGATCGTTCCCACCCAGGGATTGAACTCGCATCTCCTGTGGCTCCTGCATTGCAGGTGGATTCTTTACCACTGAGCCACAGGAGAAGCCAGAAATAAGAATACTGGTTTACAGTAACAGAACTATTTTTTTCCCCTTTAGGGAAAGAGGATGAAACTAGGCGTGGAATTAACAGGAAAACATGATATCATTAGATTTTGTGAAGATAGGGTAGTGTTTAGAAAAAAAACAAGGAATCTGTGAAGCTCCATAAAATTAACTCTGTAAATGCATGATTATTCTTTATATTTGAAGGAAAAAAATAATTTTATAAGCAAAATATTAAAGGTGTAAGAACAAAATGAGAGAACACTGAGAAGCAGCTTGTTAGAATGAGGAAAGCACTAGAAAGGAAAGAATTTTGAAGTTCTTTCCAATTTTGCTACTAAATAGTCATATAACACAGCTGCTCAGTGATTCAGCTAATGCAGTTTTTCAATCATTCAGTTAAAATTTACTGAGCACATTCTGTGTATCAGCAGTTCTGCAGTTAGAGACACAGTGATGAACAGGCATGCATAGTCCCTGTCCTCAAGGAGTTTACATTACAGAGTACTGAAGGTGAGTTAGCCAATTGACACACATCACAATTGCTGATGGTGAAGAGTTTCTCAGAGTAAAACAAGTCCTAGTGGAGATACAATGGGTTGAGGAATGGGAGTCAGGGATGGCTTTCTAAGGACAGCCTGCACATTTAAAACTAAGACATGAATTTAGACTGGCTGATGGGTAGGATGTGAGGCTGAGAGGGAGAGACAAGAGACATGAGAGGCCTTAGGAATTTGGGCCTGAACAACTGAGTATGTGCTTGTGACATTTCTCTGACTGGAAACGCTATGGGAAGAGCAAGTTTGGGGAATGTCAGGATTCATTCTGGGACAGACTATATGTGCCTTGCCTGTGATCACAGAGGAGACATGGAGAAGGCCATTGCATTTAAGGTTAGAACTCGGTCTCCAGTGTAGAATGTATAGGTTGAATTGGTTTATTGGTAAGACCCTTCCAATTCCAATATTCTGTGATGCTATGAACTAAAGTCAAAGCAGCTGAAAGAAGCTGTAAACTAAAGAATAAAAGAGTAGGAAAGAGAACCAAATCAATTTTCAATGGAGATGAACAAAAGCATTCATTTAGAAAAGAGACAAAAGTAATTTGCCAAAATGGGAGGTGAAACTACAGTGGAATAAGAATAGAATAGTTCCTATCTGATATGTACAACTTAGGTTTCCGTGAAAGCTGAAACAAAAGTTTTCAAAGTGAATGCTTGGTAGTAAATTTCTTATTATCAAATGACATTGAAGTTAATAATCTCCTGCTCATGAATGACTTTTCCAAGTGCTTTAATTTATATAGAGGGTTTGTTGAATGAACTATTCCCAAGACAGCTGTAAATCCCAGAAGTAAGTAGTTCAACAAATATATACCAGTTAGGTATTTTTGTGCGGTTTTTCAACATTTTCATGGAAATCACAACCTGAAACTGATCTCTGAATATGACACCTTTCCCTTAGTAATCCCAAGGCAGCCTGGATACATTAATAATTCATAAAACACCAATATTTTCTATTTAAAGAATGAGGCAGGAAGTTGACAAAATAAAAGAATAATCACAAAAATTTCCATTTTAAATTTCAAAGTGTGTTTCAGTATATCAGTGACCAAGAAACTGACAGGTATGGGTAATACGAAAGATGACTCCAAGTGAATAGACTTATATTTCTGCCTTCTATAGTTTCCATGGCTACAGGCCCATCTGAATTGCATTAGTCACACATAGCACCAAGAACGAACAAAAGAAAATGGAAGAAATAAATGGCATCAGAATGTCATAGAAAGGGAAAAGTAATCACAGATTATTTTTTAAAGGAACACAATTTTTCTTATCAAGAACTATCTGCTTTAGAGTCCACCTCCTTCAGAAGGAAATGTTTCCAGTCAGGTCTGGAACTTTTTTATGAAATTGATAAATAATTACTCTGTGTTTTTAAAAATAAATCAATTTATTGGTGGCTACTCGGGGAGTTGGTGATGGACAGGGAGGCCTGGCATGCTGTGTGATTCATGGGGTCACAAAGAGTCGGACACGACTGAGCAACTGAACTGAACTGAACTGATGTGGTAATTAGAGCATTCAGAACATTCTGACATATTCACAGAAATGCAAACTTAAGAGTGTCCAAAAAAGAAAAGAAGCTATGTAACATTTTTTTTTTTAATTCAAGTTGCTTCAGAATGGCTGCCATCAAAAAGTCTACAAAAAATAAATGCTGGAGAGGGTGTGGAGAAAAGGGAACCCTCTTACACTGTTGGTGGGAATGCAAAGTAGTATAGCCATTATGGAGAACAGTGTGGAGACTCTTTTAAAAAACTGGAAATAGAACTGCCATATCATCTAGCAATCCCATTTCTGGGCATACACACCAAGGAAACCAGAATTAGAAGAGACACATGTACCCCAGTGTTCATTGCAGCAGTTTACAATAGCTAAGACATGGAAGCAACCTAGATGTCCATCGGCAGATGAATGGATAAGCAGGTTTTGTACATATACACAAAGGAATATTACTCTACTATTAAAAAAGAATGCATTTGAGTCGGTTCTAATGAAGTGGATGAAACTGGAGCCTATTATACAGAGTGAAGTAAGCCAGAAAGAAAAACACCAATACAGTATATTGACTCATATATATGGAATTTAGAAAGATGGTAATGACGACCCTATATGTGAGACAGCAAAAGAGACACAGATGTAAAGAACAGACTTTTGGGCTATATGGGAGAAGGCAGGAGTGGAATGATTTGAGAGAATAGCACTGAAACATTTATATTACAATATGTAAAATAGATGGTCAGTGCAAGTTCGATGCACGAATCAGGGCACTCAAAGTTGGTGCTCTGGGACAACCCAGAGGGATGGGGTGGGGAGTGAGGTGGGATGGGGGGTTCAGGTTAGGGGGGACACATGTGCACCTGTGGCTGATTCATGTTGATATATGGCAAAAACCACCACAATATTGTAAAGTAATTAGCCTCCAATTAAAATAAATTAATTTAAAAACTAATAAATTCAAGTTGTTTCACTGTATCAGCTATGAATATAGTGGATTGCCAGCTTTTATTAAAATATTTAATAAATGGTACTATTTTAAATATCATGATAGGTTCTTCTGGCTACTTACAATGTGTTTTTTCTAAAAAATTAAATAAAAATGAAATAAAAGTTGAAGATGGTTTCTAAGCAACACTTGCCATTTTTGGAGAATGCAGACACAGAAGCATAAGAATCAACCTGACCCCCAAATTGAGGCCAAGATTCCCGTGTAGATACTTTTAAGGTGGTAATTATTTGATTAAATGCATTGAAAGTGAAGTGAAAGTGTTAGTCACTCAGTCTCATCCAACTCTTTGTGACCTTATGGACTGTAGTCCACTAATCTCCTCCTGTCCACAGAATTCTCCAGCCAGGTATACTAGAGTGGGTTGTCATTTCCTTCTCCAAGGGATCTTCCTGACCCAGGGATTGAACCCAGGTCTCCTGCCTTACAGGCAGATTCTTTACTGTCTGAGCCACCAGGGAAGCCTCATAAAATGCAGTGTCTCCTACAAACTGCAAAGCTTAAGAGTAACTCTGCCTAGATGTGCCCCTCATTAAATTCTTGACATCTTGCACAGTGAACTAAGATACTTGATGAATCACTGAATGAACGAGGGTAAATGGTAGCCTCGCAATCACTTATATCTTCATTGTACTTCCTAAAGCCACCAAAATAAAATAATAGTAATAAAAGACATACCTGATTTGAAGTAATCAGGTAAAATTAACCTTCTGTACGCATCAATGCCAATTATAGCATTACATGTTTTTTAAATGCAAAAATTAAAGCATGGAACTTGCGGCAATGATTGCTGGCCAAGATTTGATAAAGGCATGTGTCATGTGGGTTAAACCAAGCTAATCACAAAACTGTATGGTTGAGTGTGTTGGTCAGCATGAAAAATATGTTACCTTTGGCAGCATCTCTGGCCTTTTTGAAAGTTTAATTCCCACATAAATCTCTGCTATTTACCTTAGTGAGGCTTCCAAGATTTTTTAACTTTAAAGGAAACTTGAAATCAGTGTTCCCAATCATAAAGGGGGTTCCCAGGTGGCAGTTGGTAAAGAACCCACCTGCCAATGCAGGAGACACAAGTTCAATCCCTAGGTTGGGATGATCCCTTGGAGTAGGAAATGGCAACCCACTCCAGTATTCCTGCCTGAAAAATGCCATGGACAGAAGAGCCTGGCAGGCTACACTTCATGGAGTTGCAAAGAGTCAGATATGGCTGAGCACACACACATCAATCGTGAAGATACCTATGTTACATTTTGCAGATGTCAAGGGAGATTAAAATGATACTTCCATATCTGATAGCTTCGCATTAAATTGTTCTTGACACCGATTTTCTTAATAAACTCATGCAGTCTGAATTTGTCTTTATGAACTTTATCTAGCTCCCCTTCCTGTCCTTTCTCTGCTCACATATGTCTCCTTTCTCTCCCGCCTCCTTTCTCTCTATTTCCTCTCCATCCTAGGCCTCTCAGTCCTAAAGAAAGCAAAGCTGGTAAGTCATGCACACATAAATATTTGCCTTTCAAAGTGGAACTCTAAACAATGGAATTGGGAAATATAAGTTCATAGGCCAGCCTGATAGTAAAATGTCTTCATCTGCAAACTATGAGGGGCTGGATTTTGGCCTTGTTTGCATGGATGAAATCATATTTGATAGTAGAAAACTCTGCTAGTCACTAGAAAAAAAAAATCAAGTTTGGTTGGCTTGATTTCAGTTTCTTCTGGAGCCACCCTTTCCTATCCTTAGCCTGTCAGAGAGGGTGAGGATTCTGTTCATTAAGAGCCGTTGCAATCTGGAAGGTAGAATCCCTTTGACTTTGTAAGGGCCCCTCGAGGTCATGAACCTCTATCTGCATGGTCTCGGCCATTAATTCTGCAGCTCTGTGTCAAGCGAGAGCTGGGCAGCTCCAGCAGCTTCCCCTGCGTCACTCCTGCAGCCTGTTTCCTGCTCACCTTGGCCTCTGCAGGAACCCAGCGAAGCACTTGGCAACTCTCCATCCTTGTGGATGTGGGTGTCTCATAACAACTTCCCCCTCCTCCCCACCCACCTGTGCAGGGAGCAAGGGTGAAAAGATGACCTGTGATATTCCCGCAGGGATTTAGGTACATATGGGTTGAATCTGGTACAGGCTTTAATTCCTTTCCCATGAATACTATGGGTCTAAAACAAGAAGTAAAAGACCCTTTCCTGACCATTGTTTAACAATCATATGCATTTGGGGAACACATGTATACCTGTGGTGGATTCATTTTGATATTTGGCAAAACTAATACAATTATGTAAAGTTTAAAAATAAAATAAAATTAGAAAAAAAAAAAAAGAGTTATGCCCATTGATCAGTGCTTTGCACAGTTCCTGACACTTAGAAGCCACTCAGTATCTGTTGAGTGAATAAATTTCCAAGACTGGGATTTGTGGGATTTGAAAAGTGTAGTGACAGGAAAGAGAAAGAAAGGGGAATAATCAAATACTGGAATACCAAACAAAGCAAGATGCATTGAAGAGGTAAATAAGATATATTCTCTTAACAGTACCCCACCAAATATTTGAGGGTTAATCTGCCTGTAAAACAGCATTTATTGGACAAAAACTACCTTACAGAAACATCTGACACTGACATTTCTTTTTTTTTTTGACACTGACATTTCTTATAAGAAATTTATAATCTAGATGAAAGGAGAAAATTAACCAAAAGAAGTAATCAAAGCTAAGCTACCTTCCAAAATGCATGGTTCTGAATGTGAAAGCTGGAAGGAGAATAGAAGCAATGATGAAAGACATGCTGTTGGGAAACACAAATCTGTAATGAAAAATGATTACTGGACTGCCATTAGACACACATTTGACTTACATAACTCAATTGCACATGCTACAAGAACATTGTTTTTGAAATAAAAATAATAATGTAAATACTGTGGGGCATTCAGTTGGCCATTCCACCTAATTAACACATGAGGGACAGTCACCACCTGTAGAGGGTATTATTTCCTCTTGCTTCCTACCAAGAGTACCCCTCTTTCCTTTAATGGGATTTCAGTGTTTACAGCCTTCCTACAGTTGATTCAAAGGAATTTCTATTTTTTTTTTTTTCTTCCAATTTGGAATTTCTAAGGGTAATTATAAATATATGTAATTATCACACATTCCTCAACCTTATTTATACTATTTAGGCTATTTTAATACTTCAAACCCTGTATTTTCTCCTTTATAGTCAATTCACTGTCCAATGAAATGAAGCAGTATAGCAATTTGTTGATGGTTATTTGAGTAAAGAGCATATTCAAGTAACGATCAAACAGCTATCAAGTTTCAGTTCTGCAAGGCACACTAGACTTTAAGTGTGTGTTTGTGTTTATGTTGATACTAGAATAAGAATTTTCAGTGGATATTTAGTCTAAAAAATAGTACATGAACCATGAACTTTCAGATGTTCATGCTGGTTTTAGAAAAGGAAAAGGAACCAGATATCAAATTGCCAACATCCACTGGATCATGGAAAAAGCAAGAGTTCCAGAAAAACATCTACTTCTGCTTTATTGACTATGCCAAAGCCTTTGACTGTGTGGACCACAACAAACTGGAAAATTCTGAAAGAGATGGGAATACGTGACCTGCCTCTTGAGAAATCTGTATTCAGGTCAGGAAGCAACAGTTAGAACTGGACATAGAACAGACTGGTTCCAAATAGGAAAAGGAGTATGTCAAGGCTGAATATTATCACCCCACTTATTTAACTTATATGCAGAGTACATCATAAGAAACGCTGGGCTGGATGAAACACAAGCTAGAATCAAGATTGCTGGGAGAAATATCAATAACCTCAGGTATGCAGATGACACCACCCTTCTGGCAGAAAGTGAAGAAGAACTAAAGAGCCTCTTGATGAAAGTGAAAGAGGAAAGTGAAAAAGTTGGCTTAAAACTCAGCATTCAGAAAACTAAGATCATGGCATCCAGTCCTATCACTTCATGGCAAATAGATGGGGAAACAGTAGAAATAGTGGCAGACTTTATTTTGGGGGGCTCCAAAATCACTGCAGATGGTGCTTGCTGCCATGAAATTAAAAGACACTTACTCCTTGGAAGGAAAGTTGTGATCAACCTAGACAGCATATTAAAAAGCAGAGACATTACTTTGTCAACAAAGGTCCATCTAGTCAAGGTTGTGGTTTTTCCAGTAGTCATGTATGGATGTGAGCGTTAGCCTATAAAGAAAGCTGAGCAGTGAAGAACTGATGCTTTTGAACTGTAGTGTTGGAGAAGACTCCTGAGAGTCCCTTATATTGCAAGGAGATCCAAGCAGTCCATCCTAAAGGAAATCAGTCCTGAATATTCATTGGAAGGACTGATGCTGAAGCTGACACTCCAATACTTTGGCCACCTGATGCAAAGAACTGACTCATTTGAGAAGACCCTGATCCTGGGAAAGATTGAAGGCAGGAGGATAAGGGAACAACAGAGGATGAGATGGCTGGATGGCATCACCAAGTGAATGGACATGAGTTTGAGTAAACTCCAAGAGTTGGCAATGGACAGGGAGGCCTGGCGTGCTGCAGTCCATGCGGTTGGAAAGAGTTGGATATGACTGAGTAACTGAACTGAACTGATTCTTAAAAAAACTAACATAGTTTATGTAATAATGTAATAAAGAAATCTTTTCTTCAGTATTTTTAACGTTGACTTAATATTCAGAAAACCAGAGAGGCATACTTTTTAGCTTCGTTAGAGACAAAGCCTGGGTACTGACATGTAGAGATAATTTTCAGTATCTCCTTGCTGCAAGCCTGTATTTCTAGCCAAGGTTGGGAAGATATTTCATTCATTTTCATAGTAATTGGTGCACAATAATTGAAATGCACAGAAGACAAAGTTTGCTTTGCTTTGAAGCATGTGGCTGTGTGGACTGTCAGAGTTAGTAAGTCACAGGAGACAAACCACTGTCTTGCAGGAGCATTGCCCGACCTCTCATTATCCTTCCAATGGGAAATCAACACAGACTGCTGCTGGCTCATGCGTGGAGGCAACACACGGAAAATCTGAGAGACACAACCCATTTCCATTTCTGAAACTACCCCTAGAGTCTCCTGTCTCTCTTAAGAACATCTGAAGACAGTATTTAGCTACATTTAATTAAGTCCAGTATCTCAGAATGCTTCATAGTGTTAAGGCTGAAATGCTTTCAAGTTTGTTTGTTTTTGGCAAATAATCTTTTGCACATATTGTCATGAAGACAACTCTGCCACTTTTCCTTCTTTAGGGATCCTGAAACTAAATGACTTCCTCAGGCTGAACAGATACACAGTTGAAGTAGATTTGTTCAAGTATAAACTTTTGTTGAATTATACATTTGTTCACAATTTAGTGAGAGGAAGTGAAAGAGAAAAAAGGATGTATGAGAATGCTCTGCTGAGATTCTGTAAAGTTTAACTGTTATTATATTGATGACAGCATCATTTTTCTCATGGCTAAAAAGGAAAGCAAAACATTTATTTGCTGCTTTTTATATTAGGACATACAGTAACAGTTTAAATTTTCAAACAATAAGATGATTCGAAAATGAAAGGCAAATTTGTTTTCATAAAATGCATCATAATTTCAAGAGGCCTATTCCTTTCCTGTGCAGAAAAGGAGATGAGGTGATTGCTCGAGCTGTGATTATTTATATCAAATCCTTCCAAAAATGAAAAATATATGCTTCAAAAAATAAATTTTAATGATTTTTTCCCATAAAGTCATAAAAGCCAAACTGTATATAATGGCATGAGGCCACCTAGTCTTAACAAAGTAACTTCAACTCTAGGGACAAATATGTGACATAAAAATATTTCTTTCAAAAGAAAGGACTTATCAAAAAATAAAATACATATCCACACCAGTATGCTGTTAATTTTAAGGCTCAAAAATAATATAAAAGCAAAATTGATATGGAGAAGGTGGGCTATATAGTCTTAGTGCATAAAATTTTCAGAAAGGATTTGTGACATCTCTTACTTTTCATAGCTTTGATTACATTTCTAAGATTTACTGTGGCTGTGAAGAAATTTTAATAGATTTAAAGAAGACTCAGCTCACCTAACAGAGAAGGCAATGGCAACCCACTCCAGTACTCTTGCCTGGGAAATCCCATGGATGGAGGAGCCTGGTAGGCTATAATCCATGGGGTTGCGAAGAGGCAGACACGACTGACCGACTTCACTTTCACTTTTTACTTTCATGACTGGAGAAGGAAATCGCAACCCACTCCAGGGTTCTTGCCTGGAGAATCCTATGGACGGGGGTGCCTGGTGGGCTGCCATCTATGGGGTCACACAGAGTTGGACATGACTGATGTGACTTAGCAGCAGCAGCAGCAGCAGCAGTTCACCTAAATGAACAAATTCATGCATAATAAATAAAGTGTGTTCCCTCTTCACTAAAGGATGGAGTGGGAGAAAGGGAAGTGAGGAGATGTTGGGAGACTGGGTATTACTTATTTTCTTCTGAAAGAGGATCATCATTTTGAAATTAAGGCAAAAAAGAAATGTGAGCCTGAGCTCTGGCAACCAGACAGCATTTATAATCTACTACAGCAGATTTCTGCTAAGAACATCTGCCCTAAACTAGCATTCAACCAAGACTGATTGTCACTCTTCCGAAAGGAATTCCTGTCTTCCTTCCTCACACACACACACACACACACACAGTTTATCTGCCAAGTTTGAGCAAACCCAGAGAAATCTGGAAAACTAGAGTGAAATCCCAACCCACCATTGTCACTCACCATCTTCCTTAGAAGAAAGGAAATGTACTTTAGCTTTCATTAAAATTATAAACAAAGCAATCTTTGCAGCTGTGTTTCGAATGCCTGATGTCAATATTACAAAACATATTTTCATTTTGGACAAAACTTACCAAAAACATACAGAACCAGATTATACAACTCTATTGAAAACAGCCCACAGAATATATCTCTATTCCCATTGTTGTTCTTTTGTCACATGTGTTTATCATTAATTATTGCCAATATATTTATTAACTAGTAACTTACCATCTCTGTCTTGCAAAATAAGATTTCAGGAGCCAAAAATATGAACACAGCTCATAATTTTAATTGATCTTCAGCATCATGTGTTACTGTCGCTCCAACTGCTAAACAGACAAAGTTTGGTGAAGTCTGTACTTCACTAAGAAAAAAGAAAAATAGCAGTGAGAAAAATATGAAAATTTACAATGCCAGGTATTAATATAACATATACTACAGTTGGAATGGAATTCTTTTTTCTCTAAGTTAATCCTCTAATTATTTATGCAAGATAAATAGGGAAAGCTATTGTCTCCACTTGGAGATGAACCAGCCCATTCATGAAACATATCAAGACCCAAAGGAATGATTCAACAGTAAAGAGGCACATTTTGTGATGGTTTAGTCCAATGTCTCACCTCCCCATTGTGGCATGTTAGCTACCTTAGTAACACCATGCTGTGTTACAAGGTAAACATTTGTCAAAAGCAATGCAGCAATATATCAAGAGTCTTTAAATGATTCATAGGCTTTGGTTCAGTGATTCATATCCTAAAAATATTAAGAGAAGAAAGCAAAGCTATCTATCATAGTTTTAGTTCAAAGAGTTAAAAATTTAAGACATAAATGTTGCGTAACGGGAAAATGACCAAATGAATAGTGGAAGAACCATACTCTGGAATTCATTACAACCATTAAAATCATGCTTTAATGAAAATTTTAATAATATGAATGTCAAGAGTATATAAGAGAAGGAAATGGCAACCCACTCCAGTATTCTTGCCTGGAGAATCCCAGGGATGGGGGAGCCTGGTGGGCTGCCGTCTATGGAGTCGCACAGAGTCGGACACGACTGAAGCGACTTAGCAGCAGCAGCAGCAGCAAGAATATATATGAAGTGAAAAAATACTCAAAAATATATGTATATAATCCTAACAGTATAAAAAGAAATGTATATATGAAGTGACTTAGCAGCAGCAGCATATCTATATACATATATACAACCTTAATAGTATTAAAGGATATATAAGTACATATGTATATCCCATTATGTATAATATGAATATAAATATTAGAGGGAAAAGAAGCATGAATGATGGTTATTTTCACTATTGAGTAAAATTTAGATTTTATATTCTTTAAACTTTCCTGTTTCTTCCAAACATTCCACAATAAATTTTTCTATAATTATATTTAAAGCTATTTTATTTTTACTCTATTTTTAACAATAACCTCCACTGACCTCATATGATACCCTGTTTCCTATAAAATTACTGGGAAATAATGGAAGCCTTCAAAGCTTAATAATATTATTTATGTGAAAGAAGTCTAGCAAAATTAATAGTTTAACATAAGAAAATGATTTTATATTAATCAAAACTCCAAAGGATAGAAAATAGAAAATCTTCCAATATTTGAAAATTCAGAAGTTTGGTTATCGCTAAGTCGCTTCAGTCGTGTCCGACTCTGTGACCCCATAGACGGCAGCCCACCAGGCTCCCCATCCCTGGGATTCTCCAGGCAAGAACACTGGAGTGGGTTGCCATTTCCTTCTCCAATGCATGAAAGTAAAAAGTGAAAGTGAAGTCACTCAGTCATGTCCGACTCCTAGCGACCCCATGGACTGCAGCCTACCAGGCTCCTCCGTCCATGGCATTTTCCAGGCAAGAGTACTGGAGTGGGGTGCCATTGCCTTCTCCAAGTCTGGTTATGATATTGTATTTCTGGGTTTAAATAATTTCTATTTACTCTTGCTGTGGTAACCTTCCTTAAAAATAGATATTGAATAAAAAATCCACAAACAATAAATGCTGGAGAGCGTATGGAGAAAAGGGAACCAACTCCCTACACTGTTGGTGGAAATGTAAATTGATACAGCCACTATGGAGAACAGTATGGAGTTCCCTAGAAAATGAAAAATAGAGTTACCATATGACCCTACAATCCCACTCCTGGGCATATATCTGGAGAAAAACATTATCTGAAAGGATACATGTACCCCAATGTCCATTGCAGCACTGTTTGCAATAGCCAAGAACAGAAGCAACCTAAAATGTCTATTGACAGAGGAAGGGATAAAGATGTGGCACTTATATACAATAGAATACTACTGAGCCATTGAAGAGAATGAAATAATGCCATTTGCAGTAACATGGGTGCACCTGAAGAGTATCATACTGAGTGAAGTAAGTCAGAGGAGAAATGTTGCATCACATCCCCTATTTGTGGAATCTAAAAAATTACACAAATGAACTGACAAAACAGAAACAGACTCAGAGTCTTGGAGAACAAGCTTCTGGTTGCCTGAAGGTGGGCAAGGTGGGGGGAGGGATAGTTAGGGAGTCTGGGATGGACATGTACACACTGCTTCATTTAAAATGCATCACCCCAAGGATCTATTGTATACTACAGGAAACTGCTCAAGGTTATGCGGCAGCCTGGATAGGAGGAGAGCTTGAGAGAGAATGGATACATGTATATGTATGGCCGAGTCCCTCTCCTGTTCTCCTGAAACTGTCACAACATCGTTACTTGGCTATACAACAATACAAAATAAAAAGTCTTTTTTAAAAAAGGAAAAATATGTTGCAGATAGGTTAGCAGCTAGTCAAGGATTTCTTTCAAATATAATAAGAATGTCAAATATATGTACACATAAAAGAGAGCACAAAACTTGATTCAAAATATTTATTTATTTATTGGCTCTGAGACACACAGGATCTTAGTTCCCTGACCGAGGAACAAACCTGTGCCCCCTGCAGTGAAAGTGTGGAGTCTTAACCACTGGGCCACTAGGGAAGTCACTTGATTCAAATAATTTTTTTTAAATTAAATTGTAAGAGTTTATTATTTACAGTCATCTATCTTCTCAGGTGGTGCGTGGTAAAGAATCTGCATGCCAATGAAGGAGATGCAGAGATGTGGGTTCGATGCCTGGGTCAGGAAGATCCCCAGGAGGAGGGCGTGGCAATCCACTCTAGTATTCTTGCCTAGGAAATCTCATGGACAGAGGAGCCTGGCGGGTTGCAGTCCACAGGGTTGTAAAGAGTTGGACACGACCGAGTAACTGAGCTCACAGGCAATATAAAAGAAAATGGTCTGTATTAAAAAAATAAGATTTTTAACAAGATTAAATTGGTTTTATTGAAATGTTAAAATATATTTAGAATGCAATTAAAAATGTGATTCTAAAGTAACTGTGATGCAAAATAGCCTTAAAACATAATTTTCTTCACAGAATTAAACATGTCTCATCATAACTTATTATAGATTATTATACATGTCTCATATGCATTGTTATTTTACTTAACTAATTCTTCAGGTAAAATATAAAATGCTAAAATTAAGGAGAATTAAAATATTTGGTATATTGCACCTGTCATCATTTCCACCCAAAAAGGTAGAGGTAACTTAAAAGCCCACAGTCTTGTCATTTTACACAGTTTTTAAAAAGCTCTGCCATAAAGCTTTCAAGGCTTTGGAATATCAAATAAAATGTTCATTGAACTAGATAGACTCTGAGTTTTTGCAATTGAAATATTTTTTTAGATTTTTCACAAACAATTCTGTGGAATCGTATGGCCCACATGTGCTGTAAACAAATGCAATCACTTTCTAACTGTGCACGTGGCCAATAAGTCTGATCCTTGGTGGCTTCAGAAAAATGAGAGATTGCAGAAACAATAGTTAATAAACTAAGGAACAATACACATTTAAATCATTCAAAATATTTTTCCAAAAATAAGAAAATTGTTAGGCGAGCTGAAAATTGGAAGAGGGCCAATTAACAATTCTTCTCTTGTTTCCTTGAACAATATCCGGATGATTTTTCAAATTACTAGTTTATATTACTTATTGTTAAATGGAGACAGTTCATTTGAGAAATGGAAGCAAAATACACTTAATCATGTTGCTTTTTTTTTTTTTTTAAGTAATAAGAGAATAAATAAGGTGAGCTTGCTGAAAAATACTCTGAGGTTCCAGATGCCTGTATTGGAATCATTCATTTAACCTTCCTAAGTCCAGATTACTTAGTAAAATAGAGTGAAATCGGGCTTAATCAAATGCTTTGTAGGACCCTTTCAAGTTTGTAAAGGAAAAAACATATAATAAAAATAAAAAAGGACAGACATATATAATAAAAATGATCTTGAAAATAACTAGTTGAATTTTTTTCTGATTCTCAACCATTCACCTATTTATATTTGATCCCAAATGTTTATTGCTAAGAAGAATTAATGTTTTGCCATTAGAAGTTAAGGTGAAAATATGTACCAGATCACTGACTTAATTCTCAAATTCTTAGTATCAATTAAGCAACTTGTCTCCTAGTCTATATGATTACTCTTTCATCCATTAAAATAATTATCATAGAAAATTTTTAAATATTATATTCATCATAGTGTACTCTTGAAGCAGCAAAAACAAGGTCCTATTGTCAAAATGCTTTTCCACTCTCAACAGTTCTTCCAGTTTTCTGTGCCAGATAGCCCCTGCCCGGCCCTTGGTTCTTCATCTTAAGAAAAATTTCTGGATGGCTTCAAGATGGAGGAAGTGCCCAGTGAGGATGGAGCCTTTATTTCATTGCATCAGTGGTTCATCAACAGGTGAGGATCATAAACAGGTGTTGCATCATTGTATCTGAAAAGGCCTAAGTTTTAAAAACAGGAACCAACTCTAAAAATGACATTTCTGAAAGAATATTGGGTTGCTAAAGGATTTCTTGGATGGCCGAAGAACTGGTTAGGAGCTATACTTCAGAAACCATGCCCAAAACACATTACAGAATTACCGCAGTGGAGATTTCCGACTTTCAACCCCGATTGCAGTGCCTGAAGTCACTGGATGCGTTTGTATCCCCTGAACTGTGTCCCCTGCACTGTCATCTCCAGAACTAGAGCTACTGCCACCATATATGCCAGACTACATCCCACAAAACTTCCCCCTCTGAGTGCCTATATCTTTCTATGACACTGCTATATTTAAAATGGATACTTAACAAGGACCTATTTTAGAGCACCTGGAACTCTGCTCAGTGTTGCCTGGTTAGGAGGGGAGCTTGGAGAAGAATGAATACATATATATATATGGCTGAATCCCTTTGCTGTCCACCTGTCCAACATCATTAATCAATATAAAATAAAAAGTTAAAAAAAAAAGATTGGCTTGAATTTGTTGGTTTTGGGAACTGAAATGGCTGATGGCCAAATCTATCTCACCTACTTTCACTAATCAAGGCCTTTTTTTCCAACACTTGCATGTCCTCCAAGCAGCACAGAGCCTAAATGATAAATAATAAAAGCCTAAATAATAAACGGGCCTCCCAAGTGGCTCAGTGGTAAAGAACCCACCTACCAATGCAGGAGATGCAGGTTCGATCCCTGGGTCAGGAAAATCCCCTGGAGGTGGAAGGAGTATGCTTGCATGGGAAATCCCATGGACAGTGGAGCCTGGCAGGCTATAGTCTATTGGGTCACAAAAGGGTCAGACACATCCTAGTGACTAAACAATAATAATACAAATAATAAAAAGTTAATAAAAGAAACATGTGAAATGTCATGTATGAAACGAGATGCCAGTCCAGGTTCAATGCACGATGCTGGATGCTTGGGGCTGGTGCACTGGGACGACCCAGAGGGATGGTAAAAAAAAAAAAAAACAACAAACAAACTAAGATTTTGACAATTCATTGCAGCAAATCACAGAAAAAACATGTTTGCTTTCACATATGTTACTATGAAGATTTATCAAGAAATATTTAAATAACCTCAAGAAAAGTTAGTGGAAAAATAAACATATTTTGAAAACCTTAAAAAAAAAAAGTTAATAAAAGAAACGTTTTTGTCTTCTTGGTAGTTTGTGATTGATAATTTTTAATTTCTTTAAGCCTTATTTCCATTTCTATGAGTATAATAGCAAATGTGAAAAACACACCAAGTGTTGAATAAAAAAGCAGTGCTTTCCTAGTCTTTCACTCTGGTGATTCTGGAGGTTCATATGTGCTTGATCAAAGAGTCAATTTCTCTCATGTATTCTCAAATTGACACCGCTGAGTGTTCTTTTGAAATGCTCAAAGAAAGCCATAGAAAAGCATTCAGAAGTGAGTGTGAGGTCTTTTGCCAAGAGTATACTTTCTGCACATCCTTGTGAAAAAAGAGTAAACCACGGTACAGCCTGAGACCCTCAGGGAATGTAGAGTTCATAATTATTCTTTAAAGGTCAGTGAAATGAAAAAAGCACCGAAGAAGTTTTGAAATGAAACTTTCAAGTACACCGGCCAAGAAATGAATCCCAGGCAGGCAAAACTGAAATCTAAGAAAACAGACTTGATCTTTTAAGCTTGGAATAAAAGGTAATGGGGTAGTCTGGGAAAGAAAAGGAAACCGCAATCCCAGAAGAGTTGCTGAACACCCAGAGGGCACCCAGGGAGCCTTCCAAGATCCACATGGTCATTGCCCGTCTTGTCCTGCCTTTCAAAGACTTACAGTCAGTTGATGTCAGTTGAAAGCTCAAAAAAAATTGATTTAGCCATTTTGAGTTTGTCATTTTTTCTTTCTTATGGTCAGTCTGTCACTTTCTATATAACTGAAAAAGAGTCAGTCCACTAATTGCTTTGTATTAGGATAGCATCTAGATGTAAAAAGAATTTTTGAATTAAATATATGTCTATGTATATGTATACCTAGATACATATTTTATTATCTTCCCCAAGTGGGGGAATGGAGAGCATATTACCAAGATGAGAACTTGAAATTGTAATTAGTCAAATCCATTCCACCTGCTTTCACCAATCAAGCTCATTTTAACACTTGCATGTACTCCAAGTGGCATGGAGCCTAAACAAGGTGTTGCCCAAGTTATTTTCTAGTAACTTGGAGTCAGCTGTGTCTGCTGCTACTGCTAAGTCACTTCAGTTGTGTCCGATTCTGTGTGACCCCATAGACATCAGCCCACCAGGCTCTCCTGCCCCTGGGATTCTCCAGGCAAGAACACTGGAGTGGGTTGCCAGTTCCTTCTCCAATGCATGAAAGAGAAAAAGTGAAAGTGAAGTCGTTCAGTCGTGTCCGACTCTTAGCGACCCCATGGACTGCAGCCTACCAGGCTCCTCCACCCATGGGATTTTCCAGGCAAGAGTACTGGAGTGGGGTGTCATTGCCTTCTCCGCAGCTATGTCTAGTTTGAGCTAAACTGGTTAACATGGGATAGGACCACTGACCCTCCAACTGGGTATGCATGTGTGGCCTTTCCATGAGCTTTTGAATGTGGGCAGGGGCGGGGGGCGGGGGGGGGGGGGGCTGGGGTCGGGGGCGGGGCTTGTAGATTAGTTACATGTGCACAGAAGGATGATTATCATACCTTTCTCCAATCACCTTCCCCCACCCCCACCTCAGAATGCCCAGTGGCTTTATTCCTTAGTCCATAAATACACCCAGGCCCTCACCTCCAAGGAGGTAAGCTTGAGATATGTTTGTCTGTCTCCTCCTTTGCTTTCCTTGTAAATAAACCCTCTCTTTTCTCTTTGTTGCAAACCTTGGCTTCTCAGCATTTTGACTTCTCCTTTTTAGCAAAATGGTACAGAACTCTGCTGCCAATCCTTGAGATGTAAGAGAGGCAAGGTCGTGGGTTCTATCCCTGAGTCATAAAGAGACCCTGGAGGTAGGGCATGACAACCCACTCCAGTATTCTGGCTGGAGAATCCCATGGACAGAGGAGCCTAGCGGGCTACAATCCGTGGGGTCGTAAAGAGTCGGACATGAGTGAAGCGACTTAGCACACATGCATGCAATCCTAACTTGGATATTATGTATTATCTTTTTATATATTGTTGAATTCTATTTGTAAATATATTGTTTAAGATTTTCGCACCTATATTCATGAGAGACTTGATATTATAATTTTCCTTTCTAATTCTATTCTTACTTGTTTTGTATCAAGGTTATACTGATCTCATAGAATCAGTCAGGGATTCTTCCCTCACTTTCTATTCTCCAGAAAATTTACTCAAATTTGGAATGATTATTCCTTAAAAGTTTGGTGGAACCTGTAAAACTTTGGGGAGTCTAATTTTTTAATGTATGTAAATGTGTTCTACTGCTGGTTAAAGCTTTTAATTGTTGAAGGAATATACTTTTTTGAGATTCTCTTGGCAAGCTTTTTCAGATTTCAAGTCATTTCAAGTGCCTGGACTTTCCTTTCTTGGGGTTAGTACCATTTGCCCTCTCAAAGTTATCTTGTTGGTCAAATTAGGAAATGCATGAGGAAGCACTTCTAAAGCTTAAATGTGGAATGTAAGCTCTTTGCACCTGCTTTTTCTCGAGTCCTCAAGTGATAAGCATTCTCCAAAGTTTTTTCTTCCACCCTTACCTCTTTTCTTTTCTTGCATTATATTCTCTTCTCTGGTGATTTCAATAGTCCTTATGGCTTAAGATTTCCCCTCAAGGCATGTGATTCTCAGGTTGACATCTATAGCTCCAAATCATTTTTTTCAAATTTCACATCAGAACTTCCAGCTGTTTCATAGGCAACAAATACTGCCAATCTCAAAATCAGCTGGTTTAAAACATCTTCACAGGTGGTCCAGTGGTTAAGACTTCACTTCCCAAAGCAGTGGAGCGGTTCCTTTCCTGATCAGGGAGCTGACATCCACATGCCTCAGGGCCAAAAATCACAAACATAAAAAAACAGAAACAGTAGTATAGTAAATTTAATAGACTTTTTAAAAAATTGAAACATTTTCACTGTCTCCTCCATCTCCCCATCTTCTCTTCATCGTTTACCTTTTATTCTTTTCATCATTTACCTTTTCTTCTCTGCCCATTGTTCCAAATACAGACTAAAATATCCCAGAAATATTTTGGCCTCTTCCTCTCACTAGACCCAAGCTACCACATACAGCTTCATATGTGGTTAATTCTTAACACAGTCCACCCTTCTTCATCCCTACAGTTAATTCCATCCAAACAGTTTCATTCAGGTATTCATTACCTCATGCCTGGACCACTGCAACAATTCTCTGATTGATCTCCCCATCCAGATTATCCTCGATTCAGTAAATCCTACACATCATTCCAAATAATTATAAAGCACAGTGTAGGTCGTCTTGCTCCAACAACACTTAACAGCTCCTCCTTGCCTAAAGAACCCAGTATCAAACCTCCTGGTGTTGCTCTTCTGTCTCTTTGAGACACTGGTATGTGTACGCTAAAGGAAATAAGTAGTAATTGTTATACACCACTTACTAATTTCTCTGTTAGAGCTGGCTCCTTTTACTATGATCTCAAACTGTAGAGAACAGTAGTCAAGTCTGTCCATAAATTTTTCCTAGTTAATCCTAACTCTTATACTGCTGCTGCTGCTAAGTCACTTCAGTCGTGTCCGACTCTGTGCAACCCCATAGACGGCAGCCCATCAGGCTCCACCATCCCTGGGATTCTCCAGGCAAGAACACCGGAGTGGGTTGCCATTTCCTTCTCCAATAACTTTTATACTACTTTTCCTCAAGTATCTATTGTCACCCTTGCCTTTATCACTATTTCTCAAAAATATTTTTTGAATCAACTGTCCATGTGGCTTGCCCCTGCTACTTCTTGTAGCTGAATGGTCATACTTATAAATTTTATGTGCAGATGTTTGCCCTGTGTTTGGAATGGATTCTTCCTCCACTTCCACACCTGGAGCTGAAGGGCACACTCGCATATGGATCAACTAACCCAGCACAAGACGTAGTATATACTTGGAAGGGAATTGAACCATACATAAAGATTATATCCCTGTGATACATTTTAATGCATGTAAAATAAACTAATCATAATTACTGGCCTAATGTATTTTAGAATTTACATACAAAAAACAGGTAACTCGCTTTTAAATCCCTTACCAGGAAAAATAATCCATATTAATATATAAAAATAATTTTTTAAAGATGCAAAAGCAGTACATTAATGTAACATTATAAGCATAGGCATATATAGGAGATGATACAGGACTTACTTATGGAATAACAAAGTACTTCTCTGGATGAAGCCCCAACTAATATATGTCTATAGAATGACAACAAGCACATCTTTTGTAGACTCTTTCATGTTTCAAGGATGGTCAAGTGGTGAGAAATGGAAATGTCACAGAAGATGGTGGGTGATAAGTCTCCCTTTGGTGAATACACAGCTATAACATCTGTTAACTATACTTTCCTCCCCCGCTGCGCCCCCCGCCATTGCCTCACCACACACCCTCCACTGTACCGCCAAATGTTCTTACATTTTGGAAGGAAGCTATTTCCAGGGGGATGTGTAAAGCAGGGTTTCCACACTTTGTGGTCACTACTACTCACACGAATACACTGACTTAGACAATGTTAGGAAGGGAAAACGTACCAGCATCTCCTTTTCCTCTGTGCCCAGGAGGATGCAAAGCCAGTGATTTGAATAAAGGACAATGTTGGTTGTTTATCAGTCTCAGGAGGAAATTGATGATACACACTAAAGGTTTATTCAAATATATTGGTGAAGGGAACATATATTAATACAAAGATGTGAGTACGGTTAGGGAACTAGTAATACATTATGAATAACCCAGTAACTAGCACCAACAGGAAACCATTACCAGCCCTGGAGCTAAAACAATTAGATGAGAAAACAGTTATCAAATGCCATCAGAGATGGAAATGGGGGAGGTGGGTGTGGCCACATGACAAGAGCTCTGGCTCTTGTAGGAGACTCTCGGTTTTCCTGATGACACCTCCCACTGACCAGACCTAAAGGGCAGCAGAAGGCACAGGAGCCAGGGGGATCCAGTCCTTTGTGAGCAGCCTCCAGGGAAGAGCAGAGAGAAGAATAGATAGAGATGGGCGTCAGGGAGGGGCCGAAGAGAGAAAAACTAGCACTCTCATCTTTCATAAGGAGCTTGAAAACTATTAAATGATGGAAGATATTAAAAGAAGGAGTCTATCTGTCTGTCCTAGTAACTAATAGTAAGTCAACTATTGAGTCTTAAAAGTAATAGACATTATACTGACTTATAGCAAGGTCAGTAGATTTTACTAACTTAATGATTTCTGAAGATACATTGGTACACGGAATGGAACATTAGAACAAAATATCTGTCCAATCAGAATATCTAGTTAAAGAACTTATACAAGGTCAATACATAGAGAGTGGTAGAATCTGAACAAAACCCCAGGCACCAAGAATTTAGTCGATGTTCTCAACCACTGGGTTCTCGTGGACAATGCAATCTTGAGCATTGCTAAATATTAAATTTAAAAACGAGATGAAAATCCTTGGGAAGGTTTCCCCTCCACTACATTGTGGACAAGAAACAGTTCATTATTTTCCTAGTTCTGAGGATAAATAACCCCACTCATTCTGTAAACTTGAGTGCAAATGTTACTATAAATACATTAGGAGTAAGTTGATGAAACTTTAAAATCATGAACCAAATGACTGTTTAAAGCTACCTATAAATTATATTTGTACATTCTAATATAACTTATTACTTAATCTGAATTAGCACATGTTATCCAGATGAAGAAATGAGAGTTCAGTGATTCAGAATCACATGGCTACTGAGTGATCAAGCCAAAGTCCAATCTGGCTGACAACCAGAATTACCTTCAGATTTCTTTAAAACTGAGATCCCCCAAGTCATGCCCTAGTGTCGGGGTTAGGTTGGGGATGAGTCGTGGAGACTTAACAGCTGATATCTGTACTCCTAAAGGCTTCACGGTAAAGACCAATACACTAGCAGGGTCCTAATTGCTAAAGATGCAAACTGATCAAATGATACAGCAGCAGATTCTAAGAAGCCAACCCATTTGGTTCTTGATTGATTTTCTGTCTCCAAGTGGACCATCAGTGATAACCGGGAATCTTCCTGTTAAGGGAAAAATTTTGATAAAAGCTCTATTTGGAGTCATGTCATTTACTTGTTTTTGTCAGATCGAGAAATGCAATTTAACAAAATGTTTTTCTCTGAGACTTGATGTGAGACTTTAAAAGACTTCTATTTTGACATTTTATGTGTTTTTACAGTTTCCATTGAAAAGGGAACTTAGTTTAACTTAGTTAAAAGAAAATCACTTCTCTGAAGTTCTGGAAATAGCAATTGAGTTCTGCTCATTGCACTTCTCCTTCTCACACTGGGTTTATCCCAGTATTGCAGCTCCAGGTGAAAGCAAAGATAAATTCACAAACACTTGAAGGTGGAGACAACTCCCTACTCTACCAACAATAAAAAATCATTTGCTCCAACATAAGAGCTCACCAAAGGAAGACAGGCACAACCCAAATAATGAGAAAGGTATAATGAGCAATGTCTGCGTACATGCCAAGTTGCTTCAGTTGTGTCCAACTCTGTGTGACTCTATGGACTGTAGCCCGCCAGGCTCCTCTGTCCATGAAGATTCTCCAGGCAAGAATACTGGAGTGGGTTGCCATGCCCTATTCCAGGGGATCTTCCCAACCTAGGGATTGAACCTGTGTCTCCTGCATTGCAAGCAGATTCTTTACTGCTAAGCTACCAGGGAAGCCCATAATGAGCAAGAGGACCTGGTAAATTGGGGAATTCCTGTGACTGAGACAAGGTAAATGACAGAGAAGCAGCCTCTATTCCTCAGTTTAATGATGTCTCATTGCACCTTCTGAAGGTTTCAAAAACTTCACCTCAATTATTGGACTCAAAGTTATGCTGAATTAATATTCCTCTTCCATTACTTATCTCTTTCAAACAACTTGCTGGACTATTCCTAATTGTGTTTAAGAGAAGGAACTTTTAAAAGCAACAGTGTATCATTTTTGTACTATTCTTTAAACTAGCCAACATTTTTCACCTGATTCTTGTTCATCTTTCTTTAGAATAGAATAAGGTCTGAAATCTGGTCACTCTTTTGAAAAATTAGTCATCACTAATACAGAGTGTACCCTTGTTGAATTTAAGAGTCAGTATGCCATTGGCATTCAAGTTAAAAAAAAAAAAAACTCAACAATAATCCAATTTCCCTTCTAATATGTGTATGGCAGCCTTCTGGAGGATTAGTTGCATTAATTCAAGATTGTATTATGGTAGGCTAGATAAAGCACTGTGGTGACGCAAATGGAATCCTACTACAAGTGCAAAACATAACTTTGAGCAAAGCAACTGCCCACACGCAACAGATGTATAACTGAGTATGCAAAACTTCATGGGAAGTTGAGTACATAAGCACTCGGTCATTCAGGCTTTGTGCTGACTCAGAAAGGCTGTTCTGGAGCCTGGATGTCTTTCTAACTGTGATCCTCCCATTTCCCCATTCCTTTCTAAACAAAAGCTGAAGAGGAGGGATGGCCAGACCAAGCAGAACTCCACCTCTGAGAGCCTGCTGTCTTCTGAATGACTGCTGCCTCCTCCATGCAGTCCCCCTGAGGCTGGAGAACCATTTTCCTTCAAACATGGCTGACTCTGATTAACTCACTGAAGAAGTTCATTGACTCAGTCCAGATCTTCATTCTGCTGAGGAAGCATGTATCTAGGAGAATTTGTGAATAATATGATGTGCTAGTCACTCAGTCATGTCTGACTCTTTGAAATCCCATGGACTGCAGCCTGCCATGCTCCTCTTTCCATGGGGGTTCTCCAGGCAAGAATACTGAAGGGGGTTGCCATGCCCTCCTCAAGGGGGTCTTCCCAACCCAGGGTTCGAACCCAGGTCTCCCATGTTGCAGGCGGATTCTTTACCAACTGAGCCATCAGGGAAGCCATTATGTCATATAAATAATAAAGAGAGTATGTTACTGCATATAATAATGTATATAGTGTGGAGGAAGCATGGTAGAGTGGAAAGAGAAGACCTATTAGAGAACCTTGGGTTCAAATCCTGCTCTGACGCCTTACAGTTTGTATTGAAAATGCAAGTCACATATCTAGTTGGTCTGTTTTCTCATCTGCAAATTGTGATTCTTAATGTCTACCTTAGAAATGTATTGGAAGAACAAGGGATGTTACTTACAAAGTTGAAGAAATGGCAGTTATTATTAATAATTAAGCAGTGTTACAAGGCACTCTGGGCTATCTCTATCTCCCCCACCCCTTCCCAGCTATACTTTTATTCCATTACCTCATGCAAACCTAGCCTACAAGTGGCGACTTGGTGCTTTAGTGTCACTCTGGAGCATTTTCCACTTGCCCTTCAAAGAGGGCTATACAGATGAAGATGTAATTGTTGATAAAGCAAAATAACTTTCAGTATCTAAGCAAATACCACACTTGTTTAGGCAGTAAAATACTGTTTTATACCGAAGAATATAGCCGCATTCCGTGCTTCCTTAAATATACTTCATGAGATTATTTCTGAAATTTGCTCATTGTAAAGTTTGCTTTGAAACAGCTTATAAAAATTCCTGTCCAATTTGGACAGACTAACTTCAATGTAACCTTTTTTTTTTGCTTGGACAAGCAGTTGAGTCAGATGCCTCTGAGAAATGAATCCTACTTCCTTAAACTCATATATTTAGCTCATCGTTTTTTTCCCTGCTTTTATTATATAATCAGAGGCAGCCATTATTCTTTCCATTTTGCTTATTTGAAAATAACTACTTTGAGTATTTGAATGAAATATATTTTGACTTATATTTCCATGGATCTCTTAAATTTATGCATGTGCTCCTCAAGGCACTTGACTTGTGAGTCCTCAAGAAAAGTTTTGGCACTAGAAGCCAAGCATCTCAGGAGCTGGCAACAAAGGAAGTGTGGATTCATTGTTGCAAACACCCATAGCAATAACATCAAGTTACAGGCAAATTGTAATTAGGCGAAGAATGTTCTCTTCTCTCTTAAAAACACTATGAAGATCAGCCTTGAAATACAGAGTCATCTCAAGACATTTGTCATATATTGTTTTTTGAATCACATATTTTTGGTTTGATGTCTCATTACACAACCAATATGTTCTTCTCTGCCCACCAACTCATGTTGCTGCAAGGAATAGTTATTCATAAGAAATATATCTTAGAAACACAAGTCTAAGAATGTCAGTCTATTCTCCCTAAGTAGAAACATCAAGGCTTATCGAGATATTAAGACGTGAGTGGCTGGGTTGTTCTAAGGACCACTTGGCATTAAAACAGGAGGGAAGGGGGTAGGGCACAAGCTTTAAAAAGAATGACGTAGCCCAAGGACACGACATAAACGGATTAGAAGCAAATAGGTCCAAAATGGCAGATAAGCTGACTTCCACTAGAGCTTGAGCCTCAGCATAAGTTCATTGTTTAACACACACATCAGCACACTAAAGGGCACACCTGAAGGTGCCTGACAGGTCCAAGGCCAACCGTAAGAGTGGTGGCCCAATTCCTGGAAATTCCGATCTCTTCCCCAAAAAATAGCTGGCCGACTCCTCCCACTCATTAGCCTATAAGTATACCCACCCTTATAAAAACTGACAACCCCATTACCCTGGGGCCTCTCATGCCTCTCCTGACTCCTGAGATGACCCACATCCTGTCTGCAGAGTGTGCTTCCTCCCTGAACAAACCTTCTTTCACTTTACTCACTCTTGAATTCTCTCCTGCACTCAGTCAAGAACCTACACTCGGTGGCCTCCCCAGGGACTCAGATATGACGTGGGACGTGATCATCCTCTCATGCCCCACTGCCTTTCCTGCAGCAACTTTTCTGGTGCCCAGTGTGGAGCCTCAAAGGGCATGATCTCTATTTGCCTATTGGGCTACAGTTCCTCTCTGAACGGTGGCTGGAACTTGTCCCCGCCGCATAGGTTCAAGCCCCAATCTTAACTACAGTTTCAGCATCTCAGACTCAGCTTGGAGGTCTTGCATTGTTTTCCCACTGAGCTTTCATGTAGAAAGGAGAATAGGTAACAGCAGAACTCATTCTGAGCTGGTGGAAATACTGCTGAAATACCAAGGGGCATACAAATCACACAAATCCTTGGGAGGAACATGTTAACTTTCAGAAAAAAGTGAGGAAGCTGAAGTGGATTTCATATTAAAGGACTATATAACTGCTTCTCAGTGAAAGAGGAAATTAGTACAAGCAGTTAAGAAATTAGGGAATAGACTCTGCTAATTTATGTTAATTTTTAAAAGCTGAAAGGAAGGTAATTCTCACAGTGAGCTAATAAAAGAAAAGTCTGAGGAATGGCTATTAAAGAAGAGAAGTGGAGTCAGGACACAAAACACCTTTTAGGACTGCAAGGACTATCCAAGCAGATAGGAAAGATTAAGGAAGAATAAGAAATTTTATAATTATTCCATATTTTCATCTATTAGGTACAGCTTTGTGTATCTCCCATTCATTATTCTAACTGAAAAGAAGGGTAAATGATATATAATCTCCAGATTTAATTAATGAGTAACTTGACATTCTGAGAAACCAAGAACTTTCCTAGCATCATACAAATGCTAAGTAGAAAGCCTGCATTTAAAACCAAGGTCACCTGTCTTCCTAATTTCAAAGCCCATTTTTCTCTCTGTACCAACATTGTCCAAATGGGAAGTACATTGTATACAACGTTTGGACAGTTTTCACAGAGAGTGGAAAGGAAACTCTCAGGTTATTAGGATAATTGGTACTTTCCAAAGAACTTTCAATAATCGATGCTATTTCTCCCCGAAACCATACGTTCCTACCCTCAGGCCTTTACAATCCTAAGATAGTAGTGTAAAATATAATTTGCCCCTAGGCATTTATGTTGCAAGAATTCAAAATTGAGTGTTGTAAAGTTTTACAAGAGGATAAAAATGAAAAAAGAATGAAATTTTTGAGACTTTGAAAGTCTTATTAAAAATTGTTTTCAAATTAGCAAATGCTTTAATAATTGAGTTCAGGCTTTCAAAGTCAGTAATATAATTTCTATATGTACAAAAACAAGAATATAAGTATTATACTAGGCACTTGAATGTGTGCATTTATAAATATATATTTGATAATTAATAGATATTGACCAAAATATCAAAAACGTAACAAAACTAACAGGAAAATCTCTGGTCCAAGAATTATTTTATGTTAACATAGTCATGCTGAAAGCTATGCTGAAATAAAAGCTATGACCAAACTAGATAACATATTAAAAAGCAAAGACATTATTTTGCCAACAAAGGTCCATATAGTCAAAGCTGTGGTTTTCCAGTACTCATGTATGGATGTGAGAGTTGGACCATAAAGAAGACTGAACACCAAAGAATTGATGCCTTCTAATTGTGCTGCTGGAGAAGACTCTTGAAAATCCATTGGACTGCAAGGAGATCAAACCTGTCAATCCTAAAGGAAATCAACCCTGAATATTCATTGGAAGGACTAAAGCTGAATCAATAGTTTGGCCACCTGTTGTAAAGACCTGACTCACTGGAAAAGACCATGGTATTGGGAAAGACTGAAGACAGGAGAAGAGGGCAGCAGAGGATGAGATAGTTAGCATTATCAACTCAATGGACGTGAATCTAAGCAAATTCCAGGAGATGGTGAAGGACCAGGAAGCCTGGAATGCTGCAGTCCATGGGGTGGCAAAGAGCTGGACACAACTCAGTGACTGAACAACAACAAAGTGATGCTGAAAGCTGAGCTTTTCTGTACACGTGTGCACTGATGCCAAATCTCACCTCAGCAATGGAGTTAGCTCCTCTGCCCATGGGATTCACCAGGCAAGAATACTGGAGTGGGTTGCCATTTCCTTCTCCAGGGGATCTTCTCAACCCTGGGATAGAACCCAGATCTCTTGCACTGCAAACAGATTCTTCAGAATCTGAGCCACCAGGGAAGCCCCCCAAAAAGGATAGCTTTATTGTTTTGCCAGGCAAAGAGGGACAGGGAGCTCTTACCTTGAAAAGTAAGGTAACCCAGGAGGATTTGTTGAGGAGTTTTATAGCAGAAGTTTGAGGGTGGGGCTGCTGATGAGAACAGAGCCTGTGTGTCTCAGGTTGCAGGTCTCCTAGTCTTGATGAACTTCAGTCCTTTTACTCTTGCCTCAGGTGGTTTCTTGGCTGCTCCTCCCTTGATTTTGGGCTTCCCAGGTGGCCCCCATGGTAAAGAATACACTGCCAATGGTTTCAATAGCAAAGTTAAATTTTCTAGTTATTAAACACTATAGTGACAAATTTTTGAGTATATTTTCACTTTATTCCACAAATGGGAACTATAAAACACACATTGGTTGAGTGCATTATAACCTGGCCTCAAGCTTTAAAATGTGTTCTCCAAATGTTAAATCCCTTCTATCCATTGCCTGGAATGTAGGGTGGATTTTTTTTTTCTTTCATTTAAAAACATCCCCAAAATAGAACTTAACTTTTGAAGTTGGCTTGTAAAACAGAAAGTAAAAATAAAACACTTTTGAGTATATATTGTTATCATTTTACATGAAGAAATCTTTGTCCAAAAAGATAAACTTTAAAACCAAAATTCCATATCATGGAAACCAGTGGTTCTCAACTACTGGCAATTTCTGGTTTTTAGAGAGATGTATCCTAACGTGGCTTTAATATGCATTCCAGACGACTAATGATGGATACTTTTTAAAATTAAATGTATTGTGCTATTCTTGGTATGAGCTTTGTTGGTATTACAGGTTACAAATATCTGCCCCCGCTCAGTAACTCATGTTTTCAGTCTCTTAATGGTGTATTTGAACAAATAATAAGTTCTTATCCCAATTTTCTGATACTCTTTTTTCTTTAGTCTTTTTATTTCCTATTTAAGCCATTTTTGCCTAATGTAAGGCCATAAAAATATTCTATGTTTTACTGTATAGAGGCTTTCTTCTTTCACCTTTTACATTGAAATCTACAACTAACCTAGAACTAATTTTTACTTATTGTATCAGATAGGGGTCGAGAGTTCTATTTTTCCACATAATAATACCACCTTTGTCAAAAATCAAATTTCCATTTAGATATTGGTCTGGTTTTAGATTATTTTATCCCATTGGTTTATTTGTCTAACTTTGTGCAAATCCCATATTGTCACAATTACCGTAGCTTTATAATAAGCCTTACCATCTGGCAAAACAGGTCATACACCACTGTTCTTTTTCTTCAATATATTTGAGCTTCTTTTTTTTTTTTTTTGCCTTTTGCTTGTCACATAAGTTTTATAATAAACTTGCCCAAATTTTACCCTCAAAGTTTGCTGGATTTTCATTTGTGATTGCATTTGTTCTTTAGGTCAATTTGGGGGAAAAACTGCCATATTAACGAAAAAGTTCTTTCAATCCATAAACAAACATTAACTCTTTCATTTATTTGGTTCTTTAATTTCTCTGAAGATTTAATGGGTTTGTGTGTGTGTGTGTGTGTGTGTGTGTGTGTGTTGATCTTGTATAATTTTCATTAGTGACTGAGATGGTAAAGAATCCACCTACAATGTAGGAGACCCAAGTTCGATCCCTTAGTCAGGAAGATGCCCTGGAGAAGAGAATGGCTATCCACTCCAGTATTCTTGCCTTGGAAATCCCATGAACAGAGGATCCTGGTGGGCTACAGTCCATGGGGTCACAAAAAGTCAGACAGAACTGAGTAACTAATACTTTAACTACTTTTTCATTCCTAGGTATTAGATGTTTTTAAACTTATAAAATGTTGGTTTTAATTTTCTCCATATTTTTTTAAATCAAGTTAGAAAGTTTCATCTATTCCAAGTATGCTAAGAGTTTTGCTTTCTTTATTTTTATCAAGAATAGCTGTTGGATCTTATCAAATGCTTTTTTCCCTCATCTAGTCAGATGGCCATCTGATTAGTGTCCTTTTGTTGCTATTAAAGTGGTAACTTATAATAGCTGGTTTTTGAATTTTAAAACAACTTTTTTGTATTGAGAAGAATCCAGTGTGTTGCATATACAACTGAAATTGATTTGCTAATATTTTCTTAGGAATGTTGCATCTCTGTTTACATCTGTAAACAAGTTGAGGACGTTCCTTTTTTATATCCTCAGAAATAGTTTGTGTAAGATAGATGTTTCTTCTTTCTTAAATATTAAAAGAATTCTCTAGTGAGGCTATCTGAGCCTGGAGTTTCTTTGAGAGATTTTAAAGTATATATTTAATATATTTAATAAATATAAAATTATTTCAATGAGATTTTCTTTAGTTTTGTAATTTCTTAAGGAATATGTTCATTTCACCTAAATTTTCAAATTTTGTGTTATAAAGTCATTCATAACATCCTCTGTTAACATTTTAATGTCTGTAGGATGTATCTTGTCTTTCTTATTTTCTTATCTGACAGGTTTTAATGCTTTATATACCTTTTTGAAGAACCAATTTTAAAAAATTTACTTTATTGTACTTTTATGTTTTTCATTCATTTCTGTTCTTTGTTATTTTCTTCTTTCTACTTTTTCTGGATTTAATTTAATGCTTTTCTTTCTATCCTTTAAGTCGTACAGTTAAAATATTTGGATATTTTAACTCTTCTTTTTTAGTATCAATTATTCAGCTCAATGAAAACCACAATCACAGAAAACTAACCAATCTGATCACATGGACCACAGCTTTGTCTAATTCAATGAAACTGTGCGCCATGCCATGTAGGGCCACCCAAGATGGATGGGTTCATGGTGGAGAGTTCTGACAAAATGTGGTCCCCTGGAGAAGGGAAAGGCAAACCACTTCAGTATTCCTGCCTTGACAACCCCATGAACAGTATGAAAAGGCAAAAAGATAAGACACTGAAAGATGAACTCCCCAGGTCAGTAGGTACCCAATATGCTACTGGAGATCAGCAGAGAAATAAGTCCAGAAAGAATGAAGAGACAGAACCAAAGCAAAAACAACACCCAGTTGTGGATGTGACTAGTGATGCAAGTAAAGTCCAGTGCTGTAAAGAGCAATATTGCAAAGGAACCTTGAATGTCAGGTCCCTGAATCAAGGCAAATCGGAAGTGGTCAAACAGGAGATGGCAAGAGTGAATGTCGACATTTTAGTAATCAGTGAACTAAAATGGACTGGAATGGGTGAATTTAACACAGATGACCATTATATCTACTACTGTGGGCAAGAATCCCTTAGAACAAATGGAGTAGCCCTCAGAGTCAACAGAAGAGTCCAAAATGCACTACTCAGATGCAATCTCAAAAATGACAGAATGATCTCTGTTCATTTCCAAGGCAAACCATTCAGTAGCAGAGTAATCCAAGTCTATGTCCCAACCATTAATGCTGAAGAAGCTGAAGTTGAATGGTTCTATGAAGACCTACAAGACCTTCTAGAACTAAGACCCAAAAAAGATGTCTTTTTCATTATAGGGGACTGGAATACAAAAGTAGGAAGTCAAAAGATACCTGGAGTGACAGGCAAATTTGGCCTTGGAGTACAAAACAAAGCAAGGCAAAGGCTAACAGAGTTTTGCCAAGAGAACACACTGGTCATAGCAAACACCCTCTTCCAACAACACAAGAGAAGACTCTACACATGGACATCACCAAATGGTCAACACCAAAATCAGATTGATTATATTCTTTGCAGCCAAAGATGGAGAAGCTCTATACAGTCAGCAAAAACAAGATCAGGAGCTGACTGTGGCTCAGTTCATGAACTCCTTATTGCCAAATTCAGACTTAAATTGAAGAAAGTAGGGTCAACCACTAGACCATTCAGTTCAGTTCAGTTCAGTCGCTCAGTCATGTCCGACTCTTTGCGACCCCATGAATCGCAGCACACCAGGCCTCCCTGTCCATCACCAACTCCCGGAGTTCACTCAGACTCACGTCCATCGAGTCAGTGATGCCATCCAGCCATCAACCTAAATAAAATCCCTTATGATTATACAGTGGAAATGACAGATACAAGGGATTAGATCTGACAGAGTGCCTGAGAACTATGGACAGAGGTTCATGACATTGTACAGGAGACAGGGATCAAGACCATCCCCAAGAAAAAGACATGAAAAAGGGCAAAATGTATGTCTGAGGAGGACTTACAAATAGCTGAGAAAAGAAAAGAAGCTAATAGCAAAGGAGAAAAGGAAAGAAAAGCCCATTTGAATGCAGAGTTCCAAAGAATAGCAAGGAGAGATAAGAAAGCCTTCCTCAGTGATCAGTGCAAAGAAATAGAGGAAAACAATAGAATGGGAAATACTAGAGATCTCTTCAAGAAAATTAGAGATACCAAGGGAACATTTCATGCAAAGATGGGCTCAATAAAGGACAGAAATGCTATGGACCTGACAAAAGCAGAAGATATTAAGAAGAGGTGGCAAGAATACACAGAAGAACTATACAAAAAAGATCTTCATGATTAACCCAGATAACCACGATGGTGTGATCACTCACCTTGAGCCAGACTTCCTGGATTGTGAAGTCGAGTGGGCCTTAGGGAAACATCACCATAAACAAAGCTAGTGGAAATAGTGGATTCCAGTGCAGCTATTTTAAATCCTAAAAGATGATGTTGTGGAAGTGCTGCACTCAATATGCCAGCAAATTTGGAAAACTCAACAGTGGTCACAGGACTGAAAAAGGTCTGGTTTCATTCTAATCCCAAAGAGAGGCAATGCCAAAGAATGTTAAAACTACAGTACAGTTATACTCATCTCACATGCTAGCAAAGTAATGCTCAACATTCCCCAAGCCATGGTTGAATAGTATATGAACCGTCAACTTCCAGATGTTCTAGCTGGATTTAGAAAATGCAGAGGAACCAGAGATCAAATTGCTAACATCTGTTGGATCATAGAAAAAGCAAGAGAGTTCCAGAAAAACATCTACTTCTGCTTTATTGACTATGCCAAAGCCTTTGACTGTGTGGATCACAACAAACTCCAGAAAATTCTTCAAGAGATGGGAATACCAGACCACCTGACCTGCCTCCTGAGAAATCTGTATGCAGGTCAAGAAGCAACAGTTATTACTGGACATGGGACAACAAATTGGTTCCAAATCAGGAAAAGAGTACATTAAGGCTGTATATTGTTACCTTGCTTATTTAACTTGTATGCAGAGTACATCATGAGAAATGCTGGGCTGGATGAAACACAGGCTGGAATCAAGATTCCCAGGAGAAATATAAATAATCTCAGATATACAAATGACACCACCCTTATGGCAGAAAGCAAAGAAGAACTAAGGAGCCTCTTGATGAAAGTGAAAGACAAGAGTGAAAAATTTGGCTTAAAACTCAACATTCAGAAAACTAAGACCATGGCATCCTGTTCCATCACTTCATGGGAAATAGAGGGAGAATTAATTGAACAGTGACAGACTATTTTCGGGGGCTCCAAAATTACTAGAGATGGTGACTGCAGCCATGAAATTAAAAGATGCCTGCTCCTTGGAAGAAAAGCTATGACCAACCTAGATAAACAGCTTATTAAAAAGCAGAAACATTACTTTGCCAACAAGTTTGTCTAGTCAAAGCTATGATTTTTCCAGTAGTCGTGTATGGTTGTGAGAACTGGACTATAAAGAAAACTGAGCACCAAAGAACTGATGCTTTTGAATAGACAAAAACATTTTAGAATGCAAGTAAGAGCAGATTATATACAATATAAATAATTTGCAATTATTTGATAGTTCAACTATTTTATTATTCTTGTTAAAATATGACATTGTGTAGCTGTCCTCGCCTTTCCACCTATGTGAGTTTGTATACTGTCAAACAATGTGAACATACATGTTTTATTAAATCAGCCTTCCTAACAAGTGCATCTTTCCCCTGTCAACACTAATGTTTTGAAAAAAATTTTTATTGGAGTAGAGTAGCTTTACAAAGTTGTCTAAGTTTCTGATGTACAGAAAAGTGAATCAGCTATATGTTTCAGTTCAGTTCAGTCACTCAGTCATGTCCGATTCTTTGTGACCCCATGAATCGCAGCACGCCAGGCCTCCCTGTCTGTCACCAACTCCCAGAGTTTACTCAAACTCATGTCCATCAAGTCGGTGATGCCATCCAGCCATCTCATCCTTTGTCGTCCCCTTCTCCTCCTGCCCCCGATCCCTCCCAGCGTCAGAGTCTTCCAATGAGGCAACTCTTCACATGAGGTGGCCAAAGTATACATGTATCTATATATATTTTATATACATGTATCTATATATATTTTGTATACATGTATCTATACACATATTAAAAAGCAGAGACATTATTTTTCCAAGAGAGATCCGTCTAGTCAAAGCTATGGTTTTTTCCAGTAGTTATGTATGGATGTGAGAGTTGGATTATAAAGAAAGCTTAGCACCAAAGAACTGATGCTTTTGAACTGTGGTATTGGAGAAGACTCTTGAGAGTCTGTTGGACTGCAAGGAGATCCAACCAGTCCATCCTAAAGGAACTCAGTCCCGAATATTCTTTGGAAGGACTGATGCTGAAGCTGAAACTCCAACACTTTGGCCACCTGATGCAAAGAACTGACTTATTTGAGAAGACCCTGATGCTGGGAAAGATTGAAGGCAGGAGGAGAAGGGGACAACTGAGGATAAGATGGTTGGATGGCATCACCATCTCAATGGACATGAGTTTGAGTAAGCTCCGGGAGATGGTGATGGACGAGGAAGCCTGGAGTGCTGCCGTCCATGGGATCGGCAAGAGTCGGACATGATGGAGCGACTGAAGCGAACTGATTCAGCACAAAATGTTTTCCAATCTTCTGTTCTCTGATCAATGCATTATTTAAAAGTGTATTGTAATTTTTTTAATTTAAGAAATATGGTTATCTATTTCTAGCTTCATTATGCCTTAGAATCAATTCTTTGTGACTCTAATCCTTCACAATTTGAGACTTGTGTCCCAGGGCGTATTCAGTTTTGGTAAATGCTCCATGTGGAGCATTTTGGATGGAATGGAACAAAACATGTATTAAAGGTCCCCATAGTAAACTGTAAGATCTATGATAATCCTTGAGCATTTGTATTGTGATGAGAATATCTTATTCATAAGAGTGCACAATAATTTTTGTCTGCTATCATCTGATCAGATGATCCATACAAAATCTTTTTTATTTTGCATATGTATAATACAAAGATAATACCACATAAAAAATTGTAGATAGTAATTATTGTTTAGTCACTAAGTCATGTCCAACTCTTTTACAACCCCATGGACTGTATCCCACCAGGCTCCTCTGTCCATGGGATTTTCCAGGCAAGAATGCTGGTATGTGTTTGCCACTTCCTTCTCCAAGATAGTGATTATGCTTTATCAAAAAACATCTACTACTTTGAGATTTACATGGTGTGGGAAGCATCTACTTCCTCATTGGTTTCTCCCAAATATCTTGTCATGGATAAACAGTGTACGAAACAGATAGTAAAAACTGCTATAGACAAATTAACAAAAATATTAGCAACAATTAACATTTGTATAGCTTTTACAGTTTGTCCAGAACTCTCATATTATTTTGTTTAACCAGTTGAAGCACTATGTAAAAATGCCCAATTTTGTTTGTTTATTTCTAACAAAGTTGATATTCTAGTACCACATTTATTGTTCTCAGTGGCAATGCAGATCTTATAAGAATCCATCAGTGAAGCAATCACTCTGCATATTAACAAAGAAGGATCTATGACTAAATTCTCTTCTTCAATCAAATCAAATATTGCTATTACTGTTTAAGTCCATGGCTGATTAATTAAAAAGAAAAATCTATTAAAAACCATCAATATTATTGAAAAATACTACTCAGAAATGTATGAGAGTATGCAAAACTGGAAAATTCATGCATCAGAAACTTTGAAAAATATTTGTAGCTCACATTTGCAACTAGCATTATATTTTTATTAGACAGTACTGTGAATTCAAGTGCTTTAGCAACATGCTCTAATGTAATTTTCCAAACCATTCTAAGTCAGTACTGTATTTGATACAAAGCATATTTTAGATAAACTGTCTGGGATTGCCCCAGTGAGAAGAGGGTTGACTCTGGGATTGCCCCAGTGAGAAGAGGGCTGACTCTATAGGTAATACATTGAGTCAATGGAGGGAGGCTACCTGATGGATGATGGCAGTGACTCAGTTATCAGGGAGCCTCAGGTAGGTGTGTTTCCTGAGCCAAAACTGCACATGAATATGATGGTGTCTATTCTAAACTCAGTAATTTTTGCAAGTTACAATGATGAAGATTTGTAAGGGAAAGAGTAAAGGAATATCACTGGAAGTTATCTGAGAAACTGAGCTTGTATCTTCTGAGGTATATCTATTGCCATTTTCCATTGTAATTTCTTTTGAAGACTGTATAATCTTCTGTTTCTATTTTCCCAAAAGTTCATACAGTAGGGACCATATGACTGAGAGTGGCTCAATATTCTCTTTCATTCTGGATGAGAACAGACAAGGGGCTTCTCAGGCTTTGACCTTCTGGAAGCCACCAAACAAGCAAATTTGGATTTCCCTTGAAGAGGAAATGTTACTGTAAGTTTCATCACACTTCTATCTGCAGGTGATATGCAAATATAGCACAAGAGGCCTGTGACAGTAACTAGCACAACTAGTACAACCTTGATGGGAAACCAGTTTCACTTTGGCCTGTTATTTTTTAATTACATGACACACACATGTAGGAAGTGTCACAAGAAAACTCTGCTCCCAAAACACCTACTTCAGCTGAATACTGTAAATTGAAGTCTAGAGAATAGGCTTAAACATAGTTAATACAAAGTCTCGGCCTGTATCCATTCCCTGAGCATAGAAAGAGAGAAGGATATTTTGTCTGGATTAATGCAATCTCAGTTATAGAGAATCGTTCATATAAAAGGTTTCCATTCCTGCTTCCTTGCTGGAAGTCGGCACAGGGCTGATCTATCTGGGTGGTAGCAGAGGCTAAGCTGTAGCTCAAGGATCTAAGCTACCCTCTGAAAACAAGGGAGCAAAGGTTCTCTGAGACACTTAGGGAGGCCTCTGTGGATTGTGCAAGCCATTTATAAAGAGAGGGGAAAAGAGAAACACAATGAGAATTTCTTCTTGTGATGGGTTTAATGGATTTATGTGGCTGGGTATTCTGAGGCAGGGTTAAAACTGACCTGTAGATCAAATGTGATCTGTAGATCTCTGTAGTTCTACATTTAAAATATCTCCCAAGTGTCTTCTTCCAGGGTCCATAGAAAGTTAAAAAAAAAAAAAAATTCAGAAATTTCAGCAAATCAAAAATTAAACAAATTGCCTTTCACTCTTTACACTTCTATACACATTCACCTTAGGTTTCCCTTGAATGGTAAGCTCTCTCAGAGCATATAAAATTTGATCTAATTCTACATGTATTTGTAATGTAGATTAATAACCGAATTAAGGTGCATCTTGGGTTCCATCCCTGGGTTGAGAAGATCCCCTTGAGAAGCGAATGGCTATCCACTCCAATATTCTTGCCTGGAGAATTCCACAGGCAGAGGAGCAGGAGCTTGGTGGGCTACAGACCATGGGGTCTCAAGGAGTCAGACAAAACTGAAAGACTTTCACTTTCGTAGTTTCACCTTTCAAGGTGCACCCCATGGGAAGGAAAACTATAAAGAGTACTTCATGAATTTGATCAATGACAATAACATAAGTTTATTTGAGAATATTCTTTTGCAATAATTACTAAGGCAGTCTTGTTGAGATTTTGACTTTGACCCAACATTTTGTGTATGTGAAATGGGCTTCCCTGTTGACTCAGAGGTAAAGAATCTGGTTCAATCCCTGGGTTGGAAAGATCCAACTCACTCCAGTGTTCTTGCCTGGGAAATCCCATTGACAGAGGAGCCTGGCAGGCTATAGCCCACAGGGTCACAAAAGATTTGGACACAGCTCAGTGACTAAACAACAACATACATGTGTTTAAGGATATTTACTGCAATATTTTGTGTAATAGCAAAAATTAAAAGAATATTCTTAATGCCTGTTAAAAGGTGCCTGGTGAAACAAATCACTACATAGCTAAAAAACAGGATACTATACAGTCATTTTTAAAAAGGAGAAGCTTGATATATATATATACAAAATGGTTTTATATTCCTGATAAATATTGTTTTTAAAAGCAAATGGCAAAACAGTGTTTAAAGTATACTATGTTTTGCTCTTAAAAAAATGTTTATACTTGTATGTGTGTAGCTCATTCATGGAGATTCCTGTTCTAACAGCAATTCCTTGCCAGGTGAACTGCACAGTGGCTGGACTGGAGGTTGGGTACTTACTTTCTCTCCAAAATATCTGCACCTTTTGAATATTATAAGATACACTTGCATTACCTGTTCAAAACATAAATAAAAAATTATAAAAAGACTTGAGGGGAGAGTTAAGGATTTGTGCTTTTAAGGAGAGAGTTGGTGGAGGAAAGGACCAAAGGAAATGCCATTTTGAAAATTAACTGTCAAAGTAATCTTGTGTAAACAACATAAGATTCAGGAAAGATTGTCTTACTTTGACAAGTGCAGTTACTGATAAAATATGCTGAGCATGAGTGTCCTTAAGAAACACTAGTTGGTGATAAACACATTTAATTGAAGGTGCAGGAAGAGAAAAAACAAACGTGGCCAGCTGAACAGACTCTCTCCATTGTCCATATTGCATCACATATTCTGGGCAGAACTGTCCGCAAGGAAATCCCTCTAATGAAGCAAACACCACTCTGGGAACACAAGCAGGAAACGGGAGTGATAAATCAGAAAGGCAAAAGGAACATAATAGATGCTAGAAACAGCTAGAGGAAAGCAGGAGGATATCAAAGTGCTCAAAGAAGAACCAGAAAAACAAGACTGTTTAGATGACATCAGCGCAAAATAAATAAAACTCGGGACATACAAACAAAAGAAGCTCAAAGATGATTTGACAGCTCATCAATACTACGAATAGGGTAGTAATCTATCCATATTTATGGTTGGAAGATCAGCTATTATGGCACACGTTGTCATCAAGGGCAGATGCTTCCTTCCATACAAATTTTGGATTTTGATTTCTTAGCTGGGAAGTATTTGCTGAGCATCTGCTTTGCAAGGTATTGTGGGTGATTCGAAGATGCAGAAGATAAAGACATGCCATCTGAAGCTTGCAATCTACTTTCAAATGGAAAACTGTCAGGTGAAATCCTAAATTCAAAATTATTTTTTTTAATTTTTGAGCTGTTTTCTCTTAAACTTCTTTTGGAGTCTTCACTTACAAACAAGGATTTCTACTGAAAGGTGCTTTCAGTTTCTTTCATCTATTCATGTGAGACATAACCAGGAAATTATTAACAATGTAAGTTTTCATAAAGATTCAGTCTACTCTCTTAAGGTGCCTTAGAGTTTATAGTCAATAATTTTGAGGGGATCTGGGATTTTGAAAAAGTTAGGTTGAGAAAGTTTCTATTCCAAGATATCAAAAATCAAGTACCTGTTGAATCAAAATAGCTTTCCTTAACCCTAATCAAAATTCTTCCTACTGCAATTCTCACTTACTTCTTTGGCTTCTATGTAATTTATCTCATTCTTTGATCCATGATATTCTTAACACAAATGAAATCAAACTCTTGATTTAAACAAAAGGAGCATCAATTCCCCAAACATCTGCCAACCATATGCATAACCTGAGTAGATTTGCAAGACAAAACACAGGACACTGAAGTAAGTCTGAACCAGACTTACTCTGAATGCCAGAGAAAAAAAAACAATTAATATTTCTTAGTACAAGTTGGTACCTAATATTGCATTGGATGTAAATAAAAAACTTATTGTTTCTCTAAAATTCAGATGTAACTGTGTACTTCCATATTTTTTATTTGCTAAATCTGACAACCTTAAACTTGAGAACAACCTTAAAAAAAAGTTGACCGTAAAATGAAATGGAAACCTGTGTGTACCTAATGGTTAGCACATTTGTGATTTAGAAATTTCAAATGACAAGTTGCTATTTAGCAGTTTACCATGTCAAAGATAAAGGTTACCATTTCTGGACTGTATGGGGCCTTTTCATTTATTTAACTATCTAGAGGCAAGAGACAGAGTACCCTCTGGATGGAAAATCACTGTAAGTCATTGACTATTATGAGACTTTCAAAACAATTTACTGCTTGATTTTCCTTTATGTGCATTCAGGATGGTGGGTGCTTTCCTAGGCCTCTAATGCATTGATATCAGGGAGTGTTGCTCCACATATGACTGATGGCTTAACTTAGAAGGAAACTCTTATCAGATACTTAGTGACTCACTTTGACACCTCCCCAGGAAGTGGCTCCAATATATCAGATTGTGCACTCTTCCAGACTAACATAAGGCTTTTTTTCCAGAGCTATGTGAAATGATCAGTGGAAAAAATATTCTGCGTGGAAATGTGATGGGTGAAATATGAATATACTCTAACAAATAGGCAGAGAAGATAAAATATGGAAAGTAATAAAATCCATTAAAAGACACATGTAAAAGGAAAACAAGTCTGAAGGAAGACAAATACTAACAGTGAGAAAATAATCATAACAAATTTTAAGGGAGTTAAGCATGATTCGAAGCTAGAAGTAAGGAGGTCTCAAAATACAGAAAAACAAACATGGTGACTACTTTGTGCAATGGTTAGAACAGGTATATAAAGATAGACTGTCAGAGCTGATCAAAATAACAAGACACCTGTATGTTATCTACACTTTATATATAAAGATGCACATAGGTATACATATGTATACCTATGACTGGTACATATTGATGTTTGGCAGAAACCAACAAAATTCACATAGGTTAAAAATAAATGGATGGAAATAGATATATGATGCTAATGATAATCAAAAGAAAGCAAGAGCAAGTGTATTAATTTCAGAACTCATTTCAGAGCAAAGAAAATTATCAGGGGTAAAGAGGGGCATTACATAATAGTAAAGGGTTCAATTCTCCAAGAAAACTTAACAATTTTTATTGTATGTAACAAAAAACAGAGCATCAAAACATGTGAGGCAAAAACTGATAGAACTATAAGGAGAAGTAGATTAATCCACTATTGTAGTTGGAGATTTCAACACCCCTCTATCAAAAATGTACAGATACAGCAGACAGAAAATTAGTAAGGACATCACTGAACTCAATAATACTGACAATAGCTAGGTGCTATTGACATCGATTAATTATTTCATGCAAGAGCAGAATATACATTCTTCTCAAGTTCACATGCATATTCACCCAAGATAGAATACATTCTGTGTCATAAAACACATTTTAACAAGTTTAAAAGAATAGAAACCATACAATGTCTGTTCTCAGACCATAGTGGAATTAAACTAGATCAATAACAGCTGGAAAATTCACAAATATTTGGAGATTAAACAACACCCTTTAAAATAATAGGTCAAAGAAGAATTCTCAAGAGAAATTTTTAAATATTTTTAACTAAATGAAAATAAGATATTATTTATCAAGATTTGTGAAATGTAGTGAAATATACAGAGGGACATTGATAATATTAAATGCATATGATAGAATAACATGTATGCATATGTTAGAAATGAAAAAAAAAGCTGTTTCTTTGAAAATATCTGATTTTTTATCAGCAATTTTGACAAGCTTATTGCCAACTAAGGAAAAAAAAAAGAAAGCAAACACAAATTACTAATATCAGAAATCAAAGAGGTTACTCAGCCATAAAAAAGGAACAAATTTGACTCAGTTGTAGTGAGGTGGATGAACCAAGAGCCTTCTTACTATAGAATGAAGTAAGTCAGAAAGAGAAAGCAATATCATATATTAAATTAATATATATGGAATCCAGAGGAGGGAATGGCAAAACCACGAAGAGGGAAGGTCTTAATGACTCAGATAACCACAATGGTGTGGTCACTCACCTAGAGCCTGACATCCTGGAGTCTGAACTCAGGTGGGTCTTAGGGAGCATTACTAAAAACAAGGCTAGTGGAGGTGATGGAATTCCAGCTGAGCTATTTAAAATCCTAAGAGATGATGCTGCAAAAGTGCTGCCCTCCATATGTCAGCAAATTTAGAAAACTCAGCAGTGGCCACAGGCCTGGAAAAGGTCAGTTTTCATTCCAATCCCAAAGAAGGGCAGTGCCAAAGAATGTACAAATTACTGCAGAATTGCAGTCATTTCATATGCTAGGTAGGTTACGCTCAAAATCCTTCAAGCTAGGCTTCAGCAGTACTTGAACTGAGAATTTTCAGGTGTACAAGTTAGACTTAAAAAAGGCAGAGGAACCAGAGATCAAATTGCTAACATTCATTGGATCATAGAGAAAGCAAAGGAATTCCAAAAAAAAATTTACTTCATTGACTACGTGAAAGCCTTTGACTGTATAGATCACAACAAACTGTGGAAAATTCTTAAAAGAGATAAGAATGCCAGACTACCTTTTCTGCTTCCTGAGAAACCTGTATGCAGGTCAGGAAGCAAAAGTTAGAACCTTATATATGGAAAAATGGACTGGTTCAAAATTGGGAAAAGAGTATGACAAGGCTGTATATTGTCACTCTGTTTATTTCACTTCTATGCAGAGTATGTCATGCAAAATGTCAGGCTGGATGAATCACAAGATGGAATCAAGTTTGCTGGTAGAAATAGCAACAACTTCAGATATGCAGCTGATACCACTAATAGTAGAAAGTGAAGAAAAACTAATGAGCCTCTTGATGAGAGTAAAAGAGGAGAATGAAAAAGCTGGATTAAAACTCAACATTCAAAAAACTATGATCATGGCATCCAGTCCCATCACTTCATGGCAAACAGATGGGGGAAAAGTGGAAGCAGTGACAAGATTTTCTTGGGCTCCAAAATCACTGCAGACCAAGACTGCAGCCATGAAATTAAAAGATGTTTGGTCCTTGGGAGGAAAGCTATGACAAACCTAGACAAGTGTATTAAAAAGCAAAGACATCACTTTGCTGACAAAGGTCTGTATAGTCAAAGTTATGGTTTTTCCAGTAGTCATGTATGGATGTAAGAGTTGGACTGCAAAGAAGGCTGAGCAATTAAGAATTGATGCCTTCAAATTGTGGTCCTGGAGAAGACTCTTGAGAGTCCATTGGACTGCACGGAATTAAACCAGTAAATCCTAAAGGAAATCAACCCCAAATATTCATTGAAAGGACTGATACTGAAGCTAGAGTTCCAATAATTTGACCACCTGATGCAAAGAGCCAACTCATTGGAAAAGACCCTGATACTGGGAAAGAGTGAAGGCAAAAGAAGAGGGCAGCAGAAGATGAGTTGGTAATATGGTATTACCAACTCGACGGACATGAATTTGAGCAAACTCCAGGAGATAGTGGAGGACAAGGAAGCCTGGCATGCTGCAGTCTATGGGGTGTCAAAGAGTCAGACACAACTTAGAGACTGAACACCAACATGGAATCTAGAAACGTGGTACTGATGAAACTATCTGCAGACAAGGAATGGAGATGCCAATGTAGAGAATAGGCCTGTGGACACATCAGGGGAAGGAGAGGGTGGGATGAATCGAGAAAGTAACATCGACATATGTATCACTACCATGTGAAAATAGATAGCTAGCTAGTCACGAAACTGCTATATAACACAGGGAGTCCAGCCTGGCTCTGATGACCGTGATGGGTGGGATTTGGGTAGGGAATAGAGGGAGACTCATATATAGTTATGACTGACTTGCATTGTTGTATGGCAAAAACCAATACAACTTTATAAGGCGATTGTTTGCCAATTAAAAAAAAAAGAGGGAACATCACTACAAATCCCATAGACATTAAGAGGATAAAAAGGAATTTTGTGAACAACTCTGTGCAGACTTTATAACCTAGATTAAGTTGACCAATTTCTTAAAATCGGCCAGTCAAAACACATGCAAGAAGAAATAGACATTTGATAGGCTGGTATCTATTAAAGAAATTGAATTGACAATTAATAACCTTCAAAAAAACACAAAGTACCAGGCCCATATTGATTCACTGGTGAATTCTATCAACATTTAAGGAAGAAATTACACCAGTTCTTTACTACGTCTTCCAGAATATAGAAGTAAAGGGAATAATATATCCTAATTCATTCTATGAGGCCAATTACCAGAGTATCAAGACCAGATAATGATATCACAAGAAAACAGACCAAAATGTTTCATGAACACAGACGCAAAAGTTTTCAGTAATATATACTAGAAAATCAAATCCAACAATGTGGAAAAAGAATTATACATTTAACAGAAGGAAACTGAAAACTGTATGTTTGACTTACATTTTATCTTAGAGATTTATGTGTATTAGGTAAACAATCAACCAGAATATGTGTAAGTAAAATTAACTGAATCTTTATGTTTGCTCGAATTAGCCTGTTTCAGTGCCCCAAAGTCAGTGACTTATTTACAATCATAAAAAAAAAGACCTGACTTTCTGTTTATTTTCCGATATAAACATTTCTAGACAGTGCATTTTTTCAGTATATTTATTGCTTATAAGTACAACTCCAATGCTAAAAAATATCCTTATATCTAGAAGTTACAGTTATCATATTTATTGATGGAGAAAATGCAAATTGACAAAAATATTTTGCAGATCAGTAACTCTTATAAATAAAAGTTCTCAAAATTCAAATCAAATGTATATGCATCCAAAGTTTTTTTCACCACTTTGTCTTCTTCAGCTCTTTCTTAAAATCTAGTCACTATGTTGTGTTCACAAATATTATCTAATTTATCTAATTTTCACAGTAATTCTATGTAGTTGACATCTTTGTTATTCCAAATATAATAAAAGTAGAAATTTAGAGAGACTAAGAGACTAAGTAGTTTGCCCAAGTTCATGATGCATGTTGCTCTATTCTAAGCCCATATATTTAACAGTGTGCTCACAATATTTATGGATTTATTTTTAAATAATCTATGAGCCCTACCAAGTAGGGTACACGGTTTTAAAACAATTGTTTTAAGTCTGTGCTATCCAATACGGTAATCAACTGCCATGTGTGGCTATTTAAAATTACATAAAATTTAAAGTTTATTTCATTTGCATACTTCAAGTGCTCAGTAGTCCTAGGTATTCCTAGGTGGCTGCTGCTGCTGCTAAGTCGCTTCAGTCGTGTCCGACTCTGTGCGACCCCACAGACGGAAGCCCACCAGGCCCCGCCGTCCCTGGGATTCTCCAGGCAAGAACACTGGAGTGGGTTGCCATTTCCTTCTCCAATGCATGAAAGGGAAAAGGGAAAGTGAAGTCGCTCAGTCGTGTCCGACTCTTTGCGACCCCATGGACTGCAGCCCACCAGGCTCCTCCGTCCATGGGATTTTCCAGGCAAGAATTCCTAGGTGGCTAGTGGCTCCTATATTGCACAGGGAAAATGGAGAACATTTACATCATTACAGAAGAGTCTGTTGGACATTGTGGCTCTAAGTGATGGAGAACACCCATGTGTCTGGGTGACACAGTAAGTATGATTCCTCACCTGGAATTTACTAACAAAGGATCTTGAAAATGTTGGCTTTCCAATAGTTGATGACAGAATCAAAGGATTATTTGAATTTATAAAACTTAGAGATACTTAGTGATGATCAAGACAAGGTTTAAAGGATGATGATTGACTATGTTTTATAAGATTTATTCACATTTAGAAGCATTTAATTTTTAGAAGATGTAGACAGTATTCATAGAATTTTCCCTTTGCTTCACAACTTGGAGCCACTATCAACCACTGATCCAATAGTAGCCAGGAAAGAGCTGATACAAATATTTCAACAAAGGGAACCTAGACCAAAAGAATAACATTTTACCTGTCTCTGCTTCTTTTTCCTAGTATAGCTTCAAGAACAAGGGTTCATTTTCAAATATGTCCTAAATCACTGACTATAAAGGCAGATCAAGGAATAGATACAGGCTGTGATTTTTTTTTTAAAGTCTGTTTTGGCCAAGGACAGTAAGAAGTAGATTGGAGTGGATGATGACATTTGCACACCATTGAATAACATACAAAATGAGCAATATTAACATGGAAACCTCTTAATTCAAGAATCTGTTTAGAAATAGAAAACAGTTCCCCTTAAAACCTTTATCTGATGAAACTGAAAAGTTTCACATATGGAAAAGGTCACATATGACGAAATTGCAGGCAACCTCTAGGAGTGGAGAGTGAACCCCAGAAAGATGACAGTCGGCAAGAAAACAAAACCTAAGGCCTGTTGAATTTTGCCAACAGTCAGGTGAGATGGACAAAGATCCTGAGCTCCAGAGGAAACAAAGCCCAGGACATCTTAATTGCACAGGACCTCCTTAATCTGTGCCAAGACTCCTGACCCATGGGAACAATGATGTAGTACCTGTATGTTGATTTAAGCTTCTAAGAAAAAAGAAAGTAGTATTTGCTCATCAAAACTAAAGTGAAAACAGTACAGAAAAAGAAAGGTGAAAAATTCCTCACCCCTCATCTTATTATTTTATGTGCCCACTCCTAAGTTTGTGTGTGGGTCTTAGACAAAGGTGCACACATTCTCCTTTATTAAGGTATGCAGTCCATGGGACAGGGATTGAGAAAGGGAGTGAAGCTGGGGAAGAAGGCTTTCTCACAGAAGGACATTATGTACTTGGGAGATGTAGCTAAGTGCTACTGATTTCTCATCTCTCAGGATCATTCTCTAAAAAGCCTTATAAAGTACATCTCAGGACGTCCATCCAGCAGTACCTAGAATAGGAGATGGGTGAGGCTGAGAGGACCTGGATTCTTACAGCAGACATGTCTGATGAGGAATCCATCCTTACACTGTCTTCAGATTTTCAAACATGAATATTGCTCTTATTGGAAAGCTGAATTGATACTATACATATTGTCTGGACTTTACACTTATTATTTATGTTAATCTTTTCCTGCATACAGATCTATATCATTTTCCTACAGGCTACAGAGTAAAGAGAGAAATTTTAGACTGGAGGATAATAAGTTTTAGAGGTTATGTTGTATTTTTTTCCTTTTTTCTTAGCTTTTTTGACAAGTAATGACATATTTTATTATCTCTATTAGGATATCATTTTACTTAAGCCTAGGGAAACTTGGTATCATGTCACTGAACTTTTAATATTTATTCAACAGTTTGCACTTAATTATTCAAAATATGACAAGTTGTGTTAATATATGTTTCTGATTTACCAGTATTTCTTCTGGTGTATTCCTGGGGAAAGGAAATTTAGATTTTTCAAATTAAAGAAGGATGGCTATGATCATCCTGGTGAAGTTAAGATAACCCTAAAGCTCTATTACAAAATTAATACCTAATAGTCTATCAATCTTGTCTTCTCAACTCTGTGTCAATGTTTCTCTCATTAGCCATATTCTGCTCTGCTCTGACTAATGGCTAGAAAGGAGGGGAAAAAGTAAGGGAAGGAGCTGAAGGAAAGTTAGTTCCTTGACCATTATTAGATTAATCTAGTTGTACAAGAGCTAGATTTCCCTGTGAGTTTAGCTATTCATCTGAATGAGATAACTCAACTAGAGGATCAGTCTAAATTGCTTTATTAACACTCTGAATTTGACAGCTCCTTAGCAAAAACTCACCTGCCAATGCAGGTGACACAGAAGATGCAGGTTCAATCCCTGGATGGGGAAGACCCCCTCGAGAAGGAAATGGCATATCACTGCAGTATTCTTGCTTGGGAAATCCCATGAACAGAGGGGACCAGGGGTTACAGCCCATGGAGTCATAGAGTTGAATGCGACTGAGCGCGCACACGCACGCGCAGCAAAAATTTCCCTGCGCAACCTGCTCTGAACAAAGCGGACTCCAAGTCAAACGGAACCTGCTTCAAACCTTAGGAAGAGCGAAAAACAGCCCTATAGTTACTTCACACTGTTGTCTTAACAAAGAAAAGTTGTAAATAAAGCAAAGGGAAAAGAGGTTTTCCAGACAGGTAACAAGATTGCCAAGAAATCACATGCTCCTCTGGCTTCTCCCTAGGGACACTGATCCTACCAGGAAGAAGTAAACTGGGAAGCAATACAGCATTTATTCTGTGAACATTTCTAAGCAGAAAAGCAAATCATGAATCGCAGTATCATTTCCCCTTCTATCCTCACCAACGAGTAGAAAGAACTTCTCAACAAAAATATTAAAATTCATCTCTCAGGCGAACAGTGTGATCTTCATGAAATTTTTTCAGCACACCAGTCATTTCTCCCAGAATTATTGCCACTGCCTGTCAAGTGTTACAATTTCGAGGCAAGAGAGTTTAAGGGAAAGTTAAGAGAAAGATGTAGGACAAAAAAGATGGGTTAGGCAGTAAAAAGAGCGGAACGTCCTTGACTAGAAATCAATCTACTTCAGAAAATATTTAGGGGTGAGGGAGAGGTCATCCATACTATGTCCTCTTTGTTCTTAGTATACATTCATTCCATTTCACAGATAAACTTCTAGAAACAAAATATGTCTCATGATTTTATGGAGCATGTTCATATCTGGGTGTCAGATTTGCTGTGGCTGATCCCTTAAGATTATAGTTCTAACTGAAACAGTCTATATTCAGTATCATGGATGTCAGCTATATGCTGTATGTAAAAGGTAAAAACCAAATGTTTACACCTTTATTTGAGTTATAAAAAGAAATCAATTAAATCAGAGTAGTTCAATTTAGAACTGAATTGTGATAAAATTGTCAAAAAAAGCAACTATTTTATTATTCAGGTATATTTTAAAATGTATTTGATATCTTTAGCCTAGAAATGATAAAGGGTGTCTCAGAATTCGGGTTGTAAGATGTTCAGATCAAGAGCAGGAAAAAAATAAAAACAAGATGTACCTTTGTCTCTGAGTCTGAAGTCCTATCTCAGAAATGAAATGAACAAAAATACTCTCTAATAAAAGAAGAATAATAAAATAAATTAAGAAATTTCTTAAATTATAGAAGAAAATATTCCATTTGTCTCATTATTTGGGTTTCTTTAAGTTTCTTCTGTGTTCTACCAGTGAATATATACATATACTACAAATATATGTATATGATATATAGATGTATGTATATATTTATGTGCATGTGTGTGAATATGCTATATGAAAAAAATGTGGGAATTAAAGTCAGAGAATCTTGGCTTAAGTTCTAGCTAAGCTCTTACAAAAAATTTTTTAACGATATTTCAGGTTCATATCCTCTCTAAGCCTCAGTTTCCTTACCTGTAGAGTGGTAAAAAAAGTCTTTTAGACTTTATCTTAGAGGGCTATTACAAGGATTAAGCACACCTATACTAGTGGTGAAAAATTTGGTCTCTGAAGTCAGATTTAGGGGCCTGATTTCAGCTTCTTTACTTACTACTGTGTAACTTGGGCAAGATATTTAACTTTTCTCTGCCTCAATTTCCTCATCAAGATAAAAATAATGGCCATTTATAAATCACTGGGGGATTTAACTTTTTTAATATCCATATGGGCTTCCCTGGTGGCTCAGCAGTAAAGAATCTGCCTGCAATGCAGGAGACACGGTTCAGTCCCTGGATCAGGAAGATCCCCTGGAGAAGGAAATGGCAATCCATTCCAATATTCTTGCCTGGGAAATCCCATGGACAGAGGAGCCTGGTGGGTTGCAATCCTTGGGGTCACAAAAGAGTCAGACATGACTTAGTAACTAAACAACACCAGTATCAACAGTATCTATGCACATTTAGGATGCTGCCTTGGACATAGTAAGAATTCAATCACCAACTCAGTGGACATGAGTTTGAGCAAGTTCTGGGAGTTAGTGATGGACAGAGAAGCCTGGTGTGCTGCAGTCCATGAGGTCGCAAAAAGTCAGACACAACTGAGCAATTGAAATCACCATTATTATGTAAGAGCAAATAGTGATATGCCCAATATGAAGTATGTACACATTGATTTGTTAATAACCCCATTTGGGTTTTTATTTAATGAATATACTTTCCTTTTTCTTTGTCAGGAATCAATGATATATTTGGGGAAGCATTAGTGTTATTTGCTCAGTTGGTCTAATTCTTTTGGGACCCCATGGACTGTAGACCACCAGGCTCCTCTGTCCATGGGATTCCCCGGCAAGAATACTGGAGTGGGTTGCCATTTCCTTCTCCAGGGGATCTTCCCAACCCAGGAATCAAACCCAGTTTTCCCACATTGCAGGGTGGATTCCGCATATTATTTTTCCATCTGTGATTCTTACTCCTGGCTCTCTCTGCCATCTATTCTCAATAGAATGCAAATCAAGACAACAGTTTGAAATCAACTTGAGTTCAGCAAACTAGAAAACCACATTACCCAAATCAATGAAGATTAATGAAATAATCTTTCTTTACTTCTCCTTCTGTAAAAAATATACAGTTTTTATTGATTTCTCATTTTCTTAACTTATATGTAGACTTAGCTTGAGGATTTTCTTCATTAAATTATGTTACAAATGTCATTGAAGACAGAGGAAGCCTTAAAAAAAGGGAAAGAAAGAAGGTTGTGAAGCTTTAAAAATCCACTTGCCCCACATTCAGATTCAGCACAACAAATATCTCAGGACCTACCACACTCCTTCTGCTGAGCTTAGCAATTTAAATTATCTCCTTTAAATTACAGAACACCCTGCATATTTAGTAGGGAAATCAAGTGACTTGTCCAGTACCACCCACCTACCTGGTAACTGGCAAAGTTTAAAAGGATCTTCATTTGCCATAGTCAATTCCTGTCTTTCCTCTACTTCATAACAGACACAAAAATACCTGCCCTTTGAAGCCTTGGGATAATTTTGAGAATATTATTACTATTATTTGATCATATTAATCAATATAAAAATTATGTTATAGACCACAAGGTACCATAAACAAAGTGATAATATAATAGATAACTACAAAGACCTATAAAGCATTTTTCTTTTTTGAAAATTTGTTATAATAATTATAGGAAATAAACCAGATAGTAACTGAAATTTGGGAATAATTTTTAAAATGGATATTGTTAGATTAATATATTTTTAGCTACAGATTATTTGAATACAAATGATTTTAGAAAGAATTTTATTCTCTAAAATCAGATAGTATATTTTCTTTGTGTCATATTCAACAGAATCTTTCAGATGATATGTTTTCCATGCCTCTCAAAAAAAACAACGTTTGTTTTTCTAATTTTACCATAACTATACTGGAATAAACTATAAGGAGAGGGGAAAATAATTCATGGTAATAGCTCTCTACAAAAGGCGAGCCCATTTATCTCCCGAGTCATAATGAGCTGGTTTGAGAAAGGCCTTTGAACTTGCTTCTGGCAAGTGGAAACATTAACAGGCCGGTTTCAAGAAGAGCTTTTGAACTTCTGGCAAGTGGAAACATCAGTCCCAACAAATCATCAGAAAAGCTCAGGTCAAAAGTGCAGCTGCAGTGAAGTATTTCCATCCATGTTTCAGAAAGATCAACCTATCGGCATGAGCTATCACGTTTGTGCATATTTTAGCCAATTTTCAAGAAGGCTTCATATCCAAGAATGGATAAAGATGACTCCAGTATTGCTCAAGGCAATATTTTTCAAACTGCAGCTGGCAACCCATTTGTGGTCATGAAAGCAATTTATGGGTCTTAACCAGCATTTTAAAATAATGACACCAAATAAATATAAAATGTCAGCGAGCATCTAGTATTAAAGACAAATATTATTTGTGAAACTTCTGTTCCAGGTGTGTGCTTTTGCTTGATCCCAATGGAGAAGGTATTTCTTTTTGAGAGCAGTAGTTGAAAAGGCAGAGAAGCATTGGTCTGGGGTTGTGAGTTCTAACTAGATTCCAATAAAGATGAAAAGAGAAAGAGCCTTGAGTCTGAAGCTGGAGCCAGGGAAACTTTGCAGAATTTCAGTACATCTAGCCCCTTGTTCTCCAAATCAAGATAACATATTAGGGGAAAATGGTGAGATGGATCAGGTTTTCTACGTCACTTGCCTTAAGCAGAAGAATTCTAGTAGCTTTAAGATCGTTTCTTCTGTTCCTGACGTTAGGACCAAAGTAATGTTTTTTTCCCTCTAACAAGCCAATGGGGGCTTGAAAATTGCAGTGAGACAAGGCATGCGTCAATCTGCCACTTTAGCTTTCATCTTCAGAACCTACTGCAAGAGATTTAGTATTCTGATAGACCAGAGAGGCTTGCATTGTCTTGCAGCTTACATTTTAAGCTTCTAGGAAAATTCCATGAAAGTTATCAACACTTGCCTTTGCTCCAAGTACTTCTCATAAAATGAGAATTACTTGACATTAATGATCGTTAATCATGTCAAACACTTGAACTTCTTAAGGTGGAGGAAAGTTTGAAATATAGGCTTAAAGAAACCCATTTAAGATAACTCCACATTAGTTTACTTTTAAACTTCTCTAAAAGAAATGAATATTGGCTGGCTGATGACAGCTAACAATCAGTTTTTAAAAAGACTATAAAATATACATGGGTTAATTTGTATACAGCTGGCACATAGCAATTTTTGTTTTTTTAATTTTATTGGAATTTGATTTATACAGTACAATATTGTGTTCAATTCAGTTCAGTTCAGTTCAGTCGTTCAGTCGTGTCCGACTCTTTGAGACCCCATGAATCGCAGCACGCCAGGCCTCCCTGTCCATCACCAACTCCCGGAGTGCACCGAGACTCACGTCCATCAAGTCAGTGATGTCATCCAGCCATCTCATCCTCTGTCGTCCCCTTCTCCTCCTGCCCCCAATCCCTCCAAGCATCAGAGTCTTTTCCAATGAGTCAACTCTTCGCATAGGGTGGCCAAAGTTCTGGAGTTTCAGCTTTAGCATCATTCCTTCCAAAGAAATCCCAGGGCTGATCTCCTTCAAAATGGACTGGTTGGATCTCCTTGCAGTCCAAGGGACTCTCAAGAGTCTTCTCCAACACCACAGTTCAAAAGCATCAATTCTTTGGCGCTCAGCCTTCTTCACAGTCCAACTCTCACATCCATACATGACCACAGGAAAAACCATAGCCTTGACTAGACAGACCTTTGTTGGCAAAGTAATGTCTCTGCTTTTGAATATGCTATCTAGGTTGGTCATTACTTTCCTTCCAAGGAGTAAGTGTCTTTTAATTTCATGGCTGCAATCACCATCTGTAGTGATTTTGGAGCCCAGAAAAATAAAGTCTGACACTGTTTCCACTGTTTCCCCATCTATTTCCCATGAAGTGATGGGACCAGGTGCCATGATCTTCGTTTTCTGAATGTTGAGCTTTAAGCCAACTTTTTCACTCTCCACTTTCACTTTCATCAAGAGGCTCTTTAGTTCCTCTTCACTTTCTGCCATAAGGGTGGTGTCATCTGTATATCTGAGGTTATTGATATTTCTCCCGGCAATCTTGATTCCAGCTTGTGCTTCTTCCAGTCCAGCATTTCTCATGATGTACTCTGCATATAAGTTAAATAAACAGGGTGACAATATACAGGCTTGACGTACTCCTTTTCCTATTTGGAACCAGTCTGTTGTTCCATGTCTAGTTCTAACTGTTGCTTCCTGACCTGCATACACATTTCTCAAGAGGCAGATCAGGTGTTCTGGTATTCTGATCTCTTTCAGAATTTCCCACAGTTTATTGTGATCCAAACAGTCAAAGGCTTTGGCATAGTCAATAAAGCAGAAATAGATGTTTTTCTGGAACTCTCTTGCTTTTTCCATGATCCAGCGGATGTTGGAAATTTGATCTCTGGTTCCTCTGCCTTTTCTAAAACCAGCTTGAACATCAGGAAGTTCATGGTTCACATATTGCTGAAGCCTGGCTTGGAAAATTTTGAGCATTACTTTACTAGCATGTGAGATGAGTGCAATTGTGCGGTAGTTTGAGCATTCTTTGGCATTGCCTTTCTTTGGGATGGGAATGAAAACTGACCTTTTCCAGTCCTGTGGCCACTGCTGAGTTTTCCAAATTTGGTGGCATATTGAGTGCAGCACTTTCACAGCATCAGCTTTCAGGATTTGAAATAGCTCAACTGGAATTCCATCACCTCCACTAGCTTTGTTCGGAGTGATGCTTTCTAAGGCCCACTTGACTTCACATTCCAGGATGTCTGGCTCTAGGTCAGTGATCACACCATCGTGATTATCTGGGTCATGAAGATCTTTTTTGTACAGTTCTTCTGTGTATTCTTGCCATCTCTTCTTAATATCTTCTGCTTCTGTTAGGTCCATACCATTTCTGTCCTTTATCGAGCCCATCTTTGCATGAAATGTTCCCTTGGTATCTCTAATTTTCTTGAAGAGATCTCTAGTCTTTCCCATTCTGTTGTTTTCCTCTATTTCTTTGCATTGATCGCAGAAGAAGGCTTTCTTATCTCTTCTTGCTATTCTTTGGAACTCTGCATTCAGATGCTTATATCTTTCCTTTTCTCCTTTGCTTTTCACTTCTCTTCTTTTCACAGCTATGTGTAAGGCCTCTCCAGACAGCCATTTTGCTTTTTGCATTTCTTTTCCATGGGGATGGTCTTGATCCCTGTCTCCTGTACAATGTCACGAACCTCATTCCATAGCTCATCAGGCACTCTATCTATCAGATCTAGGCCCTTAAATCTATTTCTCACTTCTACTGTATAATCATAAGGGATTTGATTTAGGTCATACCTGAATGGTCTAGTGGTTTTCCCTACTTTCTTCAATTTAAATCTGAATTTGGTGATAAGGAGTTGATGATCTGAGCCACAGTCAGCTCCTGGTCTTGTTTTTGCTGACTGTATAGAGCTTTTCCATCTTTGGCTGCAAAGAATAGAATCAATCTGATTTCGGTGTTGACCATCTGGTGATGTCCATGTATAGCGTCTTCTCTTGTGTTGTTGGAAGAGGGTGTTTGTTATGACCAGTGCATTTTCTTGGCAAAACTCTATTAGTCTTTGCCCTGCTTCATTCTGTATTCCAAGGCCAAATTTGCCTGTTACTCCAGGTGTTTCTTGACTTCCTACTTTTGCATTCCAGTCCCCTATAATGAAAAGGACATCTTTTTTGGGTGTTAGTTCTAAAAGGTCTTGTAGGTCTTCATAGAACCGTTCAACTTCAGCTTCTTCAGAGTTACTGGTTGGGGCATAGACTTGGATTACTGTGATATTGAATGGTTTGCCTTGGAAACGAACAGAGATCATTCTGTCATTTTTGAGATTGTGTTAGGGCTGTACAGTATTGTGTTAGGGGTGTACAGCAAAGTGATTCAATTATACATATTCATATAATTGCTATTTTTTAGATTCTTTTCTCATTTAAGTTATCCCAGAATATTGAATGGGACTTCCCTGATAGTTCAGCTGGTAAAGAAACCGCCTGCAATGCAGGAGACCCCAGTTCAATTCCTGGTTGGGAATATCCCCTGGAGAAGGGATAGGCTACCCACTCCAGTATTCTTGCCTGGAGAATCCCCAAGGACAGAGGAGCCTGGCGGGCTACACTCCATAGGGTCACAAAGAGTCGGACACAGCTGACCGACTAAGCGCACAGCACAGAATATTGATCATATTTCCCAGTAGTTATACAGTAGATCCTTGTTGGTTATCCAGCTTATATATAGTAATATATGTATGTTAATCCCAAGCTCCTGATTTATCTCTCCCCACACTGTTAACCCTTTGATAACCGTGAGTTTATTTTCAGTATCTGTAAGTCTGTTTCTGTTTTGCAAATATGCTCATGTGTTTAATCTTTTTTTTAATCAGATCCCACATACGAGTGGTGGCATATGATATTTGTGAGAGCATATGGCATTTACTTTTCTCTGGCTGACTTACTATGATAATCTTAGGGTCCATCCATGTTGCTACGGTGGCATCATTCATTCTTTTTAATGGCTGAGTAATGCCCACGATATGCATGTGCGTTTTCCTTATCCATTCCTCTATTGATGGACATCTAGTTTGCTTCCATGTCTCGGCTATTGTAAACAGTGACAAGTAGCAATTTAAATTTTTGTCTAAATATGATTCAAATACTTCAAAAGATATAATTATTCTAGAGCAGTACTGTCCAACACAACTTTCTGTGATAATGGAAAAGTTTTATACTTGTGTTGTCCAAATGGTAGCCACTAGCCACACACAGCTTTTTTGGGTATTTTAAAAGTGGCCAATGTAACAAAGAAAATGAATTTTTTATTTTATTTCATTTTGATTAATTTAAATAGAAATTTAAAAAGCTACATACGACTAGTCACTAAGATACTGGCCAGCACAGTTCTGAAATCTTTAATCTCTGTAATTCAAACCAAATGAAGCACCCACTTTTCTATTAATGACCAAAAATTAAATCACATAAGAGTGATTTTTTTGTCCTATCTTGTTATGTACTCTTTTCAAGTTGTCTCTCTTATTCTCATCTCTACACAGAGTAGGAGGTACTCAATAAATGTTAACTGTTGATGCTATTATAACTAATATACTACCTACCTATGACCTTAAATTAATTCTTAAAAACTTAAGATTATTAGAATATTTTGAGGATCTGTTGTGATGGATTCAAATATGTAGGCATTATTTTGAGCAATGCTTTTCAGACTGCAGATTGAAATCCATTAGTGGCTCATGGAAGTAATTTAGTGATATACAAGCATTGTTACATGAATTCTATTTTTGTCAGTAAGAATTATAATCAAAACCTGTTTAACTAAATATGTCTAAAGTAATTTACAGTAGGTACCAAATAGATAAGTTGTTTTTAATTTACTTGGGCAACTCCCTTTACCTCTCTGGCCCAAGTGCATTATTTATTAAATGGGAACTGGACTAGACCTACCGGTATCACAGGCAAAAGGCCTAGAGGATTCTGAGGGCAACTGAAAGAATGAAGCAGGCTGAGTGTGAGACGAAAAGGTACAGAGGAAACTGTCAAACTGGACACTTTATGTCCCACCCAGAAAAAGTAAATGAACTCAGCTCCAGCCAATGCAATTCATCCTGATGCAAATTCAGACCCTGTGTTCCTAAATGCTTTAAATTTCCAATATAAACCAACAATTTAGATTTTATGAGTGTTGAAACCAAATTCATTAGAAAATACTGTGAGTCAAGTGAATTTTAAGATATGTAAATCACATTTCAATAAAACTCTTAAAGCGTGAGCCTGAGGGTCATCAGTTTGCAATTTCTGGACTATTTTGATTTTTTTTTTTTTTTAATCGTATGGACTATTTTGATTTTTAAGGTTCTTTTTAGTGCTGCTACTCTAGCCTTTCTTTCTCCTACATCTGTCTTGAAGTTTTTAGCATTTGTATCTGGGGAAGAAGTATGCTTTCAGAAGTGACTTCTCTGAGGAAAAACACTATAATCTAATAATAAATCCATGCTTTCAGGCCTAGGCTAAAAGACTTTAGGTAAACTAATTGACAAAGAAATAAGAAGTGTACGTCCGGCAAAGGAAAAAGACTGAAGTAAGAAGCCAATAACATTTTTAAAATACAAGAGTGAGGCAAGAAAAAAAAAAAAATCCAGATGAAGTGCCATAGAGAAGAGGCAATGCCGGAAATCCTCTGATGACTTTACAGTCCTTCAGGGTTTCTGAAGGATACTTGCATATTTCAAAAATCTTCTTTTGAAAATACCAAATGCATGTTAATTTACATTTATCTGGAAATAGATTGTATTCCACATATGCTAAGTCATGAAGAGTGGGTAATTACAGTTGTAATAATCAACTTCTAAGAAGGTGAGGCTACAAACCAGCTAAAATGGGGTTTTGAACACAATCCTAACACACTTGTTACTTTAGACTTACTTCAAGTGCCCCAAACATATGTGTAACAATTACATCTGGAAATCCAAGCCAGAAACGGGAACACAGAATCAAAGTTGTTGGAAGCTGAAAGAGAGTGCTTGTCATCTATATCCATTCTAGATGTACATTTGTCAATCCTTTTCACAGTCCAATCAATTTAGTGAAAAGTATGCAATTCACAAAACAAAGGAAAATGAAGTCATCTTTTGAAGAAAATAATCAGAATATTAACTAGAGTTGTGGAGAATTCAGCATAACCAACACCTGTATGACTTATCTTTATTGATTGTTCTTCTGATTGAAACTTAAGTTCAATTCTGTTTTTCTTTTCAATGTCATCCCAGCTATGCTTCATCTTTATAAGCATAGATGAACTGTTTGATCTTTGGAAAATTCTAGAAATAAAGTTGTCATTATTTCCCAGTCTGTAAAAAGTTAAAAGAGTATAAAAGAAACAATATCTTGTTTAAAGACAGAAAGCCATTAGTGTCAGAATCAAAAAATCTTAGAGCTAAATATGCCAAGATTAAAGCTTATAGAAACAGAGCAAAAAAGATGGCTCAAATTTTCTATTTAGCTCAATTTTCATTTATTAATTCAATTCTGTATTTAATTTTCAACTAGCTGCCCTGCAAACTTGTAGGTATTGCTGAAAAACAATATGGACAAAAACATGACTTTTACCTTCTCAAGTATTATCTTTTTATCTCACTAAGAAGTTTGAATTTATACACAGGCAGGGAAATACACCAAGTAGGGTGAGGATGGACAATGGGAGCTTTAGAAGGCCAGACAACACACCTGGGCTGGGTCTGGAGAAAGGTAGAGAGCTCATCTTGCAAACCTCAGGTGGTCTCATTCCTTAGAAGGACAGGAAACACAGGGGCAGCAGGTGGAGCTTTGCAGAAAGCTATGGGCCCAGAACTGGAACTTAGGTTCTGGATCTCTGTCCCGTAATCTATATAACTCCTATGCTTGAACCTGTATGATTAACTGAATCATATTTTAGTTAATGTTTCTCCATGTCCTAGCTAATCTTTGAGACCTATAAACTATAATATCATACCCATCTTATTCACAGGATTTAGTGATTCACAACAGAAACATTTACCACGTCTTTTTCAAAGAAAGGAAAAGGTTTAAAAAGTGTAAACTCCTCTCCTTATAAATAGCTATTGTGTGCTCTCTATTAGCCAGACATTCTGTGCTGGGTGCTAGAGGCACAGCTAGGTGCTCAGCCAAGACCCTGTCCCTACCTCAGAAAGCTGGTCATCAGAGGGAAGAAATCCCTACCTCAGAAAGCTGGTCATCAGAGGGAAGAAATGCCTTGTGTCATCAAATTGTATGATATCATGAATTCAAAGATAGAAAAATAATTTAAATATCACTGAAAAAGAAAGCATGACTTTTAACTGAACAGTATAGCAGTGCCTTAAAGAAGGTATTCTCGCCTTATAAATTGCTGTTACCAGCTTAGTTTGTCCTTGAATTTTCTTCCTTGTAATCTGAGGGCTTGCAGCCATTCCCCTGCCTTTGGCTATGGTTTCCAGCATGGGAGAAAGGCAAACTCTTCTCCATACCTCACTTCAACGAACTCATAACAGCCTCATCAACTTGTGAAAGTGAAAGTGAAGTCAGTCGTGTCCGACTCTTTGTGACCCCGTGGACTGTAGCCCACCAGGCTCCTCCGTCCATGGGATTCTCCAGGGAAAAATATTTGGATGGGTTGCCGTTTCCTTCTCCAGGGGAACTTCCCAACCCAGGGATCGAACCTGGGTCTCTCACATTGCAAGCAGACGCTTTAACCGCTGAGCTACCAGAGAATCCCCACTTATTAGGTCCCTTAAAGCAATACTTGGTACCTTCTAAAAGGCAAATTCTGATTCAAGAAGTCTGGGGTGGGGCCTGAGAGTCTGCGTTCCTCTCGAGCATTCAGGGCTGATGCGCTGCCGTCTATGGACCACATGCTGCAGGAGCAAGGCCATAGAAGCCATCAGTGGTTGCTTTGCAAGAATAGAGAACATTGTGATTATTCCTCATATAATGAATAAATGCTTCACTAAAACCAAATTATACTCCGCTGGTCTGCATAAACAACTTTTATTTCAATTATGATCATGGTCCACCGGTCAAGAGCAATGACGGGACATCACTGATTTCAAGACATATCAGTGATGTTAAAATGTATCTATTAGAACTGAAATACAGTATTAATAAATCAATCTTTGAATTGTCATAAATGACAAGTATGTGCTGGGGGCAAGTTATCAGATAATTACAGCATAGGTTAAGAAGACCACATCAGACCGGCACAGAGTACTATGAATGCTCACAAATGGGACACCTAACCCAGTCTTATGGGTGGGAACTTGGTAATAGTGGGAGGAGAAAATGGCTTTGCTGCTGGGAAAAAAAACACAATAAGCATTATTCACCACTGACCCCAAGACTTAAGTGGTTAGCTTTGGGGTCATATATGAACCTAACCCTGAGGAATGTTTTTAACCTTCCTGTCTGTCTTTACTGGTTGGCCTAAGTGAAAATTCAGAAGCACGTTTTTCAACAGGTATCCTTATTTTTCCATGAAAGCAGTGCTGACATAATTTAGAATGCTACAAACAGGTCTAGACATACAAGTCACCATGGTCCAGGAAACTAGGACATAACTGCTTCAAAATTATGTAAAGGTTTAACAATTTCCCCAGGATAAAGTTTGGCGTGACAAAATATCCCAATAGTGATCAGTTACTGATGTTCTACTTAGGTGCTAATCAAGAGTTGCTCTGTGGCCTCCAGAAATATCTTGCAGTCGCCAATCCAACTTTTTCAAAGAAGCTGAATTTGTATTTTCTATTTGAGAGCTATCTGTAATACGTGACAGATTTCAAAACTTAAGAAACTGAAGTAGAATTGAATGAAGAATGCATCATTGGCTTTGAACCTATGAAGTTAAGAAACACTCATACAAATAAAGGCAACCTACTTTTGAAACAAATTTTCTTTTTAGGTCTGTAAATATACAAATATGTGTGTACGTATTTATGTATATGTATGTCTATCACCGTTAGTAACTCTGTTTTTAAGACTATCCTAGCATCTTACACATCACTTTCAGTTATCTCAAACACTTTGTAGTGAAAATCATCAATCACAATTTAATAAAAGTTATTCTAATTCACCTTACATTTCCAACAAAAGATAGTTTGCATAATAATTTCCATCTCTTAAAATATTGATACGTTAAAATTATAGCATATGCATTGGCAAACAAGTCTGTAAAGTGAACCACAAGAGACCAAAATAGAAAAAAAGATTAGTGGCCATTTTTTAAAGTAAGAAGAATGTCCAAATTAGAACTTTATGTGTGCTTTAAAAAGAAGAGAGGAAGGCCTAAAATGTGATTCTTATGGATTTTCTATGGGTGCTCATTAATATCAAATGCTATGACTGTGTATATCTTTTTAATAAAAGACAGGGGTAATTAGTGCTGTAGTTACCACTGTCACTTTCTGGTAAGAGGTGTGGCTACCTACTTTAATTCTCCAGGTAAAAATTACTCATTTCCTCTGACATTTTCAAACGTTCTTCTAAACTTCAGGTAACATACTCTGTTGCTGCAGTAACATCTCCAAATGCGTCAAAAGACAATGATTCAAGGGAATTCAACACCATCTTTGATTTGCAATGACCTGGAGCTACTGTTCTCCAAGTCTGCCAAGGCTCCACTTTTGAAAGCAGCTATGTGAGGTTGCCAACCAGCAGCCCTTTAAAATGCATTAAATAATCATTCATCTTCCTTAATGGCCCAGCTCTAGATCTTTGCTGCCTACTGAGATCGGAAAGTACTGTAGCTGTATAAATTGTGAATTATGTTGGAGGCCACTGTTCTTCAGCTATGCCCTATCTTTTGTCAACAAATTCAGTGAAGTGATAAGTAGAAAAGAAGCCTAGAAAATAGTGAATAAAAGAAAAGAAAAGCCAAACTGGCTTTTTATTTGACAGAATCTCTCTTCTTTGTGGTGTTAAACCTCACAAAAAGGTTAAAATAGAACTTGGAAAGTACTCTCAGTTTGCATTATCCTTTGAATGTACTCCTGAATTCCTACCAGAAAGACATAGTTTGGGAGTTGTTCTGTCATTTTCAGCAAAAAGCCATATAAAGACTGCACGTTAGCCTGAGGGTTTTTTCCCTCCTATTTTACTAAATTTTCTTTCTATTCTTTTATATATCAGTAAGTGAATTTGAGGTGATAATACTTCTGACTTCAAAGTGTAATGATTTTCAGAATCAAAATGATACCTCCATGAGGATGAGAGCAATGAAATTCTCAGGATTAAGTTTGAAAATAATTGAAATAGGAATAAGTGCATTTTTCCCCATTGGTTTTCAGGGTTCTTTCTTGGAATATAATTATGCTTTGACTGGGTAAACTTTGTCCCTGAACAATAATTGAAATCCACCCTTTGGGCTCTCCCTGTGTGAAGCTAACTGATATTTCATGGTAAGAGCTTCATAGGTCATTCAGGTGTCAAGCATTATGCTTGGTTAGGGATACAAAGATCAAATGTACTCTTCCTCCAAAAGCTCACAGTCCACTGGGCAAACAAATATGTAATCAATGGCAATGTGGTATGGTGGCAATAATTGACAGGATGCCAAAGCAGCAATATAAATAAATAAACCGACACTGGGTTTTGGTCTGAATGGTTCATAGTAACTGGAGAGGCAGGGGAGAAAAGCAGCAGGCTAAAACATGAACTTGGAGAGGGAAGCAAGTTCAAGATCATGAATCATTTTGGGTGCCATGTTAGGGACATATCAAAGAAGCTGAACTTTGGCTTCTTTAGGACAAGTTTTAACAGTCCTGACACAAATTATCTGATAAAACATGTAACTTGTCTGGATTCGGCATTCTTGAAGCCTACAAAAACATATACATATGAGATTACTCCTGTATTCCTTTTTACGCACTTGTGTGCTTCTCCTTAGTCGCTCAGTCGTGCCCGACTCTTTGGTACCCCATGGACTGTAGCCCACCAGGCTCCTCTATCCATGGGATTCTCTAGGGAGAATACTAGAGTGGGTTGCCATGCCCTCCTTCAAGGGCTCTTCCCAACCCAGGGACTGAACCCAGGTATCCTGCATTGCAGGAAGATTCTTGACTGTCTGAGCCACCAGGTAAGCCCATGAATGCTGAAGTGAGTAGCCTATCCTTTCTCCAGGGGATCTTCCCAACTCAGGAGTAAAACTGGGGTCTCCTGCATTGTAGGAGGATTCTTTACCAGCTGAGCTAACAAGGAAGCTCCCTTCTTATGCATACTAAGAACATAAAACCCCAAACTTCATGGTCCAGATGAATCAAATATCTTTCCACCTCTACCCAAAATAAAAATGACTCACTCCAGTGGTCAGACAGATGTAATGTCAGGAAAAGACACAAGTGGATGCACAGGAAAGCAATATGGTGGTAATTGAGGACAGATAAAACCCCAAATTAAAAATTGTGAAATAGTTCAAAGATAGATTCTCTGGAGATGCAGCATGGTATCTATAGATAACAATGCTGGACAATATATTTGAAAAGTGCAAAGAGAGTACATCTTAAAAGTTCTCATTACAAGAAAAAAAATTGTGCAATTTTATGTGATGATAGATGTTAATTACTTACTGTGGTAATAACGTCACGGTGTATACAAATATCAAATAATTATTTTATAACTTGAAACTAATATAATATTAAATGTCAAGTATATTTCAATAAGATAAATAATTACATTAATTAACTAAATAAAATAAAAGATCCCGGGAGGCTGGGGAGATCTCTAGGTTGAAGGATGATGAGGAGAAACAGGAAACAAGGAATGGACAAAAGGAAATTCCTTGAGATTCAGGATAAACTGGAAGAAAATGAAGGAGAATGATTTTTTTTTTTTTTAAAAAGGCCAAGCTTTTGGTGATGAATAATTATAAACTCGGTGGGATAGATAGAAGAAACTTGCAGAGAAAATTGAAATCCCATGGCAACAGTGTTTGGGTTATAGTTTAAGTACCTTGGACAGTCTTTCCCCCTCTTCCTCTTTACATTTTCCTCTTTTGCTTTGACGTAAACGAACATCATATTTCAATGACTTCCTTGCTTGGTCTTTCTCTAATCCCATGAGATTTTTTTTTTTGATGTTTAATTACAAACACTATAAACTTCATCTTTAGGCCATGTTCCTGTTTAAAGTCGAAATTTTGGTAGAAACTTCTGTTTCTACCTTATTCTACCTTCTATCCTCACTACCACCTTGGGCCCACGTGATCTTTCCCAAGACTAGTATATAGGACAATATAGTACAATGGTTAATAGCGTGGTTTCTGAAAGCAAACTATTCATACACTCATGTGATTCCCAAGGCTGCTGCTGCACTCTGTATTTTCTTGGGGAAAATATTTAACTGCCCCGTGGTTATTTTCCAATATATATTTTTAAAAGATGATAACACCGGCCTTAACAGACTGACCCAAATGCCCAGGGGCCTATCACTGAGGAAGAGATGGCTGGAGCTGAAATGTAGGCATTGCAACCATAACGGCAGGTCAAGAGCATCCATCACAGCAACACTGGCCCTGATATTCCTGGGCTACTGTGCCAGCCCTGGATTACCTATCTTCATATTGCTTAGTGTGGGAGAGGAAAAAAATCTATCTTATTTAAGCTACCTTACTTAAATATTTTTGTTACATGCAGCTAAACTTGACCCTTAACTGATAAAATAGTGTATCCAAGTCAAGTCAAGTCACTCAGTTGTGTGCGACTCTTTGCGACCCCATGGACTGTAGCCTACCAGGCTCCTCTGTCCATGGGATTTTCCAGGCAAGAGTACTGGAATGGGTTGCCATTTCCTTATCCAGGGGATCTTCCCAAACCAGGGATCAAACCCGGCTCTCCTGCATTGTACGCAGACGCTTTTACCATCTGAGCCACCAGGGAAGTTCACCAAAGTCAAAGTCCATCTCAAATTCAAATCTTTTAAAAGGTCCTCTCTCCAACTCTTTTTTCAGTTGAGTCAGCACCTCTCTCTCCTTCCTTTGAATTCTTATATTATTCATTTTATGCTTACCTCTAATTTGCAATTTAAACATTGTTTATCCCTTGTTACATTCATCATGGATTTCTCTGACAGGATTATAAACTATATGAGGGACCATATTCCATTTGCCTATGGGGTCCACAGTATATTGTGCTAGAGATAGTTGTGGACTGACTGATATAAAGCATGTACTTTTTTAGATTATGTAGTTTATTTTTTAATACCTACTTTATATTGAAGTATATCTGATTAACAAAGATGTGTTAGTTACAGGAATACAGCAAAGTGATTCACTTATACCCATACAAGTATCCATTCTTTTTCAAATTTAAAGTATATATTTTTTAAAAATAAGATGTTATTTTCTCTAATAAAAGTTTTCATGATCTGAAAGATATAGGCAAACTGAATTATGTAATTAATGTAAGGCACAGACATCTAAGAGTTTTAGGCTGAGTTAGTAGGCTATTTTTGCTGTTTTGTATTTTTTAAAAGACCACATACATAGGCATTTCATCATTTGCTTGCTAAGAATAAATAATGACTGAATTTATGTTTTGTTTCCCAAAGCAGAGCATGGCATATTGTTTTACCCCATAGTAGCATGAAATAAGTTTGACGTAAAATGAAGATTCCTTTTGGTACAGGTAGATTGAATGGATCCTTCCTATTTGATAGGTGGACTCCTATGTCCTTCAGCCATAAGAATTTTTATTAAAGTTAGTTTTGAAAACATATTTGGGGAATATGCCTGGGTATTTTTTTTCTTGCCTTTTTTTTTTATGAAGTCAATAAAACTCCCGCAAGAGCTCTGTTGGCATGGAATCTGGCACTTCATCCAATAAGATAATAGATTTCTCAATTATTCCAGAGAGCCTGATGCCATTCATGATGCCATGACAATGTACCCCTTTGTAAACAGGGATGAATTATTTTCCTCTAAGTAGCAGTGGTAGACAGAATAATAAAGTTGTAAGAGATATCAAGAAATCACTGATTCATTCACCAGTACTCTGCCAAATGAGGCTTTAAAGCCCTTGGACCTTAAGTAATCTCTAACTTACCATCCAGCACTGTCTGAACCTTGGCATCTCTAATTTCTAATTCCAAACATTTACTTATGGAAGGGCCATTGCAGCTCTTCATGTTTGATGCATTTCCCATCCTATTATCTCCCCAATACCTTCATGTATATGGATTGTGATAGGGTAGGTTAAGCTATGGAGAAGGAAATGGCAACCCACTCCAGTATTCTTGCCTGGAGAATCCCAGTGACTGAGGAGCATGGTGGGCTGCCGTCTATGGGGTCGCACAGAGTTGGACACGACTGAAGCGACTTAGCAGCAGCAGCAGGTTAAGCTATAATTAATAGAATCACAAATGTACATTGACTCAAACACAATGAAAGCTTGTTTCTCATTTACTTAATAGTTCAAATCAGGTGCCCCTTACCATGAGGTAACTCCATGCCATGTGGGGACTCATATACCCAGGCTCCTTTCGTATTGTGGCTCCATCATCTTCACCATGTGTCTCCCAAGGTTTTCCTAGGGAAGGGAACAAGGAAGGAAAGTAGTGGAGGGAAGTCAGAGTTTATTATTCAAATCATTCAAAATAAGGAAATATAGGGAAGAGAGGGCATATGGGAGATTTTAATAAACCATGCCTGACAATGACCACCTGACTTGCTCTTAAGCATATGGCCACTTCTATGAGTAAGGGAGCCTGAGATACAGAGTTAGGTATCTCCAGGATAAAACCACAATGGATTTTGGTGAAAACTAACAGTTTCTGTTATATGGATCCTGCTCTCCCATGGCACTAAAATATCAATTTGTTTATTCAGTGTGTTTATGGGTTCCCTTCCCACAATTGCTTACAATCTAGTTGGGAAGAGGCATACGAATTATATAGTCACACAAATGATTGGAGTAAAGGGACCAAGTGTGTGAGAGTACACCACAGGATACCCCACCTAGAGTGAGGGATCAGATGAAGTATCTCTGAGGAAGGGATGCTTCAGCTGTCATCTGAGGAATGAATACACTTTGAGTAGCATATCCTGTCATCTGTCCTGAAACAGTTTTTTCTTCCTTTCTTTGATAGAAATATAGAATTATCAAAGAAAGAGATAATTAATTATCAAAGAAAGGATGATTAATGAGATGAAATGGCACATATTTCTATCCCCCATTCCACGGATCTCCACTCTATGGCTTTATAACAGGTAACTGGTGTGTATACATAGCTGGTATCCTGTCTCATGTTTCAACCAGTGGCCATGACCAGTGATCCAACAGGGGAGTTCAAGCTCTTTTGAGTTTAAGAGCTGGGGGTTGGATTACCTCAACTGATGACCATTACTAGCAAAATTCAGAAGAACGTAAGGAAGCATTGGAAGATCTTATAAGCAGTTTAACCAAGCTTTAGAGAAAATGGGAAAATCATGTAGAACACAACAGAATCCCTAGTCTGCCTTTCGCATGGTTCTTCCTTCCTTAGATTTCTGTCTCTGTTTCTACTCAAGCTGCCCGCTGCCAGCTGTCTCCCCTTTTCTCTACTCCATGCTTCTTCCTTATCTGAGGCTTCTTCTCCCACTTGGTTTCTGATTGCCACTTTCTTTGTGCCTCTTGGCTTTGGGGTTATTTCTGTGTCCATGACTTCTGATCCTTCTGTTCCCACCGTCTTCTTGGATATTGTATATTCACTGTCCTCAGAGGATGAAAGTATAAGAAACATTAGACGTTGTTCCCTAGCCAGCTCATAGGTGCCATCCTAGGCTCAGGAAGAGACCTCAAGTAGAATCAGTTGTGTGTGGCCAGATGCAAAGTGGGTCTTGGCTCCTGACACAAGCATGAGGCCTCATTTTTATTCATGGCCACAATGGACCAGATTTATTCTCCTGCCTAAAATAAGTTTTGGTTTTTTTTTAAATAGGCACAACATGTGAAATAATAATGTCCAGGCATTAGATTATCAGCTGGTGAAAGACAGTGAATTCTTATGGAGGGGAAAAAATCAGAGGAGCCCTACAATCGACCCAGTTTATCATCTGGAGAGAGTTACCAGGGCACAGCTGAGTTAGGAGATCCCAGGCAGAGCTCAGTGGACTTTCCTTGCTGGGGACATGGAGCTGGGAGTCTGGTAAATCCAGACTGAAGAGCTGATCATTTCAGGTTTGATGTTTCTTTACAGAGGGATGTTTATTTATGAGATAATTATCATAAGGAATCCAAGTGACATTGCAAACCAAACAAAATCAAAAGTAGTTTTTTTAAATAGCTTCATTCCACATCTTTTCTCCTCTCTGCTTACCCTCACCCCTCCTTCGCACAAGCCTCAGTTCCGTTAAGTCTTTACCTGCATTTTATAGCTATTCCCATGTCTCTCTTCTCCAGCAGTGCCCTTTCTCTAAAATAAGTATTTCCCAATTAAAACTCCACTTTCTGCATATCTTAATGGACTGATATGTCCATCGTTCTCCATCCCATTTTCCTATCTTTCAGTTCAGTTCAGTTCAGTCGCTCAGTCGTGTCCAACTCTTTGCGACCCCATGAATCACAGTACACCAGGCTTCCCTGTCCATCACCAACTCCCAGAGTCCACTCAAACTCATGTCCATCAAGTCGGTGATGCCATCCAGCCATCTCATCCTCTGTCATCCCCTTCTCCTCCTGCCCCCAATCCCTCCCAGCATCAGAGTCTTTTCCAATGAGTCAACTCTTCGCATGAGGTGGCCAAAGTATTGGAGTTACAGCTTTAGCATCAGTCCTTCCAAAGAACACCCAGGACTGATCTCCTTTAGAATGGACCGGTTGGATCTCCTTGCAGTCTAAGGGACTAAGTACATATAATTATGAAAAATATTATTTAATTATGCATATTTTAAAATTGGCCATTAATTTAGGAATCCTTTCTGGCCTGTTGAATTCTGTTCCTCTGGGGCCTAACATAATGTGAATGCAAAAAAAAAAAAAAAACCATGGGTGGAGGGAAGAAGAGAAAGAGTTCCTTATGGCATAGCAAGTAACTGGCATTTTAAACCCCCTGGGCATGTTTGAGCTTTAAAATGCCAAGTTAACTTTAAAAAATCTGGACTTGTTAAGATTTTCAAGGAACATAAAGGCTTGTCCCAATGGGCTCTTGTTTTCAGAACCATAAAGAGAAGTGCCAGTTACAAATGATGGCCAATTTCTAAAAGAAGTTATTTCTTCCTGATAGTTCTCATTTTTCCAGTATTAAAATCTCCTCTGACTAAGGAAATTTGTCTCCTAAGAACATGAAAATTGGTTGTATTTGTCTTACTGCTCCAACAGTTGAAATAAAGAGAATGACTGATTCAGTTGGCAGAGATCCCTGAAACACTGCAGATCTTAGGGACTGTACCAAAGTTGGAGCAAGGAGCAGGGCAGGAAGGAAGAAAAGGCTGGCAATTTCAAGTTTCAGGAGTAAGAATTAAAGTGTGCATGCTAAATTGTTTGTCATGTCCAACTCTTTGCAACCCTACAAACCACAGCCTGCCAGACTCCTCTGTCCATGGGATTCTCCAGGTAAGAATACTAGAGTGGGTTGCCATGCCCTCCTCCCGGTGATCTTCACAAGACAGGGATCAAACCTGCTTCTCCTACATTTCTGGTGTTGGCAGATGGGTTCTTTGCCACTAGCCCAAGAATTAAAGGTTAAAACCCTAAGTTTCTTCAGTCCCTTCAGGTGGGAAGCAGACTTGGAGCTTCATGAAGCTTACAAGGCCTTTGATAAAACTCAGGATGTTTTTAATTTCCCTGCATCTGTGTCCAGTTTGTTATCCATAGAATTTTTGACACAAGTTTTAACAGTGGAAAGAATATGTTTGCTTATCTTGATGATGCAAGGAAGGGGCACCTGGGGGCGTCTGTCCCACTGTGCATAAGTGCTGGTGTGGAGAAAGGGGCAGAGATAGAAATTCCAAGTGCCCACATGTTAGAAGCAACTGGCAAGAGAAAAGAAACATCAGAGAGATACATTCTTAAGCGAGGACTTGGACTGAGCTCCAGGAAGACCTGAGAGGGACTTCTTGATTTGTTTTTTAGTGGTTCTCACCCCCTCTTCCAACCCAACACAGGGTCTGGGAGAAGGGTGCAGCCAGTGTGACCTCCAGCCCCTAGGTTGCTTGTATAAGTGCAGATGCCTGGCACTATACAAGACTAAATATCCTGTAATCTCTAAGGGACATGCCTAGGAATCTGAATTTTGAATATATGAACCAGTGATCCTGATGCTCACTAGGAAACAAAAGGAATTGACCAATTATCCAGAAAACGACATGCCTGGCACCGTGAGCATCTGTGTTATTGATAGCAGTGACAATTTCAGTGAGGAAATAGGAGCTTAGAAACTAATTTTACATGGTGTGAGTCCCCCTAACCTATTGGGTCATTGCAGTGGACAAGTGAGAGGATTTTTTTTTTTCACGTTCATCCAGAAATTATTCTAGAACAGAAATCCTACCCTGGATAAATCACAAGAAACTCTAGAAACTGAGGTGAGGAAGGGGCTTCCCATTTGGCCCTCTCAAATACAGGAAGAATGAACAAGAAGCCAGTTCTCTGAAAGTAAAACTTGATCACTGCACCAAGCCCTCTGATGCTACTTAATGCTGTGTGTGCTTGTTTGCAGCTGGTTTCATACCTGGCCTCTAAGCACTTGCACAGGCTCCAAGAATAATCACTTTCTGCCAGCTGTAGTTCGTGGGGCCTAGGACAGCTTGTTGTGCTTTTGCTCTTTCTTCTCTAATTGAAAGACTGGAGATACTACAAATGAGATTCATTTCCTTTATAATTCACCTAACACATTCCAATTCCAAGTGCCACTCTCCAGTGGTGGCAGGAACCAGCTTGTCAGTTCTGAGATTTCTCTGTGAGCATCTCTTTGTTTTTAACTAGCAGAGTGGAGACCTGGAAACAGAGGAAGAATCTAGTAACTGCTAAGAGACCAGCCAATCTGTTGCTACATGTGTCACCTTTATAGTCTTTTTAATCTTCCACATGTTCTTAAAGAAGCTTTTCAAGTTATAATTATTGTGCTATGCTTGCATGCCTACATTTTAAACAAATTTTGTAAAAGACCTTTCTTCTGGCAAGGTATGATATATTATTTACAGATTTTCTAAAGCATGCACCAACTTTTGAGGGTAGTGATAGGAAGTTATGTCTTATTTCAGAGAGACAGAGAGAGACTGACCCTATCAAACACTGACAAGGATATGGAGCAAGTTATTATTATTTTTTTTAAGCTGCATCTCAGTTGTATCTTTAGCTTCAGAGAAAAACAATGAAACCCTTGTTGTATATTGCCATTTCATTTAGCAAAAGGATTTAAACCAAAGCAAACAAAACTAAAGTAAGATCTCTCTGTACTTTTTACCTTAAGAACTAAAGAATTGGGTATATTATCCACTTAAGCCTGGTGTAAATGCCAAGGGTTGTAGACTATGCTTTCTGGAAGAAACTTAAGTGACTATAGACATTTTTCTTATCTTCAGATTACTCAAGACTAAAGTGATCACTGAGAACCAAAAAGTTTAAATTGCTTCCCCAGGATGTCATCATCATTTAGTGGCCAAGCTAGGACCAGAGCCCAAATTCTCTGAAGATTTATCTATTGTACTCTGTTTCCTCAAAATTAAACTATACATACAAAGCCCTCCCCCTGAGAGGTGGCACAGTACCAAACAAGGAGGGAGCATCTGGGAGCCTGCTGTACCTGAGCACAGATCCCGACTCTGTTTGTAAGACCTTGGGAAAGTTATTTAAACTGTCTGAGCCCCAGTCTCCGAAGTTGAAAATGAGGATAACATTTGTGTCCATAGTGGTTTGTTCAACAAATATTTGAGCAGCTACGTGGAGCTCATCGCTCTTTTAAGGCACTGGGAATACAGCAATGAACAAGATGAGAACCCTTGCCATCATGGAGTTTGTATCCGAGTGAACACACTGCTGCTGCTGCTGCTAAGTCACTTCAGTTGTGTCCGACTCTGTGTGACCCCATAGACGCCAGCCCACCAGGCTCCCCCATCCCTGGGATTCTCCAGGCAAGAACACTGGAGTGGGTTGCCACTTCCTTCTCCAAGGCATGAAAGTGAAAAGTGAAAGTGAAGTCGCTCAGTCGTGTCCGGCTCTTCTCGACCCCATGGACTGCAGCCTTCCAGGCTCCTCCGTCTGTGGGATTTTCCAGGCAGTGAGCACACAGGGACAATAAATGAATAAATGGTAAATATATAGTATGTTGGGTACTACAGAGAAAAATGGAGAATGGGAGTAGTATTACCAGCTCGAAGAGATAGGGGCAGATAGGTTTGTATTTAAATAAGGTAACCTAGGAAGGCGTTTGGAGAAGGAAATGGCAACCCACTCCAGTGTTCTTGCCTGGAGAATCTCAGGGACGGGGGAGCCTGGTGGGCTGCCGTCTATGGGGTCACACAGAGTCAGACGCAACTGAAGTGACTTAGCAGCAGTAGCAGCAGGAAGGCATTACTGATAAAAGCATAGTTGAACAGATATGTGAAGAAAGTGAGGGGTAAGAACATTCCAGAAAATTGGCAAGTCAAACCCCCTTGAAGGAAAACATACTCAGTGTGTTGGAATAACAGCTCAGGGGTGATGTGGCTGGAGAGAAGTAAACCAGACTCAAAGCAGGAGAGTGAGATTGGGCCCAGGGAGGGGACCCAGGGGGATATCCTCTAAGATTTGTAACTTCTGAAAACACATTAGCTTCTTCTTAAATAAAATGAGAAGCTACGGCAATGCTTTGAGCAGAGGAGGGCCATATTTTAAAAGGATCACTCTGGCTGTCATGTTGGAATAAAGTATAAAGGCAGTGAGAGTGGAAGTTAGAAAACCAGTTAAGATGATTTTGCAATAACCTAGGAGAGATGATCATTAAAACAAGCCAGATATGTTTGAAGAAATACTCAATGAGTTTTGCTGAGAGATTGGATTATAGACTCTCCCTGGTAGTTCAGACAGTAAAGAATCTGCCTTCGATATGGGAGATCTGGGTTTGATCCTTGGGTTAGGAAGATCCCCTGGAGAAGAGAATGGCAACCTTCCATATTCTTGCCTGGAGAATTTCATGGACAGAGGATCCTGGCAGGCTATCTAGTCCATGGGGTCCAACAGCTGAGCAACTAGCACATTCACTTTCACTGAAAGAAAGAAAAAAATCAAACATGAATTCAAATTCTTTGTTCACATTACTAGAAGGATAAAAAAAAAAAAAACCTCGGGAGGCTGGGTGTAAAGAGAAGATGGACTTAAGACATGTTAATTTTGAGATGGCAATTGGCCACATGGAGGTAGAGTTCAGGATAGAGGCTCTACACTGGAAAGTCATCAGGCTATAGACGATATTGAAGGCCATGAGACTGACTGAACGCTTCTGGGAGGGAGTATAACTAGGCTGAATCAGTGCCGGTAGGAAGAGAGTAAGTCAGCTGTGTCCAGTGTTGGTGAGAGCTCAGATAAGACGAGACCTAGCAAATAATCCTTGAGTTTAGCTAAATGGAGGCAGTGGGGGACTGATGGATGCAAAGGACCACATGGCGTGTGCTCAAAGGATAAGGGTGAGCATTAGGGGAAAACTAGCAAATTAATAGCAAAATGAGAAAAATGGACATGAAAAAGCTCACAGAAGAAGAAGTGCATGTAGTGAACAAAATACAAAGCAGAGAAAATATGTTCAACTTCACTCACAATAAGAGAAGTACAAAATAAAACCGTATTCAGATACCATTTATCAGTTTAGTGAAATTCTAAAAATTTAAAACCAAAAACTCCATTGCAAAGCTATGGAGAAACAGATATATATATATATGAAAGTCTCTCAGCCCTGTGCAAGTCTTTGTGACCTCATGGACTATAGCCTGCCAGACTTCTCTGTTAGCAGAATTCTCCAGACAAGAATGGAATGAGTAGCTATTCCTATATATATATTTATATATATTTATGGACATAAATATATATGTCCAAATTTATATATATAAATATATATATATATATTTATAGTGTGTGTGTGTTTATTTACTTATTTATTCTCACCTCTTTAACCTCGAAATCTCAATCAATAAATCTATCTCAAACATAGGAATAGGCTTGAGGACTCTATCTCAAACATAATCTGACAAAAGGAGGAAATGATAGATGCGTAAGATGTTTTCATTGCAGCAATACTTGAAAAAGCCAAGACTGAAAAGAATCTAAGTGCTCATTAACAGTGGCTGGAATGCTGTGTGTGTCTTCAGTCACTCAGTCATGTCTGACTCTTTGTGGCCCCATGAACTCCCACCAGGCTGGAGAGCTATGCAGGTATAAAAAGGAGTGAGAAAGATCTCTGTCTACTAAGGGAGATCTCCAGGATTCAGTGTTCAGTTAATAAGCAACGTGTGGAAGAGTGTTATACTGTAGTCTATCATGTAATACTACTTGTGGAAGAGGTAAGATAATGCTTATAATTTAAAGAGAGCAACAACAGAAAACAAAAATAAAACTATAAAATAGTTACCTATAGCTAGAGGAAGGCAATACCATAGAAGAGACAGGATCCTAGTTAGACTTACATGAATGTGCCCTGTACAATTTCAAATTTATGCATAATTTTGATTTTGAACCATTTAAATGTTTTACATAATTATAAAATAAAAATTCAAAAGAAATTAAGTGAAATGAAATTTAAATTAAATATTAATATAATATAATAAATAGAAAGAATCATAAGAAAAGAAATTTAGATTAAAACAATTTTACAAAATAATGTAGGGGGTGAGGGGGGAAGAGCCCAAATGCATATTAAGATCTCACACACACAGTTCTTTCAAATGACTTTTGAATGTAATGTTCAGAGAACATCATTAGTGTATCTCTAGTAAAATACCGGAGAAGGCAATGGCAACCCACTCCAGTATTCTTGCCTGGAAGATCCCATGGGCAGAGGAGCCTGGTAGGCTGCAGTCCATGGGGTCCCTAAGAGTAGAAAACCACTGACTGACTTCACCTTCACTTTTCATTTTCATGCATTGGAGAAGGAAATGGCAACCCACTCCAGTGTTCTCGCCTGGAGAATCCCAGGGACGTGGGAGCCTGGTGGGCTCCCGTCTCTGGGGTCACACAGAGTCGGACACGGCTGAAGCGACTTAGCAGCAGTAGCAGCAGTAGTAAAATACATTTTAAGAGCAAAATGGATAAGGATAAGAAGCTTATGGAAGCATCCTCATGGGAGAGACTGACTGAGGTTCCCCCTCAGAACTGGGTTTTGTTCTGATGGGCAGGGCCATGCTCAGTAAATCTTTAACCCAATTTTCTATTGCTGGGAGGGGCTGTGTTTCCTCCCTGTTGCTTGACCTGAGGCCAAACTATGGTGAAGGTTATGAAGATAATGGTGCCCTCCTTCAAAAGGTCCCTTGCACTGCCACACTCACTGCCACCAACCCTGCAGCAGGCCACCACCAAGGAATGCCTCTGCTGGAGACTCCTGGACACTCATGGGCAACTGAGTGTTGGGCCAGTCTCTGTGGGGTCACTGCTTCTTTCTCCTGGGTCCTGGTGCACACGAGGCTTTGTTTGTGCCCTCTAAGAATCTGTTCCCCCAGTCCTATGTAAATTCTGATGGCTTTATGTGGGGTTAGTGGTGACCTTCTCCAAGAGGGCTTATGCCATACCCAGCTCTGGTGCACCCAGAGCCCCTGTCCTTGCAGCAGGCCACTGCTGACACACACCTCTGCAGGAGACACTCAAACACTCAAAAGCAGGTCTGGCTCAGTCTCTGTGGGTTCTCCTGGTGCACACAAGAGTTGGTTTGAGCCCTCCAAGCATCACTGACGAGTATAGGGTTTGATTCTAAACATGATTTCACCCCCATACTGTCTACTGGGGCTTCTCCTTTGCCCTTGGAACAGGGATTATTTTTTTGGTGGGATCCAACATTCTCCTGTTGATGATTTTTTAGCAGCAAGTGGTAATTTTGGAGTTCTCAGAGGAGAAGATGAGCACTCGTCCTTCTACTCCACCATCTTGGATCTCTCTGCCCATGAGAACAAGACCCAGTTTTCTCCTAGTCAGTCTCACCCATCCGGAAGCTTATATAAGCCTCTTGTCCTTATCCATCAGAGGGCAGACAGAAGGAAAACCACAATCACAGAAAACTAATCAAACTGATCACATGGACCACAGCCTTGTATAATTCAATGAAACTAAGCCATGGGTGGTAGGGTCACCCAAGATGGATAGGTCATGGTGGAGAGTTCTGACAAAACATGGTCCATTGGAGAAGGGAATGGCAAACCACTTCAGTATTCTTGCCTTGAGAACCCCATGAACAGTATAAAAAGGCAAAAAGATAGGACACTGAAAGATGAACTCCCCAGGTCAGTAGGTGCCCAATATGCTACTGGAGAAGAGTGGAGAAATAACTCCAGAAAGAATGAAGAGATGGAGCCGAAGTGAAAACAATGCCCAGTTGTGAATGTGACTAGTGATAGAAGTAAAGTCCGATGCTGTAAAGAGCAATGTTGCATAGGAACCTGGAATGTTAGGGCCATGCATCAAGGGAAATTGGAAGTGGTCAAACAGAAGATGGCAAGAGTGAACATCAACATTTTAGGAATCAGTGAACTAAAATGGACTGGAATGGGTGAATTTAACACAGATGACCATTATGTCTACTACTGTGGGCAAGAATCCCTTAGAACAAATGGAGTAGCCCTCAGAGTCAACAGAAGAGTCCAAAACGCACTACTCAGATGCAATCTCAAAAATGACAGAATGATCTCTGTTCATTTCCAAGGCAAACCATTCAATATCACAGTAATCCAAGTCTATGCCCCAACCAGTAACACTGAAGAAGCTGAAGTTGAATGGTTCTATGAAGACTGACAAGACCCTCTAGAACTAAGACCCAAAAAAAATGTCCTTTTCATTATAGGGGACTGGAATGCAAAAGCAGGAAGTCAAGAGATACCTGAAGTAACAGGCAAATTTGGCCTTGGAGTACAAAATGAAACAGGGCAAAGGCTAACAGAGTTTTGCCAAGAGAACACACTGGTCATAGCAAACACCCTCTTCCAACAACACAAGAGAAGACTCTACACATGGACATCACCAGATGGTCAACACCGAAATCAGATTGATTATATTATTTGCAGCCAAAGATGGGGAAGCTCTATACAGTCAGCAAAAACAACAGTGGGACATGACTAGGGCTCAGATCATGAACTCCTTATTGTCACATTCAGACTTAAATTGAAGAAAGTAGGGAAAACCACTAGACCATTCAGGTGTGACCTAAATCAAATCCTTTATGATTATACAGTGGAAGTGAAAAACAGATTCAAGGGATTATATCTGATAGAGAGAGTGCCTGAGAACTATGGATGGGGGTACATGACACTGTACAGGAGAAAGTGATCGAGACCATCCCAAAGAAAAAGAAATGAAAAAATGCAAAGTGATTGTCTGAGAAGGACTTAAAAATAGCTGAGAAAAGAAAAGAAGCTAATGGTAAAGGAGAAAAGGAAAGATATACCCATTTGAATGCAGAGTTCCAAAGAAAAGCAAGAAGAAATAAGAAAACCTTCCTCAGTGATCAATGCAAAGAAATAGAGGAAAACAATAGAATGGAAAAGACTAGAGCTCTCTTCAAGAAAATTAGAGATACCAAGGGAACATTTCACACAAAGATGGGCACAATAAAGGACAGAAATGGTATGGACCTAATAGAAGCAGAAGATATTAAGAAGAGGTGACAAGAATACACAGAAGAATTATTCCAAAAAGATCTTCATGACACAGATAATGATGACAATGTGATCACTCACCTAGAGCCAGATATCCTGGAATGCGAAGTTATGTGAGCCTTAGGAAGCATCACTATGAAAAAGCTAGTAGAGGCGATAAAATTCCAGTTGAGCTATTTCAAATACTAAAAGATGATGCTATGGAAATGCTGCACTCAATATGCCAGCAAATTTGGAAAACACAGCAGAGGGCACAGGACTGGAAGGTCAGTTTTCATTTCAACCCCAAAGAAAGGCAATCCAAAGAATGTTCAAACTACCGCACAATTACATTCATCTCACATGCTAGCAAAGTAATGCTCAAAATTCTCCAAGCTGGACTTCAACAGTACATGAACCGTAACTTCCAGATATTCGAATTGGATTTAGAAAAGGCACAGGATCCAAAGATCAAATTGCCAAAATCCATTGGATCATAAAAAAAGCAAGAGAATTCCAGAAAAACATCTATTTCTGCTTTATTGACTATGCTAAAGTCTTTGACTGTGTGGATCACAACAAACTGTGGAAAATTCTTCAAGAGATGGAAATACCAGACAACCTAACCTGCCTCCTGAAAAATCTGTATGCAGGTCAAGAAGCAACAGTTAGAACTGAACATGTAACAATACACTGGTTCCAAATAGGGAAAGGAGTATGTCAAGGCTGTATATTGTCACCCTGCTTATTTAACTTTTATACAGAGTACATCATGAGAAATGCTGGGCAGTATGAAGCACAAGCTGGAATCAAGATTGCCGGGAGAAATATCAATAACCTCAGTTACTCAGATGACACCACCCTTCTGGCAGAAAGTGAAGAAGAACTAAAGAGCCTCTTGATGAAAGTGAAAGAGGAGAGTGAAAAAGTTGGTTTAAATCTCAACATTCAGAACACTAAAATCGTGGCATCTGGTCCCATCACTTCATGGCAAATAGATGGAGAAACAGTGGAAACAGTGAGAGACTTTATTTCTTTGGGCTCCAAAATCACTGCAGATGGTGTCTGTTGCCATGAAATTAAAAGATGCTTGCTCCTTGGAAGAAAAACTATGACCAACCTAGACAGCATATCAAAAAGCAGAGACATTACTTTTCCAACAAAGGTCCACCTAGTCAAAGCTATAGTTTTTCCAGTAGTCATGTATGGATGTGAGAACTGGACCATAAGGAAACCTGAGGGCCAAAGAACTGATGCTTTTGAACTGTGGTGTTAGAGAAGACTCTTGAGAGTCCCTTGGACTGCAAGGAGATCCAACCAGTCAATCCTAAAGAAAATCAGTCCTAAATATTCACTGGAAGGACTGATGCTGAAGCTGAACAATTAACTCATTGGAAAAGACCCTGATGCTGGGAAAGATTGAAGGCGGGAGGAAAAGGTGATGACAGAGGATGAGAGGGTTGGTTGGCAATACCGACTCGATGGAGATGAGTTTGAGTAAACTCTGGGAATTGGTGATGGACAGGGAAACCTGGCATAGTGCAGTCCATGGGGTTGCAAAGAGTCAGACATGACTGAGCAACTGAACTGAACTGAAGAGCAAAATGAGTGACAGATAAAGCTTAAATTGCATTCATTAGTATTAATGTTGGTTTACTATTTTATATTAATTATTTATATTTTTATTTGAAAGTATTTATATTCTCTTTGAAATAAAAATTATATATTGTGAGATAAATAGGTCAATATTACTACTAGGAATCAACATTTTTCAATTTAAGAGAAATGGGATACTAATAAAAAGTCAAAGAAGCCAATTAAAAGTCTGTAATCTTACATTTGAATTTGTAAAAACAGTATGGACTCATGATATAATTTTTTCCTCTTTAAAAACCAACAACAAAAACACATTTCCTAGCTTTGTTCACTATAGAAGCCTAGAAGTTATGAGACTACTAGTCTCATACACTATTACTACTAGTGTCTCATAACTTATAGCCACCAAATTGGAGAAAACGATGGCACCCCACTCCAGTACTCTTGCCTGGAAAATCCCATGGATGGAAAAGCCTGGTAGGCTGCAGTCCATGGGGTCGCTAAGAGTCCGGCACGACGGAGCGACTTCACTTTTACTTTTCATTTTCATGCATTGGAGAAGGAAATGGCAACCCACTGGTGTTCTTGCCTGGAGAATCCCAGGGACAGAGGAGCCTAGTGGGCTGCAGTCTATGGGGTCCCACAGAGTCAGACACGACTGCAGCAACTTAGCGGCAGCAGCAGCAGTCACCAAATTGTGGTTCTCAAGGTACCATTTCCCATGAAAGAACCAAGCTCACTATAGAAAAGGCTCATTTCAAATCGAGGCAGGAAATACATGAAGTGAGCCAAAAACATCTTCAGATCAGATCAGATCAGATCAGTCGCTCAGTCGTGTCCGACTCTTTGAGACCCCATGAATCGCAGCACGCCAGGCCTCCCTGTCCATCACCAACTCCCGGAGTACACCCAGACCCAGGTCCATCAAGTCAGTGATGCCATCCAGCCATCTCATCCTCTGTCGTCCCCTTCTCCTCCTGCCCTCAATCCCTCCCAGCATCAGAGTCTTTTCCAATGAGTCAACTCTTTGCATGAGGTGGCCAAAGTACTGGAGTTTCAGCTTTAGCATCATTCCTTCCAAAGAACTCCCAGGGCTGATCTCCTTCAGAATGGACTGGCTGGATCTCCTTGTAGTCTAAGGGACTCTCAAGAGTCTTCTCCAACACCACAGTTCAAAAGCATCAATTCTTCGGTGCTCAGCCTTCTTCACAGTCCAACTCTCACATCCATACATGACCACAGGAAAAACCATAGCCTTGACGAGACGGACCTTTGTTGGCAAAGTACTGTCTCTGCTTTTGAATATGCTATCTAGGTTGGTCATAACTTTCCTTCCAAGGAGTAAGCGTCTTTTAATTTCATGGGTGCAGTCACCATCTGCAGTGATTTTGGAGCCCAGAAAAATAAAGTCTGACACTCTTTCCACTGTTTCCCCATCTATTTCCCATGAAGTGGTGGGACCGGATGCCATGATCTTCGTTTTCTGAATGTTGAGCTTTAAGCCAACTTTTTCACTCTCCACTTTCACTTTCATCAAGAGGCTTTTGAGTTCCTCTTCACTTTCTGCCATAAGGGTGGTGTCATCTGCATATCTGAGGTTATTGATATTTCTCCCAGGAATCTTGATTCCAGTTTGTGTTTCTTCCAGTCCAGAGTTTCTCATGATAAACTCTGCATATAAGTTAAATAAACAGGGTGACAATATACAGCCTTGACAAACTCCTTTTCCTATTTGGAACCAGTCTGTTGTTCCATGTCCAGTTCTAACTGTTGCTTCCTGACCTGCATACAAATTTCTCAAGAGGCAGATCAGGTGGTCTGGTATTCCCATCTCTTTCAGAATTTTCCACAGTTTATTGTGATCCAAACAGTCAAAGGCTTTGGCATAGTCAATAAAGCAGAAATAGATGTTTTTCTGGAACTCTCTTGCTTTTTCCATGATCCAGCGGATGTCGGAAATTTGATCTCTGGTTCCTCTGCCTTTTCTAAAACCAGCTTGAACATCAGGAAGTTCACGGTTCACATATTGCTGAAGCCTGGCTTGGAGAATTTTGAGCATTGCTTTACTAGCATGTGAGATGAGTGCAATTGTGCAGTAGTTTGAGCATTCTTTGGCATTGCCTTTCTTTGGGATGGGAATGAAAACTGACCTTTTCCAGTCCTGTGGCCACTGCTGAGTTTTCCAAATTTGCTGGCGTATTGAGTGCAGCACTTTCACAGCATCATCTTTCAGGATTTGGAATAGCTCAACTGGAATTCCATCACCTCCACTAGCTTTGTTCGTAGTGATGCTTTCTAAGGCCCACTTGACTTCACATTCCAGGATGTCTGGCTCTAGGTCAGTGATCACACCATCATGATTATCTTGGTGGTGAAGATCTTTTTTGTGCAGTTCTTCTGTGTATTCTTGCCATCTCTTCTTAATATCTTCTGCTTCTGTTAGGTCCATACCATTTCTGTCCTTTATCGAGCTCATCTTTGCATGAAATGTCCCTTTGGTATCTCTGATTTTCTTGAAGAGATCCCTAGTCTTTCCCATTCTGTTGTTTTCCTCTATTTCTTTGCATTGATCGCTGAAGAAGGCTTTCTTATCTCTTCTTGCTATTCTTTGGAACTCTGCATTCAGATGTTTGTATCTTTCCTTTTCTCCTTTGCTTTTAGCTTCTCTTCTTTTCACAGCTATTTGTAAGGCCTCCCCAGACAGCCATTTTGCTTTTTTGCATTTCTTTTCCATGGGGATGGTCTTGATCCCTGTCTCCTGTACAATGTCACGAACCTTAAAAAAAAAAAAAACTCGAAAAGAGTAATGGATTATTATCAAAAGAACATAGTAGCCACGTTGAAAGGGCTCTCACTGTGGAAGAAAGAGGGACAATATTAAAATCAAAAAGAATAGCAGCTGCAATAGATGGAAAACCATGTAATATATAAACATCTTTAGATTTATAATATACTTAAGAAAGAGAATACAAACTGGAGAGAAACTGGAAACAATAAAAATACACAGTCCCTTGAAGAGAAACCCTGTGATTGCTGGAGGGAGAGTGTGGAGTAAAAAGAAGTTTGTTTTCTTGTTTTGTTTGTTTCAATACAGGAGATGTTACAGTATGCTTTATGTGTGCTGACAGTGATCCAGTGGAGAAGGGGAAATCGATGATGCAGAACAGAGGAAGAGCAATGAATTATTGGAACAATTCCCAACAGTAGGTGAGAGGTAATGGGCCTAGTACACAAAGAGAAGAAGGTCTCTAACTCAGAGCATGGCAGTGCATCCAGGGGAACAGGAATGAAAGAGGAGTGTGTGGACCACAGGCGGGTACTTGGTAGATGGATTGGAAAAGATGTGGATGGTCTCTTCTGAGTTCTCCATTTTCTCTGATAAATAGAAATGAGAAGGTGGATAGGGAAGAGGTATTGGGAGTTTGATTAAAAAGCACAGATTTGTGGTTCCATTGGGAATGATTGCTTGTGAGTCTGGAAACAACTCAGGCAAAAGAGCTGTGTGCGTTTTCTGACACCATGAAGCCACCGCACAGGCAGGTGATGCACCAAGGAAGCGATGAGCTGTGCTTAGCCAACGTTTTGTGAGGGTTAATTGAGATTTAATGTGTCAAATAATGCATGCATCAGGTAATTTCACACTTAATGATTTATTTTTCCTTCAATTTCATTCTCTAGGAAATACAAAAGGGAAAAGGAAATATTCGACATAACAAAAACATAAAATATTTAGGAATGCATTTAGAAAAGGATGTGCATAAAAAACCGAATAATTTTGTTGAGGGATACAAAAGAAGACACAAATACTGTGATATCAATACTTTCCAAGTTAATTCATGAATTTAAAGCTAAACCAATAGAAATTCAACCAGGGCATTTTAGAACTCTAGAAAAATCTACAGTTAATTTGGGAAAATAAATATGTAAGGATATGATAAAAAAAAATAGCTAGCTTTGTTGAGACTGTTCATGAGGACTTACTGTATATTGGTGAGGATAATGGCCTCTAAACAGCCCAGGTAAATTCTGGATCCCAAATCGCTCACTACTGAGCCTATGGCTTCAACTGCCTCATCTATAAACAGGTGTTTTATTTGTACCATCTATTAGAGTTGCCAAGACCTTAGAATAATGCTTGGCTTATGGTAACAATAATAGGTAACATTAACTGGGTGTTTATTATGCATGAGGCATTGTTCTAATTACTTTCTATTTATTTCTTTTTCTTCATAGCAACCCTTCAAGGAGTACACGCGCCAAGAGGTTAAAGGAATCTGCCTAAGTCCACAAGGCTAATCAGGATACATAAAGACTGAATACTCAGCCTGACACTGGGCTGTATCAGATAATGACATGTGAAAGGAAAACCACAAAAAAGAAGACACTCATCTTAATATTGTAAGATAACAGATGTTGAAACGATACAGCATCACTACCAAAGCTGATCTATATGACCATATAGAAAATCCGGAAATGTCCTTAATCATACATAGTAATTATATAATTTACATCAGATGAAGCCAATTTTTATAGAACATTTATCTAAATTCATTCAGCAAAATAACACTACATGAATGCACTTCTTTTCTAAATCAGCACTGATCTAGATATTCTAGGTTAAAGAGGCTGAATTTGATTAGCCCAAGCATTGGCCTATCTTTTTGAATGTTTAATATATAGACTTAACAAAATCAGTCTTCTAGGGCTGCCTTAATAAAGTACCACAAACTGGGTAGCTTCGATAACTGAAATTTATTGTCTCATGGCTTAGAGGACAGATGTTCAAGCTGAAGGTGTCACCAGGGTAGTCCCTTTCTGAGAGCTGGGAGGGAAGGACTGCTCTTGGCCCCTCTCCTTGGCTTGTAGACAGCAGTCTTCTCTCTATCTCTTCCCTTCACCTTCCCTCTATGCACACCTGTGTTCAGATTTGCCCTCTTCTGAAAACACCAGTCATATTGGACTAAGGTCCTTCCTAATGACCTTGTTTTAATGTAATAACCTCTATAAAAATCTTATCACCATATAAGATTACATTCTTAGGTACTGAGAGTTGGAACTCCAACACATCTATTTTTTTTTAGAGTAACGTAATTCAGCACATAACGCTTAATATTTGAGTATAAATCACAATAGTAGCCACAGACCCTTAAAAAACATCACTCTATTGGCCTCACTGATGTTTTTCTTAAGCAGGTCCATGTCAACTAACCCTGTGCTTCTAATCTTTTTCGAGGATTAGTTAAGGTGTATTTAAAGCCTCAGCACAAAACATTCTTCTGGAGGATGTCAAAGATTCCCTCACTCATTTTGCATGAAGACAAAACACATTTCTTGGGCCTGGTCCAATATTTCTGGCAGTCATATAGAAACAACCTTGGTATTTCAAAAATTCCATAGCATGAAACAAGTCCAGCAATCAAGCATACAACACACTCCTTCACAACAACATGGAAATCACCGTGGGGAAACGAGCACTTTACACTCAAGGCAGAAGGAAATGGGTTAGAGGAGCAAAGACTGGGTGTGGGCAAGAATGAGTGGAAATCTGAAGCGGAGGTGAAATCTCCATCTCATAATCACAAGATGCCTGGTCACAGTGCAGGAGGCTCTTGTGTCACACCCCCAACCCTAAACAACACCACTCCTCAACCTACACTTCGTGGATTACCAACTGGGACTTGCAAAGCCTTCCCTTGACATTCACAGATACTCATCTCTTTATCACCCCCTATAGAAACGGGGGCTCATCTGCTCCCTCCACTGTTTTGTTTTGTTTTGTTTATCAGCAAGCACTCACATGACTCGCATTGTTATCTCCCAAATGTATCTTGAAACCATCCATTTCTCTGCATCTTCGCTGTTGTCACGTTTACCTAAACCACTATAAACTCTTGCCTAGGCACTCTATGTCCTCCTGCGCCTGGCTTCACTCTAGCCCCAAGCTAATTTATTACCCAGGAAGCAGCCTCTCAATTGTTTGCAATGCTCCACTGAGCTTTGAGATAAGAGCCATTGTACTTCTCAGCCCTGTATCACCTGGCCCTGTCTTCCTTCATTTCCTTCCACTCTCTCTTGCTTACAATATCCAGCCTCTCTGCCCTCCTTTTAGTTTCTCTGAATATTCCAGCTACTTTCTGTCTTCAGGGTCAAATACATTCTTTTCCCTCTTTTTGAAATAGCTGATATTCAACCAGCATACTCTCATACACTTGCATTGGTCATGAAAGCAGGGAAATACCTTGCTACCCCCTTGGGAAGTGATAGTACCCCATGTCCCTACCCACTCCCACATTCATCCATCCTGCCCCTTTCCTGGAATGCCCTAGATCTCCACACTCCTAAAGACGTAATGCCTGACTCTATGCGAGGCCTGTAAACCCTACATTGGTCAGGATTCAACCAGAGAAACAAAGCCAGCAGGAGACGTATAATAAGGGATTTATAGCGAGGATCTGTGTTATACACTTGTGGGGTTTGGCAAGATAAGCCACAAATCTGTAGGGCAGGAAGGGCAAACTAGAAGGGTCGGAATGAACTGAAGCTGCAGTCCATAGCAGAACTTTTCTTTCGAGAAGCTTCAGTTCTGCTCTTAAGGCCTTTTGGCTGATTGAATCAAACTCACTAAGATTGTATAGAATATCTCCTTTACTCAAAATCAACTGATCATGAATGTTAATTACCTCTGCAAAACACATTCATAGCAACACCTAAATTAGTGTTTGCATAACTGGGGACTATTTTATAGTCAGACTAGCTACACTGACTATCACAGACGTTGTTTCAGCACTGTGGTCTCTGGTTGTGTATCCTACTAGTAAGTAGTTTAATATTTTTATTATCATCCAGGTATGCTGCTGCTGCTGCTAAGTCTCTTCAGTCGTGTCCGACTCTGTGCAACCCCATAGACGGCAGCCCACCAGGCTCCCCATCCCTGGGATTCTCCAGGCAAGAACACTGGAGTGGGTTGCCATTTCCTTCTCCAATGCATGAAAGTGAAAAGTGAAAGTGAAGTCGCTCAGTCCTGTCCGACTCCTAGCGACCCCATGGACTGCAGCCTACCAGGCTCCTCCGCCCATGGGATTTTAAAGGCAAGAGTACTGGAGTGGGGTGCCATTGCCTTCTCCGAAATGGTGGCTCAGATCAGATCAGATCAGTCAGAGTCGTGTCCGATTCTTTGCGACCCCATGAATCGCAGCAAGCCAGGCCTCCCTGTCCATCACCGACTCCCGGAGTTCACTCAGACTCACGTCCATCGAGTCAGTGATGCCATCCAGCCATCTCATCCTCTGTCGTCCCCTTCTCCTCCTGCCCCCAGTCCCTCCCAGCATCAGAGTCTTTTCCAATGAGTCAACTCTTTGCATGAGGTGGCCAAAGTACTGGAGTTTCAGCTTTAGCATCATTCCTTCCAAAGAAATCCCAGGGCTGATCTCCTTCAGAATGGACTGGTTGGATCTCCTTGCAGTCCAAGGGACTCTCAAGAGTCTTCTCCAACACCACAGTTCAAAAGCATCAATTCTTCAGTGCTCAGCCTTCTTCGCAGACCAACTCTCACATCCATACATGACCACTGGAAAAACCATAGCCTTGACTAGATGGACCTTTGTTGGCAAAGTAATGTCTCTGCTTTTGAATATGCTATCTAGGTTGGTCATAACTTTCCTTCCAAGGAGTAAGCGTCTTTTAATTTCATGGGTGCAGTCACCATCTGCAGTGATTTTGGAGCCCAAAAAAATAAAGTCTGACATGAGGCCTCGACTTCAGTTGAAATATGGACTATTTCCTCACTATAAGATAATTTTGTCTTCCCCTCAGGAACTAAATCTTCCTTGCTTTTTCCCTTCAAGATATAATTGAAATCCTGTCTAGTCCCTCCCATAATCAAATTTCCATTCTTTGAATTCCTACAGCACAATTGTCTCGCATTATGTCAACTTGTCCTTTGTTTTTCATTATAGACTGTTTTTCTCATTCCAAAACTCAATTAGGAATTCCTGAAGGCCACAGTTCTGTTCTCTGTATCTTTGCCTCCTTATACTCCACCACACATGCATTTTGTCAACACCCAGTGAATCAATAGGGAGGTTGTGGCAGAGACTACTAGCTTGTTCTTTCAAATCTGCTTTCTCTTCTTTCTAGACAAATAGCTGGATTTCATATCCCAGCCTCCTCAACAGGGAAATCAAGCCCCATAACAGACTGTGCAACACTCGGACCGGCTCCTTTTACACCTCTTATGTTGCCCTTTCCATGCTTCTTTCTCCTTTTCCTGGCAAGAAGGAGTCTGTGTGTGCATGCTAAGTCACCTCAATTGTGTCTGACTCTTTGCAACGCTATGGACTGTAGCCTGCCAGGCTCCTCTGTCCATGGGATTGTCCAGGCAAGAATAACTAGAGTGAATTGCCATTTCCTCCTCCAGGGAATCTTCCTGACACAGAGTTTGAACCCGCATCGTCTGCACTGGCAGATGGGTTGTTTTTTTTTAACCATTAGGACTACCTGGGAAGCCCAAGAAGGAGTTCTTAGGGATAATAAAACCACAAGATGGAAGGAGCTTAGGTCTTGAAATCATGTTGTTGAGAAAACTGCCCACAGACCAGGAACATCTGCCTTGGACTATTACGAAAGCATGAAACAAACGTCAGCTGTTTTTGAGCTGTCACGTATCGGTGGTTCTACTTGTTATAGCAGCTAGCAGTCATTCTATGATATCCGGTAATTCTAGGAGAAAGAGCTTGAGCTGGATTTAATACTTAGCTCTGCCACAATAACCAAAAAATGTGATCTAAGGCAAGTTACTTAATTCCTCTGAGGCTCAACTTCCTCGTCTGTAAAATGGAGATAATTATAGCAACTGCCTCCATCATTTTTTTGTAAGAATAAGTGCATGACTGCAACCAGGCACTCAGTGACTACCTGTTCAGTACTACTCACGTGTGTGTTTAGAATTAGTTCTTGACAAGCAGAAGTTATATTCCAAGAGAGCCCAGAAAAATGGCATTGAAAAATTCATTTTTATGCCCTAACTACAACAGTTGTAGTAGAAATTTTTTAATATGGGAAATAAGCTTATGAGTGGAGGTAGCAGTCAACAGGAGGTGTTTAAAGAGCAGAGACAAGCTAAAGAAGATTTTAAAAGAATATTTCATAATATTCTTTGAACTCTTAGAACTTCTGCCCTGGCAAGGATTTAAGATTTTAGATTAGAGCATGTAAGGACTTTGTATTAGGCTGGTGTGTGTCTAAACAGATAATTAGCGATAGACAATTGTGCTGCTATGTAGGCCAAAGGTACTTCCCTTTCCAGGCTGGGCTATTCAGTACTTAAGGGTTGGTTTGATCTTCCAGAGGGTATTGATGATTAAATGACAAGTTGTTCACCTAGTCACTGGTGGCAAATACAGCAAGGCTGGATAAAGTTACAATATTTGCTTGATTTAGTGAAGTTAAATTTAGATGGAAGAATGAAATAATCATTATCTTTCCTACTGAGTCCCATATACTCCTAAGAGTTCTCAACACACAGCAGGTCTCATGCAGTACAATAAGCAAGACTGAATAAAACAAAATTTAATTAGGCTGAATAAAGCTTTGACATCTGCTTTTAGAAAATCATAGATTTCTTGCATTAACACATTTATCCATATTTCCTTGACATTCTGTCTTCATGTTTAAAGTTTGAACATATAATTTATTATTATCTCTTAAATCTATTCATTTTCAGGAGATTTTACATTTTTCAAAGATGGAGGTAGAGGAGTGGAAGTCTGCCGTAATTTGTCCTAAGAAGAAGGTTGTGTACCTAAATAAAATTTAAAATGATTTGAAGTCATGCCATCCTCTGCTATAATCTTCTATCAAGAAGGTCACAGAGATTTGGTTTTATTTAATTTTTTATGTAAGGAAAAAGTATCATAACAGATTTATATAAGGACCAACTTTCTGAATCCATCACCCAAATCTGGAAGCCAGGCAATAATAGATTTTTTAAATGTATATAATATAGACGGATATTTATTGCAGCATTGCTTGTAGTTACAAAAGGAAGTAAAACAAAATAAAAAACATCTAATGTCTATGAATAAGGAAGTGGTTAAATAAATTATACACACATATTTGTAAAAACAAACAAAACTAAAATCCAAAAAAATACAAAGCAAACTCCCTATATTTGTGAATATACATTTTAATGTCTTATGTGTTATTTTATGTAGTAATTTAATCAGTAAGTGTGTCCAACTCTTGCAACCCAACACCGTGGACTGTGGCCCACCAGGCTCCTCTATCCATGATTTCCCAGGCAAGAATACTGGAGTTGGTTGCCATTTCCTTCTCCAGGGAATCTTCCCAACCGAGGGATCAAACCCAGGTCTCCTACACTGCAGGAAGTCTCCTGAATTACAGGCAGATTTTTTACCAACTGAGCCACCTAGAGAAAGTTATAGAAAATAAACGCAAATCCTTTTATGTTGTGGGAAATAAAGCCCACCGGCCCAAACCCAAGAAATAGACTTGGGGACAAACCAGGTGCAGCAAGAAGTGAGGCCTTAATGACTGATGGTCTTGCAAGAGCTGATGTCTGGTGGGCAGGCACACTCAGCGTCATTACAATGGGTTTTTTATCCTCTCCACAGGCAAGTTCCTCCCCCAGTTCCTCACTGGCTGAGTACTACAGGGTTAATAATCTTTCCAGAATGTCACCTGGATTTATTAACCTTGCCATGCACTTCTTCCCAGTCTTATGTTTTGAATTCACCAATAGAATGAGCCCATGAAAAAGTCCTAGGCATTCCACTCTCTCTTTGTTTAGATTTCCCAGGCAAGTATCCTAAGGGCTATTTCTTCAGCAGGCTGTCACTCTGGGCTAGTTGTCCTTGAAAATGGACCACATTAAGTTTTTATTTCTTATAATGTGATTACCCAAGGATGTAGATAATAAGAGTTGGTGACTGTGTGCTAGCTTTGGATGTGGAGCTCAATATTGTTGAACAGGTACAATAGAAAGGTATTAATGTTGCCGTTTTAAATAATGAATAACTCTTTAAAAGGATTTAAATATGAAAGGCATTCTTGAAATGTGGAAGGACATGTCAGTATCCAGAGAAACAGGTATTTTTACACTTTATAGAATTTTCTAAGCTTTGGTATTCTATCTTGTGTCTCAAGTCCCAGAAGCTACAAAAACTTCATGTAATTGACATTCTGTCAAAAACAAGCAATACTAGGGATAGTCATAAAAGCAACAGATAGCTCCATTTCAAAAGTAACATGAAACAGAGTGGATTACAACGTTGGATTTTTTTTTTAATGGCTTAAAACAAGCTTATCTTAAATAAAGAGATTAAATAAATCTTTTAATTATTATTAAGAAAAAGTATTCCACATTCCATTAAATAAAAAGAAAGGAAGAAAGGGAATGAGGAGAGACAGAAAGAAAGGCAGAATAAAAATGAAAGAAAGAGCAGAAGGAAGGAAGAAAGACAGGGAGATAGAAAAAAAGAAAAAGGTAAAATCAACAAATATAGGTAACTCAATTTCCATTTCTACTGCTGATGATTGTGGGGGGTTTTAAGGCACGAGGATGAAAAGCAAAAGAGAAGCAGATGTGGTGATAGCTGCTGACTGTTCCAGAGCATCATCAAAGGCAGAGTGTATGTAGGAGAGGGATGTTAGTCTGAAAGGAATTTGAGGACTTGCCTATTTCCCATTTCTTCATCAAAGCATGATCAATTTCATTGGTACTAGAGCTCTAGAATTGCAGTGGCCCTGCAGTTGGGTTGGTCCTACTCCCACCTCCATTACAGATGTGGCCACAGCCCAGGGGCACTGTGCATGTGTTTGCAGTACACTGTCAGCTGCCAGTGGAAAATTACACCCAGCCATAGACTGGCCCAGGCACCATGTGAGTTCATGGGCTGACTATGGGAGTCTCACTCATGGCATTCCTCATCACTCCTAATGGCTGAGCAGCCACCAGTTGGAACAAGGTGCATAAAACAGGATCCCTCCCCAGCACTGAAGTGAGGAATGGAATATAACCTGGGTCAAGAAGCAAAGTTTAAAGTGTGCCAGAAATGGAAACAAGAGGAGGGATAACAAGTGAATCACAAAGGGAAGGGATAGCTGTCCTGACTAATCAAAACAGTCTGAGAAGCAGAAAAAAAAATACAAAGTATGAATGGTTTACATTGAGGGAATGACCTTAAGGAAGCCAGACATTTCAGAAGGAAAGACGCATGATTAAAATCAGAAAGTGCATTTTAAGAGTAAGTCAGGGAGAAGACTGTCCATCCAAATGTAAGACGTCAAGAATTTCTATTAACTTCTCATATCTCAGTACAGGAGGGATGGCTGTGTTAGGCTAAAGGCTTCTCAAGAAAACAAGCTGGCAAAATATCATGTCCCAAGGAGTTTTTAAATTTCCTCTCCAAATCTCATGCATTTGTTTGGGGCCAATTCCAAGCCTTTGTTTTCAAACAATGCTCTATTCTAAAGTTCTTCTGAGGAGAATATTGCCTCCAGGATGAGCTGAAATGACACCAAGTGGGACCCCAGAAGCCTTCCCTGGAGTCTTGCAGAGTGAGACAACTCTGATCCATCAATTTTCTGGGCTTCTTTCTGACAACACAGCCTGTGTGGGGAAGCCAGAGGCCGAGTAACTCAGCCAGCCCAGTCTACAGGAAGGCTGGTTTCCATCGGAGCGGCAGCCAGACTGTGTGACCCTTTCTTCTCCAGTTCACTGACGTGAAGCCTTCTGAGAAAGCCTAGAAGAGAGCTGCCATTTTGACTCAGGCAATTTTTTAATGTTTTCTCATCATGTGAGTATCTTTCACCTGTCCCCTTCAGCTTTCTGTTTCAATTGCTCATTCATACAGATGATAAAATACAGTTCTTTAAGTTGTCTTGTTAGGACCCAATGAAAATAGGGATGTAATTTTAAGGAAAAGATGGCATAAAAATAATGACCATGTTGTCCTATATTAACTAAGAGTATATATCTAAATTCTAATGTATTTGAGTACAAAAATTATCCCCAGGAGACACTCTGAAGCAAGAGAGAAATGTAGGCAAACAAATAGGAAGCAGAGATGCAAGGGGGAAAAAATCAATAGGTATGATTCTCACATCCCTCGTTATGGGTATATTTTCCATTTTGTCTTCTGCTAACTGAAGTTCTTATTAATTTTTCTTAATAAAACCTTTTTGTATGAATGTTCTTAACTGTCCCGCAATGGAAGGCAAAGAAATATGAAGAGCTACTGTTGTAGCCACGCCTCCCAGGAAACAAACTCACTCAGAAGGAAAATGCAGATAGTGGAGTGCAGTTTATTACACCGGCGGGCCCAATGCAGAATCTTCTCTTAGCCAAGGACCCCGGCCAGTTTTTGCCCCACTCCAGTACTCTTGCCTGGAAAATCCCATGGGCAGAGGAGCCTGGTAGGCTGCAGTCCTTGGGGTCGCAAGGAGTTGGACACAACTGAGCGACTTCACTTTCACTTTTCACTTTCATGCATTGGAGAAGGAAATGGCAACCCACTCCAGTGTTCTTACCTGGAGAATCCCAGGGATGGTGGAGCCTGGTGGGCTGCCGTCTATGGGGTCGCACAGAGTCGAACATGACTTAGCAGCAGTATATACCCTAAGTGTAGGTGCCCAAACCCACCTCCTCAAATTCCCTGAAACTAGTCTGAACAAAAGAAAAAGAAAGATACAATCAAAGTTAACCTGTGATTCATATGCCTTAAGCCTAGGTAATTAACAGTGGAGAATTATCAATAGGCTTGTGGTCATACCTCAATAAGCATAATAGAATGTATGATTCTGTTGGATTACACAGATAATTAGTGTATTCTTTTAGGCAATGGAGAGCCCTGGGGCTCTTCCTACTGGGGGCCTGGTTTTGCAGATGGTATGTCGTTTCCATAGATACTGGGCATATGGCTCAAAGTCCACAGCCCGGCCCAAGATGGAGTCCTGCTTTCAAGATAGAGCCTGTTCTGTTTCCTCCCTCACTACTTTCAATTAAATTTCTTTAAATCAAAATATTAAATGCATGACATATAAAAATATTTAAAACATCTAACAATGATTATAAAAAGCTTTAGCACAATTAGAAGAAAGAAGAAAATTCACTTCATTGCTTTCCTTTGCAAATCTAGCTGATCTGTCCAAGATTTCTTACTCAGATCTGAAAATGACACAGTCTCCAAATTTGCAAATTAATATTCTTTCTACTGAGCTTTCCTGATGGCTCAGAGGTTAAGAATCCACCTGCAATACAGAAGACACAGGAGACATGGGTTTGATCCCTGAGTTAGGAAAATCCCACAGAGGAGGAAATGGCAACCCACTCCAGTATTCTTGCCCAGAAAATTGCATGGACAGAGGAGCACAGTCCACAGAGTCACAAAGAGTCTGACACGACTGAGCATGAGCACAATTCTTTCTACTTAGCAGTGTGGTCTCAGGAACAGTTTATTGAACTTTTTCTTAATTCAGTTTCCTGAGCTATGATATGGGCAGCATAATGATATCTAACTCACAAGGATGTTATGAGGAATAGATAAATTTATATATTTAAATTGTTTAAAAAAGCAACTGCCACATAGAACTCTGTAGACATTAGCTATTATTACTTACCACCTTCCCTGAGGCTGAAACTCCAATACTTTGGCCACCTCATGTGAAGAGTTGACTCATTGGAAAAGACCCTGATGCTGGGAGGGATTGGGGGCAGGAGGAGAAGGGGACAACAGAGGATGAGATGGCTGGATGGCATCACCGACTCGATGGACATGAGTTTGGGTGAACTCCGGTGTTGGTGATGGACAGGGAGGTCTGGTGTGCTGCAATTCATGAGGTCGCGAAGAGTCAGACACGACTAAGCGACTGAACTAAACTGAACTGACTGACCTTGCCTTTCAATTAATTTTCTTTTTAAAACACCCTTCAAGTTATTGTCTTTGAGTGTTTAGTTGCTAGGTAGCAGTGAATCTTGGATGAGAATGGAAAATCTTTGCTTGTTCCTTTTCTTTCCTATCCCCCCAAAATGACTTTGCAGACCATCTTCCCTCTTCGAGCCCATATTACTTCATGGATAATCAATACAATTGATGATGATGAAATAGACAAAATATATGGAAGAAGGAATATGATTTCTATGTCCCAAATTAGACACCTAGGCCAGGGTGTGCCATTCACTGCCATCGTAATTATCATGACAAACTGATCAGGAATAAATTGAGCTGACAAATTGAACTAGGGAAAAATACACACCCATTAGTCATACATCACTTCAAATGCCACCTCCCCAGTGAAGTCTTCTCCAGTCCCACCCATCAGAATCTATTGCTCCCCTATCGACCATCCAGTACCACTTTGCTTGTACTTCACTTTTGTCATCAACCGTGTCGAGACCATGCATCATTCTTCCACTGCACTAGACTGCAAGCTCCTTGAAAGTGGAATCTGTATAATTCATCTTTCTGTCCAAAATCTTTATTCACTACCTCACAATAGTGATAGGTGCGCAGTAAATGTCTATGGAGTCAAATTCACAGACCTCACTTAGAGGTCGCTTATAAGCTTTCTTAAAATATTATATTAAGCATGGGTCATGCGTCTAAAATTCTAAGTTCACAATGATTGTGTGAAATGCTATCACTAATTTCATTTATGGGTGAGAAAAACTGAGGCCCAGAGAGGTTAAGGGATTTGCTCAAGGTTACTCTGAGTGGTACAAACAGAATGTAAACCCTGGTTCTATTGGACACTGCTCTTTGGTAAGAAGAAATTAAGAATCAAACACTTCTTTTTATTAGTGGATCTCACTAATTCCTTCTGAAACAGGATCTGACTTTAGGAATGCACTCTCTTTAGGGCAATTATTCTGTAATATTTTACCACAAGGTAACCCTGAGTGTCTTACATGAATAACACTGAGATGGGTAAAACTGCCAGTACCATCACCCTCTGGCCAGTAATGAAAACCCCAGCATATCAGCCCTTTGAAAAGTTCTTGTGGACAGACATGATTCCAGGGATTGGTCTGGCTTTGTTTTGTTGCTGTCAATTACTTGCTCCTTCATCTGTTGATACACCTTATGTAGGCTATCACAACAATGCCCATACCAGTAAAACTTGTCTGCACACACTCATGCATGCTCATGGGGTTGGCTTCCAGCTACTTCATCTCAGAACTGCAAAATGAACCAACTCTTTTCCAGCTGGAAAACCAACCAGCATAATGCATTAGTATTCAACACAAGCCTGTTAAATTCCACTGTGACCTTTCAAAGTCTATAATTTGAAAAGCATACTGAGTTATTTAAATATGTTGCTTCCTCTCTTTTTTCTAATCATACCATTTTTTAGTGATTCTTTCTTTTAAATCTTTTAACCATTTTATTAGCTTCTGTTTGATTATTCTTTGCAAATTCTCTGCAATATCTAACTTACGTCACTTTCTCATACTGGAAAGACTGATGATCATTTTAATCATGCATGTGTTGGGAGCCAATAGATTAACTACATGTTAGTGCACAAATCAAAGCAGAGAGTATAGTGTTGGAGTAAGTGTTTTAATTATGATTTTGTCTAATAATGTGATGGTACCAGCTAACACAGCCAGCTACAACTTTCTTTTCTTCTCTAAATGCTCTGGCTACCCACAGAAAAACAAAGGAATCTTGAAACATACAGGATGTTAAAAAGAGGCTTTTTAAAACTAATAAAGCCTAAAACATTTCCTACTTTGAGTTTAGAATCAGTGTGAAATTAAGATAATCATGCCAAGAGAACACCAGAAGCTACCCTGGGGGGAAAATGTAAGATGATATCCATTCAAAGCAATGGAGGAAGTAGAAGCCGTTCAATGTAAAACCCAGCATACTCCCCTTTAAACTAAAGGCAGGTTCTGGGTGGACCAGTGCAGAGCAGCAGGATGAGTGTCTTAGCATCCAGACACTCCCCCAGCTCACCCCACCCCAGAGCAGCCTGCCCCAGGCTTCCAGTATTACTCCTCGCAGCAGGAAAGTAGGCCCTGCATTCTCACTCCTCTTTCTCGGTGAGCTCCTTCAGCTCCATCTCCTCACCAACACTTCTATCCCACGCTGTGAGCTTCTCTCTGTTAGGGGCAGGGCACGTTGATTTGCAGCACCAGAGTGATGCGGCCTGTCCAGTGACTACCAGAGAAGCCAGAAGATGCCTCCCTGGGGACCAGCCTTCCCAAAAAGGCTATTTCATAGACCTTCCAACCCCAGTGGAGTGAGAGCTTCATGTGGATGAGACCTTCCAAGGGAAAAGCATCAAAAGCATTTCCTTTTCCTCCTCTTCCTGTTCTCATCAGCGTATGTCATGTCTAGGTTTAATTTGGGGAAAGGAACAAAGCAAGGAAGGGAGGAAACAGAAAAAAACATGAACAGAGTGACCGAGACTACAAAAGCACCCGCCTGCAGGCAGTGGTCTGCCAACTCAGAAAACACATCTGGGGCTGGTCGTTCTTCATCTGCAGTAAATCTCTAAAAATAAACTAAAAAGGTCTTCTTTCCTGAAGTTTCTATAGACTTCGATATCAAGATTCACTAGATCCTGGAAGTGAAGTGTGAGAGCTGTGAATAGCACAGCCCAAAACAGCAGGCAGGGCCGAAGAAAAGCAAGTCAGGTCTTGGATTCCAATGACCATTTTCCCCTCAGGTTTTAACTGGCACATCACTCCTCAGGGGTCGTTATCTTCATCTGTAAAAGCAGAAGTGGCAAATGCAATTCCACAGGCGTGGGGATATGGTGCGGTTCGTTGTAGCATCAACAAGAATCCCGTGAAGAATGCATGTATCTGGACGGACATCCAGTCAGTGAGAGACAGCTCTGGTGAGTGCTGTGTGCAAATGATGGCTTTTCCAACTGCTAGGACTTTCAGCATCTAAAGTGTTTTTAAAGAATGATGAGCGAGACTGCTCGAAGCTGGGACGTGTGTGTGTGCATGTTTTTATGACTCCACATAATTCTGGGAGTTTCATAAGCTTTTGTTCATATGGTGAACTTAAATTACACCATTAGGGACCCGCATCAAACTGACCCTCCACCTCCTCCATTGTTCAGAGGGCTGTTTTTGCTCTGTCTCTGGCCAGCCCATCACTCTACGTTGAGCCCTCTCTCTGTCTAGTGAACTCTAGCCTCACAGGAGGAGGGCCTTTATTTCAGTTCTATTTAATCTTCCATTTTTATTTCATTTTTAGATACAAAGATTTTACTGTGTTCATTCCTATTAAGACACACCCACTCTTCAGCTTGACCTGTGTACCCAACCTCCCTGAGATGCCATCTAGCTTCTGAATCTACAGGCAGCCTCAAGGTTGCTCTTGTTGAGACATGCGACAGGCTAAGACACTAAACTGTCATGGGACATCGTTATCCTATGGTGTCTGTTCTTGGCACATTTGGACCTGCTATATTTGAGTACATTCTTAATATACAGGAGCATATATGTTCCAGATGATAGATGTCATGCGATCACCCAAAGAGACAGTTGATTTTTAAATAGGTGGCCACATTGTTTTGGCAATGCTGAGTTGCCTCCTCTTAAAACATCCAGTAACTAGTAGGGGAGCATGAACAAGGCAGAATATTCTGCAGTAATAGGCTCTGCGGCATGAAGAAGACTCATTAGAAATAGAAATGTGGGGGAGTGCCTCCTTGTCCTCACTGTCCCTCACTGTCCTGCCCAGCAGGTGCCACCTCCTACTCAGTTGCAAACAAGAAGCTCCCACTAGTTCTCCAGCAGCAACTCTGTTGTCATAATCACCAAGCAAGGTTTGAAGCCAAGCAGCCCAAATGCCATTCTAAGTTTGTAAAATACGCAAAGATACATCAATACAGCAGGTGGAGGGTAAGCCTGCAGAATGCAACACACAGGCTCTGTAAACAGGGAGGAAGCTCTCGGCATAACTCTTAAAAAAGGATTGTGCAGAGTCCCTTAAAGATAATGAGAAGCAAATTGATGTCATCATTTGGGAGAAGAAAGGGTGATGATCCTGAGCAGATCTAGCCATCCTTTCCATCAGGTCACAAGGCCCCACCACATGCTTCACACTATCCCTAGATCCATGTGTCATTACTGTTTGCAGTTCATACGTTATCCATTGTTGCTGTTGTTAATATACCATTTTAAAACTGATTTGACTACCTTACAAAGTCATAACCATATAGTCCAGCTTCTTAAAAATAAAATGTGTAATCACCTGAAATTATTCCATGTTCTAAAAAGCAGGATAAAAACAACCAAAGCATAAGTGAAGGCTTATTTTGTTACCTTGTCTATTTTGTCACTATGAAAATTCTAGCCATTTGGTTGTTTCACTGGCTTTTATTTCCTATGCAAAGCTAACCAGACAAATACACGACCATAGTTTCCTGCTTTATGGGCATATTTTGTCAACATTTTAAGATTTTTTTGAAATCAGGTATTCATTGCATAATTAAATGAAAAGCCACTTGCCAGCCCCTAGAAGCATAACTTATGCTTTGTGATAACTACCTGAACATGTGCAAACTTAATTATGTAAAAAGGTACCTGCCCGTGTAAAATCACCTCTATTGAGATATTTGTAGTAATATTTAACAATTGTAGTACTACCTGTGAATAAATTTCAATCAAAATTGTCATTCACCAATTGCCATTTGAAATACCTTAAAAATTATTCCAGCAGAGAAATGAGAAGTTATTAAGTGCAGAAGGTTGTCATCTGTCAGGCCATTTGGAAGAAGGCAGTGGAACCACCAATCAGTCACATCAGAGCACAAGATCTCCAAAGCTTGGCAAAGTTGACATGACATGACCCACTCAAATTCTAGTTAGGATTATTGCCAGGGGAATGATCAATGCCAAATGGCTTCTAACTAACATTAGAGAGAAACTCAAATTCCGAATTAAGTCAGTGAAACAGCTCCAACCCACCAAGTAGCCAATGAGTTTAACAAAGTAGAAAAAGCCGGTAAAAACACATGTATATTCAAGCACTCACAGTAAAGTCCTAATGCTGCTAAGAATTTCATTATCATAGGGTATAATAGGTGTAGAGTAAGTTTTATAGGTGTTTTAAGATCAGTGATACATCTTCAAGTCCTGTGAAAAGAAAAAGGAGAAAGGAATGGGAGAATTCACTCATAACACCATGGTTGATGTTGGTGAAAATGACAAGATTATAATCTCACTTTTCCTTTGGTGTTAAAGATGAACTAGTGATATGTTCTTTGAACCATGAGAAAGAATATATTTCTTCAGCCCCATCTTTCAAAATTCAGCTTTCTCCATTAAGCTAACTGAAATCAAATGCTAGCAGAGACCTTTCTTATACCTCCAGAGATCTCCCATGATCTGGGAGGTCAGCCAACATCCTACAGGTTCTACTTTCTGGCTTTCATTCTTTCTTGGACCAAACAACTTAGGACAATTCATAGGCATAGATTTCATTTAAAAAACACTCTGTGCCTTTGTTGAGGAGAAGATGCGGTTCTCTGTCATACCCTTCATTTAAAATACATGTCTGGAGTCCAGTCCCTTGCTCCCAGGCCCTCTGCCCATATGTAAGATGACCTATAGTTTCAATTTGCCTGGGGCCATCTCACTGCGTGTTTGTTGTCAAAGTATTCCTTCTCCTTGACCATTTTCCCAGACGAAAGCTTTCCTAATACCATAATTACGTGCATGCTGCGTGCTAAGTCACTTCAGTTGTATCCGACTCTTTGTGACCCTGTGAACTGTAGCCCGCCAGGCTCCTCTGTCCATGGGATTCTCCAGGCAAGAATACTGGAGTGGGTTGCCATGCCCTCGTCCAGGGGATCTTCCCGACCCAAGGATCGAACCCGCATATCTTAGGTCTCCTGCATTGGCAAGCGAGTTCTTTACCACCTGCACCACAAGGGAAGCCCCTGTAATAAATTATATGATCACTCTATTCATATATGATATGCTAAATATAAAGAATTAAAAATTAATTTCAAGAAGGTACACGTCAATTCACTGTAATTCCTTATATGCAGAGTTGACCAACTGCCCAGAGAAAAATCTTAGATACAAATCTTGCACATCAACACTACTTTCAAAGTAAAGAACATAAAAGAGTTTAATAGCTCCAAAGCCTGGTCAAACTATGGAGGATGGAGTATATGTTGTTGGATATTACATGGAATTTAGTTGAGTAGATAAGGTAGATTATCGTCGGCCACTATCCAGGTGTTCTTTCCTCCTAACACGTAAAGGCTATGACTTCAGCCTGACTGGGTGAGTATAAAATCAAGAATGCACAGCCAACAAGAAGATTGAAGGTGGTGTGATCCAGACTCACTCATTCCTGTAGATGACGCATGCATTGTTGAAAAGGGCAGCAGTAGAGCGCAAATCTGTCATATTTCTGCCTAAGGATACTGAACAGCAATGCAAGGCCCAAATACCTTCGCCATGCATTCTTGGAAAAGAAGGCATGCCTTCTTCTACTGGGAAATATTAAAATGAAATGCCCTCCTATTAACCACCGTATCAGCAAGGTATCTTGTACAGTGATTCATTTTGAAAGAGAAACTCCTATCTAGAACGGCTATACTAAGTGGAATATAGAAAAATTAATCTAGGTTTCTCTATTGGAAAGAGAGAGAAAAAGTCCTCACATCATTCCAGGAATCTCATTCACCTTAGTGATACCATCACTGGACTGGGCTATCACTTTTCTCAATACAAAATTAAATTTCAAAACTATATTTCCATCTTTTTATACTAAGCTAATTTCATTTGCATGCACTTGCTCTTTTCTATTCAGAGAGGGCAATGGCACCCCACTCCAGTACTCTTGCCTGGAAAATCCCATGGATGGAGGAGCCTGGTAGGCTGCAGTCCATGGGGTCGCAAAGAGTCGGACACGACTGAGTGACTTCCCTTTCACTTTTCACTCTCATGCATTGGAGGAGTAAATGGCAACCCACTCCAGTGTTCTTGCCTGGAGAATCCCAGGGACGGGGGAGCCTGGTGGGCTGCCGTCTCTGGGGTCACACAGAGTCAGACACGACTGAAGCGACTAAGCAGCAGCAGCAGCAGCTCTTTTCTATTACTAGAACTTTATTATAATATTAACTAGACTGAATGACTTTTCTAGAATTTCTCTTCTACTTTTACCCCATCACCAGCTATGATAACTAGAACTTGGAAGTTTTATACCAACACAGAATTTTAGACAAGCCAATTTTGTTTGGGTAGCTGATGTTTAATAAAGAAGGCAAATAGATTCAGTGCTCCCTTGCCTACCCCCTAGAGAAAAATCTTGAGTTGCAAATGGGGCCAAATCTCCCCACCTCCTGCATCCTCTTTGATCAGAGCATAATCCTTCAGACTGGCTTTTACATTCCGGCCAAATCAAGACATGGCTCTTTGTAAGTAAGAATGGAAGAAGCAGAAAGGACAAGATGGGTAATTCTGCTTTAACACATCTCAGAATCTTGGGCCTCTCCCTTCCCCACACAACCTCAAGTAACCCCACCCTCCACACCCACCCTGCCTTGGCACTGTTAATGCCTGTCGGATTTTCCATTCCCTATGTGACGAAGCAGAACTATTAGATATTCACTAATGCCCTTGTAGCCTGAAGGGGCTTAAGAATCCAAGAAGGGACAGTAGAAAGAGTTCTTTTGCCTGTGTACTGAGAGGCTATTTCATAGAAGCATAGACATTAAATGCTCTTAAAGGGCTTTTAAAATCCAGGATTCTAGCTAGCAAGGTTGCTGTAAACTTTCCTTTCTCCTCTTTCATCTTAAATAGGCATGCAAGATGGAAAGGCCTCCATAATCGCTCAAGAGCATTTCAATTTGGAGAGGCATTGACTCTCAAATTTTCTATATAGTGAGTTTTCTTTCTGTTGGGTATATGACTATGCAAGATAGTTTTTATAATGTTCTAATTTATAAATCTGGAAGAATTTTTTTAAGATAGCTGCAGATTTGAAGATTAGAACCAGCATATGCAGAACTAAACATATTCCTTACATCTGATTTGTACAATAGGCCAACTCCATCCTGAATATGTTCCCTGCCCATAATAACAAAGAACTTAGTCAGTTTGAGCTGTGATAAAACAGTGACAGGTTTTATCCTGTATTGCTTCTACATAGGAGAACAGAGTCCATTTTCCCAGGGGAGATTAAACAAGAACAGAGAAATACAAAAAAAGACAACAAATCATAAATGTTGGCAAGGATGTGGGGAAAAGAGAAGCCTAGTTCACTGTTGATACGAAGGTAAATTAGTGTAGCCGCTGTAGAAAACAGCAGGGAGGTCTCAAAAAACTAAAAATAGAACTACCAGCCTGCAGTGCGGAAGACCCGGGTTCGATCCCTGGGTCGGGAAGATCCCCTGGAGAAGGAAATGGCACCCCACCCCAGTACTCTTGCCTGGAGAATCCCATGGACGGAGGAGCCTGGCAGGCTGCAGTCCATGGGGTCGCAAGAGTCGGACATGACTGAGCGACTGAACTGAACTGAACTGAACTGATGATCCAGCAACTCCACTCGGGTATATGTCTAAAAGAAGATAAAAACACAAATTTGAAAAATTGCACCCCAATGTTCATATGTTCATAGCAGCATTATTTACCATAGGCAAAATGTGTGTGTGTGTATATATATATACATATATATATGTATATATATAGTAGTATTGAATAGAATACTACTCAGTTATAATGAAATTTTGGCATTTGCAACAACATGGATGAACCTGGAGAGAGTATTAGGCTTAGTAAAGTAAGTCAAACAGAGAAAAACAAATATTGTATGTTTTCACTTATATGTGGAATTTGAAAAATAAAACAAATGAATGTATATTAACAAGCCAGAAACAGACTCAGAGAACAAACTAGTAGTTTCCAGGGAGAAGAGGGTGGGCAGAGAGGCAAGATAAGGAAAAGAGATTGAGATATGAACTGCTGGTATGAAATCAATTAGATACAAGGATGTAATATACAGCTCAGGGAATACAGACAGTATTTTATAACAACTTTAAATAAAGTAATCTATAAAAATATTGAATCAATATGTTGTACACCTGAAACTAATATAACATTGTAAATCAACTATACTTCAGTTAAAAGAAACATATTATCCACCAACTGCACTCCTAGGTATAAACCCCAAAGAACTGAAAACAGGTGTTCAGACAAAACTTGTACACAAATGTTCATAGCAGTACTATGCACAATAGCCAAAAGAACAACTCAAAAGATTAAAAAAGAAGAAGAAGAAAAGAAAGAGATACAATGGCAAAGGAATTCCTCCTTTGAGGGGAGTTATTCCAGATGTACCACATTCCTTGGCCTAGACCAGTGAAAGGTGTTAGGAATGCTTCCTAGAGTATATACACTTACTGAACTAAATTCCTTTAACAATGAGCTTCACCTATCAAAAAAGCAAAATGCCATATTTTAAACCCTTAGAAAAATTCAGATCCTATCCAAATTGAATGTGTAATTAGCAGGTGTAGTCCTCCTAGAATCTAACATTTTCCTTCTTGGAAAAAAGTATCAGTACTTCCCTGGTGGTACAGTGGGTAAGAATATGCCTGCCAGGGCAGGGGACATGTTTGATCCCTGGTCCAGAAAGATTCCACATGACATGAAACAGCTAAGTCTGTGTGCCACAATTACTGAGCCTGTACTCTAGAGCCCATAAGCCACAACTACTGAGCCTGTGTGCTGCAACTACTGAAGCCTGTGTGCCTTAGGACCCGGGCTACACAACAAGAGAAGCACTGCAATGAGAAGCCTGAGCACGACATCTAGAGAGTAGTCCCCCCTCTCCACAACTAAAAGCCTGCGTGCAGCAGCAAAGACCAGCATAGCCAAAAATAAAATTATATATATTAGACTCAGTCGTCAAACTGAGTTTTTTTTTAAAGTATTATATCTGGAAATAAAATCAAGCTGATCTAGATTTTTTTCTTAAAAAATTTTTTGCAAACTTGGGTTTACTGAATTGTCATAACCTAAACAGACCTTATAAGTGATTCTTATAATTAAGAATCACTTTCAAAAATGTTATCATTATAGTTTTGAAATTGCTAAAAACACACTTTTTGGTTAAATAGATCCTTCCTTTTCCCTTCGGAGAAGGCAATGGCACCCCACTCCATTACTCTTGCCTGGCAAATCCCATGGACAGAAGAGCTTGGAAGGCTGCAGTCCATGGGGTCGCTGAGGGTCGGACAAGACTGAGCGACTTCACTTTCACTTTCCTTTTCCCTTAAACATTAGCCCAGCTTATTTGATGTAGCAAATATTCTAAACTGAAGTTTATCAACATCAGCTTTAGTGAATTGTTTTATTGGACCTGTACATTGTAAAATATTCAGCAGCATCCCTCACTTCTACCCATGAGATGTCAATAGCACAAGCCCCTCCTCCCTACCCAGTTGTGAAAATCAAAAATCACCAGTCAGAAAGGCCATCATTAAAAAGTCTGTGTGTGTTTTAGTTGCTCAGTTGTGTCTGACTCTTTACAACCCCATGGACTGTAGTCTGACAGGCTCCTCTGTCCATGGAATTCTCCAGGCAAGAATACTACAGTGGGTTGCCATTCCCTTCTCCAAGGAATGTTCCCGAATCAGAGATTGAACGTGGGTCTCCTGTATTGCAGGCATATTCTTTACCTTCTGAGCCACCAGGGAAGCCCCAAATACTGGACAGGGTACTGTTGGTGGGAATAAAATTTGATGCAGCCACTATGGAAAACAGTATGGAGGTTTGTTAAAAATCTAAACGTAGAGTTACCTTATGATCCTGCAATCTGACTCCAGGACATATATATATGGAGAAAACTATAATTCAAAAAGATACATGTACCCTTATGTTCATTGAAGCACTATTTATAACCAAGACATAAAAGCAACCTAACTGTTTGACAGATGAATAGATAAAGAAGATGTGGTATATAAATATACAATGGAATATTACTCAGCCATAAAAATGAACGAAATAAGGCCACTTGCAGCACCATGGATGGACATAGAGGTTATCATACTAAGTGAAGTATGTCAGACAGAGCAAGACAAATACCATATGATACCACTTATATATGGAATCCAAAATATGATACATATGAACTTTTATACAAAACAGAAATAGACTCACAGACATAGAAAACAAACTTATGGTTACCAGTGGGAAAAGGTGGAGGTGGGAGGGATAAATTAAGAGTTTGGGATAAACATATACATGCCACAGACATAGAAAACAAATTTATGGATGTCGAAGGGAAAGGGGATGCATTAAGAGTTTGAGTTTAACAAACACACACTATGGTATATAAAATAGATAATCAACAAGAATATACTGTATAGCACAGGGAACTATACTCAATATCTTATAATAACCTATAATGGAAAAGAATCTGAAAATAGAATTTACATAATGTATATATATATATACATATATATAATCACTGAATCAGTCTATACATCTGAAATTAGTACAGCATCATAAATTAACTATACTTCAATTCACATGCTAGCAAGGTAATGCCCAAAATCCTTCACACTAGACTTCAACAGTATGAAAGGAGAACTTTCAGATGTACAAGCTGGATTTAGAAAAGGCAGAGGAACCAGAGATCAAATTGCAACATCTGTTGGATCATATAAAAAGTAATTCCCCCCCAAAAAATCTACTTCTGCTTCACTGGTTATGCTAAAGCTTTTGACTGTGTGGATCACAGCAAACTGTGGAAAATTCTTAAACAGATGGGAATAACAGTCCACCTTACCTGCCTCTTGAGAAACCTGCATACACGTAAGGTAGCATGTAAGGTGGTCTGGATGCTGGGAAAGATTGAGGGCAGGAGGAGGTGGGGATGACAGAGGGTGAGATGGCTGGATGACATCATCAACTCAATGGACATGAGTTTGAGCAAGCTCCAGGAGATAGTGAAGGACAAGGAAGCCTGGAGTACTGCAGTTCATGGGGTCGCATAGAGTCAGACACAACTTAGCAACTGAACAACCACAAGAGCAAAAACAAAATAAAATCTTTTCAGACACAGTAAGTATGGTAATAATGGGCTGCAAGGGATATAATGAGAGCACAGAAGATGGACAAGGACAGACAGAATTTGGGGAATAGGATGTGCTAGGCCATAGACAAAGGGCCAACAGAGGATGAGATGGTTGAATGGCATCACCAGCTCGATGGACATGAGTTTGAGCAAGCTCCAGGAGACGGTGAAGGACAGGAAAGCCTGGCGTGCTGCAGTCCATGGGATCGCAAAGAGTCAGACAGGACTGAGCGACTGAATAACAACAACAACAAGGGCATAGGGGCAAGACATAGCATACTGTGGCTGATATCTAGAGGTTTGGGCCAGGAGTGATAAGAATTAGGGGTGAAAGAGAGGGAGGCAACCAGATTGTGCAAGGCCAACTTGTTTTATTTGCTCCTCGAGAACTGAATTTTCCTCACAGCCATTCCTTAGTCATGCCATTTAAAAAGCATCACATAAAATATTACTTTTAAATATTGACAACTGAATGCCAGCAGCATTTTTGCAGAAGATTAATTAAGTCATATTTATGGACAAAGTTTATTCCTTTAGGCCAAACCTGCATAACTGAATTATTTTCCCTAGTATTGGTAACGCATCACTTTCTTTGAAACCTACTTGGAATGCATCCACATCTTCACCTCATCATAAATCCTTGTCACAAATGTTTTTTTCTGAACAGGATTGGCATCTTTGTTGATTTCTAGCTTTGTTTGGTCTTATATTGAAATGCTTGGTCTTATATTGAAATGCCGGCTTTGTCCGAGTAGTGCTTGAGAGAAGCAGTTTATCCATCTGCATTCTATTTCAGACAGAGCCATTGACTCAGGGAGTGAGACACTTGACCTACTTGTGACTCCCTTAAGCTCAGCAAGAGAGCAAAAGTTAGGTCTCTGATTCTATCATCAGCACTGACACTTTCTGGCAAAAGGAAATTTAAATTTAAAAAGAATGAGGCTTTAACATCATCATTTTGTTATCTTTTCTTGGGTGATTTAGTCCTGTGACAGTACTGGTAAAGAAAGTCAAGTTTTAAAATGTGCAATAAAGGAACAGAGTCTATGCGACTCCAATAATCTTCCTTTCACGTCACAAAATAATCAATCCTTGCTAGAATTGTGATGTCTACTCTTGTTCTCCTCCTTTATTGAAGAATATGGGGAAACATCAGTTCCCACAAATATTTATTACAACCACTCTGAGCTAAGCACTTGAATATGAACACGACCTAATGGATAGAAAGTTGACTAAGAGTTAATATAGTGGAGGATACAGATAAAGACACAGATCATTAGAGTCCAGGTGATAAATGTGTGATTGTGTAAAACACAGAAAGAAATAGCTGACCCATGAGATGTACACATTGGTATATTTAAAATGGATAATCAACAAGCACCTACTTTGTAGCATAGGGAATGTTGCTCAATGTCATGTGGCAGCCTGGATGGGAGGGGAGTTTGGGGGAGAATAGATACATGTATGTGTATGGCTGAGTCCCTTTGCTGTCCACCTGAAATTATCACATTGTTATTCAGCTATTCTCCAATATAAAATTAAAAGGTGTTTTTTTTTTTTTAAATAAAGAAATAGCTGATCCAGTGGGAGAGGTCTGCAGTTAAGATTCTTTAGGGAAGAGACCCAAAGCATCCTAGAGGAAATAGCCTGGGAGCTACCTCTGCAAAGGTGACAGGCAGTTAATTCGGTGAAGAAGAAGGGAAATTGCTCACATGGAGAGAAAGCATGAGCAAAGAGACAGCAAGGAAGGTCTCAGGGCCTGTACAGAGGATGCAAGTCTGGGAATATGGCCGGAAGATCCCTGGAAAGGATTGGAGGCTTTACCCGATAAGCACTAGGGAACTGCTGAAGGGTTTTAGGCTAGAACATGACAAAGACAAATTGGTATTTTTGAGAAATTCCTATAATATCTGGGTAGAAAATGGGTTTAAAGTAATAACCAGAGAGAGGTAAGGCAGCTAGTTATTCTTTGTTGCAGTTGTTCAGACAAGGAGTGACTTGGGTCAGTTCTTCAAAAGTGGCGGGGGGGATGGAGCAGAAACCTATAAGAAATGTGACCTGGTGTCTAGAGGAACTTAAGATTTTAGAGACTGTTTTTAAAAGGAAATGAGGAGAGTAAAATTCTTAAAGATAAATTGAAGTGCTTATATTTATTAGACCTGAAAACAACAATCCACGACACTTGGTAAGCACTCAAGAAATTAACCAGGAGTTAAAATAAGGCAGTGGGGCTCCATTGTTGGAGTGGGGTTGGGTAGGGGGAAAAGATCAGGAAGTATAAAATTAAGATTTTTTTTTTAGAAGAAGTAAAAAATGTATTCAAAGTAAGTTCATACCATGTAAATACTCTATAAATATATGACATATAATATGAATATTATGTTACTAGAGTTAATTGTCAAAGAACTAACATGGAGCATGTGTGCAAAGCTTGCTTCTTTTAAAACTGTGTCTGTTAGGGAACTGTGCATAGAAAAGTACTTAGTGCATAATCATTGAGAGAAGACCAAATGGAGGATAGAAAATAGGAAAGAGAAAAGCAGATCGGGGAGTTAAAAATATGCCCACAAGAAAACAGCCTGAATAATAATAGAAATGCTTGAAAAAAGATTTAAACAACGATTTCTCAATAGTGAGAATTATTAGACACCAAAAAATGGAAGTAACTTCAATAAAGTGGTCAAGAGCTAGGATACTGGAGTTCTACTGCCTTGGTTCAGATCCTAACTCCCCAGGTTAACAGCTGCATGAACTCGAGCCATTTCCTTAACTACTCTGAGCCTCAGTATCCCCACATGTAAGCTGGTTATTAGGCTTGGTGGGGATTAAATATGTTTGCACATACAGAGTCCTTAGACTAGTACCTGATACAACGTAAGCATCATTTCATATTGGCTCTTTATTACTATTATTGGAATTGAAATTTGTTGAAGATGGTGGTTGGAGAAGGCGATGGCATCCCACTCCAGTACTCTTGCCTGGAAAATCCCATGCGCAGAGGAGCCTGGTAGGCTGCAGTCCATAGGGCTGCAAAGAGTCAGACATGACTGAGCAAATTCACTTTCACTTTTCACTTTCATGCATTGAAGAAGGAAACGGCAACCCACTCCAGTGTTCTTGCCTGGAGAATCCCAGGGATGGGGAGCCTGGTGGGCTGCTGTCTATGGGGTCGCACAGAGTCGGACATGACTGAAGCGACTTAGCAGCAGCAGTAGCAGCAGAAGATGGTGGTACTTCTTGTTTATTGTTTGTTGGGGTCAATGGAGGGAGTGGGAACAGGTTCCAGTTTTTCTTTGGGACCAAGTCAGTGATTTTGAGAATCTTCTCATTCTAAGGAATTGATTTATAAGCAGTCATCTGACAGTCTTGCCTGTCACCACCAGTCAAAATTTGCATGCATTTTGAAATGACAGGCTATTTACCAGTAATGTCCTGTGCTCTCAGCCTGGTCCATGAAGCAAGAAAGACTGCCTCTTCCTCCATAGGAAATCTACTTCCTTCCCAGTCATTTTGCAACTCCAGCTACGGTACAGAGAAGGGTTGGGATCCATGATCTGTCGGTGCCTAGTTTTCTGAGAAGACAATGTGGTATTTCTCTAAACAATTAATCTAAATGCAATCATGGTAGATTTGTTAAATTGGATTTAGCCCAATTTAGCTCAGTATTAAGAAAAGATGATCATTTTTGGCAGCTGCAGACAAAGTACAAAATATTTAGGACATACAAGACTAATTTCAGTTGCATTGCATGGAATCTGCAAATTATCATTTGCCTTTGAAATGAGCTACTGGCTGAGCCCTAGAAATGACTGCCAGACACATGCAAAATGACCCAATTCAAAGGGATTATTTCTGCACCAAAAGATCTAAGGCATAAGTGTTTGCTTTAGTGACTATAATTGTCTTCAACAAAACAAAGACGGGGAAGAAATGCAGCCATTTTGCAGGGAAATTACGTTGTTTCATGGGCCTTTTAAAATATAGGAAAAAACAGGAAAAATCACATTTCTAAACTGCAATTTGCCTTAGCTGGTGCATGCTTCAGTTAATGCAACTAGAGGAACTCCTTTGGAAACTCAGGTTTTAACGAAAAATCAACTGCTTATTTTGGCACCACATGTCACCGAAGGTGCTGATTGAAGAAACTATTTTACCAATTGACTGCACTCTGCTCTTTTCCAAAGTACTGACCAGTTGTGATGCTTTCAGCTTCTAAAAGCCAAAAGAGCTTCCTGTGCATGTGTGTGCTCACTCAGTTATATTCAACTCTATGTGCCCCCATGGACTGAAGCCCTGCTGCCGCTGCTGCTAAGTCGCATCAGTCATGTCCGACCTGTGCGACCCCATAGACAGCAGCCCACCAGGCTCCCCCGTCCCTGGGATTCTCCAGGCAAGAACACTGGAGTGGGTTGCCATTTCCTTCTTCAATGCATGAAAGTGAAAAGTGAAAGTGAAGTTGCTCAGTCGTGTCTGACTCTCAGCAACCCCATGGACTACAGCCCACCAGGCTCCTCCGTCCATGGGATTTTCCAGGCAAGACTACTGGAGTGGGGTGCCATCGCCTTCTCCGGACTGAAGCCCTAGTTAACTATAAAATGTGATTTCCTTGTGCCTTGCACTAAAGCTTAAGGGTATGTGTGCACATGTGGTTTGGTTTGTATTTGGTTTAAAATAACATCATGGAGGATACCCTCTTTTACTATGACTATCTTCTTTTTGATAAGGAGACTATTGCAGGGCAGAAAAAGAGAAACTCAGAAGTCTATGTGCTTGTCTATAAGCATTTGTGTGTGTGTATTGTTTGCTCCTAATAATATGTCAGGCACTCCCACAGACTATCACAACAAAGGCATTTTATACTGTTCAAATATCTCCCAGTGCTTATATTAGAATGCAGATTTTTTTCAGCAAGCAACCACAAATTTCCCCTTTACTAGCACTTATCTCTCTCCTTCAACTATTTGTCCACTTCACCTCTCTTCCACCAGTAGTCCTAGCTCCTTCTTCCTATTTGCACATGTTTTTTCCACTATTCCTTAAACAGGTATGGTTGGAAAAGCATTTGTGAATTTTATATTATAAAGCCTTTCAAAGTTCTAGCAATCAAAATGCCCAATACTTCTCAGTGTTCTCAGAACTAATCCTGGTGCTCAAGTTGTTTACAGACTGGGGGCGGGGGGTGGGTGGTGGGAGGGGCCGTGCGGGTGGAGTGTAACATATGTTGAACCACAAAATCTGAGGGTTGAAAGAACCTGAGAAGCTCTCTGATCAGCATTGTTCCTCTGAGGAGGTATTCTCTCTGTGACATAGTGATGAACTACCCTGAGGCAGCGCAGGCTTCTGGGCTTCCTAGGATAGTGAATTCACTGCCATTGACAGATCCAGTTAGTACACTTTTCTCTCAAATAAAGAGATAAAATTTGATTTCTTATGCCTTTTCCTATTGGCCCTAATTATGCTAAATTGATTCTTCTTCCACATGTGAACTTTTTCAGATATTTAACTTTTTCTATTATTAGAGATACATCTTGGGCTATTTTTCTCACTTTGTATACTTTCCTTGAACAGTTACATTTATCCTGTGACTTTATAATTCTCAGTATCATGATGACTCCTATATGTTTTTTTTTCCCAGCTTAGTTTTCTCTCTTGAGCCTTAGATCTGAGTTTCCATTTATTTCCTCTGTGTTGCACAAGTTTCCTTAAACTCAACTGCCTTCATGATCTCCCTTGGGTCCCAAACCTGTCTCCTTCTCCCAGGACCCCTGTGTGAGTGAATGTCAGCTTCGTGTACCTCAAACCTCAGAGCCATCTTTGGTTCTCCATTCCCTCTCATTCCCATGATAAAAACAGAAAGAGCCACTAAGGATTTTTAAATGTTCAAGAGACACAACAAAATGGATTTTTTAAAGAAAAAAAATTATCTGTAGTGACATATAAAACAGATTAGAGATGTATGGATTTAATGTAAGGAAATCAGAAAGGAAGCAGGTTTTCAGGCAGTAATATACAGGTAAATGGATAAGTATGTGGACAAGAAATTTGGAAATTAAAACAGCAAGAGACAGAAGACATGACAAAGAAAGAAGCAATATGACAGTCTATACATGGATATAATAGAAAGTAATGGTTTCAACTAAATCTGACTGGCGTTCATAATAGAGTGAAGAATCACCTACTTGAAATCATTAGCCATCTAAAATCTCTTTTCCTCTGTAAGGAACAGTCATTCACAATCAATAACTTTAAAATTCTCTTTCCAAACTCTGCTTCTAATTCTCCTAGGTATGGAAGATGTGAGACACAGGAGTTATATTTTTGCCCAGTTTTGAGATCTACCCCAGGTTATTTCCTGCAGTGAGTGACTGGGGAGAATCCCAGGCTAGTTTATGAGCTATAAGCTTCAATGACACTAATACTTTACTTGAAAGATAATTCCATATGCAAATAATTTCCATGGGTATGAAGTTCTATCACATATTTGAACAGTAGCTTTCATGAGACTGAATAATCATTATGAACAAACAGGTGGAGTAATAGTGATGATGCCTAACATTAATATATGCACTTTAGGAGTCTTCACAGTGTTATATGAATGAGAAAACTAAGAGCTGAGAATATTTTGCAAGCTCAGAATAGTAGAGCTCAGTTTGGCTGTCAGCTGGTGCTGACAAGACAGGTACCCACTGGATATTTTAATTGTTGGTTGAGCCTGCATGAGAAATAGGATAGTGAAATGTAGCTGAGACAAATGGTGAAGACATTTTTTCCCTCTTTGATGAGCTGGGGTGTGGGTTATTCTAGTATTACAGGTCTCATTCCCTGAATCTTGAAAGTACAATGTAGAATAAAAATGATGCAGCAATAGAGAGTTCACAGAGGTCAAACCTATTGGACATTTCAGGATGCTACATCTGTATACTTTCAAGATAACTTATTTTAGCAACTAACTCTAACATAAAACCAAGGAAGGATCCAGAATTCAATCATCTGATTTTTATTGAGAATGTCCTATAAACCTATCATGAAGCTAAAGGCTCTGTGACATTTGAGTAGTGCTCTAAAAAACTTGCATGGGAATTATTTTCTTTGATCATCATGAAAATTCTACACATTAGTTAAAGCAAGTAATATTAGAAATCATACATGAATAAATTGAAGTTTTAGGAGCTCTATAACCTGCCCAAGATTCCAGAATCAGTAAGGGGTTCTGGTTAATAAGGACTCCAGCTAGAATTCTGTGCTTTTCCCTGAAGAACATACTATCTCCCAACGCAAGCCAAGATTAACCCTCAAAAAAATAAATTCATATGTTAGCTTAGTTTTTAAGACTGAGGCACAGGAGGAAGTAAGAAAGAGGAAGACAGATGCCATATAATGTCACGTATGTGGAATCTAAAACATGCCACAGATGAACTTATTTACAAAATAGAAACTGACTCAGACAAACGAAAAAACCTATGGGTACCAAAGGGAAAAGGGGGTGGGGTGGGAGATAAATGAGGAGTTTGGGATTAATAGAGACATACTACTACATATAAAACAGATAACCAATGAGGGACCTACTCTCATAGTGCAGAGAACTATGTTCAATATCTCATAATAACCTATAATGAAAAAAATATGAAAAAGAATATACACAATTTATATGTATATATGTATAGAACTGAATCACTTTGCTGGACACCTGAGACTAACATAACATTGTAAATCAACTGTCCTTCACAATAAAAATAAAAAAACAGAGGCACAGGAAATAGAAGAAAAAGTTAAAAAAAATCAAGGTCAAATACTGTTGGTTATGGGATCATTTTAATGTAGTGGTTCTAGTTCTGTTTTGGCTCCAAAGCCTACGTTGTTTATTCTATAGCACTCTGATCACACCTAAAGTCATAACCTCCAGCCTTAGTTTATCTTATTCCCGTAACTCAATATTCAACCATATTTTAGTGTGCATAGTCTCCCTGACAGACTCTGAGATCATCACGGAAGTGGTGGCTAGGTGACTTGTCTAAGGGCACACAGTTGAACACGGCAGCACAAGGATTTGGGGCAAAGCTGACAGAATACAAAACCCGTACTCTTGGCTTCCTTGGTGGCTCAGATGGTAAAGAATCTGCCTGCAATGCAAGAGACCTGAGTTTGATCCCTGGGACAGGAAGATCTCCTGGAGAAGGGAATGCCTACCCACTCCAGTATCCCTGCCTGGAGAATTCCCTGGACAGGGGAGCCTGGAGTGCTGCAGCCCACGGGGTTGCAAAGAGTCAGACATGACTGAACAGCTAACACTACTGTCTTTTATATGATAATCAATAACCAAGCAAGTGTGCATGTGATTTTTATATATACATAACAGAAGATGAAGGGCTATGACTTTTTTATTACTGATTCTTGTTTAAAAAAATAAATTAATCCCTACTGGCTTGAATAGTACAAACTGACTAAATATATTCAGCCAGCTTTAATTCTCAATTGATAAATGAACTCATATACAAATATATGATATCTCTTCTGCATTTACCTTGTTGTAAAGATTATACCCACTGTTTGCCTGTTAAAAATTATTTTTAAAATACATTGAAAAGGTTACAGTGACTATCCATCTTAAGAAGTAATTGAAATTGAGCCAGTTTAGAAAGAGGGAAACCAAATAGAACAAAACACTAGAACAGGAAAAAATAAATAAAAGCTAAGAAATTAAAAGTATATTTGTTCAGCTGTCTATTTTAAACCTCGGGTAGGCACTTAACCAAATGTGGGTTTATTTTTCTCACTTTATAGAAGAGGTCTAGAAGTAGATGGTCAAAAGTTTTTACAGAGTTATGAAATGTCATCAGGCATCTTATCTTTCTTTTCTGTCATCCTCAGTGTGCAGATTTCGTCTTCATGTTCACAAGATAATTGCTGCATTCCTAGGCATCACATACACATTCTGGGCAAAGGGTAAAAGGCAAAAGTTAAGATGCCAAATTAACCTGTCCCTTTTAAAACACCCAAAAAATTCTTAGAAATTTTCTACTTCAGAACTATATACCAAGAGTGTGCATGCGTGCATGCTCAGTCATGTCCAACCCTATGTGACTCCATGGACTGTAGCCTGCCAGTCTCCTCTTACCATGGAATTTTTCCAGGCAAGAATACTGGAGTGGATTGCCATTTCCTCCTCCAGGGGATCTTCTTGACTGAGGAATCAAACCCATGTCTCCTGCTTCTGTCTCTTTACCACTGGGGAGCCTGTGTACCCAAGCACCTCCCCTGATTGCAATACAAAGGAATTTAGGAAATTCAGTTGTGGTTTTGGTGAACAAAATTGGGAGCTATCATTTCAGAAGATAGAATGCATATGAAAGAGGCAAGCCTCATTAACTACCATGGAAAGACGTTAACAAAATTGTCATTATTCACAGACAATGTTTGTGAAATAAAAAACTAAAATAACCTGTAAAGAAACCACTAGGACTAAAAATGCTATATGTATACAGTATATAATTTTTAATTCCTATATACCAATAACAATTAGAAAATATATTTTAAAATATTTACAGTAATAACAAAAGTTATTTTATGCCTAGGAATAAGTAAATCTAATAAAAGATATAAGAGCTTATGAAAAAATATATCAAACTTTATTTAAAAAACATAAACAGATACCTATATAAATGAAAAGCTGTATTGTCTTCATAAATGTAAAGATATATTATCAACATAGTAATTCAAGTTTGTATTGATTCAAATCCAAGTTTGTCTGTGAATTCAAGACACCAAGATAGTTTTGCAGAGCAGTGTTTTACAATGCTGTCTTCTGCCAAAGCTAATAATAAAAGTCACAGTGAGTTGTATGATTCTTTTATTTTACAAATGTTACTAATTTTAATGGAGCCAATCATTATTCTTTTCATCTATGGTTTGTGATTTCTATATTTTTAGATATTTTCTTTCTTATCCTGAGATTATGGGGCTTCCCTAGTGGCTAGGTTGGTAAAGAATCCACCTGCAGTGCACGAGACCCGGTTCAATCCCTGGGTCAGGAAGATCCCCTGGAGAAGGAAATGGCAACACACTCCAGTATTCTTGCCTGGGAAATCGCAGGGACAGAGGAGCCTGGCAGGCTACAGCCCATGGGGTTACAAGAGTCAGACATAACTTAGTAACTAAAACACCACCATCTCTAGGTTATAAAGATAGTGCCCATGTGTCTTTTTTGAAGAAATTTTCCTTTTTCCTCTTTCAATAGGTTATAAGATGGAATTCTACAGAGCACATTGATGGAAGACATCTGCTAAATGCTCTTCCAGACCTGATGAGTAGAAAGAAATACCTGTGTCAACAATCACGTGGGCCATCTGCTTAGCTGAGGCAGCCAGCATCAACCTCCTCTAGAAGGACAGAACATCACGTTACGCCTTTGTCATCAGACACAGACAACTGTCATAAGGAGACGGGTTCACACAGCCACGCTTTGGAAGCACCTCTGCTCTCCTCCAGCCCTCTCTGGCCTCTATTTTTGCCATGAAGTATTCCTGAACTGGGACTGTGCTATAACAGTTTTCATTTTAATTTTTAACAAATATTTCCTTTCTCCTTAGACTCTACAAACAATGCCTTTTTTAATCCCTTAATGCTTCTCTCAGCTTCAATTTTAGTCCTCTTCTTAATTTTTTCTTTTTTTCTGAACAGCTGAAAGCCCCCTGCAGTGGAAGCATGGATTCTTAACCATTGGACCATCAGGAAATCCCTGAAACTATGTATTATAATTAATTATATTTATTTGCTTATTGGAGCTCTTAGCTCTTCCATTCCTGACTGTTCCCAGCGCCCACTCACTCACATAGCTTCCTCCATCCCGGTCTTCCCAGGTCTCTCAGGCTCCACCTCTCTTGTCCAAATACACCAGACCTGTCCTTTACCCCTTGGTCTGATCACTTAACTAAGCTAGCCAGGTAAACCAATCTTCAGTGATGAATTGTGTGGGTAAAATAGACTTCCGTCTTACTCCTTCTTCTTGCCATGTTTGTGTTTTAAGAGGCATTTTCATCAGTCCTGTCAACTGAAAAAAAAAATGCACAATTATAAAAATGAGTGTTATGTTTTACTTGGCGGACAAAACTCAGGACTTAAACCCGAGATGCAGCATCTCAGATAACTCTGAAGGACCACTCCAAAGAGGCGAGGGGCACAGCCAGGATATACAGTTTTTGTAACAAAGACCAGGATGGACGGAATATCAAAAGTTTACTGTTAATTAAAGAAAACCAGATATCTCCAGTTAAGGAATTTAGCACGTTTCTATGTATAGGAGGGTGCAAGAGTCTGGGCTTATTAAAATCACTCCTTTGATGTACACCTCAGCTATCTGGGGCCAGCATCCTGTGCTGCTCATCCTGGGTCCCCTCAGGGTGCACCATAGGGGTGTGACTGTGTGACTTGAGGGCCGCAGCATCCTTCTTTTAACTGATATGGCAGACAGCATTTTTAGTTCAGTCCTAATGCAAAAAGCTAGCCTTCCTGTGGAGTAGGAGGATAAACTGGCCCATTCAAAGGAGTTGTAGACAGTGCTGGGTGAATCTAAAGAGTGATTGTGCTTATTTCTGTCAGTAGCAGGTAAATGAGGGGACCAGTTGTTGCCCCTGAAGTCTCTTCCATTAGACTCTATCTACTTTAAACACAGGTTGCTGGGGACACAAGGCACTGCTCTAACTGCAGGAAAAGTACCATGGTAGAAAAATGGAAACCAGGAGGGAAGATAGAACACGGGCATATGCCCCAAGGACTTCCACAGAGGTCTGGGGAAGAGGTTTGAGATAAATGATCAACATGGCTTTATGCTATGGATAACTATGGATATAAAAGATATCACCCAGCCGCACACATGGCGGGAGAAGACAAGAGGTCTTGGGCTGAAATCCTGGGAAGTACAGATATGTGAGGATCAGGCCAGGGAAGAGTAGCCTGCAGAGGATGCGTTCAGAGAGGTGGGAAGAGAACTGGGAATAATGCCACCACCACCATCCTCTACCATCTGCTGGTATTTCTATGTGCTAGAACGTATGTTAATCTTTTCACATGTATTTTAACCCTAATCATCAAAACAACCTCATGTGGTAGAGATTATTATTATTATTAACTCAAAAGTATAGACAAGATTTAGAAAAGAGTAAGGAATGTGCCTCAGTCACAGCACTGGAACAATCCTGTTGGAATTCTGTAGCAGATTAAACCATGGACCCTACTCCTGCATGATGCCCTGTGTCTACACCTTTCGTCATGTGACTTTGGGGCCCCTCCTACTAGAGTCAGGGTGGACCCCCTACTCCTCACCCTTGGACTCAGCCATTTGTGTTTTATAGTCAAAGGACAATGGGCAGAGATGAGAGTGTACTTGTTCCAACCTAGAAAATTGGAGGGGGGCCATGGTTCCACTTGCTCTTTGGGTTTCTGGCATCACTCCCAGCCTGCAGGTTTCCTTAGCTTGCTTCTAAGAATGATTATACAAGGAGCTTACCTGAGTTTATCTGAAGCTGGCTGGACCAGTAGCTTGAGGTACCCTCACCTAGCAAACCTACTCTAGATCAGCAGACCTCCAGCTGATGCATAGACATAGGACCGAATCATCTGAGAGCCTCAGAGCCATCCCAGCTAATATGAGAAACAAATGCTTATTGTTGCAATTCATCAAGACTGTGCGGTTGTGTGTTACCCAGCATTATTTAAGAAAAGCTAACTGATGGAGAAATGAACCCTGGTAGATGATTCCAGAATTCTGTGTTCTTCTCTGACCTGAAAGATATCAGGAATGTCAAACAAGTGGAGTGTGGGGGTTTTGTGGGTTTTTGTTTTTGTCTATGTGTATTTGGCCATACCACATGGGTTTGGGGACCTCATTTCTCTGATCAGAGAACAAACCCAGGTTCCTAAAGTGAAAGTGCCAAGTCCTAAGCCCTGGTCTGCCAGGGAATTCTCTGGAGGAGTTGAACTTTAAGAAAGAAAGAGTACCCATCATGGCCAAATGCTGCAAGATTAAATAAGATAATTATGAAATGTATCATCTCAGAATATTTTCTCACCAAGTAGGTTTGAATTACAGTGTGGTACCTCAACAAACCACAAGTTGAGGTACCACAGAAGTTTCACACAAGGACAGGGAGTGTGACAGACAAGCAGATGTCTCTAGAAAGAAAACTCCATTTATGGCTGCAAGCGCAGGGTGCCTTTGGATGGCTGTAGATTCAGCTTTCACGCTGGAACACCTGGTAAAGAAGCCCGAGGGGAGGCAGCTAAGTAGCACCAGATGTGGAAATCAAGCCTAAGTTAATTTGCTCTACATGAATACTGCTGTCTAGAAAATCCGCCTTTGGTAATGAGTAACCTATGACCAGTCAGCAGTTGAGAGCAAAGTACAAACTTCATCAGGCCATTTAGGTCTTACTATCATATTGTGTTCATATTAGACCATCATGCTCTTAAATATAGTAATATAATGAAAGTTTTTAATTTATTATATATTTTAAAAACCTTTTGAATAAGATACTCACTAATATATTGCCAAAATAGGTATTTTCCTATTTGATCCAACAAGAATATATACCTGTTTGATCTTAGCCAAAGGCTATTAGGCAAGATCATAGTGAAAAAGTAAAAAAAAAAAAAACAATAATAACAGAGGAGTGGAAGATGTGTCAGGACACTTGGGCTTGAATGTTGGCTAGGTCACTACAAAGCACAGTCAACTGATCTTACTCTGTAGACTATAGATATTTCATCTCTAAAACAGAAGAGACAACCATAGTTGTTGCTTCTGACTTGCATTACTGGTGCAACAGGCTTTCAACTCTCAAATTATATAAAGCTGGTTAATACAGCACTGAATTCTTTGGATTAAGTAAACGTCTTAGAAACTTTACTGGAAGAATGTAGGAATTCTTTAAAGACCATAATATAAGGAAATTTATGACCCCAAATAATATTATAATATAAGGAAGCTTCTAACCAAAAAAGACCAAAGAAAAATCTTTAAAGTGAAAAACTGTCATTGGAATTGGAACTAAGGAGCCATGACAACCCCTAACCACAAAATTTGAGGAATTTGGGTTTGATATAGCAGATTTGGAGCATCAAAGACTGACTCACAAATCTTCTTCCAAGAGAATGGAGCAACATTACAGAGAACAAGTAAAAGAAACCCTGGGATGGAAGCCCTGGCAGAATATTGCAGAAAGTCATACTTCGGAGGGCTTGGTGGAATCCTGGAGCCCACTGGACAATCATGCATCGCTTCTGTAGGGACCTCTGACAACCAGAGATTAGGAACACTCTGTGTCTCCAGGAACAGAGCTTTGAGAGAAAATGACAGCTATACCCAACAGATGCTTTGGGGCTATTACAGATTTTCATAATCCAGCTTCTCAGTGGAGTCAAGAGCTGACTCCAACAGGGGACAGCACTTTCTGAAATGAAGAGGGATCCTCTAACCTGAAGAGGGGAAGGCTAGAGGTGTTACTGGACTGTGGAGAGATGGGGACCATTTCACCCAGAGCTGCTTGCATGTGAAGAGCAATCAAAAGTAGTCGTGCTGGAGAATAGCAAGGCCAGTGCTTTCCCAAGACAGAACTTCTCGTCAGTGAGCCAAATCTCCTGGACTTGGGAGGAACGCTTTCAAAACTAGAGGCATCCCCAGTATAAATCAGAATGCTGCTTCTCAACTAGAAGCCTACTGCTCCATGAAGGAGACCCAGAAGGACATAGCCACACTTTGTATCTAGAGTACAGGTTAGGCCAAGAGAAAGACAGAGCCAGGAGGCTGGCCCACAGTACAGTGGTACCAATGAAGAAAGAAAACCACGCAGAGAAAAACTGCCCTCCTGCAACTAACTCTGTGCCCCGTGCCCGCTCAGCTCCTCTGCGACGATAGACAACCAAGTTTGGAGATGTAATATAAAGAGTTTTTTTCTTAATTTTCATTCGGAAATCCAGATTGCTTTTTTTTAAAGACCTTAATCAGACCCCCCCCCCCCACTGCCCAAAAAAAGGAAGAAAACTCCAAAAGAATTAGCACAGATAATTTTGGCCCACCTACCCAGACCAGACAAGTTTGTCCTCACTCAAGAATGGGGAACCAAAAAAATGAAAAATACCACCATCAAGTCTCTGAAGAGATTCTGCCAATATGAAAGGAGATAATATGGCATGAAAGAACCAGATAAAGAAGAAACTTCTGAAGACTTACTTCAGGAAGAAGAATTAAATTTTTAGGTAGAAAATGCTTTTCCCCCCTTCTAAAAATTAAGAAAATATGGTACAGTGTAAAGAAAATAATAAAACAAGGGCTTGAGATAAAATGATAGCTGGCCAAGCTAATGAAAAGTTTTAAAGAGAAAAGTCATTGCAGATTAAAATAGTATCAATAAAAAAAATACAATCTATGTTATAGAAAATTGAATTTCTAATAAATATTGTTTTGAAAATAATCACTTAGGTTTCAGAGGAAAAAGGATAAAGATATAGAAATATCAAAGAGAAGATGATAAAAATATAGAACAGAGTAAGAACACAATATAAAAATTATTTTTCATTTTAAAAATTTGGATAAATAACATGAAAATAACATCCACAACTATAGCAGTCTCCCATCTCCCAATAGGAAGAAAAAAATTTTGGGTTGAAAGGACTCTTTATATCAGAAAAATTTAATAATAAACAACTGACATCGAAACACAGCCTAGAAAAATTAATGACTTGATCCAACCAGAGAAAAAAGATTTGCCCAAACATCCAAATACTAAAAAAGGAAAACTAAGTATGAGCAAGGGGGAAAAAATCAGACATTTCAAATAGAACATGAGATATAAAACAATAAAACAGATTCCCCAAATAATACCAATAGACAAATATTTAGCTTTGAGAAGAAAATATTAAGATCTGAAAGTCTTATATCCATTAAAGTTGCAATTCATATATGTAAACAACATTGAGACTTTTTAAACTTGCGAAGACTCCAAAGAATACTGCCAAAATTCAGCCTAAAAATGGATGAAATTAAGAATTCAGACGGGACATGGTTGATGAAAAACTAGTGGTGAGCACAGAAACCATGTAATTTACCTTAAAAAAAAATGTAGCTATGAAGTGAATGTACACACATATTTCTTTTGTAAACAAAGTGAATAATGTGAAATGTATAACAGTGTAACAATAATAAATTGGGACAAACATTCCAGAGTTTATAATAGCCAAAACTAGGAAGTGGGTATGTAAGGAAGAGATCAAGTTTCAAAAGACAACATTTCATTTCTGGTGTTGATGATTTGAGTCATTCTGATGAGTAGATTATATGGAAATTTTATTGTTCCTTGTAACTTTGTTATCCTCACCAAAGAAAGAAAATAAAGGTATAAAGAAAAATAAGATTTCGATCTCAAGTTGCATGAAATTTTATTCTTGAAGTCTTCCAGAAGTTTCTTCCAGATAAAGAATGAAATTTCATGTAACTTGAAATCAGTTTATTGAGAGCCATGAATGAAGCATAATGTATGATTACTGTAAAAAGAGGAGCTTTGTTATCATTACCTTTCCTTTGTGAGACAAAAAAATCAAACGCTTATGAAGTTTTCTAATTTTTCTTCATGCAACTTGCTGAGAAGAGATTAATGTTAATTTAGCCAGCTAAAGGGGGAAAAGAAAGCAGGAGTAATAAGACATAAAGTGTGTGTATGCCTTTAATAGAAATTTATCTTTAATCCTGCTCAAAAGTATCTTTCAGAATACCAGATAAAGCCCTCCCATTTGTACTGGCTTGTTATGAAACTGGGAAAAGGTGGCTATAAAATAAGAGGGATAACTATTTGCAGTTTCAAGCTTTTATCTTTGAACTCTGACATGTCAGGTAGCAGGCACAGTAGCAGAACACACAGGAATTCAAGAGATCACACAAACTCCAAATCATGTGATACTCCTCCATCCTTACCCCCAAACTTATGCCTGAGACTGAGATTTAATCATTAGCATTATAAAATATGTCCTGCAGTATCTTAAATGTTCCATAGGGCTGCTGCTGCTGCTGCTGCTAAGTCACTTGAGTCGTGTTCGACTCTGTGCGACCCCACAGAGGGCAGCCTACCAGGCTCCCCTGTCCCTGGGATTCTCCAGGCAAGAACACTGGAGTGGGTTGCCATTTCCTTCTCCAGTGCATGAAAGTGAAAAGTGAAAAATGAAAGTGAAGTCGCTCGGTCATGTCCAACTCTTCGCGACCCCATGGGCTGCAGCCTACCAGGCTCCTCCGTCCATGGGATTTTCCAGGCAAGAGTACTGGAGTGGGGTGCCATCACCTTCTCGGCCTATTGCTCTAGATATCGCTTCTATTAGAAGCAAACTTTTGCTAACAAGCAACCCTAACCAGAGATCAGAAGCAAAAAAAACAAAAAACAAAAAAAAAACACCTATTCTGAGTAACAGGGGGAAGAACCAGAGAACAATAAACTCAGTATTTGAGGCTACCTACAGGTGATGCTAAGAAAAGAGAAGTGAATTGGGAGAGGAAATGGAGGAAAATGGTGACTTAGAGGATCACTTTCAAAATAATAGACTTGGATTAATAAAAAGAAAATGAAGCCAAGAAGTTGACTTGCCCAGGTTGACACAGTAAATGATGAATAGGATCTGAGTCCAAGTCTGATTCCTGGTACTTAGCACTATAACCTACTACTTCCTGGATTTGCTAAAGATTGAAATTAAAAAAAAAAAAAAATCCAGGAAAGAGACAAATAATTCCTATATTTTGCTCATGTTTCTCAGGAAAAGAGAAATCCTTAAAATATGGATGTAAGGTTAATTTTTGACTGAGGTCCTTCAACGTGGAAATCATTTGTTTTAGACCCACTCTGAAATTTTAGAACCAGATGTTTGGCATGTTTAGTGTTTAACTATATTCACTCATCAAAACTGTGCATACATCATTAAGGGGCAGATTCTGTACTCACATAATAATATTAAAGCAGCAAGCCAGACCAAGTCATTCTTGACCCAAATTGTAGGAAATTTTAAAATTTTGTTTTAAGCAGCTTTATTCCATTCAGTCACTCAGTTGTTTCCAACTCTTTGTGACCCCATGGACTGCAGCACACCAGGCTTCCCTGTCCATCACACAAATTCCCAGAGCTTACTCAAACTCATATCCATTGAGTTGGTGATGCCATGCAACCATCTCATCCTCTGTCATCCCTTTCTCCTCCTGCCTTCAATATTTCCCAGCATCCAGGGTCTTTTCCAAGTCTTTTCCACCTGAGTCAGTTCTTCCCATCAGGTGGACAAAGTATTGGAGTTTTAGCTTCAGCATCAGTCCTTCCAATAAATATTCAGGACTGATTTATTAATAAAACAACTTTACTATCTACTATATGAATCAAATTAACTACGTTACCATGAACTTGCTACCTCATCTTGTAATGCACAAATTGCTGAACCCTGATCTGCCTCCTAGGACTGACATGGCATCATTAGTTTCTTGTATCTGACTGAGTCTTGAGTCATATCCATTTTACTTCCATATATGTACATCCATATTCACATCCACATTCCTGTCTCCTGTAGGTTAGAGTAATAGCTTTCTAATTATTCTTCTTGTAATCACTCTTACATTATCTCATTCATATCAATGTCAAAGAAAGGTAACAGTTTTATAAATAAAAATCTGATCATGTAACTTTCATGCTTTACATGTATTAAAGCTCCTGGGTGGGGCAGGGGTGGGGTGGAGGGGAACTGTTTGTTAACCACTCCTCACTGCCTGGCTCGGAGAAGGCAATGGCACCCCACTCCAGTACTCTTGCCAGGAGAATCCCATGGACAGAGGAAGGCTGCAGTCAGACACGACTGAGGGACTTCACTTTCACTTTTCACTTTCATGCATTGGAGAAGGAAATGGTAACCCACTCCCATGTTCTTGCCTAGAGAATCCCAGGGATGGAGGAGCCTAGTGGGCTGCCGCCTATGGGGTCGCATAGAGTCGGACACGACTGAAGTGACTTAGCAGTAGCTTAGCAGCCTGGCTAACACCTAACTTTCAAATCTCAGATTTTCTCTGGGAAGAGTTTCCTATACTCTAGCAGTGAAATTCTGCCACATATTTCCAGCTGCCTTCCACATTGACAGCTTTTATTATTAATACATTGATTATTACCTGTTCAATGTTGGTCTTGCTTACTTTAGTAAGCTCCAAGAAGGCAAGAATCTCTTTGGTCCTGCTTATTGCTCTGTTTTCCTCCTTTAAGAAAGTGTTTCCTACACAATATTTATTGTTTGATTGATTCACTTATAGGTATATCATCAATTTGTACAAGTCTGAGAATAGGCAGATGAATGTCTGTTAACTGGTATTTTCATTGAAAGACCAAAGGGGTCTTTGAGCTTTATTTTTAAGAGTCCTGGTCAGCACTGATTGTAGGCTAATGGGCACCAGGTGTCATAAAAATCAAGGCGTAAACAAATTTGTACTCAAGAGCTGTTGAAATCCCAAGTTGCTACAGTTTTTTTCAAGGGGCTTTCAGCAACCTCAGGAAACTCTTACCTGTGCCAACCATTAGATTAAAAGAACTATTTCCAGAGTGCTAAGACTGCATGCTCTAACTGCTGCCAGGAATTGATCTTCCAACAGAACTATTTGTTCTGAAGAGAAGTATGGATTCTCTGACAGAAACTTAGACCAGATTCTGGAAAAACAAACAGTCATGAAGGTCATGGTCCCTACTTTCTCCATTCGGGTTGTTGAAATGCCAGTGTTTCTACAACAAGGTTTGTGAATTTGTAAATTTATCTGATAAAAGCCATGCCACAATTTCCTCAAAAAACATGCCATTATACGGAAATCAGTGCTGAATATTCATTGGAAGGACTGATGCTGAAGCTGAAACTCCAACACTTTGGCCACCTGATGAGAAAAATTGCCTTATTTGAAAAGACCCTGATGCTGGGAAAGATTGAAGGCGGGAGGAAAAGGGGACAACAGAGGATGAGATGGTTGGATGGCATCACTGACTCAATGGACATGAGTTTGAGTAAACTCCGGAAGTTGGTGATGGACAGGAAGGCCTGGCGTGCTGCAGTCCATGGGGTCACAAAGAGTTGGATACAACTGAGCAACTGAACTGAACTGATACTATGAATAAGAGAAACCTGTCAGAATTCTCACATCCTTCTTAGGGAGGAATGAGACCTCCTTGAAAGAAGCACAGAATGGAATCATCTGTGTCCTGTGTTAGTCATTCAGTCATGTCCAACTCTTTTCAACCCACGGACTATATAGCCCACCAGGCTCCTCTGTCCATGGAATTCTCCAGGCAAGAATACTTGAGTGGATAGCCATTCCCTTCTCCAGGGGATCTTCCCGACCCAGGAATCAAACCAGGATCTCCTGAGTTGCACGCAAATTCTTTACCATCTAAACCAGCAAGCCTATCCAGCCCTAGCTATCCATGGACAGGAAAGAGAAACTTTGATTCAGAAGACGTAAGACTATGGAAAGTCTGCCCATCATTTTGGTGGTGGCTTCCTACTCTTCTAACCCTCTGGTACACTGCCTTAGTCCTTGCTCAGTGACCAGTTCATGAATCAAATTGATGAGCATGACCTAATCTTGCTGCAAACTCAGAGGTGGCTTCCTCCCTCCAGTTGCAAGTGGAATGTAGGTTCTGGCCAGTGATCCCTAAGTTCTAACAAATTACTTATTGAACAAGTTTTATTTGCCAAGTGTTTAACAGGATCCCCGAGAAAACCTTAAATCTCATAAGTTTATTGTGTCTCAGAAACAGTCCCAATTGGTAGGATACAGATGACAGAGGGCTTTAGAGAGAGAGCCAGGATTGACACCCAGACCTCAGGACTCTGCCACATCACAGCTACCCTGGATGGTAGGGTAGCTTACCCTGGGTGTGGACCTCTGCTGTCAGCCTCTCATAGGTCCACGGAGCAGGCAGCATTCTTAGGAAAGCCTTGGAGGACTGACAAGATTTATCACAAAGGTGATGACCAGGGGGTGGAAGAGAGGACTCCTATATATCCCTCACTGAAGAAGGGAATGGACTTTCTCCCACTCGTGGTTGTAGAGCTTCCATAAACCTTTCATGATTACTCGAATCCCAAGGACCAGAAACCACTTCCTTTCTCAGGCCATCCTGAACTTCTCTGACTCTGACTGCAGGCTCCTCTTGAGGTAAGGGCTCAAGGAGCCCCTTACCCATTCACTAGGTCACTGAGAACAGACTGCAGGTCGCAGATGGGTGTAAAGTTTTCCCCAGTACATCTGAAGCCCTGACTTAGAAGAAACATGAAAAAGAAAAGCAGTGGCTTTCTTTCCCATAACTAGGATTCCTTCTCAAGAACTTCTCAAATTCTGAGAGTCGTGAATATAGGGCTTAATAATGCAGATACAGAGGCTATTTCATTCAAGTTCATAGGAACTTCTTGGCAGGTAAAATGCCTTGTTTATCTGTGTGTTTCCTGCCACGCAACATGATTACTATTGAGAAGTTTCAAACTGCATCAATAAACTCGTGTCCGCAAGTTCAAAGTTTTAGAATTTATGACATATAAAATGTATGAACAGATATATGGGGGAGAGGATGGGAAATGGGTTACGATTTGGGTTTGGTGCATTCCTCCTTTTTTCCCATCGTTTTTCTCTCAAATGAATAAGACATGATGTGTAATGTGTGGGCTGCAATAGCACCTAAAGCATCCTTGCAAAGTCCTTCCCTGTCGCTTCCTCTTGGCTCATATGTGATAGTCCTAGAACCAGCAGCATTGTGTGTTTGGCAGAGTAAACCCCCCAGAATTACACTGCTGGTGGGGGAATAGGCAGATATACAGATTCAACATGGAGGTGAAGAGGCAGGAAAGAACAGAAGCAACTGATAGAGATTAGAAACTGTAGGAAAAGGGGAAAAACTGCAGGATAAAAAGGTAGAATCTTCTGTTGTCAACTACATGTTAGAGAATTAGTAAAATCTATTTTATTAAGCTGTTTGTTTGACTTTATAGCAGAGTTGCCATAGAAAATAAACTCTTTATATGTGCTGAGTAATTAAAAGCACTTCTTGGTTCTTTACCTTTGTGCCAACCAGAGGGGTCGAAGTGACCTAGAGTTGCCCTGAATGAAAAGGAATAATAAGTTGGAAGTAAACATTCCAACTCTTATTAGACCACTAACCTGAATCCAATCCAAGATCAACAGACTCCCCCTAACTAGTGTCTAAATTTTATTTCCAAATACTATTGCTTTACTAGTCCCTGTATTCAAGTCTTAGAGAAAATCTTAAGAAACTTAGTGATTTTATGTTCCTTTGTTATTAATTAAGTGGCAATTAGAAATATATGCAAACCTTGCTAACCACTCCTAAAGCTTAATTTTCCTCCAAAGAAAATGCATCATATAATAGAAAAATTAGTTTTATGGATCTTCTTTCCACAATCTAGAATCTTTTCCTTTCAACTCCCAATACTACTTATCTAACCCTATTAGGCTTCTTTTGAGATCTGTTTGTTCAGGATGAGAGAACATCATAGACCTAAGTCCACTAAACAGCATAACTGGGGAGAGTGGCATGTCTTCGGAAGACTTCCAGGTCTCCAAACAATGGGTTCAATGGATTTCTTTATGGTTTTATACAACTCTGCATGAACAGAACCCAGGTTGTATACAATATCAACACAATTTTTCTCTGCAAACATATAAAAAATATACTTTGTACTGGAGGGTTACCTTGGCTCTCTAAAAGTGTGTCTAGTATAATGAGCATTGGCCGTCAATATAGAAGAAAATATATTCTATGAGAACTGTAAAAACATCCCCACTATTCTACGAATAATTCCTTGGAGGAAGCCTTTGACAGGTAGTCCCCAAGCTGGGCATTCTTCTGGGCACGTTTCTACATTTGGTTGTTCTGGAGGGTACCATTATGAGGGAGTTTATCTCACCTCTTCAGCCACTGGGATGGCAGCTGGGTCAGTGAGCCAGGCAGACACCTGAAGACTTCAGGACTGGTAGAAAAACTCTTCTCATGTATCTTTCAGGTACTAAGAAGAAATAAAGCTCGTCATAATTTTTGTGACTCTGGAGAATGACACTGATCAGTCTATATCGGTATCTAAATGTAACATTTAGAAATCACAAAGCTTTATAAGTCGTGAGTAGAGCTCACTGTAAAACTGTACCTGAGTAAGAAGACATGCCAGGACATGAATCCTTGTGAAATGATTCAAATATCTTAGTGCTCATATCTCAAGTGGAAAGGATGTGTGTACCATGGATACAACTCTACTTTATAAATATATGGATGTAGAGTGCTTAAAAAACATGTTTTGTGAAAAGAAAAATACACCAAACTGAAGCTTTTAAGTCCATAAGCCTGGGAAATATTTCTCACTTTCTACTTGCCCCAGGCTCCAGTTCTCAAAAAAAAGTCTGTATTTACTTGTGCTTTAATGGCATCAATATGTTTCTTATTTAACACATGTTCATCTTTAAAAATTTTTATTGGTCTGATATAAACCACTAATTGAACTTTATGTTCAACTTGAAAAATTTAAGATAATGTGAATCTGACAAAGAGAAGGGCTCTGCTGCTCATAAAACCTAAGGGCTGGGTTACAAATGTCAAATCCATAAAACCAGGCAGTGTGTGAGTTTTTGTGGCATATATTCTTTTGTGCGTCTTTCACCTAAGGATGTCTCAAAGACAACACTATTCACATGAAAGTATCTGCAATTATTGTTGGATTGCAAATATGTGGCTGCCTGGGTTTGGCATGAGAAAGTGCAAATACAGTATGATTCACCACATTAGAAAATGTCACATTTTACTTTCCTTTGTTTCCTTTCTAATTACTTGAACAGGTTTGAATAATTCATTTGCTGGGGAAAATAAGGCTTCACATGTCCTGTCATTTTGACTGAGAGAACAAACTATCTGCCAACTAGAAATACCAAAGCCCCACCCAAAGGTAATCATCACGTTGTAGCTTGACACAATGTTTTACTGGAAAGATGATTATCTCCTTCAGGGAATGGCCTTTTAGAAATGTGAATTCCATATGGTTTCATGAACAGACGTCCAACCGTTTCAGTAGCACAGAATTTGGAGGATGTCAGGTAGGACTGTTAAACCCAGGGCACTATTGAAGAGGGGAAAAAATGGGCATTTCTATCTAGCTTGGCAAGTCTAATTGTTGGTGAAAACTTGTGATCAAATTATAATGGGGGAAAGCTGTCATGGAGATAGTTCCTCCAGTCCATACAAAACACAAGCTTGGGAAAACAGCTTTTGAAAGCTTTTAGGAATGACAAGTTTTCTGGGGGCTGGTTTCTTTGAAGCAAGAGAGGGGAAGCTCTCTTAGGATCCTCATGGACTGACTTTGGCAAGGATAGGAGCCCTCACTTGCCAGGGAGCTTCATCTTTGCCTGCCTGAACAGGCAATCGCTGACTTGAGTGAGGAAATAAGAGAATGCCTACAGCCGGGAAAGAACCAGCTCTCCCGTCTTTTTCCCTTCTTCCTCTATTTCCCTCCCCGCTCCTTTCTCTTCTTTCTCTGCTGCCAAGAAAAGCCATGTGCAGGAGGCAAGAATAAAATAACTCAGCAACTGAGGTGAGATTGGCAGTTGCGGGTTTGAAAATATCAGGAAAAAAAAAAACAAAAAACTATATGATGCTACTGTCCTGGAATATTGCAATTTCCCCTTCTACAGAAAGATTCAAGATAAAACATCTTTGCTTTAACCCCTGAATAAAGAAGATAATTGCTACACTATGCAAAGTACCCAAACCCACCAACGGACCCTCTCCTGAATGGATCCCAAGAGGAGAATTTTTGTGTGAGGTTAGAACAGAGGTTTGCACCTGTTAACCCTTCTCTTTGAGCTTAGCCTAGGCGATGGAAACCTGAATCTCAATTTCAGAAGTTTCAGTCTTCACTTTGCCTCTGCTCTTTTGACATACTCTTGTGTTATTTTTGTTATGGTTTCTTAAGACTTCCTAAGCGTTGACAGTGGACCCAGCACTCCCCAGAGTTCCTCCCCAGAGTTCCTCTGCCTTTCGCCAGCTCATGTGTTCATGCATCATTGGAACACAGTTTGAAAACCTGGTCTCTGCTCTACCATTAAAGTGGTATGACTTGGGTATATTCTTTTGCCTCTTTGGGATCAGTCACTTATACAGCATAAAAGAGTTTCTAAGATATTCAGCTCCAACTCTGTGATTCCATGACAAGTGAGTGATTTTGAAAATCCATTTGAAAATCAAATAATTCTGCTGGACTTCATTGGAGGAAGGTCTCATCAGAGGCAAATTTGTGAAGCTAAGAGAGACAAAAAACGATTATGTGAATGGCTTAACCTCCATATGTACTAAGCAATGGAAGCAGGAATTGATGCCAGATCTGTTTCATTATCTAGATTTTGTGTTTTCATCTAACCAATATTCTTGGAGTCAAAGGAACCTCAAAGGAACTTCCTAATGAAGAATCTATGGAAAGCAAATGGCCTACTCAATCTAACTGAAGAGTACAACCATGCTTTGCAGCTGAGCTTTGCGAGAATATGGTGGAAACTGGGACTCCTATGTTTGCTATGTAAACTGAATCATTGGAAAAATGTCTTCATCAAACCATGTCTCAGAATTCACTTTGCTGACCACCAATCCCTGTTTTGTTTTGTTTTGTTTTCGCAAATCTCATCTGAACTACAAGGCTAGGGAAGAGTTTATTACCTTATTTCCTATTGCCCTTTCCAATCAGCAAAAATCTTGGAACATTAGGCGTAGCCTACTTTCTCCAACATTGTTTCAGGTTGATTCCTAATGCTATCACAATGGTTGCCTTTCCATTTGCAAGTGTACCCCATGTCACCCCAGGTGTAAACACCTAAAAACTCTTATGCTAATAAGAGTTTTAACATTAGAGTCATTTAAATGCTTTAAAGAATTTCACTATATAGGAGAGTCTCGACTGAAAAATGTTTCCCAAGAAGGTTATGGTTTTCCTGATTCATCAATTTTGCCAATTTAGATTTTCATATGTTTTGTCTAGTTTAAAGGGAATCACAAATATTTTGAGAAAGTGTCTACACATACTCTAGATCTTATTGTAATGATGACTTTGAGATACATAGTTTTTTACATTAAATCAGAAATGTTTCTTCAGTAAATAATGTATGCGAAAGATTTCCTTAGTCTTGCCTTTCTCTCCTCTTAGGAAGAAAGTGTAGGATGATTGGCAGTGTAACTATAGACACTTTGCAAGACTAAAAGGGATTACTCAGTGTGGTATCAGCACATGACGGGGAGCTCAGGATTGGAATGTGGGGCTGTGGCTGGAAAATGGAAGGTTGGTAAATGGGGAGGGTTGGAAGGATGTTTCTGGTAGGGAAATCAGGTGAATACCAGGGTGCATCTGGGATGATGGTTATATACAAGGCTGGAAACATGCTTTTCCCATCCAAAAATGTTACCACCATCTTCCCTATTAGTGTATTTCCATTAAAGAAAGGATGTCCTTTCTATCAATAAAAGGATGTTCTTCCAACCACCCAGGCTTGCAACCTTTGAGTCATCTTAAATTAGTGATGCATAGAATTCTAGAATTGGCTAAAATCTTCAAGGATACCTAATCTAATTCATTTACTTTTCAGACAAGGACATGCAGTTGAAAGACCCTTGTCTTCTGCAAGTTCACACTATAAGCAAGAACCAGACCTAACATCCTAAATCCCCATCCAGTGTCCCTTCCACGGCTCCACCTGCTTATTCCCTTTCCTTCAACTTTTATTCAGCCAGATGCCAAATTCCACTAATTCTTTTGAAATGTCCTTATATTTACTCTTTTCCTTGACCACAAACCTAGTCTAGCCTCTACTTAGAATGACTTCCTAAAACACTCCATGCCCCTCTCTGCTCAAGTCTATTGTGCTTACCATAGTTATCCTAATTGTCCTCAGACAGTCATTTTATCATGTTTCTCAAGAAACCCCTTGCTAAAGTCTGACAATATGGGAGAATAAAAATGATTAGGGTTTGGAACCAGCTAAATTTGAGTTCAAATCTCTGAGTTACCCCTAGACTCATAAGTTACTTTACCTCCCTCAAATTCATTTTTCTCATCAGCAAAATGTGAATTGCACTTATAAGTAAAAACACTCAAAACAGTGTTTATGGTGAGAATGGAATGAACTCATGTATATTTAATTGCCCAGCAAATAAAACATGTTCCGAAATGTAAATTCTCTTTCTAAAATTCACACCATTTGCAATGTCTCCCACCTACCAATCTTGCAATTGTGCCAATTGGTAGGTAGATTCTTCCAAGAATCTTCCAATCTCCGCTTGTCCCACAAGACAAGTTCTTCACCCCAGCAGCTTGGTCTGGCTCCTGAACACATTGCACTGTCTCAGCTTCTGCAGGTAATCCCACTCCCTGGAGATGTTTGTCCCCTTGCTTGTTTGTACAAACCTTTCTGATCTACCCCAGTCTATGTCACCTCAGTTCATACTTCCACTCTCCAAGAGGGAAAAGAGGTATTCCAACAGAGCATGTGAGTCTGAAGTCTATCTCTGAACTCCCAAGCAGGCATCTCTCCTGTGGGATCACGAGTTCTCCTGGATGGCACTTGTCACCTCTCATGTTTGCTGCCTTGCTCCGACAGTCACATCCCCAACCGATTCACTCCTGCTGTGTGGCACGGTGTGGCCCTGGGACTGCCCACCTGACATCATTCTATTTCCAACGTGGTTCTCAGCACGACTTCCCTGTTCTGCCCTCGTTCACAATGCTACCTGATGACACAAAATAACCCTTGGAAACTCTGGAGTCTGTGCATGACTTAAGGATCTAACTTACTTGCACTCCTCAGATCTTCATATCAGGTCTGAGTCCATCAGTGTATCTAAAGGGAAAGCTGGCTCCATGGGACACAACCCTGAGTAACGTTTGAACAACATCTCACCATCCTCTTTCTGAGACTTTTAGTGAGTGTTGTCACATCTCTTTATTAGTCTTGCTTTCCCAGTTTGTCACAAGCACGCCTCCTTCCCTCTCAGGGTTGTAGATGCTGGGCCTGAACTGGAAGTCACTTCCAGGGGTCCTGGGAAGTGTCTCATACAAATAAATACCATACGTTCTGAGCTGATGGAAGACACTTTTCGTCTCCTGCAGGCTACGTTCTCAGCTGTGTTAAGGCAGTCTCAGGAAGGTAGGAAGTCCCCTTTGCCTGCCCTCTCCACCTCTTCCTGATCAGGTGAGTGACTTCACGACGTTTCCAATAATAGGTCTCAAAGCAAAGAACTCTCATTCTCATGATCAAGTGAGTTAATCCACATAAAGTGCTTTATACCGTGTGTTGATGTGTACGCTGCATCATGAACGAGAGTCTTGCTGAGGCAGAAAGTGGAGGCTAAAATCCAGCCCACACTCCATCTTCTAGGCCTTGGCTGCCCAAAGGTAGGCAGCACCCTTTTTAACCTGTACAAAGGGACCATTGCTTATTAAGCCCTGAGCCCACCAGATTGAGGGAAGAAGGAGGGGAGGCCGAGGGGAGGGATTGTTTCTGAGTTACGTGAAGACTCTGTATGGACCAGTGCAGGCCATGTGAGGGCATGACACAACCTTGATAAATCCTGGCTATTACAGCTTTTATGACTGAGCGCCAGTAGTGACTACCTTAAAGAGAGACTCAGAACCAATTACTGAGATACCAAGGATTAGGGCTTTAAGTTGACGGCCACAGCCGGCACACAACCGAAGAAAATGCATTGTGATCTAACCAAACGTCCTCTCACTGAGCTTCTGCTTATTGTCCGTAAACTAGCCAGAAATAACTTCTGGATATAGTTGGCCTTTTTCTTTGAAAATAGGAATATTCCTTTAAGAGAGAAGCCACCATGTATTTTCATTTTGAAGTATGATGCCTCTGACCTATTCTTCTGGATTAGAGATTGGCTCATGTTATCCCATAGAGTTCTTGTTCGAATAACAATCAGGCATAGAACACATTTATTTTAGGCAAATGTGAGAGATAGAGCAGTGTTTTATTCAGAAAGGAGCAAGACAAAAAAGTACTTTTCTTCCCATTGTAAATACTGTACAATGAAATTCTCAGACATGACATCATCAGTTTCTGGTTTCACAATGAGGAATCTTAGTCCATAGAGCTGGTCAGGGGAGAATGAGAAGCAGATGCAAGCAATTTCAGAGAATGTGACTTTAGCATTTCTAAACTCTGTTAGAAAGTATCCACTTGAAATAAACTCTCCAGGAATTATAGAATTTTTCATGAAAACAAAGGGGTAAATAAAGTGGTAGGTTTAAGAAAAGCAAGTTTTCAAACAGTTACCTATTTAGAATATGTGATTATAATAAAAACATGGAAAACTATATTCTCATGCAAGACTTTGTTTTAGCTTCAAGGAGGATTAAAGTCATCAAACTGGTTTAAATAAAATATCTAAAGCCTATTTTTTATCACCCTTTCTAGATAAATGGTACCACTTTCAAAGTAGCTGAAGAAAAAAATACAAATATTGAGTTTCAAAAAGTGGTATATTCAGGGTAATATAGGCATTCAGAGTTACGGGCTTGAAGACACATTGTTAAGAGACTTCAAAGCTGCAATTCAAGGACAGATGATGGAGCAATACCAAGGAATGGAGATTTTCCATTACAGTTTACTGTTCACAGTACTTATATGACTTAAGAAAAAATATGGATTCCCCACCACCACTCTAAGTGCATGTCATTTATGAAGAAAACATATCAAAGTAGACATACGCTTTTTAGAAAAATGTTAATATCAAGAGTATAACATCTTCCGTGTTCAACCTAAAATATTGCTAAATGTTGATGCTTCTTGCATGGGGTTTAACTATTGGCTATTTTTATAGAAGTATCACAGAAAGCTCATAATTACATCACATTCAGGAAAAGACAGTTATTTATCTTATGAAAAACACAGAGGAGAAAGAATCTATATCAATAATACATAGGTAATTAAAATATTCATGAGTAAAATATACACAACCAAATAAGTTATACAGAAATAAAGAGAAATAGTTCAGTTCAGTTGCTCAGTTGTGTCCAACTCTTTGCGACCCCATGAACTGCAGCACACCAGGCCTCCCTGTCCATCACCAGCTCCCAGAGTCCACCCAAACTCATGTCCATTGTGTCGGTGATGCCATCCAACAATCTCATCCTCTGTCGTCCCCTTCTCCTCCTGCCCTCAATCTTTCCCAGTATCAGGGTCTTTTCAAATGAGTCAGCTCTCTGCATTGTGTGGCCAAAGTATTGGAGTTTCAGCTTCAACATCAGTCCTTCCAATGAACACCCAGGACTGATCTCCTTTAGGATGGACTGGTTGGATCTCCTTGCAGTCCAAGGGACTCTCAAGAGTCTTCTCCAACATCACAGTTCAAAAGCATCAATTCTTTGGTGCTCAGCTCTAACCCATACATGACTACTGGAAAAACCATAGCCTTGACTAGATGGACCTTTGTTGGCAATGTCTTTGCTTTTTAATATGCTGTCTAGGTTGGTCATAACTTTTCTTCCAAGGAGCAAGTGTTTTTTAATTGCATGGGTGCAATCACCATCCACAGTGATTTTGGAGCCCAGAAAAATAAAGTTTCCACTGTTTCCACTGTTTCCTCATCTATTTGCCATGAAGTGATGGGACCGGATGCCATGATCTTCGTTTTCTGAATGTTGAGCTTTAAGCCAACTTTTTCACTCTCCTCTTTCACTTTCAGCAAGAGGCTCTTTAGTTCTTAGCATAGCCAAATTAACATATGAAGTAGATGCTCAATCTCATCCATTAAAAAGATGTTAAGATCTAAAGACTTTTTTTTCCTGTGAAATGATTTCAAACTTTTTTTTAACTTAGTGTATGTGAAAGTGTAGAAAATAGCATAAACACATAAACCTACATATATGCTGCTAAGGGGATTAAATGTCAGTACTATCAGACTCCAAGAGATGGTGAAGGACAGAGAAGCATGGCATTCTCCCCATGGGGTTGCAAAGAGTTGTACACGACTGAGTGACTGAACAACAACAGCTATCCTGTAGGAGGGCTATTTGGCAGTAAATAAAAACTGTCAATATTTGATCCAGAAGGTTTATTCCTAGTAATTTGTTCTAAGAAAGTATTCCCGTATAACAAAGGAAAAAGTTTCATATAAGGTTGTTCATATTTGTTATAACGGCCAAATGTTAAAAGCAACTGAAACATCTATCTATAGTGAGCTTTAAAACATAGTTTGATTACTCAGCTGTAAAAAAATAATGAAATGCCATTTGCAGTTATGTGGATAGAGTATCATACCATGCAAAGTAAGTCAGGAAGAGAAAGACAAATACCGTATGATATTGTATATATGTGGAACCTAAAGTCTGACACAAATGAACAAAACAGAAATAGACTCACAGACATAGTGCACAGCCTGTGCTTACCAAGGAGTCAGGGAGGGTTGAACTGGGAGTAAAGGATTAACAGATGCAAACTATTATATGCAGAATGGATAACTAGCAAGGTCCTACTATATAGCTAGCACAGGGAACTATATTCAATGTCTTATAATAAACTATAATGAAAAAGAAAAGAAAAAACACTGGTAATATGATGCAATACTATACTGCCACTAAAAAATCATGTTTTAAAGACTATTTGACATAGCAGAACAGAGAATTGTTCACTTTATAATGTGAAAAACCAGCAAGATACAAAACTCAGTATACATCAAGACTTCAAATAGGTGAATGTGTATGTAATATATGTATCTGTCTTTATGTATATCTAGGAGATAACACTACTACATGTTAACACTCCTCATAGTAGAATTAAACTTATTTTATTTTTTTCTAAATGGGGAAAATGTGTAACTGGCCTGTAAGTCAATTGAAATATTACAAAATATCCCTAACTCTGTAGTGAATGAATTAGCAAACATGTCAATTTGTTTGACCTGTTAAAATATATTCAACAGTTGAGCTGAGGAAACATAGTAACAGTAACTCTACACTGCTTGAATGGGTTTGAAGGCACATCTGTGACCTAATAAGCAAATAAGGTGTGGTGGGAACCAAAGTGGAAAATCAGGATCCCAGGCACCACCTCACAGCATGTTCTCTGTAATGGGACACACTAAGCCAATCTCAGCCAGAAAGCATTAAAAACTAGGAGAGACTAACCCTGACTAAGAAGAATGTGAATGTCTCACCACAGAGTCAGAAGCAGAAAATGAGGAGTCCTGTTCTCTGACTCCACGTGGAAAAGAGAGCCATTTCTTTTTGCTCCTTTGAACACAAGACATCCTGTACATCTGTCACGAGTGCATTTGGCTTCAAGCCACAGAAACTCCAAGTAAGCAATGGATTAAACAATTTAAGGGATTTTCCTTCTCCTTGTGTCCAACTGCCCATGATGGAGTAGCTCCATAATGTTGTCAGGTACGGGGCTGCTTCTACTCTCCGATTCAGTCATTTTAGTCGGTGGCCCTTACCCTCATGCTTGTTACACTGTGGTGACAAGATGGTGCTGTCCAAGCAGAAAGGGCATAGAGAAATAAGAGAAAAGCAAAAATTCATGCTAAGGAAGCTGTCACCTTAAAAATCTTTCTTGCCCAGGAACTTCCACTCATGTCTCATTGGCCAGGATGATGCTCATGACCACTTCTTGCAGCATGGGAGGCTGGAAATACACTTTTTTACCTGAGCACATTATTTCCCCTTGCTGAATAATAAGAAGAAGTGTGGGAAATGGACAGGCGGCAATCACTGTCTTCCACACTCTGGTACCAACAGTCTGTGGCATCCACTACCAAAAGCTGACAGTTTGTATGGGCCAAGAGATGGCCTCAGGTCTATATAACCAATTCCCCACAAGCTCTCTTGATGGAGGTTGCTACATCTATTACCTTTACAACTTCATAGTACAAGAGCATAAAATCTCCAGCTGCAAACTTGGAAAGCGAGGGAGAAAAGAATAAGTCAAAAGAATATTTCTATCCTCAATCACAGTCGCTGTTAGTTCTACCCATGATCCCCTCCCTTCTTTCTTGCTCATAAGTGAATCTCCCTTTGGCTTGTCAGCAATGTGCCAAGTTGCATGGTAGGGGCTGGTAAATTATAGCCTCCCATCAAATCAGTTCTGCTGCCAGTTTTATAAATAAAGTTTTATTGGAACACAAACAAGCCCATTCATTTACACATTGTCTATGGGCCACTTTTATACTGTGGAAGCCACACAACTGAGCAGCTGCTACAGAGACCATCTGGATTGCAAAACTTAAATTACCTACTATGTGGCCCTTTAAAGAAAAAGTTTCAAACCCCTGTCCTAGATAATTACCCATGGTTGGACTGACCCAGCTAAGACATGGTTCTTCATTCTTCCACCCTCTCAGACACCTGGGGTGACCATAGAACCATATAACTGGACAACTGCCGGGACGCTTCTGGGGAAGTTTTTAATTTCCTTGAATAAAAGGGTAGTCATAGCCAATCCATCCTCCTCCCTCCTTCTTCCTGCCTTGAATTGGGATACAAAAGTTGAAACTGCAGCAAACAACTTGGGAACATTAGGAGAAAAGCCAAAGAAATCCTAAGGCTCTTAAAACTGATACCTTTAATCCACGATATCCATGCTGAGAACAACCTACCTCCAGACTTCTTATGTGAGTGTAATATTTTGTGTGTGTGTGTGTGTGTGTGTGTGTGCGTGCGCGCTCAGTCATGTTCAACTCTTTGCGACCCCGTAGACTATAGCCCACCAGGCTCCTCTCCATGGAATTTTCCAGGCAAGAATACTGGAGTGGGTTGCTAGGGGATCTTCCCAGTCCAGGGGTCAAACCCACATCTCCTATGTCTCCTGCACTGGCAGGCAGAGTCTTTACCACTGAGCCACCTGGGAAGCCTGAGCATAATATTATGTGAGCTTGTTTATTTAAGCACTGTTATTGGACTTCCTGGTTTTCATTACAGCTGAATACTGTATATAGCTTAACAATATAGCTTATGTCCAAGACGGCCTTTCTGATAACTCCCAACTATGCCCTTATAAGAGAACATAGCTCAGCACATATTATACAATACTGTGTGGTTATTTAAAGGGCTGTCCACATTTTTATTTTTAACCATGAATTTCAGGTTATTATAGAATAAAGTACAGTAAGTAAGAACAAAGGATTGGGGCTCTGCTTGAGTTGAACGCTCTGGCTGTAATTCTTACTATTATATGACTTCAGATAAGTTATTTGATTTATCTAGAAATGCCCTTATGTGAAAAATTGAAAAAAAAAAAAACTTCTATCTCATACAGCTTTTGTGAGGATTAAATTAAATTATGAATATATGGCACTTGGTCTGCTCATGCTCAATAAATGATTAAAATAATTGAGATATGATTTATAAACCAATTTTAATAGTTATCCCTATTCTTTAGTCCCTAAAGAAAACAAAGTATTCAAGAAATTACAGGACGGGAATTCCTTGGTAGTTCAGCGGTGAGAAGTCTATGCTCCCACTACAGTGGGCATGGGTTCGAACCCTAGTCAGGAAATAAGATCCTTCATCCATGCAACCAAAAAGAAATAAATAAAAAGGAATTACAGGAATCCCTTCAATATTAAACACAGAATAAAAATAATCCGTTTTAACTTTCTATGAAAGAAAAGGTATTTTTTAAAAACCTTTGCATTTGGAAAACTTATCTCTTGAAATTCTACCTCCTCTAAACTTTACTCACCTGAAAAACTGATTGTGCTTCTCTTACCTTGAAGATATATCTTTATCTCCTCACATTTCCATTTATCTATTTCTGCCTCTTCATCTGCACCTTCAGATATGTTACTCAGTAATAAATCATTAAGTCAACAATATTCATTGAGCATCTGTTATGTTCAGCAAAATTAGAAACATTTTCATTCTTCTGTGAGATAGAAGCCAGCATTCCACAGGTAATTCTCCTGTCAATACAAATCTGCAATCTGACAGCTGACACTCTGTGAGTCTGAAAATTGTAAGGCTAGATATTTTTGTAATATACAATTTTGTGGAATTTTTGAATGGCAATACATTGTATATTCCTTACTACATATAATCCATCAAAGGTCTGGGACATCACCTTATAATTACCATATTACTGCAATTAGATATAGTAATACTTACTCTGAGAAAAATGAATAAATACTAAAAACAGACTCTTACAATTTATGTCAACTTCTACTGCCAAATAATTTAGGCCAAATGAGGTTTTCTCACAAAACAAGTTATAGAGATCTTTTTATTTTTTTCAGGTTTTTTGAATTTCAAAATTGGAGAAAAAGACTTGTACCACGCATTTCAATAAGATGTAATACAGTCTTGACAGATGAGCAATTCAAGAATGACTTTTCTCTCAATAACATTTTTTGGGGGTATATAATTCAGTAATGTTTAGTATATTGACAAATTCATAAATTTCTGAATCTATAACATTTCCCCTATCTGTGCACATTTCTTCATACTATTTTTTATAAATTTTATTGGAATGTAGTTGCTTTACAATGTTATGTTAGTTTCTACTGTACAGCAAAGTGAATCAGCCATAGGTATACATATATCCCCTCTTTTTTGCATCTCCTTCCCATTTAGGCCACCACAGAGCACTGAGTGGAGTTTCCTATGATAAACAGTATGTTTTCATTAGTTATCTGTTTCATGCACAGTATCAATAGTGTATGACGTCAATCCCAATCTAATTCGTCCTTCCGCTCCCTTTCCCCCTTGGTATTCATACATTTGTTCACATCTGTGTCTCTATTTCTGCTTTGCAAATAAGATTATCTATACCATTTTTCTAGATTCCACATACAAGCAATTTACATATTTGTTTTTCTCACTCTGACTTACTTCACTCTGTATGACAGTCTCTAAATCTTTCCATGTCTGCAAATGGCACAATTTCATTCCTTTTATGGCTGAGTAATATTCCATTGTATATATGTACCATATCTTCTTTATCCATTCCTCTATTGATGGATATTTAAGTTTTTCCATGTCCTGACTATTGTAAATAGTGCTGCAATGAACATTAGGATGCGTGTGTCATTTTGAATTGTGGCTTTCTCTGGGTATATGTCCAGTAGTGGGATTTCTGGGTCATATGGTAGCTTTGTCTTTAGTTTTTTAAAGAACCTCCATACTGTTTTCCATAGTGGCTATATCAATTTACATTCCCAACAGTGTAAGAGGGTTCCCTTTTCTCCACATTTTCTCCAGAATTTGTTGTTTGTGAATTTTTTTGATGATGATCATTCTGATCAGTGTGAGATGATGCCTCATTTTAGTTTTGATTTGCATTTTTCTAATAATTAGTGATGTTGAGTGTATTTTCATGTGTTTGTTGGCTATCTGTGTGTCTTCTTTGGAGAAATGTCTATTTAGGTCTTCCACTCATTTTTTTATTGAGTTGTTTGTCTTATTGGTATTGACCTACATGAGCTGCTGGTATATTTTGAAGATTAATCCTTTGTCAGTTGCTCTATTAGCAAATATTTTCTCCCATTCTTTTGAGGGTTGTCTTTTCATCTTGTTGATGGTTTCCTTTGCTATACAAAAGCTTTTAAGTTTCATTAGGCCTCATTTGTTTATTTTTTGCTTTTATTTTCATTTCTCTAGGAGGTGGGTCAAAAAGGTCTTGCTGTGATTTATGTCAAAGAGTGTTCTGCCTATGTTTTCCTCTAAGAGTTTTATAATGTCTGGAGCTTCAGAAAGTATGGAATGCTTTTCATGAATCTGCATGTCATCCTTCACAGGGGCCATGCTAATCTTCTTTGTATGATTCCAACTTTAGTATATGCCCTGCTGAAGTGAGCATGCAATAAGGTTTTGATTATATGAACTAAGCCAGTGGCTCAGTGGTAAAGAATCCACCTACCAATGCTGAAGTCGTGGGAGACACAGGTTCAGTCCTTGGGTTGGGAAGATCCTCTGGAAGAGGATATGACAACCCACTCCAGTATTCTTGCCTTGAAAATCTCATGGACTGAGGAGCCTGGAAGACTACAGTTCAAGGGATCACAGAGAGTTGGACACGACTTAGTGACTGAGCACACACACACACAGGCCCAGGACAAACATGTTCTCAGACTCCTTTTTGTAAACTCTATAGAAGAATCTCAGATAGAAAGATCCTCAAAAAGCTATTCAGTATCCTGCTCCCTGACCCTAAATTGCAGCTTTGGATAGTCCCAACTCCCACAGTTTAGAAGGAAAACTTGTGCTCTTCTAGGAGGAGAGTGTATAAATGAACATGACAAAGATGATAGTCCTATATTTTGGAAGAAGTCAAAGAAATATTTTTTCTTTCTTATTTTTGATTTTGAAAATTGTGGCCTGTGTGAGCCAGAACAGGAGGTCCTGTCCCTTCATCATTTTCACCTTTTCTCTTTGGAAATGTGAGATGCATGTCCAATGCCCAGAGAACCTGAAAAGAACCAGTTTCAAACATTTCTTCCCCCTCACCTAGTTTGATTTTCAATTTAGCTTTAAACTTGGAAACGAATCTATCTTTGGAAGACATGGACTAAGCAGAAGAGCTTTGAAGAACTCTTAAGCTCAACAGCATAGAGCTATGAGCAGAATGTTATTGTTAATATCAATTATTACAGCTTGCAAGGCAAACAAGTTTAATAATGAATTCCTTCAGGCTAGAGTCAAAGCCAAAATAATAGACATTTTGGAAAATTTTCAAGCTCGCATAGTGGCCCTAATCTATAAAATTTATTAACAAGTCTATCATGTAATTTAGAACCCACTACTAGTAACCTATTTTGCACAAATATTTCTCAGGTGGTGAGTGTATACCCATGCCTCTATTCATTGCCTTGACCTTGACTCTTGACCGTGAATCTTAATTCACTTCCTTTGGGGGCAAGGGCAGATTCTCATTCTAATGGTGACAGCTCAAAGATACAGCTTATTTTTGTGGCATCTTTGTGCAAATTACAAAAGGCTGCTAACTCTGGGAGGACAAATGAGAGCAGAGCTGAGGGCGTCATATCAGCCATCACTGTTGCCAATGGCTCTGTAAGCAGTGTGCAAACACAGTGTGTTATGTGGGGCCAGTGTGGCTTTTGTTAGAGAAACAGAAAATTTGCTGAGGCTGAACCTTCATCATTGGATCAAGCTTTTAAAATCACTCATCACAATGTTTGTGTTTTCTGAGTTTTAGGGCACTGAAGCAAAGCATTTGTTCTCCTGCTTAAGTTACTAGACCTAGAATCACTCCAGACTCCCCACTCTGCTTCCTCCCACTGTCATCACTGATTTGGCCCTCCTAATTGGAAGTGGTGAAACAAGAGATGGCAAGGGTAATGTCGACATTCTAGGAATCAGCGAACTAAAATGGACTGGAATGGGTGAATTTAACTCAGATGACCATTATATCTACTACTGCGGGTAGGAATCCCTCAGAAGAAATGGAGTAGCCATCATGGTCAACAAAAGAGTCCGAAATGCAGTACTTGGATGCAATCTCAAAAACGACAGGATGATCTCTGTTCATTTCCAAGGCAAACCATTCAATATCACAGTAATCCAAGTCTATGCCCAAACCATTAACTCTGAAGAAGCTGAAGTTGAACAGTTCTATGAAGACCTGCAAGACCTTTTAGAACTAAGACCCAAAAAAGATGTCCTTTTCACTATAGGGGACTGGAATGCAAAAGTAGGAAGTCAAGAAACACCTGAAGTAACAGGCAAATTTGGCCTTGGGATACGGAATGAAGCAGGGCAAAGACTAATAGAGTTTTGCCAAGAAAATGCACTGGTCATAACAAACACCCTCTTCCAACAACACAAGAGAAGACTCTACACATGGACATCACCAGATGGTCAACACCGAAATCAGATTGATTCTATTCTTTGCAGCCAAAGATGGAGAAGCTCTATACAGTCAGCAAAAACAAGACCAGGAGCTGACTGTGGCTCAGATCATCAACTCCTTATTGCCAAATTCAGACTTAAATTGAAGAAAGTAGGGAAAACCACTAGACCATTCAGGTATGACCTAAATCAAATCCCTTATGATTATACACTGGAAGTGAGAAATAGATTTAATGGCCTAGATCTGATAGATAGAGTGCCTGATGAGCTATGGAATGAGGTTCGTGACATTGTACATGAGACAGGGATCAAGACCATCTCCAGGGAAAAGAAATGCAAAAAAGCAAAATGGCTGTCTGGGGAGGCCTTACAAATAGCTGTGAAAAGAAGAGAAGTGAAAAGCAAAGGAGAAAAGGAAAGATATAAACATCTGAATGCAGAGTTCCAAAGAATAGCAAGAAGAGATAAGAAAGCCTTCTTCAGAGATCAATGCAAAGAAATAGAGGAAAACAACAGAATGGGAAAGACTAGAGATCTCTTCAAGAAAATTAGAGATACCAAGGGAATATTTCATGCAAAGATGGGCTCGATAAAGGACAGAAATGGTATGGACCTAACAGAAGCAGAAGATATTAAGAAGAGATGGCAAGAATACACAGAAGAATTGTACAAAAAAGATCTTCACGACCCAGATAATCACAATGGTGTGATCACTGACCTGGAGCCAGACATCCTGGAATGTGAAGTCAAGTGGGCCTTAGAAAGCATCACTATGAACAAAGCTAGTGGAGGTGATGGAATTCCAGTTGAGCTCTTTTAAATCCTGAAAGATGATGCTGTGAAAGTGCTTCACTCAATAGGCCAGCAAATTTGGAAAACTCAGCAGTGGCCACAGGACTGGAAAAGGTCAGTTTTCATTCCAATCCCAAAGAAAGGCAATGCCAAAGAATGCTCAAATTATCGCACAATTGCACTCATCTTACACACTAGTAAAGTAATGCTCAAAATTCTCCAAGCCAGACTTCAGCAATATGTGAACCGTGAACTTCCTGATGTTCAAGCTGGTTTTAGAAAAGGCAGAGGAACCAGAGATCAAATTGCCAACATCCGCTGGATCATGGAAAAAGCAAGAGAGTTCCAGAAAAACATCTATTTTTGCTTTATTGACTATGCCAAAGCCTTTAACTGTGTGAATCACAATAAACTGTGGAAAATTCTGAAAGAGATGGGAATACCAGACCACCTGATCTGCCTCTTGAGAAATCTGTATGCAGGTCAGGAAGCAACAGTTAGAAATGGACATGGAACAGACTGGTTCCAAATAGGAAAAGGAGTACGTCAAGGCTGTATATTGTTACCCTGTTTATTTAACTTATATGCAGAGTACATCATGAGAAATGCTGGGCTGGATGAAGCACAAGCTGGAATCAAGATTGCCGGGAGAAATATCAATAACCTCAGATATGCAGATGACACCACCCTTATGGCAGAAAGTGAAGAGGAACTCAAAAGCCTCTTGATGAAAGTGAAAGTGGAGAGTGAAAAAGTTGGCTTAAAGCTCAACATTCAGAAAACGAAGATCATGGCATCCGGTCCCATCACTTCATGGGAAATAGATGGGGAAACAGTGGAAACAGTGTCAGACTTTATTTTTGGGGGCTCCAAAATCACTGCAGATGGTGACTGCAGCCATGAAATTAAAAGACGCTTACTCCTTGGAAGGAAAGTTATAACCAACCTAGATAGCATATTCAAAAGCAGAGATGTTACTTTGCCAACAAAGGTCCCTCTAGTCAAGGCTATGGTTTTTCCAGTGGTCATGTATGGATGTGAGAGTTGGACTGTGAAGAAGGCTGAGTGCCGAAGAATTGATGCTTTTGAACTGTGGTGTTGGAGAAGACTCTTTAGAGTCCCTTGGACTGCAAGGAGATCCAACCAGTCCATTCTAAAGTAGGTCAGTCCTGGGTGTTCTTTGGAAGGAATGATGCTAAAGCTGAAACTCCAGTACTTTGGCCACCTCATGCGAAGAGTTGACTCATTGGAAAAGACTCTGATGCTGGGAGGGATTGGGGGCAGGAGGAGAAGGGGACGACAGAGGATGAGATGGCTGGATGGCATCACTGACTCGATGGACGTGAGTCTGGGTGAACTCCGGGAGTTGGTGATGGACAGTGAGCCCTGGCGTGCTGCGATTCATGAGGTCTCAAAGAGTCGGACATGACTGAGCGACTGAACTGACTGAACTGATGCTCGTCAGCTTTTTTGCACCTCAAGATCACCCTCCACCCTTCTCTGGCCTGTCCTGGGCTCCTAAGGTCTGACATTCACTGATTGTGACACTCAGATCCCTTTGTCCTCTGGTTGGGTTTGACCAGTGTTGATGAGAAGTTCAGTTCAGTTCAGTTCAGTTCAGTTGCTCAATCATGTCTGACTCTTTGCGACCACATGGACTACAGCACGCCAAGCCTCCCTGTTGATGAGAAGGCTGCAGGCAAAAGAGAGATAAAGCTATTGATTCTCAAGTTCAAGCCCCACCCCCACTCCACTTCCCACGCTTGGTAGGCTTCTGGCACTGCCTTAGGATCTCACAGTTTGAACTCTGAGGCTGCCCCACCTCCAGCCACACCTCCAGCTCTTGGGTTCCACAAACCCTGCTCCCTCATGGTGTTCCACTGCTGCCAGTTCTGAGAGCTTTGCCATCTGTTGCTTTTTCCCCTAAAGTAGCCCACACCCTGCAAAGGTTAGAGTCCACTCACAACAATCTCTGCAGTTGGCCCCGTAGAGGGCATGCTCTCTGCCACTTCTGTCACCAGGAACTGTCACATTAGCCTCACTCTTTTCTTCACTGCTGCTGCTCATCCTTCTTTCTCTTCTAAATGTCCCTGTCCTGGTCTCCCTCTTTGACCCTCTTCATATTGCCAGCAGAGAGATCTGATCAAGTCACTCTTCTCAAACCAGACAGAACCCCGCCCTGCATACAAACCACTACACTGCACCTCTACCTCCCTCCCAACCCTTATCTCTGAGCAGCAGCCACACCCAACAGCTTATAGAACCAACACTCACTGCTCCCCTCACCTCCGCTTCTGCACTTCAGCTGCTCCTTCTACCTCAAACCTCTTTATCTTAGTCACGCTCCCTACTGAATGCCTACTAAATATTTGGTAACAAAATCAAGTATTATTTTTTCCATAGCTTTGTTGAATTCTCAGCTTCTCCCTTTTTCTTACTTTCTTGCCCATCCCACCTTACTGCCCATATCTTGAGAGACTGTGATAATTCTATCCAAACACCTATAAGATTTTATTATATTTATTTGTTCACTTGTCATTTTTTCTCCTTTTAGCCCCTTGAAAATTCAGTTCCCAAAATTCAGCCAATAAGGCAAAATGGAGGCATTTAGTACATTGAAAGAAAAGAAGAAAAATAAGAGGAGGAGGAAGAAAGGCAGACTATGGAAAGGAATTGTCCTGTTCAGGTTGCAAAGTATCATATAAGGTTTTCATGTGTTGCATGAAGGCAGAGTGAGTTGCATTTCTTACCTCTGAGTTTGGGGATGACCACTAGATCTGTGCAAAGATTTTGATAGTACTAAAGGATGAGTGCAAATATTCTTTTCTTATGAAATTTTAAAATGAAATATTCTAAAAGTGAAATAATGCTAGAGTTTAAAAAAAAAAAAAACAAATTCAGGAGGAAATAAAGGACTGTTTATTTAATTTGAAAAAATAAATAGGACATGTTCCAAATAAAAATCAGGGTATCTGCATTTAACTGCTTTTTGGTGGCCAGCTTTTATTATTGCCGTATCAAAATGGAATTCAAGATGCATCGGGTAGGTATTGGCATTATTGAAAATATGCCATAGAATTTAGTTGAAAAAAATGAAAGTTTGAATTTAAAGATCACATTTTAAAAGGAAAACCCTGTTTACTCAACTATTATTTCCTATGTGTATATTCTAGATGGTAGTTGGAGCTTAGAGCCTAGTTAAAAAAAAAAAGACTTCAACCAAATGTTACTTAATATTTGTATGTCTGTTATTTACTATATGCCAAGCACTCCTCTAAGAAATTTACAAAGTTTATTTTATTTAATCCTCTTAACAAATCCATACAAAAAATTTACTATAACTCCTATATTTTCTTATATTATACAACTGAGGTATAGGAGTTAAGAAAGGTTTCTGTGAGTCACACAGGAAGGAAGTAGCAGAACCAGGATTTAAAGCCAGGCAGTCTGGTCAAAGAATTTGTGCTTGTAAATACCTTGCTATGTTTACCATCTATGCAGGAAATGATCATTTACAAAGAAAAAAATGTATTTTGGTGTTCATTACAAGCCTAAGTCAAAAGTATAGAATAAATTCATTCTTTTTCAAGATTCAAGACCTAATTAAAACTATATCATCATCATATGTCCTCTCTGAGCTCTTTTTGAGCCATCTGTTGAAGCAACATTTTCTGATTGTCTGGTGTATACTAAACACTGTACTGAATGGTAGGCTTCCCTGGTGGCTCAGATGGTAAAAAAAAAAATCTGCCTGCAATGTGGGAGACTTGGGTTCAGTCCCTGGGTTGGGAAGATCCACTGAGGAGGGCATGGCAACCCACTCCAGTATTCTTGCCTGGAGAATCCCCATGGACAGAGGAGCTTGGCGGGCTACAGTCCATGGGGTCGCAAGAAGTCGGACATCACTGAGTGACTAAGTACAGCATACTGGATAATGGAAACACAGAGAAAAGACAGTCATTACCTTAAAAATGTACAGGGAGGTGGGGAATTTTGGGGTGAGGGAATAATGCTATACAACAGTCAACTGTTAACATGCCAGTGCATATCTGCTTCTTCTTAGGCTTTAAATTTCTTTTTCACTAGGACCCTAACTTGCTCTCAGTGGCTTTGCTGACAATATGGAGGAAATAACAGAGTGGGAACAGACTGTTGCTGTAAAATATAATCAGTTCTGTCCTGGCATGTACACTACCAGTTAAAAAGGCAGAGAAGTGGGACATGAGCCCAGTGGGATGGGTCAGGAAGAGCTATGAAGAGCAGGTAAGGATTAAAATGGTCTTAAAAGAATAAGTAAAATCACTTGAGGAGGAAGTGGGAAACCAAAATTGGTTCTGGATTTGGTCTAAACATACACCATCTGATCCGTCAGCCTACCTGGTAGATTCAGACATCATATTAATGCTAAATGAAGATATAACCACGATTTTCATGTATTATTCTTTGAGACGACCACTTTTGAGAGACTATGTCACCAGAGGCGATGTACAGTAGTGGTTGAAAGTTTTTATTTTAGATTCATATAGATGAGGGTTTGAGTCTCTCTCTCTCATTTTTTTTTTTTTTTTTTTTTGGCTGTATGACTAAAAATAAAGTTAATTTTGCTTTTTTGAGATTCTTATCTGTTCAAAATTAAATATAACAGTTGTATGTGCTTTATAAGTGTTTCATGCCATAATGCAAGCAAAATATTTAGTGCATCTATAGGGTACTTGATAAATATGCTCATTTGGATATTTATCAAAGGTCAAAGTTTTCAAAGATCCTTAGTTATCACACGAATCTGTTTCATTAATGAAATAATTAGAGTCTTAAGACCATACTGCTAAATATTATAAAAGCCCCATTCCCCCATTGGGTTTTTTAAATATTTAATATGTTCTAATCATAAATATATTTTTAATCTTTCTGTTTGAACTTGACTATCTCCTCTTTGAGGCTTTTGCTTTTCTTTTGTGATAATGGAGCTTAGCTCCTAACTATCAAGAAATAGTCCCCCCATACCAGAATGTGATCTTGGTCAGTTTCTACAAACAAACTAAAGCTCAGTTTCTGCCCTGATGCCTGTGGACCTTAAAGCTTATCTGTACTAAATGAATTAATATTCATATAAATACATATAACTCAAATCCAAAAAAAAAAAATAGACTTGGTAAAATTCAAAGCATAACAAAGAAGTTGTTGTTTTGAAGCATTTCAATATTTGGCCATGCTGTCAATATATTAATGAAGAATGTAATATCTTTATCAGGATCCTTTCTTCCATGATGATAATGAAGATGATGTTCATTCACTCACTCTGTACAAATTCTCATGATAATTTGTTAAGCTTGTTCTGAGGGTAGCAGCATTGAAGGCTGGCAAAAAAAATTTAGAATGTGTGTAAAACTCCAGCAGCTGAATAGAGGTTTATATATTATCTCTATATTAATACATGCCTTATTAATTCAAGTTTCACTTTGCAGGTGAAATGTATTTTAGCATATTAAATTAACAAGAGATATGAAAAAAAATTTTTTCATATGTTTTTGTCTCCATCTCACAATTAGATCATAGTTCTAACTCCAGATTATCAATTCTGATCTAAAAGACCTAAGAAAGGAAGATTTTTGCATTATTTTGGTCAATCAACAAGCTAGTACTCAGTTCAAGAGCTGTATTTTCGAAAATTGAAGTTAAATTGCTTTACCTGCCTATCTTGCTTTCTAATGAGCCTTGTAATGACTTTCAATATAGCATGTTTTGCAACAGTGTATTTTCATTTATTTCAAGCACAACCGTTCAATGTGTATTAGTACATGAAAATAAATTTATGATTTATTTGATATTCTTAATTTATAAAAGTTAAACATTTTGATTTATAAGAATTATGATTGAAATAAATTTTTATTATAATGATAACTTGTGGGATTCACACTCACAGCTATAGTACCTTTTAAAGTTGATAAAGACTTCTCTTCTTTAGTTGCCAATCATGGAAAGGGACAAAGTTGTAAAAATGTCCACTAATTTTGAAGAAGAGAGTGCTAAATCATACATTGAAATAAGTTAAAAATTATGAGAAGAAAATTTTTTTAATCTCCCTTGATTCCCCTAGTATTCTGTCTTGATGAAATAACTAACAGAGGACTATAACTTACCATTTGAATCATAATGAAACTGCTCTTATTTCTTAAGATATTCTATCATTTTCTCTTTTTAAAGTAATAGTTAATTCTTATTACAAATTCAAGGTAAACTTCTTTGGAAAGTTTTAAATGAAAACAGAGGATATATTGTTTGGTTTGACTTCTAAATTAATGTCTCTAATAAAATGTCCCACAAATTAAGTGATCTTCTTCTGAGATAATGTAAGCTGTCATTTTGGGTGACAGTCACATGAATTCTATTTTCCATATGAGAATGGGGTGCTAGACTCATAGTGTCCAGGCTGGGTCATCTAGAGAGGGAAATAATGTATTCAGAGTGATCAGGAAGCTGCCTCAAAGGATGTCAGTGAAAGACGACAATAATATGTAAAGGAACTGCTAGAGAACAGTGCCCAAAGTACTGAAGTTGCCACTGTGGGATTTCCCAGGCTGATGATGTCATTTTGCTATATCATTCACTGTTATCACATTCTCTTTCAGTATGCCATAGTGACTTTGATTATAATTAATTAATAAGGATATCTAGTATTAGGTTAAAATTTTCCTTCCTAGTCCTGTAGAAACACTTATTGTCAGAAAACTCAAGCTGTAAAGCATACCTTAAAAGTAGCACCCACTGAACACAGCAAGTTATTTCTCTACTTCCTAATGTACAAGTGTGTGGATTGACAAGCTCATTTCCGGGTTATGAAGTGTGAGCAGAAACGACATGTACCATTTAGAGGTTAAAAAGTGTAAGATACAGGTACACCCCTTCTGTCTCTTTTATCATTTGTCAAGAACAAAGACTAGGGTAAATCCACAAAGTGAAAGAAGTCTGGGTTCCTGAATTGAACTTCTACCCAATAGGAAAAACAGAATTAGAAATTTTATCTTAAGCATCAGGGAAAATCATTGGAGGGTCTTACACAGGGAAATTCTGTAATCTCTTTGGTAGAGGGTGGATTGTAAGAAGAGGTGGCAGCCAGTCTCCAAAAAGACCCCTAATGTTCCCCACCTCATGGAGTTCACACCTTTGTCTATTCCCTTCCCACATGGTTCCAGGATCAATCACTATGGCCAATGGAGTACAGCAGAAGTGATGGCCTGCCATGTCCAAGATTTGGTACTAAAGACACTGTGGTTTCTATCTTGGTGTCTCTGTCTGTCTCTAAGATTACTCATTCTGGGGGAAACCAGGTGCTATGTTACTTGTAGCTCTGTGGAGAGACTCACATCATGAGGAGCAACCACATGAGTGAACTTGAAAATTAGCTTCCTCTAGCCCCACCCAGAGAAGTTTTCAAATGAATGAACTGCTAGTAAACAGCATGAGTGACCCTCAACCAAAATTACCTACCTAAACCTCTCCTGGATTCCTGACCCACATGGACTGTGTGATTGATATAATAAATGTTTGTCATCTTAAACTGCTTAGTTTCAGAGAATTTTGATTCACAACAATAAAATAACTACTATAAGAGACCCATCACTTCATGGCAAATAGATGAGGAAACAGTGGAAACAGTGGCTGACTTTATTTTGGGGGGCTCCAAAATCACTGCAGATAGTGATTGCAACCATGAAATTAAAAGACACTTACTCCTTGGAAGGAAAGTTATGACCAATGTAGACAGCATATTAAAAGCAGAGACATTACTTTGTCAACAAAGGTCCATCTAGTCAAGGCTATGGTTTTTCCAGTAGCCATGTATGGATGTAAGAGTTGGACTATAAAGAAAGCTGAGTGCCAAAGAATTGATGCTTTTGAACTGTGGTGTTGGAGAAGACTCTTGAGAGTCCCTTGGACTGCAAGGAGATCCAACCAGTCCATCCTAAAGGAGATCAGTCCTGAGTGTTCATTGGAAGGACTTATGTTGAAGCCGAAACTCCATTACTTTGGCCACCTGATGCGAAGAGCTGACTCATTTGAAAAGACCCTGATGCTGGGAAAGATTGAGGCAGGAGGAGAAGGGGACAACAGAGGATGAGATGGTTGGATGGCATCACCGACTCAATGGACATGGGTTTGGGTGAACTCTGGGAGTTGGTGATGGACAGGGAGGCCTGGCATGCTGTGGTTCATGGGGTCACAAAGAGTCTGGCACAACTGAGGGACTGAACTGATAAGAGATAAGAATATAAACAGGATGAGTAGACATGAGCCTATTGCAGTGATCCAGGAAAGAGATGGGTGTAATATTAACAGATATGGGGATAAATAAGAGGATTGTGTATTTTGAGGGAGTTAGTGGGGAGGACCTGACCAGATACAGTGGAAGAACCTAGAAAATAATCCTCTCAGTGCAAGATATTGATATGATCTGAGTGTTGAGAAAGTAGACTGAGGATTCCCCGAAGTTATAGTAGTAAATTTTGTGATACCATGACTGCACTTGAGTGCTTCCCCCAAATCCACATGTTTTGGCATGCTATTTGGAGATGGGGCCTTTGGGAGGCAATTAGGTCATAAGGATGGAGTCTTCATGATGGGATCAGTGCTCTCATGAGAAGAGACACTAGTCAGTCAGTCAGTCAGTTCAGTCACTCAGTCATGTCCGACTCTTTGTGAGCCCATGAATCGCAGCACGCCAGGCCTCCCTGTCCATCACCAACTCCTGGAGTTCACTCAGACTCACGTCCATCGAGTCAGTGATGCCATCCAGCCATCTCATCCTCTGTCGTCCCCTTCTCCTCCTGCCCTCAAACCCTCCCAGCATCAGAGTCTTTCTCAGTAGACAAGGGTTTGTTGTTTTGTTTTATACCAGTGTAGCCTTGTCTGCTCCAGAAAGCAAGGATTCATTAATATAGCTCCCGGGAGGATGACAGGCAACTTATAGCTTGGTGATGAGAAGGATCACATAGAAATAAGAATGAAAGAGTTGAGTAAATTGCATTGAGAATGAATTGAGTAAGAAAATGCTGGAAATATTACCTAAATAGATATACAACTATACTTTTAAACAAACCCATGAAATTCACTTAACAAATATTAATTTAGCTCCTACAATGTATCAACCACTTTACCAGGTACAGGAATCCAGCGGTGGACAATAAATAAATAAATGTAACAAAAAAGCATTCAGTGTACCGTCCTTACAAAGAAGTGGAAGAGTCAGGCAATTACATGAACAATCATATAAACAGAGGTAAAACAGATATAAAATTACAACTTTGCCTAATGATGTATTAGTTATCTCCAAACTTTTGGGCAATGGGGACCTATTTTGTGATGATCAGTTTTTCCACGGACCAAGGGTGGAGTGTCATTTTGGGGATGATTCAAGTACCTTACATTTATTGTGGACTTTACTTCTAACACTACTACTTATCTAATAGGATCAATAGGAGGATTGATAGTACCTAATAGTATCTAATAGGATCAGTAGTACCTAATAGGAGGTACCGGTCTGAAGCCAAGATGTTGGGGACCCCTGCTCTAGATGATATAATGGACATATATAAGATATCATGAGTCTAAAACAGGAAGATTAGATTTGATAAGGGAGGTTAGGAAAGGTTTACCCGGAGAAGTGTTGATTAAGGTAAGATCTGAAGAAAGAGGAACAGTTAACTAGATGGAAGATAGTAGAAGTTGAGGGCATATTAGGAAAATGGAATGGCTTGTGCAAAGGCCCAGGGGCGGAAAGAAAGGTGAAAAAATATGAAACACTGACCTGAAGCCAGAAGGCTTGTACCCAGCAGAGAAGGGCAAGAGGGAATAAGGAATGGCGAAGCAGCTCAGAGCTATGCCCTGCAGAGCCTTACAATTCTTCTTAGGAAGCTTTGTTCACAAGTTTGCAATGGGAAGCAATTAAAGAATTTTAAGTCTAGAGAGGGAAGAGGAAGGTAACATGATTAGTTTGCCTTTGGAGGGAGTGTAAGTCTGACCACAAAGTAAAGCAGCGGTTGGAAAGTGGAGGGCAGAATGGAGCAGAGCAGATCAATGATTGAGAGATGATTATAACAAGCTATGGTACGCATGGAAAGACGTGGACAGATCTTTTTGGTAAAATATTGACAATTTGGTGAGTGAGAGAGGGAGGTGTTTATAATAATTGTGAGCTTTCAGACCCACACAACTGTTTGGATAGGTGAAAGTAAGGGTTAATCACTGAGAAACAGAATACTGAAATAAGCTTAGGAATTAAGCCCAAAGATTGAAAGTTCGATTTTGGGAATGCTGAGTTTAATCTAGTTTGAGGCTTCCAAGATGACTTTAAGCAGTGGAGCTCAGAAGAGAGATCAAAGCTAGAAATCACTACTGTGAGTTATCTGCAAAGATGTCAGAATTGAAGCAGGAGGGGAGAAGAGGAAACTTGGGACTGTACCTTAAAGAATTCCAGTGTTTAAAGAGAGACAATTCCAGTAAGGAAGACTGAAAGAAAGTAGCCAGGGAGATAGTGGAGAACCAGACTTGGGTTTAGGAAGCCAAGGAGAAAGACCCTCTCCAGAATGGAGTTGTCATTGAGTCAGCCACAAGTGAGAGATCAAATAGAAAGAGAGTATGAGGAATAGAGGGCTTCCCTGGTGGCTCCGTGGTAAAGAATCTGCCTGCCAGTGCAGGAGACACAAAAGACGTGGGTTCAATCCCTGGTCAGGAAGATCCCCTGAAGAAGGAAATGGCAACCCACTCCAGGATTCTTGCCTAGAAAATTCCATGGACAAAGGAGCCTGGTGGGCTACAGTCCATGGGATCACAAAGAGTCAGACATGATTGAGCATACATGCACACACATACACCAACAGCAAGAACACAGCTGAACCCTGCAATGATCATCTCAGTCCTCACAATGAACTCCTGCATTTCCCTCATCTTACAGAGGTGGTTCAGACGGTAAAGCATCTGCCTACAATGTAGGAGACCTGGGTTCGATCCTTGGGTTGGGAAGATCCTCTGGAGAAGAAATGGCACCCCACTCCAGTACTCTTGCCTGGAAAATCCCATGGACGGAGGAGCCTGGTAGGCTACAGTCTATGGGGTTGCAAAGAGTCGGACACGACTGAGCAACTTCACAGAGACAGAAACTGAGGTTATGAAAGGAATACTCCTGCTTCAGGATGAACAGAAAGGATTTTTCACCACTCTGAGCTAGTATCCATATTCCTCGCACACCAGATCATGCTGCCCACACACAATTTTAAGGCTGCATGAGAGAATATGATGTCCCTTCAATCACCATATTTACCTGGCTGTGGAAACCTTAAGTTCTTTTATATGAGGGATTCATGTGCATTCTAAATTAGATTAAAGAATACATTTGGGTGAAAATGTAAACTATTGATTTTTTTCCCCCTAGGAGCAGATTATAAAAGATAGATAAAACCTCACCAGACATCTGAGAGGGATGGGACATGAAATAAGGGAAGAAAAGAGTATCCAAAGAACCTAAGGGTACCAAAGGTGTCTTCCTAATTTTGGCCACAAACTGAACACAGTTGAAGGCAGAGTCATTGGGTCATTGATGGAATATTCCTTCCACCTGGCACAACTAACAAGTTATTACTAATAATGTATCCCCTCACACAGTCCCTGAAGTAATTTTTCTCCATTTCAGAAGCACCAATTTTAATCAGGAAATAATAAGGACCCTTGTATAAGCTGCCTTTGAAAGAGTGTAAGTTATCCAGATAGAATGGCCCAGTGCATAATCCACTGATGAATTCTTAACTACATTGATTTTGCCAAGGTCATGATAAAAAATAAAATTAAAAGATCAGAATAAGTTCATAATCACAAAATGTCAGTTCTAGCTAGTGTCTTTCTCAGAATTTCCCAAAAAGAACCTCTATAAATAGTCATCCTCTACCCAGCAGAATTTGATTTGGAAATAAACAGCTGCCTCAGTGAAAAATTTTAGCCCCACAGGAAAAGAAAAAAGTTTATTAGGGAAGCAGCTGCTAATTGCACTGTATTTCTCAGATGTGTGACTGCTTCTGAACCGCAACACACTGTTTGTTCCTACATACAGCACAGTTATTCCAAAAGTAGAACGTTGCATCCTTTAAGTGACTTCAATGTAAGTCATCAGTAAAACTATAAGACCAGACACCTGATTCAATGACGTGTCTTCACGGCTCTCAGCTTATTCTATGAGTTAGTCTGAACTCAGTTCTTTACTTCCATGCAGCTTTGCCTGCATATAGAATGAGATATGGAGGCTGAAGGAGACCAGAGCACATCCTAAGCCATGACAGGTGTCTGGAAAGCAACAGTTGGAAAGCCATTGCAAAGATGCTATCCAACCTCCATAGAGAATTCAACACTTGTTTCAAATCTTCTGGTTTTATTGAAACATTGTAAGTACTTTCAGAAGATATTAAATAGATCACTCAGTTTTTCTTTATTTGAATGATCCTTCCTTCTCTTTCTGTTCCTTAGATTCTAGAGTTTGATCCATTGTAGATTTCCATGAATATCAAACAATAAAGGACTAAAAAATGGAAATAGGCTATGTTAATACATTCCCTTATTTAATAAATATGTAGTGGGAATCTGTTATGTGACAGAATTGTTTTAAATTTCCAGAAGTCCATATCTAGTAAGAGATGTAATCCACATTCATAAATGGCTACAATATAAGGCCATATGTAAGAAGTTCCTCCAAAATATAGGTATAAAGAAGGTGCAATACTAGTTTGAAGTGGCTGGGATGATGATCAAAGTATTTAAGAGAAGTATAACGCCTGTTGCTATCATCAAGTTAGAACACCTTCTATTCTGTCAGTCTTTCTTCTGCATGTTAGGGGCTAGAAGACTGAGAGCTGCATTTCCACTCATCACTTGCTAGTTATATTTTGGGTAAGATTTTGCCCATGATAGGCACTTACAAAAAAATGTGGACATAAAAGAGTAAAATATAAATGCCATATTATAGTTCCTTTGACAATACCAAGTCAACGTATGAACTATAGTATAGTTGAGGGGGTTTTTTTTAGTAGCTTTTGGCATTTTCCTAAGAATTACCTATGTTCATGATCCAAGCAGCTGTGAATCTTAATGGTAATTTCCTGTGATTGTTTGAACTTCTCAATTCTATGAACATTACCAGCAAAGAACTAACAGTAGCCTTCCTGACCTTTGTTTCCTGTAGTTCTTCAAGCACTTGCATCCTTTATTAAATCCTTGCCTATCTACACTTCCGCATATGGCACTCTAGCTGAACCTATAGCAGTCAGTAGAGTTTGGTACCGGTGGTAGGTGACAGGTCATTAGGAGACAGGATTGTCCAGAGATCACGATGAGCACAAGTACATCATCTTCTCATCATTAGCATCAGCTTCATCATTACCAGTATTCATAGATGCTTCCTATGTTCCAGGTACTGTTCTAGGCACATATTTACTCACTGAATCCTTAAAATGACTAACGTGGGTGCTATTATTGTTAAAACTGAGAAAATGGGTACCAAGAGGGGGTTAACAAAAAAAGTGCATAAGGTCACCAAGTGGTGAAACCAGAATTCATCACGTTTGGATAATGAAAGGCACATATTAAAAATAATTGAAAATACAACCAGAGAGATTGAGCCAAAGATCAATGAGTGGTGTCAAATATTATAAAATACTAGTTTTATTTAAATATTTTATTTAAAAACATTGACAAACTTACAGGAAGTTGCCAAAAAGCAACAGAGAGATCCTATACACCCTTCTCCCAATTTCCCCCAAATGATTACATATTTCATAATTATAGCACAATATCAAAATCAGGACATTGACATTGGTACTGTTAACTAGGCGGCATCTTATTCAGATTTAGCGTATGCATGTGTGTTACATACAATGTGATCGAATAAATTACTGTTTTTAAGCTCAAAAACTTGACTCCACAATTTTAATACATTGTAATTTTTTTTCAAGACAGACAGGCTTTGCTTGATATGCACTCAGAATGAGAGAACAGTAGACTCAGACTGCCTTAACAGAAACACTGTGCCCAGCCCGCTGGTGGTAAGAGTTCTACCAGTGTACATGGCTTAGACCCACCTCATTGTGTTCACCCACACTCAAAGAGACAGGACAGGAGGACTTCCAGAGAAAGGAAAATGGATGTTGAAGGGTTGTTCAAGGGTCTGAAATCCCTGCCATAAAAAGAAAGGTTGTTAGGACTGTTTACCCATGAGAAGAGATGATCTAAGAGCATGTAATGTCAAGTTGCCCATGCAGCCTTGTGTCTCACTTTTTCACATAACAGTTAAGCCTAGCACCCACTGATGCAGGAACATCCATACTTTCCCACTTGGAAAGCCTTATTCTCAGAAAGATTTTTATGAGTCTTAGTCATTCTTTCTTGAATGTATATGTGTATACACACACACACACACAGACACACACATACCTTTACCAAATGCTGCACAAAATTTAGCCTGTGCTGTGTTGTACTTAATCACTCAGTCATGTTTGACACTTCACAATCCCAAACTGGACTGTAGCCCACCAGGCTCCTCTATCCGTGGGATTGTCCAGGCAAGAGTACTGAAGTGGGTAGCCATACCCTTCTCCAGGGGATCTTTTCAACCCAGGGATGGAATCCGGGTCTCCTGCATTGCAGGCAGATTCTTTGTTATCTGAGCCACCAGGGAAGCCTTAATTTTGCCTAGTGATTCACAAGGTGTGATCCAGGGTCAGCAGCCTCAGTGCTTTTGGCAGCTTATTAGAAATGTAACTTCTTGAGCCCCAACTCAGACACTGAATCAGAAATTCTGGGAGTGAAATCCATATTGAAACTAGCCATCAAGTAAACATGTGCACGAAGATTCCAGATCTATGAAGTAGCCTTAACTACCTGGTATGTTGTTGTACTGAATATGGATATTCTCATTTTCCAACTACTGTTCTGTGAGGGAAGGTTCTGTCTTTTCCTGTATCTCTCCATTTGTGTGCAGAACAGAGCTAAGCACTTAACTGATGGATATAGAAGGCTTATTCTATTGTGTTTGGAAAATTGTGTCTGTTCCAACATATATCTGGCATTGGTTTCTATCCTTGAATTATAACTTTCTCTGACTTGCTAAGATTTGATGTAGTTCACTGTCAAAGCCAAGATGATTAAAACTATAATATTCATCAGCAATTGTCAGTGTTACTAGTGCATTTTTGGCACCAAATTAAGGGCATAAACTTTCCCTTAAAGCAGTCCTAACATATAGATTTGGCATCTGTACATACATTTGGCTGATTAACAGTGATAAGACCACAGCTAAGAGAAAACTAATGCGCCCTTACCGTGAAAGCTCCGTTAGCTGGCTCCCAGGTCAAAGCTCTGGTCAGAGAGTGTGGATTTTGTCCTTTTATCCTGGATTATGCTGTACTAGTGGTAAAGAACCTGCATACCAATGTGGGAGACATAGAGACACAGGTTCAATCCCTAGGTTAGGAAAGTCCTCTGGAGAAGGAAATGGCTACCCACTCCATTATTCAAGCCTGGGAAATCCCATGGACAGAGGAGCCTGGTGGGCTACAGTCTATGAGGTCGCAAAGAGTTGCGTGCACACACACACAAGACATCCTGTTCTCTGAGAACACTGGAGTTAACTCTTCTACCATTTCCACAGAAACATCACATAATCAAGAAGTAAATATTTCTAAGTGACAGAAGACATGGCTTCTGTTCTTTAACACTTATTTTTAGGAACATCAGAGGGCTTCTGAGGTTAGCTCCAAGGTAAGTCTTCTGCCTCTTATCTCTCTTGAATCCACAGGCTACATGCAGTGAGGGGCAGGAATCCAGATAGGAAGATTTTTTTGAGTCTGATTCCAGGTTTCCACTTTGCCCACAAAGATTGTATACTCAAAGCTATGGTTTTCCAGTAGTCATGTACGGATATAAGAGCTGGACCGTAAAGAAGGCTGAGTGCTGAAGAATGGATGCTTTTGAATTGTGGTGCTAGAGAAGACTCTCGAGAGTCCCTTGGGCAGCAAGGAGATCAAACCAGTCAATCCTAAAAGAAATCAACTTTGAATATTCATTGGAAGGACTGATGCTTAAGCTGAAGTTTTGGCCACCTGATACAAAAAGCTGACTCATTGGTAAAGACCCTGATGCTGGGAAAGATTGAGGGCAAGAGAAAGGGGCAACAGATGATGAGATGGTTGGATGGCATCATCAATTCAATGGACATGAATTTGAGCAAACTCCAGGAGTTAGTGAAGGACAAGAAGGCCTGGCGTGCTGCAGTTCATGGGGTCACAAACAGTCAGACACAACTTAGCGACTGAATAACAGCAGTTAGGTTTCCTAAAGGAGTTCCTGGACTTCTTCACTGGCTGAAGGGGCAAGGGCTATGGTTCTCAAGCTTTTGCATATCTGAGAATCACCTCGGAACATGTTTAAAATGTACCTGGGTCCCTCTGGTGAAATTCTGATTTATTGGTCTGAAGTTCTTAGCAAGTGCTCATAGAGACTCCAATTTATGATGTCTGTAGATTACAGTATGAGAACAGCCCTACTTACAGTATTTAGCACAGACTGATACCCCAGGGAGGGGGCACAAAGCAGAGCTCTGATCACTACCTCTTTGCAGTCAGTTATTAGAAATGCATTAGCCAGAGAGCATATGTTGCATCATCACGTATGTGAATACATATTACTCAAATATTATTTGTTCATTCAACAAACATTATCACATATACTGATAACATGTCCAAGTCCTGTGCTAAGCACTGGGGATACTCAGGGAACAAGACAGTCGGTTTGAAAAAAGCCTAAGGCAGATTCTACAATATAAAAGAAAAACATTCAGATAACACAATTATGAAAAGATGCCTTGAGCCAAAACATATTTATTAAACATCTCTTACATAGATACTAAAATCCCTAGAACCACAGCCTGTAGATCTTCCACTTATCAGTTTTGTAATGTTGGAAATTACTCTCTCTGTCCCTCAGTTCATTCACCTGGAAAAGCAGTTCAGTTGCATCTTTTGATCATTGTGAGAATTACATCAATTAATACACATTAAGTACTCAGAGTAAAACTTGACACTTGATAGCCCTTAATAAATGTTATTATTATTGTCACTGTTATTACCTAAAGAACTACCATCTCACCCATGTGAGGCTCTGCAGGAATATGATCAGAAATCAGAATCTCATTACTCCCTAAAATGGCCCTTCAGATTTCTGAAGAGCTCCACTTACTGAAAAGCTCTGCTGTATGCTGAGCCAAAGTATGCTTTCCTAGAATTTCCATCTACTGGACACACTTCTTTCCATTATCATACTGTATAAAAAGATTGCTTCTCTTCTACATGAAATTCCTTCATATATGCAGATTACTACCATTTCTTCTCTCAGACTTCTCTTTCTGCTTGGTCAGCAGTTCCTCCAATGACATAATAAGAGCAGTAACACCAGTCTTATATTTTATAAAACTCTGTTACATATCTTATGTGAGCATCTCAGCATACAGAATAAATATAACCATCATCACCATTTTATAGGTCAATACATTTAGGCTTGCAGAAGCAATTGATTCATGCATGATCACAGCTAGTAGGTGGTGCAACTGGGAATTAAAGGATGCCTCTTAAAAAGAAGATGTCCAAGCCTCTCTTCTACACCACATCTATTTTTAATGCCATACTTTAAGTATAATACTTCAGTTGCACACTAGATTCTCCCGTGTCTTCAAGTGCATCTTTTTATTACCATAACTTGAGGTTATTACCAGTCAGAATTCAGCCAAGAGAAACCTCTCTACAACTTGTAAACCTAGGGAACGAAAATAGAAGGAATGGGTTTCACATGTGATAGACGAATTGTGAAGCCAAAGAGAGGATACGAAGGCATGCAAGGGATTAGCCAAAGCAGGAAGAATCACCACCCCAAGAAATGGCATCCAGAGCCAGTTCTGCACAATAGAAGCTGGTAATTAAGACCAACTATGATTTGCGAGAATGAGAGCCACAGGACACTGGAGAAAGGGAAAAAAAAATACTCTTGCTCATCTCTTGTCATCCTCCAGCTGTCAGCCAAGGCCCAGCATCGGCTGAAAGTAACCAGAAACTAGAGTCCAGGGGAGCTTGGGAAATACAGACCCTGATTTACAGAGCACAGGTGGGGAAGAGTGAGGTCCGAGAACAACCCGGCTATTAGAGGCATACACCATATTTCTAACTCATTTTGAGCTTACTGTCAGGTTAAAACCAGGTCATTTTCCACATAAGCTCTTAGTAAACTAGTTCTTTTTTGTTTGTATTTGGCAATTGGTTTTTTAAGTAAGGTCTTTACTTTTGCTTCATTTCATCTTTTGACTTTTGGTCAGCTTTTTAGATGCTCTAAATCTTTCATCTCTAGCCTTGTATAATCTATAAATCAATAAATACGGTTTATTAGCTATATGAAATTATTATTAAATACTCTGAATGTGGGATAAGGCTTGAGATCAACAACTAAGAAGGACCAGGGTAGGGTAGGTGAGGTACCCACCTTGGGCACAAAATTGGGGCGGGGGAATGCAAAAAAACTCAGTAATAAAGATAGTATTATAATGCATAATTTTTTTAAATCAAAATTAATGCAAAATTCCAGGGTAAATACCAAATATCAAAATCATAAAGACAGAATCCACAGTGAATAACATTTACCAATTTCTCAGCCACATTTAAATTCTCTGTTTTATACTCTAACCTATCCTTTTCATCTATTACTGAGGGATAAAATAAAGCACCTTGTTAAGTATCTGTCAAATGCTTTGATACATTATGTTCTCAAATCCGGAACACTAATTTAATGATAGTATAGAGAAAGAGAAAAATTCAAGATCAGAGCTGAAGCTCATATAAATTGATGGAACATCACTCTCTAAAGTCATCTTACAGTAAATGTATTCCCAATTTGACATCACTTTGTACCAAATTCTCAAAATGTGGCCACTCCAATGCTACCTGACAAGAGAGAAAATGGATGTGGTAAGAGGCTATGGTCTAACTGATCTCAGTTAAACTAATTTGCAACCTCTACAAAATGTGCGTTCTTGTGAATGTGCTATGCAGCTTCCCAGGAAGTAAATGGAGACTTTGTCAGCAAAATTATGTTACTTTTGTAGTAAATCCAATTCTGAATTTAGACAAAACAGCTAGTAAAATGTCACTCATGGAAAATAAATCACAGCAGCCCCTTTGGTTTTGCATTATTACACAGATCTGATTTCTTGCTAGATCAAATCATGTCTTCTGAACAAAATCTCTTCTCTACAGGTGGGTAGATTGGAGCTTACAATTTTGAAGAGGCCCTCTAATTTAAAAAACATACTCCATTTTGTAAAATAAAAGCTGGCTATTTGAGAAATAGTCCAGAATGAAAGTGATAGTCAATTTCCTCAGTATAGATTTTATAAAAGAAGTCTGAATATAAAGTAATTTTTATTTATAAAATGTCTTATTTACAAAAACTGATGTCTTAGGAAGAAGAGCAGTCAGGTTTGGGGGGATTTTTGTTTTTTTACTAAAAAAGACAAATATCAAGAAACCAGCCAGAAAAGAAAAGTCACTGAGCAGTACATCTCCAATAGGAAGCCTAACTTTTGGTACTTGCTTAAGAGGCACTTGTCTATAAATAAGCCCAAGAGTCTTGATAAGCTTGAGAATTTTAGAGAAATGATTCAGAAATGCTAATATGAATGCTAAAACCTCAAATCCATAAATGTCTTCTGTTAATAGTTTAAAATTAATTGCCTTCTGAAAATAGCATCATTGCTTTTCAAAAAAGTTGTACACAGAGAATGGCAAATCCCCACAATGAACATCATAGCGCGTTCAGAAATGTGAGAGAGTGGTGAGAAGATCTGAACAACATGATTGACGCGTAAGGATGAGATATTTTGGGCTTTTAATCTTAGAGATGTTAAATACCCACTTTAAAACAAGAACAGTCTGAGTCAGCTAATCTAAGTACACTTTTTTTTTCCTTCTTAATCGAAGGATAATTGCTTTACAATATTGTGTTGGTTTCTGCCATACATCAACATGAATCAGCCATAGGTACACATATGTCCCTTCCCTGTTGAACTTCCCTCCCACCTCCCACCCCATCCCAGCCCTCTAGGTTGTCAAAGAACACCAGTCTGAGCTCCCTGAGTCAGACAGTAAATTCCCACTGGCTATCTGTTTACATATGATAATGTATATGTTTCCATACCACTCTCTCCATTTGTTCCACCCTCTCCTAAGGACACTTTTTAATCACTCTGTTAAAACCACCCACAAACAAGAGACAGCTCTTCCTCATTCACATCCTAAGTAAAGTAAGTAAGTAAAGTCACTTAGTCGTGTCCAACTCTTTGTGACCCCACGGACTGTAGCCTACCATGCTCCTCCATCCATGGGATTTTCCAGGCAAGAGTACTGGAGTGGGTTGCCATTTCCTTCTCCAGAGGATCTTCCCAACCCAGGGATCGAACCCGGGTCTCCCGCATTGTAGGCAGACGCTTTACCGTCTGAGCCACCAGGAAAGTCTCATTCACATCCTAATAACTTCTCAAATCCCTTTAAATTTGTAAAACTGACAATAAACTCTAATAAAATACAATCAGCATAATACCCTATGGCTTGATATTCAAATGCTGAATTTGACTATTTAAGTGATGTGGATTTCTGAAGCTCAATGCTTCAAAGACAATTTAAATATTAAGATTTGATAATTTAGATGCATGGATTGCACCTCCAGTGATAATCCAGTGTTAGTCACCCATTTGCATCTGCTCTTTGTGACCCCATGGACTGTAACCCACCAGACTCCTCTACTGATGGAATTCTCCAGGCAAGAATATTGGAGTGGATTGCCATTTCCTTCTCCAGGGGATCTTCCAGACCCAGGGATCGACCCCAGGTTTCCAGCATTGCAGGAGCCACTGAGTAGGAAATGGCTACCTACTCCAATATTCTTGCCTGGAGAATTCCATGGACAGGAGATCCTGGCGGGCCATAGTCCATGGAGTCACAAAAGTGACTGAACAACTAACACACACACAAATAGTGCATTGCACCTAATACCCGCAGAAAAAAATAAAATAATGTAAAACCTATGTCATATTACCAAGAGTGTGCTGTTATTTTGACAATGATCTAATGTTTTTGGTAGCTTTTAAATAATATTTCTTTAGTTGCTACTTGTGCTAATGAATGTTATCTATTTTGGATACATTGCACAGTTTTTGATTTGGCAATATTATTCCCATTAGTCAATCTTCTTAACTATTTTCAGAACCATCTTTAAATCTTATTACATTCAGTATAAGTAATATTGGATTTCATCCTTTCTCCTCAAAACTGTAACTTTCAACAAGTAAATATCAGGAATTGTTTTATAGCTAATGACTTGATATCTTAAAATCCTCGAACCACCACTGTAACAAAAGATGGAAAAAATATACAATATACTGAGTTTTGACATTAGTAATTACCATGTGATGGCTTGAGTGGATTCAAATGAAGGGAAGAATAGATGTTGTACAAATTTATTTGTAGCAACCTGATTCTATGTGGTATTTTTTATGCAAAAGAGGTCAACAAAACCCCTAACAACCCCCTCAGTTCAGCTTTCACATCGTGATCATAAACCAGTTCTTGACTGTAAGATATTCAATCATTTATGGATAGAACAAAATTTATATGAGCATATTCATCATTATACTTTGAAATAAGTTTTGGCATTCACCACTCATGAATAAAAGAATGTTATGGAATGAAATCCTCTGAGGCAATTAGCATAACATAAGAGTTTATTTCTTCAACCAAAACCTTCCACTACTAAGGGCCTTTTTGGAAATTGAACTTAATGCTTCAAAGTACCTATGTGAAAAGAAGATGAAATTTAATTTTTGAAGCTTGTTTTCTTTAATTTTATAGGTTTCCCCTAGAGATGACACAGCAGATACAATTCACAAAATATAAAATAGCTTTCTGTTTTACTTATACTAGTAAAAATGTCTAGATTCTCATTCTGATTGCAACATCGACCAGGAATCTAACCTAACTTCAATGTATGGTAATTTCCCATTTCTTGTGATGTTAATTTAATGGAAATGCTTTATTTTAGGAATAAAACAGGGTCCTCAATGCTGTACTTACCATATATCATTATTATTTATAGGACATTTTGCTTTTCAGAGTATTTTGATGAGGTTCACTAGTTTTTTCTCATTGTATCTCTTAGAATGTATGATTAACTCTCATTTGACACATAAAGAAAATCACAAATAGAGACATTAAAGCTACAGATTACACTAAACCAAAAATATTCATTTCATTCCATCAGTGCAGTTAATCCAGTCATGGAGGAAAAAATAGGAGCTCAATCAAGATATCTGGTACTATCTGGATAATAAAGAAAATCAAACAAAAATAAATACACACATTTGTGGAGATGTCCTAAATGAAATTGTTACCCAGCATGCAAATTTGTTACATAACTAGCTTCTACTCACTCTACAAATTAACTTAGGGAGATGAGATGAGAAGATGACTTTTTTCCTCTTGAAGATATAAATAATTCCCATTCTATGTATACCAAAATCTCCTATAAAGTTTTTTCTGTGCTTATTTAAGATCAGTTTATCTTACTTTTTCATAGTAAGAATTAGATTTTCTGAAACTTTGAATATTTTGGAAAAAAAGTGGTATCTGATATTTATTGAGTCTTGACTCTGTTCTGGCCACTTTTGTAGATTATTTTAACAGTCCTTGGAAGGTTCGTATTCCTAGAACATAGATTTTATGCCTAATTTACAGTGGATAAGATAAGAGTCAGGCAGAGAAGTCAAGGAAATTACCCAAAATCACAAAACTATTTTTAATAGAGCTGAACTTGGAGTCAGGTACGACCTTAGAACCTGCATGCTTCACCATTTCATCAGTGGAGAGAAAAGAAATCCAGGGGCTCAACATGGCATCCATCACTACGATTTGTCCTCACTCTTAACTCCATAGACCCATAATTTGGTCCCAGGTAAAGGAGGCATGGTGAGTATAACCTGAAATCATTGTTTTCACTAAAATCTCACAAAACAGGAATACTTCGATACTCACAGGACAGAGTCCCACACGAAATGGGGGAAGGGTGGGCTTTTCTGCCCCTTCTGCACACAATATGCCATGTGCTTCATGCCTTCAGCCATTGACGTTCCCAGAATCTGTGTTCTCATTTTGGCACCTGGAAGTTTTAGCAGAAGAGCAGGATGTTCCTTATAATGGTGCCTAGCAGCGCTTGTGGGCAGTGTTGACTGGGTGGCTTTGTGGAAGCCTATGCATCTCTTATGGGGCTAGACGATCAGAAGGAACAAACACGGCCTGTAACTATAGCAGGACCCAAAGAATGCCAGTGAGATAGCACCTGCACACACCCTAAATAAAAAGTTAGAAAAGTGTTTTACTGGAAGTCAAAGGTTCTGCAATAACAGGGGGAGTGAGACCCCAGAAAACCTACATCATAACTGCTCATCTCATTCCATTTTCCACCTGCCCATCCCTCCGAGTCTCTCAAGGCTGGGACAGCCTAAGAAAACACAAACTGTGAATTTAATCCCTTGACAATGTCCTTTGTACACTAACTCTCCAATAAATAGTGTTTTAAACGTGTCTCATCCACTTTTGATGTCTTTGATTCTCACGTTTTCATTATACATGGGCTCACTGTTCATTATCAGTAGTATGTAACACTGTGATTAGCAAGACCTGAGTTTATCTCCTTAATACAGCATATAATTGTCTCTGACCAAAAAAGTAAGTTGACATTGTAATTACATTCAAAGTTAATACATAGGTTTAGGACATAATCCAAGGAAAAGAGGTCAACACACAATAGCCACGTAGGTGTCGGAACGGGGCTAGACAGGGCTGTTACCCAAGCCTAATCACTGGCTTTTGTTTGCTTGCTTTAGTTCATGCTTCTGACATTTATAAGGATCTATAGATAAGTAACCTTTTTTTGTTGCTTTTCATGGCTGTGACCATTCCCAGCGATTTCTAATAGAAAGAGGAAAATGCAGGTATGGGGGACTTTCCTGGTGGTAATGTGGCTTAGAATCCACCTTGCAATGCAGGGGACACAGGTTTAATCCCCATTTGGAGCAACTAAGCCCGTGTGCTACAATTAATGGGTCCACGTGCCACAACGAAAAATCCCGCATGATGGAACTGAGACCTGACACAGCCAAGTAAATAAATACATATTTAAAAAAGAAATAAAATAAAGTATGGTCTAAAAGATTTTATACTCAAGGCCAAAATAGTGGACAGACTGTGGCAGGATACTCTGAAGAGAATGATTATAGAATACACACACACACGCATATGAGGGTCACCATCCCTGATAATCTTCAAAGCATGGAAGGGCTACCCAAATCTGCAGATGCTCAAGTGTCCTATAAAATGGCAATCTATGGTTGGTTGAATCCACACACGTGAAACCTGCAGATACAAAAGGCCGGCTGTATACCTTTCTTAGAAGAGAGACAGGTGGATCAATGCTAGCAGCATTAGAGTGGCATGCTTGGTAGACAGTTGAAACAAAAAGAGCAAAATAATTTTAAAAAAAAGAGAGAGAGAGAGAGCCTTCTAAGTTACCAGGAACGGTTAGGTTAAAACCTAAAGATCAGAAGTCCCCTAACTGGTGTAGCTTCTCTGGAGGCTCAGCGGTAAAGAATCCACCTGAGATGCAGGAGACTAGGGTTCAATTACTGGGTCAAGAAGATCCCCTGGAGAAGGAAATGGCCACCACTCAAGTATTCTTGCCTAGAAAGTCCCATAGATGGAGGAACCTGGCAGGAGTGTCACCAAATAGTCAGACACGACTGAGTGACTAAACAACAACATGTGGCAGTCAGGATCTGGGATTTACTTTAGTTACACACTGGCTGTTCAAGGGCTTCCCTGGGATTTGGCACATGAGATGAAGAATGACGCAGCCACTAATAGAAGAAACATGCAACTTGGGCCCCTCATAACTGCACATGGAAGTCCTCACAGTATCCTCCCTAGATCCCTTCATAGAAGGGCTTCTGCCTATCATGGCTTAGCTCATGGTACCCATGATGCATGCTTGCATGCTAAGTTGCTTCAGTTTCTTTGAGACCCTATGGACTGTGACCTGCCTGGCTCCTGTATCCATGGAATTCTCTAGGCAAGTCAGTATAGAAACTGACTCCAGGGTATCCTGGAGCCCTCCTCCAGGGTATCTTCCCAATCCAGGGATCGAACACACATCTCTTACGTGTCATGCATTGACTGGTGGTTCTTTACCACTAGCACCATCTGGGAAGCCTGATACCCATAATAACCATTAGTAATAATACCTCATCTTGGTAGAGAGCACTCTGCATCCACTTTAGTACATTTTACCCCTGCTATTCCTTGTGATTCTCACAATAGTTCTGATGTACAGTCAGTTTGGATTAACGTTAGTTTGGATTTGCAGATGAGAACAGACTCAGGGAAGGACTTGCTCCAGGTCCAACAGCTTGTGAGTGGCAATGCCAGTGTTTCTGACGATAGGCCACTTCCCCTGCCACAGCCAAGTGCTGCCTCTCCAGCTCTGGTCAAGCTTCCGAAACAAAGTGAGTTCCAAAGCTGCTGGGGAGAGTCATCTTTAAGTTTTGCTTCTCCCAGTGGATTCAGGAGCAGTATGGTCTCTCTACAGTGTTGGATGAAGTGAACAAAGAGATGACCTTTATTTGCGTTCTGTCTTCAGCTTCTATTTACCACTGACTCTGCAACAACGAACAAATTAACTTCTCTGACGATTGATTTCTCTGTCTATAAAATGGCAAAAGTAATATTTGTCACCCACTGACATTTCTAGAATTAAGGAACCAATGGTTCTAAAATACAGTGAAAGAGATTATTTCAAAACGATGCTCTAGAAATAGAAATAAGAATTTTGATTCAATACATTTAAATGTGATTTTTAAACAGAAATTATGGTTTTACCAAAGAGTCTTGCCACATTGAACTCATCAAAATTTGTATTATTATTATTATTACAATTTATTTCCTATTCACATTAATTGCCTAGGCAGTAAATGGGCTTTCGAGTTTTACAGATTTTGCCATTTTATGGTCCACTGCTGAAGACCAACATTTCATTATCTTATAGTCTCCACCTGAAATTTCATTTCACTCAGTTTGTTTTTTAGCTGTACATGAGCAATAACATGCTTTTAAAGCGCTGGCTCAGAAAAAAGTATAAGATGATGAATCAGGTTTTACTTCAACACTAAAAGTACCATTTTGCACCATAATCTAGCAATGACACAACACTGTTGCTGGTCCTGGTGACCTGTCTCTGCGCAGTGACAGCTTTCATTAGTTAGGCCAGCATGCCTCCCACTCAGGGAAACTAAAGGATGTGTAATATCTCTGAGAAGAGTTAGGGTATAGCAACCAGACACATGAAGTCTTCCTAATGAATGAGGCTAACAGCCCAGAGCCACTGGGGATAAAACTATTAAGCCAGAGAGACATCTATGGCTTGCAAATTTGATATGGTGTGTTTATTCTTGAGAAGCCATTTTTAGATGAGAAGTACAAACGTTTACACTGGACCAGGTTGTCTGAGGCGCCTGAATTAACCAAAAGCTTTCCATAAAGGTGCTATCGGTTGTCAAAGTTGACCTTGAAATAATATAGAATCATTTTTCTGAGAGATTCCATCACAAATCAGTATTTTCATGAATGATATCCTACAATATTGACTATTTCATAAGAACTAATTTTTCTCTAAATTGGGTTAGTATCACTTAGCATTTCTATCTTTCTCTTGTTTTCAGGAAGACAATGAATTAATACACTGCAAAAAGCCTTCTAAAAAAATAAATACTTGTCTTTAAACTCCAGGAGTTGGTGATGGACAGGGAGGCCTGGCGAGTTGTGGTTCACGGGGTCACAACCCCACGAACTGAACCGAGAGACATGTCTTTTAAACATCTAAGTGCTTCACTTAGTCCTATTAAACAGGGTCCACCACTAAGAAAACAAAGGAAATCAAATAAAAAAACCAAGTTGGTTTATTTATCAAAAGGTTTTGTTTTCTTAAACACAGGGAATCCTAGCTCAAAGTAAACTGCCTGTAATGCAGGAGAGACCTGGGTTGGTTCCCTGGGTCAGGAAGATCCCCTGGAGGAGGGAATGGCAGCCCACTCCAATATTCTTGCCTGGAGAATTCCAAGGACAGAGGAGCCTGGCGGGCTGCAGTCTATGGGGTCACAAAGAGTTGAATACAACTGAGCAACTAACACTTTCACTAGCTCAAAGTGCTCAAAAATGTTCATTTTCCTCATGACATCTGCATTAAATTTGGACACTTTGGTTAGCCTTGTGCATTTCATGTTGTTTTGCTTTAATCTCTAAAGTGACCCGTGCTTTTCCATTAGCCTGTCAGGAGACTAGCCATTTACTCGTCTCACACCCACTTAAAACAAGCACACAATGTCTGGAAAACAATCTGCAGTAACTTCAACAGTGTCCATAGATTGGAATATGAGCAATCATTGAGATTCTGTCTACTTTATTGACCTAAAATTCCTCAAATTGAGAAGAAACTTGTGCCTATAGATGCTTATTATGCTTTAATATCTGGCTGGTACTGTGGCAATGACACTAGCTAAATAACATTAATACATCTAATGCTTTTTCTGTAAACCTTCATAGAGCTTCACTGGAAAAAAGTCATCTAAATATATAGAGAAATTAACACCATGTCTGTGTAACTGAAATAAATGATACTTTGAAAAAATGTTACTTTGGCTGTTTTGGTGTTGAACTATTACAGTGAAAGAACAAGGACTCAAGTCAACTTTCTTTACAGGAATTTGAAATATTGTGATGTGACCTGTAATATCTGTATTTTTCAAAACACAAATTTTTAGATTTTTCACTAAAATATTGATATAACCCAAAGATTTTTCTAAATGCTTCTTTTGACTGTTAATTCTTAAAATCTTTACATGATGAAACAAAAGTTTCATTTTTGTTGTTGCTATGCCTCTCAAGCTTAATTCCTATTTTTGTTCTTCTATTAAAGTAAAAGGATAGCTTCAAGAAACTGTATTATGTCAGTCTTATACCATGAATGCTAAGAGAAAAGCTAATTAGAATCTGGGAAACCATGATGAAAAATTAAAATTGCTATGCAATCCATTCAGTGTAGCATTTATGTCACTAAAGCAAACCAGCTGTTATATGCCTGATATAAAGTGCATTCTTAGTTTTAATTCTTAGCCAATAAAATGTACCAATATAAGTGCAATTCTAAATGCGTCACTAAATTGACAATGTTACTAAGTTCAAGGTGAAATTCTTTTGATGTATCTAGGGACTCGGAAGAACATTGTTTTACAACTTCCTTTCCTAGATAAATAATTATGACATCTTAATATGTTTAGTTGGTATCAACAGTTCAGCTAATATTGACCAAAGAAGCTGAGGTGTCTATATTTAAACTCTTATTTCCATAAGAGCTTCACCACACTTCACAGAATAAATATTCTAAAATCGATGAGATCTATTACTCTCAAAGTACATTTCAAATTCATTCATTTTTCCAGACAAATTATTTTTCCAGTCATATCCACCTGAATTGAAGGAAATCCCTTGTATTTGGAACAAGGACTCCATGTTTCTATTGCAGTTGTTCTACTTTAAAGCCAGGGTGAAATCACATCACTGTTTAATACCACTGTATACCTCCTAGTTGAAATGATAAGCAATTGATTATGAGTCTGTAAAAGATAAGCCATTAGAGAAACCATATCTTTTCCAAATATGTTTCATTCCTTCTCATTTACCAGATGGTACCTGTGTCATTGACTGTCATTAATATTTTTTACCTTCATTGTCATAGTGGTCTTAATAAGCAGGTAAAGTTAAAAAGAAAAAGCATGTGATATGTAGCAGGATTTATATAAATTTGTGCAGCCTGGATTCAGTTTTTCTGCTGCTCTACTTAATGAGGCATAAAAATAAGGTTATAGACACCAACAATATCAAAAAACCCTAACCTGTCTTCCATAGGAAAAGGAATGGAAATTAAAGGTGCAGTAACATAAGAGTAGTGGGTTTCAAATCATATAGTGGACATTGAAGGACCTTCTTCATTTGGATTGGAACTATAAAATTATGTTTCTGGAGCAGCGTGAGATTTATTCAATTAGGGTTTCCTGATAAAGCAGAACTGAGTTTCTATATCCCTTCTGAACATACATCTCCTTTCCTTATCACACTATTAAAATAAGTCAATTAAATCTTGCCCTCTATAATGATCTCACAATTAAGTTTAATTAATAAATCTTGCTCTAATACATTCAGTATGATAAGTCCAAATGCTTTGTTCGGTAGCTTCTTCACAGGAGGTGGCATAAGGAGGAAGATGCTTTACATCTTTTACAACCATTGCTATTCAGTGTAAAGAATTACCAGCATGTTCTCTTCCAAAACCAAAATGTCTTTTGCAAATCATAGTGAACACGGACTAAACATTTATTGTAAAGAAATAGAAATGGGCAAAAGTCAACTGTAGGGCTCTCCTTATTATCTAGGAATGGGAAGTCTACATTGCAAAATTGACATCGTTACCCAGCCATCTGGTTGATATGTAGGCCATGAGTTTCTCCCTCCAGAGGAAAAATTTTCTTATTAAGTAAGACTGTGTGTAAGACATCTGTGATACAGAGGTGATGCTAAATTCTCCATTCACCTAAACACTGTCCTACCGCTTTTAAGATCTGGGCTTCCATCCCAATCTGACAGGTTCAAGATCTTTAAAAAGTAAATTTCAGTTACCAAACATAATTACTGCATACATTGGCAAACAAAGAATATTGCTTTTGTTCTTAAAAGTTAATCCAAAAAAAAAAAAAAAAAGAGAGAGAGTGTACCAGGGGAAAAAAGTTTGGAGAAACCTTCATACTCTATTCTTCTCTGGAGATTCACAATGCAGGATACAGCACATTCAAGTTCTTGAGAAGTTTTGATCTAAAGAAATGTTTACATTTATTTAATCCCTATTTCCCAAAATAATTTCCCAGGGAATACATTTTTCAGGGAATCTTCATGATATTGAAAGAATATAGTATTCCTTAGAACACAGTAGAGGAATATATATATATATATATATATATATATATATTTTTTTTTTTTTTTTGGAAGATAGTTGAGAAAGGACTAGAAGAAGAAAAAGCAACCAAGGAGGACTTAACAGTATGGGAAATGGTTTATGTGACTGGACTTCAGTCTTGTTGGCTATCAGAAATTAAATTGCTCTCACTTTGAAGGCATCCTTGATTCTTAGGAGCATGATGAATGAAGCAATTAATCATTGAAAAGCTCTAATAATATTTAGTTAGGCATAAGACATCCTCTTTACTGAAGTGTATGTCACATATGTGCATACTCTTGTTTGTGCGTGTGCTCAGTCCCATCTGGCTCTTTGTGACCCCATGGATTGCAGCCAGAGGGTACAGGCTCCTCTGCTCATGAGATTTTCCAGGCAAGATCACTGGAGTGGGTTGCCATGCTCTCCTCCAGGGAAATCTTCCCAACCCAGCAATGAAACCCATGTCTCCTGCATCTCCTGCATCGGTAGGTCAATTCTTTACCACTGAGCCACCCTGGGAAGCCCTGCTCTTATTTACTCTTCAGTAAATGATGTCAATATAAAACAAAAGGAATATGCATAAAGACAATATTGAAGGGGGAGAAAACTTCCTTTGCTTTCTTGTTTTTTTGAATGAAAAGAAATGGATTTTGTTGTAGATCAAAAATGGTCAAATATTAACAATAAAATATTCCTCAAGCTAATAGATTCCAATATAATTTTTATTATTACTGTGTTTTAGAGCAGAGGAAAATAAGAATCAAGCAGTGTCATGTTGCTTACACTCATCAAGTCATTGACCAGTTTTGTTAAGCTTGGTATAGCTGATTAAAATTCCAAACTTTTCCTATTACATCATATATGTTTATAATTTGTTCAATTTTGGTTTTGTTTTACTACAAATGTTTCTTATTTGAGAAACTGGCTTTTTGTCACAAGTTTTGTATCATAAACAAAAAATATAACTTACAGTTAACCTCAAAGAAAACATGTAATTTCTTACACACGAAGACTTGGAAAACGTATTAGCTTTCATATTCACATTCAACTCAGTTTGGTCTCACTGCCATTTATGAATGCATGTATAGTCCATTTGCAAAAATATTTTTTAATTCAGTTTAAAATTTTTTATGGTGTGTTCTACGTGATCCCAACTTTAAAGGTCATTCTGCTGCCATTGATTCCGAAATGGTACCAAAGAAAGGCAGTGATGATTTTATCTCCTGTAGGTGTGCTGCCTGGTTTCTTGCAGTACTAACTAATTTGCTACAGGCCTAAAAAAAGAGAATTTGTTCTAACTTGCATGGTTGGGTTAAAATATCTAATCAGTCAGTATTTCAGAGCCGAGATATTGCAGTAAATTTATTATTTTCACCTTAACTTGGTAGTGAAGTTATTGTACCTCAATCATTAAAATCAATTTTGCTTTACATATAATTGTATTATAAAGCTAATTCCAGGGGCAAGATCTATTATATTCAATTGAATTCCAAACATTGATGAACCATGGTATTAAATTCCAACACTGCATATGGGAGTTTAACTTTTTAGTTTGAATTCACTAATATAATTAAATTGTGGCAATTCAAACAAAGAGATACTTTCCATTACTAAAGTTAATAAGGCATAAAGAAGTGCTAGAAGAAATCACAAATCTAAGCATATATAGGTTGGAATCTCTTGCAAGTCAAGGAAAAACAAAATGGAATCTGTGGGTTTCTGTTTGTAAAAGAGTTTTTTCCAAGACTTAAAAATATATACTGACTATCATGCACGGAATTGCTGTAAGATACCAACATTGATTTATCTATATACCTTATGAAAATCTATCTTAGTTTTAGTCACATTTGTTTTCATTAGACTAACATCTCTGTAGTGGAAAAAAAAGTTTTATGCTTCAAATTACAGAGTTCTAAAGCAAGAATGCAATGGCACCCCACTCCAATACTCTTGCATGGAAACTCCCATGGACGGAGGAGCCTGGTAGGCTGCAGTCCATGGCGTCGTCGCGAAGAGTCAGACACGACTGAGCGACTTCACTTTCACTTTTCACTTTCATGCATTGGAGAAGAAAATGGCAACCCACTCCAGTGTTCTTGTTTGGAGAATCCCAGGGACGGCAGAGCCTGGTGGGCTGCCGTCTATGGGGTCGCACAGAGTCGGACACGACTAAAGCGACTTAGCAGCAGCAGCAGCAGCAAAGCAAGAATGACTCCAGTTTTAAGGTTCCTCACTCCATCTTGTTCCTCCTCTAATCTTCCCCTGCCTAGTGAACTAGAGCTTAGAACTAGTGAACTAGAAGTGAACATCCTTCTGCCTAGTGAACTGGAGCTCTTAAGCACTCTTGTTACTTTGGGATTTAAGAGGAAGAGAGGATAGAGGGGGTACAAAACTAATGGAAGAGAAAAGTTAGGAAAGAAGGAAGGTATCTGCCTGTTAAAGCTCAGATTCATCCCTGCCCTTTCCTTGCTTCATTTTAAAACAGAAGAATGACTCCTACAGCTATATTCCCCAGGATTCTTTTTCCTGACATCCAATATACTTGGTCACTGGTAGATTGCAAGGCAAAAGGAGCAAAGAATCCAGAATATTTTCAGTTCAGTTCAGTTCAGTTCACTCAGTCATGTCCGACTCTTTGTGACCCCATGAGTTGCAGCAAGCCAGGCTTCCCTGTCCATCACCATCTCCTGGAGTTCACTCAAACTCATATCCATTGAGTCGGTGATGCCATCCAGCCATCTCATCCTTGGTCATCCCCTTCTCCTGCCCGCAATCCCTCCCAGCATCAGAGTCTTTTCCAATGAGTCAACTCTTCACATGAGGTGGCCAAAGTACCGGAATTTCAGCTTTAGCATCATTCCTTCCAAAGAACACCCACGACTGATATCCTTTAGAATGGACTGGTTGGATCTCCTCGCAGTCCAAGGGACTGTCAAGAGTCTTTTCCAGAATATTTTACCCCCTTTCTAAACCAGATGTGTACAGGGATTATTTCAGGCCGTATCTACATTAGCTTCATGATTTCAAATTCCTGGTAGACTCTGATCACCATAATTCTACCATAATTCTGCCAGGGACACCCCCACCACCTCCACACTTGCCCAGTTCTGAAGCATTCTGGATCTCTCCAGCTAAAGGAGCAGCAATGGCTTTCTGCTGCTGCTACACTCTTGTTTGCCTCACTACCTCCCATTTCATTTCTGAGCTCTTCTATCATCTGTACAACCAGTAGCCTCCAATAAATCCCTTCTCTCTGAAAGTCGAAAATGAATTTTGTATCCATAACTGGACCATGACTGTTACAGAAAGGAAGGTTGGGAGGGACAGAATGAGTCAGTTGTTTTCTTTTCTAGGTAACTATGGTTACTGTCATGATGGGTATAGAAGGAGGCAGGGGGAACAGAGAAAGAAAAGGAGCAAATATTTATTGAGCACTGTTGGTGAGTAAGTGTTCTATTATCATTTAACCTTTGCATGTGAAGAAACTGAAACATAGAGAGGTTAGGTGTTTACCAAGATCATATTGCTAAGACAAGGTTGAACAAGAATTTGAACTTAGAACTGATTCCACACTTTCTCCAAACGTACTCAGTAAGTGTACTTGCTGGAGTACCCTTCCTCCCTAGAAAGCATTAAGGTTATATTCAATAACAGTTCTTGATGGGGGAGGAGTGTTTTTTTTGACTACATTTTTTATTACTTTTATAAGGTACAAGTGTCAAATAACTCAAAATCTGAGTTACTGCCGTGGTCATACCACACTTACCTGAAGTTTGCTATTACTTGGCACAAAAACTAAAGTTTTACATCTTTCACATTCTTCCTCAAGCTCCACATTCAATAAAGTGCCAAATCGTATTGAAATCAACTTTCTAAGTCCCTCCCAAATCTACCATAATTTATTCATTCAATATTGGATTGCCATATGCCACAGTAGGGGGATACAAAGATGAACTAGATGAGTCAAAGGAGATACTGTCTGACTCTTTATATGCTCCTTTCCATCAAGTTCTTTCTCACCTGGATCAGAACAGTAGTATCTTTATTGTTTGGGTCGTATTTCTCTTCTTTCCCAACCATCTTGCTTATGCCCCTAGAATGAATTTTATTAAACTGAAATACTAGGTCACTTGGGCTTCCCAGGTGGTGCCAGTGGTAAATAACCCACCTGCCAACACAGAGACATGAGAGATGGGTTCGATCTCTGGGTCAGGAAGACCTCCTGGAGGAGAGCATGGCAACTCACTCCAGTATTCTTGGCTGGAGAATCCCATGGACAGAGGAGCCTGGCAGGCTACAGTCCATAAGGTTTCACAGAGTTGGACATAACTGAAGCGACTTAGACACATGCACATACTAGGTCACTTGCTTCCTTAAAGTCTTAGAGGAATTACACGTAGCTTTTGATGCAGCCTTGTGATGGCACATGGGGTACATCAGGTCTGTTTCTTCCAGCCTTTACCTATGATACTTACCCATTTCTCGTATGAACTCTTTCACCCTTGGGCATCTATACACGTTATCCCCACTGCTTATAATACCCTTCCCCATCTCATACCTTTATACAACCCTCATTCATCTTTCAAAATCCAATAAAAAAAGAATTTCCTTCTCTGAAATCTATTCTCCGAGTCCACCCTACGCCTACGCCTGATGCTCCATGATTCCTGTTCTTGGTTCCCACGGCACCAGTGCATACTTTCATCATCATATCACAGCACTTATCAGACTGCCAGGTAAACGCACTGTCTCCTCCACTCTGCTGTGACTTCCTCGAGGGCAGGGAGAGGCTTGGGCTCACTTGGCATCTCCAATGCCAGGCTGAGGATTTGGCAGACAGCAGATCCTCAGTAGCACAGTGGTAAAGACGCCACCTGCCAGTGCAGCAGAGGAGAGAGATGAGGGTTCAATCCCTGGTCAGGAAGATCCCCCTGGAGTAGGAAATGGCGACCCACTCCAGTCTTCTGGCCTGAAAAAGTCCAAGGACAGAGGAGCCTGGCAAGTTACATTTCATGGGGTCGCAAAGAGTCAGACATGACTGAGTGACGGAACACGCAGAGATTCTCAGTACATACAAGAATGGAGACGTACACAATTTTGAAACGGTGAATATACAATCTAACTGTATAAAATTCAAAATGAAAGCACACTTTTTACTGTTTGAAACTCCTATTTTTATATCTCTGCTCACAGATAATAATAGATTCTACTTTTCCACACCCAGTTATTAGTGTAATTATCCAGTTTTCTTCAGCTATTACTATTTTCTTCAGCTATTACCATTTAACAAAGTCTGAAGTTGTACACCTGGTCAGAGAACTCCAGTCAGCAGGAGTTAATCTAGTAACTGTGAAATATCCATAAACAGTTCTCTAGATTTGACATTTATTAATGAAGTATGTAAGGTGCAGTTTGTAAGAATATTAGAAAAATTTTGGTAATTTTTCTCTGTTTAGTGCATCATCTCTGCACTATTCTGTAGAGGAGCCCTGTGCAAATAGAGCTTAATACATCGGAGAGTGCTGCTTTTCTCAGGACAATATCTTCCTTATAGTAGGATTACAACTGAACAAAAAAGTATTTGCACTTTATACAGGTCACTGTAAGTTCAAAGTAAACAGGATGAGCAGCTTCGTACACCTGTCAGAGATCCCACTGGAAAAGAAAAGCATCTCAGATTTACCTCTTGGATAATTTGATAGTTTAAAGATGGGCTTAAAACCATAGATCAGCACTCATACCATCCCTCAACCTCCATGCACCAGAAGGAAAATAAAATTACTTATTTAAAAAGTACTTCTCACTTCTGGTGGCAATAGAAGTGTTTATGATGGTTTGAACTGAGCTATACATTTAGGTCGGAGAAGGCAATGGCACCCCACTCCAGTACTCTTGCCTGGAAAATCCCATGGATAGAGGAGCCTGGTGGGCTGCAGTCCATGGGGTCGTGAAGAGTCGGACATGACTGAGCGACTTCACTTTCACTTTTCACTTTCATGCACTGGAGGAGGAAATGGCAACCCACTCCAGTGTTCTTGCCTGGAGAATCCCAGGGACAGGGGAGCCTGGTGGGCTGCCGTCTCTGGGGCTCCACAGAGTCGGACACGACTGAAGCAACTCAGCAGCAGCAGCAGCAGCATACGTTTAGGTGGTGCAAATATTCAAGAGTTTTGCCCATATTAAGATAAACTTCTGGCACTTCCTGGTGGCCCAGTGGTTAAGATTACACCTTGCGATGCAGGGGACACAGATTTGACCCCTGGTTGGGCAACTAAGATCCCACGTGCCACAGAGCAACTAAACCTGTGTGCCACAACTACTGAGCCCGTGGCATAACTAGAGAGTCCGTGCACCACAGTGAAAGATCCCTCGTGACACAACGAGGATCCTGCACGCTGCAACTAAGACCAGACACAGCCAAATAAATAAATACATTTTTTTGAAAAAAAGATAAAACTTCCTTAAACTATTGACCCTTAATAACAGAGGTCTATTTATACAAGATTACGCTAGCCTTCAACCCCAAGCTAAACAAGTTTTGGGGAAATACTTCAGAGAGAAATTGCTTTTGCATAATAGGAGGCCTTTATTTTGGTTGTGATAAGAGTGGTATTTTTGTTATACTCTTCTGAAGCCAGATCTACTCAGAGAGTATATGACTTCATTTCAGGTATTAAATAAAGATTGACTTCCTAGAAACTATTACTGCGATAATTAAAGTTCTTTCTAGCCTGCTTCTACTCTCAATGTCATGCCAAAGGGTGCCAAGAATCCATGATCAAAGAATGCAGTGATGCGGTGGTGGTGCCACACCAAAGACAGGAGACCACTGGTTCTGCTTTTTCATACTCTTTATTGCCAACAGTTTAAAATGGTCAACATAAAAAAAAAATTGATAATAAATACTGCTCTTTGGGCTGTAATAAATAAAAAGTTTATTAACAAGGAATGCACTTTTCCAGCCACAAGTGTCTTCAAAAATTAACAAAACAAAAAAAATATATATATGGCCATAGTTCACAGTTAAGCAGCCAAAAGCTGCTCCAATTATAGCCTTTAAACAACATGGGAGCATCCTCCCTTTCCCTCCCCTTCAGGAAGTATATTCACAGCTCCAAGTCCTCTGTCCGAAGCACTCTCCACAGAGAGAAGTTAAGAGTCAATGCACCTTTCTGCAAAATTGTCTGAAAAGCCTTTAGAAACAGGTACGTCAAGGAAAACTGCATTCGGGTTCATTCTCAGCTCGTCCAAAGTTCAGGACTGTGTACCTCAGACTGGTCTGGTTCCACCAGGTCCAGTGGGCCACAGAGAAATTGTTTTCGTACCACCACCTGTCCATCTTCTTCAACGTGCTGTAGATCATTCTAATGACTTCCATGTAGATCTCACAGTGGAAAAGAGGAGTCCCATAGGGTCCGTTCAAGAAATCTCCTAGTTACACCTCTGTAAGAGCATGTTCAGAGCGTATTCCATTCGATTTTTTAATTCTAACGAACAGCCAGACATCAGCAGAGTTGTCAGTCTAAAAGTTGTAGATATCCTGTCCTCATTGATGTAGGTGAGAAGGTATTCTTCATTTTGGCTACAGATGATTATTTTTGTATGATCATGGTAGAAATTCACCTTTAAAAAGTAGGCATAGATATTGAGCATCTCTAAATAGTCAAGATATGAAGAGTTTTCTCAATAATTGAACTGGCTATGTAAAAATCATTTCTTAGGACCTAAACATGCACTTTCTTAAAGGGTTCATTTACCTGAAAGGTGCCATCATTGAAGAGCATCATTAAGGCCTTATCAGATTTTAGCCACTGAAGGAGGTAGAGCCGAGGTCTTCGAACATCAGTAACACTAGGCAGGTCTCCACCCTGAGAGAGATTGGGAGGGTTAGTGCCTAGGAAGACTTCGCAATGTGTGCACTCAGTTCTTCTAGCAAACGCCTCTCAGCCATAAGCAAGGGCCAGAATGGCCTGGAGGTTCCTGGCCCACCACCCAGAGATCCTGAGTCATAGACAGGACGCAACATGAGATGCTGCACTTCTAAAAGCGTTGAGGCTGCACAGATGCTACTGCTCTGTGGACCACACTTCAAACATCACTTCTTGAAAGCCAGGGGACTTACATCCATGAGGTTCTCCTCCATGTAATGAGAGAAGTATTTCAGCACCGTCACTTGACTAATGAATTGTTCAGGGGCATCTGTGGCTTGGAAAACAGAGCACTGGCCAAGCTCCGCATAATAGTGAACTGTTCTAAAGAACAGGGAGAAAAGAAACAGAAACAGGAAAAGTCAGTCACTGTTTTCCGATTTCCTTAGGGCAAAACTGAAGAACTGACAGGGCTTCCTTAGCTGGACACACTTACTTTTTGTCTGGAAGGAGGCTCATGTGAGCACCGTTGTTGAAAAGGACTCCTACGGTGTGGTCTGAGAGCTGGTACCCAAAGCCGTATTTATTAGAGTAGTCGACCCACTTGGTGACCCACTGAAAGGAAGTGCTCAGTTGCTCTTTGGGGATGCAGTCAGCTTCTGGCATGTTTTCGAGACATCCTCGAAGGACTCTTGCCACCGTGTCTGCGACACTTCCCATGGTACTGTCCTCAAGGCCTAAAACGTCAGAGAAAGTTATAAAATCATTAACAACAAAACCTCAGGCTATGGTAAGTGCTAGGTCTCCCTCCACTAATTCTAAGGATGGAAGACTCAAAATTGCTCCAATCCTCTAAGTTGCTTCTTCTATATTAAATCAGGCCAAAAACCAAGCTGACTTCAGCTGCTCAGTGTTGAACACTGGCGTTTAGAGTGTCACTGTTTAAAATGTGATTGACAACTTACATTCACTGCTACTGCTGCAGCTGCCAAGAGTTCCTCTGACTATCATCCGAATAGCATCTCCAATCTGCTGCTTGTTTTCCACTGCGGGTGTTCCAGATCTGGCAACTGTAGTGGTAGGTGGCTGGAGTTCCTAGAAGAGAGAGGAGCCAGATGACAGTCAAGCATTTAAAATTCAACTAAAGTTGAGAATTCTAGTTTAAGATGAGATTATAGCAATTACTAGGAAAGCTTATCACAAAGCAATGGACACAAGCCCAGTAAAAGATATTTCTGATAACTCAACTGCATGCATTGTTAAACTAAGAGATAAAATCTTTCATTTTAAAGGCTTGGGGAAAAAAAACTTAAGTAAATATATCATGATCCAAGTGATAATTAACAAAGAATGGAAATGATATAAAGTGTTTGTAACTACTTTATTCTTCTCTAGCATACCTCATCTGTCCTGTGTTTGCTGGGTTGCTGAGTTATCGAAGTCTTTTTCAAATCATGCCTAAGCTTGTAAATTTCTTCATCTTCTTTAGATACTTTATCTGTAAATCAAGAAAAAGGATTATGAGCATTATTCTATCCAAACAAGATAGAAACAGAGCAAGTCATATTTCCTCCTTTTGCATTAATAACCAACTTAAGAGCATTCAAGGCAAAACCAACAGTTTTATCTTTGCCATCAACTGCAATTATCCAAGAAGCACACTTTAATGCATCTGAAACAAAACTATCAACTACAGTTTGCAATTTAGATTTATTATGCTACCAAAAGTTCAACAGTTTACTAACATAGGGGCCAAATTATGTTAATATGAAAGCCTCTTTCAACTAACTTATCAACTTCATACATATTGTATTGGATACAGAAAAAGTCTTATAACTTACTATGTGTGTCAATATATCTTGCTTTGTCTTTTTTGCCACCAAAAAGAGCAGCAGCTGCCTTCTTAAAGAAATTCTTAGCTGGGCTTGACAAGTGGAAATCTGGAACTGTGTGACAACAGCTAGAAGAGAGTCTATCTGGAGTGAAGCCCTGTGAAACGTAAGAAAAGTCTTTCAGTAACCTGCTGGGAAATTAGGATCAAGAGCATGTAATAAAAAGATGCAAAAAAAAAAAAAAATCCACCAACCTGCAAAAAGAAATCATGTCGAATGATGTCATCCAAACTGGGACGATCTTCTGGATTTTTGGACAACATGCTAGCTATTAAGTGCTTAGCAGGAGCCAGCAATGAAGAGGGCATTGTATACCTTGCTTCTCTTATACATCTGTAAGTTTCTTTCAGATTTGTAGTTTCAAATGGAGGTCTTCCTAGTAACATTGTATACCTGTATACAAGGAAACACTTCTTTAGGAACCATCATAAAGCAATTCTTTTCCAGTGCTAAAATCTACATCTAAATTTGATTTTTTATTATCTTGGTGCGTTTACTTACATTACACAGCCTAAGGCCCAAATGTCTGATTCACAGCCGTGTCCTTGTTTGTTGAGGACTTCAGGAGAAAGATAATTTGGGGTACCACATATTGTCCTGGGAAAACAAAATACAAAGATTTCACTAGGAACTCTCCTCTTGTTTAAATTTAGTTCTCTGGGTAAGCTATGCTGAATTTCTATTTGGAAACATTTGACTTTTGGCATATGAACAATTGACATTTCACCAAGTGACTTGGTAATTTTTTTTTAATGCATGTACAATTGTTTTCAGCCGCATGACAAAGTGCTTTAAGCCAACTGAGACCAGGTACAAGAGGACATTTTTATACATTTCAGGCAAATAAAAGATTTGTTTCATAATCAACTTATGGCCAAAGATACTCTGCCAAGGCCATAGTGGCACTGAGTAAGTGTTTCCTTCAATTAACATTGTAGCAGTTTACAGATTTTAATATCAACTAACCTCTGAAACATTAATTGGAAGATAAAAAGGGCATGTTTGATCTCCACAAAACCCTAGTTAACATGTATCCTTCTGACTCTTACCTTCTCCTGTGTTCCAAGGGTTCCAGCCTGGCTGCCAAACCAAAGTCCCCAACTTTTAGTTCCATGGCTTCATTAATAAAAAAGTTCCCTGGATGACAAAAAAAAAAGTCTGAATTCTCTTGAAAAAATATTCTAACCAAGTACACACACATCTATCCACTGGAGAGGCAGGCAGCCAGCTGCTTAATAGGCGAGCCATCATTCAGAAGCAACACTGCACTGGCTAGATCCCAACTAAGAACATTACGTAAGAAAAGGGAGTGAGAGCGTGCACCTCTGACACGAAAGTCGGGGTTTGGAGTGAAAGGCTCACCTAGTTTGAGATCTCTATGCAAGATTTCTTGTTCATGAAGGTACTTTAGTCCAGACACGATCTGCCTGAGGTAATATCGGACTTCTGGCTCTGTCAACACCTTCCTTGCTTTCAAGATATGAGCCATGGACTGGGAGGAGGAGAAAGAAAAAAGAGAATCTGTCAAACAAAGTTGCCAGCATCAGTAGTTTCCTTATGCAGGATGAGCAATGAAAGGTAATGCTGCCATATTATAATTATGTCCACAATCAAATTCCCAGATAAAGCGCTATTTGAATGCCAGGTCAGTGTGCGGGAAGTACATGCACAGATGAGTGAAGACTTACCCTTCTACTGCAATATTCCAAAAGAATGTAAATGTTTTCTTTGTCCTCGAAGTAGTGGTAAAACTGCACGACGTGCTTGTGATGGAGAATTCTGTGAAGCTCTATTTCTTTGTCAATCTAAAAGGAAAAGCAAGATCAGTCTTATTAGCTTCCTTCACCTCTGCAAAGCCAGCTGCTTACACATGCAGAAGACATGTTCGTAACAGGGAAGGGCCATCTCTGCACACAAAGAAAATATTTTACTCAACAGTCATACACACCTTTTCCCTTTGATGAGGTTTGGCTACTCTGCTGTGAGGAATAATTTTTGCAGCGTAGACTTTGTTGTTAGTCAAATCTGTCATCTCGTAGCATTTTGCAAAGCCACCCTGAAAGGAAACAAAGCCGAGAGGGAATTGAGTATGGCAGGAACATGGACGGCAGATTTTTTTTAAAAAATAAACGAGAAAGATAAGCAAAAATATGAGGAAGGGTGGACAGAGGGACGCGGTCTACTTTTTAAAAAGCTCCTTCACGAAGGGAAAGCACTCCTAACAACAGTTAAGTGAAAACGGTGCCCCTTCTCCTTTTACAAAGAGGAGCTTTACGGAGCGGAGCTGGGGGTCGGGGAGATGAGAAATAGGGTCTGAAGAGACGTGTCAAGAAAATTCTCTGGGGTGGGGGTGGGGAGGCATCTGGAGGGCTAGGTCAGGTGTAGAAAACCCTCGATTCTGGCCTCAAGATCAATGTCTTTGGGCTCGTTGGGGAGGCAGACAGAGCTGCCGGCAGGGATGGAGAACGCGACCCCCGCACTACCAGCGCACAAAAGCCAAAGGAGGGCAGGTGAGCACCCCCACGCCGTGCCGGGATCCGACTACGGAGACCTCGAGAAACGGCGGGGGAGCGGGGACTCCGGGTCCGGCCCGGCCCGGGGGAATGGGGTGGAGAGTGGGGGAAACGCCCGGGCAGACCTCCCTCCCGCCTGGCAGCTGGGCGCCCGCCGCTCGTCACCTTTCCCAGCACTTTGCCGCGGCAGTAGCGCTTCCCCGTCGTGGGGTCGACGATAATCCGCGAGATCTCGGCCCCCGAGTGCGAGTGGTGGTGATGATGGTGGGGGGCCGCCGGCTGCACCTGCGCCGGGGGCTGCGGCGGCTGCGGCTCCTCGGGGGGCGGCTGCGGCCGCTTCTTTTTCGAGTCCCCGCCGCAAGCCTTGCCCAGCGCCTGCTCGCACATCTTGGTGCTGGCGGCCGGCTGGTAGGTGATAGTCCGTAAGAGCTCCATGGTCGCCTCGTCGCCTAACACTACCGGCCACCACCTCCGAGGCGCGGACACACGACCGAGCCGGCCTCTGCCCTCGAGCTCCTCCCCGCCGCCAACCTCCCGCGCCCGACGCCTCGGTCCACTTGTGCGAGTGTGAACGCCGGGCGAAGTCTTATATATGGGTTGAGAAGGGGGCGGAGAATCGAAACGGAACGTGACGTCACGGGCGACGCCCCGCCCACCGGCCTCCAGAGCGCGCGGGGCCAGGCGAGAGGTCGCTAAGGGCCGATGGGTTTCCGCTTGCAAGCCGGGTGCGAAAGCGGGCGGTCTGGCCGCGGGGGAGCGCTCCCCGCCATGAGGAGGCGGACACAGGCGTCTGGCCGTCCTCGTGACCAGCACCCCGTTCTTGGAATGTTCCGAACTTCTAGGTTTGAAGTAGAAACCCGGGGGCCGACGCCTCGGCCCCGCCCCGTGGCCCGCGGCGCTGCGGTCATCGCAGGTTCCCTCTCCCGCAAAGCCCTTGCGGACCGCCCCGCAACCTGACGCCTCCGGTGTCATGGGGTGACTGTGGCCAGAGTCCACTGCACAGGCACGTGAGGCTTCCCCCGGACCACCTGGGAGACCGGGCTGCCGCGGACCCCGCGCTTTTACCCTACCAATTCCTGTCTAGAGGGTCCCTCCGAGGAGGCCGTGCCCCTGAAAGGCAGGGATTCCCGGAGCAGGGTCTTCCGAGCTCCCCGCTGCTTCTGAACGAGGCAGACTTCGGCTCAGGCCGGTCGGCTGACCATGGCCAAGTCGCACTTAGTGCTCATCACCCTAGATCAAGCCTTTATCTGAAGTCAGGCTCTTAACCTTGGAGAGGGAAGCAGTTGCCCGGGAAAGGTTTAGCCTTCAGGATGCCCGAAGACTGGGAGCAAAGGCGCCATCTCGTGGAATGTGCCAGAAGCGCAATTAGCGGTTGGAGTAGGCCGCGGTATGGGCTTTCTTTGACAATAAGTGGTGTAATCCGGCTCCTGGTGCTGATTATGGTTTTACAATCGAAATCATCTATCTCTTCTTCCGAAGGGGTTATGCGGACTGCGTCGTTTAAATGGCTCATTAAGCCACGAGGCTGCTCTGGTGCTGAGAGAGGCAGTCTTAGGCCTTCCAAATGGAGAGAATTGGAGCATGAGGGAGGAACATAGCGTAGTGAGTTAAAACATGGCTTAGTTCCCTGTTTGCAGATTTTACAGTTAAGATTTGCTAACCTAGGAACATCATTCTTTCTTGCTGTAATGACGATAGTATTTTTATGTGCAGTGCACCATATTTAGTGTTTTCAAATGCCTTATTTAATTCTCCATCCGTTTTAAGTAGAAAATACTGTTATTCCCATTTTACAGATGACGAATGTGGGGTTTAAAGAATTTAAGTAACTTCTTATATAGTCTCTCTATAAATATTTAGTAGATCATCCAAGTTATGTTAATGAGCAGTAGGCAAATTTTTAAATCTAAGATAAGATATATTTCACAATATTTCAATAGTAATTTCCAGTTCTATATAGAACATCAGGTTAATAACCCCCTGGAAAGTATTTAGAAAAGGGTTGGCTCAAGTCCAGATACCATCAAGGAGTATTCTTGCCTGGGAAATCCTTTGGATAGAGGAGCCTGCTGGGCTATACAGTTCTTGGGGTCGCAAAAGAGTTAGCAACAGGACTTAGCAACTAAAGCAACGACAACAATGCCTGTTATCAGTGACTTAGGAATGCATGGTTTCAAAGACTCTGTCTCAAGTACTTCCCGGTAATGTAGAAAAGAGTGCCATTGGCATTACAAAGCAGAAAGAGAAAGTCTTCTGTGACTCTTCCTTTTTGATTCTGTAAACAGGGCAAGCCCAGGCATGTTTCTTATAAAGTAAAAGTGAACTTTACCCCCAAATTGTCAGGGCTGGAATAAGGGGTGGACCTAGAGGTAGACATGAAGACTTACGTAATCTTCCTCTTTAAAGTTAAACCTAGGGGTGACCTTTGACCCCCAGATTTAGGCAGAGTTGTTTACTAGCCTGTAGTAGGCTTGCTGGTTTAGCAATTACTACCTAAATTTCCAGAGCTAATTTTACACCACGTCTATTTTATCTGCTGATAATGAACTTTTAAATCTAATTTGTTTATGACTTTCTATGATAAAAGGACTGTGAAGAATAGTCATGATATTTTTATTATTATTTCCATTCTTTGATTATCATATATTATTGTATATCTCTTTACCAAATTTACTTAAGCATTTGATGCACTGTTGAACATGCCATAGGAAATTCAGGTCTATCCTCCAAAACATTTGAGCACTTACTAAAATACTAACATGTGTATGTGTTATGGAGTCTTCTGTCCAATTATGAAAAATCTGATTTTTTTTTTGGTTTCTAGTGCCATCATGTGGACAGAACTAAAATTTTTAGTAGAGCAGAAAAGGAAATAAATGTACTTTCAAATGGAGATAAATCTTTAATTAAAAGATATTTTCCTGTAGTTCTCTAGATTTAATGTAAAGCAGTAACCTAATATTATTTTTAGTGAAACTTGACACACTGATTGCAAATTTTATATGAAACTGTAAGTGATCAAAAAGAGCAAAGTAACTTTACAGAAAAATTAGGAGAAGGAAGGTCTTTCCTCTGCCAGTCATCAAGACTGTAAGTTATTAATTTGCTCTATTAAGTTAGAGCAATGAAGAAAGTTTGGTCCTCTCACAGGGATAGACTAACAAGTGAAATAGTTTAAAGAGCCTAGAAATAAAGGCACATGTATATAGAATTGTATATGAGCCTGGAAATAGATGCACAACTATATAGAATTGTGGTATATGAGCCTAGACATAGATGCGTGTGTATGGAGTGTTGTAGTATATGGCAGAGGAAGCATGATAGGTTAGTGAGGAAAGGAGACTATCCAATAAATGGAAGTAGAAAATTGACTTTTCCATATTAAAAAAAAAAATGAAGTCTGTATCTTACACTGTATTAGTTTTCTAGGGCTGCCTTGACAGAATGCCACAGTCTGAATGCTCAATTTACAGAAATTTGCTTTCTCTCTCTGGAGGCTAGAAGTCCAGGATCAAGGTATTCCTCCTGGGGCCTCTCTCTTTGACTTGGCAGTTGGCTGCCTTATCTTCTTGTCTTCATGTGATCATTCCTTTATGAGCGAGCATCCCTGGTGTCCCCTTGTAAGTCCAAATTTCCTGTTACAAGGACAGCAGTTAGACTGGATTGTGCTGTGCTGTGCTTAGTCGCTCTGTCATGTCTAACTCTTTGTGACCCCATGGACTGTAGCCCGCCAGGCTCCTCTGTCCATGGGAATTCTCCAGGCAAGAGTACTGGAGTTGATTGCCATGCCCTCCTCCAGGGGATCTTCCCAATTCAGGGATGGAACCCAGGTCTCCCTTGCAGGCAGATTCTTTACATTCTGAGCCATCAGGGAAGCCCAAGAATACTGGAGTGGGTAACCTATCCTTTCTCCAGGGGAATTTAGGGCCCACCCGAATGGCATTGTTTAACCTTAATCACCTCTTTAAGGCCTTATCTCTAAATACAGTCACATTCTGAGGTACTGGGGGGCTAGGGATTTGATACATGAATTTTGAGGGGAAACAATTTTTAGCCCATAACACACACAAGGTACAAAAAAAATCTACTTCAGATGGAATAAAGACTTAAAGATTAAGAACAAAGCAAAACATCAGTAGGAAACAATAGGCAACCGATGTTCAGAGCATAGGGTGGGGAAAGTTTTTTTTTATTGAGAGAGAGTTGTAGAGTTGACATGTAATACCCTGGTGGCTCAGTGGTAAAAAAATTCACCTGCTAATGCAGGAGACATGGGTTTAGTCCCTGGGTCGGGAAGATCCCCTGGAGAAGGGAATGGCACCCACTCCAGTATTCTTGCCTGGAGAATTCCATAGGCAGAGGACCCTGGCGGGCTACAGTCCATGAGGTCTCAAAAGAGTCAGACATGACTTAGCTATTAAATAACAAACTACTAGTTTTACGTGTATAATGTTATGATTTGATATCTAATATAGGTATATGTAGATATTAATAGAGGCTTCCCAGTTGGCTCAGTGGTAAAGAATCCACCTGCCAATGAAGGAGAGACAAGTTTGATCCCTGGGTCGGGAAGCTCCCCTGGGGGAGGAAATGACAACCAACTCCAGTATTCTTGCCTGGAAAATTCCACGGGCAGAGGAACCGGGTGGGCTACGGTTCATGGGGTCACAAAAGAGTTGGACACAACTGAGTGACTGAGCACACACATACACACACACACACACACACATAGATATATATGGTGAAACAGCTAACACAATTTGTATCACCACACATAGTTACAATATTTTTTCCTTGTGTTGTTACTGAGTCTGAGATAAGGAGGCTCTGATCACCACAGGCATGCTCAATCATTCAGTGAGCTCTGCTCAATGCAGGACTACAGGCCAACAAATCCAAGAGACGAGGTGTTCAGGCAGAGAATACAACTTTATTTGGAAATCTGGCTAACTGAGAAGATGGCAGACTAATGTCTCGAAATAGCCATCTTGTTGAGGTCTGGATGCCAGGTTCTGTTATAGAACCACAGAGAGAAGCTGTGAGGAACTAAAGTCAAAAGGCAAAGAGGGAGAGGAAATGAAAAAGTTAAAAGGGCCGTCAGTGTTGGAAAACATCTCCAGAAATGGCCAGCATCAGGGAAAAGAAAGAAGTGTTAGTCACTCAGTCATGTCCAACTCTTTGTGACCCCATGGGCTATGGACCCCAGGGACTGTACCCCTCTAGGCTCCTCTGTCCATGGAATTCTCCAGGTAAGAATACTGGAGTGCATAGCTATTCCCTTCTCCAGGGGATCTTCCTGACCTAGGGGTCACACCCAAGTCTTCTGCACTGTGGGCAGATTCTTTATCCTCTGAGTCACCAAGGAAGCATCAGGGAAGGGGTGTGTTAATCTCTTCTTTCTTGCAGCCATTCACAGGTGAACAGGGTCAGATTATCTCTCTCTGAGCTGAACAGAGGCTCTTTAGTTTAACAGTCAGGCATAGAAGCAGGGTCTTCTGAGGTAGGCCATTATGTATGATTATAATAACAACATCAATGAAAAACAAGTCAAAGAAACATTTCCAACATGGAGTCAGAGTTGGTTCTTCTCTGCAACTGTATGATAGTAAATTTTAAGACCTACTCTCTCAACAGGGCTTCCCTGATGGCTCAGCAATAAAAAATTCGCCTCCAGTGCAGGAGACGCAAGAGATGCTGGTTCAATCCCTGGGTCAGGAAGATCCCCTGGAGGAGGAAATGGCAACCCGCTCCTATATTCTTGCTGGGAAAATCTCATGGACCAGAGGAGGTCACAAAGAGTCTGAATATATGATACCATATAGTTAACTCAGGTCTTCCCTGGTGGCTCAGTGGTCAAGAATCTGTCAGCCAATTCAGGAGACATGGGTTCAATCCTTGGGTAGGGAAGATCCCCTGGAGAAGGAAATGGCAACCCACTCTAGTATTCTTGCCTGGGAAATCCCATGGGCAGAGGAGTCTGGTGGACTAGAGTCCATGAAGTTGCAAAGAGACAAGACACAACTTAGCAACTACACAGCAGCAACAGAGTGTTAACTAGAGTCAGCAGGCTTTACATCCCCAGGACTTACTTATTTCATAATAGGGAGTTTGTGCCCTTTGGACCTCCTTTACCCATGTTGCCTGCCTTCCCTGCCTTCTGTTAACCACTGAGCTGTTCTCTTTGAGCTCTGAATATGAGTTCAATTTTATTTTTAAATTTCACATATAAATGAGAATATTCATTGTCTTTCTCTCTTTTATTCATTTAACATAAATAGCTCAAGGTCCATCCATCTTATTGTAAATGGCAGGACTTCCTTCTGTTGTATGGCTAAATCATATTCCATTATGTGTGTGTGTATCTAATATTTTCTTTACCCATTCATCCATTAATGGAGTTTTGTTTCTATACCTTGATTGCCTTTAAAAATGCTGCAGTGAACTTGGGAATATTGTTATTTCTTCAAGATTATGATTTCATTTCCTTTGATTATATACCCAGAAATGGGCCTGCTGGGTCATATGGTAATCCTATTTTTAATTTTTTGAGGCATCTCCATTTTGTTTTCCATAGTGCTTGTACTGATTTATATTCCCACCAATATTGTATAAGGGTTCCCTTTTCTCCACATCCACCCCGACACTTGCTCTTTCTTATCTCCTTAATGATCACCATTCTAAAGAGGTGTGAGATGAAATCTCATTGTGGTTTGGATCTGTCTTTCCTTGATGATGAATGATGTTGAGCATCTTTTCATTTACTTACTGGCCTTTTGTAGGTCTTCTTTGGAAATATCCATTCAAGTCTTCTGCCCATTTTTTTAAATTGAAACATACTTGATTTACAATGTTGTATTAGTTTTTAGTATAAAGCAAAGTGATCGGATATATATGTGTGTGTATATACATTCTTTTTCATATTATTTTCCACTGTGCTTTACTAGAGGATACTGAATATAGTTCCCTGTGCTGTATGGTAGAACCTTGTTGTTTATCTATTTTGTATATGGTAGTTTGTATCTCCTCACCCCAAACTCCTGATTTATTCCCCCCTCCCACCCATTTCCCCTTTGTTGTTTCCCAGTCTCTTAAGTCATGTCCAACTCTCTGTGACCCCATAGCCTGCAGCATGTCAGGCTTCCCTGTAAATTTGTTTTCTATGTCTGTATGTTTCTGTTTTGTATATGTTTCTTTGTATCGTATGTTAGATTCCACATATATGTGATATCATATGATATTTGTCTTTGACTTATTTTACTTCATGATAATCCCTAGGTCCATCTGTGTTGCTACAGATGGCATTATTTCCCTCTTTTTTGTTGCTGAGTAGGATTCCATCATGGACCTGTGCCACATCCTTTTTATTTATCATCTCTCTATGGACTTTTAGGTTGCTCCCATGTCTTGGCTATTGTCAGTAATACCACTGTGAACATTGGGTTGCATGTATCTGTTCAAATTAGATTTCTCCAGATATATGCCCAGGAATGGGATTGCTGGATCATATATGTTCTACCCATTTTTAATCAGATTACTTACCTCTTTACAGTGGAGGTAAAGAGGTAAGTAAGTAACTCCTTATTAGATACCTGATTTGAAAATATTTTCTCTCATTATGTAGGTTTTCTTTTCATTTTGTGGATGATTTCCTTTGTTGTGCAAACACTTTCTTTGATGTAGTTCCCCTTGTCTATTTCTCTCTTGTATTGCCTTTTGCTGTCAAATCCAAGATATCGTAGCCAAGACTAATGTAAAGGACTTTATCCCATGTTTTCTTCTAGTTTTGTGGTTTCAAATAGTTAATCTATTTTGAGTTGACTTTTGTGTGTGGCATAAAGATAATGGTCCAGTTTCATTCTTTTGATGTGACTATCTAGATTTCCCAGCACCATTTATTGAAGAGACTATCCTTTATATATGTCCAAAAATATATTATGGGAAAAGAACTGTCTGTTCAATAAAGGCAAAGATTTTTCAATGTGCAAATCCCATTAACCATATAACAAGAAATTGATAAATTTGGCTAAATTAAAATTAAGAAATTTGATCATCAAAAGACACTTTAAACTAAAAAGACAAGCTATAAGTTGGTAGAAAGATTTGTATACATATAACTAAAAGAAATAGAAAGGACTCCTACATATTGGCAAGAAAAATGACCCAATATACATAAAAATAAGTAAACGATATAAAGTATTTAATAGAAAAGGAGCTACTTATAGCCAATAAATAAGGTGAGTTTCTCAAAGTCAGTAATAATTAGGGAAAGATAAATCAAGACCATTTAAGCTCATTCAACAGGAAAAGGTTAGGAAACCTAAACATATCAAGTGTTGGAAAAAAAGTAGATGAGCAATTTGTATGTACAATTTTGCTAAGAGTGTGAGTTGATCATTCTTACACCCTACAACCCATCAAGAGATATACTTGCACATATGTACCAGGAGACACATATACAAGCAGTCTCATGGCAGTGCTTTCAGTGATTGAAAAAAGAAAAAAACCCACATAGACCAAATGCCCATAAGATAGAAGAAGGGGTAAATAAATAGTGGTGGTTGTTCAGTCACTCGGTCATGTTCGACTCTTTGCGATCCCATGAATTGCAGCATGCCAGACTTCCCTGTCCTTCACTGTCTCCCAGGGTTTGCTCAAACTCATGTCCATTGAGTCAGTGATGCTGCCCAACCATCTCATCCTCTGTTGCCTCCTTCTCCTCTTGCCTCAGTCTTTCCCAGCATCAGGGTCTTTTCCAGTGAGTTGGCTCTTCCCATCAGGTTACCAGAGTATTGGAGTTTCAGCTTCAGCACCAGTCCTTCCAATGAAAAGGATTGAGAAAAGAAAAAAAAAAAAACCCATATAAACCAAATGCCCATAAGATAGGAGAAGGGATAAATAAATGGTGGTATGTATACATAATGGGATATTATATGAAAATCAATGAATTAACATATCTACATCAGTATGAATAAATCTTAATGTTTACTTTTTTAAAATGCAAATTAAAGATTATTCTTTTATAAAATGCAAGAACTAAATCTATTTTGTTTATAGATACATTTTTATTAATTTAAAGCACTATTTAAAAAAACACGGAAATGACAAACGGTACATTTAGGACAATAGTTATTTTACCTTGTGTGAGTGAGGCCAGGGATATAATAGAAGGAAAGAACATGCACGTCTGTACTGTCAGTGATCAGTTCCTGGATTGGATTATGGGAACACTCAAACAAGACGTGTGCCTGGAGAGACCAATGATATGTCATGAGCCAAGGACTATGGTTAGTCCAGTCGTGAGTACCTTAAATCCAGGTTTTAAAAAAAGAAGTACACAGTTCTGACCAGTATAATGACCAGTATAATGAGGGAAGTGAAACAATAAGAAGAACATTTTTATATATGTGTGCATTGCTAGGAGGCTGCAGGGGCTCGGCTGGCCATGTTACATCACTGAAACAGCCTGGGCACCGAGGAAGGTGAAAAGAGCCAGACCTCATTTTACGTTCATCACAATAGATCTACTTGGTTGGATATTTAAATTTAAGTTCCAATTCTTTGAAAAAGAACTTAATGAACATTAAAAGGTTAATTTTAGGATTTAAATATATAAATATGTTAAATATCTTTTATGTTAAGTTTGACACACTAGCATTTTGTAAGTGAATGAAACTCTATGGCAAATCCTGCCAGTAATCTTTGATGAAGATTTATATTATGCATTTGTCACAATAGTTGACCAAACTTTTATTCCTTCTTCTGTCTGTTTACCTGTCTACCTAACCATCTGTTTCCTGGACTTGATAATAACAGTGTTTAGGAGCAACTCTCCTTTCCCTTCATTCACTGTTCAACAAACTGAAATTACTGATTTCTATAGTGGATTTAGATCTCCCTCTACTGGTACAAAAAGATAATGCCAATCAATGCTCTAGGTTGCTTAAATGCTACTGTTCTTAGTCATACTCACCATTCCATTGCCTTATGTAGCATCAGCATAAAAAGCAAGCTCACTTTTGAATCTATCTTAAAGGACACAGCTATTTTCTGAAGTCAAATTATCTAAATTTTTATAAATAAAAAACTATTATGAGCATATAGTACAAAAACAAGGTAAAGATGTTTTATTAATACTTTTCCTCACTCTTATAAATAAATACCTTTTGTCTCATTGACATCTAAAATATTTTTTTTTTCAAGAACATCTTTCTCTCTTTGTGAATCCTTACAGGTTGCTTATCCTCTACACATGTACCTTCAAATTTCTTGTTCATTTAGGAGCTTTTTTCTTTTTTCTTTTTTTTTTTCCAGTTTTATAGAGAAATCTTTTTCTTCTTCTTCTTCCAGTTTCTTTTTTTCTTCTTCCAGTTTTACAGAGAAATAATCAACATATAATACTGTTTACATTTGGAGCTTCCAGAGTAACTCAGATGATAAAGAATCTGCATGTAATTAAACCCGGGTTTGATCCCTGGATTGGGAAGATCCCCTGGAGAAGCACATAGCAACCCACTCCAGTATTCTTGCCTGGAGAATCCCACGGAGAGAGGAGCCTGGTGGGCTACAGTCCATAGCATCACACAGAGTCAGACACAACTGAAGTGACTTAGCACACAGCACACACTTAAAAATTAATATATACCCCATAATAATTTGATGTACATATAACATGAAATTATTATTGCAGTAAGTTTAATGAACTTTTATCACCTCATATAGATACAAAATTTAAAAAATAGAAAAAAAGATTTTTCCTTATGTTAAGAACTCAGGATTTACTTGTTTGTTTTTTTCTCAAACTGTGAATTTTTATTTTGTATTGCTGCTGCTGCTAAGTTGCTTCAGTTGTGTCCAACTCTGTGCGACCCCATAGATGGCAGCCCACCAGGCTCCCCTGTCCCTGGGATTCTCCAGGCAAGAACACTGGAGTGGGTTGCCATTTCCTTCTCCAATGCACGAAAGTGAAAAGTAAAAGTGAAGTCACTCAGTCGTGTCTGACTCTTCGTGACCCCATGGGCCTCAGCCTACCAGGCTCCTCCGTCCATGGGATTTTCCAGGCAAGAGTACTGGAGTGGGGTGCCATTGCCTTCTCCGATTTTGTATTGGGGTATAGCCAATTAACAATCCTGTGGTAGTTTCAGATGAACAGCTAAGTGACTCAGCCATACATATACATGTATCCATTCTCCCCAAACCCGCCTCCCATCCAGGCTGAGCAGAGTTCCATGTGCTATATGATAGGTAGGTCCTTGTTGGTTATCCGTTTTAAATATAGCAATGTGTACATGACCTTCTCAAAGTCCCTAACTTACTCTTTTTAACAACTTTGTATATAACATATAACAGTAGTACATCTCATTCCTAGTACTTATTTATCTTATAACTGGAAGTTTGTACTTTTGATTGTCTTCATCCAGTTCCCCTTCCCCCCATCCGCTACCTCTGATAACCACAAATTTGAACTCTTTTTTTCCTATGAGTTTTTCGTTTATTTTTGAGGTATAATTGACCTTCAGTACTATGGCAGTATTGAGGTAACTCCTGAACGGCATAGTGACAGAGGGACCCATTTTACTAGACAAATTGTTAAGGAAGTTTGTAAAATTTGGCCAATTATGCAACATTTCCATTGTGCCTATCATCCCCCAGTCTTCTGGGTTAGTGGAGAGCACAAATGGAACAACTGAAACTCAGTGGATTAAAGTTGCTGCTGCTGCTGCTGCTGCAAAGTCGCTTCAGTTGTGTCCGACTCTGTGGGACCCCATAGACGGCAGCCCACCAGGCTCCCCCATCCCTGGGATTCTCCAGGCAAGAACACTGGAGTGGGTTGCCATTTCCTTCTCCAATTCATGCAAGTGAAAAGTGAAAGTGAAGTTGCTCAGTCGTGTCCGACTCTTAGTGACCCCATGGACTGCAGCCCACCAGGCTCCTCCGTCCATGGGATTTTCCAGGCAAGAGTACTGGAGTGGGGTGCCATTGCCTTCTCCGTGATTAAAGTTACAGATGCTTATTCCTTACCTTGGCCTAAGGCCTTTCCATTGGTTCTCTTCAACCTCAGATCTATTCCTTTGGCAAACATCATTTGTCTCTGAGATTATTACAGGGAGACCAGTGAGATTGGATGAAAGACTATGATCTTATATTACTTAAGGGATATATATTATTGTAAGGGTTTAATCAAATTGTTGACGAATTATTCTAAATTTTTTCTGAAGCTTATCACAGTTATCTATCCTCAAAGTCTCATGACTTACAACCAGGAGATTATGTATATTGGAAACTGCTGCTGCTGCTAAGGCGCTTCAGTCGTGTCCGACTCTGTGCGACCCCATAGACGGCAGCCCACCAGGCTCCCCCGTCCCTGGGATTCTCCAGGCAAGAACACTGGAGTGGGTTGCCATTTCCTTCTCCAATGCATGAAAGTGAAAAGTGAAAGTGAAGTCGCTCAGTCGTGTCTGACTCCTAAGGACCCCATGGACTGCAGCCTACCAGGCTCCTCCGTCCATGGAATTTTCCAGGCAAGAGTACTGGAGGGGGTGCCACTGCCTTCTCCAGTATATTGGAAAAGACATCATTTAAAGGACTCCCTCCAACCTAAATGGAAGGGCCCTTATCAGATTCTTTTGACTAGTTCATGCACAGCAAAACTGAAGGGAATTGACTCTTGGATTCCTGAAAGTAAAACTGTTAGTTGCTCAATTGTGTCTGACTCTCTGTGACCCCATGGATTGTAGCCCACCGGGCTCCTCTGTCATGGAATTCTCCAGGCAAGAACACTGGAGTAGGTTGGCATTCCCTTCTCTAAGAGATCTTCCTAACTGAGGGAACAAACCCAGGTCTCCTGCATTGCAGGCAGATTCTTTACCATCTGAGACAAGAGCTCCTGTACCAGCCTGGTCTATAGACAGAACTGCTGACCTCAAACTCACCTTAAAGCAGTGCTCTGATAATAAGGGAACAGCAACACCAGGACGAGACGATGGCTTCGGAAGTAAACAACTGTCCCAAGATGCTGGACCTGACCCGTGTGACTGTTCATAACATTTTCTTCGTTTCTTGAACTCTTACACAGGAATCAAGTGTTTTTCTATCATGAGCACAGTCTTTTGCAAATTTCAAAAATCAGTCAAATTGTTGGGTTTGTAGTCAGTTACCCGCATCTAATACTTCTCATTTACCCTGGAAAGTTTCTCTTCTCCAAGGCTCCGATTGAATGGCTCTTAGAAAGTTTATTTTAGAAGAAAGGAATTATAGTTCTGTCTGGGCTACTACTGATATCACTAGATGGAACCCACTCACTTGAGCAATCAAACATACTTATTGTGACTCTGGCCATAAATACGAATTTTTCCCTTAAGGTTACTCAAATTTAATCAGAGCAACAAGCAAAATTACAGTTTAAAACCATTATAACCTCTAGACTATTAGGAGGGACGCTTCCTCAGTTATGGGATGCATTTATCTGTCTAACACAAGTCTGTGGTTGTCTAAGCCTAAAAGGCTCCTCCACCATGCTGGGATCAATTAAATCATACCAAAGATAACTAGCCTAATAGCACTGGAAAATTAGACTGGGTGCCAATGGCACCCCACTCCAGTACTCTTGCCTGGAAAAACCCATGATTGGAGGAGCTTGGTAGGCTGCAGTCCATGGGATTGCGAAGACTTGGACACGACTGAGTGACTTCACTTTCACTTTTCCCTTTCATGCATTGGAGAAGGAAATGGCAACCCACTCCAGTGTTCTTGCCTGGAGAACCCCAGGGATGGCAGAGCCTGGTGGGCTGCTGTCTATGGGGTCACAAAGAGTTGGACACGACTGGAGTGACTTAGCAGCAGCCTTGTGAAAACTACCAACATACCATTTCCCTTAAAGACAGTGATTGATATGAAACAGATTTAGTCAGATGTCCAGAAATATACTGGCTGCCACCTAACAGGAATCAGTGGCTTTGTGGGTCCAGTGTATGGCCCTGGCTTCCACCAGGATGGCTAGGAAGGTGTACTTTAGGATTCCCTTGGGCTCAAGGCCAGTTACATACAAACTTAGATGTGCTTCCAGCAAATTTACCATCAATATGAGCCCGATGGACCAGGAGATCTGTATTTCACTGGTATTGTCACTTAGCAGCTGTTTTTGCACCTTTGGTAGGATTGGAAAATGTTATTTCTCACATTGAAGACTTAATAAAATTCACTCAAAGGGCATTAAGTGATAGCAGCCAGGCTATTGGCCTACTAAATTCTGAGGTCTCTCTGAGAAGAGCTGTCTTACAAAGTTGATTGGCCCTTGATAGTCTTACAGCATCTAAACGGGCATCTGTGCTGTAATTCAAACTGAATGTTGTGTTTACACACCAGGTGAATCATCCAATGTAAAATATTTAATGACTCACATGAAAAATCAGATTCCTTCCTTTAGATAACCCACTTCCTGGCCTTTGTGATGTTTTAGAAAGATGGTTTGGTTCTGAAAGCTCATGGCCTAAATCTCTGTTTGAAATTTTAATCAGGATATTAGCAGTATTACTTGTAATCTGTTTATTTTATAAGATTGTTGTCTTTTGTAGTGCATGATGTATAACCAGGCCTCCAGCCAAAATACTGATAGCTAAACGTCTTGAAGAAATAGGGCATATTTATTACATAGAATAATTATAATAGTGTGATTTTAAGTATGGGAAGAGGCAAGAAGAGAAGTATTTCCAGGATCCTATTAGGTTAGAACATAGAGGATCCAGAGAATTTTTTATTATTTATCAGTGGGCCTAATCCAGAAATTAACACCTGGAGTGATTTGTCGATGACCTTCTCCTGATCTGGGATCTAGGATGTGCCTTCCAGTGCCGTGGGACAAAAAAAAGGGTCATGAAATGTCTCCAAATTATGGTCACATTTATAACCATGGAGAGGGACTGTGAAATGAAAATATCTCCTGCCATATCAATAAACAAGAAATGTCACAGCCATCAGCGATTTCTGGCCTCCAAATGTGAATGAGAGCTCCCCAAACTGCAATCCACCAAATGCCTCCACCCCCACAGAGATTGCAGAGGTGCTTGGGTGGAGGGAATGCAAGAAGCAGCCATCTGGCACTCCTTCAGGTGAACAAGGAAACAGGATTTGGCCCCAGATATCTGAGATGCATATGAAAGGAATGAATTCAGTGAGCCCAAAGGCTTACATTTCCCACACATAGAATGCCAACTTCCTTATATCTGATCTTCGATGTTCAGACTGCCTGCTCCCTTTGTTGCAAACTTGTGTATAGCCTGACTCTGCCTCCCACCTCCTTAGAGCAGTTTTCTTAGAGGTACTGAAATGCTGTCTCCTGGGCTTGGAGTCCTAAACATTCCCACCAAATAAGATAACTCTACTTTCAGATCGTGGCTATATTTTTTAGTCAACAGAGCTATTATTACATGAACTCTTTCCTAAAACTCATTTGTCTGTCTGCAAATGCCCCATCTGCTTGTTCTCGTTTCCCAATTCCTCTCTCACAATTGCCCTTCTTCCAGTTTACAACAGGAGAGCACACCTCTCATCTGTGCACCCATACTTCCATGCCTCCACTCGTCTATCCAGAACTGTACTCTTGTGCATTTCCTCCAGCTGTAAATGGTATTGAACCAGGTTTAGTTGCTCGACACACTGAGATTTGTTGCAAATAATGGGTTTATTCATGAGGCAGCTAAATGAAAAGACAGGAGAACAAATCCCAGATTTGCCTCCCCAAAGGTAAGGGGATTGGGATATTTCCAGGATAGAGAGGCAGAGCAGTCTTAGGTGTGGGGAAAGGAGACTGGATGTAGGGGAAAGGTGAGGTAATCAGTGTTCTGTGCAGACGTATCTGAGTTACATGCTACTGCATGGGATGCATGAACAGAAAATGGTGGCGATAGCATGATCTGAGGGTGGAGGTTTGGCCCTCTGACATTGAAAGGTCATCTGTGGGACACTCATGCCGGCCCACTTGGAAGGTCAGTGGTCCCAACCAGCTTAACCAGCTCAGACTTGAACTAGACAAAAGATTACTCCACGTTCCTAACAAACAAGCAAGCATTGCCATAGTGACCCGTGTATCAGAAGTGTTGCTTATGGAAGGCAGATAAAGGAGTCTTGGGATATATTGTCTAGGCTACCTGAAGTTTGGAGAGTATACAACTTGCAGGAACAATCAAAGGGAGCTTAGTCAGTGAAGACAGGTGACAGGGCTATTGTTTATTAAGCAAGTTATAGTTTAAGGGATCTAACTGATGACTGACATCAGTGGCATAAACACCTCTGGAGCCCTGAGAATAAAGAGAACATTTGAGACTGCAGGGCTTCTACAAGAAGCGTCCTTCAAGTGGCAAACCTGTGGCAAGGCTCATGCCTCATCACTTCTTTTCGTTTCTATTTCCTTTTTTACTTCTTTCTTTCCCTTGCCGAAGATCTAGAATTTAGAAGCAGGATCGTTGACACAGAGATAGGTTTTAACACATTTATTTGAATTAGAACACGAAGTCAGTTTTCTGATGGATCGGTTTGGCAGTGAAGGCTGTGTTTGCCAATTAAATTATATAGTGAGAGTTTTCCATAAACTGAAGATGCAATGTGTAGTTTTGTCAAAAGTGTATTAAAGGCACGCATACAATATTCAATGTGTCACATATTCCTTCTGACCCTTAATCTTATGAAAACCTTTACATATCAACTTTAAAATGTGTGAGGTGGTACATAATTTTCACCGTTATTTTATTAGGGAAAGCTGAAACTCCAATACTTTGGCCACCTCATGCAAAGAGTTGACTCATTGGAAAAGACTCTGATGCTGGGAGGGATTGGGGGCAGGAGGAGAAGGGGACAACAGAGGATGAGATGGCTAGATGGCATCACCGACTCGGTGGACGTGAGTTTAAGTGAACGCCGGGAGTTGGTGATGGACAGGGAGGCCTGGTGTGCTGCGATTCATGGGGTCTCAAAGAGTCAGACATGACTGAGCGACTCAACTGACCTGAACTGAACAGGGACCAAAGCTTCTGCAGTCCTGTGAGTTAGAAGACCTGAGGAGACAGAAAAGGACCAGAAAAAGTCAGGGGCAAGGAAGAGAACCAGAAGAGAAGGCCGAAGAGACTGCAGTCCAGGAGGTAAGTATGATGGCAAAAAAGAGGGGTAATGAGAAGTGCTAAACACTGCAGAAGAGTCAAGGAGAATAGTCAGTTCAGCTGATATGGAATAATCAGCTTTAGCATCTTTCTTTCCAAAGAACACCCAGGGCTGATCTCCTTCAGAATGGACTGGTTGGATCTCCTTGCAGTCCAAGGGACTCTCAAGAGTCTTCTCCAACACCACAGTTCAAAAGCATCAATTCTTCAGCGCTCAGCTTTCTTCACAGTCCCACTCTCACATCCATACATGACCACTGGAAGAACCATAGCCTTGACTAAATGGACCTTTGTGGCAAAGTAATGTCTCTGCTTTTGAATATGCTATCTAGGTTGGTCATAACTTTCCTTCCAAGGAGTAAGCATCTTTTAATTTCATGGCTGAAATCACCATCTGCAGTGATTTTGGAGCCCCAAAAAATAAAATCTGACACTGTTTCCACTGTTTCCCCATCTATTTCCCATGAAGTGATGGGACCGGATGCCATAATCTTTGTTTTCTGAATGTTGAGCTTTAAGCCAACTTTTTCATTCTCCTCTTTCACTTTCATCAAGAGGCTTTTTAGTTCCTCTTCACTTTCTGCCATGAGGGTGGTGTCATCTGGATATCTGAGGTTATTGATATTTCTCCCGGCAATCTTGATTCCAGCTTGTGCTTCTTCCAGCCCAGCATTTCTCATGATGTACTCTGCATAGAAGTTAAATAAGCAGGGTGACAATATACAGCCTTGACGTACTCCTTTCCCTATTTGGAACCAGTGTGTTGTTCCATGTCCAGTTCTAACTGTTGCTTCCTGACCTGCATATAGGTTTCTCAAGAGGCAGATCAGGTGGTCTGGTATTCCGGTCTCTTTCAGAATTTTCCACAGTTTATTGTGATCCATACAGTCAAAGGCTTTGGGATAGTCAATAAAGCAGAAATAGATGTTTTCCTGGAACTCTCTTGTTTTTTCGATGATCCAGAGGATGTTGCCAATTTGATCTCTGGTTCCTCTGCCTTTTCTAAAACCAGCTTGAATATCTGGAAGTTCACAGTTCACGTATTGCTATAGCCTGGCTTGGAGAATTTTGAGCATTACTTTACTAGCGTGTGAGATGAATGCAATTGTGTGGTTTTGAGCATTCTTTGGCATTACCTTTCTTTGGGATTGGAATGAAAACTGACCTTTTCCAGTCCTGTGGCCACTGCTCAGTTTTCCAAATTTGCTGGCATACTGAGTGCAGCACTTTCACAGCATCAGCTTTCAGGATTTGAAAGAGCTCAACTGGAATTCCATCACCTCCACTAGCTTTGTTCGTAGTGATGCTTTCTAAGGCCCACTTGACTTCACATTCCAGGATGTCTGGCTCTAGGTCAGTGATCACACCATCGTGATTATCTTGGTCGTGAAGATCTTTTTTGTACAGTTCTTCTGTGTATTCTTTCCACCTCTTCTTAATATCTTCTGCTTCTGTTAGGTCCATACCATTTCTGTCCTTTATCTAATAATAACTAGATACAAATCTTTGTGAATACGGTTTCTGCAGGTAGGGTAGAGGTAATAGTCTGCTTAGATCATTCAAAAAGTTGGGCAGTGATAGCGAGGAAAATGGAATACTATTTTTAATACTATTTGCCAGGTGATTGGGGCTAAAATGTCTTTTGTTAATTGAAAGAGTAACTCACGATGTTAGACAGTGAGGGCAGAGCGGGGGTATAGGGAGAGGATCTTGTCCTCAGGAGAAGGAAGGCGGCTCTTTGTCTAAAACTGGCAGAAGTGAGCAGAGAGCTGTGGAGACACCTGGAGGGGAGGGAAGTAGCCAGAGCCTCCAGCTCCAGGAGATGGTATCAGTGGAGTTGATAGAGAGTGAGATCCTGGGCTGAGTAGCCATTGGAGTCAAGAGCAGAGAAATCCAATGACTGCTTAAAAGTTATGCTAAAAAATCTGTGAGAGAAAAGTAGGAGAGAGAACACTTTAGGACTGTGGCGCATTGTAATTTTCTTATTAGTTTTAAAGTGTAGTTTTATCAATACTGTCCCTTTAAGGTTTCTATAGTTTTCAAATTTCCTACAATGAACAAAGAATAATGGAAAAAAATTTTTTTCAGTATTAGGGATTAAAAAATAAAAGATCAAACAAGCTGCAGGTAAACAATGTCATCAGCGTCTATCAAACTAAAAGGCTACTGCACACAAAGGAAATCATCAACAAAATGAAAAGGCAACATACAGAATGGGAGATAATATTCACCAAGCATTTTCCTGATAATGCATTAGTGTTCAAGATATACAAGGAGCTTATACAACTCAATAACTAATAATAATAACCAAATTAAAAATGCACAAGAAACTTGAATAGACATTTTTCCAAAGACATACAAATAGCCAAGAGGTACATGAAAATGTGCCAGACATCACTAAAACTCAGGGAAATGAAAGTCAAAGCCACAGTGAGATACCACCTTACACCTGTTGGGTGTCTATTATGAAAAAGAAAAGAGATACCAAAAGCCGGCAAGATAGGGGGAGAAAAAGGAAATCTTTGTATACTGTTGGTGGAAATATAAACTGGTACAGTCACTGTGGAAAACAGTACGGAGGTTTTAAAAATAGAACTACCATGTGATCGAGCAATTCCACTTCTGGGTATATATCCAAAGGAAATGAAATCATAATCTCAAAGAGATGTCTGTATTCCCATGTTCACTACAGCATTATTCACGATCGCCCATGTACGGGAAAAAGCCAAGTGTCTGTCAATGATGAAGGCAGAAAATGTGATGTATGTAGGCAATGGAATACTATGCAAATGCCTTAAAATAAAAAAAGAAAATCCTGCTATTCTTGACAACATGGATGAACCTGGAGGGCATTATGCTAATTAAAATGTCAGACAGACAAAGAAAAATATTATGTGACATCACTTATATATGAACTCTAACAAACACATCAAACTCACAGAAACAGAGTTCAGTAGTGATTGCCAGGGAATGAGGGTGGTGGGGGAAATGAGAAGAGATTGATAGAAGAGTTTGACTTTCATACATAAGATGAATAAGGGCTGAAGATCTAATGCATAGTGTGGTGACTATAGTTGACGATACAGTACTGTATAATTGAAATTTTCTAAGAGTATAAACCTTGTGTTCTCACCAAGAAAAAGTAAATATGTGAGTGATAAATTTGTTAACTCAATTGAAGAATCCTTTCACACTGTCTACAAATAGCAAAGCATCACACTGTGTGCTTTAAATGTATTTAAGATGTCAGTTGCACCTCAGCAAAGCTAAAAACAAAATTTAAACAATGTCTTCAGCAAACTCCCTTGGTCCGGTAATACTGTAACACAGAGGAGGAGTCATTGCATTTATGTGGAGTAGTGCAGTGTTTCTGAGTTTGTTTTGTCCCTCTGAGGAGGCTTATAAAGATCTCTTCTGAGATAGTAGATGAGCACTTTGGAATAGTCTACACACAGCTGAACCGACCAGCCAAAACAGTCAGCCACTCTACCTGCTCAAATTTTGCTGGCTCTGAGTATGATGGTTTCTAATGATCAGTTTGCCTAGAAGTCATGTTTATAACAAAGATAGTGATAGCTTTGCATGTATACAGGAATTGGATGTGAGGGGGAAAAAAATGTTTCTTGCCAAACCCAGATTTTTGGCCAGTAGAGGGCAGTCATCTCTAGGTTTTTGGTTCTATAGCATTTGTTTCTGGAGCACATGGGTCTTAACCTCTATTTTTTCCTAATGGTGATACAGGTATCAAAGGTAGATAAAGCTAGAAACTATGCTGTGCGTAGTTGCTCAGTCATGTCCGACTCTTTGCAACCCCATGGACTGTAGCCTGCCAGGCTCCTCTGTCCATGGGATTCTCCAGGCAAAAATACTGGAGTGGGTTGCCATGCCCTTCTCCAGGGGATCTTCCCCACCCAGGGATTGAACCTAGTTCTCCCATATTGCAGGCGAGACATTAGGTAAGGACAGATTATAATCAGTAATCTACTACTTCAGTAGGGAAAGGAGTTCAGAATGAACTGAACTCAATTTTGATTTGTACAGAGATAACTGGGTGTTTTGGAGAAGGAAATGGCAACCCATTCCAGTATTCTTGCCTGGAGAATCCCATGGAAGAGGAGCCTGGCAGGCTACAGTCCCTGGGGTCGCAAGAGTCGGACACGACTTAGCGACTAAACCACCACCACCAACAACAACTGGGTGTTTTAAAGGGAGAAGAAGAATGGAAGTGTTGTAAGCAGAGGCTTAGCCAAGTCAGAAAGGTGAAAGCTTACACACAGCAGGAAGGGATGGAGGGCAGGTCCACATGAAACCTTTATCAAAATTAGGCACCTACCCTCTCACAGAGACTGGGAGATGGGCTCTACCTTCAAATGTTGGCTGGAACAAAGAATACTTTTGGCAGCAATGAGTGTTCTCAAGCAGGTACTTTAAGGGGCTTTGAGGATCATCCTAGGGGTTCAGTCTTAAGTTACTAGAAGCTATGTTGGTGTCTGTTCAGGTCTTCATGGGCCTTCTTGAGAAAGAACTTGAGAGGAGCCTGGCTAGGGTTTGGTCAAAGAGATACTCTTTGTCACAGTGTTAATACTAGTTTTATTTACAAAAATATAATTCCACTGCCTCTTTCTACCAGTCGGACTATGTTGGTACTTCTCAACTTATTGAATATAATTCTGGTTTGGAGTGCCTTAAGATTTCAAAAGAATTTGGGAGACAACTTGAGAAATAGTTCTCTCTGTGCTGAGAGAACTCTCAAGAACTCTTTTTTCCTTTAAAGAATCTTCAAGAAAAGGAAGAGTCATTTGTGTTTCTCCCACCCAGTAGCCATTCCCCTTCTAGTCAAAACTCCCAACTATGCAGCCAGAGAAGTGATTAGCTTCATTTATCAGCTCGGGTGGGGTGGGATGCGGGGGCGGGCAGGCAAGCCTGGTCTAACCCAGCAGAGCATCATATACCTTCAGTCAAACAGTTCTTCTAAGAACTGGCTTGAAACCTGGCTTAGACAAGTGATCAATTCTGGGATTTCTGGGCCTATTGAGAAGTCAGGCACTCTTACCACTAAGCTACCAGCTGTAAATATGGCAAGTTTGGGATTTCAGAAGATTCCATCTGGCGGGGACCTTAAGAGGGAAAGGGGTGGGGTAAGGTGGCAACCAAGAGAAGGAAGGGCCAGTGCTGATGACATTTCTCGAGCTGCTGGATCCAGCCACTTCATATTGTTTTATCTTTGTTTGTTTTAATTTATTTTGAAGTATTTCAAATATCCAAGAAGGTATGAACATTATTATAATGAGCACCCATGTACTCATCAGGCAGTTTGAGAAATAAAAGATTACCAGTGAAATGGAACTCAAGGATTTTCAGTTATATATACATATATATATATGTATATATAGTATAAGCCAGTTTGAGTTGAGGCTATGTTTCTTACAGTAGGAGAGTTCCAACACATATCCAATAAGGTATGTCCCAAGAGGGTCTAAGAACATAGTATATAAACAAATACAAAAATCAAATAAATGCACAGTGTATCAGTCACAGTTTTAGTTGCAAGTAATGAATCCTATTGAAGCTGATCTTTAACCTTTTTGAAAAATGAAGTTTATTTTTTGTAAAAGTTTAAGGTTGCCGGGAAAATATCAATAACCTCAGATATGCAGATGACACCACCCTTATGGTAGAAAGTGAAGAGGAACTAAAAAGCCTCTTGATGAAAGTGAAAGTGGAGAGTGAAAAAGTTGGCTTAAAGCTCAACATTCAGAAAATGAAGATCAGGGCATCTGGTCCCATCACTTCATGGGAAATAGATGGGGAAACAGTGGAAACTGTGTCAGACTTTATTTTTCTGGGCTCCAAAATCACTGCAGATGGTGATTGCAGCCATGAAATTAGAAGACGCTTACCCCTTGGAAGAAAAGTTATGACCAACCTAGATAGCATATTGAAAAGCAGAGACATCACTTTGCCAACAAAAGTCCGTCTAGTCAAGGCTATGGTTTTTCCTGTGGTCATGTATGGATGTGAGAGTTGGACTGTGAAGAAAGCTGAGTGCTGAAGAATTGATGCTTTTGAACTGTGGTGCTGGAGACGACTCTTGAGAGTCCCTTGGACTGAAAGGAGATCCAAGCAGCCCATTCTGAAGGAGATCAGCCCTGGGATTTCTTTGGAAGGAATGATGCTAAAGCTGAAATTCCAGTACTTTGGCCACCTCATGTGAAGAGTTGACTCATTGGAAAAGACTCTGATGCTTGGAGGGATTGGGGGCAGGAGGAGGAGGGAACGACAGAGGATGAGATGGCTGGATGGCATCACTGACTCGATGGACGTGAGTCTGAGTGAACTCCGGGAGTTGGTGATGGACAGGGAGGCCTGGTGTGCTGTGATTCATGGGGTCACAAAGAGTCGGACACGACTGAGTGACTGAACTGAACTGAAGGTTCACATCAAAATTGAGGGACAAGTATAGAGATTTCCCATACACTCCCTGCCCCAACACATGCAGGGCCTCCCCAGTGATCAACACCCCCTACCAGAGCTGTACATTTGTTACGATTGACCTACACTGACACACTGTGATCACCCAAAGTCCACAGTTTATATTATGGTTCAGTCTTGGTGTTGTTCAGTGTATGAGCTGGATAAATGTCTAATGTCATTTACCCATCATTAGGGTATCATAAAAGGTGTTCTCACTGCCCTAAACATCCTCTGGTTCTGCCTATTCATGTCCGCCCCCTTCCCCCATCACAAGCCACCACCCGGTCTTTTTACTCTCTCCATAGTTTTACCTTTTCTGGAATGTCATTTGGCTGGAATCATGCAGTATGTAGTCTTTTCAGATTGGCCTCTTTCACTAAGTGAGAATTTTGAGCATTGCTTTACTAGCGTGTGAGATGAGTGCAATTGTGTGGTAGTTTGAGCATTCTTTGGCAATCCCTTTCTTTGGGATTGGAATGAAAACTGACCTTTTCCAGTCCTGTGGCCACTGCTGAGTTTTCCAAATTTGCTGGTGTATTGAGTGCAGCACTTTCACAGCATCATCTTTTAGGATTTGAAAGAGCTCAACTGGAATTCCATCACCTCCTCTAGCTTTGTTTGTAGTGATGCTTCCTAAGACCCACTTGACTTCACATTCCGGGATGTCTGGCTCTAGGTGAGTGATCACACCATCGTGACTATCTGGGTCATGAAGATCTTTTTTCTATAGCTCTTCTTTGTACTCTTGCCACCTCTTCTTAATATCTTCTGCTTCTTGTTAGGTCCCTACCATTTCTATCCTTTATTGAGCCCATCTTTGCATGAAATGTTCCCTTGGTATCTCTGATTTTTTTGAAGAGATTTCTAGACTTTCCCATTCCGTTGTTTTCCTCTATTTCTTTACATTGATTGCTGAGGAAGGCTTTCTTATCTCTCCTTGCTATTCTTTGGAACTCTGCGTTCAAATGCAAGGAGATCCAACCAGTGCATCCTAAAGGAGATCAGTCTTGGGTGTTCATTGAAAGGACTGATGTTGAAGCTGAAACTCCAATACTTTGGCCACCTGATGCGAAGAGCTGACACATTTGAAAATTGACACATTCCTGATCGTGGGAAAGATTGAGGGTGGGAGGAGAAGGGGACGACAGAAGATGACATGGTTGGATGACATCACCGACTCAATGGACATGAGTTTGGGTAAACTCTGGGAGTTGGTGAAGGACAGGGAGGCCTGGCGTGCTGCGGTTCATGGGGTCACAAAGAGTCAGACACGACTGAGTGACTGACCTGAACTGAACTGAGTGAGAAGCACTGGTTTTCCATCATGTCTTTTCATGGATTGATAGCACATTTCTTTTTAGCACTAACTAGTATTCCACCGTCTAGATATTTGTTTATCTATTCAGCTACTAAAAGACATCTTGGTTACTTCCAAGTTTTTCTTTTACAGATGCTTGTGTATTAAATTTTTTTTTACTGAATGGAAGATTCTATAAACTCTATGCTGCTACTGCTAAGTCGCTTCAGTCGTGTCCAACTCTGTGTGACCCCATAGATGGCAGCCCACCAGGCTCCCCGTCCCTGGGATTCTCCAGGCAAGAACACTGGAGTGGGTTGCCATGTCCTTCTCCAGTGCATGAAAGTGAAAAGTGAAAGTGAAGTTGCTCAGTCGTGTCCGACTCCTAGCGGCCCCATGGACTGCAGCCCACGAGGCTCCTCCGTCCGTGGGATTTTCCAGGCAAGAGTACTGGAGTGGGGTGCCATTGCCTTCTCCATAAACTCTATAGAGCTTCACAATTTTCAAAAGTTCCATACACACGATTTCATATAATCCCGTGATAACTTTTCCCACCTGCCCTTGTATTGCCCCTTCTTCCCACTTCCCTCTGGTAACCACTAGTTTGTTCTTTATGTCTCTAAGTCTGTGTCTTTTTTGTTTGTTTGTTTTATTCATCAATTTCCTATATTTTTTTAGATTCCAGATATGTGATATCATACATATTTATCTTTGTCTGGCTTACATAGCATAACACCCTCCAAGTCCATCTAAGCCTGTGTGCTCAGTCATTTCAGTCACTTCTGACTCCGTGCAACCCCATGGACGGTAGCCCACCAGGTTCCTCTGTCCATGGGATTCTCCAGGCAAGAATATTGGAGAGGGTTGCCATCCCCTTCTCCAGGGAATCTTCCCAACCCAGGAAGTGAACCCAAGCGTCTTGTCTCCTGTACTGGCAGGTGGGTTCTTTACCTCTAGCACCACCTGGGAAGCCCTTGCTGCAAATGGTAAAATTTTGGTTCTTTTTATGGCTGAGTAATATTCCACTGTATATATGTACCACCTCTTCTTTATCTGTTCATCTGTTAATGGACATTAGGCTGTTTCCATGTCTCGGCAAGGGTAAATAATGCTGCTATGAACTTTGGAGTGCATGTATCTTTTTGAATTAGTGTTTTTGTTTTTTTGGATATATAGTTTTTTGAGAAATCTCTGTACTGTTTTTCGTGGTGGCAATACAAATTTACATTACTATAGCAAAATAAAGCTGCTGTAAACATCCTTGTGTTGGTTTTTGTGTGAGCATAAGTTTTTAACTCCTTTGGGTGAATGCTAAGGAGTGTGATTGTATGGTAAGAGTATGTTTAGTTTTGTAAGAAACAGCCATGATTTGTACCTTTTGAGATCCAACCAGTCCATTCTGAAGGAGATCAGCCCTGGGATTTCTTTGGAAGGAATGATGCTAAAGCTGAAACTCCAGTACTTTGGCCACCTCATGCAAAGAGTTGGCTCATTAGAAAAGACTGATGCTAGGAGGGATTGGGGGCAGGAGGAAAAGGGGACGATGGAGGATGAGATGGCTGGATGGCATCACTGACTCGATGGACATGAGTTTGAGTGAACTCCGGGAGTTGGTGATGGACAGGGAGACCTGGTGTGCTGCAGTTCATGGGGTTGCAAAGAGTCGGACACGACTGAGCAACTGAACTGAACTGAACTGAACTGAAACCTAAGGACAGAAGGTCTTTAAGCCTGGCCCTGATACTTTCCTGCACTTGGCTTGTCTTGACAATATGCTGCCAGGATACTTGAAATCCCTTTTTACCCGACAGAAATGCTTTTCTCTGACCTACCCCTAAAGGCCATACTCAACAGCAGAATATACAAAGCACCCTTTGTCTCCAACCTTGTCTCCAATAGACATCCATGTCTAGTACTTACTAGAGTCCTACCAGCTGACTGACGATAAACTACATTTCCATGGTACTTTCTGGACCTGTCCAGAGACACTCCACCAGAAGGGGCTTTGTACAAACTCAGGGAGGCCAAGGTGGCCAGTGATCTTGTGGCTCAACACAGCTTCTCTGCTGTGGAGAGCCTCATCTAACAGTGGAGATCTTGCCATGTCTACATGAGCTGAGTCTGTGCTTGCTCTGCAGTTTTCCAAGCTATTTAGGGACATATACATAAGTAGTGAAACTATAAAGAAAAGCAAGGAATGATGAACAGAAAAAACCTGGATTGCTGTTACTCTGGAGATGAGAGAAGACAATGTCATGGGATGAGCAAAATGGGGGCTTCCAAGACAGTGGGGATTTTTCAGTTTCTTCACCAGAGTATTGATACACTGATGTGACATTGTGCTAAGGGAACAGCTAATGCGGGGCCTAAAGACAAGAACAAACTGAATACAGTGGAAGGTTCAAGAGACGGCAAATGTGTGTAGTTTAGTGAAGGAGAGAAGAGGCAAGGGCCAGCTTATGAAAATCCTTATCACTAAGAGCTGGGGTTTCGTTCCAAGAGGTTGGAGCTAATTGTGAGGTGATTTCTATCACTCTCCATGATAGTAACGAGCGTCACCAGTCTCAGGCCCCATTTTGAACCTGTCACTCCCCTTCTGTGAATTGTACAGAAGATTCTAAACCATGAGCTTCCTGGTCTTAAACGTCAGTCTGTTGTTTTTAATACCTCCTTTATCACTTACTAAATTCCTTTATCACTTACATGAGATTTCCTGGTGGCTCAGCTGGTAAAGAATCCACCTGCAAAGCAGGAGACCTGGGCTTGATCCCTGTGTTGGGAAGATCCCCCGGAGAAGGGAAAGGCAACCCACTCCAGTATTCTGGTCTGGAGAATTCCATGGACTGTATATAAGAGTCAGACACGACTGAGCGACTTTCACTTTCACTTACTAAAACCCCTCAGACTTCATTAAAACCCAGACAAGAGCTTTGCCCCAGCCAGTCAAACCTTCCAAACCCCCTTCAATCAGGGTCACCATCTTTAACTCAAGCCAAATTGTTACCAAGTACAAGATCACTCTGCTCACCTCTCGATAGGCCAATAAATCCAAGGGACAAAGTCCTGAGGTAAGGAAGAGATGAAAGCCAGCTCACCGAGAAGATGGCAGGCTAGTGCCTCAATATAACCATACAGGCCTGGATGCAGATTCTTTTATGGATCAGAGATGGGGGGAGGAGAGGAAACAAAGTAAAGAGGTCATTTGTATATGTTAGTCACTCAGTCATGTCTGACTTTTTGTGACCCCATGGACTGCAACCCTCCAGGCTCCTCTGTCCATGGGATTTTCCAGGCAAGAATACTGGAATGGGTTGCCATTTCCTTCTCCAGGGGATAGAACACCATGTCTCCTGCATTGTAGGCAGATTCTTTACCATAAGAGCCATTTAATTCTTGCAAGTGTCTCCTAGATTGGCAAACCTCAGGCAGGGGCTGTGTTAGTTTCACTTCCTTACAGCCTTTCACGGGTGGTCAGGGTCAGGCTATCTCCCTGTGGGCCACACAAAGGCACCCTAGCCCAAAAGTCCAGGTGGAGGGGGCCAGGCAGGGCTCTCTGAGGCGGGCCATTATGTTTGCCTACAATACCAAAAGCAGCAAAATAAGAATTAAAGTCACAGAAGCAGATCCAGCATGGATTCAAAATTTACCCTTATGGTCATGAAATGTTCAGGAATAGATAAAGATTCAGCTGTACACCGTCTGAAATAAAGATTAATCTGAGACATCACAGGCATTTGTTTACAGGAAGAGAAGGAGTTCAGTTCAGTTCAGTCACTCAGTCACGTCCGACTCTGCGACCCCATGGACTGCAGCATGCCAGGCTTCCCTGAGAAGGAGGGCACTTCATAAATCCCATAGAGGTTAGAAACTCCTGCCCTGGATCCAGGTCACATGGTGTGAGTTTGAATTCAAGCTCTGGAAATACATGGCCTTGGATAGGCCTCAGCTTCTTCATCTTCAAACTAGCAAATAATACCCATCCCTATTCTTGTAGAAATTAAAGAAGAAAATCCACATAAAGGGATGGGAGAATGGTCTAATACATGTTCATATGTGCAATCAATTTGTATGTATTATTAGTGCCATGTTAGCCAGCTTGAAAATTCAAAGAGGTTTTTAATAACAAATTTTTTGTGGTAAACTTGGAGCACTTTGCAGATTTGTTTTTACAACACTGCATTCCAAGTTCTTTCTTTATAGTGAAGAAAACTAGAGCTCAGTGGTTCTCAAGATCATGCAGCACAGAGCCATAGATTCTTAGTTCAAAAGAAGCCTGACTGTTCAGTTGGCTTGCTGGGCCTTTAAATATCTGAGGACCTTTTGAAAACTACTAATCCTCAAGTTACACACTTGGAAATTTTGCTCTAATTTTTGTGCCCTGGAATGCAAGCATCAGTATTTTTAAAAGCTCCTTAATGAGGTGCCAATGAATACTAGAGTTAACAACCATTAACCCATTTAGTTCCATTTTATAGATAAGATGAGGTTCTCTGTGATTGACTGGTTCAAGCTAGTTAATGTTAGGATAGACTCTGAGGACAAGAAAGGGGAAGGGCTTCAAATTCTGATAAACCAATAAAAAGAACATATCACGGTGAGATATGTTCCTTAAGAATTAACATGCATGACTTTAGCCTGGTCTACTAAGGAGAAGCCACTGGTCTACAAGGAAACATAAAAAATGGGTTTCAGAGACTCCAATTTCACTGGGGCATAACACTGGCTTATCTGAGACCACTGATGATTTATACCTCACACACCAAACGACCTCCTGTTCTGGGTGAATGTTCACCAGTATCTACCTGAAGATAAGTTGGCTTCCAGAGTATGTTTCCCACAAGGGGAGAAAAGAGGCCCTTATTATCAGGACCCTTTCAGACGGGTTCCTGCCCCATCCTCTGTTAGTGTCACACACTCTGAGTACCATCTCAGTTTGGGGGAAAAGTGACCCTAAAGCAGCTACTCTCCTCTCCCGACTCCCCAGTTTTGTGGTCAGAATCAGGGTATAACTCAGATCGCTCGGTCTTCAAGCAAAGGGCTGAGAATATGCTTTCTGCTGATGAGTGAGTCTCCCCTAGTACCCCCTTCCCATGCCAGGTTTGAAAAGGTAATAGTGATTAACACTATTCATGGGAGAAAGGTGTCTGCTGTCCACTAGTTCTCACACCCAGCCTAACTACAGTGTAAAGTTTTAAAATCTGTCCAGTTATTTTTAAGTAATGATGTGTTATGCTATGCCTTACAACATTTGCTGAAGAAGTTGGCAGAATCAGCCAGTGACTGATTTGGCAACTATTATTAATCCTACTTTATAGTACTCTTCTCCTCAAATGAAGAACAACAGAAATCTGTTGAAATAGTTAATCCATTATCTGACTTGTGAAATTATATACACATTCTAAGATGGTGTATCTACCATTGGACTGCTAAATTATACAGCTTTCAATTTTGTTCATGAAGTAAAATGTTTTCAATTTTTTTCAGCTTTCCCAATGTCTATTTATTTTAATCTGAAGGAATTAAATAGGGCAAACAGTGGGGCAAGGAGAAGAAGTGTTGTTCAAGTGAAGTTGAAGCAAGCTTCAGGTCTTGTTATCTGATATGTGTTAGCAATTAGGAAAGACTTATGATGAAAAAAGGGAGTTGGAGTAAAAGGAAGTATATACCAATCATGAGAACCACTTTGAAATACTCTCTTCTGAATGTGATGACCATTTTTATACCGTTCATTTGTAATTAATAGAATTTGAAGGAATCTTAGGGATTACTGAATCCACTGTTGTCTTGTGGATGAAGAAAGCAAGATGGAGAACTGCATTACTTGCCCAAGATCCCAGAATTACTCCTTTTAGGTAAAATCGCTTCATACTTGTGATTTTATTTTTTAATCTTTTTTTAATTTTAAATTAATTTATTTTAATTGGAGGCTAATTGCTTTACAATATTGTAGTGTATACCTATGATTTTAGATTGAATATAATTTCTCAGTAACACATCCCTTAAGTACGTCAAGGTGTGCCAATGAAAGACCATATACATAATCCCAGAAAGTAGAAATTCCCTATTTTGACTAGGTGGAAGCTCAAGGTTCATTAATAACGTCTATCCTTCTTACCACCAGTTTTTACCAACCTCCAGGCTCAGGAAGCTCCAGCTAAACTTATAATTATTCCAGCTCAAAGTCTACCTATAATTTAGCAAAGTTTCTCCCTCAAATTAGTAGACCAGTTTACCAAAAAAGATGAATGAATAAAAATCTGAACAAATAAAAATCATATCTAGTTATCTCAATTTTTCATGACTTTTCAGTTCAGTTCAGTTCAGTCGCTCAGTCATGTCCGACTCTTTGCAACCCCATGAATCACAGCACGCCAGGCCTCCCTGTCCATCACCAACTCCCGGAGTTCACTCAGACTCACGTCCATCGAGTCAGTGATGCCATCCAGCCATCTCATCCTCTGTCATCCCCTTCTCCTCCTGCCCCCAATCCCTCCCAGCATCAGAGTCTTTTCCAATGAGTCAACTCTTCGCATGAGGTGGCCAAAGTACTGGAGTTTCAGCTTTAGCATCAGTCCTTCCAGTGAACACCCAGGGCTGATCTCCTTCAGAATGGACTGATTGGATCTCCTTGCAATCCAAGGGACTCTCAAGAATCTTCTCCAACACCACAGTTCAAAAGCATCAATTCTTCAGCGCTCAGCTTTCTTCACAGTCCAACTCTCACATCCATACATGACCACAGGAAAAACCATAGCCTTGACTAGACGGATCTTTGTTAGCAAAGTAATGCCTGACTTACTATTCATCTCTAGTTTCCTTTTTGTAATTAAGACACAATAACACAGTGTGCATGAATCTGAAATGGATAGCTTGATAAATGGTTACATATAGGTATGTCTTTGCGGCCACCACAAAGATTAAGATAGAGCACGTTTTCTAGGATCTGAGAGGGCTCCCTTATGTACCTCCCAGTCTATAGTAATCATCACTCTTTCAACTTTTACCATTAAATGTTTGTGGAAAGCTTTCCATGATTTGGGGAGTGGAATCACACAACAGGCCTGCATCCTTCATGCATAGCTTCTTTAATTCTATATTGTTTGTGAGATTCGTCCATGTTCTTGTGCATATCAGTAACGTGGCTGTTCTGACTGTTGTGTAGTACTCCACTGTGTGGATTTAGTGTGCTCCATTTACCCACTGTACTGCTGATGCACATTTGGAATATTTCTAGAGATTTGGGGTATTATGGAGAAAGCAGTCATCATCAGAAACGGCCTTCATTTCTGTTGAGTATTTATGTAGGAGTACAGTTCCTAGGTCTTTTTACTTTTTCTTTCAGTGTCTTCTTTTTCAGCCTTTGACCATCAAAGGAATCATAACAATGTATGTCTCTTTAGTCCTGACAAGCAGATGTCATAGCTAAAAATGGTCTGCCAGTAGAGGAACATCTTTCATGGTTTGCTACTTTTTGCATCCCTGGTGGATTTTGTTGTCTCGTTTTGTTATCTCTTTCTGTCACATATATTCTGACACTGTAAGGAGGAAAAAAAAAAATACTCTTGAAAGGGACATCTAGGGACTTTCCTTTTCCTATTCTTCATGAAAATAGTGTGGCATAGAAGAAAATTACTGGGTCAGATTCAAAAGACTTTTTGTATCTGGGCTAGATTTCTACTTTCTTGGCTGAAGGGTTTGGAGTAAATCATATCACTTCTCTTACCCTCAGAGGGTTCAATTGTATCAATGGTTCCCAAACGTGGCCACAAATCAAAACCATCTAAGGACATCTCAGTGTTCCTTTTTGTTACGAAAGTGGTACAAGATCAAATAGTATAAAAGACTGTGAAATCAAAAGTAAAAATTCTTCCCCCACAGTCTGTGCAATCCCTTATTCCTCTAACTCAGAAATTCCTTTATATTATTCTTAACTTTTAGAATGAAGATCCCTGGGCCCTATCCCAGATATAATGAGCCAGAATCCCTAGGGTCCTAGGAATGTGTAATTTTTTTAAAGCTTCATAAGTAATCTTGATAGACTTTCAGGTTTGGGAATGAATTCCTCAACTAAATGATATCTCGGATCCCTTTCAGAAAGTCCATTCCCACCCCCTCAAAATTCTGTATTCAATAATTTAGGTTTGCCTGCTGCTAACAGGATCAACACTCAGTTCAGTTCAGCTCAGTCACTCAGTTGTGTCCAACTGTTTGTGACCCGAAAAGAATCGCAGCATGCCAGGCTTCCTTGTCCTTCACCATCGCCCAGATTGTTCAAACTCATGTCCATTGAGTTGGTGGTGCCATCCAACCATCTTATCCTCCGTTGTCCCCTCCTCCTCCCGCCTCCAATCTTTCCCAGCATCAGGGACTTTTCCAATGAGTTGGTTCTTCACATCAGCTGGCCAAAGTATTGGAGTTTCAGCCTCAGCATCAGTCCTTCCAATGAACACCCAGGACTGATTCCTTTAGGATAGACTGGTTGGATCTCCTTGCAGTCCAAGGGACCCTCAAGAGTCTTCTCCAATACCACAGTTCAAAAGCACCAATTCTTCGGCGCTCAGCTTTCTTCACAGTCCAACTCTCACACCCATAGATGACCACTGGAAAAACCATAGCCTTGACCAGATGGACCTTTGTGACACTAAGCATAGCTAAAGCAACAGTGGTTCTATTTTGACTTCCTCTTATTCATGACTTCTCTCCTTACCTTCAACTGCTCGACTTCCTCATTTTAAAGTTTTCTTAACTCCTTGGTCCCCACAGTGAAACTTTATGAGTTGACTCATTCCATTAAAGTTCTAGTTGCTTTGTGGCTAATCCCATAAACCAATCAGTATTAATGAATTTGCTAGCTAATAAGTGTATTATTACCATTCCCATGCAACATAATGCCTTATGCTAAAATGTATGTTTCCATAATGCCTTTAACCAGTAGCATGGAGTTCAAGGGCTCCTTACAGAGAATGTCGAGGAAAATGTTTTTTAGTCAAGCATGTCTTCAAATAAGATCCACGTACACAAACGTTTGTCCATGTCTGTTGTCACTGATACTACTCAGTTTAAGCACCTGAAAAAGCACATGGTTAAAATAAGTAGATATTAACTACACCAAAGAAATGGCTAGGAATTTAAATCACAGTTTATTGGTTGTTAATCATCAAGTAATAGAAGAAAATTTATTTGGATAAACTATTTAGTCCAAGTTACACTAGAGAACAAATTACTTACCAGGCCCTCTGCCACCCAAACCACATGATAGACAGAAAAGCAGGAAAAGAAAACCTGACCATAACCACTGTGATTAAAAAGGGAACTGTTGTCTACAGACATACCACCCTGAATGCACCCAACCACATCTACAAAGGGAACTGTAAGAAGAGAATAAAATACGTCCTGCTAGGCAAAAGATAGGAAAGTAGGAAAACAGAACTCAAGGCGTAATATCTGATTCATACAAATGATTCTACAATAATTCTATTTTGACAAAATATGTATATAGCATCTTTTTTTATAGATTCAAAGAATGGTTGTATCTATTACTTAAAAATCCTCTCTGGAGAAAAAGCCAGGCAGTATCCCTTCATTTTATTTATCTTTCAAAAAACTAAAGTGATAAATGGTAAAACAACTTTCCATAAGTTCAAAAGATGAAATCCAGATGGATATCCAGTTGTCCTGAGTTCTAGAGTAGACCGTGTAATTTTACATAAATATTATCTTTGTTACGTTACTTGCAGATTGTGTGCGTGTGTGTGTGTGTGTTTCTGTTTGTATTATTACGTGGCAGGGCGGCTAAAGGTAAAATACAGCCCTAAAGACTGAACTGACATTTAAAGCTTCACAACTTTATACCTCCTGCGCTCTGGGGTCATTGCCTAGAACACTGCTGTTCCGCCTTTGATTATGTCCTTCATGTTCTGTGAGGCCTTGCTCATATCTTCCTTTCCCTGGCAGTTTTGAGCTGGATGTCTCTTTTCCTTGTCCCCACTGCCTGTGTGTAGCAGTGTCTCTCTTAGCTCCTACTGTCTTGATCTGAAGAGATCTGCAGATACGCCTTTTCACTAGGCTTTAGGTGCTGCAAGGGATTGTGTTCCCTATTGCACCCACATTGCTTAGCATAATCCCTGGCACAATGTCAATGTCCAGTCAATACCGACCGTCTTGTTCTTCAAATGTCCGATTGGTATTTCAGTAACTAAATCTTCTTTTAAACCACTTTACTTAAAAGGCAAAATTTCCATTACTTTATCATCATGTCTGTCTAATTCAGCATTTCCTATATTGATATTCCAAAGAGTTGTCCTCTGAGAGGTGCTGTTAAATAAGCGTTATGTGATGAAAACTTGTGGTTCGGCCTAGCGAGACAGCTCGAATCCTGGCGTTAGCACACAGGTGGTGGAGGGAGACTGCCAGCCCGCACAGAGGGAGTGATTAGCTCTCCGCTCTTCCTTCATTCCCTCCTCTGTAAGAGAGGACAAATAGAGTCCTCTCCCATCAAGGTGTCTTCAGGATTTACTGTGGAGCGTATGAAGGTTTAGAATTCCTAAGTGCTCAGAGAATGTTGGCTACTATAATTTTAAAAAGTTAAGCAGTTTTTCTCTCATATTTGGTTGGGTTTTTTTGCTTACTGTAAGACTGCTCACAGCCTTGAGGATGCTGAGGTGCCTGTGAGTCTCCAGGTGAGCAGTCTTTCTCAAATTTACTTGGTGAAACACCTCTAGAAGATCCCAGAAGCAATGCACTTTGGAATATACTTTAGGAAATCCTGTCTTATCAATTTAAAAGAATATTAGCATATTCTGAACTGAAATTGCGAGACTGGTTTGACAAGTGTTGATGTAACCTGGGGCACTGGGAGATAGTATTGGGAGCAAGGACTGTGCTAGTATACGGCAGATTAATCAACAAGACCTGTGCGTTACCATATTTTAAAATATTTCTTTGTAAAAATTTTAAAATGCAAGTAAAAAAAAAACAATCAGAATGCTGATTCTCAAGTGAGGACTGCCTGAAGATTACATACAGTATAAAACTTTTAAAAAGTTATAAATATTAAAAGGTAAAATGCACAATTTTAATGGGTTGAATAGTGATTCCTACCGGAGAAGGCAATGGCAACCCACTCCAGTACTCTTGCCTGGAGAATCCCATGGACTGAGGAGTCTGGTAGGCTAAAGTCCATGGGGTTGCACAGAGTTGGACACGACTGAGTGACTTCACTTTCACTTTTCACTTTCATGCATTGGAGAAGGAAATGGCAACCCACTTCAGTGTTCTTGCCTGGAGAATCCCAGGGACAGAGGAGCCTGTTGGGCTACTGTCTATGGGGTCACACAGAGTCGGACACGACTGACGCCACTTAGCAGCAGCAGTGTTCCCACCGCACCCGCGACCCCATCCCCCCTCAAAAGCCATCTAAATCCTAATTCCTGGAGGCTGTGAACAGGATCTTATTTAGAAGTAGGATCTTTCCAGGTTAAGTAAATGAAAGGTCCGAGAAAAGATCATCCTGGATTATCTGGGTGGTCCTGCATCTATATGATGACAGTGACCTTATAAAAGGTACACAGAAGGAAAAGACAAGCGGAGAAGCCATGAGACAATACAGCAGAGATGGGGGTGTTGTGTCTACAAAGCAAGGAACACCAGGGAGTACCCAAAGCCAGGAGAGAGGCCTGGATGGATTCTCCCCTGGAGCGTCCGGAAGAACCGCCCTGCCCACCCCTTGAATTCGGACTCCTGGCCTCCACAATGGGAGAGAATACATTTCTGATGTTTAAAAAAGAATAATAAATAAAAATAAAGTGAAGACTGTAAATAGTGTCCAAATAAAAAACCAACTAGGCTTCATGCATCAGTTTCTGATACAGTTGGAGAACTACTACTAGGTAAAGATGAAGGGCTGGACTTCCTTATTCAAAAACGCATACACTTTTTCTCAGTTCTTATGTATATGATAAGAACTTCCTCTCAAGCCAGGAAACTTTGCAAGTATGAAATCATCTGAAAGGAGGGGTAAAGAAGGAAGTAACTGACCTCCATGAAGAGTGAAAAGAGGAACAAGTTCTAAACCAAAGCGGGTTTGAAACATAACCAAAAGGACAAAAGAAAGCTTGGCATACAAATCTCAAGGTAAGTAAGGACCTGCTTTAAGGTATTTGGGTACTGAAAACTATAAAATAATAGTTCATTTTAAATAATCATGGCTTTTTATCTTATCAAACACAGTGTGTGTAGCATGAGGTGCCCATATGTTGAAAGCCCAGTTTACAGCCTGTGAGGTCAATGCTTCCTTACTACTGGAGAGGCTCACAAGCACAGGGTGTGCTTTGCTGTTGCCTTGTTTTCAAACAGAAGGGCAGTACCTGACTAAAATTTCAGAAGTTTGTCAACAATTTGTGATTTTAAGACAAATGAATAATGGTTGGGTGTACCTATTGGAATTGTCTTCCAAAATTGAAAGTCTTCTTTCAAATTGGGCAGAGTGAAACTTACAAGTTACCTGTGAAGGACTCTTATTTTACATATGGCTCCCATTCTAGTCCACTCCAGTACTCTTGCCTGGAGAATCCCATGGACGGAGAAGCCTGGTAGGCTATAGTCCACGGGGTCGCAGAGTCAGACACGACTGAGCGACTTCACCTTCACCTTCCCATTCTAGCAGGTCTTTGTTTCTGTCTTACAGGGCTTTTCCTATTATTTTGAAGAAAGGGAACAGATACATTTATTTTCCTGTAAGATATCTCCTTGTCTTTATCTCAGTAAACACTTCTTTGATAAACAGTTTTAATTTTGGGAACGTACTCAAATGTCTACTCTACACAGAATGACATAGATGGTTAAAAGTAAATTCTCCTCTTGGAAATCCAGAGAGCAATACATTATCTTATCCTCAAAGGGCATTAGGTAAGCCTTCCTGCTTCTGTTGCAATCATAGCACTTTTTAAAAAGCTGATTAGTTTCAATCAATATTTGAAATTTAGTTCAAATATGCTGGCAAACATTTACTTAAATGGGTTATTATTTATACCATAAAATATCTTACATATGGTCAGTTCTCAGCTGTTGCAGAAAGGAAGTGGGATCCTAATGGTTGAAGTCCCTTGCCAAACCTTGAACACAAAGCACTGTGTCTGGCCTTAGAAAGGAGGGAACCTACAAAAGTTTCAAAGAGATTAAAAGATGTTGCAGTCTGGGGTGTTTGTCCCTATAGTTTTATCAAAGAAATATTATAAATCAGGTGCATCTCATATTTAATTTAGTGTTTTATGTGAAATGCCAGATTGAAAATTTGCACATTTGATGTATTCTAACCTTGAACAAGTTTAGAAGTGTTCACTAATGTACTTGAGTACTCACTGAGAGCAGGGCACAACCTCAGGGCTTCTTTCTTTCTTGTCTATCACTACTGTTTTTATCCTAATGCAGGTTGCCGTATTCATTAGTAGGTATTTAACAAACCAGCTATCCTGTGTCTAGTATTGCTGCTGGTGATATAAAGATAAATAAAATACAATTCCAAACCCCAAGAACCTCAGAGCTAATCATCTATAAAAATTTAGTAATGGATGATGTGCTTGACAGACATTTATAGAAGCCTGGGTAGGAGTAATATTTAGGGGAAAATTTTACTTGAATCCAGATTTAATCACTTCTTAGTCATTAAAGAAGTTACTTAACTTTTTAATCTTCTTGTTTCTCATGTATAAAATAAGGATAACAGTAGTATCTACTTCCCATGACAGCTGTGCATGGTAGGGTTAAATGAGATAATCCATGTAACAGTGTTTAAAAGCTGACCCCAAGTAACTAAATATTACTAATGGACATTCAGTAGATGATGATCATCATCTCATAAGCACTGTGAAATTGAATGACTATAGTTATCAATGCTGTAGTATCTATTTGAAAGGTGCTAAAAGAGTAGATCATTAAGGTTCTCATCATAAGAAAAAAAATGTTTAACTGAGCTGATGGATGTTAACTAAATTTAGTGTGGTAAATAGTTCACAGTACATGCAAATATCATATTATCATGTTGTATACCTTAAACTGATACAGTGTGGTATATTAATTATATATCTCAATAAAACTGGAAGAAAACAACAATGATGAAAACAATGTTGGATGTAAGTATATCTGTGTCTAGTCTAAAAACATACATCAGTAATGTTTTATTGATAAAATCATAGAACATTCAAAGTAGTTGAAAACTTCCAGTTTCTCTCCCCTCTGCCATTTTAAAGCATCAACAGGTAAAGCTATAAAATTATCTTAATTAAATGAAAGTTATTTATTGGAAGTTGTGATTAGACTAGTGATAGGAAGACTCTCAAATTCTGTTTTAAATATTTTGGTTATAGGTATTTTGTTTTTACATCAAAGGACTCTTTTCTTAAGTACACACTGTACCCTTTACAAGACATGTCTTGCATTTTAAACTATCAGCTTAAACAGATGCTTAGATTTGGAGTCCTATGTTTATTTAATCATTTATTCAATAAATATTGACTGAGTGTCTTTTCTGTGCTAGGTGTTAAACATATTCTCTAGGGATATACAGAGGAAAAGACCTGATCTCTCTCCACCATATAATCAGATAGGAAGACACAATTTCATGTAATTTAAGTTGTCATGCTATAATAGAGAAAGTGAAAGTCACTCAGTCGCATCTGACTCTTTGCGACCCCATGGACTATATAGTTCATGGAATTCTCCAGGCCAGAATACTGGAGTGGGTAACCTTTCCCTTCTCCAGGGGATCTTCCCAACCCAGGGATTGAACCCAGGTCTTCCACATTGCAGGCGGATTCTTTACCAGCTGAGCCACAGGGGAAGCCCCTATAATAGAGAACCGACTCTTTAATATGGGAATACAAAGAAAGGTGTGGTTAAGAAACAGACATGGTCTCTGACCACTAGGAAGAGGGGCAGGCGAGGCTTCACAGAGGAGGTGATGGGGGATAGAGATGATTGTCCATCTGGACTCTTGTCCCTTTCCTCCTGTTGTGTTCAAAGCATTATCTTTCTCTTTTTTTTTTTTTTGAAAAACTGTTAACATTATCTTTCTCTTGAAGATGATTAGCCTTATTGTCAAAAACCATGTTGAAATCTAAGTGATAAAAGCACTCACACTTCAGCAGACATGTTATTTTAACTCTCCCACCCCCTCTCACCAGTGAGGACTGTATTCTATGTTAAAGTAAAAACTCACTGAATACAATAGCAAGTACTGCCTTCTATATTAAAGCAAAAACCCAGTGCTGCAACTAGTACTAGATTCTTTCTTGAAATAAGAGTTTACTAAATGCCAATGCTTAATGTAGTGGTTGAAATTGGCAGATTTTTTAAATTATGCTATGTATTAAATATGCAATTAAAATGTTTTTAATTTATAGCAGGCACCTGGATGGCAGATCGTTCAACCTTCCCTTTCTTGAGTTTTCTACTCTGTTATTATTTTCCACTCATTTGTGCTTCATTTTGTGATTCATTGATAGCAAAGGAAGCGGAGTTGGATAAAAATCCCTTCTGACACAGTACAATTATACCATAACAATTGTGTAATCATCAGATGCAACGAGAGCCAGCTTCCAAAATCAAGGTTACTCAATCTCTCCTCTGACACCAAGACTTTGCCATATAATGTTCTTTCATATCTGAAATGCCAAAACAAGCTTCAGAAATTACTTTCAAACCATACTTTATGAGAAATTACAGTGGCTTGTACCTGTGAATTCATTAAGGGCTTCACCATAGTAACAAACGACATTGTTCGTGCAGAGATGCTGAAAATCTGTGGAAATACTTCAGTGGCTGTGTCTATAGGAATTTTCCTTCTTTTACTGTTGGTGATCTGTGGAATTGGGTGTGTTTGGCATTGGAAACACCAGAATACCATGCGATTTACCTTACCAAAGTTTTTGCAAAGGAGGAGAAGCAGGAAAAAAGACTATACTAAAACTTTCTCCTTGAGTCCCCAGTTTATCGGCCCAAGGCATAAAACCTCAGTTCAAACTCAAGACCGCCATTCTGCTGGGAAGGACACTAACATCCATGACAACTATGAAAATGTGAAAGTGTGTCCTCCCAAAGCTAAAGGAGAAACGGACAAGAAACTGTATGAAAATACTTGGCAGACCAATCCCGAGGAGCATATCTACGGAAATGAGACACCATGTGACTATTATAACTTCGAGAAGCCTAGTACTTCTGAAGCCCCTCAAGAGGAAGACATATATATTCTTCCAGATTCATATTAATTTTGCAAAATGCGTGTTTAGTTATTGGGGGGTAAATATTCGCTGAGGCTTTATTGTACTGATACCATCAAGTTCTTCTGTTGAAACTTGATGATCTCCTTTATTGCCACCCTTCTGAATCCTGTGTATATCACTGTGGATTAATTCTAGATATCCTCGCCATCCTTCTTGCCCTCGATTAATTCTGAATTGTGTTTCATTGATTCTTCCTTCTGAGCATTACTTGCTATCTTTTTCTTCTTTTTCTATCTGGACCACTTTTCTGGCTCGGGATTGTCACCGTCTGCTCACTAGTCTTTCTGGCTTGAGTTCCTACGTACTCAGTGATGCCGCATAACTGCAGAATCCTTGAGACGCTGCCAGATTCGTCTTCAGAAAACATTCCCAGTAGCCACATCACTCCTCTGCATAAAACCTCTTACTGTCTCCTCTTTGCAAAAGACATACTACTCAGAATTCTAGCTCCAGAATTTTACACAGTTCAAATTTACTTTTCCAATGATTTATGTTAATCTCTCACTTCTCTGTGTTCATCAAAAGCTGCCAAACCCACCTCTCCTCCTCATCTTTCCTTGTCTGCCCCCTCTTAAGCCTGCCTTGGACCATAACTTCTTCCATCTGAGTGTTTGAATCATTCCAAACCCACGTATACCATTTTTCTTTTCCTGGTGTCCTCTAGATTTTGCTGTCTGTTCAGTTCTTTGGGCATTTAAACATATGAGTGTTTGCAATGGCATTTTATTATTTAGTGTCATATGAAAATGTCCTAAATCCCATACTAAATAGTAAGGAACCGCCTCATATTCATATTTTAGCCCCAATGTCTATAGACTGCCATATGAGGCACTCAGTATTGTTCAGTTGACAAGAATTGAACTGTACTCTTCGCTAAGTACTTTGGAAAACAATCTAATAAACCCATCCATCCAAGGAATATTTATTGAGTACCTTCTATTTACTTCTTAGTGTGCTGTACACGTGGACGGGGTAAAACAGTGAAAAGAAAGACATGGGTCCTGAGCACACACTGCCTCGTGTGAAAGAAAAGACAATCAACAACTACTATGCTCTTTATTAAGCTATGATACTTCTTAAACCCACCGTTGTATATGCTGCTCTAAATTGCTCGGGCTGGAACTCTGCAAACTACCTTTTTTCTTTGCCAGGTGTATCCACATTAGGATCTCTCAACAGGGGAAGGCTGGCAGGCAATAAACAGGAAGCAAAGGGGGCCTGCCCCTTCTTGTTCTCCCTGTTGTCCTGAGAGGTACTCTTTTCACTTAATTTACTCCAGCACCACTGGTGGTTCGCAGTTTCCAGTTTCTTCCAGCACTCCTTAGAAGCAACTTCTTTGCACCTTGTCAGAGATGCCGGCACCACCAAGCAGCAGCCTTCCCTTAGTATCTGAGAACCAGCTCCTCCAGCCCTCCTCCAAGCTCCTAAGGGACCAGCAGGAAACAAACGGCACCGACAGCTCCAGGTCCCAGTCCCCCTCCAAGTTTCTGATGATCCCCAGTCTTAGGTACGGTGGCTATTTCCTGCATTCACTCTCTCTCTGGTACCTCAATGGCCTCTTTCTGTCTTTTCAGTCTATCAATACTTTTTTTTGCTTGTTTTTTAATTAATGCTGAACATTTAGTTCTCCATTTTAAAACAAACTGATATGGTTTCTGTTTCCCAAAGTGGACCCTGAGTGATACAACTAAAAATGATACAGTAGGTGTTCTGAAGGAAAAAAAGCATTCTGTGTTTGAGAACAATGGCATTTGGTAGGGAAAAGGATTCGAGTTTTAATCAGATTACCAAAGGAGGCCTGTCTAAAGGGACACTTAAGCTGAGACCTGAGGGTGAAAGGGGCTCTCCGTGTAGATGTGGTGTGACAGGGATGGGACCAGCACGTGGAAAGACTCTGAGGCATGACAGAAGCTATGGCACTCGGGGAATTTAAGGATAGCTATGTTGGCTGGAGCTCAGGAAGGACTGAAGTGACATCTGGTAGGTCAGCAAAGGAGGAAACAGCAGACAATGCAAATTCTCGTCGGTCTAGCTAAGTGGCTCAGGCTCTAACATGGTGGCAAATGGAATCTAACAGTTTTAAGCAGACGAGTGACATAACATTACATTTTTTAAAGCGCTGCGGGGTTAAGAAATAATTGGGAAAGCTCAGGATGGAAGTGGAAGATTATCATTCACTAACTACTCACTGATGAAAATCTGTAAAGGTTTTCATGGCAAAAAATCATGGGAAGGTTTGAAATGGCTCCTAGGCACTTTCCAGAGGAGAACAGGATTTATGTTGATCTTGAGGATTTCTGTTGGTCCTGGAACAGATGGTCATTTTGAAGTCTCAAACAGGAAGTTCTTGCTAGAATAACCTATATCCATGCCTACCTAGTACTCGGTCATAGTAGCTGAAAATAACCTGACAGGAACCACCACCAGAGAGTATCTCTGTCCTGGTAGGATCCTGGGCATCAGGCTGGAATGAGCAAGGGAGTTGATCCAGAACAACTAGATGGTATTACGTAAGGGGATGAGTCTCACCATCAAAGTGACCAGCTACAGAAGGGTACCGGAGAAGCTGCTTTAAGAGTTTGGTCTGAACAGTAAACAGGAGGTAATAAAGCAAGGTTTTTCAACGAACTAAGCAAAGGCCTGTTTTCTGTTGCGATCAGTAGTGGGTTAAGTATATCACCGCTATATTATTACCATTATGATGAAGTGGAAGTCAGACCAAAGTGAAGTGTTGCAAGTTGCAGGCTGAGCACACGGTCAAAGAGCCAAGTGCTCATGGTTGGCAGAGGTTGGCCGTGAGGTCCTGCAGAGATGGCCTACCAGTCCCAGCGTGTGAACTTGCCGCATTTCACAGCAAAGCCGCAGTCCTTGCATCTGATGCTCCTGTGTATTCTTCCCCCACCCCCACCCCCACACCCCCAACATCCTTCCTCTCTGCCTCTTGTGGTACCTGTGGTTACTTTTGCTAATAATATAACTCAGGTGCAAACTGCTGCTGTCAATTTGACTTAGACTAACTTTGTTTTCTGTCTCTCAAGGACGATTTTCACTTTTTAGATTTTAAGAAGGCAGAGAAATATTGTAAGAGAGAATGCAGATAGGAAAAAGAAATTTGAAAGGGGGGGTGGGGAAGAAGGAAGAGGAGGAGGAGGAGAAGTGAGGCAGGAGGGAATGAGAGGAGGAGAGAGAGAAGCAAGAATAGGAAATAGGAGAGGGGACAGAGAATGGAGAGTATGGTAAAAAGAGAAATTGAATGATGATTTCCTTGACTTCCTCTGTCATCCTCCCCAGAGCCCCCCACCAACCCACCCACCCACCCGCACACACACACACAAGAATTCCTAGTAAGGTAAGTAGATATGAAAAAAAGGAAGAAGTTGTCTGCCTTTACTGCCCTTCTAACCTTGTTGAATGTCAGTAACAATTGGCTACTAGGAAACGCCCTGGTGGGCTTCCTTGGTGGCTCAATGGTAAAGAATTTGCCTGCCAATGCAGGGGACCCAGGTTTGATCCCTGGGTCAGGAAGGTCGCCTGGAGAAGAAAATGGTAACCCACACCAGTATTCTTGTCGGGGAAATCTCATGGACAGAGGAGCCTGGCAGGCTACCGTCAATGGGGCTGAAAAAGAGTCAGACATGACTGAGTGAACAACAAACACACACACTGGTAATTAATTGCACACACCCTTGGTGTGGAAGTGTGCTTATGTGATCACTAGCCTTCTTGCCAGTCCTCCAAACTTAGGGGAGGACTGAATTTAGGGACATTACTTTCTCAGCTCTGAATGCTCTTCCTTAAGCTATTCACACTGTGAACTCCCCACTTCATTTAACTCTGATCAAAAGATGCCTACTCAGAGCTGACCCCCCAATCTGAAATGGCCCCCCTACCGTGGATCTCAGACCCTTTACCTTTAGCTGCCTTACAGAACTTATCACTGCCTGACAAGCGTTTATGTGTATGCTTATACTCTGTTCCCTTTACCTAGAATGTAAGCTTCGTGAAGGCAGAAACATTTTCTGTCTTACTCTCTGCTTGGTCATCAGTACTTGCTTATAGCATGTACTCAATTATGCTTGCTAACCAAATCATTAGGATATACTAAACCAGATTTTAATATAAATTCAGTGCCATGAGACTTCTTTGCCATTTCAGTGGGTGAGCTTGGTCCCTGTGATGGCAGCTATCTGGGCCAGGTGGTGCCACCCAGGTAGAAGGGGTGGAGCAGAGGGGCCCTTGAGCCAGTGGGGAGACTGGACTTTGGGCTCTACGGAGGAAAGGGAAAAGAAGGGACCACCATCTGACCGTCTTTCCACATTTTTGACTGCTATTCTCAGCCACAGTAACCAGCTGGAGTTTTCCAATTTGAGGAGTGGTCAGTCAGTCACCGCCTTTTAGGGCTTCCATTGTGTTATCCCTTGCAGCATGTTCCCTGTCTCCCCTTCCTAGTTCTTTTGCAAGTCCTTTCCTGTTTTATGTCCTTGCAGGACAGTGGTTCTCCATGAGGCTTTCCTTGCCTCCCCATTCCTTCTCACACTCCTTCCCCAGATGACCTAGACAATTATGCCTGAACTCTCCTGCCCCAGTGTCCTTTGGAAGCATTTGATTCACATAGCTCACCATCTCATGCTTATTTCTGTGCAGTATCCTTCAGATATCTGAAATTTAACATGGGCCAAGCTGATGGTGAGGGGTCAAGCTTTGGGTGTCAGAAGTAGAAATGGAATTAATGATGGGATAAGAGAAGGCTCAGAGATACAGGGATGGTATCCATTGCACAGGTTGCTTGCTAATAATTTCAAAAGTTGGCAGTTCAGAACATCCCAGTATCAAAAACATCAGCCTCAAAATATCATGGTGTCAGTATACTGTATATTGAGCAGCTGCCTCTTGAACATCAGTGCCTGGCTCAAAGTTTGTCCCTGTGATCCCCCATCACTAAACTCAGGTGGTGTCACATTTAGAAAACAGTATGTCTTTCCTGCTCTTCCCCTGACTGCCGAGTGAGGAGCTCTGAAATGTAACAGTGTTATAGTAGCAAAACGGGGTCCAGGGCTTGCAAGGCATCAGGCACTTAGTAGAATCGTCTGATGGCTGTAGGTGTATGGCTCAGTGCTAAGTAGCTGCAGTCGTGTCCAATTCTTTGGGATCCCATGGATGGTAGCCCACCAGGTTCCTCTGTCCATGGGGTTCTTCAGGAAAGAATACTGGAGTGGATTGCCATGCCCCGTCCAGGGGATCTTCCCAACCCCGGGATCAAACCCACGTCCGTTTTAAGTCTCCTGCATTGGCAGCCAGGTTCTTTTCCACTCATGCCACCTTGGGAAAGAGCTGCTCACTTCATCTACTTTAGCATTTTTGGTTATTATTTTTAAGTGTTTTTAGGATTAACTACATTGAGCTGGACCTAAAAAGCAGTGGTCAAGGGACTAAATCATGAAAAAAAAAACCCACAGACCGGGGATTTTAGGATTTGTCCACTTTGAATGAATGGCTATCTACTGATATCCCTGTGAAGGATAGGAAAAATGCAAATATATCTTGAACAAGAGCGCCTTCTGGTAGATTCTTACGTTGGAGAGACAGGAAGTTGCAGAACACCAAAGTCGTGACATTTATAACAAAAGACTTTAATGACCTTGTAAGATAAAGTGATTTCAGTCATGTAACAAGTATTTGTGAAGTGCCTGTGGTGTAGCAAACACTGAAGGAGTGCTGGGAATTCAGCAGTGGGGTTGGTGGATGGAGGGTATAGAGACAGACCCTGCCTCTGCACTTGGTGAGCTCACACAGTTTTAAGGAGTTCTGATGTTTCTGCAGGCTATTAGAATGTATTGAGATATGGTATAATAGGGAAGCACGTGGTGTAATAGAAGACTCACCAGGCTTGGGGTTAAGAAAGGTGTCCTGTGGAAAGTGACTCCTAAACCGAGACCTGGAGGACAATTACGAGATAACCAGGCAAGGAAGCTGAGGGAATGATGTTCTAAAAACAGGAGATAGCATGTGTAAGGCCCCAGAGTACAGGAGGTGTTCAAGAAGTAGAAGAACATAAATACCCATGAAGTTAAAGGAGAAGGGCAGGAGCAGGGTGATACCTACAAGCAAAGGTCAGCTGATGCCGGACTTTGTAAGACAAGCTAAGGAATTTGGACTTTATCCTAACAAAACGGATATCAGAATAGGGTCTTAGGTCATGATATCAGAATAGGGTCTTAGAAGGCAGAAATGACATTGATTTTTTCCCCCAAAACCATAGGGTATTCCAAATATATAATATCCCAGCTGCAGCAGAATATGGGAAGCGAGATTCTGAGGTTCAAGATACAGGACTTGATTCTAACAAGCATGTGTCCATGCGTTTTTATAAAATAAGCAGTGCGCTCCAGTGTTTTATTAAGGCTCCCATAGCTTTTAATTTAAATTCAGCTCCTGTAGCTTTGCAGTTTGAGATTCTCCCAACTGAAATGGGAATTAAGCAAATGAGAGAGGCTCAAACAAAAGGAAGCACAGAAGATGGTAAATTGCCAGATGCAATCAAGGCTGATGAAGGTGTGACTGCAGCTATTGACCTATGCTGTTGCCATGGAAACAAAAGCTCTGTGGACCTGGAGTGCTTTTCCTTTTTTAAGGAAAAAAGGAATAGTGGCTTTAGTGAACAGTTAAGAGTGAAAATTATGGACGTTGGATCACCTAGTGCCACATGTATTCTAATTTTTTGTTGATAACAGAGACAACAGCTAGCAGGGTCTGAGGTGAGCTCCCCAGAAGCCCAGAAGCTATCAAAGGCGTAAGGTTGAGGCTTGATGAAAAGCAGAGTTTAGCCGTTGCCTTAGGCCCTCTTCCCCAGCTCCACTCCATACTAGACTGACCTATTAATTGTGATATTGAGAATTTAGAAGGAAGAATATAATTAACTAGGCTTTATCTATTAACATGATATTTTAAAACAGTAGATTAGACGATTGGAGACTCATCAAATAAATACATAGAAATATACATTTTATTTTCCTTCTTAGGTGTTTCTGAGAAGACTAGTCCAGATTCTATTCCTAGTAATGGAGTGGCTTCTAAGCACCAAACACCATGATAAGGCTGTATGTGAATTCTTTCTTAGTTCAAAACAATTCTATTGCATTAGTACTATTGTTATCCCCATTTTACTGATAAGATTGACTTCGAGAAGTTAAATCTGACCAGAGATCTTAGTGTCAATAAAAAAAAAAAAAGGAGGCATAATTTGAACCCAGTCATTCTGATGAGAGATTTGCTCAGGTTATTTTGTCACAGTATTATTAGTTAATGATATCTTCTATCTTAACATTGTGGAATTTCAGACCTAGAAAATAGCTTGGAAATTATCTAGACTGACTTCCTCAACTTGAAGATGAAAACGAGTCCCAGAAAGTTTACTTGACTTCCCTAGAGTAACATTGCTGCTGCTAAGTCGCTTCAGTCATGCCCAACTCTGTGCAACCCCATAGACGTCAGCCCACCAGACTCCCCCGTCCCTGGGATTCTCCAAGCAAGAACACTGGAGTGGGTTGCCATTTCCTTCTCCAGTGCATGAAAGGGAAAAGGGAAAGTGAAGTCACTCAGTCATGTGCGACTCTTAGCAACCCCATGGACTGCAGCCCATCAGGCTCCTCCGTCCATGGGATTTTCCAGGCAAGAGTACTGGAGTGGGTTGCCAGTGCCTTCTCCACTAGAGTAACACAGTGATTCATAATTAGCCAGGATCATAACTCAAGACTTTTCAACATACCTTGCTGCCTTTCTTATTGACTGAAAATAGAAAGGTTTCACTTGTTTCATTTCTTAATCCAAGTCTTCTTCATAGCATCCTTTTGAGTCTCATTTCCTGAGGCCTTTCTTTTCTCTATTCTGTTTTAGTGGGGCCTTCTCTGCATCTAGAAATGATGTCGATTTTTCTAAATGTTAAGCAAAGATAGTCCTAAGAGAGCAGAGTATAAAGGTTTCTTAATGTATGAGGCTCTTGTGTGGCCAGAGCTAAGTAATGAAGGCCATCAATCAGGAGAGGAGCGGTGCACGACACGTCCTCTTCTGGTCATTGTTTCTTAAAATGTACTCTTCCGTCATCTTGTCTCATCAGGCAGAATTTGTCTAGGCTATATACAGTTTTAACTCAATTATCTGATAAGAGAGACACATGACCAACAGAAGAGGTGCATTCAGGGTGAGTGGAAGGGGGAGGAAGTGGGGAGACATCTGTGACAACTGCATTGCAAGGAGAGGGCTAAAGAGCACATTTGAAGGAACAGCTAATGACAAAGTAAATATCCTATCTGGGCTGGCATGGCAAGGGCCTAGAAGCTATTTTCAGTTTGTTTGTTCCAGAAGATCAAGGAGAATATTGTGAAATTCCTAAGCAAGGAAAAACTTGATGTTACATTTAAGGGAGAATCTCTTCCATTTAAAAGCAAAAGATAAAAAAGCAAGAGGAAAGCAATAATTACCTCTGAGTTTGTGAGATCAGCTAGTTAAATCTTAAAGCAAAAGTTTGGGAGAGGATTAGAAAGGCACATGGGAGGTGGGACATTTATAAAAAGGAGGAATGAAAAGATGCACAAAAAAGGAACCCTTGAGAGATTTATCTAATGTCCTTGATGGTAATCAAAAGAGAAAGTTCTGTCTAAAGTTGAAAACTAGACATCTACAAGGGCTAGATAGGGACTTACAGTCAGGAATTAGGCCACTGACAGGCAGTGCCAGCTGAGTCTCATATGTGAACCTAGTGAAAGGGCTGCCTCGTGTCTTAATCTTTCAGATCCTCTGCAGAACAAGCAATAATCAAATAAATGTGTCCCTTAATTCTAAGTCAAGATGTAGTTCTTTGCTTCTGCTATTTCTAATGCATCACACAGATCTGTAGAAATTATTTAATTTTACTGTTTTGTAAAAGTCCTTTCTAATGAAATATTTTGTAGTCCAAGGATATAGTAGTAAAGGAAAGCAGAGAGGAAGTGGGACCCTTGTCATTTAAGAATGATTTTCATTTCCTCTTTTAATTAACTGTGTTGCTTAATATAACAGTACCTTCTCATCCACATGTGTTGAAAAAGCTGTGAGACTCAATTTAACATGCATCTCCTCGATTGCAATTAGAAAAAAAAAGCTGTAGTAAAGAGTGTATATTTTTAACATGTGGAGGACATGTTAAACATTTTGCCCTTTTTCCAAAGCCCAGGTTAAATTCCAGGTCACATACAAAGTCTTCTTTACTTCCAGCAGTCCAAAATTATCTACCTTGTGCTGACTTTCTTCTATCCATCCATCCATCCATCCATCTATCCATTACCCATCCGATAAGTAGTTGTGAGGGTCACCAGCTGTTAGGCATTGTAATAGGCACTCAACGGTGAATAAAAACATACGGTGCCAACAGCCTAGATGAAATACCAAAAAAAAAAAATCCTTTACAAATAAAAGCATAATTCTAATTACATAACTTATATAAATGCTATGAAGGAAAGAAACATGGTGATATTAAAGCTTGTAATAGAAGAATTTGATTTATTTAAGCAGTCAGACCAGGCTCCTGACACTGGAATACTAAAGTATTAATTACATAAGCAGAATTCACCTAGATAGAAAACAGGAATTAATGACTGCCTTTCTACAAAAGAGGCCCATTATTGTAGAACATTATCATTGCATTGGCTTGTTTGTGTAAAAGAAAGGGCAAAATCTCCAGTTTCTCTGAAGGGCTTGTTGTTAAACTGCTATTAAAAATAATTAGGAAGAAACACAAAAATATTGGTTGAGAAAATTTCATACAGATTATCTTTCTACACAGGTCTGGCATGAACCAAAGTATTTCTAGGCAGTGTAATAGAGTGGTAAAATAAACTCTAACAAATATACTAAACCTATATTAGCACCACAGCTCTAATAAATATTAGCTATGTGGCTTTGCACAAATTATTTATCCACTCTGAGTCAAGAAAACATCCACAGCTAACAAGTGGTACTAATAAGAATCCTGTGATACTGTGAAAACTCAATCATATGTGAAAATGCCTCAGATATTAAGATTACTCAATGCCTGAGATGCATAAAAAACATTAATCTGTTGTATAACTTGTCTCAGTTATATTACCTACATATTGTTGTTGGACTTTTCACCATTAAGGAGTACCTTTGATGATTTTCTTCTTCAGAGACTCTGTACTTTGACATATTTTGATCAATAAAATAAACTTCATTTTTTGTATAGTCATTCATTTTGAAAATTTCAACAATAATGCACTTGTAACTACCACTCAGAATTTCTGATCAGCGTGATTGCAATTGAATTTATATATTTTAAAAAAACTTCTTGTGCCATTTCCACTTTTTAAATTCAAAATAGTTACCCTTATGTGAACATCGAGACAGCTCTTTCCAATTTCTTTCCAGGAAAATAAAATATGGGGCAAGATTGATGAACCAAAGGCAAGGTTGAGGGAGGCTGTGCTGGAGATGTGTGAGATCTGTGCTCCTCCCGCCAACTCTAAGGGTCCTAGCTGAACTCTGATGCAGTAGAACAATATAGCTAAATTCCTAATTTCAGTATGTGTCAATTAAAAATTGTACACATTCTACTGTGAAGTCCATTGACTCACATGCTTTGGTATGATTTCATTATCACAGTGAGCTCTAATCTTTGGAAAGTTGTCACAATTATTTTGATGAGTTCAAAGTGTATTAAGAGTTGCTGAGTCCATTACATGGCTTAAGAGTAAACAACAAATATTTTCAATTCTCTAACTAGTCTGAACTCTTGAGCAGTTCAGAAATCATTTTGAGCTTCCAGCAGCTATCCCACAGCTTCAGGTGTGTGATTAGAGTTAGCACCAATGACATCTATCCTGTGTATTAACAGCTCAACTTGCTTACAACCTGTGTATTCTAGAGGTTGCTAAAATTCTGTTTTCTTCTTCAAGACTAGCTGATTGTTGTAGTCAGTGACATGGTTATCCAGTTTCTGGAGGGCTAGTTAGGAAATACTTTCATTCAGCTGAGACATAAATGATCGTCCTTACTGGCAAAGCTCTGTTAGGATCTAAACAATAACTGTAGAGCACCCTTTTAGAGAAGACTCTTGAAACCTAGAAGTCCCCTTTTGTAGCCAGCAATCCAGAAACAAAAAGTTTACATTTTTGACTTCCAACTAACATTGGGATGTTTGGTTGCAGTTCAAATGTGACTTCTTCCAGAGTCCCGTGTGGGTGACTGTGAAGTTCAAGAGGGAGGAAAATTGGAAGGACTTGGCCTAGGGGATTCCCAGTGCTTTGTGGAATCTACCTTGGGGAAAACAGTGTCGGTAACTGGGCTCAGAAGGACGAGCTCTCCTGTAGTTTCTGGCTGATCCATGTTGATACGGGCACTTTCTGCAGAGACAGAGCAGCAGGTCTCATGTCTGCTGCCCAGTGCGTTCACAGAGCTTCCACAGATCTTCATAAGCTCTTGACTGTCATTTAGCCAGACTCTTCTTTCTACCTTATAAGCAGTACGGAGTTAGAGAAGGCTGGTTTCCAAGAGCCAAGGACACTGATCTGATGTAAGGTCCTCTGGCCTGCTTTCTTTATTTCTGTAATCTAGTACTTCTTCTTCCTCCCGTGCTTGTTTAAATCTACAGGCTCCACCCATCCTGCATCCTGGGAACAAATGCGTCTGGTTTGCAATAAGCACCTTGCAATGGTTCAGGTCAGCCAGCTCTTCATCTTAGTCCCTGTGGACTCTGACCTGGCAGTGAGGGGCTCGCCTGGAGGGGCAGGGGCTGGCAGCATGCAGAGCCTCTGCAGAAGTCCTCCTGTGTTTACACAACTGCATCGGCAATGCCATTTCTCCCACCATGACACTCTCCATCGAAGATTTCACATGTGGAAAGCCAGCAATCAGGCAGCAACGAGCTGTTTAGGTGGGTGGGTTGGGGGAGGCCAATGTTCATTACTGTTGTTTTTTTTTTTTTTACACTAAGAAACATCAAAGAAAGCTGTGGAAAAGAACCGGCCCACTGAGAAAAGGACTAGCAGAGAGGGCTGTAGCATTAGAGCTACTTGGAGCACAGACTCTTGGGGTTTCTCTCCACTCTTAGAGCACAAACACTGATTTTTTTTTTTCCCAAAGCCAACTCTGTCAGGAAAGGGCAGAAGCTGTTATGAGCAGCTTTTCTAGGTAAGCAAAAAGGATGCCTATCCTTCTCTTCCATTACTAGCTCATCTGTGGGACCAGTTTGTAAGCAAGCCGTGGCCTGCACCTGTGGCCTTGAAGAAACATGTTCTCTACCCATCTTTCATCTGCCCTGTTCCACTTCCTCATCTGTTCCACAGCCTGGCCAGTGGCTCCCATAAAGCTTTATCTAGCCCCTTGCTGGCATGGCACTTGCTGGCACTTGGGGCCAGAGAGGGCATCTCCCCACTGGTCTGGCCTTTCTTATAAGCTAGGGCTCTGGTCCTCCAAGCCTTTCCGAATGAGGCGAAGAACTGGGCAATTTAAACACATAGACTACACTGTCGCTCTCACCCATCTTCCAAAGGGGAACTTCACATCACTAGGGGGAAGAACCAAGACCTCCACTTGCTTCCAAGGTGCTAGGGAAGGTTTCAAGGTCATTGATTTCATTCTCTCCAGCTTTATGGGCCAAGTTTCATGAGACTACTGACTTTTCTATTCTGTGGTTGATATCATGCCCGATGCTTCTGTTTTATTCCTGATTCTTTCTACTATGCATTTTCCTTTTATCAGGTGTACAAAGTTAAATACTGTGTATTTATCACTGAAATGCACATGAACTTAAGAGAAAAATAAGCCTTCAGTGTTTTTCCACAAATGTTTAAGCTTCTCTGTAAACTTGAAATAAACAGACAGCAAAATGGTGCCAAAAAAAAAGTTGTTCAATTCAGTCTACATTTCTGTTCAAAGGTCATCAGCTTTTTGTACACCTACTGCCTCTCCCCAGCTGCCACGCATGACAAGCTTCCCTCCTTGGAACATTGTGGAGTGCCTTGAGAAATTCTCCTGATGGATGCAGAAATATAACCTAGAGAGACAGTGTCCATAAAAGTTATATCTGCCCTCATTTGGGCCATGCCATGATGATATGAGTTTCCCTCTTCAATTACCAAGATTGTTTATATGTCCTAGAATTATTTCCACCACACTGACTTGCTGGCTGAGTGTGTGCACTTGTCTAAGAGTCAGCATGATATAAGCGGTTGTTGCCCGGATGGAGGTTATTTAAGCGTGTCCACAGTCCCACTTACACATCCCTTCTGCCTGCCACAGAGTTTGAATCTCACACCAATACACAGTGCTTCTTTATTCTTTCATCTCTAAAATCCTTTGTGTAGATGTACAAAAATCTACAAAATCCTTACATGATGTGTTATTAAACCATTACCCACTTAGTGTTACCCACTTAATACTTCAAGAATGAATGTTTCAGATAAGTGACAGGGATTTAGAGAAGAGCCGCTGCACATCTGAGCAACTGATTAACTGCTTTCTTCTAAGACAAGTGATCATTTAGTGCAAAGGTTCTGGAATTCTGGGCTAGTTCAGGGGAAAGGTATAATGCAGTTTCAGATGACTTTTGGTAAAAAGATGCTATGAAGAAATAAGCCCTATGCTTCTGTATTCCCACCTTCTGATACCCAATCATTCCTTTTAATTCTTGACCTTTATCACCATGACTGCTTAATTAAAAGCATCTTTACACCCCTGCAGGTATTAGCCCATGTAATACCTCAGCATAATGTTAAGCTGAGGATACCGATATGGGAAAGGCAAGCCTCTACCATTGAATAGTTTATAGTTTGCTTAACCTTATAACCATCCCCCTGCCCCAAGCCATGAACTAATATTGCCTCTCTTTAATTTGCATTATTAGGCTGCAAACCTTTGGAATTCATGTCATTCTAGATAAACCATTCATTGTTTTAATTTTTAAAAATGTATTCATTTGCCAGGACCATTCTAGACCATAGCTGCTGCTGCTGCTGCTGCTGCTAAGTCACTTCAGTCACATCTGACTCTGTGCGACCCCATAGACAGCAGCCCACCAGGCTCCCCCATCCCTGGGATTCTCCAGGCAAGAACACTGGAGTGGGTTCCCATTTCCTTCTCCAATGCATGAAAGTGAAAAGTGAAAGTGAAGTCACTCAGTCGTGTCCGACTCTTAGTGACCCCATGGACGTAGCCCACCAGGCTCCTCCATCCATGATCCCATGCCAGGCAACAGTACGGAGTGGGGTGCCATTGCCTTCTCCGTCTAGACTGTAGAGATGATGTCAAATAACTCACAGACTATTGTGAAAGCCACATAAATAAACCAACAGTTTTAGTACAATGTACTAAATTCTGTCTTTAGTAGAAGTTCAGGTTCATAGCTATGTGAGCAGAGATGAGGAAGTCTAATTCTGTTTGATAGGGTAAAGTGTGTCTTCAGAAAGAAATGGTGAACTGAGATGGGGGTGGGAGGTGGGCAGAGTGCAAGATTCAATTACCTTGGAAGTCCCAGGAAATATTAGATACAAAGTACATTTGACTTGATACAAGAGATAATCTGAGCATGGTCATTATGAGGACCCAGTAGGGCATCATGAGAAAACCAGAAGCATCATGATAACTTCTGGGCAAGTAGAAGTCACTACTTGGAAAACACTAAAAATAGAGAAACTAATTGAGAGGTGGGAAGCTTGTAAAACATAAGTACACAATTTTTCTATTTTGTAGGAAATGTGTATGTGATTATATATAGGTATTTCAAATAGAGGGAATTTAATAAAGGAATTGGTTTCAAGGGTGTTACAGGACCTTGAGAACAAAAAGGAGTAAGTAATTCTATTCAAAAGATCAGTAACTGCAGGAATCCTTCCCTCCCCTACAGCAGCAAAATGGAACAGATTAGAGCTTACAGTTTCCACACCCCTGAGGCTGCTATTTAGGGATCAAGCTGTGAGAGCCAGGAACCCAGGAAGTGAGGCTCATCAGCCATCGCAGCCGAAAGTACCACCAGCAGGCAGAACTAAGAGCTGCTCCCTTCATCCCACCTTCAACCTAAGAGCCAACTGACAGGGGAGCTCAGGAATTTAAGAAATATGGTGTTAGGGTCCCCATCTCCTGTGGAATAGAGGAGACAATGGAACAATGATTATGGAGTGGAGAGAGAACACTCTCTAGCACTGCATGTCCTGACATAGAATCTGTTAAGAATCTTCCTCCGTGGCCCCTACCCTGAGTATTCCATTAACAAAGAACATGGGGGACACTTGTGTGCTTGTTTTCATTTTCTTCAGCATTAGCTGCGTACATGATCATGTCTACTCCTGGGAAATAGGGAATTATTGTTAGTATATGGGCTTCCCTGGTGGCTCAGAGGTTAAAGCTTCTGCCTGGAATGCGGGAGACCTGGGTTCGATCCCTGGGTCAGGAAGATCCCCTGGAGAGGGAAATGGCAACCCACTCCAGTATTCTTGCTGGAGAATCCCATGGAGGGAGGAGCCTGGTAAGCTACAGTCCATGGGGTCGTGAAGAGTCGGACACGACTGAGCGACTTCACTTCACTTCTAAGTATATACTGATAATAAATGAGAGAAAGTTGGAACTGTTAGGTAGGTAGAATAGGAAAAAGGAGTCCAGAAGGGCAGTGGCTAAAATAAGGAAGGGAAAAGCCCACAAAAATAGAACAAAGGAAGGTCCAAGGACTGGAGTGAGGACCTCAGGTAGAACAAACTTCTAGCACTTCTAGCCAGAAGTGCTTTCTGGCGAGCCTAATTTACCTAGGGCAAGGCCCAGGAGGAGGAGAAAAAAAACATATAAGAAGAGGAGCCAAAGGGCTGGGGGCCTCTGTCTCTCTTCTCTTCGCATCTTTTGGGTCGGCATCCCCTCATGCCTCAAGGATGTATTTTCCTTTACTTTCTAAATAAAACTGAGCTGTAACACGGAGCTGTAATACTGGTCCGTCGCTTCAAATTTTTGTTGTGACAAGACAGAACCGAGGAAATTACACACTCCCCCAACAGAACAAGTAGGAGAGATACGGGTTTAGGAGAAAGCCTTTAAAAACAAGCTGAGTAGTAATTAGCTGGAAAAATAATATTCTCCTATTCCCAACCTATTCTTTACCAACACAATCTTTTTTTAAAATCCCCTTATTTTATACATTTATGCTTCCTTTTTATTTTTTAGGTCACCATGTCTGCTTCACTCCCACTACTAAAAGATTTAAGAAGAAAATGAATTGTATTTTTCCAACCCAACAGTTTCTAATAATGAAATATGACAAAGCTAACTCTATTAAACAGCTATTCAGGTTGTTCAAATATGCTCTACTGCACATACTGGGGTAGGACAATAAGACATATCTCTTTCAAATGGAGATTAAATAGCTAAAGATTAGAGAACAATAACAACTGAAAAACTCAGTCGGAGAACAAAAATAGATACATAGCCAATGAGAGTAGATTGGATTTTCAATTTAATTTATGAAAGTGTTCTGTTTTTCATAAAAATAATTGCATTTGTTGATCTTTAAATGCTTAATATAGAAATGTAAAAGTTGAAGAAAAAACAATAAAAATACTTTATGCTTTTACTTTTCTATTTCCTCTGTTTAACATTTGATTTTTAAAGGCAGTACACACTAGGGCCCACAAATATTCAATATTCTTTAGGATATTGCCTGGAAAATCCCATGGGCTGAGGAACCTGGTGGGCTACAGTCCATGGGATCACAAAGAGTTGGACACAACTGAGTGACTGAGCACAGCACATATCTTAAATGGTCCTGTATGTCACTTGTTTGAAAATTTAGACTGACAAATCAGGAGATGTCAAAACTTAAAGCAAAATTCTGATCAATTAATTTGTAAAGTTACAAAAGCAGCCTGTAACTACAACTTTGGGGGCAATTTGCATGTCATTGCTCTTAATAGACATATTTTTGGAGCAGTAAATATTGCACCATAAAGCTCCTCTCTGACATGATTTCCACATAAAAGAATAAGGTCCCTAAGACCCTTTTCCTAGTTGTTTCCTCCTGGAATGCTCTTCCCCTAGATACCCATCTAGACAACTTTTTCACTTTATTCAAGACCAGTTGCCTCATTCACTTTATAATAGAGGTTAACACTTTCCTAACAGCAGGAGTTGTATGATATCAATTATCCAGAAAGGGCAATTTCAATAGACAATATTTTAAATGTAATGGTTCACAAAATTCAAAAGATATAAGAGGATGTAGTGAAGTTTTTCTTCTAACCCCATCTCATGCTCTCCACTTTCATCTCTTGACACCAGAAAAAGCAATGAGATCTAGGAATATAGTCTATATATAAATAGTGCATCTTGCCACAGGATGAAGCTCACAGATTCGTTCTCTGTTAATACAAATATGGAGAGTTTACATTCTTGCAGGACTCATGTTGCTGAGATATTTTAATGGGCTATCTCATGTGAATAATTAAAGAAACTCTAAAGTACCAAGACATTACATTGTGATGTGAAGTGAGCATTGTTCTTTGGAGAGCAGCAACCAACTCCTCAATGTCTGAGAATACCTCATGGAAAAGAACATTCATTTGTATGTCTATTTTGTTTAAGGGCTGTATTAGTAAAGATTTGTTGTCTGCAAACTGACCCAGGAAGGCAGGTAGTGTAGTTCAAAGCCCAAGAGCCAGGGACCTGATGGTATAGATTCTGGTCTAGGTCTAAAGACTTGAGAACTGGAGTGCTGAGGATAGATCCATGTTCAATTGAAGTCATGAGGTAGAGAAGACTGGAATCCAACCTCCTTCTGCCCTTTGTTTCATTCAGACCCTCCGAGGATTCAGCCATATCCACCCAAGCTGGGGAGGGCCATCTGCTTTATTCAGCCTACCAATTCAAATGCTAATACATTTGGAAATGTCTTATAGACATACAGAATAATGTTTAACCAGCCATATGGGCATCCTATGTTTCAGTCAAGTTGACACATAAAATTAACCATCACAATGGCAAATTTATTACATTTATTAAACATTTAATAAATTTTTGAAAATAATTTTCATAAACATTTAAATGTAAATAACACATGAACAAGATCCAGTTATCCCCCTAAGTCAGTCTCTCTCATCAGGAAGCTTTCATAACACTCTTATCCTTCTCTATCAGAGGGCAAACAGACTGAAAGCCACAATCACAGAAAACTAACCAATCTAATCACATGGACCACAGCCTTGTCTAACTCAATGAAACTATGAGCCATGCCTTGTAGGTCCACCCAAGACAGATGGATCATGGTAAAGAGTTCTGACAAAATGTGGCCCACTGGAGAAGGGAATGGCAAACCACTTCAGTATTCCTGCCTTGAGAACCCATGAACAGTATGAAAAGGCAAAAAGATAGGACACTGAAAGATGAACTCCCCAGGGTGGTAGGTGCCCAATATGCTACTGGAGATCAGTGGAGAAATAACTCAGAAAGAATGAAGAGATGGAGCCAAAGAAAAACCAACACACAGCTGTGGATGTGACTGGTGATGGAAGCAAGGTCCTATGCTGTAAAGAGCAATATTGTATAGGAACTTGGAATGTTAGGTCCATGAATCAAGGAAAATTGGAAGTGACCAAATGGGAGATGGCAAGAGTGAATGTCGACATTTTAGGAATCAGTGAACTAAAATGGACAGGATTGGGTGAATTTAACTCAGATGACCATTATATCTACTACGGTGGGCAAGAATCCTTTAGAAGAAATGGAGTAGCCCTCACAGTCAACAAAAGAATCCTAAATGCAGTACTTGGGTGGAATCTCAAAAATGACAGAATGATCTCTGTTCATTTCCAAGGCAAATGATTCAATATCACAGTAATCCAAGTCTATGCCCCAACCAGTAATGCTGAAGAAGCTGAAGCTGAATGATTCTATGAAGAACCCCAAGACCTTTTAGAATTAATGCCCCCAAAAGATGTCCTTTTCATTATCAGGGATTGGACTGCAAAAATAGGAAGTCAAGAAACACCTGGAGTAACAGGCAAATTTGGCCTTGGAGTACAGAATGAAGCAGGGCAAAGGCTAATAGAGTTCTGCCAAGAGAAGGCACTGGTCATAGCAAACACCTTCTGCCAACAATACAAGAGAAGACTCTACACATGGACATAACCAGATGGTCAACACCAAAATCAGATTGATTATATTCTTTGAAGCCAAAGATAGAGAAGCTATATACAGTCAGCAAAAACAAGACCAGGAGCTGACTGTGGCTCAAATCAAATCTTCTTAAGGCCAAATTCAGACTTAATTTGAAGAAAGCAGGGAAAACCACTAGACCATTCAGGGATGACCTAAATCAAATCCCTTACGATTTTATAGTGGAAGTGAGAAATAGATTTAAGGGACTAGATCTGATAGACAGAGTGCCTGATGAACTATGAATGGAGTTTCGTGACATTGTATAGGAGACAGGGAGCAAGAGCATCCCCAAGAAAAAGAAATGCAAAAATGCAAAACGGCTGTCTGAGGAGGCCTTACAAATAGCTGTGAAAAGAAGAGAAGCCAAAAGCAAAGGAGAAAAGGAAAGCTATGCCCATTTGAATGCAGAATTCCAAAGAATAGCAAGGGGAGATGAGAAAGCCTTCCTCAATGATCAGTGCAAAGAAATAGAAGAAAACAATAGAATGGGAAAAACTACAGATCTCTTAAAAAAAAAAATTAGAGATACCAAGGGAACATTTCACGCAAAGCCCTTTATTGATGGGCTCAATAAGGATAGAAATTGTATGGAACTAACAGAAGCAGAAGATATTAAGAGGTGGCAAGAATACACAGAAGAACTATACAAAAAAGATCCTCATGACCCAGATAATCACAATGATGTGCTCATTCACCTAGATCGAGACATCCTGGAATGTAAAGTCAAGTGGGCCTTAGGAAGCATCACTGCGAACAAAGCTAGTGGAGGTGATGGAATTCCAGTTGAGCTGTTTCAAATCCTGAAAGATGACGCTGTGACAGTGCTGCACTCAATATATCAGCAAATTTGGAAAACTCAGCAGTGGCCACAGGACTGTAAAAGGTCAGTTTTCATTCCAATCCCTAAGAAAGGCAATGCCAAAGAATACTCAAACTACCAAACTACCACACAATGCATTCATCTCACACGCTAGCAAAGTAATGCTCATAATTCTCCAAGCCAGGCTTCAGCAATACATGAACCATAACTTCCAGATGTTCAGGCTGGTTTTAGAAAAGGCAGAGGAACCAGAGATCAAATTGCCAACATCCGCTGGATCATGGAAAAAGCAAGAGAGTTCCAGAAAAACATCTATTTCTGCTTTATTGACTATGCCAAGGTTTTGACTGTGTGGATCACAATAAACTGTGGGAAATTCTGAAAGAGATGGGAATACCAGACCACCTGACCTGCCTCTTGAGAAATCTGTATGCAGGTCAGGAAGCAACAGTTAGAACTGGACATGGAACAACAGTCTGGTTCCAAATAGGAAAAGGAGTATGTCAAGGCTGTATATTGTCACCCTGCTTATTTAACTTATATACAGAGTACATCATGAGAAATGCTGGGCTGGATGAAGCACAAGCTGGAATCAAGATTGCCGGGAGAAATATCAATAACCTCAGATGTGCAGATGACACCACCCTTATGGCAGAAAGTGAAGAAGAACCAAAGAGCCTCTTGATGAAAGTGAAAATGCAGAGTGAAAAAGTTGGCTTAAAGCTCAACATTCAGAAAACAAAGATCATGGCATCCAGTCCCATCACTTCATGGCAAATAGATGGAGAAACAGTGGAAACAGTGTCAGACTTTATTTTTATCTCCAAAATCACTGCAGATGGTGACTTCAGCCATTAAATTAAAAGACACTTACTCCTTGGAAGAAAAGTTATGACCAACCTAGACAGCATATTAAAAAGCAGAGACATTACTTTGCCAACAAAGGTCTGTCTAGTCAATGCTATGGTTTTCCCAGTAGTCATGTATGGATTTAATCACTAGAGCATAAAGAAGGCTGAACACCAAAGAATTGATACTTTTGAACTGTGGGGTTGGAGAAGACTCTTGAGAGTCCGTTGGACTGCAAAGAGATCCAACCAGTCCATCCTAAAGGAAATCAGTCCTGAATATTCATTGGAAGGACTGATACTGAAGCTGAAACTCCAATACTTTGGCCACCTGATGCGAAGAGCTGACTCATTTGAAAAGACCCTGATGCTGGGTAAGATTGAAGGTGGGAGGAGAAGGGGATGACAGAGGATAAGATGGATGGAGTCACCAACTCAATGGACATGAGTTTGAGTAATCTCCGGGAGTTGGTGATGGACAGGGAAACCTGGTGTGCTGCAGTCCATGGGGTTGCAATGAGTCGGACATGACTGAGTGACTGAACTGAACACATGAATAAATAAAGCATCCTTTCAATTTAAATGGGTATTATCAAATTACTTTGACCATTTTTAATACTTGAAACCCCTAAGAAGACAAAACTTACAAACATACAAACTCAGCAAATTTATTATTCTAACTCTTAAAACTATTCTACAGATTGAATAACATGAATGCAATTCATTCCTTTGTTTCATACTAACAGATGCAATAGAAAAATAATACCTTTTCAGACCAGTCAAGGATTTTTGTTATCAACGGATGGTACAAGGAATTTCTCTATTTTTCCCAAATTGAGCTTTCTTTTTAGGAATTCATTTTATTTGTTATTTCAATGGCTCTGAATCCTCACTTCTTGTGTGGATATTATTACTGTCATTATTTTGTCTCCTGTTGTCTTACCCCAGACATAATATCCTTCTTGAATAATCACTCAGCCAGCATTTCATAACCCACTGTCTTGTCATTGTGATATACTGACCTAGTTTGTTAGCAATATTACAAGCTGATATATTCCTTGGTAGAATTTTATTATTATCAGTAGTGCTATATAGAAGCTTCCTTCACCTTCTAGGCAACAAGGGATTGAGGGGGATGACTGTCACTGTGCTCCAGATCTGGGCTCTGGGGCCACCTGACTGGATAGACCAGCATCTCTCCATGCTCCTCCAGCTGCGGAGATGGACCAGCCCATCTGGGCCAGGCCGTGGGAGAGGGTCTTCAGTGCCTGGATAGCCTGTGGCTTGGCGGTCTGGTCTATTCCTGTGCTGCCCTTAGGAGAATTCATTTCTCCCTCAGTCCCCCAGTTACACACAGAGTATCTTTTTAAGGGCTTCCCTGGTGGCTCAGAAGGTAAAGAATCTCCCTGCAATGTGGGTTCCATCCCTGGGTTGGGAAGATCCCCTGGAGAAGGGAATGGCAACCCACTCCAGTGTTCTTGCCTGGAGAATTTCTTGGAACAGAGGAGCTGGGCAGACTACAGTCTGTGAGGTTACAAAGAGTCAGACATGACTGAGCAACTAATACACACAGCTAGCTCTCCTCATGAAGAACACTGGCTGATTATTTATTTTCCTGCAACAATGGTGCACTCCTTCTCTACTTATGTCTCTGGCTATTGATACTAAACACTTGTTGAACTCCCTTTTCACTTGATGTTTTACCTTTGATCATCTGTTAATGTTTATTCCTTCCTAGTTTTGATGTAGACTCCTTTTCCCTCCTAGACTTTCTCCATGCTTCTCTTTAGTCTTTCCCTTATATAAGGATGGAGCAAATATTTGTCTATTCTTTATAAACAGACATATAGCAGATATATAAAAATATAAGAAACTGAGCATCTTATATATTGCTACTTTTTCTGTATCTGTTAAAATTATCAAACCCAAGTTTGTGTGCCCGACTCACAGTGAGGCCAAACAAACCAAAACACTGGAGTTTGGGACAAGGGCCAAGCAAGGAGTATGGGTGGCTCATGCTTAAAAGACCTGAGCTCACCTGTGGATTTCAGGGAAGCATTTTTTAAAAGGCAGCATAAGAAAGAGAGTCACAAGATACATGATCAGCTCATTCATAATTTTCTGACCGGTTGATTGTGAAGCACATTGGAAGATGGTATCACAGGTGTTAACATCATCAGTGCTCAGCCTTTGGTCAGTCTGAGCCTATGTGCTCATGGTTTTCATGAAGTTAGATTCTCCCATCTGGTGGGATTTTAATTTCTACAAAACAACTCAGCAATGTGCGTCAGACACTGTTACTCATGTTCTTTAGGGAGGAACTAGAGATTCTGTGACTGCTATATGACTCTCTTGGATCCAGTGTTTAAATTGTTATCAGTTTTCCTGGCCCCATTGTTATTTTTTTATAATTGCATTCTCACATTCTTCTAATCATTAGCTTTTGAGCTAGCTGTTTGTGACTCAGGGGAGTCCTGGGAGCCTCAGCTTTTCTATAAACATGAAGAAGGTGGAGGACATGTGGGTGTCTGTCCTGGGAAAGCCCCATAAGTTCCTACTCAGTTAAAAAATCATTATAAATTTAAATACAGTCACCTTGCTTTTGCTCTGTATTTTTAAAATAATGTTTACACAAACTGTTCTCTTTGGAATGGCATGAGGAACTCACTGAATTTCACAGCAAACCTTATTCAAATTGACACAAAAATAGTAATATTACTGTTGTTCAGTCACTCAGTGTTGTCTGGCTCTTTGAGACCCCATGGACTGCAGCATGCCAGGCTTCCTTGTCCTTCACCATCGCCCAGAGATTGTTCAAACTCATGTCCATTGAGTTGGTAATGCCATCCAACCATCTTATCCTCTGTTGTCCCCTCCTCCTCCTGCCTTCAATCTTTCCCAGCATCAGGGTCTTTTCCAACAAGTCGGTTCTTCATATCAGGTGGCCAAAGTATTGGAGTTTCAACTTCAGCATCAGTCCTTCCAATGAATATTCAGGACTGATTTCCTTTAGGATGGACTGGTTGGATCTCCTTGCAGGCCAAGAGACTCTCAAGAGTCTTCTCCAACTCCACGGTTCAAAAGCATCAATTCTTTGGCCCTCAGCCTTCTTTATGGTCCAACTCTCATATCCATACATGACTACTGGAAAAACCATAGCTTTGACCATTTGAACCTTTGTCAGCAAAATTATGTCTCCCCTTTTTAATATGCTGTCTATGTTTGTCATAGCTTTTCTCCCAAGGAGCAAGCATCTTTTAATTTCATGACTGCAGTCATGACCTTCAGTGATTTTGGAGCCCAAGAAAATAAATTCTGTCACTATTTCCCTTGTTTCCCCATCTATTTGCTATGAAGTGATCACATGCCATGATCTTTTTTTGTATGCTGAGTTTTGAGTCAAATTTTTCACTCTCCTCTTTCACCTTCATCAATAAGCACTTCAGTTCCTCTTTGCTTTCTGCCAGAAGGGTGGTGTCATCTGCATGGCTGAGGTTATTGATATTTCTCCCGGCAATCTTGATTCCAGCTTGTGCTTCATCCAACTTGGCATTTCACACAATGTATTCTGCATTTAAGTTAAATAAGCAGGGTGACAATATACAGCCTTGACACTCCTTTCCCAATTTGGAGCCAGTCCATTGTTCCATGTCTAGTTCTAACTGTTGCTTCTTGACCTGCATACAGGTTTTGCAGAAAGCAGATAAGGTGGTCTGGTATTTCTATCTCTTTAAGAATTTTCCACAGTTTGTTGTGATCCACACAGTCAAAGGCTTTAGCATAGTCAATGAAGCAGAAGTAGATGTTCTTCTGGAATTCTCTTGCTTTTTGAATGAGCCAATGGATGTTGGCAATTATCCAACAATATTATTATTATACTATTATTATTTTGGTGGTGGTGGTTGTGGTTTAAAGTTCAAATTATGAGCACTTAGATGTTTTTGTGCATATTCTTTATCCTTTTGGCATTGCCCCTTTTTGATAAGAATTAGACATATTCTGATATTTCTCTTCCTTAAGACATGTGATCTATTATTTACTGTAATGCTCCTTGTCTTTTAGTTGAGAATAGTATTAAAATAATATACCTGGGTTCTTGGACTGCACAAGATGTTTGCTGATGAGCTTTTGATCCATTTTCTTTACTGACAGATAAAATATAAGTGTATATGTGTGCATGTATGTATACATTCATATATTTACATAAATGTATTTCTTTTTATATTGAAATACAGTTGACATACAATATTATGTTTCAGGTATACTACCTAGTGATTTGACATTTGTATATATTATGAAATGAACACCATGATTAATTTATTGACTAACTTTCCCCATACAAAGTTCTTTCTATGTTATTGAATATATATATTTCTTTTTAAAGCATAAGTTTACACTGATTCTTCTAACTCAAATATATGAAGTTTCATCAACAACTAAGACTTTCTTCTACATGAACAGAGAGGACATTGTCATGTTCCCACTCTGATAGGTATTTCATTTGAAATACATTAAATGAAATGTATTTCATTTCATTACTAGAGATGAAAATGCTTAACTAATGATGATACTGAGTATTTTACAATATCTTCAAATGACGGTCTAACCTTAATCCTGCCAGCAATTCAGTTTTTGAATCTGATGACTGCATTTACAGGATGAGTTTTATCAGAGTCTTAATTCCAGCATCAGGTACTCCATGTGGGAACCATCCAGGCAGTTATGCAGGGCCTCATGCTTAGAATGGCCCCACACTTGGTTTAATGCTGTGCTGTTGCTTAAGATTCTCAATCATTGGGAACTCTCTTGTGGTACAGTGGTTAGGGCTCCATGTTTTTACTCCTGATAGCACAGGTTCAATTCCCTTCCCAGGGAACTAAGATCCCCACGAAGCACTTGACAAAAAAAATAATAAAATACTTAAAGATCTCAACCATTTTTGAACAAGAGTGTTTGCATTTTCATTTTGCTCTGTGTATGCATGTGTGCTCAGTCACTTAGCTGTATACAAGACAGCAAAGTGGCTTCTTTGGCTGTTTGACTGTCGGATGGGGGATAGGATGGGGACCAGGCCATGTGTCTCTCATAGAGTAGTCTATTTCGAATCTGGATCAGTTCAGTTCAGTTCAATCGCTCAGTCATGTCTGACTCTTTGTGACCCCATGGACTGCAGCTAGCCAGGCTTCCCTGTCCAACACCAACTCCCAGAGTTTACTCAAACTCATGTCCATCAAGTCAGTGATGCCATCCACCATCTCATCCTCTGTCATCCCCTTCTTCTCCTGCCTTCAATCTTTCTCAGCATCAGGGTCTTTTCTAATGAGTCATTTCTTTGCATGAGGTGGCCAAAGTATTGGAGCTTCAGCTTCAGCATCAGTCCTTCCAATGAATATTCAGGATTGATTTCCATTAGGATGGACTGGTTGGACTTCTTGCAGTCCAAGGGATTCTCAAGAGTCTTCTCCAATACAACAATTCAAAAGCATCAATTCTTTAGTGCTCAGCTTTCTTTGAAGTTCAACTCTCACATCCATACATGACTACTGGAAAAACCATAGTTTTGACTAAACAGACCTTTGTTGGCAAAGTAATGTCTCTGCTTTTAAATATGCTGTCTAGGTTAGTCATAACTTTTCTTCCAAGGAGCAAGCATCTTTTAATTTCATGGCTGCAGTCACCATCTGCAGTGATTTTGGAGCCCCCCAAAATAAGGTCTGTCACTGTTTCCATTGTTTCCCCATCTATCTGCTATGAAGTGTTGGGGCTGGATGCCATGATTTTCGTTTTCTGAATGTTGAGCTTTAAGCCAACTTTTTCACTCTCTTTCACTTTCATCGAGAGGCTCTTTTGTTCTTCTTCGTTTTCTGCCATAACAGTGGTGTCATCTGCATGTCTGAGGTTATTGATATTTCTCCTGGCAATCTTGATCCCAGCTTGTGCTTCATCCAGCCCAGCATTTCACATGATGTACTCTGTATATAAGTTAAATAAGCAGGGTGACAATATACAGCCTTGATGTACTCCTTTCCTGATTTGGAACCAGTCTGTTTGTCCATGTCCAGTTCTAACTGTTGCTTCTTGAGCTGCATACAGATTCTCAAGAGACAGATCAGGTGGTCTGGTATTCTTATTCTTGAAGAATTTTCCACAGTTTGTTGTTATCCAACCAGTCAAAGATTTTGGCGTAGTCAGTAAAGCAGAAATAGATGTTTTTCTGGAGCTCTCTTACTTTTTTGATGATCCAGTAGATGTTGGCAATCTGATCTTTGGTTCCTCTGCCTTTTCTAAATCCAGCTTGAACATCTGGAAGTTCACGGTTCACATACTGTTGAAGCCTGGCTTGAAGAATTTTGAGCATTACTTTGCTAGTGTGTGAGATGAGTGCAATTGTGCAGTAGTTTGAGCATTCTTTGGCATTGCCTTTCTTTGGGATTGGGATGAAAACTGACCTTTTACAGTCCTGTGGCCACTGCTCAGTTTTCCAGATTGCTGGCATATTGAATGCAGCACCTTCACAGCATCATCTTTTAGCATTTGAAATAGCTCAACTGGAATTCCATCACCTCCACTAGCTTTGTTCGTAGTGATGCTTCCTAAGGCCCACTTGACTTCACATTCCAGGATGTCTGGCTCTAGATGAGTGGTCACACCATCATGGTTATCTGGGTCATGAATATCTTTGTACAGCTCTTCTGTGTATTCTTGCCACCTCTTCTTAATATCTCCTGCTTCTGTTAGGTCCATGCCATTTCTGTCCTTTATTGTGCCTATCTTTGCATGAAATGTACCCTTGGTATCTCTAATTTTCTTGAAGAGGTCTCTAGCCTCTCCCCTTCTATTGTTTTCCTCTATTTTTTTGCATTGAGCACTGAGGAAGGCTTTCTTATCTCTCCTTACAATTCTTTGGAACCCTACATTTAAATTGGTCTATCTTTCCATTTCTCCTTTGCCTTTCATTTCTGTTCTTTTCTCAGCTATTTGTAAGGCCTCCTCAGACAGCTGTTTTGCCTTTTTCAATTTCCTTTTCTTGGGGGTGGTTTTGATCACTGCCTCCTGTACAATGTCATGAACCTCCATCCAAAGTTCTTCAGGCACTCTGTCTATCAGATCTAATCCCTTGAATCTATTTGTATACATGACAGCTTTTCTGGGTTCTAAGAGAAAGAGCAGAAACATGCAAAGCCTCTTGAGACCTAGATTGGAACTGGCATACCATCCTTCCCATTGCTTTATATTGACAGAAGACATCATGATTCAGATTGAAGAGGTGGAGAAATAAACTCCATTTCTTGATGAGAAGGGCACAGTCACATTTCAAAAGCACTCAGATACAGGAAAGTGTGGAGAATGTGGCCACTGTTACAACCTGCCACCCACAGCCCAGCATTGCTCAATGCTGTACCACTATAAAGGTTCTGAGTTCACTTGAGTGCCTGCCTCCACTGCTCTTGACCAGAACTCCTACCACCTCCCTGGCTTCAGAGGATCTATCAACTTCACAAGGCCCTTCTCCAGTCCTCAATCATAGTACTTCTGTTGATTAATTTTCTCTTTGAGTGTGTGTAGAAAAGAGTCATACTGTCTGACTCTTTGCAACCCCATGGACAGTAGCCCACTAGACTTCTCTGTCCATGGGATTTTCGAGGCAAGAACACTGGAGAGGGTTGCCATTTCCTGCTCCAATGGCTCTTCCCGACTCATGGAATTGCATCCCCAAACCTGATCATACTCTATGAGCTATTAGATTAGAATTTAAGGTCTTGATTCCTTTGCCTTTTTATTCATCTGAAGGAAGGGACAGATTTTTAACATGTACCCTTCTAATGAATAGCAAATTATATTAAATCCAAGAGACTCACCATTTCCCCCATGAGACTCAACTCCTAGGCAGAAAGTCTTATCTCAGACAGAGGAAAATCAGCCTAAATATTTGGCCACTAAAAGTCCCCAGGAGACTTAAAACTACAAATTTCTGGGAAGCTCTGCAAACTGAATCCAAATCTTTATAGAAAGCAATAGAGAAATCAGCATTTTTATAAATCTCTAGACTTTTTAACCAGTTGCCAGTGAGTATGGAAGCAAGAGGATTCATTTCATTAGGCTGCTGAAATGCACAATGTGAGAGGCTTCGTTACTTGCTTCCTGCTGGGTATTAATCTGATATGGTTTCTGCCTGTTTCCAGTTCATCAGCAGGGTACCCACCAGGAGGGAACTAATGGCTACTACTTACAACTGCTATGGATGTGAGATCTGTTAGCTCTTATCAGGTTGGCTAACACCTTCAAGAAAACATTGGCAGGATAAGTCCTTTCTTTTTTCTTTTTTTAAAATGCAATTTATTGAAGTATAGTTGATTTACAGTGTTGTGTTAATTTCTGCTACACAAAAATGTGGTTCGGTTATATGTATATGCATACATTCTTTTTCAGTCCTTTCTAATTTCTAACTTTTACCTCTCTCCCCACTTGTCTATTTCCTGTGGTAACTATGTATGTTCATTTTGTTATAACTTACTCCTCTTTCTCTTTCCTGAGTGTGATCTTAATAACAGCTGTTATTTTCTTCTGCTCAGCCTTGCCCCTTTGTGGAAAAGAGAGAAAAGAAGACAGGAGCAAAGCAGAAGCAAAAGTACCATCTAAACCTATAGACACCTGAGGGGAGTTATGGGGCTATCTTAGCATTTGTTCTGCGTAATCATCACAAAAGAGGTGGATTCTTTCCCCCTGCACACTTTTCTTAAGGTATACAATGTAGAGCTTGTGAGTTCTTCAAGGAATCAGGACCTTAGACAGATGACCAGAAAGGAAGTATTGACTCCTTGCTGTTGTGCTGTTGTTCAGTCATCTCCGACTCTTTGTGACCCCATAGACTGCAGCATGCCAGGCTTCCCTGTCCTTCACCATCTCCTGGAGCTTGCTCAAACTCATGTTCATTGAGTCAGTGATGCCATCCTACCATCTCATCCTTTGTCATCCCCTTCTCCTTCTGCCTTCAATTTTTCCAAGCATCAGGGTCTTTTCTAATGAGTCAGCTCTTTGCATCAGGTGGCCACAGTATTGGAGCTTCAGCTTCAGCATCAGTCCTTCCAATGAATATTCAGGATTGATTTCCTTTAGGATTGACTGGTTTGATCTCCTTGAAGTCCAAGGGACTCTCACGAGTCTTCTCCAATACCACAGTTCAAAAGCATCAATTCTTTGGCACTTAGCCTTCTTTATGGTCCAACTCTCATATCCATACATGACTACTGGAAAAACCATAGTTTTTTTTTTTTAATTTTTTTTAATTAATTTTATTTTATTTTTAAACTTTATATAATTGTATTAGTTTTGCCAAATATCAAAATGAATCCACCACAGGTATACATGTGTTCCCCATCCTGAACCCTCCTCCCTCCTCCCTCCCCATACCATCCCTCTGGGTCGTCCCAGTGCACTAGCCCCAAGCATCCAGTATCGTGCATTGAACCTGGACTGGCATCTCGTTTCATTGGAAAAACCATAGTTTTGACTAGATGGACCTTTATCAGCAAAGTAATATCTCTGCTTTTTAATATACTGTCTAGGTTTGTCATAGCTTTTCTCCCAAAGAGCAAGCATCTTTTAATTTCATGGCTGCAGTCACCATCTTCAGTGATTTTGGAGCCCAAGAAAATAGTCTGTCATTGTTTCGATTTTTTCCCCGTCTACTTGCCATGAAGTGATGGACCAGTTGCCATGATCATTTTTTCAATGTTAACTGTTAAGCCAACTTTTTCACTCTCATCTTTCACTTTCATCAAGAGGTTCTTTAGTTCCTCTTCATCATCATTCCCAGGTTCCTCTTCACTTTCTGCCATAAGGGTGGTGTCATCTGCATGTCTGGGGTTATTGATATTTCTCCCAGCAATCTTAATTCCAGCCTGTGCTTCATCCAGCCTGGCATTTCGCATGATGTACTCTGCATATAAGTTAAATAAGCAGGGTGACAATATACAGCCTTGACATACTCCTTTTCCAATTTTGAATCAGCTCATTGTTCCATGCCTGGTTTCTAACTGTTGCTTCTTGACCTGCATACAGGTTTCACAGGAAGCAGGTTAGGTGGTCTGGTATTCCCTTCTCTTTAAGAATTTTCCACAGTTTCTTGTGATCCACACAGGCAAAGATTTTAGTGTAGTCAATGAAGCAGAAGTACACATTTCTCTGGAATTCTCTTACTTTTTATATGATCCAATGTATGTTGATAATTTGATCTCCTGTTCCTGTGCCTTTTCTAAATCCAGCTTGAACATCTAAGAGTTCTTTGTTCACATACTAGTGAAGCCTTGCTTGTAGAATTTTGGCCCTAAAGTACACAAATAAAACTATAAGATCAAAATTAGTCATTCATAACTAAATGTCTATTACATACTTAGTTGTTACCATTAATAATCTCAAAAACTCATTATATTTGAAAATAATGCATAGGTTAGCTCTTTCTTGCTTTGCAAGAATTCCTCAGTATACATGATAATTGCTGAGAATTATAGCCAATAGTTAATGAGCTGCATTATCCATAGCCAAATAATTTCAAAAACAAAGTTTAAAAGTTTATTACAATTTTTTAAGGAAAAAAATTGTTTAGGAACATAGGAACCAACTTAGAGAGCTCTAAGTAGCCAAAACTGAAATAATTTGAGCAGTAAATAGTATTCAGTTATAACCTAAAGTATAAAATAAACATCTGTAAATTCATACTGACATAAGTAATTGAATTAAGAAATTAAAATATATTTAATTTGGAGTGTGGGTAATGTTTAAATGTTTAGAATAGTATAGGGACAGTATCAAACTTAAGGATGTCAAAAGTTCTCTGAGATCTTAACATTAAAAAAAATAAGATCATGGTATCTGGTCACATCACTGCACGGCAAATAGATAGGGAAACAATAGAAACAGTGAAAGACTTTGTTTTCTTCAGCTCCAAAATCACTGTGGACAGTGGCTGCAGCCATGAAATTAAAAGACACTTGCTTCTTGGAAGAAAAGCTATGGCAGTCCTAGACAGTGTATTAAAAAAGCAGAGACATCACTTTCAAACAAGGGTCCATCTAGTCAAAACTATGTTTTTTCCAGTAGTCATGTATGGACGTGAGTGTTGGACTATAAAGAAGGCTGATGAGCACTGAAGAATTGATGTTTTTGAACTGTGGTGATGAAGAAGACTCTTGAGAGTCCCTTGGACTGCAAGGAGATCAAACCAGTTAATCCTCAAGGAAATCAACCCTGAATATTCATTGGAAGGACTGACGCTGAAGCTGAAGCTCAAATACTTTGGCACCTGATTGGAAGAGACCCTGATGCTTGGAAAAATTGAAGGCAGGAGGAAGGGGATGACAGAGGATGAGATGGTTGGGTGGCATCACCAACTAATGGACATGGGTTTGAGCAAGCTCCAGGAGATGGTGAAAGACAGGGAAGCCTGGCACACTGCAGTCCATGGGGTTGCAAAGAGTTGAACACAACTTAGTGACTTAACAACAACAAGGGACACCATCAAACTTAAGGATACCAGAGTCCTTTGAGGTCTTAAGACATCCCCACTAATCTGCCATTAGGTTTGGAAACTATCTGCCAACAATAGTTTGGAAATTCAGATCATAGTTGACCTAGAAGCTGTTACCACAACCTGCTGTGTCATAATGGTGGTGGTGGTTTAGATGCTAGGTCGTGTCTGGGTGTGACCCCATGGACTGTAGCCTGCCAGGCTTCTCTGTCCATGAGATTATCCACACAAGAATACTGGAGTGGGTTGCCATTTCCTTCTCCAGAGGATCTTCATGACCCAGGAATCGAACACCAGTCTCCTGCATTGCAGACAGATTCTTTACTGACTGAGCTGCAAGGGAAGCCCGCTGTATTATAGTGGTAAATTTCAAATGTTTTGCTAAAGCAAAATCTTTTGCAGCAGCCCAATATTAAACATATGTAAATAAAGACAACCAGATAAATAGACAGCAAGACTCCTCAGCCCCTTACCCACCCAGCAGCCCTAGGCAATTCTGCAGAATTCTGATTATCTATGGAACACACTTTGTAATTTTTTTATACATTGGAAAAAGCTGAGTCTTTAAAGGCAGACCATAGAGTTAGAGAAAATAATTGGAGCATAACTGTCTTATATAGGGCATGTATCCAGAATATATAAATGACTCTTACAACTAAATAATAAGGTACAAATCCCACTAATAAAAATGACAAAAAGTGAGAAGAAACACTTTACTAGAAAAAATACAAAAAAAAAGAAAAAGAAAAAATACATGAATGGCTAATAAGCATATGAAAAGTTTCTTAGTATTATTAATCACTTGGGAAATACAAAGTAAAGCAACAAATTACCACTACATGCCTACTAGAATGGATACAATATTAAGACTCAGCTAGGGTTGGGGGCTTCCCTGGTGGCTTAGTGGTAACGAATCTGCCTGCAATACTGGAGATGCATGTTCAATCCCTGGGTGGGGTAGATCCTCTGGAGAAGGGCATGGGAACCCACTCCAGTATTCTTGCTTGGAGAATCCCATGGACAGAGGCACCTGGCAAACTACAGTCCATGTGGTCACAAAGAGTCAGATATGACTGAAGTGACATACCACACACACAGCAAGGAGTGGGAGGTTGCAGAGTAACCGAAACTCTCATACACTGCAAGGATGCAAAATGGTACAGCTGCTGTTGAAAATAGTTTGATTTCCTATAAAGAAAAACATCTATTTATTATAAGACTCAGCACCCCCTTCCTAGGTGTTTACATAAGATAACATAAAACTGTTGTTGTTGTTCAGTTGCTAAGGCTTGTGTGATTCTTTGCTTCCCCATGGACTGAGCACACCAGGCTTCCCTGTCTTTCACTATCTCCCAGAATTTACTCAAACTCATGAACATCCACTGAGTTGATGATCCCATCCAACCATCTCTTCCTCTGTTGTCCCCTTCTCCCCATGCCCTCAATTGTACACAGCATCAGGGTCTTTTCCAGTGAGTTGGCTCTTCACATCAGGTGGCCAAAGTATTGGAGCTTCAGTTTCAGCACCAGTCCTTCCAATGAATATTCAGGGTTGATTTCCTTTAGGATTGATTGCTTTGATCTCCTTTCAGCCCAAGGGACTCTCAAGTGTCTTCTCCAGTATCACAATTCAAGAGTATCAGTTCTTCAGCACTCAGCCTTATTTATGGTCCAGCTCTCACATAAAACATATGTCTGTACAAAGACCTATAGGTGAGTGTATCAGTCCAGTTCAGTCACTCAGTTGTGTCTGACTCTTTGCAAGCCAATGGACAGCAGCACGCCAGGCCTCCCTGTCCATTACCAACTCCCGGAGTTCACTCAAACTCATGTCCATTGAGTCGTTGATGCCATCCAACCATCTCATCTTCTGTTGTCCCCTTCTTCTCCCACCTTCAATTTTTCCCAACATCAGGGTCTTTTCAAATGAGTCAGTTCTTCACATCAGGTGGCCAAATTATTGAAGTTTCAGCTTCAGCATCAGTCCTTCCAGTGAATATTCAGGACTAATTTCCTTTAGGATGGACTGGTTAGATCTCCTTACAGTCCAAGGGACTCTCAAGAGTCTTCTGCGACACCACAGTTCAAAGGCATCAATTCTTCAGTGCTCAGCTTTCTTTGAAGTTCAACTCTCACATCCATACATGACTACTGGAAAAAACCATAGCCTTTACTAGACAAACCTTTGTTGGCAAAGTAATGTCTCTGCTTTTTAATATGCTGTTCAGGTTGGTTATAAATTTTCTTCCAAGGAGTAAGCATTTTTTTAATTTCAAGGCTGCAGTCACCATCTATAGTGATTTTGGAGCCCCTGAAAATAAAGTCTGTCACTGTTTCTCAATCTATTTGCCATGAAGTGATGGGACCAGATGCCATGATGTTCGTTTTCTTAATGTTGAGCTTTAAGCCAACTTTTTCACTCTCCTCTTTCACTTTCCTCAAGAGGCTCTTTAGTTCTTCTTCGTTTTCTGCCATAAGGGTGGTGTCATCTGCATGTCTGAGGTTATTGGTATTTCTCCTGGCAATCTTGATCCCAGCTTGTACTTCATCCAGCACAGCATTTCTCTTGATGTACTCTGCATATAAGCTAAATAAGCAGGGTGACAATATACAGCCTTGACGTACTGCTTTCCCTATTTGGAACCAGTCTGCGTTCCATGTCCAGTTCTAATATTGCTTCCTGACCTGCATACAGATTTCTCAAGAGGCAGGTCAGGTGGCCTGGTATTCCCATCTCTTCAGGAATTTTCCACAGTTTGTGGTGATCCACACAGTCAAAGGCTTTGGCATAGTCAAGAAAACAGAAATAGATGTTTTTCTGAAAATCTTTTACTTTTTCAATAATCCAACAAATGTTGGTCATTTGATCTCTGGTTCCTCTGCCTTTCCTAAATCCACCTTGAGCATCTGGAAGGTAACAGTTCATGTACTGCTGAAGCCTGGCTTGGAGAATTTTCAGCATTAATACAGTGGTATAAAACTCGTATTTAAAAATTCTGTCACTAGTTTTATATTACCACATTTCCATGGCTATCACAAAGTGAGCTGACATGTTAAGTGATAATGGATTTTTATCTACCACAACTCAGAATGTTTTCTCTTACACTTAAGATACCAAGAGCTTTAGGATAGTGTAAAACCCTCAGGAGGCAGTTTTCTAAAAGGAATTTTCAAAATTCTTACATAGTAGAAATGTTCCATTATAATCTTCTCAAAATGGAATTGTTAAATTATATACTAAGCACTTAGATTTTCTGCTTTCTATGTCCTCTGCTAGAACCAGAAATGTTTTCACAATTCCTTTGAGACAGATTCTTAAAATTCTCCACACTTCTTTTAAGTGAGAAGTGGCATAATGTCATTATGAAAGTTGTCTGTTTTTCTTAACTTGCCCACAATACATCTTACTAATGCCTTATTGACTATGCCAAAGCCTTTGACTGTGTGGACCACAATAAACTGAGGAAAATTCTGAAAGAGATGGGAATACTAGACCACCTGACCTGCCTCTTGAGAAACCTATATGCAGGTTAGGAAGCAACAGTTAGAAATGGACATGGAACAACACACTGGTTCCAAATAAGAAAGGAGTACGTCAAGGCTGTATACTGTCACCCTGCTTATTTAACTTATATACAGAGTACATCATGAGAAATGCTGGGCTGGATGAAGCACAAGCTGGAATCAAGATTGCTGGGAGAAATATCAATAACCTCAGATATGCAGATGACACCACCCTTATGGCAGAAAGTGAAAAGCAACTAAAAAGCCTCTTGATGAAAGTGAAAGAGGAGAGTGAAAAAGTTGGCTTAAAGCTCAACATTCAGAAAACCAAGATCATGGCAACCGGTCCCATCACTTCATGGCAGATAGATGGGGAAACAGTGGAAACAGTGTCAGACTTTATTTTTTGGGGCTCCAAAATCACTGCAGATGGTGATTGCAGCCATGAAATTAAAAGATGCTTACTCCTTGGAAGGAAAGTTATGACCAACCTAGACAGCATATTGAAAAGCAGAGATATTACTTTGCCAAAAAAGGTCCGTCTAGTCAAGGCTATGCTTTTTCCAGTGGTCATGTATGGATGTGAGAGTTGGATTGTGAAGAAAGCTGAGCACCAGAGAATTGATGCTTTTGAACTGTGGTATTGGAGAAGACTCTTGAGAGTCCCTTGGACTGCAAGGAGATCCAACCAGTCCATCCTAAAGGAGATCAGTCCTGGGTGTTCATTAGAGGGACTGATGCTAAAGCTGAAACTCCAATACTTTGGCCACCTCATGTGAAGAGCTGACTTATTTGAAAAGACACTGATGCTGGGAGGGATTGGGGGCAGGAGGAGAAGGGGACAACAGAGGATGAGATGGCTGGATGGCATCACTGACTCGATGGACATGAGTTTGAGTGAACTCCGGGTGTTGGTGATGAACAGGGAGGCCTGGCGTGCTGCGATTCATGGGGTTGCAAAGAGTCCGACACGACTGAGCGACTGAACTGAACTGAATTTTACAACCCAGTGTTTGCCACATCTTCCTTCTTCTATGTGTTCTCCCTGATAACTTTATCCTATTAACACTTCTTATTTTACACTTAGAAGTTACCCAGAGTAGCTTTAAAGGTTGAAAACAGAAAGTGTGCTATTTTATCACTGTAGTCAAATATCTTAGGCAAAACAAAATTTATATTCAGCATAGCTCACCTCTTCGCTCCTTCTCTCCCTGACTTTGTGCCTTTTCCCATATCTTTTCCTCCTCTAACTCCTAGACTCCCGTGTGTCAACTTCTTCTATTCAAATTAATGTTTGCGTGTAACCCAAGAGAGAGAATTTGCATTTGAGAGGAACTGACATAACAAATTGTGGAATTTAAGCCTCTCTAGCAGGGTTGGGCATGACTGAGCAACTTCACTTTCACTTTTCACTTTCATACATTGGAGAAGGAAATGGCAACCCACTCCAGTATTCTTGCCTGGAGAATCCCAGGGACGGGGGGGCCTGATGGGCTGCCGTCTATGGAGTCGCACAGAGGCGGACATGACTGAAGTGACTCAGCAGCAGCAGCAAGTTAGGGCGGAGAGGGCGGAGAAAGCGATGGCACCCCACTCCAGTACTCTTGTCTAGAAAACCCCATGGACGGAGGAGCCTGGTAGGCTGCAGTCAGTGGGGTCGCAAAGAGTTGGACACGACCGAATGACTTCACTTTCACTTTTCACTTTTATGCATTGGGAGAAGAAAACAGCAACCCACTCCAGTGTTCTTGCCTGGAGAATCCCAGGGATGGGGGAGCCTGGTGGGCTGCCATCTATGGGGTCGCACAGAGTCAGACACGACTGAAGTGACTTAGCAGCAGCAGCAGCAGCAAGTTAGGGAGCTAACTGGGCATGAAGTAAAGGGATAGAAAACACAAAAGATTTTTGGTTTTCTTGCCCCAATCAATGTGTAGATTATTAACTACATGGGTGCATTAGGCTGAGCTTAAACCTTGCCAGAATAATTAAGAATGAATTGAAGTTACCATTATAATGTAAATGTGGTTAGAATGCCCCATGTAAATATCTAATATCAAATCCCACAATGGAATATATATATTTATATATATATAGTACAAAAAAAAAATCCTTGGAAAAAGTTGCAAGATGGGACCATGCTGTTATTCTGATTAGTTTCTTGTACATTTGTTTCACTTCTCAAAAGAAATTAAAACTCAGTAATTTACTCTCTACACCTGCCTCTGGTTACTCTCCCTTCTGCACTGACTACAGGGTTCCACTAGAAAGAAATAACGTATGCCTTCTCCCAGGTGCCTGTTCTAATTCACATTGCTTTTACTCATCTTTTAAGTTCATATAATCCACTAAAAAAAAAAAAATCACACCAACCAACCCCTTTTGGTATAATGAGAGAAAATGGGTTTAATGGTTAAAAACTACATGCCCTTTCTTCCAGGTGTTAGCTCTCAGCCCCTGCTGCACCATCATCTGTGTATATTTCTTTGCACAGTGCACAAACTACAACCATCCACTGACCCCTAAGTTCCCCCCTTTTTTCCTCCTCTCTTTCCACTCCTCATTATTATCAAATGTACTTTTCAATCTTTACATTCTATTTTGTGACCATACTTACATGTGCTCAGTATATAGATTGACTATTAATATAAAACATTTACAATCAGTTCAGTTCAGTTCAGTCGCTCAGTGGTGTCCGACTCTTTGCGACCCCATGAATCGCAGCACGCCAGGCCTCCCTGTCCACCACCAACTCCTGGAGTTCACTCAAACTCATGTATTAATCACTATAGACAAAAGTATGGTTACATTCCCTGTTCTGGGGCATAGTTCTTTGTTTTTCTAAAATTGCCATTTTCCTTTTTTATATTCTCTCTCTTGCCCTCCTCCTCATTTGGAACCCTCCATCCCTTACTTTAAGCTAGACTATTGGATCTTGGCGCCTGCCATGTACAAGTGTTTTTCTAATTGTTTTCTTGGGTTGGAGCCATTATTTTCCTGGAAGCCATGTCTTTTTAAAAAATTTACTGTCTTGTTTCGCCAGGCTGGAACAGAGCCTCAAGTAACTACCTACCAGAGGGACAAAGTTTCACATTTTTTTCATATCTAAGTTATTTTCTCTTTGCCCTCAAACTTTTCACTGGTTAATTTGGCTTAGAACAGAATTTTAGCTTGAGCGCTGTTCCTCTGAGAGTTTGAACTCACGGCTCCATCGTCTAGCATGCAGTTTGGCAGATGAGACGTCTATTCTCAGTTTTCCTGTGTTTTGTGTGTTTTTCTTTTCCCGCCTTGTTCCATCAGCATACTTCTACTGCCAATAAAAATGTTTAGCATACTCCTTTTCTTTGTTGCTCCAAAGTTTCACAGGGATTGTTTAGATATTACTTTTTGAAATAAACTTCTATATTATTCTAATAACTTTTTTTTTGGTATGAAATCTTGTGTCTCCTTTCAGCCTAGGTTACTTCCCTTTTAGAATGAATTTGATGACTTCACCTCCATTTTCTCTGCTCTTTCTTCCTGAAACTACGCTTGTCAGATATTAACTTGCTTGATTGTAGACCTTCTTTTATCCTTACTGTCATATTTTAGACCCCTGTGTTTTAGATAGTATAATAGGTTATGGAACAAGGCCACAAGCATTTAAATCTCTCCTCTTTATTATCTGTGTGGCCCATAGGTTAAGACCTTTCTTGCTTACATTTCCTCATCTTTAGAATGGGCTAACAGCAGTCAGTGTCTACAATAGGGTTGTTCTGAAGACTAAATAAGTAATTCATTTAGCACAGTGTTTGTCACAGAGTAAGCACTTAAAAAATACCAGCTATTGTTTTTTGGAGATAGTATACCATCACAGTGAAGTTCACTGACTCTACAGCTAGACTAACTAGGTTTTAATCCTAGCTCATTAGCTAAGTGACCTTGACCAAGCTGCTTAACGTTTCTATACCTCAGATAAAAAAGAGCATCATATTCTTACATACATAATGGGCTTGTTGTGTTCATTACATTGCTTATAACAGTTACTGGCTATTTGGAAAATATTACTTATATGGAATAATTCTTTGGCTTAGTGTTTTTAGCCTGATAATGATGTTTGTACTTTGTCAATTATAGTTTAAATTTCCAAAACCTCTTTCATGTTTTCTCATTGTTCCTTTTTCACAGGATACTGTTCATGGTTTTAGGTATAATAATATCTTCTCAAATTTATCTGAAGCTATTAATTTGACATTCTTTTTCCAGAACAATCTTAATTTCTGAGTGATTATCAAAATGTGTTTATTTTCTTTTGTTTCCCTTTAGAGGTCTTTCCTAAAAGACTTGGTGAGCATTGTCAATGGGTCGTTTTGTATTTCAGAACATGATCGTATAAAGGCTATCCTCGGTCCCTGTGAACTGGAGTGGTACATTTTAGTGTGCACTGTGACTTCAGAAGGAGTAGGCAAGAAGCTAGGCTTTATGTTGAATGGCCCCAAAAATCAGCTATTCTGTTTTCAGACCTTTCATTAATGCCCTGTGTTCATTCCCTCCATCAGGCCTTGACTCTGCAACTTCGCCCAGCTTCCACTGGACAGGCTGTTTGTGTCTTTGGTGGCAGCACAGAAGACATGAGTTCCAGGTTCCAGTTTCCTCCCACTCAACCTCTATGGTCAACATCATCTTTGTCTTATTGCTTGCCAGAGACTTATTGAAATCTCTTTTCAACTTATAGTCCCTCTCCCATTCTATCTGCTGTTATGCATGAATACAGTTTTAAATTCCCTTTAAACTGATTTAATGGGGACTTGGGAGGGAAAGGGGATAAATGCAGATATCCAGTCAATCATCTTTAGTGACCACTGCTGAAGAAGTATTTTAAAAGGATCCTGTGGTTTACCTTAGTTCATTTTGACACACATTTAAAAATTAATCTCACATTGTTCTTAAGTACAAAGTATGATGCATAAAAGAGGAATATTAAACTGTAAAGGCATTTGTCCTGAGTTTGTAAATACTAAGGATTATAGAGCACTGCCCCCCAACTGCCTGTTAATAGCTGTAGTATATACCTTCTGGGTCTCAGGAAGCTCTTCCTTAGTGACGTCACACCTTGTTCCATCTCCTTTTGATTACTGCAGTATTCCCAAGAATGCATAATTTGGTGGATTTTGGTAATATGAACATTTTTATTGTCAACCAACATTCTTTCTCTTCCCTCCCCAAAGCCCTGTGTAAACTCTTGCTGTGGGTTACAAAGAATTTTCTGGGAGCATTTCAGACAGTCTGGTACAGAGCTAGCCCTCAGACATTCACTTGATATCTTAAATTTTATTTTCTTATTGAAAAAAAGTATTTTGGAGATTTTCTGTGCGTGATACATGGGAGATGGCATGGGAGGATGTTTCCTTTGATCGTGTTGTTTGTTCTATAGGATTCTTGTTAGTCCAGGCCCACTGAGCTCTTATCAGCTTTTCTCGCCTGAGCATCTATCAGCAAAATGCACTTATAGTCCCACTTACTGTTTTGAAGGGGAAAAGGAGTCAGAGAGTGTCACATAGCAGAAAGCTTGGATGTACTTTGCTGCTCCCACCAAAGGCTGTGTTCATTGCTGCCTGTTTTCTTAGAGGCTCTCTGAGCATGGGGGAGTGGGTTGGGGACAGGTAAGAAGAGTGTATAATCAAATGTACTAAAAAGCTTTTTTATATACCTACTCAACATTTTAAGTTGGGCATGAGAGTATAGTAGAATTATATTTCTTGGTACAATGTACACTGACTTATTTTTGAGCTGCCTATGGTACTAACTCAATGACATACAAATAAAATTAAGAATGACCAATCTCTCTCTTTTTCTATTATAGACTCCACTCATCTTTTCGTCACTCTAAAATTCCCTGTCACTAAAAGAGGGCAGCCTCAGCACTGTTGTATTTTACATTCTGGGCATAAAACACTTTAGATGACATAATAGTTGTTCCTTTTTTCCCCCTGATGAGTCCGACAGCCACTAGAGGCCCTCCAAGTCTAGAACTCAACAATGAACTGGAATGCTGAACAGCTATCAGCAGCTCTGTCAGCCCACAGGTAACTGTGGGGGTGATTAATCATTCTAAAAGCACTTATCTGCCCATCCTGTCCACAGGGGCGCATTACACGCCTACAATCTATTACACAGCCTAGGTGGGTTTCTTTTCCAGGAGTACTGTCTAAAACCAACAATCATTTCTGGGTTTTGCTTTTTATTACTTTGCAGAAATATTTTTCTCAATATTCTTCTGCTTCAAAACAAATTCTCAAAGCTTGTATTTATGAGATAATCCAGGACAGAATTCAATATTTTGTCTTATTCTCCACATGGGTTCCAATAATAGAGGGGGACAGGATTTCATATGCTTTTATCCTTCCACGGTGGGGAGTCAACCAACCAGATGAGTATGCCAGTGTTGTGTAACTGAGCCAGAGAAATACCTTTAACCCAGATCATCCAAGCCAGGAATAAGAAGGGATAAAGACCTCCCTACTATCTACCACTTCAACACTGAGTATTTATAATGACAATTCACTCTTCACTAAAATCCTTCCCATCTCCAGAATGGCCCAGAGCAGACAGATCTCTCAGCAGGCAGTCAACTTCCCTTTTAACCCTTCTGCATCATGACACCATATTATCCTTCTTAAATTAGCATTTTATCACATCACTACTCTGCATCTTCCCCCACTAGTACTTAGACGACTCTTACATTGCTGTTTAAATAAGTCCAATCTTTACCATCTTATTCAAGATTTCCTATTATTTTCCCTTCCAGTATATTTTCCACTTCTTTTCTTTTCATTATCTTTTTATACAAAAGCACATCTTTGCAAATGCTCTTGAAATTCTCTAACAGAAGGCAATTCTGCAATGAACACTCAAGTCAGTTATAAGAAGTTCAGTACTAACCAATTCCTGTGTGTGAAAATAAGCCTGAGCCAAAAAGAGACATTGGGGTGGTTCCATTCTTAACCTACTTCCCTAATGAGGTTCTAAAACCCCCAGACATGGAAAATGAACTTGCCTTCTAGGAAATGCATTGCCATATTTAGTTAAGGTTATTCATCCTTTGAGGATACCCTAGAGTTCCCACGAGTCTGGAAACATTTCATCTGGTCTATCATAGTGGAACTGAAGAGTATAGCATGCAAATTTTAGTTGAAAAATTCCATTATCAGCAACTTATTTTAGCATTCCTAAAAGAGCATATAATTTTAAGTATCTTAAGAAAGGAAAACATGGCAGACAATATCCCTTTGCCATTAATTAGAGATACCGAGTCTGTGACTAAACATATTACTCATGCTGTGTTTCAGATGTGCCCAACTAGCTAAGTCACTTAAAAGAATAATGAATTCAGAGTTCAGGGAAAAAGGTTTTAGATTTTTTTTCATCATTTTAGTCTGGTTCATAAAAATATAATATTAAAATTCTGATCTCAACCAAATGATCTTTTTATTTCATCTTAGTGAAATAATATGAAGTAGCTGGTTTAGCTTCTTTTCTTAAATCTTCTTCTGGAATGATGCTTTCTAAGTTCAAAGGGTAGCAGTTGTTTTCAGGATTTTGACCTTTATTTGCATAGAGTCAATCTAGATGTTTTGACTTCCTAAGTCTTAAAGAAAGGATCTTTCACATTACCTTAGATAAATGTGTGTGTAGTTGATTCCTTGTACCTTGGTACCATAGAACATTGACCACTTACTTGCCTTCTAAGAATCCTCATTTTTATTCTAAAAGTCAAGGATTAAAATGAGCTATTTTCTACCACATTCAGACATGGTGATCATAACAGGATATAGTAGTTTGTATTTTCACAACCCTTGAAGCTGCAAATTGAAGGGAGCAGAATATGCCATCCCAAAATGTGCCCCTTTGGCATACAGATTGTTTTGAGAAATTGCACACACAGGAGAAGCTCTGAAAGCAGAGTAGAGATTATCCTTTTTCTCAGGGAAATCTTTAATTATAATGAAAATTTATATCAGAAAGGAGGTCTGTACCAGGGAGAGAGCTATTAACAGAGATAACTTTTTACCTAAGAGATTTATCCATATGCCAGGGCAACCTTTGTTTATCAAATATTTCCTCCTTTCTGCTTCCCTGTAAATTGTTCTCCTCCAGTTCTCCTCCATTTTCCTTTTGTCTTTACCTGAAGATGGTATCTATCGTGGCTTGGGACATATCAGGGGGTTACTCATTTTTCCTGGGTATCTCATGAGTATGTGAGGTATACATGTTATTAAACTTCTGTTTGTTGTTCTCTTGTTAATCTTTTATTGCAGGGAGTTTCAGCCAAGAACTCAGAAGGGTAGAAGGAAATTTCTTTTTCCTCCTCTCCAACATTTAATAACCACTGAAAGAAACCCAATAAACAAAATTTATAATGATTAACACTAGCTGCTGCTTTTGTGAAGTGGTTGATGTTGTTGCTGGGAAACTAAATGGAAAGAAACTAGAGAAAACCAAAGCTTTTACATTTACAGATTTAGCATATATGGAGGTAAGATTTGTTTCAAGGATTTGATTCTTTTTGGCTTGATTTAATTTGGCTGGTTGTGAGAGAAAGTATCTGGATACTCACTTTTAATAATCATATCAACATTTAGTGGCACTTTATACTTGAAGCTTATTATCTAAGAAATTATTTCTAGATCTAGCCTCAGAAAAAGCACATTCACACACAAACACTCACACACACACACTCACACAGAGTTCAGTTCAGTTCAGTTCAGTTCAGTCACTCAGTCGTGACCGACTCTTTGCGACCCCATGAACCACAGCACACCAGGCCTCCATGTCCATCACCAACTGCTGGAGTCTACCCAAACCCATGTCCATTGAGTCAGTGATGCCATCCGACCATCTCATCCTCTGTCGTCCCCCTCTCCTCCTGCCCCAATCCTTCCCAGCATCAGGGTCTTTTCAAATGAGTCAGCTCTTTGCATCAGGTGGCCCAAGTATTGGAGTTTCAGCTTCAATGTCAGTCCTTCCAATGAACACCTAGGACTGATCTCCTTTAGGATGGATAGGTTGGATCTCCTTGTAGTCCAAGGGACTCCCAAGAGTCTTATCCAACACCACAGTTCAAAAGCATCAATTTTTTGGCACTCAGCCTTCTTTATAATCCAACTCTCACATCCATACATGACTACTGAAAAAACCATAGCTTTGACTAGACGGACCTTTGTTGACAAAGCAATGTCTCTGCTTTTTAATATGCTGTCTAGGTTGGTTATAACTTTCCTTCCAAGGAGTAAGCGTCTTTAATTTCATGGCTGAGATCACCATCTGCAGTGATTTTGGAGCCCCCCAAAATAAAGGCAGCCACTGTTTCCACTGTTTCCCCATCTATTTGCCATGAAGTAATGGGATCGGATGCCATCTTAGTTTTTGAATGTTAAGCTTTAAGCCAACTTTTTCCACTCTCCTTTTTCACTTTCATCAAGAGGGTTTTTAGTTCCTCTTCACTTTCTGCCATAGAGTGGCGTCATCTGCATATCTGAGGTTATTGATATTTCTCTCGGCAATCTTGATTCCAGCTTGTGCTTCCTCCAGCCCAGCATTTCTCATGATGTACTCTGCATATAAGTTAAATAAACAGGATTACAATATACAGCCTTGACGTACTCCCTTTCCTATTTAGAACCAGTCTGTTGTTCCATGTCCAGTTCTAACTGTTGCTTCCTGACCTGCATACAGGTTTCTCAAAGATCTAAAATATGTTCAGTTTAGTTCAGTTCAGTCACTCAGTTGTGTCCGACTCTTTGCAACCCCATGAATTGCAGCACACCAGGCCTCCCTGTCCATCACCAACTCCCGGAGTTCATTCAAACTCATGTGCATTGAGTCGGTGATGCCGTCCAGCCATCTCGTCCTCTGTCATCCCCTTCTCCTCCTGCCCCCAATCCCTCCCAACATCAGAGTCTTTTCCAATGAGTCAACCCTTCTCATGAGGTGGCCAAAGTACTGGAGTTTCAGCTTTAGCATCAGTCCTTCCAAAGAACACCCAGGACTGATCTCCTTTAGGATGGACTGGTTGGATCTCCTTGCAGTCCAAGGGACTCTCAAGAGTCTTCTCCAACATCACAGTTCAAAAGCATCAATTCTTCGGCGCTCAGCTTTCTTCACAGTTCAACTCTCACATCCATACATGACCACTGGAAAAACCATACCCTTGACTAGACAGACCTTTGTTGGCAAAGTAATGTCTCTGCTTTTGAATATGCTATCTAGGTTGGTCATAACTTTCCTTCCAAGAAGTAAGTGTCTTTTAATTTCATGGCTGCAATCACCATCTGTAGTAAAATATGTAACATTTGCCAGAAAGCAGGACTCTTAACTCAGTAAAATGTGAGCTTCAAACATTGGCTACGCAACATGAAAAGACCTCAGTACTAAATCTGATATACATTTATAAATCAAATGAACCCCTGAGGTAGACAAATAATTTATATAAAAATTTTGGTTTTGCCTACAAAAACCAAATTTTGGTTTTGCCTACTTCACTATTGCTTTAGTCTTGATAACTCAAAAACCAAATTTTGGTTTTGCCTATTTCACTATTTCTTTAGTCTTGATAACTCAAATGCTTTATTATTTAGTGACGTTCATCGTCAATTTATCAGGTGATTAGCTAAAAATCACAGGGGTCATAGATTATGTTTAATTGCAAGCTGCTTTGTTTCAGAAGCTTTCTACCTGCCCAACACATACACCTTTCTCCATCTCCTCCTCTAGAGCACAAGAGGATAAATTAAAATCACCTGGAAATTGTTCACTTAAAAGTGGTTAAAATTATAATTTTCTGTTTCATATATTTCAGAAAAATAGTACTTCAGTCTTTAAGATCACCTGGGGTACATTAAAACAAATAATAGAGAAGATAAACAAAACCCCAGCCCCACCCCAGATGCTGGGCTTTAATTGTTTCTGTTTGTAAGGCACCAGTATTTAGTAAGTCCCACACAGATGGTTCTGATTTGCCTCCAAGATTACCAGTCTCTGATTCAGATGACTCCTTTCTCTGCCAGCCCCTCTCCCTGGGGGTTGTCCTGCACACTGAAGTGCTATCAGTACCTGAAATACTGCTTCACTACTCCACTCCTCTGTTCCAGTTCCTCACTCGCTCCCCAGTACTGAGCCATTTCCAACTCTTTAAACTATAAGTTCTCTAAATGGGAAAGATTCCATTGTGCAAAGCAGTCAATGCTCAGTATTAATTTTAATGCTGGGGAATTATTTTAAAGATTAAAAGACTGACACAGAACATGATACATGAGTCTGGTACTTAGCTTATAAAATATGTAGTTACTCATTGAGATTAAAAATATTTTGCTTGGTGGACCATGTCTAGAGAACTGATACTCCAGCATTGGGGCTTCATTTTTGTGGGTTAGGGAAGTGGATCATTTTTAAATGCATATCTGTAAGAAGGAGGTCTGACGTGGGATTGCCTTTCCTTTCTAATTGGACTTCTAACTCAAAGGAAAATTTGGTGGGGAATTGGTAAAGGCACCCTGAACACCAGGCATCTTCAGAGTTTCCAAGAATGAGAAGCCTATTGTAAGGGATGGAGTGAGAATGCTGGACATCAACTCTGTACTTAGCAATTTTCCTGCAATGGTTCTGCTGTAAGGGGTGTGCGTGTGGGTATGTGTGTGTGCACACGCACGCCCATGTGCACTTGTGAAATATGCACAATAAAGTGGGAAAATATCGTTTGAATCATAACTGGCTTCAGAGATTAAATAGGGTCACTAAAATAGCAGCAAGCCTTCACTTCAAATTTCAAAAAGCAAGTAGCGAGGGAAAACTTGCTCAATTAAATATTAAAATGTACTCAAAAGTTACAAAAGCTAAACCATCATGAGATATTGTAACATCAGAATACACAGAAAGATAAAAGAATGAAGAAAAATTCAGTAAACAGACACATCTATGTATATATGTACACATATACAGTACTTAGTACACACTAGAGATGGTATAAATTTATGAAACCATCAAACAATAAAATTGTTGTTGTTTAGTCACTAAGTTGTGTCCAACTCTTTTGCGACCCCATGGACTGTAGCCCACCAGGCTCCTCTGTCCCTGGGATTTCCCAGGCAAGAATTCTGAAGTGGGTTGCCATTTCCTTTTCTAGGGGAACTTCCCGACCCAAGGATGGAACCCACTTCTCCTGCATTGGCAGGCAGATTATTTGCCACTGAGCTACCTGGGAAGCCCAAAACAATAAATAATGTACATTAAATACAATAATGTGATGTACTCATTGGCACAGAAAGAAAACATGAGACTCTTGTTTTATACAAAACAAGGTAGATTGATAACTCTGGAAAAGCTCAATCAAAAAATGAGTTTCTCTCAAGGTAGTACTTTGTGGGTATTTTTTAATTTTCTCCTTTTATTTATCTGAATTTTTAAAAATCTAAGTTATATAACTGTGTAAAAAGGGTTTATCATTTTAAGAAGGCTAAAACCAAAAAGGTTTTCTTTTTATATCAGAAGCTTATAACTCAGTGATAATTTATTCTGATACCATTTTATAATTACAGTAGGGTTTGCAGGAGCTTTGATTGCTTATAAAAATAGCAGCCCAAGGAATATAGAGCAACATCAGAAAAAAAAACAGTTTCCTAAAATCTCAGTGGAAGATTATATAAATAAAGTAAATATTAAATTTATAGAATAATATGAACAAAGAAATTATCTTCCAGCTGAGCGAATAGAGCAGGTGAAAGTTACAAACCTTTTATTGAGGCATGGGAACTATAAACTAGGTTGGGAGGACTCGTTTTATCAATATTTCAAGTCTAAAGAAGTAAGAATAAAGGGAAAATAAAATCATTTTTTTGTCTGTAGGTCTCTCTTTGCCCTTTTCCAGGGACAATGCAGGAAAGAGTGAAAATGTGCATAGAATGACACTGAGGGTGGCGGTAAGATTTCGACAGGAGTGACACGACCTGGGAGCCCACACAGGGACTGAGGCAGCAATATTTCCCAGCAAGCCTCTGCTGCTCTTGCTAAGGGAACTGTGTAAATCAGATAAATGCCAAACTCATAATTCACCCAGACACGGCTTTTACACTAGCTAGGTCAATCCAATTATCTCAGAGCAGGGACAATGGGAAGAGTGTATGAGGACATTTTAGGCACTTTCCACTGGTAAAAGAGATGAAGAGATACAGGAACTCTACACTACCAACCACAGGGTGCCTTTGTAACTTACAGCTCAACACAGCTTCAAGCTCCCGTCCTGCAGGCCCAGACTCATCTTCCCAGGACCCTGGGACCACTCTCCTCTTGGAGCAAAAGTAACCTTTCCAGTAAGTTTTGTACCTGTTACATCTTTACTCAAAGACCCTTTCGTGACTTGCAATGGCTCCAGGCAACACTTATTAAGAGTTTGCAATATGCCAGGCACTGTTCTTCATCATTTGTAATTATTACTTTATTTAATGCTCATAACCCAAGTTGGTACTGCTATCATTTCCACTTCACATATAAAGAAACACAGGCACAGAAATATTAGGTAACTTGATCAAGATCACAGTTAGCCTATAGCACAGGAGGGATACAAAAAAACCTTCTCTTAAAAAAATCTTTTTACTGTGGTATAATGATTTGCAATTTTAAAATTTTGTGCTCCATTTATAATTATTACAACATATTGGCTATAGTCCCCATGTTTTACAATGTCCTTGTTGTAGCTTATTTTATAACTCATAATTTTTACCTCTTAATTCCCTACCCTCATATTGCCACTCCCCACTTCCCTTTGCCAACTGGTAGCCACCAGTGTGTTCTCTATTAGTTTGCTCTATTAGTTTGCTCTCTATTAGTTCTATTAGTTCTCTTCTTAGTTTGCTTCTTTTTTGTTTTATTCACTAGTTTGTTGTATTTTTTAGATTCCACATATAAGTGATATCATATAATATTTGTCTTTCTCTGTTTGACTCATTTCACTTTCACATAGCATAATGCCCTCCAAGTTCATCCATGTTGTTGTAAATGGCAGAATTTTATTTTTTATTGCCAAGTAATATTCCATTGTGTACATATGTGTGTGTGTATGTGTGTGTGTGTGTGTGTATATATATATGTATATATATATATATATATATATATATATATCTTCTTTATCCATTCATCTGTTGATGGACACTTAGGTTGCTTCCATATCTTGGCAAGTATAAACAATGCTGGTGTGAACATTAAGGTACGTGTATATTTTCAAGTTAGTTTTTCTTTTTTTTTCAGACATATACCCAGAAGTGGAATTGCTGGATCATATGGTAGCTCTATTTTTGGTTTTCTGAGAAACCTCCATACTGTTTTCCATGGTGGCTCCAACAATTTACACTCCTACCAACAGTGTATTCTATTTCTCCACATTCTTGTCAATATTTTTGTGGAGAAACCCTTCTCTTTTAACCACCACAATGTATTGTGAGAGAAAGCATTGTCTTAGCATGAGTTTATTGCTACTCACAAGGCTCTAGCACAAAATAGAATCAAATAAATATCTTAAAATCTGACCAAATAGAACCGTCATTTGCCTCCCTTAGGGTAGAGATAGAGATGAATAGGAAGAGAAAGCAAAAAAGAATTGAGCAAGAATTAAGAGAGAGAAATCTTGAGCAATCAAAAGCAAGGCTCACAGTGGATAAACAAACTGCGATACATCCATACTGTAGAATATTGTTGTTGTTCAGTCACTAAGTCATGTCTGACTCTTTGCTACCCCAGAGCCTATAGCATGCCAGGCTCCCCTGTCCTTCACTATCTCCTGGAGTTTGCTCAAACTCATATCTATTGAGTCGGTGATGCTATCCAACCATCTCATCCTCTGTCACCCCCTTCTCCTCTTGCCCTCAATCTTTGCCAGCATCAGGGTCTTTTACAAGGAGTCAGCTCTTTGCATCAGGTGGCCAAAGTATTGGAGCTTCACTTTCAGCAAGAATATTGCTGTAGTATATTCAGTTCAGTTCAGTTCAGTCTCTCAGTCGTGTCCAACTCTTTGCGACCCCCATGGACTCAGCATACCAACTCCCGAAACTTGCTCAAACTTATATGCATCAAATCAGTGACGCCATCTAACCATCTCACCCTCTGATGTCCCCTTCTCCTCCCACCTTCAATCTCTGCCAGCATCAGGGTCTTTTCCAAGGAGTCAGTTCTTTGCATCAGGTGGCCAAAGTATTGGACCTTCAGCTTCAGCATCCAATGAATATTGGATTCAGTCTTTCCAATGAATATTCAGGACTGATTTCTTGTAGGATGGACTGGTTGGATCTACTTGCAATCCAAGGGACTCTCAAGAGTCTTCTCCAACACCACAGTTCAAAAGCATCAATTCTTCAGCACTCAGATTTCTTTATAGTTGAACTCTTGCATTCATACATGACTACTGGAAAACCCATAGCATTGACTGGACAGATCTTTGTTGGCAAAGTAATGTCTCTGCTTTTTAATATGCTGTCTATGGTCATAACTTTTCTTCCAAGAAGGAAGCATAGTATATTACTCAGCAAAAAAAGGGAGTAACATGGGTGACTTTCAAGAGCATTATGCCAAGTGATAGAACCAGATAAAAAAGAGTCCGAAATCTTCAGTTTATATGACATTCTGCATGATTTGGCACGGGAAGCAGATCACACTGGTTTCCAGGATTTGAAATGGGGGAGGTTGGCTATAAAAGTATATGGACAAGATTTTTGAGTAGTGAACCACTGCATGCATTTATCAGGACTCTCATAAGCATACCCTTAAAAAGGTGAATTTTGCTATATCTAAACTATACTTTAATTTTTAAAAGAATATAGGACTCAGAACAACTTCAAAATCTGTCTTAAAAAAATCCTAGCTGGTTAATTTTGTATTTTTTAATGACACATCTTCACTGAGCAGCTGCTGTGCACATACAGTTAATAGTGTTAAGAGAGAATCAAACAATAATACACAGTCCTGGTTGCAGGAAGTTCAAAGCCTGTTATATTTGATCATGTGAATTGATTCTTTCTAAAGAAATCTGAGGGACCATAAATACAGCACAAAGTGTGCAATTTTTTTTCCCTTCAAAAGTACCAAAAAACCCCAAAAGATTTTAATGAGTATGAAATATAAATATTGTAATAGTGCTGATGTACTTAGTACAAAGTGGAATATTTCAGATATACCCCAGAGGTGCCCTTACTGAACAAAATTGTTCATACATCTATTCATTTTACATATATTTATTTAGATATTGAGATGTAGTGGCTAGTTTTGTTTGTCAACTTGGCTAGGTTATAGTCCCTAGTAGTTCAATCAAGCACTGATCTCAGTGTTGCTGTGAAGATATTTTGTAGATATGTATATTAAAGATATAATTAGTTGACTTTAAGTAAGGGAGATTATCTTAGATAATCCGAATGAGCTGGGTTTGATTCAAACAGCTGACAGACCTTATGAGCAGAGCCGAGAAATTCCTGAAGAAGCGATTCTACCTGTGGACAGCGGCTTCAACTCATTATAGAGAGTTCCAGCAAGTCCCACACATTTCAGATGTGTCTACCCAGATTCCACAATCACATAGGTCAATTCCTTGCAAAAACAAACAAACAAACAAACAAACTCTTGATTTATCTCTCCTATTGATTCTGTGATTCTGGTTGAATCTTAACACGCTCAAGGAGAGGAATTGAAGAGATAGACACAAATATGGTCCTAACCAGCTATGTGGTTTAGTGGAGATGACATGGGAGTAATCTGGTGATTACAATGAAAATTTTTGATGGTAGAAGTACAGGAAATATATTGGGGGATACCTAGCCTAGACTTCAGAGTGGAATGGTTCGTAGATGATGAAAAGTTTAACTTGAGGGTTAAAAACTTGACTAGGAATTTAGGGTATGTGTGTGTGTTTTTATAGGGAGGATGGTGATAAAGCATTCTAAGAAGAAGACCTAGCCTGTGCTAAAGACTAGAGGCAAGATGGAGCATGGCACAATGGAAGAATGAAAGAGACTCTGCAAACCTGGTGTCCAGAGTGTGGAGGTGAGAGAGGAAGGTTGAGGGAATAAGCAGAAGCTAGACCATGCAAACCTGTGAGTCATGTTAAGTTTCTGGGCACAGGAAAGACATTAGAGAGTTTTAACCAATGTTGGATTTCAGGAAGATTTTTCAGGATATGATGAGACTAGATTGGGGGAAAATGGAGGTCAGAGACTAGAATCAAAAATTCAAATGTCTGATGAAGATGACCTAATGGGGTCCACTGACCAAGGCAGTGGAAATGGAGAGAAGGATTTAATTGGAGTGAAGTTTAGATAGTAGAAAGGACAATACTTGCTGACTGATCCAATTTGAAGAATGATGAGGATTGAAAAGTTCGTATTAAGCCAAGATTTCTGACCTGAGCAGCTAAGTGGACAGTGGAACCACTTGCAAAGGCAGGGAACACTGAGGAAGGTGCCGATGCGGAGCAGGGAAGGACCCTTTTGGACCTGCTGTGGCAGGGATACTTTTGAACATTCAGGTGGAGAGACATAGTAGGCAGTCTAAAGGGCAGGAGAAAACTGGGCTCGAAATATGGATCTAGGAGCATCATTAAATTGATGCAAATTGAAGCCATGGGTGTGGATAAGCTTACCTAGGAAGGTAGTAGATACAAGGCAGGAGAGAGATCAAGTTATAACCCAGAGTAACACTAACATATCCAATGGGGAAAGAGGAGAGTCTTCAAAATAGCAGACACCATTTTTATATCAGGTTAAAATATGAAATATCACGACATTTCATGGTTTTTCTTATCACAGTTCATATGTGGTTGTGAAAAGCAGTTGGGATCCAAAGATATCAAGACATATTTCAGTTGTAGATGTGCTTTCTGCCTATACTAATGTGGTCTGGCTAGCACATGGCTTGTTGTTTGAAAAGCTTTTTCACAGGCACACATCCTATTATTTAATCCTGAAAAAAATTCCTCTGAGGTACCTATTAACATTATTCCTATTTTATTGACAAGGACATATAGGCTCAGTTCAATAATTTGTTCAGGCTCACTGAAGTCCATACTAGTCCCTCTGACCATCAATCCCATCAGTATAGCACTTTACAGTGGACATAACGTTAAAAAACAGCCCTGCATCTCTTATACTACAGATAGGAAAATAAAGGCTTACAGAAGCCAAGAGGCTAATTAATGTTTCTTTCTCTGGGGAAGGGAGTAATCAACTTGCATTCAGATATTTTGATACCATAAAACCAGTTTTCAATACCTGTTGATTTATAAAATGATAATAACTTAGAAAATCTTCATGGCCCATAAACTAGTGAAATATTTGTTTCTTCATGCTGGTTTGTCTGAGTATGGAATTGGGCCTCTGATTATCCACAATGAACCTCATGATTTTTCTAGGAACTTGCTATAGTTTTGCTAGAAGTTATATAGTTCTTTCTGAAAACAAAGAAATAAATGTGAACCCTAGTGATTACTTCTCTGTTTTAGTTTCAGGTTCTCCTGGTGCCATAAAGTAAAATTGAAATATGGTCATATTATTTTGCAACCTTTAAGTTTCTACAAATACTAAATTTTGTCCTCAGGATTATAGCCATCATTACAAGGGAATTAATGAGAAATAACAGTATATGTCAGTGGTCAACACAACAATACTAAAACATGTAATTTCTTCTGTATAAATTTATAAACCATTATTGGAAGAATCCACCTGTAAATATTTCCTTAATCTACTCTCAGCCGTGGAAATATATAACATAATTAAAAACAGCATATCTTCCACCTAAATGAATGTCTTGAGAATTAAGGAGTTAATTAATATGAAAGTGATTTGTAAATGGCAAATACTCTGTGAAAAATGGGGGTATTCTTATTATTTTATTAATGATAGTAATGAGAATCTATTTCAGTTGGGTAGGGTCATAAGCAATATTTTATTTTTCAACCAGGTGAATTCAAACATTTAGAAGATTTCAGCATCAACAAAACAATATGCAGATTTAGGATTGGATATAGAAGGCTGATGTTAGTAGGGAAAAAGCCTCAGAGTCTTGGTGAATGTTCATGGAATGTTCATGTACCTTTTTAATGGTACATTTATTTCTACAAGGTTTTAACTGCTTGGTTCCCATAGTAACTCAAGTGCTAGAGTGATGACTCAGGGAATGACCTTGTACTTCCTGGGATAGCTATTAAGCCCAGATAAATCATTGCTGCTTTTGCAAAACTGTCTTCCAGTCTAGGGTCTTCCATTTGCTTGACATGTACTTTAGGTAATTCACTTTACCTTTGGTTTTGTTTCCTCATCTATGAAGTAAGAATCATAATCCTAATGCTTATATCACATTTGGTACAAAGATACAAGACATTATTACTTTGCTAATTTATTTTTTCTTCAAAAGTTTTATGATACCATAACTCTTACTTTAAAAGGACTGGAACTGCTGCTATAGAATTTAAAAAGGAAAGGTATTTTATTTGGACTTAAGAAACGTAATGTGAAAAAGGAACACATGCATTCTGCATATAATCTTATGAACCTAAAGAATCTCAGAAAATATTAATTTTGTGAAAAATAAATGCATGCTTTCCTCCTTTAAAATTTATATCCAACATTATGCTCATATTATCATTATCTTTTCATTGATAATTTTCTTAATTCAAAATTTGTTCTGTGGAAGTTAGGATGAAGATTCTTGGACAGGAAAATTCTGCAAGACTTGATTCTGAATATGCACCAAAAGGGACGATTGACAATTTGTATGCTGGTATAGGAGTGATTTTTTTTTTAATTAAAGAAGCTCAGATTCTGTAGTTACAGAGCCAAACACCAAAGCTACCTCTTTGATGTTATAGGAAATTACTCAAGAACTTCAAAAATTATCCTGCAGACCATTTCTCCTTATAAAGGGATGGGGCTCTCTGTTCACTCATGTTAAATACCTGTGACATAGTGGATAAGCATGAAGCTGTAGGGTCATACCTCTTCAATGGGAATGCTTACATTTTTACTTCAAAAAGCAAACTTCTTAAACTTCCCATGCTTCAGTTAGTTTTCTCATCTATAAACAAGGATCATCATACCTATCGTGTGGGTTTTATGTGAGGAAAAAATGATTAAATAGCATATATAAAGAGCTTAGTAAATTCTCATGGAAGCCAGCTATGAAATGTACTATTGGACATTCACCTCAAAAGAATGACTTCAGTTCAGTCACAGTTTTGTCCGACTCTTTGTGAACCCATGGACTGCAGCACACCAGGCCTCCCTGTCTATCACCAACTCCCAGAGTTTACTCAAACTCATGTCCATTGAGTTGGTGATGCCATCCAACCATCTCATCCTCTGTCATCCCCTTCTCCTCCCACCTGCAATCTTTCCCAGCATAAGGGTCTTTTCCAAGGATTCAGCTCTTCATATCAGGTGTCCAGAGTATTGGAGTTTTAGCTTCATCAGTCCTTCCAATGAATATTCAGGACTGATTTCCTTTAGGATAGACTGGTTGGATCTCCTTGCAGTCCAAGGGACTCTCAAGAGTCTTCTCTAACAGTTCAAAAGTTCAAAAGCATCACAGTTCAAAAGCGTCAATTCTTTGGCACTCAGCTTTATTCACAGTCTCACTTTCACATCCATATATGACTACTGGAAAAAGCATAGCCTTGACTAGACGGACCTTTGTTGACAAAGTAATGTCTCTGCTTTTTAATATGCTGTCTAGATTGGTTTTAACTTTTCTTCCAAGGAGCAAGCATCTTTTAATTTCATGGCTGCAGTCACCATCTGCAGTGATTTTGGAGCCCCCCAAAATAAAGTTTGTCACTGTTTCCACTGTTTCCCCATCTATTTGCCATGAAATGATGGGACTGGATGCTATGATCTTAATTTTCTGAATGTTGAGTTTTAAATCAACTTTTTCACTCTCCTCTTTTGCTTTTATCAAGAGGCTCTTTAGTTCTTCTTCACTTTCTGCCATAAGGGTGGTGTCATCTGCATATCTGAGGTTATTGATATTTCTCCTGGCAATCTTGATTCCAGCTTGTGCTTCATCCAGTTCAGCATTTCTCCTGATGTACTCTGCATATAAGTTAAATAAGCAGGGTGACAATATACAGCCTTGATGTACTCCTTTCCATATTTGGAACCAGTCTTTTGTTTCATGTCCAGTTATGACTGTTGCTTCCTCACCTGCATACAGATTTCTCAAGACACAGGTCAGGTGGTCTGGTATTTTAGTCTCTTTAAGAATTTTCCACAGTTTGTTGTGGAATGACTTAGAGTTGCCTTTTGTCTGATTTGTGCTTGTGATCCATAAGAATAAAACAACAAATAGGCCAGTGATGTAAGCCACAATCGTTCATATGCTCATAAAACTCCTAGGAGACAAAACTTTTTCTTGTGTATTCAGAGAACTGCTGTTACAGGAAACCACTTGAGTTGCAGGAGGTAAACTTTAAATCATTTCTTGGATTCCAAGCTAATGAAAGAGCTGAGATGCTGCTACTCTCCTGGCCTCCAGTCTTAGACTCGAGAGTACTTCCAACTTTATAGTGTATTCCACCCACTTCATTTCCTGAATAAGAAAATCAATTTCTCAAAACCTTGTATCATCTTTAACCTTGTTCTATTACCCATCAACCTCTTTCTCTATAGGCAAAAGCGAGGAACCCAATCACGCAATAATGGAGTGAATTGAACCACAGTTTGATTCACTAGGGCTCAGTTCAAATAGTGTTAAGGTGGTTGGATATGAATGTTCCAACCCAGTATCTCCTCTGAGGAATGAAAGTAATTTCTCCCTCAAGTAGCTTTTGAGAGCTAAAAACAACAAATCAACATCCACAAAAACACTTCCTATAAATCCACCTGTAATGAAATATCTAAAGGAAAAATTCCCTCGTTGGAAGTTCTTACAGTCAGTTATATCACGAGGCCCAACTGCAGACTTGGAGACAACCAATTACTGTGGCAGGCTTTCCAGATGGTGCTAGTGGTAAAGAACCTACCTGCCCATGCAGAAGACATAAGAGACACAGGTTCGAGCCCTGGGCTTGGGAGATCCTCTGGCAGAAGGTGTGGCAACCCACTACAGTATTCTTGCTTGGAGAATCCTGTGGACAGAGGAGCCTGGCAGGCTACAGTCCATATGGTCACAAAGAGCTGGATGTGACTAAAGTGACTTAGTATGCACGCAGGCATGCAGTCACAGTGGTATGCTAAAAGCAACTTAACAGTGGAGCTGAATAATTCTCAGTCTCTTAACTGGCTACTCTTTACAGAGTGAGAGCTTTTCTAGTATGACATAATGTTCCATTAGTGAAAAGATGAAAAAGCAAGATCAGAAATTACATTTTTCAGCACTAACATAACCTTTGCTAGGATTTATAGGCATAGCACGGGGCATAAAAGAAGCTGCTTTCTACTGGTTTTTCATTTCCCACTAGCATGGGACCAACTCACCTCAGTTTGCTAGGACTTTTGACGATTTAGCACTGAAAATCCTATATCCCAACAAAGCCCTCATCCTGGACAAACCAAAATGGTTGGTCACCCTATATCCCAAAACAAATTAGTCCTACACTTAGCCACATCTACAGGGTAATTTTCCAGGCTCCAAAAAAGGCCTTCAACAACAACAACAAAAAAGGCCTTCAACAACAACAACAAAAACCATCTTCATCAGCTTAAAATGCAGCATTTGAGAAAAATAGAATCATAGGGCTTCCCTGGTGGATCAACAGTAAAGAATCTGCTGGTCAATGCAGGAGATACAGGTTTGTGGGTTTGTTCCCTGGGTCTGGAAGATCCCCTGGAGAAGGAAAATGCAACCCACTCCTGTATTGCTTGGAAAAGCCCATGGACAGAGGAGCCTGGTGGGCTACAGTCCATGGGGTCGCAAGGAGTCAGACATGACTTAGCAACTAAAGAACAATAACAAAGTACAATATATTTGTAAAATAGCTTAATATCCTCCATATGCCTTATTGGTAACACACAGTCACTCATACGTTGTATGGAAACAAGGAGACAGTCCCAGAAATCTTGCCATTTACTGTGAGGAGAGATCATAGGATAATCCATCTCAGTACACCTCAAAAAGTGCTATGATGTCTCTGAACACTTTAAGAGCATAGAACATATATACCTGGAGCCTGGAAAAATCAAGGGGAGCTTCCTAGATAGTGAGAGCTGAGATCTTTTCTTTTAATTGAAAAAAATTTTTAATACAATTTTAAGGTTTACTTTCCATTTATATTTATTACAAAATATTGGCTATATTCTCCCTTATACCCACTAGTTTGTGCCTATTCACAGGTGTGAGGTGATATCTCATTGTAGTTTTGATTTGCATTTCCCTGATGATTAGCAGTGTTGAGCATCTTTTCATATGCCTGTTGACTATCTGCTTTTCCTCTTTGGAAAAACATATATGCAGCTCTTCTGCTCGTTTTTTAACTGGGTTGATTTTTTTGATGCTGGGTTGTATGAGTTGTTTATATATATTTCATATTAATCCCTTATTGGTCATATTGTTTGCAAATATTTTCTCCCATTTGGTAGGTTGTCTTTTTGCTTTCTGGATGGTTTTCTTTGCTGTGCAAAAGCTTTTAAGTTTAATTAGGTCCCATTTGTTCATTTTTGCTTTTATTTCCTTTACTTTAGGAAAGGGATACTCCAAAATATTGCTGTGATTTATGTCAAAGAGTGTTCTGCCTATATTTTCCTCTAGTTTTATAGTATCTGGTCTTTGACCCATTTAGGTCTGTAATCTATTTTGAATTTATTTTTGTATGTGGTGTTAGAGAATATTCTAATCTCATTCTTTTACATGTAGCTGTCCAGTTTTCCCATCAGCAATTGTTGAAGAGACTGTCTTTTCTCCATTATATACCCTTGCCTCCTTTATCATAGATTAATTGACCATAAGTATGTGGGTTTATTTCTGGACTTTCTATTCTCTTCCATTGATCTATTATGTCTACTTTTGTGCCATAAGCTGAGCCCTTAAACACATGTTTAACTTAGTGCTACTGCTGCTGCTGCTGCTAAGTCGCTTCAGTCGTGTCCGACTCTGTGCGACCCCATAGATGGCAGCCGACCAGGCTCCCCCGTCCCTGGGATTCTCCAGGCAAGAACACTGGAGTGGGTTGCCATTTCCTTCTCCAATGCATGAAAGTGAAAAGTGAAAGTGAAGTTGCTCAGTCGTGTCCGACCCTTCACGACCCCATGGACTGCAGCCTACCAGGCTCCTCTGCCCATGGGATTTGCCAGGCAAAAGTACTGGAGTCGTAACTTAGTGCTAGAAGTCACTAAACAAAGCCTTATGTTGAGAAAGGACAGACAGGTTTTCCTGAATACCATGCAACTGAAAACGGCTGACATTGCTGGGAAAGGAGCAGCTCCCAACTGCGAAGAGGGGGATGAGGATGGAAAAGATCTGGGAAGGCCCCAGAGGGGCAGAGTGTGTTCCTCCAGAGCCAACTGCTTCCCTTTATCACGTTTGCTTTCATTTCATGTAGGAAAAGCCTAGTCCCTGAACAATTTCCCCTCTCCAGCACGCAAGGTTCCCCTCTAAAGACCCCAAATGTCCTTGCCATATGTATCTATTAAACCTCGTTCATCTTTTCAGGTTCCTCTGAACATGTCCCTTTGCATCAAGGCTTTCTCAGTCTTTGCTGATTGCCTCCAAGCTTCATCCTCCTAGGCCTCTAATCCTACTGCATGTGCTGTACACTTATGAGCTTCATTATACTTGATTTCCAGTATTTTACATTTTTTTATTATTCACATTTGTCAGTCATATCCTCTGCAGTGTCAAAAACACTTAGGGTGCATACTGGGCAATCCATAAATATTTGTTGACTTGAGTAAAAAATCATTAACAGAATTGTTCATATTCAGTTCAGTGAAGTTCAGTCGCTCAGTCGTGTCCGACTCTTTGTAACCCCATGAACCGCATCATGCCAGGGCTTCCTATCCATCACCAACTCTGGGAGTTTACCCAAATTCATGTCCATTGAGTCGGTGATGCCACCCAACCTTCTCATCCTCTGTCATTCCCTTCTCCTCCTGCCCTCAATCTTTCCCAGCATCAGGGTATTTTCCAATGAGTCAGCTGGCCCAAGTATTGGAGTTTCAGCTTTAGCATCAGTCCTTGCAATGAACACCCAGGACTGATCTCCTTCAGAATGGGCTGGTTGGATCTCCTTGCAGTCCAAGGGGCTCTCAAGAGTCTTCTCCAATACCACAGTTCAAAAGCATCAATTCTTCAGCACTCAGCTTTCTTTATAGTCCAACTCTCACATCCATACATGATCACTGGAAAAACCATAACCTTGACTAGACGGACCTTTGTTGACAAAGTAATGTCTCTCCTTTTTAATATGCTATCTAGGTTGGTCATAACTTTCCTTCCAAGGAGTAAGCGTCTTTTAATTTCATGGCTGCAATCACCATCTGCAGTGATTTTGGAGCCCCCCAAAATAAAGTCTGCCACTGTTTCCACTGTTTCCCCATCTATTTGCCATGAAGTGATGGGACCAGATGCCATGATCTTAGTTTTCTGAATGTTAAGCTTTAAGCCAACTTTTTCACTCTCCTCTTTCACTTTCATCAAGAGGCTTTTTAGTTCCTCTTCACTTTCTGCCATAAGGGTGGTGTCATCTGCATATCTGAGGTTATTGAGATTTCTCCCAGCAATCTTGATTCCAGCTTCTGCTTCTTCCAGCCCCGGGTTTCTCATGATGTACTCTGTATATAAGTTAAATAAGCAGGTGACGATATACAGCCTTGACGTACTCCTTTTCCTATTTGGAACCAGTGTGTTGTTCCATGTCCAGTTCTAACTGTTGCTTCCTGACCTGCATACAGGTTTCTCAAGAGGCAGGTCAGGCGGTCTGGTATTCCCATCTCCTTCAGAATTTTCCACAGTTTATTGTGATTCACACAATCAAAGGCTTTGTCATAGTCAGTAAAGCAGAAATAGATGTTTTTCTGATATAATGACTGCAAAGAGAACTTTGAGAGATCTGAGTTTAAATTTTGTTTTGCCTCTGTGACCTACAAAAGTTATTATTTGACTCTCAATTTGCTCATCTTTAAAACGGGACACTGTGACGGATACCCCTAGTTTACCCTCCTTTTCCACTCCACTCTACTATTCTTGACCCTGTTCTGTGTCTTAGGAGGCTGAATACAGGGACTGCATCCACAGACTCCATGGCTCATGATTCTGGCTGGGTTTACCCAGTGTGGAGCTGGCAGGAAACACAGGCTGGCAGGTTGGTTGCTTCTTTCCAAAGCAGCTCCATCTTCCACAGCAGTCTCTCCTCTCTTCCTGGACATCGGCTATCCAGCTGTAACTCTTCCTTGGTTCTCTGTTGCTTCTCATTGCAGGATATACTACTCTCTCTTGTTAGTTTCCACTATTACTGCCCATGGCTCTGTAAATAGCCCCTTTATTAAATTTTCTACCAATTACCCAGTTTGACTGTGCAATCTTTTCCTGTTTATACAGGCAACAATCATATTTGCCCTTTGCTAATGTAAACATTAAGTTAAACTATGTCAAGTGTCTAGCACAGTTCCTAGTATAAAGTAAGTCTTAGTGAATATGACAGTCTGACCCTCCTTTTCCGTCCTATACTATTTGGCCTTTTTAAAGACAAGGTACTAGTTTGTGCTGGTATGGAATCTTTGCTTAATCTGATTTTTAATAGTTTGATAACCTTCTCCTCAAAGAAGTCTTTGTTGCTATAAAGAAAAAAACTACAGTTTACATGAGGGTCATTAGCAAGAAAATGCATCTTTCAATGAGTCATGGCAATCTAAAGAACAGTGTACTTCAACTGTGAGTACCTCAACCAGAGTTAAATATGTGCTTTCAAGAACACATACATCCTCAGACTATGAAAGAGCACAAAGATCAGATAGAAGAAAAAGATTTTATTTGGCACAGATAATACTTTCATGGACAAAATCTTGCTTACAAAAATTTGTTTTAGAGGTGATCAATAATATTTCTAGGTCAAGTTTCCTATAGATTCTGTGGCCAGAAGAGTAACTGAGAATTAAATAAAATTGAATTAAATGACAGAATAGCTGTTAGGAAATGATCAAGTCTTCCTTTCTTCCATAAGATGATGACAGAAGAATAAAAGGTCTTCTTTCCTTGTAGTAGGGGTGACTGGACCTGTGAGTTCTTCTATCCAGGAATCCTTGCCTTCCTTACCTCCTGGGGGTTGTTAACAGTCAGAGGTGTAATCAGTTGTTGTAGGTATACTGGGAGGAATTTGTGAACACATCTTTGTTATTAAAGGCTTGAAAGTAAGTGTCAGTTGCTAGCCATGCCCAACTCTTTGTTACCCCATGGACTGTAGCTCGACAGGCTCCTCTGTCCATGGAATTCTCCAGGCAAGAATACTGGAGTGGTTGCCATTTTCTTCTTCAGGAGAATCTTCCCGACCCAGGGATCAAATCTGGGTCTCCTGAACTGCAGACAGATTCTTTACTATCTGAGCCACCAGGGAAGACCAGAGGTTTGGTTCCATGTAAATAATCAAGCAGGGGCTTTCCCAGGTGGCACAGTTGAAAACAATCTGCCTGCTAATCCAGGAGACACAAGAGATGCGGGTTCAATCCCTGGGTCAGGAAGATCCCCTGGAGGAGGGCACAGCAACCCACTCTAGTATTCTTGCCTGGGAAATCTGTGGACAGAGGAGCCTGGTTGGCTACAGTTCATGTAGTCCCAAAGACTCAGACACGACTTAGTGACAAAGCACACTCACACACAAAGAGAAAATTAATCAGCAGAAGCACTGTGATTGAGGATTAAAGAAAGGCCCTGTGAAACTGATTGATCCCGGAAGCCAGGGAGGTGGTAGGCATTCTGGTCAAGAGCAGTAGAGGCTGGTGCTCACCGGAACTCAGAGCCATTGTAGTGGTAGAGCACCGATGCCATGCTGGGCTGTGGGCGGCAGGTTGTAACAGTGGTCACATTCTCCACACCTTCCTGTATCTGAGTCCCTTTGAAATGTGACTGTGCAGCCCTTCTCATCAAGAAGTGAAGTTTATTTCTCCACCTCTTCAATCTGAGCTGAATTGTGATGTCTTCTGGTCAATATAAAGCAGTGGGAGGGATGGTATGCCAGTTTCAATCTAGGTCTTAAGAGGCTTTGTGTGTTTCTGCTCTTTCTCTTAGAACCTGGAAAATCTGTCATGTATGCAGATTCAAAACAGCCTACTCTATGAGAGACACATGGCCTGGTCCCCTTCCCATCCCCCATCTGAGAGCCAAACAACCCAAGAAGCCGCTTTGCTGACTCATAGCTCACCACAGATGTTATGTGTGAACCCAAGAAAAACAAAGACTACTCAACAAAGCCCAGTCCCAACTGTCAACCCACAGAACTAGGAACTCATCATGTTTAAATCACTAACTTTTTAGGTTGTTTATTACACAGCAGAGCTAACTGGTTCACTACGCACCTCTGACCTTGGGGTTTTGATCAGGATCTCTATGGCCTAGCTTGGCATGGGAGAATGCTGCTACCTGCCTACGGAAGGGCCATGTTGACCTTAAAAAATTCAGCATCAGTGACCAACGAAGATGCCTAGCACCTACCATTTTGATATCCTTTCTGTCCTTCAGGGTTCTTGTATAATCAAAGGAGGGAGGAAGGGGAGACCCTTGCCTCTATTTCTGTCAGATCAATTGATATTGAATTTTATAACCATCTTAATATGTGGGGACTCAGGTCAAACTTAATTTTAATTAGAAAAATAATAAAACTTGGTTCCGTAGCTTAGGTCATATTTTTAAAATAAGAAAATTTTAAATATTTAATAGTCCCTTATTTGAAACCATAATCTGTGGCTCAGATGGTAAAAGTGTCTGCCTACAATGTGGGAGACCTGGGTTCAATCCCTGGGATGGGAAGATCCCCTGGAGAAGTAAAAGGCAACCCACTTCAGTATTCTTGCCTGGAGAATCCCATGGACAGAGGAGCCTGGTGGGCTACAGTCCATGGGGTCCGAAAGAGTCTGACAGGACTGAGCAACTTCATTTTCACTTCCACTTTCACTTTCATGCCTCAGCTCTCCAAAAATTTTATATCCTGTTTCTCAACCAGTATAGGAGAGATAACTATTGATCACATAACTTTATGGAGGAGGTTTTTGAATTCTGATTTAATGTGTGGTAAATTTAAATAACATATGATTTTTGAGCAAAAATTTGGTCAAGTTGGGCTTCCCTGGTGGCTCAGAGGGTAAAGCATCTGACTGCAATGTGGGAGACCCAGGTTTGATCCCTGGGTCAGGAAGATCCCCTAGAAAAGACAATGGCAACCCACTCCAGTACTCTTGCCTGGAGAATCCCATGGACTGAGGAGCCTGGGAGGCTACCGTCCATGGAGTCACAAAGAGTCGGACACGACTGAGTGACTTCACTTTCTTTCTTTCTTTTGGTCAAGTTATGAGATAGCAAATCAGCGTTCAAGTCCATAGTAGTGACTGTTGAAATGTGTATTTGCAAAGAACTCTGGTCTTAATGGGGCTTCCCTGCTAGCTCAGCTGGTAAAGAATCCACCTGCAATGCAGGAGATCCCAGTTTAATTCCTGGGTTGGGAAGATCCCCTGGAGAATGGATAGGCTACCCACTCCAGTATTCTTGGGCTTTCCTGGTGTCTCAGATGGTAAAGAATGCGCTCCCAATGTGGGAGACGTGGGTTTGAGTCCTGGGTAGCTTCCCTGGTGGCTCAGGCAGTGAAGAGTCTGCTTGCAATGTGGGAGACCCAGGTTCAATTTCTGGGGTTTGGAAGATCCCCTGGAGAAGGAAATGGCAACCCACTCCAGTATTCTTGCCTGGAAAATTCCATGGACAGAGAAGCCTGGTGGGCTACAGTCTGTGAGGTCACAAAGAGTCGGACACGACTGAGTAACTAACACTTTTCCTGGCTCTGTTATTAATTAGTGTAATGCTACATGAGTCATTACTCATATTTGAGCCTTTATCTGCAAACTCAAAAAAAAAAAAAAAAAAGACCTAAATAAGCTTTAAGTTCCTTTGAACTTCTGCTAGTCTTTGTCTCTCCTTCTATGTTTACAATTGGATACCTTTTATTCAGAGGTCTAATTTACTTCTCCATAGAATATCCTTGAACTGATCACTCTTTCCTATAAATCTTTAAAGCAGTTACTAATGATAAGAGTGGGGCAGGCAGCTATTCAGGTCCTGCTTTGTGTTATCTCTGCCCCTGAGGTCTTGTTATCTGTTACCTGTTTATTTGATCTTCTGAACTAGTTTGAAGCCCCCTTGAGGACGAGTGGTGTCTTGTACTTTTTTGACCCTCCATTTTAAATTATAGTATGTAAACCTAAAAATAACCCTATAAAATTATTGCTACACATAAAATTGATTATACTAATAAACTGTGACATACTTTCAAAATATCCTTTTTATCCAATATTAGTTAACACCCCTTTAAGGGCATTGGATGACATATGGTACTTCAGGCAGGTCATTTCACATTTTTGAGATCTAATTTATAATGCATTAGATGGGAAGATTCAGTTAGATCATCTGTAAGAGCCCTTCTTTGTGTACTGGTCTGTCATTTTTTTTAAGGGCTATGGAAGTTCAGGACATAGATATTTGTCATGAGGCTCATTCTTTTTAGCTAGACTTGGTTCTGAGATATATGCTTAGCTTAGAGCCTTGGATGGGCACTCAGCTATTGGAGAAATGCAGGCTGTCTGTCACAGGTGCTCTGGCTGGGTGCCCACAGCATGCTCTTCCATCATCACCCCCAACCTCCCCCCCACACACCAAAACACACACAGCATATTCCACACTGTTGCAAATCTACTAAGAGATGCTGCTTAGCTTAGGGCCACCTTCTGTTCTCAAAGTTAGTATGTTAGATTGACTCTTTTTTGACCAGTTAAGAGCCTAGAGGTAGCAAACTTCATATCTAAACTCCAGATAGTTAAGTTGGGTCTTGATTATAAAACTGTTTTCAAATTTTGTAATGACTTTACAAGATAATTGTTTTAAAAAGATAATGATATCTATCTCTTTGGAAGTAAGCCATGGGCTATTAAAACTGTAGGTCACATAGTCTTTTCACAAAATTACCAATTTGAAACTTGTAGCTGAATAAGAACCTTGTGTAAAACGTGGGGATTGTTGTTTAGAATTCTTCTGTTTTTCTCATAATTTGCATAATTATGATCTGTTTATTCTAAAATTATCTTCTGTGAGTTGGAAATAAAACATGTATACTTCACCAATGATCTGAAATTTATAAGAAGCTCCTTCATAATATTTCTAGTGCACCAAATAAATCAGTATCTGAAAATATTGGTGAAGTGAAGCGATGTGAAGTGAAGCCACTCAGTCGTGTCCAACTCTTTGTGACCCCATGGACTGTAGCCTACCAGGCTCCTCCTGTCCCTGGGATTCTCCAGGCAGGAATACTGGTGTGGGTTGCCATTTCCTTCTCCAGGAGATCTTCCCAACCCACGGATCGAACCAGGGTCTCCTGTATTGCAGGCAGACGCTCTACCATCTGAGCCACCAGGGAAGTCCTGAAAATGTTGGTAGTTTTCAAATTTAAAACTGTTATATGAAAAGATATAAGTAACCCAGTAATTCCATGACAGGACTATATGTAGTATCCGTTTTTCCAAGCAAGGTAAATAACAGCAACAAAGTCCAGTAAAACTTCTCTGTAATACATTTTAAACATATCATCTGGAAGCAATATTACCTTTTGTGAGTAAGACTATGGGCAAGAATCTGGGCTTTAGAAACAGATAATTCTAAGCTTAAAATCCTAGCCCAACATCTTGCTAGATAGGTGTCCCTAACCAAATACTTAAACTTTCTATTCTTTTTCTTCTTTGTAAAATAAGGTAATAATGCTACCTTGCAATATTATTGAGGATTAGATAGAATAATATAGACAGAGTGCCTACCACAGAGGAGTATTGAAGAAAATGATCTATCATGAATAATATCATATTTATGCTATAGAAAGAAAGCATCAATTTTTTTTTCATTTAGTTGGAGTGAATTTATTTTTTACAAAGCACTTGACTTGTTTTGATTAGGTGTGGGTGGAGACATGGTGAGCAATAATGAGTTAAAATGATTTTTCTTTTAATTAAAAAGAAATCAATAACATCTCGGGGATACTCAATTTCTTCCAAAGGGAACATGAGACAATCAATAACAATTCTTGATACAGACGCTGCACAAAGTTGAAATCAAAGCCTACTTCAACACAGATAGTCAGACAAAGGTAACAGGGCTCAGTCCAGAATGCATCCTGCTTGTTTGGAAATGATCCCCAAAACACCTAGGATTAGACATCCAGCAACACCCATGCACTGTGGATTTGAGTAAGGCTTGCATGGGGGCGTAAGTGAATCCCCGGGGTTACGCTTATCTCTTATATCAAACCTCAGTCATTTTATTTTTCAGCACAAGTCCTAACAGAGAGATGGTAACAGTGCTAGAAACAAAGTATTTAATGCTATTTTTCATTTAACCAACATCATCATTACTAATTAATAATTAATTACCCTGGTTCTTGGCTCTGTTTTGGCCAAATAAATTATACCTACTTAACTCATTGAGAGCTTTCCAGGTGGCTCAGTGGTAAAGAGTCCATTTGCCAGTGCAGGAGACATAGGTTTGCTCCCTAGGTTATGAAGATTCCCCTGGAGGGGGAAATGGTAACCCACTCCAGTTTTCTTGCCTGGAAAACCCCATGGATAGAGGAACCTGGTGGGTTACAGTCCATGGGGTCGCAATGAGTTGGATATGACTTAGCAACTGAGTACGCACACATTTAACTTTACTTGACAGAACCTTACTGGAGCTGATGTAGACAGGGACTGATAACAAACAAAGTGAATAATAGATAAACCAAAAAAAAAAAAAGTGAATACTTGTAAATAACAAATAAACATAGGATTGCTAAAAGCCAATCAATAATGAATCGTGATGTTGGACAATGAAAAGAAAACTAAATCCAAAGACAAAAACCTAAGAGTTCTCATCTCAGCTATCTCTCTCATCTCTGAGATTCTGGGTAAGTCATGCTTTCTGGACCTTAGGACCTTTGAGCCTGCTCTACTTTCTAATGGGGGACATGCTTAAGCTACATACTTTGTGACATTCACTGGTGGCCCCTTTGCCTTCACTTAGCTCTCTTTTTAAAATTTTATTTATTTTAATTGGAGGCTAATTACTTTACAATATTGTAGTCGGTTTTGCCATATATTGCCATGAATCAGCCAAGGGTGTACATGTGTCCCCCATCCTGAACCCACCTCCCACCTCCCACACTTAACTCTGTTTTGCCTTTACTTAACTCTACTTTGCCTTTTAAATCTTTTAAACCCCAGATTCATATGGAACTGTAGAAGGCTTCCCTCTTTCCTTATTTCCTCAACAAGAGTCAGACTTTTCTAACTTTTGGGTAATTCCTTGATTCTAAGGCTTTTTGATGGCTGTTAAATTAGAGAGATCCCTGGGAGTGGATGAATTTTAAAATTATTAGACATTTACATTTCAGTAAAATTGCAAAGAGAAAAAAGCAGCAAGATTTATCTTATAGTCTTCCCAGGTGGCACTAGTGGTAAAGAACCACCTGCCAAAAGAGATGCAGTTGGATCCCTGGATTGGGAAGATCCCCTGGAGGAGGGCGTGGCAACTCACTCCAGTATTCTTGCCTGGAGAATCCCATTGACAGAGGAGCCTGGTGGGCAAACGTCCATAGGGTCCCAAAGAGTCAGACACAACTGAAGCAATTTAGCACAGCATGCATGCCCTGTAATAGAAATTACCAGCTGTCTGTCAGTCCCTATTCTTTCCCGGCGGTCTTCCCTTGTGGCTCAGCTGGTAAAGAACTGCCTGCAATGCAGGAGACCCCAGTTTGATTCCTGGGTTGGGAAGACCCCCTGGAAAAGGGATAAGCTACCCATTCCAGTTCTTCCCCATTAGCCATTTTATAAAACTCCTGATTTTCAGCTGGGCACAGGTTCACCCAGAAGAGGGATTACATTTCCCAGTCTCCCTTGCAAGTATGTATGATCACAAGATGAAGTTCTAGGCATTGTAATATAAGAGCAGTGGTGTATTTAAAGGGATACTGGGATGCATCATTTTCATCATCATTTCTTCCTTCTTGCCAGCTAGACTGTGGATGGAAGAGCTGGAGCTCCAGCGGTCATCTTGGGAATGAAACTCATAGATGGTGACCGATAAAGTGCTTTTTCGACTTTAGGGAGATAACTGAGGTCCTGTCCATTTTTGTTTCTTTAGTTTATCACTGGCTAGCTTTTTTTCACTCTCTTAACCCACTTAAATAACCAACGAAGGCAGGAGAAACAAAACAGAACTAAGATCCCCTTAACCTTTCACAACTCTCTTTTTTTTGCAACTCAATTTTCAGGGGTTCTTGGTTTACTCAAACAATAATAAACCCATAACGTTTCAACATTTGTAATATTTTAACATGTTCTGTAGTATCAGACCCTGAATTCTGAGAGTTTCAGAAGGTGATCATGATAGTACAAAAGATACAGGAAATTCTTTTGAAGACAGACAAGCTCTAAGTGGCTCTGCAAATTCTTATCATTAAATGTCAATAACTATTTGCAGAAGGCTTATGTCTAATAAGCAACTGAAAAATATATTGATATTGGTTTTTACCTTTTAATTTTATTTGTTATTAGTTAATTTAAATGAAATTGCTCTAACCTTCACATAACCTCAACTGTGAGGGGAGCTGTGCTTCAACTGTGTTTTCTGAGTAGTTATAAAAACTATTTACCTAGGTGATACCACATTATATTTTCATTGATTGCAAGAATTGAAAACAGGTCTAGATTTCTTTCTTTTTTTTTTTTTTTTTTGAAGGCAAAACAAAAAGCACAATCTAAAATTAATAGAACATTTAAAACATGGTAGTTTCCCAGTACACTGTTATTGCAATATTGAGTCAGTCTATGAAGTTTTGAGATTTATACTTTTGAAAAATTCTTACATATAAAAGATTTTAAGGCAGTATTTCTCAAATAATGGCAAAGAAGCACTGCATCAGAATCTCTAGAGTGTTTGTTGAAAATGCTAATTCTCAGACTCCTCGGTCACATCTAGTGAATCAGAATCTCTCCGCATGCCTTGAGAATACGAATTTTAGCACCTTTAAGAGATTTTCAAGCACATTTAAGAACCTCTGTTCTACTGCTTTGTCTAGTGCAATGAAGTTTCAAGCTGTTTTTGCTGTTGTTACTCCCATATTTCTGTCAGTATCAAGTTCATTCCTTCTCCATTCTGCCTCCAGTAATTATTCTGACCACAAAGTGAAAGGCAAGAATCATTACTGCACTGATTAACATTCACTCTTGGGGGAAAAGGAGTTTTTAGATGGGTACAGAGAATATGGATAGTCACACATATTTGTCAGTTGAGGGGAAGGTAAGTGTAATACAAGTACATTTTCCAAGATTTCAAAACCATTTTTGAACCAGCCAGGGAGGAGTATGATTGTAATGTAAGGAATGACTCTCTGTTGAAAGGACAGGATAGCTTAATAGAGGTCTCCTATCTTGTTCTGTGACGGTGTTTCTGGGCTCTGGTGATGAATGTGTTCATTTTATATGACTTGCTTTGGGTAAATAACCCAGTCCCGTATCAGCTCTCCAGCCTTGGGCCGGCAGAGGTTGTGTGTGCGCTCTAATGACGGTGGACGGTGCCCGGGGGAGGGCCTGGGGAGGGGCTGCCCGGTGCGATCGCTCCCCTGGCACTTCCTAAGACTCCCAGTTCTTTCTCTGCAGCCGGTACTTGAAGACTCCAAGCTTTCCCCTCGGAGGAAAAAAACCCGTCTATCTAAATCAGCTGTACTCTACTCTCTTCCCTCGTTTCTCCCTCCGCCGGGCACCACCCCCACCCCTTCCATTGTGTAGTGCGTCTAGCCCGGCTTCCTGCGTGAGACCTTAACCTCACTTGGAGCAGGAGGGATTACTGAGAATTTCGGAACCTTGAGTTGCAATGGAGCTGTACGGAAAGGTAAGCAGAAGGGAGCTCCTCCGCCTGCTCCGCGTGAAATCTCGCTTTCATGGACTTTGTGTGTGTGAGTGTGTGTGTGTGTGTGAGTATACTCGCGCGCGTGGGCGCCTTCTCAGTGCAACTGTGTGAGTAAACCGCTTTCTTTATGTGTGTACCATTCATTGTCGTTCTCCCCCGCGTTTGCTGAATGAGATTGTAAAACCACCCTACTCTGCCTATGGAAATGTACAAACTTTCCCGATTGGGAATGGGGACGTGTAGGGCGGAGAGTTCCAGAACACAGTGCAGGTTTCGTTTAGATTGTAAATTAGCACAAGGTAGTGCGTTTCCTAACCAGGAAAATCACAATGTAGCTTCGGAAGCCGATAGGTAGCAAAGAAAAATCTCCAGCTGAGATGAATGAACTGAGGTCACTTTCGCCTGCACCTTGCGAGGGAATAGCTCGGGAGGCTGAGAGCACTAACAACCAGGAGCGAGTCCAAAAGAGAAGGGAGGCTCCGCGGCCGAGTCCTACTGGAGAAGCAGCCCGTTTAAATGCTGGCTTGCCGGGAAATGTAGTTTACTGCTCCGCGGTTTGCGGGGAAGCTCAGCTAGGCTAGACTACAACTCCCAGGAGCACTCGGGGCTCCGGGCCAGTACGCGTGTGCGGCGCCAGGAAGGGACAGCTCCAGTGCTGATGTTGGAGCCGGTTAGCGAACCCCGAGTGCAGAGTGGAGCGTGAAGCGCGCGGGCTGTGCACGCTTGACCGGGCGCCCGAGCCAGCACTGTGTTAGCCAGGGAGAAAGGACACTTTGCGAACAATGAGACACGAAGCTCCCATGCAGGTGGGTCTATATAGAAAGTGTGGCCTCGGGAGGAATTGAGAGAGACGCTTTCTCCCTCGCTCCAAGTACAAACTGCGCCCGATCTAAGGGAAGGTCTTAGGCAGCCATCCGCCGGGACGCGGTTCAGACTTGGTCCTGGGGACAGAACCCCGCTCCGCGGGGCTGTGATTGGGGCTGTTTTGAGGAGGGATAGGAGTATACATTATCTTCCCGGGCTCCACAAGGAGGATAAGAGTGTCTAGAACGTCAACCCGGGCAAACAAAAGTCAGAGGAACATGCCATCTCGTATTGGTATTGATTGTTCCTCCTGTCTTGCCTGGTTCGTGATCACGGGGCAGACACACCAGGTCTGGTGTTGCGAGCTGTCTACTGGAGTCGGTATAGAGCAAATTCCGCTTAATTAAGAGCTCTCTAAGAAAGGAGAAACCAATGTTAGAGTCCCCAAAGTCTCTTTCTTCAATTAGGGTTCTAGTAATAATGAGCAAACACTTCAGGGCTTCACTCTTCCCAGAAGTATGCAAGCCCTTTATCTGTGTCCACACTGGTTTACTCCTGCGTTTCAGAGACTCTCCTCCAAGCTTTCCTGACTACTGTGCCCATTTGTTTTCCGTTCCGATTCCTGTTTAAGTCACGTTCTTATGTTTGCTTCCTTTGACTCCCTGCAAAGGTGCCTCTGCCTAAGCATCGTGCTTAAGTTCTGTTTTTAAGTAAAGATGAGTGATGCTTTCTCGTTTGTATGTATAATCAGTTATTACTAACCATCAGCCTGTGTTCATTATCAAGGAGAGTGATCCCATTGCGTAACAGAAAGGCACTTTATGAATGAATTGAGAGGGAATGGAACACACCGTTTGGAACGTGTTGTCTCTCTTGAGAACCCACCCCTGCTGCCAAATCCAGCAATATAAATGTTTGACTTTAATTTGAATTTAAAGGTTTTCCAACTGTTTTTCCTCAAAAAATCAAGGGCTTTAAACGTATGCGTCAATTTACTTTTCATTTATGGTGTGGGTTATGTATGGCTTCTCAGGTGGCTCTAGTGGTAAAGAACGAGTCTGCCAATGCAGGAGATGTAAGAGACGCGGGTTTGATCCCTGAGTCGGGAAGATCCCATGGAGAAGGGTATGGCAACCCACTCTAATATTCATTCATGGGTTATGTATATTAAGAGATGTTGACTGTTAAGTGAAAAAAATTTAACTGTTTGTTGAAGCATTATATTAATGAAAGCTCTTAAATTGCCTTATGAGTTACTGAAAACTTGATTTGTTCCAGAGAACAGTTGCCCTGCTGTGTATCTTCTAATACCTGTCTTTGTGACTTAGTTTTTCATTATAGACCTGATGTGAAAAGAATCTGGACAGACAATAAAGGTACAGGCTGTTGTAATCAAGATGTATTGGCTTATGATAATTTCCCATTACTGGAGTTACTGCCAAGAGCCAACTGGCTACATTAATCATATTTGATTACAAGTAAACATTGACAGTAGACTTTAAAAGTAGATTGTTAGTATTCAACATTAACCCCATATATGCACTGAAGTCTTTATGTTAAAATAAATGACTAACAAATTGATCACAGTGCATCTTGATTTTTATTTTCTTACAGTATTTATTTTCTTACAGGTATTGCTTAGACTGTTCAGAAGGGTCATCAAAATATTACAGAACTACATGAAATTAGTGCCCTAAGAAATATTTAAAATCAATTCGTATCAACTTTGTAGTAGGCACTGCAATTCTAAAATTTAGTCAGAACTTTAATGAATAATTAGTATAAAAACGGGTAACAAAATTAATTTGCTTCTGCAGTTATTTTCATATTTGGGATGTATTTTATTCATTGACTTGGTTTTTTTAATTTAAAAATTTTAATGCCCAAATGCTATATTGAATAACATGTACATTTAAAAAAATAAAAAACTTTTTTCTGTAGTATATTTAAAGCACATTTATTGATTCAGTTTACCAAGTAAATTGTTGTGGTGGCCAACTCTCAATTACTGTCAGGTTTTCAAAAATATAATGATAGGAAGAATAAAAACTATAAACATGCTTTATATATATGGCAAATATTGCCTTAGCACTTGCACTTGTGAATCATAATCACATTCCAGATGACTTTGATATATGAAAATATAATCAGATGAATAATTGACATTTTTTCCATTTAAAGACCAAACCATATCATTTAAAATGCTAATTTACTTTTTATATTTTCTTAAGTCAAAGAACCCTTTAAAATTGTTCAATATATTTTAAAAAAGTATTTATTGTGCCTTTGTACATAGCTTGGTGCTCTGTTCAGTATAGCTGTCTTTGATATATGCAAATTTTCTGAAGAATATTTCTCTTTGAGTTGATGCAAAATGCAGGATAATAGCAGTAATAGTCTTTGCTGTCTGTATTTCCAACTAAATAACCAGGAATAGCATTTGGTAAGTGTTCCAAATGATGGATTACAATTTTAATGCAGGAGATGGTCATTTTGTGTTTTTTCCTTTAGTGCCTCCATAAATCCCGAGGACCAAATGAAATGGGGAATAGCAGTGCTCATGACTTAAGGGCAACACTTTCATGAGCAAATTATCATTTGATTCAGGAGCCTGATTGAACAAATTCCAGTTTATCTAGTGCTTTGTCTGTGCCAAGCACTGTGCTTTGCAGTCAGATCTATGTGTGTGCGTGTGTGTGTGTGTGTGTGTGTGTGAGAAATATAAAACAGTCCTAGAGGTCACCATTACCTTAATTACAGGCAGATAACTAGAGCTTTATATGATTAAACAACTTGACCAACACGGTAAATTCAAAATTCTGCTAGATCTCTAGGAAGCCCATGTTGTTTCCGCTATTATTTTGGGTTCCTTAAGAAGACACAAAAAGGTGATATAAAGAATGAGTGCCATGTTGATTTTCATTTGGATCAGAAAAAGGAAAATTGTCTCTTCTGTTTATAAAATTATCTTATATAAACTAAATCAAATATTTGAGAAGGGTCAGTGTTTTAAAAATGGCTAGCTCTTTGTCTTCCTGGTTTAAATTTCTTATAGCTTTACTTACACTCTCCAAGGACCAAAGTGGAGTTCATTGTCTGTGTTTAAATGCTTCATCTTCAGTTTTGTTATCCACAAGCTTTCTTCATGTAGGTGTGAAAGTACAGAGAGCCCTCTAACTACTTCAGTTCAGTTCAGTTCAGTTCATTCACTCAGTCGTGTCCGACTCTTTGCGACCCCATGAATCACGCACGCCAGGCCTCCCTGTCCATCACCAGCTCCCGGAGTTCACTCAGACTCACATCCATCGAGTCAGTGATGCCATCCAGCCATCTCATCCTCTGTCGTCCCCTTCTCCTCCTGCCCCCAATCCCTCCCAGCTACTTAGGAAACCAAAGAAAAACAACTACTCAAAGCGTGGAGCGGTGTGCCAAAAAAGGTTGTTTGGCTAAAAATGAGGAAGATTGAAGAAAGAGTATGCTGAAAGTGTAGAAAGTGTAGGCTGAAAATGAAGTTGAGGTGGAAAGCACAATAGATATTAAATACAGCCATGCTGTATAACAACAACAAAAAAACTTAGAAACAAGACCTAAGTAACGTTGTTTCATTTGTCTGTGAGAAGTCCACAGGCAATCTTGCATTTTATTACTGTTGAATTTCTACCACATCCAACTTCAATTATGATCCCTTTATCTTTACATAACAAATGGAAGTTTAGTCCTCATCCCTTACAGAGACGGAGAAAAGCCATAGTTAACATTGGAGAAACAAGAACTTCTTTCTTGCTCGATTTGAGCAAATTCCTCAAGTATCCATCTTTCTTCTGTAAGGGAAAGTGGAGGGTAGAGAGGGAAATTGCCATAAAAGCAAATTTCTATGGTGTAAGAATGATTTTCCGTTTTCAGTTTAAAGAGTTGTGGAATCATTACATGGCATAACCACAATTTCCCCCTGCCATTTTAAGCTTATATTGGAACTGCAAATTCCTTTCTTGACCATCATATTCCATATGCTAAAAATTGAGTTTTCCTGGGAATTTATGAGGAGTTGCACCGCCTAAAAAAGATGTATTGGTTAAAGGTCATCCAACAGTTTTCTACATTTATCATTCACTAATAAGTTCCAGAGCTTCTAGGGCAGTCCTCTTAATAGATCATAGATTTTTACCATGCATACTATGACCTGTGAAGATGAAATATTTTAGGTTTATTTGGAATTATGTAAATTTTTAGCATTTTTCATTTGTTTATAGTTTTTGAGATACTTCTATACATTGAGATGCATGAATATTAAGTGAATAATTTGATGATTCTTAATAAGTAGATACACCTATGTAATACATACCTATAAAGATATAGAACATTTCCATTCAACCCAACAAGTTCCTTTATTTTACTTTCTTTTTCTGGTTAATCTACTGATATAGTAAGATCATCATAAATTAGTCCTGTTTATTCTAGAACTCTAGATAGTTCTGTAAAACATACAAAATGAACATATTGCAGAATATATAGAGTGTACTCTTAAGTCTAGCTTATTTTGCTCATTATAATGTGTATGGAATTCATTCATGTTGTTGCATGTGTCAATAATTCATTTTGTTTTATTGACACATTATACTGGTGTATCAATCTGCCTTTTAAAATCTGTTCTTCTGTTGATGGATTTCGAGGTAATTTCATTAGGGGCTACTATAATGAAGGTTATAAATGTTATCATATTGGTCTTTTTATAGTAATATGTTTTTATTTCTCTTGGGTAGATACCTAAAAGTAGAATTGCTGAGGTGAAGGATAAGTCTTTGTTTAACTTTGTAGGAAACAGTCAAGTCTCTAGCTAGAATGATAGTACCATTTCATATGCTCACCAACAGTGTGTGAAATTCTAGTGGGTTCACATCCTCAACAGTGTCTGGTGTCAGTGGCCTTTTAAATCAAGGCCACTTTAATTGGCGGTTGTGGTGTCTCATTGTGATTTGTATTTCTGATGACTGTGATTTTTAGCATATTTATATGTTTACTGACCATTTGCCTTTCTTCCTTTATGTAGTGTCTGCTTAGCCTTTTATCCATTATTGGGGTTGTCTTTTTATTATTTAGTTGTAGGAGATCTTTATGTAGTTTTTTTTTTTAATCTGTTGTTTATATATTTATTTATATAGCTTTGAAACTAGTTCCTCAAATGTATTAAAATATTCTCTGCCAGTCTGTGCCTTAAATACTCATATCTTATGAGTGTCTTTTGATGAGAATTTTTATTTTAATGAAATTTAGGTTATTAATTTTAAGTGGTGTCTATATCTGGATTCTGTACTTTCTTTGATTTATTTCTCTAAACTGTGTCCTGAGACCTTACTACATTTATTTGTTATTTGTAGTGCTCAGTCACTCAGTTATGTCCGACTCTTTGCGGCCCCATGGACTATAGCCTGCCAGGCTCCTCTATCCATGAAATTTTCTGGGCAAGAATACTGGAGTGGTTGCCACTTCCTATTCCTGGGGATCTTCCCAACTCAGGGATCTAACCCAAGTCTCTTGCATCTGCTGCACTGACAGGCAGATTCTTTAGCACCATCAATTGAAATCCTTAAATTCCTTAAGAATTTCTCCATAAGTGATTGTATGATTTGCAAATAGAGGCAGTTCTTTCTTTCCAAAGACCTTTTTTTTTTTCCTCACTATTTCTTATTCCACAGGATAGGATAGCTAGTGCAGTGTTGAGAAGTGATGAGCAGGTATTCTTATCTTATTCCCAGTCTTGGGGAGAAGCCATCTTTCACCATTAAGTATGAAGTTAGCTGTAATTGTTTTATTGTTGGTGGTGGTATAGATATCTTATCATACAGAAGTTTCTTTTGAGTCCTAGCTTGCTGAGAGTATTTGTTTTCAATACAAGTGGGTGCTGAATTTTGTCAAATCCTTCTTCTGCATCTATTGCCATGATCACATGGTTTATCTCCTTTATTCTGTTGGATTATACTGATTGATTTTTAGTTAATCTGACATTCTTTAGATAAAGCCAGTTAGTTATTATATATTCTCTGGATGCAATTTGTAATTTGTTGTAGATTTTTGCCTTCAAATTCAAAATGGATATTAATATATGATTTTCTTTTAATGCCTTAATGAGGTTATAATATAGAAGTTATGCAGACCTTATAAAACAAGTGAGAAGTGTTTGGGAATTTGCTGTTTGAATGATTTTGTTGTGTAAGATTGATGTATTTTATTCCTTAAAGTGTTTGGTAGAGTTTATCACTGAAGCTATTGGAGCCTGGAGTTTTCTTTGTGGACATTTTTTTTTTTTTAAACAAATGACACTTTTTTGATATACAAATATCTCTATCATCCAACTACCTACACTCTCATGTCCCTATCTCCCTTTAGCAGAATAGCCTTCTCCATACCCCATGCTGAGATGTCTGTGGCCTTTCTGGAACATACCAGTAAATTATATTACATAACGAAAGAGCCTTTGCCAATATAAGTCATGCTATGTATTTTAAAATAAGATTGACCTGATTCTCAGGTGGGTCCAATCTAATTACCTGAGCCAATAAAAGCAGAGAATTTTCTTTTGCTGGAGTCAGAGAGATGTGGCAGAAGGGGAAGTCACAAGTTTGAAGCATGAGGATTGTTGGCCTAAAGATAAAGAAGCCTATATATCAAGGAAATAGGGACCTCAGTCCTGTAACCACAAGCAACTGAATTCTGCCAACAACTTGTAAAAACTTGGAAGTGGAATCTTCCCCCAGAACAGTCAGGTAGGAACCAGCCCAGCTGACACATTGATTTTCATCTTGTAAGGCCTTAGCGGTATGAGCAGAGGACCTAGCTAAATTACCCTGTGTCCAGATTTCTGACTTGTTAAGTAGTGATTGAGCGTTGTCTTAAACATTCAGTATCACTGCAGGAGAAAAGTATTTATGCCTATATAACATTTTCTATTTCATCTTGGGTTGGTTTTGGTAATTGTGTTTTTCACCTAATTTTTCAAATTTATTGACATAAAATTGTTCAAAATATTTTACTATCTTTTAATTTCTCTAGATCTGTAATGATATCCCCTCTTTGATAATATAAATTCTCTTTTTTTCTCCCTACCTCCCTTTTACCAGTCTTACTAGATATTTATCAATATTATTAATGTCTTCAAATGACCAACTTTTCCCTTTGTTAACTTTTTTGTTATTTATTTTTTATTTTATTGACTTGGGATTTAAAAAAACAACTATGTTCTTTATACTAACTTTAATAGAACCATTTTGTTTATTAGGCTTCTTAAAGTAGAAATTTAGATCACTGAGTTTAAATGTTCCTTTTTAAGAATAAGCCTGGTATTTACAATGATAAATCTCTAACAACAACTTTAGTAGTTGACTCTCACAAATTTCTGAGTGTAGTATTTGCATCATATTTTATTTTAAACTATTTGCTTCTTGTGATGTTCTTCTTAATCAATGGGTTTAGAGATATATTGTTTAATTTTCCAAATACCTGCATCTTTTCCAGATAGTTTATCAACATTGATGTCTAATTAAATCCTCCTGCTACCAGAGAACATATTCTTTAAGATTTCAGTCTTTGAAAAAAAATTTAGGCTTGTTTTTAGGCTAGTGTGTGGTCTAACTTCATGAGCATTCCATGTGCTCTGTGAATGCTCCATGCAACAGTTCTGAAGTGTAGTGGTATTGTGTTGTGTTGGAATATCATGGTATTGTATGGTGTTGCTGAGATCATCTCTAACCTTACTATTTTTTGTCTAGTTATTCTATCAATTACTGAAAAAAAGATTTTAAAATCCCCAATTATAGTAGTCAGTCTTTCAGTTTTTTTTAGTCCTTTCAATGTAGCTTTATATATTTTGAACTTCTTTTATTAAGTGCACTGCTGCTGCTGCTAAGTCGCTTCAGTCGTGTCCGACTCTGTGCGACCCCATAGACGGCAGCCCACCAGGCTCCCCCGTCCCTGGGATTCTCCAGGCAAGAACACTTGAGTGGGTTGCCATTTCCTTCTCCAAAGCATGAAAGTGAAAAGTGAAAGGGAAGTCACTCAGTCATGTCCGACTCTTAGCGACCCCATGGACTGCAGCCTACCAGGCTCCTCCATCCATGGGATTTTCCAGGCAAGAGTACTGGAGTGGGGTGCCACACACACATATATAATTGTTGTGTCTTCCAGAAAAAATTTCCTGGCTTTTGTTATGAAATCTCCCTTTATATTTTTAGCAATGCTCCTTGTCTTAAAGTGTATATAAATACACTCTTTCTTAATAGTGTCTCATGCATACACTCATACACACATATATTTATGCCTCTGTGTGTGTGTGTGTGTATAATATGTATATAGTCCTATTTTTACTTTCAACTTATATGTGACTTTATATTTAAAGTGTGAATCTTATGGTCTGAGTATAACTGGGCCTTGCAGTTTATCCAGTCTAGAAAGTATCCTTTAGCTGGGATTTTTCCCCATTCTCATGTGTTGCGTTTATCAATATGATTGATAACCAGCATTTAAAACCAGCATTTTGCTCTTTGTTTTGGGGTCAGCTCAGGGGTTTGAATTAGCTTCTGAGATACGTAAATTTATACTTTTAACCAAATTTGAAAGATATTTAGCTATATTTCTTCAAATGTTTTTCCATCTCATTATCTCCTTCTGTTTTCTTCTGAGACTCCAATTACATGTATGTTAGACTTCAGATATTGTTCTACAGATCACTAGGCTTTTCTTTATGTTTTTCTTTTTTTCTTTCTCTTTGTCAGTTGTATGATTTCTGTTAATTTATCTTCAAGTCATTGACTCTTTGCTATCATCTGCAGCCTTTTGTTAAACCCATTGAGGAAATGTCTATTTCAGTTACTGTTTTTCCTTTCGGGCTCCATGTTGACTTCTTTTACATTAGAAATATGTTATATTGCCAAGTGAAGATAGATAACACTCTCTAGGGAAGAGATATTTGAATATTGGAAGAGCCTATAGTAGGATTAATTTACAGTATTGTGTAGAACCAAGAAAGCACAGTGAGCCTTTTATAGAAAAAGTGATAAATATAAATAATATTAGTGCTTTGATTATTCCTTATAGATTTCTAGGGGAAATATTCATGTTCACATTTTAATTTTTATCCTTTAATATTTCTATGATTGTTGCTTTTGTGATACTGTGTTTTTCTTTGTGTTTTTCAAATAGGAGTGTGGGCTTCAAGACACTTTCAAAAATTTGAACAAGGTGCAAAATTATAAAAATAAAGCATTTCAATAATTGCTTCCCTTTATCAACTAATATATTCCTTAACAGCTTTAACTCTGAAGAAACATCAACACCAACATGTTTCAGATTGGTCTGAAGCATTATGTCAGTCTTATGGGGGTCATGAACTATTCTTCTGTCCACTAAACGGTGAAACGTAAGAGTCAATGTCCTAGGTCTTCAATTGCCTTGTTATTGTTCAGTTGTTAAGTTGTGTCCAACTCTTTGTGACCCCACAGACTGTGGCATGCCAGGCTCCTCTGTCCTCCACTTTCTCCCAGAGTTTGCTCAAATTCACGTCCATTGAGTTGGTGATGCTATCTAACCATCTCATCCTCTGCTGCCCCCTTCTCCTTTTGCCTTCAATCTTTCCCAGCATCAGGGTCTTTTCCAAAGTGTTGCCTCTCTGCATCAGGTGACCAAAGTATTGGAGCTTCAGCTTCAGCGTCAGTCCTTCCAGTGAATGTTCAGGGTTGATTTCCTTTAGAACTGACTGGTTTGATCTCCTTGCAGTCCAAGGGACTCTCAAGAGTCTTCTCTAGCACCACAGTTCAAAAGCATCAATTCTTTGGTGCTCAGCCTTCTTTATGGTCCAACTCTCACATCCATAGTCATGTCTCTGATTTTTAACATGCTGTCTAGGTTTGTCATAGCTTTCCTTCCAAGGAACAAGTGTCTTTTAACTTCATGGCTGCAGTCACTGTTTGCAGTGATTTTAAAGCCCAAGAAAATGAAACCTGTCACTGTTTCCACTTTTTCCCCTTCTATTTGCCATGAAGTGATGGAACCAGATGTCATGATCTTAGTTTTTCGAATGTTGAGTTTCAAGCCAGCTTTTTCACTCTCCTCTTTTACTTTCATCAGGAGGCTCTGTAGTTCCTCTTCACTTTCTGCCATTAGAATGGTATTATCTGTGTATCTAAGGTTGTTATTTTTCTGGCTTTCCTAGTTGCCTGTTGCTGCTTCTGTAAGTCGCTTCAGTCATGTCCGACTCAGAGTTGTAAAAGGACAGGGTCAGTAGTTCCCTGATGAACTCTTCAGTAAGCTGATTGGATTGAGTGCAGCATTAGGAATTCAGCTCTGGCAAACCTGAAAGAGCCTCATTTTGTGCCCACTTGGCCACCTGAGAAAACCCTGAAACCATGGTCACTTTGCTCCTACACTCTCAGCTTTTCATGGTCTGGGAACCCAAATCATAAGGTAACTTGAAGAGGTGATCCTCCTCATAGTCTACCTGCTTTTAGTTTAATTACTTGTTATTTGTTAGGAGCGATTCAGATGCATGTCTGAGTCTCATCAACTAGAAACTCTTGGTAGCCAACAGGATGAATGCCTCCTGCTAAAATAGCCATAGCTTGAGGACCATTAAAGAGCTTGAGGAAAGACCATGTTAAGTACCAATTAGCAAAATATGACCCCAGGTGACCCTTATCTATGGTGTTTGCAGTTAAAGGCAGTTTTCCTTTGAATGTTTGAGTCACTGAACACCTGTCGGTAGTAGGGCTGATGAAAGGCAACAATGGAACCACAGCACACCTGTGCGTGTGAGCCTTCTTTTAGTGCGCATGCTTGGGCAGGCTGGGCCTTTGTAGTAAATGATAGTAGCAGTGGCTTTAGAATGAAAAGCCCAGATGGTTGTAAGTATAAAGGTGGCTCTGTCCGCCATTCCCATTGCACAGTCTGGAAACACAACCTTGTAGACTGCTAACCCAGTTTCCTCGAGAATGGTCCAGATAGCCCCATTGTCTCATAAATGGGGTTTGTCCCCCTATCCATGACTGGAAGGGAAATGCCCAGATTTTGAAGGAATCTATAGCAAATCCCTGGAGGCATTTTTCAAGGGCTTAAGTATTTAAAACTAATATGAAACATCTGTAAAATGTTTAAAAACATTAAATGAAGTGAAATGTTTAATGATGAAATTTGTGGTGGGAGGGGGGAAGCACATGTTAATATTAAAAGTTAGTTTTTATTTTCCCCATTGGAGATTTTTAGGGTATTTTACTAGGTGTTTTTATGAGAGTTTTTTTTTTTTTTTTTTTTTACCATATAGTACATATGTGGTAAAAAGAAATGTCTACTGTTAACATTTGTCTACTCTTTTACATATGTCTATTGTTTAGCCTTTTTCTTCTTCTCAGGAAGAGGTATTCTTTATTTTGTGGTTTCAGTTTAGACACTGACCTCCTCTAGCTATTGGATCCCTTTTTATGGAATGGAGGGAAGTAAAATCTAATTGTGGGTTATTTTAAAAAATGACTGATGAGGGAAGTCCAGGCCACGTTCCACAGAGCCTTGTGTGCGCTGAGAACAGGATTGCTGCCTCTTCCTAGGTGGTGCCTTCTCCGAGTCTGACAGAGAGCTCTCCGTGAGTTGTATCACTGATCCTCAGAAGATTCTGACTCCTACCAGGGCAGAGTTAATTGTAACAACGTTTCTCAGAATTCAGCTTTTCTGGCAGGCTGGGCATTCTAGGGTATAGACTTTCTGTGCCAAGTCAACATTCTGGTGAGATCTGCTGTCCCCATCAGTGAAAGAGATGACTGGTGAAGACGGCAGCTGATAGAGAGCTCTAGGGTCCCCATGGATCCAGGACTCTGTGTCAGATTGCTCAGTCTCCTCGTACATACATCCTGAGGTCTTGACAGTGGGCACCTGCCCTGGCTTCCCTGCCAACACTTGTTAATCCAATAAATTCTAAACCTGACTGATCCAGAGAATCACATGGGGAGCTTTAACAATTTAGATCCCGGCCCCACCTTGACTATTCTAATTTTGCAGAATTCAGGAGGAGTTTCCCAGGTTTGGAAATCTTGGATGTAGTGAAGATTCAGTTTTGTATTCCTAAGTAAAAACATATCCAGCTCTACAGAGCAGGTATGTGTGTGTGTGTGTTACTCTGTTGTGTCTGACTCTTTGCAGCCCCACGGACTGTAGCCCACCAGGCTTCTCTATTAATGGGATTCTCCAGGCAAGAATACTGGAGTGGGTTGCCATTTCTTAACTCTAGGGCATCTTCCCAACCTCTTACCTCCTGCATTCGCAGGTGGGTTCTTTACCGCCTGAGCTATCAAGGAAGCCCGAGAGCAGGTATATGAGAACACAATGTCTGCTATTTCTTGCTACCAAGAAATGATGAGAAGGCATATATATTTTATCCATATCTATGAGAAAGTTTTAAAGGATTTTTTACATTTTGTTGCTAAGAGAAAGGCTCTTTCATTTTTATAAATTGACATCTACATTTAGGAAGTGTGAATGTCAAGAATGTTTGATGACTTTTTTATATTTTAGACTTAATTTTGTTTTAAAAGAGCTGTATATGGAGAAGATGTTGCTAGGCTTTGCAGGATCCTGGATTTTCAACCAGTCCTTCTGATTGCACCACCTAGAAACATCTAGTGTGATCTACCATCCCAGCTTGCAGATTTTAACACTGAAAGTTCTGCTGTGTACCATGAAACACCTCAGTTTTGGGCAAACAAGAAAGTTGGTGACTCTAGCTACACCCTAGGAACAAGACACTTGGTGTCTTCAATCCTAAGGCCATTCCAGACTTGCCTGGGCTCTGGTGGACTTCCCTAGCAGGCCTAAGGTTCCCCTTTCTCTAGTCATGCACTTCCAGATCCCAAACTTTTGTTGACCTTTCTGTGCTACTTCTCTTTGTCTATCTGGAATTTTACTTTTGTGGATACCCTTTGCATTATTTTAGAAAGGTGTTAGCAAATGATGGAAATAACCATCCTGTATGCAAGATATTGTTTATTTATTGTGGGCTTTGAAATTTTTGTTTCTGTTGAGATAGAATTGAAATATATTGATAACATTGTATAGCTTTAAGATGTACACCAATTTGACTTGATATGCTTGTGTATTACAGTATAGTCACCACGATCGTGTTAGCTAATACCTCTACGTATCGTATAATTATCATTTCTTGTACATAGTGGGAACAATAAGTTCTAGTCTCCTAGAGACTTTGAAGTTTATCATGCAGTATTGTTGTCTATAATGTTATTGTGGACTTTGATGGTTTATCAAATTGCACATCAGAGATTAGGTGAAACTTTACCTAAAACCTATTCCAAGGCCCCAGAAGAAGAGAGTTTCCCCCTAACTACTAGGAGTTAGTTCCTAGAGCCCCCTTTCTTTTTAAAATCTATTAAACTGTAGTTGATTTACAATATTATGTTAATTTCTGTTGAACAGCAAAGTGATTCAATTATATATATATATATATATATATATATATATATAATGCACACGTTCTTTTCCATATTCTTTTCCGTTTTGGCTTTATTGTAAGATATTGAGTATAGTTCCTGGTGCTATACATAGGACCTTGTTCTCTATTTCTGTGAGTCCGTTTCATAGATACATTTATTGTGTCATATTTTAGATTCGACATGTAAGTAATATCATATGGTGTTTATCTTTCTGATTTACTTCATTTAGATTGATAATCTCTAGGTCCGTCCATGTTGCTGCAAATGGCATTTCATCCTTTTTTATAGCTGAGTAATACTCCATTGTGTATATGTATCACATCTTTATTCATCTGTTGATGGACACTTAAGTTGTTTGTGTCTTGGTTATTTTGAATAGTGCTGCTATGAGCATAGGGGTACAGGTATCTTTTTGAATTATAGCTTTGTCTGTATATATGCTTGGGAGTGGGATTACTGGATCATATGGCAACTCTAGTTTTAGTTTCTTGAGAAACCTCCATACTGCATCAGTTTACATTCCCACCAATGGTGTTCCCTTTTTTCCCACACCCTCTCCTCATTGTAAGTTTTGATTTTCATTTCTCTACTAATTAGTGATGTTGGGCATCTTTTCACGTGCTTGTTGGCCACCTATATGCTGGAGCTCCCTTTCCCATTTTTTTTTCTTTTCTTTTTTTTTTTTTTTTACCATTTGCTACTTGGATTCTGGGCTTCCCTGGTGGCTCAGATGGTAAAGAATCTGCCTGCAGTGCAGGAGACCCAGTTTTGATCCGTGGGTCAGGAAGAGCCCCTAAAGAAGGGAATAGCTACCCACTCCAGTATTTTTGCCTGGAGAATTCTATGGACAGAGGAGCCCAGAGGGCTGCATAGTCCATGGGGTCAAAAAGAGTTGGACATGACTGGGCAACTATCATTTTCACTTTATTTGGATCCTGCCCGCTTATTAGCCCACTTTCAATTTCCACAAAAGTCTGCACACCCAAGGGTTTTGTGAATTTAGTTAAAAAGAAAAACTCTCCAAAATTATTGGGTGGCAGGCAGTGTCATAGGACAGGTCACATGACCACTGGCCACATTGCCCTCCCCACAGTCTCTCCAGACTACAGGACACTTCTGTCTGCATACAGGTAGTCAGAGTGTCAGCTTCTATCACGAAAAGTGTTTTGATGACTGCTCTTTGTTCCATGCCATAATATTAAAATGAGAGAGTAAAAAAAAAAGAATGTTACAAGAAACAGAAAAAATAATAATAATAAAATAAAATAAAATGAGAGAGTAAACATAAGGTGTTTATTTTGCTAATTATTAAGCTGTACAGAGTTGGGATATTGGGTATCAAAGTCCCTTGCACTTTAAAGTTAGGAAATGAGAGGGATTATATCCTATAAAATCAACCATTTCCATTTCAGATAGCAGCAAGTATAAGAATTGGGAGAAGGTGAGTGGCTTCTATATCATTTCAATATAACAAAAGGAATAAGAAAGATGATTATGGATGTTCTATTCAAGGACTTTACACATGCCAACACTTTTACTTTGATGATTTCACTATCATTCCTATTTTCTAGATGAGGAAATTGTAGCTTATGATTGTTAAAACAAAAACCTTGCCCAAGTTTGTACAAGTAGCAGATCTAGGATTCCTTCTCAGGCAACCTGACCCAAAAGCATGTGCTCTTTATCTATATCCATATCACACCAAGAATGTGGAATGCTCTTTTTCACAAATGTGTCTGCTGCACATAATTTCAGAGCTGGTAGTAAAGAAGTACAATAGTGTTTCTCTTTTTGTGCTTTGATTATAAAGCTTGGGTTACCAGCAGCTAGGTGCTCCCCAGCTCTCTGCTGCTGCTGCTCCTAAGTCACTTCAGTCGTGTCCGACTCTGTGTGACCCCGTAGACAGCAGGCCACCAGGCTCCCCTGTCCCTGGGATTCTCCAGGCAAGAACACTGGAGTGGGTTGCCATTTCCTTCTCCAATGCATGAAAGTGAAAATTGAAAGTGAAGTCACTCAGTCATGTTCGACTCTAGCGACCCCGTGGACTGCAGCCCACCAGGCTCCTCCGTCCATGGGATTTTCTAGGCTCCCTAGGACTGCACTAATGACCTTCTGGCTTCAGCATCCATGAGGATGTGCAGGAGTTACTGGGCTGGGCTCTGCTTCATTGCAGCTGTCAGCACTGAATCACTGGAGTGGAGCGGAGCTCTCCCAGCCACCATCCCTTCACAGGAGATCATGGCTCACAGTCTTCTCTCTGTGATCTGAGCATCCCCTTCTCCCTCTGCTTCACAGCCCTCTGCAGGCTCTCCGCCACCAGGAACCCTCTGTAACACGCCAGGAATCAGGAGTGAACTACAGCTTGGGCTGAGAACACTGGTTCTCTGTGTTTGATACTAATAGGAACCATTTTTACAGGTTTTGATAAACTTCATTTCCTTTTTCTTGACACTGTGGTAACAAACATCTATAGATTTCAAAGGAGGTGTGAAAAGTGTTACAATAAATTTAAAAATTTAAAAAGTTTAGCTTTTGCCTCTCTTCAACAGAGGAATGGATTTTTTCCCCTAGAAGTGGGAAAAAGAAGGACCCATACCTCTTTCAATATTCTCTGTGATTGAAACTTGTTGGTTTGATGAAGAGAAGAGTGAAATAGCTGAGCCTGCATGTCTGTAATTCTTTTTTTTTTTTTTAATTTTGGAGTATAGTTGATTTACAATGTTATGTTAATTTCAGGTATACAGCATAGTGATTCAGTTATATGTATATTCATTCTTTTTCAGATTCTTTTTCCATTTAGGTTTTGCAGAATATTTAGTAGAGTTCTCTCTGTTATACAGTACATTATAACCCATTTGCTCCAGGTCATGAAGGTTCAGTCAGTACACGGAGAAATCAGGATATCCTGTTGAAAAACAGATACCCCCTTCTACTTCAGCTCTTTTCGGATACTCTTAATTTTGTCTTTAAAATGGGGATAATGGCTTCAAGTTTCCTGCTCAGTATAGAGGGAACTTGGAAGTGGTCACTCCTATCCTCATATAAGAGAAAAGCTGAACAAACTGAAAATTAACAACTCTTCTTAGATACATCGGAGAATTGAGGTCACAGGGGAAAATGCTGCCACCAGACTGGGGAGAATCACAGTTTACTGGAATAGAAGCCTCCACAGGGATCAGTACTATGGGAGGAAAACCTAAATGTAATTGATGAAGAAAATGTAGCCTGTAGTTGATGAATTGCTAGAGGTGCCATGTGGACAAGTCTAAGAAATAAAAACTCCAGGGGGCCTCACCAAGTTTTGAATTTTACCTTCAAGAGCTCTGCTAAACTCTCATAGTTAAGGTTGGGAAAAAAATTCCCTTATGCTTCTATCGAGGGCTGAGGAAAGGTGGCCTTTCTGAAATACACTCAGGACATTCAGTTCCTCTAACACGGGGGTGCTAACAGGTAGATATTGATATCTGGGGGCAGTGAAAGGATGAGATGTGATAATATGTGTAAAGCATGTAGTACAGTGTCTGTAAGAGCTGGTGCAGTTATTTTACCATTTTCCTGTGCATCCGCTGTGTGTTTTCCACATGTACTAAAGAACCTATGCATGGAATAGAGATCCAGATGCAGTCTGCAAGAATGTCTGTGAAACTGAGCTTGAGGAATATCCTTAAAACTTAGAGCAACTTGCATCTTGGAAGTGTAACTATAATTTGGTGTATCATCATTTACATTCCCCAGGAGTCCCATGAAATAGTAATTCATTCCCTTCCAACACAAAGAAAAGAGATAATTTCCCAATGCTACTTTACTTCCTAGGTCCTTTACTTCAGAAACCAGGGTTGGAAAAACCACTATTTACCCTCTAGTGTCCTGGCAACTTCCAGGTCCCTGGATAGCATCTTTTCAGCGCAGTGGTGATGGGTCTGCAGTGATATGGATAGTGTTTATTGCTTCTCCACTGGCTCTCGCCAGAGCAAACAGTAGCAGACACACAGAGAAATTGTTGGCTGGAGACTGCAAAGAACATCACAGTTACAATCCATTCTAAAGAGACAAGCACAGAGGCAGGCAAACCAAGCACAGAGGAGCCCTTCGCCAGGAGAAACCACCAGGGGCCAGGTGACAGGTGTTTGAAAATCCTGTGTTTTAATATTTTCCCTCTTGGTTTTTTAAGATTTAGTCTTACCTTTGGAAATCTCAGAAATAATTCCTTTTATTACCCTTTTCTTTTCCCTCAGGTAACAACTGAGATTTGAAACTAATTTATGTATTTCCATGCTTCTCATATATAAGGCCCATCCTTACTTTCAGTCTTCCAGTTGCAAAGAATTGCCTTTCATTTTCTGGATAATTTACCCTCATTCTTCTTCCCATGGACCTTCAGGCTGTTACCAGTAGTAGTTGATGGAACATAGTACATTTAAAATGACTTCTTTCTGTTTTTCTCATCAGATGCACAAAATGGCTTAGTGTAGTTTAGTTTCTTAAGCACCCAAGGGAATTCCTGCAGATAATTTGGCTTTCTTATTTATTTGGAAGAGCTAATGTTCAACAATTCTGAAGTAGACTGTGGTTGCCTGTGTTCGTCAAAGGTAATCTGCTTGGTCCCTGGTCAGTAGGACTTCTGGGGAAACTATAATTGAAATTAAAAATGACACATCAATTAAACCTATGATCTGTTCACTTGCTATTGAACCAAGGGACACCTAGAGGGCCAGCACAGTGACTTTGCAAGGCGCTGACTCCCAGAGGTTAAAAATTTGCTTCAAACTTGCCAAGGTCCTTAAGGACATATGGTAGAGGTCTCATTCATAGATTTATATATTCAGCAGGGTAAAAAAAATTCATTGTTATTTGTCTACCACCTTATTAGCATTTTGATTAGCATCTTAAGTGAGTATATATAAAATGCATACTGATTAAACTTAGGAATGACATAGATCTGGAAGGGATAACTAATATTTTTGATGAAAGGACATAAAGTTATCAGAACAGAACAGAATTGGAAATCGAAACAAGTAAAAGGAAGTGTAATAGAAAACATATAAAGGCTGACACTTTCATTAAAAAGTACATCGCCAAGGCATAGGATCAGGATAGGGGAGACCCATGTTTTTAACAGTGAATGTGAAAAAAGGCGCTGAACATTTGAGAATTACTTTATGGTTAAGTCAAGTGTGATAGGACATAAGAATATTATTATACTCTGCACTGACCAGATAAATATCTGGAATATTGTGACCAATTGTAGGAGCCATGCATGGGATTTTGACATTTGCAGAGATGTCAGCTTTAACCTAGATATGTGGGCTGCTTTGAGCACGTCCCATGTGGAACAGAGGGGCTAAAGAAGCTGAGATTATCCAGTCAGGGGGAGAGTAAATGAGTAATGTAAATGAGTAAATGAGTCAACTCTCTTTGATTCGTAAGGCAGAACACATGAACAGAAGCTATAGGGAAGTAGATTTTAGCTCAAATTTATGGAAGAAACTTTTAACAATTGTAGTTGTTCATCAATGAAGTAGGCTGTTTCACAGCCCAGTGAACTTTCTGTCACTTGATGGGAAGGGCTAGGCTTGAATACCAGCGTCATGCCAGCAAGAGGGAGACTGTGATAAGTTGAAGAAGGACAACCCTCAACAGTCTTTCCCACTCTGTGATTCTTTTAATTAATTTAAGATTAATACAATTAAAAGGCTTTTCTTATATCTATCTTTTATAAAATCCAGTTCACTCTCTGGGACTTCCTTCATGCTTACTCACGTTTTCATATTTTCCCATGAACATTTCAGAAACGTTCACATGAACATATTTAAAAGTGTAGGCAAACTTACGTAGTGACTGTCTGTCCCTTTGACATTCATATGCTGTCAGATCGCTTCATTTTTTACTGGGGTATAGTCGACTTACAATGTGACGTTGCTCTCAGGTGTATAGCACAATGAGTCAGTTATACGTATATCCACTCTCTCAGGCTTTTTCCCCATACAGGCCATTACAGAGGATTGAGTTGAGATCCCTGTGCTATACAGTAGGTCTTCATTAGTTACCTGCTTTGTACTAGTGTGTATATGTCAATCCCAATCATCCAATTTATCCCTCTCCCCCTTTCCTTCCTGGTAACTGTAAGATTGTTTTCTACATTTGTGACTGTTTCTGTTTTGTAAATAAAAATCGCTTCATTTCTATCCTCAACAAGATTAGGGCAGTCTACTCCATTCTATACGCCAGGATTTGTTTCATTATTCCAAAGTTTAATGAAACACATATGCATTCTGAATGCACATCTTTGGGACTCACTGTGAATCTTATGGGGCTTCCCTGGTGACGCAGATGATAAGGAATCTGCCTGCAATGCAGGATACCAGGGTTTGATCCCTGGAGAAGGGAAGATTCCCTGGAAAAGGGAATGGCAACCCCCTCCAGCATTCTTGCCTGGAGAATTCTATGGCCAGGGTAGCCTGGTGAGCTACAGTTCATGGGGTCTCAAAGAGTTGGATGAATCCTACTGGGGATATAAATCAGGAAATAGTTTAAAGAAACCACGTACCATCTTCAAGGTTAGCAGGTTGACAGACTCTTCTAATTAATCCTTTGGAGGATCTAGATCCACGTATCCACCAGCCTCATCCTCGCTCATCCTCTGTACTCCTGCCACATTATCTGCTGCCACTGCAACTGGTATAATCAGCCTTTAAAATTGAACATCTTCTATTTCTTATGCTGGAGAAAATTCCAGTATGGTTTTCTCTGTGTAAATCTCTACAGTTACATTTAAAAAGTGCATATCATGATGATGCCTATATTTCTGTAGGTTTTGGAGTTGGTCTAATTTTGGACTAGGACTTGGGATTGATCAGCTTTCTTTATCACATTTTCTTTCAAGGCAGCCTAGAAATCCACAGGAATCATTTAGAATCCCACCTCAGGGTATTGGTAGGTAGGTAATCAGGCTGAGAAAATGAGCAGGTCTAGGATACTCATAGAGTTGTTTTCCGACTATGGCTTAACTGAACATGCTTAATTCAGAACCTAGTCTCTGGGCTAGTTCACATAAAAGATGGTAAAAAGATCTTCTTAACAAAGACCAATTGCAGGCCTGGTGAAGCTTAGCACCTCCATGAGGGGGGAGTCTTAATTGGTGAAAGGCTTATGTCTGGAGGAATAGAAGTGTCAAACAAAACAGTTACCTGGCTTTCTGGGGTGTCAAAATTTGTCAGAGCAAGACATCATTGTTCAAACCAATAGTCAAGAATTATAATCCTATTTTTGTTCTTGGCAGACTGCTTGTGTTGGGGGAAGTTTACCTTAGCATGTAGATTCCTGGGTCAGAAAGGAGAATGATGATACATGCCTGTTTTACTGGCCTAGTTTTTCCCACTGGTAAGCAATCATTACAGTCGTATTTACTGAAGACATATGTGTGGTTTCGTGGATGTAAGATAGAAAAATGCTTAAGCTTATATTTATTAAGAAAGTGTGAAATGCAATCAGAATGTTTACTGTCCTTAAATTTAATAATATATACAGATTTTCTTTTTGCCTTTATTCTTGCTCATATGGTTGTGTTCTCCTACTGGCAATATTTCTAAAAAGGAAATACATTATTGCACCATCTCTCCTTTTCTCTTTCCCTCAGTTGTTTTACATATCTCTGATTTTAGCAGCCAATGTGGTCTTAGATGAGACTGAGCACTATATATTGTTTCTAGTGTTCAAATGTCTTCTGGGGCTTTTCTCTTTCAGTTCAGTTCAGTTGCTCAGTCATGTCCAACTCTGCGACCCTGTGGACTGCAGCAAGCCAGGCTTCCCTGTCCACACCAACTCCCGGAGATTACTCAAATTCATGTCCATCGAGTCGGTGATGCAATCCAACCATCTCATCCTCTGTCATCCCCTTCTCCTCCTGCCCTCAATCTTTCCCAGCATCAGGGTCTTTTCAGATGAGTCAGTTCTTCTCATCAGGTGGCCAAAGAATTGGAGTTTCAACTTCAGCATCAGTCCTTCCAATGAATATTCAGGACTGACTTCCTTTAGGATGGACTTGTTGGATCTCCTCGCAGTCCAAGGGGCTCTCAAGTCTTCTCCAACACCACAGTTCAAAAGAATCATTTCTTCAGTGCTCAGCTTTCTTTATAGTCCAACTCTCACATCCATATATGACTACTGGAAAAACCATAGGTTTGACTAGATGGACCTTTGTTGGCAAAGTAGTTTCTCTGCTTTTTAATATGCTGTCTAGATTGGTCATAACTTTTCTTCCAAGGAGCAAGCGTCTTTTAATTTCATGGCTGCAGTCACCATCTGCAGTGATTTTGGAACCCCAAAAAATAAAGTCTGTCACTGTTTCCATTGCTTCCCCATCTATTTGCCATGAAGTGATGGGACCAGATGCCATGATCTTAGTTTTCTGAATGTTGAGTTTTAAGTCAACTTTTTCACTCTCCTCTTTCACTTTCATCAGGAGGCTCTTTAGTTCTCCTTTGCTTTCTGCCATGAGGGTGGTGTCATGTGCATGTCATCTGCATGAGGTTATTGGTATTTCTCCTGGCAATCTTTATTCCAGCTTGTGCTTCTTCCAGCCCAGCATTTCTCATGATGTACTCTGCATATAAGTTAAATAAGCAGGGTGACAATATACAGCCTTGACATATTCCTTTACCTATTTGGAACTAGTCTGTTGTTCCATGTCCAGTTCTAACTGTTACTTCCTGACCTGCATACAAATTTCTCAAAAGGCAGGTCAGGTTGTCTGGTATTTCCATCTCTTTCAGAATTTCGCACAGTTTATTGTGATCCACACAGTCAAAGGGTTTGGCATAGTCAATAAAACCGAAGTAGATGTTTTTCTTGAACTCTTGTGTTTTTTTGATGATCCAGTGGATGTTGGCAATTTGATCTCTGGTTCCTCTGCCTTTTCTGGAAGTTCACAATTCATGTACTGTTGAAGCCTGGCTTGGAGAATTTTGAGCATTATTGTGCTAGGGTGTGAGATGAGTGCAATTGTGCGGTAGTTTGAGCATTCTTTGGCATTGCCTTTCTTTGGGATTGGAATGAAAACTGACCTTTTCCAGTCCTGTGGCCACTGAGTTTTCCAAATTTGCTGGCATATTGAGTGCAGCACTTTCACAGCATCATCTTTTAGGGTTTGAAATAGCTCAACTGGAATTCCATCACCTCCCCTAGCTTTGTTCATAGTGAGGCTTCCTAAGGCTCATTTGACTTCACATTCCAGGATGTCTGTTTCTAGGTAGTATCACACCAACATGGTTATCTGGGTCATGAAGATCTATTTTGTATATTTCTTCTATGTATTTTTGCCACCTCTTTGCCGTCCCCCTAATAGAGAGATGGGATTTCCCTGGTAGCTCAGTTGGTAGAGAATCTGCCTGCAGTGCAGGAGACCCAGGTTCAATCCCCAGGTTAGGAAGATCCGCTGGAGAAGAAAATGGCAACCCACTCCAGTATTCTTGCCTGGAAAATTCTATGGACCCAGGAGCCTGGTGGGCTGCAGTCCATGGTGTCGCAAGAGTCGGACACAACTTAGCAAGTAAACCACCAGCAACAGAAGGATACACTTATTAATCAGATTTTATAAGGAATGAAAAAAGACTGTCTAGCCAAGGACTTTAGACAGACAATAGAACTTTCTGCAGTTATGAGCGCCCTGGACCTGCACTATCCAGTGTTGTAGCCACTGACCTCAAGTAGCTCTTGTGCATTTGACACGTGGCTAATGTGAATGAGGAACTAAATTTTAATTTTATTTAGTTTAAATATATACAGGCATATGTGACTAGTAGCTACTGTATTGAAGAGCACAGCAAACAAAGAATTCATAGCATCAGCAAAGATAATCGGGTAAATGCACTGATCAGTGGGATTTACCCTTCTAACCGCCTCGTTTCTATATGGAGGCAGATGTCACTTAGAGGAATGCAGCAGGGTTTTTGGTAGATGTTAAAATGGTCATCGAAAAAAGGTGAGGGAAAATCCACCCAGAGGATTTTTAATTATTATAGAGATTATTCTTTATTCTATGCTGGTTTCTTTATACATCTGTCATACAGATTTACCATCGGTTATTTTCACAAGTGTTTCAGGTTGGATTGTACTTTTTTTTCCATTTTGTAGAAGAGAGGAAACTGAGGTACACTGATTAAAAAAAAAAAAAAAAAACTCAATATTCCAGAGCCAGTAAGTGGTGGAAGCAAGGTTTGAACCAGGTAGAGTTCTTCATGAATGCATCTGCAATGAATCTTTCCCACATTGTCTTTAGAGCATATGTGCTTATTTCCTTAGTTCTCTTTGGGAACTGGGCTGGGAGGTGTTAAGAACATGAGCCCTGGCACCACACTGGTTGATTTGAATCCTGCCTCTACTACTTACAAAGTGTGTGAAATTGAGCAAATTACTTAGTATCTCGGAGCCTCAACTGTCTCCTTTTAATACGTAAATAATAAAGGCACCCACTTACAGGGTTGTGATGAGGGTTAACAGTTCCTGGCACATTGTTTGAACCATATGTATTTGTCATTATCATTATTTTTTATTTGAAAGAGATTGATCATGTATGTAAAGATGTTGACTTAAAGTGATATCGATAGATGAAATAGAGATAGGCTTTGGGTATGCTTCCCTAGAAAATAAGAGAGACCCTAATAATTCAGATAACTCAGGAAAAAGCACCCTGCTGTTCAGCCACTTTGGTGTCGCTGTCACTGGAATTACAAAGTTCCAGAATCTGCATGCCCTCATATCTTCGCGTTTCATGTTACATCTCCTTTGGTGTCTTTGATTTGTTCTGAATGCTGAGCAGTGACAAACACTAACACAGCTGGAAAGAGCCGTAAGATTTGCTTTTCTGTCTTCCAGCAGGGAATTATTGCCATGGATACCAGCATCAGAGGAAGGCTGGGGAGCTCTCTCAACTTGTCTCCTAAGTGGTCTGACATCTGTTTCTGGCAAGGCCAATAATGAATGTGCTGCTAGCTTCATAGCAAATGGAAGACTCATCCACACCTCTTTTGTTTTTTCCCCACAGATGGCCTCTGCCCAAGATGCCAGGTATGGCCAGAAAGACTCCTCTGATCAGAACTTTGACTACATGTTCAAACTGCTCATCATTGGCAATAGCAGCGTGGGGAAGACATCTTTTCTCTTCCGTTACGCAGATGACTCCTTTACATCTGCGTTCGTCAGCACAGTTGGGATCGATTTCAAAGTCAAAACTGTATTCAAAAATGAAAAGAGAATTAAGCTTCAGATTTGGGTAAGTGACTTTGAACCAACAGCATCCTTCAGCCTAGGACATCGACCATGTATGTGTGTGAGGCACACGCTTTCTGCCTTGTTCTGATCCCACGGGGGTCCGTCAGCCTCCCTTGCCAGGTTCTTTGCCACAGCACGTTCTAGGTCAGAGGCCAAGCGAGTGATGCCTCTCTAAGGTGTGGAGACTGAATTAGACCTTGTTGTCATCTGATGCTTCTTAAGACTCTTTAGAAGAAAGAAAATCCAAATGTCTGTCTGTATGGTAAGGAACACTCAGTAGAAAGTCTGGCGCGGTCTTGTACGGCTGTGTGACTTGGAGCACGTCTCAGACCTTCTCCGCCACTTTTCTAATCCACAAAATAGGCAAACTGAAACTAGCCTTTTCAGGTCACAGGAAGCAGCCTGCCCTGGTCATTTTAAAGCATAATATAGAGAAAGCTTAGGTTTAGTCCCTTCATAATGCCCCAGCTAAATTTTGTAAAGTGCCTATTTAATCTCCTCAGACCTTGTGTTTTCAGCGCCAAGAGTTATGTTTAGCACACAGCCCAACATGGCAAGACACATGAAATAAAGTATTTATTTTAAACAGGGTTTTTCCCTAAGAAGAAAGTTTTTCAATAAGTTTTGAGACCGTGTGCCTGGCTTTCTGCCTCTCCTCACCCCCTGTAGAAGATCAGAGATTCCTTAACTAAATGGTTGTGATAACTGAGGAGAATAGCAAGCGAAAAACAGAAGAAAAAGTACATATGGGTAGCAGGTTTGAAATAAATAAGAGATGAAGTAACAAAAAAATTGACTATACCAATAGAGAGTTATATAGTATTTTTTGTACATCATGTAATGTATGGGCACCATGGTAGAATGCTTTTACAGTGAGTTTTGGTCCCCTTTCTCTGTTCTTTTGTACATCGGCCACTCAGATGGATTTGAGCTATAAACGGATGTTTCCCTAGAGTTTAGCTTTCTGTCTTCTTCTGAGACAATTCCAACACCTACTAACATTTGTTGCTGGTGCCAGGGTTGATTTATAGGACTGATGATAAGCTTGCCTCCTCAAATATGGAAAGCTGAAAGGAAGACAAATCTTGGAGTAAAGCATTTAAATTTTTTTAAAAGGAAAGATCCCTTAAGATATCTGTATATAATAAATACACCAGATGTCCTTTCATATCTTAAAGCTCTTAGGAATAAAATTCAAAGGTGCGGGTATACATACAGGTAGATATCCTCTTAGGCGGCTTATTGTTAGTTTTTTTACTTATTCTCATTATGGAATTTTCAAAGTCTAATTAGAACTCAGGAAAGAACTTGGAAAAATAGACTCAGTTCCCATTGCTGCTCTACTGGTTCCCAAAGATATTTTTGTTAGGTGGATCCCTCTTTAGAAGCATGCAGCCCTGTTTGTGGAGACAGAAAGAGCTGTGTTTATTGCTTCACATTCTCTTCCTTTTGAGCTTTAAGCAACCGATTATTATATGGAGATAACTGTCAGATCCAGGCCTAAGAAAGGTCTCTGTTTTCATGGACTTTGCTGAATTGAAAATTAATTTGGTAACTAGACATCATTTACCTTTGTGACCATGTTCTTTCTGCTAATACGGAAGAACTGTCATTTCTCTGGCTGACAGCTCCTGCCATTAATCTTAGGAATGTTTAAAGGTGGTGGTTGTGACTGTTTAGGTAAAACACCAACATGGTGTATAAGTGCAGTCCTATAATTTCTAGCAGTTTCTCAATTTAGGTTCTTGAAAGAATTGCTCTGTAGAGATATAAAGTCATCTGTCCTTAATATAAAACAGATATACTTTCAAATAATATACATTTTTGAGAATTATAATCTCATACTTACAAAAATATTTCAAAACCCTCAGTGATAGTACCAGGCCAGAGCTCACTGCTGTACAGTGAAATTCGGTTGCATCTGTTCAGGTCTTCTGCATGAAAGTTGCTCTTTTCTGAGCCTTGCAAAGCCCAATTTGGCTCTCTGAACTGCTTCTACTCTGATAACCTCCTCGTGCTTCTCAGTTTCCATTAACTTCACAAAAAAGCCCCAGACATATAAATATGTTCAAATTTGTCTCTACTTATCCATAATCCAGGCTTCCCCAGTGGCTCAGTGGTAAAGAATCTGCCTGCAATGCAGGAGGCACAGGAAACGCGGGTTTGATTGCTGGATTGGGAAGATCCCCTGGAGAAGGGCATGGCAACCCACTCCAGTGTTCTTGCCTGGAGAATCCCCATGGACAAAGAGGCCTGGTGGGCTACAGTTCATGGGGTTACAAAGAGTCAGACACAGTTGAAGCAACTTCCATGCACACATGCATCCATAATCCACCATTTACCCCAAACTTCTAATTCTCTTCATAGCCCAGTCCAGCCTGGGACCTCATTCTCCATTCTGTGGACACCCACACTCCCTTCAGGGATAAACCACCCAGGAACCCTTCACCCAGCTCTCTCCTGTCACAGTGGTAGTCTGATGGCCACTATTTTCTTTGTGATCAAAACAATCTTATTTCTTCCTCTTAGGGACATTGGGAACTCCTAACATGCCCATGATTCTGGGGGTGTGAAAATAGATTTGACACTACCTTATTCCAACTGGTCTACTAGTTTGTGAACCACTCAAAAGCAAAGATTTTGGCTCATTGAACCTATAGTATAGTTGGGAAAAGAAATGAATACTCATGGAGTAATTGTATGTCTATAAGCAAAAATCAAGCTGTGTAAATATTGTATGTGGCTAGCATTTATTGAACATATACCTATGCCTTATATCTAATTCCCACAACAACCAAACTCTCTATTATTAGTCCTATTTTATTCAAGAAACCTAAAGGTTTTTGTTATTGTTCACTTGCTAAGTCATGTCTGACAAATTAAATAGCTTGTCCAAGATCATAGATGTCAAGGGGTTGATTCCAGGCTAGGTCTATCAAATTCTAATGCTTTGGTTTGTTCCTCTTCACCATGTTGCCCTAATTAAGACACGTTCTCAAAACAGGTGATAGAATCTTAGACAATGTATCCTGGGATGCTGAAGAACATGTTTTTGAAAGAGTCTGACCATCTCAGTGACTTCAGTCATGCAGAGGGAGAAAGGATAAAGAGTAACAGGCTAGCTTGCTTAAATCTAAACATTCCAATAGTAATTCTAGGGGTTCTTGCTTTGTTATAACTATCAGTTCAATTCAGTTCAGTCGCTCAGTCTTGTCCGACTCTTTGCGACCCCATGAATCGCAGCACGCCAGGCCTCCCTGTCCATAACCAACTCCCGGAATTCACTCAGACTCATATAACTATAGTCGGAAATAATTAGTTGTGTACAGTGTTTTTTTTACTTTATTTATTTGTGACTGTATCTGGCACTGATGGTTTGCCATTTTATATGCTAGTAGTCAAACATGAACTGTTTTCCCCAGTGAATAGTATTTTTATGCACTTGTATTAATGTGTAACAAATTCATTAGTGAGTTAGTTAGTTCAGTCACTCAGTCGTGTCCAACTCTTTGCAACCCCATGAATTGCAGCACGCCAGGCCTCCCTGTCCATCACCAACTCCCGGAGTTCACCCAAACTCATGTGCATCGAGTCGGTGATGCCATCCAGCCATCTCATCCTCTGTCGTCCCCTTCTCCTTCTGCCCCCAATCCCTCCCAGCATCAGGGTCTTTTCCAATGAGTCAACTCTTTGCATGAAGTGGCCAAAGTATTGGAGTTTCAGCCTCAGCACCAGTCCTTCCAATGAACAGCCAGGACTGGTCTCCTTTAGAATGGACTGGTTGGATCTCCTTGCAGTCCAAGGGACTCACAAGATTCATTAAGGTGTCCACAACTATCTTAGCCTGTACTGTGTATAATCTGTTTCTACTTGCAACATTTCTGGAACCAAATGTGGGAGTTTTCCAAAACAAGGAATTCTTCATTTCTATGCAGATACTAATGAGATGTCCTGTAATTTAATACAATGTTGACACTAATTACCCAGAGTTAGCACAGATCCCCAGAGAAGGCAATGGCACCCCACTCCAGTACTCTTGCCTGGAAAACCCCATGGATGGAGGAGCCTGGTAGGCTACAGTCCATGGGGTCACTAAGAGTCGGACACGATTGAGTGACCTCACTTTCACTTTTCACTTGCATGCATTGGAGAAGGAAATGGCAACCCCCTCCAGTGTTCTTGCCTGGAGAATCCCAGGGACGGAGAAGCCTGGTGGGCTGCCATTTATGGGGTTGCACAGAGTCAGACACGACTGAAGCAACTTAGCAGCAGCAGCACAGATCCCACAAGTAAAGGAATCAGTTCCACAAACCTATCCCTTCTCCTCCCATCCCCCACTTCAGACACCCGTCACAAATCTGGGCCCTTGTGCTTTTGACCTACAGGCTATAAATTGACAGGTCCACAACCCCACCCCTCAGGGTTGATAAGTTGCTAGAACAGCTCACAGATATCAGGAAAAGTTTACCTACTGTTACCAATTTGTTATAAAGGACACAACTCAGGAAGAACCAGATGGAGGAGAAGCATAGGGCACATTTTTGTGGGGGAGGGTGGGTGCAGCATCCTGCAGTCTCTCGTGTGTTGCCCTCCCAGCGCCCTAATACATTCACCAACACCAAAGCTCTCTAAACCTCATCCTTTTGGATTTTTATGGAGCTCCCTTTACATACGCATGACAGATGCAATCCTTGGTCATTGGTGATTAATTCAGTCTTCAGCCTGTCTTCCCTCCCAGAGGTCAGGGTTGGGGGTGAAAGTTTCAACTTTTTGATCACATAGTTTGTTCTTCTGACAGTCAACCCCTATTCTTTTTATTTTTTATTTTATATTGGAATATAGTTGATTGACAATGTTGTAATAAGCCCCCATTTTGAAGCTATGTAGGTGTAAACCAGAAGTCACCTCATTAGCACGAACTCTTGGGTGGCTGGAAGGGGCTTATTATGAATAATAAAAGATGCTCCTTTCATTCCCATCACTTAGAAAATTCTAAGGATTATGGAAGCTCTGTGTCAGGAACCAGGAAGAAGACCAAATATGTGTTTCTTGTTCTATCACACTATCATAGCCTATTCTATATTTCAAAGGAAGAGAAGCAAAATTGTTTCATAGCGATAAAAATCATCATGGATTAGTCCAGTTCATTATTATCTCTACCAAGAAAAGCTATAGATATTCATGTAATTCTGATTACTCTATTTTAAACTGTCCACAAATAGAACTGTTCCCAGGTTAGAAAATGAAGATATATGGAGAGGTGAAGTGATTTGACTTCACCTTACAGTTAGTGCCAGAGCAGAGTCTAAAATCCAGGTCTTTTTCTAGCTAAGCCAATCTGGTTGCTACTTCATGCTCAAAGTAAGTACTGTGTTATGACAATTGTGATACACTTCATACCTGGTTTCCAGTGTTGCCATTAGGCAAAGGAACGTCAAACTTGAGGCTAGAGTATTTCCACAATGTCAGCAGGAGAGAACCTGGATGGTAAGATTGCCCAGTTTTTTATTTGTTGCTATTCAGTCACTAAATTGGGTCCAACTCTTTGTGACCCCATGGACTGCAGCACGCCAGGCTTCCCTGTCCTCCATTATCTCCCGGAGTTTGCTCAGACTCATGTCCATAGAGTCAGTGATGTATTCCAACCATTTCATCCTCTGTTGCCCCCTTTTCCTCCTCCCTTCAATCTTTCCCAGCATCAGGGTCTTTTCCAATGAGTTGGCTCTTCGCATCAGGTGGCAAAGTATTGGAGCTTCAGCTTCAACATCAGTCTTTCCAATGAATATTCAGGGTTGATTTCCTTTAGGATTGAGTGGTTTGATCTCCTTGCTGTTCAAGGGACTCTCAAGAGTCTTCTCCAGCACCACAATTCAAAAGCATCAATTCTTTGATGCTCAGCCTTCTTTATGGTCCAACTCTCACATCCATCCATATGTGACTACTGGAAAAACCATAGCATTGACTATACAGACCTTTGTTGGCAAAGTGAAGTCTCTGCTTTTTAATATGTTGTCTAGGTTAGTCATAGCTTTTCTTCCAAGAAGCAAGAGTCTTTTAATTTCGTGAGTAGGTTTTTCGTATGTGCAGTGGGGTGGGATGGGGTGGGGGGAGTCTGAAACCACAGACTGGATTATTGGATTTTTAATGATCCACATTTAAAGAAAGCATTTTAACAGCTACTAGAAACATTGACATTTCTTTCTGGATGTGTTACACCTCCTGTTTGTGGAAGTTGATTACTGCCTTGGAATAAACTTGTCTAGAGACATACCATGGTTCATTTGTACTAGGTTACATTCCTTTAGTATCCTTACTAATCCTTCTGTCTTTCACTATATTAACATTTCTTGTTTCATTTTTATTTATTATCATTTCTGTGATTCTCAAGTCAAAATTTTTCAAAATTTTTGAGACTTCAAGTTTTAGAGCTGGTTCTTTTATTTTGTGTGTCTATTTAATTCTATGAAGAATATATTGGAGAACAGTTGTATATCTTTTTTTTTCTTTAAATACAGTAAAATATTTCACAGCTGGAGTCTATAATATTTTGCTTTTAAGTTTTAAGTAGTTTAGCTTCAGGAAGGGCTTTGTAGAGTGGATTTCCTCCCAGTGAGAAGATTGAAAAATAATACAACACCCATTATTAAGAATATCTTTGTATTGTATTTATTTTCAGTGTCTGTATTATTAGTGTATGAACTTCGAAGTCTATAGCAATCTACAAAATAAAGAATACTGGTAATTCTTAAAACTAGACTATGTAGAGAACTGGGTTTTTGTTTTTTTTTTTAATTTTATTTTTAAACTTTACAATATTGTATTAATTTTGCCCAACATCGAAATGAATCCGCCACCGGTATACCCGTGCTCCCCATCCTGAACCCTCCTTCCTCCTCCCTCCCCATACCCTCCCTCTGGGCCGTCCCAGTGCACCAGCCCCAAGCATCCGAGAACTGGGTTTAAATCTGTGGCTCCCCTGAATAAAAGGCAAGTTCCTTTACTGAAAGAAAGCACTTCTCCTTTTTAAGTTAGGTCTGCATTGTTCAAGTCCAGAAATCAAGGTTGATTCTAACTAGTAAAAGACTTAACTTGAAAAATTGGAGGATGTAGGTTTAAAGTGGGCAGGGGGCAGGTAGACAAAGGGGATAGCTGTTTCCTTATTAATTAGAACTGGCATTTTATCATTTTTGCATTCTCTTTTTCCTACCCTCAACCTCACCACTCCTTATCCTTTCTGTCCCTCTTTCCCTGTTCCCCATCTTCTTCCCTCCTTCATTTCTGAGCTCTGGCCAGCCTGAGTTAGTAAGAAAGTCATCCTCATGGTGATCGGAGGCCTGCCACATGCAGATGTACACGTTGTGCACTGGACAGGGGCACCAACCAGGGTTCAAGTGTGACTGTGCTCCAGCCAGAGTGCCACATGCTGAGCTGTGCTCAGCTCCAGGAAGGGGTGCCTTTTCCTTTTCACGAAAATGGAATCTGCTCATCAAGCATGCGCTGCTGGTCCATATGCAATGAAAGGGAATTTTGATTTCCATCCAGCAACCATATATGTAGGCGGTGTCTCTATCAAAATCTAATGCAGGAGATGGATGAGTAAACTGAGAAGATATAAACCCTGCTTCCCCAGCTCAGTCCTGGAGGAAGATGGTATATTAAAAGACAGGTTTTATTGTTATTTAGATGTGTTGAGGCCCACAGATCAGGAAGCAACTGCCACTGAAATAGTAGTTTGTTATGCTCCAAGATTTTAAGAGAAGGACACATGGGCTTGGGGAGGAAGGCCCTTGGGAGCGAGGGGGAGTCCCTGAGTGGTTAGGAGGCAGAAAGGGGAATGGGAGGACAGCCTCTATTGTGGTTTCTGTATAAGGCATGTAAGCAGGCTGAGGACTGGTTAGTTTGAATTCCTGCAGCAGGCTCTGGGGCTTAGTGGCTTTCCTAAGTCATCAGATGCCTATTTGGCTCTGGAGTGATTAGGCCAGGGGGATAGTAGCCCAGTGTGAGAACCCAAGACTGGGGTGTTTGCCCTGTGAGCTCTGTATTGATGGTTTGCATTGAAAAGTGAGTTCCAATGAGTTGTTTACTGTCTCTCAGAGTTAACTGAGCAGGGCAGTCCCTCCAGGATTCACAAGCCCCAGCTGTCAAAGCATCTGAATACGGAAAGAAAAGTGAATGTGAAAGTTGCTCAGTCTTGTCTGACTCTTTGCAACCCCATGGGCTATACAGTCCATGGAATTCTCTAGGCCAGAATACTGGAATGGGTAGCCTTTACCTTCTCCAGGGCATCGTCCTAACCCAGGGATTGAACCCAGGGTTCGATTTTCCAGGTGGATTCTTTACCAGCTGAGCCACAAGGGAAGTATAAGACATGCTTAATACAGCAGGCAGGTTCCTAGAGCCCCAGGGGTAGCTTTATGTCATTAATTCCACTCTGACAAATGCTTGTGGTTTCAACCATTCTCACTACAGACTCAGTGCATTTTTGGTTCTCAAAATTTAGAGACGTCAAGTGTTGGGGTCAGGAAAAGATCTTTAAGATTGTCCTGAAAATTTGATGATACAACTGATAAGAGCATCACTTTAATGAACCCAGTGTTGACCCACAAAGTAAGCACTTTGTGTGCATTTTAGAATGTATTTGCCAATGAAGGAATGTGGTTATTCCTATTAGCCCTGTTTAATAGATGAAGAAAATAGAGGGGAAAAAGTGGAAATAATGACAGATTTTATTTTCTTGGGCTCCAAAATCATTGCAGACAGTGACTACAGCCATGAAATTAAAAGATGCTTGCTCCTTGGAAGAAGAGCTATGACAAATCTAGACAGCATATTAAAAAGCAGAGGCATTACTTTGCCGATAAAGGTCTGTATAGTCAAAGCTATGGTTTTTACAGTAATTGTGTATGGATGTGAGAGTTGGACCATAATGAAGGCTGATTGCCAAAGAATTGATGCTTTAGAAGACTCTTGAGAGTCCCTTGAACCGCAAGGAGATAAAACCAGTCAATCCTAAAGGAAATCAACCCTGAATATAAAGGACTGATGCTGAAGCCAAAGCTATAATATTTTGGCCACCTGATGTAATGAGCAGATTCATTGGAAAAGATCCTGATGCTGGGAAAGATTGAGGGCAGGAGAAGAAGATGATAGAGGTTGAGATGGTTGGATGGCATCACTGACTCAATGGACATGAGTTTGAGGAAACTCTGGGCATTGGTGAAGGACTGGGAAGCCTGGCGTGCTGCAGTCCATGGGGTTGCAAAGAGTTGGACACGACTTAGCCACTGAACTGAACTGATCCTAGAGAATGTTCCAAATGGATCTGAGAATGTATATTCTGCTGCTTTTGGACTGAATGCTCTATAAATATCAATTAAGTCCATCTGACTTAATATTTATAGAGCTTTAGATCAATCTGATCTAATGCTCTATAAACAACAGATAGGTCCATCTAATTCCTTAATGATTTTCTGTCTTGATGGCTTGTCCATTGATGTAAGTGGAGTGTTAGAATCCCCCACAATTATTTTGTTACTGTCGATTTTTCTTTTTATGACTGTTAGTATTTGCCATATGTATTGAGCTGCTCTTATGTTGAGTGTATATATATTTACAATCGTTGTATCTTCCTTGATTGATCCCTTGATCATTATGTAGTGTCCTTCTTGTCTCTTTTAACAACCTTTATTTTAAAGCCTATTTTGTCTTATATGAGTGTCACTTCTTCAGCTTTCTTTTGATTTCCATTTGCATGGAATACCTTTTCATCCTCACATTTTTGATCTGTATGCATCCCTAGATCTGAAGTGGGTCTCTTGTAAACAGCATGTGTTAATGTATGGATCTTATTTTTGTATTCATTTTAGCCAGTCTGTGTCTTTTGGTTGAGGCATTTAATCCATTTACATTTAAGGTTATTAATGATACGTATATTCTTATTGCTGTTTTGGGTTTGTTTTGTAGGTCTTTTTTCTTCCCTTCCTCTTTTGTTCTCTTCTCTTGTGATTAGATGACTAGATTGCTTTGCTTTTTTGTGTCTATTTTAGACTTTCAGTTTGTGGTAACCATGAGGATTTGATATAGCAGACTGTATCTATATAAGATTGTTTTAAATTACTGGTCTTTTAATTTCCAAAGCATTTACTACAGTCTGCATTTGTACTCTTGTCTTCTTATGATCATTGGCTTTGGTATCATATTTCTGTGTTGATGATTTCCTACTTTTACTGTATATTTGCCTTTACTGGCCAGCCTTCCCATTTGTAATTTTTTTGTTTTCTACTTGTGTCTTTTTCTTTTCTGCCTAGAGAACTTCCTTTAGCATTTTTTGTAAAGCTGTTTTGGTAGTGCTGAAATCTCTTAGCTTTTGTTTGCCTGTAAAGCTTTTGATTTCTCCATCAGGTCTGAATGAGAGCCTTGCTAGGTAGAGTATTCTTCATTGTAGGTCTTCCCCTTTCATCACTTTATATATATCATGCCACTTCCTTCTGACCTTTAGAGTTTTTGCTGAAAAATTAACTGATAACCTTATGGGGACTTGTTGTTTTTTCCCTTGTGGCTTTTAATGTTTTCTCTTTGTTTTTATCTTTTCGCAGTTTGATTAATACATGTCTCAGCATGTTCCTCCCTGGGTTTATCCTATATGGGGAATATCCTGGACTTGAGTGAACGTTTCCTTTCCCACGTGAGGGAAGTTTTTGCACCGTTCTCTCTTCAAATATTTTATCAAGCCCATTATTTTCTTCTTTTGTGACCCCTATTCAGAATGTTTGCATGTTTAATGTTGTCCCAGAGGTCTCTTAAACGGTCCTTATTTCTTTACATTCTTTTTCCTTTATTCTGTTCTGTGCCATTGAGTTTTACCATTCTGCTTCATTTACTCTGTTTATTCCTTCTAGTATACTTTTCATTTTAGTCATTGTTCATCTGTTTATATCATCTAGCACTTCTTTAATATCATTTTGTTTATTTATTTTTGGCTGTGCTGGATCTTTATTCTTGTGTGGGCCTTTCCCTAGTTGTGGAGACCAGGGCTATGCTTCATTGTAGTACATAGGCTTCTCATTGCGGTGGCTTCTCTTGTGGAGCATGGACTCTAAGGCGTGTGGGCTTCCTTAACTGCCCTCACATGGGCTTAGTAGTTGCAGCTCCCAGCTCTAGAGCACAGGCTCAATAATTGTGGCACATGGGCTTAGTAGCTCTGCGGCATGTGAGACCAGAGATCGAACTTGTGTTCTGTACTGTCAGGCTGATTCTTTACCACTGAGCCACTAGGAAAACCCCTCATCTAGCTCTTTGTTAAATACTTCTTGTATCTTCTTGGTCTCTGTCTCCCCTCTTTTTCCAGGATCATGGATCATCTTTACTATCATTGTACTAAATACTTTACTGGGTATATTGCTTGTTCCACTTCACTTAGTTGTTATTTTTGGTTTTTATTTTGTTCCTTCATCTGGAACACATTTCTCTGTTGTCTCATTTTGTCTAACTTTCTGTGCTTGTGGTCTCCTTCCACAGACTGCAGAATCATAGCTCCTCTTGCTTCTTGTGTCTGACTCTTGACCCTGGTGGGTGAAGTTGATCCTGAGGTTTGTACAGGCTTCATGGTAGGAGGTATTGGTGCCTGCTCACTGGTGTGTGGAGCTGGGTCTTGTCTCTCTGGTAGGCAGAGCTGTTGCAGGAAAGGGGACCCCTTCCAGGGCCCGAAACTGGGCTCTTGTCTAACACTTGGAAAAGAATTGTCTGAGGAGACACGTGCTGACAAACCAAGAGATTTTATTGGGAAAGGGCACCCGGATGGAGAGCAGTAGGGTAAGGGAACCCAGGAGAACTGCTCTGCCCATGGCTTGCAGTCTCAGGTTTTATGGTGATGGGATTAGTTTCCGGGTGGTCTTTGGCCAATCATTCTAATTCAGAGTCCTTCCTGGTGATGCACACATCACTCAGCCAAGGTGGAGGCTAGCGAGAGGGATTCTGGGAAGTGGATGGAGACGTGGTGTCTCCTTTCAACCTTTCTTGAACTCTTCCGGTTGGTGGTGGCTTATTAGTTCTGTTTTCCTTATAAGGATCTCCTGTCATAAAACAACTCATGTGAATGGTTACTATGGTGCCTGGCCAGGGTGGGTGGTGTCAATCAGTGTGCTTCCCCTAACAGAGACATGTCAAGAAGTGTGTTTAGTTGTGACTGGGGGCTCAGGAAGGTTTTAGGCAGCTTGTCTGCTTATGAGTAGGGCTTTGTTCCTTGCTTGTTGGTTATTTGCTCTGAAGGGTCCTGGCACTGGTGCTTAGAGGCTGTGGGTAGTGCCAGGTGTTTATGTCAAAATGGCAGCCTCCAGTATGCCAGTGAGTACTCCCAGGCACCTCCGCCACCAGTGTTCTTGTCCCTATAGTGAGTCACACCTGCACCTGCCTCCCCAGCAAGCCCTCCAAGACCTAGAGGTCAGTCTGGCCCAGGATCCTTTTTCTGGGTTCCAGTGCACACAATACTTTGTGTGCACCCTCCATGTGTGAAGTTTCTGTTTCACCCAGTCCTGTGGGGTTCATGTGATCAATCCTGATTGGCCTTCACAGCCAGATTCTCTGGGGGCTATTCCTTCTGATGCCACGCCGCGCCCCCCCCAGGCTGAAGAGCCACGTGTGGGGCTCAGAACTCTCACTTCTGTGGGAGAAACTGTGTGATTAACTGTTTTCCAGTTTGTAGGTCACCCATCTAGTGGGCATGGGATTTGATTTTATTGTGCTCCTTTTTTCATCCTGTTGTGGCTGCTTCTTTGCTTTTGGGTGGAGAATATTTCTTCGGATAGGTTTCAGTCTTTTTTGTTGACACAGTTCAGCAAGCAGTTAGTCCTGATCTTGGTGGTTTTGTGAGAGGAGGTGAGCTCAGGTCCTTCTACTTCACCATCTTCTCTCCAGCTCCCTCTAATCTTACTTATATTAATCTCTAGCATGTACCTTTTCCACAATAAGTAATTGCTCTATATCTTTCTATACTCCCTTCTTACCTGTTCCAAGAAATTATTTATAGTTAGAGAAAGGAATCAGTTATTTATCTGAAACTTACTGTCTTCCAGCATGAGCAGGTTGTGCTTTATCTGTTTTGTGCTTAAAACACATAGATCTGCATAGTAGGAGGGACTGGAATACATTCCATTCACTTCTCGAACATTTCTGGAATGCCTATTTCCACTGCTGGGGAGTGTGCATAAAAAGTAGAGTATTTGGAAGGAAGCATCTGAGTTTATGGAACAAATACCTGCAGGAAAAGAATTACGACTACAGTCTTTGCATTTGATGCTCACCTAGCCTAGTCACCCTGACCATTGATTTCAGGATGGTGTTCAACCCTCTAATCCGTGGCTAAGGAACCAACATTTTTTCCCCGGGTGAATTCCGTAAGAGAACTGCAGAAGCCAGTGACAGCTGCCAAGACCGTTCCTGCTGCTGTCATTTGTATGCTCTTTTCCCCCTGTCACGTTTCTTCTAACTTAGCATCTGCTTTTCCTGGTATATTGAGAAAGGCAAGATTTAGTTTCACCCCTGAGAAGAAGCTGATACTATATGTGAAATGTCAAGATGCATGAAAACATTCACTCTTTCAGACAGCCAGAAGCAGTGACTCCCCCATCCTGCTGTGTTTAAACCTCTCTTCTCAGCATTGACAAAATACAAAGGATGGTACAGACTTTGTTCCTGGCCTAGCAGAGCTTACCACCCATGCAGGAAGACGGGAAAACAAATATGGAAGAAAAGATCACCCCATGGATCACTAAGTGTGTGCCACCAAGGGGCAGGGAGTTTGTGGTTCAAATACGGACGCTGCTCTCACTAGCTATGTGACCCCAAGCACTAACTTCCCTGTGCCAACATTTACTTGTTTATGAAATGAGAGAAAATAACCCCTACGTCTTAGTTGCTAATATTTGCTATAATAAATACTTATACCCAGCTCAATACTAGGTACAAAACTGACAATAAATGTTAGTTTTCTTTTGTAAATAGTGTACCAACCTTCAGACTTTTGTATCCAGTCTAGTAATTTAATCAAACCAAATACTCGTTGGATGCCTACTGTGTGCCAAGCACTGTGCTAGTTGATGGGGGTACAGTAGTGAAGGATGCACAGAGTTGGCCATTAGGAGGCAACCGTCTGATGAGATGATGGATGGAAGAAGACAGAATTCATCTGCTGTGATAAATTCTCAGGAGGCAGGGGCACAGGACTGCCAGGAAAGATGCCTAACTTGGTCTTGAGGACTCTGGGAAAGCTTCCTGAGAACATCTATATATCTAAGCTAAGAACTGACAAATGAAAAGCAATTGTTCATTCATTAATTCACTTGATTGACATTTATGGAGTTTTTACTATGTGCCAGACACAGTGAAGGAATTTGAGCTTGAAAGTAAAATAAAAAAAAAATTATAGGTTATGATAGTGCTATGGAGGAATAATCAGAACAATCTGATAAATGCAAAACAGTATCAGAAGAAGGATGGAATATTTGCTGTTCTTAGCTTCGGTTCACAGATAGGGAAACTGAAGCATGAGAGTGGATAACTTGCCCAAGGTCACATAGCTAACGAGTGGTGAGCAGATCTGAGTGTGTTGCTTACAATCTCTTTGTAAAGATTTAATAAAATATTTATGAAGTTCTTAGCATAGTGCCAACACATAGCATGTCATTTTTCTTTCTCTGTCTCCTGCATTTTACCGATGTTGACCTTACCTACCTACCTAACTCCACACTTTCTAGAACTGTGCTGCTGCTGCTGCCAAGTCGCTTCAGTCGTGTCCGACTCTGTGCAACCCCATGGACTGCAGCCTACCAGGCTTCTCCGTCCCTGGGATTCTCCAGGCAAGAACACTGGAGGGGGTTGCCGTTTCCTTCTCCAGTGCATGAAAGTGGAAAGTGAAAGTGAAGTCGCTCAGTCGTGTCCGACTCTTAGCGACCCCATGGACTGCAGCCTACCAGGCTCCTCCATCCATGGGATTTTCCGGGCAACAGTACTGGAGTGAGGTGCCATTGCCTTCTCCCCTAGAACTGTGTGGGGGGCCATAAATCGCCATTTCTAATGTAGGCAGACATTTATATGAAGAGCTTTATTTTGGTATCTTGACATGGTAATGAAATATACAGGCACACTGACAAGATGAAATGTCTTCTGGACACCTGGGTTCCTCTCTGTAGCCACTGGTAAATGTTCATCTGCCCAAGTGTAGTCAGCTGTGTTGTTGAGATGTTTCTTGGTATTTTGGAGCCATCTGTGCATTTAGACTGAGCCATCAACTGTACAGGAAAGGCAAACCCACAAGCCTGTTTATTAAATGCTCATAAAATTGATGTCCTTCCCTGTAACAAAACAATTATAAATCATTAAATCCATGGAGAGCTGTTATTAAAATACTGGGATATAATTTCCTTAGGAAATTATACCGGTAATACCGGCAGCCTCTGATCTAAGATGTGGACTATGTCTGTGTCACCAAGTCACTCATTTTTCCTGTTGATTTGTTTGAAGTGATACTGAACTGACCAGTTGTTCTGGTATTATATAAACACAGCTTAAATCTGAGTACAAATGAAGCATTTAATTGCTTTGCATTTTTTCTCAAGTAAGATTTAAGAGAAAAGTTCAGCATTTCCCCAGCTAGATAGTTCTTATTTTCAGCGTTATGATTTTTTTTCCTCCTGCTTTTGCTCTAAAAACATGAATTTACTAGTCCTGAGCATAGCCACTATGACAACTCAACCGGCAAGATAAAAGAAATAGCAAGTGTGAGCATCAGTTGACAGAAATGACTTTACTCAACCCACTGATGGATACAGAGACGTAAAAGGCAAGGTTTCCACGTTCAAGAAGTTTCCAGTCTTTGAAAACAACTAAATCAATCCTAGAACATCTGTAAAGTATCAGGTGCAAAACCATGGGGTATAAACTAAAAGTAAAAGGGAGACATAAATTTTTTTAAAATTTAAGGAGTGAAAGTATCAACAGAGTTTGAGAGAGAAATGCCCTGGATGATTTAGGAGATTTAAAAGATTTTTACAAAGGTATGTACAGAGTTTGGGGAAGCAAGAAGGGGGAGGTGCAGGCTCAGAGTTATCGCCACTCTTGGAGTGAAGGGAATGAGGACCAGGAGAGAGCTGTAGTTGTAGCTCTAGGAGTGGGTGGAGGAGGGGCTGTGTTCTTCTAAAAGACCAAGGCTTCTGCCTGTCAATGACTGCAGAGAAGGGGCCAAGGGAAGAAATGTCCAGATGTCTCAGTCCTATTGACCCCTGACTTTTTACCTGTGCCACTTATTGGCTTAGCCTACCATCAAGGGAACTCTGTTTTAGCGATTCATAGAAATTAGCTCCCTGGACCACAGAGCAGGATGGAATTGGGTAAAGAGGGGATCTGGAAAGGCTAAGGCATATATCCTGCACAATGAAGAAGGTAGTGTTTTATATTTCTATATAAAACCTTTCAGTTATCAAATAAAAAGGCAGACAGCCCAAATAAACATTTTAGATAACGTGAATCATAGATATTATATGGCATATGCTTCTTATATTCATACCCATAAGAATTTGAATAATATGGAACATTTCACAACTTTTGTTTTGCCTTGACTGACCACATGGTCCTCCCTAACTGTATCAGTGGGCAGTTTCTAAATAATTCTATCAAACACTCAAGATACTGCTAATGAGTTAGCACTCTGAGTACATGTATGGCCGTTAAGGTCTGCTTCTTTAAAAGATAAATTAATTTTCACTCAAATATGAGTGAATGTCTGCATAGAAAGTAAAAATACCAGTGAAACTTTTATCTAATCTCTGAAAACATGAGGGGAAAATATGGCAGTTCTCTGTCAGTTGCCCATTTGTATTTATTTATTATTCTGACCTAAATGAAGAGGTAAACTAATGCAAACTCCATTGTTCAAAAGTGAGTTTATGAAGGAATAACAGAGGAATTACACTTTGGGACATGTAGACTCTAGCACATCACAGGCTCCTTTGAGGCACTGGGTGGGTTTCTTTATGGGTAGGGAAGGTCAAGCTGGAGGGGTTCAGTTAGAGCCTGTTGAAATAAAAACAAATGAAGGTCAACTTTGAAAATTCCCCTAGCAGTCGAAATCAATCCAGTCATACAGTCAAAACTCAATTCAGCTTATTTTGTGAGACCAACCCATATCTTGTTCATGTGTCTGGAAACTATGAACAAAACTTACCAGGGTTGATATGCGGCAGCCCTTAACCAATTCATTATCATTTAAGAAAATTTCAATATTATCATTTACCAGAAATCAGCCTCTCAGTCCTTTTGTGTGGTATAACCCCACTAGGCTGGATGGTATGGAGTGAACAGCCAGATAACCAGGTAGTCGCCCTCTTTTAGTCAAACAAGCCCCAGGATGGCTTTGTCTTAAATGACCAGATGATTATGAATGATCACTCTGTACTGTATGAAGTGCTAGACTCTGGAGGTGAGGGAGCCAAGAGTTTTTAAGCTTCCTGTCTTCTGATGACTTACCGGATAATGGCACAGAAACAAGTGTGGAAGTAAAGGAAGAACAACTAAATGAGAAAAGCAAAGGCTCTTTATGCTGAACTTGATGTAGCTGAGGAGCCAGCCACTATTAACTTGTATTCTGGCAGAGACTGAAAGGCTGAAAGAGGAGTGGAAAAGCCTTCTAGGAGAGAAAAAGGAAGGCATCAGGTGATCTCCTGAGTGAAAGTGCTTGGCAGGGGAAGTTGTAGGTGGGATAACTAGAAGGGGAACAGCTTCTTTCTGATTGATTAGGCATGCATAGTTAGCTGTTTCTGATTGGCCCTAAGTTGGAAGTGGGGACAAAATTTAGAAGAAGCTTTCAGTTATTAATAAGTCCTGACTCTTTTGAATCTGTTGTTTATAAAACTTTTTATTTATTAATAGCTTCTTGGATCATCACTAGAGATAGCAATCTAGTTTCCTGCAAGTCTAATAGCAGGCTGGCATCCTGGGTTGTTTATTGGAGATAAGTGGGATGGTTTCCTGGCAGGTTGCTACAGGTTGTGGGTCAAAGTTTTATTTTTATATATGGTCTGCCCATTGTCCATTTCTATGCTCAGTCTCACAAGTAGACCAATCATAAGACCAGCTTTAATAAGAGGAGCAAGAGAGCATGAGGAGAAATAATGAGCTTTGGTGTCTGATGATTTGATTCTAGGCAAATTATTTACTCTCCTATGTCTTGGTTTCATTTTCTATAAAATAAGGATAAAAATATTTGTGTTATAGGGTAGTTTTGAAGAATAATGTATTATGTATAATATGTCTTATATAGTGTTCTCTTAATTTGAGGGCCCATTTGTATCTTTGAAAATTATTGAAGACCTCAAAGAACTTGTGTATATGTGGGTTTTATCTATTGATAATTTACTGTACCAGAAGTGAAAACTGAAAAAATTTACTAATTTATTTAAAATAACAATAATAAACACATTGCATGCAAAAATAAATTATATACTTTTGATGAAAAGAACTACATTTTGAAAAACAAAAAAATAGTGAGAAGAGTAATATTGTTTTGTATTTCTGCAAATCTGTTTAATGTCTGACTTCATAGAGGACAGCTGGATTCTGGTATCTGCTTCCTCATTCAGTCTTTTGCTATGTCACATGTCATGTAACCTGTTACCTCTGGAAACCTCCACTGAACACTCATGAAAGAATGAGAATGAAAAGGACATATAATAGTTTAGTATTATTTTAAAGCAATTTTTAACTCAGAGATCTTCTGAAGGGACTTGGGGGCCCCAAGGCCATAATTTGAGTACAGCTGCTTTAGTTCTCAAATAAATTTTTAATATCATTCAAAAACTATGGCATTGTTGACACATATTTTAAAGGGTACACCTTTATAGAGAGGTACTGGGCTTCCCAAGTGGTGCTAGTGATAAAGAACCCACCTGCAATGCAGGAGACATAAAAGATGAGGGTTGGAACCCTGGGTCAGGAAGATCCCCTGGAGGAGGGCATGACAACCCACTCCAGTATTCTTGGCTGGAGAATCACCATGGACAGAGGAGCCTGGTGGGCTATAGTCCATAGGGTCGCAAAGAAATTGGACACAACTGATGCAACTTAGCACATGGCACACAGCACATGGCACTGCCTTCTACTCCCATTTGCTGTGAGGTAAAATAAAGAGATCTTCTTTTGCAGAAGACAAGTTTGAAGCTTAAAGCAAAGAGTGCAAGCCTTTGCAGACAAAGGCTGAACTAGAAGGAAGTTATTTTTCAGTAATATCTGAATGAGAGGAGTAAACGAAAGCACAAACCAAGGTCTTTCATACCTAGCTATTATGGCAATATCAAGAGCAAACTACTAGAAAGTAAGTCCCGCTCAAATCAAACTCACTGGAGCAAAGGGAGGCAGGTGACAAGTATGGCAAATTCTCTCCCAACTCCTACTTAATTTACTAACTGTACTACTAAATAGAGAGGCCATTTTTCTCAGAGGCATAATTCTCAGAGGGAGCATTGCTGGTGAAAGAAGCCTCCTGGATTTTGGAATCCTAATCTTTTCAAAGTTATCAGAGGCTAAATATTAATTTACACTAAATTATGCATAACTGATAGACTCATATCTGAAATATCCTAAGGATATTAACTTATTAACCAAAGAAACTTACAGCAGTGGGTGTCACAGTGGGGCCACCTTCCCTGGCCTCCTCAACTTGTACCACCTGTGTGAAAGGCTGACCCAAACTCTTAAGATACATCATTGCCCTTATATGGTAGTTGAGGAAAATAATGTGCAGATACAAATCATTTCATTTTATTTTAGCCAGTAGATCCATCCTCCTCTTTTAAGAAGTGACTTCTTTTTCCCTTCAGATTTTGCAAAGCAATTAACCTCTGTGTCAAAATTAGCTCAGATTTCATCTCTACTCTTTAATTCTCCACAAATTTATAGTCAGTTGTAAACAAGAAAGTGAAAATTGAAAGTGTATTTCTATTTTGCTCTATGGCATGCTTCTGTGAATGCTGTAGCGAAGTCTGTAGGTCTGGTTCTGAGAGTAAAATTCTAAATTAAGTTTTGTAGTAACATATTAATAGATGTCAAGGGCTGAAACTGGATGGAAGAACCGAGGTCTCTTACTCAGGGACTGGTGAAAATCAAGACCTTCTTATACATTTTTGCCTAGCATTGTTGATAGTACCTACTCAGTTCAGTTCAGTTGCTCAGTCGTGTCCAACTCTTTGCGACCCCATGAATTGTAGCACGCCAGGCCTCCCTGTCCATCACCAACTCCTGGAGTTCACCCAAACTCATGTCCATCGAGTCGGTGATGCCATCCAGCCATCTCATCCTCTGTCATCCCCTTCTCCTCCTGCCCTCAATCCCTCCCAGCATCAGAGTCTTTTCCAATGAGTCAACTCTTCTCATGAGGTGGCCAAAGTACTGGAGTTTCAGCTTTAGCATCATTCCTTCCAAAGACCACCTAGGACTGATCTCCTTTAGAATGGACTGGTTGGATCTCCTTGCAGTCCAAGGGACTCTCAAGAGTCTTCTCCAACACCACAGTTCAAAAGCATCAATTCTTTGGCACTCAGCCTTCTTCACAGTCCAACTCTCACATCCATACATGACCACTGGAAAAACCATAGCCTTGACTAGACGGACCTTTGTGGGCAAAGTAATGTCTCTGCTTTGACAACATAAAGGCGTCTATAGTTGAGAGGCTCTCAAATTTTCAGATGGATTAATATCAGAATATTATAGAAAAACATATATGAAAGTATGCACAGAAGGCTGTATAAAGCAGGGGCCTGGTGTTTTTGAGCACCATTATTACCCAGAGCAGTGTCTAGTCAATGGTTTTAGCCCAGGAACCACAGTCTCTCCAGAGACATAGTCCTCAAAGGCTTGCCCTTGTCAGAATTCTTTGGAGAATTTGTTGAAAATGTAGGTTCTGAGCCCACAGAATCAGAATCACTCTGAGAGAGAGCCAGGGAATCTGGATTTCTAACAAGCTTCTCAGATGAGTCTGATGCAATAAAGTTTGATAACTGCTTCTCTAAGGAACAGATTCCACTCAAGTGAACTAACTCCTGTCACATTGTGTCTGCTCATGCAGAATGGGAGGTAGGTCTAATGTTAGTCTGCTGAGATCAAGGATAGATCCAGGGAGGGATAAACTTAGATACTCAGGTCTAATATTCTGATTTCTGGAGCAGAACAGCCTTAGGTTGACTCAGATGTGGCTTTCTGCTGGAGGCCTATCCTTTGGAGTGGCTAGAAACAGGGGATGTTGGTGCCTGGAAGAATATCATCAAAGCTTCAGGGTCTCCAATATACTCTACCTGACAATGGGTTTACCTGATTCTTCACCCTCTTTTCTTTCCCTGTCTGCTTGTCATCCTTTCTACAGTTCAGGATTAAATATAGTCCCACTCCCCACTGGTTGCTAACTTTGCTCCTCATTCCTTTCTTTCTCTGCTATTTGATGCATCCTTAGAGACAGAGGGTTACAAGTACTCTTTCTCTATTCTCCATTAGCTCATTTTTTTGGTTTGTTTTATTCTGTGTTTCTGAATATACTGTGAATTAAAATGGGAAGGTTCCCATTGAGATCCCATTCTCTTGATCTCAAAGAGAGGTTTGTTTCCTCAAACTCTATCATTTGCCACAGTGACTGTTAAATATTTTTTAGGATATAGAGTCATTTTATAAAGGCTGGAGTGTGCAGAATCATAGAGACTGGAGGAAACTGACCTGTTTTAAGCAAGTGGGGCACCCAGAGTCCATCTCTTCAACTTCCTAACCCCTTACTGAGATGAAGGCAGGGAGAATGAAACCTGAAAAACCACTACTCCATGTATCTTTTAGAATGGGGGTCTGGGGAAGACAAAGATACATCTCTCACTGACTCTGTCAATGAGGTATGCCCCCTGGGATGTGGCAGCTCTTACGAAAAGAGTCCAGGGGCTCTGTAAACTAGGTGATGGGAAGGCAAGTGGAAGGGAGAGCATTGGCATAGGCCTTCTCACCCCAGGGGGTTCTTCCAGGATCCTGATCTTTTCATCTGTGTATTTGAGTGATGAAGACTCAGGAGTGCAAGGGAAAGTATTTGGTAGATACTTTTTCCAAATGCGGAACAAATCAAGATAAGAGCAAGAGATAAAACTTGCCATTAAAAGTCATATTAGTAACTGATACTTACCCGAACAATCTGTCATTTAGTTTGTTTTACTTTCTTTCCCTAAATTATGAGCTTCTATGGGCATAATTGACCATGAATTATTCAACTCAGGAGTCTCAGTACCCATGATGGCTGGCACGTGGGAGACATCAGCAAACATGTTGAGTACATGAATGAGTGTGGTTATGTCTATCAGAGTCCTGCTCTGATAAATGAGTCATGCTCATTTATCATATATCATGCTCATTTACTCTATGGATATTTGATTGTCAAGTCTATTTGGTTGTACTCCTAATTTTATCCACCTATTTCCAGTTCTCATAATCTCATAATGTCTTCCCTCCATTGTTTCAGTATTACACAGAGAAAGCAGATCTGCTACAAGAGCCTCTGTTTCTCAGGAGCCAGGGCAGCAGTCTGGTTAGGGGAACAGGCCCTGATGGCAAACTGTCTGGTAAATCCTGAGTCATGGCTTCCTAGCCTCTCTCAGGCCCAGTTACTGCATCTGTAAAATGGGCACAATTAGGATATCTATCTCATAATATGTTTATCAATAATAAGAAATGTGTACTGTATCACTTAACATAGCACCTTATAGATAGTAACTCAGTACAGGTTAGTTCTTATCACTCTTCATTATTTGGACCCAGTAAAAAGGTCAACATCCAGTCTCAGAAAGGTGTGCATTGTCATTCTGAGACTTTCCCCTGTTGATATAAGATAAAGAAATGAGACTTCCCCACTGTTACCTCTGAGGAATGTGTCTCTCTGACCCCTTGAGAAGCACTGCACATTCTCTAAGATGCCAGGGCAACCACAAATTGCATGAACCCCAGGTCTCACAAAACTTGGGTTTACCCATTTTTAGACTTCCTTCCCATGGCAGTGGGTAGAAACTCAAGCTTCGTAACAATATATTAGAGGTTGTTGATGGTTACTGCAGATGGAAAAGTTATTTAAGACCAAGACTTGTAGCTAAACTGAAGTATCAGGGATAAAGATAGGAAAGAACAGCATTTATACAAAAGAGCAACACTTTTTGGTAAAAGTACATTGATGAATTCAGTTCTATTTGGGTGCCCACAGTAAGGGGGACAGTTTATATTAGTGCTCCAAGAGGTGACAAGGAAATTTGTTGTCTCTATGTTTATGAGTTGAAGGGAGGAGCCATCTGAGCCATCTCTCCTGGGGACATAACCCTGGAATACTGGTATGTGTGTGAAGGTGATCAATTTTTCTCTAGTTTTCCTAAGGACAGAAGAGGAAGTGTGGTATGAAAATGACCAGATGACCAGCTTATGGTCAAATGCATAAGAAAGAATATCTTGTTTTGTCAAACATGGGATCAATTATATGGGGTGCTTGCAATCCATCCTTAATAGAAGCATTCCAAATGAATACATCTTAATCTAGATGCAGCAGTTCAAGGAAAGCCTTTTAAAGGCTGCTCCTGCCTCCAAGAAAATACTTTTTTTTAAAAAAAGATATATCATCTAGCATGCAAAACAGATCTCTGTGTTTGATGGGGATGATTTCTAGAGAATTGGCTATTTTCTTAGCCAGGCACTGAATTGTCACCCTAGGAATCAAAATCAGACTAATTGCATCTGAACCTGTCATCCTCCATATCTTGACTGGTACTGTCAGGACCAGGGTTTGCACATTCTCAGATTCTCCCTGACTTCCTCCCCGAGCCCCTGAGGCTACACTCTAGAACATACTGTAACTCTTCTTTCCTTACACAGAAAGGCAAATGAAATAACTCTTCTGTTAAAGTTTAGAAGATGCATGGCCACAACAGCTCAGCTACCAGGGGACTCGGGAGCATGCATGTCACTAGATGGACAGCTCATGGGGTTTGGTAATGGAAATAGCAGGAAATCATAGGAGAGGACATGTGTTACATTTGTGTTAACATGTTATTTAACTCTGGTTATCTAATTTATAGTTCATTTGGGGAATGGATTAAAAGAAGACATTGGGAGTCTCTGAGTATATGGAAAAGAAAATGTAAAAAAGAAAAAGTGGAGAATATAGCATTATATTAATTACCTGTTAGACTTCTTGCTCCTGTAACTCTCAAACCTGCAGACTCAGGACCTGAAATAATTACTTATTTTGGCTCTACCCCTACTTTGAGACAGGTCCTTCTTGGATGAAGGGAATATATAAAATCCAAACACACTCGTTTACCTGCTCAGTTTCAAATAGATCATCTACCTGGTCTTCTTGGCATCCTGATTTCCTAGAAACTGAAAATTTCTGGATTCTTTTATCCTCCATTTCAGTTCTCTTATAGATGGTTCCTACCTAGATCTCCTTCCTTAACACCATAATCCTTTTAGAAACTGCCCTCCTGCCTGTACATAGTTTGACTTCTGCACAGGTGAACTTTTAACCATCACTTTGCTCTTGCACTCTTGTCTCTTCTTTTCTTTTGCCTCACCTTATTGATCTATCTGCACTCATGTTCTTCAGTTTTATGATTTGACTCCCCATGTTCCTGTCCACAGTTTGGACTCCACGTTCAGAAAATGCTTCCTTCAGCCTATTTTCAATTAAGATTGTTTTGCCAGTCACTTCTAACTGAGGCAAGATCAAATAAAGAGGGAAAAAATGTGCTAGACCAGGATGCGAAATTATTCACCCACAAGTGGTGAATCTAATCTTCAGTGTCCTCTCCTTTGCAAGTCCCAGGGGAACATTGTTGCCATTAGAATTAAAAAAAAAAAAAGGCATATGAGAATTTCAGCCTTGGCCAGAAGATACTGAAGGACAGGGAAGGCTGGTGTGCTGCAGTCCATGGGGTCACAAAGAGTTGAATATGACTTAGTGACCAAACAACATTTTCAATATATCAACATATTGTACATGCTTTTCTTAATGTTATGTCTTTGTGTAACTTTTGTTAATTAATACACAACCTTAAAATGTTTGAAAAATTAATAAGGGGCATATGGAAATCAGAAATCTGATTAAGAAAAAAATTTTGGGTTAGGGTTAGGTTACATCAGGTTACTTTTCTTTGTCAAATTTACAATTATTGGGAAGTACCCATGGAAGAGACTTAGACAGGTGGATAAAGCCTTATCATTTAATTTTTCTTATTCCAAAGAATATTTTTTTCATTTTTACTTCCTAGCTTGAATGGATTTAAAACTTTTGCTTCTAGTTCCCCACTATATTTTAAAATTAATTTATGTTTTATTGAACGATAATTGCTTTACAGAATTTTGTTGTTCTCTGTCAAACCTCAACATGAATCAATGTTTTCTTGTATATAGAAGTATCATATTTGGAAAACCAAAACATTTAATGATCTTTTAAAAGTCTTTCTTATTTTTATGACTCAACAAGGAAAGCAAAACCAATTTAAAATATCCAAGCTACATTCTGTAATTCTGTATCTGCTTTTCTGTCTCTTCATTTGTACTTCTCTCTTCCTCTTTCTTTTTTCTCTTGCTGTCACTCTCTCTCTAAATCACTAGACAATTAATTATCTTTTTATATTATGGTGCTAGAATTAGAAAAAAATCTAAGCTCTCCCTCCCTGATGCCTCCAAATTCTTTCTGGAATTTTCCTATAAAAGGATTTAACAGAAGAAAAATAGATTTAGAGTAACTTTAAATTTTGGATATACTATTAATATATTTCTTTAGAAGATAAAAATTTCAAAAAGAAAAGGAAGGAAGACAGAAAAAGTAGTTGGAGTCACCCACACAAGGCTTAGTCATAATTAATTTTAACACTGAAATTAGATTTTTGAAAATTAGTCTTGATTAGTATTTTAAAGCCAAACATGAAGAAGCTCTATACAGTCATCAAAAACAAGACCGGGAGCAGACTGTGGCTCAGATCATGAACTCCTTATTGCCAAATTCAGACTTAAATTGAAGAAAATGGGGAAAACCACTAGACCATTCAGGTTTGACCTAAATCAAATCCCTTATGATTATCCAGTGGAAGTGAGAAATAGATTTAAGGGACTAGATCTGATAGACAGAGTGCCTGATGAACTATGGACAGAGGTTCGTGACATTGTACAGGAGACAGGGATCAAGACCAGACCCAAGAAAAAGAAATGCAAAAAAGCAAAATGGCTGTCTGAGAAGGCCTTACAAATAGCTGTGAAAAGAAGAGAAGCGAAAAGCAAAGGAGAAAAGGAAAGATATTCCCATTTGAATGCAGAGTTCCAAAGAATAGCAAGGAGAGATAAGAAAGCCTTCCTCAGTGATCAATGCAAAGAAATAGAGGAAAAGAATAGAATGGGAAAGACTAGCAATCTCTTCAAAAAAATTAGAGATACCAAGGGAACATTTAATGCAAAGATGGGCTCAATAAAGGACAGAAGTGGTATGGATCTAACAGAAGCAGAAGATATTAAGAAGAGGTGGCAAGAATACACAGAAAAACTGTACAAGAAAGATCTTCACAACCCAGATAATCACAATGATGTGATCACTCACCTAGAGCCAGACATCCTGGAATGTGAAGGCAAGTGGGCCTTAGGAAGCATCACTATGAACAAAGCTAGTGGAGGTGATGGAATTCCAGTTGAGCTATTTCAAACCCTAAAAGATTATGCTATGAAAGTGCTGCACTAAATATGTCAGCAAATTTGGAAAACTCAGCAGTGGCCACAGCACTGGAAAAGGTCAGTTTTCATTCCAATCCCAAAGAAAGGCAATGCCAAAGAATGCTCAAACTACTGCACAATTGCACTCGTCTCACACGCTAGTAAAGTAATGCTCAAAATTCTCCAAGCCAGGCTTCAGCAGTACGTGAACCGTGAACTTCCAGGTGTACAAGCTGGTTTTAGAAAAGGCAGAGGAACCAGAGATCAAATTGCCAACATCCGCTGGATCATGGAAAAAGCAAGAGCATTCCAGAAAAAACACCTATTTCTGCTTTATTGACTATGCCAAAGCCTTTGACTGTGTGGATCACAATAAACTGTGGAAAATTCTGAAAGAGATGGGAATACCAGACCACCTGACATGCCTCTTGACCTATATGCAGGTCAGGAAGCAACAGTTAGAACTGGACATGGAACAGCAGACTGGTTCCAGATAGGAAAAGGAGATGGTCACTAGGTCCTGACAATTTTAACTTTTAACTTCAGAAACGATGAATGTCTAATTGTTACTACCCAAAGGTAGCTATTATTAGTTTGGTGTATAACTCCATTTTTTTTGTATATGTATAGTCCATATTTCACTTTTCACTTTCATGCATTGGAGAAGGAAATGGCAACCCTCTCCAGTGTTCTTGCCTGGAGAATCCCGGGGATGGGGGAGCCTGGTGGGCTGCCGTCTATGGGGTCGCACAGAGTTGGACACGACTGAAGCGACTTAGCAGCATAGTACGTATTTAAAAAGCAAAATACATGCTATGTCACCAACTGTGTTTTCACTTCTATGTTGTGAACCTTTTCTAAAATTTTTAAATATACTTTGAAAGCCTGATTTTAAGTAGTAACATAAGAAAATTTTATTTATCCAATCCTTTATTTCTAGCGTTCTTTTTTCCTTTATTTTTCTTTCTAGCCATTGTAAATGATGGGAATTTGCATTGATACCTCTTTACTGAGTTTACCTCTTTACATGGTCAGTAAATCATAGGAAATTGAATTTTTCATTTTTAAATCTGTATTGCCAAATTGATGTAACAGAAATTCTCTGATTCTACACTCTGGATAACAGGACACAAGATGCCCATTTTATAGTACCCACTAATAAATAGCACAGTTATTGTTTTGATTGACAATTTTACATTTATTATGTTTTCACTTTCATCTCATGGAGTGTCATTTTCAAATGCTTCTTTGCCATTTGTATTTTTCTTACATAAGTTACTAACTTTTCAGCTATTTATCTTTATTTTTATGACACTTTTTGGTCTGAATATGGACTTGTTTTTCTTGCAAATAAGGGTTTTTTTTTCTTTCCATAATTGTTTGCCTTTAGGCATACCTTTTTTTTTCCCTCTCATTTTTATGGAGCCACATCTATTAATTAGTTCCCTTAAAATGAGTGTTTCAAAAGACAAGCCATACTAATGTCAAAATCATTATGAGATCTTAAATATATCCTTTTGGTGAAATTCAAATCCATTTTACAACTCAACAAGATGTGTTAAAGTCTTAAGTATAGTAGAAACTTCAACAAAGCCTTAGAACCTATAGAGTGATAATGTCAGAATAGACACAATGTTCAGAATTGAATACAGCAGGAAGCAGGTGAGTATGTCACCTGGGGCATGAGATTTGTACGCACCTTTAAAAGGAAGAATAAGGGAACACTCTTAGAAGCTCTCCATGCAGTTGACATCATCATTCTAAAATGATCCTTCCTTATTCAGAGGATGTGAATAGCAGATGCTGTTAGACCCGTCCCCCCGCCCCCACCACTGTCTCCTTGGCCTGACTGATTTTCAGCTGTAGCGGGCAGATCTGTGTGTGCTTGGTGCTTCACTTCAAGCCTGTAGTGCTTGTCTTTTTGCTTTCTGCCCCAGGGCTTCCTCTTACAGCACAACTCACTAGGTCCAAACTTGCATGCAAAGCCACGAAGTGCAAGGTTGTAATCACCTCCAACCCCACAATAGCCCTTAGTTGATAGAGACCAGAGGTAGGGAAATGAATATTCCAGCCTGTTGTTTTTTAGATTGACAATTCTAAAAAGCTTTCTGTATGTTTTTTGGAAGTTTGTAACAGTATTGACAGCCCCGTACTCACCCAATGATCCTGATAATAATAATATTCTTACATCATCTTTTTCTCCTTTCCTGTCTCATTCTCCCTATTCACTCCTGTTTCCTTGTATCACCTCTGAATAAACCACCAGCTCCATGTTCTCTCAGGCTCTGCCTTTGGAAGAACTCAAGCTTCAACAATGTCTTATTAACACATACGTGTAAATTGCACTTGGATGAAAGAGAATTCTTAAAGATCCTTTCAGTCCTCAAGGATCTACTTGATCTACTTTGTAATTGTAAAGACATTTCTCTTCCAGAGAAGTCATTGCATAAATGTAATCTACTGTACATATCAGTTCAGTCGCTCAGTCGTGTCTGACTCTTTGCGACCCCATGAATCACAGCACACCAGGCCTCCATGTCCATCACCAACTCCCAGAGTTCACCCAAACTCGTGTCCATCGAGTCGGTGATGCTATCCAGCCATCTCATCCTTTGTCGTCCTCTTCTCCTCCTGCCCCAATCCCTCCCAGCAGCAGAGTCTTTTCCAATGAGTCAACTCTTTTCATGAGGTGGCCAAAGTATTGGAGTTTCAGCTTTAGCATCAGCCCTCCCAAAGAAATTCCATGGCTGATCTCCTTCAGAATGGACTGGTTGGATCTCCTTGCAGTCCAAGGGACTCTCAAGAGTCTTCTCCAACACCACAGTTCAAAAGCATCAGTTCTTCGGCGCTCAGCTTTCTTCACAGTCCAACTCTCACATCCATACATGACCACTGGAAAAACCATAGCCTTGACTAGACGGACCTTTGTTGGCAAAGTAATATCTCTGCTTTTCAATATGCTATCTAGATTGGTCATAACTTTCCTTCCAAGGAGTAAGTGTCTTTTAATTTCATGGCTGCAATCACCATCTGAAGTGATTTTGGAGCCTCAAAAAATAAAATCTGACACTGTTTCCACAGTTTCCCCATCTATCTGCCATGAAGTGATGGGACCAGATGCCATGATCTTAGTTTTCTGAATATTGAGCTTTAAGCCAACTTTTTCACTCTTCTCTTTCACTTTCATTAAGAGGCTTTTTAGTTCCTATTCACTTTCTGCCATGAGGGTGGTGTCATCTGCATATCTGACGTTATTGATATTTTTCCTGGCAATCTTGATTCTAGCTTGTGCTTCATCCAGCCCAGCATTTCTCATGATGTACTCTGCATATAAGTTAAATAAGCAGGGTGACAATATACAGCCTTGACGTACTCCTTTTCCTATTTGGAACCAGTGTGTTGTTCCATGTCCAGTTCTAACTGTTGCTTCCTGACCTGCATATAGGTTTCTCAAGAGGCAGATCAGGTGGTCTGGTATTCCCATCTCTTTCAGAATTTTCCACAGTTTATTGTGATCCACACAGTCAAAGGCTTTGGAATAGTCAGTAAAGCAGAAATAGATGTTTTTCTGGAACTCTCTTGCTTTTTTAATGATCCAGCAGATGTTGGCAATTTGATCTCTGGTTCCTCTGCCTTTTCTAAAACCAGCTTGTACATCTGGAAGTTCATGGTTCATGTATTGCTGAAGCCTGGCTTGGAGAATTTTGAGCATTACTTTACTAGCATGTGAGATGAGTGCAATTGTGCAGTAGTTTGAGTATTTTTTGGCATTGCCTTTCTTTAGGATTGGAATGAAAACTGACCTTTTCTAGTGCTGTGGCCACTGCTGAGTTTTCCAAATTTGCTGGCATATTGAGTGCAGCACTTTCATAGCATCATCGTTTAGGGTTTGAAATAGCTCAACTGGAATTCCATCACGTCCACTAGCTTTGTTCATAGTGATGCTTCCTAAGGCCCACTTGCCTTCACATTCCAGGATGTCTGGCTCTAGGTAAGTGATCACACCATCGTGATTATCTGGGTTATGAAGATCTTTTTTGTACAGTTCTTCTTTGTATTCTTGCCACCTCTTCTTAATATCATCTTCTGCTTCTGTTAGGTCCATACAAAAGAAGAGAAGTGAAAAGCAAAGGAGAAAAGGAAAGATATAAGCATCTGAATGCAGAGTTCCAAAGAATAGCAAGGAGAGATAAGAAAACCATCCTCAGTGATCAATGCAAAGAAATAGAGGAAAACAACAGAGTGGGAAAGACTAGAGATCTCTTCAAGAAAATTAGAGATACCAAGGGAACATTTCATGCAAAGATGGGCTCAATAAAGGACAGAAATGGTATGGACCTAACTGTATGTGTAGGTGGAATGTAAAAATCCCCTCCTGTTTTGCATTCTTTTTGCAAGACACCTTCTATTTCTGGTGTCTTTGTGAAGTGTGGTTGATTTCTAAGCTAAGAATGAGTCCAGAGGAGGGAAAGGAGAGAAGTTTCTTATTTCTTTCCTGGATTCAAACTCTTTCCTGTCTCTTGGAAAGAATTGAGCTTCTAGTTGTTGACAGTGAATTTGTCTGCCTGCCCAGGAGCTATTTTGTACCAATGTACATCTCTGCCAGGAAGATGAATATCAGGAGTCAATGTGCGGACATCGGAACTTCCAAAGTAGGATAATCATCACCCCTCTCCCTTCCAATGCTATGCATTTAAAATAACCTCTAAGGAGAGTGAAGAAGGGAGGATTCAGGCTGACTATGAAATTACTCAACCACATTATTTCTATTTGGATAAACATTTATCCCACAAATGCCAGGAAGGTTGGCAATCAACACTGTGGAAAGAGCTCCATTAAAATTTATGAGCCAACCTACCACGAGGAAGTAATTATAAATAATAATTACTGTGATGTTCAGTGCTTTTATAATTTGGAGCTACTCTGCTTCAGGTGGGATAGAAGATGCAGCTGAAATATATGACTCTAAAAATACCCTCATTAGCGTGGTCTAAGAATTCCTGAAATGGAAGAACAGAATACAATACCAGATGGTTTTCAGGGATGGTGTTGTCAGAGTGGTGGTTTAAACGCTAAGTCGTGTCTGACTCTTGCGACCCCATGGACTGTAGCCTGCCAGGCTCCTCTGTCCATGGTATTTCCCAGGCAAGAGTACTGGAGTGGGTTGTCATGCCCTCCTCCAGGGGATCTTCCCAACCCAGGGATCAAACCCTGGTCTCCTGCATTGCAGGCAGATTCTTTACTGACTAAGCTACGAGGGAAGCCCGTTGTCAGAGCAGATGCACTCTTCTGTAGAATGCTAGCTGCACTTACCATTAATTATTAAATGAGAACAGTAATTCTTCAGCTATAAAACTAGGAATCAGGTGTGATTATTATAATTTACTAACTTTCCAAGTGTGTAACAGGGAAGCTTCCAACAAATAAGTTTAGTTGAGTTACATTGTTCATATTCTTCATTAAGGTTTTAAGACTAAGGAAATAAATCTTTTCATCAAATTTTTCCTTGGATTGTGGTTGATCCCATCGGATCAAGCATCCTAGAGTCATGTGAGTGAATAAATTGCTTTTGCTGCTTTTGATCTCCCCTGAAGGTGGCTGTCGATACCTGTAATCAACTTCATATAAGGGAATGAAGCCTGCTTTGTCAGATTTTTATCAGAGCAAGGTTAATTGGGCGAGGAGGACATGAGTTGACCCCTGAGCTAATAGAGGCAGTGGACGCTGCTGTAACAACTGTGCTCAGCGGTCAAGGGGACAGAGAACGGGAGTGATGCTTTCGTACTGTCGTATCTCTCAAACCTTCACATGTCCTCACTCTCTTATCTGAGATTAGAGATGAATGAGCCCTGCCAGTCATAGTGCAAGCAAGCCCAAGGGAAGAAAATGTCATTAAGACAGACAGAAACCCATCTGGATATTAAAAAAAGAAGAGATTGTGGGACTGTGTCTGAATTGATCTCCACCTTAATGTCAGCATCTGTTATTCTCAGGCCCCAGGTAGACTAAAAACACCAATAACCTTATCATATTTTATCTCAACAATTATAAAACTAGTCCCATACATTTACCTTCTATACAATCTGTCTTTAAAATGTGTTCTTTATACTTCCAGATGTGAATTTTTACATCATCATTTGGAATTTAGGATACAGTCTCCTATTTAAAAATGTTACAGAAATGGTTAGTTTCCTTGTAGAGGTACAATGTGTATATAATTCCTAAGGTAGCAAAACAAAAAAGTTGTAATAAAGTGGCCTTTAGAATTGTGTCAAAGGAAGAACTTTAGACTTGGGTCTGAGAAGATTAGAACCCTATTTAGCTTTTGAGAAAATTATATTGCCATAGAAACCAGGGCCCTGGCAGAAATAAGCCTGTGACTTTCTTTTTAACAATGCTTGATACTAATAGAAAGTGGGTTGCAAAAACTACGTGTTTCCCAAGGAAGCATCCTGTCCACTGCCAACATCAGATGAGACTGTGGAGGAGCAAGGACAGAGGGTCCCAGTGTGTGGAGTCAGGACCCAAAGGGAACAGTGAGGAAGATGTTATTTCTAGAGACTTGGCAGGAGACACACCTACTTATTACAAACACTGCCTTCAAATTTGTGTAGATTGGATTGGCCAAAAAGTTTGTTCAGGCTTTTCAGTAAGATGTTACAAAAAATCCAAATGAACTTTTTGTCCAACCCAATATTTTCAATCTACATTTCCTTGACAAGAGTTAGCTAAGTGACCACATGTAACTGTAAGAGGCTAAGGGATAGAGACTAGCTGTGCATTTAGAAGGAAACAGCACAGGTTTTAGTGAACTATTGATAGACTGACCACAACCATGCTTCACCCTCTCCACTCATTTTCCTCCTGAACTCACTGCCCTTGCTGCCGTCTCCCCTCCCCAGCCAGCCCTCTTGAAAGCCCCCTCTTCCTGAGTTGCAGTCACTCTTCATGTCCATTCAGCTTGGCTTCTATCCTAAGGGTGGAAATTATATCCTAAGTATCAAATACAAAGACCTATTTCTAGGCCTCATGCTGTCAGTACTCAGCCACTCTTTCCCTGGATCTTCCTTGGAGTCTATGGTATCAACCCCTCTTGGCTCTCCTTTCATTTCTGTGACCACTTACTCTAGTTTTCTTCATTTGTTATTCCTTTTTGCTCTTCCCATAAATGTTGACACTTCCTAGATTTTTTTATTTTTTTCAACTCCACTTATTCCTAGATTTTTTCTTTAATTTTTTTCAGCTCTGCTCAGTCACCCTAGATGATCCATTTAACCTGTTTACAGGGCTTCTCTGGTAGTTCAAATGGTAAAGAGTCTGCCTACAATGCAGGAGACCCAGATTCAATCCCTGGGTCAGGAAGATCCCCTGGAGAAGGAAATGGCAACTCACTCCAGTATTCTTGCCTGGGAAATTCCATGGACAGAGGAGCCTGGCAGGCTGCAGTCCATAGGGTTGCAAAGATTCGGACATGACTGACTAATACTTTCACTTTCACATATCTCTAAATATCTGCTCTTGACCTCTATACCATGCATGAGACTCACTAGACAATTCCACTTCTCAAACAGTCAAGCATGATAATCTAAAACAGAACTCAGGTTCCTTAAAAACTGCTTCTCCCTGCTTTTTGGGGTCCTCAGATGTCATAATGATGACTAATGTGGACTGACTATCTTAAACCTATCATACCAGCTCTGGGTGAGGCATCTGACACTCATATGTCACTGTTCCTGTTAGGGGAAGCACACTGATTGAAACTGCCCACCCTGGCCAAGCACCATAGTAACTATTTGCATGAGTTGTTTTATGACAGGAGATCCTGGTAAGGAGTACGGAACTAATAAGCCACCACCAACCGTAAGAGTCCGGGAAAGGTCGAAAGGAGACACAGCGTGTCCGTCCACTTCCCAGAATCCCTCTCGCTAGCATCCATCTTGGCTGAGCCATGCGTGTGCCACCAGGAAAGACTCTGAATTAGAATAATTGGCCAAAGACCACCCAGAAACTAATCCCATCACCATGAAACCCAAGACTGCAAGCCACATGGCAGAGCAGTTCTCCTGGGTTCCCTTACCCTACTGCTCTCCACCCATTGGTGCCCTTTCCCAATAAAATCTCTTCCTTTGTCAGACAATTCATTCCTGAGTATTAGACAAGAGCCCAGTTTTTGGCCCTGGAAGGGGTCCCTCTTCCTGCAACATTCCCATAAGGGACAACTGAAGCTCAGCGAAGTCAAGTAATTCCCTTGTCATCCAACAAGGTAGTGGCAAAGCTAGGATTTGAATCTAATTTATAGATCTCACGCTGTTATCTATTAGACTACTACCTGACTCAATTTCTCATAAAATGATTAATAAGATCTTTTTATCTATATATTACTTCATAAAGGTCAATAATTTGTGGAAAAGAAGAACAGTGTGATTTGTCAGTTTAAACACTTTTGATAGAGATGAAAATTGGTGCTAATTGTCTCAATTTTGTAATCTGAATCCAATTAGCTCTATAACTTGGTAACATTGCGGTCAACTTCACTTGGATTCCAATTTTCATAAATAATTAAACACAATAACAATTGTTGAAGATATGTAGAAAGAGAAAAAAGGAGTTATTCTTTACTTGGGTTCCAAAAAATAACTGTAAATGTCACCGGTAGCAGAATAGCTGGACACGCCTAAAAATAATCTGGCTAACGGTTATTGATCCATGTGTCACTTACCCAAAATTCACTGAAAAGGATTATTTCCATACTGAACTAATATTGAGGGTCTTAAAGGACAATGCTCTTTTTGAGCTGTTGCAACTTTAATTATCTGCTAATATACTTGACCACCTCTCCCATATTTGAGAAATCTAAGGTTACAGCATGACAGGTAGCAGATTCTCAGTGGAATGCAGTTGGTAATTAGCTATTCAGACCGATTATTGGCAAATGTGCCACATTTTCATTTTGGAAGTTTAAGCAAATTGCCCTCTGTTGAAAACATACATTAAGATGTCTGATTTGGCATCCAGGTTGATACATGATTGAGAGTAATCATTTTCTACCTTTCAAGCCATCATTAGTGACCTTCTAAATTCCCTATCGTAAATTGCCTGTTTCTGTAACTGTGCCTTTGTGTGGCCACGTCCAATTAATTGCAATACCACTCCTGAAAAGGGTTCCTGCCTCAATCTCCATAAAATAGTTCATTAGCTTCTCAGGGATTTTACTTCAATACTATATTTAGTTTGCACTCCCTGGGATGCTGCAAACAGAAGAGTGAGTTCCCTGGGGGGAAAGCAGCGGGGGTTAGAAGAACAATCAAGAAGTAAATATCTGGCTTTAAAAATGGTCTGCGTTGTAAAGAACAAAGCAACAGAAAGATGCTAGTAAATCAGCAGCACTGCTTTTCTAATGGGCTTTTTCTTACATGAATTATCTTGGGCAAGTCAGATTTCAGCTTTCTCTAATCGGAAAAATATACGGAGAGGCTCAGGGAGAAATATCTGTTTTTATTGTTGTAATGCTCAAAATTTTATTGAGGCCTGGTATTGTACCCTTGGAGGTACAATGTGGTTGGTGACTAGACTTAATAACTGCATTAAATGGGCAAGTAGACTGAGTGTGAGAAGTGCAGTGAACAGAAATCACGATTGTGAGAGCAGCAGCTAACGTGGAGAGACAATCAGTGGGCCAGGTGTCCAGACAGATGGGATGCCCAGCCTTGGACCTGCCAAGTGCAACCTTGGGTGAATTACTTCAGTTCTCTGGGCCTTTGTCTCATCTTTCATTGAACTAGGACCTGAAGCTAAGATTTCTCAGGTTCATTTGGTTCTAGTATTATGTGTGCTTCCCAGGTGGTATTAGTGGTAAAGAACCCTCCTGCCAATGCAGGAGATGCAGGAGAGACAGGTTCAATCCCTGGATTAGGGATATTCCTTGGAGGAGGAAATGACAACCCACTCCAGTATCCTCGCCTCTAGAATTCCATGGACAGAGGAGCCTGGCGGGGTACAGTCCATGGAGTCACAGTCAGACACAACTAAGTGCATGGGCGCATGCGCGCACACACACACACACACACACACACACACACACACACACACACACACACACACACACTCGATGGTTTAGTAATGGCACAAGCCAAACAGTTCACTGCGTTTGGAATCAACATTAGGTTGCCATCCAAGGCACCCCATTGAGCATATGGCATGGTTTAATGATAACGGAAGTAGCTCATGTAAGCATGTGTTAGGCTAGCCCAGGCAAAGGGTACTCCCAGGAACCCTATAAGTAGGCATATTTTTGCCCCCATTTTGTAAAGGGAAGCTAAGGTACAGAGGAGTTATATATTATGGGCACAGGGATGGACAGCTCCCAGCTGAGAAGTGACAGAGCCAGGATATGAACCTAAGAAGTCTGTATTTTTAATTACCACTTTTCCCGCAAATAAACCATTGGTGAGGTACATGCCAGAAATTCTGCAACATAAATAACATAAACAATCCTCTTTCCTGTCTGAGTTTTGGAAAGACGGAGGAAAAAAGACAAAATAGTTAACAGATGGAAGAAATTTAAAACTTACCTTTATTAATTATAAGGCAGATATTGGAGAAAGTGGCTTAGATTTGACAGCCCCAGAGTTAGACATTCACAGAAGGTAGTGGTCCACCTTGACCTCTCCCTGAGGAACAAGCAGAGAGTGATCAGCCTTCCGTAGGAAGGTTTTTCACTCATTTGCTTTTGTTTTCCCCAGACCCACTAATTGAATGAGTCACCCTGAGCAGAGTTGAGTGAAGGAAAGAGAGAGGCCAAGGGTGTTTCACTCACTGACCTTCCCGCAGGTGAAAGGAAAAATGAGAAAGGGAGAAGAAATGTTTCTGTCCTAACCATTTCTCCTGGTTCTTCGTTTATAATTTAGCTTCTTGTTTTCATGCTATTTCTGGTGTTAAAATTGTTTAAGGGGTTTGATCAGAATGGAAAGGAATTGTCATAACCAGCACTATCTGGGCTGTCGTCATTGCAGGCTTCTGTTCTATGTGTCTTGTCACATTTGCAGATGCGCCTGGGCAAGATGGAAAAGGCTGCTCAGGAGGGCACAGTGATGAAAGCCTGATCCTTAAACATGGCATTTACAGAGCACAAATGAACGGTTGATTTGGCTCTTTGTTAGTTAACAATCAAACTGAGTGGTTCGAGAATCAATTAATAGTAATAAGAAAGTGATTTGTGATCAAAAGCCGTTGTCATTTTGGGAACACTATTTCCAAGACAATATTAAAGGCAGGAGAGGTATTAGGGAAGGGAAAAGACACATGACTTGGAGGAAGCCTCTCGCATCTGGCTGCAAGGCTGTCAGCAGACACATAGAACCACTTGGGCCTGAGTGAGATGTAGCAGGTCTCCCTCTGCAAAGTTCATTAACCTGCAGCATGTCAGCAAGTGCCACAGGCTGACTATAATGCCGTGGAATACAAATTGAGAGATCACTGGGTTCTAATTTTCTGTTTTATCTCTCCTAAATGAATATGCAGAGCATATAATCTCATGACCAATCATGTCTCGCATCTAATAGAGAAAATATGCTTCAGATTTACAGATGCATGAAATACAGCTAACTGGAAATAAGGAGGAAGAAACATAGCACCCATTTCTCTTTGAGTAGGATAACTGAGTCTTTTAAAGGCAACAGAAAAGTAAAGACACACCATTCTTCCATTCACCCACCCACCCATCTATCTAGTCTATAAACATGTAACGAGCACCCACTCACTCTTTGAAGGTGCTGTGTACAGAGGAAGACATAGATCTGTCTTCTTCAAGCAGACAAAAGTGAAAATACAGGTCCGGGTTATTAGTGTGATTTGTGACAAGTATTAAACAGCAGGTGTGGTGGGAGCAGAGAAAATGAGAACCTCAGGAATGTTTTCTGGAATAAGAATTGGCCATCTCTCTGAGCCTTGAAATCAGGGAGGAGTTAATCTGTGAGTACAGGGGTTGGGGAGGAGGACATTTGGGGCAGAGGGAACAGAGTGAGGCCAAAGTGGGCCTGGGGCCTCAGGTAGCAAATGCTGTGGACACCCCTGGTCAGGCGGGGCCTGAGGTGAGGATTTCAGTCTTCTCTGCTCCAGGAGAGGAGGGTGATTCCAGAAAGGAACTTCGTGTATCTTCACTTTGCCTGTTGTGATGTGGGTGGGTCAGTAGCTAGTGTCTACAGCCTAAGGGGCATTCTACCAGCACAGAATCTCACAAGGACCCTTTATTATTGGCTTTATGAGAAAGATGATGCCTGATGATTTTTCTCTTGGTGGTAGGCTTGATTCTTTGGGGCTGTTTGCTTTGAGTTATGGGTAGCCTCTGGGGGTACCACTCATGCTCATCCCAGGGCGGGGTTGGGACCTCCTCTGTTCTAGCACCTTCTCTCATTGTAGCTATCATGTTATGTTGTCACTGACACTTAGAAACGGCTTCTGCCTCCATTTCTTAAGGTCAGCGGGCAATTTGTTAGATACCTTTTCACCCTTAACACCTGGCTGAGCCTGACACATGTTAGCTCTCCCTAAAGGCTCTTTAAAAGAATGAACCTATGACTATATGTGTTAGCTCTTCTGATGAGTTTTAAGGAAAGCTGTTAGATATGAGGTTTCCTTGGGAAAACCCTGTCAATAGGGCAAGCTTCACAGCAGTCACCCAGCTAGCAAAGCAGAGGTGATGGTCTCTTCAGGGTGACTGGCAGATTTCCAGGTCTGCCGCGAGCTGAAAGGGAGAGGCAAGAGTGGACCTTTCGCTGGTGGACACCAGCCTGTGGCACTGGGTGGGGAGCTCTGTAAGTGGAGCACAGGGCACGCCGTGAAAAGAGAAGGCAGCACAATCAGTTTTGCCAGCTTCTCAGTGTTGCCTCCAGCCTGCAGAGGTTGTCCCCCCAGCACTCGTGGGGACAGGGAAGGTCGGCTCCATGCATCACCAGCCTGATTTTAGTGGGTTCATTAAATGGTGAACCCAGTGATCACTCATGGGTGACATATTCAATTAGGAGCCACACAAATAATTTTCCTCAAGCTGCCCCTTGGCACCCTCTGCTGTATCATTTCAAAGTGTCAGGGAGTCAGCTTCAGAAAAGGATGATCACACTCTGTATTGCTCACCTCCTATTGCAGGCTGTGATTATTGTCTGTCTAGATCCACCCAGAAGTATTGAGATATAAAGGAGGAGCATGCTATACTTGATTCAGTGTTCCTCTTTAGAAGCTGGAATGAATGAATGCTAAGTCGCTTCAGTTGTGTTCAACTCTTTGTGACCCCATGGACTGTAGCCCTCCAGGCTCCTCTGTCCATGGAATTCTCCAAGCAAGAATACTGGAGTGGGTTGCCATTTCCTGACCCAGGAATTGAACCTACGTCTCTTACATCTTGTGCATTGGCAAATGAGCTTTTTACCACTGGTGCCACCTTAGACACTGGATCTCAAGTCAAATTCAGATCTTCCATTTGGAAGAGCTATTGGATAAGGCACTGAAGTCAGTTAAAAGGGAAGTCAGGACTCGGATGAGAAAAACCTCTAAAACCAGCTTTTTAGCCCATATGATACTTCAGTTATTTTCTGATCAACAGAATAATAACTTGCTTATCCAAAACTTTGAGTTATTGCTTTAGCTGACAATTTATGACTCACAAGAGTATCTGAGAGTGGATGGTAGTATGTTGAGTCCAGGAGAAGCAAATACCATAGGATTTTTTAATGGCACACTGAAATTAAAGATCATTCTAACCCTTAGGTTTAATGATGCTCACAGCCTCACAGGTCCCTGAGTTGACTAAAAAGGTCACATTCCTTTGATATTGAGTGCATTTCAGCATGTTGATGCTACCTCGTGCTCTCTTTATGGTCACTGTATGAGGCTGAATAAATGTTATCTAAGTTCTGCAGATGAAAAACAACTGGAGAGTCAAAATTAATAGGTGCCACAGTAAGGGAGAACACCACAAACCTTCAATTATGAAAGTCAGAGTTTTCATTTAAGATTGGATATAAAATAGTTCTCTGGATATGAGCTGATCACTTCTTCCCAGGGCCTCACAGCTTTCTCACTGGAAAATGAGAAGCCAAAACTGAAAAGTTACCAAAGTCCTTCAGATAAATAAGGGTTAAAGGTTCATGGAGAATTCTGCATCATAAAGTTAATCAGCAGAAGACTCCAGGTTCAGTCCATAATTGCCTTCTAATTTGCTTTTCCTCAGCACATCGCCTTTCTAGTAGCAATGATTTGATTCATTTATTCAAAAAGCACTCATTGGATGTATCCTCTTGGCTCCTCCTGTGGGTCCAGAGTTGAATGAGGCTTTCCCCTGAACATCTCCCCTTAGAGAGATCAGTTTACAGTGTGATTGTGTAGGTTTGGGGTTTACAAAATGGGCTTTTCAATGTAAAATGGGAATCTCTATAGGTTTTTTTTTTTGGGAGAAGGGCACTTCCCTGGTGGCTCAAATGGTGAAAAATCCACCTGCAATGCAGGAGACTTGGGTTCGATCCCTGGTTGGGAAGATCCCTTAGAGAAGGGAGCAGCTACTCACTCCAGTATTCTTGCCTGGAGAATTCCATGGACAGAGGAGCCTGGTAGGCTACAGTTGTGGGGTTGCAAGGAGTTGGACACGACTGAATGACCTTCACTTTGACATCCACCATTATCTTTTTTATAGGTTTTTTTAATGTAAAAGAAACATAAAAATTCATGCTTCAAAATGTAAGAAAAACAGAAAACAAAACAAAAACCTTTCTTATTTCTTGGAAAGATATTATCATCAATTAGGTTCAGTCCCTCAGTCGTGTCCGACTCTTTGTGACCCCATGAATCGCAGCATGCCAGGCCTCCCTGTCCATCACCAACTCCCAGAGTTCACTCAGACTCACGTCCATCGAGTCAGTGATTCTATCCAGCCATCTCATCCTCTGTTGTCCCCTTCTCCTCCTGCCCCCAATCCCTCCCAGCATCAGAGTCTTTTCCAATGAGTCAACCCTTCGTATGAGGTGGCCAAAGTACTGGAGTTTCAGCTTCACCATCATTCCCTCCATAAAAATCCCAGGGCTGATCTCCTTCAGAATGGACTGGTCGGATCTCCTTGCAGTCCAAGGGACTCTCAAGAGTCTTCTCCAACACCACAGTTCAAAAGCATCAATTCTTTGGCACTCAGCCTTCTTCACAGTCCAACTCTCACATCCATACATAACCACAGGAAAAACCATAGCCTTGACTAGATGGACCTTTGTTGGCAAAGTAATGTCTCTGCTTTTGAATATGCTATCTAGGTTGGTCATAACTTTCCTTCTAAGGAGTAAGCGTCTTTGAATTTCATGGCTGCAGTCACCATCTGCAGTGATTTTGGAGCCTCAAAAAATAAAGTCTAACACTGTTTCCACTGTTTCCCCATCTACTTCCCATGAAGTGATGGGACCAGATGCCATGATCTTCGTTTTCTGAATGTTGAGCTTTAAGCCAGCCTTTTCACTCTCCACTTTCACTTCATCAAGAGGCTTTTGAGTTCCTCTTCACTTTCTGCCATAAGGGTGGTGTCATCTGCGTATCTGAGGTTCTTGATATTTCTCCCTGCAATCTTGATTCCAGCTTGTGTTTCTTCCAGTCCAGGGTTTCTCATGATGTACTCTGAATAGAAGTTAAATAAGCAGGGTGACAATATACAGCCTTGACGTACTCCTTTTCCTATTTGGAACCAGTGTGTTGTTCCATGTCCAGTTCTAACTGTTGCTTCCTGACTTGCATACAGATTTCTTAAGAGGCAGGTCAGGTGGTCTGGTATTCCCATCTCTTTCAGAATTTTCCACAGTTTATTGTGATCCACACAGTCAAAGGCTTTGGCATAGTCATTAAAGCAGAAATAGATGTTTTTCTGGAACTCTTTTGCTTTTTCGATGATCCAGCAGATGTTGGCAATTTGATCTCTGGTTCCTCTGCCTTTTCTAAAACCAGCTTGAACATCTGGATCATAAGAGACAGAAATTTATTTATTGTAATTGAAGTATAGTTAATTACAGTGTCATGTTAGCTTCAGGTATATAGCAGAAGTTGTATATATATGTGTGTGTGTGTGTATAAATAATATATGTGTGTATATGTATATATTAATATATGTGTGTATGTGTGTATATAAAAGAAAATTTTTTTTCAGATTCTTTTCCTATATAGATTATTATAAAATACTGAGTATAGCTCACTGTTGCTATGCAGTAGGCCCTTGTTGCTTATCTATTTTATATATTGTAGTGTGTATACGTTACTCCTCCTAATTTATCCCTCCCTCCTTCCCCTTTGGTAACCAGTGAAACTTATCTCTTTAAGTTATTGCCCCAAAGCCTTTGTAGAATGCTCTGCTGCTGCTGCTAAGTCACTTCAGTCGTGTCCGACTCTGTGCGACCCCATAGATGGCAGCCCACCAGGCTCCCCCGTCCCTGGGATTCTCTAGGCAAGAACACTGGAGTGGGTTGCCATTTCCTTCTCCAGTGCATGAAAGTCGAAGAAAACCAGTAAACTAAGAAATTTGTTCATATTTATCAGTGTGAAACTAATGCATAAAAATGCTAAAATATTTTTATGCCATGTTTTGTTCAAAGTTGGCTATTTACTGTAAAAGTCCTAAAACCTGAGTAGATTTATACAATAAAGTTTAATTTCTCAGTCGTGCAGAGTCCAGTTCTGGTTTTCCTCTTGGACAGTTCTCCTGAGAAGGTCTCCTTTAAGTAGAAACTCAAGAATCCAGAGGGCTTCCATCTTATGGCTCCATCTCCTGTAGCTTCAAGATTTCCCTGTCATCATTGGGAAAATAATCTTATTCCCAGTGCTTAGTTACCTTAGCTGTGAGCCAAACATCACTTTTCTTCATATCCTCTGGCAAGAACTGGTCATATGTTTCCTCCCTGTAGAAAAGGGAGCCCTTCAGAAATGGGCTGTCTAGACAGCCACTTTATGGCACACATCTTAGCTGTTCAGTCATATTTCCCCAGTAAATACATAGCTCCTGTCTCAAGTTCCCAAGTGCCCCACCACTGGCTGGTTAAGTAGTTCCCAGAGGAGGTGGGCTCCACTGTTTCACTGCTGTCTCTGGCATCTCTTCTGATTGGTGGTGAAAGTGAAAATTGCTCAGTTGTGTCCAACTCTCTGCAATCCCATGCACCATAGCCCACCAGGCTCATCTGTCCATGGAATTCTCCAGGCAAGAATACTGGAGTGGGTTGCCATTCCCTTCTCCAGGGGATCTCCCATACCCTGGGATCAAACCCGGGTCTTCCGTAGTGCAGTCAGATTCTTTACCATCTGAGTCACCAGGGAAACCCAGCTCTGATTGATGGTACCCATTCCATATTGGTTATTAGCTAATTTTCAAGTCATACTTGCAACTGAAGTATCTTTCCAAGCCCTGTTTTCCAAATTCACTGCCTCTAACTTGCTTTTTGTTGTCATTGGCCTCCAGTTTCAGATTTCATCCTCTCTTTGGGAGCGTCTTTGGATTTGATGATTGGTACCGTCCTTGAATTCCCCATCTTCCCTTCCATCCTGACTTCACAGCCACAGTCCAGACCCACCTTATTCATGCCATTCCCTTCCTGAGTGTCCTAAGCACCCAAGTGGGGAGTCTTGACATTACAAGGCACTCAGAGTCTTTATAATCTCCTGGGCTTTCTGAACCTGTCACTGTCACTCTCCACCACACCTGATATAGGCTACTGGTCTCTGCTTCCTGAATGTCTCTCCCTTAGCCTCCCTTCAGTGAAGAGGTATTTCCAAACCCTCCTCATCAAAATCTGCCTGGCCAGTATTTCTTTTTTCAGGGAACTCTGAACTCCATTAGCCAAAGTAATGAATATCTCTGCTGAAATGTTTTAATGGTCTGCCCATCCCAGACAGTGCATTTCCCTGACAGCTAGAGACAGCTGAAGATAAAACCTTAGCTCAAAAAGCAGCACACTCTGGTTCTTTCAGACACTACAATGGCATCAAACTACACTCTTCCTCCCCTGTCTCTGACAGCCCCTGATTTCTTTCCTGCATTCCTGATTCCCTGTCTTTCTGTTCATAACTGACAATTTATATGCAAATAATTTTCAGTATCTGACCATTATAAACTGAAAAAAATTGCATAATCTCCTTCGTGGAACCCTAATTACATGCATTTAAAACATTCAACTCATGTAGCCAGCAACATTTTAAATGAACAAATATAAAGTACTGGCTTTGCACCAGTTCACATTTTCTTAAATGTGACATGAGGATTTCTAACTCTGATCTCTGTTTCAAATTTAAGATGCAAGATCCATCTTGTGCTAGTGATTTAAAAAGGATGATTCTTGCTAAATTCTTAGTAATATCAGCTAACAGAGCAGAGATCAAGGTCTGCGAAGAATAGAGAGGGAGCAAAACAGAAACATGGTGGGAGAACAAGAGTGAGTGAATGGGGAGAAAAGACCGGTACAGCTGGATGGCAGAAGAGCAGCCAGTAAAAGTTAAGAGAACAAGATTGTAAGCTCTGGGTTTTGCATGAAGAATGGAGGGATAATGGAGGATGGATTTAGCAAGTAATACACTATAGCAAGTCTAGTTAGGAGAAACCCTGGGGGTTTCTGATACATGTGATAATTGGCATATGTGTGCTGAACATGATCTACATTCATATGACTACATGCAAGCTCAATCATGTCCAACTCTTTGCAACCCTATGGACTGTAGCCTACCAGGCTCCTCTGTCCATGGCATTTTCCAGGCAAGTATAGTGGAATGGGTTGCCATTTCATTCTCCAGGGGATCTTCCAAACCCAGGGATTGAATCCACATCTCTTGCATCTCCTGCATTGGCAGGCAAATGGGCCACCTGGGAAGCCCTATTATCAGCTTTCATAATTATGATTGTAAATTGTAACTAGGGATGCTACTCCTGGAAAAAGAAATATGGTCACATTTGTTCAGCCTCCATGTATTATCATCTCTGAGTTTTGTGTAGCTGTGTTTCTGCAGGCAGGGCTTCCCTAGTGGTTCAGATGTTAAAGAATCTGCCTGCAATGCAGGAGACCCAGCTTCAATCCCTGGGTCAAGAAGATACTTTAAAGAAGGGAATGGCTAGCCACTCCAGTATTCTTGCCTGGAGAATTCCATGGACTGAGGAGCCTGGTCGGCTACAGTCTATGGGGGTTGCAAAGAGTCAGATATGACTGGGTAACTAACGCTTTCACTTTCACTTTCTCTAGGTGGTTTTCAGGACAGGTGTTTAAGACCACGATTCCCTTATGAATTACTGAGATTGGCTAGGAACTCCCTGAGACCCATTTTGAATATCACTTCCACAGCATTCTTTATCTTCTGATCTGGGAAAGACTAGTATTGAAGACAGAAAAAGGGAAAACTCAGAACTGAAATAGAGAACAGCTTTGACTGTTTGGATTAAGCAGGATTACCCATAGTCCGGAGGGATCACTTTTTCTGAGCCTAAATTAAATTGGGCATTTGATTCCACAGGAACTAGGTAATGTCTTTGCTTTGTAGCTTGCATCAAAATTCAGTCTATAATATGTCACTGACATGGGGATGTTAAACTTAGGCAAATCAGACCATGTTTAAAATCAGATTATCTCCTGTCACCATGTAATCTTTAGGATCAGCCATAGAAGGAAATGGCAACCCACTCCAGTACTCTTGCCTGGAAAATCCCATGGATGGAAGAGCCTAGTAGGCTACAGTCTGTGGGGTCGCCAAGAGTCGGACACGACTGAGCGACTTCACCTTATAGTAGCAGCAACCTCAAAACTCTGATATAGACTATGTCACATCACAGAGTTTTGAATTTCAAATGTTGGCCTTTACTAGCTCTGGTCTTGTACCATTGATCACTTTCTTAATTATGACTAACACTGACTGTGTTTTTCTAGATTCCTATTTATTTTGCATGTTTTCTGTCACCATTAAATTAATCAATAGATGAGTAATTCTTAGATCAGTAATTCTTAGATCAATAGATCAGTAATTCTTTAGATTAGTTATCTTCAAAGTGACGGGTGGTGGGAGATGGTAGAGGTGGTATTCGCACCAGGAGGTGTACAAGATTATACATTAGCAGTAAATATTAGAAAATGTGTTTTTGCCTTTAAAATTTAATTTATGTTTGTGTTTCCATATATTTACTATTACATTGGTATAATAGTACATGTTATATACTATGTTATACATGTTACTATATGTGTTTGTATGTGTGTAAAACAACAAAGCTGTAGAATTTTTATTTTAATCCCAGGGCATTTTTTAAATTATTCATGCATTCTATAAACAATTTTTAGCATTTATTTTGTGTTCTGCACTACCCTCGGCACTGAGGATACAATTGTAAACAAAGTGAACACAAATCCTCCATTCAACGTTACAGTCTACTTGGAATAGTAATTCTCAGGGTGATGAGTATCAGCTTACAACAGAGGAACTTGGCTTAGTCTGGGGGTAGGTGTTATCAAGAAAGCCTTCAGATTTATTCTTTTATAGTTTTCCTTGGAAATCAAACTATATTTTATAATATTCTCTAATGAATTGCCCCGTAAAGCAGTTTCCACAATCACTTTATATTCCCTAAAACAAGGGAAAGTGATTTTTTTTCTCATAAAACTTAATTTTATATATATATATATATTTTTTTTTTTTCTACATTGTTCACTATACAGGTAGAATCACTATTATTGAGCTGTTGAGTTGGAAGCAGTATCATATCTAAGGTTAAGCATGGCCCAGAAGTACATATTCCATTGGGAAATAACAGGAGAGATGCAGCCAACGACTTGCATTCCCAAACCTCTGGTACTGGCCTGTGCACACAGGTGTGTGCATGCACACACACACACACACACACACCTGTAAAAGGAATAGTGAGGGTTTTTTTCCTTGATAAAGAAGAAAAACAAAGAGAAAATGTGAGACAAATTTGTTAAAATTTATTAAAACTTTTGAAATATTAACATCTAAGTCAGATAAAAAACTAAAATTTTAAATGAAAGCAACTTTTAATAAAACACAGGTCCTTCAAAAATCAGGTAACCTTTAGTTTAAAACTAATAAAATTAAAGTAAATAAAATAAAATAAACTAATAAAGTTAACTCTAATAAAATTAGAGTTATTAAGCATTACGTTGTGCCTAAAATATGGTTCCTTATATTTCTTTGTGTCAGTCATAAACAGATAAATTGAGTCATAATTATCTTAAATGAGTTATTTCATTTGTATGGCAAGCCAGAGGATGAGTTGAGAATGAAATATAATAAATGATAAATAAATCTTCAACCATTTTCTGAACACCAGTTCACATACATTCCCTCTTATGTACATGTAAATTATATTCTCTTTTTAAAAAATTGGAATAATAGTTTCTGTTTATTTTTCTTTTGCAGTACTTTCTTTACTGTTTCCTGTGTTTATTATTCCATAAAGCTTAATTTTGCTTTAAATAGCTATATTATTTTATAATTATTATAAATGTTTATTATAAACAGTTGAATCAATACAAATAGTCAAAAAACAATACAGATAGTCATATCCCTTGCCTATGAGAACATAATTATTACTATTTTATAGCATATTCTTCTAAACCTCTCTCTGTACACTTTTAAATTTGTAGAGATAGGTAAACAATCTTCTGTAAACGGCATCATATTATACATTAATCTTTAGTCTGCCATCATACTTAATATTTCATGGGCATAAACCAATTCATATATAAAAGATTTTAATTGTTTGTCATGCTTTGCTATTTTTCCCAATATCTCCTTTATCATTTAGTTTTCCATAAATAATTAATATGTTTAGAAAGTACTAAACTTCTGTGTCTCCTTTTGGTAATTTTATTTTTGCTTTTTACATTTAAATCTTTGATCCATATAAAAACTATTCTGGGAAAGGATATAGGGATTCAGGTTTATTTTTTTTCAAAGATACTAGCTTGTCCAAGTCCATTGAGTGAATAACCATTTCTCCCCAATTGTTTTGGAATGCCATCTTTGCTTTTCCATTATCTTATTTGATGAGGTTTCTACACAAAGCTTCTGTTGTTCTGTTTAATCCTGTGCCAGTACATTGGTTTTAATTACTCTGGCTTTATAATACATTTTAATATCTGAAAGCATACTTTCTTGCTCTGTACTCTTGTTAGAAATTTTCCTTTATTATTATTCCAGATACACTTTGGAAAAATTCTGATAACTTATAAAATAAAATGGTGTTGGCTCTTATTTTGGTCATATTAAATTCTGGACAGATTTTGGGGGAATTGAGAGTTTCATGTTATTGCATTCTTACACCAAAGAAAGTGTTGATTCTTCATTTATCCAGTTTTCACATTGCACTCTTCAGTACTGCTACATGATATTCCCTATATAATATCTTCCTACTTCTCTTCAAATTTATTCCTAGGTATTTCAAGATTTTTATTGTTAGAGTGAGTTGGAACTTTACTTTTTATTTTTTTAATTTATGTTTCTTTAGAAAAGGTATTGATTTTATTGGTTTATCTAAGGATCCTTTATTGTTTCAAAACAACTTTTCATTGAAGTACAGTTGATTTACAATGTTAGGTTAAAGTGTACAGCAAAGTGATTCAGTTAGATACATATATGTGGCACTAGTAGTAAGGAATCTGCTTGCCAATGCAGGAGACACAAGAGACACGGGTTTGATTCCAGTTGAGAAGATCCCTTGGAGTAGGAAATGGCATCCCACTCCAGTGTTCTTGCCTGGAAAATTCCATGGGCAGAGGAGCCTGGCAGGCTACAGTCCATCGGGCTGCAAAGAGTCAGACACGACTGAGCAACGAAGCACACGTGTATATATGCATACATATTCTTTTTCAGATTTCTTTACATTATACATTATACAAGTTATTGAATATAGTTCCCTGTTCCATATAGTAGGTTCTTGTTGTTTATTTGTTTTATATATAACAGTGTGTATCTCTTAATCCCATACTCCTAATTTATCCCTCCTCCTCTTTTTCCCCTTTGATGATCGTAAGGGGGGTTTTATGTCAGTCTATTTCTGTTTTGTAAATATCATGTGTATCACTTTTTAGATTCCACATTTAAGTGGTATTATATGATATTTGTCTTTCTCTGGTTTATTTCACTTAGTATCATAATCTCTTCTAAGGTTCTTCTTTTTTTTGCTACTGTTACTTGAAATTGATATGGGCGAGCTTTTATGTAAATGTGAAAGAAAAATTGCAATCATTAGATGTTTTTAACATATTTTAAAAATAAATGTACTTAAGTAACAAATGTATGAAAAAACCAGTTTCTCTAAAAAGTAAATTAAGTTTTAAATATACATAAAATTATGAAACACCAAAATGAAAAAGTAATAGTATATGCATTTACAGTTTTACTGGTATATGGAGGAATATTGAATTTGGGGAAAATTTCTTGTTAACAAATCAATACCTCCCATGAAGCATAATCTTCAGCAGCCTGAAGGAATGAAGGGAAAATGAAGGGCAATGATTTGGGGAGTTGGCATGAGACCAGACTGTGAAAGATGGTCAGTTCAGTATCTGAAGGTAGAAACAACAGGTCCTGCTGACTGAATAAAGAGAGAATGAGAGTGAGAAAGAAAAACTGTTAAGACTTTGCTTGGGGAGCCTGGCAGGTGACCATGTCATGGGATGAAATAAATAAATAATATACAGGAGATAACTGAGTTTTTTTTCATATAAATTTATTTATTTTAATTGGAGGTTAATTACTTTACAATATTGTATTGGTTTTGCCATACATCAACATGAATCTGCCACAGGTATACACGTGTTCCCCATCCTGAACCCCCCCTCCCACCTCCCTCCCTGTACCATCCCTCTGGGTCATCCCAGTGCACCAGCTCCAAGCATCCTGTATCATGCATCGAACCTGGACTGTTGATTCATTTCATATATGATATTATACATGTTTGATAACTGAGTTTTGCACAGGTCATGTTAACGAAGTGGTTGGTGATGATGTGGTGATAAGACGTTTCCTTGGTGAGGACGGTTGACACCCTTGACAGAGATGGGAACTGGTGACAGAGATTTGGACATCATTCACCTTTAAGTGGTAGTTGAAGTCACAGAAAGACAAACTTTATCCTAATTGAAAGAAAAATTATGATAGAGTTTTGTGCATATTAATTCCCATAGTCTTCAATTTACACATAATCTTTTTAGGGTGCCCATTATTCATGCTATGCCAGCAACCTGAAGAACAGACGAAGCATTTTAGATGAAATGACTTGGGAATGAAACCCAAAGTATAAAAATTCATATTTTCTGACTTGCTATGTGTTCTGCATTTGCTTCTTTCTCTTTTTTTGCCCTGATTTTCCACTTGCTCTTTTTGTTAGATGAGCTGGCTTACTCAAAGTGTTTGATTTTAAAGCTTGGAGCAATTTAAGGTTTCCAAAGCATTCTTAGATCCATTGCTGGACCATAATATATCATGTAGGTAATGAAGGATTGCTTGGAGACTGCAATCTACCCAAAGGAAATCGTTTTTAACAACAGGTAATAAAAGGACTTTTCATGGTCAAAGATTTATGGATTCTTTCCAGGGAACACAGCAAGTTGGAATCTATTTTAAAACCGAGAAATAAGTTTCCCAAAGAGTTTAATTTTATGTGATGAGATTCAAATCCAACTTTTCAAATCAGTTTTATGACAGTTATATATGTCTGATTATGCTGTTCTTAGTTATAATTTAACTGTTTTCAGTCATAGGAACAGTTTCTACTACAGAGAGTACTTATTTAATTAATTAGTATTCCAAATTTCAGGGTTCCCTGGTGGCTCAGACAGTAAAGAGTTTTCCTGCAATGCTGGAGACCTGGGTTTGATCCCTGGGTCAGGAAGATCCCCTGGAGAAGGAAATGGCAACCCACTCCAGTATTCTTGCCTGGAAAATCCCATGGACAGAGGAGCCTGGCAGGCCACAGTCCATGTGGTCGCAAAGAGGCAGACACGACTGAGCAACTTTCACATACATTCCAAATTTGAAATGAAATCTTCAACCTTAGATGAGAGAATGTTTTAGGAAATTCTCATTGTAATAAAAAATCATTAAAAGGCAAATGCATAAAAGAAACAACAGTGGAATCCCTTCCTGTTATGTTACTTCTATCTCTTCTAGTGTCTTTCAAAGTTGCATTTGGAAAAAATCTTTGAATTAAGTGTCTTTCCAAGAATGTGTAAGTTATTTTCATAGTAATGATTGAGATGCATTTGTTCTCTTGAACTTTCATTCCACAAATACTCCCTGAGTGTCTACTATGTCCCACATGCTATCCCTGGGGGTAGGGATACAAACACAAAGACCTCAGAGAATTGATGTTCTTGTGGGTGAGATAAATAATAATAAGTAATCAAGTATGTATTTATAGCAATATACATATATAATTTCAGGTAGTGATAAGCAAATTATGTATATATATATATGTATATACAGTATATAATATATAATAATATATATATTTGTGTTTGTATCCCTACCCCCAGGGATAGCATGTGAGACATAGTAGACACATACTATAAATTGGAGAAGGAAATGGCAACCCACTCCAGTACTCTTGCCTGGCAAATCCCATGGACGGAGGGGCCTGGTAGGCTGCAGTCCATGGGGTCGCTATGAGTCGGACACGACTGAGCGACTTCACTTTCACTTTTCACTTTCATGTGTTGGAGAAGGAAATGGCAACCCACTCCAGGGTTCTTGCCTGGAGAATCCCAGGGACGGGGGAGCCTGGTGGGCTGCCGTCTCTAGGGTCTCACAGAGTCGGACATGACTGAAGCGACTTAGCAGCAGCAGCAGCAGCAGCATACTATAAATATATTTATAATTTCTTAAAAGGTAGATGTTATATGTGTAGTAAAGTTAGTTTGTGAAAAGACCCATGGGAAAAAACTTTTTAAGCAAAGGGAGAGGCCACTAGAATGAAAGTTAACCCTATTCCAGAGTGATTTCTAGAACTAACTAGTGACAGAGCAGGTCACTGGGGTATCACTGAACACTTAAAAGTAGAGGGAAAAAAATATACAAGCAACTCCTGCAGCTCAATTCCAGAAAAATAAATGACCCAATCAAAAAATGGGCCAAAGAACTAAACGACATTTCTCCAAAGAAGACATACAGATGGCTAACAAACACATGAAAAGATGCTCAACATCACTCATTATCAGAGAAATGCAAATCAAAACCACAATGAGGTACCATTTCACGCCAGTCAGAATGGCTGCGATCCAAAAGTCTACAAGCAATAAATGCTGGAGAGGGTGTGGAGAAAAGGGAACCCTCTTACACTGTTGGTGGGAATGCAAACTAGTACAGCCACTATGGAGAACAGTGTGGAGATTCCTTAAAAAACTAGAAATAGAACTGCCTTATGATCCAGCAATCCCACTGCTGGGCATACACACTGAGAAAACCAGAAGGGAAAGAGACACGTGTACCCCAATGTTCATCGCAGCACTGTTTATAATAGCCAGGACATGGAAGCAACCTAGATGTCCATCAGCAGATGAATGGATAAGAAAGCTGTGGTACATATACACAAGGGAGTATTACTCAGCCATTAAAAAGAATACATTTGAATCAGTTCTAATGAGGTGGATGAAACTGGAGCCTATTATACAGAGTGAAGTAAGCCAGAAAGAAAAACACCAATATAGTATACTAACGCATATATATGGAATTTAGAAAGATGATAACAATAACCCTGTGTATGAGACAGCAAAAGAGACACTGATGTGTAGATCAGTCTTTTGCACTCTGTGGGAGAGGGAGAGGGAGGGATGATTTGGGAGAATGGCATTGAACTATGTATAATATCATATATGAAACGAGTCACCAGTCCAGGTTCGATGCACGATACTGGATGCTTGGGGCTGGTGCACTGGGACGACCCAGAGGGATGGTATGGGGAGGGAGGAGGGAGGAGGGTTCAGGATGGGGAACACATGTATACCTGTGGCAGATTCATTTTGATATATGGCAAAACCAATACAATATTGTAAAGTTAAATAAAATAAAATTTAAAAAAAAGTATAGGGAAAGAAGAAGAAAGTTTGGGAAGAAACTGTGTGTGTGTCCATTATGTTGCAGGTATAGTAATGGGCAATATACCTGTGTTGGTTTATTTAATCCTCCCAACAAAACTCTGTGAAATAGTACAATCTCCATCTTAATGAAGGACAAACTAAAACCTGAGAGGCCAAGTGACTTCCCCAAGGCCTACCAAGTAAGTAGTAAATAAATGTGAATTTGAGATTTAAACTCCATTTGCTTCTGTGTTCACCACAGTGAGCGCTGGAGGAAAGGAGGATTGTAGTTTAGGAATGAGAACGTTATTTTAAAGATAAATAGATTATTTAGCAGCCTACTAAAAATTCTTCCGTGGTTAATGCCTATATTAAACTCTCCCATATTGGTGGCATCACTTATCTCTTGCTGCCTAACAAACCATGGCTAAAGCTTAGTGACTTAAAACCACAGCAATGTATATAGCCTATTGTTCTCTGGGGCAACAGTTTGACTCAGCTGGGTGGCTGTTCTTCGGGTTGAGTCTCAATCAGCATCTGTGGTCAGCAGCAGAGTGGCTCTGCTTCTGAGAACTGATTGGCTATTTGCTGGTCAGTGGGGCAATGGGGCTGTTGGGTCACTTGTATCTCCTCATCCTGTAGGCTAGCTTGGGTTTGTTTACATGTTATCTTGCCGTTTCACAAGAGGGAGGAAGCATGTAAGACCTCTTGACTCTAGACTCAGAACTGGCTTATCATTTCTTCAGTCATATCTGTTGGCCAAAGCAAGTCAGAACAGCCCAGGGGGCTTCCCTGGTGGTCCAGTGGTTAAGACTTCATCTTCTAATGCAGGGGGTGTGGGTCTGATCCCTGGTTGCGGGGCTAAGATCCCACACGCCTGGTGACCAAAATACCAAAAACGTGAAACAGAAGGAATATTGTAACAAAATTCAATAAAGACTTTAAAAATGGTCCTCATCAAAAACTTGTTTAAAAGATGCTTTCTCTTAAAAATTAAAGAACAGCCCAAATTCAATGGAGAGGGAAAGTAGCTGGCATATTTTGACGGGAGAAGCTGCAAAGTTACATCATCAAGAGAGCATTCAGACAGGTAGGTTTAAAGAATTGTGGCTACTTTGCAATCTACCACATTAGACAAAAATGTGAGTTAATCCCATTGGAGAATAATTATCAATATTGTTTTTTGAAGTCCATATATATGTATGTATTTATATGAATGTATTCATATACATAGGTATGTAAGTTATGTTTCCCAAGAATGTACTTTTTATTTCAAATGAGTAAGTATACTGAATTGAAATTATGAATCTTCTTTTGAAAGGGATACTGTCTGCATGTATTTTCTTTGGTCCCTTTTATGAATTTATGCCTGTCCCATGGTAGACTTTCAACAAATATTGGGTAAATAATCTTCAGGCTTTATGTAAACTTTTTCTTCCTTTAGTCTCAGAAGGAAGCAATCATCTATTCTTATATCACTCAGGTTTACAAGGAAGGGAGATGACAGGACTTTTTTCCTAGATAGCTGCTAGTTTACGCCTTCAGAGTAGACAGTGAGCTGGAACATTTAGTTGTACCATGGGTGCCCATAGTGGAGAACAGTTAGTCTACTATTTAAGATGGCAGAATCAAGCCTCATTTACCCAGCTGGCTTTTTTATAGGAAAAAAAAACCACACACACACAAAAGACTTTTAAAACTTGCCTATAATAGACTTTCAAACAAATAATAGAGTTAATACTTTCTCAAGGAGCTGAAAATTGGTTCTAATTCACTGGCCACTGATTTCATGATGATCATTTCTTTCCTTAAATTTGTAATGTATCCCAAGGCCTTGGGATACAAAAAATAAAAATGAAACAAAAATATAACATTCTGTTCCTATCTCTGCCAGGTAGACAAGTGTGAAACATATTATAAGGTTGCCTTAAACCCGTAAGATTTTAGTAGTCCATTATGGAAATTCTAATTGTTATGCCTTGCCTACTTTGCCTGGGATTTGAGAAGTAAGAGATGATCTAGTCCCTGAGCCTGACTCTTACTAAGGGTACACTTATCCCTCCTCCCACTCACTTCCTACCCAACCCCATCCTATACAGAAACAACAATAAAATAAGGATGTAAATGAGTCTGCAAAGATACTTGCCTGTGTTTTCCTGGAGTTGGATCTGTGAATTCAAACCTCATTACATCACACCAATCAGATATAGGAAGGAGACTATGTTAGCTAGCATAGCTGTGCTATTATAGACCAACCCTAATAGCATAATGATGATGTAATATAATTTTTTTTCTTGTGTGTTTTTTTTTATTTCTTACATCTTGATCTGAAACAGGTTGGGTAGCTCTAATCTGTGGCTGTCCGTGAAGCGCAAAGCCTAGGCTTCTTCCATCTTTTAAGTCTGCCATTTGGGAATTTTTTTGTTTAACTTTAAGGAAAGAAGTGTTGGAGTAGACTCTTGAGAGTCCCTTGGACTTCGAGGAGATCAAACCAGTCAATCCTAAAGGAAATCAATCCTAAATATTCATTGGAAGGACTGATGCTGAAGCTGACAATCCAATACTTTGGCCACCTGATGCGAAGAACCAACTCAGTGAAAAAGACCCTGATGCTGGGAAAGATTGAAGGCAGGAGAAGAAGGGGAAACAGAGGAAGAGATGGTTGGATGACATCATCGACACAATGGACATGAATTTGAGCAAACTTGGGGAGGTGGTGAAGGACAGGGAAGCTTGATGTGCTGTAGTCCATGGGGTTGCAGAGATTTGGATACAACTGAGTGACTGAACAACAAGGAAAGAAGAAAAGGCATATACCTTTTTTTTTTTGAAAATAGAAAATATTTAATTTTTATTACTTTACACTTAAAACATAGAGTATGCTATAAAAAATGTGGGGAAAAAAAAGATAAAATTACAGAAGATACAAACCCAAAGACAGGACAAGGAAAGTATATTTCAGGTCGGGGAGCAGGTTGATGGTGTAGATTGGGAGCTGACAGTGATGGTGGTTACAGAGCTGGCTGGAAGGCCATACACTCTTACCTGTTATGGATAGGGCTCACTTCCCTCACATTCCACTGGTAGGATGGAATCATCTAGAATGGATGCTTGGAGTTGGGGAATGTAGTGGAATACCAACAGCCTCTGATGCAGAGAGGTACTCAGAGAAACTTGATTACCGTGCACTAGCAACATTACACAGAGTTGGACACTACTGAAGCAACTTAGCAGCAGCAGCAGCAGCAACATTAAGGAGAAGGCAATGGCACCCCACTCCAGTACTCTTGCCTGGAAACTCCCATGGACAGAGGAGCCTGGTGGGCTGCAGTCCATGGGGTCGCTAGGAGTCGGACATGACTGAGCAACTTCACTTTCCCTTTTCACTTTCATGCATTGGAGAAGGAAATGGCAACCCACTCCAGTGTTCTTGCCTGGAGAATCCCGGGGATGGGGAGCCTGGTGGGCTGCTGTCTCTGGGGTCGCACAGAGTCGGACACGACTGAAGCGACTTAGCAGCAGCAGTAGCAACATTAAAATATGATAATGCTCATGCCCCCCTAAAATTCATCTTTTATTTCAAGGTCCCATTAAAGTCTTAATTGTGAGTATTTTATTTCTCTCTTGAAATAAGAAAAGGATATTTGTTATCATGTGAAAGAATAGAAGCTAAAACATACTTTAAAAGACAGTCGTGTCTCGTGGGTTTTTCATTAGAATTTTGCTACCTGCAGCAAATATCATTATATTCAGAGAAATAAGCAAATTAAATGACTGTAAATGAATGCATGTGAATGTCATTTGAGGTCCTATGTCCACCTTCTTTTTTTCCTTGTCATGTTATTTCTAATACACATGCCCATGTTGATTAAGCATGTAAACTTTCCATCCAGAGCAAAAACAGTTTGTAACAACTCCAAGGAATTGTTAATTTGTTTGAACCAAATATGGCTGCTTAAAACTATCTTTGTGTATTTTTTTTTTAATATTTACCATTGTATGCTTGTCTAAGCCACTGCAATAATTCAAGTTTTAGAGAGCCATCTGAGCAAATAGGGCTGCAACTGGAGAAGCCCTAGATGAGACAGATTGAAGTTTTATTAAAGAAGTTTCATTTGGATATATTTAGTATACTTTTTTTATTGAGGTATAGTTGATTTATAATATTGTCAGTTTATGGGAGAGTAATTCAGTTATACTTACACACATATACATACATTTTGTTGTTGTTCAGTCATGTCTGACTCTTTGCAACCCCATGGACTGCAGTATGCCAGGCTTCCCTGTCCTTCACCATCTCCTGGAGCTTGCTCAAACTCATGTCCATTGAGTCAGTGATGCCATCCTACCATCTCATCCTCTGTCATCCTCTCCTCCTGCCTTCAATCTTTCCCAGAATCAGGGTCTTTTCCAATGAGTTGGCTCTTTGCATCAGGTGACCAAAATATTAGAGCTTCAGCTTCAGCATCAGTCTTCCAATGAATATTCAAGGTTGATTTCCTTTAGGATTGACTGGTTTGATCTCCTTGCTGTCCAAGGGACTCTCAAGTCTTCTCCAACACCATAGTTCAAAAGCATCAATTCTTTGGCACTCAGCCTTCTTTATGGTCCAACTCTCACATCCATACATGACTACTGAAAAAGCCATAGCCTTGACTATATGAACTTTTGTTAGCAAAGTAATGTCTCTGCTTTTTAATGTGCTGTCTAGGTTTGTCATATCTTTTCTTCCAAGGAACAAGCATCTTTTAATCTCATGGCTGCAGTCACCATCTGCAGTGATTTTGGAGCCCAAGAAAATAAAGTCTCTGTTTCCATTGTTTCCCCATCTGTTTTTCATGAAGTGATGGGACCAGATGCCATGATCTTAGTTTTTTGAATGTTGGGTTTAAACTGGCTTTTTCATTCCTCTTTCACCTTCATCAAGAGGCTCTTTAATTCCTCTTCACTTTCTGCCATAAGGGTGGTGTCATCTGCCTGTCTGAGGTTATTGATATTTCTCCCAGCAATGTTGATTCCAGCTTGTGCTTCAACCTGGCATCTCGCATGATATACTCTGCATATAAGTTAAATAAGCAGGTTGACAATATTACAGCCTTGACATACTCATTTCCCAATTTCTAACCAGTCTGTTGTTCTAGGTCTGGTTCTAACTGTTTGGCCAAGAGAAGAAAAGTCTTAAAATTTCAAGTGTCTTAATATGTTTACAAGAAGGAGTTATATTCCAAAAACCCCATCTGAGCAGTGAAAAAATAATAGATATTTTCCAAATGTAAATGTACCCAGTGAAACCTCTTAGGCTATGGTTCCTATAAAAAGATGTGTGAAAAGTGATGATTCAGAAGATTTTAAAAACTTATTTCCCTTGGAGGAGGTTAAACTTAATGTCAAGTGTTGAGTGAGGTTTGACTGTCCCATATATGTATATATACTATGTCTCATAGTAAGCTCTCAACAAATGTTGAGTGAATATATATATATAAATTTTTTTCTTTTTCAGATTATTTTCTATTATAGGTTATTGCAAGATATTATGTTATATGGTAGGTCTTTGTTGTTTCCTTATTTAATATAAAGTAGTGAGAGACGGGAGAAGGCAATGGCACCCCACTCCAGTACTCTTGCCTGGAAAATCCCTTGGATGGAGGAGCCTGGTAGGCTGCAGTCCATGGGGTCGCTAAGACTCAGGCACGACTGAGTGCCTTCACTTTCACTTTTCACTTTCATGCATTGGAGGAGAAAATGGCAACCCACTCCAGTGTTCTTGCCTGGAGAATCCCAGGGATGGGGAAGCCTGTGGGCTGCCATCTCTGGGGTCGCACAGAGTCGGACACGACTGAAGTGACTTAGCAGCAGCAGCAGCAGCAGCGTATAGAGGCAGATCTAAGTTTAATCAAGCATGTGAGAGCTGTCTTTCAGTTGGTGACCTGATTGTACCCAGTGGGTGGCAAAGTTTGAACAGCCGGGGCGGTGACAAAGAGAAGTCTTTTAGAAGGTTAAAGGAAGGCTAGTTAAATCCATTAACTCTGCTCTTTTAAGCTGCGAATTGCCAAAACTATGGGCCTTGTGTCATACCTCTTGTGACCTCAGCTTCCTCTGAATGGATATTCATACTATAATAGCATGGATTCACCACAGAGGAAGAGATGGACAAAAGAGTAAAAGAAGAAAATGGGGTAACAGTGGTAAAAGCAACAAGAAACCACAGTATCGGTCCTTTTCCAGTGTGAGCAGGAAGAGATTTGGTGGGAAAGAGCCATCAAGGAGGAAATATTGAATCTCTGCCGCTCTTCCTCGCCCAGGTCCAAAGCCCCTATTTGATGAAATTGCATCGGGTGATGAAATCTTTGTTAGGAGCAGGGAAGGCCTCTAGTGTTTAGTCTTGTACTTTGGCACTTTATAAGAAGGCCTCTGGAGTCCTTGGGTCCTGCACTCTCATTCTCTTTTTCTGGGTGGGGAGGGAAAAGGACATTTTGCCCTTTTCTTGGAAGCCATTTGAGTCTGGATGAGGCAGAATAAAACCTAGGGCAGGGAAGCCAGTGCAGTCTGCTGCCAATTTGCTCAAGGCCAAAGGAGACAGGGAAGGAGCAAGAAATTTAGGAGAGTGTCTTTATTCAGTAATAAAGTCAATGATGGCAGAGTTCTCTTGTGCTGATGCCGCTCACAGAATGTGTTGAATTAGACCTGTGGCAGCTTCAGAATTATCCTTTTCTTCCGTTGGTTGGGGGAGTGAAGGAAAAATATACAGTCATATATATATATATATATATATATATATATATATATATATATATATAGTTTATATCCATACTGATTATAGAGCACAAAGCCAGACACCTTGATTGTAATTCTCGTAACAAACCCCTCAGAAAGGTATGAATAAGACCATTTCTCAGCTGAGAAAGCAGAAGTTAAGTAATTGGTCCAGTTGTCATATACCTCATTAAAAAAGTTGGGATTCAAATCCAATAAACTAGATGAATCTCAAAAACATTGTGCAGAGGGGACAAAGCCAAATACAAAAGGAAACATACTGTATAGATCCATTTGTATGAAATCCCAGAACAGATGAATACTAAGCTACAGTGATAGAAATCAGATGAGGGTTTGCCTGGGTGAGGAGTGGGAGTGCCCTGCTTCCAAGTGGTGTTAGGTAATTTTCTTGGGATGATGAAGAACTTCTGTTTCTTCCTTCTGTCCTCCCTTTTGAAGATGCTGTGTTTCTTGACCATGGCCATAGTTAAACAATAATATGTTTGTCAAAACCTGTTGAACTAGGGACTTCTCTGGTGGTCCAGTGGTTCAGGGGGTGTGGGTTTGATCCCTGGTCTGGGAATTAAACACGACCAAAAAAATTAATGAACTCTACTCAAAAAGGGTGTATTTTACTGTATGTAAATTCTAATCTAATACAATTGACTTTAAAAAAGGGAAGGGAGAATGACCGTATCAGTGTAGCACACTCTTTCCTCAAGGAGACACTGCCACAAAGAAAGAATTTCATGTGTCTGCAGAAGGTGGCTCAACTGGTAAGGAATCCTCCTGCAATGCGGGAGACCTGGGTTCGATGCCTGGGTTGGAAAGATCCCCTGGAGAAGGGAAAGGCTACCCATTCCAGTATTCTGGCCTAGAGAATTCCATGGGCTGAATAGTCCATGGAGTTGCAAAGACAAGACTAAGCGACTTTCACTTTTCACAGAAGGGAGGATGGGAAAGAGAATATAAGAGTATAATCACTGGCTCTTAAAGAAACAGCTGTTTATGTTTATTATTTCAAATAGTACTTCTGCATTTTTCTAGTTAACAACTAGAGTGTTTCACTGTATTTAATGATACTTACGAAAAGTATGTCTGAAGCATGCATTCTTTTACTTAATTATTTTTCTTCAAGTTAAAATGAAACACATTTGGGGGAATTAAGATATTTAGATGATTGCTTTCATTTATCCTTATATCTGTAGACATTTTTATGTAAAATGAGGCATTGTTGACTAATGCCTAGCTTGACTTCAATAGGAAATATGGGTTACAAAATTAATATTGGTTCCAATCAAAAGAATAGTATTAGTAGGCTTACCCTTGGCACAGATACTCTGTCTTGTAAACACATTTCACAAAACTAAGAAGTTTGAATAAAATCCCATTCTTATTTGTTGGAAAATTAATTTTGGGTTTCCCTGGTGGCTCAGACAGAAGAATCCGCCTGCAATATGGGAGACCTGAGTTTAGTCCTTGGGTTGGGAAGATCCCCTGGAGAAGAAAATGGCAACCTACTCCAGTATTCTTGCCTGGAGAATTCCATGGACAGAGGAACCTGGCAGGCTACAGTCCATGGGATCTCAAAGAGTTGGACATGACTCAGCAACTAACACTTAATTTTTCAAAGAAATTAGTCACCTTTCTCCTAAGAATTTAAGTTTAAAATATTAAAATGTAACTCAATTTACCTAGGTGAAATAGAAAGGGAAAGATTAACCCAGATATAATTATAAACTAAAAGTAAATGTTGCTTGGGCAAAAGATCTGAACAGATATTTCATCAAGAGTATGTTTAAATAGCTAATCGGAATATGAAAGATACTCAGTATCATTAATTATTAAGGCAGTTCAAACTAAAACCACAAGGCTGTACCATGACATATTAGAATTATTATTAGAAAGCTAAAGTAAAAAATAATAAATAAACATAATGAGAAGAAGCTGACAATGCCAGGTGCTGGCAAGGTTGCTGAGCAACTGAACCTTTCATGTCATGATGGTGGGATGTGAATGGTACAACTCTTCTGGAAAACAGTTTGGCAATCTCTTATAAAACTAAACATATGGCCCAGTAATAGAATTCCTGAGCATTTATCTCAAAGGAGCAAAAACTTATATTCACACAGGAAACTATACATACATGTTCAAAACAGCAGTATTCTTAATAACCTCAAACTGTAAACAACTCAGATGCCCTTTAACAGGTAATGGCTAAACAAACTGTGGTTCCTTCATACCAAGGACACTACTCAGCAATAAAAAGGAGTGAAGTATTGATACACACACTAACGTAGATGAATCTCCAAGGGTTTATGCTAAGTGAAAAAGTCAATCGCCAAAGGTCATATACTGTGTGATTCCATTTATTCAACTTTCTCGAAATGACAAAATTATAGAAATGGAGAACAGATTAATAGTTGCTTCTTGTCTGGAGAATTCCATGGACAGAGGACCCTGGCAGGCTGAAGTCCATGTGTTGTAAAGAGTTGGATACAACAGAGCGACTAATAACACCAGAGGCAGGGACATGGGAAGGTGTGGGAAGTGGACGTGACTTAAAAAGGGCAATAGGAGGCCTGCTTGTGGTGCTGGAAATGTTCAGGGCTTGACTGTACCAATGTCAGCATCTTGGTTGTGATGTTGTCCTATAGTTTTTGTAAGATGTTATCATTGAGGAATACTGAGTAAAGAGTATAGCGGATCTCTTTATATTGTGTCTTACAGGTGCATGCGAATCTATAATTATTGCCAAGTAAAATTTTAATTTTTGAAAAGTGCATTAAATTTCATACCTTCTTCAAAATCATTCATTAGCTTCCCATCACACTGAAAACCCCCAAATGCCTCAAAATTCCCCTCATATGATTTGTAGGATCTGGCCCCTGGCAGCCCCTCCCAGTTCATTTCTTACCATTATTCCTCTCGCCGACCTTGTACCCCACACTTGATGTCCTTCCATTTCTCAAATACCCCATGACCCTTCCCACTTCAGGCCCTTTGCACTCCAGTCCTGGAACGCTCTTCTCCCGGACGTTAGTATGACTTCCTCCCTCCCTCAGTACAGTTGCTCATAAGTCATGTGCTTAATCTCACTTGCTGACTTAATGCCATTTGGTCAGATATCATCTCCTGCAAGAGGACTTCTCTGACCACTCTGTCTAAAGGACACACAACCCATTCCCATATCATCTCTATTCTCTGAGATGCTGCTTAATTTCCCTTTCCAGTATTTATTCTTACCTGATACTAAAGTGTCATTTTTTTCACTTTTTTTTTTTTGGTGTAACATACACATAACATAAACTTTGCCATTACAATATTATTTTTACTTATTTACCACAATAAATAATAATTAAGTTCCATTAGAGTAGAGCCCACATCTTGTCTAAGCTATACCACCCTGAACATGCCTGATCTCGTCTCAACTCAGAAGCTAAGCAGGGTCAGGCCTGGTTAGTACTTGGATGGGACCCCACATCTTTTCTTCTTCTGGGAAGAGAGATGAAATCCCCTGGACCTAGAATAATTATTTGTTAAATAAATAGTTATTAAATTAGTGACTGAGTGTACACAACCAAAGTTGGAAAAGCATCCATATCTCTATGAGAGTATTTAAGGGTAAAACTTCACACAGAATTATACTATACTGTTTAGTCCTGCTAGGCTGGTAATGGGTATTAATGTTATGAGGGTAAGGACTACATCATGAGTGAGAAGAGATAAATAATACCCGAGAGCACTCCTGTTCTACAGAAGATACTGGCATATGATCAAATAAAAAGGTTTTTCAGTTGCACTCATCTTTCTACGTATTACTTTTACTGTGTCCTCTTGAGGGATTAGCTACTATGGGCCTCTCTTTGTTAGAACACACCAAAGCTTGGGCCTTGCTAGGAAACAAGATCCTCTTTATGATTGCTGAAGTATAATACCAGTGATGTCATGTTGAAGTAGTATAATAATTGGTCAATTCAACACTCTTCAATCTATGAGCACTCATTTCATTGTCGGCATTTGATTAATTCCTTAATGGACCATCATTGTGGAAAAATCATCTTCCGTATGCAAGTCCTGAGACTGCCTCTCCTTGAGGTTATTCAAACTCGTTATTATTCATTTTACATCTTCCTGGTATCGTCAAAGTGCCTTGCATCATATAGACTTTCCAGAAATGTATTTTTGAATAGAGAAATGAATAAACAAAGAACATTTGATTCTATTTCAAGTGTTTAGAAATAGGAACGTTCCATAAGCCTGTTTCCTCTGAAACTCCATGAAGTCATGGCATGCTGTGCTTGTGCTTTAGCTGCTAAGTCATGTCTGACTGTTCACAACCCCATAGACTGTAGCCTGCAGGCTCCTCTGTCCATGGAATTTTCTAGGTAAGAATACTGGGAGTGAAGTGAAATGAAGTGAAGTTGCTTAGTCGTATCTGACTCTTTGGGATCCCATGGACTGTAGCCTACAAGGCTCCTCTGTCCATGAAATTTTCCAGGCAAGAGTACAGGAGTGGGTTGCCATTTCCTTCTCCAGAATACTGGAGTGGCTGCCATTTCCTTCTCCAGGTGATCTTCCCAATCCAGGTATCGAACTTGCATCTGCTGTGTCTTCTACATTGCCAGGTGAATTCTTGACCACTGAGCCACCTGAGAAGCCATGGAATGCTTCCCTCCTGGAAATTCTTAAGTGAAGGAGTTAATGAGAAATCCGTATGTCCACTGAGGACCATGGAGGCCAATGCCCCTCACTAAATTCTTCAGTGACACAAAAAACCCTTTCTATTGCCTGCACTACAAACTCCTTTGGGTTTGCTGCAGTAGATTTTTATGAAGAGATGATGGCTGTACTCTATTTCAATGCTTCTGGCAGGTTCCAACACACAGGTGTGAGAGAGTAAATCACTAACTAGGCAGCTATGTTTATTCGGGTAGGGACTGCATAGGGCAACATTCACTGTCCCTCAGGAAATCAGCACAGCCCAATATAATTGACTGCATTTTATTATGTTTGGAATGTTCCTGTTTCCCCCAGCCAGCTCTGCTGTAGCTGACTATAATTAAACCAAAAATATTCAAAGCATTTCCTGCTTGTAAATGGTAGTTGACAGAGAAGGCAAATAAGCTATTCTTCTGTCTGAGTGGATAACCTGAAGTGTGAACATCTCTATTTCTGCTAAGTGTTTAGGTTAGAGATATGCTGAAAACCACTGAGAGGACAAAGACAATTTTTCTCAAAGTTGAGCATGAATAAGAATTATATGAAGAGTTTGTTAAAAGCATGAGATTTCTGGGCCAATTATACTGCAATAAAGCTGGGGGAAAAAAAAAAAAAGATTCTTAGGCCCTATGCCCAGAGATTCTGATGCCAGAAATTGCAATGCTAACAAGCTCCCGGGTGATACAGTCTGTACACGACACACTTTGGAGCACCCCATCAGGCCAGCCAGAGTTGGCTGTGCAACTAAAACTAGAGGTGAGAGCTGTTGGTAATCCGCTGGGCTGCAAGTTAGGTGCAAATCAGCTGGAGGCCTCAGCCGAGGTAGGAGCAGAAAAGCCTGCACCTTCCCCAGGAAGAAACTGCAACATCTCTGAAGACAAATGATGAATAGGAAGCTAATTACGTAGGAACTGACTCACAGGATAATGGAGGTGATTCATGGAAAATGCTGCTGCAAAACTGAGCAGAGACTTGAAAACAAGTGGTGATGTGTGGGTGACCAAAGCCAAAGATTTCTTCTGTTGCTTCTGAAACTTTGGGCATTTAGTCCTAAGGAGACAACCTATTGCCATAGAATTGGAAAACAAAATAGTATGATGCCTTTAGATACGCTATATGGTGTGTCAATGTGTTGTGGTAATAGCTGTGTCAGTTCAGTTCAGTTCAGTCGCTCAGTCGTGTCCGACTTTCTGTGACCCCATGGACTGTAGCACGACAGGCCTCCCTATCCATCACCAACTCCCGGAGTTTACACAAACTCATGTCCATTGGGTTGGTGATGCCATCCAACCATCTCATCCTGTCGTCCCCTTCTCTTCCTGCCTTCAGTCTTTCCCAGCATCAGGACATTTTCAAATGAGTCAACTCTTCGCATAAGGTGGCCAAAGTATTGGAGTTTCCTTCCAGTGAATATTCAGGACTGATTTCCTTTAGGATGGACTGGTTGGATCTCCTTGTAGTCCACGGGACTCTCAAGAGTCTTGTCCAACACCGCAGTTCAAAAGCATCAATTCTTCAGTGCTTAGCTTTGTTTATAGTCTAATTCTCACATCCATGCATGACTACTGGAAAAACCATAATCTTGACTAGATGGACCTTTGTTGGTGAAGTAATGTCCCTGCTTTTTAATATGCTGTCTTGGTTGTCATAACTTTCCTTCCAAGGAGTACGTGTCTTTTAATTTCACAACTGCAGTCACCATCTGCAGTGATTTTGGAGCCCCTAAAATAAAGTCTGCCACTGTTTCCACTGTTTCCCTATCTATTTGCCATGAAGTGATGGGACCGGATGCCATGATCTTCGTTTTCTGAATGTTGAGCTTTAAGCCAACTATTTCACTCTCCTCTTTCACTTTCATCAAGAGGCTTTTTAGTTCTTCTTCGCTTTCTGCCATAAGGATGGTGTCATCTGCATATCTGAGGTTATTGATATTTCTCCTAGAAATCTTGATTCCAACTTGTGCTTCATCCAGCCTGGCATTTCACATGATGTACTCTGCATTTAAGTTAAATAAACATGGTGACATATACAGCTTTGACATACTCCTTTCCCTATTTGGAACCAGTCTGTTGTTCCATGTCCAGTTCTAACCTTTGCTTCCTGAACTCCATACAGATTTCTCAAGAGGCAGGTCAGGTGGTCTGGTATTCCCATCTCTTGAACAATTTTCCACAGTTTATTGTGATCCACACAGTCAAAGGCTTTGGCATAGTCAATAAGGCAGAAATAGATGTTTTCCTGGAACTCTCTTGTTTTTTCGATGATCCAGCAGATGTTGGCAATTTGATCTCTGGTTCCTCTGCCTTTTCTAAAACCAGCTAGTCCGTCTGGAAGTTCACGGTTCACGTATTGCTAAAGCCTGGCTTGGAGAATTTTGAGCATTACTTGACTAGCATGTGGAGAAGGAAACGGCACCCCACTGCAGTACTCTTGCCTGGAAACTCCCATGGATGGAGGAGCCTGGTAGGCTGCAGTCCATGGGGTCGCGAAGAGTTGGACACAACTGAGCGACTTCACTTTCACTTTTTCACTTTCCTGCATTGGAGAAGGAAATGGCAACCCACTCCAGTGTTCTTGCGTGGAGAATCGCAGGGACGGGGGAGCCTGGTGGGCTGCCGTCTATGGGGTCACACAGAGTCGGACACGACTGAAGCGACTTAGCTTACTAGCATGTTAGATGAGTGTAATTGTGCGGTAGTTTGAGCATTCTTTGGCATTGCTTTTCTTTGGGATTGGAATGAAAACTGACCTTTTCCAGTCCTGTGGCCACTGCTGAGTTTTCCAAATTTGCTGGCATATTGAGTACAGCACTTTAACAGCATCATCTTTTAGGATTTGAAATAGCTCAACTGGAATTCCATCACCTCCACTCGCTTTGTTTGTAGTGATGCTTCCTAAGGCCCACTTGACTTCACATTCAAGGATGTCTGGTTCTAGGTGAGTGATCACACCATTGTGATTATCTGGGTCTTGAAGATCTTTTTTGTACAGTTCTTCTTTGTATATTTGCCACCTCTTCTTAATATCTTCTGCTTCCCTTAGGTCCATACTGTTTCTATCTTTTATTGAGCCCATCTTTGTATGAAATATTCCCTTGGTATCTCTGATTTTCTTGAAGAGATCTCTAATCTTTCTTATTCTATTATTGTCCTCTATTTCTTTGCACAGATCACTGAGGAGGGTGATCTTATCTCTCCCTGCTGTTCTTTGGAATTCTTCATTCAAATGAGTATATCTTTCCTTTTCTTCTTTGCTTTCACTTCTCTTCTTTTCACAGTCATTTGTGAGGTCTCCTCAGACAGCCATTTTGCTTTTTTGCCTTTCTTTTCCATGGGGATGGTCTTGATCCCTGTCTCCTGTACAATGTCATGAACCTCCGTCCATAGTTCATCAGGCACTCTATCAAATCTAGTCCCCTAAATCTATTTCTCACTTCCACTGTATAATCGTAAGGTACCTGAGTGGTCTAGTGGTTTTCCCTACTTTTTTTAATTTAAGTCTGAATTTAGCAATAAGGAGTTCATGATCTGAGCCACAGTCAGTTCTCGGTCTTGTTTTTGCTATCAGTATAGAGCTTCTCCATCTTTGGCTGCAAAGAATATAATCAATCTGATTTTGGTGTTGACCATCTGGTGATGTCCATGTGTAGAGTCTTCTCTTATATTGTTGGAAGAGGGTGTTTGCTATGACCAGTGCATTCTCTTGGCAAAACACTGTTAGCCTTTGCCCTGCTTCCTTTTGTACTCCAAGTCCAAATTTGCCTGTTACTCCAGGTGTTTCTTGACTTCTTACTTTTGCATTCCGTTCCCCTATAATGAAAAGGACATCTTTTTTTTTTTTGGTGTTATTTCTAGAAGGTCTTGTAGGTCTTCACAGAACCGCTCAACTTCCGCTTCTTCAGCATTACTGGTCTGGGCATAGACTTGGATTACCGTGATATTGAATGGTTTGCCTTGGAAATGAAAAGAGATCATTCAGTCATTTTTGAGATTGCATCCAAGTACTGCATTTAGGACTCTCTTGTTGACTATAATGGATACTCCATTTCTTCTAAGGGATTCTTGCCCACAGTAGTAGATATAGTGGTCATCTGAGTTAAATTCAGCCATTCCAGTCCATTTTAGTTTACTGATTCCTAAAATGTTGACATTCACTCTTGCCATCTCCCGTTTGACCACTTCTGATTTGCCTTGATTCATGGACCAAACATTCCAGGTTCCTATGCAATATTGCTCTTTATAGAATAGGACCTTGCTTCCATCACCAGTCACACCCACAACTGTGTGTTGATTTTGCTTTGGCTCTGACTCTCCATTCTTTCTGGAATTTTTTTCTCCACTGATCTCCAGTAGCATATTGGGCACCTACCGCCCTGGGGAGTTCATCTTTCAGTGTCCAATCTTTTTGCTTTTCATACTGTTCATGGGGTTCTTAAGGCAAGAATACTGAAGTTTGCCATTCCCTTCTCCAATGGACCAAATTTTGTCAGAACTCTCCACCATGACCCATCCATCTTGGGTGGCCCTACATAGCATGGCTCATAGTTTCACTGAGTTAGACAAGGCTGTGGTCTATGTGATTAGATTGGTTAGTTTTCTGTGACTGTGGTTTTCAGTCTGTCTGCCCTCTAATGTATAAAGATAAGATGCTTATGGAAGCTTCCTTATGGGAGAGACTGGTTGAGGGAGAAACTGGATCTTGTTCTAATGGGTGAGGCCATGCTTAGTAAATCTTTAATCCAATTTTCTGTTGATTGGTGGAGCTGTGTTCCCTCCCTGCTATTTACCTGGGGCAGGAGAAGGCAATGGCACCCCCACTCCAGTGCTCTTGCCTGGAGAATCCCATGGACAGAGGAGCCTGGTGCGCTGTGGTCCATGGTGTCGCTGGGAGTCGGATACGACTGAGCGACTTTACTTTCACTTTTCACTTTCATGCGTTGGAGACGGAAATGGCAACCCACTCCAGTGTTCTTGCCTGGAGAATCCCAGGGACGGGGGAGCCTGGTGGGCTGCCGTCTGTTGGGTCGCACAGAGTTGGACACGACTGACGTGACTGAGCAAACTATGGTGGAGGTAGTGAAGATGATGGTGACCTCCTTCAAAAGATTCCATGCATGCACTGCTACACTCAGTGCCCCCAACCCTGCAGCAGGCCACCACTGACCCAGGCCTCTGCTGGAGACTCCTGGACACTCACAGGCAAGTCTGGGTCAATCTCTTTTAAGTTGGAAAGATCTGGGACCCTGATGGAGTCCTGGAGCTTCCTTATCAGCAGTGGGCTATCTATCCCTGATTTTTACCCTGTAAGGAGAGGATTTTGTTAAGCAGCTGCTTTGGCATATCTATTATATAGAGACAACACTCCTAACAGATGAAATGAGAATCATTTTTTGAGAATTTACTACATGCATATGCCAGATAGTTTCTAAGAATTTTGTATGTATTATATAATTTAATCTTAATGGCAGCCCCATGAGGTATATTGATGCATTTTACCGAAAGTTTCAAAGGAGAATCAATAGCATTAAGGGAAAAAATGCATGCTTAATAACACCAGTGAAATCTACTTGGGTAAATGTGAGTCTTATTTATTTTAACCTGGCTTAACTCCTATGATAGTCTCCTGATACCTGCTTTATTGTGCTATTATCCTATGTATATTATATTTGTGACATGTGATAATCACAAATATGATATATTTGTGATTTGTGATAATCAATCTCTACCTCCCACTGGGCTCAAACCGGGTAAAACTTCTCTTAAGTGAAACAGTTTTGACTCTTGTACCATGGACATGGACTATGGAGAGTCTTTCGCTTGAGTAGAAATGGCCCCACTGTAGATACTGCCAGTATATAATATAAATTATCCATGCACATCCTGAAATTAAGATTATATCCCAGTGGCACAGACATTTTATTAATTTTTTTATTGCAGTTGCCTACCTTAAAAGCCTGTCATGCTAAGTTGTGTTTCTTCCTTTCCTCTTTAGAGAAAAGTGATTAGAAAACTAAGTGGAACAAATTGACCTGAACCTCAGAGATAAAGGGAAAAATTAGCTTGTAAAGAAATGGTTCACACTGTCTAGGATTTATTTTGTAGCTTGGATATAGGGGTGGGAGGTTAGGAGCCTGGGAGACAAATTGAGAATCTAGTTTTAAATTAACTTTTTATATCAATCTGGAATTCTATTTAACCTCAAAATGACTGAATTTCTTTGGCACTTGAGTATTCCACAAAATCATTGTTTAACTCAGCTATTGGTTCTAATGAATCCCACAGCCTTGTCCCCTATATGGAGAGGATGACACAAGTTTAAAAATCGTATCTTCTAAATCCACATGAAGTACACAGTTATGATACGCAAGCAGGGTCAAATCACCAGTTCAGTTCAGTTCAGTTGCTCAGTTGTGTCCAGCTCTCTGTGACCCCATGGACTGTAGCCCAGAGCTTACTCAAACTCATGTCCATTGAGTCGGTGATGCCATCCAACTATCTCATCCTCTGTCGTCCCCTTCTACCCCACCTTCAATCTTTCCAAGCATCAGGGTCTTTTCAAATGAGTCAGTTCTTTGTATCAGGTGGCCAAAGTATTGGAGTTTCAGCTTCAGCATCAGTCCTTCCAATAAAGACCTCAGGGTATCTAGTTTAATATACCCTTTCATAAATGAAAACACTGTACTGAGAAATAGGAATCATTGCTGCTAGTATCTAAATCAGAACTAGAATTAGAGGCTCCTAATTCTTAGTTTAAGGTTCTTTCTAGTCTCCCATGGCCTCCTCTGAAAGATTCCCCTAATAGTTTTTCACATTCTAAGTCCCAGTAGATGTGTGTATATTTTTAGCTATCGGCTCAAACAACTGATGACTTTCAAATGTGTCCTTTGTTGTTGAAATCAAATCTCCATCCCTAGCATGGTGACATATGGTATCAATTCCCCTTGACAGAATTAGAGAAAATCCCACTCCTGGGACACAACATTGTGTTCTAAGAGCCTGCTCCCCAGATCACAACACACCACACCTAGAGGCTGCTAGAACGTGGGTGTCGGTAAAATCTGCATAGGGGGGTAGGCTCAGCTCACATCTAGTCTGCTTCTTAATAAGTTCCCTCAGCCCCAAATTTGTGGCACAAGTAATAGTGATGGTAATAAATTCAGGTTCCTGGCCAGCTCTGCCCTCCCTGGAGGCAGGAGGACCTCTGTGTTAGGTGCAGTGGCTCAGGAATCAGAATGTCTGGGTCACATGCCAGCTCAATTGATAATTGGTCCTTAAATTGATCTTGAGCAAGTCACTTGTCCTTGCTGTGCTTTGGTTTGCTCATTTACAAAACAGACCTAACAAAATTAACTCCACCGTGTTAAAAAGATCAAATGAATGAATTATGTGTGATCCCTGTTTGATCCTGCCCTAGAGGATGTCATGATCCTAAATAGTGGTCATACGGGCAAGACCAAGGTCAAGTCAACCAGAACCTCATCCTTCAGTTCTCATAAATATCAACTCTTCATGTTTTTCCACTTAACCAATGCTTTTTCCATGTGACGATTTGGAGATTTCTGAAGAGTATTATCTGTTTTGGCCTTCGCCCTCTTCTATTTTGAGAATTTGAAGAAGTGGTGACATGCGGCCATTTATACCATCTGCATGAATGTTCCTCATTAATGCACACAACTAATCATTTTTTACCTCTCTCAGTATTCTCCATACTGGTTTGTTTATTTATTTATTTTGAGGAGGATAATGGGGGAATTATAAAATCTTTTGAGACTCTGATGGCAGTTACTATCTTCTCACAGCAGCTTACTATCACAGACATATCCAAACATACAATCTCAGAGGCCAGGACACCCCCTGGTACCTATTCATGACCCTTTGGGAAAGCCTGTGATAATGCCCCCTATTCTAGGCCTACATACAATCTTTAACAGTCTTTTGGACTCTGTGGGAGAGGGAGAGGGTGGGATGATTTGGGAGAATGGCATTGAAATATGTGTAATATCATATATGAAATGAGTCACCAGTCCAGTTTCAATGCAAGATGCTGGATGCTTGGGGCTGGTGCACTGGGTCGACCCAGAGGGATGGTATGGGGAGGGAAGAGGGAGGAGGGTTCAGGATGGGGAACACATGTATACCTGTGGCAGATTCATTTTGATATATGGCAAAACCAATACAATATTGTAAAGTTAAATAAAATTAAATTAAAAAAAAATAAAAATGTTCCCAAAGGATGGATTAAAAACATTTTCTAAAGCCTTGGCTCAGATATAATTTGAGGGAAAAAAATTGCTAAACAACAGCAGTGATTTGTTCTCAGCATCTATGGAAAAGACACATTTCTATTCCACTGTCTTTCCCTTTTTGGTGATTTTGGATTTCCTGGGCTGTGCTGAATGTGATAATGTTCTAAGTTAGCCAAATAGCTCTTAAAGATCTGCCAAATTTCAAAGCAGAGTTATATAATTATTCATTTCCAACATCAGAAAAGTTAAGGAGCGCATAAAAATATGCCTAAAAATCTGGAAATGTTATCAAAGACACATTATGTATTTGTCACCTTAAAAATCTATATACTGTAGAAATGCAATTGTTTGTTTAAATTCCATGCCTGATGTGTAACTATGTGAAAGTAAGTTAAGCGGAAGCCTTATGCCTGCTTTGTGTGACAGCTGGGGCATTTTAATTTTGTTGGTTACATGTATAACCTAGCCAACATCATGGTCAAAATCAGGTCTTGTCTCATTTCCATTACAGACTCAGTCCAGCTTCACCCTTAGTGATCCGCAGTGAATTCCGGCTGCCATATCTACACAATCAATATGGAATGACATCTAACAAACTCATGCTTATACTTTGGCCGCCATACATTTTGCAGGAGGACTTCTGAACAGAGGAGAGCTCGACTCTTGTTTCTGTTTCAGCAAGTCGCAACCAAGGGTTTCCTCTACCAAGTGATTGAATCACTTATCTCTCAGGTCCTTTTCAGTGCTCCTCCTTCTCTTCCTCCTGATTGATCGACAGTGGGCTGCTGCTGACTGACTGACTGCTGTTTCCTTTCCTGAAGATAATAATAATAATTACCAAAAGCCTGACACTGACTCATGCCAGGCACCATTCTTAATGCTTAAAAATTTAACTCTTACAACAGCCTTATATTTTAGGTACTCTTATCATCCCCCATTGATAGATGAATATACTATGTATCAGGAAAGTTTAACTTGGTCAAGGTCACAGTTAACAAGTGGCAGCATGAACCAGCATGCCTGATGCCCTTGTGCACGTGTGTGCTTAGTCACTCAGTCATGTCTGACTCTTTGCGACCCCATGGACTGTAGCCCGCTAGGTTCCCCTGTCCATGGGGATTCTCCAGGCAAGAATACTGGAGTGGGTTGCCTTGCCCTCCTCTAGGGGATCTTCCCAACACAGAGATCAAACCCAGGTCTCCCACATTGCAGGCAGACTTTTTACCATTTGAGCCACCAGGGAAGCCCCTGAATACTGGAGTGGGTAGCCTATCTCTTATTTAGGGGACCTTCTCAACCCAGTAATTGAACCAGAGTCTCCTGCATTGCAGGCAGATTCTTTACTAGGGAAGCCCATGTGATGACCTTACTGTTGGAATAAAGCAATAGAGTGTTTCTAGTTAGACTTTCTAGAGTAACTTGATTATTTCCCAGCATATTTTCCTGGACTTTTGACATTTAACCAAAATTTGCATACTTTGGTTCTACACCCCTAAAACAGTTGACATAACTTATTCTGTTCTCAAGCACATTCACTTTTCATGAACCTCTTCACCTTTCTTCATGTCAGCACTTTGACTGTGAACATGAGATCACTAACTGGATACAGTTTCAAAATAAAATGCGATTTACCCTGAAGAATTTTGTTTGTAGTCTGTGTGACTCAAAATTAATTGAGGTTTCACTTTTCATCTGCTACTTTGTGTGCTGATATCCAAAATCTTTGTAAGTTTATTTCCATAAAAAATAGGCTGCTGCTGCTGCTTCGTAGTTCAGTTATATCCAACTCTCAGTGGCCCCATGGACTGTAGCCCACCAGGCTCCTCTGTTCATGGAATTTTCCAGGCAAGAATACTGGAGCGGGTTGCTGTTTCCTACTCCAGAGGATCTTTCCAACCCAGGGACTGAACCTGCATCTTGTGTTTCCTTCATTGGCATATGGATTCTTTACCACTAGTGCCGCCTGGAAGGTGGGCTTCTTAGTGAAATACAGCTATTTTCAGAAATACTGAGAACATACTATTTTCACCAGGAGAAAGGCTGAGAAATTAAGTGAAATTATAATACATTAAGGCATGGCATGATACAAATAAAGGTTGTAGAAATACTGTTTCTGTTAACTAGGAATTGTTTACATACTCCCCAGTGGCTCATTACTCATCTTTTCAGCTTGGTATATGAGTGGTGCCATAATACCAGAACTTCACCGTGAAGATACTTTTAATATGTGTTACTATAGAGCTTTCAGATGAGGCTGCCAATTAAAATGAAATGTATTAAAAGGACAATGTGCCGTTGTTTTCAGGATAATGGGACAGAGTGAAAACAGCATTTGGATGAGGAGTCAGGAGTCCTGTGTTCTCTAAGTTGTACCTTTAATTTGCCAAGTTACTTGTTGAGTCACAGTTTCCTCACCTGTCAAACAGGATATTGGAATGGATGGTTCTCGAAGGTCATGTGCATCTCCAATGTTGCATGGTCTTGAGACTGAAAACGTGTAAGGAATCAAACTCTGGGAAACATGATCCTGTTGTATATCATTCTTTTTTCTTCTTGTAGAACTTATGTTTTATCCTGTAGCTTTCTTATTAGTTGATGTATGCTCTGAGAATATACAACTCACTTAGTTTCTGGTAAAGCCCTATTGTTCGCTTATCCCTCACTGGACACATTTACATGATAGTAAAAGATGAAACTATATCTATAATGATTGTTTTATGTTGGACTCCACTCCCATTTAGTTATTCTGTTCTAAACTTTTTTATGCTAAATAATATCACTAAGAATTTTTCAAGAATGTATAATGTGTTAGTGTGTATGTGATAAGTTGCTTCAGTCATGTCTGACTCTGTGTGACTCCATGGACTGGACTCTATGGACTGCCAGGCTTTTCTATTCATGGGATTCTCCAGGCAGGAATACTGGAGTGGGTTGCCACACCTTCCCCCGTGTCTCCTGCATTGGCAGGCAGGTTCTTTAACACTAACACCACCTGGGAAGCCCCATTATATGTTAGTACTCAATTTTAGTAAACATATTAGGTTCTTGGAGTTGGGTTACTTGAGGTGAGGAGAAGTTTGGAGTCAGCAAGATTACTGTATATTATAATAGAAAACTTTTAAGAGTATTTTCTTGAAAAAACAAGCCTAGACAGCTTATTAAAAAGCAGAGACATTATTCTGCCAACAAAGGTCTGTATAGTCAAAGCTATGGTTTTTCCAGTGGTCATGTGTGGATGTGAGAGTTGAACCATAAAGAAAGCTGAACACCAAAGAATTGATGCTTTTGAACTGTGGCATTGGAGAAGACGCTTGAGGGTCTCTTGGACAGCAAGGAGATCGATCCAGTAAATCCTAAAGAAAATCAACCCTGAATATTCGTTGGAAGGACTGGTGATGAAATTGAAGCTCCGGCCACCTGATGCAAAGAGCCGACTCATTGAAAAAGACTCTCATACTGGGAAAAATTGAGGGCAAGAGGAGAAGGTGATGACAGAGGATGAAATGGTTGGATGTCATCACTGACTCAATGGACATGAGTTTGAACAAGCTCCAGGAGTTGGTGAAGGACAGGGAAGCCTGGTGTGCTGCAGTCCATGGGGTCACAGAGTCAGACATAACTGAGCCACTAAATAACAAAGTGCTTTACACTGAGAAAACTATTTAATGAATAGACTGGACTTGATAGAACCTACAATCCCCTTAAAACATGTTCTGAGCCTTTCCCTGTCCTGTGGAATATTTTGTATGGAATTATTTATGGAATATTCTATAAATTCTCTCATTAGTATTAGGTATTAGAGTAGTGTCACTTTCAGGTATTTGAAAGTCCAGCCTGATCTTGAACAAAACGTTCATCCAGGTTAGAGTTTCTCCATCCGTCAAGCTTCGTCCATTTTGGAAGTTAGTACCAGGGAAGTGCATTTGGTTCCTTTCTTCTCAACAAACTGGTTATGTGTGTATTATCTCCCATTAATACATATGTATTAATCCCCTAAAATAGTTCTATTTTCATTTTATATAGATTAAAACTAAAAAAAAAAAAAATGTACGTTTCAGAGGGATTGGCCCAGGGATGTCTTATTTTAAAGCAGATTCTTCTCACTGTACTAAGTTGACTCTTATACATACATGGTTGGAGTGTGTGGTGGGAAGAAGACTTTGGATTGAAATTTCTTATATTTCCAAACCAAGATGATCAATGATTTTTAATTATGTCCAGATACTTTTTGTTTACTTGTTTTGGTGATATCCAAGGCGTACTACAAGCTGATTGTGTCTATACCTCAGAGGCATTCACCATTAATGCAACAAGTGGTCATAACTCCTACCGTAAAACCTAGATACTCTCTCCAGCACTGGCAAATACACATAATAATTGATCATATACTTAATAAATATATAATCAAAGAAATATATACTGTATATAGAAATTATTTTCTAGACAAAAATGACATAGATCAATGAATTATTAACGTGTATTTAGTGGATTAAAGAACAGGTCAGTGACAGTACAGGCAAATTGCAGAATAGGCAATAAATTAGTAATTTTAAAAAGATGCAGAGTGTTGGTATTTTTCCAGAATAAAGTCTCACTCATAATAAATATTTGAAAGAATCTAGACAGAGAATTTTGAAACAGTATCTTAGGATCAGAATTGAGTTTATTCCATGGATGTGATGTATTATCAAAGAGAACAATGAGTACATTTATTCTATGTGAATCACTCTTGTGAATATTAAGTTTAGACCTCAGGACATCATTTTTCTCATTCTCCAGGAAGCAACATTAGAACTTGGTCTGTTGCTTTGTCTCTTTAAAACATATATTACTGTGTTTTTTAGTAAATATGATGAGTCCTAGATTTTTGATTGACTGTTCTATAAGGAATCTATCTGCTGGTTAGAGAGTCGTTCTTTTTCTTATACAAGAGAAAGCAGTGGGAAATGGTGCCTAATGCCAAGAAATCATGTTTTCTCCTTAATCTATGTGAAAAGTATATGGACGGCAGTCAAAAAGATCTACCAGACTATAAATGGAGATGGTACAGGAGCTTGTATGGTCAATGTAATGCAATATTTAATACTGTAATTCAGTGTCCCATAGTGTGAAGTTCAACACACATGTTATGATGCTTTACACTGAATAATGTGTTGTATTTTAAATGCATAGAAATCTTTTCTATAGGTTACAATGTGTTAGAAAATGTGAAAGTATGTTAAAAATCTAAGACACCAAAGGAGGTAAAGATATGAAGTATTGGTTTGACCCAAAATTCATTCTGGTTTTCCATAAGATGTTAAAGTTGTTATGACTTTTTTTGTTTGTCTTTGGAAATTTGATCTCTTTTTTAAAGTTAGGGTAAGTATTGAGATGAAATATCTCAATAAATATATAAACCTTTCCCAACCTGAACTCTAACTCTCTTGGATCACATGGTAAACAACCAAAGCACTGTGACTTTCTGAACTTCCCTTTATTTTGCAGGGGCTCAGAAGATTTCTCTGAGTGCGTTCCTCAGGCCTAATGGTGAATCTCACACCTTTGGGATGATATTGAGGTTTTCAAGTTGACTTCCCAGCCCTCAGGCCTCCCGGGTGGCCCAGTGGTAAAGAATCCACCTGCCAAACAGGAGATGTGGGTTCGATCCCTGGGTTGGGAAGATACACTGGAGAAGGAAACGGCAGCCTACTCCAGTATTCTTGCTTGGTAAATCCCATGGACAGAAGAGCCTGGTGGGCTACAGGCCATGGACTCGCAAAGAGTCAGACACAACTTAGTGACTAAACAACAACAACAACAACAACCCCAGACTCTAACAACCAGTTCTTGTGCGTGTCTATCATTTGGAGTAGCTTTCTCATGTCCACCCAACCAAGGTTTCCTTCGACCCAAAGCTATCTTAAACTCAGTATGTTTTTTCAGACTTCTCCATGAAAATGACTTTGTGTACATTTTGTACCCCATTCTCGAAGAGTCTAACTAGACTAGTATAACTAAACATTTCCCATTCACTTAGGCTCTTTGAGACTAAAGTTCAGATGACGTTAAATATCTCTTAAAAAGAGAAACATTTTTTTCCTCAAAATCTAACTTTCTTCAACTTTGTCAATACCACCTCGGCTGTACCCTTACTTAACTACCATCTCTGTAATCACAATTTTCATTAAACACTTTTAAGCTTCCCTTTTGTCAGATACATTTAAAATTTTCCATATCCCGCAATTTAAGTTTTCTGTTTCTTTCTCCCATCTGCTGTTTAAATTTTCTTTTCTGCAGAAAGCCTTGCAAGTGCTGCGTCTCCACACATGGCAGGCATTCAAGCTCAGCAAATAGGAGTCACAGTTACCCTGAAATGGAAAGGAAATGTGCTTTCCAGCACCCATCAGCATCTTCTCCCAGAGGCCATTTGTCTTATCTGCCTATTTTTTCTCAGCCTTTAAGCAAATGACTACCAAAAGAAAATATCAAACCCCAAATCAGTAGCACTTACTACCAGTGTTACACAGATCACTGGATTTGCTCATGTAAAGTTTAGGATTCCTGTTAAAAAAATTCCTTATGGCCATCTGAGATGAAGGTATCTTCTAAGCTCTCAGTCATCCTTATTCAGCCTTCTAGTTTCCTACTTTGGTGGCCCCTCTGCTGGCGTTTACTTTCTCCTCCTGGTGGTTTTTCTTGGACTAGATTCTTTTCATTCAGCTTAAACATTGCTTTTTTACCAGTTCCCATTTGGCCCAAGGGATTGGCCCTCCATCCACACCTTTTCCTGCCATAGCTTGGCTCTTTGCTCTGCCAGGCACCTTGGTCCCATCAGTCACTTGCCTTTAGGGTCATTTCAAAGAAAAATCCCCTGTGTTCCCCAAGCCCTAGAAGACCCAGGTTGCTCTTCCTTAGGTATTTTCTGAAGCCTCTCTCATTCCAGCTATGTCAGGGACCAAGGAAATTCCACAGCACTCTGACAACCTTCTCTTTGACTTCTAAAGAACCCTATATTCTCTCTCAGCCCTTGCTTATATAGACTGTTGGGAAGGATGGACCAATCTTGGCAGCCCCTTTTTAGATCCTGCATTGACTGATTATTTTCCTCAGCTTTGGGCCCTCAGTTGAAATTCCAGAACGGGAAGTTTTTCCTTTATATTCTGGTTTGGTTTTTGGTGGCCTCCCTAGTGGCTTTCTCCTCCCCTCTCCAGTACTCTTGCCTGGAAAATCCCATGGATGGAGGAGCCTGGTGGGCTGTAGTCCATGGGGTCGCTAAGAGTCGGACACGACTGAGCGACTTCCCTTTCACTTTTCACTTTCACGTGTTGGAGAAGGAAATGGCAACCCACTCCAGTGTTCTTGCCTGGAGAACCCCAGGGACGGGGGAGCCTGGTGGGCTGCCGTCTATGGGGTCGCACAGAGTCGGACACGACTGAAGTGACTTAGCAGCAGCAGCAGCTAGTGGCTTAGATGATAAAGAATTTGCCTGCAGTGCAGGAGCTGCTGCTAAGCTGCTAAGTTACTTCAGTCGTGTCTGACTCTGTGCGACCCCATAGATGGCAGCCAACCAGGCTCCTCCTTCCCTGGAATTCTCCAGGCAAGAACACTGGAGTGGGTTGCCATTTCCTTCTCCCATGCGTGAAAGTGAAAAGTGAAAGTAAAGTCGCTCAGTCATGTCGGACTCTTCGCGACCCCATGGACTGCAGTCTACCAGGCTCCTCCATCCACGGGATTTTCCAGGCAAGAGTACTGGAGTGGGGTGCCCACTCGGGTTCAATCCCTGGGTTGGGAAGATCCCCTGGAGAAGAAAATGGCAACCCATTCCAGTATTCTTGCCTGGAGAAGTCCATGGACAGAGGAGCCTGGAGGGCTATAGTCCATGGGGTTGCAAAGAGTCGGACGTGCCTGTGTGATTAACACTTAACACTGGTTTGTTTTGTTTTTCTTTGCCATACAATTTTTTAAAAAGTATCCATTTAATATTACCAATGATTTTTATGGCTCTTTGTTTTTATATTTCCTTAGAGTGAGTTTTCCCATTCTCTATTAGTGTTACTAAATCAGGTCCGGCTGCTTTCCATTTAAAAATCAATATTCAAGAGAGGCAACATTGTTAGAAAAGAAAATCACATTTAATCAAAATGTTGGCCATCTGAGGAGATGGTAGACTCAGTGTCCTCCAAAAACCACCTCCAAAAGTTTGCCAATAAAGTTTTTAAAGGGAAAAAGGAAAGTAATCTCCGTTAATCATTGAGATGGAGGTTGGGGAAAGAGTCATCTCCAGCCCCTGCTGTGTGTGGGCTTGTGTGCAGGCTTGTTGACTTCTTGCGATTTTTCTTTAGATGCTATCTTGTTCACACTGTTTTGTTTGGAAGATTACTGAAAGGTAAGCAAGGAAAGAGAGCCGGTCATCTGTTAATCACATATTCATTTTTACTTATGTGATTTATGGGATAAACCAACAGATTATGCAGATGTCATGTGATCAAAAGATTTGAAAGGTGTGCTGGGATGGATATGAGTAGAGCGTGGGGTGCTTGGTTTTAGGTCAGTGACAAGACAAGAGGGCCTCCTTCAGGGAGCTCCTTCCTGCTAAAAGCTGCTACCAAATCCCTTCTTGTCTGGATATCATTCCATTTTGATGAAGGTTCATCTTCTGTAACTTCTTTTTGCTGACATAGGGCGCTATATTCTTCGAGTGAAAGATGTCAACATGGATCTATAGCCATCTCTTTGTTGATAGTTATAGTTGTCTATTTATGTATACAGGCAGAGTAAGCTACAATTATTTTGATGTCCACAGAGATATTGCATATTATAAGCAGTAGTGTTAATCCCCTTCTCTTAAGGCCAGTTCTTGGAGTTGCTCAAGATGGAGCAGTTCATGTCATGGCTGTAGTCTGGTCATTATGCAGATAGTCTTTTCCACTGGTGGCAGTTATGGTATCAGTAAAATGACTCAGAATGTGTGTCAGACACTAAGTTTATGACTCTATTGTCCTAATCATTAATTGCTTGCTTCAGCTCTTTTGTGACTCAGGAAGGCCTGGGAGACTTTAGCTTTTCCATAAACAAGAGGCAGGAGGCATGGAAGGGCCTTTGTACTGGGTGAGGAGGAGGTGCAGGGTTTTGCTCGGTTGCAGTAGTTTACCAGGAGTGCCATAACAAATGTCCACAAACTGAGTAGTTTGAACAGCAGAAACGTATCGTCTCACAGTTCTGGAGCCCAGAAGTCTGAAATCCAGGTGTCAGCAGGGTTGTGCCCTCTCTGAAGGTTCTAGGGAAGAATCTCTTCCATGCCTCTGTCCTAGCTTCTGGGAGTTCATTGGATTATGGCAGCACACCTCCAGTCTTCACGTGGCATTCTCCCTGTGTGCCTTCTATTTCCAAAATTCTCTTGTAAGGATACCAGTCATACTGGACTAGGGGCCAATCCTACTCTAGTATGACCTCATCCTAGCTTAACTGATTATATGTGTGAAGACTTTATTTCCAAATAAGGTCACATTGTGAGGTACTGGGGGTTAGAACTTCAGCATATGAATTTGAAGGGGGCCATAATTCTACCCATAATATGCTCTAATATTTATTAAAGCTATCCTGACTTTCCTGTAGAGCTTTCAGATGGCCAGCAAACCAGACTGATAGTTTTGTTTGTCTGTTTGTTTTTGTTTTCCCCATCTGTGGTATACCTTGAATTTATTTTGGTATAAAGAGTAAGATAGGGGTAAAGATATGCCTTGGTATTTTACTGAAGAGTTAGTGCAAATTAAAGTGTTTTATCCATTATATTATCCTCTTCATAACGTGGCAAAGTGTTTGAACCATAACCAGATTCTCAATAAATGTCTTTTAGGTTAAATCAAATCACCGACCAGAGAACTGAATTGTTAATTTCCTGACTAGATGATAGGATATCTAACTGGTTTCAGATTGTGAAGAGCTAGAGAAATGACAAGGCCTATAGACAAGGCTTATAGTGCTGATCCAAAGGATATTGGGTTAAAGGAAGCACTAACATTTTCTACTAATTTAAGGAAATAAACAGTGTTTCTGTGACGTATCTTTTCAGTAGACTAGAGGACAGGGTGATGAGCTAGAATTGAAGACTGATCTATAAAACAGGTGTCCTCTGCTTTTACTGGTTTACATGAAGGTGGCAGGTAGACGATTCAAGGTGTGTGTGTATGTGTATTCAATGTATGTATGTGGAGGCATGGGCAGTAAGGAAATAGGCTAAGAAGCAGCCATGTAAGCTCTTGAAAATACTTATAAACATTTTAGAGCAATGATAAAAACGATTGTTAATCCATTCTAAATCTTAAAGCTTAGATAATCCTAATCAGTTCAGTCGCTCAGTTGTGTCCTACTCTTTGCAACCCATGGACTGCAGCATGCCAGGCCTCCCTGTCCATCACCAACTCCCAGAGTTTACTCAGACCCATGTCCATTGAGTCAGTGATGCCATCCAACCATCTCATGCTCTGTCGTCCCCTTCTCCTCCTGCCCCCAATCCCTCCCAGCATCAGGGTCTTTTCCAGTGAGTCAGTTCTTCACATCAGGTGGCCAGAATATTAGAGCTTCAGCTTCAGCATCAGTTCTTCCAGTGAATATTCAGGACTTATTTCCTTTAAGATTGACTGGTTGGATCTCCTTGCAATTCAAGGGACTCTCAAGAGTCTTCTCCAACACCACAGTTCAAAAACATCAATTCTTTGGTGCTCCTCTTTCTTTATAGTCCAACTCTCACATCCATACATGACTACTGGAAAAACCATAGCTTTTACTAGACAGACCTTTGTCAGCTAATCCAATACATGGTGCTCAATTCATAAGTATTTTTCATATTAGACATGATAGTTATAGAAACTATTGAAAACTAAGTTTTGATAGCTAGTAATGAAACTTACATGGGTCATATTTGATATTTGATAGCAGAAAGAGATACTTGGAATGTTATACTGCAAATAGCTGAAATTCATACAGTGTAATGTGTATTCATGTTCAAAGTGATTGTGCATGTGTGCATGCTAAGTTGCCTCAGTCACGTCCAACTCTTTGCAACCCTATGGACTGTAGCCCACCAGGCTCCTTTGTCCATGGGATTCTCCAGGCAGGAATACTGAGTAGGTTGCCATGCCCTCCTCCAGGGGATCTTCCCAACCTAGGAACCCACATCTCTTAGGTCTCCTGCATTGGCAAGTGGTTTCTTTACCATTAGCGTCACCTGGGACAGTTACTAATTTGTAATTTGAAGAAGTATATGGAGTCAACCAGACTGTTGATTAGCTTCTTTAAGTAAAGATGCTTCCTGGTATAAGGTGATAAGTCATGGACTTTTAGGAAATGATTGGGGGGAGGGAAATTATTGTCAATAGATCATCTCTTAGTAAAACAATATTTTTTTGCTTTTTTGTATTTTAAGTCTTCCCTGCATGTCTCAGAAAAGAACATTAATGTATTAACTTTTAGAAAAAAAATACTTATTATATGACTAGCAAAAAATTTTCCCTAACTTTGCCTAAGAGGTTTATTTTAAACTGAGTAAAAATCTAAATGCAGCAATTTTCTATTTTAACAATAATGAAACTGAAGTCATTCCAATTCCAATAGGATCATGATTTTTCAAAAAAAGCTTAGAACAATATGAATAATGCTAAGCCCCTTTATCACTGACTTAAAGGGATTATTCTGATAAAAACAAAAAAAATCTCCTTTTGCCATCTGTGCTAGATGTGGGTATACATAGAAAAAACCCCATATAACCAGAGAGAGGTTATTTTGTATTCAAAGAAGACGTTTTTGTCGGCTTAGGGAAAGTTATCATTTTATATTCTGGCTAATATGTGCTTCCCGAACTGATGGACTGCATGATGGTTATGTGTGGTGTCTGTCATACTCTTCCACCCCCGTCCGCAGTCATCCAAGCCAGAACAAGGAGACATGTTGGCTGCTGTGTGTAAGGAGGGATGGTGTGGGATGAACGAAGGAGGAAACAGAGTGCAGGATAGGTGGTACAACCAAGGGAGGCACCCCACCAGCAGTAGGGGTGCTGAGAGTGTGGTGGTGGGCTGTGGCTTGCTTTCTGTATGGCTGTCATCCGTTCATTGGTTGCTGTGATCTCATCTCAACAGTTTGAAATAGATACTCCATGTAGCCCCCTTTATCTCTCAGATACTAGATGTCTCTTACTCTTAACAGGATCTGCCGTGAAAGGAGAATCTTTGTCTTGATTGAGTACACAATACTTGGAGCATTGACATCTCAATGTTTAGGGCAGACCTCTCTGTTACCCGCTCAGCCTGTGTTCTCATGGAGACCATGCTGTTATCCTGTCAAGGCCTTCCACCTAGCAGTGTTTCCACATGAAACGACACATGCTATTCCTGATAGTCTCATAGCCTTCTTTCCTCTGACCAAGGGCAGCTTTTCCAGTTAAAATTTTCACTGTCTTCTTAAAAAGAATGGCTTCAGGGATCTTAACGGTATTCGAAAGCTTTTAAATTCAAATTAAGCTCTGTACTGCTGTTCCTTGGCTTAAAAACCAGAATGAGAACCAGCAAATCCAAATGTGAATTAGTCAGCAAACTCACACAGCCTTTTCTTTGCTCAGTGAAATAAGCAGAGGTAATGTTTTCTTCTGAGGCCATGGATAGCAAACACATCCTTTAGGAAACGGAGTGTTTGATTTCCAGTAAGAAATGTGTGCTGAGTTCAGGCTTTTAGAGGTTGAGTTTGTCTGTATATTTTGTGCCATTTTTGCTTATTTTTTTGAAATTTAAAATTCCTTCATATGAATATTTTAAATGCCTGATGGCCATAATCTTATATACTGAAATAAACAGGGGAATTAACTTTCTTTACAAGGCATAGGGAAATGGGGCACTAATTTATAGCAAATAAAAGAATCAAAAAGCAAAGGAGTTCTATAGTTTATGAATGAGGGGTTCAGAAATTGCCCATTTAGAGAAAATTAAGCACCTCAGAACAAACTAGCAATTTAGCTCCATGTTAAGTGGACCACTGAAACTTCCCTCAATGTCATAGAACCTAAAAAAATCGGTAATTTTCCCAGGCTGTCTAACCAAAGAGAAAAACTTATAATGCCCAGAAACCAGAACAGTAATGGTTCAGAAAGATCACACTTTTTAAATGAAGCATTATTGAAGTGAATTGTGAAAAGAAATTGACCTGGATGCTTGTATATTGTACACTCCCCCCCCCCCCCCACCACACGCACACGCAGTGCCAAGCAACTAATTAGGAAATAAAATCAGAATTATTCCCTGTATTAGTTTCCTGTTGCTGCTCTAACAAACTTCCACAGTGTTATGCTTCTCCTTGCCTGGAGAGATGGTTTATCTAACTTGCTCGCCTCTCATTTCCTTGACCTCTGTATCACCTTCACCTTTCATTCTAGGTCATTAGGTCATTTGACTACTCTTAGGATCCACATCCTGGGCATCTCTTGTGAATTCTTGAAGTCTGACCTTCTCTCTGACTAAAACCACTTATTCACCCAGTTTTCTCACCCAGGAGTTCCACTGTATATATAATAAAGAAGCTGGGGTTTTAGGATAATTTGTTAAACAGTAGAGAATACAGAGAAGTATAGGAAAGGAGACTTCCGGTTAAACAGAAAAGTTTGAACACAATTGTTTCTCTCTGCTCTCTAAATCCCCAATAAAATGACAGAGATAAAGAGAGCAGGAGATTATGGCTGATTTGTGTTGTTGTATGGCAGAAGTCAACACAACATTGTAAAACTTGGAAAAAAAAAAAAGCAGGAAAGGAGAGCATAAATATTGCTCACCATTTTGGAATAAGATAAGCCACTGGAAAGGGGAATTAACTTACCAAGTGGTAAGAGCTGAATTTCAGGTGCAAGGAAAAGATAAAGCCATCCTGCTTATTTCTACTTAATTATTCCTAACCCCTTATTCACTAGGATTTTTATCTGAACATGATATATGCAGGGGAAACTGAACCAATTTTTTGTATAATTGAACAGAAAACAAATGATGGTGCCCAAATCCTCCAAAGTTATTTATCTAGTTTATGTAAATTACATATGTAATTGTGTGAAAGTGAAAGTCGCTCAGTTGTGTCCGACTCTTTGTGATCCCATGGACTATATGGTCCATGGAATTCTCCAGGCCAGAATACTGGAGTGGGTAGTCATTCCCTTCTCCAGGGGCTTTTCCCAGCCCAGGGACCGAACCCAGGTCTCTCACATTTCAGGTAGATTCTTTACCAGCTGAGCCACCAGGGAAGCCCATGTAATTGTGTGGTGGTTTAGATGCTAGGTCATGTCCGACTCTTGCAACCCCTTGGACTGTAGCCTGCCAGGTTCCTCTGTCCATAGGATTCTCCAGGGGGAACTGGAGTGGGTTGCCATTTCCATCTCCAGAGGATCTTCCCAACCCAGGGATTGTTCTGCATCTCTCTGATTCTTGTTCACTTCCTCTCTCTTTCACACACACACATGTAAGCATGCACACAAATACAAGTTTAATTCTTAGGACCAGCTCTCTTATCATATATGGAGGAGAGGAAAGATTCTTATCAGTGCTTTTAATTTTGAAATAAATTTATGCATAATGGGGTCAACTCTTGACCCATCCAGTTATCCACTGCAATGACTCCTAAAACAGTCAATTGTAGAAGAGTAGAAGCTTTAAATTATTTAGCACTCTCTCCCCAACAACACTGCTGATTTTAACTTATGCCCAAAAACTCTAAAAATAGGGCTAAAAAATTAGTTTTAAATATCCAAGTTATTTCAACCAGGGACCTACAGCTCTACAACTCCTTTCCTTTGCTAACAACTTCGACCACCCAACTCCCTGGTGACTAATAATGCCAATATAGTCATCTTTGTTTTCTTTCGTAGTTTATTGAGAACAGGATCATTCTGTCAGCCTTCATGAGTTGAAACCCCTCTAGAAATGATTGCAGTTTTTTATCCACCCACTAGATACCAGAATAACCTGCTGTCTTTGCAAAATGTGTAGTCACTCCCCAAATCATATCTTATGCCAAGTTTTAGGAGAGAGGGAACTATGCCAGAATTCATTTTAAAATCAAGTTCTATTTTCTATTTCTAGTGCTGGTGCATGGTAGACAGCTGGAGGGTAGTTTGAGTTAAGTTGGTTTCTTCCTTGACACTCTTTCTTTTCAGATATGAATTAGCTGCTGCTGCTGCTGCTGCTGCTGCTAAGTCACTTCAGTCGTGTCCGACTCTGCGCGACCCCATAGACGGCAGCCCACCAGGCTCCCCCGTCCCTGGGATTCTCCAGGCAAGAACACTGGAGTGGGTTGCCATTTCCTTCTCCAATGAATGAAAGTGAAAAGTGAAAGTGAAGTCGCTCAGTCATGTCCGACTCTTAGCGACCCCATGGACTGCAGCCTACCAGGCTCCTCCGTCCATGGGATTTTCCAGGCAAGAATACTGGAGTGGGTATGAATTAGCTAGAACCATGCTAAAATGAACTTAACTAATTCTATACTAAAACAACACCAATAGTAATTGCAAATAAATAAAACTCAGTAAACATTTCAGTAATAATAGGCTTGGGGCAGCAGTTAACATTTTTTCCTGCCTTTAGGAAACACTAATTGTATGAATGTTAGGAAGCTCTACCTAATAAATTGTGGCTTATATAAATGTGCCATAAATTGAGATATGGAGCAAAAAATAAGAAATCCCAATCTAGCTAGAAACAATAAGGCACGTATTACATTTAGTATAATTAGTCGTGTCTGACTCTTTGCGACCTCATGGACTGTAGCCTATCAGGCTCCTCCGTCTATGGGATTTTCCAGGCAAGAGTGCTGGAGTGGATTCCCATTTCCTTCTCCAGGGTATCTTCCTGACTCAGGAATCTAACCTGGGTCTCCCACATTGCAGGCAGACGCTTTACTGTCTGAGCCACCTTTGTGACCCCTTAGTGTAATGAGCCAGAGAAGGCAATGGCACCCCACTCCAGCACTCTTGCCTGGATAATCCCATGGACGGAGGAGCCTGGTGGGCTGCAGTCCATGGGGTCGCTAAGAGTTGGACACAACTGAGCAACTTCACTTTCACTTTTCACTTTCATGCATTGGAGAAGGAAATGGCACCCCACTCCAGTGTTCTTGCCTGGAAAATCCCATGGACGGAGGAGCCTGGTGGGCTGCTGTCTATGGGGTCAACAGAGTCGGACACGACTGAAGCAACTTAGCAGCAGCAGCAGCAGCAGCAGCAGTATAATGAGCCTAATCCAAATATTAGTGCAACTGATTCTTCACATAAGATAAATTCAAAATATACTTAAGAAAGAACATTGGCTGGGGATTTAGATGTACCGGTATCCTTTCTAATCACTACTATACTGTTTTGCATTCTTCAGTTTATGAAGTCTTAGGCTTTTACTATTGAAAACATTTCTGATCTAAGTCCCTGAATAGAATTGCTAAGGTTCTGTTTGGATGATAATCTGTGTTTATTTCACCTTTCCTCACTGATTAACCATCTTTGACACTTCGATTGAATAGGATATTCCCAACACATCAACTGATTTAATTAATTCTCGCAAATGTTTTGTAAAGGCCAGAATGCTTGTTTCTATAGAAATGCCTCAAGTCCTTTTTCTTGGTGCCAAGAGCTATAGATTTTTTAATAACCTGTTTGTTATCTCGTAGAAACTAGAATTTCTAGCCATGACTTGCCAAGCATTCTCATACTTTCTGCAGGGTTCTCATAAGAAAAGAAGTTCATTAAAAATGTTATCAATTTTGTTGACTTTTCCTCTTCTACTTTTCCCTCTTTTTAACATAAGATGCCCCTCATAGCTCTGAGGGGCTTCCCTGGTAGCTCAGATGGTAAAGAATCTGCCTACAATGCAGGAGACCTGGGCTTGATTCCTGGGTTGGGAAGATCCCCTGCAGAAGGAAATGGCAACCCACTCCAGCATTCTTGCCTGGAGAATCACATAGACAGAGGAGCCTGGCAGACTACAGTCCATGGGGTCTCAAGGAGCGGACACGACTCAGCGACTAACACACACACATCTGAGACTGGCTGGCTGAAGGGTTTTTACCCAAATGCATATTCTTTATGGCAGCCATGTGTTCCATGAAACAACACTATTTCTACTGCTTTTCTGTTTAAGGTACATGGAAGGATTTCCAAGACCCAGAGTAAGTCAAGAGCAACTTTAAATTGCAGGCTTCAGTATTTGGCAATGGGTTTACCTCTCTCAGGTCTATAGGAATGGTCTTATTTGATTATATTCAGAATGGACTCTGTTTCATTTTTAAAGGCAACCTTTTATGCCACTAAATTACAAAGCCCTTAACTAACGTACTGCTCTTTACAAAAGGTTGTAGCTCTGCAACTATCATAAGAACATGTCGATGCTAGTCTTCTCAAGCCACAGCTTCAATAAGGAAATCAAGAAACCTTTAGGTACTCTAACATTTTGCAGTCCATTTAAATTTCTTTGGATGTTTTATTGATATTTCTGTGGCCTTTGATTCTATACATACGAATTTGTTATAGCTTAAGCTCTCTAAACAAAATGTGCATCTTTGCTTATTAAGGATGATAATACTATTCAGAAAATCAGTAGAAATGGTCTCTTGTGGATCCAGTAATGATTTCAGTGAAGTCAAACATGAATTTGATTTGGCTGTACCTCCTTTGTAATTTTTACATTAATAATTTGTTAGTACGCCTTGTGGAGTTAGATATATACCCTCTACAACAGGGAATAGAGACAGCTGACCTTTGGTGACCTTTTTCTGTGTGCCAGGCATTCTGCTAAGTACTGTATGTAGTTTATTCTCATTTAATCCCCACAGAAGCTCTATGACACTGATGCTATTTTTATTCTCAAATTTTACAAATGAGGAAACAGAAGCCCAGAAAAATTGAAGTAATGTATCCAAGGTAACATGGCTTCTATGCGATTAGAATGGAATTCAAGTTTAGTGGGTCTGACTCCAAAACATGAATCCCCAGCCATTATTATATGCTACCTCTCATATGAAGATAATATTATTTTCTTAACACACATTTGCTGTGAACAACTTACCCTGCTCTCTAGTGCCAATATAACATTTTATAACAGACATCTAAAACTAAACGTAATTTTGGCAGTCAGTTCCTATAATTTAACCAGCTTTGGGTTGAGATCCAGTAGCAATTTAAATCGGAGAAGGCCCTGGCACCCCACTCCAGTACTCTTGCCTGGAAACTCCCATGGACGGAGGAGCCTGGTGGGCTGCAGTCCATGGGGTCGCTAAGAGTTAGATACGACTGAGCGACTTCACTTTCACTTTTCACTTTCATGCATTGGAGAAGGAAATGGCAACCCATTCCAGTGTTCTTGCCTGGAGAATCCCAGGGACAGTGGAACCTGGTGGGCTGCCGTCTATGGGGTCGCACAGAGTTGGACACGACTGAAGCGACTTAGCAGCAGCAGCAGCAGCAGCAATTTAAATCTTTCAATTATATAGATATCTACTTTATAATCCATTAATTTAGAGAGCACTCCATGAAGTAGTGCTACTCAAGATATTTTTAGAGATGTTTTGTTAAAGGAAAAAAATGGCCCAGGTGAATTTCTGGTTATATGGTTATATCTGTTATACAATTTGTGTTGTGTGAGCATTTAAAATCAATATAGCCATGTAACCTCATGATGAAGATAAGGCTTTGATCACCCATTTATCTGTGTGATGCAGCAGATGCAAAATTATTTCTTAAGAAAAATCATATTCTTCCTTTGGCATACCCTAAGTTGAATAGAAATGACCTCTATTAAAACTTACTCTTAGCAGCCTCTTCAGCTTCAGGATGCATTTCTTCTATTTCTTTCACATGACTATTAAAGTATATTGCTTAGTGTTTAAATGATATTGTAGATTAGCTGCACTCCAGATTCTTATCTAATTCTCTGTCACTCAGTATAAATCGAAAGTTCAGTTGTATAGAGCAACATTTAGGGAGGATATCATAAAGATTATATAGTCTACCTGTTCCTCTATAATGCTTTGCAATCTATTCCTTGAGTTATGCATACTAGAAAAAAAGGATGTTTGTGCATTCATCCAAACTGCTTCTTCCTCTTTGAATGACTTTCCTAAATTTACATATTTTTCAAGAGGAAGAAAGATTACTTGGAAGCAACAAAGAAAACACTATAGCTCTATGTATGACCCACTCCTCTGCATGAAAATATATACTTCTGGTTAAGTAATTCTACACTCATTTGGGTTGGTCTGAACTTTTTTTTTTTTTTTTAAAGAATTACTTCTTAAAGACTGAAACAATAGCAACTGAATACACTCTCCTGTTTCAGTTCTCTGTTGTATGTGTGTGTTAGTTGCTTACTTGTGTCCCCTTCTTTGTAGCTCACCAGGCTCCTCTGTCCATGGGATTCTCCAGGCAACAATAGTGGAGTGGATTGCTATTCCCTTCTCCAGGGGATCTTCCCAACCCAGGGACTGAACCTGGGTCTCCCACATTCACAGGCAGATTCTTTACTGTCTGAGCCACCAGGGAAGCCCTCAGTTCTCTGTTGCTATGTAGCAAAGAAGACTACAACTAACTAGTTAAAATATCTTATTATTTCTCATGATTTCATGGGTCAGACATCCAGGCAGTACACAGAGTGGTTGGCTCATTTCTCCACATGATGTCTGCCGAACTGGACTGTCCAAAATGACTTCTGTGCTCACATCCCTGCTTCCTCAGCTAAGTGGGTAAGGACTCCTGGGGTTGGCAGGAGTGATTCCCCTGGGGCCCCTAGTTTGGAGATGCAGTTTTCTCTGCTGGCTGGCTCCTTAGGTTTTCTCCATGAAGCCTTTGGGTCTTTTCTTCTCTCTGAGTTCTTTCCATGTGGTCTCTCTTGACAGGGCAGCCCTGCATCGTACATGGCAGCTTAGGGCTACCCAACGCATCAACATTGAAGCCGCTAGACCTGCTTGCTGCTTAGGCTCAGAAATGGCACAAGCCTCTCTTGCTGCATTTCTCATTAAAGCAAGTCATAGGACCAGGCATGTGTGATGGACTATATAGAAAAGCATGAATACCAGTGTTACTGACGAGGCTTTCCAGGTGGTTCTAGTGGTAAAGAACCCACCTGCCGATGCAGGAAACAAAAGATCCCTTCCCTGGGTCGGAAAGATCCCTGGAGGAGGTCATGGCAACCCACCCCAGTATTCTTGCCTGGAGAATCCCATGGACAGAGGAGCCTTTCGGGTTGCAGTCCATACAGTCTCAAAGAGTCTGCCATGACTGAGGCGAGTTAGCACGCATGCACGCAATATTACTGACTACTACAATTCCTAGGTTATAAAACAGTGATGGGAGGGGATGGATAAGATTTGCAATAATTAATAAACTCAGTTACATTTAAGAATTGTAGCAACTGATCATGAGATAAGAGGCCATTATTAAAGATAATTTGCAGTAGATATCCATGTGAAACAAGTTGTTCTTAACCCATTTTTGTATCTAGCTTATTAATAATAGACCTATATTTAATTCATGAAGAACTCACAAATTATGATTCATGTAATTTCCACTAAAAAATCTGAACCTAAAATCTTCTGAAAGCTGCCTGGATATTCTCGTGGAAAGTCTATAAGTTAGTTGTTGTTGTTGTCATTCAGTCGCCAGTCATGTCTGAATCTTGGCGACTCCATGGATTGCAGCATGTCAGGCCTCTCTGTCCCTCACAATCTCCTGAAGTTTGCCCAAGTTCATGTCCATTGCATCAGTGATGCCATCCAGCCATCTCATCCTCTGATGCCTTCTTCTCCTCCTGCCCTCAGTCTTTCCCAGCATTAAGGACTTTTCCAATGAGTCATCCTACTCACATCAGATGACCAAAATACTGGAGTTTCAGCTCCAGCATCAGTCCTTCCAAAGAGTATTCAGGGTTGATTTCCCTTAAGATTGACTGGTTTCATCTCCTTGCTGTCCAATGGACTCAGGAGTCTTCTCCAGCACCATAGTTCGAAGGCATCAATTCTTCGGTGCTCTACCTTCTTTATGGTCCAGCTTTCACAGCTGTGCACTGGGAAAATCATAGCCTTGACTGTACCGATCTTTGTCAGCAGAGTAATGTCTCTGCTTTCCACCATATTGTTTAGTTTGTCATAGATTTCCTGCCAAGAAGCAAACGTCTTTTAAGGAGACAAAATGCTCTGTGCTGTGGCGTGCTTAACTTGTATGGTAAGTTTTGATGAATGTCATTTTGTGTGGAATTTTAAAACCAGAGTCTCTGATTAAAAGTCATGCTATCTTGTAGGATTAAGGTAGAGCCTGAAAACCACTCTGGCAGATAATAAAGTTTATTATTAGTATTATTATTTTAAAGAATATTAGAGAAAAGAGAGAACTCATAGTGTATGAAGTAGTTATGAACCTAATGAAAAACTTTTCATGGCATCAAGGAAGTATAAGCTTGGAAAAATCCAGTATATGGTCCAGATAGAGACAATGAAAACAGAGGAATCATTAGAGGTAAAGTATTTTTACATGTAATTCCCACCTTTGAATATTAGTTGTCTGGCATAATTTACTTCATACAAGTGGCCACAATTCTTTGACAGCCATAGAGGTCCACTTACTTGGTCATTTCTAGGGACACTTTGGAAGAAATCATGTGAGTCTACTCAACAAGCAAAAGTAAACCTACACAACTCACTTTATTGATGAAAGTGAAAAAGTGAAATTGTTAGTCGCTCAGTCATGTCCAACTCTTTGCGACCCCATGGACTGTAGCCTGCCAGGCTCCTCTATCCATGGAATTTTCCAGGCAAGAATACTGGAGTGAGTAGCCATTGCCTTCTCCAAGGGATCTTCCCCAACCCAGGGATCAAACCTGGATCTCCTGCATTGCAAGCAGAGTATCATCTGAGCCACCAGGGAAGCCCACTTTGTTGATAATGATGAAAAACTAGCTGTGGAAACATAGATAAAAGAGCACGGTGGTGAATTCCCTGTTGCTGGGATTGTAAGGGTGGACAGTGTCAGAGACTTATCAAGAAGCGGCAGCATTCACACTGAACTTTGGAGCATGGACAAAATTCTAGAGGAATGCTGTTATTGACTGCAAAGTCACATCCAGGATGTTGCAGCTCTCAACCTACTAAACTATTTTGTTCTTCCTCCTCCATATTCCATAAAGACCCTATGTATTTTCAGGAATAGGAAAAACATTAAAAAGTTATGGTCTCGGGCATCTGCATTTCCCTCCTGCACTATGTTGATCCCCTTTGGTGGAGTTAACATAAGGGAGTCATGATGGAAGGCTAGCATGGAGTGATTGATCCAGCACTTAGGAAATCAGCTGTTTCCCAGGCAGGAAAATACCTCAGATGTCTAAAGCATATCTGTGATGCTTGGCCATTCTATTTTTAAGAGATTATCAAGTTTTAATATTTTATAGGTTCTCTTGAAATACACATCTAGTAATTCTTGACCTTGTACAATCAACTGATTCCTCACATACAAATGGTATATATGTTGAGAATCTGTTATGTACTAAACACTGGATTTTTAGATTTGAAAAACCCAGTCCTTGCTCTGGGCAACTCGTGGTGGTGGTTAATATAAGCATGAGACTAAGTGAAGTCTTTTCATAAATGGCATGTATATGTCTGTTCCATAAGTCAAATTATAGTGTATTTTTCTGAGTAAATTTAATATATTTTTGATTCATAAATCTTTCAATACATGGCTATTCTTCTTTAGTATTTTATATATATGTCATATATATGTACATATATTTTAAATACAATTTAAAAATTATGAAAATAGAACCAGAGCTGAAGGAGCAAAAATGATATATATGTACATATATTTTAAATACAATTTAAAAATTATGAAAATAGAACCAGAGCTGAAGGAGCAAAAATGAACTTATATTTTCTAATATTATTTTTATATTTGTTTTGATTCTTTTCCTAAACTATCTTTATACTAGAATTACAGGTCATCAGACTTGTACTAATCCCCTTTATCATGTCTGTAGAAAGAAAGAAAGTGGGCAACACTTGGATATTATGGCCTGAATGGACAGAGAAGCAGAAATATCACAATCTCTGTAGTGAGACACTTCTTGTGGTTCCTGGACTGATCCATCTATGTGATGAAGCAGCTCCTGTATAGAATATTCATATACTCCTTACGTAAGCTTTCTTGTGAAGGATTCTGGTTGGAAGGAATTCTGGAAGGAATGAAGGAGAGAGGAGAAGGAAAGAAGATGGAAGGAGTGGTTAAGAAACAGATTACATAGGTTCTTATTGATCATCTAAAGAGTTTAGATTGTATTTCAAGTTTAATGGGAAGGCAGTGAAGGGCTTTACATTTTAGAAGATTGTCTGCTGTGGATGAATGTTTAAATGTAATAGGTTTTCCTGTTTTTTTTTTTTTTTTTTTTAATAAATGGACTAAGGTTTCTTCCTCCAAACAGAGAAGAGTTTTAACCACCAGAGAGTATTAGGGGCACATAGGGCATCTGCTTGGTGAGTATTGGTAAAGCACAGGAAATAAAAAGCCAAGGGAAAAAAAGGAAGAAGAAAGAAAGAGATGTTTGTCTGTGTTTGCTGTCTCCAGAAGCGCAGTGTTAATGTAAATGTCAGAGGGAAACTAGCCAAAACACTTTCATAGGCTTTCAATACACTGATTAAAAGGTCTAGCTGGAAAGGGAAAATATGGATAATTACCACACATAATGGACTGAGAAGCTTTGACTGGCATTCTGGAGGAGCTGTCTTGGTACAAAATGTCTTCTCAGGGAACAGAAAGCTTCTAATGTGCAGGGATTATGACTTATGCTTCATTCGTTGTGCATTGTGCCTAGAACACAGACACTCAGCAAACTAATCATGTTTGATCTCAAAATGTATATACATATGTATAATATATATATTCCATAATATAGTTTTAGACTAGATTTTATCTGCTTTCTGCTCACCTATCATGTCACTGAAAAAGTACATCAGATAAATTCCATTTATACCATGATTTGATTAGTGTGTGAAACTGGTCTTCTTGTTCTTTAATCATAAATGAATCATTCTACCCTTCTTTTCACAAAATGTGATTGTGTTCTGAAGATTGATGGACCCAGGCACATTTTGGACTGGGGGAATCACAGTCTAGACTTCAGCTAAAGCAATAAAGTGATGCTTTTTGCTTTTTCTTCAGGGTCAGAACGCTCAAGGACGAGTAGACCTGCTACACAGTGATCATTTATTTAGACTCATGTATTATAGCCGACACGAAAAGAGTTCCCAACTGTTGGATGCTTTGAAACTCAAAGTGTGTGTAGTACAGAAAGAAGTGAGAGTAATATTGTGTATATAATTTAGATATAGCCCCAAACATAGACATTTGCCTTTTTATTGCAGTATTTTATAAACTCAAAGTTTAGTGAGTAGAATATTCAATGTGTGTTTAAATATTTTCAATAATACATTTGTCACAAAAAATGAATTATGTACCACTTACCAGAAATACAAATATATATATGCTCATAAGAAAATAATATGCAGGGATAAAGACTAGTCTGATCTCATCCTTGGAAATGAATAGCACACACATTCCATCTCTTCTCCTCTTGCTCCTCTTTCTTCTCCCTTCGTCTGTCTTCCTCCTTCCTTCTTTCTCTTTTTCTTTATAAAGTAAAATTGTAAAAGATAAAATAGCTTTTGTAGAAAAATTTAAAATACAGAGGAATAAACAGAAAATAGATAACTGCTAATACTTACACATTTTTAATTAATCTTTTTTGATATCTAGACCTATATGTCTTATTAAACAAAACTAAAATTCTACTATAGAATTTTGTAACCTGCTAAGAATAGATTTGACTTTGACCTGGATAGTAAGTATGATTAGAACCAGAACTTTTTGACAGAAAAATCCAGGACAGCTCTGTGTTGGGTTAGCTAATACGCAGCATATATGGTAATTAAAGGTGACTTCCACGAGGAGGAAAATTGCAAAGAATTTTTAATAAAAGAAGAAAGGGATAATTCAGAAATTGCATGTGCCAGCCAAATCTGAATTATGCTGATGAATAACATCAAATTTATTTTTTATAATCCTACTTCTTGAGGGCAAAAGAAGGTTTTATTTGGAATGATTGTGTCTTACTATCCTGTTGAAGCAGTTTTTTCCAGGCGTTAAGCCAGGAATTGAACAAATTTCTTTATTTCTTTCAAGCTACTAGTTTAATCTCAAAGTGGGGTCCACAGAGCATCTGCATCAGAATTTCCTGGAGGGTCATTCATAGTACAGATGTCCACACACACGCCTGTCCTCCCTAATTGGTCTTTAGTGATAGGGCCCAGGAATTGCTACTTCAACAAGTTTTGTCATATACCAAAGTTTGAGAATCACTGTACTGAAATTCATAAAACTCTTAAAAAAAAAAAATCAATGTCCTAAGCAGCTTTTTAGGGGCCCTACATTTCATTCTCCTATGAAACAAAAGTGTGTAAAGTGAAAGTCAATCAGTCATGTCCAACTCTTTGCGACTCCATGGACTATATAATCCATGGAATTCTCCAGGCCAGAACACTGGAGTGGGTAGCCTTTCCCTTATTCAGGGAATCTTCTCAACCCAGGGATTGAACCCAGGTCTCCTGCGTTGCAGGCAGATTCTTTACCAGCTGGGCCACAAGTGAAGAAATAAGTTCCTTTAAAAGGATTTAACTTTAGGAGTCTTTAGGATTGAGAGACCTTAGAAAGTATGTGTTCAGTAATTCAATCATATTCCTATACAAATGAGGAAACTAAAAGATGAAGTGACCTTCCTGAAGGCTCAGAGCTGGTTTGTGGGAGAGCCGAGGCTGTTACCCAGAAAGAACCTCTGACTCCAGCTCTGAAGCTCTTTCCTTATGCAGATTGGAGTGTACTTTACTGTAGCTCCTGAGCCACTATTTCCTCATGGTAAATGCCATTTTAATCCTTGCTTATTTACTTTTCTAATGACGAATCCTGAAACCCAATTTCTTTATAAAGACACATTTTGGTGTTCAAAGAGAAACATGCCTGGCTTTAATGTAATTATGAAAACTGCAGAGCCATGAAATCCCCTTTGTTAACTGCATACTGCATGTAATCTGTGGTCCATAATTCTTAAGTTTGCCTGCTGGTGAACTCAGATAAGAGGAAGCAGAGAGACTCTAAATTAAAGAATTCTGATAAAATAAACTGTATAGATATCTCTATTTCCAGAACAGGAAAAAAATGTTCCTTGTTTAGTGAGGTGCAAAGTAATCTAAATAGCTGAAAATAAGCTCAAGCACAGAATTCTTGAAAGCACTGAGAACCTTATAAGATATACAGAAACAATGCTATATAGATATTGTATGGTATCACTTATATGTGGAGTCTAGAAAAGCCAAATTCATAGAAACAGGGAAATAAATGGTAGCTACCAGGGACTGGGAGGTGGGAGAATTGGAGAGATGTTGTCTAAGGGTGTAAACTGGCAGCTGGTGGATAAATAGGTCCTGGAGATCCAAGTCACAGTATCACGATGCTAGACAACAGTATTTGTGGTAAACATTAAACTTGCCAAGAGACTAGATGAAAAACCAAAAACTAAAAACAAAAATGCCACACAAATGGTCTGTGCTGAATGTTTTTGGTGCTGAAATTCTCTTCCATTTCAAAACTGCAAACACGGGGAAGTATGATGAACGGTAAAATGACTTTTATTTTGTCAGAATTATTTTGGTTGCCAGCTTTTCAGAAGTCAAAAGGGGAGCTAGCTGTTTGTCTTTTTCATTGCTATACCTTCAGTCACTCTCCAACTGGATATTTAGCTCCAGTTGGGGTTAGGAGAGGTGGTCCCCTTGCTCAACAATGGGACACCTGATTTGTTGGACAGTGTTCTGCTCACCATTAATCAACACCATAAGAAACCTGTGTTACCAAATCAGAGAGGATTTCAAGCAAGTAGCTAACTGTATGCATTTCCCTTTGCTTCATTTCATGGATGGTAGGTTCAAAGTGAGTGACAATATACTGTTATATTCAGAACCAAGTTCATCAAAGCAAATGAGAACATAATTTATTGTTTCTGACCATCACTGTAATCCTTTGCTTTTCCCCTCAGCCTTTAATAATGATTTTCTAAATGTCTGGTTATTTATGACATCATATTATATGTTAGATATTTCTTAAGGAAATCTCTGCTCTTAAAGTACTTTTAAATAAACAACAGACTAATGAAATAATTGTACATCACATAGAGTATTTTTAAGTTCTCATTTTGAAAGTAAGCAAAGTAACCTTGGCCTTTAGGAATAAAATAGCTTCTCAGAAGTGAATTTTATTTCAGCAGATAGAGATAAGGGGCTAGTATTCCTGAATGACTCAGTGGTAAAGAATCAACCTGTCAGTACAGGAGATGCAGGTTCCATCCCAGATTTGGGAAGATCCCGTGGAGAAGGAAGTGGCAACCCACTCCAGTATCCTTGCCTGGAAAATCCCATGGACAGAGGAACCTGGTGGGCTACAGTCCATGGGGTTGCCAAGGAGTCGGATAGGACTTAGCGACTAAACAACAACAAAAAGATACAGATAAGTGATTGGTCCAAATGTGAACTAGTCTTCTGTCTAATGGTCAGAAGTCTTGAAATATCACTGTTAGAGGGAATTACGGGTAATCTACAAGGAATTTGCCTTCTTTTATAAATTCTTAAAGTGTTTGATGATGTGCTTGACCTTGTGGCATTTGGATATTTTATTTATTAGGAAAGGAGGCAAGAGGCACTCAAATTCAAAACCAAGATAAAACCAATCTGTGTTTCAATGAATATTATATAGTTAAAGAGAAACCTTCTTTTGGAGGGAGTGTAAGTCTCCTGGAACTGGGTTTATGGCGTAGAACTACATGATGACACCCAAGCTTGCTCTTAAAAGGACTCTGAATAAAATGACTTGTTCTTAAGCATTTCTGTTCCCCTCTCTCCACTTGCTCTGATTTCCTCTATCTATCCTCCCTCTCTTCCTCTCTGAAAAGAGGCCCTCTGGTTCCTAACCTAATTTAACTTGTTTCTGGAAGTGGAGCAAATTAAATTTTACATGTTAATGTGCTTATGCCTGAAGTATCCATCTTCATATGACTGGGAGATTAGGGATGCATTTGATTTTATGTTGACCAGCCCAACTCCTCTTATTTTCACGTTGCCCAGCGGCTTTGTAGTTCACTTAATCATTGGAGAGACTGGATATTACATTGTTGGTGCCTCCAATGTAAAACTGTGACTTTAGAACTCGTGATGTTTCTCTGATGATTTAGGGGATGCTGCTGCCGCTGCTGCTGCGTCGTTTCAGTCGTGTCCAACTCTGTGCGACCCCATAGACGGCAGCCCACCAGGCTCCCCCATCCCTGGGATTCTCCAGGCAAGAACACTGGAGTGGGTTGCCATTTCCTTCTCCAGTGCATGAAAGTGAAAAGTGAAAGTGAAGTTGCTCAGTCGTGTCCGACTCTAGCGACCCCATGGACTGCAGCCTACCAGGCTCCTCCGTCCATGGGATTTTCTAGGCAAAAGTACTGGAGTGGGATGCCATTGCCTTCTCCGGATTTAGGGAATAGTTGAGGTCAATTTTAAAAAAATACATGTGAAAGTAATCTAGTGCCAGTAGCCACTGAGTGATCTAGTAATAAGTATAAAGGAAATACCAAAACTGGAAACTCTTTTTTTTTTTTTTTTGCCTAAGGAGTAGCTTATTGTGGCCACATTGTATGGTAAGCTTTACTCTGTCACAGAGGAGAAATCAGTCAGTGTCAGCTACAAGTTGTGCGACAATGATCTTGGAAAGAGAGAGTTTGGATACCTTCCAGATAAACATAGTTTTCACCTTTAGGATGCTTTTACCATCCTAAATTTATATTTTTATTTACAGATAAATGACCATTCTTCCATACTCACTGAAATTTGTATGATAGGAAAAGCAGAAAGTCAGTAAACAAAAAGATTTATTAGGTGAAAAAATAGATTTTTAATATAATGAGGACATAACTATTTATTGGGTTTTAGAACTTCTCTGCTAAGGAGTTTCCACCTACAGCTAAAATAAGATACATCCAAAATCTGAGCTCCTTGTCTTTCCACAGATGTTTAGTAACATCTTTACTTATTTGTTGCTATCAAAATCATGAACCCTCCAATACCCAGTTTCCACAACTTGGACACCATCTGTCATTCTCCTTTTAGAATCTCGTTCTGTAGTCTAACGCCTTATAGAGTGCATGACTCTCTTCTACAGCATCCTTAACTTTGCTCACCCAGCCTATGCTCAAACATGTCCTGTGATGAAATGCTTACCAATTCATGAGGCAACCCCTTTCTTTTTTAGTAACTTTCTCTATTTTGACCAAAATCTGTACATCTCCAATCATTTGGAACATTGAGGCAAAGAGTATTCATATTTTTTAAAAAACCAGCTTGGATAAAGGTCCAAGCAGCATTTCAGTCATTATTTGTTTGCTTTTCTTTATATGGCGGTTTCTAATTTTTATTGGCTTGTCTCTATTTGCTTTTTAAATTGCCTTGGACACTTTATATTGAAGTAGGTATTTCGACAGAAAAAAATTTTAAAGCTCAGAGACTTTTGCCTGTCCACCTCAAAAAAATTGGAAGACTGTATCAGTTATTTATTTCGTTTCCACTTGAGGAAAAAAAAGATCATATTTTAGCAAAGAATGACAATGTGTTAGACATCTTTACTTCCTGGTCACTCACCACTTTATTTAAATAAGAAGGACTAACAGTGGTTTGTAGTCAGATCTTTGAAAAACATTGACATCCAAAATTAGATCTATCATACCAATAATCACATATATATATTATTTTATACATACAGTATATGGCATATGCATTATTTATATATTCTACAATGACTTAAAAAACTGAAACTGCAAGGATGAAAAATATTGATATATAAAACATTTCACGTAAGAAAGAAAAATTTTTAAATGAAAGAGTATTTGGAAGTTACAATAACTACCATGTATTGTTCACTTCCTAGTCTGATCTCCTATGCTATACAAATTGCCTGAGTTAGCTCATTTAATCTTCATAACAGACTTGAGAGGTAATCTATCATGATCCCGTTTTACAGTTGAGGAAACTAACAAGAGATGAGAGATGAGATGAGCTGATTTTTCTAAAGTCACACAGCGAGTATGTGATGGAGCCACATTGTGAGCCCTGGTCACCTAACCCCAGAGTCACAGGATTCAGTATTAGTCAAACCACCAACATCAGAATGACCAAGGGTTCCTTGGGAGTAGTGCCCCTGCCCAGACTCCACCATCAAATTGACCAAAGGAGAACTGGAGTTTGGCACTGTGTCAAATGACCAAATGCCAGTTTTTAAATAAATAGGCCAATGAGAAGGAATAGGTCTTCTAAAATTTCCCTGAAGGTGAGAGATAACTCTCTTTCATATTTGTCCCTCAAGCCAACACTCAGCATCAGAATTTGTTGTTGTCGGTTCCAAAAGGGGAGATACTCAGCCCCATGCGGTCAAGTTCCTTAGCAGTAGCTTAGAGTTGTCCCTGGGTGCTAAGCATCATTCATTTGTCTTTTTATGAAGGATGATGGACCTGTGCAAATTCAGCCTTACACCCTTGCCCATCCTCCTGCCTCTCATCTTTGTGAAATAACACGCCAGGTTGAGCATGTAATCGGGCAGAATGAAGACACACAGAGATCAGACCTTGACCTTATTAGCACAGCATGATCCTCAGGCCTGGCATCCTCCAGCTGGGTGGTACCCAGCTGGAGAAGTTTCTGTCTTTCCTGTAGGAGAAGGATCAGTGGATGCCAGTGCATCTGCTCTCTGACTCTGCTATCAAGTTATTCAAGCAGTAGAGTCTGTTGACATGGTAAGAAAGATATACTTGTCAGGCACACAAGTTGTAAAAGAACTTTCTGCATCAAAAGTAGAAATTTGAATTATAGTTGGAACACGAATGCTCTTTCAGGCTTCTCATGCCAGCAGCCATGTTGTGAGTAAAATTTAAATCTGGGGGAAATGCTGTTATGGGCTGCCAGATTGTTTGGCAAATGATTTAGGTCTATTTGATCTATTTGTAACACAGTGATTTTGGTAACTTTTTACTAAGAAAAAACTAAATGTTGCTTTATGCATGGGTTTTATTTCTTGTCAATAATGATTTTCTTCATCCTAGCTTATTTTGCTTCTTAAATGTAAATTGCTAACATTTGACTGTTTTCTGTACTATGCAGTATAAATCTGCCTATCTGTGTCCTCATTCATACAGTTCAGTACAGGTCCTATTTTATTTGCTCTGAAAATAATGTGGTTGATTTATTTGTACGGACTCCTAGAAATGTGCTTTTTCTGACTTAGTAGAAGATTTCACCCCTAAATAGCACTCAGGTTGAATAAACTCTATAGATCTTATTCTAGGTTTAGATTGTATCATGTTTTAATATAAATTTGGCCTCTCTTTTAGATTTTTCTTTTAGCTCTGTGGTCAGGTTTTATCCCTTTCAAAAGCAGCATCCTTAATAACAGGGATAAAGGGGCTTGGAGTGCCCCCAGAGCTCTCTCCTCTCCTGACTGGCCCCTCTAACTCCCCAGTGGACACTGTACAACTCACAGCCCAGCCCTTAAGACAGAATGTCTGCCTTTCCAGCTTTCCCAATCCCTATAGTCAGTGTCCAGGCCCCATTTCCCACCCCCCACCATTAAGTCCAGTTCTGTCTTGAATGAAGATTTATAAAAGAATAACCATTTCCCATGCTCTATCACAAAGACTTTTAAACACTCAAAGTTCGTAGGAAGTCACACATCAGACTCCTGAGGCTTAAATAAAGCTCCTTCAGTTGCTCCCCACGGGCACATCTCTCTTTAACCCTATAATCATCTTTGTAGCTGGCCTCTGACCTCTGCCTCCGATTTTATTTCCTACAATTATGAAGCCAAGCCCCAGACTCAGCTGTATGTGGGTGTCTGTTCAGAACTGAACAGAAAGGAGAAAATTGCTTAAATAGCAATGAAGCTACTTTTTGATGGTTTCATCATAACCAAAAATGTAGGCAAAAAGCCAGGGTTTGTATCTACTTAGCTATGTAACCTGCAAGGCTTATTTGCAGTTACCATTCATTTTAGGAGACCCTTATAAAATCTGATAGCTTTATGCCTTATAAAATTTGATATTGTATAATCTCACACAGGAAGGTGAGGTCACAAGGCCACACATGAAAATGCCCCATGCCAGGCAATGAGCTTACTATTTTCTAGACTTAACAACTGTCAAAATAATACTCAACCACTGAGGATTGCCTTGATGTTTAGATGTTTCATTTGGATATAATATCATTTCATTATATATTTTAAATTATTTAAGATGAATGTTATATATAAAGAAAAAATATATTAGACCCACTTCAGAAGGAGAAATACTTGCTATTTTTGATAGTAGAACTGGTTCTGGTCAAGTCAAGAAGCCTTTCCGAAGTATGCATCTCCCTGGCCTTCCAGTGCACCTTCCAGAGCCAGTCACTTTATCCTCTGGTTGCCCAGGCCTGTTGCACAGCCAGGTGCCTGCTGTGAGCTTTCTCTCTTTGGACTCAGAGCACGTAGTAAGATGCTCCAGCAACTCCCGTTTCTCTAGCATCTGGTTTCTGCATTTTCATTTCCCCGTGTCTCCTACGTATTTTTTGAGACTTATTTGTTGGACGTAGTACTTACCGTTCAATGAGTTTTATCAACCACAGTGAGTAGTAGTTTGAATTGTGGGAGTCCCTCTTCTAACCTTGAACCACCATTGTTATTCATTAGGCCTTTGGTCTCAAAGCAGGTCAGAACAATCATAGAAAGTAAGACTGTGCAGATCTTAAAGAGATCCGTAATCAAGTAATTGTCATGATAATTTAATTGTGTATTTCACCTTTGAATTCCATTCCTTTTTTACGTAAAGAAGTGTAGAAAGAGAAAATGAGGGTATGTACATTCTGAGTGATTCTAAAGGACAACTACCTTTATTTTCTCTCTGCTCTGGGAGATGGGAAAAATAAGGAACAATGTTCTACTGAGGAATCCAGTTGCATTTAAACAAACACTTTCTAATGGAATTTAACATGCTTCAACCCTTTACTATCCTTAACAGGTTCAATAATAATGATGTTACCTATAGCATTATACAGCTTACAGAGAATGTTTGTCATTTGCAGCTTGCAACTCAACTCAATATTAGTTACTGATTTCATTTTAGAAATCGGGAAGCTGATTCTCAGAGAGATTAGGTGATCTTTCTTTCTTTAAAAAAAAAACAAAACTTTTTTATTTTGTATTGGAATATACCGAATTAACAGCACTGTGACAGTTTTAGGTGAACAGCAAAGGAACTCAGCCATACACGTACAAGTGTGCATTTGCCCCCAAACTCCCCTCCCATCCAGGCTGTCATATAACACTGAGCAGAGTTCCGTGTGCTGTAGCAGATCCTTGTTGGTTATCCATTTTAAACATAGCAGTATATACAAACTCCCTAACTATCCCTTTCCTCCATCCTTCCCCATTTCAGCAGTTTAAGGCAACTGTAAGTTCATTCTCTAAGTCTGTTTCTATTTTGTGAGTAAATTCATTTGTATCATTTCTTTGTAGATTCCACATATAAGGGATGTTTTACAGTATATCCCCTTCTCTGTCTGACTTACTTTACTCAGTATGATATTCTCTCGTGACATCCATGATTAAGTGATATTTCTCAAGTCTCTCAGCAGGTGAGTCTAAGAGCCAGGGTAGGAACCCAGTTGTTCTAACACCAAGACCTTATTCTTTCCTCTACATATTGCTGCTTCTTGAAAAAAAGAAAAGAAAAGAAAAAAGTTCCCATTTATTGAGCACCCAGTATGTGCAAGAAACCTTACAATGTGTTTATTCAATCCTTACAACAACCATGAAACGGTATATAGGTAGATAATATTATCCACATTTTTGCTCGAAAATGAAAATTCAGAGAGGTTTATTTACTTAGTCCACCTGTTACTGAGTCATAGGTTACATTTTCTTTCTTCCATGCTCTAGAAGAAATAGATCTGTTCTCAGTCTCCCAAACCAGATACTATAGTTTAAAGGGGAGTAGGGAATCATATTCTCCATTTGCGGGGCCTGGTAAATTTTCAGATGCCAAACAAAAGCCTTGTGAAATACATAACAACAGACATTGTTTCAATCCCTTCAGGGAGATTGAGGTAGGTACAAATAAAGATTAAACAGCAATGCCACTCTGTTCCCTCCCTGTCACTTCTGTGGTCTTTCCATGATCCCCGCTGTGGTTGAGTCTGCTAACCACCTTTCCTCTGCCCTTCAAAACTTACCCATCCCTGAGGACCTGCCTTACCTTTTCCCTGGAGTCATTTACAGCACATTTCAGTCTATCCCTTCTTTGATTCCTCTAGCACATATTGTACACATCATATGATAAACACTGCTAATATGGCCAGGGCTCAGATCACTTTGTGTGCTTTATTTTGCCAGTTTGTGGGAAATGTAATTTTTTTAATTTAGAGATTATATCACATGTGTGCATATTTTATATTTTTCTCAGTACCCAGCACAATGTTAGGAATATAGATTTACACTGTTGGAATAGTTTTCAGTAAGAAGTTAACCCAGACAGAATATTGATTTGTTAAGACAACCTGACTTTTTCCTTGTATAAATCTTGACCACCAAATGTAAATTTCACCTAGGCACTAAATTGCCTAGGCTAAGTTAAGAACAAGTTTTAGTCTTTGGTTAAGACAGTCTAGAAGAATAAGAACAGCTATTTGATAAGACGTTTTAAAAAAGATATACTTGAATTCTACCGAAGATAAACACAAGATCAAGAGGACAAGCATGTGGAGGCATGAACACACAAGAAGACACAGAAGTCAGAAAACCATAGGAAGGAGTTGAGAAACTTGGTCAAATTCTGATACAAAGGGAACAAAAGGAAGAATAAACACATATGATAGTGTAAAGACAAAATTGGAAAGGGATGATGGGGTCAAATGAAAAAGAGCCTAAGGAATTTGGGCTTCATCCTTGGGGTTAAAAGAAGACATAGGATGGTTTAGTACAGAGAACAAACAGAAGTACTTAGGGTGGTAGGTGGGGAGTGAGCTCAAACATGAGTTCCTTAGGGAACGGGCAACATCAGGAAGGAGAGAAGGGCAGATGAGCATGTAAGAGAGGCAGCTGTTACCAGCTTCAGCCTCAGTGGCCATACAGCAATTTGTTACCAGCTTTTTGCATTTTTCAAAAGAAATTGGAAGTCTAGGCTTTTGTGTAAAAACCTCCACATTTTTAAATGTTGGCTTGAAAGTTTTTAATGACTGTGTTAATCAAATGAAACACTTCAGTGAGTCAGATGGCAGCCTATGATCTTGACCTGCAATGAGTGACACATCCCTTCCTCAGCACAGGTAGCAAAAGAAAGCTGATGAGAGAAAAAAATGAGCTGAATGGCTAATGTGAAGATTTAAGAGAACAGAGGCCTCAGGAGGCACAGAAACACTCCTCTTCCCGAGGCAGACTCATGCAGCAGCTGTATATTTTATACCCAGTTCTGCTTTCATTTTAAAACTAACAAGTTTTACAGCGTATGACTCAGCTGACCTTTAGAACTGTTTCAGACCTTTCTTCAAACTCCTAAGAACTGACAGCAACCATGTCAGAAACTATGAACTTGTTTTATTGATCCAGACATGGTTTCAAATATGAATTAAATTGAAAAAGTTCTAGAAGACTTTTGGGTCAATAAATTCATTATTTAAGTGTTCACTGATCTACCACAGGGCATACCCTGGGATATTCCTGGCCAGCCCAGGCTGTGGGGTCACCCTATTTATCTGATGTCTAATTGTTTATCTAATTGTAAGTCCAAAGTAAAGGGGGTGGGGGAAGAATGGGAGAAAAGCAGTTTGAATAACAGTGACTGGATTTTTTTCTAAACTTTTGAAAGACAAGAATTCTCAAAATAGGGGATCACAGTGAACCTGAAGCAACATAGATAAAAGAATTGTAAGTGTAGCCACATCATGAAAACCTCCAAAGATGAAGGAAACTTACAGCTTCAGAGAAGAGAGTTTACCTAAAATAGAACAGTGATTAGACTGATAGCATATTTTTAAATGTCAACTGAAGTCAATACACCTTAGCATAATGCCATAAAGAACAAATAAAGTATAACTAGAATTTATACCCAGTAATATATATTTTTTGAACATTATTCATGAATAATTTCAATAAATACATATTCAGACATGCAGGAAGAGAATGTTTACTACCAAAAGACTTTTAGTGAGATTTCTGAAGAGTGCATTTCAGAAATATGAAAGGATAGTTTCAGTAAGAAAAAAATTGTGAGCAGGGAAACTGGAAAATAAATATAAGTGAATAATGTCTATGTAAAACATAATAATGCCTAATATAGGGAGTAAAAAGTCAAGATATAATTAGAATATGGACCACTGTACATATTATTATGTACAATGGGAAAGAATGAATGACATTATTCTAAATACTTGAATTTGGGGAAATAAATATGTAATTAATTTTTTTGAACATATATTTTGAAATTTGAGAAAATACTTCATATAACAGGTATAACCTCCAAACTAATAAAGAGAAGAATAAAATTAGGGAAAAAATGAAAAGCATTCAACCAAAGAAAAAGCAGGAACTGAACAGAAAGAAATATAGGAAAATCAACACAAATATCATAAGATAGGAAACATCTATGCAAATATTTTGGGCTTCCCTCATAGCTCAGTCAGTAAAGAATCTCCCTGCGATGCGGGAGACTGGGTTCAATTCCTGGGTCGGGAAGATATCCTGGAGAAGGAAATGGCAACCCACTCCAGTATTCTTGCCTGGAGAATCCCAGGGACAGAGGAGCCTGGCAGACTACAGACCATGGGGTCACAGGAGTCAGACATGACATAGCAACTAAGCCACCACCACCATGCAAAGATGTTGGTAACTAGAGTAAATATTAATAGACAGATTTCACCAGTAAAACGATACTGATGCACTAGACCAAAAATCCTGTTAGAGGGGAAAATGTATTTAAAGACATTCTGTGACTTGAGAGCTGGAACAAGACTTAGAAATTTACTTTCTCATTTACAAATGAGGACATCAGAGCCCAGAGAGGCCACTGAGATAACCAAGTTCACACAAGTGCCAAATATTCAGCCAAAAGCTGACTCCCAATAGGATACTCTGCTAAGCTATAGCTGTTGGTTTTTTTTTTCTCCAACAAAAATATATTTAGTATTTATAGGCCAAATTCTGAGGAGAATATCTGTGAGTTTGATGTTGTGATTAAAAGATTTAAAATGCTAGTGACATAATAAATTTAAGAGAATTGCACTGACTTATTTGAGCAAGATAAATTTGAGCTATCTCTGTGTTACAATGATGGAAATGTCATTCTGGGGAGCAAGAGTGTGGTCAAGGTTTCCAGGGGAGGCAGAGCTATTTATAGATTACCTTTGAAACTGTGAAGATAGTACGGTACAGGATGATGAGAGAGAATGAAGATCATAAGCCTGTGTAAAACCTTCAAGAGGTGGACAGAAAAAGGAGCTTGCAAAGATAAACTTAAGAAGAAAATTCACAGACTAAAGAAAAAGGAGAAAAACATGCCCTGAAAGAGTAGATGTGGACTAGACACAGCACAATTGCTTGAAGAGTGAATGGAGTTTGAAAATATGAAGCTGACAAAGATTGAAAGCACATACATGGAACAAGTGTTAAATATCCAAGTGATAATATCAAACACAGACCTTGAGTGAAAAAATATAATGTAAATTCTTCAGTCTCCAGCCTGATATTCAGAAAGAGGACTAGATTTGTGTGAGAAGAGCTGGACTTTCATGTAACATGTCATTTTCTACTGCTTTGACTCGGAACCAGTGCCTAACCTCTTTTGGCCAGGGCGGTGGGGGGCAGGGGGGAGTTGAAAGAATTTTATGGGAAACACATGTTCATCACTTACATTGTACAATTAACCTAGATTCTACCATTTTACTTTATCACATGTCGATCCATCCCTCTATCCATTCATTTATCCATCTTATTTTCATTAATGTATTTCATAGTTAGTTGCAGACATCATTATACTTCATTCCTAAACACTTCAACATAAGACTGAGTTTTATTCAAAAAACTAGCTCTCCCTTAAAGTTAAGATGCTATTGATAGTAAAATTATGAACTATAATGACCTCCTACATGTTTTATAACCTCTCATAATTATCTGATCAAGATTCTTGAACAAACATTTACAATTTGGTGGGCAATAAACAATTTGAAAGCAGCATTTTTGTATGATTGATAGGAAAACCATAGAACCTATGCCTAACCTCTTTATTTCTCAGTTCCATCATCTATAAATAGTCTCCTCTGAGAAAACAATTAATTGGAATGATATTTGGGAATGTGCTTTGAAATGTGTAAAACTTTTCTTAAGTCCATATTCTTCATGTTGTTATATTTCATTGGTACGTAGTTTGGTGAAGAGTCTAAACCTGCTGGTATTAAATATCATGCACTGGTATTATTTTTATAGAAACCCTGTTTTCAGTGATACTTTGTCCAATGTCCTGTGGTTATCCCTAAACCACAATTTGAACAGATCCCATTTCTAGTCTTTCTCCTTTTATTTAAGAAAGGAAAAAAAAAGTTCAGGCAGGGCACAGATAAGGTGTTTCTATAATGGTGGGTAAATGTCATCATAAAATGGTCCAAACCATGGAACGTACACCATGGAGAGCGAACCCCCGTGTAAACTATGGACTGTGAGTGGTAACGATGTGTCAATGAGGGTGTAACATCATCAGCTATAACACATGTGCTGCTCTGGTGAGGATGGGGGTGTGGATGATGGGAGAGCAGGCTATGCACTTGTGGGGCAGAGGGTATATGGGAAATCTCTGTGCTTTTTGTTCAATTTTGCTGTGACCCTAAATCTATTCTGAAAAATACATAGTCTATTTTAAAACCTCAGCATTTTTGATCCTAGTTTAAAATCCTCTTGTCATATCCAATTTAACACTCATATTCTTCCCTCAAATCTGGCTATATTCCCAGACATTGGTAGTGTAATAGGAAGAGAGATTTGAGTCACCCTTTCACCTCTTCTGTTCTTCCTTTTTTCCTAGTTGTTACTCTTGAGGGACCAGCGAAGGGCTGGAAAGGTAAGGCAGATGACTCTGCCGGAACTAGTTGTGATTTACAGTTCCCACTCGGCTTCCCCGGCTAAGCCCATGTAACCTTCCGTGTGTCACGTATCTGAACGCTGGCTCCCTCACGCGGGAGGTTCAGGGAGCCTTGCACGGCTCTCCCACTGCTCAGTGCCATGACAAGAAAGGTTGGTTCAGGTTATTTCCCTTTTAACATTCATTCAGCCCCTCCTGCCTCTGGTAGTAATCCTCCTCGCCTCCCGCGCCTCATCCAGGAGACAGCCTTCTCAGAGGTGGGTTCATGGCAAGATGTCTCAAGAGCAGCTGCCTGCCCTGGTGTTTACTGATCCATGGGGAACTCACATAACCTAGCCATGCTAACCTGCGGGAAGTCAGACTTCTCTACTGCCTCCCCTCCACCACCCTGCCTCTCTCTTCAGTTCTCAAATACCTAAGGTCAGCAGTTCCATTGTCTGAGCAGACATCCATCCATCCATCCAACTGGCACATGTGCGGGTGAAACCTCCATCCCTTTGTAAGGAATATGGTTGGAGGCTTTTTTTAAATTTTTAATTAATTTTAGTTTGTTAATTTATTTTTTAATTGGGGGAAAATTGCTTTACAATGTTGTGTTAGTTTCTGCCATACAACTCAAATCAGTCATATATATATATAAATATATATATATACACACACACACACATATATGTATGTGTATACACACACACACACACACACCTTTAGTTCCCAATTTTAGGCCAACACTAAGAATCCCACTCAAAAGCCTATTACCCTTTAAAACATAGACCACTTGGTCTGATGGGAAGCATTTGAATTGCATTCTGTGAAGAAAAACAATCACTAATTTTGATGAAGAGCTCTGAGCTGCCTGCATTTAAAAGTTTATGCCCTAGGTTTTGACAAAGTTGAACATAATCAAAATCCTACTGGGAAGAAGACTGTCAGAAAGATTAATTAGAAAGAAAGTAAAAATGGTGCCTTTCTCTGCCTTTGTGTTACTCATCCGTAGATAACAAGCTCTTAAAATGAAGGAAGATGTCTTTACATGGTTTTGATTATAAATTTTATAAAGGTCTTGAAAAGAGTTCATCTGAGCATTGAAATAGCATTTTCTGAAAAGTGTCTCCAACTTTTCATGAGCAGAAACACACAATTGGCAGATGTGTTTTGGTCTCACTGACAATAGAGTCTAAGGCCCCCTATAAAAGAGCTATATACAACTGTTCCTCTCTTCCAGAAAAGATGGATTGCCATGGCAACACTGCCAAGAAATAATAGGTCAAGTTTTATCCTTGTGCCTCAGGCTTGTTTTATTAGGTTTTACTTGGAAGTGGATGCCATTGTAAAATGAAGGATTGGGTGTTTCAAAGTTAAACATCATGCCGAGAAAATCTGATCGATAAAATTGGCTGGTGTGAAGAGGATGGATAAAGGACAATAGTTAGGAAGAACCTCTACATTGATCAAAGAATTATTTAGAGGCCAGATTATTAGAACCCTCTTCTAAAATGCGTGCTTGATTTACAGATGCTTGTATAACTAAGTATGTGAAAATGAATTCATAGTGACTGTTTGTAAAAGATCAGTAGGGAAAAATGGTTTGTAAATTTCATCTTTATGGAAGATTACCTGCGGTAAGGAAAAAGTTCTTATTCCAAAAATAAACATGCAGCAAGAGAGCATAAAATATTTAAGCTCTCTGTTTTGCTTACTATTTTCATCAGAGTGTGTTTCGTGCTGCTTTATGCCTGCCTATTTATGGAAATGAAAAAAATAAATACAACTGGGAGGGAAGTAATAGCACATAAAAGAAATACATGATAATCAACATTTTGTTATTTCTGTTGTTTTGGAAGGTAGTGTCTCAGTATATGTTATGCCTTTAGGTTTTTCTGTAACAGCACTTCAGTCATGTGGGGATAAAATTCCAGCATGAAGCAGTATATAATATGTATCACTTCAAGGAATGGTGCTCTGTCCTTCTAATAACAATATATGTGTGTATTCATATATAGTAGGATCTACTTTTTTAAAGCAATAAGACATATCAACTCAGCTTTTTGGAGTAGAATTAGTTTTCATAAGTGGAATATAGTTATGCATTTTGGCATAACATCTTCATGAGACTATTTTAGGGTTCTCCAATAGACCACTGTTAACCTTCTGTATTTTCTCTCCTGTAAAGTAGTAAAGGGGTATGTGGATAGCTGTGCAATTTATATTGCTTTTGCCCTGGTCATGCAGATTGCAAACTGGGGTCAGTGACTGTATTAGTTTCCTAGGGCTGCCATAATGAAGTACCACAAACTGGGTGGCTGAAAACAACAGGAATGTATTGCCTCACAGTTCTGGAGGCTAGAAGTCCTAAATTAAGGTGTCACAAGGCTATGCTCTCTCTCAGGCTCCAGAGGGAGAATTCATTTCATGCCTCTCTCCTAGCTTCTCGTGCTTCCCAGCAATCTTTGATGTTTCTTGGCTTGTTGTTACATCACTCCAAGTCTCTGCTACTGGCTTCAAATGCCCTTCTGTGTCTCTGTTTTCTTTTCACCAGTCACAGGATTAGAATCCATCATAATCCACTATGAACTCATCAGAACTAGATTACATCTGCCAAGACCCTATTTCTAAATAAGATCCCATTCACAGGTTCTAGGGGCGGGAATTCACATATCTTCTGGGAAGAACATGATACAACCCACAACTGTGACTCTGAATTGGAGATGGTCTCAATTACAATTTTAAATTGCTATGCTGTCTGGTACTTTAGAAATGATATATATTCTAATATTTTATAGACATGTAAGGAATAGGATATCCCGATTAATGAAGTGCTTTTAAAGTGTAGAATTGTTAAATATATAAAAATATGTCTAGAATAGATCAATTTAATAAGCATTATCATAGTTTGTAACTGGTAATAGGTATTCACTTATTGTTTATTGAATCAATCAATCAACCAATAATCATTAATACTATATTGAGAATAATTTAATCTTCCTTTGATAATTCAAAATAATTCCTGCAGGTAAAAAGGTAGCAAGGTCTAAGTTAAAGGATCACTACTTGCTTGAATGCTAAATGACTGAATGTTTATTCTGTTTCACATATTTGTATCTATTCGGAGTTCACTGGATAAAATGTGTTTCATGTCTTATGTTTCAATGTTCTCATCCAACTGTACATTGCTACTGATTTCTTCTTTGGATTATTACATATTATTTCCTTTGGTTAACACCAGTGTGTTCTGATTTGATTTCTCCACCTATAAAATGACCTACTTTACTATGTATCAGGATTATCTGTCCTTCAATCCATTTTTCTTTGTCTAGACACTCAATAAAAAGTATTTTGATGGTAGTGATATTATTTGAGTTATGTTTCTTTACTAATGGTTACTTCCATTTTCTGTTTAATTCAATACAGAGAGAAATAACCACCAAAACAAGAACGCGAATTACAATATAACCCAGATCTTACAAATGAAAGCTATTTCCTCAGTCTAAAACTGCACATTATCTCTGTGTGACTTCCAAAGTGATTGAGAATACACTACGTGCAGTTAAAAAAAGAAAATGTTTCACCAGAGAAAGAAAACATAAGGCAAGAACAGACAAAAATGCCAAAATTCAGAACTGAAGCATGCTCCTAGCTACTACTGATCAAACTGCTAATGTTTTCCATTATAGAGCTCTTTTCTTGACAGGTATTCAAGTATTTGCTAATCAAACTTGTCTTTAAAGCCAACAATTCCTAAGAGCATGATTGAGAAATCAAAATATTTAAGCCAGCTAAAATGATTTTATTTTTCCTTAAAAGAGAGAAAAATGAAAGCTAACTCTCTTAGAAGAAAGTTTTGATTTTTCAATCATATTTTTATCCCTCATTTTTTTGTGCAAAAGATTTCCAGTTGTGATTTTTCAATCACCAGAAGCCTGCAGTTGTAGAAAACCAGCAGGTGCCTCCAGTTATTAGAATCAACTGGGAAGAGGAACAAGGCAAAACCAGGGTTTAGAGCCCTTTTCCTGAGCAGATTGAGGAGAGGTACCATTTTAGTTCCCTTTCAAGATTCTCACATTTAATTACATTAGTGGCACTTGACATTATAAATGTTATTTTCTTTCCAGTATAACCTTCTATCATTATTAGTAAATGTCAGATGTAATGAGGTGTTTTTTTTTCTGACTCCTTTTTCTTCCTAATATAGTGGGAGAGAAAGTGCTAATGAGTTTGGAATCCTAAAATTGTTTTCAATGCTCAAAACCAATGCAGAGCCAATTTAGCATCTGTTTATTAGCTTAGTTTTACTCTTTATTTTCTTTGTATCTGGAAAGGAAATTTCCTCTTTGTATTTCTTACTACATGTCCTTTACTTGCTGCAATTTCTTATTCTCCTTGAGAGCTTTTAGGTGAGAACTACCTCAAATTAGATTGTGTTTCTGGGTTCAAGTCAGAATCCTGTGGAAGATCCTGTCCCTTGCTGTGACTTACCTGCTGTCTGAAAGCTCCTGTTTTTTTTTTTTTTCTTGAAAGCTGTTTTTGTCCCCCTCTATTTTTAAATTTTGATACATAATGGCTGTCTGACCCAGTGGTTTCCTGTAACATCTCAATCATAATATAACACAACCTTGATTTCTGCTCCCTTGAAGATGAAACACACTCAAAGTGGGAAGTTGATGTGTTTTATAACACTAGACCTGGTTTCTTTACTGTCAAAATAAAATTAGCATCTTATGAAAAGGGAAGCCATCACTGAAGGAGGTCAAGAAGAAAGAGATAATGTCATAGTTTTTCAACACAACATCATTCAGTGCCCGTGTTGAAGACATGCTTGACAGGAGGGTCTGGGTCACCTTTTAGCAGTGGCTCAGGCATATTGGCTGTTTTCTCCGATGAGAAATTAGGGGAAAGCTGTCTGTTGTCTAGAAAAAGCAGCAGAAAGGGGTCCCCAACCGATGATAAGGCTACTCAGTCAATTTTACCAAGAGATAATGAAAGCTATTTAAAGTTACTTCACAGTAGGGGGAAAAAAAAAAGTAGTTTTATAGATAATGTATTCTGAAAAATTATGAACCCGAAGTGCCCAAGTTTTAAAATAGGATGACTAGTTGTAAGGGGTTGTGTCTCCCAGAGAGCTAAAATATATTACACAATCTCTGATTATACTTTGCTTTTTAAACACCATTTCATTTCATTGTCTAACTTTCCTCTTTATTTAACAACTGGATATACTGTTAATGGAATTAGAGCCAATGAATATCCAAGAATATCCAAATAAGCTCAAGACTGGATACTTTCTGTCTGATAAATTTGTATATTTGGTCCCAATTACATGGAGTTTTTGATATCCAAGGTTATCGCTAACATCTACACATTCATATTTATAAAATGCTAAGCAAAATACAGAAAAATAATCAAATATTATCTGATTCACATCATTTCAATTTTATTTTTAAGAGTTGTTTTCTATAATCAAGACATGGTCAGATTTTCGTGTGGTGAGATCTAGACTTTGGGTTTTCTGCCAATTCTGAAATGTTTGTTCTGAAAGACTTTCCTTGCTTGTTTTGCTTCATTTTTGCTATTTTGAGTACCGTAATCTTTTTCATTTTACCTTTGGAAACGTATTTCAATAACATTACCTAATAACTACCTCTAATCAGGCCAGCCTTATCCCTGCTCCACAAGTCGAGTATACTTGTTTCTGACTTCGTGCACTGTCATACCCTTTGCTAATTTTCAAGCTTTATTTCACACCCCCACATTCTCCTGAAATCATTTGCTGATTTCCTCAGCCTCTTTAGTCACCCTTCTCTGAATTTTCAGGGGCTAAATAGAATACATCACACAAATTAGGAGAAAATTGTGAGCAGTCTTGAATTTCCTGCTGTTAGTTTGAGGCGTTGTGTATGCATCTGAGAGGGAGGGGGTATGGGCAGGGAACGGCAGGTCCAGTGAGAATCTGTTTGAGACCCAGGAGATGTACATTTCATTTCGATGTGAAAGGAACCTCTTCTTGTATCATCTAACACATTAGCTTTCCCTTCAGGGCTTGGAACCAGGATTCATTTTGTTTACAAAGGAGGCATCTCTGGGAGAAGGGAGGAAAGAGGACTCAGACTGAAGTTAGAAAGAAGGTAACATTTCTGTCCAAAATGCTAAGCACCAAGAATACTAGGATGGAGAAATCAGAGCCCAGTCTCCTGGGAAAGTGGCGAAGAGGGAAACCAAGGACCTCTGGGTTATAAGTGATATCCCAAATCCTAAGAAGACAAAGGGCAAGACAGTTGAATAATAATTTCTTCAGCTATACTGTGCAGTGTCCATGACATACACAGGTCATTTCAGGGATGCCTCTAATTCTCAGTTTTCCCTGCTGCATGTGGCTCTTTTGCAGGTTCTGAACACCTGCGTTTGTAAGCTGCCATGTGCCATCCTGTGTTAGATTTAACCTTCCCAAACTTCAGGAATAACAGCCAGTTCCTGCTGTTTATTGGCCACTTTTGTGTGTCAGGCTCTATGAAGCACTTCCAATACATTATATCATGTCACCCTAAAAGCATGCTAGACTTTAGGGGGTTCAAGTTAATAGAGGTTCAGTGGTTTGTGCATGTCCCCCTGGTTCTCTAATGGGAGACTGGGCACTCCTCATATGTCCAACCCAAACACTCATACAAAGCAGGTATTTTTATTCTCATTTTTTACCGTTGAATAAACTCAAACTACACTGCAAGTTTTTAAATGCAGACACTTTTTCATAAATTTCTTTTTTCCCTCAACAGAGGCTTGCACTTAGCAGATAGACAGTAAATTCATAATGATGGAGTTAATATACTCCCCTGGTTTTAAATTATACAAAAAGCCACAGATTTTGATATGTATGAAATATCTTCTTCTTTTCTATAGTTAGGTGCTGCTTAATGGGAATGAACAAATGTAGAAGTTACTCTGAGCTAGCCCTTTATCCCCAAAAAAGATTTTCTTATAATATTGCAGAGCTGCCCTATGAAAATGATTAGGAAAATCAAGACTGGAAAACATATACAGCTAGACATTGCAAGTACAATGTAAACTCTCTGTTATGACAATTTGGGGAATAATTAATCACTCCCCAAAAGATGTATTGCTTCAGTTTTTGAGAGATTGTTGTTTTTATTTTGTAGGACACAGCAGGCCAGGAAAGATACAGGACTATCACCACAGCCTATTATCGCGGGGCCATGGGCTTTATTTTAATGTATGACATCACAAATGAAGAATCCTTCAATGCAGTACAGGACTGGTAAGTAACAGCAAAAGTTCCCATTACTAGTAATGATGATTTTCTTTTTTCATTCAACTCTTTCTCTCTCCTCAAAGCAGTGATCACACCACAATATAATATGTATATTTTTTATGTACTATGTTCCCAGTTGTGTTTCAGAAAGCCGATAAGGGCTAGCTATGCTCAGACTCATTATGGGAGTATTGATAAAAAATCATTTTGGTGATTTTGCTCTGTTTTGTTCACTCCAGTGCTTTGCATCCTGTCGTCTTTAGTTCCATGGGGACAAGTACATTGCTTTCAATTTTTTGAAGCACAGATAATGAAAAATCTGGAAACCATGAGCCATGGGCCATATCTGGCCTATGCAGCACAACGGGCTCACCACTTGTTTTATAAGTAAAGTTTTGTTAGAAGGGCTTCCCTGGTGGTGCAGTGGCTAGGACTCTACACTCTCAGTGCGGGGGCCCCAGGTTCTGTCCCTGGTCAGGGAACTAGATCCCATGTGCTGCAGCTCAGGGTTTGCATGCCACGACTAAAGACTCCATGATGAAGATAGAAGATCTTGTGCCACAGGTAGGACCTGGTGCAGCCAAATAAATAAATAAATATTAATTTTTTTTTTATTAAAACACAACCAGGCTCAGTTACTTATTGTCTATGGCCGCTTTCACGTACAACAACAGAGTTAGGTAGCTGCCACAGCGACCGTATAGCCCACAAGCCTAAAACATTTTCTCTCTGGCTATTTACAGTAGAAGTTTGCTGACTCATTATCTGGATTTGTTAGTTAGTTTTACGTTTTTCTTCAAACTGAAAATTTTCAAAGGACTGGGATGAAGAAAAAAATAAAACTGAAACCTTTCTTTACTCCCAGTTACATCAAACCATGTGACAACACCTGTGATAAACATGATTTGCAGGGCAGGGGGTGGGGAGGGCTCAACAGATCCACATTTTAACATGCATAGTCACATCCTGTCTTATTGAAGGAAAAACTACCAATATACAGGTAAAATAAATGACATTTTTTTTCTATTTTAATGACAGTATTATCCAAAATGATTTATTTACTTGTGTATCAGCTCAGTGAAGGTTATGCTCAGTCGCTCAGTCATGTCCCACTCTTTGCAACCTCATGGTCTGTAGCCCACCAGGTTCCCCTGTCTATGGAATTTTCCTGGCAGGAATACTGGAGTGGGTTGCCATTTCCTCCTCCAGGGGATCTTCCCAACCCAGGGATCGAACCCATGTCTCTTGCATCTCTACATTGGCAGGTGTATTCTTTACCACTGAGCCACTTGGGAAGCCCTCAGTGAAGGTCAGATGCTATTAAAAATTTAATTTGCTTTAGATTGCTTTTTAAAATTCATATTGCTTATCTGAGAAAGCACCTACATCCTTCTTATTTCCACACACATACACTTAAAATACAAAAAATAATACTAATACCACTAACAATGGTAATTCAAAAGACAAGCTTAGGATCTCTATGAAAAAGTACTTATCTTCACTAAAGGGCATAGAAGGCTTAAGTATCCCCCTCTTTTTAGTAGACTGAATATTATAAAAAATGCCAGTTCTTCACAAATAAATTCATAAACACAAGGCAATCCCAATCAAATCCCAGGAGGTTTGGTACAAAATGGAATGAAACAGAGAGTCCAGGTATAGACACAAAGCCAATTGGGATTTACTCTATGATAAAAGTAGCATTTCAAATTAGTAACAGAATGGGTGGTTCAGTTAATACTGTGGAGCTACCCAGTGCCACCCATAGCTCTGGTACACATCAGTTCAGTTCAGTTCAGTCGCTCAGTCATGTCCGACTCTTTGCAACCCCATGAATCGCAGCACGCCAGGCCTCCCTGTCCATCACCAACTCCCAGAGTTCACTCAGACTCACGTCCATCGAGTCAGTGATGCCATCCAGCCATCTCATCCTCTGCCGTTCCCTTCTCCTCCTGCCCCCAATCCCTCCCAGCATCAGAGTCTTTTCCAATGAGTCAACTCTTCTCATGAGGTGGCCAAAGTACTGGAGTTTCAGCTTTAGCAAAAATGGTCATTCTAACTTTGACTGATTCCTCTCAGGACACGATAAGTCCTGGGAGTGTTCATGAATTAGATTTCCAATATCAGGGTTCTTAAATCGATTTGTACCCATACTTGTGGCCCGTTTTTCCAATGACTGCTGAGAAGAGATGGATCTATTGAGTTCTGTGAAACCACATGATAACAGTGTAGGAGCCATCCCAGCAGTACCCCTGACTCCTGCATTAGAAACGCTATGGAAAAGTACATCTTCCCCATGCCCCGCTCCATTCCTTGCCTCTGCAGCCCTGCCCAGCTCCCTCCACTGTCAATTCTTCTACTTCTCCAGTTCTCTAACTATTTGGCTCTATTGACCCACTCTTTCCTTAGAAGCTCTGTTTCCTGTCCTCTTAGAAGCACATTTCCCAGATTAATCTTCTCTCTCTCTGACTGCTCCTCTTTCTACTTCCTAGCTTTTACTTCCTGCCTCACCCAGCCGAGGGTAAGCATCCTCTCCTGGCTTTTTTCCTGGGCTTATTCTGTTTCCTTGGCCATCTTATCCATTCATACAATCATCATCACTTATATCAGATGATTCCCAACTTTAAATATCGGGCCCCAGTCTGTCTTCTGAAGTGCAGTGTTCCCATTTCCCGCTATCTCCTTCTGGCATCTCAGAATCACTTGTCTTCACCTGAAACTGCTCACCTTCTTGGCTTCAGTTTTTGCTGTTCATTGAGGTAACAATGCTTTGCCACCCAGATTCCACCTCGAATCCAACTCTAACTTCTGTCCATCCCAATCTGGGGCCTGATCTTGCATATTAACTTTTTCCCGAATATCCTTTGGATCTGTTCCTGCCTGACAAACCACATGACCATCAGGACTTCTGATCTTTGCTTCTTCCTTCATAATATCCTTCTAACCGATCTGCCTCCCCTTAGATTTCTTCCCATTCCAATCCATCCTATCCCAGTGCTGTTATAAAAATTTCCCAAAAGAAAATGATCCTAAAGATCATGGAAGACCCCTGCTCAATAGCCACGACTCACTATCACCTCCTTAATTAATTAAAACTTCCTCAGACTGACTTCCAGGAAAATGATCCTAAAGATCATGGAAGACCCCTGCTCAATAGCCACGACTCACTATCACCTCCTTAATTAATTAAAACTTCCTCAGACTGACTTTCAGACACAGAACATCATGGAGCCCATATTTTTTTACAGTCTCATCTCTCACTATTCAAAAGCTGAACTTAACCTTTCACTGTTTGGGGAACTGAGCCTAAACTTTCTAACCTTTGTGGCTTTTTGTTTGCTGGTGCCCTCTGTTATGCATTTCTTTTTCACAACCTCCTACTCTACCTCCCCTAGACATACATACCTGTCAAAACTCAACAAAGCTTATCCATAAATCAGCCCTACTTACTCATGTTGTCATCCACAGTTGTATGATCATGGTTTATTAGGTATCTTTCATTCATTCAATGGGTATTGAGCACCTACTCTGATGGTCAATCTGCCAGATATTGTAGTTAGTTGTTGTTGCTGTTCAGCCGCTCAGTTGTGTCTGACTCGTTGTGACCCCATGGACTACAGTATGCCAGGCTTCCCTGTCCTTCATTATCTACCGGAGCTTGCTCGTTCATGTCCATTGAGTCGGTGATGCCATACAAGAATCTCATCCTCTGTCATCTCCTTCTCCTCCTGCCTTCAGTCTTTCCCAACATCAGGATCTTTTCTAATGAGTCAGCTGTTCATATCTAGTGGCCAAAGTATTGGAGCTTCAGTATCAGTCCTTCCAATGAATATTCAGGGTTGATTTTCTTTAGGATTGACTGGTGTGATCTCCTTGCTGTCCAAGGGACTCTCAAGAGTCTTTTCCAACACCACAGTTCAAAAGCATCAATTCTTTGGCACTCAGCCTTCCTTATGGTTCATCTCTCACATCCATACATGACTACTGGAAAAACCACAGCTTTGGCTAGAGGGACCTTTGTTGCCAAAGGAATGTCTCTGCTTTCTAATATGCTATGTTTGTCATAACTTTTCTTCCAAGGAGGAAGCATCTTTTAATTTCATGCCTGCAGGCACCATCTTCAGTAATTCTGGAGCCCAAGAAAATAAAGTCTCACACTGTTTCTGTTGTTTCCTCATCTAATTGCTGTGAAGTAATAGGACTGGATGCCATGATCTTCATTTTTTTAATGTTAAATTTTAACCCAGCTTTTTCACTCTCTTCTTTCACCTTGGTCAAGAGGCTCTTTAGTTCCTCTTTGCTTTTTGCTGTAAGGGTGTGTAATTTGCATATCTGAGGTTATTGATATTTCTCCCAGCAATCTTGATTCCAGGTTCTGCTTCATCCAGCCTGGAATTTCGAATGATATACTCTTCATTTACATTAAAGAAGCAGGATAACAATATACAGGCTTGACGTACTCCTTTCCCAATTTGGAACCAGTTCATTGTTCCATGTTTGGTTCTAACTGTTGCTTCTTGACCTGCATACAGATTTTTCAGGAGGCAGGTAAGGTGGTCTGGTATTCCCATCTCTTAAAGAATTTTCCAGTTTGTTGTGTTCCATACAAAGGCTTTAGGGTAGCCAATGAAGCAGAATTAGATGTTTTTCTGAATTATCTTGCTTTTCCTATGATCCAACAGATGTTGGCTATTTCATCTCTGGTTCTTCTACCTTTTCTAAATCTAGCTTGTACATCTGGAAGTTCTTGGTTCACATACTTTTGAAGCCTTGCTTGGAGAATTTTGAGCATTACTTGGCTAGAGTATGAGATGAGTGCAATTGTGCAGTAGTTAAACATTCTTTGGCATTGCCTTTCTTTGGACTGGAATAAAAACTGACCTTTTCCAGTCCTGTGGCCACTGTTGAGTTTTCCAAATTTGCTGGTATATTGAATGCAACACTTTCACAGCATCGTCTTTTAGAACTGTAGTTAGTATCTATGCCAGTATTTACTATTCCAGTTAATGGAGCCACCAGAACCCAGTTGCCTGTGGTTGAAATCTGAGTTCTCAGTTTGATTTTTCTCTCTTTACCTGTTACATTGTACCACAGCCTTGTCTAACTCAATGAAATTATGAGCCATGCCATATAGGGCCACTCAAGACAGACAAGTCATGGTGGAGAGTTCTGACAAAACATGGTCCACTGGAGAAGGGAATGGCAAACTACTTCAGTATTCTTGCATAAGAACCCCATTAGCAGTATGAAAAGGCAAAAAGATATGACACAGAAAGACAAACTCCCCAGGTTCACATCCACAACACATCCAATTGTGGATGTGACTGGTGACGGAAGTGAAGTCCCATGCTGTGAAGAACAATATTGCATAGGAACCTGGAACGTTAGGTCCATGATTGAGGTAAATAGGAAATGGTCAAACAGGAGACAACAAGAGTGAACATCAACATTTTAGGAATCATTGAAATGGACTGGAATGGGCAAGTTTAATTCAGATAACCACTGTATCTACTACTGTGGGCAAGAATTCCTTAAGAAGAAATGAAGTAGCCATCATAGTCAACAAAAGAGTCCCAAATGCAGCTCTTGGGTACAATCTCAAAAATGACAGAATGATCTCTGTTCATTTCCAAGGCAAACCATTCAATATCACAGTAATCCAAGTCTATGCCCCAAACAATAATGCTGAAGAAGCTGAAGTTGAACAGTTCTATGAAGACCTACAAGGCCTTCTAGAACTAATACCCCCAAAAGATGTCCTTTTCATTATAGGGGACTGGAATGCAAAAGTAGGAAGTCAAGAAATACCTGAAGTAACAGGCAAATTTGACCTTGGAGTACAAAATGAAGCAGGGAAAAGGCTAACAGAGTTTTGCCAAGAGAACGCACTGGTCATAGTAAACACCCTCTTCCAACAACACAAGAGAAGGCTCTACACATGGACATCACCAAATGGTCAACACGGAAATCAGATTGATTATATTCTTTACAGCCAAAGATGGAGAAGCTCTATACAGTCAGCAAAAACAAGACTGGGAGCTGAGTGTGGCTCAGATCATGAACTCCTTATTGCCAAATTCAGACTTCAGTTGAAGAAAGTAGGGAAAATGACTGGATCATTTAGGTATGACCTAAATCAAATCCCTTACGACTATACAATGGAAGTGACTATAAATAGATTCAAGGGATTAGATCTGATAGAGTGTCTGAAGAACTATGGACGGAGGTTTGTGACATTGTACAGGAGGCAGTGATCAAGACCATCCCCAAGAATAAGAAACTCCAAAAGGCAAAATAGTTATCTGAGGAAGCCTTACAAATAGCTGAAAAAAGAAGAAAAGCTAAAGGCAAAGAGGAAAAGGAAAGATACACACATTTGAATGCAGTTTCAAAGAATAGCAAGGAGAGATAACAAAGCCTTCCTCAGTGATCAATAGAAATAGATCAAAGAAATAGAGGAAAACAATAGAATGGGGAAGACTAGAGATCTCTTCAATAGAATTAGATACCAAAGGAACATTGCATGCAAAGATGGGCGCAATAAAGGACAGAAATGGTTTGGACCCAACAGAAGCAGAAGATATTAAGAAGGTAGTAAGAATACACACGGAGAAGGCAATGGCACCCCACTCCAGTACTCTTGCCTGGAAAATCCCATGGACAGAGGAGCCTGGTAGGCTGCAGTCCATGAGGTTGCTAAGAGTCGGGCACGACTGAGTGACTTCACTTTCACTTTTGACTTTCATGCATTGGAGAAGGAAATGGCAGCCCACTCCAGTATTCTTGCCTGGAGAATCCCAGGGACAGAGGAGCCTAGTGGGCTTCTGTCTATGGGGTCACACAGAGTCGGACACGACTGAAGCGACTTAGCAGCAGCAGCAGCAAGAATACACAAAAGAACTATACAGAAAAGATCTTCATGACCCAGATAACCACAATGGTGTGATCACTCACCTAGAGCCAGACATCCTGGAATGTGAAGTCAAGTGGGCCTTAGGAAGCATCACTACGAACAAAGCTAGTGGAGGTGATGGAATTCCAGTTGAGCTATTTCAAATCCTAAAAGATGATGCTGTTAAAGTGCTGCAGTCAATATACCAGCAAATTTTGAAAACTCAGCAGTGGGTACAGGACTGCAAAAGGTCAGTTTTCATTCCAATACCAAAGGAAGGCAATGCCAAAGAATGCTCAAACTACTGCACAATTACACTCATCTCACATGCTAGCAAAGTAGTGCTCAAAATTCTCCAAGCCATGCTTCAACAGTACATGAACTGTGAACTTCCAGATGTACAAGCTGGATTTAGAAAAGGCAGAGGAACCAGACATCAAATTGTGAACATCCGTTGGATCATTGAAAAAGCAAGAGAATTCCAGAAAGACATCTATTTCTGCTTTATTGACTATGCCAAAGCCTTTGACTGTGTGGATCACAACAAACTGTGGAAAATTCTTCAAGAGATGGAAATACCAGACCACCTTACTTGCCTCCTGAAAAATCTATATGCGGGTCAAGAAGCAACAGTTAAAACCGGACGTGGAACAACAGACTGATTCCAAATAGGAAAAGGAGTATGTCAAGGCTGTATATTGTCACCCTGCTTATTTAAGTTATAGACAGAGTACATCATGCAAAATGCCAGGCTGGATGAAGCATAAGCTGGAATCAAGATTTCTGGGAGAAATATCAATAACCTCAGATAGGCAGATGACACCACCCTTATGGCAGAAAGTGAAGAAGAAATAAAGAACCTCTTGATGAAGGTGAAACAGGAGAGTGAAAAAATTGGCTTAAAACTCAACATTCAGAAAACGAAGATCATGGCATCTGGTCCCATCACTTCATGACAGATAGATAGGAAAACAATGGAAACAGTGAGAGACTCTATTTTCTTGGGCTCCAAAATCACTGCAGATGGTGAGTGCAGACATGAAATTAAAAGACGCTTGCTCCTTGGAAGAAAAGCTATGACAAACATGGACAGCATGTTAAAAAGCAGAGACATTACTTTGCCAGCAAAGGTCCATCTAGTCAAAGCTATGGTTTTTCCAGTAGTCATGTATGGATGTGAGAGTTGGACTATAAACAAGGCTGAGCATGGAAGAATTGATGCTTTCAAACTGCAGTATTGGAGAAGACTCTTGAGAGTCCCTTGAACTGCAGAGAAATCCAACCAGTCAATCCTAAAGGAAATCAGTCCTGAATGTTCATTAGAAGGACTGATGCTGAAGCTGAAACTCCAATACTTTGGCCACCTGAAGGAAAGAGCCAGTTCACTGGAAAAGATGCTGATGCTGGGAAAGATTAAAGGCAGGAGGAGAAGGGGACGACAGAGGATGAGAATGTTGGCTGGCATATCTGACTCGATGGACATGAGTTTGAGCAAGCTCTGGGAGCTAGTGATGGACAGAGAAGCCTGGTGTGCTGCATGGGGATCACAAAAAGTCAGACACGAATGAGCTGAACTGAACCTGTTATATCCTGCTGCTGCTGCTAAGTCGCTTCAGTCTTGTCCGACTCTGTGTGACGCCATAGACGGCAGCCCACCAGGCTCCCCTGTCCCTGGGATTCTCCAGGCAAGAACACTGGAGTGGGTTGCCATTTCCTTCTCCAATGCATGAAAGTGAAAAGTGAGAGGGAAGTCGCTCAGTCGTGTCCGACTCTTGGTGCCCCCATGGACTGTAGCCCACCAGGCTCCTCCATCCATGGGATTTTCCAAGCAAGAGTACTAGAGTGGGGTGCCATTGCCGTCTCCTACTACCAATCCAGTAGCTTTGACTTTTTGAATGCCTTTGTCCCTCCGGCCACTGTCTAAATTCAGACCGTCATGAGCTATTTAGGAACCTTAGCTCTCAGCACTTAAGCAGTTTTCTACCTTGTGTGCTTACCAGCAAGCCCCACCCTCTCCAGTTCATGCATTATATTGTTATCAGAGCTAAGTCACGTATCTCTCATCTGAAAAATAAAGCCTTAAATAATGTCTTATTTCTCATAGTGGAGATTCTGGGGGCCCATCTGAATCATTGTCGAGATTTGACAGCATACAGAAGCCCAGGCTCCAATGTATACAAACTAAACCAAATTTGCAGTGATAAATATTGGCATATGTATGTGACAGCTCCATCAGTGGTTCTGATGCCCATTTCGTATTAAGAGCATTGATTTAAAATGAAGCCCACAGCCTCTAGCGTGGTAGACAGTGTAGCCACCGTGTCTATTCCATTCACATCATCCCCTACCACTCTCTTCCATTGTTCCTAGATTTCAACCAGATAGAACTTTTCTCATTTACCAACGTGTCATTTTTTCAATAACTCTGTTCCTCTGCTTGGAATGTCTTCTCTTCTATCTTTCTAAATTCTTATTCTCTTTTCAAGGCCATCTCAAACATCAACTTGTCTATGAAGCTTTTGAAGATAGTGCTGCCCTGGTTCCCACCCACCCCAATTTCCATTCCCAGTGGACAATGCTCTTCACTCCCATAGCTCTGCATCATGCTACCCTAGTACTTTCTGCAGACACATAAAAACCTAGCTTACTCTTTATATTTATATTATATTTTGTCTTCTGTATTTCAGTGTAAGTTCATTCATCTTTTTTCTCTAGTACTGACTACTGTACAATTTTATTAAAACTTTTTTCTAAATTTTTATTTTTATTGTGGTAAAATATACAGAACTTAAAATTTACAACCTTAATCATTTTTAAGTACACAGTTCAGTGGTATTAAATACATTGTTGTTGACGTGCAATCATCGCTACAGTCCATCTCCACAACTCTTCATCTTGCAAAACTGAAACTGTGTCAATTTAATAATAACCTCCCGTTCTCCTTTATCCCCAACCCCTGAACCATTATTTTACTTTCTATGTCTATGAATCTGAGTACTCTATTCATACTTCAGGGAAAAAAACCTGTGTGGGGAAAAAAAATCCAGCTCAGCAATACAAACTTGCTTACATATACAGTATTATCTAGCAGGAGTGGGGAAGGAGACATTTGCTGATATTCCACAATGGTTTTCTACAACATAAAATGAGGTATTCCTGAAAAACAAGTACAAAGAAACAGATTCTTTAAATTACTATTCTCCAACAGCTAATCTTAAGGCTAGAAAAAACACAGAAAAAAGAATATATGGCTAAATGAAAAATTAATTGTACTTCATTTGCAACTAAAACTTCAAATATTCTTCCTAACAAAATGTACTTTTATTATATAGGAAAAAAAAGAAAATGCTTGTTGGCTGTGATCTCAGTAAAATCCTTAAACAATCTATCTGTAGGAATATTTAGATTAAGTGAAAAATGTCTTAAAATTTAACTACACACAAATTGTAGTCAGTTAAGAAGACAAGTATAAAATTTAGAGAGACTGGCAGAAAACTAACAAATCATTTTGAGAAAATAGAAGCTATCCGTTTTTTAAAAACACATTAGACTGTATTTTGAATTTTTGATTGGAATGTTATTAGAGGAATTTGGAAGGAATGATGTTGAAGCTGAAACTCCAATAGTTTGACCACCTGATGTGAAGAGCTGACGCGTTTGATACTGGGAAAGTTTGAGGGCAGGAGGAGAAGGGGACAACAGAGGATGAGATGGCTGGATGGCATCACTGACTCGATGGACATGAGTCTGAGTGAACTCCGGGAGTTGGTGATGAACAGGGAGGCCTGGCGTGCTGCGGTTCATGGGTCGCAGAGAGTCGGACATGACTGAGCGACTGAACTGAACTGAAATAAAAATACTCTCTTTAATTTAGTCAGATTCCCAAGTTCTATAAAGTTAACACAAAATGAAGCTCGCTGTGATCTTATTTATAAGTTTATCTTGAGTCTACAAATTTTCAAAAAGGATGTGATGAAGTAAACACAAATGATGCATACAATATGGTTAATAAAATAGTAGAGAGCGACTCCCAATAATCGGGGGGGATGTTTGTTTTAGGCCTAGTTTCCTAGAAACATGGTGGGAAAGGAATAAATGCTAATACTTTATTGGGAACTAGAATATTAGGGAAGCAAGAGAGAGAAAAAAGAGAAGAAAGGGAAGTGTGGCATGGAAAAAGGGGAACCAACACTAGGGGGCGTCTGGCAAGGACCCGTCACCACTTGGTATCAGGTGCAACTGGCCCTTGATCTCAGAGACACTTCCTCAGAAACTGTCAGGTAGACGAGAAGAGTTTCCCCATGAGCCCTTGTCTCGTACTGGTCAGAGGTTGTTTCTGGGACTTTAATGCCTCCGCATTTCTATGTTACACATCCAAGGATGACTCATTTCAGTGGCAACAGGGCAACTTCAGTGTGGGAGGCAGAACTGTGTGGCGTTAGCCTGAGGTAGCTGCTTTGGGTCATGCCTGTGTCATGTTGATAACAGAGATGATAGTTGAGCAGAGCCCTTGCAGGAATGAATGAGTGGCTGGTCAGTAGCCCTTCAGTCACGTAAGTCCAGGAGAAGTTGAGGGGGCACATGAGGTTGAGGTCATCTGACAGAGAATTTAAAAGCCAATGGAAATTTAAAGGGCAAAATGGCTCTCGTGTTGAAAATTTAGTTCTGAGGGTCTTTTAAACCAAAGTGAAAACCATGGCTGCAAAAAAAAAAATATTAAACATGGTATAATATACAGCTCTCATTATAGGAAAGGGTAAAAATTACTATAGGAATCCATGAGGGCAAAGAAAATTTTTCACTAAATTCTGCTAGAAATGTCTTTAATTTGGGGGCACATTGGCTTTATGTCAATACTGACTTTCACATCTAGTACTAAAAAGACCTCATGAGACTCCTTTTTTTATAGTGCCTTCAAAACATACGAGACGAACATTAGAGCATGTTTGGTGAAGGCCCCATGGGAGGCTGGGAAAATGTGATCCAAACACATATAGATTTCTTGTGGTCTCAAAGGATCCAATAATCGAATGGTAACCACTCAAAGGAGTGCATGGATTCTGTGCTCTCTAGACTCTCCTCCCTCGATTCCTTTTTTCTGCACTATATCTCAGATAGAAGGCAGTTTGAGCTTATTGCTAATACTTAGAAAACCAGATGCTGACCTTGTATTATTATGCTTGTTAAAGTCTTTCTGGTTTTGAACTTCTTTCAGTTCCTTGATCTTCTTGTACTTCTGGGTTTCTCTTCCTCTGAGCCTTTGTATATGCCCTGCCTCCTACAAGAAACCACATCCCTCCAGCCTCTACGCAGATCAAGCTAATTTCCTTTCATCCTTTACATCTCAGCTTGACCATCTTTTTCATAAATTTTTTTCTAATGCGGGATTTGTTTGCTCCTGTAGTAGGCTCTTGAAACACCACCCCTGCCAAGTTGTTGTTCAGTCACTAAGCCGTGTCTGCTTCTTTGTGACCCCATGGACTGCATGCAGCACTCCAGGCTTCCCTGTTCTTCACCATCTCCTGGAGTTTCCTTAAACTCATGTCCATTGAGTTGATAATGCCATCCAACCATCTCAGCACTGTTATATCTTATAACATATTGTAAACCCCTGTTTAGTTTTATGTTTTCCTGCTGGGTTCCAAGTTCCTGGAAGACAAGGTCTGTGCCTTTTCTCTTTTTTACCTTTATATCCCAGTGCCTACCCGAATGCTTGGCACTGAGTAGCTGCTCAAGAATTATTTAAGGTGAGTGAAACCTGCATAGGAAGTGTACATCCAGTAAGGTTATCTGAACTGATTGGCATATTTTGTAAAAAGACACAGAAAAGCGAGATGGCTGTAAACAGTCAGATTGGGTGCTGAAACAACGCTTACAGTGTTCTTCAGCTTTGTCCAGGTAGAGAAACAATGTGTCATCATGGTCAGTAACTAGACTAATTTGCCAAATCTCCATTTGTTCCAACCTGCTGTTTGTTAAGGAGATAGCTGTGTGGAGTTTAAAGTCAAGAGCAGCAATTTAGCTCCATAATTTTGAGGAAATATAGGTTACTTCTTTTTGGGAAAGAGTATTCTGTGCTTTGAATCTTTCAGTGGGCTTTGATTTAAGAAATAAATGAATGATTTATTAGAAAAACAAGCCCCAAATAGATTTAGATAGTTCTAGGAACAGAAGACGTTGAAAACTTCACTGCCTTTGAAATGTTTCTCAGAGGGGTTGTGGACAAGAGAATTTCCTGGATCTCAGGTGGAACGTGACCCTGGGTATATGGAATTTGAATCTGTTGTCCAGGCTCTTCCTGAATATCTAGCAATAAGACTCAAATATCTGTACACACTGCAGGGCATTTTAGCTTGATTTAAAATCCTCCCCATTTCTGACTTTAAATGCACCTCTGTTCTAAGTATGGCATGGCCACAGGCTGCTCTATTTCCTGCAGGAGATTGTCATTTGGCTTATCTCCCTCCACCTTACTTATTTACATTCAGCTTTTTATGACACAATAAGAAACTATAAATACACATTTTTAAGGCAGGAAATCTGGTGAGCAGATTGATAATTTTTAAAAACCACCAGACTAAAGATAAAAGTCTGACACCATCATCCCACCAGTTTTAAATAATTCATTTCCATGACATTTAAGGTCCCACTGCAGATGTGCTAGAATGAATGAAATTTCACCTTCACATATTTTCTTCCTCTGCAATTTTCCTTCTCTATCTTCTTCTCCAAAAATATATAAAGGTCTTAAATTAAGGTGACCTCAGGTTAAATCTGAAATAATTTTAGCCAGATAATAACAATTAATAAGATATGATGCGCAATTGCTAAGCCTTTTTTGGAGCTTCTTAATCTTGTTCAAGGGTTGTCCCAACTGTAAGGTCGATTCTGAGATAGCTTGGAGGGGACAGTGGTGGCACTAGAGCTCAGACGTCTGACCACTGAGTTTTACCACCTTCTCATGCTGGGCATCAAAGAGTCTCTCCTCTCCCTGGATCTTAATGACTACATTTCTTAATTCAGCTCTGATCCAATCATGAAACAGTATTCTTATACACATCACCAACTTAAGTTCAAGTTAGTATTTAGAAGATATATGGCTCCTAATCCACAGCTGCTTTCAAAAAAACTCCATTGTCTTTTTCTGTCTCCATCTTTCCAGTTTATCAGGCCAACATATTGGAGTTAATCCTAATGTCTCATTTTCTCAGACCCCACATTCAGTCCTTTAAAAAAATACTGTTATATCTTGGCTCTAATTTCAAAATACAGTCTCCTCTTATTCTTTGAGGTAGTTATACTCTGTAAAGTTATCAAAAGTACTGAGTTAGTGAGTACAGAATCATTGCCCCATTGATGAGGTACGGGGTTACTTTCCTGCGAGCTTCTATCCACAATATTTTTGCCAGCCGATCATATATACCTTATGTTAAGTGTGTTTCTGCTTCAGGACACCATATTTAATACATATTGTTGATTCCTGACATTGAACTTACGGCCAACAGCAACATAACTCATGCACACATGAAACTCCAACACAGGTAATTCCTCCATAAGGCACATCACTGCCTTCTTGCACTTGGAAACAAGACAGCACCTCACCATTATGCTTGGAGGTCATTCTGAACAGCAAAATCATCGATTAAAAGAATGGGGAGAGTATGGCTCTAAATGTATTGTGAGAGTGAGAGCTGAAAGAAGAAGGCAGACCATGGCCTTGCCTTCTTCCAACTCAGCTGGGAGTATGTTTTCAGGCCATTCAGGTTTTTCACCACCTTGCTCATGATTGCACATGTCTGTGAAAGTGTTGTATTTATTTTCAGATTAAAAATAAACTAGTAAACTCAAAAATTTGGAATCCATGAATAATAATCAATCACATATTCAAAATCCTCCCTCCTCCCTCCCTGACTGTTGTTTCCACTGTTCATTAGTTTGCTAGGGCTGCTGAAACAAAGTGCCACAGACTGGGTGCTTAAAACACAGAAGTGTATTCTCTCAGTTCTGGGGCTGGAAGTCCCTGATTGGGGTGTCAGCTGGGCTGGCTCTTTCTGAGGCCTCCGAGAGAGAACCTCTTCCCTGCTTCTCTCCCTTCTGGTAGCCTTGGACATTCCTTAGCCTGCAGGCGGCATTCTCCCTGTTTTCATATCATCTCCCCTTTGTATGTGTGTCCCTCTGTGCACAGACTGGATCAGGGCCTACCCTGACAACCTCAGCTTAATCTGATCATCTGCAAAACCTTGTTTTCAGGTGCGATCACGTCACTCCTCTGCTCCAAATATTCACAGCATCCCACCTCCCTTGGATTAAAGCCAGAGCCCTTTCAAGAGCCTGCTAGACCCTCCCAATGTACCTGCTGCCTCTCCGACCACACCTCTCCTGCTCCCCCCTCTCACAGCCCAGTCTGGCCACACCAGCCTCTTTGCCATTCCTAGAATGCACCAGACCTGCTTCTACCTCAGGGCATCTGCTCCTGTTATTCCCAGGCCTGGAAGTCTCTTCCCAGATATCCTTGTGGTTCTCCCCTCACCACCTTCCATTCTTCCCCATAATGTCACCTGCTCAGCAAGACCTGCCAGCCCCACGCTATTTTATATTGTAACTCTCTTAGCATTCCCTGTCCCCATTTTTGGCTTCATATTTCCATAACATCTACCACCCTCTTATGTATTTTCTAATTGACTTATGTACCATGTCTGTTGTCCCCAACAAGCATGCCTCACAGAATAGCTAATCTCTGTCCCTTTTATGCAATATTATGTCTAAGTGCCTAGAATAGTCCCTGGCACTATACTAAATGTTTAAGAAATATTTGCTGAATTAATGAATGTATGAACGACAGAAAGAGAGGTATACAAGACTAGACCTTACTCGCTGTCTTCATCGTCTAGCAGCCTCAGGCATATATCAATTATGTGTCCTACAAAAAGTTGATAATCAAGGGCTAGAACAGTATCAGAACATTTTGAAGAAAATAACTCAGTGCTCTCAGTTCAATTTTGTAGGGAGGTACTGCCTATCTTGCCAGAATTTTGACTCTATATAGTAAGACCTTCCAAACTCTCAGTAAGATGAAGTTGACTGTAGGTGGAACTGATGAAAAGAAATAAAAATGTGTCCCATCTTTCATATTGGGCAAAACGACTTGAAGTTACTGCTCGGTTCCTATAGCATATTCCACCCCTAAAATGGTCTTTTATTTTTATTTTTGAGGGGAGCATGTATGTGAGGAATACCGTTAGTCCAATAAATGCACAACACATATTTGGGGGCGCCTTAAAAGGACCAGAAATGTCATCTAACCCAGTGAGAAATATTTGCTCATCTCTTATGGCCTCAAAGTTCCATCAACCAACTTTCTGTCTCTGGATTTTTTTTTTTAATTTCTTTGTTTTTTTCCATTTATTTTTTCCTTTGCTGGACTTGGTTCTGGCCCAATATTAGCTGCATGAAGAATGCAGACATGTTAAAAAAAAACGTGAAGCCTTGAATTAAAGATGTCTTAATTAAGTACTTAAGGTTACTCAATATCTGGCTAGACCTATGAGGACAAACCTGGGCTTATATTCTAGTTACAGAGAATCTTGTGTGTGTGTATATGCATGTGTGTGTGTGTGCGTGTGTGATCCAGGAAATAGCATAAGGCTTGAAGATTGAAGCATGAAGCTCGTATTAATGGTGAATGTGCTGATTATGTACAGAGAAGGAGCTAGGGGAATTGAGATGCCGGTCCTGTCTGACTTTGCGTCTTGTCACCTAACCTCACCTGTACTCGGAGGTGGTAATTACAATTCCATAAATATTGACACTAAAGTCAAGGCTAGAAGCTGAATTCTTGTCCCTGCAGCCTTATCTCAGGCAACCTATATAGGGAATATAAAGATTAAATAAAAGACTTGGTCTCTTGGATAAAAGGTATTATACAAATATGATTGCAATTTGTTCTGCTTCACTTACACTCTGAAAATAGACTCCTTGGCAGCTCCTTATGTTCGGTTGTGTGTCACAATATTTATCGCAAATGCCATTATTTCCTCACAGGATTTCCTTGGTTTCTAGCTATTTTATTTTACCTCCTTTGCTCTGAGGTTAGTTGCCTGTCTTGGGGAGTGGATTTGTCTGGAAGGACCTGTCATGTAACTCTTCAGAGAGGAGATTGTGATAAGAGCTCATTTTCTAGTTCTAGATGTTTAGCTTGGTTCCTGGTAATATTGTTAATGAAAAAAGAAAATTGTGGGATTGTTGATGATCCTGTTTAGAAACGAATGGTAACTCTAGTAGTTTACTTGAACTTTACTAGTATCTTCAGGTCTGTCATGAACGTAATCTCCATCAGATCTGCTTTCCAGTCTCCATGAATATTTAGAATATTTTGTACTTAATGTACATACTGTTGGTCTTCCTTCTCTGCTTGCCCAGTTAGCAAAAATATGCACTCAGCCTTTGCCCTGTGAAGTGAGTAGGAAGACCAAATCTTCTCAATCTAAACAGATACAACTCCATCCTCACTTCTGACCAACAGGCTGCAGATTCAGGGTTTCCCATCACTATTTTAGGTTTGATAACTCACTAGAATGACACAGAATTCAGGAAAGTGCTATTCTTACAATTATAGTTTTATTATAATAAAAGAATGCAAATCAGAACCAGCCAAAGAGAGAGATGCTAGAGCAAGATCTGGGAGGGTTCCAAATGCAAAGCTTCCGTTGTCCTCAAGGACGTGTCACACTTTTCCCCTTGTCATTTCTTCCCACTCTTGCCCTTGTTGGCTTCCCAAATTTTATTATTCACATCAGTCTCATTGCCACTGAAGCAAAACGTGGTGATAAGGCCAGTATGACAAGGTCATGTTCATAGAGCGCTCATCAAAATGCCCGTGTCAAAGTGTCAAAACATTCTTCCTCTTATGAGCAGAGTAGAACAACAAATATTTTTACCTCCCATTTTCTTCCTAACCCTGTTTTTGGTCAAACCCCTTTCTTCAGTTTGTGCCTTTTCTAAACCCCAGTGGGCTTGATCCTGATCATGACATTTTTGAAAGCTTTGTTACCTGACACACAAGGAGTTAAGTATAGTAAAATCTAGCTGGGGCCCCACTGACCCAGCACTTCCTGAATGCATATCAGATATTTAAACAACATGAGGGAAACGGCTGCTCTGCTACAGTTGAAATTATTTCCTTATCTTTTTGTTTTAATAAGCTGTGAACTTTAAATATGAATATTAACATGGTAATTTATGTAAATCTTTGCTTTCATAGTTTATATTCTGGAAATGAGTCTTTTCTGAATTGCTTGAGCACAAAATTTTATATCCTATGACCTATGATATGTACTGAATAATACCAAGGATGGCTTAGTTTATATCACTAGATAGAACAGCTAATTTTAGGAGAAATTTCCTTAAACTGAGAGGAGAAGTTTCCTTTAAAAAAAAAAAATCCCTCAATTTAAAACCAACAGAAATAGGGAGCTGGGAGGAAATGAGACAAGGCAGAAAGAAAGGAGCAGAATACCTGGTTAAAGGTTCATTTTGAGAAGGGCAAGAGGCACCAAGCTGAGAATTCTGTGGCTGGTGAGGGGAGCTTTGAAGGCTTTGCAGACCATTGATTGAAGTCCCCTGCATCAAAGTTAGACAAATCCAACAAATCAGAGACTGTATAACCTTGGAGACATGACAGAACTAAACCTTTTTCAGCCTTAGGTACTAACTTTACAAAAGAGAAAGAATTCCTAACTTACAAGGGAACTATGAGGAACAGAGGAGAAAACCCAATGTACTCGGCATGTTGTAGACAGGAAATGACTGCATCTTGCCCTGGATCTATGTCAGACAGCAGGTCTAGATCCAGAATTTTGTATTAGAATCTCTTGGACATCTTTCCAAAACACAATTGTCCTTTAGCATCCGGTGGAAAATGATTCCAGAACAAAATCCATGGATGCTCAAGTCCCTTATATAAAATGGCTTGTTGTTGTTCAGTTGCTAAGTCCCGTCCAACACTTTGCAACCCCATGGACTGCAGCACACCAGGCTTCTTTGTCCTTCACTATCTCCCGAGTTTGCTTTCTATCTCCCAGACTCACGTCCATTGAGTCAGTGATGCTATCTAACCATGTCATCCTCTGCTGCCCCCTTCTCCTCCTGCCCTCAGTCTTTCCTAGCAGCAGGGTCTTTTCCAATGAATCGGCTCTTCTCATTAGGTGGCCAAAGTATTGGAACTTTAGCTTCAGCATCAGTCCTTTCAATTATTATTCAGGGTTGAGTTCCTTTAGGAGTGACTGGTTAGATCTCCTTGCAGTCCAAGGGACTCTCAAGATTCTTCCCAGCAAGGGAATGGCAAACCACTCCAATATTCTTGCTCTTGAGAACCCTATGAACACTATGAAAAGGCAAAAAGATATAAAATGGCATAGTATTTGCTTATAAGCTATGCACATCCTCCCATTTACTTTAAACCATCTCTCGATTACCTATAATGCCTAATACAATGTAAATACTAGTTACCATGTGGAAAATTCAAGTTTTGCTTTTTGGAACTTTCTGGAAATTCTTTTTCTAATATTCTCAAACCATGGTTCATTGAATCAAAGAATGCCGAACCCACCTGTACAGAGGATCAACTGTACTGAGCTCTGTACTAATTCAATCAGAATCTCTGCCGTGGTGACCCCAGCATCAGAATTTTTAAAGTCACCCCATTGTAAAGTTACATTAAAAGATGAATGCTTTCCCTAAGGAAATTCTAAATCACATATTATTGAAACTAGGCTCATGTATTAATAACATTCTGGGGAAATACATAAATGATCTTATATATGTGTGTGTATATATATATATGCACACATATATATATAAGCTTCTTCGCCTTTTGTATATATAGATTTTGCAGAATGATTTTTATTGCCTCTACATCTACAACCTACCTCATTAATATTGACAACTCAATCTCATGTATTTCCATGGGGACTAGAATTTAATGCCACATTGTTTGCCAAGTGGCTTTTTTCTTTTCCTGAAATTCTGTGGTTCACATAGAGACTCCACAGCATGGAGTCTAGGCATAGATCAGGAATTCAAATCCAAGTGTTTGGACCTCAAGATAGGATTCATGTCACAAGCCTGGGTCCAATCAGCAAGGGCGGAAACTGCAGCCAAGTCAGCTGTTCTCCAACTCAGGTGCTCCTTCTAGACATCTTCCCAGGGTGAGAAACATAAGTTTGAACCCATGGGTCCAATCAAGTGGTTTCCCCTGGCATCACAGATGCAGTGATGAGCAGTGATTCCCATCAACGACTTACCATCAGTGCTGCCTCTGCCAAAGTTCCCAGGACACCATTGACTATATTATTTATGGAAGTGGCTAATGATGGATTGATATGGAAAAGGCTTCTGTAATCCCGGGGTTCGTAGATCATCAAGCATGCAGCGTCCCATGGTTTGTGAACCATGGATGGCATGTCCATCTGGCTCAGGCTGAGACAGGACTTTCAGCATCAGGAGCAGCAGCAAACCCTGGGAATTGACTTGAAATGAAGTAACTAATGCAAGTTGTACCTTCTCGTGGTTTCATTGTTCTTTCTGATGAGATGACTGCATAGAGAAGTGATGAGGCTGGGTCTCTGAACTGCAGAGGTTCCTGAATTGGCAGGATAGGAAGATGATCACACTTGTGGTTTTCCAAACATTACATATGTGTGTATTTACATGTATTTACATATATATATAAATTTATTTTATACATGGAGATCAGCCCTGGGATTTCTTTGGAAGGAATGATGCTAAAGCTGAAACTCCAGTACTTTGGCCACCTCATGCGAAGAGTTGACTCATTGGAAAAGACTCTGATGCTGGGAGGGATTGGGGGCAGGAGGAGAAGGGGACGACAGGATGAGATGGCTGGATGGCATCACTGACTTGATGGACGTGAGTCTGAGTGAACCCCGGGAGTTGGTGATGGACAGGGAGGCCTGGCGTGCTGCAATTCATGGGGTCGCAAAGAGTCGGACACAACTGAGCCACTGATCTGATCTGATCTGATATTTAAAACCTGGATATGAAGACCACAGTGGACTTCCCAGGTGGCACTAGTGGTAAAGAAACCACTTGCCAATGCAGGAGATGTAACAGAATGGGTTCCATTCCTGGGTCAGGAAGATCCCCTGGAGGAGGGCATGGCAATCCACTCTAGTATTCATGCCTAGGGAATCCCATGGACAGAGGAGCCTGGTGGGCTACAGTCCATAGAGTCGCAAAGAGTCGGGCATGACTGAAGCGACTTAGCCTGCACGCATACATGAAGCCCACAGTAGGGGGCCACACAGACCCCATATGTTGGCCACACAGACCAACATTTGTGTTTTTGAGGGGGAAGGGTTATTTGGTTTGATTTTTTGATTGTACAATTGAGAGGTTTTTGCATGGCAGTTGCCACCAATCCACCAGGCCACGACTGCAGAATCCACTTTTGTCTCGAAGGTAGCCTTTTTGCTCAGTCTCTCTGCTCTGGCCTCCCATGTTCCCTTCCATGTTGCCAGGACTTTTATGCAGCCACCCTCTGATTTCCAAAGCCCCAGTTCTCCGATGCATGAGGTGTCATAACCACATGAACCTTCCTGCACTGAACGCACCAGCCCGCGGGCCACACTCACATGTGCAGTGCGCTGCTCCCTCTTTTGTTCCATAGAACAGAACGAGGGGCTCCTGTCCTAATGTGGATCTCTGAACTCCTCCTCTTCTAAAGTCCACTTTGAATATCCCCCTCCTTGATACTGGGCTGCTGCAAACGTAATTGTGGTGTCGGACTGTGAATTTTAAATCATTGTAACTAGGCTCAAACACATCTTTATTAATTAAAATAAGAACAATTACAATCAACACATTTTTGCCAATGAGAATAAGTTTGTTTATTCCCTATAGTGTAAAAATCTGTGCTTTGGGATAAGACAAATGCATGGAAAGTGTTTTCTGCCTCCTGCTGGTTGTGGAAGCATTTTCCCTATAAAACGTCAAGATGCTTGAAGAAGTGATAATAGGTTCGTGAGAGGTCAGGTGAATATGGTGGATGAGGCAAACTTCAGAGCCCAGTTTGGTCAATTTGTGAAGTATTGGTTGTGCTACATGCAGTCAGGCGTTGTTATGAAGAAAAATTGGGCCCTTTCTGTTGACCAATGCCAGCTGCAGGCATTGCATTTTTCAGTGCATCTTATTGATTTGCTGAGCATACTTCTCAGATGTAATGGTTTTGCCGGGATTCAGAAAGCTGACATGGTTAAGATGAGCAGCAGACCACCAGTAACCATGACCTTTTTGGGGTGCAAATTTGGCTTTGGGAAATGCTTTGAAGTTTCTTCTCAGTCCAGCCACTGAGCTGGTCTTCGCCGGTTGTCATATAGCATCCACTTTTTGTCACACATCACAATTCGATGGAGAAATGGTTCATTGTTGTTGGGTAGAATAAGAGAAGATGACACTTCAAAACAGCAGGGTTTTTTATTTGCAGTCAGCTCATGAGGCACTCAGTTATTGAGTTTTTCACCTTTCCAATTTGCTTCAAATGCCAATGACTATAGAATGGTTGACGTTGGCAATGTCTCATGTAGTTGTAAGAGGATTAGCTGTGGTGACCGCTCTCATTTGGTCATTGTCAACTTCCAACAACCAGCCACTACACTCCTCATCTTCAAGGCTCTCATCTCCTTTGCAAAACTTCTTGAACCACCACTCTACTATACATTTGTTAGCAGTTCCTGGGCCAGATGCATTGTTGGTATTGAGAGTTGTCTCTGCTGCTTTAAAACCCCTTTTTAACTCAAATAAGAAAATCACTAGAATTTGACAGTAAAGAATTCAGCTGCAATGCAGGACACCTGGGTTCAATCCCTGGGTCAGGAAGATCCTCTGCAAAAGGAAACAGCAACTAGCTCAGTTGGTAAAGCATCCACCTGTGATGCAAGAGGTCCCGGTTCAATTCCTGGGTCAAGGAGATACCCTGGAGAAGGGATTGGCTACCCACTCCATTATTCTTGGGCTTCCCTTGTGGCTCAGCTGGTAAAGAATCCGCCTGCAATGTGGGAGACCTGGGTTCAATCCTTGGGTTGAGAAGATCCCCTGGAGAAGGGATAAGGCTACCCACTCCAGTATTCTGGGCTGGAGAATTCCATGGACTAAGTCCATGGGGTTGCAAAGAGTCATACACGACTGAGTGACTTTCACTTTCACAGTGTTCTTGCCTGGAGAATTCTATGGACGAAGGAGCCTGGTAGGCTACAGTCCATGAGGTCACAAAGAGTCGGACACGACTGATCACACGTACATAGCATCATTTCCATAGTCTAAAATACATATAAAAATACACAGCAAATAATAAGTCATTAGCAAAAAAAAATAAAGTGAGAAATGTACATTAAAATGATATATAACATAACCACACTTATTTAAGAACATATTCTAATATTAAATGGCAAAGTTCAACAATGCAAAAACCGCAATTACTTTTGCACCAACCTAATAATATGGTACTGTCCTGAGGCCTACCTGACACCAGCCATAGGGCAGGAATTCATTAGGTGTTAGTTCTCTTCCCTTCCTCCTGATCAGGATCAGTTTCTCAGGGGCTCCCCATGCACTATCCCTTACAGATCTCATTAGCACTTAGTTCATCCTGCCTTGTATGTTCATCACTTACCTGTTTGTTTGCTCCACTATGCTATGAAGTTCTTGACATTTGAATATGAATTACATTACCCAAGCATCTCTCTAAAAACCTTATACTTAGCAGATACTCAATTAATATGCAATTGATGAGTGAATGAATGAGAAAACAAATGCCCAGGCCCACCCTTTACCTACACAATTCCCCTTCCACAGGGTTTTTCCCTGTCTAAACAACTCCTATTTGCAGATTGCTTTTATGCTTTCCAGGGACAAAAATGATTAAAACAACTTACAGAATGTGTGTAAATTGATCATCGATTTCCTAGTGTAGATAGGAACATTTGCCCTTTAAAAGGAGAGTTTTATATTCCTAAACTGATCCCCAACTTGTAAAGGGTTTGTTATGAATATAAATAGGAGGGTCTTTTGTTCCTTGCTGAGGTTAGGGAAAAACAGAAAAACAAATAAAGCATTCCAAGCAGTCACCATTCTCCCTGTAACTAGTTTGTCAGAGAATCAACACATGGAGTCAGCATCATTCTCTGGTATTCTCAAGCAATACCAAAAACCCCTTCTATCCACCATTTCAAAAAGCTCCTGGATCCATGGGACTTAAAGAAAACAAAGACATCACAAAGGGGAGAGAGGATGGGTTATATGCTGAATATTTAAAGTGGGCATCAGGAAGCAGCTAACTTCCTGAGCATCAGAGTCATTGCACATATATGCACACACACGTCGCCATCCCTGAGATATTTCAAGAGGAACAGCATGTTGGAGCTTGAGCTTAACATTAAGGACTTTGATTTATGACTTCTCATTAGCAGCCCCTACACACCAATGTGATTCAGCTCCATCTTGCATAATAATGAACTCATCCATAAAGTGTACGTTTGACAGCTGGAATGAAAAGCCATACTTGCTTCATGTTCCTTCCACAGCTGTGGAGGGAATGTACACAATTTCTCTGAAATCAAGAATCTCATGTAGATCTTCGCTCCCCAAAAAAAGATATTTCAAGTGTGTTTACAGATTCTGAAAAGATTCTAAAACTGTAGTACTCTGAAAATATAAAGATATTTATTATTTAATAATTGCTGCTGATATTTATGTCATTGATTTCTGTTTCTAGATCAGGAAATGGCTTCATTTGTTCTTTGAGCTTGATTCTTAATTTGTCCATCTGGACACATGTACAAAAGCTAGCAGAAGGACAATGGAAGCTAAAACTGAAGCAGTGGGTTTTAAGATTCTCAGTTATTCTGACAGAAGTGTCAAGTCCTTTCATTTCCCTAAGAAATTAGGACATACAATAAGTAAATACAGCTTTTGTTGATCCAGAATGTACAATGAAACTGTATATTCTTTCTAACATTATTTCTGATCAAATCTATTTTTAATGATATTTTTAGGCAACAGTAGGCATGTGTCAATATTATGATAACATTTGAACTATCCTTACTAGAACTTTTAATAGGGTTGCCAGATATAGCAACCAATACAATATTGTAAGTTAAAAATAAATAAATAAATAATAAAAAAAATAATAAACTGAAAAAAATTGAATTTCAGAAAAATGATGCACAAATTTTAATGTAAGTATTCCTATACTATATTTGAGACATACTAAGAAAATGTTTATTATTTGAAATTTACACCTAACTGGAAATCCTCTATTTCATCAGGTAACCCTATTCTTAGGGATTTATAGACAACCTGAGTAGATAGAAAAAATTTTAAAACACATTTTAGCATTTTTCTATTAAACTTCCCTTTCACTGCTTCCTGCCATCTGCCTCTCCCATTTTTCTGGAGGTCACAGCTGGTAACCAAAAGCATGTTATTATTTAGTCAAAATATTTATTATGTCTGAGCTTCCAAAGGCTGAGGTGAGAAATGTTCACAGAGAAAACAGCATAATGTGTGTTGATTGGTACCCATTCCATGGCACCCAGCCAACCATATTTCCATGTTATTTTGTATATATATTTGTATCATCTCATTGTTTAAATATTCTTGTTGTTCATCACTAGAATTATAAAATCCTTTAGCTTGGGACAACATAAAGTCAAATTCTTTCAGTCTAACAATATTCAACACCAAGTCATTTACTTTGTGATACTCAAGAAATATTTTAGATCACAGCAAATATTACTGTGTGTGTGTGCACACGTATGTACGTGTGTGCACGCATGCTCAATCACTCAGTCATGTCCTACTTTGTGACCCCCATGGACTGCAGCCCGCCAGGTTCCTCTGTCCATGGAATTTTCCAGGTAAGAATGCTGGAGTGGGTTGCCATGGCCTTCTCCAGGGGATTTTCCCCACCCAGGGACTGAACCCATGTCTCCTGCATCACTTGCATTGGCAGGCAGATTCTTTACCACTGAGCCACCTGGGAAGCCCCAAGTATTACAATGAAGCCCTTAAAAAAAACTAGAGCTTAAATGGCTCCAAATAAGATTTGATAGTGCCTTTGACCAACCCTCCTCCTTATTAAATAAACCCTTTCATTCTTTCAATGTATTTAAATAATACACTTAGAATCATATTTGTGAACAACAAAAAAAAGAGCTTTTACTGTTACTATATGGCCATAACTGTTACTATATGGCCATAAGGATACGACCTTATGAATGAATGACAGACGGAACAATAATAAGACATATATTAAAAAGGTAGAGAACTTTCCCTACCTTTGCTATCTCTGCCCTCACTCTCATTACTATAGTGGAGATGAGGAAATTCTTTAACAGGCACATAGGCTATTTGACAATATTTAGAAAGAATTTCATGGGAATATAGTCTGGTGGGCTATAGTCCATAGGGTCACAAAGAGTCAGACAAGACTGAAGCCACTTAGTATTCATTTAGCATTCGGACAGAATGCTGGGAAAACACGAAGAATAAGAAAGATAATTGACCCTTTTAAGCATTGAAATCTGCACAGATTTTTGTCATTGTCTATCCTTGACATTATAATTACCTGCTTTAAGTCTTTTCTTTCCCTAGGCTAATCATTCCTGTCAGGTGATAAGAACCTTGCCTCCTTTTAAAGCTGAAATTATCTAGCATAGTGCCTGGTTCTTGGTGTGTCCAGTGGTTATTTCAAAAAATCTGAGAATCACTGCTGTAAAGTAGGATGTATTTGCAGTGAGGGAGTTAAGTAAAACTCAACATTCTGATCTGGGGAAGAATCCTACCTCTAACTCTGTTGGCTTTCTTGTAGCCCAAATCTTGTATTTCTCAAAGATTTACAAGTCCTCTGTGTGTGAGTGTGTGTGTGTTTCTTTCGGAAGTTAAATGTACGTAGATAAAGATACACACACACACACACACACACACACACACCCCTGAGAAAAGGAAAGCTAAAGGCAAAGGAGGAAAGGAAAGATATATCCATTTGAATGCAGAGTTCCAAAGAATAGCAAGGAGAGATAAGAAAGCCTTCTTCAGTGATCAATGCAAAGACATAGAGGAAAACAGTAGAATGGGAAAGACTACAGATCTCTTCAAGAAAATTACAGATACCATCCTGCAAAGATGGCCACAATAAGGACAGAAATGGTATGGACCTAACAGAAGCAGAAGATATTAAGAAGAGATGGCAAGAATACACAGAAGAACTGTACAAAAAAGATGTTCATGACCCAGATAATCACGATGGTATGATCACTCACCTAGAGCCAGACATCCTGGAATGTGAAGTCAAGTGGGCCTTAGAAAGCATCACTACGAACAAAGCTAGTGGAGGTGATGGAATTCCAGTTGAGCTATTTCAAATCCTGAAAGATGATACTGTGAAAGTGCTGCACTCAATATGCCAGCAAATTTGGAAAACTCAGCAGTGGCCACAGGACTGGAAAAGGTCAGTTTTCATTCCAATCCCAAAGAAAGGCAATGCGAAAGAATGCTCAAACTACTGCACAATTGCACTCATCTCACACGCTAGCAAAGTAATGCTCAAAATTCTCCAAGCCAGCCTTCAACAGTACATGAACCGTGAACTTCCAGATGTTCAAGCTGGATTTAGAAAAGGCAGAGGAACCAGAGATCAAATTGCCAACATCCGTTGGATCATTGAAAAAGCAAGATAATAACAGAAAAACATCTACTTCTGCTTTATTGATTATGCTAAAGCCTTTGACCGTGTAGATCACAATAAACTGTGGAAAATTCTTAAACAGATGGGAATCAGACCACCTGACCTGCCTCTTGAGAAATCTGTATGCAGGTCAGGAAGCAACAGTTAGAACTGGACATGGAACAACAGACTGGTTCCAAATAGGAAAAAGAGTACGTCAAGGCTATATATTGTCACCCTGCTTATTTAACTTATATGCAGAGTACATCATGCAAAATTCCAGGCTGGATGAAGTACAAGCTGGAATCAAGATTTCCAGGAAAAATATCAATTACCTCAGATATGCAGATGATACTACCCTTATGGCAGAAAGTGAAGAAGAACTAGATAGCCTCTTGATGAAAGTGAAAGAGGAGAGTGAAAAAGTTGGCTTAAAACTCAACATTCAGAAAAGGAAGATCATGGCTTCTGGTCCCATCACTTCATGACAAATAGATGGGGAAACAATGGAAACAGTGAGAGACTTTATTTTCTTGGGCTCCAAAATCAATGCAGATGGTGAGTTCAGCCATGAAATTAAAAGACGCTTGCTCCTTGAAAGAAAAGCTATGACCAACCTGAACAGCATATTAACAAGCAGAGATATTACTTTGCCAACAAAGGTCCATCTAGTCAAAACTATGGTTTTTCCAGTTGTGAGATGTGAGAGTTGGATTATAAAGAAAGCTGAGCACCGAAGAATTGATGCTTTTGAACTATGGTGTTGGAGAAGACTGTTGAAAGTCCCTTGGACTGCAAGGAGTTCAAACCAGTCCATCCTAAAGGAGATCAATCCTGGATATTCATTGTAAGGACTGATGCTGAAGCTGAAACTCCAATACTTTGGCCACCTGATGGGGAGAACTGATTCACTGGAAAAGACACTGATGATGGGAAAGTTGGAAGACAGGAGGAGAAGGGGATGACAGAGGATTAGATGGTTGGATGGCATCACCGACTTGATGGACATGAGTTTGAGGGAGCTCTGGGAGATGTTGATGGACAGGGAAGCCTGGCATGCTGCAGTCCATGGGGTGGCAAAGAGTCAAACATGAGTGCGACTGAACCGAACTTATATATATGTGTGTGTATATATATATATATATATATATGTGTGTGTGTGTATATATACATATGTATATATACATATATATACACACACATATATACATAGATATATGTGTGTATATATACATATATATATAATATATATACACACATATGTGTAATTGTATATGTAGATATCCATTTACAAAGTATTTGAGGAAGGTGTTGGAAGTATTTATAAGGGATAGATGGCTAACTTTCCATCAGGTTTATTTGTGATATTCTGTAGCACTACTTACTGTGAAGAAAGTGCAGTCAGAGACTACATTTCCCAGCTTTCCTTGCTCCTGGGTGAGCCATGTGATTAGTTCTCACCAACAGAATGCCAGTCAAGGTAATGTCTGCCACTACCAGATCATAGTGATGTGATTTTACTTTCTCCATCCCTGTTATCCTCTTCTAATGGGCTCCATGCAGAATCTTAGAATTCAGGAGGTGAAGAGAGTAGAGCCAGAAGATGGAAGGAGAGTGGGTTTCTAGAAACCTCTTTTCAGTGGAAAGAGAGCTCCCCTCCACCCGCTGAATCAGGAACGTGTATATGAATGTACACAAGGAATAAACTTCCTTCATATTTGAGTTATAGGTGTGTTTGCTCCAGAAAATAGCCTCGTAACTAACCAACATAATTTATTAGGGCTTCCCAGGTGGCACTAGTAGTAAAGAACCCACCTGCCAGTGCAGGAGACCTAGGAGACACACGTTCAATTCCCTGGGTCAGAAGATCGCCTGGAGAAGGAAATGGCACCCCACTCCAGTATTCTTGCCTGGAAAATCCCATGGACCGAGGGGCCTGGTGGGCTATAGTCCATAGGCTCACAAAGAGTTGGACATGACTGAAGTGACTTGGCACAGTAGGATTTTACTTAACACTTATTCAGATGCTTTTTATTGTATTCTGTCCTCTCCAGAGGTGGTTGTTGAGACTATATATTCTTATAGTTTGCCCTTCCCCATCATTCCTTCCTAGTGCTTAGAAAATCCCAGTATCAAAGAATTAGGATTCTTAAAGAATTCCAAAGTGATTTGTTTTGTGTGAATTTTCTTTTCACTTAACAAACATTAATCTAGCACTCATTATATGGAACATGCGTCCTGCTCAGCCTTGGGAGTAAAAAGACACCAATTAACTGATGAATTAGCTAAAAGAAAAAGACATATACAAGATAAATTACAAGGGAATAAAATTTAAAGAAAAATGTACAGCATTATAAGTAGTCTCTGGGAGCCAGTAGAGCTACTTGGAGTAAAAGAGGCTTCACAGAGAACGTGACATTGAATTAGGTGTTGGAGGTTGAATATGATTTCTATCAAAAGATATGAGTCACTGTTTACATCTTTTAAACATTTGTACAATGAAAAGAGGATGTTGCTTTTTATAAAACTGTATTGGTTTATTATATCAAAGTTGGTCATATTCATCAGGACTAACTATCCCTTTTTCTTACTTTTAGCCTTTTACTGAACAGAGTTTTTCATTATTAACTTTACCATTAGTGATTTGTCATTTTGTGTCAATCACCACCATCTCAATCACAAATTTTTAAGCTTGAGGGTTTTTAAAAGTCAAATTCCTTAGTCCTTCTGGGATTTATGGTTATATACCATAACAACTTATTTTTCATTATTAACCTAGTTTTATTAATTATCATTTGTCCATATTTTATCTCCCATGGTATTGTAATTTATTTTTAAAGTACTTATTTATTTATTTGGGTCTTAGTTGCAGCACACAGGATCTTTGATCTGCATTGTGGCATGCAGGATCTATAGTCATGGCATTTGGGATCTAGTTCCCTGACCAGGGATCAGCCCTAGCCCCTTACATTGGCCATGTACAGTTTTAGTGACTGGATCACTAAGGAAGTCCCAGTATTGTAATTTATTAAACTTGGAGGCTTAGCTGCATTCCAAGCATCTGTATTCTGTTCCATGACTCTAGTCTTCTATTTTTAACTTGTATCACACAATTTTATACCCTGGTGCTTTATAATCAGTTTTATGTATGATAGAGCAAGCTCCTCAGTGTCAGCCTTCTGTTTTTCTTCTCAGCTTTATACAGTTTTCACTCTGGCAAGGGACTGATTTCCAAAGGCCAGAAGATTGGAAACTGATAGAATGAACAAGAAGAAATGGAAAGGTTTAGGGAAAAAAGGAAACAATAAGCTATACAGTTGGTGCTTCTTAGTTCTTGCTACTGTGAATGCTTCAAAGAAAGACATCTCCTTACAATTTGTAACTGTATTTAAGATATTGGAAAATAGATGCATTATACATATTTGAATCATTGCTTGGCCTTGAGTCCTTTCTTTAAATGTCAGTAACTCGATTCAAGGATGAGCTGGTGAAAAGTTGTATTCAGCAATTATTTGTAGTGGATACAAAGACTCAAGAAATGTTTTTTAGAAAACATTGAAAATTTTAGGTTATAAAGACTTTGAAAAAGAAAAGAGAAATTAGGTCTCTGACTCTCGAAAACAATCAGCTGGGTGTCAGATTTCATTCTGGGTTCTTTTAATATATATGGAAATTATTTCCTCAGTCAGTAGTGTCTTCATAATCAGATTGCAAAACTTTCAATTTTTACCTTGTGCAGCTCATTATAACTCATGGTTTCATGTTTAAAACCAAAATTTAAAACTAGGTTATATTTGGAAACAGTGCTTTGCTTATAAAAATAAAAACTGGTGCCATCACATATAGATCTTGACCAGCATCATGTTTGCAGGTCCACTAAAAGGTCATAGTTGAGACAGGAAGCCTAAGATACAATTGAGGAGTGTCTGTTTTGTTCACCACCATATCTCCAAGTTGCCAGACAGTTCCTGAAGACACATGGTAGGCACTCGATAAACATTTTTTGAATGGCTCTTGATATCAAACATGAGTTCAGTTCAGTTCAGTTGCTCAGTCCTGTCCGACTCTGCATGGCCTGCAGCATGACAGGCCTCCCTGTCCATCACCAACTCCCAGAGTTTACTCAAACTCATGTCCATTGAGTCAGTGATGCTATCCAACAATGTCGTCCCCTTCTCCTCCTGCCCTCAGTCTTTCCCATCATCAGTGTCTTTTCCAATGGGTCAGTTCTTCCCATCAGGTAGCCAAAGTACTGGAGTTTCAGCTTCAGCATCAATCCTTCCAATGAATACTCAGGACTGATATCCTTTAGGATGGACTGGTTGGATTGCCCTTGCAGTCCAAGTGACTCTCAAGAGCCTTCTCCAACACCACAGTTCAAAAGCATCAATTTCTTCGACACTCAGCTTTCTTTATAGTCCAACTCTCACATCCATACATGACTATCGGAAAAACCATAGCTTTGACTAGATGGACCTTTGTTGGCAAAGCAAACATGAATTACAACCAGCAAAATAGCTCACTGAAGGAGTAGTTATAGAGCTAAGTCAGGGAGGCTGAGAGGAGGTCAGGGAGGCTGAGAGGAGGTCAGGGAGCAGAACACAAGATAGAGTAAGGCAAAAGGTTTGAACAGGAGCCATAAATGGGGGTTTATGAGGAAGAGGAGAGAGACTTTCTGGCATTACATATAGTATGTGAATGAAGAGCTTATTTGACTGACTTGACTTGTATTTGTGAAATATTTAATTGTTTCTCAGAATGCTGAATTAAACATGCTATTTACATATTTTTAAATAGAACTGTGTACTAATGATTTAAATGTAGGTCAGAGGTGTAATTATTGATTTTCCTTAATTCGAAGCCTCTTGAACATTGCCATTTTAGCTATATTTCAAAACAAAGTAGCAGAGTTAAGCATAATAAATTGTGAAAGTAAATGTGGAAATCGGCTTGCAGGCTCAGTATAATTACTTTGATTTCTGACTCAGGGAAATGTTAAGTGTATTTAGAACTCTAGACTTTTCCTAAATTGGAAATAAAATTATTTCAAAGTTTGAAAAAAAAAAACAAACAAACCCACTTTAACTCAGACTAGGGCTTGAAAGTGAAATTCAAGATAACTCCATACTGAAATCACCTCTTTAGCCTACTTAATAACTTTCTATTTCCCTTATTCTGTAAATATTTAGCAACAAATCTGTCAACTTAGCAGTATCCCTAGCAGAAGAAATAATGACCCCGTTCACAGAATACTACTGCTATAACTTAATAGTAGAACTGCAATTCAGTTCTGAGAAAAGACCTTGGTATCAGCCCCCAGTGATCCATAAAGATCTGTGATCTAAGAAAAGATCTGTGATTGTCTTGGATAAAAAGGGTTCAGAATCACAGTGCAGGAAACTCATTGAATCAACCGCAGGAAAAAAAAAAGATGTTTGCAAAGGAAGAGACATGTAGTCTATGCTGAACATTTGCATATGTTCATCTTAAACCCTTAATCCTCAAGGTTTTCTGAGGTACCAGCAGTGATTCCAATCAATGAGAATTCTCAATAGTTATCTCTTTTGATTGATTCCAAATGGGAACTGATTGCTGATGGACTTTCTCCAGCTATTTAGTGAAGTATCAAAAAAGAAAGAGATATTACAGCTTTGGGGAAAAGTATAAGCACTGAAATTCCCCTTACTCGATTTGCTCAACTTTAATCATTCTCAACTACCTAAAATGCAGATTTATTCATCAATTTAAAATATAGTATGTTACTTGAATAATGTAATCATATACCAGCTTCTCAAAAGATTAAATTATGGAAATTCACTCCCAATCTGAAAATAGTTGTTGATGACTTAACTCCATGTAAGGAATGAGGTTAAATGCCTCATATCAGTTGAGATGAGAGAGCCATTATTTTAGGATCCCAGGCAGGGTCAGGTTTAACTTGAACCTTAAAGAGTGAAAAGGGATCATTAAAAAAAAAATGACATCCCTATTAGAAAAATGGTTAATAGGATGTTTTGAGCCTGCTTAAACTTCTTCCAAGATTCATAAATATTCATTGAATCAATTAGTTATTTGAAGCCTGATGTTTTGCTGCTGAAGGAAAATAATTATCTGCTAAGGTGGGTGTCCTGTCTGGAGCCTGAATTTATTTTAAAATGTGTGAAGGAAAGTAGTGGGGACTATCATTTTGATCTCTGTAGAGGCATCTTTTAACTGAACTATAGAATTAACTTTTTCTGACTCAAAAGAAGCAAGATTTTTTTTTTAAAGGAAAGAGATCTCACATGCTTTTCCTGATTCCTGAATCATGGATTTTAAGCAGCCATTTCTTAAAAATAGTGTTCTTATCCATTATAAATAGAGTAAACCGTCTACTACCCATTATCTAGTTTTCCAGAACCTCTAGCTTTCCTGAAATTATTCAGATCCAGAAATAATCCTATACCTCCAACTCTCCCCTGCACCTCCAGTTGCTTTTAAGGCAGGAAGGGGACTTCTGAGCATCTGGAAGGGGCAGCATTTGGGAGAACTGAGGCTGAGCAGAGAGATGCTATGAGGGTTAGTTCAGTGTCTGGTGTACTGGGCAGAGAAGCAAAAGGCTGAGGTCACTGACTGACCCTGTACCGAGAAGGCATCAAGACCAGAAGCAGGGCAGGGAGTGATAAGAGACAAGGACTGAAGAAACAGAATGAAGAAGAGCAGCGGTGATGGTCGGTCATGGATGCACCGGTCATCGTGGGGCTGATGGACAGATGGATGCCGGGGAAGGGAGCACAGACAACTCCCCAGATTGTAGCCTTTACATGTTTCAGCATTGAAAAGTTTTATTTCCTTTGTTCAAGAGAGGGGAAGAATAATTGCTAGCCAACACCAGTGGGCCAAAATGTGTCAGATGCTGGATTCCAGCTGTCTGTGGAGGGAGGGGGAGGGCTAGAGGTTGAGGGAGGGGGTATGTAGAACTGGGACAAGTAGATTCTTCCATCTGAGAGAGGAAATCATGTGCAAGCTATTTGGGGAAGCCTTCCATCATGAAAGATTAAAATCTGGCATTTACAGGGTTAATTCTCATCTCTGTGCTATGCTGAGTGAAATGTACAATATACTCTATTTCTCCCTGGTTGGGACTTGGACTTAACAACACAATTATTATACTGTCCGTGTTATTAACAAAGATCCGGTAGAAACATGCTAAATAATTTATGTAAGCAAAGCAATTTAACAATTGTGATCTAGATAACACTGTCAGGGAGGCAAGCTTTTTATTATAGGACTAAGTCTTATGTCTTATTATGATTTCTAGTTCAGCCTTTCCCAACTCAGGTGCCTTCCACATGGCATATGTTAGAAAAATGCTTGCTGAAGTGAAAAGAGGTCAGGGTCAGTGTCACACTCAGCCAATCTAGTCAGGAGATACAAAGCAGAGAGAATCTTTGTCTGGAGTGGGGAGGGGGGGTGCAGCAACATACACCACCCCCTCCCCAACACACTGCTGGTAGTAATTACCCCAGGCCAAGGATAAACAGGACAAATGTTCATACAACTGTGCCAGCCTCAAGGAGAGACAGCAGCAGAGGAACCAGAAATATTATTGTTTATACGATGTTGAATGCATTAACACTGTATTCCTTCTTGAAAGACAAGCAACTAAAGCACAAAATCCAGAATAAGAAATGACATACATTCTATGTAATATTTGTTACACTGAGCACTGCCTGTGGCCACCTCCATCTTGGGTCACCCAGCATCATCCAGCATGCTAAATCTAAATCTGCTTGTGTGTTTTCTTGGCATTTCCCTCTGTTGCTCTCTCTCCCCGCCTCACGCTCTCTCTCGCTCCTACATAAATCAATAAAACCTTTTTTGTCGGCCCAAGTTAAATTCCAAGCAACATGGGCAGGGAAACCAAAAAAAGGAAAAAAAAAAGTGATAAAAAAATCAGATTGGCTTCAACACACTGAATATAAGACATACAATTGGAGCTGAGACAGCTGACATGTTATTGACTGGAAATCATTCTCTGATCACTTATACAACAACCCCCACCCCCAAATGGCAGCCACACAAGGCTGTGACAAAGAGGGCTGTATTCCTGAGGATAACAGAAGGGCACAGGCGAATAATTTGCAGAGAAACTGAGAGTCAGTGCTGGTTTCTAACTTATTATTCCAGGGCCATGCCTTTTGATGTCCTGATTTAATGTGGTTGTAAGCCTGAACTAATCTGACATAATAAAAACTTAATTGGCTACTTCCAATTAACATTTCCCTTTAATCTGGCTATTTGTTTTCCTCTAACATAGATTGCTGTTCCTCAGGGCAGGATACACTCTGTGTCTTGTGCATGGTGAAATGATGTTCGTGTTTAGGGTACAGTTATGAACTGTAAGTCACTTCTAGTAATTGCGTGTCTGACCACTGAAGTGGCCGTATCTCCTGGGCTGCTGCCAGGCCGGATGGCGCTGGATGTCAGGATTGAGAGCAGGCAGGGTGGGTGGGAGGAGCTGGGGGCATCTGGATAATGCGGTGTTTGGGGAGGCGAATGCCTACTGCCAGGGCTCCTGCTTCTCGGTGATGCTTCTGTCAGGCAGGGGAGGCTTCCAGACTGAAAATTCCCAGTGGGCAAGCATTTTGGAACCCAAAGAACTGCTGAGTACAGGGACTTCTGAGTAGTGTGCATTAGTATGCAAACTTTCCCATTATAGCTGATTTTATTATACTTTCCTTTTTGAAGTTAAACCATTTCTAGCATGCAAAATAAGGTTTATGAATTTATCATTCAGATTAATGTGGTATTCATCAACCCATGAAATATTAAAACCTATACAAGTAGTTAATGAAATAATTTTTATTTTTGGTAATTATTGATACATTTTGATATATTTTTACCTTTTATTTTTTGGCTTTTTATTTGGAAATAATTTCAATCATGGATAATTTGTAAATATAAAAATAGTACAAAGAACACCCATACACTCATATACCCTTAACCTAGAATCACTTGTTAACATTTTACATGGTTGGCTCTGTGATTTGTATGCACTCTTTCTCTCTCTGGCTCTTCCTCTTCATATGCATTTTGTACATTTTATTATACGTATAATTTTATTCTAGAGGAACTGGAGGTATGTTACATATTTCATGGCCCTTTACCCCAAACATCAGTGCACTTATTTTCTAAAACTGTAAACACATTTAACATTGATAGAATTCTCTCATCTAGTCTATCTTATCAGTTGATCCAACCAAGGGTCCCCAAGCTCTGGGATCTAATGCCTGATGATCTGAGGTGGAGCTGCTGTAATAATAACAGAAATGAAGTACACAATAAACGCAATGCACTTGAATCATCCCCAAACCTCCTCGTTGCTCCTGGTCTGCGGAAAAATTGTCTTCCATGAAACCAGTCCTTGGCGCCAAAAAGGTTGGGGTCCGCTGCTGTATAACATTCCCCCCTCTGGCAGAAGATCCGCTCTAGGGGCAGGGAGCACATTTGTTTGCCATGTGTCTTTAACCTCTTTCAACATGGCTAAGTTCTGCAGCCTTTCTTTGTCTTTTCTAATATTGATGTTTTGGAGATACCAGAGCATCGCCACCTCTCCCCATTTTGAAATAGCACATCCCTCACTTGCCTGATAGCCCCTCATGATCACGCTCAGGTTATATGTTCTTGTCTGGAACACTGCACAGGTGATGTTGCGTCCCTCTCAGGCTATCACATCTGGAGGGGCACCAAGTGCATCTGTCCCTCTATGGTGATGTTGACTCTAATCAGCTAGTTGAGTGTTTTTTGATTTCTCCACTAGATAATTACTGTTTAATTTTCTCCCCCATAACTAATAAGCTGTCTGTTGGGAGGCACTTTAAAGCCATGCTAATAGCTAATTCCTCATCAAGATTTCCCTCTAGGTTTAGCATCCATTGATGCCTCTGGCCTGATCCAATCTTTAATAAAATATGTACAAAATTAAGATTTTCCAATTTCAGCACTTCCACATCTGCCACCAGCTCTAAATATTCTACTTGAAGCAAAATTCTCCCATTTATTTATTTACGTATCTGTTTATCATCAGTGTGGACCTATGAATTCCAGTTTTCCCAATGGTTTATAAACTGGAAATAGAATTTTAATTGAATGGTTTATTTACTCATTTATTCAGTGATTATTGAGTGTCTGTAGTAGGCAAGGCACTCTGATACATTGTGGGGATGCAACTGGGAGCAGAACATAGATGCAACCATACTTCCCCATTTTTTACAGATATATTGTGCCTGTAAGTGTATCCAGAAGTTTGAAGACAGCTATAGTTTAGAATGACTTGTCTATCAAACACCGACATGTTGAGAACTGTCCTAGATCTTGAGGGTACTGAGTCCCTACCCTCAGGGAGTCAAATGGGGGAGATATCAACAAATAAGTACATAATAAGTAAGGTATCAAAAGAGTTACTGGTTCTGAAAAAGGCTGTGAGAGAAAAAAGAAAACAGAAAAACAGGAGCTAGGATAGAGGAGGATTCCCAAGGTAACACAGATCCAGCTGCTGCTGCTGCTAAGTCACGTCAGTCGTGTCCGACTCTGTGACCCCATAGACAGCAGCCCATCAGGCTCCCCCGTCCTTGGGATTCTCCAGGCAAGAACACTGGAGTGGGTTGCCATTTCCTTCTCCAATGCATGAAAGTGAAAAGTGAAAGTGAAGTCGCTCAGTCATGTCTGACCCTCAGCGACCCCATGGACTGCAGCCCACCAGGCTCCTCTGTCCATGGGATTTTCCAGGCAAGAGTACTGGAGTGGGGTGCCATTGCCTTCTCCGAACACAGAGGCTAGCCATGATTAAATAGAATGGTAGGAGGACAGCTTCATAATGGTTTCTCATGAATGTTTGAGTGGCGTTTCTCTGGGCAGATGTTCAGCGCATTTTTCTCTTTTCTCTTCTTTTGCTTTTCCATGATCTTCTTCTAGCTTATTTGCAGCAGCCTCCCAAGGAGGACCAGAGCATATTCCTACTGTAGCACCCTTTGTAGGTGCAGCCTTTAGATTAGAAATTTCCCAACTGTGACCGCACATCAGTAATTTTATACCACAACACAAAAAACGACCACATAGTGTGGTACATATATACAATGGAATATTACTCAGCCGTAAAAAATAATGAACCGGGGTCACCTGTAGTGATGCAGATGGACCTAGAGTCTGTCATACAGAGTGAAGTAAGTCGGAAAGAGAAAAACAAATATCATCTATTAACACATATATATGGAATCCAGAAAAGTGGTACAGATGAATCTACTTGCAAGGCAGGAATTACGATGCAGATGTACATGTGAATACAATGGGGGGCTGGGGGGTGGGACCAATTGGGAAAGTAGTATTAACATATATACAGCACCATGTGTAGGATAGCTAGCTAGCGGGAAGCCGCTGGAGGGCAGGGAGCTCAGCTCGGTGCTCTGCGAAGACCTAGAGGGGTGGGAATGGGCAGGGGAAGGTGTAAGGGAGGTTCAAGAAGAAGCGAATATATGGAAATATACACACATAGCTGATTCACTTTGTTGTACAGCAGAAGCTAACACAGCATTGTAAGCAATTATACTCCAATAAAAAGAAAATGAACACATAGCCAAACCAGGAGAGTTTACACAAAATAATACCACCTACAGCAAACATTTAACAGACGTTTAGTAAGAATGCACTATGTGCCAGGCCACAGAAAACAATGATGGACAAAACAGTGCCTCTTCTCAGGGGAATGAAGATTCCAATGAAGGATACAAACAAGTAGGCAAGGTTCTATGACAGGTGTAACCACAGTGCTAAGCACGGGGCCCCAGGGGAGGTTATGCAAGAGAATTCCAGCCTAGACATGGTGGGGGCAGGGCAAGTAGGCAGAAACTGAAGCCCATATTTAATGGTACAAGTTAGCCGGAGACCACCAGCTATTCCCTGCATCCATGTGGCAGGGGTAGCATTGCCATGACACATCAGACACCCCGATTCCCTAGTTCCCCACTACATGCCCAGTGCCTGGCACATGGTAGATACTCAGTAACTATTTTGCTAAGAGTCAGTGCGTACGTGCATGAGAGAGAGTTTGTCCTCAGAAGTAAAGATGACCTTGATAAAATTCAACATAAAATTACTTATAATATATAGCATATTTGATTCTACTTTCTATACTGTCAACTTGACACTGTCGCTGTAGCTACATATTGAAGAGGAGGATAGAACAGTCTTAGAGCCTGCTGCTATTAAACTATTTCTGCTGATGCCTGTAAATAGATGGGTTGTAAAACACATTATTTATACCTGGAAGAACTGACTTCACTCATCCATTTAATTTTTCCAATTAACTGAAAGCCAGGTGACTTGGCTTTGGTCTGCCCTTTGTGGTCAAAATTTAGCATCACAGTCCTGATTAATTAGTGATAAGTCATTTAGCTTAAAAGAGCATAAAGTACATGATGGCAAATTTAGAAGATGAAAATTAGGCCACAGAGTAGCAATGCATTCAAGTGCTGCTCTTTGTTATTAAAAATATCACTGCTAGAGTGGAACTAATAGAAGCTGCATGCGGAATCCAAGGCAAGGGTTCCTGACCTAGACCAGAGACCTATCCCATCCTGACTCCCAGCCCCCCACCCTTTACCTGGGACATGCCCACTCAGCTGCCTTGCCATTCTCTTTGCTGTGAGGAATGTGCATCTTTATGAGTAGGATAAAGGGCATCGTTATCAAGATAAATGCACAGTGGACTTGTGTGTCAATAAGATGTTGGTGTTTATTTGTATGAAAAATTTCGCTTGTCATCCACCAGGACTATATGGAAAAGGCATGAAACTTTTGGATTATCACCTCCTCAGCGTAACAATAGGGGTTGAAAGTGCGAGTCCTGAAGTTAGAAGCTTGGATTTAGTTCCCAGTGCCACTACTTAACGCTGTGCATCAGATTCCTCATTGTAAAATGGGAATTTCAAAAGTACCTACGTTACAAGATTATTGTAAGAATGAAATGGTTACTATATGTAAAGCACCTCGGGGCAGTGACCCACTGATGCTCTCTAAGGCTCCTTTCAGAAATTTTGAGTGTCAAGAATGGGGTGCCAGAAGCCTAGACTTAGCACTTCTCCTGGGATGTGAGCAATTATTAACCAAGAAATTTGCCTGTTTCCCCTTCTTGTATGATGTTCAGGATATTGTATAATTGGTTAATATTCACAGGAAATAATCTTTTATTGAGAAAATATACTTGAGAGCACATTGTGGAGTTAGCTCTATGCTAGATGCCATGGCTCATCTAAGTACAGCTTGATTCTGCCATCAAGGAGCTTGCAGTTGAGTTACCGGAGACATGGAAAGGACACATGTCTAACACCACCAGTACAGCAGGCCCAGTGCTTAGTACTACAGGCAGGGGAGACTTCAGTGAAGAGTCTGGAGAGAGATGAGTATTACTTAAATATCTTAATTTTCCAAAGAAAGACATTATGTATGCACTTACAAAGCAGTTTATATAACAATGTGAGTTACATGATCCCATTCTCCCCCTCTCCTCTTTCTCTCTTTCACACATATGCACACACACACACGGCAAGAACACATTTAGAAGGATACACATCAAACTGCTAATTGTGAACATCTCTGACAAAGGGAGTGGGTCTGAGAGCAGAGGTTCCATTCTGCTTTTTTTATTTCTTATATGTTGATTGAATACTTTTTATAATAAATGCTTATTATTTTTAATCAGAAAAAACAGTGTAATATTTTCTTTTAGTAAAAATATATCAAAGTTAAGTCCCTGAAAAAGTTCCATTTATCTCTCACAGTCATGATTTTAACTTGATAGTCATACAACTTGTTCTTCCATTACAAATGAAAATTATGCAGTTCATTAATGTAGGTATTTGCAATACTCACAAACACTTTGTCATTTTGGAATGATAAACAGCTTAAATCCATATACTACTTGTGCTAAAAAAAAAAAAAATTTCAGGATCTTGTTTGATAAAGAATTTAAACTGTTTCCAAGATAACCAATCATATCTCTAGAAAGATTAACCAAGCTTGTACCTCCTTCTTCATTTTAAATGCTCAGCTCTCTTCATTTCTTCATGGAAACCTGAAACGTTGACCCACCTACCCACACACACACATAGATACACACACAACTTCGCATTTTACTTGCTTTCCATCAAGGACAAAAGGTACGACAAAACTAAATATACGCCTATTGATCTTTGAACTGTTTACTGCAGGCAGCTGTTTCATGATCTTTTCTGTCTTTATATATCATAAACGATGACAGCCAAATGTTATGTGATTGTTCACAGAAGAAGAATATTAATTTTGTATGAATTCCCAGGTAACTGTTCTTAAATTTATGACCTTTCTTCTTGCTTTTCTCCTGCATAGATATTGTAACCCAAGAATATGGCAATAATATCCGGTAAAATATTAAATTTACAGTTTAATTCTCTTTACCAGAACTATCCGGTAGCCACATAACTAATTTTTAATTCCCTATCAGTCACTTTTTAATAGCAAAAAGAACTCTGTAAAATTAATTTTTAAAGTCTTTTATTTAATGCAAGTTATCTAAGATATTACCATTTCAACATGTAAACAATATCAAGATTATGATTGAGATATTTTACACTTTTTTTGTATGAAATCTTCAAACTCCAGTGTTCATTTTCCATGTACAGCACGTCTCAGTTTGGCGACTGGAAACCCCAGTCGCCTTTTGTGGCTGAAGTCTCCCATATCAAACAGCTGAGATCGAGACAGTGGCTGTTACTTTCTTAAACCTGCTGTTATCACTTTATTCTTGGCAGATTTAAAGGTACAAGATATTTCATAAGGTTTCTTTCCTTCCTAAAATTTAGTTCATAATTGTGTCAAATTGCCTTCCTTAATGGAAAATATTTTATTTTTACTTTTCATCACTATTTATTTATCCTTTTGATGGATTTTTCCTACCAATAACTAGCCTTCTAAGGAAACTACAATATAAATACTTATTTAGTATCTGTTAAATGATTTTCAGCAAAAGGTATAGTCTTGACTTTTAGACAAATGTAAAGTGAATGCATTCTGAAAAAGTTATTTTACTCATATGAGTGAAGTAAGCAGGTGTTATAACTGTTTCAAAGGAAAAGTCAGAAAAGCATGAATTTTTATGGAGGTAAACAATGGTGAGATGAGTTGCAAAAGGGAACATAGCTGTTTGTCCCACAAGAGGGAAGAAGTCAGTTAAATCACTACCAGGTAGGACTGAGCTCACAGTCAGATACTTACATTTACAAAGAGTTACAAATTAGCTCAAAGACATTGAGTAGAACTAGAATCTGATAACCCAAAAGGGTATACTGTAGATAATGCAGAGTTATCCATTAAAACACAAAATGGGTTTTACAAATAAAATTAGTAAATCTTGATATATTATTGGGTTGGCCAAAAAATTCATCTGGGTTTTTCTGTAACATGTTACAGAAATGAACATTTTGGCCAACCCAATACTTTTGTTGACTATATGTTGCTGAAATGTGGTTATAACATATCATGAATATACAGAATATACCTCCAATGACAACAGTCTATCAGCATTAACCACATTTTATGTCCTCATTAAATTATATTTATTCAATTATTCTTACTTAAAATTTGAAGCACATTAAAAGTTTGTATGCTGCTGCTGCTACTGCTGCTAAGTCACTTCAGTCGTGTCCGACTCTGTGCGACCCCATAGACGGCAGCCCACCAGGCTCCCCTGTCCCTGGGATTCTCCAGGCAAGAACACTGGAGTGGGTTGCCATTTCCTTCTCCAGTGCATGAAAGTGAAAAGTGAAAGTGAAGTCGCTCAGTCATGTCCGACTCTTCGCGACCTCATGGACTGCAGCCTACCAGGCTCCTCCATCCATGGGAGTTTCCAGGCAAGAGTACTGGAGTGGGTTGCCATTGCCTTCTCCAAAAGTTTATATCTACATCTAATTTGCCATTTGTTGTTCAGTGGCTAAGTCTTGTCAGACTCTTTGCAACTAGTTATGGAAACTAAGATACATTTTAAAAATTAAATTGGCTCATTATCTCCTCTTATCTCTAGGTTTACCATCTGCTTCTATAAAACCTTTTATCATAACTGATAAAAGGTTGATATTTTAACTAAGCTGAGGTTGGCTTCCTCTGTATTTGGAACAACTTGTGTTAAGAAACTAAAGAGTTGGTGGGGGGTGGGATGGGGAATAACAAGGAGAAAACAGACAAAATGGTAGACCCAGAGAACGCACATTATAAATACTATGACTAAAACGTATCTGTACTTAGGCCTTTGAATCTGATAATCCATTTAAGGCTACCTTGGCATCAAGCCCCAGTTCTGCTTTATTGTAAACTTAGGCAAGCCTGAAAGATTATGCTTCGTTTTTCTCTTTGATGAGTCATAGAGTGATATTAGATGCTTGTTAACACCTCCAGCAATATGATTCTTTGAAAGGGAGATCTCCAAAAGTACATTTCCACCTGAGCACCTCCCCCACAGGTATTAAAACAATGGGAAACAGAATCTGGCCCCATGCTGAAACCAGCCTTCCAGCACTGGATAAGTAGGTTTGGCTCTTTCCAAGCAGTCTCCCTGCCCTCCTGGTGGTGTCATCCAACCCATATGATGAGAGTTTGCAGGCTGTTGCAAAGGAACAGATGACCAAGCTTTTTGCACATTCTGCGGGATTATCACTCTGTTTCGGCTTTCACTGAAGAAGTTCCCAGCTCTCAAGTTCATAAGGTAGACATTGAATAAAAATTTTCATTCCTATGATTTTAGAAATGAAAGCACAATGATTTAGAGAAGAAAACCATTTCCTTTTGCCTCACAAGCGGGAAAAGAAATACAGCAGAACGAATATGCCAAAGCAGGGAGAAATGGCTGGTGGCATCCTAACAGCACATATGGGAGTGTCGGGAAATTCCTTGTGGGACAGGGTGACAGAGCAGAACAAGGGATGGGAAGTCAGGAGCCGCAGGGGCTGCACCCAGCTCTGCTAATTCTTACTCATCCTCAGGGAGCCTTGCCAAGCTTACCCCAGGTGTGGTCATGTTCCTCTAATTGGATAAGCTTTTATTTTTAATTAATTCTTTTAAAAGTAAGAAAAAATAGCATTGGGAAGTATTAAAATAAATCAGCATTTTTTTTTTTTTTTTTTTGGCAAGCATCAAACTTTTAGATCCCTGGTAGAACCCAGCTCATAAATGTGTAAGGTGGTGTGTGCATCCTCAGTTGCTCGGTCAAGTCTGACTCTTCGATCCCACGGACTGCAGCCCACCAGGCTCCTCTGTCCATGGGATTCTCCAAGCATGAATACTGGAATTGGTTGCCATTTCCTTCTCCAGGGGATCTTCCCAACCCAGGGATTGAACCAGCTTCCCCTGTATTGCAGGCAGATTTTTTTTTTTTTTTTTAATATCATCTGAGCCACTAGGAAAGCCCTAAATGTGTACTGTATGGATATAGAAAAGGAGTGTCAAAGTTCAGAAAAGAGGAAAGTCCCCTTCAGTTTCTCCTTCAGCCTGAGGACCAGGACTCTCCCCTCTGTGTAAATTTACAAAGGCCTAGCTTCCTGAAGATGTCTCTGGATCTAACCTCCATCCCGTGTGGCCATGGTCAAGGTCTGTAGGTCAGAATGCAGGGCAGTATGTGCAGCCGGGCCATGACATTTAGGAAGCAGCTGCTGTGTACCTATGTTGGGGGCTTTCAGAGTGAATATTTCCATGGAGTGGTTTTATCAACTATTTCTCTTTTCAACACTTCCTATTATCTGTTATGACCTTTTTCCTAATAGAAAGAAGTGTTAAGGAGAACACTGGCCTTAAAATTTTCTTTTTCCAATGCATATCATAGCTACTATTTTCAAGCACTAACTTTTTTGGATAAAATATACTTTTGAAATACTGTATTTCGAAATTCAGTTGACTCTCTTCAAAACTGTCAAGAAAACCAACTTTTAAAAGTGATTTTAAAAATGACAGATTATGTACTGTTTGGGGGAAGTAAAGTTAATAGTGAACAGACCCCTAACTTGCTAGGTACAGTAAATGCATTCACAGCCAGCACCTTCTACTCCTACAGTGGGATCAGGCCCAGAGACTGCCTTTGGAGGCCTGGACTATTAGACTATCACTGGCTTTTCCATCTCCACCTCCCTCAGCTAACGTTTTCCTTCCACTTGCTTTACTGCAGATCAGAGAAGAAATGGAGTGTAAAAGTTCCCTACCATAAGGCTGTCTTTCTTTCCGCTTTTTAGTTGGATTGTCTATTTAGAAAGAGAGCACATACTCATTTTGGAAAATGTAAATAATGCATCATCATGGATAAAGAAGAAAGCACAGATGCTTGTAATCTTACCTCCATTGATATTTCTTGAAAAAAATTCCATGCTTCTCTTTTTAGAGAGCTGTATAATTTAATGTGAATGGAATGATACTGAACATGTTATTTTGCAACCTGATATTATTATTATTCAAAAATACACTGTGGGGATCTTTCCATGCCAATCTTTTTCATAATTGACATCATCCTTTTCATGGTCATACAATATTTCACTCTGTGATACATCAGCTATCATTGATCTAATCAGCCACTTACGGATGATCATGACAGAAAAAGATGAAACTGAAATAAAGTGCATAAATAAGACTGTAGGTCCAAGGCAAGAGTCCAGAAACAAAGCTATCCAATAGTGCCAGATGGAACTATGAGAAGATTAATGCCAAATCCAAGGCAGCAAATGATCAGCTGAGGAGATGGAATATCCAGATGTTCTGGCAGTGTTAGAAGAAGGGGTTGTTATTATTATGAACATGATGCCAGAGCTCCTCTATGAACCAGAAATTATGTGTGGGGTTCAGAGTCTAGGAGGTAAACATAGCTCAGCTAAAGATATAGTCAGAGCCTTCAGACTAGATAATGGCTTAGTGCAAAGGTACAAAGGCAATCAGACATACCTGTTAGGCTGTACACACTAGTACAGGCTATGATGTACAAGTTGATATCCAGCCAGGAGACACAGGCAGGAGCTGATTCCCAACATCCAGGTGAGGGGCCTAGGTTCCACAGGATGTGAGGAAGAGGTAGGGAGTAGACTTCAGGGGACTGAGGACAGCATCTCTGAATCTGATGTATGCATAGGACCACAAAACCTGGGAGGAGACACAGGACAGGAGCTTTCAGAACCTTGCCCTGGAAATCCAACAAGTGCTCTGGATTTCAGAGAAAGCTAAACACTGCTGATGCTGCTGGTTGAAGAGAAAGCCAGGTTATCTGTGATGTCTTCACAACAGACCAACACTTTGTAAAGAAGGTATGCAGTTTTCTAGTGAATTGAAGAGCTGCAGGCAGCCAGATCTCAGAAGTCAGGCCAAAGTAACTCGCTAATTCTCAGCTAAGAAAGGTGGGCTGAGCCTTTGCCAAGCCATCTAGCTTTATCCCGTTCTACAGTTCTAGTGGGCACCCAGCCAGCAGATCCTTAGCTTTATTCTACATGCTTTTTTTTTCATTCATTCATTCTTTCAATAAATATTTATTGAGCACCTGCTGTGTGTCAGACACTCTGCTCTGTGCTGCAAACAGATAAATAAAACATAGCCCTTGCTCATTTCAAAGCAAAAGAGAAATCCTACTACACTACAACTGTGAGAGAGAGTCTATAGAGAAGTTTGAGTTGAAAGAGGAATATTTTTATGCAAAAAAAGACTAGCATCACTTTAAAAATCAATAGGAGACTTGGGGTGGGAGAGATAAGCATTTGGCTAATATCTCAAATAGTACTTCTTATGAACTCAGTGGCTTCAAGGCACCAAATTAGTTAGGGTCATATTCATACTCACCAAATATTTATTAATCACCTACTATTTGCCAGACATTATTCCAGGCCCTGGGGATACAGTAGAAAGAAGAGAGACACTGAAATTTATGGCCTGGTGGTAAGGGAAGAAAATAAACAAGAAAAATACCAGTGACAAGGGCTATGCAGAGAATTAAGTTATAATAATATGAGAGGCTGCTTTAGCCTCAGTGGTCAGGCATGCCTCTTTGAGGAACTGATTTTGAAGCTGAACTCTGAATGGAAAGAAGGATTAGTGCAAAACCTCCAAGCCTGGAATGTATGCAATAAGCCTGTAGGAACAGCAAGAAGAGGCTGTGACTGGAGTAGAGGGGCAAGGGGCAGGGTGGCAGGGGGAGAGGTCATTGTGGAGGCAGGGACCGGTCATGCACATGACTTTGAGGCCTGTAGGACATGGGGAAGAGCTATGGACTAAGCAGGCAGCACGCCCAGTTACCTAGGTACTCAAAAAAATAAAAATAAAAAATAGGAAGATTCTTGATCTGGGTACTTCTTACCCTGTAACATTGATGGCACCACTGAGTAAATTTCATTTTGTCAGAACCTGATTTTAGGAATGCATTTACTGCATTTTCATACCTTAGGATCTAGTCATTCATTTCACATAAAATTGGTAAGTGCCTACTAGGTGGAGAAGTAGCAGTCAAGGGGAGGTGTGAATGACAAGAAGAGGCTGACCACGTGAAGACTGTCTAGGGCTGGAGGAGCTTTCCAGGCAAAGGAGGGAACAGCAAGTGGGAGCACTGCAGCCAGGAGCTTGCTGAGTCCAGAAGGGACTAGAAGGCCCGGGTGGCTGGGGCCCAGAGGGCAAGAGCAAGAGTGTTAGAGGTACAGCATCTGGTTCAGAGGGCTCCTTAGGCTGTGGCTCTTCTGTGTGTTACAAGAAGCTGAGGTAGTGTCCTAATGCTTGCATTTTGAAAAGATCCCTCCCACTGCCATGTAGAGCTTAGAGTGTGGGAACCCAAGAAAGGAAACCCAGAGACCCCTGAAGAGGCTGAGACCACAGTGTGTGTAAGATGTGATGTCCACACGGGCTAAGCAATGGCCTTGGGGGAAGGGACAGTGAGCAGATTTAGAACAGATTCTGAAATGAACCAGGCAGGACATCATGATGACAGAATAGAGCAAGAGGAACCATGAGTGGCTCCTGAGTTTGGATCCTGAGCTCCAGGGCAGATGATGGTGGCAGTAAGTTGGGGGGTAGACTTCAAGAGGTCGGCTTTGGGTAGCAGTGGGAATCAGAAGAGGGTTGAGGTAGCAGTGTATGGGATATATTTTCCATTGCTCGTATTTGCAATTTCCACCAGACATCCAAGCAGCAGTGTTGAATTGGCAGTTAGATATTTGAGTGTGGGGCTTAGGAGAGAGGTCAGGGTTAGAGATGTATGCAAGGGATCACCAGCATTAAAACCCTGAAGCTTGTGCACACTGGTCCTTCCTAGCACAGACTGGAGAGAGGGTGCTGAACACACGCTGCTCTCTTCCTCATGCTCTTCTCTGGGAAAGTAAATGACACTGGGAAACAATCTGCTTTAAAAGATCAAGAGGATCCAACGGACTTCTTGGTGATCCAGGGGTTAGGCCTGTGCCTTTCAACACAGGGAGTGCAGGTTCAATCCCTGGTGGGGGAGCTAAGTTCCCATATGCCTCACCGGCCAAAAAACCAGAACATAAACAATAGATGCAACATTGTAACAAATTCAATGAAGACTTTTAAAATGGTCTACATTTTAAAAATGTTAAAAAATAATAAATGAATAAAGAGAATCTAGACAGCCACATTTTCAGCAACAACCAAAAAGAGGCATTGTCAGAGTTCGATGTGACTTGAGAAAGCTTCTGAAATTCTGACCTAATCTTCCAGTGCATAATTTTATTAGATGTGTACCTTTTATTTATTTCTGCTTTTATGAACTTCCTCTTCAGTCATATGAGGATGTAGCTGAGGATCCTCATATATAACTTCTGCCAAGAGGTGAAATAGTTTATGCATGTTTCCTTGAGAGAAATTTAATCATTTGCATGATTCTTCAAGATATGAATTTACAGTTAATATTCTCCACCAAGGAATATTAGTAATATAAAGTATTTTGATCAGATTATTTCTGATAAAATAAGAAAGTCTGAAGGGTGTTAATGAAAAACAGTAGCTAAATCACACATAAAATGTGCTTATACCTTAAAATCACATTCTGTGGAAACAAGAATAGGCACATCTAGCTTTTAGAAAAATACAATGTATGGACAACAATGCTGCTATTCATTATGTAATGATAATTGTAATTATCTCTGCTAGGTTGTTTCTATGTAATTTAATTATTCACTCTAACACAGAATAATATTATTAAAGAATAAAGATGGTAATTTTTAATATGTTCTGCCCTGGGGTGAGAGTAGGATGTTTAATTAATGAACCACCCTCTCTGTTACCTTATGGATGACTCATTGATAAGATGTGTGCAATATAGCAGGCTGTTAGGTGTTCTCCCCTGCTAATGGATTATTCAAATCATTTTCTCAACCAGAGTGGAAAAAAAGTCACTGTCTGTAACCCAGAAATGATATTGGCAAAGAAGCTGAATAATCAGCAGAACAGCTTGGAATAGTGTTCGTTCTGGACGACTGACAAAATACAAAGAGAAAAAAAAAATCTTCTTTCGGGCTTGATGCAAGGCTGAATCCAGTTCAGATTTTCTTGAAAGTGGCCTACTTCTTTGCCTCAGATGTTTCATATTTTTGAATGTTTCTAAAAGATAAAGTTCCCCGAACCTATTATAAGAAGAAGTCTTTAGTAAAAGGCATCTTACCAGTATTACCATTTTCCTTCTTTAAAGACCATGGATCTTTTCAAACCTTTAGCAGAAAGAAGTAAAATTAGAAAAGCTGCCACAAATTTTATCCTACTCCACAGCCTACCCCAAACGTGGGTTTATAACTAATATTCGTTATGATTAACCATAATAATTTTTTGACCTTTATGTCATTTATATAAAATTAATATGAGGTGGTTAAAGTTTGGGAATAGATTGGATTCTGAAAGACACACATTCATGTGTGCTCAAACACACAAAAGCCTATGTGTCTCAGGAAAATGAATATATCCACATTTTTAATTAAAGAAGAATGATCCAAAATATTTAATAAATACTCCAAGTGCTTTATAAAACACTAAAAATGTTTTGCTGCATATGTAATCTGGCCTCTATAGCAATGAAAATGTTTCGCTATTAAAGGATCTGACCATATACGGGCCAGACTTCCAAATTTGGTATGAACAGCTCCTGCTCTAACAGCAACAATTAGGCAACGTGCACGTGTCTTCATAAGGACCAAGATCATGGGTAAACTACTAAAAAAATCACTCAGCACTTGCTTTTTGGAAAAAAGCATAATGTTAGATACTGGCTAAGTAATTATGCTAAAGTATGAATATATATTTAATAATTTATATAAGTGTAGATATACATATGTAATTGGTCCTGCTTTAAAGGAGATTCCAATCTGTCAAGGGAGAAATAAATATTTAACTAAATACTAGTGATTTAAATGAGATAAATCTCTCAAAACTCTTGGTTTTATTACATAATCTGTCAGAATCGTAGGCTTATTATTCTTTAATAAATGTAAGGAGAAGTGAAAAATGCAAAAGCTCCTTCTTTTGGTTGCTAAAAAATGTACATATATTTATATCTTTTAAAAACATTTTGTGTGTGTGTGTGTGTGTTAGTTGCTCAGTTGTGTCTGACTCTTTGTGATCCCATGGACTGCAGCTCAGCAGGCTCCTCTGTCCATGAAATTCTCCAGGCAAAAATACTGGAGTGGGTTGCCATTGCCTTCTCTGGGGGATCTTCCCAACCTAGGGATCAAACCTGGGTCTCTTCCATTCCAGGCAGATTCTGTACCATCTGAGCCACCAAGGAAGCCCCTTTAAAAAACATTTAGCAACAACTTTATAGACAAGGAAACAATTAGACAGTCAGCGTTTCAGAAGTTAAAAGTTAAAATTGTCAAGACCTAGTGACCGTCTCTGGAGTCCAGGTGTCCTCAGTAACTATTTTATAAATAACATTTTCAAGGACAGGTTTTCAAGTAGCGGAAATCAGAAAAGAATGGTGTAGTTACCTAAGTCTCCACAGTAAGCCAGAGTTCAAGACTGATACTCTCTCTTGTGGGTGTTCTCAAGTTCAGAATTCTTTTTTTTTTTTACTTTAATTTTTATTATATATTGGAGTATAATTGATTTACAATACTGTATTAGTTTCAGGTGTACAGCAAAGTGACCCAGTTATTCACACACATATACCCATTCTTTTGCAGATTCTTTTCCCATAAAGGTTGTTGCAGAATTCTGCATAGAGTTCCCTGCATTATACATTAGGTCCTTGTTGATTACCCATTCTATATGTAGTATTGTGTGTATGTTAATCCCAACTCCTAATTTATCCCTCCTCCCCAACTTTCCCCTTCGGAAACCGAAAGTTTGTTTTTGAACAAATTCTTTTTTATTAAGCAAGATAGTGTCTAAATATCTATGTCGGCAAGGGAAATGGAAGCATCTCTTTTTCCTGAGATTCTTTTCACTAGAAGATGTTAATGGAGGAATTGGGCTCTCAAGGCTAATCACTAAAATCTTATTTGTTAGCATCAAGAGAAAAGGGAAGCTTTAAGAAACTCAAATTTATAATATGGAACTAGCAATCATGGAATACTACTTAAATAGCAGAGATATGTGATGGACTTTGGTAACACCTAATAAACAGCACCTCCTGGAATTCACACCCTGACATGGTTCCCTCACACTGATTCTAGGTTTGGCCATGTTGAGCATGTTGGGTAACAGAACGTTAGTAAGCATGATGTGAGCTGCGGTTTGGTAAGTGCAGCTTTGAATGGCAGGATCAGGAAAACTCACAGTTTTTATTTAACAAAAGGGAATTAGTGACGGTTTTTAAACAAAAGGGTTGACAGATTCAAAGTAGTGCTTCAAGAATATGATTTGATTGTGGTGTGTAAACTAGAGTCACAGGGAGAAGCTTGGGTGGTGATCAGGGTAGAGAGAACACTTGAAAGATTATCATTCTCTAAGTTGGCCTCTGCATTAGAATAGAAGAGCAGACAATCAACGCTGAGATTTCTGTTTATTAATAAAGGACCACAAGAAGGGACTAAAGCACCATGGTGATGCAGTAGCTTTCTTTAACCACTAGGGGCAGGGGTGGACAGTTCTAGCCAAGTCCCTCCAGAATGTTCTCCAGGATCCATTCATCCTTTCATGGTCATGAGAACAAAGACAGCAACAAGGCAAGCTCATGGCATTTGTCTTTTGGTTTTATCTCCTTTCCTGGCATCCCATGAAGGCACACTCCAACTCATTCCAAGGACTCCAGAAATTTCTAACTAATCTGGATGGCTCACTTCCAACATAATGATCTAAATTTGCATTCTCCTGATTTTCAGAATTCACAGCTCAAAAATCCTAAGTTGCTCAAACTTTACAAATAAGGCAAAGAAGTCATAGTTAATAGTGTATAGAAAGCCATAAAAAGACAGTAAAGAAGTAAAATATTTTTTTTTTTTTTTTAGAAGTAAAATATTTTTAAATGACAGTAAAATGATGATGTATTCGCATGACCATGAAGCCAAGAGTGAGTATCAAGACCCAGGTAGGAAGGAGGCGCTGCCAGCAGAAGAAAGCACTGGATGCTTTGCACCTGACTTCCGGAAGTTACACAAAGAGGTCCTCCCGAGAGAGTAGCAGATTCATTCTGTGTATCTGGGAAAGTGTGTCATCATAAAGATTTCAGATAAAGTCCTAAGAGGGACAGGCCAACAGTGGGATGCGCCATCCTCCTCAGGGTGAACGGAATTTTGTAAACAGTCAAAGTGGAGAGGTGAAGGCAAGGTGAGCCTGGGACCAGGAGACTAGCTATAGGTGTGGCCTAGAATAGAGCACATACTGGTCCTAATTAGTGGCCACAATTACAGCACATGGAGGCTTGTATTCAGGAAGATGTTGGAGTATTGTGTTGGCCAAAAAAGTTAGTTCAGGTTTTTCTGTAAGGTCTTATGGAAAAATCCAAACGCACTTTTGGCCAACCCAATAGAAGCATAACCTTGGGAACTCACATAGGGGACTCTCCTAAGTGGACTTGGAATCAGATGAGAGTCATCCTGCCTCAAAAGACTGAAGCTGCCTATTTCAGAAGCTGAATAAGTGGGGACTAACCAGAGTAGGCCAGAAGTGTCTGTCAAAGCATCATAGTATGGAAGCCAGATAGGTACCCCTTTTGGATAAGTCATGGGGAGTGAGGAGAGAAGAGCCCCCAGGAATATTTATCAGCGATTTTGTTACTCACAGTTTGTGGAGTAATCCATGCTGGGTACACTTGATTGAGGCCAGTGCTGATTCCTGGGGGGAAGAGGGCACAGCTGTCAATCAGTGCCATTCTTCCAAATCAGGTGAGCAGCCCCCGGGGTGACAGTGGGAAGTCAGGGCTACAGACTGACTGGCTGATTCCCCCACTCTCCAGTCCTCCCACGACACCCCCTCCTAGCAATCCCCAGGACCAATTTATTCCAACCATCTGCTTTTCTCCGCTTCTGTTCCCAGGCTGCAAATGATGCTGGAGAAATCAGATACCTGTGCCAGTTGGCACCAGGACAACCTCAGCTGGGCCCTCCATACTACTCAGCAATCCTTTCACGTGTCCTAAATACTTTCTATTTACAGTGCCTGAAGCAGCTGTTCCAAAGCCTTTTATTTTCCTCAAAATCCCTCTCTCTCTTCCCTTTCCTCATTCTCAGCTACTGACCCTGCTTCTACCTCACAGAGAAAATAAAAGGCATCATCTCTGCTCCCCTAGTCCCTAAAATAGTACCCCAAACACAGTGTGTGTGTGGGTGTGTGTTAGTCACTCAATTGTGTCTGACTCTTTGTGACCCCGTGGACTGTAACCTACCAGGCTCTTCTTCCATAGGGATTCTCCAGGCAAGAATACAGGAGTGGGGTGCCATGCCCTCCTCCAGGGGATCTTCCCAACCCAGGGATCAAACCCAGATCTCCTGCATTGCAGGCAGATTCTTTACCATCTCAGCCACCAAGGAAGCCCCCAAACATAGAAGGGGTGCAATAAATAAATGAGTGAATTTATGATGAATGATAATTGGTACATGTCAGTTTCTCTTCCTTCCTAGCCATGTATCAGGACCTATTCTTGCTTCCTTCATGCCTACGTAAGAGAGAAAATTCTGTTTTTAAGGCCAGTCCCTCCAGTGAGGCTCCCAGTTCTGTCTGCCCCCATCTCTCCCAGGATTCAGCTGCATTGCTGATGTCCGCCACCTTCTGTATCTCTTTCCATCCTCTACACTTCAGCCCCCACACATGGTCTGAAGGCTGTGGCTCAGTGTCATCCAGCAGCTATGTGCTGAGCACCTATTGCATGTAAGGCCCTGCCCTTAGCACTAGAGAGAGATTGGTGGGCAAGAAAACAGAAAATAATCTCCTGCCCTTTAACGGAGGGAAGGCAGATCACATCCTAATGAAGGAAACAAGTTATAAATAGATGTGTACAAACGCCTTAGGAAAAAAATATGCAGGAATGGGGCAGAGAGTACTAGGGCAGGAGTGGAGATGGTCCTTTATGGAGCCATCAGTAGTGGGGAACACTGAGCTAAGATCTGAGGGCAGTGAAGGAGTAAGCCATGTGGAAAATCGGCATTCGAAACAGAGGGCACGCCCGGTGAAGGACCAGGGCCAGGGCGGGTGTGTCCTTAGTGTAAGTCGGGAGTGACTCAGAAGATGGTGGCTGGAGCAGCGTGGGGAGGGGACTGGAACAGGATGGGAGGTCAAGGGGACCAGGCCCGCAGGGCCTTGGGGATGCACTGCGGGCCTGGACTCTGGGTAAACTCAGAAGCTCAGGGGAAGGTTTCAAATAGAGGGATGACACGAGCTGACATAGATAAAGGATCCCTCTGGCTGCGGTGTTGCAAATTAAAGGGGCAGAAGGAGAAACAGGAAGCGTGGTGAGGATCACCCAGGCCCACCATCCTGGCCCATCTTCATTCACTCCTCTCGGCTTTAGGTTTCCACTGCCCTTCTGAAAATACCCTTGGCTAAGGTCACAGATAAGTGCCAAATGCCAGGCCCTGGAGCTTCTGCTACATGTCTGTGCTCCTTTATGAAACCTCAGGGCCAAAGCAAGCCCACCCGTGCTCTTACCTGTTACAGGTGCTGCCCAGGCAGAAGACCCCTCCTGTCCGGTGCAGGGGAATCACAACAGCCCTTGAGGCCTGACTCTCTCTTCCCCATCTAACTTAGAGCATTGTTTGCAGACCAAAATCCTGTGAAGGCTGACAGGTGATGGGAACTGAAAGGACCCCCTCACCCTCCGCAAGACGGCAGACTTCTCACCTCCCCAGAATCGGCCTCACATAGGCAGGTGGTTCAGAGCTGCCACACCTCAGTTTTCCTAAGAATCCCCTCATCTGAAGTTTTGTGTCAATTGTCAGCATTTTTAAATGTTGGTAATGCACTTAAATTTTGAAAAACATTTTATGAGCCAAACAAAATGTATTTATAAGTCATATGCAACCAGTCAGGCACCAGTTTGCCGCTTAGAGGAATTTTTTTTTTGAAACCTAATAAGCTATAGTGCAGGAAATAAACAAAAAATGCCTCTTCCTTTCTCTCTCCTCCCACCACTCTTTCCTCAGACTCTTCTGATGAGCCCTCTGCTCTTTTCCACACCTTAATACTGGTGTTGCCCCCAGAGTTCTCCTTACGCTTCTCAAACTATATGCATCAAGACTGCTCCTTTATACTTCTTTGATTTCTAAGTATCTATATGCCAGTGATTTCCATATTTAAGAAGGCTAACCTGAGCCTCTTTCTTAAGCTTTAAAACCATTCTTCTTCTGATCTTGAACACGTGGGTGCTCCTGAACTTCTCACATTCAACTAAGGTGAAATTAGGGCCACTGTGTTCCTCTCAATATTCGACCTTACACCATTCCCCCTTTCTTTCCTCTGTGTTCCTCAGCGTAGTAACACTACCCGCTGAAAGAGAGAAACCACAAAATCTTAACACCTTGCCACAGTAAGACTGGATTGCTTGCTCCCCAGCCCAGTGTGGGTCACTGTCCGCTGCAGCCCCGCAGGGGTGGGGTGGTGGGGAAGTCCTGCTCCAAGCACTGCTCAGGGCCAGCCTCCTTTCGTCCTGTGATGTGGCATCTTCAACAGCTTGCCTGGAAGGTTACTGCAGATGGAGAAGAGAGAATGCACAGACCTGGACGTGGGATGTGCGTCACCTCTGCCCACATTGCACTGTGCAGATATTTACCCCTGACCAATTGCAGAAGGTCTAGGCAGTGATGGAGAAGGCAATAGCACCCCACTCCAGTACTCTTGCCTGGAAAATCCCATGGATGGAGGAGCCTGGTAGGCTGCAGTCCATGGGGTTGCTAAGAGTTGGACACGACTGAGCGACTTCACTTTCACTTTTCACTTGCATGCATTGGAGAAGGAAACGGCAACCCACTCCAGTGTTCTTGCCTGGAGAATCCCAGGGATCGGGGAGCCTGGTGGGCTGCCGTCTATGGGGTCGTGCAGAGTTGGACACGGCTGAAGCGACTTAGCAGCAGTAGCAGCAGCTAGGCAGTGAACTCAGCTGTGTGCCCTGGAAGAGGAGAAGGAAGAACACGGCACATTGCTGGGGCTCTCAGTCAGGCTACACAGACCTCCAAGAGAGAAATGGGAGAATCAACCTGCATTTTGTGGGTTGAATCTTAGTAGTTCTGCCTCAGAAAATTCTCACCCCTTCTGCTCTTTTTAAGCCTCAACCTCATCACTTCTCACTGGAGCCTTTGACACAGCCCTTGTCCTTCACTGGCATATTATTGTTGCCATCAGGAGGAAAACCAATCCTGCTCTGCTGCTGCTAAGTCGCTTCCATCGTGTCCAACTCTGTGCGACCCCATAGATGGCAGCCCACCAGGTTCCCCCGTCCCTGGGATTCTCCAGGCAAGAACACTGGAGTGGGTTGCCGTTTCCTTCTCCAAAGCATGTAAGTGAAAAGTGAAAGGGAAGTCGCTCAGTCATGCTCTAGCTGACTTTAATTGACCTTCTTAGTTTCCTCCTTCAATCCTTTCTGCAACTCCCTCTATGCCCTACACCAGAATTCCTTACATTTTTCTTCAAATAGCTGCCCAGAGTTTGTGTGTGTGCGCGCGCCAGGGGTATTCCTTTGTTCTAGAATGTCCAGCCCTGCCTCCACCACCTCAAAAATCTTCTTTGAGCCTCAATACCCATCTCAAATGTCACTTTTTCTTAGAAACCTTCCCAAACCCCATAGTCAGAAATAATTTGTCTGTGTGTCCAAAACAATTCCTATTACAGTATAGCATTTTAGCACATTTACTTATAAATGTTTTTGTGTATCTCTGCTCCCATAAGACTGGGGATTTCTTGAGGAGGACTATGTTTTATGTATAATTCCTTTGGCTCTATTTGCCAACCCTAAATATTATTTAAAACTGGCACACACAAATGCTCAGCTGATGCTTGGTGAATAAATGAATTTTTTGGTAATTATACCATAATGCAAATTAGAACTCTACATTTTTAGACTAATCCAGTCTACTATTTTTCTTCATTTCAGAGTTTTACTGTTTATGCTTGTAGGGAAAGGGAAAATTAGCCAAGATGGTGTGATCAGGCTCTCTCGCTCCACAGCATCTCACTCTTGCCCCATGTTTTGTAAATAATGATTATGTAACATCTGAGATCACTTATAGAGCTGTGCATGCATGTCTTGAGGTATTCATATGGACATGGGCTACTTTTGTTATATAAACCTCACCTGGAAAAGCCCTGGTGCTGGTGTGTGGTACACCTGTATGAGCTTCACCATTTAAGCCCTGGCTGCTGCTGTGTTGGGGCTCTACACTAGAGCAGCATCGTGGTTATGTTGTATAAGATTATGTTAGGGCTACATTATGGTTATGTTGTGCCTGCTGCGTTGGCTGCTATGTCAGCCAGGAGCAAGGCTGTGTTATGGCCACCATGCCAGCCAGGGAGAATAAACATGTCTGCAGTTCCTAGGGCTCCTCGAGTCTCTGTCCAGCCTCTTAGCTCATGCCTTGCCTACCCTGGGTTCAGGGGACAGTGCAACAGTATGAACTATGTGAATAGCAAGACAATGCTGTAGGAGCTATTAGCTATCTAAATCTCATAGATTGTGTATGAAAACTTAGTAAAAGTAGCATCCTTCAACAGCTAAGTTAGCAAATTTTTCTCTGAGGACTGTAAAGAATCCTATAGTGAATTTTTGGTTACATCTCAGCAAGAGGTAGGACCTTCTGGATCTCACCCTCTTCATCTAACTAGTTTTACAAATTGCAAATCCTAGACTCACTAAAGAGTAGGTAAAGGAGAACAGACATTTGATGGTTTTCTGAGAACCAGTTATTTCTTCCACTTCTACTTACTTAGAGTCATTTCCAATAAGAAAGTGAGTACAGGCAGGGCAAAGGTGGGAATCTCAATTAATCCAGTGCCACCTGACTTTAAAACTTGGATAAAGGCTACAATGGGTTTTGATACTACCTAGTAATTTCAGATTGCCTTGCCTTTCTTGTCCTATTTATCATGAATAAGTAGGAGTGAGTGATAAGGAGAGAGCCTCACTATTAAATGAGACATGCAGAGAACACTAACTTGCTTGCCCACATCTCTGCCTCTCATACCCAAGCTGAATGTCAAGGTAGTGAATTAAAATTATTCATACCCTTGGCCTCATCTATCACATCTACGTGAATGACTTCCAAATGTATGTCTTGAGTTTAGATGTCTCCTCCAAGTTCCCTGGATCTGACTGACTCTGGGCATTTCCACTCAGATGACCCAGGAGACTCTAATTCAGCATGTCAAAAACTGAATTAATCACCCTCCCCCTGCCCCCCAAGCCTACTGCAGTTCCTATCATCTCTTGCTCAATTAACAATATCGTCATTCTCCCAGGCAGACAGGATTGAGAACACAAGGTCATCTTTGAGGGCTCATGCATTTCATCAACAGTCATTTCTTAGCCACATTCATTCTGTATCTGCTCAACCATTATGATAAGGTCTCATTCTGTTCTTCCTATTTTTGAATATAGGCAGCCCAGAGCCGAACACTCATAATGTCAGTCTCACAAGGAAGGGGACAGGCCAGAGCTAACAGCAGAGTCACAAAGGCAGACTGACCACATCCAGGTCTCACTCTGGCACTTAATATCTGAATGACTGGAATATCAGGTCGAAGTCTTTACATGACAAAACCAGGAGGGTGCTCTTTTACTCAGAATTTTGTGAAGTCAACAACTACAAAAAATGAACTTGTTGATTTGTCAGGAATGGACCCATGACAGATAGTTGGAAGGGTAGTTATACAAATTTAAAAGGGTATTTTCAAGGAGCTGGAAATGAATCACTGGTTGGTTGTGTGTGCTGGGCCATCCAGCTTCTTAATCATTACAATGAATTTTGTAGAGTTGAATGGCATGGAATATTTCAGTTCAGTTCAGTCACTCAGTCATGTCCGACTCTTTGCGACCCCATGAACTGCAGCATGCCAGACCTCCCTGTCCATCACCAACTCCCGGAGTCCACCCAAACCCATGTCCATTGAGTCGGTGATGCCATCCAAGCATCTCATCCTCTGTTGTCCTCTTCTTCTCCTGCCTTCAATCTTGCCCAGCGTCAGGGTCTATTCAAATGAGTCAGCTCTTTGCATCAGGTGGCCAAAGTATTAGAGTTTCAGCTTCAACATCAGTCCTTCCAATGAACACCCAGGACTGATCTCCTTTAGGATGGACTGGTAGGATCTCCTTGCAGTCCAAGGGACTCCCAAGAGTCTTCTCCAACATCACATTTCAAAAGCATCAATTCTTCAGCATTCAGCTTTCTTTATAGTCCAACTCTCACATCCATATATGACCACTGGAAAAACCATAGCCTTGACTAGATGGACCTTTGTTGGCAAAGGAATGTCTCTGCTTTTTAACATGCTATCTAGGTTGGTCATAACTTTCCTTCCAAGGAGTAAACGTCTTTTAATTTCATGGCTACAATCACCATCTGCAGTGATTTTAGAGCCCAAAAAAATAAAGTCTGACACTGTTTCCACTGTTTCCCCATCTATTTGCCATGAAGTGATGGGACTGGATGGCAAGATCTTCGTTTTCTGAATGTTGAGCTTTAAGCCAACTTTTTCACTCTCCTCTTTTACTTTCATCAAGAGGCTCTTTAGTTCTTCTTCACTTTCTGCCATAAGGGTGGTGTCATCTGCATATCTGAGATTATTGATATTCTCCCGGCAACCTTGATTCCAGCTTGTGCTTGATCCAGCCCAGCGTTTCTCATGATGTACTCTGCATATAAGTTAAATAAGCAGGGTGACAATATACAGCCTTAGGAAACTTCAAATAGGTGCTTATGCACATTCGTTAAAGTGCATAGTACCAACAGGCCATGGGGAAAATGACTTGAACCTGGCCCACCGTCAGGATCAGATCTAGAGAGATGCCTACCTGGTAACATTTGCACAGAGGAAGTGAGAACCTGGGGGGGAAAGGAGGACAACTCTAGGGACCCAGAAGCGCTGGTGTGGGAACCTCCTCTCAAAGAGATAGTCACGAACCTTGAAAAGGTATTTCTTAACTGGTCTAAGGCAGGAGAGCTCTGAAGGGTGAGGAAACAGAGGAGGTCTGCAGTGTCACGGACATAGTAAGGGCAGTAAATTGGGGGCAGTGAAGCAACGCTGGTCAGACGGTGAAGTGACAGGAAGGCCTGTGGATTCCAAACAGATGGGACTGTGGATCTGGAGGTGGCAGCTCTGATCAAATGAGACAGCCCACCTCTCCTAGAGGGAGACTGAATAACTTGGAGGGAGCTTCCAAATTTGGTTTCCAGAGAATCACAGCAGTGATATTAGGAAAGGTAATACATTTACACTCACTGAACTGAGAGGCCTGGGTTTATGTATTGAAGTAGAGCAAATTATTGTGAATGCACTTGGGTACCAGTTTGTCTCTAAGTCCTTTTCTCTAGGAAAAGAATGTTAGTCTGGTCTGCATCCTTCTTGGAACTTACATATAGTCTGTGTCTTCAAATTATCTTAAATCTGGATATCTTGTTTCTTACTCCAAGATTGTTAGTAACTAGCTTTTGCTTTTTGCTTATATGCTTGCTCAGAGCATTACCTTTATGAACAGTAATTGTCAGTTGATTTTCAGTGAAATCTTTGCATCCTTCCAATATAATCTTCAGAATGCAAACAGTGTCTTTGTGATGCTGCAGCTCTCTGCCTCCTTAGCCAGATCCAGCCTGTGTCTGTTTCAGGTCTCTCTGGTGGCCAGTTGGAGCTGGTGTAATCAGTGTTCTGGAATCTCCTGGGGGTTTTAGGTGGAGCTTTTAAAACACTTCTTTGAAAGGCAGAATTGTTTGTTGTTTAATAACAGGGCTGAAAATAGGTACCCAATCCAAGGATATGTGACTGATGTGGTATATCTAATGTTTTATTATTAATCATCTATCTCATAGTTTTCAACTATTTGCTGACTATAATTTAATTCAGATATTCATTTACCCCTAGAATTCCAGATGTATTTTTTTTTTCTAAATTACAATCTAGCCTTACTTTGAACAGTAACTAAAACTATCCTTTCTCTAATCAAAGAGAAACTTCTCTAAAAATCAATCAATCATAGGAATATTTCTAAAACCTCCAGGTAAAAGTACTCATAGTTACTCATCAAATTCACACTCAACCCCACAAAAGTGTGACCTTCTAGTATTTACTGTTAACATATATCCTTTTGGACAGGAGAATGGTCCTCTACTGAGTAGCTATGATTTGATTAAAACCAATACTTAAGTATCTTAGTTTAATATATACTTCTTTCTCCTGAAGTTGTTAAGAGTTGCCTAATTTGATCTCTGTATTTCTAGTCACTTCCTTTCTTAACCAGGGTTCTTAATCGGAGTATGATTTGAGAAACTATTTTCTCAGTTCTCCCAGTCATGGCCCTTAACTAGTACCACTCAATACATAGGGAAGAAGTTAATTTGTTACATACTATAGAGGAGCCTGGTGGTCTACAGTCCAGGGCTTGCAAGGGGTCAGACACTACTGAGCAACTAACACACACACACACACACACACACATATACACTTTTAAGACATCACAGCTCAATTCTGTTGCCAAAGACAGGAGTGGAAACTCTCAACAGGTTAATCTTAAACTCTTCTGTTCATGTCATCACCCTTCTCAGAGTCTTTCAGTGACTCTCTAGAACTATAACATGAGGTTTGAATCCTTTAACATGTAGAGCCTCCTATAATCAGGACCCAGCCTACAGTCAGGCTTTAGCCTGACCACTGGCATCTCTCCAGTTTTTCAACCCACGTTGGGTCACACCAGAAAGTACTCTTCCGGCATTTCCCTCCATGCCTACCACCCTAGTCTCTGTCCCCATTCACTTTTCAAGGCCAAGCTCAGATGTTACCTTCTACATGAAACCTTCCTGACTCTCACTTCTGGATGATCTCTACCAGATTTTACTTTTTTATTTTGTGGCACTTACTACTGTCCGTCTTTTCTTTGAGTGCTCCTCCTGTCAACCCCTTTGGCCTGAAAGCTTCCCAAGGGAGGAACACTGCATCCTCTTTTCACCCCTTATGCTCATGACTAAGAGGTATAACGTCCATAAAGCTTCAGTAAAAACATGAGTGAATGAATGGGAACAGAAGTACTTTGCTGGGAGTACTTTGTTTAGAAACTGTCTGTGATGCAGGAGACGCGGGTAGATGCAGGTTCAGTCCCCAGGTCAGGAAGATCCCCTGAGAAGAGAATGGCATCCCACTCCAGTATTCTTGCCTGGAAAATCCCATGGACAGAGGAGCCTGGAGGGCTACACTCCATGGGGTCACAAAGAGTCGGACGCAACTAACGCTTTAAACATAATCCATTCCTTTGTAGTGACTGCTACCTATTACTTTATCTGAAATCAGCCCCAAATATGAAAACTAAGCTTCTTTTCTTAGTCAATCATCTCAACGATAATAACAACTTTTAAAATTTGCATTTCTGAAGAATGTTATATCTGAGATTTCTAACGTGCTATTGGAACGTAAGTCATACCACGTGTGGATCTGTCAGAACTTGACTAGCAATATCTGTGTTATACCTAGAAGGCGTTCGTGGCCTTCAGCACCTTAAGAGAATGTAGAGGGATAAGAATTATTTCTCCAGAGGCCAGGCTAAGACCACATTTGCCTTTTCACCTTTCAAGTTTACAGTGTGCAGGGATTGTTTTGTCTTCGTTTTGTTTTACGGCAGCCTTTGATGTATCACGCCCTATATCGTTACTTACTTGAGTTGTTTAACTTGCTTCCCGGTAGGAGACTACCGTGCAATTCCTCTTGATTTCCACAATGCTACATATCCATGGCTATTCTTTCGGCTTCAGGAAGTTACTTGTCATTAGTATAGGGCTGGCATTGTCAGAATTTAAGTTCTGACAGTTAATCCATCCTCTCTTTTTCAGAAACGAGTATTTTTTTGGCCTGTGCCCCTGGTGCATCCCTACGCAGGCAGCCTCTTCTTTAGTAGTTTTCATAATTTATTAATTTTTATTTTTGGCTGTGTTGGATCTTAGTTGTAGCACTTAGTGCCCCCTGGCAGGTGGGATCTTAGTTCCCTAACCAGGGATTGGACCCGCATCCCCTGCGTTGGAAGTTAGATTCTCAATCACAGGACCACCACTGAAGTCCCTGGAAACTAATTTTTTAAGAGCCCAATGCACATGCATATATGTAAACACAAATATCTCCCAAAGTGTACCTGCAATAGAGATAAGATTTTTTTAAGAAATTGCCATATGACATGCTATCAGGAGAACTTTTCTCAGATTAAAAGTTATAAAATATCTTCACCTCCAACCTGGCAGTATAAAAAATAAATCAGTTTGGTGAAAAAATTCAAATGGACACTTTAATCTTTCAGAATAAAAAATATCTGAAATGCAGGAGTAAAGACAACATGTGTGAATCATTTAGAATGAAATATTTCCTCCGGTGCCCATTTCTCCAAAATGAATTTGTATTTCCTGCCAAAGGCACATAATCTTTATATTAGGATATTTCAGGTAAGTAATTTTGGGTTTTTACTGAAACTCATAGGAAACCGTTGTTTGTGTTTTAATTAGTTCTCCCACAAGTACTGAGAAAGCAGAGGTAAAGTGTTTCCACAAGACACTTGCTTTGGGTGAAACACTTTTAAAGGGAGTGCTTTAGTGAGTCGGCTTGTTCCCTAGAAGGTCTGTCCTGTGGGTCTGTTTGGGCACGAGGCCAGACACACCCTGGAAGTGACCTGGGGGATTTGATGTTGCAAAATTTCCCTTTCTTCTCTCCTCCCTCTCTTCCCTCTAACAACAATTCCCTGCAAGTTGCCAAAACAAAACAGGAACCTGGAGAAGTTATTGTTTTGGGCTTAAATTTTGGCTGAGTTCAATCCTTTCACAGTAAGGAGAGCACCTGTGTGTCACCTGAGAGTCTGGAAATGGGACTTGATTCTGCTGTGAGTGAGCAGTCTGTGGGCGAACATGTGAGGAAGCACTTTATCAGCACCCCTGGGCTGTGCCTGGTTCTCATCACAAGTCGAGGGATATGCAGGGTCCAGAAGGACAGGCAGGCCGTTCTTGATTGGGTGAAGGTCTGTCTTTCCCTCTCTTGTTTGAAAAAACCATCTGCAAAAATTAATGGGTGAGAAGGCTTCTCCCAACTCAAATATGAGGAATATGATATATAATTGTATTTTTACTGTAGAGAGACTGGCTTTACATGTATGACTGCTTTTCAGTAAAGAAAAAAATTTGTTACAAGCCAACTAATAAATGATCTTAATCTTATTACCAGATATTTTAAATACATTCTTTAAGTAGAGAATGCTGGCAGTGAGGGAGTCAGAAAGAATAAAAACTGAGCGTAAAAGAGACCACCTGCCTTTGCCCTTCTTCCCCAACCTCATTAGCATGATGGAGAAGAGTCAGTGGGCCTTTAAGGACCATTAGGAAGCTTCTAGAGGCTGCATGGGATGCGGAGGAACATATTAAGCAATGTGTCTGAGTTCTCAAGGAGAGCAGTTTATTGGTCTCGCCCACACATTGGAGGAGTGCCTCCCTGTGGAAATCAGGGTGGGAAGTAAAGGTGAGAAACTAGACCCGACTCTCTCTGTGGCAGCCTGAAAATCCAGCCTGGTCTGGATTTTATATCTGTAGACAAGGATGGCTGATGTCCAGTTTGCCCAGGACTGTTTTAGTTTTTAAACTGAAAGTCTCGTGTCCCAGGAATTCCCATCAGTCCTGGTCTCTTGGGACACGAGACTTTCTGTTTAAAAAGCACAACAGTCCTGGGAAAACTGGGACTTAAGTCGTCCTGAAAAACCACAATTTAGACTCTCTTCTTCGAGACTTAGACTTTAAATCGTCTAAGTCAATTTAGACTTTCTCTCTTGTACGTTTCCTAAGGCCCAGGCGCTCGAAGCTGGCTGCATACTGGAAACATCTGAGATGTCAGAGCCACTGGTGTTTGTGTCCTGCCCCCAGAGAATAGGCTTTCTGTGGTCTGGGATGCAGCCTGGCCTCTTTGATTTCCTAAAGCTCTGGTGTTTCTAACGCATAAGGTCACTTTGGAAGCTCCAGCGCTAAATGATTTTGCCAAATCATTTGACCTCCCTGAGCTTCAGTTTTTCTTGTGATAAAAACTTGCCCTACTTTTTTGCATTATTACTTTTACAGTAACACTCAAGCTTCCACAAGTTGGAATGTTCTGAGCCAGTGCATAGGAATCACTGGGGATCTTGACGAAGGGCAGATTCTGATTCAGTAGGTATGGCAAGAGGCTGGAGAGTGCATTTCTAAGGAGCCCCCAGGTGGTGCTGATGCTGCTGGTCTGCCAATCACGCTTTGCATAGCAGGATATGGAACATCAATGGGGGGAGAATTACTCCAAATAATTTCCTTTCCTGTGAAGATTAGTGGAAGTCATCAAGGTGCTTGTTACTAAGAGAAGCAGGAAGGGATGGATATATGCAAAAGGTGGCTACCATGGGTCGAAACTCAGGTATATACATTTGGGTATATGGTGGGTGGAATAATGCCCCCACCTCTAAGATGTCCACAGCCTAACCCTTGGGACCTGTGAGCACGTTATACTGTATGGAGAAGGCTGCAGGTGGTATTAAGGTAGATAATCAACTGACTTCAAGATAGGGAGAGTTACCCGTGATTATCCAGGTGGACCCAATGTAATCCCAAGCGTCGTTGAAAGTGGGAGAAGACTGTAGGAGAAGGGTCAGTGTTGAGGAGCTGTGATGGGAGAAAGACTGGATCGGCCACTGCTGGGGCTTTGAATGTTGAAAGGAGGCTCTGCGCCAAGTCAAGTGGGAGCCTCCAGGTGCTGGGAAAAGGGCAGAGGGAGAGAGCGAGCCTGGGAGCCTCCAGAAAAGAGCTCACCCCTGAGGACGACACGCTGATTTCAGCCCACTGAGCCTTGAGGCCAACTTCTGACCTCAGAACTGTAAGATAATGAGCTCATTTCTTTTAAATCTCTTGTAATTTGTTTTGGCAGCCATTGAAAGCACTACAAGTATGACATTAATCTGCAACTAGGGAAATAATCATAGTTCTATTTTTTATTAAGACAGTTTCTGACCCTGCGGCCCTTTTCTCCCAGCCCTGAGCCTCAGCTCTCCCTGGGGTTTTTAGTCCCACCCCTCCCCCCCACCCCAACCCTTGGGTTTGGCCGCAGTTCTGGAGTCCAGAGTTTAGAGCTGTGTTGGGAGAAGCAGGCTGGCTGGTCCTTCTTTTCCTCAATGGTCCACTGGCAGGTGGAACCTTGGCAGGACAGCCTGTGGGGGCCCATCCGGGAGCAGCACTTCACCACGGGTTCTCTGTGGCTCGGGCATCTCCCAGAGGTGCAGAGAAAAGGTGTGCTCCTTTCTCTCCACCCCTCTGCCTCGCCCCCAGCTCTGGAGAACCTCAGCTTTCCTCCTTCCACGCTTCTTCAAGGTACTCTCTGTATCTCTTGTTGTTGTAGTTTAGTTGCTAAGTCATGTCCGACGCTTTACGGCCTCACGGACTGTAGCCTGCCAGGCTCCTCTGTCCATAGGATTTCCCAGGCAAGAATACTGGCGTGGGTTGCCATTTCCTTCTCCAGGGGGTCTTCCAGACCCAGGGATCAAACCTGTGTCTCCTGATTGGCAGATTCTTTACTCCTGAGCCACCGGGGAAGCCCCCTGTACATCTCTGTGAAGTCCCTCATTTTCCCAGAGGTTTGGGCTTTGGAAAAACAAGAGTTCAGAAAAAAACTGAGCAGGTTATTTCTAGTTTCTGTGAGACCACATGGGGTCTCCCCTGAGGCTCTGCACCCCAGCTGGCTCACGGCACAGGGGACTGAGCCCGTCCAGGAAGAAAAGAACATGAGTTCATTTGTCAAAATATTAACCATCTACTTCTGTGTGACACAAAAACAGAGTGAGGATTATGGCCGGGTTCCCCTCCCCTCTCCCCAGCAGAGGAAAGACCCTTGCAGCTGTAAACTTGTGACATCTGCCAAGCACAGACAGAGGCGGAAAAGGATGGGGCGTTCTGAGGGTGTTAGAGGGCAGCTGAGAGGAAGTAAAGAAACCCAAGGGGCAGGAGGTCAGCTTAGAGATAAAGCAGCAAGTGCCAGAAAGGTCTGTTCATCCTTTCAAGATCTGAGGTTCCAGAACTTCAGATCCAATGTTCCAAGCCCTCAGGGGTGACGTGAATGGCCACTGCGGGTAGCCCGCTCACCCCCAGGACGCGTCCGGAGTGGACCTGAGCTCTCCAGGCTGGTGGGTGTCCTGAGCCCTGGGGCTCAGAGTTAAAAACCTTGCCCTGTGCACAGCAGTCAGGCTGATGTGAGCATCATTTCTGAACTTTACAACTTGAGTTCTTTACAGTTTCCACGCCAAAGAAATAGCCTCTATGTAAATTGCCAGGGTTTTCTGTACAGATTTAAGTTATTACAGGGCCTCTGTAGGTGATAATCTAGTAGGTTATAATTAAACCCAGTTTTATCAGGAGACTGAGACCTGGGGTTTGCCTCAAAATCCCTTGAGAAAGAAGGACAGAAAAAAATGATAATGATGATTAATTTGGGAGTACAGTTGAGAGTAATTTGGTTTTTTTCTTCTATGTTTATCTGTATTTCCTAGAAGAATGTTTGGTATAACTTATTAAAATAAACTTTTAGGGTTTGTGGTTTTTTTTTTAAATTAAGCAGCATTCTGGAGAGTTCAAGCTGGTGCAGGAAAGTGTTGAGAAGCAGCGGAGGCTGCACGGGTGATCATGCTCTGGTGCTGGGGCCAGGACCGCTCTGCGGCAGGTGGGGTGTATGGTAGGGCTGGGGGCTCCCGAGTGAGTCCTGGAAGAGTGTGGCCCTCTTGCATCCTACTGTCTGTGAACCTCCTAAAGAATGAGACAATGGTGTCTTGATACCCTCCGTTGTGGCTCTGACCATGGACTTGCCCCTGTCTGGAAGTCACCAGCTTTCTGTTGATATAAATTGCAAACAGAGACCTGAATGCAAAGCCAAGGGTGTTGATCAGCTGATACGTGTCCCTCTGTATCCACAGGGCTTCCCTTGTGGCTCAGCTAGTAAAGAATCTGCCAGCAACGTGGGAGACCTGGGTTTGATCCCTGGGGAAGGGAACGGCTACCCACTTCAATATTCTGGCCTGGAGAATGCCATGGACTATACTGTCCTTGGGGTCGCAAAGAGTCGGACACAACTGAGTGACTTTCACTTGTATCCATATGCTGCTGCTGCTAAGTCACTTCAGTCGTGTCTGACTCTGTGCGACCCCATAGATGGCAGCCCACCAGGCTCCCCTGTCCCTGGGATTCTCCAGGCAAGAACACTGGAGTGGGTTGCCATTTCCTTCTCTAGTGCATGAAAGTGAAAAGTGAAAGTGAAGTCGCTCAGTCGTGTCTGATTCCTAGTGACCCCAGGGACTGTAGCCTACCAAGCTCCTCTGTCCATGGGATTTTCCAGGCAAGAGTACTGGAGTGGGTTGCCATTGCCTTCTCCGTATCCATATGGGGGCAAAACAAATAGAAAAAAACCTGAACTAATTAGATTTGACTAAGCAAGGAAAAGGTTAGGGTGGCTCTGGAGAGTAGAGGCCCTTGGTAGGGGGATGGGGAGGCTTCTGTGGTGGGGAAGGACAGTTCACAGCAGGTGGGGTGGACAGGAAAGGGGGTGCTGCTCCTGCCTCGAGCTCCTCCCCCCACTGCCTGCAGCCCCCAGAGGAGTGGGGAGGGAGGTGCCGGACAGACAAAGAGGCCACGTAGGTGGTCGCACTCTGGAAGGGCCTGTGAGGGTAGGTGGTGAAAAGCCTAGAGAGGGTTTTCCAGGGGCCTTACCCCCAGCCACACCCTTAAGAGCCTCAAGCCCTGCATCTCCCCCTCCCTCCCTAGAGGCAGCTCCCCAGTTTTCCACCTGCGCCTATGGAAACAATAAAGCCTCTCACACAGACAGGTGTGACCCGGGCCGAGAGGGTGGGACCTGCCACCACTCTGATGCTGAATAAGCTGGTGCCTTTCAGTAAATCTTGATTCCCCAGGGGCAGACATACCCTCCTAAGACGGAGAGTGCGGTAGACTGCAGGGATGACAGTTCAGGAAAACCTATTTCCCGGAATCTGGGACTCCCAGGGGGACATCTGCCACTCTCACTGGGCTGGGACTAGAATGCCCTCAGAGACTATAATGTGTATATATATACACACTGTAATCTAATGTGTATTAGATTATAACTAATAATCACAGTTACAGTAAGTCTAGTGACATCGCACAGTTGATATGATGACCCCACTTGCACGTGAAGATGGTCAAGGGCTCTGTGGGTGGCCAGGTGGAGGTGCCGCCCTTGCTCTTCAGGTGATGAGGACCATCAGAGCCTGTGCCTGGAAGTTCTCGTTGTGCAAACCCTTTGCTAGGATGCTAAACGCTCTCCTTGACAGTGGTCAGTCAGGGACTCCAGGCCATAGAAGGATCAAGCCTTTTCCTTTCTGCACAAGAAAAGGTGGTATAGGTAAATCTCCAGGTAAAGAGAAGGCAAGTGAAATGCAGATCAGGGAGGAGAGAGCCAGAGAGTGAGAGCCCCTCTCACCTGCCTTCTGCCAGGCCCCATGCCACCCTGTTTATTTCTTCATCCAGCCTGCCTTTAGCAGTCGGCCGGAAAGCTTTGAACTTAACTGATGTACATAAAGCAAGCTGTTCATTTAATCTGCACATTTAATTCAGCCGCTCTGTGTGCTGCTCCAGGCTGGCTCCTTGCCATATAAGGCATTCACGGGCGCTTTCTGCAGCACCCCTGCCTCTGTCTTGAACAGCAGCCCAAGATGGCTTTGTGCTTGATGCATGTGCTGTAGGCCGACAGTCTCGTGCACCGCCACCATCTCGCCTGCCAGGTAGGTCCTGTGCGGTCCACTTCTGTTTCTCCTGCAAATGCTGAATTCTAGCGTTTCAGTCTTTCTGAGGTGAATGAATGGAAAGGAAATCAGTTTTATTTTTGCTTGTTGATCAGATTATATCAGGAACAAATGCATGTGTGTGTCTATAATTGCCTGGTTGTGAAAACGTTGCTGGACTTGGCTTTAGTGTCTTAAGACAGATTTGATAAAAGTTTTAAGCATCTTTTCAGTGAAATGTGCATTCTAAATGTATTAATAAGGTACCTGGGGTTGGACAGTGCGCAATAGGCAAAGGAGGGATATTTTTTCCTATATAATGTTCTCTAAATATTATGAAAATCTGTGTATCATTAGAATTGTATTGAAATGTGCCAAGAGATTAAATAGATGGTTGCATTTTGGTATTATCCCAAATAAGCAATATTTGCTATAGAAATCTCACATTTGGGGATAATGGCATGTAAATGTGTCCTATTCCCATTTCCCTAAGTGGTTTCCATGGTTTAATGACTGTCAGATTTGTGAAATATCTGCAAAACCAGATGATGCCACCGGTGTGAGGGGGAGAGTTGGGAGATTAAAAAAAAAAAAATCAAGGCTAGCTTTAGGAACCCTTGCTAAGGATCAGGGATGCAGGCACGGAGGGGTAGGGTGGGGTATATAAGTGTGGTCTGGGGAAACAAATAGTAAGAAAAGGCATGAGAGAAAATGTGCAGTGTAAGTACAAAACCAGGGTGCAGGGAAAATGACATTGAGTGACGAGCCAGGCCTCGGTGGAGAGAGAAAAGCAAGGAACCACTGTATTACTTGGTCAGGCCTTATCACCACTGCTCTGCTCTGAGCACCAGCTGCCTCATTTAGGATCTGTTCTCACAACATTAACCAAGGTGAACCTATTATAGAGCCCTGACAGTGAATGACAAGGGCTTGAGATAACGGTGAATAGACAGGAAGGATAGCTGCAGACCTCACACCAGATGCGCTGAAGACTGTGACCTGCAGAACGACAGAAATCTGTTCCTGTCCTTGTGCAGACGAGCTGTGCACCTTCTTTCAGCTGTCATCAGTCTATCGGACAGCTGCCTTTTGTTTGGTTTCACTTTTGAATTCTCATTGGTTACCTACGGGATTCTGAAAGTTAGTAATTACAAGAAAGAAAAATTAAGGCTCAAGAAAGTGAAGTGTCTCAGTCAGGGCCAGCAGACTAACAAGTGGAGAAAGCAGAATTTGGATCAGATCAACTAACCAGGGAAAGTTCATGTTCTTTGCTCTTTGATGGAGTGCCTCCATTTAATTTCCAAATGGTATAGAAAAATAGTAAGTGGGAAGAGGCATCTACAAATAAAACCATTTTCTTGGGAAAATTGGAACTACACCTTAAGTCTATACAAGTGTTTTGGTATTTGTTGCCTGAATTTTCCAGTGGTTCAAATGGATTGAAATATTAGCCAGACACACAGGGGCATTGTTTCATATTGTTATACATTGTTCTAACCTGGCTGCTGCTAAGTCGCTTCAGTCATGTCCGACTCTGTGCGACCCCATAGACGGCAGCCCAACAGGCTCCCCTGTCCTTGGGATTCTCCAGGCAAGAACACTGGAGTGGGTTGCCATTTCCTTCTCCAATGCATGAAAGTGAAAAGTGAAAGTGAAGTCGCTCAGTCGTGCCCAACTCTTAGCGACCCCATGGACTACAGCCTACCAGGCTCCTCCGTCCATGGGATTTTCTAGGCAAGAGTACTGGAGTGGGGTGCCATTGCCTTGTCTGGTTCTAATCTGGAGAACTTTATAAATACTGATGCGTGGTTCCCACTCCTAGAGATTCTGATTCAATTGTTCTGAAATGCAGTCTGGGTATCATGGGTTTTAAAGTACATAGCCAAATAGTTCTTTCCCTCTTAGACTTCTCCTGAAATCTAGACCTGTTCATGCAACTGATCCTTAGCTATCTTTGCTTCAGTATCCCACAGGCATCTCAAACTCACTGTGTCCTTTCACTTAAACCTGGCTATCCTCTTCCTCCATTGTTTAAAAAAGAAGAAAACATTAGTATTGAGTAGAGCAGACCTCTTATTCTAAGTGACTCCTATCTTTAGGTAAATATAATCCTGAGATTAAAATAGACGTGGCAGACCAGTGATTGGCTGCTGTATAAATTTATAGTGCTATATAAATTTATAGTGCTTCCATGGAATTTAAAAGTCTAGCAAATTCAAGCCCTGACTACTGGAGTTGTCATGGTTCCCTCCTGAACGCTGAAGAATAATGCTCAAATGTTTTATATCAAAGTAAATTGCAACAAACCCATGGGTTTTATTGTCTATAAGAAAGAGTCACCTGTCAGATTTCAAGTGACCAGGGGAATTTGGTCAGCTAGCCTTTTTACCATGGGCTCACCCTGGAATCAAAGGTTGGGATTCCCTGGTGGCTCAGATGCATTGCATCTGCCCGCAATGCGGGAGACCCAGGTTTGATCCCTGGATCAGGAAGATCCCCTGGAGAAGGAAATGGCAACCCACTCCAGTACTCTTGCCTAGAAAATTCCGTGGATGGAGGAGCCTGGTGGGCTACAGTTCAATGGGGTCGCAAAGGGTCGGACATGACTGAGCGACTTCACTTTCTTTTCTTTCACCCTGGAATCAAGGGAGACTTGGTCCACTCAAACCACACGGGCCTCACAGTGGAAGAGGGGTGAATCCCCAGGGGAAAAGGTGGGTCTTGTTAAAAGAAGAGGCATCAGAAGTTGGGCTGTACATAGAAATCCCCAATACAGTCTCTGCAGGAGCAAAAAGAAAGACATTTTATTTATCTGGGAGAAAGAAGGAAGTTGAAAGAGAAGGTACAATAGGGGATAAATCTGGGAAGAAGGGCAGAGTAGGAAGAGATAGAGAGATAGAAAAGAAATCTAAAGCACTGCCAATGATAATAGTTTTATTGATAGAATTCATGTTCCTCAATATCCCAATACTGTGAATTTAAGAAATCACTTAATTATCTGTTTAAATCAAATGTTTAGGCTCCTTAAAGATTTTGTTTGTAAGGAAAAAGACCATGTCATTCAGGTACTCAGAAGTTACTATGCAGTCTTTTAAAGTGAGAACCTCCTAAATTTGAAGGCCTTTCTTTATAGGAGACAAATACTTTTATGAAACTATGAAGAATGAGGACTCACTAGGCTTAAACTATATAAAACGGGTGAGCTGCTTTTACTAGATAATAAACTTTTCCAGCACAGAGACCATCCCAGTCCTGTAAATTCTTTTGTATCTTTGTCTAATTGTAAAATCAGAATGAAAATAAATATTCACCACATTCTGTTTACCAAAGAGCTCGGCCTATCTTGCTATTTTGTTGTTGTTGTTGTTCAGTCGCTCAGTCGTGTTCGACTCTTTGCAACCCTATGGACTGCAGCACACCAGGCTTCCCTGTCCTTCACCATCTCCCGGAGCTTGCTCAAATTCACGTCCATCGAGTCAGTGACACCATCCAACCATCTCATCCTCTGTCATCCCCTCCTCCTCCTGCCTTCAGTCCTTCCCGGCATCAGGGTCTTTTCCAGTAACTTGGCTCTTCGCATTAGGTGGCCAAAGTATTAGAGTTTCAGCTTCAGCATCAATCCTTCCAAAGAATGTTCAGTGTTGATTTCCTTTATGATTAACTGCTTTGCTCTGCATATAATGAAAAGATTGGCAGTGATACATAGAAGCAGTATGATGTCAGAGGAAACTTTTCCTTTCTGCCAAGTGCCTTCTGTGTAACTTTAGGTGAGCCACTCAAGGGACTTATTTCTGAAACGGAAATGATATTGGCTGGTCGTAATAACAGCTGATATAAGATTGTTTTAAACATCAGCTGGAGTTAAGTAAATGAAATAGCTTTGTAAACAGCAAATACCACACACCTGTAAGATGGTAGTGGTGTGCATTTTTTATTTTGGTAAGAAAGGATGTGGAGGGAAGCAGCAACATGCCTAGTATATTTGACACCAGAGCAGCTCCATCACCCTGTTCTCAGACCCACAGTCAATCCATTGTCTTCAGCCTTCAGAACCCTACTGGTGTAACACCAAAAGAGACTGCTTTTAGAGTTCAGTTATAGGAAAGTTTTCTCTTGTGTTTTCTACCATAAATACTTATATTAGAGAATTACTGATTTCATCTTTGTCATGCTTTGCTTGGGCAGACGGAATTCAGAATACTATACTGATGTGCCTTTACTCCCCTACTACCAGCCCAGCCTCTCTGCCCTCCCCACCCCTTCTCCCTAACACTGTCCCCTCTTTCTCTCACATATACACACATGTGTAACACTAAAGCACATCTGCTGCTGAGTTGCTTCGGTCGTGTCCAACTCTGTGTGACTCCATAGATGGCAGCCCACCAGGCTCCTCTGTCCTTGGGATTCTCCAGGCAAGAACACTGGAGTGGGTTGCTGTTTCCTTCTCCAAAAGTATACATCAGTTATTCCCAAATGTGAGGAGCTTTTTTAAAAGTCCAGTTTCCAGGCCTCACCTCTTGAGAGCCTGATTCAGTATGTCTGGGAGGAGGCCCCGGAACTACAGATCTTCAAAGCATCCCATGTGTTTTTGGTGGGCACTCAGTGAGGGAACCCCTTACCGGTGACTGGATTTGTATTTTTCTGTGTTCATAATATTCTACATTTCACTATGGTCCTGATTTTCCATTTCTGTTTTGCCATTTTATTGTCTATATCCTTCTTTCATCTTAGAGATCATCTTAATATAGAAAAGGAATTTAATTATTTAAAAAATGGAAGAAATCTTTGCTTTTTCCCCTTCACTGAAACCATGAACTCTTAAAATTATGCATGCAGAATGCAAAGGTGCAGGTTTGAAGGGTCATAAATCAGCTTCAAGTTTCTCAGCAGGATGTATATTAAAATGTATGACCTTTGTTCTTAAGAGTAGATCACTAAAGAACTTTTCATACCATGAAGCACAGTGAAAAGCATAGGTAATATATTACTTGAATCTCCCTCAAAAATGTATAAAATTATTTTATCTATTTAATACTGAAGTTTTTTCTTTTTTGGTCCTTCATATAAAATTCACAATTGCAAAAGAAAGAAAAAAAAATAGGCAAATACAACAAAACATAGAATCTTCCGAGAAACATGGTAACTTATTCCTTGGTTCTTATAGGATTATATGAAAAGAAAAAAAGCAATATTAGAAGCAATGACTTCCAATGGTTTCTCAACTGAGGAGCATGAAATAACATTGCTCAGGCTGTCTTATTGTTTATGCTTTTAAAAATTCTTTTGCTGTGACTTTATGTTGAATGCCCATCAATGTGAATATTAACTGATCAATTCAGTTTTTTATAAATGAATCATCAGTTTTAATTAGTTGATGTAAACAAGCATTGATAAAGTATTCCAGACAGAACTAAATAATGCATCAATTTTTATAAATCTCTTGTGAAAGGGATATTCTCCCCAGATGAGGGGAGTGAGGCTCAGGGAAGTTTAGTCATTTTCTCAAATTATTTATCTAGTAAATGACAGAGCTGAGTATCTCCCTAATCCTTGCTCTGTGCATCCAATGGACTTTGTCCCTTCAGAGCTCTGGCCACACCCAACCTACCCACACTGGTCTGCTGAGTATCTGTCAACCTGAAATTTTTTTTAACTATCATATCTTAAAAACGCCACATCACATTAAGCTGCTCAGGTGTGTCCAACTCTTTTGCAACCCCGTGGACTGGACCCCACCAGCTCCTCTGTCCATGGGATTTCCCAGGCAAGAATACTGGAGTGGGGTGCCATTTCCTACTCCTGGAATCTTCCTGACCCAGGGATTGAACTTGCATCTCCTATACTGGCAGGCAGATTCTTTACTGCTGAGCTGCCTGAAAAGCCTGAGAAATGTATGTTCAACATTATTTAAGGTAAAAGATAAGAATGCCTTGTGAAATGATTGAGGAAAGTGAGAGTTAAGAGGGAAAGATTCAGAGGAGAGAGAGTGGGTGCAGTCTTTTCTAGCTCACGAAGCCTCCACTCCCTGCGGCTGGGGGTTGTCGTCAGAGAACCGCACCCTCAGCAAGGACTGAGGCAGCCTTGGGACTAAAAGAAAAAGCAAGCAAGAAGGTAGACTAGCAATGAGGGTATAAGATGTAAGGGAAGGAAAAAGCAGGGAGAGGGAAAAAAAAAAAGAGGAAGACTATGAAGATGGGAGGATCTTCCAACAGAATAAAGCATAGTTAAGCGTAACAGTACATCAGTTCACTCCTCCAAGTGTTTGCCTGCCTTCTCTTTACAATTCCTAGGACAACTGCAGATGACTAGCTCCAGTAAAATCACGCCCCTCCGGTCTGTATCTCCACTGGTCAGGTTCACTTACGTAATGTGTTTGCCCAGCAGATGGCCTTTCCTGTGAATCTGAGATGATTACAAGGAAAGAAATATAAGTTCAATAGGGTCCAGAAACCCCAAAGCCTTCCCTATTAGTTCTTAGTGTTTGCTCCAAGTAGCATAAATACCTCATGGCAACTCCTCATCTATGTAATTAAAAACTTTCTGGGTGTCCAGGTGTAAGCAACGCAGCGTTGCAGCGAAGAGTGTCAGGTCTCAGGCCTGTCTCACCACCGCTTATCAGATACACACTGTGGTCCAAATATGTGCCAAAAGTTTGATACTTTTGTTCTAACCATCACAACTCTTTATTAGATTGTAACGTGTTAAGTGTTAAAAAGACAAAATGATTGTCTGAGGACACCTTACAAATAGGTGAGAAAGATGAGAAGCTAAAGGCAAAGGAGAAAAGGAAAGATATATGCATTTAAATGCAGAGTTCCAAAGAATACCAAGGAGAGATAAGAAAGCCTTCTTCAGTGATCAGTGCAAAGAAATAGAGGAAAACAATAGAATGGGAAAGACTACAGATCTCTTCAAGAAAATTAGAGGTACCAAGGAAATATTTCATGCAAAGATGGGAACAATAAAGAACAGAAATGGTATGGACCTAACAGAAGCAGAAGATATTAAGAGGTGGCAACAATACACAGAAGAACTATACAAAAAAGATCTTCATGACCCAAATAATCATGACAGTGTGATCACTCACCTAGAACCAGACATCCTGGAATGTGAAGTCAAGTGGGCCTTAGGAATTATCACCACGTACAAAGCTAGGGGAGGTGATGGAATTTCAGTTGAGCTATTTCAAATCCTAAAAGATGATGCTGTGAAATCCTGCACTCAGTCTGCCACCAAATTTTGAAAACTCAGCAGTGGCCACAGGACTGAAAAAGGTCAGTTTTCCTTCCAATCCCAAAGAGAGGCAATGCCAAAGAATGCTCAAACTACCACACAGTTACACTGCTCTCACACTCTAGCAAAGTAATGCTCAAAATTCTCCAAGCCATGCTTCAAAGTACATGAACCGTGAACTTCCAGATGTTCAAGCTGGATTTAGAAAAGGCAGAGGAACCAGAGATCAAATTGCCGACATCTGCTGGATCACTGAAAAAGCAAGAGAATACCATAAAAACATCTACTTCTGGTTTATTGACTACACCAACGCCTTTGACTGTGTAGATCAGAAGAAACTGGAGAAGTCTATGGATCACAAGCACAAATCATACAAAGGCAATTCTAAGTCATTCCACAACAAACTGTGGAAAAGTCTTAGAGAGATGGGAATACCAGACCACCTCACCTGCCTCTTGAGAAATCTGTATGCAGGTCAGGAAGCAGCAGTTAGAACTGCACATGGAACAACAGACTGGTTCCAAATAGGGAAAGGAGTACATCAAGGCTGTATATTGTCGTCCTGCTTATTTAACTTATATGCAGAGTACATCATGGAACACACGAAACTGGATGAAGCACAAGCTGGAATCAAGATTGCTGGGAGAAATACCAATAACCTCAGATAATCAATGACACCACCTTTATGGCAGAAAGTGAAGAACTGAAGAGCCTCCTGATGAAAGTGAAAGAGGAGAGTGAAAAAGTTGGCCTAAAGCTCAACATTCAGAAAACTAAGATCATGGCATCCAGTCCCATCACTTCATGGCAAATAGATGGAGAAACAATGGAAACAGTGACTTTGTTCTTTTGGGCTCCAAAATCACTGCAGATGGTGAGAGCAGCCAAGAAATTAAAAGATGCTTGCTCCTTGGAAGAAAAGCTATGACCAACCTAGACAGTGTATTCTAAAAAGCAAAGATATTACTTTGCCAACAAAGGTCTGTCTAGTCAAAGCTGTGGTTTTTCCAGTAGTCATGTATGGATGTGACAGCTGGACTATAAAGAAGGCTGAACACCAAAGAATCAATGCTTTTGAACTGTGGTGTTGGAGAAGACTCTTCAGAGTCCCTTGGACTGCAAGGAGATCCAACCAGTCAATCCTAAAGGAAATCAGTTCTGACTATTCATTGGGATGGAGAAGGCAATGGCAACCCACTCCAGTACTCTTGCCTGGAAAATCCCATGGACGGAGGAGCCTGGCAGGCTGCAGTCCATGGGGTTGCGAAGAGGCGGACACGACTGAGCGAATTCACTTTCACTTTTCTCTTTCATGCATTGGAGAAAGAAATGACAACCCACTCCAGTATTCTTGCCTGGAGAATCCCAGGGACAGCTGAGCCTGGTGGGCTGCCGTCTATGGGGTCGCACAGAGTCGGACATGACTGAAGTGACTTAGCATAGCATAGCATAGTATTCATTGGGAGGACTGATGCTGGAGCTGAAACTCCCAATACTTTGCCACCTGATGTGAAGAACTGACTCACTGGAAAAGACCCTGATGCTGGGAAAGTTTAAAGGTGGGAGCAAAGGGTTGACAGAGGATGAGATGGTTGGATGGCATCACTGATTTGACAGACGTGAGTTTGAGTAAGCTCTGGGAGTTGGTGATGGACAGGGAAGCCTGGCTTGCTGCAGTCCGTGGGGTCACAAAGAGTTGGACATGACTGAGCGACTGAACTGAACATGTTAAATTTAAAATAATCCCTGTGGGGAATTCCCTGGTTATCCAGTTGTTAGGACTTGGCACTTTTATGGCTGAGGGTCTGAGTTTGATTCCTTACTGGGGAACTAAGATCCTACAAGCTCGAAGGCATGACCAAAAACTAAATAAATAATCTCTCAGTTCAGTTCAGTTCAGTTGCTCAGTCGTGTCTGACTCTTTGCGACTCCATGAATCGAAGCACACCAGGCCTCCCTATCTTCACTAACTCCAGGAGTTCACCCAGACTCACATCCATCGAGTCAGTGATGCCATCTAGCCATCTCATCCTCTATCGTCCCCTTCTCCTCCTGCCCCCAATCTCTCCCAGCATCAGAGTCTTTTCCAATGAGTCAACTCTTCGCATGAGGTGGCCAAAGTACTGGAGTTTCAGCTTTAGCATCATTCCTTCCAAAGAAATCGCAGGGCTGATCTCCTTCAGAATGGACTGGTTGGATCTCCTTGCAGTTCAATGGACTCTCAAGAGTCCTCTCCAACACCACAATTCAAAAGCATCAATTATTTGGCGCTCAGCCTTCTTTACAGTCCAACTCTCACATCCATACATGACCACAGGAAAACCCATAGGCTTGAATAGACGAACCTTTGTTGGTAAAGTAATGTCTCTGCTTTTGAATATGCTATCTAGGCTGGTCATAACTTTCCTTCCAAGGAGTAAGCATCTTTTAATTTCATGGATGCAGTCAACCATCTGCAGTGATTTTGGAGCCCCCCAAAATAAAGTCTGACACTGTTTCCACTGTTTCCCCATCTGTTTCCCATGAAGTGATGGGACCGGATGCCATGATCTTCGTTTTCTGAATGTTGAGTTTTAAGCCAACTTTTTCACTCTCCACTTTCACTTTCATCAAGAGGCTTTTTAGTTCCTCTTCACTTTCTGCCATAAGGGTGGTGTCATCTGCATATCTGAGGTTATTGATATTTCTCCCGGCAATCTTGATTTCAGCTTGTGCTTCTTCCAGTCCAGAGTTTCTCATGATGTACTCTGCATATAAGTTAAATAAGCAGGGTGACAATATACAGCTTTGAGGTACTCCTTTTCCTATTTGGAACCAGTCTGTTGTTCCATGTCCAGTTCTAACTGTTGCTTCCTGACCTGCATACAAATTTCTCAAGAGGCCGATCAGGTGGTCTGGTATTCCCATCTCTTTCAGAATTTTCCACAGTTGATTATGATCCACAGTCAAAGGCTTTGGCATAGTCAATAAAGCAGAAATAGATGTTTTTCTGGAACTCTCTTGCTTTTTTGATGATCCAGCAGGTGTTGGCAATTTGATCTCTGGTTCCTCTGCCTTTTCTAAAACCAGCTTGAACATCAGGAAGTTCACGGTTCACGTATTGCTGAAGCCTGGCTTGGAGAATTTTGAGCATTACTTTACTAGCGTGTGAGATGAGTGCAATTGTGCGGTAGTTTGAGCATTCTTTGGCATTGCCTTTCTTTGGGATTGGAATGAAAACTGACCTTTTCCAGTCCTGTGGCCACTGTGGAGTTTTCCAAGTTTGCTGGCATATTGAGTGCAGCACTTTCACAGCATCATCTTTCAGGATTTGAAACAGCTCCACTGGAATTCCATCACCTCCACTAGCTTTGTTCGTAGTGATGCTTTCTAAGGCCCACTTGACTTCACATTCAAGGATGTCTGGCTCTAGGTCAGTGATCACACCATCGTGATTATCTGGGTCGTGAAGATCTTTTTTGTACAGTTCTTCTGTGTATTCTTGCCATCTCTTCTTAATATCTTCTGCTTCTGTTAGGTCCATACCATTTCTGTCCTTTATCGAGCCCATCTTTGCATGAAATGTTCCCTTGGTATCTCTAATTTTCTTGAAGAGATCTCTAGTCTTTCCCATTGTGTTGTTTTCCTCTATTTCTTTGCATTGATCGCTGAAGAAGGCTTTCTTATCTCTTCTTGCTATTCTTTGGAACTCTGCATTCAGATGTTTATATCTTTCCTTTTCTCCTTTGCTTTTCACTTGTCTTCTCTTCACAGCTATATGTAAGGCCTCCCCAGAGAGCCATTTTGCTTTTTTGCATTTCTTTTCCATGGGGATGGTCTTGATCCCTGTCTCCTGTACAGTGTCATGAACCTCATTCCATAGTTCATCAGGCACTCTATCTGTCAGATCTAGGCCCTTAAATCTATTTCTCACTTCCACTGTATAATCATAAGGGATTTGATTTAGGTCATACCTGAATGGTCTAGTGGTTTTCCCTCCTTTCTTCAATTTCAGTCTGAATTTGGCAATAAGGAGTTCATGGTCTGAGCCACAGTCAGCTCCTAGTCTTGTTTTTGCTGACTGTATAGAGCTTCTCCATCTTTGGCTGCAAAGAATATAATCAATCTGATTTCAGTGTTGACCATCTGGTGATGTCCATGTATAGAGTCTTCTCTTGTGTTGTTGGAAGAGGGTGTTTGTTATGACCAGTGCATTTTCTTGGCAAAACTCTATTAGTCTTTGCCCTGCTTCATTCCGTATTCCAAGGCCAAATTTGCCTGTTACTCCAGGTGTTTCTTGACTTCCTACTTTTGTATTCCAGTCCCCTATAATGAAAAGGACATCTTTTTGGGGTGTTAGTTCTAAAAGATCTTATAGGTCTTCATAGAACCGTTCAATTTCAGCTTCTTCAGCGTTACTGGTTTGGGCATAGACTTGGATTACTGTGATATTGAATGGTTTGCCTTGGAAACGAACAGAGATCATTCTGTCGTTTTTGAGATTGCATCCAAGTACTGCATTTCGGACTCTTCTGTTGATCATGATGGCTACTCCATTTCTTCTGAGGGATTCCTGCCCGCAGTAGTAGATATAATGGTCATCTGAGTTAAATTCACCCATTCCAGTCCATTTTAGTTTGCTGATTCCTAGAATGTCGACATTCACTCTTGCTATCTCTTGTTTGACCACTTCCAGTTTGCCTTGATTCATGGACCTGACATTCCAGGTTCCTATGCAATATTGCTCTTTACAGCATTGGACCTTGCTTCTATCACCAGTCACATCCACAGCTGGGTATTCTTTTTGCTTTGGCTCCATCCCTTCATTCTTTCTGGAGTTATTTCTCCACGGATCTCCAGTAACATATTGGGCACCTACTGACCTGGGGAGTTCCTCTTTCAGTATCCTATCATTTTGCCTTTTCATACTGTTCATGGGGTTCTCAAGGCAAGAATACTGAAGTGGTTTGACATTCCCTTCTCCAGTGGACCACATTCTGTCAGACCTCTCCACCATGACCTGCCCATCTTGGGTTGCCCCATGGGCATGGCTTAGTTTCGTTGAGTTAGACAAGGCTGTGGTCCTAGTGTGATTAGATTGACTAGTTTTCTGTGAGTATGGTTTCAGTGTGTCTGCCCTCTGATGCCCTCTTGCAACACCTACCATCTTACTTGGGTTTCTCTTACCTTGGGCGTGGGGTATCTCTTTACGGCTGCTCCAGGAAAGCACAGCCGCTGCTCCTTACCTTGGACGAGGGGTATCTCCTCACCGCCGCCCTTCCTGACCTTCAATGTGGGATAGCTCCTCTAGGCCCTCCTGCGCCCGCGCAGCCACGGCTCCTTGGACGTGGGGTTGCTCCTCCTGGCCGCCGCCCCTGGCCTCGGGCTTGGGGGCATGGGGTAGCTCCTCTCGTCACCACCCCTGACCTCGGACGCGGGGTAACTCCTCTCGTCGCTGCCCCTGACCTTGGACCCAGGGTAGCTCCTCTCGGCCGTTCCTGCGCCATCGCAGCCTGGCACTCTCGGCCGCTGCCCCTGACCTCAGACATGGGGTAACTCCTCTTGGCCACCGCCCTTCAGGCATGAGTTCCTCCCAGCTTCTGCCCCTGACCTTGGACGTGGGGTAGCTCCTCTCGGCCGCGCTTAGTGCGCCGGTCGCAGCCGCCTGCGCTTGGGGAGCTCTTTATAGAACAATGTCAGTTAACAGAACGAAAAACGGGACTGGAAAATTTGCTATTTTTTAACCATGAATGGAATAACTGATTGAAGCAAGTCATCAATGGATGCTAAATGATAAAGTGGACAGAATATGCACAGTCTCAAAACATCATGCCCCGGTTAGTTATTAATTACAGAGAGCTAAGACATCCCTTTACAATAGTAAAACTTGTGATACATGAGCCACATGAACAAAGTAAATCACCAGTAATGGGACAAACTGGTATTATGTGCCTTGTGTTGGTTTGTAATGGGAAGTGTTCTCACTGAAATGTTTAGCCTGAATATAGCCATGAGGAAACAGACAAATTCAGATTTAGGGACATTTTACAAGTGGCCACAAATGGCCTGAATTCTTCAAAACTATCAATGCCATGAAAAAACAAAGGAAAGTGATCTAAACTAAAACAGACTACAGAGACAACAACTAAATGAAGTGTGTGGTCTTTGGTTATCCTGGATGGATAAAAACCAGGTACAAAGTTATTACTGGAATTACTGGGGAAATCTGAAGGTAGTCTGCATTTTAGATAATAACAATAACATTGGGTCAGATTTCTTGGTTGACTTGGAGCTGTGGTTAGGGAGGGAACTGTCTTCTAGTCTTAGAAATCTGTGAAGTATTTAAGTACCATCAAGTTTGCAATTTACTTTTGAACAGTTCAAAAACAACTAAAGTGTTACACGGAGAGAAAGCGAATGTGGCAGAATGTCAAGAATTCATGAACTTTTGTGAAATTGAGACATATGATAGCTTCAAACTGTCTGTAGGCTTGAACTTTTTAAAACAGAATTGGGAGAACACACAGTACTATTGATCCTACTTTCTCAAGAATGGAAACTTAGGTTGAGGCCACCCAGCCAGTACGTGCTAGAGCTTATATTCAAACCCAGGACTTTCTGACTCTACACGCTGTTCAGGAATATATTTTGGCCCTGGGATAGTCAGTGTGACCACAATCTGTGAGATGGTCTTGAAAAAGAATGTCATGTATTTCCATCAGTTTCTCAAACCAGAAGAGAGAGGGGTCTCTCCTGAGAGCTGAGGGCCTGGGTTTGGTGTACAAATCTGCTGCTGCCCTCCTTCCCCAACCCCTTATGAAACAGGCAGGCTTTTCCTTCTCCTACGAAATTTACAGACAGTGCTTTTGGATTCACTTGACATCAGTTATTAAGGCCCAACGCAAACCCTTGTGGAATGCTGAGATCTAAATTAACTCTGACTTTTCGTCATCTCAGAACACAAAACCTAGCAGACAGCAGAAGACAGCTCTAAAGAGGTCAGCACAGTCCCCGTTCTCATGGACTTATTTCCCACTGATGACATCTGAAGGAAGGAAGGGTGCAGGTGAGGGCTTCTCTTCAAATCCTTTGACCCCCTTCTTCAAAGAATTTATCAACTATTTATGAAAACTATGATCTGCTCTATCTGGTGTGTATGAGGTGATTAATCATGCAATAATGTATTCAATTGAAGTTGAAAATATCCATCTCTGGTAATGTCTACTTCATGTTCATGAATTTAGATAAATCGGCTCAGGCTCCATGGTGGATGGCGTTTGGCAGTTTAAATTTTCTTTTAATACCTTGTTATTAAAGGTATTAAATACCTTTAGGTATGTTGCTCCTTGATAATGTATTTTTATAGTAGGTAAATAAGTCCTGATTAAATGTCTTCAGTTACCATAACTAGGTAAAAAGGAAGCTTATTCCTTGGTGGCTTGTGGGCAGTAGCCCCACTTCTCCCTTATGTGGGTTTTATCCTACATCTAGCTTTTGGATTTTGTGAATTGCTGACAGGAGCCAGATCTTTTTTTGGAAAGTGTGCTGTGCAGAGAGGAGGGAAAAGCTCACAGTAGGTTAGTGGTATCATTAGCAATTTGTTCTTTAAGAGCAGGAAAATATAATCCAAGGGTTGGAAGCTATTCTATATAGGTTGGCACTTCCCTCTCACTAGGAAACGCTTATTTTCTCTGCTCCTAAAAATGGGTGTTTTTTAATGTTTAAATAAATCCCTGCAGTGTCTTTGTACAATGAAAGAGCTGTGCTTCAGTGCCTCCTGTGGGGAATGAGTCAGAGTCCAGCCTGCGCTGTGTTTCAGCTGCCACGCGTGGAGGGGAAGAGCAGGGGAAATCACATTTTGCAGGGGACCTTTCACAGTTTTTGAACGGAATTTTTTAGTAAGTTTGAGGGAAAAACAATAAAGAGAATGTGGGAGACTGGATCCTTAAGTACTAGCTTAGTAGCTCTGAGAGACTTTTGATCAAGCCTTTCATCCTCTTGTGTAACTCAATGCCACTAAATAATTTTCCAGGCTGTCTCTAGTCATTTCTAGTGAAAATATGGCTTTACCACATGAATTCAGAGTCACTTCCCTCCCACCGGGAATAACTGCCATTTTGGTCACAGTCAATGTATTTAAGAGCCTAAATACATCTACCCTGGGTACATTCCTGAGGGCCCCTGGTGGCTCAGATGGTAAAGAATCTGCCTGCAATGCCGGAAACCCAGGTTTGACCCCTGTGTTTCTAAGATCCCCTGGAGAAGGAAATGGCAACCCATTCCAGTATTCCTGCCTAGAGAATTCCATGGACAGAAGAGCCTAGCAGACTACAGTCCATGGGGTCACAAAGAGTCGGACACGATTGAGTGACTAACACACACACACACACACACACACACACACACACACACACACTTGAGGTGGGTACATATCTGAGGGTCCAGGTAGATAAAAGAATATCAACAGGGCTGCAAAAGCCCCTGCAGAGGCTTGGGACTATGGTACCCCCTTGAGGAATATGGTTGTATGTCTCTTGGCCACAGGACTCACTACTCACACTGGGTACTTTTCCTCTCTTGGACTCTAAAGGGTTTCTAGCAAAGAAATATACACACCCATGTTTGAAATAAGCAGCAGGAGTAGGACCACATGTCTCAATTAGAGTTGCAAGGATCAGTTCTGTAGATCTGGGCAAGGTCGAGATTGCATGAAACCATGAAAAGGGTAAAAATCAGAGCAACATGCAGAATTCCATCATGGTGGAATCTAGGAAACTAGTGGTGCTGCATGAGAGAGTAGCCTGTGTGGTTCCCATTGGCTCTGACACAAGAGCCAATGGGAACCAAGAACATGTGAGTGTCAGAGGCTAGGTTAAAATTCAGATCCTTCAGATACAGGCAACCATTAAAGATTGAATTCCTCCAAGTTTGGCATACAAAGCTCCTGACGTTCTTTCTTATTGGGTTACAGCATAGCATCATCTCTTAGCAGAGATAATTATGGAAGTTAAAAAATTGTTAATATCTCAGCCCCAGAACCTTTATGGGATCATCTCTTTTTCTGGACAGAGGTCAACCCTCTGGAGATGTAATGAGACCAGCAGTTCCTAGGATTTCCAGTGCTTTGCATAAAGTTAACTTTTAAAATGGTGTGGTATGACAACTTGTTGTAATGCATGGACCACTTCATGGGAGTCTGCAAAAACTGGCTAGGGATTAAATCCCAGGTGGCATTAGTGGTAAAGAACCCACCTACCAATGCAGGAGATGTAAGAGATGCAGGTTTGATCCCTGGGTCAGGAAGATGTCCTGAAGCAGGAAACAGCAACCTACTCCAGTACTCCTGCCTGGAGAATCCCATGGACAGAGGAGCCTGGTGGGCTACAGTCCATAGCATCACAAAGAGTTGGACACTGAAGCAACTTAGGACACACCATAGAAAATCTGCTCCTTACCGAAACCTGAAAAGTTGAATGGCCTTTGTGCTCTCTTAACTTTCTAGCTGTCACACCCTTAGTGATGATTATTGGAGTCTTGCAACAGCAAAGAAAGTATGGAGCTGCATTCTTTTCTGTCCTCCATAAAACCATGCACAAGGTTTTGGGATGTTTGAAAATTTACCTGTTGAGTGAAGCATTAGATACAGTATTTCTCTATGAATTGTTAAACGTATATAAAAAGTTCAGTTCAGTCGCTCAGTCATGTCCAACTCTTTGCGACCGCATGAATTGCAGCATGCCAGGCCTCCCTGTCCATCATCAACTCCTGGAGTTCACTGAGACTCACGTCTATTGAGTCAGTGATGCCATCCAGCCATCTCATCCTCTGTCGTCCCCTTCTCCTCCTGCCCCCAATCCCTCCCAGCATCAGAGTCTTTTACAGTGAGTCAACTCTTCACATGAGGTGGCCAAAGTATTGGAGTTTCAGCTTTAGCATCATTCCTTCCAAAGAAATCCCAGGGCTGATCTCCTTCAGAATGGACTGGTTGGATCTCCTTGCAGTCCAAGGGACTCTCAAGAGTCTTCTCCAATACCACAGTTCAAAAGCATCAATTCTTTGGCGCTCAGCTTTATTCACAGTCTAACTCTCACATCCATATATGACTACTGGAAAAAGCATAGCCTTGACTAGACAGACCTTTGTTGGCAAAGTAATGCCTCTGCTTTTGAATATGCTATCTAGGTTGGTCATAACTTTCCTGCCAAGGAGTAAGCGTCTTTTAATTTCATGGCTGCAGTCACCATCTGCAGTGATTTTAGAGCCCAGAAAAATAAAGTCTGACACTGTTTCCACTGTTTCCCCATCTATTTCCCATGAAGTGATGGACCGGATGCCATGATCTTTGTTTTCTGAATGTTGAGCTTTAAGCCAACTTTTTCACTCTCCACTTTCACTTTCATCAAGAGGCTTTTTAGTTCCTCTTCACTTTCTGCCATAAGGGTGGTGTCATCTGCATATCTGAGGTGATTGATATTTCTCTCGGCAATCTTGATTTCAGCTTGTGCTTCTTCCAGTCCAGAGTTTCTCATGATGTACTCTGCATATAAGTTAAATAAGCAGGGTGACTATACAGCCTTGACGTACTCCTTTTCCTATTTGGAACCAGTCTGTTGTTCCATGTCCAGTTCTAACTGTTGCTTCCTGACCTGCATATAGGTTTCTCAAGAGGCAGGTCAGGTGGTCTGGTATTCCCATCTCTTTCAGAATTTTCCACAGTTTATTGTGATCCACACAGTCAAAGGCTTTGGCATAGTCAATAAAGCAGAAATAGATGTTTTTCTGGAACTCTCTTGCTTTTTCGATGATCCAGCAGATGTTGGCAATTTGATCTCTGGTTCCTCTGCCTTTTCTAAAACCAGATTGAACATCAGGAAGTTCACAGTTCACATATTGCTGAAGCCTGGCTTGGAGAATTTTGAGCATTACTTTACTAGTGTGTGAGATGAGTGCAATTGTGTGGTAATTTGAGCATTCTTTGGCATTGCCTTTCTTTGGGATTGGAATGAAGAAATATGAATTTGAAAGATTTTTTTAAAATCTGAGGTATGAAAAAAACCTTGTTTTTGAAAGTAAAAATTGCATTTAGTTACAGTAAATCAATCTGACTTATCCACACTCAAAACCTCCTTTCACTCATCATATGACTCAATTTTTAAAAATGGGCAAAAGATGTGGATACTTCTGAAAAGAAGACATGTAATTAGCCAACAGGTATATGAAAAGGTGCTCAAATTCACTAATTATAAGAGAAATGCAAATAAAAACAATGAGATCTCTCCTCAGACTTGTTAGAAAGTCATTTATCAGAAAGGTGAAAGATAACAAATATTGGTAAGAATGAGGAAAAAAGGGAACCCTCAGATACTGTTGGTGGGTATAAAAGTTGGTATGGCCATTATGAAAAATATTATGGAGGTTCTACAAAAAATGAAAAATAGAACTACTATATGATCCAGCTATCTCTCTCCTGGTCATATATGCAAAGAAAATGAAAACCCCCTTTTAAGGAGGGATCTATAAGCCCATGTTTATTATAGCATTATTCACAACAGCCAAGATATGGAGACAGTCTAGAAGTCCATTGATGGATGAAGGGATAAAGAAAATGTGATGTATCTACACGTATCTTATGCACATATACCATGGAATATTACTCATAAAAGAAGGAAATTCTGCCATTCGTGACATGGATAAACTTGGAGGACATTATGCTAAGTGGAATAAGCCATATACAGAAAGCCAAATCTGGCATGAACTTCTCTACATCTAGAATCTAAATAGTCAAATGATAGAAATAGAAGACTGGTTGTTACTGGGGGCAGGAGGGATGGGAGACATGTTGGTCAAGTGATACAAAGTTTTAGTTATACAACATGAATAATTTCTAGAGATCCACTGTACAACAATGTAACTATGGTTAACAATATTGCTTACTAGAAATTTGCTAAGAGGATTGATCTTAAACTCTCATATCAAAAAAGAAAAATTGAAAATAGTAACTATGTGAGGTGATGGATATATTAATTAGCTTTGATACATATATCAAATCACCTAGTTGTATGCCTTAAATATATACAATTTTAAATTGTCACTTCAGTGAAGTAAATATATAAATTAGCTTACATCGAATCACCAAGGACAAGATGGTTGGATGGCATCACTGACTCAATGAACATAAGTTTGAGCAAACTCCAGGAGATGGTGAAGGACAAGGAAGCTTGGTGTGCTGTAGTCCATGGGGTCACAAAGAGTCACACGACTGAGTGGCTGAACAATAGATGGGCTTCCCAGATGGTACCAGTGGTAAAGAGCCTGCCTGACAATGCAGGAGACTTTAGAGACACAGGTTGAATCCTTGGGTCAGGAAGATCCCCTGAAGGAGGGAATGGCACCCCACTCCAATATTCTTTCTGGAGAATCTCATGGACAGAGGAGCCTGGTGGGCTACAGTCCACAGTGTCGCTAAGAGTGGGACTGCAGTGACTTAGCACCACAGAGCACATAGACACATTAAAGGGAATTAGCTTATACAAATATGGAGATGAAGTCTGATGATGTACCATCTGCAAGCTGGAGACTCAGGAAAGTCAGTGGTGTAGTTTTGAAGCCTGAAAGATAGGGAGCAGATGGTGGAGAGTTCAGTTTGGGTTTGAAGGCTGGAAACCAGAAGGGCTGAGGGCAAGAGAAGATCACTGCCGCAGCTTACAGTCAGGCAGACAATAAATCCAACCTTTCTCTGCCCTTTTGTTCTGATTATGCCCTCATTGTGTTGGTTGATGCCCACTGTTGGCGAAGGCCCTGTGCTTTACTCAGTCCACTGACTCAAATGCAAATCTCTCCTAGAAATACCCCAAAATAATGTCTAACCAGCTATTGGGCATCCTTTGGTCCAGTCAAGTTGCCTCATAAAATTAACCACCACAGTTGTATAGCCATAGCTAGCTATAAGGAGGCTGGCAGATAATGTCTCCAGCAGGTATCCGTGTTCCCAGAAGGAAACTGATTTAGAAGTGACAATCAGCAATGTACTGCCTGACTGGCACTTCTCACTGTTAAGGTTGTTATCTTCCATAACCACGCCTTGTTTCTAAGAGGATGGTGTTAATATATAATTGAGCTATCTGAGGAAAAAAATCAAATAGATTTTTGTCAACTAAATAGAGTGCTGTGACAATAAAGTCTTATTACCATGTTGAAGCGTCAACTCTTTCATATACAGTTTCCTGGGATTAACTGCCTGCTCAGACCAGTCACCAACTCGGCACCTTGGTTGCCCTCTACCTCTTAGTATTGGGTTGGGCTTCTCATACCAGAAGCATTAGGCAGAAGAGCTCCATTTCTGGTAAAAGTTGTAAATGAAAGACAGGTTTCCTGATTAGGCTGAAGGATTAGGTCTTTGCTTTCTCTGAGATCGTGTATGCCTTTCTATTTCAAAGGCTGTCACAAGTCAAAGGTGACCTTTGGTCTCCTAGAATCAGTGTACTGCCACTGAGGTGCACAGGACTTACTAGATAAACGTTTGCAGTTCACCAGCAGAAGCAAATTAATTGTCTTACAAAAGCAACTTTGTACATGTGTGCTAAGTTGCTTCAGTCATGTCCAGTTCTTTGCAACCCCATGGACTGTAGCCTGCCAGGCTCCTCTGTCCATGGGAATTTCCAGGCAAGAACACTGGAGTGGTTGCCACGCCCCCTCCAGGGGATCTTCCTGACCCAAGAATTGAACTTGGATCTCCTATGTCTCCTGCACTGACAGGTGTGTGTTCTTTACCACTAGTGCCACCTGGGAAGCCCCCCAAAATAAGGACAGATTCTGATCATCTATGTCAGCCCGTTTTCTCATGGCCAGCTGGCCTTCTGCAAATGATCCAGAACTCTGCAGCACAGTCTCAGCTGGGGTGATGTATTATGCAGATTAAAGACATAAATCCCCTGGAGAAGACAGACCAGGAAGATAAAAAAAGGTGTTCATAATAATAAGCTTTAAAGGAACTCAGCCTGTTCTCTGGGCTTTGTAAAGACATGAAATTTGTATAAACTTTGGGGATCTTTAGTTAATTGTTCTTTCTCTAAATCCAGTTATCTGACAGTGAATTTCTTCAATAGAAATTATTTGTGACAAGTCTTAACACAACCAACATTTTTTTCCTTTCATTTTTCAGAAAGCTGGGGAAAAGGCAATTGACCTGCTGTTTTCTTGTCTTCCTCTGCACTAAAGTACTAAGAGCTCCATGGATTTTAACTGGAGTTTTTAATCAGAATTTTTCCTTTCTTGTGTGCTTTTTAAACTCCCGTTCCTCCCCCGGGCCTCTGATCTCACAGAGCCCTCAGGAATTGCTGCTTTTCCATCCAGATTTCTTCCTCCTCAGGCAAACTCCCAACTAGGGAAAGGGTATGAGCAAGGGATTCAGGGCTGCACGCAAATCATGTGGCTTCGCAGTTGCTCTCTTCTCCCCAAAGAGGCATCTGTCTTATTTAGCACCACTGCTAGCACATCTTTAGCACTTGATTTGCAATAAAGACAAATTTAGGATAGAACATTATTCTAAAGCTGGTTTGGCCTAAATGCCACAGGAGGAAAAAACCAAAATCACTGTACACAGTGGTGTGCGTGTGTGTGTGCATGTGTGTGCGTGTGTTGCATATACCAGAAAAGTGCTAGCAGTGTTTCTTCAGAGTTCAGTGTGAACACACAAACACTCAGTTAAACCAACATCCCTTTCTTGCAGAAGATACTAAAAGGAACACCTGTCTACCATATGTAAGCTATGACTTCCCTACTAAAAGATTTTCCATTAAGATAGGTTTTTCAGATTTTGGTGCTTGTAAAGTCCTAAAGATAGTGGTTTTGTCATTTCCCTACTTTCATTGAGAACATCCATGGACTACACTGGATGTTTTACATGATTTTTATATCCCAGAGACTGTAATAATAAAAACCAACATTGAGGAGGCACAAAGGTATGCTTTAATTTCTTTAGGATTTATTTATATATTGAGATTTATTTTCAGAACTAGAGTGGTCCATTTTCTCCAAACTGCAATCATTGATTTAATCATCTACTAAGGCAATGGCATCCCACTCCAGTACTCTTGCCTGGAAAATCCCATGGATGGAGGAGCCTGGTAGGCTGCAGTCCATGGGGTCACTATGAGTCAGACACGACTGAGCTACTTCACTTTCACTTTTCACTTTCATGCATTGGAGAAGGAAATGGCGACCCACTCCAGTGTTCTTGCCTGGAGAGTCCCAGGGACAGGGGAGCCTGGTTGGCTGCCGTCTATGGGATTGCACAGAGTTGGACACGACTGAAGCGACTTAGCAGCAGCAGCAGCAAGTATATATTGGGCACTCCATATATATGTATTGGGTTCCATACATTGGAGAATACAAAGCAGTCTATTGTTGTTTTCAAGAATCCTGCCCCATAACTCAGAAGATAAATACTCATGTATAACGCTTTTACAGCAACACAAAATAATATCATATGGAATTAAAAGCCAAATGAGAAGTATAAATATCAAGTACTATAATGACTTGATAATGACTTAATAATGAAAACAGGAAAAATAGCTTGAAGGTAGAATTGGTCCTGGAGTTGAAAAATGGACAGACTTTGAGTATGTTGAAAGGAAAGAGATGGTATTCTAGGCAGTGAAAATGAAAGTTGCTCAGTCATGTTCTATTCTTTGAGACCCCATGGACTGTAGCCCACCAGGCTCCTCTGTCCATGGAATTCTCCAGGCCAGAATACTGGAGTGGGTAGCCTTTCCCTTCTCCAGGGGATCTTCCCAAACCAGGGATCGAACCCAGCTTTCCCATATTGCGGGAAGATTCTTTACCAGCTGAGCCTCCAGGGAAGTCCAAGAATACTGGAGAGGGTAGCCTATCCCTTCTCCAGCAGATCTTCCCAACCCAGGAATCAAATCGGGGTCTCTTGCAAGGCAGGCAGATGATTCTAGGCAGAGAATGTAGAAAAATGTGCTTGGATGATGAGTTGGGTTTGTTTGAAGAAGTGTGGGTAACTCATGAGAACAGAGAAGTAGCAAGAAATATTCCTAGAAAGATATTGTGAGTGTTCAGCCTGGATAGGCAAGGGTGTGGAGGGGAGACACGAAGTGCTGCAAAGCCCATCACCCCCTAGAATGATTCTACCATGCGAGAATGTGGAAGAGGGTCTGGTGAGGGTGGAGGTGGAGGTTATGAATCCATAACTAACAAATAGTATAATGGGGAGAAGGAAAATGTATCTGGGGAGAGAGAGGAAATACCTAATCTTTTGCACCAAACGTCAGCCTAGAAGTGAAGGATGCCAAGTCTGGAGCCTAACCCCCTAGGTTTGTTTCCCCCACACCTCCATTTACTAGCTATGCAGTTCTAGGCAACAACCTGCAAATCCTTCTGCCTCATTTTCCTCATCTGTAAAATGGGGATAACATCAGTCCCATCTCATGGGGTTGTTTTAGGTATTAAATGAGATGGAATATGTAAAATCTTCTTTAAAACTCCCAGCACATTGTAACTGCTCAATAAATGCTAGCTGCTGTGATTGTAGAAAGAAAACACAGGCAACCATTGCCTTGGTTTTAGAGGAGGGAGAGGATGAAAAGATTTGAGTGTGAATCTGATTGTCTAGGATATGTTTAGTGATGGAAGGATACTAAAAACTCTGGTCAACCACAGGAAGGAGACTGAAAGCTTAAACCTATTCTAACTAGTCATAGAATCTTGTGGTTCCATGAAAACAGGGCTAGCATATGTTGTTGAATATGAAAAAGGCCACCCCCCTGAAAAGACTCATTCTACTTAGAAAGACTACTCTCTCTGGTTTGTTTTTTTTTTTTTTTTTTCACTTTTCCAATAAAGCAAGAGCTATAAGCATCCAGGTGTTGCTTGCTTGTATGTCTTCAAAGCAACGTAAGTATTAATAGCTTGAATCCATTTTACTTGACTCTTCTGACTTCATAAAACACAAGTTCCCTAGGTAAGTGATTATTTAGGAAAGTAGATCACTTGGACTATTTTTTTTTTCACTTTTTTTTTTTCACTTGGACTATTAAAGCAGGGTTTCTCCACCGTGACACTGTTGACAGTTTGTGCAGGCAATTCTGTTAGAGAAGGGGGCTGGTGTCCTGTGTACCGCAGGATATTTAGCAACGCCTCTGGCCTCTGTTCACTAGATGCCAGTAGCACTTCCTTCCTCCAGTCATGACAATAAAAGAATGTGCCCGGACAGTGCTGAACATCACTGAGGGGACAGAATCACCCCTAGTCAAGAAGCACTGTTAGACTCATTGGATGCAAACCCATTGCTTGTGTTTTGCAAACAGGAGAGAGTGGCCAGAATACCTTTGGCTCATGTCCATTCAAACCAAGGCTTTCATCTCAGTAGATTCACTAGGAAGAAATTAACCACTTCAGTGGTTGGTGGGTGGTGGGGTGAAGAGGTAGCAACAGAGACGAAGGAACTACAGATACATAGATGGCTTCAGATCATATCAGTCTCTCAGTCATGTCCGACTCTTTGCAACCCCATGAATCACAGCACGCCAGGCCTCCCTGTCCATCACCAACTCCCGGAGTTCACTCAGACTCACGTCCATCGAGTCAGTGATGCCATCCAGCCATCTCATCCTCTGTCATCCCCTTCTCCTCCTGCCCCCAATCCCTCCCAGCATCAGAGTCTTTTCCAATGAGTCAACTCTTCACATGAGGTGGCCTAGCAAGATCCAAACAGTATTAATAGCATCTGCCAACTAAGCAGAAGGGCCTAGTGGTGATGTTATCACCTTGCTTCATGCGGAATGGGAAAATAAAGCACTTGCTGTTAGAGTAGACACTTTTAAAAGGATTACTTTGGTTTGTATCTCAAATTTTCCTGGGTAACAGGACCATGAATCTACCAGATGTGTTCTGCTGCTCACTTTCTCTGGCATGATAGGGTTAGGAAGGCAGCATGTCAGGCCAGAAGGTTTGTCTGGATGGTCCTGCAGTTGAGAAGCAAGGCTTCTGCTAGTGACCTGTCTCCTCCTAGAAAGCTCACAGCCACATACTTGGCACTCACTTTCAAATTTCAATTCAGTTTGGGGCAAATATGAATTGGGTGAGTTTTCTATAGTTTCTGGGATTCTTATATTGTTCATCTCTATCACTAATTTTGAAAAATGCTAAGATTCAAGGGCCATATATTGGGTAGGCCAAAACGTTTGTTCTGGTTTTTCTATAAAGTGTTACTCAAAAACTCGAATGAACTTTTTGGCCAATTCAGTATTTTTAACATTCTCCTAAGCTTTCTTTCCTGATAAAAAGATCTTCCAAAACTAGAAACTTCTCTTCCTTTTATCAAGGTTCTGCCTCTAAGGACACTTCAGGCACAAATTCTTCAGTGATATTTTAAAGTCAGAAGTTCCTTTTTCAGGGAGAGACATAGTTCTCAAGGGATATCGTTCTTTTCTTATCTGAAAAGAAACAATTTGGGGTTCAAGTTAAATAGTTTCAAATGCAACCAAAATCATTCCACCCAGTGGACTTTAATATTCCCTTCCAGGTTCTATCCCTGGATTGGGAAGATCCTCTGGAGAAGGAAATGGAAACCCACTCCAGTACTCTTGCCTGGAAAATCCCATGGACAGAGGAGCGTTGTAGGCTACAGTCCATGGGGTCGCAAAGAGTCGGACATGACTGAGCGACTTCACTTCACTTCCATTCATACACCATGTTCCAGTGACACTGAGTTATTAATATTCCCTAGGCACATCACATGGGGCTTCCATTTGGAGCGAGTGGTAAGAACCCACCTGCAAATGCAGAGACTTAAGAGATGAGGGTTCGATCCCTGGGTTGGGAAGATCCCCTGGAGGAGGGCATGGCAACCAACTCCAGTATTCTTGCCTGGAGAATCCCATGGACAGAGGAACCTGGCGGGCTACAGTCCGTGGGGTCGCAAAGAGTCCGATCCGACTGAAGTGACTTAGCACAGCAGCACACCACATGCTTCCATTTTGCTAGACTTGTGCCCTTACTATTCTTTATGCCAGAATGCCTTTTGCTAGAGAACTTGGCAACGTTATCTTGTCATAGAAAAGCAAGTGCATGAAGGATGGAGGGAAGTCATGACCACTAAATATGGTGCCTGGAATTGCAGATGTTTGCTCTTGCAGATAGAATTTTTATGAACCTGACTGCTGGGATGCTGAGTCCAGAAAGCAGAAGAATTAATGATGTTGCTAATACTAAAGGAAACTCTATTACCCTCTATGGTTACGGCTAGCATATGGCTATGATATTTTAAAACATCTTCATAGTCCAAATAAAAGCAGACCACAAGTGTGAACAAATAGAGAGTCCATCACAAGGCAAAAAATAATTCGGTGAGCAACATGCTTTTTAAAACATTAGATTTAAGTCTGAATCAAATACAAATTAAATGTGAGTAGAAACTCTTCAAAGTAATTTCATTATTCATTTCACTGTAAATTGCTTAATTGCATTACAAGTCAAATTAAAACTCAAAAAGAACTTTCCGGCCACTTACTTGGCCACCTATCAGCATAAAATTTGCCGCATGGGTTTACTTATCAGATCAACCTAAAATAATGAGGAGAGAGGAGAGGAATACTTCAGTCAACAGATTTAAAGTGTTAGCTTTATTTCCTGAGACAAAGATCCAATTTTCTTGTCTTTAATTTCACCTTTCAGCTTTTTTTTTCTTGTTTTTTTTTTTCCTCCTATGGAGTCAGGCAAGAATATTTCTTCTTTCAGCAGCTTTCCTCTGTGCACTGGGATGTCAAATTCTCAAGATATACCATATCATGTTTTTTTATTTTACATTTTTTCCCCAGAAGCCAGCCAAAGTTATTCCAAATAGCTCAGTGAACACTAGGGTTTTAGAATTTTGACTAAATGTTTTTTTTTTTTTTTTAACATATATGTAGCCTGTATTTTTTTACATTTACTATTATTTCTTCTTATAGATAATTTTATTTTTCTCTTCTTTTTTATTTTACTGGATCAAGGCCACTGCATAGTAACTAAAACCTAGCATGTAGCCTTCAGGATTCTCACAACTGACAGCATATATCCATTAAGCCCAACTTGATCCTTCAGGAGTTGATCAACTGCAATGGGAGAACCTCATTTATACTTTATTATTTACTGTTCTTCCTTTCCAAAGTGTGTGTGGAAGGACGCCTCCTCAAAAGTTGGAGAAATAAAGTAGCCTAGACTTTTGAGCTACAAAATAGTTTCCTGTTTTGTTTCCTGAATGAAAAACTATTAAATATTAACATAGTGCGTCAGTGAGGATCCAGCCCAGAAAACAGATGTTGGCCAGGTCAGTCAATAGGGAAAATCTAATCCTAGGTACCTAGGGGCAATGAGGCTATGCAGAGATTGTCAGCCACTGGGTTTTGAGGGGGTGTTTCTAAAGCCCACAGACTGGGGGCACCACCTACCAAGAGCTAGAACTCTCCATAGAGCCACCACCTCTTTTAATAAGGCTGTTCAGAGAGAAGATGCGGAACCTGAGCTCTGCCCTCCTCCCTCTCCAGTCCCCTGTCCACATCGCCCAATGGAAACTCAAGGACTTCATGGGGGCAACATGCAGAACACAGCCCAGGAAGGGCGAGAAGCAGAGCAGAGAACAAACAGGCAAATGGTGATGCGTCTGGAGAGTTTGTTGTTGTTTAGTCGCTAAGTTTTATCTGACTCTTTGTGACCCTGTGGACTGCAGCCCACCAGGCTCCTCTGTCCGTGGAATGTACTGGACAAGAGAAATAAAGTGCTTCTCTTGGTAAAAGGTCCTCTTTGTTGTACTTCCTCTCTGTGTGTATTAATTTGTTGTTTGGTTTGCATTTGGTTCTTCTCCAGAAGTCTGGTGATATTGGGCAATTTCCTAAAGCAAAAGTAGAGGGCAGATGTCTCGTTCAAGAACACAGGCTACTATGCATGTGCTGTGTCTTCTTTTAGTTGATATACTGCTCTAACACATCAGTTGAGCTTGTCCTTCTCACTTGCCTGGATGGTTTACTTCTAGAATTTGCCCCCATGAAACTAATGCCTCCAAGGGCTGTGTGGACATGCATTATTTTGACCCTACAAAGGCACAATGAGACCAGGGACTGCATCTGAGCTGAGCACAGGTTCTGTGAACTATACCACTTGACTATTCTTTATGCCAGAATGCCTTCTGCTAGAGAAGGGCTGTGATTCGTAGGCACAGCCTGCAGCTGGACTCTGCCTTGTTTGAAGTGGCATCTGAAAGACTGAACAGCAATTACTCCCTGCAGCCCAGGGCAGATGATGACTGCAGGGCTTGGCCTTTTCATATTTTCTGGTTTCCTGAGGCCAGGGTTCTCACCAATGGTAAAACCTCTTTGCTCTGGTTCATCTGAAAAACATGTCATTTCAAAGGTGAGAAGGAAAAAGAGAGGTGATTTTATAGTGATTTTTATGGCAAACAATAGAACAATGCTTCAGAAATGTTGAATGGGAGAGAGTAAAAGGCAGATGGGTTCAAGAGCGTAGACAGTTCCTGGCTTTCTGTTTTACGAGAACCCAAGGCCTAGGGAGGGCTTCCCCAATGGCTCAGTGGGTACAGAATCTGCCTGCAGTGCAGGAGACACAGGAAACGTGGGTTCGATCCCTGGGTTGGGAAGATCCCCTGGAGGAGAGAAAAAGGCAAGCCACTCCAGTATTCTTGCCTGTAGAATCCCACGACAGAGGAATCTCACAGGCTACAGTCCATGGGGTCACAAAGAGTTGGACACAACTGAGCAGGAGCAGGCAAGGCCTGGGGAGGGGAAGAAAACCCCCGGTTAAGTCCATTCCTTGGCCTTGTGGATGTTCTTTGTTCAGTTCTACCATTTTCTTTTCCTCCTCACTGCCTTTCCCTCTCCCCAGGACAGGAAGCTCTCTGGGATGGCCCTTCCCCACACCCCCTGCCATCTCTCATGGACAGTAGGGTAGTCTGAACTGAACTCATATGAGTGAACTGCTGATGTCAGGTCCAAGGGCCAATCCCCAGATCACCCTCCCCTCACTGCCCCATGCCTCCCCACCACCACTGCCCACATGGGAACCCCCGGCCCAGCCTTAGCTCCTCGGGCCCCTCTGAAAGCCTCCTCCAGCTCTTCATCCCAGAGACCCCAAGCCCATTCTAGTACCATGATTCTCTGCCTCAGTCCAGGCATTTCTCGGACATGGAGATTACATTTTAGGAATACTTAAAGATCCATGGTAATCCTTGAAAGGGCCCACGTGCTCACTCTTATCCTGCACCTGCCCCCTGCCTCCCCATTCCATCATCTGACATGCTGCTGGAACAATCACCAGACTTCCCACTGGAAGGGCCCCCACTTATCCTGCCCATTTGATCGTTAACTTTTCAAACCAGACTTTTCTCTCTAGTGAATGTAGCAGCCTGAGGACAGTGACCAAGTCCTACTTCTTTCTCTCCCTCACTGCAGTGCTGCTCAAAGTGTGGTCAGAAAACCCCAGGATCAGCGCCACCTCAGTGCTTGTTAGAAGTGCAGAGTCTCAGGTCCTGCCTCAGCCCTTCTGAACCAGAGTATCTGGGGGTAGCACTCAGAAGGTGGTTGCAAACCTTCCAGGTGATTCTGATGCCTGCTAAGGTTCAAAAGCGACACCCTGGGCTGTAGACACTAGTGTCCTGTGTGCGGTAGTTGTTGAGTAAACACCTGTAACTGGAGAATATTTGCAAGATCACAGTGTGGGCTCACACCACAGCTTCCTGGGAGCAGAGCCCAAGTCTGACTTTATTGCTGTGTCCTCAGCATCTCACGGAGAAGGCGATGGCACCCCACTCCAGTCCTCTTGCCTGGAAAATCCCATGGATGGAGGAGCCTGGTAGGCTGCAGTCCATGGGGTGGTTAGGAGTCAGACACGACTGAGCGACTTCACTTTCACTTTTCACTTTCATGCATTGGAGAAGGAAATGGCAACCCACTCCAGTGTTCTTGCCTGGAGAATCCCAGGGACGGGGGAGCCTGGTGGGCTGCCGTCTATGGGGTCGCACAGAGTCGGACACGACTGAAGTGACTTAGCAGCAGTAGCAGCATCTCAAGTAATGCCTGACAGTGTCTCCCATTTTAACTTTTTAAAAGGTTACAAAACAGCAAAGAAAATTACAATGAGGCTTGTTTTGAGAATGAGTTTGGGATAACACATCAATGCCAGGTAGATAGTAAGTACTTTTTTGCTGGTGATAATAATACCTTCCATTGATAGAGCACTCTGTGGTTTTCAAGACTCCTTCAGGACATTTTCTCATTGGTCTTCTTGAAAATCTAGAGAAAGCATTAGTAGGCTCTGTTCTGCCCTCTCAGCAGAGATTCTGGAAAGCTGAGACATTAGTTCTTGGTTCTCTGAATTGAGTCCAAAAAGAGAGCCCAGGACTTTGAGCTCCTACTCCAGTGGAAAAGGTTTGCTGTTCCATTGTGTTATATTAGCTGAGGGTCTTGGTAACTTAGCCTCAATAAGTGTTCATTTTACAATTTCTTCATCTGCAAAATGAGAAAAAAAGTACTATCTGCCTTGCAGTGTTGTAAGTATTAAATAATAAATGTGAAACATTTAGCACACTAATATAATATGGTTATATTAATGAATTGTTTTATGTTTAAATATTATTTGCATTATTTATTTTTTGTTATACCACCAAAGTGACCAGTACTTCACTTGTGGGATAGCAAGGGCCAGGACCTTCCCCACCTCAGAGGGTGTTACTTGCTAATTTAAGGCAACATTTAAGGCATTTAGTCTGACTTACACAACTGGGAATGTTTCCCACTGCTGACGGCCCTCCCTTGGGTCTCCTGCTGATTCCTGTGGTCACTAAACCTAATAACCCATCAGGATGCTTGAGTGTCTGCTGCAGTCACCATGGTGATTCCCATTCTCAAGTACAGGTTGCTAATCATTCCAAACACATGCCTTCCTTTCCTCAGTTGATAAGCTGTCGTGGTTAACCTTTTATTTGTTTAATATATTCCTCTATTCTGTGATTTCATTTATCTCATAATTATTAAGCATAGAGAACCTGTAAGGATGTTTTGCCAAATCTTATACTTCTCCATATTCCCTTACTGCTTCATACAAATGTTATTGTTTTTATATGTACCAGGAAAAAGGCTGGAATGCACTTGTGTGTATGTGCTTGTTGTGTGTGAAACATATTTTTAAAATTATAGTATAGTTGATCTACAATGTTCTTAGTTTCCAGTGTACAGGAAAGTGATTCAGTTAAACATATATTCATTCTTTTTCAGGCTTTTTTCCTCATATAGGTTATAGCTGAGTCACTGTGCTGTACAGTAGATCCTCGTTGGTTATCTATTTTATATATAACAGCATTGTATGTTAATCCCAATTCCTGATTCATCCCTCACCCCCGCAATTCGCCTTTGGCACCCACAGTTTGCTTGCTGTATCTGTGTGTCTATTTCTGTTTTGAAATCAATTCATTCGTATCATGTTGTTTTTTTTTTTTAAATTACAGTCCCTATACGAATGGTAACATATGATATACTCCTTTGAAGTGTTTTGGTTCCTTGGGAGACATATTATTTCTTCTTTTTAAAAGTGATCACATGTTTAGCCTATGAGCCTCTTCCTAATCAGTAGAATGCAGTCACTGCTTTTCCCTGTGGAAGTGGACAGCATGTTGTAGAAGAGGAGGCATGGAGAGTCTTGGCATGCAGACTCTCATCAGCCCCCTCGTAACTGCTTCATATCCATTAGGATGTCACTCCACGTCTCGAGTCGCAGCCTTGTCATCTATCAAATGAAGGAGCTGGACTAGGGCCCTCCAAGGCAACCACTCCATGGTGCTGAAGCGCTAAGTTACTCCCTAAGCATCCTCATCCTGACTCTTGGTGCTAGAGCAGAAAGGACACCATGATTTCTGCAGGCTGGAATGAACAGCTATCACACAGATGACTGTGGAGGGGCTGACACTTGCTTTCTCTTCCAGTCAGGATGGCACAGACCGTGGAAGAACTCTGCCAGCACTGAGTCCTGGAAGGGATGGGGGGCAGGGGACACTGGTATCACATAGAGTGGTGATTCTCCTCCTGTGCTGTTTTTATTCTGTGCTGATATTCTGAACTTACTGGATTTCTTAGGCATTTTTGCCACATTCAGTCTATCATTCACTCATTCATTTGACCATGGATTTACAGTTACTGTCTGAGACCTCTCTATGTGCCACACATTTTCCTGAATGCTCAGTGGTGAACAGAACAGTCAGGGGCCCTGCCCATTGTGCTCTAGGAGGGATACAGGCACGGAGAAGGTCCTAGTGAGTGAGAAACAGGGGGTGGGGTCCCCGTGTGACGGGCGCCTAATCCAGAGACGCTGTGTGCTGAGACAAGACGGAAGAGGACGACAGAGCCTGACACAGGGGCTGTAAGTGTGTTTTAGACAGCGGCACGTGTGATAGCAACCGGTGGATTTCTTGCAAAAATAAGGAAGCTTAAATTCTATGGTGAGCCAGTAAACAGAGTCTTAGAAAAAAGTAAAAGCAAAAACTAAGAAAAACTTCTGATATAATTCACCAATTTCCATGGTATAAATGCACCCATCATAGTCATTGTCAGAGGTAAGGTTAAAAACCAACCCACATAAGTTATTGATATTTCATAATCAGCACTTTCAAGCCAGTACTGCCAACTCCAGAACCTTGCTGGAAGCTTCAGCCCCTTACCTGGACAAGCCCCTTCCAAGCATCTTAGTTGGGGTTCCTCCCGAAGCAGGCTTGGAGAGGGGAATTTGTATACAAGTAGTTTTTTTACTCAGAAAGTGTAAGAAACAGTACTTTCTTAGTGGGAAAGTGAGCTGGGGATGGGAAGGCCACCAGTAAATGGTGTTTCTACCATTATGCTTAAAATCTGGGAATCGGCGTGGCAGCAGCCTGAGGAGCAAGAGACGGGCACGAGGTAGACACCAGTCCCTGTCTGTCACTGGCTGAGGCCTGTTCCTGGGGCGCGCTCCTTCTCTGTGACATCTGCCTTTCCCTGGGGGGCAGAGTGGTCTTCCCTTGCTTCAGAGAAGATTTTAAAGCAAAGAGCTGCAGACACTGGCAGTTGGAAGTGAGCTAGCAAGCAAAGAAGTGGCAAGGCCTGGGGAATATGGGCAGAGCACCAACAGCATCTGCTACAGATTGCCCTGTACCTAAATCTGTAATTCTTGCTTTTTCTTTTCCACTATGGCTTACCCATATTCACAGAATATTGAATACATTTCCATGTGCTCCACAGTGGGACCTGCTGTCTATCCATTCTACATGTAATAGTTTGTATCTGCGAATCCCAAACTCCCAGTCCTTCCCTTCCCCACTTCACTCCCCCTTGGCAACCGTAAGTCTGTTCTATCTGTGGGTCTGATTCTGTTTCATAAATAATGTCATTTGTGTAACATTTTAGATTCTACACATAAATGGTATCATAAGGTATTCTTTCTCTTTCTGGCTTCTCTTAGTATGATAATCTCTAGGCCCATCCATGTTGCTGCAAATGGCATTATTTTGTTCCTTTTATGGCTGAGTAGTATTCCATTTCATCCATTCATCTTACAATGGACGTTTAGGTGTTTCCACGCCTTGGCTATTGTAAACAGTGCTGCTGTGAACATAATGATGCATGTACTTTTTTGAGTTACAGTTTTGTCGGGGTTTCGCTGGCTCATATGGCAAGTCTGTTTTTAGTTTTTTGAGGATTATCCATACTATTATCCATAGTGGCTGCACCAATTTACATTCCCACCAACGGTGTGAACAGTTTTCCTTCTCTCCACACCCTCTCTAGCATTTGCTTTTTACAGACTTTTTAAAGATGGTCATTTTGACCATCTGTATTTCTAATTTGCATTTTTCCCCCTTAAATTGGACCTCACAATTTCATTAGTTTTAGGCCTTGCAAAACCTAGAGCCATCCATAGTGATGGCTCCTACTTGTTGGAAACTGTAGCATGTTTGAAAATTTCAAAGAAATTAATAAGGCTGTATCAAAGTTGGGACGAGGGTAGGGAGCAAAAGATGGAGTTGGAAAGGAATGATGGGATCTTCTAGGTTTGGCTGAAATATGCTGATATCTGTGGAACTCAGCTGGGCTGCTCCTGGCTTCTCCCTCCTGTGACAGGCTAGCAGAGAAGCCCCCTTCCTAGGATGGGTTCCTGCCACAATGAAGAGCAAGAATACAAGTTCAGTTCAGTTCGGTCGCTCATCCTGTCTGACTCTTTGCGACCCCGTGAATCGCAGCACGCCAGGCCTCCCTGTCCATCACCAACTCCCAGAGTTCACTCAGACTCACGTCCATCGAGTCAGTGATGCCATCCAGCCATCTCATCCTCTATCGTCCCCTTCTCCTCCTGGCCCCAATCTCTCCCAGCATCAGAGTCTTTTCCAATGAGTCAACTCTTCGCATCAGTTGGCCAAAGTACTGGAGTTTCAGCTTTAGGATCATTCCTTCCAAAGAAATCCCAGGGCTGATCTCCTTCAGAATGGACTGGTTGGATCTCCTTGAAGTCCAAGGGACTCTCAAGAGTCTTCTCCAACACCACAGTTCAAAAGCATCAATTCTTCGGCGCTCAGCCTTCTTTACAGTCCAACTCTCACATCCATACATGACCACAGAAAAAACCATAGCCTTGACTAGACGAACCTTTGTTGGTAAAGTAATGTCTCTGCTTTTGAAAATGCTATTTAGGTTGGTCATAACATTCCTTCCAAGGAGTAAGCGTCTTTTAGTTTCATGGCTGCAGTCACCATCTGCAGTGATTTTGGAGCCCCCAAAAATAAAGTCTGACACTGTTTCCACTGTTTCCCCATCTATTTCCCATGAAGTGATGGGACCAGATACCATGATCTTCATTTTCTGAATGTTGAGCTTTAAGCCAACTTTTTCACTCTCCACTTTCACTTTCATCAAGAGGCTTTTGAGTTCCTCTTCACTTTCTGCCATAAAGGTGGTGTCATCTGTATTCCTGAGGTTATTGATATTTCTCCCGGCAATCTTGATTCCAGCTTGTGTTTCTTCCAGTCCAGCGTTTCTCATGATGTACTCTGCATAGAAGTTAAATAAGCAGGGTGACAATATACAGCCTTGATGTACTCCTTTTCCTATTTGGAACCAGTCTGTTGTTCCATGTCCAGTTCTAACTGTTGCTTCCTCACCTGCATACAAATTTCTCAAAAGGCCGATCAGGTGGTCTGGTATTCCCATCTCTTTCAGAATCTTCCACAGTTTATTGTGATCCACACAGTCAAAGGCTTTGGCATAGTCAATAAAGCAGAAATAGATGTTTTTCTGGAACTCTCTTGCTTTTTCCATGATCCAGAGGATGTTGGCAATTTGATCTCTGGTTCCTCTGCCTTTTCTAAAACCATCTTGAACATCAGAAGTTCACGGTTCACATATTGCTGAAGCCTGGCTTGGAGAATTTTGAGCATTACTTTACTAGTGTGTGAGATGAGTGCAATTGTGCGGTAGTTTGAGCATTCTTTGGCATTGCCTTTCTTTGGGATTGGAATGAAAACGGACCTTTTCCAGTCCTGTGGCCACTGCTGAGTTTTCCAAGTTTGCTGGCATATTGAGTGCAGCACTTTCACAGCATCATCTTTCAGGATTTGAAATAGCTCAACTGGAATTCCATCACCTCCACTAGCTTTGTTCGTAGTGATGCTTTCTAAGGCCCACTTGACTTCACATTCCAGGATGTCTGGCTCTAGGTCAGTGATCACACCATCGTGATTATCTGGGTCGTGAAGATCTTTTTTGTACAGTTCTTCTGTGTATTCTTGCCACCTCTTCTTAATATCTTGTGCTTCTGTTAGGTCCATACCATTTCTGTCCTTTATCGAGCCCATCTTTGCATGAAATGTTCCCTTGGTATCTCTAATTTTCTTGAAGAGATCTCTAGTCTTTCCCATTCTGTTGTTTTCCTCTATTTCTTTGCATTGATCGCTGAAGAAGGCTTTCTTATCTCTTCTTGCTATTCTTTGGAACTCTGCATTCAGATGCTTATATCTTTCCTTTTCTCCTTTGCTTTTTGCTTCTCTTCTCTTCACAGCTATTTGTAAGGCCTCCCCAGACAGCCATTTTGCTTTTTTGCATTTCTTTTCCATGGGGATGGTCTTGATCCCTGTCTCCTGTACAATGTCACGAACCTCATTCCATAGTTCATCAGGCACTCTATCTATCAGATCTGGGCCCTTAAATCTATTTCTCACTTCCACTGTATAATCATAAGGGATTTGATTTAAGTCATACCTGAATGGTCTAGTGGTTTTCCCTACTTCAATTTAAGTCTGAATTTGGCAATAAGGAGTTCATGATCTGAGCAACAGTCAGCTTTACATCTTGTTTTTGCTGACTATATAGAGCTTCTCCATCTTTGGCTGCAAAGAATATAATCAATCTGATTTCGGTGTTGACCATCTGGTGATGTCCATGTATAGCGTCTTCTCTTGTGTTGTTGGAAGAGGGTGTTTGTTATGACCAGTGCATTTTCTTGGCAAAACTCTATCAGTCTTTGCCCTGTTTCATTCCATATTCCAAGGCCAAATTTGCCTGTTACTGCAGGTGTTTCTTGACTTCCTACTTTTGCATTCCAGTCCCCTATAATGAAAAGGACACTTTTTTTGGGTGTTAGTTCTAAAAGGTCTTGTAGGTCTTCATAGAACCATTCAACTTCAGCTTCTTCAGCATACTGGTTTGGGCATAGACTTGGATTACTGTGATATTGAATGGTTTGCCTTGGAAACAAACAGAGATCATTCTGTCGTTTTTGAGATTGCATCCAAGTACTGCATTTCGGACTCTTTTGTTGACCATGATGGCTACTCCATTTCTTTTGAGGGATTCCTGCCCACAGTAGTAGATATAATGGTCATCTGAGTTAAATTCACCCATTCCAGTCCATTTCAGTTCGCTGATTCCTAGAATGTCGACATTCACTCTTGCCATCTCTTGTTTGACCACTTCCAGTTTGCCTTGATTCATGGACCTGATATTCCAGATTCCTATGCAATATTGCCCTTTACAGCATTGGACCTTGCTTCTATCACCAGTCACATCCACAGCTGGGTATTCTTTTTGCTTTGACTCCATCCCTTCATTCTTTCTGGAGTTATTTCTCCACGGATCTCCAGTAGCATATTGGGCACCTACTGACCTGGGGAGTTCCTCTTTCAGTATCCTATCATTTTGCCTTTTCATACTGTTCATGGGGTTCTCAAGGCAAGAATACTGAAGTGGCTTGCCATTCCCTTCTCCAGTGGACCACACTCTGTCAAGAATACAAGAGGGCTGATGAAACTCACAAGGCCTCTGTGCCTCTTGCTCACCAGTGGCTCACATCAAATCTCCTCATATTCCATTGACCAAAGCAATGTGCTTGGCCCAGTCCAAAGCCAGAGAGGTGCAGCGAAAAAGAACCCACCTCCAAGGAAGGAGGTCATGACTCAGTGAGTTCAGTACTACAGCCTACTCTAGGATTTTCACCAAGATGTTAGTGGTGATTATCTGGGGGTAGTGAGATTTCTGATAATTTTTATTTTTGCTTTAGCTTTTTCTCTTATTAGAATATTTAATGAGAATATAGCAATCTTATCAAAAACTATAAACCCATTTCTTTATAAAAATATTGGAGAAAATTTATTTGAAGGTGCTTTTTTAGCATTTACTTTTATAACTCCTTAAAGGAGTTAATGTACATATGCAAAGCCTGACTTGACTTCTTAAACTACCTCTTAACTTTTACAGTGTATATAAATCATTAAGTTTTATCATGTTCCTGTTTTTGTTTCCTTACTGCCACTTACTCATTTTAAAATTTATTTTGTATATATCTTGTATTGCTGCATGTACCTGTGTAAACCACCTGCAAACGCTTTAGGTATTAGATGGGAAGTAAAGAAACAGATTATTTTAAAAACTAAAGCAGGTATGGGAGGAGACCCATACAGTCATACACAGAAATCACCTGGAGAGATTATTTTTTAAATGCCTATGACAACGTCCCTAAAGGTTCTGATTTAATTGTTCCAGGTTGAAGTAATTTTTAACAGCTCTCCAAGGTTGAGAATAAGTGTATAAATAAGTGATTAAGTTAGTGGAAATGTAACAGAAGGGACAATTCTATGTGATGAGCAGTAGCAGACTGGGAAATTCCATAACAATTTGAAGTCTGCTGAGATATGGAAGGCTGAGGCTCCTGAATGTTGAGGAGAATAAGGGAAATGAATGCTGAGGGGAACTCTGAGCTGCCATAATGAAGGACAGGGCTGCTGTTAAGGTCTGGCTGAGATTCACTGCGAGGAAAGAGCTGAACATGTTCTCAGACCCTACGCGATAACTGCTTTTTGGATTACTGAGGCACATTCTGTGGAGTGTTTTTCAGAACATTATGACTAATAAGAGTCTCTTCTTTATGAAAACAGATTGAACTCATAGGAAATTATTTATACACGCAGAACAAAGGAGAGGAAACAGAGATATTATAGGAATTTGGTTTCTTTGTTTGTAACTCTCCTAAATTATTTTATTCTGTGCAGCGTTCAGTCATTTATGTGTAAAATATGAAAATCTCATCTCCCTCTGATAATATAAAACAAAAGAAAAAAAAAACAAAATCCTTTCTCTACATATATATAGAGAAAACATATAAAAATAAGACAATATATAGAGAGGGGTTATTGTTTTGTTTTTAACTTAAAGACAGATAACAGATTTTTTTTTTTTTTTTTATAGTAACCATCATCTGGTTACTGGTAAGGTCTGAGTTAATTGCCATTTGTCAGGTAACCATGGTGACCAGCATATTGCTTTTGAGTCCATTAATCTTGCTGAGATTAACAGTAAACCCCAAAGGATCTTTTGCAGCAATTCAGAAATAAATCATCTTTTCACACGTATGTTATTTTGTGACAGCCACTTTCTTTAAAACTGTCTAATAGACAAGGAAATAAGACAGTCCCTAATGAGGTGATAGAAACCCATTCCCAAATAAGAAATTTTGCAAAATACAGTAAATGACTGAAAAAGTAGATACACAGAAATGTCACATGAAAGAATAATTCACTAAATAGACATGTGTCATGCTCCTAACAGACACACCAAAAAGACTGTTTACTCCCAGTTAGAAATGTATTTGTCTAGGACCTCAGCCTCAAGATATGAACTGGAGACAAGATTTGAGATGAGGAAAGACAAGACAACTTTTCTTCAATTAAGAAAAGTCAAATTATTATTTAGATGATAGAAATTATAAGGGATGAGTTGAGGTGGATTTAGAAAGAGAAAGAGCTGGCTGCCCAAGCTGGGACTAACAGTGTTTTATATTTGTAAAAAGATGTTTGCAACTTGGAAAGTAGAGCATGATCCTATCTCAACCACATTTGTCTTACAACAGCCCCAGAAAGTAAATGCAAAATGTGGTAGCCTCATTTTATAGGTGAAGATGCTGAAGCTAAAGAATACAGCGTGACTTTCCTATACCCACTTAGTATTAGTGCCTTCTTTTAAATGAACTGAATAAACTGTTAGGATTCTGAGTTGGAAGGCATGGGGACTGGATTATCATCCCCACATTCTTCTGACCTTAATTCATATTATTCTCTAGATGAAATACAGCTCTGGGGCTTTTTCAGCTCATGGGGTTTGTATTTTCTCATCTCCATATTTTCCTGAGCTAAAGGAATGATATAAGCTCTTATTTCAACCTAGGTCTTCATAAAAGAAATACTGAGAAAACAACAGTGCTTTACGGAATGTAAGATGCAGAACTATTCATATTTAAACACATCTGAAATCGGGATGTGTCTTGTAATCAATGGCTTATTATAATTGCTGATGCTATATGAAAAATAGACTCCACTGCCTACGCGTGTGCTCACTTGGTCATAGTTGTGTACATTGCCAACTGAGTGGTGGAATTATTAGGACGTGGGTAGAAAGTTATTGTGTATGAAAGAAGGGGTATCAGTTTTATACTAGGAATGTGAATACTCATTTTGGAATAATGACTATCATTTCATATTTTCCTGTAAAGCAACAATCTAGTGCTCTACAGGTCCTAAGGGAAGATACCCACAAGCAGAAGGATATGTTGACCTTTCTTATTAAACAGTCATGGGATGGTCATCTCTCATAAATAAAGTATCATGAACAAAGCAACTAAAGATAGAAAAATTTACTAAATCCCTCAGGATACATGAAAAAATTTTCAAAGTAACAAGACCCCACCACTGATGTGAGTGACAAGTTTGTCTGGCAGGACTATTATTAAAGCATCGTATCATAGATTCATTGGCTGCTTCTTTTTGTTCTGGGCCATTCATTAAATAATTTTTATCTTATAATCCATGCTGCTTAGATTCTATGATATGTGGTAGTTTATGAATCAGTCAGTATGATTCTGATCCCCTGTAGCTGGTGACTGGACTTTGCCTAAAGCTACTCTATGGGCTGGAGGAAGCACAGGCTGGAATCAGGATTGCCATGGGAGAAATATCAGTAACCTCAGATAAGCAGATGACACTACCCTTATGGCAGAAAGCGAAGAACTAAATAGCCTCTTGATGAAAGTGAAAGAGGAGAGTGAGAAAGTTGGCTTAAAGCTCAACATTCAGAAAACGAAGATCATGGCATCCGGTCCCACCACTTCATGGCAAATAGATGGGGAAACAGTGGAAACAGTGTCAGACTTTATTTTGGGGGGCTCCAAAATCACTGCAGATGGTGACTGCAGCCATGAAACTAAAAGACACTTACTCCTTGGAAGGAAAGTTATGACCAACCTAGACAGCATATTAAAAAGCAGAGACATTACTTTGCCAACAAAGGTCCGTCTAGTCAAGGCTATGGTTTTTCCAGTGGTCATGTATGGATGTGAGAGTTGGACTGTGAAGAAAGCTGAGCACCGAAGAATTGATGCTTTTGAACTGTGGTGTTGGAGAGGACTCTTGAGAGTCCCTTGGACTGCAAGGAGATCCAACCAGTCCATCCTAAAGGAGATCAGTCCCGAGTGTTCATTGGAAGGACTGATGCTAAAGCTGAAACTCCAATACTTTGGCCACCTGATATGAACTGATTCATTGGAAAAGACCCTGATGCTGGGCAAGATTAAAGGCAGGAGGAGAAGGGGACGACAGAGAATGAGATGGTTGGATGGCATTACCGACTTGATGGACAGGAGTTTGGGTAAACTCCAGGAGTTGGTGATGGACAGGGAGACCTGGCGTGCTGCAGTCCATGCAGTCACAAAGAGTTGGACACTAAGCAACTGAACTGAACTGAACCCTGTTGATGGTGGACATTGTCAGGAAGTCCGAACTAGTCAGAAACAAATCTTACTCAACTAAACAGCTCTGATGGCAAATTAATGTTTTGTTCACCTCAGCACAGATAGCCCAGACCATAATTATTACTTGATTAAAAAGAGAAATGGTCTCCAATGGCTCTTTAAGCTTTTAAGATAATGGTTCTGTAGAATTCCTTGGTAATTATAGAAAATGTTTATTTTAAATTATTTCCTTGTCAATTTAAGACATTGCAGAGGTTACAGTGAACTATTTCTCATATAAGAACTAACAGAAAGGGGTATGTTTGATGTAATCATGGCCTCCCCAAATTATACACACACACACATATATATACTATATATATAGTATAAACAGGGAATGTTGTGCATGAATAGATGTATAGTCTATCACTGTGGCATACTAAGACCTCCATGAGTTATTATGTTAGCAGAACTACAGACATATTTAATGGGAAAAGCAAGCATTCCATTAACTTGGTCAAGTGAAAGAAAGTGAAGTCACTCAGTCGTGTGCAACTCTTTGTGACCCCATGGACTGTAGCCTACCAGGCTCCTCTGTCCATGGGATTTTTCAGGCAAGAGTACTGGAGTGGGTTGCCATTTCCTTCTCCAGGGGATCTTCCCGACCTGGGGATCGAACCCAGGTCTCCTGCATTGTAGGGAGACACTTTTACCATCTGAGCCACAAGGGAAGTTTTTTGTTTGTTTTTTTTTTAACCTGGTTAAACAGTAAAAATCAGCTCGTGTCTTTTGTTTTTTTAACCTTCACAAAAGTGCACCGGGCTGAATTGTTTCAGGCCAGCCTTCGTCCTTGGTAAATTCAGCAGGCCGTGCCATTTACCCACCAGCCCCCACCCCTTCTGCGAGTAGGACATTCTCCTGAGACTGCTCTCCTTAACCTCATTCTGCGTATTTTATTTCTAGCTGTGTGCCAAGATAAGAACTTTCCCCATTAACAGAAGGGCTCTCAACCTAGGCCCTTTCTAGGCATAGGCCAAGCCTTGGCTAACAAGAACTACACGAGCAAAGGGATAATTTTTCTTTTTTTTAATTACCTAAAGAAATGTGATTAGAGTTCCTTTCAAAGAACCTTTGAAATTTCTTTATACAGTTATGTTACCACTTGAGATTTAAGATGTGTCCAGGTATAAAATATTTTTTACACCTTAATTTACTCTTAATTCATTTTTCATATACTCCACACTTATATAAGATGAGGTAAGTGAAAAAGCTTAGGTTTTGAATATCTGCCTTTATTTTCCCAGTTTATAGATACATGTTGAATGTCACTGTTGCTAGAGGAATACATTATTAACTTAGGTGTCAGAATTAGAAAGGTGTCCTATCCCTGGATTTTTCTGATAAAATATGTTGCACCTTGAGATGCTCACATGGAACCAAAGGTATCTTTCACCAGATATTTTAATCTCATTTGAAAACTTGTCCTTGGTTCAGGGAAGTACTCTGAAATCAGACCTGTCTGCCTCTCAGCTCTCTCCTTTCTTCTTGGAAGGGAGAAGTAGTGATGACATCTCCTTGAAAGCTCTCCCGCTACAGTTTAAAGCTACTGGCTTTCATTCTCTCTCCAAGTTGAGAACAGTTCACCACTATTTTCTGTTTTAAAATCCTGGAAGATTTGACAGTTGCTAGTAAGAACACACCAAGCTTCTCTTTTGGGCACTTTACAAATCCCTTCATTAAACTTTCAACGTTTTTTTAGGTTTTTGATCTCTCTCTTGACCACCCTCTGGGTGATGTGTCTTTCCCACCTATCTTGAATTGTTATCAAATAAGAACGTGGCCAATAAAAAGGGAGGATTAAAGAACATGGCTTCCTTTCAGCTTCTGTTCTGAAATGACAGCAAATAGACTAGAACTTAACTTCTCAGACTTTTAATGAGTAGTACTGATGTGCATTTAAGAACTATGCTGCCTGGGTTTGGTTTCCATATTTACTGCTTTACTAGCTGAGTTGTCTTGAGCAAATTTTTTAACCTCTCTATACCTCATTTTCCTCAACTATAAACTGGAGATCATAATGGTATCTCCATTGAGTTACTCTAAGGATTAAGTTAACATACATAAAGAGTTTGAAACAGTACCTGTAAATATTAACTATTATAATTATCATCTAAGTATGGAACTCAAAAGTTGGTTATGAGCCTTATGATCCGTACTGGAAGCTTATTCTGAATTCTAGCCATCCTGTTCATGGTAACTTAAAACACTAGGTCATTGTATTGTAATTGTGATATTAACAAACCTGGCATTTTTCTCTGAAAAATGTAAGGCATGAGAATATTAATTCTTATAATCTGTTTTTTTTTTTTAATATTATAATTGGCCCCATGTTTCCTAACTGAATTGTCTTAGCTCTTTAAGTTGTGATTGTAACATGGTAAAATGAGGTTTTCCTGTGATGGACTGTAGTGACCAGCCACCTCAGGTTTCTTGGAAGTAAAGGGTTTCTTGGGACAAAGGACTTTTACTGCTAACACTGGGAACATCTTGGGCAAACTGGGATGGTTGGCCACTCATTCCAGTTATAAAAGTACTGTGGAATGTGGAGTAGAAGAGAAGGAGGAAGCAGTAGTAATATTAATCTCATCAAATCCAGAAGAATTCTCAGTACACCACCACAGGTCCCCTGATATTTGACTCATGTGATCCCAAATGAGTATCTGAAGGGTAGACTTGCACTGAACTAATTAATTCTAAATGTCAGGCATTTGGGCTTCATCTTTTGCTGTTACCATCATCTGTGGGATATATTTCTTCTCCTTCATTTTATGCTGTTACACTTTCCTCTGACCAGTTTTTTGCCTTTTCTTTTTTCCTTTTTAGGTCAACTCAAATCAAAACATACTCATGGGATAATGCCCAGGTTATCCTGGTTGGGAACAAATGTGACATGGAAGATGAGCGAGTCATCTCAACCGAGAGGGGCCAACATTTAGGAGAACAGCTTGGTAAGAAACACATTATTAAATTAACATTAAACGAACATGTTAATCACTTGTAACACAGAACAGAGTCCCAGCTAATTGCTAAGATGAATTAAATGAAAAGATTGTCAACCCGACAGTGGAAGCCAACACAGTATCTGTTAGCAGTACATGGATTTTCTCCCCCTTTCTGTGGCATCCTTAGAATACAAGCACAAGTACAGAAGCAAAATAGACAGCCAGCATTTGGGTCTAGAACATGGTGTTCCGACTCTCATTGCATAAAACAGGATATGCCTTGTTTGCTATTTCTTTGGGGCTTTTCCTCTACATACAACGCTTTACACTGAGAGCACATTATTATTCTACGTGATTGTTGTTTTCAAGTTTCTGTTGGAGGAGGGTGGATAATAGGCACAGAATAGGTTGCATTCGATTTTGGTTCTAAGTACACTGGTGGCAATATGTGTCACAGTTACAAACCTCTTTGAGGCTCAATGTCCTCGTCTTTTAAGAATAAGTATCGTGACTCATGCCTACTTTATTAAGTCTTTGTAGATAAAAGCAACTGAGATGAGAGATATGAAAAAACTTGAGAAATGGAAAAGCCAATTCAAATGTAAAAGACTCTATCTAGGGAAAAAATGTTGGAGTCAGTAGGGTAGAATTTTGGTACAAAGGAGGGGATCATGACTGAGTTTTTAAAAAATAATTTTTATTGCAGTATAGTTGATTTACAATGTTGTGTTAGTTTCAGGTGTACAGCAAAGTGAGTCAGTTACACACACACACACACACACACTCACACTCACACTCTCCCTCCCTAGAGGTTTCTGTAACTGTCCTCATTACTTTTCATTCTTTTGTCTCTATTCTGCTCTGTGGCGGTGACTCCACCATTCTATCTTCCAGCTCACTTACCGTTCTTCTGCTTTCTGGGGTAATTTTTAAGTTATTATGTTGTTCACCTCTGTTTGTTCTTTAAATCTTCTCTTTTTAAAACATTTCTGGTATCTTCTTGGTCTATGCCTCCATTCTTTTTCTCAGATTTTGAATCATATTTACCATTATTACTCTGAATTGTTTTTCAGGTAGATTGTCTATCTTCTCTTCCTTTGGTTGTTATTTTGGGTTTTAATTTTTGTTGCTTCATCTGCACACATTTCTCTGTTTTCTCATCTTGTATTTCTGTGTTTGTAGTCTCCTTTCCGCAGACTGCAGGATCACAGTTCCTCTTGCTTCTGGTGTCTGGCCCCTGGTGGATGAGGGGTTGGTCCTGGGGTGAGGTAGGTGTCCCGGTGGGAGGGACTGGCACCTGCCCCTGGTGAGTAGAGCTAGGTCTTGTTCCTCTGTGGGGGAAGGGGGTGTCAGGGGGTGTGATTTGAGGTGGCTGTGAGCTCAGTGCAACTTTAGGCAGCCTGTCTCCTGATGGGTGACACTGTTCCTATCTACTTTATTGGGCTTGAGGCTTTCCAGCACTGGGGGCTGTAGGTTGCTAGGTTGGGCTGGGTCTTGGTGCCAAAATTGGGACCTCCTCGAGAGCTCACACTGATCAGTATTCCCTGGGGTCTCCAGTTCCAGTCTCCTTGCCCCCACAGTGAGCTACAGCCGACCCTCCCCTCCCAGGAGACCCTCCAGGACCCCCAGGTGGATCTCACCCAGGTTGCTGTGTACGCACTTCTCTTTGCTGGTCCAGTGCATGACACCTTGTGTGTGCCCTCTAAGAGTGGACTCCATTTTCCTCAGCCCTGTGGCGCTCCTGCACTCACCTCTGCTCATCTCCAAGGTTAAATGCTCTGGGAGTTCTTCTTTCAAATGACAGACCCTCAGATTGTGTCTTGGAGGGCTGTTTTTATGTAGGGACATTTTTGTGTAGCCTATGTGGGTTTTTTTTTTCCTGGTGCTAAGGCTGCTTTTAGTATAGATGTCTGCCACCTCTTCTTCAGTGTATGCTGTCCATTATCCCCTTGATAGAGGGTATGATGGATGTTGCAGTGACAGAGCCTGCACTGGAATTGTTCTGTGGTTGTACAGGGTCTGCTCCCTAGTTCTTGGAGTAGTAGCTCCCAGATCTGTTTCTTGGCTGTGTTTCTGATCTGTGATGTGAGTTAGGTGAGGTTGGAGCACTCCTGCTGGGACAGAAGCCGTTGAGTATTCCTCCTCTTGAGCTACTCACGTGCAGGTGTGCTCCTGTGTCAATTTTCGTCTGTTGTGCAGGCCCTCAGATTATACTGTTATGACATCTCTCATTCCCACCTTCAATATCTGTATACCGGCACCTGGCCCTGGTGTTTCTTGCATGCATGCTAAGTCACTTCAGTCATGTCCAACTCTTTGCAACACCTTGGACTGTAGCCCACCAGGCTCCTCTGTCCATGGGCTTCTCCTGGCAAGAACACTGTAGTGGGTTGCAACTTCCTTCTCCAGGGGATCTTCCCAATCTAGGGATCAAACACATGTCTCTTGTACTGCAAGTGGATTCTTTCCTCACTGAGCCACCTGGATATTTCTTGAGCATTGTTTTCACCAAGCCACCAGCATAGATCCCCTGAAGTCAGGTCCCAGGATTGCAGTAATCATAGATCTGGACTCACTATGGGTGCTAAGGGGGCAGCTCAGACTTTGGCCTGGTCCAACATCCATGTGTACGTGCTTGTAAAGTCCACAGCTGCTAAAGCTAGACCTGTCTCAGCTGCAGGAGCATTCATTGTCCATTCAGACATTCTGCAGGTGCTGAGTGTACAAAGCCAGTTGCTGGGCTCTAAATCCATTGTTGTGTAGCCGTGAGGAAAGATTTCATCTCTTCTTCCTTAGTTGCATGGCTCCTGGGGCTCAGCTGTGTGTATGGGAGCCACCTATAAACATCTGCTCCTAAGTCTGGCCCACAGCACACAAGCCCACCTTGTATGGTTAGGGAAGGGGTGCGGAGGAGGTCATGGCTGGGGGCGACTCTGGCAGGGGCCACTGCATAAGAGGAGAGGCTTCAATGGCCATGATTGATTTAAGTCAAGGCTTTACTGAGCACGTGCTATATATCCTGCACCGTGCCAGACATTATAAGGGATACTGAAAACCTATGATCCACAGTTCAAGTTCACAGGCTCAAGTTGCTTTCAGTCAAGTGGGGAGACAGAGATATACACAAGAGAGCAGGAATTATAAACAACAATAAAATAGGATAATGAGGATATGATAAGCTGGAGGTGCATGCTAAGAGGAAAGCAACAGAGGAAATGAGGCAGACACAGGTTGTCGGCAGGAGGTGTGGGAATGAAGTGGGATGGGAGATGGATAAAGAGCAATGCAGAGGGAACAGAGAGAGAATATATGGAAATGAGCAGAACAGCTAGGAAGAGGTGAGTGATGAGAGGAACTAGCAATTGTATGGTTAAATGAAAAGATAAGTTTCGAATGGTCCCAAAAGGAGAGTAGAATATGAAAACCATTAAGAGGAGAAGAAACATTATGAATAAAGGGCAGAGTGGGGTAAGGATCCTGAGAGGTACACTGGGAGGACAGTGAATGAAAAAGTTGGAACCCAGCATAATGTTATGGAAGTACAGTGGATTTGGGGGACAATTCCAGCCTTTGAGTAAAGGAGTTGGAATTGTTTCTTTTTTTCTGTATACAAGAGAGATCACTGAGGAATTCTCAGCAAGGACGAGTCTGGCTTTCTAACCTTTCTGGTCAGAACCAGAAATGTATCCAATCTAGCAATCCAGTGTATACCTACATAAGAAGAGAATGAAATGAAAGTTTCACAATACACATTTACCCTTATTAGATGATATTTGTTCTGATGCTATCCTCTTTTCTATTTTCATCTTTTTTCTTTTCATGTTTCAACTCACTAAATATATGCTAGGATCCACTAACGTGCCTCAACCCACTAAAATTTGAAAAACACTGTTCTGAAGGAGGCACTTTGGGATTAATCTGTGGGGAGTGTGTAGCATAGATTAGAGAAGCAGAGATCTTCTCAATGGGTCACTCTGTTACTTGGTCATCTCATAAATGAACTATGCACAGTCCAGTCTGAGAGACTGATCATTTCCTTATGAGATTAGTGAGCTCAATAGACTAAAGGCTATCACCCAGTGACCATAAGAACCCTCCTACTAAGTTCTTGCAGCTGCCATGAGAAGGTCATACAGCTGATGTCTGGTGTATCTGGCTACCCTTGATCTTTTATTTCATTCATAGGGCTTCTCTCTATCCCATAAACATAACAATGTTTTCCACTCAAAAGTCTGAAAAACTTGGCAATCGTTTCTTAGTCGTCTTAGCACCTCAGGAAGCTGGGAATAGAGAATAATAGATTCCCTGAGAGAGAGAGAAAGGAAATCTGGGAGAGATTGGCAGGGTAGCTTCCTGAGACCATCCCTCCCTCCTTGTGTTTTCTTGATGAGTCAAGCACATGCCACGTGGGGGAAGAAGCTGCTACATGGATGTAAATGACTTCTATATATAAACCTGAAAACTGTTTGATTCAAAGAAACCAAGAATGGGAGCCATTCTTGGGAGCCAAGAATTAAGTGACATTGGTACAAAAGAGGCAGGTAATGGGCTACTTTTTTTTTTTTTACCACTGTAATTTTAATAAATTACTTGGGTGTTGAGAAGGTCATGTTATGGAAGGGAATTAAAATGGTGAGAACACATCAAGAAGGCAACTTTCCTTGGAATTCCGCCGACTGACACAAACACAAACCCTCTTCATGTGGTACACAGATGTAGGAAATTTCCTGCAATTATGAGGCAGAAATGGTTTATGTACCCATGCAAGTTCTTCCAATGATTTCTGATTGATTTTTTTGCTCTATATTCAATAAACCCCAGCAGTTGTCTTAGCAACCAGCACTTGGGCATTTGTAGAGAGTCGTTTACCTTCTTTAATGTGTTTTTTTTCTTCTCATGACTAAATACATTTCTATAAATGATCATGAAAGATCATTTATAAGGGAAAAACCTAAGCTTAAAGATTTTGAAGGTCTTAGCTTTATTTTTTTTTAATTACTGGTAAAATTACATTGTCCAGAATAGCATCACACACAAACAAAGGTTGGGTACTGTTTTTTAAATATCATTACCACATCTTAGCAGATGGCTCAAAACAAAACAAAAACAGGAGTTTTATTGACCTAGTTACAATTAATTCTCCATTGTGGATGGTTACATCCATATAACATTTGTTTCTCCTAATGAAGTTACTTAATGGAACTGAGCTACAGGTGAGGTCTTTAAAACTCATATGGCGGCCTCCCTTGATTTTTCAGTTTAGTTTACCAAATATTTACAATGCATCAGGTGCCTGGAAATACAGTAATAACACTACCTTTCGAGAACAACCATTGTAGTGCCTGAGTTAGACTATACAGACGATGAACGTTTTTAAGTCTTCCCTTTCCCGGTTTTGTTTCATTTGGCCTGCCAGGCACGCCCTCCTTCTTGAACTCTGCCATCTTCACCTCCGTATCATGGTGTGCTCTCTCTGGCCATACCTTGGCTGTCCTTTGGAGACTTCTCTTTCTCCCTCTTGCACTTTGTCTTTCTATCCTTGGACCACCACTCTTCTCTCTCTGCACCCTCCCTTAGATACTCCCAACCACTTCCGAGGCATGAACTGTGTCTATAAACCAATGACAGCCAATCCTGTCTTAGCTCTGACCCTTTCACCTGAGCTTCCATCTCCTCTACCTACCTGCCAGCTTCACATGTTTGGGTGTGAATTTAGGATGGTCCTCTGTATCACCTGCAACTGCATCCTGTGGGATTGTTTTTCAAGTACATATCTGTCAACCATAACCCAGGCATGCTGCATCAAAGTTTCTGAAGCCCAGGAATCTTCATGTTTAAAACACACCCTTCTGCCTTTTCTATGACCCTAAATTTTTAGAACACTGGCTTAAATGGCTGGGAATGTTTGGAGAATGCAGGGAATTGCTCCAGAGCTGAATATTAACCTATAGCTAGTATCATTCTTCCTGTATGTGTTTTTGACATCTCCTATAGATGCATGTACCTATAACAATATGGGAATGTTTTGAATTTTTATTTTTATCCAAATACAAATTTATAGTATAGCAATAATCTCTATATATTAACATATACAATCTTATAATTTGTTTTCATTGTAAAAATGTTGAATTAGGAAGGATAGGAGAAATAATTAAAGATATCAGTATCAGTTCAGTCACTCAGTCATGTCCGACTCTTTGCAACCCCATGGACTGCAGCATGCCAGGCTTCCCCATCCATCACCAACTCCCGGAGTTTACTCAAACTCATGTCCATCAAGTTGGTGATGCCATCCAACCATCTCATCCTCTGTCGTCCCCTTCTCCTCCCACCTTCAATCTTTCCCAGCATCAGGATCTTTTCCAAGGAGTCAGTTCTTTGCATCAGGTGGCCAAAGTACTGGAGTTACAGCTTCAGCATCAGTCCTTCCAATGAATATTCAGGACTGATTTCCTTTAGGATGGACTGGTTGGATATCCTTGCAGTCCAAGGGATTCTCAAGAGTCTTCTCCAACACCACAGTTCCAAAAGCATGGACCTTTGTTGGTAAAGTAATGTCTCTGCTTTTTAATATGCTATCTAGGTTGGTCATAGCTTCTCTTCCAAGGACCAAGCATCTTTTAATTTCATGGCTGCAATAACTATCTGCAGTGATTTTGGAGCCCCCCAAAATAAAGTCTCTCACTGTTTCCATTGTTTCCCCATCTATTTGCCATGAAGTGATGGGACCAGATATAACTGGGGATAAGAACAAAGAAATTTTGGGAGGAGAATGGATTTGCATTGCCTTGAAATTTTAGAAGAATACTTGACACATTTTTACAAGCTCTGAATGGGCAGAAAGTGCAGAAACTCTGAGGTCTTCTAAAAAATGAAGTCAGAGAAACAAAAACTGCAAACAAACTAATTGCTTTTGGAGAGAAGTGATTTTTTAAATAACTAATTTATAAGGATACAATTTTGTGTTTTTAATTTGCATTCATACTTCTTCCCAAAGCAAATAATATATATATATATATCCTATTACTCTCCATTCAAATAATTGTCATGATATCATGTGCCTATATTACTAAATTCCAACCCCATCTTCTCCATCCTTCCTCCTTGTCCAGCACAGGGGCCCTATGAGGATCTCTGACAACTACAAAATATTCTTATACTTTGCCATCTTTCCAGCCTGTAAAATGTGGTTCTCCTTCTTTTCACCTCTAATTATTTTTGTTTTGATTATTCATCTTCAAATGTTTATTAAACACCTATAACGATATCAAAGAGTCATGATATATCATCCTCCTTGTGGAGCTTAATGTGTGGTCTGCATATCAAAAATATAATAAAGTATCATGAATATACAAATTAAACAGGACTGGAATACATTAAAATGTGTATAACTTGAAGGATGAAGAAGGGACATGCAGATCTATAATACAAGTAAATGGTTCCTTCTGTTTTAGGAATATGAAGACTCCCAAAAAGGCACATTCTTATGTCCATAAACTCTGAAACATTGATTCAATAAAGACTGGCTTAGTTAAGCAATTCTCCAAGGGAATAATCTCTTGAAGTAGAAAAAGGTAAATTAAAGACAAATCGGAAAGGATTCCTTCATTTAACAAGGAATATACTAAATTGTATCTGGAGGAGGGAGGTGGTACAGACAGGATATACAGTTGCTTCCCTGAAAGTCTAGATAAATCAAGTGAGGCAGATGCACCACAGCTAATAGAGTCTGAATTCTTTTGGGGACATTTCTGTCCTGTCAAGAATAAGAGTTTGGACATGTTGGCTATGAAGCTCCATATGACTTGATATCACTTTTAGAGACATGTTAAAACTATGGTGGATGCAAACCAGATCTTCAATAAATGCTAAAGGATCTTCTCTAGACAGGAAATACAGAAAAGGTTTATAAACTTGAAACCAAAACAACAAAGTAAATGGCAATGGGATCATACTTATCAATAATTACTTAAATGTAAATGGGTTGAATGCCCCAACCAAAAGACAAAGACTGGCTGAATGGATACAAAAACAAGACCCCTATATATGCTGTCTACAAGAGACCCATCTCAAACCAAGGGACACATACAGACTGAAAGTGAAGGGCTGGAAAAAGATATTTCATGAAAATGGAGACCAAAGGAAAGCAGGAGTAGCAATACTCATATCAGATAAAATAGACTTTGAAATAAAGGCCGTGAAAAGAGACAAAGAAGGACACTACATAATGATCAAAGATCAATCCAAGAAGAAGATATAATAATTATAAATATATATGCACCCAACATAGGAGCACCCCAATATGTAAGGCAAATGCTAACAGGTATGAAAGGGGAAATTAACAGTAACACAATAATAGTGGGAGACTTTAATACCCCATTCACACCTATGGATAGATCAACCAAACAGAAAATTAGCAAGGAAACACAAACTTTAAATGATACAATGGACCAGTTAGACCTAATTGATATCTATCAGGCATTTCACCCAAAAACAATGAATTTCAACTTTTTCTCAAGTGCACACGGAACCTTCTCCAGGAGAGATCACATCCTGGGCCATAAATCTAGCCTTGGTTAATGCAAAAAAACTGAAATCATTTCAAGCATCTTTTCTGATCACAGTGTGGTAAGATTAAATGTCAACTACAGGAAAAAGACTATTAAAAATACAAGCATATGGAGGCTAAACAAGATGCTTCTGAATAACCAACAAATCACAGAAGAAATCAAAATATGCATAGAAACACATGAAAATGAAAACACAACAACCCAAAACCTATGGGATATAGTAAAAGCAGTGCACAGGTCAGGTGGTCTGGTATTCCCATCTCTTTCAGAATTTTTCACAGTTTATTGTGATCCACACAGTCAAAGGCTTTGGCATAGTCAATAAAGCAGAAATAGATCTTTTTCTGGAACTCTCTTGCTTTTTCCATGATCCAGAGGATGTTGGCAATTTGATCTCTGGTTCCTCTGCCTTTTCTAAAACCAGCTTGAACATCAGAAAGTTCACAGTTCACGTATTGCTGAAGCCTGGCTTGGAGAATTTTGAGCATTACTTTACTAGTGTGTGAGATGAGTGCAATTGTGTGGTAGTTTGAGCATTCTTTCGCATTGCCTTTCTTTGGGATTGGAATGAAAACTGACCTTTTCCAGTCCTGTGGCCACTGCTGAGTTTTCCAAATTTGCTGGCATATTGAGTGCAACACTTTTACAGCATCATCTTCCAGGATTTGAAATGGCTCAACTGGAATTCCATCACCTCCACTAGCTTTGTTTGTAGTGATGCTTTCTAAGGCCCACTTGCCTTCACATTCCAGGATGTCTGGCTCTAGGTGATTGATCACACCATTGTGATTATCTTGATCATGAAGATCTTTTTTGTACAGTTCTTCTGTGTATTCTTGCCACCTCTTCTTAATATCTTCTGCTTCTGTTAGGTCCATACCATTTCTGTCCTTTATCGAGCCCATCTTTGCATGAAATGTTCCCTTGGTATCTCACAATAAACTGTGGAAAATTCTGAAAGAGATGGGAATAGCAGACCACCTGACCTGCCTCTTGAGAAACCTATATGCAGGTCAGGAAGCAACAGTTAGAACTAGACATGGAACAACAGACTGATTCCAAATAGGAAAAGGAGTACTTCAAGGCTGTATATTGTCACCCTGCTTATTTAACTTCTATTCAGAGTACATCATGAGAAACGCTGTGCTGGAAGAAGCACAAGCTGGAATCAAGATTGCCAGGAGAAATACCAATAACCTCAGATATGCAGATGACACCACCCTTATGGCAGAAAGTGAAGAGGAACTAAAAAGCCTCTTGATGAAAGTAAAAGAGGAGAGTGAAAAAGTTGGCTTAAAGCTCAACATTCAGAAAACTAAGATCATGGCATCTGGTCCCATCAGTTCATGGCAAAAAATGGAGAAACAGTGGCAGCCTTTATTTTTTGGGCTCCAAAATCACTGCAGATGGTGACTGCAGCCATGAAATTAAAAGATGCTTGCTCCTTGGAAGGAAAGTTATGACCAATCTAGATAGCATATTCAAAAGCAGAGACATTACTTTGCCAACAAAGGTCCATCTAGTAAAAGCTATAGTTTTTCCAGTGGTCATGTATAGATGTGAGAGTTGGACTGCGAAGAAAGCTGAGCACCAAATAATGGATGCTTTTGAACTGTGGTGTTGGAGAAGACTCTTGAGAGTCCCTTGGACTGCAAAGAGATCCAACCAGTCCATTCTGAAGGAGATCAGCCCTGGGTGTTCTTTGGAAGGACTGATGCTAAAGCTGAAACTCCAATACTTTGGCCACCTCATGCGAAGAGTTGACTCATTGGAAAAGACTCTGATGCTGGTAGGGATTGGGGGCAGGAGGAGAGGGGAACAACAGAGGATGAGATGACTGGATGGCATCACCAACTCGATGGACGTGAGTCTCAGTGAACTCCGGGAGTTGGTGATGGACAAGGAGGCCTGTCGTGCTGTGATTCATGGGGTCGCAAAGAGTCAGACACGGCTGAGCAACTGAACTGAACTGATGGAGACCTTATCTTTGACAAAGGAGGCAAGAATATACAATGGAGAAAAGACAATCTCTTTAACAGTGGTGCTGGGAAAACTGGTCAGCCACCTGCAAGAGAATGAAACGAGAACACTTTCTAACACCATACACAAGAATAAACTCAAAATAGATTAAAGATCTAAATATAAGACTAAGAACTATAAAACTCCTAGGGGAAAACATAGGCAAAACACTCTCTGACATAAATCACAGCAGGATCCTCTATGACCCATCTCCCAGAGTAATGGAAATAAAAGCAAAAATGAACAAATGAGACCTAATTAAACTTAAAAGCTTTTGCACAACAAAGGAAACTATAAGCAAGGTGAAAAAACAGCATTCAGAATGGGAGAAAATAATAGTAAATGAAGCAACTGACAAAGAATTAATCTCAAAAATATACAAGTAGCTCATGCAGCTCAATACCAGAAAAATAAACAACCCAATCAAAAAATCGGCCAAAGAACTAAACAGACATTTCTCCAAAGAAGACAAAGAAATGGCTAACAAACACATGAAAAGATGCTCAACATCACTCATCAGATAAATGCAAATCAAAACCACAATGAGGTACCATCTCACACTGGTCAGAATGGCTGCTATCAAAAAGTACAAACAATAAGTGCTGGAGAGGGTGTGGAGAAAAGGGAACCCTCTTACACTGTTGGTGGGAATGCAAACTAGTACAGCTACTATGGAGAGCAGTGTGTAGACTCCTTAAAAAACTGGAAATAGAACTGCCATGTGACCCAGCAATCCCACTGCTGGGCATACACACTGAGGAAACCAGAACTGAAAGAGACATGTGTACCCCAATGTTCATCGCAGCACTGTTTATAATAGCCAGGACATGGAAGAAAGCAACCTAGATGTCCACTGGCAGACAAATGGATAAGAAAGCTGTGGTACATATACACAACGGAGTATTACTCAGCTATTAAAAAGAATGCATTTGAATCAGTTCTAATGAGGTGGATGAAACTGGAGTCTATTATACAGAGTGAAGTAAGTCAGAAATAAAAACACCTATATAGTATATTAACACATATAAATGGAATTTAGAAAGATGGTAATGATGACCCTATATGAGAGACTGCAAAAGAGACAAGATATCAAGAACAGACTGTGGGAGAAGGTGAGGGTGGGATGATTTGAGAGAATAGCAATGAAACATGTATATTACCATATGTGAAACAGATCACCAGTGCAAGTTCGATGCATAAAACAGGGCACTCAAAGCCAGTGCACTGGGACAACCCTGAGGGAGAGGATGGGGAGAGAAGTTGGGGAGGGGGGTTCAGGATGGGGGACACATGTGCACCCATGGCTGATTCATTTGTCAATGTTTGGCAAAAACCACTACAATATTGTAAAGTAATTAGCCTCCAATTAAAATAAATAAATTAAAAAAAAAAAAAAAAACTAAGGTGGATGGGACATCATTGTAACCAAGCCAAGAAAGTCTACCTCCTGAGATGTTAATGCCCATACTGCTGACTTCTGCTGAGACCGAATGACTTCAGGGTTACCTAATTTAGGAACTCTGATTTTAGGATTCTCCAACTGGTTCCTGTTTAGAGTCTTTTGGACTTCCTGGGTGGTGCTAGTGGTAAAGACCCCACCTGCCAACGCAGGAGACATAAGAGATTCAGGCTTGATCCCTGGGTCGGGAAGATCCCCTGGAGGAGGGCGCAGAAACCCACTCCAGTATTCTCGCCTGGAGAATCCCATGGACAGAGGGCCTTGGAGAGCTGTATAGTCCATGGGGTCACAAAGAGTTGGACATGACTGAAGCGACTTAGCACACACGCACCCAACTCTTGGCTTTCCTTGCCAGCCCAGGTAAGAGAGAACAAGGCAGTAACTTCACTGAACTTTGAATCCATGCAGTCTGACCCTAAGCAGCCAGATTCTCTTTATGCATTTTCCATTGAAGAGAATTATAATAGCACCATCACACCTTCCTGACCGCTAAGCTCCACCTGAGTCATATTCTTGGAACAATATGGAGACACAGATAAGGTCTTAATTGAATTTATTTTTCTGTTTTACAATCCAGGCAGAAATCTGGGTCTATTTAACTGGTAATCCTATTTAAACTCTGTTCATGAACCCCATAGTCTTCCAGCGATACAGTGAAAGATGCCAGAAAATGACTAGATCGTTGTTAAAGGATAAATCCTTTCAAATACAATCTTGCCCAAGTATTGATACATAATATCTCTTTTCAAAAAATGCCCAGCTTTATGGAATGTCCTCCAACCAATAAACTGAAAACTCCTTAACTACTCATTCTGTACTTTATAAGAAAGCTCTGGAAATTCTTGATGACTCGTTCTATGGGCCTTGAAAATTACACTGAGACAATTACCACTAAGCCACACATCAACCTCTTAGTATTTTTTAGGGTATCATTTTAGGGAATCTGTTAGAAAGACCATTTAAGGTAGTTCCTGTCTAAATAATGAAAGACTAAGGTATTAGAGAGCATGCTGTCTTCCTTCTTTGTTGCACTGAGAGAGCCACATTAGACTGCTCTGAGACTAGGAATAACAGATGAATTAACTCAAGTCACAGGCTTCAAAACATTGAAGAGGTCTCACTTTCTCAGAAAATTCAAATCAGGCAGGACCAAGGCAAGGAGAGGAGAAAAAACTAGAAGGAAGATTGGATCTAGAGAAGGGCTTCTCAAAAACACCAGTGCACAAGCTGCACTTCAGGCCAATTAAATTGGGATCTGATGGGACGCAGTCAACAGTACGGTTTAAAAGTTTTTATTGAAGTAAACTGACATGTAATATTACAAGTATATAACATAATGAGTCAGTATTTGCCTATTGAAAAATGTTCACCACAGTATGTTTAATATCCATCACCACATATAATGACAATTTTTTCTTGTGATGAGAACTTAGTTTATTTTCTTAGTAACTTTCAAATATACAATAGAGTATTATTAACTACAGAGCGACAGGGAGGCCTGGTATGCTTCAGTTCATGGGGTTGTGGAGAACCGGACATGACTGGGCAACTGAACAACGACGATGCTATACATTCAGTTCAGTTCAGTCGCTCAGTCATGTCCGACTCTTTGCGACCCCATGAATCGCAACACACCAGGCCTCCCTGTCCATCACCAGCTCCCGGAGTTCACTCAGACTCACGTCCATCGAGTCAGTGATGCCATCCAGCCATCTCATCCTCTGTCGTCCCCTCCTCCTCCTGCCCCCAATCCCTCCCAGCATCAGAGTCTTTTCCAATGAGTCAACTCTTCGCATGAGGTGGCCAAAGTACTGGAGTTTCAGCTTTAGCATCATTCCTTCCAAAGAAATCCCAGGGCTGATCTCCTTCAGAATGGACTGGTTGGATCTCCTTGCAGTCCAAGGGACTCTCAAGAGTCTTCTCCAACACCACAGTTCAAAGGCATCAATTCTTCGGCACTCAGCCTTCTTCACAGTCCAACTCTCACATCCATACATGACCACAGGAAAAACCATAGCCTTGACTAGACGAACCTTTGTTGGCAATATGCATTACATCTCCGTAATTTATTCTGTAAGTGGACGTTAGTGCCCTTTGACCCCTATCATCCATTTCTCCTGCCCCCTCCAAGCCTCCACCTCTGATCAGCACCAATCTGTCCTCTATATCTATGAGGCACGTTTTATTTTGGGGGGTTTTGCAGAGGAGGGGTGGTGGTTTGCTATTTTTTTGTTTGAGATTCTACATGTAAGTGAGATCCTATATTTACCTTTGTTTGACTTACTTCACTTAGCATAATGCCTTCCAAGTCCATCCATGTTGTTGCAAATGGCAAGATTTCATTCTTTCTTATGGTTGAATAGTAATCCATTTATAAATATGTACCACATCTTCTTTGTACATTCATTCAATGTTGTGTATTTATGTTTCCATATCTTGGTTATTGTAAATAATAATGATGCTATTAACACAGAGATTCATATATGTTTTAAAATTAGTGTTTCCCATGAAAAGATGCTCAACATCACTCATTATCAGAGAAATGCAAATCAAAACCACTATGAGGTACCATTTCAAGCCAGTCAGAACGGCTGCGATCCAAAAGTCTACAAGCAATAAATGCTGGAGAGGGTGTAGAGAAAAGGGAACCCTCTCATACTGTTGGTAGGAATGCAAACTAGTACAGCCACTATGGAGAACAGTGTGGAGATTCCTTAAAAATCTGGAAATAGAACTGCCTTATGACCCAGCAATTCCACTGCTGGGCATACACACTGAGGAAACCAGAATTGAAAGAGACACGTGTACCCCAATGTTCATCGCAGCACTGTTTATAATAGCCAGGACATGGAAGCAACCTAGATGTCCATAAGCAGATGAATGGATAAGAAAGCTGTGGTACATATACACAATGGAGTATTACTCAGCCATTAAAAAGAATACATTTGAATCAGTTCTAATGAGGTGGATGAAACTGGAGTCTATTATACAGAGTGAAGCAAGCCAGAAAGAAAAACACCAATACAGTATACTAACGCATATATATGGAATTTAGAAAGATGGTAACAATAACCGTGTATACGAGACAGCAAAAGAGACACTGATGTATAGAACAGTCTTTTGGACTCTGTGGGAGAGGGAGAGGGTGGGATGATTTGGGAGAATGGCATTGAAACATGTATAATATCATGTATGAAATGAGTCACCAGTCCAGGTTCGATGCACGATACTGGATGCTTGGGGCTAGTGCACTGGGACGACCCAGAGGGATGGTATGGGGAGGGAGGAGGGAGGAGGGTTCAGGATGGGGAACACATGTGTATCTGTGATGGATTCATGTTGATATATGGCAAAACCAACACAATATTTTAAAGTTAAAAAATAAAATTTAAAAAAAATGCATAAAAAAATTAGTGTTTCCATTTTCTTCTTATAAATACTCAGAAGAAGAGATGCTGGATCATGTGATAGTTCTATTTTTAATTTTTTGAGGAACCTCCAAACTGTTTTTTATAGTGGCTGCAAAATTTGCATTCCTACCGATAATGCGCAAGGGTTCCCTTTCCTCTACATTTTTGCCATCACTTGTTATTTCATGATTTTTTTTTTATGATAGCCATTCTAACAGGTGTGAAACTGTGTCTCATTATGGTTTGGATTTGCATTTCCCTGAGGAGTAATGCTGGGCATTGTTTCATGCGGATGTTGGCCATCTGTATGTCTTCTTTGGAAAACTGTATATTCAGAAGTAAAATTGTTTCCTTTTCATTTTGTTGATGGTTTCCTTTGTTGCACAGAAGCTTTTGTTTGATGTAGTCTCATTTGTTTCATATTGCTTTCATTGCCTTAGCTTTTGGAGTTAGATCCAAAAAATCATCACCAAGACCAATGTCAAGGAGCTTACTGACTGTTTTCTTCTAGAAGTTTTATGGTTTCAGGTCTTTAATCCATTGTGAGTGAATTTTTATGTAAAGTGTAAAATAAGTTTCCAGTTTTATTCTTTTGCATGTGGCTTCCAGTGCTATTTATTGAAAGGACTGTCCTTTCCTCACCATATATTCTTGGCTTCTTTACTGTAAACTAATTAACCAAATATACATAGGTTCATTGCTGGGTTATCTGTTGTCTCACTGAGCTAAATTAATTTTTTCTATTGTTTTCCTGTTCTCTATTTCATTTCTTCTCTAATCTGTTACTTCTTTCCTTCTGCTAACTTTGTAGTTGATTTGTTCTTCATTTTCTAGTTTTTTAAGGTACAGAGTTATGGTTTTTTGTTTCTTAATGTTCCTTTCATGTTTCTTAATGTAAGTATTTCTATGAACTTCCTCTTTAGAACTATCTTTGCTGCATCCCGTAAGTTTTGGTAAGTAGTGTTTTCCTTTAAATTTGTCTCAAGATGTTTTATTTCCCCTCTAATTTTCTTCTTTGATTCATTTATTGTTGAAGAAGTATTTAATTTCCATGCATGCATGAATTTTCCATCTTTCCTCTTGTTGATTTCTAGTTTCATATACCACTGTGGTCCAAGGACATACTTAGTATGATTTTAATCTTCAATTTTCTAAGATTTGTTTTGTGGCCCATCATATGATTGATCCTATAACATATTCCATGTACACTTGAAAGTATACAGTTGACCCTTGAATGACATAAACTGCATCAGTCCATTTATATGTGCATCTTTTTAATAAATATGTTAAAAAAAACTTTTTTAAATTTTATTTTATTTTTAAACTTTACATAATTGTATTAGTTTTGCCAAATATCAAAATGAATCCACCACAGGTATACATGTGTTCCCCATCCTGAACCCTCCTCCCTCCTCCCTCCCCATACCATCCCTCTGGGTCGTCCCAGTGCACTAGCCCCAAGCATCCAGTATCGTGCATCGAACCTGGACTGGCATCTCGTTTCATACATGATATTCTACATGTTTCAATGCCATTCTCCCAAATCTTCCCACCCTCTCCCTCTCCCACAGAGTCCCCAGCAATCCCACTGCTGGGCATACACACTGAGGAAACCAGAAGGGAAAGAGACACGTGTACCCCAATGTTCATCGCAGCACTGTTTATAATAGCCAGGACATGGAAGCAACCTAGATGCCCATCAGCAGATGAATGGATAAGAAAGCTATGGTACATATACACAATGGAGTATTACTCAGCCATTAAAAAGAATACATTTGAATCAATTCTAATGAGGTGGATGAAACTGGAGCCTATTATACAGAGTGAAGTAAGCCAGAAGGAAAAACACCAATACAGTATACTAACGCATATATATGGAATTTAGAAAGATGGTCACAATAACCCTGTGTACGAGACAGCAAAAGAGACACTGATGTATAGAACAGTCTTATGTTGAAAATTTTTTTGGAGAATTTCAGTAATGTGAAAAAACTCATGGACAAACCACATAGCCTAGAAATATTGAAAACATATTTTTAAAAGTCAGTTACGTCATAAATGCATAAGATACATGTAAATACTAGTCTATCGTTACATAAGCATATGTGTGTGTGTTAGTTGCTCAGTTGTGTCCCACTTTTGTGACCCCATGGACTGTAGCCCACCAGGCTCCTCTGTCCATGGGATTCTCTAGGCATGAATATGGAGTGGGTTGTCATTTTCTTCTCCAAGGGATCTGCCCAACCCAGGGATCAAACCTGGGTCTCCTGAATTGTAGGCAGATTCTTTACTGTCTGAGCCACCAGGGAAACCAACATAGGCATAGGGTGATATTTAATATAAGATTTATAATGTCTTTGTTTTCTTCCTGTTTATAACTTTGCTTTCAAAGTATTATATAACCACATAATATGCTACTCACTCTCATAAATGGAGAAACTAAGTAGGATTTTAAAAGTGTAACAATATTTCCAGTACTCTATCATGAGTATGACTATAATATTGTATGCCATAAACATTTTGTGAGTGTGGAATTCTTGGTGGACAGTTTTTCTTTATTATTATTATTATTATTATTTTGCAGGAGTAGAAAGGAGTGGCTTTATTACCTTGCCAGGCAAAGGGTGCCACAGTAGGTTAACGCTTGCAAGACTGTGCCCCACTTTCTGGAAATTAGGAAGGGGTCATACAGTTTCAGGCTAGAAAGTGGGGCTGTACATAAGGATGGAGCTGAGGTAGTCTTGCATTCTTCTTCCCTCCTGGAGACACGGACATTGTTAAGGCTGGCGTCAGGTTGTTCTGAAATGGGTTCTGGTTGTGCTCAAGGTTGTCACTCTGAGACCTTCTTTCTGCGTGGAGAATGCTCACAAAGGGGAGGAGAGTTAGGGGGTGTTGTCCTGGAGAAGTAAACATTAGGTGCGTGATATAACCTTGGCTAGAAGGCAATCATTTTCAGCATGCAGTTAAGCAAGAAAGAGAGGGCAGGAGGTAAAAGCCATCCGTAGGAGCCCTGGTGAATGAGTGGAAAGAGTAACGACTCTTTCAGTATTTTGAATATATCATCTAATTGACTCCTGGACTGACAAGTTTCTGTTGAGAAATCCACCAATAGTTTTATGGGTGTTCCCTTGTCACTTTCTTTTCCCTTGATGCTTTCATAATTCTTTATCTGTGACATTTGACAATTTAATTAAAATGTGTCTGATATAGCCCTTTTTGGGCTTATCCACTGAGGGTACTGTAGGATTCATGGATCTGGATGTCCATTTCTCTCCCCAGATTTGGGAAGTTTTCTGTCATTATTGCTTTAAATATATTTTCTTCTCCTTTCTCTTTCCATAATGTGGATATTGTTTCTTTTTTATCCTGTTAAGTCCCACAGACTTCCTTTGCTCTTTTTCATTGTTTTTCCCTTTCGCTCTTCTGTCTGGATAATTGTAAATGTTCTGAATTCTACACTATTGATTCTTCCTTTTGTGTGGTTGAGTCTGCTTTTGAGTCTTTATTGAATTCTTTGGTTCATGATATTGTTCTGCTCTAGGATATGTTTTTTTGAGGTTTATAATTTTTGCTGGACTTCACATATCGTTCATGCATTGTTTTCTGAATTTTGTTTAGCTGTTCGTTCCTATAGTTCACCAAACTTTAGAAGTCTGTTCTAATTTGTCTGACAGGTCATAGATGTACATTTCTTAGGTGTCAGTTATTTGAGGCTTACTAATTTCCTTTGGACTGCAAGGAGATCCAACCAGTCCATTCTGAAGGAGATCAGCCCTGGGATTTCTTTGGAAGGAATGATGCTAAAGCTGAAACTCCAGTACTTTGGCCACCTCATGCGAAGAGTTGACTCACTGGAAAAGACTCTGATACTGGGAGGGATTGGGGGCAGGAGGAGAAGGGGACGACAGAGGATGAGATGGCTGGATGGCATCACTGACTCGATGGATATGAGTCTGAGTGAACTCCGGGAGTGGGTGATGGACAGGGAGGCCTGGTGTGCTGCAATTCATGGGGTCGCAAAGAGTCGGACACGACTGAGCGACTGAACTGAAGTGAACTGAATTTCCTTTGGTGGTATTGTGTGTACCTGATTTTTCATGATTCTTAATTCTTTACATCACTATCTGCACATTTGAGTGAACAGTTTCCTCATGTAGAATTTATAGGTTCTCTCTGGCAAGAGCTCACCAGTCAGCTCAGTTTGGGTTTCCAGGCGTCTGTTGGCAGCACCGTGGGTGTGAAGCCTCTGCCCACGCCCTGAGGTTGGGGGTGGGTGTGTGCCGCAGGCTGAGAATAGTCGGACTGGACTGCTGGCTTGTTTCCCTGCGCAAGCAGGACTACAGCATGCGCTCTGCATTTCCCTGGGTTCTCGGACTATGCTTATTACACAGTTGTCTTGGGTACTGTGCTCAGCAGTAGCTGGTGCTATGAATTAACTTCCCTGGCACGGTGGGGCAGCAGGACATACCCAAGGGGTGGTACGGCTTATTGTTTAGAAACCTGAGTCTGTCCAGACGGTACACTGAATTCCCTGGCCAAATGGGGCCACTTGACCTTACTCTCTGACGTCAGGAAAAGCCTATCTATGGGCTATGTGCTCTGTTTAAGTGCCACTGTAAGCAGGACTTTTGGATAGGCTACACAGCTCCCCTGTGCTCTGGTTAGGCGCCCTGCTCAGGTGGGCTGAAGGCAACATTCAGCAATGGGTAGGGCTATGAATTAGTTTCCCTCCCCTGATGAAAAAGGAGAAGTGGATCCAAGTCTGGTCTTATCTCAAGCCAACCCACATCCCAGTTTCCCAAGCTATACAGGACCATGACTGGCTTTGCTCTGGGGAAAATCAATTCTGCTGTCATACTCTCTACTCAGGTGTTGTTGGGCTATGCAGCTTCTGGGTATTCTGGCCAGCCTTTTTGACTTGGCAGTACTGGGAGCTACATTCAGGAGTGAGCCAGGCTGCGACTCAGTTCTCATGCCTGGGTGGGAGAACGCCAGGTTACAGAACAAGAAGGCTCTTTGAAGACCTGCATCAGGCAGAACCATTCCTGGTCAGACTGCACTACCACCTTGGCTCCAGAGATGAGCAAAGCCACTGGCTGGGACTGCTACTTGGGTGCTTCAGGTAGGAACTCAGTCTGTCAAGATCCAAGTGCTTGTTGCTGTGAGCCTATCCCTGCTTCTCCATCACCAACAGATTCCCGGTGGTCAAGCCTTGCAGATTTCCTCGCCGTCCCTTGTGGGATGAGTCTGGAATGGAGGCTCCCAAGAAGCAATCCGCATATGGGGGAAGCGGTATATTTACCCCAGGCTCTCTCTTCCCACTGGAGGAAGTGCCGGCTCTTGGTGTGGCGCTGCACCAGCCTGGGAGGAGCAGCACAGTCGGTGTGGAGCTGCTCCTCTTGCCCTGCTGACGCAGCCTGTGCTGGCTCTCTGGGCTGCAGGGGTGCTCCCGCCTCCCACATGTTCTAGGACTTTTCTCAGTGGTGTTTTGTCACATGGCTGGTTGTCAGTTGCTGTCCTTGTGAAGGAATGAAGTCAGGAATGACCTATGTCATCATCTTGGTGATACCACTCCAGAAATCTAGATTTTTAAAGGTCAGCTCAAAACAAAATGTTAAAAGTCTGCACACCAGATATCACATACAGAAGTCTCTGTCTTAAAGAGTAGGTTGGATTGGAAAGATGGGAAAGGATGAGGGACAGTCAAAGAGATGACTCACATGGGCAAAACTGCAAAGGGCTTATGTTGAGTCTCTTCAGCAGATGGGGAACGGACAAGCGGGGCTGAGTGCAGGGTGCCGGGTGTTTTGACCGAGAATGATGAACCATGGCATGGGCAGCTGCTACATCAGCAAACTCAGATACTTCTTTCCCTCTCTGTTGTTGTGCTGAGCCTTTCCCACATATGAAGTGTGTTAAGCTAATGTCTGGGGAGAGAAGGACCAGGAGGGAACCTCTGCATTGAGCGGGATTTGTCAAAGGCACAGAATGATCCTTGCACAGTTTCAGCATACTAATAAAACAGGAGAAAAGCTAACGTCCAGTTAGGCCTGGCTAAGGGCTAGCATACTTGACCTTTTGTTTTAGTAAAACGAACCTTTGGCTGAACTCCTATTCTCCAGCTTTGGTCTGCTTTCTGTGGAGCCTTCTTCAGGTAAGTGGGTCAAAATCCTCATCAATTCCTCTAAAGTCTGTCTCCAAGCTGGGGCCCAGCAGGGAACGAGCTAATATCGTAGCTTGGCCTGCTGCTCAGCAGTCTCAAGTTCTGGCCCAAATGTCACCCACCTGGCAACAGAATGACCTTTCCTTGCTGCTCTGGTTCATTCCATTCCACAGGAAGGGGAAGACACTGAAACCGCAACTAGAATCTGGAAACAGAAAGTCTTCTCATTTAGGAGTTTGGAAATAGAAACCTATGGACAGATCACAGATTTTTAACAATGGGAGATGAAAAGGATTTACTGCACTATGATTTTTATGGAATGAAAGAACAGTTGCAATTTTTTTTTCTCTCAAACTGAAGTTGGAAATAGTCATAGTGCCCCAAATGGTGTTGAGGTTTTTCCTAGGGGTGAAAAAAGAAAACAATTCCCCAGAATATCTTATGGAAACAAATAGTATTTCACACCATGGCATAGCCATTGATGCATGGGAATAAGTCATTGCCTATAAGAGTATTTTAAATGCATTAAATAAAAGGCTGAGAAGGTGGTAGTTAAGTGCTCAGTATTTGAATAGTGATTATTACCACTAATAATTACAAGGGGAACAAGTCTCTTGGGAGTGCTGGGACACTTCAGTACTCTTCAGGTGCCAACGGGGAGCCTGCCTGGCACCCACTACTTTGATGAGCAGTATGCTTTCGGCCTAAAGCTGCCTTGTGTGGGTACAGTACCAGGCTTCCCTGGAACCTGGCACTCAGGGGACCTTCAGGGAGCCAGGTAGAGCAGGCCAGCAGCCAAGCTGAGTGTGCTTCGTGTTCCTCATGTTCACCAGGATGTATTCAGACGTCCTGTACCATAAGCTCTGTCGTCTCCACTGAGGCTAGAGCAAAAACAGTGACAAATACCTGTTTGAAAGCTTTGTGTTGAGCAAGAGGTGATATTTTCTGATTGATAGAATCCTCCTCTATGAGTGGAATGGTTTCCCCAGTAGGGCCTGGAGATTCCTTCTGGAGCGATCTCTTATGGAAAACATTCTCATTCATTTAAAACAGTGGTTCTTCATCCATATGTATACATATATACCCTATTTTGGGGATTTCCTCCCCATTTAGGTCACCACTTCCCTAGTGGCTCAGACAGTAAAAGAATCTGCCTATAGTGTGGGAGACTTGGGTTCGATCCTGGGTCGGGAAGATCCCTTGGAGAAGGAAATAGCTACCCACTCCGGTATTCTTGCCTGGAGAATCCCATGGACAGAGGAGCCTGGTGGGCTACAGTCCATATGACTGAAAAAGTCAGACAGGACTGAGCGACTAGCACTTTCATGCTTCTCACTTTCACCTGGAGCACTAAGCAGCGTTCCCTGAGCTTTACAGTAGATTCTTCTTAGTTATCTATTTCACACATAGTGCCAATAGTGTACGCGTCAATCCTAATGTCCCCGTTCATCCCACCGTCTGCCCACCTTGGTGTCTACACATTTGTTCTCTATGTCTGTCTCTGTTTGTAAATAAGATCATCTGTGCCAAATGGATAAAACAGTGACAAATATATCATACAGCTCAGTGATGTAATGCACATACAATGCATTTCACCCATTTACAGTGTTCAGTTCAGTGGTTCTTGGTATATTCACAGAGCTGTGCAACCTTGAACGCAATCAATTCTCATCACCCCAGGAAGAAACCCCATGCTCATTAGTATTCACTCCCTATTTCTCCTGACTATAGTTTTGCCTCTTTTGGACATTACATATAAATGGAATCATATAATATGTAGTCCTTTTGTCTGACTTATTTCACTTAGCATAATATTTTCAAGGTTTATCTACATTTTAGCCTGTATCAGTACATTTTATGGCTGAAAAGTATTCCATTATATGCATTTTCCACATATTATTTATGCACTCATCAGTTGATGGACACTCAGGCTGTTTTCACTTTTTTATTATAACTATTGCTATTCTAAATACTTTTGTGCAAAATTTTTGTGGACATGTTTTCACTTCTCATGCTAATGTACCTAGAAGTGGAATTGTAGGTTATACAGTAAGTATGTTGAACCATTTGAGAAACTGTCAGAATGTTTTCCAAAAAGCCTGCATCATTTTACACTCCCATCAACAGTGTATAAGGATAGTGAATCTTTTATAACAAATTTATACTCTATGACCTCCATTTTGCCTATCCCCCAACCCTGCCTCTGGCAACCACTAATCTGTTCTCTGTATCTTTGAGCTTAACCTTTTTTTATTCTACATATACATTGGATCATAGTATGTGTCTTCCCTGTTTGACTTACTTCACTTAGCATAATGCCTTCAAAGTCTATCCATGTTGGTGCAAACTGCAAGATTTCATTTTTGTATGACTAAATATTCTGTTTGCATAGACAATACACATATATACACACATATATATCACATTTTAAAAATTCACCCAATCTGTGTACTCTTAGGCTGTTTCCATGTCTTCAGTTCAGTCGCTCAGTCATGTCCAACACTTTGCGACCCCATGGACTGCAGCATACCAGGCCTCTCTGTCCATCACCAACTCCTGGAGTTTACTTAAACTCATGTCCATCAAGCCAGTGATGCCATCCAACCATCTCATCCTCTGTCGTCCCCGTCTCCTCCTGCCCTCAATCTTTCCCAGCATCAGGGTCTTTTCCAATGAATCAGTTCTTTGCATCACTTGGCCAAAGTATTAGGGTTTCAGCTTCAACATCAGTCCTTCCGGTGAACACCCAGGACTGATCTCCTTTAGGATGACTGGTTGGATCTCCTTGCAGTCCAAGGGACTCTCAAGAGTCTTCTCCAACACCACAGTTCAAAAGCATCAATTCTTCAGCACTCAGCCTTCTTTATGGTCCAACTCTCACATCCATACATGACTACTGGAAAAACCATAGCCTTAACTAGACAGACCTTTGTTGGCAAAGTAATGTCTCTGCTTTTTAATACGCTGTCTAGGTTAGTCATAACTTTTCTTCTAAGGAGTAAGCATCTTTTAATTTCATGGCTGCAGTCACCATCTGCAGTGATTTGGGAGCCCGAAAAAATAAAGTCAGCCACAGTTTCCACTGTTTCCCCATCTATTTGCCATGAAATGATGGGACTGGATGTCATGATCTTTGTTTTCTGAATGTTGAGCTTTAAGCCAACCTTTTCACTCCCCTCTTTCACTTTCATCAAGAGGCTCTTTAGTTCTTGTTTGCTTCCTGCCATAAGGGTGGTGTCACCTGCATATCTGAAGTTACTTATATTTCTCCCGGCAATCTTCCATGTCTTAGCTATTATAAATAATGCTGTGAAAAACATGAGGGTGCACATGTGTTTTCCAGTTATTGTCTGTTTTCTTCAGATAAATAACCTGAAGTGGAACTGCTGGATCATACAGAACTTCTATTTTCAATTTTTGGAGGAACTCCGTTCTGTTTTCCACAGTGGCTATAGCAACTTATTCCCATCAACAGTATACTAGCATTCCCTTTTCTCCACTTGCTCACTAACATGTGTTATTTCTTGTGTTTTTGAGAACAACCATCCTGACAGGTGTGAGGTGATGTCTCATTGTGGTTTTGATTTTCACTTCCCTGAGATTTAGTGATGCTGAGATTTTTTGTTGTTGTTGTTATCAATACTGTATAGGTTGCCTTTTCATTTTGTTGATAGTTTCCTAGAAGCTTTTTAGTTTGATGCAGTCCCACTTGTTTATTTTTGCTTTTGCTGCCTCTGCTTTTAGAGTCAGATGTAAAATATCATCACAAAGATTAATATTAAGGAGTTTACAGCTCATATTTTCTTCTAGGAGTTTTATAGTTTTAGGTCTTACATTCAAATCTTTTATCCAATTTGAGTTAATCGTTGTGTATGGGGTAAGCTAGTGGTCTGGTCTTACTCTCTTCATGTGATTGTCCAGCTTTTTCAGTAGTCCTCATTATATATTTTTGGCTTCTTTGTTGTAAATTATTCAACCACACATACATGGCTTTATTCCTGAGCTTTCTTTTCCACTGATCAGTGTGTCTACTTTTATCTCACAAAATAGTGTTTTAATTACTATATGTGCTTAGTTGCTCAGTCATGTCTACCTTTGTGACCCTAAAGGGCTGCAGCTCCTCTGCCCATGGGATTTTTCAGGCAAGAATATTTGAATGGATTGCCATTTCCTTCTCCAGGGGATCTTCCCAACCTAGGGAAGATCTTCTCCAGGGGATCTTCCCAACCTAGGGACTGAACTGGGTCTCCTGCATTGCAGGCAGATTCTTTACCACTGAGCTGTCAGGAAAGCTCCCTTTGATTACTGTAGCTTTGTAATATATTACTAGTTTGAAATCAGGTAGTATGTTGCCTTTAGGTTTGTTCTTGCTTAAGACTGCTTTGGCTATTTCGGGGAATGTTTTGTAATTTTATGTAAAATTTAGGATTGCTTTTTCTATTTCTGTGAAAAGTGCCATTGGAATTTTGATAGGGATTTTCACCAGGTCTGTAGATTCCTTTGGGTAGTATGGACATTTTAACAATATTCTTCCAATCTATGAAGATCTTTCCATTTATTTGTATCTTTAGCTTTTTCCCATTGGTGTCTTACAGATAAGTACACCTATCTTTCACCATCTTGGTTGAATTTATTCCTAGGCATTTTATTCTTTTTTAATGTAATTGTAACTGGGATTTAAAATTTTTTTTCTGATAATGTTATTAATGAATAGAAAACAAAACAGATTTTTATATACTGATTTTGTATCCTGCAACTTTAGTGCTTTTGTTTATTCTACAGTTTTGTGATAGAGTCTTTAAGGTTTTCTGTATTTAGTATGTCATCTGCAAGTAGTTACAGTTTTACTCCTTCCTTTCCCAATATGGATGTCTTTTATTTCCTTTTCTTTCCTGATTTCTCTGGCTAAAACTTCCACTACCATGCGGAATCAAAGTGGCAAGAGATGGTATTTCTGTCTTGTTCCCGATCTTGAGGGAAAACTTTCAGCTTTTCACCACTGAGTATGATGTTAGCTATGGGGTGGGCATATATAGCCTTTATTATGTTGAAGTACAGTCCTTCTATATCCACTTTGGGAGTTTTATCATAAATGGATGTTGAATTATGTTAAATGCTTTTTCTGAACCTATTAAGATGATCATGATTTTTATCCTTCATTTTGTTCATATGTATATTCTGTTGACTGATAGCAGATGTTGAATCATCCTTGCATCCCTGGAATATATCCCACTTGATCATGTTATATAATTCTTTCAGTGTATTGAACTTGCTTTGGTAATATTTTGTTGAGGATGTTTTACATCTATATTCTTTAGAGATACTGGCCTGTAATTTTCTTGTTGTATCTTTATCTCATTTTGATATCTGGGTAATACTGAACTCATAAAATGAAGCATTAGAAATGTTAGTATTAATTCTTCTTTAAGCATTTGATAGAATTCACCAGTGAAGCCATCTGATCCTGAGCTTTTGTTTCTTGAGAGGTTTTTGATGACTTATTCAATTTCCTTACTAGTATTTGTTCTGTGCAGGCTGTTTCTTCATGATTGAGTCCTAGGAGATTGTATGTTTCTAGGAATTTCTTCATTTCCTCTAGGTTGTCCAATTTGTCGGCATATAATTGTCCATGGAAGCCTCTTACAGTCCTTTGGGTTTCTCTGCTAATCTCTCTCTCATTTCTGGCTTGAGTCCTCTCTTTTTTCTTGGAGAGTCTAGCTATAGGCTTGTCATTTTTGCTTATCTTTTCCAAGAATCAGCTCTTACTTTTTTGTTTCTATTTGATTTATTTCCACTCTGATCTTTGTCAATTCTTTCCTTCTGCTAACTTTGGGATGTGTTTGTTCTTTTCTAGTTTCCTGAGCTATTAAGATTATGATTCGTCTTGTATTCTTAGATTCTCAGACATTATTGCTAAGAATTTTTTTTTGGTAAAACATGGTAAGCTTTATGTTAAAGCATACAGTCTAGCATATGCCACATGTTACCAGAGCTCAGTTCATTTTGCAGACGTGAAACTCTATACCTGTTACGTGACGTCTGTTTTTCTGCCCCCCGCCCCTGGTCCTTCACGTTCAGTCCCTCTGAATCTGACTACTTTGTATTTTTTTGTCACTAGTTTATTATACATGGCATAATTTCAAGATTCACACATGTTGTAGCGTCAGAATTTAAGACTTAACATTAGTCTAGTGTATGTATATACCACATTTTGTTTACTCATTCATCAGCTGATAAATTCTTGGGTTAGCTACCACCTTTTGGCTACTGTAAATGATGCTGTAATGAACATGGGTGTAGAGAGGCTAGTGAATCTTAACCTTTCATGTACATAAGAAACCACCTAAGGAGCCTTTTAAAATGCGTGCTTTAAGGTCCGTCTCCTTACAACTCCCGTTTAGTATGTCTGAGGTGAAGTTTACAAGTTTTAAGTACTTCAGGTGATTCTATTGTAGGCAGACGTCTAGTGGTACGAAATCAGGATAGCATCCTTTGGACAGCAGAGTGAAAGCGGTTTCTACCACCTCTCTCTGCTTCCTTGCCCCGGCACAACATTAAATGCACCCAACATTTGCATTATAGAGGGCCCAGAAGGAGAGAGAGAAAGGGCCTGAGAAAATATTCAAAGAGATTATGGCTGAAAACTTCCCTAATGAGGGAAAGGAAACAAAGAAAAGGAAAGTCACCCAAGTCCAGGAAGTACAAGGAGTCCCATACAAGATAAACCCAAGGAGGAACATGGTGAGACACATATTAGTCAACTGACAAAAATTAAATACAAAGAGAAAATATACAAGCAACATGGGAAAAGCAACAAATGATACACAAGGAAATCCCGGTAAGGTTATCTGCTGATTTTATGCAGCTCAATGTATGTACTGAACCACAGTGCAAGGCTCATCCCACTTGAGAACAGTGCTGTCTGTGCCAGAGAGGAATCAGAATGGATGATTAGTGTCTGTGGTTAACTGAAAGTGTTCACTGATTTGCTGATGAAAACATATGTGCTGCAATTATTAATACTGAATGATGTAGTCTGAGGGACAGATGTCCAAAGCTGTAGGCTTAACCAGGAACCTATTTATTGGGAGATCTCTGTCACCCTTCACAATCAGCTTGCAGTGTGACCTTGGGCTACTTACTTATCTGCTGAACCACTGTCCGACTTAATAAATTGGAAATGATCTTCAAAGTTTTATGAAAAAGACTATTTCCTAAGGATCACGGGCTGAAGTGCTGGCTCTCCAATTATTGTGCGTATGGATGGGGGGTTAAATATTTCTAAGAACAAGGGCATGTTGCTATCGCTGAAGTTGAAAAGTGAAAGTGTTAGTTGCTCAGTTGTGTCCAACTCTCTGCGACCCCATGGACTGTAGCCGCTAGGCTCCTCTGTCCATGGAATTCCACAGGCAAGATTACTGGAGTGAGAAGCCATTCCCTTCTCCAGGGATCTTCCTGACCCAGGGATCAAACCCAAGTGTCCTGCATTGCAGGCAGATTCCTTACCGTCTGAACCACCATAGTTGAAGTTAGTATGATACATTGAGAGGTAATGGCCGGAAAATCTAACAAGGATTCAGTGGAAAAATAAAGGCTGAAATGTTAAGGATTTAGTCCACAGGCTTTCAACACCATGGACACACATAGGTGTGGGGTGTAGTCTAACACAAAGTTGCCTGGATGAAGATACCGATTCCCCTGGAGGGAAAATTATTTATTGCACAGTAAACTTGCTTTGTTCCCAGGTGGCACAGTGGTAAAGAATCTGCCTGCCAATGCAGAAGATGCAAGAACGGTGGGTTCAATCCCTGCGTCAGGAAGAGCCCCTGGAGAAGGAAATGGCAGCCCACTCCAATGTTCTTGCCAAGAAAATCCCATGGACAGAGGAGCCTGGCAGGTTACATCCATGGAGGCGCAAGAGTCAGACATGACCTAGCAGCTAAATAACAAAACTGCTTTGCTCTGAATCCCAATAACTATATGTTAAAATAAGGATGTTGATTTTTATCCTGAATATCTCATTTTATGACAAACAGCTCATGTGGTCAGTGAGAGGAGGCCTAATTTCCAGAACCTTTCACGTATTTCTCTATAGACATACAGCTGTCCTGATGGCTACCTTGATGAACCTTAGGCAGCATAAAATACCAGAGTATCTTTGGGATCATTAAGAAAAGGTGTTTCACTTGGTTCACTGGGAGTGTTAAATCTAACTTTTTAAATTAATGGAAGTCTGTTATATCAGCACAGAACTTCCGATTCTACTGGAACCAAATGGTAGCCTCTGCAGAGTATCTGCAGGTGCTGGTGAATATTCATGTATATTTAAATGCCCACTGTGCCATTACTGGCTGGTCAAGTAAATGTCTGAGCAAAGTATTCAGCCATTTTGTGCCTCCATTTATTTCCTTACTGATAATGTGGAGAAAATACTGGCACCTGCCTCATAGATAAAACGTATAAAGTGCTTTAAATACTACTGTTCTACAGTAACTATCCAAATGTTAGTTTGTTATTCTTACTGTTGTTTGAATGAGCGTATTCTTTAATTACATAATTATTATATGATATAATTATAGCATATTCTGGTTTTCTTGGCACTTTTACATATATTTTCTCAATTGAGCTTAATGAGAGACAAATGTCATAAATAAGGATCATAAGAATAAAAACATGACTTTCTCATGATCATAAAGCCAGTAAATATTGCTCCTGTGGCCAAATCATCCCTCTCACCATAGGATGGTCCCTCCTCCAGCCACGCTGGATAAATGGAGGGCTATTATAACGTGGTGGTCTGTTCCTGGGGTTCCAGGCAACAGTCCAGACACTGAGGGCGCTCTGGCTGCTGGGATTGAGGGTCATTTTACTCACCTCAAGTTGTACACCAGCAGTAGCGTGCATCTCAAAGCCCAAATGAAAAGAATCACAGTTGGCAAAGGTTTTCATGGATCACTGTTTGTTTTATAATGGCCACATCTTTTATGATATCCTTCAATTTCAGTGCTTTCTCCCAATCGTGCTAATAAATAAAAGACATGTCACAGAAGAGAGAAAATTAAAACCTTTGGAGAAAAGACATTCTGTACTTGGCTACAAATTACCCTCCTGTTAAAACTGAGAAAATCCCCACAAGGATGCAAATATTTCTGACATCTAGGCAAGTGAGGATCTAAGCAATCACTTTTTTTCCAAAATCTGGATCACACTGTTGAAAGGTGAATGAGCTAGCCCAATAGACTGCAGATGTTAGAGAAGAGAATTCTTGTTAAGCCAGATAGCATTTTCTGTAAAGAAATGCAGAATTTAAGAGAGCTACATAAACACTATCTGGAGAGACTAATGAAAGGGAAATAAAAGCCAAAGAGGGCTTAAAATATTCACTTCTATTTTGTAAAACCTGTCTTAACTCATGCTGTTCCTTCAGCTCAAATCCTGTGCTTACTCACATTTAACAATAGACTACACAGTAACTAGAGAAATTCAAGTTCAGACATAGTCATCAATCTTAACCAAATCAGAAATTCTCACAAGAATTCCTTGTTGTTGTGTATCTCTAATAGTGCTTAAGAAAAGAAGTATTTCTAGGTTATAAGAGCAGTTTTGACACAGATGCAAAATATTAATCTGTTTTTTCTCATTTGGCCTCAGGAGCTGGGATGAAATCACATGATTTAATCACTCTGAATCCATGTGGTTCCTCGGAGATAGGGACAGATGTAACCAGAAGGATTTATAGGGTGTAAAATTCAGAATGGATTAGGAAAGCATTTCTGTGTTCAGCCCAATACATCCTAAATCAACATCCCCTGAATGGACCAGAGCAATCGCTGGCTGACCCAGTGGGGAGGTTGTCATGGCAACTGACTGGCACGCTCAGCCAGTGGAATGTGGCTGCAAACAATGGAGTGATAAGATTGCCTTCAGAGCAGAGTACTGAGGCTGCTTCTGCCCAGGTAGTGATGTATCAGTAGAAGCGTGAAACTCCCACTGCATTTGTCTACCATCTCGCACTTCTGGCAGCTCATTTGAATTTATCGTGTCCTTTCCCAGATGTTGATAAAAACACTGCTGCTGACAGACAACAGCAGCTCTGGAAAACCAGCGTCAGTAGCTAGATGCAGTGGTATACAAAGCCCTGGAGTGCTGTTAGATTAACAGCACTCAAATTTCCTAGAGGAGGTTGAAGCACACTTCAGGTAAAGCCAGTGATTCTTTAGCGCCACCTTGTGTCCAGTGAAATACTGGACATTTACCAAAGGCCTACCCTCCAATGCTTCACTAGGACAGACATGGAAAAAGTTAGGGCTACACTGTGGGAGTCCCTTTCACAGCAGAATACGAACATGACGTTCTCCTAAGCCTCAAATTAATGAAAAAATGAAAATAACTTTGGTAGAATCCGAAATGAAGAAAGAAAAAAAAAAGCCAAATAACCCCAGTCTTAGAAACGATTAGAAGCTACACGGTGATCTGGGGGTGGGGGGAAGAGATGACATGGACTCTGTGCTGAGGATTCTTCATGTTACTATTACCAACTCTTGCCAAGGTATTTTTTTGTCTAGAGAAGAATAAGGTGCAACGATCACTAATTCCACTTTGTACTGCTGTTCCTGGTTCATGGACAGCAGTATGTTCACATGACACCTCACACCTATCTCTCACCTAAACCACATCCACCAGTCACTGCCAGCCTCCCATGGCCACGTCCCATTTAATTTCAGCACACATAGGAAATGATCAAGCTGTGTTTCTGTGTGTTTCTTCCAGGATTTGAATTTTTTGAAACAAGTGCCAAGGATAACATTAATGTCAAGCAGACATTTGAGCGTCTCGTGGATATCATCTGTGACAAGATGTCCGAGAGCCTGGAGACAGATCCAGCCATCACTGCCGCCAAGCAGAACACAAGACTCAAGGAAACGCCTCCTCCACCGCAGCCCAACTGTGGCTGCTAGTGTCCCCCGTACAGGCAGCGCCAGAGGGCTTGGTTGCTAAAAACAGCATTTATAAATGATTGATTAGCCTTCATTTATACTGCCTAATAACTATTTGAGGGAAATCTTTGCTATCAGTGGCTCGAACGTGCGTTCAATTCTGGGGAGAGTCCCTGTGTTAATATGTGGTGAATATGTGATCTTAACTTTGTAAGGACTATCCATCTATAAACATCTGGTATTTGCATGTGATTTGTTATTGTCTTCTAGACTTTTTGTTTCAGATTTCTTAGATTAAGCTACTGCTGGGACTTCTGATTATAATTTCATACAACTGACTTTTGTGCCATGGGTTCAAATTATGCGATTCACTTGTAGGTATGATAACCAAGAATTTGGTTGTGTGTGTGGTATGGGCAGGGGATGATCGTAGGATACCTTATTTGCTTTACTCTCAATTGAAAAAATCAAGTGGAAATATTACTCATGATGAGGGAGACTTGTGAGTCTGATTGGTTTATGGTTCAGGTTTCTATCTTTCAATGTTATTAATAACTGAGAAGATCACTGACTATAAAGAAACAAAAATATTCTTTAAGGCCCTCACACATTTCCTAAGAGATGAATATTGACTTGACTGGAACTAGATTTCAACAGTAGTTTTAGTTTGGATGTTTAAAAAAGCAATTCCTAACCCAGGACTGCTCCACCCAACATTCTAAATATTTGAGGGCACTGACAGACTGAAGTGTCTGTTCAATGTGTTATATACCAAGTATCTTAATCCAGAATGAAAAGTGTAGGATTCCAAGGCCTGAGTTTCCCCCATGGCGTATACCACCACAACTTTCTGGAACCATCATCAACCCTTGGAACAGAGGTTAAGTGGAAGCTTGTTAGAGTCTCTCTTCCCATAGGATGTAGACTTGCTTCCCAAACCACTGCCTTCTGCTCACACCTTCCCAGGTTTTTTTACCTGGTTAGAAGTCATTTAAGTAGTATCTCCATGGTTCTCAGGTTGAAGAAAAGCAACTATCATCTCTAATCTTTTTAACTCCAAGTATTTATACTTTTAAGGTATATCCCACTCTGTAAGCTTTTATCCACGCTTAAGGGACTCAGAGGCCACTCTTTGGAGCTGAGGATTACAGAAATATCTTAGGATGCCATAAGCAAATTGAAGAGAGAAAGGAAATCATTTGAATACCCAGATTCTTTCTCCTAAATTTCTCGAGGACCTTATACAGTGAACAAGCAAACCAATCCCACCGGCGAGTCTAAATGAGCAAAAAAAAAAAAAGAGGTATAGTATCTGTATCACTGCCCAGCATGGGTCACAGCTAGGACTTTAAGAAGGGACACAACGGCATATTTGTAAGGACAGTTCCATTAGGGGAACGTTCCTCTCTTGTGGTGATCATGTTTTCTCTTTTAAAAAATAGAGAAACTTCCCACAAAATGTTGAGTGCAAGATGTTTAAGCCAAGATATTTATAGGGAAAGATGCATATATCTAAAGAGGTCTCTGGAGAATAAATGCCTGCAAGTCAGGGAAGTAGAGCACATATATTACTAGTAAGTTAGAAGATGAAAATTACAGGAGAAGGTATTTGGGCTCTCTTAAGCATATCCACATTTTTATTATGTCTCATCTTCATAGCTTAAAATCTACTAATTGGCAGAGTAAGTTTTCACTTTGGCACTCTGCAGGGTAGGCCTTAGTGAAGACAGGAAGACATTAATGCTTTATTAGATTTTAATAGGGCAAACCAGCTTCAAAAACCACAGAAATTAAACTGAAGGGAAGCGAGGGAAGGTGGGGGCCATCAAAGCAAATTTGTTTGCAACAGAGGCCTGTTTGCATGATATTGTAATATTTCTATAACCTAGACTAGAAAATGGCCATGTTAAATAGTACAGCTGTTAAGCTGACTTTTCCAGTTTAACACGAAGCAATAGAACCAGGAACACCTTCCCATCCCCTCTTAGCCCTGATCTCACATACATTCATACAGATGTCAAGGATCTAAATATACTAAGTAGGATGTCTCGGATGGCTTTTGCAGAAGGCCCTTGATATGTGTAATATTGTAAAATGGAAAGCAAAATCAGAGGGTAGAAAATTGGAAGGAAAGTTGAGTTTTACCCTCTTGTCAACACTTTCCCCAAAAAGCTAATTCTATTAGAACTGGCCCTAGAACCAGAAGACCTAACCCAAGTACCCATGTACACAGTGTCAAACATACCAAAGTTGTGCTACTTTATGCCAGTCAGGGGAGCTTAACACAACTGGTCCAGGTGTCAGTGCTGAGGAACATTCAACAATTTCTATTTTCCAGACCTCAGTGGAAGCAGAGCCTTCCTAATTGATTTGAAAGTCAGTCTGAAGCTCTCACCCTGATATGAATTTCACCAAGCCAGAAGCTTCCAGAAAGGGTTGAGCACCAATGCTCCTGCTATATGAAGCACGTGGAAAGAGAGAAAAGTCCTCTATTCCTAATCTCATCAAGAGATCTTGGCTTTAAAATCAAATTTGGCAAAAAAGAACCAGTCCAGGATTAACTAAGTAAACTTCTATTGGCATCAAGCTATATTACTTATAACACTGTAATTCCAAGGTTTTTCAGCCTCTGGCCATCATGCATGTGAACGTATATAAACACACACATGCATGCAATACCTCCCATATTCTCTCCATCTGCCAACAGCCTGAATAACCACAGATCATTTTTCACTAATTGCCTAACTAAATCTGTATTCAGAAGCACAAAGACATCTTACAGAGTGTTAGTGTGTAAGTTGTAGACAACCATCTTTTAGCCTCAATGCAGTTCAATTAGTGTTTCCAGTATGAATTTGTCTTCCTCTGCCACTCATCACCCCATCTCTCTGATTACTTTTATAATCAAACCTTGATTGTTTTGAGCAGATATTTCCATGAGCTTTGGTTTGGGGACTTCCTTTCTTTTCTAAATGTAAATGAAAAATTGGACTGGAAATTATTTCCTCTGCATAGTCATTCATGGAGTAGATCTGCATTTCAGCTTCTGGGGATGTGAGTAGATATAGAAGGTACATGGAATTTGAGTCCTAGGATGGCAGTTTACAAGTTAGCACTGTATGTCTGGGCTCCTAAGAAGAACTGCTTTAAGTCAGTGAATTAATTCATTGTCACTGCCCTCCGTGAACAGCTTCCACTGCCTTGAACTTCTAACCTCCTCCTTAGGTTCACTTAAAATCATTACCCCCTGCTGCCTAATAAGTAAGTGCCAAGATTTTTATTTGGAAAGGGAACTATGATGATGCCTTTGGCTATAGAGAAAGCTGCATCAGTGTTACATTAAATGCGAACTATAAATTCTATTAAAGTACAACCCCAATTATATAAGACATCTATATTCGCCACAAATAAATATCTATTTCAGCTACTTAACTCTTATCCAGATTAATTACAGTTCTTTGGTTCAACACAGTGGTTATCTTTCAGGAACCAACTTAAACTTCCAATTTTAGCTACGTCTATGCTGACAATACTTTCAGGGATGCAATGTTTTTTGTTTTTTTAAGTAAAACACATGTCTACTGTTAACTTCCATGAAACAACATTAATTTCAGAGCATGGTAGTTGGTCATCAGGGCTCACTGTGATGTGTTTTATCTGATGTGTATCTTCGTGCTTACTGAGGATGCGCTGTACCAGTCTTCAGTCAACCATGTGGCATTTGCGGAACTATACTGAAAATGTATCCAGACTCTCCCAAGCTATACCAAGGCAGAGGTAGCAGCTGCATATGAAAAACTAATCTACGTCTTAAAGTCATGACTAAAACCCTTCCAAGCCAAAAAGAGTCTAATCATTTTCATATGCTCCATCAGAAGTTTTGGTGGGGTACACTTGGAGGCGGTCTGCCTTTCTGTCTGGAGAAGCCTGTTTTTCTGAATGACAGTGCGCGTGCCTGGTAGCTAGAACTCTTTGATCCTTCATGTGTGTACTCACTCAGTGTGCCGGGTCGGGGTGCCGCGTGAGCAGCCAGACCCACGTGGCCTTTCTAATCACCCCCTGGAAGCGCAGCCTCTCCAGCTCTGCTTGGCTTTGTCCATTTGAGTAAACTACCTGTGCTTTAGGGGTCTGCCAGTAAAGTGGTGAAGTCTTTCTGATGAGCTGAACCATTAGGGTCAGCTTTTTAGAGTCCTTTGTATTTTAGGTAGCTTTTGATCAAAGCCAATCAAAGACGTAAACCTGTTTTATATTCTGAAACAAACTGGGAAAACCTGGATAAAAGATGAAGCTTATAACCAGGAAAAAAAGTCTTGATTATCTCTACAGTGCACCTACAGCGTTCCAGATTCCAGAAAGAGTCCCGTGGGGGGGCAAAAACATGTCTGGAGAATTTATTTAAAATATATCCACCTATTGTTACTTCATAAATAAATATTTTTGGTTTCTTAAAAATCTTTACAGGAATGCGACACACTAATCAAATACTTCCCTTAAATGGATTAAGCTATTTATATTTGGGCCACAAGAGTATTGCCCCTCCCAGAACATACACACTCAAACACACTTTTCTATGAAGGAGAAGTTCCATCTATGGTGCTTTCTCAGTGCCAGGGAAAAGGAAGCTTTACTATGCTCGAGCTGGAACTGGCATTTCCTTTTAAAAGGTCTACAAAATAGATTGTTCACACTGACTAGATTTGTGTGTCTGTGCACAGAACTAATTTCCATTAAAAGGAAAGGATAGAGAGGATATAGTTTGCAAACGTTCTAGGGAAAAGAAATTATTGCAATGTCTTTGTCAGAGTTTGAGTATTAAAATCAGACCATTGAGACAGTGGACAAATTGAGCTTTCTATTTACAGTTCTCTGTTCTAGTTCCTGATTTTTTATCATTTTAATTTTTTCAAGCACTACCCCTACAGAATTACAGACCAAAAACGGGAAATGAGACTTAAGTTTCACTGTTTACCTTCCATTGATACATTACTGTAACTGTAACCAGTCATTACTTGCTGCAATGAGGATGGGGCATGGGAGGGGGTTACCTGTGTATTTTGTTCACCTGTGTTCATACTTTCCTTCACTGTGGACAACTGAGAGTTGGCTGTGGCTTTATTTCTTAATGGAAATGTTTCCATGCTTATGTTGTTTGGCACTAAGGGTTGCTTAGGTTCATGAACGCTGTTCTTAAAGATGCAGATGGTACGCGAGCCACAGACACCTGGCCTTTCAGGGACGCGAGCGAGCTTACATCTGTCTAGGGTTCCATGCTCCTCGTGAAAGTGAAGTCTGGGGGTTGTTTGCTGTCTTGGTATGATGGTTTTCCATACATGTTCTCATCATCCCTAGGATATGTGCTGAATGAAAACTTCCTGTTAATTCCTGTTAATATATTGTTAATGTCAGACGTGATGTGATACCGTTGACCTGTCCAAATGTACAACTATTTAATGGTGTTTGTAGAACTGAAATGTCTTAAATGTTGCATGAAATATGTTGTAAAAAATAGATTTGTTTTCTATTTTTCAACACCTCAGAATTGAGGGTTCATGGGCCAATAAGTGCAATATTTAATGACTTACTCAGTGTATATAAACTAGTATGAAAGAGTGAATTATAATGAATGTGTGAGATGCTTTGATGGCTGTTTGACTTGCTCAAATTATTTCTTGTAGCTGTATTTGTCTAGTGGTGCGATTTATACAGTAAATACCTTATTGGTGTCATGTGAAACTCTTCTGTGCCTACTTCAAAGTATGTTTTATTCCTAATTAAGACCAAACATTTAGTATCTGCGAATATATGTCAATCTTGCCTTTTAGAATTGTGGGTTTTATTTTCAAGACAGAATGGCTGTTAGTTTATTTTAAATAAGTGTTCCCTTCTTTAGTTACAAATTCTCCTGAAGCTTTTTTTCTCCTGGAGCCTTTTATAAGAGGTTAATTTAGAAACCTAAGAAAAAATATGCACATAAGTCATTTTTATTTTTCTCTGAAATGTTGATCCCATGTTCTGTCTACTAAGAATTTTCACTCATAGTTGTGTGTAAATTTTATTGTTAACCCTGTATTCTGTTTGCAAATTACACACTGTCAGTCCTGGAAACTCTAAGATATTGATTTCTTTTTATGTTGTTGTTATATTCACTTTCAATTCTCAATTGTCCACACTGATAATATAAAAGAAACAAGTCAAAACCCTTAAATCATTTTGGTATATCATCATAAACTCATATATTCATGCTCAAACCCCCTTGATTAGTCTCATAATTTGTGGTCTACAACTTCACTGAGATGGAAAATCAAGAAGTTAGGCCTGGTTGCTGGATTACCAAAAACTGTGTTTATAAATACGAAGTTTCAAGTAGGACAATTATCTTAAACTCCTATTTGCCATTTCGATTTTTAAGGCAAAGCACTCATTTTAATATTGTGGTTTGCTTTTTCATTTAGTTAGAGTAAATCATAATACCCTTGGGAAGAAAAGTTACATTTTTCACTAAAAATGATGAAGGGCAGTTGGTTTTACATGACCATGACCCTCAGTACATCATAGAAAGCCTTCAGTTCTCTCTATGGCAGTTGCCTGAAATTGACATGTGAAGATGTGCCAATCACATAAAATGGCTTTGGGCCACCACCAGTGATATGTAGCCCTATTTTACATGTGATAGATAAAATTTTGTGCTCATCTTTCACACCCACTGACGAAATAGAGGTGGGTGGAACAGGGAGATTAGAGATGACTTTGTGCCAAATTAAAAAAAGAAAATGTAAGCAGGTAGCCAACATGAGAATGATAATTTAAGGGTGTTTAAATGTTTACTTATCAACAGTTACCAAATAGCACTAGCTCAGTGCTGGGGGAATCAAACATGGAAGAGGTATGGCTCTGGCCCCTAATAAGCTTACTGACTGAAGCACAAGGAACAAAATGCCAGGATATAATCTAAATGCTACATTATGTCAGGATCCAGGAACACAGAGAATGGGAGACCTATAAAAACAGGAGGAGTCAAGAAGGGCTCCACTAAAGAGGTGAGACATGACAAGAGAATTAGAGGAGACTGTGCCAGGCAAACGAATGGGGAAGGTTGCAGTTTGCCCCCTGAATGGAAGGGTGACAGAGCTGGCAGCTAGAGATCATTGTTTTTCTCCAGAGAACCAGACTGGCCCTCAGAAACCCCACAGATTGCCCCAGTTTGGCTCTGTGTTTTTGTCCCTATGAGGAAGATGAACTATAGCATCATCATATTCCTTGGTGCTGCTGAGCAGCCCTAGATTCGTTCCAAACACAGACTGATTTGAAGCTCGTTAGAAGCGCTGTTGTAGACACTTTGCCCATGCACCAAACACAAGGCACTGTCGAGGCCAACGTCAACCAGGCAGATGTGTGCCCAGAGATTTTTCTGTGGTTTCATGTTTCCCGTAAAGAGAGTTGGGGAAGTGCATAGATGAAGACCTTCCTTTGTAACCAGGCACTTTCGGCTTCTCCTCAGTGACTGCACTGTGGAGCTCTTCTTGAGAAAAAATTGAGTAACAGCTTAATGCTTTCATATAGTGATCGTGATTTTATCTGAAAACTACTGCTGCACAGCAATTATCGTGACTCTTCATGTGTCCACAGGAGCTTCTGTCTGGGTTTAAAGCTATAAAGTGTATTCACATTGTGAAGTTTTAATTCTCTTTATTGAAATTAATTGTGTAAGAACTGTATGTGCTCTATTAGGTATTAAGTTTGTATGTGAATTCTGTATAGAAAGTGGTTTTTGTTCTTTGAGTTAATCTTGTTTTATTTTTTGGAGATTACAATAAATATCTAAGAGACTATATTCCTGAATTTCTCAGTCTTGGTCTGAGAACTTTTTTTCACCTCCCTTCAATTTGTATTATTTTTGATCCTAGGATGCCTATTTCCAATTTGGTCCCCTTCTCGTCTACAATCCTAGGTGCAGTACTGAGCTTGAACTAGAGACAAAGTGAATGTATTTTTATCAGGACATGAGTTCGATCCCTGGTCGGGAAACTAAGACCCCACTTGCCGAGAGACAATTAAACCCACACGCTCTGGAGCCCACTCTCTACAACTAGAGAAGCCCGTGCACCACGACATAGAGCCCAGCAAAGACCCAGCACAGCTGACATAAAAGTGGCTCAGTAGTGGTGACGAGTACAGGATACACAATTCAGAAGGTAGGTAATGGGGACCAATAAGATTTGAAGAGTGAGAACCAGAAACTGACGGACGCTGACATTCCTGGCTCAGCTGATTAAGTACATATGAGTCCACTAAGTACATATTAATCAGCTGATTAAATACATATTAGTTCCATTACCTAAAAGACAAAGCATAGGTTCTGGTTCAAAATGGTGGCATAGAAGATCCTGAACTCACTTCATCCCATGAACATACTGAATCTGCAGCTACATATCGAAAACCTTCCTCTGGAAAAAACAGAAATTACCTGAGCAACCCTTACACATTGAGCAAATTAAAAGACAAAAAAGCAAAGCAGGTAAGAGAAGCTGAGACACAATCTCACCGTAAACTCCATCCTGGATGTGATGTCCACAATCAGGAGGGAACTTCTCCATGTGGAGCACAGGGTTTGAATCCCACATCAGGTACCCCAACTCATGGAATATGCATCTGAGATAAACCCCCAAACACCTAGCTTTTAAAGTCAATGGGGATCACATCCAAAAGACTCAAAGTGCATAGCAAATGAGAAAGAAAGTGAAGTCGAAAGCGAAGTCCCTCAGTCGTGTCAGACTCTTTGTGACCCCATGGATTGTAGCTTACCAGGCTTTTGTCTTTCCAGGCAAGAATTTTGGAGTAGGTTGACATTTCCTTCTCCAGGGGATCTTCCTGACCCAGGGATCGAACCCAGGTCTCCCACATTGTAGGCAGACACTTTACTGTCTGAGCCACCAGGGAAGGCCTTTAAAGTCAACAGGGATCACATCCATAAGACCCAAAGTGCATAGCAAATGAGAAACAACCCATAAAGAATTTCTGGGCTCTGACTCACTCGCCTCAGAGACCAGCATGGAGGCAATCAACTGAGAGGAGCCCACACTCTTATCTGCTGAGAAGCAGATAAGCCTCTTCACATAAAGTGTTAGGCTGGGGGGCAGGTATCTAGTTTAACACACATCAGGAGGCCTGACAAGGTACTCCCTGGGGACAGGCTGGCGGGCACCATCTCTGTGCTGGCTCTCTCCCATTCTCCAGCTCACCTTTATCTCTTAGAAAGGAGCTTTTACCCTTCTCTGGCACCCTGCTTTGCGCCACTGCTGCCCAGGTAACACCTCCAAAGCACCTGGCTCTGGTGGCCACTGGAGCTCAAGTTTGAGGGTCCTAAAATATAATGGAGAAAGAGTTCTTACATGGCTGCCACTCCCAGAGCACAGCAAGAGGCAACAGACTGAGGAACCCCTCATTTCTGTGAAAGCGGTCAACTAGCTTACCTTCAGGGCTATGGCCTGCGGGGCAGGTTTCTAACTAAACAAACAGCTAAGAGCTCCATGAAATCTCCAGGAACCTCAGAAGACAGGCTCCATCTCTGGGCTCTCCCTCTGCCACACCCCAAGAGGAGGGCTCCTTCATGTGCCTGATGTCCAGGTTTTACGTCTAGGGCCTTGGTTTTTGTGGTTGCCACCAGGGAAAGCCCCTTGACTGCCTGGCAATCAAACCAGCAGGGCTTGCTTCCCCAAGTTCCAGGGGCTGGTGATAAACAGAGCAACGGTTCTTGGCAAGCTTCCACTCCCCGAGGCACTGTGCAGACAGCAGACTGAAACGCCCCTCCCGTCTTTATGGAACAGACGTCTTTTTGCTTTTTCTGGAGCTTCCGCCTGGGGAACAGGCTTCCAGTTTGTTACATGTCTAGGGCCTAACGGAGGGGCTTTCCATGGACAGAAGCCACTGGACTCCATCTCTCAAGTCCAGCTCTCCCTCTGCCTTGCTCTAAGCCACTGATATCTTTTCTAAAGGACTCAACTAGCACCCTAATTTCTGCAACTGCCAGCCACAAGATGTCTTAATTGCATGGCTCTGTGGCCAGTGAAAGTTATGTGTACAGTCACATAAGACTATATATTTGTGTATTTTAAAAGTTGCTGCCTAAGGGTCTGACTTCTAATACGCTTCTGTACAGTCAAAGCTTGGTTTTTCCAGTGGTCATGTATGGATGTGAGATTTGGACCATGAAGAAGGCTGAGTGCCGAAGAAATGATGCTTTTGAAATGTGGTCCTGGAGAAGACTCTTGAGAGTCCCTTGGACTGCAAGGAAATCAAACCAGTCAATCCTAAAGGAGATCAAGCCTGAGTATTCATTAGAAGAAGAGATGCTGAAGCTCCAATACCTTGGCTACCTGATGCAAAGAGCCGGAAAAAAGACCCTGATGCTGGGAAAGATTGAGGGCAGGAGGAGAAGAGGGCAACTGAGGTTGGACGGCATCACTGATTCAACGGACATGAGTTTGAGCAAATTCCAGGAGACAGTGAAGGACAGGGAAGCCTGGCATGCTGCAGTTCATAGGGTCTCAAAGAGTCAGACACAACTTAGTGAGTGAACAACAACAATACAAAATAAAATGTAAAATATGACATCAAGAACATAAAATGAAATGGGATAGATTAAAATGTAGAGCTTTAGATGCATTTGAACTTAAGTTGTTAAAAACTTGCTGTGCTGTGCTTAGTCACTCAGTCATGTCTGACTCTCTGCAACCAGCCAGGCTCCTCTGTCCATTGGAATTTTCCAGGCAAGAATACTGGAATAGGTTGCCATGCCCTGCTCCAGGGGATCTTCCCAACCCAGGGATTGAACCGGCATCTCTTAGGTCTCAAGCACTGGCAGGCTGTTTACCACTAGCACCACCTGGGAAGCCCCAAAATGAAAGTTGCTCAGTCATGTCCGACTCTTTGAGACCCCATGGACTATACAGTCCATGGAATTCTCCAGGCCAGAATACTTGAGTGGGTAATCATTCCCTTCTCCAGGGGATCTTCCCGACCCAGGAATCAAGCCAGGGTCTCCTACATTGCAGGTGGATTCTTTACCAATTGAGCTATCAGGGAAGCCCATGTCCATGAGTAAACCTCTTTGGCCTTCAAAGCCAAATGCTCTGGGGGCTCTCTTTCTAGTGCAGGACCTCCAGACTGGAGAGTCTGATATGGGGTTCAGACCTCTCACTCCTTTGGGAGAACCTCTGCAATTGTAATTATTCTCCTGTTTGTGAAACCTTCTACTCCAGGGATATGGGATTTGACTATATCACAATTCTGTCCCTCTTCATCTTATTTGTAGAAGATCCTTTCTTATAGGCTCTGGAATTCTGCATCAATGGTTGTTCTGCAAATAGTCGTGATTTGGGGGTGCCTGTGAGAGGAGGTGAGCTCAGGGTCTTTCTACTCCATCATCTTGCACAGTCTCCCCAGCTCTTGTAATTTCTTAAGTGATATTACCCTTATGCTCTTATTTGTTGTACTGAGATAAGCCTGAGTGGGCTTCTGGGTGGATGTTGGTCACCAGAAGGACCAAGCCAGGATTAGAACTTTGGCATTTTCAGCCCCACTCCTCATCCTCCAGAGAGGGGAGGGGTAGTAGAAATGGAGTTAACAATTGCTCGGGCCCATGTGGGGAAGCCTCCATAAAATCCCACGAGTACAGAGTTTGGCAATCTTCCAGACTGGTGAACACATGGAGGTGCTAGGAGAGTGGCATGCCCAGAGAGGGCATGAAGCTCTGTATTCCTTCCCACAGACATTTTTCGACTCATGTCTTCCATCTGGATGTTCAACCACATCCTTCAACATATCCTGGTAAAAAGTAAAACATTTCCAAGTTCTGTAAGCCTCTCCAGCAAACTAATTAAACATGAGGAAGGGGTCATTGCAACTTCCAATCAACAGCCACTTTGTCAAAAGCCCAGGTGACAACCTGAGTTGGCAACTAGTGTCTAAAGTAGGGGGGAGGGGGGAGTCTTGTGGGACTGAGCACTTAACTTATGGGACTTGATGCTATCCAAGTAGTTATCTAGACACTAGTTGCAAATCTGGGCTTCACTGGTAGCTCAGCTGGTAAAGAATCCACCTGCAATGTGGAAGACTGGGTTGGATCCCTGGGTTGGGCAGATGACAACCCACTCTAGTATTCTTACCTGGAGAATCCCATGGACAGAGGAATCTGGCAGGCTACAATCCATGAGGTCACAAAGAGTTGGACACAACTGAGCGACTAAGCACACAGGACACCCAGCTGCTGAAAATTACTTGGTGTGGGGAAAAACGTCCACACATCTGGTGACCATAAGTGAAGCGTCTTTTATGAGAAGCAACAGAGATTCACAGGGAAGAACTCATAGTAGGGAAGAACTGAGATTTTTTCCTACAGTGGAAGGAGGAAAACTGAGTTTTTCTATAACATTGCCAAAGGAAATAAAACAGGACGTTGAAGAGCTATATGCACTCCCATGCTTACTGCAGTATTAAAGCCAAGACATAGAAACTAGCTAAATATTCATGAATGGATAAAAAATATGTGGAATATTATTCACCCATAAGAAAGAAGGATATCCTGCCATTTGCAACAACATGGATAGACCTTGAGTACATTATGCTAAGTGAGATAAGACAGATGGAGAAAGTCAAGTACTGTATAAAAACACCTGTGTGAAGAGTAAAAAAGTCAAACTCATAAAAGACAGTAAAATGATGGTTACCAGGGCATAGGGTAGGGGATATGACTGATGCTGTTTAAGTGTGTAAATATGCACTGACCAACCAAGCAAGGCATGCATGTTAAGTACTGAAGTAACATGCTATACACAAATTTATACAAGGTTGCATGTCAAATATACTCAATTAAACAATAGAGACAATAAGTAAAACTCTAGAGAGTAGAGAAAACAAAGTTCAGGAGAATATATCGAATCAGAAGAGTAGACCGGGAAGTAGGGTACACTACATCTATAGGCAACCAAGGAAGACAAGCTCACAAAGACGACTTAAAAAGGGAGCTGCTAAAGTGATGGATGGACATTTAAAAGTCTACAGACAACACATGCCTGAGAGGACACAGAGAAAAAGGAACCCTTCTACATCGCTGGTGGGGATGTAAACTGGTATAACCACTGTGGAAAACAGTATGGAGGTTCCTCAAAAAATTAAAAATAGAATCAACATATGATCCAGCAATTCCACTCCTGGACATACATCCAGACAAAACTATAATTCAAAGAGATACATGCATCCCTATGTTCATAGCAGCAGTGTTCACAATAGCCAAGACACGGAAAAGCCTAAATATCTATCAACAGATGAATGGATAAAGAAGATGTGGTACATGTATACAATGGAATACTACTCGGCCATTAAAAAGAACCAAATGCCATTTGCAGCAACATGGTTGCAACTAGAGATTATCATATTAAATGAAGTCAGCAAGACAAACACCATATGATAGCGCTTATAAGTGAAGTCTAAAATATGACACAAATGGGCCTATCTGTGAAACAGAGACATACCAGGGACATGGAGAATAGACTGGCAGCTGCCAAACGGGTGGCAAGTGAGAGACAGCTGGATCCGGAGTTCAAGATTAGCACATGCAAACTGGTATATATAGAACGAATAAACAACAAGGTCCTACGGGACAGCACAGTATAGTCAGTATCCTGTGATAAGTCACACTGGAAAAGATATGAAAAAAGAATGTGTATGAATAACTGAGTCGCTTTTCAGTACAGCAGCAATTAACAGCGTTGTAAATCAACTATGCTTCAGTTTTTTAAAAAAAGAGATAAATGGAGAATGGGACGAGGGTGGGAGACAAGCTATGAGAGGAGCGAGTTCTGACACAGGAGTGGTCCACATTTTCAGATAATGTGGAGACAATCCAGGCTTACAGGTCACCTGGACAGGACAGGTTTAGAATAGCAATGGAGGACAAAGTCTGCACTGGGCAGAGAATCAAAAGGTAATGGTGAAGATACTGTTCTTTCAGGTACTTTCTAAATACAAGAAAAGGCTATTAAGGACAGTCTAAAAAGGGTTTTATTTTGCCTTATTTCAAGAGGCTTACATATCATTCTATGTTAAAGAGAGCTGAATTAGAAAATATAAGCAAAAAATTGATACTCTTTCCATCTAAGTCTTATTCTCCCATTTGTACTCCTGCTTCTATCTCTTCTGCTCCATCTCTCTGTGCTTTATTTTCTGCACAGCTATCTCAAACGTGTTGCTCTTGTCCTTTCCTAATATTTTTACTACTCTGTAGGGCACAGAGATTCCAACAACTACTTATGATGAAATGAACAACAGCTATCTTTTTAAGGTCCATACTGAAACAGACGTTTAAAGTTCTTTTTCTTTTTTTTAATAATTTTCAAACTAACCAAGAAAAGCACAACCTTGTCTTAGCAGCGATGACTACATTGTTCATGTCAAAGCAGCCAGCAGTCTTTTGTTTAAGCGGGTAACAAGCCCGACTGAGCTAAGGTTTTAAATTGCTGTGCCTCCACCAAATCACGAAACCATCTGCAAGAGAAGGGCAGGCAATTGTATTTCTGAAAAGTTGGCTGCTGCTCCTTTGTACTTTCTTGCTGGGATACACCAGGTGTGATGCACTCCCTGTGGCGGACATCACTTCAGGTCAAGTGTAAATTAACATATCCCTTGGCATCTTTTTTGCCCTTGCCTCTGTTCACAGACTAGAAAAGGCAAAAGACAGGGGTAGGCTAACAGAGAACAAGTCAAAAGTGAAAGGACGTTTAAAAATAGAACTTTGGAAGGAGTGGTGTTGGTAATGGAAATTCTAGAAACTTACACATTGACATCCACAAAAGACCATTTGTTAATACTTGAGCTGAAGGGCAGTCAGGTTTTACAATGGGAAGCAGAAGGGAAGGGATAATTTCTTATGGAGATTTGATAGTATGAGCAAGAAATCAAAAGCTGGTTAAAGAAAAAAGGATCTTGAAAAATATATTAGATTCCCGGATGCCACAATCCTACAGCGAAAACAGAAGCTTGCACAAAAATACTCAAGATTCTTATATATTATCAAAAGCTCAATGAGACCTTAAGATGACATGCAGAAAAATCTCTTTTTCCCTTTCTGTAGCTTAAAATACAGTTACTATTAACACATACTATACAATTGCTGGTGCTCTCCTTTCACAAAAATACTCAAGATTTTTATATATTATCAAAAACTCAACGAGACCCTGAGATGCAGAAAAATCTCCTTTTCCCCTTCTGTAGCTTAAAATACAGTTACTATTAACATATACTACACAATTGCTGGTGCTCTTAACAATCCCCTGAGGTTACTGTGATTCCCTATAAAAGACATTTCAATATATCTCTTACTGTCTGCTCTTAAATGGTAAAGACCTAGATGATTTTCCTTGAATTGTCAGTAGAAAAGAAAAAAAATTCTTCCAAAGGCATTATGATATCAAAGAGTATAATAGCCTTTTAGAATTTTTTTTAAATCATTTCCATTTGACCCCCAGGCCATCCTCATAAATACAATGATTTAATCTGAAAGAACACTTAAAGTTTAATTATTTAACACTAAGACCACCCTCAAGTCACTTCATCATCTGATCATTAAAACTGATGGCATTTTCAAGCTTTATGATATTTTCAATATTCTGAGGCACTGTGTATTATTTTATCCATCTATGCCTGCAACAAGTGTTATTTTTTTAAGAAAGTCTTTATGTGTCAGGCACATGAGTTGAATTTCTTATTATCCTTAGATTCTTTAGCATGGGAACAGCAAGTTGGCTGGCAGACAGCTTGGTCCCTGTTGTAACAATAATGATCCAACCAGAATCAATTCTGAAGGAAAGAGCCCAGAGAAGGGCTTTTCAACTCGGTTCATTAGCTCCATACTGACTAATTTAATCAGATTTTTCTGATGCTGAGACCCAAGGTCAAGCATTTTTTTAAAGGCTCTCAGGTGATTTTCATGTGGTCCAGTTTTGTGACGCACACACACAGAAAAAAAACAACCAAAAAACTCAACAGTTTAACAGATAACAACAACAGATAACACAGTTATCAGATATCACACATATAACTGTTGAGTTATCACAACTCAACAGATAACACAGTTTCATACAGCTTTATCCAATTTGGACAGCTTCCCCCAATACAGAACAAAACAGTGCTTTCTTTGCCATCACAGGTTATCCAGCTATAAAAGCTATTAAGGTTGCCCATTCACCTGTTCCTAGTCTTCATTCAACCACAAATTATTAAGTCCAGGAGTAGCAGCTGTTTTATTAAGATTAGTGTCAAAATGTGAGCATGCAAACGGGGCCCTGGGCAGTGCTACTGAAGTCATGGCAACATCATGACAAGCAGCCCAGCAAACCCCCTAACAACGAATGGCCCCTGTGGAAGGAGGTCCCCCTTTATCTCCTTTTCTTTTCAAGCCATTTCTAGTTGCGGCCCATGAAAATGAGTTTGCCCATTCCTCTTGCAATAGCACAGGGACAAGCACAATACCTTTGCCATTGGTGGGACTGGCACAGGCAGCTCTTTATTCCCAGGTAAACCCCGGTGCTGCACAATGTGCTCTCGATCTTCTGTAAGAAACTCATTCATTCTAACTGTGCACACGTGTGACAGGATCCCAACTCCTGGTTGTGTATCATGCTTTGTTACAAGGCCATAACAACTTACAACCAACTTTGCAGCTTAAAACAAACAACCCAGATATTATTAATATTTCACAGTTCTGTAGGCAGAAGTCCTACTGGTCTCAGTAGCCTAAAAATTAATGTGTCAACAGAGACACATTCCTTACCGGAGGCTCTGGGGATGATCTGCGTCCATGCTCTTTTAGGCCGGCCGAATTCAGCTCCTCGTGGTTGTGGGGTTGAGGTTCTTGGTTCCTTGCTAGTTGTCACCCAAGACCACTCTTTGCTCCTAGAGCTTCTTCCATGCTCTGAATAAGCTCCTAGAAGCCTGTCTCCAGTCACTGCACATGACCTTTTTGTCTTAGAGCCTGCACCTCAAACAAGGCTTTCCCTGTCACAGCCCTTCACCCTCCTCTTATGCTTTTAAGGGATCACGTGATTACATTGGTCTCACCTGAACGAACTAGGATAATCTCCACTTTAGGATCGATAAGCTTAATTACACATGCAAACTCCCCTTTGCCCTGTAATGTAACCAGAGATCAAATTGCCAACATTTGCTGGATCACGGAGAAGGCAAAAGAGTCCCAGAAAAACATCTATTTCTGCATCATTGATTATGCTAAAGCCTTTGACTGTGTGGATGACAAGAAACTGGAAAATTCTTAAACAGATGGAATGCAGACCACCTTACCTGCCTCCTGAAAAACCTGTATGTAGATCAAGAAGCAACAGTTAGAACTGATGATGGAACAACGGACTGGTTCCAAATTGAGAAAGGAGTATGACAAGGCTGTATATTGTCACCCTGCTTACTTATATGCAGAGTGCAGCATGCAGAATGCTGGGCTGGATGAATCACAAGCTGGCATCAAGACTGCCGGGAGAAATATCAACAGCCTCAGAAATGCAGATGAAAACCAATCTAATGGCCAAAAGCAAAGAGGAACTAAAGAGCCTTTCAATGACGGTGAAAGAGGTGAGTGAAAAAGCTGGCTTAAAACTCAACATTCAAAAAACTAAGATCATGGCATCCAGTCCCATCACTTCAAGGCAAGTAGAAGGGGGAAAAGTGAAAACAATGACATATTTTATTTTCTTGGACTCCAAAATCACTGTGGATGGTGACTGCAGCCATGAAATTAAAAGACAATTACTCCTTGGAAGAAAAGCTATGACAAAACTAGATAGCATATTAAAAAGCAGAGACATTACCTTGCCAACAAAGGTCCCTATAGTCAAAGCCATGGTTTTTCCAGTAGTCAGTATGGATGTGAGATTTGGACGTGAGATTTGGACCATAAGGAAGGTTGTTACTGTTGTTCAATCACTCAGTCGTGTCAACTCTTTGTGACCCCATGAACTGCAGCACACCAGGCTTCCCTGTGTTTCACTCTCTCTTGGAGTTTGCTCAAACTCATATCCATTGAATCGCTGATGCCATCCCACTATCTCGTCCTCTGTCATCGCCTTCTCCTCCTGCCTTTCCCAGCATCAGGGTCTTTTCCAATGAGTTGGCTCTTTTCGTAAAGTGGCCAAAGAAGGCTGAGCACCAAAGAATTGATGCTTTCGAACTGTGGTGTTGGAGAAGACTCTTGAGAGTCCCTTGGACAGGAAGGAGATCACACCAATCACTCCTAAAGGAAATCCAATACGTTGGCCACCTGATGTATTATTATGAAGCTTCTCAAGTGATGTTTACTCCCATAGAAGTTTGAGAATCACTGATATGGTGGTTAGGAATCCAGACTTTGAACAGTCTGTGTTTAAATGTCACCTCCTTCATGTAATTCTGAAGGTAGAGAATTTTAGCCGTTTTGTTCCTTCAAAACCCCCAGCACCTAAACAGTACCAGGCACGAGCTAGTGCTCAAAAAACAGTTGTTGAATGGAGGGTGCACAAATGATTGAATGAATGACCATGGGTTGTCTTAATTTCACCAACATTCTTAACAGAAAAAAAAAATGAAAATGAGGATAGTCCTCCTCTCTTACAGGGATTTATAAGAAAGAAATGAGCTAATGTGCGTTCAAGAGACAGCACAGCGCCAGATATATACACAAAGTACATACTGCGTGGAGGGCGGCAATGTCATTTGTGATGTTGTGGTCATCACACAGGTGCTATGAGGGCAGCAACGACAGAGGAAACCCTTTGCTCTCAGAAAAACTCCGGAGATAGGAAATGTGCTCTCTGGGTGCTTGCTGTAGAGATGCTGGCATACTAGAAGTAAGAGCACATTTTCAGTATTTGTCAGAAAAAGATCTTTCTTTAAGACGTTCCAAATAATGTTTTCTGATAAGGTCATGAGAGAGTCAGAGGCCTGACATTAAAGAAACATAATTTATGTACATATTCTTATTTATCCTCTGCTGCATCCTTTCCCCTTTATCTCCCAAATAAGGAATTTTTATATTTCTGGCCCAAATTTGCTGGATGTTTACCAGCTCATGCATAAAAGATGTGCTGACTGCTCAAAGAACAATTTTGAAAACACTCTGAAAATAATTCAATCTGAAAGGTCCTCTGTCCACTGTTACACAAGGTAACAATGGTATTTGGGAAAATACTTTGTGTAATTTAGAAACTTACCATCAAAGTTGAAATATTATTAGGTACATTAACTTTTCATTTGGCTTAGAATCTGAATTAACATGGTATATGTTCATTGTCTTGATTGTGCTGCTAACTTCATGCACGTGCTGGTTTTAAAATACACTCACAGATTCTCTGATATTCCTCCCTTCCAGGAGCAGAGCCTAATCTACCTTCCTCGAGTGTGGGCTGCACTTAACGACTTACTTCTAACAAGTGGAATAAAGAGGGGGTGATGATACTCTTTGAGCCCAGGTCATGAAACACTGCAGTTTTCTTTTGTTTGCTGTCTCTTGGCTTACTCACTCTGTGAGGAGTAACCAGCCACTGTGGAGATATTTCCCCCAGATGTAACCTAAGGCATCCTGTCAAGAGCAAGCAAAAAACTGAGGACTCCTGCCAACAGCCATGAGAGTGTGCCATCTTGGAAGCAGATTATCTGGCCTCAGTCAAATCCTCAGATGTCTGTGTGCATGCGTGTGTGTCTGTGTGTGTGTGTTAGTAACTCAGTCGTGTCTGACTCTTTTCAACCCTGGTAGCCCACCAGGATCCTCTGTCCACAGAATTCTTTAGGCAAGAATACTGGAGTGGGTTGCCATTTCCTTTTCCAGGGGATCTTCCTGACCCAGGGATCGAACCCACGTCTCTTGTATCTCCTGCATTGGCAGGCAGGTTCTTTACCATCTGCAGCCCTTCAAACATCCTGACTGGAGCTACATGAGATATCCTGAGCCTTAGCCACCCAGCTACGCCACTCCCAAATTCCTGATCCACAGAAATATTTGTAGGATAACAAATGCGTATTGTTTTAAGCTCTTAATTTGGGAGGTAATCTGTAACACAACAATAGATATGTGCACAAGTGTGCACATATATGTCAGAGTTTATCAAATTACATACTTAAGAAGGTGCACTTTATTACTTCTCAGTTATAACTCACTGAAGCTGGAAATGTGAAAGATAAATAACAGAATTAAAATACTATTATTTATTAGTGAAGGAATATGTGGTTCTTTTTAAAATGATCAGTGTGTAGATTAAGGTCCGGTATAGAACTGCCTTTTTTGATAAAACAGGCTAAAAAAAAGAATCTAGAATATAATGATGTTACCATATCAACTACATGTTAGAAATAAACAACCAACCATAATTTCTGAATCCATATCCCTGTTTGTTGTATAGGTTTTTTTTTTTCCATATTCAGACCAATACCCCGTGATAGGATAAAATGAAAATGTGAACATGACAAATTCTTTCTAACAGTAGTGGAGATGCTTTGGTTAAATGCAATCCATTCTTGATTATATGACCTACTGGAGGCAAGAAATAGCTCAGGAGTGTTGCAGAAAATTCTGTTAGAATATGAAGACAATGTGAAATAGGAAGGAAATAGTGTATTTATATACGTATATAATGTGCAGATAGATAGACAGATTATAGTATGGATAGTTCAGTATTTTGGTTTTCTTTTTCCACTATCATTGTATTATATTTTCCCAAGTCATCTCCTAAATCAATATTTTTAATGGATATACTGTAGTTAATCTTACTGTAAGTACAATCATTTATATAAACAATCCTCTACTGTTCACACATTGGTCATTTCTAACTTTCTGGTCATCAATAATGCTATAATGAGCATCTGTTTAGCTAAAGCTTTGCTTCTTTTTCTCTTTAGGGCGTATTTCTGAAAGTGAAATGAACATCTTTAAAGCTATTACTACAAAATACCAAATTATTGTTCAAAAACACCATGCCAATTTACATACTCACTAACATAATGTAAAAATTCCTGTTCACCACAATCTTGCAAGAAGTGTGGATTTTTTAAAAAGTGTACCATTTGTTTTTCATAAGTTTCTGAGGCATTTAAAAAGAACTTTACCATCCTTACACCAGCACACCATCTGTTTCCTTCACTAAAAACATTTTCATTGGATGGTGACTTCTTTTTCAAGCATGGTGAATCCCTTTAGTCAGCAAGATTTGGACCCAGATAGAAATCAGTGGGACCACCCTGGTGGTCCAGTAGTTAAGAATACACCTGCCAATGCAGGGGATAGGGGGTTTGATTCCTGGTCCAGGAAGATTTCACATGCTGTAGGGCAACTAAGCCTGTGTGCCACAACTACTGAGCCCGCGTGCCGCAACTACAGGAGTCGGCATGCCCTAGGGTCCTCCCACCACAACTACTGAGCCCGCGTGCCCTGACTACAGGAGTCGGCATGCCCTAGGGTCCTCCCACCACAACTACTGAGCCCGCGTGCCATGACTACAGGAGTTGGCATGCTCTAGGGTCCTCCCACCACAACTACTGAGCCCGCGTGCCACGACTACAGGAGTCAGCATGCTCTAGGGTCCTCCCACCACAACTACTGAGCCTGCGTGCCACGACTACAGGAGTCAGCATGCTCTAGGGTCCTCCCACCACAACTACTGAGCCCGCGTGCCCTGACTACAGGAGTCGGCATGCTCTAGGGTCCTCCCACCACAACTACTGAGCCCGCGTGCCCTGACTACAGGAGTCGGCATGCTCTAGGGTCCTCCCACCACAACTACTGAGCCTGCGTGCCCTAGAGCCCACGCTCCACAATTAAGAGAAGTCACTGTAATGAGAAGCCCACACACTGCAATAAGAGAGCAGCCCCACTTGCCTCAACTAGAGAAAGCCCATGCACAGCAACAAAGATCCAGTGCAGCCAAAAATAAATAAGCAAATTTAAATTAAAAAAGAAAAAGATTTTAAATTTGTAACCAAACCATACATAAATCATTAATAAATTCATACAGTTTTCTTATTAAGAGATGAATTCCCAAATGGCTTTGAATAGAATAATATGTAAGAAACAGAGGTCCAGGGACATATCATATTCTCATTTGCTGCTTCCTAGGAAAACAGGGCTGCCCTGGTGGCTCAGATGGTAAAGAATCTCCCTGCCGTGTGGGAGACCTGGGTTCAATCCCTGGGTTGGGAAGAACCCCTGGAGGAGGGCATGGCAATCCACTCCAGTATTCTTGCCTGGAGAATCCCCATGGACAGAGGAGCCTGGAGGACTGCAGTCCCTGGGGTGGCACAGAGTCAGACACGACTGACCGACTAAGCACATGTGCACACCCAGGAAAACAAAGGCAACTATCATAAACTAGACTCACAGAGGGGAAAAATTCAGTTTGCAGGGTAGCTCCATGACATGACAAAAAACTGAAGGTCTCTTTTTACGAGGACAATTGCATTTAAAATTTATGGGGAAGCCATATAAAAGACAAGAACTGAGGGACTTCCCTGGTGATCCAGTGGTTAAGAATCTGCCTGCCAATACTGGACACCAACCAGTTCAATCCCTGGTCTGGGAAGATTCCACATGTGGTGGGGTGGCTGAGCCCTGTGCTCCACAACTACTGAGTCCGCTTTCTAGAGCCCGCACAATGCAACTACTGAGCCCACATACAGCAACTACTGAAGCCCGTGCACCCGAGTCCCTGTACTTTGCAGCAAAAGAAGCCATTGCAATGAGAAGCCTGCCCACCACATCTAGGAGGCAGCCCCCTCTCAGCGCAACTAGATAAAGCCCACACACCGCAACAAAAACCCAGTGCAGCCAAAAACAAATAAATAATTTAAAAAAAAAAGACAAGAACCAAGAGAAAATGTGTCCAACAAACTTGAGTTTGGGGCAAACACAGTATTTTTCAACAAGATTGTGGTCATCAGACCAACAATGTTTTGGTACTTAGTGTGTTCATGGATTGTTCTAATTCTTACCAAAGACCTCTGAAATGTGGCCACAACGATTCTCATTGAGAGTCAAAGATGAGAGTACAGAGGTTTAACTATGTTACATAATGTGACCAAGGTAAAACAGACAGAAATTTGTAGGGATGGGTCTTAAAGACAGGTCTAACCTGCATGAAGCTCTCAGAGACCCAAAGCCTAGTTTTGTTAGGCTGTCTTCTCTGAAGATACTGGATGGGAGGCAGCATGCCATAACAACATGAGTATAGGCTTTGGATTTGGACATTCTTGGATTCAAATCTTTCCTCCATATGCTAGTTTCTGACTTCTGTGATCATCAACTTCCTTATTCCTTAAACTGTTATAAATGATGCATGCAATGCCTGCCACAATGCTCAGTGTAATGCTTAATATGTGTTGTGTGTGTGTGCACAAAGTCATGTCAGACTCTTTGTGACCACCATGGACTGTAGCCTGCCGGGCTCTGTCCATGGAATTTTCCAGGCAAGAATACTAGAGTGGGTTGCCATTTCCTATTCCAGGGGATCTTCTAGATCCAGGGATCAAACCTGTGTCTCTTGCGTCAGCAGACAGATTCTTTACCTCTGAGCCACCTGGGAAGCCCCTAATATGTGTTAGGTATTATTATTTATATGCTAGAGTAGACAAGGCTCGGAGAAGGCAATGGCACCCCACTCCAGTACTCTTGCCTGGAAAATCCTATGGATGGAGGAGCCTGGTGGGCTGCAGTCCATGGGGTCGCTAAGAGTCAAGACACGACTGAGCGACTTCACTTTCATGCATTGGAGAAGGAAACGGCAACCCACTCCAGTGTTCTTGCCTGGAGAATCCCAGGGACGGGGGAGCCTGGTGGGCTGCCATCTATGGGGTCGCACAGAGTCGGACATGACTGAAGCGACTTAGCAGGAGCAGCAGACAAGGCTAGAAAGAAAATGCGTACTCAGTTGCCGCCACCAGAGGGCAGAGTAAGAATTGTATTGTGTCTTTTCTCTATGTCGATTCTGGTAAGGGAAACAAGAGTGAATAATTTAAATATCACTTACTAATCCTCAAATCCTGACAGGAGGCTATAGTAGACTTAAAAAGAAACAAAAATATTTTAAAATACATTAAGAATAATAAACTGAATATCTTTTACATTCCATAAATTCAGTATATATTCAATATTCAATACATTTTATATGTATTCAATTACATGAATACTAGTGAAGCAAAGAATTTTGGTAGTGAGGACAAATTTAAAGTAATTGTGAGAATTTTTTTTGAAGTTGGAAATGTCATCAGCAACTTCCTTAAAATTATTCTAGACTATGATGTATGGATAAATGGAAGAAATGGGGATATGAAAAGTTATTTAATTGATGCAGTTTCTTCTGTTAAACAGAGAAGGGGAAAATGTTTTACCAAAAAGCATTAACATTTTAAAAATCACAGAAGTAAGAGTACGCCGGAGGGATGAAGCCAGGCAAAACTGTGTTACAGACTGAAAATGATTCCTTCAATACAGCCGTTCCTGAGTTCTTCCAAACTGCCTTGGAATATGCTTCCCAAAGAAAATAAGATAAATCACTTCTGACTTCTCGTCAGTGTCGTGCTCAGCGGCAACTCCTTGACTTTGGTGCCTCCACTTCCTCTAGAAAGGCAGAGTGGACTGTGGGTCAGAGGTACTGACAGCCAGCTTACTGCTGCAGGTCTCTTTCAGAAATATCACATCCATTGTTGAGCAAAAGAAACAGCAGCCAATTGTAAAGGAATCAGCAGCTTAAAAAAAATTATTCATTTTTAATTGAAGGATAATTGTTTTACAATATTGGTTTGATTTCTGCCATACATCAACATGAATTAACCATAGGTGTACATATGTCCCCTCCCTCTTGAACTTCCCTGCCATGTCCCACCCTTTCTCACCCCTCTAGGTTGTCACAGAGCCCCGGGTTGTGTTCCCCGAGTCATACCATTAGCTGTCTTCCCTTTTGGCGTTGCTGGATCTTCGATGATGCACATGGGCTTGCCCTAGTTTTGGCAAAAGGGGACTGTTCTTTCTTGTGGTGTTCGGGCTTCTCACTGAGGTGGCTTCTCTTGTTGCAGAGTGCAGACTCTAGGCTCACAGGCTCTAGAATGAGAGGCTCAGCAGCTGTGGCACATGCGTTTAGGTGCATCCCCCCACCCCAATATGTGAACTCTTCCCAGACCAGGGATCAAATCCACATCCCCTGCATTGGTAGGTGGATTCTTATTAATCACTGGACCACCAGGGAAGTCCAGCAGCTTATTTTTAATGATTCTTGACATGTAAATTGGTCAAAATGTGTTTTGCTCCTTAATCATTTGATCTTTCAAACAAAAACTAAATCCTGGGTAATTTTCCTACTTTATTAGCTAAAAAACTTCTTTCCCTAGTTGATAGACAAACCCTCATAGCCACAAAACCCAAGACAATGATGAGGCTAACAGACTCCCATGGAGACAGACCTTCCCTTGGGTGGTCTCAGCTCTCTCCTCCCAGTTGCTGTCTCAGGTGTGTAAACATTCTGACACCATCTGATGCCTGCAGAGTTTGCAGTGGGAACTCCCTCAACAGCCTGCTATGAAGCAGAATGCCATTCTCTGGACTTCACTGTCCCTAAGAGTCCTAGGGATCTTCTTAGCAGATCCCAAAGGGCCACCTTGAATGCAATCTGATGCATCAGCATCGCCTGGGGCGGGGTATTGTTGTCAGACATGACTCTTTTGCCACCCCATAGACTGCAGCCTGCCAGGCTCCTCTGTCCATGGATTTCCCAGGCAAGAATACTGGACTGGGTTGCCATCTCCTATTCCAGGGGATCTTTCTGACCCAAGGATCAAACCTGTGTCTCCTGCATTGGTGGGCAGATTCTTTATCACTGAGCCAGGGGCAGGTGTACTACAAGTTTCCCCAATTCAACTTCAGACCCACTGAGTAAAATCTCCCAAACTGGTTACCAAAAATCCATATTTTAAATTATTTTATTGGATAAATCTCTTTGGCACCAGATTTCAGAACTTCTCAGCTAGGGGAGAGTTAGAAAATTGAGTATAATAACAATAATACCAAATTCGCCACAGGGTTTTACAGTATGCAAAATGACAACCTGCATTTTGCCATTGCTGGCCCCACGAGATAACTGTAACATTAGGAGCCTACCTGTATTATAGGCATTCTCTTGTATCCTCCAGGAGGTAGGTTCTATTAGTGTCCTTATTCTAGACTCTAGATGGGGAACAAAGGCTTTAAGAAATAATTGGTTGGACTTCTCTGGCGGCTCAGTGGATAGGAATCTGCCTGCCAATGCAGGGAAAACGGGTTCATCCCTGGTCTGGGAAGACCCCACATACTGAGGCGCGACTAAGCCTGTGCGCCACAACTGCTGAGTCCACACGCCACAACCGTTGACCCTGCGCTTCAGAGCCCACAGCGCTAGAGCTGCGGTTCCCGGGCCCACGTGCTCTAGAACCTGTGCTCCGCAACAAGAAGCCCCCACAGTGAGATGCCCATGCACCTGAACTGCAGTGAAGTAGCCCCCGCTCACCACAACTAAAGCAAAGCCCTTGATGGAGTGAAGACCCAGCAGAGCCAAACATAAAAAACAAAGAAAGAAATATTAGCCGTTCAAGACCAGGTCTGGGCAGTAATTGAAGCTTTGACTCCAAACCTTCTTAGTCCCAATCCTTCCACAACACAGCACTGTCTTACAGATTTCTAAGGTGGACAGAACCAGACCTTACCTTTGGGTGGGAGGGACTTAAAAATAGAAGGTCTAAGACAACATCAAGATCCAGCTCATTTCTGAGTACCTGCTGCTTAATTACCTTGACAACAATATTCTTTACAGGCAGATTTAATGTACTTTTCCTTGTCTATAGAGATGTTTCTGAAGGACATACCTACATCTGGAATTACTTTTCAAGTACTGCAGACAGGTTTAGACTGATCCACTCATACTCTTCACAGATTTTTATTAAAACAACTTTTCAGCTGAATGAGATACGGATAAAGTGAGAGATTTCTCTACAGCCATAGAAGACAGATACAAAAGAAGATGAAGTCCCTGTGACCTTAGTAAGCTGACTGTTGTTGCTGTTCAGTTGTTCAGTCGTGTTCAACTCTTTACGACCCCCATGGACTGCAGCATGCCAGGCTTCCCTGTCCTTCACCATCTTCTGGAATTTGCTCAAACTCACGTCCATTGAGTTGGTGATGACATCCAACCATCTCATCGTCTGTTGTCCCCTTCTCCTCCTGCCTTCAATCTTTCCCAGCATCAGTGTCTTGTCAAATGAGTCGGCTCTTCGAATCAGGTGGCCAAAGTATTGGAGCTTCAGCATAGTCCTTCCAATGAATATTCCGGACTAAATATTTCCTTTGGGATTGACTGGTTTGATCTCCTTGCAGTCCAAGGGACTCTCAAGAGTCTTTTCCAACACCACAGTTCAAAAGCATCAATTCTTCAGCATTCAGACTTCTGTAGGGTCCAACTCTCACATCCATACATGACTACTGGAAAAACCATAGCTTTGACTAAATGGACCTTTGTCAGCAAAGTGATGTCTCTGTTTTTTAATACACTGTGTAGGTTTATCATAGCTTTACTTCCAAGGAGCAAGCATCTTTTAATTTCATGGCTGCAGTCACCATCTGCAGTGATTTTGGAGCCCAAGAAAATAAAATCTGTCACTGTTTTCATTGTTTCCCCACCTATTTGCCATGAAGTGATGGGACCAAATGCCATGATCTTAGTTTTTTGAATGTTGAACTTTAAGCCAGCATTTTCGCTCTCCTCTTTTACCTTCATCAAGAGGCTTTTTAGTTCCTCTTCACTTTCTGCCATAAGGGTGGTGTTATCTGCATATCTGAGGTTATTGATATTTCTCCTGGCAATGTTGATCCCAGTTTGTGCTCATCCAGCCCGGCATTACTCATGATGTACTCTGCATATAAGTTAAATAAGCAGTGTGACAATATACAGCTTTGACGTACTCGTTCCCCAATTTTGAACCAGTCCATTGTTCCATGTCTGGTTCTAACTTTTTATTTTCTCCAAAAGCCCCGGAAGTGTTTCCAGTCCCACTTGCTTTCCAAGGACCTTGTTACTCACCCAAGAGATCTCTGTGTCACCTCCCCTTTTCCTGGGCAAGATTTTGGTCAATAGAATATGGCATAAGTGATGCTAAGTGGCTTCCAAGGTTGGATCAACAAAAAATGATACAGCTTCTGGACTTCCTTGGTGGCACAGTAGATAGAAATCTACCTGCCAATGCAGGGGACATGGGTTTGATCCCTAGTCCAAGAGATCCCACAAGCCTGGCACTACAACTACTGAGTCCACGAGCCACAGGTGTTGAAGCCTGTCAGCTTAGGGTCCAAGAGCCACAACTACTGAGCCCTATCGCTGCAACTACTGAAGCCCATGTGCCCAGGGTCTGTGCTCCCCAACAAGAGAAAGCACTGCAATGAGAAGTCCACGCACCACAGGAAAGAGTAGCCCCTGCTTGCTGCAACTAGAGAAAGCCCATGTGTAGCAGCAAAGACCAACTACAGCCCAAATTAAATAAATATTTTTAAAAAAAAGAATACAGCTTCTGCCTGGCTCTGTCTTTTAGGACACTTGTGTGGACACGATGAGGAAGCCCAAGTTAGTTCATGTAGAGAGGACTGATGCTACAGCCAGCAGCCAGCTTTCACCTCCAGAATGTAAGGGAACAAACCTTCCAGTCTTCAGGATTGATAGAGAGCTTTCCAGATAAGACCCTAGACTTGCTGTACTCTGAATTCTTGTCCCACAAAATTCATTCTAACAGTTGTTGTTTGGCACACTAAGTTTTGATCCGATGTGCTATACACAATCATGGTGAATAGAACTCTGACCATAGCCCACTCCCTTTTTAGGCTCAGTTACATTCAGTGAACGTTCTAGAGAAAAAAAAAAAAAAAATTCACCCAAAACTTCATTCACTGCTTTGAGACAAAGCAACTTATCAGTACTTATAAACTCTTCCACCCAAAGATCCCCAGGCAGAAATAAGTGAATAGATATCCCCTGAAACTGGATTTCTCCTGTACCCTTTTCTTTTTTACCATCAGGTTAGGTCTGTTTTCCAGGAAGGTATGCATCATTTCCCCCGGGGAGCCTGCACAGGGATCCTCTTACCTTCATATAAGAAGCATAGATTTGAGCATTACCCCTCCCAGCACTATTTTCATTTTAATATCCTACAGCACTGTAAGCAGATGGAAGGAATCTCTAAGTTCAGAGTGTAATGTCTGTGCCAGGAAAGCATGGAAGGGAAAGTGAATTGTTCACATTTCTGACAAGCCATGTGAAGGAAGCTGACATCCACTTTGCTCCAGGGTAAAGCAAAGGTTCGACCAGGTCTGGTGGCTTATGATACAGAACTAAAGGAATCTGGTCAATTACCTAATTTCTCTTGATTGGCAAATCTGTACGGTTCAGAATGAAACCTTTTTGATGCACCAAGACCCCATACTAATTTGAAAGCCTGAACACCATGTTTTACACTTTCTAAGTTTGGTGAGAAACATTCTTGGCATCACCGTAAACATGGGAGGTATTAATATAGAAGAGCTAGTTGTATATTAGAAGGATGGCCTTTCCCACTGAGTCTGCTGCTGCTGCTAAGTCGCTTCAGTTGTGTCCGACTCTGTGCAACCCTGTAGACAGCAGCCCACCAGGCTCCCCCATCCCTGGGATTCTCCAGGCAAGAACACTGGAGTGGGTTGCCATTTCCTTCTCCAATGCATGAAAGTGAAAGTCACGTCCCTCAGTCGTGTCCGACTCTTAGTGACCCCATGGACTGCAGCCCACCAGGCTCCTCCGTCCATGAGATTCTCCAGGCAAGAGTCCTGGAGTAGGGTGCCATTGCCTTCTCTGCCAACTTAGTCTAGTAAGACAATATCTTCTGGGTTTCTAGACATAACCACATAACAAATTTGCTATGTGAGCTCAGAAAGGTCATATTACTTCTCTGGTTCTTGTCTACTCAGCAAAAATAAAGAGTTCAAATAATATAACTCTCTATATCTATCACTCTATGAGATTGCAGGACCCAGATTTGACCTTAACCAAAGCTTCAACAAAGACTGGCACAGTTCAAGAGAGGGCCACATCAGAAAACTCTTTGTTTTTATGTCGGGAATGAACTATCTTTCACTATATCATTTAGAGTGTGTTTGCCTACACAATAAAATCTTAATCAAAGTGGCTTTCAATATCTATTTTATAACATCTCAAAGGTAGGGTTGGCTCCTGGGAAGGTTGATAAAGTAGCTGACATGTCATGAAAACCCAAGGCTGGGACTTTCCAGGTGGTCCAGTAATTAAGAATCCACCTGCCAATGCAGGGGACACAGGTTCAATCCCCGGTCAGGGAAGATCCCCATGCTGCAAGACAACTAAGCCCATGCTCTGCAACAAGAGAACTCCTGCTCACTACAACTAGAGAAAGTCCACGTGCAACACTGAAGACCCAGCGCAGCCAAAAATTAACTAATTAAAAAAAAAAAAAGACCTAGGGTCTTCTGAGCTTTGATGTTTACTCCCTCCATAAGCGGGTAACCAGATAGCTCCAGTGGAACCATCACATCCAGACAAAATGTCATGAGGAAGAAGAGAGACTATCTCCTTCTGGGACTTTCTCTCAGGTGAGAGACCTTTCCCAGAATGGCACCCCTGGCCCCCGACCAGCAGCAGCAGACTTCTTATGTCTCATCAACCAGACTGGGTCATGTTCTCCACCTTGAATCCATCACTGGCCAAGAGAATGAGGTCCCCTAGGTGGCTTAGGCTAAGCATCTGAGTGAGATGGATACTGAGAGTCAGTCAAATGTCCACTATGTTCCACTCCAATTCTGCTTTAATTTCTCCTAAAATAAGCTCTGACTGTCCCACGTCTCCTCTCCAAAGAGCAGTGGACAATATACAAACTGTAGGCAATGGTTCTCATCCCTGGGTGCACAGTAGAGTTACCTGGGAAGTATTAATACTTTTATAACCACACCAAGCCTAGACTTCACCCCAGACCAATGATAATGGGAGCAGATGATTCTGGTTTGTCCAGGATGACGGCAACTCAGGGATGCCTCCAAGTCTCCTGACTCCTGCTTTAACATTCGTCCCACTCCTGGCTTTCATTCTTGTTTATTCCATGCAGTTCTGTATAGTATATATAAGTGATCTGACTACTAAAGAGTATCCTACAAATCTTCCTATGAGAACAACAAAGGTCAAATTTATATAAACACTTGCCTCCCCCAACTCGTTTTAGATTTCTTTAGAAATGCCTGAAGGGAAAAGACTCCTACCTGATTGTGACTTGTATTAATATTTCACAGCTGCCTAAAGAAGCTTTGCAATAAATGCATATTTTAACAATATGCTTCAGCAGGTAGCTCATGTCTTACAATAATGTGACGTTTTTATGACATCATAGATTTACCGATTTGCAGTCAAACATTTTAAAAGGTATTCATTCCTTTGTGTGTGCATGCATGCTCAGTCACTCAGTCATGTCTGACTCTTTGTGACCCCATGGATTGTACCCTGCCAGGCTCCTCCGTCCATGGAATTTTCCAGGCAAGAATACTGGAATGGGTTGCCATTTCCTACTCCAGGGGATCTTCCTGCCTCAGGGTTTGAACCCATGTCTCCTGCACTGGCAGGTGGATTCTTTACCACTGTGCCACCTGGAAAGCCCTTTAGTGTGTTTTAAATTGTGTCTCAGCAGCACTCAACTCTGAAGCACTGTAGGATTAAGAAAGTGCTGCCAAGTCCCTTCCCCTCTACCTCCTCGTGGTGACAGAAGAAAAAAAAAACACACAAAATCTTAATTTCATTGGGACATCAAAGATGGATTTTTAAAAAGTCAACAATGTTCTGCCCACAACACTCTACATTTTTTAAGTTGTTTATTTCAACTCCTTTTTGTTATCTTTCCTTGAAAGAGGTATAGTGTGCATAAACTAAGAATGTTGAAAGGAAAAGGAATATTCTCTTTAAATGAAAGTGAAAAGTGCTAGGCCAAACTGGAAAGAATAATATAAATAATATGAAAGTAAACTGGGGCAAAGGGATGCTAATGCATCCTTCTAGAAACCACACCAAGCCAAGAATCCATTCCACGAGCGGAAGAAGTTGTAAAAAAGAAAGGAAGGACAAACTACCTCTCACTCACGCTTGCCCAAAACTGAGGTGGATGGAAATAGCCTACTTAAGTAAAAAGTCCACTAAATATTTAATGAAACAAGTTTATAAAACCGTTTCTATCTTTACAGTTTTGATTGCTTCCTGCCTTTCACCTTTCCCTCTTCCTCTCCTCCTTTACACAAAGTGCTCTGGCTCCCTCCCACAGCTTCTCTCTCATTGCCCAGAACAACTGGCTCTGTTTCCACAGCTGCCGGCTCTACCTTCCTTCTGCTCTGCAAACACAACTTTTCTTCAGCCAAATCCTCAGTCCAGCTCCTCCTCCCGACGTTTATCGCGTTTCTCTGGGGTAACAATATCTTCTGGTTGCCCAGGCTTGAAGCCATTAACCCCCTATGCCCGCTTCTCCTCATCCCTAATGCCAGGTCCCCCACTTCTCCCAGTGCCGCCAGTGGAGGCAGCAGGGCCCTGGGCTTCGCGTCCGCTGGAGCCAGCTGGGTCCTAGGCTGCACGTCCGCTGGAGCCAGCCTGGCCGCCGCAGTGCCCGCCAGTGCCGGCAGTGCCCGCCAGTGCCGGCAATATGGCCTCAGGGAAGTTTTTTAACTTCTCTATGGTTCAGTTCCCTCATCTGCAAAAAGACAGTCGGTCATAATACTACTTACCTCAACGGGTTGTTGTGAGAATGAAATCCGGTAAAACACGGAGCACTAGCAGAGTCAACGATAAGCATTTGCTGCCTTTCAAACGCAGGCCTCACCATTGCATACTGTGCCTCTGTACGATCCTCCGATGACTTCACTCCCTTCTCCAATGCCCCTTCCACACATTTCAAAGAGGAACCTTGCTCATTCACTGCTCCACAGTTGTCAGCGGCCCTCAGATGATGAAGCGGTTTGATTCATCCTCCATCAGCAACATCCACAATAGGCCCAGAGCCTGCATTTCCAGCCACACGACCTTGAAACAGCATTTGCAGACCGTGCGCTCCACCCCCATCTAACCACAGCCAATTCCTCCATAGACTACGGGCCCCTTCTCTCCACCTGGTACTTTTCTTCTCAACTGCTCAAATCCTTCGACTCCGATATATTTCAAACAAACGAAAAATAGAATAATACACTTATCCTCCACCCAATGCTATCAAGTATAAATATTTTGTCACAACCATTCCATATCTCTTTAAAGAGATCAAACATTACAGATGTATCTGAAGGCCCATGTGCCCAGTCCTGATCCTACAGCCCTCACAAACTCCCTAGAAGTAACAGATATCATATCCTGGATCTGGTACTTGTGATTTTCTTGCTCTTTTAAAACACTATTATTGATCAAGAATAAGAAAAGTCTGAGATACTGTTACAACAAAGAAAAGCCTAAGGAGACATGACTAAATGTAATATGATATCTGAGATAATTCTGAAGCAGGAAAAGTACAGTAGGGAGTAACAAAGAAATCTCAACCAAGCATGGACTTTAGTTAATAATAAAGCGTACACAGACATTCATTAGAGACTGGTGGCTCAGACGGTAAAGCCACCTGCAATATAGGAGACCAGGTTCAATCTCGGGGTTGGGAAGATCTCCTGGAGAAAGGAATGGCAGCCTACTCCAGTATTCTTGCCTGGGATATCCCACGGACAGAGGAACCGGGTGGGCTACAGTCCACGCAGTTGCAAAGAGCTGGACATGACTAAGCGACTAACACTTTCACTTCAGCCATTCATTATTTGTGACAATGTACCAAAGACTCTGATGCTGGGAGGGATTGGGGGCAGGAGGAGAAGGGGACAACAGAGGATGAGATGGCTGGATGGCATCACCGACTCGATGGACATGAGTTTGAGTGAACTCAGGGAGCTGGTGATGGACAGGGAGGCCTGGCGTGCTGTGATTCATGGGGTCACAAAGAGTCAGACACGACTGAGTGACTGAACTGAACTGAACCACATTAATTATAGAGGAAACTGGGTATAGGTATATGGGAACTAGCTGTATTGTTCTTATAATTGTTTTGTAAATCTAAATTTATTCTACCATAAAAAGATAACCTTAAAAAATATTATCACTCATATATAACTACTGACAAGCTTCCCTGGTGGCTTAGCAGTAGAGAATCTGGCTGCCAAAGCAGAAGACATGGATTTGATCCCTGGGTGGGGAAGATCTCCTGGAGTAGAAAATGGCAACCCGTTCCAGTATTCTTTCCTGGGAAATCCCATGGACAGAGGAGCCTGGTGGGCTATAATTCACGGGGTTGCAAAAAGTCAGACACAACTGAGCTACTAAACAACAAGGCATAACCGATGACAACATGTAGCATTGTGTAAATATTCTACAGGTTTTCCCTTTGTATAAATGATACCATACTATGTATTTCACTACATGACTAACTTTCTAAAGTGATTAGTCACCAATGCACCACCCCAATTCCATTCTCTCTCCTCCTTTGCAGGTGTGGCCCAAAAAGTGACCTCCATGGGTAGCATCTTCAGGCTTCCTTGCTCTCTGCTGCTGGTTGAATCTGTCCATTGCAAAGCAACAAGAGGAGACTGTAGGGTGGCAAAACAGAAAGTATGAAATGATGGCTAGAATAATGATCCCCCAAGGCATCCATGTGCTCTTCCTCAGGACCTGAGAAAACATTACTCTATATAGCAAAAGTGGCAGATTGATTAGTTAAGGATCTTGATAAGGGCAGGTTATCTTGGATTCTCCAGATGAGGGAATGGAACTAGAAGGGTTTTTATATGAGGAAGGCAGGTGTGTTAGAGAGAGATTGGAAGACAACAACACTGCTGGCTTTGAAGATGCAAGGATCACAAGTCAAGGAATGCAGGCAGCTTCTAGAAGCTGAGAAAAGGCAAGAGAACACAGTGTCCTCTAGAAAGCATGCAGCCCTGCTGATGTCTTGAGTTTAGCCTAGTAAAACCCAATGTGGACTTCTGACCTCCAGAATCATTAACATAATAAACTTTAAGTTTTAAGCCATTAAGTTTCTGGTACTTTGTTACAGCAGATATAGAAATCTCCTCCATGTAAGACAGTGGTGTTTATCCTCTCTGCTATCTCCCTGTCTAGCTGCTTACCCGTTAGTGGCTTCATTTATAACAATAACTCCCTTCCAGCAGCTTCTTTTCTATGGCTTCATCTCTAACCAGGCTCCATTAATACCAATCCCTCCCTTTATGACTTCAAGCCTAGAAGTGGTGAAAACTTCCCTTTGTTACTAGTTCCTGAGTATTATACCAACCCTATAATTCCATTTACCCATCTACACCTCTGAATAGAATCCCTTCATTGAATTATCCTGAGTTAAAGTCTATCAAACATCAGAGTACCATGTTTTCTAAAGGCATCCTGGAAAATATACTCTTTTTGCTTACTATTAATATTTTTATGATATTCCAGGTAGCAATAATTCATTTAATAGGTATATAGAATTCTATTGCATGAACGCCATGTTTTATCAACTCTTTTATAGATGGACATTTAGAGATTTCCGTTTTAATCATTACATTTTCTTGTGTGTGCATCCTTATATATAGAAGTCACATTTTCTTCAAGGTGTACAATTGAGGTGGAATTAACAATTGTTTATTACATGTAATTTTTAATTTTACTACATATGACCAATTGGCTCTCCTATATCATCTTTAAAATATGTATCTGTCAACATCCTGCCAATTCTTGGTCCAAACTGAATTCCACCTTCTCAGTCTGGAATTCAACCTGAAGCTCTCCTTGTCTCTCCCAGCTGCAGTGTCTTCTAGATTCCCATAGCACCTTTCTGGGTGCCACTCATATGGCACTTATCATCCTAATTTCTGGGGCTGTATTTTCAGTATGATATGAATATGAATAGCCAATGAAGCTATAAGCCATGCCACGCAGGGCCACCCAAGACAGATGGGTCACAGTGAAGAGGGCTGATAAAACACAGTCCACTGGAGGAGGAAATGGCAACACACCAGCACTCTTGCGGCAAGAATCCCATGAAGAGTATCAAAAGGCAAGAAGATATGACAACAGAAGGTGAGCCCCCCTGGTCAGAAGGTGTCCAATGTGCTACTGGGGAAGAGCAGAGGGCTATTAGTGATAATTCCAGAAAGAAAGAAGCAGCTGGACCAAAGCGGAAACAACACTCAGCTGTGGATGTGTCTGGTGGTGAAAGTGAAGTCCAGTGCTACAAAGAACAACACTGCATAGGAACCTGGAATGTTAGGCCCATAAATCAAGGTAAACTGGATGTGGTCAAGAAGGAGATGGCAGGAATGAACATCGACATTTTAGGAATCAGTGAATTAAAATGGACTGGAATGGGTGAATTTAACTCAGATGACCATTATATCTACTACTGTGGGCAACAATCCCTTAGAAGAAATGGAATAGCCCTCATAGTCAACAAAAGAGTCTGAAATGCAGTACTTGGGTGCAATCTCAAAAACAACAGAATGATCTTAGTTTGTTTCCAAAGCGAGCCATTCAACGTCACAGTAATACAAGTCTATGCCCCAATCCCCAGATGGTGCTAGCGGTAAAGAATCCACTTGCCAATGTAGGAGAAGCAGGGTACGCAGATTCCATCCCAGGATGAAGAAGATCCCCCAGAGAAGGCAATGAGTGCCCACTCCAGTATTCTTGCCTGGTAAATTCTATGGACAGAGGAGCCTGGCAGGCTACAGTCCATGGAGTTGCAAAGAGTTGGACACAACTGAGCACAGACACACACACACACACACACACGCCTCAGCTGAGGTCAAAGAAGCTGAAGTTGACCAGTTTTATGAAGAACAACAAGACCTTCTAGAACTTATACCAAAAAAAGATGTCCTTTTCATCAGAGGGGATTGGAATGCAAAAATAGGAAGTTAAGAGATATTGCAATAAGAGGCAAGTTTGGCCTTGGAGTATTAAATGAAGCAGGGCAAAGACTAACAGACTTTTGTCAAGAGAACACATTGGTCACAGCAAACACCCTCTTCCAACAACACAAGAGAGGATTCTACACATGGACATCACCAGATGGTCAATACCGAAATAGACTGATTGTGTTCTTTGCAGCCAAAGATGGAGAAGCTCTATACAGCCAGCAAAAGTCAGACCTGGAACTGACTGTGACTCAAATCATCGGCTTAAATTAAGACTTAAATTGAAGAAAGTAGGGAAAACCACTAGGCCATTCAGGTATGACCTAAGTCAAATCCCTTATGCTTATAAGGTGGATATGACATATAAATTCAAGGTATTATTAATAGATCTGGTAGACAGATTCCCTGAAGAACTACAGACAGAGGTACAAAACTTTGTACAGGAGGTAGTGACTCAAACCACCCCCCCCAAAAAATGCAAGAAGGCGAAGAAGTTGTCTGAGGAGGCTTTACAAATAGCTAAGGAAAGAAGGCAATGGCACCCCACTCCAGTACTCTTGCCTGGAAAATCCCATGGATGGAGGAGCCTGGTAGGCTGCAGTCCATGGGGTCGCTAAGAGTCAGACACGACTGAGCAACTTCACTTTCACTTTTCACTTTCATGCACTGGAGAAGGAAATGGCAACCCACTCCAGTGTTCTTGCCTGGAGAATCCCAGGGACGGGGGAGCCAGATGGGCTGCCATCTCTGGGGTCGCACAGAGTCAGACACAAATGAAGCGACTTAGCAGTAACAGCAGCAGTAAGGAAAAAAGAGAAGCAAAAAACATGAGCCAGAGGGAAAGAGATGCTGAACTGAATGCAGATTCCAGAGAATAGCAAGGAGAGAAAAGAAGGCCTTCTTAAATGAACAATGCCAATAAACAGAGGAAAACAAGGCGCTAGTGGTAAAGAATCCGCCTGCCAATGCAGGAGACATCAGAGACATGGGTTCAATCCCAGGTTTGGGAAAATCCCCTAGAGGAGAGCATGGCAACCCACTCCAGTATTCTTGCCTGGAGAATCCCAAGCACAGAGTCCCCAGATGGGCTACAGTCCACAGGGTCACAGAGAATCGAACACAACTGAAGCGATTTAACATGCATGCAATAGGATGGAGAAGACTAGCAATCTCTTGAAGAAAATTGGAGATATCAAGGGAACATTTCATGCAAGGATGGACATGATAAAGGATAGAAATGGTAAGGAGCTAACAGAAGCAGAATAGATTAAGAAGAGGTGGCAAAGAATACACAGAACTATACATAAAATATTTTAATGTCCAGATAACCATGATGCTGTGGTCACTCACCTAGAGCCAAACATCCTGGAGTGTGAAGTCAAGGGGGGCCTTAGGAAGCATGTACAAAGCTAGTGGAGATGAAAGAATTCCAAATGAGCTATTTCAAATCATAAAAGATGATACCGCTAAAGTGTTGCACTCAATATGCCAGCAAATTTGGAAAACTCAGCAGTGGCCACAGGACTGGAAAAGGTCAGTTTTCATTCCAATCCCAAAGGACAATGCCAAAGAATGTTCAAACTGCCATATAATTGTGCTCATTTCACATGCTAGCAAGGTTATTCTCAAAATGCTTCAAGCTAGGTTTCAGCAGTACACAGACCAAGAATTTCCAAGTGTACAAGCTGGACTTAGAAAAGGCAGAGGAACTACAGATCAAATTGCCAACATTTGCTGGAACTAGAAATCAAATTGCCAACATTCCCTGGATCATGGAGAAAGCAAGGGAGTTTCAGGAAAACATCTATTTCAGCTTCACTGACTATGCTAAAGCCTTTGACTGTGTGGATCACAGCAAACTGTGGATAATTCTTAAAGAGATGGTAGTACCAGACCACCTTACCCGCCTCCTGAGAAACCTGTCTGCAGGTCAAGAAGCAACAGTTAGAACTGGATATGAAACAACTGACTGGTTCTAAATTGGGAAAGGAACACAACAAGGCTGTATATTGTCATCCTGCTTATTTAGCTCATATGCAGAGTACATGTGAAATGCTGGGCTGGATGAACCACAAGCTGGAATCAAGGTTGCCGGGAAAAATATCAACAGCCTCAGATATGCAGATGATACCACTCTAAAGGCAGAAAGTGAAGAGGAACTGAAAAACCTCTTGATGAGGGTGAAAGAAGAGAATAAAAAGGCTGGTTTGAAACTAAACATGAAAAAAACTAAGATCATGGCATCCAGTCCCATCACTTCATGGCATCCAATCCCCATCACTTCATGGCAATAGAAGGGAAAAAGTGGAAGCAGTGACAGATTTTATTTTCTTGGGCTCCAAAGTCACTGCAGATGGTGACTGCAGCCATGAAATTAAAAACACTTGCCCCTTGGAAGGAAAGCTATGACAAACCTAGACAGCATATTAAAAAACAGAGACATCACTTTGCTGATAAAGGTCTGTACCGTCAAAGCTATGGCTTTCCCAGTAGTCATGTACAGATGTGAGAGCTGAACAATATAGAAGGCAGAGTGCTGAAGAACGTATGCTTTTGAACTGTGGTGCTGGAGAAGACTCTTGAGAATCCCTTGGACTGTAAGGAGGTCAAATCAGTCAATCCTAAGGGAAATCAACCCTGAATATTTATTGGAAGGACTGTTGCTGAAGCTCCAATACTTTGGCCACTTGATGCAAACAGTCGACTCATTGGAAAAGACCCTGATCCTGGGAAAGATTGAGGGCAAAAGGAGAAGTGGGTGGCAGAGGATGAGATGATTAATAGCATCACCGACTCAACGGACATGAATTTGAGCAAATTCTGGGAAATCATGGAGGACAGAAGAGCTTGGCATGCTACAGTCTATGCAGAGTCAGGCACCCTTTAGCTACTTCCTGAACAACAACGAAAACTGGTGGGACTGGAAATTTAAAGAACCTGCTTTAAATTGGATAGCCACAAGAGGGAGCTCTCCGGTCAGACTGGAATGTTGGACACTGATGGCCAGAATAAGGTTCTCACTTGGGACCACCAAAACATGTGACGTAGAGACGACCAAAACCCTAAGGCTGTGGCCCACTGGACTTATAAATCAGATGGCCTTCTTGAGCTGAGGTTTCTGTGGGAGGGAGGCTGGATTGATCACTGAATTGTCTCTTGTTTACAAGTTGCCGGAAGTTGTAGTTCTTTACTGTTCAGGACTCGGTGGTGAAGTGTTACACTCAGTGGTGATATCCTGAGACAGTTAAATATGAAGGGCATTGTGGAGTGTGTGTGTCTACTCTCAGAGAGAATACTCAAGGCATAGTTACCACTTCATAGTGTCAGCACAACTCTGCTCTCTAAGCACCACAGAAAAGGAGGGCATCTCTGGAAGCATGTGGGCTCACGGGAACTTTCCCTGTTGCGCTCTGGAAGTTCAGGACCCAGGGCTGGGGCCGTGAGAGCGGTGCCCATCTCCAAATGGGCACCTCAGAAAAGCCAAGACTGCAGCCCGCGCAGGTTCAATTTAGGTAGAATATGTGTGGTCTCGAGGGTGAGGTGAGCTAGACACCCCGGATCAAGACTGGAGGTGGTGCTCCCCGTGGTCCGCGCCTGTGTCCTCCACCCCTCCTCTGCCACGGTCCATCCCCAAAAGCCCTCTCAGGCACAGCCTCTGGCTTAGTAGTCTGGAGCCTCCCCTTCCCTGATCCCACCAGTGCTGGGAAAGATTCAGTCTTTTACTCCTCAGCTTGATTTCAGGACATCACTAGTTCCTTCAGAAGCATCTGTGTTTTAACTGGGCTGTAATTTTTGACCTAAAACACTTTCTTTCTCCTATCTTCCTTCTGTCCCGACTCCCAGCATCTTAAAGGAGTCTCAAGTGCTGCCCAAACCCGAACAGCCCTCTCCATCAGATGAAAGGTTCCTCCCAGGCAAGGCTCCTGTTCGTTGCTTCTGTGGGTTTCCAAGGGCAAAACTATGGGATGTTTCTTCACTGAAGGCCATCCCTCTGATATCCTGTTCTCCGCACATCTGGTCTCTGCCTTCCTGTCCTCAGCTGGTTTAATCCTGGTAGCAGGCACTTCTGAATCACGCGGTGGGGGCCGAGAGCGCTCACAGGCTCCCAGTCAGGCTCTGAGCGCTCAGCAACCTCTGACAGAGCCCACGTGCTGCCATCTTCTTCTGCCCAGGCCTTGCCATGTGGGTGAAGGGTCACCCTCAGGCTGAATGGGGTTTCCGTCCTCTTATCCCAGGGGAGACTTCCATTTTGTGAAGTGGCTGAATCATGTCCCTGCGGGACTCACGTCCAGGTTCTTTGACTTCTGGGTGCAAACACTGCGGGGACGGCCACCAGCCTCCTCAGCTTGGCCCAGGTCCTCTGAGCTGATCCTCCCTGTGCGCCTTGTCTCCTTTCCCATTTACCCCTGGCCTCAGACGCTGAGCGGCCCCCAGCTCCTCTTGCTGGGCCCACAGGCCTATCCCAGCCTCTCTTCGCCTCAGAAAAATCAGTTTTTAAACAGCCCATTAATGTCCTGACAAGAATTTCCTCCAAGTCCCTGATTAGGGTGCCCATTTCCCATTTCCCAGCCACACAGCCCCCTCCTCATACCCCTCTGTGGGGATTTATGGTAGAAACGCGTGGAAGAGTGTGGAGGAGAAACACGTGGAGGAGGCAACCATTATCTTGCCCTCAGAGGTCCTGATCATCTGTCCTTAACGTTTCAAAAATACGGAACCTACGATTGCTGCTTGAGGCGGGGATGTTGTTGGTTGTTTTTCAACCAATATCCTCAGAATATCATATTACTCAGGCTCTGCTGTCTTGGGTATGCCCCCACTGCAGAGATCAGCCAGTCCTGGCTCTTACTTCATTTATCTGAAAAGCCCTCCATTACCCACCCTCAAATCTGACCTCATTCCTGGCTCCTCTGGGATGTACACACGGACACCAGGAGACCAGCAGGGTTCCACACTGGTTTAACTAACTTTGAAAAACAGAAAAACATAAACACTGAGAAAAGTGAGACGCTATCATTTTTGCTTCAAATAGTAGTTCATTGTCTTCAATTTCAGGGCATCCAGAATATATAATTTTGTCAGCCTGTTAACCACAATTTTAGTAAAAGAGATAAAATCCAGCCTGTTAAAAAAAAAAAAAAAGCATGAGATATTCTCTTGCTGCTGCTGCTGTTGCTAAGTCACCTCAGTCGTGTCTGACTTTGTGCGACCCCGTAGACGGCAGCCCACTAGGCTCCCCCGTCCCTGGGATTCTCCAGGCAAGAATACTGGAGTGGGTTGCCATTTCCTTCTCCAATGCATGAAAGTGAAAAGTGAAGTCACTCAGTCATGTCCAACTCTTAGTGACTCCATGGACTGCAGCCTACCAGGCTCCTCTGCCCATGGGATTTTCCAGGCAAGAGTACTGGAGTGGGTTGCCATTGCCTTCTCCAAGATATTCTCCTAAGCAGCCCTAACACCCACTGTTCCCTCTTTTCTTCTCAGAAAAGCTACGGTGACTCAAGTCTATGCTCAAATAGATGCCACTTGTGTGGCATGGTTCACTTCTGGCCATGGCATAGTGGAAGGGCCAAGAGCCCAGGGGATCATGGGGAACTGGGAAGCTTATCTGCTCCCACATTCCATGTGGAATAGAGGTGCATGGGGTAAGCCCAGCTGCAGGCAGTTCATCCTAACCCTGACGTAGGTAAGCCCAGCTGCAGGCAGTTCATCCTAACCCTGACATAGGTAAACCCAGCTGCAGGCAGTTCATCCTAACCCTGACATAGGTAAGCCCAGCTGCAGGCAGTTCATCCTAACCCTGAGGTACTGCATGACCAACTCCTTAAACCTTGGCCTGGAAGCAACCTCGGAGAGTATATGGTCGAGTTCCTCCACCTTCCAGATGAATTGACAAGCAGAGGGTGGGAACTTGGCCTCTGGTGCTGGCTGCCTGGGTTCAAATTCAGCAGATCCAATTCCTGGCTGCTTGCACCCTTGGCATAGTACTTAATCTGTGCTCAGCTTCTTCGTTTATACAATGGGTTAATGATAGCATTGCCCTGTGAGGACTATGGCAGTAAGTTGATACAGTTAAGGTAATGAGTCATTACTTAAGCAGCTAAAAACAGAGCTACCAAATGATCCAGCAATCTCACTACTGGGCACAGATCTGGAGAAAACCATAATTCAAAGAGATGCATGCACCCCAACGCTCATTGCAGCACTATTTATAATAGTCAAGATACAGAAGCCACTTAAGTATCCATCTACAGAGGAATGGATAAAGATGTGATACATATATACAATGGAATATTACTCAGTCATAAAAAAGCATGAAATAATGCCATTTGCAGCAACATGGATGGACGCAGAGATTCTCACACTAAATGAAGTAAGCCAGATAAACACAAATATTATATGATATTGCTTTTATGTAGAATCTAAAAACAATGATACAAATGAACTTATATACAAAACAGAAATAGACCCACAAACATAGAAAACAAATTTCTGACTACAAAAGGGGAAAGGGGGGAAGGGATACATTAGGAGTTTGGGTTTAACAATCACACACTGCTGCTGCTGCTGCTAAGTCGCTTCAGTTGTGTCCGACTCTGTGCGACCCCATAGACAGCAGCACACCAGGCTCCACCGTCCATGGGATTCTCCAGGCAAGAACACTGGAGTGGGTTGCCATTTCCTTCTCCAGTGCATGAAAGGGAAAAGTGAAAGGGAAGTTGTTCAGTCATGTCCGACTCCTAGCGACCCCATGGACTGCAGCCTACCAGGCTCCTCCGTCTATATTTAAAATAGATACCAACAAGGATCTACTATATAGATCAATAAAAAATGTACTCAATACTTTGTAATAACCTATAAGGAAAAGGAATGTGTGTTTGTGTGTGTGTATGTCTGTAAGTATGTGTGCTAAGTCACTTCAGTCATGTCTGACTCTTTGTGACCCACCAGGCTCCTCTGTCCCTGGGATTCTCCAGGTGAGAATACTGGAGTGGTTTGCCGCGCCATCCTCCAGGGAATCTTCCTGACTCGGAGATCGAACTCATGTCTCCTAGTCTCCTGCATTGGCAGGTGGGGTCTTCACCACCAGCACTGCCTGGGAAGCCTCATGTGTATGTATCACACACATATGTATAACTGAATTACTTTTCTGTATACCTGAAACTAACACAACATGATAAATCAACTATACTTCAACAACAACAAAAATAAAAATAAAAGCTTCATGTAAAAATAAATAAAGTGCCTGATGCTGGATGAGCACTGGATACAGGAAAGGCTGATTCATTTTTCAGTCATAGCATGGAGCAGAGTGATAGGCATTTGGCTGCTGCTCAATACATCTATCAGAAATGAATGAATGATTAAATGAGGAGTATACCCATTTTGCCGGAGAAGGCAATGGCACCCCACTCCAGTACTCTTGCCTGGAAAATCCCATGGATTGGAGGAGCCTGGTAGGCTGAAGTCCATAGGGTGGCTAAGAGTCAGACACGACTGAGCGACTTCCCTGTCACTTTTCACTTTCATGCACTGGAGAAGGAAATGGCAACCCACTCCAGTGTTCTTGCCTGGAGAATCCCAGGGACGGGGGAGCCTGGTGGGCTGCCGTCTATGGGGTCGCACAGAGTCGAACATGACTGAAGCGACTTAGCAGCATACCCATTTTGCAGATAAAGAAATAAGACTAGAGAAGACATTAGACAAGAACAGGGTTATGAACCTAATGAGAGGTGAAGTGGTCCCCCAAACCCAGACCCTGGCCAGATCCTGGCCAGCTGCCTCCATACCACTGTCTCCCATTGACGATGACCACGGTAAACCTCAGCAAGCGGTCCCCTGAGGTCACCTTGACCCTGTCCTGCCTCCCATCCCCACTTAGCCGAGCCAGTGACCCTTACCCCGCCATGTGGCACACTGGAGGCTCTTCTGCAAATCTGACCCAGCTTTAATCCAACTCCGTCAGTGACTCCCATAAGGTGAGTCACCAAAGAATCTTCCCTGTGACACTCCAGGTAGGAAACCCCCACCATTTGTTCATGACCAGCTCCTTCTTTTTTAGACCAAACTGCCAACCCACTGCCTCTGCTCTCCTGCAAATTCCCACAGCACTGTCGCTGCCACAGAAGCCTGAGTTCCTAAGATCTTCGCTCTTTTTTCTGAAGGTGACTGCCTCTGCTAGGCCCTCCTCCCCACCCTCTCCTCCCGCCCCCACCCCTACTTGCTATTCTGATGAAATTCTCCGCCCGGGAGAGCACGGAACTCCCGCTGTGCGCTTCCCTCCCTCGCCTCCCACCGTGCTCCCCCTCTCAGGCATCACTTCTCTCTTTCCTCTGCTTGCATTCCTTTGCCTGCTCCTCTTGATTTACCTCTCTGTGTATAAAAAGGAGGGGACACTTGTAGTGAGAAGTCATCAGCTCCCTGTTCCCCAGTGCCTCCTTGTCAAAACTGGACCGTCCTGACACATCATCAAGGGACGATTCAAATGTCGCCTCTGCTGTTTCTCTCCACAGCGGGCAGATTAAGGACACGGGCATCCGTTGGGAAGCATAATTGTCACTGTTCGGGTCTATTTTCCCAAGGAGCAGCCTCCTCTGACGTTACAGCCATGACCTTGCGAAGCCCAAGGAAAACGCAGTGTCTGTAACGTTCTTGTGACCAGAACTCCACCACAGGGGCGGTCAGTCAAGGAGAAGGAGGATCCAGAGCAGAAACATCGAGTCATTCAGCTGGTAGAGAAGAGAATTTCAGGCTCTACTGTCTGTGGTTAGATTGCAAGTGTTTGTTTCTGAAAGATAAATTCTTTCTCAGGGAGGTAAAGTTTAGCCCCAAAAGTCTTTGTTCTGTGCTGACACCTGGCCCCCGGGAGAGAGGAGGGCTCAGGCACCCTCCATCCTGACCTTCTGGTTTTTGATGATGAACGTGGATATGCTGAACCCAGACAGCAGGACCCTCTCTGCAATGTGTTTCTGGCTTAATCACGCTGTGTCTTTTAAGTACAGATTTTTATTTTCGTCTCTCTCTGTGCCCACCTGCCTCCCTCCTCTCTCTGTCCTCTCGCCTGTACTTTTCTGCCTCCTCCACCCTTCATTTCCTTTGTGCCAGATGAGTTTCACTCTCTCCTTCCTTGGAACTGTCCCCTCTGCCGGCAGGGAAGGCCCACAGTGGCGCTAACAGATGGCTTTGCTGGAGGAACAATGGAATCGACACTGCATGTTGAAGGACTCACCACCAGATGGCACTCTACTAAGCTCTCTGCTCATTTCTTGCCTTTGATGAGAAATCAGATTGGTTAAAAAAAATCACCGGAAAGCATCTTGAGAGGTCACTCAGCCCAGTGGCCTCCAATATTTTTAAAAATTTCTCACCCATATATGTAATAACTTTTTGATAGTTCACACCAACATTTGTCTGTCAGTATAAATGTACTACTATCTATATTAAATACCAGTAAAACAAGAAAAATTATGTTTAGATAAAATTTAGTTTCCATTCTAATATTTTCTTCTTGCACAACAATGGATCATTTTATGCACTTCCCAGAGAGATCACTTATGTAGTTTATATTTCTTTCCTCCAAAAGAACATTTCAATTTTAAAAGTACTTTCTGAGCTTCTACTATGTACTCAGCATTACAGAAGAACAAAGAATGATTCAAAGAAGGAATGAAGATGTCCCTGGCAGTCCAGTGGTAAAGAATCTGCCTGTCGATGCAGGCAACACAGGTTCGATCCCTGGTCCAGGAAGATTCCACACGCCTCAGAGCAACTAAGCCCGTGCACAACCACTGAACCTGTGCTCTAGAGGCTGCGAGCAGCAACTACTGAAGCCTGGGCGCCCTAGAGCCTGTGCTCCGCAAGAGAAGCCACCACAGTGAGAAACTCAGGCCCCAAAACTAGAGAGTAGCACCCCACAGACTGCCCAACTAGCAAAAGCCTGCACATAGTAACAGAGAACCCAGCACAGCCAAAACTGAAATTACAAAAAAAGAAAAGTGGGGGGGGGGGGGCGGCGGGGGATAAAACATGGTCTCTATCTAGAAGTGGCTTACGCTATAGCTGTGGATAAAGCCTTTATAAAGATATAAAAGAACTAAAGACAATGTAAAACAGTATGCATGTAGCCACCAGCATACCTGGATTGTAAACAACTCACTCATACTATTTTAAACAAAAAAGAATTTATTAGGTGGCTTATACAGTCTCTTTTAGGACCAGTAAGTAAGACAGGATTAAAGGTGAAGCAGCAACCACAGAAAATAATCAACCACCCCAGGACTGTCCTGGTGGAGATCCATGGTACACCTGACTGCTCCTCAGCACCAACGACACGAGGGCCCAGAGAGCACAGACCCTCCAGAGAGGCCTGGGGAGCACACCTCGGCCACAGATCACACCCTCCTTCCCAGCAGCCTGGGGCTGCTTCTGCTCAGCAGAACCAAGGCTGAACCCCCAACCAGGCTTCAAGGACACCTTAACTCTGCTGACTCTAACGTGGAGAAAGGATAAGAGGCTGGAAGGGCTGTTGACTGAGCCAGCCCACAGGGTGCGCCAGGCCACCACAGTGTCCGCTGGACGAGAAAGGCTCCCCCACACCTTGCGCTCTCATGTGAACAAGGCCGGGATGCCCATCAGGACCTGTGGGCTGCTACCCCAGGCTCTCAGCTGACCTCAGTCTGAGTCAGCTATGAGTTTCTGTCACTGCAGGCGAGTTCTAAGAGCCTTTTTATCTGAGGCAAGTTCACCTAACTTCCAAAGCCCTTGCATTTTTTTTTTTAAGATGTGTCTATTTTTCTTCCCCCAAATGCATATAAGACTTTCATGCATGGCTGCATCCTTCAGCCACTCTGAATTCTTCTTTATCCTCTGGTCTTACTCACCTGCCTGCCTTCTGAACTCATTTTGTATTGGCCTCCATTCCTTCCTATTCTCTGGCTCCTCCCTGCAAGCAGATACTACATTCACTGCCTCACTTGACAGCTGGCTTTTACCCTATCCCTTGTCTTGCTCTCAGCATGATCCCCAGACTTTGCCTGAATCCCAGCTCACTCTTCATCTCCTTAATACATGTGGCCTCAGTCTCAGCGTGAGATGTACAAAGAGTGGTGCTCTGAGAAGCAGACGAGATGGAGAACTGGAAGAAGACATTCACCATGGGGATGTGGGACATGAGTGCTCCCTGGTGACAGGAGCATGAAAGAGCCCATGTAAGCAGAAAACAAGAGTTTCATAAGTAAGGGGAGGTAACTGCTGTGATTTACAGAAGCTGAATATATTCTGATGCTGTAGATGAGATGATTTAACAAGAAAACCAAAACAAAAGTGGATTAAATGTTTCAGTTTCCTTCTTTCCCATAAAAATCCAAGCTGAGAGTAAAGAAAGTGTCAGGAGTCCAGGCATCCATGCATGGCTTCCACTCACAGCCATCACCATCTTGTCTCAGAAGAAGGAAATGAGAAGGGAGAGAGCACTCCTGCCTCTAGGAGGGTAGCCTAGGCACTGCATGCTTCACTTTCTCTCATATCCAGTGGGCCAAAAGGAAACTCTCACTATTTGCAGATGACATGATCCTCTACATAGAAAACCCTAAAGATTCCACCAGAAAATTACTAGAAATAATCAATGACTATAGTAAAATTGCAGGATATAAAATCAACACACAGAAATCCCTTGCATTCCTATACACTAATAATGAGAAAACAGAAAGAGAAATTAAGGAAACAATTCCATTCACCATTGCAATGGAAAGAATAAAATACTTAGGAATATATCTACCTAAAGAAACTAAAGACCTATATATAGAAAACTATAAAACACTGGTGAAAGAAATCAAAGAGGACACTAATAGATGGAGAAATATACCATGTTCATGGATTGGAAGAATCAATATAGTGAAAATGAGTATACTACCCAAAGCAATTTATAGATTCAACGCAATCCCTATCAAGCTACCAACAGTATTCTTCACAGAGCTAGAACAAATAATTTCACAATTTGTATGGAAATACAAAAAACCTCGAATAGCCAAAGCGATCTTGAGAAAGAAGAATAGAACTGGAGGAATCAACCTACCTGACTTCAGGCTCTACTACAAAGCCACAGTTATCAAGACAGTATGGTACTGGCACAAAGACAGAAATATAGATCAGTGGAATAAAATAGAAAGCCCAGAGATAAATCCACGCACATATGGACACCTTATCTTTGACAAAGGAGGCAAGAATATACAATGGATTAAAGACAATCTCTTTAACAAGTGGTGCTGGGAAAACTGGTCAACCACTTGTAGAAGAATGAAACTAGAACACTTTCTAACACCATACACAAAAATAAACTCAAAATGGATTAAAGATCTAAACGTAAGACCAGAAACTATAAAACTCCTAGAGGAGAACATAGGCAAAACACTCTCCGACATACATCACAGCAGGATCCTCTATGACCCACCTCCCAGAATATTGGAAATAAAATCAAAAATAAACAAATGGGACCTAATTAACCTTAAAAGCTTCTGCACAACAAAGGAAACTATTAGCAAGGTGAAAAGACAGCCTTCAGAATGGGAGAAAATAATAGCAAATGAAGCAACTGACAAACAACTAATCTCAAAAATATACAAGCAACTCCTACAGCTCAACTCCAGAAAAATAAACGACCCAATCAAAAAATGGGCCAAAGAACTAAATAGACATTTCTCCAAAGAAGACATACAGATGGCTAACAAACACATGAAAAGATGCTCAACATCACTCATTATCAGAGAAATGCAAATCAAAACCACTATGAGGTACCATTTCACACCAGTCAGAATGGCTGCAATCCAAAAGTCTACAAATAATAAATGCTAGAGAGGGTGTGGAGAAAAGGGAACCCTCTTACACTGTTGGTGGGAATGCAAACTAGTACAGCCACTATGGAGAACAGTGTGGAGATTCCTTAAAAAACTGGAAATAGAACTGCCTTATGATCCAGCAATCCCTCTGCTGGGCATACACACTGAAGAAACCAGAAGGGAAAGAGACACGTGTACCCCAATGTTCATCGCAGCACTGTTTATAATAGCCTGGACATGGAAGCAACCTAGATGTCCATCAGCAGATGAATGGATAAGAAAGCTGTGGTACATATACACAATGGAGTATTACTCAGCCATTAAAAAGAATATATTTGAATCAGTTATAATGAGGTGGATGAAACTGGAGCCTATTATACAGAGTGAAGTAAGCCAGAAGGAAAAACATAAATACAGTATACTGACGCATATATATGGAATTTAGAAAGATGGTAACAATAACCCGGTGTATGAGACAGCAAAAGAGACACTGATGTATAGAACAGTCTTATGGACTCTGTGGGAGAGGGAGAGGGTGGGAAGATTTGGGAGAATGGCATTGAAACATGTAAAATATCATGTATGAAACGAGTTGCCAGTCCAGGTTCGATGCACGATACTGGATGCTTGGGGCTAGTGCACTGGGACGACCCAGAGGGATGGTATGGGGAGGGAGGGGGGAGGAGGGTTCAGGATGGGGAACACATGTATACCTGTGGCAGATTCATTTTGATATTTGGCAAAACTAATACAATTATGTAAAGTTTAAAAATAAAATAAAATTTAAAAAAAAAAAAAAAAAAGAAAGTGAAAAAAAAAAAAAGAAGGTAGTTACCTAGCCACATCAAGCTTCATGGGAGGGACTTTCCTGGTGGTTCAGTGGCTAAGACTCCATGCTCCCAATGCAGGGGGCCCAGGATTGATCCCTGGTCAGAGAACTAGATCCCACATGCCACAGCTAAGAGTTCAAGATCCTGCATGCTGCAATGAAGATTGAAGGTCCCACATGCCGCAACTAGAACTCAGCACAGCCAAATAAATGAATATTTTTTTAAAAAAGAAAAAGCTGCAAGGGAAGCTGGGAAGTATGTCCTTCACTGGCCACTGGCCCAGCTAGAACCTCTGTCTCGAGAGCCAGCTGTCTGTGCCACACACAGTGTGCCCCTCTGTGATTAGGCTGCGGGGGGAGTTCTCAGGGCAAGACTGCTACTGTCTCACTGGATGAGGCTGACCAAGGGGCTTTTCCCTGGAGTGTGGGTCAAGTGACAGCCAATGCTGTCTTAGAAGACATCATAGCTACTGGTGTTCATGGACCCATCCTGTGGGATTAGATAAAGGTAGATGGAAGACTGCAAGGTAACCTTACACCATCACACTTCACCCACCAAGCTGCCACCCGATCCACAGCCTGGCGTGACAGCCTAGTGGAGCCCCTCACAGCCCAGTGCATCTAGCCTGGTCAGGGTTCAATCCCAGCTCTCCCTTCAGCCAATCTGCATCCAACTGTGATTTTAGCCATTTGCTCTTCCTTCCTATGCCTCCATTTCCTCCTCTATAAAAAGGCTAATAGCAGTACCTACCTCACATGGTTGTTCTGAGGAGTAAATGAACTAATGCATTCTCATTGTGCCTGGTATGTAGTAAAGACTCAAGGATCCTTGGCCATTATTACATAACAGACTATAAACACCACAAACTCACCTGCACCCCTGCCTCATACATGTACAGAGTTCTTCCTGACTCTAATCCAGCCAAGAAGAGAGTCCAGTTCCTTTCCTCACCTTTCATGTCCTAGGCTCCACTGTGGGAGAGTCAGGCCACCAAAAGCCATGACTTAAAGGGGCCATGACTTAACAGGAAAGCACAAAGGTATAGAAACAGTGAGCATGGACTTTGGAAAATAATGAAAATCCCAGACCAAGTACAATGAAGAATTCACCTTAGGAGACAGTAGAAAATAAATATGGAGTTTGATTCATGCATTCATCAATAAACACAAATTAAAATGTAAAAAACCATCTAACAATGAAACTCTCTGATTTCTGAAAACTCAACTGGGAAAGAAATTCTCTGCACCAGCAATGGGAGTTGGAACACTTGCTACAATGGCTGCAGTTAACATCATTAGGAGCGTTAAAATAAATCTATATTCTAACACTTGAGCCTCTCTTAGTAACCTGGCTTATACTGCCATCCCCTGACCCAAAGACCTGGACGAAACTTGAAAAATCAGCATCCTCATTCCTTATACCCCTCCTCCGAATCCCAGCAGCTTCCTGCATTTATTGATTGCCTACAAATGTAACTCTGGGTGGTAGAAAAGGAGGCTAGAGTTCCCCTTAAAGGAACTTTTCGGAATCTTGTGGGGAGCCTTTCGGTTGCATACTATATAGGTTCCCACATACACACCAGAAATACCTACTTACCCACTGACTAATGATGTGCTGGAGTCATCACACATCTGACCAGCTCAACGGAGCAGGTTTGCACACACCTCTTGCCGAATCTACACGCAGCAGCATCTCACTGGCAGCATGAGATCAGACATGGTGGAAATATTTATAGTATGGAAATTGATAACCACCATAAATCAGGACTCTCCCTGTCTCTGACTCTAGAGAGGTTATTTAAAAATATTTATCAGTACACCCCTGCCTCCACCCACCTTGGAAGATCACTACAGTAACGGTTCATGTTACTAAGGATGATATATTATATCTGCCTCCCGACATGTGGGAGTGGAAAAAAATAGAGAATTCACTGTTCTATAGTATTTGGGGGAACCGTGCTGGGTTCTACAGAACCAAGCTTCTGTTCTCCAGAAGAGTCAGATGTTTGGTGACTCCAAGCAGAGTGACGAGCTCAGCTGTGTTTCCACGAAGAAGCAGCTGGAAAGTTCTGCTGGGTGGAGATACAAGGCTTATCACATTCTTTGCCCTTGTGATACTTCTGACTTGGATGTTAGATGAGGCTAGACCACAAAACAGTGAGAGATTCATGGGGTCACAAAGAGTCGGACATGACTGAGCAACTGAACTGAACTGAATATAAGGAAAGGGCCCAAATGACTCGTGTAGATACTAACTACACAAAAAAGGCAGACTGACGGTTGTTTGAGTGACTACTATGTGTCAGACACAGGGCTTGGTTCTGGGGACAGACAGACCTGACTGCTGACCTTGGAATGCTCATCATCTAATTCGGTGCCTCTCAAGGTGTGGTCTGATGACCATTTGCATCAGAATCAACACTAGTAACAACAGCTACCATTATTAAGGGCATGGTACATGCCAGCCACTAAAATAAGTGCTTCACACATGCTGTGATTTCATTCTCATACCAACACTATATTGACCTATTATTATTATCCCCAATCTGCAGATTAGAAAACTAAGACAAACAAACTGAACTGCCTTGTCCAAGGTCACATCATTCGGGAAAACAGGGCCATGATCTAAATCTTGAAGTCTGGGCTCAGTACTCACATGCTAAAGTGAGAGAAAGTGAAAGTCGCTCAGTTGTGTCCAACTCCTTGGGATCCCATGGACCGCAACACACCAGGCTTCCCTGTCCTTCACCAATTCCAGGAACTTGCTCAAACTCATGTCCATCAAGATGGTGATGCCATCCAACTATCTCATCCTCTGTCATCCCCTTCTCCTGCCTTCAATCTTTCCCAGCATCAGGATCTTTTCCAATGAGTCAGTTCTCTGCATCAGTTCAGTTCAGTCGTGTCCGACTCTTTGCAACCCCATGAACTGCAGCATGCAAGGCCTCCCTGTCCATCACCAACTCCCAGAGTCCACCCAAACCCATGGCCATTGAGTTGGTGATGCCATCCAACCATCTCATCCTCTGTAATCCCCATCTCCTCCTGCCCTCAAACTTTCCCAGCATCAGGGTCTTTTCAAATGAATCAGCTCTTTACATCAGGTGGCCAAAGTATTGGAGTTTCAGCTTCAACATCAGTCCTTCCAAAGAACACCCAGGACTGATCTCCTTTAGGATGGACTGGTTGGATCTCTTTGCAGTCCAAGGGACTCTCAAGAGTCTTCCCCAACACCAAAGTTGAATAGCACCAGTTTTTCAGCACTCAGCTTTCTTTATAGTTCAACTCTCACATCCATACATGACCACTGGAAAAACCATAGCCTTGACTGGACAGACCTTTGTTGACAAACTAATGTCTCTGCTTTTTAATATGCTGTCTAGGTTGGTCATAACTTTCCTTCCAAGAGTAAGCGTCTTTTAATTTCATGGCTGCAATCACCATCTGCAGTGATTTTGGAGCCCAGAAAAATAAAGTCAGCCACTGTTTCCACTGTTTCCCCATCTATTTGCCATGAAGTGATGGGACTGGATGCCATGACCTTCATTTTCTGAATGTTGAGCTTCAAGCCAACTTTTTCACTCTCCACTTTCATCAAGAGGCTCTTTAATTCCTCTTCACTTTCTGCCATAAGGGTGGTGTCATCTGCCTGTCTGAGGTTATTAATATTTCTCCCAGCAATCTTGATTCCAACTTGTGCTTCCTCCAGTCCAGCGTTTCTCATGATGTACTCTGCATGTAAGTTAAATAAGCAGGGTGACAATATACAGCCTTGATGTACTCCTTTTCCTATTTGGAACCAGTCTGTTGTTCCATGTCCAGTTCTAACAATTGCTTCCTGACATGCATACAGGTTTCTCAAGAGGCAGGTCAGGTGGTCTGGTAGTCCCATCTCTTTCAGAATGCCCAAGGCTACAGAGCTGCAAAAGTTGAATTTGACACCAGGTACTTTTTGTTCCAAAAGCTTGTGCTCTTATCACTGTGCTCAACCGCCTCCAAGTCTATAGAAACAGGGTACAGTCAGACTCTACTGGGTTCTTACATGATAAAACCCACATGGGAAATTCAGAAGGACTCTATTTTCTCCTTAGCATTCCATGCCGTGGAGAGCTAAGAATGAATCAAGGCTACTTGTATCAGACTAATTCAGCTCACAGCAACAGAAACATAACCCAGCTAGGAAGTTCAATAGCTCATGTAACAAAAATCACTTATTTTGAGACTAGTGGGTCATAAGGGCTTAGTTACTCTCACTCCAACTTAGCTTTGCTTTTCTCTCTATGGCTTCACCCAAAGGTAAGCTCTGCTGTGTTGACAAAGACAGACAATAACAGCTCCAGCTTACAGCTTACCTCCTTCACCACCTTAGCTGGAAAAATGCCCTTCACATTGGATCCAGAGAAAGTTCTGGCCAGGGACCTCACCGGCCAGTCTCTAGAGAGGGGATGAGGTCAGCCCCACCTGATCATATGGTCTAAGAGTGGGAGAGGGATATCCGCTAAAGGAAAATGAGATACTGCTACAAAAGGAAGAATGGGACGGCAAACAGGTTTCTAGAGCCCACAGAATTTTCCAACCCTTTCCACTTGACTCAGTAAGATCACACTGGCTTCATTTTTTCCTACAGATTTCTAGGCCTCTCCAATGACATTGATAACCTGCTGCTGCTGCTAAGTCACTTCAGTCGTGTCCGACTCTGTGCGACCCCATGGATGGCAGCCCACCAGGTTCCCCCATCCCTGGGATTCTCAAGGCAAGAACACTGGAATGGGTTGCCATTTCCTTCTCCAATGCATGAAAGTGAAAAGTGAAAGTGAAGTCGCTCAGTCATGTCCGACTCTTAGCGACCCCATGGACTGTAGCCCACCAGGCTCCTCCATCCATGGGATAATCTGAGATCCTTCTAAATGAGAACTCCCAGCAAAATGTCTGAAATCCTCTTTTCAGTGCCATGTACTTTAACATAAGAAACAAACTGAAAAAAGTCCAAAGGGCAGTGGAGTCACTGATGTCATGGGAACTATTAAATAATGCACTGAAATAGTTGGAAATTTAATAAGAAAGTAACAGGCATGAAAGATGAGAAGATGATTTCGTTTAATAAAAACCTTAGGCCAAAGAGAACGAGCAAGGTTGGAGGATAGAAAGGAAAGGAAAATTATTGTGAAAATTGCAATGTCAGAGAAGGAAGAGCTGGTCCATGATGGATGCCTCAGGAAAGCAGAAATCCATCAACTTAATCAAGATTTCTCTGTTAAAACTGCTGAACTATCAATATGCTACTTTTCCCAACATGACAGATGACAAAATAATCCAAACAAGGAAGAAAAAGGTTTTTCTCTGCTAACTTGTTCCTCCATCACCATGACAATATCACAAGTGGAAAATGGGGATGTTGATGATGTCGCAATCTAACTGTTTCTCCCCCTCTACCTTCATTATTTGTCAGTGTTCAGGACGATAACAAATTTTCTTCATTTACTTTATTCCACATGGATTATTTTAATTTAGCTAGAAACTACAGGTGCTAATCTGTGTAGGATTTGATTTAAAATGATAAATTATGCAGAGAAATTTTTAAATGGTGTGAGACGAAAATACTACCCAGTGACAGATGAGAAGTGTCTCCCATAGTCTCTGATCTGCCATAGAAGACAACACTGAACACTCTAGGTTAAATATCATCTTAGGATCTGGTGGTCTGTATTTTTTCTTAGAATAATAAAACAAATGGTCATATTAATTTAATCACAATTCTCATTATCTTTGAAACTATCAAAACAGTTTCTGTTTATTAAGTGCTTCTGAGTGCCAGACACCATGATAAATGCCGTGTGTCCCATTTAATTATGTGAAAAATTGAAGCTTAGAGAGCTCAAATTGCCTCCTCAAGGGGATCAATCTAGGAAGTCAAAGAACCAAGATTCCCACATTGGGCCTGTCCTGGTAGGCACCCAGAGCAAAGCTGGCAAATCACAAATTCAATGCATCTTAGCTTCCACTTAGCTTCTAAGCCAAAGAGTTCAAGCTTATCCTTTGTGAGTGCTCAAAAAGAGAACTGAGCAAGTGTATGTTCTTCATCCACTAAAAATCCTCCTCATGACATACACAGTATTACCTTATATGTGAAGCCTAGCATATGGTCATTTTGTATTAACCCAATTACATTACCTGGCCATTTAATTTATTGGCTGTCCACTATGTACAAGGTACTGAAGCCATGGCTTCAGGAAGGACAATTATGAGTTAAGATTGTGGCCACTGTTTCAAAGAGCTTACAATATGGTGCAGGGTCTGGAGAGGTAGGAAAAGCTCAGATGAGCACTCTGGAGTAAAGCAAATGATTCACAGAAGAACACCATGAAAGAGCTATATAGCAAGTACCACAGGAATTCAAAGACAGAGGAATCCTGTCCATTTGTGGAAAGGCTTCACAAAGGATAGGGCATTTGATATGGTCCTTGTAGATTTGACAGGATGTCAGTATGCAGGGAGGAAAGGAAAAGAGGGCACGTCAGAAAGGAAGAACAGCCTTAGAACAGGCAAGTCATACACCTTCACATGATGAGTGAGGCATCTTAGTTTGATGAGGGGGTGGGGTGGGGATAAGCAGAAGTGAGGCTAGAAACAAAGGTTGAAGATACTGCGCCCTGCCGTTATGGCCCACCCCTTGAAAATTTGGGCTCAGTTTGCCAGGTGACAGACTTACAGACCACTGAGCAAGGAGCAGCTGGACTGGATTAAAAATAAAACAATTCAATTGGAATGGAAGTGACCAGGTTGTCATGACAACAACCAACAAAGTATTTAGGCCAGTGCTTCTCCAACTTTAAAGTGCCTAAAAATCACCTGGGGAACTTGTGAAAATGCAGATTCGGGCTCAGCAGTTGTCTGCCGAAACCCCCGAGATTCTGCACTGTAAGAAGCTCCCACGTAAGGTGATGACAGTGACTTTTAAACCAGAACTCAAAACCATGAATCGATATAAAATGATTCATAAGACATCCTCAGGCATTTTGCCATCATTTGTTATTCCCAGCCGACTCTCTGCCCAGATGCTTTTTCACTGTTTTGCATTTTCAACCGCAAATCTGAAATTTCCACCTGCATATCATCCTGTCCCATTTTTTTTTAACTCTTTAAATACAACCTTGAAGAAGAGGAAGAAGAAAGTAGATTAAACGAGGTCATTTACGCAATGTGTGGTTTCGCTGTGCATTTTTGTTATCTTAAAGGGAAGCAGAAAACATGTGGATGTATAAATAGAGGTGCAGAACACAAGTTCACAGAAATTCATTCTCTCTCTCACTGTATAAGGAGGATGAGCTCACATTTAGAACAAGCGCTGCAAGCTGGTCGCCTTAGTAGGAGGTGGGCTACTGGTTACAATGAGAGCAACTTGAGCAGTTTAGTGAGCAACTTGAGCAGTTTCGGTCACTTGCTGTGGACCAGATGATGGGGCGCTGGCCTCTGGAGCAAACTGAAGGCATTTCATAGCAACCTAAATCTTAACGGCTGAAATAGGAAACAGAGCAAAGAACGTGGAAACTAGGTCAAGGAGGAAACTCTGGTAAACCTCCTGAAATGGCTGACGTTTCAAACGTTACAATTCCTCTTATCAGTCATTTTCAAAAGGAAAGTATGTATTCCCAAAGGGTATCCTTTCCAGACCAAAACAAGACATGTAAGCAGACAGGTATGGAGAAATAGAGAAACAAAACCCAAGTCAGCCACGCACGCCTCACCTCTGTACTGCCCAGCCTTCTGTGTCTGTCTCTCCTGAGCTGCACTGCCTCCTGGACATGTGGTGTCAGGAAAGTGGGATCCACTTGACCTGAGATGAGAAGTATCAGTAAGGAAACAAATTCATTCACAGCTTGAGGTCATTATCTTTAATCCATTTTAGATGGATTGCTTGGCTGATCTGATGGACTGGCTAGATGGTGGCAAGTGTCCAGGCAGGCATAAGCTCCAGCCAGTCTCCTGTTCAATATCCACTCACATACCAAGGAGCAAAATGCAACCAGAAATCAAAAGAAAGATTAGATGAGGTATCACCTACACTTTCTAAAATGCCATTGGCATTCTCTTCCTGTAATGGTGTTCCTTTGTGAATAAAGAAAAGATCTTACCTAGTCTACCTGAATATTCCCTTCAAAGGACTATCACAAAATAAACAAACAATCATTCTTATGTCAGATTAAAACATGTGGGACAAGACATGGGTGTTTCAGTGGAAAAGAGTGTTCATGGCAGTCATTGTGTGAGACCTTCCAGTCCCACACAATGTGGGAGAAAAAATGCCCCAATGAGGAAAAGGGGCCCTCAGGCAGTAATTCCAGTAGGGTTGGCAATGTTCAAGTCACATGACCTGTTCCAGCACAAAAGGTACCAGTTCGCAGGTGGGCCTGGGACCTGTGATGTGGCCTTGCACAAAGAGCTCTATGCAAAGAGAGATGATGATAATTGGGTGGCCAGCCAGACCTTTCCTCAGGATTGGGAGTGGAAAGTGTGGCGTGAATCAGCAGTGAGGAAACACTGAGAAGACACAAAGACAAGCAGAAGCTAAGACCAGCAGAGCCGCAGAAAGGCAGAGCACTGGGAGAAGAGACCCTGGGGCCCCCGCTGGAGTGCCTGAAGGTGTGTATGAGGGGGTTACTGCCATCCCGACCTCTCCTGGCTTTGTGAGGCCAGGCTTTCCAGCCCCTTGCTCTCTCTCTGGAGGCTGATGAGTCAATTCTTCCTACGTTTCCATAAGATCCAGCTATCAGCTAAGGTTCCCATTGGCGGCACATGAGTCACCACCCCAATCCATGGTAACCAAAGAGACCAAATGTTTAACCAATTAGAACTTAGAAAGACAGGGAGACTGGAGAGAGAAAAGATAGAAAACAGACAGGAATGTAGGCCTTGAAAGGAAAATTTGAGTAGTTCCAGTAATTTGTTCATGAGTAGAAGTCCTACCAACATCTCTGTCAGGCAAGACACTTTCATTTCAGAGACTTCTCACTAAAAATGAACAGCAGCTACTGAAAACCAAGAGTAAAAAGATATGGGATATTATTAGCTTTTTAAATCATTCCAAAATATTTTTATCATATTTTAAATAATTTTCATCATTAGTTTCAAGGTATCCAAAATCATTCTTTGGCCTTCTCAGTTTCCCTTTTTTAAACTCACAGATCAACTTTACTCATTTTGCTATGTTTTAATATTCAGAAAGAAGGAAAAATTTCTCAGATAAAAAACACCACCTTCATCTTTACTTTCTTATCCTCTCTGGTTTTGAGAAACAGAAAAAGAAAGAAAGACTCATTTAGTTTCATGCCTCAACCCTCTTCTCCACTCAAACCATCCCCAAAGAGGCAGATTTTTTTTCAGAAACTCAGAGATATGACTACAGTGAAGACAGAAAGAAAGGATAGAAAGCTCTCTCAAGCCCCAGGGTTATTGCTAGTTTAGAAAAAAAAGTTCTTTATAAAATTCCTTTTTTGCGGGGGTCACTCCATAACAGCTCCTCCTGTCATTCAAAGCCTTTAATGCAATCATCTGAATTGCATTAAATTCAGCCTACATCATGAGTGATCGTTGTCAGTGAAATCTCTCTAGTGGTTTATCACAAGGAAAGGATCTTGGAGGAGATGAGTCTCAACACAACTGTCTCAGGCTGCAGTGAGTGGAGAGATCACCATAGCAACAAGAACAAGGTAAAGAAGAACAGGGTTATTGTTCCCGCCTGGGATGATGCTACAGAAAGGACCTTGAGCTCTCAAACGTATCCTCTTCTACATCCTGCTGGGCCTCTCACCACCTCTTGCTATTGGAAATCACCCTCTCCCTGCATTCAACAAACCAGAAAATTCTACATATAAAACAGATACAGTCATCCTTTAGTCTGTGGGGGAATGGTACCAGGACCCCTGTAGATACCAAAATCCACAGGTGCTACAATCACTTATATAAATAGCACAGTATTTGCATATGACCTATGCTTATCCTCCTATATAGTTTAAGTCATCTTTGGCTTAATACAATATAAATGCTGTGTAAATAGTTGTAAATACAATGTAAATGCTATGTAAAGAGTTCAGCCTCTGGTTGGTTGAATCTGTGAATGCAGAATTCATGGATACAGAGGACCAACTGTCTATTAGTGACTCACTGGCTACTCCTAAAACATTATATAGGCCTAAATTGGTGCCCTAGGGGAAAAAAGACTGTAAGAACTTGAAATATATCTCCCAATGCCAATATTTTAATTCCTCAGATAAATAAAGGTAGCAAGGCCTTAATTTTGCGTGATATAACATCTTAAGACTCCTCAATATTTTTCTTTAGTAATTACCAAATTTCTTAAGACTGCTAGAATTTCTGGTTCTCAGTAACAAACAGACTGTGGTTAGGTGAAAGAAAAGAATGCCTACTTCCTCAGATAACAATCTGAAAAAATTAAAAGGGTTTGCTTCCTCCGTAAGAGTTATACTCTCCTCTGCCGCAGAGAAAGTAAAACCTCCCTAAACTGGCTAATTTAACACAAAAGAGAGCATCAGTTCCTCTTACTCAACCTGCTAGCCTGGTATAAGAGAGTATAGTATTGTGTTAACATCTAACTGTGTAGTCATGGACAAGTTAATAACTTACCAAGTCGGAAGAACTGGGCAACCCTGGTCAAGTTACTAATCTTTCTAGCCAGGCGAACTGGCTGGTAATTACACTATTATCAATAATTCACAATATGAGCATGAGCCAGTCAATCCTCACACGTCATTTTCATCAAATGTCAAATTGCTTCCTTATTTGCCTTTAAGCTGTTCCTTGAATTTTGTTCCTCAATGTCCTACCTGTAGACAGCAGTCAAACCCTAGGTATAGTATCATGGATCAAGATGGCTCACTACAGATTAAGCAAGTTAGACTTCATGTTATCGTCAACTCCCCCAGGTATCACTAATGCCTTCTCTTGCTGATACCAGATTTTCCAGTGTGGCAGGCAGCCAATAAGATGGTCCCCAGTGAATTCCCATCCATTGCATAACTCTCTCCCCTTAGGTGTGGGTTGGGCCCAGTGACTCTTTTCTAACAAAAAGAATATAGCAAAAGTGGTCCCTGGTGGTTCAGACAGTAAAGAATCTACCTGTGGTGTGGGAGACCTGGGTTCGATCCCTGGGTTGGGAAGATCCCCTGGGGAAGAGGATGGCTACCCATTCCAGTACTCTTGCCTGAGGAATTCCATGGACAGAGGAGCCTGGTGGGCTACAGTCCATGGGGTCACAAAGAGTCGGACATGACTGAGCGACTGACTCACTAATCACTTCTGAGACTGCATTACGAAAAGACTGTTACTGTGCCTTGCTCATTCCTTGCTGTTCCCGCTCTTATTCTGATAAAGCCAGCTATCGTGTTGCTAGGTACTCTATGGAGAGGTCCACATGGAAATTAATTGAGGGAGGCCTCCAGCTAACAAATAATCAAGACTCTGAAAGTCCACATGAGCCAGTCAATCCTCACACCTCATTTTCATCGAATGTCAAATTAAGACAATCTACAAGTGAACAAGCATGGAAGTAAATCTTTTTGCTCTCCAGTAAGTCTTCAGATGAGACTACAGCTCTGACCAACACTTTGATTGCAGCCTTATAAGAGAACCTAGAGGCAAAAGTACTGGGCTAAACAATGCCTAGATTCCTGACCCTCAGAAACTCAGAGATATAAATGAGTACTGTTTTAAGCCAATAAGTTTGGGGATAATTTGTTATGTGCAGCAACAGATCAGAAACCATGATATAGAGTATTTGTACTAAAGTGGTATTTTTCAAATAACTGTACCTTAATCCATGCTAGTGGTTACGATTTAATTTAGTGAGCTAGAGAGCCTCAACCAGCATTTTTTAATCAAATAGCATGGAATGAAATAGAACAGAATAGGATTTTTAAAAAATCAAAACTGGATGTGTGTTAAAAATAAATATTGTCCTACAAAACTTTTATTCATAAGTTCATTAAATAAACTGTCATGATATCAAATATATTTCTTAATATGAGTTGGGCCAAAAATGTTTAAAAGACATAACCCTAAAGAGTGATTGTAAAAATTAAGTGAGGAAATAAACTGAATTCTTGTTATGGTCTGAATGTGTGTGTCTTCCTGAAATTCACATGTTAGAGTCCTAACGTTTAATGTAATGGTGAGAAGTTCATGAGGGTGGAGGCCTCATGAATGGGATTCCAGCTTTAACAAAGAGACTTCACAGGGCTCCCTAGCCCCCTCTACCATGTGAGGATATAATGAGAAGTCTGAAAGATAATCTCCACCCAACCATGTTGGTGCTATGACCCTGCACTTCCAAGACTCCAGAACAGTGAGAAGGAAATTATTTTGTCATATCACCTGAAAGAATGAAGACAACTCTTTCTCCTCTGCTTGGCCAAATTTGACAAAGTGTCAAGGCCTGGTTCAAGTCTTACCTCTCTCCACAGTTTCCCTTCACTGCTCCAGTTCACTGGCTTTTTCTCTTCTTGGTATATTAGGCCTACAAAATTCAGTGTTAGTTGTAGTAAATTACATTATTTTGAGCATGGGATGTGTGCCTGTGAGCCCAGTCCCTAAGTCGTGTCCCACTCTTTCGCGACTTTATGGACTGTAGCCCACCAGACTCCTCTGTCCGTGGGATTTCCCAAGCAAGAACACTAGAGTGGGTTGTGATACCCTCCACCAGGGCATCTTTTCAATTCAGGGATCAAAACCACAACTCCTGCATCTCCTGCATTGGCAAGTAGATTCTTTACCACTGAGCCACCTGGGAAGCCCCTTATTATGGGGTACTTCTGAAACAGATGACAAGATATTTGACACCAAGGCTGTGACTTCACTTCTCTGTATCCTCCATAGTATATATCAGTTCAGTCAGTTCAGTTGCTAAGTTGTGTCCAACTCTTTGCGACCCCATGGACTGCAGCACACTAGGCTTCCCTGTCCATCACCAACTCCCAGAACTTGTTCAAATTCATGTCCATCAAATTGATGATGCCATCCAAAAAGACTTTATTTTCTTGGGCTCCAAAATCACCACATATGGTGACTGAAGCCATGAAATTAAAAGGTGTTTTCTCCTTTGAAGGAAAACTATGACAAACTTATGCAGCATATTAAAAAGCAGAGACATCACTTTGCCAACAAAGGGCTGTATAGTTAAGCTATAGTTTTTCCAGTAGCGTGTACAGATGTGAGACTTGGACCATAAATAAGGCTGAGTGCTAAAGAACTGATGCTTTTGAATTGGGGTGCTGGAGAAGACTCTTGAGACTGCAATGAGATGACACCAGTCAATCCTTAAGTAAATCAACCCTAAATATTCTGAAGGTCTGTTGCTGAAGGTTCACTACTCTGGCCTCCTGAAGCAAAGAGTCGACTCACTGGAAAAGACTCAGATGCTGGGAAAGATTGAAGGCAAAAGGAGAAGGAGGTGGTGGAGGATGAGATAGTTAGCATCACCAACTCAATGAATAAGAATTTGAGCCAACTTGGGGAGATAGTGGAGGACAGAGGAGCCTAGCATGCTACAATCCACGATGTCACAAAGAGTTGGACACAACTTAGCAACTGAAGGACAACACATAAAACAAGTAAAGCAAATGCTTTTGGTTACCCTTTGTTGATAGAAGTTAATCATGAAGGGACACAGGAATGCAGAGCAGCTCTGCAACTGTCTCTGTGCATCAGGCAGAAAAATGGTCCCCCCCAAAGATCCCATATTCTAACTCCTAAAAGATACCAGATACATTTTTAAAAATTTATTGGAGTATAGTCAATTCACAATGTTGTGTTAGTTTCAGTTCAGTAGCTCAGTCATGTCCGACTCTTTGCGACCCCATGACTTGCAGCACGCCAGGCCTCCCTGTCCATCACCAACTCCCGGAGTTCACTCAAACTCACGTCCATCGAGTTGGTGATGCCATCCAGCCATCTCATCCTCTGTCCTCCCCTTCTCCTCCTGCCCCCAATCCCTCCCGGCATCAGAGTCTTTTCCAATGAGTCAACTCTTCGCATGAGGTGGCCAAAGTATTGGAGTTTCAGCTTTAGCATCATTCCTTCCAAAGAACACCCAGGGCTGATCTCCTTTAGAATGGACTGGTTGAATCTCCTTGCAGTGCAAGGGACTCTCAAGAGTCTTCTCCAACACCACAGTTCAAAAGCATCAATTCTTCGGTGCTCAGCTCTGTTCACAGTCCAACTCTTACATCCATACATGACCACTGGAAAAACCATAGCCTTGACTAAATGGACCTTTGTTGACAAAGTAATGTCTCTGCTTTTCAATATGTTATCTAGGTTGGCCATAACTTTTCTTCCAAGGAGCAAGCATCTTTTAATTTCATGGCTGCAGTCACCATCTGCAGTGATTTTGGAGCCCAGAAAAATGAAGTCTGACACTGTTTCCACTGTTTCCCCATCTACTTCCCATGAAGTGATGGGACCGGATGCCATGATCTTCGTTTTCTGAATGTTGAGCTTTAAGCCAACTTTCTCACTCTCCACTTTCACTTTCATCAAGAGGCTTTTTAGTTCCTCTTCACTTTCTGCCATGAGGGTGGTGTCATCTGCATATCTGAGGTTATTGATATTTCTCCCGGCAATCTTGATTCCAGCTTGTGCTTCTTCCAGCCCAGAGTTTCTCATGATGTACTCTGTGTATAAGTTAAATAAGCAGGGTGACAATATACAGCCTTGATGAACTCCTTTTCCTATTTGGAACCAGTCTGTTGTTCCATGTCCCATTCTAACTGTTGCTTCCTGACCTGCATTACAGGTTGCTCAAGAGGCAGGTCAGGTGGTCTGGTATTCCCATCTCTTTCAGAATTTTCCACAGTTTATTATGATCCACACAGTCAAAGGCTTTGGCATAGTCAAGAAAGCAGATCTTTTTCTGGAACTCTCTTGCTTTTTCGATGATCCAGCAGATGTTTTCAATTTGATCTCTGGTTCCTCTGCCTTTTCTAAAACCAGCTTGAACATCTGGAAGTTCACAGTTCATGTATTGCTGAAGCCTGGCTTGGAGAATTTTGAGCATTACTTTACTAGCCTGTGAGATGAATGCAATTGTGTGGTAGTTTGAGCATTCTTTGGCATTGCCTTTCTTTGGGACTGGAATGAAAACTGACTTTTTCCAGTCCTGTGGCCACTGCTGAGTTTTCCAAATTTGCCGGCATGAGCTCCTTATTGCCAAATTCAGACTTAAATTGAAGAAAGTAGGGAAAACCACTAGACCATTCAGGTATGACCTAAATCAAATCCCTTATGATTATACAGTAGAAGTGAGAAATAGATTTAAGGGACTAGATCTGATAGACAGAGTGCCTGATGAACTATGGACTGAGGTTCATGACATTGTACAGGAGACAGGGATCAAGACCATCCTCATGGAAAAGAAATGCAAAAAAGCAAAACGGCTGTCTAGGGAGGCCTCACAAATAGCTGTGAAAAGAAGAGAAGTGAAAAGCAAAGGAGAAAAGGAAAGATATAAGCATCTGAATGTAGAGTTCCAAAGAATAGCAAGGAGAGATAAGAAAGCCTTCCTCAGCGATCAATGCAAAGAAATAGAGGAAAACAACAGAATGGGAAAGACTCGAGATCTCTTCAAGAAAATGAGAGATACCAAGGGAACATTTCATGCAAAGATGGGCTCAATAAAGGATAGAAACGGTATGGACCTAACAGAAGCAGAAGATATTAAGAAGAGGTGGCAGGAATACACAGAAGAACTGTACAAAAAAGATCTTCACGACCCAGATAATCATGATGGTGTGCTCACTCACTAGAGCCAGACATCCTGGAATGTGAAGTCAAGTGGGCCTTAGAAAGTATCACTACGAACAAAGCTAGTGGAGGTGATGGAATTCCAGTTGAGCTGTTTCAAATCCTGAAAGATGCTTTGAAAGTGCTGAACTCAATATGCCAGCAAATTTGGAAAACTCAGTAGTGTTAGTTCCAGGTGTAAAGCAAATTGAATCATATACGTATACCAACTCTTTTTTAAGACTCGATTGCCATATATATAGGCCATTACAGAGCACTGAGCATAACCTGTGCTATACAACAGGTTCTCTTTAGGTATCTATTTTACATAGTAGTGTGTATATGTCAGTCCCAGTCTCCCAACTTATCATTCCCCCAACCCCCTGTTAACTATAAGACTGTTTTCCACATTTGTGATTCTACTTCTGTTTTGTAATTAAGTTCATTTGTACCCTTTTCTTAAAAAATTCACTTTGACTGCCAATCGTTTTTTAAAAAATGATTTATTCGGCTGCTTTGGCTCTTGGTTGCAGCACGCAGTATCTTTGCTGCACCATGTGGGACCTTTTCTTGCAGTGCACAGGCTCTCGCTGTGGCTCCTGCATGGGTTCAGCAGCTTGTGCTACATGCTTTAGTTGCTCCGTGGCATGTGGGATCTTAGTTCCCCAATCAGGGACTGAACCCAAGTTTCTTTCATTGCAAGGTGGATTCTTAACCACTGGATCACCGGAGAAGTCCCTTTACCCTTCTTTTTAAGATTCCATGTATAAGCGACGTTATATGATGTTTGTCTTCCTGTGTCTGACTTACTTCACTCAGTATGACAATCCCTATGACAATCCGTGTTGCTGCAGGCATTATTTTATTCTCTTTTATAGCAGAGTAATATTTCATTGTATATATGGACCACATCTTCTTTATCCATTCCTCTGTTAAAGGACATTTATCATATTTTAAAACTTGGAACCTGTGAATGGTACTTTGTATGGAAATAAGATCATTCTAAATGAGATGAAGGTTCGGATCCTGAAATGAGGAAAGAATCCTGGTCTACAGGGTGGGCCCTAAATGCAGTGTATTCTTATAAACAGGAGGCAGAAGGAGACACAGGACAGATAGAAGAGAAGGCACTGTACCCACAGAGGCAGAGATAAGAGTCATGCAGCTAGAGACCAAGACATGCTGGCTGTCACCAGAAGCTGGGAGAACCAAGGAACAGATTCTCCCAGGAGTCTCCAGATGGAGTGTGGCCCTACTGCTGATACACTTGATTTCAACCGACTGATACTGGTTTTGGACACCTGGACTTCAAAACTATGAGAGAATAAGTTTGTTTTATGCTAGTAAGTTTGTGGGAGTTTGTTCCAGCAGCCACAAGACATTTATACACCCCTCAATACAATTTGTACCTTTGCGTCCCAAGCTCTCCAACATTATCATGCACCATATGCTTTACTGAATACCAACAACGCTCCTCCTATCTCTCAGGAAAATAACCTGAAATGCAGAGGCTAACTTACTCCCCCATGAAAAGATGAGGCTGGGTTGGTTTATTGCCACATATTCCGGACTATCCCTAGCGGGAAGTGCTCTTGACAAATTTTCTCAAAGGCAGCTGGACTGTTCCATATCTGTACCATTTGTGGCAACTTTGAGGTCATGCCAGTCTTGATCGAGTTCCCCAGAAGCAGAGCCTGAGACAGAGATTCTTGTTCAAATAACTGTTTGGGAAATGCTGTCAGGATAACAGGGGGAGGTGACAGAAAGAAACAGAACGTGTGTGATTGCTCAGTTAATTCAGTGTCCAACTTTTTGCAACCCTATGGACTGACTGTAGGCTCCTCTGTCCATGGGATTCTCCAGGCAAGATTACTGGAGTGAGCTGCCATTACCCTCCTTCAGGGAATCTTCCTGAACCAGAGAACAAACCCAAGTCTCCTGAATCTCCTGCATTGGCAGGAGGGTTCTTTACCCACTAAGTCACCTGAAAAGCCCAAAAGGCAGAATAGTCAGGAGCAAAAAAAAATGAGTCAAATATGGTTTCAGCCAGAGACTCACTTCAGTCTGACCCCATGCAGACTTTGCAATATAAAGTTAATCCCACCTTAAGGTAAGTAGGTCAGTCTTTTATTTTACACTATCACTCCATGATTGGAAGACAAGAAGATGGGAGAAGGGAGAGAAATTACAGTCTCCAAGGCAAAGAACAATTGATATTGTAGGCTTGTTTTATGGGCTTGTTAAAAGGAATGATTGACAAAAATATCTGTAAGGAAAACCACATATGCATAGAATCATATAAACAGTTAATGAGTGTAACTATTATGAAGTATTTTCTGGAATTCCCTTGCTTTTCCTAAGGTCCAGTTGATGTTGGCAATTTAGTCTCTGGTTCCTTTGCTTTTCTAAATCCAGCTTGTACATCTGGAAGTTCTCAGCTCACTATTGAAGCCTAGCTTGAAGGGTTTTGAGCTTTACCTTACTAGCATGTAAAATGAGCACAATTGTATAGAAGGCCTGAACATTCTTTGGCATTGCCCTTCTTTGGGATTGGAATGGAAACTGATCTTTTCCATTCCTGTGGCCACTGCTGAGTTTTCCAGATTTGCTGGTATATTGAGTGCAGCACTTTAAAAGCATCATCTTTTAGGATTTGAAATAGCTCAGCTGGAAGTCCATCACCTCCATTAGCTTTGTTCATAATAATGTTTCCAAAGGCCCACTTGACTTCACACTCCAGGATGTCACACCATCCTGGTTATCTGGGTCATAAAGACCTTTCTTGTACAGTTCTTCTGTGTATTGTTGCTACCTCTTCTTAATCTTTTCTGCTTCTGTTAGGTCTTTGCCATTTCTGTCCATTATTGTGCCCACCTTCGCACGAAATGTTCCCCTGGTATCTCCAATTTTCTCGGAGAGATCTCTCGTCTTCCCACTCTATTGTTTTCCTCTACTTTTTTGCAGTGTTCACTTACGAAAGCTTTCTTGTCTCTCCCTGCTATTCTCTGGAACTCCGCATTCAGTTAGGTATCTTCCCCTTTCTCCTTTGCCTTTCACTTTTCTTTTCTCCACTATTTGCAGGGCCTCCTGAGATAACAATTTTGCCTTCTTGCTTTTCTTTTTCTTTGAGATGGTTTTGGTTACTGCCTCATGTACAGTGTTATAAACCTCCATCCATAGTTCTTCAGGCTTTGTCTATCAGCTCTAATCCCTTGAATCTATCTGTCACTTCCACTGTATAATTATAAGGGATTTAATTTAGGTCATACCTGAATAGCCTACTAGTTTTCCCTAGTTTCTTTAAGTCTTAATTTTGCAATAAGGAGCTGATGATCTGATCCACAGTCAGCTCCAGGTCTCATTTTTGCTGACTGTATAGAGCTCCATTTTTAGCAGCAAAGAATACAATCAATCTTATTACAGTATTAACTATTTGGTGATGCCCACGTGTAGTCTTCTCTTGCATTGTTGGAAGAAGGTGTTTGCTATAACAAGTATGTTCTCTTGGCAAAACTTTGTTAGCCTTTGCCCTGCTTCATTTTGTTCTCCAAGGCCAAACTTTTGCATCTTATTTCAGGTATTTGTTGACTTCCTACTTTTACATTCCAATCCCCTATGATGTAAAGACCTCTTTGTTTGGTGTTAGTTCTAGAAGGTCTTGTAGTTCTTCACAGAATCACTTGATGCAGCTTCTTCAGCAGCAGTGGATGGGGCACAGACTTGGATTACTGTGATGTCGAATGGTTTGCCTTGGAAATGAACCAAGATCATTCTGTCGTTTTTGAGATTGCATCCAAGGACTGTATCTCAGACTCTTTTGTTAACTATGAGGGCTACCCCATTTCTTCTAAGGGATTCTTGCCCACAGTAGTAGATATAATGGTCATCTAAATTAAATTCACCCATTCCCATCCATTTTAATTCACTGATTCCTAAGGTGTCCATGCTGACTCTTGCCATCTCTTGCTTGACCATATCATTGGGTCATAGAAAAAGGAAGGGAATTCCAGAAAAAACATACACTTCTAATTCATTAACTACACTAAAGCCTTTGATTGTGTGGATCACAACAAACTGGAAAATTCTTAAAGAGATGGGAATACCAGACCATCTTACTTGCCTCCTGAGAAACCTATATGCAGGCCAAGAAATAACAGTTAGAACAAAACATGGAACAATGGACTGGTTCCCAATTGGGAAAGGAGTACAACAGGCTATATATTGTCACCCTGCTTATTTAACTAGTATACGGTGTACATCATACAAAATGTGGGGCTGGATGAATCACAAGCTGGATTCAAGATTGCCAGTAGAAATATCAACAACCTCAGATAGGCAGATGATATCACCCTAATGGCAGAAAGCAAAGAGTAACTAAAGAGCCGCTTGATGAACGTGAAAGAGGAGAATGAAAAAGTTGGCTTACAACTCAGCATTTAAAAAATGAAGATCATGGCATCCGGTACCATCACTTCATGGCAAACTGAAGGGGAAACAATGAAAACAGTGACAGACTTTATTTTCTTGGGCTCCAAAATCACTGCAGATGGTGACTGCAGCTATGAAATTAAAAGACATTTGCTCCTTGGAAGAAAAGTTATGGCAAATCTAGAGAGCATATTATGAAAGTGAAACATCACTTTGCAGACAAAATCTATACAGTCAAAGCTATGTTTTTTTCAGTAATCAGGTATGGATGTGAGTTGGACCATATAGAAGGTTGATCATTTGATGCTTTTGAATTGTGGTGCTAGAGAAGACTCTTGAGAGTCCCTTGGACTGCAAGGAGATGAAACCAGTCAATCTTTAACCCTGAATATTCACTGGATTACTGATGCTGAAGTTGAAGCTCCAATACTTTGGCCACCTGATATGAAGAGCCGGCTCATTGAAAAAGACCTTGATGCTGGGAAAGATTGATGGCAAGAGGAGAAAGGAGCAACAGAGGATGAGATGGTTGGATGGCATCATTGCCTCAATGGAGATGAGTCTGAACAAACTCTGGGAGATAATGAAGGACAGGGAAGCCTGGCATGCTGCAGTCCATGGGGTCACAAACAGTCAAGGCATGACTCAGCAACTGAACTGAACTGATAATCCGTCAAGACAAATTTAGATTGATCCTAAAGTGCTGACCAACAGCAGGCAGTTTAGACTCTGAGCTCCCAGAGCCTGTTGCACATCAACCTAGTTTTTGAGTAGTTGCAAAAATAAACATGGTTGTCAGCAGAGTTGTAGTGAAATCATATTCAGCTCAGAGAATGTCTTTAGAAGGCATGTTCTTACAGACCTATGGAAGGACCTCTCCCTGGCAGGTGAAGCTACAGATGGAGCACCTGTGACTTTGTGGCCATGGTGGCATCCTGTTTGAGTCCAGTGTGAAAGGCATGATCCAAACACAGCCAAGATGGAACCAGGGCTATTCTGTTTGTTCCCCAGGCACACAGGGTGAAACAGCAAAGTATCTGAAGAGGTATGAATTCCACCGTTCAGGTGGGGAAACGTGTGACCTGCAAAGCCTAGGTTTTGATCATTTCAATCCAAAACTTCTGAGTAAGTCCTTGGAACTTAGAAAACGCCTCCTGAATTTTCAAAACATCTCTGAGCTGCATTAGGTTGCTGCCTTTGCTGAGGTCAGCTGAATGAAAATCCTGGGCAGAGATGAAATGATGAAAAGTGGAAACCACGACCACGGGTGGGCTAGCCGGCACAGCCAGGTTCATGACCCTGAACACAACACCCTCAGCTTGGATCTTAACTGGTATTACCAGACAGATTCTTCATAAAAAAAAGCCATTTTATAAATAGAATAAAACAGAGCCATTTGAGTCCCCCCAAAAAGAAGAAAGTACATGATGTCAGAATAAAGGGCAGTCTTACAAGTTGAACAGACTTAGTTTTAGGGACCACGCATTTCTTTCTGCTCACTTTTTTCATTTTACTTCACATCAGGACTCTTAAGTGTTCTGTCAGCCACAATTTGAGACTCGAGCCCCTTTAGACATCTTCTTTTCCATTCAAATTGAAGAGAGCTGGGATCTCTCTGGCACTTCATAAATCAAGGGCAAATGAAATACCTGCCCCAAATTAAGGATGTACAAAGGTCATGGAAACTTTAATGCAACTGTTCATAACTTAATTTTTCTAATACCCTCAGGGATTTATTATTTCAATAAGGCTGACAGAGGAAGTTTCAATAACTTAAAACAAATTAAAGTTTAGTTTTTGTTGTAGGTATCTGTATCATTTAACCTGTTTTAAAAAAAGGTTATGTTTAATATTTACTGAGTACCTGATTATATGTCAGATGGTGTGTGGCTCAGTAGTAAAGAATCTGCCTGCCAAAGGAGCCACAGGAGATATGGGTTCAATCCCTGGGTCGGGAAGATCCCCTGCAGGAGGAAATGGTAACCCACCAGTGTTCTTGCCTGGAGAATCCCATGGACAGAGGAGCCTGGTGGGCTACAGGTCCTGGAGTTGCAAAGAGTCAGACACGACTAAGTGAATGAGCATGCATGCACATCCCAAGCACACGTACATCCATTTTCCCCATTTTTATAAATTAAGATAATTTTGTATAATAAAATTTAGATTTTTTTTAACCATGTAGTTCTAGGAGTTTTGACAAATACGTATGTTGTGTTACTATTACCCCAGTGAAGATACAGAACAGTTTCATCAGCCCTCAAATCCCCTCTCACCTCTTGTTTAGTCATCCCCTACCCTTACCCTCAGAATCTGGAAACCATGGATCTACTTTCTGTCTTTACAGCTCCGCCTTTTCCAGCACGTCCACACGATAATCCTCTAGATTCCGTGGAAGTGGAACCATACAGTATGTTGCCCTTTGGACCCGGCTTCTTGCACTTGTCATAGTGCATCTAACATCCTTCTGTTTGGGGTGTGTCCATAGTTCCTGCCTTGTTACTGCCCAGCACGACACAGACTGTGCATCCATTCAGCCACTGAGTGCCCACCGTTTCCATTGAGGAGGCAGAGAGAATAAAATACAGCAGATATCAACATTGACATACCGTTTTAATGTGAATGTCTGCATTTCTCCTGGGTAATTACCTAGGAGTGGAATACCTGAGTCTTAAGGTAAGTGTATAGTTAATTTTTTAAGAAACTAGCAAACACTTTTCAAAATGACTGTATCAGTTTTCATTTCCAACAGCAATGCACAAGAATTATACTTACTCTGTATCTCTGGCTAGCCCTTGTTACTGTCAATTCTTACACATGTACATTTATATACATGTGTATCTCTCTCTAAATATATATATATATCATGTGTGTGTGTGTGTGTGTATATGTGCAGTGGTATTTCCTGTGGTTTTAACTTTTTAAAATTGAGATTAAAATTACATAATAAAAATTCACAATTTTAACCAAATTTTAATGTGTACAATTCAGTGGTTTTTAGTACATTCAAAATGTATGCAACCATCACCACTGTCTGAGTCCACAGACAGTGGAATGTGTCAGACAATGATGATGATTAATTTTATGTGCCAAGTTGATTGGTCCATGGATACTCAAGAGAATCAAATATTGTTCAGAGTGTTCCTATGAGGCTGCTTTAAGATGAAAATTCATGGTAAGACAGCTCCTTAAAGATTTGAAAACTCTATTCAATAGTTTATTTCAATAGTTTCCAAAAAAAGTTACACCAAATACTCAAAGCATAACTTAATTGATTAAAAGGTTACAGTCCTTGGAGCACTGCCAACAGGTCAAGAGCATGATCAAGAAATCTGTAGAATTAAAATTCTAAAAGAAAGCATTTCAAAGATGAAAGGAGAACCAGAAAGGGTAAGTTCACACTGAGACCAGGACTGAGGTACGTTCTGTTCTGATGGGAGACTATCTCCTAGGAGGGATTACCTCACTCCAGCAGGAGAAACTGGACAAGATTTTTTCAAAAATAAGGGATGTTTCTGACAGTTTCAGAATGCCCATACAATGATTCTCTAGATTTCCATATAAATGGAATCATATGGTATGTCACCTTTAGAGTCTGGTTTAGCACAGAGACTAGCCTTCTGAGTTTGGTTAGGATTAGTCAACAGTTCCTTGCGTGAACAAGGTTTGTTTGAGACCTATGAGCAGCTCTGGTGGGTATGGGGTTTGATTCTAAATGCAATTTTACCCCCTTCTACCGTCTTGCTGGTGCTTCTCTGCCATTGGACATGGGGTATCTCCTCACAGTCGCTCCAGTGCCGCACAGCCACTGCTCCAGCACCTAACTCAATGAAACTACGAGCCATGCCATGGAGGGTCACCCAAGACGGACAGGTCATGGTGGAGAGTTCTGACAAAACGTGGTTCCACTGGAGAAGGCAATGGCAAACTCAAATACTTCAGTATTTGAGAACCCCATGAACAGTATGAAAAGGCAAAAAGATACGACACTGAAAGATGAACTCCCCAGGTTGGTAGGTGCCCAATATGCTACTGGAGATCAGTGGAGAAATAACTCCAGAAAGAATGAAGAGACAGAGCCAAAGCAAAAACAACACCCAGCTGTGAATGTGACTGGTGATCGAAGTAAAGTCTGATGCTATAAAGAGCAATCTTGCATAGGAAGGAACCTGGAATGTTAGGTCCATGAATCAAGGCAAATTAGAAGTGCTCCAACAGCAGATGACAAAAATGAACATCAAAATTTTAGGAATCAGCAAACTAAAATGGACTGGAATAGGTAAATTTAACTCAGATGACCATTATATCTACTACTGTGGGCAAGAATCCCTTAGAAGAAATGGAGTAGCCATCATAGTCAACAAGAGTCCGAAATACAGTTCTTGGACGCAATCTCAAAAACGACAGAATGATCTTGGTTCATTTCCAAGGCAAACCATTCACTATCACGGTAATTCAAGCCTATTTTCCAACCAGTAATGCTGAAGAATCTGAAGTTGAACGGTTCTATGAAGACCTACAAGGCCTTCTAGAACTAACACACAAAAAAGATGTCCTTTTCATTATAGGGGAACGGAATGCAAAAGTAGGAAGTTGAGAAATACCTGGAGTAACAGGTAAATTTGGCCTTGAAGTACAGAATGAAGTGGGGCAAGGGCTAATAAAGGTTTGCCAAGAGAACACACTTGTCATAGCAAACACGCTCTTCTAAAAACACAAGAGAAGACTCTACACATGGACATCAGCAGATGGTCAATACTGAAATCAGACTGATTTATGTTCTTTGCAGCCAAAGATGGAGAAGCTCTATACAGTCAGCAAAAACAAGATGTAAAGCTGACTGTGGCTCAGATCATGAACTCCTTATTGCCAAATTCAGACTTAAATTGAAGAAAAGTAGGAAAAACCACTAGACCATTCAGGTATGACCTAAATCAAATCCCTTACGATTATACAGTGGAAGTGAGAAATAGATTCAAGGGATTAGATCTGATGGACAGAGTGTCTGAAGAACTATGGACAGAGGTTCATGACATTGTACAGGAGGCAGTGATCAAGACCATCCCCAACAAAAAGAAATGCAAAAAGACAAAATGGTTGTCTGAGGAGCTACAAATAGCTCTGAAAAGAAGAGAAGTGAAATGCAAAGGAGAGAAGGAAAGATATACCCATTTGAATGCAGAGTTCCAAAGAATAGCAAGGGGAGATAAGAAAGCCTTCCTTAGTGATCAATGCAAAGAAATAGAGGAAAACAACAGAATGGGAATGACTAGAGATTCCTTTAAGAAAATTAGAGATACCAAGGGAATATTTCAGGCAAAGATGCCCACAATAAAGGATAGAAATGGTATGGACCTAAGAGAAGCATAAGATGTTAAGAAGAGGTGGAAAGAATAGAAATAAGAACAATACAAAGAAGATCTTCATGACCAAGATAATCATGATGGTGTGATCCCTCACCTAGAGCCAGACATCCTGGAATGCGAAGTCAAGTGGGCCTTAGGAAGCATCACTACTAACAAAGCTAGTGGAGGTGATGGAATTCCAGTTGAGTTATTTCAAATCCTAAAAGGCGATGCTGTGAAAGCGCTGCACTCAATATGCCAGCAAATTTGGAAAACTCAACAGTGACCACAGGACTGGAAAAGGTCAGTTTTCATTCCAATCCCAAAGAAAGGCAATGCCAAAGAATGCTCAAACTACCACACAATTGCACTCATCTCACACACTAACAAAATAATGCTCAAAATTCTCCAAGCCATGCTTCAACAGTACATTAAGCTTGAACTTCCAGATGTTCAAGCTGGATTTAGAAAAGGCAGAGGAACCAGAGATCAAATTGCCAACGTCCGTTGGATCATTGAAAAAGTGAGAGTTTCAGAAAAACGTCTACTTCTGCTTTATTGACTATACCAACACCTTTGATTGTGTGGATCACAACAAACTGTGGAAAATTCTTCAAGAGATGGGAATACTAGACCACATTACCTGCTTTCTGAGAAATCTGTATGCAGGTCAAGAAGCAACGGTTAGAACCAGACATGGAACAACAGACTGCTTTCAAACTGGGAAAGGAGTACGTCAAGGCTGTATACTGTCACCCTGCTTATTCAACTTATGTGCAGAGTACGTCCTGCAAAATGCCGGGCTGGGTGAAGCACAAGCTGGAATCAAGATTTCCGGGAGAAATATCAATAACCTGAGATATGCAGATGACACCACCCTTATGGCAGAAAGTGAAGAGGAATTAAAGAGCCTCTTGATGAAAGTGAAAGAGGAGAAAGAAAAAGTTGGTTTAAAACTCAAGATTAGAAAACTAAGATCATGGCATCTGGTCCCATCACTTCACAAACAGATGGGGAAACAATGGAAACAGTGACAGACTTTATTTGGGGGGCTCCAAGATCACTGCAGATGGTGACTGCAGCCATGAAATTAAGCTTGTTCCTTGGAAGGAAAGTTATGACTAACCTAGACAGCATACTAAAAAAGCAGACACATTACTTTGCAAACAAAGGTCCATCTAGTCAAATCTTTGCTTTTTCCAATAGTCATGTATGAATGTGAGAGTTGGACTATAAAGAAAGCTGAGTGCCAAAGAATTGATGCTTTTGAGCCGTGATGTTGGAGAAGACTCTTGAGAGTCCCTTTGACTGCAAGGAGATCCAACCAGTCCATCCTAAAGGAGATCAGTGCTGGGTGTTCATTGGAAGAACTGATGCTGAAGCTGAATCTCTAATACCTTGCCACCTGATGCAAAGAACTGACTCATTTGAAAAGACCCTGATGCTGGGAAAGGTTGAAGGTGGGAGGAGAAGGGGACAACAGAGGATGAGATGGTTGGATGGCATCACTGACTCAATGGACATGAGTTTGAGTAAGCTCCCAGCACTGGGTGATAGACAGGGAGGCCTGGCGTGCTGCAGTTCATGGGGTTGCAAAGAATCATACACGATTGAGCAACTGAACTGAACTTTTCCTTACTTGTTATTGCCGAGCAGTTAAATGAATGTTTATCCATTCATCTGTTCATTTGATATTTTTCCTTATGGGACATCATCCCACAACACCAGAGGAGGGCATTTAAGAACAAATGTCTGGGCCAGAAGACAAAGAAAATGTGAAAGGAAGACAGGCTCTTAATTCCAGCAAACAACTTGGGAAAGCAGGAGACCAGCTTGAGAAACATGGTGATCTGTTAGAAGTCAGTGGAACCCTCCCCCAAAATGAGGAGCATCCAACAAGGGGAAGCTAACACACTAGAGGCAAAGCCAGAGCTGCAGCAAAAGAAGCCTCAAGAGAAAATGCTGCTTAAGGTTTGAATATCCAAAAGTAGGGAAGGACTTCATCTGAAGGTGCCCTCAGCAGAGGCACTGCCGGTCTCTAAGCCCCAGGGACACACGCTTCAGAAGCATCAATAGCAGCTTTGTTCGGAAATCTGTTCAACATGATTCTCCAAAACCAAAAAATATGAGGAGAAGGGAGTACCTCTGCCAGAAGGCAGGTTTTTAGACCTAAGCAATTTCCCAGCAAGAAGGCATGGACCAAAGATACAGTTTTCCCTTGATCTACAGGAGATTGGTTTCAGGAACTTCCATGGATATCAAAATTCCTGCATGTTCAAGTCATTTACTGGATCCTGTATCTGTGAGTTCAAACTCTCCAGATTCAGCCAACTGCAAATCTGACCTGTGGATGGCTGAATTTGCAGATGCAGAACCCATGGATAGGAAACACCAACTGCATTGAGCAGAATAGAAAATGCCTTTTCTAGAAGATATAGTAAAGGTCAGAAAACTAGAAAAAGTCCCACTTTCATTCACCACAGGGTGGGAGCTGGAGGATCAGAGTAGAGACAGGAACATGGGGCTCAAAGAAGAAATGAAAGTGAAGAGATTCTGCAGGATAGGGAAGAAGGGCAAGTCAAGTGAGAAGTGGTGACTACAGCTGCTGCCACCGCGTATTTCTAAACTCTGAAAGAAGACAGCAACATCTCAAAAGCCACTTTCAGAGAGTGGAGTGTGTTCACAGACAAATTTTCTAACACAGAACAATGTCTAATAGTAAATATTTACCATTTACCAAATGCTCCTGTGTGCATTTAAATTTAGAGGTCATGAGTTCTGGATGACTAGCACTGACTGACCAACAGCCTAATGAGACGAATCAAAATATTTTCCTCTGTTTTTTCTCCATCACTTGGAAATCACTTGTGTTCTGACAAAATTGAAAAGGACAAGAAACTTGGAAGTTGGTTTCTGGACATTGACTTAAGAATTTTGAACTTTAGACTTTAAACTCATTAAAAGGAGATGTGTATTCAAATTTGGGCTATGTCCACATTGTCAGGACCTTAATGTCAGACCTGTTTTATGCTTTTGATATCAACGTTTCCATTTACTTTCTTAGCAGGTCATTTGAAGCCGTGATGGAGAAAGAAGACAGATTCAACAGAGTGGGAGATAGGAGAGCACGTGAATTCCAGCCTAGGTGGAGAGTGACCTTGGATTTAATGAATGTATTGGTCTACTTCAGAGCCTTCTATAGGTAAATACATTACAATACATTGGATCTGTAAATATAGCCGAGCCTAAGGGGAAATGGGATTGGATGGGAGAAAGGGAACAAAATGGATAAAGACAACAGAGAAGGTGCTAAATATAGCAACAAAACAAAACCCTGTAGTCTGAGGATTCAAAACAATGTATCTCTTTGTGGGAGTGAAAACTGTTATCCTGTGACACCTAATGTGGTGATGGCTGAAGATTTAAATTAAGTAGTCCTTATGGAACAACTATGCTTGCCTGTTACTAATGTCAGCTCTCTGGGGCTTATAGGATTGAACCTCTGTGTTCAGAGCAACTTGGCCCCAGTGATGAATACAGCCACATGACTAACTAGATAAAGTCTGATAAATGAATTGCTACAAGAAAAAGGATCAGACACTGTATGCAAAATACTACCCACATATTCAAAATTGATGAAATAAAATTAAAGAGCAAAAGCAAATAAAGAAAAGAGCAGTTTCTGACTTTGGACTCTATATCAGAGTGCCATTAACCCAGCATAGGAACCCCAAATGTGAAACCACCTATGGACTGGGGCCAGAGGTTCAGTGGCTTTTGCCAAGTGCTGCTTCAGTGTGACCTCTAGAATTTCACCGAGATCTGCTCTTCACATGTCCCTTAACCTTGGAAATCCCCATTGCTCTCATAAAGGAGAGAATCTTTTGCTGCTTTGCTCCTCTTCCCGTAAAAAAGGACTCCAATTAGACAGGGTCATCTAAGCACTCTGATTAGATAATATTCCTCTTAATAGATCATAAACCTGAAACACTTGCCAATCTGTCTACCCAACCAGAATTAGTTACTTCCATGGGTCACAGTAACAGATTTTAAAATAGGAGTTTGACAGTGAAAATAAACAGAATAGGGTCATCTTACTCTCTCTTTTATTTATCCATAGCCTGGTCCCAGGTGATACGAATGATAAAGAATCTGCCTGCCAATGCAGGATGTAAAAGACGAGGGTTCAATCCCTGAGTCAGGCAGATGCCCTGGAGGAGAGCAGGACAACCCACTCCAGTATTCTCGCCTGGAGAATTCCATGGACAGAAGAGCCTAGTGGGCTATAGTCCATGGGGTCACAAAGAGCCAGACACAACTTACGAATGAACCACCACCACAACAGCCTGACTGCTTTGACTGCAAGGTCAAACCAGTCAATCCTAAAAGAAATCAACCCTGAATATTAACTGGAAGGATTGATGCTGAAGCTGAAACTCCCAATTCTTTGGCCACCTGATTCAAAGAGCCGACTCACTGGAAAAGACCCTGATGCTGGGAAGGATTGAAGGCAGGAGGAGAAGGGGGCGACAGAGGATGAAATGGTTGGGTGACGTCACCGACTCAACGGTCGTGAATTTGAGCAAACTCTGGGAGGTAGTAAAGGACAGGGAAGCTTGACATTCTGCACGCAGTCCATGGGGTCGCACAGAGTTGGACACAACTTCTCAACTGAACAATAACAACATAGCCTGACGGCTTGGGAGTCAGCTATATTTCATCTTAAACCATGCCCAGGTACATCTACAGCTAAGAGACTCTGAGGCAAAAAATTTCCTCTTCCTTTTAGCTGAAGTCCTTCTGTTAAGATAAACTTTCTTCATAAAGACTAGGTTGTCCACTTTGGATCCTCTGGAAAGGGTGACCATATAATTTACTGTGAAACTCGGACACTGGACTGAAAGGGGGAAATTGTGTAAACCATAATTCCAGGAAAACCAAGTCACCGCATGTACTACACTTACTCCATGATCTTGCTATGTTTATGGCTTGTTTTATGAGCATCATGCATTAAAAATTATCCTTTCAAGTATAAGTTCTGAGTCACATTTTTCTGGTTAAAAATAACTGAAACACCTTAAACTAGCTTAGGCCAAAAACAAAGGGAGAGGGAGGTTTATTTTGAAGGGGGGAGGAGATTGATTTTAAGGCTGTGGATGATCCCATGGAATCTAAGAGTGGAAAGTCCAGCAGGTCTTATGAGACGCTTGGGGAGCCAGGGACTGGCACAGAGTTCAGAAACAAGGACATGCATCAGTCTCCGGTCTGAACATTTTCTCATCTCCACCTCTCTCTGCTCATCTAATTGAGTTTCTTCTTTCTCTGAGGCCACAAATAAGATCACCTGTGGGAAACTACACAGTACGAGTCTCTTAGGCTCAGAATAATGCTTCCTTAGAAGATGCCTCCATTCAGACTGGCCACGTGGTGTCCAAACTCTTCTTCCTCAGCTAGGCAAGAGGCTTGAAATTGTACTACTCACTTCTGCCTATAGAGTTTCTTAACTGTGTTTCTCTTTCTCATGGGGACAGTTGAAAATGTGTATTAGGAAACAGATTTTCTGGCACTGACTGTACGGGAGGGGAGCAGACAAGCTACTCATTCCTCATTGCAAGAGGCAGCCTTATACTATAAACTGCCCAAGCCCAACCCCAGCACGCCTCTCCTCCTCCTTTCTGCTCCCCCAAAATGTCAACAGTGGTCCCACTGAGAGGTGCTGAAACACGAAATGCCACCTACAGGAACCTGGACCCCTGAGGGTGCACTACATAGGTCACTGGTTTGAGGTGAAGTCCAGTGCTCTGGAGTTCACATCCTGTCACCGGGGTGTGACGTGAGAGAGGTACCTTCAGTGGTCCTGGACAGGAAAATAAAAACTACAGTACAAGAGATTTTTCTTGTTATATGCCTTTATACAGCAGCTAAGCGTCATTAAGAAACAGCTGTGGTTCTGGCTATGCTAAACATGGGCTGGTAACAAAACCTCATATAACAGTCCTGATACAGACATCACCCACACACCCTCTGGACACTCTGACCTTCTTCAGAAAGAAAATGTTAAAATTCCCCCATCTCCGATTAAAGTGAGTGTCCTGTGTATGCTGACAAGGTGCCGGGTGTTAAAAATAGCCTATTTTGGTCACTGGGATATTTCAGCTAATCTTATCAAAGAATTTTTAAATGCCAGAGGCTTACCCTCTGGTTTTCACCGACTGCCCAATCTGCAATTTCCTACACTGACTTTAAGGGACATTTGCTCTATAAATCACAAGGTTTTGAACCCCAGAATCTAGACTAGTTGAACTGATGTGGTAAGGGGGTCTGCAAGGACTTCCAAGATGGGTTTTTTTTTTTTTTTTGGTGTTTCGTGTCACAGACCTGTGAGCTGAGGAGCTACTCAGCTAGAGCCCTAATGGGAGGCTGGATCTTCAGCTCCCAACATGCCCTCCCCTGCAGCAGGCACACAGCCCCGTCCTCTCCTCTGTGCTGTCACCCGGTCACCACATGGTTACGGGTGGAAACTTGGCTCCCTGCTCTGAGCTGATCCTTGAAGCCTACTTCAAACTGCCCATATCTAGTGTCAGGAGATAGGGAGGAGGTCTGCACTGACATCATTCAGTTATCTAACAGATTTCCTGAATGACGAAGGAAAGAGAAATCCTGAGGTGTAAAACTAAAATTCATCAGCATCAACCACCTTCATGACAGAAGAGCCTCTCTTTTCCTCTTCATTATTAATAGGGCTGAAACAGAGTCTGAAGTTCTGATCCAGGAAGCACCAAGGGTAAATGTGAAAACCATGTTTTTGCCTATCGGGCTCAGGTTGACACCTTCCATGCAGGCAGGTCTGCATGTGAACAACTGGCCCACAATCCAGATACAGGCTGGCTGTGGGTTCAGGCAGAGGCCCTGGGCCAGGCCTGATGTGGATGGATGGCAGCTCCCTGGCACATTTTCTTAGGCAGAGTTCAGTGAAGAATCATGGACATTTTCCTGAAGATTAGCAATGTTGACCACCTTTTCATATGACTACTGGCCACCTGTATGTCTTCTTTGGGGAAAAAAAAAAAATGTCTCCTCAGTTCTTCTGCCCATTTTTTTTTTAAACTTTTTGATAGTGAAGTACAGCTGATTAACAATGTTGTATTACTTTCAAGCGTACAACAAAATGTTTCAGTTATACATATACATTCTTTCCTGTCTTGTAACCATAAGTTTGTTCTTTAAGTCTGTGAGTTTCTGTTTTGTAAATAAGTTCATTAGTATCTTTTTTCTTAGATTCCACAAATAAGGGATATCTCATGATATTTCTCGTTCTCTGTTATACCTCACTCAATATGACTATCTCTAGTTTCATCCTTGGCATTACTTTGCTCCTTTTAATGGCTGAGTAATGTTCCATTGAATGTATGTACCACATCTTCTTTATCCATTCCTCTGTCGATGGACATTTATGTTGTTTCCATGTCTTGGCTATTGTACACAGTGCTGCAATGAACACTGGGGTGCATGTAACCTTTCAGACAATGTTCTTCTCCAGGTATATGCCCAGGAGTGGGATTAAAGGATCATATGGTAGCTTGATGCTGAGTTGTGTAAGTTGTTGATATATATTGAATATTAATGCCTTATCAGTCTTTTTATTTGCAAATACCTTCTCCCATTCAGTCGGCTGTCTTTTCATTTTGTTGGTGGTTTCCTTTGCTGTGCAAAAAATTATAAGTTTAATTAGGTCCCTTTTCTTTATTTTTTGCTTTAAGAGATGGATCCCATAAAATATTGCTGGAATTTATGTCAAAGAGTGTTCTGCCTATGTTTTCCTTTAGGAGTTTTACAGGATCTGGTTTTATGTTTAGGTCTTTAATCCATTTTGAGCTTATTTTTGTAACGATATTAGAAAAGGTTCTAATTTCATTCTTGTACATGGAGCTGTCCAGTTTTTCCAGCACAACTTACTGACAGGACTCTCCTTTCTCTACTGTATATTCTTGCCTCCTCTGTCACAGGTTAACCAACCAAAAGTGTGAATTTGTTTCTGGGCTCTCTATTCTGTCCCACTGATCTTTGTATCTGTTTTTGTGCCAGTCCATACTCTTCTGATTACTGTAGCTTTGTAGTGAAGTCAGGGAGCGTGATTCCTCCTGGTGTTCTTTCTCAAAATAGCTTTGGCTATTCTGAGTCTTGTGTTTTACATACAAATTTTAAACTTATTTGTTCTACTGCTGTGAAAAATGCCATTAGCATTTTGACAGGAACTGCACTGAGTCTGTGGGTTGCCTTGGGCAGCATGGTCATTAACAACATTGATTCTCTAATCCAAGAACATGGTTTATCTTTTCCATGTGTTTGTGTCATTTTCAATTTTTTCATCAGCATCTAATAGTTTTCCAAGTATAAGGTTTTCCTACTCAGGTAGGTTTATTCCTAAATATTTTATTCTTTTGGATGTGATGGTAAGTGAGATTGTTCCCTGAATTTCTCTTCCTGATACTTCCTTGTTAATATACAGAAATGCAACTGATTTCTATATGTTAATTTGGTATCCAGCAACTTTACCAAATTAATTGATGAGCTCTAGTAGTTTTCTGGTGGCATTTTAGGATTTTCTATTTACAGTATCATGTCATCTACAAACAGTGACAGCTTTACTTCTACCTTTTCAATTTAGATTCCTTTAATTTCTTTTTCTTCTCTGATTGTTATAGCTAGAAGTTCCAAACCATGTTGAATAAAAAGTGGTAAGAATGGACATCATTGTCTTGTTTCTGATCTTAGAGGAAATGCTTTCAGCTTTTCACCTTTGAGTATGCTGTTAGCTGTGGGTTTGTTATATACCGCTCTTATTATGTTGAGGCAAGTTCCCTATAGGCCCACTTTCTGGATAGTTTTTATCATAAATAAATGTTCAACTTCATCAAAAGGTTTTTTTGCATCTACTAAGATGACCATACAGTTTTACTCTTCAACTTGTTAATGTGGTATATTACACTGATTGATTTGAAGATACTGAAAAATCCTGGTATCCCTGGAATAAATTCCAATTGATCATAGTTTATGATCCTTTTAAAGTATTTTTGGATTTGGATTGCTAATATTTTGCTGACTTTTGCATCTATATTTACCAGTGATAATGGCCTGTCATTTTCTTTTTTGTGTGATGTATCTATTTGGTTTCGGTAACAGGGTGATCCTGATGTCACTGAATGAGTCTGGGAGTGTTTCTTCTTCCTCAATTTTTAAAAATAGTTTCAGAGGGCTAGATGCTAACAGTTGCTAGTTCAGTTCAATCGCTCAGTCGTGTATGACTCGTTGCAACCCCATGGACTGCAGCATGCCAGGCCTCCCTGTCCATCACCAATTCCAAGAGTCTACTCAAACTCATGTCCATTGAGTCAGTGATCCTATCCTAACAATTCATCCTCTGTTGTCCCCTTCTCCCTTCATCTTCAATCTTTCCCAGCATCAGGGTCTTTTCAAATGAGTCAGCTCTTCACATCAGGTGGCAAAATACTAGAGTTTCAGCTTCAGCATCTGTCCTTCCATCGAATATTTAGGAATGATTTCTTTTAGAATGGACTGGTTGGATCTCCTTGCAGTCCAAGGGACTCTCAAGAGTCTTCTCCAACACCACAGTTCAAAAGCATCAATTCTTCGGTGCTCAGCCTTCTTCACAGTCCAACTCTCACATCCATACACGACTACTGGAAAAACCACAGCTTTGACTAGACAGACCTTTGTTTGCAAAGTAATGTCTCTGCTTTTTAAGAAGCTGTCTAGGTTGGCCATAACTTTTCTTCCAAGGAGTAAGCATCTTTTAATTTCATGGCTGCGTCACCATCTGCAGTGATTCTGGAGCCCCAAAAAACAAAGTCTGCAACTGTTTCCCCATCTATTTGCCATGAAGTGATGATAGATAGAGTGCCTGATGAACTATGGAATGAGGTTCGTGACATTGTACAGGAGACAGGGATCAAGACCATCCCCATGGAAAAGAAATGCAAAAAAGCAAAATGACTGTCTGGGGAGGCCTTACAAATAGCTGTGAAAAGAAGAGAAGCAAAAAGCAAAGGAGAAAAGGAAAGATATAAGCATCTGAATGCAGAGTTCCAAAGAACAGCAAGAAGAGATAAGAAAGCCTTCCTTAGCGATCAATGCAAAGAAATAGAGGAAAACAACAGAATGGGAAAGACTAGAGATCTCTTCAAGAAAATTAGAGATACCAAGGGAACATTTCATACAAAGATGGGCTCAATAAAGGACAGAAATGGTATGGACCTAACAGAAGCAAAAGATATTAAGAAGAGGTGGCAAAAATACACAGAAGAACTGTACAAAAAAGATCCTCACAACCCAGATAATTACGATGGTGTGCTCACTCACCTAGAGCCAGACATCCTGGAATGAAGTCAAGTGGGCCTTAGAAAGTATCACTACGAACAAAGCTAGTGAAAGTGATGGAATTCCAGTTGAGCTGTTTCAAATCCTGAAAGATGATGCTGTGAAAGTGCTGCACTCAATATGCCAGCAAATTTGGAAAACTCCGCAGTGGCCACAGGACTGGAAAAGGTCAGTTTTTCATTTCAATCCCAAAGAAAGGCAATGCCAAAGAATGCTCAAACTACCACACAATTGCACTCATCTCACACGCTAGTAAAGTAATGCTCAAAATTCTCCAAGCCAGGCTTCAGCAATACGTAAACCATGAACTTCCTGATATTCAAGCTGTTTTTAGAAAAGGCAGAGGAACCAGAGATCAAATTGAAAACATCTGCTGGATCATCGAAAAATCAAGAGAGTTCCAGAAAAACATCTATTTCTGCTTTATTGACTATGCCAAAGCCTTTGACTGTGTGGATCACAATAAACTGTGGAAAATTCTGAAAGAGATGGGAATACCAGACCACCTGACCTGCCTCTTGAGAAATCTGTATGCAGGTCAGGAAGCAACAGTTAGAATGGGACATGGAACAACAGACTGGTTCCAAATAGGAAAAGGAGTACATCAGGCTGTATATTGTCACCCTGCTTATTTAACTTATATGCAGAGTACATCATGAGAAACGCTGGGCTGGAAGAAGCACAAGCTGGAATCAAGATTGCCGGGAGAAATATCAATAACCTCAGGTATGCAGATGACACCACCCTTATGGCAGAAAGTGAAGAGGAACTAAAAAGCCTCTTGATGAAAGTGAAAGAGGAGAGTGAAAAAGTTGGCTTAAAGCTCAACATTCAGAAAACGAAGATCATGGCATCTGGTCCCATCACTTCATGGGAAGTAGATGGGGAAACAGTGGGAACAGTGTCAGACTTTATTTTTCTGGGCTCCAAAATCACTGCAGATGGTGACTGCAGCCATGAAATTAAAAGACACTTACTCCTTGGAAGGAAAGTTATGACCAACCTAGATAGCATATTCAAAAGCAGAGACATTACTTTGCCAACAAAGGTCCATCTAGTCAAGGCTATGGTTTTTCCAGTGGTCATGTATGGATGTGAGAGTTGGACTGTGAAGAAGGCTGAGCACCGAAGAATTGATGCTTTTGAACTGTGGTGTTGGAGAAGACTCTTGAGAGTCCCTTGGACTGCAAGGAGATCCAACCAGTCCATTCTGAAGGAGATCAGCCATGGAATTTCTTTGGGAGGAATGATGCTAAAGCTGAAACTCCAGTACTTTGGCCACCTCATGCGAAGAGTTGACTCATTGGAAAAGACTCTGATGCTGGGAGGGATTGGGGGCAGGAGGAGAAGGGGAGGACAGAGGATGAGATGGCTGGATGGCATCACTGACTCGATGGATGTGAGTCTGAGTGAACTCCGGGAGTTGGTGATGGACAGGGAGGCCTGGTGTGCTGCGAGTCATGGGGTCGCGAAGAGTTGGACATGACTGAGTGACTGAACTGACTGATGGGACCAAATGCCATGATCCTAGTTTTCTGAATGTTGAGTTTTAAGGCAACTTTTTCACTCTCCTGTTTCACTTGCATCAAGAGGCTGTTTAGTTCTTCACTTTCTGCCATAAGGGTGGTGTCATCTGCATATCTCAGGTTATGGACTCTAACTGTTGCTTCCTGACCTGCATACAGATTTCTCAAGAGGCTGGTATTCTCATCTCTTGAAGAATTTTCCAGTTTGTTGTGATCCACACAGTCAAAGGCTTTGAAATAGTCAATAATGTAGATGTTTTTCTGGAACTCTCTCACTTTTTTGATGATCCAATGGATGTTGGCAATTTGATCTCTGGTTCCTCTGCCTTTTCTAAATCCAGCTTGAACATCTGGAAGTTCATTGTTCACGTACTGTTGAAGCCTGGCTTGGAGAATTTTGAGCATTACTTTTCTAGTGTGTGAGATGAGTGCAGTTGTGTGGTAGTTTGAGCATTCTTTGGCATCACCTTTGGGATTGGAATGAAAGCTGACCTTTTCCATTCCTGTGGCCACTGTTGACTTTTCCAAATTTGCTGGTATATTGAGTGCAGCACTTTCACAGCATCATCTTTTAGGATTTGAAATCCTAAAAATTCAAATTTAGGAATTCCATCACCTCCACTAGCTTTGTTCGTAGTGATGCTTCCTAGGGCCCACTTGACTTCGTGTTCTAGGATGTCTGGCTCTAGGTGAGTGATCATACTGTCGTGATTTTCTGGGTCATGAAGATCTTTTTTGTATTGTTCTTCTGTGTGTTCTTGCCACCTCTTCTTAATATCTTCTGCTTCTGTTAGGTCCATACCATTTCTGTCCTATATTGTAACCACCTTTGCATGAAATATTCCCTTGGTATCTGTAATTTTCTTGAAGAGATCTCTAGTCTTTCCCATTCTGTTTTTTTCCTCTATTTCTTGCATTGATCACTGAGGAAGGCTTTCTTATTTCTCCTAGCTCTTCTTTGGAACTCTGCATTCAAATGGGTCTATCTTTCCTTTTCTCCTTTGGTTTTCACTTCTCTTCTTTTCACAGCTATTTGTAAGGACTCCTCAGACAGCCATTTAACATTTTTGCATTTACTTTTCTTGGGGATGGTCTTGATCCCTGTATAATATCACAAACTTCCGTGGGCAGTCTGTCTATCGGATCTAATCCCTTGACTCTATTTGTCACTTACACTGTATAATCATAAGGGATTTGATTTAGGTCATACCTGAATGGTCTAGTGGTTTTCCCTACTTTCTTCAATTTAAGTCTGAATTTGGCAATAAGGAGTTCATGGTCTGAGCCACAGTCAGCTCCTGGTCTTGTTTTTGCTGACTGTATAGAGCTTCTCCATCTTTGGCTGCGAAGAATATAATCAATCTGATTTTGGTATTGACTATCTCGTGATGTCCATGAGTAGAGTCTTCTCTTGTGTTGTTGGAAGAGTTGCTAACTCTTCTCTAAATGTTTAGTAGAATTTACCTGTGAAGCCATCTAGTCCTCAACTTTTGTTCATTGGGAGTTCTTAAATTACTGATTAAATTTCATTCTTAGTAATTAGTCTGCTCATATTTTCTATTTCTTCCTGGCTCAGTCTAGGGAAATTGTATCTTTTGAAGAATATGTCCACTTCTTCTAGGTTGTCATTTATTGGTATATAGTTGTTTGTAGCAGTCCCCTGTAAGCCTTTGTATGTCTGTGGTGTCAGTTGTAGCTTCTTTTTTTTTCCTTTGTAGTTTCTTTTTCATCTGCAGATATCACCTCACACTAGTCAGAATGGCTATCATCAAAAAGAACACAAATAACAGTAGGCAAGGATGTGGAGTAAAGGGAATCCACAAACACTGTTGGTGGAAATGTAACTTTGTGCCGCCACTATGGAAAGCAGGATGTGCTGTGTTGAGTGAATACTCAGTCATCTGATTCTTTGCAACCACGTGGACTGCAGCCCACCAGGCTCCTCTGTCCATGGGGATTCTCCAGGCAAGAATACTGGAGTGGGTTGCCATGCTCTCTTCCAGGGGATCTTCCCAACCCAGGGATTGAATCCAGGTCTCCCACATTGCAGGCGGATTCTTTACCATCTGGGCCACCAGAGGAGCAATATGGAGGTTTCTCAAAAAACTAAAAATAGGATTATCATATGACCCAGCAATTCCACTCCTAGGTATGTATCCAAAAAACCCAGAGATAAATGCTCCCCAATGTTCAGAATTACTTTATTTATAATTGTCAATGTATGGAAGCAATCCAAATGTACATCAACAGATGAATGGATTAAAAAGATGTCATACATGCACACACACATACACACCCCCCCCCTCAAGTATATAGATATTACTCAGCCATAGAAAAGAATGAAATTCTGCCTTCTGAAGCAACATAGATGAACTTGGGGGCATTATGCTAAGTGAAATAAATTGAACAGAGAAAGACAAATACTGTATGATATTACATATATATGAAATCGAAAAAATACAACAAACTAGTAAATAAAACATAAAAGAAACAAACTCATAGGGAGCAAATTAGCAGTTATCAGTAGGGAGAGGGAAGGAGGGAGGGACAATATAATAGTACTGGGGAAAAGGAGGGTTATTATGGTATTATATGAAATCATCTGCATGAAACCTTTGAAAACTGTAGAACACTATAAAATTTTTAAAAATTCTTCACCAAATTAAACAAGTTTTTAAAAAACCACAAACAGATGTTAATGGCCATAGAATTTTCTAGAATGTAATTGTTAATGTCTTCCCCTCTCAATCAAATGAGCACTTTTATTTTCCTGGAACATTAAATTAAATGTTTTTATCTTCATCCTGTGAACTCATGTCATCTGGACAGCAATTGCAGTCATTGGTATTACTCAGTTCACTGAACAATTGAGAGCTTTCAGCCTGTTTTAAGACATGAGGATTGAGAATGAAGAACATGGTGAGTATTCAAATTTATTTCAGTTGGAATCATGTCTTGTTGTTAACTTTCCATTCTTTTTCTCTGAGTCAGACATCAGCAAAGTTTTTTTCTTCTTCTTTAAGTGTCTTATATTAAATGAATGGTGTGTGAAGTACCACGCCCATGATAGAAAATCGGGTGATGGCTCCTCAACCTGCTCATAATGTACTAGTTAAAGCTGAAACTGACTTAACTATGTATGTGCAACATAAACACATATTTTATATGCACAAATGCACTGTTGCAGACATGCCACTGCCATTCAGAGAAGACTCTGCCAGTCCTTCGTCAGCTGATCCTGTCTAAACAGTCATGAGGATGTGCTGGCTGAACTTCCCACATTTTGTTGTTTGCACCCTTTCTGACTGGCAGTTAGTGGGATAACTTGCTTACACTGGGGTACAATCTAGCTACAGAATAGAATGAAGCTGGGAAGTCTAAGGGAGATTTTGCTTGCAAGCCTGGCATAATTAGACAGTGATCTAACTGATGCAGAGATTTTCTCCTCTCTGGCATCTCTTCCTGACTTTTAGAGCTGACTATGCAAACGCCATGCTTCAGTTTCTCTTCTTTGATAGTATATGAAATTGACCAGCTAAATTATTTTGAAACAAGGTAGCACAATTTTATGGGATCATGTTGTCTGCATTCCCTTAAATCTTTTTAGAAAAAGAATATTTTAGATATGCTGCAAAAGGAACCATATGAGCAGTCTTACCAGTTACAAAAAGTACAATATAAGAAAGGTACATTTGGAGCAGAAGGTTTTTGTTTTCAATCATACTCTTTGTTCTCTGTCTTCAAAGTTACTGGTATTCCAAGTGTGGGCCAGGAGTATATCCTATGAGGGTTGGACCTGCACTGATTGGCCTTAAGACTAGTAGACCCACCACAGCGCTCTTACAAAGCCATGATATGGGTAGACACATTGCATGAGTCACTGGGAAGCCAGGCAGTATAGCCAGGGTAGCTTTGTTGTATGTCTGGAGGACTGCCCAGGAGACGTCATCTGTGGTTCCAGCAACCTGGAGAGATCTGTACCTATGGCTGCTTCTGAACTCCAGGAACTGCTTGTCCAGCCCTTCCCTTGCTTACCAGCCCATTTGGGTATAAAAAGTCTTTTAACAAGTTACTAGCTATAGCTCACCTCAAGACCAACTTCTTCTTTCAATTAAGTCTTTCTTAGATAAGTGAAGGAGGCTAGAGCTTATGGGTGCTGCTGCTGCTGCTGCTGCTAAGTCGCTTCAGCCATGTCCGACTCTGTGCGACCCCATAGATGGCAGCCCACCAGGCTCCCCTGTCCCTGGGATTCTCCAGGCAAGAACACTGGAGTGGGTTGCCATCTCCTTCTCCAATGCATGAAAGTGAAAAGTGAAAGTGAAGTCGCTCAGTCATGTCCGACTCTTAGCGACCCCATGGACTGCAGCCCACCAGGCTCCTCCGTCCATGGGATTTTCCAGGCAAGAGTACTGGAGTGGGGTGCCATTGCCTTCTCCTTATGGGTGCTAATACATATCAATTATCAATAATTTAGGATAAGATCCTCCTTAGGTTTCTCATCACTGAGATAGGAACAACAAGATTTACTGAGTTATGATAAAAGGAAAATGGCCCCAAACAGAAATAACTGCGACAAATAGGAAAAAACACCAGCAAACTGCATGCTTTGCCCCAGTTTATAACCCCTTAGCCCCACCCCACACTCTCACTGGAGGACCTAGCTTCCCTTCTCAAACTTGCTAGTCAAGTATGAACTCATAAGACTGTCTCAGAGAAAAGTCTCAGTATTGTAGGTGTGAGCACTTTCAGTTTTGTGCTGAGACTTCACAGTGTTGAGGTGAGTTTGAGGGCTGGTGACACAGTGTGCTCATGACTACAATCTTCTCCCATCATCTCCACCCACTCAAGCCCTGCCCCATCTCTCCCACTTCCCCCTCACCACTCCCCCGGCCCATTCCATTATCTTTTAAATAAGTTGAGGATTTACAAACTCGTGGCAGGATGTGTAGGAGTGAGACAGTCTTGAACTCTGAGGTAAATTTGGCTTAGGTATGGAAGAAAAAAAAATTCACTTTAGGGGATTTACCTCTTTGGGGCTGTAAGAAAGAGCTAGAAGCATAACTTTTCAATGATTCACTTGCATTGCCTGAAGACGAAACTAAATACAATTAAAATGGGCTATGTTGGGGGAGATGATGATGATCCAGGCTGGGTTACAGCCCAGCCTGGTAGCACCATGCCTGCAGCTATAGGCAACACCAATTTGGATCTTTTGAGGCATATAAGCAGCCTGAAACTGGCTGCTCTGAATCAGCCCTGTGCCCAACATGTAGAGGAGTAGGGAGTCAGGGCTTTGACCAGAAACTTCCAGAGAGTGGAGCCATCATGAGGCACCAGAGCTATCCTAGGAGGAGACGGGTACACTCTTCACCAATCCCTCCACTTGCTCCCCTCCTCCTCCCACCACTTCCCTCCAACCTACTTAGTACCTAGAATGCCAATTAAAGATTCCCTTTTAGTGTATTAAGGAATAAAAGATTTTCAAGTTTTGGGGAGAGGGTAATATGGATCAAAATCCTTACTGGTTCAGTGTTTCCCCCACTGACCTTCTAGGGGAAGATCTTTTGGTCACAATGCTTTGTTGTCTTTACTTAGATGAAAAAAAAAAAAGGCAAAACATGCAGAAGCAGAATTATAAAATGCAGAGCCAAAAAGATTACTTGACATGTGAGGAAACACTGGACTAGAAAGCTGGAGGCGGAGAGAGAGGACAGAGAGCATGGGGCAATCACGTGGGAGGAGAATCTTTACGATCAGATTTTCAACATTTTGTTGTTTTATGCCAAAATATTTCTTGCTACCCATTTTGCGACTTTACTTAAGATTTCAGTGTTGAAGAGACAGTGTTTTTCAAGGCTTTCTTGCTAGATGTTTATTTCCTTTGAGACAGACGTTAAAAGATGGAGCAAAAAGGTCTAGATTCATTTTGGGTCTGTCTGCATCTTAGCATCGGAGAAGGCAATGGCACCCCATTCCAGTACTCTTGCCTGGAAAATCCCATGGATGGAGGAGCCTGGCGGGCTACAGTCCATGGGGTCGCTAAGAGTCAGACACAACTGAGCAACTTCACTTTCACTTTTCACTTTCATGCATTGGAGAAGGAAATGGCAACCCACTCCAGTGTTCTTTCCTGGAGAATCTCAGGGATGGGGGAGCCTGGTGGGCTGCCATCTATGGGGTCGCACAGAGTCGGACATGACTGAAGCGACTTAGCAGCAGCAGCATCTTAGCATAAAGGGCACGGGCCAGTCAAGTGAGACCCAAGCTTTGCTGAGATGGGCAGAGGCATGGAATGGGCTGAGGTGCTGAAAGGGAGCTCAAGTGGCGAGACATGCCTGATAGGCTTTGCCTCTCACAGCTCTGCCCTGGGCTAGCCCCACGGAGCCCCATGTTTCGGGCTTTCCATGTGCCCCTGCTGCGTCAAAGGAGTACCCAGGCAGCTGCCCACCGGGAAGTGGAGCAGCGGCAGCTGGGGGTCTGGGCAGGAGTCCAACTGCTCCAGCGGCTGCCAACGTTCTCGCCCGCCCACCCTCTCAGCCCACTAGCTGCTCATTAGGAAGCCTGAGGCCTCCGTGGTGTCCCCCACTTCCTCCCCATCCTCCATCAGAGTCCCAAGGATGACCTTGCCTGTGGTCCCCAGGCAGAGGCACATTCCCAGCTTCTCCCTTAAGGCCCGCAACAGGCTAGGACAGAGGAAACTTGGACAGGGGAAGCTGGCACTTGATCCAGCTCCCTACAAAGAGATATACAACTAGGAAACTCACTGCCTCTGCAGTGCTATCAGAAAAGAGTTTCTGGCTTGACTGAGGAAGAGGAACTGTTGTGGAAAATGCTGTTATTCATGTTCCTGGCAGATCTGTGAGCATTTTCATAGCACAGATGTAGCTCTGACCGCTCACTCTACAAATGTAGACGAAACCTTGGTCAGGGCACTGGTGAGTGTGTGCCAACTGGCAGACAGACACGGAGGGACTCAGAAGAAGGGCAAAGGGCGGTTTCTCCCTTCTGAGCACTGGAGGGGTGAGGGTGTGTGCTTTCTCCGACCCTCATCCTAACTGTGCACTCTCCATCTGAAGGATAAGTGATTTCCTGTGTTAAGTCAAACTGATCCCAAATGTTACAGGTTAAATCATGTCTCCTCAAAAGGTATGCCAAAGTCCTAACCTCTAGTTCTACAGAATGTAACCTTTTATTTAGGAATACCTCGTTGCAGGTGTAATTATTGTAGTTAAGATAAAGTTGCTTTAGAGTAGGGAATTATTGCAGTTAAGATAAAGTTGTATTAGAGTGGACCCTTAATCTAGTCTGACTGGTGTCCTTGGAAGACTACAATGTGAAGAGACTGAAGCACACAGGGAGAAATGACTGCGCAGTGGACAACGGCAGAGACTGGAGGGATGTGTCTGGAAACCAAGGAACACCACGGCTTGCTGAGAACCACCAGAAGCTAGAAAGAGGCTAGGAGAATTCCCTGAAGCCCCAGAGAGCCTTGCCAACATTTAATTTCAGATTTCTAGACTCTAGAGCTCTGTGAGAACAGATGTGTGTCCTTTGAAGCCGCCTAGTTTTGGGTACTTAGTTACAGCAGCCCTATGAAATGAGCATACCAAACAAAACTGGCCTGATAATCATGCCAGTGTGAGAAGGCAAACTAGTTCAGATCCTGGGGATCCTGCTCCCACCGGGAGCACCAGCTGAAGAACCCGTACTACAGAGAAATGCTTTTTTTGTTTTCTAGCTGAAGATGCTTCTCCTTCATTGGTCCTTGGGGGAGTCTGTGACCCTCGTTTCATGTCAAGCAGACCAGAAGCATCAAAACTTGGCACCCTGTCCAATAATAAACATGCTGACTCCTCGCGCCTTTACCCTGGGATTCAGACTTGTGGGACAAGAAAATAATCCTTAGGAGTAAAAACTCCATTATCTCTATATGATCTCAAGAGGAGAAATCCTAATCATTCCAGAAGAAAACAACCTAGTTGCCTGGTCAAGCACAAGGGTCTGGGAAGCTGATCACACTGTCCTTGAGCCTTAGATGTTCACTGACAAAGTTTGGGGCTGGATGAATATAACCTTAGCTTTTAGCCACAGCAGTGAGTGGCCTAGGAGACCCTGAGCTGTCTATAAAGCAGGCTGACTTGGCATCACTTTGGGGATTAAACAGAGGGGAAAACTGGCTGGAGAGGGTGGCAGGGTGGAGACTGCATGATCTAGGCATGATAAACCTGCTTTTGAGCCAGGTCAGGATGGTGAAGGTTAAGGGGAAAGAATAGTTTACAGAGAAAGAAGAAACTTGAACACAAGGAGAACAAGAGTGCTTCTGAAGACTGTGGCAGATTCTGAATCTGGCAAGGGAATATTTAAGGGAATTTACCTCCCTCCATTCAGGGAAAGGAGGGTTTATTCAGCTGATTTTAAAAACATCTAGGTTTCCAGAAATCTCATTAAAAAATCTCATATTCCAGGGATCTCATAAAATTAAACATTATGTAAAATAGGACAATTAAGGATTTAAGAACCAAACAGAGATTCTAGAAAAGAGATGAAGGAGTAGATGCTACAAGGCACCTGAAAAAAGAACTGTTGCAATTAAAAGCTAAGGTGAAAAGAGAAATAATCTAGTATAATTTCATTGCATACACATACAAACTAGTCTAAAGATATACTATTTTCTGGAAGTGAGCTAGAAAGTTTATCTACAAAGATTCTTCTTGAGAAATATGATGACTATATATATCCTCCTTTAGGGGTGCAATTGTGTGCCTGCATGTGTGTTTGTATGTATATGTGTGCATGTGTGGTGGGGGTCATGTATAATTTCTTCCAACTTATTGGGCTGAAATGAGGTTCAGTGTAAAGTCTGCAAATGGATTCTCTGATTTCTATAGTTATTATGCTACCCTTAAGAAATACAATGTATGTGATAGCAAGCCATGATTTTACACACAGATATATTCTCCCTTACCTACTGTCAAGTTTTGGAGCCAGAGACACAGCAGTGGGTGGTAACTAAAAGACAATCAGATCCATTGTCTTATACAGCAAGAAACAAAGATGATACCTTTAGTCCTCCAGGGGTGTAATTATCTCATGAAAACCCCAGTTAGTGGAGGAGTCTCCTTGCTATTATTAGACTTCTTTAGTTTAGGATATAAGTATATGCTGAAAGGCATTCACTGAAAATTACTCATTTCTCCATCAGTGTGTTTGAAAGCCAAGCTCTGTGGTGATTAATTTGGTCCTTAAGCAGGTGAGGCTCAATTCTGGCTCTCCCTTAGTGCAAAGCTGGACGCTGAAGGAATTGGCATGCAGCCCTTGATTGTACTTTTGTGTGTGTTCCCAGAAAACAGCAGGACTGTTCTCTTGGACAGCTAAGGTTTCTCTAAGTTCAAGACTTTGTTCCACTGACTGTTTTTCCTTCAGCAGTTTCAAAGTTCTTCGTGGCATTTCTTTTTTTAATGTCATAACTGAAGATGTAAATGTTGCCCTATTTCTGGTCAAAAGAAAACCCTCTTATCATGTCACTTGGTCTCATGTGTCCCCACCATGGTTTCTATGGAATATCTGTCTCAGAATCAAGTGTTTCAACAACAGGGAAAATCTCTGATCTGTAGATCCAAAAGGATTAACAACATTAAAGATGATAATTTTATGCAAATCAAAACTACAATGAGGTAACACCTCACACGGGTCTGAATGGCCCTCATTAAAAAGTCTACAAATAACAAATGCTGGAGAAGGTGTGGAGAAAATGGAACCCTCCTATCCTGTTGGTAGGAATTTAAGTTGGTGCAGCCATTATGGAGAACAGTATGGAAGTTCATCAAAACACTAAAAAAAGAGTTGCCGTATGATTCAGCAATCGCACTTCTGGGTATATATATCTAGACTAAACTATAATTTTAAAAGATATATGCACCCGTATTTTCATAGCATAACTACTTACAATACCCAAGACATGGAAACAACCTAAACGTCCATCAACAAATGATTAGATAAAGATGTGGTACATGTATACAATGGTATACTGCTCAGCTACAAAAAAAGAAAGTAGTAATGCTGTTTGCAGCAAATGGATGAACCCAGAGATTATTATACCAAGAGGTAAGTCGGAAGGAGAAAGACAAATACCATATGATATCACTTATATGTGGAATCTAAACTATGACACAAACCATGGTGTCCCAGATGGTAAAGAATCTGCTGGCAACGAGGGAAACCTGGGCTTGATCCCTGGGTTGGGAAGATCCCCTGGAGGACAGCATGGCAACCCACTCCAGTATTCTTGCCTTGAGAATCCCCATGGACAGAGGAGCCTGGTGGGCTGCAGTCCATGGGGTCACAAAGAGTCAGACATAACTGAGCAACTAAGCATAGCAGAGCACAGAACTTATCTATAAAACACAAACAGACTCACAGAGAGATGAGACTTTTGGTTGCCAAGGGAGTGAGGGGTCGGGGTAGGGAAGGACTGGGGAGTTTGAGGTTAGGACATGCAAGCTACTATATACAGAATAATAGACAACAACCTCTTTGTATAGTGGTGGTGGTTTATCGCTAAGTCGATAAACTCTTGCGACCCCTGGCCTGTAGCCTGCCAGACTTCTCCATTCACAGGATTTCCCAGGCAAGAATACTGGAGTGGGTTACAGTTTCCTTCTCCAGGGGATCTTCCCAACTCAAGGATAGAACCCGCATCTCCTGCACTGCAGGCAGTCTACTGCATTGTAGGCAGATTCTTTACCACTGAGCCACCAGGGAAGCCCTCCTCTGTATAGCACAGGGAACTATATTCAATGTCTTGTGATAAATCATAATGGAAAGGAGTATGAAAAGGAATGTACATATATGTATAACTGAGCCACTCTGCTGTACAGCAGAAATTAGCACACTATAAATCAACTGTGTACTAAGTCACTTCCAGTTCCAGTTCAGTCGCTCAATCGTGTCCGACTCTTTGAGACCCCATGAATCGCAGCACGCCAGGCCTCCCTGTCCATCACCAACTCCCGGAGCCTATTCAAACTCATGTCAATCGAGTTGGTGATGCCATCCGGCCATCTCATCCTCTGTCGTCCCCTTCTCCTCCTGCCCCCAATCCCTCCCAGCATCAGGGTTTTTTCCAATGAGTCAACTCTTCGCATGAGGTGGCCAAAGTATTGGAGTTTCAGCTTTAGCAACATTCCTTCCAATGAACACCCAGTCATGTGTGTTAGTCACTTCAGTCATGTCCAACTCTTTGTGACCCCATGGACTGGAACCCACCAGGCTCCTCTGTCCATGGAATTCTCCAGGCAAGAATACTAGAGTGGGTTGCCATGCCCTTCTCCAGGGATCTTCCTGACCCAGGGATTGAAAAAAATTTCTTGCAGCTCTTGCATCAAAGGCAGATTTTTTTACCACTGAGCCACAGGGAAGCCCAAATACAAAAGATGATAATTTTATATGTAAATGAAATATGTTAGTCTGTCTTAATGCTCTCACTTTCTCTTCACATGCACTTATTAGCTAGAAATATTGTGAACTTCTGCATTAGCCAAAGAACCAACTAAAAATAATATGGGATTGATGTATGGCAAAACCAATACAATATTGTAATTAGCCTCCAATTAAAATACATACATTTATATTAAAAATAATAATATGGGAAAAGATCTATTCTGATATTTAGTGGATATGGCTAACATTTGCTGGACACCTTTGTAACAGGCACTGCAGACACTTTATGCTTTCTGTAACATTCTGAGTGACTCTGCTAGGTAATTACTGTTCTGTTCACTTCCTTCCTTCCTCCTTTCCTTCCTTTCATGAACCTCAGGTACAGAAGAGTGCCATAATCACAGGTCTCAGTTTATGATACACTCTCATCATGAATCCACACAAGGACTCTTTCTTATTCTGTATAAATGTCATTCTTCCCTTTTCCTTCTGATCCCCATCCCTTCCTCCTCAGGCCCTACCCTAATGTGTTAATTTGCGTCATTTGCACATATGCATTGCTTGTCAACCTCCTAACATCCTAACAGAATTCATAGCTGGTTGCTGGGCATGACTACACCATTTAATGTTAGCCAATGGGATAAGAGCAAAAGTGATGTGTGAACTTCTAGGCTGCCCTATAAGCAGAAATGTATCTTTTCTTTTCCTTTTCCTTTCTCTCTTCCCACTGGGCAGAGTCTGACTGTGTGCTAGGAGATCAAGTAGCCACACAGGACTCTGAGATAAGAGTCATGAGCTGAAGGTATCAAAGTAAAATGACAGAAACAGGTCCCTGATGATGCTGAACCCCCTCTGGATTGCCTACCTGAATTTTAACAGGAGAAAAAAAATCTATCAGGCTTATTATTTTGGGTGCTTCTGTTACAGCCATTGATCCAATTTCCTGAACAAATGCCGCATCTTTGCAAAGCGTGTAGGGCATTTAATGTCTGCATGTGGTTCCCGTTTTAAATGGTATTATTCTGCTTCTTAGGTTTTTCACTTGGCACTATTTAAAAAAAATCTACCCTTGCTACCTGGAGAAGGGAATGGCTACCCACTCCAGTATTCTTGCCTGGAGAATTCCATGGACAGAGGAGTACATCTAATTCTTGCTTCTAAGTGCTGCAGAGAGGACCACCGTGTCCCTCTCCTGTACTTCTCCTATGTACTCCCCTAGTGGTAAACAGATTACTTCCAACTTCTTACCCCCACAAAACCACCATGATAGCCCTGTGGCATTCCTTAGGAACCTTTGAAGGAATTTCTGTTGGGTATAAGTAGACAAGAAAGATGGCTGGTCACAGAGTATTCTCATGTTTAATTCCATTCAGTGCTGCCAAATCACTTTCCAGAATGGCTCTAACAGTCTGCATCTCCATCAGCCATGCCTGAGGACTCCTATTTCTCTACAACTTTGCCAATACTTCATTATTCAAGTTTCCTTTTTTTTTTTTTTCCTATCTCAAGTGCCCTGTTTTTTAAAATCGGAATACAATTGATTTACAATATTGTGTTAGTTTCTGCTGTACAACAACATGAATCAGCTCTAATCAGCTCTAAGTATTCACATATCCCCTCCCTCTTGATCCTCCCTCCTACCTCCCCCTCCCATTCTACCCCCAAAGTCATCAAGGAGCACTGAGCTGAACTCCCTGTGCTAAACAGCAGCTTCCCCCTAGCTAGCTATTTTACACATGATAGCGTGTATATGTCAATGGCACCCTCTCGATTCTCCCTACCCTCTCCTTCCCCATCATGTCCACGTTCCTTCTCTACACCTATGTCTCTACTCCTGCCCTGCAAATAGGTTCGTCATTATCATATCCTAGATTCCACATATATGCCTTAATATACTTTATTTGCTTTTCTCTTTCTGACTTACTTCACTCTGTATGACAGGATATGATACATATATACAATGGAATATAACTCAGCCATAAAAAGAAATGAAACTGGGTCATTTATAGTGATGTGGACGAACCTTCAGTCTGTTATACACAGTGAAGTGCCCCATTTTGACTTGCAGTTCTATGATTATTAGTGTTTATACAATTATTCATATACTTGTTAGCCATCTGGATTTTCCCTTCATCATACCCTTTTCTTTCTTTCTATATATTCTTGATATGAATTTGTGTTAGTTTAGTCATTTCTATTCATGATCTTTCAAGGAAGATATTTGCAGCATCTTATTCATTGAGACCTCATAGCATTTTATATCCATTTCTCCATTAGGTCCGCAATCCATATCCAATTCCCATATGAATGTGCACGCCTGCTCCAAGCCCAGTCATGCATGCCCTTGAGATTCCCAGTGTCTTGGAGCTGCCAAGTGCGCTCAGCCCCCAGCAACTCCACTGGTGAACCAGCTCATCCCTCTCTCCCTTTCTCTCTATACTTCAGCCCCCAAATCTGAATGCAGCCATCAGACGGTGACTCTTTTCTTTTCCTGATGCCTCCTTGCTTCCACTTCAGTTAAGAAGAGAGGAGCAGGATGAGGTCTGGATTGCAGTCAGAAGCTACCACTCAAGATTCCAACAATCAAAATGGAAACTTGGACAGAAATTTAGATGAGAAATTTGTAAGGTCGTGCCTGATTTTTAAAAGTCTGACTCTTCAGGAGAAATGTGGGAATTTACAGAGCTTTTCTTTTAAGCCAAGAGGCTTCCACTGGCTAAACCTCTTATTTTCATCTTAGTGTGTACTGACTTTCTCCTTTAAAAGCCCTGCCTCCCTCCAGATTTGGGAACACTCACCTTCACCTTAGCAAAATTCGCCTCCATTTACATCAAGAGGCCCGGAAGCTGCACTGTTTCTTTATAGAGTCCTGAGAGAATGTCAGCCCTTGTAAGTCAGTGCAGCAAAACAGAGGAAAATCTTTTAATGGAACTTCACCAACTAATATACCAGGTGGGGAATAAAGCTGGCTGCATTCTTGAAATAGAAAGAGGAAGAATGTACTATTACTGGGGGACCCTGGGGTTGACCAGGGGCCTTTATAATGTAACAGTCTCCTAGGTGTCACTTCTGGCCCTAATCATAGTTCACTGCTAAGCTGCTGAGTCTGGTAGTCAGTGTTCTTCATGACCCGACCTTTTACTCTTCTGCTACTCCTGCTTAGGGAAACTCCAACCCTGTATGAATCCAGCCAGCCCTCCCTGCTCCCTAAGAGAAGCACTCCTGTTGAGCTCTTCTGGCAAAGACCACACCTGTGCTGAATGAGGCTCTTGACAAATTTAAGTTCTCCAACCTCAACTGGGCTTTGAACACTGCCTAGCAATCTTCCTGGAGAAGGCAATGGCAACCCACTCCAGTACTCTTGCCTGGAAAATCCCATGGATGGAGGAGCCTGGTAGGCTGCAGTCCATGAGGTCGCTAAGAGTCAGACAGGACTGAGCGACTTCACTTTCACTTTTCACTTTCATGCATTGGAGAAGGAAATGGCAACCCACTCCAGTGTTATTGCCTGGAGGATCCCAGGGATGATGGAGCCTGGTGGGCTGCCGTCTATGGGGTTGCACAGAGTTGGACACGGCGGCAGCAGCAGCAGCAATCTTCCTGGAGAAGGCAATAGCACCCCACTCCAGTACTCTGGCCTGGAAAATCCCATGGATGGAGGAACCTGGTAGGCTGCAGTCCACGGGGTCGTGAAGAGTTGGACACAACTGACCGACTTCACTTTCCCTTTTCACTTTCACGCATTGGAGAAGGAAATGGCAACCCACTCCAGTGTTCTTGCCTGGAGAATCCCAGGGACGGGGGAGCCTGGTGGGCTGCTGTCTATGGGGTCAGACAGAGTCGGACACTACTGAAGCGACTTAGCAGCAGCAACAGCAGCAATCTTCCCATAGTCTCAGACAACACTCATCCACAACTGACTTTGCTCTTTCTCTTTTTTATGTCACCTTCAATTTCACTCCCTCCTGCACTCTAAACACATCTTAAACTCTTACTTGACAGAGGATAAAGGACAGGATGATTTCCTCAATTCCATGCCCGCCTTCCTTTGACTTCTGTGTGCCTCATCCATCCTTACTGCCTTCTCTAGCACAGTGTTTAAAGCGTCTCTTGCTAAGTGTTTCTATTTTTGCTGGTGATTCTTAGCTGAATCAGATCCAATGCCTTTTTATAAAAAAGTATTTTGTAACTCCCTTCCCCTTTAATACTGAGAAATGAATATAACCTACCTAAATACATAATTACATTTTAATTGATTTTATGACATAATTAAAAAATAAAAGGAAAGTAATATGCTTTTCAATATGTAAAGGCTCAGGTACTATTATACTGAATACACAGTAAGGTAGAAAAATCCTTATACCTCAATGTAGAATCACTGTGTGCTAATTATGAATGTGTAGACAGATTCAGGTACTTAATCTTAGAACTCATGGGCTTCCCTGGTGGCTCAGATGGTAAATAATCTTCCTGCAATGCCCGAGACTCAGGTTCCATCCCTGGGTTGGGAAGATCCCCTGGAGAAAGAAATGGCTACCCACTCCAGCATTCTTGCCTGGAGAATTTTATGGACAGAGGAAGCTAGCGGGCTACAGTCCATGGGGTCACAAAGAGCAGATGAGACCGAGTAGGACTAACACTTTCACTTTCAGTAGGAATAAAAATGCCATTTCAAAATGGTAAGTAATGCTTTATAAAGTATTTTATATATATAAAGATTTCCTAGTGAAATCTTCCCTTGATTTATACTGTGGTTGAATCTTTGGGAAATTTAATCCATATTAAAACTATGTAAAAATTACTTTCTGTCACTGAAAAACAGTGCTAGGTTCCAGGCTCAGATAATTCTAAATAGAGTTTTCACCTTCCTGACTAGTAGCTCATTTGAAAGCTGCTTGGAATGTGGAAACTTTCTTCACTATATCACCCAGTGCAGGACGCACCACATCTCTGGACTCTGCCCATTCGATGCCTTAACAGCCCCAAGTCACCCTGATAACCCACACAATTCCAAGGTGCCTCCTGACAGTGCCACCACCCTTGTATGGATGGACCAGTTGGTATTCTGGATCTCTTTCCAGTGAGTCTGTTTCATCAGTTAGCCCTTTGTTTTCAATCTTAAACCTTTCCTTCTCTACTTGATTTTTCCTCAATCCTGTGTCATAATAAAGTCATCCCCACCCAGCACTAAGTTTTGCACTGGCCCGTGTACTGCCTCTCCCCCTGCCATCTCCCAGACCAACAGCACAGCAACCTGCCAGGGCTATTCATTTCCCCTCACCTCCATATCCTCCCTAACTCACTGTCATTTCTATCAAGGAAACCATTCTTTCAACATTTATTTTTAATTGGAGGATAGTTGCTTTACAATATTGTTAGTTTCTGCCATACATCAACATGAATCAGCCATAGGTATACATATGTTCCTTCCCTCATGAACCTGTCTCCCACCCCATCTCACCCCTCTAGGTTGTCACAGAGCATGTGAGCTCCCTATGTCATACAGCAAATTTCCACTGGCTATCTGTTTCACATATGGTAACGTGTATGTTTCCGTGTTAGTTTCTAATCTGTCCCACCCCTCAGCTCCACCCACTGTGTCCACAAAATCATTCTCTATGTCTTTGTCCCCACCGCTGCCCTGCAAATACGCTCCTCAGTATTTCTAGATCATCTTTCTAGATGCCACATATATGTGTTGCTATACCATATTTTTCTTTCTGACTTACTTCACTCTATATAATAGGCTCTAGGTTCATCCACCTCATTAGAATTAACTCAAATGTATTCCTTTTTATGCTGAGTAATATTCCATGGTATATATGTACCACAGCTTCTTTACCCATTCATCTGTTGATGGACAGCTAGCTTGCTCCCATGTCCTAGCCATTGTAAATAGTGCTGCAATGAGCACTGGGGCACATGTGTCTTTTTAAGTTCTGGTTTCCTCAGGGTATATATGCCCAGTAGAGGGACTGTTGGGTCATATGGTAGAGAGGCAAGAGTCATTGCCACTGGGACACTCTAACTTCATAAGTTCACAGACAGCAGCTGTGTGCCTGGAGATAGCTGTGAAAACGGGCAGGATATCATTCTTGTATAAAGACAGGAGAGGGATCAGCTAACCCAGACTACAGAAGCTCTAAGAACTGAGCCTTTAATGACCGCAGAAACACATTGTGCAGGATACAAAAGGTCAGGAAACATCTCAGACAGGACCTGCATTAACACAGGCACATTTTCACAGGAGTAAGGATCTCACCATTTGCCTCTGTATGTAGCCAGCATAATGCCTGGTAGGGCATAAGCAGTCAATAAATATTTAATAAATCATTAAACAAATTCTTGATTTGTAGTACCACAAAGCTTTGAGTAGCTGGCTCTGGGAATGGTATTCTAAGGTTTGTTTCTTTGTTATTCTGCCCTTGTATGCTTTTTGGCTCCGTCCAAGTTTTCAACAATGAGCACAAACTCCTTTTATAAGTCTTTTCATAGTCAGAAGTGTTTCATGGAAACAAAAGGACTGCGTAATGTAGTCATGAGGCCATGTGGGTGGTGGGGGTGGTGACACCAGGGAAGAATAAAGCTCCTGCCCACTCACTATTTCTGCACGCTGCCCAGTGAAGGAATACACCTTACCCAGAACAGCTAAGAAGGAAAGGTCATCCCTGAGCCCTGAGCGTCATCGGTGACCTCTATCCTTCTCCCTCCCACTATCCCTCTCTCTTTTGTAAAGCAGAGAACTGTGTGGGCTGCATGTGAAGAAGGTGTTGAGACAGGAAAATGATAGGGGTTTTCCATGCATTCCAAAAACTGTGCGGGAATCTGTTCTTTCCAACCAAATGAAAAGCTATTTAAAAGTCAAACCCTATTGTGAATGGTGCACTGGGGTGGATCGCTCGGGACATCCCTAGCGTGTAAGAATGAAATACTCCCACGAGGGCCAGAGAATCCCCCAGTGTACTGGCACCAAACTGCGTTTAAAGGCCATGGAATTCTGATGATAGCATTTCCCTCACTCCCTCAGCTTCCCCCAAACAACAATATCACCAAACACTTCATACAACTGCCAATGAGGAAACAATCGCCAAGGATTACTGCTGCTGCTGCTGCTAATACTAAGCAAAAGCCAGTGATGCTGCAAATTAAGGGGTAGGGGTAACAGAGAAAAATAAATGCTTTCAGATGGCATTTGAAAGGAACTGGAGCTTGTGGAGTGACAGCAATGGTGGGGGGGTGGGGGTGGGTCGGGCTCAAAATCTGAGGGGAAATGATCAGGTAAATAAGCTCTCTGCAATAGGCTGGCCACATCTGGATACAAGTTCAAGGTCATTATAACCAAAAAGAATCTTTTGGTTTTGCCATCCAAAAAGGCATCAATGATGCCATCATTTTCCAAGGTGAAGTCTCTTAGGAGAATGAAAAAGGAGAATCCCTCCTCTTACAACTATCTGGTGCTTCCCCCAACACAGCCTGTTTGCCCACTATCCAGGAAACCCAGTTCATTTGTGACCCTCAGGTCACCACTGCTGTCACCTTCTGCCATTAGCTTTTCAGTATACTTGTTGTTAATCATGTGTTTGTAAATTTTCCAACAGCTAGATTTGGGGGGGCATCTTTCCCACCTGATTACATTTCAAAATCATTGAATTTACCCACATCTCCGACCATGACCAAATTCACATCCCATATCCCCACTGTTGTTCTTGGCTTCTGCCCAGACTTGTAATGTATAAAACACAACCTCATTAACCAACTGACGTAGGATCCCAAGGTGATGCCCTCTTTTTGTCTTTCCTCCTAGTCTCTCTGACCAAATCTTTAGAATCCTGATGACAAAGTATGCTCAAGAAATGTTCTGAGTTGATTAACTGAAGATTCCTTTGGTGATTCTTTTCTCTTTATCTATCGGTATTTTCCCCTTAATTCTTTACTTTCAGTGCAGCAGCTCCTAGATACACAGAACATTGATAGTTTTAATTATCAACTCTGATGAATGTGAGTGGCAAACTGATTTGTCTAGCTCTAACCCAGTGCCTTCAAACTCCTGCAATGCCTTCTTTGAGTGTCCTTACAGCAAGTTATAGGTAAGTATTTAAACTCTTTCTATAGCCTTCACTGAGGGTAACTCCCCTTTCACACACTGTACATTTCATCTCTAAAGCTGGATTTTAAAGATAGTATAGACATATTAATAACACCTTTATTACATGCCTCCTTTGCCGGGGTCCTGCCCCGGCTGATCCAGGGTATTCGAAGCGGGGACGGCGTCGGCGACCTATTTATTTAAATATTTTATCAAAGATATAAAGAGTAATAGGATGAGGATAGCTCAGTAGGAAAATTCAGTGGAGAAAAGAGGCTGAGTAGCTTGGTTTACGCGGGAGACCAATAAAACTTCAAGACAAGAAGTTTGCACCACTTACGTAGGCCGCAGGCATCCTTCCGTTCTCCCGAAGGAGAGGAGACACTGAGGCCTCCCTGGTCGGATCTTAGAAGCCCAGGCATAATTAGTAAGCATGGTGGGTTCCGCGCTCCAGATGGAGACTCAACCAGAGTGAGAGAGAGAGCGACATGGGGAGACCAGTATTTCGAGAAACTGATCCCAATTCTTTATTTTCCATGGTCTACTTTTATACACTGAGATGTTATGCAAAAGTCACGCGGGGTCAGCAGTCCTGACTTTTATCAAAGTCAGGTGCTTCATACAAATGTATACAGAGGTCTTAGGGGTGTTACATCATCTTCTGGCCAGGGGGGCCTGCTGACAATTTACGACCCTCTCCTTGTGACAGCGGTCAGTCAATCAGGACGCTTATTTCTCCAGGGCTGATTATTCTCAAAACAGACGCCACCCAAATAAAGTTACATTCCTACAGGGTGAGGGTGTAGTGGGTTTTAGTTAAGGAAAGAATTTACTTAGCCTAAGGTCTAACATGATTAATATCAAAGGTTAATTCTATATATTCATTAATGTGTGTAAGGGCAGGGGATATGGAGACTTAGCAACAAACATTGGCTCAACAAATGAAAAACCCTTCACCAACACAATTTCTAATTAGCCCATTATACGTATACTAATAGTTTTCTAACTTTTCTAAGGAACCTGTTTTTAGAAGGTTTAAAGCATCTTGTGCCTCTCACGGCTGGGAGGCTGTGAGCGATCACATGTGGCCGGACAAGCCTGTCAGGCAGGCCAGAGAACCTTCAGAGGAGTTTGTAGGTTAAAACACTCTTATCACGCCCAGGAATTATTATAAACTGGAGCTCTAAGTTAACTCCTTCTCCAAAAGAGGTGGTGGGGGACAGCCCCCCGTAAAGTCAGAGGTGTAGGTGAGCACAAAGTAGTAAAGTAGGCAGGCTCTGGTTATGGGGGTAGATGCTCGAGGAGTTCCAGGGGGACTCCTGAGGCTCGATCCCGCCTTTGCGTATGTCGAGCCTCCTTCCTCATGACCTTTGTCACGGGCGGAGTACCTCACTCTGGCCCCCAACACTCCTTCCTGTCTCTGATGCTGTTACACTGATAACATTTATAACTACATCATCATTGAGGCATGGATGCCAGAAATAATGAAGTGTGCTTTCTGAAGACTGAAAGCAGAATAACCAAATACTGAACTAAAACCAACATCTGCTGCATTTCTTTTTAGACCCTTTTTCTCTATCAAGGGCATAGGCATGAATCCATGAGGCTGAGAAAGGCAGAGTCTAGCAACAAAAAATACCATCCTATGTTCAGAAATTGGAGAAGGCAATGGCACTCCACTCCAGTACTTTTGCCTGGAAAATCCCATGGACAAAGGAGCCTGGTAGGCTGCAGTCCATGGGGTCGCTAAGAGTCAGACAGGACTGAGCGACTTCACTTTCACTTTTCACTTTCATGCATTGGAGAAGGAAATGGCAACCCACTCCAGTATTCTTGCCTGGAGAATCCCAGGGATGGGGGAGCCTGGTGGGCTGCCGTCTATGGGGTCACACAGAGTCGGACACGACTGAAGCGAGTTAGCATAGCATAGCATAGCATGTTCAGAAATACTTCTCTCTTTGACTGTAGGTTTACTCAGACATGTCAGAAGTTTTTTTTTTTTTTTTTTAAGATGTTTGTAAGTCTTCACAAGGGCTTCCCTGGTGGCTCAGTGGTAAAGAATCTGCCTGCCAATGCAGAAGTCGTGGGTTTGATCCATGGGCTAAGAAGATCCTCTGGAGAAAAAAAATGGTAACCCACTCCAGTCTTCTTGCCTGGGATATACCATGGACAGAGGAGCCTGGAGAGCTACAGTCCAGGGGTCACAAAGAGTGGGACACAACTTTGCAACTAAACAACAACAAAGTCTTCATGCAAAGATTGGTTCCAGGCCATCATATGACCCTCAGTGTTTAAGTCCCTGTTAGCCCCATGCTACACACATATACACACAAATGTGATATTTTCAGTGCCTGCTATGTAACAGGTTCTATAGATAAGTGGTTTTAAATATATATATATATATATACACACACACACACACAATTTCGAATTTTATGATAATTCTATGAGGAACTTCCACTTAAAAGGTGGGGGGGGGAGTTGAATATTCATATTTGCATGTGCTGTGCTTTCTTGCTCAGTCATGTCCAACTCTTTGCAACCCTATGGACTGTAGCCCACCAGGTTCCTCTGTCCATGGGGACTGTCCAAACAAGAATACTGGAGTGGGTTTCCATGCACTCCTTCAGGGGATCTTCCCAACCCAGGGATCGAACCCAGGTCTCTCACATTGCAGGTGGATTCTTTACCATCTGAGCCACCAGGGATGCCCAAGAATACTGGAGTGGGTAGCCTATACCTTCTCTAGGGGAACTTCCTGACCCAGGAATCGAACCAGGGTCTCCTGCATTGCAGGTGGATTCTTTACTAGGTGAGCTATCAGGGAAGCCCTCATATTTGTATATTTCTCCACAAAGATGGTAGTAAAAGGATTTTCCTTAAAAGCATAAACACACAAGGACTAAGAGAATGGAACTGTGACTCAGAATGTGACTGTATTTTGAATATTTACCTATACCTATACAACCACAAGGTAGAAGCTGGAAGCAGATGGGAAGGTAACAGGAGCAAAATTAGCAAAACCCCCAGCACAGAGCAAGGGAAGACCATCAGTGAGCAATTTGCTCTCAGAATCCCAGAAAGGCTCAGAAACGGAAGAATCCAGGGATCTGTGGACATGGGAGTGCAGGTGGGTTCTGAAAACAGGAACACTGATTGGAAATGGGACAAAGAAAAGATCTTAGAAACATCAAGAAAATAAAGAGAACCAACAGCAAAGGAAAAACTGGTGATGTACAGAAGTTAAGGATCAGAAAGTCAGTAGATTCCTCAATGCCAATGCAGGAAATTAATGTCTGCAAAGATCTGAGAGGACATGTATTTCCAACCCAAAATTCTATATTTGACTCTCATGCAAATAACAGAGTGAAATAAAGGACTCTCATATTCAAAATCTTTTCACATTTACCTTCTAGGCATTCTTTCTCGGGAAGCTACTAGTGCATGAGGTACACCAAAGTAAGCAAAATACGAGGTAAGCTAAGACAACTAAAAACACTAAGATCCAAGAAACAGAAGATCCAGTACAGCAAGAAGGGAAGGGACTCTCTAGGAGGATGCTGAACGAAAATCCAAGAACAGTAGTAAAGACAAGATCTCAAAGCCACAATCTGGGAAAATGACTATCTCAGATGGAGCAGGTAAACCAGTGAAAGCCAGGACTCCTGGACGTGTTCACAATAATGAAAGGAGATTCCCTTCAGTGGAGAATATGGGATGGACAGTGATAAGGATGTTGAAAAGTAGTAAAAATGGAAATAATTATCATCTCCTGGAAAGACCTACCAGAAAATACAAATGTAATTATAACAAACTACATGGATTGGCAGTAAATATTTTTTACATAAATATAACAATGCAAACTTTTAATAATAATCTAACCAAAAAATACGATACAATTCTAGAAGACTTCAAAAAAGCATGTGGAACTGAGGGTATATCCTCATTTCCGATAACAAAAGTCAGAGATTATAGCTAAAATCAGAAAAGCAAGAAACTGCAGTACAAATAAGTCATTTATAAATATTGCAGTAAATATAGGAAGGAAAAGGAGGGTTAGGCTCTCAGGAAGTGGAACCAGGGCATGCAAGGTAGGCACAGGATTTCTCTTTGTTGGTTGTTATGGGCTGAACAGTGTCCCTCTCAACTCTATGGGTTAAAGCCCTAACCCTCCAGCACCTCAGAATGTGACTGTATTTGGAAGCAAGGCATTAAAAGAAGTGATTACGATCAAAGGAGGCCATACGGCTGGACCTAATCCAGTCTGACTGGTGTCCTCATGGGAAGAGATTTGGATCCCCAGAGACACACAGAGGGAAGACCATGTGATGACGCAGGGAAAAGGCGGCCGTCTGCAAGCCAAGGAGAGAGGCCTCAGGAGACATCAAACCTGCTGACACACTGATCTAGGGCTTATGCCCTCCAGAACTGTGAAAAAATAAAGTTCTGTGTTTTAAGCCACCCAGTCTGTGACACTGTGTTATGGCAGCCCAAGGAGACTAATATATGTTAATGAGTCATGTAAATATTGGACTTTTTAAATAATGTACCAATATTACTTCTATCAAATTATGAAAAATAGTTAATTAATATAATACCCATGTTGAAATAGCTCCCCTAAGAATGAAAACTAGAGGTCAGATTAGTTGAAAAATGTGTACAGGGTGACACATCTAAAACCAGGTGTGTCTCACCCTGGGTCCAGAGAGTTCCATGTATCTTCCGGGGTCCTGGAGGCCCACAGAGGCCTCAGCCCCCTTGAGTTGGCAGCCCTGGACCCTGACTGCTCACAGCAATATCCTGGACTTCCCTGGAGGAAAACACCCTTTGCATCCTTTTTTCTTAGGCTACTATTGCCATGTGACTATCATCTTGGTTACAAAGCTCTGCAGGTTGGTGATGGACAGTAAAGAATGTCAGCTCTTCAATTCTTCAAATCTTCTCATCAGTGTCCTTTTGAACACCACTGCCCAACTCAACAGTATGTCTGGGACTAATTCTGGCAGAAGGACGTGGTCCTTGTACCAGGGGACCTGAACCCAGAAGCTCTCTTGAGGTCTGCATTAAAGGATGAAACACTTTTATTTCTTTAATTAAAGAAAGAGTTCACATAGGTCACAATGCTATGAATCTGTGTCAAAACCAGAGAAGGGATGAAATTACAAAACACTCTTGGAGAACTTCCCCTCTCTTCCCAAGGATATGCAATGTGAAAAGGAGGTCCCAGCAGCAGGGCTGAGTCTTGGAGCGCCTTCCTGGCAAGGTGAGTCTGTGTTTTGAGCCCAGCTGCTGTTAGCATTTGCGTAAATCAGAGAAAAATGGAGGATGTTGTCAGGAACCAAAACTTGTGATCTTCTTCCTCTTTCTAGGTTCCAGAGTTGGTGAACATGGTGGTATATTCCACCACACCACAATTCAACTCTTGGTAAAAAAAAAAAAAAAACTCATCATTATCAGAATTGTTGCAGGAGCACTGAACACAGTGATCTTCATCAACTTAAAGAAAATGGCTAAGGCTGGCTGCTACAAAGAGGCATCTGTAGAGCATTTGGGAAGGGCTGGGAATACAGAGAATGAATTGCCAGGATTTTCTGTGTTCACGCTTATCTGACTGGCTTCAAACATGAGAATAAAAATGTTTTAGACACAAACACATACATATATGTGTACACGTTAGTGAAGTGAAAGTCGCTCAATCGTGTCCGACTCTTTGTGACCCCATGGTCTATACAGTCCATGAAATTCTCCAGGCCAGAATACTGGAGTGGGTAGCCTTTCCCTTCTCCAGGAGATCTTTCCAATCCAGGGATTGAACCCAGGTCTCCCGCATCGCAGGTAGATTCTTCACCAGCTGAGCCACAAGGGAAGCCCCGCGTACAGGTTAGTGAAGTCACTCAGTCGTGTTCGACTCTTTGCGACCGCATGGATTGTAGCCCACCAGGCTCCTCTGTACATGTTAGCTGCTGCTGCTACTGCTGCTGCTACTAAGTCGCTTCAGTTGTGTCTGACTCTGTGCAACCCCACAGACGGCAGCCCACCAGGCTCCCCCATCCCTGGGATTCTCCGGGCAAGAACACTGGAGTGGGTTACCATATCCTTCTCCCATGCATGAAAGTGAAAAGGGAAAGTGAAGTCACTCAGTCGTGTCCGACTCTTTGTGACCCCATGGACTGCAGCCTACCAGGCTCCTCTGTCCATGGCATTTTCCAGGCAAGAGTACTGGAGTGGGGTGCCATTTCCTTCTCCAATGCATGAAAGTGAAAAGTAAAAGTGAAGTTGCTCAGTAGTGTCTGACTCTTAGCGACCCCATGGACTGCAGCCCACCAGGCTCCTCCATCCATAGGATTTTCCAGGCAAGAGTACTGGAGTGGGGTGCCATTGCCTTCTCCGGTACATGTTAGAGGTTTAGTCAAAAGTCAGTGAGCACAGGTTAGAAACCCTGCTCTGCCATATAGTGAGGACACAGGGTAGTCAGTTTGTTTTTGACTTTTCTGTATTTCTCTTGTATTTCTAATTTCTAAAATGAGAAGAGGGAGAGAGAGGGGAAGGAGGTGACCACCAACTTTTGCAGTGAGATCTGGTAATGTATGTTAAGTATCTGCTCAGTGTAGAGCAAAATATCCACATTCCCAACATGTTAAGTACTTTAACAATAGTAACTATTGAAGAAAATGGAGATTTGAGATAAAAAATAAATCCCCTAGATAATAACTTGAATACTCATAGCTGACAACGTAAGGAACTTATGTTCTTTACTTTCCTTTAAGCAAAAGAAGTAAAAAAAAAAAAACTTAAGCAACAATCAGGGTAAAGATTCTCCTCTCCAGGGAATACAGGTGACTTGAGAGACAAACAGGCTTATGTTTAAATATCAGCTCTGACATTTTGAATGAGCGACCACATCTTTTTCAGCCTCCTTTGACTTCTCTGTAAAACAGAGGGGATATTGGGTTTGTGTCAGCTTGAAATGAGAAAGCTCAAAGTGTGACGAAGTCTCAGTGCTCACTATGCATGTGTGTGTGCTAAGTCACTTCAGTTGTGTCTGACTCTGTGGCCCTATGAACTGTAGCCTGCCAGGCTCCTCTGCTGATGGGATTCTCCAGGCAAGAATACTGGAGTAGGTTGCCATCCCCTCCTCCAGGGGGTCTTTCCGACCCACTGATCAACCCCGTTTCTTATGTCTCCTACATTGGCAGACAGGATCTTTACCACTAGTGCCACCTGGGCAGACCCAGTGCTCACTATACTCTTCTCTGATTCCTACCTTTTACCCCATCCTTTTCTGACCAAACTGAAAGCTCCTCAAAAGCAAGCGTCAAGCACCAGTCCTTTAAAGCAACTAAGACAGTGGTCCATAGAGAGGGGCAATTATCGCTCAGTTGATTTTCAATTTGCCTTTCTCCCTGCATGGCTGAAGGCACTAGACCTCTCCCAGACATGTGTGAATGACCTAAATAATTTTTTCTAATCTTCTCCCCTTGCTCATTAAAAGAAGAAAAACAATCCAGGGCAAAACCTGCATTTTGAAAGGATTTGATGTTATTCTTTCCTTTGTCCTGGAGTAATTCTTGCTTTCCTTGCCTTGTGCACATACTTGAACTCCATGGTGATTAAAGGTGATGGTAGACAAGCCACACCTCCACGCAGGTGTCTCCTGTTTGTGTCTAGGCTATACAAAGAATTGCTAAATTCACTCTTCTCTTTTCTCTAGCCATGGCTCTCTAGGATGTATGTTGGTGAAAAGGGAGTATAAAATTAAGCAGGTACTCTGTATTTACAAAACACAGCAAAGCTACCTGTCCCCCAAAGCAGTCAACCTTCCCATAAGGTGTTGGGTATCCTATGGGATCTGGGTGTAGTCCATTGTTCTCCATCTTTTCCCAGGAGACACTGCACATCATCACAATTCACCTGAAGACCATTTTCTGTGTTCACTCTTGTTTGGCCTCAGGTATTCATTTTACTCTAAATCCATGCTTCACAAACATCTTTGTGTATGACCTAAAGCAAGAAATATATTTAACCTGACAGCTATGCACATACACATAAGCACGCATGTACAACTACACACGTGAATGAAACAATAATTTTAGAAGACTAAACTTACTATGTGTGGTAACAGCAGTATTTTCTGTTCCATTTTAGTTCTTTTAAGTTTTAGATGCAACTAAACTTTCAATGCAACTCTCTTTCACAATCCATTAATGGTTCACAAGCTGCAGATGAAAAGTACTGTCTAATGTTTATAGTGAGATTAGCATTTATTAATTCATTTACTTTCATAACACTGTGAAAAAATTAGATTCTAATATCACAATTCCCATATTTAAACTGAGAAAAAGTAGGATTCAGAGATTAATTAACATGCCTATAGTCACTCAGCTAATTGGGGCCAAAGTCCCAACCTTTTCACTATGCCAGGCATGCCACCCCCACCCAGACTCCCTGGCACATTGTTGGCACAGATCATGGGGGTGTTAGTCAGGATTCTTTCAGGGGCAAGTAATAGAAAGTCCAATTGAAATGGCATCCATTATAAAAACTGGTCCTTATCTTAAATAAGTAGCTTAGAAGTCAAGTTGATTATATTAGCAGCTTGAAAAACACCTTCAAAGACTCACGCTGTCTTCAGCTCTGTCATCCTTAGTATGTTCTCTCTGTTTTCAGATAATTCCTCTCATGGTCTTAAGATAACAGTCCAACCATGGCAGCCTAAGGAACCATTTCCAAAGCTCAGCCCCTTCTTTTCTCCTTCTGTAAGAGTGAGGAAGACTTTCCCAGGAGTTACCTATGTTTCACTGTCCAGAAAGGCAGCCCTGCAAGCCAGTCCTAATCTAAACACTGGAAAGGATGGAGGGATTCCACAAAAGGCTCAGAATCAGCCCACAGGACTGAGAAGAGACCAAATCCCCGCAGAATTCCTTTCCTTCACAAGAGTCAAACACATTCCAACTTCCATTCCCCAGGATGCACACAGAGTAGAGGATGGTAATGACAGAGTGAGGCAAGCGAGAGCATCCTTTACAGCGGGTGCAGATAAAACTTCCCGGAAGGTGATGGGTGCCACAGCATCTCCCTTACTCTGCCTGGTTAGATGAACTAATCCCTTCAACTTCTACTTGGGGTGCTTCCTCTAGCTACCTCTGGTCCCTTAACTGTGTCACTCCTGTTTACCCAATCTCTAATCCACTCTAGGCCAGTCCATACTCTCCCTGTCCATTCTTCATCATTAACCTCATTCTTTTGGGCGATTATCCACCTGTCATTCTTTTCCTGTTTAATGAATACCTGCTATATGACAGATGGACGCTGAACTAAGCTATAGGAAAACAAAGATGAGGGGGCAGTCTCTGCCTATAATATCCAGGGGCCTTATTTAAACACAGTGGCACATACACATATATACATATAGTAGTAATAGTGTTAGTCACTCAGTTGTGTCTGATTCTTTGGGACCCCATGGACTGTAGCCTGCCAGGCTCCTCCATCCATGGAATTCTCCAGGCAAGAATACTTGAGTTGGGCTGCCATTTCCTTCTCCAATATATACAAATATACATACTCAAATTTGGCATCTGAATGTAAAGGATGGCATGGAGCTCAAAGTCTTTAGGAAACAGAGCTGGAGGCAGAGGTCAAAGTGATGGGAGTTTATTTGGGAGGTGCAAACCCTTGGGCAGTGGGGTGAGAAAAAAAGGATTTAGGCTAAAATAAGCAAGGAAGGAAGAAAAGGGAAAGAAAGGGAAGCAGGGAAAATGGGAAGCAGTGTGTTGTGATGTTTTAGCACTGGCTCCTGCCTCACAAGATGCCGCCAAAAGACATTGTAGACAGCTTGGGAGGTGCTTTCACTGATAAGAATACAGGGGTTGTCTCAATGGCTTCAAGGGGAAGCTGTGCCTCAGAGCAGCCCAAGGACAGAGAAGGAGAAGTTAACCGGCCTGGTTCCCTTCCATCTCTGGATTCCCAATGGTCAGAGTTAACCCCCTGACTTTCTGAGTGTGTCATCTGGTCCCTTTGGTGGTTCCATGTGATGCCAGATTCCAAGCCTTGTGTTGTGCAGTTTCACCCAATTACAAAAGCAGAGGGGCACACACTGCATGACTGAGAGCTGGAATGGGGCAACTGAAGCTGGGGTACGGGTGCTCAGTCTTCATCTATTACACTGATGGTCCTGCAGGGAGAATGTGGATGGTATCTTCTCTCCTTTGAATGTCATATTAATCGTATCTCCTTTAGCCCATGCCAGCTTGTGCTATGTAATACTGTAATTTACCATAAAAATATATATTTGGTCTTCTTCCCAGTTTCGGGTATAAAGCTCCTAGCACCCTTGGAATTTCCTAAGTGTTAAAGAGTAATTAAGTTGTCTTTTACTATGTTAATAGTGGCTTGGAAAACACTTAAGGATGGGGTCAGGGGGACCAATTTCAATCCCACCCACGGCTTCCAGGGAGAGGAGATGGATATTGATTTAATCTCCTATGGCCAATGATATACTTCCTCATGCAATGAAACCTCCATTAAGAAAAAAAAAATGGGGTTTGAAGAGATTCCAGGTTGGTGAACACTGTAGATTTGGGGAGAGTGGTGTGCTTGGAGAGGGCATGGAAACTTCTGCCATTTCCGCATCCCTTGTTGAATGTATCTTTTCCATCTGGCTTTCCTGAGTGATAGCTCTTTGTCATAAACCAGTGACCTGGTAAGTAAAATGCTTCTCTGAGCCACTCAAGCAAATTAATGGGCTTCAAGACAGGGATGTCTCTGGAACTCCAATCTATAACTTGTAGGTGCAGTTGACAACCTGGCTTGCCACAGGCCTCCAAAATGGAGGAGGCAGGGATGGAGGGGTGAAGGTGGGTGTCTCTCCATTAATAATACTGAGTCTTGTGGATGGAAACTGGCTTGTTAAACATATGTTTCTACTGTTTCTCCAATTGCCATTAGCTATACCATGTCACCTGCTGAAACTCCTATAGTAACATGCATCCCTTTGAGTAAATGCAATAAATTAGAAACGGGGTTGAGATGATTACTTCTCCTTTTTTGCAAAGCCAAAAGAGGAAAAAACAACTCCAAGAGGTCTTGAACAGTGTTTCTCTAACTTCATGGTGCAGAAGAGTAACAGGATGACTTGTTAAAAGACAGATTCTGGGACCCACCCCTAGAGATTCTTACTCTAGAAATCTCAGTTGGGACTTGATAATCGGCATTTCTAACAAGAACCCAGTTGGTTCTGATCAGTTAAAGGACCACATTTTGAGGAGTGCCAGTATCAGCCAAGATAGAAGAGGCAAATATTAACATCTTGACTTAAATCTTTACTGTTTTTGTTCAGTCACGTCCAACTCTTTGCAACCCCATGGATTGAAGCACACCTACTAGCCGGGCTAAAAGAAGTATGTTTTCTTCAAAAGATACCACCTAGGGTGGCCATGTACATATCTAATCTGGAGATATGTACAAAATACTGATGAAATACATTTCTAGGCCCAAGATGGAGTGGCTTCTGCCTGAGACACTGCCATCAACAAACCGAAATATTACAACTTTCATGTTCCTCCAAATGCTTCTCCTGAGCAGATATGCAGCATATCCCAACAGCCAATCCCCCAAAAACAACCCACCTCTGGCTTCTCACCCCAAACAAGGTTGACTATTTGTCCCCAGCCATGCAGATATTTGGGCAGAGGAGCCTGGTAGGCTGCAGTCCATGGGGTCGCGAAGAGTAGGACATGGCTGAGCAACTTCACTTTCACTTTTCACTTTCATGCTTTGGAGAAGGAAATGGCAACCCACTCCAGTGTTCTTGCCTGGAGAATCCCAGGGATGGGGGAGCCTGGTGGGCTGCCATCTATGGGGTTGCACAGAGTCGGACATGACTGAAGCGACTTAGCAGCAGCAGCAAGCAGTATTTTCTATTTGTCTCTTCCTTGCTCTTTATTCTTTATCCCATAAAAGCTTCTTGCTTTCTGCCCTCTTTGGCAGTTCTCCAAAAGGAGATTTTCCATTTCATTAAAGTTTTTTAGTACCACCCGAATTGACTTCTTTCATCATTTTTAAACAGTTTTTCAGCAACAAAATTGTTTCATAAAAGTTTTTGTAAAACACCACAAAAACCCCAACCCAGCAGCACATCCACCTTAGGTATTAATCTGCTCAGCTAAAGTAACAAGATCTTCTAGTTTCAAAGAACTGAATGCCATCTTCCGGTACACCTGCTTATTTTATGCCTAAGAACTGTGGCCCAGGAGGTGTAAATATCTACCAAAATGGCAAAATCCTACTAAGACAAACTAGAATTACCATGACCACCATGGGGAACTTTCCAAAGAGACAATTATCGTTCATTTAAGAAGTGCACCCGAGAGTGTTGCCCAAATCAACAAAGAAAATGGGATATCTATTTTAATTGACATGCCAAAGCCTCCAAAAAGCAAGGCTGCCCCAAAGCTTCATCGAATGTTTCATTATAAAAGGCGAATGAAAAATTAAAGACCTGTCTAAAACAAAACATCGAAAGACTAAGGTGACTCCTACCACCAGCCTCTATCCTCTGTTATGTGAGTACTCACTAAGCTTCCAGTGAATTGCTTTTCCACTCTGAAGAGACCAGAAGACCATAAATAAAGTCCACTAAATAGTTTTAAAGCCAGAAACCTAGAACGCTCCCCTTTTTTGCACCCTCCTGGGGTCCATGGTCAAAACTCTCCATGCTCCCTCACACAGTAGTGTCCGACTCTTCGTGATCACATGGACTGCAGCCTGCCAGGATCCTCTGTCCATGGAATTCTCCATATAAACATACTGGAGTGGGTAGCCATTCCCTTCTCCAGGGGATCTTCCCAGCCCAGGGATTGAACTCTGGTCTCCTGCACTGCAGGCAAATGCTTTATCACTGAGTCACTGGGAAAGGCCCCATCAAAACACAGGCCCAAAGTTCTCTCATTTGCATTCAGTCAGGATACAAGGGGAAAAGTTTTGTCAAATCGTTCCATAGCAACTCCCTCCTCAAAAGAGGGTCCCTCCTGGGGTTAACCAAACTCCCAGAAATTCTCCAGTAAACTGCTACTGGTTATTTCCTCAACAGCCCAGGGGAAGCTAACATTAAAATTAATGAAAAATCTTGTCAAATTCTAGTAGACACAAGACTACATTTGTCTGGAGGCTGCACATGGGCTCCTAGGATAAACAGCAAAAGCCAAGGAAGGGTGAAGATTCTTACCAGTGTCTGCTCTCCTCAGTCTCTGCGGTGACCCGTTGAAAAAGGTAACATTTCAAGTTTTCCCTTCCTTTCCAAAGCCTCGGTCATTGACTGGGGACCCTTTCTCACCCAGGAACAGCTGTTGCCTTACTGTTTGTTTCATTTGTGTCGTGTCAAAATGGCGTGGCTTTCTGCTTGCCCGAGGAACGCAAGTTGTCAGTTCTTACGTGTGCAGGCAGCTTAATCATCCGGCTGGGGTCGGGTGGGAAGTCCAAAAATACAGCCGGACAGAAATGTAGGCTGCACTCTGTTTGCCGCTCAGATAGAGTGGGACAGGGGAAGGGTTGCACTTCGTTTGTGGCTAGAGTTTTACTGAGTATGCCCAGCTTGGAGGAACTGTCTAGGTCTTTCTTTGAATTGTCTTTGAGAGTGGCTCCGGATCTTGGGAGGCAGGTGTCCTTTGCAACCATTGTGGCGGAAAGATGTAGGACCCCCAAACCGGGATTCCCGGCCTCGGCGGATACAACATGCCTGACAAGAAAGCAAAGAGCCCAGAAACTGTATGGAACCACCACTGCCTGGACAACACCAAGGTGTGCTTATACTCGGCTGGAGATGAGAGAACTTTTATACTGGAAGGGAGAGGGGATGTAGTAATAAAGACAGAGATGGCAATTCTTTAGTAGAATGGGGACACAGAGCCCACGTTAACTGATATAAATAAAGCAAGCAGTGTATCTTACAGGCTTGAGTTCGTGGGCTGAGCTTTACACCCATTGCACTGAGTTTGACAATGAGTATTTGGAAATACAAGAATACCTACGACAGAAACAGCCTCCAAATCTGCAAACTGGGGAAGCACAGGTGGAATTCCATTAAAATAAGGCTGTGTGTGTGCAGTTTGTCCCTGTTAGGGATGGTGCTGTCTGGTGACACGGAATGTTTTGCTCTTGTAGGCTCAGAGCTGTGTGTGAGATGTTTCCAGATCAAAGATCTAAACCCAGGTAGACTCAGCACACCCAAGTTGGCCTAAATCAGCCTAGGGGAATACAGGGAAAAAGAAGGGCAACTTTTCTTTTGTTGTATAATCTCACTTAGGGGTGGTAGACTGAGGAAGGGATTTGCGTTTAGATCAAGCATTCCTGGAAGGGATGATTTGGGCCTCTGGAGGCTACCGCTGCTGTGGTTGCCTGTGGTGGTGGGAGAAAATGGTGAGGAGGCAGAGCACAGCTTATTCTATTTAACATTATTCTACTAGTTAAGATTCAGGGCTTACACTTGTGCTGATTGATCATGAATACTGATTTTCTGCCATTCAGGAAGAAAAAAGAATTTGTGAGGAAGAGGCAGAGTCATTAGTTAGCAACCAGATAGAAAACTGTGAACTCTCTTTATCTAAACAACCAGACTAATTTTATGGTATCAACCCTAAATGTCTTGATCACCAGATTGCATTACATCCAATATCAATTTGGTAGTGATATTCAACAAGTATTAAACACCTACTGTGTACCAGGGATCCATTTGAGGTGTGAGGGATATACTGGTGAGCAAAGACTGGACTCTCGTGAAGCTCTGTTCTGGTGGGAAAGAGACAATAAACACATAGAAAGTGAAGTCGCTCAGCCGTGTCCGACTCTTTGCGACCCCATGGACTGTATGTAGGCCATCAGGCTCCTCCATGCACGGGATTTTCCAGGCAAGAGTACTGGAGTGGGTTGCCATTTTCTTCTCCAGGGGATTGTCCCAACCCAGGGATCAAACCTGGGTCTCCCGCATTGTAGGCAGATGTTTTACCATCTGAGTCACGAGGGAAGTCACATGTCAACCTGTGGTGTTATAAAGGGAAGAAAGCAGGGTTACAAGGTGAAGAGCAAGGGAGCAGGAGTGCTTTTCTTCCATTTCTCCCGAGGTTTGGAGCTCATTTGTACCTCAGGACTTTTGCAAATGAAGTTTTCTCTGTCTGGACCCTTCTCTTCCTTTTGACCCTGTCAACTCTTCCTTTTTGCCAAGTTACCTTTTGAGCTCCTTCCTCTCTGGAAGAGACCAAGCTCAGGTTCTTGTTCAATCACAGCACCTCAGCTTCTTTGCTGTACTAAGGACACTTACATGCTGCATGGGAACTGTTCAATGCCTTTGTCCCCTCTAGACCTTAACTCACAAAAGCTGAGTTATGTCTGTTCATTGATGAATCCTTACAGTCTTGGAGTTTGCAGAGTAGGGACCCAGCAAATAACTGTTGAGTATCTGAATAACTTTCAGTATGCCAGAACAATCAGAGAAGTTCCCTTCCCAAGCCTTTTACTGTGCTTATCTTATAGGCCATCTACATAATTTGGCCTTTTTACTCTATAGCAAGATTAATCTACATAATTTGGCTTTATTGGACTGTAAATATGTAGTAATATATGATGTCACTATCCTTTATTTCACCTTAACAATCCTCATGGCTCTTGGAAACATGTGCTGAATGAACTACGAGTTAAAATGAATACTCTTATTTGTAAATGATCGAGTCATAAATAGGCAGAATCAACCCATGCTTTTATTTCCATTGCATATAAAAATTTCATATGAAGGTATTGATGTACAGTACTATCCCCATGGGCTGTAAGAGAGGCTAAGAAACCACTAAAAGAATCATCATTTGTAATGCTCACACACAATTGACCACTCTGAAAACATATCCAAAGAAATCAAATTTAAAACAACTAAAATCAGTAAGGATTTTTTTTCTTTTTTGTAATTATAGTGTCCCCATTGTACTGTTTAAAACAAAAGTAATCAAATTCCTTTGGGCCAGGGCTGCTAAAATCTACAGTTTGTGTCAAAAAAGAAAATGAAATAAAATAAAAGAAGGCTCATTTTTCCTAGAAAAAGATTCTCTCCTTTCACTAAGTTGCACATCCTGAGGGCTGGGCAGCAGTGGAAAGAGGTTTCCACATCAGCCACTGGGAATTTTTCATAGCTTTCGGGAGCTGGCCTCTGCGCAAGGTTAAAATTTAAAATTCTAAAGCAAGTTAAGTTTCGCAGAAACACACATTCTAGAGAATGGTGACTCCACTATGCTATGTGAACTGGCATGATATAAAACTTTCTGTTAATGTATGAATTTACATACATAAGGAAATTTGATTCATCTTACTTGAAGAAAAATTCCATGGTTTAAAGAAAATGACCTTTTTCATATTTTGTTTTCCTAACATGGCAGGAAGCCAAATAATAAAGTACTAACATGCATGGCCTATGGCTCTAGTTTCAAATCAAGTTCATTTGTCCATGTGCTCAAGTCGAAAAGACTTTTAATAATTACTGGACAAGAATAATTTCCCCAGTAGTGTTTGAAAATTAACAAAAAGAAAAAATCAAATGTAACTAACCGAAGCAGCTCAGTTAGTATCTTATTGGAAAAAACACCATCATATATGCTTTGGTGCTTCATGGCAGAAAGCATTTAAGGGCTTGTCTCTCAAGAGTCTCAGAATGCTCTAGAGGTTGACCATGGTTCTGTACAATCCAGCTGCTGCCAGAAACCCAATTGATTCAAAGCTCAGATGTAAAATGCCCAGCCCTAACCCCACCGTTACCTTACTTTCAAATGCAGCAAAACAGAAGAAAATATTGGTTAAAGTTAAGGCACAGCCCTGGGACCAAAGACCTGCAGCTATGTTTTTATATTTTATATACCTTTATGTATTTTATAGTTTTCTTGAATCTTCCATAAACAAGCTCTAAGGTGACAAGACTATTTTATAGAAGAAAAGAAAATGTACAAGGAGTATGTATACACACCATTCATTCTCTCACCAAGAGTTTCCAAATATATCAACACCATCCCAATTCGGGATGATGTTTTAATAAGAACTGATAATTTACAATTAACATTACAGTATGTACATTACAATAAATACATGGTTGTAAACAGACAAACAAGACTGTATTACAGGTAAGGTCATTTGGTGAGAAAAAAATGCATGGCACAAAAAAATAAATAATGCATTCAAAAAGCATCATAAAGCTTTCGGTAAAATCCACTTCATTCAAGTTTTTTTTTCCTTGTCTACAATTTGTTCTATCTACATTATTTTCTTGTGAATTTTAAGTGACATAAAAGAAAAGAAAATTAAAACAGCATTATTATGTTTAGTAACTTGCAAGCTGAAATGTACTGGTTTTATGCAAACTTAGACATTTTCTTCCCCATACAGTACCCAGATACTGTATTTTCTTACAACATTTTAGGAAATGTAAAGCCACTTATAAAAGGATATTCTTTTTAAAGCAGTGTATAATTCTGAAGCACACTTTGGCGAGAGCAGAGGAGAGAAGAGAGGAGAAGCAGATTGTACAGTGCACTAGTCCCTGTCTTTTGGATATTTTTTCCTAAAATTTGATTGTCCATCATTGGGTATCTTCACACATGTGACCATTAAAACCAACAAATTGAAGAAATAAAAGGAGTCTCCCTTTTTTAGTGCTGTTATATACCTTTTCAGGTCTGGATTTGTGACATATTGCTGTTTTAATTTTTTTTTCATTCTTAAGTTCTAGGCACTCTGTGGGGTAGCAAGCATGAGGAAAGGGAGGGATTGAGAGTATTTGGGAGAAAGGAATAAACCTTAGATTCTTTGCCTTTTCTTCTAGACCTCCATCAGGAACAAAATTAAAATGCAAACAAGTTTCCAATTGTTCTTGTGAAACCACTTGCCAAACATAAGACTTTATTTGAAAGATTACTGTCTGAATTTTACAGGGGAATCTGATAATTAATTGGTCAATTCCTGTCTTGTGCTCTATGTCGAAGTTCACAGCTACCTAATTTTTCTATCAATGTTTCTAACCAACTGTGGCTCTCAGGGGATTAAAATAGTATCTTCAGCTTGGGTCATTTCCCTGGCTGATGATTTAGTGATTGAGACATCCACAATATCAACATTTTTCAGGATTACAATTCCATTTACTGTTCTATTTTCTGTTTGGTCAGATATTCCTTTAGCCTCTACTTGAGTTCTTGGATATCACTGTGAAAAATGATTATTTGGGCTCCAAGCTCTTCACAGAGAAGGTAAACATTTTTTAAGAGCTGAAATGGGAAGAAAGTCCAGACTAAATAAATGCCCCAAGATGCCAATTAAAGGTAAGTACTGGGAATCAATCTCTAAAATTGCAATACAATTCTTGATGCTAAATTCAGCCAAGAGTGATCTCTACTCTTGAAGATTTAGTCAGAATCTTCTTACCCAACTGAGTAATTTAAAATGGCATCACATCACCTAATCTCTGGTGCTAGGGGCACCATCAACTTCTTTTCATCAGCGTATTTAAAGTTCTCCTCCACTAGATGTACTTCTGGATCAATGATAACTGATAAAGCAAGAAATGCTATTATGTGTTATGTGGCTGTCCTTTAAGGAAGAGTCATTGCTACACTTAAAATCACGTCTCAGGAATATTCCTCATACAGTTCTTAATCCCGTGGTGAAATCATAGAAACAAAAGAGCATTCATTGTACTGGTGTTCATTAATATATTCTACTAATATTGTTAAAAATTACCTAGCTAGCCATTAACTTTTCTTTGTAAATCAAAAGTAAAAGCTAGTCATTATATACGACCTCATGGCAGAAAAGAATGCTAACTCTAACTTGACTACCTGTTCTTTGCATCCATCAGAATGGTGGTGATATATTTGATAAGACCCCACGTGGTAAATGTGGACAGAGGTTCAAACACACACTGAATAATGAAGCAGCACAAGGGGAAAAAGGTTTTCTTACTATAACTGACTGTGAAAATAATAAAAATGAACATGAAATGTGTGGGTTATTACAAAGACATGCATTTGTGAAATGAGGGTCTACCACCACAGCAAAAAGTTATCAGAAGACACTAAGTGGGAAAATATCTAAAAAAGACTGACCATTTTAGCTACTGGGTATTTATATATCTCCCACTTGCTTCAGATAATACCAACTGATGACTGAGTGTCCACGAGGCTTGAGATACATTAGACAGAACACACATCAGAGTATTATGGAACACGTGTTCACTTTGCACACGGTGAAGAGAAATGTCAGTGGGGAGCAACTCTGCGTGTCTGAATAGACCAAAATGAAGAGCCAGCAAATGAAGACCTACAAAAAGGGTTTCCTGCAACATAAAGTCAATTTTTGTTTTTAAAATATGGAAGTCATTGGTATATAAAACAATGGGTCACTACAAATCAGTTAATTGCTATGAAGTCTAAGGTGCAAGTAAAATTTGTAAATTAGGTTTATCCAGTGTAGCACAGATTTGTACTGAAAACTTGCAAGTTACTCCTTAGAAAAAAATAACCAGTGGCAGATGAAGTTCTGAATGTAGTTTTTTAAATATAATACCTCAATACATTTAATAATAAAAGTAAGCTCTACAAAAAATCTGTTTTACATATCATACAAAATGTAGAGGTCAGTGCAGCTCACCGAACCACACTATTCAGTCAGGTATCAGGAAGACTTGAAATTAGAAAATTATGCAATTTCTGTGGCTCATCTTTTTCCTGGTAACAGCTTCACACTATGTCCTGTTCCTGACCCATTCGTTGCTTCACCCATCTGTTCACTGCATCCATGTAATAATGCCTTCTTTCTGCTGAAAATATTGCAAACAAAAAGAAAAAAAAACCCCAAATCATCTTAACTTTGGGGCTGCCCAATGAGCCACACTCCCTAGAAAACACTTAAGAGTTGATTTTTCTCGGTTTCTTCAGCTTGATGGAGCCGCAGACCTGTGACAATGCTGTCCATGAAGATGTCCCTCTCATTCTGATGACATGGAGGTGAAAAAACTGGTGACGATATTCCTGAGCGCCAGACTGAATCGTCAAGGTCAGTTTTGTTCCACAAACATCCTGGCAGATGACAGTGAGGTGTGACCGTGGTTGTGGCATGTGACATGCACTTTGGAAACAACGTTTCTACTTAAAAAAACAAAAAAACACAAACGAAAGGCATGGAAGTCTGGGCCCTGTTACGTGTCTGGGGAGGGGTCCCCGATGACACAGGCCTCGGGCTGGCTCTCCTCGTCCGCCACGGCCTCCTCTTCCACCTGCTCATCCAGGGGGATCTCGGTGGACTCCGAGTCCTGAGTGCACAGAGTCTTCGAGTCGCTGCAGCTAGTGTCTTCTTCAACTTGACTCCCACTGTCCTTCTCGGTGTCTGACTCGCCGTCTTCCTCTAAAGTCAGTTCAAACTGGAACTTCTCTGTCTGACCCTGCCTGCCCTCCTCCTGGTCATCGGGCGCCGGGGAGGGGCTCTGAGGAATTGTGCTCTGGTACCATTCGCGATTGTCCTCCAAAGTGTCCAAAATGTCCTGGGCGTCAGGATGGACCAGGTCTGCCCACGTCTCCCACAGAGGATGAACGATATAGTCTATGAAGCCCACCTGGTTAAAAAAAATATATCCAATGTGAGTACAGGATTAAGAAACAATGGAAAAGATTAAAGAGACCCAAATGTATTCAATTTATATACTGAATTAAATTTTTATATATGATATATAGAATTTATGTAAAATATATAAATGTAATATGCTTTACAAATATAACACTGAACCGAAGACTATTAACCTTAGTCTGATAAAATAGTCACTATTTTAGGTAGCAGACTGTATGACAATGTTGTTATGAGCTGCAGAAAACAACTAATAGCTTATAGAATTCTGAGTCCAAGAGCAGGTTTGTGATGTAAAAAACCTCTGCTTATTTACCTTGCTTGGTTTGAGGCTTGGACTTGATTTTAGAATAGTCCATTTATAGGTGGATCCAGATACACCGAAATAATGCCATGTATTCCACATGGATTCAAAAAACTTTATTCACTTATGAGAAGAGGTAGTTGAAATAATTCTACACATATGAATATGCTATACAAATCGAGTTATAATGAATAAATATACTGTTCTATGAATAGATATATGACCATACGGATATACATCCTAAGAATCAAAGAATTTTGAGGCTTGCAAACATGAAGTGGGAATTGAGCTTGTCAGAAAGAAGGTAATTAAGATCACCCCATAAAAGACTGAAGGAGGTGCAAACAAAGTAACCAAATGTTCCATGTAGCTGTGTTCTCTCTGAAAGCTTAAGGCATCACCTGTGATTTTTCCACAGATGCGTTGTGCTTGTCACACATGGGGCTTATCTCCATGCCCCGCTCCCTCTCTCGGTCCCCTTGGCGGAAGAACTCCTCCATGATGCGGTCCGTCCACTGGCGGTACAGCTGGAGAGGCTTGGTTGGGTTGCTCAGGTCGGCACAATGCACCATGTTCTGAAGGACCTAAAACAAACCAGTGCATGCTCTGTTTAGCACCCACTCCTTTTTTTTAAACTGGAAATTCACATCAGGTGACTGTGACACTTAAAAATACATGTTGTGTAAGAGTCGTTCCAGACGGCTCAACCATGATGTGTCTGTGTATGGTTCACACTTGTATTAATAGTCCCAAAGTATGCCACTTCTACCGCATCTAGGTATCATGAGAGAAACTGTTTACATGCTCACTTCATTAAATTCAGAGCTGCTTAAGTGGTTGGTTTTGTGGGATATTATTTTTTTTAACGCTCTTCCACTTGCAAAGGCCAATAGGATTTTGTCTGGTTAATTCTCAGCATGAAGAATCTGGATAAAAATCCTGCTTATAACTACCAAAATTATAAGCTGGGAGAAAGGAGACATAAATCCTATCTAAGCTAGACACACAGACATGAGTGTGTACACACAGACACAGAACAAAGTCAAATGCTTTACCTGGATCCTATCAGAATAATTATCAAGAAGAAGAACTCCAGAACTCGTCACTTTCTTAGTTTCAACCATAGTTTTCAAATCAGCCAGTAGATTCATGTGCTTTGACATGTCTGTGGCAAGTACCTTAAAAGACAAACAGTGTTTTAATAAGTAAAAAATGCCCAGAGGAAAAAAGTCATAATTTGCACATGAAAATATCATGGAGAACATGAGAAGAAATGGAGAACAATTCTGTCATCTAATAGCCCTGTGCGGGAATCCTTTACTACTTCTTGGGCCAGAATCTACTCCTCTTTGCTGTCAAGTTTCCTGGAAGCTCAGATAAATGTGTACAATATACAGAAACATTAATCACTAGCAGCCACTCTCATGGTGATAAAAAGGGCTCTTTCTCTGGATAAGACATCATCACATTTTGAAGTTTTTTAATTTCTTGGACTAGAAAGTGGTTACTGGACTACAATGGAGTGATTCACAGGTTGCTTACAGAATACTTTAGGAACAATATTCTGGTTAATTTTCTGCTTATCTAAGACATGTAATGTCTCCATTTCTCTGCATGTACAAAGCTGAACAGATAAAGTTTCTGATAACCAGAGATTTCCCTGTGTCTCATGAAAAATGCATAGAGAAAAGACGAATGTCATGGAAGTTTCTGCATGGCACTTCTGCTGACAGAGGTTTTTTCATTATTCTTAACTCCAGACTGTTAGCAGCAGAGCATCACTGCCAGCAGCAAGGCCAGCCTCTGGGACAGAAAGGGCAGCAATATCTTGAAATGTACAAGAAACTTTTATTTGATTGTCATCTCTTTCTTTTTTTAAGAAAACATCATAAATCACAGTTCTCTTTTTTGCTTTTTATCAGTTACTCACAATGTCAATGACCATCTTCCTTAATGACTGTCTTTGCTTTTTGGTCAAATTCTGGAAAATGTCACAGTTTTCTTCCTGAAGCAACTTAAAGCCCACGGCCAAATGATGGTTCTCCAGGACAGAAGAATCATTGTACATCAAGGCAAGTTCAGAGTCTTGAAAGAAAGACAAGAGGTAGAAGGTCAACAAAGCCATTTATGCTAAGTTTATCTAATTTTTCATATTCTGAGATATCTGGGGTTTTAGGAAGCAATTTCTCCTAAATGTTTCTACTTGCATTCCCATGACATTACAACACCTAGAAGAGAGTCCCCTAGAATCTTGAGAGTGGGCTTAACGCTCTTGGCAAATGATAAGTCAGTTCACACTGAGGCTTCGCCTTCTTCTGTTCTAAAGGGAAAGAAGAGTTACGTGAGATTACCCTGAACCTCCTCTCCAGATCTGCTAGAGGCAGCTCCATAAGCTCAGCAGTAGAAAACATCATTCCTAACATCTGTAACACATCCAGAACAGAAGATGTATTCCTGATAAAGGTGGACTATCTATCTGATCTTTTATGTAATGTAAAGATCATGTGCCTTAGGGTAATTTGTACTCCAAGAGTGTACAAGACCAGCTTGGAACATATGAACAATATCAGGGTCTGTTCATGCTTGTACTTGTTTTGTTCACAGGATAGCTTTGTTCATTTTTCCATTTCCTTGTCCACATGTCTTGGCAATCACTATAAACATGTATGTTGCACATCCAAGATGCACACTGAGAGTTTCACACGGAGCCGGGTTTTGAGTTGTCTACATAACTCCAAGGTGAAGATTCGGCTGCTCCCCCATGACTGTCCTGGACCTCTGTTTTTTTTTTTTTTTTTCAATGAGAAATCCTACCTCTTTCCTAGTTCCTGTAAATAGCAGACTCAGGTCTATTAAAGTAGTCATTAAAAAAAAAAATGGTGCTTTATCTTGTTTCCACTTAAGTCACTGTAAAAACTAACACATGTATTGGATCTTTCTTTTGACTTGTGTGGAAAATATACATTATTTTCTAAGAAAGAAATACTCAATACTGCTCAATGACTATTTTAAAGAAGCTAGGAAGGAGACGTGAGATTCAAGACACACTTTGACTGAGATTCTATGATTTTACATTTATACAGAAAAATAACGTTTTATATACAAGCTACAAATACAGTGACGGAAAGCTTTTTTATCAATGAGATCAGTGAAATAAAGAGTATGTACTATCACCAGGTCCAGCTCTACCTTCATACAGTAAAATGTCTCTGCTCTTGAACTTCAAAAGTCATATGATTTGAATAGATGACTAATGTGTTCAAATGTTTGAGGAAACCTTTCTCCCCCACACCTAGGCAGATTCGCTAGAAACAGAAATTTTACTTGTTTTCCAAGTAAAATTTAATGCTATATATATGCTGACACTGCTTTATTGTTTCAGAAAATAACGCTTATATTTATCTTTTTAAAGATAAATATCCTCTACTGTGCTCTATTCAACACATTATGATGCTATTTACATTTTATGGATTTATTTACATAGTATTGTCCTTGAAAAAGATTTATGCAGCTTCTCACCTGGAATTTCAACTTCCTTACATCCAATTCAGAATCCTCCACTCCCCTAAATCATTGATAAAAGCTTAAAGCCTCTGCCAGGTAGAAATGATCGCTCTGTTTTCACAACCTTCAGCATGTTTACAAGGAGTGTATGTGTCATTAATATTAAATCACCTGGTGCCTAAAACTAACACAACCGGAATGGTTAATGAAAACTATCGCCACAACTGAGAAGCAGAGGGGTATTTGGCCTGGGAATCAGCCAGGTGAGCCCAAGTGCCCTTCCGCCCTGGTGAGCCATGCAGTCTCCTTAAAATTGGACAAGTGACCTCCCATCTATGGTAGGTCTGATCTGATGATTAGAAGTCTTTATTACAAGAAACACAGGTTCAACCTTTAGCTTTGGACAAGATGGCAGCCCCAGCTCCAGGTTAGGAGCTGAGAGTGTGTGCTAGTTTGAGCCACTCAATCCATCCACAAAAGAAAGAGAAAACACAAATTTAATGTCTATAAAAAGTTTACTGTAAACTAAAAATAATCACATAATTCTGATAGAGTATTTCATACAGCTGTTTATTATAAGTTTGCAGTTATTAGTGAGACTCTCCTTTTCTGAGAGACTGTATTCTTGTATTTAAGGGCTTCCCTGGTGGTGCAGAGGTTAAAGCATCTGCCTGCAATGTGGGAGACCTGGGTTCGATCCCTGGGTCAGGAAGATCCCCTGGAGAAGGAAATGGCAACCCACTCCAGTGTTCTTGCCTGGAGAATCCCATGGACACAGGAGCTTGGTGGGCTACAGTCCACGGGTCGCAAAGAGTCAGACACGACTGAGCGACTTCACTCACTTCCCTTTCACTTTAAAACATGTTGTGAAAACTAAAACTTAACTTGTGTTAGAGGCTACTAAGCCTCTTCTGAGTTCTGAAACAAAATGCTTTCTGGCTTGATCTTCCTGACCCAGGGATCGAAAGAACCCGGGTCTCCTGTATTGCAGGCAGATTCTTCACCGTCTGAGCCACCAGGGAAGGCCAATTAAAAGCTAACTAAGGCAATAATTCTCATAATGCCCTGGGGCTCTTATCAACCCTGGGATAACTTTCATCTACCAGATGATACTGATTCATTCTCTCAGGCATTACACAGCCCTATCTCACCCCACCCTCAAGAAAATATCAGCAATCCAAAGCTGGCCTGGGAACTGCTGACTGCCCTGTGTGGCTGAGACCCCACAGAAAGGAGATGGGCACAACATCACTGGCTAACAAAGTGCCTCCAGAAGCGCAGTCTATAATCCTTCTACCTCAGGCAGGTCATCAGTAAAACGACCTTAAACAGACACCCTTGGCCACTGTCCTGTGTGTATAATTACCCTCTACTGTCTCCATTGGAGAAGGAAATGGCAACCTACTCCAGTGTTCTTGCCTGGAGAATCCCAGGGACGGGGGAGCCTGGTGGGCTTCAGTCTATGGGGTCGCACAGAGTCAGACACGACTGAAGCGACTTAGCAGCAGCAGCAGTCTCCATTATTTATTCTCAGTTGTCTCAAACTTTAAAGGGCATGAGATTCATGTGTGGACTGAGGCTTTGCTAGTTTAAACTGCAGACTCCACGGGTACCCTGCTGCCAGCCTAGGCCCATCTGCCCTTAGAGGGTCCATAATAAAGAATAATAGAGTTGGTCCTCATTTTTCCTGAAAAATTTAACAGAATACTTGGAAGACAGTGACTTTATTATCAGTTGTTTTAATTTGTTCTCAATTCTTAATTCTAATGTTATAATATGGGAAGATACAATATTTAGTATAATAGGATGCAAATAAAACACTTAAGTCTGAATATTGGTGTTATTAATTTAAAGAAAAAAGCCTACTTTTCTTAATGCAAGAGTTAAGACAAAATTTATATGTATTTGTTAAAAACATCAAGATATACCTAAGAAGCAAAATAATGAATCAGTCCAGGATAATAAAAAATTGCCAGTGTACATTTTACTATATGACCTTTCTGTTCTAACAGAAAGGACACAATCAACCCTAACCTAGGAGACAATGTAAACTCATGTGTTGATATACAGTAATGTTTTGTTGACTCCTGAAAGCACCCTATTATAGGTTCTCAAAAGGTAGCTAAGACATGAAATGCACTGACTATCCATCCATTTTTGGAAACCTATGACTTTCCCAATTCTCCTACACATGCGTGAGTCACCAAAGTGCATTTTGTTATAGGGTAGTCCAGAGGCTATTAAAAATATACAAATATATAAATAAGCCAAAAGATCTGAATCTCTCAAAGCAAGGCTATATTTAAACTTCCCCTTTAAATCTGGCTGCAGCAAAGCACTGGGAATGAATGGTGGAGGAACAGACACTACAGGAGCTAGACTGCTATGGGGCAGGAGAAGGCTGTTTTCCACAACTCAGTAAAAAGCAAAGACAGATTCTTAACAGATAGGAAAAAACAAGAGCTTTTTATTTTATTTTTTCACATACAAAAGTGACTTTTATAACATTAATCTACTGTGCTGGGAGGGAATTATATAATGGTACATTTAAATTATTTACCAATTAACTTCAAGTACAGAGAGAATGGGCTTCCCTGGTAGCTCAGCTGGCAAAGAAACCCCCTGCAATGCAGGAGACCCTGGTTCAGTGGAGAATCCCCATGGACAGAGAAGCCTGGCGGGTCCCAGTCCATGGGCGTCACAAAGAGTCAGACACGACTGAGTGACTAAGAGCACAGAAAGAACAGAATTTCTGTAAAACAATCTCTTTGCCAAAAGCCTCACCCAAATGCTACTAATATTCCCTACAGGGGTTTGCAGTGCAACTGTGTGTTAAGAGGTGTCCCACATCGAACAGTCTCTTCTGTGCGTTCTTTCCAAATCCATTGATGACTTATTTTACAAAATGTCACCAGTGAGAAAAAAATCAACGGTTAAGAAATATTAAAAGAAAAAAACAAACAGTATGTCAAAACAGAACCTCATACTGCCCTCAGCATGAGATTTAAAAAGGGAAGAAGAGGAAAGAACATGGTGGAGAGAAGAAGGAGTTACAGCCTCTGAAGAGGATTAAGTCACAACCTACATAAAATGAGGAATTTAACATGCATCCTGATAACTTCTTTTATTTAAAACTCTGAGGGTAGGATTTCCCTGGTGGTCCAGTGGTTAAGAATCCACCTACCAATGCAAGGGACATGGGTTCAATCCCTGGTCAGCGAACTAAGATCACACATGCCACAGGGCAACTAAACCTGTATGCCGAAACTAGAGAGACCGCATGCCACAACCAGAGAAAGCTTGTGAGCTGCAACAAAGACCCAGCACAGCGCCCGCACCCCCACCCCACCCCCCCAAAAAAAGAAAAAACTTTAGGAGCAATATACCTAAATCTTTCTGCAAACTTTCGCTTTCAATTGCTCTGTCTACTAATGTGGTAATATAGTATTTCAAGAGAAGTACTGGAATGCATGTTTTTTCAAACATCATATGCCTCATGGGCTAGAACAGTAATTTTTTAGAGCTATATAACATTAATGTGCAGTCACTGTAATGCATATATACACATTTCAAAAGAACATGACTCTGGAAACACCCTACACTTATAAAAACCCTCAGTCACTCTAAAATGTAAAAAGGAATTTTTTCTGCAAAAATGAAGAAGTTTCACTTCACTTACTTGTATTGATCAGAAACTGATTGGACACACCAGGATGATCAACGTCATGGATTGCACTGGCAAAAATTGCTGCAAGAATCTCCAAATCTGTAAACACAGCCTGAAAGAACGCAGACAATATTAGATAAAGTTACTATTCTATAGTAATATAAATTAAAGGTACATAGGAATGGGAAATTCCTTCCCAGACTCTGATGGAAAACAAAATGAAGCTTCAAAATATATTATTATCATATTCCAGGATGGCAGACTTTCAGAAAATGAGCTCCTCATGGCCTTTTAAAATGTAATCTTGGAGGAAATATTTTATCTGATCTTATTATAATTCAAGATCACACCTTTTCCATGGTTATATTTTAAAAATATTTAAAAAGGATATCTGCCAATAGTTTTAGAAAATAATAACTTATTTTAAAAGTATTTAAGATGTTCAAGGATATTCTGAAAATGTACATAAAATTAATGACACGAGCAATTATTTTCTTCCATTCAAAACAGGGACTCTCAATCTCAGAGAAACCAACATCTGCAGTCAGATAAGTCTTTGTTGTGCAGATAAGTCTTTGCTGTGGGAGGCTATCCTGTGTGTTACGAGGTGTTTAGCAGGGCCCCTGGCCTCTACCGATGAGATGCCAGTAGAATGTACCCCCAAACTGTGACAGCCAAAAATTTCTCCAGTATTGCCAGATGTCCCTGGGAGGAGCGGGGGAGTAGGAGTAACGGGAAAATCACCCCCAGCTGAGAGCCTCCCACTCAAACAATAAGGTATTAACCCAGTTTTATAATGAAACAATCTGAACTATAAACTACATTAGCAAAAGGGAGTCACTCTCCCAAATGATTAAGGAAATCAAATTGCTTTAATAAACATTCAATGGAACAACTTCATAGGATTTGGTGACATTAAAGATATGTTTCTTTCTAGTGAGTTCTATGAAAAGTATCAATGCATAGCTTCTATTTTATAAAAATAATCATCTTTGGATTATAAACAAAAAAGTCATCAGACTAAATTCCCAAGAAGCCCCAAACTAATCAAAACTGAGTAATCCAGGTGTGCTTTATGGAATGTTCACTAGATCATTTCAAAGAGGCAATATCATAAACAGATGAATCCCTAAGTCTTTGATTATTATCCAAGACAAATTCATCAAAGACTCAGCTGTTTAATTACCACAATGACATCCCCCTCCCAACTTAATAATATTTCCAGGAAGCCAATTGTTGTTTGCCCTGCATGCCCTTCAGTATGAAAGTTGAAGAACCACTGTGAGTGGCAAGTTACTGTTCTTGAAGGTTTAGAGACCAAGTGTACCTCTAAAGCAGGTGTAGACAACAGCACGTGCGTTGACTGGACGACATCTGCAGCGTGAATATTATTGTGGTAGGCCACATCAGCGTGGTAATGATCTTCCAGGGTCATTAGGTATGTAATTAAAGTGTCTACTGGAATTTTAAATGTTTTTAATAAATCCCGTTCCTGCAAAAGAAATCCTCTTAGCATTTTGTATCTTATAGAAAAGATTCTCCATACAGTGTTTTAACAACAGCAACAGAAATCACCCCCTGTGCCACCTATGGATAACCCAGAAATGAGAGAAGCACTCTCTCAATGTCTAGTGAGGACAATGAAAACCCATGGGGTGATCCAGAAACTGCAGGGACAAAACCAGAATACAGTTGTCCTTCTGGAGCCCAGCAAAGCTTTGCCCAAAATATATGATGTCAGGAATGAGCTGCCAACTATCAAGTGTCCGTGTCCTGGGACCCTGAAGGTAGCTTCAGTCCACCACCCCAACTGGGCCACTGGGTCAAAGCACGTGAGACACAACATTCTCTTGAGGGCTGGAGACCTCAGCCCCAAATTCTCATATAAATCCTAACCCTGAACTGGGGCAAAAACCTGACAAGAATGAGAAACTGATTTGAAGAAGAGAGCAGTCCACAAGACAGTGGCTGAAGAAATTACATAACTAAGGTTAGTCAGCAAGGGGCTTATTCAATTTGTAAAGTTAACACTCCATTCTCTGTGCAAGGGAGGGTCATGTGGATGATTTAAAAATTTTTTTATTTTATGATTTTAAAATTATTTTAATGAATTGCTTCATTTGCCCACATATCTTTTTCTTCAATGGGAAAAATAATACAATTGATTTATTTGTGTTTTACCCACACTCTAACCTTCTTGTATCCTTATTTGCCCCTTGGTATATAAGGGGCAGGAGAAGGTAATGGCACCCCACTCCAATACTCTTGCCTGGAAAATCCCATGGACGGAGGAGCCTGGTGGGCTGCAGTCCATGGGGTCGCTAAGAGTCGGACACGACTGAGCGACTTCACTTTCACTTTTCACTTTCATTCACTGGAGAAGGAAATGGCAACCCACTCCAGTGTTCTTGCCTGGAGAATCCCAGGGATGGGGGAGCCTGGTGGGCTGCTGTCTATGGGGTCACACAGAGTCGGACACGACTGAAGTGACTTAGCAGCAGCATATAAGGGGCAAATATATATCCCTTATATGTTTCAGCAAATAAAAAACTATCAAAATAAGTAAAAGAGGGTGAGTAGTGAAGAAAATAAATGCATGCACAATTCACAGACTGGACATTATGTCACCAAATAAGAGGTGATATAACTTAACCACGTTACCTGAAAAATGGTGTGCATGATAACAGTCAAAGGTCGGTTCCCAGACAACTCTGCTATTCTGAAAACATGAAGACCCCATTTGTTCACATCTTCTAGTTCCTGGGGTTAAGGAAAGGTAAGAACAAGTTTGGATGCAGAAGTAGAACATGAAAGAATGAACACAGTCATTTAAAAATTACTGACTTTAATGAAGAGATTGTTAGACTTTTTTTCAAAAGTTCATTTCGAATGTAATGGATGCACCACGTAAGTAGAGGCAAACTTGAGGCAAATCACATGCTAGAGACTGAATGGTGTTGCTCAACCTTATGTCTCTGACAAAACAGTATATTTACACACTTGAAACACTGATCTCAAGTATTTCTCCAGTAGTTAAAACGTATTCTCAAAACCTTAGCTAGTTAACTAAAAGTAACTAGTTAAGTTAGTTAACTAAAGGTAACTAGTTAAGCTAGTTAACCTTAACTAGTTAAAACATATTCTCAAAAACTTTAACTTACACTATTCAAACAATCAAATGTAGATGCAAAAAGAAAGAACATCAAGCCACCTGTCTCTATATATTAATTAAATTCAAGTGATTTATTTTTCCTCTTGATGGTTTATTTTGGAGATCCTTCTCTAAAAGCTCATGTTCCTCTACCTTATTCTTTCTTAAAATTTATTTACTTTTAATTGGAGGATAATTATTTTACAATATTGTGTTGGTTTCTGCCATATATTAGCATGAATTAGCCATAGGCATACACATGTTCCCTCTCTCCTGAACCTCCCTCCCACCCCTACCCCATCCCACTCCTCTAGGTTGTCAGGGAGCACTGAATTTGAGCTCCCTATGTCATACAGCAAATGCCCACTGGCTATCTAATTTTACATATGGTAATGTATATGTTTCAATGCTATTCAAGTGATTTAGCAAGAGCTTTATGAAGTGCTTTCCCATCTACCAGAAAAATCCCCATGAATTATTAATAATAAGCTTTTTCATTTATTTAAAACAGAAGGAATCAAAGTTCACTGCATATTTCTGATCATGGTACTTGAAATCATCTTACCTTGGCAAGGACGTCTTCTTGTTCAGTTTTGACCCCAAACCTTGGGATGCTTGAATTGGTCAAACTGGAGCTGTGCATCAACTTCTTGACCCCACTGATCTGAGACATTGGCCTTTTCTTTTTCTCCTTTTCCTTCTGAGTCGGAGAAGGAATTTCCACTTCATGTTGCTTATCTTAAAAATTTTAAAAATATTCTACACTTAGTATTAATTCTGCCTAGTTTTTTTTTCTCCAAACATGCATAACTAGGCAGATTTTAATTGATCATTATACATTCTAGGAAATATTTCCAAGTAAAACTCCTCTTAAGGAAGTTGAGTATTTACAGTTTGATGTGGACTTAATTTGATACTCTGAAACACAAAATTAAGCAAATAAATTCTACTGCATAATAATTAACATCAAATAATTCAGTGACCACAACTTTGAAGGTCCTAATACTTAAAAAAAAAAAAAAAAAACAACTTATGATTGCTGACTTGGAAAAGGCAAAATACATTGGTTATTTCTACTGCTCATCAATTCCATTCCTGTCCAAAATTCACTTCCTGATGGGAAAGCTGCTTTTGCCAAGTAAGAACTCCAGTTTCAACACCTACTTTGAAATGGCAGAAACTTCGTGCGCAAACTGAAAACAGCAGTGTGTGAACCTAACGGGCCATTCTGCGGGAGCATACACAGTCTATCTGAAGGAGTCAAACTGTTTCTGCTACTTTACATTTTCTATAGGATAGTGATGTGGGGGATATATAATGTAACAAGGTTATATGGGGAGCACAGAGAATCTCCAATATTATCTGATAAGTAAATATCATATTCACAAGAGCTAATTGTTGTTTTCAACTAGGACATCAGATGGTATCAATACACTCATTCACTATTTCAAGGCAGTGCCTCCTTTAACTTTTCCTTACACAGAGCGTATATCCAAGAAATGTCTGTTTAGTGAATGTGCTAATTAGCTATTACAGCAGTTTTGTTTTGAAAGTAAGTTCAGATCAAGGGTATGTTCAAGTTATTGGCTTGTTCTACCTGCATTTTCTTTCTGGATGGAGGATGGAGTGGTGGTGTCCCAGTGCACCATGCTCTCAGCTACCATCATCAGCAGGCTTTTCCTCAGCAATTGTGTTACATCTCTCTGCCTCCCCAGCCTACCAGGCATGATTCCCATTGGACTACAAACTCGTTGAGTTTAGGGACTATTTTTAACTGATTATTAAATACCTACCGTCCAGCAATGGCTGGCATTTAACAAGCATTTGTTGAATGCATGAATAGCTCTCTCTAAAAAATACATTTTTCAGTTGAGTACTTTGGAAAAATGGGAAATATACAACTTTAATTAAGGGAATCTCTAAAGTCTTGAATGCAACTAAAAGATAAAAAAAGGTACTTTGTCACCTTAGGTTCTAAAACTTAGAGGCTCATTGATTTGATGACTGAAAACAAATGGAATTCCTAACTCGTATTGAGTTCCAAAACAAGTTTGTACCCCAATCTACCTCTAAAGACAACCAAACAATAAAAAAGAAAAAAATTAAATTGTTATGCTCACCTAAGAATGTGTTTGATATATACTCTGACACTTGATTTCCAGACCGACTCATTTCAGAGAGATGGGTGAGCTCTCGATTAAGCATCCTTTTAAACTGAAAAAACAGAAAGATAAAATGAAATAACAGAAGAGGAAAGTTTAAGTGAAATAACATGAGCATATGCTAAGATATGGAAAATATGCCAAAGAATCTTTAACACATCCTGACTCTTTAGGTCAGTGTTATCCAATAGAACTTTCTACAATGATGAAAAAATGCTATACTCTCCACTCTCCAGAGATTAGTGGCTAGGAGCCACTAGCTATATGTGGCTATCAAGCCCTTTAAATATGGTTAGTATAAAGGAGGAGCTGAATTCTAGATTTTATTTAATTTTAATGAATTTAAACTGCAAAGTCACATGAAGCTAGGGGCTACCATAAATGGACAGCACACATTTAGATATTCAAGGAGGACACTGGGGGGAGAATGCATAAAAATAGCATGAATTATTAGCATTTAGAGAAGAGAAAAAACTAATTTATAAACACACAAAAGGGTTGCCACACAATAAAACATGGTATGTTTTTTATCAATTAATTTATCATTAGCAGAAATGAATATGTATACTGATCAGAGATTAAAATGTAGTCTTTTCCCCGAAAGCAGAACTGAGCAGATTTGAGTACTCTACTAGACTATAGAGAAAACATTTGAACAGATAATACATAATGTTTCCTTTTTAAAGTTTTTTAAGTAGGGATTTACTGGTTTTCAGCATCCAAAGACTTTACCAATTCATCACCATAAGTCCCATAAATACAATTGAAAATAGACCTGTTCAGCTGAAACATCATTGCTTCACAGTTTATTTTACTGGTTCCCTGGTGCCTATTTTATCCAAAGAAACATATCTACCACCTGGAATTTATCTATCACCAGCACATGGCATTATCAAAACCGGAATTCTCAACAATGTTACGCTTTCCTAGCCATTATTGCTTCTCAATGTATCTTCCTTTGACTTCCCAAATAACTCAAATAGACCTTTTAATATACCTTAATATTTCTTTTAATGTACTAAACAATATATTTTTTCTATATAGAGCAAAAACTAAATACTTGATCACAAAAAAGCCTTTAAAATTGTGAATTTCATCATAAATCCTCAATTAACGCTGGGGTAAAGAGAGTAGTGAATCATCATTTAGTAATGTCTGAAATGCATTTTTAACTCAGTATTTAGTTTATTAGAATTTAAAAAAAATTTTGGCTCTGCACAATTCATCCCAAGGTGTTATATAAACTCAAGATAATTTGGCAAATCACTTCCAGAGTTAATCTTATTGATCATCTAAATTAGGTATCAGAATTGATCACTGTAAAGTACTGAGATCAATAAAAAATTTCAGTATACTGTTGGATATAAGAAATGCATATTAGCATTTTCCTGCAGTCAAAATTGAAGAACCGGCTATAACCAACAGAGATACCTCTGGTTGTTAATTTACAGACTGACGATGCTCATTCTCAAACTCAGAAACACAAAGTTCACTTCTGTTGTGTATTTTTTTTTTATAACTTGCTCTGATTAAAAAATGCATGTAGAACTCATGTATATCCTCACTGTCTCACTGCTATTAACTGTATATAATTAGCTATGCCTTTTTCCTTTGTGTATATTTGTTGAAACATAGTTGACAATATCCTGGGTTTTTGGTATACAACATAGTGATTTGGTATTTTAATATTAATAGATTCTGTACCAAACAAAGTTATTATAATATCATTGGTTATATTCCGTGCTGTATATTATATTTTGCAATGTGTGTATATTTACATGTGTGTGTGTGGGCGCGCGTGTGCGCGCGCGCGCGCACACACACACACACACACACACACACACACACACACACACAGTGGAATATTACTCAGCCATAAAAAAGGAGAATGGAATCTTGCCATTTGTGACAACTTGGATGGACCTGGAGGGTTGTATGGTAGTGAAATAAGTTAAAGACAAATACCGTATGTTATCACTTATATGCGGAATCAGAAAATGAATGAATAGAACAGAAACAGGCTCACAGATACATAAAAACCACTGGTTGCCAGACTTGGGGAATAACGGATGGGTAAAATAGAAGAAGGGGATTAAAAGGTGCAAACAACCAGTTATAAGATAAATGAGTCACCAAATGTATGTATATTTTATATTTTAAAATTGGCATGGTCACTGCTTTGTAGACTGCAAAATACCAATTTTAAAATAAACATACATTTTGCTTATTGTCACTGAGCATTATATATTATGACCCACTGGGGGAAAAAGTAAAATTTGGAACCTTTCAAGAAAGTTCATAAAGATAATACCAAGTGTTCGAAATATTTTCTGCCCATTTTTTATGCAGTTATATTTTCTTAAACAATTCACAGGCTATCATTTATGAATATGTAAGATCATTTAACTCACACTGGCACACAGTAGATGCTCAATATTATTTGAATTTTATCTCCTGGTTTCCTAGGCCTTTTATAGTGATAGTTTAATTTTATCATTGCAGGAATGGACAGAAGATCTAACTGTATTTAAACCAACATAAAATATATACCTAAATATCTAGCTCCCCTACCAATACCAAAAAATAATTTAGGGTATTATTCATATAGAAAATGGTCACTATATTAAAAAGCAGAGACACTACTTTGCCAACCAAGGTCAGATTAGTCAAAGCTATGGTTTTTCCAGTAGTCATGTATGAATGTGAGAGTTGGACCGTAAAGAAAGCTGAGTGCCAGAGAATTGATGCTATTGAACTGTGATGTTGGAGAAGACTCTTGAGAGTCCCTTGGACAGCAAGGAGATCCAACCAGTCCATCCTAAAGGAAATCAGTCCTGCATATTCATTGAAAGACTGATGCTGAAGTTGAAACTCTAATACTTTGGGGCCACCTGATGCAAAGGGCTGATTCATTAGAAAAGACCCTGATGCTGGGAAAGATGGAAGGCAGGAGGAGAAGGGGACAACAGAGGATGAGATGGTTGGATGCCATCACCAACTCAATGGACATGAGTTTGAGCAAGCTCTGGGAGATGGTAAAGGACAGGGAACCTTGGTGTGCTATAATCCATGGGGTTGCAAAGCAGGAGACCCAACTGAGCGGCTGAACAACAACAAAAAACCATGCCTAAGGGGCTTCCCAGGTGGTGATAGTGCTAAAGAACTGGCCTGTCAATGCACAAGATCCCTGGGTCAGGAAGATCCTAGAGGAGGGCATGACCACCCACTCCAGCATTCTTGCCTGGAGAATCCCTTGGACAGAAGAGTCTGGTGGGTTACAGTTCACAGGGTCACAAAGAGTCGGACACAACTGAAGTGACTTAGAACTCAAGTACCATGCATACGGCCTAAAGGTATGTAAATATCTGTTTGATGAATGAAATTTTCTCCTGGAAAAAATCTACTTTTTAGGCAAAAGATATTCAAGAGAGTCTGCTAAACCTCTAAAACATATATTTAATGAAATATCTCTTTGACCTGAAATTGTCCCTGCTATGAGATAGAAGTGGCCAGAGAGGACTGCCTGGTCATGACAAAATCCTTTCTTAAAAGTTAGGGGAATAAGTAAGATTTTCAGCCACTAGCCTAGCCATTCTACAGTCTGTTATACAGGAACCACTGTCCACCTGCCTTCCATGCATTTATTTGAATGTAACTAAAAAAACGTTGCAGCCTTGGTGGGGGGCAGTTGGTGCAACTCAAACAGTCAGATAGGAACCCAGTTTTTCTACAGAACTACTTTCTAACATGTAAGCAATTTGGTATAAGGAATACATTGCCATATGCCCAAGAAGAAAAACTGCATGGTATCTGCAGATATGCCACGCAAATTACTGTATTTAACTGGAAGAACATGAAAATGAAGTGTAATCTTCTTGGCAGTTTGATTATACAACTCATCAAAATAGCCAGTTGGTGCAAATAACTAAAGCAAAAAATTCCAGTGAAAGAATTCTGTTGTACAGACTGATAAATGACACGTTATATTCTGCTGATTATTTTTGCATCATATACATATATTCCCAGACTATCCTTTTCCCTTTGTTCAAAACCCCAAAGCATGGGTGGAGAAAAACCCTTCACTGCACACCTATCACCCTCCCAAGACTTGGGAGGTGCTCCAAGGAAGTCAACATTTCCTTTTAACATAATTAGATAACACAATATTTTAAGCAGACCTCTTTCTTCCCAAAAGTATAGGAGATTTCCTAAAAACAATTTTCAGAGAGTCAATTAAATTATAGCACAAAGAACTTTTCTAAAAAGAATCAAAATTGTTTCTTTTTTTGTTTTTGCTACTGATATAAAACATATGGTCCAAGGGAAGCTAAATTAATAACCCCCAAAATTACCATCAGTGCTTCCTCAACTGGTAGTTCCTCTTACAATTTGGTTTTGGAGTGTATAGCTGGATGTGCTAACAGACAATAAACTAAATCACTCAACAATCATTTTTAAATCCAAGTGGAATTTCTCTCATTTTAAGATAACTACATACCAATTATTAACATAACTGTAAAACTGCCATGAGGGGGAAAATGATTAGAAAAGGTAATAAAATCTATTTTTCCTAGAATGCTTTCTAGGTTCTTTCTCAATTTATAGATTTAGAAGAGACAAAATATAGAACTGCTTTTCAAAAAGAACTGGTTGCAAAATGTAGAACAATTTAATTGAGCACTTAGATATCTCTAAAAGGACCTCTAAATATTTTAGACTGATGAATTATTCTGATTGTTTCTGATCTAAACAGTCTGAAATGATATGTAGAGTTATTGTTGCAACAAAGAATAAAGAGGAAGATCTCTAAGTGAATGCTTTCAAATCCTTTGTTCTCATTATGCATCAGAATGTCTGTATGCAGCAAATATAAAACATAAAGGAAAGGGAAAATGCAGTTGAACTGAATATTGAATATTGCTTTTTCAACTCCAGTTATCCAATTTATGTTTATTTAAGACTGTCAAGGAAACAAAACTAAATAATAAAAAAAAATTAAAGTATTCCCAAATTTAATCCCTGTACTTCCCCCTCATGCCAATGTGCTACTTAGTGCATTATATATCTTCTAGTATATAATTAAGACAGTGGTAAAGGTCAAACATTAAGTAAATGCTTGTTTTTCCCCACAACATTCTGCTAAAAATTATTTGAATATGCTGCACTGTGACACACTACAAGTTTGGTGGATGCCAGCATTAAAAGCTAAAATAAACACTGTATTAACCGCACAAAAACAAATCTTTCAAAATACATAATAAGACTAAATACATATATATCTATCCTTCCTAAGTGTTTTAAGCAATATAATATTAAAAACATAAAGCTGCCAGCAAAATTTCTGCAAAAAGCATTAAAATTCTGTAGATTCTCGAAGGTATTATCCATAATTATAACATGACTGTGAAGCCCTTCAAAAAGTATCAAATATGAGCTGTATAGAAGCTAAGAAATTAATTCCAGAGAGACTGGGGAGGGGGATGCTTCTTTATTACTCTCTACACTTTTCTCTATTAAAAAAAAATTAAGCCAAGAAATGGCTAGCAAAATTCAAATAATGAAAATGACAAAATCTGGAATCAAGATTTTAAGGAAGGTGGAAAATCATGACTTTGGACAACTAAAACTGAAATAAGTTTTCTTAGAATGCAAGTAAATCTCACAGGAAAGAGGAAATTTTGCTTTAAAAAGAAACAAAGAAAATGAAAAATGTTTCAATCTGAAAGCCCTTAAAGTAATGGAAAAGGATTCTCTAAAAACGTGTATTGTGATTTGCTCAAACATTCAAGAATAAACTCCAGTTTCTGAAGTGATGTTTCATTTAGGACTAAAAAAGATTTTTCCACCTCAAGTCTATATTAAACAGATAGGATTGCCAGGTTAGCATTACCACAGGGCATGCAAGAAGCTTACCAAGCAGGAACATAACCTTATTAAATGCAGTGTACTAATTCATTTTTTGAGATTTAACAAATATAGCAGTTACCATATAAATTTACATCTTTCAGTTTTACAAATAGATCAAGTGTTCATTTACATAAAATATCACCTAAAAATTAAATACTGTCAATTTTATTGTCATCTATATCCAAAGGTTGGAAGAAAAAAAAAAAAAACCTCATCAGGTAAAAGTAGTACAGCTTTTTAGAAAGAGGCATAAACTAATTTTTATAGACTTTAAATGCTACATACTAATTAGAGCCCATGTACCAGTTATAATTTATCCCAATTACTTATCTCCAATGGAATTACCTTGACACTTAAAAAAACACTCAAATCTACACAAGATAAAACAGAAGAAATGCTGAAAATTAAAAAGCTATTTTAACATACAAATTACAACTAATAAAAGTTATACAATTTCTCCTTATCTTGACCACTAAAAACACACATGTCTTCTGTAGCTCATGTCTAAAGAAAAGATTGCTTAGAAAGCTTTACTCCATAGTAATTTATTAAAATTATTAGTTATGTAATCAGAGTAATCAGGAGTTTACAAAGGCTAAATAAATCTTACCTTTATGTAGCCCCAAGATACTGACAGTAAATAGTTTGCTTCAGGCATTTTTGATTGATTATATAGAGAGTAAGTTCTAAAATAAGTATATCTTCAAAACCTTGATACTTAGCAATCTCCACAAGCAGAGTATGCAGATTTTTAAAGATTTTTGGTAATTAAGTACACATAAGAAAGCCTCGCATTAGATCCCATCCAGTCGGTTTCCCATTGAATACATGCCATTTGTAAAACTCCAGAATGCAAAAGAATTCAACCACTATTCTGAATAAAGACAATTCGTGTGATAAAGAAACATCTAAAGATCTAAGGGTCTGCATCTTTCTCTCCCTGAGCTCCAGGGCTTAATGAATAATGTATGTCAAGATGCTTAGCTGCAAGAAAGAGTAGTTCTGTCAAAAGCTACCAAATAAGGAACTGCAGGGAAGCCAGAAAGAGTGACAAGAAACCCCTCCCATAAAACCCCAACTATGCACCAATCACATTGCGTACCTGGGTCTATCAGGGCAGGGGGCGTGGACTAGGCCCAGGCTGCTCTGTGATTGGTTGGCAAGGGTGAACCTCTGGGGAGGAGGTTTTTCTCCTCACCTCTGGTAAACGCCATTTAATAATGGTATCCCTACAGCTCAGGCTGCCGCAGGAAAAGATGAATGGGCTTTACTTCTCATTGTGATGAATAACCACCATAAAACTCTGCAGAATTCATAGTTCATTCTTAAATAAGAATTTCCAATCCTTTCAGAGTCATTTCTATGAATTTTAATATTCTCTGACTTGTCTTCAAAATAAAAGTTGCTCTAAAAAATTTAAATAAATAAAAGCTGCTCTAAAAATGGCAGACATTTTAATTGTCTCCCTCTGTCAAATCCAAAACAAGTGGTTTCCCCGGTGACACATATACAACTGAAGTTCTTCCTCAGTCCAACCTGATAGCATAGTGTAATTAGAAAATAGAATTAATGTCCAGAATTCATAAATGGAAGTGATGCACTTCTTCACCTGTGTGGCATTGCTATTCTTAGCTCCTTTTGTTTCAATTGTTATATTTGGTTGAGCTCCACAACCTTCCAAAATCTAAGGGTGGGGATGATTTATTATACATTTGATTGGAAGGAGGGGTGGAAACCTGAAAGCCAATGCACTGTATATGGTTCAAGAATGCAGAGCTCTGTGGACAGATTTCAGGATCTATATTTTGATCAGAAGAGAGTATTTTTATGATTGTGTAAAGGTGTAAGAGTGGCTCTTAAGAATACAGACTTGAGCTCAAAAGGAATCAGGTCTTTTACAAGAAGTAAATAAGAAATCTAAATTCCTTTGGGAAAAAATAATCTTTTCTATTTGGTTTGGGATAGCCTTGGATACGACTGAGCGACTTCACTTTCACTTTTCACTTTCATGCATTGGAGAAGGAAATGGCAACCCACTCCATTGTTCTTGCCTGGAGAATCCCAGGGACGGGGAAGCCTGGTGGGCTGCCGTCTATGGGGTTGCACAAAGTCAGACACGACTGAAGCGATTTAGCAGCAGCAGCAGCAGCAGCATTATTCAGTAAATTTTATATTAAAGAGGTCTTACGGATAAGAAATAAGGGGAAAGTAGGGCAACCCACTCCAGTATTCTTGCCTGGAAAATCCCAGGAACAGAGGAGCCTGGTGGGCTGCTGTCTGTGGGGTCGCACAGAGTCGGACACGACTGAAGTGACTTAGCAGCAGCAGCAGCTTTTGCTCTGTTTTAGCATGACGTCCTGTCCAGTCTACCTTTCCTCCATCTCAGTTTGTACCCACTTCTCTGTGTTTCTCTGACTTGTCGGTGTGGTGACTGCTCAGTCTTCCTACATCAGGTTTACCAGTCTCAGAAAGCACACCCTCATCAGAAACATGTCACCCCTGCCTCTTTGAACTTCTACTGGTCCTTTGCTGCCCAAGTCTTCAGCTGCAGTTCCCACCCAATGTATTCATTCCCAAAGTCCCAAAATCTTCTACAAAAAACAATGTTAAACTCCCATGTTTCACTAAAACTGCTTCCAGAAGAATGCAAAGGTCCTCCTCTTGCACTATTCTCTCATTCTCAACTTCTCTTTAGTGTTCAATAGTCTGATCACTCTCTCCCCTCTTTCTCACTCCCAGGACCTGCAGCTTCCGGATGAAGTTTTTCCTCCCACTTCTCTGACCTTTGTTGCCTTCAATTCATCTTCTAATCTAGGATACACACAAAGACTCTCTCCAGGGCAAACACTGTCTAATGACCTCTTCTAACGTGAAATTTAGGACCTTATTTACAAATGACTAAAGGATACTATTCCTGATGGAATGCCCTACCAGACACCTCAGACTTTTTCAAAATTGGTAGGTCCTTTTTCTATTCAAAGCAGCTCTTACTATGACTACTCCCATTTCACTCAGTGGGCCCATATTCCAGTGTCTCAAACTGAAATCTATGACTCTTGCTATTCAATAGGTATTTCATGTGAGTTGACCACTGTTAGATGTTTAATGTAATAATCCAACTGAATCCTTGAGTGACCCTGGTGTATTCCTGGTCTAGCACGTACCTTCCCTCCATACTTACAAAGTTCTGTGTTCGACAGCAGGGCTTTTTCACTTACCCTTGTTCCTTTCCATTCCCACTCTCATCATCTAAATCCAAAGGCTTTAATAGGTGAAAGAAGTGGAAAGGACTTTCAATATCATCCCTCCAAACATCCTAATATCCACATAAAGTAATACCTAAAGAGACAGTGCTTTTCCCAAGTTCACTCAAGTACTAAGAACAGACTCTGAGTTGAAATCCTTTAGTGCATAACCCATGAGGAAGACTCTCACTTCTGTGTCAGTTTCCTCATTTGTAAAATTGGTTACGGTGGTAACTGTCTCCAAAGATGCCTCCTGATGAGCCACACGACCCTACACTGAATCTGAGCTGGCTTGGGTAACCAACAAAGGATGATGCCTATCTGTGGAGCCTGTCACAGGAAGTCTGGCAGCTCTCACCTTGGTCTCCATGAATGTGCTCTTGGGATCTCTGAGCCACCTTGTAAGAAAGCGTGAGTATTCTGAGACTGCCATGTTAGGAGGAAGCCCATGCTAAGTTTATGGAAAGGTTTCTGGGAGAGGGACCCAGAGAAAGAAATGGTGGTGGTTGGGGGAGGAGAAGATGGGAGGAGAGAAAGACAGAGAAAATGAGCAAGCACATAGGCATACTCAGCTATCTCCAGCCCTACCAGCCATGCCAGCCCCAAGCCAGACCTGGAAGTGAAGAATCTATCTTAGCCATCCAAGCAATTGTCCCTGTAGATGACTCCACCCCTCATCACCATCTGACTGCAAGCACATGACGGATTCTTACATGAGAATGTCGAGCCAAGCCCAACTAACCCATAAAACAATGCAAAATAATTTAAAAATAGATATTCTAAACCACAAAGTTTGAAGTGATATGTTATAGCAATAAATAGCCAGGACAACTATTATGAGGATTAAATGAGGTGTTACATGCAAAGCTTAGGCTTCCCTGGTGGCTCAGACGGTAAAGAGTCTGCCTGCAGTACGGAAGACCTGGGTTCAATCCCTGGGTCAGGAAAATCCCCTGGAGAACAGAATGGCAACCCACTCCAGGGTTCTTGCTGGGAAAATCTCATGGACAGAGGAGCCTTGCCGGCTACAGTCCATGGGATTGCAACAGAGTTGGACATGACTGAGCTACTTCACTTTCACTTTATATGCAGAGCACTGAAAACATCTGATACATAGTGATAAAAAGATATTAGGCTATGATGATAACATCGATGATGATGATAAATATTTCATTGCTGTGCCTATGTTTTTTTAACTTTTTGTTTTATTGGGGGTATAGCTGATTAACAATGTTGTGATAGTTTCAAGTGGACAGCGAAGGGACTCAGCCATACACATCAGTTCAGTTCAGTTTAGTCACACAGTCGTGTCCGACTCTTTGCAACCCCATGGACTGCAGCACGCCACGCCTCCCTGTCCATCACCAACTCCTGGAGCTTGCTCAAACTGATGCCTATCGAATTGGTGATGCCATCCAACCATCTCATCCTCTGTCATCCCCTTCTCCTCCAGCCTTCATCAGGGTCTTTTCCAATGAGTCAGTTCTTTCCATCAGGTAGCCAAAATATTTGAGTTTCAGCTTCAGCATCAGTCCTTCAATGAATATTCAGAACTGATTTCCTTTAGGATTGACTGCTTTGATCTCCTTGCAGTCCAAGGGACTCTCACGCGTCTTATCCAACACCACACTTCGAAAGCATCAATTTTTCAGCGCTCAGCTTTCTTTATAGTCCAACTCTCACATCCAGACATGACTACTGGAAAAACCATAGCTTGGACTAGATGGACCTTTGCTGGCAAAGTAACATCTCTGCTTTTTTAATATGCTGTCTAGGCTGGCCACAGCTTTTCTTCCAAGGAGCAAGCATCTTTTAATTCCCTGGCTGCAGTCACCATCTGCAGTGATTTTGGAGTCCAAGAAAATAAAGTCTGACACTGTTTCCATTGTTTCCCCATATAGTTGCCATGAAATGATGGAACCCAATGCCATGATCTTCGTTTTTTGAATGCTGAGCTTTAAGCCAACTTTTTCACTCTCTTCTTTCACTTTCATCAAGAGGCTTTTTAGTTCCTCTTCACTTTCTGCCATAAGGGTGGTGTCATCTGCATATCTGAGGTTATGATATTTCTCCCGGCAATCTTGATTCCAGCTTGTGCTTCATCTAGCCCAGCATTTCTCATGATGTACTCTGCATATAAGTTAAATAAGCAGGGTGACAATATACAGCCTTGACGTACTCCTTTTCCTATTTGGAAACAGTCTGTTGTTCCATGTCCGGTTCTAATTGTTGCTTCTTGACCTGCTTATAGATTTCTCAGGAGGCAGGTAAGATGGTCTGGTATTCCCATCTCTTGAAGGATGTTCCACAGTTTGTCATGATCCACACAGTCAAAGGCTTTGGTGTAGTCAATAAAGCCAATGTTTTTCTGGAACTCTCTTGCTTTTTCAATGATCCAACAGATGTTGGCAATTTGATCTCTGATTCCTCTGCCTTTTCTAAATCCAGCTTGAACATCTGGAAGTTCTTGGTTCATGTACTGCTGAAGCCTTGCTTGGAGAATTTTGAGCATTATTTTGCTAGTGTGTGAGATGAGTGCAATCATGCAGTAGTTTGAACATTCTTTGGCATTGCCTTTCTTTGGAACTGGAATGAAAACTGACCTTTTGCAGTTCTGTGGCTGACCTGACCTTTTCCAGTCCTGAAAACTGTCCTTTTCCCTACGTGGCCACAGCCATACATATACATTTATCTATTCTCTCTAAATCCCCCTCCCATCCAGGCTGCCACATAACATTGATCAGAGTTTCATGTGCTATACAGTAGAAGATGCCTACATTTGTAAACTCCTGGCTTATCCTTTTAAAAGGATAACATGTATCCATATATATACTTGTTTCCTTCCAACTGCATCATTTCATTCCATGCATCAGACTCAAAACACTGTAATTGCTTCATTACTCATGTCCTTTGGCTTTTCTCCACCACCCGCTTACTGATCTCAACTGCCAGGCAACTTTCCTCAAACTCAGACTCAGTCTGCCACTCCAAAGCCAGTGGCTGACAACTCAGTGTCACCTGCTTCAACATATCTGGACTTCTCTGGAAGCTCTGGCCTGACACTGGCCTTAATCCCTGAGTTTAAGCTCTTTCCACACTTGCTCAGTTCCCAGCAGGCTCCTATTCCACCCATCCCTGTGATGAAGCCCTCCTTTTTTTTTTTTTTTTTTGGCCATACCCTGTGGCTTGTGGGATCTCAGTAGTTCCCCCAACCAGGGACTGAGTCTGGGCCATGGCAGTGAAAGCCTGGAATCCTAACCACTAGTCTGACAGGGAACTATCAGTACCCTCCCATCTTTTATTCTATCTACTTCAAGCTGGTCTTTCGAAGTCAAATTTAAATCATTCAAAATACACCTCAAGACCAAATATTTCAGCCCTTCACCAAACTCTTAACTATTCTATACTCACTCTTTAAAGATTACTTATTACTCTATTATATTCCAGACACTCTCCTGGATATGGGGGTATAGCAGTGTGAACAACGGTTTTTCACCCAGAGCTTACATTCGACAATTAATTCCATAAATACATATGTCAGTAATGGTAGGTGCAATAGAGAAAAATAAATGACAAGGAGGGTAAGAGGTATCAGGGATAAAGGTTCCTCTCTTATATGATGATCAAAGAAAGACTCTGATGAGATGACACATGCTCAGAAACCTGAAGAAAGAGAGGGAGCAAGTCTTATGGATTTCTGGGGGTAGAGGGAGTCAAGCAATGGATCTGCGGAGAGCAAAGGCCCTGAGGTGGGGGCAGGGGGTGGTGGTGGGGGCCATTCTTGGCCTTATTGTACTGCCCATTATTTGTTTCCATCTAGTAATCTATTTGTTGCTGGGAAAGATTGAAGGCAAAAGGAGAAGGGGGCGGGAAAGGATGAGATTAGGTTAGATAGCATCACCAACTCAGTGGACACAAATCTGAGAAAAAACCAGGAGATTGTGCAGGACAGGGAAGCCTGGCGTGCTGCAGTCCACGGGGGTGAAAAGAACTGGACCTGACTTAGTGACTGAGCAACAACAGCAATCAATCTATTTTATTCTCTGTTGAATTTCAAACTATTAATAAGTTACTTCTTTCTTTGTGTAACAAATACTTTTTAATCCTGAAATGAAATTCTTAAATATTCTTTTTACATACACACTTTACTAAATATATACACACATACTAAGCAATCCTTATATAGATACTTAAAAAAATTTGTATAATGGCTTACCAGTAACATAAAGGGGTCACAAAAGAGTCAGACATGAATTAGTGGCCCAATAACAAAAGTTGAAAAAAGTAATTTATAAATTAAACATTGCAAAATTAAACACTTGTACATGAGTACATTAAAAAAAAAGACACAGTAAAAGCTTGTATCTTACTATCACTAGCTGTGTGATCTCAAGAAAGTTATTTAAACTTTCCATGCTTCAGTTTACTCATCTGAAAATGAGAATAATAATAATACCATCTATCTATGTTGTTGGGAGTTTTAATTAGTACACATATGTAAAGTACTTGGGCTTCCCTGGTGGCTCAGATGGTAAAGAATCTGTCTGTGATGCAGGAGACCCAGGTTCGATCCCTGGGTTGGGAAGAACCCCGCCCCACCCCTAAGAAGAGAATGGCAACCCACTCCGTTATTCTTGCCTGGAGAATTCCATGGACAGAGGACCCTGTCAGGCTGTAGTCCATAAGTTGCAGAGTCAGACATGACTGAGCAACAGAGCACTAAGTGCTCTGATTCCTCCAATGTGGAGAATTACCATCACTGTGACAGCAACATGGAAATAATTACCAGAGTGCTGTATTGGAGGGATGATCTTTTTCCAAAATGGTGAGTGGCTCTTGGAAAGGTTTTCAAATTAACAAAGTGCACTTTTCCCTCAAATTACACTGCAATTGCATTACTCAAAAATGTACTGTGGATTAGCACCATGCAAAAAACATTTTGCATTTATATGTAAAAAGTCGTTGCGTTCTAGGCTCAGATAACCCTAAGTGAATTTTTTACCTTTGTGAATGGTTTCTGGGACACAGAAACAGTCCATGATGAAGGACTATCCCAGAGACTAGTTACTCCCTGGCTCTTGTCCATGAAATGCCACCAGCGTACCTGAAACTTCTTCAATGTTCCCAGTGTTAAGAATCACTTTTCTAATTGTGTCAACTGCTTTGAACTTTGCCTCCTCAACCAGGGTGGAGGACACTTGAGGCAAGAAAGATATGTGATTTTTTCTTCATATTTCCCTAAGTTGTTAATGAACCACAGGCATAAAAAGATTCAACTGTAGCTCTCTGACCTGCTGTAGTAGGGGACATAACGGTAACAGTACGCAGTAGTAGTAGTAACAGTAATAATGCCAAGTAAAAAGTACTTAGGAAGGTTTCCGTATTTCTAGGGAATAAGAAATCTTTTAATATCCAAGCTAAATTAAAATTCATTTCATTTTTCCCATTATAAAAAACAGACTAGATGCTCCTTCCAATTGCCACAGTAGTAAAGCCTGCAGAAAGAAATCTAAACAACTCAGAAGAAAATATGGATGAAACCAGAGAGATATAGGTTTACAGATGAGGCTTGGTTTCTGATCATTCTAATGAGGAAATTGTTAACAAGTATGTTACAGCATTTACTAGGCACCTAGGATGCACCAAGAGCTTTATTTATCTCTTATCTCTAATCTTTGCAACATCCTGAGTAGATAGATGAGATCCTCATTTTAAGGTGAAAAGACAGACACTCTTAAATCGGCAATAACTTGCCCTGGATGTGGAGGGGCTGAGACGCAAGTCCAGGTCTCTTTAGTCTTCGCTCTTCATGGTGGATGAATATCTTGCCATATAATTAGGCTGATCCAAACTATGATAAATGGTATGAATTTAGGAGTGGACTCATTTGGTCTTAATCCTTGTGCTGACTCCACCTACTAACTAGTGAGGAAGCTGGTGCCCAAAGAGAGATACTGGCAGCCTCACCTGATGGTGAGACGTACTTATATGTGCAAGTGCTATATGAACAAGACACAGATGCATAGGGAGACCTCAGGCTTCCTGATTAGTAATTTGCTCCTCTCAAACATCCAAATGATTTTATATATGAACAAGTGCGTGTCTGTGTGTGTGTGTGTGTGTGTGTGTGTGTGTGTGTACCAGAGTAGAAAAAAATATATATAATTTTCTTCAGCATTCAGTTCTCTAATAATAATTCTCAGAATCTCTAGAGGCCACTCCTGTTTTATTCCATTCTTTCTTGGTCCTCAAGCAATACCCCAAGCAATCAACATTTGTGGACTATTTCAGGATATTTAAAACTCTGCTCATGGAGATAAGTCTTTGATATACTAACACATGCTGGTATCACTGCCTTTGCAACAGAGGTCAACAAAAATAAGACATTTTTAAACAGGGAAAAAGAAAAACAACCCAAACTATGAGGAAACTGAGGCTCAGAAGTTCCAGTGTCTTGGCCAAGGTCACAAAGCCAAATAGCAGGGACAGAATTTGAACCCAGGTTGTCTGGCTTCAGAGTACTCCAAATTGCCAAAAAAAAAAAAACTATTTCAGGCATTAATCCATATTTACCCTAGAGTCTATAAGCAATATGTCTGTTAACATAATTAATTCTAAGATGGGGCTTCCCTGATGGCTCAAATGGTAAAGAGTCTGCCTGAAATGCAGGAGACTTGAGTTCGAACCCTGGGTTGAGAAGATCTCTGGAGAAAAGAATGGCTACCCACTCTAGTATTCTTGCCTGGGGAATCCCATGGACAGAGGAGCCTGGTGGGCTACAGTCCCTGGGAATGCAATCTATTATTACACTTGAAATATTTACAAATTATTTAAAGTAGTGTTATTGACTCTTAGATGTCTCCAAACCAAGGGATATTCCTGGCAACAGCACTGTTTTTGGTAAGATGTACATCTTAAAATAGTTTATCCTATAATCAGTTACATTTATTTTACACCTTTCTACTTAGGATTGAAGTTCTGGGAGTTTTAATCAAGACACAAATCTACATAGAGTAGGCTCACCTATTCAACACTGCTCGGCTTAAGATACGCAAATCTAACTGCTATAAAGAAAGAATTCTGAGGCAAGATTAAACTTCAGGTACTGAATACAATGAGGACTGCAAACCACTGTCTGTAAAATCACTAAGTGGTCTTTTGCTTTCATATGCCTTAAAAATAGTTCTGGAGGCAAACAATGATCTGTAATTAATTGACAACCTGTATTTCAATTAACAGAATTTTATTATCTATTTTTTACATTATTAAAACTATATTTTCTTTGCTTAATAGTGTAAAACCAACCATGACACAAGTAAATATACCAAACTTGTTTGTATTTACTGCCCTCTAGTGATAAACGGAGCCAAATGTGATTTAAAGAACAGCTCTGTTCTTTAAGAGCCATCACATTTCAGAACACAAAAACATATCTTATGAATATTTTGGAGACTTGAGATTAAGAGGAACTCCTGGTTGATCTAGGGTTTAGCTTTTTTCAGGTTGATTTTTTTGAAACCAAAAATCATCTGAAAAGCTAAGAATCGCTCTTTAACCTGGTTTGAAAGTTTTCACCAAACATTAGTTTTATTTAAAACAGGAAAAACCTAATGTTTATTGAGAAAGAAATTCTGATGTAAGAAACTTTATTTTTGTTGAAAGGTTCCTTGAAGATGAAATGACAGGACACTGATATGATGATATCTTTATTTAAATTTCTCTTACACATTATCTCATTAAATGTTAGCATAGTATCCTATCATTGTTAATACAATTTGAATTATATAGAGTAGATACAGAGTTTTCTATGTTCACAGCTAAGTAGTAAACCCAGCTGAAGCCACCACCACGACCACCATAATCATCATCTATCTACTAAGGACTTTTGTTTCACTGAAGAACAGTTAAGGCAACGAATGTTCGCACAAACCTCATATAAATGAGGCTTCTACAAAAATAATCTTGTATGAAAGAGAACTTCCTAATTACGGAGAAAATATATACACTGTGTGATTTCATTCATGACATTCTGGCAAGGCAAAACTATAGATAGGGACAGTCAGGTCACTGGTTGACAGCTACTGAGAGCAGGGGGAGGGGAATGACCACAAAGAAGCAAGAGAAAACTTTTTGGGCAATGGAAACATTTTATATCTAGATTATGATGGTAGTTTTCCAATTGTGTAACCTGTCAAAACATAGTCAGGAGCTGCTGCGTGCATGCTCAGTTGTGACTGATTCTTTGTGACCCCATGGATGGTAGCCTACCAGGCTCCTCTGTTCATGGGGCTCTCCAGGCAAGAACACTGGAGTGGGTTGCCATTTCCTTCTCAAGGGGATATTCCTGACCCAGGGATCAAATCCGCGCCTCCTGCGTCTCCTGCACTGACAGGCAGATTCTTTACCTGCTGAGACACCTGAGGGATATAGTAATGAATAAGACAGAAGAGTTCTCTCTGTTCATGGAGGTCTTGGACTCTTGGGGCCAAAAGACAAAAAACAAGCAGACAAAAAAATGAGTGACAAACATGTTGGATGAAAGAAAAGGAGGTAACATGATGCCATGGTGGTAGACCACTAAATAGTCAGGAAGGTAGTATCTGAGACAAGATACTGATGCAAAGTATGCTGAGCAAGGGCTGGAAGAAAACAGCCAGTACGACAAAGGATACATATGCAGAATGAAATGGGAGGTGGGTCAGGGCAAGATCATGCGGGTCCCTGCAAGCCTTCCGGAGGGTGTGGGGTACCACCAGAAGGTTCGGCACAGGGAGTAACACGAAGTGATTTACATTTTAAAAAACTGTCTCTGAAGAGGATGGTACACAGAGAAGCAAAAGCAGACAGAAGAGGAAGAAGCACTTGAGGAAGAGTTGATAAGACTTGAACCACTGCAAGTGAAGAAATAAGAATTCGCTCCTAGACTCCCAGCTTTGAAAGGATATTTGTACCATTTGTGGAGATGGTGAAGTACAGGTGAGGGGTAGATTTGGAGAAGAATAAATAAGGAGAAAGACAGTCCTATGAATTAAATGCAAGAAAATTTAAGTCCATGAAATGAATTTTATTTTTTTTTTAACTGTCGAGGGACAGTAACCCCCAACCCCTTCCTCCAGTTCTTCACAGGCTGGATAAGGAAGGCTGCCAGATGGAAGAGTGTTGAATGTCTGCTGCTGCTAAGTCACTTCAGTCGTGTCCGACTCTGTGTGACCCATAGACAGCAGCCCACCAGGCTCCCCTGTCCCTGGGATTCTACAGGCAAGAACACTGGAGTGGATACATACTCTCTAATGTATTACATTAGGATAGACCACTTTCATCCAAATCTTTTAATATGTTTTTATAATAGCTCAATAGAAAGCATCAACAGATGAAAATTCCCTCTTCAGAGCAAATTATTAATGTGAAAGCCTAAGAAAGGTAAGACAACAAAACCAAAATAGAATCTAGCATCATAGCTGGCAATATTTTTATTAAAGTAATATGTCTTATTTAGGTGTTTTAGTTGGAATCAAGATTGCCGGGAGAAATATCAATAACCTCAGATATGCAGATGACACCACCCTTATGGCAGAAAGTGAAGAGGAACTCAAAAGCCTCTTGATGAAGGTGAAAGAGGAGAGTGAAAAAGTTGGCTTAAAGCTCAACATTCAGAAAACGAAGATCATGGCATCTGGTCCCATCACTTCATGGGAAATAGATGGGGAAACAGTGTCAGACTTTATTTTTTGGGGCTCCAAAATCACTGCAGATGATGATTTCAGCCATGAAATTAAAAGACGCTTACTCCTTGGAAGGAAAGTTATGACCAACCTAGACGGTATATTGAAAAGCAGAGATATTATTTTGCCAACAAAGGTCCGTCTAGTCAAGGCTATGGTTTTTCCAGTGGTCATGTATGGATGTGAGAGTTGGACTGTGAAGAAAGCTGAGCGCCGAAGAATTGATGCTTTTGAACTGTGGTGCTAGAGAAGACTCTTGAGAGTCCCTTGGACTGCAAGGAGATCCAACCAGTCCATCCTAAAGGAGATCAATCCTGGGTGTTCATTGGAAGGACTGATGCTGAAGCTGGAGCTCCAATACTTTGGCCACCTCATGCAAAGAACTGACTCATTGGAAAAGACCCTGATGCTGGGAGGGATTGGGGGCAGGAGGAGAAGGGGACGACAGAGGATGAGATGGCTGGATGGCATCACTGACTCGATGGACGTGAGTTTGAGTGACCTCCGGGAGTTGGTGATGGACAGGGAGGCCTGGTGTGCTATGATTCATGGGGTTGCAAAGAGTCGGACACAACTGAGCGACTGAACTGAACTGATGTGTTAGTTACCAGTTCTAGGAACAGTCAGCAAAGGTCAGTCAGCAAACAGGTCTGCTCTGAAGGAGCTTACCTATTAGTGTGTGAGAGACAGAAGGCAAACAAGCGTGAACAGTGCCAATCACACCTTCCTTTTATATGCCTTCCAGAGGCTGGACACAGGAAAAATCCACATCCTAGATGCCCTTATAGTTGGAGTTTCAGAGACGGATTTACATTTTCCAATCAGAAGAACTCTTGTGCTCCTTGCCACAAATTAGCTGTCAATCTGACTGCTATTTCTTTGTAGATAATCTGCCCCTTCTGTCTGGCTGTGTTGAGATCTATTTGTTTCTGTGATTTCTCTGGGAAATATCTGGATGTGGGTTTCTTCTACAAACATTTCCAGCTTGGCATTCACTGGACTTCTAGAATATGTCCTCTTCCCCATTCTCTCTATTCTTTTCTGGAATTCAAATTAGGAATGTGTTGCCATTTTGCTGGGAAGTCTTACCATATTTTAAGTGCACTGTATTTTACTATAAAACACAGCATAAAGCTAGATAATGGTCACTAATACTAGAGCAATCATTTTTATTCAAGATATTGCTTTAAACATTTTTAATTACTTTAAACATTTTAAATTAAGTATGATTATTCTTATATCTTGGAGAAGGAAATGGCAACCCACTCCAGTGTTCTTGCCTGGAGAATCCCAGGGATAGGGGAGCCTGGTGGCCTGCTGTCTATGGGGTCCCACATAGGACTGAAGCGACTTAGCAGCAGCATTCTTATAGCTTAAGACTAAATTACTGGCACTAAAATATGTCAAAAACAAATTAGGTTTTTCTAATTGCTGATAAAATAAGATGAACCTGTATGCTCCTTCGAAGAAAGAACTAAGACCTGAAAAAGTAGTTTAAAAAATAATTTAACTCATTTTTATTCACACATCAATAAAGCCTGGCATTAACCAGCTTGACCACTATTTTTCTAAAATACCTTTCTATATTTATATCCTTAAGAAGGGAAAACATAAAATTTTGCCTGTAGGAATAAATATAATAGGGGAAAACAAAATAAACTACTACAACTAGAAACAGACAACAAAGTTTGTTTTTCTTGATCTTCCAAATGCAAGCCTAATGCCCTACGAGAGAAGCAGTCCCTCACACAAGAGATGCAGTGGGCTCCCCAAACACACGACAGTGCCTGGATCCTGCAGGGTCATCCCTGTGGAAACCTCCCTTGAAGATGTCACGTCCAACCTTCTACCCAGACCGGAGTTCTACAATTCACAATTCACAATCCAGAGGGTCCACCTCTCTGGATTTCTTCCACTCTTGTGGAAGTCCCTTCTACTATGAGTGAATGCAGTTTAAAAACACTGAGCTAGTGATCATTTGCTTCCACTGAACTAATACCATTCTTCTAAAGCTCTTTATAAAGCCATCAAAATTGATTTGACTCTGGACACAGCAAACAAAGACAAAAATATGGCTCAGGGACTTTATTATGGAAGCTGCAATAAACAGAAGAGTAGCTCACCTCCTTAACTATTCACATAAATAACAAGAACACTCCAGGTCTTACAGTGATCAAGAGTTAAGCTTGAGCAATTATAGTTTGGGCTGTCACTTTCCCTTAACAGGTAGGAGAGCAAGCATGTGAATCAGAACATTTGGGGTGTTACGAAAACACACTAAACAGGTGACTTTAGTATAGCTTCCATAATAACAGTTCTAATAATTCAAAAAAACTGTCTTTCACTAAAATTCATAGTAAACAATAGTAACAGCTAATATTTATCGATCGATATTGATAAATATTTATTTAGTGTCTATGAGTGACTGAGCACACACGCATGTGCTAGGAATATTGCTGAATACTTACCTGGTATTATCTCACTTACTTCTAATACCAATCCAATGAGTACTTTTATTATTCCCATTTTACAGATGAGCCTTAAGGTCTTAACCATGAAGTCTGTACAGAGAGCTCCCAGGTTGCCTGTCTTTTCACCCGAAATCCAGTCCCGGCAACTGAAGGCCTATAGGACATTTCTACTGAGATATGTAATTTCACTCCAATTTCAGGTCTAAAGATTTAGCTGCTGTATCTTTTACCCCACTCTCTTCAAATCACCTTCTCTTCCTGGCTTTCCAACTATTATTCTTTCTGTTATTACCTGGGTTGAGAATTTCATCCTTCCCTCTGGCTGCAGTGCCTCCCCTGAAGTCTGATATATCCTGTCACCTTTCCTATAATCTTTCTCCTATCCATTCCTTTCTTTCCCTTTCCATCCTATTTCAGTCCCTCATCACTTATATGCCTAATTTCCTAATGGATTCTTTTTGCTTTTACTATTTCTCGTCGATATGATCCATCCTGCATACCACCATCAGATTTATCTTTCTAAAATCATTTTGTTATTTTCCTTGTAATATCTTCCTGATAAAATGCAAGGGCTCTTCAGGGCTTACAGGGCAACGTGCAAACATCTCACTCTGACACTTATGGCACTTTACATTGCAGCACCCCAATCTACATTTCTCACACCTGCCTCTGTTCCTCTAATCAGGTTTTCTCTTTGAGAAAGGCTCACTCATCCAAAACACTCACTCCCACCCCCACCGACAGTAAGGTAAATGCGCAAGAGTGTACCACCCTACCCTGCCTCATCCAGGCCCTGGAGTGTCATCTCTTCTCTCACTGGCAATCTGTAGGAACCCTTTAAGGTTCAACATCCAGCCTAAGTAGCACTTTGTCTGGGATGCTTCCCAATCATTCTGGTCCTTAGTACTGAACACACTCTGAACTCCTCTACAGGACCAGAACCTCATGAATTACTCTATCATTCATCAACATACAATATGCTTATTACATGACTAGCTATATTTTCAATCTGTATGTCCAATGCTTTGTATGTATGTATGTATGCATGTATTCTATCTTATATATTTGAATACAAACGCACATATATAAGTCTCATTTCACCTATCAAAGCCTTTGGAGCAGATTGGTGGCCTACAGTAACCAGGCAAATACAAAATTTCCTTAGTGAAAGTCTACTTACTGGCCTGAAGTTACCTGAAGTCAAAAGGTACAAAACAACACTAATAAAAGACTGATTTATTCTCACATGAAAATCATATCTGGCCTAGAGAAAAGTCAAGGATCAAATACAAAATATACATCAAACTAAAAATTTCCTTCAAAAGTGATAATATCAATAAAGACTGAAATCAGGGTCTTGTCTAGCAATAAAAACTTTTTACTTGCCACAAGACAGAAGTCTTCCCAAAAGTAAGACTGGATCGTCTTGTTCCGTGTCACTTTAACTTTCCTGTGCCTTTATAACTTGTCTGTAATGAAGGAAGTGAACAGGTTGATCTGACAAATCTCTTTCATCTCTAAGGATTGTTGGAATTAAAAAAGAAAAGAAACTTTTTTGATTAAACATACCAAAGTTTCTCTGCAAAGTGGCTAACGACAAGTGGAAAATGGAAAGGGATCAATCACCTAGTCAGTGACTCATTTTCAACTCTTATAACTACCCAGCTGGGGAATTTCTTCTCCCTCTGGCGACAGCTAGTGTCAGACCCATGACTCAGACTGGAACTGGCCCATCTGGGCTGGAACTACGTTCAAGGTCATTTCATCCATTCCTCTGTTTCTCAGCTTGACTGTAGATTTAAATCTGGGCTATGATTACAGGGTTCAATTTTTGGTTTGTGTTTCTTCTGGTTCCTCAAGAAGAGACATCTAGTCACCTGATATTGATTGATATTTGACACTTTAATAGTCAAAATCTCAGTATTTCCACACAATCAGAAATATTACTTGGAGGGGTCTTTGAGGTCATCCAGGGTGAGGAAAAAGCAAAGTCTAATTCTTAGACAATTTGTAGACAAAGTGGGTAGAATAGCCATGTGAGACCCTCACCACACTAATAAATGTTTCTTTTATGGCTGGCTTCATACATATGATTTCAAAGTCATGGTGGTTAAGTGGTCAGTGAGAGCGTAAATAAAAATATGCTACCCACAAATGCTAGGTAACGAGCTAAAACTAAAGTAAACAACTGCAGTGGGCCATCCCATATGCAAGCTGGTGAGGCTCATAAATCACCAGGATGGGGATCAAGATTTCAAAGGCACACTCTGAGCTCCTCTGCCCAGGCCTGTTGATTCCAGCTCCAGCTGCATTGGGTTACCTACATGGCAGCATATAAAGTTCACCTTTTAAGTGTAAAAATAGTTCCCATTCCAACTAAAGATAGGTCACAGTACCTATTATGGGTGTGCCCCATATTCTGCACTTGACATAAGTTGGCATTTAAATTCCCATAACCATCCTGTGAGATAAGATTTTTGTGAATCCCAATTTACAGAGAAAGCAGAGGCTCAGAGAAGTAGAAGCAGTTTAAGCATCTGAGGTCACCACTCTAGCGTGGGGTGCATTCATATCCTGAAGAGGAATTGCTAAGCTCACTGGAATGTGGGAGATTTAAAGCTGAATCAACATAAAGGTTCACATTTGTCATCAGCTATTCTGCTCCACTTTTCTCTTGGCATCTAATAATTCATCACTATAGTAGGGCATCAACCCCACTCTCTCCTCACGCTGTTCTAGCTTGTCCTTTGGCTTCCCCACCTCCTCAATCCCAGGCTCCTCAGGGGATGGCCCAGCTCTTGGATGTGACAACCCATCCATGCTGCTACTACTGGGCCAAGACTCGAGGAGGCAACAGGTGAAGATGACACCAGCTACTGGTGCTAAAACAGACTTGCGCCTCCTGAAATACACTAGGTCTATAAATCTCCCCTCTCCAGCCCGCCCTCCCCTCCTGCCCTATCCCCACAGCTGACTGTCCTCTCTTAAAACACTCACACTGCATGCTGGCCGTCCCCTGGGATTTCTTTTTCCCTCCAAGGCTGTCCCAATGGTTTACTGCAACCAGATTTCAGCATATGAGCCCTGAGGTGGGAAGTGGGTATGAACGTGAAGCCAAGGACAGCCCTGCTCCTAGCTCAGCCCAGTCAGAGCACTCCTACCACCCACCCTCTTCCACCTCTCACTGTCTAACATGTCTTTCCACTTTTCTTTCCTCCAATCTTCACTCTATCCGGAGCCCAGCTTCCTTTCTCATTTCGCTCCAATAAGAAAACAAATCTCCAAGGCAACTCCATAGACACAGGTTATTAAAAAAAAAAATCCTGACACCTGCTCACACATTCCCAGAATACATTCTATACATTTTCTATCTGCCACCACTCTCCTTACTATAATCGTCCCAACCAATTCTATATCCCCCAAATCTCCTGCCAACTCAGAATGTCAGATCTGCTTTAGTCACTTGGTCTTCTCATCCACGGACCCTAGCATCTTTCAGTTTACATCTGTGACCTGTTCACTACCTGCCTGCGAGCTGACTCCTAGCCTAAAAGCCAGCCATCCCACCATCATACTCTTCTTAGGATAGGAGCTAAGAAGGTCCTTTCCACACCTGTCCCAACAGGACACAGAAAAAGAAAACCGGAATCAGCTGTACAACAGCATTCCCGTCTGGGGATGGTATTTTGCTAAAACGGCTCTTGCTGTTTTGGAATTGAGTGCTCACTAAATAAGTAAAGTTATTAGTACATACTTTGAAAAGGCAGCTTGAGAACAAATGTTGTTTTCCTATCTCCCAGCCTTTTCCCCAGATGTTATATTCTTAGAAAAAATTATCTTTACATCTATGAAGTAGCATATGGATCTTGGACAAGTTTAACTGAGCATCAGTTTTTCATCTTTAAAAATGGGACAAATTATTTTGACACATAGGGTACTATTTCTGGGACTAAGTTAGAAATGTAAGGTTTGATGGACAAGTCAACATCAGGATCATGTCTTACATCAGGTAATAAGGCACATACTGAGGTTTCCTGATCAGTGTAATCAAAGACTATTTATATGTACCAAACACAGCAAATGGATAATATCAAAATGTTTGAAAATAAGGCTGAAGTAATTCTTCCATTGAATTCTTCGTTGGAGAGAACAAATTCCTCTCCTTTAGGGACTGAATATTCAGTCTGTAATGATGTAACGATGCTTCTTTTTTGGCTCTTCGACTATATACCCTTTATCATTTTCCTGCTCTCTAACACACCTAGAAAAAATAAATTGTTGTTGTCATTCAGTAGCTCAGTCATGTCTGAGTCTGAGACTCTGAACTGCAGCACACCAGGCTTCCCTGTCCTTCACCATTCCCTGAGTTTGCTCAAACTCATGTCCGTTGAGTCAACGAAGCCATCCAACCGTCTCATCCTGTCGTCCCCTTCTCCTCCTGCCCTCAATCTTTCCCGGCATCAGCATTTTTTCCAATGAGTCGGCTCTTTGCATCTGGTGGCCAAAGTATTGGAGCTTCAGCTTCAGCATTAGTCCTTCCAATAACTATTCAGGGTTGATTTGTTTAGGATTGACTGGTTTGATCTCCCTGCAGTCCAAGGGACTCTCAAGAGTCTTCTCCAACATCACAGGTCAAAAGCAACAATTCTTCAGGGCTCAGCCTTCTTTATGGTCCAACTGTCACATCTGTACATGACGACTGGAAAAACCACAGATTTGATTAAATGGACCTTTGTCAGCAAAGTGATGTTTCTGTTTTTTAATATGCTGTCTAGGTTTGTCATAGCTTCTCTTCCAAGGAGCAAGAATCTTAATTTCGTGGCTGCAATGACCGTCCTCAGTAACCTTGGAGCCCAAGGCAATAAAATCTGTCACTGTTTCCACTTTTTCCCCATCTATTTGCTATGAAGTGCTGGGACAGGATGCCATGATTTTAGTTTTCTGAATGTTAAGTTTTAAGCCAGTTTTTTCTCTTTCCTCTTTTACCTTCATCAAGAGGCTGTTTAGTTCCTCTTCACTTTCTGCCACAAGGGTGGTGTCATCTGCATATCTGAGGTTATTGGTATTTCTCCCAGCAATCTTGATTCCAGCTTGTGCTTCATCCAGCCCAGCATTTCACATGATGTATTCTGCATTTAAGTTAAATAATCAGGGTGACTGTATATAGCCTTGGATGTACTCCTTTCCCAGTTTTGAACCGGTCTGTTGTTCCACGTCTGGCTCTAACTGTTGCTTCCTGTCCTGCATACAGGTTTCGCAGGAGGCAGATAAGGTGATCTGGTATTCCCATTTCTTTAAGACTTTTCCACAGTTTGCTCTGATCCACACAGTCAAAGGCTTTAGCGTAGTCAATGACGCAAGTAGATGTTTTTCTGGAATTCCCGTGCTTTTTCTGAGTCAGTGGACGTTGCCAATTTGATCTCTGGTTCCTCTGCCTTTTCTAAATCCAGCTTGTACATCTGGAAGTTCTTGGTTCACATACTGTTGAAGCCTAGCTTGAAGGATTTTGAGCATTACCTTGCTAGCACGTGAAAATTAAGAAGCAAGCCTAAACAGTATCTTCCAGGAGAAAGTACACTAATCCTTCCTGATGTGTATTAAAGAAATAAGAATACCTCTAGTAAAAAACATTGTTTGAAGCCCAACTATCACTTACCCTTATAGAGAGCTAAGAAACCATAGTGAGAATATAAGATTAAGAAAACAAAGAGCAGAAATTCAACATGTATATCAAAGATCATTTTAATTAGTTTCACTCTTATCAGAGTATACTATTGAAACTGATTTTAAATATTCAAAACAAAGTGTAAGAGGACCAGTGATAACTGAAAAAAATAAGTAAATAAAGGGAAGGGGCAAGCTGGCAAATTTCTATCCAATACCTAATCTTAAAAAAATAAATAAATAAAAGTTCAAGATTTTCTCTTAAGTCTATCTAAATTTTTATATACTCAACAAATTTACAGCTTTTTTCAACCTTTGCAGTCTTGAACCTCTTATATTAAACAAGGGTTCCTTACAAATAGTGAAATGACACACAAATATTTAAAGCACCCATGAAAGCATTTGCACCTCTTTATTAAAACTATTAAAGCCCATTCCTAAATTCTTGCAACAAAGGCATTATAGTTAAAGTTGCAGTTATTTTTCTGAAGCTTGAAAAAGACACCTAGCAAATATAGAATAGAATCTTTTTTTGTCAAAGAATATTATTTTTCTAAAACTTGAACTTGATGTAAAGGCATAAACAATGAAAAGTCGCCTTACTAAGAAATGCTCTTTTCTTTGTAATTCTGTGTAGTTCAGTATAATTTATAATTCTTTAGATATACACATGATAATTTTATTTGTATATGATTCTTTAAAAAAATAATTTTCCACTGTAATGAAACAGCTGTTCTTTCCTTCTAATGTGTATGGATTGGAATGATCAGGTAGAATTAGGAGACTTAGCACAAGGAAAATACTTTGATATATCCTCTCAAAATATTTTGGACAGCATCATTTAAGACGTCTTTATTCATATTTCGGTCTAAAACAAAGACAAAGAGACCAAAACACTGCTATGCCGACAATGGAAAGCAGCCTTAAAAATCAGCCAGTTAGTTTTTGAAATGAAGAAGACAGACATCAGCCTGGACTTACTCCACGACATCAGCCTCATCTCTGCCTGGTTGCTATGGACACATCCCTGTCAGGCCTGTGCCTGCTACTCTCCAGGCCTGTTTATGACAGGCTGAGAAGTTTCCTATTATGGTGCCTATGTCTGCAAGCACACTGCTTGCCAGCAATAAACGCCAGAGGCTGCCACCATGGGGATTACAGTGCAGCAGACCAGAGAGGCTGCCGGGAACCCAACAGCCTGGGTTCCCAGCTGCCTGGGTAAATCTGCACAGTATACTCCCCAACAGGCAAAAACCCAACAAGCACACCCTTTCTTCTCAGGCTGGCAGGGACAGAATTCAGATGTGTGTGCACGCTAAGTCACTTCAGTTGTGTCCGACTCTTTGTGACCCCGTGGACTGTAGCTCATCTGGCTTCTCTGTGCATGGGATTCTCCAGGCAAGGATACTGGAGTGGGTTGCCGTTTTCTCCTCCAGGGGATCTTCCCAACCTAGGGATTGAACCCACACCTCTCACGTCTCCTGCACTGGCAGGCAGGTTCTTTACCACTAGCACCATCTGGGAAGCCTAATATTCAAAGCCAGATATGTCATTTTTACTGGGAACAAACCTATAATAAGAATGTTATTGCTACAACAGATACAGAGAAGAGAGAATAGCTTAAGGCCATCACTATGACTTGTATGGCTTTTACCCATAGAGTATTAATACCAACTTTTAATTTAAATGAGATGAGACTAAACTCACTATAAACTATGCTATAATTTTGGATGAGCATGATGGACTGAGATTTTTTATTGGGAAATGATCAGGACTCTCAATAACAGAAAAACTACTTTCCTACAAGGCATCAACTATCCTGTACAGACTCTAAGGCTGTAATCCAAAGTGGAGAATGGCATTTACATTAACCAATGCCACACATACACTACGAATTTATATGACCAACTACAAAATAATACATTGACACTCACTAGGTTTGGGCTTAAAGCCATACAGAACTCATCAGTACTCCTAGTGGCTGGGTAGAAAACTCATTGGTTATATACTTGAAGAGTTAACTGAAGCCATATATTTATCAGAAACATGGCTTGTATTCCACTAACACATTCAAAGGAAAAGAAAAAATGTACCTCCCTCCTGCAATTTATGAAAACAAGCTGAGATAAAGACTGCGTACAAAACTGCAAACGACAGTGAACTACATAAGGAGGTGGACGAGTTTGGGTCTCGTTTCCCAACTGATATTAGGTAAGTCAAACAAACGATCACTTTCACCTCCTTTCTTTATTTTTTATATTTATTTGGCTGTGCTGGGTCTCAGCTGCAGCATGCAGGACCCAGTTCCCTGACCAGGAATCAAACCCGAGCCCCTTGCACCAGGAGAGGAGAATGCTAGACACTGGACCACCAGGGAAGTCCCCACTTCTGCCTCTTTTAGTTCTAACACATACGGCTTGAGTCTGAGATGAATAATACTAACTATGATCCTTTGAAATGCTGACCATGCTAAATACTACCAAAACCATCAAAACACTAAGTGGAAGGCAGAAACAGAGTATTTTTACATTTTATTTCTATTAATTCCACTCAAGTGATAATTAGAAAAATTATGATAAATTTCTTCAATTATCTGAGTAAGTGTTCAGTAACTCCCTTGCAAAGACTCTGACGACCAGTAAAACTGAAGCTAAATAAAGGAAGAATTTTTATCGTCTAAAGCTTTAGGGCTTAGATGAGTAAAAATAAACTTAGTCCTTGAGATTGATTAGTGAAGATTCCTACAGCACTGAGAACCAAAACCATTTAATGGTGCTTTTCAAGAATCACCACCAGAATACCATTCAGACAATTCACCCAATGTTTACTGAGCATCTGTCTAGCACAGTTTTGTGTCCCATGTAGTGGGGACTGGAAAATGAATAAGACTAACAACCTAATGTATCATGTGATGGAAAGAAAACAAAGAATTATTGTACAGAGAGTTAACAGAACTACAAATAAAGTCCCACAGAAGATCAAAGGGAAAAGACATTATACCCAGTTAGGAGTCGCTGGGATGGGAGATAGGCTTCCTTGGTGGTTCAGATGGTAAAGAATCTTCCTGCAATACAGGAAACCCAGGCTCAACCCCTGGGTTGTGAGGATCCCCTGGAGAAGGGAATGGCAACCTAGCCCAGTATTCTTGCCTAGAGAATCCCATGGACAGAGGAGTCTGACGGGCTACATACAGTCCATGGGGTTGCAAAGAGGTGGACAAAACTAAGCGACTAACACTTTTTTTTTTTTTTTCAGGATGGGAGATATGGGGAAAGATAGGACAGAAAGGACTTCATGCTGCTGCTGCTGCTGCTGTGAAGTCGCGTCAGTCGTGTCTGACTCTGTGCGACCCCATAGACGGCAGCCCACCAGGCTCCCCCATCCCTGGGATTCTCCAGGCAAGAACACTGGAGTGGGATGCCATTTCCTTCTCCAATGCATGAAAGTGAAAAGTGAAAGTGAAGTCGCTCAGTCGTGTCCAACTCTTAGCGACCCCATGGACTGCAGCCCACCAGGCTCCTCCATCCATGGGATTTTCCAGGCAAGACTACTGGAGTAGGGTGCCATTGCCTTCTCTGGAAAGGACTTCATAGAGGAGATTAATATTCCAGATAGACCCTACAGGACAGTTTGTTTGATAACTCTTTTATTTCAGAAAAGTTCTTTTTTACAGAAAAACTGTGAAGATAAGTACAGAGAGTTCCCATATGTCCCACACCCAGTTTCTCCAATTACTAATATCTTACTATAGGGCACATTTGTCCTAATTACTAAACCAATACTGATACATTTTTATTAATAAAAGTGCACACAGATTTCCATAGCTTTCACTGAATATTCCTTTCTGTTCCAGGATTCCATCCAGGACACATTATATTTAATCATCATGTCTCCTTCGGCTCCTTTTGGCTGTGACAGTTTCTCAGATTTTCCTTGTTTTTGATGACTTTCAAATAGTCTCAAGGAGTTACTGGTCAGGTATTTTGTAGACTGTCCCTCAACTAAGAACTAGCTGATGTTCTTCTCATGTTTAGAGTGGGGTTATATGATTTTTTGTAGGAAACACCAATGTTAGTACCATTTTCATCAGATCATATCAAGGGCATCAACTATAACTTGACTTATCAGAACTGCTGTCCGCTTTGATCACTGGGTGAGGAAGTGTGTATTTGTCAAGTTTTTCTACAGTAGAGGTGCTGTTCCCTTTTTCCACATTGTGCTTTTCTGGAAGGAGGTCAGTATGCCCAGCCCACAGTTAAGCCCACAGTGAGGAGTTATGCTTTTTCTCCTTGAGAGCAGAGTATCTACATAAATTATTTGGATGGTGGATTTGTCTCTTCTCCCTCATTTAATTACTTATTCAATAAATTGTATCAGTATGAACTCATAGATATTTGTTTTATACCCTGGGTTATCATCCCAGTTTCTCAATCAAGTAATTCCAGCTGGGAACTGGGAGCTTTTTCAGTTAGCTCTTGTGTCCCTTTGTCGTGCTCCCATCAACACTTCTTTGAGTACCTCCTTATTTTCTGGCACTACACATGCGCCAGCTTGACTTCCTGTGCCAGTTCCAGAATCAGCTACTTCTCCGCAGAGTCCTGCTACCTTCTGCTGGAGAAGGGTATTAGAAACCAAGATGAGGCTGCTAGATGTGTTCAGTGCCCCTGGGGTGCCACTGCTTTAGGCTTTCTCAGCTGACAGAGCAAGGAAATGTTTGCATACACTAAATGGTTAAGTTGCTAAGACCCTAGAAAGCTATGTCCTGAATATATTATTCTTAACATCAAATATTAAAATAAGGGATTCTGTGACTGGGTTACTTTCAGTCTCATTCAGAGGAATGACAGGGTGCATCAATTTATGAAAAAAAAAAAATCACTGGACTATTGTCCACTGTTTTAGGTATTTCTGCTAGAAAACAGCTTAGAGTTTTAGGTATTCTGAGATAAAACCTCAGGCCATTTGGATGGGCTATACTATAAAATTACACAAAGAAACAGAAGGTAAACTCCACTGAAAAGTAATTGATAGAAGAGCAAATGAAACATTCCAATAGTCCTATGTGGTTCACAACATCATTAGGCTACCATTCTCTCTCAAAAGCTCACTGGAAGCTTAAGTATCAGGATCACAAACAAACACCTTCTCTAACCCTTACCCCACGAAAGAAGAAAAGATAGATGATATTCCTTTATAGAAGGATATAAAGGACTCAACATTACTAAGCACCCACTATGTTCCTGACTCTTGTCTAGATACCTCTCATCTTTCAATTCATGGAATCATCACAGCAACTATTTAACAGATGAGGAAACTGAATCATAAAGGTAAATTGTCCCATTTAAATTTAGTAAAAGACAGAGACTGAATCTAACCATGGCAATCTGACTATGGGAGAGTGCTCTAAATCCAGAGACCATTCTGTCTGAAATCTGGCATTTTCTCCTCTAGTGGGGAGATCTCATTAATGACAGAGAAGAAAAACCAAGGTTGTTTAAAACAGACATATCTTTCTAAGCAAAAATGACTCCCCAAATGGTTCTTACTGCCAATTTAGACTAGTATAACCAAAAGTATGCCTGTTGTCTGTAATGCGGTGTGGATGAAACTTTCTCATTTTGTTACAAATTAATTTCAATGTACATTAAAAACAATTATAACTAGAACATCAAATCCATGATTTTATGTAATTCTTTGCTTAAGATGAGGCACTCTTGTGGACACTTACCTTTTAAAAATAAATGCTTTAAATAAAAATATTTAACATACATAACATACATACCTAACATAACATAGTTATGAATGTACACAGCAAGTCTGAGAACACTAACTCCAAATCTACTATAGAACAAAAGTCACATTTTTCTTTTAAGAAATATTATGTTCTTATATTAGGAGTATTTGACATATAGCTTTTCTTAATCTCTCCTTTCCAATACAGTTGAGGGATAGAATAAATTACATGTAATTTATTGAGCACCCAATATACAGTATTCACCAAACTGAATTTTCTATATATCTGATGGTCTTAACACTCTTTCAATTTTATTTTCCCCTTTTATTATATCCATTTAGAAATGAAGAAATTGAAATTCAGAGAAGCGAGGCATGTTGCTCAAAATACTAGGTAGAATGCAGCAGAGCTGGAATCTGAAACCAAGCCTGCCTGACAAAAAACATCTATGTCCTTTCTACTCTACAAAGTTGCCATAAGCACTGGTGTATAACTCAGGAGAAGTGTAAATGCCATTCATCCTCATCACACATAAAGTAGAGCAAAATAAGAACAAAAATCCCAGGACATTAATAATAACAACAACAACAAAATACTTCACTAAAGATCAAGTATTTTCCTAAGTGTAAAGGATAATAAAGTTAACACCATTGCAGTTGGTAATCTAATTTAACTAATTTCACAATGAACAAAGCAGAAATGTTTGTTTTAAGCAAATACGAAGGCTTACTACTCATCTCAATCCTTGTTAGAGTAAACAAAAGAAAATGCTTTCTTAAAATGTCTTTTAAAACTAATGTGAGTATCAAAATGCAGGCAAGGCTACCCCTCTCTCTACTTCCCAGAAAGATCTCAGACTAATAGTGTCAATTCGACTATCACCACTAGTCAGGCACAGTATTACAACCCGGTAGAGAAAGCTATGCTGTCACAAAATAAAGCCGAGCTATCTGCAGTTTTAAAGTATTGATCTCTTTCTGGAAAAAGAGAAAATCATATTTTATATAATATTTTATGGATTTAGTGGAAATCATTATCGGTGTTTCATATCTGCCATAATTACGTGTATCTTAAGGAATAGCTACAATCTATGATTATCACATAGTCACAGAGACAGCTATTCCTGTCAATATCACCAGAATCTTTTAAAATTGAGTAAAAACATTATTATCCTTGCTATTTAGGGGCAAATGTGCTTAATCTGGACTTCCCAGGTGGCACAAGAGATGTGGGTTTGATTCCTGCAACCCACTCCAGAATTCTTGCCTGGGAAATCCCACGGACAGGGGAAGCTGGCGGACATGGGGTTGCAAAGAGCTGGACACAACTGAGCATGCAACCTTCTTCAACATGCTTAAACTATTCATATATTGGGAAAAGTACTATTTTATTTTGGCCAAGCCTTACATTTTGAAATTAAAAAAAAAAGAAAAAGGACATGGTTCGTAACACTCATAACACTCATAACAATCCTATAATTAAACCAAAAGTTTAATGACCGAAAGCAATTCTCAAGGAACAACTACTTTATTGAGTCACAAAATTAAAAGTTTTTGATAATTAATTATTTTAATGATATTAAGCTTACTGCCATTAAATACCAATATAGGAGCCAAGTTGATGACAAAAGAGATAAATTAAGATTTACAGTAATCCTTACTGCTTTAAAGTTAAAGTTAAGGGGTTAAAATTAAGGGCTTTACTATTTAATTAAACATAAAAATATCTGGTAAAAAGCACTTCCCTTCTTTCTATTATTACTTAAAAGCAAATAAAGTATTTTTTTAAACAGTGATCATAAAACAACCACTTCCAATTCTTCATGTTAACTTTAAGGCTCTATATGTAAACTACATAAATCTTGGCCAAATCTACTTTTATAAAGTAGATGGAAAAGCAGTGAGCAAACTTAAAGCATCAGTAAGTTGAGTATCTTTATTTATGAATGATATTTTCTTTTCTAAAAATTTAGAGTTTTCCTTTAAGTATGTTGATTAACTCTTAACTCTTACATGACTATGTCAATAAGTTTTTAATATTTTAAAGAAAATTACTGTTATTTGCTCTTTGCTCTTCACAAAATTAAAATGCCTTTTCCAACTTTTTGCTTTGTTCTCAACAAAATTAAGCATTTATATCTTTCCTGAGCCATCTTATACTCAGGTAATGCTGAAAAATCTTAAGATTTAGCCATTTCTTGTGAACATTCTATAGTATTCATTCCAGCATCACTTTTGCCAGAAGAAAATACATCAGCAATCACAGAAAGCTATAGTATATGTTACATATGCATTGACTATTAAAAATCAGCAGGGGGAGTAGACAGCAAAAATACTAGGAAAAAGCATCCCAGAAAAGCAATTTAATTTGTAGGCAACAGAAACATGATAGAGATCTTTGTTAAAACCAGACAAAATAAATTCCATAAAGAAGTCATATCCACATTTGCAAAGCTGGCCTACATATGCCTGAAACGAACAACAACAATAAAAATCCTTAAGTCTTTTAGAAGGACACCTGACTCGTAACTTCAAAACAGACTTTCAGTTTGAAGCATTGTGTGTGTGTGCGTGTGTGTGTGTGTGTGTGTGTGTGTGTGTGTGCGTGTCTCTGTGTGTTTCTTTCTGACTCTTTGCGACCCCATGGATTATAATCTGCCAGGCTCCTCTGTTTATGGAATTTTCCAGGCACAAATACTGGAGTGGGTTGCCATTTCTTATTCCAGGGGATGTTCCCCACCCAGGGATGGAGTCCACATCTCCTGCATTTAGCAGGTGGATTCTTTACCACTGAGCCACCAGGGAAGCCCCTTGAAGTATACGGGCTTCAAGCAAGTAGGTTCCAGTAACGCCAAGCCTCAGAACTGCCCCAAATTTAGAGAAGAGGACCAATTCATTTTTATAGTGATATATTTGGTGGTGTCGGGGTGGGGGGCGTTTAAGATGATTTTATTTTCCCCTTCAAATATCACCACACTTACATTGAAGTTCTGGTGAAATGTGCATTGTTAGGTCACAAGAGGATACAGTTCCGAAGCGTAACCTTTGATGCTTAGATTCCTGGCCTACCCTCCTCACAGCCTCAATTTACTTTCCATGAGAAAAAGATAACCAAAAATACTGTGAAACTATTTCGCCTTTGTTAAAAAGTCTTAAAAGTTACTTTAGCTTTGCAAAATATTTACAAAGGATGGAAATATACCTACCAATCCCACATCATGTTTAATATTTTCTAAAAATTAATAAGTGCTGTATTTTCATTTTTCAAATAAAATAGGAAAAATATTTAGCTCTTCTGTTTCCAATTCTGTAGCTGAAATTTAAGAAAAGATTAAGCTTTTAATTAGAACTTCAAAATGTTTATGCCTATATTATGCTAAAGAAAGTATAAACACTTTTTTGTAATATAGAAATGTGTGCTATAGACAGAACTGGATTATAAAAATTAAGAACTGGATTATAAAAACTGTGAAACTTAAAATACCAAGCACAGATTACAACTGAATGGTTAAAAAAAAAATTTAGCCAAGTACGCAATGAATCAAGTTGAACCTAAACCTTCAATAATACTAATAACAACAGGTACAGTACATGTCAGACATTATTAGCTAGCTATTTTATACATATTTTTTCGAACTCTGACCTTTCAAAACAAGTATCATTGTGCTCATCTTATGCTAAGGAAACCAGCTAAAAATGTTTGTCATTTCTCTAATGTAACTCAGGTTGTAAGGAATAAAACTGTGATTCAACTTCCAGATTTGTCTGCCACCAAAGCTTTGAGACATCACCAAAACCTCTCTTAACTCAAGGAAATCTGTACAAATCTCAGGCAGATTAATGTGCTTATGAGAGTAAACGCTGTCAATTTAACCACTCAAATTAAATGCCATCTGGAGTATCTCACCCCTATTTGGTACAAGTATCCTACACATATTACAGCCAACTTTGGCATTGGCCAAGAACTCCATAATTTTCCTGTCTCAACACTATCGATAAGCATTACACACATTACAATCCCAATCCGGAAATACATCTAGTTGCTTCTGAAGCATCCCTTAAAAACTGCTAATAGTTCAGATTCCTTCTGTTCAGATTTTTTTAAATAAGAATCCATTAACCCAATTTGTTAAATGAGTCTGACGAATCAATTTCCTCCTTCCTCACACCCAAATCCACTTTCATAGTAAATATTTTCTCCAAATAATCACTTAAAAATCGTGATTTCTTACTAGTATTTTATTGTGTTATTTTAATCAATTAGGGCACTTTTTTTAAAGCTTCAAAAAGAGAAGAAAACAAAGAAAAATATTATGACTTTTCAAAGACAACACTGGTTGGTTCAAATAAGTACATGTAGAAAGAAAGGATGATAATAAGACTAGTAACCGAAAGCAATGTTTCAGACTTATTCATTCACACTCAAGAGATACTCGACAACCTAGTGGACGTGTGACACAAGTTGTCACATTTCCAGTTCAGACTTAGACTTGGTATCACTCCTGGGGACCTTTAGATCAGCTGCTCCAACTCAGTTTACAGCTCATGTGGATGTGACTTATTCGTGCCCTTGTTACCAGGCTGAAGGATAACTTTACAACCTTTACCAAGAGCTTTTTCTTTCTATGCTAATCCGTTTTCATCTATAAAAAGTCACAGGAGCTTAGCACTTATTTAGAAATGAATGAGTTAAGGAAAAAAAAAAAAGATGAATGGCTTAGACATGAAAAGTTTAATCAACAGCTTCAGCTGAGTTGAATTTTTTTAATGTTAAAAATAAGGATCATGTCAACACAAGACTTAAACACAGCTAGAATGACTGCATTTTGAAATAAGTTCACCTCCTACATTAAATCTGTAAATTAACTCAAAGTCTACTTGAGGGGCCTTCACAATAAAAAAAAAAGAGAAAAGAAAAAAATCCTTGCCTTACTTGGTGCCTTTAAAAGAAAAAAAAAAAAATCATTTTGACCTCAAATTTTACTTTTTCATTTTAAAGTACAGATAAATTAATTACTTGTCAACTGAAGTCACTTACATGATTAGATTTCATGTTCATTTTTAAATTCAAACAGAGGTCTCATCATTAAGAGTATAGATTTTGGGGGAAAGTAATTACAGCTGCTGAGGTTCATTGTGCTGAAAAAGCACAGTCAAATCATCTTGAAAATATAAGCAAAGGCTTGAGCATCTTTTGGTGTCTTCTGACTTCTCCTTTCACTATACAGAATTAACCAGGCAAGAGAATAAGAACTCAGGCCCATTACACAATGGTCCCATTCAGCCTTCAGGACACGAGATCCTTAGCATATGTCAACTGCCATTATGAACCAAATTATGAAAGAACAACCTATATATTATAAAATGAATCAATGAACTAAGAATTTATTAGCTAGATGAGAACAATGGCCCCTGATGCCAAGGCAGAGAGTAAGAGTAATAACCTGTCATTTTGATGAGGAATCACACCAAATTTAGAAATGAGGCTTAAATGACCAAAAAAAAAAAAAAAGATACAGATTTGATCATTGGTGTGCTTATGGGTAGGTCAGTGTGCTTACGGGTAAGTTAGTGCCTATAGATAGTGACTGGGGAGTCCTTTTTATTTTGTTTATCTGAAGCTAAACTTTCAGTTAAAAATCCTGCTGTCTATGTAAGCGCTGTCAAGAGATAAGACAATCAAGCAGGTGATACGCTATAGTTTTTTAAACTGCATGAGAGAAAACCAGGTGGGATGAAAACTATAGTCAACTAGAAAAAAAAAAGCATAGCTCTTTGAAAAATATGTGCAAGTAGATAAGCAGTAAAATGGCATAACTTTCCTGACCTTGCAAATAGGTGGGCCAAAATATTTAAATATTTTTAAGGGGCAACTGTTATTAATTGCCACATGAAGTTATTAGTCCTTACTGGCTAAATCCTTCAGGCATCTGCATCCAACAGGCCCATGCCTCCCAGCCCCTGAGCCAAACAATCATTAAAAACATAGATAATCCCAATTATTTCCTTACATAACTAAAGATTTAAAAAAAATAATAATAGGAACTCCAAAAAAAAATACACCAAAATGGACAACACTGTACCTTGATTTAAGGCTGTAGCAGGTGGAAGGTTGCTTCTCAGCCCCCTGAACTCCACCATCCACCAAGACCAGCACCTTGACACATATGGCACAAATGCCCCCATTGAATCATCTCTGTAAATAACCTCAGAAAACTGGACTCTCCCTCCAAGATCTACAGTAACAATGACAGTGACCATAACCTTAACTTTGACGTCCCCTGTGGACACATACGGCCAAGCGAAACTACAAAGGCTCAGTTCTTACAGGGTACCCTGACTCTGACACTTAGATAAATGTGGGTTAAGGTTCCAAGTTCACTGAACTCTTCTGAGTGGGAGTGCGGTAGGTGGTGACATTCAAGGTATTGCACTGACCTCCAGCAACTCTTACTTCCCACTGAGAATCCGAAGAATACCCTAAAACATGGATTGCCAGTAGACAGGATTTCGTTTCTGCTGCAAGGGCAAAGTGTCACCTAGAAGTACCCCTCCAAACACACACACACACACACACACACACACACACACACACACACACACACACGTGAGCGCTGTGTCTTGCGGGTATTGCAATCAAAACTATATCAAAGTTGCTTTTGTAAAATGTTTAATTTCTCCAGAGTGAATGGATGAGAGAGGGAGGGCACAGACAGCACCAGAAATCTTCTTCCAAAGGAGCCAAAATGCAGTGTGTGTGTGACAAACCTCTGTATATTTCCCGGGGCCACGGGGACTGGTGGCTTCACCAGCGTGGGAATCAGCAGCCTAGGGGACTCGGTGAGAACCGAGCCGGGGCTTACCTTATTGGAGGCCATCTCACTGACGGAGTGCCTGGTCTGTAGGGTCTCTAGCTGGTCCAGACACCAGTCCAGCTCCTCCAGGGTCTCGCTGGCCAGTTTCTGGTAGGCCTCCTCTGCGAAGAGATAGGGAAAGGGGGACTCAGTTCTCAAGCGCTTCACGGGGCCGCCGGCGAGTTCAAAGGGAGCCATCCTGCCGTACCCCGCCATGCTCGGATGCCCGGTGCCCGCACATGAGGGCTGCTTCTTCATATTGCCGAGCCGGGCACCGCGAGGGGGGCCGGGGCTCTGCTAGCGGGGCGGCGGGCCTCGGGTACGCACGCCCTCTCCAGCTTGGCGTCTCCGTTCGGCGTCCTGGGAGGGCGCGCCAAGTGCGCCAAGCCAACTTTTACATGGACCAGAACCCCCACGACGCGACTTTGAAAAAGTCCTGGTGCCGGAGGATGGCGAAGGGGGGTGGCGCGCGCGCCCAGGAGCCCGCCCAGCGGAGGGAGCGTCTGGTCCCCGGCGCGATCTGCGCGGCGACCGGCCCCGAGCCGCGGCCCCGCGCCCGCCCCTCCTGCCGAGCCTTCTCTCAAAGCGAATGAATCAGCCGCGGCCGGCTGCGCGGCCACCACGTTTCCTGTTTTCTTTCTCAACTCCTCCGGCGGCGGGCGCAGCGCGGCTCCATCGCCGCAGCTTTCCGGGAACACTCCCCCTCGCGCCCCCCACGGCCCTCGGCGCAGCCCGGCCCCTCCTCGACTCCACGCCTAGATCGCCCGGGGCCACGGCCCGCCCGGGCCCCTTGTCGCCCCGCCGCTTCGCCGCCGCATCACCCCGCGCGGTCCCGCGCTGCTCGCTCCGAGGAGCGGGCGTGAGCGTGTGTTTCCGTGGGGCTGCCGGGGACCCGTGCGACGGGAGTGGCGGAAAACCCGGCGTGGAGAACCCGCCACCAGCTCGCCCGCCGCCTAGGGTCGCGCCCGCGCGCGCGCGGCCGCGCACCTGGCCCGCGGGGACCCCGCACGCCCAGCCGAGCTCAGCCCGTCCGGGTCGCCCCTAACCTCCGCGTCTCCACCATCCTGCAAGTTTTCCCCGGAGAACCCGACGGGTCCCACAAGCTGGGTTATTTAGGACGCGCGCAATCAGTTTCCGTGGGTTTGGATTTTAGGGTTTCTGAGAGTTTAGGATTTACCTACTTGAAGAGGACAGGGTGGTTGTGGGAATTAGAAGTATTTGTATTTAGACCAGGCTGAGTTCCCAACCCAGCCCTTACGTCTAAATTTTGGGGTGGACATAAAAACATACAATGTTATGAGCCAGCACTCCTTAGAATTCACAGATCTGACAATATGCTGTATTTTCACATTCAGAATTGTCTGAGTTATCTTCAACGGCAGTGTGAATGCACCACGCCTTTTGGGCAATTTACAATGTATGCTTACGGGCATAGGCAATTTATGCCTATGTTGCTTTCTTCGTCAAACGAACTGCAAATCAGGGACGAGGGTGGTATTGCGATGCCAAGGGGAAGAGTCTGAAAGAGTGTTTCTACCTACCATGCACAGAATAAAGTACAAACTTGAGAAAAGACTACATTCAAAGACATCGTATGGAAGCAGGTTCTATTCACAAAAACTGACCCTGGGGGAGCTCTACCGTAAGAGATCAATTGCAGAGAACTTCACTCTATTAGCTTGCAGATAAGCAAACCTTTCAGAGCAGGAAAACGTTCAGACTCCCAGGAAGAGTCCATCTTATGAAACTTCTGTTATTGTCAGTTAGAAAGCATAATCTGAAAAGCTTACATGCAGTTGATGTAATCATTTTTCTTGGTCTTCAGATCTACAGGTATTGGAGGAGAAGAAATTCTGCCCTTGAAGTTTGGACTCCATTTGCCTTGAAATTTGGTCGGTGGCACAACAAAAAATGTCATGGACTGAATCTCAGGCTCCTGAGATTTTCCAGATAGGTTTTTAGATAAAATTTTTAAAAGTTAAAATAACTTTCAAAGTATTTGTTACATGGGCCATGTGGCTAATTGTTATCAAGGATTCTTGAACTGTTGGCTATTCACTTTGAGAACTCTAGGTTAAAAACTGCCTCTTTATTCCACTTAAAAAAATTTTTTTTTCTGCACCAATCTCTGTAAATATTTCTTTAGGTGAACCAACACCTACCTAACCTTGCCAGGTGAATTAAAGTGTAAGATTGGAGCTTTTCCCCCAACAAAAGGAAAAACCTTAAAGACAATCTTAAATCACAAGCATAGAGTATTTTATCTGTACAGCCTTTCCTTGATTAAAGTATATAAAAATATAACATGTTTGTTATAAAGTCTGAAACATTACACAAAGATGGAATGCAGAAAGTTCCTTGTAATCCCATACCCTAAAGATCACAAGCAATCATTAAACCTATGACCATAACACATTTTCATTTTACTTAATATCTTCCATATGTAACTATAGCATAACCTAGTTCTGATGGTAGTACATGCACTATGTGGTTTTATTTTGGATTTTTCTTTCCTCTAAGGTATAAAATACGGATGTAGGAATTTTAAGAGGAAATTAACTTATTTCAGTTGATTTGGGCCATCCACAGTTAGCACATCCAGTGCGTTAAAGATGCATAACCATTGTGTCTAGGATTTGTTCACAGCCATCTTTCCAGTCACTGATTATATCCGGAAGCCAGGAATCCCCTCTGCCCACCTCAAAGACCTTTGTGTTGTGTTTCTCTCCCCTGCTTTCCAACTTTTCCAAAGTCTGAGCCCCAGGGGACCTCCCCATCTCCCTTCCCATCATCACCAACTTCTCAGAATATAGGCCTTTGACCTAGCGGGATGTGGTTCCATGTGTTACACTTTAGTGTTCAATTTTTAATCCTAAGAGTAGAAAAGTAATTCACCAAAGTTTCCATGCGTCAAGACATTATGCACTCAAATACCAGACTTACTCTTAAGAAGGCAGTACAGTGACAAGAGGGACAGCTTGTTTCAGAAGACCTACTTTATGTCCCAATCATAGATTAGCCCCTCTGACAATCTGCATTTGAGCACAATAAAAATGTGGTCTGTGTACGTATTTTCAGTTCTAACTACCTTTGCATGAACTGTATAAATCTGGAGAATGAAATAAGAAAAAAAAAATGACCAGAGCACATCTATATACCAATTAAGAAAATAATGACTAACAACAAAAAAACAGTTTGTTCTATAAAATTGTTGCTCAAATAAAAAATTACTGTTAAAACAAGAAGAATTACTGTTGATATTAGCATAGAGCTGAGAATACTACTTTTCCCAAATTCCTAGGTTTATAGGCAATATGGCTAGCCAGAGTTGCTCAGGATCAGTGTTAAAGCTGAACTTTTAGGAATTTTAACCCCAAGTGTTGTAAGACATTGAGTAACTGACCTTCTCATCCCCACTAAAAAAGCCTCAATGTGGAGTTTCCTGCTATCCTCCAGGAAACTGAGTCACCAACCAACACACCTAAACGTCACCAATAGCTCTCAGGATGAAAACAGTGTGAGCTAGTTTAATGTGGGGTTTTACCAAGAACACACACTGCATTCATTAATAAAATACTTCTCTCCCCAGAGAGTAGCCATCACCGTGGCACTACTTGAAAATATATGAAAACTCTTATTTCCCTGTCTAAAGTCTAAGTGAAGGACCTACAGGGAGAAACTGCCTAAGCAACAACTCTTGGCCAGATTCCACAAAAGCCAGGCGAGGGCTCTGGAACAGCAACTGAGAAATAACTTGAGCCTTTGGAAGTCCCCTCCTACGGCAGCATCGGTTTCCTTCAAGGCCCCCTTGAACTATGTGACACCCGTGTTTCTGTTCAGGATCTTCTGTGAACAAACAGTCCTCAATTCTTGCAGGCCAGCACTTGGCTTCCGTCACTGTGATGCGATCAAGGGTTCCCCTGACACACAGCCTGAACCAGTGCCAGGAGCTCCAGGAGAAGATGCTGAAGCAGCAGCTTCCTTTTGAAAAGGATTAAAAAAAAAGTAATTGCCTCAGAGCCACAGCGGTGAGCTGGAGGTTGAGGTCGTTTTCCTGTGACATGTTCAGTCACTTACTTTTACCCACAAGTCACAGGGATATTGACCATTGAGGTAAAAGGATCCATTCTACGTACTGTGTGACTCTGCGGATGTCAGTTTCTCTGCCAACTCTTGACTGATTAAAGGTCTGCATAAATTTGTCATAACTCCTAGATAGGCTTATTGGTGTAAATGAAGAGAACAAGTCAAAAAAAAAAAAAAATCCGTTACTTTGGACACCATTTGCTTACCCTTAATTAAAAAAATATAAACCGTAACAGCTGATTCATATTTTTCTTAAAGATAAAAAAAAGCCCTTCACTAAACAGCTCTGAAGAACAAATATTAATAATTAAATACATAACATTTTAAGCAATTCCAGCTTCCCCTTCCTTAATTCCCACCCAAATTCCCTCTTTGTTCCTAAGGATGGAGTTGATAGTGTCTAAAGTAGGTAGAACTAGAGAAATATGATTTCCATTTTACCATGTATTACTCCAAGCAAGTCACTCCCTGAATTTGATACAGTAAAAGATTGGCTCAGTTTAGCTCTAACTTTTGCTGATTTCTTTTTTCTGTCTATACATTTTATCTGATGGGAAATACATGAAGGAGTTGGATTCACTTTCAATGTGTACATGTAACAGGTTTAAGCAAAGCTTGCCAGTGGCAAGCTGTTCTCATTTCCAAGTGTATTTCTGGCATCAAGTTCTTGCTTTGAAATCTTATGAAAAATATAAAATTTCACTTAGTACTTCAAAAAAACCTCTAAGGAAAAGGTATACATAATTTTGTGAGTTTTTTCCCCTATCTTCCCACTATCTATGATTTTCTTCCCTTGGTCTACCTAAGGCTCTAGTAGAATTTTTTTTAATGAAATAAATATAAGATTGGGTTTTGTTGACTTCTAGTACAGTGGTGCTAATGGTCAAGAATCCACCTGCCAATACAGGAGACCAAGAGATGTGGGTTCGATCCCTGGGTCAGGAAGATCCGCTGGAGTAGGAAATGGCAACCCTCTCTATTGGAAAATTCCATGGACCAAAGAGCCTAGCAGGCTCCAGTCCGTGGGGCTGCAAAGAGTCGGACACGACTGAGTACCATCACTGTACCATCAGTAATTCAACAAACATTTATTTAGCACCAAATATGTGTCACTATTAGAGTCTGCAAAAGTGAGATGAATAAAAGAATGTGCCCCTTATCCCAGGAAAGCTTAAAGTCCAGGAGTAGAGATGGTTTTGGCATACTATATTGTAGAAAGCATTTTGAAAGAGGGAAGCATGTAGGCGATGGGAGAATAACAGAAGGTAATTTAAATCAGAGTGGAGTGGGAGAAGGCTGAGTACTAAAGAATGAAACAGGAGGTAAGTGAAGGGGGTGGGAAGAATTTTTAAGGGAAAACATTATGGGCCTGAGTTCAAAAGATGTGTGTATATGTGTTTATGTAGTGAAAGGAATTCCCATAAGTAGGGCCTTGCAGAAATCCACAGACACTGGTCGTGGAAGTCTTGTCAGGCATGTGTAGGTAGGAGCTTTGGATGGAATTTTCAGAAAGAGGAGCCACTGAGTGATTCAGAGTACTGTGTGATAAGTGATCTGATTTTATTGAGATGGAAAATTCTAGGACTCTGCAATAAATGGGATTCAGGGAGGCTAGGCTGAAATCAGTCAGACCATGATCGTCAGCCATGTTACCAGTAGAAATAAAATTAATAACTCACAGACTATTTGCTTCTCTGATGGTTGTTCTTATCTAAGACAATCTCAGTATTAAAATTTGACATAAGCATGTGCTCTCATGATGTGTCGGGCATGAATAGAAGAATTGCCTAATGGGACTTGTGAGGGAGTAGACTTTCTGCTCTTAAAAATTAGTCTTCTGGAATCGTCATCATATTGTATTCATCATAACTGTATCCAGAATTTCTTTCAAGGAGAGGGCAAAATAATGTTTGACAAGGTCGCAGAAAACAGTATAGAAGATGAGACTTTAAGGTGCACTGGTTTGGGTGGAACTAATCTGTGGTCTCTTCCACAGATAAATTTCCTGTGTTCTCTTCCACATAGGAAAGGCGGAGAATATGCTCCCTTGGGAGTGAGTGAGTGAGTGTGTGTGTGTGTGTGTGTGTGTGTGTGTGTGTGTAACAGAAAGGAGTCAGCTTGGTCTACAGGATAATTTCACACTATAAATCTTCCACTCCCCTGAAACTTTAATAAAGTTACTGAAGGTACAAAATGCTGAGATAAAGAGTCTTCTTGTTTTGTTTTGTTTAATCTGAGCCTAGAGGCCAGATTTGCTCAAACTGAAATGTCAGCCTGAGCTGACACCAGAGAGGAGAGACAGAGAAAGAAGAGGAAGCTTTTGAAATTCTGTGTAAGAGCAGGAAGAAATTTTGTCCAAGAAACTAGAGTTCGAACCAAGTTTAATCAGAATGTGGATTAGGGACTTTATGTGCCACGTGTACCTCTATAAGTAATATCACTCCTTGATGGACACTGAAAAGCAGGAGGTGGTTCTCATCTCCATTCCACTACACACAAGCCATAATCCCCGGCATATCACCTAATCTTTCTTGGACCTTAATTTCCTCACCTGAAAATTGGGGATAATAACAAGAACCTTGTAGATTATTTTAGTTTAAGTGAGAGACCGTGAGTTAAATAACCTTGTGTTGCTGACCTACTAGATTCTTGCCAGGCACTACACTGAATGACGGAGATGCAGCAATGAACAAGGTAGTTCACAGTTCCCATGTCCTCTCAATGAGTTTATGTGGTACTAAAAAGCAGAGACATTACTTTGTCCGTCTAGTCAAGGCTATGGTTTTTCCAGTGGTCATGTATGGATGTGAGAGTTGGACTGTGAAGAAAGCTGAGCACCGAAGAATTGATGCTTTTGAACTGCAGTGTTGGAGAAGACTCTTGCGACTTCCTTGGACTGCAAGGAGATCCAACCAGTCCATTCTAAAGGAGATCAGTCCTGGGTGTTCATTGGAAGGACTGATGCTGAGGCTGAAACTCCAATACTTTGGCCACCTCACGCGAAGAGTTGACTCATTGGAAAAGACCCTGATGCTGGGAGGAATTGGGGGCAGGAGGAGAAGGGGACGACGAGGATGAGATGGCTGGATGGCATCACCGACTCGATGCACATGAGTTTGAGTGAACTCCGGGAGTTGGTGATGGACAGAGAGGTCTGGCGTGCTGCGGTTCATGGGGTCACAAAGAGTTGGACATGACTGAGCGCTGAACTGCACTGAATTATAGTAATTTTCTTTTCATTTGAATAAACATATATTGAATACCTGCTATGTGCCAGGTGCTGAGTACACCAAATGGAAAGAAGTAACTTTGGGTTTCAAGAAGCTCATAGTCCAAAGGCAAAGGCAATGATCTAAGTTTCCACCAAACCAGGCAGTGTGTACAGATGCAGTGTCAGCACTTGGCACAGAAGGCATCAGGGAAGGTGCCACCTACCACTGCCTAGGAAAGTTCTGGGAGAGTTTTCTGAAAGAGGGAATTCAGCCCTGAGTCTTCAGGGATGAACTGAAGAACTAACCAAGTGAAGAATGGGAGGTGACACCTGAGATAAACATGTGCCATTGCCAGCTGGAGAATACAGGCCATTCAAGTTGGTAGAAGCAGATACAGATGCAAAGTTTGGGTCCAGTAATGGACAAAGGTATAGTGGAGAAGTATTCATGGGGGATTTACTGTACTATTCTGAGACTTTATAGTTTTTTTTTTCTGAAGGAGCCATTAAAAATCTAAGTGAGGATGTCCCTGGGTCAGATCTGTTTTTGAGAAAGATTACTCTGGGAATAGCACGAAAGGAGCACTGGACAAAGACAAGACCAGTTAGGAGGCCCAGAATGGGAGGGGAAACTGCCAGGAAGGTAGGGAGAGAAACTCTCAAGAGCAAAGCAAAAGTAGAATTTCCAAGGAGAGTATCAAGACATGGCCGTTGACATTCAAAACAGACCAAACACATCCATGAGTTTGGGGTGAGATGATTTTCATTCTTAATTCATATTTCAACAACAAAGACTAGAAATGCTAGTGAGGAAGCTTTTGTCTTTGTATTTGTTTCAATAAAATAACAATAAATATTTTTCCAAAAAGCTGGAAAAAAACTATTAGAACTATGTATTTTGTTTGCATTGGAATAAATATATACTGAACACCTGCTATGTGCCAGGTGCTGAGTACACCAAATGGAAAGAAATAACTTTGGGTTTCAAGAAACTCACAGTCCAATGATGAAGGAGTATTTCTGTTACAACCTTAGGAGTCATTTTGATTCTCTTGGGGAGAGGGCCTATAGGAGACATATGTGTTTCCCTCACCTACAGTCAACCTTCAGGGATGACACAGTCTTTGAATCTTTATCTCTGTCAGTTCCTACACAAAGCATTCCTTACAGCAAGTAAGGATTTGTTTAGGTGATCTCTTCTGCCTACCCAGCTCTAATATTTATTTACTTTATAACTTCTGACACTATTTTATTTGGGTGGGATGTCAGTTTGTAGGTTGTTCATGATTGATTAACCTGGGTGGGTCAGGAATTATACTATAGAGGGCATTTCAGAATTCACCAGATGTCTTCAAAGGTCCCATCCAATACCATGATTCTGGAACTCTATGAGTTTAGATTCAATGAACACCAGGTATGGATGCTTTCTGTTTGAAATTAAGATATTTTGAGAAATAAAGTTATTGATAAGTAGAAAATCTTGCTTTCTCTGCTGTATAGTTACACCCTCTACCCCTGTCCCAATGATATTCCCATCTAATACTTTGCCAATTGATTTACCAATTTCTTCTTAATTTCAACAACTGCCATCTCGCCAGTTTCAGTCAAATCCTCATCTATTTATTTTTAGATTTGAGTAACAGCTGACTATTGGATCTTCTTGGGTTCAGTCTTTCTCACAAGTCCTGTTTATAAAGTTAGAATAATCTTAAGTTCTGTTTTTAACATGTCAGTGCCTCACTCAAAATTCAGCTGCATAAACTCCCTGCTTCTTAGTCTATGAATGTCATACTTCTTGAGTCCACAGAAGGCTTTTTTTTCAGTGGGCTTTATCATACCATTCCAGCTCCTTTTATTTACCATCCCATCTAAGACTAGGCTTCCCTCATGGCTAAGATGATAAAGAATCTGCCTGCAATGCAAGAGACCCGGGTTTGATCCCTGGGTATGGAAGATTCCCTGGAGAAGAGAAAGGCAACCCACTCCAGTATCCTTGTCTGGAGAATTCCATGGATAAAGGAGCCTGGTAGGCTATAGTCCATGGGGTCACAAAGAGTTGGAGACGACTGAGTGACTACCACTTTTACTTTCGCTTTTTCTAAGACTGCCCTTTTTAGCCAATCCTTCCACCTGGATACAATTTGCTGAACTTTGCCTCTATGACAGTGCTTATATCATTTTTACATGTGCTTCTAGGCTTTTCTACAAGTATCTAGAACGGATCCTAACATTTACAGGCACTCAACATGTATTTGTGGGTAAAAAATCAGTAAGTAGAGTCGGACACGACTGAAGCGACTTAGCAGCAGCAGCAGGCATACTTTGTTGGAGAAGGAAATGGCAACCCACTCTGGTGTTTTCACCTGGAGAATTCCATGGACAGAGGAGCCTGGCAGGCTACAGTCCATGGGGTTGCAAGAATTGGACACGACTTAGCAACTAAACCACCATCACCAGACATACTTTGTAAAAAGTAAGACTTTCTTTCCAAGTAGAATTTAAGCTGTGATAATGTCCTGGGTATGTCTCTCTAGCTGTATTCTAGCTCTACCGCTTATGCTCCACCTCTTGCTTTCAAACTGTCTGTCTGATACTCTTTAACAACGACAACAGAATTCCTATAAGAGTCTCCTTACTAAGAGAATTCTGTGGGCAAGCAAAGTTGCAGAATGTCATACAATACATGTAGTGATCTTAATGGACATGAACCTATCAAAAGCGAAAAGCTCTATAGCAAAAGTGCTGTGCAAGTACTAAGTCGCTTCAGTTGTGTCTGACTCTTAGCAACCCTGTTGCCTGCAGGCTGCCAGGATGCTCTGTCCATGGGATTCTCCAGGCAAGAATACTAGAATGGATTACCATGCCCTCTTCTGGGGGGTCTTCCTGACCCAGGGATGAAACTCATGGCCTCCTGTGGCTCCTGTATTTCAGGCAGATTCTTTACCGCTGAGTAAAGAATGGGTTTAATGTCATTTAATAAGTATTGTTTAAATGGATTTGATCTTGGAATGCAAAAACTATCATGTCTTGAAGCACACTTTGGAAAACTCTGCCCTATACCCTGTCAGGCGAGTCCAAAAACCTAAACATGATACATAATGTTCTGTGGGTTCTTTTTGAAATATTTTTGAAATGTTTTTGAAATCTCTACCAAGGACATCTTATTTGCCCTCCTCATGCCTTTGTGTACTCCTGAGAAATGACCAGAGAGTAATTATCCTTCTTCCCTTTCTCTCTCTTCCCCAGAAAGACAGCAGTCCATAAATCCATACACACTTATGAAGTCTCTGATGTGCTGGTTGCTGTAAAATACAAGAACACGAACGATTCACTGGCTTGGACCTGGAAAGGAACTTATAATACCCTGCTGAGAAAATCAGACACATGACCAGCTGCTGCTTAAAAATGATTCAGCTTGGAAGCGCTACTGTAGTTCAGAGCAGGGATCAGGAGGTATGCACTGTAGCTAATTGTTCAGGGTTCCAGGAAGAAAGTGAACCAGGAGAGAGGCAGTTTCCATGCAGTCTGTGGTTTGAATGGCTATGGGAGGACAGAGTCAGCTGGCATTCTTTTCAGGTAGAAGAAATGTCTGGAGCCTGAATAAAGGTTCCATGTGTGGGCGAGAAATAACCTGGATGGAGTAGACTCCTTCAAGGGCACAGAAGGGAAAGTTGAATACTTAAGTGTGTGGCCTTGAACTAATGGATATTGAGGGAATTGGACAAGTGCACTGGTGGCCCAGGAGGAAGGGAGGAGGCAGATTAAGAATCCATTGCAGGAGTCCAGATGCACAGTCAGCGGTAAGCCAGGAGGTCTAGAGTCATCTTTTTTAGTGGTCTACTGTAATAGTCACGAGCAATAGAAAGAGCATGACATTAGGGGCAGAGACCTAGGTTCAAAGGTTGACTCTGAAACTTAGCAACCAGGTGGCAGAGCTGGGTGAATGAGTTAACTTTTCAATCTATCAGTTTTTTCATTTGTAAATAGAGCTAAAAATATATCCCAAAGAAGGCTGCATGCCCAGGACATGTTCCATATTTTATTTGAATTTTAAGGCTAACTTGAAGAATCATATATCCATATGCCTATTTCATTTTTGCTGTTTTCCTTTCAACTTAAATGTGTGATTTGTTGAAAAGATTATAAATATTTATCAAGTTTGTTACCTGGGACACATAACAGTTGATTTTAACAGTGATCCATTTCCTTCTCATCTCTTCTTCAAATACAATTATTGAAACAATTCTGTACATATTTTTGATATGTTAGCAGTTAGCACCTGCATCTATCTGAAAGTTAACACAATAAGCAACAGTATTTATTATACCTGCTATTTTAAACAGGGCTTCCAGGATGGCTCAGTGGGTAAAAGAATTTGCCTGCAGTGCACAACACCCAGGAGATGCGGGTTCGAGCCCTGAGTTGGGAAGATCCCCTGGAGGAGAGCATGGCAACCCAATCCAGTATTCTTTCCTGGAAAATCCAATGGACAAAAGAGCCTGATGGGCTACAACCCATAGGTTCAGACACAACTGAAGCAACTGAGCATGCACACATGCTACTTTAAACAATTTAAACTTCGGTTACTGTGAAAAGCTAGATGCATAAAGCACGTCATTCATGTTTTACTTCATTCTTAAGATTAGCTTTTGAAAATATATAATATTTCAAGACAATTTGAACACTTCTTGCCATCCTCTAATCTGGTAAAACCTTATTTTATATTGAGTATTTAGCTTTGTGCATAAATTACACCTTCTTGATTAGAGAAAAATAGTTGAATAGCAATTTTCTTCTTACTGTCTGAAAACATAATGGCTGTATATATATAAATATTTTTATAAATCTCTAAGGCATATTTTGGAGAAGGCAATGGCACCCCACTCCAGTACTCTTGCCTGGAAAATCCCATGGAAGGAGGAGCCTGGTAGGCTGCAGTCCTTGGGGGTTGCTAAGAGTCGGACATGACTTGAACGATTTCACTTTCTCTTTTCACTTTCATGCATTGGAGAATGAAATGGCAACCCACTCCAGTGTTCTTGCCTGGAGAATCTCAGGGACGGGGGAGCCTGGTGGGCTGCCGTCTATGGGGTCACACAGAGTCGGACACGACTGAAGTGACTTAGCATAGCATTGCAAGGCATATTTGCTAACTAGAATTGTTTATTTAATGTATGGACATTTTGCATTGAGATCATTAAGGGTTTAGATTTAAAAAAACGTTTGAGATCCATTAAAATCAATTGCTGTGGTGTGTCTTTCTGGTGACTTTATATTTTTAAACAGTATTATGTATCTTAACTCTTGAGGTATAACTTTTAAGTTTCCTGAATTTTGCCATTTAGCTAACACCACTATTCTCAGTGCATCTACCATTTCCCTGGCATTATTTATTTCATTTCATATAGTATTCTGTCACAAAAATAACCAATGGAGATGCTTCTAGATATTTAGTTTCACATTCTAATTAAAGTCTGTATATTTCGTTTTCATAATTTGTCCTGGTGATCGAACCACCATGGTTACCCACCCTGAACATGTCCTTTATTCATCATCAGCTTCAAGGCCCCAGCTAACCAAACCCTCCCTTTCTGGCATTCTCTGAGACCTTCCAACAAGCAAAGAATATAAGGAACTGCAACTCCTGTGGAGACTGTCATTTTTCTTCTGAAGGCCCAGACTCCACCCCTCAGAGTTTTGGGGGAAGATTAAATGAGATAAGGAAGTGGCTTTCAAACATTTTAACAGTGAACCGCAGTAAGAAACATATTTCATACTATTACCAATATACTTATTTAAAGTAGTAAGTAGAACGAATACTGTTGTTAATTGTGCTCATTTTTTGAAGACATGTGGGTGCTAATTCCTAATATAAAAATATATATACAGAAATGTTTTGATACCTGTGCAGTTTAAAAAAAGGTAAGGAGAAAGGACACTGTCTGACACTGTTGATGGGAATGTAAATTGGTGCAGCCACTATGAAGAATTACATGGAGGTGCTTTAAAAAGTAAAAATAGAGCTACCATATGATCCAGTGGTCTTCCTCAGTGGCTCAGAGGATAAACAATCTGCCTGCAATGCAGGACACACAGGAGACATGGGTTCAATCCCTGGGTTGGGAAGATCCCCTGAAAGAGGAAATGGCAACCCACTTCAGTATTCTTGCCAGAGAAATCCTATGGACAGAGGAGCCTGGCAGGCTATAGTCCAAAGGGTCACAAAGAGTCAGACACGACTGAGTGACTAAGCGTGCACATGATCCCCCAGCCCCACTCCTGGGCATACGCCCAGAAAAGATGCAAACTCTAATCTGAAATGATAAATACACCCGAACATTCACAGCAGCACTATTTGTAATAACCAAGACATGGAAGGAACCTAAGTGTCCAGTGACACATGAATAGACAAAAGAAAATGTGAGATTATGTGTGTGTGTACGCACATTCATGTCTGACTTTTTTATGGCCTGCAAGGCTCCTCTGTCCATGGGATTTCATATATTTTGTATAATATAAGCTTAAATATAATAAAATGGCTTACATAAAATATACATATATAATTATATATGAACACAAAGAGAATACATATTATATAGTATATATATGTATAGATACATATAATATTACATGCTAAGTCACTTCAGTTGTGTATGACTCTTTGAGACCCTATGGACTATAGCCCACCAAGTTATTCTGTCCATGGGCATTCTCCAAGGAAGAATACTGGAGTAGGTTGCCATGCTCTCCTTCAGGGGATGGTCCCAATCCAGAGACTGAACCCCAGTCGCTTATGTCTCCTGCATTGGCAGGCAGGTTATTTCACTAGTGCCACCTGGGAAGGCCATATATACGCATAAAATACCACTCAGTCATAAAAAAGTAATGCAATAATGCCATGCGCAACAAGATGGATGGACCTGAGGATGATCAGACTAAATGAAGTCAGAGAAAGACAAATATCGTATGTTATCACTTATATGTGGAATCTAAACAAATGATACAAATGAACTTATTTACAAAACAGAAACAGACTTTCAGACATAGAAAACAAATTTACGGTTACCAAAGGAGAACGGTGGGGGCATATGTTAGGAGTTTGGGAATAATAGTACACATTACTGGAAAAAAAAGAAAAGGCAGGAGGAAGCGAATGCCTATTAAAAGCAATGCCTGTGTGTTATACACAATACTCACAGCAAAACTTGCTTATATTCTTTTAACAAAATGTGCATTTAAATTAAAGTGAAGAAAATGAGATACACACAATATAAAGAAAATCTATATTAACTGAAACATACAGAGAACACATATTTGATTTACTATATAAAGAGTTGAAGTAGAACTGACATGAAATAACATTTACCATGTAACATTCACTCTGATGTTTTCTATTCTATTTAAAGAATATTGATCATGACCCACAAAATTGATTTTGCAATCTACCAATAAGTTTGAAAACACAGAAGTAAGGGATCATCTAGCTTAATAAATGTTAGTTTTGTCTCCCTCTTGTTCTCTTCTTCTCACTTTCTAATAAAAACTGTCCCTTTGGGGTTTCCCTGGTAGCTCAGTGGTAAACAATCCACCTGCCAATACAGGAGACACAGGTTCAATCCCTGGTATGGAAGGATCCCACATGCTACAGAGCAACTGAGCCCCTGCACCACATCTATTGAGCCTGTACTCTAGAGCCCAGGAAACAGAACTACTGAGCTCACGTGCCGCAGCTACTGAAGCCTGTGTGCCTAGAGCCCTGCCCCACAGCAAGAAAAGCCGCTACAATGAGAAGCCCTCACACTGCAAGTAGAGAGCAGCCCCTGGTTACCACAACTAAAGAAAAGCCCACACAGCAACGAAGACCCAGAACAGCCAAAAATTAATTAATACATTAAACAAAGAAAAACCTACTTTTCGACTGCAAGGGAGACATAAGTAGAATATGGGGTTCTCTAAAGTATGAGCTATCTAATATGCAGATATTTTGTAAGTCATTTCTCCATACACGTGTGAGTTTCATTAGGGCACTAGAGACTTACCAGGTGAACACATAATAAGCCTATGCAGCCAGACAGATCATATGAATGAATGAATGGCACGGTTGGGGGTACTGCAGGGGCAGTAGGGGTGGGACTTCAGAGGGCACATGTGGCATGGACCACCCACTGTTGCCAGATCTTCAGAGTTTTCAAAAGAATCCCCACAGTTGAAGTTTTTATATGCAAACTCTCTTTTTAAATTTTTGGCATTTGATTTTTAGACGTTAAGGATTTTAGGATGTCATAACCCTTAGTGGCCAGACTGCAATCTCTAATATCTGCAGTGTTTATTAGCACAAGTGACAGAAGTCTTCCTGAGAGTGGTATTTTAGCCAAGCCCATAAAGACATTATAATTTCAAGGCAGAGAAATTAAGTTGAATGTTTCTGGAATCCAGAATACTAATGTAGGGTCACAAAGACTATTTAATTTGGAGTCAAAAGACAGAGAATTCCTTTACCGGGTTCCAATGGTTACTCAGGGATGGTCTTGATCAAAAGGTAGCAGCTGTCCAGCAGGGACCAACTGGACCCCTATGAGATGTGCTGCGAGGAACTTAGCCTGACCAAAAATATCTGATTCCAATGACTTAACAGTTACTAATGACCCAAGCAAACAGGGAGCACTGTTTCCCAAAGAATGCCACACATCCTAACCCTTTCATTGGCAGATGAATAAGAAAAAGTAAATATTTCCATTTGGTCGTCATTTCCCTTTCCAGATCTTCAATGCTTTCAAAGACACTTCAAGAAAACCAAGCTCTTCCTTCAATTTCTAGGGGTCTTTTCCTTTTTCAGTCATTTCTACATAATCCCAAAGCACCTCTTCTGTAATTAGAATAATATCTCTCCTTATGCAAGACCGTATTCTGGATTTTAATGCTTATAGGTTTGCATCTAACCTTCAGTTTGACTCCTGGGATGCCCTTTAAATCCATCTTAGTAGACCCATCTGTCTTCACCATCTCTTATGATTGACCCTGCCTACACCTCCTGCTTCCTGTCAGAAAGTCCTCCCCCCAAGTCTCACCTCTGCGTCCGTGGTCATATTTGCCCCTTGCTCATCCAGGACTTTCTTCCTTCTTTCCTCCTAGCTCTTCTATTTCTGCCTTTTACAGGCTACTTCCTTCATACAAAAGTTCTTCCAAAGGAAGCTCTGCATAGAGGCAGATGACAAGCTCTTCATAGGAAGAGCAGGAAGGTCTGCAGTGCAATGAGCCTGAGATCACTCAGGGTGGGGAGGACTCGGGAGAAGATCTGGGATGATGGGTTCTAGAGCTGGAGGGAATCCATATATACTTAGTCTGTATTGGTTTTACCAAGGGATGAGTCCTTTTCATGCACAAAGTTGGAAAACCAGACGTTGTTTTATTGATTTTATTGACACTGATTCATTCTTGTCTACTAAAACTTTGATTTGAGTCATTACTAACTAAAAATATGTTGAACATCTGCTAGGGGGCATCTCATATTCCAAGAGGTGCTCAGTGTACAGAGCTGATTCAGAAGAACTCTGACTTCAGGGGGCCCCTAGTCTAGAGGTACTGATCCAAAAATGAGCAATCACAGTGATTTCAAATGGTTGACATGTACACACTACTATATTTAAGATAGATAACCAACAAGGATCTACTATAGCACAGGTAACTTTGCTCAGTGTTCTGTAATAATCTAAATGGCAAAAGAATCTGAAAAGGAATAGATACATGTGTATCCATATTTGAATCACTTTGCTATACATCTGAAACACAACATTCTAAATCACCTATACGCCAATATTAAAAAAATTAAAAAAAAAAAGATCATGTGAGCTACAGTCTTCCTCCATCTGGTGGTTCACAATCAGTTTGCAATATGGGTGGGGATTTAAGGAACAGCAAGAGTGGGCCTGGTGGCTCAGATTGGGGGAAGAACCAGCTGGCGGAACTAGGCTTCAGACACGTAACAGTCTTTTCCTTCTCTAAGTGTCCAAATTCTCTTCAGTGAAAGCCTGTGAGTGAGAGAGAAAAGGAAGCAGAGAGCTATAGCCACTGGGGCAAAAAAGAAAGGCTGGGCACGGGTCTCTAAAAGTAAAGAAATTCAACTGGAAGCTGAGAACATCAAGCAGATCATGTTTATTTAAAAAGGACAATGAAAGAGGCAATTGTGGGAGGAGAAAAACGGGCTGGCTGATAAGTGGGTAAAGAAAACCCAGCCATTTGAGAACTTAATTAAATTTTGTAGCTTGAATTCCCCACTTGCTGCTCCTTCTGCCTGCCTCCTCCCCAGGAGTTGGCCCCTGTGGCACCAGGGTCCTGCTCTCTTTGTGGGGAATTCAAGTTTAGAAATGAATTCATCAGGGAAAGTAACCATTGGTAATGTAACTCTCCTTCAGGGTAAGACTGGCACTTGAACCCATTTGGTTGGCTCCTGGAGGAAGGTACTTGTTCTATAGGAATAAAGCCGCTATTCCAGCTCTGTCTGACCGCCCCTACTCCTTAATTCCTTTATTTTGAAATGAGACAGGGTGGGTCCCTGATCCTCTTAATCTCTGAGTGGACTATATGGTGGGTTACTCTGAACCACAGAGGGACAAAAAGTTTAAGAGAATAGCTTTTAGAGTAAGGCAGTCCTTACTGCCTGAGTTTTGCCACTGACTAGCCTGAGACCTCATACAAGTTAATTCACTTGTTTAAGCTTGTTCTCTACGATAATTTTAAAAATGCAGAGAGCAGTATATCATAGGGTGATGCTGAAAATTAATTGGATTATGTCTGTAAAAAATAAGTGCTCAGAAAAGCATGATGACAATGAATTTTATATGCAGACACATAGAGTGTGGGAGGATTTTCTGAATTATTTCCAGCTCCTTCCAGCATTTTACTCTTCTCTCAGATTCTATTACCCACTGACTGACTGAGAGGGTCTTCCCAGCCTTTACCGATGTGATTAGGAACAGTAATCCTGGAAATTACTCTCAAATTGTTTATCTAATTAAACAAGCAAACCTTTTTAACGCAGACATCCTGAATCTCTATAGCTTGTCTCTGCTCATTTGCTCTGAACTGCTCAGATGACAGGGAAGGGCTTTCCAGATGGAAACAAAATAAATTAACAGTCTGGAAAACAAAGACCTTTGAGTAAAAAGAGCGTCACTGAAACGACCCACTCACCTTGTTTATCCGCAATAGTGTCTAGCATGAGTCGGGGTCTGGAAAAATCTAGGTTGCTACCCAGCAGGAGTTTCCTCTAAAGACAGAGACCGGCAGATATCATATTTGATGCAGGAGAGCCAAATAAGAAGTTAACTCTTCAAGTAATTAAATCACCATACAATTTATTGCCATGATTTGTTTACTATGAGAACGAATTTCTCCAGGGTTGGGATCATATCAAATACTTTTTTCAATCTCTGATGCTAAATACTGCTTGTCCCATACTAGATATCCAATATATGTTTGTTGAACTGAAAAAGCCTAAGACACTCCTTTTATTACGGCTACCTTCCTGTAATGTTTCCAGAGTTTCTCACACCTCTAAGAATCAATAACTAGACTGTTAGAGGAATATTAACACAGTTCGGGGGCTTATAAACTTCATGCTCTGAGATATCACGTGATTAGAATAATTTCTGTGCTATGGAGAGAAATCGCTGGCAGAGTGAACCTTATCTTCATTTTCCTTTCCTAGTGTCCTACAGAATGCCTTATTTTCTGGGCTTCCATGGTGATTCAGATGGTAAAGAATCTGCCTACAATGGAGTCCAGGTTCGATACGTGGATTGGGAAGATCCTCTGGAGAAGGGAATAGCAACCCACTCCAGTATTCTTGCCTGGAGAATTCCATGGACAGAGGAGCCTAGAGGGCTACAGTCCATGGGGTAGCAAAGAGTCAGACACGACAGCAACTAACACTTTCAAGCATTCTATTTTACTCGTCTGTTTGGATATTTATTGCCCCTTGTTCCATATGGGTAGGAGGTTCATATATTCTAACTGGCTTTGAATTTACCAGGTTTATGTCTGTTATCCCAGTATAAGTATGAGTAGCATTACATTTCACTCGCAAATGTGTCCTGGTGTGGTTGCTAAACCATATGAACACTATGTGAGAGCTCATCACACAGCATTTAGCTGCCCAGCTCTACCTCCCCTGGAAGTCTGGGTACCACACCGGCTTTCCTCTGCGGAAGCAACCCTCTCAAATCACCAAAGCATCCAGGAGCTTTGGACCCACTCCTAGAAGAACAGACAACCCCTGTTCAGAAAGACTCTTGGTCTAACAACAACAAAAAATTAATTCCCTAAATTTAAGTCTTTCTTTCAACTTGGACCTCTAACACTAAGAAACAAAGAATCCCTAATTATTACATGCCCAAATTTACTGAAATCTAGAAGACACATCCATTTGAAAACTCTAATCTAGTAATTAAACTTCTCAGATTAAACTGCACCTTAATAATATAGCTCCTTTGGTCAAAATCAGTTAAAGCCCTCTAATGTGATTTGGAATAAATGGGCAGACAAAAATTAAAATGTTGGCTGATCAAGGTAATCAGAAAGCTCGCTTCATTCAGTCAATAACAATGGCACTTGAACTGATTCTTTTTACTACTGGGATGTAATTGTGTTTGGCTTTAATTTTTTGTAATGATGGAACAAATTAGATTACTTCATACTTTTAGGAACATTTGGCCACAGTGCTTCCATAAACCCCTCTGGAAATTAAGCCAGCTCTGTGATTGTTCATCCTCCCTGTTTAGTGACATCTCTGCCTCGTGTCAGCAAAATGGGAACCATTATCCACCTTAATCTAAGACACTGCAGGAGAGTTAACAGAAATTACCTCCTCCGCCCTTCTCCTTTCAGACCTCCCTATTTGTAACTCTCAAATTGTGGCATGCCTGCTGGGACACAATCTTGTTAGAACAAGCGGAACAATCCTTGTGTGGGGCTTTAGGACTTTACCTTAAGTTCAGAATGTACCTGTGATTCAAATTGAGATGAGGCTATGAGCTGGTAAGAACATGAAGAGTCTCAAACACTTTTTTTTTTAATTTAATTTTATTTAACTTTACAATATTACATTGGTTTTGCCATATATCAAAATGAATCTGCCACAGGTATACATGTGTTCCCCATCCTCAAACACTTTTAAGAGCCCTAACTACTTTTGTTCTGTGCTACTAGCTTCTCTTTCCCCCAATTTTATGTGAACATGTCAGTGTTGAGGTAGGGAAACTATTTTTACACACCATTAAAATCAGTCATGAGGCTAGCACATGTAATCTTTAGGCCCTTACCTAGGGTAAGTAAAATATTCTAGCAGAGCCTAACGCACCTTTCCTGAAAACTGCAGCTACTAAGCTCACACTTGTATAAGATCACACTATTGAAACAGATGATGTTGCAAATATACTGTTGCCCACTGATATGAAATATTTAAAAATATGCAAGGTTATTAAAAAGCAACATTGTGACAGAGACTGCTGAATGATCCCTAATGTTGGTGTCTTTCTTCATCAGTTTTGTATTAGAATGCCAATTTTCTTTTAAGTTATACTTTAAATGAAGTATAGCAAACACACCGAACAGAAGTCAGTACTATACAACTTGATGAACTGTTGTGAAGACAACACAAACCAGGACAAAAATGCACTTTTCAGCATCTGAATCCCTCTATCCGTTTCCCTTCTCATACAACAATCTACAAAGTTACCACTCACCTAATAAAATCCCAGTTTTTACCTAAGCAAAGGAATGATCAAAACAGAAAATGCCAGATTCCTATGTAACCAGGTGTCACCACATGACTGAGTCCTAGTGAACGGGCTGGAAGTAGAAGTGTTACATGGAAGTTTCAAGAACTTACATTAAAAGACACCTTTCCTGTATCTTTTATTTGTCCTCCATTCTCTTCTCTTTTCTACTCGCTAGAACATGAAATTGAGGAATGGAGCTGGGCGTTGCCATATCTGGTCATGAGTTGAACTGACACAGTGAGGTGACATCTAACAGCAACACAATGGAAAGAACACGTGTCCTTGAAGGTTTTATAGAAGTGCTGCCCCAGGAGCTCTGGACTATCTACCTTCTTATTTTAACACAATGCAAAAATAAACATCTCTCTTGTTCAAACCATCTCTATTTTAAATTTCTATATTCACAGACAAGTATAATCCCAACTAATACACCAGCAATGAAACTCCTGCTCACCTATGATCTAGGACCATGGCTTAGTCTTGTCAACAAGAATTGTGTTGACACAGGCCAGACTGAAATTTAGATATCAAATGGCTGGCTTCCAGTTTACTGTAATTCAAAGATACTGTGCAGTGATGGATGATGAGTTAAGAGCTTGCTCTGGAACTATCTGAAAATAATTTTGAGAAAATATGCCAAACAAAACCGTGAAAGAACCACCCTGGAGCTTCCCTTAGGACTTAGATATTTGTCTTTGCAGCCTGATTTGGAAGTCATTCCAGCCTGGAAGCTGATGGAGGCCTGAGAGTGATGAACCAAAACATGGCTTCCCACCACGAAGAACGCTGTCCTCATTTTGAGAAGGTTCCCCCCGCCCCACTCACTTATCCACTTGAACACATGGACGTTTACATATTTTTCTGACTCAATAGTCTCTGAACACACTGCTCTTGTTAAACCATTACAAGCTGTAGGATCTTTTCAAAATGATTTCTTTCCATGATTTGTCATTCAAAGCCAATGCTCTTTCCTCCTGCAAATCCAGCAGCTTTAAAACTAAATTCTTGTGGATCCAAGTCATGTCTGAAAGGTTTATAGAATGACATACTGTGGTCATATGGTCAGAGCACAAATACTTCTTAATGCACAATATTTTAAAGCAAAAGAGTTTATGTGTAAACTCTGTGAAGTTATGGACCATGGCTGTCTTATTCACTACCAAAGCCCCAGCTCCTGGAACATTCCCTTTCAATGTACATCTGTTGGATGACTAAACCAACAGTCTGCACAGGGTAGTACACTTGTTTGTACATACATGAGGCCCACCTCTGTGTATACGTTGTCACTGGATGTGCGAATGGCCTCCTGGATGATTTTGCCATTATAATGTTATCAAGGGACCCGTTTTTCATAATTTGCTGCAGCATCACAACTTCCTCCTACACAAAATCCTGCCTCCCATTCTAAACCCCTGAAGCACTGCTCTTCTCATCTGGATCCCCCAATACATAGGCATATTGTTGGGAACACTGAGGTGGAGAAGGATATGCCTGCCAAAGACCCTTCGGGAAAAAAAATTGCAACTGCCAGATATGTGTTATCAAAATGAGCTATATAGGTTATTAAACATAAATCTCAGTTCTATTTATTCACAATAGGGTAAACCTGCATTTTAAAAATTAAGATCAGAGATTAAAAACAGCTGTAAGAACCATTTTGGGAGGTATCCACCACTACTCATCTCAGTGAAAGGATAGCTGGGGTGTAGTGTAAGACCCCTGATCTCTCCCGAACCCATGCCGCATCACCAGTGCCCTCTCCACTTCTCCACTGTTTACTGTCAGGGAGCAGGGTAATGGCACTGACAAAGTAGAAACTACTACAATCTTTCAAAACCTCAGGTTACCTGATCACAAGAGAAAAAAACAGAACCAAAAGTACAGAAAGACAAAATGTTCTGTCTGTCTTAACGAATGCTAGCTAACTATAGTGCCACTGATAAGCTGAATCTCTAAATAGGTAAGGTTTCTTACTAAAGGAAACCTCTATTAGTATTAACCCACCTATTTTTCCTAAAACCAACACTGAGTCATTTTCTACATACTAACATACCATGTTTGTTGGTAAAATTTAAAACATGAGTGACTTGACTGTTTTTAGATAGTTGAGTTATTCATTCTACCCATTTCAGTATCTGGGTTAAAAATTGAGGTAAAAGGTATAAAGACAAGCCACGCTGAAACAGTCAAAGGCAATCAGGTGTTTGAGACTAATTGTAGTTGTAGAGAAAAGACTCCTTGCTCTTGAGAGGTAAAGATTGGGGAACTGGGGTATGGAGGGTCATGATGGGTGCAGCTTTCTCTCAAAGGGTTCAGAGAATACAAGTAATGTCTGTGTTTGTGTGTGTGTGTGTGGTGTGTATACACAAAGAGAAACATAGTGATACAGCACATGAGGCAGAATGTTGACAATGGATCAACTTGGGCGAGGGATACCCTGTACCCTTCATGAAACTTTCTATTACATATGATATGATTTGAAATAAAACATTTTTTAACAGCAATCAGAACAGTGACAATAAATAAATAATTTCATGTTTGAACATCCTCCTCCTCCCTCCACAAACAGGCATTTCATATTGTACATTTTTGCCTATATATGAGTGTTAGCCCAGTACATGAGTGGGAAAATCAGTCTTGCAATCCATCCATGCATTCAAGCACTAAGTGATTCCAAGAAACTTTTTAGACAATGACCTGATTTTTAAGACAACATTTTCAAAGGTATAATGTCATGACCTTCCTCGACAAAATGAGCCCACCCTTTTGTCCTTTCAGATTTCGTTGACGCTGGCCAATGCGATACGACTACCGGAAAACTAGAGCCTTGAAAAAGACAGCTGAGGCATATTGCCCAAACCGCAGGCCATGGAAAACCTCGCCAAAAGTGACTACTTTGGACTGTTGATTTCAAAACTGCTGATGAATACAATGAACTGTGAAAGATGTATGATTTGTTTTGAACGTCTTCACTATGATTGATGGCCCAGATTTGGCAAGTTAGTTCACTCCCAGTGGAGATGAAAGTTTCACTGCCTTGCTTCTTTCAACATTCCTGTTGAGACAGGTTCCACTCTGATTGGCCAATGTACTAAGAAATCACTTGAAATTTGCAACATAATGAATGTATTAGTTACACTATGGATCAATGCTATACATAATATTCCTGAGTCAACATGAGCTCTTAATTAAATTTCCTTATTATCATGCCTCTGGAAATTTTCCTTCACATTACTAAACCTGAAGACATGCATTTAAGTGTCAACTGATAACTATATTAGTAATTTTCTGAGCTGGGCCAGAGCCAGGGCCAAGGTGAGGTTAGGAAGTAATCTATTATAAATAGCAGGTCATAAAAACTGACACATGTGATATCAAACTACCTATAAACTAATTCAAAACATTTTTGCCTCAAGTTATTCTGTCACCCAGAGTATCTGCCCTGGAGCAAGCCAATTTCAGTTACTGCCTTAAAAATATAAAAGAGAGATAAAAATTGAGATAATCAGTTTATTTGGCAGAAGCAGAGGTATGGAGAATGACAAATAAGTTAAAAACAAGTGACAACTGGACAGTCTTAGTCCTCTAGAATGAAAATGGAAGTATTTTAAATTGACAGATACATATCACTTAGAAATACAAAAGAGACAGAGAGGGAATAAAAACCTGATTCCAAGGTAACTCCAAAGAAGAGGCCATTTAAATAAAAAATTTGGATGGTGGGCAAAATTCAAGCGTTTGGCTGTTTGGTTGTTGTTGCTGTTAATAAAGAAACATTAGAAAATATATGTTTTCTCTTATTAACTACAAGGTCACAAGAGGCAAGAGAAGGGAGAAAGAGAGAATGACTGACAAAGAGACAAAGTCTGGAAAGAAATGAAAATTCAGCTTTAAGATTCCTGCTATATTTCATGCCCTTTTCAAAATATCACATTTTTCTAAAATACATTAAAAAAATTTTTTTTTTCCAATCAATTGGCCAAGATGACATGCATCCTTGGTACTCTTTTGGGTGAGTTCCTTAAGCAAGTCCTCACCAAGCTCTCATTGGTCCATTTTGGGCTACGTAGGCTACACCACTTCCTAAAATAAACCACACAGCCTTGATGCTGCTCCTGCTAAAGAGGAGTCTACTGTCAGGTCCTAAAGGCTACCCATGACCCAGTGTTTTATCACAATGAACCAAAGGCAATAAAATACCCAGAGCAGGCCATGAATCTACTGGCTGTGATTTTTCAACACTCTATCACTTTTCATGCATTGGAGAAGGAAATGGCAACCCACTCCAGTGTTCTTGCCTGGAGAATCCCAGGGACGGGGGAGCCTGGTGGGCTGCCGTCTATGGGGTCACACAGAGTCGGACACGACTGAAGTGACTTAGCATAGCATAGCATAGTATATACAACATGGTGATTTGTTAATTTAGATTTAGGTCTCTTTTTAACTAGAATTTCGTTACGGCACTCTAAAATGTCAAAAAAAAAAATCTGTTTTTACCAGTTTACCAAATTATTTTTACAAAAATGTATCTAATCAGCAAGCCATGAATTAATATATCCATTAGTGATAATCTCTTCTCCAAGCATAATTTTCTTTTTAGGTGCTAGCTTTTTTTCTATTCTTCCAACAAACAGCCTGACTTCCAAGAGTAAGGAGTATTTCAGCTGTAGACATGTCCACAGGGTCTCCAACTTTCCTTAACAATAAATAAATGATAAGGTTTTATTAAAGAAAAGAAAGAAGATTCTATGCTTGCCTTACACACTGACTTCCAGTCTATCCACACCTAATTTCCATATTTTAGAGATTTCACTGCTTGCTACACATAGGGCTCCTTTTATTTCCTGATCACAAAAGATAAATGTGCTCTACTTGTTACATCTATAATGAAAATACAATATCTCATACCTATCTTTTCAGAATAAACACCTTAAATCTGAAGTTTCCTGAGGAAATACGATCAGGAAATAATTGTCAAGAGACTATACACTAATAAAATATTCCGTTGAAGAATACCAAGTACACTGAAAGCCTAGACATCCTGTTCCTTCTTTGACTCATACTGTTTTAATCATATGATACCACGTGTACTTGTATTGGGAAGCTATTAAGACATTTCAACATTATATTGTCCTCAGGATATATGATTTGGGACTCTTATTAGAAAGTACATTTTATACCAATTTTTTGTCCCTTAATAACTAGATCTCCTTTGATAGGATCTGAGGATTAATATTCCTATTTCACAAAGACTACAAGAGGCCCAACTAGATGGACTTTCAAAGGTAGTCCCCGTCAAAGTACTTTTAACTCGAGCAAAAATGTCCCAATTCTTCCTGTGTGCTTTTCAGATTCAAAGAAATTTACTTTCTTCACTCTCCTAATGGGAAACCAGCCTCAATGATTCACTCCACAAACATTTATTTAACATGTAATATATACTAAACACTAGGTAAGATGCTGGTTATAAAAATGAACAGGGCAAATTCTTGCCCTTCAGAAATTCAGTCTGTAGAAGGAAGGAAAGTTAATATAGACAGTCCTAGTGGATCTCTGATGAGAACTCCAAGAGCATATTCAGAACACACAGGTGTCTAACTTGTTCTTGGTGGTGGGGGCGGTGTGGCTCGGCTTCCTACAGGAGCAGATTCTTGATACATCAAAAATTTGGTGCAGGGAATAGGAGGAAGGGTGGAGTGGGGTTAGGAGTGGGTAGGTGAGGAGATGTGCATGCTAAATGGCTTCTGTCGTGTCCGACTCTGTGCGACCCTTTGGACTGCAGCCAGCCAGGCTCCCTGTTCGTGGGATTCTCCAGGCAAGAACACTGGAGTGGGTTGCCATGCTCTTCTCCAGAGGGGATCTTCCTGATCTAAGGATAAAACCCATGTCTCCTGCATTTCCTACACTGCAGGCAGATTCTTTACTGCTGAGCTGGCCACCAGGGAAGCCCAGGTGTGGAGGAGTCCCAGACAAAGAAGCGAAGTCATGGGGACAGTGCATTTGTTAAAGGAGGCGGTACATGGGTGGGGAAACATTTTGAGTTGAAGCAGGAGGAGGACCATGAGAAAGGAATGACCAGTAAAGGAAATTAGTCATGTCCCCAAGTGATGGGGAAGCTTATTTTTAAGATACAGATCCTTCTTTTTCTTTTTCATTCCATGGAGAAAAGAAGAGAAAATGTGCCTTTATGGATAGTGAATCATAAAGAAGAAAACAGCCATAAGATTCTGGAGGAAAAGATACATGATCAACATCCTGTCTCAATCAAAATACTTTTTTTTTAATGCAGTAAGATATCACACACCTTACCACATTTCTAGTCTGTATATTGGTGTTGAAATATTGATTCCATTTCTGATATAGTTTCTGGAGTCTAAATGTTACGGCAGGGATGAATAAACCCAACAGATTGGAATCATATGGGTTTGCCATATGACACATTTCTTTTTCACACAACATTAGAGGAAAAACTAATTTCACTTAACTTCCTGACTTATTTGGATTAGAATTAAAGTCAGTGCCATTAGCTTTTGCCTATTCTTTTGTATTTAAAATCCGATGTGGGATTGTGTTGTTACGGAATAAATAATTTAATACATTTTGCTATCTCTTATTTCTTATGGGTTTTTTCTTAAAAGCAGGACATGGACTTTCTTAAAAGCACAAGAGCTTTAGACTTTAAAAGTGTTTAAAGTCATGAAATAAACATATATTTCTTAGTAGACTCTAAGTACATTGTAAGTTAGTACTCAGAGGCTAAGTACCTTGTAATCAGTGCAATCTTTTATATTACTCGTTGTGGTCAGTTTTTAATAGCTGAAAAATTTATGAAAACTTCATAAGATCCCTAAAATAAAGTTCTATTGTAGACCCTATAGTGACAAAACATGAACCGCATTGGCTTGAGGTCTGGAGCTTAAAACTGTCTACTTGAGCTCTAGATTAAAAATAGTTTAATTCTGTAATAACGTACCAGGGAAAATAATCTGAAAAAGAATAGCTATGTGAATATGGATAACTAAATCACTTTGCTGTACACCTGAAACTAATACAACATTGTAAACAACTGTATTCCAATATAAAATAATTTTTTAAAAGAAATATCCAAATGTCTTTATATGTCTTGCAATAAAAAATAAAGCATATTAGATTTGTCCTACTTTAAAAAAAAAAAAGCCTTTTTGTATTAAACACAAAACCCAACATCTCTGTGGCTAAGTATTCTGTAGTCTCGGTCTCTTTGTTTATAAGAAAGCAAAACTTGCCCCTAACTCCCATGGCCAGCATGCTGAGATTCTATTTGGGTACAGATTTCATCTGAATTAACATGATGGTTGATGTTGATGGTTTGTTTCAGATTACTTTAAGAAATCACTGTCCATTCAGACAATGGGGATAATGAAAGCTTAAAAAGTATTATTTTGTTATAAGCTGGATCTCGTCCTTCTGCCTCATTCATCTGTTCATTCAGTTGTTAATTCATTTATTTACCTCAAAATATATACTGCACGATTTCTGTGGCAGACACTGTGACAGGTGTTGGATTCAATAATGAATAAAACATATCTGGTTTAAACATCTTGCCCTGTAGACTGTAGAGTCAAACAAGGAATGTTGACAATAAATAAAAAATTTAAATCTGATTAATGTTATATATAAAAACGCCACCCTCCCAAAACAATTTCTTTTCCATGAAGGAATAAAGACTCAGTTCAGTGAGGGAGGTAAGCATGTTAACAAATACAAAACAAAATAATTAGTAAGTGATGCAGATTTCAAAAAGAAAGGGCTTTCAGCTTTGGATTTCAAATCTAGGTACGGTCTGTGCTCTGTATCCACAGGTTTCATATTCCTGGATTCAATCAACTATTGCCCCCAAAATGTCCAGAAAGTTCCCAAAAGCAAATTTTTCATTTTCTTTACATGACAACTATTTACACGGTATTCAGATTGCATTAGTTATTATAAGCTAGAGATAATGTAAAGTGTAGGGAGGATGTTAGGTCACATGCAAATACTATACTGTTTTATATAAGGGACTTGAACATCCACACATCTTGCTATCTGAGGGGTGTCCTGGTACATGTAACCTGCAGACACTGAGGAACAATGATCTATGCTCTTGAGTCACTACTCAAGTCTTCTCAGCCTCAGTTTCCTTCTCTGTAAAGTGAGGCTAAAACTACTACCTCACTTATCCAATAAGAATCGACTCTAGGACCAGGTGCTTTTTAAACTGTAGTTAATATAATTGCTGTTTTCTGGAGTCATGGAAGCTTTCACACTGGATGGAACATTTCAACTTGGTTTGGAAGAGTGAGTAAAGTTTATCAGGCAGAAAAAGTGTCTTAGGGTGTTCTAGAGGGAAGGAACAAAGTGTACATTCAAGTGACTGGAATTAAAATGGTTTCTTGGAGAAATGGACGGATGATCAGTGCAGTGGGAACATAATGTTATCTAAATAACCCACCTTTCTATCTCTTCTTTCAATTGATAAACAAAGGAAAACATTCTAAGAACCAACTTAAATCCTTCTTTCTCCTTACCCCTTCTCCATTCCCCAAATCACTGAAACACAGACCTCTTTCAAAGTAACCCAGTGTTAAGAAACTTGGTACAACAAGATTAGCGGATTTTAAAGCAATGGACAAAGCAGAGAAAGAAGAGCTAAGCGCAAACACACTCCATGTGAGAGTCTGCATGCTCGGCAGTTCCAGAATATGCAATTCAAGGATGGTAAATTGGTCCAGGAACATTATAGCGGTGCTCCTACCATCATCCTAATCACTATTTTCTACTTTAATAAAAACCCATCCCTTATCCGCTTACTCCTTGGAAGGAAAGTTATGACCAACCTACACAGCATATCAAAGAGCAGAGACATTACTTTGTCCACAAAGTCCGTCTAGTCAAGGCTATGGTTTTTCCAGTGGTCATGTATGGATGTGAGAGTTGGACTGTGAAAAAAGCTGAGTGCCAAAGAATTGATGATTTTGAACTGTGGTGTTGGAGAAGATTCTTGAGAGTCCCTTGGACTGCAAGGAGATCCGACCAGTCCATTCTAAAGGAGATCGGTCCTGGGTGTTCATTGGAAGGACTGATGTTGAAGCTGAAACTCCAATACTTTGGCCACCTGATGTGAAGAGCTGACTCGTTTGAAAAGACCCTGATGCTGGGAGGGATTGGGGGCAGGAGAAGGGGACAACAGAAGATGAGATGGTTGGATGGCATCACCGACTCAATGGACATGGCTTTGGGTAGACTCCAGGCATTGGTGATGGACAGGGAGGCCTGGTGTGCTGCAGGGGGTCGCAAAGAGTCGGACACGACTGAGTGACTGAACTGAACTGAATATCCCTTATCACCCATATTATTTGTAGATTCAATGAAGAGGAAGTTCATTTTTTATCCAACAGGGAAACCCTCTCCTTCCCTGAGAGATTCCTGGGCAACTGTGAAAACAGCAGTCACTGCAACAGGGCACACTTGCACCAGCCTCCGGCCCGTGGTCCTCAATGACTCACACTTCCAGATGGCCCTGTCAGCCTTCATCCAGATTCCACTCTTGGTGCTATTAACCCGAAGATCTGGCATTGTCTCAATAAATAATTATCTCTGCTATGAAGACTGGGGCTTTTAACCTGCTGAGAATAAACGTCCAGTATTGTGCTGGGGTGAGTGAGGGGTGGTTACACTGCTCCATAGACCGTATGATGAGCATGCCCAGCTGCCTCTTCCACAGTTTCCGACTTTATCCCCACTTTCTTAGGCTCTGAATATGGCTGATCTTTTAGTATTTTTGTTGTTTGGCACTATTAGCGGGACTGCTTTTTCCGCCTTCCCCAGTGCCAGCACAGGGGTCAGCTTTAACTGCTAACCACTTGACCATTTGTTTTTCCCACTTAAAAATTTTGTTGGTGTTACTTCTTTCGCACTTTCTGTGTCACTGTGGTTTATGCTTTGAAAAAACCCTTTTACAGTTTTCAGAAGGTAAAGGTATTAAATGAACATGTTATTTGCTTTATCTTTACCCAGACATTCCAATTTTTTGTTGTTTTTTTTTTTTAAATATTCTAACTTGTCATTTATATATTTTCTTTTGTGAATTGTCTGAATGCGTCTCTGATGATTTAGCATTGAAGCTTTGGTGTTTTCCTTACTTATTTGTGTAAGCTCTTTGATACTGCATTAATCCTTGACCTCTAACATCCTTAGCTCAACTGGTCTCAAAGACCATTGAATTATCTGTGTTTCCTGTGGTTTATAATGTACACAGGTCATGCATTGCTTAGCTAGAACAGATGTAATGAAGCTTACCATGAATATTTTACCAAAATACATGTACATAAAATCATGTAAATAATAATATTTTGTCCCTAGGCTTTACACTTATAACAGTCAGATATTGACCTTTAACTGTATTAATTCAATACAATTTCATTGAATTTCATTGGGATGAATGAAGCACCATATCTTGGAGACTACAGATACCAAGAGTCGGAGTCCCTTCCTCACAGAATTTTTAGAAGACAAATCAATAGGTAATTATTTATATATATATATATATATATATGGGCTCCCCTGATGTCTCAGTGGTAAATAATCCACCTGCCAATGTAGGTGATGCGGGTTCAATCCCTGGCCCCGGAAGATTCCACATTCCGCAGAGCAAGTAAGCCCATTCTGCCCCAACCATTGAGCCTACGCTCTGGAACCTGGGAACCGAAGCTCCTGAGCCTGCATGCCCTAGAACCTGTGCTCCACAAGGGAAGTCATAGCAATGAAAGCCGGTGTGCTGCAACTACAGAATAATCCCCGCTCACAGCAACTACAGAAAAGCCTGCACAGTAATGAAGACCCACCACAGTCAAAACAAAACAAAAACAAAACCCCTCTCAAATCAATCAATCAATTAAAAAAAAAAAAAAAAAAAGGCAAAGAAGACAGATCTATATCAAAAACACAAAGCTGAGGACAGCTCCCTTGACCTGAGTTGGGGGAAACTGGGAAAGGCTTTGGTTCTAAAGAGGTGACTTGAAAAAGGAGTGGTGGTTTTGCCAGGCTGCAAAGGTGACGAAAGGCTTCCCAGGCTGAAATAAGAAAATGTGCAAAACGTCGCAGATGTAAAACAATGTGTATTTAGGGAATGGTGAGACGTCTCTGGGGGTTGCTGAAGGTATAGAATATAAAAAGCTGATACTAGACAGGATTTTGGAAAGAATGTCGAGTCTAACCCCCTTAATTTTACAGACTGGAAATCCTTCCTAGAGAAGTTACAAGTTGCCAAGACTGTACTCTTCACGACAGAACCAGGACTAGGACATAATGTTCTGATTTCTTTTAGAGCATTTTGTATTATATCACACAGTTCCTTACTTCTCATTGTAGATACAGATTATTTTCCTGAGAGCAAGGAAAAAATAACCGATCAGGAGATCTAGGAGGTACAATCAGGATTCAACTCTGATCTATTGCCAGTGGGTGTTTAGAAGTGCTTTGTGGAGAAGGATTCTGAGGTCTACAGAAAAAGGGCAATTTCTTAATTATGTATTCCTATGATGGGTACAGGATGAGAGAAATGCCACATAATTATTTTCCACGTACAGGAACAATGTAATGGGGAAAAAGGAATGGAAACTAAGAAAGAAAAGAATACACCACTTATAATTTATAACCTCATTTGGCTTAGTTTATTTTGTCAAATTTATTATTTTGAAAAAGTTAAATTTGCGGTTAGATTATCTGAAACCTCTCCCTTTTGCACTCATTTCTTATTTTAGTCTGCTCTTTTGGACAGTGGATAGACTTATTATTCATTATGAGATTATACAAAACTATGTTTTGGTCACCTTGATTCCCTTCCAATAGAAAGCTTGCTGTGTTTTTTTTTTAACTTTCAAATTGTGGGTATGCACATTTGTTGCAAAGAAAACTCATTCTGTCAGATTTTGTTTATCTTCTCACTTAAGTAAGTAGGTATGTATTAGTATACTGCATTTCTTATAAATTAAAAAAAACTGATTTTCTTTAAACATTGGCTTCTTTGAAATCAAGTACAAAGAAAAAAACATTTTCTGTAATGTAGACTTATTTCAAAATCTATTATTACTTCTTACAAATACAGAGCATACCAAAAATTCTTATCAGTTTTCTTAAAATGAACATTAGGTAGACATAAAAGTTATCTTTTAGAACATTATTTTTTCTAAACATTTCCCACAACCTATCTATTTCTATCCATATTTTTCAGTTATAATATCTGTTTGTATTCTTTAAAGACCCATACAATTTATTTCTTATGTGATTTACCTAAGGTGACATTTTCTGTAAATGAGGTAATTTATTTCTCCATTTTTCTATTTCCTGATGCTTGGCAGTCCTAAATGCCATTGCAGATCCTTCCAGAAAGCACTTTCCAAGAACTGTGTTCTCGTTTGCAGCTCTGGAGCAACCTGCTGAGAATTTTTGGAATAGACCACAAGGAAGGCTAAAGAGACTAAAGAAGACTATTGCTTCCATAAAGTTAATCAAACAGAATCCCCTGGCTCACTTTCACAATCAGTGTAAACCAAAGTGGCCAATTTCACAACAGTAATTTCTCTTCTACATAGTACATGTTTTATGCTGTTATTTATAAATAGAAAAACAACACATTTCTCCAGCTGTAAGTGGAGCTTCCTAGGAAATAAAAGAAAAGCCTACTCCCATTAGTAAAATACTGGGGTTTAAATCTAAATACTATAAAAATCTAATAGAAAAAAAACATCTCTTATTTGTACTCTCTGCAAGCAATTAGCTTTGAGAATATTCCTATATAATTGTAGAGAATACCAGAGACTGTTAAGAGTCTTTAGTGACAATAAGAGAAACAGAAAAAACAAACTAACTCCACCAACAGGACAAACATGGAAGCTGAGGAGCAGCTGGTGATCATAAATATATACCCTTATGAGCTGACACTTTATATACAGTTCACACAATCAGTACATTTGATAAACATGATCATGACTCTCAAGTTGAAACAAAACTCTTTCCTAAGAGCAAAGAATTGTTTTTGAGCATATGGCATTAATTTTCTTTCCAACGTATGCTTGTAAAACTGAATCAATGCTTATCCTTAAAAATGCCAAATACCTCAGACTTTAGGATCATACATACCGACTAATATGCTCTGTTTCTCCCCACATTGTCACTCCCTCCTCAAAAGCTCAAACAAGATAGTGTGACTAACACAGATAAAGGCAAAAGTCATACCTTTCTTTCTGATACACGGTCTCATCTACAACGCAGAATTTCAATATCTTATGAAAGATACCATAATTCAAAGTAATGATATAACCCGAAGTATTAGTCTACAACATATATATTAGATGAAACATACTATTATTGGAGTTGTTGAAACATACTGTTTTTATTACTATGAAAACATACTATTTTAATTATTATTGCTGGAGTGCCACCAATATGAAAACATTCTAATTAACTACAGGTTTATTTTCAATCTGGTGTTAAGATCTAGAATTTTAAATATAATAAAAGTTGGGTTCAAAACTGTGTGACTGTTGGTGAAGTTATTTAATATTTCTTTTTTTTTAAATTTTATTTAATTTTTAAACTTTACATAATTGTATTAGTTTTGCCAAATATCAAAATGAATCCACCACAGGTACACATGTGTTCCCCATCCTGAACCCTCCTCCCTCCTCCCTCCCCATACCATCCCTCTGGGTCGTCCCAGTGCACTAGCCCCAAGCATCCAGTATCGTGCATCGAACCTGTATGCATCTCGTTTCATACATGATATTTTACATGTTTCAATGCCATTCTCTCAAATCTTCCCACCCTCTCCCTCTCCCACAGAGTCCATAGACTGTTCTATACATCACTGTCTCTTTTGCTGTCTCGTACGCAGGGTTATTGTTACCATCTTTCTAAATTCCATATATATGCGTTAGTATACTGTATTGGTGTTTTTCCTTCTGGCTTACTTCACTCTGTATAATAGGCTCCAGTTTCATCCACCTCATTAGAACTGATTCAAATGTATTCTTCCTAATGACTGAGTAATACTCCATTGTGTATATGTACCACAGCTTTCTTATCCATTCATCTGCTGATGGGCATCTAGGTTGCTTCCATGTCCTGGCTATTATAAACAGTGCTGCAATGAACATTGGGGTACACGTGTCTCTTTCCCTTCTGGTTTCCTCAGTGTGTATGCCCAGCAGTGGGATTGCTGGATCATAAGGCAGTTCTACTTCCAGTTTTTTAAGGAATCTCCACACTGTTCTCCATAGTGGCTGTACTAGTTTGCATTCCCACCAACAGTGTAAGAGGGTTCCCTTTTCTCCACACCCTCTCCAGCATTTATTGCTTGTAGACTTTTGGATCGCAGCCATTCTGACTGGCATGAAATGGTACCTCATTGTGGTTTTGATTTGCATTTCTCTGATAATGAGTGATGTTGAGCATCTTTTCATGTGTTTGTTAGCCATCTGTATGTCTTCTTTGGAGAAATGTCTATTTAGTTCTTTGGCCCATTTTTTGATTGGGTCATTTATTTTTCTGGAGTTGAGCTGTAGGAGTTGCTTGTATATTTTTGAGATTAGTTGTTTGTCAGTTGCTTCATTCGCTATTATTTTCTCCCATTCTGAAGGCTGTCTTTTCACCTTGCTAATACTTTCCTTTGATGTGCAGAAGCTTTTAAGGTTAATTAGGTCCCATTTGTTTATTTTTGCTTTTATTTCCAATATTCTGAGAGGTGGGTCATAGAGGATCCTGCTGTGATGTATGTCAGAGAGTGTTTTGCCTATGTTCTCCTCTAGGAGTTTTATAGTTTCTGGTCTTACGTTTAGATCTTTAAACTAATCAATGACTATAGTAAAGTTGCAGATATAAAATCAACACACAGAAATCCCTTGCATTCCTATACACTAATAATGAGAAAACAGAAAGAGAAATTAAGGAAACAATTCCATTCACCATTGCAACGGAAAGAATAAAATACTTGGGAATATATCTACCTAAAGAAACTATTTAATATTTCAAGTTTCTTATTTGTAAAGTTTTGATAGTTTTTATAGGGCTCTTCTGAATATTAAAAATGCATTATACACAAAACTCTTTTTATGACATCTACATAAAATTAACAGTTAACAAAATGATAACTAATATTGGCAAGTTATTAGAGAACTGAAGTTTTAAATAAATGAAGGAATTGTCCCTTAAGTCCATTTAATGCAACCACGATTTTTAAAGACTGTCACTTTGCTTTTCTAGGGGAAACATTTCCCCCATTTTTTTTTTTTTTGAATTGTACAAGACAGTTGTAGGCAGCAGAAGCAGTTACGCCATACTGTACATATGTAAATGCAATAGCTGATTTTCAAGATTTGGCAAGAATTTTCAATAATTTATTTTCCCAAACACACCTGAAGGCTACCATGTGATTATGTTCAGTTGGTTGAGTCAGAGACTGCCACGGGGCTAGGACAGGAGACTGGGGGATAGCAACAGGCCAAATTCTGTCCTTCCACCCCCCAGACTCTGCCCCACCCCACCCCGAGACAGCTATACAGATATATCCCTGTATATCCCAGGAGGTGCTCTTTCTTGCACAATTAGAACAAAGACAAAAACCTTATGAGTGTGTGTTTTTACCCAAACTACTTCTTAGGAGCCCTGAATTCCAAAAAATATTCTACAGCAGCATTGCTATTTCCTGAATGAGCATCTGAATCTTTTGTGGAGTCTGATGAGACCTAGGGGATGGGTATTCTGTTCTCCAGAAATATCTCCCTCCTTTAACTTCTTCTCATGTCCATCTCCCTGCTTGTCAACTTTCTGTCTTTATAATTAGTTCAAGGATTTAAAGATCAATACAACACATAAACAAGTGTATACAATAATGTTTGGTGCATACTGTCTATAATACAAAAAATGTCCATCAATATGACAATAATTAAATAAGAAATTTCATATACATGGTATATTGGCAATTTAAGAATACTGGTATAGATTTTATATGTGGGGGCTTCCCAGGTGGTTCAATGGGAAAGAATCTGCCTGCCAATGCAAGAGACACAGGAGACTCCTGTTCGATCCCTGGGTCAGGAAGATCCCCTGGAGGAGGAAGTGGCAACCCACTACAGTATTCTTGCCTGGAAAGTCCCACTGACAGAGGAGCCTGTTGGGTTACAGTCCATGGAGTCACAAAGAGTTGGACATGACTGAGCCACCATGTACACCTGCATGCATATGGATTTGTAGGTACGGAAATGAAACAATACGTATTCTCTGAAATGTATCAAATACAAAAGTCAGTCTCAGAAAAGCATGTGCAGTGCGTCACTTTTGATTTTGAACATTTCTACAACTCTAATAACTGAATATTCAGGCTAAAAATTCTAGAAGGATGTACACCAAACTGTATCCATTGCTAAGTGGTTACTAAAGGAAAGAAGTCTAAAGGAGCATGGAGGGGGGCTTTCCCATATTCTACAATGTTTCCAGTATCTTACAACATGAAAGTACTTATTTATTACTTATGCAATAAAACTATACATTAAAAGAAAATTTCACAGTAGAAATCTTTAGGCAATACAGGGGGGGAAGTATAGAAAAGAAAGAAAAATCACATATAATTCTATAACCCAATGTTCATTACTGTACAAATTAATATTTTTCTAATACATTTTTTCCATGCACATACACACACAGTGAATTTGGGTTCCATCTCATTGACCTGGTACTACAATATGCTTGAAATATCAAAAATATTGATTTCCATAAAGAAGCAGTACTAGGAACTGTTGGATGAAGTTGGCTGTGGCTTCTACGTGTAAAGTGCAAAGTTCATCTCAAAACATGATGCACAGAACAAGGATACTACACACAAACACACACACACATGTGTGCATGTGCCCCTCCCATATTCCCAATCCTGGTCAGGTTTGGAAACTGAAGACTGCCTAGGAGACTGCAGCTTGACTGTCTCAAGCTACTGACCTAATTCCTAGTGTTTCAGTCTATTTCCTTCATGACCTTAGAATGTGTCATTGTAAATTCTATAATAAGACAGCAGTTGCACATTTTGGAATGTGGCTTCTGATAATGCAATTCAAATAAATGTTATGGATGCTCCACTGGACCTCTATGGGCCTGTTTTCTTTTCTCTAAACTGATCTCTATAGTCCCTTTCCAGGGTAAACAGTCTGCAATTTACTAAAAACCTCAAAGAATCATGCTGAACTGCCCACCACAATATGGCCTGCTCTGAGTTCTTAAACTAATCCCCAAAGCTAAAACTTCCTGCAGAAATGACTTCACTCCTTTGCTGTGTGGAATTTGTCTCCATTCTCCAGAATGCTCACCAGATGGTGAAAGAGTGCATCTCTCCATTTATCAACATTTTCATATTGTTTTTTGCCACGCATTACCTAAAGTTGTTAAAAAAAAAAACAAAAAAGTATGAAAGTGAGTAGTCAGCCAAAAATGTGGCTTTCTCCTTAGGAAAAGGCTGCAGGGCAAAACAGGGGCCTCAGAGGGCTGTCAAGTGAGAGCAATGTTACAGATGATCCCTGGCTTTGATCTTTCTTGGAGTTTATTAAAAACAAACTTGAATCTGTATCAGTCATCATGACAGGCACAGAAGTCAGACTCACAAATAGGAACTGTGAATGTTACGTTTACTCTTATAAAACAATTATGAAATATTTTAATTCAACATCTGTACTATTACTATGAAGGAGACAGTATATAAATTTATAATCTTATCCCAAATATAATCAACTACATAAAATCTTAGAAATCAAATCATAGTCTGATACTGGGTCATTTTGAAGGGGCAGAATAACAAGTGGGCTTCCCTGGTGACTTAGACGGTAAAGAATTTGCCTGCAATGTGGGAGATGGGGGTTCGATCCTTGGGTCTGGAAGATCTGCTGGAGAAGGGAATGGCTATTCACTCCAGTATGCTTGCCTGGAGAATTCCACGGACAGAGGAGCCTGGTGGGCCACAGTCCACGGGGTCTTAAAGGGTCAGACACGATTGAAGACTAACACACATGGATATTTCAAGAAATTTATGTATTAGACATTTCTAATGAAACAGGAATAGATTAATTTCAGGTAAAAGTAATACTCAAATTATTATTTTAATTAAAAATTTACTGTCTATAGAACAATGAGGAGAAAGCATAAAGTTCTATCATCTCCAAGGATAATTCATGTTTTTAAATGATGCCAGATTATTCATAACACAAAAACTTATTTATGTTTTATTTGAAAAGAAGTTTGTCATCAAAATAGATGATGGGAGCCAAATATCACTTAAACGATGTTTTATAAAAACTAGAAAATTCCATAGATGGTAACAATAACCCTGTGTACGAGACAGCAAAAGAGACACTAATGTATAGATCAGTCTTATGGACTCTGTGGGAGAGGGAGAGGGTGGGGAGATTTGGGAGACTGGCATTGAAACATGTATATCATGTACGAAACGGGTCGCCAGTCCAGGTTCGATGCACAATACTGGATGCTTGGGGCTGGTGCACTGGGCCGACCCAGAGGGAGGGTATGGGGAGGGAGGAGGGAGGAGGGTTCAGGATGGGGAGCATGGGTATACCTGTGGCGGATTCATTTTGATGTTTGGCAAAACTAATACAATATTGTAAAGTTTAAAAAGAAAATAAAATTTAAAAAAAAAAGAAAAAAAATAAATGAAAGCACTCAAAAAAAAAAAAAACTAGAAAATTGTTGAGAAAAGTGACTTAGAGTATCAATTATTGATGTTTCCTATGTCAAAAGAGAAAGTTGAATGATGTCCTATCTTTAAGGAATAATAACTTTCTGCTGTTCAGTCTTGCTTTTTATAAGCATGTGTTCATGATAAGCAGAAAAATAGATGTGTTTTTGGCAGTTATGTATAAATTGTATTCAACATCAACTTGATATTGAAATTGTTCAATATTCTGAGTCTTATGGGGAAGAAGAAATCAGGTAAAAAATTGGATTTATTTATCTGACCTATCTATTAAATTCAAACCTCTTGTATGTACTTCCTCTACCTTTGTTCATATGGGTATACAATTATCACTGGATGGTTGAATTACTAAATCATTTTCTGTATATTTTCCTCAAAATCATATTATTCTACAATGGTCCCCAATGGTATAAAATTAAATCCACAATCTTTCTCCTACCATTCAACAATGTCCGTAATGCAGCCCAACATGCTTATTAAAGAGATGACAGTAAAATAAGACTCTCAGTACAACAGGAACAGAAGAAAGTTTCCTTATCACACCAGTGAATAGTTTTCATTCAATATACATAATTAACAGTGTAACAAATCAGAAATAAGCCAAGGCTACCCACTGGCTCCAATTATGTAATGCTGCTTAGGAAATTCTAATCTAAGCAATCAAATAAGAAAACCAAATATGTGGTACAAATGTTTGAAAGGAGGGTTAAAAAATATATTTTCAGATGATAATTCTATAACTCAAATTTCAGGACAACCAACTAATATATATAGGAGAGGCAAAACATTATAAACCACAGATAATACACAATAGGTTTTCTATATACCAGCAATAACTAGTTATAAAATAAGGTATCCCATTTACAATAGCATAGAACACACAAAATATCTAGAAATAAATGTAATAAAAGATGTTAAAGTCTTGCATATGTAATATTATAAAATTTCACTAAATGATACTAAAAACCTAGAAAAATATACATATAACTAATTTCTTGGATGGGAAGACCCACTATTATAAAGACAGATTAATCTATAACTTATGGCTTCCCTGGGGGTACAGTGATAAAAAAAATCCTCCTGCCAATGCAGAAGACCCAAGAGACTTAGATTCGATCCCTGGGTTGAGAAGATTCCCTAGAGTAGGAAATGGCAACCCACTCTGGTACTCTTGCATGGAAAATTCCATGGACAGAGAGCCCTGGTGGGCTACAGTCCATTGGGTCACAAAGAGTCAGACACAACTGAGCACACATGTGCACACACACACACACACACACATCCCACACACAAATTGGTAACTGTAATGCAGTTAACTTAGCCCTAAATGTTAAAAGGTTATTAACTCTGCACTTTGACTCATGATCCCTAGTTTCTTTTTGAAAGTTCCATTTTTCTCGGAACCCTGTGACACTCTTCCTAACTTAGGCTACCTGCTTTCTAGGCCTATTTCACTGTTGTCATCCTGGGATTTATTTTCATAAGACACCTGGGTTGGTTCCAGTGCTCTCTGTATCCTAGGTGATCTGCATAGGTTTCTGGTTCTATTTTGCTTGAACATAACACTTTCGAGCAATATTTTCTTTCACTAGAAAGGATCTGTAGGAGGTAGATTGGTAAACTTGAGCCCACGTATGTTTAAAGACATCTTTAGTTTCTCCTAATACTCGACAGTTTGGCCGTCAATTTGGGGCTCCGATTAATCTTCCTCAGGACTCTAAAACACTGCCTATTCTGTCCCAACTTCCATCTTCGCTGAGAAGTATGATACCTTTGAAAGATTCTTTGTTGTTCCCTAGAAGTTTTTAGGATCAATTTCTGATCTTTGGAATTCCAAAATTTCATCAGCGTGTGTCTCAGTATTTTTTTCCCTTGCTGGACACTGATGACCCTTTCAATCTGAGGACTTGGATGACTTTTCAGGTCAAGGTGTGTGTTTCCAATTATTTTTCCTGTTTCTTCTTAGTTCCCTTCTCATCACACTCTTCATCTCTCTTTTCCACCGCATTTTTTATCCTTCCCTTTTGCTCTACATTCTGTGAGATTTGGCTTGACTAATTCAGAGTTTAAGCACACTTGGTCTTTTATCCAATCATTCCATTTTTTTCAGCATCCTGCTTCTATTTCACAGAAACCTGAGCATACTTAATGAAGGTACTCTTCCCCTAACCGCTCCGAAAATTCAATACTTTAAGGGTTTGTTCCTATACATTTTATGGTCTCTACTTCTTCTAGAAACAGAAGACAGATTTTCTTTAGAAAAAAATACATTTGTTTTGTTTACTCATTAGTCTCTTTTTGTTTTTGCTATTGATTTTCTTCACATGTCTGGTGATCTTTTGCTGACTGTGAATATTTATAATTTAAGAACCAGGAATTTCTCAGATGACTGTGAGGGATTTCATAAGTAGTTGTGTAACACTTGTAAACTTCTTAATTAGCAACTTAATGCAATTTCAATCAAAATCTTAATGGGATTTTCTGGGAGGGCTTTACAAATTGATTATAAAGTTAATTTTTATAATTTTAAAAGTAATATTTATAAATTAGCAAAACCAAGTGGAAATAACTGAAAAATGGATTAATTAAGATGGCATATCTTCTCCCAGATACTAAAATGTATTTTTATACATACTAATTATATCATGGTGTTTTTTATACATGAACAGACTATACAAACAGAGCCAATCATTCTTAAATTTAGTAAAATATAGAAGCAACATCTCAAGCCAACAAGGAAACTATGGATTATTATGAAAATCTAGGAAACCTAGGTAAAGAATATCCATTGCCTGACATAATAAAATATATTCCATAATTATTAAAATTTAAACATGTCATATAAACACATACAGGATTAAAATAAAACATATATATGTATATTGGGTTAGGAAAATGTTTGCTAAGGACTTATAAAATATATCTTTATATTTTAATATGTTTATATATAGGCAAAGAATTGATGTTTTCAAATTTTGGTGCTGGAGAAGACTCCTGAGAGTTCCTTGGACTTCAAGGACATCAAACCAGTCAATGGAAATCAACCCTGAAAATTCATTGAAAGGACTGATGATGAAGCTGAAGCTCCAATACTTTGGCTACCTGATGTGAAGAGCCAACTTATTAGAAAAGACCCTGATGCTGGGAAAGATTGAAGGCAAAAGGAGAAGAGGGCAGTAGAGGATGAGATGGTTAGATAACATCACCAGTTCAATGGACATGAGTTTGAGCAAACTCTGGGAGATAGTGAAGGACAGGGAAGCCTGGCAAGCTGTAACCCATGGGGTCACAAGGAGCCAGAAATGACTTAGTGACTGAACAACAACAGGCTATATAAACAGTTTAAAATTTCCACTTATTAAAATTAAGTATCCATAAACAGAAAAATATAAACAGGGGTTGGGATGGTAGAAGGACAAAAAATAAAATATTCAGAGATAGCTAAAAATTGTTTAGCTACATAATGTCGCAGATATAAAATCATCCTGATTTTGCAAGGGCTTCCCTGGTGGCTCAGATGGTAAAGAATCTGTCCCCAGTTTGGGATTCCCAGGTTCGATCCCTGGGTCAGGAAGATCCCTTGGAGAAGAGAATGGCTACCCACTTCAGGATTCTTTTCTAGAGAATTCCCTGGACACAGGAGCCTGACAGACTACAGTCCACGGGGTCTCAATGAGTCGGATGTGACTGAGCGATCAACACTTTCACACTTCATATACAGGAAAGTAAAAAATAAACAAGCTAATGAAGAACGTACTCCTTTCCCTTGTTGCATAGCAGAAACCAACACAACATTGTACAACAACTATCCTCTGATTAAATGTAAATAAAAAATGATGCACTCTTATTGCCCCTATTTTACACGTGAGGAAACTGAGGCTCAGAAGATTATATATAAATTGCTGAGGATCACATGGCTGAAACTGGGGAGCTGGGATTTGAACCTAAGGAGTTCAGCTTTAGAGTCCATCTTTCAGCCCTATGCTCTCCTGCCTACTCTAGCCAACCCTCCAGCATATATCTTACGTTATCTCTCTGTAAGACTTTGCTTGTTATGCTTCCTAACTCAGAAGCCATACCTCTTCCTTTCTGTTCCACCAATTCCCTTTGTCTTTCCATTTGTTGTTGTTTCATCACCAAGTTATGTCCAACTCTTTGTGACCCCCATGGACTGTAGCCTGCCAGGCTCCTCTGTCCTAGAGTGGTTTGCCACTTCCTTCTCCAGGGATCTTCCTGACCCAGGAATCAAACCCACATTTCCTGTATTGGCAGGAGGATTCTTTACTGCTCAGCCTGACCAGGAAAGCCCATACTCAGTTCAATTAGTATCTTTTCCACACAATTTTCCCAACAATTCCGTACCTTCTTTCAATTCTCTCCTGCCTTGAATTTGAGACTCACTCTCCTGGATTGTCTGCCTATTTCTCACTCACTCTTTCTCAGTCTCTTTGTTGAATTCCTCTTTCTCTACACTGTCTTTTTCTCATCCTACTCATTGTCCCCATGAGTACACTGACCCCTCAAACTGCAATATCTACCTACTTACGTTCTGAAAACTCCAGTTTAGATTACATTCCACACATCTCCACCTGAATGTGCACAGACACCCCACAGTCCATATTTCTAACACTGGTACTTACTCTTTTGCTACGGAGAGATCTCTCACTGAGACGCCACCATCACTTACTCAGTTATTGAAGCCAGAAATCCAAGCATGATCCTTGTCCTCTCGCTCTCTCTCTTTCAAGCCTAAGCCCCTGGACATCACTAAGTTCTGCCTGTTTTACTTCATAAATAACTACTACATTCATTTTTTTCTCTTCTGAATTCCCTTAGTTCGAGTCCTCTTTGCTTCATGTGTGACTATTGAAACAGGCTCTAAATTGGTTTTCCTGATGCCTGTCTTTCCCCTCCTCACTCCAGTTCTATGTCCACATCAGCATTTCTCAAACTTGAAAGTAAAAGTGTTAGTTGTTCAGTTGTGTCCAATTCTTTGTGACCCCATGGACTGTAGCTTGCCAGGCTCCTGTGTCCATGGAATTCTCCGGGCAAGAATACTAGAGTGGGTAGCCTTTCCCTTCTCCAGGGGATCTCCCCAACCCAGGGATCAAATCCAGGTCTCCCACACTGCAGGCGGATTCTTTACCATTTGAGCCACCAGGGAAGCCTCAAACTTGAGAGGTCATCATTTCCAATACATTTCACAATCAGAGGTATATGGTCTCCATATGAGAAACTTTGCTGCAAAAAGTTACATACTTTTCTTCAAGTGATTATGTGTGATTAATGCAATAATTCATCCTTAATAAATACAAAGGCAAAATTCAGGCACATGATTCAGAAAATGCTCTTATTTGGTTTTCTAAGAAATATACAGGAATGAGGACTTCCCTGGTGGTGCAGTGGATGGGAATCTGCCTGCCAGTGCAGGGGACATGGGTTCAATCCCTGGTCTGAGAAGATTCCACATGCCACAGAGCAACTAAGCCCGTGAGCCACAACTACTAAGCCTTTGTGCTGCAACTCCTGAAGCCCGTGCGCCCTAAAGCCTGTGCTCTGCAACAGAGATGCCACCACAATGAGAAGCCCTGACACTGCAACACAGAGTAGTCCCCGTTCATCGCAACTAGAGAAAGCCCACATGCAGCAACAAAGACCCAGCAGAGCCAAAAATAAAATAAATACGTGAATAAAAAAATTTTTTTAAGAAACATACAAGAATGGAAACAACATACACACAATTCTCACAGGGACCAATTTAAACATGCGACTCTAAAGTGTGTCAAAATTAAAGAACATGATGAAACTTAAGATTGATAGTTATCTCCTTGAATAAAATCACCCCCACGTGACTTTTTAGAAATCCAAGCATCTTAGGATGGTATTTAAGACTTTCAGTAGTTCCTGATGGCTGCTTCTCTTTGATCATCTCTCTTACCCCTTCCCATCACCCACTGCATCACATACCAGAACTGTTTCACATTGCAGTATTTGCTTGATCTATTGACCCCTCACCATATGCATCTTTCCTGGGCTAGCTAACTTCTCATCCTCAAAGCCTCAGCTCAGGGATTTTCATCTCTGGAAGAATCTCTGATTTTCTTCTCTTCTCCAGTCTTGGAATGGTATGTGCACATGCATAGCATGCTGTAATGTAATTGATCATTTACCTTTCTATTTAATGCCCTTGGCTGCTGGGTCCTTAAATTTTGGGACTGTCTTAATCTATTTTCCAATCTCCAAATGTAGTAAAATTCCAAAGCACTCAATACATGTTTGTTAAATGGATCTTTTTCTACTGAAATTTATGTATTTATTCATTCATTCACTAATAATCATTTATTTGTTAGTTATAGGGAACAGGAAGATGAATTAGATATCACTCTGGCCCCAACAGAGCATCATTTTCTCTCTAATCATTTAGGTATGTAGGTTTTTGCTTCAAAAGAATAGCAGGGATTCACCATAATATCATCTCTGCTCCTCATAGTTCTCAGACAATTGTAGAAGTTCAATCTGTATTTGTGGAATAGCCTTATTTTGCCTTTAGGGGATGCCTGTTAATGCATAGTTGTATCAGAGGATCCTGCTGCTTGGACCCCCAGTGTTATACTTGATTGTGGCAAACTATAGATTTTCTGGCATAAATGTACTAAGTGGGCTGGAGAAAGGAATTACGAGTTCCGGAAAAAACAGAAGATTGTGCATGATTCCAGGCTATCAGCTTAGCTCTGAAGGTGATACTGATTTCTTCAAAATAAACAAACAATTTGTACTGAGTTTCAGTCAACATTACATATTACTTCTACAATGTTTAGGGATTGATTTTTTAGAGATTAATTATTTCCATATTTATAGGTAAAGAAGTCAAAGCTATTAATCTATGTTGATAGGTATGGTTATAAAATCACTTTTAGTTCTGGCAGTTCTCTCTCTTATTATTCATGGTAACACATTATCACTCTTTAAGAGTAAATAAACAGAAAAACATCACAACAGAGCTAACATTTTTTAAGCATTATGTTAGATGAGGTCAGTTTTAAGCATTTATAGGTACTAATTCATTGAATCCTCACAACAACTCTTATTATACCCTATTTTATTACTGGAGAAACTGAGGCATAGAAGGGCCAAGTGATTTACCCAGGATAACTCAGCTGTTTAGCATGGAGCTGGAATTTAAGCACAGATAATCTGTACTTTTTACAATTATGTATTACGCTGCCTATAAAAGAAGGACTGAACAAGTTGTTACAAAATCAGGTCTTTAATCTTGAATTTGCCATATAAATAATACTGAAATAGATTTAAGGATGTCATTCGATTATTTGAGTTTCATTGTCCTTGCATTCTTTACAGCCTGTGAGGAGAAGTCTTCATACAGTCTTTTATAAACTGAAAACTGTTATAAGTTCAAGGATTTTATACAGTACACTAAAATAATTTTAGAGTCTGGAAAAAAAGAGTCTTCCAGAAAGTCCACAAGAACACAGAAATGAGGTAAGACATGAGCACAGAATGTTCAGATTCTGCCACTAACCATATTAAGCTGCCTGTTTTATTGCTAAACCTAAGGGAGAGATTCGATGGGAAGAAAATAGGAAGCAAGACGGCGGGAACCCTGGCCATTTCGGGAAGGATATGTTATTTTCTTGATCAGTTTAAGAGCATTAAGAATTATTTATAAGATAAATAGAGTTAAAGGGGTTTCAAGGAGTTAAACTATAAAAATAAAAATTGTTAAAAATGATCAAAAACATCTGTAAAATCATATACAGTTTTATATCTTTCTTTTAAAAAATTCACCTTCTAGGTAGTTGGTATCAGCAATCAGGTGATGAACACAGCTCATGTTTTATGCACAGAACAGTTGACTTCGTGTCTAATGCAGTTGGCATTAGCCTAGGAGTTATGAAACCTGAGTTCTGTGCTCATCTTCAGTCCATGCTGATTTCTCTATCTCTTTCAGTGACAAGGAGCATGGTGATGTCCTGGCCACCTCTGTATCTCAAAAGGATGCTCTGAAGATAGGTAAGACAATATAAAGCGCTTAACAAGATAAGCCAAACACAGACATATTGTCCTGAGAAGCCCTATTATCATCTCTTTTATGCACAAGAGCAACAATAAGGAGAAAAAAATCTCAAAGGCAGTCCCGAATTATAAAAATGTTGGGAAGGGATGCAAAACATTACAGGATAGGAAACAACAACAACACTGAATCCAAACAACTATTTGCATTCTACACTGCAGATTCTCAGGAGGTTCCATCATGGAGTGCTCCAGAGCACCAGAAGCCTTTCTCGTTGACATGCTGTGGCAAATATTTTATCTGTGTGGCTTTATTTCCCTAAAAAGTACTTGAAACACTTTTTAGAAAAGGCTTTTCTTGAAGAAGCATAACAACAACAATAAGAAATTCAAATATATACTAAACATATAAAAGAGTGAAGTGAAGTGAAGTCACTCAGTCGTGTCCGACTCTGCAATCCCTACCAGGTTCCTCCCTCCATGGGATTCTCCAGGCAAGAGTACTGGAGTGGGACCCAGGGATCGAACCGGGGTCTCCTGCATTCCAGGCAGACGCTTTAACCTCTAAGCCACCAGGGAAGCCCCATATAAAAGAGGACTCACCCTAATTAGTAACCAAGGGGATGCAATGATCTCATCATAGAGCTTCCTTGTGTGCCTGCTCAGTCTCCCAGTTACGTTCAGCTCTCTGCAATGCTATGGACTGTAACCCACCAGGCTCCTCTGTCCATAGGATTCTCCAGGCAAGAATACTGGAGTGGGTTGCCATCTCCTCCAGGAGATCTTCCGGACCCAGGAATCAAATCAGTGTCTCCTGCACTGGCAGGTGAATTCTTTACCACTGAGCCACCAGGGAAGCCCGTAGAGATTCCATATTTGAAACAAATTAGAAAGTGTGACAATACTATGTGTTTTTGGCTAAGATGTGAAGCTACAGAAATTCTCATACACTTTTTACGCGCTTGATCGAATACTTTCCCTCCTGTTGTAAAGTTATGCATGACCCAGGATTCCATTTTTTATTATATTCCCCCACAGAAATGCATGCTTATATGCATTAAGACAGCAGTCCCCAACCTTTTTGGCACCAGGGACCAGTTTTGTGGAAGACAGTTTTTCCACAGATGGAGGAGGGGGACTCAGGATGATGCTCACAAGGAGCATGCAATCTCTCACATGTACGGCTCACAGTAGGGTTCATGCTCCTGTGCTCTAATGCCATCAGTGATCTGACAGGAGGCAGTGCTCAGGCAGTAATGTTAGCAATGGAGAGTGGTTGTAAATACAGATGAAGATTTTCTCGCTTGCCCACCACTCACCTCCTGCTGTGCGGCCTGGTTCCTAACAGGCCTTGGCCCAGTACTGGACTGTGGCCTAGGGTTGGGAACCCCTGCACTAAGATACCTGTAAGTTAATATTCATTATATTTTTCAACTGGAAATTGCCCAACTTCCTAACAAGAAAAGACTGAAGAAACAAATTGTGATCATGGTTACTTGATACAACAGAACACGATATAGTCATGAAAATGGGTGGTCCTCATCTACACGCAGCATTGACGAATCTTCCCAGGAAAACATTGTGTACAAGAAGCAAAAACATAAAAGTATTCTCAAGATGAATCCATTTACATGAACACAAAAACAAATTAAGTTGAACTCCTTTGTTTTGAGATGAATACATAAGTGGTAAACCATACCATAAAGAAAAGCAGGCAAAGGAAAACTCAGGACAGCGGTTATCTCTTTGGAGAGTTACAAGTGTGATGCTTCAGAGGGACAATTAAAATAGGTGTTTACTTTAAAACTATTGGTTAAACTAACACTGATGCTTTATGTACTTTCACGAATGTTCGTTATATTCCACAATTTAAAAATTTACAAAGATACTGTGAAGCTATAATAATCAAAGCATGTGGTGCTGGAGAAGGAATAAACAGATCAATAGAACAGAACAGAGAGCCTCCAAATAGATCCATATATATACAGTCAACTGATCTCTGACAAAGAAGCAGGATCCTTGACAAAGGCAATACAATAGAAAAAAGATGCTTTTTTTTTTTTTCCAACAAATGGCCCTGGAACAACTGGACATTTCAAAAATAAAAATAAAAACAACAGTAATCTAGACAGACATTAGACCCTTTGCAAAAATTAACTCAAAATGAATAATATATCTAAATATAAAACACAAACTATCAAATTCCTAGGACAGAACATAGGAGAAAATTGTGACCTTGGATTTCATCATGAGTTTTTAGATACAACACTAAAAGCATAATCCATGAAAGAAATAATTGATAAGCTAGACTTCATGAAAATTTTAAATTTCTGTTCTGTGATAGACAATGTTAGGAGAACAAGACAAGCCACAGACTGGGAAGAAAATATTTGCAAATGATACATCTGATAAAGAATTATTATTCAAAATATACAAAGAAATCTTAAAACTCAACAGTAATAAATTAAGCAAGCTGATTTAAAAATAGGTGAATTCCCTAAGAGGCAAAGAACTAAAAAAGTAAACAGACATTTCTCCAAAGAAGACATACAGATGGCTATCAAACACATGAAAAGATGCTCAACATCACTCATTATCAGAGAAATGCAAATCAAAACCACCACGAGGAACCATCTCACGCCAGTCAGAATGGCTGCTATCAAAAAGTCTACAAACAATAAATGCTGGAGAGGATGCAGAGAAAAAGGAACCCTCTTACACTGTTGGTGGGAATGCAAACTAGTACAGCCACTGTGGAGAACAGTGTGGAGATTCCTTAAAAAACTGGAAATAGAACTGCCATCAATTCAGTCGCTCAGTCATGTCTAACTCTTTGCGACCCCATGAGTTACAGCATGCCAGGCCTCCCTGTCCATCACCAACTCCCAGAGTTCACTCAGACTCACATCCATTGAGTTAGTGATGCCATCCAGTCATCTCATCCTCTGTCATCCCCTTCTCCTCCTGCTCCCAATCCCTCCCAGCATCAGAGTCTTTTCCAATGAGTCAACTCTTCGCCTGAAGTGGCCAAAGTACTGGAGTTTCAGTTTTAGCATCATTCCTTCCAAAGAAATCCCAGGGACAACCCAGCAATCCCACTGCTGGGCATACACACCAAGGAAACCAGAATTGAAAGAGACACGTGTACCCCAATGTTCATCGCAGCACTGTTTATAATAGCCAGGACATGGAAGCAACCTAGATGTCCATCGGCAGACGAATGGATAAGAAAGCTGTGGTACATATACACAATGGAGTATTACTCAGCCATTAAAAAGAATGCATTTGAATCAGTTCTAATGAGGTGGATGAAACTGGAGCCTATTATACAGAGTGAAGTAAGTCAGAAAGAAAAAATACCAATACAGTATATTAATGCATATATGTGGAATTTAGAAAGAAGGTAATGATGACCCTATATGCAAGACATCAAAAGAGACAGATGTAAAGAACAGACTTTTGGACTCTGTCTGTTGGACTCTGTGGGAGAAGGCAAGAGTGAGATGATTTGAGAGAATAGCATTGAAACATATATATTATCATATGTGAAACAGATCGCCAGTCCAGGTTTAATGCATGAGGCAGGGTGCTCAAGGCTGGTGCACTGGGATGACCCTTAGGGATGGGATGGGGAGGGAGGAAATGTTGTCAAAAAATAAATAAATAATAGGTGAATTCCTTAAGAGGCAAATTTCATAAGCATATGAAAAGCTGCTCCAGATATTTCATCAGGGAAATCCAAATTAGCACAATGAGATACAACTATACACTTACAGAATAGCCAAAATCTGTAACTCCCGCAACACCGAATGCTGGTAAGGAGGCAGAGAAGCAACAGGAACTCTCATTCATTGCTGGTGGGAATGAAAAATGGTTCAGCCACACTAGAAGTCAGTGTGACAGTTTCTTACAAAACTAAACATACTTTTACCACATGATCCAGCAACAGCGCTACTTAGCAGTAACCCACCAAAAGTTGAAAACTTATGCCCACACAGAAACCATATGCATGTTTATCACCGTCTTATTCATAACTGCCAAAACCTGGAGACACTAAGCTACACTTCAGTAGCTGAGTGATCAATGTGCTGTCCTTGTGTTTAACAGCTCAGTCTTATCTGACTCTTTGCGCCCCTGTGGACTGTGGCCTGCCAGGCTCCTCTGTCCAGGGGTTCTCCAGAAAAGAACACTGGAGTGGGTAGCCATTCTCTTCTCCAGGGGATCTTCCTGCCTGAGGGATCAAACCTGGGTCTCCTGCATCGCAGGCAGATTCTTTACCATCTAAGCTGCTAGAGAAGCCCCTGGTAAAAGAAGCCAATGTTAAAAGATTATATGCTGTATGACTCCAGCTATATGACATTCTGGAAAAGACAAAAACTATAGAGATAGTGAAAAGATCAGTGGGTTGACAATGAGGGAAGGGAGGGGAGGAAGGCATAATGGTGGAACATAGGATTTTTAGGGCAGTGAAAATATTGTGTATGATACTATAACGGAAGATACATTTCTCCAAACCCAACAGTGAGCCCTAATGTAAACTATGGGCTTTGGGTGTAATGATGTGTCTGGTGTATGTTCATCGATGGTAACAAATGTATCACTCCAGTGGGGGTGGGTTGATAATGGGGAGGCTATGCATGTATGGGGGTACGGAATACATGGGAAATCTCTACCTTCCAGTTAATTCTGCTGTCAACCTGAAAACTGATCTAAAAAAATAAAGTCTTATTTTAAAAAGAAAAAAAATTAAAAGACCAAAACCTGAACACCTGTGGCTTCTTGGAAGGTCACAAAATTTTTATAAAGCCTAAAAAGATTAATTTGTGGAACCTTTCAGTTCTATTCCATCTGCGTAAGTGCTGATGAAAATCACTTGGTGAATAATTTAGAAGTTAAATAATATGTAGTTATGAGGGGGAAAACCCCAAAGTCAAAATTGGAAAACATCAGTAAGGGAAAGAACAGAAGACTTTTCTCTCCAAAAGTGCCAAGCAAGTCTGGTTTAATTGAAATTGATGGCACAGACAACAGAATACACTTAATTAAATTTTAATCTTAATGATCTCTAAGCCATGTTTGAAACATAAACATACATGTAAGAGTTGTTCAAGATGTTGGACATAAATATGTTTTCATAATTCAAAAGCATACTTTGCTTGTGAATCTCTTTTAACAAGCTTTGGCAGGGGATTCCTTTCTTCCAGATGTTTGGTGTTGTGTAGACGCAACCTCCATCTCTCTGAAAATGATTTAAAACACGGTTCTAAAGATTGTATTTATTTTACAAAATGGTAAGAGGATGGAATTCTAATAGATTGTCTATAGGTTTGCAAAATGATGAGTGTGTGTGTGTGTGTGTGTGTGTGCGCGCGCGTGCTCAGTTGTGTCTGACTCTTTGTAACTCCAAGGACTGTAGCCCACTAGGTTCCTCTTCCCATGGGATTTTCTAGGGAAGAATACTGGGTTGGGTTGCCATTTCCTCCTCCAGGAGAAAATGATGAGAACTTAAGTCTTATAAAGTCTTAACGGGTGGTGTCTATTCATCTGAAAAAGGTTCTCTTAATACTTTCCGAACCTGAAAGAATTTTTTAGTTCTAAAACAATATTAAATAGGCTAATTAATAATTTTGCTTAAAAGAAAGTCTCCTAAATCATAAATAGTATTTTTTTCAAATGCATTTTCATTTAAAATCCTTGTTTTAAGCAATTTATAGAAGGCAAGATAATTTGGTGGTTGAGAGGATGGTCTCTGAAGTTAGATTTGGATTTAAATCCCAGCTCTACCATTTACTGACTTAGACAAGTCATATAACCTCTCCATGCCTCAGTGACTACATCCTGGTGCTCTTACAAGGATGAAAATAAACAACCTATGTAAAGAACTTTTTGCAAAACTCCAAGCACATAATGAGCCCTCAAAAAATGTTACCTATCATCAGAAACAGTACTTTCTAGAATCTTGCTGCTCTTCCATCCAACTTGCTTGATCACTTATTTTCTATTATAAAGTACTCTTTTAGCCTCCTTCCTCCACAGCTATGGTTCCCCAGAATTTCTAGCAAAGATGCTTGAACCCATACATGCTTATCTTTTCCTTCTCTTCCTGATACCTCACTAAAATGAAAGGGGGGTAAATACACACAAATCCACAAAGGCATAGATAATGAGAGAAGAGAGATCATCAAAGGAGAAATTACAACTGGTTTTTAGGAAGAAAAGAGTGGATAGAGAAGTAGAAACTGCCTTAGCACAATGGAGAAAATGATTACAGACAGCAAATGCCAAGAGAAAGTGAATGAACACATTCTGCCCAAACCAGAGTTGTGGAGCTCAGAGGCAGTAGCACTAAAGCAGGTAGGAGTTTAGCGAGAGTCTGAAAGTTTTAAATTATATGGAGACTTTGGATCCTAACTATTTCCCTCTCCTCTCCTCTCTTAGAGACTGAATCTTTCTTTTCTGGAGAAAATAAACTAGACAGGTATCAAACTGAATGTCAGGTATTGTGGCAAACAGGGTGAAATTCAAGGTTGAAATATAGATGTTTAATTGACAAGTTCCCAGTAAGATACCCAACCTCCTTATAAGCTATGTTCCTCAAACACTAGCAGTCAGGTATATGCCTTCAAGTGAATATTTCTCAGGCAGAATTGGAAAATCTCATTATAATGACACTGAAGAACTTCCCAAAGAACAACCCAACTGAACAAATAATCATGCTATAGTGAAACTCTACAGCTGACAAGCCCCATCCATATTCACAAAATTTTGGTGGTGCATTAGTTGCTGGCATCATTGTTGTTTTGTTGTATTTGTGTGTGTGTGCGTTTGTGTGTGTATGTGTGTGTGTGCGCGTGTGTGAAAGAGAGAGAGACAGGCAGACCTTTGAATATGAATGGACAGCCTCTTGAGGAAGTTATGCAGAATGAAGAAGAGAGACTAGTACAAGCAGACCACATCAACTGAATAAAGACGTCCACAGCAAATAGAGGAAAACCTCTGAAGAACTATTATTTGTGTAGAAAGACAATACATTCCTGACATAAGAATAGATGCTACTAAAAAGGCAGCAGCAGAAGACAAGAGAGCACAGTTGAAAAAAAAAAAAAAACAGCCCAAATGAAAATTTCGATAGAAAGGCTGGAAGATAAATTTTTTAAGAAGTTTCTAGAAGGTATAACAAAACACCAAAGAGAAAAAAAAAAAAGAAAAAAATGAGGAAATTCAAGAATCTGATCTAAGAGGTCCAACATTCAGCTAACAAGAATTTCAGGGAGAGAAAACAGAGAAGGTAAAATTAATGATGAACTAAGAAAAGAAAACAAATTCAGAATTAAAAGACCCATGTCTGGAGTGAAAAGTGTGTGCCCAGGACAACAGATGAAGACCCACACCAAGAGAATAGATCATGAAATGTGGAGACATCAGGGATGAATAGAAGTTCACAAACTTTTACAAAGAAAAATAGGCTTTGAATGGACACTGGGACGTCACTAATGTTAGAAAACAATAGAAGGATGCTTGCAAAATGTTGAGAAACTTTATTTGTAACCTGTAATTCAATTACATTTAAACCATGCCTGAGGCACCTGAGGGTTCAAATGAAGGACTGGTGGAAACTAGTGGTATACACAAAGGATTCCCAAACAGGAAATCTCAGAAGCCAGGTTTTGTGTTCAACTTTGAACTAAACCTTGAAACACAGGAATGAATAATGGGTACTCTCAGCACTTTTCTGAAACTCTCGAGTCCTGTGACAATTTCTGTTCTGCTAACAGCATTGGGTCAGGGTCTCAAGAGGCTGAGCAAAGTGCTGAACTCTGCCCAACTTTGTGCTTTTAAAAAAGTGTACCATTATTTCCACACAGCTGATCACTCTGAAAGGATGGGTCGGTGAGCAGTAATCAATGAAAGTCCATCACCCATCCTGAAGTCAGTTTTGCTTAGACTTTGCTTAGATAGTACCACCAAATTTTGTAAGTCATTAAAAATAAATAACAAAGAATGACCTTTTGCTGATAACTAATAACCCAGCATTTCGTACTCTTACATGACAAAGTGGAGAAGTGTTGGTTTTTTGGAAACAGTGTATTTACAGTCCCATAAAGTGGTGCTTTAGATGATAATTCTTACCGAAAAAGAATGGGACAAAAAAACTAAGACAAAAAACAGAAACCCTTCTTGGTAGTCTAGTATTCTTTTACAAAGAATCCAGGTTATCACAGTAATTGATTCCTGCTTTTACACTAGGGATATTACTATATTAAATGGCTAAAGGATAAACTTAGGGAACAGTGGAGCTACAGTTCTTTCAGAAATAAGATAATTAAATAGTTATCTATGCCAAGAAAGCGGAACATATCTATTATACCCTCTCATTATTTCTGGCCACCTACTAGCAGTCAGGAAAACTTGGGTAACCACTTTCTTCTGATATCACTTCGAGTCTACTCCTGAGTTCTTTTGGTATTATCTCAGCTGCCAGGAAAAAAAAAAAAAAAAGAAGAAAACACTTTCTTCACTATATATACAATAGGCTGGACTGTTTATAACATTCAGGTCTCTTCCCCTTAATTTTCCAAGCCATTTTTATAAAGGGTTAAGACTGATAATAATAGATTATTAAAGGTGAAACCATTTTAATGAACATGCCTACTTAAAACAAGGAGCGTTTCCATAAACTAAACCTGAAACAGCATCCACTCCAAGCTGTTGAATCGGCTATTCTAGGGGTTCTCAACGCGTTCCTGATGAGAAGTGATTGCTTTTTATTTCCCTCAAATGCTTTTTATTCATTTCACAAACATTACTTGTGAATCATGTGCAAAGCATTGTGCTAACTGTAGAGGCAAGTAAGGATAAAAAACATTCAGCATTTTCCTCGAAGAAGGCAATAGCACCCCACTCCAGTACTCTTGCCTGGAAAATTCCATGGACAGAGGAGCCTGGTGGGCTGCAGTCCATGGGGTCGCTAAGAGTCGGACACGACTGAGCAACTTCACTTTCACTTTTCACTTTCATGCATTGGAGAAGGAAATGGCAACCCACTCCAGTGTTCTTGCCTGGAGAATCCCAGGGACAAGGGAGCCTGGTGGGCTGCCGTCTATGGGGGGTTGCACAGAGTCGGACACGACTGAAGCGACTTAGCAGCAGCATTTTCCTTCAAAATGGAGATGGGCAATGTGTGGAGTCTAACATAGGGGCATCTACAGAGGAAACTGATGAACAGGAGGGGCTGGAGAAAGTAGGTTGAGGAACTGAGCTGTACACAGAGGTAGGCCCCAGTGAGAGTTAACTTGATAATTAGTGGAATGTGGTTTGTTTACCCTACTCCCTTTGCCCTAGCAATGCTTTTGAGCTATAAATGGACATAATTGGCCTAGAGTTCAGGCATGTAGTAAGACTTCAGAATTCACTAGTCAACTGTGATTGACCTGTCAGGAAGTCCATACACAGTGAGAAGTTGCTGTCTCATCAAGAGATTGGCCTGTATTGCTAGTGAGCAACTGGTCATTATGGATGCCTAACACTTGGGTTTCCTTTCCTTGGAAAACAACAGTTTGGTTCCTTTCAGGGAACCTCCTCACTGTTAGGTGGGATCACAGTGACGGTGACGGGTTCACGATAGGATCTATAACCTTTTTGTATGGGAGCTGCTAGAGAAGCTTTCTTTCTCTGTTGGATGAAAAACCTGGAAAGAGGTGGCTGTAGGATTCTGACTCTCGCGCTATCCCCAGGCATAAGGAAAATGGGAATGAAGCCCCAAATGGCAAGAGTTCTGATAACAGGACTCACAGACTAACTAAACGTCATCCATAGATTGAATCCTAATGGTTCTCATACTTTACCTATAACCTCATGGAACTCCATTAAGTGGGAAAAATGAAGCCATCAATACACACACACACACACACACACACACACACACACACAGGAGAAAGGCATCTAGGACATTTCCCTAAGTGTGAAAACAAGTGTGTAACAATTGCTCACCAGTATGTGATAGGTTGGGAAGTCAAATGTTGCTTTTTAAACTGATTAGAGAGTATTCTGAAGGGAATGGAAGGAACAGTTTACTACCAGTGAGGGGAAGCACTTCGGTAAATGTAACATAAAACCGAAAATTAGATAAAACCAGGAATTCTCTCCCTCTGTAAGTGGATATGGAACTGAAAAATGACAAGGGCTGTGATTATTGACACAAGCAAGTCAACAAGCAAAACCAAGCAAACAGGAAAACTATAAGATATGAGGAAACCAAAGCAATTTTTCTGCTTCTCTAAAACACTACTCTAAAAGACTACGTGGGTTACATCTTCCGACTGGTAATACGTCATGTTGGTGTTTTATTTAAACCACAGCAACGTCTGTCTTCCTAAAAACAGTTCCTGTACTCTAGAAAAGTACAATATGATGTTTCAAACTAGCACTGGGCTAACAGAGCTTTAACAGATTTTCAAAACACCTGCATACTAGGTTTCACAAATATCACATCCCTCCTAACACCTCTACTCTGAACATAAATGAAAACAAATCACAACAAAGCACAGTCATTAAAGAATGCCATCACCTGCAAATTATAACCTGAGAAAGAGAACCACTGAAGCAAAACTTAAAAAAAAAATCATATAATTATCTTAGGAGAGAATTTGTCTTTACATATAAATTTTCTTCCCCATGAGCATGCACAAAAGTAACCTATGAGTACTCCTGGGGCTTCTTTTTAAGTCTTTGCCTGCTTGCTTTAAAGAACAGAGGAGAAGAATCTGCTTAAAAGCAAATACACTGATAAATGTTTACCGATAAAATCTTCCAGATGGGACTACTTTCAAGGAAGGTCAATTACAAGCCTCATGCCTCTCCTTTTAATGATATCCTTTAATGATCCCCTTCCTCTCCCAGAAAATTAAATCACAAAAACAACTTAGGCTGAGAATGACCCAGTAATCCTCATAATCACATTGCAATGACAGACAAGGAGATCAAAGCACAGGTGTATGGAAAGCTAGAGGTTTCCATGCTATTAAAATGTGAATTTGCTGCAAACTAAGATCAAAAGTGCTTTTAGCTCTCCACATCCCAGCAACTTCCAATATTTTAAAAATTTTGTAGTTTCCTTGATTAATAAACTCCCCTTGATTTTCTCCATCCCAGTTTGTACCAAACATTGTCAATTCTTTACATACTATGGCTATGTTTTCATAAATTTAACAATTAATACTATATATTTGGTGAATTATGTTGTACCTCCTAGCACCAAAACCCTCAGCTTTATTATAAGCTATTATCTCCAATATTGCAAAGAGAGAATTTAGTGATGGAAACTTATACAAAGATAACTCAATACCAATACATTAATTAGAAATTCAATTAGGTGACTAGTAAGTGCCTTCAATGAAAGATGTTTATTTTTGTCTCATAAGAAGAAAATGCCGAGGTAGGCCAGGCTGAATAATGATATCATTTTCCCCAGAGAACTAAGCTCTTATTATTTTTTTGCTCTACTATCTTTAAGATACACCATCTTTTCTCAAGACCATTCATATTGCAAGATGGCCACAGGTGCTCCAGCCATCACATGAATCCTCCCAAATCAATACTATAGGAAGAGGAGCAAGGGTGAAAGGGAGTACTTCTGGGCAGGTGCTCGTTTTGCTTACATTTCATTAGCTCAGCTATTTCTAAAGGGGATAAGAAATGTTGTCTTTTGGCTGGGCAAATGTTACCCAATATAATTAAGATTCATTTGTAACCGTAATTATATTGATCACCAACTGAACATATCTGTTGAGGATATTTAGTCAGCACTAGCCTCTCCAGTGTTCTTGCCTGGAGAATCCCAGGGACGGTGGAGCCTGATGGGCTGCCGTCTATGGAGTCGCACAGTCAGACACGACTGAAGCGACTTAGCAGCAGCAGCAGCAGCAGCAGCAGCAGTCTCTGCTGGGCTTCCTTGGTAGCTCAGCTGGTAAAGAATCTGCCTGCGATGCAGGAGACCTGAGTCCAGTCCCTGGGTTGGGAAGATCCCCTGGAGGAGGGCATGGCAACCCAGTGTAGTATTCTTGCCTGGGCAATCCCCACGGTCAGAGGAGCCTGGTGTGCTACAGTCCATGGGTTAGCAAAGAGCTGGACATGACTGAGCAACTAAGTACAGCACCGCAGTCTCTGCCACACTATAGAATCACTGATTTCTCAATTTCGAGTGGAATTTGGTCTGTTTCCTTGCTTATGGATGGAGAAATTGAGAACAGAAAGATTAAAAAGTCTTCCCCAAACTGCAGAACCAGTCAGCCAGAGAAGTAGGAGCAGAATTCAGACACCTGGTCTATCAGTAAAGATCTGGTCCTTTGCTAACAAAGCAAACTCCAACGAGGTTAGCCCAGGAAATTCAGCTAACCAACATGAATAATAACACGTCTTAATACCTGGGCCAAACCCAGTGACTCACACAGCAGGCTTTACAGTCATAACTGCTCACAAGCTGTAACACCCACCCTCTTTGGTTATAAAGTGAGAATCACCATATTTACCACAAGTCATATACGTGTTTACATGGTCACTAAATTACCAAGAAAATGAGAGCTGTGCTGTATAATATGACAGTTACTTTTTGTAGGCAAGCAGAATGCTCTACATCCATGGGCAAAAACTGAAACTTGAACTTTATGAGTGGACTCCAGATCTTTCGTGATGGTGGCTTTTTAGGCACACACACAAACACGTTATTATGGCATCTCCCGAAACTGACATTCTCAAAACAGTGTCCGCCACTATACAAAGGAGGTTTGAATGTTCTGAAGCCATTTTTTCTTTTAAGCCATTGTTCTAATCTTGTTTCTTCCTCAACCACGGTTATCACCACTTCCTTACACTCCACTCCCAACAACATTCCCAACGAAACCCAATCACGATGGTCATTACTGCAAGCTTTCTTCAGCACTTTGAACTGCATAATTAGGCTCCTGCTCTCATGCTTTACTTGTTTTATGTCTTAAGCACGTTGAAAGCAGGGTCTCTACCATCTTTATTTTCTGTAACGCTCAGCATATGGTAAAGATTCCAATTTTCTTTCACAATGCCATGCTTAGAACATTTCAATGCTCTCCCAAACTGGCCTCCCTCCCTGTTGCCAGTGGCTTTGCTGATCATTTTTTTCTCAGTCCCATTCACCACCTGTTCTGCTGAGGTCATCTAAGTCAGCGGTCCCCGACCTTTCTGGCACCAGGGACCAATTTTGTGGAAGACAATTTTTCCATGGGCTGGCGAGGGGCATGGTTTTACTGATGTGACTGATGTGACTGATGTGCATTATACTTATTGTGCACTTTAATTCTATTATTACATCAGCTCCAATTCAGGTATTCAGGCATTAGACCCCTGACCTAAGTAATTTCTCAAAACTACAGAACAGAGCAAGCCATACTTATATTTGGTGGTGCACCAATATCTGTAAATATAAATTAAAAATCTTTAGAAGGTGGCTCCCACCTGATTTCACACTTAATCTTATTCCTTGCCATCCGTTTGCAGCAAAGGTCACTAGCTTTTCTGCAACAATCATCTCTTTTTTCACATGTCTATGACTTTATAATGCTGTTCCCACTGTCTGAAATGACCTTCTTTATTTATGGAGAGATTCCAAATGGCCTCTAAGGTGTAAGTCAATTACTATCTACACTAGGTATATCCAGCATTTCCCAGAAGACAGGGAAGCCTCGTCAGCAACTTGACTATATCTCTACACGCACTTCCATTACTACACTGGGTCTATCGACTCTGGAAAATTCTCTGAGTGTAAAGGTTGTATTATTTCATTTCGCTGTGGGTCCCAGTTCTTGACACACAGGAGATACTCAGTAGTCTACTAGAAGAATAGATGTCAGTTTCCTTAACTAGACTTGAATAATTTTCTTGTGGGCCTACCTGCTTGTCAAATAGATTTAGTCTCATTTGATCCTATATTCACACAGGGTAATGCTTAGATTGCAAATACTGTCACATCTCTTGTTTTTCCAGTTAATCTCGGGAGTCTTTAAGTAGGAAATCTGGTCTCCCGCTTATTGGTTATTCAGTCTAATGTAGACCCTTGCTTCTAAACTTCAGGTGGAGAGAGGACCGCAATTAGCATGAAGGCTTTTGCCACTACTGCGTGGCATCACAGCTGAACACTGGTCTTGTTAAGTCCTGTGTCCTGCTGCTTCAGGCCTCCACTGGCTTCTAGAATGGACCAGCCACAAACTTCAAGACTGTTGCTCTTTGATTTTAACTCATGCTTAAATAAAAAGCAGCCTCAGCATCAACCTTAGGTCATGGCCTGGAACAGGCAGTCCAGGTTTCCCCTTCATCATGACGTGTTAACACCTTCAGAGAGCAGTATTATTGCCTGCCTAGGGACCACATGATCCCAGGGACAGGGGAGCCTGGTGGGCTGCCGTCTATGGGGTCTCACAGAGTCGGATACGACTGAAGCGACTTAGCAGCAGCAGCAGCAGAGACCACATGACACCATTAAAATATGTGTTTCCCTTCTCATTTCACAGAGAAAGTTGAGGATTCAGGCTCTTTTCTCCAGTAGACTCCCAAAGTTCTTAGGTAATTTGGTTTGCACTCTCCTTAAACATTACCAAGGAGAGGAGCAGGTTGAAAAGGAGATCTTGTCACACTCTTTCTCTAAGGAAAGACATGCCTGGAGGCCTAATGTTTACATAACTAAGGGACTTTACTTAGTGATTTTTTCCAAAATTAATAAATGAACCCCCAAGAGATTTTCCAGTAATAGACTGAGTCCCAAGATAGATTTAGAATTTCTGTCTCTCAAGTCATTCTTACATACGCATGCAGATGCTTACTGAAATGAACAGTCATTTTTTCCGAGTCCTTTTTCCTTAGGAACAGTAATTTATGACCATACAGACAAGGTAGAATTAGAACAGTTGAGCAACCCTCGTCTTAATTGTCCTTTCCTGAGTGGCCAAGGAAGTGGTGAGTTTGACAACTATTTTTTTAAAAGGTACATGGCCATACTAATCTAATAAGGCAAAAAAGAGATTCATTCCATAGTGAAGATTGGGCATTCCAGGGTCAATCTGGAGTAGCAGAGGAGAAATACAATAACAATAAATTTCAATTAGATGACAAAGTCAGTCATAGATCACTGTGCCAGCCGTGTCTTTTCTACTAAGAACTGGGAAAGGTAAATTTAAAATTCATCTTGGGCTCAAAGAAAATGCACAACAATCCTCTCTTCAAATGTATCTACCCAGTTGAGCTTTATATAACATAGTCCAGGGGAGATTACCCCAAACTGAGGTCTAATTTACTGAACTACAGTGGTTAGAAAAGTGCATTCTTTTTTTTTTTTCTCTCACAATTTTGATGTCTCTAAAATCCAAGTGTGCTTTGCAATCAATGGCATTTTCCAAGTGTGCTTTGCAATCAATGGCATTTTGGATTTGACAGATTAGTGAATTAAACATTTCACTTAAGTGAAATAATCTAAAAAGGCAAAAATGGAAAACCTAAAAATTGTCCAAATATCTAGGTCCCAACCCCAGCATTAAGATGTGACTATCTTAGCATATTAAAGCGAGACACAGACAAGAGCAGTAGGTGAAGGTGAATTAGAGGAAAGTATTGGGCTGGTCAAAAAGGCCTTTTGGGTTTTTCCATAAGATATTACAGAAAAACACCCAAACAAACTTTTTGGCCAACCTCATAGTTCTCAAAGGGAGTTCCCCATCTAGCAGTCCATCAATATCAGCATCATTTGAGAACCTGTTAGAAATGCAATATTCTCAGCACCTACTCCAGAGGTACTGAATCATAATCTTTGAGTATATAATCAAAGATTATATACTGATCCATAATCTTTGGAGTATAAAGCCTCACAATCTAGGTTTTAATAAAATCTCTGGGCAGTAACCCAGTGGCATGGCTACCATAAGGAGGGAAGATTCTAAGACCCAAAACAGGGAGGTACTTTTTTCAAGTCCCTCTGCGTCTGGGTTCTGACTCTATATGCATGAAAGCAGCTTCTAGGTAGGCAACTGCCTTCCAGGCAGATGAATTACAAGGAGAGAATTAACTGGTCAGGCTACTACAGTACCCTGTCTACTTAGTAATATGTTTCTCACTATCAATTACTTAATTAGTGATCTTGTTTTTGTACAAAGTTCTTGAGTTCTGAGTATCAGTAACAACACTCAATTTAACTGGATTCTGAGAAAATAAAAATTCGGAATCTGGGAAACTAAAGGTCAGTCCAGAAATTTGAGTATACTACGAAGACATTACCCAGCAGTGCCCACTATGTATTCAAGCATTTAAATGAACCATGCACCAAGTCAAAAGAAGTGCAGAATGAAGGCCAGTGAGGTCAAGACTGCAAACTGGCAGTCTTCCAGCCAGAGGTGGCCCACTGATGTGGTTTGGCCCACACACAGTGTTTAGAAATTGGGAAATTTCACATAAAATTTTGGAATTCTTCCTGTCTTAAAAAAGCTAAAGATTTGACATTAGGGAACCCACATCCTGGCACTTCAGAAAGAGTCTGGAGCTAAGCAGAAACTGCTTCTTTCAGATGGACGAGCAGTCCCTCTAGTCTGCCACAGTCTCCACCCCTCCTCACTGTCCGACAGCTGCCCAGACCAGGTGATGTCATTTTACATCACCTACCCGACCCTTTATGCATTTGAGTTTGAGGATCTCTGATCCATATAAAGAGTTTTCATGAAATAAATAATTGAGATGATTTGAAAAAAATACATTATTCAGAAATTTAACTTTAGAGCTATGTGTGCATATGTGTGGACAAGGGTGTAGACATTAGTTATTTTAAAAACAGACAAAATATCAAGGGCAAAGGTTGTTGTGATAGAGGAGGAAAAGTCCTGGACTGGAACTCTAATATCTTTACTAAACATAAAGTTATCCCTGAGCCTTGTTTAGATATCTGTTGTGTGGGAATGATAACATCTACCACGTATAGGGTTCATTGTGATGATTACATTAGGTAATGTACGTTCAAATTCATGGCATACTACAGACCCTCAAAAGTCTTTGTTGAACTAAAATTTGGTTGTGTTTCATTATCTGTGTTTTACTTTATAAATTATACCTAGCACAGATAAACATTTGGGGGAAAATTCAAAACTAACCCTTCAAAAGCCTTACACTGCAATGAGAGAAAGGGATGAACATTATTGACTATAAACTATAAATCATGCACATACACCATGTTGGGCACTTTATATAGATTGTCCCCTTACGGCAATACTTACGCCTACTTAGCATTACCCCTCTTTGGCACATTAAAAACCGGGGCTCAGAAAGTTTAGGTAATCTATCCAAAGTCATCTAGCAGGTGTTAACAACCAGGGTCTATCTTAACTCCAAAGTCTTATGAGCTTGGTTACAAGCTTGAAACACTAGTTTAAAAAAAAAAACACACACGCAAGTTTTCTTCTACTCCTTCTCAAACTACTGAATCAGATTGGAAGAGGAACAGCCTGGGGATCTGCAAGTTCTATCAGAGCCTCAGGTAATTCTTAATAATAGCAAAGAAATACTACTCAGACAAAGCTGACAGTCAGAGTAAGCAGAGAGAGTTGCTTCGCATTATTCCTCATGGAAGGAAGGAGGGGAGGGAGGGAGGGAGGAAAAGGACCTGGGAGCCAAGGTCTCCCCGTTTGCAGGACTATAAGAAGTACTTTCTAGATGGATGTTTTCTTTCTAACTGCACCCAGGCTGTTGAATCCAAACACAGGGAGCCAGCCAACAGGAAACCCAGCCTGCCACTGCAGAGGAGTAGAGCACTTTGAACTACAGGCATCTTGTACACCCAAATTACATGCTGTGATACACACGGTATTTGAGCTGTTCCGCAATACAGAAGCCAATTATTCTTGGCACACACTTCTCTCGTGCTGTCCAAATCACCATGCCTCACATGTGGAACGGTGCCACATCAAATGCACCGAGCCGTAAACTCCCTAAACTCTTAGAGATGAAAGCTGAATGCTGGAGAGACAGAGTGTTTGGTACACATACCATGTAGCAGAAAAGATGTTTAATTTGAAGCTGCTAGATCTATTATGAAAAACTGGGAGAGCAAAACCCTGCTTTAGAAAATTTTCAGATTATAAACTGAATTTTTTCAACATAATTCAGCATAAGCATTGCATTTTCCATTTTTGGTAAAGTTACTTAGTCTATAGCATTCGTCTTAAAAAACTTAATTTTCCAGCCTCTCCCGGTCAATATTTTCAAATACACTAGAGAAGCACAGACACTAAAACAAAGAGTAGAGGCAGAAGGTACCAAAAAGTTCTGCTGAGAATCACAGAAACTATACACATGTCCTGAATAGCAGTGCTTTTTAATACTCAGACCAGTTAACTGATTTACTCTCCCACTCCTAGACCCTTGCAAAATCCAAAGATAAGAGATTTAATCAAATTGTTAGGTGATATTAAATTAGAAATCCTATGATAATTGTTAGTGGAATTATAGAAAATTTTAAACACAGGAAAATGAGATACTAGATGTACCAGTTCTAGGCTTCTTAAGCTTTAATGTGCCTACGAATCGCCTAGGGATCTTGTTAAAATGCAGGCTCTGATTTAACAGATCTGCATTTCTGAGTCTCTCATGAGTGTCCAGCTGATGCTCACACTCTGCTCCAGGGACCACAAGAGGGGTATAATCCACCAATTTTGAAAGTTCATGTTGGTGAAGTTGCCAGAGAGAAGACAGAGAATCTGGGGTAGAGGGTTTGTAACATAATGTTAGTGTTAATTAGAAGTGTAATGCAAAGATGAAAGATAGAGTGAAGGTTTATATAAATGTCCAATTTCTCCAGAAGAAATTGGTTGCATATGAAGTAGAAAAATAATCTTATTTTTGAATTAGCAAGAGAGGAATTTAAGAGGATAAGTATATTTACAATCACTATATAATTGGAGTTCTTAAACTTTAAAAACATGACTGGATTAACTCCCCCCAAAAATGCAGATAATGAATGTGTACTCACATTTCTATATGTAATTTCAGAAGGTTCATTGAATTTTCTTCTGAAAGGCATGAACCATCATGTGGGCCCACAGGCTACAAGTTAAGACTACTAATCCACACAGTTGGGACAGGGGGAAAATCTATAGTTTAAGAGTAATAGAGGGCAACTTCAAACCTGCTATGTATCTGATTGATGATATTATTGTATAAAGGCTGATGGCTGGTCAACCAGCTCTATAAAATATAAATTGGTATACATGTATATTTTTTTCAAGGTAAGACACAAAGCTTCTTTGTGATAGGCAAGAGGAAAGCATCATATAAAGAAATTAAGTATATGTTAGATTGGCTAAAAATTTCATTTGAGGTTCTCAGCAATATGTTATCAGGGTCGTCCCTGGTGGCTCCATAAAGAATCTGCCTGCCAGTGGAGGAGACACAGGAGACATGAGTTCGACCCTTGGGTTGGAAAGATCCCTGGAGGAGGAAATGGCAACCCACTTCAGTATTCTTGCCTGGGAAATCCTATGGACAGAGGAGCCTGGTGGGCTACAGTCCATGGGGTTGTGAAGAGCCAAACACAACTTAACAACTAAAACAAATATTATTCTGGAAAAATACACAGCAAAATATACAGATATATGAGAATCACTGTCTAGAAAAGGGATTTTTAAAGATATAAAGGGCAAGTGTTATTTTATGCTGGTGTTCCAATATGGCTTTTCACTTTAATAATTTTAAGCCTCTCACCACTTGTCTTCTTATACTAGTGAGAAATTATAAATATGTAGGGTTGTCATGTAAAAGGCATTTTTTCTAAAGTTACTGATCAACTAATCTTAGATAAGCAGCTTAGAATCTAGAAAGGGAGCTATACCTCTATGTGTGTGTGTGTGTGTGTGTGTGTGTGTGTGTGTGTGTTCACAAAACTCTATGTCAAGGCATGATATGAAATACAGACACCACTGTAGTGCTAGAAAAGACTCTTGAGCATCCCTTGGACAGCAAGGAGATGAACCCAGGCAATCTGAAAGGAAATCAGCCATGAATACTCATTGGAAGGACTGGACGCAGTTTATTTTTTCTAAAGTTACTGATCAACTAATCTTAGATAAGCAGCTTAGAATCTAGAAAGGGAGCTATACCTCTATGTGTGTGTGTGTGTGTGTGTGTGTGTGTGTGTGTGTGTTCACAAAACTCTATGTCAAGGCATGATATGAAATACAGACACCACTGTAGTGCTAGAAAAGACTCTTGAGCATCCCTTGGACAGCAAGGAGATGAACCCAGGCAATCTGAAAGGAAATCAGCCATGAATACTCATTGGAAGGACTGGACGCAGTTTATTTTTTCTAAAGTTACTGATCAACTAATCTTAGATAAGCAGCTTAGAATCTAGAAAGGGAGCTACACCTGTGTGTGTGTGTGTGTTCACAAAACTCTATGTCAAGGCATGATATGAAATACAGCTGTGAATACTCATTGGAAGGACTGATACTGAAACTGAAGCTCTAATACTTTGGCCACCTGATCTGAAGAGCCAATTCATTGGAAAAGACCCTGATGCTGGGAAAGGTTGAGGACAGGAGGAGGGGGCAACACAGGATGAGATAGATAGCATCACTGACTCAATGGGCATGAGTTTGAGCAAACTCTGGGAGATAGTGAAGGACAGGGAAGCCTGGTGAGCTGCAGTCCATGAGGTCACAAGGGGTCAGACATGACTAAGAATCACTGACTAATCAATATACATTCATTAAAACCTCTATGTGCCATGCATTGTTTTAATATCGGGCATATTGGTAGATAAACAAACATAGTGTCTTCTTTCATGGGGAAATTAATCAGTAGAGCATAACAGCAGCAAAATAGGTACAAAGGCTGATTTCATTTGTGATAAGTCCTGGGAAGGAAAGTCATGGGTACCATGAAAAGCCACAAGGAGACTTTATTTGAACATGGAGCATTTAAATGTGGATGCCAAGTTAGGGCAAATCCAAAGCCACAGAAGTCAGTCTTTAGAGCATTACCAGACTTGCCGGCCTGCCAAAGGCTAGCAGAGGAGGACAGCAGGAGGTGTTGAAGGAGCCAAGTGGGGCCTAGGCTGGGCTGAAGCTCTATCTAGTCCTGAAGCCGGAGGCGGGGACTAAGACATGCCTTTAGTCTGTTGAGCCCAGCATTCAGCACTTTGACAACTCTTGGCCTGGTGGTCTGGAGAAAAGAGTGCAAGGGACAACATTTAAGTGGTTCCCTTAGAGTAAAAAAATGGACAAAACAAAGTTATCTAACACATTTCAGGGTCAAACTATGAGATCGATCTAGAGTTATGCAAAATCATCTGCAAGAGACACCCAAGTCAGACCCAGAGAGTGGCTGGTTGAGGGTACTAGTTTGGATGCAGCTGGAGAAAGAAGTCTCCCATTCAAGGGAGGGTGTCGTCGTTGTTTAGTTGCTCATCTTTTGTAACCCCATGGCCTGCAGCCCCCCCGACTCCTCTGTCAATGGGATTTTCCCAGCAAGAATACTAGAGTGGGTTACCACTGCATCCTCCAGGGGATCTTCCCAACCCAAGGACTGAACCTGTGTCTCCTGCACTGCAGGTGGGTTCTTCACCACTGAGTCACCTGGAAAGCCCTCAAGGTGGGGTGGCTAGCAGGTAAATCAGAGGAGACGACATGCCCTTAGAGATAGGGAGCGCCTGTGTGGACCCAGGGAGTGAGCCTGCCCTCCTAAAAAGACCCTCTCTCCTGCTCACCTGGAGGGCCTCGCTCCTTAGAATCAGGAGAGAGTAAATTCTTTGATCACAGGTGACTCTGCTCATTCTAAATCCACACTATGCAGGCATTTGGCATTTCTGAACTTACCTACCGAGAGACAATGTTTGCACTGGTGGGGCCAAAACATTTTGTAGCTTTTTAAAGAATCAACTGATATTCTAGCTTTAATAAGGCTCTTGTGGGCTTTGGAGGTGGGCATCATCATTCCTGAGAAGCACAAGATCACATTTCTAAGACTGCATGGTTGATGTGCAAACCCTCAAGTACGGTGAGTTCATCAAGGAAAATACTGCTCCGTAAGGATCTGTGTGGGTGGCCGACTGTTCTTTCTGAGGCAATACCCCTAGATAATCTGCCCCCAACACACACGTCGTTTTCCATGTAAAAGGATAGTGGCTCTAGCAGCTCTGCAGCATACAGCAGCTAACTTCTGCTGAACGCTGCCCATGTACCAGGCATGGTGCCGAGCACCGTGTGGATTATCTTGTTTAATCCTCCTCCTAAGGGTGCTGCTATTATTATCCCTCTTTTCCAACTATGGAAACTGAGGTTAGGAGGCATGAGTGGTCACGAGTAGTGATGACAGAGCTTGGATTCAGAGCAGTGTGACTCTAGAGCTGGCACCTTGACCCAATACAAGATACTGCCTCCTACCAATGCCAGAATACCATGGAGGGTTGTCCAGAAGTGCATTCTTTTCCACATTCTAGCTTGAAAAGTTTTTTGTTGTTGTTGTTGTTGTTGTTTTGCTTTGTTTTGCTGGGTCTTGGTTGTAGCATGTGAAATTTTTAGTTGTGGTATGTGGAATCTAGTTCCCTGACCAGGGGTCAAATTTAGGCCCCCTGCATTGAGAGGGTGGTCTTAACCACTGGACCACGACAGAAGTCCCATGAAAGTTTCTTTAAAGAGAGAAAGGAGAACAAAGGATCTCTGCCTGTATACTTTGCTGATCCAGACACCTTTCTTGGTGTCATACGGGGCCTGGACGTTTTCTCCTCTGGGTTCACCCAAATCAGAGAGAAGTGGCTTAGGTTTCTGCCCACAACTCATCTTTTCTCCTGGCTTTTCTTTTTGTTCTCAGAGAGGATGGTTCTGCATATTTTAAATTTGTTTCAATGTGGCTCCTTCTGACCTATGACTGACCAAGCATGAGGCTGGAACTAGAGGAGGGTTGCCAAAATGAGGGCTTATCCTTAGGGAACTTTCTCTAGTTTCTTAAGCTTCCCCGGTGGCTCAGTTGGTTGGTAAAGAATCCCGCCTCCAATGCGGAAGACCTGGATTCAATCCCTGGGTGGGGAAGATAACCTGAAGAAGGAAATGGCTAGCCACTAGAGTATTCCTGCCTAGAAAATCCCATGGAGAGAAGAGTCTGGAGGGCCACAGTCCCTGGCGTCACAAGAGTCGGACACGACGTAAGAGAGTAAACCACTAAATCAAAGATTAAAAAGCTCCTTAGGAGCATTCTTTGTGATATGCTCTCAGGTGATAACTGTCCACGAAGGTGTCTCCTATTAGTGTAAGGGCCCTAACACAGGACTGACCATTGACACAAACATCAATCCATACTATTTGTCAAATAACGTCTTTCTTTTAAATACCAAGAGTGAGCTATTTGAATGTGTCCTCATTTTTCTATCCTAAATCCAGAGGGAATTAGGCTTCCAGAGACCAAGACCCCATCTTTCAGGCATCAAAGGGCCGATGTCCCTGCTGTGCCTGATCTCCTAGTGAAACTCTTGACTGGGGACATGGATTTGGCAGTGAAAACGATGTTCTTTCATTCTATCCCTCAGCTCATATAAATTTAGCTTCCGATATCACCAGATTGGAAGAAGTCACAATTTTTAAACCATAATTTGGAAAATGCAGCAATACTTCCATTTCGAGTATACTTAGAAAATTATACTAAACCTGAAATTTGTTGTTGCTTAGAGTCACTAAATTGTGTCTGACTCTTGTGACTCCATGGACTGTAGCCTGCCAGGCTCCTCTGTCCATGGGATTCTCCAGGCAAGAATACTCGAGTGGTTTGCCATTTCCTTCTCCAGGGGATCTTCCCAATCCAGGGATCAAACCTGCGTCTCCTGCATTGCAGGTGAATTTTTTACCACTGAGTCACCGGAGAAGCAGGGTATATATATTTTTGTCTACTACATTATCAAAAACAAACTGGAATAACCATCGATAATAAATGAAACTTTCATTACTATCTCATAGAAATGGTATCTTTTTTGCTTCTGTCTTTACTATCCATTAAAGATTTTGAGAACTCAACCATATTATTTATTAGTTTTATTCTAAGAAATTGACTGCTAAATGGTACACTCCAGTAGAAAGGATGCCCTAGGGTACAACAAAAGGCAGATTAGCAATGCTGTCAGGAGACTGATCTCTGGAACAGACTGCCCGAGTTTGATTCCAGACTCTTGTGAATTACCTATGTGTCCCTGGGCTATTTAACCTCTCTGCATTTCAGTTTCTACAACGATAAAATAAGAAAAAATAATTTATCCAACTTCACAGATTTATGGTGATGATCATGCAAAGTCCTTAGAACTGTGGGGCACACAGAAAGCACTCAATTGATGACATTACTTATTGAGCATAATTAGGCTAATCTTACTGCTACTATCATCTAACAAGGAATTCTCTCCTCCTTTCCAGGGAGCTTATTTTCATATTGGATGTTATACACTTTTTTTCTTTTTCATTTTCAATCATTTCTTCCTGAAGGAAAAAGCAAGAAAGTTGACAAAGATTATATAAATGCTTAATACTGTTGATAAATAACATTATTGGCAAGAATATGAACAACTTCAACAACCATTTTAAGAAGTATATTTTGAAGCAGAAGAAAGTTCAAAAATTTTTTTAGACACAGAAAACAAACTTATGGTTATCAAAGGGGAAAGGTGGGAATGGGAGAGGGATAAATTAGGAATCAGGGAAGATCCTCTGGAGAAGGGATAGGCTACCCACTCCAGTACTCTTGGGCTTCCCCTGTGGCTCAGCTGGTGAAGAAGTTGCCCACAGTGTGGGAGACCTGGGTTCAATCCCTGGGTTGAGAAGATCCCCTGGAGAAGGGAAAGGCTACTCACTCTAGAATTCTGGCCTGGAGAATTCCATGGACTGTATAGTCCATGGAGTCGCAGAGTCAGACATGGCTGAGTCACCTTCACTTTCACTTTTATTTTGGGAGTAACATATACACACTACTATATAAAAACAGATACGCAACAAGGACCTATGTATAGCACAGGGAACCATACTCTATACTTTGTAATGACCTATATGTGAAAAGGGCTTCCCTGTTGGCTCAGGTGGTGAAGAATCTGCCTTCAGTGCAGGAGACCTGGGTTCAATCCCTGGGGTTGGAACCATCTCATGGAGAAGGGAATACTCCAGTATTCTTGCCTGGATAATTACATGGACAGAGGAGCCTGGTGGGCTATCGTCCATAGGGTTGCAAAGAGTCAGACACAATTGAGTGACTAACACTTTCACTTTCATATGTGAAAAGAATCTGAAAAAAATATATATGTGTGTGTATATATATTCCCTTTGCTATACGCCTGAAACTAGCACAACACTGTAAATCAACTATACTTCAATTAAAATACGTAAGTAAAAAAGATTTTTTATTAAACAGAAAAGATGCTACAGCAGTAAATGGTCAAATATTGTGATCTCATTAAAAATATACAGAAGTACACAAACATTTGGAAGACCAGAAACCAAGTAGTAGCAGTGGTTATCTCTGCATGGCTAGATGTGAAGAGGTTTCATGTCTTTTGTTACTCGCTTTTGTTTCATTTTCTGAACATGAAGTGCTTGGATGACTGAGTAGTATGACCAACTGAAATACGTAAAAGGGAAGAAATGCATGGAAACAAGCATTTTAAATTTGACTTTGGATTTAAAGAATTTGATAAACCTATAAAGTACCCAGTTGTAGGGTTTCCCTGGTGGCTCAGATGGTAAAGAATCCACTTGAAACACAGGAGACCTGGGTTCAAGCTCTAGGTCAGGAAGAGCCCCTGGAGAAGGGAATGGCTACCCACCCTAGGATTCCTGCCTGGAGAATCCCATGGATGGAGGAGCCTGGCAGGCTACAGTCCATGGAGGCACAAAGAATTGGACACGACTGTGTGACTAAGCACGCATGAGATACTCAGGTGGGAATTTCCAATAAATATTAGTAGAGGAATTTTCAAACTTCGTGGATGAGGCTAAGATAGGCTTGGATATGAATTCAGGCATTATAAGTATAGAGATAGTGATTAAAAATAACAAGAAAGCATAAGTGAATCCTGGAGAACATTAAGACTGGGGAGAGCTGAGGACTGAGACTGGTATCTTGGGAAGTCTAGAATGATGGGAACAAAAATCAAGGAGGGAAACAGAAAGAATGCGAGACCTCAAGCCAGGAGGAGAGACAGACAACTGTCTTAGAGAAACCTAGTAAGAAATGAGCTGAAAAGCATTTTATTTGGCAATTAGATCAGAGGAATCATAGCTGAAACAGAGTGGGGAGGGGGGCTGCAACTGGTGGATTGAGGAATAAACGGGAGGGAAAGAAAATGAAGGCAGTGCGTATAAACTCTCTTTCCAGAAGTCTGTGTGAGAAAATCAATAGAGATATGGTTGACACAGCATCAAAGGAGAAGGGAATTTTTTCCTTAAGAAGGGAGGAACTCAACCAGTGTGAGAGAGAAGTCACTAGAGAGTATGTCAAAGAGAGAATATGATGGATGGAGAAATAACCAGGGGAAGTTTTAAAGGGGATAGAATTAGGTTTGGAGTATTCTCCCTTACTTTTAAGTGCATAAAATAGAAAATCTCTTTATAATATTAAATAGAAAATCAATACTGATTGAGCAGAATATATCAGCCTTTTTTTTTTGATGACTCAGTGTCACCAACTTGAACATCAATTGTTACACTTAACTCTCCTGATAAGAGATGCTGTTAGGTTTCTCAAAACAGGTTGAGCTTGAAATAATGCCATTTGCAGCAACATGGATGGACCCAGGGAGCATCATACTGAGTGAAGTAAGTCAGACCGGCAAGAGAGATGTCATAAGGCATCCCTCATTTGTGGACTCTAAAAAGAAATGATACAAATGAACTTACTAACAAAACAGAAACAGACTCACAGACTTTGAGAAAGAGCTAATGGTTAGGAGGGGGAAAGATGGAGGGAAGAGATAGGGAGTTTGGGATGGGCATGTACACACTGCTATACTTAAAATGGATAACTTACAAGGTACACACTGCTATATTTAAAATGGATAACTTACAAGGACCTACTGTATAGCACACGGAATTCTGCTTAGTGTCATGTGGCAGCCTGGATGGGAGGGAGAGTTGGGGGAGAATGGATACATGTATATGTACAGCTGAGTCCCTTTTCTGTTCATCTGAAACAATCACAATGTTGCTTGTTAATTGGATATACCCTGCTGCTGCTGCTAAGTCGCTTCAGTCGTGTCCGACTCTGTGCCACCCCAGAGACAGCAGCCCACCAGGCTCCCCCGTCCCTGGGATTCTCCAGGCAAGAACACTGGAGTGGGTTGCCATTTCCTTCTCCAATGCATGAAAGTGAAAAGTGAAAGTGAAGCCGCTCAGTTGTGTCCGACTCTTAGCGACCCCATGGACTGCAGCCTACCAGGCTCCTCTGTCCAAGGGATTTTCCAGCCAAGAGTACTGGAGTGGGGTGCCATTGCCTTCTCCGTGGATATACCCTAATGCAAACTAAAAAATTTTAAGGAAAAAAAAAAAAAAAAACAAGAAAGAAAGAAACAAAACAGGTTGAGCTTATTGCACTTTTCCAAAAGGCCTGAGACAGCTGTGCTTTTTCGGATGCTTTTGACAGATTTTCTGTTTCTTCTTTTGTTTTCAGGCCATCAGCTAGCTGTCACTTGGCTACTATGAGTTGTGGCTTTCCTTTCTCTGGAATCTCCTACCCTCCCCTCTCACCCCTTTTCTAACTTGTCCATCCAATTATGGAAGGCTTGGAACAACACAACCAAGTGTGTATGAAACATCACTAAAATGTGGGTACACATTTCTTTTACTGAGAGAAGAGCATTATCTTTACAGGGTGATGCTGTGAATATCTATTTTGGGTACTCAAAGACCTGTGTTTCTTCCTTCTTGGTGATGATCTATTAAAGGAAAAAGGGGATGCTGTGAGGGATGGGAAGCTGAATTCTTAATAGTAAGAATGAATGTTGCTGTCAATAATTGAGGTATTATGTATATATGTTTACGAAAACACAGTGTCTACATAGAGAAAAGGCTGAGTTTATTTACCAAGAGTTAATGCCCTTGTTGGTAAATAAACTCAACCTTTTCTGCTCAACATTCAGAAAACTAAGATCATGTCATCCAGCCCCATCACTTCATGGCAAATAGATGAGGAAACAGTGGAAACAGTGGCTGACTTTATTTTTGGGGGCTCTGAAATCACTGCAAATGGTGACTGCAGCCATGAAATTAAAAGATGCTTACTCCTTGGAAGAAATGTTATGACCAGCCTAGACAGCATATTCAAAAGCAGAGACATTACTTTGCCAACAAAGGTCTGTCTCGTCAAGGCTACGGTTTTTCCAGTAGTCATGTATGGATGTGAGAGTTGGACTATAAAGAAAGCTGAGCACCGGAGAACTGATCCTTTAGAACTGTGGTGTTGGAGAAGACTCTTGAGAGTCCCTTGGACAGCAAGGAGATCCAACCAGTCCATCCTAAAGGAAATTAGTCCTGAAAATTCACTGGAAGGACTGATGTTGAAGCTGAAACTCCAATACTTTGGCCACTTGATGTGAAGAACTGACTCACCTGAAAAGACCCTGATGCTGGGAATGATTGAAGGCAGGAGGAGAAGGGGACGACAGAGGGTGGGATGGTTGGATGGCATCACCGACTCAATGGAGATGAATTTGAGTAAACTCCGGGAGTTGGTGATGGACAGGAAGGCCTGGTGTGCTGTGGTCCATGGGGTTGCAAAGAGTTGGACACGACTGAGCAACTGAACAGAACTGAAGTGCCCTTGTATGGAACCTACACAGCTAGTTTGTAGGATGATCTCATCAGCATCTTCTGCAAGCCATAATCTATGATTATATAAATAATTAAGAATGGTTTTAAAATAACTTTGCAATGATTTTGGTTCTGTTTAGATACCCAACAATGTAACTTCTATGATATTCTGGCAGGTTTATAATTATTATTGTAAAATACATTTATTATCTCAGAGAACTGGTAACTTAATGCTTGCTGGAGTACTAAACTAATAAACCTATAGCCAAAAAAGGAGGAAAATTCAGGAAATGAAATGGGAATCTTTGCCCAAATTCATTAGCAACTTGTTCTCAGCATGTATGGTACTAAACTGTATTAAAATGTACTTTCTTGAGCAAATATAATGATATAAAGCATATAATTCCCCATTTTATGATTAAACAAGAAGGAATGGGAAGATGGAGAGGGGTTTGGCTGATTCCTGTTGATGTATGGCAAATATCAACACAATATTGTAAAGCAATTATCCTCTAATTAAAAAAAAGAACGGATGAATTTCAGAAAGCTCATCCTTTGGATTTCTTTATAACATACATGCTATTATATTATTCTACTATGAGAACACAAACAGAATTTTTGCCCTCTAACCCTGATTTACCAAATTTACACAGCTCAGACCTGCTCAGACAGGTTTTGAAAAGAATATTTGACAAGAACACGTGTGAACGTGCTCAGCGAGCATTTATGTGCACGTGCTTTACTACCTTTCCTTTCTTTCTACTCTGAGTGCTTTTAAAAAACTGCCATAAAAAAGCCACAAGAGCCCTGTTATTGAATTACAAAGCAATGCGTGTCGGAAAACACCCTCAGAGTTTAAGAGAGTCCTAAGAAAGATGCTCTGCAAGTCCTCCACGGCTGCAGGAATTCTGGTGAAAGGAGATACTGACCCAGAGCTGTTTGAATGATGATTGTGCATCCAGACAAGAGGTAGGAGAAAGCCTGGAAAGCTGGATTGGCCTGGAGACGGAGGGGGCAGGCGTGGAAGAGGAAAGGGTGGAAAAGACAACTGGAATGAGACTGGCTGCAGATGTGCTGTGAGGGAGACCTCCTGTTTTAAGGTTCCATGTTTCAAACAAGTTTTTGTCCTAAAGTTCAAAGAAAGGCAACTTTCTGCAAGATGAGCGCTTGCTTTAGGCACTGGTTTTAAGCAATTAACAACAGTTGGCAATTACTCAATATCATCATTAGCTGCAATAATGGCAAGACTAGTACCAATAAAAATACTTTACAGTACACAGTGGGTTTGTGTGCCAGTTCCGTCTGAATTTAGTTTCTCCACACTTAGTCACTATTATTTCACTGCCTTCACAGTAACTTAACCCAACAGTCTAGGCTACAATTTCTCAACATACAAGGTATTACAAAATTCCAAGACTGCAGCTGAGTTATCAGCGTATTATTTTATTCTGAGGTCTCACTGCTATCAATTTTTCATTTTATTGTCAAATAAATTTTTCTAAAATACTGTTTTTGTCAAAATATTGCTATGCCCATCTTTGTCCCAAAACCATGAATGACTGTCTAACTAACCAGGTTAATGTCCAAAACATCTTAGTTTGATGGCCAAGGCTTTCGCAATCTAAATAACTTCTAACGTCACTCATCTGGACTTCTGCACTTCTATGACACTGTCACCTTGTCACATACATCTTTGATTTTAACATCTGTGCACTCACTTGGGATGCCTGCTCCTCTCTATAAGTCCCAAGCCAAGCCTTACTTTCTCCATGGAGCATATCTTAACTAATCTAGCTCTCAAAGATCTCTTCATTTTCTTCCTATGTCTATGATTTATTGGGGCTTCCCAAGTGGCTCGCTGGTAAAGAATCTGCCTGCCAATGCGGAAGCCACAGGAGATGTGGGTTCAACTCTTGGGTTAGGAAGACCCCCTGAAGGGGGATATGGCAACCCACTCCAGTATTCTTGCTGGGAAATCCCATGGACAGAGGAGCCTGGCAGGCTATAGTCCATGGTGTTGCAAAGGGTTGGATACAACTGGGTGACTGAGCACACACACATATGATTTACTGGTTCCATTATTTACTTGACCTTAAGAATTACAGAATTACTATTGCAAAGATATTTCAGGTTGACTGTTCTCAATTCTTAAATATTTAAGAATTTTGCAAAAGGGCTGTTCAATCAGTGGTAGCTTGAAATCAGCCATGGTGGGAGTATTTACACCCTGGCAACAGTCTAACAATGCAATCAGGTTTTGTTATGTTTGTATGTGTTTTGATGGGGAAGGGGGGAAAGGAGAACTGGTTTACCAGCACACTGCTGCAACAGACTCTAATCCAACTCTTCTTACTACAATTAAAATATTGTATCAATTTCCTATTAGAGCTAGCTAATATAAATTTAAATACTTCCAGGACTAAGTAACCTATAACCTCCCAAGGAATGAATAGCCAATGTGGACATATATCCAATGTACCGAAATTAAACTGTGGACTCCATAGCCCACGGCTATAGCTCTCTATTTTTTGTATTTTTCATGGTGCCTGGCCCAGTGTATAGTGAAAACCAGAATATTCTAGCTTTCTAGCTTCAGTTTCCAAGGCCCCATGTTGTCCTTTGATTTCTAGCCTTATAGAAGCTTGGAGCTATTTCTCAAATACCTCAGGTATTTCTTAAGTTTGCAACTTTCCACAGGCCATTTTCCCTACTTTGACTGGTCAAAGCCATTGAAGACCTCCTCCACTGAGTGACCTTTGTGACTTTAAAAACTCTCCACTTTAAACACGTTGTATTTTCATTATCTAGTGATCTGTCCATCTCTTCCCTACACAGCAAGCTGTGCAAATGTTAAACCCTATCTTTTCCACCTGTGTATCCCAGGTCTGAGATGCCCGGCATGTAGAAGATGCTCTGATAAATACTTGCTGACAGTGAACAGAGCAATTCAAATAAATGAATAAAGCTGTTAATACACATACAAGGTAGGTCTGCTTTGGCACTTGTCCAGAGCAGTGATGACTTTAAGGACTAGGCCTCAGTGACTTTGCTACATACAATGCTTTTTTTTTGTTTTGTTAAATAAAGTAACCATCAGAACATGAAGTTCAAACAGGAAAGGGCTTATTCACGTTTCAGTGAGTACTCCCAGCACTGCTTTCTCTGCACCACCCTGTGTGCCTGACCTCCTTCTCCTGTCTCTTCAGGATCACGCTTTGGTCTTCTAGTTGGGATGCCCTTTCATGTGCTCACGCATCTGTCCTCTTTCTCCTCGTCTTCAGCATCAGTGGTAAATGCACCACAGTTCAAACGATACCTTGTTTAGCTTTGGAAGTCTTCACAGTCATTCTGTTTTATGCTTAATACCTTACAAATGAAAATTAGGCTGAAGGAAGAAAAGAAGATAAGATATTAGAGTGAAGTCAAGCTCAAGAGATCTGTATAAACTGGGGTGAAAAGGATAAAATTTTTTAAAGTCTTATTGAGAACCAAATAAGGTAGCAATATTCTAAAAGTCTTCAGACTTACTGCCTGCCTTCTTCTTTAAGGAAGATAACTGATGCTATCCTATTCATAAGAGTGAGTTTCTGCAAATTATTAAAATCTTACTTTTGGTTTATAGATCCAGGACTCCTTCTAACAATGGGCAGGCAAAATGAAAACAAAACACTTTTTAGAAAAACTCTAATTATCAATACTATTAAATATCAAGAGAGTAGAGGAAAGTAATGTCCTCTATATAGAGTATAGGGGCTATCAACATGTGATTCTATCTACAGAAGTGTATTATTTGGGGAATTGAAATAACTGTTGAGAGAGTTCACGCAGAAAGTTTCTAACACCAGAGCAGAGGATATAGAGTAATTTCATGAATCCTGAATTTTTTACTGTTTAAAAACACTGGACTGTCATTACTTTTCCCTATCCCAACTCCAACTTGTATTTTTTCAATGGTGCTAATATGACAAAGAAAATAACAGAAGACTATAATAAAGAAAACTTAGAAGACAGTGACTTTCATTTCAGTAACACTGTTTTTCAGTCATAGAACTCTGCTGTATGTCTTGACATCAGCTGTTCAACCATGTTCCAAGAAGGATATGGTGGAGACATCTTGTGATTCATTTCAATTTACAACTTTTCCAACAGTTCATATTCAGAGAAATGGATATAAAGGGCAAGACAGAGAAGCAAGAAAGAAGACAGCCCTGTTTGTAATCTGTAGTTCCACAGAGGCTAATGGGGGAAAATTCAAAACAAAATCAAACCTACCACACTCTAAAATCCAAAAATTTTAATTATCCTTTAATCAACCAACTTAAAAAAAATAGTTGAAGGTAACTTTCATTTGATTGTGCCCTTGGATATATACATTTGATTTTCCTTGGATATATCCCACAACACATAGTCAAGTGACCACCTCATGAAGTGGACTTCACCAGATATGACTTGACCCCAGGATCATTCAGTCATTCTTTGATCACTTATGAATCCCACCTTTGTGCCAGGCACCCTTGAGTACTGCAAATTCCAGTGTCAATAAGACACAAAGTAAATTCTCAAGAACATCATAGGCTTATCGTAGCCAAAGCCACTATTTTTTTTTTAAAACTTATAAAGCTGTGCTATAACCAAATCCTCTCTCTCAACACAATCTGGTGAGGTGAAATTCACATAATATAAAATTTAAAAATTTTAAGTGAGCAATTCAGTGGCATTTTTAGCACTCCTACAATGTTACGCAACTGCACTATCTAGGTACAAAGATTTCCATAATTCCAATAAAATCCCTGATCCATTAAACAATTTCTCCCTCCAAGACCACTTTACATTTCAATATGTGGAAAGCCTTCCATTTAAAAACGCATTTTGAAAAAACTCTTCTAAGTCAATAATCATTCTAACTTAAATAACAGAATTGAGGGAAAATACTGATTCAGTTCAGTTTAGTCGCTCAGTCGTGTCCGACTCTTTGCAACCCCATGAATCGCAGCACGCCAGGCCTCCCTGTCCATCACCAACTCCCGGAGTTCACTCAGACTCACGTCCATCGAGTCAGTGATGCCATCCAGCCATCTCATCCTCTGTCGTCCCCTTCTCCTCCTGCCCCCAATCCCTCCCAGCATCACAGTCTTTTCCAATGAGTCAATGCTTCACATGAGGTGGCCAAAGTACTGGAGTTTCAGCTTTAGCATCATTCCTTCCAAAGAAATCCCAGGGCTGATCTCCTTCAGAATGGACTGGTTGGATCTCCTTGCAGTCCAAGGCACTCTCAAGAGTCTTCTCCAACACCACAGTTCAAAAGCATCAATTCTTCGGCGCTCAGCCTTCTTCACAGTCCAACTCTGATTCAGAGTCTTTTAAAATCAGAACTAGCTTTCTATATTAGGGTGTTTAAATTGGCGTTCTTCATTTTGTTTCTTTGTTTTGTTTTCGGTCTTGGTCAGTTTTTCAGATTCTCATTTCCCAAAGCTTGTAGATGTTTTGTTTGGTCCATCAGCTAAGACATGCTGTACTGATAGTATAATGACATATTTAATTTCTAAAGATCAATCAACATGAAGAATTTGCAGGTCTGTGTGTTGATTTATTCCCTGTGCCTCAGGATTTCATCTCAGTCTTCTACCTTAGTCATAAGCAATAATGCAACTGACTCGAAAAATATCTCCACTGCATTTTTGTTTAATTTTCTATCAGAAACTCCTTCTTTGATATTTATTTTTTCCACCAACTCCAGTAATGCATTTGATTAAAAAACAAAACAAAACACAGAACTCTTTCCAGGTTATCTTTGTTTCCCTTCCATAATCTGTGGTTTATAAATTCTTTTCCTTCATAATTTTGCTAAATACTTTCAGTCCTTTGCTCCTACACTGTTGTCTTGACATGAAAACATTTGATTCCAAAACCTGTGACTTCTCGAGTTCATTGAAAATATTAGTTACCAAGTTTCCTGCTTTCAACATTGAAATTGTTCATATCAACATGCTTAAACCCTCCTTCTAAGGGTCTATTCTGGACACCCTACCCCCTAAAACATATAGATAGGAAATATGTATGTCCTTTTAAATATGAAACCTTCAGGGTGGGGCAGCTTACGTAGTGAAGATGTATATAGAGGTAACTGCATTTTGAAAGGAGCCTGTTCTGGGGTAGCATGTTGTAGCACAGCAGTTCAAAACAGGTTTGTGGGGACTTTCCTGGAGTTCCAGTGGTTAAAACTTTGCTTTCCAATGCAAGGGGTGTGGGTTTGATCCCTAGTCAAGGAGCGAAGCTTTCACTTGCCTTGCAGCCAGAAAACCAAAACAGATACAATACTGTAACAAATTCAATAAAGACTTTTAAAATGGTCCACATTTTTTAAAATCTTAAAAAAAAAAAAATTTATGAAAGGTGGACAGACATGGGATCAAATGTTGCTTCTACAGCCTATAAGCTATGCGACCCTCAACAGGATGGTTAAATTGTCTGAGCATCAGTTGTACACTGAACAAGGCAGCTCTGTTTAACAGGCCTTGCCTTTACACCACTTTAAATATCTGACCAACTGTTAAGTCAATCCTCGTATTACCACAGAAACTGCTGAAAAGGTATAACTTTTGGAAAACATACTCAAGAAGAATAACTTTTCCTACTCTAAGCCCAACTTCTGATTTCACTCTGATGGGCATATACGAATCATAATGCCTTTCTAGTTCTTCAATCTCTTAGTTATTAACTCAGGGAAGAGTTCTAGTACTAGCATTCTGGCTCTGGGATTTGGGAACTGCATTTTATACTTGAGGACCACTGAGGAGCAGAGAGAGGCTGTCATGGGCTGTGGTTTGCTTGAGGTCACAGAGCAAAGAGTGCTGCAAAACCAGCTCGTCCTTAACTGGTTCCCAGCAAGTTTGCTTTCATCTTGACTCAGCCATGCTCTCCTCCTTCCTCTCCTCATATATCAATGTTGGGCCTGACCAGAAGTTTCTTTCCTTCCTACCTCGCTGAATTTTGCTCTGATCATTCTGTAGCCTGGTGGTGCTAGTGGTAAAGAATCCGCCTGCTAATGCAACAGACTTAAGAGACACAGGTTCCATCCTGAATCAGGAAGATCCCCTGGAGGAGGGCATGGCAGCTCAATCCAGTATTCTTGCCCAGAGGATCCTATGGACAGAGGAGCCTAGTGTGCTACAGTTCGTAGGGTGGCAAAGAGGCAGACACGACTGAAGCAACTGCAGCTTAACTTGCCTCCCCATCTGGGATCCCTTCTAAAAGTGGTTATTCTAGTAACCTTCTCATATCACTTACTTTACCACTGATCTACTGCAACCAGTCAATTAGTGGAAATTATATAGTAGAAAAGAAAAGAGAGAAAAAAAGCCCCAAGGAACACAATGTTGGATAACAATTTTTAAGCTAAAAGACATTGATGAGTTTTTAACATTATAGTATGTTATTTATGAATAAAATATTTATATTTTATTTTGGGGACTATTTCCTAAATTTATGGCAGAGGTTCTTCTGGAGAAGGTAAATGGGGCTGCTGCTGGTGGCAGGAAAATAGGATATTCAAATTTATCTCTATTGTTTTATTTTTCTTATCTAAAAAATCAGGGGCAGCTATGGCAAATATTAATAGTTGTTAATTCTAAGTTGTAGATTTTTTTCTAGATTTCTTCATTCTTTTTTTTTTCCTAAACGAATTCTGAAAAATTTATAGCTGCTACTCAAAGAACTAAGACACCTCAGATCTCTTGATGAACATTTCAAAACACCGAGGCAAGGATTGTACTACAAATATGTGTAACCAAAGCCACACTGCTCTCAATGCTTCTAGTTTTGGATTACAGCAGCTAGGGGAGATTGAGCTATTTTGTTTCCATGGCTCATTAAGTGAGGGCTAGGCTGGTGTCCATAATCAAATTCACTCCATTTATCCTTCCTCCTTCCTATGAAATGAGGCCAGACCTTAGGGAAAAAGAAAGACTAAAAAATGCCCCCAAGTCCATAGTAATTCTGCCCATAAAGGAAATTAACACACCTGAAAAGGATTAAATTCTTTTTCCTTTCCTAAATGAGCCCCTTCCTTAAGCTTCCTCTGTCAATTGACTGCCAACCCTATTTGCTAATTCCCATCCCTCATCAGGCTCACTAGGACTTCCTGTTGCAAATTAGAGCTCAGTGAATTTGAGCCTGACATCTCTAAAACACACCCGGCCTGGGGGTGAGGGGGGGTGGGGGCGCGCTTCTGAGATTCCTGCTAGGGTGCCTGGTGCAAAGGGCACCCTAGGGGATGATGGATCCCTGTGGTCTGGGACTGTTCCTGCTCTGAGTAAGGAATAGCAAGAGACAAAAGGAATCTGTAGGTAGGAAGAATGGAGAGAGGCTTTTGCTTTTTTTGTTTTGCTGGAGGAAATGATCTGGACAGAGAATAACGGATAACCACAGAAGGTGGGGGGGTGGGACAGGATGGGGGGATGACAGACACAGCGATGGGAACAGGAACAACTTGGGGAGATGGGCCAGAACACTTGTAATCAAGGCAGCAGAGCAAAAAGGGGTAGAGAATGAAAACCGTTGGTCAGTGTTGTGTTAACAGGATTAACATCAAAGACTTTGTGGACAAAGCCGTGTGAGAAGGCTCTGATTCCTGCCTCACCATCTCCACCCACCCTCACCCACCACCCCATGTGCCTCCCCGTAGTCGGGCGCCTGCAACTGGAGAGAGGGCTCCCATCCCACTCAGGCAAACCCAGGAGCCTCTAAGACGCTGGGGCTGCAGGTTCAGCAAACTCTCTCTTTTTTTTTTTTTTTTTGCTGTTAAAAAAAGTAGTGTTTTTTAAATGAAAGGAAGGAAACAAAAGGAAAAAATGTAGAGATGGAGGAAGAAAAGAGAGACTCCATTTATGAGCCTTTGTTTGTTACAAAACAAAAATGAAAACAAAACGAAAATAGCCAGGATGAGCCAGGTTGCCTGGATTTACCTGGGAACTTTTAGAGGGGGTAACCAACAGTACCACATGGATAATCAGGCATCATTGCATTAACACACTAACTGTACTTAGCCAATGTGTTTTGCTAAACTCCTCCCTGTATTTACTTGATCACATTAAATAAAGGAAGAAACCCATCTTAATGTAAGCTTTACTATTTTTTTTTTTTTTTAAGAACAAATGGGATGGAGAAGGGGTTCTACCCAAGTACTATTTGTGCATTTGAAAGGAGTGCAGCTGACCGCTTCTGCCTTTTCTTAAAGTAAGGGGTCTTTGGAAAGAACCCTTTCTGTGCTTCTCCTTCATGCTCCTTTCTTACCAGTCCATTTCAAATAGAAGCTTCAAATAATGCGATTTATGAAATCCACGTTTTCTGCCAGATTCTGCTTTATGCACATATGTTCTTTTGTTTCCCTTCTAACGTTTCTCCAGCACAGAAACCATTCTTTCTGGTATAGCTGAAGGATATGGATATTAAAATCAGATCAGCAAAAGATTTTATGGCCTTGGGAAGCCGCCAATCAATGCTGTAAAATAAAGCACGCTGCTGTACACGGATGCCATCCAGTCTTTCGTGCAGGGTTTTAGTGTTGCTTTGGGGGGGCGGGGCGGTGGGGGGCGACTGGAGTGAGAATGAAGCTGGTAGATCAGTAGGGAGTGGGGAAGACAATGAAAGGGTGAGATTAATGGTGGAATTTGAAAGCGGGGACAATTTACACTAAAGAATTGTTTTCAAAGACTTCCTAACCTCCAAGACATTTTCCAGCCGAGTAACCCTTTGAATTACAGCTGGAGGTGATGTTCTTGGAGCGGCCTCTGAAAGCTGAAATCACAACCTGCCCGCAGTGTTCCCTCTGCAAACCCACAACTTTGTCATTTTCTCAGGCAGACACACAAACACTCAAGAGCCCGCAGTGATGCTGGGTTGGGGGTGGGGAAAGGAGGCTGCTTTGTAATAGCTCTTTTGAAGTGTTTAATTCCACCTTTGTCATCTATTCACAACACGCATTTCAAAGCATATCAGTTTTAGTTCAACAATTTCATTCTCCAGCCTTATATTTTCTCCTGCGGCTTAGGGCCTCTGTCCAGCACCTGGGTGGCATGGTTTGTTTTCTCTGAATTCAGAAATGTTAACCAAATTATAAATTCTTTCTTTCGCCCGTCTCCCTCTCTGACCCATCCTCCCCCTCCTCTCCGCCCGGCACAATTCAGGTTAAAGTGTCTGGGAGGTCGAGCGGAGGCTAAGGTCCGCGCGCTGTGCCTAGGAGTGCCCGCGTGCCTGTCTTTTTAAAATACAGGAAATGCATAAAAGAAAGAAGAGAGCTCAGCCGGAGCCAGCGCTCCCCCGTCTTTGCTTTTTCCCTTCCTTCCCTCCTCCCCCTCCCCCCAAGCACCGGCTTTTAATTTTCAAAAGCACTGCAATTGCTTGGTGTGGTTTCAAGAGCTGGGGTGCCATTCTCCCTGATGATGACTCTGCTGACGTCAATGGCATTCTTATCGTGCCTAGTGCGACATCAGAAACCAGCCCTCAGAGGCTCCTCTTATTCACCGAGCCTGGGCTCTCAGTAAAACGTGGAACGGACTTCTGAAGTGAAAGGGATTCAGTCCTCTTTTCTAGCAAGAGCTCAGCCAGACATCTTTTTTCCCGATGGCAACTTGCCAGTTAGGACTGTTCCTCAGTGTTTTCCCCTGCACAGATCCCAAAAGGAGAAGAGAGGACTAGGTGGATCACAGAGCCTTCTCTGTGTCCCAGCTTTCCGAGATCTGCCTCTGTGTGTGTGTGTGGTTGACCTACTTCTGATTAGTCTTAAGGTTTCGCTAAAGCCTTTGATAAGGTGATTTCCCCCTATACCATGCTGTGAACAAGACCCACTCAGTTAAGTGCTCCTAGCTTACTCTCAGGGTCAAAACTCAAACCCAGGACCAAAAATGAAGCCAATTTTCACTTCTCCAGAGTGCAGCAAACACCCTTCTCCTCTTCTTAAGAGAAAAATAGAAGGTTGAGCACATAGAGGGGAAGGACTCACAGCTGAATAACAATAGTAATAGCAATAATAACAGCTGAGTATGAGCAGAGTATCTTGAGAATTTAACATTTTCCTCTAAACACTCCTGAGTTTTTAAGAGGCCTGATCACAAAGGTTCCAGTTATAAGCTAGCCTACTGGCTAACATCCATTACCTACCCAGCAGTTTGGGGGAAGCTGTCATGATGATGATGAAACTTTCATTGGCAATGGAGTTTATCATGACCCAAATGTACCCCCAAACATTACAGACATATGTCCAGTTCAAATCTATATGTTTAAAGACTCAAGGTCATTTAACATGATGACAGAATTGCACATCTAGGTAAGTTTCATCTTCCCAATCTTTGATAGGGACACATTAAAATGGTCTTGGTATCCAAATAACAGTGGTTCCTCATGAAGATTACTGAGCCCCCCATAATAAACTTAGCAGGAGTCATTGTACTGGAAGAAGCCACTTAGCAACATATGAAATGCACCATCATTAACTCCAATTGGAACTATTTAGATCACACAATTAAAGGGGCATCTGCTTATACCTCGTTTAACCCTTCCAGCTTCATGTGAGGAAACCGATGCCCAGATTTTGTGGTTCATGATTTATTCAAAGCCACATAACTATGAAGTGTCAGGACTGAAGAACTCAAACTATCCCACACTAAATGGTTTGTTCTTTCTACTATGACACATTGCTGCTGGTTATTTAAAGCCCAAATCCATTTGCCTAGGACCTTCCCATTTTTCATATAAGTTTGAAGAGTAATTCTGAGTTTATTTTACAAAATAATATATACATGAAATTCAAGTTTTTTTGTTTGTTTTAAAGTAATGATAGAGTTGGGAAGAAAGAGCAAAGATTTCTCTGGGTTCCAAACACGTGAACCCCCTGTATCCAGCCATCATTCTGCTGCATTTACTACCTAGCTTCCAGCCACTTGATTGTAACGTTATAATCCTAATGTATTTTATTTGCTCCCTGATTCAAGCCATTGGCTTAATGCTTCCTCACTTCTACCTGAGATCTTCATGCCACTCCTTCCCCTCAGCACTCTCCATATTAGTTTTGCCTTCTCTGCAGAAAACTTTGACTACTTTTTAAAGTCACATTTTGGCACTTTCTTTTTTGACAGATATGTATCACATTCTGGTTCAGAATGAAGGAGAAGAGACGGAATGGAGTTGAAAGAGATGGCTTCCAAGTCAGACCTGAATTGGAAATCTGGCCTAACCACTTGCTACTCTAAAAATTTAGGGTATCTCTTAATCTGTTTGAGTCTTGGTTTCCTTATCTGTAAAACAGGAAGAATAATTCCTACCTTGCAGGGTTATTGAAAGGGTTAGAGATGATGCTTACTACGCTCCTATCACAATGTCTGGCACATAAGAGAAACTTTATTAAAGGATAATGATACCAATGATGCTCAAAAAAACAAATGGGGAAAATCATAAAATTGGTAAGAACAAATTAAGTAGCACAAACAAAGGACAGAGAGTGTTTTCCCCCTGTGACCAGAGTTAGAGCTGTGGAATACCACTAAAACAGGAAGGGTATATTCCTTTAAAGGATTTTTCTAATGAGAAACTAATGATCCGAAGCAAACATATCAGCATAGGCCAGCATGATAAATTTCTATAAAATGCATTTTGCACTGAGCATTTAATTGCAACTGAATGTCAAGTAGCTACCAATTGTGCTCTTAAATATTCTTCAAGGATTATTTTGAACCTGGTCTGTGAGAGCAACTTTAAAGGTAAGTACTTATGGACTGAGCCAGTTTCTGGTTCTCCTTTTTCTGAGACAAACTGCCAATACTCATCTAGACGATAAGTAGCTTTGTGTACACTGAGATAAGAAGCCTAAGTAATTCCTTCAACTTAAAGGCAAACCCACATTAAAACTCAAGGGCTTTGGAAAGTCTAGCTGTCCATCTGCGACCTAAGCTGCCACTTCCCGTAAAGCCTATTTTCACTGTATACCACATGACTGCAAAACTTGGTTCATTTAATTAACAAGAAAATGTATCAGACTTGAGATGCTTTCTCTTTGGAGAAATCAATAAGCTAATATATAAAAAAAAATAGTGTTTAACTCAGAAACAAATTACAGCCATGCCTGTTTAAGGTGGCTCACCTAAATTTTATAAGCAAAACCGGAGTGATCTGAGTAAATTCTAGGTTGGATGTGAATCAAGTCAACTGAGATGTCAAAATACCTGTGTGTGACTCAGAAAAGAGTGTCCATCTTTATGATTTAACCCTGAACCAATCAACTCTGCCTGGGGCACTAGAGAAAATGCACTGTCCTTTCTAAATGATGCCCTAGGACTCACCTACCAACCTAATAGAAGTTTTGCACCCAATCAATATCTTAGCCAACTATGAATGTTTGATATGGCTTCCACTTCATTCAAGCAAATGGAAAAGGTTTAGTCGCCTCTAACTGTAACTGTGGTGTTGGAGAAGACTCTTGAGAGTCCCTTGGACTGCAAGGAGATCCAACCAGTCCATTCTGAAGGAGATCAGCCCTGGGATTTCTTTGGAAGGAATGATGCTAAAGCTGAAACTCTAGTACTTTGGCCACCTCATGTGAAGAGTTGACTCATTGGAAAAGACTCTGATGCTGGGAGGGATTGGGGGTAGGAGGAGAAGGGGACAACAGAGGATGAGATGGCTGGATGGCATCACTGACTCGATGGATGTGAGTCTGAGTGAACTCCGGGAGTTGGTGATGGACAGGGAGGCCTGGCGTGCTGCGATTCATGGGGTCACAAAGAGTCGGACATGACTGAGCGAGAGAATTGAACTGAACTGAACTGTTCCAGACTAATAAGTTACAGTGTAAATTTGATCATGTTTTTCCGTCCTCTACAACCCTTCTCTAGAAAGGCTCCATCCACCTGGCCATGCTCCCAGCAGGCAGGCCTGTGTAAACCTGAGGAAAGGGCTTCACTTTCTAATTTATCCATCCAAGGGGATAGCTTTTTTTGTAATCTATCTGCCTACAGATGGTGTCTTTTTATAACGCACAAAGTGAGTCGCTGAGTGGTATCCAACTCTTTGTGACCCCATAGACTGTAGCCCGCCAGGCTCCTCTGTCCATGGGATTCTCCAGGCAAGAATACTGGGGTGGGTTGCCATGCCCTCCTCCAGGGGATCTTCCTGACTCAATGACTGAACCCACATCTCCTGCATCTCCTGCACTGCAGATTCTTTACCCACTGAGCCACTTGGGAAGCCCAAGCTGTTCACCTACATATCCTCAAATCCTATTATAGTGCCTGATATGCAAGTAGCTGGTCAATAAAAATGTCATATAGAGTTGGGTTTTTATGTCATGTTCAACAGTTGCTATATTTCTCACTAGAAGTTATCATTGAGTGGATATGGAATAATTTCATACTCTTATGATTTTATCATGATCATTTCTAAACATTATGAGTACTGGTGAAAGTGAAAGTAAAGTGAAGTCGCTCAATCGTGTCTGACTCTTTGCGACCCCATGGACTGTAGCCTACCAGGCTCCTCCGTCCATGGGATTCTCCAGGCATGAGTACTGGAGTGGGTTGCCATTTCCTTCTCCAATTGGTGAAATGATTACAAAAATATTAAGGTCAGTGTAGGGCTTCCCAGGTGGCACTAGTAGTAAAGAATCCACCTGCCAATGCAGGAGACAGACACGGGAGTTCGATCCCTGGGCTGGGAAGATCCCCTGGAGGAGGGCATGGCAACCCACCCCAGTATTCTTGCCTGGAGAATCCCATGGACAGAGGAGCCTGGTGGGCTACAGTCCACGGAGTCACAAAGAGTTGAACTCGACTGAAGTGACTTAGCGTGCACGCACACAAGGTCAGTGTAACATAGTTACACACATTAATGAAAGGTTTCAAAAGTCCCCTTTTAGGAATGACTGCTGTTTTTGATCCTTTCCTATTTTTTGGTATAACATGTATGTAGGATATAGGATATAAATATCCTCATATAAAATTATGGTTCTGGCATATAGCAGTTGCTCTGTTGAAAAGAACTTTATTTGGCCAAAAAAGAGTTGATGGGTTGGTAATCTTTTGCTCCTTTGCTGGATTCTTATTTATTTATTTATTTTTAAAAATTTTGAAATCCCAAAGTCTGGGAACCTGTGACTTAGCAGAATTTTCCCAACAAAACAGAGACGAGGATCTTTGTGATGCAGGTCGTTATTTCTGATCATGCGTGGCTACAACTGACCATTCTTCCTTCTTTTATTTCCCTGTCCTTATATTTGCCTTTTCTGATGCTCCGCACAACCATACTATTTCATAACTTTATTTTTTTCAATGTGCAAATCTGTATAACAATTGTCCCCACTTTACGCCCTCTGAATCTATTACATAGTTTATTTCACTTTAAGAGAAATAAGTTAAGATTTTAAAATTCCAATGATATACCTTATAAAGATGGGTCTGATACACTCACCCACAATCCACTGGAATAATTAAAGGTATAACCTTTAAGGGTAAGGTAAACTAAGCATTCTCTACATACATTAGACTTCCTAATGGTATATTACGGGTTAGGGATCAAAAATTGAGCCAAGACAGTGATTTCCCTCAGCCCTTGGAGCAAACATGTGGGAGACTGAACACAAGCTACATTCCTTATTTACTCTCATATTCATGAGAAATATACTTATCTCACCTTCACTAGAAATCTAATTCCAAATGTGCCATTTGGAAAGCACTGACCTAAATGACATTTACATGTTCAATGCACATGTAAGTTGTAATTGAGAGTCAAAACTAAAATTTCAATAAAATGCAATAAAAACTAACTGAAATTCAAAGCTATTCAGATGACCTTATTCAATGGAATAATATTTTCAATTTTTATTTCAGCATATTTCAGCTGTAGCTTTTTAAAACAGTTAATCGAGGACGGAAGAATACAATAATGAACAAATGCAGATAACACTAGCCTCATCCTCTCTTTAAGGAAAGTTCCTTTCCCTATTTCTGTTACATACACAGCATGGGACCTCATGGCATTTATGGCATGCTGATATGCTTAACATTTCTACCGGATTGTGGAAGTGACATTGTTTTTTAAGCTCTGCTTTGGAGTTAATACTTGATTTCAAGATGATATATTAGAAATTTCCCTTGTGAGTCAAACCCCATGAAGCTGGAGACATGATCATGTCGTTACATATGTTCAGCCCGATCTGACAACGGAGGCAAGTCAAGACTGTTATTGTAACAGGCGTTTCTATGTTCCTTTGACTGAATTTAGCACTGTGATCAGTGTATGTCCAAGAATAAACTGGCATCAACACTTAGCTCATCACTGTTTCTTCATTCTTGTATTATTTGGAGAATTGGAAAATTCACCTGAAAACTTCTTTTTCTCACTCTCTCACATACACACAACACACAATATATGATAATTTTGCCATATCCATGAAATAACAAAGAAAACGGTGAAGACTGTGTTAGCATGAAGCAGAAGAGAATGCCTCTCTTTACTGCGATTCATAGCTAGGAGTCATACTTTTTGAGTAGGAACAGTAAAATGGATATTGATTGTATGGCCTAGGAAATCAACAGCTTTAGAATTCGAAAGCCCTAGGTTCAAATTCTAGCCCTGCTGCTTCCTAGCTATGTGAACACAGACAAGACAAGTGACTTAACCTCTTTCGGTCTCAGTTTTCTCATCTGTAAATGGATTCCATAGAGTTGTGGAGGTTCAGGGAGATAAATTTCTTTGAAGGACTCAGCAAAACCGCTGACAGAAATGAAGGACTCGGATAACAAGAGATTCGGCACTAAACCACAGCGTGCTGTATCAGGACAGCTGCCGTTAGTCACTAAGTCGTGTCCACCTCTTTGCGACCCTGTGGACTGCAGCCCGCCAGGCTCCTCTGTCCATGGTATTTTCCAGGTAAGAATACTGGAGTGGGTAGCCATTTCCTTCTCCAGGGGATCTTCCCCACACAGTGACTGAAACCACATCTCCTGTATTGGCAGGCGATTCTTTACCAATGAGCCACCTGGCGAAGCCCCTATCAGGATAGTAGAGAAGCTTAATTTAATAAACTTCTGGTCTGATCCATTCTAATTCTGCCAGTAAACTGTAGGTAAGTACACTGGGCCCCCAATCTGGCCTTCTCAGGTCAACTCTCCCCAATCAACCTGTTGGGTACATGCTACTTTGCCAGCTTCCTTGCTGGAGCAGTTCCAGCAAGGTCTTGGCTATCACTGCAAGTGCCTCATCTTTTCGGCTTCCCCATCCTTTTTCTGGAGGCCTGGCCTGAGCAACAGTCTCTGATCTGACAGGAACCGTTGGACTCCATGTAAGATATGTGGGGCCTGTGGCTTCCCCAGGGACTTCTGGAGGGTCAAGGGAGTCAAGGTTCTATAGAGTGAACTGACCAGCGAGAGATAAAAGATCTGTGGGCAGAGAAATCTGCTCATCCCTTCTCCCCCAAATGGAACATTCCAAAACACAATGTTCAATATAACCTCATAAGCAATATCTTCTGTAACTTAGCAACTAGCTGTGGTGTTTCTTGTAAAGATGTGACAGGTTTGGTTTAGTACCTTGTATTTACTTCTCTTCTCCCCTCCTGCTATTCCCTCCAACTCCACTCTGTTCTTGCTTCCTTGAGCTACATGATTCTTCCTCTCCCACAAAACATTAGCACAGAAGCTATAATCTCTAAGAGAATCTAGGGTAAGACTGTGATGTTTAGGAAAAAACAAGGCAACCACAGTACAAGAATGAGAGAGAGAAAATGCATAACACTCTAATTCACCAACACACCAATTCTTCTTATCTAGAATTCCTTGGATTCCAGCAACAGTGGAAGCTCTTAGCTGATCAAATTGGGCTTCCCAGGTGGCGCTAATGGTAAAGAACCCATCTGCCAATTCAGGACACATAAGAGAAATGATCGATCCCTGGGTTTGATCCCTGGGTCAGGAAGATTCCCTGGAGGAGGGCATGGCAACCCACTCCAGCATTCTTGCCTGGAAAATCCCATCGACAGAGACCTGGCAGGCTACAGTCCACAGGGTTGCAAAAAATCGAACACGACTGAAGCAACTAGCATGCACGCACAACTGATCAAATCAGTAGACCAAGGGGATTTTCAGGACAACTCATCATTCCCTTCCTTCCATAGAGTCTAATTTCAATTATAACCTAAGATGACATGTTTGGAATCACTTAATGCTGTCTATTAGGAAAGAGAGAGACAGGGAAGAGACAGAGAGGGGAGAGAGATGGTGAGAGATTTTTTCTCTTTGAAAAGTCACGGTCTTTTGTATTTAACTAAAATGTAACAGGATGTTAAAATGCAACCGTGGCATTTTTCTTTCCTTCAGAAATATGCCCACATTTTATAGAGTAAGCTATATATTGAGGTTCCACAAAAAAACGAAGTGCAATTTTCACATTAAACATAGATTCTAACGTCTGGCATTTCCCCTGGTGCTTGCACATAATTATCCATAATTGCAGTCTTTCCAACAGGGGACCCACAGTAGTCACTCTGATTCATGCCACACGGCATGATCCTTTCACAAAGTGAGAATGGTCTTCAATGCCAGAGCCCATGCTGCCCTCTTCCTTCAACTTACACGGAACACTTCTCCCTGCATGCCTCATGGCATCAAATATAGGAGCTCTCACTTGTTATTCAGTCTTCTTTCATCCCCTTTTCTGTATTTTTTATGACTGTTTTTCACATAGGCACATTTGCTGAGCTGGCGCCTCACAGGTGGTTTGGTTTGTGGCATACTTTAATAGCTAGGAAACCATGGGTTCAGCTATTGGGTTGCAATGAGTTACATAATGTATGTGCAATTCAGTGCACGAACAAGAGGACCCCAAATGACCCCAAATGACCCAGGAAATGGACACATGGAAGGGACTGCATTAAACATCACCTGACCAGGATGCACTTATCCTGAAGCACATGCCCATACTCTGAAGGATGGTGGTCTATGAACAGATCTGGTAATCATCTAACTATACTAAGGCACATTTATTTCTGTTGCTATTTGGTTCATTTTATTTTGGTTTGGTTTGTTTTCTGTTCTTAGCAATCAGGCCATTTTATGAGTACTTTGGCAAGTGGTAGAAACAGTTGTTTTCTCCAGGAAATGTTTAACCTTTCAAACACAGCAGAGATGTTATGGGCATTATAAATTCAGTTAAGCGTGGTCCCTGGTCCCTGGTCCCGGGTCCCAAGACTTGAATCCTTTTTTCTTTTTCTTGCCACTCCTGTTTAATTTACTTGGAACCAAGGAAATAAGTGTGAAACTCTGGCAACATTAAAATAAATTGAAATTCTGGCCCAGGAAGCATAACCCTTGCAAGTCTGGGCTCATTTTCCAGAAATGCCTGTCATTGGTACAGGAGGATAAAGTTCATGCATGTTTTATTTATCTCATTATTCTGATAGCTCATTCATTCTTTTCAACACATATAATACCTTCTGTGTGACAGACACTGTGATACATGTGGAAGGGGTGACATGTCAAGCAAGATCCCTGCCCTAAGATGACCCATACTTACATCCTGCTGAAATAGAGGTTTTAGTATTCACTTCCCAAATCTCTATGTACCAAAAGAGAAATAAGAAGAAGCAAATAACATCATTAATTTATTCACAGATTCTTTATCCATTCATTCAAAAAAACATTTACTGAAGTTCTGCCATGTAATAGATGCCACACCAAGTGCCAGGAAACAAGTAAAAGATATGGAAGTATCCAGCAATCACATGAAAAAGATGACTATGGCTATAAAAACATTTTAAAAGCTTAAAAATGGTAAAGCATGCCCTAAATGAAGTTGAGTTAGAATAATGAAAATGATTGCAAACAAGGCCCATTTTCTTAACAAAACATTAACATGTTGATTAAAAAAAAAAAAAAAACCTAAAAGATAACTGATTTAATGAATCTTTGCATTCATTTTTAAAAAGTGAGGAAAAGAGTGACCAATAAATATACAAAAATGTGAGGAACCTTATTTACAATTAGATTGGCAAAATACTTTATTTGTGAATCCCCGAGTCAGTGGGCATAGGAATATGATGCTAACTTTCTGGAAGTGATGTAGTCTTTTTGGAAGACAGCCTGGCAATATCTGCACGTATTTTAGACGCAATCACTGCCAAACGTGTATTCAATGAACATACTCACAAAAGGACACAGAAATGTTCAGGTAGAAGGAAGTTCTCAAGGTTATTTGTAGTAGTAAAAAACTGGAAATGGTCTATAGGTCTATCAGTAGAGTTAAATGGATTATTACACACACAAAGGGAAATATTATGTGCCAGGTAGTAAGACTAAGATGTAGATCATTATCTGTAAAGACACATACAGAAGAGCTTCAAGATATATTGCTAAGTTAAAAAGAGCATGGTAGAAGTAGCCATAGTACTCTCTGGAAAGACCTGCAAGAAAATAGTAACCTTTTATCCCAGACAGTCATGACCCATCAATTAGAGCTTGTACAAGGGACACCAACATGCTTTCCTGCTCTCTCACATGGAAATATTTACTGCAAGCACGGCTTTCTCTGAAGGATGTGCTTGTCCAAGATCTTTGAAGATTTGCACATATTTAGAATCAGGAAGAAATGACGCTCAATACATGGTTTCAAAGGAAAGAGGACTAAAAGCGGAGAGGAGAGAGAGAAACATAAGCAGCAAAGGCTAGGTAAGGGGATCAACTTGTCTCAATTTCCCCAGGACTTTCCTAGTTTGAGCCCACATGACAGGAAGCTCTTGCGTCCCAGGCCATCTGGAACCACGGTCTCCCTAGCTTGCCCTAAAGTTACTACAGAGATTTACGCATTAACTGAAGGCAAAAGGGAAGCTGACAGGCTTTCTTTCCTGCTCACATTCCAGCTCTCCTGTACCTTTGCCTAGAGGCCAAAGGTCCATACAATCTTCCATATCCTCTGGTGCAAGGATTTTGATGTTTGCTTTGATGATGTGACCTTTCGGATTAGGATCTAAAACTGGGGGTTTTCTGGAGTTTGTGTACAATTTTCCAGAACAAAAGAAGTTATTGTGAAAGAACTGTGATGGAAGGAATTTGGATCTGAAGAAAAAAAAATTATTTGTAGTGCTGGGAATAATAAACCCTAAGAGGTTTTCAAGAGGGAAAAGTTCAAATAGATTAGAAACTGAACTGGTATCTGTGATATTAAGTGAGACAAAAATGGGGTGGGGGACATTTTAGGGGAAAACTTTTCAAACAAAACACACCAACCCTTAGGAACCACTGGATGTAATTAACACCATAGATGTTCTTCTGAAACCATCCATATGACCCAGGATCCTCTGGAAGGAGTAGCTAACGGCAGAGGATTCAAATTATCCCCAGTGCCAGGCGCCATGCTACGTACAAGTGATCACCCTTATCAACCCTAATACGGTTTTCAAGGAGAAGTCCCGGGAAAATCTCATTGTTAGCAGTGTCCATGGCAAGAAGGAAGCCAAACACTGGGAACACACGTTACTTCCCTTTTGTCCCTGAAAGCCGGTAATATTTCTGATTTGAGAATAAGGGCATCAGAAGCATAGCTCTTCGGTGCATGTGTTTCTCATGACACGCTGGTATTCTTCTCACATATGTCCCGGCCCCACAGTAACCATTTCCCGAAGGAAAGCTGAAATTCTTTCAGCTTGGTTGCATTTTCCAAGATTTCCTGCAGACAGAAATCCTGTGATTTACAAGCTATCTAGTCTTCTGCTTTCAACACTTTGGCTCTTCTAGAGGGTGGGTGTATTGCTTTTCACATTGATAGATCAGCAGCCTCTGATACTTTTTCAAAACCATATTTACTCAGCCCTCTGGGCTATTCATGCAATCCTTCAACCAGTTAGGCAGTGAGTGCAGGGGCTGGAGCTTCATAGGTGAGTAAGACACAGATTTTGGCCTCAGGAGGAACTGGTACGTTAGAGAAAACTTGTAAGACAACTAATGTTGGGACATTATACGATGAAAGCGGTGTGTGCATGATTATATGGAAATATGGTGGAGAAAAGCTTAAACTCAAGAGGAAGCCAGGAACTGCCATCTTAAATGGCAAGGAGGGACCCTCTGTTTTCTGTAAGAGGTGAGGGTGGGAAGACTTCCAAGGGTGGTGGAACAGCTTATGCAAAAGCTACAGAGTTAGGGGAGAAGAGAGCTCCATCAGGAAACCACAAACTGTGGGCTGGAATCCAGAGAAGAACAGGATGGAAAGAAGGAGCCTGGAAACATTTCAGTGTAAGCAGACCTTGAGGGGAAGGTGGAAGAAAGGCATTCATACTAACTGAGCATTTGTTTGTGTGTGCGTTAGTCGCTCAGTTGTGTCCAGCTCTTTGTGACCCCGTGGATTGTAGCCCAGCGGGCTCCTCTGTCCATGGAATTCTTCAGGCAAGAATACTAGAGTGTGTTGCCATTCTCTTTCCCGGGGGGTCTTCCTGACCCAGGGATCGAACCCTGTTCTCCTGCATTGCAGGGAGATTCTTTACCATCTGAGCCACCAGGGAAGCCTTTATTTGGTACCAGACTTCTTATAATTGCTATTTTCTATGATTATTCCAGTAACCTTCTAAGAATAACCTGTTGCTCCATCATTGTGATGAGGAAACAGAAGACCGAAAAAGGTTGTATACCTGGGCTGAGCCACAACTGGAGATCAGGTGCATCTGATACTAAAGCCCTTGGCCATTCTGTCAGGACACTGGAAGGTAAAGAAGTCTAAATTTTCCCTGGAAGACACTGAGGACTCTGATGTTATAAGCAGGAGGCAGATACAATCAGAACTGCATTTTAGGAAAAAATTACTCTTGACAGTTACATGCAGGAGGGGTAACTAGAGACAGGAAGAACCTTAAGGAAGCTTTCCCCAAAGGACAAAGAAACATTTTTCTTTTTTCTTGTTCTTTTTGCAAAAAGGTCAGTGTCTCATGGCTCCTACAGAAAAGCTGAGGTTTTCTCAGGCCTCAGTTTTGTCCCACTTGCATTTATGTTTAGAAACATCCAAGTGTGAAATGTAAGTTACAAAACTGATGACAATGGATCCTGGAAACTCCGATCCATCTTAGAGGGGAGCAGGGTTGGGGAAGGAGTAGAAGGGCAAAAGAGTAGAAAATTTCCACAGTTGAGAAACACAAAATGTATACAGATGTAGCCCCATGAATGATCAGGCTGGCAGAAGACATTCATTCTTCTAAGGGCAACAGCTGGAGATGCTGGGAAAAGATGAAGCAGTTGCAACTTGCACTGATGTAATTAATGCCAAAGGTTATACTCCTGTTAAGTGATCCTGCCGCTTTAGAAGTTTGAGGTGATGGCTGGCCTAAGAGCTTTCTTTAGCCATATGTCTCAGTGTAGCTATATATAAAGTCAAGTCATGTCCTGCAAATTGAGTCTAGTTAAAGAACTCCGGAATCGGGGTGGGGGGGGTTGGATCGGGATCTACACTCTGGGCTGGTGGAGTTAATTTACTTCTTGAATTGAAAATCTGAGGGAATTCCCTGGCAGTGCAGTGGTTAGGATTCCACGACTTCACTGCTGAGGGCATGGGTCCAATCCCAGGTTGGGGACTAAGATCCTGAAAACAGGACTGGGCAGCCAATTAAAAAAAAACAAAACATGATGGTTGTTATAATGTCTCCTTGAGTTGAAAATACAGACTTTTTAAGATATACATTCATTAAAAATTTTTAATTGGAGGATAATTGTTTTACAATATTGTGTTGGTTTCTGCTATATGTCAACAGGAATCAGTCATGAATTGACTCTTAAATCTCCCTCCCACCTCCTAACCCTCTAGGTTGTCACAGACACTTGATTTGAACTTCCTGCATTATACAGCAAATTTGCATGGGCTATCTGTTTTACATATGATAATTTATATATTTCCATGCTACTCTCTCAATTCGTCCCACCCTCTTCTTCCCCTACTGGGACCACAAGTCTGTTCTCTA